>NC_140589.1:1453320715-1458120715 GCF_964204655.1 Triturus cristatus | reverse complement strand
TTGAAGACTTGAGGCAAAAGGTTAAAAGCTGTCAACTGTCGCCACTCAATCTCCATGCATGAAGGCAAAGCGTTTTCAAGTTCAGGTGCAGAACCCTGCCTTGCTGCAGTGACAGAAGATCCTCCCAAAGAGGCAGCCTGATCTAAGGACTGATGCTCATGCTCAACAGCTCAGGATAACAGACTCTCTGTGCCCAATCCAGAGCCACAAGAATTACTTTGGACTGGTGGTTCCTGATCTAGAAAACTTTGGGAAGGAGTGGTATTTATGGAAAGGCATACAGGAGGCTCTTAGTTAGAGCTGCCTTGGATATTCTTGCTTGCAAAACTGCTGAAATTGCGTGTTGTCAGCGGTGGCGAACAGATCTAACCAAGTCTCTCTCCACTCTTGAAAGTGACAATGTGCCACCTCGATGGAGATGTAATTAGTGACCCACTATGCACTGAAGGCTGAGTTAGCCTTTTCAAGACCTTCAGAGAGCCGTCCACTAGGGAGATGCCCTGGTGTTCCAGCCACATCCAGAGGCGTAAAGTCTCTTGACAAAGGCCCACCACCCCTCCACTCCATGTCTGTTGCAGTACCACATAGCGGTAGTGATGTCCGTGAACACCTGAAGAAGGAAAGGCTTTCAATGCCAAATGGATCACCCAAAGCTCCAACAGGTTGACGTCGAGCCTGGATTCTGCCGGAGATCAGAGTCCTCTGATCTCCACCTCTCCTAGATGGCCGCCCCATCCCAGGAGTGATGCTACAGTCAGCTCTGGTTGAGGAAGGGAGCGGGGTCTGCCACAGATCCAAATTGCAGTTCGTTACCCACCACTGCAAGTTATTTGCGGTTCTGTTAGAGATCTGGACCATGACAAAGAACCCACCGATGCTGCGCCAGACGAAACTTCAGGCCCCACTGCAGAGCCCGCATTTGCCAACAGGCATGCGTCACAAGCAGGATGCAGGAGGCCATGAAGCACAGCAGCTTTAGAGTCTGTCTCACTGAAATCCAGGATAAAGGCTGAAACATAGTTACCATATCCTGGACTCGCCGTTTGAGAGGATAGGCCCTAAACTGCACTGCATTCGAAACAGCTTGATAAAGAGGGGTGTCCGAGAGGGAGTCAGGTGCGACTTCACAGTGATTAGGAACCCCGGTGCATGAAGATGGTCCGCTGTAATCTGGAGATGAGAGACGATTGCCTGTGACGATCCCAGCTTCAACAGCCAATGGTTGAGGCAAGGGAAGGCTGGAACCACTGACCTTTGCAGATGAGCTGCAACAACTGCAATCACCTTGATGAAAACCAGCGGGCACTGGTATGACCAAAGGGGAGCACAGAAAATTTAAAGTGCTTTTGGTCCATCGTGAACTGCAGGTAATGTCTGTGGGCAGGCAGGACAGGGATGTGAAAATATGCGTCCTGCAAATCCAACGCTACCATCCAGTCTCCTGGGTTCAAGACTGACAGAACTTGAGAGAGTGTGAACATTTTGAATTTCTCCTTCTTGCCGAAAAAATTGAATGGGCTCGGGTCTAAATTAGGACACTGCAGCTGTTGGAGTGGGGGGTGTTTGAATGGCCCAACCTATGCCTACTTGTCCCACGTGGTCGATGGGAAATGTGTCCTTGGCCACAACAACGTTGGCAAACCTGCTGGCTGTGATCGCCAGGAGGGAAGAGGCACTGTTGAAAGCCCCTTCCGTCGCCAAAAAAGCGATGGAAGGGGGACTGGGGTTGGCGAGGGGTAATGGAAAGGCCCAAGGATGTGGCCATAGCTCACCTTCTCCCCAAATAAATGGGAGCCATCAGAGGGCATGTCCATAAGCAAGACCTGGACATTCACTGAAAAGCCCATGTTTCTCAAGTAGGCATGGCATCAAAGGGCTAGCGAATATGAAATAACTCTGCACAGCGTGTCCAGCCCACATTGTATGGTGAACTTGGCTGCATCTCACTACTCAGCAATTGTTTAGAGTATGGCTCGTGTCCCAGATTGTATGGGAGTACCAGCCTAAAAAGCAGGGCTAGGCTGGCAGAAGAGAACAACCTCTTCCCGAAGGTATCCAGCCTCTTGGATTCCTTAGCCGGTGGAGTGGTAGGGAATGCGTGGTGGAAGCTTGGACCACGAAGCTCTAGGGGTGGAGTGCTGGGTGAGGAAACAGGAGTCCCCTGGGGCAGGGCGATGGCACCGGGCAAATGTCCTGTGAACAGGTGCCCCTGTGCAGGGCTTGGACCAGACCCCAAGCAGGCCGCCGGTGGGGACTTCATTGGAAGTGAAAAAGGGTTTGGATGAGGTTACTCCTGGTTGAAGCACCGTCATCAAAACATTCGTCTTGATTGACAATAAGGGCAATTGAAGATCCGAGACCTCAGTTGCCCTCCCCACCACCATGGCAAACGAGGCACCCTCCTCCGTAGCCACAGTAGGGGTGAAAAACCAGGACATAGGACGAAGCCAGTCCGGCTCCATGTCGGAGTCGGGAATGATGATGGGGAGGCGCCACCAATGAGAGTCTGCCCTGGAGCGGGTGGTGGCTGATGTCGCTCAACAGGTGCTGCGCCGAATCCATCACTGGATTCAAGGAGCTCGGCTTGTGCCAAGGGCAAGCCAACCGGCTGAATACCAGTAGGGATCCCTTATGAACCTGTGGGACTGAAGTGCGATCCAGAGGGGTCGGGCATCCCAAAGATGAGGTACATGGCCTCATAAAATTCATTTAGTTGGGCGTTGGTTGCTCCGGCTCCCGGAAACTCAGGCTTCACCACAGAAATAGGCCTCGAGTGCCAAAGTCTTGTCTGAAGACTGACGCAGCAAAGTCGAAGACCTCTTTGATTCCATCATCATCTTCTTGTGGACCTTAGCAGAATTTCCCCAATGACTGCGTGTGGGACGAGGATTGACGGAAATGGCTCAGCGAACAATCCTGGGGGTCGATCAGCATCAAGAAGTGAGGCGCTTGAGAGAACACTCCCTCAGTGCCTTTGGGTGCATAGTGCGTCAATGCTCACACGTTTTGGTGTCTTGATCGAGCTCCAGACACCAAACGGAAACCAAGTGCGGGTCCATCAGTGGCATCTGGCAGTGACCGGCACGGCTTGGATTTGAAACCTGCCCGTTTGGTAGACATCCGCACGTCAGGAGACAAAGTCTGTAAAAATATTCAATCAAGGGTCGAAAAAGGTCAGCAAAAAAATTGACAGAGTAGATCCCTCCGGATCTGCACTGGCTGGTGTGGAAGGAAAAGAACTGACGTCAGCGTGCTGGGGTGGAGCCTATATAGGCACTGTGCATGTTATTTCCGTTGTGGACCACACCAAGCCAAATGGCGCCACACCGGCATGCAGGGGTGCTAATAGTCAGAACTTTCCAGATTCAGTCTGATGCCAGGGGAATATTCTAAGTGATGGAATCTGAAGCTAGAAGTCTCTATCAGATATACTTCCCTTCACTAGTACCTCTTCCGTACACCCCAATACCCTCCTCCTCTCTGCAGGAACCAGGAACGGAGGGTCCACCTGGGCTATACGATAATGTGAATAAACACTATGTTCAAGTCCAAATACATATTTTCTACAAAAAGTTTGTTGTGCATGGTAAGCAACTCTTATCAAAATAACAATATAAAATGCAAAAAATAAGTATATACACATGTAATCATCATTTATGCTCTTTTAAATTCATTCTATTAACAACTATACGGTTCTAACTTAAATTTTTGCTTAGTGACGGGTCTGGCCATAAATAGCAGCTTGTTACGTTTGCTGTGGAAGTCAACAAATTTATTGGACCACAGTTAAATGCTCCTTAGCTGCAACCCAGCACTGGGAAGTTTTAGCCTCTTATTTTTTCATACAGGTACTTGGTTCTTTGCAAGAGAAATATATTTGCCATTGGTTATCCTTTAGCCTCATGATTGAGCGACAACCCTGTACCTTCCCCTGATTTTTCCATGATTGGTCAAGGAACTATCTTTTCTGCCTATCCAGGCTAATTATCACCCAAAACAAAAATGTACAGCGTCTTCATGGCCAAATAGTCCTAATCTAGGAACCGGTCACCTTTTTCCACGACAGGTGACAATGACAAAGAAGACAAAGTAGCAGAATAAACTAGTGATTCTGATTGAAGTGCCGTATCACATTAACCTGTGGCAATCCCCATTTTGTTTTCTCGGATGGATTTCTCCAGTTGGTAAAAACACTGATCTTTAAATTACTGTTAAGGAGTTTGGAGCATAAGCGAACAAACTGGTTTACTTTTTTTATTTGGTGTTACGTAGAATTGCTTTAATTGATGGTTAAAAACATTTTAAATACATGTAGTGTATTTTTAAAACACAGAACTTGCCGACCAGGATTTAAAAAAATTCAAGAGATAAATGAAAAAGTTCTACAAATCTTATGTTTTTTTAAAGTGAGACTAGGTTAAAAAAAATATATATAAAATTGTTTCTGATAAATTGTTAATCTAGAAATGGATTAAAAGATTCATTAGAACGGTTTATTTGAAATTAGAAGTTAATAAATTCTAATAGTTTCAAAAGGGGGGCGACAAGGCAAAACATCATGGTATAACCTAGCATGCAGAAGGGCAAAAACAGAACTCCTTAGACTAATCAAGGAGGGTTTAGGGGGGGATAGCCTTAAACAAAGCAGGCGAGCTTACAAGAAACTCATTGCCCACGCTGAATGGGAGGAAAATCAGTGGGAAGAACTCACCAAGGCCCTAGCGACCCAAAACCAACGCCTGTTTTGGAGGATAGTGAACGGGGGGTCGGGGAATTTACAATCGGGACTAGAGCCCAACATTGCACCAGGGGTGTGGCAGGCTCACTTCCAGACCCTATACAGTTCTGAGCCGGGAGAATCTCCTGCTGTTGTTGAGGTGGGCTGGCCGGACTGTGAAGGGGAGCCAATAACGCTGGGCGAGGTCACCGCTGCCATCTCAGGACTGGCTTCTGGAAAGGCGCCGGGACTGGACGGATTACCAGGGGATATGTTTAAACAGGAGCCCACTGTTTGGGCCCCTTACCTTGCCGCCCTTTTCAATGGAGCTCTTGGTGGCATGGAAATCCCTAGTACTTGGCTGGGGGCAGAGGTGGTCCCCATCTTTAAAAAGGGCTCGCCTCTCCTCCCAGCCAACTACAGACCAATCAGTTTAATAGACGTGGCGCAGAAACTGTTTGGTAGGGTTTTGCTGAATAGGCTCCAGGACTGGATGGAGGAGGTGGGCGCCCTTAGTCCCTACCAGGCGGGATTTAGGAAGGGGGTATCCACAGTGGACCAGGTTTTCAGATTGAACCTAATCTATTGGAGGACAGCAAAATTCGAGGGCGGTAGTCTGTACACAATTTTTGTGGACTTACGGGCCGCCTTCGATCTGGTACCAGGGGGAAACTTTGGAGCGTCCTGGCAGAGATGGGCGTTCCCCCGGACATCCTATTGATCTTACAGAGGCTGCACCACAATAATTACGCCCGAGTGAGGTGCGGGAGGTCGGGGGAACTGACCAATAGATTCCCCGTTGGCCGGGGGGTAAGACAGGGTTGTGTGTTGGCACCAACCCTGTTTTGCTTCTTCGTCAACGGGGTAATCGCCCATCTGAATGCCACTGACTATACGGACGCCCCCAAATTAAATGGCAGCAGGGTGCCCGCAATTATGTTTGCGGACGACACCCTGCTGCTATCCAAAACCCCTATGGGTATACAGAGGATTCTTGATTCCTTCGTGGCCTTCTGTACTGATAGGGGGCTGGAAATTAATGCGGCAAAAACCAAATTCATGGTTTTGATTCCGAGCCAAAAATTGCGGCCAAATCCGCAATTGGGAGCTGTACGGCTCGAGAGAGTAGCCACCTTTGAATACCTTGGTGTGACTCTCAACGAAACCATGACTTGGGGATCTCATCAGAGTAGGGCTAACCTCAAACTCATACAAACCACTGGGGGCATCGCCCGGATGATGACTGGTTCATCATACCGTCCATTGGGGGCACTAATCCAGATATATAAGGCCCAGGCTAGGGGAGCGATAATGTATGGGGCGGAACTATGGGGTCACACATCTTGCCGGAGTCTGTCACTAACGGAAAACAAGTTTATAAGACAGATAGCCGCACTCCCGCCCAGCACCCCGCTCCTCCCCCTGAGGCTTGATTTGGGTTTACGACCGTTAGCTGATGAAATAAGCCTGAGACCCATAGCCTTCTGGCGTAGGCTGTGGAGTAGCAATGATCTTGCAGATTATCGGGCGGAACTGGTCGAACTTCTGAATCACCCAAAAGTGCTCAATATCCCTTGGGTCAAAAACATCCTAGCCACTTGCATGGAAATAGGGCTCCCTGATTTATGGACTGAGCCGGCGAATGCCGCACTAAACATCTCTAAAAAGTCCCTGGCTAATGTATACCACGAATACAAATTAGCCAGGGCCCAAGCTACCCAGGCAGAAGGGTCCTTATCCTCCGTGTTTCTGCAAAGCAAGGAACTCTATAGGTTTGAGAAGGTACTGGATCCTATTTCCCCTGTACTGGCCCGAAAGCTGTTTCTCCAATGGAGATACGGCACACTGCCCTTCCGGTCTTTTACAAGCACCTGGTCATCGGCTCCCACCACAAAGCAGTGTCCGGTTTGTGATGCTACGGAGGAAACTGACTTGCATGTGGCTTTCTTCTGCCCAGCCTACAAGGTAGCACGAAAATACTGGCTCCTCCCGCTGATAAGGAATATGGGCTGCAGGGAATATGCACCAATGTACAGGATTTTAAAATCTGATGTCTCTGGCCCAACTGTCTTCGCATTAACAAAATTTCTTACCAATGTTTGGCATACGCGTAACCGTATTTTAAAGGCGTTGGGTCCCTCTTAAAAATTATTATTTTTTTTTTTCCCTCTCTTTATATATAGTTTGTATAGCATTTTTAGCACATGCATTCCAATGGTTTTATCTTTTTATGAAATGACTTATCTGTGATTGTATATGTGTATTGTGTATTTTTTATGGCCAAATGGCCGAAATAAAGATTGGAACTGGAATAGTTTCAAACCGAAGCAAATGATGGTTAAAAAAGGGTCCACAAACTTTAGAATTTTCAAAACATTTGGCGCGCTTTGACTCATTTTGTTTAAGAAATTGAAAAGAAATTAAAGTTGGCAATGAAAAGAAAAAAAGTTATATATCTGTGCCACACAAAATGAAATACAGGTTTGCAACAAGCAGCTTTTTAATCGCAAATATGTGAATTTAATGTTTCCAACACACAGGTGCCAACTCACAAACAAGATCTTGCACAGAATAGGATTGCCAAGATGTGCTCCTCAAGTGTTTTGCATACGGTGGTAAATGTCATGTGTATTCAAATTAGTAAACACTGGCTAACCTATGCCATTGCAGAAAACAGAGCACCTATGGTGTTGTGCGAACCGACTTAACCAGGCCCCCGAATGTCTTTTCATTTGGTACAGGGAGTGCCTTTCACAGTATGTGCCTTAAATAACTTAGCATTGGATATGTCCGCAATTTGATTCCTACTCCTAATCAACAGGCAGAAATTCAAATAAGCACTGGCAAAGGCAATTGGCCTCACCTTTGAGACCTGCTGGCTTTGACAAAACCTTTTAGTCATGCTGTACAGCATCCTCGATGGATCCTTTCTTGGAGGGTTGAGGTGTCTGATGAGAGGCTGGGAACAAGGAGTATGTTCAAGGCTTCCAGGAAGTGGGTTAGAAGAGGTTCTTTCAGGGCATGGTGGCATCACGAGAAGCTGGCAGTAGCAAGTAAGCTCACCTCTCCTGCCTGAAGCTCAACCTCATTTTATTCAGTCAGATAGGAGCACAGAGGGCCGATAAAAAGAAGGGTTTGCTTTTTTTACTTCTTAAATTTGTAGGCACATATGTGAAAATTGCGGGCCAATGACAAAACTGCTTTTGCATTTTTTAATTTTAATTTTTTTTTTTAAAGAAGTTGCTGGAGTAATTTTCTGCCGGAGGAGTAACAAGGGAGAAGCATACAAGCAAGAAAGCATCAATGGGCGCGGAAGAGGCAGCTTGGTGAGGGGGAGAAACACACAAGAGTGCATACAAAACGAGGGAAACAGCAACACAGGGCGCGGGGCAATAAGCATACAAGCAAGCAACATGCACTCTCATGGAGGCTTACGCTAACAAAATGCAGAACCTAAAAGTAATTAACACATGCATTCTCATGGAGAGCTTTAGCTAAAAGAAAAAGTTGTTACCTAAAAGTGAGAAGTGGAGGGAAAGCAGCCAGCCAATCAGAGAGATGGTAAAGAACCTAGGCTCCAGGAGGGACAAACATAAGAAGGACAAGGAGGGACCAGATGACCCAATGAATAAGAAGCAAGCAAATGGGTGTGACCAAGCCAACCAATAGTTAAGTTCTTGGTAAGCCCGCAATAGTTTTGGGGTTTTCTGCAGCAGGTTTAATCCGTTTGGTAGGCCTAATGCAAAAATACACTGCTGGATGTCTGGAATTTTCTTTTTTTACCCCCAGTAAAAAGGCAATGCAGGTTCACTATGCAATATTAATATCCTAAGAAGCAATACGAAAGAATGAATAATACGGCGCCTTGTGGAAATTATCAGAGCAATTTTGGTTTCTTCTGAATCCACTCTGAACATATGAGTTTTTAGACACAGGATCTATGTCGAGTGGAAAAATCACGCACAAATTCTACTGGTTTAATTAAAAATACTAACCGAAGCCATTAGACGGTAATAAAAAACAATTAATGACGTGGAACAGTTCCAAACAAACAGCAATAGGAATTTTGATTAGATGCCCAAAAGTTCGTTGCCAACAACTGCATCCAATAAGCACAATGTTAACTCTTCAAATATAATCTACTGGGGGGTAGCCCTTTCCTCACAGTTACTTCATATTCAGCAGACGTATACGTAACTAATAGCTTTGGTACCGACTCAAAAAGTACAGAGCTAAATGTGTAAGTCTGGTACATTAAAACAGAAGCTTCATTAATATTGGCATCCAATGCAACATTGTTGCGGCTGGTTCGAAAAAAAGAGCAGATATCTTTCAGATACATTTGAAAAGGGAAAAAAAATATTTTTATTGCCAAATATTAATAGTTAAGTAAAATAATAAAATATTTAATAAAGTATTAGTTGTTGGACGGGGAAGATGGAAAAAATGACGTGCACAGCAAATACTGGACTCAAAATATTGACCATCTGATGAATAAACTATAGGACATGAAGCAGAACTTTAGCCCTAAGGACATGGAGGAGCTATGAAAACAGGAAGAACTGGAAGTGTATTTTTAGCAGATTATTTGTTCCTGCAGAGCTCCACATGCAGTTTGGCAAATGCTGCCGGCTATACGGAAGGTGAGGCTGGGGAAGCCAGGACATACCATCCAACAAAGATTCAATGCGGCTTTTAGAAACTGTACAAAAAGCCTCCGTTTATTGCGGAAATGTTCTCGTTTTTTCTTTAATGAAACGCTCCTCTATGGCTGAAAGGTCAGAATAAAGGCAGTGGAAAAGACAATCGGACTGGTTTTAAATGAAAGTGTTTCTTCACTGACTAGCAAGTTAGTGTGCATGGCTGTGTGCATGGTTGAGCAGGTGAATCTAAAAAGGAGTCAACTGCGGATAAGAGACTCAACTAATGAGAGGTATGCGCATGTACGAGACTTTACTGCGTATTCTCTGTGTACGTGTCAGCTACTGTGGTGTAACAACAGCTAATGTTTGGTTATGCTTCATGTATTACAAAACATTTGTTTTTCATACTAGTGGCTACATTCCCATTAAAGAATTTGACCAGGAGGTGGCAGGTAACGTATCAAAATATGGCCTTTACGCAAGGTTTCTGTGGAAGACAAATCATATAAATAAGGTTTTGAAAGAGTTCAACAATCCCACATCCGTTCTGCCCAGTTTAGCAATTTTTTGGTACGTTTTATAGGTACGCAGGTGCTGTTTCTGAGAGTTAAAAATTATTTTTACTTATCATACTGAAGAAACGATGTAATAATTAGGTTGCAACATGAGGGACCCAAGGAAGCATCAACAAATTTAAGAACCCAGTAAATTACTAGCTAATACAATTTAGAAGCACAGGTATCTTTTACAGATTCACACGTTTGAATCATTTCTCATCAGCAAGCTGGGAGTTCTTGGGTAACTTTTAAACAGAAGCACTTCTTAAACAAGCATTGGAATAGCCAATAGGTCTCGCCTTTGGGACCTTATAAGTGTTTAGTTAACCAGCACAATATCCTTGGTGCAACAACATCAAGTGTTGCATGTCTAAACACTCATAAGGTCCCAAAGGCGAGACCTATTGGCTATGCCAATGCTGGTTTTAAGGAGGCCTCGAAACGGGTCTCTATCGGGCTCTGTTTTGTGCCCTGGCACAGGCGGACTGTAGTGACAGCTGGCACATTGATGTGCGCTGCTCACACTGCTCACTAGTGCAGAAGTCAAAAAGGCATGACATCATACCAGGCAGAGGCACAACTAAAGCCACATTTCAGGGGCAAGGGGGGGGCTACTAAAAATTTCGGGGGGGGGGGGCTGACTCTTCCAGCAATATGGAGACTGGAGCTGCAGGGGCTCTAAGAAGGGGTGAAAAACAAGGAAGCCTCATTAACACCTAAATTGTCTTTTAAAGACCTGTGAAGTACTCCGGTGCGGCTGTGTGTGCACCCGGGAAACTGTCTCAGCCTGGCTGCTACACACGACGGAGGGGGTTGGGAGTTTGTGGAAGTATTTTCAATAATATATACAAGCCATAGTTCCATGGTTGCTGCTTATTTATCTTATGCAACTAACAACCATTGACAAAGCCAATAGTCCTGACTTCTTGTAGATATGATATTACTTGTTGTATCGTATATCCAGATGCAATGACAAACAGCAAAATACAAGTCAGGCAGCACACTATGCTCAACACAGATTTTTAGATTAAGTGTTTAAGCAACGCCCTGAATTACACTGGCCACGTCCCTTTGAGAGCCCCCCCAGTTTTTTCATCCCACTTAAAGCCCTGTGTACATGGAAATTAAATACATTTCCAAGACAACTTCCGGCGGCTAGTAAATAGGGTGGAGAGACCTCCAGATTTACACGTTATAAGGGGCGGGCGGCCCTATGTTGAGACCTATTCAGCAATGCGACATGCCACGGGTCAAAGTTTCCTTCCATATTTTTCAAACGAACATAACGAGTAAAACCTACGCTGAGGAACACACACGCATATGGTCTCCAGCGCAGCATACCATTGGAATAAATTCACGCCGAGGACACCCGCTCGTGAATCAGGGTTCACCAACCGTCCAAAACACAATTTAAATATGATGGTGCATTGAGGGTCAACTGCATCTCAACACTAAGAGTACGGAAATTATGAAACATTGGATAAATTCCGTAATACGGAGGTGTCGGGCGAGAACTGCAGCCAAGACTTGCGTCACTGTCAGCGGGGCTTCCAATCGTGCGTGTCCTCGAGGCACAGCTGGTGTTGAGGGCGGGGGGGCCACAGAGGTGAGGCCGGGAAATAGTTGTGTAAGGAAGAGCGAATGGAGAGTGGCGCAACCGGAGCAATGGCGAAGAGTGAGAGAAGGAAACATAAGGAAAGGAAAGAGAAGGAGCAGTTGAGATAGGAGTGTGGGGGGGGGGGGGGAATAGACCAGTGAGAGAGACGAAGAAAGGAAATATGGGGGTAGAGAAAGGGGGCCTGAGAGAGAAAAAGATTCAGAGAGGAGTGAGGTGAGGAGTGAACAGGAAGAATGAAAGGGGAAAGAAAGTAAGGGGT
Source organism: Triturus cristatus (assembly GCF_964204655.1). NCBI lineage: Eukaryota > Metazoa > Chordata > Amphibia > Caudata > Salamandridae > Triturus > Triturus cristatus. The sequence goes on along the minus strand of NC_140589.1, from coordinate 1,458,108,921 downwards.
GACAAAGAGAGGAACGAAAGTAGGGGGAGAGGCAAGTGACAGAAACTTTATTTAAAATAGCTGCAATAGCTTTGAATGAAAGTTTATTTAAAAACGCTGCAGGATATTTATGGAAACAAGCAGGAAGTGGGATAAGGGAGGGGGGTAGGGCATTCTGCGCGCACTAAGGCGGAGAGAGGCACGCAGGCTGACAAATGGTGCGCGCACCCGGCGCACATGCACTGTAGCTGGAGGCCTGACAAAAGCCACTAGTTTGCACTTCCAAAACCCACTTAATAAAGCGCTGGCTCAGGCGAGACCTAAAAAGGCCTAAAATAGATCAAGATACTGCAACTTTAGAAGACGATAAGCTTCAGACAAAAAACACCTAACCAGTAGCCAATAGGAGGTAAGAACTATGCACAGCACTTCGCCTCAAGTCCACCATACCCATAGTTTGTTTTAACAACAATTCTCCAAATTTCACAGCAACGGTACGCCAAATTTTGTGGCATAATGTGGACGGATACAAAGCATGAGTGGGTGACAGCCAAGGTGGGGTGTGTGTAGTATGTGAATCTATGGAAGACACCAATGCAGGAGAACTGTAGTTACAAGTATTTAACCAGCTTCTTCTATTGCACTGGAGCATGCATAGATTTGCATACTTCAGATCATACCAAATAGGTTAACATTAATTTATGAAAGCATGAAAACTGAATGCTCAACTGTTAAATTATTTCTGTTTCCGAATCCAGGCAGCAGCGATCAAAGCACATCAGTTCTTCAACATCACTGCCCTGCAGATGACGGTCAAAGTCACTCCAACATAGAATGCCATCTTTAAGGATACACTTTTTTTCTATTGCTGAGATGAAAAGAGTTTCTGTTGCACAGAGTAGTCTTAGAGCCATTTTGCTACGAGCTGCTTGTAAAGGGGCAACCAGTTTTGTAGATGGCTGTACTAGGCAAATGGTTGACACATCTTCTTGACACTTACTTGTTATTATACGTCTCAAGCCATCTGTAAATATTCAAGGAATGGAGTGATCGCTCTGGTGCTACAGTTGGATTATTTAACAAATAAATGCTTTCATAATTAAGTTTCATTCAGATGAAATCTGTTGGAACTTTGGGTATTAATTTCTGATTTGTTCTTATGACTACCTTGTCCATATCGAACAACAGGAATGGGTCCCCGACTATAAATGCTTAGATTACACTCTTCCGGGAAGCAGACGTCAGCACCAATAGAGTTACTGCTTTCCATGACAGAACCATGTCAGCTCCATAAATCAGTTGAAATGGACTTTTAATGATTTGTCTTATTGTTTTGATCTTCCATGTGATTGCTGGAGCTTGCATTAGTGCTGAGCAGTCATTGGAGAATTACTTGACAACTCTCACAGAAAAACACACATCAGATGTTCTGAAAAACCATGAAATGATTGCCAGGTGACCTAAGAAAACTGACTAGGCATGCTGTAGGAGATACAAAAGGATTTGATGTATAAATTACAATGCTAAATATAGACTTTAAGATTAAAGACGATGGGGAACAAAAAAAATTCAACATTTGGCCTAATAAGTCTTGCAAGTAGGCACGGCTCGCGCTTGGCTCTGGGTGTCCCTAAATCTTGGAGAAATACCTAATGTAGCTAGGTGCTCAGGAGATATGCGGACAAAGACATTTTGGATCATAAGGAAGAATATTTGTTTATGGTTAGATGATCTGGCTGTGTGCCAAACGGAATGCTTGTGACGGCTTCTGTCAAACGAATGTCCACGTGTCAGTGTTGGTGGGTCTGGCCGATGACATGATCAGACAACTAGTTTCCCCCTTAGCTTCCTGATCACCCGCAGGATAAGGGGAAGCAGCAGAAAAGCTTTCCCTCACCCCAGTCCCCCATTACCAGCATTTCTTGTTATTCGCTGTGGCAACCAGTTCCAAGTTCAGATGGCCCTAAAGCTGAAACTGTCAATCTGGTTCAGTTTCCACTCTTGGCTAGTCATTACAGTGTGGAAGAGTCGATCTACACAGGCCCCAGGCAGATGCTGGCCCTACATGGATATACCATGACTGAGAGCCAGGTTTTACAGGTGTTGTGCTTTTTCTGACAAGCATGCTGACTTTGTCCCACCGTGCTTGTTCATGTTAGAACATCAATGTGGTGTTGGTATGTTCAAGAGAAATCTAGAGCGCAAACTTTCTAAGGAAAGAATAACGGTTTCTCCTGAATGCTTTTAGCTCCAGTATGGTGATATGTAGTTCCTTCTCTTGGCGAGACTAGTGTGCCCTTGTTTTCAAGTCTAGCAAGTGGGTGCGCCCCATCCATAGAATCCTCCATAGTTAAGACAAACTGCAAGTTCCTGCAAAAAGGTCATGGCTACTGCTATGTTGAACTGTGAGAGATACCAGGAGCATGCAGTTCCCATTGCTGGATTAATCCTCACATAGTTGCTGAATGATCCCAAAACCACTATCACCCAAACTCCTCCTGGAAGGGGTGTAGTCAAGAGTTTGGAATTAAAGGAATGTCGGATGATTTCACATCTAGTAGAGATTTGACTAGACTGATTTTGATGCCTTTAATATTCTTCACTTGTTTTGCAAGATTTGAAAGTCCAAGGATTCCCTTTCGTGACATACACTTACCCTACTGTTGTGTCCAATACTGTTTGAATTGTATAGAAGTGGATGAAATGACCGAGAGCGGTTTGTGATTTGCGGAAAAGCGTAGGAAATTTCCCATGGATTTTTCAGCTGCTGAGTAAGGCCTTTCTTTGATCAAGCGGTCATCCAGTTAGGAAAAAGTTTGTTACCCTGGCGTCACAGAAAGGTCATAACCCTGGCTTTCTACTTGAAAAAGATATTCAAATGAGTCTATATAACAGGCGAATAGTAGAGGGGAGCAGAGGCATCCTTGCCTAGTCCCACGCTCAATTTTTATTGCCTCGCTCAACTCCCCCCCCCCCCACTCTCAGTCTAATGCTCGGACTGCTATAAAGGGCTTTTAATGCTCCTATGCATATTTTCCCAAAATTATATTTATACATTGTTGCCCAAAGAAAACCCCACGAGACCCTATCGAAAGCTTTTTCGCCTGTTGTATAGACTCATTTATTAGACACATGAATGAGGCTAAAAAATACGGACTTCTGTCAGGGTATAAATTAAATCAAGGAAAAACACAAATAGTTGTAAATCAATTTGCTGCGATCAACGATGAATGAGTTGTAGAGTCCGCGGTTTATTTGGGAGTTACTATAACATCTGACCTATCTAAGGTTGTGGAGGAAAATCTGACCCCAGTAATCAAAAAGGCAAAATTAGACTTAGATAGGATGGACAATTTACGCCTAACAATCATAGGCCGCTGCAATGTTAATAAGATGCTGTTTTTGCCCAAGATTTTATATTTATTCCGTACAATTCCTTTATCATTTTCTAATAATTGGTTTAAGGAAATAGAGGGGATTTGTAATCGCTTCATATGGGCTAAGGGCAGAACTCGCAGAGCCATAAAGATGATGGCACTTTCTAAAGACCGGGGGGCCTTGCAGTACCTGACTTTAAGGCTTATTATTTTGCGTCAGTCCTTCAGTATTGTAAAGGACTCCTCGGCGGGCATACGAAAGACATCTGGAGGGGTAGTGTTGGCATTCCGGATATATATGATCTCCTGGTTTTGGACTCTAATAAGGGACTTCTCACATTCAAGGAGTTAAACTACTACAAAAGAACAAAGTTCAAGCTGTTGGGGGCGGCCATCTCAGTTTGGTCAATAATCCGGAAGAAAATTAAATTAGGGAGAATGAATTTCTATACCCCTTTATATATGAATGAACTCCTCCCAGAAGTATTCCATGATCAAGTGATGAGGCGGTGGGATAATCTCGGGGTTGGTACAATTGGAGATATCACGGATCAGTCAGGGTTAATATCATTTGAAAGGGCGCAACAGCTATATAATTTGGATCGGGGAGATTTTTTTAAATACTTACAGATAAGATCAGTTTTGCAGAGGAAACAGGCAGGTAATTGTAAGTATACTAGGGTAGATCTGATGGAATTTGTTTGAGATGATGAGGGATGTTCAATCTCTAAACTTTATGGTGCATTGTGCGAGTATAATGAGGATGATAGAGGAAAGATATTTGATAAATGGAGAACTAAATTAGATCTAGTCGGGAATGAGGGTGAAAAATCACTTCGGCTTGAAAATTCTATCTAGAAGGTTGCAAACCTGCAAGCACAATAATAGAAGACCTTGCATGAACTATATTACACACCACATAGAATAGCTCGCTGGGGTGGTACGATTGAGATCTCCTGCCCAAGATGTCAGAGCTTGGAGGCAGACACGACACATATGTTTGCAGCTTGCCCTAATCTAGATCCCTTTAAACTAGCAATGGAAAATTTCTTTAAAGATGAATTGGAGATTTCGATTAAGTTAACTAATGAGATTATGGTTCTTGGGGTGGCAAAGGAGGGACAGGAGATACCCCATCAAGAATTTTTGTTTATTGCAATGACGCTGAGCCGGCTTTGTATCGCAACGGTATGGAAAGACTCTAACCCCCCTTCGTTTCAACAATGGCTCTCAAAATTATTAGCTATCTACATCCTAGAGAAATCTTTATATGAAAAAAAAAGGTGTGAATGCAAGACAGCTTGGGAAACGGGTATGGGGCCCAGTTGAAAAATGGAAACTTAAATTAGATGGTTAATCTAAAAGGGGATAGGTACATGCTTTCTCTGTCAGGACTAAAGTTGGCGGTGTTGAAATTGCTCGACTTTTACTTTTATGTTTCTTTACTTTTATTTTATCTATTTTTTTTTTCCCCTCCATTTTCAGATCTTTCAACTTTTCTTTTTTCGGTAATTATAATTAAATTATGTATTGTATCATGTTGTTTAATTTAAGAGACTAAGCCTTAATTGAAGGATTTCTGGTGCATTAGATATATATGTCAAAGCAACTGATTGTTTACACTTCATTTTTCTGATGATGAACAATAAAAATATTAAAAAAAAAAAAAAAAAATTACAAAATAAAGATATTCAAGTCTAACTTTAACCCCAAAAGACACTTTGACACAAGACACAGGAATCTGCAGTGTTTGGGACTGAGATATGAAATAACACACCTTGAAAATCTAACACCATGAGCTTCCCAGGGGCCCTCCTGAAGCAGAAGTAGAACCAATACCACCATGCCAAGGTATTCTTTTTATTTTAATTCAATTGGCGAAAACCTTTTACACTGTGGACGAGGGATTCTGCTAGTCGGTACGTCGTTACTATTCAGGACCACAGACATCTATACTTGCCCTATATATTAAGCAAAATTGCGAGGGACTACCTACCTAAAATTCGGTTCTTTTGAATATCGGAGAGAAACTTATACTTCTCGCCAATTGAATTCTACCGACTAAAACACATATGTCAATTGGACTTCCTTTTGAATTTGAGCCCTGACGAAGTTCCTTGAGAACGAAACACGTTGGCTGATGATTACTTTTAACACTACAAAGCAATAAAGGATATACTCTTGAATTGATTTGAAGCCTACTGACTTTCATTGGTGCACCTTCCCTTTTTGTATGAATTAATCTATCTGGTTTCCAGTGGAGTGGAAGTGCGGAGGACTCCGGAAGTAGTTGCACAGATTTTGTACTTTCCTTTAAACGTTAGAACTGAGGTGCTGAACCCTGGTCAGCCGCATTTTGTTTTTTGTTTTCAAGTATACATTTTTATACTGGAACCGCTGTCAGTAAGTAATGTAAGCCAAGCTCACACCTCATTGCATTTCCTTGCAGTGCTCAAACTATTAGTAAAGGCTTTGTATCATTAAACCTTATTTACAAGTTTGAAAAACTTAAGACTTATGGACATGAATCTTGATTTAGTTGCAGACAATCCTCTTTCACAGATCCATACAATGGTACTGTTAAAGTAGTAGACATTACAATTGTGCTACACATGGCTGGGCCAACTTGTCCATTGGACAAAATCATAAAAACAACTTGGTGTACTTGATCCCAAACCATGTTAGGTGACAGGAATTCCACACCCCTGATTTCCTACTGAGTGCAGGAGAGTCCCTTTCAGAGTGCTTTCCAAGGGGAGCGTACAAAGCCACTAAGTCCTCAAAGCGTGATCATCATAATTAGGCTCTCCTGTTTTAGGTTTAAACCTATAACAACGGATAAAACTCCACAGAAGGAAAAATAGCCCTCACCAGTGTAAATATATAAGCACTGAAAAAACACCTGCACAATCTCAAACTAATTGCCACTCAAAGAAAGGAAAAGGAGAATGAAAGAGTCATTTTTATTTCTTCCTGAAGGGGAAGTAACTTTGTTATACAAGGTAGCAGCAAGAAAGACTGGGCTAACATTATTGTGCTTGGGTTTTGTTGTTTAGGGATGTCACTAAAATATTGTTTCTTCTTCTTTTGCTTTTTTTTCTAGTTTTGTGGTCTTTGGTCTAAAGATGCTGGGTTTTGAAGCATGTTTTTGGTCTTGTTGAAATATTTGATAAGATACAGAGAATCAGAAAATTTCTAAATCATATTTGATATTTTGGCTACTTTTGATTTTTCCACTGATAGGCAAAATGGGTGGTTTCATAAAAGTCTTTCCCAATATGTACCATCACATTTACCCAACAGAGAATGGGTAAAAGCCCTTGATAAAATCACTTGCTTCACATTTTTAAATGAGCATGCTTTTGCAACATTGTGTCCTGAAAGACACTAACTTACAAGTATAATTATTCAGATAATACTTCAAGGAAGCATTTCATGCAGAACAAGGTTGATTTTTACTGGGCGAATCATCCTCTCCAAGATGGCTTTTGCGTTCAGAAAATAGCCCCTACCTGCCGCTCCTAAAGACAATGTGGCTCACACCAGGGGCACCCTCCCCTACAGACCCCCAGGATCATGCCCCAGCTTCTGACACACCATCACCGACTTCACCGCCCGCTATAGACTCCAAGCACTACATTTTCCTCAGCGACCTCAAATTCCAACTTGACGCCCCCCAACTGCACCAACCTCCTGAAATGCATGAGCAATATTGGCCTCACCCAGCTGGTCACCAACCCCACACACAGTGCAGGACACACGTTTGACTCGATCTTCACAGCCAACGAGTCAAATACAGCCATGCCACAGAACCCACTTGGACCGACCACACAATCGCCCACTTCACCATCGCAGGATCCCCATGCACTGCCACCAGGCCTCCCAGCTACTCCTGCCGCAGATGGAAAAAGTGACAGATACAATGGACGGACGGCCTCAACACCGCCCAGCCCGACTCCACAACTAACCTGGAACAGGCTGTCCAAAAATGTACAATCTGAATTACCAACTGCGCCGACAGTTACCTCCATCGACCAAGCCAAGACCGGAAGACACAACAAAGCCACCGACGACATCTGTACCCTACTAGACAGGGGAGAATCAGCAGCCATGATCCTCCTCAACCTCTCAGCAGCATTCAACATTGTATCCCACTACACACTTCTCAATAGACTTCACAACATCAGGATACAGGGCAACAGCCTCAGATGGATTGCATACTTTCTCACAGGACAAACCCAGAGAATCTGCCTGCCACCGTTTACCTTGGAACTAAAGAGCACCCTCTGCGGTGTCCCTTAAGGCTCCTCCCTCAGCCCTACCCTCTTCAACACACACATGACGGGCCTGGCCAAAATAGTCAGAACCACAACCTCAACATCATATTCTGGGCCAACGACACCCAGCTCATCCACTCATTCTCAGTAGACCCCCACCAGCATGGGAACCAACTTCCACATCTGCATGACGAACATTGACTCGATGAAGACCAACTGTCTCAAGCTTCACACGGACAAGACCAAAGTGCTGATCTTTGGGAACAATGCCTCCTCGTGAAACACCTGGTGGACCACAGGACTCGGAGCCTCTCCCACACCGAAAGACCATGCACACAACCGTGGCTTCATCTTGGATTGGGAATCATAAAACAACAGATCAACACAGTCTCTGCCGCCTGCTTCCACATACTTCGAAGGATCTTTAAATGGCTCCCCATCGGTACATGAAAAACCGTCACTCAAGTCCTAGTCACCAGCCGGCTGGACTACATATATGCACTGTATGCAGGAACAACTTCTCAAATCCTGACGATACAGAACTCAGGAGCCAGACTCATCCTAAACCTGCCCAGACAGAGCGTCATCACCCCCACCTCAGGAACGTCCATTGGCTCCATGACCAGAAAGGATGCCAATTCAAGATGCTGAGACATGCCTATGAAACCCTCCATGACCAAGGACCAGCATACATCAACCACCGCCTGAAGTTCCACCAACTCTCCGGAAACCTTAACTCAGCCTCCCTCGCACAGACACCATGCATCTGCTGAAGTTTAAGTGAAGGCCGTACCTTCTCCTACCTCACTGTCAAGTCCTGGAACAACCTTCCCCTCCACCATCGGTCAGCACCCTCTCTGGCGGAATTCAGGAAAAGACTCAAAACTGGCTTTTCGACGGAGCCCATCAACACAGCACCTGGCTACTCTTGCAGGTGAATAGCAGGGCTCTACAAATACTGATGACTGAATGATTGATAATTGGAACCACTTTTTAGGAATGGAGTCATATAATTGATGAGCAATAGCGGCGCTTTCAAGTTTTTAAAATGGGAACGCATGGGAGACAACTGACTCACCGTTCCCAATGTAGCATTTTTATTTAAGACAGAAAAGTGAAAATCCATTCTAAACAATATTCTTTTTATAAGTTACACTAGTGGCAAGCCTTTTTTCTGATTCAGAGAGGAAAGGGAAAACCACAAAAACCTTATTAGACAGCTTGGCAAAGAAATATTTCAGATCTTCACAAAGATCATAAATAACGTAGGACTTGTTCTGAAAAGAAGGTATCCTTTCTGTTGTTCAGTAACATTCTGTTCAATGATGGCGGTCAAGCCAAGCCCATGATTGTGACATAAAACGGATAATTAATTCCATTGTACAAAGTTAACCTGTGTTATTTCTCAAGCTCGTAACCATTTATGAGGCTGGCCTGTACAAGAGAAGAGGAAGTACTACCCCTTAAATTCGAAATATCTGAGAACGCAATATATGTGCACGGTTGACCACAATATCTTTGTTTTACATACATCGCTCACAGTTTCATTGGAAAACCATTTTAGTTTTTGGCACCATTCTCTCTCTGTGCTCACATTGACAAACGCTGCTCTCTATTGCAAGATTGGAGGTTGGAGTAGAGTTCAATTGGAAACAAGCATTGTCATAGCCAATAGGTCTCGCCTTTGGGACCTTATAAGTGTTTAGCCATGCAACAGTTGCATAACTAAATACTTATAAGGTCCCAAAAGCGAGACCTATTGGCTATGCAAAGCGGCCGTGCGGCCGCGAAAGTGATCGCGATCACCATCAAACATCAAAGCGGCCGTGCAGGCGCGAAAGTGAAAGTAATCGCGGTAAAGCGTGGCGCGCGCGCCCGGGCACATGCACTGTAGCTCTAGGCTGGCCAGGTAGCACTTTTTGGAGCCCTCTCAATAAGTCTCGCCAGACCAGCGCATGCGCTGGTGCAGGCGAGACCTAAAAACATATATCGCCCCATTCACAAATATTTACAGGTTGCTGGGAGGACCAACTTTAAACAGTCAACGCCATTTTAGATTGTTCACATGCGTTTCCACTCCTCTGCTCTCATGCTTTCCTTCCCATGAATCTCGGTCTGCTTGCAATACTCCGATAACATGCAAAAACCATTCAGATAACCTCATAATTCTCTGTCACTCTGTGTGCCAACCAACAATTCTTTAAACAAGGAGATGACTCCTCGTTCAACTGCATATATCATTCCCTGCTTACGAACCCATAATACAACTGCCCCCACTTTTAGAAAGCCAAGAGGTTTGCCTCTTCTTAATTTGTTTCAAGTGGGACATCATAATGCCCCAGAGGTGAACTGCCTGGGGAAAAAGCACTGAGTGGGTAATTAGGCATTCTTGCAGTGGATGCTGGCTAGCATCGATATATCCTAGGCAGAATAGACGGATGCTAACATTAGTCAAATGTTGTGGGACTTGCCCCAAAACACAAGATAGAATTTGCCATAGAAGTAACTTTTGTAGTTCATATAATTAACAGCATTTCACGCCAGGGCCACTCTCGAGGACTTGGAGCAAGTCTATTAAGTTCGACCTGCCAGCCACCCTTGCAACCATTCAAACAGTTTCAGCACCTTGCCAACAGCATCTTGCAGAATTGAAAAAACATAGAAGACCCTCATGAAGTGATGATAGAGTTCTTTGTGAGTGTCTGGTAAGTAAAGGAATAATAAAATACTATATAGTAACAATGGTGCTCATTATAGCTTGGGTGGATCATTTCTGGCCCTTAAATGTGATCGATACTAGTGATAAACATGTAACAACATGGAAAGAAAATGAAGAAGGGAAGGAGCATGGTATCTCATTTTTCCAGAAACAGTGAAGATTTCTTGGATCTAAAAGAAAGGATTGGAGGTGCAGGGTGGGGTGAAGACAGGAGGATAACATTGGGCATACCAGGACAGCCTTGTTTGACCAGGGCAGCAACCTATCACATACTTTGTACCTCCTCTTTGCATGCGCAGGGTGCCAGATTGTTTAGGGTTCTAGCCATGATCAGTCCACCTTTGGTAACATAACAGAGCCATACAATGCAAATCCCTGTTCAAAAGGTGTCCTCTTTCAGCCTCAGAGGAGTAAGGGGAATAAGTGCCTTTAAAACTGTTGTATAGGTTCTCCTCATGCTGCCAACATCTGACTGTGCTTCAAATTATCTCATTCTAAAGCGACAGACATTACTCTAAGCTTTTAAAAAGTAGCAGAGCTCATGCTCATGTCATCACCCATCAGCTTTGAGTGCTGCTCAAAATGTTTTTGTTTATCAGGTAAAATGGGACTCATTTGACAATATCCCAGACTTAAAAAAGGTCCACATAAATGATCCCATAAAACTGAATACAGACATTTGCACTGAGCTACACTTACCACTAACTAGTTCAGCTAAGCTGATAGCTCTTTCAAGAATCAATAAAGCAAGATGGGGAGATCGGAGTTTTTCTTACTCTCCCTGCAAACTTTAGAATTCCTTGCCCTTTCATTTAACATCTCAATCTAATCTGACAACCTTCAGGAAAACATTAATACTTTGTTTTTTCCTACCTCATTAAATAAGTCCTGTGTTGGTTTGCTCCATGGCTTTCTGAGAACGTAAGCGGCAAGACGCCATTAGGCATTCACGCGCTTTATAAGCCTTTATTTGCGTATGTAATTTTAACGGCCTGGTTACTTGAATCATTACGAATTAACTTTAAATAATCTTCACAGAATCCGAATAATGATTTCTGAATAGTTACAATCTAAGGGATCCTAGCTTCTGGATAGTAAGGGGTCCTTAGACTGGTCACAGTAAAGTCAACCCGAAATCTTGGTCCTACATACAACAGTAGGCTTTTGTAGAAAACAATGCTTGGGTGTAAAAGGCTGCTGCTAAATATTGTGAAGAATTCTCAATTTAATTTAACAAGTGCTACTTAGGTTACCCTTTGCTTACACTGCCAACGTTACAGCAATACGGACTTAATATTTACACCAATGGTTGGCTGTGATCAATTTTATAAGCATCAATCGAATTGTGAAACCCCAAAATGCTGACACTTGCTGGATCTTGGGCTGCCTACAACATTGGAAGCCATTATGATGGAGCTTGCCATGACTTCATCTTGCACGTTTGCACCATAGCACACTAGATAGTAGGCAATGTGCAATGGTGAAATCCATCCAGCATTTCTCCCCCTTTTTAGTTATACTTGGGAATACTACGACTGACATTTCACTGTATCCTAAGCATGTGCCTTAACGGCAACATATTTATTTCGCTCTACAAATAATTAAGAGTACCCACTTTAGTTCCTATGGTGAAAGTCACCGCAGCAAGTCACCTACTATTCCTTATGACAGCGAGGCTTTGCATGACACAATAATGGTGGGCAAAACCATCACCAATTCATATAAGCAAATGTTTGCCCTTCCAATACATGCATCCCCTGCACAAGTCAGACATGAATTTGGGATTTAAAAAAAAAAAAAAAAACACAGACTATAGACAGGTAAGAGGATTATCTAATATATTGTCAAAAACTGAGGACAACTAGAGAGGAATTCTGAGACCAGCACCCAAGATCTACTGACCTTCAGAAGACTCCTCAACACCTGGCTTTTCGAGCAATAGCGTCGTTCCCCACACCCCAGCGCCTTGAGACCCTCACGGGTAAGTAGTGCCCTTTACAAATGCTAGGACTGATTGATTGAGCACCTGTGGGCAGATTTTATTTGGCCATTTAGCCGTCAGACAGAAATTTGCTGTGGCTTAAACTCTCATACGGTCAGTGATGATGACAAGCAAACAAAGCAGTGATTACCGAGTCTAGCGGTATACCACCAAAGTAAAATCTAAACACCCTGCATCCCAAAATGATATTTTACCATGGAACTGCTATAATACGTCCTAGTATGCATATTTAATTGAACATTTACACCTTCATTAAAATCTATTAGAATGAACTAAGTACAGATTACAATGTAAAGTAATTTAGCACCTTAACTGGTTATAAATATTATCTTTCATTTCACCTTGATCATTTGCATCATTTGCAAAAGTAATTCTGGAATAACAAATAATTTCTATGTAAAATAAACGGATGTATACTGCCTACCATTTAAGTGTGTCCCAAACAAAGTTTTAACCCCTCAATTAATTTGTGTTTATCGGTTTAAACAATGGATTATGATGCCATTGATGTGCCATACACCACACTGATCTGGAATTGATAATGACTGGTGATCAAAATTCATACCTTCCAGAGATACTACTTTTAGAGACAATTGTAGAGTGCTTTAATACGAATAGTATGGCCTCCCAGAGCTGGCAAAGTTCTGATAACTTCATGCCCTACTCTTGCCGATTCTCTCACAGGCCGGAGCCGGATTTCTGTTGATGGGGTTGGTAGTAATGCAGGCATGGTTAATGAGCTGCTTTTGAAATATTAACGGTCTTTATAGTTTATTTTAAGATCTACCATTCTGTGGGACTGGCTTCAGCATGTCAATGAGAATCTGTAGCCTTTAGCATTTTTTCTCGAATGATCACAAAATGTTTATTAACAAGGTCACTTAATCTGAGGTCTTATGGGTGAAATCTTCGGCAAAGCAACTTGTGTTGAAATCAGTTAAAGCTGTCCAAAAGGCAAAAGCTAGGTGGTTGAAAATATATTTTTGACTATCATCTAGGCAACTGCCACATTTTAACTACAGATTTATCAAATATAGCAATTAGCTCCATATCCAAGACACGTGAAACAAAAGTCAAAAGAGGAGTAACTCATGTTACAAATCCTTGGAAACCGTTCCATATTACAATCCCAAGATTCTATTTGGGAGTTGATTACTCAGTGCGCTACTTGTAATGCCTTCTGAGGTCTGTTCACGTGGGAAATCCCTCCACTAAATATTGTAAGCTTTGGAGATGTTAATTTCCAATTGTGAGACATTTCTTTCTGGCACTCCATTGAACCTTTCCTTGCTAATTCCAAGGTTTTTAGGGTTTTATCATGCATTGCAAGCCGACAATTGTTACAAAAAGATTACATCACTATACGTTGGTAGCCTCTACCCACATAACTGAACCAATGCTAAATGACTTCCAACCCAAAAATAATCCTTGCCTCAGGCCATAGAATATCAGAAGGAATGTTCATCCTACTTTATTGTGTTTTTGAAATGTTTCCATGCATTACAGCACTATATAGTTTAATTTTAAACTGCACACCCAGATTCTGACTTGGAATATGATTTTCTAAATAGAAACCCCAACAACTGTATTATTTTATATTGTGCTTGATCCCCGGTGAATGTAATTTTAGGAGTGGGTAGTGGTAAAGGGATGCAAATGTAATGTTAGGGTTCCGGGATGAGTAGTGGTGAAGGGAAGTAAGAGTTACATTTAGGGGGATGTGGTGGTAAAGATTGGGAAGGTTACATTCAGGATTTTGTGGTGGGCGGAGGTAAAGGGAGGTATGAGCAATTTTAGGATTCATGGGCAAGTAGAGGTAAAAGGAGGATAGGCGTAAATTAAAAACATTACCGTACATATACTTTCCATGCACAGTAAAGGTATGTGTGTTAAAGGCAACAGTGGGGTAAAGGCAATGAGAAAAAGGCTTGCATGGAAAAGGTATGTGTAGTAATGTCAAAACATTCCTGTTGTCTGTTGTGCGAACTGAATTAAGGCTATACTTGCACATAAAACGGCCTGTTTCTGTTGGTGGTTAAGGCATGACAAACATCACTTATGATTAAGATAACCTGTTATTGGTTAAACAATTAATATAATATTAATAATGTAAGTGGACAGTGTTTAAAAAAATTATCCCTATGTTCTACGGAGATTGGATTTTATTTTAGGATGTAGAAACTGTAAAAATGAAATGAGTAAAAACAAAATAAACTTGGTATATTTTGCATGGGCATTGTTAACGATAAAGATGTAAAGTCAACTACTAAAGAAGAATGAGACTATCAAACTAGGAAAAATGACACATAGGAAGGTATCAAAGTTCAAACTAAGTAATGTATGACAGCATTTTCTAGGTGGTCAAGTGAAAAATGTAAACCGTTAATTTAGACAAAGAACTGTTATATGGGAAAAAGTGCCTGGTCTTCTACTGACACAAGAAAAAGGACATTACTGAATCTGTATCCTCTCAGAAGTAAATCACAGGCTACTGTGATAGGATTCACAGAGGCAAGGAAGGACTCCAAAGCTACATCTACAACGCCAAAGTAATTAACTTGCCTTACCTACCAGGGCATTTACAGGTCATGTCTGATGTGGTCTCTTTGTCTCCCCATCTTTTTAATTAGCACATTCGTCAACTGGTGCACTCTAAAGGAGAGGCAAGTCAGAGTTTATAATTATGCGGATGATCTGCAGTTACTATTCACCATCAATCATTCCCCGTATCTATGGAAATCTTTCAGAACACTATGCTGTTCATCCAAGAGTGGATGAATAACAACCAGCATAAACTTAACTCTGACGAAACAGATCGTCACTACTCACAATATATTGGATCAGTGAATCCCTCCTTCTGGTCACCTACGATGGGCACCCCCATCAGCCCAAGAATTCTGTTAAGAGTATTGGAGTCATCACGATGGGGGGCAGGAGAGTTGACCCTAGTACTGTGAGCAGTGGACTTTAGCAATGTGCCCGGATTCTTCCCTCACTGTGTTATGATTGTAAATGATTTTCTCCTTTCCCCACTGTACATCTCCCTCCCGGATGCCACCTTTTGCCCTATAAGCCACTGATAATGTCAATAATATGCCTACATATATTGATTTGATGTCAAATGTTTCTTTTTATGGTATTTTGTAAACTCAAAAATAAAGTTTATAGAAAAAAAAAAGAAAAAGAGTATTGGAGTCATCATAGATGGGAATCGGACTTTGAACGGACAACTGGGAGCAGTCACGGACTCCTGTTTTGTACAGCTAGGCAAAATTAAGAAAATTGGCAGATTCCTAACATTTGATGCCTAGGTGCAGGTCATTTTGGCCTTAGTCATCTCCAGGATGGACTATGCCAACTCTCTTTATCTTGGCCTCTCTAAAGGCCTTAATTGAAGACTTCAACTGGTCCAAAATCAGGCACTTAGGCTTATCTTCGACAGCTTAGCTGTTACCACATCACCCCCTGTTGAGAAAGCTCCATTGGTTACAAGTCGAACAACAAGCAATTTTCAAGACGGGCTGTATTGTCTTCAAATCCCTTTATAGCAAATGCCCTGCCTTTTTAACTTCTCAATTTAAAAAATATATCCCAAATCGTCATCCACGGTCCACTCTAATTTCCTCACAATCCCGCCTTTCAAATAAAAACAAGCATTGGCATAGCCAATAGGTCTCGCCTTTGGGACCTTATAAGTGTTTGGCTATGCAACAGTTGCATAACTAAATACTAATAAAGGTCCCAAAAGCAAGACCTATTGGCTATGCAAAGCGGTCGCGAAAGTTAAAGTGAGCGCAAATTTGATAACTTCACTTTTTACATGCCTGAAAGAACCGTCCCACTCCAAGTGTTGCAGTACCGCCACAAATGCCAGCATGCTGCCATTTGGACTGCGGTGCGAGTACCCTTTTTAAAGCATATTAATATTTGCCTGGGAGATGCAACCAACTATTCAATAATGGCTGTTATAGACCTGCTCGAACACACCAGTGCTAAACTCCTTGGTTAATTCAGAACATTGTACGATCAGCAAGTGAAACGTGCAAATGACTTAACTGCCCTTCTGCCTATTGCAGTAACTGCTATTAAAGGCCATCGTTCCCTGGAGGCTCGGAACTATTGAGTAGATGGCCAATACGACCAGCAAAGCCCTCAGTTGTAGGACTTTAATACTATATTAATCTTCCAGAAGCATGGAAACAATTCTTCCCCTTCTCATGAAAAGCTCACCATTCCTGCCACCCAAACATCATTAGCATAGCTCAGACATTCTTTTAAGGGCAAAAACTGAGATTCCTGAAGGAATACGAAAGAGGAGAATGGGAAGGTTTAAATCGTAAGAGGTTTAAATTGTAAGAAGTGTTTGAATTTGAATGGACAACAGCATCAGCAAAATAGATGTATGTGTGTTGAGACCAAGATCTTAAAACAACACAAGAACCCATAAATGCAGAATAAGTGGCAGTAAATTGCACTGTTACCACTGCATGCTCGCTTAGCGTATGCTGTAGGCCACATAGCCACCCCTCCAATTTCTGATATCACATTGTAAATAGTGTTAAGTTGTCAAGTTCTTAATTACTCCATTAGCCAATCAAATCTGAGAGCACAAGCACTAAACCACATTTTAAGTAAAACCTGAATAATCCTACCACATGCACTTTAGTGTTCTGCAATGTGGTGAGGGTATTTGGATCGTTAACAGTGTTCTGAGAGCACTATGACCTCAGTCAATGCTCTTCTGCATATTATGAAGCTGGCCAAAGGTAGAAATCTGTGTTAAAATAAAGAAATGTCTTTAATATAAAAGAGGGAAAACGTAGATTTTCCTAGTAATTTAAGACGGAAAGTCTTAATTTTATTAAAGACACGAAGGCGAGTACTATGTGGTCTCTAAACCTGCTTTTATAAACAGCAGCAGTCAAAGCAACTACAAAACTACATATCCCATGAGGCCAAGGAACAAAAGGCCAATGGGAACAAAGAAAAACAGAGTACCAAGTACCAATCAGGAATGGGTGACAAACTAGTATACCCAACTTGACTACAAGCAGCCCTCTTTTCTTATGCATGAAGTTAGGAATAGGTAGAAAACATTGGAAAAACAGAACATACAGTAGCAACAACTAACATAAGTGTGAAACTGTCCTGAACAAAGTCCATCCAAAAGGAACAAGAATAGGGAGCGGAGCACATAAAAGGGTCAGAGTGGGTATCAGTTGTCATCTTCAACAAAGGTGTAGACGAGGCAGCCTTGGAAAGCAGGAGCTTTTTATATGTTGCAGATGCTGGCATAGAAGAAACTGTTAAAGCGGGAAAACACAGTCAATACATTGCTGTGGTGCGATAATACTCACATCTGTGTCTTTAGTAAAACTTAGACTTTCCATCATAAATTACTAGGAAAATCTAAATGTTATGGCAAGACAGGAGGCTCATATAATGCTTATATTAATCACTGCACAAGATGCACTAATGAATGTTTTACAATAAAAGGTTCATAAGGTTGTATCATTAGACCAGTCAGCAGATCTCAGAATGTCCTCTAGCCGAAAGCCCGCCCATAAGGCCTTGGAAGCCATAGCTCCCCAAGTGGAGTGGGCTCCAAAAATGTGTATGGACACAATCCATTTAACCTAGTGGGCAAGGGTAGTTGAAGAGATGGGATCTCTGAGGCTTTCTGAAGGAAATGAGGAGTTGGGTATGAAATACATTTGAAGATGTACCGTTTTTTGTTCATAGGCTTTGACAATTTCCCACACAAGCCAAGGCTGATTGGGAAAAGAAGGATAAAACAATATTCAAATTTGTTTCGGTATGCTTGCTAATGTTGAAGAGACTGCCTATGAGAGTGAAAAGGCGAGAAGAAATGTCTAAATCTTTAATCAGATAAGCATTTGATGGAGACTATGCACCTTAACATTGTCAATTAGGATAAAAGCATTTTTGGAGAAAGAGAATTATTCTCTGGCCGGGAAATTAACTAAACAACCAGGTTAACATCCCATAATTCACCATATTTTGGAATAGGAGAATTAGAAAATGTTACTCCCTTGAACAAACGGAAGAGGAGTAGATGTTCTCTTAACTGGCTTTCTATTGATAGAAGGATGCTTAATTGAAATTGCAAATCGATAAAGCGTTACAGTACGATATGTCTTACTTGCACCCGCTTGGGATGCTAGAAAGTTAGTAATGAAGGATATGACCGTTGAAAAGGGATTACCAGATTTTCCCATGCACCAGCTAGTCCAAAGAGACCAGGCTGATTTGTAAACCTTGGTAGTGCCTGAAGCCCATGGTTTGCTGATATAGCGTGGAGCAGGGATGTGGAATTCCTATAGCCCGACACCCAGGACATATTGTTTGGGGTCAAGGGGAACACGTTTGTATGTATATTTTGTCCTGAGAACAAGTAGGCCCAACCCCCTGCGGCACAAACACTTTGGCTGTCAGTTCCACATTATGGGTCAGGGAAGGGCACTGTCTGCAGTTAATGTAATATTTTTGTCTATATATGTTAATGCTGTTCAAACTTGCATTTATGGTTCATTGATTGAAAACCTTTATTATTAGGGAGAGCACCCTAAGTAAATGTTATAAGCTCTTACTGCACTACTGACAATGGTTTAGTTAAAAAAATGTGTGCACATGTTTTCAAACTTTAGCAATATGAGGCTATGTATAATGCTCCCAGAATGCTTTCTGATTTGATCTGCACATATTTACAGAAGCTTGAAAGCAAGACTGATGATTCTTTTCTTTCAAAATAAAATGTTCATAAAAAAATGAAAGCAGAAAAAAAAACATTTTGCAAAACTACTGTAAAAATGCAGGTACCATTTCATAGCATCATTTAGTAACATGTGTTGATGCATGCTAGTATTTCACAAAAATATTCATGATGGAAAATCAGTGTAACCTGTTTGAATAGGATTATGGCAAACAAAAATAAACAAGCATTTGCAATGCCAGTAGGTCTAAAATTGGTGGTCAGCTTTTTAGTTTTGTCAATGTGTGAATTGATTTGGCATGGTTTTGTAAAACCCTGAGGGAGGGAGGGAGAGTGAGAGGGAGAAAATTGTAATAAACACAAAAGGTCATGGTTAATGCCAGACCAATTTGGGGCCCAATTATTAAAGAAAATCTCAAAGGTGCACCCATGGTATATTCCCTTGCATTAAGTGCAGCAATACGATGTTCGTGAATTCCCAAGAATTTATAGAAGTAGGACAAGAAATAGTACTCCTAGGAAATATTTGTGAACTGCATTTTAGCATGAGCAGATTTGAATGTGTAGATTTGCTTGTGCGAAAATCTGAGTGCTTGCAAGTTCACTTTCCCTCCGACCACTTTTTTACCCCCCAACTCTGGAAGAAGGTTTAGATCTGCCATTGTCAGGAGCAAATGTCTAACATTTCTCAGTATCGGAAAAGATTAGAGAAAAGTTGTTGAAAACCCTTAAAACATGCAAGTTAGTAGGTTTGCACTGGCTCAAAAGGAAATTCTTACCCTGGAACTATTGCTTACCACTCACTACCTTCAGCACCAGTATGTCAATCTGAGGAAACGTGGCAACATAAGGGGATTTCAAGAATGCAAACAGTACTATGGTAGGAGTCCTGGCATATTCAGATAGGCTTATAACTTCGAACCATGGCAGGGTTACAACCTTGCGCACATCCAAATTCCTGTCAATCGTATAATTCAATATTAGAAAAGTGCTCTAGGGAACATCAAGGGGAACAGCCACCTATGCCCCAATATTCCTCCGTCACAAAGGTGACAAAAGGAAAAACTGAAAAAACAAATAGACGTTCCCGAGCAAAAACAAGGCAGTTGAGTCTGTAAACAACAATCCTGAAAATAATTGAGAGTCCAGTAACTCAAACAAACAGGTTTCTTCTTTTATTCCTTTAGTCTTCTTTGTTCTTATTAAAAACGCCAAGATAAGAACAGTAGCCAACACGCGTTTCGTCTCGGGTAAGTTACCCGGCGACTTCCTCAGGGCATAAAAATATAATCACATACAAAGTATATGTTTATTGATCCGCCACACCTATAGTATGTTATTGGTGTGAATCCATACACTTTCATTCATAAATGTACAGAAATCTTGAACAATTTCACAGTCCCGATCAAGATATCAGATGAAAGGGAAGGTCAATATCTAGATCCGAAAAGCAAGAAGGGAGAGTACTCCCTTCTTGCTTTTCGGATCTAGATATTGACCTTCCCTTTCATCTGATATCTTGATCGGGACTGTGAAATTGTTCAAGATTTCTGTACATTTATGAATGAAAGTGTATGGATTCACACCAATAACATACTATAGGTGTGGCGGATCAATAAACATATACTTTGTATGTGATTATATTTTTATGCCCTGAGGAAGTCGCCGGGTAACTTACCCGAGACGAAACGCGTGTTGGCTACTGTTCTTATCTTGGCGTTTTTAATAAGAACAAAGAAGACTAAAGGAATAAAAGAAGAAACCTGTTTGTTTGAGTTACTGGACTCTCAATTATTTTCAGGATTGTTGTTTACAGACTCAACTGCCTTGTTTTTGCTCGGGAACGTCTATTTGTTTTTTTATTCAGATAGGCTATAACCGAGCTCTTATGTAAATTTTTTTTTTTTGCAGCGTTTTATATAGCGCGAACTTGACCCGAATCCAATCCGGTATCAGAGCGCTTTACATAGCACCAGTTACGTTACATGAGGACACACATTCTTTTTTTTGTTAGGCACGGGGAGATTAAGTGATTTGCCCAGAATCACAGGATGTTTAGATTCGTTACCGAGACTTCAACCCAGTTCCCCCAGGTCCGAGGTCGAGCGCCCTAACCGTTAGGCCAACTCCTCTCCCCATATATAATGAGATCGCTGACATAATTTGTCGCCGCACTACATGACACCAAAGGGACAAGTGGATTTTGTTACAAGACAAGTAGATTTATGAAGCAACCTACCCCATGGACAAGTAGTTATTTTATTAAATTCCACACCCCTGAAACTTCTGCCGAAATGCCTGGATAAGATTGGGAACCCCTGAGAACTTCCAAGCTGTTAGGAAGAGCTTATTGTTCAGAACCAGCTGTAGCTATGACCTTCTGGGTTCAGGAGGTGGTTCTCGAAAGAGGGAAGGAAAAGGGGAAATTCTGTCACCAATTCCAGAAGGGGAATAACTGAATGCCAGGCAGTAACTGCCACAACCAGCATAGCCTTCTGGTGACAGACTTGAGCCAGAACCCTGTTGATCATGATGAAGGTGAGAAAGGCATAATCGAGGGTTTCGTACCAGTCCTGGAGAAAAGCATCTCTGGCTAATGCGAAGGGAACTGAATTTTGAATTTGAATGCAGATTTGTAAAGCGCATAGCTACCCTAAGGCGTCCCAGCGCTGACAGTCAACCAGTAGCTTCAGGGGGGAAGGGGGGAGGGGGGGAAGTAGTAGTGATGGGTCATGGGAAGAGCCACGTTTTTAGTTGCCTACGAAAGGCAAGTAGGTTGTGTTCTCTTCGAATGGAGAGTGGGAGGGAGTTCCACAGCTTTGGAGCATTGTAAGAAAACAGCCGTCCCCCGGAACGGGTCTTTCTTATTCTGGGGACGCTGGCCAGGGATAGGGAGTCTGATCTGAGTTGTCTGTTCGAATGATGCGATTTGACGAGAGATCTCAGAATCGGCGGGCCTCTGCCTTGTAGTATTTTGTGTGTGATGCAGAGGGTCTTAAAGGTGATCCTTTCCTTAATCGGGAGCCAGTGTAGGGATCTGAGGGCTGGTTTGGCAGAGCATCTAGATTTGGTCCCGGTCAGGAGTCTGGCGGTGGCGTTTTGGGCGCATTGCAGTCTGTTGATGACCGATGCGGGAGCCCCTAAATAGAGGGCATTTCCGTAGTCCAGTCTGGAGTTAACTAGCCCCTGCATGAGTAGTTTCCTGGACTGAAAGGGGATTAAGTGGAGGATTTTTCGCGCTGTCTGAATAAGGCCAAAGCATGTGCCGGCGGTTTTTCTGGCATGGGCTTTAAAGTTGAGGTCTTGGTCCAACCAGATACCTAGGCTTTTGACTTCGGACTTGGGGGTGATCCCATACAGAGTGGCCAGGAGAGGGATGGGGGGAGTTTGCGTGGGTTTCCAAGAAGAAGGATCTCGGATTTCTCTCCGTTTAGTTTCAGGCGCGATTCGCTCATCCATTGAAAGATATTCTCTAGGCATGATGACAGGTTGTCCAGACTTTTCGTCGACTGATTTACGGAGACTACCAGCTGTGTATCGTCGGCATACATGACTGTTTTTATGCCGAATGGAGTTACGATGTCTTCGAGGGGAGACATGTATATGTTAAAAAGTGTGGGGCTCAAGGAGGAGCCCTGGGGGACCCCACACTGGAGAGGGAGAGCACTGGAGTTAACTATGCCGTCGGACACCTGGAAGGTTCTGCCTTCCAGGAAGGATTTGATCCAGGACAGGGCGGTGCCGGAAATACCTGCCATGCTGAGACGGTGGATGAGAATGGCATGGTCCACCGTGTCGAAGGCGGCACTCAGATCTAGGAGGATCACTGCCACTGATCCTCCTACGTCTATGATGGTTCTTGCCTCTTCGACTACGGCTAGGAGTGCGGGGTCCGTTCCCTGTCCTGGTCTGAACCCGGTCTGGGATTGGCGCAGGAGGTTGTTGGATTCCAAGAAAAGAGAAAGTTGGTGGCTGACGATCCTCTCGGCCACTTTGCTGATGGCCGGCAGAAGAGAGATAGGTCTAAAGTTAGACAGGTCAGTGGGATCGAGGTGGGGTTTTTTGAGAAGTGCCCGGACTGTGGCTTTTTTCCAGTTGGTTGGGACTGTGCCAAGTACAAACGACGCATTAATGAGGTTGGTGTAAGGAGGGGGGGGGGCCAACAGTGGAGGTGACCAGTTTTAGTTTGCTCATGGGAGCTAGATCTGATGGAGCCCCACTCTTCACTGATTGTAGGGTGGTCAGGAACAGTTCTGTGGTCACCTGGGAGAATGCTTCGAGGCATGGGGCCTCCGAGCCAGAGGGAAGGATCGCGGGGAGTTGGGAGGTGTTGGGGGAGGGGAGGGTTTTAAGGATATTCTTGATTTTTGTTGAGAAGAACTCAGCTAGCTGGTTGCATCTCGTGCCCGATGGGTCTGGTGTGGGCAGTGGATCTGGGGTTTTCGTGAGGAGACGCACGATGCGGTAGGTCTCTTTGGCAGAGTTAGCAGCAGCTAGTATTTTTCCCTCGAAGAAGGTTGCCTGGGTGTTTTTTACACAGGTTTTGTAGTGCTTCAAGGCAGATCTATATTCGTTTTTGCTATCATTAGCCCAGTCCTTTCTCCAGAGGCGCTCGAGCTTTTTACACCTTTTCCTAAGTTCGCGTAGTTCTTGGGTGAACCATGGAGATTTAAAAGTTCCCTTTTTACTAGGGAGGGGTTTGACGGGAAGGGTGGCGTCAAGGGATTGTTCAATCCAGGAGCGGAGCTGGACGTCTGCTCTGGAGGGGTCTGGGTCAAGCACCGGTGTGGTGGAGGCTAGTGCTTGGGTCCATGAGGCCGTGTCCAATTTTTGCCACGGGCGGGATGGTGCTTGGGGAGGCGATCTCTCCGGTGCTTCGTACGAGAGTTGAAGCTTAAAGGGGATTAAGTAGTGGTCTGACCAAGGGATAGGGAGGGGGTTATTCACTACTAGGCTCGGGAGGTTAGTGAATATGGGGTCCAACAAGTGGCCCTTAGAATGGGTGGGCTGATTGCATTTCAAATTAATGTTAAGGGAGGCTAGGTCTTCCTTAAGGTCATTGGCTGTTTTGTTTGTTGGGTCGTCAAAGTGGAGATTTAAATCTCCTAAGACCGTAAAGTTGGGAGACAGACAAGCCAAGGAGGAGATGGTTTCCACTAGGGAGTTGCAGAAAAAACCTTGCTGTCCTGGGGGGCGATAGACGAGGATCCTGGATGCCAACTGAGAAATTGGGGGGGATGGGAATTCAGCCAGGACGCAAAGAGATCTATTTGGAAAAGGTCCCATTTGCAAAACAGAATATCAAAGACAAAAGGATGAAGTCTTCAGTCGCGGTAGTCGTGAAGATGATGAGAATGCCAATCTGCTACTGAATTTAGATTGCCAGATAAGTATTCTGCCCAACCTGAAGGTTTGGGAAGTAGGCAAAATTTCCAGAAGCTTTTCACTAGTCGCTAGAGATCTGGACTTGGTGCCGCCCAGGTGATTTATGTAGCGGACTGCTGAAAGATTGTCTATCCGGAGCAGAACGGAGCACTGAATTCCAGCTTTTTGCAAAAATTATTGCAAAGGAGCCCGCCAGCATCTCTAAAAAATTGATGTGCAATGAGGACTTCTGTGGAAACCATGTACCTCCAGTCAATATTTGACCACACCGGACGCCCCAAGCTGTAAGACTTGCATCAGACTCTAATTCAAGATCTGGGTGCCAAAGTGAAGATAGTTTCATGCTTCTAAATGGTCTAGCCACCATTGAAGTTTAGCCTGCACTCCTGGTCTTGGTGAACCGAGTCGGAATAAGAAAGAGCTCTGAGGAAATGGTGAGTTTTTAGTCTCCGGAGAGCTCGATAATGAAGCCCCCCGGGAAATTGACCTGAATCAATGAGGAAAGCAGACCGACAATCCTTGCAAGAAATCTGAGGGAATTGCAGGAGAGTCTCAGTGTGTGAAGAAGTTCACATTTTATTGCATGAATTTTGGTTTGGGGTAATTGAAGTGTTGCGTCGATGGAATTTATGAGGAAACGTAGAAACTCCATTTGTTGAGCAGAAACTAGGACTGGCTTGTCTTTGTTGATAAGAAAACCCAGCACTGAATGGAGAGAGCATGTGATGTGAATTTGAGAGTGGAGAGTTTGCGGTTTTTTTATACAAAAAGGAGAAAGTCGTCAAGTTACATGATCAATCTTATAACCTGGGACCTGAGAAAGGAAACCTATTTCATACGTTTGTAAAACACCACAGTGCGGAAGACAGTTAAGAGGGGAAAGAAGAAAACTGTTTTTTTCTCCTTGCCATTGGAACTGGAGGAACATTCTGTGATTAATAGGAATGGTAAGATAGGCATCATGAAGATCCAAACGAATCATCTAATCGAATTGAAGCAGAGAATCTTAAAGATGCAGAATGGTTTCCTTTCGGAAATGGCGATAAACGACAAACTGACTCAATTGTTTGAGGTTTATGCCCAGTCTCATCTTTTTGTTATTCTTTTGGACCAAGAAAATAGAGCTTTAAAAAACCTGATGAATGAGGATAAGTGATTTGAATTACCCGCTTTTGTAAGAGACTCATATTTTCTTGGGAAATTAGCGAGGACATTGAGGCTGATAACTTGAGAGGAAGTGGAAGGGCAGATTGAAAAGGAGTCTCGTAAAGTTCTATGGCATAACCCTGAACAGCGTTTAATACTGGAGGTGAGCGTCTGTCATTCGCTTAGAAAAAACTTTAAGCAACCCCCTACAGAAACTGGGCCAGAAGGAAGACTTACTTGCTTAGTGTGAAGACCTGGTGTTTCTCTGGTTGAGACCTCAGAAACTTGTTAACCTTTGAGGTCAGAACTGTTGTCAGAAGTCTTGATAGTTTGGAGATTAGGAGCCTTTGTATCCTTGGCTTTTGGGAGATCGGCTGATAGAGCGGCTCCTGCTTCTATCGGTCCTGCCAAAAACCTGGTTGGAAAAAACTTTGAGGGACTGTTGTGCTTTATCGAGAGAACACAAAGCAGTAACATATTTACTCATTCCTTAATGAAAGACTCGCTAAACAATAGTCCAACATCTTTGAGACAGGGATCCATAGATGCAAAATTGGAGAGCTTGGGGTCAAGTTTTAGTAAAAGACCTTTGCAATGTTTGCGGGTAATAGAGGAATTAGCATTCCCCAGTAGACAGAAAGCCCCATTAACGCACATGGATAATTCTTCAGCGTCAATGTCCACTTTATCCAACTTGTTCGTCTCAGCAATATCGTAAATGCGTGGTAAAGGACCAACAATATCTAACAGCTTATCTTGACAAGTGGACCAGGATTTGTCCATGCCCTTCCAATAGTCCTTGCCAAACTTGGAGAAAAAGGTCAGAATGTTTGAGTCAATTGAAAGGGTAGAAGCAACATGAAAAGGAAGGGTAGGTCTGGGGCATCCAAAATCTTAATTTTGCCCTTGTTTTTTTATCCAAAGGTAAACTAAGTTTGGCGGCAATATATTCCCTCACATGATCTGAGGGGAGCCACTCTGCAGAATTAAGGTGATGGATGAGATTGGTGTTGAACATTGGGTGACCATCGGAGTCCAAAATTGGTTTGGAGTAAAAAGGATCATCAGGAGTTAAGGACGCTTTGGAATTCTTTGCTCGAGTCCCAGAACAGAAGTCTGAATCATTCTCCGCATCAGGATCATTGTCAGTATTCTTAACCCCCATGTCATCATCTGTAGCTTGGATATTGGAAATAACAATATTGGTATTGCTGTTCTCTATATTTTTTGTTTTAGTTTTGCGCTTATCGCCAGTAGCAGAATAATTCCCATCCGTAAATACAAGGAGGCCTTGGAGGAACATCGTCCTCAAACACGTGAGGATTCCTCACCTGTCAATAGCACAGAAATATCTTTTGAATTGCTCTTTGCTGACTGAGCAGATGTTTGGGTCACCTTGGCCTTGCACTTTCTGCTTGCCCTCACAGATAGAGCCAAACTGGATTGCAACATCCAAATCAGAACAGTATTTTCAAAACTTTTAGTAACTTTAGACATGTAATCCAAAACGGCTTAAGCCACAGATGATTGAAAAAAAAAAAAAATCAGTTAAATTATTCTCTAAATCCTCCTCATCATCATCATCATCTTCCTCAAAGGAGAAAGAATTGTTTGAATACATGGAGGGGAAAAAAAGTGATATATAAATATTTTGTGTGTACTTAAACAAGTAATGCCAGTCTAAATTGTGAAGAAACAAAGGAAATGAAAGGTGTTCGGAAAGGGTTAATTCTTTGAAAAGCCCTGACCGAAAGGACCTTGCCATACGAAGAAACATGCGGTTACGGAGTCAATGAGAGGCGGAGTAAAGACCAGGCCGCACCCCGACGTGTGTCCTTTAGAAGAGTTTGACGGAGACATAGCTTGTATGGCAGCGAAGGAAAGACTGCTCCGTGAGAGGCCCCAAACAAACAGAGCATCAAGGGGAGAAAGTTGAATGCAATTTGTGGTGTGTCACCGGAAATGGTGGACACGACCACAGGAATGGGTGGTAAAGAGCTGTACACAAGCGCGCGAAAAGGAGGTGAAAAATGCAGCAGAACAATGCTAAGGCATCACAGGCACAAGTGTTTCAACATCAAATTCCAATTCGCACAAACTGTAAAGTGAAGTACTTATATTAGCAAATGAAAGTATACTTATCTTGACTGCGAGCAGAAAAAAAGAAGACTGCTTGCTGTCAAGTTAGGTACAATAGTTGTTGCTGATTCCTGATTGGTACTCTATTTTTTTGTTCCCATTGGCCTTTTGTTCCTTGGCCTCATGAAACATGTAGTCTTCGGAATCCCATGCAGATGGTCACTAAACAAGGTAAAATAAAGAGACAATAGACACAAATACCCTTGTAAAGAAACCCTTCCAGTGTTAACGCTCTCGTAGGACCACACACATCAGTGTTTTCCTGCATGATATATATAGGAGCTTTACTTACTCGCAAATTAGGTAATATCAAATTTCCTGGGAAGTTGCAACCTACTATTTATATGGCTTCCTTTGTGGTTTGGCTCTTGAAGCAACGTCTACTGAATCAAACGTTTCTACACACAAAATAATTTTAAGAGCACCATTTCAACCAGGAGTATCTTTGCACTAAGAAACATTAGCAGGGCTTAAAACAAACTACAGTCACAGAAAAGTTAGCAAAACAGAGGTCCTGCTGAATTGCAGGTGATCAGAAAAACAGACAAGGACAGTGGGTGGGGGGGGGGGCGATTTAATCTTTGTGGTGCTAGGATCCAGAACACTGCCCTCACCAGGAGCAGTTTACAGTCAGAGGTAATAATGAAGAGGTGCATGACTCCCAATAAGACAGTCCACGTCTACACATATGCCACCACCCACTTCGTGAGAAACAAGGTAGTGGTCATGAGGACAGTCCTGAGAACAAAGAACAAGACCTTGAACTGAATATGCTACTTCGCTTGCTTCTATTGTAGAGACTGGAGTGCTGCAAGTACACAATCAAACCTGCAGAGGCTGACAATCGAGTATCAATATACAGGGCATTCCAGTCGTTAACGTGGATAAGAATACAAGCCCCAATGGCTATCGAGCTAGGGAGACAAGGCTGAATTTTATATTACAGCTACAAGAAATAGAACTTTCTGAAACTGGGCTTCAAAAGATGGACCATTGTCAAAGAGAACACAGGTCTTTGCTTTAGGAAAAACGCCCACATATTTTTGCTAGCACCTTTAGCCTAACAAGAGGGTTTCTCCTCCGGTATGAAAGATCTGAAATGTTGGCATTCATGTTAAGGAAGTTGGCAGCCATTCAGTCAAAGACATCTGCTAAACACCTCCCTCAGCAAATTGATGGACTCCGAGGACTGATGGCCAAACCGCAGAAGGAGCTGCATGTCAAATACAAAAATGTCGGAAAACTAAAATGAGTCAATTGGTTTTCAGAGTAGTTGGAGGTGTATATATAAAAGAGGATGGGGAGAGCAAAAATCTCCCACAACACTGGAAATTCAACTGCTTGAAAAGGTGGTAGGGATACACCTGGGTCCATATATAAAGAAGGCATACAAACGTTCCCGGATTGGGGTGAGAGGAAAAGGGAAGATGGTCTGTGAACCTATCTTTGGAGAAGCAGCTGGTCAGAATTTCCTGACCAACCATACAAATTGCCAGCCTAAAGGTACTTCCTTATCCCTGGCGGCATGGAGGTCATGCACTGTGAAAAACAGGAGTGCCTCTGTGCTATGTTTGGCCTACAATCTTGCAACCCAGAAGAGCCCAGGAGATTAGAGAGTCAATAAGCAGCAAAGCCGCAAACACATCCTGACCGAAACATGCATTTCTGTAAAAAAGAAAGAAGATCACGGGGCAAAAAGCAGTAGATGGGCAGTTGTCATATAAGTTACGGTGGTTTAAACTTTAGAAAGAATGATACAACAGTCAACTATAGATGGGGACCCTTCAAAAATGTTAGTGTTTCGGTAGTGAGGTGTGCCCATGGTCTTACACAACTCAGAGCATCTGTGTCTGATGAACTCTACTGAGTAGATGCTCACATGCTCGGCTGTATGTGCTATGTCATTTCTGAACACCTTTACACTTGTTCAATATGGAACAGTTAAGTAGGTTCTTTTGGAGGTTGCAGGATTAAGGATGCATTTTATACAAAGGTTTTTCACTTCAGTTTTTTAGTATTCTTAAGCCTTCTTGGATATAAAATAGACAAAGCACACATAGTATTTAACAGTTAAAACAGAATTTGACCACCACCATGACCATCAGGTCTTTGATTACATAGTAATAAAGATTGCTAATTTTTTGTGTGAATCGTAGCCCTGTGGCAGCAAAATTGCTTCATACAACAGGCCGGAAGTTATTTCACAAACCTTGCATAGTTTAGATTGCAACCGTGAACAAACATCTGGACCCAACAACACGAAAAAAGAAAGCCTCCTTTTTAGGTTGAGCCTAGGCAGCGCACATGCGCTGTATGCAAAACTTGATGTAAACAGTATAGCGAGAGTAATCCCGCCTACTGCTTGCAATTGGGTCATTTATGCGTCACTCTTATTTCCGGGCTTCCTATTGGTTGCTGCTCCGATTCATCACTTCTGTTTTTATCGGAAGCAGCACCGACCAACACAGTTTTATTACGCTGCAACTGTAAGTATTTTATGTTTAGGGACTACTTATTTTTCACCATGGCGCGTAGCATGGTACCTGGTCTCCTAATTTTTTTTCACCATGGCACCAGCTTCACGGGACGCCTTGCACATACACCCGTAGCTTCTGATTCCGGCCATCACTCCACCTTGTTTAATTCACTTCGACCCACATGAAAGAATGGCTGCTGCTTCCATGACACTAGCACAGACAGCTCTGCAAATAGGAAATATATAGGTTCACGATGTGTTAATACTATCACGTTTAGCACCACATACAAAATGTATGTTCAACGCTTATAGACAACTACCATTCGCTGTGACGGCTGTTCGGGTCACGCATGCAATGCATGGGTATGCCGGATTCACCATATTTTCTTTTTTAAAATGGCCTCATTCGAGATTTCCGTCAGACTAAAGACTGAAATTCTACTGGCGACCGACAGAGGGACGCCCTCGGCATTAGGTTGTCATCCCTGTTGTTGGGATGGCTCCGATCAGCGCCTTGATTGACAGCTGTGATGTCTCCCCTGGAGCCCCGCCCACTCTAAGGGAGGTGACTCTTCACAGTCGTGGTTTGTGATGGGCAGACAGAAGAAGCAGAGCTCCAAGCTAAGCAGCTAGTAATAAACATACACCCATCACCAGGCGCCCCTACACCCTGGGTATTGAGAGCCGCAGAGAACAACACAGCCCTGAAATGCCAATTACTTATTTAGTTACATTTTATTGAGATCCCACACCATGACGAGGCCTACCAAAAATGTTTTACATTATCTTTCTTCAGTGCCACACAGAGAGCAACTAAATACAGAAAATTACTAAAATGTATATAACATTTGAGCTATAAGATAGCAATCGTCTTGCTATATAACTTTTAACGAGACAATTAGGACGTAATTATTAAAGATCTCGAGCGGGGAAAAAAAGGTTGCTAACTCACTTGGTAAAGGACAGATAAAAACAGTTATGTTCAATGCTTATAGACAACTATCATTCGCTGTGGCGGCTGTTAAGGTCACGCATGCAATACATTATGGGTATGCTTTTTTAGATGGCCTATGCTTTTTTAGATGGCCTCGTTCGAGATTTCCTTCAGACTAAAGACTGAAATTCTACTGATGACCAACAGAGGGCCGCTCTCGGCATTAGGTTGTCATCCCTGCTGTTAAAACGGCTTCGGCCTTGTCTAAGCTGTGACGTCTCTCCTGGAGCCCCGCCCACTCTTAGGGAATGCAATAGGTCTTGCATTTACGCGAGTTTAAGCTATTGCCATTGTCATTGCTTTAAATGGGCCGGTACTCACCGGTACTGAGTACCGGCACTTTTTCATTTTCTCACATCGAGTACCGGCACTTTTTCTTGAGTAAGGAGAGTACCGGTACTCACCAGGGCCTGGCTTTGATGCAGGTGGCGCTCTGTTCATCAATCACTTTGTACCTCAGCAGCACCTTCCACTCTTAATCACAGTGGAACCCTGGGTTGGGCTCGTACACAGCACAGTGATCTGCATGTATGCTCTGGAAGCCATCAGAGCAGAGGTGTCTGCAGGGAGGTTCGTTTATCCTTTGTTTTTACACAGCAGGGGCAGAGACGCGGCTAATAAACTTAATGGGCGTGGGTGTGAGAGGCGCATTGTTCAGGGTTACACAGGACTGCAATGACGCTTCTGTAGCAGATATCGCTCTATGTAAACTGCTGCCATTAGACCTTTTAACACAAATTCGCTAGTACATCTATGACAAGGCAAGATGTTGAGCACTATGTAAAAGTCAAATACTTGATATAGTGCATTTACATAACACATACAAGCATTTTTTCCAGTTACTGTTGCCTGTGGTGGGTATTTTCAAAATGCCTGGACAGAACAAAAAGTTTGCGCTTACTTTCACAATCTTCAACCATCGTTTCACAACTAAATTGCCTATTTGCATGTGTAAATATAATGGGATCTCGGTATCAAACTCACTGATCCTGTGAAAAATGCGATATGCTCTTTGAACAGAGATCTTTGCAGCCAACGCTAAACCATCTGGGCTTACATGTCACAAGGAAGTATACGGCTGTATTTGAATCAAAAACCAATATATGTAATGCATGACTAGGTAAGTGCATGTAACTCATACTCATGGTTGCAATTTATTGCACACTGTGATCGGACGGCAAAAGAAGGAAAACTGAAAGCTTCCTCTTTTTTGCACTCCCAGGTGGTCATTGGTACAAGCTGTTTGAGTGCAAGCACAGGAAACTTATTTTATTTGTAAGAAGTCTTATCTCCTGACTGAGACTTCATGTCAGTAGCCATATTTCAATTCAGACAGACCCTCTTGCCGTTTATAATATGATGTGAATGTCTGTTGCTTTTTTAAAATATTTATTTCATTGATAGTTAGAAATGCAAGAATACATTTGACATTTACTAAATTAAGTATATGAGGTATATAATATATTCTCTAAATTAGCATACGTGGGATTGCAATAAATACTGTAAAGTACAGGGCAGTACAGGAGGAGACGGTTCGTGGCCCCGATGGTAGTTTAGCAAAATGGAATGCTGTGCTGGTCCCCCAGATATCGCCTGAGGACTGGGAGCGGATTTGTCAGCTAACGGGCCGCCTCACCCCTAATGGTAACTTGCGTATAATCCACTTCAAGTACTTACATCAAATATACCATACCCCGTCCAGGCTGCACAAAATAGGGTTGAGGGAGTCGGATCGTTGCAGACGGTGCGGGCGGGAGGCTGCGGACTTTCTGCATCTT
Organism: Triturus cristatus; assembly: GCF_964204655.1. Taxonomy (NCBI): domain Eukaryota; kingdom Metazoa; phylum Chordata; class Amphibia; order Caudata; family Salamandridae; genus Triturus; species Triturus cristatus. The sequence continues at coordinate 1,458,075,916 of NC_140589.1, read as the reverse complement.
GCGTGGGGCTGTGGGCCAGTGTCTGAGTACTGGAGAGAGGTGCTACATCACATTCACAAAATGACTGGTGCTGAGCTTCCGTGCGAACCCGCGGTGTGTCTGCTGACCTCCGTGCCTCAGTTAAAGGGTTTGGTGGGCAGGTTTGTGAGGGTTGCCCTTCTGCTGGCCAAGCGGCGCACTCTGTTTACCTGGGACAGTGCAGCTAAACCAAAGGTGTGTGGATGGTTGTCGGACATGGTATACTGTCGGGAAAACTTAGAACTGTATGCAGAGGAGCTGCCCGCCTCCTCCAAGCCCAAGGATATCTGGGAGCCGCTCAGACGCTTTCTTGCTGAGGCGGCGTTGACTGAGGCTGATTGAATATTGTTTGTTCTCCTTCTGTTTCCAGGTAAATTAACAAGGTGGTGGCTACCAGTTTGTCGATACTGCGTGCCTGCCGCAGGACGTTTGCTGTATTTCAGAAGTGCACTTCGTGTTCTGTGATTTGCCCGGAACTGTAATGTTGTTACAAAGTTTTTTTGTTTGTCTGTACGCCGCTCACAGACGACGGCGAGATGTACCATGCTTTAAAATAATAAACAGATTTAAAAAAAAAAAAAATACTGTAAAGTAATGTCAACAAACGATTTTAAAGCAATTCAAATTTCCCAACAGAGACGTTTTTTCAACATCTGTGCTGTGTTACATATATGGGTGTATATTTTAATTACACAGTGTATTCAGAGAACCCAGTTAGATACCTTTAGTCATCTAAAATCACATGTGCAACCTGTTTATTCCGTCCACCACTCCTTTTCAATCACATAAAATGGAATGTTGAAACGTTGAGCCACCAGCAGCAACTTCATCAGTGTCTCTATGTCAACATTAATTTTCCTGTGGCAGCCAGAGAGAGAATATATTGCTTACTGAAGTTACACCAAGTATGTCCCTTGGAAAGCAACTCTGGTTTCCATTTTAGACAGGAACACCCACTAGTGCATAGCATGCAGCATGTAAATCAGAGATTTGTTTTTTATGTAGATAGCTCAGTTGGATACTGTATTTGTTGCATAGATCATGGTCTTCCCTGTAGGTCACAAGTTAACATCGTTGGCATATATCTTCGTGAATTATGCCCCTGCAGCAAGGACCTGCATGCAACAAGGCATATATATAGAACCGTACTGTTTCTTTCTCATTTTTTAAGGTTGCTAAAAAAAAGGGTTACTTTGGGTTGTAATAAACACTCATTAGTAAGTGCTATATAAATGGGTATTAGTGTAAAATCTAATGTACAGATACATCCGATATTCTAACAATGCATGCAGATTTCTTCCATAAAAACCTTGAAAAGGTAAAAAACGTAGCTCCGCCCCTTGTTCCGCCTTTAGCACCGCCCTTATGCCAGCCCGAAGCTCCACCCCCTTTTGATGAGTACCTGCACTTATTTTTGTCCATTTAAAGCACTGGGTATTGTAAATGACAATGTGCTTTACTTATGTTTTAAAAACGAAAATAAAAATAAAAGGCATTGTCATTTACAATGTCAATAGCTCAAACTCGCGTAAATGCGAGACCTAGTGCACTGCAAATGTTTGATATAAACAGTGGTTCGATTTTATGCCAGGCTTGTGCCATCTTATTTCCTGATCCTATCCAAAACATTTTTCATAATGTTATACGTTTGATTACATTTTAGGCACTCAACTCACAAGCACTGATTTATGTAAAACACTACAAGTTACATGGAACTAAATTTGATAGTGTTCAATTTACTTCACCTAACTAAACATTCCTGGTCTCTGGAACATTTTGTACCCTTTTTTCCCAAAATGAAATAATAGTCAGGAACATAGCAGTGTTAGGTGCAGGAAGGGGGTTGGAATGTCGAACCTGATTGAGAGGAACCAGTGCTTAGACTAATATTACAGTTTATGGTAAGAAAAGCACAGATAAGAACACACATCTTTTAATTTTCACTGCACTCAATAGTTTCAACCAAAAATGCATTCAGTATTCGGTATTAGGTGCAAATACTATTAAATGCAAGCAAACAGCCACAGTATTGCCATTTATTTAAAATACACGTACTCACATAATGTAGTTTTGCTATATGTAAGAATCAGATTGATGTTAAATTGCACTTTCACTAGAATTCCGAAATAGGGCAGATCAAGCTCCTGAAATAGTTAAAAAAAAAACAGTATGTAGTCATTTGAGAGCGATATTGATATAATTATTAGAAATGGAATATAAACTACGGTGAGTCATGTAACGTTCTAAATTACCCTCAACGTTTGTGGAAATAAATGTGCCCTATATGTGGACATAGCCTGGCTGGCACTGCACATGCATGTGCAAGAGAATCCCTTGGGACTCTCAGATGTGCTCGATAGTGCGACGACAGTAACAAATGTGGCATGGTTTAGGGAGGGCAGAGGGGAAATACCAAAACACTGCCACCACCATGCACTCTCAATTTTTACTAGTCGTAATTTCACTTGATTATAGGAGCAGCCAGGTTATGGCAGGATCACGGTGACAGTGAGTGCACCGGGGGAGAGGTCTAAATGGCCTGGAGCATCTTTGTAAGCACACAGAGGACAGCTGTCCTTCTTGTAATTGTATATGTATATAGCCCTTAATACCCCTAACAAGACGTTGAAGCACTTTTATAAAGGATTAGGGTGGCTTAGTACAGGAAAATATGAGTTAATTTGAGCAGTGGACACGCAAATCCGTTAGTTGAATGGAATAGGATAATAGAGGGATACAAGAGGGATGGGACTATAAAGTGTTATTTGGGAGGTCATAGTAGTAAAATGAGGATTCACAAGTTTAAAACACATTTGTGCACTCCATTTTCACCATCGTGCTCCAAAAACCACCCATGCATCCTATGTTAGGGCACCATACAGCAACCTATACTATGGAGCAGCGGTACTCAAAGTACGGCCCGCGGGCCAGTTGCGGCCCGCCAGCCCTTTCCATGCGGCCCTCGAGTAAAACAACAGACAGTTGGCAATCAACTGTAATTCCGCCTGTTGTTATTCCTCGGGGGCCGCATTCACTGGGTAACGAAGCATCCGCAAAACCAGTGCCTCGCAAGCAGAGGTGCAACTAGAGCTAAATTTCGGCGGCGGGGGGAGGGGGGGGTGAATCTAAGCTTTAGGCAGAGTGGAGCTGATTTCGGGGGAGGGGGGGGGGGGCCTGAATCTTTAAGCAATAGGCAGAGTGGCGCTGCAGGGCCTCTTAGAAGGGGTGAAACAGCAAGGCCTCATTAACATGCAAATGGTCTTTTAAAGACCTGTGAAGTGCTCGGGTGCGGCTGTGTATGCGCAGCGAGGCTGTCTCTTCCCGGCTGCCACACGCGACGGGGGTGGGGGGGGGGGGGGGCTGAAGCCCTTTGAGTCCAATGGGTGTTGCGCGCCTGATGGCCTGTGTTACCCAAGCAACCTCTCGCAGATCCTCTGCCCTTAAAACTCGATGGGAGATAAGACGAGTGAACAGCAGCGCAAGGACCTGCTTTTTCAGCAGTCTCTCCTCTGCGGGCCGCACACCACCGTAGGCATCTCTTATGCCTCTCACCAGGGCCCACGAGCCTCGATTTGCTCCTACCCCTCTGTGGCGAACAGGCTAGCATCGCTGGTGCTGCCCTACCTGTGGCCTCACAATGCGGCCTCCCCAAACCCACCCAAGCCCGGGAAGCGGTCTCATCCCGAGCTGCCACACAGAGAGAGGGAGGGAGACAGCGAGAGGGAGGGAGACAGCGAGAGGGAGGGAGACAGCGAGAGGGAGGGAGACAGCGAGAGGGAGGGAGACAGCGAGAGGGAGGGAGACAGAGAGAGAGAGAGACCGAGAGGGAGGGAGACAGAGAGGGAGGGAGAGAGAGAGGGAGGGAGACAGAGGGACACAGAGGGAGACAGGGTGACAGAAAGAGGGAGAGAGAGTGGGAGACAGGGAGAGAGAGAGGGAGACCGGGAGAGAGAGAGGGAGACAGGGAGAGAGAGAGGGAGACAGGGAGAGAGAGAGGGAAACAGGGAGAGAGAGAGGGAGACAAAGGGAGGGAGACAGAGGGAGATGGAGGGAGTCAGAGGGAGACAAAGGGAGGAAGACAGAGGGAGGGGGAGACAGAGGGAGGGGGAGACAGAGAGAGGGGGAGACAGAGAGAGGGGGAGACAGAGAGAGGGGGAGTGAGACAGGGAGGGAGGGAGACAGAGAGGGAGGGAGACAAAGGGACACAGACAGAGGGAGACAGAGAGAGAGAGGGATACCGGGAGAGAGAGAGTGAGACCGGGAGAGAGAGAGTCCCTGTTTGGCAGTATGTCGTATGACCAAATGGGCTGCTCTATATGAGACAGCACGTTGCGTACGATATACTGCCAAACAAGGACTCGGGGAACTTACATTCGCATACTACTGACTGTGTGAGCCTCTGAGGAAGAGAGTCATCGAAACGCGTCGGGCTCAGTCAGGTGTGAATAATTATAGGCAAGCGCGACGAACCATACCTAATAAAAGCTTGTGGGGAAAAGCAGCTTGTGTTCAAGTGCGGTTCTTCTGATGGGCAAATCCCCAATGAACTGTATACATATGTGTGTGTGTATGCTGGGTCTGGTGGCTCAGTGGACGAATGCGTCCGCTGCAGGGGTCTGTGTTCAACCTCATGGTCAGTTTTTTTTAGTTGCTCTAGCCCCGCCCCCTCCACCACTGACCCCGCCCCCACAGGTGCGGCCCTCGGCCACAAACCACACTGTAAATTTGGCCCCCGAGAGAAAGTTTGTGAGTACCCCTGCTATGGAGGATCTGCTATCGCTTGGATTGGCCTTGCTATTGATGCAATTTGTGCAGCCTACATTCTAAGAACATATATGTATTCTGATTGTGCATTGTTAAATTTCAATATGTGTGATCTGTTACTACAAAGTGACAGAACCCAATTCCCACTGTGAAAAGTGTCATTTTAGGGTGCAGCAGTTACCCATCAAAGAGTTGTATAAGAATACTGCCACTTTAAACTTATTACAAATTATGGGTCTTTTTTATTGAAAGTGATTAGGTTTTCAATTCTTATTGGACAGTTCCTATGTCACAGGTTATGTCTTAATTACATTTCGAGACAACAAATACTCAACAGCGTTGCCTGCGACCCATCCATCTCAGTCTCATGCGGTCATCGAATATATCATCCAGCAGAGCTCAATAGTTAACCGGTTTCTAGTACCTGCCTCAGCCTCTCCCACTAGTTTCTGGTCGCGTCTCTCTCAACCAGCTGATAATACAACTAGTACTATCCACAGAGCTCAGTCAGGATCCAGCAACCATGCAATTTAAGACCAGCTCCTTGTCTTCCCCAAAGTAGGTGTCAATCATCAGCCCTAAATCCCATTTTTTCCAGTTCATCCCTCACTCTTAATCGCATCTACCCTTTCATTCAAATGTTTAGCACTAGCCTTGCCTCACGACAACCAGTTCCAATACAGCATTAAAGTTTGTATGCAAGTCCTACATACAGAAGAACCACCTTTATATCTTCATACAACATGCTTGGCTCACACTTCAAATCACGCCATAAACTGAACGCAAGCGAAACAATAAAGTCCCCGAATGACAATCATGACCCGTTCCCACGTCATACCTGTGCTGCCACTCCCGGAGAAGCCGGGAGAGTTCAGCTTGGCCCTTTTATGGTTGGGCAGCCGATCAAGCAGGCTATCAACCATTGTATCCGTTCCGAAAAAGCCATTTGAGTGGTTGCCTTCTTGTCAAGGCTTTGCCCAAAAATATCAAATAAAGCGTACACACAAAAAAATCCAGCAAAGTCCCTCGAAACCATTTGGACCACGGGATGCTCGGGGAACACAAAACAGTAGATCAGAGCTGTGAATATTCAGGGTACAAAGAACCAGGATCCTGCAACTTCCTTGGCCATAATGACTTATCCAGGGTGACAAGGGGCTCACACCCCTGCAGAACTCTTTAGGCCTACTGATCTCTCCTTTTACCAAAAATACATTTGCAGTCACTGCTGGGTGACAGACTTTCAGATCCATAGACCAATGACAACACATTTCAACAGGAGAAGCTGGAAAAAAGGAGTCACCCAGATTTAGCACTGCCAATTCTCTCATTTGTAGCGGACATCATCCATACACTAGAAAACTTCTGATCTAATCCAAAGGTAAATCTAGATCATTAAAAAAATTACCCTCTTCGAACTAACCCAGGATGGTAAAATGTATCAACTTAAAAAGGAATTCAACATCAAGCATGATGAGAAGGCACAACAATGTGAGGCAACCCAATTGACACGTTTGAAGCTATAGAAAACGTCAAACAAAAAAACAAATAAATGGTTTTGAATTGTAATCTGCTGAAAACCTAGTCTCGCCCCATGCTTCGAAATACTAAGTAAACACAATAATGACTTAACAGTTCCTTCAAACTATGCATATGACAAGACTAGTCCTAAAACATCAAAGGTCGGTCTTTTTTCTTCATTTCATGTTATTTTATGTACCTATTCTATTCTATAAAGTGAATGGTTACCCAAAGGCCTCCTAGCACCAGAACAGTCTACATTATCAACAGTTCACCCAAACTACTTCTCCAAAAATCCAGGTCTTCACAGCTTTAAGGAAGGAAAAGTTAATTGGGGAGTTGACGCAGTTCAGAGGGAAGAATATTCCAAAGTTTGGGGGCCAGGTGTAAGAAAGAACGACCAACCCAACGAGAGCTGCTGAACTCGAGGACCTGTAGCAGGTGAGCTGAGGAGGATCTGAGCGACCTTACCCGGTTATAAGGGATAGCAAAAGGTCTCAATAGAACTGGGCCTTTCGTGTTACGTGACCTATGCAGGAAGCATAAAACCTTGAACTGGACCCTGGTCCACTGGGAGCCAGTGCAGATTCTTCAGGATTTTTTTTTTTTTACAGAGTGATGTCTGGGGAGGTTCATGAGAAGACTTGTGGCTGCATTCTGGATGGTCTGTAACTTTTTTTTACATAACCTGATGAACCAAGGTACAGGACATTGCCATAGTCGAGGCGCAAGATAAGGGCTTTGAAGATTAGGCTTTTGGCTAAGAAAGGAAGAAGACTTAAGACTTTTCTGAGTAATCTCAGAGCACAAAAGCATTTGGCCACAAGTTTTTCTGCTTGGTGCTCCATGGTAAAACTAGATTCTCACCACATTCCAAGGCTTTTTAACACCGCTTTAGGACTGGGAAGTCTCTCTAAACAATCGGGCACAAGAGTGAAGACTTTCTTGCTGAGGTAATTTCCCAGTAGTATAACCTCAGTGTTTATCTTTGTTCAACTTCAATTTACAGTTGGACATCCAGCCAGCTACCTCCTGAAGGCAAGGGGCCAGATTATGGCTATTCGAAGTGCAATCGGGGGACATAGAGATTACCAACTAGGTGTCATTGGGGTAAGAGACCAATGACAACCCTAAGGAACGTACAATGTCAGCAAGAGGGTGCTTGTAAAAATGTAAAAGGGTGGGGCTAAGGGATGAACCCTGAGCACTCCACAGCTCAGGGGAAGACAGTCGGATAGTACCAAGTATGGTCAAGCACTTGGAAAGTTCTGTCCTTATGAAAGGAGGAAAACCATTTCAAGGCACGGCCTACAACACCTACCTTTGATCTCCTATAGATAAGAGTGGTATGGTCTACAATGTCGAAGGCTGTGCTGAGGTCTAATAGAATGATGGCTGCTGACCCTCCTTTGTCCAACAAAGGATCTTAATTCCTCGACCACAGCCAGCAGAGCTATTTCTGTGGTATGGCCCAACCCCCATTTGAGTAGGATGGAGGATAAAACTGGGACTCAAGGAAAGCAGAAAGATGGCGATTCACATGCTTTTCCAGGAGCTTCGAAAGACCTGCTAACAGGGAGATTAGCCTTTAGTTTCTTAGGCAGAGAGGGTCCGACCCAGACTCAACACAGAATTAACCACCGCATGCTTCCATTGTAGGCGGGGGGACCTGTCCGCTGGTAAGAAAGATTAAGCAAATCCACCAGGGTGGGAGCAATGCTATCAGAGCCTATCCGCAAAATATGTATGGAGCGGGGTCCAAAGGGGAACCTGACTTAAATCCCTTAAGGAGATCAAAGAAAAAGCTATCGTAAAATTGGGAAAGAGTGTTACTTCCGGCTGCCTTAAATGGGGCTCACTTCCTAAGGACTCCTCGATGAGACTGGGTCGTCAGGCAAGGCAGAGCAGATATCTAATATATTCCTCTGAAAGAAGAGAGCCAAGTCATTGCTGCGCTAGGCTGAAGCTTCTAAGACCGGATCAGCAGACCTGGGCTCTGTGATGTCCTTATGAATACGAAAAATCTCCTTAGGTGAGTTGGCGGCTAGCTAAAGTTTTGTAGAGAAATAGACAGATTGAGCAGCTTTGATCGCCGCATGGTAGTGTCTGATTGCACTCCTATACTTAGGTTTACTGATGGTGTGGTACGAATTTCTCCAACTTATTTCTAGACATTTACAGTCGAGCAGGTTGGCGTTAAACCATGGGGATTTTTTCTCCCGCTGAATTCTCTTGCACCAACTTGTGGGCAGGACCATGTCCAACGATTTCAAACTCCATTCAGTGACACCCCTGTTAGGGACGGAAACATTATCTGTAAGAAGGGGTCTCGCTGTCTGCCGAGCGACTGACCAGCCTTCCACATTTGGTTTCAACCAGTGCCTTTCCAACCGAAGGCACTATGGTGTGGGACTTGGGGATAGGCAAGAAAAATGAGTGCAGGAGATGGTCCGGCCATATTAGAGGAATAGGACTCATGATAAAGATTTGTGATGTTACAAAATATTAAGTCAAAAGTATGGCTTTCTTGTGCATGGGCTCATTGACTAGTTGCCTCTTTGCAGGGATCCCAGATCATGTAGCAGGGTCTTAGACGCAGCGTTATTGGGGGATCATCTAAATGTAGATTAAAGTCCCCAAGTACAGTGAAATAGGCCCTATTCACAGCTAAACCTGCTACCACATCGGGGAAAGGCCTGCAAGAAATGTGCATACGGACCCGGTGGTCTGTATACTAGAATACTGGAGAAGGTGAAAGTATGACCGTGTCAAGCTGAAGAGAAGACTTTCACAGCCCTTGATCTTATGGGGGTGAAAGGTGCCCTTCAGGGTGTCCCTATATATTATGGCAATCCCACCCCCACCTTTCCCTGTCCAGTTGAGCCTGCTAATGCAGTAACAGAGAGGTAATGCTTGAGTAATGTTGGGAGCAGAGCTATCGTGCAGCCAAGTCTCGGTAAGGAAGAGAACATCAGGTGTTGATTCCATTCGTAGACAGTAGATGTATAGTTTAAGAGCGACAAGAGAACGAAAATGGAACAGGAACATACACCAAGCCATACAAATAGAATGCTGAGATGGTTGACGCAGATCAGAGCACATTATAGTATACTTGCTTTTTAGTGAGAGCGGCATAGTCCATGGCCCCAGTGCGCAGACGGGCCTACAAATGTAAAAGCCTTTAAAACATTTAACAAACTAAAAGCTTCCCTGGTCAACTGGCCTGTACCTCAAAACGTTCTTAGAGGCAACCTGAAAACAGCAGGCATGTAGTGCAACACTAGTAAATAAACAAGCCTCTAACAGCTGAATGGTGTTTGACCTTCTGACTTAAATATATGGGTGTGTAGCTCAAGTCAGCCACATAACGTGGTAGAACAGAACTGTACATTTACCAGAGCAGCTATATATCTGTAAAGTAGATCTGAGAAAGTGTTACATTACAGATTCGCACTGGTCTAACTTCTAAACAGTTTGCCTTTAAGAGCTTACAAGCGGAACAGCCGTTTTCAAAAACCCTCCCCATTTCAGGTGTCCTGTTTTAAATGTAATTGCAGAATGTGCCACCTCCAGAGGCAATGCTACTGCCACCAGACATGCTTTGCCTTGTGGTACTGCTCAGCAGCAGGCTTTCAGAGGCAGGACTCAATTCATCCATACAGGATCCTGACGGGAACACACACAAATGGGACTGTTCTTTCTTCTCCAAGTCTTTTGCAATCACGGCTGCAAGACAATCCAGAAAATGGAAAAGCCAGGCAAAGCATAAGTAGGTTTAACAATTCAATCTGCTCCTTTTCTCCATGTCCTGTGTATCCAAAAGCAACTTCAGGTGCTTTCCAACAGTCTTTGGTGACTGGACTTTCAAATTCAAACTAAATTTAACTGGTTCGATTGCAGAAATTACTTAATATTGCGAAATGGAACAAAAAGCAAGATTTACATCAAAGAAAGGAAGAAAATAAATCCCTATGGAATTGGCAATGTCATCCTGAAGCATTATTCTTGTTTGTTGCCTACGACAACTCGTTACGAACAAACAGTTAAGAATGGCCAAAGGCAAGGAAGGGTCACTATGATACACAAACCCTGACAAACCCTTAGCAACTTTCTCTTCTCAACTCCTGTGAGTCAGCCCTGTAAAGAAGGCTGCTCTATACTAAAAAACACAAGCTATTTGACCATTTGCCGCAGAGCCAAGAAACAGCTCGAGTGCTCCCTGAGCCCCACCCTCTTCAACGTCTACATGGCCCCACTCGCCGCATTGTCAGAAGCCATGGACTCAACATAGTCCCCTGCACCAGCGACATCCAGCTTATCCTCTCCCACACCAATGAACCCACAACCACCAGAACCAACTTCCACAGCGGAATGAAGGGCGTCGCCACCTGGATGAAAGACAGCTGCCTCAAGCTCAATTCGGACAAGACACAAGTACTCATCCTGGGACCCTCCTGTTCAGCCTGGGACAACTCTTGGTGGCCAGCCACTCTAGGACTCCATCCCACTCAGACGGACCACGCTCGCAACCTCAGCATCATACTGGACTCATCGCTCACAATGAACAGCCAAATCAATTCAGTTTCCATAGCCTGCTTTCACACACTCCTCCTACTGCGAAAGACATTCAGGTGGATCCCCACAGAATCCAAAAAGACGGTCAGCCGCGCACTCATCACCAGCAGATTCGACTACGGCAACACAGTGTACACCAGAAAGAAACAAGGCTAGCGGTATCCCTCTAGGACAGCACTGGATTTAAGATTAACCCATCATATCTAATGGTGATATTTTCAATTCACCATGAGTGTGCAATCTTGATTAGCACCCGCCAACACAGTGCTATTCCAAGCTCTGGAATGAAAGTGAAAAAAACAGCACAAGCTGCACCACTCAAAATGTCCAATATAATTTCAAAAGCACTTGCACGTCTGTGCATTGCAAAGCGGGCTGCATGGGGCTAGTTTTACTCTTTAAAGTTTAATTTTCTGCCTATCCATATGCAGCTGTCTCTGCAGGCATTATATATTCGGACCACTGTCTCTCTCTAAATTGTCTTTGATAGTACATCATCCTGATGTTTGGCTTTCAACTTATCCAATACTTGTATATTACTCATTTTTAGGCATCTTAGAGAGCGATACTGCCACTCGCACTGTTGGATAAAATTGAAATAGGACTAATGTTGGAAGGACATGACTCGCTTTAGCTATTCAGATAAGCTCTTCTTTTGAAATTGAAATCGAGGCACACACCCCTTGAAGTGAGTACGCATACCATCTCTCAACAGTTTGGTGATATTTTATTTATACCGTTAATTTATGTACTCAGCTCGTTTTCACATTCACTCGCTCTTTGGCTTTTCCCTAGTGACACTGATTGATGTTTCCAGTAACATGACAATTGAAATAGAGAAAGTTAAAAAATACTAAGAATACTACAGCAATCGTTTCGGTGGGTATGCATTTCATTTCCCTAGCCCTTGTACATACTTTTGTTGTTCCCCTTATTCTCTGCACACAATTTTGATAGGTGTTTTTTAGTGTTGACATGATGAAGGTCATTCAACTGTTAGATTTAATTCTAAGGAATGTTTATAAGTCATGCCTTATGAAGTTCATGTAGGATATTCTAAATGAAACCAAGCATTCGGGTGATGACACTCTAATTATGCCAACAAAACATTATATCCTCCATTATATATTGTCACAGGCCATTTGATTAAATCAACATATATGAACAAAATTATTTGTTACTGTAATTAACTATTGTGATGTAAATTTCATGTTGTGATTGATGTGTAGCAAAATTATGAATTGCTGACCACTCCAATGACTTTATGTTGGTTGATATCTGTAAATAGACGTCCTATTTAATCTTGATGGAAATTTGAGCCCTATTAAATTTGGTCTCTTTTATGTTTGTTTACTGTATTGTTACAATTGTTTGTGCCTATTCCTCATGTGTGTTATTTATACTATGTATTTTTTATAAAATCTGTTGCAGCCCTGAAGAAGTCCCGAGGTGGACGAAACGCGTCGGCTGCTTTGGATGTTTTAATGTGTATATGACAAATAAAAATAAAGAAGATTGCTTTGAAAAGAAACATCATGGATATGGACTGATTTAAATTATATTGGACATTTTGAGTGGTGCAGCTTGTGCTGTTTTTTTCACAGTGTACACCAGTGTCACCCAGAAACAGCTCAAGAAACTACAGAACATCCAAAACGCCGCAGCCAGACTGGTCCTTGATATCCCCCGCCGCAGCCACATCACGCAACATCTTCGACAACTCTACTGGCTCCCAGTCAACAAGAGAATCACCTTCAAGCTCCTCACACATGCCTACAGAGCTCTCCATGAGGAAGGACCAGCATAGTTGAACCACTGCCTCGCATTCCACTTACCCACCAGTCAACTCCGTTCCGCCCAACTCGCTCTAGCCTCCGTCCCCAGGATCCACAAGACCAGAACTGGAGGAAGTTCATTCTCTTACATCGCCGCCAAGACCTGGAACACCCTACCCCTTCACCTCAGGCAATCCATGGCAATGACCCAATTCAAGAAGGAGCTCAAGACCTGGCTCTTCGACTGATCCTACACCCAAAGGGGCCAGCAGCCCCCATACACCTTGAGATCCTCACAGGTGAGTAGCCGTGCTTTACAAGCCCCTGATTGACTGATTTAGCGCTGGAAAGGTTATGCAAGTGTAATTATTACGTCAATGCTGAGAGCATTTAATCATGGGCTTATTAGGAGTACTAAGCAATATAGTATAATATATATCTTAATGTTATTTTTTATGTTTATTTTACTGCCTTCAGATTTACATGAATGCTGCATGATCAGCAGGTTTCTACTACAGGCGCGTTCTTAATATACGCACTCAGATTTTATTTAGAAATCAACATCAATAGTACACATTTTCAGCTCTGCAAGAGCTAGATTCCCTAAAACTAGTGTTTTTCTTCCTTTTCCTTAGTATGCATTATGCCTTCTTAATGCCTAAACTTGGATGCGCCTCTAGCAACAGGATTCTTGCACGCAGCAGCTTTAAAACAAGCCATATACATTTTGAGTGGCTCCTCTTATTTTGAAGCGGGATAAGCTCACTGATCAAGCAACTGATCACTACTACAACCTTCAGCTTGGCAAGCATTTGACGCAGAGGGGAAAGCAATGGAGATGTTCACTGGTTTCATTTTTTTAATGAATTATAACCATCAAAAGGTTACAACTATTCCAACCAATTATTATTATTTTTTTTTAAAATATAAAATGTGATTTTGGTGTTTTTTTTTTATATAAAGTAAAATTAAAAGGGGGCGGTGATTTTTGGGGGGCAAGATGGGTTTTGTTTAGTATGTGGCGTAATCTGTCCCTTCCAGCTCCAGCCTAGTAGCTGAATGAAGGTGAAGAGAGCAGTTTCGACTACTGGCTAAAGGAACTAAGGCATGTGGGGGTTGGTTGACATGATAGTACAAGCAGGATGCAAGTACCTGAAGCCGATTAGTGTCTCGCGGATCCCAGGAGTTTGCAGCAGCAGTACGAAGGCTGGCCGGCGGTTTTCTTGGCGTCATCAGCCACAGACTCAAGCACCATAACAATTGGGGGATGCTGCCGAAGTTGAATAAACTAATGTAGGAACGAACAGATGCCATGGTGCCGGCGCGTACATTAATTCAGCCCAGATGGGCTGCTGCAGGAAAAAAGGACGTAGCTGTCCTCGAGATGGAAAAACACGGACCAGGAGCTGATCATAGGAAGCATGTGCCGCAGAAGGAATCGCGGTCTAGCTCAGGTCTGGCCAGACAGAAGCAGCCTTCAATTCTGGAGATCTTCTGGAGATCTTCACGGTAGCCACTACGGGCTCGAGGTTAGCCATAAAAGAATTAGAGTTAGCAACCATGCCTGCACCCACCGAGCCAAATGAATCTTCAAGTGCAGTGCGGACCAATACTCCTCCCAGAAGCTGTAAGTGCACTGCCTTACTAGTGCCAAAGGGGCAAGCTCTGGGGAGGAGATAACATGAAGGTTGGGGGTTGCCCACTGGAAGGGGCTGGAGATGCAGGGCCCCCTGGGGGGCAGCAGACGAACTTGGTGGCCACACTGGCTCGGGGTAGCCTGGGGGAAGGGAGAAATTTGGGAGTTTTAGAGGCAGTTATGGCGGATGCAACCGGTGAACTCCCACCTCTGTGTGCCAATACAAGTCTGACAATAGCTGACATGACACGGGCAGGCTTCGTTCTATGATGGACTGCGAGTCCCCCGAGCTAGGGGATCATTTTCCTTAAGGGATGACTCTGATCTCTCAGGTTCAAGTGGTGGACTGACTGATGTGGAGTCAGTCTCAGGAGCTTCTGGGGTCAGTGTCAGTAACAGCCTGGGCAAATCAACCACTATGAAACACGCGGGGTCTCAAAAAACGGAGAGAGAAAATCAGGGCCAGTGGGAAAGGGGAAGAATCGGACACAAGCATTGCTTGTAAATTGAAGTGGGACTACTCTGCTACCCGACAGATCTAGGACGAGGATAAAATTAGTGCAGGTAGCACAGCTCAAACAGTGACAGCGGGCAGCTCAGAAATTTCAGATATACCCTCCATTGAGCTTATCCATACTACATTAAAATATAGTTGAAATAGTTGAGAGTACTTCTATGTGGAGGAACGGACCGTAGTGTTGGAGGCTGATGTTCGAACTTTGAAGAATCATAATGATATGCATGAGTCCCAAACGGTGGACATGATATGGAAACTAGAAGTCTCAGAGACCCGCCAGTGCAGGAATAACTTAAGTTTATTAGGTCTAACAGAAAATGTGGAGGAGGGAACGACATAAGATGCTTCATACTGGACTTGCTAAAGGGGGCTTTTCTTGATCTCTTCCACCGGGACTGGGATTCAGAAGTGCAACAAATTCTTTGTTTTCGGTTGATACCTACAAAAACTGGCAAGCTGAGCAATCAGAGAAACCTAGAGCAATATTGTTTTTTTTTGGTAACTTAATTCTTCGCCAAGCAATATTTGCTAAGGCTCAGCCTGATGTCAAACGGTCATATGAAGGTCATACATTTTTTGTCTAGCCTGATTTCTGCCATGTTACAGTGGAAAGGAGGTGGCACTCACAGAAGCTGTTTACGTCATTTCAGGGACTCTGCTGTGAAGTGTTTTTGATTAACCCAGCTGTCTCAAAGGTATCTGTAAAGGGAAGGTTTGGACATTTACGTCCCAGATAACAGCGCAAGAATACCTAAAGGAGATTTCTGACGGGCCTGGGCAGGGTTCAGGACACTGATCTGAGTGGGTACTGGCTCCTGATTTTGATGGTTTAAGTATCTGTTTGTTTCCAATGTCATAACACTACCAGGGCTGCAAACCTAAATTATTTAGCTCTTTGATAAACTTGGATCTAGCACACGGGTTAGTAGATGTTTGGGCTGAAAAAGGTGTCCCTGATCCAGAATTTACATTTTATTCCGCACCACACCAGATACATGTATAGTTAGAATACATTTTTATATCACATAGATTGTTGAGGGAGTGTCAGATAAAAAAATTCCCTAGGGTACTGTCCAACCACAATCCACTGGTTCCGGAGATAGTAATGAATCTCCCTTCTAGCCCATTTCTGAGCTGGTCTTTTGAACGGGGTGAATTATCGAATGATGAATACATCGATCATATGAAGGAATGAATCCAGGTCATTATGGCTAACAATTTAGGCAGTGCCCCTGTTGGAGTGAGCTGGGACACTTTTAAGGCCGGAATTCGTGGCGAGACATCTCCGTTTAGTTGGGCACGACAAAAGAAAGAAAAATCACACTTGTTAGAATTATACAATATTGTCATTAGCAGAGACCAGCTTGATTGAAGCAGTAATGTGGGGAATCGAAACCAAGTCTGTGCAACTTAAAGTGGCGGTTGCAAAACTAGCAATTGTAGATATCTCTTCAAGAAAAGCTGCTGACAAATTTATAGTGTGGAGACCATTTCTACGAATATAGTAAAAGGGTGAGGCATCTCGTAGCTACTCGAACTAGACAGAAAAGAGACCAAGGTCGGATCAGGGAAATTCGGGATCCTCATACTGGGTTGGTCTCTGATCCAGAGGGAATACAGGTTGCCTTTCAAAGGTTTTACCAGCGGCTGTATACCGAAGAAGCGGGAATGGTGACTGGGTATATGTTGTTGTATCTCGACTTGGTTTCTTATTTAAGAAATTAGATGTTGAGGACTAGGAGTATCTAGATGAACCCTTCCTGTGGGACGAAATATTAATGGCTATCTCAAATCTACCCTCAGGGAAAGCAGTTGGAGCAGATTTTATTCCCAGCAAGTTTTATAAGACTTTTTCCACTAGCCTTGAAGCATACTTGCTCGATGTTTTCTTGTAAATTCAGAGGGGCACGGACATGACCGAGTCTTGGGCAAATATATTAGTCTTTCCCAAGAAAAGTAACCTTTACAGGAATTATGTTCCTATCAGCCTATCACACTAACTAATAGCAACGCCAAAATATACTCTAAAATATTGGCGACGCGGTTGTCGGGGGTAATTAGCTAGACAATATCCCCCATGCAGCATGGATAGATCCCCAAGAGGAGTACGAATCATATTCATCGAGTTATCACCCTCTTGGACACAGATACAACTGCAGGCGACCCTATGGCCTTAATACTTCTGGAAGCCGAAAAAGCGCTTGGCAGGGTCTCATGACAGTATCTTTGGGCGGTAATGGAAAAGATGGGTTTAGGGACAGTATTTAAGTCAGTAAAAGCGGTATGCTGTAATCGAAGGGCTAAGATCTCATTGATGGGGGCATTCAGAGCCAGTCATGATACAGCGGGGGACTAGACAGGGATGCCCTTACTCTTTATTATTATTTGTTCTCTACATTGACCCCATAATTAGGATGATAGAGATTAACCCACTCATCCCGTCATTACGTTTTCAGGGTTGGGAAACTAAAATCGTGGCATATGCCGATGACATCGGAGTCGTTACCCCGAAGTACTTGACCCTTCTGAGAGAGCGAGGGGGGTGGGCTGTTCCGAACTTTAGGTCATATTATTGGGCTGCTGCACTCCAACAGATGGCTATCTTTTTTCACAACACCACCACCAAATAGTGGAGGGTCCAAGGGACGTATTTGTAAAGACCAGCAGAGAGGGTGTCCCCATTTAACATAGTTTTATAACACCAAGCCTCTCTGGGTCTGAACTAACAAAGTGTGTCTAGAGTAGCAAAATAAAGAAGGGGGTTTTGACTGTCAAAGGAGAGAAATCCCTTTAGGACGATTACCCTCACTCACCAAAGGTGACATGCTCCATCATTTGGGAATCTCCTCTCAGTGGAAAAACCTAGTTCCACCGAGGGCTACAACCCCCTCACTGTGAGGGAGGAGCTCAGGAATGTTTTTGAGATGAAGCTTCTAAATTCAGGGATCCTAAAGTCCCAATTTTTTTCAATACTTGCAATTCCACGTTCATCAGGGTTTTCCAGGGTGGAGGTTGTAGAGAGGATTACTGGAAAGGAGACCTCGATAGGGCCATTATAGCAGGTCTTGAATAGTCTGATGCATGATGATGCTGATGAGCATGCTAGTCGGTGCCAAGAGAAGCTGCAGTCAGGGAACAATGCTTTTTATGGATTCTCTTGATTTTGCTCACTCCATATGAATGTCGGTGAATTTGGAAGTACAGCGCTTTAAAACATGTTTAAATCTATTTTATACCCCGGGAAAAATTGTGAAGTGGGGTGGGTCCACGGGTACACGTTGCTCCCGATGTCAACTGTATGGTGACAATTTGATACATATGTTTGCATGGTTGACCTTACTTGGTAGGGCTTAAAAAAGGAAATTAGTGATTTTTTTGGGACTAAAATGGAGTTTAAAACATGTGATAACTACCCAACTCATTTTGCTAGGGGTACATAACGATGTAGTACCAAGTCACATTCAGCTATTCATGTTTCTTGCAATGCCAGTAACGATATTGTGTTTAGCATCGGCGTGGCTGGGTTGTTCTTCTTTCCATCAATGGTTAACCACTTTGTCACTTATTACATAGATATTGCAGTGTATGCACGAAAAGGCAAATTAGCCAGGAACAAAGGATTACAGATGTGGGCTCCTATCATGGATTGGATTTCCTCAATGTCAGAGGGGTACCAGCAGCGGAACAACAGGAGAGCAGGAATGGGATAGATGTCTTGGTGGTTGGCTGGTGAATTGCGTACATAGTATTATCAGATTATAGGCCAATATGCACTAGTCACTTTATGGCATAAAATTTGCACAACATTTGATGAATTATCTACGGTTTATATTTGAGCTTTTGCATTAAATTTCTAGGAATTTGTATGTATATGGATTTTTTTCCCCTTGCGTTTTATCACTAATATAAAAAATGTATTATGAATTGTCTGCCGGGCTTGGGGGGAGGGCGGGGGGACTCAGTAAAAAAAAAAAAAAAAAAAAAAAAAAAAAGGTTTTAAAGAGGGGAAGTGAAGCTGCATGAGGTGCAAATAGCTAATAATGCCCGAAGGAGCATTACAACTTCAAGGATGTTACAAGACACTGTCAAAATTTGATAGGTGACCTGCTCTCAATTTGATTATCAGATTGGTTATAGAACACAAATAAAACTATACCTGGATATTCTACGGATATAACAAGACCTCCACCTTATCTAGATCGTTCTCAAATTTTATTTTAGAATCTAAAAAAACATACCTTTCAAGATAAGGTAGGAGGACCTCTCCTTCTCACCTTTCAGTCCCGCTTTAAAAACCCTACTCCTGAATCATCTGCAACACATCCTGGAACTTCATGTACACCGCAGTACATGACGTCTATTTTCAGCAGCACTGCTCACCTTCTTGCTTATCGGAATGCAGCTCTGCCCCTCAAATGTATTGAACACCCTCCCCTAGGGACTACTCTATCCCTGAGTCGTTCCCTCTTTTGCCCTGTCCACTCAATATTAGAAGTCACATGTTAAATCAACAATTGCTTTAAACTGCGTCTTCTCTGACTCTCAAGAGGTCATCATACCACTTCTAAATAACTAGGTTTACGTCTGAAACCTTACAAATTAATAAATCTACTTTTTATAATCTCAGTTAAATTCGCTTACATTTATTATGATAATCTAGGCGCAAAAAAAGGTTAGATGGGCAAAAATTGTGAGCCATATGTGCCTCACCCCTACAATTGCACAGTTATGTGCAGTAAAAACAACAACCAGTATAGTGGGAAGCTGTGGAACAGTGAATTAACAACAACTTTGCACGAAGCCTCTCATAATCGGGTTGAAGTACTTGTCTTACCCGTGTAATGTGTGAGGCTTCAAGCATGCAACAGTTATTCGAAATGAAAGAGGTTTTGCCCCAGAATTGTGGCTAAAAGCAAGAAACCGCCCCTACACGGTATGTTTTTAATCTACCGAAACACAGACAGCCCGGTTTTTCCATACTAGCCCAACTTCAGCGCAGTGACGTGAGCCTGGCAGAGCACGTACATGCTTTTCGTGGCTGTTCTTACTTGGACGAAGGAAACCTGGAAAGCCTTGCGCCTGCCCCCCTTATTCTTTGTCCAATGCAAGTTCAGACATCCCAGAGCATTTGTAAAACAAGGCTGGCTGTTCATACTTCAGAGCCGCCTGGTAATTAGGGGTCCATGTGGTTTGGAACAGCTCTCGCCCAGGGAGAAACAAAGCTGGATGAAAGGGCGCGGGGACGGCACTCTCAAAGGCAGCCTCTGTGGGAGGTCAGCTTTGCTACACCCCACTATTTACCTCTTGAGCCGACTTCCTCTGCGGCTCTTTCTAAATCTGCAAACCGACATTTGTTTGCCTCAGTGGTGGCTTGGGCGATTGGTCGCCCTTGCTTTATTTACGGTTTGATTTAGACACAAGTTTCACAATTCAGCAGATCACGATGAACAATGAAAGCCATTAAAAAAAACAACAACAACAAGTTTGACTATGAATGCGTAAACTGCTGTTAAATTACGAATATTTATAGAGCCCATCGGCCCTGCGTTACATTTCAGAATGTTTCAAATAACTGCAAAACAGTAAAAACAAAAGATCAGAACACCCTTCTGCCACCGTCGGAATTCCCTCTAGATCGATCTCTTCGGCATTCTATCCGATCAGCTGTAGAACAAGCCACGCTGTCTGTCAGGTCAGTGGCAATAACATTCACAAATAGTAACCAACGCGTTTAAGCATCTGCAAAACTCACTGCTCTGTAAGGGGGAATGGGAATGGACGAAGCCTTTATCGGGGAGATGTCAGACCAGCGATTGATTGGTGCAGACCAGGCTGAAACGGCGATTTCAATTTCCAAAGCTTTCTCTCCAGGACCAGCACAGAGGAACGTGGGATGATGTGTAAAGGAGGGATGGGGGCCCTCCTATAAAATCCTGCAAGGTTGCTAGCGCTGTGCGCTGGGCGTAATTGGTTTGGCACGTTTTTCGTTTGGCCTGAGACGGCTTGCAGTGGCCGATTCCAAACACTTTCCTGACCCTTACTTACATGCTTGCGACAGACAACTTCTGTGACAAGAAGGTCGAATTCCATCAAGACCCCCTCGACCTTCCATTTTTTCGAGGCCAGTAAATGGATTACCATTGCTCTGGATTATAGGGACATCCATTATTGGCAGTGATCGGAGACAGCAAAAATACAGCATAAAAAGTTATCAATAACTTCGTCTCCTAGATTTAGAAGACGGCAGAACGGCAAGGATGTAGTCCAGTTTCTTTCAACATGGATTAAGATTTCAGTTGCCAAAATATTTTTCGTTGGATCAGGTGATGAAACAGCAGGGAAGAGATACTCTCAGGACTGGGGAAAGAGAGGCAGCTGCAAAGTATTCAAAACTAAAGGCCACAAGACTATATGCCATAGAGTGGCATCTTTATTTTTTTTAATTCAAAATAATCTTAGCGGATTTAGTGGAAAGCTATGTCATATTTGTTTGCCTATCCCACTCAACTCTTAAATATATAAAATCTAAGCCACAGAAAACATTAACAAAATATCATTAGTTTGGTGTTGTCATTGCTCACAGGAGTACGTTTCGCAGCTGTGCATTCCATTCTAACCTCACAGACTCTGATGTCACTAAGGAATAAAGACAATTCGGGAAAGCTGGACAAAGTAACTCCCCCACGTTAGGTGCCTAGTTGATAAACTACTGCAGAAATTAACAGTGGGTGTCTGTACATCTTACACGGCTGCATAAAACAAGTATTCAGATATAAGACCCAAGACTTCTAGCATCATTTGCTAGATTTCTATACTTCACTAGTAATGAGAGAAACATTATTCCATCAGGATTTGAAACACGTTGTGGTTTTGAAGGCACGGGATCCTCGTGTGTAGTAGGAGGACAGGGTCGCTGCTTTGCCTCTTAGCATTTGCAAGTGGTTGGTTGACAGGCGTTGAAGCCACCTCAGGACCAAACACTTATCACAGCCTGTGTGGCCATTTCCTGCAAACATCTGAAGGTGTAGTGTCAGGTTACTCGTAGCCAGAGGTAGTGAGCGGCACAGTAGAAGGTCCAATTTGTGGCTTGTGACCTAGTGTTCAGGACCCCTGAATTTTAATCCTCCTTTTGTGGCTCCCCCCCAAGCCAGTTATGTCTGTCCAAGTTTTGGCACTGTGAAGGCCACATCTCGCATGCACCAGGTGCATCACTATTATGCCCCTCTACCATCCAAGTGCCAATTAGTGTGATTGGGGGAGGCACAGCACAGCCATGTATGTGGCAAACATGAAACCTGTGCATTGTAGCATTGGGGAACAGCATCACTTACCAGGGGAGAGGTGCTGCAGTACAAGAAAGCACAGGGTATGACTGTGGAATGCAGAGTAGGAGCTGCAAGGCATGGCTGGTAGAGCTTCAGGGCAAAAGTTGACGTGGAGGAGTGGTCAAATCTGACAAATGATGTCCAAAATAGAATGACAGGATGAATAACTGGTTCAGGATAGGACTCAAATACTTTGTGAAGCCAATTTTTGTGTGATATAATATTGCAGTCTCGTTACCGTTGAGGGGGCGACCTAAATTGTACATACAAGAATCGAGTTGGACTATAGAAAAGGACAGGGAGTGTTTAAATAATTATACAAGAAATGGTTGAATCTAGGAAGAGTTGTGAAGAGCGTGCACATCAGAAGACAGACACTTTACTCATGAAAAGACGTACTATACATCAGCCGGTTATTACATATTTGTGAATTGTGCCACCAAACCATACTCAGTTTCCACCAGCATGACGGTATACCACTCTCCAAAGAGGACCCCACTACGTTTGGCACTGACTTCCAGCCCAGCACGTGCTGACTCTTCTCCAAAATTACCTGAGCATATATATTAGCGAAAACTCATAAGCCTATTTAAGGGTATGGGTAATCTTGATTTTCTCAAAACTGATCACAACACACAGAGGAGGCTACAGATCTAACCTCATCTTGGGAAGAAAATATTTAAACTTTAACCTCCTTGTCTATCTACTGGTCCAACATTTTTCTGTCCCATAAAAACTCAACACCATAGTCTTTCAAGGACCGGTACACACTCGTCCTGAAACCAGAAAGGTATCAGCAACTTTCAACTTATTGGGGCACTCCGTCCCAAACCAAGTGCAGGAAATTGTTTTTTGAAAATTAACTCCCCTTACTGTAATGTACCAGACGAGCCTAGAAATATACAGGCTAACTAACGCACTACATACATTGTAGGTGCACAGAAGGAAGAGAGAGCAACATGAGTGAAGGGGGAACAGAAGCACATGAGTAAGAGAGGGCAACATGACCACAGGTGGGTGGACAGAAGAACACGGGTGAGAGAGAACGACAGAGGGCAGAGAAGCACCCGAGGGAGAACACTAGAAAACATGTGCACTCTGAGTGCTTAAGCTCCCAAAAAGCGAGTAGTGGGAAGATACAAGTAATATACCCATGCTTTAGGAGAGGGGCAACTACAAAGGGAAATAAAGCCTACAGAACTTAACAAAGGAGAATCAAGCAAATGGGAAACAATAATGCCAATCGATGGGCAGGATCAAACCCCAATGTAAATTGAATTTTTTTTGCAACAAACCGCCTTTGTGGTGTTTTAGGCGAGACCTTATAAAAAATACATGCTGCTGCCTAAACATAGCACGAACATGCTTACAAGAACAAAATTAGGCATAGTAGCAGGCTGCACTTGTAACAGCATTGTACAAAATATACCACAGTTTTAAGGTTCCCGCATGGGCACCACATTTGGAACCAACGTGTTTGCCGTCTTAGAATGGAAAAACATTAATGCACTTCGGGCAATACCATTCCATTATGGTTGAATGGTTTAGAGGTAGTGCTCATGCAGGATGGAGCACACTGCAGATGAAGTGAGCAGCAAGCAAGCAAGCAGCCCAACAACATTGTTTGGCCAGCTACAGTATGCTCTAAAAATTAAAGTAAAAAGAGAAGGTAAAAAATAAAAGAGGTCCCATAAAAGAACAAAATGGCAAACTAAAGGACTGGCCCTCCAGCCCATGCATTCAAGTGCACTGAAGCAGATGTGCACGAGATAAGACAAATGCCATAACTCACAAAGCAAGAGACCCAAAGGCTGTAGTGGGCTGACTCACTGTCCCATGACGGGGGTTGGCCCAAAGGCCTTCTACATATATTTATAAATGTATGCATTTGTAATGATTACAAGATCCTGTTAAGACAACTAAGCCTGTCAAGCCTTCCAAAGGGATTCTAGCAAAAAGTGTGTACAATGCTTCTAACCCCTAGGGTCATCTAGGAGGTATTCAACAGCAAAATCCTTCCCTTCAGGTAATTTGTGAGATTCCATGTAACAATATACTAGCCTACAGGCTTTAGCACAATTTATTTTAAAAACAAAATAACACCCTTAAAAGACTATTTCCTTTAGCACGTTTCCACATTAAGCAAGTCAGGCCCAGTGGATTTGTCATAACTTTTCATAAAACATTCAAACCATGCCTAAGGAATTTGACGCAACTTTTCCAAACGAACCAGTGGGACCTATAGGCTTTGCCACTGGTCTAACCAGCACATAACCTCTAAAGTGTACATAAGCTGGAAACCATCGAGCAATCAGTTATAAAATTTGAAATATCTATAAAATTACAGTTGGTAAGACAATATACAAATCCTTCCCCCTATTGTACGGTGCGTAAGATTTCCAGCAAGACAACCATTCAGCAGTCATAAGATCACAAATGTGTACAAAAGTATGGTTGCTAAAGCAAAATACTATCTACTGCCTACTATGGTTATCTGTGAGATTCCAAGCAGCAACATACCTCTCTGCGGGAGTTAATATGAAGTAATAGCAATCAACCCGTGAATGTTTATTGACTTTACCATATACTTTTCACCATAGATTGTATTGTAATTGCATTTATATAGCGCTCACTACCCCCGACGAGGCGTCAAATCGCTTTTTCGGCGAGTAGCACGTTACTCCGGAACACAAACGATTAGTGTTGAATTAGTATAGTGAAATATGAAAAAATACGTTAATCATCATCTTTAATGTAACCTAATTATATACAGATCAGACCAATAGCCTCTATTATTTCCTTGCCACCATAATCAACACAGTCCTACTGTATTAAGAACTATCTGTCCATCAAAGCAAAACCTGCAATACAAGCACTATTTTACAGTGGAAGCGCATGTTGTCCAACCAAGTGCTGTATTCAAGAGAACAAACGTGGTCAGAGTCTAACACCATATGTCCATAGTACTTCTGTAAGCTTTTCTTCTGTTATTCACACCCAGCTGTACAGCCAGACCTAAAAAAAAAACGATTATAAAGCAAAATAAGTGCAGCAGATATAAGACATGCAGTATTAGAGCTGAAGAAACATGTTAGCAAAGAGCAATGTTGTTGCACTTTTACATTTTTTTGTAGTACAATGCTAAAGTAAGAACTAGAGTGGAAATCAGTGTGCTGTTAAAAATATGTTCCGACTTGACATCTAAATACAGCTTAGACACACCAGCCTATTAAGAAAAGACTGAGGTGGCCCCACATTGTCTCCCTTATGACCTTTGGAGGACCAATGCTCATATTGTTCATGTTCTTTAAACAAACAACTACCATCACAAATAACGTTCATGTGGCACAACCTCACCAGAGAATTTCTACCTCTGAAAGCTAAACTCAATCACCACACCACAATGTTTTGTGGCACTGCTACACAGAATTACTACATTGAGCCCATAGCTCCTCACAAATTACCAGGTACGCAAATTAAATGTAATTTACCAAAGGCATTTCAAATCCAGGTAATTAAGTGCCAGATAAATACCATAAAAAGACCAAATGTGCCCTCCAGAACTTTAGAAAACGGGCCTTCAAATGTTAGTTCCTGATTGGCTAAAGCCTGGCCATTAATCCTGAAATATTTTGCTTTGTCCTTCCAAGAAAGCTCCTTTTCTCCTGACACCGAGTAACCCTACAGTAGAAAAAGTAAATGTGCATTGTGTTGCCCGACAATATACACATGCACAACAGTGGATGTTATCTAACTATCTGTCTTATAATCGTTAGATCAACCTCGGGTTCAAAAAGATGAATGAGTTTTCCAAAGCCTTCTCTCCTTATTGAGGCTTGTAGAATTGTGAATCTTGATCTATTTCTCATTTATTTTTGTGTTGCGCATTTCCTTGTACCAAGAGCCTAATGTTTCTTTCTGGTGTCCTCCTGGTTAATGATGACCCAACCACAGGCATCAATCTAGGACAGGGGTCTCCAACGAGTAGCTTGTGAGCTACTGGTAGCTCACCAGTACCTTCAAAGTAGCTCTCTGAGGTGAAGTCAAGCCCAGTATCAAATTCAGAGAGTAGGTGCCTATTAAAGAAGGCAGCACTGATAATCGCAAGACCCTTAGAGTGACAGCCAGACAAACTTATGACCGTAACTAATACTAACACTCAAACACACACTATGGTGGCTTATAGGACCTGCCACATGATAGTCTGTATCCAATCTCAATATAATTAAGCGACAGGGAGATTGACAATGTTGTAGTCCCTCCTTTATCAGTCACAACATGTGGATGAACAGTGCACCATCAAAAAATTATGGCAGCAGTAGCCTGAGCTGTAATCGGTGCTTACTCAACAAAGTGCAGCACTGCAGGAGTCAGAGTGAAAATGTGTCTGTTAGATGCATGATCAGCTCAAGACCCGAGGAGAACAGGGTATGATCCCGACCAGAAACAATTAAGAGATTCATCAACATTTATGTGTGTGTTTATTATAAACACTATTGGTTCCTTAAACTATGCCTGGTGCCAAGAACCGCCAAATATATATATGCTAGCCCCCATTATCAGAGTGTTATCTTTGGCTTAATTGTGTTCATTACTGGCATAAAAGTGCCAATGGCATAATAATGGTCATCCTTGACTATTTTAGTATATCTGGGCTAGTTGTGGTATACTTGCAGCCATCATAGACCTACTAAGAGCATGACTAGTCTTTATGTACCTATTCCTGGCATATTAATGGTCATGACTGATATATGGTCTTATCCCTGATCCGTATGGTGTCCAGCCTTGGCACAACTGTGGCCCTAGTATAATGGTGAGCATTACTGGCACAATCCAGGCATCCGTGGTGCTATGGTGAGCATTAATGGCATATGACGTTAATACCTGGTAATTCAAAGTAGTCTGTCCATATGAGGCATCTGTACATGGGAGTACATGATGAAAATGACAAGCTAATGTTTTGAGGCTGTGCATTTCTCAAAAACTGAAAACGGATATTTTAAAAGCGGTTTTAGTTTTAAAAAATTGGGTTTCTTCTAGAAAATTGAGTTTGTTTGCCCACAGTGGAAAGTGGTATTTGATAGAAAAATGTGCATTTTCAGAAACTGGTGAATGATAATTCAAGCTCAGCTGGGGAGACGTACTGCTGTGCTTATTTCCTCTGTGCCACTGGGCATGTCAAGATTTGAATGTTACTTCATATGTCAAGAGGAGGCATTTAATATTGATGATTTTTTCCCCACCATTTCTGCTGGTAACCGTAATTGGTATACGTGGGTGGTAACTACTGAAAATCTTGCATTGGGTGGTCATAGTGTAGTCACTATTTTACAGCTATAAAATTTGCAAGTAGCTCGGGAAGACTTTCCTTGAGCAGAAGTAGCTCTCACTACAGAAAAGGTTGGAGACCCCTGATCTAGGATTTGCGTGGAATCCATCCACAGTGAAAACCAACTGGATGAATCACTACTGCAGGCCCCAACGTGACGTGTAAGTAATTAGAGAACGGTACGCCACATGCACATAAAGTTGAATAGGCACATTTCAAATAAGTGGTTTGGGTTTCATGTCTTATATAATGCAAAAAGATTCTCATTAAAAATGATCAAATGGCATAACTTATTAAAAGGGTGTAAAATAGCTAGGGTGAAAACACACTGAGCAAGGCTGCCCTATCAGAGAATCACTAGGGAGTGCTAAGAAAAATAAATACAAAAGGGTGTTTATTCAAAACTGATTACTTTCTACAGTTTGAATAGAATAGCCATCAATGTATACAAAGGTGAAACGCAATGAGATTGCCTGCTTGCTCGCGTAAACATAATCTGGTATGGGCTATATAAATAGGTTGGAAGGGTGCAAATGGTCCCGCAAATCGTTTATTTAACAATGGCATTGAATAATAAACATATGGAAATGTGGCAAAAACGGACCCTACTGTTGATCACAAATCTAACATCAATGGAATATATTTCAAGAGCAGTCAGTAAAAGGTTAGAAATTATCACAATGGTAGGGGTAGAGGTACAGATAACTTTTTCTGTCTCCAGATGAATTATTTTCCAAAACAAACTGGGATGCCAATTTTTAAGTATATAGCAGTGTTCAGAGAAGCAAACCTATCATGAATCCAGGTAGGTTTGCATTGCTTTTAGACAAACTGAACGTGCTATACAGGTGTAATGATTGGTTACGTCCATTTCTATTTAATCCTGGCTTTAAAAGCAGAGATGTTGGCTGCCACCGTTTTGTTTTTTTACAATAGCATGCGCACATCACGAAACATACGCACACATGGCTGGCAATCTTGGAACTGATTGATTGATTGCAAATCTTGATTATATTAAAAAATAATCATAAAAGAATAAAACAAAACAAAAAAAGTACAAATGGCACTGAATAGGTCATAAAAAGATAATAAAGATACATACCTAGATAAAAGAGAGCTGTTAAATTTATAGATGGATGACAGATAAAATATATAACATTGAGTTAAGTTTAACAGATCGTTAAATTAAAACACACTGTTTAAAAACATATATACTAAGAATTCATTGTTTTGTGCCACTGTAGCCCCTACAGCATAACAAACAGCTAACATTTGAAGGTAAAAGAAGGCTGGCCCATGTTGTCAGAAACAAAGGGTTCCACTAGGGACAGGGAACAAGTGCTTGCATCGGAAGGGTTCATAGTAGCTGCAAAATAATGTACAGTTCTCTAGTGTCTGTGGTGAATTATTAATACAAGGGTAAATCAATATAGAATTCCGGAAAAATTGGCCTGCTGGAAAACAGTGATGGGTTCTAATCAAGCCTACTCGAAATTTTGTTAAAGGGGACCCTTTCCATTGGTTTCTCACAAGGGAAAGAGAAGGCTCGGGTCCAACATACATTTTTGTAACCAAGTAGTCTTTGAGGGTTGGTTTGCCCAAAGATAAACTCTTTTACATCTGAGGCGTGCTTGGTGAATAGTATCTTTACTTTCGCATGCTCACCCTTGCCCATCATATGGGGAGAATTATACAAATCAGTCATACCCAATGATTATGCAGTTCTCCTAACATAATCAAGGCATGGGATTTTATGGCCATTCTCTCACTTTAGGCAATCCAGGAACACATCACAGTTGAAAGCAGTATGCGGATTGCTCGAAGCCTCCATCTACAAGAGGAGAAGAGCAAGTTTCATAAAATCATCAACATAGGCTAGGTTTAGTTCTTCATGGGCAAAACAATGAGAACTACCTGGACCTTAACAGAAGAGCCTCCTACAGACACGGTTCTCCTCCGGCTGTACTTTCGAACAATTGAGGTATCCCTACATGGCATCCCCATAAGTCAGAATGGGAAAGCACTTTATTTTATATACTTCCAGCAAACTGGGTTAGGAGGGAGAATAGGTTTGCTACCAACACTAACAGCAAATGTAAACAATGTTGCACATGATTGATTAAAGTACAAACTGCGATTTGAAAGACAGGGTAGCCAACAGTTCTATGAGGCAAAGGTGATACCCAAATAAGGCAAATCGCCGACCCTTTCAGTGTTTTTGCCCCTAATGGAAATTGGTCTGACTCTGCAAGTCTACCTCCCACACACCATATAATGAGTCTTGGCAATATTGGTGTCCAGCCTGGATTGTCCATAAACTTAACAATGGCATTAATGATGTCCCTAAGGCCACTAGGGGTACAGGAGAGCAGGTCTATGTCATCAGCATAAAGAAGGGATTTCACCTTTGGCATATCTTTCCCATTGGAAACCAAAAATGAATTCAGACCATTAATGTAGAACAAAAATATAATAAGGGCCAAAACACAGCCTTGTCAAACTCCCTGAGGAAAAGCAAAAAAAATAAAAAATTATAGGAAATGCTTTCTTCCCCGGTGTCGTATTTAACAGAGGCACTAACCTCTGTGTGTAAGACCCGTAGGAAATCAATCAAGGGAGAAGGCATATCAATGCTAGATCAAATGCCTCACAGCTTGGACTGATTGGATATGTTCAAATACACTACTAAGATCCATAAAAGCTGAATAGATTGCCCCTTTCTTTGCTGCTTTATCATTTCCCCATGATAAGATTATGGTTCAGACACTGTTACATGGTCTTCGGCAGCGTATGGGTAGGTCTTCCGACATCCCCGCGGTTGATGCCACGACACTGGAACTACTAGGTGTCTTTACCTGCCGGGAGTTGATGGTGCCAGTCACCAACCGATCTTGATTGGCCACCGCTTTTACAGGTACGACATTAAGGGTGCTTTGTGTGGTAGATCACGGTTAGTCAACCAGAACACCGCAAATAGTATAGATTTACAATCCTGTTAGGTCCTGATGAATTGCCGCTTGATCAATGTGACACATAGGCAAGAAACATGTCGACCACATGAAGTTTATTTATTTTACAGAGTTTTATATAGCGCGAACTTGACCTGAATCGGGTATCAGAGCGCTTTACATAGCACCAGTTGCGTTACATGAGGAAACATTCATTTTTTCTTTTGTTAGGCACGGGGAGATTAAGTGATTTGCCCAGAATCACAGGATGTTCAGCGTCATTGCAGAGACTCGAACCCAGTTCCCCAGATTCGAGGTCGACCGCCCTAACCGTTAGGCCAACTCCTCTCCCCACAACGACACTGGTCTGTAGCAGCTGTTGTCCTGTCTACTGGCCATCTTAAACACTGGCACAATAGTTTCAATTTTCCACTAATTGGGGATTTGAAAGATGCTGCAGCATTTAAAATGTTGGCGATCAAAGGGGTCCATAGATGGATGCTGACCTTGTAAAAGGTCCAAGCGCACCCCATCTGGCCTAGGAGTCTTATTAGATAGGCTATTCAAGATATCATTAGAGAAATCCTCGCGTGCAAAAGAATTCTCTAAAGAAAATCGTTGGGTCTCTTCTACAAAATCTGCCATGGCATTATGTCCTATTGAGTAAATCTGCTTAAAATGGGCCACCCATCTATCCGGGTTGATGTTATGAAATGGCCCATAGGGTAAGGGTGCCTGTTTAATGTTAATCTCCCAAAAAACCCTTATGTCTCTGGCTTTGCATGTAAAAACTATGCATTCCTATGTTTTCTCCTTTACTGTTAATTTCCTGGTCGTAATAGCCTCTTTATATGCTAGCATTGCTGCTGTAATACTGTGCGGATTCCTGGGGTGAGCATTAAGGATTTCTCAGAGCCTACAGGTAGCAATCAAATTCTTTGTCAAACCATCCAGATTTTCGTACCATTCTAGATACAGAGAGATCTAATATAATTGTTCTGGTGGATTGGTTTAAGATCTGAAGAGCATCCAAGTTATCAATGGGCAGAAGGCTGAGAGTTATAAGACAGTCAACTAATATACCTAGATTCAAAGCAATTAGTGAATGCATCAGGGTAGGAATATAGATTTCTCTACATTTTATCCGGAGGCCCTTGTCTTTCTTGGACAGGCTGGTTATTACAGGGGAAACAGAGGAGTGGGAACAGTAAGGTAGACTGACAGTGAACTCATTGGGGTTATGGCCACTAACAATTTTCGGTCAACCCGCCTCCCACTGAATGAGCAAAACGTTACGTTGTTGGATATGAAAACAGCCAATAGTTGAACTATGGCCCCCAGCCAACAAAAGCATGGGGCAATTTCGATCACACTGGAGAGGCTGAGTTGCACAGGGCTTTATACAGCCTCCACCCCTCTAAGATCAGGTGATTTAGTACAGATTGGCACATTGCTTAGCAAAAAAGGGTCAGACACTGTGGAATTAGAACCCACTTTAGCATTAAAATCTCTACCTAATATAACATTAAAACAATTAAAGAGACTAAATAACCTGAGTTTCAAGATTGACAGCACTTGGAAAGAAACGATGGATGGATCAAAAGGATGATAAAGTGATTGGATCATAAAAAATTGGTAACAACGATTGATGGATTAAAAGAAAAATTTGGATGGATTAAAATACATTACATTGCTTTAAGACTCCGATATGGAACATGGATATAAAGGATTCATTATTGGCAAGAACATTTATTAATGGATAAAGGACTAACCGAGGCATTAAAGCAATAAGACATTGGTACATGAACAATTGGACATTCTCCATGTTAAAAAATATGAGATTTGAGAATAAATGTTTTTGAATCAAAGATATTTGTTTGGAAATATTGTGTATATTTGTAGTGCCCCTTACAAGTGTGAAAGCACTTGATAGAGTGTCAGCTTAAAATCTAGATCATAGACAGTGTTATAAAAATTGAAAAGAAAGAAATTAAACTTATTGGGTAAAATAGTCCACAAAATCTGGATCCTATTACAGTTATGGGTAAATCGGAACAATCTTAAAAAGCTTGGAGATATGAATCATGACAGCAAGACTCTCAACCCCAATGAAGCAATGACTGGAATAGTGAAACTCTCAAATCCATCCCAATAATATCCTCAAGGGCCCAAGATTCTTGTAGCATAACTATGTCAAACTGAGTAATAAAATCAATCCGCTCTGGATCCAGATGTTTGGCCCCAATAACCGGGAAAGTTTTAACATACAAGCCTTAAAACAGACCCTTGCTATGGAACCAAGACGCTGATGGGAGGGCTGGACATGGGTATCTTAGCTACATCTGTGGATAATTAGGTCCTCTGGGCGTCAATCATTACAATCCAGGTCCGACAGGAGGAGGAATCTATTAGAAATAGGAACAACTGGTCTAGCAGGCTCACAAGTCATTAGTTGGCGGGGGAGGGGTCTGTGATGCCCAGGCTACATCCTGGGTTGCAGATGCTTAAAGAAAAAAAACGAATGGGAGAATATTAATAACATTGTTCCAGAATTGCTTCCTAGCATTGCTTGAGATCAGGCAGCAGGCCAGATTTAGGTTGTTGCAATTAATCATGCTTGACTGTGGAGCCAACCCACCCAACTACCCTCACAAATAGAATGTCATTATATTCACTAATGTTGGAGTATGAATTATGGGTCATCCAGAGTCGCATCTTATTCTTAAGTTAGGAGGTAGATTCCTCTATAGAGGGGGCCATGGTTGGTAAACCCGTTAGGATAGCAACATACGGACAACATTCTGTGGGAGATTTAAACATGGCTGGTTAATATCACGCTGAGCATGGGCTCTAATATCCTGATCAAGGGAGACATTCGGGTCCTTTGACGCTCCATAGATGCCCCTCCCCCTTCTCAGAGGCACCAAAGTACCCCTTACTTGTGAGCTAGGGATCTGGACACCCGTAAAGACAGCGTCAACTTGAGATAGATGTGTGGCCGAACTAGGGGCGTTAACAGCTGAAATCCGACCCAAAGCCCCAACCAAGCTAAGAGGTTCTATGTAGGAAGAAATCGAGAGAGGCCTTCTGGTTAGCATGCAACTTCATTAGTTCCTGAACAACATTTTCCAAGCTTCGCAACCAGTCCACCAATGGAGTAACACAAACAGAGCTAATTGATTTAACTGGTCTAAAATATGGTCCCAATTTCATTCACGGATGGTGGAGACGGACCAAGATGCTGGAAGACGGTCACAGTGTAGTGTTTTTGCCTGGATTCCTTTGTGCGCAGGCTCTGGAATTGCTAACTCGCTTGCGTTGGCACTTTCTTTTAGTAAAGGGCCCACAGTCACTAACAGCAGAAATAGCTGAATCATTGTGCACTTCAGTCGGTGGAAAATAAGCTTGGGGCTCAGAGTCATTGGATTGTGGGCTGCGTAGACTGAAAGAGTCACTAGTCCCTTGGCATGTTGATGTCCTAACTGGCCCCGCCGAGGACAATTTAAGTCCTCCCCGTTTCTAGAGATAGGCATCTCTACTGAGGTCTATCGCTTTGGAAATCACCCAAAATGCACAAGTCAAAAAGGAATCCAGCGTGCTACCATGGGATAGTCTGGCATTAGCATTATCTTTGGCCCCGGGTAGTTCATGTTTGCCCATGTTCCTCCTGGTTTAGAGCCCAGCTGGTTATAAAGTTGATGTTCAGAGAGATAATTTGGACACCACTTAAAAGATAACAGATTCCCAAAATGGTGTGCCCGATATAACCTCCACTAATACTGGCTCACTCTATAATGAAGTTAGGCCCAGGACCCTAGAGGGGTAGCCCTGCCCAGCCTCTTCCGCTGAAGACAGACCCGCTCTTGGCCTTGTCTTCGGCCTGACGCATCTGGCGCCCACGGGAGTCCGTTGGCACTCAATAATGCAATACTATTGCTCAGCCCCGCCTACTGGGCCTGGCAATGAGATAAGGGGCGTGCAGTAGCTACCAATTATGTAGCACGTCGTGCTCAAGTCCTTTGGCACTTAAAAGCACGATGTTGTTGCTCAACCTCTCCTCCCAGGCCTGGCAATGAGATATGAAGCTTAAGGCCCCCACCAACGATGTAGTGAGTCCTGCGGAAGTCATTTGGTGCTTAAAAGCACGATGTTGTGCGGCCCATCCTCCCGGGCCTGGCAATGAGATTTGGGGCTTGCAGCCTCCCCCAACGATGTAGTGCTTCCCGCTTAAAATAGCAGGAAACCAAATCAGAAGCATGGCATACCCTGGCTATTCTCAAAGACTTTTTTCTGGCACATGTCCTGCACATTCACCGCACAGTTCACAATGAACTCGGGGAGTGAGATGGATGCCGTTCAGATGGAATTACTCGCACTGGTAACACTGGCTCTGCAGAGCGCTGCCAGAAGTGATACCCAGAATGATGTGCAGACGAGGAGGAGCTTCATCCTCCCGCAAAAGCAGCAGGGAAGACCAGGGGAAGCGGCTCCATACCAGTGCCCCCAACAGCGTATGCTACGAGCTCTTGGAATGGGTTTACAATTAAGGAAATCCCATTGCAAGTTGACTGCAATGTGCACAATCCAATAGGATTCACCTGATGGTGTGCAATCTATTTTTTCAGAAGATCACCAGTGTCTAACATCTGATGATCGTGTAGGCACTGGAGATGCAATAAATATGTCATTATATTATGAAGTATGTATATTCTGAAACATCTTTTAAGATGCCAGAAACGGTCAGACTCCTCTCCAAAAATTCAACTTACAAGTGCTCTTCAACTTGGACTGATTGGTGTCACTTTAAAATGTTATAAAATATTTTGCAAGGTTCTAAAAATGCTTCGATATTTAAAACAACCAAAATACAATAATTTGAGAAGAAAACACATTGAACATTTGGTTACACCACGACTGTCGACCCTTACCCTTAGAACGTGTATTCTAGTATTAAATTATCTCGACTCAGGTATATAATGGAACCTACTAAATCAACTGTAGCTCTTTGAGTCATTTTTAATTATACAGTGCCACGCGTCTACGCAACTGAGAATCATTTGCTCAGTATACTAGAGTGAACAAGTGGTTTATTTTTTTCAGGTAATTGCTGCATAGTTAAATTACAGGTTGCAAAGTCGTGTGTATTTATTGTTAAATATTTATTTTTAATCCTGATGAAGCCATTGATTTCATGAAACATGCGTTGTTTCGTCAAGTGAATGATCGCCTATGATGGTTATGAATGAATTAAACAAGAAGTGAAACAAATCGAGAAATAAAGATCAATAAACATAAAAATTTCTATACGCCTTCAAGTGATCTTTCCAAAATTCGGAGGACCCATAACAATCACATCTTTTTCACGTATTCTTGAGCTACACACTATTGAGACCTATAGTGTTAACAGTGGAAGGCTTAACTTGTGCAAGGCAGCTATTCCCCTACCCTTCCCTTATAACGAACTGAATTACAGAACTACAGAATAAATATACAATATCTAGATGAGCAAATAAGTCATTTTGTGCTGCTACTCAATGATGGTATACAAAGATTATAAACTTGCTTACAATGGGCACTATTCTTTCCCAAGCATCAAGAAGGCACGGAGACAATGCGGCTTTTTAAAAAGAATTACATTTAAGATAAAGTCCATCATTGTACACAGGGGATCATCTGAGGTATTGGGTCATCCTATCTAAAATTTCAGGAAAACGAGTAAAGATAATTATGCAAAACAAAATAGTTTTAACGGCTGAATCGCTTAAAAGCCGACTTCACCCTTCCAGACACATTGAATAACTAATAAAAATCAATGATGAACCATCGCAGGCTGAAACACTGATAGTAGAATTATCGCCACTCTAACCTTTTTGGACTTGACAGCACCGTTTGACAATGTCAACCATGCCAACTACCTCAAACAGGTTATGGAGATGGGACTCACTAACCTAACGATGGCATGGATAAAATATTCATTGTCAGAAATAACTTGATCAGTGCCCATACCATTGTATGCCTCTAGTCCATAGACTGTCTTTTGTGGTGCTTCACAAGAGACCTCCCTTTCACCTGTCTTATTTAAGGTTCACCTACTATGATTGTTGTCAGTGTTTCTGTGAGTGTGCGCAGATGCCACCAATTTCCCCTTGGACTTGGAGATCAATCCTCCCATCAATTCTAGACATGTATCTTACCCATGATAAAAGGAAAGACAGCCACTTGAATGTGAACTCTGAAGGTCAAAAGACTATCCTTCATTCTTCTGAATTGGGCCCTTCACTGGGGAACAATGTCCAAAACATGGGCTTCAAACTGGATGCACACGTGGGCTTCAAATAGGAGGAAAGCATTTAATGTGCATCCTATCTGAACACCCTTTCTTCAGTCTGTAACTACCATTACATATTTCTCATAATTTACTGTAACTGTACTGACTATAGGATGAACCTAAAAACACACCTCTTTTCAGTTTTGCTGTCACTCTTGCTGTCATTAAAGCGGAGTCTACATGCACTCAAGCCAATTCAAAATAGATTAGACAAAGAAGTATGCGATGGATCCAAATGACAAAACCCAAAAGTCAAACACTTTGCAATACCAACAGAAAACAGGCATGGTTCAAAATCACTTTATTTATACTGTTTATTCCACAGGGGTTAACACTATATTACTTTAATCAGCAAACATAACATATGCAACATTAAAAGGGGCAAAATGAGATATCCAACTAATCACCATTAATCAATATCGCTTTAGATTAGCTAGTCAACCATTTACAGAAGTAGTTACCAATAAGTAGGATAAAGAAAATTGAAATCTAAGAGTTCAACCTGCATTTTATTTGATTTAGCAATTTGGTACTGTAAGGAATGTTCTGCATTTGTGGCAAAATTCGTACTTTTGGAATTCTGGAGTGGTGTTGGTAGTATGTGACAGCCAGATTTTTATGAATACTAAAATGCGTAAATACTTCTGCATTTAAAAGTGGAACCTGCTGTACAATTCTACAATCAGAAATATAGCTTCTTTTATACCCTTATGCCCCATTCTAAGCTGGATAGCATTTACTCCTGCATTTGGCAGGAGTAAACTTTTGAGTTACAAGGATGAGATGACACCAGCATATTAGTGGTAAACGCCCACATATGTAAGACTGTAAGCGATCACAGTCCTTTGCATGTGGGTCACACAGAAGCGGTCATTCTCCTGTAATCATTAATTTGTGAATTCAGAAATTCAACTTCAGGCAGAATTTTCATGTTAGCAAGCTCCATTGATAAGGGTAAATTTACACCATTTGTAAACAGTGAATCATGAACATGATTATAGTCCTGCAGTTTATTTTCAACCACTTGCAACTTAAGTATGAAAAAATATTTTAAAATCTGGCATTAAGCATTCGACAAAACGAAATGAGATGTTTCCTACATTATCACAATCACAATATGGAAACTCATGCCCATTGAACCTAAAATACTAAGCCATTAAAAAGTGAAAAATCCTATGACTAACTAAATAGACATGTAACAAGAGATACTCATATACCCGATTAAAGAATTCTACAACAAAAAGCCTGCATTACATGTAGTCTGGGCCAAATTCAATTAATCGGTACCAAACGACGTCTTTTCTTCCAGTTAGAATCAATAACATGTTTCCAAAAATGTCGACATTCCCAATGCCCCTCAAAAAACATAATATGCATGTGCAGTTTTCCAAGTAAGTAATTAGGCAAAGAAATCGAAGAACACGCTCTGTAAAAAGCCCTACCGTTGAATGGGAATTTCAGGGGTACAAAAATTGAAGTTGTGGGAACAAAACCGAATGAATTGCTAGAACATAACATGCAAGCACTCAGCCTCAAACCGTAAGCGCTCAGTTATACTGCTGGCAAGATGCCACATCAGCACACACCAGGATCCTGTATCAGAGTACACCAGGATCCTGTTGTAAAGGCGCACAAGGTCACAAAATGACTTTGGCATAATGCCAACAAAAGCGACAAGGATGGTAATAGTATCATAAATCAGGAGAGAAAGTTTATTTTTATACGACTAATGTTTCTTAACCAGATGAACAGCAAGCAAATACATTTTATTGTTTGAAATGTATTGATGTCAGACAATTTTCGTTTCCGTAATTTTACCTCTATGGTTAATGGCTCTTGAATAAGGTGTTATGGTTTTACCAACTCGCTCCAACCCCAGCATCTATTTGCTTCAGCACACATTCTTGGATTGAATGCTGGACACCACTCAGTAACAGTAAACAAAACAGTAGAGCTATGCTAATAAAGAAGGGGATGTAGGTGTACTTACACTTACTGCTTAAAAAGTGAAGATAGTCATCAAAAAGCCAAGAATGTTTAGAACAACCGGGACAGCGATGACGTCAGGCCTAGTCAGCCTGAATATAGAAAAGCACAGTGAAAAAAGGCAGAGTTCAAAAAGGTTCTAACATTTGGATGCATCCAAGATATGCAGGGGTCAAAACTACTGTCCAAGCATCAAAAAAGTAGAGGCCGCCGCTCATGTGTGGCTTTTAAACAGAGGGAAAGCAAACCTACCAAATAAACATTTTAAAGGCTAAATACCAAAGGTTCCCTGTGACTGATTGACGTGGTGACTACCAACTGGGCTTCAGGGAGTAAGCTGCAATTATTTAACGAGCGAAGTGTCTGACCACATAAATAAAGAGTAGCTTATTAATTATATTGACAATTCAACTGTAAACTTTAGAAATTCGAATCGTAGATGCCCTTCTTATTTATGATAGTAATTGCCCAGACGGGTATTTCGAAGAGAACATTTTCAAGCAAGGGTCTCGAACCTTTTCTTTAAGGTGAGCTACACTGATGAAAATCGAACGGAGCTACTGACTTTGAAAATTGTAGCATTGGAGACTACATCAGAGGCAACCACAGAAATGGTCATATCTTGTTAGATTACTAAAAGTAGTGGACACCCAGAGGTAGGTCACAACATCTGAGCAATACCAAAATATATCCAGAATATTGACTAATACAATGCTGTGAAGGTACATGTATAGATAAGTATTCTAGACTCCACATCTGTGTACCTCTAATATATGTAAATCTAAAGGGTAAATAAATGTTGACTTAAAAAAAGCAAACTACACTTACCTCTCTATATACTCAACTTCATGATATTGTTTGTGGTAGTCTATATTCTGGATACAATGTATTAAATGCTAAATATATAAAATTCAATTCTGTATGAGAACACTAACCACAGGGTTACTAACAGCACTATCAAGGAACATGTTATCATAATGAAATGCCTCTACATGCCTAATGAAATAGCAACACGTGTTCACCCACACAAAGGATATACTAAAGGCTATAAATCTCTGCAAATCAATATTAACTATAATTCAAAGAGAAGATTATATATGTTTTTGATTTTCAAATCAGTTTGATTTCAAACCTCCGCATGTTAGTTTAGCAAAAAACAGGATTTATTTTCTATCAAATATGCAATTTTCAATTTGGAGTAACACACTAAAAAAAAGTGTCCTTTTCTTGCAAAGTGACCTTTTTAAATATGGCTACAGTAAACCCTCTGAACTAACCACTTTGCTGAGTTACGCTTCAGGGAGTTACTTCCAGGGTACAAGCGAGCAGCTACCAGTAGCTCCAAGGTACCCGTTCAATCCCCGTTTTAAAGAGTATTCAAGCTTGCAAAGAGAACCAATCTAAGGACTTAAAATGTTCCATTACAGGCTGCTAGTCATTTAAACCAGAATATCGCTGTGACGGATGTGCATTTTAAACTGCGCAGCAGAGGGGCCCTGTGTTAGCATAGCCTGCCTATGAGTTTACAGGGCCCCATCACTACCCAGAGATCTCTCTCTACCTGTCAAGAAAGCAGTACAGCTATTAGCAGAAGGCCGAAGGGACGAAAGCTCCAATGCGAGAGGACATTTCCAAATCACCAACTGCGAGTCTGGCAATGTTCTCCGTTGGATGTTTATTGACACTGGTGCTCCAAACAATACGGTCAATAGAAAATATAGCTATTGGAGCCTAAGAAGATGAGCGGTGTCCGGGACTGAGACCCTGCTTTGCCTCACTTTTATTTGATGCCCTTTCTACCCAACAGTTCTGAGGACGAAGCTGCAAATTAGTAATGGTCCTTAAGCAGCATGCCACCAATGTCAGGAAAAACCTGCAAAGGACCCAGGAAACTCTATAAGCCACCTCACACAAATGCTGAATTAGGAGGCGGAGGGGCGTTAATAGTGGGAAAACAGCCGCAGCTGCCCCCCCCCCCCAAAAAAAAGATGGCGAAAGCAAATTATTTAAAATTCGATCTGAAATAAATAAAAAAAAAAAGGTATACAACATTTCGGAACAAGGTATAGAGACATTAGTGTTAAAAAAATGCCACTCCAAAGTAAGTAAACGATCATCGTGTGTTAAAAAAGCTCGCGTATACTTGTATGTGAAGGGGCTTTTAAAAATGAAAGTGTTGTTGGCAAGGCCCCCGTTTTAGCACTGTAGTGTACTTCAAGCTAAAAGGTGCCACTATGTCAGTAAAAACCGCTTGGAGTATCCTGTGGTTTTTCTATTATTTTACATACGTTTTGGAACACATGCCACAGGATGTCAAAAGAGCAGGCATCATAACAAGTTAATCACTTCTTGATGAGGCCATAGCACACCGCCACCTTTTCTAGTAAAGTCTGAGCAAACATAGAGCCAACTATTCCTTGAACGACAGCTTATTTTTCAACGATTATTAAATGCATCTCCAACCTGGATTCCTTATACTGCTACTAATTCCACATACATAACCTAGGTAGTGAAATAAGTACGGGTATCTGCACAAAAGAACAACCAAGTAATGTAATAACAACTATGCAATCGCCCGGAGTTCACATGAAGGTGGAGAGAGTAGAGAACAAAAAGGAACCTCGTAAAATGACATTACACTCAAGAGGGGCATCACCGAGCCAATCGAATTTACATGTCAATACCTCACCAGCCCATCGTTGGCGTTAGTTAACATTACAACCGACAGAACAGGGACGCCCGGAAAAGGCTTAAGCGGGCAAAACAGATATAATCGGTGTTTTTCAGGAAATGCTTTCCGGCAGCGTGGACCAACAAAGTTTATCAAAAATAAGCATAAACCATATCCTACTAGATTGCTACTGTACCGACACAACCTCTGGTTGAGTTCTTCCATAGTATTTACAGAAAATGGAAGCTTTAATAACGCTCCCAAAACGCAACTGAGGATTTGATAGTACCACATAGATCGTCATGTTATGTTACCATTAGGACCCCCGTCCCCTCCTCAATGAAGACTGGAATGCATGACTGTTTCCTTATTGCGTTGCTCTCCCAAATAGTTCAGAAATCCATTTTCCTCACTGCATTTTACTTGGGGATTGAAATTCACTTTCTAACGTTCTATGAAGTGGATGGCACAATATTAAGGTCATAGGCAACATGAAAAGTTGTGTCAGCAATACACATTTCACTCTTACTTTGGACTAAACTTTAGACATTAATGTAGTTACTTTTATACCTTTTAAAATAACTTTGTTTTCCTCAACATGTGCATTAAAAGCATATTGCAGCCTTCTGTCCCATTTTGGAAGGGGGGGGGGGGGGGGGGGCGGGAGTTGGACACTTTAAGAACAGACCCAAGGCCGCGTCGCAGTTTAAAACTCGGAGAAACCAATGTAAAGTTTGTGATTTTGCTCAGGAAGTCCGACAATACAGCTCGTTTTCAAAGTGTATGATTCTAGAAAAAACATCTATGGGCTTATTCAAACACAGTACATAGGTGTTCAACCCTACCGCCCCACTTTAGACTGACATGTTGGGATTTCATGGGTTATCCAAATCTCACTAAGAAGGGATATGGGGCGCAGCGGAAGCTGGAGAGCTCGCGTGGAGAGTGGTCATTTCTCGTCCTACGAGCTTTAAAGGGCAGAGTGAACGAGCGCTTTTTCAAGGACTGCTCAGAGCGAGGCGGCCCACGCAGCAGCAAGAAGGAGGCCTGCTCGGGGCTGCGCAGTCTTGAGCCTCACCCTGCCTACCAAGAGACTAAGCGCGGCAGAAAGGAAGAGGGGGCCATCTGCTCATACTATAGGCGGCTGGCAACTCCCCCTCACCTAGCCAGGCCTCTCTGCCCAACGGCTGGGCCAGACCGCGGACTCTTCCACGCAGCGCACCCTCCTCCCGAACAGCGGCGCACGCCAGCTCTTTTTTTTATGAATGGAAAACGCTGTATGCAAATGAAGGCGACTCTAGGAAAAAAAATGGCCGACGCTTGCGCTTCCATTTGACGCGGGGGGAGGGGGGATGTCCCGAGCCTCGGCCGCCGCACGCTCGACAATGCAGGGGGGCGGGGAAGGGTCAGAAACTCCAAAGTGTAAGGGAACACTGTTGACACCTAAAATCTGAAGGGCCCCCTGTTAAAAATGCTCCTGCTAGGGGAGGGTGCAGCAGAGGGGGGTGTCCCTGCCGAGACCGGGGCAACCCCGTTAAGTCCTGGGTAGCGACTGACGTGTAGGCGCCAGCGCGAGCCCTGCAGAAGTAAACACGGCGGCAGGGGGGCGTGCAGCAGCTCTTGTGAGCCCCTAGGGCTGAAATCTCATGCACCAACCACCTACCCTCACCCATAACACACAACCCATTCCTGCCCGAGTCCCCAACTCACTCCTCCGGCTGTTCTTCCTCGTTCATTTTCCTCCTCAGCGGCGGCCCGCAGCAGCGCCCTGCGGCTCCGCGCTCCACATCTTCTTGGTCACATTCTCGGACCTTCCTCAACTTTTTATTATGTTTCAATAGTTTTCCGGGGGGATTGTCCCAAAAGTAAAAGAAAACCAAGGTGTAACTGCAAAAGAACGGCCGTCCCGAAGAGTGCCGCGCAGCACGGCCTTGTAGAGCGCCTCTGCAGCGAGCTCCCGCTTACAGGCGCCGAGTGGGGAGCTGGGAGGGAGGCTGGCGGTGGCCCCGTCCGAGCCCCATGGCTGCAGCCTCAGTCCATGTTGGATTCTCACCGCCGAGGAGAGGAAGTGGGGCGGAAGCGATGACGTCATCCTAGCAACCAGCTGCCAAGCTGCAGCACTGGAGGGAGGGGAGAAACCAGACACCGACAGCCGCCCGCCCCTGCCACAGCTCAGAGCGCTGCCAGACTAGTCACTAGACGAAAGACGCACAGCTACTACAATAGCATAGCCATACTCGAGCACATGCATTCAGCCTCTGCCGTACCCGACCGCACTCAAGCGGTTCATAGCACCCGGCAGACGTTTCAAGTTAGGGATCCGGGGCAGCATACCAGTGCTGACTGTGTAAGGTGAAGAAGCCCCAAGTTTTATCTAACATTTTGATATTTTGTCACTTCATCGCCTTTTTTAAAACCCACAATTCAAATGCAGGCCAATTTTAAATACAATATTCTCTCTTTCTTTAAATCGGGGTGGGACAGAGAACAGGCCCGGGCACCAAATTAAAAGTAATTAGGTAAGTATGTGGCCCATGTTTGCAAATTTGTTCAGTTTTGAGCTTGTAAAGACACGCTTTATAAGTATTTTGAACGATATGGAAGACTGCATGGATTTTATCTCGCTGCCCGCATTGTTTGTTTTAATATCGGGGAAATCGACATTAAAATCTGACCAAGCAGATCATAAACCAGGGTTAAAACCACCAAAAACAACCCATACTTTGACATGTCAGACCAGCCCTACGGGCCCTGCCTGATTGCCACAG
Source organism: Triturus cristatus (assembly GCF_964204655.1). Classification (NCBI taxonomy): domain Eukaryota; kingdom Metazoa; phylum Chordata; class Amphibia; order Caudata; family Salamandridae; genus Triturus; species Triturus cristatus. The sequence goes on along the minus strand of NC_140589.1, from coordinate 1,458,031,755 downwards.
AGTCCAGCCCGACCTTACTAGTTTCAATGCCAAAGTGATGGGAAGAGCATATAGCTGCATCAGCACTTGTGAAAGACTGAGTGCTTAACGTTTGCTATGCATTGCACCCTGACGTCCAAATTGACATTTTTCTGGTTTTGAAGCCAAGGCCCTGAGCTACTATACTTGTAGACTGCTCCTTTACCTTTGCTGAAGGTTGACGAGAATAATTCCCCGATATGGCACGTGTTTCAGGTGAAAGGAGAGCTGTCACCTTCACGCAAAAACCAGCCATGGACATTTTTCTTCTGGTGCTTAATGTGGCAAGACATTTGGTGACCAGCTGTTTCTGCATTACCAGTCTCTCTCTGTTGATTTGCTGAGGGAGGAAGATGTTCTATTTAAATTCTATATAAGACCACTCATAATTATACACATTTCAACCACAAAAAAAATATCTCTTTTGCAAAGACGCAACATGGTTATTTCAAATGAAAAGAAAATGCTCTATGAAATCGTTTTTGCTAATTGAAATCCTGAAATTCCAGATTATACGTGGTTAGAGAAATAATATTACATCACAAGGCAACTTTTCATGGCGCATCTCCTAGCTGTATTTCGGCTACAATCTCCTGATGCACTATGGCATGGTATTAATTTATTTTGGACATTTAAAAGACGCAGAGATTTTATTTTTGCATTTAAAAGAGGCAGAGCTTGTTGCCAGGTGGCCACTGTAGAGAGCGGGTATTTCAATGTTACTTGTTGTATTATATATCTGGATGCAATGACCGAATTAGCAAAATAAGTCAGGCGGCACACTATGCTAAGCAAAGATTTGTAGCTTGCTTGTTTTTATGCCACTCCCCAAGGCAATATGACATTAAATTAAGCAGTGCTCCAATTTGCTGAGAATGCAAACTTCCATCACATCACCTTGATTCTGTAGTTCTGTTAATTTAATATGCAAAATTACTGTATGAAAACCCTTGATTTATTGAGAGCTTTTATAGTATTGACTCTGTATCATCCTATTTTTGATTTTGTTATAAAACTCTCAACTATTCTGCTGATTTAGAACTGATTTATTGATTGGGCCCTATTAATTGTATGTATTCCTTGATTTGTGTATGTGCTGGTTAGGTGGCTTGACTTGGGGACACCTTGCCTCAAGAAATTAAGGTTTAACACCATCTCGGATTGATTGATTAGTGGGCGTACTGATTAAGGTAAATTTTGGGGTCTCAAAATTGCAAGGCCAGCAGTGGCTGAGCTACCGGTCTCAGTCAACAGCTGTCCCATCGTTATCCTCTGGTGGGGACCGGTGTCCCTCGTAGGTGAACAATCTGGACTCAGAGATCCCACCGGACCCCGCTGACTCGGGTGCAAATGTTGGCTGTCAAGGAGCGGTCTCTTGGGGTTCCCACCGGCAGCTGATAGCGAATCTTCTTTAGTGGCCACCAACATGCCGATATGGGGTACTCAGTTGTTCTGACCCTGGTACAAGTTCCAGAGGGTCAGTACACTGTTCTCCTCTTGAGTCATTCCTTTGGTCTAGGGCTTGGGGATGACTTTTCCCCAAGCCGGGAGCCACAGGCACAGTTCTCTATTTGCTAGCCCTAGGTGCAGCAGGTGCAGTCCAGCAGACGGTGCAGCCTCTCTTGGTGCAGTCCAGGGGGCAGCAAGGCAGTCCTTCTTTGGTCGTTGTTCCAGTTCTGATGTGCTCTGAGGGCCAGGGTGCCACATATATTCCCAGAAATTTCCCATGGGGGATAATGAGATCACTAGCCAATGGACAACCAGGTCTCCTTCCTCTTGGTGATGACTTTCTGGCTATATGTGGTATATAGCAAACCCAGAATGCACTATTCGGTCTCCTCTCAAGATGTCGGACCCTTCCTCGGATGTCTGGAACTTGGTAGCCCACCCTATAGGTGTGGCTACTTGAAGGCTACATGCCCATTGGAAAACCAGTTGGGGCACTGGTCTCCCCTCTCTGTCCCGGTCTCCGGCCCATCTACCTGAACAAAGCTCAGGAGTGTGAACGCCATTTGCCAACAAATGGCAGCGTTGCCTTTGAAACTCACCTTTTGGTCTAACACCTTGAGTGGCTTCTTGCAAATGGGAGGTAACACCTCACCCTGTAGCAGTCTTCTATTGCTCCTAAGTCTGGGAGTCGTTCACACAACTCCCCAGGTGGGCAGAATGCTATCTGTTGGCCAGTAACCATGTGAGGCCACTGGACAGACTGGGTCACAGAGAGGCAATTTCTAAAACTTGCTTTTCCTTAATAGTGACGTTAAATTCAACTTGGGCATCAAGTCCGGTTTAATGCCACAATTAATTTGATAACTTACAGTACCCGGCTAGATAGTCTCATTCAGAAGTGAGCCGGGCTGAGGGTTCAGCCAGTAACTCTGTGGCTGAAATCAAATGACCATGATAATCAACTTGTTGCACAAACCGCTTTAACATTTCGGGTCTGACCATCATAACATTTCATAGGGTTATGTATAACTTATTAAAGCACAACAAAGTGTTCCTTAGCATTTTCAGTGAAAATCAGGATGTTATCTTGGAATGCATGTGCACTTTTAAAATGATAAAATAGAAGACAAATCAGTTTTTGAAAAACACTGGCAGCTGATGCCATTCCAAAAGGTAAACAGAGATATTCGTGTGCCCCAAATCTTGTTATGGATGTTGTAAAATCCTGTCTTTGGTCAACTGTATCTGGTGGTAAGATAAATGTAAATCTATGATAGAAAAATACCTTGATAGGCCTAAATTAGCTAACGTCGCCAGGATTTGATGTAAAGGATGTCAGTCTACCAAAATATTTTTGTTCAATGTGTGCAGGTCTACACACAAGCAGAAATTCCTATATTGTTTTCCTTCCGGGACAACAGGTGGAACCCACTCAGATGATTCAGTAGGAATACATTCTGAGCAGAGATTATCCAGTAAAGTTTTCAAATCATTCCACACACTTAAAAGTAACAACCTGCATTTGTGACCAATGTGCTGAACATCCATTTCTTTAACTTAATCTTATGATCAAATCCTTTTACAGTTCTCACTTTGTTGCTTAAAAGTTTGGAAATCTTGAGTTAATGTTCTGAACCAAATTTTCTTCCAAGTCAACATACGCAAATCTCCAAGTACAATAAGAGTGTCAGAACCTGGTTTAAGCATTAAACTCAGAAGTGCCAAATCTTTCTACCCGAGCAAATAACGTCCCTTCTTCTAAACAATATCTAAATTTGTGCTTTTCTGCCGAAACATTCAATCTCACCAACAAAAAAATCGAATCATATCAATATCATGGTCACCAAACACTTTAGGATTAACATCAGTGTCCAACAAGGTGTTGTATTTTGGCCAATATTTAAAGATTGTTATGTCAGACAAAATAGTTATCCATGCTCAAGAATCAGCCATCACACCAATTCATACACCATCAATTATAGCAACATATAAAGGACCTTTAATGTTAGAGTATTACACTCTTTAAATCTTTTTCACACATCCAATGAGACAGTATTAATTTTCATTCTACTATCACTGGATTTACAAACCACTTGGAAAAGTCCCATTTTCTTGCAATCATTGCACCTTTTGTTAACTGTAAGACAAGATGCAAAATCCTCAAAGTTTCAGGTTTTTTCAAGTTGGTAATCGTTCCAGAATTTTTTTTGAATAACAGTTAAATACAAATTGGTCCCTGATATACCCTGCCTCCAGACTAACTACAGGGGGTATGCCACCCTTTGTGTGGAGGCAGGAGACAGCTTATTCAAGTGTAAGTGGGGCTGGGCCCAGCTCCTAAATCTCATCTTGCCAGTGATGGCCTACTAAGGCACACCTACACGTTCTATTGTGTTTGGCTGTCTATGAGGAATACACAAAGTCCAATGTCAACTACACCCAGTCATGTTACCCAAAAACAAGCTGCAGGCACCAAATGGCTATGGTAGGAAAATGTCAACTTTCTAAAAGTGGCATTTTCAAAATTGTAATTTAAAATCTGACCACCATAAGTAAGGATTTTTCATTACAATTCAAAAGACTCCAAACAGGAACTGTTTCCCATTTGGAAATTACAGCCTATTAAATGGAATAAGGTAAATCCAATGCTATCCTATGGGTGAGGTAGGTCTTGCAGTAGTGAAAAACGGATGTAAGAGTTTTTCACTACCAGGACATGTAAAACTTAAAAGAACATGCCCAACCTTGTAAATACACTGCAGCCTGACCTCGTAGCTGTCCAGGGCCTACCCTATGGGTAACTTATGTGTATTAAAAAGGAACGGTTGGGCCTAGCAAAAGGTTTATTCTTCCAGGTCGAAATGGCAGTTTAAAACTGCACACACAGCCTGCAATGGCAGGCCTGAGGCATGTTGAAAATGCTAGTTAAGTGGGTAGCACAGTCAGTGCTGCAGGCTCACTAGTAGCATTTAATGTACAGGCCCTGTACACAGGCAGTGCCACCTAACTAGGGACTTACAAGTAAATTAAATATGCCAATTGGGTGTAAGCCAATTCTACCATGTTTCTAGGAGAGAGCACAAGCACTTTAGCACTTGTTAGCAGTGGCAAAATGCACAGAGTCCCAAGGCTAGCAAAACAAGAGATCTAAAGGCAAAAAGATAGGAGGCAAACCATGCCAAGGATGCTGGGTCTAAAAACTGCCCAAGCAGATTTGTATGGAAATCATCAAAAGAATGAATGCTGCAAGTGATGCAGCACGGAGTGCAAAATCCCTCCCTACTGTCACGGACTAAAAGATCTCACACACGCACACTATCCATACATTCGCTGGTGGGGCCCATAACACCAACATACACACACCATCAGTCCGTGCGAGAGGCGATTATCCTTCCAAGCGCTGAATAATGAGGGAGGAAGATACCACTTTACCCTAATGAGCAGCAAACCTACAAACCTTTCTTATACTCATTAGGCCCTAGATTTCACATTTGGTATTTTCCTCATAACCGGAACGGATCTGTTAGTTGTAGTTTAAGTGAAATTCTAAAACTCTAACTAACCTTTTCATTAACACATTTCAATGAATAAACAACCCAACTCATTTCTGTAGATGTTTAAATCCAAATTTATATTAATATTGCAGATTAAATCATTCATTTGATCAAGTTGCCATTCATATTTACCTATTCTGGCTAAAGTCGTCCTCTATGTCAAATTTTGCAGTCTCGCAAATCTATGCCCATCAATTTTGGCAGATTCAGCTCATCAGGAGTTTGGGCATTAATTCAGTCCGTCAAAGATTCAGGCTAACAGCTGTCCTGCAGTGTCACCGTCCTCTCCGTCAGCATATCATCAGGAAATCGAAGGAGCGACAACGTAATTACCTCTCTATTCTACCATAATTTATAGTAAAATTGATGTTAACAAGTATCAAAATTTGGGCATCCGAGTTCGCTGATTGGACAATCAGGGATCATCCTTTTGGGTTCTCACAAAAGCGTCTTTTGGGTTATGACCCTTGCCAGTTCCGGTTCACACAACAGTCTTTGTTCAAAATATTTGGCTGACGTCCCAGGCTGTCCTTGGAAGGTACATGTTCATCTGGGGTCAGGTCCAGGCCACAGTTGCTAGCGGTGACGCATGCGCACTTCACCCAGAACCTTGAGCAATGGAGCCAGTTTCATCGGATACAGGAGTCAGCCATTTTGTGGCCACTCGAAATGGTCAACTTAAGCAAAGAAACACAAAAACGTAATTAATACATAGAAATGACTAATTAAATGTTATTCCCTCGCTAATACCCATATGTGACGAAATTTAGTTCACGTCATTAATTAGGCCATGCAGATGCAAATCCCACGTGTATTTCATATATTAGTAAGGTTTGTAAGTATTTTCAACATCACTCCATTAGTACGATTATAATTAATTAATTAATTTAATTAATAAAACGACATGCAAAATGGGGTGGGTATACAAATTTAAGCATTACCCGCTCCAGCAATCCCCCCTTTGGTGATTTTATCACCACACCACCCAAAAATTTGTTCTGTCTTTACGGAATCTTTAAAATGTTTTCTTGCTCTTAATCATAATTCAGTTTCACCTACGTCTTCTCTTTTTACTGATTCATACATACTCTCTTTCCACTCCTCCAATTCTATTTCTTCAATTTCTCTTTCTTGTTTCTTATCTTTTCTTTTTGAATTTTCACTTTTTATTCTTTTTTTTCTTATTTTTCTTGTTTCTACAGCACATACAACATAATCTTATCATTAAAACTATGCAGATTACACATGTTAATGGAAGCAATATTTTACAGATAAGAATACTACCTATTTTACTAAGAAATTCTTGATAGCAGCTATTTTCTTTCCAATTCCATCCCAAACACCTTCAACCTCCAGTGGTGCAAGTTCATCATGCAATTCAGTAATATTCTTAATATAAGTTTTCAGATCTTTGCTTTCGTCAGGAATGTAAGTACAACAATGTTGAACTTTCAGCATTCCACAGACTCCACCCTCTTTTGCCAATAATATATCAAGGGCAAGTCGATTTTGCATCACCATAGCACGCATGGCAACCATTTCAGTGTTAACCAATAAAAATCCTCCACCGGTGCTTGTTGACAAGCGATCCACTACTGTTGATAATTTTCTAATTTTGTTTGCATTCAGAGTTATTCCCACTGCTGGTATCAATGCCTGAAAAATATCACCTACAATTTCTGCCCAAGATTCTCTCTTGGTTCTAGCTAGATGATTACTTAAGCTATGTACACCATCTTCTCCTCTATCCATATGAAAGATTTTTGGAAAGACCAGGCCTACGTAACATGTGCCATACCAATGGTCTGGCAAACGATAATATGCCCTGCTCCCACAAATAAAATATAATCCAGGAAAGACTGGATCTCTTCCACCTTTGAATCCCCATCCACCCATGATTCGATATGTATCATGACACTCACTATTACCTAGAAAATAATTATCATACACAGTTTGATTCCTCCGAATGCAAAATTTCCCTTTCTGAGGCCAATCTAAAGCTATAGTTGGACTAGCTTCTCCTTTCAAATGTTTTTCTTTCTCTATATCCCAGATTGTTTTCTCCACTTTCCCTTCTGCTGCTTTTCTTTGCATTTTCAATCTCCTTTCCTCAACCATGTCTAGGAATGTCTTTTCCTCCTTCTTCAAACTGCATGTTAAATTGTTTCTAAAAATGTACTCTAATGTTAGTTCCTTAGTTTCTAAAAATAATTCACCTAATACCTTAGCAGGTTTTACTTTGTTCAATTTATTATAAGAAGGCACTTGCGCAAAAATGTTATCTACATCTGAAAAATAATATTCTAATTTCCCTGTCTCATAAAACAAACTAGCTATTACACTACATGTTATTCCATACGTTGCTGGAAGGTGATGATATGTCACTCCCTCAGAAACAGATGCAGGTAACTGCATACATACGTAGCAGTCCCGTACGTCCATTGTCCTTACATATTCATACAATAATTTTGAAAACACATTATTAGAAAAATCTGTTATTGACCTGTCTTTATGCAAATCATTTTTATCTATTCTAGTTGGAACTACTTTTGGAATCTTCCCTATATTAGTTTTATTCTCACTATGTCCTTCTAATGTGTCTATAGTAGCATTAAAGGAAATAACAAGAGCAAGGATGCTCCATAAAAGCATTAATAATCCTGTACAACAACAACACATTTTACACCATCTTTTCATGAATGTACATCTACCTTTACTACTTTCTATGTTAGCCACCTTGTTAAAATGGACTTAGCCTCTTTTACTTCACAACTAGTTTTCTAACCTAAGGTTCTAACACCTATTTGGTTCTACCAGTCACTATTTTTAATTCAATATCTTGTTTTCTTCATCAATAGTTTTCTTAACTTATTCAGTTTGGCATCTCATCGTTCTTCACTCTCCTTTCGTCTTCCAAATATGGATTTTCCTGAACTTCCGTTTCTTCTTCTCCAATGTTGGACAAGAGAACTCTCAGGATTTCCGATTCTATTTCATCCTCAACCACTTTCAGTACAGTCTCCTCTGGATTTCCTTGACTATCTGCCTCTTCTCCCTGTTCAGTGACTTCTACTTCTGGTTAGGTTTCCTTGTTCTTCTACTCTCTTTGTCTTCAGTTAATTCGTCTTCTTTTGATTTCTCTTGACTTGTCACTTCATTCACCTGTTCAGCTCTCGGTGAATTCACTCTTGTCAAACGATATCTCAGTTTCCTTATTTTATTGGGCCATACATCATCTCTTGCAACTCTTTTTACTTTACTTCCTTTGTCATTCTTATCATTCCTCCAAGCTCTCTTTCTTAGAACTGGACCTTCAGGTATTTAATTTTCACTCTCTTCAGACCCTGTCTCAACTTGCTTTGTCTTTTCAGCAACTTCTTCTTCCACCACTTGTTTTGTTGTCCCTACTTCTGTCCCTCCTCGGGTCTTCGGCACGCAATCTTCCTGCTGACTACTTGTCCCTTCACCTAACTCGATGTTGCAGTTCCCTACACCTCCTCGGGGGTCTTCCGCAGAAATCTGTCCCTCTCTCTCTGTACCTGTCCCTTGTTCACTTAGATTTGTTATTTCAGGTGGAATTTCTCTCAGTCTCTCATCTGGTACTTCCTTTTCACGAATTTCTTTTGTTGCGTCTTCAGTACTCTTTCCTCTTTTCTTCCTGTGTTCCTTCTTGGAACCCTGCGCTTCTTGCTCGTTTCCAGAATCGCTAGATTCGGAAATCTGCAATCTTCTTCTCAGAGCGATACTTCTGGGGACTAAAGCTGATCTTTGTTCTGTTTCCCCCCTTTCAGAGTTTCCTTGTGTCTTTGACCCTTCGTCATCTGATTCAGTGCTTGATTCTGATTAATCAAAGTATTCTTTTCCTGTGCTGTCCACCGGATTTGGAATTCTCAATGTATGACTGGCATGGATCCAGTTTTTCAGGCCAGCACACTTCACAGCTGTGGTCGTGGTCAAAATGACTTGTCGTGGTTTTCCCCACCTTGGAACCAGACAATTTCTTCTTCTGTGGACTTATATCCTTACCCAATCACCTGGACTCAGATCATGGGCTGGCTTCTTTTCAAGTGTGGTGGCATCTGGTCCAACCTGATGAAACACAGAATGAACTGCGTCAGCCAGGCCTTTACAGTATTCCAACACCATGTCATCAGAAATTGTCATCAGCTTGTTGACTGGTATAAACACGTCTCATTGCACGTCCCATGATTATTTCATGAGGACTCAATCCTGTAGTTCTGTCTGGAATGGCCCTTATTGTCATGAGTACTAGAGGCAAGACATCAGGCCATTTCATACCTGTGGCCAAACACATTTTCCCTATTCTATTTTTGATAGTACCATTCATCTGTTCAACCACACCAGAAGCCTCTGGTCGGTAGGCACAATGTAGTTTTTGTTGTACATTCAATGCTTCACAAATTAATCCTACAATCTCATTATGAAAATGTCCTCCTCGGTCTGACTCAATTGTCACTGGGAACCCGAACCTGGGGATGAACTCTCTCAGCAGTAGCTTAGCTACGGTAAACCCATCATTTCTTCTTGTTGGGAATGCTTCCACCCACCTGAGGAATAGGCAGACCACTACCAAAACATACCTCAGTCTGTTACAGGGAGGCATCTCAATGAAATCTACTACATTCTGGTGAAAGGCCCTCCTTCTCGACCTATTGTTCCCAGACTCACTACTGTCTTCCTTCCAGGATTGTACTGCTGACATATTAAGCATCTCTGACAAAGACTTTCTGCCACAAGTCTGAATTTTGCATTGTACCAGGTCTGATTAAATGACCTGTTCATGGCATCTCTCCCAATATGCCCCTGACCATGATACATTCGTGCCATGGTAGACATCATGCTATCAGGCATAACTGGTCTTCCATCTCGATAGACCCACACATGATCTTTTTCCCTTGGGGCACATCCTGCTTTTACCCACTGTCTAATTTCTTCATCTCCTGCCTCATCCTGCAATTGTTTTACCTCTTCCCAAGTTCCCACAATGTTAGTGAACTTCAATGAGCAAGAAGACATTTCTCTTTCCTTAGCCCGATTGACCGAATTCTGATTTCGTGAACAATACTGCGCCATGTCGTTTGCATACCTATTCCCGGTGGCAATATAATCACCACCTTGACTATGTGCAGCACATTTTACAACAGCCAATTGTTTAGGCAGCTGTATCGCCTCAAGCAACTTTCCAACCACTTCTGCATTCTTAATGGGAGTTCCACTCGAGGTCAGGAAACCTCTTTGTAGCCATAGTTGGCCGAAGTCGTGGACGACTCCAAAGCCATACTGGCTGTCAGTTATCACAGTCACTCTCACACTTTTTCCAATCTTGCAGGCTCTAGTCAAGGCCACAAGTTCTGCTACTTGGGCTGATTTCACTCCTTTCAGATATGATGCTTCTATCACTGCTGCGACTGTGCATACTGCATACGCTGCACTCAGCACTCCTTCATCTGTTCTCAAACATGACCCATCAACAAACATCACAAAATCACTTTCTGGCAAAGGTACATCTTTTATGTCTGGTCGTGGTTTGGTACAAAAATCAAGTACATCCAGACAATCATGATCAACTTCATCTCTTACCTCCACAATCTCAGCATCAGGCAACAACGTTGCAGGATTCACATTCACACATCTTGCAAGACTCACATTAGTTGCACCTAATATGACCTTCTCATACTTAGTCAGCCGACTGTGTGTCATATACTGAGTACGACTCCTTGTCAACAGAATTGCTACATCATGCGGTACAAACACTTTCAATGGATATCCCATCACAATTCCTTCACTCTGCTCCAAACTTCGACATGTTGCAGTCACCGCTTTCAGACATCCAGGTAAACCTACAGCTACTGGATCTAGCATTGATGAAAAATATGCAATTGGTCTTCACATTTTACCATGTTTCTGGGTCAACACCGAAAGTGTACATCCATTTCTCTCACTGCAATACAGCTCAAATTCTTTCTCATAATCAGGCATACCTAATGCAGGTGCTTCACACAAACCATCTCTCAATTGTGTAAATGCTGCTAATTCTTCTCTGTTTAATTCAAGGGGATCTTTTACATCACTTCTCGTCAATCGCACCAAAGGCTTTGCGATCAAGGAAAAGTTACCAATCCACTGACGACAGTACCCTACCATTCCCAAAAACATTCTCACTTCTCTTTGAGTCATTGGAGCTCTCATTCCTTTTATTATTCTGATTCTGTCTATGGTTATTTTCCTTAGTCCTTTCTCAATGTTGTGTCCCAGATACTGCACTTCCTTCTTACAAAACTGTAGTTTTGCGGGTGACACTTTAAGTCCTCCGTCTGCTAAATGATTCAGCAAGGCTATTGTATCTACCTCACAGGCTTCACGTGTTTTTGACGCTACTAAAAGGTCATCAATATATTGAACCAATACAGAGCTTTCTGGCATTTCTAGACTCTCCAAAGATCTCTTTAACAACTGATTGAATATTGAGGGGCTCTCTGTGTACCCCTGTGGGATTCGGCACCATGCCAAAATACGCTCACCAAAACGAAATGCAAACATTTGCTGACTGTCATGGTGCAATGGGATGGAAAAGAAAGCATGACACAGATCAATTACAGTGTACAATTTTGCATCATGGGGAATTTGATATAAAATCACTGATGGATTTGGTACAATGGGACAACATGATACCACAATTTTATCCACCTTTCTCAAATCTTGCACTATCCTGAATTTCCCATTAGGCTTTTTCAGTCCCATTATCGGTGAATTACATGGACTACTCATTATTTCTCTCAAGATTGCTTGTCTGATCATTTTCTCTATTATAGGAGTTACACCTTCAATTATTTCTTGTGTCAATCTGTACTGTGGAACATTTGGATATGTTACTCCTTCTTTTACAGTTATTTTGACTGCATCAACGTTTCTCATTAATCCACATCTTCTCCAGTAAAATCCAAAACCTCTGCCTTTACAGAGTTTCTCAGTTCTTTTGGTAATTCATCAGGGTTGAATACAGCATATGTTTCAGTAACTTCACTTTCTCTGTTAGCTAAAGTCATCTTATACAATACATCATCATCTGGTGTTTCAAAAGCTATTCCATCCGGAGTACAAAATATAGTGCAATTCATTTTGCACAACAGATCCCTACCTAATAAATTCACAGGACTGGTGTCACACACCACAAAGCGGTGCATTTCTGAAAATTTTCCTATACTGACTTTCACTGGTTCTGTAAGATAGGTCTTAATTTGCCTGTTGGACACACCAACTACTTGGATCGTTTCATCCGAGAGAGGAAGATTCTTAACATCAGCTGATCTAACAGTTGATCGAGTAGCACCAGTATCCACTAGGAAAGTAATATTTTCATCATTAACCCTCCCATCTACAAAAGGTCCTGTCTGGTCTACTTCTAGAGTTGCGCCAAGTACGCACTCTTCTTCCTCCCTTCGGCACCGTCATTAGCTCTCTTTTGCGTCACTCTCATTGCGTTGCAGCCAATACTGCGAGACAGCGCTAGCGCGTGGCAGCTTATTTACCTGTTCTTCATTGTAGAATCCCGATTCACTACTATACTTCTGTGTGTTTCTGCTCTGTGGAAAAGGCAGCTTTGGCACCTGATTCTGTGGGGGAACAACTTGCTGCTGTTGCTGCAGTTGACCACTCACCCCATGCTGCACCTGTGGGTTCAATGATGGATTTTCATTGTTAGTACTCGGGGGAAATTTACACTCGGATTTCCAATGCCCTATCCTGCCGCAATTATGACACAGAAATTTCTTTTTAGCTTCTTCAATGTTCCCTTTGTACTTCCCATTATTACATTTTGGCTTGGTCCTTGCTTGTTCCACCAATTGTGCTTCCTGTCTCTCCGCTACCTTTACCTGTGCCTACATTGCCTTCTCCTTTAACTTCCGCTGTTTTGCTTCAATTTCATCACTGAAGTATTTTGCATGTCTCAATACTTCATCTATTTTCTTGTTTTGCCAATCTACCGTATGCTGTTTAAACATATCACCAATTTCTGGTCGTAAACCATATACAAATCTTTATACAAAATGGCTCAAATCCTTTTCACTCAAATTCTCGTCTCTGCTAAACTGCTTAAAAGCTTGTATTAGCCTTTCATAGTATGCATGTACTGACTCTTTACTTTCCTGGTGTGTTCGATCAATTTTTACCCAGTCTGTGTCTTTAGGGGGCACTTTATTTTTCAGAAATACCATAACCTGCTCATACTTCTTCATTACCTCGGGGTCTGGTGCTCCTGTTTTAGGATCCCTTGGATATTCCTTGGTTGTCCAATTTATCATCAGCTTACACTCTGACCATAGATCTGCTGGTACTATTATGTCAAACAGACTATTCAAATCAATACATAATACTTTAGACAATTTCACAAATCAGTCTGCCTGTCTGTACCACTCGACGTGCGCGTAGTCGAGGGAAATCATTCGTAAAAGACAAAATATCCTGTCTCGTCCATGGGACATGTACATATCCTCCTCCTGGAATCTCTCTCATTGGGCACTCAGTCACTACCTTCTCCTTTTCTCTTACAGGAAAGGCTGAAAATGTCTTATCTGAGGCATCATCGCGTTTTCTATACCACCTGCTTCTCCATTTATCCATGTCTCCCCATTTTCTCAGAAAAATGATTATGTCCTTAATTTGACCTATTCATCCTGTGGTGTTCATATTCTCAATGTCTTTTTCAGTGAATTCTACTCGATAAGGTTTCTGTAAGGCTTTTACCTTTTCAATATCAATTCCCATTTCATTTGCTACTTCTTCTAACCTTTCATGCAAGTTTTTCGCTCTCCAGGTTACACTTTTGCACAGAAATAATAATTCTTCATCCTGTTAGGTTTTCAATTTTTCTGTCGGGATAGTCCCTACAATCAATTCTTCCAATACCATTCGTAACTTGGCCACATCAATTGATTGGGATTCTTTGTCTTTCCTCTGCAAGCTTCTTAACCATTCACTTAATTCGTCTGTTGATGGTCCTACTGGTTTTTCTATACTTCCGTGTTCAAAATCTTTTTGTGTTTCTGACACTGTCTCTATCATTGTCATGCGTCTCTCTGCACAATTCTGATCTACAAATGGATTATTTGTAAAATTTGGTTCCATTACACTCATAGTCTGTCTCCATGGATTCTCATTCTGACTCACTCTTGATTGTTCTACAGGGTTACTATTTCTGTAAGGGACTGTCAAACAATGCTCACTGTCCTTCTGTTTTTCAAAAATAGGCATTACTGGACCTATTGTTACTGGAACAGTTACTGCTTCTAGATTCTTGGTCAATTCTCTTATTTTCTCAGTTAATTCCAGGGTTGTTTTTGCTAATTCTACAGAATTTTCTCCATCTGTTCTTCCTTCCGATCTCTTTTCTACTTCCCTGGTACCACTGTTTTTACTCAAACTTAGGGATTCTGGTTCCGATTTTATAATTCACATCGATTCTTTCATTGGGGCACTTGGAGTTAACATTTCTGGTTCCGGTCGATACGGTGGTGGATTTTTATAGAACATATCATCAAGAACATCATCCTCAGACTCATTCGCTCCATACCCTCCCGACTCCAAATTATGCCTCTTTTCTGCACACTTTCGACCTTCATTCTCTCCTACAGTTCCTACAGGGAACACACCCTCAGTCATGCTCGCATCTCGCCATCTTTTCATTCGATCACTATGTGTTTCGTGTCCATATGGCCTTCCAAACCAGTACCTATATCCTCTACCACTTCTTTGTCTTTCTCGTTCATGCATTTCGTCTTCCCAATCTGTCAAAGTCTCAAACTGTGTCGGTCTAGGTCTTTGTTCCAAATTCATCATTTTTTCCCGTAAATTTCTTAAAACTGCCAAATTAAATGAACCATGCTCTGGAAAAGCCAATACTCCGTCGTCCTTGGTGTATCTCACCCAGTTATCTAAGCAAATACAAGTATGATACCCATATTTCGCAATCATAAAGGATGCAGGGCTTTTCGGTGGAGGAAGTAACTGTCCTTCCCTAGTCTTAACTGGTTTGTCTTTCTTAAACCACTTCTTAATTCTCCCTAACCAGGTTTTCTTCTCCTTCTCTGGTGGGTCATAATACATTTTCTTGTCTTTCGCGCAACGCTAGTCCCTCTTTACAACTGTACCGCTAATCTATCCAATCACAGCGCGACTTCACACTAACACACCTATTCAGAGCGTCCACGCCACTGTCACAGTCCTCGAATCCTAGCGCGACTCACACTAACGCACCAATAAGGAGCGTCTATGTCACCCTTTTTCTTCTCCAATCCTAGCGTGGCGTACACTAATGCACCAATCCGGGGCGTTTCACGGTTCTGACCGACTGTCCAATCCCAGCGCGGTCGTTCTGACGTCAGCAGCCGCTGCAGCAGCTCCTGCTCTTGCTCCTGCTTCTGTCTACCCCTCCTTTACAAATCCGCTCAGTAAGTTTTTGTTTCAATTTCTACACTTCTGTTAGTAACAACATAGAAACATCTCCATTGTCCACTTCTCTAACCAAAGAACAGCAAAAGACCTTTCTCACGAGAATTACGTCTTTCCCGAGAGCAGCGCTTACCTCTGCCCTACTACGGAATCATTACTTCCGTTGATAAAGTAGCACATCCCTCTACTTCACCCTTCTAACAAGCATTAGCTAATTGTTTCTCTAGTATTTAAGACACATAGTTGGAGACCCAATGCTCCTGAGAAATAAACCTAGAGTTTCACAATCAACCCAAATGCCTTCGCATTCACACTCGTTCATACAAGAAAAATGTAGTACATTCACACAGAATCCTGTCTTTCCCGAGAACAGCGAACAGTCTGTTCTACTACAGAATTATGACATACGCTAACAAAGCAGCGCTTACCTCTCCTTTGTCCTTCTAACAAGCTCAGAGAGTACCTATTACCTTTCCAGTGATAAGCGTTATCGGAATGCCAGTTGGATCCCTGGTACCTAAGACCAGAACTTCACAGGTAACCTTCGCTATCATACACACTTCTCTCACACAGAAAATGTCTCTGATGGCAACACACGACGATGTCACCGAATCGAACCCAGACAATGCGCCGTGCAACTTCAATTGTCACACGTTTCCCCTGTGTACCTACAGGGCAACAACAATTCCGTCTTTCCCGAGAGCAGCGCTTACCTCTGCTCTACTATGGAACCGTTACAAACTTTCGACTTCCTACATCCCAGAAGCCGTGCAAACAACATTAAACTCAATGTAACTCAACATAGAGTGTTAGTACATAAATCAATACCAATCAATAACCGAAATCAATAAGCAATGTACAAGCAATAATCACTAAACCAATCAATAACAAACCATCATACTGCTACCAGAAAAACTGATGCAGCGCGGAGTGCAAAATCCCTCCCTACTGTCACGGACTAAAAGATCTCACACACGCACACTAGCCATACATTCGCTGGTGGGGCCCATAACACCAACATACACTCACCATCAGTTCGTGCGAGAGGCAATTATCCTTCCAAGCGCTGAACAATGAGGGAGGAAGATACCACTTTACCCTAATGAGTAGCAAACCTACAAACCTTTCTTATACTCATTAGGCCCTAGATTTCACATTTGGTATTTCCCTCATAACCGGGACGGATCTGTTAGTTTTAGTTTAAGTGAAGTTCTAATACTCTAATTAACCTTTTCATTAACACATTTCAATGAATAAACAACCCAACTCTTTCTGTAGATGTTTAAATCCAAATTTATATTAATATTGTAGATTAAATCATTAATTTGATCAAGTTGCCATTCATATTTACCTATTCTGGCTAAAGTCGTCCTCTATGTCAAATTTTGCAGTCTCGCAAATCTATGCCCATCAATTTTAGCAGATTCAGTTCATCGGGAGTTTGGGCATTAATTCAGTCCGTCAAAGATTCAGGCTAACAGCTGTCCTGCAGTGTCACCGTCCTCTCCGTCAGCATATCATCAGGAAATCGAAGGAGCGACAACGTAATTACCTCTCTATTCTACCATAATTTACAGTAAAATTGATGTTAACAAGTATCAAAATTTGGGCATCCGAGTTCGCTGATTGGACAATCAGGGATCATCCTTATGGGTTCTCACAAAAGTGTCTTTGGGTTATGACCCTTGCCAGTTCCGGTTCACACAACAGTCTTTGTTCAAAATATTTGGCTGACGTCCCAGGCTGTCCTTGGAAGGTACATGTTCATCTGGGGTCAGGTCCAGGCCACAGTTGCTAGCGGTGACGCATGCGCACTTCACCCAGAACCTTGAGCAATGGAGCCGGTTTCATAGAATACAGGAGTCAGCCATTTTGTGGCCACTCGAAATGGTCAACTTAAATAAAGAAACACAAAAACGTAATTAATACATAGAAATTACTAATTAAATGTTATTCCCGCGCTAATACCCATATGTGACTAAATTTATTTCACGTCATTAATTAGGCCATGCAGATGCAAATCCCACGTGTATTTCATATATTAGTAAGGTTGGTAAGTATTTTCAACATCACTCCAAACCATTAGTACGATTATAATTAATTAATTAATTTAATTAATAAAACAACATGCAAAATGGGGTGGGTATACAAATTTAAGCATTACCCGCTCCAGCACAAGAATTATTTAAAAAATATTAATTCCCTCAAAGATACCCTCCAGCTAGGATTTAATGCTGCTTCTATCCAAACCAAACCCATCATGGCTTTGTTTAGTTCCTTGACACTATTTCTAATACAGTCTATCTTTTTATTATTACTGAGTGAGGTACTGGGAATGTAAGTACAGCACTAAGAGCCCACAACGACACAAACACCAGCCTTAGCAGCCGAGGCGAAATGCAAAACCATTCTGTTTTGTAAAATTACAATCCATTCAGGATATAACTGATCATAAAATAGTTCCAAATAGATTGCTGTGACATTTGCCACTTCTGTGGAAAAGTAGGTCTGTTTTCTTGCCATTCACTCCGCCATTTTGTGCTAAACCCTTCATGACTGACCTTCTCTCTGTAACACGAACACTCTGGAGCTCCACTTTTGACCTCCCACATTCCTGCACGGACGCTCACACCCTGTTCGTGCTTTTACCTGCCACAAACTGACCAGCCCATGCTCAACCAGTCGGACAGGGAGTTTCCCAGATGTTTATCGTCCTCACCCTGCACACTATGCGCTGCAGGCGTCCAACAGCTACCATCTGCAGGCCTATCAGATTGACCTCTGCTTGCTGTGTAATCATTCCTCTCGCCTGTGCCCTGCAGGGGTCCAACAACTACCATCTGCAGACTTATCCGATCGAACTTTACTTGTCGTATAAACATGCTTTTCGCCTACACCCTGCAGGGTCCTCACCGCTACCATCTGTGGACTTATCAGATTAACCTTTGTTTGACATATAATCATGCCTTTTTCACCCATGTCCTGCAGGGGCCAAACAGCCACCACCTGTTGATTGTATCAGAACTGACAATTGCTTGTCTGTAAATTATTGGTGTTTGTTATTGTTCACCTAGCACGCACAGGGTGGGGATGAAGGGTATATAAGGTGCAGAACCAAAGCACACAGCAGACTGCCTCCTCAGACAGCTATGGGTGTCTGTTGTTGATGCTTTCTCTCTCATGAGATTGTAATAAATATCCTTTCTCTCCGTGCTCCAGTGTTGGTCTCAGTGTGTATTCCGGAACCGTGGACTATAGGGTGACCCTGCACCTTTGGGTGGTCCCCCAAAAGACCCCCAAATCCACACTTCTTCCAGTATCTGAGCAGTAATTTAGAATTCATGTATAGCTTGCTTCACCCCATACATGGGAAAGAGTATGGTGAAAAAGCAGATTGTTTCAGAGATAGAATGTGACAGTCTCTATCGATGGGTGAAGTAATCTAGAGTGGAACCGATAAATTGAGCCACATAGCCAGAGTAGCAAGTCCTGGATCAGTCTCTCGGTAATGAGTCATTGGCCAATTTACCACAAATAAGGTATTTTCCATACTCTTTGTTGAGCTAGCACCAATATGACAGGACTCCTGCTGGAATTCAAGTGCTAAATGAGGAAACATCAAAATAATGTTAGGGACAATTTCACTCTCAATATAGCCCACAAAGAGGCTGCCGTTAGGGGTCTCACATGTCCTGCCACAGGCAGCACTGGCAAGGTGAATAGCAGCAGTCATACTACTTTTGTTGAAAAATTGGAGAACACTGTTTTATAGTTGTCTCCATTGGGTAAACATGACACTCCTTTATGCGATGCCCATGAAAGTACAGCTGAAGGCAAGTTGCCTCTTTGTCAAAAGGCACTGGAATCATGCCCTATCAAACATTAGTGGGCAGATGAGTGCACATACAACAAGAAGAAAGACTCAAGCCCTGTTGGTACTTCTCCAGCAGATGCAAATGTAAGTTGTCTCAGTAGGAGACAACATTTGCCAGGAGCGGTGTCAGGAGGGGCAGGTACTCTTTTGCAGTTAGAGGTGTGCACCCAGCTGGGGAGTTGAGACACTTCTCAGCAGTATTGGTAGTGAGCAGTACTTGAATGGGCTCCTTCTACCGTGCCTGCAGGGCAGATTTTCTTTGATGCGCCTTCATAAACACCCAATGTCTGAGTTGCAGGTGGTGACCGGCATCAGTGGGGCAGCTGGGCAAGACAGCTCAGATATGAGAATGGAAACTGCATAAGCACTGAATATCGCTTTCAATGTTGCAAAACGATATTGTCATTCAATTGCAGGTGTAGAGCAGCAGTTGACACTGGAAGCTTTGAAGGGAGAATTATGGGTCAGCCCCCCACCATCTTTTAACAACTGAGGGTCTGATTTAGACCTTGGGAGATGGGTTACTCCTTCACAAACCAAGTTCAGATATTGTAATGCAAGACAGACTGGCGCTGATGTCAATAAGCCATTAAATAGCTTTGCCAGTAACCATACATTTTATGTATGGGCCCTTTTGATCGACAAGGAGTATGGTATACATAGCACATTATGGGCTATCCTAGTAATCTAGATATGAAATATGTGTGACCAGAGTAAATTTGGGAGGATCGGTTTGGGGACGAATACCCGAGGTTGGGACAATCCCTTTTCCAATGTCCTAACTAACAACGCTAAAACGCTTCTCCCTACATTATTTCGGCCTGCCTGCCCTCCTCCCTGACCCCCCTACAACAGATCCTGTGCACACGCATATGAGTAAATAGACAATTTACAGTATAATAGTTGTTAAAGATGAAAACAGATGTTCTTTCTTGAAGTGTTGATTTTAATCGTGTGTTACTTCACAGGCCAGCCAACACGTGTTTCATAAATGGGGTGTAAAACCCTTGACTTCTTCAGGGTTGCACTAGAATAAAGTACATCTTTGGACCTTGCAACTGGTGATACTTCCGACCCAGTGGGTCCTAAAGAAAGTTTTCTCTTAGGGTTGAAAGGTTCTCCTTTGATTCTGTGTATCTCGAATATAAGTTAATGCAATCGAATCCTCAAGACAATGTCTTATTCATGGCAATATAAGCCACGTTTCTCATCTTTAATGGAGTATCTGTACGCCCAATCAAGGCAAGACAAAATCAATTTGGCGCCAACAGCCCAGAAGAAGTCAAGGGTTTTACACCCCATTGACGAAACACGTTTTGGCTGGCCTGTGAAGTAACACACGATTAAAATCAACACTTCAAGAAAGAACATCTGTTTTCCTCTTTAATAACTAATATACTGTATATTGTCTATTTACTCATATGCGTGTGCACAGGATCTATTGTTGTTTGTAGACGGACCCTGGTCCTGACTTGAGGGTTTAGGGGTTTCTCCCTCACCTGTAGCACCGCATCCACAATTCATATGTGAGCTAATTTCAAGCTATTTGGCAAGCGCCACTCCATACCCTGCGAAAAATAATACCCCCTCTTTGTTGTTCCCTGTCCACCCTGTTACCCTCTAATCCCCCTCTAATCCCCTCAATTGCATTTGTAAAGACATTAGTTTAGACTCATTCAACCTTTTTTTTCTTTTTTTCTTTCATAACCAACTCTGCTAAATTCTTATTTTACCATGCAGTACAGCGGGTGCACAGCTGATTCTGCATGTTGAGTAAAAAGGCATAGGAGAAGTCTGAGCAGGGTTCATCAACATCACTAGGTGTTGAGCACTGATCATCATGATGTTTCGTTCTAGTTCTTTGTCTCTACGGCCTATACTGCACCTCAAGCTGTCTTGGGTAATGGTTGGACAAAGGGCCCATTTTGTCATGCACCTAGTGGGAACAGAATGGACTCAAATTCTAGAACAGGCGTGCAGGGTGGTGCCGTTGGCCTCAGGTCTTACGTGCCGCGCTTTTCTGTCTACTAATTGTCTTGCACATACTCGCGCATTATTTCCTTGTTCCCCTCTTACTAGCTGTGACTCCCTGTTTCCAAGCAATGCTTACAGGTGCCTCCAGTGCAGGGAGACGCAGAACATCCATAACACCATCATCCTTGTTTTCTTCAACCTCTTCTTAACTTCTTCATAGCAATTCAAAAATGCTAGCCATTGTTTTATATTGACCTTATTTTTTATAGATAGTCTCAAAGTGCTTAAGCATTATAGATCAAAGTTACCATCTTCCGGAAAGGACCTCTTTCTGTCGGTAGTACATACCATGGGCAGGGGTCCCTATAGCCATGGGCTCTTTCTGCTTAGATTTCGTAGCCTATATTTCTTTCCTTCGCTTCTACACAGGAAAACTAAAGGTGTCTGCAAGCCTTCTGCGACAACTCATCCCATGGAAGGACAGAGGGAAACGAAAAGATGGGAAAAGCAGGAACATTAGTTATTTTCTTCTAAATGATCATTTGGGGGAGGGAGGAGATAAAGTTGCTTTTACTCATGCACACTGACCCTTTTACTTTTTGACAATCGCCAATTAACACCGTGAGGCTGGTAGAGCAGCTTGGGCGCTGGATCAGTGAGCATCCTTCACGCTCACACATTCCCCCCTATAGGGTCCGTGCTAGGAGCCTACCACTCTTGCCTATCTTTACCTTTCCACTCTAGTTCTAGAGTCCTCTCCACTTTACCATTACATGCACATACACTAGTTGTTGCTTTGCAGGACTTCTCCTACCCACCCAGTCTAGCCCCTTCCTTTGCTACCCAGATGAAAAATTCATGTATTTTAAAACACCCAAATGAAAAAGCAAAGTATGGGGATGATAAGAATTTTTAGACTTCATGTTTTAATTTAGCTGAGCTCACGCTGTCCAAACTGACCAGCGGGTTGTGTGCTGGGCCTTGCTCCACACCAGTTGCACCGGCACCTTGAGCTGTCATGTGGAGCACTGTCATGCTCCCTTCTCGCTTCAGGCTGAGTACACAGTTCCCGGCCAAAGACAACAGGTTCTTCTGTGAAACTAAAACATTCCTCCAAGCCCACATGAAGTTTAAATCCTGTGTAGTACACAAAAATATAGTAATTTCGCAGCTCGGAGAGCCCGAGCTTTTCCTCACCAATAAGTTGGCATTTAATGATTGCTCTTCCCTAAATGTCCCCAAATTTTATACATTTTCTTCACATAGACAGTTGAAGCATCATACACATAACGAAAAGTGAAACTTTACATAACAATCCCAAGAGGTGCCTGGGGTTCTCATAAGAACAATGAAAGGGATCTTGAGAAACATACAACAGTGGAGATACTGTGAGATTTCTTAATTGAAAATCCTTGTTTTGCACTGTCAGGTATGGAAACGAGGCCGCGTATATAAGAGGCAAGAAAAGTCAAGGATGTTATTTTAATATAGACATCCAAAATGGATGCGGGTTATTCAGCTTGGCAGTTTGCAAATGCCTCATTAGATCATAATAAAATTGTAAAAGGAGGTCACAAGATGTAGCATTTCAGTGTGACATTTACATTATATACAATTTTCTCATTGCAGTGTAATTGCTCGAAGATGCGAAGTTCATGATTTCTGTGACTCCTAGTTACTTGCAACAACATAGTGTAAAAACAGTCTCAGATTTCTCATTCCTCCTACACCTTGAAAGTACTAGATTGTTCTGAGATATATGCCAAAGGGACAAGCACACCTTTTCTAATGTTAGTGTTTATTCATCTTGGCTGTTGCTTTTCTGTTATTATTTGTTTTGTTCGCATGACAATGTGGTGTTGGCCAGGTGCTTCTGGAAGTACAGTGGATATGGCTTTCTCAAACATCTGTACTGACAGACTGCAAATGTGGATTAGTGAGGGGTATTTTGGTAGTTCTGGAGTGCTAGCCTGAGTGATTTGCTATATGGTACTCATTGACTAGTTTGGAACTTTTTAAAATTCTAGCCACAAACCCTAAACCATGCCATTTTATTATGGCCACAGCAGTGTTATCTGCTTGTGGGAAAATGCAAAGCACATCTTCAGCCTTGAAAGTTAATAACCATTGAAATGAGTCCCATTGCCTGTTTTTATCACCTCTGCTCTTCCAAGATTAAAACTTGTCAAGTTCTACATCTGAAGCGCCTGTTGAACATACTTCTCTTACTAACAGAAATTCAAAACGATGTGTCCATCGGTATCAGTAGCTCACTCCAGTTGGCTAGAGAGCCGTTAGCCGCTCACTAGCATATTCTTTCTGATAATTCAGATATTACTAATGGCTATGTTTGAAGTCATTTGTTGTAGATAAAAGTGAATGTATTTACTGCCTTCTTGATCATATACTCCAAGAATGAATATTTGATTTTGCCTTTGAGCATATTTTTTGTCAATATGACCCCTCTATGGCTTTCGCAAGTTCAATCAATCACTTCCCTTCCTCAGTTCTGGGAATAGCAATGCAGTATGCAGATGCTTCACCGTGGCCAGGATAACTCTGCCTGTGAATATCTTCTGTTACCCTTCATGTGCCTACATCAATTCTGAAGCAGGATCTATTTTGCTCGTTTCCATTGGGTCAGTTGGAGAAGAAAGTCGAATTGTGAATTTCTCTTACTCATCAGCCAGGAGCTGCAAAATCATTGGGCTAATCAGTGTGTTGTGAAGAGAAATTAGTGGTGTTGAAGTCTTTTCAAGACCTTGTGTACAATCTTATTTCTTGAGTCCCAGTCCTCAATGCATGGTGTATATAGGTTTTTGGTTTGCCAAATATTGTCATGAGTCCCTGGTGGTCAGTAACGTCTGGAACAGTTTTACGAATATAGAACATGTGATCATGCTAGCAAGACCACAGTACAGCCAGGGACTTTTTCTCTGTTTGAGCACAGGCTTGCTCCCCATCTGTGAGGCTTCTGGGATTGAAAAAGATTATTTGAGTAAATTTGTGCCCGCGCATATGGAAGGCTAGGGTGGATCCCAACACTCGGGACCGTCACCCATATCCAATTAACTGGCAAATACTGGGTCAAATTATGCCTCATTCCTGTGCTTCTTGATAGTCTTCAGTTTACTCAGACACCTTCCTTTCACAAGTTACCTCTCTGTCGAGCCCCTATTGTAGTGCAGTTCCTATTTCCCTAATAGGCTCTGCACATTGGAATAATAAGCCCTATAGATTTGACATAGGACTGAGGTCAGTATGCCCCTATCGAGTATATTAAACTTAATTACTTTGTGCCAGCTAACTCAGAGGCCACTAGAAACTCATTGTAAACAAGAAGGGAGTAGTTTCTGGCAACCACATAAACATGAAAGCTTTGTTTACCTTTAGAATCGGAACACTCTCAGAATCGTGGAAACAACAGATAACAGTTTCACTTAGCTAATCGTGCATGCTTAGTTTCTTTAGAGTTACACAGAAAGAAGACGGGCGTTTCAATAAAAGGATTTATTGAACAGTCTTGTTTCTCGTGTAAGAGATATGAGCTGTTACAATCGTAAGACAGTATGCGAGATATAATATCTACAGTGTAAGCAGTAGAAAGAAATAATACTGCGCTAGCATTATCTTTTAGCTATGACACATATATTCATATACATAAATAACATAAGCTAAAAATGCGAGTACTCATAAGATGCTTGTCTAGCTAGTTCTATCCCAGTGTACCTAACCTAAGTGTAGTACAAGGTAAGAAGTAGGTGATGTATACTATAGTATGGTAGGCTATAGTATGGTATGCTATAGTCTGGTATGCCAAATCTGGAATGCCAAGAGTCCCTCTAGGTTCTTGTCAGCTCCATACCTTGAGAATGAGAGAGTTGGGAATCTCTTTCCGGGTCTCAAACTCTAACACCCCGCAAAGGGAGTCAGAACACTGGAAGCTGGATTCTCTGCGAGCAGGGATGCTTGCAAATTAGCCTCTCATTGGTCGCGGTTGCAGAGTAGTTTGAGCTGTTAGTGAGGATCCTTTTTTTAGCCATGGTTCATTTGTAAAAATCCTACTTTATCCATGAGTCCCTTGGGAATGGCAGCTCGCCCATCGTAATGTCCCATTATCAGTAACGAGAAATCTGTAGGATCCAGGTTCTCGGAAGTTCCACACCCCATCGGGCTTCGTCTCGAGTTACTTTGCACCGCTATGTGTATATCTTATGGGACCTTGCATTTATGATATGCCAATAATTGTACCTCGTGCTTCGCTGGTAAGACTATTGGGACATCTGCACATGAAATATTGTATTGAAGGTGGCTCTCCAGAGGAAGGCAGTTCTCTGCCGAAACGCGCGTTGAGACATCTTGGAAACCACCCTACAATTATAGAAATCCATGAGATTCTATGTCCTATTATTTATTATGTGTAAGTTTTTGGTCAGACATTTAATCATTTTAATATGCTGACAATGTATAAAAATCCTTAGAATAAAGTATGTGTGAATGGATGATTGATTGCAGCTAGAATGTTATATAGTCTTTTTCTGTGATTGAATGTGTAAGAAGTCTTAAAACTTTTAATGAATTTATGTCGTAATAAATCATTTTGTATTTTCCTATTCTTAGTGTCACTACCATCATTTATATAAACTTTTCTTAGTATTGTTGATGAAGTAGCCCTAGGAACTTTACGGCATGACAGCGTCTCTTGTCAGTGCGTCAGGCCGGGACACAGGCTCCTATAAAGTCGAGGTCTACTCCTACTTGCTTGGGCAAGGGAAGGTATATTTATACCTGGTAGGTGCCTTGGAATGTTAGCATTGACGTAAAGTCGAGCAGAGGAAGACGTCAGGAATGAACTCTTAAGGAATAGCGTTCATGCCTAAGAAATGAGTTCTTGGAGAAATAAATAATCCTGTGCTAGGGGAAATCCCAAGAGCTTAAGGGTCTGGTTTCTAAGAACTCGTTGTGACGGGGTGGACAGATGTAGGTGACCATGCCTGTATTTGGATAGCATGGCTAATGCCTAAATAAGGACTGGGATCTTATGCCTATATAAGGGCAATGTGAATTGTGCCTATATAAGGACGTTTCAGGAAAACCTAAAGCGGAATACAACACCCACTCCACTTTCGAATGAACGGTAATACTAAATGCTAAACATTAAACTGAGTACCACATGTTGCAAAAAAAAATTTGTAAAAGCATACCAAAAGAAGTTTAAAAAAAAATACTTTTGCTAAACATGTAATGCTAAACATGTAATGCAAAGGTACAGTACATTTTAAAGCAGTTTTTCATTCTAAGCATATATCGGAAATAAATGCAATATGAATGAATCGAAATATGTACATATGACGAAATGGTTGACAATTATTCAAAAACCAAAGCCATTTCATAACATGGTACTAAATGAAATAGTGGCAAATTAGGTGTCAATGTGTCCCCGGAAGTATTCAAAGAAGTCTATTCTATGTGAATAGTTCTACTGGAAGCAGATTGAATTGCCATGTATTTTCAAATTTAGAAAAAGAAAAAAGTCAATTTTAGGAAAAGTTTCACTTTTTTTTTGTTTTGAAACTATGGAGGCCAAATTCATAGCTTCCCCGGTACACTGTGAGCCGAATCAAAGTCAGTGTGTGGGTCTGGTGTTAACATGAAATCATCTACTCCTGTAGACAAAAGATCGTCTACCGATGTCGGTGACAGTTGAAACACCTCGTTTAGAAGGTTAACTGCACAGAGAAGTGAAGCATTGCCTTCAGCATGGGATGCCGCAGCAATGTTCGTGTCCGTTGTTACCTGTGTGCCTGTTGATCCATCTCGTACCTCAGCAGCAGCAGGAAGCATCTGTGAGATCTCAACGAATGCCGTCATCAGGATTGGTAGCCTCTGGGGACAACACAGAGCATGGGCCGTTATCGGGTCCAGCAGAGTATCGATATCCGATGGCATGACTGATGGGAGTGTTAGATCAATCATATCATTTATAAAGCGCACTACATACCCATGAGGGTCTCAAGGCGCTAGGGGGGGGAAGCTGCTACTGTTCGAAGAGCCAGGTCTTGAGAAGTCTCCTAAAGGTTAAGAGGTCTTCGGTCTGCCGCAGACGGATGGGGAGGGTGTTCCATGTCTTGGCGGCGAGGTGGGAGAATGATCTGCCACTGGCAGTCACTCTTCGGATGCGGGGGACAGTGGCGAGGGTGTGGTCTGTGGAGCGGAGCTGGCGGGTGGGGGTGAAGAGGCTGAGTCGGCTGTTGAGGTACGCTGGTCCGGTGTTGTGGAGTGCCTTGTGTGCATGGGTGAAGAGCTTGAAGGTTATCCTCTTGTTGATGGGGAGCTAGTGCAGGTCTCTCAAGTGGGGTGTGATGTGGCTGCGGCGAGGAATGCCGAGGATCAGGCGTGCGGAGGCGTTCTGGATTTTGGCCGGGGCTCCTGCGTAGAGAGCATTTCCGTAGTCCAGTCTACTGCTGACGAGGGCCTGGGTGACCGTCCTTCTAGTTTCGGTGGGAATCCACTTGAAGATCCTGTGAAGCATGCAGAGGGTGTTGAAGCAGGAGGAGGAGACAGCGTTGACCTGCTTCGTCGTGGAAAGGCTGGAGTCGAGGATGACCCCTAGGTTGCGTGCGTGGTCGATGGGTGTAGAGGGTGCTCCTAGTGCAGTTGGCCACCAGGAGTCGTCCTAGGCCGAGGGGGTGGATCCGAGGATGAGGACCTCCATCTTGTCCGAGTTCAGCTTCAGTCAGCTGTTTCTCATCCAGTCAGTGACGGCCTTCATTCCTTCGTGGAGGTTGGTTTTTGCGATGTGGGGGTGTTTGGTGAGGGATAGGATCAGCTGGGTATCGTCGGCATAGGAGATGATGTTGAGTTTGTGCCGTCGTGCGACGTGGGCGAGCGGTGCAATGTAAACGTTGAACAACGTTGGTCTGAGGGATGAGCCTTGGGGTATGCCGCAGATGATCTCGGTGGCTTCGGAGCAGAAGGGGGAGGCGGACGCTCTGTTTCTGCCAAAGAGGAGGTGGTCCAGTCCTGGGCCTTCTCTTGGATTCCGGCGTGTTCGTAGTGTGCAGTGGAAGACCGTGTTGAAGGCGGCTGACAGGTCCATGAGGATGAGGGCCGCGGTTTCTCCGTTGTCAAAGAGGGTCCTGATGTTGTCGGTGTCAGTGATGAGGGCAGTTTCGGTGCTGTGGTTGCTGCGGAACCCAGACTGGGACGGGTCCAGGATGCTGTTCTCCTCGAGGAAGTTGGTCAGTTGCTTGTTGACGGCCTTTTCAATGACCTTCCCCAGGAACGGGAGCAGGGAGATGGGTCGGAAGTTCTTGTGGTCCTTGGGATCCGCCTTGGGTTTCTTGAGTAGGGCGTTGATCTCTGCGTGCTTCCAGCTCTCCGGCAAGGGCGCTGTCTCGAAGGAGATGTTGATGGTTTTCCGGAGATGGGGTGCGATGGTGCTGCTGGCTTTGTTGAAGATGTGGTGTGGGCAGGGGTCTTCCGGGGATCTGGAGTGGATGGTATTCATGATCTTGACGGTGTCATCATCGTTGATGTTGGTCCAGGCAATCAGACGGTTGGTGCGGGTGGTGGTCGTGGGATCGGGGGTCTCAGCGGTTGCCGGGGTTGTGATGGCATCGGAGCTGTCGTGGATGTCTGCGATCCTGCGACGGAAGAAGGTGGCCAGCGAGTTGCACAGGTCTTGTGACGGTGGGATGTCGTTGGTGTTGGAGCTGGGGTTGGAGAGTTCCTTCACGATGTTGAAGAGCTCTTTGCTGTTGTGTGTATTGTTGTCTAGGTGGTCTTTGAAGGAGGTCCTTTTGGCAGATTTGATGAGCTGGTGGTGTCTGCGGGTGGCGTTTTTGTGGGCTGTGTAGCTTTCCGGTGTACGTTCACGGATCCAGTATTTTTCAAATTTTCGGCAGGTTCGCTTGGAGTCCTGGAGGTCTTCAGTGAACCAGCTGGCTTTCTTGCTGGTGTGGGTGTTGGAGGGCTTCTTGAGCGGGGCAAGGGTGTTGGCACAGTCGTCGATCCACTGTCTGAGGCTACGGGCTGCGGCGTCGGGGTCGGTCGGGTCTGCGGGTGGGCTCTGGGCGAGGGCGGTGGTTAGCTGGTCCTCGGTGTCTTTGCTCCAGTGGCGACGAGGCATCTGCTGGGTGCGGTGGTGTGTGGTGAGTTTCCGGAAGGTGAAGTGGATGCAGCGGTGGCCGGTCCAGTGGAGTTCGGTGGTGCGGTTGAAGAAGACGTGGGAGCTTGCTGAGAAGATGGGGTCAAGCGTGTGGCCGGCGGAATGGGTAGGTGTTGTGACGAGTTGTCTGAGTCCGAGGTTGGCGATGTTGTCGATCAGGGTGGAAGAGTTGGAGTCATTGTTGTTCTCGAGGTGGAAGTTCAGGTCCCTGAGGAGGATGTAGTCCGTGGAGGCGAGGCCGTGTGTGCTGCTGAAGTCGGCGATGGAGTCGCTGAACTGCGGTCGGGGTCCAGGGGGGGTCTGTAGATGAGGGTACCTCTGAGGGTGGTGTTGGGGTCGGTGTGGATCTGAAAGTGCAGGTGTTCGGCGGTGCTGAGGGTGTCGTCGGTGTCTGTCGAGATTTTGAGAGTGTTTCTGTGGATGATGGCAATTCCTCCTCCTACTCCGTTGGTGCGGTCCTTGCGGGTGATCTTGTAGCCTTCCAGGATGGCTATGGCGATGTCGGGTGCCGAGGAGGGGTTCAGCCAGGTCTCCGTCAGGAAGGCGACGTCTGGGGCGTTGGTGTCGAGTAGGTCCCAGAGTTCGACGGCGTGTTTGCGGGCGGAGCGGGTGTTGAGCAGGATGCTTCTGAGGAAGTTGGGTTCTTCGGTGGGTGGGTTGGCGGGCTGGATGCTGGTGAAGCTGCAGTTCTGGCAGGAGAAGGGTCCTTGGGTGCGCTTCGAGACAGCCAGGCAGCAGATGCGTGATCGTTCAGGCATTGAGTGCGTGGAGGGTGCTGGAGTCGTAGCAGAGGCGGGAGTCGTGGCATTCGTGGGGGCCAGGGGTCCTGGTGCTGGGCACGGTCCAGGCACGGACGGGCGCAGACGAGCTTGCCTTAGGCGCGCCTTCGGTGTGCCAGTGGCGCGCCCGCTGCGCGGCCTCCATATGAGGGGATGTGGGAGGGAGGAGCAGCTGGGAGGCGGGAGCGGGGCGGCAAAAGGGAGAACAGGGGGGCGGGGCCGCAGTGGATGCAGCGGTGGGAAAAAAACAAAGGGGGGAGCGGGCGGGTGATACAGAAGGCAAAGTGAGGGGCACAGAGGGGAAATAAAATACAATAAGCTAACACAGTCCACAGCGGGGAGAGAGAGCACAGAAATGCCAACACAGTAATTAAGACAGCTCAGAGACAGAGTAATACAACAGTCAGAAAAACGGGCACAAACCAATGCGAGTGGCAGCAGCGGGCTCAGGGCACACAAGAGGGGCTGTGTGGTGGCGAGGGGAGCGACCTGCCTGGTGACAGGGTCAAGGGTCGCTCTCCTCACCACTGTGCGGCCTCCATATGGGGGATGTGGGAGTTAGGAGCAGCTGGGAGGCGGGAGCGAGGCGGGGAATGGGAGCACAGGGGGGCGGGGGATGCAGCGGTGGGAAAAAAATTAAGGGGGGAGCGGGCGGTTGATTCAGAAGGCGAAGTGGGGGGCACAGAGGGGAAATAAAATACAATAAGCTAACACAGTCCACAGCGGGGAGAGAGAGCACAGAAATGCCAACACAGTAATTAAGACAGCTCAGAGACAGAGTACTACAACATTCAGGAAAAACAGGCACAAACCAATGCGAGCGGCAGAAGCGGGCTCAGAGCACACAGGAGGGGCTGTGTGGTGGCGAGGGGAGCGACCTGCCTGGTGACAGGGTCAAGATGTCTAGATGTCTAGCACACATTCTTCTCCGCAAAGCAGGCAGCGTAGAACAGGTAAGATGCAATCTTGCCAGATTGGTATAAATAACAGAAACCATGTTGTATTAAGTTCCCGTAGATGAGGTATGCCCAAAAGTTGCACTATGCGCTCACGGCACTTCCATTCTAGGAGTAGGAATTTAAACAGGATTCCTGCAACGAGTGCTAGAATTAATGGCAGATCACCAAACACTGAATGCACGAAGTTTGAAATGATTCTGAGGACTGCCTGAAAAGGTGTTAACGGTCCTGAACATATGGTCTTAAATACATGTACAATCCCGCTCGCATCGGACATGTTTAAGATATGTCCCATCATTTCTACGAAATGTATAGGGCAGTTTGTACGTATTAGAGCCTGTGTCTCAGCCGAAATCCTTACATTTTGTAGAACATAGGTTTCTTTGGCCGAGGTCAAAGGCACGGTCTGTTGCAAAAGCATGGCTTTCCTTCTACTTAAAGTATCAAAACGTATAAAAGAAACATTCAATGAAGGCCATAGAGGCGACTCCCTGACTGTGTCTCTTTGGGGGAACAATACTTGCATACAACAAATAACCCTGGAGCTAACCGTTACCATATATGGGATTCCTGGCAACATGCCACAGCAACTTTGATTATGCAAAATAAGGTAACTCCCGTTTGAAAAGTTGGCCAAACGTTGGATTAGCCACAGCAGCTGGTGTACCCTGCAGGTGGCAGGACAAATTTGCCACAGATCCATTACAAGCCCCGTGTAAAGAAATGTCCTGACATATGAGTGATCTGCTCAGTGCATTTTCAGAGTGTGTACCGCTTAGAAACACTTCACGACCCCCACTCCAACATCTGTATTCGTAAGGTAAATCCCAGGATGTCTTAATGTATTCTTTAACCAACCTTTCATATTTGCCTGCTTGCATTTGTTTGAGGCAATACTGAAAATGAAAGGTAGTGACAGGCAGAGTTATTTTGCCATGGATAAGCCATTCTGTAGCTGGTATTTCTGCTACCGTAAATGGTAATTTTTCCAGATTTTCAATGCTCAGTACTGTATACTTTGCTCCCCTTTGTGCCAGTTCGATCTGTTTATCCGTGAGATTGCATTCTGAAAACAGAGACGACGTGTTGATAAAACGGCAAGGCACATAGCCTGCACGCAAGGATTGCAGTGTCCAGCCTAATAATATAATAGAAAGTAACTGAGATTGGCCTTGTTGTAACATGGCTAAATCTTGTTCCAGTATGTCAATAACAGAGGATACAATGTTGTCCAGTGAATATATTCTGGATGACAAAGTTGTTAACCAATTGTCGACCACAGCGAGAGATTTCTCAAAGGTAATACGATCAAGCTCATGTATTCTTTCTGCGGCCTCTGCCTATGAAACCTTCCATATTTCATTATAAGCAGCATAAATGGCAGCATATATGAAACATTTTTGACGCGGTTTTCTTGGTCCTAGCAAGAAATCTCTAAGGTCTGTGTCTTCTTTAAGTAAAGATAAGTGTTGTTTTCCATCCTCGAGTGTAGATTTTTATAACCAGTGGAGGCACAATTTTCCTACACTGTATGTTGTTACTACCCCCGGGTGCTGTCGTTGAACCAGAGGCGCAACTAGAGCCAAATTTCGGGGGGGGGCTGAGCAAAAATTTCGGGGGGGGGGCTGAGCAAAAATTTCGGGGGGGGCTGAGCAAAAATTTCGGGGGGGGCTGAACTTTAAGCAATAGGCAGAGTGGAGCTGCAGGGGCTCTTAGAAGGGCTGAAACAACGGCGAGGCCTCATTAACATGCAAATGGTCTTTTAAAGACCTGTGAAGTGCTCCGGTGCGGCTTCTTTTTTGCCCGGGAAGGTGTCTCATCCCGGGCTGCCACACACGACGGGGGGGGCTGAAGCCCCGTGAGTCCAATGGGTGTTGCGCGCCTGCGTTGAACATAACGGGGGTCTGGCCTATGGATAGTAAAGCCCTGCATTCTATTCAGGAGTCTTTCTTGACAGATGTTTGTGTCTGTGGGCCAGAGCAACCATTTTTCCCAATCAGGATCTGATCTGTTGTTTTGTAGTATTGTGTCTACTGTGACCGCTCCCACTGTAGTGCTATTACTTGCAGGTGTTGGTACAGAAGGTGTGTTCATGTCTTTGATCTTGGCTAATCCAAGGCAAGACGTTTGTTGCACAGTGTCATTAAAAAACATTATATGCTGTGGGATGATACAGGCTGTAAACAAAGCTTCTATCCCCTGTACTTGCCAATCTTTAGAACCCCAGACAGATTTTGTGTTGATTGTGTCTTTCCAAAAGTCAAACCCTTGTCTTGACAGTTGGGCAATAAAGGCTGCAGAATAAATTTGTTTTGTATTAGTTAACATATTTTCTGTCCTGTTTTGTTTACATTTCTATAGAAAAATGTTTCTGGATCAGATGTATTGAACCCTGAAAAATATGGAAACTTATTTGCAAACGTTTTTGAACTACCCTTTGGTGGTGTAGGACAATGTTCCCATTGGTTAAACATAAACACATTTCTAGGTGTTGCAGATTTATTCAAGAAATGATGACCATAGTGGTTGTAACAATAAAGCTGTTACTAGTCTGATAAACCCTCTAAGTTTACATTGTTAGAGAAAGCAGCAGACCTTTCTAGATCAGACATCATGTTATTAACATTCTCAAAGTCCCAATCATCAGAATAGGTACTGGAGGTAATGAAGTCACTTACTGACATTTTAAATTAATGTGGAATCTTCTAAAGTTCCTTCGGGCCGAATATGTCGAAATCGGTTGTGTCCAAAACTATACCATCCTGCATAGGAACGGCTGTGATGTTCACTGCTGACAAGTCTCTTGCTTCATGATGGGAAGATTTGTGTGGCTTTAAAAGTAAGTTCACATTTTAACTTTCAGTGTCCAAACGAATGTATCTGCCATTCATAAGCACGCTAAGAGTCATTACCAAAGCTAGCCAAAGCAGAAAGAAAAATATTCCAGCCTTCTTGGCAAATTATTTAATGAGCGTTGGACCCCATAAAGATGTTTGACCCACCCATCACCCAAACCTAATACTCTAGCTGTATAGACTGCTTTATGTCCTAGTTTTTCCTTTCCACAACAGAATTTCCCTCAGGATGAAACAGAGAGGAGTACCGCAATGCTATGCCCAAACTGGCCATGGCTTCTTTGTAAGCCTGAGAGCTAAACGCAGGGCCCTGGTCAGAATGTAGTGTGCCAATTGCGTATGTGCTGATAAAGACTCGCAAATCTTTTATAACAGTTCGAGCGTCAGCCGAGCGCTGAGGCCACATCCATAGGAGCCTTGAGCACAAATCTACTGCGCCCATTATATATTTATAGTTACCATCCCTTTGCAAGGGACCGCAGTGGTCCAGGTAAACACATGCTAATGGTTTGTCTGAAATCAACAGGGGTGTTGGGAATTCGCGATCTGTACTTTCAAGTGCTAGTTTGAATGCTGGTAGTTCAGCTTGCTGAGCTGTACAATCTCCTAGAGATTGAGTTTTAGTGACCATTGGCCGGAAGTTACCATCGTGCATGCGACCTTTAACGATTGCGCACGCTGCACAGTAAGCTTGCTTACTCCCTGTAGCGGGTTGTGCTGATCCGTCAGTATAAATTGTAAAATCGTACTGACCGAGAGGCAGAATTTCAGTGGGCAGAGGACATTCATTATGCAAGAACGCTTGTGTTTTTAAATCAGGATCAAAAACATATTCAACATCTGTTGCAGCAAGAGAATTAACTCATTGTATCCATCTAGGATGTAAAGCTTTTTCATTTGGAATGCTCGCTTTTGTAACCGCCTCTAAGGCTGGTACTGGAGTCACGACAATGATGCGTTTCCCCTGAGCTAGTGCTCTTTCTTTTGCTACAGTGGTTTGAACTGCTGTCAGTATTTTTTCTGTTGAAGTGAGGTGCATTTCTGCTTGTGTATATAAATGTGATTTGTATGCTATTGGTACTTTTTCACCCTCATTAAATGTTAAATAGGTGAATCCGCATTGAACCGAAATACACAGAAAGAATAGATGGGCGTTTCAATAAAAGGATTTATTGAACAGTCTTATTTCTCGTGTAAGAGATATGAGCTGTTACAATCGTATGCGAGATATATTATGTACAGCGTAAGCAGTAGAGTAGAAAGAAATAATACTGCGCTAGCATTATCTTTTAGCTATGACACATATATTCATATACATAAATACCATAAGCTAAAAATGCGAGTACTCATAAGATGCTTCTCTAACTAGTTCTACCCCAGTGTACCTAACCTAAGTGTAGTACAAGGTAAGAAGTAGGTGATGTATTCTATAGTATGGTTGGCTATAGTATGGTATGCTATAGTCTGGTATGCCAAGTCTGGTATGCCAAGAGTCCCTCTAGGTTCTAGTCAGCTCCATACCTTGAGAATGAGAGAGGTGGGAATCTCTTTCCGGGTCACGAACTCTAACACCCCGCGAAGGGAGTCAGAACACTGGAAGCTGGTTTCTCTGCGAGCAGTGATGACAGAGTCTCTTGTCAGTGCGTCAGGCCGGGACACGGGCTCCTCTAAAGTCGAGGTCTCCTCCTACTTGCTTGGGCAAGGGAAGGTATATTTATACCTGGTAGGTGCCTTGGAATGTTAGCATTGACGTAAAGTTGGGCAGAGGAAGACGTCAGGAATAAACCCTTAAGGAATAGCGGTTCATGCCTAATAAATGAGTTCTTGGAGAAATCAATAATCCTGTGCTAGGGGAACTCCCAAGAGCTTAAGGGTCTGGTCTCTAAGAACTCGTTGTGATTTTGGGGTGGACGGATGTAGGTGACCATGCCTGTATTTGGATAGCATAGCTAATGCCTAAATAAGGACTGGGATCTTATGCCTATATAAGGACAATGCGAATTGTGCCTATATAAGGACATGTTTCAGGAAAGCCTATATACGGACACCTAAAGTGGAATACAACACTAACATTGCAAAGTTCATTAGGTACCCTAAACAATAGCTCAACCTGTCCATAGACAATCTAATTTCCAATATCGCCTGTTAGGAGATTTCTGTTCAGGTCTTCTTTTGATTAGGCTGCATGCCTCTCATTGAAAAAAATGTTTTAATAGAGGCAGAGTGCTTGTTTGTAAAATTCAGATTTATTTGGATTTAGCTAAATCCTGCTTTTGACAGTTCTCTGTTGATATAGGCACTGACCCTGCTAAGCTAGAAGAATAGATATGTATTTCGCAAATCCTCCTGTGAGCTTACTCATTGACATGGCCGCTGGATTGACTAAATTATGCAGCAAGAATAAGCAAATTATGTGACATAATGCGCCCATTTTGTGATAGTAACACACAATTATTTTGTAATTTTACACATTAACAGTATGTGGGCTACCTGTCAGTACCAATTTGATACCCATATGCACGTATAAGCAACAGATAGGTGACCAGGCAACATTTGGAAAGGCCTTCCACCGCGCAGCAACACATGCCACAACAGTTTTAGTGATATTTGATCTGTTTGAGCCAGAAACCAAATTATTTTTGTTGGAATGTGCTGCAGCAGATGATGGATTATGTGACAAATGCAGAAAATCCATAATTAGGCGAAAAACGTCACAACTGCAAAAGCACATTCCAGTGGCCCTGCTTTTTGGCTAGGAATGTACACAGAAACAAGATAACTTACAAAATATTTTGCAGGGAATCTGGATGGGACCCCTTTCCTCAGCTCTACCGCCCCTGAAAGTAAGTGCATAAACATTAATGATTGATAGTAGTTCTGGTTGTTTATTATACCCTATAAGTTTGTTGACTTTATGAGTTAAAGCTACAATGAAGATTTTTGGGCATAAGCACAGATGAATGGTAATAGGATGTAAATTAAGTCTGTACCATATGTATATACACTATGATCAAATACAAATATCGAATCTCTCCACATACCTGATCATAGCTGGTTGCATCCTTCGCAATGTTTTCTGTAAATGTATAAGGCACGCTACCTATAAGTGAAAATGCCCTTATTAACAAATAGTACCGCTCCCTATATCATAAAGCATCCTTTCGGTCATTGGTAACCAAGAGGTGGGCTTTATACCATTATAATGGTGAAGTGCTTATTGCCTCATGAGGTTACATGGTAGCAAATGTTCCTGGGCAAACCCGCAGGTTACTTGGGGCATATGTATCAAATACCGTTATTGCGATTCTCAAATAGCGATTTTTAGGGAATCGCTATTTGAGAATCGCAAAACAGGATGTAATAAAAAATTCGCAAATATTTTGCAAATATTTTGCGATTCCTAGGCATTCCTTAATTGCGATTCGCAAATTGCGAATCGCAAAATGAAAATGCAATTTCAAGGGTGCCAGGGTGTCAAAAGGACACCCTGTTGCACCCCTGAAATATGTAAGTGTGCACATGTGGCACACATACATGCCCTAAGGGCATGTATGTGCGCCATATGGCACTTTGAAAAATGCAAACAAGTGCATTTTTCAAAGAAATAGCAAATTACCACCAACTTGAAGTTGGTGGTAATTTGCGATTCCTTAAGGCCAAATTACACTTTTTCTGTGCTTCATACATTGCATTTAAGGAATCGCAATTTGCGATTCCTTAAATGCAATTGCAAAATCGAGAATCGCAAATTTTGCGATTCTCTAATTTGCGATGCCCTTTTGGGATGATACATCCCAAAAGACCTTTTCCCGTTCGCAAATGGGCCGATTCTGAGAATCGGCCCGTTTGCAAACGGGAAAAGGGCTTGATACATATGCCCCTTGGTAACCATACGCTGTGAGTATTGCTCGTACATAAGCTAATTACGAGAATAAGACTGTATTATAAATATGGCCTTCAATCAATCAATTAATCAATCAGGTAATAACTTAGTGTGGCTTATCACCCGAGAGGGTATCCAGGCGCTGTACTGCTTGTCTTAGTTGAAGAGCCAGGTTTTGTGTACCTTCCTGAAATGAGTCAGCAAGGGTGAAGTGCAGAGGTGGAGGGGAGGGCATTCCAGGATTTGCCGGCTGGATGGGAGAAGGAGCATCCTCCGGAGCGGCAACAGCAGATTGCAAGGTGAACTGAGCGGAGGCTCCTGGGAGGTTGGTGGAAATTCAGGCAATGGTTCATGAAAGTGGGTCCTTGGTCATGTAGGTCTTTGTAGGCGTGGGTCAGAAGCTTGAATTGGCATCTCTTCTGGATGGGGAACCAGTGGAGGCCTTTGTAAGCGTGGGGCAGAAGCTTTAATTGGCATCTCTTCTGGATGGGAAGCCAGTGGCGGTCCTTCAGGTGCTAGGTTACGTGGGTCCTCTTGGGTAGGTCAGGGATCAGTCAGACTGCTGCGTTTTGGATAGTCTGGAGACTTTTCATGAGTTTGGTGGTGGTGCCTGTGTAGAGTGCGTTGCCGTAGTCTAGCTGGCTGATGATGAGCTCATGCGTTACCGTTTTCCTGGTGCTGAAGAGGAGCCACTTGAAGACTTTGTGGAGCATGCAGAGAATCAGGCTGAGGAGACGGCGATGCCCTGATATTTCATGGAGAGTTCATTGTCCAGGATGATGGCGAGGCTACGGGTGTGGCCTTTTGGCACAGGGTCCGTGTTCTGATGGCTACCAGGAATTGTTCCAGAGTACGGTGAGTCTGCCGAAGATCAGGACTTTGGTTTTGTCCATGTTGAGCTTCAGGAAGTTGTTCTTCGTCCAGGTGTCAACGTTCTTCATACAGTTGTGAAAGTTGGTCTTCATCGAGGTGGGGTCTGCTGAGAGCGAGAGGACGAGTTGTGTGTCATCGGCATAAGAGATGATGTTGATGTCATGGGATCTGACGATGTCGGCAAATGGTGTCATGTGATGTTGAAGATGGTTGGGCTGAGTGATGAACCTTGAGGGATGTTGCAGTGGGCGTGAGGGGGTTGTGAGGTGAAGGGGGTGGAGACAGGTCCTGTGGGTGTGACCCATGACAATGGATGCCATCCATTTGAGTGCGCTGTGCGTGATTCCCATCTGGCGCCGTCGATCGATGAGTGTGTTGTGGCAGAAGGTGTCAAAGGCTGTGGCGAGGTTGAGCAGGATCAGTGCGGCTGGTTCACCTCTGTCGAGCAAGATGTGGATTTTTGTGGTGACGAGGGCTGTCTCGGTGCTGTGCTTAGCTCTGAAACCTGATTGTGAGGGGTCCAACAGGTTGTTTCTTTCCAAATGTTCACTAAGTTGAAGGTGATGGCCTTCTCCAGGACACTGGTGGGGAATGGGAGCAGTGAGATGGGCCGGTAGTTTTGGAGCTCGCTGGAGTCTGCAGAGGGTTTCTTGAGGAGAGGTCTAACCTCTGCGTGTTTCCAGGTGATGGAGGTGTTGAGGATAGTGGTGAGCTGTTGGCTGATCTCGTCTCTTACGAGGTTAGGGCATGGGTCGGTGGGTGCACTTGAGTGGATGGAGTTCATTAGAGTAGTTGTGTTCAGTGTGCTGAGTTGTTCCCATGCAGTGATCGTATGGTCAGCGTTAGTGGTCATTGAGATGTTGAGGATGTCGATAGGTTGGGGATCAAAGTTTTTGTAGAAGTTGCTATCTTGTGGAAGAGGTCTGCGAGCGTGTCACAGAGTTGCTGTGAGGAGGGGAATGTGTTTTTGGTGGCTGACGGGCAGGTGAACTCTCTGACAATGGTGAAGAGTTCCTGGTTTGGTTTGTGCTGGTCTCTATCCGGTGGGTCAGGGCTTCTTTTTCGTGGCTTTAAACTGGTGGTGGTAGTTATTGAGGGCAGACTTGAAGGTGGCTCGGTCAGTGAGGTTTCTGCTGGTGCACCATTTTCACTCCAGTTGCTTGCATCTGCATTTCGACGTGCTGAGTTCTGGTGTGTACCCATTGGAATATTTGGTGGATCTGTGCATTTTGGCTGTTCTGGTGGGAGCGACTCGGGCAGCACCACTGGTGATCTAGGCGCTGAAGTTCTCTAATGCTTGGTTGGTTCAAATTGGTGGTGGTGTTGGTCTGTGTGATGCTGAGGGCGGGGATCCACTAGTGCTGCGTGACCTTGGCCCAGCTCCGGATTGGGGTGGTGTGGTGGTTGGGGGTGGAGCCAGGAGGGGTCCAGTGAGGGTGAAGTGTGCGATGGAGTGGTCCGACAAGGCGAGTTCTGTGTAGTGGCTGTATCTGATTCCGTTGATGGACGTGAAGATGGCGTCCAGTGTGTGTCCTGCTTTGTGCGTGGCGGACCAGTAGGTTGGTGGAGTTGGTGTTGGTGGGGTCATCCAGGTGGAAGTTGAGGTCTCCCAGGAAAATGTAGTGTTCGGATTCTATGCTGAGCAGGGTGATGAATTTGGCAATGGGGTGGCTGAGGCCAGTTCGTGATCCTAGCGGCCTGTAAGCAAGGGTACCTTTGATGGTGGTTTTGTCGTTGGTGCGGAGCTGGAAGTTCATGTGTTCCATTATTGGTGTGGTCTCGTCGCTGGTGATGGAGCAGGTGATCGATTCCTTGTTTACAATGCCAATGCACCTCCATGTTTGTTGGCACAGTCCTCCTGGTGTTTCAACTTGTAGCCCATGGGTGTTGCAGTGGTGATGCCACAGGCATATGCGGTAGTGATCCAGGTCTCTGTAATGAAGGTCACATTGGGGACGAGAGAAGAGATAGTGTCCAGTCTTCAGTGGTATGTTTGCAGAGCTATTTGGCGTTGATGAGGAAGCAGCTCAGTTGTTACGGGAAGTCCGCCAACGGCACTGGCAGGGCTGTGGTTGCCGTGGTGGTGGGCAATGCTGGGGTGATGGTGAACTGGCAGCAGGTGCAAGGAAAAGGTCCCTCTGTGGTGCGATGCCAGACAGCAGTTGTTGTCATGTTCGGGCTCCAGGTC
The DNA here is from genome assembly GCF_964204655.1 of Triturus cristatus. Taxonomy (NCBI): domain Eukaryota; kingdom Metazoa; phylum Chordata; class Amphibia; order Caudata; family Salamandridae; genus Triturus; species Triturus cristatus. The sequence continues at coordinate 1,457,990,709 of NC_140589.1, read as the reverse complement.
ACGGAGATCTGTGGTGGAATATCTGTGGGAATGCAGGGGGCAGGTTTCTTGGCGCTGTGTGCTATCCATGCATGGATGGGTGCACATGAGCTTGCTTTTGGCGCGGCCACACAGTGGCCTCCATAAGTTGTCCAGGGAGGTGGGAGGGCATTGAGCGGGAATCGGTGGGGTGGGAAAAAATGCCAGGAGTAGGTAGTAATAATTATAACAGTACTAGTGAATAGGAGCACAGGTAAACAGGGACATCCAAAATAAGAAACCTACAGTACAAATTAAATACAGACCTACAATAAAACAGCCATGAATTATGTGTACAAGGCTTTTCTCAGTGAACAGGCATACAAATATGTAGCACATTATTTTATACTCCCCTAACATAACAAGATTACTATAAAAAGGTAGTTAATATGTATAATTAGCAGATGCACGTGTCATAAGTGATAGCTGAAAGGCTTCGCAGTTCCACTCCAGCCACCCTAGTTATGGGAACCACATTAAGCTGACAGTGCCAGTTTTTACTGCACTGAAGAGCATCTCTTACCTTATTCTGACCACAGCAAACATTACTGATTCTCTCGTGCTTATGCCAGTCTTTGATTCCCCACATACATCTGCTGCACCTGAATTTTCTGGAGGTGCCTTCAAATCATTTAGCTAGCACACGTCCAGTAACAAGTCCCAAAAAATCAAGAATAACTCAAAGATTAAATCAGACCTATATAGCATCATATGAGAAATTCCAGCACAGTTGCTCGAAAGTGCCTGTCTTGATAACGTCGCTAATATTTATTGCTTGGTTGAAACGCCGGCTTGTACAAATAGAATATGGACATTTTCTATGTGCTGTTTTTGTCAGATTGGTCCTGATTTACTCCTGTTGGTATATTCAAAAAGTTGTTTGAGCGTTTTGCACTTGTACAGAACCGAGAGCTTCACATTTTGCAATAATTGCTCCAAAATATTTCATTAGTGTACAAAATATTGCATGGACCCACGTCCGCAAATGCTTTTCTAATTGATAATTTCACTTAGATTCTAAGTGTGGATTTCTTTTTATTGCTAATACTGCATTACGTGGGTTTGTGACTAAAATCAAGTGTGATGTAGATTCCAGTGAAAACATTTTCGATTCATTGTTAAAAGTCCTCTAATTTGGAAAGTTTAGTTGCTCAGTGAAAACTTTTAGAATCGCTGTTCTGCATACAAAAACCATGTAATAAAAAGTTTGCAAACGATCTAACACCTTTTAGATGATTTTGCTAAAGGTCTTGGCTGTTCACACTTAACAAGCCTCGGGTGTGGTGAGGATATTTCCTGTCCTAATTGGGGATTCTATTCTGGGTGATGAATTCCCTGTTAGAGGTGAAACATTGAAAATACTAGGATGTCCTTAATGTGAGTAATGTAAGGTCCTGAGTGTTTTACAGAAGATAAGTGCAAAGGAAGGCCAGAACCACTATGTATGCCTATGGTATCCATATTTTGAGATGTCCCAGATAAATCATATTTGACCTCCTTTGAAAATCTACTGATATTTGCTATTACCCTAAACAGGACTTCCAGAACATGCCCATGTTTAGTAGTTTAACATTTATGTTTGTCCATGTGAGAAACAGAAGGAGAATCAAGCAAATCTGTTAAAAATAACGTTTTTTATTTAAATGAATATTAATATTAGTGGGTGCATAAGTATGTAGATATGGATTTACTGAAAAAGGATGGTTTGTACAGTTGCATTGCAAGGAGGTAAATGTGAAGTCATGGAGAATATTGACTAAATGAATGTAAACCTCAAACATATGAACACCTTGGAACTTAAAGGATTAATTCTTCTGTGGTACAGTGGTATCAGGAAACATGCGTTTATTGCAACAGGAGCATTTATCCATGAAATGTTGTTCATAGCAGCAAAGTACTGGAACATTGGGTGGGGCCAGATTGATGGAAATACACATAAATAAGGTCGTTGACTTGGTGGATGATAAGGAGTGAAGACAATGGCAAGACAATCAAGGGTGTGATATTAGGCACATATTATACATATTTATATTCTATTGTGTTGGGATAGAGCAGGAAGGTCTCTGGATGGCATCCTCAGGGAGATGTGACGCCGTTATGGCATTCTATTAAGACAGTCTTTAAAAAGATGATCAAGAGGAGATTGCACAAAAGTCCTCACGAGCACGTTCCAATGAAGGGGCTCTAGTAAGTTCATGTATTTAAACCTTAGTATGTGTTATGGAGGCTTAGGAGTGACTAGGTGGGTTTGGCTGAATGAACATTGATTGCAAGTAGGATATTAGTAGACGAGGACATGGAGGAGGTTCTTGATAGCTTTGAATTATATGGGCAGTGTTGTGAATAGAATCCTGTTTTGATCTTATAAATTTCCAGTCTAGTGTCTGGAGTGTTGAGGTACAGGTAGGCCAATGTAGGTATTACACGCTACTAGTGGCAACATTTAAAACTTTATTCAGGGGGAAAGAAGTAGGAAGGGGTCCAACCAATAAGTTGTCAGTCGAGTTTGCTTTGTACTAGTATGATGATTATTATATTGACTGTATGGAAGACCATATTTAATCGGATCTCACATTTCTTTACAATTGTATCCCTAGGAGCCATGGATGTGTCAGTAATAAAGGATTCCAGCTGCAACTGACGTTAAGAAGCACACCGAAAATTCTAGCCACTGTTGTCAGGGCCAGCATGTGTGAGGCAGAACCATACAGATTGGTGGTGTGGTAAGTGCAGATGTGAGCCCATCTTGAAGGAGTTCAGCATAAAGGAGCAGAGACCCATTTAACAATGAACTGCTCTGAGGCAGTCATGGATATGAGACTGGAAAGGGTGGAGTTAGAGAATAAGACAATAATATATCGGATTACAATTTTAAGTCTTAGCGGGAGAGTGGGCAGACATCAAACTGTAACTACTTTGGTGAAAAGTGAACACAGTTTCTACCTTTGCTGAAACACAGATTTGCAGATAAAGGGCCGAAAATGTTGGAAAAGAAACAATAATATCACATCAGGTTAGACAGGTCAAATATATTTTGCCAAGAACAAAGATGGACATCTTGAATAAAAACACTGGTTAAAAAAAATTACGGTATTAACAATTAAAAGTAATAGCCTAATTAGAAAGTTTGGTAATAGCAATGTAATGCATTAAAAATATTAATGTACAAAACAAATTTTGCAGATAATATGTCAATAATCCCAGATATATAAAGAAATGTGAGTGATATGGAGGTAACTGGCTGTACTAGCCTAGGCTGTCCACATTCAATGATTAAGTGCTGTATCAGATAAAGTGAAGGACTTGTGCTAACATATTTTACTTACGCAAGCTGGAGTACAATGTAAAAAAGCCAACAAACTTTACAGAAATAGTGTACACACGCACACATTGTCTCTCTCTCTCTCTTTCTCTCTCTCTCTCTCTCTCTCTCTCTCTCTCTCTCTCTCTCTCTCTCTCTCTCTCTCTCTCTCTCTCTTTTCTTTTCTGTAGACAAATGTAGTTTTTAAATACTGTATACGGTGTTTGCTTCTAAATTGTACATGCTTAACTGCACAATTAAGAATGTTCTGCTTCTTTCTTTTACTGCAGACAACAAAAGAGTATTGTACAGTAAAATTACAAGTATTTCATCTTCATGTCATAAAAATACCTAATAAGTAATGTGTAATATGGCCCTACATCGGCATCTGAGGGTTCTGGTAACATTTGAAACCTTTTATTTTCTGGCCTCATGGTTTATGTTGTCACTTGAACTCTTCAGTGGCTCATTGGGCCATATTACACAGTTAACCATCATGTATCCTTTCTGTTTCTCTGCCCCTTTCTCTCACTCATGGCATGGTCAGTGACACCACTGATGACATCATCCAGTGAGTGTAAGTGTTTTTAAGAGTTTATGGGTATTAAACATGTTTGCTATCCTACTACAAAAGTTTAATTAGTATACCAGTTGTAGTACTGATGAGTGATACTAACTCTAACGTGTGATCTTCGTGGGTGTGTGACTGTTTGTATCCATGTGTTAGTGGGTGTTTGAGTGACTGTATAGGTGTGTGAGTGCATGCATGAGTGACTGTATGGGTGAGTGAGTGGATTTCTGACTAGGTCTGTAGGTGAGTGAGTGGTTGTGTCAGTGGTTGTATGTGTGTGTGGGTATCTGAGTGGTTGTAGGGGTGTATGAGTGAGTGTGTGAGTGGTTTTGTGGGTGTGTGAGTGGCTATATGGGTGTGTGAGTGGGTGTATAAGTAGGTATGTGAGTAGCTGTGTGAGTGGGTGTGTGAATGACTATGTTGCTGAGCGTGTGGGTTTGTCAGTGGCAGTATGGGTGAGCGAGTGGCTATGTGAGTGGGTGTCTGGATGACTGTATTAGTGAGTGACTGGGTGTATAAGTGGCTATATGGGTGAGTGTATGGCTGTGTGAGTGGCTGTGAGTGATTGGTTGTATGAGTGGCTGCATGGCTGAGTGAATGGTTATGTGAATGTCTGATTGAGTGAGTGAGTGGGTGTGTGAGTGGCTCTATGGAGGAGTGGGTCAGTGTGTGAGTACTGCTATCAGTCTGTGAATTGGTATGCCAGCGGTTGTGTGGGTGTGTGAGTGAATGTATGAGACGTTCTGTGGATGATGTCATCAGAGATGTCATTTGAGATGTCATCAGTGATGTTATCAGTGACATCACTGACTATGTCATGAGTGAAGTAATATGCGAGGTCATAAGCAGTGCATTGTGGGGACATAAGTTATAGTTATCTCAGGTAACTATAACTGCTGAATTTCACTGGTTTTGTTTGAGGGAAATCTGAATGTAACTGTAACACCCTTGTAACCTTTGTTTTTTCAGTGAATTTCTGTGGCTTTTTTAATTCTATTTCTTAACTATAATGTCCCTGTAACCTTTGGGTTTCTAAGTGAATTTCTGAGATGTTTTAAAGTCCATTTCCTAACTATTACCCCCCCCCCCACTTGTAAGCTTTGTTTTTTTTAAAAGTGAATTTCTATGTTTTTTTTAAAACTAGTAGTCATATTTGCAGAGTGGTAGAGAAAGGGGACGGGGCCTCCTACTAGCTTTCAGCAATCAGCAATCCCTCAATGTGGGACTTAATGGAGGTAACAGGAGGGGTTCTTGGCTCCCAAGAACCCTCAGCATCCAAGGGGATTTCATCTCCCAACCAGTTGTGCACCAGGATGCGTGTTTGCACAGTGGTGGAGAAAGGGGACATGACCTCTGAAGTTCTCTCAGCAATCCCGCTGTGTGGGACTTACTGGAGGTAACATGAAGGGCTGCTGTCACCCAAGGACCCTCAGTATCCAAGGGGACTTCATCCGCCAACCAGTAGTGCGCCAGGGGGTACGTTTGGAGAGTGGTGGAGAAAGGGGTTGTGGCCTCCGAAGAGCACTCAGAAATCCCGCCATGTGGGACTTACTGGAGGTAACAGGAGGGGTTCCTGGTCCCCAAGGAACCTCAGCATCCAGGGGGACTTCATCCCCCAACCAGTAGTGCACCAGGAGGCGTGTTTGCAGGGTGGTGCAGAAAGGGTGTGGGGCCTCCAATGACCTCTCAGAAATCCCGCTGTGTGGAACTAGCTGGAGGTAACAGGAGGGGTTGTTGGCCCCCAAGGACCCTCAGGAGCAAAAGGGACTTCCTCCCCCAACTAGTTGTGCGCCAGGAAGTGCATTTGCAGCGTTGTGGTGAAAGGGGGCAGGGCCTCAAAACTCCTCCCAGCAATCCCGGTATATGGCACTTACTGGAGGTACCTGGAGGGTCCGCTATATGAGGCTTTATAAAAGCCCCGCTGACCGCCTCTTCCCCGGGGCACTTTCTTTTAATTATACAGAGCGTTGTCCACCACCTCCTTGGGGCAAATAAAGTAAATAAACTAAATAAAGGTGGAGGGCCCATGCGGCCCCTGGGGGATTCCCACCTCCCCATGACAAAATGACATAATAATGCAGGGGGGGCAGTATGGCCTCCCCCGCAGGCCCAGGGATCACCACCTCCTTGGGGCAAAACAGTAAATTAATGCGGGGGCCCATCACCTCCCGGGGCTTTTTTTTTTCTTTTTTTTCCCCAAAACCTTTATTTGATACAGCAGTTATGTACAATCACGGGCCTACAACCTCAGAGGCCGGCCGCTAGTGTGCAAGAAGTAGAGTCAATACAGCGAACAAAGGAGCAGCCTGCACAGAGTGCGACTAAACTGCCCACAACAAGACTTCATGCTACAGAAAGGCTTTGATTTAATATTTTACAAAACAAAACACACAAAACAAAACTAAAACCAGGCATGAAAACTATATAGGCAGGAACTTGCTCTCCCATGGGGGGCAGCCTCCTCTCAGCAGCACTACATGCAGAAGCCAGTTTTGAGAGAGGCGGGAGGCGGGGCAGGGAAGCACACATGTACCAATTCCAGGCGGGAACAGGAATGTCCGAGCTAGGGGGACAGGGCTACGTCAGAAGCAATCACCAGGGGGGGCGTGCATATGTCACCACGGTAGGAATTCCACGGACCCCACATCTTTTTCCATTTTTTGGGTTTGCCTCTAGCAACATACACGGATTTCTCCCGGAACATGCACCAATCCATGTTTTCTCTCCACTTCGACACCGTAGGACACCTACCAGAGCCCCACAGCTGCGCAATGTCTCTTTTGGCTATCATATTACCCAGAGTCACCCAACGCTCCTGGGCCGCATCACAGTCAGTCGGTTCCCACACATTCAACACACAGCGCCGCGCCTCCGGGAGTAGGGCCACACCAGTGACCTCTCCCCTCCCGGGGCTTTTAAAAACATTTTGAAGTGGGGCTGTACAAAATTGGAAATAAAAAACGACGCACTCATGCGCATCATGGTAAGGAAGCTCCCGGGTGGGCCAAATCCCGAGCCCGGGCACCACCACCTCCCCGAGGCCTTTTAAATTATGATGCAGGGGTGCGGGGATCCCCCAAGCCCCGGGGGCTACAACTTCACCAGGGTGTTTTTTAATAATTATGAAGGGGCCAGTGGCCCCCCGATCCCTGGGGACGATCAGATCCCTGCTGCACATAGAAGAAAGGAGGGGGGCCACATGGGCCACCCTCATAGAGCCAATAATGGCCCAGGGGACCGCCAACTCCCAGGGCCCGCTCCTGCTACGTCCCGGTGTGCCCACCCCCTGGATATAGCAGTTTGCTCTTATTTGGCGGGAGCTTTGACAGCCTCTGCCTAATCAGAGCAAGCGGGAACTGTAAAGTGCTCCCGCTTGCTGAGAGCTGAGGTGTCGTCTGTTTCCCTTCCCGCAGAGATGCGGGTAAGGAAACAGATGGCAATTGCTTTTACATACAGTTTAACGGAGTACAGAACCACCATGAAGCATAAAAGGAGGTGAAAAAAAGTTGATCTGGATGATATAAGGAAAATTCAAAACACTGACCTATCCCAGGAATTGTTTGTAAACTGAGTCTTGAAAAGATGGTGAGAGAGGATATCTTTCTCTCTTTTACAGTTGAGGTGTAAAAGAGTTCCATGCTGAGGTGCCAGCCCCAGAGACAGATTGTTTGTTGGGTGAGGTGGTCTCCAGCTTGGTGGTTTCCATGTGGGGTGAGTCTTTACTTCTCAGACTCTTTAATTGGTCTGAGATTTTTCTCATGCAAGGCCTTGTTTACTATAAAGCGAAACCTAAATTGGATTCTGGCAGGGATTGGGAGTCAATGTAGGTATTTAAAGACGGGGGTAATGTGGTTGTATTTTTTTTGTTGAGATTACTGGTCTACTCGCCAAGTGAAGTATGGTTTTGAGAAGGGCAATTTTAATTTTACTTATTTATTATATTTTATAAAGCACAAAATATACCATCACGGGGTTGTATTGTATACACAGGGTTGTATAAAGTAATAGGATACAATATATACAAAGAGTAAATAAAATTTTCAATAGATCTATAATGGCCCAAGTTTTTCTAGAAGTATGGCTTTAATTTCCTTCTTGAAAAGCCAGGGTGAGGTATTTGCTCTCATTGAGGTTTGTAGGTAGCTCCATATTTTTGGAGCAGATCCAGCGAAAGTGCAGCTGTGCATTTTCCTTTTTTTAAATTTGTCTGGTTGTAATATGAGTGCTTTCGTACTTCTAGAATCCCTTCTGCCTTCTGATAGCTTGATCCTCTGTTCCATGTATTTGGGCCCAGAATTGTGTAGCGCTTTGTGTGTTATGCATGCAACCTTCAGTTGGATTCTAACTTCAATTCAGAGCCAGTTGAGGGTCCAGAGTGATGGTGAAATGCGATCATAACGATGTGTGCCTGTTACAAGTCTTGCCGCTGTATTTAGTGTCGCTTTCATCGCGGCTAGGGTGGCTTTATGTAGACCTATGAGTGTTGCATTCCCATATTCCAGTCTTGAGAGCACTAGTGATTGAACCGCAGTTTTAAGATTATCAGACAGCATGAATGGTTTTAGTTTTCTTAGAAGTTGCAGATGTAGGTTAGCGCTTCTAGTTGTGTCTTGTGTGTGAGCTTGCATGTTTAGTTTGAGTCTAGTGTGATGCCTAGAGATCTAATGGATTTGCAGACGGTTTGGATGCCGTTTAGCGAGTTGAGGTGAAGAGACAATGATTGCAGTTGTAGGGATCTAGGGGGTGGGGAGAAAAGAATGAATTCGGTTTTCAACAGATTCAGTTTTAGATGGGTATTTGTCAGCCAGTCCTGTGTTTTCCTCAGTGTGTCATCTAGTCTCTTGATATCCTCTTGAGTTGAGAGTTTAATGTAGAGCTGAGTGTCATTAGCATACATGTGGTATGAGGTTTTTGATTGTTTAAGGATTTCAAAGAGTGGGTCCACGCATAGATTGAAGAGCGTTGGTGAGATTGTAGATCCTTACGGAATGCCCCAGTCAATATCTGTAACATCAGATAGGGTGATATTCCCATTCTGAATTCAAGAGTATCTCCGAGGCATTTGCGGCTGACCGTGTTGCCGCTGCTAGATGTAGAAGAATTAGTAGACAGGATAAGTTTTGGTCTAGAGATGTTTGTATAATATCTAGGGTGTTTAGAATGGTGACCTAGTATTGTGTTAAGGCCTGAAGCTTGATTGGTGTTTGTCTAATAGGTTAAAAGTCTTGATGTATTCGCATAACAGATCATGGGCCCATTTTTCTATCAATTTAACCAGGAAAAACAGACTGGTCGGAAGTTGTTTACGTTTTTGGTCAGTGCCTGATTTTTTTTTAGTAGGGGAGATACTGGACCCATGTTCAAGCATTCTGGGAGGGAATCCTTGCTGGAGAGATTCATTCATGATTTTCGTCCATAAAGGAGTTATGTATTGGTGGAAGTCTTTCAGTAGGTTGGAGGAAATGGGATCGTCAAAATAGTGGTAGGTTTAATTGACTGGATGTTTTTTTGGATTTCCCCCTCAGAGAGAGATCTGAAACTGTTCCAGAAGGCTCAACTTTTGGGGGCATCATGGGGGAGTGCTGCTCAGTATTCTTGCTGTTTCTGTGAGCATATGGTTGGTGTGTTCCGTAGGATGGGTACTAGCTTGGCTGGAGATAGAGTTGCATATGGTTATGATTTTGTCTTTGAAGAAAGTGGCGAAGGCATTGCATATGTTGGTCGAGTTGTTTGCAATTGTGGGTTCTGCAAGTTTTCCTGATTGTTGTTTTATTATATCAAAGAGTATTCTGGGCCTGTTCTTCGCTCTGTCTAGTTGATTGCTGTTGTTTTCTCATTCCAGATAGCCCTTTTGTATGTGATTCAGTGCCTTTTCAATTGTTCGAGATGTTTGATATTTGGGGATTTTCTCCAAAGTCGTTCCAGATGTCGTAATTGACTTCTTTCTTTCTTTGTGTTTTGATTGAATCAAGGTACTGAAGGTTTTTATCTTTTGCCTTTTTAGACCTAGTGGAGCCGCCTTTTGGGCTATGTTTTCCATACTGCGGTTGTAGAAATACATCAATTCATAGACAGAAGTTTGGTCAGTCCGAAGTTCCAAGGAGGTTTGGCACAGGCTCACAAGTTCTATTCTGTTTGCCTGGCTGTAATCCCTTATCCATGTGTCTTTACTTCTTGTTTGACCCTTGATTTTAGTTTCTTGCGTGGACATTTGGAAAAGAATTTGATGGTGGTCAGACCAGTAGGTTGAGATGATATTTAGCAAGTTAACTGATCCCAGTTTAGCAATGTTGTTTTTGTATAAGCTTTATTTCGACAGCTCGCGTCATAAAAGCTATAAAAACACCATTTTAAATAAGTAAAAAAGTATACAAGCAAAGATGAGGTCAAGTGTGGCACCTTTGTTGTGGTTTGCTCCATTACAAGCTTGAAGCATGTTCAAGCCCTGGAGCAGGTTACTGAGTGCAGATAGAAGGAGAGGTTTTGCAAGATGTTTCTTTTCAAGCATGATTTCAGCTCCCAAGAGTTCAAACGATGATGTATCTTCAAGAGGTAGTGAATTTACGGTGAGTGCGTTTCTGTAAATTATAGCAAGACCTCCTCTCTGCTTCAATGTGCGGTCTATACGTCGGAGGGCAACATCTGGGGGAATGAGAAGGTCTAGTATTGGAGCTGCCATTGGGTTGTATCAGGTTTCCGTTAGGAGGAAATGTTTAGAATATGCTCTAGTATCACAGCTGCTATATCAGTTGTGTGTTTAGATGCTGATCTGTAATTGTGCAGCATGAATTTCAGGTTAGTTACTGTTTTGAGAGTTACTGTGGTGGACTTTGATTTGGTTTACAGGGCTTTTGTGTGTTGGACACTGACAAATTCTAATATCGTTCTTTGTGAGTGTATGCAAATTTCCTGGATCTGTCTGCTTTTCTGCTTCTATCACCTGCTCTTTGTCAGGAGGATGTTTTATGGGCACTGACCCACTTCCTGTTGTTGAGTAGTTTTTTGGTCCTTGGTCTAAGAGGGATGATTGTAGTAGGGTCGATCTGTTGTGACTGTGGGGCCGTGGTAGACTGCAGCGCTCTGATTGTCACTGGATGTGATTCTTAGCGCGGAGTTGGTCATTTTAGGGTAATGGATAGGAGATGGGATATGAGATAGGTAACTAGTAGCTTTATCTGAAGCTGTTACTTGTCTTTATGGTCACTAAAAAGTGAGTCAAATTCTTGCAGTTCATTGTCCGTTGCTTGAATAAGGATGTTGTTATTTTTATAAATTGAGATGGTGGCTTTCCCTTTGAGTGAGGGGGAGGGTGGTATTATGATTTTTAGACCGTAGGTGATGCTCTATCGGGTGATGATTGCCTTGAGGGAGTAAAATGCATTCCTCTATTTTGCTGTGCATTTCGTGTGGCATATTAGACCGGTGTTTTTAAAATTTATTTTTTAAATATTTCTTTATTGATTATTTGGAGAAAATAATAACATCACGAACAAGAAACATTACATAAGTGAAGTAAAAGCAAGGGAGGAATATTTTATGAGTAATGATTTACAATCTGCTTGTGTATTCCTGTAAAGTACAGTAGAAGGAACGACGATGGACTTGTACAGAGGTGAACAGTGCCAGCGAGAATAGAATGTGAGGCAGGACAGCAAGCAACAACAAGGGGAGAACTTGAAACTACACAGAGAGGGCAATGTCCGGAAAGTAGAGCTTGTGTGAGCAGGATTATACAATAGGGACTCATTTCAGTCAGACCTTCTGTGAGACCATTTTATGCACTATTTTAGGGATCTGAATGTGTCTCATGCTCCGGCAGGTATGTCATTGTCAGGTGAGTGGAGCAATAAGTAGCTACGAAGTGGTTGACATATACTTTTAGGCATGGAAATGGGAGGTTGTAACGTGGCGTAAATGTCACTCATAGTGTTTCTTGCATATAACAACAGGAGTATAACCCATAAACCACGTTGGGATTAGGGTAGGTAAATAAAGAGAAGACAATATCCCAACTGGTAGCACTATAGTGGACAATTAGGTATGTATGTATAATACATTACGTGGAAAAGAAAGAGGGAGACTCAAAAATGGTTTTGAAATGTGCACATGGCATCATATAATTATGTTCAAAATTAAAAGGTACAGTTGTAGCAGCACTGTAAGCAAATAATGCGTGAGACAACCCAAATTGGACTTGGTGCTCAATTGTTTACGTGACACAAGCAGGTGGCGACGCAAGTGACAATTGTGATATCAGCGAAAACGACGCAAAATGTGGATGTGAACAAATATATACAGTGGATGTTGTGGCTCAAGACAATGATTTACAATGATGGGTTTGCGAACTTGAAACAATTTCATTTGAGCCACATAAAGACGTGCGCCATCAGTTGCGCTGAGGAGTAGACGGCGTTTCGATCCTATCAATCAGGATCATCTTCAGGACCGGGTTGTCGGTAAGGGCGTTGCTGGAGAAAACGGTGCGTTAGTCATGTGTTGCCGGGGTAAACGGTTACCCGGGGGGGGGGGGGGGGGCTGGAGATCCTTGGAGAAAATAAGCGGGTGCCGTGTTCATCGGCAGTAATTAAGGGGGAGGCTCCGCGGCGTCCCACGATGAGGGAGCTGGTTAAGGAGACCTGGTGCAACGGACTCGAACGTGGCGGGTCCCGGATGAATGCTCCACCGCAGGATTTAGTCCATTGCACCAGGTCTCATTAACCAGCTCCCTCATCGTGGGATGCCGCGGAACCTCCCCCTTAATTACTGCCGATGAACACGGCACCCGCTTATTCATTGGCTTCCAGTAAAAAGGAGATCAACTTCAAGTCACTCTGCCTTGTTCATCAAGCCATAAACAAACTTGGTCAAGCCACCTCCAGCCCAATTCCATTTGCATTCTACTCTCCAAACTCTCCATGGCTGACAATAATCTGTCATTTGCCCCTTTTAAGAAAACATGGTGGGATTTATAAGCTTTAACCCGATTTACGGCCAAGCTTTGGAATGCCCTCCCATGCTCTTTTAAGCCGATAGAATAGCATCCTAAATTTAGAAAACTATTCACAATCTTCCTCTTCGAGTGAAGCAGTACTCTGCCCTTTGTCCTTCCCCTGAAGTATTTTTTGGCTTTTAGCACCAGAATGCCTAGTGGTAACTGTTTCCACAGACCCGCATCATTTGAAAACACACCCACTTGCATATTTTCACACAACCTTCAAAAATAGGTATATCTCTAGATAGTTGCCTGCACAAAGAGAAATGGGACGGAGACACACGGAAGCACTGCAGGATAGGTGGGGGCACAAGGAGAGGCTGCAGGGAGCCAGGGGGACAGAGGGCCAGCATGGGAAATGCAGACAGCATACAAAGGATAAAGGGGGAAAGTGGCACACATTAGGGCTGCTGTGTGATAGGCTGCAGAATGAGGCTTTGCAGTTTAGGCATGGGCACATAAAGGGGCTGCATATGGCCAGGTTCAAACTGACCATCATACACCAGCACATATAGCAACATACTAAACATCACACACACCAATGTACACACCACCATTCTCAAACACACTCCTCATCCTAAGCCAACACAATCAACATATCCATACACAAGTACAATTATACATCCACACAACCAACATGATATGCCTATAAACACAGTATAATCCCCAATTGACATATTTAACTTTCTAATACAGCTATAGTATATAGTGCAGGAAGACGAATAGTGTACTGTTGGACGTTTGCAATAAGACAAACGTGCTGAAAAAGGGGGAAAAGGAGACACTGGGAACCGTTTATCCATTTGTCACAGTGTCCAGGAATCATCCCCACCTTTTGACTAGGTATTTCTACAAAAGTGGAATCTCACCCGTAATTCATCATAACACACTAGCATCTGCAGAAGAACAGAAGAGGGCTGGAACTGCTGTCTGTCGCCTCTGTGGGGACCTGAAGGGCTGGATTTGCGCTGACATACCCAGGACCGCCAGAGTCAGTTGGTTGACTTGCTATGGGACTACAGGGACATCAATATCTGCAAGAGGCTTTTTTTCTTGGAGTGATCAGCTACAACTGGACTTTGACTGGCCTCTGCTGTGAGCCTCTGTTAAAGTGAGTCTGTGCCCTAGTGCTGTCCCAGAGATCCTGGGAGCCTTCAAAAAAACCAAAAGGAGCCGCTCTAGAAAATTGGAAAAAGTAGCACTTAGAAATGTTTTCATCTTCCAATACCTCTGGAGCTTCAGCTGGACCTCGAGGAAAAGGTATTCGATGTGGAGAGGATTTCAACATCCAGGCTGAACTCATTGGAGACTTTTGAGCTCCAATAGGAGACTAAGGACCTGATCTAGATTTTGGTTGGCACGGTACTCCATTACAAATGTGATGGAGTACCCTGTTGATAAACCGTCTGTCTGCCCACCCTAGTTTGAGTCTTGCAGACCATCACCTTTCTGTCAGTGGTACCTCTGTTGGCTCAGTTGACGAAAAGCTTACTCCAAAGGCATGATGGAGTGCTGGCTCTGGGAGTAAGGGTATCAGACCAGTCACCCTGAAGCCCTTTTTCTGTCCATTGATTCCAGGGAAAGCAGTAACCGACAGAAACACATAAATATTGTCCCCCAAACTCATAGAAAAAACTCCATGACTTTAGGGGTCATTTGTAATTTGTTTTTCAAACACATGATTTCATTTTGGAAGTATGTTTTTTAAAAACATCTGCCTTTAGGAGGAGTTTGCCAGAAACAGCCTTCAACCTCACTTCCCTGATTTCAACATCTATTAAAAAACGGTCAGAAGGTAAAAACTTTGACCAGGATAATGCGCTTGTTGTATCCGATCACTGTTCCATAGCAATCAGCCTGAAATCTTGCCTAGGTCCATGTCAAACGCGAACAGAGACTTCTGATTGGCACTTTACTTTTTCTTAGTGCTTTTTGTTTTAAAACCTCATGAGATTTTAATTATTTATGTGTCATTTTACCTAATAAAATTACTCGAGGTTTTCAAAATTAGGTGTGGGATTTTGGTTATGTTGTATTTTAACTTTTTAATTGTTTTGGTACTGCTAAGTACTTAACACATTTCCTAAGTTAAGTCTGTCTGCTCTGTGCAATATCTATCAGGAGTTGAGCCAAGCTTTAACCTGACAGGATTTTAAGACTTATTGCTTGGGAAGGACTGACATGCTCTCCGACTGATAACACATTTTCAAAATCCTACACAGCTGTAATTATATGCCTATTTAACTAACATCATACATACAAACTCCCATTATCCTACATACTCGCACACACATCTCCCGTAGTACATGGCACACCTACCAATATATACCAGTACATCAAGCATCATACGCCCTCACTGTCAGTATTTACCAGCCATGAACAGTCTCATATGAAGAAGTGATTCATGTCTTCTGTAGTCAATAGCTCCAGACATGATGGAAATGTAATCCCTTTTTTATACATGTGTTAGAAAATATGTGGCCACCCTGCTTGCCAACAGCAACTGACCTGGAATGCCTACATGACAATTCTGTACTAGTGATGGAGCAAGGTTTCGTATAAAAATAAACTTGCTCGTATGCAATCCTCTCAAATAACCTATAACATTGTAACCAAACTGTTTGTGAATACTAATTTTGCACCAACATTCTACATATTGTATCCAGGGGATGCTTTCCTATGTGCCTTACTAATGAATAACCCGAGTGTCCTAAAATGGACGCCAAAAACACGGGAACTCTTCTGCGCATGCATCTATTACATCTACGTAGTATGACGTCTTCTGTCGCTTGTGGGGAAATCTTTGCAGCTGTGCAATAGCTTTTAATATGGCTGCTTTAAAGTAACGCAATAACGCACATGCTGTGCTGAAACTAACCTATGCAAGTTCTACTAAGCTATTAATGCAAAAGATTTATTAAGTAAATGGGGTTAGAGTAGAAGCAAGTGGTATACA
Organism: Triturus cristatus; assembly: GCF_964204655.1. Classification (NCBI taxonomy): domain Eukaryota; kingdom Metazoa; phylum Chordata; class Amphibia; order Caudata; family Salamandridae; genus Triturus; species Triturus cristatus. The sequence goes on along the minus strand of NC_140589.1, from coordinate 1,457,974,871 downwards.
GTGAATTCATTTCAGTTTGTATTCTAACGTGTTCTTCTTTGACTTTATTAATAGTTCATATTTGCGCCTTGGAGGGTGACCGCGTCTTTGTTTCCTTGTGGCTTCTACGCATGCGCAAACGTCTGCTTGCCCTAAACAACTGAAGTTATTGACTGACTGCCAAACCCTAAGCCCAGCAAGGACATGAGAAAAACAACTTTTGACCTTACGAGAGGAAGAAGACGCAACATTGTATTACAGACTTATTGATCCACATATGAAATGCTTGTGGGAATAAAGCTTGTGGGTATTAAAATTAAGCGGCGGGGAGCTAGACAATAGACTAAAGAAAGATATTACACTTAGTATGGTGTGATGTCTTCACCCCACTGTTTGGCCCAATCAAATTGCGGGTGCACATGGAATTGAAACATTTGGGGGTGGATCATACATTTGAATTGGTATAACAGAGGGAAGTTCTAGTTAGTTAGACACACTTGATGCCGATGCTAGGCTGAGATGCTGCCCGATTTTGCTGCAACCTGACTGAAGAATCCAACACTAGGGAAAATTCGCGGAACAACCGAGGAGGCACATCTAGGAAGGGGTCCGGACAAGCCCGAGCCGGAGAGAGTAGCACCAGAGAGGCGTGTAACGCTGGCGTTACACTAGAAGAGGTCACCTTCCCTGTCCGGAACCTGTCCTGAATCCTTGACTCTTTGATGTCGAGGTCCTCACACCATTCTAGGTAAATATAATTGTAGGGTTAATGCTCCGTACTTGCTCTCTATTCTTTCTCTCCTCAGGTGCTGTCATTGCAAGAATTTATTAATGCAAACTGATTATGAGCTAACTGCACTATTTTTCCTGATGGAGAATTCTGGTATATCCATGTGTATTCTGATTTGACTCACAAAATTATCAATTCAGATAAACATTTGAAACTCCTTCTGAGTCTGTGGTTCTTTTAGATAAAGTTAAATGCATTATTGTATTTTCCTCCCTATTCTAATCTACTGCTAGATCTTTCGAATGTTCATTTACTCAGGAGATAGGAATGGTAAGAATACTGGTGTAAAGGTTTCCTAGGGTAAAATAAAATTGATGACCTGTGGATATGTACTAGCTCATTGAGTGTATGAATGTATATGGGCCCAAATGAGTGATGTGTGTATGAATGAGTAGAGCCGGTAAACTCCGCTGCATCACTAGATAGTGTTCTTTTATGGACTGTCAACTAGATAAACGGTACAACATATGAAATTACAACACATCCCTCTCCTCTACGTAACAAACAAAGAAAATGAAAGGAGGAGGGGGTGAGGGTGGAATAAATCTGTCTCCCTGCTTTATGACTCCATCCTTGCAAAAAACAATTATTGCAGAACTTCAAGGAATGGTATCAGTACTAGCTCGGCACAACCTCTCCTGTGTCCTCCACTTTTCCGATTTTCTTGATACGGCCAACATGCGGTTTCTGGCCTCTGCTTATAACCACTATTCTCCTGAGTTTGTGCTCACAAAATCCTCCACCTCATCCCATACTTCTCTTCGAAATTCATGTCATCTCTGAAAGCAGCCCATTCCATGTTAGAAATGGGGCTTAGTTGTGGTGAAAAGCACTCATGATGCACTAACAGAGGATATTTCCATGTAAGCTTTATTGCAGGCACAATCCTGTCAGTCCTTACCATGGTGTCAGCAGCAACTGACCCCAATGGAATTCCCTCCGCCTTACATTCTAAGGCTGAACCATGCAAACAGAACATATGCAAATACAAAAATGTAACTACATCATAACATATCTCCTTCCCTTTACTAAGAAGAAACAAAATGGGAAAAGAAAGGAAACTTAACTAATAAAATACAGTAAATGCCCCACATAAATATAAGGGACCAGTGGGGAAGAAAAACCCCATACTGTTTATCTGACATAATCTTCAAAATAAGAAGGTGTTCTATGAACACTGGAACTACTCTTGGACTTAAAACCACCACCACTTTCTTAAAAGAAAGAACCATCACAATGATTCAAACCACCACCTCTGATTTCCACATCCTTCATCAACATTGCTGCTGAACATCCATCATCCTTCTCCCTTATACATTTTCCTCCCCTTTGGTACAATGCAATGTTCCTAAAATTCCATCTCTCACCATTCTCCAATGTGACAACATATTTTCCCACATCAGCAATGCGGAAAGGACCTTTAAACTTATAAGGACCCCTCTCAATTCTTCTTGACCCAATCACCAGTGCTAAATCTTGCATTACTGCTTCCCACACCACAAGATTTACCTCTCCTCCTTTCGCCATTCTCAATCCATTCCTTCAACCAAGCAGGAACTAACTTGGTACCTGGCAAATGGCCAAGCATAACTTGGAAGGGAATTTCTGTTTGGTACTGTGAATGGTGGTGTGATATGCCCACACCATACTGGCTACCGTTCATCATCACAATGATTTGCAATAGCGAGTTGAGTTGTGCCTTTCACCAATTGGTTGACCCTCTCTGCTATACCATTACCCCAGGGGTTATATAATGAGCTGCACGCATGTCTTATGCCATTCTTCTGTAAGAAATCCACCATTTTTTTTTATTTTTTATTTTTTTTATTTTTGCGGTGGTGGGGGAGGGATTGGCAATTTATGCTTCATAAAAACAAATACAAATACTATAAACCAAGGATAAACAGAAAGAGAATACATGACAGTATATAACAAAAACACATTATTAATTTGCTAACCAATCCTGAAATGGAGCCCAGTTTTTTGAGGCAATTAAACGTCTTCTCCTTCCCTGAAACTTACGTACAGCAGTTTCTAATTTGAACCATGCCAACATCCTGGCCTGCCAGTGGAAAAAGGTGGAAGGTTGAGGGTTTATCCAAATAGAAGTAATACAAAGTCTAAACATTGCCATTGCGATAAACAAAAAGGAATGTAAATGTCTTGATCTTGTGGAAACCATGGCATATTGATAACCGGTAATTACCATTTCAGCGGAAATTTTCATTGAAGATTGAGTAATCTGTGTGAGAAACGTTTCAATTTGGTTGATAAAGAGTGATAACTCGGGGCAGTCAAAAAACATGTGAAGAGAATCCGCAGATGGAAATTTGCATCTTGCACATGATAGGCTTTTGCCTCCGGCAGCCATCCCCCATCCGATTAGTTTTGCTGGGGTGTAATAAAGATTAAACATAGCCATATAACTTTGGGTACGAAGAGTACCAGAGACAAAAACCGTCTTGGCTAACATCAGTGGCAATTTTAAATCTATAGAGGGTACACCAAATCTGACCGCCCATTTATTATTAAAATCAGAGAGATCATCTGGAAGTTGAGACAATAAAGTTTGATATAATGTACCGATTTTGGCTTTCTTTTTAACTAATTCAAGTATCAAAATCTTGTCAAAAAGTGCAGGGTTTTCTGAAAATTTTTTATCGAGGAAACTTCTAATTTGAAGGTATTTGAAAAAATGATTGGATTGCAATTCAAATTTGTGTTTCAAAAAAGAAAAAGATGCCAGCAGACCAGAATCAGCTAGGTCGCTTATATCAGTCAGGCCTTGTGAGGCCCAGATAGCAGTTATTGGAATATCACTGGGGGTAGCCCGGAAGCATTCAATGGTGTATAGTAATTAAGTTGTGAAGTTAGCTGGGTACTATTGTTGGTTATCAATACCACAGGACCGCCTTCCTCCCTAAAGATTTCTTCCATCGCTGTGATGGTAGTTTTCGTTGTCAAATCTTTTGTGAACTTCACAATAATCGACTTAGCATGTACATCAACCACAATGACAGGAAACCTTAGATCCACAGACAGCTCCATCATGGGACCAAGAAAGTCTAACCAAATGGTATGCCAAGGCCTCCCTGGATCACCAAAGTGTCCTCCATCATCCTTAAACCCCACTTTGATCCTCTTCTCACTCTCCTTGCAAAGGGAGCGACACTCCGGCCACCTTTTCACCTGGTCGTCTAGGCTTGGACACCAAAACTCCCCTTTGAGTCTCTTACTTGTCAAACCGTGGCCTAAATGATCCTCATGCCTCAAGTCAAACAACCTCCGTCTCAAACCCACAGGTGGAACAAAGCGATCACCCCTCATGATAAAATTCAGATACCTCATCTTAATGTAAGGCAGCACAGCCTGTGACAATGTGCTCTCCCTTGACGCCCCACACTGAATCAACTTGCACACCTCCTTAAGTACAACATCAAGTTCCATTTCTTCCTCCCACTGGTCAATAGTGAAAGCTCCTAAACCACTCTGAACTGCATTATGTATGGGCGCCACAGCACCCTCCGACTCAAAGTTTTTGGCAGCCATGGCATCCACAATTTCTCAATCGAACAGCAGTCAGCCTGTACGTTCTTCCAACCCTGTACAAATTCCAAGGAATAGGCGTATTTTTGAAGTCTAGCTGCTAATTTAGCTAGCCTGGCAGATCCTTTCCTTGCCCCACCAGACAACAGTATTTTCATCAGAGGCTTGTGATCCATGCGCAACACAAAACAAGCACCCCATAAATAAACACAAAAGTACTCGGCACCCCCTGCAGCTGCTAATGCCTCCCGTTCTTTACCAAATAATTTATTTTGTCCGGCATCAGAGTTCGTGAAGCAAAAGCGACAGTTCTCTCTTTTTTCACGCATCTGGAAAAATAACCCCCAAGCCGGTGGCACTTGCATCCACAGTTAGAATAGACTTCAATCTGTTATCAAACAAAGCTAATACTCCAGCATTGCAAATTTCAATTTTTATGTAATCAAATCATACCCTCTGTTCCTTGCCCCACACAAACCTCTCCCCTTTTCGTAACAGTCTTCTCAAACTCTTCGTTTTATCCGCAAACCTGTAAACAAACTTTGCGTAGTATTCAATAAGTCCAAGAAAAGATCGTAATTGATCCTTCTCTGGAGGAGCAGGTGCCCTCATAATGGCATCCACTAAAGAGTGTTTCGGTCTAACACCACCAATGTATATAGAATACCCAAGGTAATCTATCTCCTCTGTCAAAAATGTACATTTATCCTTATTCAAAGTCAGTCCAAATTCCTCCAGTTTCTTTAGAACCCTCATCAAAGTGACATTATGCTGTTCTATGGTTTCACCCATGACCAAAATGTCATCTTGGAAGTAAATGACATCCCTTATTCCCTTCAACACATTTGTCATCACACGCTGGAACACACTCAGAGCTAATGCTTGGCCGAACGTCATACGAGTGAATTGGTAAGTCTCTTCAGTAGTAACAAACTTTGTGAGTTTTAGGACCCCTCCTGCAATCTGATTTGATGGTAAGCACCCCTAAAATCCAATTTTGAGAGGAACTTACCACCCTTCACCAATACCAACATTTCACTGATATTTGGAAGAGGAAATGTGTCTACAACATTCTCTTGATTGAGGGATCTCAAGTCGACACAGAACCTCAGATGACCATCAGATTTTTGTGTAATAACACCTAGAGAGATACGCTCCACATGTTCAATCATACCCTCCTTGAGCATTTCACTGAGCAACTCCTTGACCCCTTCCCTCACCGATAGAGGTACTCTCCGAAGTTCATGTTGCACAGCATCTTCCTCGTTGCCAAAATGTTGTGGTGAAAAGCACTCACAATGCACCAACAGAGGATTTTTCCATTTAAGCTTTATTTCAGGCACAACCTGGTTTCAGTCTTCACCATGGTGTCGGCAGCAACTGACCCCAATGGAATTCTCTCCACCTTACAATCTAAGGCTGAACCATGCAAACACAACATATGGAAATTCAAGAATGTAACTACATCATTCCAGGCTTCTGGTTGACTAGGGCATGCACCTACGTCAAGCAGAACCCACCACTCTAGTCAAGGTAAGTCAGATACACACCGAAGATAACATGTGCTTGCCCTCTGGTAGCTTGGCGCAGAGCAGGCAGACTTATTCCTAAAGGCAATGTGTAAAGTATTTGTGTAACAGACACCCACAGCAACACAATAAAAACACCACAAAAAGACTCCACACAGGTTTAGAAAAATAGTAGATATTTATTTGGTAAAAATAAGACCAAAATAACAAAAATCCAATCAACAGATTAATAGTTATTCAATTTTAAGTACATAAAAGCAGTGCTTTAAAAATCAGCTGGGCTCGCTTAATAGCCTTTATGGCAATTCAGCAAGTTCTTTCAAGGTTTGTCTTCATGGCATAGTCTGGGGCGGCTTCACAGTGGTCTGAAAGAAGGCAGGAGGCGAGTATGAATTTCTCTCAAACTGCAAGGAGCGCAGTATATCTGCGCTGGGACTGCACGGGCCCAGTACAGGTAAACCTACCACCTGGTGTATGCTGTACTGTGTGGGAAACAGCATGATACGACATGGACTGGTTGGGTCAGTTGAACATAGAAGTAAAAGCAGTGAGTTGTGAGAGTTGCAGTGCGACCTCCGAGACCGCTCGGGTCAGTTTAAAGTCATACTAAGTGTGGTGTGGTGTTGCACCTACCTAACCTAGTGGGATTTAAACTCTCTAAGGTTGGAGAAAGGGTGTGCTAGACCCTTGGCTTACCCAACCCTAAGTTCAGTAGAGCTTACTTATTCTAAGTTTGTATTATATGTACCTACTGCTGGTGGTTTTTCAGTTAATCAATACAAAGATCTCTCTGGTAAAACAATGCAGGCTTGAATCCCAACCACTGACAACCAATGTGAGAAGTTGGCCCGGTCAAAGATAACCTTAGAAAGCTATTCAAGTGGTAGCTGTGGAGAGCAGCCTTCTGGCTTAGTCTTGAAGGAATGTTAAGCAGCTTGTTTTACCAGAATGTAATCTTATAGTATTGGTTAAATGAAAGAAGAACCACACAGTAGGTATAAAAATATGTATTTATTAAAATAACACTATCTAGTACAACACAGTATCTCCTACACGGAGATAATCACAAAGCACACAATACTTAAGCACAGAAATTACAGTAAATAGCACTAATACACAGTGAGCCCCAAGGGGGACCAAACCATATACTAAATAAGTGGTATAAGAACCACGACTCGAGTCAAGACTGTGTCGAGAGGACGTAGAATTGCTGGGACCCCAAGGAACCACCCAAGGTGAGTAGATAAGGACCCCACGGAGGACGGGTGCAGTGTGGGAACACGACCGCGTGCTCTGTACAACTCTATGGGAAAGTCACGGTTGAAGTTTTGGAGTTTAAGGACCCTCTTCAGTGGACTTCGAAGAAACCCCGTGGAAGACAGAAGGTTGGAGATCCAACCCGCCCGTGGATACCATGGTACCCAAGTTACCTATCCCAGGGAAGCCGGGTGCATAGGTCTGAAGTGGCGTCGGAAACCGCAGTCGAACCCAATGGAGGACATCAAAGAAGAGCAGCTGCTGGAAGGCAGAAAAGTGTCAGCTAGTATCCAAAGGTGGATTCTTGTCGAGGAGTACCTGAAAGCAGAGGGGATAGAGTCTGGGTCACTTGGGAGTGACCAGGGACTCGGGAGACGAATGCCCACCGATGTTGCGTGCTTCAGGTTGGTTGATGGAGTTCTTGACTCTGCAGCTGCGGGGACCAGGAGATGTCGAGGATGACCAGGAGCTGGATACAAGCTGTCCCACGAAGGATGTCGAGTGCTGAGGGTCGGTGTCTGGCTGAGCACCAACAAGTCTTGGCAACGGCAACACACGCAGAGGCTCAAGGCAGTGTACAATTCGAACCAGAAAGGCCCAGGAGACTCATCACACACAGGGGAGTCAGGGCGAGTTTGGGGCAACCAGGGGAGCCCAAGAAAAGCAAATTTGACCCTGAATTGGACCCACAGGTCGGAGGCACAGGAGTCGTGAGAGGATCTCGAGCGATTTCACCAAACAACAGCCCACGGAGCACTCAGTGCGAGGAGGTCAAAGATCTTGGTAGGAAATGGTGCCAGAGGTTGGGGCTACTCTGAGCCCAATACACTTGTTCTGGAATTGCCAACAAGCACATGCACTTGCAAATACAAGGAGTGCACAGGGGTTCGGGTATTGTAGCCCCCACGAGGGACACTGGCGTCAAACTTGGTAAGAGGGCAGATCAGGCCTCAAGGCACATAGAAACCCACCTCCTGTGTTGCTGGACCCTTCGGAGTCTGTAGGAGCTCAGTATCAGCAGACCGGTTAACAGTGTTGAGGTGCCTGCAAATGCAGGTGAGTGACTCCTTCACTCCAACGGAGATTATCTTTGCTTGTCATTGATGCTCCACAGGTCCTACACAGATCCTGTATGGTGCACGGGCACAGACAATGCTTCAGACTCAGAGGGAGATGAAGTTGGGCCCAAACGAAGTCCGGCAAAGTCCAGAGTGTCCAGAAGGTCGAAGCTCTGTGGTTTCTTGTTCAGAAACTTGTCCACGTTGAAGATAAGGAGCTACAGCCAGGTAAGCCCTTATGTACCCACAGGAGAGGGTTGGATAGATTCGGGGGACCCTCCCAGGGGAGGGTCTGGACAAGGGGAGGTTACTCCCATGTTCTTTGTCCAGTTTCGTGCCAGACCGGGAGCCAGCGGCTCCCAGGACTGGTTTGAAGTGGACTATGCACAGAGACACCAAATGTGCCCCTCATGCAGACTTTCAGTCACTGGCAAGCTCACCCACCCTGCCCTAATACACTAAATCCTGTCTGGGAGGTGGTCACACCTCCCTGGGACAGGATGCCTATTGTTCTGCCTTCCCCTGCTCGAGCTTGGCTCAGCAGTAGGAGGGCAGAAATGTGTCTCTGGTCGGCAGCAACCATTTTGTGCTGTCCGGGACTAGAAGGCTGGTACCGGGAACACCAGGGACCCCACGAAGCTCGCCTCTGAAGGGTGGAATCATACCTCCCACGCATATGATTCAAACATTTTTGACACCAAACACAGTAGGGTTTGTTTCAGCTGTTTTAGAATTGGTCATCACGCGGATGCTTAATGCCCGTCTATATGTCGTAAATGGCTGCTTCACTGACAACCCAGGAGAATGGACTCCGTAGGCTGCAGGGGTGTCCTACTCATGCAGTGGCACCCTCTCACTAAGAACCAAGCACCCTGTCTTCAGGATTGTAAAGGCCTGCTATAGGGGTGACTTATAGCTTTTAGGTGCAGTGACCCTTAGATATAATAAACCTACATCTCAAGTAAGTGGTGCATGCACCAACTTACACAGGCTGCAATGGGAGGCCTGTAGTTCCATTTTGCATGGCCTCTCATGGATGGCATAATACATACTTCAGCCCATGGTAGGCCTCTGAGGTACCTATGCACTGTGTACATGTGTATCATATACTTGGGACTGACAAGTGTACCCCAGTATCCAATCTGGAGTCTACCTAAGTATATGGCATAACAGTTTAAGGCGAAAGCAAATAGACTGCGGCCCTGATTAGCATGATCCCTGTCAGACTAGTCAAAAACAGTATTACATTTAGTAAAAAGTGGGGGTAACCATAAGAAGCAGATCCTACTTTCCTACAACCGGTGATCGTGGAACCGCCAAGGAAGGTTCCCTTTGGTCAGACGGTACGAAGGTTCCAATTAAACACTGCTGTTCCTCCTCAACGATGCTGGCTGGTCCCAGGCACGCTCCTGCACACAAAGTGTTTGTTCTCAGTTGAAGAGCACAATGATGGAACCACGAGGCCTCCACTGGCACAGCGACAGCGCACTGAACCCCGACACTCGGGTAGTGCTGCAGTTCAAGGAAAGATGTAGATCCTGTGGTAGCGAGGTCTTTAATATCCCTGAGACCACTGGGGAGAACAGGGGGAAAGCCAACAAGTCTTTGGGGTCACTTTGTTTTTTTTTTCCTTATCGTTGTAGCAGGACAGAGGTCAGCAGACAGCAGGGCGCCTGAACCAGGCAGAGCAGCAGTTCCTTGGAACAGTCAAGTACAGCAAGATGCCAATCCTTCAGTACAGAAGCCTTTACTCTTGCATAGTTTCTTCCAGGTCCACTAGTGTCCTGTCTCGATAGGGCCAGAGCCCTCATACTGATACTCAAAAGTGACTTTGAGGAGGGGGGTGATTTCCAAAGAGGCTTCTGAAGTACGTCAGGATCTCTTTCAGCACAGCCAGACTACCAGTAGGGGGTAAATTAGTCCTTTGTGTGAGGGCAGGATACAACCTATTCAGATGTAAGAATGAACGACCTATCCTGCTCCCTGCCCAGGAAGGCTATCAGTATGCAGATGAATGCAGATGTATTCCCTGTCACAGCCATCCCTTCCTGTGTTGTGGCTGTCTAAAGTGTATGCACAAAGAATAGCTGTCACCCAGGCCAGGCGTGTAATGGAGGCAGGTTGCAGGCACACAGAGCAAAGTTAAGAGTAGAGAAATGCCCACTTTCTAAAAGTTGGAAGTTGCGCTATCCCCATGAGGGAGCGTCCCTTACGTGCACTGCCAAAGTTCCACCAGGAAGATAATATTTAACTAAGTTGTATTTATAGATACCAATTTTATTCAGGTATTCAATTTAGAAAATTTCCTTGGTTGGAGTTAATTATTCCAATGTAGCTTTGATGTATGTTCAATGCACAACACGTTTCTTGTAGATGCATCATTTATGCATGTCCGTAACAGGACTGATCACCATTAATTATTGTGTACATCACCAATGCATTTCGGGCTGACATCGGCTCTTCATCGGGGGTAGCTTCCTAAAAAAAACAGATAATGCGAAATAAAAATGACTGCCTTGGTGTGGAGCTGGACCACCACCAAATGTTTAGTGTATTGCTATCTTATGTAGTGCTTGTCTTATTTATTGGTAGCTTCAGTGTGCTCAAGTAGGCTTTCATTCAATTGAGATCTCCATGTGATCACAGGGCAACCACATGCATTTATATGTCACCATCAACGGTATAAGTGAGAAAGGTGCGGCATGGCATATGCTACCGATATATATATGACAAGAACTACATAAGATAGTAATACACTAAACATATAGTGGTGGTCCAGCTCCACACCAAGGCAGTCATTTTTATTTCAGATTATCTGTTTTTTTAGGAAGTTACCCCCTGATGAAGGGCAGATGTGTTTCCGAAATGCATTGGGCATATACACAATAATTAATGATGATCAGTCATGTTACGGACAATGCATAAATGATGTATCTACAAGGAACATGTTGTGCATTGAACATACATCAAAGCTACATTGGCATAATTAACTCCAGCCAAGGAAATTTTCTAAATTGAATACCTGAATATAAATACACCTAAGTTGAATATTATCTTCCAATGGGAACTTTGGCAGTGCACGTAAGGGACGCTCCCTCATGAAGATAGCGCAACTTCCAAGTATTCTGACACGCCTATGTTCAGAAGGCGATACCTTCCTGCTCGCCAACAACTTACCACAAAAAGAAGGAGAACTAGTACACTATTTATAATCTATTTGGAGTGCGAGTCCAATTATATTCACTTTCTAAAAGTGCCATTTCAAAAATAGTAGTGTTCAATCCAACTTTACCACTAAAGAGGATTTATCATTACTATTCTGACCATACCAAACATGATAAAACTACTCCTCTCTGCCTAGTAATTACTACTTAAAAGTATATAAGGGAATTCCCAATGCTAGCCTATGGAAGAGATAGGCCTCACAGCAGTGAAAAACGAATTTAGCTGTTTGTCACTCCCATGTCATATAAAACTCAAAGGTGCATGTTCTGCCTTTTAGTTACACAGCACCCTGCCATTAGGGTCACTTAGGGCATATCTTAGGGGTGGCTAATGTGCAGTGCCACTGTAATTTTGCAGCAGTTGAGGGTCAAATTATGCTGCCGGGTTGAGTGAATTTTGTGGCAAGAAAAAGCTAATTATGTGGCATTATGCAGCACATTTTGTCAAAGCATAACTTCATTATTTTGTTATTTTTAAGCTTGTTAACACTGCCTGGGCATTAGTTGTACCTCAGTAGTACCAGTTTAACCCAAATATAGCAATAAGCAACAGAAAGGTGGCCAGTCAACCTTTGCAAAGGGACTTCCACTGCATAGCAACACATATCACTGTGTTTTACCAACTTTTGAACCGTTTGAGCTAGAATTACATATACATTTTTTGTTAAAATCTTCAAATTAATTGGAAGATGATAAATTATTTGACAAATGCAGCAAATCTATAACTATGTGGAAATCGCAGCTGCCTCACAATTGCATAATTCCAGTGCCCCTGCTTATGTGTAATAAAAGGGGAGTTTAAGGCTTGGCAAGAGGTTTTAAATGCAAAGTTGAAGTGGCAGTAAATTGCACACACAGACCTTGCAATGGCAGGACTGAGACAGATTTGAAAGGCTACTTGGGTGGGTGCCGCAACCATTGCTGCAGGCCCACTAGTAGCATTTAGCTTAGAGGCCTTGGGTATATAGTACACCACTTTACTCAGGACATATAAGTAAACTAAATATGCCAATCAGGTATATACCAGTTTCACCATGTTTTAGGGGAAAAGCACATGCACTTTAGTACTAGTTAGCAGTGGTAAATTGCTCAGAGTCCTAAGGTCAACAAAAAGATACCGCAAAAAGTGGGAGGCAAAAGGCAAAAAGTCGGGGGAAGGCCGCCCTAAAGATGACAGGTCTAACACTCCACAAGCAGATGAGACAAACATTCCATCTGTTTTTTACTGTTACTTCAACCCGGTATATATCCTGCCTCAAGATTACAATCCCATATCTTTGCAGTGAGGCAAGCGAAGTGCTCAGAGAAAAGCAATTCATCATCTTGTGACAAGACCTTAATAAGAGGTTTATGATGTGTACATGTCATTGTCTTCAAGCCCCAGACAGAAGTGCTCACAGGCACAAGTAGAAGCCAGTGTCTTCCTTACTATGATCAAATATTTCCTCTTGGTGGTGATCAAAGATCGAGATGTGAATGCTACCACTTTGTGCCTACCAGGATTGTGACAACACTGACCCAACGCCTGTGCGCTGGCATCCACTTTCATACTAGTTAGAATGCTATTGTCATACATCTCTTTTAATATCACTTACAGCAATATCTTGCCTAAATGACTATTCCAAATGTTTGTCTTTTCACAGAATTTCTCTTAAAAGTTATCTTTTCAGCAAAGTTATAGATAATCATTGCTTAATATTCCACCAGTCCTGTGTGCAACCTAACTTGAACCTTGTCACATGGGCCTGGTGCATCCCTAACAGTCTTTAACAATTCAATCTTTGGTTTTATTCGTTCTGCGCTATTGGTGTACTCCTGATACTCCACCTCCGTCTCTAAAAACGTGCACTTCTTCTTCTTCAATGTTAAATCTGCTTTTCCCAGCTACTCGAACACATTCTTCAATGCCAAATTGTGTTCTTCTACTGTTACTGCAAAGTAAGTATCTCATCCTGGTGAAACATGTACATTTTTTGATGCCCCAAAGAGTTGTGTCATCATCCTCTGGATAAGGCTGTTCGAGCTTTTGACTCTGAACGGAGTTTAATTTGGTGGTAAGCACTTCTAAAAAATCTAACTTTGAGAAGTACTTAACCCCATTCATCATTAGAACCATTTCAGTTTAGATAAGGCTCATTAAATGATGAGGAAGAATAGAATCCATCAAAATGGTGATCACCCCCTTATCATTTTTCTTTAATCTTTAATCAAAATGTCCCCTTTCCCCCTTTCAAACATCTTCTTTGTGAAAATATATGCGTTTATTATGGAGGGAGATCTTACGGTGCTCCAAAAAACATAGAATTGCTCTGAAGAAACTAAGGCTACCTAAAATGCTTGGTGGCCTAAACTTACCAGACTATAGGAGATATCAACACACTTTCCTAGGGAAACATAACAGCCACTAGTTCCTACCCTCTATTAGCTCGCCCCCTTCATGGCTCTCTTTTGAAAAAGAACTTGTTAAACCACTCTCCCTTATATCGCTTATAACTGTAAAGAAAATAAAAACAAACCACTCTGCAAACATCCTATCAAGCACAGTACAAGCCATGAGTGAAATAGACAACAAACTTGCAAATAAAATAAAGTACTCACACTCAGCCTCTCTATGACACAACCAGAATCTGAAACTAGAAGGAAAAACTCTGTTCATAGAGGAATGGGCACAAAAAGGTGTACTTTTGGTAGGAGGTCTTGGTACTCTCTCCAAGCTTATACCCTTCTCCCAACTCAAAGTGAATTTCGACTTAAACGACCTAGACTTCTTCCATTTTCTAAAAATTAAGACAATCACATACCAAGGGTGGACACCTATCATCTAAACTGTACTCTCTCCTCTCCCCTACAAAAATTACTGCAACCAAATCAATGCAAAATAAATGGGAATCCCTACTCTTAGATTCAAACTGCTTCCGGGAGGAGACACTAGACTGGCAGTCCGTATTCGAGAGCCTTACTTCTAATATCACACCATCACTACTGCAACGTCGATACTGGATTGCTTATATGGCCCACTGGACCCTGGCAAAACTATGTAAACTCGATCTTCGATCCTCAGAAACCTGCTGGAGCTGTGAGAAAGAAGCGGTGACTTGAGGCAGAAGTTAATAAAGTGTACCTACGGTAAGCGATTCTGGTTAGACATTAGTAATACCATCTCACAGACATTAGGAACCCTCCCCCCAGATTTAAAATATGCCCTGAAGAAAGAAGACCACCTTTTATGGGACATCCTGGTTTCAATTGGCCTCACAGTCATTGTCATCGAGTGGAAGGACGCATACAAACTCTGCTCCCCTACCTGGTGAGAATGGGTTCAGTTGAAAAGAGGGGCAATAAACTCACTAAACACAAGGTACAACAGCATTGAAAAGAAATAAAATCCATCTCAAATTAGATAGTTTTATCTCTAACATATCTCTAAAGTAGTAGTAGTGGATGCCACTCCCATTACTCCTTGCCCCAAAAACCCTATCACCCACCTCACCATCCACCCTACCCTCTCCATTTGCTCCTCTACACAACCTTTCTCTACTTTAGTCTAGCCTATCTCTTCTCTTCCTCTATCTTGTCTCTCTCTTCCTTGACTCTATCACTCTGCACCCATTTTGCTACCAACCAGGCTACCCCACACTCCTCCTTCTCTAAACAGAATCCCTCCCTCAGCATACAAACAACAGTTCCATTCCACTTCATTACCCCGAACACATACATTTACACCTACACTCCATTGATATATGAGGATCACTCATCATATGTTATACAATATGTTGGTACCATCTTATGGATTGCATTGTCTCAGCGGCTGCCGGCATGGCTTGCGGGTGGGGGGGTGTGAGGTTTGCGAGGGGGGTGGTGGGGGCATGGGGGGGTCACGGGTGGTGTCGCGTGGGAGGGCCAAAATATATATTTTTTAAGTGAAACTTACTTCGTCGGGTCCCGCGTCTTCCCTGCTCCTGCTCTCCTGCCTCCGACAGTACCAGGAAACAGGCAACCAGGCTCCCTCCCCTAAGCCAATCCCACAACGCTGCAATCGCAACGCTGCAATGGCAGTGTTGTGATTGGTCTGAGTGCCGTGACACGGCACTAAGCCAGGGGCTGTAGGGGTGGGCATGTTCTCCATGCAGGCTGTAATGCAGCCTGCTTGGAGAACAGTGAAGTGCGTATGACCGGTTTGGGCAGCCCCAGAGGGCTGACCAAACAGTCATTGCGCACTCCTCCCCTGCCCTGCTTGGAGAGCAGAGCAGCCCCGCTCGCCGCAAAGTAGCAGGTGGTGTCAGGAAGCTTAAAATGATAATAACTTAAAGTTATTATCATTTTATGTTTCTCTTATTTACCCTGCTCAAAAGCAGTGGGGCGACGCTCCTCCGCCATAGCGGAGGAGCTGCCCCTGCATTGTCTATATGTTTTTTCTTCAGCTGTACTTTCCTGTTCCTACAAAACTCTAATAAAAACGTCTTTGAAATTAAAAAAGAACCATTTCATTCTTCACCCCTCAGTTTAGAAGGTGGAGTCAGAATATTCATAATTAACAACTGTATAGTTACTACAAATAACTTACAATTGATTTTATTCTTTTGCTGGAAAATCCACACTCATGACAGAAGCTCCACTTACGAGGGAGAGGCTTCGCATGGTGTTGAATGGGACATCTCCACACTCAAGGAGGAATCACCGCTTACAATGCTGAGACCTCCCTGACAGTGAATAGCAGACGTCTGCACGGCAGGTAAAAGTAAAATGATATGCACCTGAATGAGATCAAACACACCTGACACCTCTTCCATATCGAATGCATAAATACTACCCACACCCTAGGATCTGTTTCTTTCCTCTTCAACGTTGAGCTCGTACACCTACCACTGCATCTCGAAGACTGCAGAATGCAGCCTGTGTTGAAGAGGAAAAGAAAATTCCCTGAGAAGAAGACAGCCCATCTATTTAGATTTGTGTCTACAACTGACAAGCAACTTCATGGTCTGCCTCGTTTCTCCCTCAGGGGAAACCAAAAGGCAGTCTTCTATACATACTATAGTGGATTGTTCTCACTTGTATTTGCTATATTAAACAGAAATGTTAATATGTATTTTGTCATCTCTTTTAATAACAACTATAGAGGATTATTCACATTTGTTTTCAATATCCAAATCAGAAATGTCAATATGTATTTTGCCACGTCTTTTAATTGTATTCATATCACCCATCCTTATGTATATGGGTGCACTACTATGTAGTAATGTTTTCCCTTTTAATCTTAATGCCTTGTATTGTTGACCCCTGCACCACTTGTTGCAACATCAACTTCTCTCCTCCTAGCAGTGCTAGAATTCTGGGACTGGCAGCACGCAGAAGTCGGATTGTACAGATTGGTAAATTCAGTCTCTACTCCTTGTTATAGGAAGCTAAGATTTTTAGTTATGACTGATAGGGTAGCTGTATGTCTTTTCTCTCATTGGCACCATGCTCAGTATGTGAAGAACCGGGGGGTCTTAGAAGTAGACCACCCAGCGGTGCAGGAAACACCCAAGTCCACAGCTTCCTCCAAGTACGTTAAAAAATGGGAGACCACACCACTGGGAGTGAAGAAACGCAGTTTTATTAATCTCACACAGGAATCTCTAGAAATGGAAAAGTGTCCGTGACCCACTGGAGGTAGGTAATGGGAGACTGTTCAACTTGCAAGGAGCACGCAGCACCCCTTATAGGATGTGGACACTCCCCTCGCAAGAGCAGGAACGTGGAAAGTCCATTTAGCTTGTGGGGATGGAGATACAGATCACCTGCCCTTTGTCATGGAGCTTGTAGCTGGAATGGGGCAGTCTAAGCCTTAGGCACATCAACTGCCTCTTGCCGCGTAGTTCGAACAGGAATGGAACCTCCGGACGAGGTCATCTGCCATCTCAACATTCCTGGAACATTTTAGCATGGGTGCGGGGAAAGGTCAGCTCGAGGTGCAGGTCGACGTGCACGTGGTCAGTGAAACAGAGGTGAAATGGACACTGTAGTCACAAAGATGGTGGGGCACATGGCTACTTAGCAGATTCAGGTTTCACAGTCCCTCCTTTTGCCATGGGCAACACCTCAGTCAATATCGATCCGCATAAGCTCGTCTACAGCTTGTTGATACAGTATTTTACTATTTTTGGTGCGTTGAAGCGTAGTAGGTGATGTACATCCGACAGCACAGACAGAACAGAGTGCGAGACCGCAATGGATGCACAGACAGCAGAAGAATAGAAGGGCTAGTGAAATCAGTAAGACCGTTATCATTTTCCAACCCCAGGAGACGAGTAGTTGCCAGAATCCAGAGCTCCAAGACCAGGGAGTTCCAGTTTCTTGATGGATTTCGGAGGCAATTCGGTGAAGCTTGGAGATAGCATTATATACTGACGGCGACGAATCAGGAATATACACACAACAGCTTGCGCCGATGATGCGGCAGGCTCCTCCCCTATCCGCTAAGATGAAATCTAGCACCATATGATTTTGGAGGGCAACCATGCGGGTGGCATCAAGTTCGGCGGAGTTGTTGGTCAGTATTCCTGCAGTAACATTAATTTTTGCTTCAAGGACTCTGGTTAATCTTCTGATCTGGAGGCTGTTGGACATAGGACCCCAGTACAGCAACAGTCCTTTCATAGCATCATAGAACTGTTGACCTGTGATGTCTGTCTGTTCCACATCTGGCAATTGTCTTTTCTGGCAGTGGTACATATTGTCTCTGTTGAAAGCGGGTGGTATGAGGAAAGCAATGTAGCATGTACCACTCCAGTCAGGGGGTAACCACGTGTAAGCTTTGTTTCCACACACAAAATGCAATCCTGTAGGAAGGCAGAGATATGGGGTGAAATTGTCATAAGTCATTGTAGTATTGCATAGACCGACTCCTACCGGTATTTTTCCTCGACCTTGCAGACATAATGTACCAGGGCGTGGCGTGACAGAAATGGCAACTGTTTTAGCTCGAATGGTAACGAAAGTGTAACCCCATGTACCTCGCATAGGGGTGAACATGATGGTATGCATTGGTGTTGAGTCAGAGGCATTACAGATGGTATTGTTGTGGGCATGGAATGTCCAAAGAAAGGGCTGGAATGTGGTCAAGTTGCCAGCGTCGTCACGTGAGGGAAAGACGTTTGTCAGGTTGTACATCAGAGTGCAAGTATAAGCAGACGAGGCAGGGAACACTAGGAACTGTACGGTGTGTTGAGTTGCATGAGGTATAAAGTCCACAAACATAACAGTCAGTTGCACCCGCAACTTGATTAAACTGGTGCAGCATTTGGATTAAAGTATTATTACTGAATTCAGAATGTCTGTTGAAGTGAGAATCAGGCCACGGAACATACGAATGTTCAGGGACTTCAGATGGTTGTGGAGTGTGAGGCAGGACAGTGAGATGGGCTGGAGCTGTTTCTCCAATAATCCAGAACACTACACTGAACAGAACGGCTAACGTAGTCAGGACAATCAGTACTATTGTCCGGGTACTGGAAACTCTCGTTCTAGCTTTCTTCAGCGTGGGGGTAGTATCACGGGTGCATGTGACCTCTGGATCCATACCATTCCCGTGTCGGTGACTGTTTTCCTCATCGAGGGGAACATTGGCAGAACTGGGTGATGGCCCTTGTTGGTGATCATTGTTCAAGGTAGTGCGTAGTCTTTGGTACTCATGAATAGGACGGATCGTAACATATCCGGCTTTTGGGGAGATTGGTCCCACATCATCGTAACCTCCAGCCATAATAGCTCTACAAGGGTCCCGAGAGTACTGCAATGTCCCTAATAGCCGCCGATAGTTGTTGGTTGCTTCACTGACCAATATCTGCCCCGGTAATCCACTATTAGGGGTACCCAGGACCCTTGTTCTTCAGCTTAGCCTTGGATCGGAGGTAGTATCCGTCTGTTCCTTCGTCACAAAGTTCTAGTTCAGGTTCAGAATCAGAGTCACAGTCTATTGGTCTGTTGTGGGTCAGAACATCTTTGTGTACTTTCAAGTTGTCTTCAGTTATGGGATCCACTTTTCTGCAGTGGGAGGCATGAACCCAGGATTTCTTTCCCTCTACTCTCAAGGCCGTTCTGGTCACCAGCAGCACCTGCAAGGGACCCTTCCAGCGAGGCTGCAGAGACTGGGTGTGTGCAAAGTTCTTCACCACAACGAAGTCTCCGGGTTTGATATCATGGCCAGGGCCCTGAGATCTGTCTGTGACAGAGGCCCGGACCTGTTCATGGAGTAAAGACATTGTTTTAGTGAGTTCGTACAGATAATCAGTCAACACTTCCTGGGGAAGGTCAGTCAGGGATTTCGGAGATGGGGCATTCCAAATATTCATAGGTCTACCAAAAACTGTCTCGTAGGGCGTAAGGTGTGACTTAGAATGTGGGACTGATCGTATAGACAGCAGAGCTAGAGGTAGAGCATTTACCCAATTCAATCCTGTCTCAGTTGTTATCTTAGCTAATTTCTCCTTCGATCACTTTGCATCAATCTACAAAGGCCATACCGGGGAAAGAATTCCTTCCGGAGTACTTTAGCTGTAGCGATGGCAGTATTATCCTTGGTGGGGTATGCTTCAACCCATTTACTGAATGCACAGACCACCACCAAGACATATGTGTAGCTGTTAACTCTGTTCATCTGCATATAATCCATCCGGAGGACTTCGAAAAGGGCAGAGGGCAGTGCAAATCCTGCTGTCGGAACCTTTGTTCCATTTCCCACATTGTATCTTAAACAGGTCAGACAGTGCTTGAAAAATCGCTCGGCCAGGGGTCTCAATTTGGGATGGTCCCATACTTCCTTGAGCATAGTATACATGGCTTGGGACCCAATGTGTGCAGGTAAGTGTGTCATTGTAAGTAAGGGAATAACATATGCTGTTGGTAGTTTCCACCTAAGAGTATCCTGAGATCTCCAACATCCCTCCTCATCTAACATACCATCTGTTTTCCACTGCTCTTTTTCTTCTATGGCAGTGGATTCTTGTATGTCAATAATCCGTTGTCTGGCATCATGCCATTTCTCAGCTTGTGATTTTAGGATGCACATTGGTGCAGGTATTATTCCTAAGGCTGTGTTCCTGGCTGTGCTGTCGGCCAGAGCGTTCCCATGTCCTACCTTGTCAATAACTTTCTTGTGTGCCGCGCATTTGATCACCGCTAACTTAGCAGGGAGAGTGATGGCTTCCAAAAGGGCATTAACCAATTCACCATGTTGTATAGGTGTCCCATGAGAAGTGAGAAACCCTCTTTCTTTCCACAGTAGTGCAAAATTGTGTACCACCCCGAATGCATACTGACTGTCGCTGTAGATGTTTACAGTCATGCCTGTACTGAGGATGGAAGCGCGCGTAAGTGCTGTTATCTCTGCTTCTTGTGCTGATTTCTGTAATATTCGGGCAGTCTCAATGACTGTAAGTGCCGTTGTGACAGAATAGGCTGCAGATGTGGTGCCATTCGGGAGTTTCAGGCAAGAACCGTCTACCCACAGGTGGCCTTCTGCATCTGGTAAGGCTGTGTCTTTAAGGTCCACCCTTCCCTTGGTTTCTGTTTCTGTTCGGAATACGCAATCATGATGGGGTGGCTGAGTGAGGGGGTCGGTATCAAGTAGGGGTAAGAGTGTAGCGGGATTCAGAGTGGTACAGCGTTGAATAGTTATGTGCACATTTAACAGGGTAAGTTCGTATCCATACAGTTGGGCACTAGTAAGGTGTTGGGTTTTGGTTTTATTCAACAGAATATCAACGGCATGTGGTACCCGGACTGTTAATGGGGACCCTAGAACTATACCCTCTGTCTGGCGCACTGCCACAGCAGCCGCTGCTACAGCACGCAGACAGGTAGGCAAAGCTCGGGCAACTGGTTCCAAAACAGCAGAAAAATAGGCACAGGATCATTTGTGTGTGCCATGCATTTGACAGAGAAGTGAGAGGGCACAACCTGACCGTTCGTGTAAAAAGAGAAAAAATGGCTTTTGATAATCAGGTGTACCTAAGACTGGGGCTGAACACAGAGCCTGTCGCAGGGTCATGAATGCTTCCGCATGCTGTGATGTCCAGGGAATAGGATCAGAAACATCTTTAGTCATCAGGGAAAGAAGTGGCTTAATAATGAGTGAAAAATGTGGGACCCACTGTCTACAGAAGGAGTTGAGACCTATTAGTGCTCTCACGTCTCTTTGGGTGGTTGGAGTAGGGAAGTTCAAAATAGTCTGAATCCTTTCTGATGTAAGAGTGCGTCCCTCCTTAGACAACAGGTGGCCTAAATAAGTCACCTGTTTTCTACAATACTGCAATTTGTCTTTGGATACTTTGTGGCCATGTTCAGCAAGGAATTTGAGAGTCACTAATGATGGCTGTCGGCCCAAATGGGTAGTGTCTGCTGCTAATAAAATGTCGTCTACATATTGAATAAGAGCCACTCCCTCTGGGAGATGGATCTGGTCAAGTTGTTTCCTCAATGCTTGGCTGTAAATGCTCGGACTTTCTGTATAGCCCTGAGCGGCGCGACAGAATCTATACGATCTGTTCATTAGGGTGAAGCCAAAAAGAAAACGTGAATCTTCATGAATTGGGATGATAAAGAATGCATTTTTCAAATCTATGACCATGAAGGCTTTATCTGTAGGTGGAATCATGGTGAGGATAGTAGTTATGTCCGAAACTACCGGAAATTGTGGTACTACTATCTTATTAATAGCCCGCAAGTCAATCACAAATCTGTACACCTTTTGGTGTGTAGCCGATCGTTTTAATACCGGCAAAATGGGGCTGTTGCAGACATTGGAAGGAACCTGTTCCACCACACCAGCCTGAATGAGGTCTGTTACAATTTTTTGTAGTGCGAGCTCTCCCTCTATAGATATTTTATACTGTGGTAATCTAGGCAAGTGTGCACCTTCCCTGACAGTGATGTGAACTGGTGGCATCTGGATAGTACCAACATCAGTATCAGAAGTTGCCCATAAGGTGATTGGGATGGTAGCTAAATCTTCCTGAATGTCTGGAAGTTGGAGTAGCTGTACAGATAGTTGGCACGGGGAAATATTGTCATACAGAATGACTCTAACATTATCTGGAGAACATCTGATTGTGGCACGGTAATGTTTTAACAAATCCAACCCCATGATATTCTCAGGACAATCTGGTGATAGCAAGAATGTTGCATAAGTGTCAGCACCGTTGATAGAGAATGGCGTAGGTTTGGAAAGGGGGTTCACGGAGTGCTTACCATCGAACCCAGTCGATGTAATTAGTTTGCCAGATGGAGGAGCCCTCGGAATCAGTGGGGTGGTCAAGGTGCTGCGGGATGCTCCTGTATCCACAAGGAAACATCCTCTAGCGCCAGCCACCAATGCTGTAACATAGGGTCCCTGTTGATCTACAGGTACCTCCACTGGTTCCTTCCCCCATCCTTGATGTCCATAGGCTGACCAATATACTGGGCTCATCTCAATATCGTCTTCGGCATAATCCTGAAGGGTAGCCTGGCGTTCTGAATTATTATCAAACCTGTTGCCTCTATATTGATATTGGAGTCGGGAGGGGGTGTTGAACTGTCGCGGTTGCGTTTTGCCTGTGGCAATGTTATCAGCTAATATCGGGCAATCCTTCTTCCAATGTCCCGGTTTCTTGCAATAGGCACAAATATCAATAGACTGGGGACAAGATCGATATGATTGCTGGTTCTGTACTGGAGTGTTTTGGGTTTTCGGGTTGAACCTGGCATTTTGCTGCCGGACATTATTTGTGTCGCGAGGGCGATTACGGGTGTCTAACTGGCTAAGCAACACTTGTTCTTTTAATTTCTTCTTTTTAGTCTCCTTTTCTTCTTCTGCGTTTTTGTACTGAGCCTCGTAATATTGTTCCATTGTCAATATAGTGGTGGGCGTTGCCGCTGGCCAGTTCCTTTCACTGGTCATAAGCCTGTTCCCCACTGCTGGTAAGAGCCCTTTAACAAAAGTCTGAATATGCAGGTGGCGACCAGTTTCAGTCGCGACATCCTGACCACTGAAATCGGTATATGCCTTTCCTAGTCTAGTAAAATAATCAGAGACTGATTCATCAGTATTCTGTTTGCAAGCATTAAGAAGGGTCCAATCTACCTTTCTCTCTGGAGTGAGAGTTTTTAGTTTGGCTAACAGTCTTTTCGGCAGTGTTAATATATCTTCATGCGCCTTTTCACCAGGTTTTCTCTCTTTTTCCCTTGTTTCCAGGTCTTCCCATGTACCATGGAAAGCTGCCTGATCGTTAACATATCTGAGCGGTTTCCAAAGCTCGGCTGGCAATATAAGGCCAAAAAATTGAGTGATGTCAATTAGGGTCAAGGTATAGGTGTTCAGTATCTGCTGGACACTCTCATAGGATCCCGTAGGATTCTTTCTGATGTCAGGTATATATTTTCGTAACTGTAACATCTCAGCCTTTGTCCAAGGAGTATATACAAAGCTAAACATTAATCTGGAACAGGCATTCGGGTCATCTGGGTTATTCAGGACTGTTCCAGTACCCCGTGGAGGAACATAGATGGGGGCAGCCTCTTTGACTGGCATCTGAACAATACTCTCTGTCTGACTATTGGAATGCAGAGTATTTTTTTTTATCACTGCTAGTAATGCATCTCTGTCATTTTCTGTAGATTCACCATCGTGCAAGCGCCTATATATTTTCCGGAAATCAAGCGGTATTTCCTGTTTGGCCATAAGGTGGTAAGCCATTCTTTCTAAAAAATAGCTCTTTCTTGTCGAATGTACCTGACCCTCTGCTACGGCGTGGATGTCTGAAGGGGAGGCATAGTCGGTAATTAGTTTGTAAGCTATGTGATCTATTTTTTTTCTTTTCCTCGTCCCTGAGTCTAGGAGAATGTGACCTATTATACTCACCCAGGTCGGAATCATAACTGTTGTCTGAATCTCTAACCTCCTTTCGGAGTCCCTTTTTGTCCTATTTCGTCACAATTTTAGGAATAACTACAGGGGCAAGGGTTTCAGTCTCTGGGTCAGGTACCTCCACCTGAGCCGGTGGGGTTGGGGCGTCAGAAATGGGAGCGTTTTGGGCCGGTGCTGGCTGCGGCTGTATCAATTGCTGTGTCTCATGATAAGCGGGAGGTCTAAAAAGCAACATAGCATCGTCTTCGTAAATTTTTGGGGGCAGTAAGGGGTACTGTCCTGTTGTGTTAAGTCGGTGTTCCCCATCACACCCTTCTATATTTCTCTCTATTTCTCGTACTCTAAGGGCTGCGCTTTCTTGCTGAGCAAGTTTTCTGAGTGTCTTATTTTCTCTAGCTTGAGCTCTTCTCTTTCTTTCATTAATTTCTTTCCGCCACAGACCAAAGGAATCAAACATACTTGTTCGCACCTTCCATCTATGCAACTGCTCTTCCAAATATGTAAGTTTAGGTACCTCAAAAGAACCGAATTCAGGCCACTGTAACTCAGCATTATTTTTTTGTGTATTTCCGCCATCATTTAGTATAAATTATACCGGAAATACCATATTTGATGTACATCTCTTTATTAGGGGTCCCCTCTGGAGGGGCTGGCTGACTTTCTTCTAACACATCCTGACTGTTCGAGCAACAACAACAGAGTTTACAGAATTTACTAAAATCAGGCATGTTTACTGTACTTAAATAATATTTCTCTCAGAAACCAGACAGTTCCCAATCAGGAACACATTACCTGTCCTTCAGTCTTTGCAAAGATCGAATCAGAAACTATTAATTAAAACAGAAAAACAGACACATGCATGCGTAACTGAATCCGTATATAAGAATTATTTTTATGTCGCTTAAAGCGACCCTACCAGAATACCCAATGTGTTTCTCCGCTCCCGGGTGGTTCTCCTCCTTATTTTCCAGACAGACTAGACGGACCAGAAAGGGATTCCACATAATATAAACAATGGTTCCATAGGGAAACAATTAATTTCAATCGTAATAAATCAAAAACCACAGCATTTATAAATCAGTTGAATAATCAATATCGAACAAGGATGTACAATTTTAGATACAGAAATTTATTCTTTGTGTTTTAAGTTAAGTATCAACTCTTTCAGAGATAAACAAAATCCTATACAAGGAAAAGATAAAGAAAAGGCTGTATATACAATATTTTTGAAAAACGACGCAGTGACCAAGTGAATAAAGTGACTTAGTGCAATAGGTGACAGTGTAAATAATTACAATATATGCACGTATTTACTAAGTAAAACCAAAATATATAAAAAATTCTTATTGTGAAAAGTCCTCAATTTCCTCATGGGTATACAATAAACCTTGTAAGGCACATGTCCTGTCTTTTGTTATCAACAAGGAAATCCGATTAATAGGGGACTGGAGAACCGTCAACGTTTCGACCCTAAATCAAACACTAGTTGTAAGTAGTCATATCGGGTCTTCTTCAGGACACAGGAGGTGTATACCAGCCTAAACAAAATAAATGGGTATATATGAAAAATAAATATCAATGCTGTGATAAAGACTTTTGACAAAAAAGGGAAATAATCCCATAGACTCACCTAAGATATAGGTAATAGAACAAATGTCCCCAATAGTATCACAGTTGCCACTTGTTGTCAATCAAAGGGGGAACTGCCGGGTGACATATATGCAAAATAATAAGAATATATCAGAAACACGAAATAATTTTAGCCATTAAGCCAGTAAGAAAATATTCTTTTTAAAGTTTTACCGGGCTCGTAAAGAGTCTTGGCTGCATAGGGGGGCCTCTCCCTCTGCCAGGTTAATTTCTTCTTTATTCTCTCTGTCTTTATTCTTACCGCTGCAATTAACGGGACTTTCTCTTGAATACTACAAGTGTAAGCCCAAATGGGAATAATCAATATAATGTTCACGACGTGTGACAAACAGATCAAACCATTTTAGGTTAGTAATAGCCCAAGTTAATGGCTCACCTGACTTCAAAGTTGGAACTTTGCGTATAACACTTCGAAAATAGACGCAGCCATCAGGACACAAATTCCACTATAATGCATAAGCAAAACATATTTAGTTTCGCAGATTGTTATACAATTTGCATTAGACTAGCGTCTTATTTGTTAGAGAATAGGTGACATCAACAGACAATCCCATGTTCTAAGGGCTTACATCTGATCATAGAGTAGCAATCTCTATATGCTAAAACAACTTGACACCTATATCCAACATATGCGATATAGCACACACTTTAAAAGAAGACCTATTCACATGAAACACATAGAAAACTGACTATATTCTCCCCAAATGCTCAATACTCGGTTGTCCATGCATTTAATCGCAAACAAAGCGACAATCTAATTCCTATCGCACAATGTGCAGTGTGATACGCACTTCAAAAGAAAAGCCTATGCACATCGAATGCAGTGGAACTAACCATATTGCCTCGAGGTGCTCAATGTTAGGTTATCAGTCCATTTATCAGCAAGACAAATCACGATCTACTCATGTTATTAAACTAGCTCAACGCCTAGCGTAAGGGTGAAATGCGAAAGATTAGAACTCCTCATACCTGATGGTACTCGATTACTTCTATCACTCAAGGGGGTTCAATTAGTTTGAAACAGCAAGCCCGAGAGACGCGCGTGCAGCAGCTATATTGCTGCTGTCAATAGACATAGAAACGGGACTATTGCTATTGACGTTAGCTGCCATAGAAACAAATCTCACGGGGCATGGCGATTCTTCGTAAGAGCGAGATGGCGCACAATGCCATAATCAATCTATTGTATATTCCAGCACAGACGATCAAATCTTTCGTTTATGCAGATCTATAATATGTTATTCAACAGCTGCATTTCATCATTAAGTTTGCATAGTAGATTTTATAAAAACATTAGTTTCAGATTTGTATCAGTAACCTAAAGGTTTGGCTGCAAATTTCTATTGCACATTTTCCTCATATTAAACAACTCTTTTTGTTCCATTACAAGTAACCTAGTTGGACAAAAGACAAAACAGCACAGTAAAAAGGTCACAATATAAGAGAACAGTCAGGGCTGGGGCCACTGTAGTCAAAGACACCGTAGAGGAAAGGAGATCCAGGCGACGTTGGCTGCGGAGACTCAAGTCTGCTTCCCGCAGGTGCACTCCTCATTTACCGATCTTCCCCTCCTCTCCGGTTCGTCAAGCTGAGACCACAGAGTCTCTGATGGAGCCCCGCGTTGATGCGCCAATTGAAGAACCGGGGGTTCTTAGAAGTAGACCACCCAGCAGTGCAGGAAACACCCAAGTCCACAGCTTCCTCCAAGTACGTTAAAAAATGGGAGACCACACCTCTGGGAGTGAAGAAATGCAGGTTTATTAATCTCACACAGGAATCTCTAGAGATGGAAAAGTGTCCGTGACCCACTGGAGGTAGGTAATGGGAGACTGTTCAACTTGCAAGGAGCACGCAGCACCCATTATAGGATGTGGACGATTCCCTCGCAAGAGCAGGAACGTGGAAAGTCCATTTAGCTTGCGGGGATGGAGATACAGATCACCTGCCCTTTGTCACGGAGCTTGATGCTGGAATGGGGCAGTCTAAGCCTTAGGCACATCACCTGCCTCTTGCCGCGTAGTTTGAACAGGAATGGAACCCCCGAGGAGGTCATCTGCCATCTCAACATTCCTGGAACATTTTAGCATGGGTGCGGGGAAAGGTCAGCTCAAGGTGCAGGTCGACATGTACGTGGTCAGTGAAACAGAGGTGAAATGGACATTGTAGTCACAAAGATGCTGGGGCACATGGCTACTTAGCAGATTCAGGTTTCACATATGTCAGCATATTTGTTTTCATATTTTTGATGTCATCCTAATAGTCCCTGAAATATATCAATGTAAGAGTAGGTCTTGTTTGAATTATTTAAAAAATCAGTTTGTGCGCCTCTCAAGATGAGAAGTGAAAACATGTACCTAAAATCCTCTTGTTTGATTTACAACGACTTACTCCCCTTTGTATGTCTCTATCTACTGTCAGCTTCTGTCATACAACAGCCCTTGGCGTCAACCTTCAAAATATCTTTAACTCGTACATCAAGGAACATCCTGGCAGCTGACCTCACAGAGGATCTCTAAAACAGTAATCTCTCTGGCTGGAGCTGGTAAGTTTACATTGTTGATATAACATAAGCTCATACATGGCTCAGCCTTTAGTAGCATATGTTCACATAGGCTCACTTGGTACTAACTTTATTTGCAGAACAATATAATAAAGTAGTGTGTTGTGATTTTGAAACAAAACGGGATATGATGTATTTCATCTGTTGAAATCCTCCAGGTTGTGGGGACATTAAGCTGACAATGTTGTTGAACCATCTACAAGCGGAGGACAGTGGGCAATCCCAGGAGAGAATCCGATCCTCCTCCAAGCAACAATATCTGCGGTCAGCACTTTTCACCAAGAAGTGGAGGGGGAGGAAATGGAGCTTGTGCAGGAGGAGAAAGACCTAGAGGAAGAGGAGGGCATTGTTGGCCCTCACATAAAATCTTAAAGAAGGCTACTTCAATGCCAGCCAGCAGTTTTCCTTCTAAATCCCTTTTGAGGATTGCCAGTCCCCAGCCATTAGCTAAGCAGCCACATATGCTATGTATGCTTATGCAGCATTAACTTCAACACAGCTCTCACATCCCAGTTCTCTCTGTACAATTTCTTACACAGTCCTTCCATTAGGGTGCAACTGTGGTGTTCTCTCAATCATCTGAGAGAGCTAACACATCCCTGGTGAGGAGCTGGTATCCTCCATTCATCTCTCTCCTCCTCACAAACTCCCAGGTGCCATCCTCTGTGCTGGTCAACTTGAAGGCAATTTGAGATGGCCACGCTTTTTTGGGGGGAGAGGAGTTTGTATCAGCTAATGTCAGCGACTGGGAGGATCAGTTTTACTTGCAACAAAGTGATTTGCAGCAGGATATTTGTGCACTGGAGGCTACTCTGCTTGAGTTGTCCTTGAAGCAACTCCCTAAACTGATTGACAGGCAGATCTGTGCCTTGAAAAATGTTTCAAAATGTTAGCAAGACATGGCAAATATGCACCATGACCATCTAATAACACTATCTAATAACACTTAAAGAAGAGAGCGCAAGACACCATGCCTTGGCTATGAAGATGATAGAGAAAATGTGCAAAATATGCCAGTGCCATTCTTCCTGACCAATACATGCAGGAGATTACACACAGACAGCTATACCACCTGCACCAACGTACCACCTGTACCATGACCTGAACAACCACTCTCTTGCCATCAGTCCTTGGAATAGGAATGGTCTGCACATGGAACATTCTCGCCAGAGAGAACTTATCCATCAGTTCGATCTGACTTTTACCCTAGAGTTATTCTTGAAGCATGGACTCACACTTATTCCCCCTACCTTTACAGGGAGAGGTTGTAATACCCTCATTGACTTTATCTTTGTATCTCCTCCCCTGTTCACCTCCACTTGTGAAGAAAAGGTACATGATATTTTTAGTGACTATACACCTCTCAGCGTGGAAGTGGGTTGTGCTTGGGTGAGGGGCTGTCCCCAAAGTAAGGCTCTTGGGGAGGTGTTGGTGGTGGCTCAGAGAAATGGATTGAGATGGGCAAATATAGTCCCCCCAATACTTTCAAGCCGAGCTGTTTAATAGCTGCACCTGTGAGCTTACCATTTGCTTAGTGGTAGATGTTGAAGGGATTGACATATTAAGAGCCTTTGATAGATTGACGGCTGGAGTACATCACCCTTTGACTGTCTCAGTAAACCTGCACATAGGTTGTTTGACACACCTTTGCCAGGGCTCACGGAAATCTAATTAAGGCTTTAAAGACATCCCCTAGAGATAAACAGCAGTGAGTGATCTGTCACTTCAATTACAAGCATGAGATCAAAGCAGAAAACTTTTTCGGAGGGAGGAGGAATAGGTTCAGTTGAACGATACCGCTTGTCTGGCAGACAGTAGCTCATTTTGGAACATAGTCAACCGCCCACTGTTCACCTACCAAGAAATACCTCAGCTCTGCTCTCATATTACAGCTCACAGATTGGTCAGTCATTTTTCTGAAATGTATTAATCTATGACCTCCCTTATGAAGGACAGTTCATCTGTGCCTTCCTCCCAGGGCATGTCAACCCTGGGTTTTTCAGTAGAGGAATTCAAGGCTGGAATTCTAGGTTTGTCAAAAAATAAGGCTCCAGCCCAAATGGCATACACATGGATCTGAAAGAGACACGTTAGTCATAGACTCCTTACCTTAGAATATCCCCAGTCATCAGACTAGATCCGGAACGTTTTCCTCAGCAGTACCCCTGCGCGTCGGAAGGTGGCGTCGAGCGGCTCCGCGTCCATGGTAGGCGTTGTGATCACCGGGATGACATCGCAGCAGCTACTTAGACGCCACCCTTGCGCGCTGACGTCAGTTCTTTCTTTTTCTGCACCAGCAAGCGCAGATCCGAAGAGAGTGGGACCCCCAATCAATTTTTGACTGAGTTTTTTGGGACTTTTGTCTTTGTTGTTTGAGTCTTTGACTCCTGGTGTATAGGAATGCCCATTTTTAAGTCTTGTGAGGCTTGTCCCCACTTGATGTCGGTGACTGATCTGCGCCGCAAGTGTTTCTATTGCCTGCCGGGCCATGGCTCCGAAAACTTTGCTGGAGCGGTCCCGAAAGTAGCTTGAGGCCCGGGAGTTGGCTCCGGCCATTCACGGTCCCGTTCCTGTGGGAGGTCGAGGGACCGGTCGCGGAGCCACCACCATTGTTCGACGAAGTCTTCGCACTCGGGGTCAGGTAGGACAAAGCACAAGAAGTCGAAGAAGCGGCGTCACTCTTTGCCTTCCCCTAGCTTGTCGCGCGACATGGCTGAGGGTGCGGGTGGTGCCACCCCCGCGGCTCCGGAGGAGCCTAGGCAGTTGCCGGTGGCCTACCCTCCTTTGCCGGGTCCGTTGGCGACTCCGGGCCAGCTACAGGAATTCCTGTCTGCTATGGCCCGCCTATTTGGCCTGTCGGGCCCCGCGGGCGTGCCTTCGGGCCCCGCGGGCCCATCAGGGGGGCCTCGTCTTCCTTTGTCGCCAGCTCCGGCCCGACGATGTCGATGGCTCCGGACTCGGTGGCGCGAGACCCCTGTGGATCCATGCCTGGATCACAGCCGATGCCGGTTGACCTCATACGACCTCCAGCAACATCGACACCTACGGCGCGGCCGGCCCTCTGGCCGATGCTGTGACCGGCTTCCATCCCCTACGTGGAGACGGTGCCGGACCGGTGTCGACCGATGCCGATTCCGACACCGATGGGGAATTTCTATCCCTATCTCCATCCACCTTCTTTCCCACCTGCTCCGCAGGTTACGGAGGACGGGGAGGACTGGGAGGGGTCTGAAGACCCTCTCGCAGCCCAATGCGGGTTAGAGCCAGACTGGGAAGAGGAATTGGAGGACGAAGGTGGACTGGATTTTACTCCAGAACCTGGCGCACTGTCTCCTTCTACCGTCGCTACGGAGGAGGGTGATACTTATTCAGAGGTGTTGCGTAGGGCGGCAGAGGCTCTCCACCTTGAGCTCCCTACAGTGGCCATCAGGACTAACCTCCTGACAGAAGTGCTTTGGCCAGCGTCTTCCTCTGCGGAGCCGCTGCTGCCCTTCAATGACGCACTTTCAGACGTCCTTTCTTTGGGCAACTGATCCAGGCCCTACACAGGATAGGAACGTGGCCCAATGCCATCGCCCGGCCCCGGGCGACCCCATTTTCCTCTCCCAACACCCTACCCCTGAGAGCTTGGTTGTCCACGCCTCTGCGTCCCCCAGAGTATTCCCTTCCGCACCTCCGGATAGGGAATCCAAGAAACTGGAGCAATTTGGGAAGAAGATTTTCTCTTCCGCCAGTTCAGGGTTGCGGTCTGTGAACACCGCATGCCTCTTGGGCCGTTATTCCCACTCTGTGTGGGATACAGTGGCGCAGGTGCTGCCTCAGTGACCGGAGGAGGCCCGGACGGTGCTCTCTCAAGCTATTGCTGAGGGGAGAGATGCAGCCAAGTTCACGATTCGTTGTGGCCTTGACACTGCCGACTCGCTGGGCAGAGCGATTTCCACGACAATGGCGCTATGCCGTCACGCCTGGCTGAGGACGACTGGCTTTTCAGGGGATGTCCAGAACACTCTGATGGACATGCCCTGTGATGGCACTTGCCTTTTTGGCGACAAGGCGGATAGTGCGTTGGAATGCTTTAAGGATTTGCGATCTAAGGCTAAGTCCTTAGGCCTGTCGGCTACAAGCACTCCTTCGGTTTCTGCCTTTGGCTCCTTTCAGGGTCAATGAAGGGGCGCCCCAATACGTTCATTTCAGAGCCACAGGCCTGCGCAGCAACAGTCTCAGTGCCGCCGCCGAGGTGGGTCACGGGGCAAGCGGGTGGGTCAGTCCACCACCTGCCCTGCCACCACTGCCTCCAAACATTCCTAGTCCGGTCTTTCAGGCCCACCAAACGGCAGTGGGCGGCAGGATTCTCCATCACCTCCCCTACTGACGCACCATCACTTCGGACAACTGGGATTTACAGATAGTCCGAAGGGGCTACTCCCTCCCCTTCCAGACTACCCCTCCAGCCATGCCACCTCAGCACCACTGCATGTCGGGGGATCACTTGGCGCTTCTCCAGCAGGAAGTTGCAGCCCTCTTGGCCAGGGGGGGCCATCAAGCACGTTCCACCGCCAGAAGTAGGTCGTGGTTGTTATTCTCACTACTTCTTGATTCCAAAGAAGGACAAGGGTCTGCGTCCTATCTTAGACATTCGGAACGTTAATCGCTTCCTCCAGAAGGAGAAGTTCAAGATGCTCACACTTGCTCAGGTCTTGTCTGCCCTAGACCTGCAAGACTGGAGGGTAGCGTTGGACTTGCAGGACGCTTACTTTCATATCCCCGTCCTGCCGGCTCACCAGCGTTACCTGCGGTTCATGGTAGGCCACAAGCACTTTCAGTACACCGTGCTCCCTTTTGGCCTTACCAGCGCCCCTCGGGTGTTCACAAAAGTGATGGCGGTGGTCGCAGCTCATCTGCGCAGATCAGGAGTTTCAGTCTTCCCCTATCTTGACGACTGGACGTTGAAGGCGGGCTTGCCCCTGGCAGTCGTCTCTAACCACCAGACTACGGCTGACCTCCTGCATTTGCTGGGGTTCTCTATCAACGTGCCGAAGTCGCACCTGATTCTCTCTCAGAGGCTCCTCTTCATTGGAGCAGTTCTGGACACGGCGCAGTCTCGGGTTTATCCTCCCGAACAGCGAGTCTGGGACATTTGGGCTATGATATCCGATCTTTCGGCCCTTGTCCTGGGTTTCGGTCAGGATGACCTTGAGGCTGCTGGGCCTCATGACCTCCTGCATCCTGCTGACAAATCATGCCAGATGGCATATGCGGGCTCTGCAGTGGGACCTGAAGTTCCAGTGGATGCAGCATCAGGGCAACCTGTCCGAGTACATCCAGATATCGGCGGGCACTGCACAACAGTTGCAGTGGTGGCTCAGGAGCCAGCATTGGGTCAGTGGCAGATCACTCTCCCTTCCCCAACCGGAGCACACAGTTGTGACTGATGCGTCCCTCCTGGGATGGGGCGGCCACATGGGAGAGGCGGAGATCAGAGGCCTCTGGTCTCCAGCGGAGTGCAGGATCCATATCAGCCTTCTGGAGCTCCGGGCAATCCTACTTGCACTGAAGGCGTTCCTTCCCTCTGTCAAGGGGAGGGTAGTGCAGGTGTTCACAGACAACACCACCACCATGTGGTACTGCAACAAGCAAGGTGGGGTGGGGTCGTGGACCCTATGTCAGGAGGCTCTGCGTCTCTGGACTTGGCTGGAACATCAAGGCATTTCCTTGGTGGTTCAACACTTGGCAGGTTCTTTGAACGCCAGGGCGGACGAACTCAGCCGCAGGTGCATGATGGATCACGAATGGCGTCTTTACTCGGAGGTGGCGCAAGGACTCTTTCAACAGTGGGGAGAGCCTTGGTTAGGTCTTTTCGCCACAGAAGAGAATGCGCAATGTCAGCAGTTCTGCGCATTGGAATTTCCAAGGCGGCACTCGCTCGGCGACGCTTTTCGTCATGAGTGGAGTTGCGCTCTATTGAATGCCTTTCCGCCTATACCACTTCTACCCAGAGTGCTGAAGAAGATCAGGCGCGACCAGGCCCAAGTCATTCTTGTGGCCCCGGACTGGGCTCGAAGAGTTTGGTATCCAGAGCTACTCAGTATGAGCGTGGATCTCCCGATCCGACTGCCTCTTTGGGAGGATCTTCTGTCGCAGCAGCAGGGGACGGTCCTCCACCCGAACCTGTCCAGCCTCCACTAAATCGGTATACGCCTGCAGGTGGAACACATTTGTGGCATGGTGCACAGCAAAGGCTGTGGATCCCCTTTCTGCCCCTCTTTCAGAAGTCCTTTTGTTCCTTCTGTCTTTGGCCTGGCAGGGCTCTGCTCTGGGCACTATTAAGGGCTAACTTTCTGCAATCTCGGCCTTTCTCAGGTTGCCTGATCAGCCCTCTCTTTTCAAGTCCCCTGTTGTAAATAGATTTCTCAAAGGCATTACTCACCTTTTCCCTCCTATTCCTTTTGTGATGCCGCAATGGGACTTGAATCTGGTTCTTACCTATTTGATGTGCGCTCCCTTTGAGCCGCTGCACAATTGTCCTCTTCGTTTATTGAACTTGAAGACTGCTTTTCTGGTTGCCATCACCTCTGCAAGATGAGTGAGTAAGCTCCAGGCTCTTTCCTGTAAACCTCCTTTTCTGTCTGTTCATCCGGACAAGGTTGTGCTTCGCACTCGTCCTTCCTTCTTGCCAACGGTCGTTACTGCCTTTCACATCGGGCAAACTATCACCTTGCCCACTTTCTTTCCGCCTCCGTATCCTTCCAGAGAGGAAGAGAGGCTCCACCGTCCGGACCCAAAACGTGCGCTCTCGTTTTACCTGAATCGCACACAACAGTTCCGGGTGGATGACCAGCTCTTTGTTGGCTACGTAGGCGATAAGAAAGGCCGGGCTGTACACAAGAGGACTATCTCCCACTGGGTCATCTTGTGTATTAAAGCCTGCTATTCTCTGGCTGAAAAGGAACCTCCGGTGGGGTTACATGCCCATTCTACCAGGGCAACAGCAGCTACTACTGCATTGGGACGTGGTGTCCCCCTGCAAGACATCTGTCAGGCAGCTACGTGGGCCTCACTGCACACTTTTACTTAGCATTATTGCCTGGACAGCCAAGTCCAGAGACAAGGCTTCTTTGGCCGTTCTGTTCTCCGTGACTTTCTGGTGTGATCTTGGTTCGCAGACCCACCACCGGGGTTGGTATTGCTGGGGTATCTATTCTAAGGTAAGGAATCTATCACTAACATGTCTCTTTCAGATGCACAAGTTACTTACCTTCAGTAACGATATATCTGTAAGAGACATTAGTTAGTGATAGATTCCTTACCGCACCACCCATCCTCCCTGTTGAGCGAACTGATTTCTAGGGTTAAGGTCATCCCTTTCAGGGCCCTAGTTTCAATCCACCAGTGGTCAGTATCTTGCATGGCTCTGCGTTCCTGGTGCAGAAAGTCGTGCACAGAACTGATGTCAGCGTGCGAGGGCGGCGTCTAGGTTGCTGCCGCGACATCATCCCGGTGATCATGACGCCTATGACTGACGCGTAGCCGCACAACGCCACCTTCCCACGCGCAGGGGTACTGCTGACGAAAACTTTCCAGATCCAGTCTGACACCTGGTGATATTCTAAGGTAAGGAATCTATCACTAACTAATGTCTCTTACAGATATATCGTTACCGAAGGTAAGTAATTTGTATATCTATACCTGAATGAAGCGGGTGACATGGGCACCTGTACTTATGCAGATCTCAAATGCAGCAATTAGGGCTGGCCCCCTGTCCTCATGGGCCACGCCAATCATTGTCCAAATCTTCATGGAGGACCCAAACATTTTCCGACACATTTCGTTAATAGACTCCATTGTGAAGGTACTTGCGAGGGTAATCCTTAACAGACTCCTGATTTGGGCTGTTGAGAATCACATTTTATTAGACCTGCAGTGTGGTATTTAGGTCGGGCCTGAGTACCATCGATCAATGCCTGAACTTGCAACTAGTGATCTCCAAGTATACAGTTGCTAAACCAGGTACCATCTACATGTCTTTCATGGACTGAACACAAGCATTTGATAGAGTTAATCATGATAAACTATGAGCAATGCTGTTAACCATGGGAGTTGATCCCAACATTGTCATCTTTCTTAGAGATCTGTACCTAGATATGTCAGCCGCACTTCATTGCAGCATTCAGCGAATCCTGTTCTGATCCCTTTAAGGACCACTGTGGAGTTTTTCTATCATTAAGGGAGAGCGAGAGGGTTGGGTACCCAGTTGCATCTTCCTTAGCACAACTTTTTTTCACAAAATGGCAACTAGGCTGAAATAGAAAGAGTAAGTACCAGGGGACATCCAAAGATTGTGGAGTAGACACCTCACACACTAGATAGTGGCATGCTTCATCACCGGTGCCTATCCACACCCTGATAGGATGGTACCACCAGGGTGGAGTTGACCAAAAATGGGAGTTTCTATATAAATTGTTACTGGATTATAAAGCAGGGATTTAGATGATTCTGTGCTCAAAGCCAGAACAGGTGTGGGCCTCCAAAAGTTAATTGATTCTTTCATCTTCTTTATGAGCTTGCTGGACTTTTCAACCAATCAAAGTAAGTCCTTGATAATAGTAACAAGAGCTGGGCAGTCAAGAGCCAAAGCCTTTTATGCCCAGGGCCATATGATGGCCAAGGTCTATTCCATCTCCTATTTACAGGTCCAGTTTGATGCCGCCCGTTCTTGGATCCCACTAGTTGCCACCAAGAAGGTTACACGATTGGGCAATACACCACTGCTGACTCTTCTGCTTACTCTTCTCAAAATATACCAGGCCAAATGCATTTCTGTAGTGTCACATGGTAGTGACATTTGGGGCTACACAGATGTTGCAGCACTCCAGATAGCGGAAAATAAATAATTGAGATGGCTTCTTGGCATACCTCAATGCACAACCACCTTTGTTGTTCATCAAAAGCTAGGAGCCCAATACTTAGAAGACACACTATCTTTCCGTCCCTTATAGAAATGGATTTCCCTCTGTCTGCGGCCTGAAAACAAGTTAAATTCAGGATATTGTAAGGGACTGTTTATCCCTTGACTAAGCCCTGAAAATCCCCTGGTTTATGTACATTAAGTCCTCTTTTTCATCCCTGGGCCACCTAGAACTATTTGAACATCCAGAGCTGATAGTGAAATCGGACCAGAATTGGGTGGGAGAAGAGTCTGCCGCAGCACACAAGCAGAATGGAGAGACTTGGGAACTTTTGAAACCATCTGTCCGAGTCTACTATGCACTAAAAACAGTCCAGTGGATGGAACCTTATCTTATTAGGGTCAGCACACTGAACCACAGTTTCCTGATTACAAGGTTTAGATTGAACCAATTACATTGGCTGTTAGCCTTTCCAAGGGGCATCCATAGGGGGTTGAACTTTAGTCATTGTGGCTGTGATTCCATCTCTGTTCTAGACACACTATAATTTATAATGTTTTGCGAGGTTTATGTGATCTCACACAGTGCTTTCATTCTTCCACTTTTTAAAAAATATGGTTCTTTCCAAGTTGGCCTGGCCCTAATGTTTTTACAATTGCTGGCAGATGGTTTTCTCTGTTTTTCCGTGGTAAGTTTTCTCTCAGATGCAGTCAAAATTAGATGTTTGTTCCTCGACTGATTGCCCATTAGTATGTAGGTGCTTCATTTATCTCCTACCTTATGTTGAGGAATACTAATGTAGTTTGGCTGCCATACATCACAACACGCCAGGAGTGTTTTATGTCCTAGTTTAATATAATGTTTTTTTAATGTTTATTTATTTCGATTGTGTTATTCTAAGATGTCCTTTTATGGAGTTTGATAAATCCAGACATAAAGAATATTGATTCTAATAAACGTTTTTTGTCATTTTGAACCACCCAGAACAAGAGCAGTCTCAAAGACTCTCACTATTAGCATGGCATATGCGGTATACTATACTAGGTGGCACTCTACCATGCACTGTATTCTCACAAAAGATGTTATTTGTGATGTCCTATTATTGTAAATACTATTATTTTAAATGGTATAAGTGATATAATATGAGGGTATAAGCAGCGCATAGAGAAGGCATGAGTTATAGTTCATTTTGTGTGGCTATCTAGTTGAATACAATGTGCATGGAGGTGCTCAAGTTATAATAATTTGAAGGTGATGCATAAATTATAAATTAAAGGATACGTTTACAAAGTAACCTTTTTCTGTAGTTTCAGTTTGGTTTGTAGTTAAAGAATAAATAAAGTCATAGTAATGTAAAGGTGATGAGTAATTTAAAAATGTAACTTTAGAATTTGCAATATGTGTGCATTTTAACTGTGTTTTGTACAGAAAAAATAAGTTAAGTCTTCCAAGCCATAAAAAAGCTTTAATGTATGAATTTCAATTTTTTGGGATAAAAATGTATTTTTAAATTGTAGAGTTTACTGTCGTTGCATCAAGTGTCTTTAAGTGGAGTTGATACCATGGAGTGGAAGAGAGTGTCTACAGTGCACTGTCTTGCATTGTTGTAGAGTGGAGTGTGGCACAGTAGAGTGGCATGTAGTGGACTAGCATAGAGTGGAGTGACATAGAGTGGAGTGTTGAGGGGTACATTGGAGTGGCATAGAGAAGAGAAGATTGGAGTTGCATAGCATACAGTGGAGTAAATTTTTATATAGTGCAGTGGCTTGTCGCATAGTACGGTGGCGTGGAGTGCAGTAGAGTGGGTGGGCGTAGTGTAAAGTCGATTAAGGTGTTATAAATTTGGGTGGTGTCTTGTACAGTACAGTGGAGTGGTGTGTTGTAGAGTGTTGGAAAATCAAGTAGAGGGTTGTACAGTTTAGCGTAGGGGCCCAGAGTAGCGTACAGTGTAGTGTAGTGGCACAGAGTGTAGTAGAGATTTGCAGAGTGGAGTTGAGTGGGGAAGTATACAGTGGATTGTTGTACAGTGCCATAGAGTGAGGTAAAGAATTGTGCAATGGACTAGGGTGGAGTGGAGTCCAGTGAAGTGGTGTAGCATAGAGTAGAGTAATGTGTTCTAGAGTACAGTGTATGGAGTATATAGTGTAATAAAGAGTTTTAGAATGGAGTGGTGCGTGGTACAGTGGAGTAGACTGGTGTGTTGTAGGGTGGAGTAGAGTGTCACAGATTGGAGTAAAGTGTTATACAGTGGAGTGGCATAGAGTAGAGTGGAGTACAGTATGGTAGAGTGGAGTGGTACAGACTGTCATCCTGCTGAGTGGCATGGGGTAGCATACAACGGAGTGGCGTAGAGTGCAGTAGTGGTGTACAGTGGAGTAGTGTCTCATAGAGTATATTACCTGGTTGTAGCGGCTTAGAAGGAGTTGTATGGAATGATGTAGAGAGAAGTAGAGTATTGTACAGAGCTATAGAGTAAAGTAGAGTGATGTACACTGGCACTGACAGGACTACATTGTTGTACAGTGTACTGGGGTATAGCGGAGGGGCGTAGACTGTTGTTGAGTGAAGTATAGTGTTGTTGAGCGGAGCACAGTGGAGTAGAGTTGCGTAGAACAGAGTGGCATAGAATGGAGTAGTGTACAGTGAAGTGCAGTAGCGTACAGTTGAGTGGTGCAGAGTAAAGTGGAGTGGCATAGAATGGAATAGTATACAGTGGAGTGGGGTTGTGTGGAGTTATGTTTAGTGGACTAGCACAGAGGTCAGTGTTTTAGAGTGGAGTGACGTAGACTGCAGTGATGTACAGTGGAGTGGCATATAGTCAAGTGCTGTAGAGTGGAGTGGCCTACAGTGAATAGCGTACAGGGTGTAGCATAGGCTGGAGTGTCATACAGTGGAATAGCGTACAGTGGAGTGGTGTTTAGGGGAGTGACGTGGGGAGTGATGTACAGTGAAGTGGCATACAATGGAATAGCGCACATTAGAGTAGCATACAATGAAATAACGTACAGTGAAGTAGCGTAGAGTGGCATTTGGTACAGTGGAGTGGCGTACACTGGAGTGGCTTCAAGTGGAGTGGCGTACATTGGAATAGCATACAGTGGAGTAACATAGAGTGAAGTGGCGTGCACTGGAGTGGTGTAGAGTGGAGTAGCTTACAGTGCAATAGCATACAGAGGAGTGGGATAGGACGGAGTGGCATAGAGTCAAATAGCATAGAGTTGAGTGACATAGAGTGTAGTTGCATACAGTGGAATAGTGTATAGTGGAGAGTGGAGTGTTGTAGAGTGGAATAGCAAACAGTGGAGTGTTGTAGTGGGCTAGAGTTGAGTGGCATACAGTAGAATAGCATATAGTGGAGTGGCGTAGAGTGGAATAGTGTGGAGTGAAATGGCATAGATTGGAATAGTGTATAGTGGGTGAAGAAGAGTGGAATAGCATAGAGTGAAGTTGCAAGAATGGAGTTGCATACAGTGGAATACCATAGAGTGGAGTAGAGCAGAGTGGAGTAGCGTACAGTATGGTGGTGTAGACTTGAGTGGCATGCAGTGGAGGGGCGTAGAGTGGAGCAGGGTAGAGTAGAGTGGCATAGAGTAGAGTGGCATACAATGGAATACCATATAGAAGAGTGGCATACAGTGGAGTGGCAAAGAGTGGAAACACTTATAGTGGAGTGGCTTAGACAGGAGTGGCATACAGTGAAGTGGTGTAAAGTGGAATAGCATACTGTGGAGTGATGTACAGTGCAGTGAAACAGTGTAAAGTAGAGTGACGTGAGGTGGCATATTGAGCAATAATGTACAGTGGAGCAGCATAGAATGGAGTGGCGTAAAGTGGAGTGTCATACAGTGGAATAGCGTACACTGGAGTGGGGTTGAGTGGAGTAGAGTGGAGTTGCATAGAGTGGAATAGCATAGGGTGGAGCAGCATACAGTAGAGTAGCGTACAGTGGAACGGCTTAGAGTCCAGTGAGGCACAATGGAGTGACATAAAGTGGAATAGCATAGAGTGGAGTGACATTCAATGGAGTAGAGTACAGTGGAGTGGCGTAGAGTGGAGTGAGGTAGAGTATATTGGTGCACAGTGGAGTACCGTAGTCTAAAAGGGTGTAGAGTGAAGTGGTGTACAGTGGAGTTGTGTAGACTGGAGTTTAGTAGAATGGAATACTGTAGAGTGGAGTGTTGTAGAGTGGAGTAGAGAGCAGTGGGGTAGTCTGTAGTGGTGTACAATGTAATAGCATACTGTAGATTGGCGTCGAGTGGTGTAGCATGTAGTAGAGTGGCTTAAAGTGGAGTGGCATACAGTGGCGTAGTGTAAACTGGAGTGGTGTACAGTAGAATAATGTTGAGTTTAGTAGCATACAGTGTAGTGACGTAGAGTGGAGTGGCATATAGTGGAATAGTGTAGAGTGTTGTAGAGTAGAGTGGTATAGAGTGGAGTGGTGTACTGTGTAATAGTGTACAGTGCAGTGGTGTAGAGTGGAGTGGTTTGGAGTGGAGTGGCATAGAGTGGAGTGGCATAGAGTGGAGTGGAGTGGAGTGGAGTACAATGGAATAGCGTATAGTGGAGTGGCATAGGGGGAAGTGAGGTAGTGTAGAGTGGTGTAGTGTACAGTGGTGTACAGAGGAATAGCATATAAGAGAGTGACATAGAGGGGAGTGCCTTAGATTGCAATAGCATAGAGTGAACTGGTGTCCAGTGGAGTGTCTTAAAATGGAGCAGCGCACACTGGAACAGCAAAGAGTGCAGTGGTGTACAGTGCAGTGGCGCAAAGTGGAGTGTAGCAGAGTGGACTAGGGTACAGTGGAATAGCATAGATTGGACTGGCATAGAGTGGAGAGGTATGCAGTGGAGTGGCATACAGTGGAATAACATACACTGGAGTGGGGTAGAGTGAAGTGGCATAGAGTGTAATAGTGTAGAGTGAAGTAGTATACAGTAAGTTAGAGTACAGTGGAGTGGTGTAGAGTAGACAGAGGTCTAGTAAAGTGCTGTACAGTGGAATAGTGTAGACGAGAAGGGTGTAGAGTGGAGTGGAGTACAGTGGAATGGCATAGCATAGTGTGGAGTATTGTAGATTGGAATACCGTAGAGTGGAGTGTCGTAGAGTGGCGCTGAATAGAGTGTAGTGGGGTAGGGTAGACTGTAGTGGCTTTCAATGTAATAGTGTACTGTGGATTGGTATAGAGTAGAGTGGCATACAGTGGAGTGGTATAGAGTGGATTAACGTTGAGTTTACTAGCTTACAGTGTAGTGACATAGAGTGAAGTAGCATAAAGTGGAATAACATAGAGTGTAGTGAAATGGTATAAGGTGGAGTGGCATAGAGTAGAATAGTGTAGAAACTAGTGTGATAGAGTGGTGTGGCGTAAAGGGTAATAGGGTACAGTGGACTGATGTAGAGTGGAGTGTATTAGAGTAAAATCCAGTATTTGTAAAGCGCGAACAGTTACCCAGGGGCATCACGTCGCTGGGGGCCATCGGGAAGATTAAGCAAGCTATTGCCCAGAGTCACATGGTGCTGGGCTGACCTGCCACATTGGAACCAAACGATGGCCCCCTGATTCCAGCGTCACTCGCCCCGGCCGCGGCGCCACAACTCTTTCCTTAGAGTACATGTAGTGGCGTAGACTAAAGTGGTATACAGTGGAGTAGCATATAGTGGAGTGGTGCAGAGTAGAATAACGTTGAGCTTACTGGCGTACAATGTAGTGATGTAGAGTTGAGTGGCATATACTGGAATATAGTCAACTGTAGTACTGTAGAGCGTAGTAATGTGGAGTGGCATAGAATGGAGTGGTGTATAGTGTAATGGTCTGTAGTGGATTGTGGTAGAGTGGAGTGGTGTACAGGGAAATATTTACAGTGCAAGGATGTAGAGTGGAGTAGTGGGGAGTTGCATACAGTGGATTAGAGTAGAGTGGAGTGGCATATAGTATAATGACTTGGAGGAGTTGAGTGGCGTAGAGTGTAATAGCGTAGAGTGGGCTGGCGTAGAGTGGAGTGAGGTACAATGTAGTGGCATACAGTGTAATAGTGTAGACTGAAGTGGCGAATACTGGAGGGTAATGTCGTATGACTGTGTAGAGTGTAGTGTCATAGAGTGAAGTGGAGTAGAGTGTAGTAGCATACAGTGGATTAGTGCAGAGTAGAGTGGCATTTATAGGAGTGACATGGAGTGGCTTAGAGTATAATAACGTAGGGTGGAGTGTGGTAATAGAAGAGGACGTAGCTTGAACGTGTGTGAACTGGTGTAGCTGTAATGTGACAGAAATATACATTTTGAGGTGTAAATGGTAATCTTTCGAAGTATGTGTGAATAGTGTAAGTAGTGTGAAAGTTATAAGTTTGAAAATACATATATATAAATAAATAAATAAGTTGGAAACTTACCTTCGGTTTGCTGTGTCGTCTTTCTGGCAGTGGAATTGTGGAGAGCGGAAGTGGTAAAGGATTTGGAGCCGCTATGCCAAGCGCGGCTGAATCGACACGCCTTTGATCTGGAGCCTCCACTGATTACTTGGCCCCTTTGGAATTTGGCGTGGCGCACATCGTGGAGGCCCCCCCAAGGACAAG
Organism: Triturus cristatus; assembly: GCF_964204655.1. Lineage (NCBI taxonomy): Eukaryota > Metazoa > Chordata > Amphibia > Caudata > Salamandridae > Triturus > Triturus cristatus. The sequence goes on along the minus strand of NC_140589.1, from coordinate 1,457,930,910 downwards.
TCCAACGACAGCAGCCACAGGAACCGAAGGGGGAGAGCTACCGTGGCTGGAGTGTTGGAAGACGCCGGGATGCAGGTAAGCGCCTGCAGAGGTGAGTGATTGCGTTGTTGAGAATTAGGGAAAGGGGGAAAAGTGCTCACGGACGCAGAAGATGTCCGATAGTAGCAAAACCAAAAGGTTCCGGCGAGCATAAATGAATTGGATGAAGGGCTGGTGCGTGGCAACAGAGATGTTGCAAGGCAATTAGAGCAAGGAAAATTAAAGGGATATACACATCCTAAATCAATTTTGAAAGCGCGATTAGAAGCACAGATGGAGAACTGGATTAAACTGCGGAAGGAAGCTGCAGGCTCGGTCTTTGATGAGGAGAGACCGGGCACAAGTGGAACAGACAATGTACAGGCAGGAGAAAGAGGGATGCAAAATGACAATGCGCAAATGATAATTCAGAAGTTGGAGAAACTACGACGTTTAGAAATCTTCAAATGGTGGGAAATCAAATCCTTAGATAAATATCTAGAAATGGGTAGAGTACCCCGAGGACTGCGAATATTGACTGCCCCAACCCTCGAAAACCCTGACTCAGAGATGCTTCAAGAATGGGCCAATAATAGCACGGAATCTTCAAACAATATGATGAAGATATTAGTGAAATACGCCAAAAAGGACAGAGATAGAATTCTAGAAGAAATCAAGAAGTTGCAACTTGAATTTACCAATCTGACAACCCTTGAAGCAATAAACACATTTGAAAAAGAACTGGAAACAAAGTTGTGTAAATATGAGAAGTCAATAAAAGAAATGAAGGCAATAAAATTCACTAGAGACTATTTGGACTAACAGAGGGGGCAAATTTACACTTTCGGCAAGCGATTTGATACTCTACGTAGACCAAAATTATCCAATACAACGGAACAGGCAAATAAAAAAAAAAGGAGAACCAATGACACTAGCTCTGAATGGAGCTCGGAAGTAGACACAGATCTGGAAGATGGAGCCAGAGCAATGGCAAATGTGGAAAAACCCTCGACTGTAGTAGAAGAATTCAGTTTTTTAGGCCTAGACAGAGACATCAGTGCCAGGCAAGGCTCCCCAAAAAGAGGAAGAGACTGGGGATACAGAGGAACCGACAAAGAAGAAGGAGAAGGTATGGAGCTAAGATCAGGAAGCAGAACCAAGAACTTGAAATGGAGAAACTAAACACAATGGCAACTTCCATTACTGTCATTAACCTCACAGACCTAGTTTTATCTGAATCAGAAATGAACATTCTAAGCCTGGGATTATCATTCTGTCGTAGAACTAATTTCAACTATGCACGGACGCGAATTGATTTCTTCCACTATATAAGAAAGCTAAAACTAAGAAAATACTTCAACAACCAGTCAAGCAAAAGAAACAAAGAAGTGGAAAACCAAGGAAAGGCACAGAAAATAATTTAGTGATAGATGATCTAGACCTACTTAGAGACCTGGAGGATCTGGGAAGAACACAAGAAAGTTTCAACATAAACTCATCGCACAAGGAAACTGCAGATAGAATGGGTCTAAATATTTATGGGACATGCACAATGGATTTTAGAAATAAATCTAGTTTTATACCTCCCTTGCCCAAGGACTCCATTGACCTTTTCTCGGAAAGAGTAATCCAAGATCTTTAAAAAATTGCTAAAGAATCCAGCAAAAATTTCAATGAAGAGACAAAAGAGAAGGAAAGAACCTATGAGAAAACAATGGCCAAGATCAAAGCGACAGCGTACATAGTTGTGAGACAATCATATAAAGGGGGCAATGTCGTCCTTTGGCCTTTGAACAAGTACAATGCAGAAGCTAAAAAACTGTTGAGTGATGCAAATTGTTATCAGCGAGTCCCTTTAAGCAACCTCCTGGAGGTACAAAAAAATTCTTTAAAGAACTTGCAAGGTGGAGAGGGATGGGGTTGATTAAGGAATCAGAATATCACTACTTGAAAGTCGAGAATCCTATCACCTTGAACCTATATTTAATCCCAAAGCTGCACAAGAGCATGACGTCGCCTCCTGGTAGGCCAACAATTTCGGCCATTGGGAGCTTGTTTGAGACTACATCTAGGTTCTTGGACTATTTCTTACAAGATATTGTAAAGTCCTTACCTTCCTATATCCAAGATACAGGAGACTTCTTGAGATTACAGGATGTACAATGGGAAGGGGGCTATTTGTAGATTATTCTTGATGTAGTCTCGTTGTACACAAGTATTGCTCATGTGGACGGCCTAAGGGCACTTGGACACTTTTAGGGAAAAAAAGCACTACATTTGTATCAACACTCTGAAATGCTTCTGCAGATGGCCAAACTATGTCTAGAAAACAATTTCTTCCTTTTTGGCACCGACACTTACAGGCAACTGAGAGGGACAGCGATGGGCACCTGCTTTGCCCCCAGCTATGCGAATCTTCACATGGGCTGGTGGGAGGAGCAGATGCTCAGAGTGGACTTTGAGGTAGAATGAAGGGACAACATCAAAGCCTGGTATCGATTTATTGATGATCTTTTTATTATATGGAAGGGTCCGGTGGAGAGTGCTGATGTTTTTATATCTGCTATTAATGTCAATGTACTCAATCTGGTGTTCACCAAAACCATCAGTGATACTGGTATACACATTTTAGATCTGGATTTTTTTATTCAAAATGACATTTTACATACACAAACATTTAGAAAAGTAACAGCAGGGAACACCATCCTGCATTCTGAAAGCTTCCACACAAAAATGTTTAAATTGAGTATCCCATATGCGGAACAACTGCGTATGAAGAGAAATTGCAGTGAGGGGAGCTCATTAGCTTCAGCACAAACAGAATTGACAGGAAGATTCAGAGAAAGAGGGTACAGTGAAGCAGTTTTAAGTCAGGCACTAGCAAAAATGGAGGAAAACGTCCCGACAACAGATCCTATCAGAGAAAAAAGAACAGAAAGAAATGAAGAAGGCCTCTGCTCAAGATATCCAAATGATAACCGGGTACAGTGCCTATCATGCAAGGGTGAGAGACTGCTTTAATAGTCACTGGTACCTGGTTAAATCGGACCCCAATTTAGGCAGCAAAATCTCCCGTAAACCCATGCTTACATATGAAAGGCTCGTTCCATGAGAAAAGAGCTGGTCAACAGCAGCCCAGAGATGGTGGAGAGTGGTATTTGGCTTAAAGCCATTCCAGGCTTCACCAAATGCCTAAAATGTAAAGCTTGCAGACACGGGGTAAACATGAAAGAAGTGCAACTGCCCCTCATGGAAAAACCGTGGAGAATTCCACGTTTCCTGAATTGCAAGAGTGGCCATGTGGTTTATGTGCTGCAATGTACATGCCCTTTAATCTGTGTGGGAAGCACCATCCACATTTCTCACATTAGAACTTTGCAACACTTGAGGGCTGTAAAGAACAAAGATCAGTCATATCCTGTTGCAAGGCACATGAATGAGGTTCATGGGGGTAAAGTGGAGGGGTAAACAGCGTTTATAACAAAACCTTTTTTCCACAGGGAATCACAACGCGGTCGTTACAACTACTGTGTTGTGATTCCGCATACCATTACTCCGCAAGTCGGAACAACAACTGGCGGAGGGGGGTAGGGTGTTGGATTTAAAATCCAACACCTTCCCTAGTGTCCGCACAGACTGGAGTCGGAATAGTAAATTATACTATTCCAACATCCAGCGCCCCCCCCTCCGCAAGTCATGCGGAAAAAAAGAATGCGGGATAAGGAGGCATATTCAAGTGGAGGACCTGACATATTATTTAGTAGATTCGGTCCCAAGACGAAGAAGAGGTGGGAATAGAGAAGCGAATCTAAGGAAACTTGAATCTAAACACATCTTGATGTTTGACTGTAAAACCCCGAATGGACTGAACTATGATGAAGATCTGTATGTTTATTTGACCTAAAGACATGTATGTTATTGCAAGAAATATGAAATTAGGATGTAGTATGAACTCTAGGTTGGCTGTTTGTAGATTTTGTATTTTTAAGACAATTATTTGAACCCAAAAAAATGACCAAGTATAACATCTTTGGATGAATGTAACACTAGGGATGCCACAACCATAGAAGAAGATAGGTTGGAGCATTGATGGCACAGTATTGTAGAGTCAAAAATAGGAGTGTTGTGCAAGGATCAATAACTATTTAAATTCTGCTGAGAAAGTAAGCACTTGCACTTTAGTACATGTTGCAACATATTTGCGTAATTTGCATAGTTATCAGAGAGTTATCTACTCAAGAAACTGCATCTAGAAGAGAGAAGGAACAGTACACCTTATTGCACTTGCACTTTATCGAATTTGTGAAATTTGCACATTAATCTGAAATCAGAGTAGGCTGCTACGTCATAAGATTTTGCCATTTATGTGCACTAGCACCTTATTCTCGAACAATTTGCGTAAATTTGCACAATTATACTTTCGAGCTATTGAATCATGACAGTAAAACCATTAAGTAAAATACCTCCATATGTCCTTGCACTACATTCGAAGCATGACGTTTTTCGCAGGTTAAGAAAATTAAAATATGCTGCTACTTTGGAATTTGTTATGTATGTGCACTGGCACTTTATTCCAAAAATGACTTGCACTAAGCATTTGCACTTTAGCTCCACCATAATATGTGATATTCAAGCTGTAGGTGGTTGGTGTCAAGTCAAGTCAAATGGTCTTTATTCGGATATAGAATATCCATAAAAGTATAAGTCATCACCACCAATAGGATACAATACACAATACATAAAACCCACATGTTAAAATAAGTTGAATATCGAATCAACATTGTTAATAGCATGAGCAAATGTGCAAAAAATAGCAATAAAGTGCAGGTAAGTACAATGTGTGTAAATCACAAAACAGTTGTGCAAAATAGTGATAAAGTGCTAACAGGTTCAATATATACATTATACAGACAACAAACCCAGCTGTATCGATGTACAAATAGCCGTGCGTGAATATTGAACTAAGAAATGTTCATAGTATTTCTCGATCGTACCGCAGATTGCAAAAATGAGCTTACTCTGAAAATCATGTCATCACTTCCTAGCCGCAGTATTTCATCAAATGCCAGTTTATAATCAATAATAGCATGTGATTTAAAATATGAGATTAAATACTGTTTAGTGTATCTGATATAAAAATTACAGAAAAACAGGAAGTGTAAAATTGTTTGTTTATGACCAGTTCCACATGGGCAGAGCAGGTTCTCTAGGTCTTTATTAAAACCGAGTGGGAAGCAAAGTGAGTATTTTATACTCCCATCCCTAAGACGAAAGAGCAAGCTCCTATTCCATCTTCCGATATTTTTCTTAAGATAATCCTGTGGCGTGTCATTTTTATTGCCTGGGAATGTCAAAATGGAAATATATCTAACTATTGAAGGTTTGAAGAACTCCGTATGTCCTCTAGCCCTTCGGAATGAATCATACAATGCCTCTCTCACGGTTTTTATATTCGTACCGTCTGTATTTTGGGGATGGGAGAAAATATGTTCCAATTTCACACTGGCTAGACTTTTCTTAACAGCACTGAGCCAAGGTATGAAACTACCCCTGTCGCATTTAAGGCAGTCGTTGATTATTTCCTGAGTTAAAATTGCTGCTGGGTTTCGCCAAATCTTTAGCCAGAACAATGCTGGCCGAGATTTGATAAAATCCTCGACATAATACAAACTTAATTCTTTGTGACATATGTAGGTGGGTGAAGAGATTTGAGCCCCTAATACCTTTCTACAAAATCTATTTTCTTCGGTTTGAATACCACTGCAATTTGTGTACCCCCACACCTCGGCACCATAGGTTGCAGTTGATCGACATTGTAATTTATAGATCTGTAGTAAAGGTATCACTACCTCAGCCCGCTTTGGCTGTTGTAAACTAATAATTGAGTTAACTGCCTTCCCGAGTTTGTTTCTACCGTGGGCCACGTGTGCTGACCATGATCCAGAATCTGAAAATACTAACCCCAGGTACGGAAAAGTGCCAGTGCTTTTTAGGACATTTTCTCCTGACACTATATGATTAATACAATGTTTTTTGGGCCCGCAAGACATAATGTATGATTTTTTAAAATTAGTACACAAGTCCAAATCTGCCATAAAGGAAACAAAACCCATAATTAAAACGCGGAGTGCTTTAGGTGTGTGGCCCATCAGGACTGCATCATCCATATATAAGAGTACGGGAAGTAGTCTACCATTGATTTTCGGTACATCGCATGTTAATTTAGACAGGGATTTATTTAATTCATTTAAATAGAGAATAGAAAGTAGGGGGGCCAAGACACAACCTTGTCTGACCCCCCTGCCGATTAAAATATCCCCGGAGACCTCTCCCTCATTGTTTATCCTTACCCGAGCTTTTAGGTCTCTATGCAAATGTGCCAAAAAATAAACAAGTGACTTATCCAGCCCGTAATTTAATAAAATCTCCCATAATCGTGATCGGTTAACAAAATCAAAGGCTGAAGATAAGTCCATAAAACCCAAATACAAGGGGGCTTTTTTGGCGATGGTATATTTGCCTAATATAAGGTTTAGGTTTAGACACTGTTCTACAGTTCCCACATTACTTCTGAATCCCAGCTGACAGGAATTTAAAATTTGATTATCCTCTGCCCAATTCCTAATTTTATTAAAAATCACTCTGCCCAAAATCTTTAGTGTGTTATCTATTAAAGATATAGGACGGTAGCAACTGGGATTTGATCTATCGTCCTTCTTGAAGATGGGCACGATGATGCTGGTTGACCAGGTTTTTGGAATTGTAGTGTTGGGCAGATTATTAAAAACATTACAAAGTAAAGGGGACCAAAAATCGGGTTCGGATTTAATAAGGTCGATTGATAACCCATCAGGGCCTGGGGCTTTATTCCCTGCACTTTGATTTATGGCATCTTCAACTTCAGTTATAGTTATAACAACCTTATAAGCAGGATAGTGATAATCAATAGTTGCTGTTGGAGCTGTATATATTCTTGCAAAATGCTCCTCCCAAGACTTACTAGGTATGTTACAATTTATAGCTGTTACATTTGAACCAATGGACCTCATAGCGTTCACCGCGCCCCAAAACCCAGTTACATCTTTAGTTGCAGTAGTACATGCAAGGGAGTCCCACCTCTCCTTCAATATCTCCTCAGTTCGTAATTTAATTGCTTTCTTATAGAGTCCTCTCAGGGTTTTGACCAAGGTCATGTCCCTGGGTTTTTCGGCTAATGCCTCACGGAGGTCACGGTTTACCCGTGAACAGATGCCGTTAAACCATCTGGGGTTCTTACTTTGTAGCCTAACAGGCTTAGAAATTTCCTGTTTAATACCAGCACATAACCCAGTAAAGGCCTGAATAATCTCTATATCAGGGCATCCACTGGACAGGCGCGTCTCCACAAGTAAGGGATAAGATTTTATAATTTGTGCAAGTAGGGCCTTGTTATCTATGCCTTTCCAAATTACTTTGAGTTTGTCGGTGGATGCCACCAGATTCTGTGCCCCTATTTCTTTTTGTTTAGTAAATTTGTTAACAAAAATAATAATTGTCAGAATTGGGTTGTGGTCACTATAGCTAGTGCATAAAACTTTCGCCTTAATTAAACAATTCTCAAGGGATGAGGATATAAAAACGTAATCAATGGTCGATGAGCTGCCACGACCTCTAAAGGTAGGCAGTGGACTTTTATCAGACATACAACCAACTTTCTCCATAACATTAACTAAATCCCTGATCGATAGATGATTAAACAATTCTTCCCCTCTTTTGCACGGAATTAGCGGGACTGATGTAACTATGGTATTGTCCATTCTTTTGTGCAAATGTGCATTAAAATCACCTCCTAAACAAATTCCGTCCAATTTACCAAACCTTTTTTCTTCCATTATTTTATCAATAAAATAAAATAAAATAATAAAATTCCTATTAGGCAGTGATCTAAAATCATTATTATAAAAATGTATAAAACATAACGTAATCCCATTCGAATAGAGTGTGGCCTGAAGGTGACTGTCATTGGTTTCCAAGGGTTTGGTGCTACTTCCTGCAGTGATCTTTATCCATGTGGATAATCCCCCACTAGGTCGGCCAACTTCAGGGCTTGGGACAGTACTATTATAGCAGACAAAACCCTCAAGAAACAAATTGCTAGTACTCCATGTTTCCTGAAACATAAAAACATAAAAACTGCTAACCATGTTGGTCCACTCTACTATGTTCATTTTGGATTTTAGACCAGCAATATTCCAGCTCAGTATTTTTAAATGTTGGTCAGTAGGCATGGGTTCACTAGTGACAGGGCAAAGAGGCAACAATTCTACCGGGCGAGACTTTTGAGGATTCCCGGTAGAGCTGGGTTTGATCATGACCTAGTTACCCATTTGTGTATCCCAAGATTGTACTACACTGTTTGAGGGTTCGCTCGGTAGTCAGTCCTGCCCCTCTAAATCAGACAGGGCGGCAAACCGGTTATGTACAAAATGAGACAAAGTTTTTGCATGATGGGTTCTTTGCGGTGGTCTATAAAAAAAGCCAAGTGGTAGTGAAGTTATGGCTGTTGGGGTGCTAAAAAGGTTAGTGTTACGTTTTAAGATGCCTTTCACCATAGGGGGATGCCTTAAATTCACAACTATACAATCGCCCATAATATGTTTAGTTGAGGATCCTACCCATGCCACCCGTCGCACCATCAGGATTTCGTTAACAGTCTCCATGCCCATCCCCTTATACCTGGATAACCAATCAATGCACTTATTCTTGAGTTGATCCCAAGACTCACTTTGGTCTTCATACAGGGGGGTACACCAGCTAAGACTAGAACATAAGGACATGCTTCTGGCGGCAAGTTAAGTACAGTAACGGCATGTTTTTTAACCCGAGTGACAAGAATAGGCTTGTTGTTTGGGTGTGGCATTGATTTTGTATGTGCTGCCGCAGGTGGGGTAGGAGGGGCCACTATTGGCAGTGAGATGAGACAAGAAGGTTTGGTTGCCACAGGGGCGTTTAACAAGGGCAATGTACTAACCGAGGTGCTAGGCATGGAATTACAAGGCAAGCTCTTCTTGTTACCATTACACTTTTCACATATATTGTCTGCACCAGGAATAATACAGTGGCCACTCCCCCCTACAATGCCTTTGTTAATTGTCTCCATATCTTTCAATAAACGTTCACCCCTGTTTTGGTCAATAATAATAGTCCCTTTTCTTTTCGTATCTTCTTTTTTCACCAGGCTTTCCAATCTATCCAAACGTTTAAAAATATGATTAAACTGTTTATCCATTAGACTTTTTAAATGCTTAAAAGTGGAGTCCACTATGGTGTCAATTAGATTCTCATTTGGCCTCCCTTGCATGCCATTTACAAATATTGGCTCAGTTTGTGTGCACATAGAATTGGATTCTGCTGTAGTAGTGGTCAGATCAACAGAACTGTTAGGTAGGCCATCTAGTTGTGTGCTCGTGCTAGATAACACCCCGCTTAATGTGGTTTTTCCTCGTAGCCACATGCTCTGAGGGGTTGGTTGGGTTTTGTTATTGCGAGGGGGTTGTTTCCTCTTGCTGATAGGCATCTGGATGTTGCCTTTCTTGCTTTTCCCCCCCGCAATCTTTAAGTTTTGGGCCGGGTTGGTGATGCTAAAATCAACTTCAATAACCTGCTGGGAGTCTACAATGTCAACAGTATCAATGATATTCTTGTCAATCACCGAGGCCACAGATAGATTTTCGTGAAAGGTGGGATTAACAGTTGTAATACTTGGTGTTAACGGCACAGGGGCTGTGAGGTCATTGTTCTCAGAGCCACCAGGCATATTTAGGGACGATGCTGTTTGGCCCAGGGATAATCTCCGTTCAGTGTTTTCAATTTCGGATGTGACCAGCATGAAAGCATTTTCGAGCATGCTTTCAAAGGAAGGCGGAACGATGGAGGAACTTCTAGAACCCTGGGCAGATGTAATGACAGTACGTTTTCCCATGGTTAGGTTATGCACTCACCTCACTACTTAGAGGGGTGGCCCGGCCCAGCCTCTTCCGGCCTCTGACGGGCGCAGACGGGCCCGCCCTTGGCCCGGGCTTTGCCCGGGCACGCCCACGCGCGTCCTGCGGTGCGGGAGGCGTGCGCGGCTTAAGTGGCGCTTCGCCGCGTCACCGCTGCAGGGTAGCTGGGACTAGTAGCCCTGTGAGAGATGCTGGTTGTTCCCCTCACGGCTTTGGCAAAGGACGAAGCAAAGAGGTTAAGCCGTTCCCCTCACGACGTTTGCGGGTCCCGCGCTGCGGGATGCGTGCGCGGCTTAAGTGGCGCTTCGCCGCGTCACCGCTGCAGGGTAGCTGGAACTAGTAGTCCTGTGAGAGATGCTGGCCGTTCCCCTCACAGCTTTGGCAAAGGACGAAGCAAAGAGGTTAAGCCGTTCCCCTCACGGCGTTTGCGGGTGGTTGGTATCATTATATAGCAATAGTGCAGCACATTAATTCACTTGGACAGAACAAAGACTCAGGACATCAAGTGAACAACATAGCAGTGATCTCATTACTGTTTATAGCGAGGTCCTGGTGGCAGCAGGGTCGCTTGTATTCAATACCCTAGCCAGGCGCTCGCATGACATATATAAATAGTCATCCCTGACATCCGATCCAAACACTGTGTTACAATAAAGTTTTTTGAATGCACAAAATGTAGATGGAGCCGTTCTGACGTAAGCAATATAAAAGAAAACAATTGGAAAAAACAAAACTAAACAAATATATATTTGTATGAGATGCATGTTAAAACTAAGAATGGCCTTAAAACGGGGACATTGTAAAAAGAGTAATTAAGGAATAAACAGAGAAAGAAAACAGACACACAGGGAGTATGTCGTCTCTGTTTGTTAACATGTGATGTCAGAAAGAGAGTTTAAAAATGAAGTTATGAATTGTGGTTCGTTGTGTGAGCATGGCAGGGGATCCTGCCGAAACGTGTAATAGCCCTTCAAAAATAAATAAGTTGGAAACTTAACTTGGGTTTGCTGTGTCGTCTTTCTGGCAGCGGAATTGTGGAGACCGGTAGACTCGTGGGGCGCTCCGGTCCGCTCCTATCTTGAAAGTTTCGGGGTGATTCGTCAAGCGGGGGCTGAAAAAAAAGGGGGGTCCCAAAACGTGTTTTCCCCATGCAATTTCCCATTGTGTTATGTTTACACAGTGGGGAAGGGAGGGGACGGGGCCTGAGGTGACGTGTGCAAACACGCCCTATGGCGCGTTTTAAGTTGGGGAAATAATTCCCCTTCAATCCTGAGGGCCCCTGGGGGCTAACTAGCCCACCAGGTGCTTCCAGTAAGCGCCACTGCACTGCGTTACAGAGAGGTGGTCCACGCCGTGACACTTTTTACACTTCTCTGCAATGCAGCTATGTGGCGCTTGCTGGAGGTACGTAGTGGGCTCGTTGGACCCTAGGGACCCTCAGGATTCAAATGAACTTAATCTCCCAACTAAAAACGGCCACAGGGTGTGTTTACACAGTGGTGAAGGGAGGGGACGGGGCCTGAGGTGACGTCTGCAAACAGGCTCTGTGGCACGTTTTAAGTTGGGGAAATAATTCACCTTCAATCCTGAGGGACCCTGGGGGCCTACGAGCCCACCAGGTGCTTCCAGTAAGCGCCTCTGCACTGCGTTGCAGAGAGGTGGACTAGGTCGTGCCCCTTTTTACACCTCTCTGCAACGCAGCTCTGTGGCACTTGCTGGAGGTACCTAGTGGGCTAGTTGGACCCTAGGGACCCTCAGGATTCAAGGGGACTTAATCTCCCAACTTAAAACGGCCACAGGGCGTGTTTACACAGTGGGGAAGGGAGGGTGGACGGGGCCTGAGGTGACATGTGCAAACACGCCCTGTGGCGCATTTTAAGTTGGGGAAATAATTCCCCTTCAACCCCTGAGGGTCCCTGGGGGCCTACTAGCCCACCAGGTGCTTCCAGTGAGCGCCACTGCGCTGCGTTGCAGAGAGGTAGACTAGGCCATGCCCCTTTTTACACCTCTCTGCAACGCAGCTCTGTGGCGCTTGCTGGAGGTACCTAGTGGGCTAGTTGGACCCTAGGGTCCCTCAGGATTCAAGGGGACTTAATCTCCCAACTTAAAACGGCCACAGAGCGTGTTTGCACAGTGGTGAAGGGAGGGGACGGGGCCTGAGGTGACGTGTGCAAACACACCCTGTGGCGCGTTTTAAGAGGTAGTTTTAATCCCCCTGCCCTATTATATACTAGGGGCTTACAGAGGAGGTCATGCTAATCACAGGGGGACCCCAACGTATAGTGTTCCCTAGTGTAAGTTGATATTTTCACTGTATTCTAAGTGTCTTTTAACATAGCACTGGCTCTAGGACTGGTTAGTCAGACTCAGTTACCACCAGTATCTGTCTGAAAAAGTTGAGGTACAGGATGATTTTGGAACAAGGCTTCTTTCTGCTCTTCTGTTTGTTCTTTCTGTACGTTTTCCTTCTTCATGCACTTTTCTTCGTCTTTGAGGACTTCTGTTGCTTCTTTCTGCATTTCTTTTTTTCTTTCTGTGCATTTTTTCTTCTTTCTTCACATGTCCTATCTCTGTAGGCATAGTTAGAAATTAGCATTTAAAAAACCTTTGAAATTCACTGAAAAAACCATAGGTTTCAGGCACGTTATAGTTAGGAATTAGCATTTAAAAAACCTTAGAAATTCACTGAAAAAACCATAGGTTTCAGGGGCGTTCTAGTTAGCTGGACATTTCATTCGTACAAAACCATTGAAATCCCCTTGATATAGTTAGTTCAGCTAACTATACCTCGCGTGCCTGCAATGCACTGCTGATGACGTCACATATTACATCGCTCATGACATGGTCAGTGACATCACTCATGACATCACTGATGACATCTCAAATGACATCACTGATGACATCAATGATGACATCATCCTTGTGATAGAGTGGCAGACCTCCTTTCACCCTAATATAACCTTTGATACACACATTCAAAAATAGAAACTAACATTTTCAAAACAATGGACATACCAATACCAGTTACAACAACCTATTCAGTAATTCTAAGATCCACATACACATCCACTCATTCACCAACAGTCCTATACAGTCACTCATACATGCACTCACTCATCATATGTACTCAGACACCTATACATCCTGTTACACACCGCCACTCATCCATAGAGTTACTCACACACATAGTCACTCATGCTAATAAAGAATCAAACATCCATTTACTTGCATATACAGTTATACACACACCACCACACTTAATTCTACAGAAACTTACACATACTTAGTATTTTAAACAATCACTTATAGAAACACATGCTTATTCATACAGGAACTCTTCCAATCTCTCAATCTCACATATACTCACTTATATACACCAATAGCCACATATACTAGTTTAAAACATATGTAGTTACTCATAAAGAGACTATTGAGACAATCATTCACTCACTAACACACCCATACACACACTCATCCACTCACTAAAAACAGTGAGTCACTCATTCATGCATCTATGCACTACATAATACCCTCCACCGAACCATACAGACACTTAGACACTCATACTGATACTCAAAAAAACAACTAATAACCTATATAGACACTCATGTAGCTACTCACCAACCCATGCAGCCACTTATACACAAAGTGAGAGACTGATACAGATATTTACATATTTAAACATTACTCACTAACCCATGTATTCACTATGATACACTTAATCAGTCAGTTATACAATCCATTTTTCAAAAAACAAATCATCCATTTAGACACTTATATAACCAATTTTTCTTCCATCGACCGTGAGATATACATATATAAAACATATTTAATTTTCAGAAAAACACACATTCACTGGATGATGTCATCAGTGATGTCATCAGCAGTGACGGCCCGTGTAGGGCGTTTTACCGGGGTGGTGACGTGGCGCAGAGGAGGGGCAGGGTGGGGGGTTGCAAAATGCGGCAAACGGCCGATTTCAGGTAAGTTACGAAAAAAATTAATAAAACGAATTTCGTTGCGCGTGCTGCATCACCAAATGCGATGCAGCGCGCGCAACGAAATTCGTTTTATTAATTTTTTTTGTATCTTACCTGAACTCAGCCGTATGCCACATTTTGCAACCCCCCACCCTGCCCCTCCTCTGCGCCACGTCACCGCCCCAGTAAAACGCCCTACACGGGCCGTCACTGGTCATCAGTGATGTCATTTGAGATGTCATCAGTGATGTCATCAGTGATGTCACTGACCATGTCATGAGTGATGTAATATGTGACATCACCAGCAGTGCATTGCGGGCGCGCGAGTTATAGTTAGCTGAACTAACTATAACGTGGGAATTTCAATGGATTTGTACGAGTGAAATGTCCAGCTAACTATACCGCCCCTGAAACCTATGGTTTTTTCAGTGAATTTCTAAGGTTTTTTAAATGCTAATTCCTAACTATAACGTGCCTGAAACCTATGTTTTTTTCAGGGAATATATATATACATACATACACTACTGGTGATAGGTAGTTATAGTTAGGACCAACTTTTCCCATCGATAAAGCATTTTTGTTTTCCTACTATTTCTTGTGCCGTTTGACGTCACAGAATTTTCAAAACTAGTACGCAAGTTAGTTGAGCTGGGGCTGAGAAAAAGTGGGGCAAAATGTTTTTTCACCATGCACTGTCTATGGGGAGTTTGCAGTTTTTACAGCCCAAAGCGCGGAACAGAATTACACCAGATTTTGCAGAAAGGTATTGTCAAAACCACCATGCACTCTTTTTGCAGAGACGTTATGGATCAACCTTCTAGCACCCTATCTGAATAGCCTGAGTTTTCAGACAATACTTAAGGCTACACAATAGGGTTCAGGGAGGAGAGCCGGAATCCTGGACGCTTGTGGATGAATCTCTTGTCGACCTGCAAAGCAACAAGACTTATTACCTCCTTAATATGTGACTGACTTCTGCTCACTTTCCAATGTACAACATTATGTGATTTGGTTGGAAGACTTTTACTCAAATCCCTACCTGCAACGTTTAATATGGAGACTCAGCGTCCGGATATTGAGGTGATGATGGGAATTCAGATGCACAGGAATGCAGAAGCGAAGATTTTCTTTTCCTCTTTTTGCTAAATGGAAATAAAAGCTTTTATTAATACCTTTCCTGATTTGTTTATTCTAGACTGTATGCACAATTAGTAGCCTTTGCTTTGTACACTCACTTGCAACTGAAATCCAGGAGTAGATCATCACTAAAAGAGAATTCACACGAAAAAGAAAACAACAAATATTCTACATAATAATATTCCATGATGCTCTTAGTTTTTTTTTTAAAAACCTTTATTTGACACAATAAATATATACAAATATGGGCCTACAACCACAAGGGCCAGCCGCTAGTGTAAAAGGATTACTAGATGCTCTTAGTTTTTAAACATCAATCTCCAAATGAAAATTAGATTAACACCAGTTTTCTGTATTGCCTTATAATATTTTCCAAAGTTCCTTCAGTCTTCAACGAAAGTCCAAAAGTCCCAAAAATGGTCTTGTTCTCGAGCGTTACCGCGTTAGAAGATACTCTTTCTTGCGATGGGTGCCAGAATAAACAAATGAGTACTTAGCTTTCTTTTTTCTGTCTTTCCTTTGCAGGTTCAACTGGATCTCTCCATGTTGCTGAATGCGTCGGAAGAAGAAACGAAGCCGGGGCCAATTCGAGATAACATCAGGAAGAGCGTCCCTGGAAACGGGTGAGTGCCTCCACTTCACGGAAGGCTAAGCACCTTCCAGAAGTCGGGTGAGGCATTAACTAGTAATGCCACACCCAAGATGGCCGCCACACTGCTGTACGTATAACGTAATGTGGCGTGCGGTGAGTTTTCAGATTATCTGTTGTGCCGGGAAACCAGCCACGGCACAATCTTGGAGAGCTTTCGATTTCCTGATTTCCCTTTCTGTCTGCTTTGCCACTCGTTCCATATTATGTTGTTAAATGTCCAGAGCAACAAATCCGATTATAAAATGAAAAATAAAAATGCAAAAATAAACGTTCCCAAAAAGAAATTTCATAGCATGCGATCACAGCCCAGAATACAATAAGGTCCTATTTACATAATATGTACGTAATCACGGATATATATTAAACTCTCTACAATAACACTCATAAGGTCGTGCTGGGTGCACGGGACAGGGGTGGGTTTTAATGTCTTAAATACTCTGCGCTTTTGCAGTGGATTCCATGTATGTCAGGGATTCATGACAGGTATATCTTGGTCTAGAAAAAAACCTTTTTGTAATTTCGTGTAAATCTGTTCAGTAGTTTGGGAGCTATTAAAGAAAAAAATGTATAAATAGCTAAGGGCGTGGATCGAAGCCTAATAGGAAAAAAAACGTAACGACTATTACTTCATATTAAAAAAATCATAGAAGTTCATTGAAAAAAACAAAGGTTACAGGGATGTTACAGTTAGGTTGACGTTTTAACCTCACAAAACCATAGAAATTCAGCAATGATAGTTATACTTATAGTTATACTTATCTGAAGCAACTATAACTCGTGTCTCTAAGTAACTTTAGGCCACAAGTTATAGTTTCTTAACATAACTATAACTGCTGAAATTCTATGGTTTTGTGTGGGTAAAATGTCAACCGTACTATAACGTCCCTGTAACCTTTGTTTTTTTCAGAATATTTGTATAAATATATATATGTACAAAGTATGGTTTCACTTCATATATAATTACCTTGTATTGTAAAAGAATGCATGATAAAGGTATATGGGTGGTAAATGCATTGCGTGGTAAAGGATGTATAGTAAAGGCATGCATTGTAATGTCATACAACCAAAATAAACTCAGATATTGCACATAGTTTATGTGGATTTCATCTCTCACTGTCTCGTGCTAACTGTACCCAAAACCCTGATGATGATTCCACCTCTGTTGTGGATCAAAACGCCATCGACTTAAGTGCACAGACGATCAAATATGATTATTTGAGATATACAGGCTGCACACAATTTCCATAGATTGCAATACACCCATTACACAATTTGTATCACTTTAACCTGAGCACTGAGCACGTTTTGCAGCCCACTGTCACTTTATGTATATACCCATTGCTTTGTAACAGATTTTTCTCTACAAATATATGAATAATTATCTTTTTAGGCACTATTGTTCATCTGAAATAGCCAATTTACCCAGGTCCCTATGGATTCATTGGGTTTCCCTAGAAGCTCTTTAATTGGCATCATGACCTCCTTGAATGTAGGCACTGACGAATCTGGAGAAGCAATTGGCAGCACAAGAGGAGTTGTGGGGTGTCTGGGTAAAAGTGTGCTTGACTCTTGTTCTTCTGGTTGAGCACTGGAGGATACAGTGATGCAGGGGGTGTAGTTGGAAGCCCGATGGAACGGGGGCCTCAGGAGTTAAGGAGGCACAGGGGAAAACCCAGAGGATACTCGGACCTGCTCTTCAAACGCCACTTGTAGTTTTTGCTCAAGGCCAGGATAAGAACCAACAACTTCCTCCCCGGTTGGTGGTACCCACAGACAGTTGCCTCAGGATCGCATTTATGGGCATTGTGATAATTAATTTTCAAGAATTAATTGGTAATTCATTATGGTTTTTGTGTAATTTATTTTAGGTGGGCGTTTTGGGGTTTATAGGGGTAAAGGGTGTTAAGTAGTTTATTTATTTGTTATTATTGACTTTTTGTTAATTGATAATAATTAAATTAATTGAAACTTTATTATGGTATTTGTTTAATTAATTTTCAGGTGTGCGTTGTGGTGTTTATAGGAGTAAAGGGTGGGAAGTAATTTGTGTTTAATTAAGATATGGTTGTTAATTAATGTTAATTATTTGATATTTATTGTGGTTAGTTGTTTATTTTTTGTGTGTTGTTTTTAGTTTTAAAGGGGTACAAGTGGGCATTAAACACATTTTAATTACTTTATTATTAGTTGTTAAAAGAAATCGTTTTTAATTTAAAAATAAGTTTTAATTGTGTTTTATTATTTTATAGTTGAATTTAGGTGTATGTTGTAGAGATTTTAGTGTTAGTGTGTGTAGTCAATTGATGTTTATTCGTTTTTTTATTAATAATTATTTTTATTGATTATTAATTATGGAAGTAAATTTAATATATAATGTTGAAGTGTTTTGTTTTTGATGTAGTGTTATAGGGTAGGAAATAAAATAAATACATTTATGTATTAATTAATTTTTTAGGTTGTAAATATTTTATATTTTAATTTTATATATTTTTTTTATAACTGTTTGAGTGTGAATAGTAATTTTTGCCCCTCTGCTATCCAACACTTTCCCTACTGTTGCACTCAATGGAGTGGGAATAGTAATTTTGACCCCTTTGCTATCCAACACTTTCCCTACTGTTGCAGTCACTGGAGTGGGAATAAAATGTTTTACCCCTACGCTATACAACACTTACCCTACTGTTGCATTCAGTGGAGTGGGAATAGTAATTTTTGTCCCTCCGCTATCCAACACTTTCCCCGCTGTTGCTCTCACTGGAGTGGGAATACTGATTTTTACCCCTACACTATCCAACACTTTCCCTACTGTTGCACTCACTGGAATGGGAATAGTAATTTTTACCCCTTCACTATCCAGCACTTTCCCTACTGTTGCTCTCAGTACAGTGGGAATAGTAAATTTTACCCATTCACTATCCAACACTTTCCCTACTGTTGCACTTTTTTGAGTGGGAATAGTAATTTTTATCCCTTCAATATCCAACACTTTCCCTACTGTTGCACTGGAGCGGGAATAGTAATTTTTGTACCTCCGCTATCTAACACTTTCCCTACTGTTGCTCTCACTGGAGTGGGAATAGTTATTTTCACCCCTTTGCCATCCAATACTCTCCCTACTTTTGCACTGATTGTATTGTGAAGATTAAGTTTAAATATTTTCTAATAGTTTAATGTTTTAATTTATTATAGATTTTTTTTTATATATATTTTATATCACTAATATATATATTTATGTAATTTTATTTTAAACTTTTAACCTAAATAAAAATAATAGTTTATTAATTGTTTTAATGTAAAAATATATGTATAAATTATTATGTTTGTGTGTTTATTTTTGTAATTAAGTTTATTTGTTATATTTTATTAAAAGATATATAATGTCTTTTTTGTAAAAATTATATGTAATATATTTAATATATATATTTTATTTTATCTTTATATAAAATTCACAAGTTTTTACATCAATATTTTTTAGTCAATATTTTTTTACTTACCTGTTTAAATATAGGAGTCGATATTTTTGTTGTCCATATTTTTTACTCAAGTGGCATGTTGTAGAGTGGAGTAGAGTGCCGTAGAATGGAGTGGGGTAGCATAGAGTGGAAGGGCATAAAGTGGAGCGGCGCAGTGGGGAGTATGCATGGTATGATAGTGCACTGCCATTACTGAAACACATTTTCAATTGAAATAACCACTACATATCCATCGAAATGCGTTTTTACTGCACGCATACTATAATGTGTGCAAAATTATCATCAATTAGTCTATTGATGTGTTTTGATCATATTCAAATATTTGTTTCCACCACACTTCAGAATTTACAAAAAAAATGTGCTTCGTTTTATACTAAGTTTGATATATTCTGAAACATTAACACAGTTAAAAAAATATCCTACACCCTCTCCTCTTACATGGATACTCAGCAGGAGTGTCACCTAAAACCTCTCACTTCGAAGTCAGAGAAAGAAAAGTGAGCTTGATATTTGACCACTGCCTTTGAATTAGAGGAGGGTAGAGGAGTTGGCTAACAGCTAGGGTGGCTTACCTCGAATCTGGGAAACTGGGTTCCAGTCTCGGCAAGGACGCGCAACATCATGGGATTCTGAGCAAATCACTTAATCTCCCTGTGCCTAACAAAAAGGAATGTGTCCTAATGTAATGCAACTGGTGCTCGTGTAAAGCGCTCTGATAACCGATACCTTCAGGTCAAGTTCGCGCTATATAAAACTCCGTAAAAAAAAAAGAAGAAAAAAATGCACAGCAAATGTAACAAGGTAAGAACAAGAATTAAAGGCCTGTATACAGAAAGCGGGTTCATGGAAGAATACAGTAAGCATGGTATGGGCAATGGGAGGGACAAACTCAAGCTGGACAGCTAAAAGCAAATAAAGCAAGCAAATAGACAATCAGAAAATGTGAATAACAAAAACCAAAAAGCCAATGGTAAGCAACAGGCAGAATGCATTTCTTGGTCAACTTTCTGAATGAGCACAAGATGTCTTCAGCAAACCAGACAACTGGGCTGTCTGGTAGGCTTCGACCTAAAAAATGCTTAGCAGTGACCCTGTGCCGTTTATGGGCACCAAAAGCATGAATATAGTGCATATTAAAATGTCTATGGGGTACTCGTTCTTAGGAGCAGAGAATAATAAATGAGCAGCTTCTGGAGCTCATTTATTATTAATTTTTAATTTTTTTTAAATGTATTTTGCGTGTCCCCGTGCCCACCCGTTACACCCATATGCTTTTTTTTTCAGTAAGAGTAGCATGTCGTGCTGCCCCCTGCCAGAGCCTCTACATACCATTGCGGCCTTATCCCCTGTTTTTTTTCCTTATATAAGGTGAAGGGGTGCACGGGCCTCCTCCTCCTTGAGTCTGTAAAGGTTTTGGGGACCCCATTCATAGGGGCAAAAACATATATTAACCCCCCAATCCTCTACAGGCCCTGGAGACCCGATCCCTTGGAGCCAAAACATATATTTAAAATGGGAGAGGGGTGGACAAGGCCCCCATTCTTGAGACTTTATGGACCCCATAGTATTTAATTACAGGGAAGGTGGTACGTGGCTCTATCCGCTAGCTTTTACTGCCCAGGGGGACCCTATCCTTGGGGCCTTATGTGAGTGCCTTTGTGCCCATGCAGGGCACCCACAGCACACACTATTGGGGCTGTGAGGGGAACCCAGAGCCCTTGCGGCCCTACCAGCTCCCTGCATGCACCCATTACGGGTGCATCGGGGGCTGGCATCAGTGTCGCCCGGCAGGAGAAACTGTGTTTTGCTTACTTTTTTTAAGCTCCCAAGGGGTGAGAGCAGACAAGGGGCTGAGAAGACACAGCTACAGCCCAAACACCTGAACGGATTTACAACAAATGTGGCGGAAAGCTAGATCGTGGTCCAGAAAGAGTGGTTTTTGTGATTTGGTGTTAATCCCTTCTGTAGATTTCGAGCAATTAACACTCAAAAACATTGTGTATATCCTGCCACGGAGGATCCGTGGAGCTGACATCTCATGCTGAGACCTGATTGGCTATCACCACATTTTTGGGTGATGTCCCTAGAAGGGGCGAGGTGCTACCGAACATTCCTTTATGTTGTGGGGGCTGCAGGGAGTTCTGCAGTCACCCACCAACAGTTGGAACTAAGCAGTAAGGGGCACATGCATCAAGAAATGCTTTTTTAGTCCTTAATTGCGATTATTAAGGAATCGCAATTATGGACTCTCAAAAGCCTATGCATGTAGAAATCGCTTTTAAAATAGCGATTTCTAAACATTCCTTAATTGCGACTCGCAATTTGCGAGTCACAATTAAGGAATGGCTTACCATTCATTCCTTTGGGCCTACAGGCCCATAGGAGTGAATGGGAAATTGCATGCGCAATTTGCGAGTACCAATAGGTACTCGCAAATTGTGCATGCAATTTCAAGGGTGCAAAGGTGTCAAAATGACACCCTGTTGCACCCCTGAAATTGTGATGTGCACCCATGTTGTGCACACACATGCCCCAAGGGCATGTGTGTGTGTAACCTGAAACCTTGAAACATGCACTTTAGTGCATTTTACAAGTTTTTTGCAAAATACAGACCAGAGTAATTTCTCGTTATTTTGCAGCCAGAACTAGTGAATTCGCTATTTCTAAGGGGTACACACATTGCATTTAAGGAATCGCAAATTGTGATTCCTTAAATGCAATCGCAATTTAAGAAATGGCAATAAATTGCGATTTCCTAAATTGCTTGTGCCTTACACTTTGATGCATCGCAAAAGGCCTTTTTGCAGGCACAAACGGACGATTTTTGCAAATCGCACCGTTTGCGCTTGCAAAAAACGTTGATGCATGCGCCTGTAAGTCTCTTTGGTCATTGAATCCATGACCTCAGAAGAACTTACCAATATCTTTTTAAAGTACATCCCAGGTTGGAGCTTTTGCTCTCCAGCTGGAAGTGCAGCTCCTTCTAGGAATTGGTTGTATGGCTGCACTTGATGTGCCTGGAAATTGTATAAAAACATGAAAAGTCTTCTTGTAATTATTTTCATGATGGCATTTTTTGGGATGAAAAATGTTAAAAGAAAGGCACAGAGAAATGTTTGTTTTATTTAAAATAATCTCTGACTATTTTCTTTCACATTTTCACTCCAAAAATGTAATAATAAAAACTATGTAAAAAGAAAGTCTTATATACATGTTTTTTAATAAAACTTTATTAAATGTATTTAGTGATCAATATTAATAAACATTGCATTGTGTGAGCTATTGAAATACACATTTGAAATAAATTTGGTATTTTTGGGAGAAAGATGGTGGATCTGCTGTATATGTATATTTTGATGCGCTCACACCTTGATAAAGCCAATAGGCTCACCTTTTATGTTTCGGTGTTGCAGAAGGCTGTGCGTGGAGTAGGGTTGCCTGCTGAAAGGCCAGACCCTGCCGCCAACCACATGCATTGCATAGGGGTATTTGGCTGCCTGTGGGGGTTCGGTGTAGGGACTGTGGTGAACAACTCTATGCAAAAAAAAAATAGAAAGTTGCTGAGAAAACAAAATGTTAAAGTGATGTATCGGTGAATATGACCGTTAAAACATGCTGTTTTAAACATACAAAACCACCAAATTATAGTTATAGTTATCTCCAGTAACCATAACTTGTGCCCTAGGGTAACAAAATCTCGCGCCATTGCCATGCACTGCTAATTACCCCACATATTACATCACTCATGCCATCTTCTATATCATCACTGCAACATTGTAATTAAATTATTGATGCCAAAACTGCATAAATCTCTATTTAAATAAATTACTAATTTAGAGTCAAAATCTTTTTCCATTTGTTATTTATAATGTGCAACATGCCATAACATCATGGCGCTATAAAGGAGAAGGATCATAAACAAAGTAACAATACATTATATAAGAGCACAAGGAAAAAGGTCAGGGCAACAGTACACTGCACCAGTCATTATGGCGTATGATGGCTATAATATCCTGATGAGAGCTAGGTGCAAAGGACCCAGGACGTGACCTTCATGCGTCCACAATGGAGTGGTATACAACCCCCCACACACAAATTTGAGCAAAGATGATCCAGCACTCTAAGAACAAATAATTAGATAAATGACAGGAAGTTAATGTCCATGGTACACAACAGAACAATGAAGAAAATGTATTCCCAAATGATAAGATGATAGTCGGCGGTATTTGCTGTCGAAAAACAATTCCTTTTATTCTTTCAAATTCTTTAAAATCTCAGCATACATTTTGACGAGACTAACGATGCGTTTCGTCCCTCTTGGGACTTCTTCAGGGTATAATAAGTAAAAGACAAAGATCAAAGGCCTTTCTTTTTCTTCTACTTCTGAACCGGACGTCACTGGACGTTATCAGGAGACACGTATCTCATTTACTTGTTCCTTGACAATTCTGTCTACAAACTTGAAAGATTTACTTCGAAGAACAAATGATCTTTGTCTTTTACTTATTAAGCCCTGAAGAAGTCCGAAGAGGGACGAAACACGTCGGCTGTCTCGTCAAAATGTATACTGAGATTTTAAAGAATTTGAAAGAATAAAAGAATTGTTTTTCTACAGCCAAAACGCAGACTATCGTTTTTTCATTTGGGAAGATATTTTCTTCATTGTTCTGCTGTGTACCATGGACATTAACTTTCTGTCATTTATCTATTTATTTGTTCTTAGAGTGCAGGATCATCTTTGCTCAAACAAAACATTATATGCCTACTTAAAAAGGTGAATTTTCAAAATGTTTTAAAAATATGTGGGTAGTAGGCACAGATCTTAGTGCAAATGGGGGATTATTCCACTCTTTTGCAGTGGCATCAGTAAAAGCTTGACCACCAAAAGAAACTACTCTGATCCAAGGAGTGGAGAGTAAAACTTTGCCTGTGTAAAAAATTAGCATATTGCTGAAACCTTTAGGCCAGGATAGGAGGAAATCTGTGGTGCAAAATCCTGTACACAATGACCAAGACTTAAACTGTATAATATATTTCATTGGAAGCCAGTGTAGATGTTTTAGTAGAGGTGTGATGTGGTCACCTGATCAACCAGGCTGCAGTGTTGTGAATCCGCTGAAGCTTTCTGATAGATGTTTGGCCTCAAATGCAGATATTTTAATTTAAATGTCACAGATATATTTCTCATTCAGAATCTGTATAGGGACCTAATTCAACTGCTTGTGATTTGTCTATTAAACATGTTTCCCTTTTCCTTGTTATCTGTTTCTTATCTCCACCTCTCCTATGATGGTAAAAATTTGAAATTCCCAATAATCTTATTTTTGAGAGTTCTATACTACTTTGAATTTCTTTAAAACGAACTGCAATAGGACGAGGCGTACGGAGCAGTTCGGACCCGAAAATGAGTCGGTTGGCGATTCCGCATTTCTCGCATCGTACTTGCTCACTCGTACAGCTGTACGAGTCGGTCAGTAAACACGCGTATGGCTCGTACTTTTTACGGCCAGATCGCGTTTGGAGCCCTTCCAAGCGAGATCGGAATCGGCCCCTAAGTGGTTTAATAGTGGGTCGCACATACGTTCACCTCCATACTCATGTAATAATATATTCACAAATACAGTATTGCAATTAATCTGATCAAGTTTTTAAAATGTCCTTGTTACTCTTTTATCTTTAACCATGTACTGTTTGTTTTCCAAGTGTAAAATTACATCATTTGCATTGGTTACATTTAAAAAAACATATTTTTCATCTAGGGAACCTTGTTTCTTCATTAATGCTTGGTGCATATTGTATTGTTTCATTAGGACTTAAAATATCTTTCAATATTTTTTCCCAGTTAAAGGGTAGAGTGAGCTTATGAGATGATGGTTAGCTTTGGGTATAACACATTGCCATATGTTTAAGAAAACCTTAGAAATTCACTCACAAATGCAGGTAAAGTGCAGTTATGGTTACAAATTAAAATGAAAAGATAGGATGCTTGTGGTTGCTGGTGGGGGGGAACTGCCTAAAGGTGCCAGGGGGAACTGGAAGAACAAACAATGAGGTCCACTTCTGAACTATTTCTGATCGGATTTCAGGGAACTTACGTGCCCAAAATGGGTCCCATGAATTATTGACTACTCGAAACTTGATGATTACTATAGATCTTTGTGACTGCTGGAAGACCACAATGTGCCGCACTGGGGCTTAGGGATGTCCCAGAAGCTTTCAACCTAAGCTGGACACTATGAATAGGGTTGGTAGGTGGGGAGGGGAGCAGAGGAGGGACAGGGAGTTTGGGTAAGGGAATTGAAGAAGCCTGGGATTGTTGGGGAGAGTTGTGGGGTTTGGCTTTTAGTCAGAAGTTGGAAAACCAATATAAGCTTATTCAACTTAAAACCAAAAACACAGTGAAATTTGCAAGTTATTGTTTGGACACAATCCATAACTTGCATAACAGCCAGGCAAATAATAACTTGCACACCAAATCCCTCTCCCCATCCCTCCTCTTCACTGTCAGTATCCAGCAGTCTTGGATATGTTCAGCACTTTGAAGGTGAAGGGGACTAGTGGGTTCCACATTGTCCCTGCAGCAAGATACTGATCAACAGGTTGTAACTTGAAATTGATAGAAAGCGAAGCCCATGGAACTTTGCTGCCTAAACGACATGGATCCAGGGCTGACTGACCACACTTTGGATGTTTACATCATGGGTACAGCCTTAGTGGATAACAAAAAGACCTTTCTTGCCATAGCCATTCTAGATAGTATTTAGCAAGATGTATAGACCCTCCATCCATAGAACTAGTCCCTTAAGGCAGAACCATGGGGAGATCCCTGGTCTTTGCCAAGAAGGTTTGCACCCTGACCTCTACCCAGTCCCCTCTTGCAATCAAGTCAACTCTTGACACCCAACCCTCAGCTCTGTTTCGCTATTTCAATTTGTGCTGGAACCCAGCCTTTGGCTCTGACAGTGGTCATTCTATCTCCTGTACTGTAGGCCCCACTCGAGCGCTTCCATGGTAATAATGCAAAGTTCATCATATTCATGAACCGATTTCATTTACAGTTCTTGTGTTGACCATCCGCATTCCCCAAAGAATCATCCATGATAGCCATAATGTCGCAGTATTTAGGGGCCATTGCAGTGCTTTGGTCAATATGCCTAGTTGAGTCAGATGACTCTACTACACAAATTTGCCACCTTTAACGAGGCTATGAGGAAGTTGTTTGCGAAACACACACATATTAACAGGTGGTGGATAATGAATTAAATGAGTTACTTAATCTAAAAAAAGGAAATAAAGAGCTCCTTTCTTATCCAACCGAGTACAATCAGCTAGATGCAGAAACAAACTGGTCCGAATAGTTATATTCATCTCTCTCATATTGGGCCTTCATGAGGACTTAAAATTTACCCTGGCACAGGTAGTGATTGCTTCCTTCTCTAGGGGATGACTTTATCCACTTATCACAGACTGGCTGTTGACAATTTCTTTCTCTTAGAACATGGATATTCAAATAAATTGTGGCTGAGGAGAAAGCAGGAATGGAGAGGTGAGTGTGTAGTCAAGGTGATGGAGATCATCACTTACTGGAGAGTGACTGGGATGAATGTTGTCCGAGTGACGTGCAGTGTCAAAACAAATTGAATAACTTCATAGGTTTTCTGCTGCAATTATCTCCAATATTTGGACTTAGTTTGTGGCAAAGTTCTGGCGTGCATTATGTACATCTTTAGACATTGACATCCATTTGTCCTCTGCCTACGATCCGCTGGGCTGCCATCCGTAGGGCAATGGACAAATGCAACATGTTTGCTGACTCTTGTAAAACTGACTGGGCCTTTAGTCTTGCTGAAGTTGCTTAAAATGTTTCAACTCATCCTGCAGCGGGGATTTCACCCCTCTTTTGCCTTTTTGGGTACCATCTGAAATCCATTATATTGCAGTACAGAGGGAGCATCAGATACCCTCTTGGAAAAAACACCATCAGCATTACCAGATAATTTTAGAAGAAGCCAACACAATTTCTTACTAAAAGCAGTCAAATTAACACTTACAACCAGTATCTCAATATCAACCTGGAGATTTTGCTTGGTTATCCACCAAACACCTACAGTTGCAAGGGGTAAGAACAATAGCAGTCTACTTTTTAGGTTGTTTTGCCATAGAACGTATGATTAACCCAGTGACAGCTAAGAAGATTCTGCCTGCTGCACGCCGTGTACTTCCCGTTTTTCATGTTTCATTGCTTAATCTCTATAATGAACACAGTAGACCTCATCCACCTTATGCTACCCTAGTACAGGTAGATAGTCAAGTAGAATATAAAGCCATTTCGTGCTCCAGGCGCATCAGAGGAGGATTGTTTCTCCTAGTAGAATGGAAGAATTTCTACCCAAACAGCAGGTCATGAGAGCATACCAGGCATGTCCATGCACCATGTTTTGTTTACCTATTCTTTTTTCATCTCCCAGATGAACTTTGGCCTGTTGGAAGGGCCTGGATTGTGGCTCTGTCTGCCCTGTTGTCAGAGGCCACAGGCGACTGGTAATTTAGGGAGAGTAAGATTTACTTGTTCGGATTGTTAAACTACTATTGGGTTCTTGAACTGTTCTTTGCACTTATGTTGTGGAACTCTGCCTTGCCTTCTAAGATGTGCTGTAACTAGTGTCTCTTAGGCATTCCCAGAGGTATTTATTTTACAAATGCCTGAGTGATTGTTTATTTCTATTCAGGGACTCATCTTTTGAGTGCTCTTTCACATCCCTACCTCTCTTTCCCATGTCTTTGCCATCAGTATCGAGCACAGTCTTAGAAGTGCTGGCACTGTTAACGGGGAAGGAAACTGGTGGGCTGCACTGCAGCAACATTTGGATCTACTACTTAGAGGTAACATGAGCCTGACAAGTTAATTTATATTGTGATAATTACCAGGCATCACACATACCTTGGAGTCATTACTAGGGGATGACATTCTTATCAGGAGACTGCAGATCGAAAGTCACTACTTCAAGACTCAATATTTCACATTACAAGGCTGGAAGTTTTTTATTTAAAAAAGAATAAAAGATACCAAGTTTCTTTTTTTGAATTAAATGTTTATTACATTTTAAATGTATTTAAATAAATATATTAAATACATACAATACTATAGATTTATTTTAGCTTGAGAATTAAAAAAATATGTATATATGGAATATTTTAAATTATGGCTTTTGCAAACGATTATAAATATCATAACATGAGTCTTTCACTACATATTTCAAAAGATTGTCTATGACGCCACACTTCTTCAAATTCCTCCACAAAAGGGTGCCAGTGATTGTAATGGTATGAGGCCACCTCATGCAATTATGCCATAAATTCCTTTCTGAGGAATAAGCAGCCCTTCGACAGTGAAAAAAACGTTTATTGGTCAAGAAAGTAAAAACGCGTTTCGGCTTCCAAGAGTCTTTGTTAAGTTATTCTTATATGGGGGACCATAATTAAGTTTGCAGCGGATGCCTCGTCTTCACCAAATTGGATCTGGGATGAGCCTCCTCCCTCGAGCCCTGATTACTGCCAAACACCTTAGCATTGAATTTTTGCTATTTAAAGTGTCTGTGAGTACGCCGACATTTTTTCAGCCACGCACCTTAGCGCTTGTGTAGGTACCACACTGTTTTTTCACGTGGCACCCTTCACCTTTCGCCACTCACTTATCACGTTTCTGGTCCTGAAGGAAGCCCCGTTAATCACACAGCGGGGGCTGAAACATGTAGACCGCCACACATAAGCCAACTTAAAGGTAATTACTTCTTAAATAGTTACACCACACATATTTTAACTATATCCTGAGCCACCAACATTAAAAATAAAGGCAAGGATTCTCAGAGGTATTTTTAACTGTAGAATATCACATCACATCACACTTACGCACCAACACCAGCTCCGCTGTAATCAGGCGCCGTAGCACAACCGGGGGAGCATTCGGCCACCCGATTGGGACCCCAATGATGAAGCATGACACCAACTAGGTTGGTGTGTGAGGGATCTTTTAACAACACCTAATGGGTCCAAGCTCATGCTACAAACAGTGACTAAAGTAATTACATACACATAGTGGGCCCGTCCACATTGTTTAAGTAAAGTTATACTTATGCCCAAATAACTGCAGATAATATAAGCAAGTTGTCAGGAACACAAACAAAGTACTTCAAGATAGAAAGGCCGAATTTTGCATGCATACAAGTTATAAGTCCATGTCCCATGTAACAAAAAACATTATGTAAGGTGTATCATGACATTCGATAATCAGTCCCAAAGAGTTAAAATGATTCTGTATAAAAACTGGCCCTGCCTTAGTGCAGACCAAGTGATTGGGAGAGATGTGGGACCACATCCAGCAATTACCTATAGAAGGACCAAATCACTAGGAGATATCTTGGTACATAGCCATTTAGTAGATTATGAACTTAAAACCTGGATGCAACCCTTGAATGAATTCTTCAAATGTAGAGCATGTAAAGCCCATAAATATAATACCAATCTGAGAGAGTATATGTTACCCATAGAAGGTAAAAGGAAAATACCTAATCACATTACTTGCTTACTTGATTACACAGTGTATGTTTTGGAATGCCCATGTAAATTACTTTACATAGGCCGTACCAATTGTCCATTGCGGAAAGGAATTATTTTTATTTTTCCACTGTTTTTATTGGTTTCAATTTTGATAAACATAGCAAGATACATGATTTACACTGGAGATATGTAACGTTGTGTAACCACAAGGCAGCGAGTCAAAACAATGTTGATACAATACAGATCATAGCCGGCTTGGGCATCACAGAACAGCTTTCCATATGAAGTACACACACTAGATATGGACCAAGGAGAGGAAGAACCTCCGACTCCATCCGGCATCTATAATGTAGTTCGGGACTGGGCCTTGTTTATCCCCCCTTTATTTCCAACCTGTAGTGTCTCATCCAGGGGCTCCAAATCTTATTGAATTTCTTAGGGCACCCTGTCACCTTATATGTCACCTTTTCCGCAACCATGTAGAGTTCCATGCTCGCCCTCCACTCGCTGACTGTAGTTAGGTTTGGGTTGCCCTAGTGTCTGGCTATATCTCTTTTGGCGACTACCCAGGTTACATAATAGGAGTTTGGGGCAGGGGAGGTCTACTTCACAGGGGATTGCGGAAAAGAATTCCTGAACATCAGAGATACATTAGATATGTAGATGTGGCTTACCATGTTGCAAGTCATTGTAGTGAATATCACGAGCGCAGTTGAGATGCTTCATTTCTTTGATATTAATAGGGTGGAGGAGCATCCAAGAGGTGGCGACAGAGAGAAATTTCTCTGGATAAGGGAATCACCTTTTAATATTGATCTGATTACCAAAAGTCCATGGGCTGTGAATAACGATGAAGAGTTCACAGTACACATTGATATTTAATGAAGCTGTGACAATAGGAGGGACTGCAACTCTCATTGCACTTGTGTCTAGCATCAGACTGATGACTGATAATCTATGAGTCCAAGCACTCAGAAATCTATGATGTTTCTTTTCCTTTCACACCTATACTTATGTTTTTATTATTTTGACTTTTTAGATTGTGACAGTTTTCCGTTTTTGGGGGATCCATTCTTGATACTCCTCTTCAGTTTTCCTGTCTACAAAGGGTATTATGTTTAGCATTTGATATAATATGGATTTGTTGGGCATTCACATTGAAATATATACCAGGTGACTACTTTAGCCACTGGGGAAGAGTTATTGATGTTGCATTGGGCACTGGTCCCTGATAACCCATATATTCCCATCTGATTAGGTGGTTTTAATTGTTGTATATGATGTGCATGACAACTAGGATTTTGCACTATTGCACTTTGGTATTATGGTGGTGAAGGGGGTTTCTGGTTTTCACATTTGTGATACTCACCAAAGTATCCAACACTTGAATTTTGAAGGTCGCATTGATTCATTGATTGATCATAAATGTCCTTTGATTGAGATCCATAAATTAATTATGGCTCTCGGTCTATGATTACCACTATAATTAATTATGATATTATGTGATTTTGATATACTTATGTGATACATTTCTAATAATTAACTATGCCCGCTCTATTTCACAGTATGTAATTAGGATTTTTTATATACCTAGTTTTTCTTCTATTTCTATTGGTTCTTCACTCAAGTTTGAAAGAGTAAGCAATATAATGTTGCCGTATAGCTTATGCATTTTATGAATTGCATTTGCATGTTTGGAGATGAGGTAATCATTATTGGGATGAATGGAGTGTTTTTTTGTTACAATGGGGCATTGACTTATGACTCATATGCATTCAGTGTTCTGCCTTTCTATTTTGAATTATTTTGTTTATGTTCATGTAAATTTTCTTATATTTTCTGCAGGTGTTTGGGCATACTTACAACTTGACAAAAGGCTCTCAGACGCCAAAACGCATCATTGCTTTCTTGCACAATAAATAGTATTTTCACTATTGGACTGCTGCTTATTCCTTGGAAAGGAGTTTGTGACATAGTATTTCACGGGATAAAGCTTTTTAAATTTTTGAGCTAGGAATCTATACAATTATCTAACTAAAGACCTCTTTAAGCCAAAGGAGTTAGAATTTATCAAATTAGACTGACACATACTGTGTACTCCATGGGCCTACAAGAACTCTGCCAACAACTTCAGGCACTAAGACACAGTGACTTTTAATATGTTAATCCAAGTTAAATATCACTATGATTGTAATATTTTTGCATTTCAGATGTTCTACAGAACTTAACATAAAGCAGTATACATTACATACCGAGGGTCAGTTGTCTTTGTTACCCGGGGAACTTCTTGAATTGGTGTATTCTCTATCAGGTACTTTAATAGAACCTGCACAGGGTCCTAAAATTAAAATATCTCAGCATTCAAAACATCTCTAGAGCTATCCATTGAACTGAAATTAGGTAGGATAAAATTGACTGTTGGTTGCTTAGAGAATTCTGATCACTAATTATTGTGAACAATACACTGATCGCCAAGAGCATAGTAGATAAGAGGTTAAAACTTGATACCATTATATGTTAGAAATGTAGAGTCATCATAATTTGTTTTATTTTTTATTATTTGAAAAATGGATTGCGTTATTAAACTGTTGCTTTTTTAAAGTGGTAATGTTTGTTGGACATTCCATGTTTATTGTAATTGCAGTGATGATTTTACACCACCCTCCATGAAATAGGCCATGCCTTTGTCATCAAACTACCCTGGAGAGTCAAATAAGGTGTACATCATCGACCTAGTACCCCGTATCCTGGTCAGCAGGACCAAGGTAGTCCCATCTTAGATACTATTATGTGATCCATAGAACTTCACTGATCTAGGAAAAAGCCTAACCATTCTTCTTATATACACATTATTATACTTACCTTATTTATGTTTTTAACAAAAATACTGATCCATGAATAACATTTGTTAAAAAACTAGTCAAACAGGTTTTGCACTATTTATTCAGCATTTGTTGTAAGAAAGTGAATGTTGTCTCAATCTTCCATGTGAGAAGTTGGCCTGGTATATGCTGTCCACTAATTAAAGTGGGAACCCTGTACCAGTCCAAATAACCCTTTTGGTGATTTCAAAGATAACATTAGAAAGCTATCCAAGTGGTAGCTGTGGAGAGCAGCCTTCAGGCTTAGTCTTGAAGGAAAGTTAAGCAGCTTGTTTTATCAGAATTAAACCTTATAGTATTGGTTAAATGAAAGGAGAACCACACAGTAGTTATACAAATATGTATTTATTGATATAACACTCTTTACGTATGACACAGTATCTTCTGCATGAAGGTACTCACAAAGCACACAATACTGTAGCACAGAAACAATAGTAAATAGCACTAATACACAGTGGGCTCCAGGGGGAGACCAAACCATATACTTAAATAGTAGTATAAGAACCATAAC
This sequence comes from Triturus cristatus, assembly GCF_964204655.1. Lineage (NCBI taxonomy): Eukaryota > Metazoa > Chordata > Amphibia > Caudata > Salamandridae > Triturus > Triturus cristatus. The sequence continues at coordinate 1,457,897,717 of NC_140589.1, read as the reverse complement.
TCGAGTCAAAACAGTGTCTAGAGGATGTCGAATTGTTGGGACCCCAAGGAACCACCCAAGGTGAGCAAGTAGGGACCCCACGGAGGACGGGTGCGGTGAGGGAACACGACTGCGTGCTCCGTACAATTCTATGGGAGAGTCCCGGTTGACGTTTTAAAGTTTAAGGACCCTTCTAAGTATACTTCGAAGAAACTCCAAAACTTAGGAGGTTGGAGAGCCATCTCACCAGTGGATACCGTAGTACCAGAGTTACCTGTCACAAGGGAGTCGGGTGCATACGTCTGAAGTGGCGTTGGAAACCGCAGTTGAACTCAATGGAGGACTTCAAAGAAGAAAAGTGTCTGTCGGAATCCAAGGGTGGATTCTTGTTGAAGAGTACCTGAAAGCAGAGGGGACAGAGTCTGGGTCACTCAGAAGTGTCCAGGGGCTCGTTAGACGAATGCCCACCAATGTCGGGTGCGTAAGGTGCATTGAGGGGGTTCTTTACTCAGCAGACACTGGGACCAGGAGATGTCAAGGACAACTAGGAGCTGGATATGAGCTGTCCCACGGAGGATGTCGAGTACTGAGGGGTCAGTGTCCATCTGGAGCATGAACAATCCTTGGCAACGGCAACCCACACAGAAGGTCGAAGAGGGTTACTGTTCGGACCAGGAAGGTCCAGGAGAATCACCAAACACAGGGGAGTCAGGACAGGCCTGGAGCAACGAGGGAAGCAAAGTTGACCCCCAAGGGGACCCACAGGCCGGAGGCCCAGGAGTTGCGAGGGGACCTCGAGCAGTTTTGCAAAGCAGCAGCCCACGAAGCACTCAGTGCGAGGAGTACGGAAAAGGTGCCAGAGGTTGGGGCTGCTTGTAGCCCAATGCACTTGCTTGGGAATCGTCAACAAGCATATGCTTTTGTAAATGGACGTGGTGCACAGGGGTACAGGTATTGCAGCTCCCACATGGGATTCTGTCCTCAAACTTGGTGAGAGGGCAGCTCGGACATCGAGGGACTTGGAATCCCACCTCCTGTGTTGCTGGTGCCTTCGGAGTCCTTAGGAGCTCAAGAGCAGCAGACCGGTCAATCGTTCTGTAGGGCCTGCGGTTGCAGGGGAGTGACTCCTTCACTCCAAGGGAGATATCTTCGGTTGTCCTTGATGCTCCACAGGTCCTGCATAGAGCCTGTAAGGTGCACAGACACAGAGGATGCTTCAGACTGAAAGAGAGATGAAGTCGGCCCAAACGAAGTCCAGCGAAGTCCAGAGTGTCCAGACTGTCTAAGTTCAGTGGTTTCTGGTTCAGAATCTTGTCCATGTCGAGTCTAGGGTCCTACAGCCAGGTAAGGCCTTTTGTACCCAGAGGAGAGGGTTGAACAGATTCAGGGGACCCTCCCAGGGGAGGGTCTGGACAGTGGGGAGGTTACGCCCATGTACTTTGTCCATTTTCATGCCAGAGCAGGAGCCAACGGCTCCCAGGACTGGTTTCCACTGGACTATGCACAGGGACACCAAACGTGCCCCTCATGCAGACTTTTGGTTGCTGTCAAGTGCAACCACACAAGCCTAATACACTAATTCCTGTCTGTGAGGTGGTCACACCTCCCTGTGACAGGATGTCTATTGTTCTGCCTTCGCCTGCTCGAGCTTGGATCAGCAGCAGGAGGGCAGAAATGTGTCTCTAGTCAGCAGCAACTATTTTGGGCTGCCTGGGACTAGAAGGCTGGTACCGGGAACACCAGGGACCCACAAAGCTTGTTTCTGACACCAAACATGATAGGGTTACATTCAGCCGTTTTAGAGTTGGTCATCACGCGGTCACATAATGCCACTCTATTTGTCGTAAATGGCTACAGGACTAACAACCCGGGAAAATGGACTCCGTAAGCTGCAGGGGTGTCCTGCTCATGCAGTGGCACCCTCTCATTTAGAAGCAAGCACCCTGCCTTCAGGTTGGTCAATGCCTGCTATAGGGGTGACTTATAGGTTTTAAGTGTAGTGACCCTTAGCTATAGTAAACCTATATTTAAAGTAAGTGGTGTATGCACCATCTTGAACAGGCTGCAATGGCTGTTGTTGGTTCTCCTGATTAGTTTAGATTCATTGAAAAAAGACTATTTTGTTCTGGTTTATGAAATATATTTTTTAATGCACTCTATTTTAAGGTCTTTGTAAGAAATGGCAGTATCAGTTGAGGAGGATGAGAACCCACCTCAAATATTATTAGTCAGTGTAAACCACTAAAGTCGCTAAATAAACCTGTATTAACTCTCTGGTAGCTTACAAAAAGCTGTCAGGCTTAGAGGCAATGTGTAAAGTATGTATGCTGCTCTCAGTAAAACAGGAGGTCAATCTAACCTCCTTCACGCTTACTCTGGTCAAACCCCAGATCTCTGAGGAGTAAAGCCCTGACATTTTAAAGATTCTTACCACCCAGGAATTAGCTGTTATATAGTGTAGTGTGCCTAGACCATCAATTAAGTTGCTGCTGGGGAAATTAGATTATCAGCAACTGCAAGAATCAATTCAAGCACACAGCAGGAATGTTACAGAAGAGGGTTAAAAAATAACTAGGAATGCCCAGATACAATAACAATATTGACTACTTTTCCTCTCCATTTTTCAGCTCCATTCCATTGCAGTAGCTTTCCTACCAGTGAAACGGTCAGTGTTGTCCTAGTTACTCTCCTTTTGTTCTTGATTGCTCTTCAAATGTGTAGGAGAGCATTCCAGAGGGTTACCATTCTCCATCATCGAAGGCCAGACAGTATCAGAAATTACAACCACATCTCCTGAACATGTTATCATTTACTCTAGCTTCCAATTCTTTATGAAGAATCAAACTAGGGTAGAGTGAGCAGTATAAACATAATCAGTCAATCAGGTAGCATCACATAAAATATGGATCCTTCAGCATTATCTCCAGGTTGCTGCTTATGGAAAAACCTGCTTACCTAACTGATAGGCCACTGCTTCTGAGCAAATCTCAAGCACAGTGAATGCCACAACCATGCCAAGTCCTTCAAAAATAGAAGAAACATCTGCAAGATGGATCTTTCCGATTTGCCATCAAAGTCTCAATTGAAATTCCATTTGACCAGTTGCTTATGGTTTCTACTTTTTAGAGGTACTATTTGGAGGCCTATGGTGATTTAAACATTGAGTGATGTGCTATGAAAACAATAACAATTGATTTCAGGTTTTGGGTCTTGGAACTGATTAATGCTATCTTGTAGGTTCTAATGATTTTAGTTGGCATTTTACTTTATGAGGTGGAATTTGCCATGTTGTGTTTTTTTGCTGGACACTTAAAACTCAAAATGCTACAACTTGATCCATTAGAGAAGACTTGTAACTGGTCAGCTTTCCTTTCCACCGGGGACAGGCTATGAAAGTCAAGGCACCAATCACTTCCGCTCTTGTACACCTCTGAGCTCTTAGGGAAAACTCAGAAACTAGTTCTTCAAAATGACCCTAATACCTGAAAGACAGACTCACCCATAATAAGTAAGCGCTGATGTTCCCGGTAGACATGTCTTTTCTGCAAGGTCCTGAGCTCCCACAAACATTCCAAAGGCTTGGAATTGGACATGTCTTACTTACAATGTCTTCCTTCTGTTTGCTTTTTCAGAAATAATACATTGCAGACTGAAATGTGCGGGGTAAAATTCAGTCTTCTAAAATATTTAAAGGATAACAGTCAGACCTAGTCAAAAAGGTGAATAGGGGAGGCTGGGCCCCGGATTTGTAAATCCGAAGCACATGTTTTGTTTCCCCTCAGGAAAAGCTTCTACAAAGAAAAGAAGATGGCTGAATTCCAGGGACTCTGCATATTAATTGTCAAGGCTGGAAACATTTTGTTTGTGATGTGTGCCTAATGAAAGTAATGTGCAGGCATCTTGTGTTTTAGTTCTGTATTTACTGGGTGGACAGTGAATTGTATTTATGCATTGCCTTGAGTTTTTCCATCTGCTCTGCATCTGATACCATCTGGATGTCACTGCCGATGTCCAGAGGAGAGGAAGCCGTGGAAAACATCGGTCTCTGCCAATGAAAAGAAGGAACATTTGGAACTGGCTCTTAGGCTGCGAAACAATAAAAATGCACATAATATATTTAGAGGAGCAGTCAGAAAGTCCCTCACCCCCCCCAAAGCATCCATTAGATGAGAAATAGCGAGCTTAATTAACACTGTAACGTAAAAAGCCCTTTCTTGAAACTGGATTTTGCGTTAGCTGCGTTTTGGGCTCTGTCAAGGAGGGAATATGGGCACATACTTTCTAGTTTAGGTTTTAGGCTACTTTTACGAGCTTTAGTTGGTACACCAAAGTGCAATTGATTTTAAGAATTGACAGCCGCGAAGCGCTAGCAATCTCGACACCTATCAAAGTGCTTTCTGGTGTGTGGTGGGAGTAGACACACAAACTCACACACAAACTGTCTCTGTCTCCGACTCTTTATCATTATCTCTATCTCTTTCATGATCTCTGTCTCTGTCTCTGTCTCTTTCTATTTCTCTCTTTCTCTTCCCGACCAGTGGATACCCTGCAATAACCTGCCCAAACATGATGCACATGCTACAAAGTTGCCTATTGTGGCTACTGTGAAATCTGGACGTAGTCCAAATAGGTGCAAATCTGTGGATGCTTTTTAATATTTCCCCGCACAAAAATTGCTTGGAAAGTTTCTGGTGTGCGGTGGGTGTAGGCTCATGCACTTACACACAAACTGTCCCTATCTCTATATCTGCCTCTGTCTCTGTTCTTATCCCCATTTTGATCCCTATTCCTATATTTTTTCTACCTCCATCGCTATTAATTCTCACATGCACAAAAATTGCTTGGAAATTCCAAGAAATATGTAATCTAATGTTTCTCAAATGAATGCAAAAAAAACCAAACCTAAAGAATTATTCTACTTGCTTGAATGTTTAGAATGCAACCAAATTGAAGGATGCAGCATGTCTCCCTCACACTTGACTCTAGTCAGCTCTCTTCTCCTGACATCAAGCTCCTAACACACTCGCACACCACACACACACACACTGTGTATATCACTGTCTAGGCCGTTTCCACTATGAAGCAGAAGCTTGTTTCTTAAAAAGTATTTTTCAAGATGTCCTCATTTGGTGACATCAGACATGATCAGCAGTGCTCTGCTCTTTTAGAGATGTGGATACTCATGTTGACTCCCTCATCGCCCCTCCTGTCTGCGACCACTCCAGAATAGAATAACAACGTCCAGACCAAGAGGCATCTTGGCAATCGCAGCATGCCGCTTGCTTTCACCTTTAAGTGTCCTAGTCTGATGAATAATGACCAGGCTCTTACAAAGGTGGGAGTGGTGCCTGACTGGGGAAAATGAACCCAGGAGAAACTATGGTGCAAACAAATAGATATAGCTTATTCACACAACATCACTCTCCACTGTGTCCATATTGAGATAATGCGGCGGGTTATGAAACCAATATCTCTTTTATATTTTATTCACTGAATCCTACTTTAAAGTTCAGAGAGGTAGGCAGAAAATTTGGAGCCCATTTCCAAAAACATGAGGGATACCACTAAGTTGTTAGCTGTGACTTACACTTAGTGTAGCATTACCTTTTTTTGGGGGGTTCTGAAAACTGTGAGGTGTATACCTGGGTTAGCGAAACCTACCCTGAGCTTTCCGTGCATAGGCCTATTGTTTCTAACCCTATGATTGTGCTCTGTCGGCACAGCAGAAAATGCAATCCACGGTCATGGGTTTAGCGTTACATATATATTTTCCTCTTAATCCGTCACATGGACAAATTTTCCAGGTCGAGAAATGAACTTGCTTGCTCCCGACCATTTCTGGGTGTGGTGTGCACCCTGAATATCGATGGGGCACAATACACAGAGCAAAATATGGACAGGTATGTAAGTCTAGATTTCCAATACCTAATTCCACATATATGCAAATATGCAGTCCATATAGCTTCAAGGTACGTAAATGTGGTATATCTATATTTTCCTATAAGCATTTGCCTTTTGATGTTATGTCCCTCTATATTCTGTCTTCGATATTCTTGTACCACGATATTGTTGAGTTGATATTCAGTTGTACAACCCCTGGATGTGTTTCTACTATAATCTCGCAATGTGTGTGTCTACCCTTTTCCAGTCTAAGCTTATGTTTGCATTCTCCAGACCTGGAGTCAGGTCGGTAAAGCCTGCTACTGAGTCCAAGACGGGGGCTGCACAAGTAGGGACATGAACACTAGTGTCCCCTGTAGCTGTCATCATTGTTGAAAAACCTAAGAAACCACTGGCTTCTCTAAAGGGGGACTAACGCCACTACGCTGGTAGTCCTGGGCCCCATCACCACAGTTGTTGATTCTGCCAGGAGGTCACACAGAAAAAAACAGACACTGCACCTTGCCAAACACATTAATTTGTTGAAAGAACCTTTCACTGCAAAGCAGTGCTGTTTGCTTAAAATGTTTAAATCAGACTGTGTGTATATCTGTGCCTATGGGTATATACACATAAAGATATAGCTATATGGTCACATACAAAGTCAGATTTAAACATTTTAAGCAAACATATATAACCTTTGTAGGTGGATTCTGCTCTTTTATCTGCGCCCAATGTGTGCCTTCCTTAACATTCACTTCTAGAAATGCCACTGCAGGAAACCTTGCTTGCAGTACCACTCCCCAACGCGCATATGTTGTAAACTCAGTAGACAAGATGCCAAGAAACAAACCAAGACTCCAGAAAAACACTACATTTTTCACCTGCCACGCACTGCATAGTGTCCCACAAGAAGCGCAATCTGGTTTCTCTTGGAGGACTCGGTATGGAAGAAGTACAACACCCTCTCCAGCACTCCTGTTTTTGTACTCATTCTTGTTGCCCCTTACCTCAAAATAAGTTTCAGTTGCTATTGGGTTGTTTCTGGCAGTGGATAATCATGGCTGATACTTCCTGGTGGCCGAGTTCTTTGAGTTCTGACACTCCTAGGTTTCTGGCAGGGGTGTAACACAAGCCTCTATGGTCCCCCCAGTCCTTCAAGGGGCCCTATTCCACCCCAAGGCCAATGAATATCTGTGAGACATGGGAGACCCAGTGCCCCCTTCATATTCTGCATGGGGCCCCATCATTTTACCTGACACCACTGCCTGTAGTGTTGGGCCTACATGGAATTCTGTAAGGTGCACGAGGAAGCACCCGGCCCATTGTGGACTTGATGCTGTCAGGTGGAAGTTCAGTTGAAGGTGGACCGAGTCAGCGATGTAATGCAAGCTCATGGAGCCCCTCCGGCACAGTGGGACCCTAACCCTGCAGGAGTCCCCTAATTCCTCACTGGGCCCTATTCCACCTCAATGCCAATGAATATCTGTGAGATGTGGGAGACTAAGGGCCCCTCTTCACGTTCTGCTGGGTGGCCCCATCCTTTTACCTTATTCCACTGACCTCTCGTAATTTCTCACCCATACTTTCACCTTATGCCACTGCTTTCTTTAGTGCTTTCCCACATTCAGGAAAACGTTCTATATATTCATTGCATGCAGTAAAGGCCCAGCTTATGTTATCTTGCAGTAAGGGGCCTCAAACAGGGCCATATAAGGAGTGGTATATACACGATGAGGGTCAACACTATGAGGGTCTTGGGACAAAAGCAGACAGTGCTAACCAACATACTATCAACATGTGGTCTGGTTATTGGAGGATATTGCCCAACTTAAATGCGGAAGAGGGACAGGGTGCAGTGGCCACAGATATTCAATAATAAAGCATATTTATATGTAATGGATGAAATAGAGGACGCATGGCCAGTAGCTATTGATATAGGATGGTTTCCAGAGTACTCAGCCTTCAGCCCCTGAATCTTTGCTCCATGGTGGTTTGTGATGTTAGTGCTCCCATGAAGCCCCTGGAGAATCATTTGCTGGGGGCAATGAGACTGGAGGAGGAGAGGAGCTGAGGATGTGGGTGCCTCTGGTGTCCAGGGTGGCCAGTGGTCTAGGCAAGATATTTCCAATGACTGAAGGAGGCTGCACCTCAGGTGAAGCAGCACCCCACTGACTCACCTGAAGGGTCCAAGTCTGAAGCCGCAATTATGTCATGTCCCTTGGGATAACAGAGGTTAAAAACACATTTAAGGACTCTTGACCACCCTTTGGAAAGAAGGATCTGAACGCGCTGTATATCATCCGGCTTCCTTTGCCTGTCCTGACCAGGTGATTGGCAAAGAGACTGACAAAGAGGAGCAACTCTAGGCAGGACTATACCTTTCCTTGGTACCAATTAGTTCCCTTCCCCACCCTATGGTGATGCATTGAGGACATACTTCTGGGGATGGAATCATGGGAGCACCCCAGTGGTCTGGAGTTGGTGGTAAGGTGGTAGTGTGACATGAGGAGTCAACAAGACATCCACATGTGGAATTGAGGGAGAAGCTGTCAGGCATGCCAGTGTCTCCTGTAGAATTAGCAGTGGTTAAGCGGAAGTGACTTGAAGTAGTTGCCACAGTCAAATCATTCTTAACAGAGTGAGTGAGTGAGCCCAATAGGGCTGTTCCTGACAGGTTAATTCTTATGATTGGGTAGGTGAAGCCCAAGCATCAGGCACAATCTTTGTTGGGGCGGCGCCAGAAGCCAGGATGAAAATGGCTCTTATTAGGGAGTTCAGGGGAATCCAGTGCGCAATGCATAAGACAAGCTTGACTAAACCCTCAGGTGATACAGAACACAAAAACAGCACTGGAAAGTAAAATGATTACTGTTGTGATTGATGCAGGATGTCTGCAAACAGACATGCTCAAGGTCATGGGTAGCCTAGTCTCCATTGACGTATGCCTGGCAACCCTGCAGACTGGTATGACAAAGTTGGTACATCAAATTAAAGACCTTCAAAAGCTTTGTGATTTCAGGAATACAAGGGGAGGATGTTGTGCTCACCAGGTATGTCTCCTGAAATTCTCACCTGACCAGCGAGAACAACCAAAAACTCTGATTACTACAACTGAAATTGGGGAGTGAATTTAAATGATAAGGGTAAGAAACCTGGTTCACATGGCTTTGAGTAGAGTTCAATGATATGCTTGGGCCAGCTTATACCATGACTCACACTAGTTAGGAAGCAGTGCTGGTGGTAATACCCAAGCCTGACTAGGGCTTCTGGATTATAAAATAGTGGTGCTTTGTGCTAAGCACTTAAAGCTTTAACTGTTGTCATTGTCTATACATAATGTGCATAAACCCTGAGTTGAGAGTCCACATGGACTGTGTGATTACCTTCAGATTTACCAGGGCACCAGACATGGCTGCGCCAATATTCCCATTTGTTTATTTTGGTCTTGGAGTCATTGGCTTGTTCCTTCTGTACAAAGGAGTTCAGTAGTGGGTTCAATCTGCCAAGTGGACAACCTAACAAGAATAGGTAGCCATCAAACCCAGGGCTGTCCTGTTGCAGGAACGAAAATAAATAATCTATCCATAAGTTGAGAAGTAAATATAGGTTTACTCAGGTGGATGCCAATGGTTCCAGGTATGTCACATCTGTAAGTCTATATGAAAATTGGTGGTGGGCTATGCACTCCTGGCTACTTCTGATAATCCAAAAATAAACGAAAATATTTTGATCAGTGTGCTGAACTTGATGGTGCGTACATGAACGTACCAACTAAAAACTAAAGTAAGGGCCAGTGGACTAACCTACCTACTGGACTCAGGTTCGTACTACTTAAATTGATGTACTTATATTTTCTGCAATTTTAACCAACATTCTAAAAGACAATGATTCTTCAATAAAACTTGTATGAGTTTCAACTTTGTTTACCCATCAACAAATTACATCAGCTTTTAAAGCTTTATAAACATATAATACAAATCCAATAATATTGTGAAACCAAACAATCTTTTTTACAGAAAATTGAAAACAAATTTCAACTTAGATGAATTTAGCCAAATGCATTTCGGGGCTTCATCGTCCCTTCTTCAGGGGTAACACTGTGAAAAATAAAATACATATCAAATAATGCACATAGGAGTATCTCTTACAGTACCAATCAGATACATTCATGTTTAGAAACAATTTTATCCAATGAATTTAATTTTTGTTTACAAACATTACCCAATATACACAATCATGAAAAAAATTAATTATATCATGTAGAACCCATGTCAGTTTGAAGTACATAAGGTTTTAGAGGGGATCAGTCACAAGCCAAACTCAATAAAACACCCGAAAAGCCCATCACCACATGTGTCACTAAACAATCCGAAAAACATACTCACTCTAAAAGATGACAAAGTAGTCATTGAGGTGAAACTACTAAGAAAAACAGCTGAAAACCATAAAAACGACACGAATTACCGTGGTGTAAAAATCTTCATGTGACTCATCAGAGTACTGGGGGCGGGTCCAGGGGATTAAAATAAAACAATAATAAAATGGGTTTAAAACCAGTTTTATTTGCTGCTGGTGGCGGCGCTCCTCTGCTTTAATGGAGCAGCCGCCGCTGGTTTGGAAATGTCCACTGTATTTTCCTTGACCTTTGACTCCACTGTCAAACGGTTAGTGCTTGTCTTGGTCATTGCCTCCTGTAATGATGTAATCTTGCTGTCTTGCTGGCGTAACAACATGTGCATATCGTAAACTGGTATTTTGCTGATGCGGTATCCTTTTCTCAGGGTTGTCCTCAACTGACTTTGCATTTTAGAGAGGGCCGTCATGATGTCTCTTTTAGAAAAAAAAGTATTTTATTAGTTTTCCAAACAGCAAAATTACATATAATGATGAGAGGGTCATAGTGGTTGGTGCAAGTGCACAATTCATAAGTTAATGTAGGATTGTCCTATATCAACCTTTTGGTTAAATAAATGTTGCTGCAGTATACAGTCTGTAGTCATTAATACAGCACATTATTTATACCTATTTGTTAAAGCAGTGAACTGTTCCAGCCATCCCTCCCACCCTCTTGTCCACCCAAGAGAGAGAAAAAATCTGCTTCACTTTCCATATCTGTTTAAATTATGAATTTACGCTACTGCCACCTCAGATAAGTTCATATAAGCAGCTGGTCCATCATTTAAAGACAGGATGATCACATTATGAATTCTATGATACAGGGCTTCAGCATAGAATGGATAGGGAGTTTCAGGACTAACTCCAACTAAATATATTGCTAGCCCACCCATGTGGTGTGGTGTGGTGTTTTCAATGTGGCCTGAGTGGGGTCTATTGTTATCTTTCACAGTCTCCTTCTGGTCCACCATAGGAGCATCAATTTCAATACAAACACCCTTCTTCATGCACCCCTAGTATGAATCAAAATGTTAACAGCCTATAGAAATGGTTTATTTTGGAAGGCGAAAAAGGTGCTGTACTATTACTGGGAAAAGGAGGTGTCTCAGGTAAGCTACCACGTCAGCCTGATTAGATTGCATGTCCCAACAGGCTATGCTTTCATCATAGGCGTATCACCTTTATTTAAAGAAAAAGATCAAACCCCAAAATAAATCTTTTACACGAGGGGGAAAAATATAATATGACCCTGTGGTGATAATCATGTCAGACCCTCAAAATAAATAGGAGGGATAGAACTCCACTCTCACAGGTCACTTGATCCAGCAATAAAAATGCATACAGATAACAGCTAACCCCTTTAATATTCCAGTCCCTGGTACATTATTAAACACCAGATCATATGTACAGACCAATTGTTAAGGGTGGCCAACATGTGTCATTGCCGTAAGGAACTTGGGCAACTTCATCAGGGCTAGAGGGGAGTGGGATCCAGACCCCAATAATCATCTGAACCCCAATATTTGGTCACCCTGTTTCTACATAAGCAAAAATCTCTCCAAAAGACAGAATCACAAATTTTGTATGGACAAATAAAAATAAACTATTAATAGATTCTACAAATTCAGCATGGTTAGGGTTGCATTGGCAAATCAGAAACAACAACGTAATATTCTAATCCTTTAGTACTAATATTCCACTTCCTCCCTCAGCAATTGCAACACAGAGATGTACAACACAAAATTAAACATTTTTTAAATAATGGCTCATAGAACTAGCATGTTTACACCAAATGGAAGTCCTTGAAAATGGTACTGTGGGTACACAATAGAAGCTTCATTCACAATACATGCTTTCTAATAATGTTGTACATTACTAATACATTGATGCCATTCACGTGGTGCTCCACAGAAATAGGAGTAGAGATGGCTCTCAGCGTGACACTGATTGGGAGGGGAAGTCAGCTGGAGCAGATTGAGTAGAAGACCAGAAACTGCATCCATTTTAAAAACAATGGCATCTAACATGAAAATGTGGCACAACTATTCATAGCATTCTTTACACTTCTAAGTGACGTAGGAAACTTATTTCAAGTGCAACATCATTAGTTCATCGGTCATGACTTTTTACATCATTAAAAACCCTAAATATCAGAAATAACTTGTACACATTTGCCCATTTTCCGTAAAAGATCACCCAATTTATGCACTTCTCCTTTATCAATAGGGAACAAAAACTACAGTATTTACCAGTATAAACCCAAACCATATTAGTGAGGAGAAACCATGAAATCAGACCTAAACACAGAAGTTTTATATTAAAACATTGTGATAATTTACAAAAAATCCCCCGCGTGAAACACTTTAGATTTACTGCCTGAAAGAGAAAATAAAACACCATACCATCAGGCATGGAGGAGAGTGAGAACTAATACACTAGTCATGGGCGGAAGTGCCATCGGGCACTATTGTATGTAGAATAGCAGAACACAGAAGGCATCATTTCATAATTTCAAAATAAGAGTATCCCAATTACGACTGCCTGCTCACGCCCCTCTGTTCCTCCCTACGCAATGCAGCGTTTTCCATCTCCACCCACTGTGTAACTACCCTTCTCCAGGTAGCGCTTTCTGGAGGGTGAGAGGACTTCCAGTGCACAGTTATAGCTCTTTTAGTTGCAGCAGGACCAAGTCTATCAATCTCGTTGTCATTTTGCCTTTCTGTGCCTGGAGTACAGACCCAGGATAAGGCTTAACGGCTAGAGCGGCCAACTTCGAAACTGGGAAACCAGGTTCGAGTCTAGGGGGAGGCTCAAGGATCCTGTGATTCTGGGCAAATCACTTAATCTCCCCATGCCTAAAAATGAATGTGTCCATCTGTTATGCAACTCGTGCTCATGTAAAGTGCTCTGATACCTTCGGGTCCAGTTTGCACTATATAAAACTGCATATTCTATCAATCAGATATCTGCACTGACAGCTGTATGTACTATGTCTTTCAGCGACTACAGGACAGTCCCCCATCACATGCCTAAATCCTGCATGATCAGAATAACATAGTATAAAAAAACACTTTTCTGACCAATCTTGTTTGCTTAACTCTTCTTTTCTCTAAGGAAAATTTAGATCTACATCCACTCAAGAGGATTCTACAATCGCAAGTGACTACTCGACCACCGAAAATCCACACCAATTAATGCAGCTTCACCCTAGTGAGCAATAAGGTTTTACCAACATTAACAAAGTTAATCAATCATCAACGTTTGTCACTATAGGTATCGATGGAAGTGATGGTACCTCACACTCCACATCTACTGATCTCTTTGTAAAACAAGATTAATATCCCAGGATCTTTCGTCTTCTGTGAGCCAGAAATCAACTTCTTCACTACAACTATTTCGTAATACTGTTCTCGTAATATCTGATTCATCTACAAAGAAAGCACATTCACTCTACTCTTACAACCACATTATTCTCCCTATTGAAACTCACAACTCCAAATCCACAACCGCCATCTACCTCTCTAGCGCAACAAGGATTCTCCATGGCAAATTTGTAAGTGGGTGTATATAAAGATTGAACCATCTTGGTGAGCCCTTGTGCTCCCGCAGTTTCTGGTAGCAGAATTGATGGTTTTACACCCATAAAAGAGCTCAGAATTAGTATGCATAAAATATTTACATAATTCCTGATTCAAGTTTCAAGTGTCCAAATCCAGATGGAGTGTCGAGCAAGTACAGTCTTGGCGTAGGTATGGAGCGCACCCACACCCCCGTAGGTACGGAGCGTACCCACACCCCCGTAGGTACGGAGCGTACCACCACCCCCTGTATGTACAGAGCGTACCCCCACCCCCGTAGGTACAGAGCGTACCCACACCCCCGTAGGTATGGAGCGTACCTACACCCCCGTAGGTACGGAGCATACCCACATGCTGGGGGTCCGCACCGTACCGACGGGGGTGTGGGTACGCTCCGTACCTACGGGGGTGTGGGTACGCTCCGTACCTACGGGGGTGGTGGTATGCTCCATACAATAGGGGGGGTTGGTGGTACGCTCCGTACCTATGGGGGTGTGGGTACGCTCCGTACCTACGGGGGTGTGGGTATGCTCCGTACCTATGCGGGTGTGGGTACGCTCCGTACCTACGGGGGTGGGGGTACGCTCCGTACAATAGGGGGGGTTGGTGGTATGCTCCGTACCTACGGGGGTGTGGGTACGCTCCGTACCTACGGGGGTGTGGGTACACTCCGTACCTATGGGGGTGTGGGTACGCTCCGTACATACGGGGGGGTGGTGGTACACTCCGTACCTACGGGGGTGGGGGTATGCTCCGTACCTACGGGGGTGTGGGTATGCTCTGTACCTACGGGGGTGTGGGTACGCTCCTTACATATGGGGGGGTGGTGGTACGCTCCGTACCTACGGGGGTGTGGGTACGCTCCGTACCTACGGGGGTGTGGGTACGCTCTGTACCTACGGGTGTGGGGGTACGCTCCGTACATACGGGGGTGGTGGTACGCTCCGTACCTACGGGGTGTGGGTACGCTCTGTACCTACGGGGTGTGGGTACGCTCCGTACCTACAGGGGTGGGGGTACGCTCCGCACATACGGGGGGGTGGCGGTACGCTCCGTACCTACGGGGGTGGGGGTATGCTCCATACCTACCCTACAGGGGTGGGGGTACGGCACGGACATGGGGGGGCTGGGGGTACAGTGCGGACATGGGGGTGCTGGGGGTACGATGCGGACATGGGGGGGATGCTGGGGTACGGTGCGGACGTGTAGGGATGGGGGTACGGTGTGTACCGGGCCCCCTTTTCCTCGTGCATCGCGGCATACTTAGCTTTTCCGGCACTTTTTGGGTCCCGTAAAAATGTTGCCGTGCGAAGTGCTGTGGGTACGAATCGTACTTGCTGATCCGTAAAACACTGCCTGACTCCGTGCGAATGTCACGTACGCGGTGTCCCGGATCCGATTTGTATGTGTTTTTTTGCCGGTCGGTGTTTTTTACGATTCGTACGGAAATGGTGTTTCCGTACGAATCGTACTTGCATGTTTGTAAGGTATTTTTCCCGGGTACGAGTCGGACGGAGAAAACGCTCCGTCCGACGATTTGTACCCGGTTTTTCCAGGATCGGAATCGGCACCTTAATTGTTCAATATATTTCAATTGGTAATTACTTTTTAATAATTAATATGTATTTTGTTATGAAACATATTTTATTGTTCAATATTTATGTCGTAATTAATGTTTATTAATTATCATTTATTGGTATTTATTATTAATTTATTGCTAATTAATTATTCATTGGTAGTTGCGTTTGTAATAATTATTTATTGGTATTTGGAAATAATTTAGAGTTATTTAATAATTAAGTCAATAATTATTTTAAATAATTATTTTATTTATAAGTATGTTATTTTTAACTTCTACGCTATCCAACACTTTCCCTACTGTTGCACTCTCTGGAGTTGGAATAGTAATGTTGACCCTGACGCTATCCAACACTTTCCCTACTGTTGCACTCTCTGGAGTTGGAATAGTAATTTTGACTCCTACGCTATCCAACACTTTCCCTACTGTTGCACTCTCTTGAGTGGGAATAGTAATTTTTATCCCTACGCTATCCAAGACTTTCCCTACTGTTGCACTTTCTGGAGTTGGAATAGTAATTTTTAGCCCTAGCTATCCAACACTTTCCCTACTGTTGCACTCTCTGGAGTGGGAATAGTAATTTTAACCATTACGCTCTCCAAAACGTTGCCTACTGTTGCACTCACTGGAGTGGGAATGGTCATTTTAACCATTACGCTATCCAACACTTTCCCTACTGTTGCACTGTCTGGAGTGGGAATAGTAATTTTTACCCCTACGCTATCCAACACTTTCCCTACTGTTGCACTCTCTGGAGTGGGAATAGTAATTTTTACCCCTACGCTATCCAACATTTTCCCTACTGTTGCACTCTCTGGAGTTGGAATAGTAATTTTTACCCCTACGCTATCCAACACTTTCCCTACTGTTGCACTCTCTGGAGTTGGAATAGTAATTTTTACCCCTACGCTATCCAACACTTTCCCTACTGTTGCACTCTCTGGAGTTGGAATAGTCATTTTTACCGCTACGCTATCCAACAGTTTCCCTACTGTTGCACTCTTTGGAGTTGGAATAGTCATTTTTACCCCTACGCTATCCAACACTTTCCATACTGTTACACTCCCTGGAATGGAAATAGTAATTTTTAGCCCTACGCTATCCAATATTTTCCTTACTGTTGTTTTTGTTGGAGTTGGAGTAGTAGTTTTATTCTCTCTGATATGTAATTTTTTTTGTATTATTTTAGCTAATGTAATATATAATTAATAATTAAAAATATTCAAATTAAATGTAATTTTTTTAATTTGTTATACGTAATTATTTATTTTTTATTCATGTTATTGTTTTATTTGTATAGATGAATTGGTAATTTATAATATTTTTTAATAATTCATAAGTTATTAAAATAATTATTAAAGCTAATTATTAAGTAAGTATATATATTATATATTATATGTATGTGTTTAATTAATGTTTTATTACATTATATATATTAATTATTAATTTTAAACATTATAAAATATATTTAATTATGTTTATTTTATTTATAAGTATTATTTGGTTAATTTTACATAATTTTTTAAACTAAAGAAAAAACGATACTTGTTAATAACGATATTGTTGACATCAATATTTTATTTTCGATGTTTTTGTACTTACCATGTTGTAGATAGGATGTCGATATTCTTGACATCGATATTTGTGCTCCGATATTTTTGTAGGTCGATTTTTTGACCTTCGATATTTTGTCAGTGATCCATAAAGAGGTAATGAGGTGATGAAAATTATAATAAGATGCTGCTAACTAGTTAGAAATACTCATTAATATAAGTTCATTCTTTCGTAACAGTTTTTTAGGCATCCACTGTTGAAATCTAATGAGAATAGTTCATGAGGTGGTGTCATCAGTCATACAATACTTATTCTTTCGATTCCCACAATCTGTACTCACGCCACCATGATCGATACAATTACTACAGCACTTGTTACATGAGGTAAAATTCTCATGAAAACCCTCTTACCTAAGCTAAAGGATGCATTATAAACTCGATGTGTGAACAATGGCTAGTCAGTAATATGAAAGCAACTATCAATGTTACTAGTCACCATTTAATATAAGCATCTTTAATAAGCTATTTGTATTATAATAAATGATCTAACATGGGACGAGGAGCTGAATGAACACGATTTTATAGTCAGCATATTTTTAAAAGATGTCACTAATGCTAAGCAGTTTTACTGAATGCCTTACACATGTAACTGTGAGCAAAAGTCGAGTGAAAAGACTTTTGGGCTTCTTTAATATACACATTCTGAAATGGTTGTCTGGTGCAAAATTGTTTTTGAAACATGCATTAATTTTCAAACATTGTGAGAGAATTCTCATCTTCTACATGGGATTAACTAATATATTTTCACAGCTTGTTCTCTAGGATTCTAAAACTTATGCGTTTACACTTTTTTTCTACAAGTCATTTCCTAATGTAAACATTTCTGCAGCATTCAAAGCCTTCTAAAGTGCAATTCTAACACATTGATTAAGTCAGTTTTCTAAATTTGTGGTCGTTTCTCCCGATACTGTGCCTGCATGTAGATCTATGGGCCAGATTAAACTGTAACCTCAGGATCATGATCACCTGGTAACTCAGCCAGCTCTTCTGACTGCTCTGACACTGATTCCAGATCTAACCCTTCGTTTAGAATAACATCATTGTGATTCTTACATTAGTCTCTACTACCGGGACAGGGAAGCAATATTGGCCAGCGGTGGTTTCTTTATGGGGGTGTTGCCCCCGTTTATTTTGCAATATGAAATGTTTAATGGTATTATTTATTCCAAATCTATATTTGATTTTAGCCGCAATGCTCGGCATGACCCGGGCAAAGTTACATGAGAGAGAGGGGGGGAGGAGCCTTCACTCTGAACCTGCTTGATGACTGGCAGTTGTTGGGCCTCCTTGGGGTGAAGTGTGCATGTTGGGTTGGACGGGCGCCTTGCTCTGACCCAGTCTGACATGCGCACTTAAACCCTCGCCAGGCTCTGCAATGTAATAGCCCCAGGGATGGTTACCACAGCCCCCATGGCTCTAAATGAGCGCTGGCAGCCCCTGAACCAGCCAATCCCCTTGCTGCTGGAGTCGCGGGGGTGGGACTGGGCGTGAAGGAGGTGAGGTCATAACTTGATAGCGGTGCACATGCACACGCTGGAGTGGAGCCTGAGGCACAGACAAACTAATGCATCATGCTCGGTACTGTCGGTGAGTGTGTTTATACTTTTAGTTAACCTGACTAGCATCGCTCTGAGTCTCTGTCAGAAGAGGGCAGTCAGCTCTTAGGTATCACTTCATTCTTTGATTGTATGTCATGCCTGAGTGTAATCAAGAGTGGGGCTGCCTTCCATTGCAAAAAGCAATGAGGTTAATAAAAACTCAAAAGAAGTGTGTTCATAAGAATGCATCACATTCCCGCGTCCCCAGAAGTATTGTTAGCTCTGTTCTGTATTGTGAGGGGAGAAACACAGTTCCCAAGAAAGCAATATGTCAATGCTAGCCTCCTTACTGTGAAAACCTATTGCCATGGACACCCCCTCAAAGTATCGGCTTTTGATTGTTTCTCGCCCTTTGTGTTCCAAGTCACAGAAACCTACTGTGTGGGACAAGGTAAAACAGTGCCAATCTCACTGCCAGATGGTACTCTTGCAGGCAACCAGCGCCACATTTCAAACGCTAACAAGAAATGTAGACGCGGTTTCGCTGAGCCAACCCTTACTGTGGGTATAGCTTTATGTGAGCATTGGAGAGTCCCTTCTTTGAAGCGAGACTCGCCCACTTGCACTTCACTATAATGCACCTCTAGTGGCAGATATAAGACTAAACTGTGGATGTTTTTAAGCAGAACCTAAAGCTGCCTTATGTTCATGGCTTCACGGTCTCAGCTGGTCACCTTAGACAAGCTACAGCAGCTAAGCATTGTGCCCAGGAATGATTCACTGGGTGGAGTGCATGGGCATTATTCTCTTTTTAATACAGAAAGCCCGCCTTCTCATTCCAAAGTACAGAATAGGTTATTCAAGAAGTTCTGATTTGTTGGACACTTTAAAGTACAGGCCGGCGCTATATTTCATGAATAGGGAATCCATAGGTACCTTAGGAAGCAATGGGTTCATGCACCAAAGAGGCACATTTAAATATATTTAAAACTGTATGACTTTACATGACTTATCAGCTCGCCTTGTTAAAAGAGGGCCACGGGGATGGCCCTAACATGGGGAGCGAAAAAGACGCAAGAGCATGGGAGCAATATTTTTTTATTTTCTATAATTATATTATTTTGAACAACTTTCCTGTTGTTGTTTAACCTGCTCCACAAATGGAAAATAGGGGTGGGGAAGCCATAGATGTCTTGAACCAACTTCGAGCCAAATACATGGCTTTTGTTTTGCTGAGCCAGATACATGGCTCTGGCTCAGCTCGGCATATTCTTGGAACTTCTGGACAAACATAAGCAGAGCCATCACTTGGCTTCTGCTGCCTTCCCTATATCTACATCACCATTGCACAATGTGAAGCCAGGCAACCTGGTAACCTGGGATCAATCCCGGCTTCCCTGTTTGAACAAATTGTGTGAGCCTAGAAATTGGCAATTGCTTTATTTCACTGTGCCTTCTTTTGATTTACCATCACATTTGAGAGCACCTTAAAACAAACTAATTTAGGATGAGTGTACAAGAAAACCTTCCAGTATGTTTTAATAATCTTTCATGTTGCTCCACCTGTAATCTCAATTCCGACGCCTACAAAAAAAAATGAAACAAGCATGCTTGCTACATTTGTTTAATAAAGTGAATTATATTTATAAAGCATACTCTTTTCCAAAGTTCAGTGAACTGGAACTATGGGCTTGATTCTGAAGATGCGCAGAACAAGGATTCCGCCCAAAAATTCTAGCCACACCCCCACAGTTGAACCTCCTACTAATGATTCCCTATGGTTTTAATGATGTAGTGGACCAGCAAGGGGACCTAATGGAGTTCCATCAGGATGGGGGTGATGGGATCATATTTCTTCATCACCTAAATGAGACGTACGGTTGCTTGCAGGGTGCCCTGCTGTGTTTTGATGTTTATTCCTTGCTGTCTCGTTCTGTCCAGTCTGACAAATCACAGTAACTTGTTTTTCCTCAGTGGATTTCATTGGTAACGCTATAGCAATAAATAAAGAAATCTGGAGGTACTCAGTAGTATAGCAAAGTCTGTTTTATGAAGTTCTGTGGTTATACTGAACTATAGATCTCTTTATTGATGTCATAACTACACTTTCAAAATTGCTTTAATAATCTTCTTGGTTTCTCTAATTTACTAGAATATGCACCAATTTGCCCACTCTTTTTTCAAAATTTTCACCGGGGAGAACCCCTCCAAACCTCACTTGTGGTGGTAGGGCTCACTTACTCGCCACCTGCACTCACCATGAACTTTTACACCTCACCACTTTCATATGTCACCAGCCACGTTTGATATTGGCTGTTTCTTCAACTATGTGACATACAGATGTGCCCTGGGTGTTAGTTACAGGTATGAAAGACTGGCCAGACAAAATAGTTGGGAAGTCTCTAGGGCTCAGACTGTCTTCCGGAAGATATCTGGGCCTAGATGCAAGATAAAGTGTAGGGTAATGTACATCTGTGGTTGTCACTGCTGCTTTATGTCTGTTCGCAAGACTAACTTTATTTTCCTTCTTTGCATGTGTGAACACCTTTCCTTTAGATAGGAAATAGTCTTTAATCGATTGTGACGAGGTCTCAGACCCAGTGCATGCAGAATTGTTACAGCGACTTAGCCTTGATCCCCATTGTCCTGCTTCTAGGCACAGTTTTTGAAATTTTTGGTGAGTGACCTCAGCCGTACCCCTACTTTTGATATTTTGAAACCTGTGGGTAGGTCCCTTCTTTCCGACTTTCTCAGTGTAGCAGCTGGTGTCCTCTGAACTGGAAGCCTGAGGTGGTTCTCTGCTTCTTGGAAGTCTGAAAATGAGGAAGCAGTCCCCCTGGCGACTCCACATAAACTTGGTGTGCTGCTCAATGCCCGCCAAATCACTTCTGGCAAATGCCTACATTGCTGATGTGGAGCAGCATTTTCCTACCCTCTTCAAACTTGAATTTCCTGAGTTCAACGCTCTTATCTATATTACTCCCACTGATCCACTGCAGACAGATAGCTCCACCTTGCTTCATGGAACCTTAGAACATTAATACACCAGAAGCGAGAACGGAAGAAAAAAAGCAGAAAAACATGAAAGACCAATAAGTGTAACATTAAATCACAGGGACTACCACCTAGACCCCTGCCAATATCCTCCAGCAACCGAGAGGGATCTGCTCCAAGACCCTCCAGCATCCTAGAGGTATCTACTCACCATTCCAACCAGCAAAGAGGAGAAAGAGGAGTAGTCCCATTCACAATCTGCAAGACTATCTCTCTAGCTGTTTCAGTGTACCAGGCGGGTGATCACCAACGGCATCAGAACATCTGCTGTTAACCAGAGTGGAGTGGAGGCAGGGGGCTCCTGCTATGCCTCTCAGTGTCATGTCCTGGCCAATATTTCAGGAACACCATGCGCCAATGGAAGGATCTATGGGAAAATCTCTACAAATCTAATGGCACAGTGAACCCTATCCGGGGTGGGCTACGGAGTGAAAAAACGGGTGTGCGGCTTTGATTAAACACTGCAATCATGTTCCCAGTGCAAATCAGCCCTCAGCACTCTTTCTCGGCTTCCAGTATGGTTCCTTGCCAGGCTGCTCCCCATAGTCCAATTTGTACTCCATGGGGAGGCTTCCTCAAACAACCCTCTCTCTGCCAGGTGGACTAGGACCCAGTCCATTACCAGGCCAACAACCATCAACCAGCAAGAGAATCAAGCCCCAGACCTACTCATGAGTGCAGAATTGATCAGATACAACACCCCCACGCATCACCGCAATTCATACAGAGAAGCATTCACCACTCATCTGCAGCCTAGGTCCGGACATCATCTTAGCATTTAACAGGGCACAATGGGTCTGGAACACCTAGGAGAGCAGGCCGTAGAGCGGCACACCTGTTGTGGCCCCCCTGCCTCGCCCACCAGTCAACTGGCCGCAGCTCTAGCTCTAGCTGCCCTCTTATTGGCCACTCTCTAGAGACGTAGTGGTTCAAGAAAGGTCATCACCTACATCCTGTATTCAATGTGGCACATTCTCCTGTTTTCAAACAATTGTGTACACTCTCGTTCCACCATCTTTTAAAGAGACCTACAAATCTAGCGATGAAAAACCACAGCCTAAAAACTCAACGAGTATGTTCAGTTCACCATAATTATTAATTTAGTCATAGTGAACAAAACATAGATTATATAAAACATCTTATGTACTACTTTCCTTTTTATTCTTATAGGCCTAGAGTGACTCATAAATCCTTCCTGTGTAAATGAACAGCTTGGAGTGCAACAGCTTAGTTTCATGTTATCACCTAAAATGGCCGAATTACCACCATGAAATCCAAAGTTCAGACTGGAAATAGGCGGGCGTTCCTTCATTCCGTAATATGTTAATAAAGACACCATATAAGTCAGTTAATAATTATTTTGTACATTTCAAGCAACAAAGGCACCCTCTGTGTAGTAACTTCTCCACCCTCATCGGAAAATCGTGGATTATAGAAAATATATCTTCTGTATTCACAGCCTGTGTTAGTAGGTGCGGAAAATCGCCTAAACTCTTTCTGCAACGTGATAGTTGCACAATTAGCAATATAAATTAGAGTATTGAACTCTAGGAACTGAAATTTAAAGTTGGCTGTATCTTGTTTGAATTCTTTAAACTGCAGGTCGAGCCGATTTTAGCACCTATTTTTGTAAAGACCAATAAATTATCTAAGGTTGAAAATTAAGCCTTTTAACATACGTCACAGGATTATAATCAACCCCACTTTTTGAGGATGAGGGGAATCCTAGATTACATGAAACATCTCAAACATTCCTTTACCTTTTGGTTTTATTGGCCTATTGTGACTCATAGGTTTTATCTGTATACATTGGCAGCTGCTGTGCATAATTTTGCTGCATATTATCTCCCTCCTGGTTTTCTCGCAATAGAGGTTCGGATGACACAAAATTGATAAACCGTGATCTTCCATGAATCATAAGCCTGACTCATATGCTGTTTTTATCCCTTCCTGCTTTCTATCTTTGCTCCTGTTAACTTTGTTAAACATGACTGGCCATTCAAAAATTACAATATTTCTGTTATGGTTTGTGTGTAGCATAACTGGTTGGAAATGGGCAGTGTACTATGAATATTAATGACAATATATACCTCAATAGTTTTATGCACCTTATTACAAAGGCTACATTTACTAACCAATGACATATCTGTGCCTCTCTTTTTTTTCTTTCACATATTCAAATAAAGGTTCAATAAAAAGAACGTGTTCCACTTATTGAATGGGGATGCCTTTATTAGTGTACATCCACACCATCCAATCACCCACCTAGGTGACATGCTTCATCATTAGTACAATTGTATACTTTAGTGTGTCACACTAAGTGGGACAGGTATGGCCAGATGTAGATCCTGTGAACACTGTATCACTGGAATCAAGCTATTCCTGGCTGGCTCTACGCCCCTTCACTCTACGCCCTTCCACTCTCCTCCTCTCCTCAACACTTCAGTCCATGGCACTCCATGACACACCAATCTTTGCCACTCTACTTCAATCTTTGCCACTCTACTCCACTCTCTACCGCAATATGCTACTCCACTCTATGCCACCCCACTCCAATCTACAACCTATTCCACTCTACACCTTTCCACGCTGACTCTGCTCCACTCTACGAGTACTTCACTCTATGCCACTCCACAACAGTTTACAACACTCTACAACACTCCGCTCTATGACACTTTATTCCACTCTACTCCCTCCACATCTCTCCACTCGTCTCCATTCCTCGACACTCCACGACACTCTTCACCACTCTATTTCACTCTTCGCCCCTCTACTGTACTCTTCGCTACTCTATGCCACTCTACTCCACTCTTTGCCGCTTTACTCCACTCTTCGATACTCTATTCCACTCATTGCCACTCTACTCCACTCCTCGCCATTCTTCTCTAAGCCACTGACTTTTAGCCATGCTGAGCAGGAGCCACACTGGTGTACAAGATGGCTAAAATACATTAGCAAAGCCAATAGCTCTGGCATAGGCGAGACCTACTGACTTTGCCAATGCTTGTTTCTATAGTGATGGCACCTTGCTTGATCACATCATATATGCAGCTGCCTGATAAGGAGGACACTGTAGTGATAGGGCTTCTGTATCTGGGCTGCTGATCCACTCCTGTATTTTTCCGTTTGCCAGTTTTCTATATGTTTGTAAAGATATTAAAAGAATCATTTCACGTTTGTCAAGCCCAGCATTAAGTACTTTGCCAATGTTTGTGTAGCTCTGGTGTTAGACAGAGCCTTTGGATTTTACTTCAATTTTAGGTATAATATACTTACTTACAGGGGCTTTCCGCAAGCCTACTTCATCCATTTGGCTGAAAGTGTGTCATTCATATTTTTCATTCACCCTCTGCGAGATACAGCGTGGGAGCAATGGCTCAGCCCACTTCAATCATTGGCGAAATTGGCTGTGCGTAATGGCATTTTTCTCATTCACAAGGAAAAATGTCTACACTCAAAGTAGTTCCTTTCAGTACCAGGGACTACTACGGCAAATTGTGTTTTTTGAGACCATTGTACCCACTGTCTGATTCTCAAATCCTGGGCTCTGTGTTCTCTGTCACTTGAACTAAGAGATGTACAAGGTCACCATGGGGGCAATTTATTGCATTGCTCTTCCTTAAATTTGCTATATTATATCATATTGGGTACAAGGTTTCTGAAATCACTTTTTATTTACTGGATCTCTTAGGTGCTTTGGTCCCCTCTACATGGTCTCCTGCTTGTCACATACTATATAGCATCCAGACCCTTGGGGGCTCTATGTCCTACCAACTCCTCAAAGTGCTTTGCAACTCAGAGGCCCCTTTGAATTCCTCCTGCTTTATGTCTTCTGGCCACCCCTTTGACATCCAGACTTCTGGAGGATGGTTAGAAATCCCTCCTTTCATGGTCCACTTGCACTGAGATGCATCTCACTCACTTGTAAGAAAAACAATGTTTTCCCATAGCAGGTTTTGGAGGGTATGGTTGGCACAAGTGTCCTTAGGGGAGGAAACCTCCTCCCATTGATACTCACCTGACCAAACTAGTAGTGTAGGGGGGATACCTGCACCAGCACTAGCGCTTTCCAGCCTAATTACTTACCGGAGGCTCTGAGCGGCAGATCTCTTGCGGGGCACTCACGCTGTTTGTCTCCCCCGCTGCCCGGATGACATCGAGGGCCGCTGCGGGGGGAGACTACAGCTCCCGTGATCCTCGATTGACACGCCCCCTTCCGGCTGATTGCGTGCCCGGAGGCGCTTCAAATTCGGCGGCTCCCTCGGTGGAGCGGGGGATACCTGCACCAGCACTAGCGCTTTCCAGCCTAATTACTTACCGGAGGCTCTGAGCGGCGGATCTCTTGCGGGGCACTCACGCTGTTTGTCTCCCCCGCTGCCCGGACGACATCGAGGGCCGCTGCGGGGGGAGACTACAGCTCCTGTGATCCTCGATTGACACGCCCCCTTCCGGCTGATTGCGCGCCCAGAGGCGCTTCGAATTCGGCGGCTCCCTCGGTGGAGCGGGGGATACCTGCACCAGCACTAGCGCTTTCCAGCCTAATTACTTACCGGAGGCTCTGAGCGGCGGATCTCTTGCGGGGCACTCACGCTGTTTGTCTCCCCCGCTGCCCGGACGACATCGAGGGCCGCTGCGGGGGGAGACTACAGCTCCCGTGATCCTCGATTGACACGCCCCCTTCCGGCTGATTGCGCGCCCGGAGGCGCTTCAAATTCGGCGGCTCCCTCGGTGGAGCGGGGGATACCTGCACCAGCACTAGCGCTTTCCAGCCTAATTACTTACCGGAATCTCTGAGCGGCGGATCTCTTGCGGGGCACTCACGCTGTTTGTCTCCCCCGCTGCCCGGACGACATCGAGGGCCGCTGCGGGGGGAGACTACAGCTCCCGTGATCCTCGATTGACACGCCCCCTTCCGGCTGATTGCGCGCCCGGAGGCGCTTCAAATTCGGCGGCTCCCTCCGCGTCGCGGGACGCGCGCGGGCGGCGCCGGGCTGAGCCCGGGCAGAGGGCGGGCCGTCTGTGGCCGTCAGGGGCCAAAGGAGGCTGGGCTGGGCCACATCCCTTACGTGTAGTGTTAATAATCTGATTAAGGTGATGCCCTCGCCAGGACCACGTGAATCTTTATTAAGGGAGGGGGGCAGCAACACAGGGACACTGGACAAATACTTCAAATCCGCCAAAGGAGATGCAGGCAAAGAAAATTCCCTGGAGAGACGCAGGGCGGAGCGGCGGCGCTCCATTGAATCCATGAAGAGTAGACCCCTGACAGAGATCACCCCCCATCTTATGTCTCAAGAGGAAGGTACGCCCCCCAGTAGTTTACACCCTCTGACTTTTGAGGACCTCCCCCTCTTATTTCGGGAAATTTCTAGTCCCCCTGGGTTGGCCCCTGGAAGGTCCACAGACACAACTCCTCCTACGACACGTGCCACCCCCGTTAATTTGGTTACCCAAACTTCCCCTTTGCATGCAACTAAGAATAGTAACCCAAAACAAAGTGTTGCGCGGGAGCTGTATAGGCCTCCACCAAGCAAACGTAGTAGGAAGTCTATGAGGGGGAGGGGGAAAGCCAAACTACTCCATTTAGATTTTGGCAAACAACTTACAAGTGCTCTACAATCTGGGAGGGATAATGAGACTGTGCCTATTGCTTTCTCCTCCAAGGCCCCTTGCCCCAATATAGCTGCCACTAATAACGACCCAGTGGCTAATACACCTAATATAAATCCCCCCCTCATATCTATAGAGAGTATAGAATTTCTACTTCGCTCCCTTCTGCAGCCCATTAGTGATAGTCTGAAAAAAGTGGAGATCAGGCTCACTCTACTGGAGACATCTCTTACTACCCTGAACACTTTAGTTAGCAAGCAATCTAAAAACATGGGGCCCCATCTCCCCGCAGGAAACCCTCCTAAAATAGGAGTCCCATAGGATACTAATAAAGTCCCCGTTGAGAGCATGCCTACTGTCCCCCCCCTGCAGCCATTAATGGCTATTTCAGCCCAGGCACCACGCAGTAATCCAACCCATAGGCCCTTACAAACAATAGACTTTGCCCATCAAAGTTTCCAGACAGGGAGCAACGGTGGCCACCAAGAAGCTAGCAGTGCCCCTCTAATCTCCCCGGGCTGGCATGTCCCAAGAACACGGAGACCAGATCTGCCGCCCGAAGCTAACAGTTTAACGGTGGTTCTAGCAGGCGCCCCCCAATTAAGACCAGGGGAAAATGAAGATTACCAATCTCTAAAGAGAAAGGTCATCAAATGGCTAAACTTGAACCGACCTCTACCATCTCATTTTAATAATGAGATTATTATGGTTAGAAGGGTCCAGTGGTTAGGGAAGACCAGGAAAACAATAATAGGGGACTGTATTCTGGTAAGTTTTAAGGACCCGGGCACTGTTCTGCACATCTGTAAAGGAACAAACAGATCACTGGATTTTACTATCCAGACCCTCCCAGTATCCTTCTTTTTCCCCCCTATCCGTATGCGCCATGCTCCATCACAGGATGAGTGGATAAGGGTGGAACATAAATGCAGACATAAGGACTATGTACAACGCCCAAACCTCCAATTGCAGGAAACACCCTATTTTCATTTTAACCGTTTCAACTGTTTGAATGGTTTGGATGGGGTCGATTGACTTCCCGCTAACACGCTAATGACTCAAGACTGTGGCCCCTGTAGTTCCTTCAAGTCATTCACCCCGATTGTTGGTAAAATCCCTGGGCCACTGAGCAACCCAGTGTCCCTGGATGATTCATCCGCCCACAATGCTGCCAATGCCTCTGGAACATTGAATGAGCCAACACCTGTGGAGAACGACTCCAGCGGACTTTCCGAACCATTAGTCCCTACTGCTGGTAATGCGCCAGAATTCCCGATTGCAGTAGAGTCTGGAACCATTTCCTCTAATACCCTTGGCATGGCACCTAATACCCCTGATCATTTGAGGCTAATTTGCTGGAACGTTGCTGGACTGGCTAATAAACTGGGTGACCCGGACTGGGCAAAATATATTGAGACTGGAGACGTATGTATGTTCCAGGAAACCTAGGCCAGAGAGGACTATGGTCACCAAGGTTATATGTCATTCTTCACTCCAGCGAGGTGGGAAGGCAAAGGCCGTCCGTCAGGAGGGCTTACGACTTGGGTCGCATCTCATCTGGGTTGTGTGGCAATGCGGTTGTCGACTAATTCTGAAGATATCCTTGCGATTTCATTACTATGGCCCAACCAAGTTAAACTTGTGTTTATTAATATATATTCTAGGCCAATGGGAATTGCAAAGGAATCGCCAACCATAGATGAACTTTCCAACTTCATATCTGACCTAACGAGTGACTCATATTATGTAGTGGGAGGGGATTTTAATTCTCATTTTGAGCCACTCCCTGGCCTTCTGGACGGGCTATCATCGGAAGAAGAGGCCAGATGGGCAGTGCCTCTAGTGGAAGCTCCACCTCCGAAGGCATGGACCCCACTAGCACTACAAATTACAGCCCTCACCCTAAAGTTC
The DNA here is from genome assembly GCF_964204655.1 of Triturus cristatus. Taxonomy (NCBI): domain Eukaryota; kingdom Metazoa; phylum Chordata; class Amphibia; order Caudata; family Salamandridae; genus Triturus; species Triturus cristatus. Next base: position 1,457,868,577 of record NC_140589.1, on the reverse strand, counting down.
GGAATTAGAGCTTGTAATGGGCGAATGAAATCCGACATACCCAGTAAAACCACCTACAATAGACTGGGAAGAGAGACCCGTTTGGATTATGTCCTTGTTCAAATAGCGAAGTGGCCGACAATCCAGGATTTCAGGGTGACGGAAAGGACCGATAGTGACCATAACGCACTTGAGCTTGACCTTGTTCATCCTGGCCCCCAAGCTCTCGCGAGTAATGCGGAAGGGAATAACCCCGCGCTTCTCCTTGATAATAACAGGAGAAGGATCAGGTGGGAGCACCTGGTCACAAGCAAGAATAAACTCCCCATGTTCTATGCTGGGATAACTCCCATCTTGGAAACTGTGGGGTGCTTGGATACCGAGGCAAACAATAAAGACTCCCAGGGCAAATTGTCCAAGGCCCATGAGGACCTCATAAAAGCTGCGGCACCTCATTTTACTTGCGGTCCACGAAAAGCAAAAGGGGGGCGACGAGGCAAAACATCATGGTACAATCTAGCTTGCAGAAGGGCAAAAACAGAACTCCTTAGACTAATCAAGGAGGGTTTAGGGGGGGATAGCCTTAAACAAAGCAGGCGAGCCTATAAGAAACTTATTGCCCACGCAAAGGTAGAATGGGAGGAAAACCAGTGGGATGAACTCACTAAGGCCCTAGCGATCCAAAACCAGCGTTTGTTTTGGAGGATTGTGAGCGGGGGGTCGGGGAACTTACAATCGGCATTAGAGCCCAATATTACCCCAGGGGTGTGGCAGGCCCACTTCCAGACCCTATATAGTCTGGAGCCGGGAGAATCTCCTGTTGCTGATGAGGTGGGCTGGCCGGACTACGAAGGGGAGCCAATAACGTTGGGTGAGGTGACAGTAGCCATCTCAGGACTGGCTTCTGGAAAGGCGCCGGGACTGGATGGATTACCAGGGGATATGTTTAAACAGGAGCCCACTGTTTGGGCCCCTTACCTTACCGCCCTTTTCAATGGAGTTCTTGGTGGCATGGAAATCCCTAGTACTTGGCTGGGGGCAGAGGTGGTCCCTATCTTTAAAAAGGGCTCGCCGCTCCTCCCAGCCAACTACAGGCCGATCAGTTTAATAGACGTGGCACAGAAACTGTTTGGCAGGGTGTTGCTGAATAGGCTCCAGGACTGGATGGAGGAGGTGGGTGCCCTTAGTCCCTACCAGGCGGGATTTAGGAAGGGGGTATCCACAGTGGACCAGGTTTTTAGATTGAACCTGATCTATTGGAGGGCAGCAAAACTCGAGGGCGGTAGTTTGTACACAATTTTTGTGGACTTACGGGCCGCCTTCGATCTGGTGCCCAGGGGGAAACTCTGGAGCGTCCTGGCAGAGATGGGTGTTCCCCCGGACATCCTATTGATCTTGCAGAGGCTGCACCACAATAATTATGCCCGAGTTAGGTGCGGGAGGTCGGGGGAACTGACCGATAGATTCCCCGTTGGCCGGGGGGTGAGACAGGGCTGTGTGCTGGCACCGACCCTGTTTTGCCTCTTCGTCAACGGAGTAATCGCCCATCTGAATGCCACTGAATATACTGATGCCCCAAAATTGAATGGCAGCAGGGTGCCCGCAATTATGTTTGCGGACGACACCCTGCTGCTATCTAAAACCCCTATGAGTATACAGAGGATTCTTGACTCCTTCGTGACCTTCTGTATTGATAGGGGGCTGGAAATTAATGCGGCAAAAACCAAATTCATGGTTTTGAACCCGAGGCAAAAATTGCGGCCAAATCCGCAATTGGGAGCTGCACGGCTCGAGAGAGTGGCCACCTTTGAATACCTGGGTGTGACACTCAACGAAACCATGACTTGGGGACCTCACCAGAATAGGGCTAACCTCAAACTCACGCAAACCACTGGGGGTATCGCCCGGATGATGACTGGTTCATCATATCGTCCATTGGGGGCATTAATTCAGATATATAAGGCCCAGGCTAGGGGAATGATAATGTACGGGGCGGAATTATGGGGCTATACGCCTTGTCGGAGTCTGTCTCTAACGGAAAATAAATTTATAAGACAGATAGCCGCACTTCCGCCCAGCACCCCGCTCCTCCCCCTGAGGCTTGATTTGGGCCTACGCCCGTTAGTTGACGAAATAAGTCTGAGACCTCTAGCATTCTGGCGCAGGCTGTGGAGTAGTAACGATCTTGTAGAATATAGGGCGGAACTGCTCGAACTTCTGAATCACCCAAAAGTGCTAAATATCCCTTGGGTCAAATACATCCAAGCCACTTGCATGGAAATAGGGCTACCCGACTTATGGACTAAGCCAGCGAAAGCCGCACTAAATATTTCCAAAAAGTCCCTGGCAAATGTTTATCATGAATACAAATTAGCCAGGGCACAAGCCACTCAGGAAGAAGGGTCCTTAACTTCCGTGTTTTTGCAAAGTAAGGATGTTTACAGGTTTGAGAAGGTATTGGATCCTATCTCCCCGGTATTGGCCCGGAAGCTGTTTCTCCAATGGAGATACGGCACACTCCCCTTCCGGTTGTTCACAAGTACCTGGCCATCGGCCCCCACCACAAAGCAGTGTCCGGCTTGTGATACTACGGAGGAAACTGATTTGCATGTGGCTTTCTTCTGCCCAGCCTACAAGGCAGCACGAAAATACTTGCTCCTCCCGCTGATAAGGAATATGGGCTGCAGGGAATATGCACCGATGTATAGGATTTTAAAATCTGATGTCTCTGGCCCAACTGTCTTCGCACTAACAAAATTCCTTACCAATGTTTGGCATACGCGTAATCGTATTCCAAAGGCATTGGGTCCCTCTTAACTTTTGTATCTGTGATTGAATACGCGCATTGTATATTTTAGAATGGAACTAGAATTGTTCATTGCTGTTACTTTGATAACTGTGTTTAATAACTTTTTATCTCAAATGCTGATTATTTATGTTTTTTATGTCTATGTAAATATTTTATCTGTGCTTTTATGGTCATTGACCGAAATAAAGCTATCAAAGAAGAAGTAGTGTTTGGGTGTCTGTCTTTCTATTGGCATCTTTATCACTGCCACCACTGCCAGTCTGCCACAGCTCCACAACCTAGCAAAATGACAGGCGGCATACTCACTATTGAAGGTGCACATGGTGGACCCCTCCAGTCCACAGAGCCACATTCTGCATCTCAGTCGAATCATAACATATGCCTTCATTGCACACATGTGATTGTCGTGTATGAAGAGGTGAAGGTAAAAAACCCAGAACTTGCTATTATGAACTTGAGGCATGGATGCACGTTCTTCAGAGCCATGTAGGGGACATTTCTCTGCTCCAACACAGGGTCACATTATATAGCTCTAAAACCAAAGATTACCCCACTAATACCACTTTATTTACATTGCCTTACACACAGGGAATAAACCCATCAGACCCCGTCCAGATACAGCCTATGCAGAATAATGCATCATATTTACCTGGCTGCTATACATTGTCATTTATATATTTAGGAGTTTTCTTTAAGTTTGTGCTTGACCTTCCTGGCTACTTCAGAGTGCTGAGATGTCTAAATGATTTTGTGGTAGAAATTTAAATGGGCAGCTAAAATCCAGCTGAGTGCTGAGTTGTATCTCCTATCTGGTATTTCTCAGTTGCTACTCTTTCATGGTTGTAATGGGGTCCAACCTTCTGCATATGTGCCTCGTGCTTGTCCCGGCAGACCTTGTGTATAGTGTAAAGGATTTCAGACTTGAGTCTTTCTTTCAAGGGAATCTAGTGGAGTGCTTCCAATGACGGTTTCATAAGGGCTTATTTCCAGTGGTTTCATTTATTTGGTCTAAGTGATTTAGCAGTTTTTGATGTTGCTGAGATTTGTGGGAAGAGACGCATAAATTATGATGAAAAAACCAGGTGGTCTGTTAGATGATTCTCATTAATTCCACCCAGTAGTTGGTAGGCTGTAGTGGGAAAATCTTCCTGTGCATGGATGGCTGCAGGTTGACACACTAAATCACTACGCTGACATAGGCAACCGACAGCATGTATGGCTTGATACAACTCCCTGTTTTGTTTGACTCCTGTGATGCGGTTGGAGGTTTTCTCGAGACTGATGGCGGGTCAAAGAGGATTGCTTCCTTGATCAGCACCAGGATCTCAGTCCTGACCTAGGTAATTTTCCATTGAGCCATTTCCTATGATCAAATTGTCCCCATATAATGACAGACCCCTTGATGCCAATAATTCTGCAACGTCTGAAATGCTGTCTAACTTTCCTGCCAGCAATGCTGCTGGTGGGCAATCATTTCTCATAGTTCTGCATTACCATAAACAGTTTTTTAATTAATGTATTCCGAGCATACACATTTGCTGCTTAACGCCACGTTCATGTTCAGAAATGTCTTTTTGGATGGTGCCTTCTGAAACATTGTATTAAATTGCTTCGTACTATGAAAGCAATTGTACACATTTAGCATTCTACTTTTAAAATCGAAAGTACCTGGGGATACATTACATAAAGGATACACTGTCCAGGTTTGTGCTGAGGCGCACGTTTAACTAGAGGCACTAGATGCAAACAGGGAAAGTGTGATCTATTATAGATAATGCACACTTGCCACTGCCCTGGTGGCAGCGCATTAGTGAAACGTGGTGCAGCTGTTTTAAGCAGCCCCTCTATCTTTCATAGTGCAGATGGCACGCAGCCTACTTTACCAAGGGTGACACAGATCACCTTGCAGGTGGGTATAGTGAGTGACTGCACCCGCCTGCATGGGTATGTCTGGGGGAGGTCCAAGGGACCCCTTTTTAGAGGGCAACAGGTGGGTGTTTACTGACTGTGCTTCACCTCTCTGTGGCACACATTCCACAAAGTCAGTGCGCCTCCTGAAAGTCTCTTTGCCTCTACGCCTGTGTCCATAATATGCACAGGTGCAAAGACTAAGGGCCCGATTCACAGAACTAACTTAAGACAAAATCTTAAACTTACTACCATTTTGGTATTCACAGAAGGAACTTACTCATTTTGGTATTCACAGAAGGCACTTACTCATTTCGGTATTCACAGAAGTTAGGACTCCTAACTTTAGGACTCCTAAATGCCTTCTGTGAATACCGAAAGTCTTAAAGTTAGGATTTATCTCAGTTTAGGAGTAGTACCCTAAACTGAGAAAAATCCTAACTTTAAGACTTTCGGTATTCACAGAAGGCATTTAGGAGTCCTAAAGTTAGGAGTCCTAACTTTACTACTCCTAAACTGAGAAAAATCCTAACTTTAAGACTTTCGATATTCACAGAAGGCATTTAGGAGTCCTAAAGTTAGGAGTCCAAACTTCTGTGAATATCAAAATGAGTAAGTGCCTTCTGTGAATACCAAAATGAGTAAGTGCCTTCTGTAAGTTTAGGATTTTGTCTTAAGTTAGTTCTGTGAATCGGGTCCATAGTTTTTCCAAGGGATCATTCTCTTAGAATTGTGCCAGCACTATATTTGTACTAGTACACTCAGTACTACAGAAGGGGCCATGCACGTGTTTGCAGATCCTTCCGTAATGCCAAAGTGCCCCAGGTTTCAGAAAGGAGGCGCACATGCCAGTTGAGCCCCAGAGCACTTTACGTGATACACCCCTTGTGCCAAATACTAGAAAACTGAGAAGCAACTACAACCGAAAACAAGCATTTGCAATGCAATAGGTCTTGCATTAGTAAAAGTTTGAGTTTTTGGCGTAGCAAATATTAATGCAACATTACTAGCTCGAATTTTGTTAATGTAGACCTATAGAGTGTAGTGTGGTACAGTGAAGTGGTGTAGTATAGAGTAGATGAAATTATTATAGAGTGTAATGGAGTCGAGTAGTTTAGTGTGGAGTGGTGTTGAGTTGAGTAAAGTGGAGGAAAGTTTATAGAGAGGGATTGTGTGTGCTTGTATTATGATAAAATATAATAATATTATTTAGGAATGAACGTATGAGAAATATAGGTTGGTGGTACTACATTTGCTGTACCAATTTATTTATAATGTGTTTTGTTGTGCAAGGTGACTTTACTTGTAACTGCTTGTTTAGTTGCCTGTTTAGGCTTTAAGCAGCGCATATAAAAAAATAGTATAATAAGGATTTTTCTGTAAGCAGAAATGATAGGGAAACAATTTGTACAGCATGCAAAAAGCTGGTAATTTAGTTGGAAAGATAGCTGTTTATAACATTTGAAGTGTATAAAGGCGCATAAAAGGCAAAAAGTTAGTAATCAATGTTGCGCAAGCAAAAACTGTAGTATAATAATGGGTACAGTATAAGGTTATCGCCAGCCCCCTGGTAATACGGAGTGTTTGTAGGGTGATAGTGGGGCCTTGGGGAAGCCTATTTAAGATATAGTAGAGCTAAAAAATACATGGGGAACAATAAAATAAAAGGTGTAAAAGAAGTTGTGTATGGGTATATAAGATAGTAAGGCGCTATTGTATGCTAAAAAGATAAAAATAAGCATATGGAGGAGGGGAAAAAAATTAAAGGGCATTTGTGTGGGTATTTAATAATGGAAATGGGCTGGCATTTAATAAAACGAGAATTTGAGCAATTGGCATTGTAAATGACGATGCCTTTTTATTTACGTATTGGTTTTTCAAACATAAATAAAAGGCATCGTCATTTACAATTCCAATCGCGTAAACTCTCGAAAATGTGAAACCTATTGCATCGCAAATGCTTGTTTGACTTTATTCCCTACACCGTTTACATTTCATGTTAGCGCTTTGTACTCCCCCTTATCTTTCCTTCCTGTTTGCACCATTCTTGCGTGTTTGTATTCCTTCTAACATCTTTAAGTATATCCTCTACTCTTGCAAGTGGCATTCCTCACACATGCCCCTTGTAACATTTAAACTTCCTTCCCTTCCCCCATCTCGCCCCTCACCGCCCCTGTTGCTCATGTAGATAACAAACAACATAACTGCTCACATGTGGTCATTACGAGAGGTCTCTAGCTCCCCTTTCTGCATACTTAATTTTGTATCCACAAATGACACATTCCATGACCTAGGTCTACTCCAAAGGCGTGAGCAGGCAGAACGGCTGTCGCTACCCCACCACCAATTTGCCTGGAGGACCAATCAAGGCTCAACCATCCAGGTGTGTTTTAATACACCTGAGTGTACAACATCATGTCATGCCCGACGTCCCTCACAATGTTAGCACGTGCCTGAACTATTCTAATCTGCCTGGCCACAAGAGAAATAAAAAGCTAGACCCTTAATGAAACTAGGCCTGTAGCCTCCCTCCCTCGATTCTCACCCCTGACCAATGTCCATCTACCACTTTTCCCCTGCAGTTGCCAGTGTCATTTGCCAGAATAACCCACTCTATCTGTCTCCTTCGCATACTTGTTGTATTTCTTGGTAGTTAACCACTCTGTAAATATACTTGGAGTTCACTGATTCGATTACCAACCGAAGACGCCAGATATTTTACTGGGGCAATGTGTTTCCAGTTCCCGGCCCACAGGCACTTCACTGATAAAAGATGCACTTCTTACCTGCCCCTCGCTGTCACTGTGTCGATTGACTGGAGTCCAGATCCTGTGTTTTCTTTGCTTCCTTGAATGAAGAAACTCAAAGCTCTGCATCTATCATCCTACAACTTATTGTGAGGCTCCTTCAAATCTGGTTTTAATTATCAATGCAGAAGTTGCGGATACCAGCTAGTTGAAAACAGCTTCACTCTTCACAAATGTCAGATGTAGGCTGTTGCAAGCTGCTCCAGAATATGGCCACTTGCCACTTGTCATTTAGTTTAAACAGCTTTGTCAGATTGCCAACCCGCAAGCAGTATGGAGTGGGGATAATGGACGGAGAGTGGCCTACATGGGACTATATGGAGCTTAGAGAGTGGCCTAGTCCCAGAGGGCGACTAGGGCTCTAACGTGCACTACAAATAGGTGTAGGATACACAATATAGAGAAATATTTTTTAATCAAAATACACTGTAATAATTTTCGCATTACAGCAGTCAAAACTGCAGATATTTTCAGCATGTGTAATGTTTACATGAATACTATGTACAATTAAATTAATATGGACATTACAAAATTTGTTTAAGCGAAACAAAATCACAAGACCCAATGCATTTCGGGACTCTCGGTCCCTTCATCAGGGTTAATCTGTAATAAAGGGAAACGTTTCAGAAGATGCACACATGCATAAACGTCAGGTTGTCAAAAACGAATAATTGTAAGCGTCTTTCAGTCAAGTGAGAGGTCATGCACCCTGCACCTTATGGTAGTGAAATCAGTGACAAAATGTGATGCCAAAAGATCATAGCACTTACTGTTGTCGCCAAGCCAATGCTAGAAGTTAAGTCTGAACAAACAAAGCCAGACATAAACGTGTTTACTAAAAACATGGATAAAAAAATGGCGCTTTTATTCATAATCACAATGGTGATTCCACATACCTAGAAAGACTGTATTCAAAATTGCGTGTTCACTGGAGTGATTGTCAGAAGTCACGTTGTGTCAAGCGCCTGCAAAGAGACATAGTGCTTTCACAGTACTGCACATCAGGATCAAACCATGATTGTTGTTGAGTGACAGATTGCACATCTCACCCTTGTCTCCTTGAAAATCCAAAGCGCCACCAGTGAAAAGTTGAGGAAACACGAGAAAGTAGTGATGAGACTGTAAAAGAAGTTATGAACAGTGGTGTAAATCCCACTGCTGTTGAAATAAAATAATGTATTCTACTTGTGCGTGAAACTCAGAAAATGCCTATTAAAAAGTTGAAGTGTTAAGACTATGATGCTGTATCATATTCTGTTAGAGAATCAAATGACAAGAAAACTAGCGTGTAAATGATCTCAACGGAATGCAAATGCGCGAAGAGTATCCTTCTCACAAATGGACTGAAGTCACAGGCGGTGACATCCACATGCTAAGTTGTACAAGTCCCCGGAAACTATGGCGTGAGAACGCCGGTAATGCCTAAAGAATATAAAGAACGGGTTACTCGGCCGTTCCTGCTCTTCCCCGTAATGGTCTACAGCACGAAATCCGCTCACCAGTTTAGAGAAGAACTTGCCGTCTTCAACGAGGAGCCACTTTCATTCTTCCTTAATGTGCACATTATGCGGGATCCAAAAAAATGTAAACAGTGGTGCGCGTGCACCACAGAGGAGCGGGGGGAGGGAGTGTGGCAGCGGCAGCGAGGCGAACGCGCGCTGCTGCCCGTGCTAGACACGGACGGGAATGGGCATTGCAAAGGTGGGACATGCGCGGCCTGTGCCCAATCGCGTGCTTTTTAAAAAAAAAAACACGCGAAAGCCAATGCCTGCCTGGGAAAGCCTGATCACACGCACAAGCGTGTGGTCAGCTTTCAAAACCCCCTTACAAGAGGTCTCGCGCTGCGCGAGCAGGGTTGCGCACTGCAACGCTAGGCGCGAGACCTAAAAAACATGTTTCCAATAATCAAGGCTTAAAGGACCTACTTTGATCCCAAGAGTTTTATAATTCATTTTGAACAGAGTGTTAATCCTGCTGTTGTTGTTAAGTGTGATATTCATGCCCAAGCATTTGATTCACTTTTTTTGCAAATAAAGACAATCTGGTACTATTAGATCAAACCTGCATTGGGATGAGGAGGGCCCTGGACATACTGCACTCATACAACGCACAAAATGCTCTGCAGGTGAACGTCGAGAACCCTAAAATCCTGATTTCCGTCCACAGAACCAAAAAATACCAACTTGAATGTCAACTCAGCCCACTGAAAATAGGCAAACCTAGCAAACACAAATACTTCGGAGTCTGGTTGGCAGATACTGGAAAACCCACATTGCAGGCAACTGCGTTAGCAGGAAAAGCAGCCAAAGCCACGTATGACCTATCTAAAGTATGCCATAATTAAACAGTCACCTGGCAGAGGCAACATGAAGAGTCATAAGGGCAAAATTACTACCAACAATAAATTATGGCCACCTTGCTTTCACTGGCAGGCTTACCAAGCCACTAGAGTGCAGCCATATAGCCACATACAGAAACATATTCGGCACTCCAAAAAAAACACCAGACAAACTTTGATTCATCTTGAGATTAATCTGGTGAGTATGGACATTGAGTGTAAAAAATATAAATACAAATTCCACCACCAGGTGACCAGGGTGGACTCAGAATCCCTGTACGGAGCACTAAATACAAATTTATGGACAAAAAAAGCAAGTGGGCGAAGTACCTTGGCTCGGACAGAACTACCCTAAATACGGCTGCAGAAGATTTGAACGATCCCCCAATTACTATAGCAAAATTAAAGAAAAAACTAAAGGAATATGACAGATGGCCTCAAGAGAACATGATATAAACCTAGTCAGAAACGTTAGAGTAGTAGAGGGGATCTCGGCATCACAAAAAGCCATACATACTCCATCATACCTGAGATCAGGCACTGGAAAACAAGCCTTCAAGAACATACTAGCAGTTAGGCTCTTAACAACGCCTGTATGGGAATACAGGGCGTACTGGAAGAACTTGACACAGAGGCACAGGCAATGTAGGCTATGTCAATACCCCACTGAATCAGCTGCTCGCATTGCATGTTGCTGTGCAGGCCTGCTACCACAGAGGCGAAAGTACCTAAGGCCAATAGTCTTGCATCATGGGACAAGAACATGCAAAGAGGCACTAAAGCTTATCTACACCACAGTGATACCAAAGGAATTAGCTCAGTTTGGCAAGTTCTTTTCGGAAGCCGGCCGGCTCTTATGAGAGGGCAGCCCAATACCGGGGGCTACCACTGCAAATCCCCATCCACAGCTGCTGTAGCGAGCTCTATAAACACCCTGATTGATTGATTGAACCTTACACAGCAAGGCACTGTATCCTAGGAAACAGTATTCCACACAAAAGTATCAATGACGTTGTAGTATTTTACAAATGTATTAAAAGAAAAATAATTCAGCACTTACTAAAAATATCAACTTAACACAAAGGAAAAGCAATATACGAAAATCAACAGGTACGATAAGAAGATGACAGAATTCAATTTGTACAAAAGTTAAAATAGAATTTACAAGGAAAATGCTAATCCAAGAAATAACATTTCAAAAGGAATCCTGTCAATGTACACCAATGTGCCAATTTACGAAATGTAGCAATAACTCAGTAGGAAGTCACTAACACAAGCAGGTTACTTCTCCCACCTCTTTCCTTCTTGGTACAACTTAGTGAATGAGTTCTCCGATTAGATTTGCCAGATTTTAAAGGTAAACATCATATAGAGCTTTCAAAATCCAACTACTGAAATGACTTATATATAGATCCACTAACATTATTATCTGACTCCACGTTTGACTGAGTACTTCAAGAAAGATGTTTAGTTTTTCAGTATCAAGTTTGGACCCTGCACTGTAAGAAGCTTTAGTAGTCAATTCATTACAAATCTTAACCTTTCCCACAAGCAAATGAATAAAGATCTTCTAGTGAACTGACCAGGAAAGTGCCATGATTGAAGCAATAATGAGATGATTAGATTTAGCAAAAAGTAGTCCCTGTCACTTTTAGTCCTTTTGTTTTGCATCTTGCTCATATAGCTGGGTGTCACGTAAGGAGGGAAGAGACTGAGCAGTAGTTGACTGAATATTTTTTACCTCGGGTTTATACTGCTGTTAGGACATACTGTCGAACTTGTCCTTAATGTCATTTATAGAATTCCTGAGAGAGGCAGCTTCCTGCGGTACGGGTGCAAACAGCAGTGGGAGCCTTGACTTTACTTGCGGCAATCTGGGGTGGGACTTTGTTCGTTGCCGGAGGAGGTAGGACTGGGCCATGTCTATTTTATTTTCCATTGGACCAGTCATGTAAAAGCTAAAGCTGGGGTGAGTGGTTACATATCCTGAATATCCTGAATTTCCCCTACTAAGACCACTGTCTGATCTGGAGGGGCTCTATCGGGGCAAGATTGAGGTGTCTCCCTATCGTTGCTCACTCAGATTTTGGGCCCACCTTTCATGAAGCTAGTGTGAAGTAAATCTGTTTTTTGGTTTAACCATGGGGAAGTGGAATTGCCAAGGGAGGGCTCAGTCACCAGTGCACCTTCCAAAGCCCACTTCGATCAACAGGATATTACAAAGAGGGGTGGTAGCCACTGAGATTGAACTAATGTAGAGCTGCTCTCCTGGAGTACTGATGTGCATTGCACCACAACAGGACACCAGTCTGTTCTATCCCGTAGCCCTGAGCAGTCTATCAATGGGATTCTCTTGGCCCCTGACCAACATGGCGAGGTCTGGACAACGACTGGTCCCTGACAGAGGAAAGGAGTGCGAGGTCCAAACTGGTTGTTAAGAAGAAGTACAATTCACACCGCACTCCCAAGTCTACCAAACGTACTAGAGAAGATTCTGCAGCCTCACGTTCCATGACTGATGATGTAGCCCCCGTATGTGCTTAGAGAGATGGTGGAGATGTTTCCCAGCCTCTCTGGGTATCATGCCTAATAAGGGATATTTAGGCACAGGCTAAATCCGTTCTCCTTGATGAACTCACTCCCCCTAATAGCTCTACTGGACACGCTGGGACAATTGTATGAGGATGCTTTCAGTGCAGATTCATGGGATCAAAGGGTACAGAGGATTCATGCAGCCAAACTGACTTTGTCCCTCCAGACAATATACCATGGGTCAATAAAAAGAATGCAAAGCGGTGGGCTAATAGTGCTAGCAATTGCGGAGGTGCAATGGAGTCAAATGGTACGTGCCTGAGGGGCCCTTAGTCGGTAGTCACTGGCAGGGGCTGATGTTATAAAACCCTCAATTATCAATTTGCCTCCCACTTCATGGCCCTATGTTGTGATCCTCTCAGGGGTTCCAGAGTTAAAAATGGGCCAGAGGGAATCCCATGAGGATTTGGCAAATAAATGTCTGCATTGGCTTACGAGATATAGGCACTTTCTCACTGATAGGCTGCATTCCCTTGACTCGTAGGGTGAGCTGGATTGGGAAGGGCCCCATAAACAGTGTTATCATTAACTTTAGAAATTCAAAGCAGCTGGCTTATGCAGTTTTGGCAGGTGAATTATCTGTGCAGGAACCGGGCTCGGCCATAACACTCCGACCACTTGGGTATTTCTACAGACCATCACCTCATGGTGACCTTCACCAGCAGGCCCCGAATCTTCTGAATTTAACTCACAAGAGTCCTGTTCCTACTTCAACATGATACCTGTAGCCAATAGATTTTACGTGCTGGAGGGGTGGATTGACACTCTAGGTACAGGGTGGGTAAGGCCCCTAGGCTATCTGAGGGTGATTCCCAGGAGGGGGTGGTTATGTGAACAGGGACAATGCAGCATTTTCTTTAACTTTCCAAACCAGAATCCACCCCGTATTTTCAGGTCCACTTCGACGGGTGGTGAATGGTGGCAGCCCTTCCAGATCTAGCAGCTGACAGGGGTCCTTCAGATCTTCACTATCCTTGTCAAGAGTTCCCTCCTCTAGAACATCATCTTGAAGCTAAGGCTAATAGCAGGGAGGGGTGTGACTAAGGTTTTGGAGAACGCTTGCGCAGCGCAATCTCTTTTGAAATGGGTGGGTGGGGGTCTGAGCCAGGTGCCTATATGAGGAGAGGAGCCTTATGTGATCACATCGGAAACCCAGGAAACTCCCAAATCTTTTAAGGTGGTGTCTTGTAATGTTGCTGGATTAAAGAGTAAATTGGATTGAAGTGACTGGGGGTTATTCATTGCCCAGTATGATGTTTCTTTATTACAGGGAACCTGGTTAACAGAGGAAGCTTGGCACCCAGGCTATGCGGCCTTTACTGAGGTTGCTGTTGCAGCAGGGAGGGGCAGACTGTCAAGGGGGCTGACCACGTGGGTAGCCACTCATCTGGGTTGCATGGTCAAGATGGTGGAGACCGCCGCTGATGATAGTCTGTGTGTTGTATTAACTTTTGCTCCCAAAATTGTTGTATATCTGGTTAATGTCTACTCTAGACCAGTGGGCATCAGTCATGAATCCCCTGTTGTGGAGCAATTATCTATCTTTTTGTCCTCTATCCCGGAGGGTGCCTTTAAGGTGGAAGGGAGTGACTTCAACTGACACTTCGAGCTTTTGGATGCCAATTATGGTGACATCCTGTGTGATTAGGATAGGTTATGGGCTATTACAGTTTTGTCTATACCCCCTATTAAAAAATGGTCCCCTCTGGCTCTCCAAATTAATGCTCTTACCTTGAATAATTTAATACGGTTCCATACGTTTAGCCGAATAGGGTGTTCATCCCTATTAGATTTTATCCTGGTGGACATAAGGCTGTAGCCCCTGGTTATAGACCTGGAAATATTGCCCAGAAACAAAAGCAACCATAACGCTCTGTCGCTTGACCTAGTTTTACCTGCTAGAAGTGCATTGGCAGCACATAGGGACCAGTTGGATGGTAGATGAAGATTGTCTTCCTCCAGGCATAGAATACATTGGACTGCAATGCAGCAGGCCCAGATTTAATTGATACCCTGTATAAGGTGGTGGATAATTCCTTGACAAACTTGAGCAATGTTATTTCTCCTGATGCTATTTTTGATAGAAGTGCGAACTAGAGGCGACAGAAAGAATATCTCCTGGTGGCTTAACAAGCAGTGTAGAGATGCTAAACTACCCTTAATGGAAGCACTAAAGACTAAGGATAGCTGTTGGATTCAAACTATGTGAGTTGCCTATAGAAATGCTATTAACTCCGCAAAAAGAGAGTGGGCTCTAGCAAAATGGGATTCTTTTCTCCAGACCACTAAGTGTAAGGGCCCTAAAGCATTTTGGAACATAGTCAAATGCAGGAACTGTGAGAGTAGAGCCAACATAGAGCATACTATCGCATCTGATGTATGGAATGATGCAAGGTGTCCAGGAGGGACAGGAAGTACACGTGGGCATTGATATGGGCCCCTCAAGTAGGGAGCTGTCCTCCTCTGCCCAGAAGGATGATCCTGCGATAATTTTGTTGGAAATGCTTAGGGCCATTAGGAAGATCGTCCCCCACAAGGCACCAGGTATTCACAAAATACCTGGGGACCTCTATCTTTCTGAACCGGAGGTTTGAGGTCCATATTTGTGGTGATCGTCAATGCCATTATCGAGGGAATGCCTATACCCAATGCATGGGCAGGGGCAGAAATTATACTTGTTTGTAAGAAAGGATCCCCAATGTTACCAGGTAATTATAGACCTATCATTTTGATAGATACGATACAAAAAGTGTTTTCCTGGGTATTATTGGAAAGACTACAGGAGCGGATGGAAGAACATAAGGTCCTTAGCACCTTCCAAGCAAGATTTAGACAAAGCACATCCACTGTAGATCATGTTTTAGGCTACAACTCCTATATTGGAAAACATGCTATTCTGGAGGGTGGCAGCATCTATCTGATATTTTCAAATTTAAAGCCAACCTTTGACTTAGTCCTGAGAGATAAACGTTGGTCAGTTCTGGTTGACATAGTGGTTCCTCTCTACTTGTGGCACATAATTAAGAAACTCCATGAGAAGAATTTTGCACAAGTCTGTTGTGGTAAATTGAGGGAGCTTTCCGAACCCTTTACTGTTAGTAGAGGAGTTTGGCAAGGATGTATGTTGGGCCAGATATTATTTTGTTTGTATAATGATGGCCTTAAGGATACATTAAACAACTTTATTAACAACAATGCCCCTAGGATTGCCTCTAACAAAGTACCGGCATTGATGTTTTACGATGATAGTCTTCTCCTTTCAAAATCTCCAAAGGGCATCCAAAGGATACTATATAGTTTTAATGCCTTTTGCAAGTTAAGGGGGTTAGAAATCAATAGTACTAAGACCAAATTAATGGTCTTTAATCCATCTCATTCCACATGTACAAATCCTAGTTTGAATGGAATTCCCCTTGGGAGGGGATCTACTTAGCGTATCTAGGGCTAACCCTTAGCGAGCAGATGGACTTGTCCTTCCACATTGCCAAGCAATGACTTAAACTATCACAACTAATAATGCCAGGGTACATAGGGGATCTTTTTACAAGCCTATTAGCCCTACCGTTGAGATTTACAAATCACAAGCCCTACATGCTACCATGTAGGGGGCTGAGCTTTGGGGACACAAATCCGTAAAAGACATTGTGCAGATTGAGAATAACTTCATTAGGCAGTTAGTGAGTCTCCCCCCTAGTACTCCATTAGTTCCGTTCTAATTAGATCTAGGATACTCTAAATAGTATTGGCAAAGTGAATTTATGGGATGATCCTGCTGTGGCATGCTTGTGGACGACCAAAGAGGAACTTGTGAATTGCTATAAGATGTATAAGCTATCTTTCCTCCTGAGGAGCTCTTCCCTGGACATTTTGACAACAAGATTTATTGGGATAAAAGAAATCTATAGCTTGGAGGACTTTTTAGACAAAGTTAAACCGGCCCTAGCTAGGATCACTTTTCATGCGCTCATTTATCAATAATTGGAGATGTGAGGGCCATGTCCTGTCGCAGAAATGTCCATCCTTTGGCACAGCTGAGGAAACAGAAGCCCATGTCATATTTTCTTGTCCAGTCTATAAAAAACTTAGCTCCAAATGGCTGGTCCAACTGTGCAGAAACTTAGGAACATCACATTGACATGTGGCACTCAGAATTTTGAAATCCAACACACACCAACCTATTGTTTTTGCTGTCTCTAGATACTTGTTTACAATTTGGTGCATTTGAAAAAGATTCCTATGATTATTTGTTTGTGCTATACATGGCTATATCTAGGACCTTGAGCCTGGCATCTGATAATTAGCTTGAGAAACCATAAAGTGATAGTATGGGAATCATCGCATGTACAGGTTCCATAATTTTTTCTCATGGATATTTTGGCGTTTTAAAGTATAAGCTGGGTGAAATATCCTATCCCTAGTGTGGCACCAGATGCTTGAAATTTGTCAGAGTTTTATTGATTTTGAGGTACTCTGATTTTATGCACTGTGCACTTTACATTTATCTACACTACACAATGTTTGAGCAGCTTCAAGTCAGTGCCTACTTTAAGACAGCATGGCGGCAAAACTGGCTTTATCGCGCCCACGCTCTGCTTCCTCCTCGGCAGCTTTAGCTGAGCTACATTGGTTGCCGATTCAACAGAGGATCGCCTTCAAGGCGGCATGCCTTGTATTCAAGGCGCTGCATGGACTTGGACCAATACCACTCCAGGGCCTGTTTTCTTGGTATCAAGCTGCCCGGCCTTTGAGATCCTCATCGGCGTTTCTGGTGCGGGTTCCTAAGATCACCAGAGTTAGGATAGGTGGCCGAGCTTTTAGCCACACAGCCGCCTCATTATGGAATTCCCTCCCGCTAGTGCTGAGGGGTAAGCAAGATCTGACCTCCTTTAAAAGGGACCTTAAGACCTATCTGTTCCCTAGGGCAATGTAAATATTCTTCCGGTGGTTTAATTTGGGGTCTCAGCGCCAGGATACCCTTGGGGTGACAGATGCGCTTAATAAGAGTCAAATACATACATACAATACATACAGCATGTCTGGCATGGCGGACCCCTATAGAGTTCAATTTTAGGGTCTCTTTGATTTGAAGTTTTTGCTTTTCAGGAATTCGTCTTACTAGGGTGGTACTCATCTGTGCTTTACCCATTAACAGATGTAGTATGCTTAAACATAGTTTTTTTATTCATGTGTTGCAATGTAATGTGTACTTTTATCTGAAATTTTATTTAATTTAGAGGCATTTTTTGCCTTATAATGTGCGTGTTTTATTGTATTTTGCACTATATTTAATATTGAGACATATTGGTATAAACTTTGAATTTATTAGCCACCATATATTTGATCTATTACTGAGTTGGCTGCAATCGTGCACTTTTATTGAACCAAAATAAAGTTAATAAATGAAATGAAAATTCCTCTACTGATTCAATAAACCTCTCTACATTATTTTTCTATCACTGGCATTCCTTTCCAAAGAGTGGGGGGGTGGGGGGGATTTGGAAGGCCTCCTAGTGCTGTCCACAAAAGGACATAAACACATACTGATGATTGTGCCATCAACTACCTGGAAATGTTACCACTTTGCTATATTGCTTCAACCATCATTGTATTTCTCGAAGGCAGTAATCACAAAATAGTTATTAACTTGTCAAGGGACTCCTTTATGTCCAAATTAATGGAAAATTGGTATAAATTGCACGTAGTTGGTGGCACAATCAACCAAGAACTGTATGTATGTGTGTCCTTCTGAGGAATCACGATTAAGAGGCCAATCTGTGAAAGTAAAGGCTGAACAGACCTACCAATCAGTACCACTTAATCTGTGGCATATATAGATGACATAGTTATACCATCCATCCTGACATCTTGAAGCACTACTTGGTACCCTTCACGAAGCTGGCTTGCATGCAAACACCTAGAAAAGCTCACTAGAGTCCAGGCAGTTCTAGTACATATGTACGCTTTGGGTAATTAAATATTTCAACCACAAGTTACCATAACAGAAGCCTTTCCCTTTACTGTTTCCCATTAAAAAAAAACTTTTTCCTTTTTAGGGTTGATAGAGAACTACTGGAAATGTTTCTTCTGTTTTACCACCGTGGCGGCAATGCTAACCGATTTTCTGCATAAAACCCATCTTCTGATTGTACCACCCTACAAGCTTTTCACATCACATTTTGAAGCATCTTCAAAATGTGATGTGATGCACCTCTTCAGTTTTGGCTGCCCTGACTTCTTGCCCCCTTTTCACCACAAACGGACACCTCAGCAGTAGGTCTTGGAGTAACACTGTCCACATCAGATAATGAAGGAAAATAAAGGCCTGCCATTTACTTCAGTCTAAAACAGTGGTTGTTGGTGGATCCTAAAAGTGTTTGGGTGAAAAGATGACATCAAAGATGAAGGAGCAAGTGAGTGCAGCAAGCATGCCAAAGTGAAATAGGAGTGCTCAGGGGTTGTGTCCACCCCTGGCTAGGTTTAAAAAAAAACAGAACAATAGGTTCAAATGGTGCATTACGTTACAGCATGCATTACAAGAAAACGGGATGCAAAACATTTTGAAAAAAAGGGAGTTCAAATTGTATCTATCACAGCACATGATTCAAGAAATTACATTAGAAACTTGCCAAAACATACGACGGGCAGAACACTAAATTTTTTATTTTTTAGAGTGTTATATAGTGCGAACTTGATCCTAATCGGGTATCAGAGCGCTGTACATAGCAAAGGTTGCATTCCATGAGGACACATTCATTTTTGTCAGGCACGGGGAGATTAAGTGATTTGCCCAGAATCACAGGATGCTCAGCGTCATTGTCGAGACTCGAACTCAGTTTCCCAGATTCGAGGTCCACCGCCCTAGCCCTTAGGCCAACTCCTCTAAATAGCTTGGTTTGCACAATGCAAGTCCCTTCGTGGCTCACAACAGAGCTCTTTATTCACCACCAGCTATATAGCAAAATTGAAATACCAAACCCAGGCACACAAAGTTTAATTTCTAAGCAGCCTGCAATTGATAAGGCACTGCAGGTGCCATGAGGACAGTTTACATTTCTGTGTTCGGTTATTCTAGTAACATCTAAAACTGGACAGAGAGATAGGGAGCTAGCTATTGAAAATACTATTTAGAACCTCAATATATGCTTCTAAAGTCAATAATGTGGGGTTTTGTCAACAGCGAGTTACATGAGGCCTCCTATTTGCGAAATTGGAATTTCTCACCTGACCTCACACGCACCTCCAAGCTGCTGCCGTTCTAGTTAAACACTGTAAGTCACCAGGGACTTGGGGTCAGAAGGCCAGTCTTCAGCTGCTCTTAGAAGTGAGATAAGATTCATACGGCTCTCCCTCAGTTTGCTCATCAGGATCAAGAGAGTGAGGGCGTGGCTGACACTGCGAGCCTTAGATGGCCTAGATCCAGGTGCCCCATTCAGCAGCCAAATCCTGCACTTCCTAGACCTTTCACCGAGTATAAATAAAAAACACATAAAGAGGCAGACAGAATGGGTCAAGAGTGCACACACACAGGTGGCTCGAGTGCTCCGACAAACGGAAAAGAACATATCACACATGAGCAAAAAAGTAGTTGCAGGGCTCCTCCCCCAGCCTGCTCCCTCCGCAAGTAAACCCCAAGGTAGGTGGAGCCTGTTCCTTCCTTGTGGCTGCAGTGGCCACCCACTACATCGACCTGCCTTTCCCTTCCTTTACAAACTGCCTGATGCTCCGCTTACTAACCCCGTCCGCAGCCGCATCAGCAAATGCCCCAGGGTGAGCATTGAAGCCAGGCCTAAAATGGTCACGCCTACCATCATGACATTACCAAGTCGGACTGTGTCTTAAGGGCGATTTACGCCTGTTCAACACATGCATATTTGACCCCTCCTCCTAAAAAAACTCAGCCAATGTTTTTGATTCTAAGCTAGGTCTTGGGTGAGCATCTTCCTGATAATTTCCTTTTGCTCCTCCTGCCTTCTCCCACGTAAATTGTAGGTCAACGCCCCACATTCTCCTTAATAATAGCTGTTGCTGTTCTAAAACTGTTTCCCACAGAGACAGGTTAAGTCGCAGAGTGTCCGTCCTATCACCTATCTCATTTCCACCTCAGGTGACCTGGGAACAAATAAATATTCTAACCTCCACAGTAAGGCATTCAACACTGGCGAATGGAATTCAAGCAAGAGAATGTCTGTCTAAAGAACCAGAGGGTTGTGGCCTCTGAGATGCCAAGCTCTGGAGTTTTGAGAGGAAGACCTCACTTGGACCCAAGGAGGAGCGATGTTGAAGGGGGCTAAACTGTTGTGAGGGCACCAGAGAAGACACACTAAAAAGCTAGAGCTCTACACTTTTGATCCACCTGATGGATGAGGTCACTGACTGGAGTACCACCACAAATCTGAACCCAACTTAAGGCATAAGGCCGGTTATTTGCAACATGTGTGGTAATAAACAGGGGGCTTCATAATGCCGGTGCATCAATCAGCTCCCATATTTCCACTTACCACCCATCATGAACCCTCACAACTCCCCCAGAAAAGGGGCTCTGTATAGGATGTATTTCACAGTGGTGATGACAGTGTGGTGAGGGCATCAGCAAGTAAGAAGCAGAAGCTGCGTTGTAGAAAGTATTTTTATACCATTAAAAGGCGCCCATGTTCTTCCGGCCCTTCCTCCTGTGGGTCTCAACTCCAACTACTGAAGTTGGAGTTGACAACCACGGAGAAAGAACTTAAAAGCATGGATGTGGGACAAATGCAAACAAGTTATTACATGTACCCAACAGTCAAACATGAGCCAGTAGAGTGAGCCTATAAATACAATAAAGGAATGACTAGTAAAGCATCACACTACAAAGAGTGATTGCCTTTTTACCCTGTGCTAATTTCAGCCTATATATTCTTTGCTTTTCTCTAGTTGCTTTCTTTCCATGTCCTGAGGATCATTTTAAATACTGACAGACCACTGCCAAGAGGACTTTCTCATCACCCTGGCACCAAGACTAGGATTTCATTAGTTTTTGAGAGCGTTATTTGTATTGCCACAAAAAGTAGTTAACATCCATAGAGCACTTTTAATGTACCTCCAAAGGTATTGCCCATTCTACTGACCACCTAGACCAAGTCCTACTAAGTGTCAGTGTAGAAAGAGCTAAATACTGGCAGCAGGAGAGTAGACCTTCAATTAGAATAAATAATGCCAGATAGTTCTACTATGCAATAAATGAAGCCCATGAGAATACTGTGCCACAGAGCAGTGCCTCGTGGAATACTGTGATCAGACCTTGCATCTTGATCTAAGACCCCATCCCTAACCGCATGGACTGGCTTTGAAGTACATCTCCTTAATATTTCAGTTTGTTGTGTACAGCGGTATTATTCTCAGTGTTGATTTCAACCGCCATGAGTGAGTGTAAAAAACAGATGTGTAAGATACTTCATGCCCCTTCACCTGTTACTTGCTGTTCCACCTAGTCGCCTTCCATTGCTCCACATATGCTCAGTGTGCCATCGAAACACTACCAACTGCATTTCATTTCACTCTCCTACCGTTTTCAACAGTGTTTTATGTAGAAGTATTTCCTTTTTTTTTATTTTTATTTTTTTAAATTTTTATTAAAGAGTATCATGACACTAATATCGTTCATCAGAATGAAATATCACAAGAGAAAGAAATACAAGAAACTAACCACAACATGCATCATCTATATCATCAGTATCATGACTCTTATTTTACAATTTTCAACCCGAACCCCCCCACAAATGCCCACCCAACCCCCCCATGGTTGCTGTGGATAGGAGATAGACATAAAAAATAAATTGAACAATAACCCAACTATCCCGGTATATTAATAACTCCAGAGCACAATATATACAATATATATATACATTTCTATCATACTGCACTTATTACGAAAATCATTAATTTGCATGATCCAGCCAGTTAATTAGTGGTGCCTAAATCAATTCTCCATTTCTACGGGCCTTGGGGCCCCTCTTTCTGAAAACCAAAAGCTCCCACTTCCCAACATTTATAAATTTACTAAACCACTCATGTTCTGATGGAGGTGTAGGATCAAGCCAAACAGTTGCTAAACATAGTCTAAGTGTAGCCATAGAAACAAAAAATAGCTTCTGCTCTGAAAGCGTCAAATTTGCATCGACTACCCCCAATATAACTGCCTGAGATGGTAGTTGAAGCGTACGATGAAACAATATCTCTAACCATTGTTTAACTTTGTTTAACAAAGGGGTTAAATTAGGATAAGCAAAGAACATATGAATAATATCGACCGCAAACTCCCCGCATCTCGGACAGTTAACTCCCGAGATCCCACCCCATTGGTGTATGCGCTGTGGAGTTATATACAAATTATGCCAGGTTTTAAAACATTGGACCTGGAGATTTGCAGATAGGGTGGAAATATAACTAAGCCGTAATGACTCTTCGCAAACGTCCTGTCCGGCATGCAATCCGGTATACCATCGGCCAAAATGTTTATGTAAATCATCTTTGCTTCTTTCAATAATCATTTTATAAATTGAGGATATAGTGGAATGCCCACCTTTAATAGCCTCAACTAATGGGAGAGAAATCCAACTAACAGTCTTCCGAGAAAGAAAATCCCGGATCTGTAAAAACTTAAAAAAATGTTGATTGTTAAGATTAAATTTCTGTTTTAGATAATCAAATGTCCTTACCCCATTATCCGAAACTAGATCCCCTAGCTTACTAACTCCTTGGGCCCTCCAGACTCTAAAAAACCCGTCAGCAAAAATTTGAGGCAAGAGTGTATTTCTATTAACTGGAGTGTAGATATGTATTCTTCCTATATTAAATAATTTCCGAATAGATGTCCAAACTTTAAAGACAGCTAATAAACCTTTAAACCTCACACGTTTGAAATATGCAAAGTCTATATACCTAAATAAAACCCCTGAAACTTCCTCTCCATAAACTAGTTTATAGGTTGATTTCTCAGAATCCTCGAAATCTGGACAATTTAGATTTTTCACAGCCTGCTGGGCAGAAAATCTGGATTTTATTAAGGACACGGAGGCTAAGATTATGCAAATCTCCTTTATTGCGCAGCTCACAGCAGCAACAATGAAGAGATCTAGAACTTCAAAACATTCTAACAAGGTATATAGTCCATGAGAACGTAGACATCTCCCTTCTTTGTGCAGCGAACAAGATAGCTTCGAACAAGATAACTTTATAATTCCTTTGAAGTAACTTTAATGAAGACAACCGGAAGTTCTCTTGAACATTCTAATCTGAAAAGACAGAAGAACAAATAAGTTATATTCCCAGGGAGGGAACAGTAGAGGAGGCATAATCTTAGCCTCCGTGTCCTTAATAAAATCCAGATTTTATGCCCAGCAGGCTGTGAAAAATCTAAATTTTATGGCATGACACGGAGGCCAATATTATGCAAGTTTAAAGTGTGTTCAAGACATTATCAATAACATTTGAAACAGGTAACATCTTTTGAAAATGGATTCATTTGACCAATCCGCAGCTTTAAGGATATCTTGAAGGCTACCACCCAGCATAAATGCTTTTGAAGCAGATGCTCCTCTAAGAGAGTGGGCCCCAAAAAAAGAGATGTCAATCCCTGCTTCTTTCATAACATCCTTAACCCATCTAGCTAAAGTGGGGGAGTAGACTGCTTTATGAGGAAACCTATGGGATATTAATAATTGATCGATAATGCCTCTTAAGCTTGATGTTCTTTTTTCATATTCTAACAAACACTTGACCCCACACAAAGTTTCATTCTGAGGAGAAAAGGGATAGAATACAGAAGAAGACATAGTTTTAGTTCGTCTTTTAAGGAAAAAACAAACTCCCTCAGGTTGGTAAGCCCTGGTAGAGATATCTAAGGCTTTAACATCTGACGTACGTCTGAATGAAACAAGGCACAGTAAGACAGTCAGTTTATAGGATAGTTTTTTAAGCGAGAGAGATGAGTTTTCACCCCAATCTACAATTAATCTAAGGACAACCCTTACGTCCCATAGTTTAGAGTATTTGGGCAAAGGTGGGTTTAAAACCTGCATACTTCTCATAAGTTTTTTAGTTAATAAGTTTTGCCCTACTGAGATACCATCTATTAAGCAATGGCCAGCTGCGATGGCCGATCTATAGACATTAACGGTTCGATAGGCCAGACCTGACACGAAGATTTCAGCCAAGAAGTTGAGAACTTGAACTACATCAGTTGAAATGGGATCGTAATTCCGTCGAAGGCACCAACAAACCCATTTACGCCAAGCCAATCTATAAGCCTTCCTTGTTCCAGGTGCCCAGGATTCAGACATGAGTCTGAAAGCGCTCTCCGAAAGTCCTGGGAGCTGCCATTGTCTCCTGAAATCCTCCATGCCATCAGTGACATGAGTCCTTGATGAACAAGGGGGTGACATTCTCCCTGAGGGTCTGTGATTATTTCTTCGAAGGAAGGAATGAGAATTGGAAAGTCCACACTCATTTCCAACATGATGGGGAACCAGGCCTGGGATCTCCATAGGGGGGTTATAACTACTACTATTTCCTTGTTTCTCTGAATTTGAAGGAGAAGACGTGGGAGCATGGCAAAAGGCGGGAATGCATAGGGTTTCAAACCAAGCCAGTTCTGGAGGAAAGCGTCCATCCCCAAGGCCATGGGATCTGGTCTCCAGCTGAAAAACTTGCGGAGTTGAGTGTTGAGTCTGTCTGCAAACAGGTCTATTCCAAATGGACCCCACAGCGACTGGATCTTTAAGAAGATTTCCCTGTTGAGTTTCCAGTTGCTGGAATCCTTGAAATTCCTTGAGAACCAGTCTGCTACCCCATTGTTCAATCCCGAAATATGTTCTGCAATGACTGAAATGCCCTTCTTGAGGCAGTACTCCCAGAAATTCTTGGCTAAATTGGATAGACCTTTGGAATGAGGACCTCCCATTTTGTACACGTATCTCACAGACGATACGTTGTCCATGCGAAGCATGACTGAACACTTCATCATGTTCTTGGTGAAGCTCTGGATTGCAAAGGATCCTGCCAATAGTTCTAGGCAGTTGATGTGAAGATCCTTCTCCCGGGGCGTCCAAAGTCCCCCAGTTGAAGAGTTGCCACATGTGGCACCCCATCCCTCTAGGCTGGCGTCCGACTCTATTACTAGGTCCGGATCCTGCCCTAAAATTGCTCTCCCATTCCATGCTTCGGCATTTCTCAACCACCAGAGTATTTCTTTTCTGCAATCTTGATCCAGGGAAACTAATTGGGAGTAAGATGGATTCATCCTGAGGGCTTTGGCTTTGAGTCTCTGAAGGGCCCGATAGTGAAGAGGACCCGGATAAATAGCTTGGATAGTCGAGGACAATAGGTCCAGAATCCTTGCTAGACTCCTTAGAGGGAAGTGGTGAATCTTTAGAATCTTCCTTAACTCCTTTCTGAGTTTTCTTACCTTTTCTCCTGGCAATTTTAATTCTGCAAGGACTGTATTTACTGAGAAACCCAGGAACTGTGTCTCTTGGCTTGGAGTTGTTAGCGATTTTTTGATATTTATAACGAAACCCAGATGTTCCAAAATCTTTATGGCAAGACTTGTGTGTTGGGAAGCAACCTCTTTGGACTGAGCCATTATTAAAATATCGTCCAGATAGAGGATTAGTCTTACTCCTTTGCTTCTCAGCCAGCCAGCTATTGGGCGAAGGACCTTGGTGAAGCACCAAGGGGCTGAAGAAAGTCCGAAAGGGAGACTGGAGAATTGCCATAGTTTCCCTTCCCAAAGGAATTGAAGGAATTTTTGATGTGGGGGCCAGATGGGGACGGTTAGGTACGCATCCTTGAGATCTAGGCGAGTAAGCCAATCCCCTTTCCTTAAGACATCCCTTAGAAGGTGGATTCCTTCCATTTTGAAATGGCGGTAGACCACCCATTGGTTTAAGTCTTTTAGATTTATCACAGGTCTCATCTTTTTGTCTTTCTTATCTACCAGAAAGATATTGCTGACAAAGCCAATCTCTAACCCCTCCCGAATCGCACCTTTGGCAAAAAGGTCTCTTACTTCTTGAGTCACGAGGGCGGAGTCTTTCTCTGAGAACCGAATTTCCCGAGGTAGGGTTTCCTGAAAAGGTAGGTGAATGAACTCTATTTTGAAACCCTTCACGGTGTCCAGTGCCCAAGGGTCTTGAGTCACCATGTTCCAGTTCCCAGAGAAAAGGGCTAGTCTCCCTCCCACCTTTATAGGGGTATCTGAAGGGTCTTTGCTTGGACTTACCTGAAGAGAAGGATCTCTGTCTTTTTTCCCCTCTGAAGCCTCTTCCGCTGAATCTTTGTCTTTGGGGAAAGAAGGATGACTGGGATGAGAATCCGGATTGTGGGAATCTTGTTCCTCGTCCCATGTAGGGTCTTGTTGAGAAATTTCCACGGCCGGGGAATCGACCCCGCATCCTCCCGGCCCGGGTAAAAACTCTGGTATTAAAGACTTTCTTTATATCTTTTTGAGATTTTTGGATGGAGTTAAAAACTCCTACATATTTGGCCATTTCCTTGTTAAAATCATCCCCGAAGAGAAGGCCCCGAGAGAAAGCTACCCCTTCTTTGTTAGCTAATTCGACCAGCTTGGGGTCAATCTTTAGTAGCACACTCTTTCGCCTTTCGTTAGAAAGCGCAGTGTTTGCATTGCCCAATAGGCAGATCGCTCTTTGCGCCCATTGATGCAGCTCTTTAGGGTCTATGGGGTGTTATTAACATAGCCTCCTTCGGCTAGTTCATAGATTTTTGTGAGAGGACCCGTAATGTCTAAGAGTCTATCTTGACAGGATTTAAGTGCTTTGTCAAGACCTTTTCTGGGGTCTCTTCCAGTTTTGGCAATAAAAGCCACTACTTTATTGTCCAAATCGGGGGTCGCAGTTATTTTGTCCGGTAGAGAGGGGCGAGGGCATTCAGATCTAAGTCGGGATCTGACCTCTTTAGGTATTTCTTTGCGCAGCCAGAAGGAGAGGTATTCTCCAATGTGATGAGACGGCACCCATTCTGGAGAGAGGGGGTGTTTGATAAGGAGAGGATCAAACATATACTCCCCAAAGGGGTCGAGTATTCCCATTTTAGACCCTGAGGCCCCTGATGCCTCGCCTGAAGTGTCTGTGATTTCGCCTTCCTCTTCAGAATTGAAATCTGAGAATAAGGATAGGTCGATCTCATCCTCTAGTCCATTATCACTATCGATGGAGATAGGAAGGTTAGGGCCTTTGCACCGCCCATCCGTTGTGCCCGAGGCACTGTCATTGTCACCGCCAAGGCGTGAGAGCAAGAGGGTAGGGTTGGAGCTCCTCTGTTTTTTGGTACCTTTGGTGGGGTTAGTTTTGAGCTGTCTTTTTCTTGGCGCTGGTATATTCTTTCCGGTCTCTTCCTGAGGGCTTGTGGAAGGCCATCCTTTTTTAGATAGATCTTCAAATTTTTAGTTAATGGTGTCATCCAGTGACCCCATAACTTTATCTATGGCTTTATTAATGAGTCCCTCTAGTTTATCGGCCATAGTATTTGATGAGGGATCTGAAGACATAGCTAAGACGAGGAAAACAACTGTCAAGTAGTAATGGCAAAAGCAACTGTCAAGTAGTAATGACAAAATGGATGTCGGTTGTTATGGTAACAGGGATACAAAATGGATGTGATTGTGTGCTAAGGGACTTTCCTTTGATTGGAGTAGTTGGATTAAAAGTGAGGTTTGTTTGTCCTACCTCTTTTTCTACTGTTATCTTCTTTTTTTTTTAAATTTAGGAATGCTTTTAGATCGTGAAACAAGTCCGAGAGGATTGAGGGGCATCCGGTAAAGAAAATCCGGTAAGATCCTTGATTTGCGAGGTATTGGATGAAAAGAAGGAGTCTCCGTGTGTACACGAGAGATCTCCGGCGAGACCCGTCTCCATAGCAACCCTGCGCAGCCTCCCGGCTTCGGGTGAGGTCGCAGAGTCGCTACGGAGACGGGAGTAGCATCGCACTGCTTGGAACGGATCGGCGTTGGGAGGGAGCCGATCCGTGTGCGTGAGGGGCAGTGCGAGTCTCCGCACGGGATCGGCGTTTGAAAGACGCCGGTCCCGTGTGAGAGGGGCTTTCCTTCGGCCTAAAAGAGCCGAGGAAAGGCGCGGTAACAGTGTCGGATGGAGATGGAAGTGTCTCCCTCCGAGGTCAGCTCTAAGGCATTACGAGGTTGGGGGCACAAGGTGTGTAGCTCTAGACCCTGTCTAACGCGATGTGCGAGGCGGAGGGAAAGAGGAGAAAAAAACAGTTCCTCACGAAATCAGGTCAGAAGCCAGTTAAGACACAAAAGGGGGGTGCGAAAATGATTATGAGAGGGCACGAAGCAAGTCAGAAGCTCATCCCAGTAAGAAACGGGCATTAATAATAAGGAAGCAGAAAACTGTGCAGAGGGTGGGAGAGGGATAAAGGGGAAACATTCGGCCAGTCGTCAGCCAACCTTAAAACTCAGCACACATATCCAAAACTAGTACAGATCAAGAACAGATAAATATGTACTTATCTTGTGAGCAGCAGCAACAAAGAAGGGAGATGTCTACGTTCTCATGGACTATATACCTTGTTAGAATGTTTTGAAGTTCTAGATCTCTTCATTGTTGCTGCTGTGAGCTGCGCAATAAAGGAGATTTGCATAATATTGGCCTCCGTGTCATGCCATAAAATCCAGCAACACAGAGATATGTCTCAGGGTGATAGCCCAATAATACATCTGAAAGTTGGGCACTGACCAGCCCCCCCTTTCTCTTGGTAACGTCATAAATTTAAAGGCTCGTCTAGGTCTTCTCCCAGCCCACAGAAACCATGAGACTATACGTTCTATTTTTTTAAACCATATTGGATCAAGCAATACAGGGATAGCTCTGAAAAGATACAATATCTTAGGTAGAAAGAGCATTTTTACAACATTACATCTCCCCATGGGTGTTAGCTGGAGGTTATTCATCCTACGAGCATCTTTTTCAATCTTACACAACATCGGTTTAAAATTAATCTCCACAATATCTTCTGGATTTGAGTTTATTAGGATTCCAAGGTATTTTGCAGTATCAGTGACCCTAGAGTCCACCAATGAAATCTTGTCATTACAAATAATTTGGGTTTTTGACTCATTAAGATGATACCCTGACAATCTGCCGAATTGAGAAGTCAATTTTTGAATTTCCAGCAATGCTTGTTCTGGTAGATCTGTTAAAACGGCAAGATCATCGGCATAACCCAATATTTTAGTTTCACCACCCTTGGATCTCACTGGACTAATCAGATTATTCAAAAGAAATTTTCAAATTAAAGGATCTATATAAATGGCAAATAATAAGGGGGAGCAGGGACAGCCCTGTCGAGTGCCTCTAGAAATATTAATAGTTCCCGACTGAATTCCCATAGTTGAAATTTGCGCTGTGGGTTGTCTATACATAATCTGTATTGCAGTAATAAATCATTCTCCAAAACCATAATGTCTCAAAGCCGCCCATAAAAAGGGCCAGGAGACCCTATCAAAAGCCTTCTCTGCGTCAAGCAGAATTAAGGCCATAGGGTCCCCTGAAACCCTAGTGAAGTCAAACAGTGTAATTGTACGACGAATGTGATTAATTGTTTCCCGTCCTGGGACAAAGCCATGTTGATGAACAGAAACCAGCGTCTTGATCACCCCAGAAAACCTCCTAGCAAGCACCTTTGCATAAATTTTTATATCGCTATTGATAAGTGTAATTGGACGGTATGATCCCATGTCCATTGGGTTTTTATTTTTCTTTAAAAATGTAATGATTCAGGCCTTCTGCCAGGACTCAGGGGAGGATTCTCCCTTCTGCACTATCCTAAATAAAGCCAACATAACAGGAGTAAGTTGAGGCCGGAATATCTTATAAAATTCTCCTGGCAGATAGTCTGGGCCAACAGCTTTCCCCCACGGAAGAGAATCTGCAGCTTGCAAAAGCTCTTCAATATTAATTTCAGCATCTAAAAAATCACGTTCTTCTGGAGATAGTGTATCAACGCCTACCCCCCGCAAATAATCTCGTATTTCCACCTGATGCATATCATTATTGCTGATGTCTTCACTGTACAGTTGTTGATAAAACTTTTGGAAGGCGAGCAGAATGTCCCCGTCCCCAGACACCAAACCAACATCCGGATCTTGGATATTTTTAATACGGGTAGCTGTTTCCCTTTCCTTAATTCTTGAAGCTAACATATGCCCTGCTCGCTCACTATTTTCAAACATTTTAGATTTCCAGATTAAAAATTTGCTGGCTGCCTTAGCCTGAGAGAGTTCAGTTATTGCTGATTTAGCTCAAATAATCCGAGTTTGAGCAGAATCGCAATCTCCACCCATCCGTATCTGAGCAACCAGGTTCTGCTCTCGTTACCCTCCATTAGTGAGCCCGCAGGGTTAATTACCGATACTAGTGGGACCTGTAATTGATTTTTGACTATCGTGCTTCTTCCAGCAAACATTCCGGGAACCGTTAGCATTTTCCCCTGATCGGTATTATCCATAGCGGAGGGTATAATTCCCGACTGATTAAAAACCTTAACCTTAGAGGAGTTGCTACAGGGCGGTTTCTCCACGGTTTTATCCGCTTTATCTCCTTGCTTCCCCCTAATCGGGGCTTTACCGGCACTCACCGCTGAAGTCCTTCCAGTCAATTTCCCCGGTTTCTCAACCTTATCCGTAGTTTCCACTTTGTCAATGGCAGGGTTTCTCCTACTGCCGACACCAGCGCCGATCACCGGTAACTCTCCTGTTGATTTCACTGCTGAGGAGCTTCCACCCTTGCGGATAGGCATCCTGGCGATCGCGGTAGCCTCGTTCCTCCCTTCCACTGCGAGCCACACCCGCCAAGCCCTCAGGTGTGCACGACTCAGGAAGGCGGAGACCACCCGTAGCCAGGGTTGTCGAACACCGGAGACGGTGACCATCGATTTTTTTCTCCTTCCCCGCTTCTTCCGCTTCTTCCTCCTTTCTTCGATCTAGGAGCTGTTAAGGAGCGATAAATAATTTCCTTCAAAGGGTCAGAGTCGAGTTGTACATTGATATAAATCCAGACCAACTTGTACTTAAGTTCACATACAAGTTCCTGCTATTCAAAACCAGAAAACCGGGAGCGACCTCCACTCGGCATTCAAGCGGCCGCCATCTTGCCTGGGATGTAGAAGTATTTCCTAATGGGCGTTGTTAAAAAATAAGGATGTAAATTCTCGATCTCTCAAACTGCACAGGGGGTGCCCCACCATTTTTATGTATGTATATGACATTTCAACCTAGCCAAAAGGCAACAGAGTGCTGTGCAGGGTTAAAAACAAGTAGAAAGTCAACGAGTGATGGGGAGGTAAGGGGGCAGTGGATGGATTAATTCAAAATTCTTTTAATGTCAGGGGCTTTCCAATAACCTAATAGAGGGTATTGTTCCCCAATGCCCCTCTAAATCCATCAGAACGTCAACAATCTGCTAAATTTATCCCTTCAAGTGAAGGTAAATTGGGAGAAAAAAACACAGCGGTAATCAGATTGTAGACAATTATTTGCATATGCTCACATTACTGGCCAGAGATTAACCCCTTGGACATTGTTCTATTATGAAGTCCTCATCATAGCTTACATTACCACACTTTTATGACTGGTGGCATGGTAAATCTATACGGAGTATCCTTATCACATAAAGGCACTTAGATTAATACTGAACGCTGGCATATATTTGTAAATTCGGAAACAAAATTCTGTCATTTTACTCTACCTGTGTAGACTGACTTTAAAATGGCCATCCTCTACAAGATTCTACATTGTGAACATATAATCTGCTTTTATTTTTGCTACAACCAAAGAGTGTACCAGAGATCATCTTTTATTATGGTTTGTTATACTACAAAGAGCCCATCAGAGATTTGCTTTTCTTATGTTTTCTTATATTACAAAGAGCCCATCTGGGATCTGCTTTTTTATAATTGCTGTTTATTAAGTTTTTGAACTTTTGTAATACAGTATAACCATATAATTGCATTTGATGCCAACATCCTAGAGTACATTAAGCTTAACACCATTAGCCAACACCTTGTATAACTTGAACAATAACAACACTTCCGATACAGCCGGGACACGAATACCCAATATTATACATAGAAGTATCAGCGTACAGACTAGTTTCATTCGGATTGTCATTACTATTCATAACGCAAAGATTGAACAAAGTCGCCAAAAGCTTTATTGCTAATTTTCTCCATACTTCTCTCATCGCAAAACTCAGAGTCAATCAAAGGTTTCTTGATAGTGTCAGGCTCACTCAGAGATCTGAATGAATAAACACTTAGGGGCTCATTACGATGGCGGGCGGACTCGGTCCACCCGCCACCGTAGCTGTGATTGGGTCCGACCGACATGCGAGCGGTGGTCCCGCATGTTCAATTATGATGGAACCACCACCGCTACGGTCGGATTCCGCAACATTAACATTGTGGCAGTGGCTGCTGACAGCAGCACCGCTGCGATGTGAAAACAGCATGTTGTGCATTTCACTGCACTGCTTGGCTGGCACTACACTGTGCCTGCCACTTGGTGCAGTGAAATGTAGGGGGGTACCATGGGTACCCCCCAGTGCA
This sequence comes from Triturus cristatus, assembly GCF_964204655.1. Lineage (NCBI taxonomy): Eukaryota > Metazoa > Chordata > Amphibia > Caudata > Salamandridae > Triturus > Triturus cristatus. The sequence continues at coordinate 1,457,835,528 of NC_140589.1, read as the reverse complement.
CCCACACCTCCCCCCAACACAAGGGGGGCCTGCAATGGGCCCCTGAAGACATTCTCTGCCAGCCTTTCAATGGTGGTTCAACCGCCACGGAAAGGCTGGCTTCATCCAACATCATAGTTGTGCCGGTTGAGCCTGCTAGGCTCCGCTGCCATTCTGAGCATGCTGACCGCTCTGCCAGGCAATCGTGACGATCACTACTGGCAGAAAAGCAGCAGACGGACTTTCCGTCCGCCGCGATCCTAATGCTTATGGCGGGACCGCCGACATCCTGTCGGGCGGTCCCACCTCCGATAGGATGGCAATGGGAAGAAAGTCCGACCGCCATCCTAATCAGCCCCTTTGTGTTCTTCTTCCATTCTAAAAGTAGGCTAGGACTGCACTTGTAATTGATTCAATACCTCTACTTGTGACCAGCAAAATGGAAGTCACATTGCCTCAACATGTCCCTCTACCACTATCTAATTATCTGCTACATGTGCCTTGCCATGCAGGCCTCCTGAGTGACAAGAGCGATGAATCAGGCCAGTTTTAAAGATGTGAATCTTTGAATCTTTCTTTGATTGACCCCAATCTCCAGGCCCTTCTCTGAGAAATCCTGGTGATAAGAGGTGAGGAAATTCACCTAAATGTCCCATTCACTATTCCCCAACAAAATGTCTTTTAAGAGCTGTAGTCGGGAACTAACAGGTTTCTATCAAGTGGAAGTTGGAAAATAGTATTTTAGAGGGAGACTAAAAGTAATGATCAGTTACATTAAGGATTGAAAGTTTGGTAAAGTGAGATGAGTGAGATGTGGAGGTACTGGATGGATAGCTGGTTGTGGGTCCCTGGCCTCTCCCATTCTTTGCACAGTTGGTTATTTGACACAAGTGGTTTACTTATATCCCTGCTCCTCAGCTCTTCCCAGACCCAGCGGGGTTTGCATTTGTGGCATACTAACCCCTATTGGCAAAGAGAGGCTAGTGTTAGTTGAGCAAAGGGATATCCTTGTTTTATTTGAGCTCCAGAAAACGTGTTTTGTTTGTAAAAACTATGGGCCAGATTCAAAATAATTTTTCCATTGCTGGCGTAAGAGCCATGTTTGGGCTCAGCAAAGCAGCCAGGGCACATGGGCTACACAGCAGGGTGGAAGGCACTACATTATCCTCCTGAAGCAGTACTATGTTGTATAACCCAAAAACGTATATACTCTAAGACAGGTGCATTATGTGTGTTTTGCTCGTGGTGATCCGTCTGGAGAGGAGACAATATTGTCCGTCCTCTAATTTAACTCTCTAGGCTGACTGAGACGGCCTTTTCATGGCAGCTATCTGTGCACCATTCTTGTTCAACATTCCTTTTCAGTGAACCATAGCACTATTGCACATCAAGCAAAAGCAGTAGAGGAGCTGACAAGTGGACCTATGGGTTGTCCTCTACCTGAGGCTTCCCCTTAGATCCCATGAACCTTATTCACGTCCCAGGTGAAAGAAATATTAAATGAAATACTTTCTTGTATTTCAAGTTTATATCTAGGCAATTCATTTCGATCAAATAGCATCAAATACAAATCCAGACAATTAATTTCACCTAATAGCATTGAGGACACAGACAGAATACGGCAGTGTTTTAAATGGAAATATAGAAGTGCAGGTACTCACTCTTTAGAATACCTGTTTGCTCCTGAGAAGTGCCGGTACTCTCCCATTAAATGTGTTGCAGCAGTGCTGAGAAGTGCAGGTACTCTCCCTTTCAAATTAAAGAAGTGCAGGTACTCCGTACCGGGCAGCACCTGTGCATTTAAAGCACTGGTATACAGTCTTGCAAATCAGCACCGGCACACCTGGCCTTGAGAGTCGAAAGTGTATTTATTTGTTGTTGTAACTTTTGAGCGCAGAAGTCATCACATTGATATAGCTACTGGCTGAGTAACAGCTAGCTCAGATTCTTGTCTATCCGTGCAACTGGAGCGGAAAGTTTCATTTCTATCTTAGTTTAAAATGAAACAATATCAGGATGTAACTATAATGAAACAATATTGGTATGTAACATATTACAATGGATCTAGAGCCGAACTGTACCAACTATTGTAGTTTAGTTTACTATTTTTAGAGCAGATCAATGCAACATGTGGGGAGTTTCAAGGCAGTTATACAATTTACAAAAGGAGACTGTTCAAGTAACAAGACATGTTCATTAGGGATGACTGAACAACGCCTGAAAAACATACATAACATTCAATACAAATAAAGCATGTTAAAATCAGCACCTTAGAGGAGCCCCTTAAATATCAGAGACACAAAATCAAGTACAGATAATTGTGAGACGGATATTTACACAACTTAAATCAATTTAATTAAAAAAAAAAAAAAGATTTATGATGTCCCTCCGACTTGTCTTGTGCTAAGCCCTGCTGTAGCAGGGCTATCACACTCACAGGACCTCCAAGATTCACTCCTATATTAACCTGAACGGTGCACTAATACTCGAGTACTGAGACTTTCTAAGGACTCTCACAATTCACCTCCTCTGTATTGACTTGCATCATGCACGAGTATACCAGTACTGAGACAATACCATTGCTGTGACATCTACAGAACTCTCCCACAATGCATCTATGATTTGATTGACTTGCGTTATACACTATTATATTTGTACTGAGACATCTGCAGGGCTTTAAAGAAAGAATGCCTCATGTACTGAAATGTCTGTCAGCGTGCGCCACGCTTAAACACACAAACACTCATAAATTCTCTAACTAGAAAAGTAGTGTGGACACATGCCCTCGGAATATGTTTTCTCCCACTTCCTTTCCTGGCTCGAAAACCTGCCACCACAATGGTACAAATAAGAAGTGCCTGCCCACAACATGGTTGTCAGGAGGGCATGGATTTAATTTCTTTGTCACTGGTGTAAACTGAACGGACACCCTGTGATAATGGTGCAATTTCTTACCTGCACATGCCATGCATACCCCCAAAGCAACAATGGCAAACCTTAACAACTGCATACCAAAACCTTACATTAATAAAAAATGATAATTTTCTGTGGCGTTTAAATGAGCTCTTAGAAAGGGTTAAAGAGCTTCAACATTTAAAAAAGAATGCAATTCTAGAATGTGGAATGTGGTTCTGAATGTGTGTTATTAATAACCTTCATTAAATTAATGAAGCATTAACAGAAACACTTCAAAAGAAACAAGACACCGACCACCCACCAGGAGAAACTTCCAGTAACAACCTAATTCAACAGTCATTCCGAACAGTGTGAGTTAAGAGTTACATTTTGCAAAAAAGCATGGAAAGCTACGCCAGGTTCAGGTTTCCAAAGTGTTTTCATTGTAAAGGTCATATGCCTTTCCCTGTGGCATCCTATAGAATGTAGAACTTCATAAAGGGAGAGAACTTTGCTCAGAGATGGAATAGGATCCCCTGTTCAAACGTACATTTTTTGTTTTTTTTTCTCCATGGGGAAAGTACATTTCCTCTTGGAGAAACCACTTCCCTAACACCCCCCGCCCCCCAAATCTGTGGTGCAAAGTGATTATTTCTGCTTCATAGTCATACACACTCCGATTAAGACACCAATAGAAAACTTCAAAAATTAGAGTTATGTGCCACATATTCAAAGTATATCTTCACTGCTGGGGACTCAAGACCCATGTGAGCCACACCATTACCCACACCAGTCTGATGAAATTCAAAACTTATTGTGTGATACACATAGCCAAGCAATCACATAATTCAGACTGAGGAGGTCATGTTGAGCATGGAAAACACATACTATCATAAAGAATTTGGTAATTGATGGTGGTAATCAGCCACCTCAAATAATAATCACAGTCTTTGTGCGGGTGAATCACTAAAGTCACTAAATAAACCTGAGCTCAAACCACTGATAGCTATGGCACAGAGCAGACAGGATTAACATAGAGGCAATGTGAAAATACAAAATAATAAAAATCTCAAAATGAATTAGAAAAATAGAGTATATAGTAATAAACAAAATTACACCAAAATGAAAAAAAAATCCAATCAGGAGAATGGGAGATATGAATTTTAAAAGTTTTAAGTAGAAATATCACCAAAAAGCACAATGCCAGTAATAGTCAGTGGTCACTGTAGAACAGGACCTAGGCACAATTTGACTCTGACTGCGATGATGCACGGGTTGGCTATACTACCCAGGTTCATCCCTGTCAAATATTTAAAGTTCCAATCTACTACAGGAGTAAAAGTCTGAAGTCCCCTGGACCTATGGGGAGGCACTTAGAGACTCAAAGGGTGGCAGGCACAGGTGAACTGAAGGGTCCAGTCCAAGTTCATTTGCTAATGGTTAGCTGGGCAGTTGCAGAAAAAGACCGCTTTTAGTTTGTTGTGTACTTGTAGGTTTGTCATGATGTCATGATGTCAGCCTTATGCCCTTTAGAGTCTACTACTTTGTCCTGGGTTCAAGAGGGAGAGCAGGTCCAGTCATCTAGACTCTTTTCAGGTCTCAGACTACAGGTTCCGTCCTGTTCTGCACGTCCACAGGCCCATGAATGTTCTAAAATGGGTGCCTGTAGATGCCACATTTATGCCTGGCACAAGTTAGTGAGTGGAAAAGACCCATAGAAATGTCCTACCCAATGGATTAAAGGTTCCTGAGGCTATCCCTACCCACTTTGGCAATTTTAAAGATGGCCAAAGTCTTCAACCCTCCTGAACGTGGGCTCTGACGTGTGGGGTTGTGTTAGGCGAGTGTACTATGGTAATCCTAGTGTCCTCCAACATGTAACACTAAAATCCAATTTTAGGCAGAGGCTCTACCCTCAGTAAACTCAGAGGCACAAATCTAGTAGTAGAAGAAAGCTGAGCTTTTTGTATCCAGACACTGCATATACACAAATTGTTTTGCCATTCTGTTTCCCTCCTTTGAAGTGACCCCCACATGTTATATGTAAACCCAGCAGACCTGTCAAGTAGGCTTTTACACTGTAATGTCAAAAAGAAGTCCACTGTGACTGGGGCCTGTCTTACTGGGAGGACAAAAGAAGGACCCTGCCCAAGTGTCAGCTAACATTTACCTGTATCAGGAGAGGCCTCTTTGAAGTGCGCCTCAAGTGTTATTTGAAACCCCCAGCAGACCTGTGAACCAGATCTTAACACTCCATAAGGATCTGACACTGTAATGTCAAGAAGGGGACCACTATGATGGAACCCTGTCTAGCTGGAGGGGCCAAAAGAAGGGTGCATACCTGGGTGTTAGCTACATCTGCTGGTGAAAGGGTAGTCCTCTTTGAAGTTAATCAAATCCTTGTGCTCAGTCCACTGGCTATTCTACCAGGGGCCTCCCTACATCTAAGGTCTTTTGTCCATTTCCTGGGAGCTAGTTCACACTTCATTCATGCCTATTGAAATCTTACTAAGTGGCTAGCAGAAGAGAGAGAGCAAAATGCTGATTTATCTTCCAAGTTATTCAGGCAGGGCAAAGGTAACGTTCTAAAAGCCATCTTTACACAATATGTATTACAAATCCAACTTCACTAGTGAATTGGGATTTAAATAAATATTTTAAAAAGTCAAAAAATTCAATTTGTAGTTAGTTCTTGTAGCTCTAATATGAATGTACCTTGAAAAAACAAAAGACAAGAGGCGTTTGGCAAAACAGGAACAGTTGGTCCAATTAAACACTTCAGCTGGAAGTGCAGCTTACAGAAACGGGTCTGAGGACTGTCTCAAAGTTCAGTCAATCTGAGCAATTTCTATACAGTTTTGGGTGTCATAAAAGTACATCTGGAAATCCTTGTTTGGTAAAAGAATGTGGGCCTTGTCTGTGGAGTCGTAAATACAAGGTCCCTGATAACAAATGCAGGTGGGCCTCAACCTTGCATGAACACAATGTGGGCAGGTGGGTAATTTGTCCAGATGTCCGGCATGAAGGGAGTGTGATCACTGCATGTACTGTGTGCGGTGTGTTCTGATTGGCTGTGTGTTCCTAACTTCATGTGGCATCTGACTTTATGGTGTTTTGGGAATGCGCGCACCCCTCTGGCCATGTGTGCTTTATTTGGGGCTAATTTTCTTGGACCATTGTGGTATCACTATGTTTATCTGGGAGAGGGACCTGAGTTTCCTGTTCACATGTTTGTCTGCCAGCTACGTGCCACCACATCTATGACCTGTCAATCAGTTACAACGGGCCTATGTTGCAGAGCCTGTCTGATCACATATTTCTGAGTCAGTTCATGGCTGGCGAATCTGATAAATGTGATGCAATTTTGTTTCTGTATGCGACTGTATCTTTATAAGCATTGGCATTGTTTTTTATCAATATCAATATTTCCCCCTCTTGTTGAATTTTCAACTACATTATCTAACCCATACCTCATGACAGTCACATTATTGGGGATATGCTGTTCTTCAGTTTTGACTAATACTATTTTCTTAGTTACCTGCATTCTACCTAATTTGAGGACTGCGTATTTACAGCAGGAAACCCCCAATTGTAGGAAAGAACACAAGAACAATAAAATTATGACAATGGGCAACAGTGACGTGCACAGTCCGGTCCGCCACCGGGAACGCTGGCAAACTAGTTTAGATACAATGCCTGCTCAAGGGCACCTCCCTTCTCACACATGTCTCTTTGTAAACGGTGCAGTGCTTGGATCGCAAGAGTCAGAGTCTTGTTAACCAAGTCGTTATCTGGGATAAACGTGCAGCAGGACATATCGATCTTGTCACACACTCCTTCCTCCATTGTGGTCATTAAGTCCAGCACATATCAATGTTGCATCACCATGAGGCGGATGGCTCTCAGTTCTTCCTTGATCGCATTAAGACAGAGCTCAGTGCTGATCATCATCATCTTGTTCTGTTAGCTAAATAAAACAGTGCGTTATTGCATGTGCCTTTATTTTTCTTTGGGGTTCCTGTGCTCTTTCTTTGGAGAGGTGTGTATTTTCCCCATTCATTTGTGCCATTTTTAGTTAGGCACCGGAAGGTGGCCCCAGCCAGGGTATCTTAGTTTACAAAGTGCGTTATTATTCATGGGATGCATTAATTTCTAGGGGTTGTTGGTCCTTTTTAATTGTTATAGGATGCCTGATCTCCCCCCTCTCCGTGCCTATCTGGCAGTTAAGTTGGGGCAACATTTTTACGGGGTAATCTCGTGAACATGGGGTGTCGTCAATCTTAGCTAGGGTTCCATGGGCATAGTCAGCTCTACTTTCCAAGGTGTATGTGGGAGGTGCTATTGGTGTTGGTGGTGCTTTCGATCTATACATGCACAGGGCGATGTGTATGAGGGGGCGTGTTTCAAATGAATGCAGGTGAGAATCGCAATGTGCCCTGAGGTCATGTGTATATGCCTCTAGCCCTGGCATGTGGTGTGCAACATGACCCTCCAAGTGGTCCCAGGTGTCTTGGCTATATCTCTCTTCTCAAAACACCCTTTTGGGCTAACTTTGAGCATCTTTTTTGTCTGTCTTTTGGGTACTTTCGTAGATCTTGCTTGATTTGGCTATCCCATTTTATCAGGGGAGAATGGAGGTGCTCAAAGCTGTCCTGTGGCCTCTGTGTGTTTCTGATATTGCAGTGTCTGTGACTAGGCTTGCTGTCTCCTTCAGATAGTATTTGGAAGGACTGTGGTGTTGACTGACTGCTAGGACTGATAAGTGGGTGAACACATTCTCAAATTATAATCTCGTGTGGAGCCGTGATGGATCTTTGCAGACTCTCTGATCCCCCCATCCCCAAAACCTACCATCTCCCTCAGACCCTTTCTTTCCTGGGTGGTTGGACTTGCGGTTACCAGCTGCGGCGAGGGACCCAGTAACCAGCTGCACGTCATTTTTGTTATTCTGGAGGTGCACGGGCTGGTGAACATTTTTTCGAATGCTTGGAAAAGTTTGCGGGAGAAGGAAGGAGAAAACATTGCTGTGTGGAGAACCTGGAATCTTAGGTCAAGAATTATTTCAAATATGTCCAATGAAGGTGATGGATAGGGATAGTTGGCTGTTGAGGCAGACTTCCCCTACCGACTGACTCAGCTCATGGCAACACCTCTCAACTTGTTGGATCCTATGTGGTAGAGGTGATGGGGTCATCACTATCCCGAGCGTATGGTAACCTTAGCTCCGGACACTGGTTCATTTTGGAATTGAAAGGGAGCCATAGGTCCTTCATTTGAGTGCTGGTACAGTGAATTGGGAGGTACGCATGAAATGGATGGTTCGTTATGAGGGTTCTGACTTACTGCATATTTGAGTTCTGCGTTATCACCCCCTGTTGTGGTTGTGACCGGGTCCCTGCTGGGCTGGATTCCCTGTCTGTTGCTGCTGTTGCCATGCATTTGCCCAACTGTTGTGGTGGTGCGATAGCTGGCTGATGGATGTGTGTATGGTTAGTTTAGGTCCCTCTGTGTTTGGTTTTGTTAATGAGGGTTTTGCGAGGACTGTCTCATGTCTATCGACCTCTGTGCGTGATATGCTTTTAGCAGGCATCAGTCAGCATGTGGCTTATCCTGTGGGAATAGTAACATTCTCTGAGGTCTGGCTGCTGCAATTATTGTTAGGTTGGAACCTTCTGGGGTTTTGCGGTGGAGTCCTGTTCAAGATTGTGCCATTGGTACTCTTGCGGCCAACGCGACCCTCTCCAGGGCTGTCTTTTTCAACTTGTGTTGGACCAACTTCCCGGTGTCTCTCTGGGTCTGCTCTTTGTTTCTCCTCATCCTTCTCTTGTTTCTTTTTGTAATAGTGCAATATGTAGGCCTGTATCTCCCACCCGGGTTTGGAATCTAACACTACTATTCTGTCCAAACCACTCTCTATCTTGGTGGGTATCCCCGTTTTGAGAATGTTATAAAAGAACGCGACTTGCGGGCCCTTGTCAGTCCATGGCAGTCCTGTCTTTTGTCCCCATCAGTTACTCATTCTATCCAGAAATTCACTTATGGTCTCCTCAGGTTTCATAGTTTCTGCTATTAACCCTCCCACATCTGGGCAGCAGCGAACATTTCCCTCAGAGCCATTCAGATTTGGTGCCTGTACAAATTGAATGCGACCCCATCATGCTTGTGTTTGTTAGCGCAACTACTGGAATGCCAGCTCGGGTGACCACTGTGTTAGTCTGTTCTCCCATGAGGCTGCTGAGCAGACTTTTAACATCACCTATTGCAGGATTTACTCCTACTGTGTTCTTTTCAAAACATGAGATCCATTTCCCTGCTCCATCATACCTGGTAACTTACAAACACCTCAGTGTTGGGTTTTATTGGATGTAATAACTATGAAAATTAAAGTTGTGCTGTTCCTGAATGATCTAGAATTCAGCAATATACAAAGGACAGTAGGCTACAGAGTCAAAGAGATGGGAATCCATTTCTTTGGAATGGAATGCCCTCACACACCCAGTTGGGTATCATGCTTCATCATCGGGCTGCTCCTCATCTGGCCGGCGCTGCAATGCCTGACGGGCTCCCGATGAGGGGCACTTTGGCGGAGATCTTTTTTCAAATAGCCGTTTGGTGCCGTGGGGGTGAGAGATTTAGTGAGTATAGATAAATAAGTGGTGTGTGAAGTTTATGTGAGTTAAAACAGGGTTGGGAGTACCAGCAAAAATAACTTTAATTGTGGGGTCTCCTACCCTGATTAAAATAAAGAGGAAAGGCGCAATGCTCAGTTAATGTCTTAGGTGTGGCGCTCTTCCATGTGGTTGGTCAACATGTTTCTTCGCAATTCTACAAGTCTAGAGGCGATTCGTCAGGACCTAAAGTTAAAAAACTATCTACACTAAGGTGGAATGGAAAAGAATAATGAATTAATGTTTAGGATTTAAGCCACCATGACTTACTCTGTCTAATGGCTGGTAGTACTGGTTCTACCTATTATAGAGAGAAAATCACATATTAATGTATGATGTCAAACAAATATCACAAGTATGAAACACTGCTGTCCTATTCCCTCGTGCTCTTTCTGCAGTTTTTGGTTTTTAATACACAGATTTGGTCACTACACACATTAGCAATAATGTGACCACTTCAATATTTGGCACCTGCTGTTTATATGCCTGTAAAACCTCACCACTGTGTGCTGTGATTTAGACATTTAGACGTATTCTTATTCGTATTCTTTCGCCACCTTCCCATAACAATAATGTCCCCCACAGCAGTTATATTTTAGACAAAATATTGAGTTGAAAATATTGACTTGCAAAAATATCGTGACATGAAAATATCGTCAGCAAGAATATCGTTGTCAAGAATATCGATTTTAAGGTAAGTAATATCGATTTTTAAACTATCACTGTCATTAATATCTAGTACAAAAGTATAGTTGTTTATAATATCATTTTTTAATGATTGTTATGTATTTTGGTATATATTTTAAATGTATATGATGTCATTTTTATATTGATTGTTTATGTTTTTTAATATATTTGTAAAATTTGTATTACTTATTAAGAGTATTTGAAGAGTTTTTTTGATATTTTTCGTACCGTAGTGGGTTGTGGGTGGTTAGGAGCATAGGGTGGGAAGTAATTAAAACATGAAAAATTAATAAATAATTTGTAATTAATATAATCTTTTTCATTAATAATTAATTATGTGAATAGTGTAATTCATTTTTTTAGGTTACATTTTATGTTGGGTTGTGGGGTTTATTGAGGTACAGGGTGGGAAGGAATTTAATTTTAATAATTGTTAAGTAATAATAATTATTTAATTGATAATTAATTATGTTAATTGTGTAAATACTTTTTTTTATTTTAGGTGTGGGTTGTGGGGTTTAGAGGCATACAGAGAGTAATAAAAAATTATTATTTGTATTTAATAATGATTATTTAATTTATAATTAAATATGGTAATTGTGTAATTAAATTTTTTTAAACAAAGATTTTAGGTGTAGATATGGGTAGGAAGTAAATTACATTTTAATTAGGTTAGAATTAGACTGAATTTTTTAATCTATAATAATTATTCAAATTAAAATGTATTGTGTTAATTGTGTAATTAACTTTTATAAAATGTGAGGAGTGTGTTGTATATTTTGTGGGGTATATTTCGGAAAGTAAATTAAGTTTAATTAAATAATAATTCATTTTTATTTATTGCCAATTAGTTTGTGGTTAAATATTTATGTGAGTGGAAATAATTAGCTTTTCAAAGTTAGGTTTTAGGTGTTGCTTGTAAGTTTTGTAGGGGTATATGGTGGGCGGTAAATTAAAGATTTTTTTAAATAAATTATGATTTTGTTACTAAATTATTTTTAAATGAAAATATTTTTATATGAAAATAATTTTGGATTTACATTTTAATAATGTTTTTATTATTTGTCATATGCATTTAACATTATAATATGTATTTATTTTGCATATTTTTATATGAAATATATTTGTGCTTTCTTGAATATTTATATTTAAAAAAAGTATTTTGCTTTTGAAATTATTTTGTTGTTTTGCAGAGAATTTGTTTGTTTCTAATGTAGTACTTCAAAAAATACAGAGAGGGACCCCTTATCACCAAAGGGTAGGGTTCTAATAACAAGCAAAAGTCTGAGTATTAGGCAGACCAAAGGAAGACTTGCTTTTTACTTCTAATGTAGTACTGACTGCAGTGGGAATATATATTTTTTTCCATCTGCAATCCAACATTTTCCCTACTGTTGCACTGACTGGAGTGGGAATAGTAAGTTTTGCCCCTCCGCTATCCAATACTTGCCCAACTGTTGCTTAGACTGGAGTTGGAATATTACATTTTACCCCTCCGCAGTCCAACACTTGCCCTACTTTTGCACTCATTGGAGTGGGAATAGTACATTTTAGTCCTCCACAATCCAACACTTTCTCTACTGTTACACTCAGATGCCCAACCCCCCACCCTGCCCCCCACTCCCCTGCTCTTACCTGCACAGGCCGCTGCTGCTTTTGCACACATTGAAGTGGGAAAAGTGAATTCTATAACGCAATCCAACACTTTCCCTACTTTTGCACTTATTGGAGTAGGAATAGTACATTTTATCCCTCTGCAAACCAACACTTTCCCTACTGTTACATTCAGTTGGAGTGAGAATAGTAAATTCTACCCCTTCACGATCCAATACTTTCACTACTGTTGCACCTATTGAAGTAGTAATAGTACATTTTACCCCTCCGCAATCCAACACTTTCCCTACTGTTGTACTTACTGGAGTAGGAATATTACATTTTAACACTCTGCAATCCAACACTTTCCCTACTTTTGCACTAATTGGAGTGGGAATAGTACATTTTAGCCCTCCGCAATTCAGCTCTTTCCCTACTGTTACACTCAGTGGAATGGGAATAGTAAATTTTACACCTCCGCAATCCAACACTTTCCCTACTGTTGCACTGACTGGAGTGCGCATATTAAATGTTACCCTCTCAAATCCAACACTTTTTCTACTTTTGCACTCAGTGGAGTGGGAATAGTAAATTGTATTCATCCGCAATCCAACACTTGTCCTACTGTTGCACATCCCCCCTCACCCCCCAAATAACCATGTTGCTCCAGAAACATGGGTAAACCATTTTGCACTCCAGTATAGCTACTATGATGAGGAGGAAAGTGAACCCATGGTATTAGCTCCTTGCTATCTATCGGGCCTGGTTTTTGACCCAGCAGACGTCCAGGCTGCCCTTAAAGCAATCTGGGGGGGGGGGGAAAGAACCAGGCATTGATAGCTTTCCCGCTGACATATTCCTATACGACAAGGAGAAGTGAGGCAGGTACATTATTCTATTAGCAAATGCCATCTCCCAGGGTGCCACCATCCCTGCCTCGTGGAGGGGGGGCGGAGATTATACCAGTTTACAAGAAGGGTGACAGATCTCTGCCCTGGAATTACAGGCCCATCAGTCTCATTGATTCAATTCAAAAGGTGATAGCACGTGCTGTCTTAGGCAAGGTGCAAGATTGGATAGAAGATAACGATATTCTAACTCCTCACCAGGCTGGGTTTTGTGCTCATATAAGCACAATAGATCAAGTTTTTAGATTAATTCTAATATATTGGCGAACAGTGCTGCTTGGTGAAAGTAGCATGTATGCCGCTTTTGTCGACTTGAAATGGGCTTTTGATTTAGTGTCCCCTAACAAGCTCTGGGTGGTGCTCCGGGACTTAGGCATACCGAAGGACCTGTTAACCCTCTTAGCTCGCCTCCACGAGAATAAGTTTGCTCATATATGCTGGGGCATGCAAGGGAACATCACAGACCCCTTTCCAGTTGAAAAGGGTGTGCGCCAAGGGTGCGTAATGGCCCCACTGCTGTTCTAGCTTTTTATTAATGAGATTGCTAAATTCTTATCTCATATACCCATGGATGCCTCGACCCTAGCAAGCTCTAAGGTTCCCATTCTAATGTTTGCCGATGACACGCTAATCATTTTAAAAACACCACGTGGGTTACAGCGAGCGTTGGCATCATTTGAAGATTTCTGTAAGCTCAGAGGGTTAAAGAATAACGCTGCCAAAACCAAACTTATGATCTTTAACAAACACTGATCGTTTAAGGGTAAAATCATCATGGAGGGTGTACCTCTAGAGCAAGTGGATGCCTTTACTTAGTTAGGCATTACTCTAGAGAAAAAGATGAAATGGAGACCCCACATTGGAACAATAGCACTAAGACATTGCCAATTGGCTGGAATCCTAGGGAAAGAATTTAGAACATCTTTGACAAAACCAGTAAGTCCTGCATTAGAGATTTATAACGCAAAGGTGGTGAGCTCAGTCCTGTATGGGTCGGAGCTTTGGGGGTTTGAAAACTTGACTAAGTTAGCATCTCCCGAAAACAGCTTTCTACGAACACTTACTAGTCTCCCTAAAAGTACCCCTACTCTTCCACTGCCTAGTGACCTAGGAAGGAACTCGCTGGCCAACCCAGCTAGGCTTCGTCCCATACTATACTGGCGTAAAATATGGAGCGACCCCGAATTGATCACCTATGCAAATGGCCTCAGGGATGTTATCGAGACAGACCGCTTCCATAAAATAAGCTGGCTCAGAAACATTAAAGGGGCACTGACAGCTATGGGCTTGGCAAACCTGTGGGATAAACCATGAAGCACACAGGCTGTATCCAAAGAAGCTATAAAGGAAAGATATTGGGAAATGGTGGGGCAAAATACTATTAGAATGAGCGATAGCACTACACTGACTGGGAGTTTCATTTTAACAAAACCCTGCCCCTGTTTTGAGCTCTAATGGGACATTATAACCAAACCCCTTGATCGTAAACTTTACTTCCAATTCAGAGTGGGTACCCTGCCCCTAAAAACCTTTACAGCAAAATGGTCACCATTGGGAGATAACATGTGCCCCCTTTGCATCGAATATGCAGAAACGTACTTACATATTTTGTTTGTATGTCCTGCTTACGCTGTTCCTCCGAAGGTCTGGCTAGTGCAGACCTGCAAGAACCTGGGCACTAGACAAAGTAGCGTTGCTCTGAGAATTCTGATGACGGACCCTTCAACCTGTTCGCAACTCCCATAGCCAAATTTTTAAGGTGGATGTGGTGCATAAGATCCAACTCCGCTGCTAATGATAGCAATTAAGTATGTAAAGTCAAAGGTTATCTACATCGGCACCATCGTAGTTTGTCTGGGTTGTCAGTAGATTGTCCTTTATGAACATTTTTTTGGGATACCCATTGCAATTTGCACAATATTTAACTCTCAATGGCTATTAATCTATTAACGATGTGAGGAGCCTTCTTCATGGTGCCTGGAAACGTTGAAACTCCATATATCAGGGCTTTGTTTTGAGCTCCGTTTGGGGCGATATCTATAAGCTATTGCTTATTCTAAGCTTTGGTGCCATCCACCCATCTGAAATGTTGATATCTTTAACCTTGTTGGTTTTTGAAATCTATGTTTTGCTTTTTTATTCAGCTGGTTTCTGCTAAAAATGATTGCTGATATTTGCAAGATCTATTGGCTGTTTTCCTCGGAGTTGTGGTCCCCATCCTATTTTAAATGTTTTATTATGTATATTTGTCGCCTCCTAGTGGTTTAACATTATGATTGATTTTTATACTGTGACTAGACTTTTAAGCTGTATTTTTGATGAATTGATCATTTTTGTAATCAAATGTTCTTGTTTGTTGGAAACATTTCTTTTATAGTGATATCTCGTTGCCTCCTAGTGTTTCAACATTATGAATGATTTTTATACTATGACTTGACTTTTTTTATTTATTCTCTTTTTATTAAACAGTTGTGACAGTACAGTGGTGGGCCACAAGGCCACGAAACAATAGCATACAATGGTAAAGACTCATGACCAGTAGCACAGATACAACCATTTTCTCTGTACAGCATAGGGAGAAATAAGATCAATGTCCAACTCTGTTCTCCACAATTCGACTGAAGGAGATATACATAGTTCACCACGGGATACGTTCCATTTAGCCCATTTGTGATCCCATTTCGTGGGGCAACTTCTGTGTTTAAACAAATCCTTTTCTGCAAGCATCACATTATCCACATCATTGGCCCATTTTTGGTACTTAGGCAAATCACCAATCCTCCATCCATGGGCTATGTTTCTCTTGGCAAGGACAAAACACAACGATGCCCCTTGTGCGC
Source organism: Triturus cristatus (assembly GCF_964204655.1). Taxonomy (NCBI): domain Eukaryota; kingdom Metazoa; phylum Chordata; class Amphibia; order Caudata; family Salamandridae; genus Triturus; species Triturus cristatus. Next base: position 1,457,819,958 of record NC_140589.1, on the reverse strand, counting down.
TCAGTTTGGGTAAGGTCCGTGGCCTCCCACACATTTAGTAAACACAGTCGCGGGGAGTGGGCAATGTGTTTCCCGCTTACACTCGCAAGTGTAGAGATAATTTTCACCCAGTACGGTTGGACATTTGGACACTCCCAGATCGAGTGAAAAAATTTAGCCTCTGCTGTACACCCTCTAGGTCACCCAGGATCCGGCCTACGTCCCATCCTTACCAACATATGTGCAGACAGGTTATTCCATGTAGTACTTTAAGCTGAATGAGTCGTAGTCTCATTGGTATAGCAACTTCCCCGGGGGAGGAAAGGGCTTCCTGCCAGTCATCGTCCTCTAGATACCCAAGGTCTGACTCCCACAACTGCCGGAGACGCACCAATGGGTCTGGTTTGTTGTTTATTAATTTACGGTATGTGAGCGATATGGCTTTGCGTGTCAGGGGATCTGTTAAAAGTCGATCTTCTAGAGGGGAGGCCTCGGGTAGAGCCTCATCCCTAGTCACGACAGTGGTTAGTGCATGGTGGATTTGTAGGTTGCGGAACGTCTCTGACCCAGCCAACTGGTACTCTGCCTATAAATCTGTAAATGGGACCATCTCGTTTCTCTTCCACAGGTCACCAACTGATGAAATACCAATCAAGTCCCACTTATCGAAGCCCGGACATCTACTCAAGGTACCAAGTTGCTCGGATTCCCACAGGGGAGTGAGCAGTGTCAATTACTTGTGCCACCCCAGTGCTTTTGTTGCGTGGTGCCAAAGTGCAACTGTATGGCCCGTGGGTCAAGTGAGGCGCTGTTGTTTGGGATTGGGAGAGAGTGCACGTCGATACCCCCCCTGGGCCACTACCCATCTGTCTGTGCGGTACGCAAGCTCAGACGGCGAGGCAAAGACTCACTGATTGACTTCCCATCCCATAGAAGAGTTCTAATCTCGATCTCCAATCTGACAAAATAGGCATATGGGACCCTATGGGGGGTGTTTTGCAGCACGTATAAAAACCGAGGCAGGGCCACCATTTTGAACAATGCTGCCCTACCGAGCAGAGTAAGGGGCAGCGACCACCAGTGGAGCACATCATTGTGCAGTCTAGGTATTGGGGCCTTAAGATTAATGACATAGAATTGGCCCGGGTGTTGAGTAACGAAGATGCCAAGATAATGGAATCCCTCGGTACCCACAGTAATGTTGGTGCCCTTGGGCATCCGTGGCACTGAGCCCCGAAGCATGAACAGAACAGACTTTGTCCAGTTAATTGTGTAATCCGAGTGGGCACTGAAAATTGCAAACATCTGTAGGATCCTATGGATCGAGGTCGATGGAGCAGCTATGTACAACAAGACATCATCCTCATAGAGGGAGATGCGGTCTTCGTGTTGATCTTCCATTTGAGCCCCCTCATCATGGGGTCACCCCTAACCCAAGTCGTCACAGACTCCAGTAACAGGGCAAATATGAGGGGCTACAGGGGGCAGCCCTGTCAAGTCCCCCTCTCTAGGCAGAAACATCGGGAGGTATGTTGGTTGACAACTACTTGGGCTGTTGGTCTGTATACAGTAACTTAACCCATTTTATAAAATGTGGGCCAAACCCCATACGTCCGAGGAGGGCGAATAGGTAAGGCCACTCGATGGCATCGAACGCCATTTTTGCATCCAATGAAAGCAATGCGGCATCTTCTAGGATGGTGTGGGTTCTCCCCAACACCCCATGCAATCTTCTAAGATTAAGAGCCGAGTTGCGGCCGGGCATAAAGGCTGATTGGTCAGGGTGCATGAGTTTCCATATGACGGGGAACAAGTAATTGGCCAGAACCTTGGCGAGTATTTTAACTTCGGCGGTCAACAATGAAATTGGGCGATACGAGTCACATCTCGTCACTGGTTTGTCTTGCTTATGTATGACTCGACTTTTAAGCTGTATTTTTGATGAATTGATCATTTTTTTAATTGAATGTTCCTGTTTGTTGGAAAAATGTCTTTTATAGTGAGAACAAATTTGTCGAAATAAAGCTTTTTGATGATGATGATATATGTGTGTTTAACTTTTTTAAATTAAGTTTATTTGTTATATTTCTTACAATATACATTAGGTGCCGATTCCGATCTGTTAAAAAAATACTTACCGTACGACTCGTATCCGTATTTTTTTACGTACGAATCGTACAAGTGCCGTCCCACTGGTGAAGTACGATTCGTATGTGAAAAATACATACAAATCGCTTCGGGAAAAGTCTACGAGACGTCCCCGGACAGTTTTACACACAAATCGTAAAACTGAAGTCCGAGCGCGTAAGTACGATCCGTACCGCCCTTCCGAAAACACAAGCGCATGGAAAAGGCCCTGTACGGAGCGAACGCCGTACCACTCGTATCTGGGTAAACTTGTGCCGGGATACGAGTCGTACAGCCCCCCCCATATGTCAGCACCTTACCCCCCCATGCCCGCACTCTACCCCAGCCCCGTACGTGTACGCACTGTACCCCACCACCATACCCCACCACCGTACCCCAGCCTCTTACTAGTACGCACCGTACCCCACCACCGTACCCCAGCCCCGTACTTGGACGCACCATACCCCAGCGCTGTACCCCAGGCCTGTACTTGGATGCACCGTACCCCAGCGCCCTACCCCAGCCCCGTACCCCAGCGCCGTACCCCAGCCCCGTACAGGTACGCACCGTACCCCACCACCGTACCCCTGCCCCGTACTGGTACGCACTGTACCCCACCACCGTACCCCAGCACCGCACTTGGACGCACCGTACCCCAGCACCATAGCCCATGCCCCTACTTGGATGCACCGTACCCCAGCGCCGTACCCCAGCCCCGTACATGTACGCACCGTACCCCAACACCGTACCCCAGCACCGTACTTGTACGCACCGTACCCCAACACCGTACCCCAGCCCCACAATGGACATGTGACACAACCAGATCAAGCCACAGCCAAAGAAGCATCCAAGCCCAAATGTGACATGTCAAACACCCTGGAGAACATTTCAATTAGTCCCCTGCAACATACCCATCCACAAGTGAACATTGATGTGAATGCTAGGCACATACAACTACCTGCAGGAACTGTGGCAACTAGAATATGTATGAAACATGGATGTCGCATTAAACAGCATTAACATTGTCTCTCTCTCACACACAGGGCAACGTCATGGATCTCCCCCCAACAATGGGGGAGAAGTACCACAGTCCCAGGAGTCCGTGTCGGGAGGAACCTGATCCCACCGGCAGCGACACCTCACAACACTCCGCGGATGACCCCAACCCACCTGGCCCCTCTGGCGTCCAAGCCCCTGCAGCACCTGCTTCAGGTACATCTGTGCCAACCACCATCCCCATTACTGCCACATCCCATTAGACACCCAGGAGCCCTGCCCACACTGAACAACTGCGCCAGTCTGACCTGGAGGGACAAGGTTCGCCGGGCATCCAGGAGGAGGCAGCCAACACTGACACTGCCACCCCACAGGGGTCCCGTACACCCGATGTGCCCACAACGGCAGGCCAGGCTCGTGTGGGCAGGGGTGGTAGGAGTGGAGGCAGGCGGTGGCGAGAACCTGACCAGACAGCTGAAGGGACCGGTATGTCACACGTACGCAACATCATGGAGGCATACCGGCGTGACACCAGGGCCATCAGTCAGGTAGTGACGACCCTCACAGACATTAAGAATCAGCAGGCCGAGCAACACGCCAGTCAACAACAACACCAAGGATGGATGGAGGCAAGACTGGCTGAGCTCCTCGCGGTGCAAAGGGACATAAGCCATTCACTCCTTCGGATCGCTGACAACATGGGCAACCCTCCCTGTGACAACAGGCGCAGACCAGCACCAGTCACAGGGAGGGAGGAGGAGGAGGTGGATTCGTCCGACGGAGCATCCCAAGCATCGTCAAGGCCTGCATCTGAGGGTCCCCGGAGGAAGGTGGGTCGTCCACGGAAAAGACCGTGAGAGGCAGCGGACCATTCACATCTCCCAGGTCACCTGGTCTGGCACCTGGCCTTCATGCGCAACAGCAGCACATCATTCACTGACATTCTCTGCCACATGGACTTGCTGGTCACAGTGTGACCAATGATGACCAACACTGTGGTCTGGACTCTGATGACTTCAAATGCCAGGCTTAAATCAATAAACATAGTGATCCACCCACAAGTAAGTGTGTATGTCTGAATCTCCCAGAAAGAAGTATATATCCCACAATGGTGGAGAATATACACTAGTTGTTAAAATACCCCTCACACACCAAAAGAGCCCTTGGTGTCATGCTTCATCATAGGGGTCTTTCCGCCCCTCTACGGGATGGGGTGTGCTACGACCTGCGTTTGCGTGGGAGCACTGTTGTTATGAGACAACTATGTGTTGTGTAGGAGTGTGAGAGGAAGGGTCTGGAGTGAATGGAAAAGTGAGATAAAAAATATACCTGGCTCGTTGGTCTAGAAAATTTTAATATACCGTTGGGCTGGTATTAGTAAAAAGTGGGGGGAGGAGGTGTAAATGCCTTAATGAGCTGTGCCTCCTATGTCTGCCGACATGTTTCGAAGCTCCCCAGGCTTCTTCTTCAGGACCTTAAGGATCCCTTCCTATACTCACTGTGTCGTGTAGTAACATGATAAAATAAGGAAAAAATAAAGAAAAAATGTGTATAACAAGAAGAAATGACTTCCTAGGAATTTATTATGCCTCAATAGGTCTATGTAGTCGATATACCTGAAAGAAAACACAATGGGGGAGATAAAAAACATATTCACGTTGCTAGATGTTCAATCCATCGTGTGCATTCAGTGACCTGAAAGAAAGTGATATAGTAATCTTCCTTTAAAGCTATTTTACCGTTATAACGTGTTTTTGCGTGAAAATAAAAGTGAAAAGGACAAAGACAATAAACAGAACGCACATGAAACATAAAGCACACACTCTAAGCAAAAAGGAACCCAGTTCCTATGTTCATAATATCAGAAGTCTATGTTGTTAAAATCGGTGGGGAGACATCAAACGTCAACCTACTTGCTGTTGATAAAATGAAAAACATCATGAGCCTGTTGAACGGGTAGTAGGAGTGCCTGATAGGCGTTCTAAAGGAAGGAAATAAATATCGTTTTGCCAGCCATAATGTCAAGCTGAAAGAGAGTCCACCTGTAGGAGAAGAGAACCTAGCTTAATGGCTACGCCGTACTTACGACTCCAGGGAACACTGTCCTGCCGAGTAATTACCAGCCCGATCAGCTCCGTTGGTAAGACTGAGCGGGTGTGTAGTTCGCTTAAATACAGGGCTCAATAGAGTAGGCGCGCGAAGTAAAGAGGCTGCACCTGTGTGTGGCGCGAATCCTGCTGACTCTGTTGTTGATGGCCCGGAACCGGAAAAACTCCGGACGGAGGTCATAAGGGCGGAGGAGATGCGCAATGGTATTCACTAGGAAGTGAATACGAGATAATAGTTAAATAAAGATTTGTTGATACTGATAATTTATACACAAAAAGGCGAGAGTATGAAAAATAAATAGTACACCCTGGATGTAAACACTCGGTGATTAAGCAATGTTTTTAGCCAAAAAATATATGAATAGGAATAACGGCTCAAAATGGAAACAGCGGGTGGAACCCACCAAGGGGAAGTATATTACGAGGGATGTTAGGTACATTAGCCGTATCCATGAGTGAACTATAGGTTGCTCATGCCAGAAAATAATTTACAAAAATAACAAGGTGGCAGTGTTGACCTGAATCGTTAAAAGCGCCATGTCTAGATGTAAAATTCTATCGTATGTTTTACTGAGGAATATAATATTCACAAATATTTCATGATATGGCCCATGGAATCTTATTGATTCTATTTTAGAGAGATCCCTAAAGTAGGAGCACACTGTTGCTATTATCCTATATAGGTGCCAAATAGTTGGTTGTATTACATTTCTCTGGTTCATAAGAGCGACATTTATGAACGCACAGATTTCTTAAAGAGGGCCCTATCCCTTGCGCAATATTCAATAGTGGGTTAGTAACGGAGGAAGTTTGTATTTGAGTGGTGCGTGTGAGCTAGTGTAAACAACAGCCGTACACCAGGTTTTCCCATCATTGCAACCTCAAAGGTTACTGGGACGGACGTAAATCACAGTTGTTACACTAGTACACTTTCTATTTAAGGGTGGAACTGGTTCCATGGTATATCGTCATTGAGTCCCAGGATATGTGTGCCAAGGCGGAACACCCACCGTTGTTCCTTCTCGAAGAGGCCATTTTCTCCATCTAGTCGTTCAATCACTGTCCACTGTAGGTCATCCACTCCATGTGTATTGGTTATGTAGTGATTGGACATCTTTGTGGTACTCCTACCACATCTGATATTGCTTCTGTGTTCTCCGACATGTATTTTCACTGGTCTGGTAGTCATGCCCACATATTGTAGCCCACATGGGCAAGTGATTAGGTACACCACATTTTTACTATTGCAGTTGGTAAAGCTTCTTTGGTCCCATTCACTGCCATTTCTGAATTTGATATGTCTGCTTCTGCTTGTGAGATGGCATGTACTACAATTCCCGCATGGGTGATGCCCCTGTACCAGTGGTAGTATGCCTTCTGGTGTATATCTTGGTGTCTTTCGTTCTTTCTGTCTGTGAAGAATGGTGGCCAGGCCAAGTTCGGATGCATAGAGTTGGGCCAACGGTGTCTTGGAGGACAGACTTATGAGGTTGATTTTGGGGTCTGGGGTTGTTGACTGCCTCCTGACTGTGTGTGAGGAGTGTGAAGGTCATCCTGCAGCACACAGTGATCCCTTGCAGCTATCTCAGGTGGACGGTGATGTTGATGGGGTGCGGGATGTTGAAGCTGAGTTGTGCAGATGCACCCTGGATGTGGACAAGTTTCCCATGAGTTTGGATGTACTTGCTCCGTAGAGGGCGGGGCAGTAGATGACACGGCTGGTGTCGTGGACCTGGGGGATGGTCTGTCTTTCCTTGGAGTGGATCTATCTGAGGATCATGTGCATCATGCAGAGGGTGTTGCAGCATGAGGTACAGATGCTGGTGATTTGCATGGCAAATGAGAGTAACAAATCCATGATGCAAACCATCTTGTGTGCGTGGCCACTGTGTGCTTGTGTAGGGCCCCTGCGGGTGGGACACAAGGAGTTGAGCCAGCTGTAAGGGGACAATCCTCAGATGCTTACCTCAGTCTTGTACAAGTCAAGCCTCAGGTGGCTGATGTTCAGCCATTCATCCACGGACCTCATGCCTTCTTGAATGTTGGAACTGGCAATGTCTGCGTCTTTGGTGAGGGTGAGAAGCACCTGGGTGTCAATGGCATACGACATGATGATGAGGTTGTGTGCACATGTGATGGTGGAGAGGGGGGTCCTGGACACATTGAAGAATGACACGCTGAGAGATGATCCCTGGGCCATGTGCCAGATGACACCACTCTACTACATGCTGAAGGCTTGAGTCCCACTCCCATGGCCTTGCTGGTGGACGGAGCCGGTGTGGAGCAGGAGGGACATGTTCTGGTTGGTGTGACAGGGCCTGGAAGGCGGGGCAGCGCTGTGTAGGCAGTTGGAGTTGCACACTCAGCATGCAAAGGTGTCGTGTGTGCGCTTAGGGTATGCCTGAGAGCAGGCTGTTGAATTTCGGTTAGACATTGCTTGGAGGGTGGCTACAACATCAGACTGTAGTGTGATGTGGGTCATGCAAGGACATGAGGGTCGTGCAATTTGCACTTTGCATGTGCTGACGGTCCTGCCTTTGGCACCGTGTAGCCGCAACAGTGGCACAGACAGGATGATGACAGCCAAATGAATGGGTGGAGGGAGGCAGGGAGGAGCATCTTTGAGGCGTGTGTGTTGCCGAATCCTGCTACTTTGTGGGCCCTTGCTGCAGGGGCCGCAGCAGCAGGCGGCATGTCCTGGAAACTATCCCAAAAGTAGCACACAAAGACAAGGATGTCAGAAAAACCAACTACAACAGGCGTAAGTAAAGGAAGGAGTGTCCGGTTACCCATGGCACACCCAGAGAAAATGGATGCACAATCACCAAAGATGACTGACACAGGATCATTAAACAGAAGGCCGAGCCGCGCACGGGAGACACACCCTCAGCAGGCGTTGACGGCCCGTCTTGGGAACCAACATGCCCAAATACATACACAACCATGAACTTCATGCACAATTGAGATTCTAACCCATGAAGAACTGCATGCATGTAGCCAAACTACACATAGACTCATATGCACAATCTTTGACAACTATGCCAGAGATGCTGCATGCAAAGTGGCAAGAGACCTGTATTGACAGAGATGAGGCACCTTGGAGGGTGAGGAACCCCTTTATTACTCAGGCTCACACTAAGGGAAATGCATCAATATGAACAGACACACAGGTCATTTGGCTGAACATGTGGGACCTACACTGGACACCCCCTTCACAACACAGATGTAGTAAATCCAAATGCTCTGGCACACAAGTTAAGGGGATGAGCCAAACACCCCCTGCTGCACACGGAGAGGCTGCAATTCCCCATTGAGCCTCTTATGGGGATGTCCCACACCATGTCCACCCGTAGCATCCCGTATGTTTCTGAGTGAAGATTTACACACATTGATGCCTTCATCAGAATCCACAAACCATTACAGATGACTGTCACGAAGGTTGATTATCAATTCATGAGAGTCATGCTACATGTCATGTGCCCCATGGTGAGTCGACATGTATGCATGGTAACCCAACATGCACAGGAGCAGTCCCCACACATTCCAAACACGTAACACCCCCAAAATGCCTTGCTGCAATCCTCACCCAAAATGACTTTTCCCCATGTCCGTGCATGGAACGCTGATTCAGCACACGTTGCAATACTCATGAGGAATAGCAGGAGGCCAACGATGACACTACCAGACAACATGCGCAAGAACCTTTGGATGACAGACACACAAGAAGTCAGCTAAAAGATTGTTATCCACATACATGGTCATTTACTCTACAGGAATAATGGTGTCACCATGCGATTTGAAAATTTAGTGTCTCAGCTAAAATGAGTGGAATGACATCATCACTCGAGTGACACATCAGAACACACATCTAAGTCACTTAGCTTACAGTCAGCTGGACACACACATTGCAACACATGCCACACAAGGCTCCATGCGTGCACACTCAGACCCAGTGACTCACCGTTATGAGAAGAAGTTGTGTATGAGCTGACTCCGGATATCCTCCTCCTCCTCACTCCTCACTCGTGACCTCGTGACCAAGCCCTTCATCCTCCACGGGTGGATGTTCTTGCTCATGCTGCTCCAGGATGAGTGGTACTGCCTTCTCCACTGCCATGTTGTGCAGCATGCAGCACACGAGGAAGATTTTGCAGACCTTTGCCGGTGCATATGGGAGGGACCCGCCTGTCTTTTGAAGGCACTGGAATCGGCTCTTCAGGAGGCCAAACGTCCTCTCAATCACTCGCCTGGTCTGCCTGTGTGCATTGTTGTAACGGTGATCTGCAGCTGATCTTGGGTTGCGGAGAGGCGTCATCAGCCATGGCATGTTGGGATAGCCAGAGTCCCCTACATGGAAACATCATGTAAATAAGTGGGTCAGGAGATGCCGTAAGATACAAAGATACCGCAAAACACAGGACAAACAGAGTATACCCACCAACAAGACATGCTCGTTCGTTGTGCAGCCGCAGCATCATTTGTGGCACCCTGCTACGCCTCATGATGTAGGCATCATGTGCTGACCCTGGAAAACGTGCACAGACATGGGAAATCAGCATGTTAGCAAGACACACCACAAGGGCATTTATAGAGTGGTAATGTTTACGGTTGCGATAGGCGACCTCCTGTGCCTGTGGTGGTACAAAAGCCATATGTGTCCCATCAATGGACCCAATGACATGGGGCATCCCTCCCAGGGCATAGAAATCACCAAATTGTCAAATGTACAGATCACACACATTGCGATGAAGGGGTACACGTGAAAACAGAAAACACAGACATTGAGACGACGCAGATATGTCCTCATGTCAAAATATCATGTTCGATGCATACAGACACACGTTACATGGAAATCCACATGTGGCATGGTGTGCGTAGATGTGTGCCATGTCCATCTACACACAGACACATGTTGGATGCAGCAACAGCAGATGCAGTTGATGGAACACCAACAGCAATCCCATGGGAACACATGACACACACATGACATAGTCACATCGGTGCACGCTGGTCGTTAAATGTCAGTTGTTAGTGTCCCTGTCCCTGGCATCAGGGGACAGTTGCGGGTGGTGGTGACTGTGCCATACCAGTGATGCTGTGCTTGACACGTTTGTACTACATGCACACATGTGCAAAGTGTGAAGGGGAAGTGTGCCACATAGTGCCCCCTCACACATGACATGTGTACACAGGTCATCACACATCAATTGTGCAAATACATGAGGCGACATGTGCAATATCACTGCCTGACACACCTAGGCCCTGCACATGTAGGACAGCAATGACAATGACTTGATGTACATCCTTGTGCGAGTCTGAGACCTCCCTTCCTTTCGTGTGCACATCCTATCAACAGTGTAAGCGTGTGAAATGCCCCGTACACACACTCTGAGGTTGTGTGTACGGTCCGTATCACTAGAGTTGTGTGGCCGTAGGAGTACGCGTGGTACGGACCGTACAAGTACGGTCCGTATCACTATAGCAGTGGTGCCATAGGAGCACGCGTGGTACGGACCGTACACACGTACGTGTACTACCAGTGCCTACACGTACGTGTACTACCAGTGCCTACACGTACGGGTACTACCAGTGCCTATACGTACGTGTACTACCAGTGCCTACACGTATGTGTAGGCACTGGTAGTACACGTACGGGTACGTGTACTACCAGTGCGTACACGTACGTGTAGGCACTGGTAGTACACGTACGTGTAGGCACTGGTAGTACACATACGGGTACGTGTACTACCAGTGCATACACGTACGTGTACTACCAGTGCCTACACGTACGGGTAGGCACTGGTAGTACACGTATGTGTAGGCACTGGTAGTACACGTACGGGTACGTGTACTACCAGTGCCTACACGTACGTGTAGGCACTGGTAGTACACGTATGTGTAGGCACTGGTAGTACACGTACGGGTACATGTACTACCAGTACAAACAAAACCTGTGCACAGATATGTATAAAATCAATCAAATATTGTAACAGCGAAAGCAAAATGGACCCAAATCTTCAATCATAATAGATGTTCTTTATTCTTTTCGAAAACATGACCAGCCGACACGTGTTTCGTCAGGGAAGGTCATCCCACGACTCTTCAGGGCTGGGAATGATACAAATATTTTGATATAAACACAAGAAATTAAATTCACAGTAACTAGAGAGACAAAAACCTCTCAGTCACCCATAGTGTGATCGGACAGAGACCACGTGGAAACCCAACCAAAAACATCCTGTGAAAGTAATTACATTTCAAGGAAAAGGATAATAAAAACATAAGATTCATCATCATGCCAACTCAATTGGAAAATGAGTGCACCCTGTGAAAGAAAGAGGACCGTGAACTTACTAATATGTCGTTGTGAAATAAAAGGATAAAGGAAAACAGATCATAAAAGAAAACATAAGACTAAACTACAGTAAAAAGCCAGTGTCAACCGTGTCTAGTGAAAATAGACCGAATACGTGTCACAGAATATTCCTAAAAGAAAAAGATTTCTAGCAGAATATGAAGAAAAAAGACCCAGAATAAAAAATGCAAAAGTCCAAAGAAAAGAAAAATACAGAAAAAGGACGAAAATTGAAAAAGGAAGGTACCTGTAGCTAATGGTAAGAAACAAAACGACTCAAAACCGAAGATAATTCCAACCCAGCTGGGTATGTATATATCACAGTAGAGAAAGACAAGCCAATTGCAGTATGAAGAAAATCTACGAGAAATGCAAAAGGGAGCGCAAACGGTAATTGGTAATTAGACTAGTCAATATCGCACGTCAGTCAATATTAGACGAGTGATTCACCCACAATCACACAATTCGAATGTGGAAACCATAGCCGCCACAGTGGTAACAAATCCCACAGAAAACAACAAAAATTTAATCAAGCTAAAATATAAATATCAAAGAAAATATATTTGCGTTTAAACCACAAAATGGATGTCTAGCGGTTCTAATTGAATTAACAAACAGTACATAGAAAACACCGAACCTATGGGTCATCAAATAACTCGAAATGTGAAAAGGACGGGCTTAATCTTACCTAAGTCCGTGTAGACACTGGCACTGGTAGTACACATACGTGTACGCACTGGTAGTACACGTACGTGTAGGCACTGGTAGTACACATACAGGTATGTGTACTACCAGTGCGTACACGTACGTGTCCTACCAGTGCCTACACGTACATGTAGGCACTGGTAGTACTCATACGTGTAGGCACTGGTAGTACACGTACGTGTAGGCACTGGTAGTACACGTACGGGTACGTGTACTACCAGTGCCTACACCTATGTGTAGGCACTGGTAGTACACGTACAGGTAGGCACTGGTAGTACACGTACGGGTAGGCACTGGTAGCACACGTACCCGTACGTGTACTACCAGTGCGTACACGTACGTGTCAAATGCACTGTGCAACTGGTACCGTAGGGGTACGTGTGAAACGCACCGTACCTGTGTGTGGATTTGAAAATTACATAGGGGACACATAAGGGAAAAGTATTAGGCACTAAATGCATGCTGGTTGTCATGGATACAGAGATTTCAGTTCACATTTTTCCATCAGGTGTCCTGGAAAAGTCAGTTGGCCACAAAATACAATGTTGCAAAGTGGTTGTTGACTTGACATGATGCTCTAAATTTGAACAATGCAAATGCTGTCACTGGTGTATGCGGAAAGGGATTGGAATAAACGTAAGATGTGAATGAATCTGACCAATAACTATGTACTCTTCCAAATGAATGCCCCTCAGCAAGACAGATATAAGTCAGCCAGAACCCATGAGAGGGCACTTGCCTGCACAACTTTCCTGTTGACAACACTTCTGCTGTCTGTGCTTCCTCTGGCACCATGTCAAGGTCTGTGGAGAGGGCCCTGCCATTCACCCAGGAGGAGAATGAGGCATTGCTGGATGTCATCCTCACACAGTACACCAGCCTGTATGGGAGACCAGGGGAGCAGGTGAGTGCTGACTCCACTACCTTTGGCTGTGCACATTTTTTGTGACTGTCTATTCTGGCATTGTGTCCAGGTGTGACAGATATGCAATGTTGTTTAGAGTGGGTCCCAGGGGGGGGAATGGCTTATGTCTCCCATGCAGAGCAGGATGTAGTTAATGTGTGCACTCCTCACTTGCATTGTGCTTACTGTGACATTCACTGCATAGTGCATGACACATTCAGCCTGGCTAATCCTTTGTGGCATTTTTTGTCTATAGTCCTAAGGTGATTCAGTGGTCCCCCCGGTGTGACAGGTGACTGTACCCACAGATGTGTGTGAGTTGAGTGGAGCTGTGGCGAGAGTGTCCAAGTGATGCGTACGCCCCCTGGACATTGATGTGTGTGAATGTTCCTTGTCATGTGGGTGAGTGTCTATGTGAAGTGTTGCACCACAGCTGCATGGAGGAGGCAACAGCTCTACCCATCTGATGTGAGAGGTAAGCTGTGCTGTGTGTCGGACTTGCTGAGCTCGCCCCACACCTGTGACACCCCACAGGCAAGTGGCACATGTGCAGAGTGAGCTTTGTATCCGCTGTTGCCAATGGCAGGTGATTGATCTGTGCCTGTGTGTGTCTGTGTACTCTGCTGAGGTTACGCCAGTGGCCTGGGGCATGTAACTGCTTGGAGGTGCTGTCCATCAGCCTGGTGTTGCTTGTGATGCACAGTGTGTGCCATGATCATGGAGTGTGTCGCACCCCTCATGCCACCTGTGTACTTTAAATGCCATGTAGTGCATTGGGGCTTCCACAGAGGCCAATGTCCATATGACAAAGATGCTGTTCCTTGGCAGCATCCTATGCCCTGTTCAACATATCAAAGATGTTCAAATGTGTGTCTCTCTGACATGGAGCAGGTGTAGTGATGTTGTCTCACTTTGTCATCCTCACAGGTAACTGCGTACATGAAGGGGGAGATCTGGAAGCGGGCCGTCAGGGCCGTGGGATCGGTGGAGGGTCGCAGTCAGCACCTAGCCCAAGTCAGAAAACGGTGGCAGGACATCTGGTGCTGGACCCGGAGGATCGCCCGGGTCCTGCTGGGGGACTCACCTCAACGCCCCCATGGCGGGCGCCGACGCCTGACCCACCAGATGAGGGGTGTCCTGGCGGTGGTCTTCCCTGACATAGATAGGCGGTTACAGGAGAGACAGCAGCAAGGAGGGAGTAGGTACATGTGTGTTTGTTGTGTGTCACCAGCTTTTGGAAGTGCTCAGTCGCCTGGATACACTGCCAGGGTTTATATGTGCAGTGCAAATCCTGTTCCCCCAAGTCAACCGGTGCTGTTCTTCCTCCCTTCCCCTCCTTGACATGTGTTCCCTGCTCTGTGTGTAATCACCATTGCACATGGTCATCTAGGCTGCCAGTTAATCCAAGTGCACATTGCTTTCTGCATCATGTGTGGGGGTGGTCTGTGACATGTGTTGGTACCTTGCCTGTGCCCTGTCCTGTTCAGTCATTCGGGGGTCCATATTTGTTGGCACTAATGCTGAGTCTCAACATAGGAGTGTGAGGTTTCAAATTAACAGACTTGCAGCATGCATGACCGATGTTGTGGCCTCAGACATGATGTGCATGAGTGGGAGATATGCATAGTGCCGGGACGGTTGCTCATGTTACAGTCAGATCATTCCAGGACCATGGAGCAGTGTGCCCACTACAGTCCCCTGAGACACCCTTTCCTCAGAATCATGTGTGTCATCCAACACTGTGCCCATTCTCTGTGTGTTCAGCATAGGTTGGCCTATGTGGCATTGTTCCCTGGCCTCATTTGTATTTATCTAAAGTGTGCTACATGTGTCCACTGGACAGGGTGACCCCATTTGGCTTGTGCATCCTCACACTGGGCAGTGCCTGTGTGTCTATTTATAACTATCTGGTGATGGTTGTTTGTCACAAATATGTGTTGGCAGCCTCACAAGGTGATGTGGAGTACATTTTGTAATTCTTGATGCACATTTTTGCAAACCCTGATTAAGAGGTGTCACTTCTTGATCTGTCTCAATCACATTGTCTCAGGTATGGGGGGTTTGTGCGGGCGAGGCCTACATGTCCAAACCTTATGTCTCCTTGCCAGGTCTGACCTGTGTGTGATAATTGTCTGGACAGACACTCAACATGCTGTGACCTAGTGATGTTGTGCAGGCTTTCATGTTTGTGCTTTGCAGCATGTGTCAAAAGTTTAAATACATGATTCCTGCTCATCCATTTTTGGCACCAGTGTGTGGTCCAGATGCTACGTAGTTT
Organism: Triturus cristatus; assembly: GCF_964204655.1. Taxonomy (NCBI): domain Eukaryota; kingdom Metazoa; phylum Chordata; class Amphibia; order Caudata; family Salamandridae; genus Triturus; species Triturus cristatus. Next base: position 1,457,804,506 of record NC_140589.1, on the reverse strand, counting down.
GGTCTTTGTGTGCTGACATCTGTGTGGACATTCTTGCTTGCTATGAGGGTGTCTCCTCAGTGCAGGTGTTCCTTATTCCGACACAATTGCAGGCCCATTAGCTTATGCATTGTCCTGTGTTTGGACATGTGTGCCACTCCACATGACAGGCAGTGGGTCAGATGTGTTGCCAACTGTGTCATCATGGTACGGATGGCCATGTACTGAATCAAAAAAAGGGAGCTATAGAGGGAAAACGTGCCAGAACACCCTCCACTCAATTACCATTTAAACAAACAAGAACTGGCACCCAGTAGCACATATTATTTTATTTTAATCTGGAATGGGAGGAGGAAAGACAAATTAATCAAAAACCTCCATCACCCATCTAGTCACATGGTGTAACCCCATCCAGTGTGCCACAAATTCTAAAAATTCAAAAAGACAGAAAAGAGAGAGTGAACAGTCAGTCCTCCAAACAGTTTTATGGCTTATCTCACTTTACACACACACCCTCCTTTTTCCAAGAGCTAGGTGACAAAAATTGTGTAATGAAAGAGAAAGTATCTCATGTGCGCACCACCAGAGGAGCTACTGGTAGGTTCTCACCAGCTTGCCCACGTTCGTTTCATCATTGATAACTTTCTCATGAAGACAAGAACGTCTCAAAATCACAACATATAAAGAACAAGCATTTACAATACAATGGTCTCGGCAATATTCTAGGTAGAGTTATTGGTATTGCTCATTATTTTTTTATCATTTTTGTATCCCTAAATAAATGGCATTGTCATTTCTATTGGCATTAGTTTTTTTTTTGCATATGTGTTACCTATTGCATTAGCAGAGAGAGAGTGAGGTAGTGAGATAGAGAGAGAGAGTGAGGTATTGAAATAGAGAGTGAGGTAGTGAGAGAGAGTGAGAGTGAGGTAGATAGAGAGTGAGGTAGTGAAAGAGTGAGTTAGTGAGTGAGGTATTTTCTGACGTAGTGAGATAGAAACAGTGAGTGATTTTGTGAGATAGAGAAAGATTGAGGTAGTGAAAGAGAGAGTGAGGTAGTGAGGGATGTTGTGAGGTATTAAGATAGAAACAGAGAGTGATGTAGTGAAGTAGTGAGATAGAGTGAGGTAGTGAAAGAGTGAGTGTAAGTGACTTAGGGGCATATGCATCAACATTAGCATTTGCGATTCCTTATTAGCGAAAAATAAGGATTCGCTAATAAGGAATAGCAAAAGGCTATGCATGTAGGAATCGCTATTCAAATAGCGATTCCTTAACTTTCCTTAATTGCTACTAGCAAATAGGGAGTAGCAATTAAGGAATGCCGTCCCAATCATTCCTATGGGCTTCCAGGCCCATAGGAATAATTCGGAGATTGCATGAGCAAATAGCGAGTACCAGTAGGTTCTCGCTAATTGCTCATGCAATTTCAAGGGTGCAAGGGTGTCAAAATGACACCCTATAGCACCCCTGAAAATGATATGTGCACATATGTTGCACACACACATGCTCTAAGGGCATGTGTGTGCGCAACATGAAACTTTGAAAAATGCACAAAAGTGCATTTTCCAAAGTTTTTGCAAATTACCATGCAGTTCATCTTCATGGTAATTTGCTCCCCCTATTAGCGAAATCGCTAATTTTTTAACTTTGATGCATTGCATTTAAGGAATCTCACTTTGGGATTCCTTAAATGCAATCGCTATTTAAGGAATCGGTATTTAAGGAATCCCTATTTAAGGAATCGGTATTTAAGGAATCCCTATTTAAAGATTCGCTATTTAAGGATTCCTTAAATAGCGATTTCTGCTTTTGGGTTGATGCATTGGGATTGGGTATTTTTAACTTAATACCGGGAGCTATTAGCGAATCGGTATTTTACCGACTGGATTTTGGGTTGATGCATGAGGCTGTTAGTGTATTTGGGAGAGAGAGTGAGGTAGTGAGATAGAGAGAGTGAATTAGTGAGTTAGAAAGAGAGAGTGAATTTGCGAGGTAGTGAGAGAGTGATGTAGTGAAGTTTTGAGAGAGTGTGTTGTGATATAGTGAGGTAGTGAGAGTGAGATATAAATAGATAGTGATGTAGTGATAGAGAGTGAGGTAGTGAGATAGAGAGTGAAGTTTCTAAGTAGTGTGTTAGAGTGAGAGATAGTTACTGTGGTAGTGATATTGTGTTGCTGTGAGAAAGAGAGAGTTGAGTAGTGAGTTAGAGAGTGAGGTAGAGAGTTAGTGAGAGAGAGTGTAGTATAGTGAGAGATAGTGAGGTAGTGAGAGATAGTGAGGTAGTGAGAGAGAGAGTTAGGGAGAGAGAGTGACGTAGTGAGAGAGCCAACCCCACACACATACAGAACCACCCACACAGAGCCACACACATACAAAGTGTATCCCCCAGACATACATACAGAGCCACACCTACAGAGTCAGCCAGACACAGATAGAGAGCTATCCACACAAATATTCAGAGCTACAGACATCCACATACAGAGCCACTGACTTACACATACAGAGCTAGCTAGAGACATAGAGTCACCTAACACATACCGAGCTAGCCACATAAAGATACTGAGCCATCTATACACACACAGAGGCTCCTATGCACTTTTTGAGCTACACATACACTGAGCCACACACACGCACAGCTACACACATAGAACCACACACAGCCACACACACAGAGCCACGCATACATACACATCCACATACACACACACACAGAGCCACACACCCACATACAGAACCACACACCCACATACAAAACCACACACACACATAGAGAGCCACACACACACATAGAGAGCCACACACACACAGATCTAGACACATACACATTGCTCTTGGGAGCCAAAGCAGAAGTGGCACCCACTTCACCTCCTGTTTAAATTTTAACTGGTCTCTTTGTTGCTTATGGCTGTACTTGCGTGTGAAACTGGTACCAATGGTGTAAAAACCTTTGTCCATGCAGTTTTAATATGTAAAAATGACAAACTAATTAATCTATACCATCACTAAATGCACCCCATTATGATGCATAATGTGCCTTGTATTGCCCCATAATTTAGTCAATCCTGCAACATAATTGGCTCCTTTCCTGTTGCATAATTCAAATGGCTTTGCAGGTACCATATTGCACCAACATCACTACGAGATTAATGGGGAGCCTTAACCGTCCCGAATGTAATATTGGAATCTTTTTCAAGCAGATTACATAAAAAATAGCATGTACGCATTCGGCAGTGCCACTAAACTCACTAAGCTATCCCTGCACCATAAACTTCACAGAAGTTCTAAACTGCACTTTTTTTGCATCCGATTCCTGTCTTGTTAGTTTCAGTACCCTCTCTTCATCTATTTGCTGATGTAAAGAAATACAAATAAAAGCATGTTTTCTAAGAATTCTTACAGCACTCCAGAAAAGAAAGACATTAATTCTGAAACTGACAGGAGGTAGTAACATCCTGTATTTCAAGGCAGGGAAACAACACAACTTAGTATCAGCCTTGGCAGTACAAAACAAAGCCCCCATTTGTGAGTGTAAATGAGGAAGGAGCTCTGACAACGCAGAGTAACGTAGTGCCCCTTCTGCAAAGTGCTGCAGCGCCTCGCCAAGCGAAGGAAGCGCTATTATATACATTTTCATAGCATATAATCAAAGCTTGTCCCTTACTTCAATGTTTGTCTGAGGCTGCACACGTACTTGTCTGACAATATTGAGTTTACTGGGTGAATGTAGCTGATTTCGGGATGTGTGGCTACAAAGGCTAGTGCATCTTCCGTTCCTCCTGAGTTTGAATAGGTGAATACCAATTAGTTGGCATACCTACTCCTAGACGCCGCCACCAGACCTGTTCAATTCACATCCCTCTGAATCAGTCCGTGCTGATAACGTTAGTCTGAGAAATTAGCACTTTGCGAACCCACTGTATTGCGAGACGCACTTAATCTTTCAAAGCACAATGTGTTGCATCAAATTCCCAATGAACATTTCGCCTGCATTTGAAAGGTGACGTTTTAATTAATGCACGAAGTTGCGTCGAAGCAGAAATAACCCAGGTAGAATGAAATTGCGCGCTTCAGCCAGAGTAGGAAGAATCTTCCTAAATGGAAAACTAATTCAGTCTGATTAAACTGAAAACATAAAATAATAATACTTAAAAATAAAAATACACACATCGTCAATGGATGACTGCAAGAGCGTTCCCCTTTGTACAACTCAACTGAGAAACATATACACTGACTTGCACATTGTTGTAGAACAGTGAACAATGAACTGCTTCTTGGCACTTAACAGCTGGCACAGCATACGTAACTTTAAATTCCACACTATATTAATAAAATCGAAGGTGTAGCGCTAGGGTGCGATTGGAAAGCAGAAATGCCTCGGAGAAACGCAGTGGCGTTTTCGGATTCGGGGGCGTGTTTCTTTTTCTCTCCTCTTGCCATTGGCTGGAGGAGAGAAAAACACGCCTAAAAAAGGGCGTGGCTAAAAAGTGGAAAGAAGAGCACGGAACACGCCCCCGAATCTGAAAAAGACGGAGCCTATTTGGAGGGACGGCCCTCTCCTCCAATGGCTGGCCTCCGTTTAGGAAGCCAGCCAATGGAGGAGAGGCAAAAAGAGAGGCGGGCTAAATAGCCACTCTAAGAAACATAAGATCTCCGGACTTCCGGTTCTGCCTTCAGCAGACCGGACGGTCCCTCGACCTAAAAAGGGGGGTAGACTCACAGTTATTATCTTTTTTATTTCAATTAGGAGTCTATCCCGCAATTAAAAACACAGCATGTTGTATACCATATTAATGACGGCCAACATGTTTCATTGTCAATTTATTTGTGGCAAATTCATCAGGGCTAACGAGGTCAGCAATCACCTCCCTGGACACACAACAATAAAAAGAGACTGACAAACACAAAGAAAAACAAACAAGTTTGGTTAAAACAAGGGGATGTCCACACATATATCCTCTTTGGTACATTTAAAAGCGATCATAGTCAATCCCATGATTATCGCCTATGGTATTTACCTAGTGGGAGCCATGGGCCCACATACCAGCTCCCAACAGGTCAGTAGGACGTGTACAATGTCTAATATCGAGTCCCTTTCAGAAAAGCACAGTCGTTGCTAGTGCTTGCGTCTGTGGAAAGACAATGCAGTTTAGTCAGTAATGGGCCAAATTACCCCCTATTTTCCAACACATCATCGTTCTTACTCTATGTGATCAGCTCCCTCATCACCCCATCAATGTCATCCTGGCTTCAACCCACCTGAAAATATATACGATATCTCAAGGGGTATACACCAGGTGGGGAAGCATTAAAAGACCCGTTTCCTCGGACCAGCCAATCCAGGGGCACACTGATCATCCCACCCCATCGTGTGTCATGCTAAAGCGTCCTGCACGAAAATAAAGTGCCCAAAACGGCATGTATGACTCCTGTGTTAAACACTGCACAAGATATTAAATCGACGCACAATTCTATGTGGATGGACTTACTTCCTAAATGAGACGTCTGGGGTTTCGTCATACAGTTCCACTAACTATACACACTAGACGCTTACCACATATCTTCACGCACGGGCGGCAACTCAACCCAGCATCAAGTTGCCGCCTTGCCGCGTCCCTCTTACACACACCAGCGCTCGCGTCTCGCGAAATTACGTCATCGCCGGATCCCATCTGAACCACTATGGGAAACACGGCGGCCATCTTAACAGATCTTACATCATCGCACAACTCTATGCTGCTGGACTTACTTCATGAATAAATAGTTTGGAACTGCATCATGTAGTCCCCGCAACTGCAGGCTTACCGCATATCTTCACGCACGGGCGGCAACTCAACCAGACATCAGGTTGCCGCCTCGCCGTGTCCCTTTTACACACGCCAGCACTCACGTCTCGCGAGGTAACATCATCACCGAATCCCATCTAAACCATTATGAGAAACACGGCGGCCATCTAAACAAGGTATACAATTCCACCCCGGCTATTCTGCACTGCAGGGCGTTCATTACATGCAACCTCTAGCTCGTCTGAACTTCACTTCTGACCAGAGACTACGCACCAGTATGTTCCGTGTGTTAGACAATGTGTTCCTCACATCTGAATTCAGCAATAAAAACAACGCCACAGGTAATCAACCTTTCTACCCATCTTTGGAAACCCTCAAGCTGCATCTTGTATTCAGATAAACTGCCTCACACACTTAATCCTAGTTGGTCAATGGTAGGCACATTGAAGTCAAAACACATGCTCATCACCTACTGACCTTATTACACTCAATTTGATCGTTAAGGCCAAAAGTGTCCACCTTCTCTGAATAGATCCAGCGTGCTTCCTTCACTGCCAATCTTTTCTCCATGTCACCTGAATCGCCAAATACCTTCTCCAAGACCACCCACTTTAGTGATTTAAAATTATGTGGATGGTCTCTGTAATGTTGTACCAGGCGTGTTGTAAGTTTACCTGCTCTGATTGTGCTAAGATGTTCTTGTATGCGCACTTTCACCTTTCTGGACGTGAGGCCGATGTAATGTAGCCCACAGGGACACGTCAGTCTATAAATCACGTTGGATGTGTTACAATTGCTAAATTGATGGAGAAACCAAGTTCTCCCACTGTGCAATTTGATTTCAGTTGTCTTCTCCGTTAGTTCACTAACCGAACACCCACTGCATGGGTGATGCCCCGGGGGAATAGTTGTATTCTTCTTGTTATGCACCGGTCTCGTGTGGACTAGTCTGTCCTTCAAATTCTGCGTCCGTTTAAACGCAAATCTGGGCTGCGGCATCTGGAAGTCACTCGTAGATAACAGTGACCAGTGCTTTCTTATTATCTGCCTGATCTTATTGGACAGAGGATCGAACGTAAGGACCACAGGTAAACTATCCCTTGATTCCTTGTTATTTCTCTCAAGGAGGGCTTCCCTAGGGGTGTTATGAGCCCTCTTACGTGCTCTGGTCACAATTTTCTTAGGATAAGCTCGTAGAGCCAGTTTCTCACTCAAAACCTCAGATTGTCGCAGGTATTCAGATGTAGATGAACAATTCCTGCGGTACCTCAAGAATTGGCCCACTGGGAGATTATCCCTCAATGCCCTGGGATGAAAAGACTGATAATGTAACAACGAGTTCTTGTCAGTAGGTTTTTGGTGCACAGTGGTGCTGAGTTTATCATTCACCACACCAATGTCAAGATCAAGGTAAGGGGCAGTCTCCCTGCTTATCTGCCACGTAAACTTCAAACAGGTATCCAATGAGTTCAACCAGTCCAAGAATTCGCAGAGCAACTGGTATGAACCGGACCAGATACACAGGACGTCATCTATATATCTCTTCCAGAGGCAAATATGCCTCTGGAAGGGATTGGAGAGCTGGTAAAGATGATGTTCCTCAAATTGGCCTACATAGATGCAGGCCAGACTGGGCGCAAAAGTTGCGCCCATAGATATACCCGAGATTTGTAAGAAAAGGTCATCTTTATAGCAAAAATAGATGCGGGTCAAAGCTAACTCAACACTTTGCATCACAAAGGACTGTGGGGTGTCATAAAACCATCCTTGGGCCCCAAGAGCGCGAGCTGCTGCCAACAGCGTCGCGTCTTGGGGTATGCTAGTGTACAAAGACTCAATGTCAATTGTCACAAGAAACTGCTGGGAAGAGTCAAAATCCATATCATTAATGATGTTCAAAATATCAGTCGTATCTTGAACATATGACAACTGACTGATCACAGATTCCCTCAGAAAGAAATCAGCAAATTGTGAAAGGGGTTCGAGTACAGATGAAATACACGATACTATCGGGCGCCCGGGAGGAGGCCGCTGGGCCTTATGACTTTTTGGGCAGAATGTAAAATGCCGGTGTTCTAGGATTAACATTAATAAGAAAATCCGCCTCCTTGGCAGTGATCCACTTCTTCTCACGTGCTTGTGCTACAATAGTTGTAATAGTCTGCAGCAATTCAGCAGTGGGATCACGTACAAGTGGTTGATAATTCTTTCTGTCACTTAGCAGCCTTAAAACTTCAACCTCATAATCACAGGTATTCATAAGGACCACAGCGCCGCCCTTATCGGCAGATTTAATGGTTAGAGCAGCGTTGTCTTTTAAAGATTTCACTGCATTTCAATCAGATTTACTCATGTTGTTAAAAGTGTTTTTATGATGCGATTCCTCAAGCATCTTAATCTCATTCAATACCTTATTTTCAAAAACCACGACCTCGGGGCCCACTGTAGATAACAATGGACAAAATTGAGACGGGCGATGCAGATTGGTAGAAAAAACATACGAAGGGACAGGTTCCTTATTAGCAAAACTTTTTTTTATTTTTTATCTTCCTCGTCACTTCATGGAATTCAGTCCTACATTTAAAAGAATCATGGGTAGGGGTCGGAACATAACCTAATCCCCGATTCAGGACCCTCAATTCACTAGTTGTCAATGGGTGATCGGACAGATTTACAACAATGTTATTCATATCGGAGTCCTGCCTCGACTTCGAGTCTGGCGTGGAGAAAACATTTGCCAATTCTGTGTCTGATTCTGTCTGGCTCGTCCTCGTCCCCTGTGACCTCCCCCTCTGTTGCCCTGCTGGGCCTGGCCTAAAAAAGAACGAATCAGTGATCCAAGTTCTTGGTTGGACTGCGGTTGGAGATTAAACCTGACTTTACCAGGGACTGTGGGGAGGGAGGCTTCCTCCTCCTCACTGGAGGTGTTGTCAAAAGTCCAGTTATTAGGTGTTCTCCTGGACTGTTGACACCCTCCTCTCTGATATCTCGTTGGAGGAATCTGCTCACTACCTGGTTGATAAAATTTATCATCAACATAAGGAAATGCCCACTCATGTGTGTATCTCTCAAGATTCCTTCTGAGTCCCTTAATTTTCTGATTGACCATATAACTTTTATAATCAGTCAAATCATCTTGTATCCTCTGGAGCTGTTCTTTAGTATCAGTGAGAGTCGTGTCATTTTTTATCACTTCCTCCAAATCAACGATTTCCTTTAATAATGCATCACTCAACCTTTTAGCCGTCTGAATGATCAAAATGAGCCAATCACGAGTACATTTATTCGCGATAAAGCTCCAATCAACCCGGAATTGTTTGTCTTCCAGGAAGATTCTCGGCTCTATCCTGACCAGAAGACTTGCAGGAGCAGCTCCCGACCGGTAATATTCAGTCATGAGAGCCCCATGCAGTGCTATCCTGACCTGACGTTTTTTCAAACCACTCAACTTCTCCCATTCCTCTCTGGCAGAGATGGTATTCGACAAAGAGGAATCAGGAAAGAGAGACGGGCCTGATAGAATGGCCGCAATCTGATCATCTGTGAATGCTAGACAGTTCCTATCCATTGTGGCTAAACACCCACGCACAAAATGAGATACAATTTTTAAGATAGAGTTTTTGAAATAGAATCTTCCACAGCCGCAAACACCGCAAAAAGGCAATCTGTGAACATATGTTTGTACCAGTACTGAGAGAAATATATGCAAAGAATTGGACAATCCCAAACAAAACCAAACCCTTGTTCAAGGAAACAATTCTAAAATACACTCTAGGTGTAAGCTCTCACGGCTGAGCCGCCGTTCCACGTACTGAATCAAAAAAAGGGAGCCATAAAAGGGAAACGTGCCAGAACACCCTCCACTCAATTACCATTTAAACAAACAAGAACTGGCACCCAGTAGCACATATTATTTTATTTTAATCTGGAATGGGAGGACGAAAGACAAATTAATCAAAAACCTACATCACCCATCTAGTCACATGGTGTAACCCCATCCAGTGTGCCACAAATTCTAAAAATTCAAAAAGACAGAAATGAGAGAGTGAACAGTCAGTCCTCCAAACAGTTTTATGGCTTATCTCACTTTACACACACCCCCTCCTTTGTCCAAGAGCTAGGTGACAAAAATTGTGTAAAGAAAGAGAAAGTATCTCACGTGCGCACCACCAGAGGAGCTACTGGTAGGTTCTCACCAGCTTGCCCACGTTCGTTTCATCATCGATAACTTTCTCATGAAGAAAAGTGATATGTCCAGTGAAGAGAAAGGAAAAAACACAAATAAATAAGTGTCCCCCGTGCAAACAGAGACAAGAACGTCTCAAAATCACAACATATAAAGAAAAAGGGGGGTAGACTCACAGTTATTATCTTTTTTATTTTTTCCAGATTAAAATAAAATAATATGTGCTACTGGGTGCCAGTTCTTGTTTGTTTAAACGGATGGCCGTGTGACAGGTGGCATGATTCAAATTGTTAGTCAAGAAGTCTTGTACCTTGGCACTCACTACACTTGTCAACATGTCTTCATGCTTGACTTTGATGTTTTGTTGTGAAGGACAATAATGTGCCTGCATGACAGATGTCTCCCAAGGAAGTGCACAAGAAACCACCTTTACACTTTCAGGGGACACGCTGGCAAATTTTAAAGAAAGACACAGTTCGAATAAGACTATTTTTCAGATTATACATATCCATGTTCACACAGTGTGGTGGCATTTGAGTAAGTCCTTGGTTGTTGCTGATACCAACTTACGAGTGTCAAGTCATCCAGACCGCCATGATCCCATGCAAATGTACTTACTGAAACCCCATTTCTTTCTAACAGTGGCTTATTTGAATAAGGCTGGCAGCTCATACAATGACTGTGTAAATGTAGTTTTGTGTGCACCTCCTTGTGTGACTTCTTTTATACAGGCACATGTGTGTTCTGTTCACAAAGTGGCACATTCACACATTCCAAACATGTAGATTGTGTAAAGTGGTGTGATTCCCAAGGGATCACAATGTATTTCGTTTGGGTTTCCAAAGTACTTACAGGTCTCTGAGTGTGGGGACACCTTCAGCATTGAGGTCTGTTATTTAGCCTTGGGTGCACCAATACTGTTTTTTCACAGTAAACAAGAGGTGGCATGCCTTCATAGTATTGCTGTGCTCACCTGTTCCCAGACACTAGCTTCTCAGTATATTTCTAAATCAAGTTTTTGGCTGTTGTGTCCTATTTTTCCTTGTTTCCAAGTGGCATGGTGGGTCAACCAACTGGGGAGTACAGGGCTTACATATGTGCGGAGTAATCTAGATGTTACTCATGAAGCATTGCCTGATATGCACTGTGACCTATTTTGTTTGGACTCATGTGTCAGATGTATACAGGTGACTGATTATTTTCTGTATCTTCACCTTGCCCACAGCATCATCGGAGGACACTGAGGGAGACACCTGCACGGACCTGGAGGAGGCATCCAGCACCGGTGCCACCAGTGCTGGCGAGTCTGCGGGAGCAAGTGGCACGGAGGGCGAGGGGAGTCAGGCGGAGGACCTGTCTGGTGGCGACACCGACTACGACGCTGATGGGTCCGAGGCTGAACTCATCGAGGGGGCGGAGGCTGCTACAACACCTGGCAGCAGCACAACATCTGTCCCCGCCTCCTCCATTCCCATCACCGCCCTCCCAGTTGCTCCGGTCCCTTCTGTCCGTGCAGGGCACCACCATGTCTCCTTCGTGCCAGGCACCACACCCCCTGCCCCTGTCACCCCTGCTGCCCTCACTGCAGAGTCTGTGGACATTCAGTGGCAGTTGCAGGTTGGCCAGACATCGATGCTGAATGTCCTCCATGGCCACACCAGACTGCTGACACAGATGGTGTCGTTCATGGAGGGCATGTCAGCAGCGATGTCTGACCAACGGATGTTGCTGAGGTCCATGGACTCTTCACTGACAGCAGCAGTGAGCCTCCTGCAGCGCTTCGTCCCCCCCCTACCCCAGCCCCATCCACACTTCCTACTCCCATGCCTGTCCCATGCACACCCAGACATTCCCAAGCACGCACCCCACCAGACACAGGCAGCACACCAACACGTAAGGGCAAGCACACACCTCCTGGCACGCACACTCAGGGGGATAAAGGCACACCCACTGGGTCTGGGGCACACAGACATACACGCATCCACAGTCTGAGTCCGCATGCCTCACTACCCAGTCCCTCCAAAAGCACTCCCCTTGGCTCCCCTGCCACACAGTCAGACAAGGAGAGCTACAGGTCTGTGCTGGGCCTCAGCCCCACTGGGTCACCAGCCCGCAAACGGGCAAGGCACTCCCCTGGTAGGGAAGTTGAGTCCCCCCATGTCCACCCCCTCCCCCAGTAGCGCTGCACCCCATCCCTCCCACCCCCCCTCCTTTGTGCCTGTGGTTTCTTCCGGTGCAGGGGATACTCTGGACGCCCTGGCAGAAGCACCTTTGGTGCTGCCCCACCCCCTGTGGTGGAGGCGTCCGGACCTGCACCCACCACACCTACCCTTACACCTCCTGTCCCTGCGGTGCCTGGTCCTTCCCCACATGATGCCCCCCCCCCAGTCGATGAACCTGAGGATTCAAATGTGCAGGCAAGCTAGGGGAGACGCGTGCCCATGTGTCCCCCCAATGACTTCTATTCTGGACTGGCCATTGGCCTTTGTATATAGTGTTTTGGAAAAAATATATAATTTTATGCTGATTAAAGCATTTTCTTTTTACTTTGAACACAATTGCATTTCAGGTATTGATGTTGGTGCTGATGCTCCAGGAGTTGGGGTTGTGGTAATGTGTTATGTTTCGGGCAAAGGTTCGAGTCTGATGGTCATGAGGTGGACCATGGGATCTGCGTGCCATCACAAGGTCTCTGCAAAGGATCTTTGGTCTTGTGTGTTATTTGTTTTTTGATACATTGTACCAAGGAGTGTCCCTTCCTCCGTGGCACCTGACATCTTCCCTGCAGAGAGTTGTACAATTGTTGTGCTGACCTGTGTATACATTCCCTTTGTTGGTGACGGATCCCTTCAACTATGGCCATGCCTGCTCAGCAATGTCTCCGGCTGCATCGTCTGTGCCATCCTTGCTAGTCACTGTACTTGTGAATTGAGTATGTTGCCATTCCTTCATGGAGAAATTCTCCCTTTTCCGCACTATGCATGTGTGTAATCCCAGCCTAGCACACATATGGTACTTGTTCTGCAGGGTATTTGGGCACCTGACTCACAATTGTGGGTATTGTATCTGTGGGAATTCCACCCTATTCCTTCCATGAGAGACAACATCTTGGTGGCTGTCCCAGCACCTGTACATTCCTATCAGTCCTGGGATGTGCGTGACAGTGTGTGTTCCCTTTGGCTCTCTTAGTTTAGTAGGCATTGACATGACTATAGAGTCTTGTGGCATGATCTCTGTGTGTGTATTGTGTGTCATCTGCCAGGGGTGGGTATGCATGTGTCATTTGTCCTCACACCCACATGTGGTGTGTCATGCAGTGGGGGAAAGACATCCATCCTCATGGGAGTGGGCACTGCTGTCAGTGATGTGTTGTTATGGCACTATTAACATAGTCAAAAATTAGGGATGCGTACATACACCCATGGAGTTGTGGTCATCTGATAATGATGTACACACCCCCATGTCTCTGTCCACTGCTGGTATTCCTCTGCAACCACCCCTCACATGTCTCTGTCCACTTATGGGAGTGATAGGCACCCACCTCTCGCATGTCTCTGTCCACTGCTGGGAGTGATAGGCATCCGCCCCTCACATGTCTCTGTCCACTGCTGGTATTCCTCTGCACCCACCCCTCGCATGTCTCTGTCCACTGCTGGGAGTGATAGGCACCCACCCCTCAGATGTCTCTGTCCACTGCTGGGAGTGATAGGCACCCACCCCCATGTCTCTGTCCACTGCTGGGAGTGATAGGCACCCACCCCCATGTCTCTGTCCACTGCTGGGAGTGATAGGCACCCACCCCTCACATGTCTCTGTCCACTGCTGGTATTCCACTCCACCCACCCCTCGCATGTCTCTGTCCACTGCTGGGAGTGATAGGCACCCACCCCTCATATGTCTCTGTCCACTGCTGGTATTCCTCTGCACCCACCCCTCACATGTCTCTGTCCACTGCTGGGAGTGATGAACACCCACCCCCATGTCTCTGTCCACTGCTGGGAGTGATAGGCACCCACCCCATGTCTCTGTCCACTGCTGGGAGTGATAGGCACCCACCCCTCACATGTCTCTATCCACTGCTGGGAGTGATAGGCACCTACCCCTCACATGTCTCTGTCCACTGCTGGGAGTGATAGGCACCCACCCCTCACATGTCTCTGTCCACTGCTGGTATTCCTCTGCACCCACCCCTCGCATGTCTCTGTCCACTGCTGGGAGTGATAGGCACCCATCCCTCACATGTCTCTATCCACTGCTGGGAGTGATAGGCACCCACCCCTCACATGTCTCTGTCCACTGCTGGGAATCCTAGGCAGCCACCCACCCACCCACCCACACCCTTGGTGCAGTACACTGCTGTCCTGGGCATACACACACCCCATTATACTGGTTATATGCTGCACCAGGCCCTAAGCCAACATTTGTGGCGTGTGTACGCCTTGTATCACAAATGTACTGGTGCCCTAGGGGTACGGGTGATGCGGTCCGTACCCCCGCATTCATAGGTTGGGTACGGTCCGTACCACGCGTACCCCTACATCACCACTACAATGGTGGTACGGACCGTACCCACGCCCTTAGAGCGTGGGTACGGTCCGTACCACCATTGTTGTGGTGACGTAGGGGTACGCGTGGTATGGACCGTACCCACGCTCTGAGGGCGTGGGTACGGTCCGTACCACCATTGTAGTGGTGACGTAGGGGTACGCGTGGTACGGACTGTACCCACGCTCTGAGGCGTGGGTACGCTCCATACCACCATTGTAGTGGTGATGTAGGGGTACGCGTGGTACGGACCGTACCCACGCCCTCAGAGCGCGGGTACGGTCCATACCACGCGTACCCCTACGTCACCACTACAATGGTGGTACGGACCGTACCTATGCTCTGAGGGCGTGGGTACGGTCCGTACCACGCGTACCCCTACATCACCACTACAATGGTGGTACGGACCGTACCCACGCCCTCAGAGCGTGGGTACGGTCCGTACCACGTGTACCTCTATGTCACCACTACAATGGTGGTACGGACCGTACCCACGCTCTGACGGCGTGGGTACGGTCCGTCACACCATTGTAGTGGTGACGGGTACGCGTACACGTCCACTTCCGTTGTTGCAGTACACAGGGATTGGTGGACACGCCCCCCGAGTGACCAGACCCTGGAGGTAATGTATGTCCTCCATATTGTATGTTTTAATTTGTGTAGGGGGTATGTTTCATGTCCCTCACCCCCCCTTGACCCATGGGTGTTGTTCTCGCCTTCTGCGGCATGTGCGTCGGGTTCGGTGCACCAGGTCGTAGGCTAAGAGGGCTGGGTTGACACGTAGGATGGGGTCCATGGCTGTCCGTCGCGTACCGTTGCTCCTTAATCGCGTCGTCCTCAATTTCCCGGGAGTTTTTGGCTGCCGTAAAAAATGAGCCGTGCGGAGTGACGTAGGCCCGAATTGTACTTGCTGCTCCGTAAAACGCTGCCTGACTCCGTACGGACGTCACGTACGCGATGTCCCGGATCAGAATTGTGGGTATTTTTTAGCCGCACGTAGTTTTTTACGATTCGTACGGAAATGGTATTTCTGTACGAATCGTACTTGCTGGTTTGTAAGGTGGATTTCCCGGGTACGAGTCGTACGGAGAATACGCTCCGTACGACCATTCGTACCCGGGTTTTACAGGATTGGAATCGGCACCTAAATATGTTAAATTTTTATAAAATGAATTTTAGCATTTTTTATTTGTATTATTTTAATTGATATATATTTAAAAATCGATATTTAATACAACAATATTATTTAAAACATTATTTTTCCCAATATTTTTGTACTTACCTTTTAAGTATAGGTTGGCGATATTTTTGTAGTTGATATTTATGTCTTGCTAATTTTGTAGGTGGATATTTTTTACCTCGATATTTTGTCAGTGAACCATTTTGTGTATATTGAAGACTAAGTAAATAATCTCTTATGAGCCTTGTTTTCATGCACACCTGGTTCATATTCCTATTCAGGGCTGAACTCTCTACTGGGCTTTCCTTAATAATTAATGCAAAACAAATGTTTTAAAAAAGTACGCTTTAAAGCCATTTGTTTTGCATTGTTCAATTAAGAAGCACCTGCAACTCCTCAGCAACAAAATCATCCCCTCCGCAGTGAACCTGGTCCTCACCATGCCTCCCCAGCAAAAAACACCCGGTAGCCAGTCCGGTCCTGTTCCTATTGCTGTATATAGTGATTCACTGTCCTTCGAGGACCAGGTCTGCAGTATCAAAATACTTCAATAGACTAAAATTAAAAAGGCCCTGATTACGAGTCGGGCTGACAGTCTGGAACTGCCCGACCATAGGTCGGCAGTTCCGACAACCTGATTTGGATGCAACAGAGACATACATACTACAATGGAAGCTTGTGCGGCGGGCAGAGAAGACACGCAGCAAAAGCTTCTATTGCCAGCCACACAGTGCATGGATGTTGAGGGGGAACCATAGACCTGATAGTGGAGGGCCTGGGGGAAAGGGGGCCCTACTAGGGGCCCCCAATGTTTCTTTCTGACAGCCCTTCCATGTCAGATAGGCCGACATGGAATGGCTGACGTAAACCAACATCATAATCCCAACTGCGGAGCCACCGTCATTAAGGGATTATGTTGTCTTTCCGACTCCTCGGCAGCTCCATGGATGGTTCCTCTGCCAAATACCTCCTCCCGTTGCATCGTATTGTGGTGGCGGACCGCAAGGGCAGAAATCGGTGAGTCGGACACCGACGTGCCATCAGTGTCAGACTCACCAACATCATAATCAGCCCCAAAGTAATCAGATGACAGTTACAATTTATCTGTAGTTTTAATGGTCTGTGAATGCATGGCATGGCCCTTCAGACTCCCACAGTTTCCAAAAGTCTTAGATCAAGAATCCTGCAGAGATATCTGTGAAAAGAACATGCAGATAGAAAGTAAACACTCTACTTACGAAGGCACAGCCAGGGCGTCCTCAAATCACAGTCAATGTCTCATTGTTGCTGAGCGGCATGGACTGCCTATGGGAACCATCTCCTATGTGGCTTGATAAACATTGAAGGACTGCCCTATCATGGGCACTGGACAATGGTGACCCAAGGTGCCCGGTGACCCCCCTGTAAATGCCCCTCCTTGATAAAGCACTGGAAACCCTCCTCCACATCCTGAGACTTTGTACAATGGCAATCTTGAAGTCAGCACTGGTACTGGATAATGAATGGCCAATACTGTTTTTCTATGTTTTAGTTATCGAAAGTTCCTGGTGAACAATTATGCCACGGTTTTCTTCACCTTTTAGAATGAGGTCTCTGACATAATCATAATAAAAACAATAAACCGTGTTTTACAAATTAAAAAAGAAGGCAAAATCAAGGATTGCATGGTAAGGCAGGAATAAGAGCGATGAAACCCTTGGAGAGAATATGTCTCTTTACTCTACACGCGTTTACAACTTGTGCTATTACCGCACATTTTTTACTCCACAAAATCTTTTACAACACAGGGCTTTACAACGCATTCCATTACAACTCATTATCCATTACAATGCAACTTACTATTCTAACTCCACTGGAGTGTTTTAATGGGGAATGCGTTGTAATGGTTTGCGGTTTAAAGCCCTTCGTTGTAAAAGTTTTTGCGGTGTATAAAAATGTGGGGTAATGGACTGCATTGTAACGCAGTCGTTGTAAAGGATGTTTACCCTTGGAGATTTTGATAGAGCTTTGAGAATAAATGTACGAACACACATATATATGGTTTGTGGTAGAATTGTGGGAGACAACCTACACACAGGAAAACCATCAAGTAGAACACCAATCATTCAGAGGCACCACACAGGACCAAAAAGTCGTGGAAATGGTGTATAATGCCTATTTAATTATATATTATAATATAACATAATAAATTAAGTTCACCTGAACAGTTTCACCACTGCAAAATAGGAACTGCAGATTTTAAGGAAATAACAGCATGCCCTCCACCAAATACAGCCTTGGCATAATGAAATCTCTCATTATATTCCAAAAAAATATATGTATATAGAGTGCTCCAGGCAAAACAGTCCTTTGGCTACAAGAGCACCGAAAAAACATTTTTTAAAAAGCCCACAGTAAGACTGCTGTGCTACATAACATTATTTATTGAACTGCTAGCCTAATGTAGGGCAAATATTTAAAGTGTCAAAGAGACAAGGGGCTTGATCCACACAGAAAGTTGGAAATTGTGCCTGTGAGTTGCTGGTACATCTGAACCATATTTTGTGCGTTCATGGAATGTACTTCTTGGAGGCTCCTTTCATGTTTATCGAAATTGGGGACGTCCCTCAGACATCCAAGTCTTCCCTAGTATGGCGGAGGTGCAGAGCTATATTCAGGTCCCAGCTATTCCTTGAGGTCCTTTGAGAATGTCAATCCCCAGTATCTAAAATGATCTCTGGAGTTTTGGATAATTGTTAATGGTTCAGAGGTACCTTTGGATGCCAGTTATTGCCGTCCAATACAGTAAGGATCTTGTTGGCAGAGCAGAGGTAGCGGTACTTGTGATAAAGCTGCACCTGTATTGTACCTGTTTGCTCCTTTTGAAATAAACCGTTGTTGGAGCCGTACCAGTGTGATGACTCGTACATAACATGAACATTTTCAATATTTTTGTTTTCTTTTAATTAGGTAAAGGTCATCAGAAGCCATGTCACATCTCTTTTCAGGAATGTGAGCAATTTACCAAAAAACTGACACTGTTTAGTAACATCCATATTGAAATTTTCTGGGCGAAACAGTGTATTTTCTTTATTAATTTTGGTGGCCAATGTAGGCTTGGGGGCATATGTATCAACATCACCATTTGCGATTCTCAAATAGCGATTTTTAAAGAATCGCTATTTGAGAATTGCAAAACGGGATGTAATTAAAAAATTGCAAACTTTTTGCGATTTCTTGAAATTCCTTAATTGCGATTAGCAAATTCCGAAATCGCAATTAAGGAATACCTGCCCATTCATTTCTATGGGCCAGGAGACCCATAGGAATGAATGGGAAGTAATTCTCAAATAGCGAATCGCAATTTGCTAATCGCAATTTGAGATTAATTTCAAAGGTGCAAGGGTGTCATGATGACACCCTGATGCACCCCTGAAATGAGCATGTGTGTGCATATGGCGCACATACAAGCCCTATGGGCATGTATGAGCGCCACGTGGCACTTTGTATAATTCAAAAAAGTGCATTTTGAAAGGAAATTGCAAATTACCACCAACTGGAAGTTGGTGGTAATTTGCGATTTCTTAAGGATAATTCGCACAACTTGGGTGCTTTTTACATATCATTTAAGAAATCGCAATTTGCGATTTCTTAAATGCTTACGCAAAATTAAGAAATCGCTAAATTAGCAATTCCTTAATTTTGCGATGGGATTTGGCTCATACATCCCGATTACCGATTTTTTAATCGCAAACGCTGTTATTTTGCGAATCGCAGCGTTTGCGATTCAAAAATCGTTTGATACATATGCCCCCTAATGACTAGTATTTGTGCAGTGCTTAATTTGAGCCGGTAGTTGCTGGTGGCGGGGCACTGGCACTTATTTGTAGGGAGCAGCACTTATTTTTTTGTGTGTCAGCTATTTGCTGAGTGCAAGAGAAGGAAAAAACAGATCGGAAAGACAAAAAAAGAAAATGATGGCAAAATCATCACAAAAAAAACAGGAACTTTCAAGAAAGAGAAAAGAATGCATGGAGTGTCTGGTAGTGGATTAAATGCTATCGGCCTTGGTTTTCAGCACACCGACGTTTAACTGCACCGGCCCATTTTCTTAACAAATTAAGCACTGCACTTATGGTTGGTGATCCTTTTCTTTACATATCTACATAGAAATCCATTCAATTATCAAACAATTCTACAGTAAAAAGTGTAAATAATTGTTGATTTTGAGTGACCGATGCATCAAGTAGCAAGAGTATCTCTAAGAGTGCAACCATTCACATGCCTTAAATCTTTTTCTTTTATGAAGTCTTAGAATATTTTCCCTTTATCATAACAGTGATTAATAAAGGCAGATTTTAGAATAAGCCATCTGGAATCATTCTTTCCAGTAACCACATTAACTAGAGGTTGGAAGAGCTTTTTGTATGGAAAGAGATTTTGGCCTTGATGTTACTCTTCCACCTAAGGGGTTTAAAAGAAAGTACCTTGCTTTGAATTTAGGACAATTTGATCTGATGAGTATGATCATTAACCTCTCCACGGGGAATTACCTAAATAGCAGGTAAAACAACTGCTACATTGAAACTAGATGAGTAAACAGCTGTTATGTTATGGCATCAATAGAAATTGTTAGGCCCCTACCTGGACTGCCTTGTTTGCTGAGCATAGCGGAAATAATCATGTTTTATTTTACTAGATCTGCATGCTACTGATATAAAATGCAATGTTCTAGAATACTAAGAGGTCTAATGTGAGTCCCACAGTTACTTTCTTTTCTTCCCCATGTTCCCCTTCATTAGCTTCTATCAATCATTCATACTCAATAACAGAGCTGGATACGCTAGAAGCAGCAAGAGAGATTGAGAGAGAAAATTGATTGTGCAGAATGGTTGTCCCCCATTGTTATTGCTTCTAAGGAAGGGGGAGATAGTATTTGCCTTTGTGTTGATCTAAGCGACTTAAAATCTAATATTTGGATCGATAGGCACGCCTTACCAAACATTAATGAAATGTAAGTGTTTTGCAGGTGGTGTGCTACTTTAGTGTAAACACAAGGTGATGACAGACGCAACGCTGAAACTTTTCAGACACTCAGCCCCAGTCACAGATCTGGGTTGAATCCATCATTGTTCTCAATTTGCTCTCCAGACGTTTGAGCTAACTGTATGGTTTCTTTAATCATTCTGTTGGCCCGTTCCACAAGACCATTTGCTTTGGGGCAGTAAAGGGGAGTCCTTATGTGACTGATGGATCGATTTTTTGGAAACTGCACCATTTCTTCAGACGTGAACTGCTCCCCATTTTCAGTCACAATGACATTGGGAAGCCCTTCCTTGGAGAAGTTATCGGACAGGAATTCAACTAATTTGGTGGTGTTAATATTGTTTACAAATTTTGTGGTGATCCAGTGTGAATGATAATTCACCATTACAAACATGTACTTATTGAATACATTATGCAAGTTCATAGGGCCAATTATGTCCAGTCCCAACTTGTCCCATGGTTTATTAGGAACCTGTACAGGATGAAGGGGAACCTCTGGATGATTTTTTTTAATCACTGGCACTACAAGCTAGACAATCCTATACTCTTTCCTCCACTATGGAGGTCATGCAAAGGAACCAATAATCACTGCGGATTTTGTTCTTGCTCATGCTCCTCCCCGAATGACCCTTATGAGCAATATCTATAATACGGTTGCAGATCTCACAAGGGGATACAATTTTTCCGGATTTAACATCCTTATTATCAATGATAGAAAGTTAATTCCTTACATTCCAGGATGGTTGGAGCTTGTTAGGCAATTCACTGCATTTGTTAGGCCAGCCATTAGAAATCATTTCTTTGACAGCAATCAAGGTATCATCATTCTTATCAGCTGGTAACCATTCTTCTTTGTAGGTAGCAGGTATGTCAATAGACAAGATAGAATCATCGAAGGATTCCCCCAAGGAAGCCATTTCCTCCACAGGTAGGCGAGCCATGCAATCACCCACTTGGTTTCTTGTTCCAAAGACATAACTCATATTGAATTTGTACCCTTGCAAGCCCAAAACCCATTTAGAAATACGCGGTGTGGTCTTATCAATACTTTTAGTAGAAAACATTGGAACAAGGGGCTTGTGGTCAGTTTTCAAAGTAAATGGGATACCCCACAAGTAAAACTTGAAATGGTTTATGGCCCAGAAGCACGCCAAAGCTTCCTTTTCAATAGTAGAGTAATTGTAGTCTGCCTCCCAGAAAGTCCTATAGGCAAAAGCAATTACTCTTTCCTTGCCTCCAAAAATTTGAGAAAGAGACGCACCAAGTCCGTTCATACTGGCATCAGTGGTCAGGATGGTTCTTGCCCTAGTGTCAAACATACCTAAACAGGGTGCATTTACAATAGCTTCTTTTATAAGATCAAAATCAGTTTGACACAGTCTTGTCAACTCAAATGCAACTGTTTTCTTAAGTAAATTCCTATGGGAATGAACCTGTTCTGTGAAATGTTGTACACATTTGGCCATGTATTCTACAAGACCCAAAAATGACTGGAATTCCTCTTTGCTGGTAGGTGCAGGTGCACATTTTACGGAATCAATTAACCTAACTTTAGGTTTGATAACATCTTCCGAGATCGTATGGCCCAGGTATTCCACTGACTTGACCCCAATTTTGAATTTGTCCCTGTTCTGCTCGATTTTCCCGGCCTTCTTGTGAGGAGGAATGATTGAATGTGACTTCAGTCTCTTATCATTCAAGTCTAAGGGTTAGAGTAGTGAATGGAGCCTATTTACTAGGCACTTCGACATGATCCTGTGCTCTTCCCCATAGATCAGGGCTTGCACACATAGCCTAGGGGATAGATTTGTTAGTATTAGGGATAACCTGTCCTGTAGTGAGGGTATTTCATGGAGCCGTGCTGAATTCAGGCCTGGTAGGCCTCAAACGGGAGAGACTCCATCTTTCTTTCTGCTCCGGCAGCTTGGGATGCTTCTAGGTCAAATGTAATGTTTTAGTTATGAGGTGTTATTCGCTTGGAGAGAACCGGTTCAGGCCGGCCCTTATCGAAGGATTGTATTTTTCTTCATGCCGAGGACACTACATCAGGCCGGCCGGCTGGGAACGTGTCCTTGGTACGGGGAGGTACAAGAATTTGGTGGGCGGCAGGTTACGGGCCGGAATTTTCCATGAGGAAACGCACCTCTATATTAGTGAAAGTCTGAGGCAGTTACATGTTCAGTCCGTAGGCGGCATCTAGCCGTTAGCAGTAAATCTACTACTTATTCCAGGGAAGACAGACGCCATTTTGAAGGCGGAGAAGAACCGAGAGACAGATACTCTCCTAGCAGAGTAGCCAGAGAGGAGAGAGTAGCCGATAAGGAAGAGGTCCCAGTGACTCGGAGAAGGGTAAAGAGAACAGCGCATAGTGGTGCAGATATGTATCCGTGACTGCGGAGGTGTGACTTCCAGGCGAGCCGAGGCACAGACGAGAAGGGAACCTAGATGACCACTGAGTGCAGGCTACACACTACTAAGGTGATGTCGACCCTTTCTTATTAGAGTGTACAACTTAATCTTTCACTTTGCTTTGCAGGTTATGTGCCATAATGTAATGTTATGTGATTGCGTATGTAATGATTAATAAAGTACCCAGTTTGTAGTGAACCAACATGTGCTGCGTGTTCTTGTATGAGAGGGTAGCCTATTCTTCTAGTCAGCTGCGGCTACATGAACAGATGTTAACCCTGATCAGGTAAGTGGTAACTGAATAAGGGAAAGAGGAGCCCCTCGAACCAGAGAACAGGCTATGCTTGAACTGGCAGTCCTTGTGTGATCTGATGAATAGTGAGACTGATTCCCTTTTTGTATGTTATGGTGATCATAGGATGAACTGTTGTATGAGACTGCCGTCTGGGTAGAGAGGTCTGGATTCGTATGGGATCGCGAGGCCGCCACTTGTGATACTGTCGTATGGGCAGAGAGGTCTGGATTCGTATGGGATCGCGAGGCCGCCGATTGTGCTGATACTGCCGTCTGGGTAGAGAGGTCTGGATTCGTACGGGATCGCGAGGCCGCCACTTGTGATACTGTCGTATGGGCAGAGAGGTCTGGATTCGTATGGGATCGCGAGGCCGCCGATTGTGCTGATACTGCCGTCTGGGTAGAGAGGTCTGGATTCGTACGGGATCGCGAGGCCGCCACTTGTGATACTGTCGTATGGGCAGAGAGGTCTGGATTCGTATGGGATCGCGAGGCCGCCGATTGTGCTGAGACTGCCGTCTGGGTAGAGAGGTCTGGATTCGTATGGGATCGCGAGGCCGCCACTTGTGATACTGTCGTATGGGCAGAGAGGTCTGGATTCGTATGGGATCGCGAGGCCGCCGATTGTGCTGAGACTGCCGTCTGGGTAGAGAGGTCTGGATTCGTATGGGATCGCGAGGCCGCCACTTGTGATACTGTCGTATGGGCAGAGAGGTCTGGATTCGTGTGGGATCGCGAGGCCGCCGATTGTGCTGAGACTGCCGTCTGGGTAGAGAGGTCTGGATTCGTATGGGATCGCGAGGCCGCCACTTGTGATACTGTCGTATGGGCAGAGAGGTCTGGATCCGTATGGGATCGCGAGGCCGCCGATTATAAGAGGTCTTGGTATGTATAGTAGGAATTCCCTGTCCTTAGGTGGTAGATATATGTGGTTGCACTATTGTAGATAGGCCCTAGGGAGAGGGTAACGTTCTGGTTGGGTTAGTGAGGCTCTGATGAGCGGGTTCTATCTGATCCGAAAACCCAAGCAGAACATTTGGCGTCACAAACCGTTTACGAAACCTGTGTGCGTTGTGGTTGTATCGTGTTTGCTTTCGGCGCGTGCGTGGTTTCGTTTGTATATTATTTCTATATAATTGTGAGTGTAGTTTTTTTTTTTTTCTCTCTTTCTTCTTTCTTCTTTCTCTTTTTCTCTTTTTCTTTCTTTTCCGAGATGTTTTCTAGAAAGTAAATCTACTTTTAAGTTGCCCGTTGATATTCCCGGCTGGGATTCAACGCCTTATGAAGCCTTAGCCCGTGAGTGGGCTGATTCTACTGGTTTGAGTGAGAATTGGAATTCTTTTTTGGAGCTGGCGGAGCCGGCTAATGTGATTACTTGTTTACAGAAGGCGCCGGTATCTAAGGGTGATGAGCTTCCCGTTTTGGGGCGCAGAGGTTGGATTGTTCTGTCTGCGTACAGGATTCTGCATGAGAGGTTGTTGAAGTTACAGAAATCGCATAAGGATGTGGAAGCGAACTTTGTTGAGATTCAGAATGCTCATACTTTGTTGCGGTGTCAAAATAAGTTGCTTGCTGACAAACTTGAGACGTACCAAACTATTGCCGAGAGGGCGGCTGTGCGAATTGCTCGTTATAAATACAAAAATCGGCGTGGTCGGGTTTCGACGCGAAAGGTGCGTCTGGTCGTGGCGAAAGCCGGACTGGATTGGAATCCTGATGAATGGGATGGTAATATCTGGAACTCGAGTGATTCTCCTTCCTCGGGTGAGGAGTCTGCCAAGCGCGAGTCCTCTTGCTCCGGCCGTGATTGTAAGTCTGCTTCTTGCGCCTCTGATGGTACACCCCATGATTGCGCTCGTCCTTCGAGTGGGGTCGGTGCTTCTTACACTGATTGTTCCTCTATGTGTACTGGTCGAGCTCCTTGTGTTGCTCGTCCCGCGGTCTCGGTGCATCCAGTTTTTCGGCGGAAGTTGCAGCAGGCTCCCGGTGCTCCGAATGGTATTGCTTTAGACTCTTTGGAGGATTTTACTCAACAAGAAATTAGTGATATTTTGCAGCGATTTCGGCAGCGCGCTGGTGAGACCTTACTCACATGGATGGTGCGCCTTTATGAACTGGGCGCTGCTGGCATTATGTTGGATGCTGGCGATTGTTTGAAGTTTTGTTCCTTGAGTTCGGATTCTACTGTACAGGATCATTTTCGTAACTTTAATGTTGGTGGTCAAATTACTTTGCTTCAATTGGCGACTGAGGGTTGTAATCAAAAATATCCTACTGAGTCTGACTGGCCTGTGAATGACAAACCGTGGTATACTTTGCACAATGCTGCACAACGTCTCAAAGAGGAGGTGATGAAAACGGCAATTTTTTTGAATACTGCTGACAGGTTGCTTGATGGTTTGTTGACGTCTTCTGTGCGGAATCGTATCATTCGTTCTTCCCCTGTTGCTTATAAGCAGGTCATGATGACTTTATTGATTAATCAGACTGGTAACATATTGTCTATGGTGCTGGAATCGGTACGCCAACTCGGTGAGTTGGGTGAGTGGTTTAAACCTGAACGGCAATCCCGGCCTGACACTCGTACTCCTGGTGACAATAAACTTACTAGACGTGATATGTTTTTTGGTCTTATGGCCGATGGTGTGCGGAAGGAGGACATTGACGGTGAGACTACTTCTCGTTTGTGGGAAATGTTTCGCAAACGTGGCTTGGATCGAAAGGAGGGTGCCCGGCGTGTTCGGTCGACTGAGTGTGATCGTGGTTTTTCTGACGGTAGCGGTGATGACGACCGCCGTGGGCGCTCTGATCGTCGTGATGATCGACGTTATGTACGTGACTTGTCCCCCCGTCGTGAGAGAGACAGGGAGAGAGAGGGGGAAAGAGAGAGGGGGAGAGATGATTATGTTAACAGCAGACGTAGAGATGATAGGGATCAATCCCCTGAGTTGAGAAGGAGAGAGGATCGACACAGATTGGCCGATCGAAACCCGCAGTACAATGCAGAGGACAGGAATCCATTTCGTAATGGAGATGGATAGGAACAGGAGGTATCGATACCTGGGAAACGTGAGAGTCTTTATCCTGATATATCCTGGTACACAGAACGCAGTAAAAATGACTAGGAAATAGGTCAAGCTCCAGTACACAGATGGGCTCACAGAGATAATAGACCCTATGTAGATATTGATATTTATTGGAGACATCGTAATATCCAAAGGGCCCGAGCATTGGTAGATACAGGAGCGGAGGCCACTCTTATTCATGGAAACTCAAAGAAGTTTAAAGGTCAGCCTTTTACAATTACCGGATTAGGTGGAAAGGAAACTCCCGCAGTTCAAACTTTACTTGAAATGAGAATAGGTAGAATTCCTAGAAAAGAATACTCTGTATTAGTGGTGCCACTCTTAGAATTCATAATTGGAATTGATATTTTGAAAGGAATGACTTTGCACTTAGATGATGGATGTTACCAATTTGGAACTAAACATTATATATCGTCCAGGCCTGTACGGGTTGGTCGTTTAAGAATGCCTCCCATAAAAGTTCCCCAGGCGACAAAAGTGGTTTGTCAGAAGCAGTATCGTATTCCAGGTGGTCATGAAGAGATTAGTACCACTATTCAGGAGTTGGTGGATGCAGGAGTTATAACCCCAGTTACTTCTACTTGGAATAATCCTGTTTGGCCTGTACGTAAGAGTGATAATTCTTGGCGCATGACTGTTGATTATCGAGAATTGAATAGACACACACCCTCTTTGACTGTTGCAGTACCGGATGTTATTACCCTAATTGAAAGAATCCAAAAACATCCAGGTACATGGTATGCATCCATTGATATTGCTAATGCTTTCTTTTCGATTCCGATTGCCCCTGAGTGTCAGGAACAATTCAGTTTTACGTGGAACGGGCGTCAGATGACATTTAGAAGTCTTCCCCAGGGCTATGTGCATAGTCCTACGATCTGTCACCGGCTGGTGGCAGAGCATTTGGCTGAGGTACCGGTTCATCCGCAAATTCAGATATGTCACTATATTGATGATATTTTGATCCAAGGCGAAACACAAGAGGAAGTTCAGACCCAATTGGACAGAGTCATTGAGTGCCTGCGTGAGAAAGGTTGGGAAATCAACCCGGATAAATTACAAGGTCCGTCCCAGGCTGTGAAATTTTTGGGTATTAATTGGCATGAGGGGCACCGAGAAGTGATCCCTCAGGTTAAACAGAAAATTCTTGATTTTGCAGTTCCGAGGAATAGGAAAGAAGCCCAAAGCTTCATTGGTTTGTTTGGTTTTTGGCGCCAGCATATTCCTCATTTGAGTCAAATATTGGCCCCTTTGTACCATGTCACTCGTAAAAAGAATGCATTTGAATGGGATAAACCACAGCAAGATGCGTTCAGTCTGGCAAAAGAAGCAATTCAGCATGCTCTGGATTTATGGCCTGTATGTGATGGTGATGTGGATTTGAATGTGTCTGTACAAGGCCTTTATGCGAATTGGAGTTTGTGGCAGAAACAAGGCAAGAGTAGAGTACCGTTAGGTTTCTGGACCAAAAAGTTACCTGATGCTGGTGAGCGTTATACACCTTTTGAGAAACAGTTACTTGCATGTTATTGGGCTCTGGTGGATACCGAGCAATTGACTTTGGGACATGATATAGTTCTGCGACCTGAAATTCCTATCATGCAGTGGGTTATGAGTTCGCCGAAAACTCACCGAATTGGACACGCTCAAGAGGCGAGTGTGATTAAATGGAAATGGTATATACAAGATAGGGCACGTGTGGGACAAAAAGGAGTTGCATCTTTGCATGAGCAGGTGGCGCGGGCGCCATCGACTGAGACTGAGAGTGAATGTTCCGTACCTTTAGTACAGGAGTCTCCTGTTAAGTGGGGTAGACCTTTTGATGATTTGTCGGCGGAGGACAGAAACCATGTCTGGTTTACGGATGGTTCAGCAAGGTTCATAGGGACGAAACGGCATTGGAAGGCGGTGTCCTATAATCCGATCACACAAAAATTGCTGAGTACAACTGGTGAGGGTAAGAGCAGTCAATTTGCTGAACTCTATGCTGTTTATCAAGTTCTGAAACAAGAGTTACCTGGCACATGTCATATTTTCACCGATTCTTGGTCTACTGCCAATGGACTGGCAGTCTGGTTACCGACTTGGCATTCCCATAGTTGGAAAATCCATTCAAAAGAACTGTGGGGAAAAGAATTATGGCAGGAGATTTGGGAAATGCTCCCACAGAGTACTGTTACAATCTTCCATGTGGATGCTCATACCCCGATAGACTCTCTTGACAAATTCTTTCATAATATTGCAGATGAGAAATCTAAAATTGCTGAGGCAGTGGTGGACAGGCAAGATTCTGATATTGCGGGATTGGCGAAATGGGCCCACCAGAAAGCAGGACACTTTGGAGAGAAAGCCACTAGCAGGTGGGCTGCTGATCGAGGAATTTATATTCCCCTAGATTTAATCAAAAATGTTATTCTACATTGTCCCATTTGTCAGCATATCAGGCAGCGCAAAGTGCCCCAAACTGTTAAAGGTCATTTACATCGCGGGAAATTGCCCGCTCAAATTTGGCAGATTGATTACATTGGTCCACTTCCTATGAGTAGGAATTGTCAATATGTTTGCACTATTGTTGATACATACAGTGGCCTGTTGGTGGCCCTTCCCTGTAAGCAAGCTACCCAATTGAATACTATTAAAACATTGGAATTGATTATGATGTATTATGGTGTGCCATTCCAAATTCAATCTGATAATGCATCCCATTTTCGTGGAAGATTGGTACAGGAATTCTGTGTGGAAAACAATATTGAATGGGTGTTTCATATACCATATTATCCACAGGCCTCGGGTCTTGTGGAGAGGTTGAATGGACTGCTGAAAGATCAGTTACGTAAATTAACAGATGACAAGTATAAGAATTGGCGAGACTTTTTGCCTCAAGCGCTATTGATTTTGAATAACCGTCCTTTTCTAAATGCTGAATCCCCACTTATGCGTTTGTTTCTTCCGAATGTTGATGCTAAGCCCAATGAAATCAGAGAGACCATGATGTACTGGGAGATTACTCCCGGAGCTTTGGCTCCATGTAGAGCGACCCCAGGGTCGGCAGGTTTAGACCTGCATGCCATGGATAACACCGTTATAAAAAGTAAGGATTGAGTCATCATTGAAACTGGTGTTGGTGTTCATATACCAACTGGAAATTTCGGATTAATCGCCCCTAGATCGGGGCTGGCTGTAAAAGGCATTCAGGTGCTTGGAGGAATAATTGATAGTGATTATCAGGGAGAGATTAAGGTGCTCCTGCTGAACAGCAGTGAGGTTGACTTACTGATACATCAAACTGACCGAGTGGCTCAATTGCTAATAATGCCTGTTTTCAGTGGTGAGATCACAAAAGGCACTGCCCCAACGTTGCTAACTGTACGAGGCCAGAAAGGTTTTGGCTCCACAGATAATCCTGGGGCCAGAGTTTGTGTGCAGTCGCCTAAGAATCCCCCTGAACAAGCAGAGGTCATTGCAACCGGTCAAGACAACACCATTTTAGTTATGAGACCAGGGAAAGATAGCTGGGAAGCAGTCCCGGCTGACAAATGTTACTTACGAGAATGAATAATGCCTGTATTCGATTCTCTTTCAGATCATTCTTTGGACTGTTGCTGCAGGATGTGTCGGCGTTGGACTCCTTTTGGGCTGGTACGACGAGAGAGGAGGGATCCCATCAACCCGGGCTGAGTTGAGAACCCGAGTGTCGCGCTCCTTCGCTGCGTGGGATTCGTCGTCGAACTTTTGGACTATGTTAGCAAAACGAGTGACTAAAGCCCCTCATTTCTGCTTGACACCGATGAGATCGGTAACTGACATTCTAGCAACTTGTTTAGTTGCTGTCCCTGCTTCATTGGAGACTTTGACTCATATTTTCAATATATCGAATGCTCGCCCCAATGTTCTTCTGGGCGATTTTGCTACCCATGAGTATTGCCCCTTGTGTACTGTACTGTCAGACCCGATACCCCCCATCCAGTCCCAAATAGTTACCTATAATATCACACAGGGTGATTTGTGTTTTTTCCTTACTTGTGATCCTAGTGCGATTTCTGAATGTATGCGTTTAAGATTGAAAGGTGCCACTTCATTCACCGCTCATGAACGAACTTTGTGCCTTCAAAGGACACCGAAAACATGTACTTCTGTTCAGAATAACATGACTTGCAAGAGTTTGGTAGTTACCCCCAGTCATTATCGCACGATGTTACTACCTGCCGGATGGCTTTTCTCATGTGGTAATACTTCCTGGCCATATATCCCCGCAAATATTTCTGGAGGCCCTTGTGCCATTACTAGACTGAGCTTGTTGATGTTTTCATCACATCCGAATGCCAGCTCTCGTGTAATTCGAGATACAGTGAGGTTACAGGAGGATTGTGACTCATCTTTGCATTTATATTCCAAGTCTGAATACCTTAGCCTGGCTATTTCAATTGTTGGTGTTCCTGCTTTGGCAGTTTATAATGCCAAATCTATTGGGAAAATGGCCTGCTGGATGGTAAAATCCATCAATCATACTTCTACAGTCCTGTCTGACATGCTATTAGACGCCCAGGGTGAACGTAGAGCTATCTTGCAAAATCGAGCGGCCATCGATTATCTTTTGCTTAAACATGGACACGATTGTTCTGACTTTGAGGGTCTTTGTTGTTTTAACTTGTCTGATCATACAAAATCCATTCAAGCTCACATTGACAAACTACATGACTTGACAGAAGAAGTTAGAAAACACATTGACCAGGGCTGGTTTGACTGGCTCTTTAATTGGTTACCTGATTTGCATATGTTACGTCAGATATTAGGAGGTATTCTGATTACTATTGGCATTTTGATTTCTATCTGTTGCTTTATTCAGTGTATTCCTTCACTATTTCAATTCTGCACACCTGGTACTAGACATAGATCAGTTAGTCTTGTTTCATATTATTCTTCCACAGATATTAGTTCTGTTTAATGAATGTATAATAGACTGAAGTCAAGGGTGAAATGTTCTGCTCGATTTTCCCGGCCTTCTTGTGAGGAGGAATGATTGAATGTGACTTCAGTCTCTTATCATTCAAGTCTAAGGGTTAGAGTAGTGAATGGAGCCTATTTACTAGGCACTTCGACATGATCCTGTGCTCTTCCCCATAGATCAGGGCTTGCACACATAGCCTAGGGGATAGATTCGTTAGTATTAGGGATAACCTGTCCTGTAGTGAGGGTATTTCATGGAGCCGTGCTGAATTCAGGCCTGGTAGGCCTCAAACGGGAGAGACTCCATCTTTCTTTCTGCTCCGGCAGCTTGGGATGCTTCTAGGTCAAATGTAATGTTTTAGTTATGAGGTGTTATTCGCTTGGAGAGAACCGGTTCAGGCCGGCCCTTATCGAAGGATTGTATTTTTCTTCATGCCGAGGACACTACATCAGGCCGGCCGGCTGGGAACGTGTCCTTGGTACGGGGAGGTACAAGAATTTGGTGGGCGGCAGGTTACGGGCCGGAATTTTCCATGAGGAAACGCACCTCTATATTAGTGAAAGTCTGAGGCAGTTACATGTTCAGTCCGTAGGCGGCATCTAGCCGTTAGCAGTAAATCTACTACTTATTCCAGGGAAGACAGACGCCATTTTGAAGGCGGAGAAGAACCGAGAGACAGATACTCTCCTAGCAGAGTAGCCAGAGAGGAGAGAGTAGCCGATAAGGAAGAGGTCCCAGTGACTCGGAGAAGGGTGAAGAGAACAGCGCATAGTGGTGCAGATATGTATCCGTGACTGCGGAGGTGTGACTTCCAGGCGAGCCGAGGCACAGACGAGAAGGGAACCTAGATGACCACTGAGTGCAGGCTACACACTACTAAGGTGATGTCGACCCTTTCTTATTAGAGTGTACAACTTAATCTTTCACTTTGCTTTGCAGGTTATGTGTCATAATGTAATGTTATGTGATTGCGTATGTAATGAGTAATAAAGTACCCAGTTTGTAGTGAACCAACATGTGCTGCGTGTTCTTGTATGAGAGGGTAGCCTATTCTTCTAGTCAGCTGCGGCTACATGAACAGATGTTAACCCTGATCAGGTAAGTGGTAACTGAATAAGGGAAAGAGGAGCCCCTCGAACCAGAGAACAGGCTATGCTTGAACTGGCAGTCCTTGTGTGATCTGATGAATAGTGAGACTGATTCCCTTTTTGTATGTTATGGTGATCATAGGATGAACTGTTGTATGAGACTGCCGTCTGGGTAGAGAGGTCTGGATTTGTATGGGATCGCGAGGCCGCCACTTGTGATACTGTCGTATGGGCAGAGAGGTCTGGATTCGTATGGGATCGCGAGGCCGCCGATTGTGCTGATACTGCCGTCTGGGTAGAGAGGTCTGGATTCGTACGGGATCGCGAGGCCGCCACTTGTGATACTGTCGTATGGGCAGAGAGGTCTGGATTCGTATGGGATCGCGAGGCCGCCACGTCTGAGACTGCCGTCTGGGTAGAGAGGTCTGGATTCGTATGGGATCGCGAGGCCGCCACTTGTGATACTGTCGTATGGGCAGAGAGGTCTGGATTCGTATGGGATCGCGAGGCCGCCGATTGTGCTGAGACTGCCGTCTGGGTAGAGAGGTCTGGATTCGTATGGGATCGCGAGGCCGCCACTTGTGATACTGTCGTATGGGCAGAGAGGTCTGGATTCGTATGGGATCGCGAGGCCGCCGATTGTGCTGAGACTGCCGTCTGGGTAGAGAGGTCTGGATTCGTATGGGATCGCGAGGCCGCCACTTGTGATACTGTCGTATGGGCAGAGAGGTCTGGATTCGTGTGGGATCGTGAGGCCGCCGATTGTGCTGAGACTGCCGTCTGGGTAGAGAGGTCTGGATTCGTATGGGATCGCGAGGCCGCCACTTGTGATACTGTCGTATGGGCAGAGAGGTCTGGATCCGTATGGGATCGCGAGGCCGCCGATTATAAGAGGTCTTGGTATGTATAGTAGGAATTCCCTGTCCTTAGGTGGTAGATATATGTGGTTGCACTATTGTAGATAGGCCCTAGGGAGAGGGTAACGTTCTGGTTGGGTTAGTGAGGCTCTGATGAGCGGGTTCTATCTGATCCGAAAACCCAAGCAGAACAGTCCCTTCTGATAGGAGGTCCTGCTTTTTCAAGTTTGCTAGGTACTACTTCAAGAAAATTGTTATGTTCTTCTTCAAAAATGCCGTAAATGAGGATATCGTCCTGGAAGAATAGGACTTTACCAGCATCCTGTAAGATCTGTTAGATCACCCTTTGGAACACAGCAGCTGCAGATGCCAAACCAAAAGGCATTCTGCAAAACTGGTATGCTCCAAAGGGTGTTATGAAGGACGTTAAAGTCTAAGACTCAGGGTGCAGTGCCACTTGATGATAGGCGAATGAGAGGTCCAGTACACTAAAGTAGCAAACCCCCTACAAAATACTTAACATTTCATTAATGTTTGGTAACAGGTGCCTATCGATCAAAATATTAGAATTTAAGTCTCTTAGATCAACACATAGGCAAATACTCTTTCTCCGTTCCTTAGAAGCAATAACAATAGGGGCCAACCATTCTGCACATTACATTTTCTCAATCAGTCTTGCTGCTTCTAACCTATCCAGCTCTTTTAAGAGGGGATCTCTCATAAGTAAAGGTACTGGACGAGCTTTGTGCACCACAGGTTTGGCTCCAGGCTTAAGTTTCATTTTGTGAATGAAGTCTTTCAATAACCCTAGATCACTGGTGAAGACCTTGGGAAATTTGTCACGGATGCTCATTCCTGTAATGGATCTGTCAACCAAATATACTTGCTCTTCTGCATTGGGGTCAAGTTTGATTCTTAAAACACTCTGGTGCTTCCACCCCAGTAGGTTAGAACCGTATTTGGAAATGTACACTTTTCCCAGTGTGGACCTGTCCTTAAAATGTATATGCATAAGTTACATTCCGGACAACGGAATAGGGTCTTTATTATACGCTCCAGGACTTATATCAGGGGTTAACATATCAAATGTTTTATTTTGAAAATTCTCCTTAAATGTGGTTTCATTTATCAGAGTGCACAGGGAGCAAGAGTCTGCAAAGACTTTGAAATTAACATTGTCTAAGGAAATTTCACACGTGGGATATGTGATGCCAGAAATCATAGTTGTGATGGAAATTTGAAATACATACTTCTTACTTATCTCAAGATTTTCTTCACTAACCATGTGTGTCACTTCCCAATATCCCTGCAGACTTTGGTGAAATGTCCTCTTTTTTCACATTTCCTCCAATTTACTCCTCTGGCAGGACACTAGGGGGCCAATTCTGATCCGGGTCGGAAGGGCACCGAACGCGATCTGGCCGGAAAAACTACGAGCCGTGCGTGTGTTTTCCTCCTGACTCGTACAGCTGTACGAGCGAGCAAGTACGATGCGAGCTACGTGACATTCACTGACTGAGTCGTTTCCGGGTCCGAACTGCTCCCTGCATCTCGGTCGTAAGCTAACCGTGGCGTGCAATGGATGCGATTTACGACTGAGCCAGTATGATGCACGCGTCGGACAGCCTGTGCGAGCCGGAGTGTCTGGCTCGCAAAACGTCTGGGTGGTTGCCTTTGGGGGTCCACGCCGGACCCCCTGACACCCGCAGCCCTACGACTCAGACACAGGGGGAGACCCAAGGGTCCCCCCAACATAGACATGTACGATGCGGATGGCACCGACGCGTACCCACTGTAGGGGGTGCCCTTGCACGAGACGTACCCATTCAGTCAATGGGAGCCCATGTACGCGTCGTACGACTGGCACCCATTGACTTCAATTGGAGTCCGACCGAACCGAGTCCGGCAGCATACGGCCGCATCGTACTCGCTCGGTCGGACTGCAGGACTCCGGCTCGGTCAGAAAACACTCCGGATCCGGATCGGTCGGAGTGCTTTCCGACCCGGATCGGAATCGGCACCTTAGGGTGATTATCCAAATGATTGGCATTGCCACATCTGAAGCATTTTAATTTACTACCATCAGATTTTTGTTTGACTTTACTTTTGTTTGACAGCACTTTTATCTTATTCACTCTTATCCATCACCTTGTTTACACATTCTGCATTACTACAGTTGTCTATCATATTTGTGTCTAAAGGTTCTTTCATTTCTCTCATAGACAATGCAGAGTGTTCAATACTTTTAGCAATGTTAATGGCTTGAGGTAAATCAGGATTTTCTGCCAGCAACCTTTCTTGAATTTTCTTATTGTGAGTACACCTTACTAGTTGATCGCTTACACGCGAGTCTGTTAAAGTACCAAATTTGCATGTGGTGGATTACCCTTTCAAGGCTGCAATATTAATAGTAACTTTTCCATTTCTTCCTTGGATTCTTAAAAAGAATTTGTGTCTCTCAAGTATGATGTTCATTTTTTCTCCAAACTGATCTTCAAGTCTTTTCAGAGTGATAATGTAAGCATCCAAATGTGCATCTACCTGTGCCTCTTCTTCCCCTTCTAGCTCAGTCGTATTCATTTCAGGTAGATCATCAAAAATGTCTCTAGCTTGAGTTCCCAAATTATGGAAATGTATATGTTGTTTCCTCACTGAAGAAAATCTGTCCCCACCAACAGCAATGAGATAAGATTCGAAAAGTTTTATCCATTGTTTCCACAGAATATTTGGTTCTCACAGATCGTTTAGGAAATGTGGAGGTTGTGAAATTGTGGAAGCTGACATATTACCACTGTGTGATCTGGTCACAATGCAGAATTAAATAAAGAAATAACTCAGTGAAAGTCTGGATAAGTACGTGGAGTGGCACTCCGGAGCCAAATATCTCTGAAGTGTTACAGAAGAATGACACCAAAAGAGCGAGCAGTGCCCCAGAATTTAATGCCACACGGGTGACAGCGCAAGCAGGGCTCGCCTTGAAAATGTGAGGTCAGTAGAAGGTGAAGTTCACTGCTGCCGAAGTTTACGCCTCACAGTGAGGTAAAGATGCAGCGCAGCACTGGCAGGATGTACTGGTGTAGCTGGTGCGTTACTGGCCTGACAAGAGGTACGCAGGCAGGAAACAGAAGGAGGATAATGTAGAGATCTGGAGAGTAGAGTAGAGCGTCTGATGATGAGAACGCCAGCGTGAAGTCTTCACGAAGAAGAAGGATCATCGACGATAGCTCGGAATTAGGATGCCTGCAGACTGGAACTCTGGTGAGACAAGGGGGAGAGGACTCCACGCTGCCCCCACACTGTGATCGTCGCCAAAATGAAGAAAGGAAGACCACGGCTGAAGTAAGTAGAAGTGGTTTATTAAAGAGTCCTCCCATGGAGCAGCCGCTCCGATCACCAGCAACGTTCTAATGCGCACTTCATTTCAACATTCCAATGTCCAGGAGAGCTCAAGGCAAAGGAGCAGGGAAGGGGGGGAGGGAAATTGAATATACCAAAGGGTAATTATAACAAGTCCTATAGTTACTTACTTATTTCCCACATTATCCCCTTCATTAGCTTCTATCAATAATTCATGCTCAATAACACAGCATGGATTTTAATAATTTATCCACACAATAGAAATGTTCTTATTCTCCCTATTTGCATATAAAATAATTTCATCTTTGGAGCACAGTCACATTAACATATTCCTAAAACGAAATCCATATTTCAACATGATGACTGGGTCCTTTCGCATTCTTAGCCTAGTGAATCTGGTGTCTGTCAAATATATTTCACTTAAATGTATCTGAGTACAAAGGTAAAGCTTTCTTGTAGATGATAAATACTTCTAACTGCCTCCAATGTTCTATTCTTTCTCCAGTGCAGGCTTTAAATGTGTCAGTAGGAGGCTGGCTTTTCTAGCCCTAACTGAGGCACTTCCTTACCCTGACAATCATGGAAGCAATTAGTCCCTAACATTTTAACACTCGCCCTACCTGTTACCATCATTGTAAGCACTGCAAAACCGTCTATCAATATTGGGATTTTAATGATTCATCAACAAATGGGGTCTACCTTTCACCTCAGTGTCACACCGACATAAGGGTTGATTTAACTGGATCAGGTCATACACTAAGGATTCTCGGGCACCACTCATGCCGATCATGAGAGGGACTATCAGTCAGTCATTGAGTTAAAAAAGCTATGGGGCATAGTTACAAGAAAAGTGACGGAGCGCGGCGTTAGCCTTCTTGGCTTAACGCAACGCTCTGGCACTCTGGAAAAGCAGGGCTGCACCATATTTACAACAATATGGTGCAGGCCTGCGTTTCCCCCTGCTTTGGTGCTAATTATAGCTGCCTAGTGCCAACGCAGGCACCCTTCCCCATAGTGCAATGGTAACTGCATTGTGGGAATGATTGTTGTGCAGGAAGGTGTCCCTTACTACACATAAACAATCTTAAATGGCGATTTGTAACTTCTATGTGTGCTGTATTTTGCAGCACACTTAGACATTCCAACTCGTCATTTTTAAATGACACTTACTGAACATAAACAATCATGCATGGCGTTTAGCTGTTCTTATGTGTGCAGCACAATGCAGCACACACAAAAACAGCAAAAGAAAGGAGTAACAAAGCATTTCACCTCGTTGGGCCATGTTAAGACGAGTTTTTTTGTCTTAATTTTGGAGATGCCCCATATTTACGCCCCCCTTGTAAATATGGGGCAGTGTCAAAACCAATAGGTGTTGCGGCAGAACTCCTACTGCAACACCCATTGCCCGCTTCTTTCACACTAAGTATAGGAGAAAGGGTTCCTTATTTACAAGGCTATGTATACAACAATAGGGCAACCCACTTAACCCCAAGGGATTGGGTATAATATGTCAATACAATAATAAACCTTGAGGATTTATTCAACTTCTGTTAATAAATTAAATAGTCACCGTAGTGAACTTAATTTCCAAACAACCCAGAAAAAGAAAGAAAAATACAAAAAAGCCACAGTTCATTCTTTTGTATTGTTTTTATCTGAAATTAATCTTTTCTTGATTATTTAAATAACTTTCATTGATTTCATACAAAAAAGGAATATACAATTTATGTTTGAACACTGGCAACAAAAACTACTGTCTCAACAAGATACCTAAGCAGTAGTTACTGACACTTTTTTTCAAATATGTACCATCAACAGTTGGTCATATGACACAAACCATTGGTTTAAACAATTGTAATATATGTCAACATCAAATGGAATTTATTTGCATCAAAGCAGTGTCACAGCGTCGACGTTTCGGTCTCCTATCTGGAAGCTTAATCCCCGAGACCATCCTCAGGACCAAAGTTGCACCATGTATTCCCTCATTAATGCTGAACCTTTTCAATCTAGTTTTTATATCTCGTTTTTCACGGAAGCAACGGAAGCGCCTGCTTTCGTCTGCGCTTCTACACTTTCGTTCTCCACTAGGTCGGCTTCCTCTGTTCAACTCGCCAAACAAATCCGAGCATTTACAAGGCAGCGTTAAACCACGTTAAGTGGCTTAACGCTGCCTTGTAAATAAGACGAAGCCCATATTGCTACAGGAACATCGAGAAAAGTGACGTTCCTGAGGTGATAGGGGCTTGCAAATATGACCCTGAAGGTTTCACATGCAAGTAATATTTTGGGGAGACCTGATGGAACCACTGCTTTCTTCCTTCTCTGTCGCATGTACTGTGCTTTCAGATAAAACCAAATGGCATTCCCTGATGAAATCACACACTCTCTACTGCTGGCTGGCCCTTGACGGATTCCTGATAAAAGAATTTAGAACATTCACACTTAAATATAATGACATCCTAGTCATTATGTTCACATGTATGATAACCAGTTATCTGACTTAGAAAAAACACATCTAGTCTAAAACAAAAAAGAGCACAGGCCAACATGGCCATGAATCTGAGTTTGTTGGAATGAAGATGCTGTTTATCGCACCTAATAAATAACGATGGCCAGGGGAATGGTATTTATCGAGTTTTGTAAATAGCACCTATTATGAGTTTTTGGGGAATAACATGCGGATTTTGGTGCTTACCGCTCCAAAATCTGCATGGTATTGTAAATGCCATACACTTTTCCCCTGTTAAAATCCAGGTTTGGCCTGCTCCTGCCGAAGTTTAAAGAAGGGTGAATAATGCACCAGGTAATGGATGCGGTAAATTGCACCAAACCCAGAACTCTGATCTCTGGCACAGTTTCACTTCCACTGAGGAGTTTCGAAATACAGAAATCCTGACTGCATAACTCCCACCTATTACACAGGCTTTTAGTGAAAGGCAAATAGTAATTATCACCTCACTGCTCATTTAATCTTTCTGGGACAAGGTAATAATTTATCCACCTTACGTCACGAGTCAGTGTCTGGTGCACCTGCAAACTCTTTTTATTGCAACACATCAGCAGCGGCGGCTCCTCTGCAACGGCGGAGGAGCGCCCCCCACCCCAAGCTCTTTGAGCAGTGCAAACTGGACAAAATCAAATGATAAAAACATAATGTTATTATCAGTTTATTTTTCCTTACTGGGGCAGATTAACGGGGTGGGGCGGGGCTGGGCTTTCATCACAGCCAGCAGGGGAAGGAGGCATTGGTGCACTTAAGTACACATGACGGTTTGGCCGGCCGTCTTGTGCCGGCAAAACAGTCATTCGCACTTAGCATGTTCTCCACCTGGCTGTATTGCACAGCCTGGGCGGAGAACATACACAGGCTCCCACTCCCTGTCTAAGGGCCGAACCAGGGCGCACAGACCAATCACAACGCTGCTGTCATGCTGTGACAATAGCGCCATGATTGGCTTAGGGGAGTTTTGGAGCTTGCGTGCATCAACAGAAGAACAGAAGAGGACGGAGGAGAGATGGTGGCCGGCAGCCAGGTAAGTGAATTTTTTTTTTCTTTCTAATCCTACCCCACCCGTGCTATTCCGTGGCAGTCACCACTGCACACCAATCATCATCTCTTTGTGGTCCATGCTTGTATGAATGATGGTCTTTCTACCACCTGATGCTGGCTCATGCAGCCAAGAAGAAAACTGTGCTCTTGTCTACTTCAAGCTCTTTTCTGGCTGACTCGATTCTCCCTGCCATTGACTGTGTCCTCTAAGCCAAATTCTGCTTGTGTCAGTTGTCACCTCTGCCCACGATAGCCTGCTCCACATTCAGTCCGCCCACTCCTCTCCATAAATTCAGAAACAACTCGATGCCTGAGTTCTCATCAGACAGGAATATTACATCTTTATATTTTAACCCTTAAAGAAAGTCTTGAGCGATGCCACCTACATTTCCAATTGTTAGGTCCAAATCCAATTGTGGCTGCACAACCTACATTGAGATGAGCATCTACATGCATGCCTCAGCTCGCTTATCAAACATGAACATGACAAGTGCATATTCCAGGTCGCTGCTGTAGAGCACTGTCGGTGCATGCACATGTTTAAAACTGTATCTCGTTACAAAGAAAAATCATATTTCCTCAGTGCAGGCGCAAACTCACGGACAGATAGAGCGGTGGTTACGAATCGCCGTTTCATCTTTCATTGAAGGCGATCTGGCCTGTTATGGACAGCAAGCAGGCACTCCACTGCTCTATGCCTCTCCCATTAGGAAAAACTTCATACCACTTATGTTATAGGTGGCGCACAGTTAGTATGTCACAAAAGAGCATGTTTGTCCCTGCCCTCGAGTCAGCAATGGGATGCAGTTGAAAGGAAAATATATATATATGTTTCATTTACATGGATTCACAAACCTATGCACATGAGGGAATGTCCACATGGGATTGCACAGGCACACAATATGCACCTATACAATGGGTAGTAAAGAAAGTCACACAAGTATCTGCAGCCCATTCTGTCAATATAAAAGTGTCCTGGAGCACAAAACATGGGCACAGGTGGTCTCTGCAGCCCCAGGACATTTCCGTAACCCTGGCACAGATAATGATGTGACCTCTTTAGGTTTGCAAATAGAACCACAGCCACTTTTACGTTTTGGGCCCGCATAAACAAAGCTATACTTTTTTCTGTGGGGAAAACATATCTATATCAGTAAAACTATAGCAACAAAAGTGTTCTGTTTAAAGACAATAAGTCATGGTATTCAGAACCTCGCAATAGAGGTAGGAAATATACATAGCAACGCCCAGGCCCATTACTAGATTCATGTAAAATAGTGTTAATCGAATCCTAGATGTCTGTCCTCTCTTGATGGCTGCATAATTGCTGCTCATATGGCTACTCTTACAGTGAGGAGCTTAGCTTAGTCAGTGAGATTCGGGGGGTGTGAATCTAAAATTTTCCAACTAAAAAAACAGTGGGCCACAAGGTTGAGATGGACTATTCCCTTGAGGATCTGGGTTAATATTAATTTACATTAGGTGGACCTTAGGGGCTGATTTACAGTTTGATAGACAAGAACCCTGTTGCGGGGCAACTTCGTGCCCTGTCCACCAAACTCAAGGTCCATTGGCTCGATTATGAGCCATGCGGACCCCAAGGTTTATGCTGATGAAGTCAAATTTAATTTGTCAATGTAAAACTTCCTTCGACGGCCCGCTAGAAAAGGTACCATCGAAAGTAAGCAATCTTTTTTTTTTTTTACTGAATGTCACTACCCGGTATAGCCAGGTGGTGAGGAACAATAATAAAATTAAAAAATGATCCCCACACCAGAGAAAACTGGTGTGGGAGGTCAATAGTCTTTCTTTATTATTCAAAAACAAATTATCGCTTTGGGAGTTTGTTTCTGAAAAATAAAAACCTTGGAAAAGTTTGATGGCCAGCTGCCATGTTTGATGATGCCGTCCTTTAAACATTTTCTACAGAAACAGGAACTGGCTTGATGGTGGTTCCTGCCAATGTATAGAGATGTCCAGGAGGCTGGCGGACATCTTGAAATTTAGCAGGCAAAGTAAAGCAATAAAGTCCTCCATCACCATGTCTGCCTTTGCTCTGTCTGCTAAATCCTAAAACAGACCCTCCATCTAGAGTGGCAATGAGGGAGAACAACATTGATTTTGAATGCTACCCAAGAGATTGCCAGTGGTTAGACTATTTCCATGCATTCATACCATTACCTTTTAGTTGTTTGATTGCCAGTAGTATGCTGGAAACCTGAGAGTGGTGTACCTTTCCAAGCGTACTATGGCCAATATTTGTGAATTCTAAAAAGTTGTAAATTTGTATCCATTCAAGGAGTTCTTGATACTCGTTTGGTAAACTGATCACTACTGGGTACATTTACAAAGAAGTGGTGCAATGCAGCACAACAAGCAGAGTTGCTGTGCTGCTTTGCGTCACCTGAAAATATCAAAACTGCACCATCTATTAAAGAAATGGTGCAGTTCTGCTCTCTCTTACTTTAGTCTGCCTAGCCCCAATGCAGGCACCCTTGGGCTGTTGTGCAAGGGTGTCTGTGTTATGATCAGGATAGTTTTTTTGCAGGAAAGGGTAGGTTCCTGCAAGAAAGCCATATTCGGAGGCTTTTTGCTCTTTGTATGTTTTCCGAAGAATGCCTCAGGTAGGCGCACCATTTTA
Source organism: Triturus cristatus (assembly GCF_964204655.1). NCBI lineage: Eukaryota > Metazoa > Chordata > Amphibia > Caudata > Salamandridae > Triturus > Triturus cristatus. The sequence goes on along the minus strand of NC_140589.1, from coordinate 1,457,761,569 downwards.
GTAGTAACCCATGTCCACAGCCCTTTGTAAATATGGGTTTGTGTCAAAATACATGGGTGGATGCATGGGAATGCCCATGTAATGGCTACCTGAAGCAAATGAATGCAAGGTAGCGCAATGCCATGCCTTGCATTACTTTTTCTTATAAATCTCCACATATTTTGATTTGTGTGGCTTTGTAAATACCAAAAAGGATTTTGCATCTGGGCTGCATCAAAAAAATTATGCAACCCTGGTGCAAAATCCTTGTAAATCTGGGTCTAAAAATATATATCTTTTTTTTGTAAAATATTTTATTGATTTTTCCAAACAGCAAAATAACTATATGTCGACCAAACCACCAATCCCCAACACTTCGCTTCTCTCCCGCCCACTGAGATTACCAGCTAAATCAAATTATATGATGCTCATCCATCCTTTGCAAATCTTTTCAAATTTCTTTAGCATCCCCATCCCTTATAGGTCGCCTTTTCCTCTTCAGTACTAATGTCCATTTTGATTTCCCAATCTTTTAATGTAGGAGCCACAGCAGATCCCCATGTACGTGCCACTTCTCTCTTGGCTAAGAGAAGCCCCAAATTGATTAGTATGCACTGGTAAGAGGTTGCATTCGATTCACTCCAAACCCCTAACAGTACAAGGGAGGTCCTCCGGGGTAATCCGCACATCGGTAGCACTCTCCAGTCTATGGGCCACCCCCTCCCAGAATTCAGCCAATATCGGGCACTCTCAGAGTGTATGTACAAATGTACCCTTCTGTGCACGCCCCATCAGACAGTTCTCATCTAAGGCTTTCCCTATTTTATATAGTAAAACTCTGGTATAATAGACCCTGTGCAGTATCTTGAGCTGAATCAGTCTTTACAAGGCCTTAATCACTACTTGTCTAGGGAATTGCAACACCTCTCCTGAGTCTTCAGCCTCCAAGTCTCCAACCTCCCTCTGACATCAGGTTTTCTTTGTGTATTCCTCATCAGGGTCTGGTAGGTGAGAGAGATTGCTTTCATTAACATTGACACCCCCAGTAACCTATTCTTTAGGGACACAGCCTCCCATAACCTCTTCATCTGACCCGATCCTAGCTTGTGGTGCATGTCTCATTTGGAGGTACTTCAATATCTGGGTTTGAAAAATCTCATATTCTTTTTGAAGATGTGCAAACGCTACCACTCCATTAGCATCCCATCCAACTGAAAATGTACTTAGTCCTATCATATCCTAGTTACTGAAGTCCTCAAGGCGAGCTAATTCTCTCAGTCTTGTACCAATCCACAATGGGGTCTTGGGGCAAGACGCCCCGCCATCCCATCTCTCTATGAAGCTCATGCCACATACCCACTACCTGGTTTATTGCTAGGGGGGCATTCCACGCCAGCCTCCTGTCATAGAGGACTTGTAAATAGCCCTTCTCGACCAGCATTTCTCTGTCTAGTCGAAATGCCGGGTTGTCCGATTCCGTGTACGCCTAGTGATTAGTCACACTTAAGCCTGCCACCCATATTATCGCTTACATTAGGCAATGCTATCCCTCCTTCATTGGTGGATCACTGTAGGGTGGATAATTCTATTCTTGGGGGGGGGGCTGCAATAGCAATTTCCTCAGTAGAGTGTCTACATCCATGTAAAATCGATTGGGGACTCAAAAATGGCTGTTTGTAGTACATAGGTAAAACGGGAGAGTGCAACCATCTTTAATAGCTCTGCTCTTCCCATTAGAGAAAAAGGGAGTTTTCCTCAATGCCCGACATGCTTTTCCAGATTGCTCAATAATGGAACAAGATTGTCCTTGTAATGGGAGGTCTCCCCTCCAGAAATCCATATTTCCAGATATTTCAAACCTTCCCATTTGATTCTGAGTGGCACTGGGAGAACATCCTCTGCCCTCCACGTGCCCAATGAGAAAATCAGGGATTTTCCCCAGTTGATTCACAGCCCAGAATATTCCCCAAATACTTTGAATATTTCACCTACCCTTTCCAGCATCTTATCCAGGTTGGCAATATATGGTAGCATGCCATCTGCATAGAGTGAGATAAGAAACTCCCAAGGGGGGGGGTCTCATTTCCAACTCTCGATCCACGCATCTACCCTTACCAATTCCGATAAAGGTTCCAGAGCTAGTACAAAAAGAATCGGTAACAGAGGGAAGACCCGTCTCGTACATTTCTCTGTCTGAAATGCCGATGAGAGAACCCCATTCACTTTAAGGCGCACTTTAAGTTCTGTGCAGAGTAATCGGATCCAGGCCAGAATCTGTGGCCCAAATACCATTTTTATCCAGGACTGCGAACATATAGGGACATTCCACTGAATCAACTGCTTTATGGGCATCAAGAGAGGCTACTGCAAGAGGCACTCCCACATCTCTGGCTGCTACGAAATTATTTTATAATCTCCTAAGATTAAGTTGGGTGGATCTGTGGGGCATAAACCCAGTTTGATATGGGTGTATCAAATCCAGAGTCACTTTCCTTAATCGCTAGTGCCTTTGCTAGGATTTTCACATCTACATTCAATCGAGATATGGATCTATAGGAGTCCCATCTATCAGGGAACCTCCCTAGTTTTAGAACCCGTAACGCTGTTGCCATTCTCAAGTCTCGTGGGAGCTTGCCCTGCTCATCTTGTACATCTTGTGTTGTGAGGGACACATTTTGTCGATAGACATGGCAAGCACTTTACTGGGGGTCATTCGACCCTGGCACCTTCGGGCTGCACTGTTCCCAAGGGGAACAGGGTCAAGACTGATGTGCATAAGACTGGGTCTAAACTGGAATGGAATTGGGAGAAAAAAACGATGGATTTAGGCCCAGATCTCTGTACTGGGGTTAATGTATGACATTGTTCAGTATTCTGTCCATCAGTTTTTTAATTTGTCACCCCGAGTGGGACGGGTATTTCCAGACTTGCGTCCCGTGCTCTCTATGCCACTGGAGTCAAGCTAGCCTGGCTGATGAGAGAACTCTACTGGGGGGTCATTCAACCCTGGCACCTTCCCAGATTGTAATTGCGAGAATGTCAGTCTTACCTCCCCCTCCGTTAAATCTTCCTCTAGCTTCATCGCCCTCCCTCTGTCCAGTTTTCTGTAAGGGCAAATTCCTTTGTTGGGCCAGGCTTATCTGTTCTCCATGTCACTGAAATCAAACTAGCCTGGCTGATGAGAGGTGATACCCTGAAACCGTTCTTATGATGCTTGTTTCCAGTCCAGGAGGACCTGGCCTGGCAGTTCGGGCTGGACTGTTTCCATGGGGAACAGGGTCCTGACTGATTTGCATATGGCTGGGTCTAAACTGGAATGGCATGGTGAGCAAAAAAACGATGGATTTAGGCCCAGATCTCTGTACTTGGTCGAATGTCTGTCATTGTTCAGCATTTTGTCCATCAATTGTTCTTTTTGCATTTGTGTTTAACCTCATTAGATGCCACCAGTCGATATTCTTCCCTTTTTCCTTTTCAGTAGCTGATTTATCTTTCTCCTGGGGTATGCGCCTGTCTGCCTTTCATAAGCCATATATCTCTCTCTAGCTTCAAGCATTCTTGCTCCCGCTTATCCACTACTTCTTTGGAGATTATTTACCCCCTTACTGTAGCCTCATAGAACTTTCATAGGGTGGCCAAACTGCCACCTATATTTGTGTTTTCTAGGAAGTACCATTCTGTTATCCCTGCGAGTCTTTTTATATCCATCACAGATGGCAACAGCAGAGCGGCCATATGCCATTCACTTCTCCCCCTTGTCCATAGTTTAACTTCCAGTGGGGAGTGGTCCAATGTCCTCCTCGCTCAGAAGATAGTCTCTATAAATCTAGGTAAAGCCAGGGCAGGCATAAATAACTAATCTATGCAAGAGGGCATATCATGTACACCCAAATAATTGGAGAATCCCTCATCCCATTCATGCAGGGAGAGCCATACATACTCCATACCTAGGGCTCTTACAAAGCCCCTCAATTTTCCCCCCTGGGATGTCTGTCTGACCTAACATGAGTCTGATCCACCACTGGGACCATAATCATATTAAGCCCCTCCCTCCCCCCATTACAGTAGTCACAAGTGGGACCTTCGCTAGTATGCCACTTTATGCCCAGAGTTCTATCAGTAGACCCGCAGGGACATACACATTAATTAAGACCAGTGTTTCTCCCTACCAGTCTCCTAGAATCAATGCATAGCAGTCCATGGTATCTGTCCATAACTTTGCCACTACAAGTGGGAGGGACTTTTAAATCAGTATAGCCACCCCTCTAGTTTCCATGGTATATACCCTGCGTGTCCCGCCACCCTGTATCTCCCTCGTCACAGCAGCGTTGTGTGGTTTCCCTTCATATGAGTTTCTTGCTAAACACCACATCAGCAGAGTTTCTTGTAAGCTCTTTAGCGACTAGCGCTCGTTTAAAGTTATCGCCCAATCCATTAACATTCCTTGTCGGTAAAGTAAGTTAATTAATTCCCATAGTGAGTATAGTATACCACCTACTCCTCCTGAATGTCTCTGTGAGCTTGGTGACCTACCAATCAAAACTATTTACCTTTACAAAGCATAACATGTGCAAACAAACCCCCAACTCCCACCCCACCCTACAGTACTATGTCGCAATCTTGCAACTGACCGTCCCCCAAAATCACAGTACGTTGTTCGGCCCCGAACCCAAATCCTGTATTAACCCTTGTTATACGATGAAAAGAGCCAGAATCTGTCGCGCCAAGTCAGGATAGTGAGGCATCTAAAGATTGTTTCCAAACCTGGACATTGCTCCATTGACCAGTAACAAGTCCAAATAGGAAGAAAGCAGACCCCTATTAGTCCGTTTCTCTGGTGGTGTTCCTATTATTTACCTCAAAGTCCAAGGTGTCATCACAGGTGGTGGTGTCTCTCGTCCCAAGGTCCCGGATTCAGATTTCTCCTCAGCTGAGTCCTCCCCCGTACCTCGGAGGACATCCCATATAGTGCCCACATGCTTGGTGGCCCTTTGATGTCATGTCTCCATTACTTTTTCCCTTTTGGTCTCAGCTTGATTACTGGACAGTCTCTGGGTCTATCTCTTCCGCGTACTGCTGTGCTCCTTTGTGTCACTTCATTCAGCCATGTGGTGATTTTCATGGTCTCCTGGCAAGGGTGGATATCATCGGCGCTCCAGCCAGTCCCACAGCTCGGCCACGGCAGAGAAAAAGTAAGTTTCACCATCTAGCATGACCCGGAGTCTGGCAGGAAAATACAATTCAAATTGAATCCCAAGATTTGCAGGTATCTTTTTACTGCTAGGAACGTCTCTCTCTGTTCTTTCACCACTGTGGTATAATCCATATATAGTGCGACCGAGGCCCCCTCCAGCTCCTGGATCTCATGTGTTCGAGCCCTCTGTAATAGGGTATCTCTGTCCCTGTAATTTAGGAGTCATGTCACCGCTGCCCTGGAGGATGCTCCTGAGTGTGGCAGCCTGCCCGGCACCCAGTGCACCCTCTCCACCGTCAACCATTTAGAAGGCTTCCCCTCAAGAACCACTGTGGCAAATCAGCCCTCCAAGTACAACTCAATTGATGGGCCCTCTACCCCTTTCAGGAGACCCACCACCCTGACATTATTTCTCTGTGCTCAGCCCTCTACATCATCAAGTTTCCCTTGTAGCTTGGCCAATTTTTTTTCATGCTGTGAAATACAATCTCCCTGAGCTCTTTGTTGCGCTGATGCCCCCAGTGTTCCCGATGCGTCCTCTCCCTTAGGTGGTTACTTCTTCTCACTCCACCGCTGAGGGGCAGAAGGGTCCTACCTGTCCAAAAATCATTCACTCCAGTAGCAACGTAGTTAAGCATTCAACGGGCCACGTCGTCTCTTTGTGAGGGATAAGTTAACAGGGCAGGACCGTCAGGGATGTGGTTTGAACCATGGGTTTCAAACCACGTGGATCTTACTACCACTGTCCCTGGGTACGAGCACCCCTCAAGTCAGTCAGCAGTTATGGAATCAGGGCCCGTTCCATGGCCTTTTTTGCGCAGGCAATCTCACTCTATCTCCTCTCTATTGGGGGTGGGGTGGGAGAAAAAAGGGGGATTGACCAGCAGAAGCTGGGAGAGATTGTGGTCTGATGGCTAGACTGCCGACTTTGAAGCTGGGACATCAAGGCTAGAGCCTCAGGGCCAACTCCACATCCTGTGATTCTGGGCAAATCACTTAATCTCCCAGTGCCTACCAAAAGAAAAAATGAATGTGTCCTTTTATAACGTAACTGGTGCTCATGTAAAGTGCTCCAGTACCTTCGGGTCAAGTTTGCGCTATATAAATCAGCAAAAAAAAAAAGCTGGTGTCGTCCCAGAGTCAGGGCAGTGTGGGGTTCAGGTTTGCGTCCTACAACATAAAAGGAAAACCAGGTCAGGGTAACTCCCTCTCCTCCTTCCGCTCCTGCGCAGCAGCTGTGGCCATATAGTGCTATCCCCTGAGGCCTGGCACGCAACGCCCATTGGGCTGAAACTCCCCCCCGTCATGTGTGGCACCCCGGGCTGAGACAGCTTCCTGGGCACACACACAGCCACACCTGAGTACTTCACAGGTCTTTAAAAGGCCATTTACTTGCTAATGAGGCCTTGTTGTTTTTTCACCCCTTCTTGAGCCCCTGCATCTGCACTCTGATTGTCACTGGAACAATTAGCCCCCCCCAAAACTTTTAGTTGCCCCCCCCGAAATGTGGCTCTAGTTGCGCCTCTGCCTGAGGCCCCCGTAAGCCTCACTGTGATGCCGCAATCTCCTGCGAGACATCGATCGGTATGTTAGTCTAGGGATTTCCCCTCGTACCTTCAGAGGGCTGAGTGCTCTAGAGGAGAGCGGGTGAAGAATAGCAGAGAGGAGAGCCCATCTCCCTCTCCTCCCTGCCCAGAGCGCTGAGGTATGAAATGTTTTCCCCTGGGGTCGTTAGGCCTTGCTGCAACCCTGGCGAGAGTACTGGGTATTGTTCAGCGGGCGGAGCTAGCTCCCTCTACGCTACAACACCTCTTCTGTGGCCCCTCTCCTCCTTTCCAGTACAGCCCTGGTAACGTGCCTCTGTCCACCTCCGATCAGCTCCTGGGCCACGCACGACTCCTCGCTCTTCAGGGCGCCATGTTGTTTCCTGAGCTCGTGCTGGATGAGTGCTGCCGCCAGCCGTCTCTTCGGCCTCGCAGGCTGGGCCTAACCTCAGTGCTTTAAATGGGCCAGTACTGTTCGGTACGGAGTACCAGCACTTTTTTATTTTGAGTGGGAGAGTACCTGCACTTCTCAAGAGAAATACTATACTTGTAATTAAAGAGCACCGGCACTTCTCAGAAACAAGCAGGTACTCTGGTTCAGAGTACCTGTACTTCTATTTTTCCATTTCAAGCACTGCCTAACCTTTTGGTGAAATCAGAACGAAAAGAAAAACCGACAGACATAGCAGACCCCAAACGGGGCCCCAGACCCAACAAACGAGCCAAAGCATGTATTTATTTGGAAGGTATCAGACTCCAAGCACCCCCACTCAAGCTACGCCCCTGTTTACAGTCTTTGCGTTACAGTGAGTTGATGCGTTTTGGTACTAGCCGACTTTGCTTCATATGCTTAGATAATATTTTAAATTAAAGTAATACCCCCATAATTCACTATGCAATACTAGGTTTTCAACTATAATCAATAAAGATTACAAATTAAATGATTTTGTAAAAACCCCATGTGAAAATCATGTTGCATGCTTTTAAGACTCCGTACAAAACGACTGCCATTGTTTCCAGTGCTGGAATCAGTCTTTAAAAACCAAAGCTGCAGCGCTTTTTAATGCAGCTCCCACACAATTTCTGACTGCACATCCCACTCACTGTGACTCACCGTTAGTGACTATTCGACAGAATGCGTGGCCGCCTGCAGAAGAGATCCGTTGGATCAGAATCTGTGACTAACCCACCTTCCTCTGAGTAGATGTCTTGTTTAGTCTGTGGGTGTTTTCCTCGAACTTTATTTTTATTTCATATACCCACGAATGATTATGTTCTTACGCTTTGGAAACTAGTATTTTCTTTTTCTTTTTATGAGTTTCCAAACCCACTGACAGTCTAAGAATATCGGGTGCCGATTTTACATAACTTCTGTATTTATTTAAAGTACAGCTTTTGAATTTATTTAAAGTACAGCTTTTGAGAAAACTAATAATATAAAAAGTCGTGGCTTAGTAGAATCTCTGAAAATGCTTATAAAACGCTTCTACAAAACCTATAACAAACTTCCCAAAATGCTTAACATAGTTGTTTGGCGGCCTGTTATATTAAAAATGGAAATACATACTTGTAGCACACAATAAAAATCTAAGGGTAAACCAAATTTCATTTGACACAGGACTAGCCACACCTTGCTCTTTAATAACGATGATGGAGACCGAGCATTTGTCACACTCGACACCACATGGGTTTCTTCTACAACTGGAAGACCTGAATGGGCATACTTGGTGAAGTCTTTGACTTGTTCTATTCATTCAGTTAATGCCACTCTGAGATGGTCACATTGGAGGATTCTAAGGCACTACCAATGTCGATTCCATAGATCCATTTTCTCCCCATGCTGTTCAGTTTAAGTCTGGACCGTTTTTGTCCAGAGTCATTCGCCTGGTTATCACAATCCAGAAACATGGTGATGAGAGACATCTTTATTAAAAGTAAGAGAACAGGACACCACTTACCTAAGAAAATGCCTGGCAAACGATCAGAAGCTGGATGCTGCTATGGTAATTGAAACTAAAACGCTAATGGCCTCCGATGTTGTCTTTTCTCTAACATGTAACTCACCATTCAGAAATCACTAACCACACAATCAGCAAATGGAATCTCACACGTATTTCTTCTTCCATCTGTAGTAACTCCTGGTGTTTTGCTTGAATACCAAACCCAATTTCATCTCTCCAGAGTCACATGTGCTGCTCTCAAAATATTCCAACACATAACATCCCCACTGATCTCAGGTTTTCATTACTTTGACAACATAATCCAAATATCAATTTCCCTAGGCTGGCTCAGAATTGAAGTCCAAACTAACTCTAAGGTATCTTGTGTACAAGAGCATTCACCATAAGCCTGCATTTCAATAAAACTATATTGTCACACATTACCAACTCTTCAGAAAGCATCCTCTTCAACTGTATATATACCCTGAAGTTCAGAAATCTACAAAACTGCAATAGTCTTTTTTTGGCTGTGCTTCCAAAATATGGATCTGCCTTTTGCCTGACCTACATCTAGCCACAAACTCTCATTTTACATGAAAGAACTTGACAAGTTCCTGTTCAATGGATGTTTGACCAGTGAAAACCAACACTCGTATTTAGCTCCCTACAACACACCTGCAGCCTCTACATGTCAATACTTAACCTCTAAAGTGTCTATGGCAGAAGGGTACATCTGCAAATGTTACCTTTAAGGTGTTCACTAAAGATACTTGGAAAGTCCTACAAGGCTTCTCTTTAACACAAATCCTTTTCTACATCAATAGCTTCCCCGTTGTGTATTCCCTCATGAATCTAGCCATAACCTCCCACTCTTACTTTGACACCAATACTCAGAACCATTTCACTAACACAGCAAACTGCTTTGCTGCATACAAGGACTTTAAAGGAGTTAACCTAGTTGAGTCCAAGCTTGATGTCTTCATCCCAAGGAACTACATTTATGCCCCCTACTACTCGTCTCACCAAACCTGCCCCTACAAAAATCTGAGTCTTTGTTAAGGCTATCCTCATTATGGATACCTGTATCAAATCTGCCTCTAAGGTATTCCAGCCATAAACCAAGAAAAAGCCTCCCAGAATACCTATTTGCTATAGGCCAATTTCATACTTAACCATGTCAAAAATTAATGATGTCTATCAAATAAATGTACTTTAACAGATTTAGGTCTTGGTTGCGACTGTCTTATAAAATAAGACACCTACGTAAATCACCCAAATACATCAGCACTCACAGTGCTCCCATCTGTGGATTTACATTTCTAAATCCCATATCCTTAGTCTTACAGAAACGACATAACCTATAGGAGACTCACACACACACACACACACACACAAGCACACTCTCTTTGACGTTGTCAATCCATAACGTTGTCACGCTTCCAAGATTAAATTATATCTCAAAGGCTAACACAAGAGTAATTTAATTTATAACCTAGATTCTTCCTGTTATCGATAAAAACAAACCTTAGTACCAAAGAAAAACACCACCAGTTGTCTATTGATAACTGCAGTAAAAAATACATTTTTATTAATAAACAAAACTGCTTTTCGTGAAAACTGTGTGCTTTCTGAAACAAGCATTGGAAATGCAATGGGTCTCACATTTTTTGGAGCTGGAGCTATTGGCATTATAAATGCCAATGTTTTTACCTAAGCAATATAAATGCACTCCCACCTTAATATAAATAAAGAACTCTGTTGTGTTTTTAGGTGCTTGTTTTAACAAAGAGTCAGAACTGGCATTTTCACTCCCATCACTACGTCACCATTGCAGGTGTACTACAATGACAAAAAAAACACGTCAATGCCTTCAAATTTGGTTATATTGATTTCAAGCATGCATGCTTGTACGGGTGTTTGTGTCTGTCTGTGTGGTGAGTAGGCCTGGGCGTTAAATACCGTTCCGCTCGTGGAGTTTGGGTAATTTTGCGATCCGCAGAGAACGCATAATTGACCAAAATTCTGTATTCCGCAGCTTCGCAGAATTTTTTGCTTGTTCGCGTTCTCAAACTGCGTGTTCGCAAGATATTTCCCCCTGAGCATGCAAACAGCATTCACGAGCAGGAAAAAAGCATTGCCAACAAGCAATTCCACGTGTTCACAGGATTTCTGCGTGCTCACGGAGATTTTGTACCGTTTCGCGGAGCTTTGCATAGCGTGACTACGCAAATTCCGCCCACCCCTAACCTAGTGGTGAGGTGGGTGTTTGAATACAGTATTTGTTTTTTTTGTCCTTACAATATAGCTTCAGTGTAGGGCAGTTCTGTATTTCTGTGCTCTCTTTTACGTTTTTGTGTTTGTTTTTTATCTTACAGTACGCTCCACAGTAGAAGTGGTGATGGTCACCCCATACATCATGTGAGGTGTGTTGGCATGCAGTTCGATAATGTATTCTGAGAGCTGTATTTAAAGGTGTGTCTTAGGTTCGTAATCGCTTGGGCATTGTCATCCATATATTTGATCGCTTGATGGAGGTTTTTGTTTTTGTAGTAATACATTTGTGGAAGTTCATCTTTGCAAGCACCTCCTGATTTCTTACTCTCATTTATGACTGGGCTCGATAACCCCCTACCTAAGCTATTACATCCAATACTCTGGCTCTCACTAAACTGCCAAATGGTAGATGAGAAATAGACTAACTGATTGTGCTAAATGGATACATTTTCAATAGTTGAGGGTGCCCTTTAGGCCAAAGGGTTCTATGATATCTCACCGCAGGAAACTCCCTCACACACAGTTTGCATTGATGAGTCTTTCTTGGCGAGGATGCTGCTTTGCTGGCCATTCCCCTCTTTATGTTCTGTACTTGTTTTTTGAAAAGCTGTTCTTTTCTTGAACCATTGACTTTGTTCTGGGAAGAGCAGTGCACCCATGGGGACAGACCAAATTCCCCATGCAGCAATGAATACGGAACTAATTCCGTATTCATTGCTGCCTCTTTTTTTTATATGTTTGTTTACAGGGGTCTCACCCCTATACCATTTTATGTTTTATTTCCTTTTCTGGGTGCCACCCAATCTCACACAAGCCCCAAATTCCCTCCCACGCCTGTTTCACCCATATTATTTTATCCCACTGTGAAGGCAAGGGGCGGAAATCATCAGGGGCGCACAGGATGCGCAAGCAAGGCCGAATACCTGGCCAAAGGTGGGTGCTGGGATATTAGAGACAGTAGAGGAAGCCATCTGCTCGCCGTGTGGAATGTGGAGGTGTATTGCACATGGCAATTCCTGAATGAGTTATTTGAACCATGGCTGAGTTATATTATATTGTATTATTGCCTTTTTAAATAGTGCTAAACTGTTTTTCTTGGTTTTTAATAGGAACATTTATCCATTTATGTATACAAACATCCCTTTGTAATTATTTTTAAATATTGGAATATGCCATTTGCACTAAGTGCTGACCAGCCCTTGAACTTTGATTGTAATATTTCGAATTCTTAATGTATTTTTGTAAGGTTTATTTTATTCCTGTGGGTGATAGATGCCAATGTTTATGTATAATATTGATCTGTGTCTCTTTTATGGATTTGAATATAAATCCGAATAAAGATTTTGATTGAATGAGATGTTTGAATCATAAAGAACTTGATAAGAGGGGTATACAATGGTTAAAAGGTAGGTCCTGAAGTATATTGAAGGGATGATTACTTTGTCCACTAGAAGTTGTTAATATTAGGTAGTTATATTTACATGTATATGTATGGTTATTTAAATAGCACAAACCAAGCCGAGCAGCAACAGAGTAATGAGCAGAAGAGTGAGAACCCAAAGTACTTTGTTGGTTATTAACAAGGAATTAGTGGGTACATAATGAGTGAGGTGATAATACTCTGTGAGAAGGTAGGTGTGTCTTCAGGTGAGTCCTGATTGCAGGAGGGTGGGGGCAGTTAGGATGCTGGTAGGGATGATGTTCCAGATCCTGGGCGGGCAGACCGAGAAAGGTTGCTTTATGGTCTTGGATTCATGCATGTTTAGCAAGGTATTGTCTTGGCGCATAGGGTAGCATAATCCCTCGCCCCCCCACCCCCTCCCCCCTGACTAGTTTCTTAGCTGCATGAAGAGAGTTAGGCTGACAATTAAGGGCGAGGGGAAGGGCAATTTGAAAGCATTCTGATGCCCGGATGTGTTATTTTGCCTCCTTCTGGAATTTTCCATTAAAAGTTTCAAAAAAGATTTATGTGAATGGGGTACCGCGTAAAAATTCCTCTTCCAATATTTTTCCTATAAGAAAGAATAAGACACGAATGCATTTTAATGGCTCAGTTTACACGTGGATTCCCGCAATACAGTGTACCATACTTCACTGAGACAGATGTACACTTTTAGGACCATTAGACTGGCAGTGAAGAACCCGTGGAAAAGGACCCAGGCGCGCCTTAATCAGTGAGTATAACTCATGTACAGATGTGCAGAGCACAGACTGCTTGTTAGCTGAAAACCAAAACACGCCTCGTGCTTCAACCGAACCTGCTCGAAAACCCGCAGTTCTTTCACGCACAGATTCCGCCAGCGTTATCTGAAAACATTTTACAGGAAAAACCAGAGTTAGTCGAACTCTTTGAGGATCCTTTGTTATCCCTACAAGGGTGTGAAAACCCCATTTGTGTCTGTATGAAGATTCCCTCGGGCCCTCAGAATATAGACTTATTGGAGGGAAATCGACACAGCACAGTTTATGTAGCCCAAGTTAGTGAGGTACGTTAGGAGGGGCGGCGAGGGAGTGAGAGCCGGAAGGGGAGGGACTGATAGTCACACATATCTAAGCATTCTGATCATAGCTGAGCCCACCAGACTGTGAATAGCTGCTGTGACTTGCACGCCACCTGCAAACCATAACATGAGTGAGCAATTTCATGGCTAGACCGGACCACCAGAGAAAACACACACAAGCAAACCACAGCGACAGCAGCAAAGGAACCCTGTGCATCACTTCACGTCCTAAGTGCAGATCCCCAATGCACACGATTCATTCATTTATTTATGCATGCATGTGTCATGCTTTTATTTTAGGTTTTTACTTGATTTCTTCTGCACAACCCAGACCGGCGGCTAAAGGGAGGAAAGGGAGGATATACTTACGGTAAATCCAGAAATACTTTTTTTTAGAGTAGGAATGGAAGTCATATTGCCAAAATGATACATTTATCGAGGACACACAAGTTCAGCAGCCCTTTTAGCGCATGTAAGTCAGAGACATTGGGTCATGTTTGTGTACTGCAACAATAACTTGAATATATTGTTTAGTAAAAAGTAGAACGCTGTGAACAGCCTTGGCGAAACTGGTGTGGGCGATCCAACGAAAACCTGAGTTTTAGCCAAGTTCGGGGTTTGCAGATGTTCATGAGGTTTCCGAAATTCGGCAAAAGGGAAGGAAAGTGACCCTGCAGCTGTGGCCCTTCACCTGTCAGCGCAGAGAGAGGAGGAGGAGGAGGGAGAAATCCGACGGTGGTTTCTTTCCGGAAAGGAAGAAGGCTTTTTAGTGGAGACAAATGTTAGACTGTCTCAACTCACACAGCTTTTTTGTGAACATTTGTGACTTACTCCAAGACTAAGGGTGACCCACTTCCGAATGTCCAAAAGCAAGACATGTTTATTCATGGAATAATTGCCCAGAGAGTTTTATATTCACAGTAGTGCTACTTGTACACTTCCTAACCTCAGATATCCAAACAGTTTTCTTTCCTCATAAGGTTTTTCAACTATTTTTTTTAAAAGAAACCCTGCCCTATGCGCTGGTTTAAAAGTTTTTTTTAAGGATGAATGCATCAGGGAACAGGTCCACTGAATGGAGACATATTTGGAGGTTAATCAAGAAAGCACACACTTCCCAGTAGTTTAGGATTTAGCTAGGCCATGCTCAGCCATTGGTGGGGCGGGATCAGCCTTTTCCTTATATAAAGAGGTCTTCACAGTTTGGATGAGCCCACAGGAGTACTGAAGAGGTTTGCATTGATGAACTAGCCTGCCCGGTCACAACCTATGAGGCAGCCAGATTCCACAGCTCTCCTGCCACCAGTGCTCAGTTCCTGGGTCTAAGCGCTATACCCTGCTGAGGTTTAAAAAAAAATACTTCCCACTTGCTGATACACAAGATCAGAGATTGAACTGCAAGCAAGCATGGGCTCCGTGACTGGACACTCTGAAATTCTATTAGGGAAAAATAGACATCACTCCCTCCTCTGTGAATAGATTTAAAAAAAAGAGTTGTATATTTTTGGCACTCCAGAGATAAACTTGGCCTCAGACAGCTTGCATCTGTTTCATTGCTGGGCAAGGGCATACAAAAAAAAAATCAAGCACTGTTTTAGGCTGGTTCCCTTGTACAAGTTCATCTTTTGTATTTCAGCTTGTGTATGTGGTTATGACAAAGAAATGCGACTTGTAACTTGCCTGCCTTTTGCTCCTCTTGTTGTTGATCCGTGCTTTTCCCCACACTTCCTCATTGTGGTCTGAACTTGCTGCCTCTGTTATTTTTTTGCACTTACCACTCTTGTTCCTCTAGCAAGTCTTCTTGTGGTCACAGGCTGTTAGTTGTCCTTTTCTTAACCTACACACTATGAATGGTTCAAAGAGTACCTTCAGCCAATAGCATGACGGCTTCCGGTTCATGTGGGTAATTGAACAAACACAAAATCTAGCCATTGCACTCTACTTAATTTAGCAATCCATCTTTCCACAGAAGACGCATTTGACCCATTAGATATGTTTAGAAAGACGGACTAACAAACAACTTGCAAACATGGCAACCTACAACGCGGGTTACATACCTCTTTATCCTGAAAAGTGAAAGGCTTATAAATAGCGTATACGAAAGGACTTTGCGGGCAGTACCCGGCAGGAAGTCTCTGTGTTGTTGAATAGAAGGAGGCATGCACTGTGCCTGCTTTGGAGAGAGTGTTTCTGTTTTGTGCACGTGGGGAGTGTTAAATCCCCATGAGAACATGCAAGACTGTGGCTTGTGGACATTAGGGAATGGCAGTGATTTTATGTACCACACAATTGCACATACATGTTTTAGTACCAAGAAAAAAAGGGTCAAAGCTTCAGGTGTTAAGGTGAACGGTGAGCTGTCTTGTGCACCCATGATTTCTGATAGTTGTGCGTATGATGCTTTGACAGTTAAAATGTGCTATGTTCGGAATTTGAATTGTGCCCTTGAGTGCAGTGAATTATAGATGGCCGGATGAAGTATTTTTAGTGCTGTATGCTTTTTGAGGGAGTTAGGGTGGGCTGCAAAGGATGGTTGTGTTTAAGATGGTTAACTTGCTGCATGTCCTTTGAGGCCTTCATTGCCTGGGGTAGTAGTTTCCTCGGGTTTAAAGCTCTGTAAAGCTCTAGGTAACGGGGTGTGGCTTGGAGTGTAATAGGGACACCGCTGCTCCGATTCTCAGTGACTGGGCACACCAGCAGGGTTCTCCCTCCCAACTCTCACTCCAATAGAGCGATAGCCCCACTTCAGTCAGACATTGCGCTGTGGCCACCTCTCATCAGCAGTGGGCGAAAAACGATCACTTGGTATGCTACCCAGACCGATTGTAAGTGGTTTAAACTACTTGCAAGCATTACTCCTATCATGTTTTGTGTGTTTGATGTAACACCATGATTGGCCAGGGGTATGCCCAAATGTGGGCCCCATGCTCAAGGTGCCATAAGATTCAAGCTAAACCTCACTGGTGAGACCTAATAAGAACGATGCCAGTCTGGCTTTGCTTGTACTCCCTTCTGGAGGTGGTTTCACCTAGCAGTTCAGGATGAACTGTTCCCATGAAGGGTACGGTCAGCACGTATTTGCATAAGGTGGGCCTCTAGAGTGACACAGTAGGTAAAACACAATGTGTTGGAATACTATACAGAGTGATTGCAAGTGGGTTATACTATTTACATGCCATCCACCTGTCACCTTTTGTGTGCTTGAGACCTTGTTGTGCCCTGGATCCTCAGCACCAGCTCTCTCTACTCTTCTCTGGTGATTCCAACAGCGCTGCCAATACACCGCATTTTTGTCAGCACTCAGCAGCAGTGCCATGGCTGTGGCTACTATGACTGATGCTTGGTGGTGGTTCTAGAGGGTTGACCAGCGCCTGCAGGGCAGCCAAGCATGAGGTGATGGCTGTGATGGTGGAGAGCACTGAAGTAAACTCTTTTTCAGTCATACATGCAAACTTAGACAAAATGCCATCACAAACAGTGCAATAAAGCCAATCGCTGTAGTGGGACCATGGTGTATGTTGTCATGGCTGGAAGCAGGATGTCTGACATTTGAACAGTATTTATATGTATGTATGTTTGTATGTGTGTATGTATCTATGTATGTATGTATATGCATGTATTTTTTAAGCCTGGCTGACAACCAAATCTGTCAGGCTATCCAAAGAGGGCTATTCAAAATTATCAGAGGGAAAATCTTCTACCCCAAGGGTTTGCCAGATGGAATAACCAACACCAACACCTTACCTCCTATGGTAATTTGTGAGATTCCATGAAACAAAATACCTGTCTATTACTTTAAAAGATAGTAACAACAATCCATCCTTACATGTCTACTGCTTTAAGATGATCATTCACAATACATGAGTCTGCCTTGTTGTAACCTTTCATAGTTAGAGGTTCAAGCCTACAGTCTTATGGTCATCTTAACCAACTTTATCTTGCTGTATGGAGCATAAGCATTCCCACATTGCAAGAAATGCAACCGAAACAATGTTGTTATCAGTGGAAGCCATAACATTTGCCCAAACAAAAACAAATGCTATCCTCAAGATAACCAACTGGGGAGTGGAGATGTATATATATATTCAGCGCTATGTGATTAAGGCCGCATGTCTGGCAGCCGAAACGCGTCATTTGGACACTTGATGCTTGAATAAATCATCATTTAACTCTCAACTTTGCCTTTGGAGTCTGTTTCCTGGTGTTGCGCCTTTCTTTGGATGGTGGTACCCCTGGGATCCTGCTGTGGAATATATATATATATATATATATATATATATACATATATATATATATAATTCACTGAAGAAACCATAGGTTTCAGGGGTGTTATAGTTAGCTGGACATTTCCCTCGTCCAAAACCCTAGAAATTCCCCCGTTATAGTTAGATCAGCTAACTATAACTCGCGCGCCCCCGCATTGCACTGCTGATGACGTCACATATTACATCACTCATGACATGGTCAGTGACATCACTGATGACATCACTGATGACATCTCAAATGACATCATTTGCTGACAGAAAACTGTTTTAAAACCTGTCATGTTGTCAAGTTTTAGTAGCATTAGACGCCAGTGTTTGCTTATGCATTGATAAAATAAGCCATGCTTTGACACTAATATGCTGTACTTTAATATGTAAATTGTGTGTAGTCTCCTTACCCCTTGCACAGTAGTGAATGAGTTTTGGTAAGCTGCTAGGGATAGTGTTGCTTGTCTAGAATCACACTGTGAGTCTGTGTGCATTTGGGAACCACTGTGAGAGAAGTATGTGGTAATATCGTGTATTTGCTGACAGATAACTGTTTTAAAACCTGTCTTGTTGTCAAGTTTTAGTAGCATTAGAAGGCAGTTTTTGCTTATGCTTTGATTAAATGAGTCAGGCTTTGACACAAAAGTGCAGTCCTGAAATATGTAGATTGTGTGCAGTTCCTTTACCACTTCCATTGTAGTGAATGAGCTTTGGTAAACTCCTAGGGATAGTGGTGCTTGTCTAGAATAACACTGTGAGTTAGTGTGTATTTGGGAACCACTGTGAGAGAAGCATTTGGTAACATCGTGTATTTTCTGACAGGTAACTTTTTTAAAACCTGTCATGTTGTCAAGTTTTAGTAGCATTAGAAGCCAGTCTTTGCTTATGCGTTGATTAAATGAGTTAGGCTTTGACACAAAAGTGCAGTCCTGAAATATGTAGATTGTGTGCAGTTCCCTTACCACTTCCACAGTAGTGAATGATATTTGGTAAACTCCTAGGTATAGTGGTTGTTGTCTAGAATCACATTGTGAGTCTGTGTGCATTTGGGAACCACTGTGAGAGAAGCATTTGGTAACATTGTGTGTTTGGTGACAGATAACTCTTTTAAAACCTGTCATGTTGTCAAGTTTTAGTAGCATTAGAAGCCAGTCTTTGGTTATGCATTGATAAAATGATTCATGCTTTGACACTAAAGTGCAGTACTGAAATATGTAGATTGTGTGCAGTCCCCTTCCCCCTTCCACAGTAGTGAATGAGTTTTGGTAAGCTGCTAGGCATAGTGTTGCTTGTCTAGAATCACACTGTGAGTCTGTGTGCATTTGGGAACCATTGTGAGAGAAGCATTTGGTAACATAGTGTATTTGCTGACAGATAACTGTTTTAAAATCGGTCATGTTGTCAAGTTTTAGTAGCTTTAGAAGCTATTCTTTGCTTATGCATTGATAACATGAGTCAGGGGTTGACACTAAAGTGCAGTACCATGTACTATTCTCTTCACTTTGCCAGAACTGAAAATTTAAAGGTTTTACCCAGGCACTGTTCTAGCAGTAGACTGATGATTTAGTCAGTTTCCAAGTACTCATGCTGTGAACCATACATTACCACATAGATTGCTTCAAATGTCTATGCAGTATGCATGCAGTCTTCTAACATACTATACACTTGTCTTTCACATTTTCAATTCCCTAGTCAGTATCCATACACTTCCAGGAAACACCCTGTAACTCCCTTTGCAGTTCTCTAGTGACCCATTCAGCACCATGTACTAATCCATTCACTGTGCCAAAACCTAACCACTTATAAATTCACCAAGACACTCTCTTTGCAGTACTTTAATCATTCAGTCAGTGCCTAAGTATTCATGCACTGAGCCAGGCCTTAGCACATGGACTGCTTCAAACCCCTATCCACTATGCATGCAGTCTTCTAACCACCTAGACACTTGTCTTTCACACTTTCAATTCCCTAGTCAGTATCCATACAGTCCAGCAAACATCCTGTCACTCCCTTTGTGACCCATTCAGTACCAAGTACTAATCCATTCCCTGCGCCAAAATCCTACCACTTATAAATTCACCCAGGCACTCTCCTTGCTGTACTCTAATCATTCAGTCAGTACCCAAGTACTCATGCAGTGAGCCAGGCCTTAGCACATGGACTGCTTTAAATGCCTATCCAGTATGCATGCAGTCCTCTAATCACCTACACAGTTGTCTTTCACACCTTCAATTCCCCAGTCAGTATTCATACACTTCTAGCAAACGCCCTGTCACTCACCCAGTGTGTCTCCTTATAGTACTGTAATCATTCAGTCAGTTAGCATGTAGTCTTTTAGTGAGGTAGGCTTTAGGGCATGAACTGCTTCAAAGTAATATGCACTATGCATGTAGTGTTTTAACGATCGTCACACTTGTGTTTCAGGGCTATAGTTTCTTAGTCAGTTTTTATATAAAATGTGTTTGTACAGTAATGGAATAGTATACATTTGAAAGTTTCTAATATACATTAATTTGTGATTCTTTTTTACAGATACAGAACAGGAGTGTTTCTCATCTGTTTGCACTCTTCTCGTGCAAGATTGTTTGGATGAAGGGTCCTTCGGTGTTTCATCATACTTGCCGTGCTGTACGAGTATTTCTTGTTAGGATCCCCTTGCAAGAGAACTCTTTTGCAAATCTTGCACGTGACCAAGGTGGTATTGGTCTTTGTTTGCCCCTCGGGAACAGTAAAAAATTTCCACACCACTTAAGGAAAACGTTGTGGGCGTGGTGCGTCCTCCAAAAATTCATCCTTAGATTCGGTGAATATTTTAAAGCGACAACTTTTACAGTTTTTGTAAGGTAAACTTATAAAATGTTGTTAGCTGTAAGCATTTTATATATCTGTGATTTGTATCTTGTGGTATTTTGTTGAGAATAGCATGTTTTTTTTTTTGCAACAATCTTTGTGATTGGTTTTTTTTTGCCCGCTGTTAAGTGATGAGTACGATTGAAATCACTATTTTTAGTGAAATTTAATATATTCTGAGAACAGCAAAAAAGGCAAACAAATTACTTTGTGGAAATTATGCTGTGTTGTAAAAAATGTATTATTACATGTTACAATTTTTTTTTCCTTTTCTTTCACAGATCCAAATTTTAAAATAAGCAATTTATATGAATTTAGATTGGAAGAAAATCTGAAAAAAATGTATACCATTTTTTATTCCTATTACTGTGAAGGTAAGTTTAACTAAGTCTCAATATGCAGAATGAGGAGGTCTGCAAGCAGCTACAAAGTTGAAAAACGTTCCTAAAAACACTCTGTTTATACCTATGTAGTTTTGAAATCTGACCATAATCAGATATCATGTGACCTGCAAAAAAAGAGATTTGAGAGGTTCATAATATTTCCCATTTTAGCTATTGAAGGACCGCAATTATTTCAATCATTCTTCTTTGAACATCTTTGTAGACAAAACTCTGTGCTTACCTTCTATCATTCACAAGGAATTTTAAAAACGGAAATATGGCACTTTTTGTAACATAGTTATTGTGCAAGATACTCTTTCATATTTACAAAGAGAGGAAAAGGCACTCTGTGCACTTTTTATACTCCATGTAAATACAACCTCATCATGCACACCACTTTGTGTTGAAAGGGTGTTCTATAAGTGTTGTTGTGCATGATTGCACTTAATACTCAAAGAACAAGACACATGTCTAGATTTATCATAAATCATAAATGTCGATATATGTGTGAATGCTGCACCATTCTAAAATTGGTGTAGGAAAGCACAACAAGGAGAATTGTTTCAATTTCTCCACATTTGTATATCTTCAATGTATGCTAAAATGTTCAGCATACATTGAAGGAGAAAAATGCATTCTCTTATTGTTTTTGTGCAGGAAGGTGTGTCTTCCTGTAGAAAAACAAACAGCACATGACACAGATATCCTTGCACTATGGTGCAAGGGTGCCTGTGTCACCACATGGCTGCAGTTTAAGCAGCCGTGCAGAGAGAAGCATAGATTTGCAACATATTTATGTACATATGTTGCATCCCTGTGCTTCGAAAGTACTACAGCACACAGCAGTTAAAGGGATTACTGTGTGATGCTGCAGCACTTCCTCATAGTTCTGCACTTATACATTCACCATATGCTACTAATGCATTCATTCAGACAATTACGTACTACACATACATTCATCTAAACTTTCACACACTAACAAAGAAATTTAGCTCTTTTTTTAAACCAGGAAGGTTAGTTCTTAGAAGAACCTTTTTTTTCTTCTTTTTTGTTTTTAATTTTTTTTGTACTTTTTGGAACAATTTTGTTATTTTTTAGTTTTTTTCAAAAGGAAAAAAAGACAACAGGAGGAACAAAACAGTCAACTTCTGCAAAAAAATAAAAATAAACACAAGTTTAGCACGTGTGGTTTTGCTGCGCTCTGCAGATTAGTTCAATTGACTGCTCGCCGTAACATAGTAGTTTGTTGCATGTAATGCAACTAATTTTTAGTTTTCCAAATTCTGGACGTATTTCTGGGTGAGTGCTTGATGGTGATGCTGCAGAAGTGCTTGCCACTGCTGGCTGAGGCTGCTTTCGGAGTCTTCTGCATTCCTGCTTGGCCAGGTTCACGGGATGCAGAGTCCTCAGGTGTTTTAACATACTTACAGTCCCACAAGAGTATTTTTTTGATGGATCTCCTCTGGAAAGCACTCTTTGACATATTTTACATGTCACTTTAGTTGAATTCGTTTTATTTTGTCCTTCTGGGAAGGAAAAAATTTCCACACCACAGAGGTGTATCTTTCTGGGCGTGGAGGTTCCACAACAGATTCCTCATCGGATGAATGGTCTGATTCTGATCGTGGCTGCTGTGCAGAAGCCATTGCAGCTGTGGAAATCTTCCCCAAAAAGTTTCTTCTAGTTCTAAGGTGTGAGATGTTCCTCCCAAGAAACTCAAAGAATGATTGAAATGGGTGGGGTCTTTCAATAGTTAGAATAGGAAGTGTAATGAACCAATCAAATCTCTTTCTTTGCAGGTCACATGGGATCCGCGCACTCTTTGCTTACGCAGCACGCACCCAGCTTGTATCCGCGAAATTGAATTAAAAAAAGATTATAGGATTAGATGTAAAAATATATTAGTTTTAAGACTAGTTTAGAGTTTATCTTCAATTAATATTCACATGAAATACATATATATATGTTTTTTTAAATGTTAAATATTTCACGGGATCCGCGCACCTACCGCGTCATAGACGCAGATGACGCATTGCGGAAGCGCGTAAACGTCGCGTTACGTAAATCGAACGTGTCGCGTATAGGCTGGGAGTCGCGTACCTGTCGCATTGTGATCGCGCACTAAACACGTACCCAACGCATATCATGTGCGGATGCTACCGCGTAGGGATCGGGAACTGTGCGCTTAGGGTGCCCGGATCCAAAAACATGGAAATAAAATATATAAAATAAAGTTTTGAACATATAGTTAAAAAAATATTTAGAAAAATATAAAAAAATATGTTTGAACAACCCATTAAATTCAAATAATATTTTTTAATTTTTAAAAGAATTAATTGAAAAAATAAGTTTAAAAAATGGTGATAAAAAAGTATTTAAAAAAAATAAATAATGAAATTGACACACTGAATTTGAAAAATATAGAAATCCAATCAAAATCATTAAACATGATATCTTCAGAGATAAGTTAAACATAGGAATTAACATTTAAAAAATCTTTGAAAATTCACTGAAAAAACCATAGGTTTCATGCACGTTATAGTTAGGAATTGGCATTTAAAAAACCTTAGAAATTCACTGAAAAAACCATAGGTTTCAAGGGCGTTATAGTGTCTCTATGGGTTATTGATTGGTTGTCTGAGTATCTGTATGGGTGCCTGAGTGTTTGTGTGGGTGGGGTGTGTGTGACTCTGTGCATACATGTGTAAGTGGGTGAATCTATGGGTGCATGGTTTTAAGAGTGCATCTGTGATGGACTGTATGGTTGGGTGAGTGTATGTATGGGTGTGTTCGTGATTGAATGTATATCTCAGTGGTACATGTGTGAGTAACTATATATGTGTAACTATATATGTGAAAGGCAGTATATAAGTGTGTAAGAGTATATAAGTGGGTATATGTGAGAGTGTGTGATTGTGAGAGGGGCTGTATGGATGAGTGTGTGCTTGTATCAGTGATTGTATAAGAGCGTAAAAATGTGGTACTATTTTTATGAGTAAGTGAACTTGTGTGTGTATAACTGCATAGGTGAGTAAATGGGAGTGTGATTAATTATTTGCATTACTGACTAGGTGTGAGAGTACCTCTATGGATGATTGGTGGTGTGTGAGTGTCTATGTAGGTGTTTAAATGCATATGATAATCCTGTACTGAGTGACTGTAAGTATGAGTGACTGTACAGGTGAGTGAGTGGATGTGTGTGTAGATCTAAGAGTCAATGAGTGGGTATGTAGTTATTGGTATTGGAGTATCTATGGTTTTGAGAATGGACGTTTGAAATTTTGATTGAGTATATCAAAGGGTGTGAGAAGATGCACTAATTTATCACATGGATGACGTCATCAGTGATGTCATCAGTGATGTCATTTCAGATGTCATCAGTGATGTCACTGACCATGTCATGAGTGATGTAATATGTGACGTCATCAGCAGTGCATTGCGGGGGCGCGAGTTATAGTTAGCTGAACTAACTATAACAGGGGAATTTCTAGGGTTTTGTACGAGGGAAATGTCCAGCTAACTATAACGCCCCTGAAACCTAGGGTTTTTTCAGTGAATAAATATATATTGCTCTTCTATGCAAGAGCTATTGGCTTTGGTTATTTCTCTTCTATGCAAGAGCTATTGGCTTTGGAAATATGTTTTAGCCATGTTATTCACCAGCCTGACTGCTGTTCACCATGGCTAAAAGTTAGTGAGGTAAAGGAGAGTGACGTAGAGTGGAGTGTTATAAAGTAGAGTAGAGTGGAGTGGCTTGGAGTGGTGTATCGTAGAGTTGAGTGGCGTGGAGTGTCATCGAGTGGCGTGGAGTGTTGCGAAGGGAGTAGAGAGTTGTGAAGCGGAAGGGCATAAAGTGGAGTAGAGTTGAATGGAGTAGAGTGGAGTAGAGTGTCAGAGTGGAGTAGAGTGGAGTAGGATAGAGTGGAGTGGATTGGTGTAGAGGGTGTAGCATAGAGTGGAGTAGAGTGTTGTAGAGAAGAGTGGCGGAGAGTGGAGAAGATTGTCATAAAGTGGAATGGCATAGAGTGGAGTAGTGTTGGAGAGTAGAATGGCATAGAGTGGAGTAGATTGTTGTAGCATCGAGTGGCATAGAGTAGAGTGGCGTAACAGATATTGTCATATAGTGGAGTGGCGTAGAGTGGAATAGTGGAGTGGTGTGTCATAGAATAGAGTGGAGTAAAGTGGCATAGAGGAAGGTTCATAAAGCCCTGTAGAGTAGAGTAGTGCTGCAGAGTTGCACAGAGTGAAGTAAAGCGTTGTAGAGTGGAGTGGCATAGAGTGAAGTATCATAGAGTGTAGCGTTATAGAGTGGAGTGTCGTAGAGTGCAGTAGAGTGGCCTAGAGTGAAGTGGCATAAAGTACAGTGGTGCTGAGTAGATTGCTTTGAGTGCAGTGGTGTAGACTGCATTGGTTTTAGTAAACTGGTGTAGAGCGCAGCGACGTAGAGTAGTATAGTGTGGAGTCGTGTAGAGCGGTGCAGAGAGGATTGCAGTGGCATAGAGTAGATTGTTTCAGAGTAGAGTGAAGTGGCATAGAATGGAGTGGTTCAGCGTAGGGTAGAGTGCAGAGGTGTGAAGTAGAGTGGCAGAGGTATAGAGTAGAGTGGCATAGAGTGCAGTGGCATAGAGTAGAGTGGTGTAGAGTGCAGTGGTATGGTGTAAAGTGATGCAGAATAGATTAGAGTGTCGTGGAGGGATGCAGAGTGTAGTGGAGTAGAGTTCATTGGGGTGGAGTGGTGTAGAGTTGAGTGGTTCAGAGTAGAGTGTAGTGGCATAGAGTGCATTGGCATAGAGTGGTGCAGAGTAGAGTGGTGTAGAGAGCAGTGGTATAGAGTACAGTGGTGCAGAGTAGAATAGAGTGGCATAGATTGCAGTGATGTAGTGCACAATTGTGTAGAGTGGCATAGCGCGCAGTGGCATAGAGTGCAGAGTAGAGTGATGTTGAGTTGGAGAGTGCAGTCTTGCAGAGTAGAGTGTCGTAGAGTGGCATAGAGTGCAGTGGCATAGAGTACAGTGACGTAGAATAGATTTGTTCAGAGTAGAGTAACGTGGCAGAGAGTGGAGTGGTGCAGGGTAGAGTGCAGTGGCATAGAGTAGTGGCATAGAGCACAATGGCATAGAGTAAAGTAGTGCAGAGTACAGTGGTGTAGAGTAGAGATGTGTGGAGTGAAGTGGCATAGAGTGCAGTTCATAGAGTGCAGTTGTGCACAGTAGATTAGAGTGGCATCGAGTGTAGTGGCATAGAGTGTATTGGCATATAATGCATTAGCACTGAGTGCTGAGTGCAGTAGAGTGGGGTAGAGTAGAGTGGTGCAGAGTAGCATGGCAGAGTATGCAGTGTTTCAGAGTAGAGTGTTGTAAAAAGCAGTGATGTAGAGTAGAGTGGCGCAGAGTGCATTGGTGTAGAGTCCAGTGGCGTAGAGTGGTGCAGAGTAAAGTGATGTAGAGCAAAATGGTGTAGAGTAGAGTGGCATAGAGTGCAAGGGCGTAGAGTAGAGTGTTGTTGCAGAGTACAGTATAGTGGCATATAGTGCAGTTGTGCAGAGTAGATTGGCATAGAGTGCAGTGGTCTAGAGTGTTTTAGTTTTGAGTAAAGTGGTGTGGAGTGCATTGGCTTTTAGTGCAATGGCGTAGAATAGAATGGCGTAGAAGAGAGTGGTGTAAATTGCAGTGGTGTAGAATGGGGTGGCGAAGAGTGGAATGGCACAGATTGGAATAGAGTGGCGTAGGGTACAGTGGTTTAGAGTAGATTGTTTCAGACTAAAGTGCAGTGGCATAGAGTGCCTTAGTGCAGTGTACGAGAGTGCAGTATCATAGAGTACTGTGGTGGAGAGTAGATTAGAGTGGACTGGTGTAGAGTGCCGGGCGTAGAGTGAAGTGATGCAGAGTGTAGTGGCGTAGAGTGCATTGACATATAGTTGCATAGAGTAAAGTGGTGCAGAGTAGAATAGGGTGGCGTAGATTGCAGTGGCATAGAGTTCAGTGGCAGAGAGTACAGTGTTGTAGAGTACACTGTTGTAGAGTTCAGTGGTGTATAGTCGAGTGGCGTAGAATGCATTTGGTTGGAGTGCAGTGGCATAGAGTGGTGGAGATTAGAGTGTTGTAGAGTACACAGGTGCATAGTAGACTAGAGTGGCTTAGAGTGCAGTGATGTAGAGAACAATGGCATAGAGTGCAGTGGTGTAAAGTAGAGTAGAGTATTGTGGCGTAGAGTGCAGTCATGCAGAGTAGATTAGCATATAGTTCAGTGGTGTAGAGTTCATTGGTTTTCACTAAAGTGGTGTAGAGTGCATAAATGTAGTGTGCAGTGATGCAGAATAAAGTGGAGTGGCGCAGAGTAGAGCGGAGTGGCCTAGAGCAGGATGGAGTGGTGCAGAATAGATTGGAGTGGAGTGGCTCTGAGCGCAGTGGCACTGAGTGCAGTGACATTGAGTAGATTGTTTCAGAGTAGAGTGGATTCGTGCACTGTAGAGTACAGTGGCATAGAGTGAAGTGACGAAGAGTGCAGAGTAGATTAGAGTAGCGTAAAGTGGATTGGCATAGAGTGCACTAGCGAAGAGTGGAGTGGTACAGAGTAGAGTGCATTGACATAGAGTGCAGTGGCATAAAGTCCTGTGTTGCAGAGTAGAGTAGCATAAAGTGGAGTGGCACAGAGTGGAGTGGTGTAGAGTGTTGTGGCAGGGAGTTCCGTGGTGCTTAGTTGAGTAGTGTGTGGTGGAGTGTATTGCCATAAAGTAGAGTGTTACAGACTAGAGAGGCATAGAGTGGAGAAGTGCAGAGAAGAGTACCGTGACAAAGTGTGGAGTGGCGTCGAGTGAAGTGGTGTAGTGTTGAATGGTGCAGAGTAGAGTGGCGTGGGGTAGAGTGCAGTATGCATGGTGTGGTAGCGCACTGCCATTACAGCCAATACATATTCAATTGAAATGACTATTGCATTTGCACATACAGATAAAACTATACAATGCACAAACAATGTGTGGAAATATCACCTAGTGTATCGACTTGTTTTGATTGTATTAAAATATTTGTTTCCAACACACTTCAGAATTATCAAGAAATGTGCTTCATTGGTACTTTTCCAATTCTGATATATTCTGAAATATCTGCACAGTTCATTTAGAAACATTTAATATTTTTGTGCTAGAAAAGAAAATTACATTGTACAGGCTTCCTCAAGCACACCCCCAGTAGCAAGCATGATTGCCACATAAATACTCTCACTTTGAAGTCAGAGAAAGAAAAGTAAACACCAAGCTCCCTGGAAGACAGAACCTGACATTTGACCTCTGTCTTTGAATGCACAGCAAATGTGACAAGATAAAAACAAGATTTAAAGGCCTCTTTATAGAAATACAGTGTCGGTGGAAGAATACAGTAAATAGGGTTTGGGCAATGGAAGGGACAAACTCAAGTTGCATAGCCTAAAGCAAATAGAGCCAGCAAATAAAAAGCAAGCAAATATGAGTTACAAACCACAAAGCCAATTGTAAGCACTGGGTAGAATGCATTGCCAGAGAAGCTTCCGGAATGTCCCCAGGATGTTGTTAGCAAATCAGAGAGCTGAGCTGTCTGGTAGGCTTCGACATAATAATTAAAAGTACCTCTGTAACCTTTCCATCCCTAACAGCAGTTCACGCCTTTTTATCAAAGAGGTCCACTCCGATGATACAACGTACACACAGGGAATCTGGCCCCCCATCCTACCCCAAGAGGAAGCAAAGACAACTGTGAATAGTATCTCGTCTGAATTTAAACAACGAAACCCTTTCCCAGTAGGTAACTGTACACTGCAGATAGGACTTGATACTGGCAGTAGTTTGTACCGTAATGAATTGCCTGTTTGCGGGTTTCATGACGTTTTTTTGTTGCAGTTTTATATAGCGCAAACGCAAACCGAATGTATTGGAGCGCTTTATTTTTGATAGGCACAAGGAGATAAAGTGATTTGTCCAGTATCACAGGATGTTGAGCCAACGCCGAGACTAGAACCAAGTTCTCCAGCACCAAAGCCGGCAGATCTGGCCATTACGCCTCATCCTCTCCCCTCCATTTAGCTGCATCTCTCTTCGACTGCCTGTCCTCTAAGAAAGCCCTATTCAGCCACCTCTTTTCAGACTTGTTCATGCTTGTAGGGTTAAAAACACAAGGAATGTCTATTCAAAGACATTAAACATGCTTTGACCTAAGACAGCCATGGGATATTCATCCCCTGATCACATTTAAGACAGTCCAAATTTGCTTGCTGGTTAAACAATGCAAAATGATTGTTCCTAACCACCAGCCATAAACATAGGTGGACAGGTTTAATGTAGTCCTCAATATATGTGAGGTCCAGTTCCTCGTGGCACGAAAATTGTGGGCAGCCAAGGGGCTATGACAATAATCTGCAGCAGAAACTATTCTCTTCAATTTGCAGGCTTGGACCAGGTGCATATCCCCAGATACCTGTGCCATTGATTGCAACAGGAACACATTTTGTCTGATAAATGTCAATAAAAGGTGCAGTGAGTTTATCCCCAACCTTTGGAGCTAAGTTAACAAGCATTTGCATGCAATAGGTCTCGCATTTGCGAGAGTTTAAGCTATTTGCATTGTAAATGACGGTGTCTTTTATATATCTGTTTTGATAATTAACATATAAATAAAAGGCATTGTCATTTACAATGGCAATAGCTCAAACTCTTTTAAATGTAAGATCTATTTAATTTCAAAGAAGTAGCCGCCATTGTCCCATGCTACTTGGAAAGTGAAAGTGCGCATGGCGCGCGGAATGTTGCAGCAAAGCATGTTGCGTCTGCAGTAGGAGAAATTCATTAAAGAAAATAGTGCCGACAGACTAAATAAGACGTACCGTTTAACAACAGAAGTAAAAGGGCCAGTCCTCATGGGAGGTTACAAATGAGGGCAAGGCGGTTCCCTAGGAGGGACTAACAAGCCTATTAAAGAATCAGAAACTAGCATTTACAAAGGACTATAACAAGGCAATGTAAAATATGGGCAGAGAGTGGGTGGAGCTTCAAGTCCATACTCTAATACAGCATGCCTTGCAGAGCAGCGCATGTGCCTCCCAGGCTTGACCTAAAAAGGGCACCCACAGACTGTGTGAATTTGAGACATCTTGCGGTTATATTGATAGATCAAGAGCCTTCATGATCACAGCAAATCCTCAAATATTGAAAGCTGAATACTGCTGCCAGCATGCTGGAATTAACACAAATTGGTCTTCTATTACTGCTCATAGCAAGCATCACTTAAGACTTGGTATAGTTAATGCCCATATACAAGGACGTGATAAATGGGGAAAAACACAATATTAGATACGAAAGACTTCTGGGTGTACAGGCTAGAAGAACGGCATCTTAAGCATAGACTAAGACAGGCACCATCTGGGGACGTCCTGCCCGCTCTGTAACAAATAGTCAATCAATTTGTTTATGTAAAGTATGAATAAAATGGGAGTCAACATGCGGCCCCTGCAGTACCCCATTGGAACACACAAAAAGGTTCAGTGTGCTCCACATTCTGGCCATATGGAACTCTGGCAGATAAATTCAGATGTAAATAATGTGCAAAATCTACTACGGTGGCATTGAGGCCCAGATCTAGCAAAGTGGTCCCTAACTTGGACCTGTTCATGCAATCGAATGCATTAGACAGGTACAGCGGGCAGTGCCTGATGGGCACAATCTTGCCTACTATAAGATGTAGAATCAGGCACTGCTGTGCTGCGCTCAGGCCTTCCCTAAAGCCATACTGGCAAAAACTCAAGATGTTGTTGCCATAAAATTGGATGTGTGCTGACACTAACCATGTTTGGTATATTTATAGCAGACCATAGCAAAATGTGAGGAATTATATGTTGCTTGCTGCAGAAGTGTGAACAAGTGGATTGACACACTTATGTGTGCAGATTACATGGTGGCACTAGACAACCCTGGAGCACTTCACAAACAATTTAATGTTCTTTAAGATTATTTAAAAATGATATGAGCAAGAATATGGACTATGGAAAAAAAAGAATAAGACATATTCATGGTGGCTAGAGGATGACAAACGCCAGGTCTTGTTCTCCTGATTTGAAAATGTGTACAGAAGGAAGATTGAGCTCATCTCTGCAGATGAGTTGGAATCCATGCCGAGAGTGACTGGAAGAGAAATGATTAAAACATGCCCTGGAACTCAAGTATCTATGGTCCAGGCTATAAGGAAAGAGGAGGAGCTCACTGCTCTGAAGATACTCAGGGGACCAAGTTGTTGTTTGACAATTTTGAAATGTATTATGAAGTTCTGGAAAAGTGCTGGATGAGGAAGTATATGAGATCAGCCAGCAATGTTAGTCGAATCAGGACATTGAGGTCTTGACGCTGTGTGAAGTTCACCTCAAGACATATAGGGCAAACATGATTCCTTTGATGTCTGGTGATGTCAATTTCCCCAATCCCCTTTTTTGAAACATCAACAATTTTAGAATTATTTGCTGGACATGGGCGATCATCATCTTAGATTGGAACTAATAAAGTTTAGATTTGATTGGTGAGGTAGCTCGGTATAATGGACTGACTCTTTGCATTACAAATAACAATTTTTATATAGGTGGGAGTAAAATATAACGTTAATCACATGCTGTTCGTAAGTTCACTGTTGTTAGAATTCTTGAAAAAGGTTCATATGTCCATTGCTTATAGTGAATGCAATAAAATCAAGAGCAAACACTTAAAGCGATTAAATGAGGATGGAGACTCAAGAGATGCCAAGGTCTCTTGGGTGCAATTTGTAGAATATTTACTTTGTTTTGTTGAAAGTGTAAGTGTTTGTACTTTGCTTTTTAACTGTTATAATGGGTTTTAGGTCTTTTAATATAGCACCTTGATGTATTTTCTGCTAGCTCTATTGACCAATTGGTTTAATAGCCAATTATATTTATTATTAATATTAATATTATTAGTATTGTTGCTGTTGATATTATTATTAATGTTATTATTATTATATATTACAGCTCATAATAATTATATTAATTTATGTAGCAATTGCTATATAAATGCAAACGCTTCCCTCTTCTATCCCCCCCACTATCCTTTTTCAATACAAATAACAAACACATGTCCACCGCTCAAATTAATTTCATACCTCCCTATACTAATTCACCACTAATCCTTTTTGGGTCTTGGAGTAGCGTGCTACTTGCCGAAAAAGCGCTTCGGTGCATCGTCAGGGGTAGTAAGTGCTGTATAAATGGAATTACAATTACGATAATAATAATAGTATTAAAAATAGTAATATTATTAATAATAATAATAATAAAACAAGTGTGATGCTTGCAGTCTTCCTTTATGTCCTTTCTTATTCAACCTATTGTCCATTAACATCATGCCATTAAATACTTTTCTGCCACTAAGTTGCTCTTCAGTTATGAGCATTTGCCCAGATAACGTAGACTACATTTCTTTCTTTCTTGCAGTGTGGATATTTCTCGATATATCCCGACTCAGCCCATCAGCATAGTTTGTGCAAGCATTGTTCCAAATGTGCCATTGTGCGATCACAATAAGAAACCTACACCACCCTCACAAATGCCACCATGACGCCTGCTGGCACAGCTGCGCACTGATGTAGCAGTTGACACCCACATCAACACTTATAAGCAAAAGGAAATGGGCACCCACACAGTGGTTAATTTGTGAGAAAATAAGTGCAGGTTCCTAAAATGTTTCTTTAGCGATCACACTAGATTTGCCAAGTGCCGAGATTGCAGAATACTAAACTAAGGTTGTGTAGTCTTGATTCCACCTCATGACACTTTTTCCACCACACTGCTTTTACTGTCTCTTTATTTCACTCCTGAGTTCTTTTTCATCCGTTTTCTCCCTTTGTCACTGTTTTCCTTTCTTTCCCTGGTGTATTTTCGCCCTCTTCTGCCTCTCTCTTTATTTTCTCTATTCAAAGTCTGATGCTGAAAAGTGAGTCTCTTACAACAGAAATGAGTGCCCATGCCCACAATGTAAGCACTGCACCATCACCTGGACAACTTAAATATCCCATCCTAACAAAAAAGGTTCCATCTTAGACACAGGAACAGGCACAATTGCTACTGCTCTCATCATTAATGCTTGCAGTTAAACTTTTTTGCTCAGGTGCACATGTGCCAAGAAAAAGAAACCGGTGACTCTGCCTTGTGATGATTGCATGCATGATGTAACAGCGACTGTCCCAGACATGTAGAGTAATGATATTAACACAAACCTCTTGTCTGACATTAATGAGATACCCATGCATCATTCCAGAGAAGAAGAGGTGAGCTGTCTAACCAAGACAAAAGACAATAATCCCTAACATATCCTTTCATTCATGCCATACAAATAGGATGAGGGCTGAGGTGTATGGTGAGTCAGTTTCCATAAAAAAATCTCCGCCTCAATGTTTGACAGCAACTTTTATGTCACTCCCAGAGTCAATGCGATCATGAAAACACATTCTTCCCTCTTTGCCAAATTGCGTGGGATACTGCCTCTGTTATACCTACCTGCACACTTCCGCATTACCAAATAGGCAAAGTAGGCCTCTACTTTTAGGGGCCAGCGACAACGGATGAAAATAATGTTGATTTGATCTTGAAGAAAATTTAAGTCAAGCTTTCTTAAATTGTTTTTTATTATTATGTTTTTTTATTAACATTAATAATTGTTAATGTTTATTTTTGTGTAATAAAATTGGTTTATTAAAATTGTTGGTTGGTAAAATTAAAAACATATTGGGAAATAATTTGTGAGGGGGGCGCCATTTCAACTGCCTAGGGGCCTCCACAAGGTTTAATCCGGCACTGTACCTGCAGTGCTTAATTTAAGCCAGTGGTTGCAGATGGGGTCCACTAACAATCGTTTCTGTGGACCAGCACTTATTTTTCCTCCTCAGACTTTGACCGAGAGCAAGGGAGGGAAACACACATGAGGAAAAGAAGTAGGGAAGAAAAGACAGAAAGATTGTGACAAAGCGGGAAAGCAGGAACCTGTACAAGTGTGCTACAGTGGTGGGAGTGTCTGGTGGTGGACTAAAGGCATGAGGTGAAATCACAACTATGCAGCCTTGGTATTTGGCCAAGTGCTTCTGAGCAAAACCTTGGGCCCCAGCACTTATTGTTTTACAAATTAAGCCGTGCTACCTTAAAAAATGTCCTTAATATTTGCAGTAATGATTTCTTACGACCATGAGGAATGGGAAACCGGGGTGTGTGATCCATGGATATATGTGGGGAATGGACAATGTCAACCTGTCTCGTCCTTTCATGACATCTCTAGAGATGTGCTAGAGCTTAATATTTGGACATTGAAGCACTAAGTCTGGAAATGTGTTGATCATTGCAGTATAATTGGGGAATGAATGATGATTTAACTAATAAAAGTTGATACTGTGCTTCCTTGCAGCATTTTTGGGGACACGTATCTGTATAAAATATTTGTGGAACAAGGTACTAGATATGGTATTGAGATATGCACAGCAGAGGGGTGAGGAAAGATTAATGATGCAAACAGTAAGGTGTAAAAGTGTGTATTAGTGCCCAGAGTAAATTTTTTGCTTACAAAGCAATCACTTTTGATTAGATACAAAGAATGATTAATCTCATGAATTGCTATAGAATCATATAGAGAAGGTTATCCTTGAATCATATAACATATGTTGGCCACGTGTAATGTCTACGTTTTAAAGAAATAAGAAATGAATAAAGAACCTTTGGAAAATATTCAAAAAAGAGATAGCCAAGTTCCAAAAATTAGAGAACTATGTTCTTGGCTTATCTTCACTTGAAAATGTCAGGAACACAGCACACAAAGTTTGGAACCATGCTCAATATTGGGCCAGAGTCACAGAACTAACTTAAGACAACATCCTAAACTTACTACCATTTTGATATTCACAGAATGCACTTACTACTTTTGGTATTCACAGAATGCACTTACTACTTTCGGTATTCACAGAATGAATTTACGACTACTAACTTTACGTCAGCAGTCGGGCCGGAATTCCCGCACCCGAAGTAGGAATTCCGCTTACGGGCCACAATCTCTGCTCTTGGGCCGGAATCTCCGCTTACGGGCCAAAATCTCAGATTTCGGACCGTAATACACGCACTGTGGCCGTTGATCATTTTCCTCAAGGGTAAACACCTGTCCAAGTGCCTACCATCCCCCGCCATGCATCAGCTGACACACTGCAGCCAATTCCAGCCCTGCAGCATGTATAAATGCAGAGCAGACACACACAAACCCTTTCAACATGTCGCTGAATGTGTTTGTTGCTCTGCCCCTTGCCATGCGGCAAAACTACTTGAGGTGGAGGAGGAGAGCAGAGAGGATCTTCAGACAGAGGATCAACCTATTTGGAATGTCCAGCCAAGATGTAAGGGCCAGGTACCGTTTCCCTCCAGAAGTCATCTTGGATATGGTACGTGAGTGGGAGCAGGAACTTGACTCTGTGACCGGCTGCTCCCATGCAATACCAGCCTATCTCAAGATCCTTTCTGCTCTCCATTTCTTTGCCACTGGGTCTTTCCAAAGGGTCTCCAGTGACCATGTGGGCATTTCCCAGGCGAGCCAGTCACGGTGTCTGCATCAGGTACTGAGATGCATCACTGCTAGAGCCCACAGCCACATACAAATGCCCCATACACTGGCCAAGAGACAAAGGGCAGCATGAGATTTCTATATCATTGCACACTTCCCATGTGTGCTGGGTGCAATTGATTGTACCCATGTAGCCCTTCAGCCACCCCACTGGATTGCACACATCTTCTGCAACAGACACCAATGGTATTCCATCAATGTGAAAGCTGTCTGTGATGCCAGTGGGAGATTCATTGATGTGCATGCAGTGTTCCCAGGCAGTACCCATGACAGCTTCGTATTCCGCATGTCACCTCTTGCCCGGCGGATGGCTACGGGAGAATTTGGCAACATGTGGCTACTGGGTAAGTACCAAGCACTAAAAATGAGGGCTATGTGTTATTGAAGTGTCTGAATGCCACCCAACATTAACCATTGATCCAGGCACTGGCCTGGATCAAGTCCTTCCTGACCAACCGGAGGCAAGCGGTCTCTCTTGGCCCCTTCCTTTCTTCAGAACGCACCATTACTCCAGGAGTCCCACAGGGCTCCGCACTTAGTCCACTTTTATTCAATATATACATGGCTCCGCTTATCTCCCTTATTTCATCTTATGGGATTGTGATAACATCTTATGCTGACTATACGCAGCTGATCCTGCCCCTTGATAAAAACTCCACGGATGCAGAAGAAAATTTCAAATCCTGTCTTACGGAGGTTATCAAATGGATGAAAAACAATCACCTCCGATGTAATACGGACAAGACAGAAATCCTCGAG
Organism: Triturus cristatus; assembly: GCF_964204655.1. Lineage (NCBI taxonomy): Eukaryota > Metazoa > Chordata > Amphibia > Caudata > Salamandridae > Triturus > Triturus cristatus. The sequence continues at coordinate 1,457,725,278 of NC_140589.1, read as the reverse complement.
TGGCGTGGAGTGTTGCGAAGGGAGTAGAGCGTCGTGAAGTGGAAGGGCATAAAGTGGAGTAGAGTTGAATGGAGTAGAGTGGAGTAGAGTGTCAGAGTGGAGTAGAGTGGAGTAGGATAGAGTGGAGTGGAGTGGTGTAGAGGGTGTAGCATAGAGTGGAGTAGAGTGTTGTAGAGTAGAGTGGCGGAGAGTGGAGAAGATTGTCATAGAATGGAATGGCATAGAGGGGAGTAGTGTTGGAGAGTAGAATGGCATAGAGTGGAGTAGAGTGTTGTAGCATCGAGTGGCATAGAGTAGAGTGGCGTAACAGATATTTTCATATAGTGGAGTGGCGTAGAGTGGAATAGTGGAGTGGTGTGTCATAGAATAGAGTGGAGTAAAGTGGCATAAACGAAGGTTCATAAAGCCCTGTAGAGTAGAGTAGTGCTGCTGAGTTGCACAGAGTGAAGTAAAGCTTTGTAGAGTGGAGTGGCATAGAGTGAAGTATCATAGAGTGTAGCGTTGTAGAGTGGAGTGTCGTAGAGTGCAGTAGAGTGGCCTAGAGGGAAGTGGCATAAAGTACAGTGGAGTAGATTGGTTTGAGTGCAGTGGTGTAGACTGCATTGGTTTTAGTAAACTGGTGTAGAGCGCAGCGAAGTAGAGTAGTATAGTGTGGAATCGTGTAGAGCGGTGCAGAGAGGATTGCAGTGGCATAGAGTAGATTGTTTCAGAGTAGAGTGAAGTGGCATAGAATGGAGTGGTTTAGCGTAGGGTAGAGTGCAGAGGTGTGAAGTAGAGTGGCAGAGGTATAGAGTAGAGTGGCATAGAGTGCAGTGGCATAGAGTAGAGTGGTGTAGAGTGCAGTGGTATGGAGTGAAGTGATGCAGAATAGATTAGAGTGTCGTGGAGGGATGCAGAGTGTAGTGGAGTAGAGTTCATTGGGGTGGAGTGGTGTAGAGTTGAGTGGTTCAGAGTAGAGTGTAGTGGCATAGAGTGCATTGGCATAGAGTGGTACAGAGTAGAGTGGTGTAGAGAGCAGTTGTATAGAGTACAGTGGTGCAGAGTAGAATAGAGTGGCATAGATTGCTGTGATGTAGTGCACAATTGTGTAGAGTGGCATAGCGTGCAGTGGCATAGAGTGCAGAGTAGAGTGATGTTGAGTTGGAGAGTGCAGTCTTGCAGAGTAGAGTGTCGTAGAGTGGCATAGAGTGCAGTGGCATAGAGTACAGTGACGTAGAATAGATTTGTTCAGAGTAGAGTAACATGGCAGAGAGTGGAGTGGTGCAGGGTAGAGTGCAGTGGCATAGAGTAGTGGCATAGAGCAAAATGGCATAGAGTAAAGTAGTGCAGAGTAGAGTGGTGTAGAGTAGAGATGTGTGGAGTGAAGTGGCATAGAGTGCAGTTCATAGAGTGCAGTTGTGCACAGTAGATTAGAGTGGCATAGAGTGTAGTGGCATAGAGTGTATTGGCATATAATGCATTAGCACTGGGTGCTGAGTGCAGTAGAGTGGGGTAGAGTAGAGTGGTGCAGAGTAGCATGGCAGAGAGTGCAGTGTTTCAGAGTAGAGTGTTGTAGAAAGCAGTGATGTAGAGTAGAGTGGCGCAGAGTGCATTGGTGTAGAGTGCAGTGGCGTAGAGTGGTGCAAAGTAAAGTGATGTAGAGCAAAATGGTGTAGAGTAGAGTGGCATAGAGTGCAAGGGCGTAGAGTAGAGTGTTGTTGCAGAGTAGAGTATAGTGGCATATAGTGCAGTTGTGCAGAGTAGATTGGCATAGAGTGCAGTGGTCTAGAGTGTTTTAGTTTTGAGTAAAGTGGTGTGGAGTGCATTGGCATTTAGTGCAATGGCGTAGAAGAGATTGGCGTAAATTGCAGTTGTGTAGAGTGGGGTGGCGAAGAGTGGAATGGCACATATTGGAATAGAGTGGCGTAGAGTACAGTGGTTTAGAGTAGATTGTTTCAGACTAACGTGCAGTGGCGTAGAGTGCCTTAGTGCAGTGTACGAGAGTGCAGTATCATAGAGTACTGTGGTGGAGAGTAGATTAGAGTGGATTGGTGTAGAGTGCCGGGCGTAGAGTGAAGTGATGCAGAGTGTAGTGGCGTAGAGTGCATTGGCACATAGTTGCATAGAGTAAAGTGGTGCAGAGTGGAATAGGGTGGCGTAGATTGCAGTGGCATAGAGTTCAGTGGCAGAGAGTACAGTGTTGCAGAGTACACTGTTGTAGAGTTCAGTGGTGTATAGTCGAGTGGCGTAGAGTGCATTTGCGTGGAGTGCAGTGGCATAGAGTGGTGGAGAGTAGAGTGTTGTAGAGTACAGAGGTGCATAGTAGACTGGAGTGGCTTAGAGTGCAGTGATGTAGAGAACAATTGTATAGAGTGCAGTGGCGTAAAGTAGAGTAGAGTATAGTGGCGTAGAGTGCAGTCATGCAGAGTAGATTTGCATATAGTGCAGTGGTGTAGAGTTCATTGGTTTTCACTAAAGTGGTGTAGAGTGCATAAGTGTAGTGTGCAGTGATGCAGAATAAAGTGGAGTGGCGCAGAGTAGAGCGGAGTGGCCCAGAGCAGAGTGGAGTGGTGCAGAATAGAGTGGAGTGGAGTGGCTCTGAGCGCAGTGGCACTGAGTGCAGTGACATTGAGTAGATTGTTTCAGAGTAGAGTGGATTCATGCACTGTAGAGTACAGTGGCATAGAGTGAAGTGACGAAGAGTGCAGAGTAGATTAGAGTAGCGTAAAGTGGATTGGCATAGAGTGCACTAGCGAAGAGTGGAGTGGTACAGAGTAGAGTGCATTGAAATAGAGTGCAGTGGCATAAAGTCCTGTGTTGCAGAGAAGAGTAGCATAAAGTGGAGTGGCACAGAGTGGAGTGGTGTAGAGTGTTGTGGCAGGGAGTTCAGTGGTGCTTAGTTGAGTAGTGTGTGGTGGAGTGTATTGCCATAAAGTAGAGTGCTACAGACTAGAAAGGCATAGAGTGGAGAGGTGCAGAGAAGAGTACCGTGACAAAGTGTGGAGTGGCATCGAGTGAAGTGGTGTAGTGGTGAATGGTGCAGAGTAGAGTGGCGTGGGGTAGAGTGCAGTATGCATGGTGTGGTAGCACACTGTCATTACAGCCAATACATATTCAATTGAAATGACTATTGAATTTGCACAGACATACAGTTTTATAGATATAACTATACAATGCACAAACAATGTGTGGAAATATCACCTAGTGTATCGACTTGTTTTGATCGTATTAAAATATTTGTTTCCAACACACTTCAGAATTATCAAGAAATGTGCTTCATTGGTACTTTTCCAATTCTGATATATTCTGAAATATATGCACAGTTCACTTAGAAACATTTAATATTTTTGTGCTAGAAAAGAAAATTACATTGTACAGGCTTCCTCAAGCACACCCCCAGTAGCAAGCATGATTGCCACATAAATACTCTCACTTTGAAGTCAGAGAAAGAAAAGTAAACACTAAGCTCCCTGGAAGACATAACCTGACATTTGACCTCTGTCTTTGAATGCACAGCAAATGTGACAAGATAAAAACAAGATTTAAAGGCCTCTTTATAGAAATACAGTGCCGGTGGAAGAATACAGTAAATAGGGTTTGGGCAATGGAAGGGACAAACTCAAGTTGCATAGCCTAAAGCAAATAGAGCCAGCAAATAAAAAGCAAGCAAATATGAGTTACAAACCACAAAGCCAATTGTAAGCACTGGGTAGAATGCATTGCCAGAGAAGCTTCCTGAATGTCCCCAGGAATTGCCTGTTTGCGGGCTTCATGACGTTTTTTTGTTGCAGTTTTATATAGCGCAAACGCAACCCGAAGGTATTGGAGCGCTTTATTTTTGATAGGCACAAGGAGATAAAGTGATTTGTCCAGTATCACAGGATGTTGAGCCAACGCCGAGACTAGAACCAAGTTCTCCAGCACCAAAGCCGGCGGATCTGGCCAATACGCCACATCCTCTCCCCTCCATTTAGCTGCATCTCTCTTCGGCTGCCTGTCCTCTAAGAAAGCACTATTCAGCCACCTCTTTTCAGACTTGTTCATGCTGGTAGGGTTAAAAAACAAGGAATGTCTATTCAAAGACATTAAACATGCTTTGACCTAAGACAGCCATGGGATATTCATCCCCTGATTACATTTAAGACAGTCCAAATTTGCTTGCTGGTTAAACAATGCAAAATGATTGTTCCTAACCACCAGCCATAAACATAGGTGGACAGGTTTAAGGTAGTCCTCAATATATGTGAGGTCCAGTTCCTCGTGGCACGAAAAGTGTGGGCAGCCAAGGGGCTATGACAATAATCTGCAGCAGAAACTATTCTCTTCAATTTGCAGGCTTGGACCAGGTGCATATCCCCAGATACCTGTGCCATTGATTGCAACAGGAACACATTTTGTCTGATAAATGTCAATAAAAGGTGCAGTGAGTTTATCCCTAACCCTTGGAGCTAAGTTAACAAGCATTTGCATGCAATAGGTCTCGCATTTGCGAGAGTTTAAGCTATTTGCATTGTAAATGACGGTGTGTTTTATATATCTGTTTTGATAATTAACATATAAATAAAAGGCATTGTCATTTACAATGGCAATAGCTCAAACTCTTTTAAATGTAAGATCTATTTAATTTCAAAGAAGTAGCCGCCATTGTCCCATGCTACTTGGAAAGTGAAAGTGCGCATGGCGCGCGGAATGTTGCAGCAAAGCATGTTGCGTCTGCAGTAGGAGAAATTCATTAAAGAAAATAGTGCCGACAGACTAAATAAGACGTACCGTTTAACAACAGAAGTAAAAGGGCCAGTCCTCATGGGAGGTTACAAATGAGGGCAAGGCGGTTCCCTAGGAGGGACTAACAAGCCTATCAGAAACTAGCATTTACAAAGGACTATAACAAGGCAATGTAAAATATGGGCAGAGAGTGGGTGGAGCTTCAAGTCCATACTCTAATACAGCATGCCTTGCAGAGCAGCGCATGTGCCTCCCAGGCTTGACCTAAAAAGGGCACCCACAGACTGTGTGAATTTGAGACATCTTGCGGTTATATTGATAGATCAAGAGCCTTCATGATCAGAGCAAATCCTCAAATATTGAAAGCTGAATACTGCTGCCAGCATGCTGGAATTAACACAAATTGGTCTTCTATTACTGCTCAAAGCAAGCATCACTTAAGACTTGGTATAGTTAATGCTCATATACAAGGACGTGATAAATGGGGAAAAACACAATATTAGATACGAAAGACTTCTGGGTGTACAGGCTAGAAGAACGGCATCTTAAGCATAGACTAAGACAGGCACCATCTCGGGACGTCCTGCCCGCTCTGTAACAAATAGTCAATCAATTTGTTTATGTAAAGTATGAATAAAATGGGAGCCAACATGCGGCCCCTGCAGTACCCCATTGGAACAGACAAAAAGGTTCAGTGTGCTCCACATTCTGGCCATATGGAACTCTGGCAGATAAATTCAGATGTAAATAATGTACAAAATCTACTACTGTGGCATTGAGGCCTAGATCAAGCAAAGTGGTCCATAACTTGGACCTGTTCATGCAATCAAATGCATTAGACAGGTACAGCGGGCAGTGCCTGACGGGCACAATCTTGCCTACTATAAGATGTAGAATCAGGCACTGCTGTGCTGCGCTCAGGCCTTCCCTAAAGCCATACTGGCAAAAACTCAAGATGTTGCTGCCATAAAATTGGCTGTGTGCTGACACTAACCATGTTTGGTATATTTATAGCAGACCATAAGCAAAATGTGAGGAATTCTATGTTGCTTGCTGCAGAAGTGTGAACAAGTGGATTGACACACTTATGTATGCAGATTACATGGTGGCACTAGACAACCCTGGAGCACTTCACAAACAATTTAATGTTCTTTAAGATTATTTAAAAATGATATGAGCAAGAATATGGACTATGGGAAAATGTGTACAGAAGGAAGATTGAGCTCATCTCTGCAGATGAGTTGGAATCCATGCTGTGAGTGACTGGAAGAGAAATGATTAAAACATGCCCTGGAACTCAATTATCTATGGTCCAGGCTATAAGGGAAGAGGAGGAGCTCACTGCTCTGAAGATACTCAGGGGACCAAGTTGTTGTTTGACAATTTTGAAATGTATTATGAAGTTCTGGAAAAGTGCTGGATGAGGAAGTATATGAGATCAGCCAGCAATGTTAGTCGAATCAGGACATTGAGGTCTTGACGCTGTGTGAAGTTCACCTCAAGACATATAGGGCAAACATGATTCCTCTGATGTCTGGTGATGTCAATTTCCCTAATCCCCTTTTTTGAAACATCAACAATTTTAGAATTATTTGCTGGACATGGGTGATCATCATCTTAGATTGGAACTAATAAAGTTTAGATTTGATTGGTGAGGTAGCTCGGTATAATGGACTGACTCTTTGCATTACAAATAACAATTTTTATATAGGTGGGAGTAAAATATAACGTTAATCACATGCTGTTCGTAAGTTCACTGTTGTTAGAATTCTTGAAAAAGGTTCATATGTCCATTGCTTATAGTGAATGCAATAAAATCAAGAGCAAACACTTAAAGCGATTAAATGAGGATGGAGACTCAAGAGATGCCAAGGTCTCTTGGGTGCAATTTGTAGAATATTTACTTTGTTTTGTTGAAAGTGTAAGTGTTTGTATTTTGCTTTTTAACTCTTATAATGGGTTTTAGGTCTTTTAATATAGCACCTTGATGTATTTTCTGCTAGCTCCATTGACCAATTGGTTTCATAGCCAATTATATTTATTATTAATATTAATATTATTAGTATTGTTGCTGTTGATATTATTATAAATTTTGTTATTATTATTATATATTACAGCTCATAATAATTATATTAATTTATATAGCAATTGCTATATAAATGCAAACGCTTCCCTCTTCTATCCCCCCCACTATCCTTTTTCAATACAAATAACAAACACATGTCCACCGCTCAAATGAATTTCATACCTCCCTATACTAATTCACCACTAATCCTTTTTGGGTCTTGGAGTAGCGTGCTACTTGCCGAAAAAGCGCTTTGGCGCCTCGTCAGGGGTAGTAAGTGCTGTATAAATGGAATTACAATTACGATAATAATAATAGTATTAAAAATAGTAATATCATTAATAATAATAATAATAATAATAATAATAAAACAAGTGTGATGCTTGCAGTCTTCCTTTATGTCCTTTCTTATTCAACCTATTGTCCATTAACATCATGCCATTAAATACTTTTCTGCCACTAAGTTGCTCTTCAGTTATGAGCATTTGCCCAGATAACGTAGACTACATTTCTTTCTTTCTTGCAGTGTGGATATTTCTCGATATATCCCGACTCAGCCCATCAGCATAGTTTGTGCAAGCATTGTTCCAAATGTGCCATTGTGCGATCACAATAAGAAACCTACACCACCCTCACAAATGCCACCATGACGCCTGCTGGCACAGCTGCGCACTGATGGAGCAGTTGACACCCACATCAACACTTATAAGCAAAAGGAAACGGGCACGCACACAGTGGTTAATTTGTGAGAAAATAAGTGCAGGTTCCTAAAATGTTTCTTTAGCGATCACACTAGATTTGCCAAGTGCCGAGATTGCAGAATACTAAACTAAGGTTGTGTAGTCTTGATTCCACCTCATGACACTTTTTCCACCACACTGCTTTTACTGTCTCTTTATTTCACTCCTGAGTTCTTTTTCATCCGTTTTCTCCCTTTGTCACTGTTTTCCTTTCTTTCCCTGGTGTATTTTCGCCCTCTTCTGCCTCTCTCTTTATTTTCTCTATTCAAAGTCTGATGCTGAAAAGTGAGTCTCTTACAACAAAAATGAGTGCCCATGCCCACAATTTAAGCACTGCACCATCACCTGGACAACTTAAATATCCCATCCTAACAAAAAAGGTTCTATCTTAGACACAGGAACAGGCACAATTGCTACTGCTCTCATCATTAATGCTTGCAGTTAAACTTTTTTGCTCAGGTGCACATGTGCCAAGAAAAAGAAACCGGTGACTCTGCCTTGTGATGATTGCATGCATGATGTAACAGCGACTGTCCCAGACATGTAGAGTAATGATATTAACACAAACCTCTTGTCTGACATTAATGAGATACCCATGCATCATTCCAGAGAAGAAGAGGTGAGCTGTCTAACCAAGACAAAAGACAATAATCCCTAACATATCCTTTCATTCATGCCATACAAATAGGATGAGGGCTGAGGTGTATGGTGAGTCAGTTTCCATAAAAAAATCTCCGCCTCAATGTTTGACAGCAACTTTTATGTCACTCCCAGAGTCAATGCGATCATGAAAACACATTCTTCCCTCTTTGCCAAATTGCGTGGGATACTGCCTCTGTTTTACCTACCTGCACACTTCCGGATTACCAAATAGGCAAAGTAGGCACCGGCCCTACTCCTTTTAGGGGCCAGCGACAACGGATGAAAATAATGTTGATTTGATCTTGAAGAAAATTTAAGTCAAGCTTTCTTGAATTGTTTTTAATTATTTTTTGTTTAAATAACATTATTAATTGTTAATGTTTATTTTTGTGTAATAAAATTGGTTTATTAAAATTGTTGGTTGGTAAACTTAAAAACATATTAGGAAATAATTTGTGAGCGGGGGCGACATATCAACTCCCTAGGGGCCTCCACAAGGTTTAATCCGGCACTGTACCTGCAGTGCTTAGTTTAAGCCATTGGTTGCAGATGGGGTCCACTTGCAATCGTTTCTGTGGACCAGCACTTATTTTTCCTCCTCAGACTTTGACCGAGAGCAAGGTAGGGAAACACACATGAGGAAAAGAAGTAGGAAAGAAAAGACAGAAAGATTGTGACAAAGCGGGAAAGCAGGAACCTGTACAAGTGTGCTACAGTGGTGGTAGTGTCTGGTAGTGGACTAAAGGCATGAGGTGAAATCACAATTATGCAGCCTTGGTATTTGGCCATGTGCTTCTGAACAAAACCTTGGGGCCCAGCACTTATTGTTTTACAAATTAAGCCCTGCTACCTTACAAAAGTTCCTTAATATTTGCAGTAATGATTTCTTACGACCCAGAGGAATGGGAAACCGGGGGGTGTGATCCATGGATATATGTGTGGAATGGACAAGGTCAACCTGTCTCGTCCTTTCGTGACATCTCTAGAGACGTGCTAGAGCTTAATATTTAGACATTGAAGCACTAAGTGTGGCAATGTGTTGATCATTGCAGTATAATTGGGGAATGAATGATTATTTAACTAATAAAAGTTGATACTGTGCATCCTTGCAGCATTTTTGGGGACACATATCTGTATAAAATATTCGAGGAACAAGGTACTAGATATGGTATTGAGATATGCACAGCAGAGGAATGAGGAAAGATTAATGATGCAAACAGTAAGGTGTAAAAGTATGTATTAGAGCCCAGAGTAAATTTTTTGCTTACAAAGCAATCACTTTTGATTAGATACAAGGAATTATTAATCTCATGAATTGCTATAGAATGAAATAGAGAAGGTTATCCTTGAATCTTATAACATATGTTGGCCACGTGTAATGTCTACATTTTAAAGAAATAAGAAATGAATAAAGAACCTTTGGAAAATATTCAAAAAAGAGATAGCCAAGTTCCAAAAATTAGAGAACTATGTTCTTGGCTTATCTTCACTTGAAAATGTCATGAACACAGCACACAAAGTTTGGAACCATGCTCAATATTGGACCTGAGTCACAGAACTAACTTAAGGCAAAATCCTAAACTTACTACCATTTTGGTATTCACAGAATGCATTTACTACTTTTGGTATTCACAGACTGCACTTACTACTTTTGGTATTCACAGAATGCACTTACTACTTTCAGTATTCACAGAATGGATTTACGACTACTAACTTTACGTCGGCACTCGGGCCGGAATTCCCGCACCCAAAGTGGGAATTCCACTTACGGGCCGGAATCTCCGCTCATGGTCCGGAATCTCCGCCCGGACCGTAATACACGCACTGTAGCCGTTGATCATTTTCCTCAAGGGTAAACACCTGTCCAAGTGCCTACCATCCTCCGCCATGCATCAGCTGACACACTGCAGCCAATTCCAGCCCTGCAGGCATGTATAAATGCAGAGCAGGCACACACAAACCCTTTCAACATGTCGCTGAATGTGTTTGTTGCTCTGCCCCTTGCCATGCGGCAAAACTACTTGAGAAGAAGGAGGAGAGCAGAGAGGATCTTCAGACAGAGGATCAACCTATTTGGAATGTCCAACCAAGATGTCAGGGCCAGGTACCATTTCTCTCCAGTAGTCATCTTGGAGATGGTATGTGAGTGGGAGCAGGAACTTGACTGTGACCTGCTGCTCCCATGCAATACCAGCCTATCTCAAGATCCTTTCTGCTCTCCATTTCTTTGCCACTGGGTCTTTCCAAAGGGTCTCCAGTGACCATGTGGGCATTTCCCAGGCAAGCCAGTCGCGGTGTCTGCATCAGGTACTGAGATGCATCACTGCTAGAGCCCACAACCACATACAAATGCCCCATACACTGGCCAAGAGACAAAGGGCAGCACGAGATTTCTATATCATTGCACACTTCCCACGTGTGCTGGGTGCAATTGATTGTACCCATGTAGCCCTTCAGCCACCCCACTGGATTGCACACATCTTCTGCAACAGACACCAATGGTATTCCATCAATGTGCAAGCTGTCTGTGATGCCAATGGGAGATTCATTGAGGTGCATGCAGTGTTCCCAGGCAGTACCCATGACAGCTTCGTATTCCGCATGTCACCTCTTGCCCGGCGTATGGCTGCAGGAGAATTTGGCAACATGTGGCTACTGGGTAAGTACGAAGCACTAAAAATGAGGGATATGTCTTATTGAAATGTCTGAATGCCACCCAACATTAACCATTGATCCAGGCACTGGCCTGGATCAAGTCCTTCCTGACCAACCGGAGGCAAGCGGTCTCTCTTGGCCCCTTCCTTTCTTCAGAACGCACCATTACTGCAGGAGTCCCACAGGGCTCCTCACTTAGTCCACTTTTATTCAATATATACATGGCTCCGCTTATTTCCCTTATTTCATCTTATGGGATTGTGATAACATCTTATGCTGACTATGCACAGCTGATCCTGCCCCTTGATAAAAACTTCACGGATGCAGAAGAAAATTTCAAATCCTGTCTTACGTAGGTTATCAAATGGATGAAAAACAATCACCTCCGATGTAATACGGACAAGACAGAAATCCTGCTGATAGGAAAAGACAATCCCTTTCAACCCAAGGCTTGGTGGCCAGAGGATGCAGCAGCCCCCCTATCCACTGTGGAGGTGGCCACAAATCTGGGGGTATTGTTTGACTCCTCCCTTTCCTTTAAACCCCATGCACTTAAGGTGGCGGGGACCTGCTTTGGCCTAATCAAAACCCTGAAAAAATGTTTTGATCTGATCCCGCTTTCAGCTAGGAAAACAGTTGCGGTGGCGCTGATACTTTCGTGCCTAGATTACTGTAACGGCCTCCTGGCAGGGGTTAATAAATCAACCCTGAAGAGGCTACAGGTGGTGCAGCACGCAGCAGCCAGATTGGTTTTAAAACTTCCCTGCAGGGCTTCAACCTCAGCAGCACTGAGTTCTCTTCACTGGCTCCCGCTACACAAGAGAATTTTATTCAAACTTCTTGTCACCACCTTCAGAGCTGTCCGCCAACTGGGGCCAGTATATCTTTCCACAAGATTCACACCATACACTACAACGAGGACACTCAGATCTTAGTTTGCAAACCTACTCATTTCATTTCATAAGGCTTTATTCGGTACATTTAACAAGACCATAAAAGCACAGCATAAAATATAAAACAGAGTCATGAGCAAAATATACAACAATATTAAAAAGTTAAAAAAGCATACTTTTCCTTGCATTAATTGATTTAAGAAGAAAGGTAGCTGTATAAAAACAAACATCAGGGTGATGCAGATTAAAAAGCAAGCTCATACAGTTGTGTATTGATCTAACTCCAAATTTTGCAAATAAGGGTTTCAGGTAAGCAATCCGCAGATGTTTATACAACTGACAAAGCAAAAGAAAGTGCACAGTACTTTGGGGGGTAGTATTGTCACATGGACAGGGGCCAACAGGATGTAGGTACTGAGAGGGGAAAGCAACAAGATTGTGGGCTATTCCGGTTCTAAATCTGGCCAACACAAACCGATGTGACTTCCAGCTCACTTGTAACAAATACGGTTGGAGACCTACAAATTCATTTAGATCGTAATAAAGAACACAGGAAGAAAGTTCCAAACTGTTTTGTAACCTCCTAGTGGAGAGCTGTTGTAAAAAGCAGTGCTTAAGTTCTGCTTTAGACAACTCATTGGCCCCACGATGATCCATCATGATATTGATATTAAAGATCTCATGAAAACCATACACGATATACTTTAACCATGGGATCTTCAGATGATGGTCCAAAGAGAGGCAGTCAGAGATAATAGCTCTACATAATGAGGTCTCTTCTTTTATCCAGATGGAACGCCATAGCAACAGAGGCCTAAGGAGGATCAGATCGGCAAGATGGTAAATACCCAATTCGTTATGCACTAGAACATTGGAAACAGAGCTTGGCAAACACAAAAGTCTCTTCAGAAAAAGATTCTCCTCGACCTGAAGAGATCCCGCCGGGGCATAGCGCCAGATTCCAGCTCCGTATAAGGCAATCGAAACACAGCGGGACTGAAAGATTTTAAGCATATCCTGAACCCGCCTGTCTCCAAGTTTCGTGGCCATGGAAAAAATTCCATGAGCACTCCTCGCCATCTTGGCCCTGACATTCTTATGTTCATTGACCCAAATATTTTTATTTGAGAAGGTGACCCCCAAGTATGAGAAATTATCAACAGCCTGAACCTTCTGTCCCTCTATAAAGAAGGAAGACTGAGTCTTTCTATTCCTACGCCCACATACCATAACATAGGTTTTGGATTTATTTATCACTAACTTTCTACTTGTGATAAATTGAGAAAAGCCGTCCATCAATCGCTGAAGGCCATTTGGGGTGGGTGAAATTAGGACAGCGTCATCCGCGTATAATAACACAGGGACTGGGTCCTTATTGATTTTGGGGGCGTCCACTGCCAAAGATTTAAGAAAAAGATCAATCTCATTAATAAAAAGTGTAAATAGCAGTGGCGCCAACACACATCCCTGCCTAATTCCACGTCCAATTTCGAAGTTAGTGGTACATTCCCCGTTGGGACCGTAACGGACACAAGCACGTAATTTGGCATAAAGACGTGCTAAAAAGAACACAATGCCCTCAGGTGCCCCGATTTCAATAAGCTTTGCCCAGAGAATGCCATGGTCCACCAGGTCAAAGGCACTACTCAAATCCGCAAAGCAGAGATAAATAGTGCCAGTCTTTGCCAGGTTATATTTACCGATGACAGGTCTAAATTTAGACACTGCTCAATCGTACCTCGGCCCTTCCTGAACCCAAACTGGCTCTCTGCTAGAATGCCATTATCCTCCACCCATTCTTCCAGCCTTACTAGGAGCACTCTACTCATTACTTTTACGGAAGAATCCAACAAGGAGATTGGACGATAGTTCTTAACGTCCCCTCGATTTCCTTTCTTAAATATTGGTATTAGGATGGATTCTTCCCAAGAAGGGGGCACCTCATTACAGGCTGCAGCATTAAAGATATTAGTAAGCAAAGGCCCCCAGACTTCAGAGACCAGTTTGTAAACATCGATTGGGACGCCATCTGGTCCCTGGGCTTTTCCTCCTTTACTTGCCCTTATGCTATCTAAAACCTCATGAATGGTGATATTCAATGGCATATACGGCCACCTATCCCCAGAATCCCTAGATACAGTATCAGACTCAAAGATTTTAGGGAAATGGGAAACCCACTCTTCCTTCATAACATTAGAGGTTAATTCAGGGATTTTGTCATCTTTGAGAAAGGGGGAATTAACTGTTTTCCAATATAGGGTGCTATTATTAGATTCGGCAGCCAGGGACAAATTATCCCACGCTTCCTGTTGGAGTTCCAGTTTCCTCCGTTTGAGGGTATCCTTGTATCTGGTTCTGAGATCTGCAACCAAATCCTTATCTCTAGGCGAGGCTGATAGAGCTAACTTTAATTCCTTTAAAGCCTGAGTACAAGCTGTATTAAACCACCCCCGCAGACGTTCTTCCTTAAATTTAGATGTACTAGTAAACTTGGAGTCAATGACCGCATTAATATTAATAAAAAGCTCAATAGAGCCGATAGTACCAAGGTTATCTTCTAAAATACCTGTGATACCAGCCAGGCAGCTAGTGGTAATTGAATCAGACAAGATTTCTGCTTTGTCCCCCCTCCATCTAAGTCTAAAACCATTAGGGCGTACAACTTCTATGTTATTGATACTGCCTGCAATGTGGTTCCCATTATTTTCCCATAACATAGCCTCGACTGACAAACAATTATGGTCACTAAGCTGGATGTCTATGACTTTAGGTGCCATAGTCCAGGCCTCGAGACTCGAGGAAATACAGATAAAATCAATAACAGAGTTCACACCCCGGCCTGTGAAAGTTGGACAAATCTCCTCCTGCTCATTTTTCTCATTCACCATAATAAACATATTATGTGAATCAAGGAGACTATTTAAGGCATCTCCGTAACGATTATGTTGAAAGTGGGGAATTCCGTCTCCATAACAGTCCACCACCCCACAAACATTGACATTTGAGAGTGGACAGGTAGTAGCATTAAAATCTCCTGCCATGAACAAATCAAAGATTACGTTGGATTCCTTAAGGATATCATCCAACGCACTTGATAGTGCACTAACCACCTGAACCCTGGTATCATCAAAAACATTATTATAAAAATTTATTAAAAGAATATTCCTGCCTCCGGTTTTGTAGAGCCACAAGATCTGAGAATGGGCACCAACTTGTATATATTTTTTAACCAGCAAGGGGGTTTGGACAGAAATTAAAATCAAAAGGCCTCCCTTAGCTCTACCTGATAGGGAGCCAGTGGCAGGTAACTGGCAAGAGACAAAACCATTATATCCTTCAAAGTCCCTACACCAAGTTTCCTGTAAACAGATGATATCAAAGAGAGCTAAAAATTCAGTCCATCCTAAGCAATCTGATTTGGACCTGATGCCCGCAATATTCCAACTGGCAATATAACATCTGGAAAAACCAGGTGCACCAGGCCCCTTAGGTAAACAATTACTACCTTGCTGGGAAATAGCAACATTTAAAATATCTGGTGATAACTCCGGCCGGCCAAGAAGGGTGCCCTCCCTGCCCATAGGCGTACAATCTACAGTTGTCCCCGAGGGGTTATCCATATACCCTGGGGTATGACCAATTTGATCGGTACCAAACGGGATCCGTTCCAACACGGTAACTGGGGGTAACATACCCAACACCATCAAAGACTCCGATTGACCAACTGTATCACCCTTCAAGTCCCTAGGCAAGCGATCTATAATTATCCCAGGGGTGTTGGTCGGAGTCCCTAAAATACAAATATTTTGTCCCAAGTCGGGCGGAGCCTGTCTCTCCAAAATCTCCGGGGGTATCTTGTATTCCAGTCAATCATTTTGATCCAGCCCGCTAAGGCACTCAAAACGATTAGCAGTATTCACATGAAAACTATTTGCAGACCTGTCCACAGCTTCTCCCCTCGTACTCACCCCCCCCATTGTTGCAAAAATGATGACTAATGCATTGTCTATAAAAAAAGCCCAAGGGACGAAGTGAGATGCCCTGCTCATTGCATGAACGAGAGGTGGCTCGAATCAGAGCTGTTGTGGCAAGGTGTGGATTACTGAAATTAACAATAACACAATCCCCAGAGATGTGCTTCGGGGATGTGCCAATCCAGTTGACCCTGGTGGTAGCCAAGATTTGGTCCGCCAGAGCCACTGGAAAGCCACACTCCCGATTAAGCCATGCCACGGTTTTATTTTTAAGGGACTCATGTGATTCAATATAATGATGAAGCCCATCCTCCCTAATTGGTGTAACATTGGTCAGGACAGCTACATAAGGTGAGCAGTCCGGTGGGAGGTTTGGTTGAGGTAGGCCACGATTATTAGATATCCCCCTTTTTGTGATCTTCAACTGATTCCCCGGGGCCCGGATGGTTGGCGGGTTCAGAGGGACCTCATTAGTGCATGAAGGTAATGCTGTAGCAACTTTTATAGAACCCCTTGAGGATGACGAGTTTAAATTACTCTGCTGCTCAGAAGCTATAATGGGGTTACTATTTATCTGAGCAGGGTTACTAGAACCTATATAAGTCGTTCCAACGGTGGGAGTTCCTTTGTTAGGTTGCACGGGCCTGCTGGTCCGATCCCCGACCATAGGGATCGCAGCAGCGGCTGGTTGCTGGCTATTGATTGGTTTCAGGGCAAATTGCACAAGCTCACTTAATCTAACAACCTCCCTAGAAACAACCTCAAGTTTATCGAGGAGTGGAAGGACTATTTTATCCAATTTAGCATCAATCATCCCTATAAGAAGCTCAAGCTGGTCTGGGGCTAGTGTCAGATGGGTGGGATTATCATCATTTAGTAAGATGTTTGACTCGGTGGGACCCCCGCTTGGTAAGGGGACACTATTCTTTTTCTTGTTATGGCCCCCCTTCTTAGGTTGTACTGGTCTACTTAAATGTCTCCCTGACCTCAACACTCTATGAGGTTTAGGGACCAGTGGACCCGGGGCGTCAGAGTCAAGATCATAATGAGACTTATTTGCATCAGGTTCCTTGTGGGAATCCTCGGCGTCAGAAATAACCCGTGATTGCACTTTTTCATTGTTGCCCTCCCTGATTAAACAGTCTGGAGAGACCACTGAACAACTATCATCAATAATGGAAAATAACGGATCAGTAGGCAGAGGAGCAGAAATCTCCACAGTGATTGGTTGTATCGTAGGGTCAGGAATACTTCCTAAACCCAGAGATAGTCTACGTTCCTTATTAATTTTGTCTACTACTTTAACTAAATAGTTATCAAGTGTAGAGACACTAGGGCGGGGAGTCCCGACTGATTTGAGCATGTTGCGTTAAAAAATAAAATACAAAGGTACAAGGAAATAGGATAACCAACACAGGAATTACCGAATTGAAAAAAGCACTTGGTATGAAATGACGTTAAAAATAACAGAAGTTTAAAATGTATAATCTAAGGCCCCACTCAACAACCCCGAGCTGCCCACAGTTACTAAAGTGCGAAGCTTACAAGGGTGGCCAGTCTAAATTAGTCACGTGGGCTGGGGCGGAGTTAATACAGGAGAGGTTACTAAATGGTGCCAAGAAAGTAAAGGGAAGTACTTCGATATCACACAAGTCAGGGGTAACCAACAGCACAACCAAATGGCCATTAGCGACACTTACAGTTCTGATGTCCAGTGTCAAGACATTAGAGGGTGAGCCCAGCCCGGTCTTGAACGGTTCTTGACGGGCAAGGACGGGCCCGCCCTTGGCCCGGGCTTGGCCCGGGCTCTGCCCGCGCGCGTCCCGCGCTGCGGAGGCACCCGGCGGCTTTTGAGTTGGTCCGGGCCGCCCGGGTGACGTCACGCACTGCGCCGGTTCCGGGGAATGCTGGGTAATGTGGTACAGTGGAGCCGTTCCCCTCACGGCGTTGCTGAGTGATTCAGCGGCAGGGCTCTCCAACTGGCTAAGCCGTTCCCCTCACGGCAGGTCCGAGGTGACTGGTGAGTATCTCTGTAACTTTTTAAGCGCGTCCCGCGCTGCGGAGGCACCCGGCGGCTTTTGAGTTGGTCCGGGCCGCCCGGGTGACGTCACGCACTGCGCCGGTTCCGGGGAATGCTGGGTAATGTGGTACAGTGGAGCCGTTCCCCTCACGGCGTTGCTGAGTGATTCAGCGGCAGGGCTCTCCAACTGGCTAAGCCGTTCCCCTCACGGCAGGTCCGAGGTGACTGGTGAGTGTCTCTGTAACTTTTTAAGCGCAAACCTACTCAAATCGCCTGGTTTTAAACTTAAAACGCGGGGAGGGAAATCTGCAACTGTGTTAGGTGCAAAGGCCTGGAATCTTATGCCAAATAAATTGAGATCGATAGAACCTGAAATGCAGTTTAGGAAGGCCCTAAAGACCTGGATTTATGGAGCATCAGATGAACTATGTCAAGCCCTCATCTAGGTCTCCATTCTCCATTGCTAAGTTTGTTATCTGTAAAGCGCCAGGAGGCTCCTTTCGGAGTGACAGTTTGCGCTTTACAAATATCACATTTCATTTCATTTCATAAAGCTGCATACATGGCCCAACAGATACTGTATGTTCTAAAGTATAGATCATGTCCTGTGCAAATCAAAGAGGGAAATGTTACCAACTGCCCTTTCTTCCCTCCTCAGGCGATGCTGGGTATGCACTCTCCCCACATCTCCTCACCCCTTACAGGCGTGCAAACACCATACCTCAGTGTAGGTGTAGGTACAATAGGGCACACATACATACTAGAGCCATCATAGAGCGCACTTTTGGTCTGTTGAAGTCGCGATTCAGATGCCTTGACCGTACAGGGTGTGTGCTACTGTACTCCCCTGAAGTCGTGTGCAAGATCATATAAGCCTGTTGTGTTTTGCACAACATTGCTTTAACGCATGGCTTACACATACCTCTGGAACCTTGGCTAACTCTGAATCTGAGAAACCGGGCCATTGCACATAACCGAGGTCAGGGTATGCAAGTCCGTGATCAGCTCGTTGCCACGTTTTTCACATGAGCAACCTGTAGTGTCATGGAAAAAATGTGGTTTGCTGTCTGTTGTCAATGATGAAACTTGGATATACACGACTGTGTCAATAAATTCCATCCTGAGACTACTTTGCAAGCCACACTAACTGCATGTAAATCACAGCTGTTGACAGTAGTCAAAAGGTTGAGCATACCTCAGGTCATGTGCCCATGTCAGCGATCAGTGTAGTGGATGTCCCTAAAAAATCTATTCATGCAGATGAAAAACGATACATGTTCTGAGAGACCTACCTGGACCTTATGAGGATGGGTCACTTAATCACAAAAGGCCATAACCATTGCATTCTCAGGCCTGTGCCCTCAACAGATTTGACACCCCCACAAATGATGGGCCCACAACGTGAGTAATGATGTCATGGGTGAATCAGACACCCTGTGACTGTGATATACAGCACTGCTCCACCCCAATGTTACGAAACCCATCACACAACTCTTGTAATGAGCACTCAATATGGACTACATTTACCATAATGCAAAGTAGAAGAAAACAAAAATGGGGTTTGATGTTGTGTCAGCCCCCCCATCTGCACATAAATGTCATTAAATGGTCTGTTCCCCCTTTTGTTACATGTTTATGATTCTCACCTGCACTGTTATTTCAGGTTTTTCCACAACAGAACAGCAGGATGGCAGTGGATTTGATTAGTGATTGTGGATGGATCAGGATGAATACAAAATGGCTGCCAACAATTTCCTGTGATGAATTTCCTGTCTCCCACTTCCTGTATAACATTTCCTGTATGAAATAATGTGTTCTGGGTCATTTTCGGAGCTAACGGCCCGAAAACATAATTTCCGATTTCGGACCATAATGCGTGGATGCGGACCTGCCACTACGGAACCGGAAACTACGTTCTCGGGCCGTAATCTCCTAAAACGAACCGGAACACATTGTTCCATATAGGAAATGATTTACAGGAAGTGAGAGACAAGAAATACATCACAGGAAGTTGATGACAGCCATTTTGTGTTCATTCTGAGTCATCCTCTATCACAGATCAGATCCTCTGACATCCTGCTGCTCTCATCTAACTTATTTCCCCCAAAATGGCTGAGGGTTATGAGGAGAAAGCACCCCCTTTCACTGAAAGCGAATTAGACATCTTAGCTGAGGGGGTGCTGTCCAAATATCCTCAGCTATATGGGCACCCAGAACACCAGCTGAGCAAGCAGCCCGGGCCAGGCTATGGGCCAACATCGGGGTTCGCTGCAATGCAGTGGTTGTCCACACCAGGACTGCAAGGGCATGCTGCAAGCGCTGGGAGGACCTCAAACGCTAGTCCCAGCACAAGACTGAGGAGCTGGTGGGCCAGTCTTCCCAGCACCATGTGCATCGTCCTCGCCTCTCCCCACTGTACAGGAGGGTCCTGCAAGCAGCTTGGCCAACCTTCCATGCTCAGCTGGAGGAGCATGAGTAGCAGAGACCTGGTAAGTGCATCATATGCAATACGTGTCTGGGAGTATGATGTGAGTGAAGACAGTGCTGTACCATTGTGTGTCCCATGCCCCCATTCACCTATTCCGTGTCCATGCAGTAGTCATCAAGAATAAAAAGGCACACTGTGGCATATGGACTGTACAGGGCAGAGTGCATTTTGGGCGTTGTAGCTTCTTCATGACAACTGGGTAAATGAGCCACACTTGTAAAAAAAAAATTAATTTGCTCTGCCAGAACCACTACCAGTGAACCAAGGGTATCATAACTGATGTGTGCATTGGATGAGCAATGGTACAGACACTGTCCAGTGTGTGCATGGCAGGCCAAAGGCTATTGGATTCTGTGACTTGCATTGCATTTGTTGAGTTTGGGTTTTAATTGAGACAGATCATCATGTGGCATGGAGGCAAGACAGACTTTGAGATCCCTGCCTCATTCTTAAGTGTTTCTAAATTTGCAAAGTATGTCCACTGACACACGTCCTACCCTCAGTGGCTTGTATGACATTTCACATGTACAGGTAGCTGTCACAACGACCCACCAATGGTCACCGATGTACTGCACTACCTCATCAGTCACCAAAGCCAATATGTGGCACAGGATTGTCAGATTTTGTGAGGGGACATCAAAAGGCTAGACTCACAATGTAGCAAAACAAATAGCCCAGACCCATGTGGATGTGTGACCCACATTCGGCATCTGGCTTGTCCTATACAATGCTACATAGCAGATGACATTTGTCCAGACGTAAAAGAGCTGTGACTACATATCACCGGCCAATTTTGATTAAATCTGGATTCTCTCTGTTCCTCTTTGGTGGACTGGTTTTGGAACCTGCACATGTAGCAGTGACAGGACACACAGATCACAAGAATGCCAAAGTTGTGGGTTGGCCAATACAGTTGTGTAAACCACAAATATTCATGCGAGATGTCAATGTAAGACTCAATTCAGAAGATGACAGTGAACATACACGTAATGTAAGCTCATAAACACTGACAACTGTATAGTGTGATCAGAGGAAAACAAAGTCTGACCTTGGCTCATCTATGTATGTGTCTCATCCTGAATAAAACAACCACTACATCATGATTTTGCTTACATTTCAGTGGGAACAGCTGGCCAAATGGCCGAACAGCAGGACCAGGTCCGGAGCGGGAGGCCATCAGTGTGCTGGCGGCTACGACCTCTTTCGACCAGTGAGGAAGAAGAGGATGCGGAGGGACCCTCAACATCTGGAGGCAAGGGGATTGCGCCCACCCAGACTGACAAGGAACACTAATCTGGTGCTACAGCCCAGGTGGAGGCTGTGGCCATTGAAGTGGGGGGGGGGGGAACCCGACACCTCTGGCCATGGGCTGGTGGAGAGCTACTCTTCCCCAGACTATTCACCTGTGGGTTCAGTCGAGGTATTCTCGGGGCAGGCCAATACACAACCTGGGCCTGCCATCAGCCCCTCCCTACCTCCAGAGGCCCCCATTGCATCGGGGACTCCAGCTGCATCCGCTGCAACCAGTCCCCCTCATCGTAGCTGCCTGCTCGACCACAACATCGGCTCTGGACCTGGGCACCACATCCCTCCTCTCCCACCCAGGCCCCTCCCTGTGTTGTTCCTCCTGTGGCTGCCCTTGAGGACTTGAGGTGGATGTGTGAGGGTCAGCCAGACATGTCCGCTCGCATCATGCTGCAGGTGTGTCTGGAGATACGCATGATGCGAGCAGAGATTGTCGGAGCTCTGGCCACCCTCACCACCAGCGTCAATTCCCTGGCCACAGCCATGTCGTCTGTTGTTTCCCAACTCCTTTCCCATACCACCATCAACGTCTCCCCCTGTCTGTTGCCCCACACTGTTTCCCCCGCACCCTTCGTGTGTCCCGAACCCATGTGGTGCCTGTTCCTGCACCGGCCAGCCATGTGCCTGCATCAAACTCGGAGGATCTGGACATTGTGGTAGTAGAGGATGACCAGAAGGACACTTGACTTTTTGACTGATAAATCTTTGTGGACAAAAATGTATTTTCTCCTTGTAAATAAACTGGTTTCCCTGACGCTCCCTGACTTGTTATATTTTTGTTGCCCCACCCCAATCCAAGCTCCCCTCTCCATCTGCATTAAGATCATCATTTGTTTTCCTTTCTCCCTTCCAAACGGATGGTTGTTCTGATAATCATACATAAATATCTTTGAGGAATCCTACGTACTTTAACTTGTTTGACTTCATTGTGAATGTCTGGTACAGAAAGTGGACACGTATCTGGTGAGTCATCTGCTATGCACATTGTGGCTTGTTGCAATGATGGGTTACACTTGTAACTGTGTCACACACACACATACCTCCTCACATCTCCAGGCCACCTACATCATTATACAGGACATGATACACAACAGAATCTTACTTGGGAAAATCTTTACTTTTTCTGCACACATATTCACAGTGGTCAATTTGTTTGTGGGATGTTGTCAATGGCGATCGTGCTTGCGACATCCCAATTTCGGAGGTGATGATCGCTGTAAGGGATCAGGTCTGGCTCGTCGCCTACATGTATGTGGATGTTGTCCATGTGCCTGTATAGGTTGACCTACATGAGCAGGGGCCGGTGGTGTATGCACAGTTGGTGTTTGTGCCTGGACAAGGGCTGGTTGTGCAGGTGGTGGGAATGCCTGTACAGGGGTTGGTGGTGGCTGTGCAGGTGGTGGGAGTGCCTGTACCGGGGCTGGTGGTGGTTGTGCAGGTGGTGGGACTGCCTGTACAGGGGTTTCAGGTGGTTGAGCAGGTGGTGGAAGTGCCTGTTCAGGGCGCCAGTGTGGATGTGTACCTTTGCTGTGGTCCTGGGCAGTTGGTGGTACAGGTGTGTGGATGTGCTGTCCTGCAGGCAGATATGATAGCTCCCCTCCCTGCGTTGACTGTGAAGGGAGACTTTGGATAACTTTCAGCATGCCCTCCATCATCTTCATGGCCAAGGCATGGTGTCTTGCACTCTCTTCCCTTTGGATGGATATCATGTCTTTCATATTCCTGGACATGTCCTGCCAAGTTCTATCCATTCTATCCAAAACATGGCTCAGTCTGTCCACCACCTGAGGGAATTGGACCATGTCCTGCAGGGACTCAGACATGTCTGACAGGGTAGCCCCTGTGGCACGAATGTCCTGCCTCATATCTGTCTGCTGTTGGAAGAAGTCCTTCTCCAACTGGCCGCCATAGCCAGGTGCAGGCCCTCTCTGCAGGTGTCTGCCATGGATGGAACCGGCAGGTCCAACAGCGGGGGGGGTGACAGGTGGAAGCCTGTGGGCAGGAGAATGATGCCCAGGGGATACCTGCACCACAACAGGGTCTGTACTTCCCCCAGATGGTGGAGAGGATGCCGGGGATACACTGTATAGGGAAGAGCATGTAGGGGAACCACCATGTTGGTTCTGGATGTGAGGGCTGTGAGGGAGTGATGTCTATGTTGGGCGGCGTGAGAGCTGTGGCTGGTTAGCTCTATGCTGGGGACAGGCAATTGTTTGTTTTGGAGGAGGCTAACGAACGTTGCTGGGCGGAGGATGTGATACCATGAATGATTTTGGCAATGTGGTACGATTGCTTTCAATGGCATCCGAATCGTCATCCCCGGAGTGGATGGACAAATAGTCGACATCATCTTCCAAGTCTTCGTCCTCAGTAACTTCCTCCTCCTCTTGCACAGTACTTGCTGCCGAAATTACTGCCTAGAGGATCAGTGGATTTTCCCCTCTGATTGCCCGTTGGCCCACACTGGTTGTAGGTCCGTCATCCTCATCCTCTTCATCCCCTGGAACACAGAGGTTGGAACTGTGTTAGTGATTGACCTGATATTACATGTGGTGCAACACAAGGGTTGGATTAACTGTACTTTGCATCAACAGATGAGGATCATGTGACCTGGTTAGGGTACCACCACAAATGACAGCTCACACCATAGTACTGAGGTGTTAAACGGAGATGTACATTATACAAGCAAACTCAACAGCTCCAGCCACAACTTTCTGTCCCTTCGCGATCCCCTCTGATGTCCACTGCTGAACCTGTCTGTTCATTGATGTCGTTGACATAGCTGTCCCCGATCCAGCAGCTGTAGAGGGAAGTAACAACATTCTCAATGGTCTGCATTACTAATTGACAAACAGGCACATGTGACACTCCTAATATGTATGTCACTTTGTAAACAACAACTGCTGATTCCATACAGAAGGAGATCTTGATCTCTGTCATGGTTTAGTAATCTAAGCTAGTGACACACTTTATGCCAGAATTACCAAATGGACAGGTGCTAGAGGGTTTCACTGCTGCAGCCAGGATGTCATGCATTCCCCGGGATGGTGTACGCTGCACTGGTGTCATCCTGTCAGCAGCTGTGATGAGACATACATGGCCATATTTCAGTACAACAGATGGTAGCCATGAGCTAACATGTCATTCTCAATAACCATTGACCAGATAATCCAGGACAATGTGCGGTTATTTCCCTCATGGACTTTACATGTGGGCCCCTGCTCACATGCAGCAGTTGCCAGCTGTTACCTCTATGCAGCACTGACATCAATAAGATGACACATCAACAGACAAACTTATATGAGAAGGTTACTGATATTTCAAGGAAGGGTATAAATGACCCGGACTCCTCTGCATTACACTTATTTCACCTTCACCACTAAGACCAACAGGTTTCATGAGTGTAATGTTGTCTGTTGACAAGTCAATAGGAGTTCATGTGTGAGATGTGCAATCGTCAGGTACATAATGTTGGTCATTTGTGCTTCCCTACCCAAGAAGTCACAAAGCTCATTTCTGACTGAGAGAACACAGATTTCTTATGCCCATCCTTTGAGTGTCCTCTGTTTGCATACCCTATTTCCAACATCATGGTAGTATTTAGCTGACAACGGATGGTGTCTTGTACAGCAGATATCCTAACCTCATATGTCACCCACTCACCTATATATGTGAATACGGTAGAAGATGAGGCAAGCAGAATTCAACATTTGGTAATAATCCCACATTGCGGCTAAATTGAGAAGCTTTGATGCTTTCCGCCTGCACTGGATTAGCGTGTTGCTTTTCAGCCAAGTGATTTGAAAATGTAACTGCATGGAGATTCAGCTTAGCAACCCATACACCCGTCTCAAAGGTACACAACTGGCATCAATGTGAGCCTCATCCATACCAATTTCAATATGATTTTACCATAGATATTTTGCTAGGGAGTTTTCATATCATTGAATTGCAAGCCAGTTGTGTTTTGGACACTTCATATGACAAATTGTACTATGTTATGTCCATTCTGCACTCACTTGGCATACATTTTGTGTCATCCTTTCATCAGCCACCAAAGTCTGATCTGGTATGTGATTAAATGCCATTTGTGAGCATAATGTTATGCAGGACAACAGTGTCAAAGGCACATTTAATGAGCATTCAGGTTCATTATTATTGGGTGTAGTCACCATGGCCCAGCACCGGCCCAGTGTGTAGTCCCTGACCAGATGTCACAGCCAACCTTGAAGCAGAAGTCAGTGTGTGTCTTTGATTCTGGAAGGACCTCATTGTACCTACAATGATAAGTGTGTTTGCAACTTTACATTTCTGCTGTCACATGTGATGCACTCAATTTCAGACCCAAAGGATAAGCACAAGCAGTTGTGGGCACCACTGTTGCAGAGGTGTGTGTCACTTAATATCATGAGTGATCCCACATATAACTTATAATGGACCCACTACCTAGAAGCGATGTATATCCAAATGACATGACTCTGAATCCTGAAGTAAGGTCCACTATCGTGTTTTGTTGATGGCCAACAAACAAGCCATCCAATGTAAGAAGTACATGACCAGCTGGATGGACTGGGCGATTTCATGTATAGTGAAAACATTCTAAGTTTGACAGTGGATGCATTGTCAATACTACTGACAATGGTAGCTCACTTCTTGTTCATCATTGTCATATTTGTTAACATTGGAATTCTTGATTATGTCTACAGACACTATTACAATATAGTGGGGACACCCTTTTGACTTGTTGTGGCACTCGATTGCAGGATTGAATTCCCAGGTCTGGGACTGTTGGTGGAATACATGTTATGTTCACCAATTACAAAGGTATGATGAGCCAAGGCATATTATATTTTATCTTTCGCTATTCACATATGTCATTTGCGAAAGGTGAATGTCCATTGACAAATCCAATAGTTATTAAGCTAGTTTTTCATCTCTGGTTACTGTAAAGAAGTAGACCACTCAGGAAGGCTTGAAGTAGGTTTATTCCACAGAAAGATCCCATCCACATTAGCAGGTCTTGTAGGGATGAAAGCCAGGCTTCAACTGTCCTGCTGGTGATTACATCATAAGAGTACATACAGATGATAACATTCTTCAATGCCTAGCAACAGGAGTAGCATCTCAGGATGCCACAGTTACCTTTCATATTCGGGCACTACATGTTCCTCTGTTGTCTCGTGACAATATATGACAATGTATGCGTTTTTACCATCTCCTGACCAGTTTGACTTACCAGTTTGTGAGGGTGGTATGCCTTGCTCTGGACGATGTTGTTTCCTCCCAGAAGATGCAGGGACCTCTGCTACCGCGGTTGTCTGTGCTCTGGCTGAATATGTCAATAGGTGAGAAGAGAGAAAAGTAACCAAAAGGGAAATGTACATGTGGAACTTTTCAGGCATTTCCCCATATCTTCTGCATGCTAACAGTGTTTTGACGGGGCAGGCAGGTGCAGTGGGGCGTTGGGCAGTAATGGTGTGGCAGGGTGGGAAATGAACAACGGAATATGTGAATGACATACATTGATCGGAGGATTCTCTCACCTCCTGCTTTGTGATTTTTGCTGGCACAGGGCGAGTTACTTACTTTTGGGATAATTTATGGCAGATTTTCAGGCTCCTTGCAAGACATTTAAGCCACAGTTGCGTCACTTCTGTGACACAGTGGCGGTGGAAACCATGCGCCACGTTGTGACTTAGTTACAAAGTGACGCATCTAGGGAGATGCGTCACGTTGTAAAGCCCTGCACAACATTAAACCTGAGTCAGGTTTAATGTAAGCAGGGTGGGCATTCCTTTGTGAAATGCCTCATGAAAGTGATGCAGTGAAATCTACAAGATTTCACGGAGTCACTTTTCATAGGGCGCTACGACGAAACCGTACGCCTGCTTGAAGCAGACGTAAGGAGTGGCGCAGCACGTTAGGTATGGTCGGTCCATGAACGTTGTTGGAGTTGCGTTGCACTTGCGATACACAACTCCAGCAAAGGGCCACCCTTAACCATCAGTAGCGACACACATCTGTCTATCCCTGCACCACGGTGCGCAGCATTGTAAATTCGACGCATCTGTGCTGGCGCAAGGGTAGAATTGCGTGTCGCATCGGTGCTGGCACATCCCTGCTAATACGCAGGGACGTACCAGTCCTTGTAAATCTGCCCCCTTGTATTGTCCCAATTCATTTGTCAGTTGATTTTCATATGCTCCACAACCCCTTACATTTTTGACTGACTCAGACACATCTGGATGAATGGAAAGTGCACTTTGTAAATTGCTACTTAGCAGGGTTAGGTATATACGGCAGCAGTACTGTGCCCATGTTTTTAATAGTGGGAGAGGGATTTGCCATTTCTATTACAAAGGATTCTAGGACTTGTGGTGCAACATACAGAGGGTAACACATGAGTCTCTGACTGACTATATTTTTATATACATTTTGGACATCTTCCTTACTCACAATGCCAGTGCAACACAGACAATCTGTTCATACACTTTTTCTTGTCATCCCATTTACCTGGTACCACGTTGCGGACATCACTCACAGGCAGCCCATGGAGCATGTGGGGGTGGATTGTGGTGAGGATATCCTCCTCTAGTGGGGTGAGACGGAGGCGGGGTCTGGAGTGTGGGGCAGGGAGGATCCTGTTCAATTCGAACCTGGAGTACTTCTCCTTCACCCTCTGCTTTTCATCCTGCCACTTCTTCTTGATGTCCTGGACTGTGCGCCTCTCCTCCCCAAATCCTGTGACAGCAGTGGGTAATGGCTGCCATAGAGCTGCCTTCTGTGTGCCACTGGTGCAGTAAGGTGGGAGACCGTATAGGTGTGTGGTGCCTCACTATGTACTCCACAAGCATGGTGGTCTCCTCAGTGGTAAAGTTCTTCTTCCTCATCATTTGTTCCATTTTCCTCTGGCGATGTACAGCGATTGTAAACACGAACTCTCTGTGGCCAAACCTGTTCCTTCAATGTGTGCTGCTTTTATATGGTTGGTGGTGCTGGTCTTGCAGTTAGTGTTAATTGACGTCAGCTGGAGCGTGGTGGGGGATGGTAGGCACTTGAAATGTTCATCAGGCCAAAATGGAGGTATTCCGGCAGAAAATCTGGAGTTACTGCCCGGAAGTGGGAATTCTGGCCCGGGAGCGGGGATTCCGGCCCGAAAGCAAAGATTTCGGCTTGGGAGCGGCATTTCCGCTCCGGGTGCGAAAATTCCAGCCTGAGTGTGGATGTAAAGTTAGTAGTCGTAAATCCATTCTGTGAATACCAAAAGTAGTAAGTGCATTCTGTGAATGCCAAAAGTAGTAAGTTTAAGATTTTGTATTAAGTTAGTTCTGTGAATCGGGCCCCCAGTTCCCGTGACGGATACAATGCTGCACAAAATATTATGCATCCTCATAAGGGTCTTCAAGGTGAAACTCCTAAATATTTTTGAAGGCCCTTCAGTCTTTTCAACCAGACCAGCCACATAAAACAATCTCACCATCCTTCTGGTATGATTGAAAAGATTTGTAGGCAGATCCCTTCCTTCAAGGGCTTCCCAGCCTGGAATACCGTTCTAGAATATGAAACGATAAGGAGACTTCCTGAAATTTTACAGGGTACTCTAGACCAACATCTTCAGATTGGACTATGGAAAGCAGAGCTCCATTCTATGTCAACTAGCTTTCTAGTGCACAGACGCGCCAATGCCCAGCTCAACACAGACAAGATGGAAGTAGTAATCTTCTGCAAAGACACTTCTCTCTGTGACTCCACTTGGTGACCTCCCAAACTCAGACCCACAGCCCTCTCAGTAACCCATGCAAAGAACCTCATAATAGTAATCATCAACCAACTCACCATGATCAGTCAAGTGAACGGAGTTTCCATCTCCTGCTTCCACACGCGCAAGATGCTCAAGAACATCTTCAAAGGGCTCCCCATCAACACTCTCAGAACTGTCACCCAAGTACTCATCACCTGCAAGCTGAACTGCGTCAACGTACTCTTTGCTGGAATCAAAACTCAACTGACTAGAAGAATCCAGACCATACAAAACTAAGAGGCCAGGCTCAACCTCTCCCTCTGTACTCACATCACCTCATACCTCATGGAGCTCCACTGGCTCCCAATCCACAAACAAGCACTCTTCAAACTCCTCATGCACATATGCAAAGCCTTACACAATATTGGACCCATGTAGCTCAAATATCACATAAACTTCCACAAACCTACCACACACCTCCGTTCATCTGGACTCCTACTGCCCCCGTATACACAGGACCAGATCTGGTGGTCATGCCTTCTCCTACCTCACTCCTAGAGGCTGGAATGACCTATCCCTGTATACCGAGCCTCCTCCTCAGTTCTTGAATTCCGCAAGAAACTGAAGAACTGACTCTTCACTTCGCCCTGGCATTGGCTCGGCCAATACAGCTCCTGCCTCAGTACCAGGGTGAGTTGTGCACTATACAAATGCACATAACATAGCAGAACCAAGATACATGTCCAATGAGATGACTATGACTGACATGCATCTTCTGTCAGTTCTATCCAGTTCATGGCTTTCTCCATCAAAGCACTTAAGTCTTGCTACCTTCTGTTGGGTGATTAAAGATAAACTCATGTAAGATACACCCCCCCCTGCACCCCATCAAACCTGGACCTACTGTTATAAATCCCTTTTTTTCTTAACTTAGATTTTCCTGGCCTAAAGAATTTTGTATATAGGTATCTGTCTGCGGAGAAAAAGAAAACGGACAGAGCATCAGACAATGCGTCCATGCAGCTCTGTTATTTAGGTTCGTGTCAGCCCATATTGATTTTCTTGTAGGCACAACTTGTGCTAAATTCATGAGGTGCCTGGCTCCTGCTTAGAGTGGGCGCCATATTGCAAAGGGTTGATATCCTTTTTTAATTGTTTTTATGTGTTTCCTTTCTCTCCTTATTTAAGTTTAATTTCCTTTACTAGTACCTTCTTCCCATAGGTGCGCAGTCAAAATATTGAGTTTTTTATATAGACCTACATTTTTATGGAGTTTGAAATATCGGAGGGACAGAATATCGTCAGCAAGAATATCGGTGACCAGAATATCGACCTTAAGGTAAGTAATATCGTTTTTGTTAATATCGAAGTAAGTAATATTGTTTGCAATATTATAGATGTCAATAATATCGACATTTATATTAGTGTTATGTATTTTAGTATGTATTTTATATGTATGTGTTTAACATTTTTGGTTATGTTTTTTATTTAATTTTAAATACATGCATTAAATGTTTACAAGTTTTTTTTAAAGATAATTTTGCGTTTCAGTATTGTGGCGGGTTGTGGGTTTATAGGGGAATAGGGTGGGAAGTGATTTAATTATAGTAAATTAAATAATAATTTTTTTGAAATTATTAATCATTTTAAATTCAATTTTGCGTTTTAGTTCTGTAGCGAGTTGTGGGTTTATAGGGGGATAGGGTGGGAAGTAATTTAATTATAATTAAGTAATTCATATTTTTTATTTATTGGTATTGATAATTAATTCATTTTTAATTAATTAATCATTGGTAATTAATTATTATTAATTGATTAATTGATGATGATATTAATTGTGTAAATATTTTTACAGAGCAGGTTGTGGGGTTATAGGGGAATAGGGTGGGAAGTAATTTATTATAATTAATTCATTAATATTTTTTATTTATTAGTATTGATGATTTATTTTTTATTAATTAGTAATTGGTGATTCATTATCATTAATTGATTAATTGAGAATTATATTAATTGTGTAAATATGTTTACGGAGCGGGTTGTGTGTTTATAGGGGAATAGGGTGGGAAGTAATGTAGTATAATTAATGTATTATTGTTTGTTATTTATTGGTATTGATTTTGAATTTATTGTTAATTATTTATTAATCTGTCATTTATATTTAATAATGTATTAATTAATCATTATATTAATTGTGTTATTTTTTAGGTGGACTGTGTTGTGGGTTTAGAGGGGAATAGTGTTGGAAGTAATTTAATTATGAGTAAGTAAGTAATATTTTTATTGAATGGTGTTTATAATTATTTTTTTAGAGTAATTATTAATTGGTAATTAATGTTTGTAAATTGATTAATTGATAATTACATTAATTGTGTAAATAATTTTTTTGGAGCGGGTTGTGGGTTTATAGGGGTAGAGGGCGGGAAGTAATTCATTATAATTAGGTAATTATTAATTTTAATCTATTGGTATTTATTTTAAAAAATTGCTAATTAATTACTAATTGGTAATTATTTTTTAATAATTGATTAATTGATATATTTTATTAATTGTGTTAAATTATTTTATGAGCGTATTGTGTGTTTATAGGGGAATAGGGTGGGAAGTAATTTAATGTTAGTTAAGTACATATTTTTTATTGTTTTTATGTGTAATTAATTATTAATTTTTTACTTAAGTTAAAACAAAAAAAAAATAAAAAAGTATTTTAATTCAAACCCCCTGCTATCCAAGACTATCCCTAATGTTATACTTTCTGTAGAGGGAATAGTAATATTTACCCCTACGCTATCCAACACTTTCCCTACTGTTGCACTCACTGGAGTGGGAATAGTAATTTTTACCCCTACGCTATCGAACACTTTCCCTACTGTTCCACTCTCTGGAGTTGGAATAGCAATTTTTACCCCTCCTCTATCCAATTCTTTCCCTAATGTTGCAGTAACTGGAGTGGGAATAGTAATTTTAACCCTTGCGCTTTCCAACACTTTCCCTACAGTTGCACTCACTGGAGTGGGAATAGTAATTTTAATCCATACGCTATCCAACACTTTCCCTACTGTTGCACTCTCTGGAGTGGGAATAGTAATTTTAACCATTACGCTCTCCAAAACTTTCCCTACTGTTGCACTCACTGGAGTGGGAATGGTAATTTTAACCATTATGCTATCCAACACTTTCCCTACGGTTGCACTCAATGGAGTGGAAATAGTAATTTTTACCCCTCCTCTATCCAATACTTTACCTACTGTTGCACTCACTGGAGTGGGAATAGTAATGTTTACCCCTATGTTATTGAACACTTTCCCTACTGTTCCACTCTCTGGAGTTGGAATAGTAATTATTACCCCTCGTCTATCTAATACTTTCCCTACTGTTGCAGTAACTGAAGTGGGAATAATAATTTTAACCCTTACGCTATCCAACACTTTCCCTACTGTTGCACTCACTGGAGTGGGAATAGTAATTTAAATCCCTACGCTATCCAACACTTTCCCTACTGTTGCACTCTCTGGAGTGGGAATAGTAATTTTAACCATTACGCTATCCAACACTTTCCCTACTGTTGCACTCACTGGAGTGGGAATTGTAATTTTAATCCCTATGCTATCCAACACTTTCCCTACTGTTGCACTCACTGGAGTGGGAATAGTAATGTTTACCCCTACGTTATCGAACACTTTCCCTACTGTTCCACTCTCTGGAGTTGGAATAGTAATTATTACCCCTCGTCTATCCAATACTTTCCTTACTGTTGCAGTAACTGGAATGGGAATAGTAATTTTAACCCTTACGCTATCCAACACTTTCCCTACTGTTGCACTCACTGGAGTGGGAATAGTAATTTTAACCCCTACGCTATCCAACACTTTCCCTACTTTTGCACTCTCTGGAGTGGGAATAGTAATTTTAACCATTACGCTATCCAACACTTTCCCTACTGTTGCACTCACTGGAGTGGGAATTGTAATTTTAAACCCTACGCTATCCAACACTTTCCCTACTGTTGCACTTTTTGGAGTGGGAATAGTAATTTTAACCATTACGCTATCCAAAACTTTCCCTACTGTTGCACTTACTGGAGTGGTAATAGTAATTTTAACCATTACGCTATCCAACATTTTCCCTACTGTTGCACTCACTGGAGTGGGAATAGTAATTTTAACAATTATGCTGTCCATCACTTTCCCTACTGTTTCACTCAATGGAGTGGGAATATTAATTTTAACCCCTGTTGCAGTCATTGGAGTTGGAATAGTAAATTTTATCCCTACGCTGTCCAACACTTTCACTATTGTTGCACTTACTGGAGTGGGAATATTAATTTTAATCCCTACGCTATCCTACACTTTCCCTACTGTTGCACTTACGGGAGTGGGAATAGTAATTTTTACCC
Source organism: Triturus cristatus (assembly GCF_964204655.1). Lineage (NCBI taxonomy): Eukaryota > Metazoa > Chordata > Amphibia > Caudata > Salamandridae > Triturus > Triturus cristatus. The sequence goes on along the minus strand of NC_140589.1, from coordinate 1,457,691,658 downwards.
CTCCTCCATCCAACACTTTCCCTACAGTTGTACTGTTTGGAGTTGGAATAGTAATTTTATTCCCTCCGCTAGCTAATATTTTTTGTATTATTTTAGTTAATGTAGTGTATAATTAATATGAAAAAGATTAAAAATAATTGTATTTTTTTAATTTGTTATATATATTTATTTAATTTGTATTTATATTATTGTTTTATGTGTTTAGATGTATTTATAATTATTAAGATATTTTTTAAACAATTTATGTTATTAAAATAAATATTAAACATATGATTAAGTATATATTATATATTATGGGGCTGATTCCGATAGCCGGTTGGACAGCTGTCCGTAGCCTTACCGTGCAACCGACACGTACCTGGAGCCGGTCCGTCCTCTAGAATAAGTACGATGCGCATATCTGCCAAAAACACGACCGACACGTAGGCTGTGAATCAAGCTCCAATCTCTGCCCGAGCCGTAACTCCTAACGATGACCCGAGTCTCCCGGAAGCAGTATCCATAGCAGTTTCCGGCATGACAAGTACGATGCGTACTTCCTATGCACCGGACGGGTCGTCACGTACGGCATGTCACAGCATCCGGAAAACAAGCATATCAGCTATGATTCGCGCCACAACTCAATCCACGGCTACGAGACGGAGCAGCTTGCAGCGGGTACGAGACGGAGCAACAAGCAGCGTGTACGACACGAACACATCATGAATCCCATCGCGCAGGTCATACCAGTACTCTACATCTATAACCAGATCAGGAACCGACGCCGACGGCGCAGGCGGTAAGTCAGACACCTACCACATAAACAAACGACGAGTACCCCAAAATGGCACACACACACAGGGGATCCACATCCTGGCCACTAACAACAGCCCACCATAGGGGTTGCATGGCCAGCACCCCTAGCACCCCCACCCATAGGGCTCATGTTGCCCATCACCCCTGCCACCCCCACCCATATGGCTGATGTTGCCCATCACCCCTGCCACCCCACACATAGGGCTGATGTGGCCCATCACTCCTGACACCCCCACCCATAGGGACTATGTTGCCCATCACCCCTACCACCGCCACCCATAGGGCTTATGTTGCCCATCACCCCTGCCACCCCCACTCACAGGGGACCTGTTGCCCATCACCCCTCCCACCCCCACCCATAGGGCTTATGTTGCCCATCACTACTGCCACCCACACCCATAGGGCTGATGTTGCCCATCACCCCTGCCACCCCCACCCATAGGGCTTATGTTGCCCATCACTACTGCCACCCCCAGCCATGGGGCTTATGTTGCCCATCACTACAGCCACCCCCACCCACAGGGCTGATGTTGCCCATAACTCCTGACACCCCCACCCACAGGGACTATGTTGCCCATCACCCCTGCCACCCCCATCCATAGGGCTTATGTTGCCAATCACCCCTGCCACCCCACCCATATGGCTGATGTTGCCCATCACCCCTGCCACCCCCACTCACAGGGGACCTGTTTCCCATCTCCCCTCCCACCCCCACCCATAGGGCTTATGTTGCCCATCACTACTGCCACCCCCACCCATAGGGCTTATGTTGTCCATCACCCCTGCCACCCCCACCCATATGGCTGATGTTGCCCATCACCCCTGCCACCCCCACACATAGGGCTCATGTTGCCCATCACTCCTGACACCCCCACCCATAGGGACTATGTTGCCCATCACTACAGCCACCCCCACCCATAGGGCTGATGTTGCCCATCACCCCTGCCACCCCCACACATAGGATGGGTGATGCGCAACACATCCAGCATACTCCAACATCAGGTATGTCCGCAAAATACATCCCCCCTAACATTATGTCGACAGTGTGTAGTCTGTGACAAATGCCCACAACAGTGATTATGGCTACGAGCATACAATGTAAGTAACAGCACATGTGTGACCAACACATGAGTGTGAAATACACAAGGCAAGCATCACCATAGCACTGTGGCAATGTAAAAAGAACACCCCCTCACTGTGTAGAACAGAAGTTAAGTGGGGGCTTCCAAAATGCAGCAGATGTTGAGCATTGTGGTGATGGGGACTAAACCCCCCTCATCACAGTGACCAAAAGGTAAGTGTCATCATGGTCAAAGCTGCAAATAACAAACAGCATGTATGATCCCTGCTCCCAACACATCAAACGCTTCTGGGGCAAACTAGTGGTTGTGTCCCATACACACAGAGATGTGGTGAGGCTAACAGTGTTGTAAAAACATAACACACTCTCGGCCATGTGCAGACAAGCACCACACATGGGGGCTGACAATGCATACAGTGTACAATGACACAACAGCAGAAGTGACCATCACCAAGCATGCACACATCTCAAAAATAGACACACCAATCAAAACAACATGTGTAGACTGTAGGTGTCAGATCCCAAACTCACATTCCATGCCAGCAATGGCACCTAACAACCAGGATGAATGTGCACAATGATGCGATATGACTCATAGGGACAGCATGCCAAATCGCAGAAACAGCATCCAGACTAAGGCCCACAACAGCAATACCAATGCACTGGTACAGATGCACAAACACAAACAGGCAAACTCAAACTGCACATCTGACACAGCATGTGTGTGTGTGTGTCACAGTATCCCCAGGCAACTACACAACACATGAGGGGGGCTGAACAACAGTGACACAGATGTGGACACAGTGCCATACAAAAGTAAACCATCATTGGTACACCCTCAGTGGGCAATCAGGCATTAGGAGATGAGAGGGAGCACAACAGACACATGTGACACAAGCTGGAATGAACACCAACTAACACAGCAAGAGACTGACACACAACACCACTACCCCCTGGGAACAGACATTGGGGTGACACAAGCATGCATGACACCTCCACTGTGATGACAAAGGCAGATGTCGTACAAACTGGGAAACCCAGACATGTGTCCTGTGCCACAAACGTACATCACACATACACGAACACAAATCACTCAGCATGGCCCCTCATCCATGGACAAACGCGAGCTAGGGGACCACCCATGCAAACATTCACATCAGTCCACCCTCAACACCACACACCCTGAACTGCAACAATGTGTATCTGTGAAGCTCACATGGACAGGTGACATTGCACATGCACCCATGACAAACACAGGAATGTTGGGAGGAACTAAGGTGCACAGACACATCACACAAGGACAGTTCACAACCCTGGGGAATGACAGACATACTGCACAGTATGTGGTACATGGCCATGACCTCAAAGCTCACGTAACCTTCAGAATCCCTGCCACAGTCCCAGGACAATGCAGATGCCAAGGAGAACCACAAGGCACACATGCTGACACCTGCCAGCATCGCAGCCATGAACCCAACAAGTGGGAGCAGTCACACACACATACAAATGTCTCAATCACTGAAAACTACCACCTAAGGACAACTACATGATTTAGCAAATAAACAGGTGCCTTGAGGAACCCTGACTGTGTACCATCTGTGTCTGACAACATCATCACCACTCAGAACTGACAAATCCCAATGATGATACACCAATTAACAGTATTGTGTCATGCACCCACACATCTGGTAGCCCATTGGAAAAGTAGTGGGATGAACCCAGTACCACTCAGCAAGCATGAACATATCAAGGGAACACTGTCTGTGTATGAACAGGGATGTGGACACACACACATGCTCATACAACACACACCATGGGCCCAGGCCATGTCATTGGACAACACACTTAGTTGAGGGGACCCAACTCCTGTGGGAGCCCAGCTGTGTCAAACATATTCACCGCAAGTCCCACTCATGTCTGCAGAACACTTGGTCAGTCAGCCATCAGTTACCACACAATGAAGGCTCTGGTCACAACAGCCTGGGTACGTGAGTCTCCCCTAAGTCATCTGCACATACCCAAAACATATGTCTAGCAAGGTGCACAGAGGACCCAGTTGCTCCTAATACAATGATGCCCACACCTGTAGGTCCAGTGTTGATGAGCACAAAGTATGTGGAAGTGACAAATTGGACAATGTGAAGCACATCATATGTGCAGGGGTGCAAGCCGCAGATGTGACCATGCAAATGAAATGCTCACAGAGAGATGTCCACAAATAGTTGATCCTGACACACTCAGGTTGCTGCAAAGGATGACATGGATACCCACCAGAATAGGATACATATCTCATGGACCACATGGAGTACCTCACAGCAACACATCAGAATTCAACATTGTAAACAAAGCATCACAGGTGCAGGGGCATGTTAAACATCATCAACATAATGTACAGCGAAATCTAGTTCCCAGGGAGAAAGAAAAAAGCTTTATTCAGCATTTTAAAAGTTAAACGTCTGTGCAAACAAAAGGCCAATAGCCAGTCCATGTCCAAATGCCAAGGAGTGAAGTAGAGTGACAACTGTCACACCTTGCTTGCCTGCACCGCTAAGGACCGGGGTCATTCCCTCGGAGGGGCATACATAGGGGCAGGCCAGGCACCGCAGGGACAGGATCAGGGCGCAGAAGAAGGAGGCAGTGAAGAGGTGGGGGATGCAGGCGAGACACTTGCAACTGAAGTGGAGCTGACTGAAGTGGTGGGTGCTGTCACAACTGTGGGGCACAAGTCAGATGGTGGGGGTGCCGGCACAACTTCAGTGGGCAGGTCAGATGGAGTGGATTGGCTCACCACTGCAGTGCCGAAGTCAGACGGGGTGGTCGTGGACTCCAAAGCAGTGCCTACATCCATGGGAGCGGAATGGGGGACAGGTGAGGTCGGCAGGGCAGGGGGGGACACGGTCCCCACATCAGTGGCACTAACTGTCTGACCAGGTGTGGAGGGGGGGATGGCCTTAGCATTTTGGGGATGGTGTATCTGTGGGTGGCGGAACCCAGGGCAGGGAGTGGCGGGGGAACCTCTGGAGTGGTGGCCTGGGGGATGGAGGACGGACACTGTGCCTTGGAGCTGCGTGGTGGCGAGGGGGTCTTGCTCTTCTGGTGCCATGGGGACTTGCTGTGGGGGGTCTCTGTCTGACTGCGCCTGGGCGAGGGTGTCTGGGTGTGAGGGGCACTCCCTTCTGTGTGTGGGGACTTCCTCTTCCCCTTGTAATCAGGATCTGCAGGGTCGGTGGGGAAGAGACCAAAGTCACAGAGGAAGAGCTTCTGGGGGGATGGGGTTGCAGGTGAGGCAAGGGAAGGGGGCTGGGAGGGAGAGGTCTTGGAGGACTGCGGAGTAGTTGTGGATGACTGTGTGTGTGTTTGCAAACCAGCCCCTGTGAGTGTGGAATCAGTCCCCTGCGCTTGCTTGTGTGCACGTCTAGACCTTGGTTTGGGGGTTTCTGTGCTTGGGACAGGTAGGGTGCTAGGAATCATGGGTGGTGAAGGGGTAGGAGGGGTGCGGGACTGTTGGAGGAGGGACACTGCTGCCGTCAGGGAGGAGGCCACGGACTGATTGGTCCTCTGTAGGGCAGACATGCCCGAGGGAATGACACCAGTTGTGTCAACAGACCTGTGTGTGCATGGAGGACCTTCAGCATGGACGTCTGCCCTACATGGATCTGTCGAAGTAAGTGCACAGACTCCTCACTCAGGGCAGCAGGGGACGCAGGGGGTGCGGTGCCTGGCACAAAGGAGACATGCTCACGAACACGGGAGCCCACAGTGACCTCTGGGATGGGGGCCGATGGGGGGGGGTGGTGGTGGTGGTGGCGGTGGCAGGGACAGCCTCACTAGCTGGGGTATGGTGATTGCTGACACTCGCCTCCACAAGGGAGTCATCCCCAGAGCTGCTGTGGCCCTCAGCTGGGGGTGATGGTGCTGACGACTCCTCTGTGTGGCTCCACTCGCCCTCCGTGCCACTGGGTCCACCCGACTCCTCTCCTTCTGTCCCGGTAAGGCTCTGTGGCTCCTCCTGATCCGTGGAGCTATCCCCTCCTGTGGCCGTGGATGTATCTGGATAGGGATAGGAAGTAAGAGAACAACATCAGTCACCTGCACCGACTCCACACACCACAGTGAGTACATCACATAACAGGGCAAGCCCTGGCATCATCAGCTGAACACAGGTCAAAGTGCCAACACTGTTTAGAATAAGACAATTGTCATTCTCAACATCAACCATGGCACACGTATCCCTCCTTGACTTTCACACATATGTCCGTTGCATGTTGGATGCCAACACCCCAATGTGCCAACATGCACCACCCACACATTAGTTGTACATGCAAGTGAACATGTAGGAGTATGTCACTATACACACAGCACATCTCTTGCTACTGACTCAGTACAGGTGTCTGGATGAAGGGATGGCCAGAGACTCATTTCTCATGCTTGGGATGCATGCCAGCAACACACACTATGATATACTCATGTCCTGATGGGCAATGCCACAATGGGGTGCATGGTGTACACTTGAACACAATGCAGGCTCACTCATAGCAAGTTAAATGCCATGGCACTGGGATGGCCTGAAAGTCAGTCAACACTGTCTCCTGTCACAGGGGCAGGGCATCCAGACAACAACAATATGCACTGACTCACAATCCTAGCTCAGGGGTAAAGCTAACTCTGCAGATGACCGGCGCACTTGCCCATCCCATGCAAACAACATATCCAGGACCCAGAAGACCCCACATCATGCAACTCATACATATGAGTCTCAGCAAACACAAATCCCTGTACATTAACACATCACAGTCTGCTATGCATGTAACCCAGCTGCATGAAGGACACAGTTGCATACACCATTGTGCGCTGTCAGTTGATCACACACCTATATGTCACACAGGTCTTGTCTCTCACAGTCACATCGCAGATGTCATGCTGACCCTCTGAATCATGGACACCCCAGTTGTACGTAACAACAAGCCACACCCTAATGACACAGAGACAGACACCTGAGGGCACATGTCACTAAGCACAACCTGCAATTTCATACACAGGAGTGGGATTACAGAGTGTTTCTAAATGCCCTTGAGGGGGCATGACTGGCCAGGACTACGTGAAACAGTGTTTGGCCATGGGCAGTAGTCAGGTGGCTAAGCAAGTGTGACATACTTGATATACATACTCCGGAGGCCCAAAAATTGGAGTCCCCTGCTGCATGGGTTTGTTTGGAATACCCCAGCCACATGTTGCGAGTCAGACCAGCAATTGGTACACATCTCAAGGGCACACACAGATCACATGTCAGATCTCAGGCATTGTGTAAAAAATTGACCCACCCATGAAACACACAACAGATACACGGGTACTGATGCTGACCGGTACCTGAAGCATAGCTGACTGCAGGGACACAGTGCCCTAGTGACACAAGCAACAGACTGGAGGGGCCACACCTGTGGAACAGATGAGGAGGGTGCATCACACAATTGAGGGACCTGAGTTTTGGACTACAAGACCTACGTAATGTGGAAGTGTGACCAGGACACCTGCTCCCCTGGTTTCCCGTAGAGCTTTCTGTACTCTGGAAGGAGCCCGTCCAGCAGGGCCTGGTTGTCCTCCTCAGTGAAGGCTGGGGCCTTCTCCAGAGTATGTGCCATAGCAGGAGCCACAGGATGCAGAGACAGCAGCAGTGGTAGCAGGGATGTGGTCCAGTAGCATGTAGTGCAGGCAAGTAAGCTCCCTGGGGGCCAGCCAGCCTTATATCTGTGCTGCAGAGGCAGACTCTGTGCCATGTGTGCCAAGTGATAGGTCCAACACGGTTGCATTCTATGAATCTGGCCAATCCATTTAAAAGTACGACTCGTACACGCCTTCCGCATCGTTCAAATCTTCACCTTCATGGAACACTGAAGGTGAAATTCAGTTGGCATCCAACTGAATTTCCAGTGCACAATTCGTACAATTTTTGAATCCGCATCCGTCTCCATGACAGTCCTGAGCCAATGGGTGCGCCCGGCTCTTTCAACTGACTGTACAACGCGTATTTTGAATATACACATGCACCCGTCTCCATACGATTCAATGGCCAAGGCGTACGCCTATCTCGGACCATGCCTGTCCGACGCGTATGCATGATAGTCACCCGCGTTGGACCTCATTGCATTCAATGACAAAGCGTACGCACGGCTCGGACATGACCCGTGCAATGCGTACGCATTGTCACCCGCGTCCGACCTCATTGCATTCAATGACAAAGCGTACGCACGGCTCGGACATGACCCGTGCAATGCGTACGCTGACAAAGCGTACGCACGGCTCGGACATGACCCGTGGAATGCGTATGCATTGTCACCCACGTCGGACCTCATTGCATTCAATGACAAAGTGTACTCACGGCTCGGACATGACCCGTGCAATGCGTACGCATTGTCACCCGCGTCAGACCACATTGCATTTAATGACAAAGCGTACGCACGGCTCGGGCATGACCCGTGCAATTCGTACGCATTGTCACCCGCGTCGGACCTCATTGCATTCAATGACAAAGCGTATGCATGGCTCGGACATGACCCGTGCAATGCGTACGCAGTGTCACCCGCGTTGGACCTCATTAGTGTGACTATTATACGGATGCAACACACATATACTGGCCAGGGACACCTATGCACACCTACCACACTACAGCATTGGCCTCACAGTGTCCCATGGCATGTAAGGCTGCTTTCCCTGGGTGTTTGGGGGGGCCACATCTGTTTTTTTGGCTGGTCCTTTGTGCAGCCACTCCCAGGCTGTGCATGTGTACATGGGGGCAGAATCCTTTGTGTGTTGTGCACATTACCACTGTGATGTGCAATCGGACAGTAATGGGCATGAGTCACGTCCACAGTGTCAGGTTGGATATGTTTAGGACAGGTCACATACACCCTGAGTCCTGGGGGTGATGGCATGTACGTCACAGTGAGACCTGTAGCCACAATACTGATGTGCACCCACAGTCTGTGTGCATGTTGTGTCCCAGATGTGTCTGATCAAATGTTCCCAATGGGTGACAGTCTCCACATCCATGTGGTATATGCATCAACCTTGATGGGGGGTGTGTCTAAGAGACGTACATGGAGGGCCGGCAGGAACAACAGTGGCCACTACCTGTGGGACTTACACTTGCCTTGTGGTGTGTACGTGCTACGCCATGTCCATTGCTGTGTTGATGTGGCAATATAGGGAGCCTGGGTTTCTGCATGGCAAAGATCTATGATGCCTGGGAGACATGAGGCCTCAATTGTTACTGTGATAATTGGCCATTGCACTACATGGGACTCATGTGGACATGTGGACTTGAGATGTGAGGTGGTGGTCTTGTAGGTGACATATGTGTCCATGACCAACAGCACACACCTCAGTACATTGTGTAATGTCATGAACTAGCATGTGATAGTGATCGTGGTCATGGCCACATGGGTGGATGAACTGACAATCTTCCTTTGTGCATCTCTGTACTGCAGGGCACCAGCTGTCCATCGTCCGTTCCCAGACCTTGCAACCATGCAGGAACGCGACTGCATCAGACGGCACCGCTTCACCAGGCCACTGACTGCGGAGTTGGCAGAGCAGTTGACGCCACATCTGCCACCTGGCCGGACATAGCCTACAGCACTGACCCCAGAGGTGAAGGTGATAGCAGCCCTGCACTTCTTTGCTACTGGTACCTTCCAGTACACTGTGGCTACTGCTGGTGGAATGTCACAAACGATGTTTAGTCGGGTGCTACGCGATGTCATGGAGGGGATGTTGCTATTCCTCGACCTGTATATCAAGTTCCCGAGCCCAGCTGAACTCCCTCAAATAAAGGATGCCTTTTATACACTGGGGAGGATGCCGAACGTCATCGGATCTATTGATGGGACACATGTTGCCCTGATACCACCACAGGCACATGAGCAGGCATACTTGAACAGGAAGCCCTACCATTCGATCAATGCTCTGGTGGTCTGTCATGCTGACATGTCGATCACACATGTGTGTGCACGGTTCCCTGGTTCTGCGCACGATGCCTACATTATGAGGAGTAGTCGCATTGCAACGCTGATGTCACAGATGCCTGCTCAGCATGCCTGGCTTGTCGGTGTGTACTGACTGTTTCTCATTGTGTGTGTTTGTCAATGTTGTATTCCGCACTCCAACAAAACTCAGCTACTTGTTCATTTTTGTGTGTGTAGGTGACTCCGGATACCCCAACATACCGTGGTTGCTGACACCCCTCAGGAACCCTGTGACACCAGCCGAGCTGCGCTACAATGAGGCACATGGTCGGAGCAGGAGGGTGATTGAGCGGACATTCGGCCTCTTGAAAAGCCGCTTTCGCTGCCTGGACAAGACCGGATAGGCCCTCCCATATGAGCCTGCAAAGGTGTGCAAAATAATCCTTGTCTGCTGCATGCCATACAACATGGCGGTGCGGAAGGAGGTGCCTCTCATCCAGGATGACGATGACGACGACCAACGTCCGGCACCTGTGGATGATCCCGGCCTGGGCCAAGATGCCAGTGATGATGAAGATGATGGTGACGTCTGCTCCCAGCTCATCAACAACTTCTTCACCTGAATGTGAGTTTCCATGGTTGTTATGTGAATGTATGGAGGTTGCCTAGAATGTGTTGTGCCAGCTCTGTTGCTGTCTGAGTGTGTCTGTGTGCCACTTGACTGGATGTGTGTTGTGATGTGTCCATTCAGGTGGTGTGTACTCCACAATAGGGTAGTACTGCTAACTAGTGTTTGTGTAGGTGTCTTGCAACATGTTTTGTGCATGTGTATTGCATTTCTCTCCTGTTCTTCTGTGCTTTTGACTGTATCTTGTCTGTCCTTCCCAGGGTACTTTGCCTGTTGTGTGGTCAAAACTGACCCCCAACACCCAGAAGTCAACACCAGTGTGGAAGTTGACAATTCCCATCAACTGATGTACCACACATCCCTGGACTTCCATTCTCCAACACATTGGGAGCGTGTGTCCACTGTTACGTAGAATTACCGTGCAACTAGTGTGGAATAAACGTGTTGCTGATGTGTAATGAACCTGTGCCACGCTTTGTTATGTGCGTTGTCTGTCTTCCCACATCTGAGTGACATCTGCTTACCTCACCTGTGGACTTGTTACCACTGACTGGACTTGGTATTGTGTCTGTGCATGCTAATGTATTTCAGGTCAACACCATTGTGTGGGATGAGTAACATGGCCATGGTGAGTATGTTTTGTGTTGCCATAGTGGTGTGTCTCCCTCAAATGTGTCATATCCCCATGACCTTACGTTGGTCACATTGTTGCAATATTTGGCATGCACTGTGTTGTGTAGCAGATCGACATCTCCCTGAACACGACAAGTTAGAATCACAAGAGGCAAGTATGGTGTACTGGTGCGTTTATTTACAAACATGTGTGAGGGAAGTGCACAGGATGGTGGGTGCTGTACAGTGGTTTGGGAATCCAAAGTTCACATTGGAAATGGAAGTGTTGGTAGATGAAATGTCCAGAGTAAAGTCCACAGTCATCTGATACATTGGCCCAACATGAACCCTCCATGTCATGTGTGCGAGTTGTGTGTGATTGGACAAGGTGAACGGGTTGCGCACAGAAGAACATTGTACAGAACAAGTTTAGAGGCCCTGGGGGATGTGCTGGGACATCTGCCTCTCACATGTCCTTCTTCGGACGACCCCTCTTCTTCCGGAGGGGGGGATCCTCATGTGCATTCCTCCTCCCTCCCTGTGGCGTTGGCAGATGGTATTGCGACAGATGTTGTGGGCACACAGGGGGGTGTGGACAGGTTGGTGTTGATCTGGCGGAGGCATTGTAGTATGTCCCGATGCTCCGCAGTGATGTCATCCCACTTGGCCTCCATGCGGGCATGGTGGGAGACCTGCTCATGTTGCATGTCCTTGAGGATCCCCATTACCTGGCCAAATCCTCCGGTGCTATCCTGGTACGCATCTAAGATGCGTGCCAGGTGGGGTCATCATGCAGTCCAGACCCCTCTGCAAGACGTGCCCTGTGCCTCCCACCCCTCCCAGCACCCCTCTCCACACAGGCAGGACCAGCGGCTGGACGCACAGGTGACACTGGGACCCCTTGGGTGGTGTTGCTGGTGGTGTTGGCTGTAGCTTCCGGGGAGTCCTGTGTCCCTGTGCTGTGGGTGTTGATTGTCCTTGGTCTGTCCGTGATGGCGGGGGTGCCCTGTCGGTGTCCAGATGCTGGAGGCGTAGGTACAGGGGGGGCAGATGTTGATGCTGCTGGTGCTGCATGATGGCTCACACCGGAGGGGCCAGGTTGGTCGTCGTCATCCGAAGAGGACAGTGAGAGAGTCAGACCAGAGAGCTCAGTGTCCACCAGAGTCTGGGACTGGGTATCCTCATCATTTGGTGCTGGGTGCCCAGCACCACCTGTGTTTGAAAGAGACACACAATGTGATTTATGTTTCTACATGCATCGTTGGTTCACAAACATGACATTTTCTACTTTTCAAGCAGATGCCAGCCTGTACACTGCTTTTTCCCAGCTTGTCACGGACAGAGTTTGATAATGTTGTTGGCCATTTCCCAGCATGGCCTTGTGCTCCCAACAACAGAGCCCAGTGTCAGATATCTTGTCAGTCCCTTCCCACTCCCTGTGAGGCGAGTATAGTTCAGTTTGATCTTTCTGTGCCTTGTGCGTGGGTGTAGGTTTCTGTGACTGTGAGTCCCATCATACTCTTGGCTACACCCCCCTTCCCAGCATGCCCATACTTCCTCCCTCTTGACTCTGCTTCCCTGTGATAGGGTGTGACAGCAATGGCAAGATGGCTGACTGTGAACTCCTGATGTTTGTTGTTGGCCATTTCCCAGCATGGCCTTGTGCTCCCCACAACAGAGCCCAGTGTCAGACATCTTGTCAGTCCCTTCCCACTCCCTGTGAGGCGAGTATGGTTCAGTTTGATCTTTCTGGGCCATGTGGGTGTGTGTAGGTTGTCTGTGACTGCGAGTCCCATCATACTCTTGGCTACACCCCCCTTCCCAGCATGCCCATACTTCCTCCCTCTTGACTCTGCTTCCCTGTGAGGGGGTGTGACAGCAATGGCAAGATGGCTGACTGTGAAATCCTGGTGTTTGTTTGGCTACAAGTCCCAAGTGAGCCCATGTGCTTCACACAGCAGCACCCTGTACGGGGTATCTTTTGCTGATATTTCAATGAGGTGTGTGTCAATGCATTGTACCCGGTGAGTTGTGTGGAGTTTGAGTTGAGGGGGGGGGTGTCTCCCCATACTGATAAGTATGGTCAGGGCTGTCAGTCCTCCTTCCCATCATGAAACGTGCTTCCATTGTAGGGCGTGCAAGTTGTCTTTCAGGATGTCAGTCAGTTGTATCCTGCTTCTGATTTGCACACAAGCCCTAGCAGGGCCTTGTGCTCCCCACAGCAGGACCCAGTGTCAATCATCCTGTCAGTCATTTTCCACTCCCTGTGATGTGGGCATGTTTCTGAGAGGTCTTGATGGGCCAATCAGGAGGGGGAGCATTATCTGTGACTACAGGCCCCATCATGCTTTTGGCTACACTCACTTCACCTGCATCCCCACTATTCCTTCTTGACAGTCAGCTGCACTGTGAGGTGGTGTGTTTGTGGTGTCAAACTGTCTGGCAGGGTGTATTTGGCTTAGTGCCACTGGCTTGCTCTATTTGTTTGTAGGTTGGTGCATGTCGTGACTCACTTCCCAGTCACTATGAGATGGCAGGTATTGTGTTTGTGTGACTGGCATACACATCTTGGGCTGATTATCTATTGGTTAGTGTAGCTTTGCTTGTGGTGCATGGTTTCACTGTCCCCTTGCCACACAATCTTGGGTATGTTGTTTGTGTACTCACCAGGCTCTGAGATATCTGTTAGGCCATGGACGCTCTCTGGTGGTAGGATGTCCCGCACCTTCTTCTCCCAGGTCCTGAAGTAGACTGGTTTGGCAGGAGGGCCACTGCCGGTGCACTCACTCAGGGCGTGATCTTTTTCGATGAGTTTCTTGACCCTCCTGCGCACGTCATACTACCTGTTCTGGATGTCGTCCTTTGTGTGCCTTGCTGGTGCTTGGGCGTTCACCTTGTCCACAATCCTCGCCCACATCTTGGTTTTCTGTGAGATGGGGATCCTTTGGACCAATGTACCAAACAAATGTGGCTCTACTCTGATGATCTCGTCTACCAGCACTTCTACCTCACTATCTTTGAACTTTGGATTCTTCTTTGGAGGCATGGTGATGGGTGGTGGTGGTGAGGGATGTGTGTGTGAGGGTGCAAGTGATGGTGGGTTGGTGTTGGTTTTGCTGGGTGTATGTGTGTGTGCTTTTGTATGAGGTGCTGATGGTGTGTGAGTTGTGTGATAGGTGAGTTTTGAGTGTGTCTGTGGTTGCTGTGAACTGGTGTTTGCTGCTGGCTGTGTCTCCTGTTTGCAAGGGATGATGGTAGTGATTGTAGTCCTTTATATAGTTGGAGTGGTGGGTGTGGTGGTATTTATTGGCTTTGTCATTGCTTGTTTGGTCCCTTTTTTGTCTTTTTTCCTTTGTGTTTTGTAGGCATGAAGGAGACGTTCATGTAATGGAAACGAATGCTGCTGTTGTCTCGTGCAGGCTTCTCTGCCTCCTTCACGCTGCCTGTCTTCTGTGTTTGGTACACGTCGTTCGCTGCGGTCTCTATTGCTTGTGTGCCGGGTTAAGCGTGTCAGTCGTGCGGCTTGTTCTCCATGCGAGTCGGTCTGGTTTTGCACGCATTGCATCGTACTGCGCAAATCGTACATCGCGGGTACGGGTTGGTCGGCTTCATTCCGGGTTTATGTCGGTCAGTGATATTCGCGTTGGTTTTCCGGCAGGATCACTATTTTCCCTACGGCTCGGTCGTACAGCTTGTATTCCGTACGTGTCGGTTGTAATTCACACGCGTTGCATCGTACTGCACAGGTCATACGGCGGTGGTCCGTGTTGGTCGGTGTTCGGTCCGGATCCGTGTCGGTCGGTTCGTTTTGCGGCCGGAATCGGAATCGGCCCCTATATGTATATGTTTAATATATTTTTACATTATATATATATATATTAGTTATACTTTTTAAACATTTTTAAATATTTTAAAATATTTTTATTTTAATTATATGTATTATTTACTTTATTTTACATTATTTTTTAACTTAAAAAAACAATATTTTTAACAACGATATTTTTGACATCGAGAATTTTTATCTGATATTTTTGTACTTACCATAATGTAGATAGGATGTCGATATTCTTGACTTCGATATTATTGCGTCGATTTTTCTGTAGGTCGATAATCTGACTCTCAATATTCTGTCAGTGATTCCTTCCCACAGGGGAGCCGGTGAAAGGATCGATGGGTTGTTGGACCCCGTTTCATTTTAAATTTTATCCACCTGTTTTTGGCCAAGACGTGCTGGAAAGCATCAGACAACAGCCACATCCCTGGACATGACCTAGTGCATGGTGGGCTACTTAGAGCATTGGAGAGCGCGTCCACGTGCAGCGGGTGCGCTGTTGGCACACCAAAGGTGCACTAAAGGCAAGCCCATCAGTGTCCGTTTGAGACCGGACCGCGCCTAACGCTAAACCCCCTGGCGGTTTTAACTCCCACCACCTCCAGAGGTGATGCTATACTAGAGAAGAGCTATTAGCCCATAACACTACAGGTAAGGGCTCTAGCTGCAGTAGACTAACTCCATGTTCAATTATTGAAGCTATTAAAATGACATGCCAGGGATGTAGTTCCTTGCAGCGATCCCAGAGACACACAGTAGTTACAAGCCAGATACTAATGAAGGTACTAACCTACATTTTAAAATCACTGTTAGAGAAGTTAAAGTTATTTGGGCTCTTATTAATTCTAGGTCATTAGTGAAATATAAAATTCAATTTTCAGATTTCTTAGATAAACACAGACTGGATATTGTCTATCTAACTGATACCTAGGCTGATCTTACTTCAAGCCCAGATCTGGTCTCGGCAATTCCCCCTAGTTATTCCATTTATAAACTAGATAGAACGCAAAAGAGGGGAGGGGGGGGTAGCTGTTATCCATTGAGACAACATGTCGGCAATTTTTCTACCAGTATCCTCCTCAGAGTGTGAAGCACTCTTCTTCAATACAGAACTGTGTAAGACCCAATCCTTTAATGGATTATTAGTGTACCATCCACCTGGTAGTAGGAACTCTTTCACATAGTGCTGTTAGCTTCCTCCTGGAATCCTGTCTGCTCTCCACTGATTATACAGTTTTAGGATATTTTAAATTTCATTTCAAAGCCCTCACAGAAACGGAGGTATTAATTGATATTATGTCAAGTCTAGGCCTTACTCAAGTGGTAGACAGCCCGACACATTTTGTGGGCCATACTTTAGATAGTGTTTTTACAATAACTTTTAATTGAAATAGGCAACTTACCTCTGGCCTGGATGGACCACAAGGGAATAATGTTTGAAATAAATATTATCCATTAAGCACTTTCTGCTGGTGTTTCTCATTGTACTCAAACATCACGCGCCTGGCATAATATTCAAACTGATCAAATTAATCAGCTTTTAATTGGATCACAGCCTGAGCGGGCAGATGATTTTGACCAATTAACTTTAAATTATTCTAATTGGCTGAGCTACGCAGTAAATTCTCTTGCACCCATTAAGTGATCCATGCACCATAGATGTAAATCATCGGCATCGTGGTTTACGGATAACCTAAGAATCCAGAAACAATGCTGCAATAGACAGGAGCAAAAATGGCAAAAGAATAAAAACAACTTGGAGAAAGATAAATACAAGCACATCATTGCACATTATAAGATCTTGCTGCAGAAAGAAAAATCCTGCTACTTTACCCCAAAAAATTTAATCATCAAAAAATTCTGTAAAAGAACTGTTTCAGACAGTGACTAAACTTACGAATGTTGCCAGTAATAGCCTGGCAGGGAATAGCCAATCCTTCCGCAATAGCCTTGGAAATTGTCTTCAAAATAAAGTTGAACGGGTCTATAATAGGACTTCTGTAAATAAGGCAACCAATCTAGAGGAAAGCAAGTCTTCCCCTACATGCTCAGATAACAATACTTTTAGTGAATTCACCTCCCTCACGGTTGAGCAGGTAAAACTGCAAATCAAATCCACAAAATCGGCTCCTCACTTGATCTCTGCCCTCCGTCAGTTGTACAATTATCGCTTGAGATTATTGGAATTTATCTTACTGGAAATTTAAACAAAATGTTCAAGTCAGGTTACTTCCCTAAACAGTGTAAAATAGCGTTGATGCTCCCAAAGATAAAAAAAAATCTCATCTCAATCCTATGGACCCAAATAGTTATCTTCAAATTTCTTGGCACCCTCTTCCAGCTAAGATCGTGAAGAAGTCTATGAATCAGCAACTTGCCACTTTATACAGAACAATCATCTCCTAGATTGTCATAGTGACAGAGGAGATAAGGGCAGCACCTGACAGTGGTGGGAGAACAGCCCTTATATTATTGGATCTATCAGCAGCATTGGATACGGTCAATCCTGATTTGCTGATTGACTGTCTCCATAAAATTGGGAAAAAGGGAGCAGTGTTGGTCCTTTTAAGATCTTTGATCGCCAGGTGAGAACAAATAGTGGCATTAAATAGTTCATGTTAGAACCCTTTTCATTGCCCTGTGGGGTTCTCAGGGCTCCTTGCTGAATCTAACGTTTTTTAACGTTTATGTTACCTCTCTGGCTAGTCTTATTAGATCATTTGGGTTTTCCCTGACATCATAGGACGACAACACTCAGATTGTCGTCTTGCTCTTTAGTAATGACAACAACACTGGAAACAGATTCCACAACTGCATGCAGGCAGTGAGTCGCTGGATGAACAACAATTGCTTTAAACTCCGGGAAGACAGAGGTCCTCTTGTTTGTCAATGATGACTCTTCTTGGGCCTTGTCCTGGTGGCCTCAAGAGCTAGGAACTCTCCCGACTCCGGCCAGGAAGGTAAGGAACCTGGGAGTTATAGTTCACAGCAAGCTCGCCTATGGTGATCAAGTCAATGCTATCATCTCTTCCCTTTACACACTAAGGATAATCAAAAAATCTTTACATACATTCCACTTGATTTACAGAAAACAGTAGTGACAGCATTAGTTCTATCCAAAATAGACTATTATAATGGTCTCAACCTAAATATGCTACAGCAATGTTTGAATACGATCTAAACACTGCAGAATGCTGTAGCACACATTCTTTTCGGGATTCCTAAATTTCATTCTGTATCTCAAGCTATACGGAAGCTACATTGCCTACCGATCAACCTGCGTATCACTTTTAAGGCCATGTGTATCACCTACAAAGCGCTTCACGACATGGGCCCGGATTATCTGAAAGGCAACTTTAAATGGTACTGTCCTAGCAGGACTCTGTGTTCTACTGGGGCCAAAAATGCCACGGTCCCTAGGTTTTAATGCTCTTCTTGTGGCGGGAGAAGCTTTGTCATATGCATGGCCAAAGTATATAAACACTTTACCTTTAAATATCAAACCTATGACTAATCTTCTATCCTTTAAAAAAGCTTTAAAACCCTAGCTATTTGATAATCAGTAAGGGCTAATTCCTGGCCTATTTGAACAGTGACAGTGCTAAGAAACCCCAGGGTATTCGCATGCTTTAAAATTATACATAACATAACATAACATAACAGGTATGCCACACCCCTCCCTGTTGTCAATACATTTTGTAGGGGAGTTGTTTGGGAAAGCAGCCATTCAAAAGAACTCAGAGGGATTATGTGGGGCTTTCTACCTTTCTCAAACACTCACCAAACCAGCATTCCAAATCAAAGATTCGATTATTGGGAGTTGATTATGTCCTAATCTTTTGTAGAAAAAATAAATCAGTGCCATCATGATTACAATGTACATACTTGCAAAGATGTACAAAATTCTGAGAATAGTATAAAAATATAATTATGGGGAGAATCATAGCCTACATTTGTTCTCAGATTAGCTGAGCTATGTAAAAGGTTCACAACATACCTTACTAGAGTCCACGTTACTAAGCATTTGGCTTATCAGCAGGACAATATATTTTGCAGAGGTACCGCTCCCAAGCACATTCGATGGTGGTCCCCTTCCTTGTGGAAGAGATGTGGTTGTATAGTTTTGTACCTGCTGACGAAAGTTGCTTACTAATGATGGGAGTCGGTTGCTGAGCTTGCATAGTAACCGGTTTCTGGGCTCAGTCTCTTAGAGACCTGTTGCAATGCAATGCGGCACGACAACCACATATTGGTAGGGAGATTGTGCAGGAAAACAGTGGAAAAGCTGTTAGTTAACCATTTGGTGGAGTTGATCATTATTGTTATGATCATGTGCAATTTGTGTAACCGTCTACTGACCCCCCCGCCCCCCAGCGCCTTGAGACCCTCATGGGTGAGTAGCGCTTATAATTCCCCTGATTGATTGATTTATTTCTCTGTAATAAAACACTGTATTACACATACTATACTGTTATAAAAATATGCACAAACCAAATATTGTTAGGCCCTAAAGGCTTATAACTGAAAAACAGTAAGGGTAGTTAGTGACACACTGTACCCAAAAAAGGAAGACGCTATACACTCCTTGTGGATGGTAATGTGGCACCATGAGTGACACATTGAGTAAAATCTCTACTCCGCGAGGGGTGAAAACTACCCCACACTGGTTTAACCTTACATCTAGTTTAGTTAACTGAATGACTGGAATGAATGTAGGTATCTGAGGTTCCTCAGTATATGGTTGGGTGAAATGCTTGTAAATCCATGGAGTATTCTCTTATACATGAGACATGGATTCACTGCTTTACTGAGCAGAGTTAGAGAAAACAGAACCCGATGTTTAGTCTCAAATGACTTCATTTTTGATAGATAATTAAATGTTTCTATCCGCAACTAATGCAGATGAAGCCATTCTAACCTATTTCTATGGTGCAATGGGATTTTCAAAATTTAGCTTGGAGAGTGTTTATCAAGTAAAATGTTCTTTTATTCCCCTCTTTGCTCTGACTGTTGCATTATTCGAAGTTTGCAAAATTCATCCAAATTCCTTTCACTGTCTTTAAAAATACAAAAAGAGGGGGGCGTGGCCAAGATGGCAACCGCATAAGACGTGCCTTGCGATCGCTCCGGCCCACCGAGCGCTACAGCCTTTTTATCGCACTCCATCCATGGTCTTGGCTGGCGGTGGACACTGACATTGTTCGGCTGACCTGAGACGACTGCCCAAAGAGCACCTGGACGTCTGCTGCATCCTTGCTGAGCGCTGTGCGTGGCCGCGGGGGTTGCCGGCCACGAGGCACGGCCCCAAGACTAACGGTCGCAGCTCACCATGGGGCGGCTGGGGACCTCTGTCTGGTCTGCCCCCGAGCCTGGGGTTTGCCTGCGGCCTCCCTGACTCGTCCTTCGCCCCTTGAGGGCCTCAGGTACCTGGCTACATGCTGCTCCCTTGCGACTGCACTACGAGCGCTTCCCGGGCGGATACGGCCCTCGGGTTGTCCTGGACACAAAGGCCGAGCGGATGCTGTTTCCTGGTCGAATTCCACAGCCAGCGGCTTGGTCCCCCCGGAGTGCCTTGACCGCGCTTGGAGTCCCGCTGGGGTGGGGACGGCTCGGGGCGAGTCCCGCTGGGGTGGGGACGGCTCGGGGCGCGTCCGCATCATGGGCAGAGATCGGTGCCCGCAGACTGCGGTTGATTGAAGAGGCGGGGGTGCCCGCCATTTCTTCGAGGCCTTACCCCGGGAAGGACCTGCTCCCGGGCCCATCTCTTGGTGGCCAGACTCATCCTGCCCGCCAGCTGCTTCCCCCACCAGCGGCGACATAATTTACCGGTGGGGCACTGCCTGATCTTAGAGGCCCGCCAGGGTGGGGGCGGCCTGGGTGAGCCCGGGGCTGGTGCTGCATCTCTCGGCTGCCTCCTACATCTGCCTGCGCAAGTCTGCTTTGGGGCGGGGATCGGCGCCCGTGGACCATTGCTGCCTGAAGCAGCGGGGGTGCCCGCCATTCCAGTCAAGCCTTACCCGGGGTTAGACCTGCCCGGCTCGTCCCCCCAGCTGGCGGCCTCCCACCTAGGAGACCCGACCTTCCTTTACACAGGGCTGGTCACTGAATGCGGCCTTGCACCTCGGCCTAACACACTGCAGGGCCCTGTTTGCGCCAATTGAGGAGGTGGCCCCGGGCGCCCGGAAGACACCTGTGCAGTCCCCGATATCTGTTACTACCAGGGGCGCAGCGAGAGGAGATCCGTGGTTGGTGGGGGGCGCAGCAGACAGAGCCTTGGGCGGACGGAGGAGCGCGCCCCCCCAAAGGCTTGGCTGATTAACACACCGGCCTGGGCACCTAAAAACGCTCTAACACTCAACGATGCTGCCATCTGAAAGCCCAGTGACCGTGCTCAAGCACCCAGGCCTGTAAGAGTGCCCTTTGAACTCCTCTACAGGATCAGCAGACCTCTTTGCTCCAGCACCAGGACACGCACTCTTCTCACGCTCCGGGCCCTGTTCATCTGGCCCCAGCGCTGGCCCCATCCACGCCCTGCACCTCAGCGCGACCTACATCGTCACTTGGTGGTAGTATCCCATTCTACAGGGCCTTTCAGGCATTGGGCCCTCATGGCATCGGGGCGGCCTAAGAAGGATCGCTCAGTCAGAGACATGCTACAGGCCAAGACTGCGGGGCAGGGCTCGGAGCTGGCTGCAGGGGCAGAGTGGGAAGCGGATGCACCGGCCACAAAGGCCTTTATGACCTCGCTCTTCTCAGCGCTCAAGGAGGATCTTCAGGAACTCAGAGACCAATTGGCAGTGGACCTTTGCGAGGTCCGTTGGGATGTCTCGGAGATAGGGGATCGGGTTGACACACTGGAGGAACATGAAAACGGGCGGGATGAGGAACTTGAAATTCTTCAACAGGAAATTATTCTCCTCAAAGAACAGCACATTGAACTGCAGGGGCAAGCGGAGGACCTAGAGAACCGTTCCCGCCACAATAACGTGCGAATCTGCGGAGTGAAACAGGGAGCGGAGGAAGATGATATAGGAGAATTTGTCCAAGCCCTTTTCGTCATATTCTAGGCCCGGAACATACCACGGAGATCCAAGTCAACAGAGAACATCGAGTGGGCCTTCCCCGCTGGAACGCAGCGCCTCCAGCAGACATCCTGGCGTGTGTTCACAATTTCCAATTGAAGGAACTTATTCTTCGCAAAGCCAGAGACTCGCACCCCCTTCAATTCCACGGCCTTGCTCCGACACTCTATCAGGACCTCTCCACAGACACTCTGCTCAAACGGCGAGAATTCCGGCCCATAACTCAACACCTGAGGAAGAAAGGGATCCCTTATGCCTGGGGCCATCCCGTCCGCATTATCTTTAAATTTGACGGGCACTGCGCCAACTGCGATCTCTCCAAGAAGCCTCCGATCTCCTCTCTGCCGGCTATTGTGGACAACCTCCAGACGTTTAGCCAATTCTCCGGCTTTAAAATTAACATGCTGAAGTCGCAAGTACTCGATCTCATCCCCACTCCTCTGACGGAGGGAATCGTCCGCAATTGCTTTACATTTGAGTGGGTGAGAAGGCATTAAGTACCTGGGTCTGGTCCTCCATAAAAGCCTAGCGCAAACAGCAGAACAGAACTACTCGATCTTATTGAAATGGATCCGCACAGACATAGTTCGATGGCGTCGCCTTCCCCTGACTTGGTTTGGGAGACTGTCTGCGGTAAAAATGAACGTACTGCCGCGGGCTCTGTATTTATTCCAAACACTGCCTCTAGAACCCCCACTGCATGCACTACGACAGATACAATCGGCTATCGAAGGTTTCGTCTGGGGCCCGATCGCGCCGCTGTTACGGAAACCTCAGCTTCAACAGCCTAAGAAACATGGAGGTCTGGCCTTCCCTAATCTCACACGATACTTCCAGGCCTCGCAGATATGCTATTTGGTAGAGTGGAACCGCACCATGACAGAGAAATATTGGGTTTTCATGGACCAGACAGTAGCGGGCCATCACATTTGGCGCGATGCATGGATGCCACGACCAGCCCATGCTTGGGGCCTTTACTCCTCTGTGGTAATGCGTCCCACAATGCTTGCTTGGGACAGAGTCTCCCGAAAGGCCAACCTGACCACATTCCCCTCTCCCATGACCCCGCTTTTCATGAACCCCGCCTTTCAGCCGGGTTGAATAATGGGCTGACTCACGCTGGATAGAAGGGGGATGTAAACGCTTAGGGCATCTATTCGACCTGCAGGGCCTTATTCCCTTTAAGGAACTTCAATCGGACTATAACCTATCCGCGACCGATTTTTATTTGCACTCCCAGATGATACACTGGATCTCTCACTCCGAGACGCGTTCATTAGCATTCCGTCCGATGTTGCCATTTGAGAAATGGCTAATCAGCAAGAAAGACGACAAACACCTCATCTCAGAAATTTACTCCTTCCTTACCACTGCCCTCCCTAGAACTCGCACTGCTGGGCATACGCGCTGGGAGACAGAACTAGGACGCGCGCTAACTGACAAGGAGTGGGAGGATGTTTTTTATCGCACACACCACACTATGTATTCCTCGAGCCAAACGGAAACTGCCTTTAAGATCGCAACATACTGGTACTATACCGCTGATAGGATCTCCAAATTGCAACCTCAATGCGATGACCTCTGTTGGCGGCGATGCGGTAATCCGGGGACCCTGATCCACCTACTCTGGCACTGCACAAAATTAACCCGCTACTGGGAGCAGATATTGGATGACAATGATGGTGCCTTCAACACCTCCATACCCCGACTCCCTGCGTACACTCTCTTAGGCCTCCCCAATGCGATCACCTTCCCTCTGCGTTCAGTTAGGGGGAGACAGATGGCGCTTGCGTTGAACGCTGCACTTAGGGTTATACTGACATGGTGGAAATCGGACCGGGTACCGGAGCATATTCACTGGGCACAACAACTCTGGAATCTCCTGGCAATGGAGAAGCTTTCTATGGCACCAGCAGGGAAGAGTGATGCCTATGCCAAAACCTGGGCCCCCTTCTTAGCTATTCTCACCACAGAATTTCGAGAACTGACCTGCCCACAATACCTCCGTATCCTCAAATTGGTCCCTGACAACACCACTATCATCATACAAGAAGGCGTAGTACGGTCCCCCTTCCACTTACTGACATGGTAGACCCGTAGTAACATACGGGGACCATAAGCTGACATTTTCCTTTTTCTCTTTTGTTTGGCTCACTGAGGAGATAGGGTGGGGAGAGGGGAAGGGCTTTGGTGGGATTCCTTATTATTCCCCTTTGTTCTCGTTTTGTTCAGTGTTCACATTCGGAATATTGCAATGTGACTACTGCCCTCAGGGGTCACTAAGCGGCTCCTTTGATTCCTTGCTTTTCAATTGACTTTGCACCAGCCTACAGCACTGTTCATCGCTTACTACATCTCTTAAGACGCGGCCGGCCCTGTTGGGTTGTAGGCGGCTTGTTGTGTTTAAAACTTGGAACCCATATTCCTATCGTTATTTGACCTGCATTGCTAGAATCTAGTTAGCCGGCCCACTGGGTTGTAGGCGTCTCAACTTTGTTCTCTACATTATATTCTATCAATAAAACAGATTTAATACTAAAAATACAAAAAGATCTATTATTTATATATTCCAAATGTGTTCAAAAGGAACTTAACCAGGGAAATGTCAGTGCACTGCACATTCGAACAACCAATGGTAGCATGGAAACCTCTTACAAAAGCAATAATAAAGCCATTGAAAGTCATTGTACATAAAACCAGTACTTAATTTATAAATAAATAAGTGCCAGGGTCCTTGTGAGGAGGCCACAGCAGCTTGCACCATCTCTTGCGCTACTGCTGACAATTCAGACTTTTTATACATTAAAAATGAGTAATACCTGCCACCCAAGCTTTTTGTCTTGCTTTGGTTGACAAATATTAGTCAAATTATTTAAAAACTGTTGTTGGATTCATCACAAAATTGCATAACACCCTCACCATGTGGCTGGCTGTCATGAGTCAACAATTAAGTGCCAGTGCCAAGCACCAGAAACCTCCGGCTCAAATTAAGCACTGCATAACACTTGAATGATTTGCAATTAGCCTCTACAGAAGTCAAAGAGGAATAAAATTCAGAGAAAGGAAAAGCAATCTTAAATGTTCCCTCTTTTCTTTATTTTCTTCCCAGCTGGTTAACACTTTTCTCACTGGCTCTTTGCATATGCACTGTACTAACCAGCAGAGCCCAGCGCAATTGGCATGAGTTTACGACCATGTACATTGCAACCTACTTTGCTTGCTAGCGTACTTTTATCTTGGAATTTGGAGGCGTTATTTTACAAGGAAGTTCCTCATTCTCCCAAGCTTGCCTAGTTTACATACTAAGGGCCTGATTCGAGTTTGGCGGACAGGGAAGTACCCTGTCCTCCAAACACCAGGTCTGCACCTCTCAATTAGAAATGGGCAAGCTTTCCATCGATCCATCCCCCATTGAGTCTGTTGACCGGAAGCTTCCTCTGATGGCACGACGAGTAGGGGCCATCAGAGCAAGGGCATTACACTTCCTGCCCTGTTTAGGGTGGTTAGTGTAATGTCCAGAAAAAACACAAATAAAAACAAACATTATCTCCTATAAGTTGGGGGAATGTTCCCAGGGTGTGGGGGTCATTAGTATGTTGTCTTTCAGAAACAAACTTTATCTTTGGGAGTTTGTTTCTGTAAGAAAAAAAAGTTTACAAGTTTGGTGAACAGCCATCAAAACGGCCGGCAGACGTCCACCAAACATTTTGTACCTCGAAGAGAACCACAACAATGGGCCTCCTTTCAAGATCCAGAGATGACTGCTTGGCTTGTGGCCATCTCTAAAGTTAGCAAAGATAATGTCCCCCACCATCCTTGCAGATGGCCTATGATCCACCCAAAAATAAATCAAGCCCTACATTTTGGTGGGTGGATGTCACTCCAGTAATTTAAAAAATGGATTGCATTGCTTCTATCATTTCCCTCAGCATTTATGGAAACATTTAAATGTAGTTTGTGAAAACATGACTGTAAATCCCATAAACAGCAAAAAGGAGATGTAATGAGCATGCTCTGGAATACTCGTTAGAGAGATGCAACCTCAGTAGGAGGTGTTGTTTAGAAGTTTGTAGGTTATAATGAGGAATTACAATTTAGAAAAAAAATTCTAAAAGTGGAAGGCATGTCTTCTACGAAGAGTATCATCACAGTCTTGAAGACACAATGGAATGATGTTTGAAAAAGAGTATGCGAAAGATAACTGAAGGCTAAACAGGACTCAATGAGAACTGACTGAGTTCACATGTAGAACGCACGTTACCCACAAACAGCTGGAGTTTCTTGTAACCATGGATCTAACAAGCCTGGGAATAACTGATGGTATAAACAATGGGAAGCATGTCAGTCAGGATGTCACTCAAGTGCCTTACAAAGTGCCACTCAATTTGTCAGGCTGGATACCAGAAAGAGTGCCACTTAGGGTGCATAGACTATGCCAGACAGGATATCAATCAAGACAGCAATCATCAATCATGGATCCAGACAGGATGTCACAAAGGGCATCAATCAGCATTACAAACAAGACGTCAATCAGGTTTGCATAAAGGATGCCGACCGAATGGCAGCATTGATGAGACTCCATATGAGAGTGCTTGGCTCACCCGAAGCATGTGGAACTTCAAGTGCATGTAGTTAACTTCACTTCTGAAGAGTCAAATGCTGCTGCAGTGAAATGCTGCATTGATTTTGCTTTGTACCACCTTTATGCTTTTGTTACTCTTGCATGTCACGGGCACTGAAAAAGGAAGAGCAAAAGAGAGCAGATACTGGAAGTTTAGTCAAGCTGGTACAAGAAATATACTCTGTGATGTAGCAGTCACATCAGGCATACCTATTGACTTCATTTGCAAGGGAGCCATTCGTGTAGAAGATAGCGCAGGTACTGGTAAGTTTATGTCAACAAGCAGAGTTGCAAGGCAGCGTTCAGAACGTATGGACCATGAACACATAGCTATAGTACAGCAGGAACATACAGGTGTGATAATCGTTGCTATGGTTGCAGATGGTCAATACAGCTTGGAAGGGCAAGAGAAGGTTCTAAATTATACTTGTGAGGAGTGCAACCATAAACTATAAAACTACGGATTCACTATCATACAGCAGCTTTCAACAACAATACCTCTTCTGAACTAGAGGGCCTTGCAATATTGCATAAACGAATTCAGCCTTGCACAATTATCGATTGCCTAACAGCATCAATAGAATGAGAATTAGCAAAGCCAATAGGTCTGGCCTTGGAAAGCCTGCAATAAAAAAAAGGCTTTCTTTTTTTCGCAACCAAATATAATAGACATTAAATGTGTACAAGTAACAGAGTGGTAAAACATTTTAATGCGAAATGCCTAAAGGTGGCGTGCATATAATTATCCCAAAAAAATGGAAATAAAAAATGACCCATTATTTGGAAGAGGCTCCCGCTGTCCCTATTGGGTCGGGCAGCTCTATTTAAGATGATGGAGCTGCCGCGTTTTTTGTACGCACTCCAAAACTATCCTGATGTAGTCCCACAGAAGTATTTTGCGGATATTGAGGCCACTCAAAGAGACCTGTTGTAGACCGGTACGCCACGCATATCGCACCAGAAACTTACACTAGGGTGGTACGATGGGGGTATAGCACTTCCAGACATCCGCAAATACTACTGGGCTGCACACCTCTCGGCTATAAACCAGGGCACATATAGGAGTGGGGATGATTCTGGGTATGAGATGGACAGGTGGCTCCTCCCCGGGGGAAACTTTGAGGCCGCGCTCTACTCTAAACCTAACAGGTATCACCTCACAGGACCTACAAGACACTGTCCAACTCTGGCATATTGTGAGCCGAAAACTGGGGTGGGCTGACAAACTCACATTGGCAACCCCGCTTTGGGTCTCCGAAAGGCTAGGTACACTGGGTCGCACCAAAGGGTTTCGTAATTGGGATCTGATAGGGATCTCCCATATAAAGGACCTATGGGGGTCCAATGGCATGGTGACTTTTGCCTCACTACAGCAAAAATACGACTTGGCGCAAACAGAATACTTCCGATACATGCAGATCAGGCACTCACTCCAGTCGAACATTCCACCTGGAACAACGCTCCCGGAGTCCTCCCCCTTAGAGGACAGACTGCTTGATGGTCACTTACCGGAGAGGGCTATCTCCCTCACATATAAAAAACTCATACGTCACACCCCTGACCCATTGCTTGCACTTAGGAGAAAATGGGAGACTGACGGTCTGGAGATCGATGATGAGCAATGGAGAGAGGCGCTTTCCTCCCCCAAAGAAGTAGCGATATCGGCAAAATTGAGGCTGATACAGCTAAAAATATTACACCGAGTTTATATCTCGGGTACACGACTAGTTTTGATGGGGAGGAGTGAGGACGGGCTTTGTAGAAGACGGTGTGGGGAGGCGGGGACAGTTCTTCACATAATATGGGAGTGCCTTCTAATACAAACCTATTGGAAACGTGTGTAGGACTGTATGAGTACTGTCTGGGGGGTAAGCTTGCGACCCGAAATTAAAAGGTGCCTCTTGAACATCTGGGAGCCCACGGACCTGTCCATAAAAGGTAGAATTTGGGCAACGCTTGGACAGGTAATTGCAAAAAACAGAACACCTGTCTGAGAGGGCATAGTTTCTGAATTATATGCTGTGCGGTGGTCTGGAAAGAGGTGTAGTTCCCACAGCCAAAGATTATTGAAGTAACTTTCCATCTGTTGTAATGCTGCACTTGCTTTTAGCTGTGCTTCTTTTCCTCATGGTGTTTTATCCCCAGTGTTCTTTCCTATTGTCAGCTATGTGCGTGGGTTCCACCAACGACAGTTTGTACTGTGGCTGGCGTGGGAGGGACCACGCTCTCTGTGCTCTGCCTAACTTCATTAAAGCTGTGTTTCTCACCGAAACTGTATACGAGTCATCCCCACATTTTTGGCGACGCTTGCCAGCCACAGGTGGTGCCTACATAAGAACTCAGAGCAGAGTCACACAGCCGGTCCTGTGAGCTTGTAGTGGCTGTGACGATAACGAAGAAAAGCTGAGAGGGGCCGTTGAACAGCTGCGTTGAGGTGAGGAGCCTGCGTTCACCGCGTATGCTGCCAGCTAATTATCTTATATCTCCCACGACGCTGCGTGAGGGATTTCAGTTATGTTTTTGCCCCTTCCAGTATATAATTAATTGGATGCTGCTCGTCTTGAGGAATCTTTAGTGGCGCTCGCGCTGGGAATCCGCCTTGCGCAGAGCTTGTATCCCTCATAATCTTCGTGTGTGCGCATCGCTGCAGCGTTTCCCGAAATGGTTGACAGACGTTGGGAGCACCGTGTGCTCACGCTGTCAATACAACGTTACCGCATGCTTGAGCAGCGCGATATCAATCTGTATTGCTTGCATAGGTTAGCAACGTGTGCTCATGTTGTTAACTACAACTCGGAGGATTAAAGTAATATCATATTTCGCCTTACCTGATTCAGCCACACTACTTGCTCACTGCCGCCTTGCTCGCTCAGGACTTTACTTGCATCACGTGATCATTAGAGGAAAGGTCCTCTTACTGTTAAGTTGATTTTGTGTGGATCTCCCCCTGCTGGCCTTCTTTCAATTTGCAATTTTTATTCATTCAGTGTCTCTTTCATGTGTAATTCAAAGCACCTTTATTCAAGCATTTAAAGTGATATAATTTGAGAACAACTTAATGACAACAGTGATATAATTTCAAAACAATTTAGTGACAACATGGCTGTGTCTACCATTGTCATTCCACCACCTTTTCTTTCTCATCCTGGTCAACCTTCAATGCTTTGGGAAGAATGTGTTGATCTAGTTGATAACTATATCATAGCTTTGGATGAACTTGAATTCTCACCAGAAAGGAAGAAAGCCTTGTTGTTAGGCACCATTGGCAAAGAAGCTCATCGCATCCTCAAGTACACACCTCAAATGCTAGGTAATGATAATAACCCCTTCGAGGATGTTTTTACTGAAGCAAAACTTTGTTTGGAGAAGAGATTCGCCAAAGAGGAAAATATAGTTATGTCGCAGTACAAATTCTACACTAGGCCTCAAAAACAGGGAGAAACACTTGATGAATTTATATCAGTACTTAGGGAGTTGTCAATAAAGTGCAAGTCAGATGACTGATGAACTGATAAGGGACCAACTCATAGTTCATTGCCACAGTAAATAAACTCAGGAACGTCTGTGGGCAGCAAAGAATCCTTTCTTGAAAGACGCCATTTCCATTGCAAAAGTTGTTGAAGAGTCTGATTGATACATGAAAGAGATGGGCAAGGTGGAAAATCCTGATGGAGCCGTTGCAGCCATCAGGAAGAAGGAAGAACCCAGCACAACGTTGAGCAATAAGCCTAATTCTAAACCACAAAAGTTGTTCAAGCCCAAAGGTTGTTCTAGATGTGGCAGCTCCTTCCACTCTAGTGATGCAAAATGGTGTTTTGCTTCTAAACAACATTGCAGGAAATGTGGCCGCAAGGGTCACTATGCCCGTGTGTGCAGGGACTTGAGTAAATCCAGGGTTGCTGTTACGGAGGACTTCAGTATCGATGAAGATTGTGACAACCGTCTTTTAATGGTTCTGTCAGACAGTGAGGGCCTGGAGAGGAAGAACCGCCCCAAAGCGTCTTTCAAGATCTTAGACAAAGAAGTGCAGTTAATGGTGGACTGTGGGTCTTTGTATACCATTGTGCCTAAGTGGATGTGGGGGAAGGAGTGGCCCCAGGTCTCTCTTCTTCCCAAGGACATTGACCCTAGGGATTACCAGGGCGAGAGAATAAGCGTATTAGGTTTCTTTTCTGCTACTATTGTCTTCAAATCTAGACAAGTTCAAGGAAAAATGTATGTGGCAGAAAATGGCCCACCCATCCTAGGTTGGAGCCACCAATTCGATCTTCACATTGTTATTGATCCTCATGCTCCTGGTCATGTTTTGTGTGTGCCTGATGAGTCTGCTACGGACGGTATCCTTGCAGAAATGGATGCTGTTTTTAAAAAAAAACTTAGGTGTTTTGAAGGGTTATACTGATAGAATAGTGTTACAGGAGGGCACTATTTCGGTGAAACACAAGTTATGAAGAGTTCCTGTTGTGGTTAGGGACGAGGTAAAGAAATTGTTGAATGATATGCTCGATGAAGGGGTTATTGAACCCGTTGAGGCGTCAGAGTGGGTCTCTTCTGTTGTTATTACAAATAAGAGCAATGGCAAGCTCAGGTTCTGTGTGGACCTTCGTAGCTTAAACCAGCATGTTGTTGCAGACACCTTTCTTCTCCCAAACATTAACAAATTGTTAATTTTGTTGAAGGGTGGTAAGTACTTTTCTAAACTTGATCTGAAGAGTGCTTACCACCAGATCAAACTTCATGATGACTCAAAAAACCTCACGGCCTTCATAACAATGGAGGGTACTTTTCATTTTACCAGGTTACCCTTCGGACTTTCATCCGCTGCCAGTGTCTTTCAGCGCATCATGGTATTTTTAGGGGCCTGGAAAATGTAAAGTTCTTTCAGGGTGACATTCTGGTTTTTGGAGGGTCTGTGATTGAACAAAACAAATCATTGAGGGAGGTTCTGAGTAGGCTGAGGGAGGATGGCCTTACTCTCAGAAGAGAAAAGTGCAAGTTTCTGGTGGAAGAAATTGAGTACCTGGGACACAACATCTCCGGCGAGGGTGTTCGGCCAAAGTTAGATCTTTTCGAAGAAATTGGATGTACTCCTGTTCCTTCCGATAAAGACCAATTAAGGTCTTTTATGGGATTGATAGAATACTATTCGAAATTTGTAAAAGGATTTGCCTCTAAAATTGAAGCTCTCAGGACCTTGTTGAGGAAGGGGTGTTCATTTGTTTGGGCTGATGCCCAGCAAAGAGCGTTTGATCTTATTAGGAAGGACATTTGCGATGCAAATGTTCTGGCTCCCTTTGACACCCTTTTAAAGAGCTTTTTGACTGTGGATTCTAGTGCTTGTGGACTTGGTGCAGTGCTTTCCCAAGTGCACATAGATGGTGAAAGAACTGTGGCTTTTGCCTCACGCTCTCTGAGTGCGAGTGCAATTACTCGATCATCATGCGTGAGGCTCTGGACGCTGCCTGGTCGGTTGAGCACTTCAGGACCTTTTTGTGGGGTGTTGACTTCTGTATTCGTACAGACCACAAACCCTTAGTCAAGGTACTTAGTCCTGGTGGTGCTGGCAAAGGATCTGCAAGGCTGGCCAAACCTGCTTCTAGACTCCAAGAATATCGGTACTGTGTCTCTCACATTCCTGGGTGGAAGAATGCTCAAGCAGACTGTTTGTCTCGTTTGTCTCTTAGGGTATCTGGTGATGTCAATTCAGAGGTCTGTGGGGAGTCTGATGGTGCTGTGGCCACTTTGTGTGATGTTGAGGAGTGTGTTGCTTCTGTCTTCTCGTCTGCAGATTGGTGCCATATTATGGATTTGGATGATACCCTTAAATGTGTCAAAAGAATGTTGGTTCAGGGGTAGCGTAGGGAGAGCACTCTGGCACCCTCTGTGAG
Organism: Triturus cristatus; assembly: GCF_964204655.1. Lineage (NCBI taxonomy): Eukaryota > Metazoa > Chordata > Amphibia > Caudata > Salamandridae > Triturus > Triturus cristatus. Next base: position 1,457,659,158 of record NC_140589.1, on the reverse strand, counting down.
ACCGTATGTTAAGATTCTGGACGAGCTGAGCATGAATGGTGTGAAAGTCCTTATGAGGAATGATAAGTTTGTGCCTCCTGAGGGTTTAAGGTCCAGGATTATAGGGCTTGCACATGAACGGCACCTCGGCCAAACTTTAACTAAGAAAAGGGTGTGTGAGGATTTCTGGTGGCTTGGTATGGATGAGCAAATCACTTCTTGGGTGGTTGGGTGTGAGGTTTGCAGAGAAAGCGAGAAGAGGCTCAAGACTGGCTGTCATGTCACCCTCGTGTCACATTGATGATCCAGGTGTTCCGTGGAGTACTGTTTGTCTCAATTTCATTGGGCCAATGCATGGTGTGGAGGAAAGTTTGAGGAATGCTTTGGTTTTGATTGATGTTTATTCTAAGTGGCTCATTGTCAAGTTCATGTCCGATATCACTACGAAGAGCACCATTGAGCAAATGAGGGCAATTTTTCATGAGGAGGGTCTTCCCCACACTCTGATCACAGATAATGGTACCCAGCTGGTTTCGCATGAAGGATTTCTTGGCTAAGTGTGGGATTGTCCATCATCGCATGGCGCTCTACAACCCTCAAGCCAATGGCATGGTTGAGCGTGCCAACAGGATGGTAAAGGGAACCATAATCATGGCTATTCAGAGTGGTAAGGATGTTGGTGTGATGGTCTGTGAGATGGTTTGGGTTCATCGCACAACTGTCAATTCTGTCACTTGTGCCACCCTGTTTGAAAGGATACGTGAAAGAAAGCCTGGTACTAAACTCCTACCATCTTGGTTAGTCTCTCCCAAGCCGCAAATCTCCCAGGTGGTGAACAACAAAGTCAACCATGGTGGTGTACATGTAGGAGATTGGGTCAAAGTGAGACATGGCAGACCTTGTAAAGGTTTATCTAAGTTTTGGGGCCCTTTTAGGGTCAAGCAAGTGTTTGATAGTTATGTTCTTCTGGACAATGGCAACAAATGGAACAAACGCAAGATTGCTTTGTATCACAGGGGTGTGGGGGTGTTCATTCTGATGATCATCTAAATGGTTTTATGTTGATGTGTGATGCTGAACTGTCTTCCTCTGGGACTCAGATTAGAAGAGAAATGGGTTCTGGGGATGCTTCTAGTTCTTTTTCCTCTGATCTTCACTGGTGGTGGCGCAGGTGTTTCCTGGCCTCCCCGGTTACGGAGACCTCCTCGTTATTTGGAGGATTTTGTTCAGACTTGATTTCTCTTTCTTTCCTTCTGCTTTGGTATTTCTTTCCTTCTTATTTTGTTCCTTTGCGCTATCTCTTGGTTCTTTTTCTTTCTTGACTTTTGGGTAGAAGGTAGGGGGTGTGTTTTAATGCTGCACTTGCTTTTAGAAGTGCTTATTTTCCTCATGGTGTTTTTATTACCAGTGTTTTTTCCTATTGACAGCTGCTTGCGTGGGTTCCACCAATGACAGTTTGTACTGTGGCTGGCGTTGGAGGGACCACGCTCTCTGTGCTTTGCCTAACTTCATTAAAGCAATGTTTCTCACCGAAACTGTGTCCGAGTCATCACCACAGAAACTCTTCTTGCTTTCTATCAAGAATTGCACTGACAGTTGCATATTATTCATTCGGAAAATGTTTCTACTTTTTGAGGAAACGCCTATTTATAAAACTTTACCTACCTATATGTTTTTTTGCACTCAAAAATGTTGCAATGACACACATTAGTGTAATTTTTTTTTTCATATTTAGTTTTTTGTGAGAATGGTTTAAAATTATAACACACATATTTTATTATGTTAAGTTCTAAATAAATGAAACTATGATGACAGCTTAACTTTGTTGCCTACTCAAATCCTACTTTGAACACTATAACTGCACATGTTTTTAAAAAGGGTTTCAAAAAGTTAACTTTATAATTTGAAGTGAGAAAAGAAAGCAATCCTAACAAGCTTTCAAAAGACGTTTTACACACAAAGAAGAGCTGTTCAGAGCCATTCAATAATGTTTATCATTTAAAGATTTGAACTACTTCCTCTATCAAGGTTGTCCCTCTCAGGGTCTCTTCTGCATTCTGTGATCAGCAGTGGCTGTCTCTTCTGAATCTGGATGTGTCGCTTTGTTCCATCGCTAGACAGAATGAAGCATTGAACTGCTTTATAACTTAGTTGTCTAGCTGATACATGCAAGCAGCAGAACCTACTTTTAATCAGTTCAAATGTACACTAAATGATGTGAAGCACTGTATCTTATCTCAGCATCAGTAAGTAATGTGGATTGAAGAATGGCTTCGGTAGGAAGGTGTCAGACCACATTTTGGGGGGCCGCGGGGGCAGACAGAGGCTACTTAGCCCCACCTGTGTGGGGCAAAGTCATTTGCCACTACTGTTCTTGGGTCTGTCCTAATATGGCTCTACAAAATTACAGTCATTACTGCAGTCAACTCTGAGCATGGAGAAGGTGTGCAGTCACAGGCTTCTCAGGGAGACGCAAACGCTCAGAACCCAACAGTCAACCAACAGACACAATGCCACAATGTCCAGCCCAGAGTTTATCTTTTATGTAAAAAGAAGTTACTTAAATTACACAGCAGAACTAAATACTGCATAAGTGAATTGAAATAGCAAGGATATGGTCGATACCCTGGTTATGATATCCAGTGAGGGAAACAACCATTACAACGCAGTCATTACAACGCACTGCCTTTACAACGCAGCTGTCACAATGCAGCTGTCTTTACATCAAATGCAATTACAACGCATGCTATTACAACGCATGTCACTACAACGCATGCCATTACAACACATACCATTACAACACATGCCATTACAATGCATTATAAGGTAAGTAATGGGGATTTTTTAGTTTTAGGGTGGGTATGGGTTTTGAGGTACATGGGGATAGTATTTTTACCCCTGCACTATCTAACACTTACCCTACTGTTGCACTTACTGGAGTGGGAATAGTAATTTTTACCTCTACACTATCCAACACTTACCCTACTGTTTCACTCACTGGAGTGGGAATAGTAATTTTTACCCCTACACTATCCAACACTTACCCCACTGGTGCCCAACAAGTATTATGCGTTGTAATGGTATGCGTTGTAATGGTAGCCTCTAAAAATGCGTTGTAATGCCATGCGTTGTAAAAATATGCGTTTTAAGGGTAGTTGCGATGTAAAAAAACGCGTTGTAAAGGCATGCGTTGTTATTGTTTGCGTTGTAACGTCATATATTCTCCAGTGATTGCTACAACCCTCCCATTCGGTATTATTTCCCTGCTCTGGTAATCTTCTGGTTATAGTCTCTAATATACTGCAGTTTTGGCATGCATTAGACACAGGTGCAGAATACTTCACTATTGCTTCCACTGGTTAGATGTGCAAGTCTTACCCCAGGCATCAGCTTTGTTAAAGACTCTTAAGACCTCATCCCTGATTTCTTGGCAAGCATTCAGTCCCTTGTTCTGAATGCAGGCTAAGCCTCATTTTACCTGCTTGTGGATGTTGCAGATAGTTGGTTGTGGTCAGCGCAGTCTGTGCCCCCACCCTTTGCACAGATGGCTCCTCACTGCGGGGACCTCAGTAGTAGCTTCTTTTCAGAACAGGAATTGGTAGATGAGATTGGCTTGGCCTGTCTTGTGTGGCTGCCCAAGGTTTTTGTCAGTTGCATCTATTCTGACTGAGAGTACACAGGGACACAGGTAAGACAGTTTCAGCCTTCTGGCACATTCAGCAGTTGCATTGTATCATAGGCAAGTGTGATCTTGCTGGTTCCTTCGGCTCCGCTTCACCTGCAATGTGGCTCCCTTCTGTGGAATTGGCAGTGATAGACCATCTTGCAGTTCAACAGCGCCTGCCAGTAGACACAATGACACTTGTGCTTGTAAAATCTTAGTGCAGTTCACAATAGGAAATGCCCAGAGAGACCAGGAGACCCTCTCATGACAAGGGTAGCTGCTGTTACCAGTCCAATCAGAATTAAAAGGTCACTTTAAAGTAGGGCCTGTAGGGTGTATGAGTCTGAGAACTGGGGCCAGTGAGATTCATTTTCGAGGTTCCTCTTATAGTATAAAAAGTACAATTTATGCCTCGCTGGCCATACATTTTTAATTTTGTTTCTTTTCCAACACACATACTTTATTTACTCTGTTGTTTCTTATTACTTATCAATCTGAAGTTTTACATACATATTCTTTAATAGTACAGTTGTAAGCATTACAAATGGCAATATACTGATTACCACAATTTCAAAGCTGCATCAGTCATCTACAAACGAAAAACATACATTAATTAGATTATACCGAATATGTTAACATGCGCATTTGTTAACCAATTGCATGATATTCTTCAACATTTCATCCTGGTATTGATCACTCTGAGGGTGGGTGAAATCTGGGCTTTTTCTAGGCCCCTCATAACGTGGGGCACAACTTCCTATCATACCTGTGCTACACAGGTGCAGCACACACACACACCAACACATGCTCGATATGCACATGGAATATAAACTCAAGCAGCATACTTCCTTTAATGGCAATGTGATTTTGCATTGCTTAGCCTGTGAGCATTGCCTCAATATTCTGTGGTTTGACTATTTAAGGAGAACCGCTGAATCACTGGGCAGGCCTGTGTTGTATACTTCCCTTCAAGCGCTGAGTAAGAGTGAGTGCACGAAGGTCAAGGAGTTATTCATCAGAAGCTAGAGAGAGGTGGCCCTGGGAAAGTCAACATTGAGAGACTACTTGGATATTAAAACCATTGATGGGCTTGAGCCATATTAGGTCTCACCTAGCGTTGCGGCGTGAATGCGTTGCCATCGCTTTGCGAGGCATGCAGTATATACTGTAGTGTGGAAGCTTTGTGGAAGCTCCGCCCACTCTCTGCCCATTGGCTTTTGGCCTAAATTCTGCCTTCCGATCGGTTTGAGACTTGTTAGTCCCTCCTCATTCATCATTTGTATCCTTCCACGGCTATTGGCCACTTTACTCCTGACGCTATTTTCTTTTAGGTCTCGCCTTGCATTGCAGCGCAAATGCGTTGCCATTGCTTTGCGAGACATGCAGTATATACTGCAGTGTGGAAGCTTCGTGGAAGCTCCGCCCACTCTCTGCCCATTGGCTTTTGTCTAAAATGCTGCCTTCTGATTGGTTTGAGGCTTGTTAGTCCCTCCTCATTCATCATTTGTATCCTTCCACGGCTATTGGCCCCTGTACTCCTAACACTATTTTCTTCCCTGTCTCCCCACCCGACCGCCCCCTCCCTCAGTCTGTGACTTCTCACCCTCCCCCGTGCCCCCACTCCCGTTCATGTTTTCTTGCCTGCCAGCACTTCCGTTTTCATCTTTATTATTGCCACCTTGAAATATGCGAGTTCAAGATGAGTGCTGTACAAAAATTTCTCGTGTTTAATGAACTAGATTTGAATGTTACTCTAAATATAATAAGACTCTAGGCAACATTCAGGGTATGCATGGCAACTGACGCCTCTTAGTTCACAAATGGCATTGTTGTCGGGCGGTAGGAGCGGCAGTGTTTTAATTCATGCTTAAAACGAGCACTTTTAATAACTTCATCTTAATTCAGTGCTATAATCTTGTGTACTGAGGTGACGCGCTAAAGAAATGCACTTTTTTGAATTCTGAAGAGACATTATCGCACATTTACATCATGTTTACTGTATGATTAACATGCCGATCATTTTCACGGCTCGCCCACTGGCTCGTATACGCTTGGCTCGTCTCCGGCTGGCTCTATCTGTTAATTAATAAATTGGCTCACGCACCTCTAACAAAGAGAGATGAATGGATACATGACAGTGAGCCGGGTAGATGGTAGAGAAATAGACTGGTGCAGACAAACAGACAAAGTCAGTCTCTATTGTCTCACGTCAGAATCATCACTTTCAATAACCTGGAAATCTGCCGGCAATTCCTGCATGCCCCAACCTCACCCCCTCACCTATTCTTAGCAGAAGCTGCAGATTCTGAGCTGTGCCCTGCTGGTGCAGAGGAGCACGGCAGAGTCTGTAGAAGTGCTGGGATCCCTAGCCTCTCCAGGCGGGCACCTAAGCCTTCCGGGTGCCTTCACACTCAGGATAAATGAATACATTTTGTTTTGTGCTTTAGTCGCCCCTCTGTGAGCACTGTCTGGTAGATGAAGCTCTGTGTTAATAAACACATTCAGAGAGGTGGCTGTGTACAAACAAACAACAGCCACAATACCGTACGTTTTGAACGTGTAGTTAAATACCTGCTCATCGAGTACCTCATTGGCTGATCATTCCATGGCACTACCAAAATTACATTTGGACACATTTGCTCAACTGTAAAACACTCCCTTCTATGGGTCATTTAACAACTCGGGCTTTGGGTTTAGGTAACCTACTTTGGATGCTGTGTAAAAGAGTAAATACAAAAATTAATGCAATGAAACTAAGCAACCAGTACTGTCTAAAACACTGTGAAAACTAGCATTTTGTTTAGTTAATATCGATTTTCTCATAGATGCGAGTAAAGTACTCTTAATATCTTAATGAAATCTGCACACTTTTAACTAATAGCACCGGGAGACCTTTGACAACTAGGCAATGAATACATTTTCATGTACCCCCGAAGCCCCCCTTCCCCCCACCCCCTTGGCAAACTTCATTGCCTCCCAGTGTTTGGGGAATAACCAAGACGCAGGAGAGTGAGTCAAATAGTCTAGAAAATGAAAGCAAAGTCAGGATTCGGATTCACATGCTCCGATCCCGATCGCGTTGGTTAGTCTGTAAGCACTACTTTTATTAATGAGTTTCGCATTAGTAAAGCACCACGGTACACTTCACCCATGAGGTATGTGCCAAGCAATTGTTGACACAATCCACACTTTGCGTCTTTTTCAATATATTTATTACGAAGTGCAGGACCTTTCCAGGGGATTTTGCACACCACATACATTCACTCCAAAAATAAAACGTGTAGGTAAAAAACATTGCCATTTACAATGTAAATAGCTCTAACTCACACATGTGAGACCTATTTGCATTGCAAATGCTTGTTTTCACTTGTGAGGAATCCATGGGAAAGGTCCCTAGTGGCTACATTTTAAATAGCCTCAGTTAGAGCTCACCTTTACTTCCCAACTGGCCAGTTTGATCCAAACTCTATACAGACATGCCCTTGTGAAGGTATTTCCCTTCAAACTCCAGAGTATTTTACCTTATTTTGTACACACTATGAACCATTTTGACGCAGATATGTGTTGCCCATTCTCAGAACTCATGGCTCCTGCCAATACAGTAATATCACAAAGAGGACACTGTTCCTAAAAGTAGGGTGCCAAAAGTCACCCATACAATAAGGTGCAAAAAGTCACCATGTATTAAAAGAAGAAAAAAGAAAAGAAAAAGGAAAAGAAGAAATCCTAGGTGAAGGGACGCTCAGATAAAAGGAAAAAACATTATGTGTCCTCTGTTGCCCTCACACACCCCTTAAGGTGTCATGCTTCATCATCGGGCAGTTGCTCCTCGTGGGGCCTGCGCTGCAATTCCCCACGGGTCCCTCGAAGGGTCTCTGTATCGGAGATCTTTTATAGGACTGCCGGATGGTGCATGTGGGTGTGTGGGGTGGGGGGGTCCAATGAGGGTGAAAACAAAAGTGCGTGCAAGTGTTAAGAGAAATTCGTAAAGGGTAAACATGCAGCAATTGTCTGAATCGTGTACCCTAAGCAGACTTAACTGCTAAATAAAATCTAGCCCCAATGGCATACTATGCCCGGGTATGGAAAGACATAGGTCAACATGTTTCGCGCCTGCGTCGCCTTAAGGGTCGTTGGCGCTTCGTCAGGACCAGAACTCTAAAATGTAATGTGCACGTGAAAACCAATTAAAATACCCTCAAACAATCAGGGCGGGCAGTAACCTGTATCACCCAAAATCTGGCTACAGCTGCATGATGTAACCGCTCCTGATCGGGTACCTAGAAAAGAAAAGCAAAAGAAGGTAAAAAACAAATTTAAGCATCAGGAACACCTTGATGCCACATGATGTGCCACCACTGTGTGCGCATCCAGTACATAAAAAACACAAAAATAAATAGGCGCATGAGACAAAAACCACACCGAATAGTGCTTGTGGACACTATGTCCAGAGGTATCGACCGCTCTAAGTGTTATACATATAACACCCCATCAATATTATTGCAGTGCCGGCCCCACGAGGAGCAACAGCCCGATGATGAAGCATGACATCCTATGGGATGTGTGAGGGCAACAGAGGACACATAATGGTTTTTCCTTTTATCTGAGGGTCCCTTCACCTAGGATTTCTTCTTTTCCTTTTTCTTTTCTTTTTTCTTCTTTTAATACATGGTGACTTTTTGCACCTTATTGTATGGGTGACTTTTTGCACCCTACTTTTAGGAACAGTGTGCTCTTTGTGATTTTAATGTAGATATAAGGAGCGTGGACACTGGACCTTGTATAAGCTCCTTGGTCCCCCCTCTTTTGTATAATAATTCCTGCCAATACAGACCAGCATTTTTTTATCTTCAAATGTTCTCTGAGCTCTGTAGGTGCCTTTTTAAAATGTTAAATGTATTTAACAAATTGTGTATCTTGAACCTAATGATTTGAACATCTTTAATGATCTTGTACTTTATTATTATGTAGCTAGGTATCCAACATGCATTCTTTTTATATTGATATTTATTTTTAGGAGCATGTTTTATTCTTTTATGATTATCTTTTTAATAATTGAATAAAGATTTACAACAACAACATTCTGGGAGGTCCGTAGACTACACTCTCATTGACACAGAGAACATGATCTGATCACACTACAATTTCACAAAAAACAGTATGCTGACACCACAACTTTACATGGTGAATCAAGGACAGCAACACTAATCCACTGCTTACTATGTGGGCATACTTGGCTAGCCACTCCAGGTCACATTACAGGTTGTGGATCTCTCATTACCAGACGTAGATAGGCTAGGACTTCTGTGCTGGGTTAGTGTTATGCCTGGGCCAAAATCAAAGATTATACAGGTTTCACATGCAGTTGTACCCTCAGGGTGGTGGTACATGCCCACAAACCATGCCGGGGACATTCCCCTGCCAACAGAAAGAATTTTGAAACAGATATTGAAAAAAATCCAAATTGTTTTAACGATATATACACTGTTATTGGTGTTAAAGCAAATCACAAATTCCAACTCACTAAGAAATCATTTCCTCTTTGCTTGCAGCCTGGTTAACTCTACTAGAATACTGCTAGTTCACAGTGTAGGAATCACTTGGAGATGAGGCCCAGGCAAATTTATTTTGGAATGAGCGATCATAAGGACTGCAGTACACGTGATTGGTACTTTAATGAAGTAGTGCATTTTTCAATTTCTAAACATCTGTTTATGTGATGGTACTTTGAGCATGTTGTAGTCTATACCATTCATAGCGTTTGGGAAACCTGCAAGTTCAAATAATCCACTTTTTATCATAGTGAGAGCTTCTGGTCTTCCAGGAAAATGGATTAACATTGTAAAGCGTATGCACTGCGCAAAGACACCCTATAGAAAACACAGAACGGAACTGTGAAAGACCTGTAACCATAACAACAGACTAATAAAACAATCCTGTGGCAACAAAATGAAGCACTGACAGAAGCATCCACCCAAGTGAAGGACCCAATGTATAAATAGTTTTTTGCTATTAATACATTGGTACTGTGCCTTCAATGTAATTGTTAAGGGATGGTGTTTAGCTATTGTCATTAGGGTTTCCTGTTTTATGGTATTTCTTTTATTCCATTGCTGTCTGTATTTCTCCATATTTATGTAGTTATCATTTTATTGGTATTTAGCCATATTTTTGGTGAATCAGAAAATGAAGTTGCAAATAGTATATTTTGCAGGGTTATTTACTGTTAAGCAGACCTTAAACTGTAAACTTTGCATTGTTATAGTACTGTAAATGATACACCACTACACTGACCCAATTACAGTACTTTTCCAAGTGCAGAAATGAAACTATTTACGTGTCACTAAGAAATTGTACTTTTTTAGGTCTGACGTTAGTCATGACCTTTAGATTTTACCAGAACGATGTGTGTAATATATACTCACGTATAGGCCATCAGCCAGCCTTCTTCATATGTTGGTCTGGTATTGTGTCATCGACATCTTTCTTGCACTCACTACAGCATACAGCATTGGGCAGCGGGTCAGCCAAAATCAGCTTCTGGCTGATTTCATTGTGAGTGGCGGCATTCTGCCCTTTCACAAGGAGCACATCCATCAGCAACAGTAGTTGCCTTGTGAGCACGGGGACTATTATGGCAACGTAAGCTTTGCGAGACCGAAAAAGAACAGCTTTTAGTCAATACTTTTTGTTTTAAATTGACGAGGTCCCAGGAGCTTCACCAACAAGAACATTTTGCAAAGACCATGACTAAACAAATCGAGCCATGGACTAGGACAAAAAGGCCGATCCCAGATCTTTTGGCTTTGCCAGTGCTTATTTCCACTTCACCTGATGTGAATTGACACAGGCTGGCTATCATGTATGACAGCATGGAAAGACACACAAAATGGTCTAAATTCAGGAGTTAATAAAAAACTCTTTAACATTCGGTTCCTAAAATGAATGCAGACAGAGAAACAAATTGTTTTCGTCCTGTATTTCAGCCTGGCCTACACCAACATCACACTCCGAGGCTGCAGTGTCAGTGTGTCATGCCGAGCTCTCCAGATGTATTGTGCCAGGCTTGAGCACCGAAACTAGCATGCTTTTCTTCCTTTGATTTCCGGTAATTGTAGTTTCATTTGTATATTCCAAATGCAGAACAAGAAGTCCCAGAGTAAAATAAAATATATAAAAATGGTGAGCTTATGTTATAACCGCGGTAGGCAGCCTACCCTACATACAAGCAATATAGGTCCAGTGGGAGTTTCTTGAGTACATTAATGTTTGGCTTCCCCCTTCTCCCAGACCTGAAAGCAACCTATAGGGGGTACCTTTGGATTAGAATCAAGAAGTCCCAGAATGCAAAGATGAAACACAGGACTGTTTGGAACCCGAGGAGGCCTCGGAGATGAGAATCTGTCAATGAAGAACATATCTCAAAATCTTAGGACTTAAACATACTGCTCAGTAAAGGGCGCCATGACCTGAAGTGTGCGTTTTTATTTTGGAACGGGGCCAACACGGCGTCGGACTTTGCCTATAAGCACAGGCTGAGAGCGGGGGGCGTGCTCCGGAAATTTTCTACGCAGTTCAAGCATGTGCGATTTTGCCTTTTTTTTCTGCAGCCTCCTTCCTTTGTTGTTGCTGCTAGACAACCGTGATTCAGGCGGATGACTTCCTGCTGCTTAATGAACAGCAGAAGGCCCCGTTTGAAGGCTGTCTGTCTGGTTCCAATCAGAAGGCCTCGGCCTGAGGAAATATTTCAGCTGCATGGGGTTTTGGGTAAGTGGCCCAGCTTGGAGCACACAAACTAATCGCCAATGCCTTTGTTTGCAAACTTTCTGTTCTGCATTCCTTCTTTTCAAGCACCCAGACCCATTAATGGCTGGCGGGTGTACTACATTTTTATCCTTATTCAAACTTGTTAAAAAATCTCTCAATTTGAAGGAAAGGGGAGCTTTCTGTAGTTGCTGCTAGGAGTTAAGCTAGGAAATGGGATGAATTGGATTTGTTAAATATGTTTTTTTTTCTTTTGCAGAACAGATGGAGTCTTGTGAGAGTTTGTCTTGCTGGCTGGAGTTATTGAATCTTTTTTCAAAGTAACACAGACTCCTTCTAGAAAAATATATTTTTTGGGCTGTGTGAAAGTTGGCCTGTAGCGCCCTCCTGCTGGAGCTGCTAAACCTTGCACACGTATAGCAGTGTCGGTGCGGGCAAGACATGTATCAGAGCGGTAACTACAGACTAAAATGACAACGGAACAGAAGAAAGATAACAGAGAAGATAATTCTTTTGAAAAAGTGTTTTTTTCCCCTTTTGAAGGTTGGCGAACATATTATAGTAACATTTGATTCCACTGAAATTCCTTCATACTGTGTGGCGAGAAAGCGGCAGATCCTGCGGTCCGGAGCTAAATAAAAACGAGGAAACGTTTACAGGTTTGCTTTGATGTTTTAAGATTTGAATCAGATGGGCCTCTCTTGCAGGCAGGGGAAATTCAGAACTTCAAGAAATAAAAAAAAGTTCTTAACATTCCCTTACCTTCTGTCAGCTTCCACTTGACTCTGCTCCTGGGCTTAATTTGAAAAACAAAAATCATATATAATTTTTTTTTGCATGGGCCCAACCTTTTTCTTAGGGTTCTGCCGGTGGTAGTTGTCGTATAATGCCAAGGTTACCAAATACTAAGGTCTTGATTCCACCTTATGCCTATTTCTAACATCACACTTCCTGTCTCTTTATCTCTCTGTTGCAGGTTATTTTTTATCCCTGCTTTTCAGGCAGAGCCTACTAGACAGTACATGCAAGACATATTGTGGCTTCCCATGAACAAAGAGGGGCTTGAAGCCTGCCCATTGCTTACCATTGTTTGGCTTTCCTATTCCTATCCGAACTTCTCAAACTTGTGTTTGTCCCTCTCATGGTGCATTGCCTCTTTACCATGTGTGTGTTTACCTGGTGTCTGTGCTCGATGTTAGGGAGCTCAGGGGCAGATTTACAAGCCCCTTGCGCCACTTTTGCGTCACTTTTCCCATGTTAAAAGTAACGCAAGAGTGGCGCAAGGGGCTTGTAAATCTGCCCCTCATTGTTTTTCTTTTTTTTGTAAGCGCTCACAGAAGGTGCATGTGTTTTTATGTCATCATTGTGCACTTTCCTTCTCCCACATTCTGCTACCTATCCCTGTGTGCTTCTCCCCACACCTGAACCTGTTGTGCTCGCCCATGTGCTTTTCTGTCTTGCATCAGCACTCGCCTTGTTGCTTCAATTTCGCCCTGCCCTTCCTCATGTTGCTTCCGTGTCTTAATATCTCCTTGATCCTGTGTCCCCCTGCCCAGCCTGTATTGCTTCAATTCCCCCCTGCCGTGTTGCTTCCATGTCCCCCTCCCATTTGTTGTTTTCAACCCCCTGTTGCTTCCCCCAATGCTTCTGCCCCGTTGCCCTTTTCTTAAAAAGTAAAAAAACCACTTTGGTGCATTTATTTTGTTTGTAGCTATTGATCTGACGCAAAGATACGATTACAAAGATGAGACCTATTGGCTTTGACAATGCTTTTTAGGTCTCGCCTGGCTATCGCGTAAGTGATCGCCCAGCGAGACTTATGTAGGGGCTTCAGAAAATGCTCCCAAAGGCTTCCCAGGCGGATCGGGTGGCGGTTACGCGCACAACCACGCGCATTCCATTTGCCACCAGCTACTTCCTGCGCGTGCGCCGCCTCACGCATTCAGAGAGATTTAGTAAGGGGCACAAGACCTTAGGAATGCGGTTTATGGCCAGTGCATGTGAGGCATTCAAGCGCGAAGCTGGCATCTGGCATCGGACTTGAAAGTAGCAGACTGCTTTCGCCAGCGCGCGCTCGGCCTCACTTCCTGCATCCCCTCTTACACCAATTAACTTTCGTTATAACTCACACCCCATATGCTCGTTCCCTCCCACCCTTCCTTTGATGTCCGCTTTTCTTGTTGTTTACAAACCAATCCACACACTGCTGCACGCCACACACTGCTGCATGCCACACACTGCTGCACGCCGCACACTGCCGTGATGCAGATTGGGGTGTACAAAATCTCCCTACTTCCACGGATAGAGTAATTTCACAGTTACACGCACATACACTCACCATACACTAGGGCCCATTTCACTAACATACACTCAAATACTCCACCAGCATTGAACCTGTGGAAAGAAAACTCCTAAACCCCACATCTACACTGAGGTCGATAAGACCTAGTTATTGCAATTGTCATAATCTAAACAATCTATACATCAATAATCAAATAGAGTACTCAATAATCGACAAGAAATAATCACCAACACCGTATTTAAAATTATGATTCTTTATCTAAAATTAGTCAAAAGAAATGAATCAGAATAAATCATTTTCCCATAATTACCTATTCTAGCTAAATGTCAGAATGGGTCATCAGGACAAGTCTCTCAGCAGAAATCTCCCAAGTCACCGTCCTCTCAGCATCGATCCTCACCAACGCAGGTTTGGGAAGAAAAATGGCAAAGTGGCCTCAAAATCCCGAATGCAATGACACGGACCCTCTCTAGTCTAGTATATTTATAATGAAACTTGCAATATTAAAGAAACATTAAATGTTTTACACGTCCGCCGAACCGCTGAGCAGAGCGAGCAGGAAAGGATGTAGCATCGCTACATTTGGAAAATCTCCGCTCAGGAAATCACAAAAAATAAAAAGACAGAACAGGAACCAAAAATAAAAAAGTATCTTTTAGCATCCACATTTCCTCAGCGATGACACAATGAGCTCAGAGTTCTTTCTTAACAGCTCCTTTGTCCTCCAAGGCTGTCCGATGCATCTGGAAACTCGCCCAGAACTGCTGCTGTCCTCACGGAAAGTTTTAACCAGGCAAGGACTGTGATCAGATGTCTCGTGACCATATTCAGCAAAGCCCTCTCATCACAAATTTCTCACTCGAGGCCAGGCTGCAAACGGCGGCCATGTTTTTCTAGGCCAAAATAGACCATCTTAATTGAAAGAGACAAAAACAACGTTACCACAGCATAATGATTAAACAGTGTTAACCCCACTAATACCCTTATGTGTATGTAATTATCTAGCTTTTGCAACACAGAAAAGCATTAATTCAAAAGCGTTTCGTGCTTTAAAATAAACAGCACTCAGCAACGTTTATTTAATAAAACATGCACATTGTCAATAGGCAACACATACGCGTTCCCACGTGTAGTTCTCTCTTGTTAATACGTACATGTTGATAAGTATAAAACACTTACACAAAACAAATAATTAATAATTAATAATTAATAATGTTAACTATGACAAATAGACAAACCAGAGCTTCAAAACCCAATAGATTTTTATTAGAAAATCCTGCTCCAGCAATCCCCCCTTTGGTGATTTTATCACCAAATAACCCAAAAAAAAAAAAATATTTAGTGAAATTTAGTCCCATTTTAGGAGAAATTGGAAATGTCTTTTTCCTCCTTACACAACACTACACACCAGACACTCTTTCATCATCCCTCTTTGTTTCTAAGTAGACACTCTCCCTTAATCCTTCTAATTCAATTTCTTGTGGTTCTCTTTTCAACCTTTTATTTCTCTTTTCATTATTTCTTTTAATTAATTTCTTTTTCCCTCCCCTGTTTTTACAACACAAACACACCAATCTTAATATCAATAAAGCAACAATTATACAAGTTAAAGGAAACAATATCTTACCTATAATAGTACTACCTATTTTTGCAATAAAACTCTTAACAGCTATCACCTTATTAGCTATTTTAGTCCAGATACTTTCAGCTTCAAGTGGTACTAATTCTTCATGCAAATCAGTAATATTTTTGATATAGTCCTTCAGGTCTTTGCTTTCATCTGGAATGTAAGTGCAACAATGTTGAACTTTCAGCATTCCACAAACTCCACCCTCCTTAGCCAATAGAATATCAAGAGCAAGTCTATTTTGCATAGACATGGCACGTACGGCAATTAATTCCGTATTCACCAAAAGAAACCCTCCAGCGGTATTTGTCGATAAGCGATCCACCACTGTTGACAGTTTCCGAATCCCATAAGCATTTAAAGAAATTCCCACTGCTGGAATTAAAGCTCCAAAAATGTCACCCACTATTTCAGACCAAGTTTCCCTCTTGAAGCGCATTAGTAAATTAATATGTTCTACATCTTCTATTCTATCTATATGAAAAATCTTTGGAAAAACCAGGCCCACATAACACGTGCCATACCAATGGTCAGGCAACTTGTAATAAGCCTTGTTCCCACAAACATAATACACTCCTGGAAAAATTGTATCTTCTCCACCTCTGAAACGCCATCCTGTTGCAATGAAGTATGTATCATGACATTCACTAGTCCCAACAAAATATGTATCATATTGGGATTTCCCTCTTGTAATGCACAGCTTACCCTTCTGTGGTGCATCTAAAGCTAAAGTTGGACTAGCTCCATTTCTCAATTCTTTTCCCATCTCAATGTCCCAAATTGTCTCACTCACTTTATATTTCCCTGCCTTTTCATGCATACTCAATCTCCTTTCCTCCACCATGTTCAGGAAAGCTTTCTCCTCTTCTTCCAAACTACAAGTTAAATTATTCTTAAAAATGTAATCTAATGTTAATTCTTCTTTCTCAATAAAAATCTTACCAAAAATGTTAGCTTCTTTAGCTGGATTCAGCTCTTTGTTCATTGGCAAGTGCCCAAAAATACTATCTTTGTTAGACATCTTATAATCTATTTTCCCTAACAGATAAAAAACACTACTTAATACACTACAAGAAATTCCATACGTAGCTGGTAAATGGTGATAAGTAACACCCTCTGAAACGGATGCAGGTAATTGCATACAAACGTAGCAATCCCTTACTTCCATTGTCTTCACATATTCATATAGCAATTTTGAAAAAACATTACTAGAAAAATCATTAATTGACCTATGTTCATGCATGTAAGTATTACTAATTCTAGTTGGAACTACTTTTTGCAAATTCTTTTCTACATTTGTCTCATTCTCAGTATGTATCTCAAATGTACCTATTGAAACTCTAAATGTAACTAATAAAGCTAAAATACCCCATAGTAGCATTAATAATCCAGTACAGCAGCAGCCCATTCTACACCATCTTCTTAAGAAGGCACATCTACTTTGATTATTCTCTATGTTAGCCATTTTACTACTTTGACCTTGTCTTTTGACATAGCCTCTACTACTCCACTACTGTAATTTCTCAAACTTTGGATTACTTCAGACAGCTGAATTTCAGACTTTCTCCTTTTCACTTTCTCCAAGTGATTTCTTCAGTTCACTCAATTTGGATATTCATCACTTTTCACTCCTCCTTCTTCAGCAACATCAAATTGTATCAGATCATCAACAACATCCTGTGCATCTGACTCTTCTCCAATGTCAGTCAGGATAACTTTTAAGATTCCAACAGATTCTTCCTTTTCCTCAACCACTTTTCTCAAGATCCCCTCCGGATTGTCTCGATTCACTGTTTCTTCTTCTCCTTCTTCAGACAGTGCCACATAAGACCATTCCGGTGATCTGTACTTTTGGTTGGGTCTTCTAATTCTTTTTATTTCCTCAGGTTCTCTTGATTCTTTTTGCTCCTTTCTTTTTACTTCGTTTTGACTCGACACTTCATTCACTTGTTCAGCTTTAGATGTATTCCCTCTTATCAGTCTGTATCTCAACCTCTTTACTCTGTTGTTAGGCCAAAAATCTCCTCTTACAACCTTTTTTGGTCTTGTTTCTGTATTATTTCTTTCTCCAATCCAAGTTCTCTTTCTCAGAACTCGACCCTCTGATTTTCCATTCTCACTTTCATCCGATTCTGTTTCAAATGCCTCTTGTTCTTCAGCAGTTTTCTTTCGCTCCACAGTCTTTTTCACCACTATTTGAGACTTCCCTACTTCTTTCCCTCCTCGGGTCTCCGACACGCAATCTTCTTGCTGTCTACTTGTCCCTTCACCTAGCTTATTTGAAGTGTTCCCTACACCTCCTCGGGGGTCTTCCGCAATCTGTCCCTCTCTATCTTCTTCTGACCCTACTTCTTCAGATATAATCTCAAGTGGTTCTTCAATCTCCTCCTCTTCTGATTCAGGAGTAATTTCTGTGGAACTGCTCTTTTCTTTTCTTTTTCCTCCACTGCTTTTTGGAACTTCAGGCTCTCTTTCAGAATCTGATCTCCTTTCTGAGATTCTCAATGGTTCTCTTGAACTTGAAGCCTTTTCTGCTTCTTTTCCTGAACTTTGATTTTTTCTCACTGGTTCTGGGTCTTCATCATCACTGGAATCTGACTCTTCAAAATACTCTCTACCAGTCCCATCCTTTGGGTTTGGAACTCTCAGAGTATGACTCGCATGCACCCAGTTTTTCACACCAGCACACTTCACTGCAGTCGTCGTAGTTAGAATGACTTGTCTTGGTCTTCCCCACCTCGGAACCAAGCAATTTCTTCTTCTGTGAACTTTAATCCTCACCCAGTCTCCTGGACTCAGATCATGAGCTTGCTTCTTCTCAAGTGTAGTAGCTTCTTCTCCAATCTGGTGAAACACCGAATGAACTGCGTCAGCCAGGCCTTTACAGTAATCCAAAATCATGTCATCAGTTATTGTCATCAACTTATTGACAGGTACATATGCATGTCGCATTGCACGTCCCATTATTATTTCGTGCGGACTTAAACCAGTAGTTCTATCTGGAGTAGATCTAATAGTCATTAGCACTAGAGGCAAGACATCCGGCCATTTCATGCCAGTGGCTAAACACATCTTACCAATCCTGTTCTTGATTGTGCCATTTATCTGCTCAACAACACCAGAAGCTTCTGGTCTGTATGCACAATGTAGCTTCTGCTGTATGCTTAATGCTTCACAAATCAAACTCATGAGTTCATTATAGAAGTGTCCACCTCTATCAGACTCAATCGTTACCGGAAATCCGTACCTAGGAATCAACTCTTTTAACAGTAACTTTGCCACTGTTACTCCATCATTTCTCCTAGTCGGATAGGCCTCTACCCATCTTGAAAACAAACAGACTACCACTAGTACATACCTCAGTCTGTTCACTTGGGGCATTTCAATGAAATCAATCTGCATTCTTGTAAAAGGACCTCCTTCTCTGCCTATTGTTCCCAGACTCACCACTGTCTTTTTCCCAGTGTTAAATTGCTGGCAAATCAAACATCTTTGACAGATACTTTCTGCAATTGTCCTGAACTTTGCATTGTACCAGGTTTGCTTAAAAGACCTAATCATTGAATCCCTTCCCAAATGTCCCTGGCCATGATACATCCTTGCCATTGCTGACAGCATGGAGTTCGGCATTACTGGTCTGCCATCTCTATAGACCCAAACATGGTCTGTCTCTCTTGGGGCACAACCTGCCTTAATCCAATCTTTCTTTTCTTCTTCCTCTGCCTCATCCTGCAACTGTTTCACTTCATCCCACGTCTCTAAGACATTAGTAAACATCACAGAACAAAAAGACATTTCACCTTCTCGTTCCCGATTAATGGACTGGTTATTCTTGGCGCAATATTGAGCAATGTCATTTGCATAACGGTTGCCCACTGTCACAAAATCATCTCCTTGTCCATGAGCAGCACATTTTACAACTGCTAATTCTTTAGGCAGCTGTATCGCCTCAAGTAATTTCCCAATCACTTCAGCATTCTTTATTGGAGTCCCACTCGACGTCAAGAAACCTCTTTGTAGCCAAAGTTGGCCAAAGTCATGCACAACTCCAAATCCATACTGACTATCAGTCATCACAGTCGTTCTCAAATCTTTCCCAATTTCACAAGCTTTTGTCAATGCCACTAATTCAGCAACCTGCGCAGATTTCACTCCTTTCAATGATGACGCTTCCATTACTTCTGAAACCTTACACACTGCATATGCTGCACATAGCACACCCTCATCATTCCTCAAGCATGATCCATCCACAAACAACACATGATCACTCTCATGCAAGGGAAGATCCCTTATGTCTGGTCTCGGTTTTGTACAGTAATCAAGCACATCCAAACAATTGTGATCATCTTCTGTTTTCACACCCACATTTTCAATATCCGGCAACAATGTCGCTGGATTCACATTCACACATCTCTCAAGAGTCACATTTGATGCTCCCAGAATGACTTTCTCATATTTAGTCAACCGACTATGTGACATGTACTGAGTTCTGCTTCTCGTCAAAAGAATTGCCACATTATGAGGTACGAATACCCTTACAGGATATCCCATTATGATTCCCTCACTCTGTTCTAGGCTTCTGCATGTTGCAGCCACAGATTTCAGACAACCTGGTAAACCGACAGCTACAGGGTCAAGTGTCGATGAGAAGTACGCAATAGGCCTTCTCAGTAATCCATGCTTCTGAATTAACACTGAAAGTGCACATCCATTTCTCTCACTGCAGTACAATTCAAATTCTTTTTCATAATCTGGCATACCCAAAGCAGGGGCTTCACACATTCTGCTTTTTAACTCTTCAAATGCTGCCATTTGTTCTCCATCTAGTTCCAATGGGTCTGTCATCTCACTTTTTGTCAGCTTAATCAGTGGCTTTGCTATCAGCGAAAAATTAATTATCCACTGACGACAATAACCCACCATTCCCAGGAACATTCTCACCTCTCTCTGGGTCTTTGGGGCCTTCATTTCCCTGATAATTTTGATCCTGTCATCAGTCACTTTTCTCAGACCTTTCTCAATATTGTGTCCAAGATAATGCACCTCTTTCTTGCAGAATTGCAATTTGGCTGGAGATACTTTTAACCCTCCATCTGCCAGATGATTCAGTAAAGCTATAGTATCTACTTCACAAGCTTCACGTGTCTTTGATGCCACAAGTAGGTCATCAATATACTGCACTAATACTGAGTTTTCAGGCATAATCAAACTCTCCAATGACTTTTTCAATAACTGATTGAATATTGAAGGACTCTCTGTATACCCCTGTGGGATACGACACCATGCTAAAATACGCTGGCCAAATCTAAATGCAAAAATCGGCTGGCTGTCATGATGCAATGGAATTGAAAAGAAAGCATGACACAAATCAATCACTGTATACCACTCAGCATCATGTGGAATCTGATACAAAATCACTGATGGATTTGGCACAATGGGACAACATGCTACCACAATTTGATTAACTTTTCTCAAATCCTGTACAATCCTGAACTTCCCATTAGGCTTTTTTAGCCCCATTATCGGTGAATTACACGGACTACTCAGTAGTTTTCTCAAAACTCCCTGCTGAATCATTTTCTCAATTATAGGAGTTATTCCCTCAATTATTTCTGGTGTCATTTTGTACTGAGGAATGTTAGGATAAGTAATTCCCTCTTTCACTGAAATTTTCACAGGATCTACATTATTCATCAATCCCACATCCTCTCCAGTAAAATCCCAAACTGTCCTTTTCACTGTGTCTCTCAGCTCTTGAGGCAAATCCTCTGGATCAAACACAGCATATGCACCAATTAACTCACTCTCTCTATTTTCTAGAGTCATTCGGTACAAAACATCCTCATCTGGTGTTTCAAAAGCTATTCCATCTGGTGTACAAAAAATTGTACAATTCATTTTACAGAGTAAATCCCTACCTAACAGGTTCACTGGACTTGTGTCACAGACGATAAATCTGTGCATGTCTGAAAATTTCCCTATTTGTACTCTTACTGGTTCAGTAAGACGTGTTCTGATTTGTGTATTAGCTACACCAACTACTTGGATTGCTTCATCCGAGAGAGGAAGATTTCTAATATCTGTTGACCTGACAGATGATCTTGTCGCACCTGTGTCTACTAAAAAAGTAACACCTTCTTCATTTATTTTTCCATCCACAAATGGTCCTGCCTGGTCTATTTCTAGAGTTGCACCAAGTATGCACTCTTCCTCCTCTCTTCGGCACCGTCAATAATCACCCTCAGACTCACTCCCTTCATTCTTTAACAAGTACTGTTGTACCTGGTTAGAACGCCTTGGTTTGTTTACCTGCTCATCCTTGTAGAATCCCGAATCCGGATTATACTTTTGTGCTCCTCTATTCTGCGGCAAGGGCGGTTTTGGCTCTTGACTCTGCTGTCTCACAACTTTCTGCTGTTGCTGCTGTTGATTATTCCCCTCGTTCTGCACCTGTTGATTTAAGGATTTTCCCTCATTATTCACTAATGGTGGATTGGTACACTCAGATCTCCAATGTCCCAGTTGGCCACAGTTGTGACATGGGAACTTCTTTTTAGCTTCCTCAAGATTCCCCTTTCCTTTCCCTGCATACCTAGGTCTATTCCCTGCATTATTTCCTGCATTATTCGCCTGTTCCACCAACTGTGCTTCCTGTCTTTCCGCAACTTTCACTTGTGCCCACATTGCTTTCTCTTTCAGCTTTCTCTGTTTTGCTTCAATCTCATCACTGAAGTATTTTGCATGTCTCAGAATCTCATCTATTTTCTTACCTTGCCAATCCACAGTATGCTCACGAATTCTTTCACTAATCTCAGGTCTCAGGCCATATACAAATCTGTATACAAAATGACTCAAATCCTTGTCACCCAGGTGTTCATCTCCACTGAATTGTTTAAATGCCAGTATCAGCCTCTCGTAAAAAGCATGAACTGATTCTTTTGCTTCCTGATGTGTTCGATCTATTTTAACCCAGTCTGTTTCTTTTGGAGGTACTTTATTTTTCAGGTATACAATCACCTGCTCATATTTTCTCATTACTTCTGGATCTGGTGCTCCTGTTCTCTGATCTCTTGGATATTCCTCAGTAGGCCAACTCACAACTATTTTACACTCAGCCCACAAGTCTGCTGGAACAATTATATCAAACAGACTATTCAGGTCAATCCACAGCACTTTTGACAATTTCACAAACCTGTCTACCTGCCTATACCACTCGACGGGCTTTTCTCTCAATCGAGGGAAATCATTCGTAAATTATAAAATATCCTGTCTGGTCCATGGAACATGTACATATCCTCCTCCAGGTATTTCTCTCATAGGATAAGTATCCACTGGTTTTTCCTTTTCCCTCACAGGAAATGCTGAATAAGTCCTATCCCCTGATTCTTCTCTCTTTTTGTACCATCTATCCTTCCACTTCTCAACATCACCCCATTTTCGCAATAAAGCGATCATCTCTTTAATCTGTCCTGTTCTACCAGTTCCATTCAGATTCTCAATGTCTTTGTCTGTGAAATCCATCCTGTAAGACTTCTGCAAAACTTTCACTTTATCAATTTCAACTCCATAGTCATTTGCTATTGCTCTTAATCTGTCATGTGTATTTCTCGCTCTCCAGGTGATATTCTTGCACATAAACAATAATTCACCATCATGATGATTTTTTAGAATTTCTGTTGGAACTGTCCCTGCAACAAGCTCTTCTAATACTACACGTAACCTAGCAACATCAATTGCTTGTGAATCTTTATCCCTCTTTTGAAGAACTTTCATCCATTCATTCAAATCTTCAGCTGTTATTTCAGTAGATTTTCTCACTGGAACCACTTTCTTCTGCGGTTCTAAAATTGGCATCCCTGAACAACTAGCTTCACCAGCATCCAGTCCTGAATTAGACTCCTCTAATCCTTCACTACATGTGTCATGTCTAAATTTTCCTGCCCTTTTTCCTGAATCTCCTGAAGGACCAGCCAAACTTGTCAATCTATTCCCAACATATGGAATCACCAAACCATTCTCACCCGTCCTCTGCCTGCTTATCAAAAACAGGCATAACCGGACCTATGGTTACGGGTACCGTAACAGCGTCTAGATTCTTTGTCAGTTCTTTGATCTTTTCAGTCAACTCCGATGTAGTTCTGGCTAATTCTCTCGTATTTTCGCCACTGCTTCTATTCTCTCTTTCCCTGAAAGGATTACCACTTCTTAACTCAGGTGTCACATTTTCTGTCTCAATGATACGCACTGTATCTCTTATCGGAGAAACAACTGGTGTACTCTCTTCTGGTTCCGGTCTATATGGAGGTGGTCTTTTGTAAATCATGTCATTTAAAACCTCATCCTCATATTCATTAACTCCATATCTTCTCACTTCTGCCTCAGGAACCCTTTCTGTTCCCTCTTCAACTGTTCTCATAGGATATAATCCCTCTGACATACTAGCATCTCGCCATCTCGTCATTCGATCATGATGAGTTTCACGACCATGTCTCCT
The DNA here is from genome assembly GCF_964204655.1 of Triturus cristatus. Taxonomy (NCBI): domain Eukaryota; kingdom Metazoa; phylum Chordata; class Amphibia; order Caudata; family Salamandridae; genus Triturus; species Triturus cristatus. The sequence goes on along the minus strand of NC_140589.1, from coordinate 1,457,635,328 downwards.
CCCGAACATATACCTATAGTTGCCTCCAGACCTCTGTTTCTCTCGCTCATGCACTTCCTCTTCCCATTCCACTAAAGCCTCGAACTGTGTCGGCCTTGGTCTTGGGTCAAGACATAACATCTTTTCCCGTAAATTTTTCAACACGGCCAGATTAAATGAACCATGTTCTGGAAATGCTAAAACTCCATCTTCTTTGGTATACCTAACCCAATTCTCCAACCATATACAGGTATGATACCCATATCTCGCAGCCATGAAGGATGCAGGCGTTTTCGATGGAGGTAACAATTCACCCTCTCTCGTTTTAACATCTTTATCCTTGTCGAAGGACACCATTCTCTCCACCATAGAAAGAACCAGGAAGTGGGTCCTTAGACACTTGTTTCAAATTTTGCTGTGAGGCGATGACCCATTAGAATATTTAATTTCAGAGCAGGAGGTGGTAGCACTATTGTTTGTGCAATGTTACCACCATGTGATAGACCCAGCAAGGGCTACAGCATTGCAGAGTGAAACCAGAGCAAAAACTGCACTGTGGACCAGTGCAGCGAGCATTGGTCATCACACCAGGACCTTGTTCATCCAATGGCAGGTATTGGGCTGACATCCTAGACCGAGAGCAGGACCTACTGGACCTGCTTAGCATTGGGGTGGCTGCGTTGACTGATAGGTGATGTTCAAAGTTTTTTAAATGGTATAGTTATTACTTTGCAGGAAGCCCTACACCAGTAGTAAGTTTAAGGGATATTTGCACATATACAAAATGATTCAGACATTAAATAATGCTTAGCAATGCACCGAATATAGATACAATTTTCTACAGTGCCAAACCTTATTTAATGTCCTAATCATTTTGTATGTATGTAAATGCGTCTTTTTTAGTGTACATAAATTAGTTTATATGCAATAAAATAAATTATCCATTATGGTTTCTGTAGACTTGTCAGTGGGGAATGCTTGTGGTTCACTAAGGCTAGTGGGGCATGCCAGGGTTTGGGCATGAAATAATACTGCCCAGAACGGGGATTTAAAAAAAATTGTTGATGGGTGAGTGAAGGTCACGCGGATGTCCACTGCAGTCAGTGTGAGAGCCAGGTATGCTTAGACTTCTGTTGATAAGCAGGAAGTGAGGAGGACCAAGGGAAGATTAAATTTTTAAGGGTCGTGGGGCAACTCCATGAATCTTTTTTCGCTACACAATCTCCATTTCTGTGAGGTGCAGTGCACGTTATGTCACTTTTCAGATAACTTTAGTGAAAATAGCAAATATATATGAAGGCAATAGAGAAGCAATATCATTTATAGTTATTACTAAATTGTACGAGAGGGAACTATTTTTAGGATGGATATAAAAAAGGGACTAGGATGCCTTGTAAGTATGTAGCTAGTACTTCCAATAAGTGTCTTATTCTTTCCTGCTTTGAAGACCACCAGAGAAGAGGAGACCTAGGACTAGAAAGGTGTCGTCTAGGCCTGAGGTTGTTTCCCCCACCGCCACCACATTGTAAGGCTTTCCCGTAGAGACTGGTAAGTCATATTTATTGACTTGCCTTAGGTTTAACAATTTATCTAACCAAATATGCAGTATAACCTTCTGCATTTTCCTTTTTTGTATTTTTCATAACTTGCCCTTTATCCACTTTAGTGTGTTAACCCCTCACACCCACTTCTATTTACTTTTACATCCCTATCTGTTTCCTCAGCCAACTGCCTCCTGTCTCCTTTGTTTATCCCTTTTTTTTTCCTAAATCAACTTGATTGAACATTACATAGATATAAACAAAAAGATTGGTTGTGGCATTGATGGGCAATTGACATTGAGGCATCATGAATCAGCATTCTGTACCCTGTAGCCGCTGCCCATGCCCATGGCTTACTAGCCGTAATGTGGCCAACATTTACCCTTCCTTTTTCTTACTTGTGGCAGAACCTCTTCCTTACTACTGTTAAATTTCTACTCAGTCTCCAGTCCCTTCTCCTTCCTTTAACAATTGTTTCCCTGATCCTTTCTTAGCCATTGAACCTCACTGATAAAACGTTTATAGCATTGCATTTTTGAATATTGGTGTCTTTAAATGTATCTATAAACCTTTCAAAGTAATTCTTTGACTACCAATAATTTCAGATTTGTAGGTATGCTTTTTATTACTTGTGCAAATACGATGGTTGGTACTGCTATATCTATCTAAGTGCCTTTTGTTTTTCTAGCGCTTGCAGCACCAGGACAGACATTAAAGGAGGAGGAGTGCCAGGACCTGAACAACATCATCTTGAGGAGCAGGAGGGGCTGAGACGAGTGTTAAGTCAAGTTGCTTTCTCAATGACAACTACTGCATTTGTTTATTTTGCTCAGTTATCTTTCCTTGCCCCTATCTGAGCCCAGTCCTCTTTAAGTTATCCACCTTGCTATGTTTCAGTTTTTTGGCCACTCCTATCAATGGGTGGAAAAGATGTGTTACCTAGTGCCTACAATCCACTCATACCTAGCACATCCCATCCCACTCCATCTCATCCCATAATGTGCTACATTGCTCTCACAGCTTCTTCCTAAGTTTCTTTTTCTGCCATCTCTTACACTGATCTGTCTTCTAACTTCCATGAACCACCCACCCTGCGCACAGGCAGACCTAAACCTAGCTCTGGTCTAAAATGCCAAACATACCTAACACAAATGTTCTCCATAACCCAAGAACAATATTTGTTGAGCTGTTAATGAATTAGGGGGGAGAGTGTGCTGTGGATTGAGAATAGGACTTGGTGTTGGAGATGGTTGGGTAGGGTAAGAGCAGGGCTACTGAAATTTTCATTGATATTATGTGTCAATAGATGTCCAAAAAGCATGCTGGTCCTTCATGTTAGCTGGGTTTAATTATTGCTGCATGATGTAGTCAAACAAATTGTGCAGCATAAATTTAATACACCATGTTTTTGCTGTGGCAATATATATAACTTTCCAGTTTAGTAATTCCTTTAAACACATGTAAAATGTCTGATGAAATCACAGGGACACACAATCTGATAAGTGGCCTTAGAGAATCAGCAATACTATGTAACTTTCTGACTAGTCAAACATGTGCTTCTAGTGGGTACCTATGATTAATGTTCTATTTTGTTTTTCAGACCATCTTGCTTTTCCCGCCAGAGGCCAGGAACGATCCTCTGTCTCGCAGGAAAGCCCCAGCACCAGCGGGAGATAGCCTCCCTGCTGTAGCTCCAGGAAATGGAGGCCATTGAAGTGGCCTTCAGTCAGTTGGTGATCTTGGAGGAGGAGGTGGAAGAAGAAATGCAGTGGCAACTTCTTTCATGTCCTATCCAGCCTCACCAATGCCATAGTAGGAGCCACTGCAAGCAGCTGAGCCCACTATCAGGCAGGAACAGGTAGAAATCCGAAAGAATTAGAGAGACATAAATAACTGAGTTGACATTTTATAGGAGTATTTTGATTAGGGAGGAGGTGGGCCTAATGTGGGTGGTGTGGGACGGAACAGTTGTGAAAGGAGTAATTTTTAGTATATTTGTGATTGCCTGGGGTTCAGGGAGGAGGGAGGGGCTGTTGCATGTGGTATGGGTGTGAATAGTTGGAGAAGGGGTAGTTTTAGTAGTTTTATATTTGCTTTGGGTTCACAAAGGGGTGGGCTTTTTGCAAGTGGCGTGGGTGGCTGTATTTTTTCAACAAATATTTTGATGTTATTTATAACTCTCTTTTTTCTTTAGTAATTTATTGGTTTGTTTTTAGTGTTTTGCAAATCAAAGGGATCCCTGGTAAACCATGGAATGTCCTCTTACCTGTGTGCTGACAGAATATGAACGCTGTTACAAAGAACAAAGAATGTCCATCCATTGTTCTCGCTTTCGCTACCTGAGCTCCTTTGCCAGGCTACAGTTAATGCAGGCCTCCACACTCCTGCAGTGAGTGTCAGAAAACTCTTAATTCCCAACCTAGTCACCACCCTTCATCATGACTTGATGCCACTAGAACATTATCCAATTAGTTAATAGCTGCAAACTGCTCTCTCCTCTGTAGTCACCACTAAGGAACTATCATGAACCAGGCAGCTTTTTATAAGTTAAGCAACACCAGAGTCCGTGGGTCTATATCGGTCTACCTAGAACACAAGCATAACATGCCAGCTACATACAAACATGTGAAAGTCCTTTCAAAAGGGACCAAGTCCCATCACCCACCGAAGTGGCATGCTTCATCATCTGGGACCTCCCTTAACCGCACCTGGTGCGGTTAAAGAGCTACAACTCCTTTGATTACTATAAAAAGGAGGAGCTCAAGGATGTTTTAACTGGTGTAAATTGGAGGGTATCAATCACAAAGTGAGAAGAAGCTACCAAAAGTGTAGTGAAATTAAGTGCAGTGTGTGAAAAAGTGGTTTAAAATTGATTATCACTAGAAAAATATTTTATTCAATATCCAGTGGTATCAAAAGTAAAAACGCAGAAATAATAGAGGAAAACATGTGCACAAGTAATTTAGGAACACATCCTCTAAGTATAGGTCTACATGTTTCAGCCAACTAGCGTCTCAACAAAATGACAGTGGCTTTCTTCAGGACCATGACAAAACACTACTGCAATGTGAAAAATTGTGAGCGTAAATATAAAAGGAACGATACAACCTACATGGGTACCTGTTTATCTGAGGATATACGGCACCGTAGGGAAGTATACTAGTCACCTGTTAAGAAAAAAGGGGGTAATTTTAACAGTGTAAACAGTTAACAGGGACAAACATACATAGTAGGTAAAAGCTGGACAAGATAGCAAATGTAGGTAGACTCTTGCAAACATTTCATAAGTAAACGTATGCCAGGAAGGAATCTCAATTGCCTTCTTACCCGTCAAATGATCGGGGAACGTCCCACACTCCTGGTCACAACTCAGGGCGTGAGGCAGCGCTCTAAAAGACAAAAGGAGCAGACCAATACTCACATGACAAGGTATTGTCTGATCGCTAACGTCAGCACAAACAAGGTCAGCTATACGAACACAACATGGCAGGGCGATAGGTAGACTAACTTAAAATAAAATGTTGTGATAGACCCCTCGCTGGAGATCTTGGCATTCGCCCAAGTGTTAACTGAAGACATGCCCGACTTCTAACTCAAATAAAGTCAAATTGAGATGGCAGAAATACTGGAGCAGCGCCGCCACACTAAGCGTATGACCTGGTCTGTTTTCTCATAATAGCAATGTAAAGTCATACAAGGAACAATGAATCAAAAAACGCTACTCATTATCCCTATTCAAGTCCTCGCAGGCTGCCACACGATGCGTGTGCGTGTGCCCCATTCAATCCCAGCGCTAACCACACGGGTCTATGAAGCAACAAGCCCTGGGAAGAGTGTCCGAGATGCGGATACAACTTCAAACCATATAAACTACAAAATACTCTTCAAGGTCTGCTTACCTGTCCGTCGCTACCCCGGACCGAGTGGTAACCGGAACAGTGTAAGCGAGCAGACCTTGAAGCCTAACTGAGTCACACCCACATCGCTGAGCCAATCCCGCGCGTGACCCTTGTCACATGACTCGGGAGTTCCAGTATCAAGCGAGGTGTTAATCACATTGAAAAGAGCATGTAGGGTAATGTAGTTGAACAACCAAACCCACTGCGGGCACGTCATATTCTAGACGTAATACACTAAACATAGCTCACTATGAGTAAAGACTCCAAAAGTGTATAAACAGGATCGCAATATCGGAAGCAACGTAGGGATAGATCAAGAGCGATCAAGTTGACAAGAAGTATAAGTTTTTATGCCTCGATCCCTAGTGATGCTCGATTGATTCCCTAGAGTTGAACTCAGTAAAGCGGACACTGGAAGGGAAGTGTCCTGTGCATCCCGATCGTGGAGGAAAGAGGAAAACAACCGGCGACATGCAATGTATTAGGTTAGAAGCAAATACGACAGCGAGACACACCGGTAGGCCATATGATTTCTCATGGCAAAGATATTCATCAGAGTAATGCGGACCTATCCAAGCCAACAACCCTGAATGTCTGGATCTCAGATATATAATGAACCAGTGATGACAAAGTTGTATATCAAAAGTATTGTGAATACATTCTCATGCCAACAGCCCTGAATATGTGGTTCTCAAATATGTAATGAGCTGGTGGTGAAAAACACTCAAAAGTTATATTGTGTCAGGCACAGCCCGAGAACCGCGGAGAAGCCATCATGGATCAATAAGACATCTTGTTGTCTCAAAGTGAACGAGACACAGCAATCTCACAGTGCAGTCCAAGGAATAGCCTCATTCAGCCCCACCTGGTCACTGTTCAGTTTGAAGACCCATCGTTGTTCTTTCCTGAACAGAAATTTGGAAATGTCAGTGACATGAGACGGAATAAAAGGCTGTTCAAGTATCGTCCACCTTATATCTTCAGGCCTATGCTTAAGATCCAAAAAATGTCTGGTTAGACGTGTCGCCTGCCTCTGGCATCTAATGGTACTTTTGTGTTCCATTATACGCATCTTGACCTTCCTGGTGGTCATCCCCACATATTTCTTTTCGCAAGGGCAGGTGATCAGGTAAATTACTCTCTCGCTATTACAGTTTGTATGTTTCAACTGTCTCCAAGGTTTGCTTGTTCCAATGTCAATTTCTGTGGTATGTTGCGTGTGTCCACATACCCCGCAATTACCACACGCATAATGACCCTGGACCGGTGCCAGATTCCAAAGTGTATTAGTCGTTGGGGCCATTGTGTTCCTCGGACGTGTATGAACCAAAGTATCGCGCAAGTTAGCGCTTCTCTTGAATGAAAATAATGGAGGAGCTAGATGTACCTGTCCTACATTCAGAATGCGCCAGTGTTTGCGTATGATTTTCTGTAATTGGTTCAACTGGGTACTGAACGTTTGTACGCAGGTCAGTCTGTCCAGAGGGGGCTTTTGTGTCGAGGGCTCGAGTAAAGCCTCTCGGTCGTTTTTACTAGCTCGTTTGTATGATCGGCGAATCAGATTGTGGGGGTACTGACGAGCCTTCAAATTACGAGACAGAACAGCGGCATGCTCCTTAAAACTGTCATTAGTGGAACAGTTCCGCCTAAGTCTCAAGAATTGTCCAAAAGGTAACCCTGCACGGAGTGACTTGGGATGAGAACTATCGTAAGACAAAAGGGAATTTCTCCCCATCGGGTTGGTGTACAACTCACTAGCCAAACCATTGTTACAAGGAAAGACCCGGAGGTCTAGAAATGGCAAGCTGAGTTTACTAGCTTCCATGGTAAAATTGAGGAAAGCGTTTTGGTCATTGAGCCAGGAGTGAAAGGTCTCTAGAGTGGCAAGATCACCCCGCCAAATGACGAAAATGTCGTCAATATAACGCTTCCATACGACTATGCTGTCGCGAAAGGGATTGGTGACATTAAGAACAGAGCTTTGTTCGAAAAGATGTACATAGAGATTGGCCAGGCTGGGCGAAAACACTGCCCATCGAAGTACCCGATGTTTGGAGGTAGAATTGATTCTCGAACTTAAAAAAGTTTTCGGTCATGGCCAGCCTGGCACAATTCATAATGAATGTCACTGGCGAACTCAACCCGAGGGTGTTCGCTTCAAGGAGCCCTCTGATGGCTTCAAGGGTCTCTGTCTGGGGAATACAAGTATACAATGATTCCACATCAAAACTGACAAGGAAATCAGTGTCAGTGTTGAAATCCAGACCGGGGAGCAGCTGTAGTACATCTTTGGTGTCCTGCAAGTATGTAGGCATGGTTCTCACCAAAGGCCTGAGGAAAATGTCAACAAAAGTGGACAAAGGTTCAAGAAGTGAACCCAACCCAGAAATGATAGGTCTACCCGGCGGGGGACGCTGTACCTTATGTATTTTGGGTAGCATGTAGAAGTAGGGGGTGATCGGATGTTCAGTCACCAAGTACTCTGCTTTCGTGCTGAAATCCAACCCTCCAATTTGGCCTCAGTGACCAGCTCGAGAATTTCTTTTTTGATGCGGGGTGTTGGATCTGTCTCCAGGCATTTATAAAATCTCTCGTTGCTTAGTTGTCTTAAGCACTCGATCCTGTAGTCTTGTGCGTTGAGGATCACAATGGCGCCACCCTTATCGGCGGGCTTGATGATGATATGAGGATTTTTAGAGAGAGCAGTAAGAGCCTGTTTTTCAAGGTTGGGTAAGTTGTAATAATGTCTCGTGGGTTCGCTCATGAGTACTGAGATGTCTTTGTTCACCGCTGTCTCAAATGCAAGAACATGTGCAGGTACCGAGTGGGCAGGTGGATTGAAAGTGGATTTGTTTCTCAAACCGCTATCGCTCACACCATCTTCTGCATCTGTGATGTCATGATCTTTTTCTTTGAAAAAGAAGTGTAGTCTAATTTTTCGAAAGAAGTTGGCTACCTCACATTGCAAGGTAAAAGGATCCCCTGGACTGGTCGGTACAAAGCTTAATCCTCTATTGAGGACTTTGTCTTCCATGTCCGTCAAGGTGTAAGAGCTCAGGTTCACCACTAGCTGCTGCTGGATCCTGCCCCTGTTTGGCCTTTCGCCGTGCTGCGGAGGTTGCGGGGTGAAGTTGGAGGGCTCCAATGGACCCGTGTCTGATTTTGAGTTTGATTGTGTTGGCCTCTTCTCCGCCCCCTCGAACGGCCCCGGCCCTGGCCAAAAAAAGGCTGATTGTGAAAAAACTGTGGTGGCGGATTAAAGGGCATCATATTAGGAAGACTGGGAGGGTTAGGATATTGCCATGGTGGAGGTTGCCACCATTGAGGTTGTTGGCTAACTCGCCAATTACGTCTAGAATTGTTACCTCTATCCCTAGATTGAGGTGGTTCATGAGTGGTTGAGTCGGAATCACTAGACCAATCCTCTGACCCAGATGAGGAGTAGTTGGAGCCATAACGTCTGCCTTTCCTGTTGAACACTGGTGGAACATAGTTCTCTTGTGTGTAAGGGTACACTTTCTCCATTGAGAACTTGGATAGGTCTTTTTTAAACTTCTCGATTTTGGAGGAGAGAATGCCATCTTTAAAGTCTTTATTAGATTTCACATGTTTGTATGTAGCTGGCGTTTTATGCTTGTGTTCTAGGTAGACCGATATAGACCCACGGTCTCTGGTGTTGCTTAAGTTTCAGTATTTGGGGATTTGTCCGCGCAGGTCTTTAAACTCCCTAAGACCCTCCAATCAATTGTGTTTCTCGTTAGCTTTTTATAAGTCTCTAAATGCGAGGAGGTCGAGAAGTCCAGGTCTTTACAGTCTTGGTCTCGCAGACATAAGGGAGACCCATTCTAGTAGCCACAATGCCACTGACACAGGAAAGTGCCTACGCAGGTGGTGCCTTCAAGAAGTGGCCCCTGATGCAGAAAAAATCAGGAAGCAAAAAACCTCCAGGTTGACAGCAAGGATCTTGGTAATAGTAGAAACCAGCACAAATCCAAGGACAGGAGACTTTAGGATATAGAGGAATGCCAGGAGCTGAAACTATATGGTTGAAGGACCAGGAAATCCTAAATATTACAAGGAGTGAGGAAACACACCAACAGGGAGCAAGAAGTGTTGTGACACAAGGAGAAACAGATCATCTGGCTTTTATACCCTAAAGACAGGAAATACCGCATATGAAGAGAGACTTTGTCATATTGGATGGAGAATCACCTCATAGCAACTAATGGTAAGATGGCCATCTTTGAAAGGGCAGGATATATTTCAGAAATCCTTGGTAGAGGATTATGGGAAAGTGGAGGTAAAAGCAGGATGGAGACACCAACGATGTCTCCCACCAAGGCTGACCCAGGGAGAAGAGCAAGGGAAAACATCTTGGCAGTTCAGCCACCATGAGATAAGTGTAACAGCCATATGCAGTGGTGAGTCAACAGAACATGGTCTGAAACACTCTTGTGAAGCTGCGTGTCCCACTTACCCGAGATCAGCTGGGAGCTGTCATCGGGTGGATTGCCAGTGGCACAAGTATACTTACTATCCATATAATAGATGTTGTATCATATTATGCCGACTGCCACCTCCAAACCCAACCACTCCCCCCTTATTAGATCCTACCTGAGCCTGAATGTCTTCTACCTCCTTCAAAACCAGTGCGTATTAGTTGCAAAATGAGTTTTTCCAAAGAAACTAACTACTAGTTGCCCTAACAGTTCCTAATATTGAATACATCACAAGAAACACACGCTTCTTCTCATTCTAAATGGCGCAAGTGAACCAGCAATAGGATTATCATTTTGCAACATGAAACTAAAAGAGAAGACAGAGTGAGGGGAAATTCCAAGGCAGAGACCAACAAAACTCAACAGAGTGTACTGATTCATTTACTAAAGCAAGGGTATTGGACGATAAAACTGACAACTAACATTCAAGTCTGGAGGATGTAACTTTGGCAGAATCAGCAGGAAGATTGGGTCTTGAGAAAAAACGCACACTAACTATTCTTGGACTACCACTGAGTGTTGTTAGAATTTATATTCTGCACTATGATCTTCAGGGTAAGAGGGATAGTGTGGGCACATTTTTTAACTTTCGACTGTGGTGATTTGCATTGCTTACACCACATCCACCCCACCAAGTTGAGATGTTTCATAGTAGAAATAGATTACAGCACAATATATCTCACAACTTGGGGGAAGAGGTTTAGGGAAGGAAGATGACAGATAGGTTAACCTTTTTGAATAGTCTTTAGCAGCCAGCATACTCACACGTTAATTAGGTCCCTTGGTTGGAATGCAAAATATGTAGGACACACAGTTCAAAAATATTTATAATGAAAGTAAAAGAAAAGATATTGTATAAAATTGGTGCATCTAGATTCTTCTGGCATATTCTGTCTTGGTAACAGAGCTGAAAAGCAGACCAGAAGGCTCCTTGTAGAATAAAATTCCTGTTGATAGAGAAAAAAAAATGGCAATATTTTAGAGTCAAGTTAAACATGGTGTGCGAGGAGTCAGGTGGTGTGCAGCTTAACACAGTGTACCATTATCTAAGGATCAATCTAACCAATCCCAGACAACCAGATGACTAGTTGCATGACCACCCAAAGAATAAACAAGTTTAGTTTTACTCATTATGTTCACAACATTACACAATCATTCAGGCTTTGCCACTCAAGCCACTAGCATTATTTCAAATAAATTGCCTCTTTCCAGTCTATGGGTTAGGCCTCTTTGAGTCTATTTTCCCTTACAAGTAAATACATATAGGCTCTTCTCCTGAATATTGATGACAAGACTTGCAGATTACAAATCATCGAGCCTTTTTGAAAAAGAAAAGAAAAGAAAAGGAAATTGAGTCTCAGTCAAATCAAGGTCTCAGAAGAACCAAGAAGAACCAAGAGAACCAAGAGATTCTGGAGTGTGGGTAACAAAAGTCAATCAAGTAATTCTCCCTGCGACACATATACGCATCTATCTATCTATCTATCTATCTATCTATCTATCTATCTATCTATCTATCTATCTATCTATCTATCTATCTATCTATCTATCTATCTATCTATCTATCTATCTATCTATCTATCTATCTATCTATCTATCTATCTATCTATCTATCTATCTATCTATCTATCTATCTGTCTGTCTGTCTGTCTGTCTGTCTGTCTGTCTGTCTGTCTGTCTATTTGTCTGTCTGTCTGTCTGTCTGTCTGTCTGTCTATGTCTGACTGTCTATCTATCTTTTTTCCTATTGAAGCAGCATACATAAGCAGTGCTTTCCTTTGAATATGCACTGTCAGTCGAGGATGTGAATGAAAGTTAGGCATGGGAGGTATCTGGTTCTTTCAGGAAAGAGGTATCCATAACAGACTTAGAAACTATTGCTCATGGCAAAGTCTACGGTTTACTCAAAGGTTACATTGCTTTCTTTCCTCTAACATATAAATAGAAAACTGTGTTTCTTGCTTTTTATTTTTTCACCACAGTCATTTATGTTATTTTTTTTATTCTAGAAAGTAGAGTTCAGCTTTAAATGCAGGGAGGTCATTTGAAGGATGGTCACTCGCCACAGTTGTGATGTCCGATAAATGACCCTCATCCACTATTGTGTCTTACGGTGCCTTAAAATGTTTTGAGAAACAATCTTTGTTCATTTTAATCATTGTCATTCCCTCCATGTTTCAAGTTGAGTGACTGGTACTTCTGGCTGTGATAATGGCACCTACTGCACTGCACACCAGCTACAAGACTACATTGGCCACAGAACATGCTAGATATTTTATTGCCAGCCTGCTGGGTGCTGACCACATTTGAGTTTGTGTTGCCAGTAGGAGAGCTGTAGTAAAAATAGAAGTCTATTTGTTTTTGAACTAATTGTCTTACTCTTTTTAGGTCTCGCATAGCGTTGCAGCGCAACACGCTGCTCGCTTTGCGAGGTATGCAGTATACACTGTAGCAGGAGGAAGCTCCGCCCACTTTCCAGCCATAATTTTGATTGGCTTCAATTATAAATTCTGCATTTTGATTGGTTTCTGGCTTGTTAGTCCCGCCTTCTGACGCCCATGTTGTAATTTTTGTTCTTGCAAGGCTATCAGCCCCTTTACTTGAAAAACCATTATGTTTCCTTGCCTCTCCCGGTTCCCTCCCGCAGTCTGTAACTTTTTGGACCACAACCACCCCCCACCCCCTCCCGTTTGTGCCTTCTTTCATGCCCGCACTTCCGTTTAAAATGCAATAGGTCTCGGGTAAATACGAGTCCTATTGCATTTTCAGTGCTTGTTTGTCGTGTGATTGGTGGGTGAATTTGCACTCTTTGTCTTGCATGCGCGCGATGCCTTACATCGTATGCATGCACAACAAAACAGTGGCGTTTTCCCAATTCACTGCGGGAGGCAGAGACAGCACAATCAGCGAAGCAGGTCGAGGCAAACATCGCATTGAACCTGGGCTGGTGTCTTCCACGTCCCTGGAGCGGAGTACATGCTCTCCGACGCTCTGTGGCCTGACCGCAAGGCCTCGCTCAGTAAGGGCTTTCTCCTGGAGCTGCACACGGACCGCGTCATTAAGTTTGTCTCGGTGGGTCTACCGCTTTTCCTCGTGTCTCTCGCCTTTGCCCGGGAACTGTCAACAGGTACATTATTCTGCGCTTCATTTTGCAATGTTTTTGAATATTGGCTTGTTAATTCATGCAATCCGGGACCTGGAGTTTTTGGCTGGTATAGGACGGCTTCTCGATTAGGTAAGGGCTCATTTATTACTGTATTTAAGTTGTTGTGTGAGAAGTAATATTAGTGATTTACACCCCTTAATGTTGCACTTTTTGCCACTTCTAGGCGCTGAACATAAGAGGTGTTACTTCCACCCGATTGCATGGTGATTGGGGTATCGACCTCGGAAGGATGAAAGAGTGAGTTCGTCTTTCCTTGATTCTAACTGCTACAGGTTAATCAGAGAGCGTTTAAAGAGAAGAACTATTCTTCACATGATACATCGTTGTAAATACATATGTGCTAGTGGTGTGGGAAAAATCAACTGGAAACCAAAGCAGAGATACAAAACTTTGACGGGAGTTTTAGAAACATGTTTCTGAGGCAAAAGGTTCTGTCTATGTATGTAGGAGAGAGATTTGTTAATGTAATTTTACCACATTGAACCCGCACAGACATTATTATGGTAATGCAAGCTTTTTCTGGCAGACAGTGGTGTTGGGACTGTCGGTAACAAATGGTGGGGTGGAGGGTTCTAAAGTGCAGCCTTCGTGGGGGTCAGGGGTGCGGGGAGAATGCTTTGTGTGCTTTGGGCTACCCCTTGGTGATACAGATTCAGAAAGTGCGGCTTGGCTTTGTGCGTGCTGGTAGGGGTGTGGCGTGAATAGTAGCAGGTGCCGGGGGGCTGCCATGGCTAACTGACTTCACGAGTCACTGCCAGACCATTGGACCCACTAGAGAGCTATTCATCATTTCCTTACAAGTGACAGATGTGATCGGTGCATGCCAGGACTGTTAGTTGCCACGTGCTCCCCTGCGGGAGGGCGTAGGGGGCAAAGAGGGTCGAATGACTCTTTGTTGTGTTCTTGTCCCGCTGGTGAAACCGTCCCTCTGCGCGAATAGACTGGGCGAGATATCTCCATGCTGTGCCTCTGTGCCACCCTCCAAGGTAACTTGGGTGGTATGTGTCATTTATGAAACATAACAGGGGACCACCCTGGCAAAGGACGCATCTTCTATCAGCAAGTGGTCTTTAAAGGCGCATTACAGTTTTTTCTAGAATTTAATTAAGTAGTGGCAGGATTAGCAAACGGTTTCGAGGAGGGAGTCGTTAAAGCTTTAGACAAACCATGTCCTTATTTACTGAGGAATGAATAGGTCTCCTACATAAAATGTCTCTACAAAAATATAGTAAATGCTAGACTAACTTCGGCTTAAGTGTACTTTGTAAAACTAATCCTATGCCCAAGCTCTGTCACACAGTGTGACTTTTGGCACATAACATTTTTTTTTCACCCAAAGCTACTCCTTTTGTATCTGAAGGAGGGATTTAATTACGCTATTTTCATTAAAATAAAACACATGTTTAATATTTTATAGAACAAATCTTATCCAAAAAGGTAACATTGTTCATATATTTGATTAGGCAGGAACACATCCAAAAAGTTCACACTAGTAGTATAAAGTTACTATTTCCAAACATGCATCTTTACTGCTGTTCATCTGTAAAGCTGTAATCATATATTTTTTTGTATTTTGCTACTTTCACACCGAGACAATATTGTAAATAGGGGCCCATACGCACTCTTGATCACACATTGTGACACCTGGCGGCTCTGCGACACTAGCTCAGATTGTAGTCTGTAAACTGAGAGGTGGAAATAAAGCAAGTGTCAATTGCAGCACAATTGCAAAAAGCAATGATCGTATTCACCTGCTGCGCCATACAAGTGTCGGCCATAGAAGTGTCCCTCACACAATGGAATTTGGAGCAATGCCCATAAGATCTTTGGCTCAAGCCGATCACATGGCATCTAAGGACACCACTCTCCTATCCCTAACCAAATATTTCCAGATACCAAGATCTCTAGATTCCAGTCCATAGAAATTGTCTTCCACGAGCGCCCGTAGGCAAAAATATTTTGTTCAAATCTTGTATTCTCAGTGATGACCCACGAAGGCCCTGATTTTATATTAAAAACAGAGCTTTGTACTATACCATTCCATGCTGAAAGACAATATTTCTCTCGATGTGTTCCAATTCCTGGCGTGTCACGCAGTTTGGTGCTTACTTCCCCTCCATGTTAAAGAACAGTAGATGTTTCAGCACTCAATCTAATGTGCTGTATAGCTAAATACATATAAGGTCCCAAAGGCGAGACCGATTGCATTGCAAATGCTTGTTTGTATTAGCATGTCCCTTCCTAAACCCCTCCCTCAAGTTCCCTAAACTCTAGCCATTTGGTAGTAAATATTCAAAATGTTCTCACCACTCCACCTTGTCCTGCCCACATTATCTACAAAATTCTACAGATCGCTGTCCATAAAAGACAGGAGAGGCTGAGGAAGAGATCTCTGGCAGAGGTTTGTAAACTGCATTTTAGAGTAAGTAAAGTAGCACACTTTACATTCTCCAGAAAAGCTTTTGAGAATATGCCCCTAACTGGGTAACTGTATGAGTTCATTCTTGAGCAGCATACAGCAGGGCTCAGAAAGAAACCCCGAGCTGTTGTTACCACTTTGCTTCTTTTGCAACATGTATTGATTTATTACATATTATTTTGTGTTGCACTAAATATCTCTTTGCACTTCTGAGTTATTCTGTCTGCAGCTCATGCGCTAAATCGCAGAGTTCCTGAAAGTTGCTGAATTAGTGTATTTCTGTAGAGAGCGAGATTACATTGCTTATGAGGTAAAAAATACATTTCCACTTGCACACACAATCAAGATCTGGGGGCCATGTTATGAAGGAGGTCATGCTAGTGCAGAGCCTCTATGCAGGTCATTCACTAACTAAATAATTGTGCGAGGTAGTGCTTGGGCTTCACAGCTCCTCTCCGAGTTTCCAGTCTGCGATATCAGCTCATTCACCAAACTAGTGTGGCTATTGAGAAAGTTCATGCACTAAAAATAGCACAATTTGTTCATTATGTATAACATTGTTTTGATGCCATTTTAAGTGCACCATTTGATTTTAGATTATTTGCATTATCTGAGTTTGGAACCTCACCTGATTAGTATAAGTGAATTAAAAAATCATAAAGGGTTGCTCATTTCTATTTTGCGGATGTACAGTGACACATGACAAAGGGCCAGATGTACATAGCTTTGTGTCTACGATTACCTAATAGCGAATTTCTGCGATTCGCTATTAGGTAATCACAAACAGCAATGTATTAGAGTGTGTTTTACACTGTTTGCGATACCCAGCGTGTTGCAAATAGGCCTAGCTCATTTCTGGCCAGATGTACTAACTTTAACTGTTTACGATTACCAAAAACAAAATTTATCGCAAACAGTAATGTAGTAAAGTGTGTGTTACACTGTCAGCGTTTCCCAGTAGATCGCAAAAAGACCTACCTCATTAATATTCATGAGGTAGGTCGCAATTTGCGTCCCATTGGAGTCGCTGAAATCCAAGGGATGGTGTCAGCAGACCACCATGTCAGTGATTGCTTTCAAATAAAGCAATTTTTTTTATTGCAGGCTGTTTTCTTTAAAGGTAAACGGGATCCATTTCCCCCCCAAAAAATGAATGATATTCTTTAATTTTTTTAGAGTAGGTAGTGGTCCGTAGGCTCTTAAAAATGCTTTTGCAACCATTCACAAAGGGAAAGGAGTCACTTGAGTCCTCCCCATTTAGAAGGGGTTAACGCCGACTTGAAATAGGTGATAAAATGTGAATGTTTTGCGACCCCATTTCTGTCGCAAAACATTCATACATACCACTTTGAGTCGCTATTAGGAAGGGACCCATTTTGCAATTCGGTAATAGGATACCAATTGTAAAATATGTCTGTGTATATTAAAATTCTTGTTTGCGGTCACAAACTAACCTATTCTGTGAATTGGGCCGTTTGCGAGCTCAAAAAAGCTACGTACATCTGGCCCAAAGTCACAATGCGACATGTGTTGCTATAGGTCAAGTGTAGAGTTTTGCAGGATGCACAATTCTGGCTCATTGGTTCCATTGTGTGTTACAAATGGGACAGACACTGACAGCAAAATAGTGCTGCAAGCAGGGATAGCCGTACATGCCAACATTTTAGAGCAAGAAACTGTGAATTTTTTTTAAAAAAAACAGGTTGAATGTATTTTCCCCATTGACTTTAATGAAGCACATGATGCAATTTTAGGTGTGAAACAGCCAAAATAGAGCCACTTAGCTCCAACAATCGGGACTCGCCTTCCTGAATCGGGCCGATTAGCATATATGGGACCCGTAACTGAAATCATATGCGAATAGAAGGATTTAGGCTTGGATCACAGGCAGACCTTGCTGCTGTCTGTGACAGTAAGAATACACAATTAAACCAGATTAGTCAAACTCTTTTGAATTGATTATTACGAATACGAACACAGGAGCCACCTTGACAGTATTTATAGGCATGCTTTAAAGAACTGATGCACCTTTGTACTTTGGATTCACACAGGATTATGAAAGTAATGTGATATTTATTTAACTTTGTTAGATGCACAGCACGTACATTTTTCAGCGGAATCCTAAACAGATGTATTAGATGTTTTACCACGTACAGAACAGTTGCATGTTTCAAACTTTAGGCAATAGCGACATCGTGTGGCAGTTGTGTTCTGCATGCATAAAAATGTTATGCCCCTGTTATCAAAAATGAATTCACTTCAATTTAAATGACAACAGACCTATGATTTCATTCAGACTACTACAAAGAAAGATAAGAAAGCGACTAACCTCGTTCACCTGTAGCATCTATTCCAATTTTATTATGCGAACTCCTCTTACATTCCTTACCATAATGCTTCTGCAACTTCTCTTTCAATATTTATTCGATTTTATACAGCTCTTTTATAGCGCCCAAAATACCACGCCTCCAGCTGCTTCAAAACATTTTTTGTCAATACTTTTCTGGGTACGCTGTTATTATGGGATACTGGACAGGGTCTGGTGTGGGTACTAATGCAGCATAAAAACTGACAATTCCTTATAGGACATACAACCTGAACTTGACAGTGAAAACTCTAATGTGCACCTTGCACACGTCTAGAAAAACAACACTGAAATTGAGAAAAGTTTGTGTACCAGCACAGTAAAAGTGAGCCTGGAGAGGTAGCAATAACAAGATTAATCAAATAATCAATTTAATATGTTTATTACAAAGTCGTTATATCGAAGTGTTTAGTATGGTTTGCTAAAATATAGGGGCATATTATCAAGGACGGCGTTAAAAATTATTGCCGGTTTAGCGGTAGAAAACTGTTTGTTTAATTGAGATTTTATAGTTGTAAATGTGTAAAGTAATTTATTATAAATTATTAATCATTGGTTGTTAATTTTAATTAATTAATTGGTGATTAACTATGGTAATTGTGTAATAAATGTTAGGTATGTGTTGTGTTTATAGGTGTAAAGGGTGGGAAGTAATGTATTTTTAATTTATGAATTAATAATTGGTTAATTAATTTTAATTAATTAATTGGTATTTAATTATGGTAATTGTGTAATTAAATTTAGGTGTGTGTTGTGGTTTTTATAGGTGTAAAGGGTGAGAAGTAATTTCTGAATGAAATAATTGGTTGTTAATTAATTGTAATTAATTAATTGGTAATTAATTATGGTAATTGTGTAATTCATTTTAGGCGTGTGTTGTGTTTATAGGTGTAAAGTGTGGGAAGCAGTAATTTATTTTTAATTTATGAATTAATAATTGGTTGTTAATTTTAATTAATTAATTGGTTATTAATTTTGTAATTTATTTTAGGTGTGTGTTGTGGGGTTTATGGGGTAAAGGGTTTTAAGTAGTTTGTTTATATTTTATTATTAAGGTTTTGTTAATTGATATTAATTAAATTAATTAAAATTGTATTATGGTAATTGTGTAATTAATTTTAGGTGTGTTTTGTGGTGTTTATAGCAGTAAATGGTGGGAAGTAATTTGTGTTTAATTAATTAATATCTAGTTGTTAATTAATGTTAAATATTTGATATTTATTTTGGGTAATTGTTTTTTGTGTGTGTTGTTTTTACTTTTAAAGGGGTAAAAGGTGGGTATTAAATACATTTTAATTACTTTATTATTATTTGTTAATAGTAATAGTTTTTTATTTAAATGTAACTTTTAGTTGTGTTTTATTATTTAATAGTGTAATTTAGGGGGGTTGTGCATATTATAGTGTTAAAGTGTGTGTAGTCAATTAATGTTTATTAGTTTTTTTATTAATAATATTTTTTAATTGATTATTAATTATGTTAATTATGGAAGAACATTTCATTTAAAATGTTAAAGTGTTTTGTTTTGGTGTGGTATTATAGGGTAGGAAATAAAATAAATACATTTATGTATTGATTACTTTTTTTGTTTGTAAATATTTTCTAGTTTAAAAGAAATATTGTTTTAAAAAAAAGAAATACAAAAAAATCTATCTATCTATCTATCTATCTATCTATCTATCTATCTATCTATCTATCTATCTATCTATCTATCTATCTATCTATCTATCTATCTATCTATCTATCTCTCTCTCTCTCTCTCTCTATATATATATATATATATATCCTTTGTTCACAGCTTGTATACACAGGAGGAGACAGAAAATAAAAAATAATGCTGCAAAAGTTGGTCTGTACTGGTGATTTCCGTGCCTAAGCGGGATTGCATCACGAGTTGCTGCGATATATATATATATATATATATATCCTTTGTTCACAGCTTGTATACCCTCGTATACCTTCAAGTTTTCGGCTTAAATTATATATATTACCTACTGGTACTGGTAGTTATAGTTAGGACCTTGTTTCTATTCAAAAAGTGTTTTTTTCTTTTGCCAATATCTTTAGCGCTGTTTGACGAATCGTCGCGAAATTTTGAAAACTAATGGTTCCCTCAGGTCAGCTCCTGTCCTGTAAGTTTTGGGGTGATTCATCAAGCGGGGGCTGAGAAAAAAGGAAGGGTCCCACAACGTGTTTTTCCCATGTTAATTTCCATAGGAACTTTAGACACGTCTACTGCCCTAACTGCTTAACGGAATTACACCAAATTTGGCATAAAGGTAGCTCCTGGTTCAGAAAGCACAGTAGTTGCTGAGAAATTGAAGAGATAAAAATATCAATATCTGAGCACCGAGGAGGGTTCGCGAATCCTCCAGAGCACGTGCTTCACTCTAATTGGCTGCCAACGCTCCACACCAGAATGTGTTGCCCGCTATCTTGTGACTCGGTAACCGAGTCACAAGAAGAAGGGTGAAAAAACATTAAAGAACAAGAAAAGGGAGCAGGGTACAAACACCCTGACTCCCTAGGCCAGCTCAGGGGACCCAGTGCCCAAAAAACTCTTTTCAACAAAAAATAAATCAGCCGAATTCGCGCTGGGTGCACGAACCCGGCGAAAAAACCAAAAAAAACAAAGCCCGGGCTCCCCTGCTTCATTATCTATTAGCCCCCGGGTGGGCCAGGTCCCAGGGCAATGCGGAAATAATTAGCGGGAGCCACTACTGCTCACATTTAATCGTTATTTTAACTGGTTGTAGAGAATAGAAACAATTAAATTATTGGTGTTCTGAAATATTTCAGGTTTTATCAAAAGGGATGAAAGTTGTGTAAAAAGCAGAGGCTAATGTTTTACGGATGTTTCCGAAAGGGTTTTCAATAATGCCCAAGTGGGAGGCCGGCCTCCTGTCGCGATATGACGTACCACAACATATATGTCACTTTATGACAGGTGCTGCACCGACCCCCTGCTGAAGGGCTCAAAAAGGCCATTTAAAAGGTATTTCACGTTATAAACCGAGTGGGGTGAAGGGAGAAGGGCCCGCGGGGCTCTGCCTGTCATGAGTAGGGCGGAGGGCACCCCTGAGGGCAGCGCCTCGAGAGCTCAGAGCGTAGAAGATGGCGCTGTGTCTTGTGTGATGTTTGCCACATTTGAATTCCACATTTATCGTCACACATTTCACCACTGCAGGCACAGATACGTTTGATGAGAATCACAGTGTTGCAGCCAAGCATAAGCGCTGGAATTCCATCTTCAGTTAACGGGGCAGCAGAATGACCCCCGCAGTGCCAGGGCAAGGAAGTGATGGTGCATTGGGGCATCCTCGGAGGGAGGACCAGGGTTTGTGCCGGAGGGAGCGATCTGTATGACAGGGGTGAAAGCGCAGGGAGGGGGTGGGGCTAAACGCGGAGTCCATAAACACGTCACAGGGGCACAAGGGTAAATAAGAGGCCTGACCCTGGCAGGGTTCGGGGCTTCGGGTGAAAAGAACTGGAGGGGCAGACATTTTCTGCAGATGTTACTGGCGGTGGGGCATATTCAGGGGCAGAGCCATCCCCCACCCCTCCCGGGAGCGGCCTGGTTAACGCCTGGTGTTGACAAAGGTACCCCAGAATATCTATGCCGCTGACACCATTGGGAGCCATAACACTGCACCCTGAGCATCGATGTACAATGTGACACCCCTGAACTAAAGGCAGAACATCTGTACCACCTGAAGGGATATGTTTAGGGCAAGACCCCTCTGTAGAAACCTCTCGGACATACAACCGGCGTCTGCAGTGAGTGTTGGCTGTGGGGTAAACCCACCGGTCAATCTTTTCATACCGAAGGGGTGGTGGGACTGGACGCCCCACCGGCGGGTTTCCATCCAGATTACCACTCCCCTCATAAACGGGCGTATTGCTTAATATGACTGAACCCCCGAATCAGTCTCTCAGCTGCAGCCCTCACACCGGGGTCAGTGCCCCAGCACTCCCAAGCAGTAGCTGCGGTCGAGCAGAGGGGCACACATGGCAAAGGATGCGCTGTGGAGAGCGCGCTGAACAGTCAAGCCACCCTTGTATCCCCTCTGCCCTCTGTGTCTGGGTACTCACATGCTGAGGCCAGAAGAAGTCTGTCCAGGGCCCCAGGCTGCTGGGGCCTGCCATCGGGTGCGTACTGGTACTCAGCATGAGAGCTGCTACAAGCACAGGTGGAGGGGTGGTGGTGGAAGGGGCAATGCCCCATTATAGCGCCTTTAAGAGCTGATAGAAGACAAGCACAGGCGAGAGGGCAGGGGGGCAATGTCCCTTTGTAGCGCCTTCACGGCCACTGACCAGTGAGGGAGCTTCGAGGCACTGTGGGCAACAGCAGCCACCTGTCCCAGAACCTCGTGCACAGCGTAGAACTTGCTTAGGATCCTCAGGGCTAGGTACAGAGATGGAGGGCTACCAGCAGGGCAAGCACCACCAGCCTTGGAACTGCTGATTTGTAGCCCCAGACACCAGAGCAATGTGCAGCCACCCAGCAGGAGCAGGGCAATTGTACAGGTTCACAAGGGCAATGGTGCGGGGGCACAGGGACAATGGTACGGGTGCACAAGGGCAATGGTACGGGTGCTTAGGGGCAAAGGTGCGGGTGCACAGAGGCAATGATACTGGAGCACAGGGGCAAGGGTGCGGGGGCAGTGGGGAATGGTATGGGTGCACAAGGGCTATAGTACAGGTGCACAAGGGCAATGGTACGGGTGCAGAGGGGCAATGGTGAGGGTGCACACGGGCAATGGTACGGGTGCACAGGGGCAAGGGTGCGGGGGCACTGGGGAAATGGTATGGGTGCACAAGGGCTATTGTACAGGTGCACAAGGGCAATGGTACGGGTGCACAGGGGCAATGGTGTGGGTGCACAGGGGCAATGGTACGGGTGCACAGGGGCTATTGTACAGGTGCACAAGGGCATTGGTGCGGGGGCACAGGGGAAATGGTGCGGGTGCACTGGGGCAGTGGTGCGGGTGCACAGGGGCAATGGCACGGGTGCACAGGGGCAATGGTGCAGGTGCTCAGGGGCAATGGTGTGGGGGCATAGGGGTAATGGTGTGAGTGCACAGGGGCAATGGTACGGGTGCTTAGGGGCAAAGGTGCGGGTGCACAGAGGCAATGATACTGGAGCACAGGGGCAAGGGTGCGGGGGCAGTGGGGAATGGTATGGGTGCACAAGGGCTATAGTACAGGTGCACAAGGGCAATGGTACGGGTGCAGAGGGGCAATGGTGAGGGTGCACACGGGCAATGGTACGGGTGCACAGGGGCAAGGGTGCGGGGGCACTGGGGAAATGGTATGGGTGCACAAGGGCTATTGTACAGGTGCACAAGGGCAATGGTACGGGTGCACAGGGGCAATGGTGTGGGTGCACAGGGGCAATGGTACGGGTGCACAGGGGCTATTGTACAGGTGCACAAGGGCATTGGTGCGGGGGCACAGGGGAAATGGTGCGGGTGCACTGGGGCAGTGGTGCGGGTGCACAGGGGCAATGGCACGGGTGCACAGGGGCAATGGTGCAGGTGCTCAGGGGCAATGGTGTGGGGGCATAGGGGTAATGGTGTGAGTGCACAGGGGCAATGTGCGGATGCACAGGGGAAATGGAGTGGGTGCAGAGGAGCAATGGTATGGTGCAGAGGGGCAATGGCACAGGTGCACAGGGGCAATGGTGTGGGTTCACAGGGGCAAAGGTGAGGGGGCACAGAGGAAATGATGTGGTTGCACAGGGGCAATGGTGCAGAGAAGAGGGGTAACATTCTGAGTACGGTAGGGCAGTGGTCACAGGACACGGGAGGTAAAGGGCCACCGTTGGCACAACTGAAGCCCAGTAAATAACTGTAAGGCACTGAGGGGAGGAGGCAATACTACAAGAGAAGACAATACAAAAAATATACAAGAGATGAAAACTGAAAATGAGACCGAATAATGAGACCGAATAATGAGATTGGAAGCAGCAGCGCCGTAGGAGAACGAAACGAAATAAAGAATACAACAAGGGGTGAGCATAAACCAAAGGAAAGGGTTAGGGCAAGTCACCCGGCGAAGACGGGGCAAAAAACACCAGAAGGAATAGAAACAAAACGCCTTGTGATGTTAGCTGCTGCTTTTGTGGTGCCAATGGTTTGTTGCCTGTGGGTGTTTCGTTTGCAGGTACTGTTGTGCTTGGGTTGTAAGTGGTTGGTTTGCTTGTGTGGTTGGTTGTGTTACTGGTGCACCAGCTGATTGTCATGCTGGTACTTGCTTTCGTGAGATGTTGGTAGTCACTTTGCTTGTTAGCTGTGCAGGTGGCTGTTTTGCTTGTAATGCTTTACTGTTGTGTTTGTGGTGGTAGCCGCTGTGCTGCTACTGATTCTGCTGCTTGTTTTCGATCCCACTCCTAGTATTGCAAGTGATGTCGGTGGCTGTTCTGCTTGTAATGCCAGTGAATGATGCTTGTAAGGCGTGCGATGCTGGCGGTTGTGGTGCTTATTTCGCTGCTGGTTGCTTTTCTTGTGTGTGCAGTGGATGTTTTAGTCGGGAATTTGGTGGTTGTTTTCCTTTTGTTTTTTTTTTTTTGTTTTTTTTGAAACCGTTTATTACAAGACTCAAAAAATTATACAAATATGGGCCTACAACCTTCCGGCCGGCCGCTAGCAATAAAAGGAGCATACGATATACATTTATAAAACACATGGTGCTGCGGCCGAGCATTTACAGGAGGTAACATCGTTGCGCGCCACACTATCCAGACCCCATTATACGGTTCCATTTTAAATTTAAAGAACAACAAACACAAACAAACCCACAAGGCAATCCTCAATCGGAATAGCAACACGTGCTCCCCTAGAGGGGGGATTCTAGCCATCCATAGGAATCTCAAGAGGGGGGGGAGAGATCAGAACTAGGGTTGGGGACACCTAATGCCCAGGTACCGGGGGGATGAGTTGGCTAAGGGGACGGGGCCGGCGACGGATCGGGCAATAACGGTGGAGCACAGATTCCCCCGCGGTAGGCGTTCCAGGGGCCCCACACTTTCACCCATGTCGCAGGCTTACCTCTCGCCACATACACCACCTTTTCCCGAAACATGCACCAATCCATATGTTCCTTCCAGGCCGAGACAGTCGGGGGCCTCTGGGATCCCCACAGCTGGGCAATATCACGCTTGGCAACCATATACCCCAGAGTCACCCACCACGTCTGCGGCACAGAGTAATCGGTAGGCTCCCACACATTCAACAGGCATCTCCTCGCTTCGGGCAACAGCGCCACATGCGTGACCACTCGCAGCACCTCATGCACACCTCGCCAGAACCCCTCCACTTCCGGGCACTCCCACAGGATATGCAGAAAAGTCCCCAGCGCACCACACCCACGCTTACACAAACCGTCCTCAGCATAGCCCATACGCAGGAGCTTTGGCCCCGTCATGTAGACCCTGTGGAGTATCTTGAGCTGGACGAAACGAAGGCGAGCCGGTATGGCCACCTCTTTCGGGGAGGCCACCGCGGAGATCCAGTCCTCGTCGTCCAGCTCCAGCCCATCGGCTACCCAAGCCTCACGAAGGGCAGTCAGCAAGTCTGAGCGATCGTTGATCAGTTTTTTGTAGATCAGTGAGATCGTGCTGTCAGGGACGTGTCCATCCAGCACTCTATCCTCCAGGGGGGAACACTCCGGGATGGAGGCAACGTCCGGAAAGACGGAGCCCAGCGCATGCCGGACCTGCAAGTACCGAAAGTACTCGCTGCCCTGCAACTGAAATTCCGTCTGCAGCATCTCGAACGTTTTAAATCCTCCCCTCGTCCAGAGATCCCCCACTTTGCTGATGCCTATTAAATCCCACTTCTCAAAGCCCTTCGAGGTCCACAAGGAGCCCAACCGCTCAGATGCGTATAGTGGTGACGCCCGGGTCAAACGGTCCTTCCACCCCATTGCAGCATTGGCCGCGTGCCACACTCGCACCATGACACGCGTGGGGCCCGTTAGGCGAGCGTCGGGCGCGCTAGAGTAGAGCGCTCGATTATAGTCACCACCTGGAAGTAGCATCCTATCCATTTCAAACGCCGGGTTTAAGGCTGGCCCATATAGGCCCTGATTAATTGCAGCTAGCTGGGAGGCCCAATAATACCGTTTAATATCCGGGAGGGCAATCCCCCCATCATACCAGGGGAGCGTCAGCTTAGCCAGGGCAATACGTGGCCTCCCCTCCCAGAACAGGCGGCGCTGCAAACTCTCCACTTCGCGGAAGTAGCGCGCTGGGACGAGGTCCATCGTGTTCTGCAACGCGTATAGGAAACGCGGCAACGACATCATTTTAAACAATGCCGCCCGGCCGAGCGGCGTAAGCGGCAAACGCCACCAGCGCGCGACATCCTCTTTCAGACGCTGGAGGGGGGGAAGCAAGTTCCGATCATACCGAGCCTCCGGGTCCAGAGTAATGAAGACACCCAGGTACCTAAATCCCTGCGGGGCGACCTGGATCGGACAGCCCCGCGGGAGGATAGGAGCCTCCCCAGAGAGAACATACACACACGATTTAGCCCAGTTGATGACCAGACCCGAGTTACGACCGAATGAATGCAGAACATCAACCAGTACTATGAGTGATTTACGTGGGGAAGCTAGGTACAAGAGGATGTCATCAGCGTATAGGGATACGCGGTCCTCATACTCGGGGGTCCAGCGGAGACCACGGATGGAAGGCTCCCACCGCAGCCACTCCGCCAGGGGCTCCAAGGCAAGTGCAAAGAGGAGCGGCGATAAGGGGCAGCCCTGTCGAGTGCCCCGGCCCAGCTCAAACGGAGCCGATACTCTTCCGTTCACCACCACCTGCGCCAATGGGCCCGAATATAGCAATTTGACCCAACTGATGAACCCTGGGCCAAATCCAAACTTCGCAAGCATCGCCCAGATATATGGCCATTCAAGCGTGTCAAACGCCATGGTGGCGTCTAAGGACGCCAAAATGGCCGGCTCCCGTATGAACGGGGCACGTGCGAGCACACCGTGCAAACGCCGCAGATTAAGGGCTGTGTTGCGATGAGGAATAAAGCCAGACTGGTCCTGATGAACCAAATCGCCCACCACGCCGACCAGCCGATTGGCCAGTACCTTAGCGAGAATCTTGGGCTCCGCATTCAGCAGCGAAATGGGCCGGTAGGATGTAACCCGGTCCCGAGGTCTCCCCTCCTTGTGGATGACCACGATTGTAGCCAGACGCTGGTCCGGCGGGAGGGAGCCCACCGAGTGTGCCGCCAGGAACATAGCCCGGAGGTGGGGTGCCAGCGTATCCGGTCGTAACTTGTACAACTCGATAGGGAGACCATTCGGACCCATGGCCTTGCCGGAAGCGACCGAGCGTATGGCGAGGGCGATCTCGTCGGAGGTGGGAGCGGCGTCCAACGACACCCTGTCCTCCCCGGAAAGGGACGGCAGCGCGATATCACTGAGCAGGGCAAGGGAATCCTCTTCCGAGCAGGGAGACACCGGGGAATACACCCCATGGAAATAATCCGCGAAGCAGGAGACAATTTCTTCTGGCTCAGTTACACCTACACCATCCGTTTTCTCAATCAGCGGGACCACACGATTCGCTCTCTCTTTTTTTGTCCAACCACGCTATAAGTTTACCAGCCTTATCACCCACATCATACAGACGCCCCTGTTGCTCTCTACTGAGGCCCCTGGCCGCCTCCATGACGAGGGCCCTGTAGGCCGCCTGCTTGAGTTGGAGGACATGTAATGCAGCATCCGTCACCCCACCTTCTAAATTCCCCTCCAACTCGGCTATTTCAGCCTCCATCCGGGTCACCTCCTCCCGCTCGCGCCTCCGGGCATGGGAAATAAGGGATAGGGCCTCCCCTCGGAGTACTGTCTTGAAGGCCTCCCATAGCGGTATGGCCGAAGGCACAGACCCCACATTCTCATCAAAATATCGCTGAAGGGATTTAATCAATGCAGCGCGAATGGAGGGGTCGCGCAGGTACCAAGGATTGATTGGGACCACCCTACCCTCACCCCTCGGAAAGACATCAAAGTGCAGTAGGAGCGGGGAGTGGTCCGAAATACCCCGTGGCAAATGGCGTACCTCTCCCACCCTCCCAACATAGGCCGCCGGGACAAGGACATAGTCTAGTCGTGAGAGACTACCATGGGCTCCCGAGTGGAAAGTATACTGCAGCTGCGCGGGGTGTTTTAAACGCCAGCAGTCCACTAATCCAAATGTATCCAAGAGGCCGGGTAGCCACGCCTGTGCCCGGGGGAGGTCCCTAGGGGGGTGACGATCCAAAGATCCAGATACCACCGCATTAAAATCCCCCCCCACAACTAAAAGCCCCCCCGGAAGGCCAAGGAGAAGGCGCCCAAGGTCCGCAAAGGTGGTCGACTGCAGCCCCGGTGGGATGTATACTGACACAAAGACAACCACTTTGCCCTCCAGTCTTCCCACCAAGACCGTATAACGTCCCCTATCATCGTGGAGCACCTCATCAATCTCCAACGGGAGCGAGTTCTTCACCATGATGCCCACACCCCGTGAGCCGGACGTAAAGCCCGAGTGAGCCACTAGGCGATAGCCACGCCGATTCATGGCGCAGAAGGAGTTGCCAATGAGGTGTGTCTCCTGCAGAAAGACTACATCGGGCGAGATTCGCTTCAAAAACTGCAGGACCACACCCCGTTTGATCCTGTCCCCCAGTCCATTCACATTCCAGGACAACAAAGTTAGTTCCCTACCCCCCATCATATACAAAAGCCATCATTCGTACCCCGGAGAGCACTTTAGAACCAACACAATAATACGTTTGCCTTGTGATAAAAACGAACAACACCCCATCCCTACCCACCCACCCCAACAGAACTCCCCCCTCCCTGCACCCCTGCATGAGCCCAAACAGCTCCCCCAACGTGCAGTGTGCCTGTCGCCCCATATGTAGTTAGACTAACTAAACCCCCTAGAGGAGGAGGGAGAACCCCCAATAGACCCAACACAACCTCCATAGGAGGGGAACTTACAAAAAACTGACGCAGAATCAAAAGTGGCATCATTTTCGTCCAGAGTGAGGCCCAATATTAGACCCTCAGTCCTGATCCAGCGTGCCGTCTCCCCCCGCCGCCCCCCCCGCCCCCCCGATCACGATCCCCGGGCAGAGTATCCAGCCAGTCCCCGGCCGCCTCGGGACGATCAAAGAAATGCGTGCGACCATCCACCTCCACACGCAGCCCGGCCGGGAAAAGCACGGCATATTTGAGGTTTAGGTCCCGAAGACGGCGTTTGACGCCTAGGAAGCTCAGTCTCTGCTTCTGGACCGCTGGGGTGAAATCAGGATAGAAATTAACCTCCATATTGTCAAGCTTGACCGGTCCATGCAGTCTGGAGGTTTGCAGGATAGCGTCTCTATCCCGAAAATTGAAAATCCGGGCGATGAGAGGTCTCGGAGGGGCTCCGACATTCGGCCTTCCCCCGGGAACCCTGTGAGCCCTCTCCACAGCGAAGAATTTGCTCAGCCCCCGTGGCTGGAGATGGGTAGCAATCAGGTCCTCCACAAAGAGATCCGCCGCCGCCTCCTCGCGTCCCTCGGGCACCCCGATAATGCGGATGTTGTTCCTCCGTGCCCGACTCTCGGAGTCCTCCAGGCGTCGATCCATTAGCGCAGTCGCCCGACTAAGCCGGCGCACCTCTGTTTGCAAGGCCGCCACATCTGTCGTTAGGCCCGATGCGGTGTGGGCCAAAGACTCTACTCGGTCATTGGTTTTGGAAAGATCGGCCCTCACCAGGCCAACATCCACGAGGACCGAGTCAATCTTCTGCGCCAGTGTATCAAACCGCTGGCCCACCGAGGCCTTCATCTCGGCAATGGCGCCCATAACATCTCGCAGAGTCAAATCTGCGGGCAGGTCTGGGGCATCAGGAGGGCTCTCAGGGGACTTGCGCGGTCCATCGGGCGATCCCTTCTGGAGGGTATAGCGGTCCATACTGTTGGCCTGATGGACGGCGCCGCGCCGGGTCGATTTGGTCTTTGCCCGGTCTCCATCTTGTTTCGTGGCCATGGCCACCAGTCTCCCAGTCGCACCAGCCACGTCGTGTAGGGCAGGAAAGCAGACACGAGCTCCGGGGGGGCCCCCTCAGGGCAGCGGGGTGGATCACAGCCTGCAGGCAGGCAGGGTCTCCCAGCAAGGCCACACCACACCAACACCAAGGGCTCCGCGACCCAACCTCGCAGAGACGACAAGGTGGTGCGAAAGCGAAAGCGAAAGTGCGGGGCACGCGAGTCGCCAGGCCCTGCCTGCCGCTGTTGTTCACTTTGTCACTGGATCACCCCACAGCGCAAATCCGGGGTCCGGCGAGGGGAAGGCCGCACACTTCAATCGGTGCTCACTCCGGTGTCCGAGGTCCGATTCGGAAGCGGGAAACGGGTGCCACCTCAGCTCAGGTTCACCAACATAGTCCCCTCATCCAGGGCAGGATAATGTCAGGATAATCGTAGGAGGTTGCGGAGGTCCTCGGGAGCCTCGCACCTACGCGGCCATCTTGGTTGCGCGCTTCCTTTTGTTTTTGATGGTCATTTCGATAGTAATGTGGTTGGCTTTTATTTTGTTACTTGTGACACTTTTGCTTCTGGTTGTTTCGCTGATGGTGAAGATGATTTTTTGACGTTGATGCTAATGTTTGGTTGATGTTAGAGACAGTGATTTTGTATTCGTGATTCAGTGGTTGCTTTGTTGGTATTATTTTGTGAAGCTCGCCCTTATATTGCTGCTGCAGGTTTCACTCTTGGCTGTTTTTTTTTTTTACAGGTGGCAGTTTTGGTTCCAATTGTGCTTGCGCTGTGGGTTGTTTTGCTTCCCACTGTGACTGCTCTGTGATTCCACATTTCGGTATTTGTGTTTCCTCTCATAATTGTGTTTTTTTACAGGACCTGTTACATGTTTTCATTTGTGACGGTTATTGTTTCACCTGTGGTAGTAGCGGTTGTTTTACCTCTGATTCTGGCTGGTGTATTTTTTTATTCTGTACACTCAAGGCTGTTTTGCTTGTGGTATTTGCTTGGGTGGTGGTTGCAGAGTTGGTGGAATCACAGCTCGCTGATTCGCTTCTGGTATTAGCTGATGTTTTACCTCTGATTCTGGAGGTTTTTTATTTTATTCTGTACACTCGAGGCTTTTTTGCTTCTGGTATTAATGGTT
This sequence comes from Triturus cristatus, assembly GCF_964204655.1. NCBI lineage: Eukaryota > Metazoa > Chordata > Amphibia > Caudata > Salamandridae > Triturus > Triturus cristatus. Next base: position 1,457,604,281 of record NC_140589.1, on the reverse strand, counting down.
GTTTTACCTCTGATCCTGATGGGTGTTTTTTTATTTCTACACTTGAAGCTTTTTCGCTTGTGGTATTTGCGGTTGTTTTACTTGTGATGCAGGTAGCTGTGCCACCTGCCGTGCATGCCGCTGTTCTGCTTGCTCTGCTGGTCGTTATTTTACACGCCATGCTGGTGTTTTACTGCATTTTGTAACAGTTGTATTATTCCTGGCTGGTGAGATATTCTACCAATATTTTTTTCTGAGTTAAACCGCCCTTTCGCGACATTACGGTGTTTCCTTCTGGTGTATTCAATAGATTGCACAGCGTAGAGCCGTTATTACGCTTCTGGGTATTCCGTCCTTTCTGCGGCTGTCCGCCTCCCCCGCCGGGCTCCAGCCTTTGCCTCTCTGCATTTCCTCACGGTGCTTTCACTGGATGTGCGTAAAGAGCCCTAATGAGAGGGCAAACAGTGTCAGTTTGTACTTGAACACATCCCGCGCCCGTTCCCCGAAAATGGCCAAACGGGTCCGGGATCTGGGCCGATAACATCGAACATTGGCCGGCGAGTTTCCATCCAGAGTCCTGGTGGAGGGGTGGGGGTCCAGACTGCGGGGAACTGGGGGGCTGCACCGAGAGAAGGAGCTTTGAGGGTTCATAATGCTACACGTGCCCACCATCACACATGGCCGTGAGGTGAGCGCCTGGATCTGAGCACAAGGAGAATGTGTCACCAGAGCTCGAGCACGAAGAATGAAACGAGTGTATGTTCCAAGAACAATAAACGCATTTCTGAGCAGAAGAATAAAGAAAGAAGGCAGAGCCTCGACCCTGTGTCTCAGAGACCCCCCCCTCCAGCCTCGACTTGGGTAGTATCCCCCTCCCGAGCTCCCGAAAGTAACCCGCGTGTGCCCGCTTGAAACAGAGCTCTGCAAAGCCACTTTTCCTCAAATTGCACCAAGACCGTGTTTGAAAAACTTCGCAAGTATTGCGAAAGTGTCACGTTAAAATGGGGAAAGGAAAAATTCTGCTAAAGCTTTTAAGTGATTTTTTTTGCCAAATCTTCTTTGTGTGAGAGAATTGTTGCACAAAACAGTTTCTCCACAAAATTCTTCTGGAATTTTTTTTTTCAAACGCTTGTTATTGTCAAAATTTTGCGAAGTTTAAAAACTTTGAAAGATTAGTGCAAAGTCGGTTTGACGAGGCTTCGAGGATACATTTTAAATTCCACCTCCCGTGCTAGAAACATTAAAAACACTGCAAACCTTCCACCCTTCCTGCAAGCCCCCCATGTCCAGGGGCGGTGAGAGCTTCGGAACCCCCCAAGGGCCAGGCTCTGTGGTGGGAGCTTTATTTATGGCACCGGCAGTGACAGAGTCACCGTGGCTACCGTCAGCCCAGCTGTATCACTAAAAGGGCATGAGTGGGGACGGTCAGCCCAGTGGTGCCACTGAGCGGTGCCACTAAAAGGGCCTGCATGGCTATGGTCAGCCCAGTGGTGCCACTCAAAGGGCATGTGTGGCTATGGTCAGCCCAGCATGCCCTGAAAGGGCATGTGTGGCTGCCGCCAACCAAGCATGCCACTGAAAGGGCATGAGTGGCTACCATCAGCCCAGCAGTGCCACTGAAAAGGCCTGCGTGGCTATGGTCAGCCCAGCTGTGCCACTGAAAGGGCATGCATGGCTATGGTCAGCCCAGCAGTGCCACTCAAAGGGCATGCATGGCTACAGTCAGCCCAGCGTGCCACTGAAAGGGCATGCATGGCTACCATCAGCCCAGCGTGCCACTGAAAGGGCATGCATGGCTACTGTCAGCCCAGAATGCCCCTGAAAGGGCATGCGTGGCTACCGTCAGCCAAGCGTGCCACTGAAAGGGCATGCATGGCTACAGTCAGCCCAGCTGTGCCACTGAAAGGGCCTGAGTGGCTATGGTCAGCCCAGCTCAGCTGTTTCTTTCTGCACCTCTCTTTTTTCTTTCTGTATCCCTCTTGCCTCTTTCTGCACCCCACTTCCCACTTTTTGCATCTTTGTTGCTTCTTTCTGCACCTCTCTTGCTTCTTTTTGCATCCCTCGTGCCTCTTTCTGCACCCCTCTTCCCTCTTTCTGCACTCCTCTTGCCTCTTTCTGTGCTGCTGTTGCTTCTTTCTGCACTTCTCTTGCCTCTTTCTGCACCACTCTTGCCACTTTCTGTTCCTCTGTTGCCTCTTTCTGCACGTCTCTTGCCTCTTTCTGCACCCTTAGTGCCTCTTTCAGCACCTTTGTTGGTACTGTCTGCACTGCTCTTGCTTCTATCTGCTACTCTCTTGCACATTCCTGCACCCCTCTTGCCTCTTTCTGCACCACACTTGCCTCTTTCTGCACTTCTCTTGCTTCTTTCCACACCTCTGTTGCTTCTTTCAGCACCTCTCTTGCATCTTTCTGCACCTCTGAAACCTCGTTCTGCACCTCTGTTGCCTCTTTCTGCACCTCACTTGCTTCATTCTGCATCCCTCTTGCCTCTTTCTGCACCCCTCTTTTCTCTTTTTGCACCTCTCTTGCCTCTTTCTGCACACCTGTTCCCTCTGTTTGCACCTTTCCTGCCTGTTTCTGCACCTCTCTTGCCCCTTTTTGTACCTCTGTTGCTTCTTTCTGCACTCCTCTTGCCTCTTTCCGCACCACTGTTGCTTCATTCTGCACTTTCCATGCTTCTTTCTTCACCTGTCTTGCTTCTTTCTGCACCCTTGTTGTCTCTTTCTGCACTCATCTTCCCTCTTTCTACACTTCTCTTGCATCTTTCTGCACCTCTGTTGCTTCTTGTGGCACTCCTCTTGCCTCTTTCTGCACCCTTCTTCCCTCTTTCTGCACCTCTCTTGCCTCTTTCTGCACCCCTGTTCCCTTTTTCTGCATCTCTCTTGCCTGTTTCTGAAACTCTCTTGCCTCTTTCTGTAGTTCTCTTACCTCCTTCTGCACCTCTGTTGCTTCTTTCTGCACTTCTCGTGCCACTTTCTGTACTCCAGTTGCTTCATTCTGCACTTCCCATGTTACTTTCTGCACCTGTCTTGCTTCTTTCTGCACTCTTGTTGTCTCTTTCTGCACTCGTCTTCCCTCTTTTTCTACCTTTCTTGCCTCTTTCTGCATCTTATTTGCCTCTTTCTGCACTTCTCTTGCTTCTTTCCACACCTCTGTTGCTTCTTTCAGCACCTCTCTTGCATCTTTCTGCACCTCTGAAACCTCGTTCTGCACCTCTGTTGCCTCTTTCTGCACCTCACTTGCTTCATTCTGCATCCCTCTTGCCTCTTTCTGCACCCCTCTTTTCTCTTTTTGCACCTCGCTTGTCTCTTTCTGCACACCTGTTCCCTCTTTTTGCACCTTTACTGCCTGTTTCTGCACCTCTCTTGCCCCTTTTTGTACCTCTGTTGCTTCTTTCTGCACTCCTCTTGCCTCTTTCCGCACCACTGTTGCTTCATTCTGCACTTTCCATGCTTCTTTCTTCACCTGTCTTGCTTCTTTCTGCACCCTTGTTGTCTCTTTCTGCACTCGTCTTCCCTCTTTCTACACTTCTCTTGCATCTTTCTGCACCTCTGTTGCTTCTTGTGGCACTCCTCTTGCCTCTTTCTGCACCCTTCTTCTCTCTTTCTGCACCTCTCTTGCCTCTTTCTGCACCCCTGTTCCCTTTTTCTGCATCTCTCTTGCCTGTTTCTGAAACTCTCTTGCCTCTTTCTGCAGTTCTCTTACCTCCTTCTGCACCTCTGTTGCTTCTTTCTGCACTTCTCGTGCCACTTTCTGTACCCCAGTTGCTTCATTCTGCACTTCCCATGTTACTTTCTGCACCTGTCTTGCTTCTTTCTGCACTCTTGTTGTCTCTTTCTGCACTCGTCTTCCCTCTTTTTCTACCTTTCTTGCCTCTTTCTGCATCTTATTTGCCTCTTTCTGCACTTCTCTTGCTTGTTTCTGCATCTCTCTGCCTCTTTCTGCACCTCTCTTAACTCTTTCTGTACATCACTTGCTTCTTTCTGCACCCCTCTTACCTCTTTCTGCATCCCTCTTTACTCTTTCTGCACCACTTTTGCCTGTTTCTGCACCTCTCTTGCCTCTTCTCTTTCTGCACCTCTCTTGCTTCTTTCTGCACCTCTCTTGCTTCTTTTTGCAGCCCTTGTGCTTCTTTCTGCACCCGTCTTCCCTCTTTCTGCACTCCTCTCGCCTCTTTCTGCACCACTGTTGCTTCTTTCTGCACTTCTCTTGCCTCTTTCTGCAACACTCTTGCCTCTTTCTGTTCCTCTGTTGCCTCGTTCTGCACATCTCTTGCCTCTTTCTGCATCCTTAGTGCCTCTTTCAGCACCTATGTTGGTACTGTCTGCACTGCTCTTGCTTCTATCTGCTACTCTCTTGCACATTCCTGTACCCCTCTTGCCTCTTTCTGCACCTCACTTGCCTCTTTCTGCAGCTCTCTTGCTTCTTTCCACACCTCTGTTGCTTCTTTCAGCAATTCTCTTGACTCTTTCTGTACAACACTTGCTTCTCTCTGTACCCCTGTTCCCTCTTTCTGCACATTTCCTGCCTGTTTCTGCACAGCTTTTGCCTGTTTCTGCACCGCTGTTGCTTCTTTCTGCACTTCTCTTGCCTCTTTCTGTACTACTCTTGCCTCTTTCTGTTCCTCTGTTGCCTCTTTCTGCACTTCTCTTGCCTCTTTCTGCATCCTTAGTGCCTCTTTCAGCACCTATGTTGGAACTGCCTGCACTGCTTTTGCTTCTATCTGCTACTCTCTTGCACATTCCTGCACCCCTCTTGCCTATTTCTACACCTCACTTGCCTCTTTCTGCAGTTCTCCTGCTTCTTTCCACACCTCTGTTGCTTCTTTCAGCAATTCTCTTGCCTTCTTTCTGCACCTCACTTGACTCTTTCTGTACATCACTTGCTTCTTTCTGTACCTCTCTTACCTCTTTCTGCATCCCTCTTTACTCTTTCTGCACCACTTTTGCCTGTTTCTGCACCTCTCTTGCCTCTTCTCTTTCTGCACCTCTCTTGCTTCTTTCTGCACCTCACTTGCTTCTTTTTGCATCCCTTGTGCTTCTTTCTGCACCCTTCTTACCTCTTTCTGCACTCCTCTCGCCTCTTTCTGCACCGCTGTTGCTTCTTTCTGCACTTCTCTTGCCTCTTTCTGCAACACTCTTGCCTCTTTCTGTTCCTCTGTTGCCTCGTTCTGCACATCTCTTGCCTCTTTCTGCATCCTTAGTGCCTGTTTCAGCACCTATGTTGGTACTGTCTGCACTGCACTTGCTTCTATCTGCTACTCTCTTGCACATTCCTGTACCCCTCTTGCCTCTTTCTGCACCTCACTTGCCTCTTTCTGCAGTTCTCTTGCTTCTTTCCACACCTCTGTTGCTTCTTTCAGCAATTCTCTTGACTCTTTCTGTACATCACTTGCTTCTTTCTGTACCCCTGTTCCCTCTTTCTGCACCTTGCCTGCCTGTTTCTGCACAGCTTTTGCCTGTTTCTGCACCGCTGTTGCTTCTTTCTGCACTTCTCTTGCCTCTTTCTGCACTACTCTTGCCTCTTTCTGTTCCTCTGTTGCCTCTTTCTGCACTTCTCTTGCCTCTTTCTGCATCTTTAGTGCCTCTTTCAGCACCTATGTTGGTACCGCCTGCACTGCTTTTGCTTCTATCTGCTACTCTCTTGCACATTCCTGCACCCCTCTTGCCTATTTCTACACCTCACTTGCCTCTTTCTGCAGTTATCCTGCTTCTTTCCGCACCTCTGTTGCTTCTTTCAGCAATTCTCTTGCCTTCTTTCTGCACCTCTCTTGCTTCTTTCTGCACCCCTGTTCCCTCTTTCTGCACCTTTCCTGCCTGTTTCTGCACCTCTCTTGCCTGTTTTTGTACCTCTGTTGCTTCTTTCTGCACTCCTCTTGCCTCTTTCCGCACCACTGTTGCTTAATTCTGCACTTTCCATGCTTCTTTCTTCACCTGTCTTGCTTCTTTCTGCACCCTTGTTGTCTCTTTCTGCACTCGTCTTCCCTCTTTCTGCACTTCTCTTGCTTCTTTCTGCACCTCTGTTGCTTCTTGTGGTACTTCTCTTGCCTCTTTCTGCACCCTTCTTCCCTCTTTCTGCACCTCTCTTGCCTCTTTCTGCACCCCTGTTCCCTTTTTCTGCATCTCTCTTGCCTGTTTCTGAAACTCTTGCCTCTTTCTGCAGTTCTCTTACCTCCTTCTGCACCTCTGTTGCTTCTTTCTGCACTTCTCGTGCCACTTTCTGTACCCCAGTTGCTTCATTCTGCACTTCCTATGTTACTTTCTGCACCTGTCTTGCTTCTTTCTGCACTCTTGTTGTCTCTTTCTGCACTCGTCTTCCCTCTTTTTTTTTACCTTTCTTGCCTCTTTCTGCATCTTATTTGCCTCTTTCTGCACTTCTCTTGCTTCTTTATGCACCTCTGTTGCTTCTTTCAGCAATTCTCTTGCCTCTTTCTGCACTTCTCTTGCTTGTTTCTGCATCTCTCTGCCTCTTTCTGTACCTCTCTTAACTCTTTCTGTACATCACTTGCTTCTTTCTGCACCCCTCTTGTTGGAACTGCCTGCTTCTTTACACACCTCTGTTGCTTCTTTCAGCAATTCTCTTGCCTTCTTTCTGCACCTCTCATGCTTCTTTCTGCACCCCTGTTCCCTCTTTCTGCACCTTTCCTGCCTGTTTCTGCACCTCTCTTGCCTGTTTTTGTACCTCTGTTGCTTCTTTCTGCACTCCTCTTGCCTCTTTACGCACCACTGTTGCTTCATTCTGCACTTTCCATGCTTCTTTCTTCACCTGTCTTGCTTCTTTCTGCACCCTTGTTGTCTCTTTCTGCATTCGTCTTCCCTCTTTCTGCACTTCTCTTGCTTCTTTCTGCACTTCTGTTGCTTCTTGTGGTACTTCTCTTGCCTCTTTCTGCACCCTTCTTCCCTCTTTCTGCACCTCTCTTGCCTCTTTCTGCACCCCTGTTCCCTTTTTCTACAACTCTCTTGCCTGTTTCTGAAACTCTCTTGCCTCTTTCTGCAGTTCTCTTACCTCCTTCTGCACCTCTGTTGCTTCTTTCTGCACTTCTCGTGCCACTTTCTGTACCCCAGTTGCTTCATTCTGCACTTCCCATGCTACTTTCTGCACCTGTCTTGCTTCTTTCTGCACTCTTGTTGTCTCTTTCTGCACTTGTCTTCCCTCTTTTTGTACCTTTCTTGCCTCTTTCTGCATCTTATTTGACTCTTTCTGCACTTCTTTTGCTTCTTTCTGCACCTCTGTTGCTTCTTTCAGCAATTCTCTTGCCTCTTTCTGCACTTCTCTTGCTTGTTTCTGCAGCTCTCTGCCTCTTTCTGCACCTCTCTTAACTCTTTCTGTACATCACTTGCTTCTTTCTGCACCCCTCTTGCCTCTTTCTTCATCCCTCTTTACTCTTTCTGCACCACTTTTGCCTGTTTCTTTACCTCTCTTGCCTCTTCTCTTTCTGCACCTCTCTTGCTTCTTTCTGCGCCTCTCTTGCTTCTTTTTGCATCCCTCTTCCCTCTTTCTGCACTCCTCTCGCCTCTTTCTGCACCACTGTTGCTTCTTTCTGCACTTCTCTTGCCTCTTCTGCACCACTCTTGCCTCGTTCTGCATATCTCTTGCCTCTTTCTGCATCCTTAGTGCCTCTTTCAGCACCTATGTTGGTACTGTCTGCACTGCTCTTGCTTCTATCTGCTACTCTCTTGCATATTCCCTCACCCCTCATGCCTCTTTCTGCACCTCACTTGCCTTCTTTCTGCCCCACTCTTACTTCTTTCTGCAGCCCTGTTCCCTCTTTCTGCACTTCTCTTGCTTCTTTCTGCATCCTTCTTCCCTCTTTCTGCACCTCTCTTGCCTCTTTCTGCACCCCTGTTCCCTTTTTCTGCATCTCTCTTGCCTGTTTCTGAAACTCTCTTGCCTCTTTCTGCAGTTCTCTTGCCTCTTTCTGCACTTCCCATGCTTCTTTCTGCACCTGTCTTGCTTCTTTCTGCACTCTTGTTGTCTCTTTCTGCACTCGTCTTCCCTCTTTCTGTACCTCTCTTGCCTCTTTCTGCATCTTACTTGCCTCTTTCTGCACTTCTCTTGCTTCTTTCCGCACCTCTGTTGCTTCTTTCAGCAATTCTCTTCCCTCTTTTTGCACTTCTCTTACCTGTTTCTGCACCTCTCTTTACTCTTTCTGCACCACTCTTGTCTCTTTCAGCACCTCTGTTGCTTTTTTCTGCACTTCTCTTGCCTCTTTCTGAACCTCTGACTTAGAGGTAGTTTTAATCCCCTGCCCTATTATGTACTAGGGCCTTACAGGGTAGGTCATGCCAATCACAGGGGTACCCCAACCCATAGTGTACCCTAGTATATGTAGGTGTTTTCACTATATTCTAAGTGTCTTTTAGCACAGCACTGGCTCTGGGCCTGGTTAGTTAGAGCCAGTTACCACCAGTAGCAGTGAACATAAAGTTGGGGGCACAAGAAAACTTTGCAACAAGGCCTCTTTCTGCATCTCTGTTTTTTTTTTGTTTTTTTTTTTGAAACCGTTTATTACAAATCTCAAGAATATACAAATATGGGCCCACAACCTTCCGGCCGGCCGCTAGGAATGGCAGAAACATATGACATACGTTCATAGAACACTTGGCGTTACAGAGGAGCATAAGCAGGAGTTATCAAGCCGTAATACCCCACAGTACGGTTTCATTTTATACAAACAACAAGAAAACAACACCCACAAGGCTACCCACAGTCAAAAGTAGCAGCACGTGCTCCCCAAGTGGGGAACCCCAACTATCCAGAGGAGTCCAAAGAGGGGAAGGGGAACAGAGCGAGGACTGGGGGAACCCTGTGCCCGGGGCTGGGGGAAGGAGTCAACTAAGGGGACGGGGCTGGTGAGGCAGCAGGCAGCAACGGTGGCGCGCAAATACTCCCACGGTAGGCGTTCCAGGGGCCCCACACTTTCACCCATGTCCCAGGCTTACCCCTCGCCACATACACCACCTTTTCTCGAAACATGCACCAGTCCATGTGTTCTTTCCAGGCCGACACCGCCGGGGGGTTCTGGGATCCCCACAGTTGCGCAATATCACGCTTAGCAATCATATATCCCAGAGTCACCCACCACGTTTGCGGAGCCGAATAGTCAGTTGGTTCCCACACATTCAACAGGCATCTCCTCGCTTCAGGCAGCAGCGCAACACGCGTAACCACTCGCAGGACCTCGTGCACACCGCGCCAGAATCGCTCCACCTTCGGGCATTCCCATAAAATATGCAGGAAGGTCGCCAAGGCACCACAACCACGCTTACACAATCCATCCTCCGTATAGCCCATACGCTGAAGCCTTGGCCCCGTCATGTAGACCCGGTGGAGTATCTTAAGCTGGACGAAGCGAAGGCGAGCCGGTATAGCCACCTCCTTCGGAGAGGCCACCGCGGAGATCCAGTCCTCATCGTCCAACTCCAGACCGTCGGCAACCCAAGCCTCGCGGAGGCCAATCAGCAAGCCCGAGCGATCATTAATCAGTTTTTTATAAATAAGGGAGATCGTACTGTCTGGGACGTGGCCATCTAGCACTCTATCCTCCAGGGGGGAAGACTCCGGGATGGAGGCGACGTCTGGGAAGACGGAGCCCAGTGCATGACGGACCTGCAGGTACCGAAAGTATTCACTGCCCTGCAACTGAAACTCCGTCTGCAGCATCTCGAATGTTTTAAGTCCTCCCCTCGACCAGAGATCCCCCACTCTACTGATGCCTATCATGTCCCATTTCTCGAAGCCCTTCGAGGTCCAGAGAGAGCCCAACTTCTCAGACGCATACAGCGGTGACGCCCGGGTCAAACGGTCCTTCCACCCCATAGCTGCATTAGCCGCATGCCATACTCTGACCATGACACGCGTAGGTCCCGTCAAGCGAGCGTCGGGCGCGCCAGAGTAGAGCGCTCGATTGTAGTCGCCACCGGGCAGTAGCATCTTGTCCATCTCAAATGCCGGGTTCAAGGCGGGCCCGTAGAGGCCATGGTTAATTGCAGCTAGCTGGGAGGCCCAGTAATACCGTTCAATATCCGGGAGGGCAATCCCCCCGTCATACCATGGGAGCGTCAACTTCGCCAGGGCAATGCGCGGCCTCCCGTCCCAGAACAGGAGGCGCTGTAGACTCTCCACCTCACGGAAGTAGCGCGCCGGGACTGGGTCCATAGTGTTCTGGAGAGCGTATAAGAAACGTGGCAACGACATCATCTTAAACAACGCCGCCCGGCCGAGCGGCGATAGCGGCAGGCGCCGCCAACGCACGACGTCCTCCTTCAAGCGCTGAAGGGGGGGAAGCAAGTTCCGCTCGTAGCGGGCCTCTGGGTCCAGAGTAATGTAGACACCCAGGTATCGAAACCCCTGAGAGGCAATCTGAATCGGACAACCCCGCGGGAGGACAGGAGCCTCCCCAGAGAGCACATACACACATGATTTAGCCCAGTTGATGACAAGGCCTGAGTTCCGGCCGAATGAACGTAAAACATCAACCAGGACTATCAGCGACTTACGTGGGGAGGCTAGGTACAAAAGGATGTCATCAGCGTATAGGGACACACGGTCCTCATACTCGGGGGTCCAACGGAGACCACGGATGGAGGGATGCCACCGCAGCCACTCCGCCAGGGGCTCCAAGGCCAGCGCAAACAGGAGCGGCGACAAGGGGCAGCCCTGTCGCGTGCCCCGGCCCAGCTCGAATGGGGCCGAAACTCTTCCATTCACCACCACCTGTGCCAATGGGCCCGAATACAACAATTTGACCCAACTGATGAAGCCCGGGCCAAATCCAAACTTCGCCAGCATCGCCCAAATGTATGGCCACTCAAGCGTGTCAAACGCCATAGTGGCGTCTAAGGACGCCAAAATGGCCGGCTCCCGCACGAATGGGACACGTGCGAGCACCCCGTGCAAACGCCGCAGATTAAGGGCCGTGTTGCGATGGGGGATAAAGCCGGACTGGTCTTGGTGGACCAGATCGCCCACCACGCCGACCAGCCGATTGGCCAGGACCTTGGCGAGAATTTTGGGCTCCGCATTCAAGAGCGAGATAGGCCGATAGGATGTAACCCGGTCCCGAGGTCTCCCCTCCTTGTGGATCACCACGATAGTAGCCAGACGCTGGTCCGGCGGGAGGGAGCCCAGCGAGTGGGCCGCCAGGAACATCGCGCGGAGGTGGGGTGCCAGTACATCTGGTCGCAACTTGTACAGCTCGATAGGGATGCCATTCGGGCCCATGGCCTTGCCAGAGGCAACCGAACGTATGGCGAGGGCAATTTCGTCGGATGTGGGAGCGGCATCCAGCGACACCCTGTCCTCCTCCGAGAGGGAGGGCAGCGCGATATCCCTAAGCAGGGAATGGGAGTCCTCCTCCGAGCAAGGAGAGACCGGAGAATACACCTCGCGGAAATAATCCGCGAAACAGGAGACAATTTCTTCTGGCTCGGTTACACTCACACCATCCGTCCTCTCAATCAGCGGGACCACACGATTCACTCTCTCCTTTTTATCCAACCACGCTATCAGTTTGCCCGCCTTATCACCCACATCATACAGTCGCCCCTGTTGCTCCCTACTGAGGCCCCTGGCCGCCTCCGTAACGAGGGCCCTGTAGGCCGCCTGCTTAAGTTGTAGGACATGTAGTGCAGCATCCGTCACTCCGCCCTCCAAATCACCCTCCAATTCAGCAATTTTGGCCTCCACCCGGGTAACCTCCTCCCGCTCGCGCCTCCGGGCATGGGAAATAAAGGACAGGGCCTCCCCTCTGAGAACTGTCTTGAAGGCTTCCCACAGGGAGATAGCCGAAGGGACGGACCCCACATTCTCATCAAAGTATCGCTGCAAGGATTTAATCACATCAGCGCGAATGGTGGGGTCGCGCAGGTACCAGGCATTGATCGGAACTACCCTGCCCTCACCCCTCGGAAAGACATCAAAATGGAACAGGAGCGGGGAGTGATCTGAGATACCCCGCGCCAAATGGCGCACCTCCCCCACCCTCCCAGCATAGGCCGCCGGGACAAGGACATGATCAAGCCGTGAGAGGCTACCATGGGCCCCCGAGTGGAAAGTGTACTGCTGCTGCGTGGGATGTTTTAAGCGCCAGCAGTCCACCAATCCCAATGTATCCAAGAGGCCGGATAGCCACGCCTGCGCCCGGGGGAGGTCCCTAGGGGGGTGACGATCCAGAGTCCCAGAAACCACCGCATTGAAGTCCCCCCCAACCACTAGGAGTCCCCCCGGAAGGCCCAGGAGGAGGCGCCCCAGGTCTGCAAAAGTAGTCGCCTGTAGCCCCGGTGGGACGTATACTGATACAAAGACCACTACTTTGCCTTCCATTCTCCCCACTAAAACAGCATAGCGTCCCCTATCATCATGGCGCACCTCATCAATTTCCAACGGGAGCGAGTTCTTCACCATAATGCCCACACCCCGTGAGCCCGACGTGAAGCCCGAGTGGGCCACCAAACGATAGCCACGCCGATTCATGGCACAAAAAGAGTTTCCAATAAGGTGTGTCTCCTGCAGGAAGACTACATCGGGTGAGATTCGTTTCAAATACTGCAGGACCACACCTCGTTTGATCCTATCCCCCAGTCCATTAACGTTCCAAGACAACAAAGTCAAATCCCTACCCCCCATCACACACAAGAGCCATCAGTCGTCCCCCGGAGAGCACCTTAAAAACAACACAAAAAAGGGTTTGCCTTGTGGTAAAAACGAACAACACCCCACCCCAACTCCCCCACCCCAACAGAACTCCCCCCTCCCTGCACCCCTGCATGAGCCCAAACAGCCCCCCCAAAGTGCAGTGTGCCTGTCGCCCCATAGATGGTGAAACTAACTAGACCCCCAGAGGAGGAGGGAGAACCCCCAAGAGACCCCACACGACCTCCACAGGAGGGAAACTTACTCGAACAGACGAACAGTCAAAAGTGACATCAATTTTGTCCAGAGCGAGGCATAATATTAGTCCCTCAGTCCTGATCCGGCGGGCCCTCTCCCCCAACCGCACCCCCCCACCCCCCCGATCCCGATCCCCAGGCAAGGTATCTAGCCAGTCCCCGGCTGCCTCGGGACGATCAAAAAAGTGTGTGCGGCCATCCAACTCCACCCGCAGCTTAGCCGGGAAAAGCATAGCATACTTGAGATTTAGGTCCCGTAGACGACGTTTGACTCCGAGAAAGCTTAGTCTCTGCTTTTGGACCGCTGGGGTGAAGTCAGGATAAAAATTTATATCCATATTGTCGAGTCTGACCGGTCCCTGTAGTCTGGAGGATTGCAGGATAGCGTCTCTGTCCCGAAAGTTGAAAATCCGGGCGATGAGAGGCCTCGGAGGGGCTCCGGCCTTAGGCCTTCCCCCGGGAACCCTGTGGGCCCGCTCCACCGCGAAGAATTTACTCAGCCCCCGGGGCTGGAGATGGGTGAGAATCAAGTCCTCCACGAATAGATCCGCCGCCGCCTCCTCACGTCCCTCAGGCACCCCGAGAATACGGACATTGTTCCTCCGGGCCCGACCCTCAGAATCCTCCAGGCGACGATCCATCAGCGCGCTCGCCTGGCCGAGCCGGCGCACCTCCTTTTGGAGGGCTGCCACATCCGTCGTAAGGCCCGATGTGGTGTGGGCCAAAGAATCGACCCGGTCATTAGTCTTGGATAGATCGGCCCTTACCAGGCCAACATCCACGAGGACCGAGTCAATTTTCTGCGCCAGTGTATCAAAACGCTGGTCCACCGAGGCCTTCATCTCAGCGATAGCGCCCATTACATCCCGCAGGGTCAGATCCGCGGGTAGAGCAGGAGCATCAGTCGGGCCCTCAGGGGACCTACGCGGCACCTCGGGAGATCCCTTCTGGAGGGTATAGCGGTCCATGCTGTTAGACTGGTGGGCTGCGCCACGTCGGGTCGATTTCACCTTTGCCCGATCTCCATCTTGCTTTGTGGACATGGTTCCAGTCCCACGGCCGTGCCAGGCACGTCGTAGAGGGCGGGCAAGCCGGTTCACGGGATCCGGGGGGGGGTCACCACAGGGCCGCGGGGCAGATCACAGCCGGCGGGCCGGCAGGGCACCCCAACGAGGCCACACCACCTCACAGTGCCCCGCGACCCAACCTCGCCGAGACAGCAAGGAGGGTGCAAAAGCGAAAGTGAAAGTGCGGGGTACGCGAGCCGCCGCGCCCAGCCCGCCGCTGTTGTTCACTTTGCCTCCGGATCACCCCACAGCTCCAATCCGGGGTCCGGCGTGGAGAAGGCCGCAAATCTCAATCGGTGCTACCGCCGGAGTCCGAGGTCCAATTTGGAAGCGGAAAGCGGGTGCCACCTCAGCTCGGGCTCACCAACACAGTCCCCTCATCTAGGACAGGATATTGTCAGGATATATGTAGGAGGTCGCGGAGGTCCTCGGGAGCCTCGCACCTACGCGGCCATCTTGGTTGCGCGCTAGGCTCCTCCTCTTCTGCATCTCTGTTGGTTCTTTCTGCATATCTCTTGCTTCTTTCTGCACCTGTATTCCTCTTTCTGGACTTCTGTTGCCTCTTTCTGCATTTCTCTTGCTTCTTTCTGCACCTTTCTTCCTCTTTCTGCACATGTCCTACCTCTGTAGGCATAGTTAGAAATTAGCATTTAAAAAACCTTTGAAATTCACTGAAAAAACCATAGGTTTCACGGACGTTATAGTTAGAAATTAGCATTTAAAAAACCTTTGAAATTCCCTGAAAAAATCATAGGTTTCAGGGATATTATAGTTAGAAATTATCATTTAAAAAACCTTTGAAATTCACTGTAAAAACCATAGGTTTCAGGGATATTATAGTTAGAATTTATCATTTAAAAAACCTTTGAAATTCACTGTAAAAACCATAGGTTTCAGGGATGTTATAGTTAGAAATTAGACTTTACAAAACCTTAGAAATTCACTGAAAAACCCACAGGTTTTAGGGGCGTTATAGTTAGTTAGACATTTCACCCGTTATAGTTCGTTGAGCTAACTATAACTCGCGCCCCCGCAATGCACTGCTGATGACGTCACATATTACATCATTCATGACACGGGCAGTGACATCACTGATGACATCATTGACAACATCTCAAATGACATCACTGTTGATATCATCCAGTGACTGTGTGTTTCTGTAAAGTTTAAATATCTTTTATATATATAAATGCCAAGGTGTTTCGAAGAATGAGTGGGTGTATGAGTGTTAGGGGAAGGTGAACAATGCAATTTCTGTCACATGCTTCTGGGAGGGGTGGAGTGCTCCATCTCGCTGAGCTGTGGGACAAGGGCGCCTGGTGGGGGTTGTAGTGCAGTCTTCCCACCCACAAACTCCCTGAAGCCTCCCGTGATTATAACTTTTTCTTAAATGCACTCCCCCCACCCAGAAGCATGTGGCATCCATTGTATCTCACCAACCAAACTTACAGGTAGGTAGCCATCTTAACAGGAAGGGGTGTTAATGGGTGGGAAGACTGCACTACTACTCCCACCAGACCCCCTTGTCCCACAGCTGAGCAAGATGGAGCACTCCCCTCTCCCAGAAGCATGTGGCAGCCATTGTATCTCACTAACCAAAGTTACAGGTAGATAGCCATCATAACAGGGAGGGGTGTTTGTGGGTGGGAAGACTGCACTAAAACCCTCATCAGGTTCCCTTGTCCCACAGCTCAGCAATGTGGAGCACTCCCCCCTCCCAGAAGCATGTGGCAGACATTGCATTTTTCACCTTTACCTAACAGGTAGGTAGCCGTTTTCACAGGGAGGGGTGTTTGTGGGTGGGAAGACTGCACCACAACCCGTCATCAGGCCCCCTTGTCCCACAGCTGAGCAAGATGGAGCACTCCATCCCACCAAGAAGCATGGGGCAGCCATGGCATTGCTCCCTTCAAACTCACAGGTAGGCAGCCATCTCATGCTCTCTTGTCGCACCCCTGAGCAGGATGGAACACTCCCTTCACCCAAGAGCCGTGTGTAACCTATTCCCTCCCTCTGCTCAACTTCACAGGTAGGTAGCCATTTTCACAGGGAGAGCTGTTTGTGGGTGGGAAGACTGCACTAAAACCCCCACCAGGCCCCCTTTTCCCACAGCTAAGCAGGATGGAACACTCCCCCACCTAGAACCATGTGACAGCCATTTCATTGTTCTCATCAAACTCACAGGTAGGTAGCCATCTTAACAGGGAGGGGTGTTTCCTCATATCACACTTACAGGTAGGTAGCCATCTTAACAGGGAGGGGTGTTTGTGGTGAGGAAGCCTGCACTACAACTCCCACCAGGCACCCTTGTCACAATGCACAAATGTACATTCTTATCCCACAGTCTTTTTCCCCGCAGGGAATCACAACGCAGTCGTTACAATGACCGCGTTGTGATTCTGCATACCATTATTCCGCAAGTCGGAACAACGAATTGCAGAGGATGGGCGCTGGATGTTTGAATAGTATAATTTACTAATCCAACTCCAGTCTGTGCGGACAATAGGGACAATAGGGAAGGTGTTGGATTTTAAATCCAACACCTCTCCACCCCTCCACAAGTCATTCTGACTGGTGGAGTAATGGTATGCAGAATCACAACGCGGTCGTTGTAACGACCACGTGATTCCCTGCAGGGAAAAAGATTCATCCCACAAAGCACACCAGGATGGAGCACTCCCACCATCCAGTACCATGTAGCAGACATTCCATTGCTCACCTTCACCTAACAGGTAGGTAACCATCTTAACAGGGAGGGGTGTTTGGGGGTGGGAAGCCTGCAGTACAACTCCCACCAGGCACCCTTGTCCCACAGCTGAGCAAGATGGAGGACTCCACCACAGACCCAGAAAGATGTGTTATATACAAATGATGGCAGTGGTTTCAAGGAAAAAGCCAGCACCTCTGTTGAGTTTGCAATCGTAATGTTACACAGTCTTAAGGCGTGTTCAATGAAAACACTGTGCCACCTACAGTGTTACCCAGTACATAGAGAGAACTTACTCTAGAACTTCAAATGAGGAAATTAAGCAACAGAGCACAGCACAATAAACAGTTCCAACTGACTATTTGGTCAGTAGACAGTTTAATTTCAAAATTAGCAATCAAAGAACAAACAGTATAACGCAGTCTTGACCATAGGTGGATCAATTCTTGATATGTTGACACGTTGATGAAGTATACACACAGCCGACACGTGTTTCGCCGTTTGACGACTTTCTCAAGGCTGTTGATAAAAACGTATGGTGTACAGCTCAAAATCAGTGTACGTCGCTCCTAGCAGCAGGAAAGCTAGAAGACTCGTTCTAATAGACGAGCGGAGGCAGTGTATCAAGCCTCCAGAAAGACAAGCGTCTACCGTAGTAATCCGTATGCGTGTTGCTCCCTGCTCGCAATCAATAAAGGAGTGACGTAACGCTGAACTTTGGCAAAGATAAATTTGCATTTCATGGATAATTATGGAATGGAGCAATATCTCTGAACCCCTTTTAAACAGAAGCAAAGGGTGTTCAAATTACGTTCTCTTTATCTGGACACTGATTTTAAGCTGTACACCATATGTTTTTATCAACAGCCTTGAGAAAGTTGTCAAACGATGAAACACGTGTTTGGTCTTTGATTGCTAATTTTGAAATTAAACTGTCTACTAACGAAATAGTCAGTTGGAACTGTTTATTGTGCTGTGCTCTGTTGCTTAATCACCCAGAAAGATGAGTCAGAAATTCTGCACAAATGTGCCACAGAACAGGTGAGTAGACAGTGCATGCACCCTGCCATTTCACTCAAAAAGCATGGCGCCATATGACCACACCAGCCCTCACATCCCACCAAACTTGGCATAGATCCAATAGCCACTTCCAGTGTGCAAACAGCTAAGCGTATGTAACTGTCACAGAAACCAAAGTGTGACTCATCAAATCACATGTCTAAGAAATTCAGGGCACAATCATGCACAGCATGGAATGCTATCTCTAAGTGCCATGGGGGCAGAGCGTCAAGGCCCATATGAAAACAAAATAAGCATGGTCAGTAGTAAAAAGAAAGCAAAGCACATGATATGACAAAGGTATGCCTGAGATTCCAATGGCTAGTTCATGTTCAGATGTAATGTCTTCCATGCAGAGTAAACAACAAAGATGCTTCACATAAAGTTGTTGTGCTGCTAGTCGTTAGATGATAACATGTCCTTATAATCACACAATCTGTACGTGGAACATGTTCTCTCTTGACATGCCACACCATGGACAAGTAATGTATGTACCTCCACATCATGTCATGATGCTCAGTACCGTGCAGCCATACAAAGTGATCTCAATGTAAACTGTGTGGTGTATAACATGTAACATCCAAACATCTAACACCAAGCTTATGGGGTGCACTTCTATGACCATTTTCCCTCTGTTCCACAGGGGACCAAGAACTGACAGCTGCAGATGACAACACCAACCTGCAGAGCCAGTCTCCCCCCCCCCCCCCGGAACATGGACTCTCTGATGCAGACTCACTAGATTCCTTGGATGTGGACCCAGAACCTGGCCCATCAGGCCCTGCCAGGGTGCAGCAGGTCCCAGGCCCCCACTGTCCCCACCACCACCACCTCAGCAACAACAACTGCATTGACCCCTGCTGTAACAAACTGTACAGCCTCCACCACCACTACCAGTGCTGCCTACAACACTGTCCCTGCCTCAGAGGAGGCCCACACCACCTTAAAATCTCAGGAGGGCAGGTAGCATACGCGGGTACATAGAGTGGTGACGCCACAGGACCGGGACAGCAGGGCAGGTGGGAGGGCAACTAGGTGCCAAAATCAACTGGACACTGGGACTGAAGCCCTGGCCAACATTGCCAGAGTCCTTGGGGCATATGAACAAGCCCAGGGACACACGGGCCAGGCTCAGGAAGAATCATGTGAGCTCCACCTGCTGATGAGGTCCATAGACACATGTATGGGCCAAATTGTGGACCTCTTGGGCCAGCTTGTGGGTGTCCTGTGAGACAGGCCTGTGGCCCTGACAACAGCTCAAACTACCTCCAGTGGCCTGCAGGATGACAGTCCCCCCACCTCCCCTGTGGCCACAGAGAGGGGTGAGTCCTCAGACACCGCTGAGCCCGCAGCAGAGGCCCCCCCTGCCAAATGCTCAAGGGGCCGTCCAAGTAAAGCCAAGGAAGGAACACGTGGCAAAGCACCAGCCAAACACCAATCAAGGAGCCAGCCATGATGGCACCCCTCTTCACCTTGCCATTGACTTTGTTGACTGTCCTAATAAACCCTTCCACGTTGTTGGCAGGCGTCTGTTGGACTGTGTCACCACATCAATGTGGTGACTACTCTATTGCCTCATCTACTGTCAGACCGCCAAAAGGTGCCTTGACACTAATGGGCATATTGCAAGACAAAAGTCATGGCCCAAGAGGAAGAATAATGACAAGGACCAATGGTTGGACTAAGCTGAACCGAAAACGGAACTTAAAGATGGCCGCCGCCTTCTAATCAGTTTATTTCCCCACAGGTGTTCTGAGGCTGGTTGAAGCGCGTGCGCTGAGTCAAACCCGCACTTCACTGAAGTTTCAACCGAGTATACACATTCAGGAAAGGCTCCACAGAATTCTTGTACCAAAGAAATATTTTGTCGGGTATTCGTCCGGATATCGACCGCTAGTCCCGTCGGGAGTAGTTTAGGTCAGCGCATAGATTTTCCAGCTTCGTACCTGGTGCTTCTCCCTCAGCAGTCCTCGTCAAAGGGTGAAGGTGACCTGACGGCGTTTGCAGTTTCACTCGAAGTTATCCTGAGGGAAGAAATAAGAGAATAAATAAGCTAAGTGAAAATACAGTTGAAGAAAGAATGAATATTTCTTAGAGCATGGCACAAATAGAAAGACTTGTACTAAGTTAAAGGCTTAGACGGATACTTACCCACAAGGCGTATGCAACCATTGTCCCTGCAAAAATAAAGAGAAGGTTTTATAGAACTTGAGACAAATTGATAGATGTTGTATAAGGTTAAAGATTTAAAACAGATACTTACCAGTAACAGAGTTACACGGCAATAAACCCTACAAAGAAAGTAAGAGAAGAGTTACATTAAAACCTGGGCAGCTTAAAAAAGGACATAGAAATATATAGTCAATAAATTAAAAGAGGAATTGGAAAAGGTTATTCATAAGAATAGAAGCACCACACAAGAAGTAAGTGAAGTAAAAGCCATTTAAATAAATACTTACCAAAGGTGAGGTAGAAGGTTGAAAGGGCTAAAAGTATTATCTTGTTTGATAGGTGAATTCTTCTGGTGTTTTTTAACAAAGAAAAAGAGAAAACAACACAACGAAGCTAGAGGAGAGGCACAGTACTTGGAACTTTGGGTAGGCATAGAATATAGGAGAGAAGGGAATGTGTGAATAATGTAGAACAGGTGATTAACCAATCTTGTTTAATATTTAGATTCTCTCAGATAATATACAGTCTGCAGCTCGGAAGAAGAAGCAGGCGAAGGAGAGAAGACGAGTTTCAGGACCAGTCTCTTCTTGGTTTAATATTTTATCCACTCCCCCTTCCCCCCAGAGGGTAGTCTTGGAGTCTAGATATTTTACTGGACCTCCGGAGTATCTTTGAGGGGGAGTTGGGAACCAGCATCTCTGTTCCTGTGTAGGACTCTTGGTAAGATATTCTCTGCACCTTGACAGAGTGAAGTGCCCACGTTTTAAAAACTTGCACCCGGACAGAGATGGCTGAAGGAATAAAATTGCAGACCTTAGGAACGGTTTTAGAGACTATACAGAAGGAGTTGGTGGCAGTAAGAGAGGAAAATCAGAGTCTTAGACAAGAGGTAGTAAACTCAAGGAAAGAAACGGCGGAATTAACTCAGAGACTAAGGCAACCATTTAGTACAGGACTAAAAACATTAGATCCCCCTATTGAAGGCCCAAGCAGAATAACAACACAAGTAATCCATTCCTTGTCCCCAGTTATACCGTTAGCCCCCCTGAGCGATTTAGTGGAGACCCACAAAAGGCGCAGATATTCATCACTCAGTGCTCTTTACACTTCATGTGTCGCCCTTCAATTTTCCCAGATGCGCAATCAAGGGTGGCCTTTGTGTTGTCATATTTAAGTGGTGGTGCGGCGTCTTGGTCCATGCCTCTGGTTTCCCGTGATGACCCTCTACTGCATAATTACGAAGCAGTCAAGCAAGAATTTCTTCGGATTTTTGACAGGCGAAGAATCTCTCAAGCGGTTGATAATGAATTACTTGATTTAAGGCAAGGAAATCGAGACCTTGTGGCATATTTAGCACAGTTTAACAAACTTGTAGTAGAAACTGACTGGCCCGAGAGTAAAAGAGCTGCAGTTTTTTACAGAGGGCTAAGAGACAAACTCAAAGACGTGCTGGCGCAGATACCAAATTGACCCACGGAAATCTCAGAGCTGGTAGATCTGGTCTTAGAAATAGACTTTCGTGAAGGTGAGAGAAAAGGAGAACAAAGAAGAGATTTTAAACTAATAATTTCCAGATTTGATATGGTTCGGTCAGAAAGCACCAGAATTACAGATGGACAGATGGGTTCGGAACCCATACAAATAGGAACGATAAGAGGTCCTTTGACAAAAGAGGAAAAGGAGAAGAGATGAATGGGCAATTTATGCATGTACTGTGGCTCCAGTGGACATTTCGTTAGAGGATGTCCAAAGAAACCAAAGACTTCCTTTAAGCCGAAGGAAAACTTGCTGCACCACCTGTAGCGGGAGTTGGACCGGTGGATGCTAATCAAAAATCAACTCCACAGGAACATCAAGTAGCGAATACCCTGCAGTCATCCGCCCACACTTGGTTTTATCTATGGTAATTAAGTTTCGACAAATAACATTGACAGAGGTTTCGGTAATGATAGATTCTGGAGCCACCGGAAACTTTTGTGATCTAAAATTTGCAGCCAAGGTGGGTTTGCGAGCAATACTAAAACCTAAGAGTGAACCAGTCCGGGCGGTGGACGGAACAAATCTCTCCTCCGGACCTATAGTGAGCCATACAGAGCATGTGCAACTTGTGTCTAGTGACAGGCACGAAGAAGTAATTCAATTCGAATTAATTGACGCACCCCAGTTTCAGCTCATCTTAGGTCTGCCCTGGCTTACAGAACACAACCCAACCATCAATTGGAGCTCCAGGACAATAGTAATGGATTCGGAGTATTGCAAGAAGAACTGTTTTGAAGCGAAGAAAAAAACCAATGGATGTAATCCTGCTCATTCGTTGTGTATGACTGGAGTATCTGTGTGCGTCATCAATTCCAAAGAAATTCCGCAAGAATATCAACATTTTGAAGACGTTTTCAATGAAACAGAGGCAGAACAATTGCCACCCCATTGGGTGTATGATTGTAAGATAGATATTGAACCAGGCTCTAATCTGCCTTGCAGTCGAGTTTATGCTCTAACAGAAAAAGAACATCATCGTTTAAAAGAATACTTAGACAAATACCTAGCAAATGGTTTTATCCGGCCATCACAATCTCCAGTATCTTCGCCTCTATTTTTCGTGCCGAAGAAGGAAGGCGATTTGAGGCCCTGTATTGATTATCGTGTGATCAATAAGATCACCAAGGAAAATCGTTACCTGCTTCCACTCATTTCTGTTCTATTGGATCAGGTGAAAGGAGCACAAATATATACCAAACTCGATCTAAGAGGAGCCTACCACCTTGTTCGAATGCGCGAAGGAGATGAGTGGAAGACAGCTTTCAGAACGAGATTTGGGCTATTCGAATACCAAGTCATGCCGTATGGTCTGTGCAATGCCCCGGCTGCCTTCCAACATTTTATTAATGACATACTCCATGAATATATAGATCAAAGCGCAATTGTGTACATTGATGATATTCTGATTTATTCCTCCGACAGAGATAGGCATTGAGGGGAAGTCAGAGGAGTCTTACAGAAGCTCAGAGTAAACAAGCTGTTTGTAAAACTAGAAAAATGTGCATTCAATGTTTCTCAGGTGGAGTTCTTAGGTTTTGTCCTTTTTCCAACTGGGATAAATATGGATGAACAAAAAATCAAGTCTGTGGTTGAGTGGAAGTCCCTTGAAAGTGTTAAGGAGGTCCAGAGTTTTATAGGGTTCGCAAATTTCTACAGAAGGTTTATAAGCGAATTCTCGCAGAAAATACTTCCCCTTACACGATTACTCAGGAAAGGAGTCCACTTTGAATGGACAGAAGAAACTGAAGAAGCCTTTAAATCTCTGAAGAAAGTCTTCACCACTGCTCCAATACTCTTACATGCAGATCCTTCGGAACCATTTTACGTTGAAACTGATGCCTCCGATCTAGCAGTCAGAGGAGTGTTATCCCAGCGACACAAGGTAACTGGTCAGTTGCATCCAGTCGCCTACAGGTCAAGAAAACTGTCACCTGCTGAAGTGAACTACACTATTACGGAGAAGGAGTTATTGGCCATTAAAGACGCCTTTAAAGAATGGCAACACTATCTCATGGGAGCTCAACATCTAGTAACAGTTTTCACTGATCACCGAAACGTAAAAATCCTGAAATCAGCTAGAACACTAACTCCAAGACAACTTCGATGGTCGTTGTACTTTGCTGATTATGACTTTGTAATCACTTACAGACCTGGGGCTCAAAATGGGAAGGCTGACGCCTTATCCAGATTAGGAACTAGTAATCAGAAGAGTCAAACAGAAAATCAAACTATAATTCCAAGCACGAAAATCATCAGCGCCACCACCTCAATTGACCTGAAGGAACAAATAACCAAAATCATGAGTCCAGAAGAAATGCAAGATTGGGTCAAAGGTGAAGCAGGGAGAGAAATTCAACATCAGCTACCTTAATATAAGGGAGCCTTGTACTTGCCCACCGAAGAGTTACAAAATCAAGCTCTGTACGAGTGTCACAATACTCTTTTAGCAGGACACAAGGGAGAAGCCAAGACAGAAGAATTGATTAACCCCTTCGCTGCTGCGGACATTCCGCTGCAGCGCTGGGGGGGGCAGGGGGGCAGCGCGGCGGGCCTGTGCTCATGACGGAGCCGCTCCGTCATGAGCCACAGTTGAGCTGTGCTCATGACGGAACGGTTCCATCATGACTCCGCCCATTTGCGTTGTCGCCCCGCACAGGCGGGGAAACAGCGCCGCGCAGGCGGAGCGGCCGCCGACAGGATTGTCATGATGGAACCGTTCCGTCATGAGCACACGGCAACCGTGGCTCATGACGGAACGGTTCCGTCATGAGCAGGGAAGGGGTTAAAAGACATTATTGGTGGCCTCACATGACCAGAGACATTGAAAAGTATGTTAAGACCTGTGAAATCTGCGCTCAGGGAAAATCAGAACGGCAGGCTCCTAAGGGATTGTTACAACCTTTGCCTACACCACCCTTTCCATGGCACACGGTCACACTAGACCTAATAGTAGATTTACCTCTTAGTCAAGGTTTCAACACAATTCTAGTGGTAGTAGACACATTTTCTAAAATGACACATTTCGTGGCTCTAAAAGGGGTTCCCACTGCTAAACAGCTAGCTAGACACTTCAGTACACAGATAGTGAAGATTCACGGAATCCCAAAGGTTGTTATTTCAGACAGGGGTACACAATTTGTGTCTCATTTTTGGAAGGCCTTCCTGGAAGGTCTGGGAATCGAAGCCAGATATTCAACCAGCTACCACCCCGAGACAGATGGACAGACGGAGAGGGTGAACCAAGAGTTAGAGCAGTATCTAAGGTTATTCCCTTTGAAACAAGATGGCGAGTGGTCAGATTATTTATGGGCTGCCGAGTTTGCACACAATAACGCCAAAAATGTCTCCACAGGCTATTCCCCATTTTACCTGAACTATGGCCGACACCCAAATTCTATAATAAGACAAACTGATATTTCGGTCCCAGCAGTAAAAGATTTAGTATCTTATCTAAAACTAGTCCACCAAACTGCTATTCAAAACTTAGAACAGGCCAAAAAGAAATATAAGACTCATGCAGATAAAAGGAGACGAGAGGGCCCTCTCTTAGAGAAAGGAGATAGTGTTTGGTTAAGTACAAAGAACCTTAGGTTAAAAGGTAACAGAAAATTTCAACCCAGATTTATAGGACCTTATCTGATTGAAGAAAAGATGTCTCAAGTTACTTATCGGTTAAGGCTACCACCCAAGTTGAAAATTCTTCCAGTCTTTCATGTGTCCTTGTTGAAAAAGGCACCACCTGAACTGCGGAAAAACCTGGCTCCAAAACCCATCCACTTAGAATCTGGAGTGGAGTTTGAAGTAAAAGAAATTTTAGATTCAAAGGTGATTAAAGGAAAGTTGTACTACTTGGTGGATTGGAAGGGCTATGGGCCAGAGGAGCGATCTTGGGAATTGGAGTCAGATGTTCATGCTCCGAGATTGGTGAAATCTTTTCATCAAAAATTCCCTATGAAGCCAAGATTGAGAGGACCTCCTTTGTTGGGGGGTACTGAGAGACCTCCAAAAGGTGCCTTGACATTAATGGACAAATTGCAAGATGAAAGTCATGGCCCAAGAGGAAGAATAATGACAAGGACCAATGGTTGGACTAAGCTGAACCGAAAACAGAACTCAAAGATTGCCGCCGCCTTCTAATCAGCGGTGGTCTAGTTTATTTCCCCACAGGTGTTCTGAGGCTGGTTGAAGCGCGTGCGCTGAGTCAAACGCGCACTTCACTGAAGTTTCAACCGAGTATACAAATTCATGAAAGGCTCCACAGAATTCTAGTACCAGAGAAATATTTTGTCGGGTATTCGTCCGGATATCGACCGCTAGTCCCGTCGGGAGTAGTTTAGGTCAGCGCATAGATTTTCCAGCTTCGTACCTGGTGCTTCTCCCTCAGCAGTCCTCTTCAAAGGGTGAAGGTGACCTGACGGCGTTTGCAGTTTCACTCGAAGTTATCCTGAGGGAAGAAAGAAGAGAATAAATAAGCTAAGTGAAAACACAGTTGAAGAAAGAATGAATATTTCTTAGAGCATGGCACAAATAGAAAGACTTGTACTAAGTTAAAGGCTTAGACGGATACTTACCCACAAGGCGTATACGACCATTGTCCCTGCAAAAATAAAGAGAAGGTTTTATAGAACTTGAGACAAATTGATAGATGTTGTATAAGGTTAAAGATTTAAAACAGATACTTACCAGTAACAGAGTTACACGACAATAAACCCTACAAAGAAAGTAAGAGAAGAGTTACATTAAAACCTGGGCAGCTTAAAAAAGAACATAGAAATATATAGTCAATAAATTAAAAGAGGAATTGGAAAAGGTTATTGTTGGACCCGGCCTCATAACCTGGCTCTACTGGTCCCCACACCACCTAACCTGGTGCCGGCAGCCCCAATCCCCCGGCCTCACCAAGCCTTTCCACCCGAACACACGCACTCGACCCGGACATCCTCGACCATGGCCTCTCTCCTTTCGGCCACCCCGGGCCCGTGTGCCCACTTCATGCACCAAGATGGCCGCCCGGCCCCAGCGCGACCCGGGCCTAGAGGTGCCACTCCGGCTGGAGGACATCACGCTTTCAGGGGTTGAGAGAGGGAGGAGCAGTTTCTATCGCACCTCTGAACTCCCCTGGGACGATGGGTTTCGATCGGCCCTCCGGCCTCCCTGAAGGCTGGCTCCACGCCTGCTGGGTGTCTGGGACTCCTCCCGACCCGGCCCTGAAAGGATCAAAAGACAATGGCAGGAAAACCCGACAAGCGACCCCCAGGTGACAAGACCCCTGCCTGCACAGACTCCGGACATCAAAGAGGGGTCGACCTATAACAAGGGGTGCTCTGGGACTGTCCGGCAGATTCGACGCTGGAACAACGAGAGCCTGCTGACGCGGTCGCGGCTCCTGGAACGTAGAACCACCTGAGCCCTGCTGAGTGACTCGCGGCTCCCTGAAGATCGTAAGACCTCCGAACTGTACCTGAGCCCTGCTGAGTGACTCGCGGCTCCCTGAAGATCGTAAGACCTCCGAATTGTACCTGAGCCCTGCTGAGTGACTCGCGGCTCCCCGAAGATCGTAAGACCTCCGAACTTGTACTCGAGCCTGCTGAGTGACTGGCGGCTCCCCGAAGATCGTAAGACCTCCGAACTTGTACCTGAGCCCGCTGAGTGACTCGCGGCTTCCACGGACTCCACTGGTCCCGCCGGACCCCACGACAACCAGCCTACCCCCCAGCTCGAGGATTGTGAGCTGTGCGCCGGGTACATCCTTACCTTGAACCTTTGTGCCAAAGACTGTCCCGCTACCCCCTATCCCTTCCAAGACTCATTGAGCCCGCGCTCTCCTTGTACATGCGTGCAGTGCTAACCTGTTTGATAAAGATTGGTTCCTGAGAACGCACGGTGTGGTGTTTCTGTGTCGTGTGGTGCCCGAAGTACGATCCTCGATCCGAGACTTCTCCTCCTGAGGAGTCTCCCGCCAGTGCCCGGCTACGATACTTGAGGGTGGGTCTCAGGGTAGTCAGGACCCCCTTTCCGGGCTCCTCTGAGGTCGCCGTCTAACATTGGTGGCAAGCGACGGGATTCGGGCCCATCACCGAGAGATCGTACTGTGAACGACGGACGCACTACCAACAAAGATGGCAGAAGGAAACACCATGATCCCCGCAGAGATCAACGCCAACAGGGTGTTCCAGGTGGAACAACTAGAAGAATACACACACAAAGAACTAAAGCAATTCTGCAAAGAACTTAGAATCGCTACCACCGGTCTCAACACCAAGGAAGATTTGCAGAAAGCACTGAAAGCCTGGGTGGATACCGGGGCCTCCCGCCCGGAAGACACGGGGGAGCGCCCCGACGAGGCCGAACCCCCCCAAGGCGAAAGCAGCAGCAATCAGGTGCGAAGCATCGTACCAGACGGGGGCCTATCCCCGGAGGAACTCGCGGACAGAGAGAGAAGCCGCAATCACGAACTCGAGTTAGCTAAACTCAAAATCGAAGGCGAATTAAAGTTAGCAGAGAAAAAGCTAGCAGTAGAGCAAATGCGCGTGCAAGGCGAGCTAGAAGAGAAGAAGCTCCAACGGGAACACGAAGGAAGGAAGCTCCAACTGGAGCACGAACGCAGCTTGAAGGAAATCGAACTCAAGGCCAGAAGTGAGGAAGGGAGGCCCCCGGGAAACCGAGAGGCGACCTCCCCAGCGGAACAGAAGGTCCACATCCCCAAGGATGTGGTCAAGGAATATTATAAAAACGATGACATTCAGCAATGGTTCAGGGCCTACGAGGTCGCCATGACCTCCCATCGGGTCCCGCAGAAGGACTGGGGGGCAGGGTTGTGGGGACGGTTTCTGAGCGAAGGAAGATACACCCTCTCTCTGCAGACCTCCTACAGCCACATGAAAGAGGCTCTACTCACAAGGTACGGTCTCACCCCCGAGATGTACCGTCAGCGATTCCGGGACTGCAGGAAAATCCCGGGCACCACCTGGGTG
This sequence comes from Triturus cristatus, assembly GCF_964204655.1. Lineage (NCBI taxonomy): Eukaryota > Metazoa > Chordata > Amphibia > Caudata > Salamandridae > Triturus > Triturus cristatus. The sequence goes on along the minus strand of NC_140589.1, from coordinate 1,457,575,894 downwards.
GAATATGTAAACTTTTTTAGTCGGGCCTTCGATGGGTGGGTCAAGGGCAGCAAAGTCACCACCCTTGAGGAACTCACCGACCTCCTATTGTGGGAACACCTGGCTGCGAACTGCTTTGTGGAACTACGCCAGCATCTGCTTGACAGCAAACTCACCGATCCCAGGAAGCTGGCGGTGGAAGCAGACCGCTGGACCAACACCCGGGTCACCCGGGGCATGGTAGGAGAATACCCCCGAGCCAGTCAGGGACCACCCCGCCAGAGAGGAGGGGGGAACCAGGGAGGCCAGAGAGAGTCCCAGCCTAGTCCCCCGAAGACCCAATCTCCACCTTTCCCAGCGCCCCCCCCCGCCAGTAACCGGACCCCCCGGGAGACGGGGACACAGGGTAACCGTCACTTGTTTCCGTTGCCAGAAGCCCGGGCACTACGCCAATGACCCAGAGTGCCCCATGGCCACCCAAAACACCCCTGCAAGACAGATAGCCAACGTAGCTCTGGGGGAGGAGGTTGAGGAAACCGGGCAGTGGGAACCCGCAGCCATGGCCCTAGTATCCCTGGGAGATAGGGAGATGGTACCTGGTAGCCTCCTGCCCTCCAACACGAAGAAATACGGGCAGCTCGTTAAGATCAATGGCCACCAAATAGATGCCCTGCGGGACACCGGGGCCAGCATCACCGGTGTCCTCAGGCACTTAGTCCCCGAGGAGCAGATCCTCCCCAACGTCTTTTGCCCAGTCATTTCCGCCGATAATAGAGAGAGTATGTGTCAGGTAGCTCTGGTGCCGTTTGAGTGGGGTGGAGTGATAGGTAAACTGAGGGTTGCCGTAAGAACCTCCCAGCCGGTCGACTGCCTCCCAGGGAACGACCTGGAGAGTTCTCCCTGGAAGCACGTCGAACGCAAGGCCCACCTAGAGATGATGGGGCTCCCCGAGTGGGTGTGCGCCACCACCCGATCTATGTCAGCCCGACTCACCCCCCTGGGAGAAGTCGAAGATGCCCCGACCGAAGAAGTCAGAGCAGTAACCCCCGAGGATCCTCCCGTCCCCCCATCGGAGGGGCCCGTCGCCAGCGACGAGCCCTCCCTGTCCGACACCGCCCCGGTCCCTGAGTTAGGCGATCTACCCGAGTTGGCCCAATGGCGCCACGAGGGTGGGACCACCCGGGAGGAGTTTTGCCGGGAGCAAGCCACCTGTCCTTCCCTGGTCGGACTGCGGCGCCAGGCCGAGGGCCAAGCCGCAGGCGACCAAACTGGCACGCACCGAATTTATTGGGAGAATAGCATTTTGTATAGTGAGCAGAAGTCGGTGGAGCTGGGATCCGGACGGGTGCTGGTGGTACCCCTCTGCTTCCGAGACTTCCTCCTGGGCTTAGCCCACGACGTCCCCCTTGCCGGCCACCTGGGTCAAGACAAGACCTACAGCCGTCTCGTGACCCATTTTTACTGGCCTAAGATGAGAGCAGCCGTAGAAGCCCACTGCAAGTCCTGTCCCACGTGCCAAGCTAGCGGGAAGAGTGGGGGGAAGCGCAAGGCTCCCCTCCAACCCTTCCCGGTCGTCAGTACCCCCTTTGAACGAGTCGGGATCGACATCGTGGGGCCCCTGGACCCCCCACCTCCCAAGGTCACCGTTTCATCCTGGTCCTGGTGGATCATGCCACCCGATACCCTGAGGCGATCCCCCTACGCACCGTCACGGCCCCCGTAGTGTGCCGGGCCCTGATGGGGATCTTTTCCCGGGTAGGGTTCCCCCGCGAGGTCGTGAGCGATCGCGGCACTAATTTTATCTCGAGGTACATGACGTCCCTGTGGCAACAATGTGGAGTGTCCTACAAATTCACTACCCCGTACCATCCCCAAGGGAACGGCCTAGTAGAGAGGTTTAACCGGACTCTGAAAGGGATGATCACCGGCCTAGAAGAGCCCCTCCGGCGTAAGTGGGACGTCCTGCTCCCCTGCCTCTTGTTCGCTTACCGAGAGGTCCCCCAGAAGTCACTAGGGTTCAGCCCGTTTGAGTTGCTCTATGGACACCCCGTCCGAGGTCCCCTCAGCTTGGTTAAGGAAGGGTGGGAGGCGGCACCCCAGACCACCCCACGAGATGTGTTCCACTATGTTCTGACCCTCCGGAACCAGACCAGGAAGTTCCGAGCACTGGCCGAGGCCAACCTAGAGACAAGCCAAGAAGAGATGAAGCGCTGGTACAACCAGAATGCCACTCTGGTCGAGTTCCAGCCGGGCCAACAAGTATGGGTCATGGCTCCCGTGAAGCCAGGCGCCCTCCAGGACAGGTGGACCGGGCCCTACAAAGTGATTGAGCGGAAGAGTCCAGTCACATACTTGGTGGACGTCCAGTCGCCTCGGGATCCCCTCCGGGTCCTTCACGTGAACCGCCTCAAGCCTCACTTCGTGCGGACAGAACTAAGCCTCCTGCTGGCCACCGATGACGGGGCCGAAGATGAGTCCGATCCCCTCCCGGACCTCCTGTGTGTCAAGGAGCAGGATGGCTCCGTGGAGGGAGTGAATCTCTCCCCAGCTCTCACTGCCCAGCAACAAGAGGACTGCCGCCAGCTACTAGGACAATTTGCCGACCTCTTCTCCCTGATCCCCCGAGTCACCGACTGGTGTGTCCATGACGTGGACACCGGGGACAGCCCGCCGGTGAGACACCGAGCCTACCGGGTCCCCGACCGGGTCCGGTCCTGCATTCAAGCTGAAGTCTCAAAGATGTTGACCATGGGAGTGATCGAGCCATCTGACAGTCCCTGGGCCAGCCCCGTGGTCCTGGTCCCGAAGGCAGCGGCCCCCGGTGTCGCCCCCGAGCTCCGGTTCTGTGTGGACTACCGGGGGCTCAATGACGTCACCCGAGCCGATGCCCACCCCATTCCACGAGCCGACGAGCTCATTGACTGACTCGGGGCAGCCCGGTTCCTCAGCACCTTCGACCTCACCTGCGGATACTGGCAGATTGCGCTTACCGAGGGGGCCAAGGAGCGGTCTGCCTTCTCCACCCCAGATGGGCATTACCGCTTCCGCGTAATGCCCTTCGGAATGAAAAATGCCCCGGCCACCTTCCAGCGACTGGTGAATAGAGTCCTGGCCGGGCTAGAACAGTTCAGCGCGGCCTATCTGGACGACATCGCCGTTTTCAGTTCCGGATGGAGTGAGCACCTCCAGCACCTCCGGAGGGTGCTAACCGCCCTGCGCCAGGCAGGCCTGACAGTAAAAGCCAGCAAGTGCCAAATTGGGCAAGGATCAGTAGTCTACCTGGGGCACCAGGTCGGGAGTGGCCAGGTCGCCCCTCTACAACCAAAGATCGACGCCATCGTGGCCTGGGAACCCCCCACCACCCAAACGGAGGTCCGAGCCTTTCTGGGCCTCACTGGCTACTACCGCAGATTCATCAAGGGGTATGGCAGCCTTGTCGGCCCCCTCACAGAACTCACATCCAAAAAAACAGCCAAAAAAGGTTCAGTGGACAACCGCCTGCCAGGAGGCGTTCGATGCCCTAAAGAAGGCCATGTGCACGGCCCCCGTCCTCCAGGCTCCCGACTACTCCAAGGAGTTTGTAGTCCAGACCGATGCCTCCGAGCATGGCATTGGGGCCGTCCTGTCCCAGATGAATGACCAAGGCCTGGACCAGCCCGTCGCCTTCCTCAGTCGGCGGCTGTTGCCCAGAGAACAGCGATGGAGTACCATTGAGCGCGAAGCCTTTGCCGTGGTCTGGGCACTCAAGAAACTACGACCTTACCTGTTCGGCACACATTTCAAAGTCCAAACCGATCATCGGCCCTTGCGATGGCTCATGCAGATGCGGGGAGAAAACCCCAAGCTACTGCGGTGGTCAATCTCCCTTCAGGGGATGGATTTCACCGTGGAACACCGCCCTGGGACGGACCACGCCAACGCCGATGGCCTCTCCCGGTTCTTCCGCCTCAGCGAAGAGAACCCCCCAAGATGATGGGCAGTTCTCTCCGGCTTTCAGCTGGGGGGGACGCGTGTTGGACCCGGCCTCATAACCTGGCTCTACTGGTCCCCACACCCCCTAACCTGGTGCCGGCAGCCCCAATCCCCCAGCCTCACCAAGCCTTTCCACCCGAACACACGCACTCGACCCGGACATCCTCGACCATGGCCTCTCTCCTTTCGGCCACCCCGGGCCCGCGTGCCCACTTCATGCACCAAGATTGCCGCCCGGCCCCAGCGCGACCCGGGCCTAGAGGCGCCACTCTGGCTGGAGGACATCACGCTTCCAGGGGTTGAGAGAGGGAGGAGCAGTTTCTATCGCACCTCTGAACTCCCCTGGGACGATGGGTTTCGATCGGCCCTCCGGCCTCCCTGAAGGCTGGCTCCACGCCTGCTGGGTGTCTGGGACTCCTCCCGACCCGGCCCTGAAAGGATCAAAAGACAATGGCAGGAAAACCCGACAAGCGACCCCCAGGTGACAAGACCCCTGCCTGCACAGACTCCGGACATCAAAGAGGGGTCGACCTATAACAAGGGGTGCTCTGGGACTGTCCGGCAGATTCGAAGCTGGAACAACGAGAGCCTGCTGACGCGGTCGCGGCTCCTGGAACGTAGAACCACCTGAGCCCTGCTGAGTGACTCGCGGCTCCCTGAAGATCGTAAGACCTCCGAACTGTACCTGAGCCCTGCTGAGTGACTCGCGGCTCCCTGAAGATCGTAAGACCTCCGAATTGTACATGAGCCCTGCTGAGTGACTCGCGGCTCCCCGAAGATCGTAAGACCTCCGAACTTGTACTCGAGCCTGCTGAGTGACTGGCGGCTCCCCGAAGATCGTAAGACCTCCGAACTTGTACCTGAGCCCGCTGAGTGACTCGCGGCTTCCACGGACTCCACTGGTCCCGCCGGACCCCACGACAACCAGCCTACCCCCCAGCTCGAGGATTGTGAGCTGTGCGCCGGGTACATCCTTACCTTGAACCTTTGTGCCAAAGACTGTCCCGCTACCCCCTATCCCTTCCAAGACTCATTGAGCCCGCGCTCTCCTTGTACATGCGTGCAGTGCTAACCTGTTTGATAAAGATTGGTTCCTGAGAACGCACGGTGTGGTGTTTCTGTGTCGTGTGGTGCCCGAAGTACGATCCTCGATCCGAGACTTCTCCTCCTGAGGAGTCTCCCGCCAGTGCCCGGCTACGATACTTGAGGGTGGGTCTCAGGGTAGTCAGGACCCCCTTTCCGGGCTCCTCTGAGGTCGCCGTCTAACAGTTATTCATAAGAATAGAAGCACCACACAAGAAGTAAGTGAAGTAAAAGCCATTTAAATAAACACTTACCAAAGGTGAGGTAGAAGGTTGAAAGGGCTAAAAGTATTATCTTGTTTGATAGGTGAATTCTTCTGGTGTTTTTTAACAAAGAAAAAGAGAAAACAACACAACGAAGCTTGAGGAGAGGCACAGTACTTGGAACTTTGGGTCGGCATAGAATATAGGATAGAAGGGAATGTGTGAATAGTGTAGAACAGGTGATTAACCAATCGTGTTTAATATTTAGATTCTCTCAGATAATATACAGTCTGCAGCTCGGAAGAAGAAGCAGGCGAAGGAGAGAAGACGAGTTTCAGGACCAGTCTCTTCTTGGTTTATTATTTTATCCACTCTCCCTTCCCCCCAGAGGGTAGTCTTGGAGTCTAGATATTATACTGGACTTCCGGAGTATCTTTGAGGGGAGTTGGGAACCAGCATCTCTGTTTCTGTGTAAGACTCTTGGTAAGATATTCTCTGCACCTTGACATCTACCATCACTGACAACTTATTGAGTCCATTTTCACCTTTCTGTAAATATTCACTTCACTGTCACATATACCCATTGTAAATAAACACTCCTTACACACCTAAGTTTTCGTGTCAGCTCCATGTTGATCACAGCATGTACAATGTTGACTCTGATTACAATGTACCAGGAGCACTGATTTTTTTGAGGCATAGAGAGGCTGAAGGGACCTAGGAAAACACAAGAGAACAATATTCACCTGTCAGCTGATGGCATCACAGCCATTACAGAACACTTGTCATCAGGGTACTCAAATCTGCACAAATTACAATGAGCAACAGTACCGACATAGACATCCTGTAGCTGTGCATAACTACCCTGTCCCAGAAACATTAGCAGCCAGCACAGAGCCAACAACAGGCAGCAGTCACAAAGCTCCCCTAGGCCTTTTCACCAACAACAAAATCAGCAGACAATGGCACCGTTGTACGTTTTCACTCTCCTTCAAGGGAAGTAGCGCTTGATGAGCTGTTGATGCAGGTCGACCCTTTCCTCCACTATCCTCATCACTGGGCATGTGTGGGTTTGCAGGCGGGGGCCTCGGCTGCTCATCAACGTCCAGGAGCAGGGGGATCTCTTTGCGCAAGGCCAGGTTGTGGAGCATGCAGCAGGCAACTACGATCTGACACACCTTTTCGGGTGAGTACATCAGTGCACCTCCGGTCTTGTCCAGGCAGCGAAACCGTGACTTAAGTACACCAAACGTATGCTCCACCACGCAACGTGTCCTCCCATGAGCATCTTTGTAGTGGACTTCCCCTGGGGTCCGGGGATTCCTCAGTGGGCTCAGCAACCAAGGCCGGTTGGGATATGCAGAGTCACCTAGGTGTGAGACACACAGAACAAACTTGTAACATAACTGTGGCAGAGGACAGCATGTCACACATATAGTACGCTACTTGTCTCTGCGTATTCACCCACAATCCACGCACGCTCTAGATGCAGATTTGCCATCAGTTGTAGTGCGATGCTGTTACGCAGGATGTAGGAGTCATGGGCTGATCCTGGAAATTTGGCACAGACATGTGAGATTATCATATCCACCTGGCATACCACTTGCACATTGATGGAATGGAAATGCTTCCTATTCCTGTAGATGTGCTCACATGCCTGTGGTGGAACCAGGCCAACATGTGTGCAGTCAATGGCACCAACAACATTAGGAATGTGGGCAAGGTCATAAAAGTCACCCTTCATAGCCGCCAATTCATGCATCCTGGGGAAATGGATGTATCTGTCCTTGTAGGTCATCATAGCAGACAGGACATCACGTAGCACCATTCTGAACATTGGTTGTGACATCCCACCTGCGCTGGACACCGTGCACTGGAATGAACCAGTAGCAAAAAAATGCAGGGCCCCCATCACCTTACATGTTGGTGTCAAAGCAGTCGGATAGGTTCTCCGAGGCCTCAGATGGGGCTCCAACAGAGCACATAGGTCTTGAAGGGTAGGTTGATCCAGACGGAATTTATGTATGATGTCCTCATCCTCAATATCCGCCGGGCACCGTGAATGGACGATGCACATTTGGTCGCCTCCTAGGTGAGATGAAAGGGGACACATGTCAATTCAATCCCCCTATGAGATGTGTCCAACATATTAAGTTTTGACTGACATACGCCAACAATGACTGGCATCAAACTTCAGGTTACAGCACAACTTACATGAAGGGACATCTTGATCTAAACCAGTTGTACACTTGTCCAGTATTCACACAGTGAGTACCCCCAAAACAGATTCAGACTATGTGAATGCCAAAAGGTACATTTCAACATCTTGTGTCACCAGCCCTGAGAGTAATTGACACAGCACATGTGTGAGACAGCAATACTGCTAGCTTCTACGTAGCTGCTGTACCTGCCACATCTTCTTGCGTAAGTCGGACATGGCACACATTACCAACACAATGAGCACAGTGTGTGCATGATGATCTAGTATGTACAGGCGCTCGGCAATGTACACAGTGAAATTGGCACATCATGTAGTCAGACCTTCATTACTGTGGGGCCGATTCCGATTCCGGCCGCAAAACGAACTGACCAACACGGACCCGGACCGGATACAGACGGACACGGACCAGCACCGTACGACCCGTACAGTACGATGCAACGTGTGTGAATTACAACCGACAGGTACGGAATACAAGCCGTACGACCGAGCAGTAGGGAAAATAGTGAACCGGCCGGAAAACCGACGCGATTTCCACCGACCGACACGAACCCGGAATGAACCCGACCGACCCGCGATGTCCGATCCGCACAGTACGATGCAATGTGTGGAAACTCAGACCGACTCGCACGGAGACCAAGCCGCACGACCGACACGCACAGAAAACCGGGCCCACAAGCAATAGAGACCTTTGCGACCGACGCGTATGAAACACAGAAGATAGGCAGCCGCATCCGTCAGATGAACATCTCCTTCATGCCTAAAAAACCCAAAGAAAAAAAAGACAAAAAAAGGACCAACCAAGCAATGACAAAGCCAATAAATATCAAATAAAAAAAACCTGGGACAAAGACACACCCACAACTCCAACTATATAAAGGACTACAATCACTACCATCATCCTTTGCAAACAGGAGACACAGCCAGCAGCAAACACCTTTACACAGCAACCACAGACACACTCACAACTCACCCATCACACAACTCACACACCATCAGCACCTCATCCAAAAGCACACACACATACAGCCAGCAAAACCAACACCAACCCACCTTCACTTGCACCCTCACACACACATCCCTCACCACCACCACCCATCACCATGCCCCCAAAGTTCACAGATAGTGAGTTAGAAGTGCTGGTAGACGAGATCATCAGAGTAGAGCCACATTTGTTTGGTACATTGGTCCAAAGGACCCCCATGTCACAGAAAACCAAGATGTGGGCAAGGATTGTGGACACGGTGAACGCTCAAGCACCAGCAAGGCGCACAAAGGACGATATCCAGAACAGGTGGAATGATGTGCGCAGGAGAGTCAAGAAACTCATCGAAAAAGATCACGTCCTGAGTCAGTGCACCGGCGGTGGCTCTCCTGCCAAACCAGTCTACTTCTGGACCTGGGAGGAGAAGGTGCAGGACATCCTACCACCACAGAGCGTCCATGGGCTAACAGACATACCAGAGCCTGGTGAGTACACAAACAACATACCCAAGATTGTGTGGCAAGGGGACAGTGAAACCATGCACCGCAAGCAAAGCTACAGTAACCAATAGATAATCATCCCAAGATGTGTATGCCAGTCAGACAAACACAATACCTGCCATCTCATAGTGACTTGGAACTGTGTCATGACATGCACCAACCTACAAACATATAGAGCAAGGCAGTGGCACAAAGCTAAATCGACACTGCCAGACAGTTTGCCACCACAAACACACTACCTCACAGTGCAGCTGACTGACAGGAAGGAATAGTGGGGATGCAGGTGAAGTGAGTGTATGTAAAAGCATAATGGGGCCTGTAGTCACAGATAATGCTGCCCCCCCTGATTGTCCCATCAAGACCTCTCTGAAACATGCCCACATCACAGGGAGTGGAAAATGACTGACAAGATGGCTAACACTGGGTCCTGCTGTGGGGAGCACAAGGCCCTGGTAGGGCATGTGCGCAAATCAGAAGCAGGACACCACTGACTGACATCCTGAAAGACAACTTGCACGCCCTACAATTGAAGCAGGTTTCATGATGGGATGTCTGGCCATGTGGGAAGGAGGACTGACAGCTCTGACCATACTTACCAGCATGTGGAGACACATCCCCCCTCAACAGAAACTCCACACAACTCACCGGGTAGAATGCATTGACCCACACCTCTGTGAAATTTCGGCAAAAGATACCCCGTAATGGGTGCTGCTGTGTGAAGCACAGGGGCTCTCTTTGGACTTGTAGCCAAACAAACACCAGGACTCCACAGTCAGCCATATTGCCATTGCCGTCACACCCCCTCACAGGGAAGCAGAGTCAAGAGGGAGGAAGTATGGGCATGCTGGGAAGAGGGTGTAGCCAAGAGTATGATGGGAGTCGCAGTCACAGATAATCTACACCCACTCACATGGCCCAGCAAGTTCTAACTGAATCATACTCGCCCCACAGGGAGTGGGAAGGGACTGACAGGATGTCTGACACTGGGCTCTGTTGTGGGGAGCACAAGGCCATGCTGGGACATGGGCAACAACAATATCAAACTCTGTCCGTGACAAGCTGGGAAAAAGCAGTGTACAGGCAGGCATCTGTTCGTACAGTAGAAAATGTCATGTTTGTGAACCATCGATGCATGTAGAAACATAACTCACATCGTGTGTCTCTTCCAAACACAGGTGGTGCTGGGGACCCAGCACCAAATGAAGAGGATTCCCTAGCCTAACTCTGCTGGACACTGAGCTCTCTGGTTTGACTCTGTCTCTGTCCTCTTCGGATGACGACGACCAACCTGGCTCCTCTGGTGTGAGTCATCATGCAGCACCAGCAGCATCAACATCTGCACCCCCTGTACCCACGCCTCCAGCATCTGGAAACCAACAGGGTACCCCCGCCAACACAGACAGACCAAGGCCACTGAACACCCACAGCACAGGGACACAGGACCCCCGGAAGCTCCTGCAAACACCACCAGCAACACCACCCAAGGGGTCCCAGAGTCACCTGTACATCCCGCCGCTGGTCCTGCCCGTGTGGATAGGGGTCCTGGGAGAGGTGGGAAGCAGAAGGTGCGCCTTGCAGAGGGGTCTGGACTGCATGATGACCCCCAACTTGCACGCATCATAGATGCGTACCAGGATAGCACCGGAGGATTTGGCCAAGTAGTTGGGATTCTCAAGGACATGCAACAGGAGCAGGCTGCCCACCATGCCCGCATGGAGGCCAAGTGGGATGCCCTTACTGCGGTGCATCGGGACATACTCGAATGCCTCCGCCAGATCAACACAAACCTGTCCACACCTCCCTGTGTGGCCACAACATCTGTTGCAACACCATCAGCCAGCGCCACAGGGAGGGAGGAGGACTCTGGAGGAGAGTCCCCTGCACCGTAGAGGCCTGCACCTGAGGATCCCTCCCAGGAAGAAGAGGGGTCGTCCGAAGAAGTACATGTGAGAGGCAGATGTCCCAGCACATCCCCCAAGGCCTCTAAACCTGTTCTGAACAATGTTCTTTGTGCGCAACCCGTTCACCTTGCCCAATCGCACACAACTCGCCCACATGACATGGAGGGTTCATGTTGGGCCAATGTAGCAGATGACTGTGGACTTTACTCTGGACATTTCATCTACCAGCACTTCCAACTCTAATGTGAACTTTGGATTCCAAAACCTATGTACAGCACCCACCATCCTTTGCACTTTCCTCACACATGTTCGAAAATAAACTCACCAGTACACCATACTTGCCTCTGTTGTGATTCCAAATTGTCATGTGTCATGGTGATGTCGATCTGCTACACAACACAGTGCATGCCAAATACTGCAACAATGTGACCAACGTTAGGTGAGTCATGGTGATGTGACACATGTGAGGGAGACACACCACTATGGCACCACAACACATATTCACCATGGCCATGTTACTCATCACACACAATGATGTTGACTTGAAACACATAGGCATGCACAACCACAACACCTATCCACAGTCAGTGGTAACAAGTCCACAGGTGAGGTAAGCAAATGACAGTCAGATGTGGGAAGACCGACAACGCACCTAACAAGGCATAGCACAGGTTCATTACACATCAGCAACATGTTTATTCAAAGATAGTTGCAAGGCAATTGTACGTTACGGTAGACACACGGTCACAGAGTGTCTGAGAATTGTAGTCTAGGGGTGTGTGGCACATCACTTGATATCAATTGACTACTCCCACACTGGTGTTGGTTTCTGGGTGTTGGGGGTCAGTGTTGAACATCCAACAGGCAAATTACCCTGTGAAGGACAGACACGAGACACAGTCAAAAGCACAGCAGAACAGGAGAGAAATGCAATACACATGCACAAAACATGTCACAAGAAACCTACACAAAAACAAGTTAGCAGTACTACCCTATTGTGGAGTACACACCACCTGAATGGACACATCACTGCACACATCCAGTCAAGTGGCACACAGACACACTCAAACAGCAACAGAGCAGCCACAACACATTCCAGGCTAACTCCATTCATTGACAGAACAACCCTGGAAACTCACATTCAGGTGAAGAAGTTGTTGAGCTGTGAGCGGACGTCACCCTCATCCTCATCATCACTGGCATCTTGGCCCAGGCTGGGATCCTCCACAGGTGCCGGAGGTTGGTCATCGTCATCGTCATCCTGGATGAGAGGCACCTTCCTCCGCACTGCCATGTTGTGTAGCATGCAGCACACAAGGATTCTTTTGCACACCTTTGCAGGCTCATATGGGAGGGCCCCTCCGGTCATGTCCAGGCAACGAAAGCGGCTTTTCAGGAGGCCGAATGTCCACTCAATCACCCTCCTGCTCTGACCATGTGCCTCATTGTAGCGCATCTCGGCTGGTGTCACAGGGTTCCGGAGGGGTGTCAGCAACCACGGCATGTTGGGGTATCCGGAGTCACCTACACACACAAAAATGAACAAGTAGCTGAGTTTTGTAGGCATGTGGATTACAACATTGATAAACACACACAATGAGAAACAGTCAGTCCACACCGACAAGCCAGACGTGCTGAGCTGGCATCTGTGACATCAGCGTTGCAATGCTGCTACTCCTCATTATGTAGACATCGTGCACAAAACCAAGGAACTGTGCACACACATGTGAGATTGCCTTGTCTGCAAGACATACCACCAGAGCATTGATCAAGTGGAAATGTTTCCTGTTCCGGTATGCCTGCTCATGTGCCTGTGGTGGTATCAGGGCCACATGTGTCCCATCAATAGATCCAATGACGTTCGGCATCCTCCCCGGTGTATAAAAGGAATCCTTTATTTCAGGGAGTTCAGCTGGGCTCGGGAACTTGATGTACAGGTTCAGGAAATGCAACATCCCCTCCAAGACATTGCGTAGCACCCGACTAAACATAGTTTGCGACATACCACCAGCAGTAGCCACAGTGTGCTGGATGGTACCAGTAGCAAAGAAGTGCAGGGCTGCCATCACCTTCACCTCTGGGGTCAGTGCTGTAGGGTATGTCCGGCCAGGTAGCAGATGTGGCTCCAACTGCTCTGCCAACTCCTCAATCAGTGGCCTGGTGAGGCGGTACCGTCGGATGCAGTCGCGTTCCTGCATGGTTGCAAGGTCTGGGAACGGTCAATGGACAGCTGGTGCCCTGCAGAGCAGAGATGAACAAAGGAAGAATGTCGGTTCATCCACCCATGTGGCCATGACCAGGCTCAATATCACATGATAGATCATGACATTACACAATGTACTGAGGTTTGTGCTGTTGGGCATGGACACATATATCACCTACATGACCATCACCTCACATCTCAATTCCACATGTCCACATGAGCCCCATGTAGTGCAATGGCCAATCATCTGACTGTGTCACCCTACCTATGTACTGCTGTGACGTTACAAACACACACCACAGTGACAAGTGAGGCCTGATGTCTCCCAGGCATCACCGATCTTTGCCATGCAGAAACCCAGGGTCCCTGTATTGCCACATCGACACTGGCATGGACATAGCGTATCACGTACACACCACAAGGCAAGCGTGAGTCCCACAGGTAGTGTCCACTGTTGTTCCTGCAGGCCCTACATGTACGTCTCTTAGACACACACATACCATCAAGGTTGATGCATATATCACATGGATGTGGAGACTGTCACCCATTGGGCACATTTGATCAGACACATCTGAGACACAACATGCACACAGACTGTGGGTGCACATCAGTATTGTGGCTACAGGTCTCACTGTGACATACATGCCATCACCCCCAGGTCTCAGGCTGTATGTGACATGGCCCAAACATATCCAACATGAAACTTTGTCCGTGACTCATGCCCATTACTGTACAATTGCACATCACAGTGGTAATGTGCACGACACACAAAGGGTTCTGCCCCCATGTACATGTGCACAGCCAGGAAGTGGCTGCACAAAAGTGCCACCCAACAAACCAAATGTGGCCCTCCCAAACACCCAGGGAATGCAGCCTTACATGCCATGGGACACTGTGTGGCCAATGCTGTAGTGTGGTAGGTGTGCACAGGTGTCCCTGGCAAGTAATTGTGTTTTGAATCCGTCGGATAGTCACACCAATGAGATCCGACGCTTTTGACAATGCGTACGCATTGCACGGTTCATGACCGAGCCGTGCGTACGCTTTGCTATTGACTGCAATGAGGTCCGACGAGGGTGACAATGCGTACGCATTGCACGGTTCACGACCGAGCCGTGCATACGCTTTGCCATTGACTGCAATGAGGTCCGATGCGGGTGACAATGCGTACGCATTGCACCGTTCATGACCGAGCCGCGTGTACGCTTTGCCATTGACTGCAATGAGGTCCGACGCGGGTGAGAATGCGTACGCATTGCACGGTTCATGACCGAGCCGTGCGTATGCTTTGCCATTGACTGCAATGAGGTCCGAAGCGGGTGACAATGCGTACGCATTGCACGGTTCACGACCGAGCCGTGCGTACGCTTTGCCATTGACTGCAATGAGGTCTGATGCGTGTGACAATGCGTACGCATTGCACCGTTCATGACCGAGCCGTGCGTACGCTTTGCCATTGACTGCAATGAGGTCCGACGCGGGTGACAATGCGTACGCATTGCACGGTTCATGACCGAGCCGTGCGTACGCTTTGCCATTGACTGCAATGAGGTCCGATGTGGGTGACAATGCGTACGCATTGCACGGTTTATGACCGAGCCGTGCGTACGCTTTGCCATTGACTGCAATGAGGTCCGACGCGGGTGACTATCATGCACACGCGTCGGGCAGGCATAGTCCGAGACAGGCGTATGCCTTGGCCATTGAATCGTATGGAGACGGGTGTGTGTGTATTTTCAAAATACGCGTTGTACAGTCAGTTGACCGAGCCGGGCGCACCCATTGGCTCTGGAATGTCATGGAGACGGATGCGGATTCAAAACTGGTATGAGTTGTGCACTAGAAATTCAGTTGGATGCCTACAACAATGTTGCAATTTCAAGTGTTTCCTGAAGGTGAAGATTTGAACCATGCGGAAGGCGTGTACGAGTCGTACAGTTCCATGGATTGCCCAGATTCATAGAATGCAACCATGTTGGACCTATCACTTGGGACACATGGCACAGATTCTGCCTCTGCAGCACAGATATAAGGCTGGCTGGCCCCCAGGGAGCTCACTTGCCTGCACTACATGCTCCTGGACCACATCCCTGCTACCACTGCTGCTGTCTCTGCATCCTCTGGCTCCTGCTATGGCACGTACTCTGGAGAGGGCCCCATTCTTCATTGAGGAGGAGAACCAGGCCCTGCTGGATGGGCTCCTTCCACAGTACAGCAAGCTCTATGGGAAACCAGGGGAGCAGGTGAGTGTGCAGTCCACTGCCTTCCTAATTATGCATGTTGTCTGACTAGCAGTACTAGCAGTGTGTACACCAGTGGCAAGCATTCTCACTGACTACTTTCATCACCCAAAGTGTGTAGGTACATGTAATGAACAGGTGTCCTGCTGCTAAAGTGCATTAGTGCAAGTTTAAACTATTCAGGCATTGTTAACATGTCAGACATGCAGGTGATTAGTTCTTTCCCATGGTTGCACTACCTGTGTAACTCATTTCCCTTTGTGATAATGACATGTATATCCAAATGTGTGCAGCACAACTCTGGGGCATGTGTGTTAATGGACTTTTAGCTTTGTCATCCTCACAGGTTGATGCCCACCAGAAGCAGGATATATGGCTGACCATCGCCCGGGCAATTCGTTCGGTGGGGGTATACAAGCGCCGGATCCGCAACTGCCAGAAGAGGTGGCAGGACCTTTGGGGCTGGACCCGGAGGATAGCTAGAGTCCAGCTGAAGCTGTCACCTCCACGCAGGAGGGGCGGTCACCGGTCCCTGACCCCCCACATGCTCCGGATCTTGGCGGTGGTCTTCCCGGACCAGGATAGGCAGCTGAAGGCCAGACAGCAGCAGGAAGGGGGTAAGTCCATGCCTAATCTGTGTACTATGTCTGACATGCTAATTGCAGTCTTTTGGCCTGGTCACACTTCCACAGTCCAATACTCAGGTCCCTCAATTGTGGGATTCACCCTCCTCA
Source organism: Triturus cristatus (assembly GCF_964204655.1). Lineage (NCBI taxonomy): Eukaryota > Metazoa > Chordata > Amphibia > Caudata > Salamandridae > Triturus > Triturus cristatus. The sequence continues at coordinate 1,457,559,876 of NC_140589.1, read as the reverse complement.
TCTGTTCCACATGAGGTTCTGTAGCGATCCGAACCCGTGTGTTCGGTATCGTAGTACTGACACGATTTTGGTACCAATGAACCGTAAATGATCCATTATATGCATGACAGTGTTTTCGCTGCACAACTAGCATGAATTCACTGAAAAATAGGGCATTCTGTTGTTAAGTCATGGCATCCATTTTAGATACGGCATCCATTTTGTTTCTTGCCCTCACATAGTCAATGGACGAGCGATGACCCCGGCAGAATCACCTTGTTAAGGACACGTAAGCTCGAGCCCAAAGAAAGGCTGACGCTGCATGACTAGGCAGAATCAAGCTGCCTTCCTTGCCTGAGGCCAGTCCTGCTATACTGGTTCTCGTGTCCATTGTCCTGACTGAGAGGCCGAAGACGGTAGCCATGCCCGTTTATGATCCATAAACACCTCTTATCCTACTTTTCAATCCTTTGCACCTGGCTCTGCTCCTCTCCTTCTGGGCTTTTACAATGGGGAGGTTACGATTTTTATGATGGGGAGGATCGGGCAAAGAATGGAAAACTGACAAGGAGACCTGATCGAATACCGAAAACCTACGACTAATTATTGTTTGATGTCTATTTATTGTTTGTTTGGGATACCGGGTTGGGCATGAGAAATATTCGTGTAATGTTGCCTAAAGGCATATTTCGTGTATTTAAGGAACAACCCACTTAATGCAATTTGAACAGTCTCGTAGATTCTGCCTCTGTGTGGTTCCTATGACTTCTGTGTCCCTGCAGTAAATAAATCTTGGTCTTTGACGCCACCATCGAGAAACCCGCGTCTCTGTTTGTTTGTGCACCGAGACAGGAGGGAACTCAGGGGTCTTCGGGTGTCGTTTCCCTGACACCTCTGGACTCTTAAAAGTCCAGAACCTCAATTGGCGCCCAACGTGGGGCGACGTCATCCGGTACCGGTCCAAAGCCTGAAAAGTTCGAGGAGTTTCGTGTGAAGATTCCGGAGGGAGGTACCCCGCTTCATCGATCCCTGCATGTCGTAAAAGTGGCCCGACGATCTCTTCCACGAGGGTTCCCGTTCCCAGACGGCTACAGAGGACCGCTGCCCTGACTGTCGCCCTGTCTTGGACCCGAGGTGCAGACCTTAGTACGGCGAGACGTAGACGGGTTCTCCTTGGTGACGTCTTCCACATTCCAGTTAAGTATTAAGTGGGTTACGCTCAGTTTGGTTGTTCTTTGTTGCTCTGGTTTACGTTTGTTTTTGAATTCGTAGATTATCATTGGTTGCTCTTGTTTAGATAATCTTTGTTTTGGTATTGGTTCATTTTGGTAGGCCTAAGTTCTTTGCGCATTCTGGTTGGAATTTGTCTTTGGTTTGTCATGACTAACAGTAGTAATTGTTTCCTGTCCTGGTTAAGTTGCAACGGGGATTCCCGGTTGGAGGATTCGTGTTCGGTTCCTCCGATTGGAACTCCTACATATGAGCTCTATTGTAAACATGGTGTAGGTCCTATTGCTTATAATGAAGTATGGGTCCGTTATACCAGAAAAGATGGTGTCCTTAGTTGGCCACCGCATGGTAGCTTCGAAAGCGAAATTCTAGACAATCTAGAAATGAAGTTGTTTAAAAGAAAAGCCCGTCCGGCAATGTTTGATTCTTTTCGCGTATGGCGTAAAGAAGCCAAACAGAGAGAAATTAGGAAGACGAAGAAAGAACAGAAAGAGAAAGGCTTGACTTTAATGGAGTCTGCTAGGCAGTTGCATGTCAACGAGACTGAGAAAGCAATAGAGATGGCGAATAGAAAACATAATTTGGTGATTGATAAATGTTACCCTGTATTGCCATCTTGTCCTTCTAAGCCGATAGAGGACCATGAAAAGGATCCTCTGTTGTCTTACCTGTTGAGATCACCTCCACCGTATGCACAGGGTATTACAGCACCACAGTTACTACCTGTTGTACAGCCAGCTGCTGGTCAGCCTGGAATAGTTGCTCCACTTCCTTTGATTCCAGCTCCTGTCTTTCCCATGGTTAATGTTCCCTCGGCACCCCCTCTTCCTGGGTCGCCTATTCCGCCTTTGCCTGTCATTTCGCAAACTGCTTTACCTGCTACTCCCACCCTTACTATTTCATCTGCTCCAGCTGCCCTGTTCCCGAACCCTGTAAACATTCTGACTCCGCTTTCCGTTCATCGGAAAATAACCGACTCTGTAACTAATATCTTAACTCCTCTCTACAGGTCTTTAATTGGGACCCCCGTTTCTGACTCTACACAGAGACGTAGCCAGCTTCCTGGTCCCCAGGAACGAGAAATGTTAGATTCGACAGCTCTTAGGTGGATGTCGAAAGCTGCGAAGTATGATGCACGAAGAGTGTTAGATACCTTTATGCAATGGAATGAACCAACTCAACGTTATGTTTTTGACGTGATGTGTTCTCTTGTGCGTGAGGAATGGGATGATGATGACTTAGATTCTGTCCCCTCTGATTTGATAAATGTTCAGCAGAAATTTGCCGCAGGAATGGTGATAGGTTCAGAAGTAAGGGAAGCGATAGAACTGATTTTAGCTTATAGGGATGATTCCCCTCTTCGAGCGCCAAGGGACCCTGATGGTTCACCGATTACTAGGAAAAGACGAGGTCAATATCCGATGAGGGAAGTTCCACCCATATGGCGCGAAGCAGTTCAAGCTGATGCGGCTAATGGTATTGCAGCTGCTCCGGCACATTTCCATAGAGTGTGGATACACATCCCTTGGAAGCGGGCCGAAGTATTAGCAGTAAAACAAGCGCTGCCGGACCCGCGTAAAAATCCTGCTGGTTATTATAAAGAGTTAACGCAGACAGTTCAAGCGTGCGTCATGAATTTGGCAGACATTGAAATGCTATTTGGCAATGTAGTGCCACAGCATATATGGGCCAAGATTCGGCAAGAGAACCACCCAGTCGCCCTAGGAGGTGATTGGCCAGCTATTATAGCGGCAGATGCGCAACAAGTTGGCGGTGCTAAACCTGAGCCTCTGATTGCTGCCTTACCTGGCAGAATAATTAATCTAATAAAAACGCTGATGCCAGCGTTACGGGTAAATTGGGATAAACTATCAGCATGCAAGCAAAAGAAGGACGAAAGCGTCTCTGACTTTTTCACTAGATTTGAAGAGACCTTCGTAGACCACAGTGGGCAAGATATGAGTACTGAGGGAGGTCAGAGGTTGTTTGTCGACAAGTTCGTGTTTAATTTACTACCTGAGCTTAGTAACAAGTTAAAGGATTCTGAAAGTGCATGGGCAGTGTCGACGACAGCACAGATACTTGCAACTGCTCAGTATTACGAGAATAGAGAGAAAGAAGAGAAGGAAAAGTCAGAAAAGAAGACTAAAGATTTGAAGACTAAAGTACTATTGCAACAGGCGTATCCGCCTCGCTCGAATCAGTCAGATTCACAGCAGCGACCCCAGTTTCAGCAACAGCCACAATTCCAGCAAGGGACCTCCCAAAGATTTAATTATGGTTTTTCCCGACAACAGTTAGCATGGAATCAGTGTGCCTATTGTAAAAAGGAGGGTCATTATAAGAATGAGTGTCCAGTACTCCACGCACAGACTAGTGGTGTCCCAGCTCAGAGAGGAAATGCTGGGTTTATGCAAGCTCCTAGAGGTAGAGGACGTGGCACAATGACTCCACAGGCTGATCGCCCATCAAATTATTTCGATCAGCGAAACGTACAACCTGCGCAACTGGGTAGATCTCCACAGTATCATGTTGAAGATTACTATGAACATAATGAAGAGTTTCAGAGAAGCGAGTACTAGGACAGCCACAGGCAAAGAGAGGGAGTAGTATCAGTTCCAGTTGATCAGAGTGGACCTTATGTCGCAGTAGTTACATCAGGCGTGGTCGAACCGTTTCTGTTGGATACTGGTGCGGCAAAAAGTTCAATTATGCATGCGAAACTCCCTGGCGCACCTTTGTCTGGCTTAACGAACACTTCAGTAGGTTTCTCAGGCGCCCCTGTTCACAATCCTGTTTCTAGTCCTTTATCAATTTCTGTTGGGCCATGCGAACTAGAAGCACCCCTTATCCTAACAACCGGTTGTAATGAGAATCTGCTTGGTTTAGATCTGTTGAAACGCCTGCATGCGACACTGTACTGTTCTCCTTCGGGAGTACAGCTCACATTAGGCAAAAGAGTCATCTCTCCAATGTACATGTCGATGGATAAGCTCCCACCGGAGCTGCGTTCTCTCCCTGATACTCTTTGGGCGACTGGTCCTAACGATGTAGGCCTCTTGGAAATTCCCCCTTATGTGGTGAGTCTGAAAGCAAATGTTAGATTCCCACGAATCCCACAGTATCGGATTTCGAATGAAGGTGAACGTGCACTTTTGCTGATCGTAAAAGACTTAATACAGAAAGATGTGATAGAGGAAACTAGAGGAAATGTCTGCAATAGTCCTGTCCTGCCGATTTTAAAACGCACTGACCCTTCCAAACCTCCAATCTACAGATTTGTGATTGACCTCAGAGAAGTTAACAAAATAGTGATTCCGCAGTTTCCTGTGGTACCAGATATCACTGCATTATTGACGTTGATTCCTGCCTCAGCCTCATGGTGTACAGTGATCGACTTGAAGAATGCCTTCTTCAGCATACCGATAGCCGAGGAAAGTAGAGACATTTTTGGTTTCTCCTTAGGAGGTCGCAGTTTCAGATTCAAACGCGCTCCACAAGGTTATTGTGAGAGCCCTTCAATTTACAGTCAAGCATTGAAGAGTCAATTAGATGCTCTTGTACTTCCTCCTGGTGTTGCTCTGATCCAATACGTAGATGATCTTTTATTGGCCGCTGATGACAAGGAAACTTGCAAATTAGCTACAATTTCTTTATTACGTCATTTATCAGACTTACATCACAAGGTTTCACCTTCTAAACTGCAATATTGTTGCCAAGAAGTGACCTACTTAGGTCATCTTTTGTCAAAGGAGGGAAGAAGGTTGACCCCAGAGAGAATCAAAGCAATTTCGCAGATGACTGTACCAAGCACACAGAGAGAAGTGCGTGCGTTCTTGGGTATTACGTCATACTGTAGGCAATGGATCCCAAAATTTTGAATGTCAACAGAGTTTTTCCGATTTACGTGATGCGCTGTGTTCAGCTCCTGTGTTGGGTACTCCTGACTACAGTAAGCCGTTTACTTTATATGTCCATGAAAGAGAAGGTTGTGCTTTGAGTGTATTAACACAACAATTTGGTGACAAACAGCGGCCTTGTGCATATTTCTCATCCACATTAGATCCGGTAGCCAGAGCATTGCCAAGTTGTTTAAGAGCTACAGCAGCAGCTGCAGTGTCTATTCGACAGTCTGCTGGACTAGTCATGAACAACATGTTAGTAGTCATGGTTCCACATGCTGTGGATACACTCATGAATCGAACAAAAACCCAGCACCTCACCAGTGCTAGACTATCAGGCTATGAGCTGACACTTTTGGCAAGTCACATTCAGATCAAGCGATGCAACATATTGAATCCAGCAACGCTGTTGCCGACTACTCTAGAGTCGAGTGATTCAGAGCCTCATGATTGTTGTTTTAGAACTGAGGAAGAGACAAAAGGTAGGATTGATTTAAAAGATACCCCGTTACTAGATCCAGATGGCACTTTGTACGTCGATGGGTCATGTTTTAAACTACAGAATGGTGATGTGACGGCCGCGTATGCAGTTACGACTTTGAGTACGATTGTTGAGACCGCAAGAGTAAGTCAGAATTCTGCCCAAGCTGCAGAATTAATTGCACTAACAAGAGCGTGTGTTTTAGCTGAGGGAAAGAGAGTGAATGTGTTTACTGATAGCCAATACGCCTTCGGCGTAGCACATAGCTTTGGACGTCTGTGGAAAGAAAGAGGTTTTCTCACGTCCCATGGGACTAAGATCCAACATGGACAGCTAGTCAGCGATCTATTGGAATCTCTGACCCTACCGAATAAAGTTGCGATTGTGAAGTGCAGTGCGCATCGAAAGATTACGGATGATGTTGGCCGTGGGAATGCGTTCGCTGATGAGGTCGCCAAAGAGACGGCCAAGAACATGACGAGCCGAATGTACGTTGCAACGTCTGCAAGATGGATTACTGAATCAGGGATGTGTGAGAATACGATTGAAAGTGTGAAGGCAATCCAGAATGAAGCAACTGAAAATGAGAAGAATGCATGGAAGGAAAAAACGGGTAAATTGGATTCGAGTGGATGTTGGGTTGATTTGTCTGAACAGCAGCGTTGGATGTTACCTGATGCGTATGTGCTCGCAGTAGTCACGATGGCGCATGGAGCGGCGCACATCAGTTCGAAAGGGATTTGTAAACTGTTAGCTCCAGTATGGAAGAATGATGGAATTACTAAGTGTGCGGAAAGAGTGGTGAAAAACTGCATGATATGCCTGATGCATAACCCTGGCAAGGGAACCCCAACCCCAACTGGTCATTTTGCTCCCCCTTCTTGTCCCTTTGAAGTGATTCAGTTGGATTTTATCCACATGGACAGGTGTAACAATCTTAGATATGTCCTAGTGGTAGTCTGTGCCTTTTCAAGATGGATTGAGACATATCCATTAAAGGATAACACTGCTATGTCCACCGCTAAAATCCTCCTCAAAGAGTACTTCCCCAGGTATGGTATGCCACGGATTGTTTGGTCGGACAATGGAAGTGAGTTTGTAGGGAAAGTTATGAAGAGTGTGTGTACGGGTCTGGGAATCATCCAGAAATTCCACAGTGCGAATCACCCACAGTCAGCAGGTTTGGTTGAAGGGTACAATGGTACCTTGAAGCTGAAACTTGCTAAAATTCAAGCTTCCACTGGTCTATCTTGGCCAGATGCACTGCCTTTAGCTCTACTGTCCACCAGAGCGACGGTACACTCTCGAGTAGGGCTTAGCCCATATGAGATTGTGTTCGGTCGTCCTGCTAATGTTTGGGGAGTCCCTAGGCCAAAGGAATTCAAACAGATCGAATACCCAATGTTGATTGATTATCTTTATGACCTGACTGCTAAACTGAGCCTTATTCATCAACAGGTATTCGAATCCTTGCCTAAACTGCCAGAGAGTCCAGGCCACACGTTGAAACCCGGTGATCAAGTGGTGGTGCGGAATTTTGGGCGAACCCGGAACCTCCAGCCAAGATTCGTGGGCCCGTTCCAAGTGCTCCTGACAACGAGAACTGCTGTACGCCTAGCTGGAAGGAAGAATTGGGTGCACGCTAGCCATACGAAGCGTGTCCCTCTCCCACTCCCCTATGACAACTGGGTTAGACAGGGATTTGGTGTATCCGAGACAGAACCTGTTCCTAGGCTCATCCCTTTCAGTGATGCAGAGTACATAACGGACCCACGAACTGAAACAAAGAACTCTGACACCTCAGCAGGAACTGCTCCTTTGAACCCTGAACAGAGTGTTGTACAAAGTGAACATTTATCACCTGTGGATTCGAACATTTCTGCACCTGTAGACCAGCTATTTCAAGATCAGACAAGACCCGGGAAGTACAGATATAATCTACGTTCTCATGCTATGAACCAATGACATTGCATAATTACCTTTCTGTTTGAAAACTGTTTTGATCTTATCACATTCCATTCAGTCAGGAAGTTTGCTCTAAATGTTTTTATCTTTTTGTTTTTGTTGTTCTCTCACCTTGCCATCTGGGTTACCGTAGGGTCGTAACGTGTGCCTTGTTTTAATTTGCAGGGAACCAGACACAAGGTCGGTTTCTTCTGTTTACTTTGGGAACTCCCAGGGTAGACAGAGGCAATTTTTTTAACAGGTACAAACCATCCGTTGCGAACGGTTGTAGAAGATGGAGCTTCCTGAACTGCGACGGGTTAACGTCATAAATGTGCACAAGACAAAACTATATGAAATATTGTATAGCAAATGTTTTCTAATGCAATGTGCTCTGACACTTCTGATTGTTTTAATAACTTTGGTAGGCGGAATTATTTTTGGTATTCAATTGATCTTTACACCTGTTACATCTACAGTATCTCCCCATGTTCCCGTTTCTCCGACTGTTGTTTCTCTTCATTCTTTCCATCCTTTTCCTGCCCATGAGCAAGCTCGACGCTCCGAGTTTATAAATAACACTTTCATTCAGCTCTTGCACCAACATCAACTAGTGGTAAACACAACGAACTGCTGGGTGTGTGGCTTGATACCACATACCATGGACAAGGGCATCCCTTATCTGGTTCTGCCCTTTAGTTATAATGGATCATTCTGGGCATTTCAGACCATGTTCGCTTATGCCCTAGAGACCTATCCCCCACGACCTCCGCGTTCCACTAGGTATAACTCCGCTAATAGAGCCTTGGTAAAAGGAATTACTGACATGGTTGGAGACGTCAATAACACTCCGTTCATTCCCAAGGATGAATTGCGAGTTTACATGGGTTGGAATGTTACGGAATATGGTATTACTTTGGGTGAGAACAAACGTAAAAGCTCTACTCCGATCTGGGTCGTACCCCACCAAGGTCAGGTCTGTTTGCAAGGAAATGGGAGGAATCCAAAAGCTCGACTAGGGAAGAGTGACTGTATCGAAACATACGTTTTCCCGTCACAGTCTTCCCCTGCATTTTTAGCTGCTAAGGGCACCTATTTTGTTTGCAAAGACAGAGCATATACATGGCTGCCTGCTGATTTCTCAGGCTCGTGGTATATCGCTCAACTGTTACCTCCGACATACACTGCTGCACCGGACTATCACAAAACTAGAGTTGTGAGAGGTGTTTTCAGTAAAGAAGATACTGCTGGCCAAGAAGCAGGAGACTTCTTCAAAGGTTTCCTTCCGTTCTGGGGGCCTATGGCCAACAGTAGAAACTTACGTCAATTAACACGGGTAGTTGAATCCACTATTACCGAAACTGCGGGTGCCCTTAGTAACCTGACAGCTGAGCTGCAAGCGGATCGCCTCATGACGTTACAGAACCGTATGGTCCTTGATGTGTTACTTGCAGATCGAGGTGGGGTATGTAAGATGATCCAATCGAGTTGCTGTGTTTTTATCCCAGATAATGCGCCAACGGTATATAAGGCCATCTCTAAGTTACACAAAATCTCTGACTCTATTCATGTAGAGGAAGGTGACTGGTCATTAATGGGATGGTTCTGGAGTCTGTTATCTGCGTGGGGATGGAAGGTTCTGATAGTCACCGGTGTTGCGTTGGTATTTTTATTTTCATGCTGTCTCATTGTTCAGTGTGGTCCTACCTTATGTGGCCTTTGTGTTTCGACATGCGTAAGGAGACCACCTGTTTTTGGAGATACGCCACGAGATAGAGTAATGCTCCAGCAACATATCAGTGACCTGATGAACATAGAAATGGACTCTGACATAGAGTAAGTTATTGCCTATGTAAGGGCAAAAGGACGGTCTGAGGTTCTGTAGCGATCCGAACCCGTGTGTTCGGTATCGTAGTACTGACACGATTTTGGTACCAATGAACCGTAAATGATCCATTTTATGCATGACAGTGTTTTCGCTGCACAACTAGCATGAATTCACTGAAAAATAGGGCATTCTGTTGTTAAGTCATGGCATCCATTTTAGATACGGCATCCATTTTGTTTCTTGCCCTCACATAGTCAATGGACGAGCGATGACCCCGGCAGAATCACCTTGTTAAGGACACGTAAGCTCGAGCCCCAAGAAAGGCTGACGCTGCATGACTAGGCAGAATCAAGCTGCCTCCCTTGCCTGAGGCCAGTCCTGCTATACTGGTTCTCGTGTCCATTGTCCTGACTGAGAGGCCGAAGACGGTAGCCATGCCCGTTTATGATCCATAAACACCTCTTATCCTACTTTTCAATCCTTTGCACCTGGCTCTGCTCCTCTCCTTCTGTGCTTTTACAATGGGGAGGTTACGATTTTTATGATGGGGAGGATCGGGCAAAGAATGGAAAACTGACAAGGAGACCTGATCGAATACCGAAAACCTACGACTAATTATTGTTTGATGTCTATTTATTGTTTGTTTGGGATACCGGGTTGGGCATGAGAAATATTCGTGTAATGTTGCCTAAAGACATATTTCGTGTATTTAAGGAACAACCCACTTAATGCAATTTGAACAGTCTCGTAGATTCTGCCTCTGTGTGGTTCCTATGACTTCTGTGTCCCTGCAGTAAATAAATCTTGGTCTTTGACGCCACCATCGAGAAACACGCGTCTCTGTTTGTTTGTGCACAGAGACAGGAGGGAACTCAGGGGTCTTCGGGTGTCGTTTCCCTGACACCTCTGGACTCTTAAAAGTGCAGAACCTCACACGGGTGTGGCCCATACAGTCTGTTGCTTGTGTCACTAGGGCACTGTGTCCCTGCAGTCAGCTATGTTTTAGCTACCGGACAGCATTTGTTCCCGTGACTCTGTTGTGTGTTTCATGGGTGGTTCAATTGTTTGCCCAATGCCTGAAATCTGACATGTGATCTGTGTGGGCCCTTGATATGTGTTACAATTGCTGGTCTGACTCGCCACATGTGGCTGGGGTATTCCAAACAAACCCATGCAGCAGGGGACTCCAATTTTGGGACCTCAGGAGTATGTATATCAAGTATGTCACACTTGCTTAGACACCTGACCACTGTCCAGGGCCAAACACTGTCTCATGTAAACCTGGGCAGTCAAGCCTCCTCAAGGGCATTTAGAAGCACTCTGTAATCCCACTCCTGTGTAAATTGCAGGTTGTGCTTAGTGACATGTGCCTTCAGGTGGCTGCCTCTGTGTCATTATGGTGTGACTTGTTGTTACGTACAACTGGGGTGTCCATGACTCAGAGGGTCAGCAGGACTTCTGAGATGTGACTGTGAGAGACAAGACCTGTGTGACATAGGTGTGTGATCATCTGACAGCGCACAATGGTGTATGCAACTGTGTCCTTCAGGCAGCTGGGTTACATGCATGGCAGACTGTGATGTGTTAATGTACAGGGAATTGTGTTTGCAGAGACTCATATGTCTGATTTGCATGATGTGGGGTCTTCTGGGTCCTGGATATGTTGTTTGCAGGGGATGGGCAAGTGCGCCGGTCATCTGCAGAGTTAGTTTTACCCCTGAGCTAGGATTGTGAGTCAGTGCATACTTTTGTTGTCTAGATGCCCTGCCCCTGTGACAGGAGACAGTGTTGACTGACTTTCCACGCATCCCAGTGCCATGGCATTTAACTTGCTATGAGTGATCCTGCATTATGTTCAAGTGTGCACCATGCACCCCATTGTGGCATTGCCCATCAGGACATGAGAACATCATAGTGTGTGTTGCTGGCATGCATCACAAGCATGTGAAATGAGTCTCGGCCCATCCCTTCATCCGGACACCTGTACTGAGTCAGTAGCAAGAGAAGTGCTGTGTGTATAGTGACATACTCCTACATGTTCACTTACATGTCCAACTAATGTGTGGGTGGTGCATGTTGGGCCATTGGGGTATTAGCATCCAACATGGAACAGACATATGTGTGCAAGGCAAGGAGGGATATGTGTGCCATGGTTGATGTTGAGAATGACAATTGGGTTATTCTAAACAGTGTTGGCACTTTGAGATGTGTTCATCTGTTGATGCCAGGGCTTGCCCTGTGATGTGATGTACTCACTGTGGTGTGTGCAGTCAGTGCTGGTAACTGATGTTGTTCTCTTACTTCCTATTCCTATCCAGATACATCCACGGCCACAGGAGGGGACAGCTCCACAGACCAGGAGGAGCCACTGAGCCTGACAGGGACAGAAGGAGATGAGTTGGGGGGACCCAGTGGCACGGAGGGTGAGTGGAGCCACACAGAGGAGTCATCAGCACCCCCCCCAGCTGAGGGCCACAGCAGCTCTGAGGATGACTCCCTTGTGGAGGAGGGTGTCAGCAGCCACCAAACCCAGCTAGTGAGGCTGTCCCCGCCACCACCACCACCACCACCACCATCACCACCCTCCCATCGGCTCCCATCCCAGAGGTCCCTGTAGGCTCCCGTGTTCGGGAGCATGTCTCCTTTGTGCCAGGCACCGCACCCCCTGCACCTGTATCCCCTACTGCCCTGAGTGAGGAGTCTGTGGACTTACTTAGACAGATCCATTTAGGGCAGACGTTGATGCTGAAGGTCCTCCATGCACACACAAGTCTGTTGACGCAACTGGTGTCGTTCATGGAGGGCATTTCCTCAGGCATGTCTGCCCTACAGAAGACCAATCAGTCCATGGCCTCCTCCCTGACGGCAGCAGTGTCCCTCCTCCAACAGTCCCGGACCCCTCCTACCCCTGCACCACCGATGATTCCTAGCAGCCTACATGTCCCAAGCACACAAACACCTGAACATTCACACAGAGCTTCAGACACGGGCAGCACACAAACACCCAAACCAAGGGCTAGACGTGCACACAAGCAAGCGCAGGGGACTGATACCACACTCACAGGGGCTGGTTTGCAGACACACACACAGTCATCCACAACCACTCCACAGTCCTCCAAAACCTCTCCCTCCCAGCCCCCTTCCCTTGCCTCACCTGCAACCCCATCTCCACAGAAGCTCTTCCTCTGTGACCTTGGCCTCTTCCCCACCGACCCAGCAGATCCTGATTACAAGGGGAAGAGGAAGTCCCCACAAACAGAGGGGAGTGCCCCTCACACCCGGACACCCTCCCCCAGGCGCAGTCAGACTGAGACCCCCACCCGCAAGTCCCCCCGGAGCCGGAAGAGCAAGACCCCCCCGCCACCACGCAGCTTCAAGACAAAGTCCTCCATCTCCCAGGCCACCACTCCAGAGGTTCCCCCACCACTCCCTGCCCCGGGTTCCCCTACCCACAGATACACCATCCCCAAAATGCTAAGGCCCTCCCCCCCACCACTTGCTCCTCCACACCTGGTCAGACAGTTAGTGCCACTGATGTGGGGACCGTGTCCCCCCCTGTCCTGCCGACCTCACCTGCACCCCATTCCGCTCCCATGGATTTAGGCACTGCAGTGGAGTCCACGACCACCCCGTCTGACTTGGGCACTGCAGTGGGGACCCAATCCACTCCATCTGACCTGCCCACTGGAGTTGTGCTGGCACCCACTCCATCTGACTTGTGCCCTACAGTTGTGACTGCACCCACCACTTCAGTTAGCTCCACTGCAGTTGCAAGTGTCTCACCTGCATCCACCACCTCTTCACTGCCTCCTTCTGCTGCGCCCTGAACCTGTCCCTGCGGTGCCTGGCCTGCCCTCATGTATGCCCCTCCGAGGGGATGACACCTGTCCTTAGCAGTGCAGGCAAGCAACGTGTGACAGTTGTCACTCTAGTTCACTCCTTGGCATTTGGACATGGACTGGCCATTGGCCCTTTGTTTGAACGGACGTTTAACTTTTAATATGCTGTGTTAGACCCGGCCTCGTAGCATAGCCATCCCTGTCCCCGCACCACATAACCTGACCCCTGCACCTCACGCAGCCCCCGAGCCCACGGCCTAGCTGATCCTTCCCACCAGAACACACACACACCCGACCCGGACTTCCCCGTCCGTGGCCTTCCTCCTTTTGGCCACAATGGGCCCGCGTGCCCACTTCATGCACCATGATGGCCGTCCGGCCCCAGCGCGACCCTGGCCTATGAATGCTGGTAAGCCTCTTTTCAATGGTGTGCAAATGCGCAGCGAGCAGACAAGTGAGTGCATAAAATAAAACAATTAAAACAAATTCTGTAGCAGCTACAGTTAAGACCCTAACAACAATTAAAATGAAAAGTAGCCTACGATTCAGCGTAGTGCTCTCAGTAGCATCAGTGATGATTTAATAATGCAAGATGTTTGATACCAAACACCTTAGAAATCAGTGAAGCCAACATGGAGCTAGGAAACTCGTGTTGACAAATACCCAGCCCATGTTCTCTTTATGGCTTCCCTGTGCACTTACAATATCTGAGACTGGACATTGTAGGGGTATATCTGCTCATGCTGAAATGCCCACACATGGGATATAGTGCACCCTGCCTTAGGGATAAAGGCCTGCAGTAGGGGTGACTTACCTATACCTTATACAGTGTATGAGAAGCATGGCACACAGAGCTGTGTATCATGTTGACTCTGGATTTCTCTGCACCAATACACGCAGCCTGCAATGGCAGTATGCATAGTCTTGTTGAGGGTACCCGGGGTGGCACAGTACATGCTGCAGTCCCTGTGGAACCTCTTCAGTACCTGTGCCGTAGGTACCAGGGGCACCATTTTCTAGGGACTTAAAGAGAAAGCTGAAGTTGTGCCAATCATGGTACAGTGTTTAGGAAAGAGATCCGGCACTGGGAACCTGTTTAGCACTTACAGTTCGAAATCACATCAGGCAAAAAGTGGGGGCTGACCATGTCAAAAGAGGCACTTTCCTACAGTTGGGCACATTGGCAAAGTCAGCACTAGAACTCTGACCTGCTCTTCTCCATGACCTAACTAAAAAGGCTGTTGAGTGGAGGCAAAAACCCAGTCTCCAGCAAGGTGCAAGTGAAGTTTATTATGAAGAAAACATGCGCTCTAACAGGCTCTGTATAAATGGCCCCAGAATGTTCCAAATAAGCCCCACAATTTGTGCAATATAGACTTTCATGAAGGTAATAACAATTCAGACACAATTCATATCACTCAGATTTCTAAAATCCTTAAAACAATGTATAAACAATAAAAATGAGCCCCCTTAGCAGCCAAAACCCTGCTCTACGTACCATTGACTGTGGGAAACCGCAATCGGAGATGCCCTCCGGCCTGCAGACGGCCCGAGCCAGAAGATGTCACGGTGAGTGCTTGGGCAGAGGCACAGCGGCCCCCGCTGTTTGAGACCCGACACGGCTCTCGGAGACCCTGCGGCAACAGGGGCCGCATGTGAGCCTGAGGGCGGTGTCTCTGCCACACTGAGCGGCTGCACCGCACTAGAAATCGAGGCAGCAATGAACCCAGAGACCTGAGGGAAAAACAGGCTGTTGCTTTGTCGTGGGAGCAGTCACAAATGCGGGGGCTGTGGCGGCGGGTGCAACTTCTCTTCTCCTTACTACAATACGTTACTGCTCATCTCCATACGTGATGACTGGAGTGTGTGGATGGATGGAGTGGGAGGGTGGTGGATGGATGGATGGAGTGAGTGGATGGGTGGGTGTATGGATGGATGGAGTGGGTGGATGGATGGATGGAGTGGGTGGATGGGTGGAGTGGATGGATGGAGTGGAGTGGAGTGGGGTGGGCATGTGAATGGGTTGGATGGAGTGGATGGGTGGGTGGATGAAGTATATGGATGGGTGGGTGGGTGAGTGGATTGGGTGGATGGGTAGATGGAGTAGATAGGTAGATGGAGTGGATGGGTTGGTGGAGTGGGTGGATGGATGGAGTGGGTGGATGGAGTGGGTGGAGTGGATGGAGTGGGTGGATGGAGTTGGTGGGTGGAGTAGGATGAATGGATGTTGTACCTGGTTGCCGTCGCTGATTACCCTGCTGTTGTCCCAGGAGGGGCTTTGCCTGCTGCTGGGTTTGGCGCTGTTGTTGCGGGGAGGAAGGGCACTGCACGGGACTCCATCTACCAGGAGTCCGAGCCTTCCAGCAGCTGTGCTCCCCCCGCCTACTTGCTGCAATCAATTTAAAAACCTCGCGGAACCCGCTGGCGCGGGTCCCGCTTCGTACCTGGTTGCCGTCGCTGATTACCCTGCTGTTGTCCCAGGAGGGGCTTTGCCTGCTCCTGGGTTTGGCGCTGTTGTTGCGGGGAGGAAGGGCACTGCACGGGACTCCATCTACCAGGAGTCCGTGCCTTCCAGCAGCTGTGCTCCCCCCGCCTACTTGCTGCAATCAATTTAAAAACCTCGCGGAACCCGCTGGCGCGGGTCCCGCTTCGTACCTGGTTGCCGTCGCTGACTACCCTGCTGTTGTCCCAGGAGGGGCTTTGCCTGCTGCTGGGTTTGGCGCTGTTGTTGCAGGGAGGAAGGGCACTGCACGGGACTCCATCTACCAGGAGTCCGTGCCTTCCAGCAGCTGTGCTCCCCCCGCTCACCTGCCAATTGGTTGACGCCCCTTTGAAAATCAGTCTGCAGTCGCTGCGCGGGACGCGTGCGGGACGTGCCGGGCAAAGCCCGGGCAAAGGGCGGGCCGTCTGTGGCCGTCAGGGGCCAGAAGAGGCCGGGCTGGGCCACCTCCCTAACAGCCTGAGGGTTGTTATCATTGTGTTCGGTGTAAGTGACTTGCTATCGTGCAGTAAGTACATTGTGTTCCAGGACATCGGGAGCCTTGTTATGTTGGTATAACAACTAAGGTATCTGGGAGGATTTGACTACCACGCCAGTCTGTGGCTGTGCATAAAGTGGTTGCTCTCTCTCTAGTGTTGGACTGCTACGCTTGTTCTTTCCTTGTGTTAATTCGTTGTTGTTATGGCCAAAAGTAATAACAAGTGTTCGGCAAAAGGGGGTACGGGGACTTTGGATGCTTTTTTGAAAAAAGCAGAAACTGTTGTTGCTAGAGAAATTGAAATTGTAGAGAGGAGGCTTTCTTTGGAGCCATTATCACTGCCTAATTTTGATAATCAACCTGATGTTCTTATTACAGGTTCAGATGTTAGACAGGTTGGTTGTTCCTCCTTTGTGGAGTCTGTGTCAGAAGCTAGTTCTGCTGTTCTACTAGCATCTGAAAACACTTCTAGTCTCCTTCTCTCACCTCCAGCTACACGTTCTAAGCAGTCACGAGCCCTCCTTGCTACTACTACTAAATGAACTAAGGGTAAAAGAAAAGCGATTAAAGGCCCTAAGGGAAGTCGCCAACAAGCAAAACAACCCAGGAATTTAGAGCCTGTTCACGGGTTAGTCGCCCAGGAACGTACTGTGGTTTCCCAGGCTCTGGCTGATAAGACCCATGGGCTGGATGTAAATATTGAACAGGGGTCCACAAATACCACTGGAATTAAACTGGTTGACCTACTACAGCTTATGGATGAGCGACTAAAAGCAACTTTGCTGCCAGTTATGAATAGACTTAATAAAATTGATGATAGACTCACTTTGATTGAGCGGCACATAGCTGGCCAAGAAACATTATTGCCAAACCGCACTCCATTGGAAAGGCCCCCCTTAAGTGGAGTTGTATCCAGAGTTTCCGACTTAGCTGAGTCTATGTTAACCACTGCTGTAGGTCCAACTAATCTACGTCCAGTGCTTGTAGGTTCTTCTGGTGGTGCTAATTTGAGACCTGGGGATATGACAGGGAGAGTAAATCCGCTCCCTGCGCAGGTATATAGGGAACGCCCTTTGAATTTGCCACCGGAGGCCTGCCCGTATACTGTTATCCTGGCAAATGTTCCGGCATCAAGTGATGGGAAGGAAGAGAACTGGTCCTCTTTAAGGAATAAAGCCCTCCATTTTTTAGCAGGAAAGACTGTTTTGGGGAGTCACCTTTTTGAGTGTTTTAAGATGGTTAGAAGGGTTCCCTGGGTTGGGAAGTCCAAAAAGACACTGAAGGGTGACTGTGTTGTTGTGAGCTTTAGTTCTCCCGACTTGGTAGCTAACATTTTTAGACAGGCAGGGACGTCCAGATTACAACAGGACTATGTCAATGTCCTCCCTCTGGGGTTCTTTTATCCACCTTACGCTCAGAGGTTAACAAGAAATAGTGGTCATATTTCTCACTTTGTTCCTGTGAATAGGACATTGGCTCTTAGTAACAGATATGAGGTCCTTAGCTCTCTGGATGTTAATGACTGACTCAGTGCACCTTATATCCAGGCCCCTTACAATGAGCCTAGTCGGTCGTTCGCTGAAGAAGATGGGATTGTGACGACTGTTGATTATAATATCGACCTCTATGGTTCTGGTGATAGTCCCTTATCTCAAATGGCAACTCATGGTGATGGTAGTAATCAGATAACAACTGAGATTACCCAAGTAGAAGAGAATGAAATGGTTCCCTCTGGTATACTTAGTCATGTGACTGTTAGGGTCCCCCTAATTAATGAGACCATGGAATCCTTTCCCCATCCATTACATGCAGGGAACATTGTGTCACAAGACAGAGAGTTGGGGGGGGGGTAACCTCTTCAATAAATAAGATCATGACCTTGTCATGGAACATTGCTGGGCTGAGATCGAAAAGAGGTGATATAAGTTGGAAGTCTTTTCTTTCTACTTACCATATAATTGCTTTGCAAGAGACGTGGGAGGCTAAAGACTCTTATTATTTGGATGGGTATCAGTCTTTTAATAAATATGCTGTATCTTCCTCGTCGGGGAGACCTCGGGGCGGTCTTTTGTTATTATTTAGTCTCAAGTTACTGTATAGTACAGAACTTGCAGTGACTAGTTCACCTAATATATTGGCGGTCAAATTAGTAGGTGCCAATCTCCCGACATTACTAGTTGTGAATTTTTATAACTCATTCACCAGGTTGGATGAATTGGAGCACCTAAAAGCATTGTCCAACTTTTTGGATGAGTTTGATGCAAATAATGTTACTCCTTATTTTTTGTTACTTTTTGGCGATTTTAATATTCATGTATGTCAACTCAATTGTTTTGGAAATTTTAATCATGTCTATTGCCCTCGGGAGGAAGCCCACTTTGATCATTCTAAGGGTGGGATGTTCCTAGAAAGTATTGTATCTACCTTTCATTTATTTGTTCCGACGCAGGATTCCCTATCTCCTGTTCCCACATTTACTGGTCAGGGCCATAACAGTATTATTGACTATATTTTTATTTCCTGCCTTTTGAAGGATCTGATAGGCTTTTTTCATGTTACTCCAAATGCCTTAAGCGATCATAATCCTCTGTCTATGGAAATCAACATTAACGCTGTGACTAGGTCAAATCCTCTGTGTGCCTTCTCTAACCTAAACTTAGTCCCTATTAAACAGGGAAGACGTCTGAGATGGGACGTCATTACCCCGACTGATTTCCTTGACAATTTGTATCATAGTAATTTGGTGGATTTAAATATATGCTTGGCAATAGAGTCTAAACCAGTGGATATTCTTGGTGCCTTCGAGAGAATAACAAAACAGGTAGTAGATAACTTAACCCTCGATGGGAAACCAAGACCTAAGAAGTTTAAAAACTGGTTTGACCAGGCATGTTGTAGTGCGCATTCCGCTCTCTTATTGACATTAAAAGATAGTGGGAAAGATGCCAGTAGGATTGTGGAGGCAAGAAGATCCTATAAAAAAGCAATAAAGGTAAGGAAAATTGAACTAAAAAATATGGCGTGGGAGGAATTGTCAAACGCTAGTGTTTTAAAAAGTAGTCCCCAATTCTGGAAAGTAATTAACAGTCCACTTTTTAATGAATTGGAGAATTCAAACAATGACTGCCTTATTCCTCCAGATAAATGGGTGGCTCATTTTAGTGGTCTTTATTCTGAAATTGCAGACCATAATCCAGTAAATTATGGGGATATTAATCTGGCATCGAAATTTGATTTTAATGAGGTCGAAGTCCAGGACGCCATTGAGTTTATGGCAAAGGGCAAAGCACCTGGTCCAGATGGTGTTCCCGCAGATTTTTATAAGGCAGATTCAAGGTACTGGGCGAAGCTTTTAACTTCTGTTTTTAATGCTGTATCAAAGGCGGGTGCTCCCTGTTCTTGGGGTAAAGCTGTGATAGTGCCATTATTTAAAAAAGGCTCAGGAGAGGATCCGGCATGTTATCGGCCTATTTCTCTTTTGGATTCCGCTATGAAGATAATGGGCAAAGTTGTTCTCGCTAGACTATCAACTTGGCTGGAGGACAACTCCATTATCTCGGACCTACAATATGGGTTTAGAAAAGGAAGGAGCACTGTGGGTCAATGCCTCAATCTACATCTTATAATTGGGAAGTACACGGTCGCCAAGCAGGGGGTCCTACATTTAGCGTTTATGGACTTGTCTACTGCTTTTGACCTTGTAAACCGTCAAAAATTATGGGCTTCCCTGGTAGTGTTGGGGCTCGACCCCGTGCTGATTGCCTTTTTGGCACGTATGCACGAGGATACTACTGCTGCCGTCCGTTACAGTGAGGACGGGAATCTATCAGAAGCTTGGCAGGTGAAGCGAGGGGTAAGACAAGGGTGTATTCTTGCTCCCTTGCTTTTCTCGCTCTACATTAATAACTTGGGGGATGTCTTGTCTTCATCTTGTAAAGGTATACCAAGAGCAGGTACAAAATTGATCCCCGCATTATTGTATGTGGATGACACGGTTTTGTTGGCAAGAACAGCGAGAGGCCTTCAAGCCCTTTTAAATGGATTTAATGATTTTATGGTTTCTTTGGATTTAGTAATACATTTTAAAAAGTCGCACTCTATGACAATTGGCTGCGGGGGGGGCCAAAAAGGCTAAATTCTTCTGTAATGGGCAGGAGCTTATTAAAGTGCAGACCTTTCCATATTTGGGGATCATCTTTGATGATAGGAGATCCTGGGTCATGCAACGTGCCCAGAAAAAGAATACTCTCGCTAGGGCAACAGGAGCCCTGTTGGGCTTTGCAAAACGGCTGGGTTGTTAACCCCTGCCCGCAATTATGAAGGTATATAACGCCAAGTGCGTGCCTATGGCCCTATATGGCAGTGAGGTCTGGGGTTATAAGGCTTTGACAGAGATTCAAATAGTAGAAAATGCCTTTTTCCGGAAATTGCTGTCACTACCTGCATCGGCTCCAATTTTCAATATCCATGAAGATTTGGGGGAAGGTTATTTAATTGATCAGATTTCTGTTGCCCCATTATTAGGCTGGTTAAGAGTTTGGGCTCAGCACCCACCAAGCCTAAATCAGCTTATTATTCAAGACTGTCTGGCCCTTGACAAAGCCATGTGCATCCCTTGGGCTGCGATATATTAAATCTAACTTGGAGACACTTGGCTACTTTGACTTATTTGATAAACCAAGTGTGATGAGCAAACTAGATATAAAAGCTTTTAAGTCCCAGTTCGTGTGTAGGGCAAGGTTGCTGAGGGAAGGCGGGGAAGTGGGCAAGCCATCTGTTAGAAGTTTTGTCATGTTAAGTATTGGCAGTGAGATTCAGCCATACTTGACCTACATAAACAATCCATTCCATCTGTTTTTGTTGTCAAGGTTTAAACATGGCATGCTTCCTTGGCTTTTAGCTCACCCGAAGGGTTTCTTTAAAGAGGGCACCTTGGGGCCCTGTCCCTGTGATAATACCTCAGAACAAAATACGCTGCATATGGTTTTCTTTTGTAAATTTTATATTTTACAGCGTAAGAAATTTATTTGCCCTATTTTTAAGAACTGCCATTTTGAGCAAGTGAGGCCCGCGTTGGTCTATCTGCAAATGCTAGGTTCTCCATTGGTATGTTTTGGAGTAGCCAGCTATCTTACTGGGGCCATTAGATGTAGAAATCGAATGTAGCTTTGTGGATTTTTCCCCCATTTCTAAGTTTTTCTGATAGTTGGAAATTGTGGTTTTATTTATTAATTTTGCTCTTCTTTTTCGAAAATGTAAGAATTTTAAATTTCCAGGGTTGACCTCATTTTTAATGTGATTGTTCGCCAATTATTTATTTATTTTAGTATTTATGAAATATTGTTAATTGTGTTTTTGTATGAATAGATTATGTAGATTATTTTGATTGTAACTATTTGCTAATGAAATTTTGCTGTATGCTTTGATGGTTTAAATTTTTAACTGAATAAAGCTATTGTTGACTGACTGACTGACTGGATGGAGTGGGTGGGTGGAAGGATGGATGGAGTGGGTGGATGGATGGATGGAGTGTGTGGATGGATGTAGCGGATGGGTGGTGAGGAACTTCGATTTTCGATTGTGATCGTATCGACCCGCCATTTTGTGCTCCGCCGCCATCTTGTGTTGCCCTCACTCAGACAGCACGACGATCGAAGTCTTTTTCTGCTTTTTCTGCAGCTACGTGTCAAAATAAGTCTTCTGCCTCTATTTGCAAAGCTGGTGTTAGGATTGGCCGAGTACACTAATCCCTGTCTGGTTTTTCTAATCCCCGTCTCAACTATCTGTTGGTTCACACTATTCTCCTCTGACTTTATCTTATCGTCTGGCCTTCGCTGTCCTCTGCTAGCATTCTCTCGTTTCACAACTGTCCTCCAACACACACAAACGTATCTCGCCACCTGCAAGTTAGTTGTGGATCTGTTAATGAATTAGTTTGAGGGAGGGGTGACAAACACAGTTGGAGGAGAGGTTTCTTCGAATCATCTGATACTTTGTTTTCAAACCTTTCCTATTGGTGCTGTCCTGTTTTCCAACTATTCTTATTGGCTCTTTTCTATATGTTCTGGGTGTGTATTTCGTTAATGTATATTTTACATATGTGGTATATAAGATTGTGCGCCACGGAGTGAAGTGGCAGTCTCCTGAGAACCTACCTCGTGTACTTCTGGGACAACTGTACTAGCTGCAGCTAATAAATCAAATCTTTTACGCCGACAGAGTGTCCCCGTGTCTCTGTGTAGCTAAGCAAGAGAACCCAGGAGATTAAGGCGTACCCTGCGCCGCAAGGTCCAAAAGGTTCTGGTTCTTCAACTGGCGCCCAACGTGGGGCAGCTTCAGTGGTACCGGTTCTGCCCGAAGGTCGTGAGGAACCCCGCAAGAAAATTCTGGAGGAATCGCGATCCACGTCAAGCGACCCCTGTATGTCGAAAGTGGTCCGAAGGTCTTTTTCAGCGTGGTTACTCCTTCCTGACGGCTACTAACGACTGCTGCCCTGACTGCCGCCCTGCCTTGGCCCTTCCTTTGGTGATGTATGGTAAGGCGAGACGATAGACGGGCCTCTGTTGGTGTAAGAAGACGTCCTTAGTTAAGTATTTCGTGGGTCGCGCCCACAATTTTTGTCCTTAGTTCCTCTGGTTCTTAGATTCGACTATTGCAATAGCCGAAGCCGAGGGTAAGTGCATTTGTGCTGCGTAAACTGAGTTTTACCCCCTTGAAGTTTGTGAACAGTCCGGTGAAATCACGGGATGCCTGGTCTGACTAAGTTTGGAAAACTTTGTTGCTTTGGTTGTAATAGGGATTCCCGACTTGAGGACTCTTGTCCGATTCCTTCGGTTGGAACTCCCACATATGAGCTCTATTCAAAACATGGTATTGGCCTCATTGCCTTTAACGAGACATGGACCCGATACACGAAGAAAGATGGTGTTTTAAAATGGCCAGAAAATGGTAGTTTCGATTCTGATGTGCTAGATAATTTGGAAGCAGTTTTATTCAAAAGAAAAGCCCGGCCGGCAATGTTTGACTCTTTCCGCCTTTAGCGTAAGGAAGCCAAACAGAGAAATTAAGCAAGCAAAACGAGATATGAAAGAACAGGGTGTGACTATTATACAGGCTGCCCAACAATTCAAAGATGATGAAATTAATAATGCGATGGAAATTTCAGAAAGACAGCAACATAAATGTTATCCGGTATTGACTGTTTCCCCTTCCGATAACAAGAAAGATTTAGAAGAAGATCCCCTAATGTCCCATTTATTGAGGTTGCCTCCGCCCTATGCACAAGGTACTAATGCACCTCAGTTGTTACAGCCTGTTCAGCTGCCAGCAGTACCTCCGCCTGTTCCAGCTCTTCCGCCTTTGCCCCTTTTAGTATCTCCGCCTCTACCAGTGTTGCCTTTAACTTCAACTTCCTTACCCTCATCTCCTGATCTTCAATTTCCTTTGCCTTCTGCTCCTCCTGCAATTACCGGTTCTCCTTCCACTAGTTCGCCTAATACCTTGTCCCCTATTCTTATGTCCAGTTCTCCATCTGTGCGTAAGCGTCTCACAGACACCGTCACTGGTATTCTATCTCCTTTCTTTGAAGCTTTAAATGTGTCTCCGGCTTTTGCTCGAAGACAATCTCGTAGTCAGTTCCCAGATTCTGAAGAACGAGAAAGGTTGGACTCTCTCACACGTAAATGGATCAAGAAGGGTCCTCAGTATAGTGTGCCTGATATTATGTCTACTTTCTCACAATGGAATGCGCCTACACAAAGATATGTTTTTAATGTAATGTGCGATACTCTCATTAAAGAATGAAAGGATGTGAATTCGAGTCCGATCCCACAGGATCTGTTAGATGTTCAGACTGATTTTGATAAAGGACTTGTTGTGGGTTCTAAGGTTGAGAAAGCTGTAAGGACACTTATTTCTTATAGATCCTTGTTGTCCTCTCAAACTTTCCTTGATTCCGAGCCATCGGTTAGACTGACACTGAAAAATTACCCCATGAGAGAGGTTCCTCCAGTATGGAAGGAAGAGGTCGCAGCTCAAGGTAATAATCCAGCTATTCCTGCTCATTTTCAACGTATATGGGTACATGTTCCATGGAAACGATCTGAAGTTTTGGCTCTTAAGCAGACTCTACCGTATCCTCGTAAAAACCCTGCAGGTTATTATAAAGAATTATCACAGACAGTTGACGCTTGCATCATGAATCTAGCTGATATCGATATATTGATGGGAAATGTAGTCCCACAGACAATATGGGCTAGGATTCGTAAAGAGAATCACGCACAGGAATTAGGTGCTAATTGGGATGTTATAACTGCCACAGATAGAGACTAAGTGGGTGGTGCAAAACCTGACACTTTGATTTCGGAACTCCCTGGTAGGATTATTACATTAATGAAAACGATGATGCCTGCATTGAGAGTTAACTGGGATAAATTAGCAGCATGCAAACAAAAGAAAGATGAGAGTGTCTCTGATTTCTTTACTCGTTTCGAGGAGACATTTATTGATCACAGTGGTCAAGATATGGCTACAGAGGGTGGTCAGCGATTATTTGTGGACAAATTCGTATTTAATTTGCTTCCCGAGCTGTCACACAAATTGAAAGATTCTGAAAGTTCATGGGCTGTTTCTTCCTCTGCCCAGATATTGGCTACTGCACAATATTATGAAAATAGAGATAAAGAAGAAAGAGAAAAGCAAGAGAAGAAGACGAAAGAACTGAAGACAAAGGTTCTCTTGCAACAAGCTTATCCTCCTCGCTATGTTCAGCCTCAGTTTCAACAGCCTCCGCAGTTTCAGAGGTTGTATCAAAAACCGGAGCCATACATTCCGCAACCTTTGTTAGGTCCTAATCAATTTGCCTATTGTAGAGAAGAAGGCCATTTTAAAAGTAGTTGTCCGATTTTATTGCAGCGCAATGGAGCATTATCTGCTCCACGAGGTCGTGGTGGCCTCCAGTCTGCAAACAGAGTGTTGGACCCGGCCTCGTAGAATGGCCCTCCGTGCCCCCGCACCACCGAAACCTGGTACCTGCAGCCCAAGCACACGGCCCAGCCGAACCTCCCCAGCAGGACACCCGCACCGACCCGGACCTCCCCGTCCATGGCCTCTCTCCTTTCGGCCACCCCGGGCCCGCGTGCCCACTTCATGCACCAAGATGGCCGCCCGGCCCCAGCGCGACCCGGGCCTAGAGGCGCCACTCCGGCTGGAGGACATCACGCTTCCAGGGGATGAGAGAGGGAGGAGCAGTTTCTATCGCACCTCTGAACTCCCCCGGGACGATGGGTTTCGATCGGCCCTCCGGCCTCCCTGAGGGCTGGCTCCGTGCCTGCTGGGTGTCTGGGACTCCCCCCGACCCGGCCCTGAAAGGATCAAAAGACAATAGCAGGAAATCCCGACAAGCGACCCCCAGGTGACAAGACCCCTGCCTGCACAGACTCCGGACATCAAAGAGGGGTCGACCTATAACAAGGGGTGCTCTGGGTCTGTCCGGCAGATTCGACGCTGGAACAACGAGAGCCTGCCGACGTGGTCGCGGCTCCTGGAACTTGGACCCTCCTGAGCCCTGCTGAGTGACTCGCGGCTCCCTGAAGATCGTAAGACCTCCGAACTTGTACCTGAGCCCTGCTGAGTGACTCGCGGCTCCCTGAAGATCGTAAGACCTCCGAACTTGTACCTGAGCCCTGCTGAGTGACTCGCGGCTCCTTGAAACTCGTAAGACCTCCGAACCTGTACCTGAGCCCGCTGAGTGACTCGCGGCTCCAACAGACTCTCACGGTCCCGCCGGACCCCGACTACAACATCGTATCCCCCAGCTCGAGGATTGTGAGCTGTGCGCCGGATACGTCCCTGCTTTGAACCTTTACCAGAGACTGTCCCGCTACCCCCTACCCCTTCCGAGACTCTTGAGCCCGTGCTCACCTTGTACATATTTGCAGTGATAACCTAGTTGATAAAGATTGTTTTCTCAGAATACCCGGTGTGGTCACTCTGTGTCGTGTGGTGCCAGAAGTACGATCCTAGATACGAGATTCCTCCCCCTGGGGAGTCTCCCGCCAGTGCCCGGCTACGATACTTTGAGGGTGGGTCTCAGGGTAGTCAGGACCCCTTCCAGGCTCCTCTGAGGTCGCCGTCTAACATTGGTGGCAAGCGACGGGATTCGGGCCCATCACCTAGAGATCGTACCGTGAACAACGGAAGCACTACCGACAAAGATGGCAGAAGGAAGCGCCGTGAGCCCCGCAGAAACCAACGCCAACAGGGTGTTCCAGGTGGAGCAGCTAGAAGAATATACACACAAAGAGCTAAAGCAATTTTGCAAAGAACTTAAAATCGCTACCACTGGTCTCAACACTAAAGAGGATTTGCAGAAAGCACTGAAAACTTGGGTGGAGACCGGGGCCTCCCGCCCGGAAGGCACGGGGGAGCGCCCCGACGAAGCCGAACCCCCCCAAAGTGAAAGCAGTAGCAATCAGGTGCGAGGCATCGTACCAGACGGGGGCCTATCCCCGGAAGAGCTCGCGGACAGAGAGAGAAGTCGCAATCATGAACTCGAGTTAGCCAAACTCAAAATCGAGGGCGAATTGAAGTTAGCGGAAAAAAAGCTAGCAGTAGAGCAAATGCGTGTACAAGGCAAACTAGAAGAAAAGAAGCTCCAACGGGAGCACGAAGGAAGGAAGCTCCAACTAGAGCACGAACGCAGCTTGAAAGAAATCGAGCTCAAGGCCAGAAGCGAGGAAGGAAGGCCCCCGGGAAACCGAGAGACGGCCTCCCCAGCGGAACAGAAGGTCCACATCCCCAAGGATGTGGTCAAGGAATATTATAAAAACGATGACATTCAGCAATGGTTCAGGGCCTACGAGGTCGCCATGACCTCCCATCGGATCCCGCAGAAGGACTGGGGGGCGGGGTTGTGGGGGCGGTTTCTGAGCGAAGGAAGGGACACCCTGCTCGACCTACCCCTCTCCCTGCAGACCTCCTACAGCCACATGAAAGAGGCTCTACTCACAAGATACGGCCTCACCCCAGAAATGTACCGTCAGCGATTCTGGGACTGCAGGAAGATCCCGGGCACCACCTGGGTGGAGTATGTAAACTTTTTCAGTCGGGCCTTCGATGGGTGGATCAAGGGCAGCAAAGTCACCACCCTTGCCGAACTCACGGACCTCATGTTGTGGGAACATCTGGCTGCGAACTGCTTCATAGAACTACGTCAGCATCTGCTTGACAGCAAGCTCACAGATCCCCGGAAGCTGGCTGTGGAGGCCGACCGCTGGACCAACACCCGGGTCTCCCGGGGCATGGTAGGAGAGTACCCCCGAGCCAGTCAGGGACCACCCCGCCAGAGAGGGGGAGGGAACCAGGGAGGGCCGAGAGAGTCCCAGCCTAGCCCCCCGAAGACACAACCTCCACCTTTCCCGGCGCCCCCCCCACCGGTGACAGGGCCCCCTGGGAGACAGGGACACCGGGTGACCGTCACATGTTTCCGTTGCCAGAAACCCGGGCACTACGCCAATGACCCAGAGTGCCCCATGGCCACCCAAGTCTCCCCTACCACCCCTGCGAGACAGATAGCCAACGTAGCCCTGGGGGAGGAGGTTGAGGAAGCCGAGGAGTGGGAACCCGCAGCGATGGCCCTAGTATCCCTGGGAGATAGGGAGATGATCCCTGGTAGCCTCCTACCCTCCAACACACAGAAATACGGGCAGCTCGTCAAGATCAATGGCCACCAGGTAGAGGCCCTGCGGGACACCGGGGTCAGTATCACCGGTGTCCTCAGGCACCTAGTCCCCGAGGAGCAGATCCTCCCCAACGTCTTTTGCCCCGTAATATCCGCAGACAATAGAGAAAGTATGTGTCAGGTAGCCCTGGTGCCGTTTGAGTGGGGAGGGGTGATAGGTAAACTCAAGGTGGCCGTAAGAACCTCCCAGCCAGTCGACTGCCTCTTAGGGAACGACCTGGAGAGTTCTCCCTGGAAGCACGTCGAGCGCAAGGCCCACCTAGGAATGATGGGACTCCCCGAGTGGGTGTGCGCCACCACCCGATCTATGTCAGCCCGACTCACTCCCCGGAGAGAAGTCGAGAGCACCCCGATCGAAGAGACCAGTACAGTCCCCGCCGAGGGTCCTCCCGTCCCCCCATCAGAAGG
Organism: Triturus cristatus; assembly: GCF_964204655.1. Classification (NCBI taxonomy): domain Eukaryota; kingdom Metazoa; phylum Chordata; class Amphibia; order Caudata; family Salamandridae; genus Triturus; species Triturus cristatus. The sequence goes on along the minus strand of NC_140589.1, from coordinate 1,457,531,547 downwards.
GTCCGTCGTCCGCGACGAACCCGCACCATCCGACCCCGCCCGGTCCCCGAGTTGGGAGATCTACCCGAGTTGGCCCATTGGCGCCACGAGGGCGGGCCCACTCGGGAAGAATTTTGCCGGGAGCAAGCCACTTGTCCTTCCCTGGTCGGGCTGCGGCGCCAGGCCGAGGGCCAAGCCGCAGGTGACCAGACCGGGACACACCGAATCTATTGGGAAAATAACATCTTGTACAGTGAGCAGAAGTCGGTGGAGCTGGGATCCGGACGGGTACTGGTGGTACCCCTCCGCTTCCGAGATTTCCTCCTGGGCTTAGCCCACGACGTCCCCCTCGCCGGCCACCTGGGTCAGGACAAGACCTACAGCCGTCTTGTGACCCATTTTTACTGGCCTAGAATGAGAGCAGCGGTAGAAGCCCACTGCAAGTCCTGCCCCACGTGCCAGGCTAGTGGGAAGAGTGGGGGGAAGTGCAAGGCTCCCCTCCAACCCTTCCCGGTCGTCAGTACCCCTTTTGAACGAGTCGGAATCGACATCGTGGGACCACTGGACCCCCCCACCTCCCAAGGCCACCGTTTCATCTTGGTCCTAGTGGACCACGCCACCCGCTATCCTGAGGCTATTCCCCTACGCACCATTACGGCCCCCGTGGTGGGCCGGGCCCTGATGGGGATCTTTTCCAGGGTGGGTTTTCCCCGCGAGGTCGTGAGCGATCGCGGCACTAATTTTATCTCGAAGTATATGACGTCCCTGTGGCAACAATGTGGGGTGTCCTATAAGTTCACCACCCCGTACCATCCCCAAGGGAACGGCCTAGTAGAAAGGTTTAATAGGACTTTGAAAGGGATGATCGCTGGCCTAGAAGAGCCCCTCCGGCGTAAGTGGGACGTCCTGCTCCCCTGCCTCTTGTTCGCTTACCGGGAGGTCCCCCAGAAGTCCTTAGGGTTCAGCCCGTTTGAATTACTCTATGGACACCCCGTCCGAGGTCCCCTCAGTTTGGTTAAGGAAGGGTGGGAGGCAGCACCCCAGACCACCCCCCGAGATGTGTTCCAATACGTCCTGGCCCTCCGGAACCAGACCAGGAAGTTCCGAGAACTGGCCGAGGCCAACCTGGAGGCAAGTCAAGAAGAGATGAAGCGCTGGTATGACCAGAATGCCACTCTGGTCGAGTTGCAGCCGGGCCAGCAGGTGTGGGTCATGGCCCCCGTGAAGCCTGGCGCCCTCCAGGACCGATGGACTGGGCCCTACAAAGTGGTTGAGCGGAAGAGTGAAGTCACATACTTGGTGGACGTCCAGTCGCCTCGGGATCCCCTCCGGGTCCTGCACGTGAACCGCCTCAAGCCTCACTTCCAGCGGACAGAACTGAGCCTCCTGCTGGCCACCGATGACGAGGCCGAAGATGAGTCGGATCCCCTCCCGGACCTCCTGTGTGTCAAGGAGCAGGATGGCTCCGTGGAAGGAGTGAACCTCTCCCCAGCCCTCACTGCCCAGCAACAAGCGGACTGCCACCAGCTCCTAAGACAATTTTCCGACCTCTTCTCCCTGACCCCCCGGGTCACCAACTGGTGTGTTCATGACGTGGACACCGGGGACAGCCCGCCGGTGAGACACCGAGCCTACCGGGTTCCTGACCGGGTCCGGTCCTGCATTCAAGCGGAAGTCTCGAAGATGTTGACCCTGGGGGTGATCGAGCCCTCTGACAGTCCCTGGGCCAGCCCCGTGGTCCTGGTCCCGAAGGCAGCGGCCCCCGGTGTCGCCCCCGAGCTCCGATTCTGCGTGGACTACCGGGGGCTCAATGACGTTACCCGAGCCGATGCCCACCCCATTCCACGAGCCGACGAACTCATTGACCGACTAGGGGCAGCCCGGTTCCTCAGCACATTCGACCTCACCTGCGGATACTGGCAGATTGCGCTCACCGAAGGGGCCAAGGAGCGGTCCGCTTTCTCCACCCCCGATGGGCACTACCGCTTCCGCGTAATGCCCTTCGGGATGAAAAATGCCCCGGCCACTTTCCAGCGACTGGTGAATAGGGTCCTGGCCGGGCTCGAACAGTTCAGCGCGGCATATCTGGACGACATCGCTGTCTTCAGTTCAGAGTGGAGTGAGCACCTCCAGCACCTCCGGAGGGTGCTAACCGCCCTGCGCCAGGCAGGCCTCACAGTAAAAGCCAGCAAGTGCCAGATCGGGCAAGGATCCGTGGTCTACCTGGGGCACCAGGTCGGGAGCGGCCAGGTCGCCCCTCTACAGCCAAAGATCAACGCCATCCTGGCCTGGGAACCACCCATCATCCAAACGGAGGTCCGAGCCTTTCTGGGACTCACGGGCTACTACCGAAGATTCATTCGGGGGTATGGCAGCCTTGTCGGCCCTCTCACAGAACTCACGTCTAAAAGACAGCCAAAGAAAGTGCAGTGGACGGCTGCCTGCCAGGAAGCTTTCGATGCCCTAAAGAAGGCCATGTGTACTGCCCCCGTCCTCCAGGCTCCCGACTACGCCAAGGAGTTCATAGTCCAGACCGATGCCTCCGAGCATGGCATTGGGGTCGTCCTGTCCCAAGTAAATGACCAAGGCCTAGACCAGCCCGTCGCCTTCCTCAGTCGGCGGCTGTTGCCCCGAGAACAGAGATGGAGCACCATAGAGCGCGAAGCCTTTGCCGTGGTCTGGGCACTCAAAAAGCTATGACCCTACCTGTTCGGCACCCATTTCAGAGTCCAAACTGACCATCGGCCCTTGCGATGGCTCATGCAGATGCGAGGAGAAAACCCCAAGCTACTGCGGTGGTCAATCTCCCTCCAGGGGATGGATTTCACCGTAGAACACCGCCCTGGTACGGACCACGCCAATGCTGACGGCCTCTCCCGGTTCTTCCGCCTCAGCGAAGAGAACCCCCCAAGCTGATGGGCAGTTCTCTCCGGCTTTCAGCTGGGGGGGGACGCGTGTTGGACCCGGCCTCGTAGAATGGCCCTCCGTGCCCCCGCACCACCGAAACCTGGTACCTGCAGCCCACGCACACGGCCCAGCCGAACCTCCCCACCAGGACACCCGCACCGACCCGGACCTCCCCGTCCATGGCCTCTCTCCTTTCGGCCACCCCGGGCCCGCGTGCCCACTTCATGCACCAAGATGGCCGCCCGGCCCCAGCGCGACCCGGGCCTAGAGGCGCCACTCCGGCTGGAGGACATCACGCTTCCAGGGGATGAGAGAGGGAGGAGCAGTTTCTATCGCACCTCTGAACTCCCCCGGGACGATGGGTTTCGATCGGCCCTCCGGCCTCCCTGAGGGCTGGCTCCGTGCCTGCTGGGTGTCTGGGACTCCCCCCGAACCGGCCCTGAAAGGATCAAAAGACAATAGCAGGAAATCCCGACAAGCGACCCCCAGGTGACAAGACCCCTGCCTGCACAGACTCCGGACATCAAAGAGGGGTCGACCTATAACAAGGGGTGCTCTGGGTCTGTCCGGCAGATTCGACGCTGGAACAACGAGAGCCTGCCGACGTGGTCGCGGCTCCTGGAACTTGGACCCTCCTGAGCCCTGCTGAGTGACTCGCGGCTCCCTGAAGATCGTAAGACCTCCGAACTTGTACCTGAGCCCTGCTGAGTGACTCGCGGCTCCTTGAAACTCGTAAGACCTCCGAACCTGTACCTGAGCCCGCTGAGTGACTCGCGGCTCCAACAGACTCTCACGGTCCCGCCGGACCCCGACTACAACATCGTATCCCCCAGCTCGAGGATTGTGAGCTGTGCGCCGGATACGTCCCTGCTTTGAACCTTTACCAGAGACTGTCCCGCTACCCCTACCCCTTCCGAGACTCTTGAGCCCGTGCTCACCTTGTACATATTTGCAGTGATAACCTACTTGATAAAGATTGTTTTCTCAGAATACCCGGTGTGGTCACTCTGTGTCGTGTGGTGCCAGAAGTACGATCCTAGATACGAGATTCCTCCCCCTGGGGAGTCTCCCGCCAGTGCCCGGCTACGATACTTTGAGGGTGGGTCTCAGGGTAGTCAGGACCCCTTCCAGGCTCCTCTGAGGTCGCCGTCTAACACAGAGGTAGAGGTCGAGGTATGTCAACTCAAGAACAACGTTCCCTTCCTCTTCCCAATTCTGTGAATTATTTTGATCAGCAAAATGTTAGGTCTACACAGTATTATAATGAGAATTGTTATGTAGAAGGCGAGAATGAGAGTCTTCATATTAACTAGGACAGCCATGGACAAAGTAAGGGAGTTGTGTCGATTCCAGTAGATCAGAATTGACCCTATGTTAATGTCACTACAATGGGTGTTTCAGAGCCATTTCTCCTAGATAATGGGGCGATGAAAAGTTCTATCATTCATTCCAAACTCCCTGGGGCACCTTTGTCTGGTTTAACGAATGTATCCGTAGGATTTTCTGGTGCCCCTGTTCGTAATCCGGTTTCCTGCCCTTTGCCTATTTCAATTGGCCCTTATGATTTGGAAGCTTCACTTCTTTTGACGAATGGTTGCGGTGAGAATCTGTTGGGTTTGGACTTATTGAAAAGAATGCATGCTACGATATATTGTTCTCCCTCTGGTGTACATCTTACTTTAGGACAAAAACTGATCTCTCCAATGTATTTGTCCAAAGATCAGTTTTCACCTGAATTGCTTTCTCTTCCATCGACACTTTGGGCCACGGGTCCGAACGATGTGGGTTGTCTTGAGATTCCACCTTATGTTGTCACTCTTAAGCCTAATGTTGAATTGCCACGTATTCCGCAGTATAGAATTTCTACTGAAGGTGAAAAAGCGCTCTTGGAAATCATTCAAGATTTGATACAGAAGGGTGTGGTTGAGGAAACGAGAGGTAACATATGCAACAGTCCTATTCTTCCTGTTCTTAAACGCACTGATCCTTCTCAATCTCCTGTATATCGTTTCGTGATTGATCTCCGGGAGGTAAACAAAATTGTTGTACCACAAATTCCCGTAGTCCCAGATATCACTGCTCTGTTGACGATGGTACCTTCCACAGCGACTTGGATCTCTGTTATCGATCTAAAGAATGCCTTCTTTAGTATTCCCATTGCTGAAGAGAGTAGGGATATTTTTGGCTTCTCTCTTGGAGGCCGAAGCTTCCGGTTTAAGCGCCCACCTCAGGGCTATTGTGAAAGTCCCTCTATTTACAGTCAAGCTTTCAAATGTCATCTTGATGCTTTTCATTTGCCGTCTGGTGCTGCTCTTATCCAATACATGGATGACTTATTGATTGCTGCTGATTCAGAAGATATTTGCAAAGATGTGACTGTTGCATTGTTACGCCATCTGTTTAATCTGAATCATAAGGTTTCACCTTCAAAACTACAATATGTTCGTCGAGAGGTAACCTACTTGGGTCATCTCCTATCAAAGGAGGGACGACGATTAACCCCAGAACGAATTCAGGCGATTGCGCAAATGTCTGTGCCATCCACACAAAGGGAGGTATGTGCCTTTCTGGGTATTACTTCTTATTGTAGGCAGTGGATCCCTAACTTCTCTTTGTTGGCCAAGCCTTTATTGGCACTCACTTTGAAAGATACGCCTCAGCCCCTTCCATGGACTGACGAATGTCAGAGGAGTTTCACTGATTTGCGTGCTGCTCTGTGTTCTGCTCCTGTATTGGGTACTCCCGATTACAGTAAGCCTTTCATGCTCTACGTTTATGAAAGAGAAGGTTGTGCGTTGTCAGTTTTAACGCAGCGATTTGGAGACAAACAGCGGCCATGTGCATATTTTTCGGCTACGTTAGACCCAGTAGCTAAAGCATTGCCTAGTTGTCTCAAAGCAACAGCAGCAGCAGCGATTTCTATTCGACAGTCTGCTGGAATAGTGTTAGATAACACACTTATTGTTATGGTGCCGCATGCAGTGGATACCTTACTAAACCGAACAAAAACGCAGCATCTTACAAGTGCTCGTTTGTCTGGATATGAGTTGACACTTTTGGCTAGTCACGTGCACATCAAACGATGTAATACTTTAAATCCAGCTACTTTGTTGCCTCTTCCAGTAGACAAAGATGACCAAGAACAACATGATTGTTTCCTCCGTACTGAGGAAGAGACGAAAGGAAGAATTGATCTGAAAGATACACCGCTAGAGAATCCAGATGGAATTCTATGGGTGGATGGTTCTTGTTTTAAGCTTCCTAATGGAGATACAGTTTCAGCCTATGCTGTTACTACTTTACATACAGTTGTGGAAACCGCACGTATCAGACACAATTCAGCTCAAGCAGCAGAATTGATAGCTTTAACGAGAGCATGTGTGTTGTCCAAAGGAAAAAGAGTGAACGTGTACACTGACAGTCAATACGCCTTAGGTGTAGCGTTTAACTTTGGGCGTCTTTGGAAAGAGAGGGGTTTCCTTACTTCCCATGGCACAAAAATACAACATGGTCAATTAGTGACTGATCTTCTTGAGTCACTTTCTTTGCCTGACCAGATAGCAATTGTGAAGTGTAGTGCACACAAAAAGATTACAGACGATGTTGGCCGAGGAAATGCATTTGCAGATGGAGTAGCGAAAGAGACAGCGAGAGACGCTACAAGTCGAATGCATGTGGTGGGTCCCGCGAATTGGGTTAGAGAGAGAGGAATGTATGAGGATACAGTGGAAAGTGTAAGAGCGATTCAGAAAGAGGCTACAGAGAAAGAGTTGAGCAAGTGGAAAGAAAGTACAGGAATGTTGGATGAGATGGGATGTTGGGTGGAATTGTCTGACCACCAACGTTGGCTGTTACCAGATGCCTATGTGCTGCCAGTAGTCACCATGGCACATGGTCCAGCCCACTTAAGTGCAAAAGGTATATGCAAGCTTCTGGCTCCAGTGTGGCAAAATGAAGGAATCCCAAAGTGTGCAGACAATGTAGTGAAACATTGTATTGTTTGTTTGATGTACAATCCGGGAAAGGGAACCCCAACTCCAGCAGGTCACTTTGCTCCTCCGACATATCCATTTGAGGTGTTGCAGATCGATTATATTCATATGGAGCGATGCAACAACCTCAAATACGTTCTGGTGGTAGTATGCGCCTTTTCAAGATGGATAGAAGCATACCCTCTAAAAGACAACACAGCCTTATCCACAGCTAAAGTTCTACTAAAATAATTTTTCCCTAGGTTTGGTTTGCCGCGCATTGTCTGGAGTGACAATGGGAGCGAATTTGTGGGCCAAGTCATGCAAAAAGTCTGTGCGGGTCTTGGTATCAAGCAAAAGTTTCATGCGGCAAATCATCCACAGTCAGCGGGTTTAGTAGAATGCTACAATGGAACTTTAAAGTTAAAACTAGCGAAAGTTCAGGCTAGTACAGGACTCAATTGGCCCGATGCTTTACCATTAGCTCTTCTGTCCACCAGAACTGCAGTACACTCTCGTTTGGGACTTAGCCCTTACGAAGTGGTTTTTGGACGCCCGGCTAATGTATGGGGAGTCCCTCGCCCTAAGAAATACTCAGACTTGCCATATCCAATGTTAATTGACTACTTGCATGACCTTACGACTAAATTGCGTGTTCTCCATCAACAGGTTCAGAGTGCTTTGCCGGAGGTTTCCACAGACCCAGGTCATTCCATCCGACCAGGTGACTGGGTCAGTACAAAGAATTTCCAAAGGACGAAAAATTTGGAGCCCAGGTGGAAGGAGCCTCGTTTAGTACTCTTAACTACGAGAACAGCAGTCAAAGTCGAAGGAAAGAAAAATTGGATTCACGGTGTGCATTGTAAGAAAGTGCCTTTGCCTCTACCCTTCGATCAGTGGGTTCGCAGGGGTGTTGGTGACTCTGAAAGTGAAAAGGTTCCACGATTCATACCTTTTAGTGATGCACGCCTGAATGGAACATTGTCTGAGAAAGAGGACGACGACATTCTGCAGGAAGCGATAACACCACATCATCGCTTGGATACGACAAATCCACGAACATTGTTCCGAGACCAAACGATATCTGATAAAGAACATTATAATTTGAGACCTCGACCAAAGAACTCTTAAGATTTCTCTCTCCTATGTAGTATTCTGTCCCGGTTGCAAGGTCACGGTAGGAGTCTTAGTTGCGACCTGAGTAGTGGCAATAGGCCTGTAGGACTTGCAGTGTCATAGGACGGCAGACAATCGTGACAAAGTGATTGAGGAAGATTGCCGTGAGCATCCACTTAGAAAGATGGAGACTACATTAGGCAAAAGAGAAAATAAAGATAAAAAGAATCATTGTAAAGAAATGTATAGTCGTTGTGGTATTGCGTTATGTACTATTATATTATTGTGTATTCTTTTGGCGTGTATAAATTGGATTGTCATTGCTCTGCAGCAAAAAGTTGTCTCTCTTTCTACCTCTTTGTCTTCCTCCACTGTCTCTCCACATCTGTTTCATACACTTTCTCAAGATGAACTCATTAGAAGAACTGAATATTATAACAATTCCTTTGTCCAGTTGTTACATCAACATCACTTAGTGATCAATACAACTGACTGTTGGGTGTGTGGACTTATGCCACATACCGTAGAAAAAGGAATGACTGTTGGGTGTGTGGACTTTAGTCCTTCCGTTCTCCTATGAAGGTTCTGCTTGGGCTTATTTTGTTATCTTTTCCAATGCTTATCAAAGCAAATTCAAACGATCCGTTAGTTCACATATTGATGGTCCGGATTTTAGCGATAGTTCGTTGATAAAGGGAATGGTAGCTATGGCTAAAATCATGGAAAATAGTAAAATCTCCGTTGACGAAAGAAAAGCGTACACTAACTGGAACGTCACCCATTACGTCACTAGCCTTAGTGATAAAGTTAAAAAAAGAAAATCTTCACCGATTCTGACTATACCACATCAGGGTAATTTATGTTTACAGATAAATGGTCAGTCTGCTGACACTGTACAAAGAAATAGCTGTTCCCACACATATGTCTACTCCTCTCAAAACTCGCCTCCTCTAGTGCCGTCTCAAGGCACATATTTCATTTGTTATAATAGGGCTTACACATGGTTGCCAACTGGTTTTTCCGGTACTTGCTATATAGCTTTCCTTCTTCCCCCTACATACACCGCTTCTGCAAATCATCATCGAAACAGATACGGCAGAGGGATTATTAATTTCAAGGACACAGCAGGACAAGAGAGAGGAGATTTCCTCAAAGGATTTCTTCCTTTTTGGGGTCCAATGGCCAACAGCAGAAATATAAGGCAATTGGTTCGTGTCGTAGAAACCACCATAGACATCACTGTAGGAGCCTTAAGTAATATCACGGCAGAACTACAGGCAGATCGTCTTATGACTTTACAAAACCGAGTTGCCTTAGACTTTGTTCTTGCAGACCGTGGTGGAGTATGCAAATTGATCGGGTCAAGTTGCTGTATTTTCATACCAAATGACGCTCCGACAGTATACCAAGCTATCTCTAAATTACACATAATCTCTGAGTCGATTCATCAGGACGAAGGAGATTGGTCATTATTGGAGTGGTTTTGGGGACTACTGTCCAAATGGGGTTGGAAAATATTGACATTCCTTGGAGTAATTTTAGCCATCGTATTCTCTTGTTGCCTTTGTATGCACTGTGGCCCCGCCATCTGCGACCTCTGTGCTGCCATGTGCATCCCTAAAACCAAGTCACAGAAAACAGAGAATATTAGAATGATGCTACAGCAACAGCTCGATGACCTTATGGCCATCGACATTGACTCAGATTAATGTGAGTCTGAGTATCTTGCCTGAGTTCTGGCAAAAGGAGGGTCTGAGGAACTTCGATTTTCGATTGTGATCGTATCGACCCGCCATTTTGTGCTCTGCCGCCAACTTGTGTTGCCCTCACTCAGGCAGCACGACGATCGAAGTCTTTTTCTGCTTTTTCTGCAGCTACGTGTCAAAATAAGTCTTCTGCCTCTATTTGCAAAGCTGGTGTTAGGATTGGCCGAGTACACAAATCCCTGTCTGGTTTTTCTAATCCCCGTCTCAACTATCTGTTGGTTCACACTATTCTCCTCTGACTTTATCTTATCGTCTGGCCTTCGCTGTCCTCTGCTAGCATTCTCTCGTTTCACAACTGTCTTCCAACACACACAAATGTATCTCGCCACCTGCAAGTTAGTTGTGGATCTGTTAATGAATTAGTTTGAGGGAGGGGTGACAAACACAGTTGGAGGAGAGGTTTCTTCGAGTCATCTGATACTTTGTTTTCAAACCTTTCCTATTGGTGCTGTCCTGTTTTCCAACTTTCCTTATTGGCTCTTTTCTATATGTTGTGGGTGTGTAGTTAGTTAATGTATATTTTACATATGTGGTATATAAGATTGGGCGCCATGGAGTGAAGTGGCAGTCTCCTGAGAACCTACCTCGTGTACTTCTGGGACAACTGTACTAGCTGCAGCTAATAAATCTAATCTTTTACGCCGACAGAGTGTCCAGGTGTCTCTGTGTAGCTAAGCAGGAGAACCCAGGAGATTAAGGCGTACCCTGCGCCGCCAGGTCCAAAAGGTTCTGGTTCTTCAGTGGATGTGTGGGTGGGTGAGTGGATGGGTGGATGTGTGGGTGGATGGGTGGATGTGTGGGTGGATGGATAGAGTAGGTGGATGGGTGGGTGAATGGATGGAGTAGGTGGCTGGGTGGGTGGATGGGTGGGTGGATGGAGTGGGTGGATGGAGTGGGTGGGTGGATGGGTGAAGTAAGTGAATGGATGGAGTGGGTGGATGGACTGGGAGGAGTGGGTGGATGGAGTAGATGGAGTGGGTAGGTGGATGCATGGAGTGGTTGGATGGGTGGAGTGGGTGGATGGGGTGGAGTGGGTGGGTGGATGGGAGGGGTGGGGCAGAGTGAGTGGATGGATGAATAGAGTGGGTGGATGGATGGATGAATAGAGTGGGTGGATAGAGTGGATGGATGGATGGAGTGGGTGAATGGATGGATGGAGTGGGTGGGTGAATGGGTGGATGGAGTGGGTGGGTGGATGGAATGGGTGGGTGGATGGAGTTAGTGGATTGGTGGATGAAGTGGGTGGATGGATGGATGGATGAAGTAGGTGGATGGATGGATGGAGTGGATGGATGGATGGAGTGGGTGGATAGTTGGATGGAGTGGGTGGATGGAGTGGCTGGATGGAGTGCATAGATAGATGGAAGGAGTGGGTGGATGGATGGAGTGGATGGATGGGTGGGGTGGGTGGGAGGATGGATGGATGGAGAGGATGGATGGATGGATGGAGTGGAGTGGGTAGATGGATAGATGGAGTGGGTGGATGAATGGATGGAGTGGGTGGATGGATGGATGAAGTAGGTGGGTGGATGGATGGAGTGGGTGGATGGATAGATGGAGCGGGTGGATGGATGGATGGAGTGAATGGATGGATGGATGGAGTGGGTAGATGGATGATGTGGGTGGAATGGATGGGGTGTGTGGATGGGATGGGTGGATGGAGTGGGTGGGTGGTGTGGGTGGGTGGATGGAGTGGGTGGGTGGATGGATGGACTGGGTGGGTGGGTGGATGGAGTGGGTGGATGGATGGATGGAGTGGGTGGATGGATGGCTGGAGTGGGTGGATGGATTGATGACGTGGATGGATGGATGTCGAGTAGAGTGGGTATATGGATGGAGTGGATGGAATGGGTGGGGTGGGTGGATGGGGTGGGTGGGTGGAGTGAGTGGGAGGATGGATGAGTGGGTGGGTGGATGGAGTGGGTGGATGGATGGAGTGGGTGGAATGGGTGGGGTAGATGGATGGGTGGGGTGATGGGTGAGGTAGAGTGGATGGGTGGAGTGATGAGTGGATAAATGGGTGGGGTGATGGGTGGACGGGTGGCTGGAGACATGGGTGCATGGGTGGGTGTAGTGATGGATGGGTGGGTGGAGTGATGGGTGGATGGGTGGAGTGGTGGCTAGGGTGATGGGTGGATGGGTGAGTGGATGGATGGATGGAGTGGGTAGGTGGATGGAGTGGGTAGGTGGATGGATGGGTGTGGGATAGATGGGGTGGTGTATGGATGGAGTGGGTGGATGGGTGGGTGGATGGATGGGGTGGGTGGATGGATGGAGTATTTGGATAGGTGGGTGGATGGGGTGGGTGGGTTTCTGGATGGATGGATGGATGGAGTGGGTGGGTGGGTGGATGGAGTGGGTGGGTGGATGGAGTGTGTGGATGGATGGAGTGTGTGGATGGATGAGTAGATGGATGGATGAAGTGTGTGGATGGATGGATGGAGTGGATGGATGGATGGAGTGGGTGGATGGATCGATGGAGTGAGTTGATGGGTGAAGTGGGTGGATGTGGTGGAGTGGGTGAATGGATGGGATGGGGTGGGGTGAAGTGGGTGGATAGATGGATAGATTAGTGGGTGGATGGATGGATAGAGTGGATGGATGGATGGATGGATGGAGTGGGTGGGTGGGTGGGTGGATGGATGGAGTGGGTGGGTGGATGGATGGAGTGGGTGGGTGGGTCGATGGAATGGGTGGGGGGATGGAGTTAGTGGATTGATGGATGGAGTGGGTGGATGGATGGATGGATGTATGGATGGAGTGGGTGGATGGATGGATGGATGTATGGATGGAGTGGGTGGATGGATGGATGGATGGAGTGGATGGATGGAGTGGGTAGATAGTTGGATGCAGTGGGTGGATGGATGCATGGAGTGCATGGATAGATGGAAGGAGTGGGTGGATGGATGGAGTGGGTGGATGGTGGGGCGGGTGGATGGATGGATGGAGTGGATGGATGGATGGAGTGGAGTGGGTAGATAGCTAGATGAAGTGGGTAGATGAATGGATGGAGCGGGTGGATAGATAGATGGAGTGGGTGGATGGATGGAGTGAATGGATGGATGGATGGAGTGGGTGGGTGGATGGAGTGTGTGGATGTATGAGTAGATGGATGGATGAAGTGGGTGGATGGATGGATGGAGTGGATGGATGGATGGTGTGGGTGGATGGGATGATGGAGTGAGTGGATGGGTGGAGTGAGTGGATGGATGGGATGGGGTGGGGTGAAGTGGGTGGATAGATGGATAGATTGGTGGGTGGATGGATGGATAGAGTGGATGGATGGGTGGAGTGGGTGAATGGATGGATGGAGTAGGTGGGTGGATGGATGGATGGAGTGGGTAGGTGGATGGATGGATGGAGTGGGTGGGTGGGTGGATGTAATGGGTGGGTGGATGGAGTTAGTGGATTGATGGATGGAGCGGGTGGATGGATGGAGTGGGTGGATGGATGGATAGATAGATGTACTGGGTGGATGGATGGAGTGGGTGGATGATGGGGTGGGTGTATGGATGGATGGTGTGGATGGGTGGATAGAGTGGAGTGGATAGATGGATAGATGGAGTGGGTGGATGAATGGATGGAGTGGGTGGATGGATAAATGGAGTGGGTGGATGGATGGAGTGAATGGATGGATGGCTGGATGAATGGAGTGGGTAGATTGATGGCGTGCATAGAATGGATGGGGTGTGTGGATGGAGTGGGTGGATGGAGTGGGTGGATGGGTGGACTGGGTGGGTGGGTGGGTGGATAGAGTGGGTGGATGGATGGATGGAGTGGGTGGATGGATGGATGGAGTGGATGGATGGATGGAGCGGAGTGGAGTGGGTAGATGAATGGAGTGGATGGAAAGGGTGGGGTGGGTGGATGGGGTGCGTGGATGGAGTGAGTGGAGTGGGTGGGTGGAGTGGGTGGATGGAGTGGGTGGATGGATGGAGTGGGTGGGTGGGTGGATGGAGTGGGTGGATGGATGGAGTGGGTGAGGTGGATTGATGGGTGGGGGATGGGTGGGGTGGAGTGGATGGGTGGAGTGATGAGAGGATGAATGGGTGGGGTGATGGGTGGATGGGTGGCTGGGGTGATGGGTGGGTGGAGTGATGGAAAGGTGGGTGGAGTGATGGGTGGATGGGTGGAGTGGTGGGGAGGGTGATGGGTGGATGGGTGAGTGGATGGATGGATGGAGGGCGTGGGTGGATGGAGTGGGTAGGTGGATGGATGGAGTGGTTGGATGGGTGTGGGATGGATGGGGTGGTTGGATGAATGAGTGGGTGGATGGATGGAGTGGGTGGATGCGTGGGTGGATGGATGGGGTGGGTGGATGGATGGAGTGGGTGGATTGGTGGGTGCATGGATGGGGTGGGTAGGTGGATGGATGGATGGATGGAGTGGGTGGGTGGATGGAGTGGGTGAATGGAGTAGGTGGGTGGATGAAGTGGGTGGATGGATGGAGTGTGTGGGGTGGATGGATGGGTGGGGTGATGGGTGGGGTGGAGTGAATGGGTAGAGTGGAGTGATGAGTGGATGGGTGGGGTGATGGGTGGGGTGGAGTGGATGGGTGGAGTGATGAGTGGATGGATGGGTGGGGTGATGGGTGGATGGGTGGCTGTGGTGATGGGTGGATGGGTGGGTGGAGTGATGGATGGGTGGGTGGAGTGATCGGTGGATGGGTGGAGTGGTGGGTAGGGTGATGGGTGGATGGGTGAGTGGATGGATGGATGGAGTGGGTGGGTGAATGTAGTGGGTGGGTGGGTGGATGGAGTGGGTGGATGGATGGAGTGGGTGGATGGGTGGGTGCATGGATGGGGTGGGTGGATGGATGGATGGATAGAGGGAATGGCAGGTGGTTGGAGTGGGCGGAAGGATGAGTGGATGGAGTGGGTGGGTGGGTGGATGGAGTGGGTGGATTGAGTGGGTGGATGGATGGAGTGGGTGGAATGGGTGGGGTGAATAGATGGGTGGGATAGAGTGGATGGGTGGAGTGGAATGATGAGTGGGTGGGTGGTGTGATGGGTGGATGGGTGGGTGGGGTGATGGTTGGATGGGTGGGTGGAGTGATGGATGGGTGGGTGGAGTGATGGGTGGATGGATGGAGTTATGGTTGGGGGGATGGGTGGATGGATGAGTGGGTGGATGGAGTGGGTGGGTGGATGGATAGAGTGGGTGGGTGGATGGCTAGAGTGGGTGGGTGGAGTGGGTGGGTGGGTGGATGGATGGAGTGGGTGGATGGATAGAGTGGGTAGAGTGGATGGATGAATGGAGTGGGTGGATGATGGAGTGGGTGGATGGGTGGGTGGATGGATGGGGTGGGTGGATGGATGGAGTGGGTAGGTAGAGTAGATGGAGCTGGGTGGAGTGGGTGGATGGAGTGGATGGGTGGATAGAGTGGGTGGATGGATGGATGGAGTGGGTGGATGGAGTGAATGGGGTGTAAAACAAATACTGGGCACACGTAATGGATAAACAATTCATACAATGATGAACAAATATCTTGAAGTCGACACCGGTGGTTCCGTTAGAGCAGTTTATGTCAGAGATATTCATAAGAAAAACAACAACGCCAGCCGACACGTGTTTCGTCAGCAGGTGAATGCTTGTGACTCTTCAGGGCTGGAAATAATGTAATGTAATACAATCATGATGTGAGAAAATGAATAAAACATCTTGTAGTGGTGTAGTAACATCACACAAACCCTAATAACAGTGGAAACCCTTAAAAAACCTGTTATATGAGAGAACAAAAAAGATGGGAGGGGAAGAGAAGGGAAAAGAAAGTTTTTTTTCATAGTAAATTACAGTAGAGTGTACATACAAGTTAACGGTGGAGATAACAGTGAAGAAAAACCTCTCGACGAGAGAAGGTCTCCAATCGGTAAATTAGACATGTAGCGCATACAGCAGTGTGCACCAATAACAGAGAACAAGAGGTGGGCGTGGAAAATGAAAGGACAAACACTAGATAGTGCGCGCACAATGTAGACAAGTGGCGTTAAAATCATGAATGCGGAGCAAAAGGTTTGGAAAAACTAAACAAATAAAAGTGTTCTGCATAAACAGAGTGGCAATCATTACAAACATCATGAAAGCTCTTGCCATAAGTGGCCTCCATAAATAGCACAGCACAAATAGCAATAGGAATATAAGAGTAAATGGGAAAAACAATATATATCATGTATTACTACATACACAATTGAGCTGCGTGCACTTACAATGGTGAGCGATACTCGAAATTGAAAGGCGATAGCAAGAAAAGAGGTGCGAGTGGAGGGCTAGCAGGGCAGGGGCCTGAAATGAAGACAAAGTGAAGAAACATGCACAACAGTGACTGGAGAGCCAAAAACGCGGTAAACAGTACCTGAAAAAGCGTTATGCGTCATTCTAAAATGGGAGTGGAAAAAAAACAAACGTACTCAATAATGATATAAAGGGGCAAAAGGTGGGCAGAGAACAAGGACAAAGTAAAGGCAAAAGGTAACATTCTCAAAATGTCAAACTCACCGGTGAACCGGTGATAATTCCGACCCGGTGAACATGTATACATGTGAGCCGGTGGTTAGTAAGGTAGAAACCTGGCATACACGGGTGGGTGCGTCCGTGCGATGGCGGGGCCTATATGGGAGCACAAGTAACCAGGTAAGAATACTGGTGTAGAACGTGGGAAACTACAACTAAAAGAAAAACGCGGGTAGCGTGCGTGCCATACCTGTAAGTGCAGGAGCCAGCCTGTGCTCGTCTCGATCTAACGAAGGGGAGACCGAGTGGGAAACGGGAAGTGATTTAAATCCTGTATGGTGCCGAGCAACTAGAATGCTGACCGTACTAACAGAAACTGTGTGCAGGAAGTGATGCAAAATAATGGAAAGTCAAGGTGATGTGTAAAAAGTAGGTAGGAGGAGGCAACCAAACGAAACCAATCCAAGACACATAGAGCATAATAAAAACACAATGGTAGTGAAATATGGCTAGAATCCGACTTTACAATCTAGTAGTCGGCATGGAAAAAAAAAATAATAATATACAAATGTACTGGACATAGAATATATCGTGTACAGATACAGAACCCAAATTAGAAAAAGGGAAATATCTAACCTTTACATAATTAAGAAAGACAACAAAAGAGTGAGTGACATGTGTCACCAAAATTAGCAGGTTATCAACAAACTCCTACATTGAAGGCAAGGTTGCGTGGAAGAACATGGATCAAGAATAGTGGGGAGTACTCAAACATTAAGGGCAATATAACGTGAATGAACATATATCAAGAATAACAGGCAGTTAGCAGGTTATCAACAAATAACACATAAGTACTCCTGCATTGAGGGCAATGTTGTGTGGATAAACATGAATCAAGCATAGCGGGACGTACTCAAACATAGAGGGCAATAACGTGAATGAACAAAATTCAAGAATAACGGGCAATAAGTAATAATAACACAAATCACGAATACAAAATTAAGAATATCAGAATAAGATCTAAGCGAGAACAGGAAGATGATTGACATATACAACACACTTCTTGAGAATGTCAAAACCTGTGATCAATAAGAGGGCTAATGGAATGATAAAGAACATGAAAAACATAAAATTACAGGAAGGAGAGAGAAATGAGCTGCACCTAGAAGACTAGAATGGGCAAGGGAGATGAATCTGAAGGAAAGCCATTACTGATAGTCCTTACTAGTGTGCAAAAGGGGCTGTAAGGGGCCGAATATCCTCCAAGACCAGGTTGTAAAAGATGTCAACAGGGCTACCACCTGGAAGTGTAGGGGTCCAATTCATAAAAAATGGCAACCAGATATGATTATTGTTAGACGGCGACCTCAGAGGAGCCTGGAAGGGGTCCGGACTACCCTGCGACCCACCCTCGAAGTATCGTAGCCGGGCACTGGCGGGAGACTCCCCAGGGGGAGGAATCTCGTATCTAGGATCGTACTTCTGGCACCACACGACACAGAGTGACCACACCGGGTATTCTTAGAAATCAATCTTTATCAAGTAGGTTATCACTGCAATTATGTACAAGGTGAGCACAAGCTCAATGAGTCTCGGTAGGGGTAGGGGGTAGCGGGACAGTCTCTGGTAAAGGTTCAAGGCAGGGACGTATCCGGCGCACAGCTCACAATCCTCGAGCTGGGGGATACGTGGTTGTAGTCAGGGTCCGGCGGGACCGTGAGAGTCCGTTGGAGCCGCGAGTCACTCAGCGGGCTCAGGTGCAGGTTCGGAGGTCTTACGAGGTTCAAGGAGCCACGAGTCACTCAGCAGGCTCAGGCACAAGTTCGGAGGTCTTACGATCTTCAGGAAGCCGCGAGTCACTCAGCAGGCTCAGGTACAGGTTCGGAGGTCTTACGAGGTTCAAGGAGCCGCGAGTCACTCAGCAGGCTCAGGCACAAGTTCGGAGGTCTTACGATCTTCAGGAAGCCGCGAGTCACTCAGCAGGCTCAGGTACGAGTTCGGAGGTCTTACGATCTTCAGGGAGCCGCGAGTCACTCAGCAGGCTCAGGTACAAGTTCGGAGGTCTTACGATCTTCAGGGAGCCGCGAGTCTCTCAGCAGGGCTCAGGAGGGTCCAAGTTCCAGGAGCCGCGACCACGTCGGCAGGCTCTCATTGTTCCAGCGTCGAATCTGCCGGACAGACCCAGAGCACCCCCTGTTATAGGTCGACCCCTCTTTGATGTCCGGAGTCTGTGCAGGCAGGGGTCTTGTCACCTGGGGGTCGCTTGTCGGGATTTCCTGCTATTGTCTTTTGATCCTTTCGGGGCCGGGTCGGGAGGAGTCCCAGACACCCAGCAGGCACGGAGCCAGCCCTCAGGGAGGCCGGAGGGCCGATCGAAACCCATCGTCCCAGGGGAGTTCAGAGGTGCGATAGAAACTGCTCCTCCCTCTCTCATCCCCTGGAAGCGTGATGTCCTCCAGCCGGAGTGGCGCCTCTAGGCCCGGGTCGCGCTGGGGCCGGCGGCCATCTTGGTGCATGAAGTGGGCACGCGGGCCCGGGGTGGCCGAAAGGAGAGAAGCCATGGACGGGGACGTCCGGGTCGGTGCGTGTGTCCTGGTGGGGAGGGTCGGCTGGGCCGTGTGCTTGGGCTGCAGGTACCAGGTTTCGGGGGTGCAGGGGCACGTAGGGCCATTCTACGAGGCCGGGTCCAACACGCGTCCCCCCCAGCTGAAAGCCGGAGAGAACTGCCCATCATCTTGGGGGGTTCTCTTCGCTGAGGCGGAAGTACCGGGAGAGGCCGTCAGCGTTGGCGTGGTCCGTACCAGGGCGGTGTTCTACGGTGAAATCCATCCCCTGGAGGGAGATTGACCACCGCAGTAGCTTGGGGTTTTCTCCTCGCATCTGCATGAGCCATCGCAAGGGCCGATGGTCAGTTTGGACTCTGAAATGGGTGCCGAACAGGTAGGGTCGTAGCTTTTTGAGTGCCCAGACCACGGCAAAGGCTTCGCGCTCTATGGTGCTCCATCTCTGTTCTCGGGGCAACAGTCGCCGACTGAGGAAGGCGACGGGCTGGTCTAGGCCTTGGTCATTCACTTGGGACAGGACGGCCCCAATGCCATGCTCGGAGGCATCGGTCTGGACTATGAACTCCTTGGTGTAGTCGGGAGCCTGGAGGACGGGGGCAGTACACATGGCCTTTTTTAGGGCATCGAAAGCTTCTTGGCAGGCAGCCGTCCACTGCACTTTCTTTGGCTGTCTTTTAGACGTGAGTTCTGTGAGAGGGCCGACAAGGCTGCCATACCCCCGAATGAATCTTCGGTAGTAGCCAGTGAGTCCCAGAAAGGCTCGGACCTCCGTTTGGGTGATGGGTGGTTCCCAGGCCAGGATGGCGTCGATCTTTGGCTGTAGAGGGGCGACCTGGCCGCTCCCGACCTGGTGCCCCAGGTAGACTACGGATCCTTGCCCGATCTGGCACTTGCTGGCTTTTACTGTGAGGCCTGCCTGGCGCAGGGCGGTTAGCACCCTCCGGAGGTGCTGGAGGTGCTCACTCCATTCTGAGCTGAAAACAGCGATGTCGTCCAGATATGCCGCGCTGAACTGCTCTAGCCCGGCCAGGACCCTATTCACCAGTCGCTGGAAAGTGGCCGGGCATTTTTCATCCCGAAGGGCATCACGCGGAAGCGGTAGTGCCCATCGGGGGTGGAGAAAGCGGACCGCTCCTTGGCCCCTTCGGTGAGCGCAATCTGCCAGTATCCGCAGGTGAGGTCGAAGGTGCTGAGGAACCGGACTGCCCCTAGTCGGTCAATGAGTTCGTCGGCTCGTGGAATGGGGTGGGCATCGGCTCGGGTAACGTCATTGAGCCCCCGGTAGTCCACGCAGAATCGGAGCTCGGGGGCGACACCGGGGGCCGCTGCCTTCGGGACCAGGACCACGGGGCTGGCCCAGGGACTGTCAGAGGGCTCGATCACCCCCAGGGTCAACATCTTCGAGACTTCAGCTTGAATGCAGGACCGGACCCGGTCAGGAACCCGGTAGGCTCGGTGTCTCACCGGCGGGCTGTCCCCGGTGTCCACGTCGTGAACACACCAGTTGGTGACCCGGGGGGTCAGGGAGAAGAGGTCGGAAAATTGTCTTAGGAGCTGGCGGCAGTCCGCTTGTTGCTGGGCAGTGAGGGCTGGGGAGAGGTTCACTCCCTCCACGGAGCCATCCTGCTCCTTGACACACAGGAGGTCCGGGAGGGGATCCGACTCATCTTCGGCCCCGTCATCGGTGGCCAGCAGGAGGCTCAGTTCTGTCCGCACGAAGTGAGGCTTGAGGCGGTTCACGTGCAGGACCCGGAGGGGATCCCGAGGCGACTGGACGTCCACCAAGTATGTGACTTGACTCTTCCTCTCAACCACTTTGTAGGGCCCAGTCCATCGGTCCTGGAGGGCGCCAGGCTTCACGGGGGCCATGACCCACACCTGCTGGCCCGGCTGGAACTCGACCAGAGTGGCATTCTGGTCGTACCAGCGCTTCATTTCTTCTTGACTCGCCTCCAGGTTGGCCTCGGCCAGTTCTCGGAACTTCCTGGTCTGGTTCCGGAGGGCCAGGACGTATTGGAACACATCTCGGGGGGTGGTCTGGGGTGCTGCCTCCCACCCTTCCTTAACCAAACTGAGGGGACCTCGGACGGGGTGTCCATAGAGTAATTCAAACGGGCTGAACCCTAAGGACTTCTGGGGGACCTCCCGGTAAGCGAACAAGAGGCAGGGGAGCAGGACGTCCCACTTACGCTGGAGGGGCTCTTCTAGGCCAGCGATCATCCCTTTCAAAGTCCTATTAAACCTTTCTACTAGGCCGTTCCCCTGGGGATGGTACGGGGTGGTGAACTTATAGGACACCCCACATTGTTGCCACAGGGACGTCATATATTTTGAGATAAAATTAGTGCTGCGATCGCTCACGACCTCGCGGGGAAAACCCACCCTGGAAAAGATCCCCATCAGGGCCCGGCCCACCACGGGGGCTGTAATGGTGCGTAGGGGAATAGCCTCAGGATAGCGGGTGGCGTGGTCCACTAGGACCAAGATGAAACGGTGACCTTGGGAGGTGGGGGGGTCCAGTGGTCCCACGACGTCGATTCCGACTCGTTCAAAAGGGGTACTGACGACCGGGAAGGGTTGGAGGGGAGCCTTGCGCTTCCCCCTACTCTTCCCACTGGCCTGGCACGTGGGGCAGGACTTGCAGTGGGCTTCTACCGCTGCTCTCATTCTAGGCCAGTAAAAATGGGTCACGAGACGGCTGTAGGTCTTGTCCTGACCCAGGTGGCCGGCGAGGGGGACGTCGTGGGCTAAGCCCAGGAGGAAGTCTCGGAAGCGGAGGGGTACCACCAATACCCGTCCGGATCCCAGCTCCACCGACTTCTGCTCACTGTACAAGATGTTATTTTCCCAATAGATTCGGTGCATCCCGGTCTGGTCCCCTGCGGCTTGGCCCTCGGCCTGGCGCCGCAGCCCGACCAGGGAAGGACAAGTGGCTTGCTCCCGGCAAAATTCTTCCCGGGTGGGCCCCCCTCGTGGTGCCACTGGGCCAACTCGGGTAGATTTCCCAACTCGGGGACCGGGGCGGGGTCGGATGGTGCGGGTTCGTCGCGGGCGACGGACCCTTCTGATGGGGGGACGGGAGGACCCTCGGCGGGGACTGTTCTGGTCTCTTCGATCGGGGTGCTTTCGACTTCTCTCCGGGGAGTGAGTCGGGCTGACATAGATCGGGTGGTGGCGCACACCCACTCGGGGAGTCTCATCATTCCTGCGCTCGACGTGCTTCCAGGGAGAACTCTCCAGGTCGTTCCCTAAGAGGCAGTCGACCGGCTGGGAGGTTCTTACGGCCACCTTGAGTTTACCTATCACCCCTCCCCACTCAAACGGCACCAGGGCTACCTGACACATACTTTCTCTATTGTCTGCGGATATTACGGGGCAAAAGACGTTGGGGAGGATTTGCTCCTCGGGGACTAGGTGCCTGAGGACACCGGTGATACTGGCCCCGGTGTCCCGCAGGGCCTCGACTTGGTGGCCATTGATCTTGACGAGCTGCCCGTATTTCTGGGTGTTGGAGGGTAGGAGGCTACCAGGGATCATCTCCCTGTCTCCCAGGGATACTAGGGCCATCGTAGCGGGTTCCCACTCCTCGGCTTCCTCAACCTCCTCCCCCAGGGCTACGTTGGCTATCTGTCTCGCAGGGGTGGTAGGGGAGACTTGGGTGGCCATGGGGCACTCTGGGTCATTGGCGTAGTGCCTGGGTTTCTGGCAACGGAAACATGTGACGGTCACCCGGTGTCCCCGTCTCCCAGGGGGCCCGGTCACTGGTGGGGGGGGCGCCGGGAAAGGTGGAGGTTGTGTCTTCGGGGGGCTAGGCTGGGATTCTCTCGGCCCTCCCTGGTTCCCTCCCCCTCTCTGGCGGGGTGGTCCCTGACTGGCTCGGGGGTACTCTCCTACCATGCCCCGGGAGACCCGGGTGTTGGTCCAGCGGTCGGCCTCCACAGCCAGCTTCCGGGGGTCTGTGAGCTTGCTGTCAAGCAGATGCTGACGTAGTTCTATGAAGCAGTTCGCAGCCAGGTGTTCCCACAACATGAGGTCAGTGAGTTCGGCAAGGGTGGTGACATTGCTGCCCTTGATCCACCCATCGAAGGCCCGACTGAAAAAGTTTACATACTCCACCCAGGTGGTGCCCAGGATCTTCCTGCAGTCCCGGAATCGCTGACGTTACATTTCTGGGGTGAGGCCGTATCTTGTGAGTAGAGCCTCTTTCATGTGGCTGTAGGAGGTCTGCAGGGAGAGGGGTAGGTCGAGCAAGGTGTCCCTTCCTTCGCTCAGAAACCGCCCCCACAACCCCGCCCCCCAGTCCTTCTGCGGGATCCGATGGGAGGTCATGGCGACCTCGTAGGCCCTGAACCATTGCTGAATGTCATCGTTTTTATAATATTCCTTGACCACATCCTTGGGGATGTGGACCTTCTGTTCCGCTGGGGAGGCCGTCTCTCGGTTTCCCGGGGGCCTCCCTTCCTCATTTCTGGCCTTGAGCTCGAGTTCCTTCAAGCTGCGTTCGTGCTCCAGTTGGAGCTT
This sequence comes from Triturus cristatus, assembly GCF_964204655.1. Classification (NCBI taxonomy): domain Eukaryota; kingdom Metazoa; phylum Chordata; class Amphibia; order Caudata; family Salamandridae; genus Triturus; species Triturus cristatus. The sequence continues at coordinate 1,457,508,273 of NC_140589.1, read as the reverse complement.
CCTTCCTTCGTGCTCCCGTTGGAGCTTCTTTTCTTCTAGTTCGCCTTGTACACGCATTTGTTCTACTGCTAGCTTTTTTTCCGCTAACTTTAATTCGCCCTCGATTTTGAGTTTGGCTAACTCGAGTTCATGATTGCGACTTCTCTCTCTGTCCGCGAGCTCTTCCGGGGATAGGCCCCCGTCTGGTACGATGCCTCGCACCTGATTGCTGCTGCTTTCACTCTGGGGGGGTTCGGCTTAGTCGGGGCGCTCCCCCGTGCCTTCCGGGCGGGAGGCCCCGGTCTCCACCCAAGTTTTCAGTGCTTTCTGCAAATCTTCTTCAGTGTTGAGACCAGTGGTAGCGATTTTAAGTTCTTTGCAAAATTGCTTTAGCTCTTTGTGTGTATATTCTTCTAGATGCTCCACCTGGAACACCCTGTTGGCGTTGGTTTCTGCGGGGCTCACGGTGCTTCCTTCTGCCATCTTTGTCGGTAGTGCTTCCGTTGTTCACGGTACGATCTCTAGGTGATGGGCCCGAATCCCGTCGCTTGCCACCAATGTTAGACGGCGACCTCAGAGGAGCCTGGAAGGGGTCCGGATTACCCTGAGACCCACCCTCGAAGTATCGTAGCCGGGCACTGGCGGGAGACTCCCCAGGGGGAGGAATCTCGTATCTAGGATCGTACTTCTGGCACCACACGACACAGAGTGACCACACCGGGTATTCTTAGAAATCAATCTTTATCAAGTAGGTTATCACGTGGTTGTAGTCGGGGTCCGGCGGGACCGTGAGAGTCCGTTGAAGCCGCGAGTCACTCAGCGGGCTCAGGTGCAGGTTCGGAGGTCTTACGAGGTTCAAGGAGCCGCGAGTCACTCAGCAGGCTCAGGCACAAGTTCGGAGGTCTTACGATCTTCAGGAAGCCGCGAGTCACTCAGCAGGCTCAGGTACAGGTTCGGAGGTCTTACGAGGTTCAAGGAGCCGCGAGTCACTCAGCAGGCTCAGGCACAAGTTCGGAGGTCTTACGATCTTCAGGAAGCCGCGAGTCACTCAGCAGGCTCAGGTACGAGTTCGGAGGTCTTACGATCTTCAGGGAGCCGCGAGTCACTCAGCAGGCTCAGGTACAAGTTCGGAGGTCTTACGATCTTCAGGGAGCCGCGAGTCTCTCAGCAGGGCTCAGGAGGGTCCAAGTTCCAGGAGCCGCGACCACGTCGGCAGGCTCTCGTTGTTCCAGCGTCGAATCTGCCGGACAGACCCAGAGCACCCCCTGTTATAGGTCGACCCCTCTTTGATGTCCGGAGTCTGTGCAGGCAGGGGTCTTGTCACCTGGGGGTCGCTTGTCGGGATTTCCTGCTATTGTCTTTTGATCCTTTCGGGGCCGGGTCGGGAGGAGTCCCAGACACCCAGCAGGCACGGAGCCAGCCCTCAGGGAGGCCGGAGGGCCGATCGAAACCCATCGTCCCAGGGGAGTTCAGAGGTGCGATAGAAACTGCTCCTCCCTCTCTCATCCCCTGGAAGCGTGATGTCCTCCAGCCGGAGTGGCGCCTCTAGGCCCGGGTCGCGCTGGGGCCGGCGGCCATCTTGGTGCATGAAGTGGGCACGCGGGCCCGGGGTGGCCGAAAGGAGAGAGGCCATGGACGGGGACGTCCGGGTCGGTGCGTGTGTCCTGGTGGGGAGGGTCGGCTGGGCCGTGTGCTTGGGATGCAGGTACCAGGTTTCGGGGGTGCGGGGGCACGTAGGGCCATTCTACGAGGCCGGGTCCAACAATTATGGCTACACTTGATGTGGTGTCTCTATACACCTCAATCAAACCCGATATAGGCCTAGAGGCCGTGACCAAATATCTTGACACGAGACCGGCCACCCTGTGGCAACACACGAACATGCTCATCACTATGATGAGCATCATACTCAAGAACAATTGCTTTATGTACGACAAGAAATGGTACAAACAGACCAAAGGTGTAGCCATGGGCTCAAGGTTTTCAACTTCTTTTGCCAACCTCTATATGGGCTCATTAGAGGCAATCTGGATCTGGGGCATGAAAGGTACCCAATGGACCAATTCTATAGTTTACTGGGGTCGATACATCGACGATTGTCTTCTCCTATGGTCCGGCACACAAGGAGAGCTTGATGAATTCTGTAAGCACCTCAACACCAATGACATGGATATGAAAATTACATGTAGTCAGAGTACATCCCGCATTACATTTCTTGACTTAGAACTCTATGTTAAAGATAATTCTTTACATAGCAGACTATTCCGTAAAGAGAGTCCATCCCCTACGGGGAACTCGTCAGGGCACGTAGAAACTGAATTCATCAACTGCATGACAGACATGGAGGACAGATTCCTCAAACGAGGCTACAAACCAAGAATGATCAACAAGGCCACAACCAGAATAAAGAATTTGAACAGAGACATCATACTCTGACCCAACACACGCAAGGCACCACAAATCATGCAAACCAGACTCATAATTGATTACAATGATCTTAGTACAGTGATCAGAAAGAGCTTCATGAAACATTGGAATATCCTACTAGCTGACAAAGCATTAAGTGGAAACATCACCACCAAGCCCCTCATTACGTACAGGCGCGGTAGGACTCTGAGAAATAGACTGAGTCCCACTGTTCCACATTCTACGAACACCACTACCTGGCTCACACCTCACTCCAAAGGTTTTCACAAAAGTGGTTTTTGTGGAGTTTGCAAATGGGCACAGAATGGAATTAAGGAATTCAAGAGCTACCACAAACATCGTTACGAAATCAAGATGAACATAAACTGTAACACCAAATTCGTAGTGTACGTACTTGAGTGCACCTGCCAGAGCCAGTATGTGGGCAGCACCATCAGGGCACTCAAGGACCGCATTGGTGAACATGCCAGAGCAATACACCAACAAAACACTCGCTACCCCATGGCAATACATGTGGCATCATGCCTATCCCAGGGCACGCACAAAAAATTCTCCTTTTTTGGAATTGACGTGACCCCACCCTACATAAGGGGGGGAAACCGTGAACTGAGACTGAGACGACTCGAGGCGACTTGGATTATGCGCCTACACACCTTGAGGCATGGCCAGAACTCCGACCATGAATTACAATACTTTTTGGGCTCTTAGGCATTTCATCCGGCCCCTTACAGCCCCTTTTGCACACTAGTAAGGACTATCAGTAATGGGTGTCCTTCAGATTCATCTCCCTTGCCCATTCTAGTCTTCTAGGTGCAGCTCATTTCTCTCTCCTTCCTGTAATTTTATGTTTTTCATGTTCTTTATCATTCCATTAACCCTCTTATTGATCACAGGTTTTGACATTCTCAAGAAGTGTGTTGTATATGTCAATCATCTTCCTGTTCTCGCTTAGATCTTATTCTGATATTCTTAATTTTGTATTCATGATTTGTGTTATTATTACTTATTGCCCGTTATTCTTGAATTTTGTTCATTCACTTTATTGCCCTCTATGTTTGAGTACGTCCCGCTATGCTTGATTCATGTTTATCCACACAACATTGCCCTCAATGTAGGAGTACTTATGTGTTATTTGTTGATAACCTGCTAACTGCCCGTTATTCTTGATATATGTTCATTCACGTTATATTGCCCTTAATATTTGAGTACTCCCCGCTATTCTTGATCCATGATCTTCCACGCAACCTTGCCTTCAATGTAGGAGTTTGTTGATAACCTGCTAATTTTGGTGACACATGTCACTCATGATCTTCCACGCAACCTTGCCTTCAATGTAGGAGTTTGTTGATAACCTGCTAATTTTGGTGACACATGTCACTCACTCTTTTGTTGTCTTTCTTAATTATGTATAGGTTAGATATTTCCCTTTTTCTAATTTGGGTTCTGTATCTGTACACGATATATTCTATGTCCAGTACATTTGTATATTATTATTTTTTCTTTCCATGCCGACTACTAGATTGTAAAGTCGGATTCTAGCCATATTTCACTACCATTGTGTTTTTATTATGCTCTATGTGTCTTGGATTGGTTTCGTTTGGTTGCCTCCTCCTACCTACTTTTTACACATCACCTTCATTTTCCATTATTTTGCATCACTTCCTGCAGACAGTTTCTGTTAGTACGGTCAGCATTCTAGTTGCTCGGCACCATACAGTCAGTCAGTCAGTCAAAACCACTTTATTCGATTAATTAAAATCATAAAAGTATACTACACAGTTAAATATATAAAATCTTGCAATTCACAAATCTACATTTAAAACAGTTCCTGTTAAAATTTCATAATAGACCATAATCAACATAGATTCTTAGTGCAGGTTCGAATTCCAAATGTCAGATAGAATCCACATCTTGTATTAGTTTTAGTCTAACCCTCCTTTCTCTGACAGCTGCCACTAAAAAGCTAGCAACACAGTACATAGTTAATGGACATTCAAGCATGCTTAGGAACAATAAAGCTGGCTTGTACTGTGTAAAGTTCCTACTTTTTAATAAAGGAATAATAAACTTCTTCCTGGCATATTTGAAAAAGGTGCAAAAGAGCATAAAGTGCGTAGTGTCTTGTGGAGAAATATCATCGCACTTGCAAGGGGCAACATCTTCTAGCCTATTCCAGCCAGCCACATCCCAGAGAACTATATGTACTTGGTTGAACCGGAATTTAGTCAACAGCCATTTATGAAAAGGGTTAGGCTGGGATACCAGGACATGTCCCCTGACAGAGGGTTTACGAAGTTCGTCTTCTTCCCGCTCGGCCTCCCTTAACTTCATAAAGTTAGATTTTACCCACTCAAGATCTGCCTTACAAAGAATTTCAGGATTAAAAAAGATTTCAGGTCTCCCAATGTAGGCAGATAACTTCTCGATATTTGACAACCATTGAATTTTATTCATGTTGTCAAGTCGAGTACAGTCCTTTAGGATTTTATGATTTAAAGTAAGGTTCGGGTTTAACCATATTTTGATCCATAGCAGCAGAGGGGCTAATTTAATGATATCTGCTATGTAACCAATCCCGAGTTCCAAATGGACTGAATAAGAAGCGGTTGATTGAGGGAGGCCAAGGAGGGAGCGCAGAAATTTGTTTTCCTCCGTTTGGATCGCGTCGTGTTTTATGTAGCCCCAGATTGACGCCCCGTACCTTACAATGGAAACAGTTTTGGCTTTATAAATTGTTAATATTGCCTCAGTCGGCTTTCCTCCCAACCTTTTTGCAAAACCAAGTACTGCCGCAGATGAGCTTCTTGTGGAGTTTACCTTTATAGAGAGCTGAGGGGACCATGAGCCCTTGTCATCAAAGACTACTCCCAAGTAAGGGAAAACCTTCACTCTTGAGATTTCAGCTCCCCTACAGAAAAAAGGCTTTACCTTATTTTTCGCGTGACCTAACGACATAGCATGAGATTTGCCGTTATTAACCACCAGGTCCAGGCTATGCATGAAGTCCCCGAACGAGTCCAGCAATCTTTGTAGCGCCAGGGGGGTCCTGGCCAGCAGGACAGCATCATCCGTGTATAGGAGGACCGGAATCGGGGTACCTCCCATACGTGGAATGTCCTGCGTAGCAGCCAGCAGGTTTTGCTCCAAGGAATTTATGTATAGGGTGAACAGCATGGGAGCTAAAATGCATCCCTGTCGTACCCCTCTGCTAGACTTAAAGCTGGACGTACACTTCCCATCAGTCGTCATCCTTATCGAGGCATTCAGATCTTGGTGGAGCTCTGAAAGAAAATACACAAGGGGTGGGTCAAGTCCCATCTCCAGGAGCATTGTCCACAGCTTTGACCTATTTACGAGATCAAAGGCCGTGGACAAATCCATAAATCCCAGATAAATGGAGCCCCCGGCCGCCTTAGTGTATTTATCTATTATTAGAAGGAGGTTCAGACATTGATCCTCCGTGCTCCGGCCGGCCCTAAAGCCATACTGTGCGTCTGACAAGATGTTATTATCCAAGGCCCACTTCGTTATCCTAGCAAGTATGACTTTCCCCAAGATTTTTATAGAGGAGTCTATCAAGGATATGGGCCTATAGCATCTAGGGTCAGCCCTTTGGCCTTTCTTGAACACCGGTATTATGATAGAACGAGTCCAGGATTTAGGAAAACCCACAGTAGCCGAGGTGTTAAATACATTAGTCAATATATTGGCCCAAAACACCGGGTTTGCCTTGTACAGATCGGTGGGGACACCGTCCGGGCCAGGAGCCTTCTTTCCTGCAGAGTCTTCAATTGCTTTAATGACTTCTCCTATATGAAACCTAACTGGTGTCAAGGTAGAAACCGAGACTTGCCCATTTAAGGATTCTAAATCTAAGTGGCTACCATATATGTTTTTAAAATGACTCAACCAGTCCTCCTCTGCTATATTAGTTTCCAACACTCCGTTTTTAACGTCGGAAAAAAGAGGAGTATTGATAATAGACCAAAATTTCGCACTGTCTTTTAAGGTTGCTTTATCCATAAGATCGGCCCAGGCGTTATGTTTAATTTCTTTTTTCCGGACCATCAATGCTTTTTTATAGTCGCTTCTTAACTGCGACACCAGAATTTTATTCCTCGGACTGGCCTGAAGCGCATTTTTAAGATTATTATGAGCTTTGGTGCAATTGTGATCAAACCAGCCGGAAACTACATTCTTAGGAGCTGGTCTACTTTTACTAGTTAGGTCCTTTGCCACTATGGAGCATATGGCTTCAAACGAGGAAATTACTTCCTTCCCCGTAGAGTGTTGGTTTCCACAGATTTCCAGGTCCAGGGCCGCCTCTAACTTAATTGAATTAAAGAACTCCTCCGGGACTACCTTGGACCAGTTTAGCCTTCTTCCCTGATCCTTTGCCTTAACTTCAATGTCCATCATATGTGGGGTTAAGGTATTTAAAAGGGAAAGACCATCTAACATTTCAATTACCACTGGGTTATGGTCACTAAAAATAGAGTGAATCGCATTATAAAAACATACATATTTTAAAAGACCAGAAGAAAGAAAAATGTAGTCAATAATAGTGTTACTATGCCTTCCAATAAAAGTGGGCACCCGAGAGTTTTGATCATAAAAGCCTGGATCGTACAACTGATTTTCGGAAAGAAGTTTTTCCAGAGCTTCCCCCTTACTTGAGTGCTCAAAATGCTGAGGGGATGTCAGATCTGGTCCATCAATATCATATAAGCAACAATTATGACTACATAAGTGTATATTAAAATCACCTAACAAAATATAATGACAGAAAGTGGTTTGCTTCAAAGAATAAGTATTTAAAAAATCCGCCAACCATAACAAGTGAGCGTTCGGCGAGTCCCCTTGCTGAGAATTGTAGCAATTTACCAATAATAATTTTATATTATTGGAAAGTTTAAATTCCACTATAAGAAAATTACTACATGTACAAGTTATCCTGCTAACTGTTCCTTTTAGTTTCACCGAAAGCAGAACCATTAAACCTCCTATAGCCCTCCCAGATGCTGATTTTGATGCAGGAACAAAATAAGATTTATAGCCATCTAACCAAAAATTACATACAGTTTCCCAGGTGTCTTGAAGTGCCAGGATGTCATAGTCCTTCAAGAAACTTAACCAGGATGAATTATCTCTCTTGGCACGTAAGCCCGCAATATTCCATGTTAACATTTTGATTAACATTTTGATTGAACCCCCCTTACAGTTATCGACAGTCGGGTGACTAACATCAATACATACGGGAGATACAGGAGGTTGATTTTCTTTATGAAGGACCTGAACCAAGGATGACTCGTCCCCCCCATGAAAACCAGCCTCCTGTCAATCGCACATATCCAACAGAGAGAGTGCCTCAAAACGATTACATGTGGGTATATTAGGCCCACCCAAAAACTGATGGTCAACACCTACACCCTGGTGGGAAAGAGGCATCAATTCCGTCGCTGGAGTGTGATTTCTCCGCCATGTCAGGTGAAAGCGATCTCTAGGGGGGAGGTGGGTGTAAAAGAAACCAAGGGGACGCGCCTGGATACTATTTGCGTCTTGTGCCAAGGATGCTGCCCTCAGTAGGACGGTAGCCACATGTTGTGTGTGTCTAAAATTGGCTACGACACAATCGCCAGTAGATGATTTTTTGGAGGGCCCAATCCAATTTACTCTTCGAGTACTTAAGATGTCATTAGCCAAGTTAAGAGGGAACCCACACTTCCTATGTAACCACGAGACTGTCTTTTGCTTGAGGGAGTCATGCGATTCCTTGTGCAAAGAAACTGAGTGCCTGACCTGGGGTGGGACATTGGTTAAAATCACAACATAAGGGGAGCATGCCGGGGGTAAGTTTATAATTCTGCCTTTCGTTTCCACCCCTTCTTTATGCGCGGGGACCGGCTCCTTTACTACTGAGCTAACTGGGTTTGAGGCTAAAGTAATCACTGGAGGAGTTGGCGTGACTATAGCATTATTACTGAAGGGCTGAGGTGGGATCTGTGGGTGTTCTACTCTAACTAGGCTATCTTGCCCAGCTGCACACTGCCCCTTCTTTTTGTTGCTGTCTACCCAATTTAAATGTTTTGTTAATAATCCTCCCAACCTCTTAACCTCATCAGCGACCATATCAAGTTTCAGTACCAGAGGTTGCATGAGTAGATCTAATTTTGCATCAAGTAAAACCTCAAAGGAGCTAAGTAATTGGGAGAATTGGTCAGGGAATAATGTGGTTATTACACCATAACTGCTATTTAAAGGCTCATCTAGTTCGGTGTGAGCTTTTTCCGCAGTGTCGACCCTTTTATTCCCCTTTGTGAGAGCCCCCCCCTTTTTACTTTGTTGCTTTCTGCAGTTCCTAACCGGTCTGGGAACAGGTGTAACCTCGTCTATCACTTCGCTTGCAGAGGTTAAGTCCGCAACTAGAGTGTCCATGTAAACCTGAGCTGTGGCCATAACAATAGTGTTGGCTGGGAGATGAGGAGGGGAGTCACAAATACCTTTGTCCAGTAGGTCTCTCTCAACATTTAGAGGGTTTTGAGGATTCTCCTGGAGGCTATCCATCCCCAAAGAAGCCCTTCGGTCACTGTTAATTTTATTGACCTTTTTTACTAAGTAATTGTCAAGAGGGCCTGACCCCGATAAACATGGTTCTCTTTGACTTATAGGCATGTTACAGGCAAAACAGGATTACAGATGTCAATAACAGTAAGTTTTAAACTAACTTGGTAGTTCGACTGTGCAGTCAACCATTTGACGAGTTACCAGATTAGATGTCTTCAACGTTCTGGGAGTCCTAAGCTCGGTGGTAAAGAGTATGGCCCAGCCCAGCCTCGGACAGTCCCGGACTGTCACAGACTGTCCGCCCTTTGTCCGGGCTTCGTCCGGGGCGTCCCGCTCGCGTCCCGCTAGTCGGAAGGCAGAACAATTATGTAGGCGTGGATAGGCGGGTGGGCGGGCAGCAGCGCACCTGTGGCCACGCACGGACTCCTGGTCAACGGAGTCCCGTGCAGCAGCCTCGCTTTCCCTCCTGCAAGCCCCGGATCCTTACGCGGCTTCTCCTGCTTAAATGGTGATTCCTCTGCGTTCTCCTCAGCAAGGACACCCCTCACGGCAGTGCGGCGATGCGGGACCCGCGCCAGCGGGTTCCGCGAGCTCCTTTCAATGCGGGTGGGCGGGTGGGCGGGCAGCAGCGCACCTGTGGCCACGCATGGACTCCTGGTCAACGGAGTCCAGTGCAGCAGCCTCGCTTTCCCTCCTGCAAGCCCCGGATCCTTACGCGGCTTCTCCTGCTTAAATGGTGATTCCTCTGCGTTCTCCTCAGCAAGGACACCCCTCACGGCAGTGCGGCGATGCGGGACCCGCGCCAGCGGGTTCCGCGAGCTCCTTTCAATGCGGGTGGGCGGGTGGGCGGGCAGCAGCGCACCTGTGGCCACGCATGGACTCCTGGTCAACGGAGTCCCGTGCAGCAGCCTCGCTTTCCCTCCTGCAAGCCCCGGATCCTTACGCGGCTTCTCCTGCTTAAATGGTGATTCCTCTGCGTTCTCCCCAGCAAGGACACCCCTCACGGCAGTGCGGCAATGCGGGACCATACAGGATTTAAACCACTTCCCGTTTCCCACTCGGTCTCCCCTTCGTTAGATCGAGACGAGCACAGGCTGGCTCCTGCACTTACAGGTATGGCACGCACGCTACCTGTGTTTTTCTTTTAGTTGTATTTTCCCACTTGCTACACCAGTATTCTTACCTGGTTACTTGTGCTCCCATATAGGCCCCGCCATCGCACGGACACACCCGCCCGTGTATGCCAGGTTTCTACCTTACTAACCACCGGCTCACATGCATACTTGTTCACCGGGTCGGAATTATCACCGGTTCACCGGTGAGTTTAACATTTTGAGAACATTACCTTTTGCCTTTACTTTGTCCTTGTTCTCTGCCCACCTTTTCCCCTTTATATCATTATTGAGTACGTTTTATTTCCACTCCCATTTTAGAATGACGCATAACGCTTTTTCAGGTACGGTTTACCGCGTTTTTGGCTCTCCACGTCAGTCACTGTCGTGCATGTTTATTCACTTTGTCTTCATTTCAGGCCCCTGCCCTGCTAGCCCTCCATTCGCACCTCTTTTCTTGCTATCGCCTTTCAATTTCGAATATCGCTCACCATTGTAAATGCACGCAGCTCAATTGCGTATGTAGTAATACATGGTATACATTGTCTTTCCCATTTACTCTTATATTCCTATTGCTATTTGTGCTGTGCTATTTATGGAGGCCACTTACGGCAAGAGCTTTCATGATGTTTATAATGATTGCCACTCCGTTTATGCGGAACACTTTTATTTGTTTAGTTTTTCCAAACCTTTTGCTCCACATTCGTGATTTTAACGCCACTTGTCTACATTGTGCGCGCACTATCTAGTGTTTGTCCTTTCATTTTCCACGCCCACCTCTCGTTCTCTGTTATTGGTGCACACTGCTGTATGCGCTACATGTCTAATTTACCGATTGGAGACCTTCTCTCGTCGAGAGGTTTTTCTTCAGTGTTATCTCCACCGTTAACTTGTATGTACACTCTACTGTAATTTACTATGAAAAAAACCTTCCTTTTCCCTTCTCTTCCCCTCCCATCGTTTTTGTTCTCTCATATACCAGGTCTTTTAAGGGTTTCCACTGTTATTAGGGTTTGTGTGATGTTACTACACCACTTCTAGATGTTTTATTCATTTTCTCACATCATGATTGTATTACATTACATTATTTCCAGCCCTGAAGAGTCACAGGCATTGACCTGCTGACAAAACACGTGTCGGCTGGCGTTGTTGTTTTTCTTACGAGTATCTCTGACATAAACTGCTCTAACGGAACCACAGTTGTCGACTTCAAGATATTTGTTCATCATTGTATCAATTATTTATCCATTACGTGTGCCCAGTATTTGTTTTATATTTGTACTGTTTGGGTTTTCAACTCAGATAGATGGTTTGGGGTCCACCTCTTTACTGGCGGCACCGTGAAGCATCAGTTCTTCATTTCCATTTTAAACTAAAGTTGGTATTCTGCTTGAGCGCCATAGTCCTTGCTTTCTCTGAAACCCCTCGCTGAAAATAAGGAGTGAATGGGGTGGATGGAAGGAGTGGGTGAATGGATGGAGTGGGTTGATGGATGGATGGATGGAGTGGTTGAAAAGACAGAGGCATGGGGTGGATGGATGGATGGATGGAGTGGGTGGATAGATAGATGGAGTGGGTGGATGGATGGATGGAGTGGGTGGATGGATGGATGAATGGAGTAGATGGATGGAGTGGGAAGGTGGAGTGGATGGATGGGTGGAGTGGGTAGGTGGATGAATGGGTGGAGTGGGTGAATGGATGGATGGAGTGTGTGGATGGATGGATGGAGTGGGTAGATGGATGGAGGGAGTAGGTAGATGGGTGTTGGATGGATGGGGTGGGTGGATGGATGGAGTGGATGGGTGGGTGGATGGATGGGGCTTGTGGATGGATGGAGTGGGTTGATAGGCGGGTGCATGGATGGGGTGGGTAGGTTGATGGATGGATGGAGTGGGTGGGTGGGTGGATGGAGTGGGTGAATGGAGTGGGTGGGTGGGTGGATGGAATGGGTGGATAGATGGAGTGTGTGGAGTGGGTGGGGTGGATGGATGGGGGTGATGGGTGGGGTGGGGTGATGAGTGGATGAGTGGGGTGATGGGTGGGATGGAGTGGATGGGTGGGTGGATGGAGTGGGTACGTGGATGGGTAGAGTGGGTGGATAGATGGAGTGGTTGGATGGGTGTGGGATGGATGGGGTGGGTGGATGGATGGATGGGTTGATGGAGTGGGTGGATGAATGGAATGGGTGGATGGGTGGGTGGATGGATGGGGTGGGTGTGTGGATGGATGGATGGGGTGGCTGGGTGATTGGAGTGGGTGTATTGAGTGAGTGGGGTGGATGGATGGGTGGGGTGATGGGTGGGGTGGAGTGGATGTGTGGAGTGGAGTGATGAGTAGATGGGTGGGGTGATGGGTGGATGGGTGGGTGGGGTGATGGTTGGATGGGTGGGTGGAGTGATGGATGGGTGGGTGGAGTGATGGGTGGATTGGTGGAGTTATGGGTGGAGTGATTGCTGGATAGGTGAGTGGGTGGATGGAGTGGGTGGGTGGATGATAGAGTGGGTGGGTGGATGGATAGAGTAGGTGGGTGGATGGAGTGGGTGGGTGGATGGATGGAGAGGGTCGATGGATGGAGTGGGTAGAGTGGATAGATGAATAGTGTGGGTGGATAGATGGAGTGGGTGGATGGGTGGGTGGATGGATGGGGTGGGTGGATGGATGGAGTGGGTAGGTAGAGTGGATGGAGTGGGTGGAGTGGGTGGATGGAGTGGGTGGATGGATGGAGTGGGTGGATGGAGTAGGTGGATGGATGGAGTGGGTGAATGGATGGAGTGGGTAGAGTTGGTTGATGGATGGAGTGGTTGTATGGATGGATGGAGTGGTTGAATGGACGGATGGATGGGGTGGATGGATGGATTGAGTGGGTGGATGGATAGATGGAGTGGGTGGATGGATGGATGGATGGAGTGGGTGGATGGATGGATGAATGGAGTGGATGGATGGATGGATGGAGTGGGTAGGTGGAGTGGGTGGATGGAATGGGTGGATGGATGGATGCATGGAGTGGGTAGGTGGATGGATGGGTGGAGTGGGTGGATGGATTGAGTGTGTGGATGGATGTATGGATGGATGGATGGAGTGGGTGAATGAATGAAAGGAATGAAGGATTGATGTAGGTGGAGAGGATGGGGGTAATGAAGGATGGATGGGGTGGATTGGACAGATGGAATGAAGGATGGATGGGGTGGAGTGGATGGATGGAATGGATGGATGGGGGAGTGGATGGATGGAATGGATGGGTGGGTGGAGTGGAGTGCATGGAATGAATGGATGCATGGGTGGGGTGGAGTGATGGATGGATGGCTTGGGTGGAGGGAATGGGTGGAGTGGAGTAGAGTGGAATGAATGAATGGGTGGAGTGGAGTAGAGTGGAATGAATGAATGGGTGGAGTGGAGTGAATGAGTAGAGTGGAGTGAATGGATGGATGGAGTGAATGAATTAATGGATGGGTGGATGGATGGATGGAGGTTTTGGATGGATGGATTTATGGAGTGGGTGGATGGATGGGTGGAGTGGGTGAATGAGTGGAGTTTGTGGGTGGGTGGGTGGATGGAGTTGGTGGATGGATGGGGGATGGAGTGGCTGGATGGGTCAGTGGATGGGTGGATGGATGGAGTGGTTGAATGGGTGGACGGATGGAGTTGATGGATGAGTTGATGGATGGGTGGATGGATGGAGTGGATCGATGGATGGAGTAGATTGATGGATAGATGGATGGGTGGGTGAATGGAGTGGGTGGATGGATGGGTGGATGGATGGAGTGGGTAGGTGGATGGATGGGTGGAATGGGTGGATGGATGGTTGGAGTGGGTGGATGGATGGATGGATGGATGGAGTGGGTGATTGAATGGAAGGAATGAAGGACTGATGAGGGGGAGAGGATGGAGGTAATGAAGGATGGATGGGGTGGATTGGACGGATGGAATGAAGGATGGATGGGGTGGAATGGATGGATGGAATGAATGGATGGGGTGGAGTGGATGGATGGGATGGATGGATAGGGTGAAGTGGATGGTTGGGTGGAATGGATGGTTGGATGGGGTGGAGTGAATGGATGGAATGGATGGATGGATGGGGTTGAGTGAATGGAATGGAATGGATGGGTGGGTGGAGTGGAGTGGATTGAATGAATGGATGCATGGGTGGGGTGGAGTGATGGATGGATCGATGGGTGGGGTGGAGGGATGGGTGGAGTGGAGTGGAGATGAATGGATGGGTGGAGTGGAGTGTAGTAGAGTGGAATGAATGAATGGGTGGAGTTGAGTGAATGAGTAGAGTGGAGTGAATGAATGGATGGGTGGATGGAGTGAATGAAATATTGGATGGGTGGATGGATGGATGGAGTGTTTGGATTGATGGATTTATGGAGTGGGTGGATGGATGGGTGGAGTGGGTGGATGGGCGGAATTTGTGGGTGGGTAGATGGATTGGGTGGATAGATGGGGATGGAGTGGGTGGATGGGTCAGTGGATGGGTGGATGGATGGAGTGGGTGGATGGGTGGATGGATGGAGTTGATGGATGGGTGGATGGATGGGTGGATGGATGGGTAGATGGATGGAGTGGATGGATGGAGTGGATCGATGGATGAAGTGGATTGATGGATAGATGGATGGGTGGGTGAATGAATGGAGTGGGTGGATGGATGGGTGGATGGATGGAATGGGTGGATGTATGGATGGAGTAGGGGATGGGTGGACAGATGGAGTTGGTGGATGGATTGGTGGATGGATGGAATGTGTGGGTGGGTGGATCAAGTTGGTGGATGGAGTGAGTGGATGGATGGGTGTATAGAGTGGGTGGATGGGTGGATGAAATGGGTGGGTGGGTGGAGCGGGTGGATGGATGAAGTGGGTGGATGAGTGGATGGATGGATGGATGGAGTGGGTGGATGGATGGATGTGGTGGGTGGATGGATGAAGTGCGTGGATGGATGGAGTGGGTGGATGGATGGATGGAGTGGGTGGATGGATGGATGGAGTGTGTAGGTGGATTGATGGAGTGGGTAGATGGATGGAGTGGGTATATCGAGTGGATGGATGGAAGGAGTGGGTGGATAGAGTGTGTGGGTGGGTGGATAAAGTGGGCAGATGGGGTGGGTGGATGGGGTGGATGGATGGAATGGAGGATGGATGGGGCTGGGTGGATGGATGGAATAAAGGATGCATGGGGTGGGGTGAAGAGGATGGATGGAATGAAGGATGCATGGGGTGGAGTGGATGGATGGAATGAAGGATGGATGAGTGGAGTGGATGGATGGAATGAATGAAGGATGGAGTGGGTGGATGGATGGAGTGGGTGGATGGGGTGGATTGGATGGATGGATGGATGGAGTGGGTGGATGGATGGAGTGGGTGGATGGATGAGTGGGTGGATGGATGGAGTGGTTGGATGGAGTGGGTGGATGGGTGGAGTGGGTGGAGGGATGGATGGAGTGGGTGGATGGACTGGGTGGATGGATGGATGGAGTGGATGAATGGATGGAGTGGGTGGATGGATGGATGGATGGAGTGGGTGGGTGGATGGAGTGGGTAGATGGATGGAGTGGATGGAATGGTTGGATTGGATGGAATGGATGGGGTGGGTGGATGGAGTGGGTGGGTGGATGAAGTGGGCTGATGGAGTGGGTGGATGGAGTTAGTGTGGATGAATGGGTGGGTGGGTGGATAGAGTGGGTGGGTGGATTGAGTGGGTGGGTGGATGGAGTCAGTGGCTGGAGTGGGTGGAGTGCATGGGTGGGTGGATGGAGTGGGTGGATGGATGGAGTGGGTTGGTGGATGGAGTGTGTGGATGGGTGGGTGGTTGGATAGAAAGGGTAGGGGGAGTGGGTGGGGATGGATGGATGAAGTGGGTGGATGGAGTGGGTGGATGGGTGGAGTGGATGGATGGAGTTGGTGGATGGATGGATGTAGTGGGTAGATGGTTGGATGGAGTGGGTAGGTGGATGGAGTGGGTGGGTCAAGTGGATGGATGGAGTAGGTGGATGGGTGAATGGAGTGGGTGGGTGGATGTTGTGGGTGGGTGGATAGAGTCAGTGGATGGAGTGGGTGGAGTGCATGGGTGGGTGGATGGAGTGGGTGGATGGATGGAGTGGGTTGGTGGATGGAGTGTGTGGATGGGTGGGTGGTTGGATGGAGAGGGCGGGGGGGAGTAGGTGGGGGGTGGATGGATGAAGTGGGTGGATGGAGTGGGTGGATGGGTGGAGTGGATGGATGGAGTGGGTGGATGGATGGATGGAGTGGGTGGATGGTTGGATGGAGTGGGTAGGTGGATGGATGGAGTGGGTAGGTGGATGGAGTGGGTGGGTCAAGTGGATGGATGGAGTAGGTGGATGGGTGAATGGAGTGGGTGGGTGGATGGAGTGGGTGGATGGGGTGGATGGATGGAATGAAGGATGGATGGGGTTGGGTGGATGGATGTATGTAATGAAGAATGCATGGGGTGGGGTGGAGTGGATGGTTGGAATGAAGGGTGGATGTGGTGGAGTGGATGGATGGAATGAATGAAGGATGGCATGGGTGGATGGATGGATGGAGTGGGTGGATGGGGTGGATGGATTGGATGGATGGATGGATGGAGTGGGTGGATGGATGGAGTGGGTGAATGGAGTGAGTGGATGGATGGAGTGGGTGGATGGTTTGAGTGGGTAGATCGATTGGGTGGATGGATGGAATGAATGGATTGATGGAAAGGATGTATGGAGTGGGTGGATGGACAGAGTAGGTGGTGTGGGTGGGGGGTGGATGTATGAAGTGGGTGGATGGAGTGGGTGGATGGGTGGAGTGCAGGGATGGATGGATTGGGTGGATGGATGGATGGAGTGGGTGGATGGATGGATGGAAGAAGTGGGTGGATGGATGGAGTGGGTGGATGGGTTGAGTGGGTGGATGGATTGGGTGGAGGGATGGAATGGGTGGATGGATGGAATGGATGTATGGAGTGGGTGCATGATGGAGTAGGTAGTGTGGGTGGGGGTGGATGGATGAAGTCGTGGATGGAGTGGGTGAATGGGTGGAGTGGGTGGATGGATGGATGGATGGAGTGGGTGGATGGATGGATGGATAGAGTGGGTGGATAGAGTGGGTGGGTAGAGTGGTTGGATGGATGGGTGGATGGAGTGGGACGAGTGCATGGGTGGATGGAGTACATGGATGGATGGAGTGGATGGATGGAGTGGGTGGATGGAGTGGGTGAATGAAGGCTTTAACCCGACTGCCAAATCCCTGACCTCGCCCTGCCGATTGCTAAAAGAAGAGATGATGACTTCCACCTTATTCAGGAAAAAAGAGGCTAGTGCGTCACAGAGCGCTGGGCTACTGTGGGTAGTAGGTTTGGGGGGGGGGTTCATAAGATTAGTCACGGTTCTGAGGAGCTCCCTAGAAGAGGATTTGTCTTCGGTGATCTGTTCAGTAAAATATGCTTTTTTTTGCTTCCTGGAGTAGTTTTTTGTAGATTGTAAGGCTTGCTTTATGTGCTTCCTTATTAGCAGAGCTATACCCTTTCCTCCAGACCTGCTCTAACCTCTTACAGTCTGTTTTATGCTTCTGCAAGTTGTCAGAGAACCAGGGCGCTGAGGGGAGTCCTCGCCTAGGGGTATACAATTTGGCCGGGGCCAGTTTGCTACAGGCGGCCTCAATCCAATTCCCAAAGGCCACCGTGGCCTCCTCAACATTATTGGGGAGACTCGGGCCATATCTTTCAGGACCTTCTCTAAGTTAGAGCTATCAATATTTTTCCAAGCTCGGATGGCTCTCTTCTCCCTGGACTTTGGTTTGGATGAATTAGGTGGGGTCAGAGAGATAGAAAAAATGATAGCGGCATGATCTGTCCAGGGGAGAGGCAGGACCTCCAACAGGGATAGACTGGTGGTGCATCCAGGGTGTGCCCGGCCGCGTTTGTGGGGCCTTCTACCCACTGCTCGAGATCCCCTCCCATCATAATTTGCGTCCGTCTTGAGGTGTCTAAATCAGTGGAATCCTCAGATGAAAATTAAAGTCCCCCAGAATTGTAAATGATTTGGCACAGAACCCTCCCTCCAATGGAATCAATAAATTCACCTCTAGGGCCTTGAAAGTGTCTTGAGGGGAGAACCGCACACTAACTGACAGCGCTTCACAGGCTGGGTTAGAGGCTGTCACAAATGAGGACTCTAGGCATTTATGATAGATAACAGCCGTCCCTCCTCCCCTTCTTAGAGGTCTGTCCAACGTATGGCAGAGAAAGTCTGGGGGTGAGGCTTTCACAGTATCTGGTCCTGAGACGTTGACAGTCCAGGACTCTGTTATGAACGCCATCATGATGTTATGTTCCTCTATAAACAGAGCGCATTCCAAACTATGTCTAACCAGTGATCTGGCATTCACAAGTAGGCATTTAAACTCCGTAACAATTCCCTGCTTTCCTGGACCCTCTTTTTGAATGGAGGGAAGGTTACTAGGAAGTGATAAAATATGTGGAAGTGAACGGTGGCAATTTATACATAATTCAGCCAAAGCTTCTGGCTTTACGCTAGGCATGAATCTAGGACAGCGCGTCTTACCCCCTCTGGTTCCAGTCTCTTAAGGGTATCACTGGTATACGCCCGGTGGTCTGACATCAAAGGTCCAGGGGGACTGGACCTGAGCCCAGGCCGAGCGCGGATGGGCGCAGCCTGGCTTACCTTAGGCGAGCCTTCAGCGCGCCAACGGCACATGTCCGCTGCGCGGTCGCGTCAGCGTGTGTTTTTATGCTGCACATGGCAGCAACTAGCCCATTAACCTCCCCAATGACTGCCGCTCTACCAGCCCCCTGTCCCACCAGCAATGCCGGACAGCGTCAGGCAGCATTTGCGGACTATCAAAGTGAGCAAGACAAGAATATCAGCCTAAAAGGTATGTGCAAAGTGAGCAATTTGAAAGCGAATTAAAAGTAGCTGATTTTTAAAATAAGGTGGGGTGGGGATGGAGTAGGTGGATGGAGTAGATGGAGTGGGTAGGTGGAGTGGGTGGGTGGATGGAGTAAGAGGAGTGGGTGGATGGATGGAGTGGGTGCATGGATGTATGGAGTGGGTAGATGAATGGAGTGAGTGGGTGGGTGGATGGAGTCAGTGGGTGGATGGAGTGGGTGGATGGACTGGGTGGATGGAGTAGATGGAGTGGGTAGGTTGATGGATGGAGTAAGTGGAGTGGGTGGATGGATGGAGTGGGTGCATGGATGGATGGAGTGGGTAGATGAATGGAGGGAGTGGTTGGGTGGATGGAGTGAGTGGGTGGATAGACTGGGTGGGTGGATGGACTGGGTGGATGGGGTAGGGTGGGGTGGAGTGGATGGATGGAATGATGGATGGGGTGGAGTGGATGGATGGAATGAAGGATGGATGGGGTGGAGTGGATAGATTGGTGGATTGGGTGGGTGGGGTGGGTGGGTGGATGGAATGCAGTGAGTGGGTGGGTGGATGGATGGAGTGGGAGGATGGATGGATGGAGTGAGTGGGTGGATGGAGTGGGTGGAGTGGATGGATGGAGTGGGGTGGGGTGGGATGTATGGAAAGATGGATGGGGTGGAGTGGAGTGGATGGATCGAATGAAGGATGGATGGGGTGGAGTGAATATATTGGGTAGATGGGGTGGGTGGATGGATGGATGGATGGAGTGGGTGGATGGATGGAGTGGGTAGATGGATGGATGGATGGATGGAGAGGGTGGATGGATGGAGTTGGTGGGTGGATTGATGGAGTGGGTGGATGGATGGAGTTGGTGGGTGGATGGATGGAGTGGGTGGATGGATGGAGTGGGTAGGTGGATGGAGTGAGTGGGTGGATGGAGTGGGTGGAGTGGATGGATGGAGTGGGGTGGAGTGGAGTGGATGGATGGAATGAAGGATGGGTGGAGTGGATAGATTGGGTGGATGGGGTGGTTGGGTGGATGGATGGATGGAGTGGGTGGGTGGGTAGATGGATAGAGTAGGTGGATGGATGGAGTGGGTGGGTGGATATAGTGGGTGGGTGGATGGATGGATGGATGGAGTGGGTGGGTGCATGGATGGGGTGGGTGGATGGATGGAGAAGGTGGATGGATGGATGGAGTGGGTAGGTGGATAGATGGATGGATGGAGTGGGTGGGTGGATGGATGGATGGAGTGGGTGGATGGATGGAGTTGGTGGGTGGATGGAGTTGGTGGGTGGATGGATGGAGTGGGTGGGAGGATGGAGTTGGTGGGTGGATGGATGGAGTGGGTGGATGGATGGAGCGGATGGATGGATTGAGTGGGTGGATGGATGGATGGATGGATGGATTGAGTGGGTGGATGGATGGATGGAGTGAGTGGATGGGGTGAGTGGATGGGGTGGAGTGATGAGTGGATGGGGTGAGTGGAGTGATGAATGGGTGGATGGATGGGGTGAATGGGTGGATGAATGAGGTGAATGGATGGATGGAATGGGTGAGTAGATGTAGTGGGTGGATGGATGGAGTGGGTGGATGGATGGATTGGGTGGACAGATGGGGTGGGTGGATGAATAGATGGGTGGATGGTTGGATGGAGTGGGTGGATGGATGGATGGAGTGGGTGGGTGGATGGATGGATGGATGGATAGAGTGGGTGGATGGAGTGGATAGGGTGGGTGGATGGAATGAAGGATGGATGGGGTGAAATGGATGGATGGAGTGGGTGGATGGAATGAAGGATGGATGGGGTGGATGGATGGAGTGGGTGGATGGAATGAAGGATGGCTGGGGTGGAATGGATGGATGGAATGAAGGTTGGATATGGTGGAGTGGATGGATGGAATGAAGGATGGATGGGGTGAGGTGGATGGATGGAATGAAGGATGGATGGGGTGAAGTGGATGGAGCACTCTACTCCACGCTATTGCACTCTACGGCACTGCAGTCTATGCCATTGCACTTTACATACCTGAACTCTATGCCACTATATTCTT
This sequence comes from Triturus cristatus, assembly GCF_964204655.1. Classification (NCBI taxonomy): domain Eukaryota; kingdom Metazoa; phylum Chordata; class Amphibia; order Caudata; family Salamandridae; genus Triturus; species Triturus cristatus. The sequence continues at coordinate 1,457,487,273 of NC_140589.1, read as the reverse complement.
CTCTGCACCACTGTACTGTACACCAATGCACTCTACAACACTCTACTCTGCAACAATGCACTCTCTGCTGCTCAACTATATGCCACTGTACTCTGTGCCACTCTACTCTGCACCACTTTACTCTGCGCCACTCTACTCTGCGCCACTCTACACTGCGCCACTCTACTCTGCGCCACTCTACTCTATGCCATTGCACTCTGCCACTGCACCACTCTACTCTATGCCACTCTACACCAATACACTCTATGCCACTGCACTCTGTGCCACTCTGCTTTGCACCACTCAACTGTGCCAATGCACTCTAGTCCACTCTACTGTGCATCACTGCACTCTTCCCCACTGTACTCTACACTACTCCGGTCAAAGCCAATCCACTCAACTCCGCACCACTGCACTCTATGCCACTCTACTCTGCAACACTGCACTCTATGCCACTGTACTCCACTCTGTACCACTCCACAATATGTCAGTGCACTCAATGTCATTACTCTATGCCACTCCACTCTATCCTGCACCACTCCACTCTACCTTGCACCAATCCACACTATGCCACTTCATTCTACTCTGAGACAATGTACTCTGTCCCACTGCATGCTGTGACATTCTACTCCACTGCAGTTTACGCTATGCCACTCTATGCCACTCTGCTCAGCACCGCTCTACTCTACGCCACTGTGCTCTATACCCTCTACTCTAAACCACAGCATTCTAATGCAGTCCACTAAACACCACTTCATTCAGAACCAATGCACTGTACGCCACTGCACTCTTCGTCAACTACTCTGCACCACTGCACTCTATGCCACAATAGTCTGCTCGGCAACACTCTACGCCACTGCACACTACACCACTCTGCTCTATGTCACGTGCCTGTACGCCACTCTATTCTACTCTGCACCACTGTACTCTAAGCCACTGCTGTCTACACCGCTCTACACTGCACCACTTCACTCTACACCACTGTGCTCTTTGCCAATGAACTCTACACCACTGCACTCTATTACACTTTACTCTGCAAGACTGCACTCTCCCCCACTGAACTCTTCTCCACTCTACTCTGCACCACTGCACTCTTCGCCACTGCATTCTACTCTGCACCACTCAACTATGCACAACTCAACTGCACTCTACACCACTCTACTCTGCATCACTCCATTCTGAGACACGGCACTCTGCGCCACTGCAATCTACACCACTCTACTCTACACCTTTGCACTCTACACTGCACCACTCTACGCCACTTTACTCTACTTTGAAATAATCTACTCTGTTACTGCACTCTACTCCATCGCACTTTATGCCACTCTACTTTGCGCCACTCCACGGCAATGCCACTGCACTCTATGCCACTGCAATCTATGCTCTACTACTCCACTCCACTCCACACCACTGCAGTCTATGCCACTCTACTCCATGTCACTGCATTCAATGCCAATATACAGTACACCACTTTACTCAAAAGCAATGAACTCTACGCCACTGCACTCTATGCCAGTCTACTCTGCACCACTGTACTTTATGTCACTCCACTCTAGGCTACTCTACTCCAATTTATGACACTCCACTCTATGATACTCCACTCTATGATGCTCTACTCCATTAAACTCTACACCACTCTGACACTGTACTCCACTCCACTCGACTCTACAACACTCTACTCCACTCTGTACCTCTCTGACACTACTCAACTCTGACACTCTATGCAATTCTCTCTACTCCACGCCACTTTACTCCACTCTATTCTATGACACACTACTCCACTCTACCCCACTCCACTATTCCACTCTATGCCACTCCATGCCACTCTATGCCACACCGCTCTACTCCACGACACTCCACTCTATACCACTCTCCTACACTCTATGCTTTTCCATTCTACATCACTCTACTTTACAACACTCTACTCTATGCAACTACCTCTGTGCCACTCCACTCTACTCTACACTAGTCCACGACACTCTATGCCACTCCACTCTACGACACTCTACTCCACTCTATGCCACTCTACAACACCCCACTCTATGACACTCCACGGCACTCCTCGACACTCCACTCCACTGTACAGAATTCTACGACACTCTATGCCACTCAAATCTATTACACTCTACTCCACTTTCCGCCCTTCCACTCTATTTATTTATTTATTTATTTATTTAAACTTCTAAAGCGCGCAGCTACCCACAGTGGGTTTCCCGGCGCTCAGGGACAGACTGAAGAAGAAAAAAATAGCAAGCTGATTTTACTGGGCTACAAATTACTGCTGGAAGAGCCAAATTTTAAGTCCCTTGCGGAAACGAAAGAGATTGGTTTCTATCTTTAGGGTCAAAGGAAGAGCATTCCAAAATTTAGGACCTAAATAGGCAAAAGAACGGCCTCTCATTTTTGCCAGCCTAAATCTGGGAACAGAAAAATCACCGTGTACTGATGATCTTAGAGTTCGACTGGGTTTATAGGCCTGGATAAGGCCCTGAAGGTATTTTGGGGCTGAGCCGTGTTTGATTTTAAAAACGTGACACAGGGCTTTGAATTTAATTCTGTTTGGAATTTTAAGCCAATGAAGGTCACGAAGTGCTGTGGAAGCAGATGTTCTCCTAGGAACATTGCAGAGCAGTCGGGCAGCAGCATTCTGCACAACCTGAAGTTTTTTTATGGTTGTTAGGTCGGCTACAAGATATGCGACGTTGCCATAGTCCAGGCGGGAAACAACCAACGCCTGGACTACCGTTCTTTGTGTGGAAAGGGGCAACATCCACAAAATCTTCTGAAGCCATCTCAGGGTGGAAAAACAGATAGAGGCCACCTTTACAGCCTGCTGTCTCATTGTAAGTTTCTCATCAATGAGAAACCCGAGATTGCGAACTGCAGTTACAGGTTGCGGGGTAGGTCCCATATCATTGGGCCAATGGTGGGGGCCCCAGAGATCCTTGTTCTTGCCTAGTATCACAACCTCGGTTTTGTCATCGTTAAGCTTCAAAAAGTTACTCTTCATCCATTTGGAAACACGAATCAGACCTTCTTTCAGAGCAGAGGTGTTGTTGCACTCTTCATTAGAGAGAGAAAAAATGATCTGTGAGTCGTCGGCGTAGGAGTACAGTGTAAGACCAGCTTCCTCCACAATAGTAGCTAGAGGTCTTACATAAATGTTAAATAATAAGGGACTGAGTATCGACCCTTGGGGAACACCATACGCCGAGGGATAAGTTGTAGAAGAAGCAGAAGCAGAAAACACCTGAAAAGTGCGATCTTTTAAAAAAGAGGCTATCCAGGCAAGAGCTCTACTCCCAGGGACCGGAGAGTCGCGAGAAGGATGGAATGAGACACAGTGTCGAACGCCGCACTTAGATCGAGAAGGATCAAGGCTGATGTTTCTCCGCGATCGACACTGTGTCGCAGACTCTCGGTGACTCCTAGGAGTGTGGTTTCAGTCGAATGATGCGCTCTAAAGCCTGATTGGGACGGATGTAAAAAGCCCGAGCTCTCCACAAGATGTGTCAATTGTGTATTAATGTGCCTTTCCAGGATCTTTGATAGAATGGGGAGCAATGAAATTGGTCTGAAGTTAGACAGATTGGTGATGTCTGCTCCAGCCTTTTTTAATAAAGGAATTATCATTGCATGCTTCCACTCCTGTGGAACATATGACTCAAGTAATGAAGAGTTGAGAAGTTGCATTAGCACTTGACGTGGGCTGAGTTCAAGTAGTTTTAAAATCTTGGCGGGTACCGGATCCCGTGGGGAGCCAGATTTAATGCTATTTAAGCAATGGGAAAAAGAGACATCATCAAAGGGTAACCAGTTTGCAAGTTTCGTCCTTGTGAGGAGTGAAACATCTGGAGTCAGGATAGGTTCTGGCAGAGACGTATCATTAGATATAGAAGGACTTAATGAGTCATAGATGCGCTCTACTTTAGATATGAAAAAATTAGCAACAGAATTACATTGAGCCTCTTCTAGTGCAGATGGGGCTGGTACCGTATCTGCTCCAGTTAATTTCTTCACAACCGAAAAGAGAGTACAGGACAATTTTGGGCATTGGTTACTGTATTCGAAACAAAGGCAGCTCTGGCCATTTTACAATGATGATGGTAGTCCCTAAGGGCTTCCTTATAGGCTATTTTACGGGAGGCGGAATAAGAACGTCTCCATTTTCTCTCAAAAATCTTACGACTAGATTTCATGCGTTTTAGATCTTCAGAAAACCAAGGTGCAGGAGGTCGATGAGATGAAGAGTTTTTAGGTGTTAAGGGAAGAAGTTCATCAATGGCGGAATTCAGCCATTTGAATACTTCGGAGTTTAATACAGATGTGGATGTGTTGGTATTAGGAAGGGTATTCGATAAACGTACGTTAAGATCAATAGTATTAAGTTTGTGCCAACGACGTATAAACACATCCTTACTGCTGCTGTTTTTATTTTGAATTTCTGTCTTAGATAAGGCAAAGTGTACAGCATAGTGGTCCGACCATTCCAATGGACGGGCAAGAGAAGAACATTCAAAAAGAAGATTTGAAAAGACAGGATCCAATAAGTGCCCGGCAGAATGTGTAGGGCCAGAATTGCATAATAGGATGTTTAAGGCTTCCAATTCACATAAAAACAATTTGCTGACATTACATTGACCATCTTCCAGATGGAGGTTCAGGTCACCAACAATGGAAAAGTTGGCCGCTTTCAGAGAAAGAGGAGCAATAATGTCTGCAAAGGGAGTTATCCAGGTGTTAGCGTTACCGGGGGGACGATAAATCAGGAGACCAGACAAAGTGAACTGAGGGATAATAGCGAGCTTAAAAAGTCCGGCTTCGCATCCAAGCATGGGGAAAGCATCAAGAGTACATGTATAGTTTTTTTTTTTTTTTGTCCTCATTTGCCTTACCCTCCATGTGGGAAATTCCGACCACCCTACACGACACAAAGGCGTAAGTTGTTATAGTGGTGGCAGACATGACCCAAAAACCAGGGGGGACTTTCGCCGACTCCATCTAGGTATGTTGCAACCTGCAGGACCGTTAACGGACCTGGGCAAAACCCGGTCCAGGGAGTGTTCAAGGCATAATCATAGGACCCGGGGAAAAAAAAAAAATCCAAAAAAAAACCAAAAAAAAAAAAACCCCGGACCCTATAGCCATTTAATCAGCAGATTCCAAAAAGCCAAGTTGTGTTTGCTGCATGATCTGTTGAGGTCGGCTTTAGATGTTTCGTATAGAGACGAGAGCCACCCAGAGTGTGATGGGGCTGTTTTCTCTGTCCAATGTATACAAATTTGCCTTCTGGCCAATAGAATTGCATAGAAGAGGAAGGACCTTGCTTTGCCAATGATGTTATCTTCCAGACCAAAGATGACAAGTGGTAGATTTATTGACAAGGATGCATTTAAAATAGAGTTTAGGGTGTTCTTCACTTCCTCTAAAAATCTAGCAATTTCCGGGCAGTCCAAGAACATGTGAATGTCACATGCTTCAAGGCAGTTAAATTTATTACACTTTTTATCTGGGAGAAATTTGGAGAGTTTCAACGGTGTTATGTATGCTCGATGTGCTGAAAATAGATGGTTTTGTTTTAGCCATGATGGTTTCACAATTCTATGGAGAAGACCAAAGGAGTTTAGCCACAGCTCTTCACATTGGAGGCCAGTCACCTCCCCCCATAGCTCATCTGGAAGGAGAAACTCCCCATCGATTTCCTACAACAACTGCCAATACCACATGGCTACTTCTTTCCCTCCCATAAGTCGTTCCACTAACCGTTGCTCCAGAATACTGGCCTTCCCTAAATGAGGGTCTATACGGCGTTGGGATCTCGCCCAGCTTTCCAGTTGGATGTATTTAAATCTAGAAAGCCCAAGCCCAACATGATCGTATAACTCGTCCCAGGCTATTAGTGATCCTTCCTCAAATAACTGACCCCATCTTTTAATACCAGCTTGGTGTATTGTGGAAGACAGACTATCTCTCAGACATGGTGGTAGGCCAGGCGAGTCCCAAATTGGGGAGAAATTAGAATAGTAGGACAGCCCCAATCTTTTCCTAATACTGAACCAGGTTTTTGTCCATGACTGTAAAATTTTGAGTTTAATTTTCTTAAAGAATTTCTGACTCCCAAATTTAAACATAAATCCGTCTGCTGCTAGATTCGCCCCCATTAGCATAGCTTTATATATTGACCCAGTAGGAAGGTTAGCTGGCATTTTTAGAAGCATCCTAGAGTGTGACAGCAAGAATGCCCATGCATAATACAATAAGTCTGGCAAAGCGAGCCCTCCCTTCTCTCTTCTTCTCCTCAACTTTTTCCATGATACTCTAATGGGTTTATAGTTCCGTATGAAGGAGTTGATTTCTCGCTGACATTTTTCGATTGTTTTAGAATCAAATGCCAAGGGGATTGCGTTAAAAATAAACGTAAACTTTGGGAGAATACACATTTTAACCAGATTTACCTTACCCGTTATAGAAAGTGGCAGGTGAGTCCAAGATTTTAAAAGCTTTTTACTCTCACTGTATATTCTGTTCAAATTGGTTTGTCCAATGCTGCCCCCTTCTTGGGTGACTCTTATCCCAAGATAACGCATAGATGTTGAGATATTTACCCCCGGCAGTGTATCTAGTAAATTCCATACCATTGTTTCGCTTTTACTCGAGTTAATGTCATAACCCGAGGTATGACCAAACTCTTCTGCCCGTTTAATAACAACAGGGAATGCCTTTAATGGGTCAGATGTAAAAATCAAGATGTCATCCGCATAAAGTGCTACCCGCCTGTCCCCTTCTCCAAAGCTAAAAGATGGAATATTAGCCTCCTCCCGCAAAAGCTGGGCAAATGGTTCAATATATAAATTGAAAAGGAGGGGGGAAAGCGGGCAGCCCTGCCTTGTACCTCTGGTTATATTGAAGTCATCTGTTAAAACCCCATTAATCAACAATCTGGCCGAAGGGGCACCATAAAGATGCTTTATAGTTCTACAGAAACCTTCCCCACAATTGAATTTTTTAAGTACATCATTCAGATAGAGCCAATTGACTCTATCAAAAGCCTTAGTTGCGTCTAGGGTTAGAGTAGCTAAAGGTAGGGAAAAGGCTGTAGCGATGTCTATGGCTCCTATCAGTTGGTGTGTTAGGTCTGATAGTTGTCGACCTTTTATAAAGCCTTTTTGGTCTGAATGAACTATAGTACCAATAACACTAGCCAGTCTAGCTGAAATGATTGTTGCGAAGATTTTGTAATCATTATTTAGTAATGATATTGGTCTATATGACCCGCATTCAAGGGGAGATTTCCCTGGCTTCGGGATAAGTACAATTATAGCCTCCCCCCAAGATTTGGGCGGCAAATCTCCTTCTATTAGGATACCATTAAATAAGGTTGTCAGCACGGGGGCGATGACATTTTCCAAAGATCTGTAGATCTCCCCCGGCAGACCATCTGAACCCGCCGCTTTCCCTTTTTTTGATTGTCGAATAGCTTTTATCACCTCAACCTCTGTAATCTCAGACTCTAGGGCCTTACTTTGTGTTGTTGAGAGGGTTGGAAGCGTAATAGCTTCCAGCCATCTATCTCTTGCCTGCTGGTCATTGGGAAGATCTTCCCTATATATTGCCTCAAAAAAGTCGAAGAAGGCTTTACCTATATCTAGGTTAGTAGATCTTGTCATGGCCTCACCCTCTATCCTAATTTCCTTAATAAATTTGAGGGCTTGATCAGATTTTTCTTTCCATGCAAGCACTTTCCCTGCGGCTTCGCCAAATTCAAATTGGGCAATCTTGGTCACTTCCCACCTTTTATTTAGTCTCTCCTGTACGATATTTTTCAGTTGTAATTTCAACTCGGCCAGTCTTCCTCGGATGTTCCTGAGGGTGAATCAATCCTTAACTCTACAAGTTTCATGTCTTGCTCTAGGGTAGCAACCCTATCTCTATACATCTTCCGCCTAAAAGAGGCTCGGTTGGTAATCTGACCTCTTAAGAAGGCCTTAAATGTTTCCCAAACCACAGCCGAGCCTGCAGAGTCCCTGTTTATGTCGAAAAATATTGAGGACTCAGCTACCAGAAAATTAACCTCTTCATCTTCGAGCAAGAGAGTCCGGTCAAAAGACCAGGATGAGTAATTAATGATGTTTTCAGGTCTCAAGGTGAATGCTAGTGCGGAATGGTCCGACAAGTGTGATGGTAGGTAGTCTATCATCATCAGAGTGTCCTTTAAGCAGTAGCTAAAAAACGCATAGTCGATTCTAGATTTGTGTTTAAAGCGACTTTTCCGGAGGGACACCCCTAACTTGTTGCCGGCTCTTTCTCTCCACACATCCGCCAAGCCAAGTTGTGTCATAATTGTAATAAGGGTGTGCCTAGATTTGGAGGAACTACAAGTTCTAGAAATTACAGATTTATCCAGCCTGGGGTTAAGAACGATGTTAAAGTCCCCCATCCAGATCACCGGATCCCGGACCAACACTAGTTGGTCTCTGACAGCATCCAAATGTGAAGGATCATCGGAGTTGGGGCCGTAGTAACCGACCAAAGTATAGATCCGAGCATCCAGCGAGACTCTCACTAATAGCCATCTCCCTGTGTGGTCTTCTTTACAATCCAGAATTTGTGCTTTTGCGGATTTTTTAAAAATGAATATTACCGCCCTGATGTTGGCATTGTGGTCTGTTGAACAAAATGTATCAATCCACCTCTGTTTTTTAAGCAGGGTAGTGGCCTCTGTTTTGAGAAGATGAGTTTCCTGGAGAACTATGATCTGCGCCTGAGAGTCTCTCAAATACTGTAAGATACAATCTCGTCTACCTCTCACACGCAGACCATTGACGTTCCAGGACATACAGTGTATAGATGTCATGGAATATATACTATCTCAAACTCCTTCATTATTTCACTCCCTGTTGATGACATCCTGATTTTAACATATTGAAAATCTGATTGTGGAAGAGAAGACAACCCAAAAAACGTAAAAAGGGTAGACAGATGAGGTTTTTTAAATATATTGCCCTTACCTCCCCCCCCTCCCCAACCCCTGGATTTACGCCCACCTACAGCCTTACCCTTTGACCCCCCCGCTGCAATATTTCTAGGTAAGAGACTGCTATTACCAACTGATATAGGCGCAAAAATATCTCATTAATAATGTCCAGGGGGAAAAAAAATCCCCTTCAAATGTTTAGACATTGCCTACGAGAAAAAAAAAAAATCTTCCTTTTTTTCCCCTTTTCTCCCTTCTTCCCCCTGCGTAGGTTTCGCCTCATTGCAGAAACATTAGCACCAGAAGCAGTCCGAGCAGCGGCCGACTCGGAGGAGCCAGAGGATCGGGGTGACGTCTCCTTGGCTGAAAGTAAGGAGTTTGATCCAATTAGGGGGGAGTCTAAGACAGGCACTAACAAAAGTAACAACTCGCAATTAAGATCTACAAGGAGCAAGACTAGGAACCGTGGTAAGGAGCTCAGGCTGGAAGACAGCAAACTACAGCTCCCAGAGTGCACCTTGGGAGTGTTTTCAAAGTCAAGTCTGGAGCACAAAACTAGTTTAGGCGAGACTAAGGGAGAGTCTGCTAAACAAGGAAAAAACACACTAGACAAAAAAAAGACCAAGAATAGTAATCTGAAAGCCTCAGGAGGTATAGCTCCATCACTGCGCACCTATTTTAAAGCAATGCCTCAGGTGTTAGAGATCACGCAGGTTATGGCTGCATCCAGGGGAGAAAGCCTACTACAAGATAAGCATGAAAGACAGGACAGATCTAATGTTATTTCCAGTTCAGTCCCCTCCTCCAACCTCCCTGCGAAAGTGGCAATGCCTGAGGGATCTTTAGCACCTATCTCACCTGACCCGGTGTTGGTCACGGAGACTGCTGCTGTCAGTGGAACATCTAGTCAGCAAGTTGAACTCCTAGTTGAGGGGAAACAAAGTGTGGCTGCAGTGGGAGAGGTGACGACACAGGAGGCAGTGGACCGGGGGCAGGAAGATCAGGGGGTGGGTAACACTCTTGAGGCCCTAGTCAGCTCTATTGCCGCAATGAGGGAGGAGATCCGGCATGACTTTGCTGTTTCTAAAACCAATCAGAGTGAAATAAGAGCAACTTGTGAGGTTTTAGGTCAAAAGGTGGATGGCCTATGTGAAAGAACTGGATTACTGGAAAGTTCGGTTGATCTCTTATCTACAAATTTAGAGGCCGCCAGGTCCAAAATACACACCCTTCAAAGAGATGGGGATAGCATGAGAGAGAGGATTGAGGTCTTGGAAAATTATTCAAGGCGCAACAACATCAGACTTCTGAAAATTCCAGAAGGCAAGGAAGGTGCTGACCTTAAAGGCTTTATAATTCGGATTTTGAAGGAATCCCTTAACCTTGTCGAAACAGCTGAAGAATTAGACAAAGACATTCAGCGAATACATAGAGATCCATTCCGCATGAACCCAGCAAGAGCTAAACCCAGGAAGGTGTTAATCAATTTCTTGACTCACGCACTTAAAGAAAAGATTTTAAATCTTGCTCTGAAAGCTAGAACGATGAAGGGCTCGGATTTCTCCTTTGAGATACGTTCAGATCTCTCCAAAACTACTCTGGATAGACAGTGGGAGCTGGGGCAACGCATGGATAAATTTAGGTCTCTAGGCGCTACAGTGCAGATGAGGTTTCCAGCATTCTTACGGATCATGTACAATAACAAGATGCACAATATCCGCTCTACTCATGATGCTGACGACCTATTAGAATCCATCCGAGAACATGCCCAGGCTCAGACTACAAAATAACTGAGGGTGATTAATACCATAGGGGTCTTCTCTGGCCCCCTGTGTGTTGCTGGTATTTGGTATCTGGTATCTGTGTCTGTGTCTGAAATACGACACTTTCTTTTACGTAGTCTAGACTAGGATATGTCTACGGTATGGTGCTCTGTCAGTATACTGCAAAGATCTAGATATTATAAGTTAATTAGGAAAGTACTGTCCCCATTTGACTTATACTTCGGTCCTTCTCCATTATTGGGTTTCCTTCTGTCATCTGTTTCCCCAACTACAGTAGAATTAATTATCCCTTCCTCTTCTCTACCCTTTCACCACTATACTTTTTGCTGACTCTAATTGTTGTCGATTAATGTTAAAAAAAGGAAAGTGGAGGAAAGGAGATGGAGAGGAGGGGAAAGGGAAAAAAAAAAAAAGGGGGAAAATAAAAAAGGGAAGGAGGGAAGAGATGGGGAGACAAGAAAGGAAAAAAATAGATAAATAAAAGAAAATAGAGAAAGAAAAAAAAAAAAGAGTACATGTATAGTTTGACTTAAAAATTATCGCAATGCCACCTCCTTTACCAGTGTCTCTATCTATTTTAACCAGTTTATAACCGTCGGGAATCGCTATGGCAATGTCAGGCCCGAACTAACCTGAAGCCAGGTTTCTGTAAGGAACATGGCATCAGGATTTTCGTCCACTACAAAGTCATAAAGGTTGGTCTTATGTTTTGGAAGTGATCTACAGTTCACACTCCAAAACTGCAATTTTGTACGGGAGGAGGGAGTTTTAGCAGCCCTAGTTCTACCCCTCGGTTTACCCCGTTTATGTAATACTTTCAGTTGATTACATCTTGACATTCGGCCCGTGATAAAGCCGCAGTGGGTGCATTTAAAATTATGAACTGGCAATACACATGTAGTGCACTGTGCGCGGGGGGGGGTGGTAATTAAGCCGTATTAACTCCTCACCAGTGTAGAGGTAACTAGCACTTTGATGGACAGGGATTGCAGGAAGCGGAACCGGGTCCAGTGTCCCTGGGCCCGTCCTGGCGTGGACAGGCGTAGATGGGCCTGACTCTGGCGCGACTCCGGCGCGAGTCAGATGCGCCCGCTGTGCGCGTTCGCTGCGCGAAGACATGGACGTCCCCTTTTATGCGCAACTAGAGCGCTGTCAATCCCACCCACACACAAGATGGCCGCCGCTATTCAGTGCCCGGGACCGGCTCCACAGTGTCAATGCTCGGCTGGGAGTGGCCCAGGGCAGCGGGAAAGAGGGAAAACGAAGTGGACGGTTAGAGCTTATTAAATCAAGCTAGATTGCTTAGAATTGCAATAAAGTGGATAAAACGCCGATTTAGCAGTTTGTACAATTAAAAGCAAGTAAAATCAAAAACAATGCTAAGTAACACAGCCTCCCGGCTTCCGCCCCAGGATGTGCTCAAGCAGTCACACAGTCCACTCTACAACACTTTACTCCCTCCACGGCGCTCCACAACACTCAACGCCATTCCATGGCACTCAACGTCACTGCACAACTCTCTATGCCACTCCATAACACTCCACTCTACTCCACAACCCTGCACTTTACAACACTACACTCCACACCATTCTCCTTTTTGCCACTAACTTTTAGCCATGCTGAACAACAGCCACGCTCGTCTACAACATGGCTACAACATATTTGCAAAGCCAGTAGCTCTTTTTTAGGTGAGAGTCTTGCCTGACTACTAACTGTAAATTGTTTTAATCCCACTGGTATTTTCAGTACAGCCCACATGTGTATGCTTTTATATTTTTAAATACCGCACTTACTGTTTTGGGCACTCGTTCCCCCGTTTGGAGGCGTTCCGCTCCCGAGGGTACCGCCATCTTGGGTTGGGAGCCGGCCGAGCAGTGCAGTGCTCCGCCCCTCCCGCCCTTCCTCCTTTAAAAACTTAGCGCTTCCCGTCGGAGACTGACTTGACAGTCTTGGTGTATGAAGTAAGCGTCCTGAGGCGGAAGCCGGGACTTTTAGAATTGTTTAGTCTTGCCTGACTACTAACTGTAAATTGTTTTAATCCCACTGGTATTTTCAGTACAGCCCACATGTGTATGCTTTTATATTTTTAAATACCGCACTTACTGTTTTGGGCACTCGTTCCCCCGTTTGGAGGCGTTCCGCTCCCGAGGGTACCGCCATCTTGGGTTGGGAGCCGGCCGAGCAGTGCAGTGCTCCGCCCCTCCCGCCCTTCCTCCTTTATATGGCCCCCCTCACGAGGAAGCGCAGCGGACGAGCGCAGCGGGCGCGCCGACGGCGCGCCAAAGGCGCGCCAAAGGCGAGCCCGTCTGCGCCCGTCCGCGCCGGACCCGCGCCCAGGGCCATTCCCCCTGCTGCTTCCTCGCCTCACTCCTTACCTAGGCTCGTTTACAATACAAACGACCTGTTAGCACTAAACATCGTATCTCCCGGTAAGGACTGCAACATTTGGGAACCTGGGACCAATCACCCTCCCACACTTTCCCACTGCCCCAAGTGCTCGTCGCATTTGTTCAAACCTTTTTGGCTACCAATCACGCAACTAAGAGACCAGTTCATTTGTCCGATAACCAACCACCCCTTGACTAAATGCCTTCTCCTTAATACAAGGTCTCTAGTCAAGCATAGCTTAGAAGTCGCCGATTATATACAGGACGCAGGCATAAAAATTGCTTTCATTACGGAAGCCTGGACCGATGCAGCATCAGGTCCAGATATAGTCAAAGCCACCCCGCAGGACTTCATCTGTTACACCCAAAATAGGGACAAAAGGAGAGGGGGTGGCCTAGCCATTATATATCATAAAGACATTAGAGGCTCCTTTCAACCCGGTCCCCCTGACCTAGTTGAATCTCTGCTATTTAACTTTACCCTCTCTAATCACCAGTCCTTCATAGGATGCCTTGTTTATAGGCCCCCAGGCGAGAAAACTAGATTTCTAGCAGCCTTGAGCAAACTACTAGAAGTTGTAGCCTGCTCCCAAAGATTCACTCTTTTGGGTGATTTTAATTTCCATCTCGAAAGCAAAATATCTCCCGACACCCAGGAACTTATCGATCTTTTGACTGGGATTGATATGCCACAGTTAGTAATGGATCCCACTCATAGAGCAGGACACACTCTGGATGGGATCTTTTCCAATCAGCCTAATTTGAAAGTCTCCTCGGTCCTACCAGTGCTCTGGTCTGACCATTCAGCAATCCACTTTTCTATTCCTCTCACCATTTACGAAAAACCAGTTAACAAGAGAAACACCCCGAAACTAGCAAGAAAATGGAAAAACATCACTGGGGACTCGCTAGGTAATAAACTAAACACCACATTACCCCCTCCTCCGAATAATGTGGAGGAAGCAGCTAAGATCTATACTACCTGGCTGGACCGGGCTTGTTTTCGCTTAGCCCCCCCTAAAATCATTCATACCACCCGGGCCAAGCCTGCCGCCCCATGGCTCACAGATCAAATAAGGGAACATAAAATAAGGTGCAAAAAACTTGAAAAAATCTGGCGCACGCACTATAGAGCAGCTGACAAAAAAATACTCAATTCGGAACAAAGGCGTTACAAGGAATCTATCCTTCAAGCGAAAAAAGCCTTTCTCACGAGACAGATAGAAGATGCAACCAACACCCCTAAAGAACTCTTCCTTACGGTCGCTTCCTTAGCAAACCCCAAACCTATGGAAATTCCAGCTAGCCTCTCACTTTGCGAAAGCTTGGCGACCTTCTTTCGTGAAAAGGTGGAAAACATCTTCCTCCCCTTAGATAGTATAGTGATGACCTCCTCACCGAGGGAGGCCCTTGAATCCGCCAGACCCGAACCCATGCTTCTACATTTCCCGCCCATCACGGAAATAGAAGTGATAAGTCGCCTACAAAAAATTAAATCAGGCTCCCCTCATGATCCCTGCCCCACAACAATTACTAAACTTGCACCAGACGCAATTGCTAGGGCCCTTACTCCCCTCTTCAATCTGATGCTGGAGACAGGGGAATATCCCTCTAGTTGGAAGCAAGCTTCCATCTTACCCCTGCTAAAAAAACCCAATCTTGACATCACGGAGATGAATAATTATCGCCCGATTGCCAGACTCCCACTCCCGGCCAAAATAATAGAAGGTTACTTGAACACACATCTTAGTGCCTACCTTAAATCGGCGGATGTACTGGACTCTTCCCAACACGGCTTCCGAGAAGGGCACAGTACGGAATCCGCCTTGATCAAATCTATGGAAGATATCAGGCAGGTGATGGATACAGGGGGCAGAGCAGCTCTGATTCTATTAGACCTCTCGGCAGCCTTCGATACGGTCCACCATAAGCTTTTGGTGGACCGGCTGAGGGCCTGTGGAATTCAGGGGAAGGCTCTAAAAATTTTACAAGCATTTCTGTCTGACAGATCTCAGACAGTGGCACTGGGCGGCCATGAATCTCACTCCTTTGTGCTTCCTTGCGGAGTTCCCCAGGGGTCTTCGTTGAGCCCAACCCTTTTTAATGTATATGTGTCCACCCTCGCCCCGGTGATTCGATCATTCGGCTTTCAACTCACGGCGTACGCCGATGATACACAGATTGTGGTGTCCCTCCTTCCCGGAAATACAGAAAATACCGCTGACAGATTCAGAAACTGCATGCTTGAAGTTGGCCGCTGGATGACACAAAGTTGCCTTAAGCTGAACTCCTCAAAAACCGAGGTTCTGCTCTTTGGTGACAGAGACAACTTTTGGTCCCCGAGATGGTGGCCAGACGATCTGGGACCTCTCCCAGATCCGGTGGACAAAGTGAAAAATCTCGGTATTCTGGTGGATACCTCCCTGACTTTTAAAGCCCAGGTGAATGCTCTTTCCTCCTCCCTTCATTTCATACTCAAAACCATCAGAAAAATACTACCTTATCTTGAGAAGAAACACAGGAAAACAATAGTTACGGGTCTAGTGCTTTCACGCCTAGACTACTGTAACAGCCTGATGTTAAACGCCCAACAGAGCGTACTAAGCAAACTCCAGCTTCTGCAAAATGCAGCCGCTCGTCTTATCACTGACACACCCAAATTTGCCTCGGTTTCACAGGAACTGGATAAGCTTCATTGGTTGCCGGTCCGTAAAAGAATCATTTTTAAGGCAGTCTGCATGGTCTTTAAGGCCCTCCACGATTCGGGACCTCGGCACTTGAAATCCCTTTTCCGCTGGCACAAACCAGCAAGAACTCTGAGGTCAGGACAACTGGCGCTGGTCACGGTCCCCAGAATTAAAAGAGCTCGCTGGGGAGGCAGGAGTTTCTCTCTTGGGGCCGCGGAGGCCTGGAATAAACTTCCCCTTGCGCTTAGACAAATCCAGAATCTGATGGCCTTTAGAAAAGCACTAAAAACATGGCTCTTCACTCAGTAAGCTCGCCTCAACACACCAGTCTATCTTTCTAGCGCCAGGACACCTCCGGGTATCAGAGCGCTCTACAAATGTGCAAAATAAATAAAATAAAATAAGAGTTATTGGCTTTTCCAATGCTTCTTCACTCTTGTAAACCCACGCACCCATCCATGCATGACGATGGCTTTGTGATGCTAAAAATCCTTTAATATGTCGAGCTGCACTGTTGCAGTTGTCCACCCATGTTTAGCCTTACATTGACACTAGTGAAATTCCCACAGTGACCTTTGAAGAAACCACATTTACAAATTAATGAGTTAGCCTTCTGCAATGAGTCACATGCCACAAGAATCAATGTACTCGTCAGTGATAATCAAAAATCATCTAATACACTTATAGGTTCCGCTAACCCTTTGGAATATTATAACACGGTAAATTTAAGAATAGGCAAAATAGTACGATCTCAAACCCTTACATAGTTTTAAGTTAAAGAAAATGAGTACTTTGTACTTGATAATCTGTGTTCGATTTCACAACTATAGGAAGCATTGTTTTTTTAATCTTAAACGAGAACCTCGTTCGTTTTCATTTATTAAAAATATTGTGTTTACATTTTACCACTAGAGGGAGGCATTAGACAAGGTAACCCTAGCCTTTTCTAAAATGTGTTCCAAATCCTCGCACTGAACTCTGGTAGCTGACAAGGCTACTCAATTTGACATGCTTAATGAAATCTGAGAATTTTAGTTTTGACTATAAAATATGCTGTAACAAACGTGCTTAAATTGCTATATTTACATAGTATATTCCCACGAAATTCTGACCAGTAGATACAGTGCTGGAAATGAAAATAATTACACCAGGATCCCATACATTGGGATTAGGTTGTGCCAGCAGAAAGAACTCAAAAGACAGAGCCTGGAAGAACGGATGCTTACATTGAATTTATACATGTGCTAAAGGTTTTGCCCCAGAAAACAAAGGCAAATGAGATACTAAGGGGCTTATTTATGAGCCCTTGCGTCACTTTTGCGCCGCCTGTGCGTCACTTTTTGTGATGCACCAGCAGCGTAAAAAATGTGCCTTGTTGCACCAAATTTACAAAGTGACGCATCCAGGTAGATGCATCACTTTGTAAACCCATGCGCCACATTATACCTGCGCTAGGGGGGGGCGTTCTGACGCAAGAAAGGGCCGTAGAAGTGACGCAGTGAAATCTATAAGATTTCACTGAGCCACTTCTAGGACGCAAATGCATCAATAATTTACGCCTGACTCATGGCAGATGTAAGACTGATGCAGGTACATTTCACATGGGACTTGCCCATGTGTAATGATCCATTGCTGGAGTTGCGTCACTTTTGTGACACACTCCAGCAATGCGCCATTTTTGAGCCTACAGATACGTCAGAAATGCCGACGTAACTCCTTGCGACATGATGCATCATACTGTAAATATGACGCATCATTGGTGACGCAAGGAGGGCACAGTGAAAAGTGACGCATCGCTGTTTTCTCGCATCACTTTTCATAGATGAGGCCCTAGGTTTGTTCTGCTTTACGTAATTAGTTACAGACTGTATTTCAAAATATCTCATAGGATTAAGGTATTCAGTTCAAAAAGTTTTATGTACCCAGCAGGTTCCAGGGCACAACATCGATAACTCTAGTGGTGAAGGCACTTGCTGGAGAAATCGTTGTACAATTGCACAGTGGTGTCAAAGGTTGGGCTCTTCATGAAATAGCATTGAGGATTAATGTGCCTGCTGTAAAATACAGTGTGTAACACGCAGGTCACAGATTGGTATATTTTGTGTGAAGTGAAAAGCTAGGTGTCTTTGTTACGTAGAGGTGGGCGAGCCTCTGTAAGCTCGAGTCTTAACCCTGGTTCTGGCTCAGCTCGAGGTCCTGCAGGAACTTCAAGCCCATAACGAGCTGAGCTTTCATATGGCTTCTGTCTGCCTCCCTCTCTCTACCCAAGATGTGGCATTATGGTCAGAGCTGCTGACTATGGAACTGGGGAATCTGGTTCAAGTCTTGCGGTTGGCTCAACATCCTGTTACTGTGGGCAAATCACTTAGGGCCTCATGTAGGTAGCCAAATACCGGTCGGTAACGGCCGATATTCGGTAATTATACCGTTACCGACCGGTATTTTGGCTTTTGGTATGTAGGGGGATCATTTTTGTATTCGGTAATTTACCGAATCGGTAAAATTACCGAATCGGTAATTTTACCGATTCGGTAAATTCCGAATACACAAATGAGATGTAGGGGGAGTGTGTGGGTGTTTTCTGGAGTCGGTATTTACCACCAACTAATAGTTGGTGGTAAATGAAGAATGGATGTTGAAAAGCATATTAAAGCGCTTAGAAGTGTGCAATGTGGCAGACATACATGCCCTTAGGGCATGTATGTGTGCCACATGTGCACACATGGCCGAATCAGGGGTGCAACAGGGTGTCAATGTGACACCCTGCCACCCTTGCATGTGTTCCCCCCATTACCGAATCGGTATTTACCGATTCGGTAATGAGGCATACCTTTCCATCAATGGGAAGGTATGCCTCATTACCGAATCGGTAAATACCGATTCGGTAATTACCGAATTATTCCGAATCGGTAATATTTACCGACCAATTACCTACATATCATTTACCACTTCATAAATACCGAATCGGTAAAATTCGGTATTTATGAAGTGGTAAATGTGTCCCTACCTACATATGGCCCTTAATCTCCCCATTCCTATAGACAATGCATGTGACTTTTTGTAATGTAACTGATGCTCATGTAAAGCGCTCCAATGCCTTAGGGCTGGGTTCCCTCTACATTTCAAAAACTACAGAAACATACACTAAAAGTTAAAAATAAAGCCTTATTATAAAGAAAAATAAATAGATTCCCATTTATTTGCTGATTTGTACAACGTTAAACCAGTAAACCTGAATAAAATGCCATTTCCTGCTTAAATTGTGTGATCTTAGGCAAATATTTGTTTTCACCACGTCTTTTTTTGCCATTATCGCACATATGTGAGTTCAGGCTACCAGTTGTACAAAACTGTAACTTTTAATAAATATTTGTCAGTGCAGTGCTTTAATGTGCCCTATTAATGTCAAAGGGGCATATCAACAAGGGCTTTATCTCTGCTTTTTTGGCTTTAAAAGCCAAAAAAGCAGAGATAAAACTAGCACCCTATCAACAACAGGGTGCTAACATGCAAATTTGCATGTTAACACCCATTTACTCTACGCTTCCCTTGCATCTCTAATGAGATGCAAAGGGGGCGTTCCAGAGTAAAATAATAGGAGAAATGTCGCTAAGTGACATTTCTCCTATTATCAAGACTATCGCTAACCCTGTTAGAGACAAAAAAAGCAGCGCTAACCGCGGTTAACGCTGCTTTTTTACGTCTGGTATTTTCTGACTTAGCCATGATATCCTATGGAAGGAGGATATCATGGCTAAGTTTGTCTGTCCCTATCAACAAGCTAACGTGAGATTATCGCTGGGTTTCCAGCGATAATCTCACGTTAGCCACTTAGCGTGAGGATCTTTATCGCTATTGAGATAAGCGTTGCTAATAGCACGCTATCTCAGCGATAAAAATCAACGCTAGCCGGCGATAATTATCCTAGCGCTAAGTGCGCTTAGCGATAATTATCGCCGGTTGTTGTTGATATGCCCCAAAGTTTCTACATGTTAAAGAAATACACGTTTTTGAATTTTGAAGAGACATCATCATATTTTATGTGATGTTTGTTGAATGATTTACATAGCAAATATTTTCATGGCTCTGCTCATGCACGGGCTCTAAGATCACAGCCAGAATTTTGTCGCGGCTCTCTGAAATTTTGTTGGCTCGCCCACCTCTATTGTTTAGTCACTGGCATTGCCATTAAGGTGTTTGACTCCCACAAGCTCTCAGACAGGATAGGACAGACAAAAGGAGTGCTGATGGCCCTTTAAGTGAGGTATCTGTGTTGGGCCCAGTTAGAATTGTAAGCGACCTCTGTGCATCAGGGCAGAGTCAACACAATTCACTGGGGCAGGCTCATTCCTTGATTCACCTGAATAATTGCTGCCGGAACTGGAATACTGCAGGATTCCCCTCTATTCCAACTTCAAGCACAGAAAATCACTATAGGCCCAATTCCCAAAGGTAAACTGAGACGAAAGTCTAATTTTACAACTTTCAATATTCACAAAGGGCATTACGAGTAGTAAAATTAGACTTTTATCTCAGTTTAACTTAAGTTTTGGTCTTAAGTCTAACTGAGACAAAACTTAAGTTAAACTGAGGCAAAAGTCTAACTGTACTACCCGTAAATGTTTTTTATGCTTTAACATAACACATATTGCAATGTGATATTCACAGTAAGACATGAGATTGTGACACTTGGATATTTCCCAACTAAATACAAGATAAAATAAAATACAAATTAAATAATACAATTTCTAGCAGTCACTCTAAGGGTGTCAGTCTATGCTTGGGTTGTGCTTCGTGAGGTAGATTCAGGCATTAAGAGGGTGCGGCGATGAGGGAAGCACAGATGGCTCCTGAGTAGTTTGTTGTGCCGTCCTCTGCCACGACCGTGCTGTTTGTTGGTCGGTTTTTGGCTATGCGGGCTGGGCTTCAGACTCTGTTATGCATATTGTGGCAGCTCACGCTGCGAGGACGCCGGCACTTGCATCCCGGTCCGGAATATGGCCGCGGTGATTTGACTGTGTTGAACTGCCTGGTGGCCACTGCTGTCACTTCAATTCTGTGTCTTCTTGCGGCCCACAATCCTGGGCCAACGCAGACTGTGAGGGCGTACGCAAACAGAGCCATGGCGATGAGGGCAGCGAAGAGTGCCCCCCCCCAGCCGACAGCTGGGATAGCGGGTGCTGCTCCTACAGCTTCGTCTGATCCAGTTCAAGAAGCAGGCTCTCAGGAGGTGCCTGGCAGAGGCAAAATAGATGCAGGAGGAGGTCAAAAAACAGTGCGGCTAGTGACTGTGGGTTTTGTGCATATCGGAGGGGGAGGTTCACAACTCTCTATTGCCAATCTGTTACCCCCTTCTCGCACGGTTAGCTCCAAGGGGAAAAATGTGCATGAGACTCTGGTGGCTGGTGCATCCACTGAACCTCATGGCTTGGAGGAAGAGGCCCGATCCACCTTCGTTACACACTTTCTGAGTACCAATCTTGCTGGAATATGCCACGTTAGTACGCATGCATTTACAACGCATGCCATTACAACGCGGTCATTACAACGACCGAATTGTTATATCGCCTACCTTTACAATGCAAGTCGGGACAACAACTTGATGTAGGGGCGCTGGATGTTGGAATAGTATAATTTACTATTCCAACTCCAGTCTGTGCAACAGTAGGGAAGGTGTTGGATTTTAAATTCAACACCTTCTGCTCCCTAACGCAAGTCGTTGTTCCGACTTGCGTTGTATAGGTATGGGATGTAACGACACGGTTGTTGTAACGACCGCGTTGTAATGGCATGCGTTGTCTCGCATGCATGGTGAACTTGCTGCTGACCCATAACTGCCACTGTGTCACTTTGAGGAAATGCAAATGGGTTCCCTTGGTGGGAGAAATGGCACCTAGCGTACAGGAGGATCCTAAACA
The DNA here is from genome assembly GCF_964204655.1 of Triturus cristatus. Taxonomy (NCBI): domain Eukaryota; kingdom Metazoa; phylum Chordata; class Amphibia; order Caudata; family Salamandridae; genus Triturus; species Triturus cristatus. The sequence continues at coordinate 1,457,465,544 of NC_140589.1, read as the reverse complement.
CAGCTTGACTGCTTTCCAAAGTAAGGCCCAACCTTGGGATGTGACACATGGATCCTTGAAAGAGCCTGGTTGTGAAGATAATATACCTATCACCCCATCGCTTGAATTTGGGGGTCCCTCTGAGGGTAGGCAACAGCGAGCGATTCCCGTCCCTGAGGTGGCTGGGGATTTTTGTTTCATTAACAGACTGATTTGAATCTTCATTGGATGGAAATCTGTCCTCAAGTGATGATATGCCTTCAGATTCAAACAGCAGCCGCATCACTAATGAGGCAATCTCAAAGCAGCGCAGAAAGTCAGCGCAGAACAAGCGAAAGGGGAAATGGAGCAGGAATAATCGCCAGCTAAAATGGGACTATTCAGCCACGCAGCTCCCCTTCTCCAATGGAGATGAATCCTTCAAAGAGCCCGGACAACAAGATAGAAGCAAGCTAAGTGTGGATATGGGTGAGCCCTCTCTGTCTTTCATTTTTAAAGCAGTTTCAAGAACATGTGCGGAGCGATAATAGTCAGGCAAAATTGGCAGCCAAAAACCTCCAGGGCAGGATAAGGAAGGTGAATAAAACTCGCCTACACATAGCAGAACGTGTAGCCATGATTGAAGATCACACCAAGAGACTTGTAGTAGAAGTTTGTGCGGTGAAAACACAAAGCACCTCTCATGGAGCTTGTATGATTGACGCTATGTGGAAGCTAGAGGATCAGGAGAATAGGCAGCGCTGGAATAATCTCTGATTTTTAGGGATGCCCGAAGGGGTTGAAGGTGACAATCCCCAAATCTTCTGAAAGGTGCATTCCCCGATCAATCTAATTGGAAAGGGACAAAGAGATACAATGAGCACATCGATATCCTATCATGATAAAGAAGCAGCCACTAAATGTAGTGGAGAAACCTAGAGCCATGCTGGTCTATTTTGGAAACTTCCTGCTAAGACAACTGGTCTACGAGCAAGCTCACCAGAATTCAAAAAAAGTATATGAAGGGGTGTTGTTCTTTTCTCAAGCCTGACTTCTCGCATGTTACACTTGGGCTCAGATGGCGTCCACACCAAATGTTTGCTCCATTTCAGCAGATTGGTACAGAAGTTATTCTATTGAATCCCACAAAGCTAAAAGTTAGTTTAAATCGCTTTTCCCACAGTTTTACATCAGAAATTAAGGCTCAAGAATACCTCAATGAACTCAAGTCGAAATTGGGTGACCCTAATCATCCAAGTTGACTATGACATTTCTACTGTAGGCTTCCCGTCATTAAGAAACCAGGCCGATTAGAAATAAGTTTAGCATGGACGAATGGTTGAATGCATTTTTCGTTAGCAGAGTGGGGTTGGGCGGTAGGTTTACTAGTCAGGCGTACATCATTCAAGGTTGTTCTGATTGCTCGGTTTTTGGAGGGTGTGGTGGGAGGGTTAGGGGGTGGGGTGGGGTGAGGGTAGAGGGCATGGGGACCCAAACAATGAGGTTGGTATGTTTAAATAGAAGTGTGTTTTGGTTATGCAGTATATTCATAGCAACAAGAGGAATTACTGTGTATATTATACTGGTGCTATGAGGAGTAATCCAGGTCTGTTAGAATGCCAGGTATAATTAATCTTAGGATTGTCACTCTTAATATTTGCGGATTGAACGATCCACAGAAAAGGCAGACAGTCTCGCAAGGGTTGCGATTCTTGGGTGCAGATTTAGTCTGCCTGCAAGAGACACAGATCAAAGAGGCACAGAAAAGAGTATTAAACACGTTGGGATATACCTTGATTGGGGGGACTTCTCAGAGTGTACGCATTCGAGGGGTAGCAATTTTAGTTTGGAGCAAGTTGCTACAATGCATGCCAACTAAGGTGAACCATCATGGGAGGCAGGTTTTACCTGAGTATTGGCCTTCAGCCTTTTCTCCTTTTACTTTATGTTCAGTTTATGGTAGTACTGCAGAGGGCTCTGGGATTTTTGACTGGCTCTCAAATGAGTTAGCACATTAGCCTCTACCAATCATAATATGTGGAGATTTGAATATTAACTTACCTTGTGATTGGGTTATGGATTGTCATCAGAATTAGGCCAGCAGGAAAACAAAAGTTTTACAATCCCTAAGAAACTTATGTCGTGACCATGGGCTTGTTGATGTATGGTCTAGCCTGAGACCAACCAATTATGGGTACACCTATTACTCAGGGCCACACCAGACTCATGCCCATTTAGATTACTTTTTGTTATCTTCTTCTATGATCCAGGATGTCAATATAGAGCTTCTCCCCTGGATTTTGTCAGATCATAACCCATTAATATTAGGGATAAAGAGGAAATCACCCAGTAAGAGGGCTTCTGCTTGGAGCTTTGAGAGAGCCCTATTATATAATAAGGAGTATTGTAACCACATGAAAGGATGGATTTCAGATTTTCTTTATAGAAACATTAGCTCTGCACCAATAGGGGTGGTGTGGGACACTCTTTAGGCATGCATTCAAGGTGAAACTGTTCAGTTTTTATTATGGAAGGGTAAAGATGAAAAATGCTTGTTACAAGAACTCCAAAAGAGATTGGAGATGGCAGAAGATAAGCTCATATTGGCAGTCCAGCAATAGAAAGAAGTGGATGTGACCCAATCGGAGGTAGCGACCGCCAAGGTGGCAATTGGGGAAATTCTTGCTGAGAAAGCTGCCACCAAGTGGGCCGCTTCCAGGGAAAAGACCTATGAAGTTAATGAACAAATTCAACACCTCCTAGCCATGAGAACTAGACAGCAATTTACAAGTAATGGGATACGGTCTGTCAATGGTCTTGGGTGGTAACAGAGCCAGACAAGATAAGGGTAGCTTTCCACAAGTACTATCATACACTGTTTACTGAGAAAGGGGCTGGTGATGATCAGACTAGACAGAGGGCCATTGATAAGTATCTTGACCCTACCTTGCTGATTCCACTGAATGGGGAAGGACAAGAGTTATTAGAAGGTCCTCCCACTTGGTAGGCGATTATCATGGCATTCACCAGCTTGCCTGACAGGAAGGCTGCCAGTTTAGACCTTATACCTGTTGAATTCTATAAAGTTTTTGGAGATTCTAAATACCCTGTTTGAGCAAATCTTTAATGGTGCAGTTCCTCCTCATTCCTGGTCGTCTGCCAAAATCGTAGTTTTTCCCAAAAAAGATAAACCCATTCAGGAATTGGTCTTGTATCGTATATTACTTTAATCAACGGGGACTCCAAATTGTTCTACAAAATACTAGCCTCTCGTAAGTAATTGATAAACTGATCTCTAAGTGGCAGCACGGGTTCATACCTGATCGTGTAAGAAGCGCCATTGCTCTGTTTGACGCAACACAGGTTACAGGAGTCCCAATGGCGCTGATTTTGCTTGTAGTCAAAAAATGCCTTTGATAGGGTCTCCTGGTTTTTCCTGTGGACCGTCATGCAGAGAATGGAGATCGGTTCTGGTTTTATTCAGGCTGTACTGGTACGATATATGAAACCTACTTCCAGTGTTTTGATGAATAGGGTGTTGACGGAGCAATTTCAAATTTCACGGGGGACTCAGTAGGGGTGTCCTTGTTCTCCCTTGCTCTTTGCAATGTACATCGACCCTTTTATCAAGAGGTTAGAAAAGAATTCAATTATTCGTCCGATCCATAAGCAGGGGTACGATACGAAAATTAAGGCCTACGCCGACGATGTTGCACGGGTAACACCCAATCCGCAAACTTCAATTGAGGCGATTAAATTAGAGGCTCGAAGTTTTGGGGACATGTCAGGATATGCTCTAAATAATGAAAAGAGACAAATTATCCTAAATGAGAAAATGTAATGGGCTGGCGCCAGAGTGGTGAAAAAGTCAAGGTATCTCGGTGTGAATATATTGGCAAATATTAATTTGATCGTTGATGAAAATCAACCAGCCAGTGAGACTAAGAGCTCATTATATAGGATGAATAATTTGTACCTTTCTCTAACAGGTAGATGTAATGTTCTAAAAATGATCATCTTTCCGAAACTTTTATAATTTTTTAGAGCCATTCCTTTAGAATTCACAAACCAATTACTAAAGAAGTTTTATAACCTCTTTTCACAATTTCTTTAGGCCTATTGTCAGCCCAGAAGATCTATAAAGTTTTTATAGCTCCCAAAGGATAGAGGGGGATGGGCACTCCCCAACCTAAAATTGTATTATTGGGCTACCACCTTGCACCACTGCCTGTGTTATTACAAGATCGTTCCAATGATCAAACTTCAGATCTTCCCTCATTGTTTGAACTTTTAATTAGGCCAAAATCTTGGCGCTGTTTGTGGCGGCAACTTGAACTAGGGTATTTTAAAAGGGTGAGATTTAAGACCCTTATGGGAGTTTATAAGGTTTTCACCTCCGTTCGCAAACTCTTAGATATCGGCAGATTGAGTTTTTAGACCCCAACGAGAAATAATGAGAATCTGCCAGAGGTATTTGGGGACCATTACATGGCAACTTGGATCAATGGCGGGATAAATAAACTCAGATTTTTCTTCTCCCCTGTTGGAATCATATCATTCGAGGATGTAACCATGAGTTTTTGCCTCAGTCATATGGAGTTTTTCAAATATTTACAAATTAGGAATCTTTTACAGTGTGAGGGGGGGCTTCTGGATTTGGTAAAAGCAAACTCATGGAGAAACTGATTGATAGTAACCTGCCACAAATAGGGACTATTTACAATATTATTAATAGCCTAATGACAATTGACCTGAGCAAGATCTCCGGGAAATGTCAATTGAAAATAAGAATTACTGATAAGGATTTTCAGCAAGCCCTCCTATATGCACAATCTGATTTACTCTCCGCGAACTTCAAGTCCAGTTTTTCAAAACCTGTTTTTTTTATATTACACTCCGAGTAAAATTGCACAAATGGGGGTACGGCAAAGGCACCAGGTGTCCCTGTTGCTCCGAATAAGGGGCTGGCTCAGTGCACAGATTTACCACTTGTGGTGTTCTTTGGCCTTTGCTGGAGGAAATTTTGGGATATTTTAGGGATATTTTGTCTCTGAATCTAACTTTAACACCCTCAGTGATATTATTGGGAATACAGGATACGGTTGGAAGGAAGGAGGGGGGGACTTGATTGTTACTGCTATGGCCACTCTCAGGCTGTGTATTGTTTCAGCATGGCTGGAAGCTAATCCCCCTTCCTTTTAGCAATGGTTGGCCCAATTACTATTGATTCACAATTTGGAAAGAGCGATATATGCTAAAAAAGGAACTAGAGTCAAGAAAAATGGATTGGCTATTTGGGATCGCTTGATTAACTGGGTATGTCATACAACTTCGTAATGAAGGGGAAAACATAAGCTCATAGGGCCTTCCTGATTCAATTCAGGTTGAATAAGCATTTCTGAACTCTTCTTGTCAGTCTTTGTTTACTAGGGTAATGCTGCTACGAATGTATGAATTTATATCTTAAACTGTTGTGTTCTATGTCCACATGAGGCACTATGGTTTAAGCATTTTCTTTTCTTTTTCTTGGTTCAAGCTGAAAATTGTATTGTTTGTGCAGGGACGGGTTTGGGGGGGTTGGTGGGGTCGGTGATGAATTGATTGACAATTGCACTTTGACTGTATATTTCTCTAAAAAATGGAAAAACATTTTTTTTTATAAAAAAAAAGACGGTGTGGAGATGAGATTACTGTTGAAGGGAAACAACAGCCAACGAAGGGAGGAATTAGACACCCCCACCAACTCTACAATAAGATTCAGGGGTAAGGCAGGAAATGCAAAGATACAGTCTTCCAGGTCAACAGACACAAGTACAAACATACATAAAAGCCCTCCTCCATTTTGTATTTCCATGCATACCCAAAAAAGCCTGAATGGATTGGCTGCTGCTCCCACCCAAACATTCACACCGGCTGGTGAAATTTACGCTGCAATATGCTTGCACTCTTACATTTTTTTGTACTCTAGTAAAATCTTTCCCCATGGGCAAACTCCTTCCTGTACCCACACACATTTACTCCTGTTCCTGGTAAAAGTAAGATTTGCCCGGTATTTAGGGGGTTGGATGGGGGAAACGGGTTGCAAATGGACTTGACTACCCACAGACTTGCAAGGGTGTGGTTGCTCGCCTACATTAGTAGGTATTCCCATTCAATAACACCCACTCGCTGCTCCTTTAAATAAATGTATTCCTTTCTAACATTACGTCATATTGATTGGGTTTTGTTTGGAAGTAGATGGCACTTCAATTTAAATTCATATTCTGAAGCTACATAGCAAAACTTTATGCTGTTTGTTGTCTATAGGAGGGGAGTAGAGTTCACACCTTAACCCAGGGTGTCCTCACACACAAATGGTCTATCGCACAGATCCCCCGTGGCCAATCAATGAAAAAGTGACATTTTCCAGGTGAAAGAGGAAGTCCAGCCAGGTCACAAAGGCTGACTTGAGTCCCACTTCTTTGCAGAACAAGATACTGAGACTTCCAGAATGTGAAAGCATGGAAGGAGCAACCCCACAATGTATCCTCTCCACCTCAAGAAGGGCTCCACCCCAGCCTCTGGTCAGCAGTCTTCACGTCTGTAGGCCCAGTCTCACATGTCAATTCCTTGTAAGAACATCAATACAGTTCAGCAGAGCGCTAAACCAACCAAGACCAACTAAATGTGATCAATTATTGTACCCCTGGAAGAAAGTGCAGCACAACGGCACTGAGAAGGAAAAAAAGCAACAAGAAATATGCAGCTCCTACGTGGTCCCTTGTCCCTGCTCAAGGCGCTCTCCAAAGAACTGCTATGATCCAAAGGATCCGGTTTGCCTAAGCTTTCACCCTTTTAAGATGATCAAAGAACAGCAGACCCAGTTCTCAGCCAAGACCTATGTTAAAGAAGGCCATTAGTCCGAAATGATGCTAAAATGCAATCAGGGGATTACCATCCATGGGACATCCCTGCAGTTGTTGTAGGCTTAGAATCTTGGGTGCACGTGACCTCATTCACAACATGAATCTCTCCTGTTGAGACTCATCTCCAAGACTTCACTAGGAGCCGAGGTGTAGTGGGTAAACAACACTTAAGCTACTGCTTGCATGCCTGCCACTCTGCTCCAAGCTTCATGTTAACCATTTCAACTTCAAGCATAGAGCAGCATTTCCCAAACTGTGAGTAGTGACCACATTTTTGTTGGGTCTGGAAAGTTCGAGCAATAAATAAAGATGCTTTTAAATACTGTTTTTCTCTTGTCTAATTTGCAGTACTTCAAAGACAGAGGTTAAATGTCAGGCTATTACAAATGACAAAATGCTGTTTATTGTTTTAATATGAGATTGGAGTTTACTTTTCTTTCTCTGACTGCAAAGTGAGAGGAGTTTTTAAAGTGAATTATATCATAATTGTTTTGTAGTGCAGGGAGCATAAAGGATGTAGTTATTTGTAACTTAAATACCCGTAAATTAACTGTATGCATTTAGCAGTTAATAAAGCACAAATAGAGCATTTAAAAAAAAAAAGAATTCTGATATGACACACACCTGGCAGCCACATCATGTTCCAGAACAAGAGTGCTGCTAATGTCAGATTATCATGCTGACATCATTATTTTGGGTATTGCAACCCCATTGACTATGATTTCTGTTTCTTTGTTTTTGGGAGGAATGTAATGTCCTTGGTGGCCATGTTAGCATTAATGGACTTTTTTGGAAGTGCAATCTCTCTCTCTCTCCCCCCCTGCATCTATGTATCACATGACTGGGCTAATAGGTTAGTGTCAGTGTCCCTCCGCTGCACAATAGAGCACTACTTTCCAAACATCAACCAATGTGTAGCACCAAGGACCAGCAATATTATATGAAACATGTTTGTGAGAAAGCAGGCCCCAAGCCCCCTACTCACCACATGAGTGGCCCGAGTCCACATCACCGACCGAAAAGAGAGAAAGGGTTAAATCGGGAAGAACCCAACTACAATAATAAAGGACCAATGTATTTTTGGACAGGGAGGCGGAACTACCACATGAGAGAGCCAATCCCTTGGGAAAGAAGGACGAGAAAAGGATCCTGCCGCAGGATGGAAGGGGCACAAGAGAGAAACCTGAAGGTCAGAAGGAGGAGGAGACACAGAACGATTGAGGGAGAAGCCATCTAGTTAAGCAGATATATCAAAAGATGCCACCAGCCTGGACGAGAGCCCTGAGATCTGGAGCGAGGATTGGTGGACACTTCCGGAGGACGCTGAAGAGCTGCTGCAGCTCAGGAGAGTCGCGGCATAGCGGGTGAGTGTCCATGGGGATGGTGTGAGATTGTTGGAGGGGAGAGGTGATGGTGAAGTGTTGTTTGGTGTCACACTTGCTTTGTTAAATCTGGCGCCTGTTAAGAGGAGCTGGAGTATCTTTTTGATTTAAACTGGCACATCAAATACCATACTTAATAGAGCATTGAGAAGGACAGTTCAAAGGGAATCAAGTCCTCTGACCCAGGTTTAATTAACCTGGCCTGACCATAAGCACTGTGACACATAAAAGCTGGGAGAAAACCAGGAGCCTATTAAGAAAAATAAAGGTAAAACAACCCGAGAGATGTAGGCTCTTAAGCACGGCGTTAAAATTATCGCCGCTTTAGCGGCAGAAAACTGCGGCTAAAGCGGCAATAATGGGCTTGATAATATGCCGCAGAGAATTCCAATAGAAGCCCATGTTGACACTAGGGGTGGGCAGAATTTGCGAAATCCACTTTCGCAAATTATCGCGAAAATGTTTAAAATTATCGCAAACAAGCGGAAATATCGCGAGATGTGGAATTTTTTTTCCCGCATGTTCGCGAGATTTTCTGCATGGTTGCGGGTCGCCAACTTACCCATGTGGTTGCTCGCGGGCGCGGCCATCTTGTTTTGAGTTGTCTCGCGGTGCATGATCGCGAGAAGAAAGACGTGATCGCGCGATGCATGACGTCACTGCGGGTGCGAACTGTCGCGAGACAGCGCAAATAGCTAAAAACAATCCAACATCTCATGGAGAACGCGACCGGATCAAGAAAACTTGTCGGCGAATGCAGGGATTCAGGTAAGGCGATCGCGCGAGAATGTATTATTTTACAGCGTGAGCAAGAAACAAATTATCGCCAAGCTGCGGAAAGCGGAAATTTTGACATTTTCGCGCTCTCCGCGGAATGCAAAAATGTCAAATTATCGCAATTTCCGCGAACGGAACGAAATTTTCGCCCAGGCCTAGTTGACACCAGAACATGGGCTTCTATGGGAATTCTCAAGGGCATATTATCAAGCCCATTATCGACGCTTTCGTGGCGATAATTTTAACGCCGTTTCTTGATAATATGCCCTTTAGTCTTACAAGGTGATTGCACTTTTGTTCTTCCCCGGCCTTGATCACAAATCATGGGTGTGGTGAAAGAGATAAACAGGGATGTACTCTAAACCATATACTTACCGCTGCTTTTTCTTTGAGACTCCAGGTGGCGCCATCCTGAAGGAAAACCCCTGTAGAGGAAAGGAGACCAGCAACCAATCAGTATAGCCAATGGACAGTTAACATTGTTGTTCCTCGGATGCCATTTTCAAACTTTCATTTTTTGTGTTATAACCCTAATAAACATCAGCTTTCAGAAGCCTGCCCAGGCTCTGCGTTTATATATCCGCCCACCCCTCCCACAGCATTATACTTAGCAGCCAAAATTTAAAACAAGTATTGTAAATGTGTTATCTTGGCCCAAGGTAACGTGACATATTTGTACTAAAAACCTCTATTTGCTCATTTAAACAAGACATAGGAAGCATTTTTCAGAAACATATTATGACAACTATCGTAATTATTTCCTACTGAATTCATGAGTACATAGCAGCTGGTAAAAACAAGTACTTGAGCTATGTTATGTATCTACTTATACATTAAAAGCATTCAGCTGACGTTATGTGCTCATTAAACATTATATCGAGAGTGCCTGCAAGTTACTTAAATTCAATTATATCAGAGTCACTGAAGTGTTCGACATGTATGGAGAATATATAAGTTCTGTGATCTCTAGTGCAGTGGGGACACTGCGGCCAGGGATGTAGTGAGAGGCATGGGAAAAAAGAGAAAATATCATGACATTTTTTGTTTGCATATCACATAGAGGTTACTGCTTTAAAATGAGTGGTTATGTTACTCACTTAGCTAACCTAAGAACTTCCAATTTTTAATTGCCAGTCACAGAATGGTCTGTACTGTCAGTGCATTGCCGGGAAAAAGTTACTTTTCTAGTACTGAAACCTGTAATATATAGGTGACACAGATCTCTGCAGAAGGTAAACTAACTCACTGACCACTATTCCTTTGAATGCTACCTGTTACCAAGTAGATCTGCCTTCTCTTGATGCCACCAACCTCTACACCTGGAACCCAAGTCAACATGAGTGACAAGGCACCACATGCAATGCACCTAGCTGTGTTCCTTTGGGGTATGAGTGCACCCTACATCCAGGAACAGAGAGACCTGTCATTGTGATATTCTTTAACCAGTCCTCCAAAGTGATCTTCTGACTGTGTGAGCTCAACATAAAACCAAGACAACTAAACATCACTACGCATGCATCCCAAATCTATACCCCCACATGCAAACACATGCAACCACACACACAAACAGGTGATCTAGCCCATAAATGAATGAAAGTGACAACACTTCAGAACAAATGGGAAGATAAGCTCCAAATACTACAAACAATGCAATTCATGCTGTCATCTCTCACATATGCTTAATTAGTCTTTATCTGGGCATCCACACTTGTCTGGCCACAGCAGCAGTCTCTCCTCACTCCCTGGTAGGTCAAGATCAGGATTAACCAGCGAAGAATGACTTTTTATAAAATAAATGATTTTACAAAAAAGCTTGGGAACATTGTTTCTAACTTTTTCTGCCCATTGTGAACTCTCAATACCCACATTCTAAAAATGAGCTATGGAAAACTGGCCTTCATTACAACAATACAATCCAGCAATCTGACTTCACTTGGTTATCTTTGAGTCCTGAGATTTAAGCTGCAATTTTTAGGACTTTGACGTTGAGATTACAGGTAAGATTGAATAAGTATAAGCAAATTTGGGGAGATTGACAGATGAGTTTTTCAGTCACAAGCAGGCAGAGGCTTAGAGCCTTACCTGGATATTATCCAGGTCCCACGCGATAGGCTGCTATATACCCAATTTAGGTTAGGCACACTCCCAGTTTTTGCAACAACATCTAAATGGAGCCCGCACAAACATCGAAACGAGGCTTGCCCTTGTTGCAGAGCTCAGATGGAAAGTGTGTCCCACGTCTTGTTTGCTTGCCCGGCTTATTCTATCGTCAGGTCCAAATGGATAAAACCAATCTGTAAATCCATGGGCACACGCGAGTGTCCTATCTTGAGATACATTCTCCTTGTTTGTGAGCGTTCTTTTATACTTTTTACATTCCCACGTTTTACATATTACTGCTTGGTGGTGTTTTAATGCTTCTTCTTCCATCGTTTTATACATTCCTGTTTTTTCATTGATTTTTTTTTAAAATCATCACCCAGGACTTTTCTCCCTTACTAGTACCCTCCTTTTACCTCATAACATCTTATAAATTTAGCAACTCAAAAATCTAGTTTAATCATGTTTTAACTTGATGTGAACCACTGTATAATTTTAAACGTTTTTGTATGTTTGCTGCACATTGCTTTTATGATACTAGTGATCGAATAAAGCATATTTGAATTGAATAAGTATGATTGAAAGATTTAAATTGCATGATCCGAACACGACAAGGAATAACAAATCCCAAGGACACATGAGTATTATATCCAGATGTGCAGTTAAATGTCAATCTACCAGCATCGGAACTATTTAGGATTTTGGGTTCCAGTCCTACGGAATAATCATAGTTACCATGACCGTGTCAACATGATGTAGGCATAAAGCCAGCATTTGTGTAGGGAGTGCACAGGCTAAAACAGCCCTTTATTAAGAATGGAAAAGTTCAGGTAAACCACATTGGTAATAAGAATCATTTGTATTGCAGAAGGTTTGGAAATGCACTGAGCACACAATTGGGTGATCCAAGTTCTATAAAAAACGTTAACTCTAATTATTGGTTGAGTGGTGAATACTCATCTTATTCACAGTTGTATTTCTTGTCTGGAAAGATTTTGTTGCACATTTTTCACATTGGTTGCTCTGTATGGACTACCACCATACAAGCCACGTCATGATGTGACAAGGGCTGCAGGTGGGAAGGATTGTCATACATATATCACAACAATCTTTTTCTAGGGCAAGTGTATTTATAAATATCTATAATAAAAAAAGCCTCGTAGGTCAAATATAGATGAGTAATTCTTATTTCCATGTTTATTCACAGAAAAATGGACGAAACAAATGAACACAAATGTGGACAATTTTGGTTCAAGTCCGAAGTTTTAGTTGATAATCTAAGATCAAAACAAAGATCTATGTTTGGCTTTTCAAAAACATCTTTTAGTGTATCTTTCTTAACTTGCTTGAAGTTAGTTTGTCAGTATTTATCTCCAACATGCACCCTTTCATTTCGGCACCCTAACCATGGGATCACCAACATCTTTTCACATCAGAAATAGACATACTACTGTGACTGGAAGCCTCGTCACATTCTAGAGCAGGGGTTACCTGATCACAGGAATGTGTTGCATATATCATAGCAATTCCAGTGATAATGTAACCGCCCCAAGCCTTTAGCTACAGGCTTGCTACAGTGTGCTATTTCTGGGTGAATATGTATGGCTCTTCTGCTAAATACACCTGGAGCAGTAGCTGATTTACCATAATTTTGCCTTCTCAAAACTATGTGGCAATATCTATTTATTCTGTTGCAGAGGCAACACATGAATTGCCCGACAAAATGATTTAGTGGTATCAGTTAAATTACTAATGTTGTTAATAATGGAAGAGAATCCTTCATCCATGTGTCTGCCAATCATATTTATAGCATCCAAATGCTTATTTTGGACATCCAACATTGATGTCCCTATATGTACAAATTCTTCACTTGTGGATATACCACCTAGCACAATCTGTGCTGCAGAAGGCTGTGCTCTTAAATGGTATTAATCTTTATCTTCTAAGTCTGTGGATGTAGAGATTTGTTCTACATCATATAGGTGGATGTACTAGTCAAGCGGTGTTGTTGATCACCTGTGAGAGGCATTCTTTTTTCAAAAACTGTAGCAGGACTTACAATAAAAGTTGAGGGAGGAATATCCAAGATGACGCCTTATCCTAAATTTCCTGCTTAAGGTCCTTAAATATGCTTCCCTCAATAGCTGTGATGAAAGGATGTAAGACTATTATAAATGTTCCTTTAGGATGTTTTGAGAATATACCAAATATGTTATGTTAAGTACATATCTATATATGGATGAAAGCTACATTTATTATTTATGACCTACCACATTACAGAGTGTTCTATATAAATAAAGTATTCCATGCTATGCTTCCATAAACCTTATCATTTATAAATGTCTCTACATTAGCCACATGTGCATAAGAAGATTGATTTATATGTGTAATGTAATGTATATTTCTACTTTGAAAGGAAACACATTTGCTATGTTGGTAATTTATTGAACAGGATTTTCTTTTATCAAGTAAGTATATGCCTTTGATATAGCAAAGGAAAATATGTTTAAACTTAACAGTATTGGATTAATTGTAAGGGACTGCATATTCCATAATGCATCTTACCATTCAAACCTAAACATATCTTGAAAATTTGTACTTTCACTTCGTAAAACAAAAAATTGCTTTTGGAATGCCATTTTGTAGCTCTAATAAAGAAAAATATTATGTAGCACACAATGTAGTGCATGTTTTTTCTTTTGTAGAAACTAACCAGGAAGGCGGGGCAGGGGGTTTAGACATGTCAATTAAAGTTAGTCTTAACACAGCCTCATCCAAAGGTGTGGGTAGTAGCTGTTTAGATATGCCTCCTCTCCTGTTCTGGCAACTTCATTCCTCTGACTTGCAATCTTGTCTTTTGTTCTGGAGTGAGGCTCATACCACCTTTTTCTAATTTCTGCAAAACTGTATATGGTATCACCAACTGCATTTATGTGCTTTTGAATTTGGCTCCAGATTCCTTTTTGTGTCTTCTAAAAGTACTAATGATGCTTTACCAAAAAGCTGTTTATTGTTGGCCACACACTCTTTCATCTGATTGTAACAATGTATTTCCTGAATCTTTTGTCATCAATGTGTCTTTTTGCAGCATCCGCAATGTGTGCATGTGACCAAAATGTATTTTACGCTTCAATATTTTTTGAAAGCGAATTTTAAGGAATCAATATTAAATCATGAATTTAACGATTCATAAAATGCGATTCCTTAATTTCAAAATATGAATCTGTAAATTACAAATTAGTGCATCTGACCCATAGCTAGAGTGCTCATGTCAGGTTAATTTAGTGGCTTTGAGGATTCACCCTGACAAGAAGTGTTATTATTTCTTGAGGTTGGCAGTCATCCACACCCAAATAATATTCCAGTTTCTTAAAGGGAGCCGTATTGTGAACATTCTGAGAGCAGCTTTGAAGAGAGTTTAATTTCTATCAAGAGCTTCATTTCTCATGAGATTTAGTATTCTTATTTGCCAGGCACAGTCAATTTAAGTCAAGCGCAGTCACCTTACAGACACTTCCCAATGAGATACTGAGCAGCACTTAGGGAAGATACAGAGGATAATTGGTACCAGAACAGACTTCAGATTTGTGTGAGAACAGATTGGAGTCCACAAAGATCAGTGCTGTATCCTTTAATAAGTGCACTAATAAACTGGCACTCATGGTTGTGACAATACCAGGTTACATATTTGCATTGGCATTTAGAGCAGAATGCTTCAAGGAGTACCAAGGCATATTTGTAAGGTGAAAAATTGTCAGTGGCATATTCAGTATAATTTTCTTTATTTTCTCAAGGATGCATTCTGATATTTTTCTTTGCTTCCTTGGGAATTGTTCGGAAGACATTAAGTACTCACCCCTATAAGACCTAAGGAAACAAGTGCTCTCTGGGAGAGCGGTGTGTGTGCTAGAGCAGTTTACAAGACTCTAAAGGCAACACCTTGCACAGCATTCTCAGGTATTAGAAGCAGCAAGTGAGAGCATTGATATGTTTTGTAAAAATTAGAAAAACACCTAATAACTCTAGAGTTTTTTGTCAACTCTTTAGGTGGTGGGGTGTTGTCCAGGAGGCAGATTGATTCACAGAAGCCCTCTGAAAAAGTAACTGCTCAGTCTTATCCCCATTCTATGTAATAGAATGCTTTATATCTAGGGTTCCACAGTCATATTTATTGTTTCAGCTATCAGCCTTACAATAGTTTAAATTGTGAATAAAACAATAGAAAGTGCAGAGACTTACTTCTCAAAAAACATATGCAAAACTATCAACTGGGCGACAAATTAACATTTAAGCACTGTATTCCATTCCAATAAAAACAATCAGCTAATTCATCAATACTTAAAAATACTTTAAAATATGTTAAACTGCAAATGCAAAAGAGCGTTTAGGAGAGTATTCAGTTTGGTCAATAATTGGCACCTCAGTGCATAATGAGATGTGCATAAAACCACATAAACAGTGAAGAAATAACTCTGTTTGGGTTATTTGGTTGAGTTGATACCTAGGGGGAGATTTACAATATTTTGGCATGGGGCAGCGCTGCAAGCCTTCTACAGAAAAAAAGCACAGGATGTAACTCATAAACCCAGTTGAGACCTGGGTAACTAATGTGTAACAAACAACAGCATCTCAACAGGTAATATTTCTAGACAATTAGATAGAATGTAAACACCAATTACAACAGAAAAGAAACAGGGAGACAACAATTGTTTTTTCAGAGAATAAAGTGGTCTATGTTGAAAAAATGCAGATACAGATTGTAGATGGTGTATCAGCACTATTTCATCCGGTCCTGATTATGACCTGAAATGCAAACAGGTTGAAATACCCTCGACCACTCAGCACAATTTCTGGTGTTTATTGGTTCTTAACATGTTCTACTTTAATTATATCCTCATTATTAATGTTTTGTAACCATTCTTTAATTATTATTTCTTGCGTCATTTTCGTTGTTCCTTACACCTCGTCACGTGTTCACTTGCACCGCTCACCTTCTGCACAAGTACAGTTGTGCACACTAATGTTGGAACTACACTTGCATATAATGTAAATAGTGCTGATACAACATCTACAATTTATATCTGTACTTTATCAATATAGACTGATTTATTTTCTAAAAAATCTATTGTTGTCTCCTGTTTCTTTTCTGTCGTAATTGGTGTTTGCATTCTATCTAATCATCTTGAAATTTAACCTGTTGAGACGTTGTTGTTTGTTACACAAGCCTTCTAGCTGCGCTGCCCTAAGTTTAAAAACAGGGCAGGAATGTGCTGTATCTACAAGATACAATGAATTCCTGTCCTTTCTGTCAGCTCCATTCTACAAACTGCAGCCGAGCACCAATGCAGGTGTCTATGTTGTTGGCATGACTGTT
Source organism: Triturus cristatus (assembly GCF_964204655.1). NCBI lineage: Eukaryota > Metazoa > Chordata > Amphibia > Caudata > Salamandridae > Triturus > Triturus cristatus. Next base: position 1,457,449,048 of record NC_140589.1, on the reverse strand, counting down.
TTTGTGCAGGAAGGGATACCTTCCTGCACTAAAACAGTCAAAGGAGGCATTAGCCTCATTCTATGTGTGCTGCAGAATGCAGCAAACTTGAAAAGAGGAAAAAACAGGGAGAAAGGCAGACCTTCCTCATTGTTACGCCTGCTTTGGGAAGGTGTTAGTTTTGGCACTGTCCCAGATTTAGGCTATATGGTAAATCTGGGGCAGTGTCAAAAACCATGAGCGTTACGTGGGAACACTCACAGCAACACCCCTGCAATGCCCCTTCAATGCAGAGTAAGACATTTCCTTACTCCATATTTACAAGGCCGTGAAAGAACATGCAGGGTGGCATTGCATGGCCTTGTAAATATGGGCTGGCACACTGAGCCTCCAGAGCGTCACAAAACGCTCTAGCGGCATTAAAGTGTCACAGGGGCATTGTAAATATGCCCCCTAGTGTGGTAGTCAGCTCTCTCAAGCAAGGCCATACAACCCATAAAAAAAATGACGCTACTGAGTTAGACATATACATCATTCGACCTAATACAAATCTTCAGTGCCAATTTGACACATTTAACCCAGCAGAATTTAACAAAGGGAAGGAGCCATCGCCACTGTGCAAGGTCGTATTTTTTGCAAACAGAATAAGATAAGTTACATTGTCTAACCATCCAAAACTACAATAAGAGTGGTCAAATCCAGCAACGAGCCTGTGAGTTTAAATTAGACTTGAGTTCAGGGTATATCAAATCCAGGTGCCCCGTACAAAGAGAACCATAGGCGTTGAAGTAATTGAACAGGATAGATCCTGGTCTCTGCGCGAGACACTTCTTTTTGGGTTTTTTAAACATATCTTTATTGGCATTTTATAATTTACATTGCACTATTATGGTCTTTGCACTTTACAAGGAAAAATTCAACCAGGTTTTGACACTGTTACAAGTGGAGGAAGGGACCCTGCATGAGCCAATAACATATATGTAAAGGAGGAACATTACATTTCTCTGTACTTCAAGTTACCAGTATATGATATCTAAGCAGGTCTCCAGTACCAAAGGGATCCATTTATTCCCGCTAACCACTGTTCATGTCTACCTGTTTGTTTTACCTACTCTGGGAGGGATGTGTATATAAAGTATTATGCCACATTATGGCATCCAACCCATGTCTTTGGTATGGCTACCAAAATAGAAGTAGTTGCGGGGCTCCGGAATATTTAATGCAGAATGTCCACTAATTTATGCTCTGCGTGAGACACTTCCTCATCTGCATGCATTTGTGGTACCTGTCATTAATCAGATCTGCAGTATCCTGCCTCACTCTACAATGGTCTGCCAACAAGGACTCACTCTGCAGCCCATTTAAGACCTTTTGTACATTGGAGGACCATGTGCTTCCCCCACAGTTAACAATCGAGGTAGCTTCTTCCAAGGTACTCAAGTATATTGCTGCCCTAGGATTTCTTATCAGCCTGACCCAATAGAGTATTGGCCTAAGGGCTGCTATTTCTGATATTGGAGTAAAATTAAGCATAGAGTCCCAGTAAGGGAGTGCCCGGCTCCAACCTCAGCAGGCTCTTAAGAAGTTGTCCTTGGCCACTTGAAATGAGTATACATTTGCATACTCCCAGAGCTCATTAATTCTTCTGGCACCTGCCTTATGCCTGAATTTAAGGATTGTGACGGCCATTTGTCTCAGGACTGTAGTTGCCTTCTGTATGTGAGTACCCAAGTGCAAGTTCTCTGCTAACAAGATCCCCAGGTAATTAAACTGATTATTGGTTTTTAAGAGCACACCATCAACCATGGGCTTTGGCTTAAGGCTGGGGGATGGCCTCATTACCATACTCTTCGTTTTACTACCATTGATGGTCAGTGATTTCTTGTTGCAGAGTTCCCCAAAGCACTTTAATAGCCTGTGGATGGCATTTTCTGTTTGCGCCATCAATACTGCATCACCCGCATATAGTAGTTTCGGAAAGGATGTAGAGCAGTCAACCACGAAGCTGGGGACTGGGTTCGAGTCTCGGCAGGGACGATCAACATCCTGTGATTCTGGGCAAATCTCTTAATCTCCCAGTGCCTACCTAAAATGAATGAGTCCGTCTGTAACATAACTGGTGCTCATGTAAAGTGCTCTGATTCTTTCGGTCGGGTTTGCACAATATAAAACTCCCCAAAAAACCAAAGAAACAAAAAAAAATGAAAATTATTTTGAATACGAGGGACAGCTGTACCTTCAAACAAACGGAACCTCGATAGGTAGTGCCTTCGCCCCTAGTGTGGTGGGACTTTATGTCTTCAACTTTGAAAAAACTCATCTCTTCCCTCCCTCAATGCCCTTTGTACTACACATCAGTTTCTATAAAAGATACATAGATTATGTATTTTTAACCTGGGAAGGCTCTGAATCTTCACTTAATGATTTCTTTATCTGGGTAAACAGCTGTAATCCTAATCTGAAATTTACCAGCACGATTAGCAGAAACAGTATCACTTTTCTTGATCTAGACATTTCCCATGCTAATGGTATGCTGGAAACTAGAACCCACTTCAAGAAGACAGCAAATAATTCACTGCTTCACTTCTAAAGCTTTCACCCTCGAACGCTGAGACAAAATTTGCCATATGGGCAATATTTAAGGTTACGTAGAAACTGCAGTAATATATCTGAATTCAAACAACAAGCGCAAAGCCTGACCAAAAAACTACAACAGCGAGGATATCCTGACAGGATTACCAGCAAAGCAAGGAAAAGAGCTCGCAACCAAAACAGGGAAAGCCTCCTAGAGAACACTCCAAAGGAAGAGACAACTGTACCCCTTACATGTGTGACCACATACAACCCTGTGCCATGTCAGGTGGCCAAAATTGTCCAAAAACATTGGAAAATATTAAACACTGGCAAAAACCAACGGGCAAACCAATGTTCTCCAATAAAAGGGGTAGAAGCTTAAAAGACAGTCTTGTTCACACAAGACCACCTCAATTCAATGCTCCTGTGAACTCTATACACAATGCGTGGGGTTTACCTAAGGTCACTGGTCACTACCCTTGTGGTGATTGCAGCATCTGCCACTTGACAAAACCAACCAAAAAACTGAACCTGGAACCAGACAAATTCGCACACATACCAACTGTAACACAGACAATGCTCTCTACATGATCACGTGCCTTTGTGGGTTGAGATATGTGGGTATGACAAGTCGCAAAATAAAGACCAGGATTTGCGAACACAGAAGCACAATACAGTGTAAACAAAACACAACAAAACTGACTAACCACTTTTTGGAACATGGGCACACTACCAATGACATGGAATGGGTCATAATTGAATACCTGACAACAAACAACTTGAACACCCAACAACAGTTGTTAGAAAAAGAACAACGTTGGATTTACCGTCTGTCTACCCACCAAAGAGGTCTCAATGACAATATTCCATGGAACAGCTTAAATAGATAGATCATGCTGTAACAACACCAATGAGACATTATGCACAAAAGCACGGATGTGGCGGTGGCCATATCAACTCTATCACATAAGTCAATCTTATATGGAACTTCCGTGCTCTACCAGTCCTGTTGCTCATATTAGTAACAACATAATAGTAACATCACCAATGAGACATTATGCACAAAAGCACGGATGTGGCGTTGGCCATATCAACTTTATCACACTAGTCCATTTTATATGGAACTCCCGTGCTCTACCAGTTCTGTTGCTCATACTAGTAGCACACTTGTTACCAACACACCTACCCCAGTGGCAGACTTGACACAAATAGGGTCCTGTTCTACAGGACACAAAATTAAGTGGCAAATTTACCATGTAACGTGAAGCATTTACCCCTTTCTATGCTTCACCTATACAGATACTGCTTCAAAATTGACACTCACCACTTTAGCAGTACAGTCTCTAAATCATGAATAGTTTACCTAGTATACGATTTGGAGTTGCCCTGGCAAGCGTTGAACACTTAACACCATTGTCTGCCAATAAGAGCATTTTCAATTAACCTAATGGTTTTCATTTAGAGGTTCGTACAAAAAATAGCCTTTTTACATTTATCGATTAGGAATTGCCCTAGTAAGCCTAGTAAACAAAATTTTTTCCGCTCAACGATTCCAAAATATATCGTTCCAAATAGAGTGTTGAGGTCATTTCACTTCTAGCGCGCGTTAGAAATGCATGCTGTATCCGCGGTTCAGTTTCTTTTCTCAACCACGTGTGCGTCCTCACTGTACTCACTTCCGGTAATGCACATACACGGGGCACTGCACTTGATGTTCGCGCTCCAGTATCTAAGCGTACAGGTGTTCTCAATCCCCTCTCCCGGCCCACGCCCAGCATATATACCTAAACATCAGGCACCATGGCGTTCTTCACTATCCAGGAGATGCCTAAGCAGGTTTAGCAGCGGAGGAGCTCTGAGACAAAAGTAAGAACGTTCTATGCGTTACGATCGACAAGTGGTTAACGCTTTTACCACTGTTTCTTTCATGCCCTGACTCGATTGCATTCACGCTTCATTTTCTCCTTCCTGTTCTTTAACACCACCTTTCCATAGAGTACCGAATAGGAGCTCTTTCCGCCCTTGATATGACTGACATGGAAATCTCGTGAATAACGTAATTACATTCAGTAATTTTCTATTTTTGTGATGATCGATCGCCAGAGCTCATAGCATTCAGTCTCACGCCTTTCTCGTTGGGGGAATTATTTAAACACGCTTATAATATTAGCATTGTTTTTTGTCAAATCCCCCATCGTGACTATTATTTACACGCGTAGGACAACTAAGCGCATATATGTTGTTCTCACCACAATTGTGGTTTATAGATGCCGCATGTTGCAATGACCTGTGCACTTCACCAGCATGCTGACCGTCTTTATGAGCATGCAATAATTTTAACAGTAGTTGTGTTTGATCATAAATGTTGTTACATGTTTGAGTGACACTGGTTGTGAATATCACCACAGGGGGAATAACTAAAGGGACAAAAACTGTAATTTACTCATCATGTTCTTCATGTTACATGTTGTATTATTTTGTCTATTTATCTCCCTATAGGATTTTTTATTTTTACTATCACTGAAACTTTAAGGTCAGTTAATTTTCGCATGGTAAACACACCATAGTGAGTGTGTATATTTGCGCTACACACGTGGTTTATTTTTTACCACTCACTTCCACACTTAGCACTTCATTCACTTATTTAATAGGTCCTGAAGAAAGCTCCAACAATCATTCTACTGAGCTGAAACATGTCGACCTGACCTCGGGATAATCTCAACGCAAATCTATTGCTATTTCAGATTATCCACTATATATATTTTATATATTTTTTTTAAGCATACCATGGCCCACTGGGAAAAAAGTATTATATAGTGAGCTTCCCATAGGTATTTTTTAATATTCACCATTTACACCACTTCATCACACATAAACAAACCAAAACCCGCTCCACTGTAATCAGGTGTCGCAGCACAGTTGGGTAGCATTTGGCTACCCAACTGGGAACCCGATGATTAAGCATGACACCAACCAGCTTGGTGTGTGAGGGTTCTTTTAAAAAACCTCTGTGATGTTTTGACACCATCTTCATTAAGTGGTCACTCCTTTAAGTGGATCGTCACCGTTGATTTTATGATTACTACATAGGGACAAGGACGGCCAGTGCAAAATGGTCCTACCACTCTTGTTTGTTTTTTGAAGCTGCCTCATACATTGCCTGAGGATTCTTTATCGATGTAGTCCCACTCATGAGTGATAATAAACTATTGTTTTGATATTACAGCTTCTGTGCCAATCTCTATTTTGTTGGTCTGAGGACTAAAGGACAAAGAAGGACGAACCCTTGCACTGGTGAGCCCCTGAAAAGGCTCACTTCCACGAAGTCCGTGCTATATAAAACTGCAAAACCTGCCACACTGCAGGACTGTCCGCTATATTAAGGCTGCGGTGGTCGAACCACCACAAGACCACCAGCTCTGCCGAAACCAAGGATCCCGCTGGGCCAGTGGTCTCTCACCAGCAGGAATATGTTGTTGGTACATCAGCCGTCACTGCCCAGCATATTCCGATTTGCCATTTCACCACCCCTTTCATGGCGGTGAATCCACTATGATATGTTTGCAAAATGGCAACAAAGGGGGGCCTAACAGGGCCTCCTGTCAGATTAGGGCTTGGGTGTGCATGCGGGGGGTCACATGTAGTACCCCCTGGATTTGCACCCCTATTTCCTGCACGGTGTGGCATATATGCCACACAGTGCAGGAAGGTGCATTCAGTGCTCTGGCAGTGACGGTCTGCATGTGAGGCATTTGTATGAGCCTCACAGACTGCCATTGTCAGACCACAGCAGAACCACCCACCAGACCAGGATTGAAGTCTTAATCTGGCAGGTAGCAGCACCACTGCTTTCGCGGTCCAACATCAGACGAAGTGTTGCACCGTCTGCTGTAGGACTGCCAAAGTCATAATAAGGCCCTAAGTGTTCTGCACACTTCTGTCATTGGGCTATACTTGGGCTACATTTGAGTGATATATGTGCCACCTTTGGGCTCTTTTTTTCTCTGGTGGCCTTCTTGGAGACTTATTTGTTATAAAACTCCATAATTTCCTCATTTACTGTAGTGTCCTCAGTGGAAATTGCTTTCAGTTTTCTACTTCAAATCCATCAAGACGGCATTCAGATGTGCCACACTTTTGGCATAAATGCAGCATGTTCGCACTGTAGTTGCTCATTAGAATACTGTAATAAAGCTGCTGAGCACCAGGACGTTAACTGGAAGTCTGCTGCTGGTGTTGAAAGTGCATGTCTACATGTCAGAATGCTTTAATGAAATAGAAGAGGAAGATGTTTGAGAAATCACTTAAAACATGGCCTAATTTTTCCATCTACAGCACTAACCAGAATTTCTATGACAAAATGAACCCCTTCATTTTGTTCCTTTCTAAATTAAATATTTTAAATTTTACCAGTTTGATTTAATCAAGATGGCTTCAGGCATTCCATACTTTTGTCATAAGTAAGACTGTTAGCATTCACTCATGAGGGTATATGTAGGCGAATGCTCTTGAAATACGGGATATATACATGGGAAGCGCTTTACAAGGATGGGAAATTCAAGAGGGAAGAAGCCTTTTTTGGGGGGAAGACTCCCACCACAATTGAACGTTTTTTATACATTAGGCTTGGGCAAGATGCCAAAGAAGCCATGCCACGGTTACCTCGGCTTGCACTTGCTACTGCAATCAGACGGACCGTCCCATGTAGTGCAACGGATATATAAAGCAACTATTGGGCTACAAGTGATGGATCCTGGGCGGGCAAAAGTGGGTTGGGAACTGGAGCTGGAATATCCGATTGAAGACGGGATATAGGCCTACTGTTGTCAGCAAACAGAAAGAATTACGGCAAGTAGTAGACTGAGGATTATACACTTCAAATTTCTGCACAGAATGTATTATACCCCTGCGCATATGTATCGATTTAATTTAAAGGAAAATAACAAATGTGATCGATGGGGGCTGGAGGGGGCTGACTTTCTGCATCTGGCCTGGTCATGCACTGCTGTGGGCAGGTACTGGGAAGAAGTGGGAAGGCCATAAACAAAATTGCAGAGACACAAATTAACCTGAATCCGGTGATGGGGTTGTTGGGTTACACCAATAAAATTAAAGAACCAGTTAAGCGCTTGATCTCGCTGGGTCTGCTCATGGCGAACCACAGGGTGGCATGCAAATGGGGAAGAGGGGGGGCCCCCAAATTTAAGTTATGGATTAAAGCTGTGACGTATTGTCAAGAACAAAACAGCATATATGCTGAATTACTTCCACCCAAAACCTGACCTCGAGACATATGTGAACCTTTCAAGTGTTACATAGTTTGGGAAATGATGGGGGAAGAGGTAACTATTACATATCTCAATGATATTCAGAACTAATGATATGCGAAGGATACATAAAAGCCTCCACACTAGGATATTGTGATAGGATGATTTGAACGACCTGCTGACTGAAAACAATGCATCAAAAGAACTGTGTGAAAGCGTTAAGAACTAATACAACCATAACATGCCTAACATCATGCCATAGTCATATGTTGCAGTCACATGTAAGAAATTGTGACACACTATGTAAGCCAATTGCTGCTCGTTTGTATTAATGGAAATGTCAATAAACAAAGTAAAAAAAAAAAAGAAAAGTAAGACTGTTATCATGTTGGCACTCTAGTTGTTCTTTAGAGGTCCATGGGAGGCTGTAGAAGAACACAAGGTGATCACTGACAGGCTGCTCCTGTTGGAATACATGTTTTACTGAGAATGTCAGACTTCATTCACATATGGTTGAGTAAGATAGTGTGAATTTACAGAAAATGTGGATGTATGATTTTACAACGCATGCTTTTACAACGCATGCTGTTACAACAAATTTTTTACAATGCAAATGCTGTGACAACGCAAGTCTTTACAACGCAAGTCTTTACATCGACTTGCAGTAGATGGCGTGCTAACATTAAAAAAGGGTAATTTACTATTCTAACTCCAGTCCACGTTGCAGTAGGGAAGGTGTTTGGATAGTAAACTACACTATTTTTAATGTTAGCACGCCATCTAGTGCAAGTCGATGTAAAGACTTGCGTTGTAATGGCATGCGTTGTCACAGCATTTGCGTTGTAACAGTTTCGTTGTAATGGCAGTGCGTTGTAAAAGTTGCGTTGTAATGGTTGTTCACCAGAAAATGTGCTCTCAATTTAGTTTATGTAGCACCTTCCATAACCTCTATCGGAAAATCACAAGAAAACTATTTTCTACCAAACATGATTAATGAATCTTAGCAGAAGGCTTTTTCATAGGGTAAAATTACCTTAGAACATACCACAATTCCTAAAATTAGTATGGTGCCATCCACAAAGGATTTATATTGTAACTAAAATCTGTTATCAACCTTTATGCATTCTCCTTTTTGAGATCCTGAAAACCTGCCGTTCATTATAATGCATTGCAATCGGGTGCATGTATATTGTTCCAAAGATGACTGCCAGCACTTCCTGGTTGATGTGCTGGCAGGAAATCCGATCTCACCATGAGATCTGTGCTTAGGCTTCAATATCTCAAAAACTGCTGAAACAGATTCACACAAAATAACAAAAAGCACACTTTCTGGGCCTAAAGCTACCTTCCTGCCAAATTTGGTGTAATTCTGTACTATGTTTCGTGCTGTAGTCATGTTCAAAATCAATATGGGAATTAACAGCCGAAGCACAGTTTTTTTGACTGCCCCGTTTTCTCAGCGCCCTGTTCTCTGATCACCCCGAAACCTTCCATGCACAACTAGAATCAGTATGAAACTTTCATGAAGATTCTTCAAATGGTGCCAAAGTTATAAGAAAGTGGAATATATTGCCTACTTCAAGGTATCATAACACTAACTTAGGGGAAACCCTGAGGCCACTAAATGAAACTAAGCTCAACCACTTGGTAGCTATGGCACAGAGCAGAATCATACCAAAATAGGAATTAAGATAAAACATCAAACAATAAAAGCCCCAATCCAATGTAGGAATAGAGAGTAATTTTCAATGAACACAGTGACACCAAAATGGCAAACATTCAATGGTGGATATTGGAGATATAGAGTTTTAATATTTTAAGTAAAATTAGGGCAAAAAGCACTAAGTTCCAGTGTAAGCAGTAGACCGGGACATAGGTGTGATTTCTGGCTGACTGCAATGGAAAGCTGACATTTCTACTCTGCATTGTTTAGATCACACACCTACTCTCTTTAAGTTCCACACCATACCATCTTCTAATCTGACCGCATTATTTAAACACTTGTTTAATGTGTTTAGGTTCAAAGTAAGAACTAAGGGGCATATTATCAAGCACGGCGTTAAAATTATCACCGCTTTAGCGGCAGAAAACTGCCGCTAAAGCGGCGATAATGGGCTTGATAATATGCCGCAGAGAATTCCAATAGAAGCCCATGTTCACACCAGAACATGGGCTTCTATGGAAATTCTCAATGGCATATTATCAAGCCCATTATCGCCGCTTTAGCAGCAGTTTTCTGCCACTAAAGCGGCGATAATTTTAAAGCTGTGTGTTGATAATATGCCCCGAACTCCCTTAGGAGCTATGCCTGGTTTCTTAATTCTATCTTATTATCCAAATCTTTAACTTGCTGTGTTTAACTGCATTCTTCTCATTTAGTATTTTTTCTTCAGCCTTCCCCAAAAGACCAGGTCACGCAAGTAGGAGTGGGTAACCATCCTGGGTTAAACTTTGATGGAGGTTTCCTTCCTCTCATTAAATCAAATGGGGAAAACCCTGTGCATGCCACTTCTGTTGATCTATTTAACCAAAGAGTTTTATACACTTGCATTACCCAACAAGAGTTGTTTTTTTATGCTAACTGAAAGGACCCCTTGAGAACTCTACTATATCATTCTATCATGCCATTACCACTTAGATTGTAAAGGGATGTTGTCCTGTGGCAAACCTCATATTTAAAAAAAAATCTCTTCTATGAACCTTAGTATTGTATCCATATTTATTTTGGGAACAATTTTGACGTAACACCACCGGGACATTACATCCATCACTACTGCAATATATTTTTGAGTATTCCCAATTGGCCCTACAATGTCAACTGCCACTTTGTCCCAAGGAACTTTTGGGCACTCAAATGTATTGTTCATAGGAAGTCTCAAAGTCTTCAAGGATTTAGCAGCTACATGCTTACATGTTATTCTCTGACTTCACTTTCTATCTCGTTATCAATACCTGCCCACCAATATAAACTTTTCAGTGCCGATTTAGTTTTTATTATACCTAGTTGCCCCTCATGGCACACAAAAATATTTTCTTTTGTCAAAGCAGAAAGAGAAATTATCTTTTCCCCTCTAACTAAGAATCCTTGCACAATTGCCAGTTCACTGCATACCTTCCTGGATGCTCTGAGTTCCCCCATATCACCTTTATTGGGCCATCCCTCCTTCACAAAGTCAATCATTTTTATTAATTCTTGATCTTTCTCACTCTCTGCTTGCCGTTCCTTCAGATTTAATGAGTGTTACCCTGTTTCAACCACCCACACAATTTTTTCACTCTCCAACCAATCCTCCTGATTTACTAGTAATGTAGTAGGCATCCTAGACACAAAATCTGCCACTGCATTTTTTTCTGGGTAAATACTCTACTTTGTACCCGAAGTCTGGATAACTGGGCTAACCTAGATGATACTCTTGACATTACCACGGTGGTCAAATTTTCTCTAACGGTTTATGGTCACATCTAACAATCACCTCGTTTCCCCATACAAATGAAAATGTTCTCTCTCTCACTGCATAGTTCTCTTCTGAAGGTGATAATGCTTGTGAAGCAAAAGCAATAAATAATTCAAGTCCAGCACTATTTCTTTGAGATAAAACTGCCCTAGACCTTTGCTACTGGCATCTGTAGTCAATATGCTAGTACACCGGAGATCAAACCCTTGTAGAGCAGGTGCAGAACAAATTGTCTCTTTGATATTATCAAATAGTTTCTCACATTCATCTGACCACAGAAACATTACTTTTGTTTTTAGCAACTTCCTCACTCGGAAAGTTTTCATGGAAATGTTCCTTAAATATTTGGAAAAGAGTTCCACTAACCACAAAAATGACTTAAGGCATCTTTATTCTGTGGATATGGAGCCTCTTTAATAGCTAGTTACAAATCTTTCTGATGCATGACTCCACATCCGCTATCTCATGACCTAAGTAAGATAAATGTTTCTTAGCAAATTTACATTTGGCATATTCAACTATAAGACCATCAATTTTTAGAACTTCCAGTAATTTTTCTAGTTTCTTGTCATGGTCCTCTTTGTCTCTTCCCATAACTAGTATGTCATCTTGGAAAAATAAAATCACTTTCTTTTTTCAAACAGATTAAACATAAGGTGTTAGAACACTGCTGCAGCTGACGCTAAGCCAAATGGCATTCTATTAAACTGGAAGCATCCTACTTGAGTAATGAACACCATGATTGTCTTGCTCTCTTTATGAAGAGGTATTTGGTGGTAGGTGGCAGATAGATCCAGGGTGGAAAATACTTTCATACGCTTTGTCATAGTCAGCATTTCACTGATCGTGGGTAAAGGTAAGTAATCTACAACAATGTTATCATTTAGATCATGTAGATGAATGCACAGGCTTAATTTAACATTGGCTTTGAGCACAACCACTAATGGGGACAACCACTTTGTTGCTTCTACTGGCCTGATGATTCCAGCAGTTGGTAATCGTGTGTTCACTCCTCATTGACTTCATCCCTAACTGCCATTGGTACATTCCTTGCTATGTGTGCTTTAGGTATAGCTCTGTCTTTGAGAATGATTTTGTGCCCAAAATGTTCAACCTTCCACTTTTCCCATTGAACACACTGGGAAATTCCTACAGCATTAACTTTCCCATTGCTTCTCATTCATCCACAATTAAAACAGGTTCTTTACTATTGGGTACTAATATTATATGTAAATTCTTTTGATCTAATCACCCTAGGACTGAGCTGACACTTTCTTGCTACATATAATTTTTCCACAAGCCTTCCTATTCTTGCATCTAAATATCCATTCATGTTAATAGTCTCACTCCTGTCACTTTCTGGTACAACATCTGAATTCTCCCCCAAAAATTATTTTCAAAGTTATTCTTTCAAACTTTTTCATTCACAATAGTATAGGGTGAACCGAAATCCGCTATTATATGTATACCTACACCTCCCCAACTTCAGGAAACATATAGGTTTGTTTCTACTGTTTTCATCTGAGATATTTAGTACAACCTTTTCTCTAACATTCAAGAAGCCCTCATTTCCTCTTCACTTGATGTACTAGCCCTTTCCATAATAGTACCTTCCATCGCAACACATTCTTCTTTATCACATTTCTCTTTTTGCATCTTGCAGACATGCACATAGTTACCAATTTTCCCATGTCTACTACATTTTTGATTAAGAGTAGGACAGTTCTTACTATTTGCTATGGGGGACATACTGTCACACCTGTAACATTTTATTTTTTCATTAACTACCCAAGATTTATCCCTTTTTTATATGACTTGTTCCCAGGTTTGTCAATGGTAACTTTGGCTAATACCTCAGACTCATGCTCAGTAGTATTCTTTATCGCTTTATCACACCTTCTGGACATTTATGGCATATGTACTATAGCCAATACATCTTTTAACTTTGCATCGCCATTAATCCACAACCTTTCCTGTATTGTTGAATTATGGGCATGCATTACTACTTGATCTCGTATCAATTCTTCAAGTAGACCTCCAAACTTGCAACCTAATAATACTTTTTACATTGTCATGATGTATTAATCTATAGTTTCTTCCTTTTGTTGTTTCCTGTGAAAGAATTTGTATCTGGTGACTCCTACATACAACGTGGGAGACAAATACTTGTCCAATTGGGCTATGGCTTCAACATACACATTACCGTCCTCCGCCATCATTCCATATGAAGTTTCCCATATATTCTTAATCCTTCAGGAGCCAATGAATGTAGTAAAAAACGTTGTTTTATTTCAGATGGCAATTTGTCCTCAAAATCAATAGTTGCTATGTAGTTTAAAAAAATCCTCCTGTCATTGTAGCCCTGGTATAGGAGGTTCACATGGACTGCACACATTTTTTAGGAGAGTTTACTGTAATATTAGTTGGCCTTGTTGGAGCTCGCGAAGTTCCACTCCGCAGAATTCCGCAGAGTTACCCAAAACATTTGCAAGATTCCTGGAGTTCCATGAGCAAACAGAGTATTATAATCCGCCTTTTCTGTTCTGATAACAGAGTGCGCCATTAGCTTGCATGTTCGAGTGGGTCTTTTGGTAAGAAGAAGAACAGATCGTCTAAGATGAAATTATGTGGCACCTATATGCAGTCATTACCGCATTTTTCGGCAAGCGGTGAGATTAGCCACAGGCCATTGATGAATTATGAGCATTTGGTTAAATCATTGCAGAGTGTGCCAACAGCTTCCATGCTTGCGCGGTGAAGGTGCCTATCTGCAGTTATTACCACCTCTTTAGTGAAACTCGAGATTAGCTGCAGGCCAGTGATAAATAATGAGCATTTGATTAAATCATTACAGAGCACGTGAATACCTTGTACTCTCTCGTGGTGAAGATATGGCAAATTGGCTCTGAAGAGATTCGGAGCCTACCTGCAGTCCTTATTGCCTCTTTGCAAGGGTTGAGGTTAGCTGCGGGCCAGTGGTGAGCATTAAATGTGAGAATAAGAGCCCACAACAGCAGCTGGTGCCTTGCAGCAGATGATGTTTTTCCATTGGATGCTTGCTGTTGTGAACACACTGGCTTATCAGAGTGTGTGACTTTGCTGTGGGGGTGAGATGTGGGAGAAGACCATTTATTTATGTATTTTAAGGTTTTAGTTCAATGTGGTATTTATTTTGGGGGTTTGTTTTGTGTTGTTTTTGTAATGATTTTAAGTAATCAAACAATAAACTTATTGACACTTATGTATTTTCAGTTATTTCATCTTCTACACGCAGATGTCACTCTTGTCAGTAAACTTAAAATGCAGATCATCTATGTGGCAAGATATTTTCTTTTTAGCCTCCGTGCCACCTTAACACGCCTTTGGGTCCGTGGATGTCTGTCAAGCATTTCCCCTTTCATATTTCAGTTTACGGAGTATGGCTTTCTTGAAGATTTCTTGCTGCTGTTGCCTTTAATGACATGTGAAAAAACGTGCATCGGCATATTGCCAAAATAACACATACATACTGCTTGGCAATTAATCATGCGAAACATCATCCTAATAAACATTCTCCATTGGTTGGTGATGAGGTTCTTCTTACCTTCCCAGCGACTGCCCATGTATGCAGAAGAAATCTAACTCTGCATAACAACACTCTGAATCAGCTATGTTTCTCCCCCTTCGAACTGGCATCACCTTCAACCCAGATGTGCAGTCCCAGTCACATGAGAGACTGCTGGACTCCATCACAGTTGCTGCAAAAGAGAAACACAAACAGCTGTATCAGCTTCCTTGGGGGCAAACTCTCTTCATTACTAGACTAAGTACCCTAACCCTTCTTGAATGTTCGTGCAAAATATAACAGGGCTCTGCCACTTGTGGACAATAGGTGGCACTGCTGTATTCTATCAATCAATCAGTCAATCAATCTGGGGCTTATACAGCCCTGCTACTCATCCGTGAGGGTCTCAAGGCACTGGTGGGGAGGCTGCTGGTCCCTCTGGGGGTACGATCATTAGAAGAGCCAGGTCTTGAGGCCCTTCTTGAATTGGGTCAGCGACGCGAATTGCCTGAGGTGGAGGAGCAGGGTGTTCCAGGTCTTGGCGGCGAGGTAAGGGAAGGATCTTCCTCTGGTTCTGGTCTTGTGGATCCTGGGGACAGAGGCTAGGGCAAGCTGGGAGGAGTGGAGTTGTCTGGAGGGCACATGGAATTCGAATCAGTGGTTCACGTATGCTGGTCCTTTGTCTGTGAGAGCTTTGTAGGCATGTGTGAGGAGCTTGAAGGTGATTCTCTTATTTGACTGGGAGCCAGTGGAGTTTTCAGAGGTTTTGCACGATGTAGCTGTGGCGGGGAATGTCGACGACCACTCTGGCTGAGGTATTTTGGATATTCTGTAGTTAATTGAGTTGTTTTTGGGTGATACCCGCATAGAGTGCGTTGCCGTAGTCGAGTCTGCTTGTGATGAGTGTGTGGGTGACCATTTTTCTGGATTCTGTGGGGATCCATCTGAAAGCCGGCAAAGCGTGTGGAAGCAGGCTGAGGAAACTGCATTGATTTGGAGGTTCAATGTGAGCAATGAGTCCAGTATGATACCGATGTGGCCTGTGTGGTCCATCAGGGTGTGAGGGGATCCCAGAGTGGCTGACCACCAAGAGTCATCCCTGGCCAAAGGCATGAGTCCCAGGATGAGTACTTTAGTATTGTCAGAGTTGATCTTGAGGCAGCTGTCTTTCATCCAGTTAGCGATGGCCTTCATTCCACTGTGTAAGATGGGTATGGTGGTTGTCGGTTCATTGGTGAGGGAGAGGATTAGCAGGGTGTCATTGGCATAGGAGACAATGTTGAGTCCGTGGATTCTGATGATGTCTATGAGAGGGGCCATGTAAACATTGAAGAGGGTGGGGCTGAGGGAGGATCCTTGGGGCACTCCGCAGTTGATCTCTATAGATTCTGAGAGGAATGGGGATAGTCTAACTTTCTGAGTGTGGCCGGTGAGGAAGGAGTGGACTCAGTCCAGTGCCTTGCTGCCAATGCCGGCGTCAACATTGTTGTTCTTGCATTTATTGAAGCATTTTCTGTTCAGTTGTATTTAATAATAATTTCTATTTGTAAAGCAAAAACATATCATCCTAAAGGGTTTCCAGGTGCTGGGGGCCGTCGGGGAGATTAAGTTGGCTATTGCCCAGATTCACATGATGCTGAGCTGAGCTGCCTCCGGGGATCGAACTGTGAGCCCCGCTCTCCGGTGTCAGCTACTCTGACCGCTGCGCCACACCTCTTTGGGCACCGGTAAACTCTGCTATGTGGTGGTCGGCAGAACTTTTGCCAAACATCATGCTCCAAGCAAAGCGCGGAGTCACTAAACTCCCCAAACTCCACCTGCGGAGCACAGTTTACTGCACACCCCTAAATATTAGCCATTTTAGAAGTGGAGAGTAATTTAGACTTCCTTCACCACTTCTCTTAAGGCACTAATGTAAGAATAATACAGCACTCCGTCTGGAACATACACTCGACTAGTACAGAATTGATACAATACTAGCTTACTCAATTCCTTTCATTTATGCAGTTTAACATGACTTATGATGTTCAACCATATCCGCTTGTCACTGGTGATCTTTATTTAAATATTGTTACCAATTATTTACATTAAAAGTTAATTTACACGCAACTATAAAGAGCACCACCATGAGGTTGCTTCCAAAAAGATTTGGTCATTCAGTCAGTTTATATCCAAATGTATTCTTTATTATTCACAAGAATTTTCTAAAACCACGCAATACGTTTCGTCCAACCTCTGTGGACTTCGTCAGGGCGTATTTGATGGTAATATTCCTCTGTGGTTAATGGTATTTGTTGCAACACTTTTAATATTCAAATCATTGGCATTGCTTTCACATGCCCAAGCCCTCCAAGGTCCAGGGCGAGATTCCAAGGCACTTAGTGCTGTAATTCTGCAACTGTGCCTTGATAAACACCAGTTACTGCTACAACGGTCGGCGTCTCCTCCGTGTCAAACATTATTAGCTTAATATTGTTAGCAATAAGCTGTGCAATTACCACAATCACTGCCTATTCTCTGCGTTGAATGCTTAAGATATCTAATTATTCTTTAAGGTATGCGAATCACCAAGTGTTCTCCACCCACCATTCTTAAAGTTATTAATTTTGCTTGAAGGTGTGCGAATCACTAAGTGTTTTCTGCATCGAATAGTCAAGGTGAGCGGATCATCCCTCGGTGCACTGTTACTCACTGTGCCCCACTTGCTACCACTATGTTCAATATGGAGGTCGATGTCTTTCAAAGCACAGCATGTGCATGCACCACTGTCCCCTGCCTCAGCACAAGACAATACAGCCGCATGCAAGGCAAATCTCACCACGAAGAAAAATGGCCCATCATAGCAAGTGGCGATCCGTGCAGGTAAGCGCAGTGGTTGGAAGTTCACAGATGACGGAATAGGGAATATAAAATAAATAAATAATTCCTAATCCGTTGTCTGTTAGCATTCACCCCACGCTGCCCCACCCCACCGCGCCTACCTACACAGACCACTGTTGGTCATAGCACTAAAACTCCTCCAAATCTCGTATGTACTCCCCGATCCAAAACACCTCAATGTATAGGCTGCCTGAGGAGCAAGCACCTTCCGATAGCTCCAGGCAGCGGTTTCTTGTGGGAGGGGCATGCAGAATGTGCACAAACAGTGTTCCGTCAAGTGCACTATCCTCGCAGCTCCCCTCGTAGCTCCCCTTCCGACCACGAAAAGTAGGCACTGCTACAAAGGGTCTTCTCAACGGGACACAGACCTCCACAATATCTTCAGCCACACATTAGAAAAATACAGCTTCAACGTTCCTTGTCAAAATCAAAGAGGCTCACCAGGAGACACCACCTGGGCATACATTGGTTCATGAATAAGGCTTGGCCGCAAATCGTCGCCAATTTTGTGTAGTAACACACTACGCAAATGTAAGTTAAATCAGCTCCGTTATTATGTGAATAAGCACTTCTCGTCTTCCAAGCAACTAATTTTTTCAACTGTCATTTCTCAGATTCCAACTTCAAAATTCCACGTTCTATTAATGTCATCGCTTCCATTACTTCACCTCTACAATAAACTATACTGAAACTGACATCAACTGTTAATAAATATATAAAAGCTCACAACAAATCAAATATATAATTTATTGATTAAAGCTTCAGGAAGTGATTATATTGAAATCCACTCCGCATATTTCAAAAACTGTGCAAAATTGAAAGACATGTATTATTTTGTAATCTGCAACATCACTTGGTTACAGATATAAAGTACCAGTGATTTTTCACCGCTGTCACTATGTAGGACTGACCTCCCATGTTTTGATTAACCCTGGGTGTAGTGAGGCTAAGTGGAGCATCACGGAGTGAGGGAATCTACGCACACTCCGCGTAGCCCCCACTACGCGCCACCGCCTCCCTCCTGCCCTTTTTTAAATGCCCTTACAATCTTTAAAAGCGTTTTTAAAGTAATTAAAATGACTTACCTGAGCTGCGGCGTCCCGGGGCTCCCTCTTCCTGCTTTATCGCCTACTTCTTCCTCAAAAATGCGCATGCGCGGGCGCCCAGAATAGTTACTAATTTACGTTGCATTTGCCACTATTTCAAATTTAAGACCCAGTGTTAGAAAATGTCATTTAATTGACTTTCAGTGTTTAGAGTAAGAGACAATCACAACAAAATATCCATATGCCAAAGAAACAATAATTCCATGTCTCACTTAGGAATAAATTGATTTGTAAAAAAGGTGTGGGCCCTCTGTAGAGTATAATATAACAAAATATATCTGGCTGCAGAATAAATTCTGATGGTGAATTTCTTACCAGTTTCTCACTACAATATCCATTCCCAACGTTGTATTTTACTACGTTTCCTTTCTCATTGTTGCTTCTCTAAGATGGAATCTTTGATGGGTCACAGGTAGCCTTTTATCATACCCCCATTTTAGTACTATGATTGCGATGAAGAGGATAATGTGACACTGCCTTTGTAAAATAGTGTATCAGTCAATCAATAAATCAGTTGTTTGTTAAGCGCGACTATTCACCCGTAAGGGTCTCAAGGTGCTGGGGGGTAGCAGGCTCCAGTTCATCAAGGGAGGGGTCTATCGAAGAGCCAGGTTTTGAGGTTTCATGCGAAGATGGGGAGTGATGTTATCTGTCTGAGGTGGAGCGGAAGGGTGTTCCAGGCTCGGGCCGCGATGAAGGAGAAGGAGCGGCCTTCCGATCTGGTCTTTCTGGTGTGGGGAACCACGGCGTAGGAGAGCTGGGCTGATCATAGGGTCCTCTGGGGTATGTGGAATTTGATTTGGCTGTTCAGGTATGCTGGTCCGGTGTCGTAGAGGGCCTTGTGGGCGTGGGTGAGCATCTTGAAGGTGACTCTAACTTCGATGGGGAGCCAGTGGAGTGTGCGCAGGTGCTGGGAGATGTGGCAGTGTCTTGGCAGGTCGAGGACCAGTCTTGCGGCGCCGTTCTGAATGTTCTGTAGCTTGTGGGTGAGTTTTTTGTTTATTCCGGCGTAGAGTGCGGTGCCGTAGTCGAGTCTGCTGGTGACCAGGGCGTGAGTGACGGTCTTTCTGTGTTCGAGGGGGATTGAAGGTCTTACGTAGGAGGTGGAGGGTGTGGAAGCAGGAGGACGAGACGGAGTTGATCGGGTGGTCCATTTTGAGCTCGGAGTCCAGGATGATTCCCAGGTTGTGTGCATGGTCCATGGGGGTAGGAGGGCTTCCGAAGGCAGGGGGCCACCAGGTGTCGTTCCAGGCGTTGGGGTTTGGGCCCATGATGAGTACTTCGGTTTTGTTATTGTCTAGTTGTAGGAAGCTGTTTTTCATCCAATTGGTGACAGATTCCATGCCTTCTCGAAAATTGTGTCTGGCGGTATTGGGTTCGTTGGATAGGGAGAGGATGAGTTGGGTGTCATCTGCGTATGACACAACGTTGAGTCCATAGGTTCTGATGATGGGGGCGAGCGGAGCCATGTAGACGTTGAAGAGTGTAGGGCTGAGGGAGGACCCCTGGGGGACTCCACAGGTGGTAGGTGTAGGGTCAGAGAGGAAAGGGGGAGTCTGACCCACTGCGTTCTGCCGGAGAGGAAGGAGTGGATGTTATGTTATGTTAAATAGTTTATATAGCACATGAATCACCCCCAGGGGGGTATCTCGGCACTTGCGGAGCTGTGAAAGATAAACGATGAAGTGTTATTCTAAAAAGAGGGTGGTTTTCAGAATCCTTCTGAATTTGAGGTAGTCAGAACATTGTCGTAGTGGTAAGGGAAGCTGGTTCCACGTTAGAGGCGCTTGGTAGGAGAAGGTTTTGCCTCCTAACCGTGTTCTTTTTATCCTTGGAATTAGCAGCAGGGATTTAGAACGAGATCTCAGATCTCGTCTGGGGATATATTGAAGGAGCCTCTCCGCGAGATACGGAGGACCAGAACCCCACAATGACTTATGCGTCAGACAGCAAAGCTTAAACTTCACCCGTTTGCGCACAGGCAACCAGTGAAGTTGGTGAAGCAGAGGTAGTGAGGCAGACCTGTAGGGTGCCTTGGCAACTAACCGGGCTGCGGTGTTTTGTACCACCTGTAGACGGCTGAGGGCGGTCTCATTTTCGGCGACCATAAGGGCATTGCAATAATCCAATTTGCTCAGTACTAGAGCCTGTACGAGTGTCTTGCGGAAGGAATCCGGCAGGTAGGGGAGAGCTTTCCTCAGTAGGCCCAATGCCTGAAAGCATGCTCTGACTGTGTGGGAGACATGATCTTTCATAGTCAAGGCCTGATCGAGATGCACCCCTAAGTTTTTTGCTGTCATTTTAGGGGAAGGAGCAGAGCCCAATTCAATTGGCCACCAGGTGGGTGACCACAGAAGGAGAGCATCTCCAAACAGAATGATTTCCGTTTTACTGGCGTTCAGCTGGAGGGAGTTGTTGCTCATCCATTGCGAGATGGCTAGCATACCTGAGGAGAAGGATGCTTGGGCTGTCTGAAAGGATTTGTTGAAAGGGAAAATAAGTTGGGTATCATCCGCATAAGATACAGGGATGAACCCAGATGTTCTCAGAAGTGAGGCCAAGGGGGCCACATAGATATTAAACAGCGTAGGGCTCAGACAAGAGCCCTGTGGCACACCCTTGGTCAGTTTTTCAGTGGTGGAACGAAAAGGGCCCAGATTGAGAGTTTGAGTACGGTTGGATAGGAAGCTGGTTATCCATTTCAACGCCGATCCCCTCAGTCCTGCCTCCCTAACTCTCCCAATTAAGGTCTGGTGGTCTACCGTATCAAAGGCGGCGGAGAGATCTAAGAGCACCAGGAGGGTGGACTGTCCTTGATCTAACGCGAGCCTGATGTTATCAGTAACGGTCACCAGAGCGGTTTCCGTGCTGTAATTTGCACGGAAGCCCGATTGAGATGGGTCTAGGTAGCCAGTTACTTCGATATGGGCCGAGAGATGTTTGTTCACTTGTTTTTCAAGGACCTTACTCAGGTAGGGGAGAAGGGAGATAGGGCGTAGATTGGAGAGGTCGTCCATAGGGGCATTGTTGTTTTTGCACAGCGGGATAACCTGGGCCGCTTTCCAGATGGGGGGTACCAGACCTTTTTCTTGGGAGGAATTGAGAAGGGGGCTGACGGAATCTGCAAGTGTGGGGGCAAGGGAGGCCGAGATCTTTGCAGGCATGACGTCTAGGGGAGAACCAGATTTGACTTTGCACATAAGTGCTATGGTCTCCTCACATGAAAGGGGGGGCAAGGCCATAAGAGTTACGCAATCAGCATTAGGGGTTTTAGGGGTGTCGGCTGACATTGATATGTGACGTGTTTTGGGGAATTTATCATAAATGGCATCAATTTTTTGAATAAAAAAAGAGCTAATTTTGTTCACAGAGAGACTGGGAGGGGATATTATCTAGATCACAAGCTTTGGGGCAGATGAAATCTTTCAGAATTTTATAGAGGATTTTGGGAGTGTTGCCTGCCTGACTTAACTGCTGAGCTATATGGGATCTGCGAGCCTGCTTAATGTCATTGTGATATAGAGTAAGAGAGGCTCTGTAGTTCTCTTTGTCAGTCTCAAGGTGGGTGCGACGCCACCTTCGTTCTAAGTTTTTGCAGTGGCTTTTGGTCTTGCGTAATTCAGGAGTGAACCATATGGCTAGGGTACGTCTAGGAACTTTTGTACAGATCTTTAAGGGGGCGATCGCATTAATGGTCGCTAGGGCAGTAGTTTCGAAAAGGGTGAGATTTTCTTCGAGGTTATTAGACAGGGGATACCTGGGAGGTGTGAAAGCTAACGAAAAAGACTCCGGGCTGATTTTGTGCCACTGTCTATAAGAGAATTGAGTGTGCGCAACTATTGTAGGGGGCGCGTGGAGTCGCTGCACTTGAAAATTAATGAGTGCATGGTCCGTCCAGCACACAGGGCGTGGGGCTTCACAAGTGAGCCGAGGTGTGTTAGTGAAGATGATGTCGATAGTATGGCCTGCTGAGTGCATAGGGCCACCATTCATTTTGGTGAGGTTTAGTGTGAATAGATCAGCAAGAAAAGATGATATTTCAGGAAGCGCAGAGCTTTCGCTATGCATGTTAAAGTCTCCTAATAGCAAAAAATTACTAGTGGCGACCACATGGGGGGCTATTATTTCCATGAGTTGTGTAGAGAAATCCGCGAAGGGACCCGGAGGCCGATATACCAGCGCCCCTCTCCATAGGTCGTGAGGGACCAATTCCATCCTAAAGATCAAAATTTCGATCTGTGTGTTAGTGCGTTGTGCGAGGTTCGTAATTTTTACTCGCTCGTTATGGATGATAGGACCCCTCCTCCAGTTTTAGACTGCCTATCGAGTCTCTGGATCTTATAGCCTTCTGGTATGGCAACCGAGATTGCGGGGCCACTAGTAGGTTTCAACCATGTAGCAACCATGCAGTTGAGGACCTTGTCTTGGATTCCTGCGTCGTGGAGTCTGCGTATTAGGGTGTGGTGGGAGACTGTGCCGAACGCCACTGAGAGGTCAAGGAGGATGAGGGCTGCTGTTTCTCCTTTGTCCAGTAGGATGCGGATGTTGTCTGTTGCAGCGAGGAGAGCGTTTTCCGTACTGTGGTTTCTTCTGAAGCCGGATTGGGAGGAGTCGAGGATGTTATGCTCTTCGATTAATGTGGCAAGTTGGCTGTTGATGGCTTTCTCGATGACTTTCGCTGGGAACGGGAGCAGGGAGATGGGTCTGTAGTTTTTAAGGTCGGTGGGGTCCGCCGAGGGTTTCCTCAGGAGGGGGTTGACCTCGGCATGTTTCCAGTTGTCAGGGAACGTGGCGGTTGCCAGGGAGCGGTTGATGGTGTGGCAGAGCATGGGTGCGATGGTGTTGGTGACTCTGTTGAAAATGTGGTGGGAGCAGGGGTCCGTGGGGGCCCCGGAGTGGATTGACTTAATCGTCTTCAGTGTGTCTTTGGTGGTGAGGGCTGTCCAGTTGTCGATCACTGGCTTCAGGGTGCCGGGGGTGGTTGGTGAGGGTTCAGTGTGTTGGTTGTCTTCGTAGAAGTTGTCGTAGATGCTCTTGATTTTGTGGTGAAAAAAGGTGCTGAGTTTGTCGCAGAGGTCTTGTCAGGGATGGATGTCGGTGGACTCGCTTGACAGAAGTCAAGCTTCACCCCTTGCTCCCTAAGAAATATATTTTTGGGCAAGGGGAGAGCATGCAATGCTCCCTCCTGCAAAAATATTTTTGCCTTTCCCTCCGCTACCCTCTCAGTCCCCCTCCACACCACCTCACAGGTAAGCCACTGCACCACTAGTAAATGAAAGTGACTGACCTGGTACCTTGGCATGTACCCCTAACATTTTTGCCTTCAACCCTCCTGTTTTGCTGACTTTGGTTTTGCTGGCTTACCACTGCTAACCAGTGCTAAAGTGCTTGTGATGCTTGCTTAAAGCATGGTAGAATTGGCTTATGCTCAATTGACATGTTTAATTTACACGTAAGTCCCTAGTAAAGTGCTACTGCTTGTACCCAGGGTCTGTAAATTAGATGCTACTATTGGGCCTGCAGCACTGATTGTCCCACCCACTTAAGTAGCTTTTCAAACATATCTCAGGCCATTTATTGCAGCCTGTATATGCAGTTTAAAAACTGCCATTTCGACCTACCAAATAAACCTTTCGCTAGGCCTAAACTTTCCTTTTTAACACATATAAGCCACTCCTAGGCTACGCCCTGAACAGCCCAGAGGGCAGGGTGCAATGTATTAAAAAAGTAGGATATGTACTTTTAAGCTTTACATGTCCTGGTAGTGAAAAACTCCTAAAGTGTTTTTTCACTACTGCAAGGCCTACTTCTCCTAAAGGATAACATTGGAGTTACCTTATTACATTTAGGAGGTTGCAACTTTCAATTGGTAACAGGAAGACAGTTTGAGGTCTAAAGAATGTTAATAAAGTTCACTTTAATGGTAAAGTTAGAATTGTAATCAAAATTCTGAAAATGCCACTTTTAGAAAGTTGCTGCGGCAACAAATGATGAACGGAATGCTGAGTAAATCAAAACATTCTCCCACAGTGGGTATGCCCAGTCGTGGCGCACTTGCTCGCTGTGCCACTGGATTCAAGCTAGTCTGGCTGATGAGGGGTCATAACCCAAAACCGGTCCCAGGATGCTTGTTTCCATTCCAGGGAGGACCCAGCTTGGCAGTTCAGGCTGGACTGTTCATATGAGGAACAGGGTCAAGACTGATTTGCATATGTCTGGGTCCAAACTGTGGTGGCGTAGTGAGCAAAAGATCAATGGATTTAACCCAGATCTCTTGACTGGAGGAGAATGCTTGATTTATTCAGCATTCCTTCCATTTGTTGCAGCAGAATTTATTTGCTCCAAGTGGGATGGGTATGTCCAGATGTGGGTCCCTCGCTTGCTGTGTCGCTGGATTCAAGCTAGCCTGGCTGATGAGGGGTGAAATCTCGAAACTGGTCCCAGGATGCTTGTTTCCAGTCCAGGGAGGACCCAGTTTGGCAGTTCGGGCTCGACTGTTCTCATGAGGAGCAGGGTCAAGACTCATTTGGCTATGGCTGACACTAAGCACACTTCAAGTTTCGACTGTATATGATCAAAATGTAATAAAGAGAAATGGACCTTGTCTCTAGCCTTGGGCGAACCAAGCTTAGCTGACCTTCTTAATTCTGCCAACAGTAAATTTGAATGGATTAAACACTCACTTGATGATAACATCCCAATCACTACAATGAAAAGAGGTCAAAAAGAAAAATCTACATCCTAGTTCACCTCCCACCCTGTTTTCTTGAAAAAAGAATGAAAAACTGGAAAGGAAATGGAGGATAAAATATGAGGAACACCTAAAAATGCCTGTCAGCTTGCAAATAGGAATTACCATCTTGAAATTGAAAGGTCCCAAGCGTCCTACTGCGAAGCCAAAATTAGCACAGCAGCCAACTTCCTAAGGGAATGTATTCAAATCATTAAATCTCTCACCGCACCAAAAATAGAAAAAACTCTTCCTATCCCTATAGTAGCATGCTGCGCCAAATTGGCAGCTTTCTTTCAGAAAAAAATTCTGATATATCTTATGTTACAACAAAACAAGACTTCTAATGCTCCCTCATCAAAAAATCAAACGCCCAACATATCTTCCATTTGTCATAATCCCTCCTCATCAACTAGGAATGACTTCTTGTAGTATTTAGCAAGGTCAAATCGGAATCCCGTCTGAATCCCCCACCACCACACATACTTCTGCAAGGAGCACAAGTTATTTTCCCCACCGTACTGGAACACCTCAATCTCTCTCTCTCCACTGGAGTAGTGCCCCCCAAGGTGGAAACATGCATTGGTCAAACCCCTGCTAAAAGAAGCAATCTTGACCATTCATTCCCAGGGCATTACAGGCCAATCTCCCTGCTTCCAGTCATAGGGAAGGTGCTGGAAAAACATGTCAACCAAAAGTTGTCCTTATTTCTTGAAGACAACCATCTCTTGCACCCTAGTGAGACGGGATTCTGTCCACAACATAGCATAGAAACCACCCTCCTTACAGTCAGGGAGGAGCTAAAAAAGCTGCTGGACAAGGGATGGAACTGCTTCTATCATCATCCTGGACCTGAGCACAATGTGTGATATGGGTGACCATGAAATCCTTGTACAAAGAATGGGTGCCGCCAGAATAAAGTATGTCACTCTTAATTGCCACATCCTTCTTAAAGGACAGATCATTCAGGATTTTTAATAACTCATGCTACTCTGACGTCCTTCCCTTGAAGTGTGGGGTACTGCATGGCTCGGCCCTTAGCACCACACTTTTTAACCTGTATGTGCGCCCATTGGCAGATATTGTTCATAGGTTTTGGCTATCAATTGTCTCATATGTCAATGGCCCAAAACTGGTTGTCTCCCTTACTCTTGGAAAAGGATCACAGCACCTCCATTTGTTTCCCTGCTTGGAAAAAATGTATAACCTCTAGAAGCTTCCTCAACTTCAAA
The DNA here is from genome assembly GCF_964204655.1 of Triturus cristatus. Taxonomy (NCBI): domain Eukaryota; kingdom Metazoa; phylum Chordata; class Amphibia; order Caudata; family Salamandridae; genus Triturus; species Triturus cristatus. The sequence goes on along the minus strand of NC_140589.1, from coordinate 1,457,422,281 downwards.
GAGGGCACCAGGTAAAAATGTTGGATCCTTGCTGAATTCTACATGGAAATTCTGTGATTGCTGAGTTTGTCTCCATTCCGAAGGGTTTAACTCATAATAGATGGAATTCCTTGCAGAGATACTGGACAGTAATGGTAATTCTGGACCCTGGGAATCTCAGCATAGAATTCTACCTAACTGGTAATCAGTGCTATTGTGGACAGACATCCACGGGATTATCCTTAAATGCCATACCATAATGCATTAAACTCTTTGGCACTCCTTGCTCTTTCTCAGCACAAATCTATTCCACAAATCCAGAAAATTCAAATGTTCCAAATGTGGACAAGCCCCAGACTATTAAACAGTGAGACACCACCTAGCCTTCAGCAAGACATTGAAACTCTCTTAGTTTAACCCTGTTATCAACATGACTCTCTAGGCATCCCAAATAAACAATACAGTTTTCTTCTTTGTGCTATGTAACTTTATTTATCGAATTATTTATTCATTCATATGCCTGTTTGATAGTTTCATCTCAGATTCAAACCGAAATTCCTTCTTAACCGAGAGGACTGCTCTTCTGTCCATAGTGGTTACAAGGTCTGATTTGTTGTCTATTCATGGGTGATAAAAAACTGCACATGTGAGACACACCCAGATTCATAAATATAGCATCAAGGTAAGTAAATAATTAAACCAAAGTGGCCTGCAGATTGACTCCGTGAGTTAGACACTCATTGCTGACAAAAGTGGGGAGCTTCTTTACTGTGTTTGAAATAGCAGCAAGGCGGACCCATCCTACATTCCTTTTTGTATCATTAAAAAAAGTGATCGCTACACCTCTTATTGACAGTGCTTATTTATTTTAAAAGTTTTGTATAGCGCGAACCTGACCCTAGAGGGTATCAGAGCGCTTTACAGAGAGATGCGACACATATAGGCAATTGTGGCAGAACATCAGCAATAGACAAAATTGTCATTAAGCACGGAACGACATAATAATGGGCAAGAGAATATGACAGTAAAATACCGCAAAAAGAGTCATCTTGACGTTAGATGAGGAGTAGCTGATCACTGGGCTAGGAAGGACCCATCAGTATTAGGTAGATGTAACTAAGGACCCTGGCTAAACTTCAGGTCAGGAAAGAACTCATCAGTAGCGCTCTCACTTCCTTTTTGAAGGACACTGTTGATTGAATCAATCTCGTTTCCGTAGGCAGGGAGTTCCAGATTCTTGGGGCGATTCCTGACAAGGAACTATTGTAAGTTTTCATTTTTTTGAATTTTTTCGGTTTAAGTTACAGGGCGCTGGAGCTCCTGGAGGCACGGGCACCACCCGACAGCTCAAGTTTTTTTGCGAGGTAAACAGGAGTGTTGAAGTGAAGGGCTTTGTGGGTCATGCAGGCAAAAACACCCCTTAGGGAGTGACAGTTTCTGGCCTGTAAGCCTAGGTAAATGTGGTAAAATATGTAGGCCTCAATATTGACAACGACCTGTGTATGGAGACGTAAATGAACTCTGTAGTGCTTGCATCCTTCTACCAAATCAAACTTCTCAGGAAAAGTCTCAGAGTCACCCTGGCTGAGTTCCGGGCCATTGTAGATGCTACATCCATCCTTCCTTTCCAGGATAGACTATGTCAGAGCCTTCTATTTGGGCCTGCCCGACATTTTTCTGTCCAGGCTTCATTTTAAAACGAGAATACAGCCATAAGGCAAGAGCTTTGAATGAAATCTGAGCACATCACTGAAGCCAAGTCTGACTAAGATTGAAGCATTTTTCAGTTCCCGCCTCTAAGGCTTGGAAACAAGGATCAAGCGACCTCTCAGCAATTGAGATTACGGGGTCTTTGTAATTTGTTTAAATATAAAGACAATTGTTATCCACCTCATATTAGCAATTCCGACTAGTCTGTAGGACACTGCCATTATTTAGTTCCTTCTTTTTTCTCTCGCTCTCCTAGCGCCAAGATGCCTCCATGGTGTATGCTTGGGATCAATAAGTATATTCACTCATTCCTTCATTTTTAGTATGTCATGTGCCTCTGATGCACACCTGGTATTCTATACATGATATTTAGAATCAAATAATTAGTCAAATTAATCTTTCAAATATATGCACGGTTTACAATACCATAGAGCCTAGAAGCCAGAAAGCCCCTCTATTTCTCGTTCTTTTTTATCCCACTTGGATGAACGGAGTCCTTTCCTCGCTGGTTCTGGACTGACATTGAGTGTAGAAAGAACGAGTCTTGGGATAGAGTCGTCATTCCGCCTCCTCGTGGCATGCGCTCGTGCCTGCCTCTTCCGGCACATTGTGCTGCAGTAATTTATGTGTCATGCAAAGCAATGAAGGCATCTGATTAAAAATGCCTTCATTATGATTTATGGTAAAGAACGAGCTAACTTCTCGGTGGAGTCTGCAGCCCGTGGCTTCAGCAGCTCCGAAGCTCACAGTCAGTGCAACGCAACAATGCTCTTTCTAATGACCGAAGAACCATTAAATAAAACCCTACCTCAACCCTGTGCAATGTTTACAGCCGTATGAAGCCTTTATCAAAATTGAATTTTTAAGGGAAATGATTCGGAGCTCTGTAAATGTTTTATATACTGCAGACGGAATAGCTGGTAATTATGAAGGCAGTATGTTCTAGCGCTGTATTCTTTCTCATATCCCTCCCCGAGGGGGGACATATCATCTTTTTATGGGCTCAATCCTCGTGTGCTTGGGGAGAAAAGTTGTTTTCACGGGGAGACATATTGCTTTTAATATCAGCGCAATCGTACTTAAAAAGTACAGACAATACACATGTGTTTTAAAAACCCGAACTTGAAATGGGTTACACTTGCAAGAAAAGTGAACGTTGCATAAATCATTAATGCGCTGCATTATACTTAAGACTATTTACATAGCCGCTCCCTGGAGCGAGTCTCTCCAAAGGTTGAAATATAGTTTTGGAAAAGCAAACAATGAGGAATTTAGAAAATCCGCTGCAACTGAGGTGCCTGGCAAAATATTCTGCGTTTGCACTGCTTTTAATAGCCACTAAAGCAGATCAGTGGGTTGAAGACTAGCGGAAGAAGTATTTGCGTAACTTGCGGTTCACAGATTGGGTTTAATAAAATGATATATGTTTGCACAAATATGCCTATTTTTTTTATTTAATTGTATTTGTTGGCATTTTAAAACAATGCTACAAACAATACAAACAACAAGCCAGTTGCTAATCCGTACATAGTTATCTCGACATTCGCCCACCGTGTCAAATGCAAATGTCATTGCTCTTCTGCTGCTCAGTACATGAAAGAGAGTAAATACATTCTATCATAAACAAGCATTGGCATTGCCAATAGGTCTCGCTTTTGGGACCTTCTAAGTATTTAGTTATGCAGCACAATATCCTTGGTGCAACCACATCAACTGTTGCGTGGCTAAACACTTATAAGGTCCCAAAGGCTAGACCTATTGGCTATGCCAATGCTTGGTGTGCTTGTGTGTGTGTGTGGTTGTGTGTGTGTGTTGTGTGTGTGTGTGTGGTTGTGTGTGTGTGGTTGTGTGTGGGTGTGGGTGTGGGTGCGGTTGTGGGTGTGGCTGTGGGTGCAGGTGCGGTTGTGGGTGTGTGTGTGGATGTGTGGTTGTGTGTGGTTGTGTGTGTGGTTGTGTGTGTGTGGTTGTGTGTGGTTGTGTGTGTGGATGTGTGTGGTTGTGTGTGTGGTTGTGTGTGTGCAGTTGTGTGTGGTTGTGTGTATGGTTGTGGTTGTGTGTGTGTGGTTGTGTGTATGGTTGTGTGTGTGGTTGTGGTTGTGTGTGTGGTTGTGGTTGTGTGTGGCTGCGGTTTTGGGTGCGGGTGTGGTTGAGGGTGTGTGTGTGGATGTGTGGTTGTGTGTGGTTGTGTGTGTGGTTGTGGTTGAAGGGCATCAGATTGTTCTGACTCCTAATATTGACTTGAAGTGGGAAGAAGTGAAGTCTACTCTGTTTCAAGATCTAATTCAAATGCCCAAAACGGAGTTGAGACTCATTACTTGGAATATAGCTGGCCTTCACAAGCTGATAAAAGGGTCCCATGAGAATGCTCTTTTTGATACTCAAAGCGTTTTCATGAAACCTAGTTAACCCATCATTATGCTCTGCAAAACTTCGATTTTTATTACTACCATAAAGATGAAGGGACACAAAAGTGAGTCTAGCAAAATTTCTTGTTGAAAGTGATAACTGGATCTGCATTCAATCAATAGTTCAACCCTGGAAACCAAGTAGAATCCCCCTAGGCACAATCCTTCACCCTATCAGAGATTGGTGTGAATCATTTAGTATTATGTGGTAATCAAACACGGTAGTCGAAGTTTGCAATCAAAAGGTTCTATTTGATAGACGTCATTTCAATCCATAATATTGATAATTCAACAGTGATAATTAATGTCCATTTGTCCTTCCAAATGCAATCCAATGCATTTCGGGCATAGTGCCCTTCATCAGGGATCACTCTACAATTAAACAAAAAAATGTGAGGATGCAGCAAGAAAACCATCCATGTATACAAAATTGTTATTAGACTGACTTGAACACACGTTTTAAATTAATGGTGTCAAGCGCATAGTTGCGGTGAAAAGTATTGAAAAGGATAATCACGGTTTCAAAGGAAACGATAATCAAGAATGGATGTGATAAAACAAGTGTTTGTTAAAACCAGTGCGCCAAAGAGAGTCCCGGTGAGACAAGTGTGATTAATTGTGTAAATTGAAAAGCTAGATCACGTTACCGTAATGCGATTTGCTATTCTGTTGAGTGTGAAGATGAAAAGTCAAAACAAGGTTAAATAGGCAGGTGCTCTTAAGATCAGTGTGAGTGTGTTGAGTTCATATTAAAATGTGGCGTCCTGTGAAACATGCATTGGGGTTTATCGGTTTATCGGTAAAGTTTATAGGGCAATATCGCAAGTGAAACCTGCATTCAGGCTTTTCATTAGAGTTAAATGGCAATTTTGCAAATCCGAACTTACTTAATGTTTCGTATATCCGGAATGAAGGTGTAGAAACGAGTTTGAGTATCGCTGTGAGGTTAGAAAGGAGAACACTGTAACTGACGAGGTTTTTAAATTACGAGTATCCAGGTAAACAGAAAAGTAGGACTGAGATAGAAACTCCACCGACAGTGGCGGCCATCTTCTAGAAGGTGAAATCAGTAAATGAAGTCATGTGGGAAGTGCTCAATTACATAAGAAGTGATTTTATGAGAACAATAGTCCAATGTCAGGGCAGCGGAAGTAATGGTGGAATTAATGGTTATGTAAACTTGAAGTAATGAATTGTGATAGCTGTCAAGTTGTATCTTCACAATAGTTGAGCTAGACAACAAATTAAGCTGTCGCCCATATGACGATGTAAAAGGAACAAGCATTGGCCGAGCGCGTGAGAACAAGCATCGTGGCACCGGCGCTTTACTTTGAACATTAAAAGTAAAGCGCGGGTGCCACGATTATAGCAAAAGTAAAGAAATAGATGTTTTTTTCTATTTCTTTACTTTTGCGAAAGTGAAAGTCATCACGGTTCTAATGACCCGTGAAAGACTGCTGGTGGCCGGCTCCGCGCGTGCACGCTCGCGTGAACGCAAGCGCTAGGCCAACCAGCAGCACTTTGAAAACTCACATACAAAATGTCTCTCCGAGCAGCGCATGTGCGCTGACTCAGTGAGACCTAAAAAACAACAACTGCCACGTTCCAAAGGACAGTTTAAGAAAGAGTTCAATACGGCACCCCCTAGGGTACACAATTAATTACACACAGCGGCAGAAAATTACATAGTTCTTCCCAAGAAACGCCGTCCCCCAGTCTCCGACCTCCCCCAGGCTACCTGCGTTGTCTTATAAAGATCCATATTCTATTGTCATATCTCCAGCAGCCTCCTGATGCTCTCGGACGCACAAAACAAAAGGTTCCCAAATGTCCCTAGGGCTGGATGCTGAAGGCATCAATTCCCAAAAGGTGGTCAGTTGTGAGTGTCCAAATGTGACGTTTCTAATCCTAATAGAAGTAAAAGTGTGTGCCGTTTGCGAACCTTGACATGCGTGTCCTTGACATAACCCAACAACCCCTGTACCGGGTCGGGATCCCCGATCGTACCAATTATTTGGTGTATCACAGTAAATACATTGGATCAGTATACTGCCAGCCATGGGCAGCTCTATGCTATATGTAAAAAAGTAGCGGGAGCAAATCTGCACCTCCAGCAGCTTTCGTCATTTTTTAGGCCCATGAAATGCAAACTGGAGGATGTCCTAAGAAAGACGTCTATTTAAAAGTGATAGGTGGCAATTGTTTGAGGTGTGTGCTAAAAAAATGGACATATCAATGAAAAACACTTTGGGCCTGGTTCACAAAGGTAAACTTACACTATTGTGTAAGTTTGCGGATTTTTTTAAATTTCACAAACTACCAGTTAATAGGAAGTTCATAAATCCACAGTCCGAGAGAAGAATTCCGCACATAAAAAGAATAGGACTGTCCTATCTTTTTATCTGCTGAGTTGTAGTTTAAGAAAACAAAAAGCCCTTAAACTGACACAAAAGTGCAAGTTTATCTTTCTGAATCAAGCCCTTTGTTTAACTCCACCTGATGAGTAGGTTGAAAGTGTCCTCTTGGCGATGTTCTCGTCTACAGGGAACCTGGACTGGCAGATCGATATGGACTATTCCCGTTGGAGCAGGGCCAAGACTGATTTGAATATGGCAGATCTCTGTCCAGAGTGGCATAGTGGATGAGAATTAATGGTCTGGAATATGGCTTATGTGATCACTGGTAGCTGACAGTAATTTAACTCTTCCTTCCATCATCTTGTTGTTTATAGCAGCAGGTGCCCCTAAGCACCATCAGTGTTCCCTGTATGAATGGGTGTGCACAGACATGTGTCCTGTGCTCAGTGTGCCAGGACTCCAGCTTTACCTTACTGACGAGACCTAAGTAGGTCAAAACCTATCTGGAATTGCTACTGCTGTCGTCTGGAGTGGACCATGCCTGGCAGTTTGGGCTGGACTGTTCCTACTGGAGCAGGATGAAAATTATTTGCATATGTTGGTCTTTGCCTAAAGTGGCATGATTGGCAAAAACAAGTGGTCTGGAATGTAGCCCAGATGAGCACCAGAGGCTGAGATCAGTTTAATAATTTCTTCCATCACCTTGTTGTATATTACAGTGTTCCAGTCAAGGCACACTTAGGCAAAGTGTTGCACCAACAAGGAAGACTCCCTAAATGCATTCCCTGTTAGCACTATATGGGTCTAGAAAGGCTGTAGTCTGCATCACGCTGCAAGGCAATGAAGATTTGACAAAACCAATAGATCCCGCCTATGCAAGGTCTAATGGCTTTACCAATAAGTTTTAGCCATGTTGTACACCAGCGTGGCTGCTGTTCAGAATGGCTAAAAGTTAGTGGCGTAAAGGAGAGTGGAGTGGAGTGGTGTAGTAGAGCGGCGTGTTATGGTATGGCATGGAGTGGCGTAGAGTGGGATGGAGTGGCATAGAGCAGAGATGAATGATGTGAAGTGGCCTAGGGTTGTGGAGGGAGTAGAGTGGAAAGGTGTAGAGTGGAGTTGAGTGTCGTAGAGTTGAGTGGTGTAGAGTATCATAGAGGGGGGACTGTAGGAGGGTAGGATCTGCTTCTTATGGTTACCCCCACTTTTTGCTGCTGTTTCACTGTTTTTGGACTTTAATCTGGCTGGGGCCCTGCTATCCAGGACCCCAGCCTAGCTGCTTCCTCTCTAAATTGATTCCATGTACCTTAGGTACCCACCAGATTGTATTCTGGGGTACCCTTATGAGTCCCTAGTATATGGTATACTATGTACCAAGGGCATAGGTACCCCAGAGGCCTACCAGGGGCTGCAACATGTATTATGCCACCCCTGGGAAGCCACCCAAAATGACACCACAGGTCTGCTACTGCAGCCTGAGTAAGGTGGTGCATGCACCCCTTACTGAGATAATGGTTCACTATATCTCACCCTATCACTGAACAAATAAACAATCAGTCACCCCTATGGCAGGCATTATCATTTATGAAGGCAGGGTGCTTTGTTTTGGAGAGGGTGCCCATGCATGAGCAGAGCCCCTCTGCAGCCTTCGGAATCTATTCTCCGGGGTTGTCTGTGATGCAACCTGACCATATACTCTTAAGTGCATTATAACCTCGTGGTAAATGCTAACTTTGGGAGGGCTGCACGGAAACATGTCGTGTTTGGTGTCAACCACCTTGGAATCATACCCCCACACCAGTAACTGGTGTGGGAGTATGATCCCACCCTTCTAGAGGGAGAGACATGACAGCACCGGTATACCCGGTACCAGCTAACAGAGCCCTGGCATCGCAAAATGGATGCTGCCAGCCACAGACACAAGTCTGGCCTCCTGCTGCTGACTGAAACTCCAGCAGGGGAGGCCTGGACAATAGGTTTCCTGTCACAGGGAGGTGTTATCACCTCCCAGACAGGTCTTAGTGGATTAGGGCTGGGTGGTAACACTCCAGGAGTGCTTTGAAGTCTGCACTGGGGGCACATTTGGTGTCCCTGTGCATAGTCCAGCTCAAATCGGTTGCAGGGGCTACCAGCCCCTGCTCTGGCACGAAAGGAACAAAGGAAATGGGTGTAGTCAGCCCTCTGTCCTCACCCTCCCATAGGTGGGTCCCCAGAGTATGTTCAACCCCTTCCTTGGGTATAAGAAAGGAACCCCTGGCTACAGGACTTTAGATTACACCTGGATGAAACTCTGATACAGAAATCCTAGCACTTCGATGATCTACATGACTAGATGACTGAAGAATCTCCCTTGGAGTAAAGGAGTTACTCCCCTGCTTGGCAGGCACCAAAGACGCATCTGCCCAGTTTGCATCTCCGAAGCTCCCGCCGGACTCCAAAGTATTTGCATCACAGGAGGTGGGTTTTCAGACTTCCCAGAGGCTGACCCGAGTCCCCAGCAAAGCTGAGACTGGTAGCCCTCATGGGTACCATGGAGCCAGAAACCCTGGACACCGTGCACATTTGCAAGTGCATCAGTTTCTCGACGTCCTTTGAGGCTGTGCATTGGGTTACTTGTAGCCCAGACCCCGAGCACCTTTTCCACCGAAGATTGCTGGCCTTCACTCCACGAGTGTTCCGTGAGCCGGCCCTTTGTGTTTTCACTCGAGGTACCTTTGCGATCCCTGGTCCGTTGACTGGTGGGTCCCTGTGAATGCAATTTTAACTTTAATTGGGCTTCCCTGGTTGCTCCAGACGTGCCTTGACTCTCCATTGCTTGGGGAGTCCCCAGGACCTTGCTGGTCCGCACTGAAGCATCTTTCTTCTTTCTGCATGGGTTGCTGTTGCCAAGGCTCGTTGTGTCCAATCTGGGTACAGACGCTGCAGCACTTGACATCCTTTGTGGGACAGCTCGAATCAGCTCCTGGTTGTCCTTGATGCCTCCTGGTCCTCGTGGCTGAAGAGTCAAGCTTCCCCTCCTCGCACCTGAAGTACCCAACATTGGTGGGCATTCGTCTATTGTGCCCCTGGTCACTGGCAAGTGACCCAGACTCTGTCCCCTCTGCTTTCAGGTTCTTCACATCTTCGATCCAGGCTTGGATCTCTTCGGACACTTCTCCTCTTCCCGACAGCAGCACTTTTCAGCATCCTGCCATTGAAAACGACGACGCGACCCAACACCATTTGACACCTATGTACCTGGCTTCCCTGGGTGAGGTAACATGAGTACTCCGGTGCTCCCGTGGGTGTTGACTCTAGAACCATCTAAGTCCAAAAGGGTTTGTTCCTAGTCCACTCATAAGTGTCCTTAAACTTTAAAATTCTAACTGCGACTTTCCCCATAGAAGCTAACGGAGCTCGCGGCTGTGTTCACACACTGCACATGTCCCCCCGTGGGTCCCCTGTGTCACTACCTTGGGTGGTTCCTTGGGGTCCCAGTGATTCTACAGGCTCTAGGCCTTGTGTCTAGTCAAGTCGTGGTTCTTATTCCACTTTCTTAATATATGGTTTGGCTTGCCCCTAGGGCCTATTGTATATTGTGCTAATTTACTGTGATATTTGAAGCGTAACATATGTGTTTTGACCTCTAGCCTCATAAAGTGGCTAGTAGGGTGTGTTTTATTAATAAATACATATATTTTATATATATACCTGGTGTGGTCTCATTTCATTTAGCCATTCAAGAGATTATAGACTGGTAAAACAAGCTGCTTTACATTCCTTCAAGACAGCCTGAAGGCTGCTCTTCATAGCTACCACTAGGATAGCTTTCAGATAAGGTTGTCCCAACGATTCTACATGCTCTAGGCACTGTGTCTAGTCAAGTTGTGGTTCTTATACCACTTTCTTAATATCTGGTTTGGTCCCCCCCTGGGGCCCATTGTATATTGTGCTATTTACTGTTGTTTTAGAACTGTATTGTTGTGTACCTTGGACTCTAATCTCATAAAGAGATTAGTAGTGAGTGTTTAGAAATAAATACATATATTTTATATATACCTTGTGTGGTTCTCCTTTCATTCAGTGATTCAAGAGGTTCTAATCTTGTAAACCAAGCTGCTTTACACTCCTTCAAGACTTAGCCTGAAGGCTGCTCTCCAAAGCTACCACTAGGATAGCTTTCAATAAAAGTTGTCTTTAAACCTATTCATCAATAAGGGTTGTTTGGGCTGGTGCAAGATGCCCACTATAACTAGTGGACAGCATATACCAAGCCAACTTCTCACAGGGACAGTGTTCATAGAGTGGATTGACAGAGTGCTGTTGAGTGGAGTGCTGTAAAGCAAAGAGGGGTGGTGTAAAGGGTGTTGCATACTGCCACTGGATTCAAGCAAGCCTGGCTGAAGACGGCTGAAATGCCAGAAACCGGTCCTAGGAAGCTTGTTTGCGGTCCAGGGAAGACATGGCTTGGCAGTTCGGGCTGGACTGTTCCCATGAGGCACAAGGTCAGACTGATTTGCATATGGCCATGTCTGAACTGGGGTGGCAGAGTGGGCTAAAGAACGGTGATGGATTAAACCCAGATCAGTTGACTGGGGGTGAGTGCTTGCAATGTTCAACACTCCGTCCATCATTTCCTTTGGATTTTGCTTTGTTCGCCATAAGTTGGCAGGGTATGCTCAGACGTGAGTCCCTTGCTCACTTTGCCACTGGATTCAAGCAAGCCTGGCTGAAGACGGCTGAAATGCCAGAAACCGGTCCTAGGAAGCTTGTTTGCGGTCCAGGGAAGACATGGCTTGGCAGTATGGGGTGGACTGTTCCCATGAGGCACAAGGTCAGACTGATTTGCATATGGCCATGTCTGAACTGGGGTGGCAGAGTGGGCTAAAGAACGGTGATGGATTAAACCCAGATCAGTTGACTGGGGGTGAGTGCTTGCAATGTTCAACACTCCGTCCATCATTTCCTTTGGTTTTTGCTTTGTTCGCCATAAGTTGGCAGGGTATGCTCAGACGTGAGTCCCTTGCTCACTTTGCCACTGGATTCAAGCAAGCCTGGCTGAAGACGGCTGAAATGCCAGAAACCGGTCCTAGGAAGCTTGTTTGCGGTCCAGGGAAGACATGGCTTGGCAGTTCGGGCTGGACTGTTCCCATGAGGCACAAGGTCAGACTGATTTGCATATGGCCATGTCTGAACTGGGGTGGCAGAGTGGGCTAAAGAACGGTGATGGATTAAACCCAGATCAGTTGACTGGGGGTGAGTGCTTGCAATGTTCAACACTCCGTCCATCATTTCCTTTGGTTTTTGCTTTGTTCGCCATAAGTTGGCAGGGTATGCTCAGACGTGAGTCCCTTGCTCACTTTGCCACTGGATTCAAGCAACCCTGGCTGAAGACGGCTGAAATGCCAGAAACCGGTCCTAGGAAGCTTGTTTGCGGTCCAGGGAAGACATGGCTTGGCAGTTCGGGCTGGACTGTTCCCATGAGGCGCAAGGTCAGACTGATTTGCATATGGCCATGTCTGAACTGGGGTGGCAGAGTGGGCTAAAGAACGGTGATGGATTAAACCCAGATCAGTTGACTGTGGGTGAGTGCTTGCAATGTTCAACACTCCGTCCATCATTTCCTTTGGTATTTGCTTTGTTCGCCATAAGTTGGCAGGGTATGCTCAGACGTGAGTCCCTTGCTCACTTTGCCACTGGATTCAAGCAAGCCTGGCTGAAGACGGCTGAAATGCCAGAAACCGGTCCTAGGAAGCTTGTTTGCGGTCCAGGGAAGACATGGCTTGGCAGTTCGGGCTGGACTGTTCCCATGAGGCACAAGGTCAGACTGATTTGCATATGGCCATGTCTGAACTGGGGTGGCAGAGTGGGCTAAAGAACGGTGATGGATTAAACCCAGATCAGTTGACTGGGGGTGAGTGCTTGCAATGTTCAACACTCCGTCCATCATTTCCTTTGGTTTTTGCTTTGTTCGCCATAAGTTGGCAGGGTATGCTCAGACGTGAGTCCCTTGCTCACTTTGCCACTGGATTCAAGCAAGCCTGGCTGAAGACGGCTGAAATGCCAGAAACCGGTCCTAGGAAGCTTGTTTGCGGTCCAGGGAAGACATGGCTTGGCAGTTCGGGCTGGACTGTTCCCATGAGGCACAAGGTCAGACTGATTTGCATATGGCCATGTCTGAACTGGGGTGGCAGAGTGGGCTAAAGAACGGTGATGGATTAAACCCAGATCAGTTGACTGGGGGTGAGTGCTTGCAATGTTCAACACTCCGTCCATCATTTCCTTTGGTTTTTGCCTTGTTCGCCATAAGTTGGCAGGGTATGCTCAGACGTGAGTCCCTTGCTCACTTTGCCACTGGATTCAAGCAAGCCTGGCTGAAGACGGCTGAAATGCCAGAAACCGGTCCTAGGAAGCTTGTTTGCGGTCCAGGGAAGACATGGCTTGGCAGTTCGGGCTGGACTGTTCCCATGAGGCACAAGGTCAGACTGATTTGCATATGGCCATGTCTGACCTGGGGTGGCAGAGTGGGCTAAAGAACGGTGATGGATTAAACCCAGATCAGTTGACTGGGGGTGAGTGCTTGCAATGTTCAACACTCCGTCCATCATTTCCTTTGGTTTTTGCTTCGAGAAGAGTTGATTGTCATACAGTGGAGTGGCATATAGTGGAGTAGCGTGGTAGAGTCGAATGACATAGAGTGGAGTAGAGTGTTGTAGAGTGGCGTAGAGTGGAATAGTGGAGTGGAGTAGTGTATCATATAATAGAGTAGAGTGAAGTGGCATGAAGTGGCGTAGAGCGAGTTGCATAGAGCGGTGTAGTAGAGTGGCATAGAGTGGAGTAGAGTTTAATGGCGTCATAGAGTGCAGTTTCGTGAAGTGCAGTGTCGTAGGATGAAGTGTCATAGAGTGGAATAGAGAGGCCTAGAGTGAAGTGGTGTAAACTACAGAGTAGATTGGAGTAGAGTGTAGTGGCATAGAGTGCATTTGTTTTTAGAAAAGTGGCTTAGAGCGCATTGATGTAGAGCACAGTGAAGTAGAGTAGAGCAGCGTAGAGTTCAGTGGTCTAGATTATCAGTAGAGTGAAGTGCTGAGCATAGAGTGCAGTGGCACAGAGTGGAGTGGTGCATGGTGGAGTGGTGCAGGGGGGATGGTTCAAAGTGGACAGGTGCAGAGTGGAGTGGCTTAGAGCAGAGTGGTACAAGGTAGTGCGCAGAGGTGTAGAGTAGAGTGGCATAAAGTAGAAGGCATAGAGTGTAATGGAGTGCAGTGGTGTGCAGTGGTGCAGAGTTAATTAGAGTGGTGCAGAGTGGAGTGGTGTAAAGTGAAGTGATGCAAAGATGAGTGCAGTGGCGTAGAGTGCAGTGGCATAGAGTTCCTTAGAGTGGCATAGAGTTGAGTGGCGTAGAGTAGATTGCGGTGGCATAGAGTGCAGAGACACAGAGTAGAGTGGCAAAGAGTTCAGTGGCAAGAGAGCAAAGTAGAATAGAGTAGCTTAGAGTGTAGTGACATAGACTGCAATGGTGTAGCATACAGTGGTGTAGAGTGCAGCGGCATAGAGTAGAGTGTTGTAGAGTATAGTGGCATAGAGTTCAGTGGTACAGAGTAGCTGGCATAGAGTGCAGTGGCATACAGTGCATTGGCTTTGTGTAAAGTGGTGTAGAGTGCATTGGTGGGGAGTGCAGTGGTTTAGAGTGGAGTGGCATGGAGCACAGTGGTATATAATACAATGGTGCAGAGTAGAGTGGAGCAGCATAGAGTGCAGTGGCATAAAATGGAGTGGCGCAGAGTGGTGCAGTGTTGTGGCATAGTGTGCAGTGACATAGAGTATATTGTTTGAGAGTAGAGTGAATTTGCATGGTGTGGCATGGTGCAGGGAAGAGTGGAGTGATGCAGGGTAGAGTGCAGTGGCATAGAGTAGTTGAGAAGAGTGCACTGGCATGGAGTGGTACAAAGTAGAGTGCATTAACATAGAGTAGAGTGATGCAGAATACAGTGGTGTAAAGTGTAGTGGCATAGAGTGCATTGGCATAGAGTGCACCAGAGTGGCATAGAGTTGAGTGGTGTAGAGTGCAATGGCACAGCATGCAGTGGTGCAAAGTAGAGTGGAGTAGAGTTTAGTGGTGGAGAGTGCAGTCTTGCAGAGTAGAGTGTCATGGAATACAATGGTGTGGTGTAGAGTGCATTGGCATATAGTGAAGTGGTGTAGATAACAGTGGTGCAGAGTAGAGTGGTGTAGAGAGCAATATCATAGAGTACAGTGGTGCAGAGTAGACTAGAGTAGTGTAGAGAGCAGTGACATAGAGAGCAATGGTGTAAAGTAGAATAAAGTACAGTGCCATAGAGTCGAGTGTTGTAGAGTATAGTTGTGTGGAGAGCAGTGGTGTATAGTAGAGTATAGTGGGTTAGAGAAAATTGAAATAGAGTAGAGTGGTTCAGAGTGTAGTGGCATAGAGTGTAGTGACATAGAGTGTAGCAGAGTTGTGCAGAGTAGAGCACAGTGGCATTGAGTGCTGTGGCACAGAGTACAGTATTACAGAGTAGAGTGTCGAGTGGCAGAGTGCAGTGGCATAGAGTAGAGTGTTGCAGAGTAGAGCATAGTGGCAAAGAGTGCAGTGGTGCAGCATAGATTGGCTTAGAGTACAGTGACATAGAGTGCATTGGTTGTGAGTAAAGGGTGTAGAGTGCATTGGCGTGGAACACAGTAGAGCTGGATACAATGGTTAATGTAAATTGCAGTGGCATAGAGTAGAATTGTGCACAGTAGAGATGAGTAGCACAGAGTGGAGTAGTGCAGCATAGAGTGGAGTGGTGCAAATTAGATTGTTTCAGAGTAGAGTGAAGTGGCGTATAGTGGAGTGGTATCTGGTAGCATGGAGTGGTGCAGGGTAGAGTGCAGTGGTGTAGTGGAGTAGAGTGCAGAGGCGTTGGTGTAGATTACATTAGGGTGGCATCAATTGGATTTGCATAGAGTGCATTGGTGTAGAGTGGAGTGGTACAGAGTAAAATGCATTGGTGTAGAGTGCAGTGGTACAGAGTGCAGTATTGTAGAGTAAAGTGGCATAAAGTGGCGTGGCGTAGGGTGCAGTGATGCAGAGTAGAGTGTATTGACCTAGATTGGAGTGGTGTAGAGAGCAGTGGTGAAGAGTGCAGTGGCGCATAGCAGACTAAAGTGGGGTGGAGTGCATTGGCATAGAGTAGAGTTGTGTAGAGTAGAGTAGAGAGGCACAGACTGAAGTGTCATAGAGTGAAGTGTGCAGAGTAGAGTGCAGTGACGCAGTGTGGAGTGGCATAGTGTGGATTGATGTAGAGTAGAATGCAGGGGCGTGTAGTGGTGCAGAGTAAAGTGGAGTGGGGTAAAGTGGAGTATGCATAGTGTGGTAGGGCCGTGCCATTACAGACAACACATCTTCAATTGAAATAACCAATACATTTGCACAGATATAGTTTTACCAATAAAAGTATACAGTGCACAAACATTAATGTGTGAAAATGTCATCACCTATTGTATTGATTTTTATATATTGTATCATATCATAATATTTGTTTCCACCACACTTCAGAATGTGCTTCACTTGCGCTTCTCTAATTCTATATCCTGAAATATCTACATAGTTAATTTACAGACAATTACATTTTGTTGTGTGCTTGAACAAAATAACATTGTACAGCATTCATTCCAACCCCCCCCCGCCCCCAGGAGCCAGCATGATTGTCCCATAAATCCTCTCACTTTGAAGTCAGATGAACAAAAAGTGAACACCAACCTCCCTCGGAAGACAGAGCCTGACATTTGACCTCTGTCTTTGAATGCACATCAAATATGACATGTGACAAGATAAGAACTAGATTTAATGGTCTGTAAACAGAAATCGAGCACCAGTGAAAGGATACTGTAAATAGTGTATGGACCCCGGAAGGGACAAACTCAAGCTGGACAGCCTAAAAACAAATAAAGCCAGAAAATAGAAAGCAAGCAAATGTGAGCTACACACCACAAAGCAAATGGTAAGCAATGGGTGGAATGCATTCCCAGGGAATCTTTCAGAATGCCAAAACAATGGAGTAATCATTACAATATTACTGCCTATATGGTATAACAAATTTATCAAAATGAATAATAGACCATGCTCCCATTTATTTCCTCCAATTTAGGCATGTCTTCTTGTTTTTAATCGGTTACAACGGCATGATTTTCAAACTGCGGTTTTGTTGTTCATATGTTACATAGTGTTCTAAAAGTGGTTTACCTTGGTTGGTTTATGGATGTTCCGGTAGTGCGCTTGTACCCTCATTTTGAGTGTATGAATGGTTCTTCCTATGTTATGTTTGTTCCACGGGCATTTTATCTGGTATATAGCAAAAGGACGGTGCAATCTAACCATTCTTTGATCTTTTAATTCTTTTCAAGTTGCATCCATAAAGGTAGTTGTTTTGTGACTTCCCAGTTTGCATATTGAGTAATCATGACCAATGTGAAAGTCCTGTGGCTTCTTCCATATGTTGCTTCTTGATGTTACTTTTTGATGTATGAATTTGGGTCTTAGATCATCGATCATAGTAGGTTTGTTTTGGACGATTTCGCCCAGGGTTAGGTTGTCTGTAAGTAGGTTATATTTTTTATAGTGATTTTAATATATAATGATGTCCCTCATTGTATTGTGTAATACATATTAGAGATTTGTCCTGTGTTGAGTTTTTCTTTTTAGTTTTAGGAAGATTATTACTTTTCATGTTCAGAGCTTCTTAAAGGTAATTCAAGTTTTACATTTTCAGACCCTCTTGTTCATGAGATGTTGTTTCAGATTGTTTGTTCACATTCCATGTTGTCACTGCAATTATATCAGACATGCATACTTTCTCCTGTTTGGATGTTCTTTTAAGAAAGCAGATTATTATTTGGAGGGAGCAACTGCTCACCTCAAGGAATAGTAACACTCCTTGTCAGAATGAATCTTCAAAGGAGCTATGGCATAGAGCTGACAGGCTTAACTTAAGGCAACGTGTAAGGTTTTTATGCAGTACCAAAACAGTAATAAAGTCAAAACACCAAGCAATAAAAATTCCAAACCAAATTGGAAAAATAGAGTAATATTTAATACGCTAATTGACACCAAAATGGCAAAAATCAAATACATGGAATTGGAGATATACCTTTTTAGATTTTTAAATAGAAATTGCACCAGAAAGCACTAAGCACTGATGATTTTCTATGGAAGGGGATCAATGGGGCCAAGATGTGATTTGAGGGCAAACGTGATGGAACCAGGGTGAAAAATGGCAAGTAGATGGTCCTGGTGAAAATTTGAAAGTCAAAAAGTTCAAAAAAGGTTAAATGGACTTTGTAATTGTTTTCATAGAAATGTGTTGAAATTGCTTCCATGTCCCAATGCAGAATGGGACTTTGTCACTTTTTGCGAAGAAAAATCCTTAGGCAAGGGACTTGCTGGAATTGTAACCGCTGTTGTGGAACTGAACGACACATATTTCAAGCAGTTTTTTCTCGATGGTGTTCTTCAGCTTTGGAGATTTTTGGGTAAAAACTTCTAAGTCCCAACGTAGAATGGGAGTGTGAGAAGTTGGCCTGGTATATGCTGTCCACTAATTAAAGTTGGCACCTTCCACCAGTCCAAACAACCCTTGTGGTGATTTAAGAGGTCAAAGATAACCTTAGAAAGCTATCCAAGTGGTAGCTGTGGAGAGCAGTCTTCAGGCTTAGACTTGAAAGAATTTTAAGCAGCTTGTTTTACTGGAATGCAATCTTATAGTATTGGTTAAATGAAAGGAGAACCACACAGTAGTTATAAATATTCTAGTACGACACAGTATCTGCTACACACAGATAACCACAAAACACACAATACTGTAGCACAGAAACAATAGTAAATAGCACTAATACACTGTGGGCTCCAGGGGGAGACCAGACCATATACTAAAATATTGGTATAAGATCCACGACTCGAGTCAAGACAGTGTCTAGAGGATGTAGAATCATTGGGACCCCAAGGAACCACCCAAGGTGAGTAAGTAGGGACCCCAGGGAGGATGGGTGCAGTGTGGGAACACAACTGCGGGTGCGGTACAATTCTATGGGAGAGTCCCGATTGCAGTTTTAAAGTTTAAGGACCCTTCCCAATGGACTTCGAAGAAACCCCGTGGAAGTTCGGTGGTTGGAGAGCCACCCCATCCTTGGATACTATAGTACCAGAGTTACCTATCCCAGGGAAGCCGGGTGCATAGGTATGAATTGGCATCGGAAACCTCTGTCGATCTCCAAGGAGGACTTCGAAGAAGAGCCACTGCTAGGAAGAAGATAAGTGTCCAATGGAATCCAAAGGTGGATTCTAGTTGAAGAGTACCTGAAAGCAGAGGGGACAGAGTCTGGGTCATTCAGGAGTGACCAGGTGCTCGGTAGACGAATGCCAACCAATGTCGTGTGCTTCAGGTGCATTGAGGGGGTTCTTGCCTCTGCAGCCACAGGGACCAGGAGATGTTGAGGATGACCAGGAGCCAGATACAAGCTGTCCCACAAAGGATGTCGAGTGCTGAGGGGTCGGAGTGCGCCTGGAGCACCAATAAGCTTTGGCAAAGGCAATACATGAAGAAGGTCAAGAAAGGTTACAGTTCAGACCAGCAAGGTCCAGGAGACTCACCAAACACAGGGGAGTCCTGGCAGGCCTGGAGCAACCAGGGGAGCCCAAGAAAAGCAGTGTTGACCCTCAAGAGAACCCAAAGGCCAGAGGAACAGGAGTCGCAAGGGGACCTCAAGCCATTTCACAAAGCAGCAGCCCACGGAGCACTCTGTGCAAGGAGGCCAGAGTTCTTTGTAGGAAATGGTGCCAGAGGTTGGGGCTTCTTGTAGCCCAGTGCACTTGTTTGGGAAATGCCAACAAGCATATGCACTTGCAAATGAATGCTGTGCACAGGGGTACTGGTATTGCAGCCCCCACAAGGAATTCTGACCTCAAGGGACTTGGAAACCCACCTACTGTGTTCCTGGAGCCTTTGTAGTCTGTAGGAGCTCAGGAGCAGCAGACCAGTCAATTGTGATGTGGTGCCTGAGGTTGCAGGTGAGTGACTCCTTCACTCCAAGGGAGATGTCTTCAGTTGTCCTTGATGTTCCACAGGTCCTGCATGGAGCCTGTGTGGTGCACGGGCACAGACAATGCTTTGGACGGAGAGGGAGATGAGGTCGGGCCCAAACAAAGTCCAGAGTGTCCAGACGGTCGAAGTTCAGTGGTTTCTGGTTCAGAATCTTGTCCACATCGAATCTAGGGTCCTACAGCCAGGTAAGCCCTTTTGTACCCATGGGAGAGGGTTGGACAGATTCAGGGGACCCTCCCAGGGGAGGGTCAGGACAGTGGGGAGGTTACTTCCATGTTCTTTGTCCAATTTCATGCCAGAGCAGGAGCCAAAGGCTCCCAGGACTGGTTTGAACTGGACTATGCACAGAGACACCAAAAGTGCCCCTCAGGCAGACTTTTGGTCGCTGGCAAGCGCACCCACCCAGCCCTAATACACTAAATCCTGTCTGGGAGGTGGTCATACCTCCCTGTGACAGGATGCCTATTGTTGCACCTTTCTCTGCTCGAGGGCAGAAATGTGTCTCTGCTCAGCAGCAACCATTTTGTACTACCTGGGACTAGAACGCTGGTACTGGGAACACCAGGGACCCAACGAAGCTCGCTTCTGAGGGCCGGAATCATACCTACCACACCGGTTACCGGTCATAAATAGCTGATACACTGACAACCCGGGAGAATGGACTCCGTATGCTACAGGGGTGTCCTGCTCATGCAGTGGTATCCTCTCACTTAGAACCACGCACACTGCCTTCAGGATTGTTAAGGCCTGCTATAGGGGTGACTTATAGGTTTTAGGTGCAGTGACCCTTAGATATAGTAAACCTATCTAATGTAAGAGGTGCATGCACCATCTTACACAGGCTGCAATTGCAGGCCTGTAGTTCCATTTTGCATGGCCTCTTATGGGTGGCATAATACATGCTTTAGCCCATGGGAGGCCTCTGCGATACCTATGCCCTGGGTATATGGGTACCATGTACTAGGGACTGACAAGGGTACCTCAGTATCCAATATGGAGTGTACCTAAGTACAAGACATAACAGTTTAGGGAGAAAGCAGATAGACTGTGTTTCTGATTAGCAGACTAGTCAGACTAGTCAAAAACAATATTACATGAAACAAAAAGTGGGGGTAACCATAAGAAGCAGATCCTACTTTCCTACAACCCCCCCCAAACGTAAGGAGATGAGACTAACCTTGCCTAGTTGATTCTTCATTTTCCAAGTGGAGATATCTGGAGAGTCCATCTGCATTGGCATGGTTACTCCCAGGTCTATGTTCCACTGTATAGTCTATCCCCTGTAGGGAAATGGCCCACCACAGAATTTGGGGTTTTTCACCCTTCATCTGTGTTAGCCATAGGAGGGGCGTATGGTCTGTCTGAACAATGAAGTGAGTGCCAAACAGGTGTGGCCTCAACGTCTTCAGGGCCCAGACCACAACAAAGGCTTCCCTCTCTATAGCTGACCAACGTTTCTCTCTGGGGGTCAACCTTCTGCTGATAAAAGCTACAGGTTGACCCTGACCCTCTGCATTCAGTTGTGATAACACAGTCTCTACCCCCAACTGAGATACATCTGTTTGGACAATAAATTGCTTGGAGTAGTCAGGACTCAGCATAATGGGAGCAGTGCACATAGCTTGCTTGAGCTCATCAAATGCCTTCTGACAGCTAACTGTCCACTGAACCTTCTTGGGCATTCTCTTTGATGTGAGATCATTCAAGGGAGTCACTATAGACCCATATCCTTTAACAAATCTCCTGTAATACCAGGTCAGGCCCAAGAAAGCTCTGACCTGAGTCTGGGTAGTTGGATCAACCCAGTCCATGATGGTCTGGATTCTGCTCTGTAATGGTGGAACCTGGCCTCCACTCACAAGGTGGCTCAGGTACACAACCTTGCTCTGCCCTATCTGGCACATAGTAGGATTGATAGTGAGGCCTGCTCTCTGCAGCTGCTGAGGTCACAGGCTTCAACACCCAAACCTTCTGCCCTGGCTGATAAACAGTCAGACCTGCCTTCTGGTCATGCCAATCATTTTTTAATTCTTGACTTGCCTCAAGGTTTTTACTGGCCTTCTTCATGTACTCTGCCATCCTGGAGCGAAGAACAAGTACATAGTCCACTATGTCTTGCTTAGGAGGTTTGAAAGGTAACTCCCATCCTTCCTTCACTAAACACAAGGGTCCCCTAACTGGATGCCCAAACAGAAGTTCAAAATGGCTGTTACCAACTCCCTTCTGTGGGACCTCTCTGTAGGCAAAGAGAAGGCAGGGCAACAGGACATCCCATTTTAGCCTAAGCTTTTCTGGGAGGCCCATGATCATGCCCTTGAGGGTTTAGTTGAACCTTTCAACTATCCCATTGTATTGTTGGCGATAGGGTGTGGTGAACTTGTAGTTCACGCCACACTCCTTCCACATTGTAGTGATAGAACTGGACATGAAGTTTTACCTCTGTTAGTTAAGACCTCCTTAGGGAAACACACTCTGGAAAAGATTCCCAGAAGGGCACTGGCCACCACAGGGGCTGTGGTGGTTCTAAGGGGTATTTCCTCTGGATACCTAGTGGCATGGTCCACCACCACTAGTATGTAACTGTGTCCAGATGCTGTAGGAGGGTTCATGGGACCAATGATATCAATCCCAACCCTCTCAAAGGGAACCCCCACCATAGGTAGTGATATGAGGGGGGTCTTTGTGGTATCACCTGACTTACCACTGGCTTGACAGGTGGTACAGGAGCGACAAAACACATTTGGATCCTCTGACTTGTGAGGCCAGTGAAAGTGAGGGACAAGCCTGTCCCAAGTTTTACCTTGGCCTAGGTGTCCTGCTGAGGGAATATCATGTGCCAAGGTGAGTAGGAAGCCCCTAAACGTCAGAGGTATGACCAACCTCCTGGGGGCACCAGGCTTGGGGTCTCTACCCTCTGAGTACAGGAGTACCTCATCCCAATAGATGCTGTGGGATCCACTGATACTCCCAGCAGCCTCAGCAGCAGCTTGCTGTCTAAGGGGTTTAAGAGAAGGGCAGGTTTGTTTTCTTCAGACTCAAGTGTGCCTTGGATGGGCCCCCTGTCCCCAAAAACTCAACCTGATCAGGTTCCAGTTCCTCTGAGACAGTTCCTTCACAGGGACTGAAAGCATGTCCTTCAAGAGCCTGATCCTCACACTGAGTCTGGGGGGAAGACACAGCCTTACCCCTCCTGCTCTTTCTCTTGGAAGGCCCTTTGACCATTGTTCCAGGATCCAAGGCCTGTTCAGTGTTAGTCAGTTTGGCCTGTGACCTGGTCACAGCAAACACATCTGCAGTGATGCCCAGCATTCCTGCATGAGTCCTTAATTCCACATCAGCCCAAGCTGATTTCCAAATCATTGCCCAACAAACACTCCACTGGAAGGTCTGACCTAACCACAACTTTCTTAGGGCCAGTTACCCCTCCCCATCTGAAATTAACAACTGCCAAGTAATGCTCAGTCCTGACATTGTTAGCATTGGTCACTTGGTACATTTCTCTAAGTATGATTTGGTCAGAGTCCACAAGATTCTCTGTCGCCATAGTGACACGTGCACCTTTCTCCATGTATGTCACGGCCTCCTTACCATTGATCAAAGGCTGTTGTCTGATTCTGCCCAGGTTACTGGGACTCACAAAAAAGGTGGCAAGATCCATGCCACCATCACAGACAAGCACAGCCTGATCTGGAGTTGTGACTAGGCCAGAACCCATCTCAGAGCCCAAGGATAACCCTACTAATCCCTTGTTCCCTGTACCACCACCTGTACTTGTGCTAGGGTACGCAGTTGCCTTAGGGGCAGTGGGGGTAGGAGGATTTTCTTTGGCTTTTGGACAGTCTACATCTCTTGTCCAATGAGTCTTTACTTCACACAAGTCACACCAAGGTTTCAGTTTGCCTTTACCTTTGTTGGATTGTGACTCCACCCCAGATGCAGGTTTTTGGGGGCCCTGATGAAGACTTCTGATATTTACCCTTGTCCCCACCCTTATCTTTTGGTCACCACAAGTGTTCTGGTTTTTCTGCTTCACCCTGGTTCTGACCCACTTATCTGCCTTCTTTCCCAATTCTTGGGGAGAAGTCAGATAAGAGTCAACCAGGTACTGATGCAATAACTGATTTTGGTAATTATTAAGGCTCTTCTCTCTCATAATCAAATTGTACAATCCCTTGAAATCTTTCACTTTGCTGCCAAGCAACCAGCCTTCCAGAGCCTTAATGGCACTATCCACAAAGTCTACCCAATCCTGATTCTGTGTCTTCTGGGTATCTCTGAACTCAACCCTGTACTATTCAGTAGTTAAGCCAAACCCATCAATGAGAGCACTCTTCAAGATTGAGTAGTTGTCAGCATGCTCTTCTCTAACAGCGAGGAGCTAATCTCTACCTTTGTCAGCAAAGGAGACCCACAAGATATCTGCCCACTGCTCTTGAGGGACCCTCTGAACTTTAAAGGCCCTCTCTAAAGCAGTTATCCATTTATGGATTTAAACCAACAAAAGGACACTGTTCCTAAAGCAGGGTGCAAAAATTCACCCATACTTAAGGGTGCAAAAAGTCACCAATGCATTTAAAAAGAAATGTGAACAGAGAAAGAAACCCTAGGTAAAGAGTACCCACAGGTAAGGGGAGAACACTTTTTGTCCTCTGATGCCCTCACACACCTGAGGGGTGTCATGCTTCATTGGATCCACTCCCCACACACCCTCATGCACCATCCGGCAGTCCTATAAAAGATCTCCGATAAAGTGCCCCTTTGGGGGGCCCATAGGGAATTGCAGTGCCGGCCCTACGAGGAGCAACTGCCCGATGACAAACCACAGCATTGTCCAATTTCACCATCGACGGACCCTGCGAAGCCCCGATGAGACCCCCACTAACCCTCGCCGCCACTGGGGCAAAGTCAGAGAATCCCTCTGAATGATCAACCTCAAAGAAGCAAGACTCTCAGACACCCTTGAATTCAACATCCAAAACCTCTCCAACTGGGTCTCCACAGCCGCTGACACCATTGCCCCCCTGAAGAACACCACCAACAGCAGACCTGCCAAGCAAGCCAGATGGTTCACTCCAGAGCTGTTGAACCTCAAGAACCACTGTAAGAAACTAGAGAGACACTGGTGCTGCAACAAGACCTCCGCCAACCTCAACTCCTTCAGATCTGTGCTCAACAGCTATCACCACCATCTAAGAGAGACCAAGAAAGAAGCCCTCAACACCCGCATCGAGGCGAGTGCCAACCACACCATGGAACTCTTCAGCATTGTCAGAGAATTCTCATGCTCCTCCAATACTGAGAACATGATCCACCCCTCACAAACCCTCTGTGATACTCTAACAAACTATTTTCACCACAAGATCTCTGACATTTACAGCAACTTCGACCCCCAACCCACTAACTTCAACCACCTCCACACCCAAACCATCGCCTTCCACCCCTACCGAATCGCTGACTGGAAGCAGCTCTCAACCGAATACATCATCGCCATCATGAACTCCATCCACTCTGGATCTCCCATGGAACCCTGCCCGCACCACATCTACGACCTAGAAAGTGAAGTAATAGGTTGCGACTTCGCAGAACTCCTTAACACCTCTGTCCCCAATGGCTGGAAGCTAGTTGAGGTGAAGCCCCTCCTGAAGCAACCATCAGTCAACCCCAACAAACTCAAAACCTACAACCCTATCGCCCTTCTCCCATTCCCCGCCAAAGTCCTGGAAAAAGTCATCAACCACCAGCTCAAGGGCTACCTCCAAGAAAACAACCTGCTCGACCCCTCCCAATCCAGATTCCAGTCCAATCACAGCACCAAGACCACCCTGATAGCAGCAACCGACAACATCAGACACCTCCTTTACCTAGATTGTTCTCTTGTCCACATCCTCCTTGACATATTGGCAGATTTTGACACATTCTCCCACCACACCCTTCTCAACAGACTCCATCACATTGGCATCAAAGGCTACGCACGCAACTGGAACTCTCCTCCTTGCTCACTGACCGAACACAGAGGATCCACCTACCTCCCTTTTCCTCCTCACCCAAAGACATAATATGTGGTGTCCCACAGGGCTCCTTCCTTAGCCCCACTCTCTTCAACACCTACCTGATGCCACTGGCGGACATCGCCTTCATCCAAGGACTCAGCATCATCTCCTACACCGAAGACACCCAGCTTTTCCTATCCCTCACAGAAGAGGCCGACACCACAAGAGCCAACTTCCAAAACACCATGACCGACAGTGCCACCTGGATGAAGACCAACTGCCTCAAACTCAACTCGGACAAAACAGAGGTCATCATCTTCAGGAACAAGGCCTCACCCTGGGGCGATACCTGGTGGCCCTCAGCACTCAGCCCCCCACCCACCCCCACCGATCACACACTCCACCTCGGAATCATCCTGGACACCCATCGGACCATGATACAACAGATTAACACCATCTACTCTGCCTGCTTACACACCCTCTACATGCTCCACAAGATCTTCCGTTGGATCCCTGTCTCAACCAGGAAGATAGTCACCCAAGCTCTCATCTTCAACTGACTCAATTATAGCAATGCACTCTACGGCGGAACCACAAAACAGCTCCTGAACAGACTCCAGACTAACCCCAGGTGGGTAACTCTGCTGCGCCAGCAGAGTTTCCGGAGTTTTGCCTACTCCGTGTTGCACTGCGAACGCGTAGCTTGGGCAAAATTCCGACTCCATAGCGGAACGGAGTTAAACGGCACCTCCACCTTCCCGAGGTAATTATAATGTTTAAAAAAGCACCACAAGACGTACAATTTAGGGGTTATCTAAGAAGAAGGATGGAGAGGACGAGGAAGGAGAGCGGCCATGACGAGGAGGAGGTAGCCATGGCAGGTAAGTGCCTTTTTTAAAACATTAAAATTACTTTGGGAGGGGGATGGAGTGAAGTGGAGCGAAGTTCCACACAGTTGTTTTCCAACTCAGTAGAACTCCGCATAGAGGCACTACACCTGCTCCACCCGGCCTTACTCCAGACCATCCAGAACTTGGCAGCAAGACTCATCCTTGACCTTCCCAGAAGAACCAGCATCAGCCCCCACCTCTGAGCTCTCCACTGGCTCCCCATCCAGGAAAGATGCCTCTTCAAGCTCCTCACGCAGGCCTAGAAAGCCCTCCACAAATCTGGACCCACCTACATCAACAACTACTGACATTCCACCAACCAACCAGAGAGCTCCGATCCTCCACTCTTGCCCTGGCCCACATCCCCTGCATCCGTCATAGCCGCTGCGGAGGTTGCTCCTTCAACTACCTCACCACTAAGTCCTGGAATATCCTCCCCCTCCACCTGCATACCTCCCTATCTCTGAATAGCTTCATGAAGCAGCTCAAGACATGGTTGTTCTACCACTATTCACCCTACGACCAAGGCTCGCATATGCTTCCATGCCTGGAGACCACCAGTGTGACAAGCCATGCTTTAGAAGTCCCACTGATTGATTAAAGTCATTAACCTCTTTTACAACCAGAAGGCCACTCTGGTCGAGTTTCAACCTGGTCAGAAGCTGTGGGTGATGGAGCCAGTGGAGCTCCAGGCATTACAGGACTTCACAAGGTTTTTGCCAATCCACGATGACAGCCTATTCCATCCATTCAAATGATAACTTGTATTTGCAGGCTCGCAAGCCCATTCCCTCCTTTATGCCCACTGCCATTGCCTCATTCACAGACACAATCTCTAGTTTATGCCTTCATGTTTACTACCCCAACGGCTTTGCGAGCACAGTCCTATTTTGATGACCGCTTTCATGCTTGGAGTGCACTCACTCTTTCAGCAGTTATATTGTGCATCCAAAACAGATGTGCCTTTGTATTATTCCTGATCGCCCTCGCTCAATTGCCAATGTGGTTTTGGATATTCTTGAGTGCCTTCGCACCTCGAGCCCTGATTTCTTGGCTCATTCAATTCAATAACAGAGGTATGGGTAATCCTTCTTCTCGCTCAATTTTTCCATTTAAACTTTTAACGCAGGGCCCCCCCCTGACTTGGTCCTTAGTTCTTTTTTCCCTATTTTTATAGATCATGGTGTAGACCACATCCGACCGGGACTTTATCATTACCTAATCTTCAGGTACTATATGATACTGACTCTTCCTTGTGTTCCTACCAATCTCCCATGTGTTTGTCCTGCCATTTTTTTACTCCCATATACTCATTTAACTTACAGATGCTACTAATTCAATGAGTTGGGCACTGTGACATTCCTCTACGCCATGGCACTTTGCTAACCTTGTATTACCTGAATAGGTAATGCCTATTCTTTCATACATATCTATACATATGTACTCTTGATAATCCGTTCATACGGATTTGATTTATCCTCTGACATGCTTTTACCTTGTTTGTTATTTATTATTCTTTTTCTTTTTTTCTTTCTGTCTTTCTTTTTGTGTATGTCTTTAATAGATGTATATTTGTGTACTAAGCAGGATCTCAGGCACCTATTTCCAATTTTCCTGATGATGATCCTAATATTTGCAAACAATTGAAACATTGTCGACATTGCATACAGGCCTCTTTTTTTGTATGTAAGCATATTTTAAATGGATTCAGCTGCATTGCTATTACTTATATCGTGACATAAACAATACACTCTTAAGTCACACTTATCACCATCATGTCACATTTGCTTCACTACGCACTATTATGAATGTAAATGAACGATTATCTGTAATTTTGAATATTAATACAGTGTTTTGGTTTAGGACACTTACGTACGGAGTACATTTTTTGCTCTATATTAGGAATTAATAATTGAGACATTAATGTTATTCAACTGTTTTTTAATGTCATAACTTTTGATGTTAAATCTGGTCTATGTTTTTCCTATTTCATGATGTCAACAATGATTGCTAAACATTCTTCAATGCAATACCAAAATTAAGGGGCATATTCTCAAAGAGCTATCGGTGAGAAACAGCCCATATCACCAGTTTTCCGGCGATAGCATCCTCAAAACAAATAACCACGGATGACCTCGGCAACTATCCCTAATGAGATGCAGAGTAGGCGTTCCCGAGCAAAAAGCCGCAACAACACCACTCCACAACATTCTCAACGACCAGCCAGTTCGGCGATAAGATCACAAATCAGGCGATAAGGTGCGTTAGCAGCAGGAAACTAACACCTGCTCTGACCTGGTGTAAAGTCGGACGACAACCGGCAGCAGCCAAGGGAGCCCAGCCCATGGCCAAACATGAAGACCAACAGAGGCCATGGAGCCACTGATTATGCAGCCCGGAGCCCCAACAGGGCCACAACACCCACCGCCACCACCACCAAGACCGCTTCCCTGACCACCACAGAGGCAGCACAGACCAAGACAGCGGACCTCCACAAAACGCACCATACTCACAGACCCAACACCAGAGAATGCCCAATACAGGCTCAAAAGGACAACCATCCTATGCATCCTGACCACCTTTGCCCACAGGCTGACGTACCAACATAGCGGACAACCAACATCCCTCCGCAGACAAAGCTGCTGGCTGTGCTGCACCTGTCGGCCTCTGGGACCTTCCAACCAACAACTGCCAGAGCCGGTGGAGTCTCGCAGCTAGCACAATCCAAGTTCATGACAACTGCCTCGAATGCCATCATCAGCTTGGTACCCCAGTACCCATACTCCCCCCACACTGCGCATGAACAGCTGGAGACAAAACAAGGCGTCTACACCATAGCTGATTTCCCACATGTGTCAGGGGGCAATTGACTGCACACATGTCCTACTTGTGCCCCCTGGTGACACTGCACACAATTACCTCAACAGAAAGCACACGCATTCCATCAACGTGCAGGCAACAGTGGACCACCGGGGAATCGCCACCAACATCGTCACCAACTACCCAGGCAGTGTGCATGATTCCTACCCCTACCCACAGTCCATCATCAACCAGTGCCAACAGAATGGCACCCATGGAAATGCACTGCTCGTTGGCAAGTACCAAATAAACACACCACACCCCCCAACTCCACAATCATGCAAATCACAACTCTGGGAATGCACACGTCACAGACTCACATTCAACATGCCAAACAACATGCCCACCCACCAGACACAACAGCACAACTTACTATGGCAACCTGGGCCAGCAATGTACATGAGCCATTAACTGCATGGCACCTCAGCCACACAATAGCGGAATGTGGGGAGAGGTGGGAACCAGGCATGTGGTACGGAGGCAAGTGACCCATGAATGAGAAAGTACACAATGCCAAGTGTGGCGGAAATGTGCTGGACAGACTTCAGTATGCAGACCACAGACATACCCATGTCTAAATGCATTGCTGGTGTATGGAGTATAGTGGACAGTGGACGCAACCATGTCACCCCAGCCAGTGGGGAAGATCACGGAAATGAAGCTTGTGACGTCCCCCCCTGTAGGCGTGTGTGGAGTGGGCTGGCCCGGCGTATGCCAGGCCAGCGTAGGGGTAGGAATATAAAGCACGTAGCTCTGGGCGTGGTTCTCTTCTGGAATGCCCAACGTCTCTGCAGGGCAGCACCTCCAAGCCCGCCACAAGACCTACTCCGTCGCCGTGAGCGGTGTTGCCTGCGATCGTGTGTGCCTGCTGCACCACAGCCTGTATGTCCCCGACCCGTCATGCCCGCCTCCGCGCAGCCAGGCCTCACTGCTCACCTGCTGACACGGGTGTGTGTCAAGGAGAGCCCACCACGTGCCAGCTCAAGCCCCAAGCCCGAGGCCCGCGAGCTTAGCAGCTTCCTCAGACCATCACAGCCTCCGCCACACAGGCCCGCTGTACTCCTTTCTCGTTTACATACTCCACCGGCCTACACAGCTGCTAGGTCGGTCACACATTTGGAACTGAGTCTTGATCACGCAATGGCAGAGTACACACTTCATGGCTGTGTTTATGTCACTATAAACCATTTGATGTGGTGCCACCAACTCTGTGCATAGAATCCTGCATGACACCTGTCTGTGGTCCCTTTCTGACTACTGCCTTCGGCCTACACTGCGGTCGAGTAGGTCACACAGTTGGAACTGAGTCTTGAATTCTAAATGGCAGAGTTCATATCATTGAATGCATGGCGAGGAGTAAGAGGAAGACGTGGTGCAGTCCGGAGGAGAAAAGGATCCTCGATACAGAGGTGATCGAACACTGCCAACAACTGCTCTGGTGTCACTAACTCTGTGCATTGTGAGCCAACGACACATGGCTGTGGGCCCCTGCTGACCGCTGCCTCGGGCCTACACTGCGGTCGAGTAGGTCAAACATTGGGAACTGAGTCTTGATTCATTTATGTCAGTTTTTATATCATTGTACTGGCCTCATCGCAGACTGCTTACCCCTACAGTTGAACTTTGTTGGCAAATGAGTCCATGGACTGGGAGTAGTATTCATCATCAAGTCGGTGATACTGATTTTTTGGTGAAAACGAGGCTGTAGCATTCCACTCCTCAATTTGCTGCTTCTGAAAGGCTTCTACCCTCTGCATCATGCCCTGGAGGACACCTTCCACTGTCCCCCTCAAGCCTCCGCCACATTCACCTTGGACATCGATGAGGACCCGCTGAGCTCGCATGGCCCATCTCCCTGCACCGCAAGTCACCGTCCCGTGGTGGTGTGCCTGTGCCAGCCGCAGTGCAT
This sequence comes from Triturus cristatus, assembly GCF_964204655.1. Lineage (NCBI taxonomy): Eukaryota > Metazoa > Chordata > Amphibia > Caudata > Salamandridae > Triturus > Triturus cristatus. The sequence goes on along the minus strand of NC_140589.1, from coordinate 1,457,391,106 downwards.
CTGGGGCCACTAACTCTGTGCGGCTCAAGTCAGGAACTCTGTCCGGTGAGATATTGGACGGCCTCTGAGATGAGACGATGGCCTTGGGGCCATCAACGAGATGTGTCTGTGGCACTGCGCTGTCCTCTGCCTCCGGACTCAAATGCGGTCCACCAGGGCTCACACATCAACTCGAGTTCTGACCGGCCCGGACGTCGCATCACTGCAGGAGGCACATGCCACTACCACCAGGACCACCTCCAAACGCCAACTGCCTGAGTCGAAACAGCCGTACTGGCAGACTAACGGAGTAGTTCACACCAGTCGTGGATGCCATCATCTGCCTGATACCCTGCTCAGCACTCCAGGTGCCACGGGCTCATGGACCATTTCTGATTGAGTTGTGTGCTGTGGTGAGCTCACAAAACAATGTCACCTCAGGCAGTGTGGGAGACCTGGGACGATGATGAGGAAGATGATGCATGTGTAACACACACCACAGCAGCTGCATCAGGAATAACCTGAAGGGACACAATCCTCGGAAAAAAATTCACATGAGCACGCTCATCTCTAATGCCCCAAACTCAGTGCACTTCAACACACGGACACTTCTGTTGGCATGTTGGGGGACCTCTGTACTTGCTGCGGCTACCACCATGATGCTCCGCAGTTGTCTTTGTGATGCTGGGGTTTTCTATTTCCGTTTAAATGGTGTTCGCTGTTCAAGTGTTTGCCAGCACTAACTACTCTGTGCGGGCTGCCTTACACTCACATAAGTAAATAAAAAGAGAGAGATAGCCCAAATAGTTCCAGGGAACAGGGCTCTTGTAACCATTAAGCAAAGGAAAGGATCCCTGAAGTTAGCTCGTATACACACTTATTCTAAGCACATTCACTCTATAGGCACTATATTTCCTACTTAGCTCAAAAAACTATCAAGCACTGTTAATCATTAGCACGTCAATTAGACCCACACTGAAATGTAATGTTTACACAAATTTAATTATTAAAAAAATTATTTTTTTCTCAAATATGTATCAGTTAAAAGATCTCAACAGTAATTAGTCGATATACACAAAAACAATAACACTAAATAAAAATTTGCAATTCATACAATACAATGTCTTTTAGTCAAAACATATTAAGACACACAAGAGCAGTGACCCAAAGAAGAATACAATCTATGGGGCATATGCATCAACATTAGCATTTGCGATTCCTTATTAGCGAAAAATAAGGAATCGCTAATAAGGAATAGCAAAAGGCTATGCATGTAGGAATCGCTATTCAAATAGCGATTCCTTAACATTCCTTATTACCGAATCGGTAATACCGAATCGGTAATAAGGAATACCTACCCATTCATTCCTATGGGCTTGGAGGCCCATAGGAATGAATGTAAAGCCATTCTGTATTAGCGATTCGGTATTACCGAATCGCTAATAGCTGGAGCACTTTCAAGGGTGCCAGGGTGTCAAAAGGACACCCTGTTGCACCCCTGAAAATGATATGTGCACATATGTTGCACACACACATGCTCTAAGGGCATGTGTGCGCGCAACATGACACTTTGAAAAATGCACAAAAGTGCATTTTTCAAAGTTTTTGCAAATTACCATGCAGTTCATCTTCATGGTAATTTGCTCCCCTTATTAGCGAAATCGCTAATTTTTTAACTTTGATGCATTGCATTTAAGGAATCTCACTTTGGGATTCCTTAAATGCAATCGCTATTTAAGGAATCGGTATTTAAGGAATCCCTATTTAAAGAATCGCTATTTAAGGATTCCTTAAATACCGATTTCTGCTTTTGGGTTGATGCATTGGGATTGGGTATTTTTTACTTAATACCGGGAGCTAATAAGGAATCGGTATTTTACCGACTGGATTTTGGCTTGATGCATAAGGGTGATAGTCTTCTATTTAAAAATCTCATTTGATCGAAATGCAATACATAATTTGTAGGGAATCTTTAGTGAGAACATTTCTTTCTTATCTAAAAGTCCCTTGTTTTTTTGGATTCTTTGTTAGCACAAGCGTCAACGCGTTTCGGTGGTATTTCGGCTGTGTGGACACAGAACCACCTTCTTCAGGACGGGAACTGATAAAAGGTCACTTTTTTTCTACTTTGTAGCAATTGTATCATCAAGAATGTAGGGCCGTATCATTCGATAGGATTACTTGTTGTCCTATCGTACCCGGTTACGATCACTTGATCTATTCTGAAAAATACAGAGTAACTCGAGGTTTGTTATTCAAGTGTCAAATCCTTTCTGTTTTCGGTCCACTTATCACTGTCCAACTATAAAGAGGAAACACTTCTTTTAAGGCTTTTAACAGTGGGATCCGATCCAGGGAGCCATGTATAATTTTTTACAAAAAGGAAAAACGGTGATAAGTGGACCGAAAACAGAAAGGATTTGACACTTGAATAACAAACCTTGAGATACTCTGTATTTGGATCAAATGAGATTTTTAAATAGAAGGCTATGATTGTATTCTTCTTTGGGTCACTGCTCGTGTGTTTTAATATGTTTTGACTAAAAGACATTGTATTGTATGAATTGCAAATTTTTATTTAGTGGTATTTATTTATTTTATTTTTTTGTCCTCATACATGGCATACAACCGGTGGCTGGGGCTGGGTACGTACTAACGGAGATGATTGCTTTCTGTACCTTCTTCCAGAGAGCCAAGGCCTTATCAAACTATGTATCTGGGGATATATGTAGTCTGTCCGAACTCCAGTAGTGTTCAATATGCCTTAATCATTGGACAAGTATGCTTCTTAGGGTACCTTTACCTATCATCGCTTACAATCATATCCCAAATTGGCTTCCACATTTTAATCCGCCTAGCTGAACCCTTATTGCAGTCTAGTCTGCAGGTGTTTTTAACGTATGCAATCCATTCTCTTAATGATGGTGGTGTTTGCGTTACCCATTTTTTACATATCTCTCTACGTGCCATGATTATCAGTGCGAATAGTAAATATGCCTGAGGAATGTTTGCTATGTAATTTTTATTACCTTTGTGTCTTATGCCAAATATAACAAGATCAAGGCTTACCTGGACATCAAAGCCTAATGTTGTGGAAGCGAACTCACCCACCTCACGCCAGAAGGTCTGGATTACCGGACACTGCCATAACATGTGAACATCATCTGCGTTTTCCAACTCACACTTAGGGCAATATCTTCTCATGCTTCCGCCCAGTTTGGCTAGTTTTCTAGGGGACCAGTAGGCTCTGTATAGGGTAAAAAGGTGATTCCTTTTTAAAGGTGCAGAACGGATATTTGACCACAGTGCTGCATATGAGACTTGCCATAAAGTGTAGATATCTGCATCTGGCATGTCCGATCTCCATAACTTCCCTGGTGCTGGTAATTTGCTGTCCTCTGCTTCCACTAGCATCCAGTACCACTTGGACACTTCCTTTTTAAATTCATAATCTTTCACAAATTCACTCTCCCATTCTGAGTCTGGACTGAGCTGTCGTTCATTCCGGATCCAGCTTGCCAGTTGAAAATACTTAAGTTTTGACAAGGAATGGTTTGTTTTTGAGACAAGTGCATCCCATGAAATAAGGGAATCTCCTTCAATTAATTCTCCCCATGTTGTTACGCCTACCCTCAATAAAGGGAGGGCTAAGATGTCTGAGAGACATTCTGGGGTACCTGGGGAGTTCCAAATTGGAGCTTTACTACTGTAGTACAGAATTGCCATGACTCGTTTAATTTGTACCCATATCTCACAGGCAGCTTTCAAGACTTTAAATCTAACTTTAAAAAAACATTTGGGATGACCATATTTAAATAGAAAGACATTACCTTCCTCTGGAAAGTTCTTTTTTAATGCTTGTAAATGTGGCATGGAGTTTTGAGCATTACCTAATAAAAGATTACTAGTATTTAAAAAAAAGAAAGTCCAATGATATAATTTGAAGTCAGGCAGAGTGATTCCCCCTTCCACTTTCTTTTTACGTAGGTTTTTCCATGCTATTCTTACGGCTTTATTTTTCCATACAAAGCTAGTCAGGTCACTCTGTAATTTCTGCAGCCATTCTGATTTAAAATGTATTGGTAGAGCATTAAAAATAAACGTAAACTTTGGAAGAATCATGATTTTGATCAAGTTTGCTCTACCCAATATAGATAGTGGGAGATGCATCCATGATTCTAGTAAAGTCTTGGTTTCCAGATGGAGCTTCTTGAAATTAATTAACGCTATATTGTCCAATTGTTATTGTTTAGTGTTATTGTTTTTGTGTATATCGACTAATTACTGTCGAGATCTTTTAACGGATACATATTTGAGAAAATAATATTTTTTTTAATAAATACATTTGTGTAAGCATTACATTTCAGTGTGGGTCTAATTGACATGCTAATGATTAACAGTGCTTGATAGTTTTTTGAGCTAGGTAGGAAATATAGTGCCTATAGAGTGAATGTGCTTAGAATAAGTGTGTATGCGAGCTAACTCCAGGGATCCTTTCCTTTGCTTAATGGCTTACAATCACCCCACACCCATTCAGCACAGGCGTCACTGTACATGTAACCCTGCCAATAAAGGGTCCGAGAGCACGTGCCCGTAGCCAGTTTCATGAACTTTCTGCATGTGTCCGTGTGTTCATGATATTTGCATGATGGCCCCAGGGCCTCCAACATCACATTGTGCTGTGTACAGCGGACACAACCATGTCCCCGCTGGCAGCGGGTAAGACCTTGGACATGTAGCTTTGTCGTCAGCCACTCAATGCATAAGGGGAGTGGACTGGGCCGTCGTACGGAGTTCTGGCATGGGGGTGTGGCTGATGATTTTGTGGCTCTGGGCGTGGTTCAGTGCAGGAAATGTGCACATGCATGTGTATCTATTGTGGTGTGGGTCTCATTTGTGGAGTGTAGGTGGTCCCTGATGGGACTTGAACACCCACGTATGTGATCTACTTCGGCTTCCATGAGCTCTGACCCCACCCACACCTGTTCGGCCACCTCCTTTTGGCATTCTGACACCTGGCATTGGAATGCGATGTGTGCCTAGGTGAAGTGTTGGTAGCCAGCCGTGGTGGCGGGAGCTTCCTGCTGTATGGTCTGTGCAGGGGCTGGGGTCTCCTCTGTGTGGCTTGGCTGGCCTGCTCCTGGGGGTGGGTTGCCTAAGATGTCCATGGACTGTTGTAGGGTAGCGGTGTCGAAGGTGTGGTGGTCCCCTCCAGCATCACTGATGAGTGGTCTGGTCGGCTCTGCTGGAGGTGTTGTTTGTCCATCTGCAATGTGAAGGGGAGATGCATGTTGACATTGTGTTGAAATGTATGTTGGCACATTGTTCTAGTTTACATGCAGACTGTATGACTGTGTACATTGTGACTGTTTGGGAGGTGCTGTATATTGGATGAGGGACAGAGGACATTTGGACTACATGACAGATGTGTGGTTGTACACGTGCATTTCCGTCTCACAGTTACATGCTATGTTAGATGTGATTGACCTGTTTCTGCACATAAGTGGACCCAGTTGTGTCCTCTGCTCTGCAGTGTCGGCGTTGTACTTTGTGTCACATTGTCGTCGGAGGTGCTGTTATTGCTATGTGTGTGTGCTACAGTGTGCCACGGGGATCAGGGACATGATCCAGGGTCATTGTGGGTGTGCATTGTGCTACACAACTTTGTGTATGTGTGAAATTGTGCCCATCTCCCCTGTCCCCCCAGGTCCTGGTAGTTACTCACCCTGTTGATGTTGTGTAAGGTCCTATCGAGCTGTGTCCGGACTCCCAACTCCTTGAACCGTCTCCACCCTGATGACTGTGGCCTCCATTTCCTCCAGCTCCTCCTGTGGCGCAGGACTCCCACCTCCTGTTGCCGTTGCTGCCTTCATGTTGACAGCGGGTTTGTGCTTGGTTTGGCTTTTCACATCATGGTAGCGCCTCTTGTCCTCCTCCATAGACCTCCTCGACACTCCGACTGCATTCACGTTTGTCATTTTGACGTTCAGTGGGTGGTAGTGTTCTGTCACCTGCTCTGGTTTTTCTGTGGACTGCACCCCGTCTGCCTCTTCCTCTTCTCCTTGGCCTTCCCAGACCACGAGGTTCCTTGCTTGTGGTCTGTGGGGCTTGTGGGGTTCGCGTTGGCCTCTGCACTCAGTCCGGGTGCATCCATGGTGCTACGCAGTTTCTTTTTTTCGCCCTTTTTTTCTCTGCATTTATAGTGCATTATCCCGCATGACGTGTGGGAATTGCAGGCCTGTCGCTGGTTTTTGCTGATTTTTGTATCGTGCTTGGCCTCACGTTGACTTTACCACGGGCATTTGACGCGTTCTCATGAGACTATCGCATGGTACCGCCGGCTTGTGAATACCACGTTACCACGGTGTTAATTTTCCGCCATAGACGTGATGTGAAGAGTTGCGCTAAGCTAATTTTGCGATGGATATCACACGCTCTTGAGAATATCCCCCTAAGTGTCTTAATATTTTGATCTAAATTTTTATTTGGGCTAACGCATCTTTGTACTCCTTCTAGAGTGTCCAAGCGTATCTCCATTCTCTTCTTCACTTCTCCATCAATCCTTTTCAGTGTCCTGTGGATGCGTCGCTCAAACGTGACCTCTGGATTGTCCTCATAAACAGAAGCATTTTGTTGCCTTTGATTTGAAGAAGAGGCATTATACTGAATGAGAGATACTCTGATATTATCTTCCCTTACCGTGATTGGTTTCCAAATCATCCTTAGATTAAAGAGAGTCTGCTCATCCAAGGAAAGCAGGGTTGTCTTTAAAGTCTCCATGATTTCTTCCTGAATGAAATTTATATGAGAAAAATTGTCTTGACTTATAAACGTAAAAAAATGTAAAAAAATATTCAAAAAACGTATTATTGAAATATTCATTAATATCAAATAAAGTCTACTAACATGTACGTTCACAAAAGTAATATAAACAATAAGATAGAACAATGGGACAAACTGAACTTTTTTGCAAGAAACTGCACTCTCTGCCTAACATCCGTTAAGCTTGTAGCCTTAGTTGAAAAATGTTAGGCACAGCTTAAATCCAAAATTAGAAAACAGGCCATAATCATGCCCAAGGGGATATCAATATATTTAGCCATCTTTTTAACGTATATCAAATTTAATAAATGACAACATGAAAAACTATTAAAAATTGCATAAATATGTTTACACATACAATTTATAGTGTGAAAAACTAAAACAAGATATTTAAGTTTTTAGATAATAACTTGCTTTTTAAGTAAAACAAAATATAGTTTTCCTTTTACTTTTATGATCAGCATGATGACCACACTAAAAGTAATGTATTTGTACCAATAGTCATTACACAACACAATTGCATGTTTTTACTGTGATATTTTGGATAAGAATGAAGTAGCAGGGAATTGCTATTAGGCCTGGGTACAGTTAACATAGTTGCGCTATGAGGATCTCCGTGCTACTCGGATCTCCATGCTACTCGGAACTCCGCAAAGTGTGAAAAAATCTCCGCCGCACTACGCGAAGTTCCTTGATCAAGTGGAGCTCTCTTGTCCCACCCATTCGAGTGACATTTACGTCATACGTCAATGCGAAGTGTGTTCTCGGGCAGAAATCTCATGTGAACTGCACCACGCAGGTCGCTTAAGCTCGGCCATCTTGTTTTTCACTCTGTTTATGGTTTTGGGTCCTACATTTCCATCCTTTCTCAATCTATTTAATCCTTGTTTTATAAAACTTTTTTCCCCTCATTTTTATTTCTTATCCTACCTTTTGTCTTTGTGAGTGTGTATTTTAAGTTTTTTCTACTTTTTTGTGTTTTGTAGTTTTTTCACTTTACTTCCCTATTTTTACCATCCTTATTTCTTTTTCTGTTTCTTTTTTTCTCCCCCCCCCCCCAGTGCCATGGCAGAGCATGGTGCAAAAAAAATGGAAGCAGCTGCCTTCCTTGCAGAAGGCCGCACCAGGGTGGGGTGCAGATCCGTGCCTTATTTTCAGAGGTGGAGGTGGCAGAGTTAGGCTTTTGTGTCCAGCGCAATCTCCATTCCACCCTGGCAGGCCTGGGTCTGGGTACAGACTCCGGGAGTGCCAGCAGCATTGGGCGAGGGTGCGCCGGCCAGTGTACCACTGCTCTTGGGTCTGGCACACCCAGCAGAAGCTGATGCACAGGTGGTCTGATGTCCAGGACAGGCCTGGGCGTAGTTCGTGGAGTTTTGCTATGCGATAATCCGCAAAGTTACAAAAAAACTCTGCGAAGTTCCACGAGTGGTGGAGTGCAGTGCAAACTGCAGTTTGTGCTGGTATTCCTGCCACTCAAGTAGAAACTCTACCCGAGTGGCAGCTCGCGCTCGCGAACTTACTGTTTGCGATCATAAACTTACTGTTCGTGATCGCGAGCGGGGAAAAAACTCCACTGCGCATAGCGAAGCGGAGTTATCTTCACTTTGTGAGCTCCGCAGAGTGCAGAAAACTCCGCCAACTCAGCGAACGGTGCGAAGTTTGCCGCCCAGGCCTAGTCCTGGATCGAGACCATGATCTGCTGGACCTGCTAGGGGTTGAGATCGCGGAGCTCAGTGATTAATTATTAACATTATTACGTGTGTTCTATGCTGTTGCTAATATTTTTTCCCAATAGCAAGTAGGCTGCTCACACGCAGGTAAGTTAAGTTTACAAATATTATGTGATCGTTATTCTAGACAGGTGCTCGGCGCTACCCAATCGTACTTGTTGGCTCTCGCTTGGGCTGATTATGTAAGAACAAAGTAATGCAGAAACTCCTTTGTCCTGTCACTAAGATAGTGGAATTTAGTATTAGTAATTTGGTGCTTCGTCTCACTTCAGTTCTTAGAGCAATTATTTTTTTGTAGCATGACAGTGTCAAGCAACCAATTTCCCAGTGGTGTGTATGGTGTATGCATGCGTCTATCTATGCATTTAAAGAAAAATGCAAACTTAGTGAATTGGCCCATCAAAGGGGGTTGAGAGATTGCGAATGAAATGAGAAGCAAATATAATTTGTTGCAATTTAATAACTTTGGAATAGGGTTAGGTAAGTTTAGGAAATTTGGAACACATTAGATGGCCCACTACACTACCAGTCGATCTGATCTAGAAAAGTTTTATGTTATTGCTATTGCCTTTTCTTGGCCAAAAATATTTTTGGAGATATTATTTTATTTACCACCATTTGTTTTGGCTTTATGTCTTACATCAGCATCCAGGGGCAAGAAGAGGGCTTAAGCGGGTGAGGAAGCTGGAGGTGCCTCTCAAAACCTCTGCCGATGGCTTTGCTGGCTGCAGTAAGCCCTCCTGTTGTTAACCTTAATATTTATTTCTCTAACTTTTACCACTCATTATCTTGAATTATTATTTCTCACCGTTTCCATGTTTTCTTTCCATATCCTCTTTGATCTATCCATTTCTAAATTGTTGGTATCCCTGCATTATCCTATTTACTTATTTTCTATTTTTCAAGTTTCTGTACATTACTTCAAACTGTCTCTGTACCAGTCTTTCTGTAGCTTCCGTTCTTCTGCTTTGTCAGTCAGCATTTCCTCTCCCCTTATAAATTTTGTGGACTGCCTAGTGGTGGTACTGTAAGACTTAGAGAACCCATTAGTCATGTACTACTACTCTGCCGTGAAGATTGCATGCCCAAGTAAGGTATTCTACGCATGTTTGTTGGGATGAGAAGGCTTTCTTTTACTTGCTCGTGCTCAATCAGTACAATGAGAGAGTGGCCATGGTCACGTTGGACACCCCAAAGTTGTGTATTGGCAGCATTTAGTGATGACCATGTACCATGGCTGGAAGGAAGTATGAGGAGGATGGCCCCAATGCATTTGCCAACCAAGACCACAGGTCCAGTTGTCCACCCTTTCATTTCTTTGCCAAAACTCAGATTCATCAATAGCTCTGCCACTCCATTACAAAAAACTATTGTTTGTCTTGAGGCTTTTCAAAAATTGTCAACTTCAAAAATTGCCATCATCAAAATTCCCAACCTGATATTTTTGATAGAATATACTGTAAACAAATTGTAGTGATGTGCGTGGTTGTATTTTGCTATAAAACAAAAGTAATAGGGGGAGGCGTGTCTGGCATCTACATAATGTTTAATGTTTTTTCTAGCCGCGCTGACCACCAGTGCTGGGGCCAGCACTGACAGAGCCAGCCAAGCAGCAGATGCGACAGCAGTACAAGGGGGTGAGCCAGCGTAGTGGTGGGTGGTGGGAAGTCATATTACTTGGTCATTAATAATGTACTCACTGCAATGGTGTACTGTTGACTTGTGAACAGTTGAACACACCCCTCTTTGGAAGATAGAGCAGGAGTTGAGTAATGGCCTCTTCTATCTGCAAATCAGTAGACAACGTTTTGTAAAGACTATTAACTATGATGGGTTTATGGAAAAGGGAAATAAGGATGGAAGGAGAAAGGATGGGTGAAATGTAATATGATTGAAAGAGAAGGAGAACAGCCATTACAGCGCGGTTTTTACCACGCACAGCTTTTACATCGCATGCGTTACAACGCATGCGATGTTACAACGCAATGCCATTACAACGCAAGTCTTTACATCGACTTGCGCTAGATGGCGTGCTAACATTACAAATAGTGTAGTTTACTATCCCAACATCTTCCCTACTGTTAAGTGGACTGGAGTTGGAATAGTAAATTACACTTTTCTAATGTTAGCACGCCATCTAGCGCAAGTCGATGTAAAGACTTGCGTTGTAATGGCATAGCGTTGTAACATCGCATGCGTTGTAACGCATGCGATGTAACTGCACGCGTTGTAATGACACGCGTTGTAATGTCATACATCCAAAGAGAAGGATAACTGGGTGGCTGATAGGATGCATGGGTGGGTGAGGATGGATGAAAGGGTATATGGGTGAAAGGATGCCTGCCTGTGTGGGTGAGAGGGTATGGCTGAAATGATGCCTGCCTGGGTGGGCAAAAGGAATCCTCGGGTGGGTTTGATGGGTTAAAGGGTGCATGGGTAGGTAAATGTATGTTGGTAAAAGGTCCATTGAGACTGAGAGCAATGTTTGGATGGATGGATATATGGCTGGAATGGTTTTCAATGGGGAAGACTGGATGAGAGAATGTAAAACTTAAACAGTGAGTATCAAAGCCAAGGGTGAAGAACAATAATACTAGAAGAACAATGCAATGATAAATGGAAAAATCCTTGAATGAAGACGAAACAAGGGACTTGGGAGCTCCTCTGGAGTGGCGTTCTTCTCACCTACTTTACTTGCTTGGAATGGTTTTATCTAGGTTTTGATTCAAAGGGTTGAGGTGGTATTTCAGACTACTCCTTTGACTCACAGCAGTTTTCAAGCACAACATATATTATGTATCCTTCGACTCACCCATCATCACTAACCTCCCTCCCTCTCTCCCTACTCCTGACATTTCATCAGTGACACCCATGGTGACCTAACAGCTGCATGGTTTAAGTCGACATCACTGTATCGTTGGTTGTGCAATGTGCGTCTGCCTCAGTTATTGTTCCATTTACAAATTTCATGACAATGCAAAAAATTGTTGTGCTTCCCTTCACTCTCAGTGCCCACTCAGTCACTTCCTAGTATATAACCCCTTTCCTAAGTTCCTTCTGTCTCAGCCTTCCGTAAAATTTTGCAATTGCCACATTCCTCTGGCCTATTGATATCTTTTATTATGGCTTACATAACGGATTAAGCCTGTTCAAATTTTTCCCTTTCAACATTTGACAAACAAAGTGACTCACTACTAACAAATGCTTAGGTAATTGATGAGGATGATCAGTGAAACGTCTTCCTACCCTGCCTAATCCCTCTAACTTACCTGCAGTAGAGTAAATTAATAATTATTTTGCTTACTGCCAAGCAAATCTATTTTGTTGGAAAAAAGTCATTTCAAAGTGTGATGACAGAGGGTGGGGCCAAGGACTAAAGTGGGACTAACAGTAAGTGCCTTGACTTTTGCAGATGGGATAGTCTGTGACAAACATGCCAAATATTATAGCCTGTTCTTTAATCCTTTCCCTGTACTGTAGTGCAATGCTTTTCCCTCCGTCTACTTACTGGCAAACAGGAGGATGTTTGCATGACTGCTTTTATAGTACCTCACGTGACTTATATCATTCATAGTATTCATCTGCCTTGTAGTCAGGATGAAATTGAAAGGCATTTAACAGAGCTTGACCATGATAGCAATAAGATAATTGTGTAGTACAGCTGCCCCACTGCTCCAGAAAGTAGCAAAGTAACACAAATATGACTAGGGCGCTAGCTGAGCTAGTATGCCTCCATTAATTTAGCTCAACAAGAGAGAGATGAATACTTGTGTACTCGATAGTGCATAAGGTCTGAAATTCTAATCACATCAAAATCGAATGGCCCGAGGATACCAGCAAATGTACTGCTATTGTGCCACTACAAAATTGCATGTGTTTTGCTAAGAGCATTGTTTACAATTTGTCTTTTTTCTCTCTTGATATGGCTACTCCTGCTGGTCCTAACAGACAGGTGATAGCAGCCTGGACCCTGCGGAGGAAACTGGATGCCATCAGGGCAGAATACTAGCAGCTGGTGGTCCTGGAGGACGAGGATGAGGAGGAGGGGAAGGAGGGAGAAGCAGCTGTAGATGCCCCGGGCCCGAGCCAGACCCCAGTGCCTCCAGTCCACTGTTGCCACAGTACGATGGCCGCCGCCCACCGCCATTCCATCACTGCTGCTTCCCTGCATTTCTGTGCATTTCAGCACCGCATCATGCAGAGGCTGGCGAGCATGGAAGCCAGGCAGGAAAGGATGAAGGGGTACATAAACTCAATGACGAAGCTCCTAGCCCGCCGTTAGTGCCCTCTTCTGCCTCTTTTTTAATCCTTTTTTTTGGTGGGTGGAACTTGTTGTGGGGAGAGGGTGGGAATGGGGAGTTGGGACATTTTTGGGATTATTTTATGGACAATTTAATTTGGGGACTTTAATTTAGACACTACTTGGGAGATTGGTTGGGGACAGGGAGAGTGGTGGACCAGTTGTGGGTTTGGTTTATATTGACGGGAATATATTTTTCATAGATTTACATTATGATTTAAATCTTTTTGGGGGTGTTACTGTTTTACCTTTGCCGCTGCCCATTTTTAAAATCTGCTGATAGTGTGTAACAGCAAATTAGTTATGCGGTACCCTCCCTTGTCCTACTACTCTCTCTTTCTAGTCTCTGCAGTCTGCAACTATATTGACCGCTAAGGACTCGGAATGTGGGGGTGAATTTCCATTGTCAATAGATTGCAGTTCAACAATCAACCACAGTTCTCTTAATTGAATAGATGAAGCAAGGGATGCATGGTTTGCCAAGGTGCCATGGTGGCAGTAATAGTAACATGCTAGCGCACTAACAGCAAAGGCATCAGAAGCGAGGTCCCAATCCCTTCTAGGCAAACTCAAACTATAGGATAAGTACTATTCATTGCAGGGGACTAACTACACTGAAATAAAAACTGAGTTAATGTTGTTTATATATTACTATATGCAAGCTTAAAAAAAAAATTAGACAGTCACCAGAATAAACTACTACTAGTACACAAGAAGAGAAACAATAGAGAAAATATGATAGCAATGCCAACTTGAATTATTCAAAACAATGGTGAGCTAGTAAAAGTTACAAAATGAAGTGGACTCGAACTACAAAGTGGACAAGGGTAAGCTTTGACACAATACAATGCCTGAATGATGATGCTGGCAATGATGTTCCTCTGAAAATATTGAACATTGTTTTTTTGCGTGGGTGGGTTAATATGGCCAGTGTGTGCTATACTCTGAGCTCAAGTTCCTGCACTATGTTGGTGTTGATTTCAGTACATCAGCCCCACCAAGTGTCTGATCAATTGATGGTGTAAATGACTAAATCACACCTCAATAAATAACACAGCTGGGGGAAAAGGATTATGGTTTTGATGAATAGATGGGAAGGGGGATTTGGGGAAAGGTTTGACAAAGACAAACACTACACAAGGACAACATTCATCTGGGCAATGAGCATCCAACCATCGTAAATCTGTTATGGGAGTAAAAAGGAAATGAAGGAATGTGTACAATTAAACAAACCAAATTGTCCATCTGCCGCCAGAGAGACCCAAGTTACATTATATATCTAAATGTACGGTGATACCGAGCTTTGAAAGATAACAAATATATTACAAAGTATGTAGGAGTCAAGTAAACAATATACACAGTTCTAACGATTATTAAAAGGAAAAATGATACTGGAGTGCCAAATTGGGAGTTGCATCTGCATTCCTCTTGGACTGTCCGTCAATCTTGGGTGCCTGGCGGATGTGGTCCGGTAAGGTAAGTGTGAGTGTTATGTTGCTTTTCAAGTTTGGCGCAGGTAAAGAGGGCCTGCATATTGAAAAACAAACATGATATTGTAGAATCAAGGAGAAAGGAAAGAAATTAAACATCATAAGGAGTGCATCGAGAAGACCCAGAGGCAGGGCAAGAGAGAAGAATAGTTATTTTTGCAGTCATTCATTTTATGCCTGATGTGTGAAAAATTAGATGAGGGCAATTTTACAACAACCAAAAATCACACAAAACTTGGCTCATATAACTATCGGCATCGGGCTGATCAAACTCACAACCATCATGATCATCAATTCATCATCATGAATCATAACAATAATGTGTAGCCACATGCATAATGTGATGATCATTCATGACTAAATGTCTGTCTCCAGTTACCTTCAGCAACATGACCCCCACCAAACCACCACTTAGCTTCAAATTTGAGCCAGACAACACTGAGCACACACACCCAGTAACATTGCATTTTTTAAATCAAGTAAAATCAACGCACCGCTGTCACCAATCCACAGATTTGGGTAGGCTAATTTAAAGTCATCACTAAATCGGTTGGTTTTATTGAAGTAGAAAACTTCCTTCTTCGGGCGGCAGTTCTCCAAGGAGTCACGCTCATGCTCTGAGTCCTTCCATCATCCCTGATCCTCCTGACTCAGAGCAAGGTGTCAAACTCCAAGCCGACTGTGTACCAACTCAAATGCAATTGATCAACCGGAAGTACAATGCTGTTGATGCACAACAAGAGAAACATTGACTCATTTTTTGTGTAGACTAGATTTGTGTTTGCATTATCTTACCTAAAGGGACTGGTCAGGTCTGACTCTTTGAGGAGTATCAAGAAGAAAACAAAGCAGTGTAGAGTGGACCCAGTGAACAAATTTTGCTAACTCTCAAAGGGGAAGGAAAAGTCACCTTCAGGGAAAACATGATCAGCCGTCGGTAGGCCACCAACATTGTAAATCATCACATATACATTTAAAAATAATAGTTGCAGATAAACAAACATCCAGTGTCACTACCTGCCACCACATGTATCATGTCGAATTCACATACAAACAACAATCACTCAGCATGCAATGCATGCCATTTACCTGTTCTTCTAATTCAGGTGTTGTCACAGTGGTACATTGCCGATCCATTGTTTACGAAACAGACATTGACCAGTCTAAATCAAATAATGTGGGCCGTCTGGCTAGGGGAATGATAAACTATGAAAGAATAGATAGTCAAAGCCCAGCGTTGGAGGCAGGCGCACATTTGTTTGTATCTCCAATGTCCTTGGGGGAAATGGGTGGACTTCTTCACTGCATACTGTTGCAACTCCAATCCAGCAATGAAATGTGTCAGTACGACTGTGGGGCTGAATTAGTCTTCTAAATCCAAACAAATAAAATTAAATAATGTTCCCTAAGCTATATATTTTTTTGGGGTCTCAAAGCAGATCAGCGATAGAGAGAATACATTCTATGGCTGTTGGCCCAGGTCTAGTACTCAGGGAAGTAGAGCTCATCCTCAAACTCAGGTGGTTTGCCTTGAAGTAGGTCATCAAACACATTACTTCCATGACCAGAGTCTCCCTCATTTTCCTTCTGTCATACTTCAGGTATGGAGTAATTCAATGGTATAACATGCTGATTCATTTTAATAATGGATAATCTCTCCACATTTTGGGTTGAGAGACTGGTCCTATTCACTGTGACAATTGGACCAGCACCACTAAAAATATGCTCAGCGGAGACACTGGCTACCGGGTGGGCAAGCCAGATATTTTATTGCCAGCCTGTTGAGCCCTGCCAGTAGAAACCATTATTTTGCTGATTTCGGGGCTGATGCGCCTGTTCTTGATGTTGATGATGTTCCCGTTGTTGGTTTTGGCTGCTGTGAGCCAACAGCATTGCCCTCATTATCTGAACTTGAAGGCTACCCTGCAGAACTTGTTCCCTGGAGAAGTGGGCCTCTAATTCCCAGCCTTTCTTTTTCTAGCTCACTGGCTTGGTCAATTATCTATGTTTTGTATTTTGCAACATCCCCCTCTGAAAAAGGAATGAAAGTGGACAGTAATGGTTTGTACAGTGGATCACGAATTGTGCCACAGATCTAATGTTTGGATGACACAATATATCTCTTTGCACCCATGAATCAACCAATAAGTGAAGCGCTAAGCTCTCCACCAACTCATACACATCTTTTTTTTCCCTCCACACCTGCATAAATTGCAGACTCCACCTTTAGCTGTTCCTGTAGCATGTGCAACAACAGGATAGCTTAGCCTATGGTACTGTCCTCCTTGCTGACTTCCCATGTGAACACATCAAAAGTAAGCAGCATCTCTGTTAGGCAGTTGACTAAGCCCCATTGGCCCATCTCAATGATCATGCCTTTCACAGTTGCATCCCCTCTTTGCATGACATATTCATTGATCAGTCTGTACTGCTCAAACAGACACTGAAGCATGTAATAAGTTGAGTTCTAACGTGTTGGCATCACCTCTGTGAGTGCTTTAGCTGGCATTCTTTTATCATGCTGAATGACCCTGCGCTGTTTCTGGTCTTTAAATGAATGGCTAAAATGGTTGGAGATTCTTCTGCATGTGGACATTAAGTTGCTTACTTGGTCTTCCTTTTTGAGAAAGTCCTGTACAATGATGTTGATGCAGTGCGCCAAACACAGGACCGTGAAATAGCCACCATCAGCCATGGCCTTAACTATATTACTGCCATTATCTGTCGCAACAAGTCCAATGATAAACCCTCTTGGTCACAGCCATTCAAAGACCTTGTTGTTAAAGTCTTCCAAAATGTTTGCAGCAGTATGGGATTTCTCTATGGTGAACATGGCTACTCTTGCATGCTTTTGAGCGCCATTAAAAATCTCAGCATTGTCAACACCTGCAAATATCTTTTCTATAACCTCCAAAAAAGAGATCCAGTGTGCAGTGATGCACATGCAATCAGTGTCTTGGAAACTGGTCCACATGTCTGTTGGCAGGTGGATAGTGTGAACAGCACTCTGCTGCAAAGCTTGTCCAAGCAATCCCAGCACATTGTGATGTAGTGCTGGCACAGCAACTCTGGTGAAACAGGACTGTCTGGGAACCTTCCATTTCGGGCGGATGGCTGCCACAAATTCAAGAAAACCCATCCCTTCCACAAAAGAAAAGGGGAGGAGGTCCAGCGCTAACATTTTAGCCAGCTTTGCATTGTACAAACGTGCTGCTGGGTGGTTGAGGTTCATACTGCTCCTCCTGCCTAAACATGCCAAGAATAATGGCCTGAATTTTTTTCTTTTCCAGTGCCACTGATGCAGGTGACCTTTTGAGAGTAGACGTTAATAGGCTCAATGTGCATTTCAGCGGCCTGAGTCTTGTGCCATTGTGATGTTGCTGATCTGGGCACTACTACAGCACTGCTGGGGACAGAGCTGCCTTGCATAATGAAAATGTCTTCCTCTTCTTCACCTTCCACTGCAAACACATTGGATCCCCTGTGCAGCCATTCACTCCTTCACCAACAACACTTGCAGTTTATTGGCCGCTAATTTGTGCCTCCCAATCAATCATGCGGTGCTTTCTCAAATGGGTTGTTTTGCCCCCATAACAATGTTTGTACCAAGCTTACCCCGACTAACACTTGCTCCGCAAATGGAGCATATGGCAATGTTCACCTCCATCATGCTAACCGTAAAGAAGTCCCAAACTGGAGAGGCCAACTTTCTAATGCTGGTGCCACTGCCAATGTCAGATGAACTGGCGGTAGGTGGGCTTTTTGATGTTTGACTCTCAGCAATACCTACTTCAACTGAGGTGGTTGTGGATGTAGGTCACTACTGGGTATTTTCAAATATGGTAGCTGGCAGTGGTGGTCTATGTGGTGCCACATCCCTCACAGCAAGTTAGGATGGGGTAATGTCGGTCTCCACTGGGGCTGGGCTAACATCCATGATGACTGGCTTATCGTCATCCTCCTGTTCTACATCTGCATCCGTAACTCTAAGGCTTTCAGGAACCTTCCTTTTCCTTAGCATCTTGTGGCACTTCTCACTCTCAAATTGAGGTGTCTAGATCATCATAAGAGGGGCTTGGAGAATAAGATGGTGCACTAACCTTCCTCTTTCTTGCTGGAGAGCTGGAAGACAATGGATGTTCTGAAAGAGTGGCTTCCTCTACTTCCTCAGCATGAATCTCAATCTCCCGAACTACGCCTAATTCGGGAGGAACTACTTTTGGTGGTTGCAGCTGTTGTTGTCCGCCTGTCTGAGTTTCCTACAATGATTGGGTACTACTTTGCGATAGAGATAAGTTAATTTTATTATCATTGCTCATCGGCGTTGCTGTGATTAGTCTGGCTGCTGCTGAACACAGACATGGGCTTAGGCCTAGGTTGGGGTGGGTCCACTGATGCGGGGGTACTGCTCCCATCTTGCTCCCCGGAGGCCAGTGTGACAGGCACAGTTTTTTTCCTGAAAAAGGCCTGGGTCGACATACCAGTGGTGGTAAGCTCCTTTTTCTTCTCACTGGCCACTTTCTTGGTAGCACCTTTTTTTGAGGCATTCTTGAAGCTGTCTATTAGAAGTGACACTTAGCTTCACAAGTTGAAGTTATGTCTGTGATGTGTGGCCCATGCGTTACACTGTGCACAGGTCTTCTGTCTGGCAATACTGTGGGTGATGTTGTCTCTTGTGTACTTAAAAGCAAAGAAGCAAGAAGAACATCAGTGAAATGTGGCATTGTTGCAGTTCAATTAGTAGTACAAACAAATAATATCATTTGGTGTGGTCACTGGTTACTTAAATATTTAACAACACAGTGTACCCATTCGGAAAACCACACCAACACTCAGGAAGGATAAGAAAGAGCAACAACAACATATAGATGTAACTGTATGCTTTATGTGCATCATGTGCGATGTGGCACTCAGAGAAGTGCAGCTGACAAATGACAATGGAATAATCCTCAGACAATGAATGCTGCTGTGCATCCATTGCAGACATGGGGTTGAGTCATTGGTGCCAGATGTTATGAAAATGGTTAAAAAAAATCTAACAAAATAATTAATTAGGAAATATTCAATCAAAATAAATGATTTAATGAAAATTACCAAAAAATTACAAAAAGTAAATAAAAAAATAAATGTTAACAAATAATACAAAAAATGAAAAAATAACAAAATTAAAATTGAAAACATTAAACTACAGATAAATAAGTGAAATTATCTTCAATAATAATTTATTGAACTGCTATCTCATTGATTAACCATACATGCAAGCAAATGCAAAGGGCCACACTGGATGGACACCCAAAATGTCTGCCTGCTATTCCCACATGGTCATCAACAACAACAACAACACTGAGCAAGAAGGCATAGGAAACAAAGAGAAGACAAACAGGCCTATGGCAAAAGCACATTGGCTGGCTACACAGAATCTCTGCCAGCCACATGGTCATAACAACAAGCAGGAAGGCCTGGGGAACAAACTAAGAAGAACACATGCAGGCCGATCGGGAAAGCTCACTGGTAGGCTATACAAAATGGCTTAAACAACACCAGCATCCACGGGTCTAAAATTCAACAAGGTTTTCTAGGACAACACAACAAAATATACGGAATGACCAGAGAGTTACCTGGGCATACCTACTGGTAGGACGGATTCCCATCACTCACTGAAGTGACATGCTTCATCATCTGGGTCTCCTCCTGAAGCCACACTAGTGACGCCAAGGGCTACAACCTCTCAACTATGAGGGGGAGCTCACGGATGTTTTGTAAAGAAGAAACTGATCCACTAGATGTGAAGGAATATTAATAATGGGGAGTGATGGACGCAGTGTGTGAACAGTGTGAAAGTGAAATATAAAATGATCCTTGCGGGAAAAGTTTATTTAGTGTCCCTCAAGGGTCAGGTTAAAAATAGTGCAGTGACAGTTTTGACATAATAACTGTCTGTGCCAAATGGTCGACATGTTTCTGCCTTACGGACTGCTTCTGTCCACGGCTTTTTTCAGGACCAAACACTGTATAGATAATTACTGCGCAAAAAAATGTGCCCAAATTAAGTGCAAAAAAATTTACAATATGGTGAATAACAATCAAAAACACAGTTGGAACAAGCTCAACCATGTAACCTGAATTTGTAGGTATGCAAATCCTCAGCTGTACCACGGATACTGTGGGTATTTGTGAGAAATAAAATAAACACAGAGAGGAAAATCACCTATTGTGTGTCTAGAAAACCTTACATACATAGTTAGTTCAATAAAGTACTGGTGACATATCAATTATCATCCAGTTGCTATAATAGCAAACAAAACCTTACCCGTGTACTGTGAGGAAGGCACCTCACCTGGCCTGGCAACGGCTCAGGATATTGAGGCCCCGCTCTGTAGGGGATACAAAGAGCAAAAAATGCTCTAAGTATAGTTCAATCAAATTTAAAACTGTTCTGGTCAAGGAATGTCAATAACGATAAAAAGGCCAAGCACCAGCCGGTACTTGGTCTAGTGTCAAAACTCATACATCTAGAGCTCATGCTCACAATCACGGAGAGATCAAAACACAATGTCTTTTATAGGAAGGGCAACATGAATTACTCAATGTCAATCAAAATGTGGTCCAATCCCATTAATTCAACAGTTGTCTATACAGCTTAGTAAAAAAAATTGAAAATATCAAAGGTCCTCTACAGAGGTCGACCCCTGCGGTACTCCATCCATTCGCAAAACTTATTTGTCTCTCATGACACCAGTAACTCAAATATTTAACGAGAAATCTCGTCCTGTATAAAGCAAGAGGCTCATTCATTCTAGACCGTTATTCAAAACACGGTTATTCAAAACACCGTAATTCACAAAACCTGCCCGTTCACAATCGAGTGCTTTCACCCCATTATAGGAATAGGTGTTTTATCAACTAATGTTTAGTCAGGACTGAGAGACTATGAGTTATATGCGAGGAGCAGTTTACCAAACATATAAACAATTACTAGGGAGAGTGGTAACGTACATTAGGAATACCATAATGGAACGTCACATTTCCCCGTGTTACATAAAGGTGAGTTCTCGTTTGGGATGTTATATAGAAGCAAAATGTAAACACCAGCGTGCTTATAATAAAGCAAGGTCACACTCAATATTTTAAAACTGCGCAGAAATGTTTCTCAAATCACCCCAAGTCTCACTTACCTATCCGTCGGTACCCCGGGTTTGTGTAAGAGCCGAAGGGAAGGTGCCGGCCCTATGCTCATATCGGTCTTAAAAAAGACAGCTCCGAATACTTCCGCATCACACGTTTATCACGTGAACAAGTCATATGTTGATAATCAAAGCTATTAAGCAGGCAAAAAAAGCAATGCGTGATAAATCGCAATAATAGTTATTTATGTGATTTTTGGAGCATGATGTGTAAAATTAAAAAACACAACAAACAATATTATAATATTGGGAATGCCGGGAAATGTAGTTCGGCAACCAGACAAAGCACGCTCTAAAAAAGACGTTCTGAAAACACGGCGCAAAACTTCGTAGTTGTCAAAACAGAAAAAAAGCAAGTCGCCGAGATCGTTACGATTCCTATGTATATATTTTCTAGGAAAACATGTCAACAAATATCAAGAGAAACCAACAACACACATTGTTTTCCAATACCCGGCATTCTTGGAGATGTAGTTCAGTATACATCTAGGTGTAGTGTCCTAGCATGGACACGTTCTAGTGTTCAGCAGTGTGTCCTACACTGTACACCCACCCACCACAGACGTCACTGGGTCAGGTGACGCTGCTAATAAAAAGGGCCGAGCGCACGTGCTCGTGGCCAGTTAACCCACTACCTAACTGAGTGTGCTGTGTCCGTTATTATCTAGCATGAGGGCCTAGGGCCCCAACACAACATTGGCGACGAGGATGGGATCCCCAGCGTGCCGCAGCAGCCCTTCTGTTCGTGAGGGGGAGAGGAGTGCTCCCACTGAGGTCACCCCCCCTCTGCAAGAAGGCGCGACGCGCGAGAAGCCGGCAGGGCGAGGCGAAGCCCGCAGCGTGCCCCGAGGCGACCGGGAGCTCACCCCGCGCCTCAGGCGCTTGCCGCTGTGACCCTGGTGGAGGGGGAAGCGCCCCGAAGACAAGCGGACCGATCGGAGCCCACCCGCATCGGCCGCGACGCCGCAAGTCTGCAGGCGGAGGCCGGGTGCCCACCCCGACCCTACCGCTGTGCCCGAAGGTGCCCGGAAGCAAAGGCACGCCGAGCGGAGCCCACCCGCATCGGCTGCGACCCCCGCAAATGGCGGCGACCACGCGGAGCCCACCCGCGTGGAGGACGGTGAGGAGCTGCGCGGCAAACTAAGAGTGTAGCCAAGCGGGTGCCCACCCCGCAGCAGAGGAGTGAAGACGAGTCCCGACTGAGGCGGAGCCCACCCGCGACTGGCCGTGGCCGTGTGGCACCTGCACCCCCTTCCCGCGCGGCCCGTAAGGTGAGGAGACCGGCTGCAGGAAGGGGAGGACTGAACTTTAAAAGTAAAAGCGGAGCCCACCCGCGACGAACAGTAGAAGCGGCACCGGCGTAAAAGAGGAGCCCACCCTCAAACGCCGCATCGTGATCCCGTCTCCCCGCCCGCTCCCCGCGCGGCATGCTGGCCGAGTGAGGCTGCGGGGGCGGGAGGGACAGAAAGAATCGGCGTGCGGCCCGAGGCCGTTGTTTGAAAGTACAAGCGGAGCCCACCCGCAGCACGGAGCAGGGACCTGTCTCCCCTGTTTAAATCACACCGCCCGGCAGAGCAGCAGCACCCCTCCCCCGCCCCGGCCAGCGAGCGAAGGAAGGAGCTGCCGAGGGCGGGGAGGGCAAAATGCACACAAGCAGGGGCATGGGCGAAGAGCAGCCTCCGGTGTCTGTGTCTCCCGCAGGAAGCGTGCACGAGGACAAAGAAGCACCCCAGTGAGGCCTGCAGCGCGAGTAGAGCAGCAGGCAGAATAAGTAAGTGGCAGCAGAGAAGTGCCGATCACGTGTGCACAAAGCGACTGTGCCCGGCTGGTGCTGGGGAAGATAAATACCATCCACATGAGCAATACCCTGCCCCAGCTCACGAGTGATGCCTCATCCTCCAGACTGCCCACTGACACTGCCTGTGCCCCCCTCACCTGCCTGAGAATAAAATAAATGAAAAGACTTACCTGCTGCCCAGCTCCTCTCCTGCACTTCACTGGTCTGCCTGGCTCCAGCTCGCCTCCAGCCCTCCTACTCACGAGTGAAGCCTGGAGAAAAGGAAAACAAGGCATAGAGTTCTGGCAGCGCAGAAGGTTGCTGCTGAAGCCAAAGAAAAGCAACACTGCCACCCCGTGGCCACTGGTGGTATTGCAGAAACAAGGAAACAAACAAGCATGCAGCAATCCAAGGGAGTCCAGCAGCCACAGGAGACCGACGGCTCGCAGCGCAAGGGAGAAGGGGCAGCAAGGCATGTACCGCAAGGTCTGACGGAGGCGCGAAGGTGAGCGCACAGGAATGTGCCAGAAGCGCAGGAACGCGACAGAAGCACAGGAAGAAGAGACGGTGTGCCACAGGGATGCTGCGCCATCCCGCAGCGACAAGGAGGAAGAAAAGGAAATGGTGTCAAGCCACATCCACCCCAGCGAGGACTGCGCTGTCGCCGCATCAAGTGGAGCGAACCCTCGAGAGAACAAACGGACTCAGTGCAGATGTACGCCGGACGCGGAAGGTACACTGTAACGCCTACAGGAGAGGAACCCACTGAAGAGGATGGGCGCAGCAAGTATCCGACACTGGCGGGCAAGGATGCAGAGCAACACCCAGTGGCGCCAAGAAGCCACCACATCAAGTGATCATGGTACAAGGAGCAACGCTACACTGAAGATGTACCACGACGGTACGAAGAGTAGCACGCACCAGAGCCTGACAAGGCAGCGGACAAAGGTAGTCACACGACGCGACACACCTCGGGAAGCCAAACGGTCGCACCACAAAGGTCAAGCCGACCAGCCAAATGGTCGCACCACAAAGGCCAAGCCGACCTGCCAAACGTTCGCACCACAAAGGTCAAGCCGACCAGCCAAATGGTCGCACCACAAAGGCCAAGCCGACCTGCCAAATGGTCGCACCACAGAAGCCGACTCGCCAGGAGTTGCAGAAAGAGGTCTGACGCAAGACCGAAGATATCCTGCCAGTGATCGGCAGCGCGGACCGACAAGTGGTCCAAGAAGCTCAAGAAGAACCGACGTAACTGGTGAAAGGGAGAAGAACGAAGCGGACCATGAGCATGGCCCCACGAACTTCAACCAAAGTAATTGGTGAAAAGGAGAAGATGTAGAGAAGGTCACGACCCTAACTCGGAATGCTGAGGAAGATGAAGAGAGTGTTCTCGGACGAGGACAAGACCAGGGGGAACACGTGCAGAGTGCGCGCGCTGCATGGAGAAGCCTGGCCAGATAAGAGGAGAACAGAAACGGTCCAGAGTAGGTCGTGAAGCGAAGAGAGGAAGAGACCAGTGTGGCACGTCCGCCACTACAAAGAAAGAAGATATCACAGTGGCACGTTTGCCACTACAAGAAAAGAGGGAAGAAGATATCGGAGTGGCACGTCTGCCACTTAAAGGAAAAGGCGAAAGTAAGATCTGAGTGGCACGGTTGCCACTGCAAGAAGGAGAAGAAGTCAGAGTGACATGACATCCTCACGGAGAAAGAAATAGAGGAAGGAGAAGAGTGTGGCAAGACTACTCACACCTCAAAGACAAGGACAGAGAGAAGAGTGTGGCAAGACTACTCACACCTCAAAGACAAGGAAGGTGACAAGCGTCAGAACACAGTGCGCAAGTCCTGAAGAACACCCGTGGCACGGAGAAAAGACCATCTGTTTGATGATGCTTTCAGCACACCTGGGATCTGCAGAGGTGAGCAGGCCGGACCATTCGAAACACCCACCTTTGGGGTCACACGGACACTGGTCAATGCCAGCCGTGGTGACTCAGGGGCAAAGGCCTCAGGGATGCCGGTGAGAGAGAGTATCCCCGCGACGAGAGATGGTCATCAGCCGCCCTTCAGCAAAGGTCTCAGGAGGATGAAGACTTCGCGTGCTAAAGACAGGAGCCAACAGCCACCCTCCAGGTCTGACTGCGGAATCTGAGGTGAGACCTGTCGTCTCCTCCGCACCCGTACTTATCGGCATGGGAGTAACACGATACAGGACACTTAACCCAGGCCAGATCTGAGGAAGAGGGCCTCAAGGATATCCCGTGGCAGGGGAACACCTGTGAGAGGGGCATCCTGGTGAGAGGGGTGTCTTGCGAATAACCCGTCTTTCTGCAAAACAGAACACACGCCACAGATAAAGAAAAGGACTGGACTAAAAGATAAATGGCAACATCTAGCGCTGAACCACAAGAACCCAACAACTGCGTTTGTCGCCAAGAAAGTAAAGCGAAGAAAAGACTGTGATAACAACTTCAAGGTAGAGCCGTCAAACAGACTAACTCCATCGAGCACCCATGACTGGTGCCACAGTGAACTGGTGATCACCCGCGACAGGAAGAACATCGTCCGCGACAGGAAGAACATCGTCTGTGACTCCAGGCTGCTGAAGCGTGAGCGACTCTGCAGAAGTTTGGTCACTGTATTACCTCTGTGTATATATGTTTCTTTCTCCCCTAGGTTGGACATTTGACTCTGGGTTTTTGTTATTAAAAATTGGGAGGAATGTAGTGTCCTAGCATGGACACGTTCTAGTGTTCAGCAGTGTGTCCTACACTGTACACCCACCCACCACAGACGTCACTGGGTCAGGTGACGCTGCTAATAAAAAGGGCCGAGCGCACGTGCTCGTGGCCAGTTAACCCACTACCTAACTGAGTGTGCTGTGTCCGTTATTATCTAGCATGAGGGCCTAGGGCCCCAACACAACATCTAGGGACATGTTCCAGAAACCGATAAAGCCAAGTTATGTTATGTTAACACCCAATCTATGGGTGGACTTTTTGACGATCTGTAATGATATTAAAACAACTGATCAGAAGGCCAGTAGCAAAGTAGTTATTTATAAAGCATATGTTCATTGAGTGTGTACTCCAACCAGGGCATGTCAATTAAGTGCTTCAAACTTCCAAATGGAAAACTATAAACACAACATATTCATGTTACCCTAAACCAGAAACAAATGTAAAGTTTCTGAAAATGCTTAGTTGAGCAATAATTTGATACTATAACTGACATGTCTGAAAGGGAGACCCAGGGTATGTCATCATTTAACCCTTTCTTGTCACTTTGTAGCCTGAACACCCACTTCTGTTCTCTAAGGAATAGGTGCTTACTGATATCTGTAACGTGATGGTATAAACGGTTTTTCAAGTACTGTCTACTTGAAATCATCATATTGATGATTTACTTCTAGAAAGTGTCTTGTGAGTTTAGTAGTCTGTTTTTTACACCTGATGGTGCTCTTATGTTCAGAAATCCTGACTTTAATTTTGCGAGTAGTCATGCCAACATACTGATGATTACACGAATATGTAATGAGATATATCAGTTTGTCACTGTTACAATTAGTGAATCTGTTTTGAATCCACGGTCTGGCAGTGCCTATGTCAATTGATTTAGATGGTGTTGTCTGGGGACACGCCGCACAATTATCACATGGGAAATGACCCTGGATAGCAGGTAAATTCCACAGGGTACTTTCTTTCGGGCACGGTCTAGTTCTAGGTCTTGTATGTACAAGTTGATCTCTTAGGCTTGTGCCTCTTTTGAATGCAAAGAGTGGTGGTGGAATATGTTCACTCCCTACATTCAATATATGCCAGTGCTTGTGAACACTTTTCTGAATCTTATTGGACAAAACACTGAAAGTGTTCACAAAAGTAATTTGATTCATAGATGGTTTCAATACTGGAGGATCTAACAGAGCCTCTCTGTTGTTGTTGGAGGACCATTTGAAAGCACGCCGTATTAGTTTCTTGGGATATTTCTATGTCGAGAGAGATGCAGCATGGTACTCAAATGCATCTCTTTCAGAACAATTGCGGCGTATCCGAAGAAACTGGCCGTATGGAAGATTGTCGCGAAGCAACCTGGTATGATGGCTCTCATAGCTCAATAAAGAGTTTCTGGCCATAGGTTTCTTATACAGTTCGCTGCCAAGACCCGTGGATGTAGAACAGATCAAAAGGTCTAAAAAGGCCAGTAGTCATTCCTCATGTTCAGCCAACTCAAAAATGTCAAAATCATTTCTTGATCCCCCCGCCAAACCACCAAGATGTCATCTATATAACGCTTCCATAAGCGAATAGACTGATGGAAGGGATTGGTCTCTGATAGCACATATTGTTGTTCAAATCCATGAACATCCAAATTTGCTAGACTGGGAGCAAAAATGCTTCCCATACTGGTACCGGAAGTCTGTAAGTAGATTGTCTCTTCATAAGAGAAAAAATTCTCTTTCATTGCCAATTGTTCACAGGACATTATACATTGTACTGGTGTCCGGGAATCCAAATGTCTACTGTCTAATAAGCTATGAATGGCATCAAGTGTCTCATCTTGCGGGATGGAAGGATAAAGGGACTCCACATCAAATGACACTAAATAATCAGTGTGTAAATCAAAATCAATATCAGGTAAAAGACTTAAAACGTCTTTGTTATCTTGTAAATATGTCGGCATCTCTTTGACCAATGGTTGCAAAAAGAAATCCACAAACGTGGATAAAGGTTCCAAAATAGAACCTATTCCTGAAATAATCGGCCATCCTGGAGGTGGTCGTTGTGGGTTATGTACTTTGGGAAGTACATAAAAGTATGGCTTAGTTGGATGTTCAGTTTGTAAAAAGACCGTCTCTTGATTGGTAATCCAACCCTCATTACTGGCTTCCTCAACCATAGTGGCAATCTGTTGCTTGAGTTTCTCTGTGGGATCTGTTTTAAGAGGACGATCGGATCTTCTGTCCCCGAGTTGTTGAAGACATTCCGTCCGATATACCTCGATGTCTAGTATGACAATGGCACCGCCCTTGTCTGCCGGTTTAATGATCACTTGATCATCTGCCATAAGTGTCCTAAGTGCTTGTTGTTCTTTTTTGGGAAGATTACAAAAATAACTTTTGTCTGTCAAGAACAATGCTTCGACATCAGTCCTCACAGCTTTCTCAAAGGTTTGGACCTGGGCTGGTGCCAAATGTGTCAGAGGATTAAATGTAGATTTCTTTTTCAGACCAGTGTTGGTATCCTCACCATCTTGGTTTTCTTCTGAGTTGTTTTCTTTAAACATGAAATGAAGACGTATTTTGCAAAAAAACTTTGCAAGTTCGTAATGAGTCAAGAAAGGATCTCCTGTGTTGGTACGAACAAATCCCAAATCCCTATTTAACACTGATTGTTCATCTGGGGTTATAATGCGTGAGCTCAGATTAATAACTAGGTTGTCTCGTGCTGGTCCCCGGTTGCTGCGAGGTCTTCTTCTTGTTGCTCCGGGTACCTATTGGGGATGGTGGGGGGCTCCAGTGTACTTGGGCATGTTGCGTTCTTCTTCTTCCCCTGGAGCGCCCTCGGCCAAACCCTAAATAAGGTTGGTTATTAAAATGTTGCTGGTACTGACGTGGGGGATAGGGCCCCATTAGTGGGCCACCTGGTGGTTGAAATGGTGGAGTAGGCATTCCCCAGGGATTCGGGGGCCACCATTGTTGGTACTGTTGAGGTACCGGACCGTGTCTCCAAGGCCGGTTGTTTCTTCCACGACCTCTTCTTTGTTGGCCATTCCTAGCAGAAGAATCAGAATCAGTGGAACCTTCATCAGAACTTGAGGTCCCATAAGAGGACCCAGATCGTTGCCTCTACGGTTAAATTCAGGTGGTACATAATCCTCACAAATGTAGGGACATACCCTTTCATGTGTGAACCGTGCTAAGTCCTTCTTACATTTTTCTATTTTAGTCATCAAGATTGAATCCTTGAATTCTTTATTAGACTTGTTTGATTCTTCCAAATTCTTCTTATAAAGAGAGGTAGTAATACAAAATGGCTGCCAGCCACATGGTCACAACAACAACCAGCAAGAATGCATGGCCACAAACAAAGAACACATGCAGGCCTATGGCAAAGGCATGCTGAATGCCTACACAAACTGGCCACCAGCAGCATGCCAACAAGAAGCAGGAGACCTGGAAAAGAAAGGACAAATACAGGCATATGGACACTGACTATAAAAAATGGCCCTTGCCACATGGCATGGGGAACAAAGGCAAATGGTGGCCTAATGCAAACACACACAGGAGGCATGGTAAGACAGAGAGAACACAGCAGTGATTAATTCAGCACTGCCTAAAATGAAAATCAACAGGGCTAAAACATTTTGCAGCAACACACATCCTCCAAAGGATTTCCCCACCTATACACTGTTTGCAGAAAAAAGAGAAATACCACAAAAAAAACTTTTTGTATTTAATCCAATACCCTCCATGGCCTAGATGATGTTTCAAATTAACAGACACCACAGAAACAGTTGTTTTTCATGCACCTATGGCTAGCACTGGGCCTACTGGCTAGAAATCCCATCACATTGGCAGACTAGGCCACATAATGAATAAAAAGAATATAGCAAATGTATTAAAAACATGGAGAACGTACTAAACTGTGCAACATTTTTCCTTTACAAAAAAAAGACAAATCCCATGCAAAAAACTAAAATAACCAGGAAGAAGGCATGCCCACATACAAAGAACACATTCAACCCTACGGCAAAAGCACACTGACTGCCTACGCAAAATGCCTGCTAGCCACATGGTCAGAACAACAACAACCAGCAAGAAGGTATTGCCACAACAAAGAAGACATGCACGCCTATGGCAAAAGCACACTAGCTGGCTACACAAAATTGCTGCCAGCCACATGGTCACAACAACAAGCAAGAGGCCTGGAAAACAAAGAACACATGCAGGCCTATGCAAAAGCACACTGGCTGCCTACACAAAATGGCCACCGACCACATGGTCAAACAGCATGTAAAAAGGCATGAACACGACAAAGAACACATGCAGGCCTATGGCAAAAACACGCTGGCTGCCTACACAAAATGGCCACCACCCACATGGTCGCAACAACAAGCAGGAGGCCTGAAAAACAAAGTACAGGCCTATGGACACTGACTATTCAAAATGGCCCCTGGCCACATGGGGAACAAAGACAAATGGTGGCCTATGGCAAATACACTCACACTCTGACCAGACAAAGGCGGCATGGTTGGTAACACAGAGAACACAGCATTAATTCAGCAATGCCACAAGCTAAAATTAACAGGGCTAAAAATGTTTACAACACACATCCTCCAAAGGCATTACCCCACCTAAACACTGTTTGCAGGGGGATAAACGTGAAATACCACAAAAATAACATTTTGTATCTTAATCCAATGCCATCCATGGCCTAAATGATGTTTTAATTCATCAGAGACCCCAGAACCAGTTGTTTCATGCATCAATGACTAGCACTGGGTCTACTGGCTGGAAGGCCCATTGGCAGACTAGTCCACAGGGTGAATTAAATAATATAGCAAATTTATTAAAAAAACATGGAGAAAATGTAGTGAACTATGCAACATTTTCTCTTTATAAAAGAAGAAAAATTACTTGCAAAGAAATAACTAGGTCCCCACTGAAACAACAGGCCATCCACTGCAATACATTTAAAAAATAACTTAAAAGTACAAATAAATCCAGGTGCATGGCCCCAATCAATCAAACTAACAACACCAGTTTTTCAACTTACTTGTGAAATCTCAAATACAAAGTTCTTAAATCCAATGGTATATGCAGCAGACACAAAGAGTGATCCTTTCAGCTACAAATCCAAATGAAAAGTGACCAGGAAATGGACAAAGTACTGGGAGGAGCCTGCTGGACAGGATCAGGAAGTTGGAGAAAAATAGGACTCCTCGCACAAAAAACCCAATGCCAATTGTCCATGTGAGGAGGTTTTTGACTCCAAATTGTCATTTCGGGAAGATTTTGATGCTTCTCAAAGAGAGAATCTTGCCTAGATTGCAGCTACAGTAGATCCTGGGTGTTCGGAATGGCGTACGGCACAAAACATGCGACGGAAGTCACTGGCGCACCCGAATGCCGTGTTGATAACCACAAAATCCAGCAGGACAATGCAGCTGGCTAGCAAACTTGTGGGCGATTGCAAGAGCCTGGCAAGCCATTCCCGCACGTGCGAAAGGTCATTTCGAGCACTACAAAAAAAAACTCCTCTCTAAAGGTTTTTTCACCATTCTGTGGAGGGTTAGTTTACATCAGAAGGGATGGGCCTTCCTTTGTTTTTTGTAATAAGATTTTACTAATGCATATAATTGCAAAAAAATTAAGTATTCATAACATTACTCAAACTACTTCCATAGTTGTGGTTTTAAAAAATATGTTATAGATGTAAACATGAATAGTCTTTTGCATAGAAAAATATTTATATTTACTTAATAATTTATACTTAATACCTGGCCACATTCATCAAAAGTTTGCATTGGTGCAGTGTCTCTAAAAATTAAATAAACCAGCACAAAGATTTAAAATGGGATTTAATTTCCAAACTCGTACATGGGGTTGCTCATGCAACCACCCACAGATTTAGATACAGATCTGCAAAAAAAGTTAGACAGGGACAGGCGTGGCTGCGGAGCCGACGCAGAATGGTGGCTGTTCCGTGAGCTCCGTTGCGGATGCGGAGCTTCATTGCTGATTTTGCCTCTTTCAGGTAGTTTTGGCTGAGTCCGGCTGTGGCACTATTCATATGAACATTGGTAATGAGTCTGCACACCGTTTCTGCACCACGTGGGTCCCTTTCTGGAACTGTGAGCTGCGGCGGTTATTTTCCTCATCAAGACGCGCGCAGCCACCATTTTAGGTCACGTCACTCGCTTTACAGATTTTTGCCTGCTTTTTCTTCTTCTTGCTATGCCCATGAAGTTTGGAGGTGACTTAGCCCTTTTAACCATCGGCAGCGAGTCTACAGGTTGATTCTTCATTATAAAGGTACATTCTCAATCCAGTGAGCTGTGGTAGTGATTCTCCACATCCAGTCATGAACATTCGCAATTTAAGGTTGAGGTGCTCATGCTAAAGATTTTTATCCTGTGATATGTATTGTTTTTCTACCAGCCTTGAACTGACATTGATATCATTGGTGTTCTGTAATGTGGAGTGTGCCTTTTAGACCTGTTGGTGCATTGGTCTATAGTCTCCTCTGGCAACTTTTTGTTTTCTACAAAGAAAGTTCTTCTCCCTAACTGGGTTGCCTTTCCATTACACTACCTATTTGCACCCGGGACAACGTTTCTGATACTTCCATTTCAGGATATCTACAAGTTTTTATGATTACTTGTATTTCGACGGTCATTTGTTCTGAATATTTTCTATTTGTTGCATGGACCGGATTCACCCTTCCCTATTGCCTACTCTACCTCAAAATCATTACAGCATGATGGCCAGTGATTTACACGCAGCTTCCAAACCAACTTCTTTGGGTAGAAAACCAAAAAGAGCGAAGAATGACCTGCCGTCTCCTATTTTATCTTCCAGAATCCTGTCTTTGACTCTATCTTGGAAGAGGTACGTGGTCTTCAACCATTTATGTGTGCAACTAATGAAAAACTACAACAAATTGAGGATCGATGGATTGTTATGGAGCGGAAGATGTCGGAACTAGAACAACGTATGGGAGACCTTAAAGATATACCTACCAAAATACCTATGTTAGAGCAAGAAATACAAAAACTTAAACTTCACACCGAAGACCTTGAAAATCGAAATCGACAAACTAATCTTTGCCTTTACGGTCTTCCGGAGAATATTGAGGGATGTGATATTCTGTCCTTCTTGAAGAGATTTCTCGCGGATCTCCTGGATCTTCAATCTTTGCCGCCTTTCAACATTCAACGTGTACTAATTAAAGTAAACCATGTGGTATCATAATGCTCGTTTTGGAATTCACTGACCTTATGTGTGTCCTGAAGGCTGTCAAAATTAAACATCGCCTTATTTGGTCTGGTCACAATCTTTTAATTTTACAGGATGTCTCTAACACAACTAATGCCCATTGAAAAGAATTCTTAGCTCTTTGCCCCAAGATGAGACACTTGAACATTCAATATGGCATTCTTCATCCATATCTCTGCAAGATCACCCATGAAGGCAACTCACATTCTTTTGACGATCCGGCTAAGCTGAAACTTTTACTGCATATTATTTCATCTCACAACATGGAGACCAATGATTGAGTTCTTTTTCAGTTTTCTGATGTTTCTATTCAAGTACATACTTCCTTTTGTTTTTATTAATCCTCTTTCTCTTTTACTCCATTGTAATCTTCTTTCTATTTCTTTCTGCTGGTACCTAATTATTTTTATTTTCAGTAAACTTTGTTTTTCCTTTCTTATCATTCTCTACAAAGCTTTTCAATCTTCCATCTCCTCTCGTCCATTCTTTGATGTATGGAAAACTTGTAACCCTGATATATGTGGATTCTCATTTTTTTAAATGTACATCATACTATGTCTCGTACTGGTTCTATTTTTATTTCCGATCATGCTCCTGTTTTATCTTCCTTTGATGTGTCTTTCATCACATCTAAACAGGGCTGGTGGCGCTTTAATAACACTTTATTATCAGACCAAACCTTTGTTTCACAAGCGACCTCGTTTATCAATGAATTTTTTCAAATTAACCATTCTAAAGATACCTCTATTCATAATAACTGGGGTGCTTTTAAAGCTTCCTTCAGGGCCTTTACAATCGCCTACTCTGCTAGAAAGAAAAAAGCATTAAATGCTAAATACCTCTCCACCCTCCAACATATAAAATCTCTCGAACACACCTACTTCACCTCCAAATCTTCCTCAAGTTTATAGGATTTGATTAAAGCTAAATCTGCCTTGAACAAAATTGATACGATGGACGCTTGTAATGTCTCTTAAAATTAAGTCTAAATATAATGGTGGCCAAAATAAAGCTGGTAAAATGTTAGCCACTTATTTAAAAATTAGATCAGAGTGGAAAACTGTTGGCCCCATTCGATGTCAACATAGTAATAAGATGTGGTCTTCAGATTCTAACATTACTAATGCCTTTCAGTCTTAGTATGAACAATTACATACTGAGGATACGGACCCCTCTGAGGATGACATTGAATCTTTTTTTTGGGGACTCCCTAATCCCCCCTTCCATTCCTGACATTCTTTCCTCCCTCGAAAAGGATATTTCCCTTCTGGAAATTACTGATGCTCTTAAATCCATAAAAAAGCCAAAGCTCCTGGCCATGACGACTTCTCTATTGAGTTTCTCTTATTTTTTTCCTCCATTCCTCCATTTTTGCTCCCAAATTACTTGAACTTTACACATTGTTTTTGTCTTACACTAAGGCCAGTGGTTCTTTTTTAGAAGCCCTTATAATTATTATCCCCAAACCCGATAAAGACCCTACTTTATGTAAAAATTACCGACCCATTTCTTTAATCAATTATGATTGTAAGGTCTAGCATTTCGTTTGAATGTTATCATCCCCCTTCTTATTAAACCTGACCAATCAGGTTTCATTAAGGGCAGGATTGGATCTGATAATTCCAGAATGTTCTCTAATATTCTTACCCTTGGGAAAATGTATTCTTCTCCTCTATCAGCCTTATCACTTAATGCTGAGAAAGCATTTGA
This sequence comes from Triturus cristatus, assembly GCF_964204655.1. Lineage (NCBI taxonomy): Eukaryota > Metazoa > Chordata > Amphibia > Caudata > Salamandridae > Triturus > Triturus cristatus. The sequence goes on along the minus strand of NC_140589.1, from coordinate 1,457,356,115 downwards.
TCGTATAAATTGGCAATTTATGTTTTCTACCCTTCTTTGGTTTGGTTTTGGTCACAATTTTATCTCTTTAATCAAACTGTTATATACTAAACCACGTGCCTGTGTGTTTGTTAATGGGCATTTTTCCTCCTTTTTTAAACTCCATAGAGGCACTAGACAAGTCTGCCCTCTATCTCCAATACTTTTACCTATGTTTGGAGCCTTTTCTTGAGCGGATAAGATGCAAACCTGGATAACTGGATTTAAAGTAAACTCTCAAGAAATAAAAATGTCTGCTTATGCAGATGATAATCTAATTTATATGTCTAATCCCTCTACTTCCCTAGATCCTTTTTTGCAAGAGATTACTCTATTTTCCAAAGTCTCTGGTTACAAATTAAATTTGTCTAAAACCGAGATCCTACCACTAAATTCCTCTTGTTATCAGTAGGTGCCGATTACGATCCGGTAAAAACCGGGTACGAACCGTCGGTCGGAGAGTTTTCTCCGTCCGACTCGTACCCGGTCGGAAAACTTGACAAACATGGAATTACGACTCGCACGGAAACACCATTTCCGTACGAATCGTAAAAAACACCGAACGGCGAAAATATACGTACGAATGTGATCCGGGAATGCTGCGACGTGACGTCGGGAAGCTTTCAGGCAGCGTTTCACGACCTAGGAAGTACGATTCGAACCGACAGCAGTCCGGACGGCGATATTTTCACGGCACCCAAAAAGTGCCGGAAAAGCGAAGTACGGCGCGAAACGACCAGAGTGGGTGGCCCGGTACACGCCGTACCCCCCCCAGCCCCCGTATGTACGCGCCGACCCCCCCAGCCCCCGTATGTACACGGGGGGGTCGGCGCGTACATACGGGGGCTGGGGGGTGTCGGCGCGTACATACGGGGGCTGGGAGGGGGTCAGCGCGTATGCGGGCACATGTCTCCATGGTTGCTATGGGAGTTCGGTGCGGACGGTGTTTTTTCCATACGGTTGTAACATCGGACGCACGGGATGGATCGTGATTCCGCGGTCGGACTTCACTTTTCACATTTGTACGGTAAATCGTCCGAGGACGTGTTGTACACAATTTCCGACCCGGGGACGTGTGGGGAATAATTCCCAATGCGATTCATATGGACTTTTTCCCATGCGAATCGTAGTTGGCAGTTTGTACGGCACTTGTACGATTCGTACGGTAAAAAGACCGGATACGAGTCGTACGGGGATTTTTTTTACCGGATCGTAATATGTTTCACAAGACCAAATTCACATGGTGTCCCCAAAAGATTAAATATTTAGGAGTCTGGTTCTCTCCCACTATACCTGATACACTCGTTCATAATTTCACCGTCCTAAAATCTAAACTCCAAAAGTTATTATCTTCCTGGTCTCCCCTATTTTTATCCCGGTGGGGAAGATTAGATACTATCAAAATGATGATTGTCCCTCATGTTCTTTTTTTACTTTCTATGTTACCTTTTAAAATTCCTAATTATTATTTTTCCCAAATAAATTCCTTCTGTTCTAAGTTCCTTAGGAATAACAAATGTGTTGCTGACTTTAATTTATATCACACTGCCTTTTTAATCTGTCAATTTTATACTATATCTAAAGATTACCATGATTCTCAAATACCAAAATTGGTTGTTTTTGAGCGTTCTTTATTACATGAATTTTGTTGTTTCTATGTCTAATTGTACATTTATATCTAAAAACCCTATTCTTAAGTACTCCCACTATTTATTACACACACTTTTTAACCAAGGAGCTGATTCTCATCAATCTTTCCTTGCATCCTCTATTTGGTACAATAAATGTATTAAATTTCGCCACAAATCATTTTATTTCAAACATTGGAAGGATAAGGGTATTTTTTATGTGCATCATTTGACCTTCCATAATTCTATTTTATCTTTCCCACAATTTCAGGAGGAGTATGACCTTCCTGATTCTTGTCTCCAACAATATAATAAATTAACTCCTGTACTTCACACTTATTTATCAAGCAACAACTTTACACCTGATGTTACACCATTTATCCCTGTGACACCTTTATACAATCTTCCTACTGACTCCACCCATAAAGCTTCCTTTATATATAAATCTCTCTCTTCCCCTGTCACTATAAGTAATACATCTTCTATTGAACTATTATGGGAGAAAGATTTCTCCCAATCATTATCTATCCAACAATGGGACTTATTATGGAATAAAATATTTAAAAACTCTAAAGCTGCCAATATAACACACTCTTTATTTTTTTTTATCTATAATAGAGATGTAATTACCCCTTTTTTTCCTTCATAAAATTGACCCCTCTATTTCTCCCTCCTGATGGTCATGTCTTTCCTCTGATGGTACTTTGAGTCATATACTTTATCATTGTCCTAAAGCTATTGTATTTTGGAAAACTATATGGGCAAAATGTTTATTGATTTTCTCATGTAATATTCCAATTTCTTTCCAAAATGATTTTTTTCTGTACTTTGTCTGCTGATTTTGATAATTTATCTTCAAAACCTGTTTTACTTGACCTGTTTATTGCTCTTGCTTTTAAAGTTATTTTATCATGTTGGAAAGATAACTCTAAGTTATCTATTATGGCTTGGTGGAACATTGTTTGTGACGAACATAGAATATCAACTGTTTCATCTTTTATGTCTCAAAAAATCAAATCTGACTTTCTTTGGCTTCCCTTTACTACTTTCTTATCTTCACACTCATCACCTCTCTAATAACTCATTTTATTTCTTTCCTTTCTTTCTTTTGTTTTTCTCTTTTTCTTTTTTCCCTTCCTCCTCTATTCCCTTTTGTTGAAAATGTATGAAATTGCATAAATAACCTTTCCTGTTTATTCTGTTTATCACTACACTTAAACTTCATATTCCTATGTTGTTAAGGAATTTCTAGTTCAACCGAATTCGTTAACGTTATATTTTATTAAATAAGGTATATTTTCCTTATTTTTTGTAATGTTTACTATTTTTTACCTTCAACAAAAAGTACTTAACTAAAATAAAATAAAAAAAGTTAGACAGAACTTTATGTAAAAAATATACATCACCTCCTTTTATTTTTATAAGCTTTTCTAACTTTGCATGCGTACTGAAATGTACAACACATTTAAAAACTTTTAAATGTTTTAAATGATGCTTAAGCATATTAATTTGTATGAGCCTTATGAGTAAAACCTTATTATAGACATTATGTACCCATCTTTGCACTGTAACACAAGGCTGTATGTGTGAGGCAAGGCAGAGTGACTGTGTACCTATGTAGAGAGCTGCAGCTCAATATCTCCGTAGATATTGAGCTGTTCTGTTGTCTACCTTTCATGCAACACATCATGGCAACTACTGTTGCTGAGAGGTGTTCATGGTATCAAGTTCTCCTGGATGTCTGGGCCTCTACCAGTTGACATCGCAGTCCTCAGGTTCTTTGCTAGCTTCTCTTCTGTCCAGTAGTTGTAATCATGCCACCTTGTCTTCCACATTCAGCCGCAGTCCTGTGTGTTGGTGCCACTACATAGACTTTATCAACAACTGTCCTTGACAAAGGAGCCTTCTTATCCTGTGGGAGTTTTGAGGTGACAAATAGATATTTTTCTTGATTTCTCATCTTAGAAATCAAAACCGCATTATTTTCATGGGAAAAGTTAAGTTTTCTTTTCCTGGTGAACTCCCTCTGTCCTTTTTGCAGAATAACCTTCAGGTTGGTAGCACTTTCCTTGCTTCCCACCTTGTTGGGAGGAAAACCAGAAAGCTTGTGTCATATTTGCGCTACTTTTTATAGTGAAATGTGACGCAAGGATACCTTGCGTCATGCAATCACAATTTACTTGAGACAAAATGACGAGTTACATTAGACTGTGTTGTGCACCATATTAAAAATGACGCACCGGAGGCACAAGGCACTTGTAAATAAGCCCCATAGGGCCAAAAGTACGACCCTTTTTTGTGGCCGCAAACGGGAGAACCTCCCGTTTGCGGCCGCAAAAAAGGGTGATAGCATGTACAAATGCTATTTTGCGAGTCCTTGACTCGCAAAATAGCATTTGTGACTCTCGCTATTAGGAAGGGGCATCCCGTCCTAATAGCCAGTCAACATGCTATGTACTAGTGTTTTGCGACCGCATTTGCGGCCGCAAAACACTTGGGGGCAGATTTACAAGCCCCTTGCGCCACTTTTGCGTCACTTTTAACATGGAATAAGTGACGCAAAAGTGGCGCAAGAGGCTTGTAAATCTGCCCCTTGTAGTTTACCACCTACTTCAAGTAGGTGGTAAACCACTTGCAAAGGGGAGAGTATGTTGGAAAATATTTTTTAAAAGCAGGCAGTGGTCCCAGAGAGCCCTGCCTGCACCTAGAAAAATGAATCTGAAAAGTTTCCTTTTTCTTTTTTAAATGCATCGCTGCATTTTAAAAAAAAAGCTGCTTTGTTAAAAAGCAGTCCCGGACATGGTGGTCTGCTGAGCCCAGCAGGCCACCATCCCTGGGAGGGCTGTCATTCCCATTGGGTTCGCAAATTGCGAGAGGCTCATTAATATTAATGAGCCTCGCAATTTGCGACCCCATTAGGAATCGCAAACTGTGTGCAAAACACAGTTGTACATCGAAAATTACGCCTCGCAAATTGCAATTCGCTAAAAAGTCGCAATTTGCGATGCGCAATTTTCTTGGTTGCACATCTGCCCCATAGTATATATGACTCTCCACACTTCGAAAAAAGTTACGCAACACGGCACAACTTTTTTCATGCAGCTCAGCACTGCATGGCCTTTAGTGAATCTGGCTCATGGTCTGGAGTTTAGGTGAGAACCCTGAAAGGGAGTTCAGCCACATTCTTAAACCGTTCAGCCTTGCTGTATGTTTCTTGTTTCCAATGCTTGGTGTATTTTTTTCTACACTTGCTCACTTTTCAAATTGGCTTAATAGTTATAGTGTTAGCCACATCTCAACTTGTAATCTCTTCTTTTAAGTCATTAATTGTACATTTTTGTAAAAAAAGCCTTCTCCTTTCTGGAGTATAGAAATGAAAAGTCTAATGGAGCCCCAGCCAAGATTTGCTGGAATAATACAAACTGCTTCGGAAAAAAAATCAATTGCAAATAAAAGGCAGATGTCTTTTCTGGTTTCTAAATTCATTCTACCCAATACAGAGAGACAGCTTCAAAACAAGCCCATTTTTGGAGGAGATAGGTTTACTTTAATTGCACCGAGAGCCGTCAGTGGTAGTATTGAATAGCATTTCTAATTGGTAACTGGTGTTACAGATGTGAGGTTAATTTGACGATTACACACACACATCACAAGCTGCTTATGAAGTAATTAGACCCAGCATTCAGTATCATTGGTCTGGAATTGTGTCGTAATTAATAAAGTTACTCGTTGGTGTTACTATTTTGTTTTTTATGTTCCATGGCAACCTGCAAGTAAGACTGTAGGCATTGCATAAAAGCAGTCATATTAGTAATGATTATCTGTGTTTGTGGTGTATCCATAGCAGTGTTGAATGCTTTTCAAGCAATGATTGTGCAGTGCAATCTCATCTGACCACGACAACTAAGAATGAGGAGCTAGCACATGGCCCCACAAGAGTAATTCACCAGTTTTGAAGATTTCAGTGAGACTTTACACCACCAAATAAACTAAAAAATTGGAAGAATTATGTTTGATTTTTCTCAGTTAGATTGAACAGTTTACACAAATAAGAACATCAAAACGGATAAGCAATGGTCTTTTTATGCCTGCAACATTTTTTGTATGCAAATGTTTCTGCTTTCAGATCCACCATGTTGACATATTTGCCGGGTGTTTGCTTTCTATTTTTTCTGTGGATCGGTTTTGCATCTTGAATCTTGCATTATCAGAACCCTCCTACGTCTGGTTTGAATCTTCAGACCAATAGACCAGACTTTGTTGTAAGGCACATAAAGACAGACAGCTCCAAAGGTTCGCTTAAAGAATATACAAAAATAACACACTCCAACTTTACAGGCACCCAGCTACCCCCCCCCCCCACACACACTCTCACTCATACTTTTCTTCAAAAACTTTCTTTATTGGTTTCCAAGCATGAGGTGGGGCATTTACAATGCAAGAATTACAGTGAAAATGAACTTCATTCAGGTTAAAGTACATTTTACGGTTCTCTAGGTATGCCCAGTTGTTTAAATAGCTTGCTCAGCATGTCCCTCCAATTACAGTGTGGGGTCTGTGGCGGGAGATAGTCTTTAACAAGTTGTCGAAATGTCTAATGGTATCCAGCGGTGCAGATCAGTTCTAATCCCCGATATATAAAGAATAACATAAGAACTTTAAATTATGTAACTCAGGAAGTGGCATTGTTCGCTGGTGCTGCAATTGATAGACCCAATACTAGCTTTGCTGAGGTGGTGGCCTCTAGTGGCAAGGGATTGGGAGGGAATGGGAAAGATGGAGCACCGGACAGGAAGCATGAATACCCAGCCTCCACCTGACACCCAGGCAATTCCAGGATCAAGGTCCCGAGACCCATTGCCCAAGAGACAGGGGACCTCTGCACCATGCTGCCCCGACTTAGGACTCAGACTCGAAGAAGCCGATGACCACTTCCATCCATAGACCAGCCAGGGATTGTCCACGTATCCCTCTGTATTTTTCAGCACGCAGGGCTGAACCCTCAGTGATAGCCCAGTTCTCCACGTCCACTCACATTCTAGTTTGAGGGGGGCATGCAGGGACTTCCAGTGGCATGCAAATCTCTATGGGCTATCCCCAGAGGCAGGTCCATGAATCTATTACCAGCTTTTCTCTCAAATCATCTGCTGTATAGCCCAAGGAGACATATCTCCGATGTGTGCAGATGGCGGTGACCCAGTGCGCATTCCAAGTCTGCAGTGACCAGGCACCAGAAACGTTCTATGATTGTGCAGCTCCGGTCAGCAGTATGTGGAATGTCATTTAGTCTATGGGTGTAAGGTATGCACAGTGTAGACAACTAAACTGTGTAAACATTAACCGTGTGTTATGAGTGCACAACAATCGTGTTCCAGTCCTTACCGTTGAAAGGCCTGCCAATGATGGCCTTCCACTTGTTCTGCAAAGCCAGTAAATTATCTGCAAATGGCTAGCATGTTTCTATATGGCCAGGAGACAAGGTGGCTACGCTGGCCAAATGCCAGTATGGTCTCTTAGGAGGTCATGGACAGGGGGTTCTGGTTCCAGGGCACCAAGATAGTGTTGCATTGCCAGGGCTAGCGCCACATAGGTTAGGAATTCGGTGCCTGGTAAGCTGCTTTCGGCAGTCAACTTCTCTAGAGTTCGTAGGAGACCTCAGAATAGTAGTCCCCAAGTGTCTCCAAACCAGAATCCATCTGTACAAGATGTCAGTTGTCAGGTGGTAAAGTGACTTTCTCTGGCAATTGGTAACCCACTAACAGTGTCACAGGGGCTTAGAGCAAGGTCGACCACATACAAAGGTGACCCCCCTCCAAAATCAGAGAGCAATGTGGAGAAGGTTTGGTTTACGAACCAGTGCAAGCTTGACCCCAACATCATGGCCAGCAACTCCCCCTCCTTGCAGGGTTCCCCAACCAAACCCTTCTAATTTAGCCAGACTTAGTCGAGCCAGCCGGCGGGCAAGCCACTTCAGTTGCACGGCAAAATAGTATAGTTTGTGGCCTGGTACATCAAGACCTTCCCTTGCCAAAGGTCACTTGGATGCACTGCCCATCCCAAATCAATTCCAGAATGTTAGACTTGGCATCTTTTGGCATGTTTCCCCAGAGTTTCTGCTTTCTGACCTCCCGGTTTTGACTGTTTTTGCTGGCTTAGTGTTTCTGCGCACTTTTCTCACTGTTAATCAGTGGTAAAGTGCAAGTGCTCCTGTGGTAAATTGTGTTATGAATTGGTGTTGCCTCGATTATTAGCCTATTTGATTGATGTGTCAGTCCTTAGTAAAGTCAACTGAGTGTGCCAGGACCTGTAATTCAAATGCTGTTAGTGGGCTGCAGCACTGTATTGTGCCACCCACACAAACAGCCCGTAAATGTAACTCTGGCCTGCCATTGCAGAGCTTGTGTGCAGTCTGGGACTGCCAAGTCGACTTGGCAAGTGCACACTCTTGCCAGTCCCTAAACCTTCCCTTTTCTACATATTAGTCACTCCTAAGGTAGGCCCAAGGTACCCCTATGGGCAGGGTGCATTGTATGTGAAAGGTAAGACATGCCCTGATGTGTGTGGCATGCCCTGATAGTGAAATACTGCCAATTTCTTTTTTCACTATTGCAAGGCTATCTGTTACCATAGGCCAGAATGAGAAGTTAGTTTATACCATCTTATAAACATAACTGACCCCAGGAACATGATATGAAAATAAAGTTTAGTGTGCCTGAACTCAGAATCTAAAGATGCATCTTTTAGTAAAGGTGAATTTTACATTCTGTGTTTGAAAATACCACTTTTAGAAAGTAGGTATTTTCTTGCTCAGCCATCCAGCAGGCCTCTGCTGGGTTTGTGGATTGACTGTCTGGGTTTTGGATGACAGTGGCTGGAGAGCAGGAGTCTAGGTGGGTCAGGAAAGGGCTGAATAGACCTGGGCTGCATTTAGAGTAGGGAGAGGAGATTTCCTTGCACCTGAATGGGCCTGGTCTGCCTCTGTCAATGCCGTCTCCACCTCCTGATAGTAAGCCACACCAGATAGGGCAGAACTGGTTCTGGTTGGGCACAGACACTCTCTGCCTGAGAGAACAAAGGATTTTAGGCTATAAAAAGTGGAGCGCAAATTCCTGAACTTTAGAACTCTTTTGGAACAAGAAGACTACCAAGAAGAAGAGCTGGAGAAGCTGTGAGGAGGAACTACCACTTTGCTGTGTGCTTTGCTGTGTTGGCCTGCAGTGGTTGCTTCTGTCTCGGGCAGTGAAAGTACTGGTCTGAACTTTCTGCAATCAACTTTTGTGAGTTTCTTGAAGGGCTTGAGGTAGAGCTTGCCCCCTGTTCAAGAAGTTTCAGGAACAACAAAGACTTCAAGCTCTTCTGCCCTCAGCACTGGGAACTGTGTGTTTTGTGCTGCAACAGAAGAAAAGCAACTCGACTACGTCTATGACACCGCTGCCAACTATGTGTGCTGAAGGCAAAGCAGAGGGCACTGCCGCAACGCCAAACCGCGACCCTGGTCTCACAGACGACGCCTGCTGAAGCTGCCACCAAGCTGCTGCACACACCGCAACCTGTGGGCACCGCACTCAGCACCTCCTCACTGTAGGTGAGTAGGATCTGCTTCACATGTTTACCCCCACTGTTTGCTGGTGTTTCACTGTTTTCGACTTTAGTCTGGCTGGGACCCTGCTAATCAGGGCCCCAGCCTAGCTGCTTCTTCTCTAAAATGATTCCAAGTACTTTAGGTACAGTTCAGATTGGATCTGAGGTGCCGTATAACTCCCTATTATATGGTATACTATGTACCCAGGGCATAGGTACCACAGAGGCCTACTAGGGGCTGAAGCATGTATTATGCCACCCCTGAAAAGCCACCCAAAATGACACCACAGGTCTGCTACTGCAGCCTGAGTAAGGTGGTGCATGCACACCTTACTGTGATATAGCTTACCTACATCACTATATATATACACACATATAAACCTATAAGTCACTCCTATGGCAGGTCTTGACAATCCTGAAGGCAGAGTGCTTGGTTCTTATGTGAGAGGGTGCCCCTGCATGAGCAGAGCCCCTCTGCAGCGTTCGGAGACCCTTCTCTGATGCTGTTTGTAGTGCAGCCTGACCATATACTCTTAAGTGCATTATAACCAAACTGTAAATGCTAACTTTGGACTGGCTGCACGGAAACATGCCGTGTTTGGTGTCAAACACCTTGGAATCATACCCCCACACCAGTAACTGGTGTGGGAGTATGATCCCACCCTTCTAGTGGGAGAGACATGACAGCACCGGTATACCCGGTCTGAAACTTAATAGAGCCCTGGCATCACAAAATGGATGCTGCAGCCACAGACACGGGTCTGGCCTCCTGCTGCTGACTGAAACTCCGGCAGGGGAGGCCTGGACAATAGGTTTCCTGTCACAGGGAGGTGCAACCACCTCCCAGACAGGCTTATGTGTATTGGGGTTGGGTAGGAGCACTCTCTGAGTGCTTTGAAGTCCTGCACTGGGGGCACATTTGGTGTCCCTGTGCATAGTCCAGCTCAAACTGTTTCAGGGGCTTCCAGCCCCTGTTCTGGCACAAAACTGGACAAAGGAAATGGGTGTAGCCACCCCTCTTTCCAAACCCTCCCATAGGTGGGTCCCCAGAGTATGTCCAACCCACTACCGTAGTATAAGTATGGGACCCCTGTCCTTAGGACTTTAGATTACCCTGAACGAAACTCTGAAGCCGAATCCTGGACCTTCGACGCTCTTCTCAAGACCAGAGGACTGAAGAAATCTCCCTTGGGGTCAAGGAGTGACTCCCCTGCTTGGCAGGCACCAATGAAGCAATTTGCCGATCTGCATCATCGAAGCTGCCGCCGGACTCCAAAGTATTTGCAGCCCAGGAAGAGGATTTCCAGACATCTCAGAGGCCAACCCAAGTCCCCAGAAAAGCTGAGACCCGCAGCCCTCGTGAGTAGCGTGGAACCGAAACTCCTGGTCACCATGCATTTCTACAAGTGGATTGACTTCTCAATGTCTCTTGAAGTCGTGCTTGGTCTGGCTTGTAGCCCCCACCTCGAGCACTGAATCTGCCTTAAATTGTTGGCCTGGTCATTCTGAGTGACCCGTGAGCCGCCATTTTGTGTTTCGTCTTGAGGTCCCTTTGCGATCCCTGGTCCGTTGACTGGTGGGTCCCTGAGGGGGTAACTTTGTATTTCTTTGGGCTTTCCTGGTTGCTCCAGTTGTGCCCCAACTCCCTACCAAGTGGTGAATCCCAAAGACCTTGCTGGTCTGCACCGAAGCATCTTTCTTGTTTCTGCGTTGGTTGCTGTTGCCAAGGCTTGTTTTTATCCAATCTGGGCACTGATGCTGCAGCACTCGACATCCTTTGTGGGACAGCTAGAATCCAGCTCCTGGTCATCCTCAACACCTCCTGGTCCTCATGGCTGAAGAGTCAAGCTTCACCTCTTTCACCTAAAATCACCCGAAATTAGTGGGCATCTGCTCATCGCCTTCCTGGTCACTGGCAAGTGACCCAGACTCTGTCCCCTCTGCTTTCAGGTTCTTCTCATTTTCGATCCAGGCTTAGATCTCTTCGGACACTTCGCATCTTCACGGCAGCAGCACTTCTTCGCCAGCTCCCATTGAAATCGACGATGCAACCCGACACCAAAAGACACCTATGCACCCAGCTTCCCTGGGTGAGGTAACACGAGTACTCCAGTGCTCCCGTGGGTGCTAGCCCTAGAACTTTCTAAGTCCAAAAGGGTTTGGTCCTGACTCATTTCTAAGTGTCCTTAATCTTTAAAAATCTAACCGCGACTTTCCCCATAGAAGCTAACGGGAGCTCACGGCTGTGTTCACACACTGCACACGGCCCTGTGGGCTCCCTGTGTCACTACCTTGGGTGGTTCCTTGAGGTCCATGCGATTCTACAGGCTCTAGGCCTAGTGTCTAGTTAAGTCATGGTTCTTATACCACTATTTAAGTATATGGTTTGGCTTGCCCCTAGGGCCTGATGTGTATATGTGCTATTGTACTGTGATTATTGAAGTGTAACTTATGTGTTTTGACCTCTAGTCTCATAAAGAGACTAGGAGGTTTTTTTTAGTAATAAATACATATATTTTATATATATACCTGATGTGGATATGTTTCATTTAGTGACTCAAGAGATTATAGACTGGTAAAACAAGCTGCTTTACATTCCTTCAAGACTTAGCCTGAAGGCTGCTCTCCATAGCTACCACTAGGATAGCTTTCAATAAAGGTTGTCTTTAACCTATAACCAATAAGGGGTTGTTTGGACTGATACAAGGTGCCCACTAGAACTAGTGGACAGCATATATCAGGCCAACTTCTCACACTCACTTAATGACAACGCCTGGGTATCCCCGCCGCTCCACGACAAAATCGATGCCGCTGCATGCATCGTGGTTCGAGGGCACCGCTCGTAAAGTTACACAATGCACCACTCTCATCCTGCACCGCAGCCTAGGCCTACCGACGCCAGAGCCATCGACTCCAGTTCGTCAGCCGACGACAGCGCCTCAGCAACGACGACGCCGCTGCTTGCACCATGACCTGCCAGCACCATGACGAGCACCGCATTCACTTCACACGCTCCCCTGGTCTCACCGACGACGCCATCTGATGCTGCCACCGCGACGCTGCTCGCACCGTGATGTGAGGGTACCGCATGCCGCACCACTGCACTTCGCACCGCAGCACCCGACGCCTGCCGATGCCAGCGCTCCTGACTTCAACAGAGTGGAGTTCAATCTGCAACGCGTGTGACTTCAAGGGCCCCGACGACTCCAGCATCGACTTCGGGAACCTGCACCTGCAGACTCAGTGCTTTCGTAAGCTCAACGAGAGGTCGCCGATGCCCTGCATTTCTAAAAGGTACTGTTTGCGGGTCTTCCCGACATCGTAGCTGACCCGCGATGCCGCGGTCAGCCAGAACTGTTTGGATTTCTTTGCTCACGATGTCGTGATAGCCCCGGACAGAGCTATCGACTTCAAGGAACTGATTTTCAAGCATATTTTGATAACTCAAGATTTCTAAGTACTGTATTGTGGATGTTTATCGTTTTTGGTCTGTCTTAAGTATATAAAAATATTGGATATTTTTCTAAACTGGTGTAGTTTCCTTTTGTAGTGCTTACACTGCATTACTGATGGTTTTGTGCAAACGCTTTACGCACTGCCTCTAGAATAAGCCTGAACGCTTGTGCCAAACTACCAAGGGGGTGAGCAGAGGTTATTTTAGGAGTGTAACTCGGAGTGTATCCTGACTAGGAAGAAAGGTCCCTATTTGGACAAAGGTACCTACCTCTGCCAACTAGAAACCTCCATTTCTAACACCAAAGCAATACATTGAGGGAACTAAAATCGTGCTCTTGGTATTCAGATCATGATATTCACAAAGTATTACTGATTAATGAACTCTGGGCACTTTCACCATTTTTGCCAGTGCTATTCAAGCCATGATTCTATATCACCTCAGAGGCTGCACATTACACCTCTGAGGTTAATCTTTCTAATGTTGTCTTTGGCCTGGTACACCTTGACCCTGATATATTTAAGGACTCTGGACATATGTTTGACCCCAAGGAGCTGCACCGACTCCTGGTATACTGTAAGTTCTGGAGATACTGGGAAAGCACAGGATTACTGCCAGTTCATACACAGGCCAAAGACCTGCACAAAATTATCCAGAAAGGCAACACTCCACTGGACACCTGTTTAGGCCTCCCTCAGGTAGACAAGCATGTTATCCACATTTAGCGAGATCACATGATCCCTGTCATGTAAAGGTATCCTTCTATCCTACCCTCCAGTCATACCATACAGGTGAACAGCTCGACCACCAATGCAGATAGCATGGGAAAGAGAAGGCAAACCTGCTGTGTGCCTTGATAGATCCCAAAGAGGGCAGAGATGCACCTGCCAGCGCGTAATCATGCACAGGCATTCACGTACAGCAACACAACCTATTTGTTCCAGCCCTCACCCAGAGACAGCCCGGTCAGAACCACCTCTAGATAATCCCACTGCATGGTATTAAAGGCGATGGAGAGGACCAGCACCTCGGGGAACTAGGCCTAACTGTTTCATAGAGTAGAGGTAACTAAGCCTCACCAGAAAAAGCTTTGATGAAGGATGATGGTAAAGCATCATCTTCATAAGAAATGAGTTTGAGAGAGTTGAGTATCTCAGCAAAATCTTGGAGAGATAGGTCTTTGAATGCTGACTATTGCTTGATACTATGGGAAATGATGGGTGTAAAAGGTGAAGTAGGCTTTGCGTGATCAATGTTGTTGGATCTTCTGTATTTCTTTAGTGAAGAGGTTGAAGGCATTGCATGTTTCTCTGGCATGAGGGATAGGTGAATCCAGCAGGGGGTTGATGCAATGCTTGATTTTTCTGCGTCTGTTAGTGGCTTCATTGATAGTACTGGTGTAGTACTTTTCTCTGACTAATATGATTAGCTGTTTGAGTGTTGTGCAGGGAGTATAAAAAAGACCTTGTGAGTTCTGTTTCTCTTCTATTTTATCTCCTGTCTGCAGAAGGATCGTTTTTTATCAGTACGGTCTTTAGAGTACTAGGGTGCTGAAGGCTTTGGCTTGCACTTGTGTGTTGTAGTTGTGGTGTGGATGTTCACATAACGTTCCAAGAAATTGCTGAAGTTGTGTAGAAGGGTGTTAGTGTCGGTCATGTAGTTGATAGGGATAGAGATGCATTCAAGATTTGTAATTTTTGGCCTCTATTTGTACTGCTATCTTTAAAATCTACATCTCTCCAGTTCTGATGATTGGATTTTTGTTGCTCTGGTCTTGTTTTATTTATTTAAAATGCCTCTATTTTTCTAATCTGGTGTGGAGTTCTTTTGTGGTTTGTTTTCACTGTGTTACTGTTTGAAATGTTGCAAAATGCTTTACACATTGCATCTGAGTTAAGCCTGACTGATTTGTGCCAGGCTTCTGGAGGGTTGACCACAAGTTAATTCAGTAACCCAATTTCTTGTATCCTTAATGAATATGTCTATTACCTGGGACCTTGTGGAAATTAACAAAGATTTGGTCACTACACTGGCAGACTCGGTCTTTTGTTTAGGCTTTCATTAAGGGGCAATTGTTACAGAATGCCTCAAGCAGAAACAAAGCAAATGGAAAAAATTAAAAGGCATTGGAGAGAGAGAGAAATACGTAATCAGTGTTATCAATGCTAATAAAAGTAAAATGTGTGATTTATATGATGTGCATATGTAACAAGTATTCCCTCTTTTTCTTTAGACATTGGCATTAGGGACAGGGCAATAGGGAATATAGCCTATTATCATCACATCTCAAATAGATACACAAAAATAAACCTTGCTACTAGTGATCATGCAAGAAGAATAAAAAATAAAACACATAGAGATAACATGAGAATTGTTGGAATAATTTGTGTTCCTGCAGTGAAAGTGCAGGTTGGACATTAGATAATAAAACTCAATTCATACAGCAGTTGTATTAATCCAAAAATTATGTTTTAGATCTGGCATCCTTGGCATGGTATTCACCCAAACCTTTTCCCTTCAGCCCTCCTATTTTGTTCATATTTTTTATCATTGGCTTTAAGACTCTGCACTTTACCACTGCTAACCAGGATTAATGTGCTTGTGCAGTCTACTTCAAACATGTTACCTAATTGGCACATTTAATTTACTTGTAAGTCCCTACTAAATGGTACTACATGTACCACAGGCATCTAAGTTAAATGCTACTAGTGAACCTGCAGTACTCATTGTGCCACCTACTAAAGTAGCCTTGTAAAACATGTCTCAGGCATGCCACTGTAGCCTATAGGGCTTTGAACTACTATTTCAAATTAACAAAATAAACCTTCCTTTTTACTACATATCAGTCACCTCTAAGGACCTTTCAGTGTTGTAAGACCTATCTCTCCCAATGACTAACACTGGGTTACCTTTTTACATTTAGTAAGTGATCATTTGGATTGTGAGCAGATTGTGACATGCTGTTTACACTCAAATTAAATGTAATTCATAATCCTCTTTAATTATAAAGTTGTAGTTTTAGTCGCAATTCCGGAAATGCCACAAAATTCAATATTCAAAACAGGGCACTTGTCTCGCACTCCTCGCTGTCGCACTGCGAAAAGTGGGATTTATCCCCCAAAATAACCAATTCCTCCTGGTACTCTTCAAATAAAGCATTGATACCTTTGATTGATGCAATTCCTTATTTCTTAACTTGTCCTTATTCAATTTATCACTACGGAGACAGTAAGAGTCCATCTGCGTATTTTATTAAATTTTTCATTCACCAGCTGTATGCCTGTTCGGGCTTTGTACAGCGGCTCATTTTTTACAGATGGATCAGTTATGGAGTCAACACAGTATTTTCAGACCCAATGCATTTCGAGCCTTCAAGGCTCTTCGTCGGGGGTTTCTATAACAAAATGGAAAAAACAACTCAGCTGACCAATCCATAAAAGCAAAATGACGAACATTACTGTGAAAACCAATAACAATAATGTGAATATGAGTATCTCAATCCGTGACCCTCCTGTGTCCTTCCCATAACTCAAAACAAATTCCTATACTGAATCTCGTGCCCCAATTATCACCCTACTGAACACGGACAACAATGAGTACTTGCCACTCATATCATCCAAACTAATCATCCCATTTAGCAATATCCCCATTACAAAAACCTCCCGTAATTTCACCCCACTTTACATGAACTTTCACCCACCCTCGTGCGCTCACCATCTCCTTGATTTTTAAACCCAATACCTCATGAACGCTGCCTTCAATGGCCCCTCGTGCTGTCTTCCATCAACTTTGGGAGTAGTTTATTACGTGATTAGGGGCTGGTGGGATACACAAATTAGTGCTTTTTGGTTATGTAGGGTGAGTTGTTTTGGTGCAACATGGGAGTTGGAGTCTTGAGTGAGAGGAAGTGGGAATTAGGAGTAGAGTATTGGTAGGAATCTGTTACGGGTTTTGGGTATTTAAAGCTCAAAGGGAGGACACAGATGAAGGTATGGGCGGATTTTCAGGAAAGTGAACGTTGATGTCAGGTCCTATCGAGCTGTGTCCGAACTCCCAAGAGGTAATACACATATATTTTTACTGGGAATCTTTGACTGTGTCTATTATTGGTAACAGTAGGTTTGGAACCTACTAACAACAGGCACTCTTGTGCATCTTCCAGGACTGATTGTTGCCCAGGACATATTATTCTCTGTCTCATGTTGGTATATTGACTAAGTCTGTGCTGCCAGAGGGTTTAGAGAGGATGTGTGAGATATGTTAGGTTTCCCCACACCATTGGGTAATTCTGGAGGGAACTGCAGCCACTGTGCCTATAAATGGGACTAAGAATATGACCTGGCATAGTGTGAAGTGCACTGTGAGCCAACTCACAAGAACCACAATGCTTAACTCCCCTGAGGAAACACACTAACACACCACCTTCCAGCGATATTGATGAAGATGATCCCTAAGACGATTCCCCTGAACCTCTCCTGTCTCTGAGAAAATACCCAAGATTGAGATGTTGAATGACTATACATGTCCCATGGTCCCCTTCAGACCTTCTATCTATGTAAATCTCTTGAGATCCGATCAAGAGATGTAGACTGTATTTGAATGTTAAATTGGGTGGATTTGAATATGTGATTGAGATTTCTGGTGCTGAGTGAAGTGAGAGATTGTTTGACAGAAAATGGCAACGTGCTGTGACATGTGTCTATGAATGAAGCTGCACTGGTAGCAGACAAGGATGGATTGTTTAATGCTGTAAAAGGATATGTGTCCATTCAAAATGTACTAAACCAAGATCTCAAACTGAAAACTAAAAAAAAGAGTTGCCTGCAGCTTCTTTAGCTAGACTAAAGAATGTGTTTGAGAGATACTCAGGCATTGCTTGACCTGTGGAGCAAGCTCAAGAAGATGTAGGTGCTGTTTTTTGCAGGCATTTCTACCAAAGTTTCAGAAGCAATTGGTACTATCTGCATCGCATGGCAGACAAAATGTTTAGCAGAGTTAGTCATTGCCATCAATCATTGTGCATCATTACAGGAGAGAAAGAAAGAATCAAATAAATCTTAACATGTTTGCAGAACAGGGCGTGGGAAAGAGGAGGGAATGGGGATTGATGGGTGAGTAGGATGGGTACAATGTAAAAGGAGAAAGAATGCAGCCCCTCCAGGAGGTTCATGCTTTAATTGTGGTCAGCTGGGTCATTGGGAATGTGACAGTCCAAATGCGGTATGCAATATTATCTCTCAACATATTGCTCCTCATATCCACCCAGGTAACTTAGCCACAGTACTCAGAATATTTGGACAGGCCAGGAGGTGCCACCTTCTCCATGAATACCTGATTCCAGTTGATCAGAATAGCTTTTATGTAATGTGAGTGAATAATGGTAAACCTGCCACATGTTTGATTGATACAGGTGCCAGTTGATCACCTCTGAAGACTCCTGAGTTTTCTCCTTTGCCTTTCTTGGGCTTGACCATTAATTTAGTGGTATTTCCACCATATTTCTCAGCCAGTTTCTTTCACATTAGATTGACTGGACCTTTTCGTTGAGTTAAACATTGCCTGTCAATATATTCTGTCAAGACGTTATGTAAATTGAATTGTACTGTCTAGTACATGTCTGATGGAGTGTTTCTTAACATACCCAAGCTAAAAGAAAATGAATTAGTAGCTGTTTTGTGTGAATCAGGATTTGGATGAGAAAGTGCGACTGTGCAATATACAATGATCAGAGGAGTTGATCTTTATGGTCTGAACATGCCAATGATGTTGGATGTTTGCACTCTCCCGATCCGGTTAAGATTAAGGTTTACCCCATGAAGAAATTACCTCACATTCAAAATGATTCCATACATCCAGGAGCCGAATCTGGAATTTGACCTGTCATGATATGACTAATTAAGCAAGGAATCTTAGCTAGTCCAGTGAGTCTCTGAAATTGTTACAGGTTTTCTCTAATATTTGTGTACAATTAACAATATTGTAATACATAGTTCTCCTGTAGTGCCCAGTCCCACAACTATTCTTTCATGCTTTCCCACCTACACAAAATGGTTCACAGGGGTAAACTTATGTTTTCTTCTCTATTCCCATTCATGAAGCAAGCTAGTAGCCCTTCTTGTTCCAATAAAGTGAGAGCCAGCTAATGTAGCAGAGGGTGCCACATAAGTTTACATAACCCCTTTCCGTCTTTTCCCAGACCCCCAAAAGATCTAGACAGCCTAGACTTTCCTGACGTGTCCACTCTTGTTAAATATGGTGATGTTTTCTTACTCGCTTAAGCCACCAAGTACCAATGCAAGGCTGATTTCATCAACCTGCCCATTGAACTGATCAAGAAAGGGCATAAGGCTTCCAGAGATAAATTACAGTTCTGTCTTCCCCCTGTTTGATACTTGGGTCACAGCATTAATATAATAAGTATAAACTGTTCTGACCTTTGATGCGTGCATATGACTTTGGATCAAAATTAGCTATCAATAAGTTATACCTATGATATGCCATCTGCTAAGAAAGCAGAGCTTCTTGTAAACATTAGAGAGACATTAAGATGATATCTACTGGTTATACTTAAAATATAAAAACAGTCTACAGAAAAGACATGACATAAATTACAAACATAGGCAAATAAAAAGATGAGAGGAATTCAGGGTGGGTTGATTGATAAAGGTAGTTGTCTAGTGTCGTACTAAGTGTGTGTTGTACAAAGATAAGTACCAGAGCCCAAAGCTTTTCTCAGAAGTCTGCCCATGGTGCTGTCAAATGTTGGAGTTGTGCAAATTAAGATGACCCTAATGATTTTTTCATCTCATGCCTCTTTTGTTCGCCACCATACACTCTGCGCCCCTTTATTTCACTCTTACAGGATCTTTCATTCTTGCTTTCACCCTTTGTCAATGTTTTCCCTCTTTATCTTTCCTCTTTTATGCCTTTATCTTGCTCTCAGTGCCAGTAAGCCCCACCTGCAACCACAGCTTAAAATTAAGCACATGTGCTCCCAGACACAAGGTTGTGAAACTCTTTGTGTAAAATCACATGGGTGGAGAAAATCTCAGAGCATAAAGCCCAACAGTCATTCTGAATTCTGCAGTGGATAAGCACATCTCTTATAATAATATTTTTTTATTCTCTCGTATTAGCTTGTAAACAAATAGAACATTTTATTTCTCTGTATACAAATTCCATAAATACCTATGTGAGAATGTCAATCAATGCAAACCTTTGCTATAATTCAAAACAGTTTAAAAGCACATTCAAGTTCAAACTTAAAATCACTCATTTAACTAGACTTATCTAAGTGCAGTGGTAAGTAATCCACGCCCTATTGTTTCATCTCTAGCGTTGGTCTGCGCAGAGGTGTTTACAGCAGCCCTATGATGAAGCATGCCACAAATTGTTGTGGGTGAGGGTAGGTTTTTCAAACCATTGCACTTTGCTATCCTTTATATATTTTTCTCATAAAAGAGCAATCTACATGTCCTTACTTCCTAGTGTGTGATTAGGTGTACCCTGAGGAGGGTGAAGTAAGGCCATTTCCTCCTCCCCCTTTGCTTGTGTGAAACTCCCATATGTATGCCTTAAAACCTGTTCCTGTCACAGCTTCCAGCCGTACTTCTGGGCATGCTTGCGAGTTGGAAACACCAATCGTTCTACTCATACCGTTCTACCATGCCAATGTTATTTATACTTGGTAAATAAGGTAAAATAATACTTTCTTCATGTATTATGCAGTGAATAAATGTGGATATTGCTTAAGCATGCAATCTTTCATGTAAGATTCTAAGCTTTGACTAACAAACATGAATTCCAATCGCTCTATGTGCAAACATTGGGGAAAGGATCTACTTAGGCACAAGGCAGTACTTCCCCAAGGGTTCTGCTTTTCAGAAAGGGATTTTCAGCAACAACTCAATGTGAAGAACAGTCTTACTAAGATATGTTTATATATAATCTTTATTAGAGCCAGACAACTCTTTTACAACAGCTCTTAACCGAACTGATATATCTTGAAAGCCCTAAACCTTCTCTTCTAGAATCCATGCCCTTATTGTTCTAAATGACATCACAGTGTCATCACATCATTACATTCTTCCCCCACCCCCCCAAAATAAAAAAAAACGAAATCAACAGTGGTCAATTTGTCTCTCTGTTTTTTTCGAAATTTTTTCAGATCTTCTGTGCATCCATTCACTTTGTTGACCATTCAATTGTACATTTTCTTGTTCAATGCTTGGGTTAATATCCCTAATTTTTTATTTATTTTTTGTTATGGTCCTGTCGTCATTTCTTGCGGTTACTGCTGTTCCTTGAATTTTTGTTACTGCTAAAGGCACTGGATGAAATGTACTTTGTGACTTCCTTACTTGCTGTTGTCGAACTAACACAAGCACATCAATTTGATATTCTTGATTTAGACATTTTCTTGTAATCGCTACATAATATTTCATCTTCTCTTTCGCCTCCTTATCCTTTTCCATTATTTCCTTGTGATCTTTTGGAGGAATCGCTGGAAGATGTGGTAGACAATTTTGTCTTGATTGCCCAAACATTAAATCTGAAGGACATTTTCCAGTTGACACATGCGGAGTGTTTCTGTAATCTCTCAAAACTTGACATAATGATTTATTGATATTTTCCAAAGTTTTAGCTCTTTGCACAGCCTTTTTAATTGCACCCATCAGTCTTTCTATCATTCCATTAGCTTGAGGTCACATTCGAGTTATTCTTCAATGCACTATTCCTAGATAGCACATACATTTTTTAAATTAATTTCCATTGAATGGTGGCCCATTGTCTGTTTTTAGAATGTTAGGAATTCCCCAGGTTGAAAATATTTCATCCAATATTGGGAGTACTGCTGACGTAGACGTTGACAATATCAATTTTACAATAGGGAAATAAGAGTATTTGTCTATTATTGCTAATAGGTAATGCCCAGAATCTAATGGCCCATAAAAGTCTGCTGCTACATTGGACCATACAGCATCTGTTAGCTCAGACATATGCAATTCTTCCATCCCTCTTTCCTTAGAGGCACATTGACATATATAACAAGACTGAACAACTTCTTCCACTTGTTTATCTAATCTTGGGAACCACATCTTCTCTCTCAAAATATTTTTTGTTGCAGAGATCCCTCGATGACTTTCATGTGCTAAGTCAATTACACGATGTTGTAAACTTGTTGGAATTATTAATTTGTTTCCTCTTAGTAATATTCAAGAAGAGGTCACAGATAATTCGGAATTTATGTTCTTGAACGCTAATATATCATGTTTTTTTACATTTGTCTGAAATCGACTTCCATTGTTTATTAATTTCCACTTATTCTCGTTGTATGATTTTTTTTACTTCTCGAAGTGTGTCATCCTTTTGTGTTTCTTCAATTAGTTTGTTCTCTTTCATAATTCCTGGAACTGCTGACCTGACTATAAAGCATATATATTCCTTCACTTCTAGTTGTTGCTCACTTTCTGTTTTAGACAGATGTCTTGATAGCTAGTCTGCTGGATTTTACTCTTTTCCTGGTTTATGGATGATTCTGAAGTCGTAATCCATTAGTCTCATTCCCTATCTTTCTATTCTTGGTAGCATCTTTGTTTTTGGGATCCCAAAAATAGAAATTTGAGCTTAGGGGTCAGTGATAAATACAAACGATTTTCTTTATATGAAATCATGAAAATGTTAACATGCCCAAACAACAGCCAAACTTTCTTTTTCAGGTTGGGAATATCTTTGTTCAACTTCAGATAAGCTTTTGCTAGAATGAGAGATTAAATACCTAGGAGTTTCCCTTCCAGGTTTGTGCTGCACCATAATTGCACCCAACCCTACAGGACCACAAGCTCTGTACATAAATGTGGATCAAAATATTTTAAATTTGCTGCATTCGATAGTTCTGATTTTATTTCTTTAAATGCTTGTTGACATTCATTAGTCCACTGAAATCTCCATCCTTTTCTAGTCAATTTTCTAAGCGGTGAACTTATGGTTGCAAAGTTTTTCACATATTGTGCACAATAACTAGCTATTCCTAGAAATTATCGTAATTCTGTTATATCTTTTGGCCTTTCTATTACATTTTATCCTGTTATTTTAATGGGATTAGGTCTCATTGCTTTTGCTGAGAAGATATGTCCAAACAACGTTAACTCCTTCTTATTTATTTCAATATTATTTTAATTCAGAGTTAACCCAGCTTTCTGAAGTTTTTGACATACTCCATCCAGTGCTTGATCATGTTATTCCTGCGTTTTTCCAAAGACCACAATTTCGTCACTGTAATTCATACTGTTTTGCACTGGCCTTATGACATTTTTTATTATCTCTTGAAAGATCTCAGCCGCCGAGCATATCCTAAAATTTAACCGTTTGTATCTAAATATTAACAAATGTGTCGAAAACATTGTAATGTACCTGGATTGGTATTCAATTTCCAATTGATGATACCCTTTACATAAGTCAAGTTTTGAAAAAACTACTGCCCCATTTATAGTAATAATCATATCATTTAAATGCGGACCCGGATATAGCTCTTTCAATGGCTGCATTGGGAATTCTCATGTCCACACATATTCTGATGTCATCAGTGTACTTTTTGGAACAATTACAATCGGAGACACCCAAGGTGTTGGTTCTGTTACTTCTTCAATTATATCTTGTTCATGTAACAATGTAATTTCTTTCTCCACTTTTGCTTGCATATGAACTGGTACTCTCCTATGCGTTTACACCACTGCTTTTATTGTTTCATTTATATGTAAAGTAATCCTTTTGCCTTTTAATTTACCTAGTCCATCAAATAATTTAGGATATTTTCTCAAAAACGGGTGATCTGTTGAGATATTGCAATTCATTGCTATTAAACCCAAGAGTTGAGCAGTAATATTACTTAACAAACATGGTCCTGGAACTTCACTTTTTAACACATGTATGTCTTCTCTGCTTATTACATCCTTGTACTGTAGTGTCTCTTCAAATTTTCCTAAACATAGAACAGGATGTCTAGCCCCCCCATTGAAAAACACTGATGTTCGATGGTTTCAAGGTTGGTTGTTCTTTCATTTTCATGTATTCAGTTATACACATTATGTTGCATGTTGCCCCACTATCTAAAATAAATAGAACCTTTTGAGAGCCAACCATTAAATCCACAGGTCTGTTTTTTTCCAGTATTTTCTCTCTTGATAATGTTAAGTTGTTGAAGTTCACTGTCTTCTTGCATGATGTAACGTCTTTCTGATTCTTCAAATCCTCCAAATCTTCTTCAACTCCTTCCATTTGTCTCACGTACCTCATGCTTCCATTTTTTTATTGCATTTAGATTGGTTTGCTTTCAGTTTTCCTTTTTTGTCCCAAACTCTTTTTTCAGTTTTTTAAACCTACATATCTTGCAAAATGATTGTATCTTCCACATTCTTTACATTGTTGACCCATTGCCGGGCATGTTCTCTGATGTGGGTACTAAAATCCACACCTATAGCACAGCCTTTTCCCTCTGACTTGTGTTTCTATCTTTTCTCCTATATTCATTTTTTTTACATCTGTCTGACTTGCTCAATCACTTCAATTCTCCCTTCTTCCATGTTTGTAGCATGTTTCTGAGCTTGCATTTCTGTTTTTGCCATGCGCAGTATTTCTTGTAGGTCGTATGTTTTTTCTGAAAGTTTTTTTCTAAATTTGATCGAGTTACATCCTTGTTTCACTCTTAGTCATATTGCCTTTTTGTTACTACATTTATTGAATTCACAGAAAGTCAATAACTTTTTTAGTCTAGTGACAACATCATCCATTGTCTCATTTTCTCTGTGACATGCCATATTAAAATTGTATCTTTCGAAATCCAAATTTCTTTGAGGATCAGATTTAGCATTTGAGCATTTCATAAGCCCTTTATATGTATTTCTTTCATGTTCTGGAAATGTAACTATTAAGTCTTCAACATCATCTCTTACAAGATTGAGTAATAAGTCCTTCGCCTTCTCATCTGTATATTTTTTGCATGTTGCTTTTACATGTTGCTCAAATCTCCTTGTCCACTTCTCCCATCTCTGTGCGACATTTTTCTATTCACTTTAATTAAAGGGTAATGGCCTTCTATAAATTGTGCTTGAAATATTCCCAGTAATGTCTTCTTCATTAAATATTTCTGAACTCATGTTTACAGTAATCTCATTGCTTGTGCCTTCCACAGTCGTAACTATTTTATCTATGTATGTACATATATATATTCACTGAAAAAACCATAGGTTTCAGGGGTGTTATAGTTAGCTGGACTTTTCACTTGTACAAAACCATTGAATGCCCCCGTTATAGTTAGTTCAGCTAACTATAACTCGCGCGCCCGCAATGCACTGCTGATGACGTCACATATTACATCACTCATGACATGGTCAGTGACATCACTCATGACATCACTGATGACATCTCAAATGACATCACTGATGACATCACTGATGACATCATCCAGTGAATGTGTGTTTTTCTGAAAATTGAATATGTTTTATATATGTATATCTCAAGGTCGATGGAAGAATAAATGGGTATATAAGTGTCTAAATGGATGATTTGTTTTTGAAAAATTGATTGTGTAACTGACTGATTAAGTGTATCATAGTGAATACATGGCTTAGTGAGTAATGTTTAAATATGTAAATATCTGTATCAGTCTCTCACTTTGTGTATAAGTGGCTGCATGGGTTGGTGAGTAGCTACATGGGTGTCTATATAGGTTATTAGTTGGTTTTTTGAGTATCAGTCTGAGTGTCTGCATGGTTCGGTGGGGGGAATTACGTAGTGCATAGGTGCATGAATGAGTGACTCACTGTTTGTATGTGTTGAACACAGCATGTGTGCAGGACTGTATGGGTGGATGAGTGTGTGTTTGGGTGTGTTAGTGAGTGAATGACTGTCTCAATAGTGTCTTTATGAGTAACTACATATGTTTTAAACTAGTATATGTGACTATTGGTGTATATATGTGAGTATATGTGAGAGTGAGATATTGAAAGAGTTCCTGTATGAATAAGTATGTGTTTCTATAAGTGATTGTTTAAAAGACTAAGTATGTGTAAGTTTCCGGAGAAGTAAGTGTGGTGGTGTGTGTATAACTGTATATGCAAGTAAATGTATGTTTGATTCTTTATTAGCATGAGTGACTATGTGTGTGAGTAACTCTATGGATGAGTGTCATTGTGTAACAGGATGTATAGGTGTATGAGTACATATGATGAGTGAGTACATGTATGAGTGACTGTATAGGACTGTTGGTGAATGAGTGGATGTGTATGTGGATCTTAGAATTACTGAAGAGGTTGTTGTAACTGGTATTGGTATGTCCATTGTTTTGAAAATTTTAGTCTCTATTTTTGAATGTGTGTATCAAAGGTTAAATTAGGGTGAGAGGAGGTCTGCCACTCTATCACAGGGATGATGTCATCAGTGATGTCATCAGTGATGTCATTTGAGATGTCACCAGTGATGTCATGAGTGATGTCACTGACCATGTCATGAGTGATATGTGACGTCATCAGCAGTGCATTACGGGCGCGCGAGTTATAGTTATAGTTAGCTGAACTAACTATAACGGGGGAATTTCAATGGTTTTGTACAAGTGAAAAGTCCAGCTAACTATAACACCCCTGAAACCTATGGTTTTTTCAGTGAATTTCTGAGGTTTTTTAAATGCTAATTCCTAACTATAGCGTGCCTGAAACCTATGGTTTTTTCTGTGAATTTCAAAGGTTTTTTAAATGCTAATTTCTAACTATGTCTACAGAGATAGGACATGTGAAGAAAGAAGAAAAAATGCACAGAAAGAAACAAAAGAAGTGCAGAAAGAAGCAACAGAAGTCCTCAAATACGAAGATAAGTGCAGGAAGAAGGATAACGTGCAGAAAGAACAAAAAGAAGAGCAGAAAGAAGCCTTGTTGCAAAATCATCCTGTACCCTCAACTTTTTCAGACGGATACTGGTGGTAACTGAGTCTGACTAACCAGTCCTAGAGCCAGTGCTATGTTAAAAGACACTTAGAATACAGTGAAAACACCTACATACACTAGGGAACATTATGCGTTGGGGTCCCCCTGTGATTAGCATGACCTCCTCTGTAAGCCCCTAGTATATAATAGGGCAGGGGGATTAAAACTACCTCTTAAAACAAGCCACAGGGCGTTTTTGCACACGTTAACTCAGGCCCCGTCCCCTCCCTTCACCACTGTGTAAACACGCCCTGTGTCCGTTTTTAGTTGGGAGATTAAGTTCATTTGAATCCTGAGGGTCCCTAGGGTCCAACTAGCCCACTAGGTACCTCCAGTAAGTGCCACAGAGCTGCGTTGCAGAGAGGTGTAAAAAGTGGCACGGCCTGGACCACCTCTCTGCAATGCAGGTCAGTGGCGCTTACTGGAAGCACTTGGTGGGCTAGTTAGCCCCCAGGGGCCCTCAGTATTGAAGGGAAATTATATCCCCAATTTAAAACGTGCCATAGTGCGTGTTTGCACACGTCACCTCAGGCCCCGTCCCCTCCCTTCACCACTGTGTAAACGCACCCTGTGGCTGTTCTAAGTTGAGAGATTAAGTCCCCTTGAATCCTAAGGGTCCCTAGGGTCAAACTAGACCACTAGGTACCTCCAGTAAGCGCCACAGAGCTGCGTTGCAGAGAGGTGTAAAAAGGGGCTTGGCCTCAGAACACCTGTCTGCAGCGCAGCTCCCTGGCGCATACTGGAGATGCCTGTTGGGGGCGCGTTTGCAGAGTGCTGCACGGAGGGGGCATGGCCTCCGGCACGATGCCAGTCTTTTATTTATTTTAATTTTTTGAAAAGGGGGGCTGTGTGGTTCCCCTTCTTATTCTAATTTATTGGCCCTGATGACCCCATCCCCCAGGGCCTGTCTCCTAATTATATATTTTTTACCCCAATCTCCAGGGCCGGCCACTGTTTTTTATTATTTTTAAAAAATATATATTGATAGACACACCTAGGACATGCTGGACAAACCGTACGTA
The DNA here is from genome assembly GCF_964204655.1 of Triturus cristatus. Taxonomy (NCBI): domain Eukaryota; kingdom Metazoa; phylum Chordata; class Amphibia; order Caudata; family Salamandridae; genus Triturus; species Triturus cristatus. Next base: position 1,457,328,436 of record NC_140589.1, on the reverse strand, counting down.
CCTATCACCATGACGATTTGCGTGATCTTCATTAAAAGGCGACTATGCATGCAATGAATCCACGTGGAATGTATTTACACCACTAGTGAAGCTCTGACATGTCTGATGTCCTACCGTGCCTAATCCCGGTAGACACCCTTGTCGTTTATTTATACAAACATGGGTAGCTATTGACGGGCACATTTAAAACACATGCACACCAAGCCATTCAAAGGGGATTCGACAAAAATTCGACCAAAACTATGCAAGAAACCCCCCTCACGGTTAATAAAACACACATCCACTGCCGGATGTGTAATACTTTTTATTTTACTCTCTGGAAAGGGGACGAACATCACTTGAGAGTCACAGCGCGCTCCTGACAGAGCCCAATGCTGTGTTACACCCACCATTGCCTGCCGAGTGCCACACACCTCTGTGTTGTATTCCACTAGCTAGTGCATATGCTATGACACTCTCTAGCCCATGTGCACTGTAACACCACCCCGTGAATATGTCATGCCACACTTGTCTTCGCACGGGTTATATTGCCCCATCTAACGTGCCTTCCTCGATGCCTATGTTATAACGCACAGTGCTATGCCATACATATTAAAATCTGGGATCCATATCTTTGTCACAGTGCATATGCAAGGTTACACTCCCCAAAAGCGTTACAACAAACAAATGATGGACGGAATGCTGACAATGCAGACATTCTCCCCCAGTCAAGAGATCTGGGTTAAATCCACCGTTCTTTTGCCCACTGCACCACCCCAGTTTAGACATGGCCATATGCAAATCAGTCTTAACCCTGTGCCTCATGGGAACAGTCCAGCCCGAACTGCCAAGCCATGTCTTCCCTGGACCGGAATCAAGCACCCTAGGACCGGTTTCTGGATATCAGCCGTCATCAGCCAGGATAGCTTGACTCCAGTGGCGTAGTGAGCACGGGTCCCACGTCTGGGAATACCCATCCCACTTAGGGCGAAAAGCGTTACAACAAACAAATGATGGACGGAATGCTGACAATGCAGACATTCTCCCCCAGTCAAGAGATCTGGGTTAAATCCATCGTTCTTTTGCCCACTACACCACCCCAGTTTAGACATGGCCATATGCAAATCAGTCTTAACCCTGTGCCTCATGGGAACAGTCCAGCCCGAACTGCCAAGCCATATCTTCCCTGGACCGGAATCAAGCACCCTAGGACCGGTTTCTGGCTATCAGCCGTCATCAGCCAGGATAGCTTGACTCCAGTGGCGTAGTGAGCACGGGTCCCACGTCTGGGACTACCCATCCCACTTAGGGCGAAAAGCGTTACAACAAACAAATGATGGACGGAATGCTGACAATGCAGACATTCTCCCCCAGTCAAGAGATCTGGGTTAAATCCATCGTTCTTTTGCCCACTACACCACCCCAGTTTAGACATGGCCATATGCAACTCAGTCTTAACCCTGTGCCTCATGGGAACAGTCCAGCCCGAACTGCCAAGCCATGTCTTCCCTGGACCGTAATCAAGCACCCTAGGACCGGTTTCTGGCTATCAGCCATCATCAGCCAGGATAGCTTGACTCCAGTGGCGTAGTGAGCACGGGTCCCACGTCTGGGAATACCCATCCCACTTAGGGCGAAAAGCGTTACAACAAACAAATGATGGACGGAATGCTGACAATGCAGACATTCTCCCCCAGTCAAGAGATCTGGGTTAAATCCATCGTTCTTTTGCCCACTACACCACCCCAGTTTAGACATGGCCATATGCAAATCAGTCTTAACCCTGTGCCTCATGGGAACAGTCCAGCCCGAACTGCCAAGCCATGTCTTCCCTGGACCGGAATCAAGCACCCTAGGACCGGTTTCTGGCTATCAGCCATCATCAGCCAGGATAGCTTGACTCCAGTGGCGTAGTGAGCACGGGTTCCACGTCTGGGAATACCCATCCCACATAGGGCGAAATGCGTTACAACAAACTAATGATGGACGGAATGCTGACAATGCAGACATTCTCCCCCAGTCAAGAGATCTGGGTTAAATCCATTGTTCTTTTGCCCACTACACCACCCCAGTTTAGACATGGCCATATGCAAATCAGTCTTAACCCTGTGCCTCATGGGAACAGTCCAGCCCGAACTGCCAAGCCATGTCTTCCCTGGACCGGAATCAAGCACCCTAGGACGGGTTTCTGGCTATCAGCCGTCATCAGCCAGGATAGCTTGACTCCAGTGGCGTAGTGAGCACGGGTCCCACGTCTGGGAATACCCATCCCACTTAGGGCGAAAAGCGTTACAACAAACAAATGATGGACGGAATGCTGACAATGCAGACATTCTCCCCCAGTCAAGAGATCTGGGTTAAATCCATCGTTCTTTTGCCCACTACACCACCCCAGTTTAGACATGGCCATATGCAAATCAGTCTTAACCCTGTGCCTCATGGGAACAGTCCAGCCCGAACTGCCAAGACATGTCTTCCCTGGACCGGAATCAAGCACCCTAGGACCGGTTTCTGGCTATCAGCCGTCATCAGCCAGGATAGCTTGACTCCAGTGGCGTAGTGAGCACGGGTCCCACGTCTGGGAATACCCATCCCACACATATTTTATATTGCAACTTTAGAGACTAGTTAGGTTACACAACATTGCCCTGCGCATATTACACTCCAAGGCGCATATCGCATAGCACGCGCTAGTGCCTGTGCTATCTCGCGCTCTCCAATGAATCTGTCATTGCGCACAATGTATTGCATATTATATTTCACGCCCGGTTCATCTTATATCACACTTTTTGGTGCATAGTTTATACCATACACTTTATCTAGTTTTCATTTTCAATCGTGCTCTCAGGACTATGTTCTATATAACACTGTGTTCACCTACCCTTTTCACGGGCATTACATTTTGCGATAGGGGTGGAGGGTCAGGGGGTGTTTCTGCCAAGTGAGCCCGGAGTCACAGTCACAAACGCCCTCTTCTTCCTGAATAAAAGTGAGATTATGCTGCATACTTGTTCATATTTTAAGTAGTTCGCACAGACACAATGTTTTAAAAACAATAAAGTTCCTAAAGCCCGCCTTCTCTGAACAGTTAGCTTGCTGCCCCATCCCCTCCTCCCTATCCTCTGTTGTGTGAATCCATAGTCTAGCCTCCTCCCTCCTGCCATGCATGGTATGATGTGCTGCCACTGCCCTCAATTTAGTATGATGTACCAGTCCACTCCTCCTGCCCTCCATTGCCCAATTCTATGCCCCATCATTGACCTCCTGCTTAAACTCTGTGCTTAGCTTGCTGCCCCTATTCTCCTTCCCCCTGCCCTCCGATGTCTTTGTGCATGCCCCTGCTCCATACTTTTTGCCCACCATGTCCCATGGACCTGCCACTCCTATCTACTCTGAGTGTTCTGTTGAGCTGCCACTCCCCTCCCACCTGCCTAGCATTGTCAGATGACTGTAACCTGTCCCTGCCACCTCCACCCTGCCTGTCCACATGCCATGCCCCTATCCTCTTCCTCCTGTCCTACATGGTCCATTGTACTGCCACACCCTTCTGCCCTCCCTGGTCTGTTGTGCTGCAACTGCTCCTCCTGCCTGCCCCGTGTGGTCTGTTGTGAGGCCCCTTCCCCTGAACTTTCTTGTCTGTGCACAGGTCCTGACCCTCCCTTCTATCCTCCATCGTCCTTTGTGCATGCCCCTGCACCCTCCTTCTTGCCCATCATAGCCATTGTGCTGCCACTAACCCTCCCACTTGCCATCCATGGTCGTCTGTGCTGCGATGGCCCCTCCCACCTTTCCTGTGTGGTCAGTTAGCTGCCCCTGACCCCCTCCCACCTTCCCTCCATGGTCTGTGTATATGCCATCACAGTCTCACTGTTGCTCTTCATGGTGTGTCTTGCTTCTAGTGCCCATCCTGCCTGACCTCCATGGCTATCTTGCTGCTCCTGCCCTGTCCCCTTGCCCCCAGACCTCTGTTTACATGTGCAGACCCCTACTCCCTCCCTCCTGGCTTGTCTGTTCCATTGTAATGCCCCTGATTTATTTATTTGTACTCTTGTATAGCGCTGGAAGTCAACCCCCGAAAGGGTATCTTCGCGCTTACGCTTTACCAAGGAGCCAGGATCTTATACTAAACAGAGAAATGAAGGGGGGGAGAAACCTAACAGGCGACAAATAAAAACGTTTTCAGAGACTTCTTGAAGGATTGAAAATTGATAATATTTTTGAGAGCAGGGGGCAGTGAGTTCCAAAGGATGGGGCCTTTGTAGGACAGGGCTCGCCCTCCCTGCCTAGCTTTTTTTTATCCTAGGAATCTGGAGTTGTTGCTGACTGCTGGAGCGCAGGGTACGATTGGGTTTGTAGGGTTTGAATATTTCTTTTAAATATTTAGGTCCATTGCCAAACAAACATCTGTGAATAGTGCAGCAGATTTTAAATTTTACACGCTGTCTAATTGGCAACCAATGGAGTTTTGTCAAGAGGGGGAGTGTTGCAGACCTTGGCTGGGCGTTGAGAACTAGTCTCGCAGCAGTGTTCTGGACCACCTGTAGTCTCTGTAGTTTTTCCTCGTTTGCCGAGACCAGCAGGCCATTACAGTAGTCCAGTCTACTTATAACCAAGGCCTGGACGAGAGTCTTCCTACAAGAATCTGATAGAAATGGGAAGACTCGTCGTAGCAGTCCAATGACCTGGAAGCAGGAACCTGCTACTTGATTTGTGTGCTCTTTAAAAAGAAGTGATTTGTCTAAGCGCACACCGAGATTTTTGACAATCTGTTTGGGGCTTGGAGTTGGTCCTAAATCCGGGGGCCACCAATCCGGGGACCACAAAAGTGTGGCCTCCCCAAACAGCATTACCTCAGTCTTGCCTACATTACACTGGAGGCGATTAGTGGCCATCCAGTAAGATATTGCCCTCATTCCGTCCGCAAAAGATTTTTGTATTGCGGGCATCAGGGTTTTAAAGGGGAACAAAAGCTGAGTGTCGTCAGCGTACGACACAGGGGTGAACCCATGAGATCTTACAATATCCGCCAAGGGGGCCACATACACGTTGAAGAGTGTGGGGCTTAGGCATGAGCCCTGTGGCACTCCCTTGGTGAGCTCCCTTGAGATAGAATGGTGGGAGCCCAATCTTACCTCTTGTTGGCGATCCGAAAGAAAGCTTTCCAGCCAAGAAAGAGCCACACCTTCTATTCCCTTCTCCCTCAGACGATCGAGAAGTATCTCATGAGACACAGTGTCGAAGGCAGCGGATAAGTCTAACAGCACTAGAATCATTGAGTTTCCTCCATCCAGTGACATCTTGATATTATCAGTCACTGAGAGGAGGGCAGATTCTGTGCTGTGATTGGGCCTAAATCCAGATTGAGAGAAGTCTAGGCCCTCCGCTGCCTCGATGTATTTGGACAAGTGAGTGTTTACGTATCTCTCGGTCATCTTGCTGAGAAGGGGTAGGAGGGAGATGGGTCGGAGGTTGGAAAGGTCGGTCCATGGAATCGCTGCGTTCTTTCGGATTGGGTTCACCACTGCTTTTTTCCATTCTGTGGGCACAGATCCTTCCCTAAGAGAATGGTTGATCAGTGTTTGAATATGGGGTCTAAGCAGATTTTGCAGGGAGGCAGTTATTTTAGCTGATAAAAAATCATCTGGGGATCCAGATTTTATATGGCTCATAAGGGAGATGAGATCTGAGTCATTGACTGCTGGGAATATCGTAAGTGTGGTTTTACTCCGTGTGGGCAGGATGGAATGGGAGAGAGAGTTAATACTATTTTGATTGGAGACCAATAAAATTTTGCCGTAAATCAAATTCATTTTATTTTCAAAGAACAAGGAGATTTCATCGCATAATTGTTGGGAAAAGTCATCAGGGCTTTTGCATGCTGTAGGTTTTACAAACTCCTGAAGAATTTTAAATAATTCCTTGGATCGATTTCCCGCTTCTGCAAGTTGTTGAGAGAGGCTATTCCTCCGAGCAAGTTTGATGTTTTTGTAATATTTAGTCTGATCCGTCCCTCATGCCCTTTATGGTCTGTTATGCTGCAGCTTTCTCTCCTGTCTGTCCATTATGGTCAGCTAACTACCATTGCCTCTTTCCCATCTGTTCTCTGTTGTCCAAGTGCATGGTCCTGGCCCCTCCCTCTTGCTTTCTATGGATTGTTGTGCTGCACTCCCGTCCCGCATGCGCTGTGTGGTGTATTGTGCTGCTGCAAACCCTGATGCCTGCCCTGTAGGGTCAGTTTGGTGCACCTCTCCATGTCCCTCCTGTCCTCTGTTTTCCGAGTCCATGTCCCTATCCCATTTCCTTCCATGATCCAATGTACCATACTTGCGAACATTTTGAACTTGGTAAGAGGGAGATTTTGAAAAAAAACTGGGGTATTGATTTTCCCCTTTGAGTTACATTGAAAAAGAGGAGATTGTAGACAGGAGACAGATCAAATAAAGCCCATTTGAGCTTAAAAACATTGGACGTTTCCTGGCTGAATCGGGTCTGTTGGCATGTATGGTTGGACTACCATTGCCTCTTCCTTCTGCCCACAATGGTCTATTACATTGCCACAGCCTCTCTTGCAAGTCCTGTATTGTTGGTTTGTTGCCCCTGCCCCCCTTTCCACTGCCCTCCATAGTCTGTTGTGCTTCCACGGCCCTTCCTGCCTGCTCAGTGTGGTTAAATTGTTGCCTTTGCACCCTCCTACCTGCCTTCAATTTTCAGAGTCCGTGCCCCTGGCCTCTGCCTCTCAACAGTATCCTAATGAACAACTAGATTGCTAACATTCTATATTTATTACAAAAGTGTGGAACACCTGACATCATCTTGATGTAATCAAAACTGTAATACCTAGAGCATTTCCTTTAGAAATCACATATATGAGAGGGTCTTATTGGCATAAAAATTATGGTTAGTGCTCTAAAAGACTAAAATAAGGACATATTTTCTGAGTTTTCAAATAGCGACAAAGCACTTTTAAATTATTTGTTATCTTTATGTTTTTTTATCCAGTTGACCACTTGATTAAATGTTGCACTTAGGGGAGAGGATGTGGTGTTACTTCCAGAACTGCAGACTTTGCAACTGGGGAACCAGGTTGAAGTTTCTGCTTCAGCTCGACATTCTGTGATTCTGGTCAAATCACTTAGTCTCCCCATGTCTACAACCAAAATGAATTTGTTCTTGTGTGATGTAACCAATGCTCATGTAAAGCACTCCAATACCTGACAAGTCTGCACTATATAACACTGCAAAAACACAAAATAATAAGTGTTTTGCACACTTCTGTCATTGGGCTATATTTGGGCTACATCTGGGTGATTTTGGGCTACATTTGGGCTCTTTTGTCTCCGGTGGCCATCTTGGGAGATTTATTTGTTATGAAGTTTCCTAATTTCCTCATGTACTGCAGTCTCCTCAGTAGGAAATGCTTTCAGTTTTTTACTTTGATTCCATCATGAAGGTATTCAGATATGTCACACATTTGCCATAAATTCTGTTTTTTTTTTTTTAATTATTTTTTATTTTGTACTTTCAGCGATGCACATTTAATACATTCATGTAATCGTTTTCACAACATGGTCCTTTAGATGATATCAAAAAACGAGAAGAAAGAAGAAAAAAAAAAAAATGAGAGAAGAAAAAACCAGGTATCATATAAACAAGACGGTATAGCTCTCGCCAATCCCTAGATCCGATATTCCCAAATTACCAAATTACCAATTTACCCTATCCCGTCCCTCCACCGCGCTAATGGCCCCCAAATTCCTATGCCTAGAGCTCTCCCCACTCTACCTTTTCTTGCATAAATTGGCTTTTCCAAATTAAATGTAGAAATTAAGTTTGCTAACCATACTTGCATAGACGGAGGGGATTTGTCTAGCCAAGCCCTGGCTAGGATTAGTCTATACACCGCCATCGCCACAAAAACAAATTCCCTCTCTTCATTACTGCTTCCATCACGGTCTATAACTAGCAAAATACACAAGGGTGATATGGAGATCTGTAGCCCTAAAGTCTTATCAAGAAAAACCTCTATGTCGCTGATTAAAGTATATAGTTGTGGGCAAGTGGCCAACATGTGAAGTAAATCTGCGTCTAATGCGCTGCATCGAGGGCAGCTTATCCCAGTTGTACCCCCCCATTTAGCAATTCTAGCAGGCGTATGATATAAGGAAAAAAGGGTTTTATAATGTTGTGATTGTAGGGGGGCTGAGCATAGAATATTACGCCCCAGGTCCAGCGACTCCTGGAAATCCTCCATTTCTCCTCCCAACTTCTCTGCCCACTTACGCTTGTGTTTGTCTAGATCGTCCACTTTAGTTTGGACTAGTATCGCGTAGGCTGACCTAATGTTATGATAGCCGCCCGTGGTTAAAATCTCCAGGAAATCATTTGTGTTATATCCTGCTGAGCCGCCACGTTTCTCACCCAAGAAGCTTCTTATTTGTAAATACTTAAAAAAATCTCTCCTACTTAGCTTAAATTTATTTGCCAATACCTCAAACTGTACCACTCCCGCATCCTCTCTTAGGTCCCCTACTTGGTTAACACCTTTTCTGTTCCATTCGGCCATTACTGTATCCGAGAAAACTTCTGAGGGGAACGACTTGTTCTTATATAGTTTAAGATATCTGTTATAACGTCCAAGGCCCGTCTTCCTCATAAAAGTCTTCCATACATTTAAGGCCGCATTTAGTGTCTTAAATTGCTTCCTTCTAAGGTAACCAAAATCAGTAGAACATAACAAGCAATTTTCTGTATCTTGTCCTAACAGGATTGCATATACATCTGTAGATTCGGAAGTTATTCTTTGAAGCATCCCCCCTCCTCCGATTAAGCCTTGCATATATTGAAGGGCAGTTGCCAAATAATATAGTCTGAAGTCCGGGGCTCCCCACCCCCCTCTGACTCTCGGTAAGGTCATAAATTTATACGCCCTACGAGTTTTCCCGTGGGCCCATATAAACTTGTTGAGGGTACCTTCCAGTATATTAAACCATTTGGCTTCGAAAATTAGCGGAATTGTTCTAAATAAATAAAGAAATTTCGGCAATATACTCATTTTTAACACGTTGGTGCAGCCTACTAGAGAGAGATGTAATTTGTTAATCCTATTTAAATCTGTTTTTACTTTCTCCAGGAGAGGGGTTATATTATTGTCAACAAGGGTATCTAATTTTGCAGATATTACTATCCCTAAGTATGCCGCCGAAATAGTCACCCTAGAATCAGTGCAAGAAATGGCTTCATTCATAACTATCTGAGTCTTAGATCTATTTAGCTTGTAACCTGATATTTTACCAAATTTATTAGCTTCCCTTTCGATCTCAATAATAGCTAAGTCTGGATGCGGGGTGAGTATCGCAACATCATCTGCATACGCCAGGATTTTAATTGACCGACCGTTTAAAACAATTGGTAAAATCTCTCTATTTCTGTCCAATTTCCGTAAAAAGGGCTCCAAAAATAACGCAAATAATAAGGGGGATGAGGGACACCCTTGTCTCGTCCCCCTAGAAATTTCAATTGATTCTGAATATCCTCTATTTACCCTAATTTTAGCTATTGGGCATTGATATAAGGCTCGGACAGCTGTTATAAAGCCTTCCCCAATACCACTCCATCTCAAAACTGCCCACAGGAAGCCCCAGGCAACCCTGTTGAAGGCCTTCTCGGCATCCAACTACAACACTGCCGCAGGGTCGCCCAGGGACTCCGCGGCGTCAAACACCGTTATAAGTGTCCTGACGTGCTGAGTAGTTCCCTTGCCTGGTATGAAGCCATGCTGGGATGTACTTACCAACTGCTCTATATTGCCTGCTAGCCTTGTTGCCAGCATTTTTGAGTAAAGCTTAATATCGGCATTCATAAGAGTTATGGGTCAATATGAGCCCGGGAGTAACGGAGGTTTACCTTTTTTGGGGATGACTATAATATCCGCCGCTCCCCAAGACTCGGGAGGAGAGCCCCCTTGTTGTGTTAGTAGCATGATGTTAAACATATCATCACCTAAGCTGTCTTGGAATACTTTATAAAATTCTACCGGAATTTGGTCTGGCCCTGCCGCTTTCCCTGAAGGGAGGCTCTTGATTGCTTTCTTGAACTCATCTAGGTGGAAAGGAGCCTCGAGCCCCACTTTATGCTGTGCAAACAGAGAGGGAGCCAGGATGTCCCTTAGATAACTATCCACCTCTTCCTCTGTTAGAGTACTCCCAGCCTCACAGGTATATAGTTTGGCATAAAACTCCCGAAATGCTTCCCGGATAAGATCGGGGTCTGTAACTAAATTCCCCTGACTATCCTGAATTTCCTTAATATCTGCCATGGCAGTACGCTGCCTAGTTCTGACAGCCAAAATGTGCCCGATCTTCTCGCTTAGTTCGTAAGAGTCTTGTTTATGCCCCAGATATTTTTCAGCTGCTTTCGCGCTGATGCCCTCAGTAGCATCCCCTTTGAGGGCAGTTAAGTTGATTAAAAAGGGCTCGAGTGGGAGACCTTGCGTTATAGCTCTAGCAAGATTTTCCTCTGCAGCAAGCAGTCCTCGTCTTATATCCTCCAGATGTCTTCGGTCTTTTTTTTGTTTAGCCAATACATAGCTCAGGGTTTCTCCCCTCACTCCCGCCTTAAAGCAATCCCATACCACCCCCGGGGGGCAGTGAATCTATTAATATCCCAAAAGAACAATATCCAAGCTTTCATATGCTTCTGATATGCCCTATCGCTTAACAATGTACGTGCAAACGTCCACTGGGGCTTGTTAACTTTTATATTCGTAGTATTTAATATTAAGACAAGAGGACTATGGTCGGAAAGGATTCTGGGCTGCTTTTCTATTTTTGTATGGGAAATTATGGAACTAGACACCAAAAAGTAATCCAGTCTCACTAAAATTTTATGCGGAGCCGAAAAATAGGTACTACCATCCATTAAGGGATGTAGCTTAACCCATGGATCAACAAGGGAGTTATGTTGGGCCATACTAGCCAGTGCTTTAAATGTCTTCCTCTTCCTCCCTACATAGCTCCCCCCGGGTTCTGTAAAGGAGCTCGTTTGATCGTGGATGTTAAAATCCCCACAGAGTACAATGGGTTCTGGCCACTGCGCTAGTTCCAGATCCATAAACTGCCAGACATCTGGGTCATCTTCAGTGGAGCCATATATTGTACCTACTGTAATTTTAACCCCTTTTATACTCAGTTCGACAATAACCCATCTCCCCCATTGGTCCTTCTTTTTTCGGTGTATCACCACCTCATGTTTCCTCCCTAGTATTGCAACCCCCCTAGTTCTAGTCCCCTGTTTGCTAGCAGCTAATACATAAAAATTAAGCTGTTTTAACAAATAAATCTGTGATGCTTGGATATGGGTTTATTGTAGGCAAACTAAATCCAATTTCAAAGTTCTCAACAGCCCTGCTACTTTCGCTCTCTTCGCGGGATTATTCAAACCACACACATTGATTGAGGCAATCTTACAAGGCATTACAGGAGGTCATTGGAATTCTTACATCTGAACAACCAAATATTAAGCATAAGCGTAAGCATGATCATAAGCATCAAAAAAGAAATAGCAAATCTATGCATTAAAATGTGCATTATCAAACCAAGAAAAACACAAAATGTTATCCCTAGTGACCCCCCCCCCGCCCAAACGCTCTCCCCACCCTTCCCTTGATCCCCACCCCCACCCTCCCCTACACAGGCAAATAGGTCAGTCAGACCTATATGTAGCCGGTTTCGGGCTACTAGAGTCGCACCCCTCTCCCACCTTCATCTCAAAACACTATATTTCAATCGTCTAGCGCCCCCCATGTTTGACCACAAAAACTTCTGTCCCCCAGAATAGCAGTTGAGAACCTTCCCTCCCTGCGCATCTTATTTTTTCACATCATGTAGATACTGCTGAGCTTTAATCTCAGAAAAGAACATCTTAACTCTTCCCTGAGTGATTACTTTCAATTTCGCAGGAAACATTAAGTAAGCCTCTGAGCCTAGCTCCTGAAATTTTGAGATCAACTGTCTCATCCTCCATCTCCGTTCAACGGTAACATGGCAGAAATCCGGTCTTGCAAAAAAAGAGGTGCCTTCAAATGATCTCTTGTTTGTAGGTCTAGCTTTCTCAATGACTTCCTGTCTAATAAGAAAGTTGCCAAAATAGACTAAGATCGCTGGCGGGAAGGTGGCCTTCCTACCCCCATCTGCCTCAGAGCCCTTTTTTTGCGTAAAAGGAAACCTGTGCGCTCTCTGAATCTCCCTGTCCCACTGCCACTGAGACTCTGGGAAAGCCCCTCTTAGTAGATTAACAACAAAGCGCTTTATATCCTGTCCTTCAATCCCCTCCGCCACACCCAAAATTCGAACATTGTTCCGCCTTTGACGGTTTTCTAAATCCTCCAGCTTCCATTGCAAGTCTTCTGCGACTTTTACTTGCTCCATTCTGGAAGTCTGCCAATTACCAAAATCATCTTCTAGCTTACTCGTGCGCTCCTCGACCTCCGCCACTCTGCCAACCAGATCTTCATAGAGCTTGTTAGTTTTTCTCAATGAGACTTGTATTTTTTTTGCATCTTGCCTTGCTTTCCGATTCGCAACCCTAGCTTCTGCCTGCATCTGCTTAAGCGTATTGAGCAGGATGCTGGAGGGTATGTTCTGACTCGGTGCACCGGCAGGTTCTTCCTCCTGATATGTTTGGGAAGTTCCTAGGTAATCCCATGCTAATCCTCTCTCAGTGCTTCCCATTAATCCAGCCTGTTGGCTGCTTGGCTTTAGTTTAACCTGCCTTTTCCTTAAAGTTGAATCATTTCCTGTACATAAGTCGTTGTCGTCGCCCCCTGTCGAGCTAGAATCCGTCAGCTCATCCTCCCCTGATCTCACCACCTCCTCCTCTTCTCCCTCTGTACTCTCCTCTATGCTCGCCTCTCTATGCTGCAAAGAGAGGGAGTCCGAATCTTCATTGAGAGAAAAAAATGTCTCCCCATCTGCTTCACCAATACTGCTCTTCTCCATTGTCTCTGGCTCCTTGTACACAAGCCGTCCTGTCTCCTTTGCTGGGTTGCTATATTTTTCAACTTTAGCTGTGGGCCCGAATCCCTTAGTCTTTTGTACTGTTTCAGGGGCCTTAGGAGCTCCTAGCTCCGCCTCAAGCAACAGGATTGCCTTCATCATCTCTGCATCTGCACTCTGCTTCACAGGTAAGCTAGTTTTACTTGCCTGGGACTCCTCAGTGTGCTCAATACTCTCGGATGTCAGTAGCAAAGCCGAATGAGGTGATGGCTGCTTCGGGATCCCAGCGTTGTTGCTAGACTGCTGGTGCAGCTGTTGCTGAGCAACGCGGGCGTCTGTGTTTGACGTGCTTCCCGCGTCCTCGAGGACGCTGAGACTGAGACTGCCGCTGTTTTCCTCTCTGCCGGTTTCGCTTCGGATTGCTGTGGATTGTGTGGAAAAGACTTCTGATAAGGTAGGTTGCCTGAGGGGGGTCACTCTGCTTTTTTCCTCACACCTTCCTAATCCCGTCTTCTTCTCGACACCATCCTCCTGCTGTGCTGGTCTTGAGTTCAGTGCTTCGGTGGCTCCATCTGCCCGACTGGCTGAACCCGTGAGGGTACTTTCGACAGATTTTTCTCCCCTCGTGTCTCAGTCTTCTTAGGCCGTTGTGTAGCCGTTGTCTTCCGAATTGCTCCTAGGTCCCTTGCAGTCAACGGCGTCTCCTTGTTTAGATCACCCGAGGTAGTTTTTTCAGTCAGTCGATTCTCCTTATGTTTCTCCTTCGATTTATCCATTTTAGCGGGGCGCGGAGGCATCTTGTATCGCCTTGTGTAACGCAGTGTCAGGATACTCAGCGTGTTCTCCCAGGCTACCCAAGCACTCTCCAGAGCTTCCTTCAGCCAAATCAGCTCAGGTAGTTTCGGCACTCTAGATGGATATTGAGTCAGCGCCAGTAGGTTTGTATACCAGAAACGGATCAAGGCCATTAGGGGGGAGATTTTACAGACACCAGTGCATGTCTCAGGGCTCTAGGCTACTACCATTGGGAGAGGTATAAACAGCGACTGCTCAGCCCAGCCCGTCCGCGGCCATCTTGCCTCCTGTCGCCATAAATTCTGAATGTTAGCACTCTAGTTGCTCATTAGATCACTGTAGTAAAACTACTGTTCACCATGGAAGTCTGCTCCTGGTATTAAAAGTGCATGTTTCAGTCTGCATGTCAGAATATTTTAATGAAATAGAAGAGGATTTGAGAAGTCACTCAAAATGTGCCCTCATTTTCTTTCTTCAGCATTAATCATACTTTCTATGGCAAAATGAACCCCCTCATTGTGTTCCTTTTTAGATTAAATGTTTTAAGTGTTACCAGTTTATTCCAATCAAGATGGCTTCAGGTGTGCCATACTTTTGTCATAATGAAGACAGTAAGCGCTCTAGTTGTTTTTAAGAACATTCTGGGACATTCTGTCATTGGGCTATACTTGGGCTACATCTGGGTGATATTTGGGCTACATTTGGGCTCTTTTGTCTCTGGTGGCCATCTTGGGAGACTTATTTGTTATGAAGTTTCCTAATTTCCTCATTTACTGCAGTCTCCTCAGTAGGAAATACTTTCAGTTTTTTACTTTGATTCCATCAAGAAGGCATTCAGATGTGTCACACATTTGCCATAAATTCAGAATGTTAGCACTCTTTTTGCTCATTAGATCACTGTAGTAAAGCTACTGCTCACCAGGGAAAACTGCTGCTGGTATTGAAAGTGCATGTTTCAGTCTGCATGTCAGAACTTTTTAATGAAATAGAAGAGGATTTGAGAAGTCACTCAAAATGTGCCCTAATTTTTCTTTCTGCAGCACTAATCATACTTTTTATGGAAAAATGAACCCCCTCATTTTGTTCCTTTTTAAATTAAATGTTTTAAGAGTTACCACTTTAATCCAAGCAAGATGGCTTCAGGTGTGCCATACGTTTATCATAAGTAGGACTGTTAGCGCTCCAGTAGTTCTTTGGAACACTCTGGGAAGCTGCAGTAGAACACAAAGGAATCAACTGACAGTCTCTGCCCTTGTTGGATGTACATGTTTTACTGAGAATGTCAGACTTCATTCTCACAAGACTGAGAAAGATAATGTGAATTTACAGAAAATAAGCTCTCAGTTTAGCTTATAGATCACCTTCCAAACATCTGTGGTAAAAGCATGAGAAAATATTTTTCTCTCAATCATGATATCCCAGCAGAAGGCTTTTTCACATGGTGAAATCACCTTAGAACATACCACAATTCCTAAAATGAGTATGGTACCATCAACAAATGATTTATAATGTAACTAAAGTCTTAAAACCTTCTATTAACTGCAATGCTTTTTAATGAGGTGCTATCATGTATATTGGTCCCAACATGGCTGCCAACACTTCTTGGATGAAGTGCTGACAGCCAATCAGATCTCAGGATGAGATGTGTGGTTAGGCTCCGCCCACATATATATATGCTTTTAAATGCTATTTTCTCAGGAAATACTGAACAGATTTACACCAGACCTGCAAAAGGCACTTCCTTGACCTTATGGCTACCTCTCTGCCAAATTTCAAGTAATTCTGTTCAGCCGTTCGGGCTGTAGCTGTGTCTAAAGGTCCTATGGAAAAATGCATGGGGAAAACGCGTTTTGGGACCCCCCTTTTTTCTCGGCCCCTGCTTGACAAATCACCCCGAGACTTTCAGGGTAGGAGCTGAACGGAGCGCCCCATTAGTTTTGAAAATTTCGCGAGGATTCGTCAACCGGCGCCAAAGTTATTCAAAATAGAATTTTGAGATTTCCTATGGAAACTAGGTTGTAACTATAACTATCTACTGGCGACCGCCAGTAGATAATATATATATATACATATATATATACATATATATATGTGTATATATATATATATATATATATATATATATTCCCCCGTTATAGTTACTGTAGGCAACTATAACTCACGCGACCGCAATCCTCTGCTGATGCTAATACTGTATTTAGACACTTATTTGCCCATGTCTTCTTCCATTAAATTTTAGCTATACATATATTACAAATATTTTTTCTTCATAAAGACACATATGTCATCAGCAGAGGATTACGGTCGCGTGAGTTATAGTTGCCTACAGTAACTATAACGGGGGAATTTCATTGGTTTTTTATCAGTAAAATGTCCAGCTAACTATAACATGTGTGAAACCTATGGTTTTTTCAGTGAATTTGCAAGGTTTTTTAAATGCTAATTCCTAACTATAACGTGTGTGAAACCTATGGTTTTTTCAGTGAATTTGTACGGTTTTTTAAATGCTAAGTTACTTTACGCCATTTGTGGCGTGCGCGCCCACTTAACGCAGTTCGTTCCGTGCGCGCACGGTGCGCTTCGCGCACCGTGCGCGCACGGTGCGCTTCGCGCACCGTGCGCGCACAGTGAGGACACCGTGCACCGCGTGTCCACGTTACGCTAGATGTGGACACACCGCGTGTCCGCGCACCGCGTGTCCACGTTACGCTAGATGGGCCATGAACGCACGATGCGCTTCGCGCACCGTGCGCACATGGAGGAAACATATGATGAGCATTGTTGTGAATGGAAAAATATATGTTTTGTTTGATAATTATAAGCCATGCACAAATGGAGCCCTGCGAGCACCATTTGCACACGGGGTGGGGAGAATTTGGATATTTTTTTTATTTTTTATTATTTGCTACCGTACGCGTACGGTAAGCGTAATCGGCGAAATTTTCAAAAAATTAAAAATTGCCTTTTTTCACTTGGGGGATCGTTGGGGACACCCCCAACATGGCTAGGTGCTTGGGAGCTGTCTAAACAGCCCCTTTACATCTTTTTACACTTTGTTTATCCTCCCCCCCTCAGAGTGCGAGAGAGAAAATGGCGGCCGCCGCTTCCTGGTTTCGACCGATTCGAATGTTTACTAAGATCTAACGGCCAATCAGAATCGCGCTCGCGCACGTCACCGTACGCGTACGGTAAGCGCACCGTAAGCGCACCGTAAGCTGGCTCAGATATATATATTGATTTAAAGGCTATTTTCTCAGAATCTACTGAACAGATTTACACCAAACCTACAAAAGGCACTTCCTTGACCTGGGGACTACCTCTCTGCCAAATTTCATTAAATTCTGTTCAGCCGTTCGGGCTGTAGCCCTGTCTAAAGGTCCTATGGAAAAATGCATGGGAAAAACGTGTTTTGGGACCCCCCTTTTATCTCAGCCCCCGCTTGACGAATCCCCCCGAGACTTTCAGGGTAGGAGCGGAGCGTAGCGCCCCACCTATTTTGAAAAATTCGCGAGGATTCGTCGACCGGCGCCAAAGTTATTCAAAATAGAATGTTGCGGATTTCCTATAGAAACGTGGTCCTAACTATAACTACCTACTGGCGACCGCCAGTAGGTAATATATATATATATATATATATATATATATATATATACCCGCAATGCACTGCTGATGACATCACATATTACATTACTCATGACATGGTCAGTGACATCACTGATGACATCACTGATGACATCTCAAATGACATCACTGATGACATCACTGATGATATCATCTAGTGACTGTGTATTTCTGTAAAGTTTAAATATGTTTAATATATATAGGGAAAGGCGTATTGAAGAATGAGTGGGTGTATAAGTGTCTGAATGGATTATTTAGTAGGTGCGTGACTGACTCTATAAGTGAGTGATTAAACATATCTTACTGAATGCATGGGTTAGTGACTAAACTGTGTGAATGTCTGTATCTGTCTGTCTGTTGGTGTGTAAGCGGCTGCATGGGTTTGCAAATAGCTACATGAGTGTCTATATGGGTTATGGATTTGTTGTCTGAGCATCTGTATAGGTGCCTGAGTGTTTGTGTGGGTGGGGTGTGTGTGACTCTGTGCATAGATGTGTGAGTGGGTGATTCAATGGTTGCATGTTTTCAAGAGTGCATCTGTGATGGTCTGTATGTGTGGGTGAGTGTGTATGGGTATGTTAGTGAGTGAATGTATATCTCAGTGGTACATGTGTGAGTAACAACATATGTGAAAATCAGTATATATGTGTTTTGGAGTACATAAATGGCTATAAGTGAGAGTGTGTGATTGTGAGAGTGGCTGTATGGATGAGTGTGTGCTTGTATCATTGATTGTATAAGAGCTTAAGAATGTGCTTGTATTTGTACGAGTAATTGAACTGGTGTGCGTATACAGTATAGGTGAGTAAATGGCAGTGTGATTAATTATTTGCATGAATGACTAGGTGTGTGAGTACCTCTATGGGTGAGTGGCGGTGTGTGAGTGTCTATATAGGTGCATGAGTGCATATGATAGTCCTGTACTGAGTGACCATAAGTATGAGTGACTGTACAGGTGAGTGAGTGGATGTGTGTGTAAACCTAAGAATCAGTGAGTGGGTATGTAGTTATTGGTGATGGAGTGTCTATGGTTTTGAGAATGGCAGTCTGTAATTTAGAGTGGGTGTATGAAAGGTTATATTAGAGTGTGAGAAGATACATCAATTTATCACATGGATGATGATATCAGTGATGACCATGTCATGAGTGATGTAATATGTGACGTCATCAGCAGTGCATTGCGGGGGTGCGAGTTATAGTTAGCTGAACTAACCATAACGGGGGAATTTCTCTGGTTTTGGAGTGAAATGTCCAACTAACTATAACATACCCTAAAACCTATGGTTTTTTCAGTGAATTTCTATAGTGTTTTTAATACTAATTTCTAACTATAACGTACGTGAAACCTATGGTTTTTTCAGTAAATTTCATAGGTTTTTTAAATGCTAATTTCTAAGTATAACGTGCTTGAAACCTACGTTTTTTTCAGTGAATTTCAAAGGTTTTTGAAATGAAAATATGTAAAGTCAAATATGCCTCAATTCTATAATTTTTTTTATTTTCTCTCGCTCTCTAAATATATATATATATATATTTAAAAAAAGTTGTAAATATTTTTAAGTTTGGAAAACTATATTTATTTTTGTATTTGTATTTTTTTATTTAAATTATATAGATGTCGCAAACCCTTCGCGCACCCTTCGAGCACCCTACACGATCGCTAAGCATAATCTGGTAGTCATTTTGAAAAGTCGCGCGAGGGGTAGCGATTTCGGCATAATTTCTAAAGAATAAAATATTTTACAAATATCATATAAATATTAGTTTTCCTTTAAGTGTTTCTCGAAATTTAATTATAAAGGTATTTTTAAACTATTATTTTCAATATGATATTGACGAAAAGGAAAGTTAGGGGTCACGCTGTAATCATGCCAAGATCGTGCCGAAGTCGCGACTTCGGCATATTTTAGAAGTTGAAAAAATTACTATACAAAGTTTGAATATGATAATAAAATAAACAGTTTTAGTAATAAACTTATTAAAGTTTATAGAAATGTCTATTTTACTGAATAATGATGTATATGTGTTTCGCGGGTTCGCGATGTTTGCGTGACGATTGCGCACACCCTCCGCGACGTCCTATTAGCAAAAGAAAAAAGTAATCTGATTGGTTGAAATCATTTTTATTATAGAAAAGGGAGGGTCCGTCTTTCAGATATTTCCCTTTGTTTTTGATGTTAGCAGAGAGAAGACCTGTTTGTTCCTTCTCTTTAAAAATTAATCTTTTTTTGTGTGTAAATTTATTTTAAAATTACAATGGCTTCCAGCTTAGCTGAAGTGGATCCTGTTGCTGTGGAAGAAGAAGAGAGGATGGGGCAGTCTAAGAGACAAAGGAGAGAGAGCATTGGTTGGGACTTTTTAACGGTGTCAGCAGGGGAGAAGAAAGTGAATGCAACCAAGGTTACTTGCAATATATGTAAGAGAGTACTCTCAAGAGGATCGGACAAGAAATACTCATGTGGGACGAGCTCAATGATAAAGCATATGGAGACTATCCACTCTGTCCACCTTGCGAGAGAAGAGACGAGGAGACAATTAAACTTGGATGCTCTTCAAGACCCCAACAGTCCATCTACCTCTGCAGGAACTCCATCAATACCAAGGCCACATATTATGCCTAAGTTTCTGAATGCTTCCATCAGTTGTGTTAAGTGCGCCACTGAACTTATTTTTCGGGAGCAATGTATCGACGTAATTTCAGCTGCCCTTAAAGCACATAAATGTAAATTTTTTTATAATGCGCTTTTTTAATGTGCAGCAGTTGATTTCCTGTTATTCATTTTATGTTGTTCTTTTTTAAAATAAAAAACGCACAAAAAAAGTAAAAAACATTTAAAAAATAATTTGTTTTTTAAAACTGTTCCAAAAAAATCCCCGGTTCTTACGGACCCACATATACTGGTTAAAAAAAGAAAAATGACCTGAATGATTGTATGAGAGTATGCATATTACGTGAGTGATTGGAGGAATGCAAGTGTAGTGCATGGTTGTTTTATGAATGTTTGAGAAGTGGCAACGTGATTGAATGAGTTTATAGAAAATAGCAGGATAATTATAGGAGTGCATTAGTTATGTTATGTTATGTTAATGGGTGACTTATATAGCGCACGGCTACTCCAAGGAGTGTCCCGGCGCTTTCTGACCCATTACTGAGAAAAGGAGAAAAGACAACAGAAACATAACAGAATTACTGATTAAAAAGCCAGGTTTTCAAGGCCTTTCTAAAGGCAAACAGGTTGGGAATGCGGCGGAGATCAACAGGAAGGGAGTTCCATAGTTTGGGGGCGAGATATTTAAAGGAACGTCCACCTATTCTGACTTTCCTAATGGGAGGCACCATTGCCAGGCCAAGACTTTCCGACCGGAGAGATCTGGTGGGTTTGTAGAAAGAAAGCCGTTTCTGAATGTAGGAGGCCCCCACCAAATGGAGTGCCTTATGGGCCAGTGTAAGAGCTTTGAATGTAAT
Organism: Triturus cristatus; assembly: GCF_964204655.1. NCBI lineage: Eukaryota > Metazoa > Chordata > Amphibia > Caudata > Salamandridae > Triturus > Triturus cristatus. The sequence goes on along the minus strand of NC_140589.1, from coordinate 1,457,307,583 downwards.
TCGCTTCTTGATCGGAAGCCAGTGAAGGGAGGAAAGCAACTCAGATGATCTGGCTTGCCGGGGTAGGCCGAAGATGGCTCTTGCCGCAGAATTATGTACAACCTGAAGTTTGTGCAAGAGATAATCCGGCAAACCCAGGTAGAGGACATTTGAATAATCAAGCCTGGAACAAATCAGAGCTTGTACTGTCAGCTTCCTGTGGGCTAAAGGGAGCAAAGGAAGGAATTTACGCATCATTTTTAGCAGACCAAAACAGGTACCCGTGAGACCTGTGATCTGTGTTTTCAAAGCCAGGGTGTTATCGATTTTGACCCCAAGGTTTTTAACGACCAAAGAGGAAGAGGAAGGGGGGGACATGCAAACCGGCCACCATTCCTGCCAGGGCGGTTCTGCCTGACAGCCGAAGAAGAGCACCTCGGATTTATCAGGGTTGCACTTGAGGCTGCTCCGCTGAAACCAGTTGAAGACAGCCCCAAGGCAACCACGGATGCTCTCCCCGTCGAACTCCATGCCCTTCTTGCAGGTGAAGAGGAGCTGGGTGTCGTCAGCGTATGATATGATCTGGGCACCCATCGACTCCACCAGTACCGCCAATGGAGTCATGAAGATGTTAAAAAGGGTCGGGCTCAGCACCGACCCTTGTGGGACTCCGACATCCATAGGCGGCACCTCGGCGGAGTACGGGGGGGCCCAGACCACTTGTCGACGACCCGCTAGGTAAGATCTCAGCCAGCTCAACACCGTCCCTCTGAGACCGATCTCGTGAAGTCTTCTCAAGAGGGCCTCATGCGGGACGGTGTCGAAGGCCGCCGACAGATCCAACATCACCAGCATTGCTCTACCACCTGTGTCGAGAACTTCCTTAATGGCTTCATTAACTTCCAAAAGAGCGGTCTCAGTGCTCAAGTTGGAGCGGAAGCCAGATTGGGTGGAGTGGAGTAACCCATGGTCTTCAAGGAAGGAAGAAAGCACAGAGTGGACGTGCTTCTCGACGATCTTAGCCAAACTGGGCAGGAGAGAAATGGGCCTATAGTTAGCATGTATCTCTGGGTCAAGGCCTGGTTTTTTTAGAAGGGGGACGACCATTGCCTTCTTCCAGGCTGGCGGAACAATGCCGCAGGACAAAGATAGGTTCAAAACAGGAGAAATTAAGGAATTCAGAATCTTGGCAGTCCTGGCTAAAAAGCTCGCCGGGCACGGGTCAAGGGGAGAGCCAGATTTAATCCTGAGTAAAAGATCCAGAGAATTAGATTCCAATAAAGGAGGAAACTCCGATAGAATGGGGCAGGAATCAGGAGGTAAAGTCGTCAGATTGGAGTCATGCAATGATGCATTTGGGGCAGCTGGTGGAAAAGATTCTTGAATCAATTTGATTTTCGTATTAAAGAAGATGGCCAGCTCCTTTACCCAAGGTTCGGAGAACTTATGCTGGACTATGCTAGATTTGGGAGAGATAAACTCTTTGACAATGGTAAAAATTTCTTTACTGGAATTTGACGCAGACTCAATTCTATTTGCAAAATAGTTCTTTTTGGCCTCAAGAATGTCAGAGTGGTAAGATTTAATAGATAGTTTATAGGCAGACTTAGCTTCTTGGTCATATTGCTTCCGCCAGAGTCTTTCGGCTAACTTACAGTTACGCCGTGCCAGAGCAAGTGACTTAGAGAACCAAGGAGCCGAACTGCGCTTGACAGATGAAGAGGGGGTAGAAAGAGGAGCAAGATCATCAAGCCTTTCAACTAACCATTCCTGGAAAGTTTCAAGGTCCCTTTCCAGATGGCCGGATAGGATACAGGGATATTCGTGAAGCGCTTGAGCAAGATTCTCAGGGGTAATTTTATGCAAAGGTCTTCTGGGGTGCCTAAGGTGGTCTGAGTTAATATAAGATGTTTTACTTCTGCCCTGAATTAAAAAACTAATCAAAGAATGGTCAGACCAGAGAACAGGGGTGGGATGGGACATAATAAGGGGAAATGTGGAGAACACTTGGTCAAGCGTGTGACCCTTATCATGAGTCGCACTTGAGATGTAAGGAGTTAGACCAAGAGGAACAGTGATGTCCTTGATTTTGACCGCTTCACTGTCCAACTCAACGTCCATATGGATGTTAAAGTCCCCTAACATTATGCAGTTTTCCACCTTCAAGCAAAGAGCAGTGATAGCAGATTGAAGGTCATCGAAGAAGGAACCCCGCAGACCCGGAGGTCTGTAGACAAGAAGCCCAGAAAAAGATTGATGCGGGGAGAGTGCAATGGAAAAGGCGAGGGATTCACAGCCAGAAATAGGCAGAGATGGAATAATTGTGCAGGCAAAAGATCTTAGAACTGCAAGTGCAACACCACCACCTTTACCCACTGTCCTATCCTGTCTGTAAACAATATAATCTGGCGGAAAGGCTGCCGCGATGTCAGGATTGGACGACTCGCAGAGCCATGTTTCTGTGAGCAAGAGACAGAGTGGATTCTCAGAGGTAAGTAGCTCAAAGATGTCCAAAGCGTGCCTATGTAATGAACGGGTGTTAAGCAATAAGCACTTATACTGTTTAGGAGGGAGTGGACGGGAACCCTCAGAAGCCCGGTATATGTTGGGATACCATCCACAACCTGGACAGCAGCATTTACCTTTGAATCGGCCAGGAAAGACATACCGACAGGTAGCGGTATTAAGGTTAAATGAAAGTAGATCCGCTGCAGAGTAGGTAAGCCTATGGCCAGAGCCTGCCGCCGCGCCGTCCGCTGCCGTGTCGCGGACGGGCGCAGACGGGCAGGACTCTGGCACGACTCCGGCGCAGATCCGGCGCGCCCGCTGATCGCGTCCGCTGCGCGGAGTCATCCCTGCCCGTTTTTATGACGCTGCAAATCGCGTCAGGAAGCCCAACCCGACCCAAGATGGCCACCAAAAACCGGTGCCCTGCCCTCGGCGTCAACACTCAGCCGAGAGCAGGTCCGGTGCAAGAGGGGAGGGGGTGAGAAGGGGACTGAAGCGCTCCTAAGCGCTGGGGGGTCACAGCACAATAATCACACCTTTTAAGCTCAGGTGGAACGAAGTGCAAAATGCAAGATGCAAAATTTAAAACCAGTTAAAAACAAAGAGGAAAGGCAAGAGACCTCCCGGCTTCCGCCTCAGGAGGGGGAATATGCGTGCGGAGTCAGAATTACCTGCACTCGCCCTCTCGTCCCTTTTATGACGCTGCAAATCGCGTCAGGAAGCCCAACCCGACCCAAGATGGCCGCCAAAAACCGGTGCCCTGCCCTCGGCGTCAACACTCAGCCGAGAGCAGGTCCGGTGCAAGAGGGGAGGGGGTGAGAAGGGGACTGAAGCGCTCCTAAGCGCTGGGGGGTCACAGCACAATAATCACACCTTTTAAGCTCAGGTGGAACGAAGTGCAAAATGCAAGATGCAAAATTTAAAACCAGTTAAAAACAAAGAGGAAAGGCAAGAGACCTCCCGGCTTCCGCCTCAGGAGGGGGAAAATGCGTGCGGAGTCAGAATTACCTGCACTCGCCCTCTCGTCCCTTTTATGACGCTGCAAATCGCGTCAGGAAGCCCAACCCGACCCAAGATGGCCGCCAAAAACCGGTGCCCTGCCCTCGGCATCAACACTCAGCCGAGAGCAGGTCCGGTGCAAGAGGGGAGGGGGTGAGAAGGGGACTGAAGCGCTCCTAAGCGCTGGGGGGTCACAGCACAATAATCACACCTTTTAAGCTCAGGTGGAACGAAGTGCAAAATGCAAGATGCAAAATTTAAAACCAGTTAAAAACAAAGAGGAAAGGCAAGAGACCTCCCGGCTTCCGCCTCAGGAGGGGGAAAATGCGTGCGGAGTCAGAATTACCTGCACTCGCCCTCTCGTCCCTTTTATGACGCTGCAAATCGCGTCAGGAAGCCCAACCCGACCCAAGATGGCCGCCAAAAACCGGTGCCCTGCCCTCGGCGTCAACACTCAGCCGAGAGCAGGTCCGGTGCAAGAGGGGAGGGGGTGAGAAGGGGACTGAAGCGCTCCTAAGCGCTGGGGGGTCACAGCACAATAATCACACCTTTTAAGCTCAGGTGGAACGAAGTGCAAAATGCAAGATGCAAAATTTAAAACCAGTTAAAAACAAAGAGGAAAGGCAAGAGACCTCCCGGCTTCCGCCTCAGGAGGGGGAATATGCGTGCGGAGTCAGAATTACCTGCACTCGCCCTCTCGTCCCTTTTATGACGCTGCAAATCGCGTCAGGAAGCCCAACCCGACCCAAGATGGCCGCCAAAAACCGGTGCCCTGCCCTCGGCGTCAACACTCAGCCGAGAGCAGGTCCGGTGCAAGAGGGGAGGGGGTGAGAAGGGGACTGAAGCGCTCCTAAGCGCTGGGGGGTCACAGCACAATAATCACACATTTTAAGCTCAGGTGGAACGAAGTGCAAAATGCAAGATGCAAAATTTAAAACCAGTTAAAAACAAAGAGGAAAGGCAAGAGACCTCCCGGCTTCCGCCTCAGGAGGGGGAAAATGCGTGCGGAGTCAGAATTACCTGCACTCGCCCTCTCGTCCCTTTTATGACGCTGCAAATCGCGTCAGGAAGTCCAACCCGACCCAAGATGGCCGCCAAAAACCGGTGCCCTGCCCTCGGCGTCAACACTCAGCCGAGAGCAGGTCCGGTGCAAGAGGGGAGGGGGTGAGAAGGGGACTGAAGCGCTCCTAAGCGCTGGGGGGTCACAGCACAATAATCACACCTTTTAAGCTCAGGTGGAACGAAGTGCAAAATGCAAGATGCAAAATTTAAAACCAGTGAAAAAAAAAAAAAGGGAAAGGCAAGAGACCTCCCGGCTTCCGCCTCAGGAGGGGGAAAATGCGTGCGGAGTCAGAAATTAGTACTGTGTAAGTGATTAGATGAGTGCAAGTGTAGTGCACAAGTTATTGTAGTTGTGGATAGTTACTGTCTGAGTTATTGCATGAGTGCATGGCTACTATCTGGATGATTACATTATTGAAAAGAAAGTGCATGGTGAATTTATAAGTGCTTGCATATTTGCACACTGATTAAGTACACGCTGCGTGACTAGACGAGTGCTTGGAAGTGATAGGGGGTTGCAGGTGTACATAAGTACTAGGTGAGTAATTTGAGGAGTAAATCAGTAGTGTATAGGTGGTTAGAGTTCTGCATGAGTAGTGTATGGAATATTGTTGCAGTGCATGAGTTAGTGCCTGGGTCATTGTATGAGTACATGGGTAGTGGCTGGATTATTAGAGTTCTGCAAAGTGAATGCATGGTAAATTTATAAAGATTTGTGTATTGACAGAGTGATTGGAAAACTACATGGTGGTAGATAGGTGATTAGAGAAGTGTATGGAAAGTTACAGTGTGATTGCTGCACTGTATTGGGTATTGGTACTACCTGAATAAATGAAGGTATGAATGAGTAGTGTGTACATAGTTACAGGACTACATGTCTAGTATATGGTACTGGCTGGATGAGTAGAGGTGTGTAGACAGAGTGATAGTGTGATTGGGGCACTGCATGAATACTACCTGGGTTATTGCAAGAGTGAATCAGTAGTCTGCAGCAGGTTAGGGACCTGCATAGATTGTGCACATTTGACTGTAGCACTGCGTGTCTTAATGCCTGAGTCATTGTACAAGTGCATGGATAGTGACTGAATAGTTAGAGTGCTGGTACTTGAAAGCAGGGAGAGTTTATAAGTGCTTATGTTTTGTCACAGAGATTAGATAAGGATATGGTTCTGTCAGAATGATTGCAGGAGTGGACAGAGAGTGGAAGTCTGATTGAGGCACTGCATTAATACTACCTGGGTTATTGCATGAGTGAATCAGAAGTCTGCAGAGGGTTAGGGGCCGGCATAGATTGTGCACATTTGACTGTAGCACTGTATCTCTTAATGCCTAAGTCATTCTACAAGTGCATACACAGTGACTGGGTAGATAGAGTGCTGGTATTTGAGAGCAGGGTGAGGTTATAAGTGCTTGTGTTTCGGCACAGAGATTAGATAAGGACATGGTTCTGTAAGGATGATTGCAAGTTGCAAGAGTGGACAGAGAGTGACATTGTGATTAGGGCACTGCATGAGTACTATCAGGATTATAGCAGGACTGAATCAGTAGTCTACAGTGGGTTAGAGGCCTGCATAGATTGTGCACATTTGACTGTAACACTGCGTGTGTTAATGCCTGAGTCATTCTACAAGTGCATAGACAGTGACTGGGTAGATAGAGTGCTGGTATTTGAGAGCAGAGTGAGTTTAGAAGTGCTTGTGTTTCGGCACAGAGATTAGATGAGGACATGGTTCTGTAAGGATGATTGCAACAGTGAACAGAGAGTGACAGTGTGATTGGAACACTGCATGAGTACTATCTAGATTGTCACAGAAGTGAATCAGTAGTCTACAGTGGGTAGGGGCCTGCATAGATTGTGCACATTTGACTGTAGCACTGCGTGTGTTAATGCCTGAGTCATTCTACAAGTGCATAGACAGTGACTGGGTAGATAGAGTGCTGGTATTTGAGAGCAGAGTGAGTTTAGAAGTGCTTGTGTTTCGGCACAGAGATTAGATAAGGACATGGTTCTGTAAGGATGATTGCAACAGTGAACAGAGAGTGACAGTGTGATTGGGACACTGCATGAGTACTATTTAGATTATCACAGAAGTGAATCAGTAGTCTATAGGGGGTTTGGGGCCTGCATAGATTGTGCACATTTAACTGTAGCAATATATCTCTTAATTCCTAAGTCATTCTACAAGTGCATACACAGTGACTGGATAGTTAGAGTGCTGGTAGTTGAAAGCAGGGAGAGTTTATAAGTGCTTATATTTCGTAAAAGAGATTAGATAAGGACATGGTTCTGTCAGAATGATTGCAGGAGTGGACAAAGTGGCATGCTGATTGGGGCACTGCATTAATCATACCTGGCTTATTGCAAGAGTGAATCAGTAGTCTGCAGAGGGTTAGGGGCCTGCATAGATTTTGCACATTTGACTGTAGCGCTGTATCTCTTAATGCCTAAGTCATTCTACAGGTGCATACACAGTGACTGGGTAGATAGAGTGCTGGTATTTGAGAGCAGGGTGAGGTTATAAGTGTTTCTCTTTTGGCAGAGAGATTAGATTAGGACATGGTTCTGTGAGGATGATTGCAAGAGTGGACAGAGAGTGACATTGTGATTAGGGCACTGCATGAGTACTATCAGGATTATAGCAGGACTGAATCAGTAGTCTACAGTGGGTTAGGGGCCTGCATAGATTGTGCACATTTGACAGTAGCACTGCGTGTGTTAATGCCTGAGTCATTCTACAAGTGCATAGACAGTGACTGGGTAGATAGAGTGCTGGTATTTGAGAGCAGAGTGAGTTTAGAAGTGCTTGTGTTTCGGCACAGAGATTAGATGAGGACATGGTTCTGTAAGGATGATTGCAACAGTGAACAGAGAGTGACAGTGTGATTGGAACACTGCATGAGTACTATCTAGATTATCACAGAAGTGAATCAGTAGTCTATAGGGGGTTTGGGGCCTGCATAGATTGTGCACATTTAACTGGAACACTGTATCTCTTAATGCCTGAGTCATTCTACAAGTGCATGGACAGTAACTGGGTAGATAGAGTGCTGGTATTTGAGAGCAGGGTGAGGCTATATGTGCTTGTGTTTCAGCACAGAGATTAGATAAGGACATGGTTCTGTCAACATGATTGCAAGAGTGGACAGAGAGTGACCTTGTGATTAGGGCACTGCATGAGTACTATCAGGATTATAGCAGGACTGAATCAGTAGTCTACAGTGGGTTAGGGGCCTGCATAGATTGTGCACATTTGACTGTAGCACTGCGTGTGTTAATGCCTGAGTCATTCTACAAGTGCATAGACAGTGACTGGGTAGATAGAGTGCTGGTATTTGAGAGCAGAGTGAGTTTAGAAGTGCTTGTGTTTCGGCACAGAGATTAGATAAGGACATGGTTCTGTAAGGATGATTGCAACAGTGAACAGAGAGTGACAGTGTGATTGGAACACTGCATGAGTACTATCTAGATTGTCACAGAAGTGAATCAGTAGTCTATAGGGGTTTGGGGCCTGCATACATTGTGCACATTTAACTGTAGCACTGTATCTCATAATGTCTGAGTCATTCTACAAGTGCATGGACAGTAACGGGTTAGATAGAGTGCTGGTATTTGAGAGCAGGGCGAGGTTATATGCGCTTGTGTTTCAGCACAGAGATCAGATAAGGACATGCTTCTGTCCACATGATTGCAAGAGTGGACAGAGAGTGACAGTGTGATTGGGGCACTGCATGAGTACTATCAGGATTATAAAAGGACAGAATCAGTAGTCTATAGGGGGTTACAGGCCTGCATAGATTGTGCACATTTGGCTGTAGCACTGTATCTCTTAATGCCAGAGTCATTCTACAAGTGCATACACAGTGACTGGGTACATAGAATGCTGCTAGTTGAAAGCAGGCTGAGTTTATAAGTGCTTGTGTTTCGGCAGAGAGATTAGATAAGGACATGGTTCTGTAAGGATGATTGCAACAGTGGACAGAGAGTGACAGTGTGATTGGAACACTACATTAGTACTATCAGGATTATAGCAGGACTGAATCAGTAGTCTACAGTGGGTTAGGGGCCTGCATAGATTGTGCACATGTGACTGTAGCAATGTATCTCTTATTGCCTGACTCATTCTACACGTGCATAGACAGTGACTGGGTAGATAGAGTGTTGGTATTTGAGAGCAGGGTGAGTTAATAATTGCTTGTGTTTTGACACAGAGATTAGATAAGGACATGGTTCTGTCAGGATGATTGCAAGAGTGGACAGAGAGTGACAGTGTGATTGAGGCACTGCATGAGTACTATCTGGAGTATTGCAGGACTGAATGAGTAGTCTACAGGGTGTTATGGGCCAGCATACATTGTGCACATTTGTCTGTAGCACTCTATCTCTTAATGCCAGAGTCATTCTACAAGTGCATACACAGTGACTGCGTAGATAGAGTGCTGTTAGTTGAAAGCAGGGTGAGTTTATAAGTGCTTGTGTTTTGGCAGAGTGATTAGATAAGGACATGGTTCTGTCAGGATGATTTCAAGAGTGGACAGAGAGTGACAGTGTGATTGAGGCACTGCATGAGTACTATCTGGATTATTGCAGGACTGAATCATAAGTCAGCAGGGGTTTAGGGAACTGCATAGATTGTGCACATTTGACTGTAGCACAGTGTCTCTTCATGCCTGAGTCATTCTACAAGTGCATACACAGTGACTGAGTATATAGAATGCTGGTAGTTGACAACAGGGTGAGTTTATAAGTGCTTGTGTTTTGACACAGAGATTAGATAAGGATATGCTTCTGTCAGGATGATAGCAGGAGTGGACAGATACTCACACTGTGATTACTGAACTACATGGCTACTACTTGGATTTTTGCAGGAGTAAATCAGTAGGCTGCAGGGAGTTATGGTACCGTATAGATTGTGCACATTTATCTACATACTAACTACGAAATTAGACATTATAAAACCACAACAACACTTCTCATGCACTTATAAAATCACATATTCACTACCGTTACACTCCTGTAATCTATCAGGTACCTCTCATTAATTCAGTAAATATAGCTACAACTACATAAATGTCATCTAAACAAATACATGACTCATGACATACTATTCTCTTTAAGGAGACAACTGCTACATACCAGAAAGAGTAAAATTTAGTGGTTTTCTTTTGAAATACATATTGCCAATTAAATCTAGAAATATGCAGCATCATCAAACTGTACCTCTCAACAGACTTAATTAAGAAGAAGAATCAACAACACCTTTTTTATGAGTATTTCTAAAACTACTCAAAATGTACAAACTAATGACAGAATTGTAATCATTAATACCTTATATGATCATCTTGCAAACAGCACAGTTCGACCTCACTTTACCAAACTATCTATACTTTAGCCATTTTATTAAACTGTAGCTTTTTTACTGAGAAGCAATATGCATACCTAATAAACTGCACCTTATATAAACATTTTTGATAATACACATTCTTTATCCATATTAAACCAATTATTAATAAATAAGAAGCATCATTCAACTATACCTTTCAAGACACTTAATAATATATATATATCTTAGTGCACATACTATTTTTTAAACAAACTTTAAGTACAATAACATTATCCCAATATATATCTGTACAGTTAATAAATTAATTTAACCAGCAAAGTTTCATAAAAATGTCACATTTATGTTACATAAATCTCTTTAAAATATACCTCACCCTTTAAATAAATCTGTTGAATGAAAAATCTCACACACTCAGTCAGGATTTTCTTGTAGTCACAGAGAATGTAGATCAGCACACTCTCCAATGTAACACCAGTAATGGCACACTTTCCCTCTAATTTTCCATACATATACACATAACCCACAAATGACATTGCTTCCCAGTGTTTTTCAAATTGAAAAACGATTTTCCATTGGTCACAGAGAATAATACTTTTCAACTGACCTCTTCACCCCTTGTCCTTAATATCAGTTTCCATAGCAACAGGTCATGCAACATTCAACTTAGCTGCCAGGTCACAAGTTCACCACACAATGTTGCAAATGACAACAGCAGGTGTGGTTGGCTTTGCAAAGCATGCCCTTATCCTTTCTGCTGTACCTTTCAAACATTTCAATATAACCAATAAGAAACATGCTTTCTAAACAAAGTAAAATGCACCCTATATTAGAATGTATTGTGTTCTTAAACAGCCAATCAAATCTCTACCTTCTAAAAAAACAGCATCTTGTCCACCATTCGTTCTACCACCTGCCTACCTCAGGTACAGACATCTTCTGATTACCTACAGAGATCCCTTCAAGATGCTTTCAGCGTGGATTGTTGGGCACAGCTATGTTTTCTGGTGCAAAAGGTATGCTGAAAGCAGAGGTATTGACAAAGACCTAACTTTACAAAATGTAGATATTAAATGGATTGGACAGAGAGGATTGAAGTGGCACCAATTGATACTATTGGTTAAATCCTTTATGCACTTCCAACCCCCTGACCTCAAGATTGTGCACTGTGGTGGCAATGACCTAGGCACATCGACTGGGGTAGGTCTGGAAATGCTAATGAAGGACACCTTTGTAGAATTGATGTTGCTTTTCCCCCAAACTGCCTTTGTTTACTCTAACATATGCCAAAGACAGAAATGGAAGTGGCCCAATCAATTTTGTCCTCAGATTGAGAAAGCTAGAAAAAATGCCAATAAAGCTGTTTCTGCTTATTTCAGAGACCATAGAATGGGGTCCATATACAACAACAATCTGCGTTTTCATATGAATGGCATATACAGGAGAGATGGTGTACATTTCACAGATGAGGGAAACTGAGTCTTTCTCAACAACTTCAGACTCTGCATCGGCACTTACATGAAGCTACAAAAATTTCCCAATAAACACAAGGGCTCTTTTTAGAGCCACCCAAGATGCTAACATATAATATATCTTTTTAATGAAAAAAATCTTTTTTTTTCTATTAGGAGTAGCGCACACAGCGCGATTAGGAGTCGCGCACCCCTCGCATCCACACCAGGGGGTCATGCTGAGAGTCGCGCACCCCTCGCGTTCACATTAGGGGGCCGCCCTGGGAGTCACTCACCCCTCGCGTTCAAACCAGGGGGCCATGCTGGGAGTAGCACACCCCTCGTGTTCACACAAGGGGGCCGCGCTGGGAGTCACGCACCCCTTGCGTTCACACTAGGGGGCCGCGCTGGGAGTCACGCACCCCTCACGTGCACACCAGTGGGCCACGCTGAGCGCCGTGCCAGGGTCGCAACTCCAAATTTTCCGATTAAAAAAACAGCTCCTACCAGTAATTTATATTCACCCCGGGGACCCCATCCCCGGGGCCTATGCACTTCATAGGGGACCGTGGGGGGAGCCCCAATGCCCCCGCGGTCCCGCCGACTCTCCATGTCCTGCGAGAGCCGGCATTGCTTTTCGACATGGGGAGCTGCTAACATGCCCCTCCCCGTGTGGAAGAGCAATTATGCTTTGGATTTTGGAAGAGAGAGCAGGTTTCCCTGCTCTCTCTTCCAAAATCCAAACCAGAGTTTGCTACGATAGGGTGGGAGACCATGCTCCCACCCTACCGTAGCAAACATCAGTGCCGGATACTAAGAGGCATTGAGGGACAACGTGGCCAACGCAGGCAAGATGTATCTATGCAAGCCAGGCAGTGAGCGCATGCCCAACCGAGTATTTATTGTTTAACTTGGAGGCAGGTACGGAACCACTTGGTTAACGAACATTGAGTAGTGGTGGCAGTTACTAAGACTACTATGACCAGCATGCCACTGCGCCTATTGGGGCGGGACTCTTCATTTAAATAAATCATATGTTCTTGTATTCCGTTTCCTGTCTCCTTGCCGCCAGTGAACAAGAGCTGATATAAGCTCGAAACGCGTATGGCAGTAAGTGTGCACATCGCTGGGCTGCTACTTACCTGTGTATATGGATTACCACGCCGAGTTGTGGCTTTGCCAGTTGGGGACAACTTTGTGTTTTGATATATATATATATAAAAGTGCATTTAAAGAAACCCGCAGAGTGCTCCGTTTTCCTTTGGGATTTTTGGTGATGAATTTAACAACGTGCAAGCCACTCGCACGGCACGGAAGCACCCGTCTATGGAGTTCGGCAATGTGAGCGGCATTTGATGGAACTTTAAAATAACGTTGCCAGAACCGCTACAATCACCAGGAGGAAGCGCGCCGCAAAGGGACGTTACTAAATGTCAAGATGCTGGCTACTCAGACCGGCGCCTTCGCGTTCACTCTCCTGCAATTGTTGATTGCGGCTACGAGGGAAGCACCGATACACACTGTAAGAGAATATCGCTCTCACCAACAAAAACTCAAGCACAACCAGCGTGTAAATTAACAACAAATCATGCGGCGAAGTTCCATTATGGAAGAAAAGCTACTTACGCCACGCAGAGCTAAAAGACTCTCCCTTGGATATTGACTTTCAATACACTCCAAGATGGCTGCACGCTTGCTGAGAAAGGTGAATGGAGACTTGACATCGTCTCCATGGGAACGAATCAGTGAACCAATGGGAGCGATTACAAGTGTATTTGAAATCAATCATGTGACCTCACATCCATATCCAGTATTGAGAAAGGCAGTTTGCTGAAACGCGTCTACTGGGGATACTGAGAATAAAAGTGCATTTAATGAAACCCGCAGAGTGCTCCGTTTTCCTTTGGGATTTTTGGTGATGAATATATATATATATATATATATATATATATATATATATATATATATATATATATATATATATATATATATGTATGTATATATATATATATATATATATATATATATATATATATATATATATATATATATATATATATATATTCCCAAATAGCTGCTAATAAGCAAACGCACTCTCAGTAGCTGTATTAGTAACAAGTTTAATTTAAACAGTGTAAATTAAACTTGTTACTAATACAGCTACTGAGAGTGCGTTTGCTTATTAGCAGATATTTTGGATTATATTTTGCCGGCCGTAGCTCTACCGGCTTAACGCACCACCCAACAACGGGCGAAATTCCCAGGAGGAGCTTACAGTGTTGTCTTGCATATATATATATATATATATATATATATATATATATATATAAAAATAAATATATAAATATATATATATATATATATAGTTTCTTTTTTTAACCTTTTCTTTCTTTCTTATTTTGTATTTTATTTTGTGCAGTGTTTGATTCAAAAAATCTGCCACTATTTGTTTAATGTTTAGAACTATTTTCAATCTTTTTATATTTTGCTGCTTAAATTACTATTTTCCTCCTATTTTCCTTTATGTTTGTTTCTCATTTGCAATTCCTCTGTTTTTATACGCTTCTCTGGCGTTTTCGGGCATTGTTTTGTTTCAAAGTGGCAGTCACATATTCTGATTCTATTCTACGCATTTAGCCTGACTTTAAATTGGTGCTTCCTTCTGACATGCGCTGGCGCACTACACAGCTCTCTCTTTGCTGAACGTGCGCACTATACAGCACCTCCCTCTGTAGTTGCTGGCTAATGGTGCCGCTTGCATTTGTTTTCCAAGTGCGCGCACTCTACGCAGCTTTTCCCACTCACCGGATACTGCCAATTCCTTCTCCTGACCTTCGCAGATCCGGGGTGCGCCTCTCAACAGCCACGACTTCACTTCAGGAATATCTGCCATACGACCAGCCACTCTCAAGTTCTTTTCACTGCCCGAACAGCTGCCTCAGGACTTGATCAGCAGCTAGTAAGTCTTTGTTGAGATGAATTCAACGAAGGAAAACAGGAGACTCTTCAAAGGTAGATGAAGTTTACTGGTAACACAACCTGACATCCAGCTACCTCCACGACCCAGCTACAACTGACACCCGTGGAGTGCCATTTGCCTTACATTCTAACTCGAGGACAAGAACACAGAGAGCATGAACGCTCCATACCAGGTAAAGACAGCTACACAAGGTAAGCATGTAAACCCCATAAGTATACTTCACAACACATCCTCTCCTCTTAATGATAAACCCAAATAAAGAAACAAAAGTAAACATCAGAAAAAGAAAGAAGAGAACACAAGTGATAGAGAAGAAAAATAAACGACCCAGAAACCCCCAAACCCACCAAATCCATCATTCAAGACCTAAAATAATCTTGAAGATAACCAGGTGGTCTACGGTTCCTGACCCCCAATCCAGCAGGAGTGTCACAAAACCCATCTTGATCCACCCCCTTAAATCCCTGAGTAGAAGGACCTTGATCTTCAAAGTGAGACACATCTTCCACAGATCTAGAATCCACCTTGTCAGGCAAAAACATTGCACCAGAACAGCTTCCAGTGTCATTGGAACGTTTATCAACATAACCACCCTTCTGGTACAAAGCCACTCTGCGCAAATTCCAACGCTCTCCTCCCTCGATGACCACAAAATATCTACCTACGCTCACAACACGACAAGGCCCCTTAAACTTGGTAAGACCACACTTAATTCTTCCAGATTTCAATTTGACCCAATCACCAACCGAAATCTTGGAAGGAACAACTTCAACACTACGTTCACCTCCAGAAGAGACCCATCCCTTAAGCCAAGATGGAACAAGGCGAGAACCCGGATGTCGGCCTCTCATAATCAAAAAAGGGGACTTCAACGTAACACTATGAGAAGTTGTGCAGTAAGCCCAAACCGCATCTTGAACAAGTCGACTAGGAGACACACCATTAGCTAAGGCAAGTTGTAAAGTCCCTTTGACAAGCCGGTTCGCCCTTTCTACCATACCGTTACCCATCGGATTGTATAGAGAAGTACAGGAATGCCTCACCCCACACCTCTCCAAAAAACAACACATCTCACCAGAGGTGAGCTGTGTCCCATTATCCGTAAGTAAAACCTGAGGAATGCCTTCACATAAAAATAAAGTCTCCAGTACTGTAATTGTAGATCTTGTTGTGATATCCTTCAAAAATTCAAGATGTAACCACCGCGAGTGTACATCTACAATTACAACTGCAAACCTCATATCCAAATCCATTTCTGAAAGGGGCCCAATAAAATCGAGGCAAATAGTGTGCCACGGTTGACCAGGATCCACAATACGACCCATACAACTCTGCGAACCAACTTTCAACCTCTTCTCGCTCTCTTTACAAAGTGTACAATTTACCACCCATTCTCTGATTTGGTCATCCATGGCAGGCCACCAAAATTCTTGTTTTATGCGCCTGATGGTCATACCTTGACCCAGATGACCCTCGTGGGCAATCTTAAAAATGTGTAACCTAATGGCACTCGGAGGAACAAACTTTTCACCTCTCATAATCACATCAACACCATTCAAGGAAAGTTCATCCAATAACTTCCAATAGGGCCTAAGAGGAGGTGAAACCAAACTTTCACGGGGTGAACCTTTCTTAATCAGGATTAAAACCTCTTGCAATATGGGATCTTCAACCATGGCTTTAGACCACTGTGCACTGGAAAAAGATCCCAGACTACATTCACAAACATCAAAAACAACTGCCACAGCCTCCTCATCTTCTAACTTTTTGACAATCTCTTTGTTTACAGTTTCCCAATCAAGAGACATGCGTGAAAGGCAATCCGCTTGCGAATTCCTCCACCCCTGGATAAACTCAATGTCATATAGGTACTCTTGTAACCTTGCAGCAAACCTAGCAAGACGTGCCGACCCCTTCCCAGCACCGCCTGCGGACAAAATCTTGATCAAAGGTTTGTGATCAGTCCTTAAGACAAATCGCGAACCCCATAAATATATCCTGAAATATTCCACGCCCCAAGCTGCAGCCAGAGCCTCACGCTCTATAACCGAATAATTCCTCTCAGATTGGGTGAGAGTTCTTGAAGCAAATGCAATGGTCCTCTCAACACCTCTCTGAACTTGAGAGAACACCACCCCAATTCCAGTAAGACTTGCATCCACAGTAAGCAACGATTTGCACAGAGAATTAAAAGGTGCCAAAATCCCAGCGTTACAAATCTCAATTTTAATCTTGGAGAACGCATCAGACTGATCTTTCTCCCAAACAAATTTGCATCCTTTGCAAAGGAGTTTCCTGAGGGGCTCAGAAATATCCGCAAACCCACGAACAAACTTTGAGTAGTACTCAACTAGACCCAGAAAAGACCTGAGCTGGTCTTTGTCACTCGGGGAAGGAGCATTCTGAATAGCATCCAAAAGGTTCTTTTTGGGAGCAATACCACCACTGGAAATTGAATATCCTAGGTAATCAACACGTTCAGTCAAAAAACAACATTTATCTTTGTTGACAGTAAGACCATGTTGTTCCAGCTTCCACAATACTTGTTTGAGACCTACATTATGTTCTTGAACAGACTTCCCAGAAATCAGAATATCGTCTTGGAAGTAAACTACTCCCGGTAAACCTTTCAACAAGTCAGACATCATCCTTTGGAAAACGCTAGCGGCGGAAGCCAACCCAAAAGGCATGCGAGTAAACTGAAAGATCCCCTCTGTAGTGATGAAAGCTGTAAGTGACTTTGAGTCCGGGTGCAATTTAATCTCGTGGTAAGCACTCCTCAAATCAATCTTAGAGAAAAACTTGCCACCCCCAACAGACTGCAACAACTCATTGATATTTGGAAGAGGAAAGGTGTCAATGATTATGTCACGGTTTAATGACCTGAGGTCGATACAAAAACGAAGACGACCATCAGACTTGAGTGTCAAAACGACCGGAGAAATCCACGAAGACACCTCCACAGGTTCAATAACTACAGATTTCAACAACTCATCTAACAGATCTTTAAGACCTTGCCTAACAGAGAGAGGTACCTTCCTGAGCTTATGTTGTATCGGGCAAGCATTAGGTTTGAGTATAATTTTATGCTGATACCCCTTAACACAACCAAGTCTATCTTCAAAGACCTTATGTGCATCTCGAAGAATATCCTCAACTCGTACATCATCTTCTACTACCATTATTTGGTTTGCAGCTCTAGGATTGATAACAATGTGTAGGTCATATTGATGCATCCAACCTAAAATTGGGGGACCCTCTTTGGCCACATAAATTTTACCCAGTGTGGTGCGTGATTTAAAAGAAATATGACCCGACATGTACCCCACCACATCTATGGACTGACCTTGGTATCCCACTGGATTGATATCCTTTTCCAACAGAGACACCCCTTGCCAAGTGGTGTGAAACAAAGCTTCAGAAATAATTGTGTACATGGAACCAGAATCTACCATTAATGTGATGTCCTTGCCACAAACATTAAATACAGCCGTGGGTCTAATTAATCTAGAAGACTCTTGAGTGGCACCCACCATGGTTTGATCGAATTCTTCCCCCACTATCAAAATTTTGTTTGCAAAAGGGTTATGAGCATCATCATCCTGCACTACACTTATTTTATACTTCGATCTGTCAACAGAATCAGATTGTCTACACATCCTGGAGTAGTGCCCCTTCTTCCCACAGCGCCTACAGGTCTGGTCAATAGCATAGCACTTTTTAAAATCAGCTAAATGATACTGACTCCCACAACGCCAACATTCCTTGGACTTGGCCTTAACGTTATAACCACTAGCATTACTAGCTTTAACATTTTTCTTCATAACTGCATTTACGTCTACATGTTCATCTTTGATTTCTACACTCCCTACTTCTTGAGAAGACAATCTATTTTTGTTGCCCAATTCTTTGATACAACTTTGAGACTCTTCAATAACTTTAGCCAAGTCAATAGCATCTTTCAAAGAAGGATTTTTTGCAGCCCAGAGTCTTTCCTGAATTTTCTTGTCATAACATTGGACAATCAATTGATCACGAATCAATTCGTCAGACATAGTGCCAAAACGACACTTAACCGACAGTTCGCGTAACCTTGAAACAAAATCGTCGATAGTTTCTCCTTCCAGTTGCGGCTGAGTATAAAACTTGTATCTGACTAAAACCAAATTAATTTCCTTTGCGAATCTGGTTTCAAGTCTCTTAATGGCCTCCTGGAGGTACGCGATTGTTTGTAAAACTGTGTAAACTTGCTTTTAATTGTGTTGACTGATAACCTTTAAACAGCTTACTGATCTCTGCATCCCACCCTCTTACCACGCAGCCGATTCAGCGCTGCTGCGGTAATTGTTTGGTCTCATCCAGCGGCCGCCATCGCAGGCGTGCTCGCTAGCCACGCCCCCTTGAGGCCACGCCCCCCGCCCCTTTATAAAGCGTCGCTTTGAAAACATTGTCAGAAATCAGATTCCCAGACCTGAGGCGGAAGCCGGGTCCTGGAGGTACGCGATTGTTTGTAAAACTGTGTAAACTTGCTTTTAATTGTGTTGACTGATAACCTTTAAACAGCTTACTGATCTCTGCATCCCACCCTCTTACCACGCAGCCGATTCAGCGCTGCTGCGGTAATTGTTTGGTCTCATCCAGCGGCCGCCATCGCAGGCGTGCTCGCTAGCCACGCCCCCTTGAGGCCACGCCCCCTCCTTCCCCTTTATCATGTGCCTGGGCAGGAGGCGCAGCGGACGAGCGCAGCGGGGGTGCCGTTTGCGCGCCGAGGGCGCGCCTGGGGCGAGCCCGTCTGCGCCCGTCCGCACCTGGACGGGCCCAGGGACCAGGCAGAATGAAGAAATCATCAGGTACTCCTCTCTAGAGTTGCATTCTCTGCATGATCCCGTTCCTCAACTATTCGACCCGTCCACTCTCGCCCGCCTAAAGGCAAGCAACATCCTTGCTCACCATCACTCACAAGAACCGACTCCTATCCTCTCTCTAAATTCAAAAAATAATAATCCCCCCCTTAAACCTAATCTCCGGACCCTCCGATGTCTCTATCTTAACACCAGATCCCTGGTCAAACACCAACTTGACATATTCCTGCTCCTAAAAACGGATAGCCCCAACATACTCTTTGTCACTGAGACATGGCTCACCATGGACTCCCTGCCAGATATACTCTCGGCTTTACCATCAGACTATTACATCCTGTCTGCAAATAGAAAACCAGGTAAAGCTGGGGGAGGTGTCGCCGCTATTATTCACAAAGACCACACATTTACACATTTACCTACTCACCCCCCCTAGACTTACCAGACACGGATAACCTAGTTATCAAATCCGACACCGAGACAGGCACCATGGTGCTAGCATTGATATACCGTCCACCCATGTCTATGCCTTCCTTTCCTGCCTCCTTGTCTGAGCAAATAGCAGGTCTAGTCGTTGACTACGACAAGGTTATGGTCATTGGAGATTTCAATTACTGGTACAACAACGCAGATGCTGGTCCTCACGCCACAGAACTGTTCGAACTCCTCTCTAATTTAAACTTCCACCAACATGTCTCGACCCCCACCCATGAAAAGGGACATATCCTAGACCACATTTGGTCTCACAACATCTCTACCTCCTGCCCCACGGCCTCACCATGCATATGGTCCGACCACCACTTACTGCAATTTTCTATTACCACTCAGGGTCACCAAAAAAACAACGCGCCCCCGGGGGATCAGTCAGGAAATGGAGATCTCTAAACCTCCAAGACTTTCTCTCCACCCTGACCAACTCCATCTCCACCCAGGGACCAGACATCAATCTGACGGACAAAGCGCACTCTGAGTGGCTCCTCTCTGCATGTAATGAACATGCCCCCCTTACCAAGTTCTCTCGCGCCCGTCGCATGGACGCCCACAAATGGTTTTCCGCTGAATTGAAAGAGCAGAAACTAGAACTCCGCCAACTCGAAAGGAAGTGGAGACACAGCTACCACGCCACAAACAGAGCACTCTATAAGACAGCCCGCAAAAATTACAAGGACTCTATCTTATCTGCTAAAGCCACTTTCTTTTCAGATAAAATTTCCAACGCCAAAAACAAATCACGGGAAATCTTCAGAGTCATCAATGATCTTTGCAATGACGCCAGAACCGCCCCATCCCAACCGGCATCTCAAATGCTGTGTAACCAACTCAACGACTTCTTTAAGGAGAAGATCGACAACATAAAAAACAGCATTCAAACCAACCACCCTGCAGCTGACGAGTCGGACATCTGTAGAAACCCCAACATCCTGCAAGACATCCCCCCCATTGACTCACCTAAACTATTGGAACTAATGAACCGAGTAAAATCGGGCTCACCCAACGACCCCTGCCCCCCGCATATTTTGAAAGAGGTCTATACCATACTCCCTCAGAGCATACTCCCCATCCTGAACACCTCCCTTTCACAAGGAATAGTACCCGATTCCTTCAAAAATGCCACCCTGGTTCCTCTTGTCAAAAAACCAGGTGCCGATCCCTCCAACCTCTCTAACTATCGCCCCATTTCCCTTCTCCCTTACTGTGCAAAATTACTGGAAGCCTATGTAACCAGCTACTTATCCAACTTCATCGAAACGTCAGACTATCTCGAACCCAACCAAGCGGGATTCCGCCAGGCACACTCCACCGAGGCGGTGATCCTCGCCGTGCAGAACACCCTAAGGACCAACGCCGACAATGGTATTCATCAGGCCCTCGTACTACTCGACCTATCGGCCGCGTTCGACACGGTGGACCATACTATACTATTACACCGTGTCGAACAAGCCGGCCTCAGTGGCGCGGCTCTCTCTTGGATTAAGTCCTTTCTGACAGATAGGTCTCAGGCAGTAAAGCTGGAGAACTTCACACCTCCCACCCTCCCAACCACTTGCGGTGTCCCACAGGGCTCCTCATTATCTCCCCTACTCTTTAATCTTTATATCAAACCCCTTCTGCACTCCCTGAAAAACAGAAAAGTTATTATTTTTAACTATGCCGACGATTTGCAGTTGGTATTCCCCTCAACTCCCCGGACTCCATCGAGGAATTCCAAAAGACCATGCTGCATATCCAGAGTTGGATGGATCGGAACCATCTTAAACTAAACCCAGGAAAGACTGAGTTAGTACTCCCTAGCGACAGTGCACTCAGCTGGGGGCCCCACTTCTGGCCACCCTCAATGGGCACACCCCCATCCCCCTCCCAGTCAGCGAAAAGCCTCGGGGTCACTCTTAGCGCTGATCTCTCTCTGAAAACCCAGGTCGGAACAGTGATCTCCTCTTGCTTCTTCCAACTAAGAAAGATTAAAAAAATTGCTCATTTGCTGTCCCACTCTGCTCTCATCCAGGCAGTACTTGCACTAGTCCTCTCGCGATTAGATTTCTCTAATTCTATCTACCTCGGCCTCCCCCTCACCATCTCTAAACGCCTGCAGATTGTGCAAAATCAAGCAGCCAGATTAATTTTCAAGAGCAATCGCAGGAAGTCAGCCAAACCTTTGCTAGCCTCCCTCCACTGGCTCCCCATTACCCATCGGATCACCTTTAAGACAGGCTGCATAATTTTCAAGGCCTTTCACGGAAAAAGCCCTGGGTTCATTAACCAACTCATCAACAAACACGTCCCGACTCGCGAGCTTCGGTCTGCCCACTTATCCCTTCTCACGGTGCCGACATTTAAAAAGAAACGACTCGGCGGATCCAGTTTCGCATACCTCGCCCCAAAAACCTGGAACTCTCTGCCCTTGTCTATCCGGAGTTGCTCCAAGCTGACAGAATTCAGGCGAGCATTGAAGACCTGGCTATTCAAACAAGCGTACGGTTAGAACACTATACCTTCTGACCCTTCACTATCCATCTCTCATCTGTTTTCTCAGCGCCATGAAACCCCTGGGTGTCCGTGCGCTTAACAAATTCCGCATAGAAATAGAAATAGAAAATGGATCATCCATTGGTTGACCATTAGGTCCCATGGCCACCGGTAAATACTTAAAAACACGTTGACCTTCAGTACCTAAAGTGCTCAACAGTAAAGCCTTTTTCCTGTCAGGAGAAAAATTATTACCGTCCAGCGCCACAATATAGTTGTGAAGCATTTCAACCCAATCTTCCCATATAACTGGTGGAGGACCTGGACTGGCCAAAAACATAGGTGGGACCAACACATTGGAGGTATTGGCAGCCATGTTGCAATAAAAAAAAAATATATAGGGCCAAAACCAAAGGTACAGTTATAGTCAGTAAGGTCAAAGCAGAAACTGAAAAATAAATCCAACGAAAATTTTTTTTCAATTTCAAAGTGAACCACACGATGGCAGCAGACTTCTTTGTGAGAACTGTAAAAGTGAAACACTGCTCGCACTTCACTGAAATGTCTCTAAAATCGTCACGGATTTTTAAATTTATTTTCCACACTGTGCCGAGGGTCTACTTGATGCAAGTCGATTCACTGTGTAGAGATACGGCAAAAATAAAGTCACAAAGGCAGCATGAAAGAATTAAAACTTCTCACCTCATGTGCTTGTCAGGAGACAGTCTGAACGAAAATGATAAGAAGCAAGATGGCGGCACGTTACGTTACGTAACGAGCGTTGCGCGTTGCGTAGATGACACGCAAAGCCACACACTGCGTTCCAATGACGTACCGAGTGACCGAAGTGAAGCTCGCGCTTCAACGGCTGTCAAGGGAATCGTCAAAAGTTCTCAAAAATAGAAAATATGTCTCCACATGAGGAAGAGGAATCGGAGACCAATGTGGAAAGAACAGGAATCCGCTGAAGTACCAGGAAGACTGGAAACACGAGGACACAGCACATCAAAGATTAGTGCGAGAAAAACGATGCCAGGTTGTATCTCACAACTCCCAAGATCGTCGCCAAAAATGTTGAGATGAATTCAACGAAGGAAAACAGGAGACTCTTCAAAGGTAGATGAAGTTTACTGGTAACACAACCTGACATCCAGCTACCTCCATGACCCAGCTACAACTGACACCCGTGGAGTGCCGTTAGCCTTACATTCTAACTCGAGGACAAGAACACAGAGAGCATGAACGCTCCATACCAGGTAAAGACAGCTACACAAGGTAAGCATGTAAACCCCATAAGTATACTTCACAACAGTCTTCTTAGCGTGTTTCTTCCACTCGTTGCCATTGTGAAGAATAGTCTTACTAAGATATGTTTATATATATAATCTTTATTAGAGCCAGACGACTTTTTCACAACAGCTCTGAACCCCTACTCTAACTGAACTGATATATCTTGAAAACCCCTAACCTTCTCTTTTAGAATCCATGCCCTTATTGTTCTAAATTACATCACAGTGTCATCACATCATTACACTCAACATTGCAGTGTTAGAGAATCAGGATCTAATTTAAATTACCTGTCAAAGTGAAGATTCTCTCATAATATCCTTGCCCCAGTGTATGAAAAGCAGGAAATTAACAAGTCAACTTTCTCAACAAATTCACAAAAACCCAGGCAACTCCCTCTAGAAACTGTAACCGTCTGCATCAAATAACCAACCATCTCATGCATAGGGCCTGTCTTTTTTTAAAGGGCTCTATTTATTAATATTTTTTCTTGGTGTAGCCTACTGTCATTTAGATGAAAACCCACTGGCACCTAATTAGGCACCCAAACCTGTAATTTTTAAAGAATTCCTTAGAGGGTGTCTTCGACTAGAATGATTTCTAATAGTAACATTGAGCTTTGTAGTACACGGCATACTGCTCACTAGTATCAGTCAGACAACTGGTTGCATATTCCTGTAAGCCCTATCTGAGTTTGAGTGGCCAAATCTTGTGAGAGATGAATTGCTGGCTGTGGACCTGCATATCATACCAAGCAAAGGAACTTAGTCTTGGATAAATATGTATTCTTGCACTGCGCCAGTAGGAAAGCTTTTATCTAACATTCAGGCCTTAAACACGTGTGGTACCAACTGCACTGTGAAACTTCCATTGATGTACAACATAGGCAGATTAAAGTTTTGAAGTTACTTGCTATTATTGCTATATGTGTTGAAAACCAACTGTTATACCTTGAAAGCATATTTGTCATAGACTAGCAGGATATTGCTTGGTTTAAGAGACTTTGCAGAATTCAGTTTTAGCTTTGTGGACAATTAATTTCAACAATTTACTTTTACAACAAGTGCATGATGCATTTAAATATGGTGGGCTGTATTACACTTACCTACAATACCCCTTCTTGTTCAATTAATTAATTTTGATATCAAGTCATAAATGCTCACTTACAGTATGTCAATGACATTGTGCTCTCCACGACGAGGCTATGCGATGTGTCATGAGCCACTGTACATATTACTGTGTTAATGTATCATACGAGAGATAAGGCTGTAAAGCGCTCTGATACCTTCGGGTCTGGCTAGCGCTATATAAAACTCTCAAAATATATTATTTTTTACAGTATCGGGATAGAACAATACAATGCAACTCTTAATCGGTCCAAGATGGCGGAGTGAGGCTCTGAGCTGAACGGCTCGTCCGGAGGATTCTCCCCTCTCTCTACCCTCTCCAGCGAAAATGGCATAACGACGATATCAATAGTCGGCGTCTCTTTGTGGCTTAACGAACCTTAAAGGCTCAAGGGATCGGATTATGAGACTATGAGACTCTTTGAAGAAAAGAATATAACTTGACTCGCAGCGAGATACACTAACGTAAGACACAGCACTGGTGGCTGAGGCGAAAAGAAGCCGGCGATAATTCCCGCTAATGCAAAACTCCCCGAGGGTCATTCGGCTCCTCCAACAAACCTCAAAAAAACTGTTAAAGCACCCGGGTGGCGATCAGCCAAGTAACTGCATTCACACTGCTTCCATAACCATTTCTCTTACCTGGCAGCTGAGGATGTCCCCGAAGAGGAACTTACAGAGAGCAATGCGGCACAACAAACAGCCGACAAAACCCACGGCAGCAAATGCACGAGCGAACGGAACGAGCGGAACATCAACAGCTGAGTTTTCTAACGGCTCAATCAGCACCGAGGAACTCGCGTCAAAGAGTAACAGACGCCTCCCTATGGAGGCAAGAAAGGCTGGAACGGAGCTCTTACAGGCGAAAGGGAGTGCAAGCAAACAAATACTGAGACCGCCGATCCTGCTAGCCGAGTCATTCCGAAAAGGACCGGATGGAAGCTCAGCCATTATAAAAATAATGAAATCTCCGGTAAGAGGGGCTGGGGCCGAGGGAGCACAGCCAGGTGGCAAGATAAGCAGCTCTTCACAAAATTTAGAGATTACAACTCAGGATGTCGTTACTACAACTACGAATAGCGGGGAGGGGGCTAAAACCAACAACCCACACGGGGCCAAACAACAAGAAAAGATGGAAGGCTTTACATGTATTACCACTCCAGGACCTCAAGCGATCTTTACTGACTCTACAAGGGAGCACACAGAGGCTGCCATAACAAGTGGTCTAGTGATTTCCCCCCCCGTCGCTGACCCAAACTTAGCCCCGACACCACTCTCTCAGGGGGTTTTTTCCGGTCACTCGGATGCACTACCCACTACAGAGCTTATTGATAGCCCACTAGACACAGGGACATCCGGGGCAGAAGTACTTGTTATCGAACCCACCGACGACACGGCGTTGGGCTCTCCTGCAAGCCTAGCGCTCGGAGCAGAAGATGAGACCAAATCAGAAGACGAGGTTGGCAAGAGTCTAATGGACGGCAACTTCACGGATACGGATACAGATCCTAAGACAAAACCTCGAGTAGTAAGAAGTCGAAAATTCAAAAGTAAGCTTCGGGCTAAAAAAGGATCTAAATCCACTATGTCAAATCAACCGCTTACAACCAATACTCAGAATTTAAAGAAGACACTCGGGGACAAAAGTCCATTAAGAAAATGGATGGAAGCCAAAAGCATAGTAAAAAACATGACGCAAAGACTGTCAGGGGCAAGCACGACCGAATCTATTTTTACAACAGAAATTCTGTCCTCCCCAGATAAACCTGCTACACCAATAGCAGAAAATGACGTTTCGCTTAATTTTTCATTAGATGGCTCCATCTCACAAGAACCGCCACTGTTTCAAGTACACGCGGCCAA
This sequence comes from Triturus cristatus, assembly GCF_964204655.1. Lineage (NCBI taxonomy): Eukaryota > Metazoa > Chordata > Amphibia > Caudata > Salamandridae > Triturus > Triturus cristatus. The sequence goes on along the minus strand of NC_140589.1, from coordinate 1,457,281,165 downwards.
TCCCTCAACGGGTACAGATACAATCCTGCAGTCTACTGCGACTACAATCCTTACACCAATAAGTCATACTCTCCCCCCTCCTATCAAGGATCCTATCTCAGTTTCAAGTACTCTTTATCTATCTCAAATGGACCCCGCATGTACCCCCAAAGAGAGACAAGGCTAGTCGTTGTCTGACTCTTCCTCAGTAGATACTATCCTTCGGCTATTGAACGATCAAAGAGCCGAAGCTAAAGAACATTATATCCAACTGCGGCAAGACAACAACAAGATGCGAAACTCGCTGGAAGAGCTTGCAGCTAAACTGGGGGGGATATCTCAAGATATAGTTGGGCTCCAAGAACGAGTTGTAGCGATCGAAGAATCAAACACAATTACAACCACTACAGTTGAGAAGCATGATACTCAACTGCAGATATTGTGCTCAAAGATAGAAGATTTGGAGAATCGGCAGAGACGCACCAATTTGAGACTTTTTGGGATACCAGAGGGCCGTGAGGGAGCCGACCCGAGGGCCTACCTTGTTGGATTACTGCAGAGAGCTTTTCCGGATCTTGCAGACTGGGACTGGGACTCTCAAATTCAACGGGCGCATCGTCTCCCTCTGATTATGAGAAAGAGGGATAATCAGTACCCACGTCCATTCATAATTTGTTTTGGAAATTTTCTACTTCGCCAAGCAGTATGGCAGAGAGCAAGACCTAACGCCCCAATAACTTTAGACGAGCTTTCTTTCTTTGTTCGGTCTGATCTTAGCAAAGAAACAATGAACAAACGATGGCAGTTTCGCAAACTGATTGACCCCATCAAATCTAGTGGTGGCCAGGTATACTTGCAGGAGCCGGCCTGCCTTAAGGTTATTAAGAATGGCCGCACTCACTACTTTAATGATATCAAGGAAGCGGAAGCATATATCTCCAGTTTCAGCACGGGCACAGATAAGGCTTAGCTCTGACATCTAACTTATAGATGCTGACTTATCACTCGCGGGAGGGTGGAGTTGGGGGGGCCCTCTGGAAGACCCGCTACAGGCGCTGCCCATATCAGCGGCAGCTTCAACTCAAGGGTGGTTCTTCCCCGGTTCGGGGGCGGAATCTGGGTGGATGGGGGAGGGGAGGGTGGGGGGGTTTTGGGGTGGGTTAAAATTATTAAAAAATGTTTACGGGCTGATCGAATAAATTTCATTGTATACACATTAGGTTTAAATTTTCAATCCATATTTAGAAACAAATGGGAAAGAGTAAGCCATCCGGTAATACGGTTAAGTTTTCAACTACTTATAAATGCATGAGATAAAGCTCTTGGCCTGGAATGTAGCCGGGCTTAATAGCAGAAATAAAAGGCTACTGATTACAGCAGAACTAAAACTGCACAATCCCCATATCGTCCTTCTTTCAGAAACACATATTGCTGGGAAGGACAAAAAAGTGCTTAACCAACTTGGCTACGACACTGTGGTGTGTTCCACATTTGATCATCCCATAAGAGGGGTTGCGATCTTAAAGGATAAACAATTTATAATCGATATACTCCAGACCTTCTCCTGCAAAAATGGCAGATGGGCAGCCGCTCAGTTTAGTTATGAGAACTATAAATTTGTACTATGTGTTGTTTATGGTTCCAATACAGATGAACCGATAATTTTTGATCAGCTGAGCATCAAACTTCTGGATTGGGAGGGAGAACTCATTATTATGGGTGATTTTAACTGCATCATGAATTATAAAACAGACACAACCAGCTTCGGTAGCTCTAAAAGGATGCATATAACTAGGTCCTCCATTCTCGAAATATGCCGCATCCATAATATCAAAGATGCTTGGCGGTATTTAAATCCAACCCTACCAGGATACACATACTACTCCGCACCTCACAAATCTTGTTCACGACTGGATATGGCATTGGCCAGCGATAATCTATTAAAACATAGCACTATGGAGATATGCCCCCGAATTTCATCAGACCATAATGCTATAATCCTGACCATTGCCATATCACATAGGAGGCCCCCGCCTAGACCGTTCTCCTTCCCTAGATATTTAGTCACAGACGTGCAATATCTGACTCAGCTTAAACTACATCTGACGGAATTTTTGGAAATCAATACTAACACAGCTATATGTATCACGGTTTGGGACACTTGTAAGGCTAGTATGAGGGGATTTACCCAAGCATATCTGATTAGACAAAACTCCGAACGCAAAAAAAACAGCGTCCAGTTAGTTTCCGAAATAAGGACTCAAGAAGAATTGTTGGTTTCTGCACTACGATCAAAGTCACCAACACTTACAGAAGTAGGTCTCAAACTTACCTCACTCAAAAACAAAGTCAAAGCTAAATTTATTCAAAAGAGCAGCGCTAATATCCATAAATTTAAAATAACACAATACGAAGGTGGGGATAAAATTGGCAAAATTCTAGCCTATAAAGCTGCTGAGGATAGAGCTCGAACATTGATTACCAATATTCGGGGCAATGGCAACAAAATGTATAGCCAACCGACGGATATAGTGGAACAATTCGCAGACTACTATAGAACTCTATATACTCCAGAAAGTACACCAAATTCAGAAATAATACGGGACTATCTGGACAAATATTTAATAAATTTGCCGAATGATTTAAGAATGGAATCACTCTCGGATGCTATCACCAGGGCAGAATTATGTCAAGCAATAGACCTACTTCCGACAGGGAAATCGGCGGGGGAAGATACAATACCTTTGGAATTGTACAAGGCATGTTTGGATGAACTGGCCCCCCTTCTGTTGAAGGTAATGCAATATGTCGGGCATAATGGCAAAGCCCCAAAATCATGGAATAAAGCAAAAATAATTTTTTTTCTAAAAAAAGACAAACCAAAGGAGGAGAGAGGGTCATACCGACCTATATCTTTGATTAATACCGACGCCAAAATATTCGCAAAAATTTTGGCTTTAAGAATATCACCTATCCTGCCTCAAATAATTAACCCTCAACAACACGGGTTTATAATCGGGAGGGACACAACCACACACGTGAACACGGCTATTACAGCCTTCGATGTAGCAGAATCCACCCCACTCGGAATGATTTTATTGGATGCTGAGAAGGCCTTTGACCGTGTGGGATGGAATTATCTTTGGTGCGTCCTCTCCAAAATGGGGTTTGGGGGGCAATTCTTACGAGGTATACAGGCTCTGTATGATAACCCTACGGCCTGTACCTGTTACGGGGGTTTAACCTCTGCAGACTTTTCAATCTCACGTGGAACCCGTCAGGGATGCCCCCTCTCTCCCCTCCTTTTTGCTCTCACGCTTGAACCATTTCTTTCTGCCCTTCAACTTCAAACTCAAATTCGTCCCTTTAGATCAGGTACACAAGAGCTAAAAATAACAGCATATGCCGACGACATCGCGGTCTATTCTCAAGATATAGTGGAGGCACTGCGAGGCATTGCTTTTGAGGCCGGGAAATTTGGGACAGTCTCCGGATACAAGCTCAACATCCAAAAGACTCAAATCATAACTAACTACACCCCAGCTGTCGCGGTCCCGGAGATATGTAAAAATGCAACTTACTTAGGAGTCAAATTAACGGCTAACCTCCAAGAAATTAATAATATAAACTATAATGAATTAATTAAATCTACCATACTTACACTTAAAAAATGGCATAGGCTTCCTCTGAACTTAATTGGAAGAATTAATCTAATTAAAATGAAGGTTCTGCCTAAATTTGTATACTTATTTCGTTCTATCCCACTAATCTTAAACAACGCCTTCTTTAAAAGACTTGATGGGGTATTTAGCAGCTTCATTTGGGGCTATAAAAAATCTAGAAGGTCGTTGAATCTTTTAAAAAATAGCACGAACACCGGTGGACTTAACTTTCCTGATTTCAAGCTATATTTTTGGTCCACATTTGTTTTACGTATACGTTCTCTACTAAACAGAGGAGGCGCACTTTTTTTTCACTCCTTTATGTTAAAACAAGACTCAAATATGTTTCTACTATGCGCTAATGACCCCAACTACTTTAAAAGAGTCAAATTTAAGACCGCAAGAGACTCAAAAAAAATCTGGGACAATATACTAATCCATTGCAAAACCAGTCTATTTCACTCAAAGCTACCTCTATGGGGTAACCCCGGGCTTCCAGCAATTTTCTACGAACAAATGGACAACGGCTGGGCAAGGTTGGGCATCAGAGTATTAGGGGATCTATACGGCACACAAGGGTTTTTAGATTTTAATGACTTAAAACGGCTTTATGATCTCCCCGAAACTATGCGATATAAATATCGACAGATACATGACTATCTGATCAATAAAAAACATCTTGTGGAAAACTCTGATAGCGATATATGGAACCACTTATATTCCACAGAAACTAAATCCGTAATAAGCAACACCTACAGCTTTTTAGTTAGTTTTAAATCAAACGACTGCTCCAAACTAGCTGGCAAATGGAGCAGGCTATTAGGCTCTAATATTACACTAAAGGACATAGAACGATCTTTTTCAAATATTAATGAAAATGTACGATCCTCAAGTTTAAGGCTACAACAACTCAGAACGAGTTGCATGTTATATTACACTCCAAAACTTATCTCTAGGTGGCCCTCTAATAATTCTTTAAATGATCGTACAAAATGCCCTAAATGCTCCGCTCATGCAGTAGACTTGGATCATATGTTGTTTTCTTGCCCCACCCTGGTAGACCACTGGAGGGATATTAAGAAGGTTCTTGAAATTAAACATATTCAGCTGCCTCCATTTTCTGCTGCATCGGTCTTACTAGATATATATCCTATCTCTCTCCCACAGCCTGCTCTGACCTCAATTCTTATGTCCTGTGCTAAATTAACTCTGGCCAGAGCTTGGATTTGTCCTGACCCACCAACTGTGTGGGATTGGTGGGTGTTGATAACCGAGATTCACTCGATGGAGTTAGGATTAGCTAATCTTAGGGGGACACGTTCTCTGATGAAATACAAAAAGAATTGGGGTACGTTTATGGAATAGTGCGATCTTTTCCCTCTGCTTTGAATTGTCTTTTATTCTCTCTTCTCCTTTTTTTTTGGTTTTCTCTTTATTTCCCGCTCATTTATCAAAATAACTTACTGACTGATTGTTAAAATAAATACATGTATTAATGTATGCTATATCCTTCAGCCTGTACACAAATAAAATTTAAAAAAAAATGCAACTCTTAATCAAAGGCCTAGTTAAAGCACACAAAATGTGCAACAATGATGTGACAAGTTCTACCGTTGGCAGTTTATCTCTGAGCAGTCATATAATCCATAAGATTTATACATCGACCTTGTAAAACCAATAAAAATCGATGCCAGCAATGCTAGGTAAATAGCCTTGTATGAAGTGAGCAATCATACAATAAAATTATTTACAATGGAATATAATATATAGTACAATTTTTCCAATGCCATTCAATAGTATACTGTATAAGAATAGACATATTGAGTACTATAAAAAGCAGCAAGACCATGATAAAGTGTGTCAGAATATAAGAGTCATCAGATACAATAAAACAGTAATAAAACCGTAATAAGAACATCAAAATACCAAGGTACTAAATGCTTCATTTTCAACTACAAAGGACGCATTCTTCAAAAAAAAAGTAAAAAGCTGTAGACTGGAATATTTTCTTAAAAGTTCACTTGTTGTTTGCCCTATGGGCACAACCTCTAATACCCCACATTTGACCCAAAAATGTTGCCACTGCACAAGCACATAGTGGCCTGACATCAGACTTCAAGACCCTCAGTGCAATTTGATTATTATCAGTTCATATTAACTTGCAAATTGAGGTAAGCCAATGTTTCCTCGGCATTGCATAAAATGGACAGGCAAACATTACATGGGCTAGGGTTTCTTGATGGTTTTTACAGCCAGGACATCTAAGAGTAGCTTCTTTCCTGCAGTTCCAATTGCTAATAAAATCATCCAGGGGAGTGCCAAAGCTGAACTGGATATGTAGTTTTCTTTCCCCATGGTGTTCTATAAAATCAAGGTAGCCTTCCAGGGAACTAAACAGTTTTTGAGCCATGAAATCTAGTGAGCTTCCCCGGAGCCCTGCTACTTATTTCCTCCTGAATCACCCACCCCAGTAGGCATTCTTCACATCGCATTTCTGGGGGAGCAAGGTGGAATCATTGTCTTCCCACATGTCACCCAATCCAATAGCTAAAACCAGGTTCTTAACCCCTTTCAGCCAGCTGATTGTATTGACTGTATCCCTGCATTTTACATCCTCCAAAGCACATGCATACAGTAATAGTTCAGGGATCATCTTAATCCAAAATAGCAAAGGGCGCAGTCTTACTTTGAAGGCAAGGGAGTATCTGCCCATGTCTATCATGAGCGGAAGAAGGGGAGTGCTCAGGGTAGCATCCCTACGCTTCCTAAAAATCTTAAATCTAGTCTTCTAAGCTCCTCTGCATGTTCCAAGCCCCATAATTCTGCACCATACATCACAGAGCTCATCACTTTTGCATTGTATACCTGCAGTGCTTGCTCAATCGGTTTGTATGAGACAATCATTGTTCTCTCCCTAGAACCCAAGACAGCTGTTTGTGCTTCAGGACCATCTTATTAATATGGGGTTTCCTTGACAAATTTTCTGCTAGCTTTAAGCCTAATTAGTCAAATGCACTGACCCTTCCGAGCTGAATGCCTCCGAGCCTTGGGCAACTATGATAAGGTTTGTGGGGGTTCAGAGCCATAAATTTGGTTTTGGTTGTATTGATTACTAAGCCTTTGGTGTGACAAAAGTATTGGAACTGGCTTAACAACTGTTGTAGCCCTCCAAGTGTTTTAGATACCAACAAAGTATCATCCGCAAAAAGAAGAGTGACTACTTTTTCCCCCCTAGCGTAGGAGCATCTGCTGGTTTCGCGCTAAGGAATTGTACCACGTTATTGATGAATAATGAAAAAAGTGTTGGGGCCAAGAAGCAACCTTGGCGTATACTAAGCCATTGCATTCTGGTAACTGCTACACTACTTTTGCTTTGAAAACCTGCATTGGAAAACATTTCATCCATTTTGTTTGGGATTTATTTGTAAATTGCAAAATTCTATTGTTTTAGGGCACATAAATCTATATCACTGCCCCATACCGATTGTGTGATGTTATGTGTTTTCTGCAGCAACTAGCGTTCCTTTTATTTCTATACAAAGCTTTAAATTTTGAAATCTGGCTGAGATACAGGGTGGCCTTTCATTGTAGGTTTTCTGATTTCTCACACAAAAATGAATATGTTCCAAACTTTTGCATATAACTTATAACATCGGGGGGCGTGGTCTCACGCCGCAAGAAGATGGCGGCTGGATTGTGAGCTCCGCTCGAACGCGCAGTTACAGCCTGTTATTTGGCCCCTGGGGACCCCTCAAGGATGGGTTTGGAGCGCTGAAGGGTCGGTGCGGCGATTTTGGTCGTCCTGACCCTGGAGTCTGCTTTCCCGGACCCGGTGACCGTGGCGGTGTCTTCGCCTCAGTGATTGTGAGCGGCGGCCGCCATTTTGTACAGACCGCTCGCGGCTTACTGCATATTCTGAGGTAATCCGGCGTTCCTGATAATGAACGCGCGGCAACGTTTTTTTTCCTATTTTTTCATCCCTTATCACGTGTTGTGTCACAATAAGAAATGACTGTTGCCTGATACCACCTATTGTAGCTGATGGTGATCATGCTCCTCCCCGCATCACCGCCTGGCCAAGCTGCAGCATGTTATTTGTGATAGTATCTCCAGAGGTGTTGCCAGTTGCACTATTTTCTCTTTTTTCTGGCTCCCTGCTTTATATTTAGTGTGTGCTTACTTTATTTTTGTTACACTTCCTAGCCTCTTGGTGATTGTTTTTTCTTTTTCTTCTTAATTGAAACGCTGTTTGGCTCACGAGGGTCTATTATCACCGGAGTGCTGACGGAAGGTGGCATTCTTTACTTGCACATACTATCTCCTTTTTTGATTTTTTGCATTTTTTTTTTTTTTGGTCTCCGTAGACTGATTCAAGAGGGTATTGTCATTTTCTTTCGGATGGGCAGACGGAAGTCCTTATTGAGAATCACCTCTCGACCGTCTTATCATTCCAAGATGGCTAGCGAAGTCTCACATGTGGCTAGAGCAGTTTCTTCTGGTACCAAACCCAAGAGAGCCAAGAATGACCCTCCTTCACCCATTTTATCTTCTCAAAATCCTGTTCTAGACACTATTTTGGATGAAGTACGGGGTCTTAAATCTTTCATGGCTACTACTAACGAGAAGCTCCAATTAATTGAAGATCGATGGATTACTATGGAAGCTAAGGTGTTCGATATGCAACAGCGTATTAGTGATGTTCAGGACATTTCTACTAAAATCCCACTTTTGGAACAAGAAATCCAACGTCTCAAACTCCACACTGAGGACCTTGAAAATCGCAATAGGCGCAACAACCTGCACCTTTATGGTTCACCAGAAAATCTTGAGGGTCCAGATCTGCTTCTCTTTCTGAAGAAATTTTTGTCTGAACTCTTAGGCATTGCCCCTGATCCTGCATTAAATATTCAACGTGCCCATAGGCTTGGTTGTTTTCAACCTAATGCTTCTAAACCTAGAGGTATTATCATGTTGTTTTTGGAATTTACTGACCTTATGCGAGTCCTCTCAGCTGCCAAATCAAAACGTCACCTTACCTGGTCGGGGCACAACATCTTTATTTCACAAGACTTATCGAATGCAACCAACGCACGAAGAAAGGAATTTCTGGCACTTCGTCCACAAATTAGACAGTTGAATATTCGTTATGGCATCCTCCATCCTTGTTTGTGTAAAATCACACACGAAGGCTCCACGCGTTCTTTTGATGACCCCCTTAAACTGAAATTGTTTCTTCAAAACCTATCTTCACTTCCTGCAACTGGCTCTCCCTCCATTCCTTAATGTCCTCTAACCCTTTTGTTCTTCCTTTTAATATGGCTGTGTATTAGTTTTCTATTTTTACCTTTGTCTCTGCCGTTCCGTCTTTTGTCGGTGCTGTTACGCCCCATGCGTCTGTCTCTGTTCTTGTCTTTTAGGTCTGGATATCTTTCCTTGATCTATCTTATTTTACTTTTTTTTCTATCCTCGCTTTCTTTATTGGCTTTGTTATTTTATCCCCTCACATGTACTTTTACTTACCTGATGCTATGTTGTTTACTGCATATGACTATAACACTTGTCAACCCGGGTCTAATGCTGTGTCAACAAAAAAGAAAAGAAAACATCTCTACTGTTTACGACATCTCTTAGTTAGAAGAGAACCCTTCTTAGAACAGAACCCATCAATCACTGAGGAGTCAGTGCGTTTGTCATCATCTGGGTCTGGCTCTCTTGATACACCGCCCCAGGTCTAGATGGAATGACCCGGTTGCGAGTAAAGAGAAGTGGCATACAAAGGTTGCTGTCAGATCTCCAACAAAGAGAGCACAAAAAATATAGTAAACACTCGCTCACGTGAGAGGGTTTCTAAAAGTGCAGCACTAAATCATAAAAAGTGACTAAAAATGGCTAGGGGAACTCAAAAGTGCTTTAATTAGTAGAGTACCTCTGCCAATATTAAAAAGCAAAAAGGCAACTCAGCATAAATACTTTGTCATTATGCTCATTGTCCATAGTATCTGGTCGACATGTTTCTGCCCACTGGGATCTGCGTAGTATCAAGGGCATTCATCAGGACCTAAATTGCTGCTACTATGTAAAAGTGTGTGAAATTATAAAAAATTGTTACAGACATTCCTACCACCGGTTGAACTCAACAGATGTCTTAACCGGATACCTAGGAAAGTAAAGAGACATCGATAAGAAATGCACCAAATCATCAATGTTGACAAAAACAGCCAAAACAACAGTATTTAAATACCGTCTTGAGAAACACGAATTAGTGCTTCATACATCCAATCATTTATTAGATTGCACTTACTCCAGAATTCTGGGTGATACCCTCACCTCAACCTGGTCTTTGCTCAGGGAATGGGGCCCCGCTCTGATAGGGGGAAGAAAAAGAAAAAAGGCTGCTAAATAACATGCCAAAAAACTTCATACTCCCCATCGGGGTGGCTCAAAAGTGTAGACATTGTCCATGTATTAAAAGTAGTGATGGCAGACAGCATGGCTTTAGAAAAAATGGTTTTGACCCTGGCTGGGAGTCACAAGAACTCTAGAGGTTCTGAGAATGATTAGAATTATAGTGACAAGCAATGGAAAGACCCTAACTGAGTCTTTGAAACCTCGCAACAGCCGCGAGTGTTGTAGACTCCTGTGTTGCAGAGGCAGACTTAGAATTTGAAAAAGCAGTCACAGAGTGCGACCCACGCTTACCTCTCCGTCGGTACCCCGGGGCGGTCTATGAGTAAAGACCGGAGGTACCGACGTGAGAGGCAGGGAGTGCTTTATAGCGTACTCGATTTTACACCGCTGAGTCAGTTACACAGGGGTGACTTCAGCAAAGCCTGTTGTTTTTAGATCGGCGTAAGGACCCAAAATGGTTAGCACCGGAGATTACTGCGCATGTGTTACTAGCGCGCTTACCCTCAGGAGTGCGCATGTGTCAAGTGGTATAAGTCCGTTTCGTAGGGGTGACTCCGACACAGCCTGTTATAATTGGAACGGCGTGAGGACCCAACCTGGCTCACGCCGTAGAGTGCTGCGCATGTGTTGATAACGAGCTTACTCTGTGTCCCTATTAGTGCGCATGTGTCAGGTTGTGCACACTGTTCTGACACAGCGCGCATGTTATGAAAGTGCTTAATCTAGACCGGTCTCACTAAATGACAAAGAAAATTCAAAAGAAATTAGATTTTATTCGTGGACTCTTGCTGCTGGATGTAGACCATGATGGTCACCACAGAACCTGTTAAATTTGTAATTAAATGTGGCGTGGGTGCCCAAAACCGAGCTCGCAGTAATAATGAGCTATGCATAAGTAAATGTGTCAATGTGACAACTTGGCCCCTTGCCTACATGTGTGTCTATCTACATACACTAATCGAACCTGGCCCAAGAATCACAGTAGAGGTAGGGTCGAACCTAGCAGACAGAGTCATAGCTGGAATAAGAGTGTTGTCTAGTATGATATTCATTAGAGACAAACTCCTAAACGCGCATGTATCTCATAGCAACAGCCAGGGGATATCGTCATTAAGCCCTGTAGTATCCGAGTGTAGACGATAGACCCATCTTTGTTCTCTACAGAGGAGAAAACGTTGGATATCCACAATGTGTTGGGGAATATGAGGTTGTTCAAGTATTATCCAACGTAGATCAGTTTCTCTGTGGCCAGCTGTGATGAAGTGGCTGGTGAGTTTGGTAGCACTCTTTCTGCACCGAATAGTGCTCTTATGTTCTGCAATCCTCAATTTAATTTTTCGAGATGTCATCCCCACATAGTTCTTGTCACACGGACACTTTATAAGGTAAATGACCCTGTCACTGTTACAGTTAGTGTGTTTGTCAAGGCGCCATGGTCTGTCCGTACCAATGTCTATTTCCGTGGTGTGCGAGGTCTGGGGGCACACTGAACAGTTCCCACAGGGAAAGTGGCCTTTAACTGGAGGTAGACCCCAAAGGGGCGCATCTGCGGATCTACTAGGTGTTCGAGGACGTGTATGTATCAACTGGTCCTTGATGTTATGACTCCTTTTGTAGGCAAATAAAGGAGGAGGTAGTGTCTTCCCTTCAATCTTAACCACTCTCCAATTCTTAAGAATGCTCTTCTTCAGTGCATTTGAGTAGCTAGAAAAGGTATTAACACAAGTAATCCTGTTCTCCTCAGTACTTGGATTACCAATTCGTTTCTCCAGAAGAGCCTCCCTGTGATTATTAAAAGCTCTCTTCATTGATGTTCTTATGGTTCTCTTAGGATATTGCCTATCCAATAGTTGAGAAGAGAGTGGGTTGGCATGTTCATAGTATTTCGAAGTAGTTGAACAGTTTCGCCGGATCCGGAGAAATTGCCCAAAAGGCAAGTTCTCCCGTAGAGCTCTCGGATGGAAACTTTGAAAATGTAGCAAAGAGTTCCGAGCCATTGGTTTCTTATAGAGTTCCGTAGTGAGTAACCCATCCTGAGAACTAATCAGAAGATCTAAGAAAGGAAGATTCTTTTTCGAAGCCACGCAAGTGAACTTGAGAAAGCCATTTCTGTTGTTCAGCCATGAATGGAAGTTCTCGATTGTCTCCATAGAACCTCTCCAGATGACCAAAATGTCATCTATGTATCGTTTCCAGGACAAAATATGGCCTAGAAACGGATTAGTAGTAGACAGTATCTCTGTCTGTTCAAATTGGTGAACATAAAGATTGGCTAAGGAAGGGGCAAAAATACTCCCCATAGATGTTCCGGAGATCTGCAGGAATAGCTCATCCTCGAATTGAAAGAAATTCTCTTTCATCGCCAGTGTCGCACAGAACATGATGAACTCAACTGGCGTAGGACTCTGGAGATCTCTTGTTTCCAGGAGTGTTTTAATAACAGATAAAGTCTCATCCTGTGGGATGCAGGTGTATAGGGACTCCACATCAAAGCTCACTAAGAAGTCTTGTGTGGTGTCAAAAGGCATCCCATCTAAGATGCGTAGAAGATCCTTCGTGTCCTCAACGTATGTGGGCATTATCTTCACTAGGGGTTTCAGAAAAAAATCTACAAAGGTAGATAGGGGTTCAAGGAGTGACCCTATCCCTGAGATTATGGGTCTACCTGGAGGGGGTAACACCCCTTTATGTATTTTTGGTAATACATAAAAGTATGGTACCACTGGAAAAGTGGTTTTCAAAAACAATGCTTCAGGGTTTGTGATCCAGCCTTGTTCCAAAGCGTCATCTACTCCCTCTTTGATGATGGCCATAAGCTTCTTGGTGGGATCCTGTTTGAGAGGTCGATAGAAAGTGCTATTGTTAAGTTGTCTCTTGCACTCAGTTCTATACGCTTCTGTGTCCATGATTACTGTAGCGCCCCCTTTATCTGCAGGCTTGATGGTGACTGACCTGTCTGACGATAATGTCTGGAGAGCGAAATTTTCATTCTTGGACAAATTCATGAATTGTCGATTCTCAAGCTGGAAAAGTGTTTCAGCATCCCTCAGAACAGCCCTCTCAAAAGTGAGTATTTCCGGAGGAACTAGATGTGTCGGAGGATTAAATGTAGACTTAGGGCGCAAACCAGTATTGGTGGTGTTCTCCTCATCGGCCTCTTGTGGTTTGTCGCCAAAGAACGCACGTAATCTCACCTTCCTAAAGAAGGCAGCTAGTTCTTGTCGAGTTTGAAAAGAATCTCCTTTGTGTGTTGGAACATATCCAAGACCCTTTTCTAGAATGGTAGTCTCATCAACAGTAAGAGGACGTTCACTCAAATTGACAATCAGGCTGTCGCGTTGCTCGGCCCTGGTGCTGCTGGATCTCTCAGGTTGCTCCGTGTCCGGGACGATGGAGGCGGGCTCCAATGGACGGTTGTTTGAGCGGGTCTTCTCTTGCCTCTGGAGCGGCGTTGGCCTTGTCCTAAAAAAGGCTGTTGTTGGAAGTTGTCAGGATGTAATGGACCCGGATACATTGGCTGTTGGAAGTAAGGTTGTTGAAAATTGTAGGGTCCAGGTGGCCACCATTGTGGCTGAGGGGGACCTCCAAAGAAATTACCTTTCCTAGGCCCTCTTCTCCTCCAGTTTCGGCCTCTTGAGGATTGGTGCGTGCCTGGATCTGAGTCAGATGAGTTACCATCGCTACCCGATGTGGAGTAGTTTGAACCAGTCCTGCCACTCTGTTGGTTGTATGTGGGAGGAACATAGGAATCACTCGTGTAGGGATACACTTTAGTCATAGAGAATTTAGCCAGATCCTTCTTGAATTTTACAATTTTGTTTGCAAGAATGGTATCTCTAAACTCCTTGCTTGTTTTGTCAGTTTCTTTGGACTGTTTGTTATAAGTGGCCGTGACCAAAACTGATTTAATCTGGGACTCTAAGTGTTGTATCTCAACTAAGATGTTATCCGCTATCCTCTTGGCTGTTGTTATTATTAGGATTAGCCAATCCCGTGTGCATCGCCAGGCGACCAAAGACCAATCCTTGAGGAAAGTCTTATCCTCCAAGAACAGTCTAGGTGCATTATTTACTATGAGGCCAGTGGGAGCACAGTCAGCCCGTAAATATTCAGTCATAATAGCCCCATGTACCTGTGTCCGTGCATGTGAGCGTTTTAGAAAAAGGACTTTACTCCAATCATCGTTATTGATAATAGTGGTATTCGTAGGTAAATCAATAATAGATGGTGTTTGGAGGATGTCTAATGCTACTGCATCATCAAAAGAAAGGCCCTGCCTCTCTGACATTGTGAGAAAAGGTCCAGGAAGCACTAAGGGGGAAACTAGGGAAAAAAAGTGTAAAGAGAAAGAAAAGCCAGTTCAGCCATCCACTCAAAAAACAGGACGAAAGTCACACATAAAAAGCCACAGAGCTTAATAGATCCTTTCTCAAGAAAAAAGGAATCTTACAACAAAGGACCTACGGCCGAGAAGCCGCTCAATAGCAATAACAACAGAACAACGTGGGAAAAAGGTCCAAAGGGAAGGATTTTAAAGACCAGCAGGTTGTATATCCCCTTAATCAAATCACTATAACACTTGTCAACCCGGGTCTAATGCTGTGTCAACAAAAAAGAAAAGAAAACATCTCTACTGTTTACGACATCTCTTAGTTAGAAGAGAACCCTTCTTAGAACAGAACCCATCAATCACCGAGGAGTCAGTGCGTTTGTCATCATCTGGGTCTGGCTCTCTTGATACACCGCCCCAGGTCTAGATGGAATGACCCGGTTGCGAGTAAAGTGAAGTGGCATACAAAGGTTGCTGTCAGATCTCCAACAAAGAGAGCACAAAAAATATAGTAAACACTCGCTCACGTGAGAGGGTTTCTAAAAGTGCAGCACTAAATCATAAAAAGTGACTAAAAATGGCTAGGGGAACTCAAAAGTGCTTTAATTAGTAGAGTACCTCTGCCAATATTAAAAAGCAAAATGGCAACTCAGCATAAATACTTTGTCATTATGCTCATTGTCCATAGTATCTGGTCGACATGTTTCTGCCCACTGGGATCTGCGTAGTATCAAGGGCATTCATCAGGACCTAAATTGCTGCTACTATGTAAAAGTGTGTGAAATTATAAAAAATTGTTACAGACATTCCTACCACCGGTTGAACTCAACAGATGTCTTAACCGGATACCTAGGAAAGTAAAGAGACATCGATAAGAAATGCACCAAATCATCAATGTTGACAAAAACAGCCAAAACAACAGTATTTAAATACCGTCTTGAGAAACACGAATTAGTGCTTCATACATCCAATCATTTATTAGATTGCACTTACCCCAGAATTCTGGGTGATACCCTCACCTCAACCTGGTCTTTGCTCAGGGAATGGGGCCCCGCTCTGATAGGGGGAAGAAAAAGAAAAAAGGCTGCTAAATAACATGCCAAAAAACTTCATACTCCCCATCGGGGTGGCTCAAAAGTGTAGACATTGTCCATGTATTAAAAGTAGTGATGGCAGACAGCATGGCTTTAGAAAAAATGGTTTTGACCCTGGCTGGGAGTCACAAGAACTCTAGAGGTTCTGAGAATGATTAGAATTATAGTGACAAGCAATGGAAAGACCCTAACTGAGTCTTTGAAACCTCGCAACAGCCGCGAGTGTTGTAGACTCCTGTGTTGCAGAGGCAGACTTAGAATTTGAAAAAGCAGTCACAGAGTGCGACCCACGCTTACCTCTCCGTCGGTACCCCGGGGCGGTCTATGAGTAAAGACCGGAGGTACCGACGTGAGAGGCAGGGCGTGCTTTATAGCGTACTCGATTTTACACAGCTGAGTCAGTTACACAGGGGTGACTTCAGCAAAGCCTGTTGTTTTTAGATCGGCGTAAGGACCCAAAATGGTTAGCACCGGAGATTACTGCGCATGTGTTACTAGCGCGCTTACCCTCAGGAGTGCGCATGTGTCAAGTGGTATAAGTCCGTTTCGTAGGGGTGACTCCGACACAGCCTGTTATAATTGGAACGGCGTGAAGACCCAACCTGGGTCACGCCGTAGAGTGCTGCGCATGTGTTGATAACGAGCTTACTCTGTGTCCCTATTAGTGCGCATGTGTCAGGTTGTGCACACTGTTCTGACACAGCGCGCATGTTATGAAAGTGCTTAATCTAGACCGGTCTCACTAAATGACAAAGAAAATTCAAAAGAAATTAGATTTTATTCGTGGACTCTTGCTGCTGGATGTAGACCATGATGGTCACCACAGAACCTGTTAAATTTGTAATTAAATGTGGCGTGGGTGCCCAAAACCGAGCTCGCAGTAATAATGAGCTATGCATAAGTAAATGTGTCAATGTGACAACTTGGCCCCTTGCCTACATGTGTGTCTATCTACATACACTAATCGAACCTGGCCCAAGAATCACAGTAGAGGTAGGGTCGAACCTAGCAGACAGAGTCATAGCTGGAATAAGAGTGTTGTCTAGTATGATATTCATTAGAGACAAACTCCTAAACGCGCATGTATCTCATAGCAACAGCCAGGGGATATCGTCATTAAGCCCTGTAGTATCCGAGTGTAGACGATAGACCCATCTTTGTTCTCTACAGAGGAGAAAACGTTGGATATCCACAATGTGTTGGGGAATATGAGGTTGTTCAAGTATTATCCAACGTAGATCAGTTTCTCTGTGGCCAGCTGTGATGAAGTGGCTGGTGAGTTTGGTAGCACTCTTTCTGCACCGAATAGTGCTCTTATGTTCTGCAATCCTCAATTTAATTTTTCGAGATGTCATCCCCACATAGTTCTTGTCACACGGACACTTTATAAGGTAAATGACCCTGTCACTGTTACAGTTAGTGTGTTTGTCAAGGCGCCATGGTCTGTCCCTGTGGGAACTGTTCAGTGTGCCCCCAGACCTCGCACACCACGGAAATAGACATTGGTACGGACAGACCATGGCGCCTTGACAAACACACTAACTGTAACAGTGACAGGGTCATTTACCTTATAAAGTGTCCGTGTGACAAGAACTATGTGGGGATGACATCTCGAAAAATTAAATTGAGGATTGCAGAACATAAGAGCACTATTCGGTGCAGAAAGAGTGCTACCAAACTCACCAGCCACTTCATCACAGCTGGCCACAGAGAAACTGATCTACGTTGGATAATACTTGAACAACCTCATATTCCCCAACACATTGTGGATATCCAACGTTTTCTCCTCTGTAGAGAACAAAGATGGGTCTATCGTCTACACTCGGATACTACAGGGCTTAATGACGATATCCCCTGGCTGTTGCTATGAGATACATGCGCGTTTAGGAGTTTGTCTCTAATGAATATCATACTAGACAACACTCTTATTCCAGCTATGACTCTGTCTGCTAGGTTCGACCCTACCTCTACTGTGATTCTTGGGCCAGGTTCGATTAGTGTATGTAGATAGACACACATGTAGGCAAGGGGCCAAGTTGTCACATTGACACATTTACTTATGCATAGCTCATTATTACTGCGAGCTCGGTTTTGGGCACCCACGCCACATTTAATTACAAATTTAACAGGTTCTGTGGTGACCATCATGGTCTACATCCAACAGCAAGAGTCCACGAATAAAATCTAATTTCTTTTGAATTTTCTTTGTCATTTAGTGAGACCGGTCTAGATTAAGCACTTTCATAACATGCGCGCTGTGTCAGAACAGTGTGTACAACCTGACACATGCGCACTAATAGGGACACAGAGTAAGCTCGTTATCAACACATGCGCAGCACTCTACGGCGTGAGCCAGGTTGGGTCCTCACGCCGTTCCAATTATAACAGGCTGTGTCGGAGTCACCCCTACGAAACGGACTTATACCACTTGACACATGCGCACTCCTGAGGGTAAGCGCGCTAGTAACACATGCGCAGTAATCTCCGGTGCTAACCATTTTGGGTCCTTACGCCGATCTAAAAACAACAGGCTTTGCTGAAGTCACCCCTGTGTAACTGACTCAGCTGTGTAAAATCGAGTACGCTATAAAGCACTCCCTGCCTCTCACGTCGGTACCTCCGGTCTTTACTCATAGACCGCCCCGGGGTACCGACGGAGAGGTAAGCGTGGGTCGCACTCTGTGACTGCTTTTTCAAATTCTAAGTCTGCCTCTGCAACACAGGAGTCTACAACACTCGCGGCTGTTGCGAGGTTTCAAAGACTCAGTTAGGGTCTTTCCATTGCTTGTCACTATAATTCTAATCATTCTCAGAACCTCTAGAGTTCTTGTGACTCCCAGCCAGGGTCAAAACCTTTTTTTCTAAAGCCATGCTGTCTGCCATCACTACTTTTAATACATGGACAATGTCTACACTTTTGAGCCACCCCGATGGGGAGTATGAAGTTTTTTGGCATGTTATTTAGCAGCCTTTTTTCTTTTTCTTCCCCCTATCAGAGCGGGGCCCCATTCCCTGAGCAAAGACCAGGTTGAGGTGAGGGTATCACCCAGAATTCTGGGGTAAGTGCAATCTAATAAATGATTGGATGTATGAAGCACTAATTCGTGTTTCTCAAGACGGTATTTAAACACTGTTGTTTTGGCTGTTTTTGTCAACATTGATGATTTGGTGCATTTCTTATCGATGTCTCTTTACTTTCCTAGGTATCCGGTTAAGACATCTGTTGAGTTCAACCGGTGGTAGGAATGTCTGTAACAATTTTTTATAATTTCACACACTTTTACATAGTAGCAGCAATTTAGGTCCTGATGAATGCCCTTGATACTACGCAGATCCCAGTGGGCAGAAACATGTCGACCAGATACTATGGACAATGAGCATAATGACAAAGTATTTATGCTGAGTTGCCATTTTGCTTTTTAATATTGGCAGAGGTACTCTACTAATTAAAGCACTTTTGAGTTCCCCTAGCCATTTTTAGTCACTTTTTATGATTTAGTGCTGCACTTTTAGAAACCCTCTCACGTGAGCGAGTGTTTACTATATTTTTTGTGCTCTCTTTGTTGGAGATCTGACAGCAACCTTTGTATGCCACTTCTCTTTACTCGCAACCGGGTCATTCCATCTAGACCTGGGGCGGTGTATCAAGAGAGCCAGACCCAGATGATGACAAACGCACTGACTCCTCGGTGATTGATGGGTTCTGTTCTAAGAAGGGTTCTCTTCTAACTAAGAGATGTCGTAAACAGTAGAGATGTTTTCTTTTCTTTTTTGTTGACACAGCATTAGACCCGGGTTGACAAGTGTTATAGTGATTTGATTAAGGGGATATACAACCTGCTGGTCTTTAAAATCCTTCCCTTTGGACCTTTTTCCCACGTTGTTCTGTTGTTATTGTTTACTGCATATGTCCTTTAGAATTGAGTACTGTGTTACAGTATATTGCTCTTATTTTGATCAATTTTGGTGTCTCTTTTTTTCTAGCTGTTTCCCTGAAGTGTATCATCTCCTTTCATATTGTACCCATCCGCTCCTCCATTATGTGTAAGTTTGTCACATGGAATGTTCGTGGTCTTGGCAACCCCGTCAAACGTCAGAAGGTACTTTCTCATTTATCCAAACTAAATTCTCAAATATCTTTCATTCAAGAAACTCATTGTAATGAACAGGAATCTCTTAAATTGAAAAGACAATGAGTAGGTCAAGTGGTACACTCCCCTGCCTCTAGTAAGAAAGGGGGTGTTGCTATATTGTTTCACAAATCGTTGTCTGTGCAAATTGTGTCTACGCAAAATGATGCTGATGGAAGATGGGTAATGGCCAAGGTTGTTGTGCAGGGCAAGGATTTGATCCTATTGAATATTTATGGTCCGGTTAAACCTGACCCCAAATTTTGGCATAACATTAAGGTTCTACTTTCCACCTTTGATTGCCCCAATATTATTATCGCTGGTGATTTTAACCAATGGATTGATCCCTTTTCTGATAGACAATCTAAGTCCAAATTCCAACCAGACAAATCCCACAAGGCTTTTCAATCGGCCATTACCTCTCGTCCCCTATTTGATGTTTGGAAAACATGTAACCCGGATTCTCTTGAGTTCACGTTTTTTTCCAATGTACATCATACACGGTCCAGGATTGATTATATTCTAGTCAGCAAATCCCTACTCCCGTCTATTCAATCCTCGGAAATTGGGTCAATTTTTATCTCTGACCATGAACCAGTCCTTACTGTTTTGGATCTCTCGTTAAGCCTCCAAAAATTTAGTCGTTGGAAGCTTAATAATGCTTTACTATCAGATTCTACTTTTATTACAGAAGCCACTTCCTTTGTTAAAGAGTTTTTCATGTTTAATAATCCCTTAGCAACATCTGTTTCTAATAATTGGGATGCTTTTAAGGCCTCCTTTCGGGCATTTACTATTTTTATGTATCTAAGAAAAAGAAAATTGCTAGGAATAAATATTTAGCTTTTCTTCAACAGCTTAAATTATTGGAGATAATTATTTTACTTCCAAATCACCCTCGGCTCTTCATGAGCTAATTCAAGCTAAATCTGAACTTAATAAACTTGCGACAATGGAAGCTTGTAATATCCTTCTCAAAATTAAATCTAAATATCATGGTGGCCAAAATAAAGCTGGTAAGATGTTAGCCAACTATTTAAAGATCAAATATGAACGTAAAAACATTGGTCCCATCTTAAATGAATCTACTAACCGTTTAGTGTCCTCAGATGACGACATTGCCAATATCTTTCATGATTATTATGAGGCCCTTTACTCTGATGACACGAATCCTTCCAATCAAAATTTAGATATCTTTTTTTCTGGCCTTCCATCTCCCCCTTCCTTACCCAGTAAATTTGATTCATTGGAGGATGCGGTTACTGCCCAAGAGATTATTAATGCCATTAAATCCTTAAAAAAATCAAAGGCTCCCGGTCCGGATCGCTTTTCGGTTGAATTCTACTCCACCTTTACATCGCTTTTTGTTCCTAAGCTGCTGACACTGTTTAATTCCTTTATTAATGATGCGAAGGCCTCTGGCTCCTTTATGGATGCTTTAATAATCATCATTCCCAAACCTGACAAAGATCATTCCCTGTGCAAAAACTATCGCCCTATTTCATTAATTAATTATGACTGTAAGATATTTGCAAAGATTCTTGCTATTCGTCTTGAGAGTCTTCTTCCATTATTGGTTAAGACTGATCAAGTTGGATTTATTAAGGGTAGATTAGCAGCACATAATGCTCGAATGTTTGCTAATATTATATCTCATGCAAAAAAAATTAAATCTCCTCTTGCAGCGTTGTCTCTAGATGCCGAAAAGGCGTTTGGTCTTATTAGTTGGCAATTTATGTTTAGAACCCTCCAATGGTTTGGTTTTGGTCCAACCTTCATTTCATATATTAAATTATTGTACTCCTGTCCACGGGCCAGTATTTTTGTAAATAATCACTTTTCTAAATCTTTTTCTTTGTCTCGTGGTACACGTCAGGGCTGTCCTCTCTCCCCTTTGTTATTTGTCCTTTGTCTCGAACCCTTTCTTGAGCGTATTCGGGTCAATGCTCGTATATCTGGCTTTACATATAACTCTTTAGAAATTAAATTATCAGCATATGCTGACGATATATTGGTATATATGGCTAATCCACTTACATCCCTTCCCCCCTTCATGGATGAGGTTCGGTTATACTCCAGCATTTCTGGTTATAAGTTGAATCTCTCTAAGACAGAAGTTTTACCCCTGGATTCGTTATGTTATCAATTTATGTTTAATGATACTAATTTTACATGGTGCCCCACGAAAATTAAATACCTTGGTATTTGGTTCTCCGCGTCCCTACCTGCCACAATTAAATTTACATTTGCTGCATTAATTACTAAAATTCAATCTTTGCTTCTTACCTGGACCCCACTATATCTTTCTTGGTGGGGTTGGTTAGACACTATAAAAATGATGATTGTACCTCATGTCCTTTATATATTGTCTATGCTGCCTATTGTGGAAATATGGATTTTTCTGGTCAGTTATGTCCCCTATCTTGGACCCCAACGGTTCTATGTGCATGTCACAAGTACATGTATGTTCCCTCCAGTTCCAGTTATAAAGACGCAAACACATGTGCGTCCACCGTCAACATGTCCTCTGTCAGATCCGCCATGAATAGGCCGGATATTCCATTCCTAAGTACGAAAGGCCACCGGCTTTATAAGGTTCACTTATGCCATTTTACAGTCCAGGCAAGTAGGCCCTGATTCTGTCATCAAACTCTTCTTGCCTTCTGCCTCTGAAAACTCCAGTCTGAGCCTGCATCTGTGACCATGAACTTTGTCTCATTCTCTGCGCGGCTCACAGCCTGACATCAGCCTATTCTCTGCCAAGAACTGTATTTCACCTTCGAGTTATCTGCTTCCCCCTCAGCCGATGCATTCCTGCCTAGTAGTTTAAGTAAACATTCTTCCAGTTACCAAGCAAAGGGCCCGGCTTCTCTGCCCTCATGCAAGTAATTCATAGTCCTGTTACTATGGAAGATTCCTGCCCTCGCATTTAGTGTAGACACCTAGACGCTTGTACACGCACGCACAGTCAGTATAGAATAGATTCTGTCCGAGAGTCCTTCTTTATGGATAACATAGTTCTTTAAACATAGGATGTTAGATATGATTTGGGATTAGGTTGACTTGACCCCTCAGACTTCTTGTCTCCACATGTAGAGCTAAATGTCAAGTCCCCTTCACCCCCTAGTTACACGTCATGCTGCTGCGCGCTCATCTATGCCAAGTATTATCTTATAGATCCACCTATAGGTGACATCATAACCAATTATGTTCCGTTTTACCCCTTGTTCCACCCATTTTTTGTTACGCAGACAACTCGTCATTTTCCTTATCAATTGTTACGCCTATTGCATTCGCTTCATAGTAATATATGTACTATAAAAGTCATTTCATGTCAATAATGTATGTACTTCACTTCCTGAACCTCCGGGGTGATGGAACTTGAAGCATCCGATTATAATCGATTATTGGAATAAAGCCCATTCCGAACCTCTAATACCACGGATTCTGCCTCTCATTTTATTGAGCTATTTTATTATGTTTCTGTATCAAATTCAGTCCCGGTAAAGGAAAATTATTTACCACATGAATGGCGCCCGAACAGGGACACTTTCTCATCTCACGCGCCGGCGGTGCGTTGCAGGCCCGGTCTCCTGCCACAGCTGGACGGACAATAACGCGTACCAGCAGGATTTCCTGTATCTCCCTCCGGTCAAGCGGGGGCGACTGAGACTGCGATCAACACCCAGACGAGGCGGTGAGAAGTGCGAAGTATCCCGACCAGAGCCTAGCTGAGAGAGCAAGATCCGAGGTACACAGAGACCCACCAGTCCGAAGTCAAGCCCAGTGTCCGACGAGTCGAGTCGAGTCCAGTCCGGTTCAAGTTCAAGTTACTGAGGCCTTCCGTTTCCGAAGCTACCCGGTGAGTACCATTGCTGGGGAGGCATTTCTGACGTGCACATAGGTTGTGCCGGTCAAGACGGGTTTGGGTACACAAATCCGGTCTGCACTGTTTTAGCAGTGTATCTGTACTGTTTAGCAGTATATCAAGTATTCCGAAGTATCTAGTTATTGTCAAGAATTAAGCTTGGTGATTAGTTATGCAGACGATCATCATTGTTGTTTCAGTTAAAGGTTTAATGTTTAAATGTTTAATGTGTTTAAGTATGTTCTGAATATCGTGGTATGAATGACTGTTCGTTATCGTGTTTATTGTATTAAGTCTGTTCAAACCCAAGTATTAGGTCAGTTGGTCAAAGTCAAGTATAGGGTCAGTTCTCAATATGCCGCTCTTTTCGAAATTAAGACAGATCACTACCAGAAAAGGGGTTCTCGAAGAAGCCGTTCCTATTCCTCCTAGGGACACTCCAGGGCACTTTATGTATCACAAACATGGCTTAGACGCTATATTATTTCTTGATTTATGGGTAGACTACACCAAGGGATTACCAGAAAGTCAGAGGTGGCCCACAGCGGGAACCTGGGATGCAGAGTGCATCATGAAAGTAGAAGAAGAGTTATGGAAAAGGAAAGTCAGACAGTCACAGAAAGATGCCGTTGAGTTATGGCGTAAAGAATCTCATAGACGCACAGAAAAAGCACGTAGACAGGAAGAAAAGAATAAAGAAAGTTCAAATAAAGTTCGAGAGAATCTATTTATTGAGGAAGGTATCCGAGTGAAATCAGAACAAGTAGGCAGACAAAGAAATGCCCTTATGAATGGTATGTATCCCCTTCTGGCCGAAGGATTACCTAAGGCTACTCCAGAAATACCGAAAGACTTGCCACCCCCATTGTTCCCAATAAAGGTACATCCTAAGGGGCATCCTAGAACCGCAGAAGATGTTTTTCTTTCCTCATATTTAGATGACGCAGCTCCCGAGTATGCTAATTCCGCCCCACATAGACCGCATACCAGGGAGGTTCAACGCCAAGATCCAGTGCCCGTATCCCTACAGCAACAAATCGAGTCACAAGTTCCGGCAAGCACATCTGTTTCCACACCTGTAGTTGCTGTGTCACGTTCGACGAATCCTTTCACGCCCGACACCCCAGATGGGGCTGCGGGAGGTGCTAGCAACATTTTTTCTACGCCACCCAGAATAAATAAACTTACTTTTCAAGAGTCAGCACATCCACGTACACCGAAACTCATAAGTGCCCGTGCGCTTAAGGAACTTCTTATAGATTGCAGATATGATCCGGTGCCCGGTAAAGAGGACGAAATGACCCTGGCATCATTGCGTATCAGACGAGCCGCAGTGTATTTAGGAAAGTTACCAGGAATGACTGAGCATCTAGATAAAATATATCACTTTGTCCAAACAGGGCGAGATCCAGAATGTATTAACAGAGCTATGGAATACCAGAAAGTAGAGATACAGGGGGAACTGTTACGTTTCCTCATAAACTGCGTGATCAGAAATCAAGACCGACCGGGGGTAGACCCGGAAGCAATGAAAATTCTTACAAGATGGAGCCAGAATATATCAGAAGGGAGACATGATAAACAAAATTGTATAATAGCCATGTGCCGAAAGATCCGTAAAGAAATAGAACGCCTACAAGAAGAGAGATTAGAGGTAGACGAGTTCGAACAAAGCGAGGAAGAAGGGTCAGGACCGCCCACAGGACAGTCAGAAACTATAGCCTATGTAGGTAAAAGAAGATCTTATACTAGTACGAGATGTCTCATTGACCCGATACGCCCGATATGTCCAGACAATAACAGGGGTTTCCCAACACCCATAGTCCATATAAGGTCTAACGAGCATTCGTTCCAAACCGCCGACAAACTACTCCAAGAACGAAGGGGTTATCATTTTCTCGATTCTATGGATGAACAAGATTTAGCCAGGGCAGCTGTCCATTGGGTGGACAGTCCCGGAAAATATAGTGATGATACAGTAGTACGCACATTTTTGAATCTCACCCCAGACGAACAGAGGTTAGCTGGGATTTATATGATTCCACAACTCATTATACTATATCGGAGTCAGCATTCGGACCCTGGTCCCTTACCTGACATACTGACTGAATTACTTATGAATAAATGGAGAGGTTCAGGTACTAAATTAATTAAAGAAATTCTAGAATCAAGAAAGCGGTATATTCTTTTTGTATGTTCAGACCGTGTCTCATTGCCCGTCAAGGAAAGAACTACGTATCACATGGATAGACAGAATCCCTTACGAGAAGTGCACCCAATAAAAGGCGAGGACAACGAGTTCAAACGTGTATTTGTATATACGCCCATATCGAAAATAGAATTGTTACAAATGAAAAAAGTGGTACCCAGTCATGACAAAGATCCAGCGGGTTTTCACCGAGAAATTAAAGACATGTTACTCATGGGAGAGTATACCTATCCCGACATTATGACAATATTAAAGGTATTAATGCCTGCTGGTATTTATGAGAAACTCAAGGAAAAAGAGTGGGAGGTAGGAGACCAAAAGATAGAATGGTCAGTGTTAGAAGCAGAAGAAAAGGCCCGAACTGCAGGAGCAGGACTTGGGGATAAAACTAAAGCACTGCCAGGTTTATTAGTACAAGTACTGCCACGTTTATTAACTACAAAAAAGGAAGATTGGGGTACAATTTCAGCCTGTAAACAGAAGCAAGATGAAGACACTAGTGATTACTATGCCCGATTTGAAAAATGTTTTGGTATAAATAGTGGCATAAAAGCAAGTAGCGAATCATACCCACATCTGTTTGTAACAAAATTAGTAGAAAATGCCCTGCCACCAGTAAAGAATAGAGTATTAAAATTCGAGAGTACCTGGCAAGGTAACACTCCATCACAAATGTTACAAATGTTACAGTACCATCACAATAGAATTAGAGAGGAACAAGAACATGAACACAGACGCATGAAAGACACGAAAATGAAAATGCTAGTTTCCCAGACAGTTCCAGCTGAAGGACATAAAAAGGGTATGACACATTCCGATTCAGCAGGACCTGTAAAAGGGACATGCAATTATTGTAAAAAGCCAGGTCATTACGTACACGATTGTCCAGTTTTGAAACATAATATCAGCATAGGTAAAACACAAGAAAGATCACGGCCATTTAGACAAGATCAGAATGAACAAGGAGCTCCGCAGCATGCCCAGGCCATGCCAGCCGCACAACAGCCAATACAGTTTGTGCCAGCTGCACCACCGTTGCCTGTTGCTGCCACACAGACAACAACACGACAAATGTATCAGACCGCACAGTATGAATATCCTGAGTATCAGCGTTACGCATGAACTAACCTAGAGAGGGAAGTTGACTTACCCCTTATTGAAATCCCAGTAGACCAAGAAGGACCTTATGTACATAGTGAATTATTAGGCCAAGATAGAAAATTTCTACTCGATACAGGGGCAAGTCGAACAACTATAAAACGTAGTGAAGTTCCAGGGGCACCCCTCTCAGGCTCACAGAATATTTCCCTTGGTTTTTCAGGAAAACCTATTGTTAATGAAGTGTCACAACCTCTGCCACTTACGATAGGACCTCTGACCCGAACTACAGATTTATTGCTTACTAAATCATGTCCAGAAAACTTGCTAGGAATAAAAACGTTGAAAGCTCTAGGAGCCATAATATGTTGTTCTCCGGAAGGAGTAAGGTTGTTTTTACGTGATTTTAAAGGTCATTATGTGTCTAGAGACATGGATCCCCGACTACAGACATTACCTACACATCTATGGGCACAAGGCCCTACTGATGTTGGACGCATGAATATTACACCATATCGAGTCACATTAAAGGCAGGAGTGGTACTACCACGAATGCGACAATACAAGTTACCACCAGATGCTGTAGTGGCTTTACTACAAATCATTGACGAGCTTATTACCCAAGGAGTGGTTGTAGAAACAGACTCCAATGTATGTAATTCACCAATAATACCGATTCTTAAACGAACAGATCCAAAGGCCCCGCCAGTCTATCGATTGGTTATTGATCTGCGCGAGTTAAACAAATGCATTGTGCCACAATTCCCTGTGGTCCCAGATATCTCGTCATTACTGACAGCTATTGATTCCGAAGCGACATTCTTCACTGTAATCGATCTCAAGAATGCCTTTTTCAGCGTCCCAATAGATCCGGAAAGCCAATATTTATTCGGATTTAGTTTAAATGGACGTAGCTTTAAATTTTCACGCGCACCTCAAGGATTTACAGAAAGCCCCAGCATCTATAGCCAAGCACTGAAACGAGAACTAGATAGTATCCACATGCCAGTTAACACTGCTCTGCTCCAATACGTCGATGATTTGCTGATCACCGCAAGAAGCGAACCAGAATGTGAAAAAGCATCACTGACAGTTTTAAAATTTCTAGCGGAAAAGGGGCACAAGGTGTCCCCTTCTAAGCTGCAATTCTGTGTCCAGCGAGTTGTTTATCTTGGACACTCGCTGTCCAAGGAGGGAAGGCAGCTTACACCAGACCGCATTCAGTTAATAGCTAACATGCCAATACCCAAGACACAAAAGGAGGTGCGGGCTTTCATAGGCCTCACTTCATACTGTAGACAGTGGATCCCGCAATATGCATTTCTAGCAAAACCACTCATTCAGTTGACAACACAGGAGGCAGCCACATCGACTGTTCTCCCTTGGACTCAGGAACATACACAAGCTTTTGAAAGCCTAAAGAAAGCTTTATGTCAAGCACCTGTTTTAGCAACGCCATGTTACAGAAAACAGTTTACACTCTTTGTTACAGAACGCGAAGGTACTGCTTTGTCAGTACTCACACAGGAACAAGCAGGAGCACACAAACCATGTGCTTATTTTTCTAGTACATTAGATCCCGTAGCTCAGGCTTTGCCTGCATGTCTGAAATCAGTAGCAGCGACAGCTTTAGCAATTAGACAAAGCGATGCCATAGTGTTAGGACATCCATTGACAGTTCAAGTACCACACACAGTAGAAGTCCTTGTGAATAGAACGCAAACACAACACTTGACTATAGCACGACTTACAGGGTATGAACTTACATTGTTTCAGCCACATATAGAAATCAGACGCTGTAACACATTGAATCCTGCCACACTTTTGCCAGTAACCGGAGCAGACCCACTAGCTCATGACTGTATTGAAGTTATTACTATAACGACAAAACCCAGACAAGACTTGACAGATGTCCCATTGTCAGATCCAGACCTGACGTTGTATGTAGATGGTTCATGTATGAGAACAAGTACAGGAGAGTTAGTGGCCGCTTACGCAGTCACAACAGATACTGAAGTCATTGAAACTAATCGTATAAATACTTTGTCAGCTCAAGCCGCAGAGCTCATCGCTCTGACACAAGCCTGTATTCAAGCCACAAGTAAAAAAGTCAACATATACACTGATTCACGTTATGCATTTGGAGTTGTACATGACTTCGGCGTGCTGTGGCGAGAGAGAGGTTATTTAACTTCCCACGGTGCCCACATTCAGCACGGACCCCTCATTCATGCCTTATTAGATGCAATACATCTACCTACTGCAATATCAATTATGAAATGTAAAGCTCATACGAAAGTTACTGATATCATTTCTCAAGGCAATGATTTAGCCGACAGAACAGCTAAACAGACTGCTCAAACTCAAACTCCCGACATGACAAAGACAATAGTCCCGATGCCGACACATTGTATGACAGTTAAAGATCCTACTCTTGACGTAATTGACATACAGACACATGCTACACCAGACGAAATAAAGAAATGGACTGAATTAGGAGGGATCCAAACGGACCAAGGATGGATGATGAAAGAAAAATCTGTATGGTTCCTTCCTGATTCAATGGTCCAAGTTATAGTTAACACTATACATAGTCCAGCACATCTAGGAGAAAAAGCTATGCTAGACAGCATTCAACACATTTGGTTCAATAAACATTTACGAGCAGCAGCCAAACAAAAGGTCCGTACCTGTATGATCTGTTGCCAGTTCAACCCAGGAAAAAGTGTTCCCGTAGAACAGGGTGGATTTCATCCTCCTGATCACCCTTTTGAAGTGCTCCAGATGGATTATATCCAGATGGAACGATGTCGAGGATTCAAATATGTTCTTGTAGTTGTCTGCGCTCTGTCCCGTTGGACGGAGGCATACCCGGTTTCAGATTACACTGCCCCGACTACTGCCAAACAGTTAGTTCGAGAATTCTTCCCACGATACGGTTTACCACGTGTTGTCTACTCAGATAACGGCCAGCCGTTCTCATCCGAATTAATGAAACATGTTTCACTTCTGCTAGGATATCAGTGGAAATTCCACTGTGTTCGACACCCCGAGGCAGCAGGTCTCGTAGAAAGACATAATCAGATACTGAAAATCAGACTGTCCAAAATATGCAGAGAGAAAGGGGTCGACTGGATAGTAGCATTACCAGTTGCACTTTTTTACATGAGAATGGTAGCACACTCTAGAACAGGGCTATCCCCGTATGAGGTGATCTTCGGCAGACCACCAAATATGTGGGGGACGCCCATACCACGCAAAATAACTGATGTTGACTGTAATATGCTGACAGATTATTTGGCTTCCTTGATGTCTGCACTACAATCTTGTCGTTCACAGGTAGCTGCAGCATTTCCCGACAACACTGAGGTGAAACCCCATGACGTAGTTCCGGGTGATATTGTATTTGTGAGAAATTTCGACCGAAAGACTCAGCTGGAGCCCAGGTGGAAGACACCCAAGTTGGTTCTGCTGACCACAAGAACAGCCGTGAAGATCGAGGGCCGCAAGGGTTGGATTCATTCAAGTCATATCAAGAAATTTCATGGACAATACTCGGATATAGACATTGTGCCCTGCACTCCCTCACAGACTGATTCAAAACTTCCTTTGGTTGAAAAGACTGAAACAGAACTTTACAAAGTTAAGTTGAGGCCTAGAACGTCAGACGGTTTGATTGTTTAAGTCCTCTCCTAGGTGAAGCGGTTGAATCTGTCTCTGACATGTATCCTCTAGACCTGAATCATGGACAGTCGCGAAAAATGATGAAACGACAGGCGTATTGTAAATCACTGCGTAGCCATTGTATAGTGACATTATTAATTTTGTTTTCCTTAAGTCTTTTAATAATTATTACAAGTATGTTGTTGCACATATATTACCCTATTGCCAGCAATGTTCACAATATTATTGCAGAACATTCCTTTAGTGACTTACCTCCGCATGAATTGTCCTATAGACTTGCGCTGCGCAATAACACTTTCATTAGTATGTTACATTATTCCCATCAGACTAGTAATGCCACTAATTGTTGGGTGTGTGGCCGGCTCCCTCCCTATCAGAATTATGAAGGAATCTTGCCTTTCTTTCCGCACCCATTTACACATAATGGCTCCTGTGGAGCATGGTTTAGTTTAATCAATTCCATAAACTCAGACACAGCAGTTTACCAAGATCAGTGGGTATGGGGAAACCTGAACCTAGTTTTACTCAAGGTCTGCTATCCTGACAAGGAGGGTCGCCCCAAAAGAACAGGAACTGATCTAGAAAATGAAGTATATGGATTAGGTAATTTTACACCTAATCTCATGATTCTAAATGTCGTATCCGAAGTTGAACTAGTCTTACCCACCATGTCAGTATTCCCAGCGAAGGGTGAATTGTGTGTAAGAAAGGTTGGTTCCATACATATGGGCCATAGTAAGTGTACTACTACAGTAGAATTCAGTGATCAAGGCAAATCTTCATTCAGAGCTTATCGCCACTCCTACTTTATATGTGGTCAGACTGCATATATGCGTCTACCTCTAGATTGGGATGGTACCTGCTACATTGCATTCCTTTTGCCACCTGTTTTCCTAGCTCCTCCTGATTATTATAGAAATATTCATTTAGTACACAATAGAGAGCGGAGAGATCTCCCAATTGTCGATTATACTGAGACGGCATGGGACAAGTATGTAGATTTCAATAAAGGCATCTTTCCCTATATAGGTACAGTTACCAATAGTAAGCTGATACGTAGATTAACTAGAACCCTTGAAGCAGTAGTGAATGAAACTATTTCCGCCTTAGGCAATTTAACAGAAGAGCAGTCTGCTATGCGGATTGTTGTGCTTCAAAATCGTCTTGTCCTTGACGTCATCTTGGCTGATAGAGGCGGAGCTTGTAGGGTCATCGGATCCAGCTGCTGCGTATTCATACCAGAAAATTCGCCATCAGTATATAAAGCCATAACTCGCCTTCATAAGATTGTAAGCCAGATACACCAGAACCCAGGCACTTGGACTTGGTCCAGTTGGTTTTGGAGTGTGATATCAGCCTGGGGATGGAGAGTTCTATCCTTCCTAGGTATTGGCCTTCTCATACTATTCAGTTGCTGTATATGTCTACAATGTGGACCAGCGATTTGTGGTCTGTGTGCCACATCGTGTATTCCACCACCAAGATTTCATTCAAGATCCCGGAAGAAGAAAGAAGAACAAATGATGCTATATGAACAGATCAATGGATTAATGAAGATTGATATCTCTTAACGGGCAAGTAGGGGACAAGGAGGGAATGTGGAAATATGGATTTTTCTGGTCAGTTATGTCCCCTATCTTGGACCCCAACGGTTCTATGTGCATGTCACAAGTACATGTATGTTCCCTCCAGTTCCAGTTATAAAGACGCAAACACATGTGCGTCCACCGTCAACATGTCCTCTGTCAGATCCGCCATGAATAGGCCGGATATTCCATTCCTAAGTACGAAAGGCCACCGGCTTTATATGGTTCACTTATGCCATTTTACAGTCCAGGCAAGTAGGCCCTGATTCTGTCATCAAACTCTTCTTGCCTTCTGCCTCTGAAAACTCCAGTCTGAGCCTGCATCTGTGACCATGAACTTTGTCTCATTCTCTGCGCGGCTCACAGCCTGACATCAGCCTATTCTCTGCCAAGAACTGTATTTCACCTTCGAGTTATCTGCTTCCCCCTCAGCCGATGCATTCCTGCCTAGTAGTTTAAGTAAACATTCTTCCAGTTACCAAGCAAAGGGCCCGGCTTCTCTGCCCTCATGCAAGTAATTCATAGTCCTGTTACTATGGAAGATTCCTGCCCTCGCATTTAGTGTAGACACCTAGACGCTTGTACACGCACGCACAGTCAGTATAGAATAGATTCTGTCCGAGAGTCCTTCTTTATGGATAACATAGTTCTTTAAACATAGGATGTTAGATATGATTTGGGATTAGGTTGACTTGACCCCTCAGACTTCTTGTCTCCACATGTAGAGCTAAATGTCAAGTCCCCTTCACCCCCTAGTTACACGTCATGCTGCTGCGCGCTCATCTATGCCAAGTATTATCTTATAGATCCACCTATAGGTGACATCATAACCAATTATGTTCCGTTTTACCCCTTGTTCCACCCATTTTTTGTTACGCAGACAACTCGTCATTTTCCTTATCAATTGTTACGCCTATTGCATTCGCTTCATAGTAATATATGTACTATAAAAGTCATTTCATGTCAATAATGTATGTACTTCACTTCCTGAACCTCCGGGGTGATGGAACTTGAAGCATCCGATTATAATCGATTATTGGAATAAAGCCCATTCCGAACCTCTAATACCACGGATTCTGCCTCTCATTTTATTGAGCTATTTTATTATGTTTCTGTATCAAATTCAGTCCCGGTAAAGGAAAATTATTTACCACACTATTCACATTCCCATTTCATATTTGTCACAAATTAATTCCATTTGTGTAAAATGTTTATGGAATAAGAAACATTCACCTATTTCCCTTATAAAACTTAAACGCCCTAAGTCTGAAGGTGGAGTACGGTTTCCCGATTTTAAGGCTTATCACTCAGCTTTTATAATCAAACAGTCCTTTGCTCTATCCTTTGATTTTGCTGATACTCCTGTACCAAGATGGATTGTTTTTGAGCGCTCCTCTTTAAAGGATTTTTCTTTTCAGAATGTGCTTTACATGTCTAACTGTACTTTCATCTCTAATAACCCTATTATAAAATATTCCCAAAATGTATTATACAATACATTCACTAAGGGTTTTACTCCTTTTCAATGCTTTCTATCTTCTACTATTTGGTATAATACATTTCTTAAATACAAGGGTAAATCTTTTTATTACAAACACTGGAAGGAGAAGGGCATTATTTTTGTTCATCAATTAATTTTTCAACACTCTGTTATTCCCTTCCTGGATTTGCAGATACGATTTCAACTACCTGACACTTCTCTTACTGAATATTTTTAAGTTTCAGCTGCTATACAAGTTCAGTTAGCTTCTTTTGACTCTCCTGCAACCGCACCATCCCTTACTCCCCCAACACCATTATACAGTCTATTTCCTATGCATAAACCTAAAGCCACTCTTGTCTATAAACTATTGTTGTCACATACAACCGAGAGATCTAAATCCCCTACTGAGCTTGCTTGGGAAATAGACTTATCTCTTTCATTTACTATTGATGTCTGGGATAAACTATGGTCTAAGTTATTTAAAGTTTCTGCGGCTGCTCGTATAACTCAATCCTTGTATTTTATCTACAATAGAGCTGTTATTACTCCTGTTTGTATATCCAAGTTCTCCCCTTCCTCGTCTCCACTATGCTGGTCTTGTTCTAAACATACTGGCACTTTGAGACATCTCCTTTATGAATGTTCTAATGTATTGACTTTTTGGAAATCAGTTTGGTCAAAATGTATGAACATTTTTGATTGTAATTTAAGTTTGTCATTTCATAATGTTTTTTTAGGTTCCTCATCACCTGATTTGGATGACTCCACGTCTATTTCGTTATTGTTTGATCTTTTTATTGCATTAGCATTCAAAGTCATTTTATCTTCTTGGAAAGACAATTCAAAAATATCTTCATTAATGTGGTGGAATTTTATTTGCGATGAACATCGGATTGCCAGTGTTTCTTCTTCTGTCATTTCACAAAAAATTAAATCTTATCTCCTCTGGCTACCCTTTACATCCTATCTCTCTTCACATGCTCCTCTTCCCTAATTTGGTTATTTTCTCTGATATGTTATATGGTCTCAGGACATTTGCTATTCCCTGATTCATATTCTATGATTTATGGTTTTTTTTTCTTTGATCTTTACCTTCCTTTTACTTTTCCTACTCCTCTCTCTTTAGTTCTCTTTCTTTTCTTCTTTTCCGTTATTGTTTGATCACTTTATGGGATTTTTGTATATTGCTTCTTATTAATTGGTTTCTATAATTTGTAAGTACGATTTTGATTTCTTATTTGATTGTATTCTTTTTGTATTTTTTGTGTTTTATTTCTTCTGAAACTCAATAAAAATTTCTTAAACAAAAAAAAAATTACTTATAACATCAAAATCAAAATAAAGGTTTGATTATAACACCTATCCTCAGCTGCTAAACTGTTACATAAAAGAAGCAGTTACATTATTGAATGTGTAGCAGAGATGTAGCAGTCAGTATTTAAGAATAACAGTACTCACAGACATAATTTTGTTATAAGAAGGCCCACAAGATTTGTTCTATCACTAACAATAAAAATAAAGGCATTTTAGTTTATTGATTTCATTTTACTCCAACATAGATTCAGCTTGGTTTTAGCACAACTGAATTGATGACCTAAAATAATCATCTGCAAAAATACAATATCTAACTTACTTTCTTTCTATTACCTACGAAGCCCCTATGATATACACTTAGAGTAATAGAGGATATCTTCTGTGGTTCAATCAGCATGGTTGCATTCTCAATTCTGGTTGGAGCAGTTGAGAATTTGGCACCAACAAAGAATTCCATCATAACATTGCCTGGCTTTGGAGTGTTAGGCATTGGGAAGAATATCATTGTTAAAAAAAGAATATTGGTTGTCCTTTTGACTGCAATCTTCTATGTTTAGGATTTCAATTGGATGACATTTCCATTGGAACACCATCATATTTGGTGCCATCTTTCATCTGAAAATCTTTAAGGTTGCCACTTCTTTATCGAGGATTCCAGATTTTGACTGTCGTTTCCCATGACAGTGACTTATCAGTGTGATGTCAACTTAGACTCCATTTGCCATCCCTGGGTTGGGATGGTTGTTACCTGCAGTTATACTGCCCTTTATGTTGCTATGTGAATAGTGGATGCAGGGTCTTCCTTTGTAGGACCAGATTCCATCAGCAAACATTAGGGGGCTGATTCACAGAACTAATCTGAGATAAAATCCTAAAGTTACTACTTTTGGTATTCACAGAAGACATTCAATAGTAGTAAAATTAGGACTCCTAACTTTACTACTACTGAGACAGAATCCTAACTTTACGACTTTCGGTATTCACAAAAGGCATTTAGTAGTAGTAAAGTTAGGAATCCTAACTTTACTACTACTAAATGCCTTTTGTGAATCCTGAACATCGTAAAGTTAGGATTTTGTCTCAGTTTAGTAGTAGGAAAGTTAGAAATCCTAACTTTACTACTACTAAATGCTTTCTGTGAATACCAAAAGTAGTAAGTTTAGGATTTTTATCTCAGATTAGTTCCGTGAATCAGCCCCTAGGTTTCTTTTACCTAGGTGGTTACTTTTATCTAAGACATTTTCCCTAGGTACATGAATAGCATGCACTCACAGCACCTTGGGAAAGACCCTGTTAAGGGTACTTGTACCTGTAAAAGAAATAGGTGTTAATAACTTTTATTGGTCATTTTGGGCCTTAACACATTTTGGAATATATTCTAATTCAAAGTAAAAGAATCTTTGGTTAAAAACAAAGTAATTGTCATTATTTGATTGTGGGTATGCTAGAGTAAAGGTTTCTTGAACATTTCTAGTTTGCCTCCTCATTCCGACATTCTAACATTTTTACCTACCAATTTTCGGAATGTGTAATGCTGCATACCCTTTTGTGCTGAGTTTATTTTGAGGAAGGAAAGGGTGTCAGTGGTCACAAAATGGTGGTAAGAGGCTTCACGTCTGTGGACAATGCTCAATAAGATAGTGCCTAAAAAGAAAAATCCCTGAACTCTCACATTGTTTGGCAATGGTGGCAGCCATCGCCAAAAATTGGATGTAAATGTCCTTTCATTTCACAATGTCCTTGCTAGACAGTAATGCTACAATGTTGCTGGAGTGAGGGCCTTTCTATTTGACTGAATGATTTTGTTTGGAAAATAAAAGTGGCTTCAGTGAGGGACTATCGGAGGACAGTTTCGATTACAGATAAGTATTCAGAAACTAAGTTGTGCTGGGAAAACAAACTTTGAGCAATTTTTTAACTGACTTTAGGAAAGATAAATATTTTAGAGAGTACTTCTCATGCAGGAATGGGATGAACACTCATCATATATTGTGCCCAACTACGTTTCAGACCATTCCACTACTCCACTATTCACAATATAGGGGAATCCCAAAGGAATACCTTGAGTGAGATTTGACAGAGAACTCATTACAAATGCAGGGCCCGATTCACAGAACTAATCTGAGACAAAATCCTAAACTTACTACTTTTGGTATTCACAGAAGGAATTTAGTAGTAGTAAACTAACCTTACTACTACTAGAGGCGTTCTGTGAATACCAAAAGCAGTAAGTGCCTTCTGTGAATACCAAAAGTAGTAAGTTTAGGATTTTATCTCTGATTAGTTCTGTGAATCGGGCCCATAGAGTTTATTCACAAAATGAAAGACCTCACTAAAGTATTCTTTCAAGAAAAGGTAGATACTGCTGCTACAGGATTGTCTGGGAAGCCTATACATCTTCACTTAGCTCTTAGCCTTTTAAGAACATCTGTAGAAAACAAGAGAGCTAAAACTCAGTGGCTGAGCAAGTGGGCGCTCCGACCCAGGTGGCATGAATTTTGGGGGGGGGGGGGCGGCCTCCACCCAGCACCTACCTTTGGCTGTCGCGGGCTGCAAAGGCAGGAATCACCAGCACCCAGCCACCCCCTGCTCTTACATGTGGCTGCCACAGGCGGAAAACGCAGGGACCACCACGGGTGGCTAAAGGTCTATCTATGCCACTGTTAAAAGTTGCACTCATTGCAAAATATGTTAACCCTGGCAGAGAGGGAACTGAATGAATAAATATAAATAGCATTTTACACCGGAAAGTAATTCATACATAAACATTTTGTGTTACTTTTATGATGTCCCCAATCTTCTATTCATCAGTCCCTTGTAAGCCACTGATGGATGTAACACTGTTGCATTCAATTTCATTGCAATTGCTTCCTGCAGGAGGATAGCTACTCACTCTCCATATTATTCATATTATTTCTTATTAAATACACCCTTGGTTAAAGTTGTTGTTCTGTCCGTAAGATTAATCTAATGTGCTTGACAGCAAAGAGATACATAGATACAGATGCTTCAGTAACATTAATCAGTACCCTTCTACTTTGGAAATGGATTGACTCATCTTGCAAATTTATGATACCTCCTCCTAAAATTCAAGATTTTGTTTTTCTTTAGGGATATGGTTACGTAGCTAATCTTATTATAAATTAGTAATGTTTGATTGATTATTCTTAAGTTATCTGTATAAATCAAAGTAGATGGACCTTAGGGACAGTGGTGGCTGGTGTACTTAAAGGAGAGTGGGCCGTAAAACCAAATACTAAATTTGCCTCCATGAGCATGAGCAGCTTATTAAGACAAGATATTTGCTTAGCATTCTGGGGTTTTTAGTCCCAATTTTTTAATGGGCTAACTTATAAGACTACATGTTCAAGAATGCAAGTAAAAAACCTGAACTGGATGATCTGCTCATGCAGGGTCCTTGGAAACTTGAGAGTTTTGCATTTGGTCATGTCCTTATGGCTGCTTGCAGATGCAATTGGGGAGAGTGTACCACATGCAGCACTATAAAGACGTATGGTCCTGCTCTTGGCTGGACTGCAGCACCTTTTTCTTATGCACATTGTTCCGCTCTCCTACGCAACCATCGCTTCAGTGTCACATAACTCTCAGCCACAGAAGGGTGATAGAAAAGCAGTCCTGTAGCCCCCAATAACACTGCAGTGTGGTACAAAGGCATGGGTTGGTGCATTGTGAATACTCCTTAACTGCATCAGGAAGGAAAAGGTAGGAGGAAATGTCATTCTAGTCTACATACATGCATTCATTTGTTTAATAGTGCTACTCATGCTATTTAAGGTGTCAGGGTACTTTACATCACACATATGATATAGAGACACTGAACCATACATCTGTAAATCAGTCTATAGGAAAAGTTACATTAATCAATGAGAAGTAGGCAGGATATTTTTAGAGTAATTGGCATGGAGAAACACACATTCAGGATTTAAAATGTACCAGAGTGGTTGGGGGTGGCTTTGCTAATAAAAATTAATTTCTACCCAACTAACCCTTTTTTTGCAACAGTAGTCTAATGAAAGACTGGGGAAAAAACATAACGTTACAACCACTACCTTGCAGTTTGCATGCAGCTCGTTGATGGCAGTTTCTAAGTCACTGTGCTATATTAGGGTTGTAATGCAAGTGAGAAAAGGATTTCTGTGACACAAGCAGTACTCCACTGAGCTATCCACATAAATTGCAGTTTTTTCATCTCCTTAATGCAGGTTCTCTACAGCAGGCACATTAACCCTCCACTGATAAGTCAAAATTGCCACTAAACAAAACTCCATCTCCTTCCATCGGGAACATTAATCACCAGCGTTATCATCACATTTTTATTGTTGCTTGACAATGGCTGAACACACAATGATCACTACAGTGGTTGCGTTTAAACCCATGAGTTATTTCTAAGCAATGGTGCTCAACACCAGGTGGGATAAAGCAAGCCCTGATGGTCACTCACCATAAAGTTAAATAATATAAAAAATGGTATACAGACATAAGCACTTATCAGACTGTACAAACGTGTGTTGGAGCTGTAGCACATTTGTGCAGTGTGAAAATTTCTATGTAACATTGATATGATCCAGAAATCCATTTTGTATAAAAGATGTATTCATGACAGCACAGCATAACATCTTGAAACCAGGACAGATCCAGGACAACTGCTGCAGTACATCCTGGGATTCAATGATCAACATTCACCTTGAACCTAGAATGCACTACAAATAATAGCATAGCATGCGCATGGAATATATGCAAATATGCTCTGCAATACATCACAATGTAACACATACTTCCCCTACAAAACAAAACAATTAAAAGAAACACCAACCGAATTCTTATTTTATCAAATCATCAAATCTCCTTGGTACTTGTCTAACTCTGCTTTCTTCTTTGACTCCCAAACTCAAAGAATCAGCGACCCCTTCAAACAAGTTAACAGATTCTGTACTTTCATTTGTATCTACATCTTGATGGTCATGTGGTGGCTTCTTGTGGAACTTCACCAAAAAAAACATCAGACTTTACCTCTGTGTCCTCGTCCCCATTCCTGTCCTCACTGTTTATGTTCCTGACCTTGCACTTAGCAACCCTCTTACATTCGATACTTAGCCATCCTGGGTAATTCCACGATTAGTAAAC
Source organism: Triturus cristatus (assembly GCF_964204655.1). Taxonomy (NCBI): domain Eukaryota; kingdom Metazoa; phylum Chordata; class Amphibia; order Caudata; family Salamandridae; genus Triturus; species Triturus cristatus. The sequence continues at coordinate 1,457,241,175 of NC_140589.1, read as the reverse complement.
ACTTTCAACACTCTCATGGCCTTCCTAAACCTGGACAAACCATTGTTTACAAAACCCGCTTTGGGAATCCTCACAAAGTCTCCAACCTTAATTTCATGTGACTTTGTTTTCCATTTAGTATCATAGCACGGCTTGGATTTGCCATTTTCACCTCACTCTTTCAGTAGTATCCATCACATTACACTCCACTTCTACTCCTCTCCTCAACCTCTTAAACCACCAAGGACAAAAAGCGGATGCAGGACTTCTACCTTTTAGTAACTTAAATGGGCTGACATCAGTGGTAGTATGTGGGTAATCCGGTACAGCCATTTCCTTTCCCTCAAAACATTTTTCCCATTGCCTCCTTGATGATACGCCTCCCCAACATATCCTTTCAATACACAATTTAACATTTCCACTTGACCGTTTTCATGTGGTTTGTATAATGCAGTTGTCTGGTGTTCAATGTTGCAATGATTAAGTAAAGATTCAATTTCTTCACTAACCAATTGAACCCCGTTGTCAGTAACCAGTACGGATGGACATCCTTCCCTGGTAAATACTTCCTTGAGAAACTCAACTACCACCCCTGTGATCGCTTGTGCCAGCAATTTAACCTCTGGCCATTTAGAATGGTAATCAAGTAGGAGTAACGCAAACAGGGAATGCTTAGGTAGAAAATTGAAAGGTCCAGAAATATCAAAGGCCAACTTTTGCCATGGTAACTCCAGCCACACATGGGCCGAGTACTAACTCTCAACATCCTCTCGCTTCCCGCACATACATTACACTCCCTCACCATTTTGTCAATCATCCTGTCCATGCCGGGCCACAAAAAGTGAACTCGGGTAAGGTGTTTCATGCCAGACATTCCTGGATGTCCCTTGTGGGCTAACTTAAGAATGGTTTCCTGCACACGAACTGGTGGAACACACTTACCATCCTAGAACAAAAAACCTCCTTCAAACATTAATTTGTCTGATACTTTATACATAAGTATCCACTCCGGCTTGATTTCACCTTTCCTGGGCCATCATTCTAAAATGCACCTCTTGGTGTTTAGCCATATTTCATCTTCAATCTCACTTCTTTTTCACAATCTCTTTGAAAGCTATATCCTTAATGGTGGTAACTATCTCCTCTTCATTACCGCATACAACGTCTCCCTCTGGAGATGGTAACCTTGATAAGAAAACTGCAGTTACATTCTTCTTGCCTGGCAAATGCTGTGTTTCAAAACAATACTCCTGCAATCTAGAGGGAAGTATGGCACTACGTGCGGTAGAGTTCTAACCACCACTCAGAGACAGAATGTTAACCAATGGTTTATGGTCTGTCCTTAAGATAAATTTGCTACCCCACACATAATTCCTGAAGTGTTCAATAGCCCACACACAAGCAACCAATTCTTTTTCAATTACAGCATATCTGAGTTCCGTCTCATTTAATGTGCGAGAGGCAAGAGCAACATTCCATTCCTCCTTGCCACACCTCTGAGCCAACACACCACCCACACCATACATACTAGCATCAACTGTGATGGTAGGGGCCTTAGCAATTTCTTGTTTAATGCTCTCAAATGCCTCAAGTTGTCTGTCTGACCATACATATTTTACATTTTGCCTTAAGAGTTCTCTAAGTGGTTCAAATTTTGTGGCAAAATTCTCAAAAATCTTGCTGTAATATTCACACATACCAGCAAACGAGAGTAATTGTTCTTTAGATGTAGGCGCAGGAGCATTCATAATGGCATCAACATTAGATTTCTTAGGCACTACTCAATTCCCAGACAAAGAATTGTCCAGATATTCTACTGAATCCCTGAATATCTTACACTTGGTACCTTTGAGTGTCAAACCATGTTTATCCAACTTGTCGCACACCTCAATCATGTGTTTCAAATGATCTTCCTTATTACGAGAGAATATCAAGATGTCATCTTGAAAGCACTTGCCATATTTGTCAATGTCTTTGAAGATGTGAAACATTGCCCTCTGATAGACAGAAGCCAGCGAGGCGAGCCAAAACGGCATTCTCGTAAACTGGAACAAACTCTGGATGTGATGAACGTAGTCAGACTTTTGGATTCTTCAGCATGGACAACCTGATGGTATGCTGATCTGAGGTCTAACGTGGAAAATACATGTGCTCATTCCAGCATAGACACCACCTCATTGATGCTAGGCAATGAATTACAATCAAGTAAAATGTTGCCATTTAATGCCCCAAGGTCCACACACAAACACAACTTTTTATCAGGCTTGCGAGGAGAAAACCACTTACATGACTCAACCTCTTCAATAATCCCTTCCTTGATCAAATCTTTCAGCATTTCATCCAATTCTCTTCTTACATTGATAGGTACACCCCTCTGCTTTTGTCTGCAAGGAACAGCTTTATGCTACAATTTGATCTTGTGTGTAAAATCTTTTAATTTACCTAAATTCTCTGAAAATATACCTTTAAAACATTCCTTGATACATGTCTCTTCATCGCATTCTCACGCAAACTAAACATGTTCGTTGCAACTCGTTTCGCATGTTACAGGCTCCTTCGACTGGGGATTAAATATTATGCCCAACTTCCACTTGTCTCTCCATCCTAACATGTTCACTCCCTTCACAGCCACATAAAGCTTAATTTGTGCACTTCTGCCTTTGAATTCTATCTCCACACACCTATATCCACCCATTACGATCTTGGAGCCATCAAAGCTCTCAGCAATAATATCCGATTGATACAAATCCTCCAAACCCCAAATCTCCCTGAACCTCTCTTTAAAGTACTCCCTACTAATGATAGTTCAGGGAGAACCTGAATCGGCCATAAGATTTAACTCCACACGAGACACACGCACTACACACATTGGAGGACCTTTAACCGTACCATCAGTCATACCCTCCCTTGACTCTAGAATGGATAAAACAATGCCCCTTTCATCACCTGCACACTTCTTGCATTCACATATAGTTTGGATTTCACACACTTCAGTGGTGCATGACACCTTATCCTTATTTTGACTCCAACTCTTTCTCAAATCTTGCATGCGAAATTACCAACGTGGCCACTTTTCTTGCACTCTCTACCGTTTGTAGAAAAAAAAGCAAAACATGCTATGTGTGTACCACTACCAAACCTATATTATACAGTCGACTTTTCTGTTATGTTGATCTTCCTAACACCTGCATAGCTATTAGCACTTGGAATTGCACCAGAAGTGCTGGCAGCAACTTCCTCACTATGACGCTCATCCATCCTTTTCACTAAACACACTCCTTCAGAGTCATTCCCTTGCACATTTACATTCTTAACTGCTGACATCCATTTCTCAGACTGCTCCAATGCCTTGGTCGTAGCAATAGTATCTTGCAAATTGGGGTCACCCACAACCCATAATTGTGCTTGGGCTTTCTTGCTCTTAGCATGTATTATTATTTGATCATGAAACATTTCATCAGTAATGTTACCAAAATTACAATTTAATGGACAAAGTCCTTAGTGCAGTCAAAAACCCGTCAAAAGATTCCTCTTCTTTTTGGGCTCTTGTATAGAATTTGAATCTGTTCAATGCCACACTGGTAGTGGGTTTTTATCTTAACTGCATTCTTAAAATAGCTTCTTAGTAAACACCTAATTTGTTTTGTCCTTCAGGCCTAACTTGAGGTAATGTCCGAACTAGGGCAATGTAATAATATACTTTTCTTCTGTTCAGCTCCCATCCGATCCCCCGTCTATGGCTCTCATGTAAGTGAAAAACTCTTCCATCCATCTCACCTATGGAAGGGGAAGTTCGCCCTTCATTTGTAAAAATTTTGCTGGAGGTTCAAATTGCATGTTTGAAAAACAATTCCTAAGTTTGCAAACCAATCAATGCTTGAGTACAGTAGAACATGTTTTTTTTTTAACAATATCATAACGGTGGAATGCTTCTGTAAAGTTTTTGTCTATATTTTTCTCCTGAACTCTGATCAGGTTTACTTTCCTCAAAATATGTTATTATACAGGGAAACTCAGTATGGAGTAAAAGTTATTGAAAGAAATCAGTATCACTACTGACTGACAAATAACGTTTACTGACTGACTTGAAGGAAACGTTTTGTTTTCTTTATCTTCATGTTACCTCTCGACGAACTGGAAACTGTATCTGCTGAAAGAGAATCACATCCAAGATGGCAGCTGCATTTGTAATGACGTACATACGCTGGACGGCTGGACATCAGTGACGTAGGAAACATTGCTGCTGATGATGCGAATAAGTTTCACTTGCAGTCATCATTGTGGAGACTTAGAGAACATTCCATGGAACCTGAAGTCCATGGCACTTTTGAAAAAAAACACGCGTCGACGGCCGCACACCTGGAAATTATGGTGCAAGGAAAAATTCACAGTAGGGATGTACCGATTATAATCCAATATCCAAAAAGGTAAATCCAAGGTGTAGGGACACAGATGAATGCAAATTTGCTCCTACAAATTTGATTCAAAATTCGATAAAAGCTTCAATTAAATCTGTGGGTAGGTGAGGTAATCCACTCCTGTGCTGAGAATATGGTAGGATACCTCACCAACTCATTGCTATAGTTATGATCCAGAAATCTGTTTTGTATAAAAGATGTATTAGAAACAACATTCAACATTCACCTGGAACCTAGAATACACTACAAATAATAACATAGCATGTGAATGGAACATATGCAAGTATGCTGTGCAATACATCGCAATGTAACAAAAACATTTTTTAAATCATTTAACTTTGTAGTGAGTGAACTTGAGCCAACAATTCATAATTCATCCAAGAGAAGCAGAAATAATGCAACACCAGAATGCTCCCAACTTCTCAAGTCTTCCACTGCGAGCTTTTTGGATTTTGTTTTTGATGGTGAGTGTGATGAAGGTCAATAAATCAAGGCCCGTTATGGACTTGTTACAAGGCCAGTTTTTTTCTTTTGTTTTGTTTTCCTACACTTGCCTTAAACACCAACTTGCAGCAGCTGAAGGCTCTGATCTTCTTCATCCACAACCTCATGTGCACCTCACACATTTCTTAGCTCCTCCCAGTATGAGGTGGTGGCCACAGGGGCTTGCTACCACCCCACTGTGTGATGAGTTTGGAAATGGGTAGGGTTTCAATGGTACACAGTGCTGCCACGTTGATTGACAAACAGCCTGGGGAAACTCAGGGCTTAAGCTTAAAGCACCCTGGCTGTTTTCAATCAGCAAGGCTGCACTGTTCCTTAGAAGGCAGTGGCCCTGCAGCCTTGCAGAGCACAGAGGATCAGGACTGAAAATAAGTAAACACTGTAAATCTGGTGATGGCAGGCACCTGTGCACTAGTGCAAACGTCTTTCTTAAAGAGCCTGCTTTTGCCTGACCTCGCACAAAGTGAGTGTCAGAAGTTCCAAACAATTCACTACTATCACAGTTCTAAGCATAGGTAACAGGGAAGAATTGAGGCATGGGTAAAGGGGTGCAGCCCTTTTGCCCTACTCAAGCAGCCGCCCCTGCTTAAGGAACCCCTTTTTTTGTTTAAATCTTTTTTTATTGATTATACTTTTTCACTTTATGCTTTACAAATGCAACCATTAACAGTTGCAAGAGACACCAATACAAAGTCAAATACGTTGCCTTTCATTGGACATACTCCCACTTTTAATGCATCTACATAATCTCCCCAGCACTTTTAAAACATTTTATACATTTAACTGCCTCAGTGTTGGGTTCAAGTAAAGGGCCGTGTACAGAAGATAAACTAGTGTAGTGCACCATTAGCCGACAGTGAGGAGAATTCTCTTGTGGATAGATTGCTGGCGGATACCAATTTGTATTGCCAGTAACATGACATTCCTAGTTAACCCTTTGCATATCTGGAGGCGGGATGGAAAGTTAATGGGGCGAATTAAAAATAACAGAAATATCTTGGCCCAACTATAATGGCGTTGGCCCACCCAGTCCATGAATGTGAAGGTGCAATTCATACTGGAAACCAATTGTATATTTTGCCGTGTAGACTGTGCGAGTCCTGTACTTGGTTCTGGATGTAACGCAACTTGCATATGTCGTGTGGGTGGGCTATGGGGTCTCCTCATCCCCCTCCGCTGCAAGCACCTTGCCTCCCATGGGGCCCAACTCTGCTTGGAACTCAATTTGGAAGTCATGCATTATAGTGTCCCAGTTAGCTGCAATGAGGATTTTGCGGAGGCAGAGAGTTTCCTCTCTATGTTGGGTAATACTTTCATCCTTAGCCCACCCTAATAGTGAATGTCTCCAAGCTAGTGGGGAAGGAGGTTCAGGAGATTTCCACCACCTCATGATTAAGCACTTAGCCACCAGTTAACCCAAGCCCAGAAAACGAAACGTTACCCTCTGTCACTTACTCCTATGAAAAAGGTTTAGTATGCATTCCTCCCAGGTGTGAGTCATGGTGCATCCAGTGCAAGACAAGAGGATAGTGTGGATGTGACTGACCGCCAGTACGAGGCGAGGATTTCTCAGGACCATGGCATGTGGAGAAGTTCCACATCTGGAGTGTGGAATCTGGGGCATGCTCCATCAGTGCAGTGGAAGTATTGGTTAATTTTAGCCAGGGTAAGATATGCCCTTTGTGTGTTGCAATATTGAATTCGGCGAATTTGGGATTTCCGGGTAATCCTATTAGGGCCTTACAATATTGCAGCCCATTCCTTGTCAGCGTAGGGATGGGTCTGGTCTGCCTCCCAGTGCAGTCTTTGGGGCGAGACTGACACTGCCTTGTAATGATGCAGCGAGGCAGCGAACCATCTGGTGTGATGCCTGACCAATCTCATAACATGTAGGTATTGGACAGTAAGGAGTGCTGAAGTTCCCCTATCGTATCTCCCCCTCAGTGTCCCAAAACTGCAATTAATAAAGCGTACAATAAAAATTGCCCTGGGTGCAGGCCGTATCTTCCACCAGCGTATCGTAAGGTAGCAAAATGCCATCTCTCTATAGGTCGCCTAGTGTTTGGAGGCCAGCCTCCCACCACGTTGACAGTTCAGAGGATGTGGTAACTGTTGGGCCTTAGGGGTGCCTAATATGGGCAACGCCAGTGCATATGGAATCATTGTACGTGTGAGGTATAAGCTTTAGTGATAGCAACGGTGTGCGACTCTAAGTAATAGGGAGTCCAGTGGCCTACATCGGGTGCAGGGGTGAAACACTGGAAGCATCGCTTGGAGCATTCAGGCTGGTAATATTGTGACTGTATTAGAGAGTTGGAGTCCGACCATCCATCTGTCCACCCATTGGAGCTGGAAAGCGAGATAGTATTGCTCCATATTTGGGACTGCTAGCTGTCCCCATCCATAGGCAAATATAGCTTAGAAAGCGATATGCGGTAACAGAAGCTACTCAAGATGAAGTCCCTCATGGTGCTTTCAAATGCATGAAAAAAGGGGGAGCACAACATAGTATGGAAAGTTAGTGAAATAGTATATGAGTCTTGGTAGGACCACCATTTTAAGTAGTGCTATCCGACCCATGACCGACAGGGGGAGCGTGCACCAGAAAGCCATCTGGGATCTTATAGCAGTTGCCGCCCTTGCAAGGTTACCTTCAAGCAATTCAGCTGGTTGATGATAAATTCTAATCCCTAGATATCTGAATGCATTAGATTGTCATACTATGGGGACACTGCTGAGTGACAGGGCAGCATCGGGACATGTTGGTGTGAACGGGTACCAACATGATTTTGCCCAGTTCACTCTCAAACCAGAGAGGGCAGCAAAATCATTAAGCATGTGAGCCAGTGTAGAGGGTCCAATTTCAGGTCTCGAAGATATAGAAGGAGATCATCAGCATACAGAGATATGAGGTGAGTGTCATCTCCTTGGGGGATGCCCAAGCCCGCACCTTATACTCGAATGGCAGCTGCAAGCAGCTCTATAGCTAGGTAAAAAAGTAAGTGGGGAAAGTAGCATACCTGGTAGGTACCATGACATATCGGGATTGAGTCTGATATGTAGAAGCCCATCTTCACTCTGTCTGTCAGCTCAATATAGAGCAGTTAAACCAGACGACTAAACTGGGACCCAATAACATACCGAGGCAAACTGGCAAAAAGAAAATCCCATTCCAGAGAATCAAAGGCTTTTTTCAAGTCAAGCACAAGATGTGTGGAGTTGGTGAAGTTTGGCTAATATTTTATAGTCCGGGTTGAGTAAGGCTAAGGGGCGAAAAGAGCCCAGGGCAGTAGGATCCTTATCTGGTTTAGGTAGAGAGATTAGTAGTGCCTCATGTAGCAACTCAGGAAGAGGGGAAGCAGTGAGAGTATCAGCATATAAGATGTGAAGGAAAGGAGCCAAAACAGAGGCAAATGTTTTATAGTATTGGGCAGGTAGGCCGTCCAGTCCCCGGGTCATCCCCCAACACTAGGGTTTGATGGTCTCACGAATTTCAAAGAGCATGATTGGCTCATCCAGCTCTTCACGCTAAACAAGGGAGATAGAGGATAGGTGTATTGATGAGATGAGTTCAGTAAGGTGATCTGGGCTGGGCCTGACAGTGGATTCATCGAGGGAAGTTAGTGGTGTGTCAATTCAGCAAGTAATTCGTGCTATGTATGCAGAAGGTGTCTCTTCTGAGAGCTCAGTGATAGAATGGGATGCTGGGGTTGTTTCTGGCATAGAAACCACACCAGTATTTGTCCCACGTGGTCCGATGATGCATGAGTGCGTGCCAAGTGTGCTTTGTAGTTTAAATATCGCAGAAGCTATAGTAATGAGGTGTATTCACTGTGTGCTTCATCAAGTCGACTAGCATATCTGGCTGTGTAATCAACTGTGTTTCAAGTTGTAAAAGTCTACGCTCGCTGTTTGCGATTGTGTCATCCAGCTGTCTGTGATTATTCCATGTAATACCTAAGCTGTGCCCCCTCATGGAAACCTTAAATGTATCCCACTCAATCAACTTATCAGTGGGAGAGCTGGTGTTAAGGTTGAAGTATTCCCTTGTGGCAGTGCCTAGGAACTCCCTGAACTGCCACATGGGTGCGATAGGGACTTCTATTTCCCAAGCCAGTGTAAGGGATTGGGGGTTGTGGTCCGAGTGCGTACGACCCAGATTGTTGGTCTGTCGAACCATAGGTTGTAGTGCGGTTGACCCCACTATGTCGTTGATCCTTACATGCAAGTTGTGTGGTGAAGAATAAAAGGAGTAGAATCTTACAGAAGGCTTGCAACTACGTCATATGTCTGTGAGGGACCAATGCTGCAGCCAGTCATTCCATGTATGGCCGTTTGACGAGGCAACCATACGTGGCAAGGGAGGGAATGATTGGTCCAGAGTAGTGTTGAGAACAAAGTTAAAATCCCCTCCTAAAAGCCACGGGATCCTACTCTATCTAGACAATATGCCAGTTAATTTGTGTAGGTATGAGATCTGTTCTATGTTGGGGGCATATATTGCTCCTGAGAGAATCTGCCTGCCGTCTAGGCAACCACGTATGCATACATATCTACCGTCTGTGTCCGTTGCCACATCTTCTTCCACAAATGGAGTTCCCTGCCTCACCAACACCAGCACCCCCCTAGCATAAGGGAAGTGGCCAGTGGCAAACACCTGGTCCCGCTATCGTTGACAAAGACGTGTGTCAGAAACATCTCTTGGCAACAGTGCTATGTGAGTGGATTTACGCTTAATGTATGAGTACACTGCATACCGGCATGAGGATGTTTGCATAGCAAGTTTGGTGCCAAACCCTGCTGGCTGGTTCTAGGACTCAACAATCATGGTGTGCTGTCTCGTCCTGCAACTGTGGGGCCCTCAAGAACCCCAGAACACCTCCAGCCTTCTACCAATTGCCCTGCTTTTGTGGGAAAAAGACTTGATTTCTGCCAATTGACTTTAAGACCCGACACTCTAGCTAATGCGGCTAATAAGTCCCTCGCTCCCTCTAATTCTGAACCGGTGTCTCAAAGAAACAACAATAAGGCACCCACATATAGCGCAATATGCTGTGTTCGATGCACCACCACTATCCCTCTGTAATGTAGTCCAGTTCTTGCCCTGGATGCCAAAGGCTCCTTGGCCAGAGCAAACAGTAATGTGAAGAGCGGGCAGCCCTGCCTCGTACCCCTCCCCACATGATAGGCCTCAGAGATCACACCCCCCGTTTTGATTCTAGCAGTGGAGTTCACGTACAGCAAAGATGTCCATTTTATGAATTCTGAGCCTAGCCCAAATCTCTCCATCACCCTAAATAAATATTGCCATTCTAGGCTATCAAAGGCTTTTTTGATGTCGACCGCAAACACAGCTGCCTCCTCTCTATCATAGGTCTCAGACTCCAGAATACGCATCAGCCTTCGGGTATTTATTGCCGTGTTATGTGTTGGGATGAACCCCACTTGGTCTATGTGTATGAGATCCACCATGTAGGGAAGTAATCTTGTAGCTAGGATTTTTTAAGACTTTATAATCTATGTTTAGCATGGAGAGTGGCCTGTATGCTGGCTTATCTATTGTTGATTTGCTGGGTTTTAGTACTGGGATGATTAACGCTTCTCTTGGGAAGCTCGGCAAAGACCCTCCCTTTTTCGCCCGATTATATACTTCCACCAATCTTGGCCCTAGTACGTGGACATACGTTGAGTAAAACTCAACCAGAATCCCGTCTGTCCCTGGCGTCTAATTCCTGGCCATGACCTTTATGGCTGCTCTGACCTCTTGCAGCTCTATATCCCATCCCAATGATTCGGCTGCTTCTTCATCAATAGTAGGTAAAGCCTGTGTCCCTATGAAACTATCAATATCTGCCCTTGATGTCACCGTCTTGCTCTTATATAGCTCAGCATAATATTTAAAGAACACTGTGTGTATGTCCCATTGTGTATATACTTCTCCTTCTAACTCATCTCAAATCTCAAGTATAGGTGAACCTCTTTTGGCTGGGTTGGCAAGCCGCGCCAGCATCGCCCACGATTTGTCTCATTCCTCATGAGTTCGGACCATATCGTTTTTGTTATCAAAGTAGCGGAGGCGTTATACATGTTCCGCCACAGCCTCTTTGGCGGCCAGGAGTTGTTCCTGGAGTTCACGATTGCCCGGCCTCTCTCACTCGAGATCCCTGAGATTTTGTTCAGCTTTAAAGTGTCTCTCAACAGTGTTCCCCTGATCCCCACCATCTCTGAGATGCATTTCCCCCTAATTACCACTTTAAATGCGTCCCATTTGTTCAACGGATTATCAGTCGTCCCCGCATTATCTTCAAAGTACTGTCCTATCGCAGATAACAATGTTGCGCTGAAGACCTGGTCTTCTAATGCATCCGGTCTGAGTTTCCAAGTGGAGATGCAAGGTCGTTCTCTAGTCCTGTGAAGCCCTATCAGTAGGAGGTTATGGTCAGAAATCATTCGGGCTAAATATTTGCTGGAGCTCTCATGTTTGTGTACATCAGGGGAGCAAAGTGTAGCATCTAGCCTAACATGTAGATCATGTAGGTATGAAAAAAATGAATAATCCCTATCTCGTGGATGTAAAGTTCTCCAGGTGCCTATGAGTCCCTATTGAAGTTGCCGTGCTCTTCGTGCTTCTGCCATACGTACAATGGGGGAATCTCTCAGGGGCATGTGAGACCGGTTCAACTCTATATCTGTAATGCAATTAAAGTCACCTCCTAATATCACTGAGCCAGTCAGGTATGCAGCCAGCTTCCTAGACAAGGCTGTGAAGAAGGAGGCCTGATCTGTGTTTGGACTGTATAAGTTCCCTATCGTTATGTCTCTGCCATATAATTTTCCCATTAGGACTACATATCGCCCCTCTGGGTCGATTATGCGTTTAATACATTGAAAAAGAACTCCCACCCTCACCCATATGAGGACCCCTCTAGCAAAGTCTGAATAATTTGTGTAATGCACCTGTCCCCTCCATTTTTTCTGAAGGGCTTCCCCTTCTTTAGCAGTAATGTGGGTTTCTGGGAGAAGCGATGCTTGGATCTCTCTCCTAACCAGGTATGTGTGCGGGAAACATCCATCACAACGCAGTCATTACAACAACCTACCTTTACAACGCAACTGCCTTTACATCGCATGCCATTACAACGCATACCATTGCAACGCATGCCATTACAACCCATTTTAAGGTAAGTATTGGAGACTTTTTAGTTTTATGGTGGGTGTGGGTTTTGAAGTACATGGGAATAGTATTTTTTACCCCTACACTATCCAACACTTACCTTACTGTTGCCCTAAAAGTATTATGCGTTGTAATGGTATGCGTTGTAATGGTATGCGTTGTAATGGAATGCCTTGTACTAGTAGTTTTTAAAAATGTGTTGTAATGATATGCGTTGTAAAATCATGTGATATAAAGGTAGTTGCGAAGTGAAGACTGTGTTGTTAAAGCATGTGTTGCAAATGCTTGCGTTGTAACATCATATATTTATGCGTGCACCTTATGGCGCTTGGTCATGGTGTGCATTCCTCGCAGATTCCAGGAAACAACTTTAATATCTACGGTGGAAACCATTAGGTCAGTGTCACTTTAAGTCTATTAAGTGCTTCCATCCAGTCACGCCCCACTCCAACTCGTAATTCCCTTATACAACAAACACCACAACAACCCCTCCCCAGGACATGCAACAGTCCAGTACCCATCCAACACGATACCAATGGCATCGACACGCAGAATACCTGTGCTTTTGTAGTTGGGGGAGGAGTCAAGAGACTGTATCCTCGGGTCCCTCAACTCCCGGTTCCTCTCCACCCAAACTGACAAGTACTGGGTCCACCCATCCATTCTCTAACTCACTGGTTGGGAATCCCTTTCAATGAGAACATTTACCCCCTATATAGGTCTAAAAAGATATCAACGGGTGCAATTATTGTCCTTAAATATTCATCTGTCACTAAAGACTCCGTTCAGATGAGGTCATCCACTGATTTGGGGGTGACTTTTAGTAAGTCAGTGTCGGATTCCTCGGCTGAGCTGACACTTCGGGAGCCATCTGGTGTTCCTCGGAGACTTAGGGCTGTGTTCCGCATGACTGAGTTCAGCAACTTCCCGCAAAATTCTATGTCTTTCTTCCCTGGCTTCCTCTGAGGATGGTGTGCCAGTCTTTTCAGGAGATCTTTGCTTCTTCTAGGTCATTTCCCCAATTGAGTTCTCCCAGGATCTTCATATCTGGGTTGATTCCAACCATTCCCATATTTCTTGGGGAGACTGGAAGAATTTGGTTCCTGTGGGAGATGTCACTGTGAGTCTAGCTGGGAATATAATTGCGTACGGAAGCTGGAGTTGCCTAAGGCACTGCTTCACAGCTAGAAAGGAGGCACGTTGCCTCTGTACTTCTTTCGTCAAATCCTGAAAGATCATTATTTTTCTGTTTCCGATTTGCAGATGTGTATTTTGTCGAGCTTGTGCTAGAATATGATCTCGGTCTCTAAAATGAAGTAGGGGAGCAATGACTGGATGTGGGGGGACCCCAGGCTTTGGGGGAAGTGCCGGCACCCTGTGCACTCACTCCAGCGCATAGAATTGCTATAGGCCCTCAGGGGCCACTTCTGTTTTCAGCCAGCATTCTTCGAATTGCACCATGTCACTGCCTTCTGTTCACTCTGGAAGTCCAATGATTCTTATATTATTTATACGGGACCTCCCTTCGCTGTCTTCTGCACACGTTTCTAAGATCTTCACTCTGGTCATCACCACGGATAGGGTTTTACTCATTTCAGCAATCTCCACCGGTACATCTCCCATTATACGTTCATTATTCGTTACACGTTCTGCCAGACGGCGGTGATCATCCTTCAATAGATTAAAATCTGTACCTATCACATCTATCTTTGTTTCAAGTGCTTCTCGAGATGCTGTGATGGCTTGCATGATATCAGTTAAGGTGGGACAGGGGGGAGAGGTCTCATTTGACGCTCCTCCTGCGTCATCCTCTTCATCAGTGTGCTCTTGTCTTTTGCAGGGATCCATATTATCTGGGCCTCTGCGTTTGGATACTCGCCCCATCTTTACCTAGTGGAATCTCAACTTTATCATGTAGAGCAACTGTATCAGCTAGGGACTAGAGTTCTCTTCGGTCTGTAGTGTTATCGATATTCTTGTGAGTTCCCTATATTCGGAAAGCTGTTGTTAGGTGATGAGGTAAGCACTTCACTCTGGCAGCATGCCCCGTGGTCACCCCTCCACAGAGGACAGTGCCCGTGTGACAGACTATCTGAGCGGCGGGAGAGCGGCTCGTACCTCCCCAACACAGTCAGCCCAGGAGTGTCGCCTGGGGGGACAGATCAATGCCCGTTGACTCCCACCAAGTAGGACAGTCTCTGTTATCCTTCCCGGATCCTCTTCTCTATTTCCCTCCTACTGCTTTTTGCCTACTCCAAACAGCTCCTCTATCTACGTTGTTGTGTGAAGTGTTAACATGCAAGCCATAGTAGCAGATCCTTTTGATTCAATGCACATCCACTTGCTTATTCCGGTCGCCGAAAATGGGTGAGCACTATGAATTGGGGTCTCATGAGTACTGCTTTTTGCCAACATCTCTCAGGAGGTCTCTCATTGCCGTAATCCTGCCCTCATCCTCCGTGTCTCCACCAGGAGTCTTTATCCACTTTTTTCTCTGTAGCATCGCCTCTCCTTGCCACAAGGTCCTGTAATCCTGTAGCTATCTTTTTTGAAATCCCCCGGGGCTCCTCTCAAGGCTATCCACAATGGTTGCAAAGCAGGTTGTAAATCCCTGAGGCCTTCCCAACGCCGTCCGTCACGGGCACTCTCGCTGCGCCCTGTGTCTGCTGTAATTTCGAATGTTGACACTCTTGGCGATGTTGTACTGTTTGCTATTCCACTCTTAGGGTATTTTTCTCCCCCAAGGCCTACTTAATTTTGCTGATTTGGGAGCCCCCATCTTCCTGTTGTTTAGGCGCGTCCTCTCCTCTGTCCTAGTTACTGTCGGCACCTCAGTAGCTGACTGTTTACGTGCACCATGCTCGGGGCGCCCCGACTCTCCTGGCTCTTCTGTCTTCCTATCTTCTGCTGCCCACCGGTGCTCACCATGCTGCACAGCCAGGTAAGTCCCCGCCACACTCTTGCCGCACTCCTCCTCACCGACAGCAGGTGGTATGGCGATGTAGGGCCTGGCCTTTCTTGTCCCCAGGGGCTCGCGCTTCACCTTTCCTCACTGCTTAGATGTGCGCTGCCATACCTTGTGTGCCTTTCATTGATTGTTCCCCCGCGGGGGTTAGTGCACCTCCACTGCTGCACTTTCGCTCTCCTTCTCTGGGATGGTAGGGTTCCTCCGACGGCCTCTGCCGCAACAGCCACCAGGCCTAGTGCTGACTCGCGGCTGCGCTCCAGCCGCCACTCGACTGTGTATCCCACAGTAGTCACAGTCGCACCGTAGCCTTCAAGTCCATCTTGCAGTTCCCGCTGCAGCAGTCGGAGCCACTTGCTCAGAAGCGGTTGCAGCTCGAACACTTCTTTTCTTCACACCTGCTCAGGAGTGGCCGCCTTCTCTCACAGCTTGACCACCATGTTTGCTTTGTGCTCATTTGCCTCTCAGTTCTGGCACTCTCGGGACTGACTCAGTTACTACAGCTCACTCCTCTCACTGCCCACAGGCATTTCCAGACCCCTAATGAGCTTATGGGGGCACTGGTCTTCAGGATGACTGCGGATGGAGTGTCGCCGGGCGGGAGCCCCTCGAGTCGCGTCCTACTCCATTGGCGGTTAGCCACGCCCCCTTCTTGTGTGTTTTTTTCTGAATGACCCAGTGAAACTAACTGGAGTATCTAAACCGGGATTGGACAAAGTGAAGGTCTTCTACGAGAACTCATATAAAATAAGAAAAACCCTGTCCAAAGACATTATAATCCAGTGGCTGAGAGCTGTTCGGCCAGACGTTTCTGTTTGTTAATTCCACAATAAATATTCTATCAATCCACACCAGGGCTTTTGGCATCCTTACTCTCATAACATCCCCAAACCTCATTCACAGGGTGAAAGAAAGAAATTAGGTTTTGTCTTGACTATAGGGGCATCTTTTTAGTCACAAAAGCTGATGCCCATCCAATTCTTATGGCTGCTGAATTGATTGACAGGTTGGGGGCAGGCAATGATCTGAGTACTTTTGATCTCACATCAGGGTACTGGCAGATAGGTCTGACCCCTAGGAGTCAAAGAGAATTCAGCATTCCCAACCCCAGATGAACACTCCCAGTTCACTATGATGCCCTTTGGATTAAAGAATGACCCTGCTCCCTTCCAAATGTTGGTGAACAAAGTCCTTGCTGGGCTGGAATCCTTCAGTGCAGCTTACGTTGATGATATTTCTGTCTTTAACTCCACCTGATAAAATCACCTGATCCACATTGGGAAGGTCCTTTAGGTTCTGCAGAGTGCAGGACTCACTATCAAGGCTAGCTCACGCCAGATAGGGCAGGGCACAATTGCATACTTGGGCCACCTTGTCTGTGGAGGCCAAGTTAAAGGCCTACAACCCAAAATCCAGACAATTCTGGACTGGGTAGCTCCAACCACCCAGAGCCAAGTGAGGGCATTCCTTAGTTTGATTGGGTACTACAGGAGGTTTGTGCAGGGATATGTTCCATTGTGGCCCCCCATCACAGAACTAACCTCCGAAAAGATGCATAAAAAGGTTAACTGGACATTGAGCTGTCAAAAGGCTTTTGACACTCTCAAAGAGAAATGTGCCCAGCACCCATTCTAAAAGCTCCAGATTATACCAAGCAGGTCATAGTGCAGACAGATGTCTCTGAACATGGGATAGGAGTGGTCCTGTCCCAGACCAATGATGATGGCCAAGCACCACCTGTTGCTTTCATAAGCAGGAGGCTTCTCCCCAGACAGCAGCGTTGGAGTGCATTTGAGGGGGATGCCTTTGCTGTGGTTTGGTCCCTGAAGAAGCTGATACCATACCTGTTTGGTTCTCACTTACTTTCCTAAACTGACCACAGATCACCTCTCAGATGGCTAAGGCAAATGAAAGGTGAACACCCCAAACTGTTAATTTGGCCCATATCTCTACAGAGCATGGAATTCAGAGGAACACAGACCTGGGCTGGGACTGGCCATGCCAATACAGATGGCCTTTCCAGGTTCTTACACTTATAAGATGAACACTCTCTAGGGAAAGGTTAGTTTAATCCTCTTTCGTTTGGGGGGGGGGGGTCATCTAGGAAAGTGCCTTTTTTGACATGGTTAGCCTCCACTTTTTGCCTGATGGGATTTCGAAGTTAGGTGTCCTGGGTACCTGCTAATCAGGTTCTCAGTGCCAGGCCACTTTCCTAAAACGGTGCCATTATTGGCACAACTTCCACTACTCCTGTAAGTCCCTAGCAATTGGTACCAATGATACCTAAGGCCTGGGTACTGAAGAGGACCCCAAGGACTGCAGCACAGATGGTGTCATCCAAGGGACCCCTCACCAAAACCATGCAAACTGCCATTGCAGGTTCTATGTCTTGGTGCAGAGAAAACCGAAGAGTCACCGTGGCCACATACACGGTATGAGGTATAGGCAAGTCACCCCTACTGCGTGCCGTACAGCCCTAAATCAGAGTGCACTACATCCAATGCATGGACATAGCTGCATGAGCATATATGACCCTACAACATCTAAGTCCATTCTTGGATACTGTAAATGCACAGGGAAGCCATAGAGAGTACATGGGCTGGAAGTTTGTCACTACGAGTTTCTAGCTCCATGATGGTTTTGGGGTTTCACCCCTCATCAGCCAGGATAGCTTGACTCCAGTGGCATGGAGAGCACGGGACCCACACACGTCTGGGCATACCCTTCCCACTTAGGGCGACAAATGCAAAAGGAACAAATGATGGACAGAATGCTGAACAATGCAAACATTCACCCCCAGTAACAAAGATCTGGGTTTAATCCATTGTTCTTTTACTCACCACGCCATCCCAATTTGGACCCAGCCATATGCAAATCAGTCTTGACCCTCTTCCTTATGGGAACAGTCCAGCCCGAACTGCCAAGCCAGATTCTCCCTGAACCGGAAATAAGCATTTTGAAACCGATCCTAGGATGCTTGTTTCCACTCCAGAGAGGACCTGGCCTGGCAATTCGGGCTGGACTGTTCCCCCATTGGGCGTAGGGTCAAGACTGATTTGCATATGGCTGGGTTCAAACTAGAATGGCATGGGGAGCAAAAACAATGATGGATTTAGGCCCAGATCTCTGTGCTGGGGTGAATGTATGATATTGTTCTACATTCTGTCCATCAATTGTTCCGTTTGCATTTGTCATCCCAAGTGGGATGGGTATGCCCAGACGTGCATGGGTCCTGTGCTCTCCATGCCACTGGAGTCAAGCTATCCTGGCTGATAAGGGGTGGAACCCTGAAACTGGTCCTAGGATGCTTGTTTCCAGTCCAGGGATGACCTGGCCTGGCAATTCGGGCTGGACTGTTCCCATTGGGCTCAGGGTCAAGACTGATTTGCATATGGCTGGGTTCAAACTATAAGGGCATGGGGAACAAAAAAAACAGTGGATTTAGGCCCAGATCTCTGTACTGGGGTGAATGTATAACATTGTTCTACATTCTGTCCATCAATTGTTCTTTTTGCAGTTGTCACCCTGAGTGGGACGGGTATGCCCAGACGTGGGTCCTGTGCTCTCTTTGCCACTGGAGTCAAGCTAAATAGGCTGATGAGGGGTGAAACCCCGAAACCGGTCCTAGGTTGCTTGTTTCCAGTCCAGGGAGGACCTGGCCTGGCAATTCGGGCTGAACTGTTCCCATTGGGCGCAGGGTCAAGACTGATTTGCATATAGCTGTGTTCAAACATGGTGGCATGGGGAGCAACAATCTATGGATTTAGGCCCAGATCTCTGTACTGGGGTGAATGTATGACATCGCTCTACAATCTGTCCATCAATTGTTCTTTTTGCAATTTTCTAAAAAGTGCCATTTTTACATTAGGATTAAAACTCCTTCTTTACCATTAAAGGGAGCTTTTAGTTACAATTCACCAAATCCGAGTTTCTACCTATTCCCAATCAGATGTTACAGTTTATTTTATGTAATAAGGTAACTCAAATGTTGACCTATGTGAGAGGTCGTCCGTGCAGTAGCGAAAAATGACTTTAGGATGTCACTACCAGGACATGTAAAACTTAAAAGTTTCCTACTGTTTAAAGACACTGCACACTGTCCTCTGGGCTGTTCAGGGTCTTCCCTAGGGACCTGGACTCCAGGACGTTACAATGGGGCAACGTTAGTGCCCAAATCCCCCTGAGGACTAACCGCAGTAGCAGTCACTGACATTGCTCCGGTGGTAGTCCCCAAAGGGAAGGTGCGTTGGGAGTAGAGAGAGAAGCGAGGGAGAGGACAGATGTTCATTGGCTACTTCTCTGCACGCGTGGGTGCTGGAAGGATTGTTGTCCACAGGGTTCAAGACTCATAAGAGTGCCAGTTATTTTAGGGGATCACAAGACTGCAAGGTGTATCTGTAAATTATAAAGATTAATAGCTAAATGCATTGCAGTGCAGTATGGATTTGAAGCATTGTAACCTGCTATGCGATCACACATACCATGTGTTTTCTCCAAAATCATATATGCTGATGCCATAGAATATCTCTCACTTTAGTGAAAAATACTTGACCATCTGTCCAGTTCTCATGATATGGTTTCATGCATCATGTGCGCATACATATTACATCATATGTCTTTCAAGGTTTACACGATTTACAAGGTGATTGAAAGCATCACACATTTCAGTTCTAGGCAAGGCAGTGCCAAAGTTCCATAAGCGTGTGCTCTACGCAGCGCATAAACACTGATGTCCAACAAAAGCAAGATGCAATTGTCAATGTCTTTCTTTCAAAGCGATATCAAATAGCAATAAAGAGCAGCATGCCAATTGTCACTAAGTTCTGAGCACACCATGAAATTCTGAGATCACCCAGTTCTCTGTAAGTCAAAGCATGATGAGAAAACGCTGCTTTTACCTTGTGTTCAACGATTGTTTTCATAGAGTGGCTGCCCCTAAATGCAGAGCTGGAATATCTAAACATTGCGTCCTTTCTTTGTTTCTTTTCTTTGCAGGAGTAGAAGCAGTTCCAGTAGGACAGGAATCTGGGACATGATGTCAGGAGCACAGATAAGCGGTTCTCCGATGAGGCTAAGCACTTATCCGCAGCGAAGGTGTGGTTTAAATAGGCGTGCCCTCCACGTGTTTTCTCAGCTCACGTCGAGAGCTGTGGCAGTGTGGTTTAAATAGTGTTATCATGCACTGCATTTACTATGATGCATCAGGGCAATCTGAGTGCTGGGAAGTGAGGCAGTGTGCGCCCATCCTCCTCCTGGTTTAAGTAGGCATGGCCTCCACATCTTTGCCACCTCATGTGGAGAACCACTGCAGTTTCTCAATGGTTGCCTGCACGCGGAGCAGTGACTCAGTGTGTGTAGTACCTACATGCAGAGTGGTGACTCAGCAAGTGTGTGTTGGCACGCTGAGCAGTTTGCACATGCTTCATGCTCATTAGTTAGCATGAGCCTATCACTGCCACCAGGGATAAAAACGCAGAACCAAACGTAATAACAAAAAAGTAATGTCTCAATATAGTGCCTACCACTACCACCAGGGAACAGTGAAGCACATAAACGTTACACATATAGATATCAAAAGTGAGGGGGAACACTCTTAATAATCATAAGTTGTGGACCATCGTGTCCATGGGGTCATTATGAGCGTGCAGTAGTGTGAGCTGTTGCGGGGACCATGACACGTATATGTATTAAAAAGGAATGTTTAGATCTGTCAAAAGTTTTAGTTTGCCAGATCGAAATGGCAGTTTTAAAATGGCATACACATGCTGCAATGGCAGGTCTGACATGTTTGAATGGCTGCATAAGTGGGTGGCATAATCAGCACTGCCGACCAGCTAGTATTGTTTACTTTACAGGCCCAGGGTAGATGTAGAACCACTTTGCTAGGGACTTACAAGTGAATTAAATGTGACAATTGCATGCACGTTCTAACATGGTTTAAGGGCAGAGAACAAACAGTTTAGCACTGTTTAGCAGTAGTAATGTGTGCAGAGTCCTAAAGCCAGCAAAAAAGGTGTCAGCAAAACAGGAGGGTTGAAGGCAAAAAAGTTATGGGAGAACCACACCAAAGATGCCAGGTCTAACAAGAATGTACTCTTTTTTTGATCTTAGTCAAATATCACCATCCTGTAATTGAATTTGTACAAAACTCTACATGTAGAAAGACTTTAGTACTGAGCCTGCTTGAGGGGCTCACCTTAAACCTCGGGTGGCTCCTGCAGCAAACCGCATTGCAAGCGGGTTCCCGCTGGGGGCTGTGGCACCTGCGGATTAACCCCAATATTCAGTATATGCCTTTTTGGAGGCATTGCAACTTACCTATAGTCCTTTGGGCTTGGGGGTTGCTGGCAGCCCCCTGCTTGAACCATTGTGCAGCTCAGGTCAGAGCCAGTACTCTCAAATTACCTCTTGGCCTTCCTGAAGAGGTGGTATATCATTTGTCTAAGGCAAAAAGAACAATTCATGGACAGAATGCTGAACAATGTCAGACAGTCCCCCCAGTACAGAGATCTGGTTCTAAATCCATAGTTTGTTTGCTCCCCATGCCATTACACTTCAAAACCAGCCCTATGCAAATCAGTCTTGACCCTGTTCCAACAATCCAGCCCGAACTGCCAGGCTAGGTCTTCCCTGGACCAGAAAAAAGCATCCTAGGATGAGTTTCGGGGTAACACCCCTCATTAGCCAGGCTAGCTTCACTCCAGTGGCATCGAGAGTACGGGTTCCATGTCTGGAAATACCTGTCCTACTCGGGGTGACAAATGCAAAAAGAACAATTGATGGACAGAATGCTAAACAATGTGAGACATTCACCCCAGTACAGAGATCTGGGCCTAAATGTATCATTTTTTTGCTCCCCATGCCATTCCAGTTCAAACCGAGCCATAAGCAAATCAGTCTTGACCCTGTTACTCATGGGAACAGTCCATCGAGGAACTGCCAGGCCAGTGATGAGGGGTGAAACCCAGAAACCGGTCCTAGTATGCTTGTTTCCGTTCCTGGGAGAACCTGGCTTAGCATTTTGGGCTGGACTGTTTCCAGGAGGAATAGGGTCAAGACTGATTTGCATATGGCTGGGTCTAAACTCGGTTGGCATGGTGACTAGTGTCTTGACTGGCGGTGAATGTTTTGATGTTTTCTGCATTCCGTCTATCATTTGTGTGTCTTTTGCTTTCTCGCCCTAAGAGTGCCGGGTATGCCCAGATGTGGGTTCCGGGCTCACTGTGCCACTCGATTCAAGCTAGCCTGGCTGATGTTACAAGACGAAGTGGTATCCCGAAAGGAGAACATATTCATGTGGAACTAGGTCAAAGTTTGGCCAGGAAAAATGTGTTGGTTGAAATATTTCCATAGTCGTGGTCCCCAGAACTATACTTAGGGTTACTGTACATCATAAATTGTCAAGCTTTACAAACCTTTCTCATCGAACCACAGCCCCCTCTGTCGAGGCTTAAAGTTTCTTGAGATTATAGGCAAATCATCCAAATAACGTTCCTGCAAGGAATTTGAAAACAATAGGCATCGTCTGTACTATTAAATTATTAAAAGATCAAGCACAGCAAAAAAGTGCTTAGCTTTGGTGGTGGGAGCCGTTAACTATTCAAGGGTTTAAATTAATGTCTGTCCAGACAGTAAAGGTTACATTGAAGAAGGGATGTGAAAAACTGGAGAAATCTGCCAAAATTATTTGAGTATGGGTAGAAAATGTATGCTTTTGGACACAATTACTCAGGTATCGAGAAATCTGACATTTAGCCACAGCATTACAGTCTATTTTATAAGTGTTTAATGGGGTGGCTGACCCAGAGGCCCTTTAATGCAATGGAATCCCAGCCGTTTGTAATTAGGTAATCACATAAGGCTGCAGTTTAGCATGACTATTCCCGATTATCCCAATTATCTTCAAGAAAGGCGAATTCAAGAGGCTTTTTGAAAGTTTGATATGGACAATCAGCAGCAGCAACAAGCAGAGAACTAAACGACATTGGCTTCTTAATCAAAGCAGTTCTTTCCCTGGGCTGACTGCCCCACTTCCAAAATGCACGAATTAAAAAAACAGAATGCTGTTTGTTTTATTTATGAAGATTGCATAGCAAAATCAATAGCTCATTTTTCTACCACATTTTAGAGTTATATTGTCTTGGTCCTTTCAGAATCATATCCTATTGATTCTGGCTCTAATGGCCAAGAGAGTCAGTGATTTGTTGGCGGGAAGACTAGTGCGGTGTGGAGGTGTCTTTGTGTTGGTTTAAATGCTGATTGTGTACTTGGCGAATTAATGAAATGGCTTTGTCAATAAGCAAAAGAGAAGTCACTTTCAACATTTACTCTGTAGCCATTTCTTCCCGGTGCCTCGTTGTTAGGATTAAAGTGTATTTTCTCCTTTTATCCCATGCTTGATTGTTTGACCACGGAGGCATAACGTAATCCACACATCAATAGCGTCTCATCAATTCAGGCAGACACAGCTGTCAAAGTGGACTTTGGTGTGTTTCCATATTATGGGTTTATCCCTTTTTAAGGTCATGGAATATTCACTGTCATTTGTTTAGTTCTGGGTCTTTCATAATCTTCTAAACTTTACAAACATATGCTAAGCCTAAATGTGAGGACTTTTCCGGAATAGTGAAGTTTATTTTGCAATTTGCCACTTCTGAAATTGAAGAAATCCAACCCACAAGCGTGCAGACTTTGTGAATTAAAAGCTTTGCTTGTTCAAGTGATCACAGAGAAGTTGTGTGCTCGTTCAGCTGTTTATTCCCTTTGAGATTTACAGGTTTATTTTGTTTCTCTCTCTCCTTAAAGAGCACATTCCCTGATGAGCAGCCCAAAACATGTTACAGTGCGTCGACCTGGCAAATATATTGATAATAATGAATATTGCAAAACGTCTGGCGCGGTGCAACAGTATCTACAGTCAGTATAATTTGGGCTAGATGGAGATAGATCTCTGTAGAGCAACTCATGAGATGTTCGGAGCATTTAAGATTTACAGAAGATTTCTCTTTTCGTATTTACAATAGTTTGTAAAGGAGCAGATGTGGGAGTGCCTGGAAAATATCTTAGCAAGGTTTGTTATCAATTAACATTTACAAACCTTTGTCGTATAAGTGAACTAAGTGATTTATCAACTCAATGTTGATTTCGATGTGTTCGAATAAATGGTGGAAATTTAAGATGTTTCGGTCTCGCTTTCTGTGGAGCAATCTGCAGAATTTTGATTCACCTGTTTACAAAATGATTATTTTTGCTTCTCTTGCTTATTTTTGTATATGGTCTTTCCCTTGTTAGTGCTTGAGAAGGGGCAACGCTCAGCCCAGGACAGTGCTTACTTTTTGACGGAGGTCGGCACTCATTTTTGAGGAATAGGACACTTTACAACGTACGCGTTTACAACGCATGCCATTACAATGCAGTCATTACAGTGATTGCGTTGTTACGACGCATACCATTACACCACTGGGCACTTGAAACATAACATAAGTAACAGTGTCCACGTGTCAAGAATGTCCTCAAGTATGCCAGTATTTTCCACAGGTGCCCTATATGCTGCAAATGACCTCTAGTATGCCAGTGACAATATTTTAACATTGATGTCCTTTAATCCAAGAATTATCCCCAGTGTGGCACTGCCAGTATTTTGTTGCAGATGTCATTCATGCTAAGAATTGCTGCAAGTATGCCAGCACGGGTATTCTGCCATGGGGATCTCTGTTAGACAATAATTACCTCCAGTATGCCAGGGCCAACGACAAATTTGCAAGCATCACATCACATTCTAGCTCACACTCACACTCATACTCACATTCACTCATCACTCACTCACACTTTAATTCATTTATCTTCACACACACACTTTTACACACTCTTACACTCATTGTTATTCATTTTCACGGACTCACTTGCATTTCCTCTTAACCCGTTCGGTGCATTGGACGGCCCCCGGTCGTCTGTCGTCACAGTGAGTGTGTGCAGAGGACGGCCGGGGGCTGTCCAAAACACGCCCACTCATTAATTCACCCGCACCGCGGCGGAATTCGCGCCGCGGTCAACGAGTAATCTAACTCATTCTAGCTCACTCATACTTACTGACGCTCATGACAAGATTTAATAGCCCTTTGCACTGGATTTGCAGCACATTTGTGACATAAACCCAGCACAAAGTGTTAGGATGGGATTTACTATCCAAATCAGGGTTTACTCTGGACAGTATTCTAAAGTAAAACAAAGTTGTCCTTTGCGCTGCTTTGCATTATTTTGTGTCAAGGGGGAATTCATTGGGTAAGGCATGGGGGTTCTACTGCAAATACCCATCAGCTCTGATGCAAATCCCTCTCTGCAAGCATTGGTACGCAGAAATGTGTCCCAAAATCACCACTTTGAGGCAGGTATAAAGAGGAAACAAAAAATCATTTCTCTTTGTTTTTCCAACTTTGAATGTGCACTGAATTGTATAGCACACATACAAAGTTGGAATAACCTTAGGGCATAGTTTTTGTTCTGGAACGGGAACATTCCAGTACAAAGTCTATGCTTCAGAGATCACATGCACAATTGCACTATGGTGCAAGAGTGTGTGCATTGGTGCATAGCTGCTAAAAGTGCGCCAGCGCACGGGAGAGAAAAAATACACTGCATCTTAATAGATGTGGCACATTTTTTCTCTCTCCCAAGAACGCATGGCAGTGCAGGAACTTTAGTGCAGCATTGCCTTGTTTCAAGTAATAATACATCTGGGCCTCAATCTCACACCGCCTCACTTACTACTTGTCACTGACTTTCACACACTATCATTCAAACACATATTTACACATACATACATACATACATTACCGCCTCATGGGTCCTCCTCATCCCAGTCTTAACCAAGTGAGGCAGTCCTGCCTTCCAACCAGCCAATCAAAACGCTTAAAGAACAAAAACCAAAAGTCACATAAACCCCTCCCACCCATCGTCATGCCTGTTTTTTCCTTGTTCCGATGGCGGTCAGAATGCTGGTGATCCGTGTTTCCTGTTTGCTGTCTCCGGTTTTTGCGAAAAGTGTTGCGGTGCCGTGAGTTTACAACAATATGCTATTGTGATCTTATTTTGTGCTTATGTTCATTCTGCAGTTATTTCTATTTTTATGCACGGCCGTACCAGTGCTCCGGTCGGCCGCGCTCCTGCTCCTTGGTCAGGACTCTCCCCGCACATATGCTGAGCTGGGGCGGGGAGCTTTCCTGCTGTCCTGGCCTCGGTCGTTCTGGTGCTGGGGTTTTCCAGCAGCATCCGTCCCCCGCGGCCATGTTCCTTGTATGTGGCTGTGGGTGGAGACTGTGGGGCAGCCCTTTCAAATTTTCAAGTCTCGAGGCACGGGACTTGGTTGATTGGGGCAGAATTTCTTGTGAGTTGCTGGGCCCTTCCTTTTGTGTGTGTTTGGCGCTTCCTTTGTGGTTTACTCCGTTTTTCTCTGGCCATGAGTGATGGGGCTTCCTCTCCAGTGCCAGCAAAAGCCGTGTCCAAACAACATTATGTCCAGGACCTGCAGGAGGATGACATTTTGCAGATTTCTATGGCTGATTTGCAGGAGTTAATCAATTCTGTTGTCCAGTCTGCGCTGCTGGAGCCTGCGGCAAAGAAGTCTAAGGATGATGATGAGGACATGGACAATTCCCCTAAGGGAAAGTACGTCCAGGGCAAAGTCTTTTCGGACATGCTGGTCCATATTAGGGAGGTACTTGGTTTTGACCCTAAATCATTGTCTGATGAGGGGTTTTACTCTTAGTATAGTTCCTCTGTGGTGGATGATCGCCCCTTCCATGCTGTCCTGAAGGATATCCTGGCTAAGGAATGGCTTGAGGTTGAGAAGCAGGCTATTCCTCACTTTCTGGGGAAGCGGTATCGCATGGCGGACTTTGACACCCAGTATACTCCGGTTCCTAAAGTTAATTCTCTTTTGTCCTCGATGGCTTCTTCTTCGTCTTCCTCTTTGTCATCGGAGGAGGCTTCCCAGCAGACCCAGTGGAGCGGAAGGTGGAGTCCGCTCTCAACGTTCATATGCGGCTTCTCATTTTGGGGTGCGTGCTAGTCCTTATGCGGCCTATTCATCTCAGGTCCTTCTGAAGGATTTTGAGAAGTTGTTTTACTGTTTGCACGATCAGGGGGACCCTACTCCTGTTTTGGCTCAGATGGAGGTCTTGGCACAATTCCTCTCGGATGAGACTTTTGATTCTTTGTGGGCCTTCTCCTCGGCTGCCGGGTCGGCGGTGGCTGGTAGGAGGTCTGTCTTGACCAAGCCTTGGTATCTTGCTGCTGCTCAGAAGGCCTTGCTCCATAAGCTGCCTTTTGAGGGCCCCCGTCTCTTTGGGGACGATTTGAGTACGATGGTGCAACGGAGAAAAAAGAAATGTTGAAACCTTTTCAGCCTGTGCCTAAGTAGAAGTCCTTTTTTCGTAAACAGGGGTCTCAGGGGGCTTTGTCTTCTCAGCCCTTTCGTGGTCAGGCCCGATGTCGGGGGCCGTGTTCCATTATAAATCCCGGCCTCAGCAACAGCAGCAGCTGCAGCAGCAGCATCCCCCTGGTGCAGGGCAAAAGTGACTATTCCATGGTGGGGGCTCGGCTCCGGTTGTTTCTGACCCATTGGTCAGTTCTAATTTCCGACCAGTGGGTCTTGTCTGTCATCAGGTTGGGTTACCGGATTCCCTTCTGGGGTCCTCCTCCTTTGGATTTCTTTCAAGTTACCCCGTTGTCAAGGGACCCCGTGAGGTGGTCTGCCATGTTGTCTGGCATCGCCATGTTGTTGTCAAAAGGGGCTATTGTGGTGATTCCAGTGGAGGAGAGGGGACTGGGGTTCTATTCCCATCTGTGTCTGGTCCCAAAACCAGATGGTTACTTCCGCCCAATTCTGAATCTCCGAACTTTGAACAAGTTGGTGCGGTTGGATCATTTTCGGATGGTCACCTTGCAGTCCGGCATTCCCCTCATCAAGGAGGGCAATTTTTTGGCTTCTCTGGACTTGGAAGACCCCTATTTTCACATTCTGGTCCATCCTGCCAGTCAGGGGTTCCTGAGGTTTGCAGTACAAGGGATGCATTTCCAGTTTCAGGTTTTGCCGTTCGGCCTCTCCACTGCCCCCAGGACTTTTACCAAGGTATTCGCTTCTGCTGTGGGTTTTTTGCAGCATCGGGGTTTCTCCGTGTTTACCTATATTGATGATTGTCTGATCTCTGCTTCCTCCTTTCCTAAGGATCTTCTGGCGGTGGAGACTACGTTGGTCTTGTTCCCGGATCTGGGGCTCAAGTTGAAGCTGGCAAGTCTCATCTGGATCCTGTTCAGAGACTTCAGTTAATCGGGGGTCTGATTGACACGACTCTGGGGGTGGTGTTTCTCCCTCCTGTTTGGATCCTTTCCCTGCCGACTCTGTTGCGGGATCTGTTGAGTCGCCCTTCTGCCCCGGCTTGTGTTTGGCTGCGGGACCAGGGGTTGGTGGCTGCCACCACTGCTGTGGTTCCTTGGGCTCACCTGCATCTCAAGACCTTGGTGACTCAGCTGTTGACTCAATGGGACTCCTCCCGGGTGGATTACGAGACTCTGGTTCCTCTCTCTCCTGCTCTGGTTCGGGACTTGGACTGGTGGCTTTGCACTACAAATCTGGAGAAGGGGATGCAGTTTTGTCTTCCTCCTCCCCTTTTGTTGACCACGGATGTCAGTCTTTGGGGTTGGGGCGGTTGTGGGGCCACGTTGGGGTCCTTGGAGGCCAAGGGTCAGTGAAACTGTCCTTGAACTGGTGGGAGTTGTCGTCCATCTGGGAGGCGGTGCAGTTCTTTCAGGTTCATCTCCACGGGACAAATCTGTTGGTTTGCACCGACAATCAGGTGGCTCGTTGTTACTTGCACCGTCAGGGGGGGACCAAGTGCACGTCTCTGAATCTGCTGGTCTCCATGATTTGTGCCTGGGCAGAATCTCACCTGTTGACCTTGAGGGCTGTGTACATTTTGGGATAGCTGAATTTTCATGCAGATGCCTTGAGCCACAACCTTCCGTCCTCTGTTCTGTACCATCTCTCTGTTCCTCTCTTCTGGGACCTTTGTCTTCGGTTCGGGACTCCCTGGATCAATCTCTTTGCCTCCCCTCTCAACGCTCTTCTCCCCAGGTTTTGTGCGGAGGTGGTGTGTCCTCAGGCTTGGGCGGTGCTTGCTGTTTCAATACCCTGGCCTTCAGGCCTTCTGTATGCCTTCCCTCCTATTCCCCTCCTCCCGAGGGTGTTGCAGAAGATTCTGGGGGAGAGGATGTTGGTCCTGTTAATTGTTCCTTTTTGGCCTCGCCGCCGTTGGTTTCCTCTCGTGTTGCGGCTGGCGGGAGACCGATTTGTCCGGCTTCGCTTGGCTCCAGCTCCACTTCAGTTTCCGCTCCTGCAGTTGATGTTGGAGTCTTTGGGCTGTCCTTCTGTGGTGGCCCGTAACATTCAGTTGTCGCATCTGCCTTCAACCCTTAAGTGCTATGGTCAACATTGGGGCTCTTTTGTCTCTTGGTGTTCTTCGCATGGTGTGGATCCTGTGCTTGGGGATCCTGCTTCTGTGCTGGATTTTCTCTGGGATGGTTTCTTGAAGGACCTTTCCTCTTCCACGTTGTCTGCTAAATGTGCTGCGGTTCATGCTTGTCGGGGCCCGGGGGCTTCCTTGGAGGTTTTTGCCCCCTATGGTGAGTCGGCTTCTTCGGAGCTTTCAGCTTTGTTGTCCGATCTCTTCTGTGCTCGTGCCTTTTTGGGATTTGCCTACTCTTCTGTGGGGTCTGCAGTTGCCCCCTTTTGAGCCCTTATTGGAGGCGGACTTGTTTTGGTTGTCCGCTAAGGTGACCATTTTGTTGGCCATCACCTCCGCTCGGCGGTTGGGTGAGTTGGGTGCTTTTCTTATCTCTTTCCCTTATTTGCAGTTCCTGCAGGATAGGGTTGTTCTGCGGCTTGACCCGGCTTTTCTGCCTAAGGTTTGCTCCAAATTCCATTTACAGCAAGAGGTGATCCTTCCTGATTCGCCTACGGAGGGGGATTCCAATGTTCCTTCTTCTTTGGATGTTCGCATTTACCTCCAGTGTTCTCTGGGTTTTCGGCTTTCTCCTGCCCTGTTTGTCTCCTGTGGGGGTGT
This sequence comes from Triturus cristatus, assembly GCF_964204655.1. NCBI lineage: Eukaryota > Metazoa > Chordata > Amphibia > Caudata > Salamandridae > Triturus > Triturus cristatus. Next base: position 1,457,211,016 of record NC_140589.1, on the reverse strand, counting down.
AGCTAAAGGAAAGAAGATTTCTAATTCTACCATCAGTCAATGGGTGTGTTTGGCTGTCTGCCAGTCCTATAAATCTGTGGGTCTGCCTCCTCCGTCTCTGGTGCAGGGTCGTTCGATGCGTTCTGTGCCCGCTTCCTGGGTTGAGGCAGCGGGGGGTCTCTATCCAGGAGATTTGTAGAGCGGCCACTTGGCATTCCCATCACATGTTTGTTCGGCATTATCGACTTGATGTTTTGCAAGCCTCTGTTGACGGTTTTGCTGTTGGCGTTCTGAAAGCTGCTGTTCATTAGTCATTTGTTTGATTAAAGTGTTTTGCATGGATCCCTGGTGTCCTGCATTTTTTATTCCTGGTTCTCTGCTTGTGAGTTCCTCACTTGGTTATGACTGGGACGAGGAGGACTCATGAGGGGGTAATGTCTTGTTACTTACCGGTAATCTTCACTACCCCGATTTAGGATCCTCCTCGTCCTAGTCCTCTTCCCTTCCTCCCTCCCGCTGTATTTGTGTCTGGGACTTGTTGACAACAGGCATGGCGGTGGGTGGGAGGGGTTTATGTGACATTTGTTTTTTGTTGTGATACAGATCAGGGTATCAGAAATATGCCCACTACCACAGATAGAGTAATTTCACAGTCGCACGCACATACATTCATCATACGCTAGGGCCCATTTCACTAACATACGCTCCAATACTCTACCAGCAGCAAACCTGTGGGAAGAAAACTCCTAGAGCACCCTGCATCTATATCTAGGCGATAGGACCAGTTTAGTGGTTGCCTAACATAATATAAACAATCTATAAACAATAATCAAACAGAATTCAATAAATGACAAGGAAAGAAACAACCAACACCATGTTTAAAAGTTATATTGCTTTATCTAAAATTAGTCAGAGTAAATCAGAATAAATCATTTCTCATAGTTACCTATTCTAACTAATGTCAGAACGGGTCAGGACCAGTCTCTCAAAAGTCTTTTCAGGATAAGGTCCTCAGCATCAGTCCTCAGCAACGCTAGTTCACGCAGCAAGGCGACGAAAGAAAGTGTGGGGAGAGCCCTCCCTAAGCTAACATATTTTATAATGCAAAATACAATGGAAACCCACATGAATTTGACAAATAAAATTGTATCACTGAGCAGAACGAGAAGGAAGGGATGTAACTTTGCAACATCTTGAAATCTCCGCTCAGGAAAAGTCACAATACGCAAATCACGGAACAGGAACCAAGAACTAGAAACTATTAAAGTATCCATCTCGCTCATTTCCCTCGGCAAACCGGCTTTAGCACAATGTTCTTTCTGAGGCTCTTTGTTTACCAAGGACAAATCATTTCTTTTGGAGATCCTCCAAACTTGCTGATGTCCTCCCGGAAATTTCCATATAAGGACTACGGTCAGTTGTCTGTAACCGAATTCCAGCAGGGGTCTCCCTTGTCACATCACAGATTTCGCCTGCACCACAGCTCAGCCAGGCTTTAAATCATTCTCAGTCATTTCACAAAGGCCTCCATAGGCCACAATAGACCATCTTTAATTAAAGAGACAAAATAAAGATTACTACATCATAATGATTAAACAGTGTTAACCCCACTAACACCCTTATGTGTATGCATTTATCTAGCTTTGCGACATATAGGGCATTAATTCAGACAGCGTTTTGTGCTCAAAATAAATAGCACACAGCAACGTTTAAATATGAAAACTTGCACGTTATTGTAAATACAAAAACAGCACACGCATGCTAACCCTCATGTAACCTTCTCTTGTGTTAGGACAAACAGGTTGATTAATAGAACGCACTTGCACAAGACAAATAATTAGTTGTTAATTATTAATAAATTAATAAAACGCATAGACATGCCAGAGCTTCAAAAGCCCCAGAATTTTCTAACAGAAAACTCTGCTCCAGCAATCCCCCCTTTGGTGATTTTATCACCAAATAAACCCAAAAAAAAAATTTGTGAAAATTTAGTCCCATTTTAGGAGAAATCAGAAATGTCTTTTCCCCTTACACAACATTAAACACCAGTCACTCTTTCATCATCTCTCTTAGTCTCTAAATAAACACTCTCCCTCAATTCTTCTAATTCAATCTCTTCTGGTTCTCTTTTTGAATTTTTCGAATTCTTATTTTTCTTTTCATTTTTCAATTTCTCTTTCCCTCTCCTGTTTTTACAACACACACACATTAATCTCAATATCAGCAAAGCAACAATTATACAAGACAAGGGAAACAATATTCTACCTACGATAGTACTACCTATTTTTGCAATAAAATCTTTAACAGCTATCATCTTATTAGCTAGTTTAGTCCATAAACTCCCAGTTTCAAGTGGTACTAAATCTTCATGCAAATCAGTAATATTTTTGATATAGACCTTCAGGTCTCTACTTTCATCAGGAATGTAAGTGCAACAATGTTGAACTTTCAAAATTCCACAAACTCCACCCTCCTTAGCCAAAAGAATATCAAGGGCAAGTCGATTTTGCATAGACATGGCACGTACGGCACTTAACTCCGTATTTACCAAAAGAAATCCTCCTGCGGTATTTGTCGATAAACGATCAACCACTGTGGACAATTTCCGAATTCCATAAGCATTTAAAGAAATTCCCACTGCTGGAATCAAAACCCCAAAAATGTCACCCACAATTTCAGACCAAGTTTCTCTCTTAAAACGTTTTAATAGGTTAATATCTTCTACATCACTTATTTTATCTGTATGAAAAATCTTAGGAAAAACCAAACCCACATAACATGTGCCATACCAATGGTCAGGCAACTTGTAATAAGCCTTGTTCCCACACACATAGTACACTCCTGGAAAAATAGTATCTTCTCCACCTCTGAAACCCCAACCAGTCGCAACGAAGTATGTATCATGGCACTCACTAGTCCCCACAAAATATGTATCATATTGGGATTTCCTTCTGGTAATGCATAGTTTACCCTTCTGCGGTGCATCTAGAGCCAAAGTTGGACTAGCCCCATTTCTCAACTCTTTTCCCATTTCAATGTCCCAAATTGTCTCACTCACTTCATATTTTCCCCCTTTCTCATGCATGTTCACTCTCCTTTCCTCTACCATATCCAGGAAAGCTTTCTCCTCTTCTTTCAAACTGCAAGTTAAATTATTCTTAAAAATGTAATCTAATGTTAGTCCTTTTTCTTCAATAAAAATCTCACCAAAAGTGTTAGCTTCTTTAGCTGGATTCAGCTCTTTGTTCATTGGCAAGTGCCCAAAAATACTATCTCTGTTAGACATCTTATAATCTATTTTCCCTAAGAAATAAAAAACACTACTTAAAATACTACAAGAAATACCATATGTAGCTGGTAAATGGTGATAAGTAACTACCTCTGAAACGGATGCAGGTAACTGCATGCAGACATAGCAATCCCTCACTTCCATTGTCTTCACATATTCATATAACAGTCTAGAAAAAACATTACTAGAAAAATTGTTAATTGACCTATCTTTGTGTATGTAACTATTTCTAATTGGAACTTCTTTTTGTGAATTCTTCTCTATATTAGTCATATTTTCTGTGTCCATCCCAAATTCAACCTTAAAAGTAACTAATAAAACTAAAACACCCCATAGAAGCATTAATATTCCAGTACAACAGCAGCACATCTTGCACCACTTTTTTTAAGAAGGCACATCTATTTTGATTATTCTCTATGTTAGCCATTCTGCTTTAACTTCTACTACTCCACTACTGAAATTAGAACTCCTCAAATCTCCAACGTTTATTCCAAACTCTTCAGCTTCTTCAAAGATCTTTCTGTTCACTCAGTCCAAGTGAATCCTTCTTTTACTCAGTTTGGATACTCATCGTTTTTCACTCCAATTTCTTCAACATCAAATTGTATCAGATCTCCAACACTCGAATCCTCAGTATCTGACTCTTCTCTGATGTCAGTCAAGAGTACTTTCAGAATTTCACCAGTATTTTCCTCAACCACTTCTCTCAAGACCACTTCCGGATTATCTTGAGTCACTGTTTCTTCTTTTCCTTCTTCAGACAGTGTCACATAAGACCATTCCGGTGATCTGTACTTTTGGTTGGGTCTTTTAACTCTTTTTATTTCTACTGGTTCTTTTGTTCTTCTTGATTCTTCTTCTTCAGCCTTTGAAGTTTGACTGGATACCTCATTCACTTGTTCAGCTCCCGATGTATTTGCTCTTATTATCCTGTATCTCAGTCTTTTCACTCTGTTGTTGGGCCAACGATCTCCTTTCACAACCTTTTTCAGTTTTTCTTTAACATTCCTTTCTCCAATCGAAGTTCTCTTTCTCAGAACTCGACCTTCTGTTTGTTCATTCTCATCATACGATTCTGTTTCAATTGCCTTTTGCTTTCGTTTCTTAGCAGTTTTCTTTTCTTCCACAGATTCTTTCACCACTATTTGAGACTTCCCTACTTCTGTCCCTCCTCGGGTCTCCGACACGCAATCTTCTTGCTGTCTATTTGTCCCTTTACCTAACTCCTCATCAATGTTCCCTACACCTCCTCGGGGGTCTTCCGCAATCTGTCCCTCTCTATCTTCTTCTGACCCTGTTTCTTCAAGAATAATCTCAAGTGGCTCTTCAATCTCCTCCTCTTCTGATTCAGGAGTAGTCTCAATGTGTTTTCTCTTTTCTTTTCTTTTTCCTCCACTGCTACTCGAAACTTCAGGCTCTTTCACAGAATCAGAATCTGATGTCGTGTCTCGGCGTTAGGAATAAGAGGCAAGGCCAAAGATCTTATTGCTTCATTCTTGGCCAATCGCCCTCAGACAGTCAAGATGGGTAATTTCACCTCCCAGACCTTCTCCCTCCCATGCGGAGTCCCACAAGGCTCCTCGCTAAGTCCGACGCTTTTTAATATCTATGTATCGGACTTGGCGAGGGTGATAAAATCGCATGGAATTGCCCTTACAACGTACGCCGACGATACTCAATTAGTATTATCGGTGCACAATAACGGAACATCTGTCGCAGCCAATTTCCAAGAGGGAATGAAGGCGATAAGCTCCTGGATGTCATCAAATTGCCTCAAACTAAACTCTGACAAAACGGAGGTGATGACATTCGGGAACTTGCAGCCGGCATGGTCCCCACAGTGGTGGCCATCTCAGTTGGGTCCCCCCCCCAACCGGTAGTCAAGGTCCGCAATTTGGGAGTCACTTTTGACAATAAGTTGACTTTCCTCCATCACGCCAACGCTGTGGTATCATCTGCCTTCTACACCCTAAAAAAAAATAAAAAAAATACTTCCTTACTTACCACAGTCCGCGGGCAAAACACTTATCAGCACCTTAGTGTTCTCAAGAACCGATTATTGTAACTCCCTTCTTCTGAACGCTCAGGAAAGGGTACTCAATAAACTCCAGACGGTGCAAAACGCCGCGGCCAGAACCCTACTACACATTCCCAAATTCACCTCCACGTCTCCTTACATCAAAGAGCTACATTGGCTCCCTATTAGGAGCCGAATCAAATTTAAGGCTCTGTGTATAGCCTATAAAACTCTGAACGCCTCCGGACCACAGTTCCTAAAAAAAGCCCTCTGCCCAGTGGAACAACCTAGGACCTTACGATCGTCCTCAGCCTACTTGTTGAAAGTCCCACGGACAAGAAAGGCCAGCTGGGGAGATAAATGTTTTACTATCGCTACTGCCAAGCTGTGGAATACACTACCATTCCACATTAAAACGGCCCCTACGCTGCTCAAGTTCAGAAAGAGCCTTAAAACATGGCTGTTCTCTGCCTAATTCCCCCTCATCGCAAGAAGTGTGTTCTGTAACGATAGCGCCGAGACACCCGCACGGGTATTTGCGCGCTTTAAAAATTGCATAAAATAAATAAATAAATAAATCTTCCTTCTGATACTCGCAGTGAATCTCTTGAAGCTTTCTCTGCTTCTTTTCTCACTGATTCTGTATCTTCAGGATCTTCACCATCACTGGAATCTGACTCTTCATAATACTCTTCACCAATCCCCTCTCTCGGACTTGGAATTCTCAGAGTATGACTTGCATGTACCCAGTGTCTTACTCCAGCACACTTTACTGCAGTCGTTGTAGTCAGAATAACTTGTCTCGGCCTTCCCCACCTTGGAATCAAGCAATTTCTTCTTCTGTGCACCTTAATCCTCACCCAGTCTCCTGGACTTAGATCATGGGCTTGCTTCTTCTCAAGTGTGGTAGCTTCTTCTCCAACCTGGTGAAACACAGAATGAACTGCGTCAGCCAGGCCTTTACAGTAATCCAAAATCATGTCATCAGTTATTGTCATCAATTTATTCACAGGCACGAATGCATGGCGCATTGCACGTCCCATAATGATTTCATGCGGACTCAATCCTGTAGTTCTGTCTGGAGTAGATCTCATAGTCATCAAGACTAGAGGCAGAACATCTGGCCATTTCATGCCAGTGGCTAAGCACATTTTTCCAATTCTGTTTTTGATTGTGCCATTAATCTGCTCAACCACACCAGAAGCCTCTGGTCGGTATGCACAATGTAGCTTCTGCTGTATTTTTAATGCTTCACAAATCAAACTAATGAGTTCATTTTGAAAGTGTCTACCTCTGTCAGATTCAACTGTAACTGGAAACCCAAACCTAGGAATCAACTCCCTCAACAGTAATTTTGCCACTGTTAATCCATCATTTCTTCTAGTCGGGTAAGCTTCCACCCACCTTGAAAACAAACAGACTACCACTAGGACATACCTCAGTCTGTTCACTTGGGGCATTTCAATGAAATCAATTTGCATTCTTGTGAAAGGACCTCCTTCTCTGCCAATTGTCCCTAAACTCACCACTGTCTTTTTCCCAGTGTTAAACTGCTGACAAATTAAACACCTTTGACAGATGCTTTCCGCAATTGTCCTAAACTTTGCATTGTACCAGGTCTGTTTAAAGGACCTAATCATCGCGTCCCTCCCCAGATGTCCCTGGCCATGATACATCCTTGCCATTGACGACAAAATTGAGTTTGGCATCACTGGTCTGCCATCTCTGTAGACCCAAACATGGTCTGTTTCTCTTGGAGCACATCCTGCCTTAACCCAATCTTGTTTCTCCTCTTCTCCTGCCTCATCTTGTAACTGTTTCACTTCATCCAACGTTTCTAGGACATTAGTAAACATCACAGAAGGGAAAGACATTTCCTTTTTTTCTCTTTCCCTGTTAATTGATTGGTTCAGTTTCGCACAATACTGTGCCACATCGTTAGCATATCTATTGCCAACAGTGATAAAATCCTCTCCTGAAACATGTGCTGCACATTTTACAACTGCTAACTCCTTAGGCAGCTGTATCGCCTCAAGTAATTTTCCAATCAGCTCAGCATTCTTTATCGGAGTTCCACCCGATGTCAAGAAACCTCTTTGCAGCCACAGTTGGCCAAAATCATGCACCACTCCAAACCCATACTGACTATCAGTCAACACAGTTGTTCTCAAATCTTTCCCAATCTCACAAGCTCTTGTCAATGCCACTAATTCAGCAACTTGCGCAGATTTTACTCCTTTCAATGGTGATGCTTCCATAACTTCTGAAACTTTGCACACTGCATATGCTGCACATAGCACACCATTATCATTTCTCAGGCATGATCCATCCACAAACAACACATGATCATTCTCAGGCAAGGGAACATCCTTGATATCTGGTCTTGGTTTCGTACAGTACTCAAGCACATCCAAACAATCATGATCATTTTCCATCTTTATACCCACATTCTCAATATCCGGCAAAAGTGTCGCTGGATTCACATTCGTACATCTTTCAAGAGTCACATTTGATGCTCCCAAAATCACTTTCTCATATTTAGTCAACCGACTATTTGACATATGCTGAGTTCTGCTTCTTGTCAAAAGAATTGCCACATTGTGAGGTACGAATACCCTTACAGGATACCCCATTATGATTCCCTCACTCTGTTCCAGGCTTCTGCATGTTGCAGCCACAGATTTTAGACAACCTGGTAAACCCACAGCTACAGGGTCAAGTGTCGATGAGAAGTACGCAATAGGCCTTCTCAATTGTCCATGTTTCTGGATTAACACTGAAAGTGCACATCCATTTCTCTCACTGCAGTACAGTTCAAACTCTTTTTCATAGTCTGGCATACCCAGAGCTGGAGCTTCACACATTTTTATTTTGAGCTCTTCAAATGCTGCCAATTGTTCTGCATCCAGATCCAATGGATCTGTCATGTCACTTTTTGTCAATTTGATCAGTGGCTTTGCTATCAGGGAAAAATTAATTATCCACTGACGACAATATCCCACCATACCCAGGAACATTCTCACTTCTCTCTGGGTTTTTGGAGCTTTCATTTCTCTGATTATTTTAATCCTGTCAGTAGTCACTTTTCTCAGACCTTTCTCAATATTATGTCCAAGATAATGCACCTCTTTCTTGCAAAATTGTAATTTGGCTGGGGATACCTTTAACCCTCCATCTGCCAGATGATTCAGTAAAGCTATGGTATCCACTTCACAAGCTTCACGTGTCTTTGATGCCACCAGTAGGTCATCAATGTATTGTACTAGCACTGAGCTTTCAGGCATGATCAAACTTTCCAACGATCTTTTCAATAACTGATTGAATATCGAAGGACTCTCCGTATACCCCTGTGGGATACGACACCATGCTAAAATGCGCTGGCCAAACCTAAATGCAAAAATTGGTTGGCTGTCATGATGCAATGGAATTGAAAAGAATGCATGACACAAATCAATCACTGTATACCACTCAGCGTCATGTGGAATTTGATACAGAATCACCGATGGATTCGGCACGATAGGACAACATGCCACCACAATCTGATTAACCTTTCTCAGGTCCTGCACGATCCTGAACTTGCCATTAGGCTTTTTCAGTCCCATTATCGGTGAATTACACGGACTACTCAATAGTTCTCTTAGGACTCCTTGCTGAATCATTTTCTCAATTATAGGAGTTATCCCTTCAATTATCTCTGGTGTCATTTTGTACTGAGGAATGTTAGGATATGCAATTCCCTCTTTCACTGCAATTTTCACTGGATCTACATTATTCATCAATCCCACATCCTCTCCTGTAAAATCCCAAACTGCTCCTTTCACTGTGTTTCTCAGCACTTGAGGCAGATCCTCCGGATTGAACACTGGAAATGTACCAATTAATTCACTTTCTCTATTTTCTAAAGTCATCCGGTAGAAAACATCATCATCTGGTGTCTCAAAAGCTATTCCATCTGGTGTACAGAAAATTGTGCAGTTCATTTTACACAATAAGTCCCTACCTAACTGGTTCACTGGACTCGTGTCACAGACAATAAATCTGTGCATGTCTGAAAATTTCCCTATCTGTACTTTCACTGGTTCAGTAAGACGTGTTCTGATTTGTGTATTTGCTACACCAACTACTTGGATTGCTTCATCCGAGAGAGGAAGATTTTTAACATCTGTTGACCTGACAGTTGATCTTGTCGCACCTGTGTCTACTAAAAAAGTAACACCTTCTTCATTTATTTTCCCAACCACAAATGGTCCTGCCTGGTCAATTTCCAGAGTTGCACCAAGTATGCACTCCTCTTCCTCTCCTCGGCACCGTCAATAATCACCTTCAGACTCACTCCCTTCACTCTTTAACAAGTACTGTTGTACCTTGTTAGTACGTCTTGGTTTGTTTACCTGCTCATCATTGAAGAATCCCAAATCCTGACTGTACTTTTGTACCCCTCTATTCTGCGGTAAAGGTGGTTTTGGCTCTTGACTCTGCTGCTGTCTCACAACTTTCTGCTGTTGTTGCTGCTGGTTATTACCATCATTCTGCACCTGTTGATTTAAGGATTTACCCTCATTATTCGCTAATGGTGGATTAGGACATTCAGATCTCCAATGTCCCAGCTGGCCACAGTTGTGACAAGGAAACTTCTTTTTGGCTTCCTCAAGACTTCCCCTTCCTTTTCCTGCAAATCTCGGTCTATTTCCTGTATTATTTCCTGGATTATTTGCCTGTTCCACTAACTGTGCTTCCTGTCTTTCTGCAACTTTCACCTGTGCCCACATTGCTTTTTCCTTCAGCTTTCTTTGTTTTGCTTCAATTTCATCACTGAAATATTTTGCATGTCTCAGAATCTCATCTACTTTCTTACTCTGCCAATCCACTGTGTGTTCACGAATTCTCTCGCTAATTTCAGGTCTAAGACCATATACAAATCTGTATACAAAATGACTCAAATCCTTGTCACCCAGGTGTTCATCTCCACTGAATTGTTTAAAAGCCAGTATTAGCCTTTCGTAAAAAGCATGAACTGATTCTTTTGCTTCCTGTTGTGTTCGATCTATCTTAACCCAGTCTGTCTCTTTTGGAGGAACTTTACTCTTCAGGTATACCATCACCTGATCGTACTTCCTCATCACTTCTGGATCTGGTGCTCCTGTTCTTGGATCTCTTGGATATTCCTCACTAGGCCAACTCACAACTATTTTACACTCTGTCCACAAGTCTGCTGGAACAATTATATCAAACAGACTATTCAGGTCAACCCACAGCACTTTTGACAATTTCACAAACCTGTCTACCTGCCTATACCACTCGACGGGCTTTTCTCTCAATCGAGGAAAATCATTCGTAAATGATAAAATATCCTGTCTGGTCCATGGAACATGTACATATCCTCCTCCAGGTATTTCTCTCATGGGAAACTGCTCCACTGGTTTCTCTTTTTCTCTCACTGGAAATGCTGAGTAAGTTGTTCTATCTTCAGATTCATCCCTTTTCTTATACCACCTATCCTTCCACTTTTCCACATCACCCCATCTACGCAATAATGCCACCATTTCTTTAATCTGTCCTGTTCTACCAGAATTATTCAAATTCTCTATGTCCTTCTCTGTGAAATCCATCCTGTACGTTTTCTGTAAAGCCTTTACTTTATCAATGTCAACTCCTTGCTCATTTGCTATCGCTCTCAGTCTATCATGTGTATTTTTTGCCCTCCATGTTATGCTCTTGCACATGAACAATAACTCACCATCATGATGACTTTTCAGGATTTCTGTCGGAACTGTTCCTGTCACAAGCTCTTCTAATTCTATACGTAATTTAACCACATCAACAACTTGTGAATCTTTATCCTTTTTCTGAAGAACCTTCATCCAGTCATTTAGGTCATCAACTGTTATTTCCGCAGTTTTTCTCGCTGTAACTATTTTTCTCTGCGGTTCTAAAATTGGCATCCCTAAACTACTAGAATCACTAACATTCATGAATTCATTACCTGCATCATGTCCTGTTTGTCTCAGGTCATTTCTCCCTGTTCTTTTACCTGAATCTCCTGAAGGACCAGCTGAATTATTTGCAATATATGGAACTACCAGCCCATTTTCACTTGCTCTCTGTCCGTCAAACATAGGAATTACCGGACCTATAGTAACAGGCACTGTAACAGCTTCCATATTCATCGTTAACTCTCTAATTTTCTCAGTCAGTTCTGTTGTCGTTTTTGCTAATTGTCTGGCATTCCTGGCATTTTCCTCTCTGAAAGAACTATTATTTCTTGATTCAGGTGTCATTTTTTCTTTCTCAACTGTATCTCTTATTGGAGAAACAACTGGTGTACTCTCTTCCGATTCTGATCTATATGGAGGTGGTCTCTTGTACATCATATCATTCAAGACCTCATCTTCAAACTCTCCATATCTTCTCCTATCTGTCTCAGAAACCCTTTCTTCTAAAGGAGCCGAAGCTTCAACTGTTCTCATAGGATATATTCCATCTGACATGGTAGCATCTCGCCATCTTTTCATTCGATCCTGATGTGTCTCACGATCATGTCTCCTCCCAAACATATACCTGTACTGACCTCCAGTTCTCTGTCTTTCTCGATTTAATACTTCTTCTTCCCATTCCACTAAAGCCTCGAACTGCGTAGGTCTCGGCTTCGGGTCCAAGCATAACATCTTTTCCCGTAAATTTCTCAACACGGCCAGATTAAATGAACCATGTTCTGGAAATGCTAAAACACCATCTTCTTTAGTATACCTGACCCAATTCTGCAACCATATACAGGTATGTAATCCACATTTCGCAACCATGAAGGATGCAGGTGTTTTCGCTGGAGGTAGCAACTCACCCTCTCTTGTTTTAACCTCTTTATCCTTGCTAAACCACTTTTTAACCTTTCCAAAGAAGGTTTTCTTCTTTTTCTCTTCTTGGTAATACATTTTAACGCTTACCAAACTCTCTACTCTTTCCGTATGGAGCGTCTACGTCACTAAACAGTTCTTCCAATCCCTGCGCGACTCACACTAACGCACCAATCTTAGCGCGAACCCTATTCTGAGTTACTATCCAATCAGTGCGCGAACCTTCTGACGTCAGTAACCGCTGCAGTCTCTGTCTCCTGTCTCTGTCACTCGTCTACCCCTCCTTTACAAAAAACTCTCAGTAGACTTCGTGTGTCAAAATTTCTACAAATCTATTAGTTACGACATGAAAACATCTCCATTGTCTGCCTCGCTAACCACAGAATAGTAAAAGAGTGTCTATTTCTCAAGAGTCAACAACTTACATACATCTCATAACTGTTTCCTCTAGGACGTATCCAAAAGAGTCTTACAATCAATAAATGTATATGCATTCACGCACATTCATACGAGAAAAATATAGTACATACACACAAAATCCTGCTTCTTGAGAACAGCACACAATCTGCCTCTGTACAGAATTATAACTCACAACAACTAAGCAGCTTACCTCCGCCCAGTTCTGCAAACAAGCTCAGAGAATACCTATTACTCCTCCCGCAATAAGCTTTAACGGCAATCCTTACGGATCCCTGGGACTTAAGACCAGAGTTTCACAGATAACCTTCACTACGATACACACTCCTTATATACTAGAAACGTCTAATAGTAACATTCAACAATGTCACCAATTCCGAACCCAGACAATGTGAACGCGCAACTTCTATTGTTACACGTAATTCCTTACAATCCCGTCTTTCCCGAGAGCAGCATATACACCTTCCTCTGCCCTACTACGGAACTGCTTCCAGCTTCCAAGTTCCAGAAGCACTACATATAACTCAACATTACGACTCCAACATTTAGTATTAGTACATATACCAAAAACATCAAAATAGATCAATAATCAATAAGCTAATTTACAAGCAATCTTATCTTATCAGATCAAGACAACCATCTAAACCATCCTCTGCTACCAGAGAAATTGATACAGATCAGGGTATCAGAAATATGCCCACTACCACAGATAGAGTAATTTCACAGTCGCACGCACATACATTCATCATACGCTAGGGCCCATTTCACTAACATACGCTCCAATACTCTACCAGCAGCAAACCTGTGGGAAGAAAACTCCTAGAGCACCCTGCATCTATATCTAGGCGATAGGACCAGTTTAGTGGTTGCCTAACATAATATAAACAATCTATAAACAATAATCAAACAGAATTCAATAAATGACAAGGAAAGAAACAACCAACACCATGTTTAAAAGTTATATTGCTTTATCTAAAATTAGTCAGAGTAAATCAGAATAAATCATTTCTCATAGTTACCTATTCTAACTAATGTCAGAACGGGTCAGGACCAGTCTCTCAAAAGTCTTTTCAGGATAAGGTCCTCAGCATCAGTCCTCAGCAACGCTAGTTCACGCAGCAAGGCGACGAAAGAAAGTGTGGGGAGAGCCCTCCCTAAGCTAACATATTTTATAATGCAAAATACAATGGAAACCCACATGAATTTGACAAATAAAATTGTATCACTGAGCAGAACGAGAAGGAAGGGATGTAACTTTGCAACATCTTGAAATCTCCGCTCAGGAAAAGTCACAATACGCAAATCACGGAACAGGAACCAAGAACTAGAAACTATTAAAGTATCCATCTCGCTCATTTCCCTCGGCAAACCGGCTTTAGCACAATGTTCTTTCTGAGGCTCTTTGTTTACCAAGGACAAATCATTTCTTTGGGAGATCCTCCAAACTTGCTGATGTCCTCCCGGAAATTTCCATATAAGGACTACGGTCAGTTGTCTGTAACCGAATTCCAGCAGGGGTCTCCCTTGTCACATCACAGATTTCGCCTGCACCACAGCTCAGCCAGGCTTTAAATCATTCTCAGTCATTTCACAAAGGCCTCCATAGGCCACAATAGACCATCTTTAATTAAAGAGACAAAATAAAGATTACTACATCATAATGATTAAACAGTGTTAACCCCACTAACACCCTTATGTGTATGCATTTATCTAGCTTTGCGACATATAGGGCATTAATTCAGACAGCGTTTTGTGCTCAAAATAAATAGCACACAGCAACGTTTAAATATGAAAACTTGCACGTTATTGTAAATACAAAAACAGCACACGCATGCTAACCCTCATGTAACCTTCTCTTGTGTTAGGACAAACAGGTTGATTAATAGAACGCACTTGCACAAGACAAATAATTAGTTGTTAATTATTAATAAATTAATAAAACGCATAGACATGCCAGAGCTTCAAAAGCCCCAGAATTTTCTAACAGAAAACTCTGCTCCAGCAGTTGTTTAAGCGTTTTGATTGGCTGGTTGGAGGCAGGACTGCCTCACTTGGTTAGGACTGGGACGAGGAGGACCCTAATCGGGGTAATGAAGATTACCGGTTAGTAACAAGACATGCTCACGCATTAACTTGCTCTCTCTCACATGAACACAATCTCACCCGCAAGCATGCATGCAACATACATTTAAAATAATTTTTACTTACCACTGTTGCCACCAAAGGCCCCATTCCAGCTAAGTGTGGTCCATATTTTATTACACTAATAATGAAGAATAGAGTATTATTCAGTATTACTACAACGAGAAATGGGCAGAAAATAAGGAATGCAGAGCTGCCCCTGTGTTCTTGGCACTGATTTTGCAACCTCTGTGGCCAGTAGTCGCAAAGGCAGTGCCAAGTGTAGCAAGAGGCATGCCAGTGGTCGCAGTTGCATGCCCTGGCAACCCCTAAATGACATCCATGGTCATGAGCAGCTGTAGAAGAAGAAGGAAATCTATTTTCCAAGCACAATCTCTTTATGCCTCTATGCCATCCACATCAGTTCCACGCAGAAGTGGAAATAGACAAAAGAAAGAAAACTTCACACTTCCTCATGCAGATAATTGTTTTCAGATGATTTTCATGTCTAATTTATTGCCAGTCCCACTTAGACAGCGATTTTTAGCACGTGTTATGTTTACTGTACACCCATTGGGCCCTTTTCACAAAGTATTTTCTGTGAGAAGATGTTTTTTCTCCAGACTTAGATATGAATTGCACCCTATTATGCAAGCCTGAAGTATAAATAGTTTTCTAAAAGCAGGTTTGTACGGTCTTAGTTGATACTCATGAATTTCCACGAGTACAAAATAGTTTTTTTACTCAGTGTTTCCACATGTAGGCTTGTTTTACAGAAAACAATTTGTGATTATGGCCTGGATTTTCAGGAGTTCCTCACATCTAAAACAGAGTTAAGACACAACCTATCATAGAATAACATTTGTGAATGTGACTCAAAGGGATTATTGCTGTTTATAATCTAGAATATGAGTAGATGTCTAAGGGGGAATGAGCTTACAGAAAAGGACAATGAGGTAGGCCTACAGCTTTGTCGAATCTGTAGGAGAATGGAAAGAACCCTGAATTTAGATAAAAATGCCTAAAATATTTTGTTAATACTTTATCTCTTACTTTTTGATGTTTTATTAATGTCTGTTCAAAAATGCTGCTTCCAAATAAATAGGTAAACATACTAAACATATGGGGCCGATTCCGATCCGAGACGGAAGGGCACCGAACGCGATCCGGCCGGAAAAACTACGAGCCGCACGTGTGTTTTCCGCCTGACTCGTACAGCTGTACGAGCAAGCAAGCACGATGCGAGCTACGTGAAATTCACCGTCGTTTCCGGGTCCGAACCGCTCCGTATGTCTCGGTCGTAAGCTAACCGTGGCGTGCAATGGATGCGATTTATGACCGAACCAGTACGATGCATGTGTCGGACTACCTGTGCGAGCTGGAGTGTCCGGCTCACAAAACGCGTCGGACCCCCTGACACCTGCAGCCCTACGACTCGGACACAGGGGGAGACCCAAGAGTTCCCCCAACACAGGCATGTACGGTGCGGATGGCACCGACACGTACCCACTGTGGGGGGCGCCCTTGCACGAGACGTACCCATTCAGGCAATGGGAGCCCATGTACGCGTCATATGACCGGCTCCCATTGACTTCTATGGGAGTCCGACCGAACCGAGTCTGGCAGCATACGGCTGCATCGTACTCGCTCGGTCGGACTGCAGGACTCCGGCTCGGTCGGAAAACACTCCGGATCCGGCTCGGTCGGAGTGCTTTCCGACCCAGATCGGAATCGGCCCCTAAGTATCACAAATAGTAGCTAGTGTGTTTGCTATCCAATTGACGTTTGAATGTTGCCTTGAGATGATTGCTAAGACCAACTTTGCAAGAATGTTCAAAACTTCTTTACACTGTGGCAGATCAAAACAGTAGAATAAAGAAATTAAAATTTACCCACGTATGAGATCCTTATGCAAGATGTTCTGCAATTTCTGTGGTTTTATTCAAATACAAGAAAACATGTATAATAGTATGGTTATACCCTTTTCCCCAACCCAAGCATTGGCCTGTTAGGTACAAGTGATGGAGAGGGATCTAGACTGTAGCCAAGATGTTAACACAAGAAATCACTAGCTTTCATAGAAATACTTTATTGAAAGATGATTCTATGACTACTGTGTACAAGTCCTTGCACACATCTAAGTTTATGCGAGTCAAATCTAGCTTAAAGTTCAAAGCAATACCATATAAATACCAAATAGCAGGGTTCTAATCCCTCTTACTATAGATTAGAATTTCAATAGTTAGGGAAAAAAATGTCTTTAAATCCTTATTTCAATGTGCATCATATCTCATAGTACAGCAGTTCAGCAGGTTAATAATGATCTTGAGTGCTCCAGTTTGGGAATCAGAGCAACCACAGCACACCAACCACATTAGGCAAACCTTGCCTGACTAGGCACCATAGTCCGGATGTACAAAGAATCAATTCACAGAAAGTGGCTGCAAATTGCGCACTGAGGTTTTGTGAATGGATTCGGATTTAGAAGCCAAACTTTCACTAATATGTCGGTTTGGAAAATCACCATTCAGAGTGAGTTGCAATTCGACCTACTTCATTAACATTCATCAAGTAGGTCCCAAATTGCGACTCACTCCAATTAAATGTCATCACAGGGATGGTGGCCCTCTGGGATCAGCAGACCACGTCTGTGAAAGGGAACTGGTGTGCTTTAACGAAAAATAATGCACTTTAAAAAAAGTTAGTTTAAGAGTTGGCAGTAAATAGTGCCGAACAAAGTTTTATTTTCCATTCACAACGGGTAAGGAGTCCCACATCACATAATTGTAGTGAAGCAGAAGTAATGCTGTTTTAAAGAATTCCTAAGAACTGTAATAAGATATCAACTAATGTATTTTAAGCAGATGAAAATAGCATATCTTAAATAAATCGAGGCCATGTCCTACAGTATGCAATCTTATCCCTAATGCATTCTCTCACTCAAATGATATTTGTGCCAATATCTCCCCAATCACTTCTTATATTTTTAATGCCACAAACCTTTAAAGATATGGAATCAATTTGGGGGTGTTCTCAATATTGTACATTTGTGATCATTTCTGGTATATCCTGTCCTCTGTGGTCATGTAATACGTCCCAAAGCTGTTGAGAATCAAATCAAAGGGATGAGCAAGGAACTATAGCTCATGATGGGTTGCTACACTTCTGTACATATACACAAACATATATATTTCAAACAAAAGCAATTCCAGCTCCCAACGCGTCCTCATCTGGTGCTGGCAGCAACAGGTGGCAATAGCCCCGTAGTAATTCTAATTAAACAAAAGCATGCCGCACTCCAGGGTATTGTAGTTGTCAAGAGTTTATTCACGCCACTAACACCAATGCGTTTCGACAAAAGGAAATTAATGGTGAATTGAATGAACACAGGGAGTACCTAACCGATCAAAGAATTACGAAACTACAAAAAGACATTAAGCGATTTGACAGGGAGAGGATCTACCCCTACACCAAGGAAGACTATCAAGCCACAGAAGGGGAAACATTATCGGAGGAAGGTTCTGTTACATCTCACAGAAAGAGCAACACATTTCGCAGCACCTCAAGTGAGGACAGCTGGGGAAACAACTACAATCATAACTGACAAGGGACCAAAAACCGCCTTATTTAAATTACCCTCTAAGTACATTTGTGATCACTTTTTGAGACCTTTGGTCACCAAGACCACTACATACCTGAAGGACACAACGGATGTAATAAACTTCCTCAAAAACCTGGAACACCCAGAAGAGATTGACTTTCTTGTGACTCTTGATATGGAGGCACTTTATAATAACATACCTCAGGACGCCACCATCGAAGTCTTGGAGACTTGTCTATTGGCATAAACACACTGAGAATCCAGAACTCCCATCAACCTCATGGTGGAGTGCGCCACAATAGCTCTGAAAGAGAATTTCTTTCAATTCAACTTTACCATCAGGTCCAAGGGACCTCTATGGGCAGGACATTCACCATGAGCCTAGCCTGAGAGTACATGGCAGTCTTTGAAAATTCACACATTATTGGAGCGGTAAGTCCTTATCATACCAACATCAAAACATGGTGCCACTTTATCGACGATGTATTGATTCTATGGCATGGAGATATAGAAACACGAAATAGTTTCAGCACGCGGGTTAACACACTCAACCCCTATCTCAACTTCACCAGTACCCTATCTGATTTGACCGTTCTTGGACCTATCTATCTCCAGAACTGGTGGCAAATTGTTTTCCACCAATTTAAAGAAACCAACGGAAAGGAAATGCCTCCTCCTTTACGACAGTCATCATCCCAAAGCAGTGAGGGATAATCTCCCGTTTGGGCAGTTCCTTTGCCTCCACTGCAACTGTGACACTCTGTAAGAATGTGACCGCCAAGCTAAAGAACTGGGCACCAGTTAGGTCATTCGTCACTAACCTCAGAGGTTATTCACCCACGCATGCAAAAGAGCCAGAAACAACCACTGAGATGCTCTTTTGGAACCAAAACAAAGAGAGGTGGAGGATGTACTTTCCTGCGTCGCTACCTTCACTTCATCTTCTAACCCGGTGCAAAGGATTGTGAACAAACACTGATCGGTCCTTAAGACAGGGACCCTCACCATCCCTAAACCGAGGTTTGCATTCAAAAGGACACTAAACATGAGGGACCTACTTATACACAAACGACCACAGATAACCCTTGGGTACATCAACCCACCCTTTGGGGTTTACCTAGAGTGATAAACCATTTCCCTTGTGGAAACTGCACGGTGTGCAACTTGACTAAAGCAAGTAAGGAAACGATCTAAGGGAGACCCCCCATGGATACAGATGAACCACACCAACTGCAACACCAAAAATGTAATTTACCTAATAACCTGCCCATGCAACTTACGCTACATTGGAATGACTACAAGAGCAATCAAGATCAGTATCATGGAGCATCGCAGTAATATTAGGTGCCAAGGCATCACCACCAAGATGTCAACACATTTTGTTAACAACAACCATGCCCTAGAAGACCTGAAATGGACCATCTTGGAAGCAAATGATCGCCAGGACCAATGATCACTGTTCACAAAAGAACAACAATGGGTATTCTGACTCAGGGGCCATCTACAGGGGTTGAATGATGACATCCTGTGGCTTGACTGCACTAGATAATTCTCAAGCATGACCCTCTAATATTTGAAGGATATAGTTAGGTGTTTTACTAATCTCATCCCACCATATGAAAGTGGCCAAACCTCATGGACCTCATGTAGATGTCCCCAATCATACTCACCCGGAAGGACAGGACAACTCTACACCAAACATGTCCATAGAATTTCGAGAAACATGGACATAGTGTGACTCTGGAATTATAGTATTGCACAGCACCCTCTAACGGGGAACATATCTATATATCCCCATAGGAATTGAACACTGCGGTACCATAGTCATCATAACTGGGACGACTCTTGGTGGCCCATGTCACTAGGCACAGCCCCGGAACCCACGGACCACGCACGCAACCTGGGGGTCATCCTCGACTCCACTCTCTCCATGACCAGGCAAGTCAACGCCATCTCCGCGTCCTGCTTCAACACCCTCCGTATGCTCCGCAGGATCTTCAAATGGATCCCCCTCAACACGAGAACATTTTTTACCCAGGCCCTCATCACCAACAGACTCGACTACGGGAACGCCCTCTACTCAGGAACTACAAACAAGCTCCTGAGACGACTCCAACGCATCCAGAACGCCTCGGCCCGACTCATCCTCGACGTCCCCGCCGCAGCCACATCACACTCCACCTGAGAGGCCTGCACTGGCTCCCCGTCAACAAAAGGATCACCTTCAAGCTCCTGATCCACGCACACAAAGCACTGCACAACACCGGACCCACCTACCTCAACAGCTTCCACACCCCCACCCGAAGCCTCCGCTCTGCCAACCTCGCCCTCGCCACAGTCCCTCGCATCCGAAAAACCACCGCCGGCGGCAGATCCTTCTCCTACCTCGCCGCCAAGACCTGGAACACTCTCCCCACCATCCTACGACAGACCCAGGACCGGCTGGCCTTCAGAAGACTCCTCAAGACCTGGCTCTTCGACCAGTAGCACCCCCCTCCCCAGCGCCTTGAGACCCTCTCGGGTATGTAGCGCGCTTTACAAATGCAGTGATTGATTGATTGATTGATTATTACCGTGAACCAGTAATCTGGTCAGGGAGACCGATTCCCCACACGGGGTTAACCACCACATCCGTGTAAAAATGTACAGGGTATGACTAGTATTGATTCTCCACCAGGAGATGCGACCTCCACAGTTTTAGAAGGGGAACTCTTACCTATGTAAAGATATAGAATGCACCATAGACTTCTTTATCTAGCTCTTACCCATGCTCCTTCTGTGCTTTGCCACCCACACCATAGTCATCGCCACTATCAATATCGTTAACCAGCAATCTGGTTAGGGAGACAGATTCCCCACACAGGAGATATGACCCCCACATCCTTGTAAAAATGCATTGTGTGCGACTGGCACGGCGAAGTTACTTGCCAATATAGAGGTACACAGTGTACAGACCACATTAGATTTCCATACTTGGCAATCACTTTTCAAGATGGCCACCATGGACATCCATTTCTGGCCTAGAAGTGCACGAAGTTCACATTGCTCCGCTCCCATAGGCGACTTCTGGGTTACTAGTCCCACTCAAATGCACCACACCTGTGACAAGTATACACTTTAAAATCAATGGAGACAGCGTGGATTCGCCTCTTCCAGGAAGGCAGGGAGAGGGGGAGGTCTGACATGAGACTCCCTGGATGAAACTGTGAGTATGACTACGTCCATGGACACTGGACGCATGTGACTACTGACACAGAGGAGCTCATTCTCATTGGCGGCTCCTGTTTATTTGTTGTTCCAGGTTAACCGCAGTTTAGACATGGTCCTCTGCCTTGACCTAAGGCGCACAAAGGCCAGCTATTGGGGGTAAGAAATGTGGGCAATTAACCCCCTGTTTTAATATAGACAGAAATATCTGAGACGACATGAAATGATAGTGTGTGTGTTATGTTTTGTCTTACACGTGACAATGTGTCGCTCTATGTTGACACCTCGTGAGTGACAGACTCTTCTATTGTGAAATGTCAGCAATTAAATTAATCACCTGCTATTATATCGACAGAAATGTCTTAAAAGACAATATATGATTGTTTGTTATGTTTTGTCTTACACGTGATAACATGTCGATCTATGATGACACTTCCTGAGTGATACACTCTTCTATTGTGATTTCACTGAGGTTACAACATAATACGTGGACACTGGTGGCACTCTCTAATAACAAAAACTACTGATAATGCTAACAGATGAGAGCATGATAGTGCACTATACAACAAAATGTTTAGCTAACTCTCCATTGTGAGTGTCTTTACCAGGACACAGAATAAATAATTCTCTGTATTATTATTTTATTACTTTCCTTTTTCTTGTATTTTTCCCCTTTTTTTCTCTAGGTTGGATTCTGAGACATGATAGGACGAGCATATACCAGGTACTCTTATGACCATATGCTGAACCACTAGAGCAGGCTATATATGATAGCACTTCCACACCTTTTCATATTCAGAATAGGGTCTACACTTCATTTTTCCGCTCCTGAAGACATGCCATGGATCCTTTTGGACCACCAGGGCGTGAAACATGTCAACCTGCCCAAGTATAAACTACTACGTTTTTATACTTCACTCACAAGACAAGTCGTGCTTCATAATTCTGCATCAACTGCTGTTATTTTACTTCCTTTTTTAACCCTACCAAAGGGACCCCTGATTAAACTCATCACCGGACACCCTTTAGGTAGTTTTAAATCACAGACACACTCACTTGTCAGCTCCACACACCCGCACACACCATCACAGCTATTTTACTATAAAGATCTCCAACAAAGAGCCGTCTCGCGGGGCCCATGGGGCATTGCAGAGCCGGACCCACGAGGAGCAAAAAGCCTGATGATGAAGCATGATGCCCATTTGTGTGTGTGAGGGCATCACTTCCTAATAAGAAATATACTCCTCACATTTCTCCTTTTCCAACCATTCTCTTTAATCCTTTCTAGACATGAACAAGTACCCTAGTTTTGTTGATACACATGTATACTTGAGCCACCTTGTGGGTGGGGGTCAGGTTCATCCACTATAACTCAAAATCCAGACTATTATGGATTGGGTAGCTCCAACCACCCAGACCCAAGTCAGGGCATTCCTTGGCTTGACTGAGTACTATAAGAGGTTTGTGCAGGGATATGGGTCCATTGTGACCCCCCTCACGCATTTGACCTCCAAGAAAATGCCCAAGAAGTTTAACTGGACAGTGAGCTGTCAAAAGGCTTTTGACACCTTGGAAGAAGCAATGTGCTCAGCACCCATTCTAAAAACTCTAGATTATACCAAGCAGTTCATAATGAAGACAGATGCCTCTGAACATGGGATAGGAGTGGGTCCCATCCCAGATCAATGAGGATGGCCATGACCAACCTGTTGCTTTCATAATCAGGAGGCGTCTCCCTCGAGAGCAGCATTGGAGTGCCATTGAGAGGGAAGACTTTGCTGTGATTTGGTCCCTGAAGAAGCTGAGACCATACCTGTTCTCACTTCCTTCTCCAAACCAACCACAGACCTCTCAGATGGCTCATGCAGATGAAAGGAGAAAACCCCAAAATGTTAAGGTGGTCCATATCCTTACAGGGAATGGACTGTACAGAAGAATACAGACCTGGGACTGACCATGTCATTGTAGATGACCTTTCCAGGTTCTTCTACTGATGAGGGTCCACTGGAGCTGCAGCATGAATTGTGCCAACCCAGAAACCCCTCACCAAGTCCATGCAAACTGCCATTGCAGGCTGCATGACTTGGTGCAGAGAAAAATAAAGAGCCAATAAAGCACACAGCCCTGTGTGCTATGCCCTCCTACACTTTATGAGATATAGGTGAGTCACCCCTATTGCAGGCCTTAAAGTCCTAATACATGGTGCACTATATCTCATGTGGAGACCTATCTGCAAGAGCAGATATGACCCTTCAATATCTGAGCCATTATTGGATGTTGTAAGTGCACAGGGAAGCCATAAAGGGTACATGCACTGGATACTTGTGATTACGAGTTTCCTAGCTCCATTACGGCTTCACTGTATCCTAAGATGTTTAGTACCGAACATCTTGTCTTAATAAATCCTCACTCATGCCGTTGTGGGATTTATTATTAAATGCACACAGGAGTTCCTTTAAAGGGTCTCCTGAAAACCTACCAAGCACTGGTGTGGTCTCTGACTGTCATAGCCAGCCTGCCACCACCAGACATGTTGTCTGACCTCATGGCATGATAGCATCAGAGACAAGAAACAAATCCTGCTCTGGGCGGAGGTGCTTTACACCTCCTCCAAGTCGAAATAGTCTTCCAGACCGGGAAGCTTCAAAGGTGTTGCCAGTTTTGAAGTTCAGACCAGGCTTCCCCAGATAGTGGGGAATGCCAACCACCCCCCGTCCTGCTCCACATTTGGCAGGAGGACAGGTGGGAAAATGAGTTACATTAGGAAAAGTGTCCACATTCTACCAGCACCACTCCTAAGGTGTGGCAGGTGATGTTAACTCCTCCCCTGAAAATGGTAGAAAAGCAACCTTATCAGGGCTATGTAGTGCCCCTTCCAAAAGGAAGTGGTCACTTAGAGGGTGTAGACACTCTAAAGGTAGGTATCCCATTTGCTACTATAAATCAATCCCTTTAACGCTTCTAAATCTAGTATTTAGGTGGTATCCCTAGACCTGGAAACTTATATTCAATGGACAAGAAAAAGAAAATGACAAAAACGATCCGCTGCCCAAGAACTGAAGCCCTGCTGCAGAAGAAATTGCCCCCAAATCCTACCTGCTGCCTCTAGGACTCAACAATCGGAGGGTGCTGTGTCATCCTGAACCAGTGAAGACTCCAAGAACCCCAGAGCGGTTCCAGCCTTTGAGAAATCTCCAAGGACCTCCTTTGGAGAGAAGGTATCTATGCATTTCACACAGCAGGCACCAGTCCTTCTGAGTCCAGTTTGTCGATGTGCTGTTCCTTAACAACTTCGAAGTAGCACCTGCACCAATGGAGGTACATCAGCTTCAGAGAGTTAGACCTGTCTCCCCACCAAGTTTGGAGACACCAGAACCTACCAGAGCTGCACTGTACCAATACCCATGGTACCAGGCCCCCTACAGCAAAAAGCAAGACGAAAAGTTCATGCTCCAACAAGCCCAGAAGCAAGCACCCATTGAGGGATGTTGAGACCCCTGAGACCCACATCCTGAGTGGCTCAGCTGTCTCCAATTTGCCTCTCCAAGTTGGCTGCTCCTGACCGTGAGGACTTCTCAGTGCATGATACCCAGCTGGCCTATTTGCTCTGCACCCGACCCCACTGGCCCCAGTAACGAAAA
This sequence comes from Triturus cristatus, assembly GCF_964204655.1. Classification (NCBI taxonomy): domain Eukaryota; kingdom Metazoa; phylum Chordata; class Amphibia; order Caudata; family Salamandridae; genus Triturus; species Triturus cristatus. Next base: position 1,457,185,893 of record NC_140589.1, on the reverse strand, counting down.
TCCAGCTCAGCCCCCATGGTCTTGCAACCCTAGCGACCTCCTCCCTCCAATGGGACCCATCAGACTTACCTCAAAGTCCTCCTGTGCAGTGTCTTTCCAGGCGGCCCCCTTCTTTATGGCACTCCAGCTACCAATACCTTCAGCACCCTGTTTCATGCTGAATCCGGGATGCTCCTGATCTTCTGTCTGCTGCTGAAGCTTTGGACCTGATCCTGCTATCGACCCAAAACTTGGCCCGGGCAGAGTTCGCGTAGCTGCGCTACTCAGAGCTCCGTGAAGTGAAAAAAACCTCTGCCGTGCTACGCAGAGTTCCACGAGCAGGCGGAGTTACTCGCTGTGCCTGTTCACGTGATGTTTCCCATCATACACAACGCAAAGTGCGTTCTTGTGCCAGAAATCGCACGCAAACGCACCACATGGTGCATGGTTTTTGCTCTGTTGGTGCAGTACCCACTTTTCAATCCATGCCTAATCTCTTTAATCCTACCCCTCTGAAACCTATCTACCACTTATTTTGTATTCAGAACCTTATCCTGTTTTTGTGTTATTGTATTTTACGTTTTTCTATTTTTTTTGTGTTTTACCTCACATTTTTACTTTTGTATTTTTCACTTAACTTTCTTGCTTTTTGTCCTTCCTTTCTTCTTTTTTTTACTTCATGTTTCTTCTACTTTCTTCTCTTCCCTGGCACCCATCATTGCCATGGCAGAGCAGGGGAGCAGCAGCGCCAGGCCCCCTGAACCAGCATCACCAGCATCACCAGCATCACCAGCCACAGCTGCCTATCTTGTGGTAGGCCGAGCCGAGAAGGGGTGCAACCCGAGTGTTATTCTCAGAGGTGGAGGTAGCTGCGCTAGTTTTTTATGTGCTGAGCCACCTCCCCTCCACACTGGCAGCAGGCGGCAGGCCTGGCAGTAAGTATGCCCTCTGGGGGTGTAGGTGGCATGAGAGAGGCTGCGCCGGCTGTGCAGGCTGTGCGGGGGTCTGGCGCTCCCAACAACAGCTTACGCACTGATGGGAGGACATCTTGGATAGGGACCAGGAGCAGCTGGGCGTGGAGGTTGAGGGGCTTGGTGGGTAATAATTATTTATTTGTTGTGTTCTATTTATGCTAATATTTGTTTCACAAATAGCAAACATGCTGCTCACACTCAAGTAAGTTAAGTTTATATTACAAATAGTATGTGATCATCCTTGAGCAGACAGGTGCTCAGCGGCGCTACCTAATCCTACTTGTTGGCACTCGCTTGGCCTGTTTATTTAAGAAATCATGCAGAGACTTTTCTGTCTTGTCACTGAGATAGTGTTAGTTATTGGCATTAGTGAGCTAGCGTGTTCACTCACTTCTCTGTGCCTTTATTTTTTGTAGCTTGTACAGTCTCAACTCCCAGGCGCAGACCCGTCAAAGGTTGAAAGATCAAAAATGAGATGAGAAGCAAAGATCATTTTATGCAATTTATTAGTAGTTCCAAAATGTAGTTTAGGAAATTTGGAATAGGGTTAGGAAATTAAGGAATAGGTCCACGATACTATTAGTGGAGGAGATCTGATTTATAAAAGTTAAATCAAATGTTACTGCGTTTGCTTCTCCCTGTCAAAATATTTTTGGGGAGATTAACTGTACCACTAATCTTCTTTTAATTTTGTTTTGTTTATTTCTTACATATGCACACAGGGGCAGGAGGGATTATACCACCACTGACGCATCGGCGGGTGAGGGTGCTGGAGGTGCCTCCACTAGTGCCGATGACTCTGCTGAGCCCAGTAAGTCCTCCTGTTAATATTATTATTATTTCCCTATCTTGATTCTTTTAATGATCTACATTTAGAATTATTATTTGTTCCTTTTTACAGTGCCTGTCTCCTAATTTATGTTCCAACTCTACTTTGATCTGTTTCCTAAACTCTTCCTATCCCTTCATTATCCTATTTATTATTTATTTTCTCCATATTTCAAGTTTCTGTACTTGACTTCAAACTATCTGTACTAGTCTGTAGCTTCCTTTTTCTTCTGATTTGTCTGTAAGTTTTCCCTCTCTACTTATATACTGGTAGTACAGTAAGACTCAGGCAATCCATTTTAGGTCAGGTACTCTACTGCAAAGACTGCATACCCTTTTAAGTTATTCCACGCATGTCTGTTGAGAAGGCTTTCTTTTTCTTGCTCATGCTCAAACAGTAAAACAAGAGTGGCTATGGTCATGATGGACCCCCCCATTGTTGTATATGTATTATTTTCATAGTATACCAGCAGTTAATGACCATGCAGAATGGTTGGAACTAGGAAGCGGAGGGCCCCATTGCATTTGCCGGCAAAGAACATATGTCCTTCATTGACCAATTATTGCACCACTTCATTGCGCTTCAATAACTCAGATTCATTATAGTTCTGCCCCTCCATTACAAAATGTTTTTGTTTGGCTTGACTAGCTGGCTTTTCAATAGTTGGCAACCAACAAAATGGCCAACATGATGTTTTGAATTTTTGATAGAAGATTAGGTTGCTGTAACTGAGCTGTAGTGAGGTTTTGTAACAGTTGTTGCTTGCTGTGCCACTGGATTCAAGCTAGCCTGGGTGATGAGGCATAACGCCCTGAAACCTGTCCCAGGTTATCTAGCTGAAATTTGTTTATCCTTTTCAAATGATGTTAAAAAAATTTAAATAAAAAATAATGTCAAAACTATGTTTGGCATATTAACATATAATTATCGTTGTTTATTGTATTAATCCCAATTTGATGTTATAGTCATCAGAAACAATTTTTGATGTTATTTTTGACTTTCCCGTCCCTAAAAACATATAAAATGATACCACACATGGGCATATAAACAGTTATACCCTGTATCTCAAATAATGGGCAGCCATTTTGAAAAATCTGCCATATTGGATTAACGCGTCATGATAGAGTGGTAGACTTTTCACCGTCGTTTTCTACGGAAAAATTTCAATAACAATCCACTCACAGAAATTGTATTGCAATTAGTTCTAGGTTCCGCAACAAATTGACTAGTCTATAGTCTGTGATGAACGTTGCAAATCTATATCCCAGTCCTTAATCCTTTCACTGACTGTACTGCAGTACACCGCTTTTCCCACCGCCTACTTGTGGAAGATAGGATGTCCACATGATTAATTTATTTTATATGTGATGCGCATCATTCATATTATTCATCTGTCTTGTAGTCAGAGTAAAATTGAAAAGTATGGGAGAAGAGCAGGGCCATTGGAATTAGAAATTGTCTATTACAGCTGACTGCAGAGACTACGAGTACAACTAGGGCACCAGGTGAGGCATGCCGCCATTAGTTATTTTAGCACAGCAAGAGAGAGAATACTTGCACCCATAGTGCATAATGCCTTTCTCATTAATGAGAGGTAATTTGTTTTTGTTTTTTAATTTCCACACAAAGGGCCTCATTATGAGGCCGGTCGAGCGAGCAACTGACTGGCATTGTGTCAGAAACGGGACCACCCAACAAGGAGTCGGCGGTCCCACTTCCCATATTATGGTGCGACCCCTTTCATGGTGGTCGGAAAGTGTATGTTGCCAATTGCGGCTTGTCCATGTGGTGTCAGCCACAAGATGCAAGGATGTTTGGGTGGGCCACAGCTGTCCCACAGGCCTCATAGCAGAGGCCACAGGGGACAGGGGACCTTCTAGGGGCCCCGAAAGTCTGTTTTTGACAGCCTGTACATGGCGGTGAGATCTGTCCTCCACCCCAACGTGCTCCTTATGCCTATCGAAGGTAGAGATTTTTCCTGCAGCCATCGGTCAGACTGCCTGTATCATAATACGGTGGTCCAACCGATGCCTTAGATGTTGGGCGGAACACCACTGACGAGCTATCGGACTGCCCTTTGGCCAACATCGTAATAAGGCCAAAAGTGTCTATTGTTTAGTTACTTTTTAGTTAATAAGCAAGTACACTATACATGTGCATCGCATAAGTACTAGAACATGGGCACTCTGTTGTAGACAACATAAGAAAATAGTAATGCCTAGATATAGCAATTCAAAATTCTGCAGGGCATTTTATCAAAAGGATGTAGGTTTAGGTTAGAGGGAGTTATGGGTTAAATAGGCCTGAGGTGATAACAAAAGTAACATGCACATAGCAACACAAGGATACTTGTTTGGCAATCCCTGTTGACAGCTTGTATGATCAGCTGTCTAGGAGAAAATCAAAATACCTTAACCCAAGACCAATAGGCTTCCCAAACCTTGCAGAGACAAGGTCCGATCACTATGAACAGTTTGTAGTGGACTGATCCCCTAATGAAAATTCAAATGAAAAGGTCAGACTAGAGATGATAGAAGAAAATTCAAGTTGTCTGATCATACCAGAATCATTATTGTACCTAAAACTAGACCATTCATTAGTAAATGGGCCTAATTTGTGAAGCCCCAAACCATCTAAGCACTTTACTAGAAAATCCTTCAAAAGAAAAAAAAGAGCAGTGTTTCAAAACTGGTGTGTTGCCTTGTTTATTCTGCCTTAATTCCTTTCAGACAGAGCATTTGCCATTTGCCTTTACATTAATGAGAGCGGGTAATGGTGGCTGTAATTCTAATCACATCAAATTGAATGGCACTAAGGGAACATCATGTACTGCTACTGTGCCAGCCACTACATAATTTGAAACAAGTTTTTGGCACAGAGCATTGTTTGCAATTTGTCTTTATTCTTTCTAGCTTCTCCTGGTCCCCATTTCCCATTACGCCAGAATTCAGCGACCCGACTGCGGCAGCAGAAGCTGGAGGCAATACGGGTGAAGTACCAGCAGCTGCTGGCCGTAGAGGAGGAGAAGAAGGAGGAGGCAGCTGCTCTGGGCTCCAGCCAGACCCCAGCACCAGCACCTCCAGCTTCTTCCAATGCACAACATTGGCGCCGCAGTCTGCAGGCAGCTGCCTGCCAGCAACTACACACTGCTGCCCCCCTCTCAGACCGCACTTTACTATGCCATGTCCTTTCAAGGGTGGCGTTGTGGGAGCCCAGCAGAGACAAATGGATAGGCACCTCAATGAGTTCCTGAGTTTGGCCCACCATGCCTAATGCCCGCTGCACTTTTTTAAACTTTTGTTTTAGTGGGTGGGACTTTGTTATTGTTGGTGGGGAGGGTGGGGATGTGGGAGTTGAGATTGGGGTTTATACAGTTTGGACTTTTTCACAGACAATGGACATTTTTGATTTTTTTGGACAATGGTTGGGATGGGGAGAGATTTCATTTGTTTGGGGAGAGGGATGGGCCAGTTGTTGAAGGTGGGTGGAAGGGGTGGGTTTGATTTTTTGGGTTGATTAAGAAATATTTAAGTTTCTTTATATATGCCTCAAATCTAGGTTTTTGGGGGTGTTTATTTTTCACTGCTGCCTTTTAGAGCAAGCTATTTCTAAAATGTGCTGATAGTGTATAATAACAATTAGGTATGTGCTATTCTTATAAGGTACCCTTGTGCTCCTACTCTCCCAGTCTCTGCAGTCTGCAACTATATTGACCACTCATGGGGGTGGGCATTGCCATTGCCTTGCCTACAATAACTTAGTAGAACAACGAACCATAGTTCTCTTACCGAGAAGAAGAAGCGAGATCTACAGGGTTTCCCAAGGTGCCATGGTGGTGATAGTAGTAGCAGGCTAGTGTAGTGTAGGAATTAGAACTCAGGTACCACTCCCACCTAGGTGAACCCCAACTGTAGGATTTTAATTGGAAGGATTATTCATCGCAGGCAACTAAATTGAAATAAAAACTGAGTTAGTGGGTTATATATTATAATATCATAGCTTTACAAACACTTGAGACTAGACTACTACACAACAAAGAATACCTGATAGTGAATAACAAACAAGAAACAATACTAATGTATTCAGAAGAATGGTGAGCTAGTATTTGGAGTAAACAAAAGAGACATTTGAATCGTGATTCGTGAAGAGGACTTAAAGTCTGGAGTGGATATGGTTATTGTTTAAGGGTTTCCGTAACGCAACACACAATGCCTGAATGATGAAACTGATGAATGATGTTCTTCTATATCTAAAATATTGATCACTTATATGTGTGGGTGGGTAAATGGGGCCAGTGGTGACTATTGTTTCAGTAATAGGAGTAAAACTGAAGATCCTACACTCAGTTAGTGTTGCTTTCATCACATCCGTCCTACCAAGTGTTTGATCGATTAATGGTATAAATTATTAAGTCACACCATAATAAATCACACAGCCCAGGAAAAGAGGGTTAGGGATTTTGAGAAATGGATGGGAAAGGGGATTTTGGAAAAGGTGTGACAAAGACAAACAATACACAAAGAAAATATTTATATGGGCAATGAGCAGCCAACCATCAACAATCTGTTGTGGGAGGAAAAGGAAATGAATGAATGAGTACAGGTAACTTAAATGCAATGCAAACCAAACAGTCCATCTGCCCCAGAGAGACCAACGTTACATTATTATATATTTAAATATTCTGTCACCTAGGTTTCAAAAATAGCAAATAGATCACAAATTATGTAGGAGAGAAGAGAACAACACACAGTTCTAAAAAAATTACTTTTAAAATAAAATTGATACTGTATTGCCAAATTGGGCGGTGTATCTGCATTCTTCTTGGATTGTCTGTCAATCTTGGGTAATGGGTAAGCGTGAGTGTTATGGTGCTTTTCCCTTTTTGTGCAGGAGAAGAGAAGGCTTGCAGATTGTAAAACAAAAAATATATTGTAGAATCAGGTGAAGGACAGATGGTAAACTTCAAAAGGAGTGCACCTCAGAGGCAGCACAAGAGAGAAGAACAGTCCTTTTTGCAATCATTCAGTTTATGACTGATGTGTGATCAAATAGGTGAGAGCAATTTTACAACAACCAACAATCACAGACAAGTAGCCGCATGTATCGGGCTAATTAAACTAACAATATTCATGATCATCAGTTCATCATCCTAATAATAATATTTAGCCTAACTGCACATGCATAATGTGATGATCACCACATGTCTGTCTCCAGATACCTACAACAACAGGTCCCCCACCCAACCACCACATAGTTTCAAATTTGAGCCAGCCAGCACACACACTCAGCAACATTGCATTTTCCAAATCAAGTGAAATCAACGCACCGCTCTCACCACCACTCCAAAGACTTGGATAGGCCTCTTAAAGTCATCACTAGATTCATCACCAAATCGGTTGGTTTCAGTGAAGTTGATAACTTCCTTCTTCTGGTGGCAGTTGTTGAAGTAGTCGTGCCCTGAATCCTTCCATCATTCTCCTGACTCAAAGTAACATGTCCCACTCCGTACCGACTGAGTCCCAACTCAAATGCGATAGATCGACCTGTAGTGCAATGTTATTGATGAACAAGAGAAACATTGAGTCATTTTTTGTGTAGACTAGATTTGTGTTTGTTAGCTAAAGGAACTGGCCGGGTCTTTGAGGATTGTGTAGTAGACAACAAAGCAGTGGGGACCCGGCAAACACATTTTGCTAAGTGTCAAAGCGGAAGGTAAAAATCACCTTCAGGAAAAAAATTATCACCCGTCGTTATGCCACGAACATTGTAAATCATCACAAACACAATCAAGCTTAATATATATAGTTAAAAAAAACGGTTTTGCTGCCTGCCACCATATGAATCATCTCAACACCCTCACAAACAAAAATCACTCATAATATAGATAAACCTTTGGTGCGTGCAATTCATTCCATTAACCTGTTCTAATTCAAGTGCGGTGACAGTGATGGTGGTACATTGCCGCTTCATTGTTTCATGAAATAGACATTGGCCAGTCCTGTAAATCAAATAATGTGGGGCAATCTGACTAAGGGAATAAAGAAAGGGTAGTTAGGCATGGGATGGAGGCAGGCACAAATTTGTCTCTCCAATGTTCTTGTCGGAGATGGGGGTAGGCTTATTCACTGCACACTGGTGAAACTTCAATCTGGCAATAAAATGTGTCTACAACGGTAGGGCTGCATTAGTCAGTCAGACACAAACAAGCAAAATAAAATAATGTTCCCCTAGCTATCTCTTATTTTTTTGTTTTTTTGTCGTCAAAGCAGCTCGGCGATAGAGAGAGAAAGTTCAATGGTTGGTGGCCCAGGCCTAGTAGTCAGGGAAGTAGTGTTCATCCTCAAACTCAGGTGGTTCATCCAGAGGTAGGTCAGCTAACACACTACTACCATGACCTGAGTCCGACCAATCACCCTCATCCTCCTCCTGCCGTACTTCAGGTAAGGTGTAATTCAGTGGTATAAAGTGCTGATCAGTTTTGGTCATGGTTAATCCCTCCATGTTTTGGGGCGAGAGACTGGTCCTTCTCACTGTGACAACTATACCAGCTGCACTGAACTCATGCTTAGTGGACACACTGGCTACCGGGCAAGCCAGATAGTTTATTGCCAGCCTGCTGAGCCCTGGCCATTGGAGCCTCTTCCCATACCAATACAACAATGGGTTTTGATCAAGATAAACCTCTGTTGGGTCATCCAGATAGTCCTGGACCATCCTCTCAATAGTCATTGGTGGTCCACCTTGCTCAACCTCTTTTGCCTTCACCTCTGCACTAGACTTAAGCCCTGCCAGTAGAAACCAATCATATGCAGATTTTGGGGCTGATGCTCCAGTTCATGTTGTTGCTGGTGTTCTTGTTATTGGTATTGGGTGTTATGAGCCAACAGCACTGCTCTCGGGCTCTGAATGTAAAGCCTGCACCACAGAATATGTGTCCTGGCTCCCAACTCCAAGCCGTTCTAGGTCACTGGCTTGCTCAGCAATTCATGCTTTGCAGTATGAAACATCCCCGTTTAAAAAAGGAATGAAAGTGGCCAGTAATGGTTTGCACCATTGATCAAGAATTATGGCACGGATGTAATGTTTGGATGGCACAATGTCTCTTTGCACACTTGCATTAACAGATAAGTGAAGGACTAAGCTCTCCATCAACTCATATGCATCTTTATTTTGTCCACACCTGGGGATATTTCAGACACCTCCTTTAGCTGTTCCTTTAACATTTGCAACAATAGCTTGGCCCATTGTACTATCCTCCTTGCTGACTTCCTGTGTGAAAACCTCAAAAGGAAGCAGCATCTCTGTCAGGCATTTGACTAGTCCCCATTGGTCCATTTTAATGATCATGCCTTTCACAGTTGTATCCCCCTTTTGCATAACATATCAATTGATCAATCTGTACTGCTCAAAGAGAATAAGTTGTGCTCCAACGTGATTGCAGCTCCTGTAGGACGGCTTTAACTGGCATTCTATCATCACACTGAATGACCCTCAGCTGATTCTGGGCATTAAAAGAATGGCTGAAATGAGTGCAGAATCTTCTGCAGGTGGACAGTAAGTTGCTGACTCAGTCTTTTTTGTGAAAGTCCTGTGCAATGATGCTGATGCAGTGCATCAACACAGGACCCTGAAATAGCAGCCATCTGCCATGGCCTTAACTATATTACTGCCATTGTCTGTGGCAAGAAATCCAAAGTTAAGCCCTCTTGGTCACAGCCATTCAAAGACCTTGTTGTTTAAGTCTTCTAAGTAGTGTTGCATGCTTCTGAGCACCATTAAAAATCTCAGCAGTGTCAACACCTGCAGATATCATTTCTCTAACCCCCACAAAAGAGATCCAGTGTGCAGTGATGCACATGTAATCAGTGGCTTGGCAACTGGTCCACATGTGTATCGTCGGATGGATAGTGTGAACAGCACTCTGTTGCAAAGCTTGTCCTAGCAATTCTAGCACATCATGATGTAGCATTGTAACAGCAACTCTGGCAAAATAGGACCAGCTGGGAATCTCCCATTTCAGGCAAATGGCTGCCACAAATTCTAGAAAACCCACCCTTCCACAAATGAAAAAGGGAGGAGGTCCAGCGCTAGGACTTTAGCCAGCTTTTGGTTCATACTACCCATCCTGCCTAAACATGTCAGAAATAGTAGCCTGGATTTGTTTTCTTTCCTGGTGCCACTGATGCAGGTGACTTCTTGAGAGCAGAGGTTGGTAGGCTCAATGTGCGTCTCAGCTGGGCAGTCACTGTACGCTCTTGCCTTGGTGTCTCAACCTGAGTCTTGTGCCATTGCGATGTTGCTGATGTGGACGATACTACTGCACTGCTGGAGACAGGGTTGATTTGTGTAATGAAAATGTCTTCCTCTTCTTCACCTTCCACCGTGATCCGATCAGATTCCCTGCATAGCTTTTCACCCCCTTCACCAACACCACTTGTGTTTCTTGGCCGCTAAGGCGCTCCTACCACTGGATTGTGTGATGTTTTCTCAAATGAGTTGTTTAGCCTCCGGTACCATAGTTTGTACCAAGCTTACCCCGCCTAACAGTTGTCCAACCGTGGAGCATATGGCAATGTTCGGCTCTTTCTTGCTAACCGCAAAGAAGTCTGAAACTGGAGAAGTCTGCTTTTTGACACAGGTGCCACTGGCAAAGTCAGATAAACTGGCGGTAGGTAGGCATTTTGACGTTTGCCTCTCTGCAGTACTAACTTCTACTGAGGTGGTTGTGGCTGTAGGTCGCTGCTGGGGTCTTGTAGTCGTATCTGTGCCACATCTATCAGTGCAGGTTGAGATGGGGTAATGCCGGTCTCCACTGGGGCTGGGCTGACATCGATGATGACTGGCTTGTTATCATCCTCCTCTTCTACATCCATAACTCTAAGGCTTTCAGGAACCTTCCATTTCCCTAGCCTCTCCTCGTGTGTCTCACTTGCAGACTGAGGTGTGCTCCAAGTGGAGTTTAGATCATCAGAAGGGGGCTTGGAGAAGAAGATGGTAGACTACCCTCCATTTTCTCGTTGAAGATCTGGAAGACAATGTATCTCCTCAAAGAGTGGCTTCTTCTGCTTCCTCAGCATCAATCTCAATCTCCTGTACTGCTCTTGCTATGCGAGGAACTACTATTGATGCCTGCGGCTGTTGTTGTACACTTATCTGAGTTTCCTGAAACAATTGGGTATTACTTTGCAAAGAAATAAATCCATTTCCACGTCACTGCCTGTTGGCATTGCCATGATTAGACTGGCTTCCTCAGTGACACACATGGGCTTGGGCTGGGTTTGGGGTAGGTCCACTCATGCAGGGGTGCTACTCCCAGCTTGCTTCCTGGAGGCCGATGTGGCAGGCACAAGTTTGCCAAAAAAGGTCTTGGCCGGCACGCCAGTGGTGGAAATCATTTTCTTCTTCTCCTCCCCACTGGCCACTTTTTTGGCAGCACCTATCTTTGGGGCCGTCTTGAAGCTGTCAGTTGGCAGTGGCACTTAGCTTCACAAATTGAAGAGATGTCCATGTTGTGTGGCCACTAGTCGTGCGCCATCATTCCGTGCACAGGCCATCTGCCTGGCAACACTGTGGGTGATGTTGGGCCAGATGTACGACTGTATTTTGCATGCGCTAATGGGTTTGCAACCCGTTTGTGCATGCAAAATATCACAGGGCCATGTACAAATCCTAAATAGCGAGTTGCAATTTTTTTGTAACTCGTTATTTAGGAATTGCGAGTCGCTATTAGGAAGAGGCGTTCTCTTCCTAAGAGCGACCCCAAAGCAATGTATGAATGTTTGGTCGCAAAACACTCACAAATTACCACCCTCTTCAAGAGGGTGGTAATGCACTCGGAAAAAAGACCACTGTCCGTCCTTAAAAAATGAAACAAAAATGTTTCATTTTAAAAAAAAATGCATCCCATTTTTCCTTTAAGGAAAATGGGCTGCATTTAAAAAAAAATGAACCTGCTTTATTGAAAAGCAGTCCCAGACATGGTGGTCTGCTGAGCCCAGCAGGCCACCATCCCTCGAAGGGCCAGCCATTCGCAATGGGGTCGCAAATTGCGAGTGCTCACTAATATTCATGAGCCTCGCATTTTGCGACCCCCATTTGGAATCGCAATCAGTGTCTCTGACTCTGTAGTACATTGTAAATTGCGCCTCGAAATGTGTGACTCGCAATCGAGCACAAACTGCGAGGCACAATTTACAAGGGTCGTACATCTGGACCTAAGTCTCTTGTGCACCTAAAAACAAAACAGCAAGAAGAACATCAGTGAAACATGGCAGTTCAATTAGTAGTACAAACAAGCAATATCATTTAGTGGGGTCACTGGTTACTTAAGTTATTATAAATAATTAGCAATGCAGTGTGTCCAATTGCAAAAGCACACCAACATAAACTCCCATGGTGTACACTCAGGAAGGATAAGAAAGATCAACAACAACATTCAGATGTAACTGTTTGCTTTATCTGCATCATGTGGGATGTGGCACTCAGGGAGGTGCAGGGTAAAATGGAATAATCCTTAGACAATTAATGCAATTGTGCAGCAACAGCAGACATGGGGTTAATGCCAGATGTTAGGAAAATGGCAAAGAAATGTAAACATTTAAATAAAAAAATAACAAAATTTAAAATAAAAAATGAAAATCACTAAATTTTAAAATTACAATAAATGTACATTTTAAATAAAAAAAAAATTAAAAACAATTAAATAGAAAATAAAATTAAACATTTTTTATAAATAATTGAAATTAATTATTTTCAAGCATTAAATGTATTAAACTGGTATCTCAACCATCCATGCAAGCCTATGGCAAAGGGGCACACTGGCTGGATGTACAAAATGGCTGCTAACCAGTGCCACATGGTCAACAACAACAACAACACTGTGCAAGAAGGCATTGGGAACAAAGAGAAAACATGTAGGCCTACGGCAAAAGCACACTGGCTGTCTACACAAAATGGCTGCTAGCCACATAGTCACAACAACAAGCAAGGCGGTATGGCCACAACAAAGGAGACACGCAGTCCTATGGCAAAAGCACACTGGCTGCTTACACAAATGGCCACAGACCACATGGTGAAATAGCAAGCAAGGAGGCATGGCCACAACATAATGATAGAACACATACAGGCATATGGCAAAAGCACACTGGCTGCCTACACAAAATGGCCACTGACCACATGGAGAAACAGCAAGCAAACAAGGAGGTATGGCCACAACAAAGAACACATGTAGGCCTATGGCAAAAGCACACTGGCTGCCTACACAAAACGGCCACCAGCCACATGGTCACAACAACCAGCAAGAAGGCATTGCCACAACTAAGAAGGCATGCAGGCATTTGTCAAAAGCAAACTGGCTGACTACACAAAATGGCCATCAGCCACATTGTCACAACAATAAGATAGGAAGAAAGCAAACAGCTGAGCGTGAACAGTTGAACAGCTTGGGAGAACTTCATCAAAAGCTTCGACTCACCTAAGTCCAAAAATGAGTCAACGAAAGAAAAAGCAAGACCAAAAAACGAACGGGGGGCACCATGCAAGCTGGCAAGCAACCAAAGAATTTATCTCTCAAGAACCCGGAACACTGAATTAAGGCAAATAAAGAGCGAAAGTAATAGAGCTCTGCGTAGTCTCCACCTACACGGTCCAGCTGATAACTTACAGTCCGAACTAAGGAGGCTAAAGGCATCCAGAAACAAAATCATATGGCTTGCTAAAAAGGAAAATGCTGATACAACATGGGCAAAACTGCTATATGATGCAAAAAATAACAACAGCACCAGGTTTTGGCAGACAGTCAACGGCTTAGAGAATCCAACAGCTCCAGAAATAAATTCGCACATAACGGAGGATATTTGGGTAAAGTACCTACAGCGCCACTTCAACACGGAAGTTGGTGAAATCAAGCAAAACACTTCGCTGTACCAATGCGACCGGCAGTTCCCCAAACTCCAAGGATCGGAACTCATCCACTTCTTTTCAAACAAACAGCTTGTGAATAAAATCTCAAAAAGCCGGAAGGATGGAGCGCCTGGGCCCAACGGCCTACCACCAATCATATACAAGCAGGATCCAAATTATTGGGCTGAAGTGCTACTACCCCTTTACAACAATATTATGGAACTCAAAAGAATTCCCGAATCTTGGAAGGGGTCAATTATTTCACTGATCCATAAAAAAGGCAGTATGACCGAGCCAAAAAACGACAGGCTCATTGCATTAATAGATATCAAAGCCAAACACTACGCAGGCCTCCTACTGAAAGAATTTATGGATTGGGCACAGGAAAAAGCCCTAATCCCCATCAGCCAAACTAGCTTCCAAAAAAGCATGGGGACTACAACAAATATTCTTGCTCTTTCGCTCTTGATAGATGCTACTAAAAACATCAATAAGCCACTATTTGTTTTCTTCATTGACTACAATGCCGCTTTCGATAGTGTAGACAGGAGGATACTCTTGGTGAAACTCTCGAGGTGGGGAATAGCCACAAACCTCCTGAACCAGTTAATTTTACTTCACTCCGAAACATGGGTCCAAATTAAAGTGGGAGCAGGGGATTGCTTGTCAAGGAGAATAACAACTACCAAAGGGCTGAAGCAGGGCCGTGTCCTGGCCCCAACCCTGTTCATCCTCTTCATCTCCGACCTCACCATTAAGCTGGACAACTGTAACCATCACACCCCCAATCTGGGGGGCTTATCTCTTTCAAACCTACTGTATGCAGACGACCTGATACTTATCAGTCGTACTCCAGCCATCTTAAAGCATTTGATAAATACCACAAGTGATTTTGCCGAGATGAACGGGTTAAGAATAAACATTGAAAAATCCAAAGTTATGTTATTAAATCGATGGAACAACAAACACCAAACCCGTTGGACGATGGACGATGGGGGGCAGGTTGCTGGAGACGGTCGAGGAATATAAGTATTTGGGAGTAATATTTGATAGGAACGGCTCGTTCATTAAACAGAAAGCAGCCATCAAAGGCAGAGGGACCACACTGGCAGTTGCACTAAAAAATATCAAACATAAAATAATCGTCCCCAATCTTCTTCCTCTACTAGAAGTGCTCCGAGCAAGACTTTTACCTACGATCACTTACGGTACTGAATCAATGAGAGGGAGAGACGAGGTTACCTAGGACAACGCGGTCACCAAGGCTGTGAGAATAATATTCAATCTCCCGCAGTTTAGTTCGCCAGCTCAATTAAGGCTAGAGTTTGGGCTCCAAAAGCAACAAATATCACGGAAGGTTGTTTATGCCAAGTGCTGGTATAAAATAAAAGGAGCCGAGCCAGGTACATTGAACTCACATTTGTGGAAGGAAATTACAAGGAAAAAAGAGCCCGGCCATGAGTTACCTTCAATTGGCAATTAGGCTGCTTTCTTTACAGGACCTATGGGAAACCAGCATGTCCCAAAAAAGTTTCAAGGACCTGGTAAATAAATCAGTAAAGATTGTATCCCATGAAGAAGACAAAGCAGCACTTAGCAGGAGGACCCATGGTTGATTTGTAATTCAGAGCTATGCGAGGGCTAAGGCTTCTCGAGAATCCCCAAAGAAAGATTCTTGCACCTGACGTTGGGAATTCTACCCGCAAAGTGTCACCTTCCACCATGGAAACACAAAGACACAACAAACCACTACAGATTATGCGGAGACATCAACGAGGATGTTTTACATCTACTATGCCTCTGCAAAGGCTTGGGAGCAGAATGAAGACAGCTATTAAAGCCGCGCCTGATCGAAAGCCAGGTACGAACGTGCAGGCAGGTGGTAAAAGCTTGCTTCGAGGGCAGCAACGTCCGGTTGGCCTGTAACCTTGTTCGGTTTATGAGTGCAGCAAAAGCAAAGCTATCCCTGGAAGTACTCTAACAAACTGGTCATCAATTTGGGCTCACCGTCTTCTGAGCAATGGATAATAACCCAGCTTTAAAGAGATTGTCCCTGGCAATTATGTTTATCACTACGGTTCCTTTGTGCTCCTTAGCAGCCACTTTTGGGCTGTGGGCCAGCAACGGTGACATAAAATTCTTTATTCTATCAAGTCATCCCATGCTCAGCAACATGGGCTAAGGAATAAGCCTATCACAGACATGGGAATTACCTGGTAAGGGGTGCAATGAACTGGGCAAACAAATCACACGATGAACTGCAGACTGGAACTGTCAACAATGAACTCTTCATTGCCGCTTACAGACTTTAATGCTATTTAGATCAAAATACCTAACACTAATTTTAAAGGAACTGGCATTGCAAAGGAACCCTCAGGAAATTATACTCAAAAAAATGTTGCACTTTTTCATGCTACCTTACACACCTTATTGGCTGTATTGCACACCAGCTTTTATTCTTCTTGTAATTTTATGGAATCATAGCAACTTTTAAATGCATTTAACTAATTCTAGTATTATAAATGACATTGTTTTGATTTTAAACACATGTTTTTATTGATTGCAAAGGTTTTAATTAATCATGCAATAAAGAGATTACTTACTTAAGTAAAAACGAACACATGCAGGCCTATGGACACTGACTATACAAAATGACCCCGGCAACATGGTATGGGGAACAAAGGCAAATGGTGGTCTAAGGCAAACACACACACACACCCACACACACACACTGGCCATACAAATTAGGCATGGCAATACAGAGTACACAGCATTAATTCAGCAATGCCAAAATTGAAAATTAACAGGGCTAAACATGTTTACAATAACACACCAAAGGAGTTACCCCACCTATACACTGTTTGCAGGAAAGCAAAACGTGAAATAAAACAAAAAAATACATTTTGACAGGTCCGCCATGCACTGGGCTCCGTCTTCCCGGATGTCGCATCCATTCCGGAGTCTTCCCCCCTGGAGGACAGAGTCCTAGATGGCCATGTCCCGGACAGCACGATCTCCCTCATATACAAAAAACTGATCAACGATAGATCGTGCCTGCTTACTAGTCTCCGCGAGGCTTGGGTTGCCGACGGGCTGGAGCTGGACGATGAGGATTGGATTTCCGCGGTGGCCTCTTCGAAAGAGGTGGCCATCCCGGCTCGCCTTCGTTTCGTCCAGCTCAAGATCCTTCACCGGGTTTACGTGACGGGGCCAAGGCTTCTGCGTATGGGTTTTGCTGGTGACGGAATGTGTAAGCGTGGCTGTGGTGCGTTGGCGACTTTCATGCATATACTGTGGGAGTGCCTGAGGGTGGAGCGATTCTGGCGTGGTGTGCATGAGGTCCTGCGTGTGGTGACGCGTGTTGCGCTGCTGCCTGAAGCGAGGAGATGCTTGCTGAATGTATGGGAACCGAATGACTATTCGGCCCCGCAGACGCGGTGGGTGACTCTGGGATACATGATAGCCAAGCGCGAAATTGCTCAATTGTGGGGATCCCAGAGGCCCCCTGCGGTGTCGGCCTGGAAAGAGCATATGGATTGGTGTATGTTTCGTGAAAAGGTGGTATATGTGGCGAGAGGTAAGCCTGGGGCGTGGGTGAAACTCTGGGGCCCCTGGAACGCCTACCGCGGGGGTATTTGTGAGCCACCACTGCTACCGGCTGCCTCGCCTGCTCCGTCTCCCTAGATGGCCCCCCTCCCTCAGCCGCGGGCGCGCGGTCCCCCAGTCCCTGATCTATTCCCATTCCCCTCTCCAGAGTTCTGCTGCTGGTTTGGATCCCCCACTTATGGAGCACGTGCTGTTATTTTGGATCGCGGGTTGCCCTGCGGGTGTGGTTTTCTGGTGTTGTTTTGTTTCAAGAAAAGGGAACCGTACTGTGGGCTTGGAGCTGTGTGGCCTGCACCATTGATTACTCCTGTTTCACTGCTCTGCACTGCCTAGAGACTTTTACTGTATGTGTGCAATATGTTTGTGTCATTCTAGCGGCCGGCCGGATGGTTGTAGGCCCATACCTGTAACTTTTACGAACTGCAATAAACGGTTTCAAAAAAAAAAAAAAAAAAGAAAAAAAAAAATACATTTTGTATTTTTATTCAATGCCACCAATGGCCTAAATGATGTTTCAATTCAACAGATACCTTAGACACAGTTGTTTCATGCACCCATGATTAATACTGGGCCTACGGGCTAGAAGACCCTTTGGCAGACTAGGTCACATAGTGAATTAAAAAATGATTGCAATTTTTTTAAACATGGAGAAAATGTAATAAACTGTGCTACATTTTTCCTTTACAAATTAAGAAAATTACATGCAAAAAATAACCAGGCACCTACTGAAAATACAGGCCACCCCACCACAACAAATTTAAGAAATCGAATAAAAAAAGAAATAACTCCTGGTGCATGCCCTCTATCAAACAAACAAAACCCTTATACAACAGTTTTTTAACTTTCTTATGAAATATCAAAGTCCTTAAATCCAATGTTATGCAGCAGACACAAAGAGTGATCCTTCCAGCTCCAAACTCAAATGAAAAGTGACCAGGAGATGGACAAAGCAACAGAGTCTGCAGTACTGGAACTCTGGGGTACTTCCTTCCTGTTGGAAAAAAAGTTAAAAAGACTCCTTACACAAAAAAACAACTTCATCGGTCCATTTGAGAAGATTTTTAACTCCAGTCAACATTTCTGGAAGATTTTGATGCTTCTCCGGGACAGAATGTTCCCGAGGTTGCAGCCGCATTAGATCGTGCACATTCACATAGGTCACAAAACATCTGTCACTGGCGCAGTCTAAAGACCTGTTAGCGACTTCAAAATCTCGCAGGAGCTCGCGGGTGGAATCTCATGGCGCTCCCGAACAGCTAGGAAATCTCGTGGGCACTCGTGAGCACCTGGGATTTTGCTCCCGCGTGCATGAAAGGACATTTCGAGGGCGCCAATAAAAGAAACTGTGCTTCGTTGCGGAGCACGGAGTTCATCAGTAACTGTGTTCTCCGAGGAGCGTGGAGTTGCCGAATTCCACAAACTCCATGAGCAGTGCAGAGTTTTAAACCCAGGCCTACCCAAAACAAGAAGGTGAACTTCGTGAAAACATTACCTGATTTTTTATGCTTTTTACGGCTTTTCCCCATTCACTTCAATGATGTTAATTGCGCACAAAAGTGATATATTTTCTGAACTCTTAAAAATCGTAACTCCTAAAGTACTTACTGTACATCGAAGTTCTTGGTCTTCAAAAATACATAAATATTATTTTTATAAATTGGCCTTGGATTTATTTTTGAGTGTGTGTACCAGTAAGGGATTCACTGGACTCGCTACACAGTGTACTTCATTTGAGTACACTATATAGAGAGCCAGCTTCCTACACACACTCACTCATACTCATACAACCATTCACACACTCATACAGCCACTCATGCAGAATTGCTTGTTCGCGATGCTTTTCTCCTGTTTGCGAACATTTGCATGCTCGGGGGGAAATATCTCGCGAACACGCATTTTGAGAACGCAAACAAGCAAAACATTCCGTGAAGCCACGGAACGCAGAAGTTTGGGCAATTCCGCGTTCTCCACTGAACGCGAAATTACCAAAATTCCACAAATTCCACGAGCGGGACAGAATTTTTTAATTTTTTTTTTAATATTTTATTTTTCAGCTGACCAACAGTTACAGATCATTCAACACACTTCAAACCACAGTGTACAGTAGTGTATGTTACATAATAGATAGCTTGCATCTTGTACATAGGTAATTCCATCAAAGTGGCCGTAACAATATGTCAATGGCTCATCTTGCATGTATCTCTGCACGCTCGGTACACCCTATGCTTTTGGCTACCTACAGCCTCCCTTACATGTGTGCGAATCCTGTCGTGTAGTCGGACCAACAGAGCTCTTCATGCGTCAGATCGAGATTCAGGCTCTCCATTTGTCTGTAAGTATTGTACAAATGGTTCCCAAAAGTCACGTGGCCTTGAAGCCTGTGGGATGCTCTCTGCATATGTCTCCAATGTTGTTTTACAATAAGTCATGACTATGATCCAGTCTTTGAATCTGGGAGGTCTCTTGCTACCCCATCGTATTGCTATGCGCCTTTTTGCCAGCAACAGTACAACCGCCAAGAGTTTCCTGCACCTAGCGTGCTTAAACTTCTTGATACCTAGAATACACACCAGCGGCATGTTGGGAATCCTCTCTGTTAGCATTGTGGACAGCGTGGAGGTGACCTCAACCCAATATGGCTGTAGCTGTGGGCATGACCAGGAAGTATGTAAGAAGTCAGCGCCCGGTGCATTGCATCTTCGGCAGTTATCCGACTCTCTTAGACCTAGCCTATGTAGCTTAGACAGCGTGTAGTATATTTGGTGTAGGAATCTGAAATGGATTATGCACAGGTTGCAGTTTGATGTGAGGAGTGCGAGTTGTGTGCAGCTATATTGCCAATCTTGTACGTCTATTTCCTCACCCAGAGCGGTCTCCCACCTGCTCACTGCTGCAGCAGGCTTCACCGCCTGCTCATCCTGGGCGGCATTGTACAAACGTGGTACCAGATTTTTCTGGTTGGGAGCCGTTAACAATATTTGTAGGGTGTTTAGCTGTGGGGATTCATCTGGGAATGTGGTATAGAAGGAGCGCACGGCCGCCCTCAGTCGTGTATACGCAAATTGCTTTAGAGGAAGTCTGTGGGAACAGAGGGAGGGGTCCGTCCATTGAATGAAGGAATCGTGGGGGTATAGTTGTCCCATAGTAGCCAGCACCATCTCCATCAGGAGTGTGTGCATTTTCTTTTCTTGTGTTACGGTGAGTTTAGGGTGTCTCGCCGTTGGAAGTGCCCGAGCATATATTGGCAGTTTATGCGCCCTATGTGCCAATGCATACCACGCCCTTGAGGTGCACTGGGCAGTGTGGATTCTAGCCCTCGACGTGTAACTTACCGGGTTGGCTATAAGCGCAGTCAGTGGTAGGGGAGCAACACAGTCCTCCTCCACAGTGATATGTGGTATGAATGCATGAGGTTTTGTCCAGTAGTGGGCATGTTGTGCCTGTGCGCAGAGGTAGTATAAATGGAAATCCGGTGCCCCAAAGCCTCCCAGGTGATATGGTTGGGTTAGGACCTTCCAGCTTGTTCTGGCCTGCTTACCCGCCCATGTGAGTGTCTGCAGGAGTGAGCGAAGTCTAGCAAAAAAGGCCGCATTCAACCATATAGGTATATTCCAGAATAAATATAAAAACCTGGGCAATACGATCATTTTCTGTAAGGAAATCCTGTCCGCCATTGAAAGAGGTATTTTTATCCATTTTTCTACTTGCCTCTCTAAGAGCACCAGTGTCGTACCATAGTTCTCCCTAATGACCAGTTCTGGGTCACGGTGGATCCAGACCCCTAAGTATTTTATTGGATCCGTCTGCCATTTTAAAGGGAAGTCTAACTGGGGAGGCAATGTCGCCTCGGTCAATGGTATCACGACTGATTTGTCCCAGTTAATTCGGAGTCCGGCATATCGCTCATATCTAATATATTCTCTAATGAGTGTATTTAAATTCCTGTCCGGGTATGTGGTGTAGAGTACCATGTCATCCGCGTATAGCGATATTCCAATAGGCCGTAAACCGAATTGCAGCGCCGAGGCCAAGTGTTTCTGCCGAATCCTACATGCCAATGGCTCTAGGAGTAATGCGAAGAGCATTGGTGACAACGGGCAGCCCTGCCTGGTACCACGCGTCACCTCTATTGGGCTTAATGTGTAGCCGTTTATCCTAACCCGAGCTCTAGGCGACTCGTACAGAAGGGCTATCCATTTCAAGAATGGCTCTGGGAACCCCATTTTACGAAGTGTAGTGAACATGAAGTTCCACTTCCCTGACTCAAATGCCTTAGCGGTGTTTAATAATGCCGCTGCCGCCGGTATGTCTGGGTCTAATTGGTGGTATAGTGCAAAGATGGTGCGAAGATTGTGAGTTGTGGAGCATGTTGGCATGAAGCCTGCCTGGTCTGGTAGTAATAAGTTGCATATATGCGGTTGAAGTCTGTTCGCTATTATTTTGGCTATTAACTTGGCGTCTAAATTTATCAGGGATAGAGGACTGTATGATTCGCACTCAGTGGCATCTTTACCGGGTTTTAGGAGTGCTATGAGGAGTGCCTCACGGAGTGAGGTCGGGAGTGCGCCCTCCTCATAAGCTTCTTCCAGCATTTCTGCAAAGTGCTGAATCAGCAGCTCCCGGTATTCTTTATAGAACTCGCCCGGGAGTCCATCTAGACCCGGTGCTTTGTTGTTGGGGAGGGAGTCAACGGCTTCCACTATTTCCTGAGCGGAACGGAATTTACCGCCCAGGCCTTGCCAGAACGCCACTCAGATGACATATGTTAGAAAAAGTGTCACTCATTAGTAGTACAGAAAGAATAGTAATTTAACTTGCTTTTCCTTTTAACTAGGCAATCACTCCCCAAGTAAAATTGTTTAGCCCTCTCTTTACACATAATCCCCTGCATCTATGAGTTCTGCAAGGTTCCATCCTCTCTCCGGTGCTCTCAGAGTTTGAGTATGGAAATTCCCTGCTGATTGGTATCCCCAAATCCATCTTAATTCTTTAAAAGCAGCTGGCACCTTGCAGGTCAGCCACTATCTGGAACCAAATGATCTGAAAACATCACCCCAGTCCTGATGACTTTCAAATGGCTTCCTATAGAAGCTGGAAGTGTGGTCTAGCTATCCTTTATAGTACGTAAAACCCTGAGCCTGGGGCGGTGAACTACCTAGCCAGTAAGCTTGTTATCTCAGGATGCTCCCATACACTCTGAATCACTGGCAATCTCTGCCTGGAAACTCCATTCTTCAGAAAAGCAAGGACTTTACCGCAGGTTTTCTTGGAGAACATATCAAAACTCTGTAATGCCATTCCTCCAGCTATAAGGAGAAATGCCTCCTAAGTCACTTAAAAAAAATTACTTGAATGCCTACTTTTTCAATATCACTTTTTCCTGTGTCCTGTCACAGGATTAATTCCATGGGCTGTAAAGATGGATAAAAAAAGATCAGTATCTGAATTTGGACATTTGCTTAAATCCTATCTGCACCACTCTGTTCTTCCAGGTATCTGGGTATCTACCTTCCCAGCCACACCAATGCCAGCCCCCTTTCCTTTGTATTTAGTACTTGCCACTATGGGTATTAACAAGAGAAGAGGGCTTCACTCTCTTGCTTGATGTAAAGGTGAGTCCACCTGAGTCCTTGTTTACCTTCTGAGTGAATCTTACTGAATTAAATCCAGAAGGCATCCATCCAACTTTGATTCTGACATCAAGCAGTGAGTGTACTCTCTTTATGAGGGAGGTTATGCTAGTAGTAAAATTTCAGAATTCACCTTTATCAAGACCTCAATCGCCTCCACAACCAACCATGTCTGTGACCCTTGTGGCAGGCTTTTTGATCATTCCATTTCTGAGAACACTTCTAGTAATCCCACTAACAAATCACCCACCACTCCTGATGCAGGAATGCCAAGGAGATCACCAGCTCCCAGTCAGAGATCACATCCTTCTGACTAACCAAAGTCTAAGTATTGAGCTACTCGTTGTTCTTGCTATGCCAGGCCCTCTAGTAGATATTGTACTCCAAGACTTTCTCTAAAAACAAGGACATCTTCTTCATTGTTGTATTAATCTTTTAGAACAAGAACTAGAAGATATGCTTGAAATTATATTTATTTAGAGAAGGATTTAAAAACAGGTTTTGGGCTACTTCTTAAAGCATGTAACACTATCCTGAGATCTTAGGGCCAGTGGCAGGGAGTTCCAAAGTTTGCATCACAGATGGCGTACACTCCTGCCCCCCATCTGGCTTTCTTTATCATTAGAGTTTTTAATGGGTTTACAGAGGTGGACAGAAGAGCTTGTTGTGGACGGTACCAATGAAAGTTGGTCCAATGGAAATGTGCTCCCCTTCCGTGCAGGGCGTTATGAATGAGACATAGGTCTTTAAATGTAATCTTGTCCACTACGGGAAACCAATGAGGGGCCCATATATCTTTGGTAACTGATTGGAATTTGGGAACCTTCAGGAGAAGCCACGAGGCGGCATTCTACAAAGACTGAAATTGATTCTGTGCACATTTCATAGTTCCTAAGTGAAGGGCATTATAATAGTCGATCCTGGAAAGAATGAATGCAACCACGACTGATGTTTTGTGTTGACAGGGTAGAAATTGTTTTTTTTCAATATTGGTAAAACTTATGCCAATTTCCAGGCTGATGGGAAGGTTCCAGTGTCTAAGACTTGATTCAGAAGCTTAGTGAGATGGGTGGCCATTGTGTTAGGCACAAGGTACCAAATGTATGGTGGGCAAGGGTCTGCTGGTGATCCCGACTTCGTACTAGTAATGAGATTCTCTACTTCTGCAACCGAAAGTGGCAGAAAGTTGCCTAGGCCTGCTTGGTCCCTGCCATCTCTGAAACAGTTTGTTTAAGGGCCACTGATGTTGTCACATTAGAGGTGGGGTCAGGGCTGCCTGAGTTATTGGTTGAGGATATTTTAACAGTTTCATTGTAAACGCCTTGTATCTTATTTTGGAAGCAGTCGGCCATATTGTCACAGCTGTTTTGATCCATACTGTGGAGGGCGTCTGATTTAAAATTAGTGAGAGCTGTGATGGTTTTAAGTAGCTCAGATGATGAATTTTTTGCAGATTTATTTTTAGTTAAAAACAAATTGGCTTACTTTTTTTTTTCTTTGTCCTTATATGACCTCCGTAGCACAAGCAACCTCTCGGTCTGATCCACCCCTGTTGCTCGTTACTTGGGGGTCCAGTCTCAGCTGATGTTCTTGCTAGAACCACCCGCATAACACATCATGCGCTGACCAAGTGGAATAATCATTGAACACTATGTAGCTATCTAATCAGGGTCTAAAGGGTCTAACAGATTCCAAAATAACCCAAGTTCAGTTCTTTCTCTTTATGCATTAACCTTCTGATCTAAATCCCTAAAGTATCTCACAGAGTTCCACCAGGCTCTCCATGGAGGGGATAACCCTGATGTCATAACTTACAGATCTCCCTACATGTCAAAAGGATCAAATAAAACACCAATTTATTCTGTATCCCCCGAAAGGCCTAACGTCCCGTCGGGCTTCAATACAGTGGCAAACAAAATAGCAGAAGGGCTTTCCTCCACCTCAATGCCCAGGATGTCCGACAGAGTCTTACCCACGTTGCCCCAGAACTCCTGAATCAGGGGGCAGGAAGCAAACACATGGATATCATCCGCCCTCTGGTCACCACACTTCATACACTTTGCTTCTCCATTGCCTTTAATTTTGTCAAGTTTGAGTGGGGATCAGTATATCCTGTGGAGCGTAAAAAAGTGTTTTCTCCTTCGTGCAGCAGATTTAATCAACGGGTAAAGTGTGTCTAAAGATACTTGCCAGAGATTTTTCAGCTCCTCGCTCGGCAAGTGCTTCTTCCAGACCAAATATGGATGTTCCAGCTTCCTGTAAGCTGCAGCAAGGAGATGATTATACCACTGTGCTACTTCCTTCCTTTTCGGGTTCAGATCTTGTAACTCATCTTCCATGGAATTGTCCTCCGGGGAAAGCCAGTGCTGGCTCTTACATCATGACATAATTTGATAATACTTAAACCTAGAGAGTGCATCGCTAGTAAGATTCCTCAAATATCCCAGGAAAAACATTTGTTACCGTCCACAATGTCCTTCCAGTGTGCAACACCCGCGTCCTTTAACAGCTGAACTAAAGTGTCTAAAAGGCACTCTGGTGTTCCTTGGGAGTCCCACAGTGGTGCCCATTCACCATAATAGGACAATACCAGACAGACCCGACAGTCTGACCATAGCTTGGCCGCCATGTACAAAGTCTTCGGCCGGACTTTTAAAAAGAATTTAGGAGTACCAAACTTATACATAAAACCTTCCTCAGCCAAATCCAGCAGCATAGCTTCAAACATGCTACCAATCAGCGAGCTATCTGGCCTGAGGAGTAACATCCTACAATTCTTTAATTGATACACCCAACAGTACAGCTGAAGATACGATAAGATCATACCACCGTGTGAAAGTTTATGCCTTAATTTCTTCCTTGACAACCCGATCCCTTTGACTGCCCAGATAAAAGAAGAAATCTTGCCCTGTATTTTAAGTAATCCACTTTTATCAAATTCCAAAGGGATGTTATTAAAGAGGTAGGCATACTGAGGAAGAACACACATTTAAATCAGATTAACCCGCCCATAATGGGTTAGCGGTATGTTCTGCCACCTTTTCAATAGTACATCCACCTCCTTGGAAACTCTCTCCAAGTTTATCTTGGGAATGTCTCTAAGATCCTGGGTTATTGTTACTCTCAGGTATCTTAACTCTTGGAGAGCTTCGCCCCTTGAGCTGCAGTATTCCAGGCCATGATTTCTGTTTTGTCGTTGTTAACCTCGTAGCCAGACAGATTACCAAAAGCCTGAATTTCAATAAGAAGCTCAGATAAAGTAAGATTGATGTTAGATGATAATAAAAGCAAATCACCGGCATACAGGGCTAGCTTCTTCGTGAACCCGTTTGCAACAAAAGGGATGATCTTTTCATTCTGCCTTAAACTCTGGGCCAGGGGCTCAATATACAAATCAAAAAGAATGGGAGACAGCGGGCACCCCCACCTTGTGCCGCGCTCGATTGTGACCACCGTAGGGAGGCTACCATTGACCATAATCTGGGCCTGGGGGGCTTTATATATTTTCTTAAGGACCTCCCTAAAACTGTTGCAGAAGCCAAAAGCCTTCAAGGCCCTATTCAGGTAGTGCCAGTTGACTCGGTCAAAGGCTTTTGCTGCATCAATGGTGATAATTGAACGAGGGACGCCCTGTGCTGTTGCGAGATCGATCAAGCCAATTAAGGTATAAACCAAATCCAACATCTGCCTTTCCGGAAGGAAGCCCTTTTGGTCTTCATGAATTATCGGCCCCACGATCTTACACAGCCAGGCATTCAGTATCCCTGCAAAGGTTTTATAATCGCAGTTTAATAATGATATTGGTCGGTAAGACTGGCACTGGGTCGGGTCCTTCCTGGGCTTCAGAATCAGTGAGAGTACAGCATCGCTCCACGAGTCAGGTAAAAGAGAGGTACCCCTTAGAATTTCATTAAATAGTTTCAACCAGATCGGAATAATTTCGTCGATCAGTAGGGCGTAGATCTAAATTGGAATCGCATCCAGTCCTTCAACTTTCCCTTTCTTAGCTTTATTGACGACAGCAAGTATTTCATTCCCTGTTATATCTTGGGTAAGGATTTTTTGGCTATCCAAATTCAGCTTTTGGAGCTGCTTCCCAGCAAGCCAATGGTCTATAATATCTTCCTCAACCATTAAATCCTCCCGGTATAAATCTTGAAAAAATTTGTTAAAAGCCTGATCAATATGCCCTTTGTCCTCCACAACTTGGCTACCCACTTTGATCTTGCTGATATAATTGCACGATCTGTCTACTCTGCTCTTCATGGCGAGGAATTTACCACAATTCTCTCCCTGGTCGAAGTCCCTCATTTTGCTTACTTCCCACTTCTGAAGCATGAGATCTTCAGTTTTAAGTCTAAACTTCAACTGGAGATCTTCAACCTTTCCTAATAAACTTTCTTTCTCAGTGCCAGAAGCCTGTCCGACCTTTAAAGCTGCCTCAGCCACTGCTATCTGCTCCTCCAAGTCAGCCATCTCCTTTTTTTCAGATCTAACCCAGCCGCAGCACCACTCTTTAAAATCCCTCTCAGCCAAGCCTTAAAGGCATCCCCCACTGTATATTCAAATTATACTGGAAAAAGATAGCTATTTCCCTCTTTATCATATCTGGGATAGATGGTTGTGGGAGAAGTCTCCTATTCAGGGTCCATCTCCTCACAGTAAGTTCTGAGGGGAGTTCTATGTTCAGGGCTATTGCCCCATGATCAGAGAGATGGATAGGTAGCTATTCTATTACCCTTACTTTTCCTAGTTCAGGAAGTTCTATAAAGATGTAATCAATCCTTGAGTAATGGCCGTTTTTCTTACTGTAGAAGGAATATTCCCTGGCATTACCCTTTTTCTTGCACCAGACATCACAAAGGTTAAGATTCTTTGATATTGCAGAAAGATGGGCTTTAACCCGTGGTGCCGCAATCTGATTTCTAGGGGAGGATCTAGCTAACTTATTATTTAAAAGGACATTGAAGTCTCCACCAAGTATCAAGGGGGCTTCAAAATTTGCCAGAGAAAGACAAAGATTATTTAGAGGGGTGATATAATCTTTGTTAGGGCCATAGTAATTGGCCAACGTGTAGGTGGCACCCTGACTCCTCACCTCTGCTACTACCCAATGTCCTCTCTCATCCACCTTCGTCTTGATACGCTCTACTCCCGAATTTATTAAAAAAATTATGACCACCCCCTTCCAGCAACATTGTTGATCTGAGGCTACAATCTTATCGACCCATCTTTGCTTATCAAACAAAGCCTTACATTCTGAACTTAACAGGTAGGTCTCTTGGAGCATGAGAATCCTGGCTGAACTGTCCTTAAGATATTGCAAGACCAGGCACTGTCTTCTTTTGACTCTCAGGCCATTCATATTCCAAAATAGAATTTCAAGGCGACCACCTCCCCAGGACCGGATCTACCTCCCATCATCATTTTGTTTCCACCCCAGGCTACATCTACAGGCAGTTGTTAAGTCACATGAGGTCTCTATGACGGGTTATTATTTTTTTTTCCCCCAATGCTCCCCACCCACACATGTGCCGTTCTCCCCTCACCTCCTACCCCACCCATGGGAACACTCCCTGACTACTTATTGGAAATTAACAATTGCCACTTCAAACCACAACTCACTAACCCCTAAGAAAAAGAAAAGAAAACCAATGTTATCTTCACCACAAGAGCTGGACTCCCTTCAAAACATTAAATGAAAGCCTCAACTAGCTGAAGGTTTATTGTGTACCAGAAAACTGTCCACTTCCTCAGGGGATTGAAAATTGTACATCTTGTTAGCCCACATCACTTTCAAAAAGACAGGAAACCTTAACTGCGCTGGAGTGCCTAACGCTTTCAGACTATCCATCTGCTTACCCAGCTCCCACCTTCTGTTCTCAGTTACACGAGAGATGCCTGACCTTATTCTAAAAGATGCATCTTGAACCTGAATACTCTTATGCTTAAGTGCTGCCCCAAGTAGTTGTTCCTTGAGAGGAAATGATTGAATGTATACCAGGATTTTCCTGGGCTTCTTCCATACAGGGTTCAGTTTAAATTGGTCCCTATGTACCCGTTGGATCTCAGTTTCCCAAACAAATGCAGAAGCAACATGTGGGAAAGCTGTTGTCAGAATCTCTATGACAAAGGTTTTACTATTGTCATCTTCCAATACTTCTCTCAGGTCAAGGATCCTGATATTGTTGTTTCTAGAATTGTTTTCAAGTCTCTCCAGTCTGTCCGATAGGTCTCTTTCCCTTTCCTTCAGCCTAGATACTTCCTGTGTGTTGCCCTTCATGTCTAACCTCAGCACCCCTCCCGTTCGTCCATGCGGTGCGCTAGCATTGACAAGTTTTCCTCTAAGCTGGTGCATGTATCTTGGATCTTCTTTTGATTAATTTCTGAGGTTGAAAAGTGCTCCTTAATCTCCAGAGACAACTGGCTCAATTAACTCAACATCCCTTGTATTGGATCCAGGCCCAGAGCGACCAAGACCTGGAACACCCTCCCACTGATCCTACGACAGACCCAAGACCTGCTGACTTTCAGGAGGCTACTCAAGACCTGGCTGTTTGACCAGTAGCGCCACCCCAGGGCCTTGAGACGCTTGCGGGTATGTAGTGCGCTCTACAAATGATTGATCGATTGATTGATTGACCACAGGGGCCGCCTCTAGAGATGCGTTTCCTATCAGGTAACCTTCCTTCTGTCGCCCTCCTTTGGGTGCCAAAGCTAAATCGCTTAAGGCTGAAAATCTATTTGATGTAGGGATGGAAGGATTTAATAACTGAGGGTCCCCTGCACAGGTACTCCCTGCTTTGTTGTATGTACACCACCCTGTGGATTAAGTTTGAAATAAGATATAAGCAAAGGTGGTCACCTTAACAGGTGCTAGGGCAGTTTTTTTATTTCTCTCCTTCACAGGAGTGGCTTTCCCTGACTTAGCTGGCATCTTCCTCTATTTATGTTTGGTCACTGAGACCCCCAAGGGTTGACTGGGCTGATTATCCCCGTTGGGGGCAGGGTCTCTCCCAAGGAATGTACTAGATCTTAATTTATATCTTAGCCCTGTTATTATTCACTATCAGGACTGAGGCTGGTAGAAAAAGAAGATGGCGTTTTATGTAGAATTAGGGGATCACTCTTAAAAATCTGCTTTTTCCCCCAAAAAGCTGAGATGCTGCCTCCAAAGACCTGGAGACCGTGTCATACCGTAGATTATCCCTCTTAACCTGATTTTGATCCTTAGCAGGGCGGGCTTTTGAGAAGCAACCCTCCAAGACCCCCGGAGGCAGAGCAAACAACTCTGTTAAAGTCCCACCGGGACACTGTGATTTCTCTGGAGGGCAGCATATGCAGCATGTGCTGGCTCTGCCTGAGCTAACCCAGTGACAAGGGGTCAGCTCCAAGAAACGAGTCATGGCTCGGCGGGACTCTCCAAGTGCTCTGGCAGCCTTGAGGAGCGTGATAGTAGGACTGCCGCACAACCAGGTATGCAAGGACAGAAGCAGTCGAAAGACTTTGGGTTCTAAGTGCCCAGATGTCGCCCAAGTTCAAACAGGTTCCCCCCTACACCACAATGGCAGCTCCAATCCACCCCACGTCGTCTCCCTGCCAGCTCACAGCACCCAGACAGAGCGAACAACCCTGGGCTCGCAGGAGCGGGAAGCGCTCATGATGCGCTCCTCACTTCTCCGCTGCCTCGCTACCCAGGGAACGCAGCCAGGAAGAGCTAGGGAGGAATCAGTGGTCGGAATCTGGAGAAACGCCCCAACAAGATCCCCAGAAGTCCGCCGAGCGCAAGGAATAAAGCGCACCGGTGAGACACTGGAGACCCCGACCGTGATCTGCGGTAGGAGGCAGAAACGGGTAGACAAGAAACAACGGCAACAACAACCCCTCATCGTCAACGGGAGTCCATGTAAGCAGAAGTTAGTGGAGAGCGACTTGCGACCGGCATCCTAGCTGGCCAAAATGTCCCCCCCAGCCATTTTAAAAACAAATTGGCTTTTGTGGTGTTTATTGTCATATAATACTCTTTGCAGATGTTTGAGTAGCTAACTTTAGCTAAAGGATCATATTCCTTTTCTTCAGATATGTTCCACAGTCCAACATTTCTGTTTAAGGACCTTTAATTCAGGGGTATACTATGGGGAGGAGATTTTTTTCTGGCAGGTAAGAATCTGTTTTTCGGGTGCCAGTTGGATAAGAGTGGAATCTATCCAACTTGAGAAATTGTTAGAGGCTACGCTTTTGTCAGGGTCTCTGCAAGGACTATTGTTGCTTAGAGTAGCTTCTAATTCTCCTCTAGCGACCCTGCACCAAGGACGAAAAGGTTCTGATCAGTGTTTTGCCAAATATAGGTTGTTTAAAGAACACTGCATTGTGGTCAGACCACAGCAGGGGTAAAGATTTCTCAAATGTCAGTTGCCATCGTTTGTGAAAATTCCATCTAGGGTTTGGCCTGCCTTGTGGGTGGGGACGTCAACTTCTTGAGCCAGACCAAAGCTCCTGCAGCTGTTGAGCAGCTTTGATGTGTCCAGGTTCAATTCTGCCTCCTATTGAAAGTTAAAATCACTGAGAATGGTGAGGATCTGTGGTTCCATGCAGGATTCAAGCATAAGTTGTATGTAAAAAGGAAAGGGCTGTCTGGGGCATTGGGGGACAATAAATTAATATCCAGTTAAATGTAGTTAAACATGATTGCTTCCCCTCCCAGGAGTGGGGATGGATTAAACTTGGCTTTAACTGTTTTCCCGTTTCCCGTCTCTATCAAGTCTATAGATAGAAAAAACTTCCGGTACTACTATATTAAGATCAGAGTCTGAGGCCTGGTCACACCAGGGCTCTGTGAGGATGGTTAAATCAGGTTTGTAATTATCCAAGAACTGGGCAAAGTGCAGGCTATGTTTAACTAGGGACCTGGTATTAAGTAGCACACAGTTAAGTAGGTTTTGTCTCCCCCTGTCTACAGAACATCCAGGACTAAAGGAATCATAAGGCTGTCTGTCAGAGAAAGACCCAGTGCTAACGCCGGGCAGTGGGAGCATGAAGTTGCAATTTGTAGATTTAAAACCCCTATCCATCACCTCTAATTGGAGTGCAGAACAATGAATGGCTTGGCAAGGGAGTCACAAAGTTCCTGTGGGGGAGGGATTTAGTTTTATGTTGCTGACGGGCATGTGAACTCTCTGATGAGGGTGAAGAGTTCCTAGTTTGGTTGGCGCTGATTCCGATCCAGCATGTCAAGACCTCCTTTTTTGCGGCTTTGAGCTGGCGGGGGTAGTCGCTGAGGGCTGATTTGTATGTGTCTCCTTCATGGTCCTGCTTGTTCACCATCTTCTTTCCTGTTGCTTGTTCCTGAATTTGATGCACTGAGTTCTGGTGTGTACCAGTTGGCTTGTTTGGTAGGTATGTGCGTTTTGGTTGGTTTGGTGGAGGCGACTTGTTTGGCAGTGCTAGTGATCCAGGCGTTGAAATTCTCTACTGTCTGGTCCAGGTTGGTGGTGATGTTGGGCTGAGTGGTGCTGATGGCATTGGTCCATTGCTACTGCGCTACCTTGGTCCAGGTGTGATAGGGAGCGCTGTGTCGGTTGGGGCGGTGTGCGATGGATCAGTGAGGGTGAAGTGCATGAATAAGTGGTCTATTCAAGTGAGTTCTGAGGTGTGGCTGTATCCGATTCTGTTGCTGGACATGAAGACGGGGCCTAGCGCATGTCCTGCTCTGTGTGTGGGGTAAGTGACAGTTTGTTTTAGGGCTGATGTTGTCTAGTCTTTTCAGGAGGTTGGTGGTATTGGTGTTGGTGGGTTCATCTAAGTGGAAGTTGTAGTCTCCCAGGAAGATGTAGTGTCCGGATTGGAAGGCGAGCAGGGTGATGAATTCGGTGATGGCATCGCTGAGGCTGATTTGTTGTCCTGATGGTCTGTATGCAAGGGTGCCTTTGATGGTGGTTTTGGTGTTGGTGTGGAGCTGGAAATTAATGTGTTCCATTGTGGCATGATTGTTTCATTGGCGATGGTGCAGGTGATTGATTCCTTGTGCATGATGGCAATGCCCCCACCGTGTCTGTTGGTACGGTCCTGGGGTTTCATCTTGGAGCTGCTGGGGGTTTCCATGGCAATGTCTGGGGAAGATGTGGGGGTGAGCCAGGTCTCTGCGATGAAGGTCATGTCAATACTTTTCAAGACACTAATAAGTACATATAAGTTTAGCTGCTTTTTTTTTAGCAAGACGCTTCATTCCATGTATTGGTTCCATTTCTATGCTCCGTAATCATGGTGAGTGTCAAAGAAGATCCATGCTGTAGCAACTTTTTCAATAGTTCTTCTTGAGAGGTGAGTAAGTGCCTAGTCTCTGTGGCGCATTGGCAGCAGTGATTAAGACTGCCAGTGCTCCTACTCTGTTGGACAGATACCACTTTCTATTATATTGTTTCCAACAATATGCTAATGTTTATATCAGTAGAGGCAAGTGATTTTCTTGGACATCTTGAACCCAAACATAAGTGTCTCCAATCTGATTATTAGTTTGGTGCTGATACCTTGGGTCTAGCTGTTCATTACTATTGCCATGGCCTTTCCTAAAAGCATTCTTCTGGCTGTATCGCACAGCCATCAAAACAGTGGCCCAACATAGAATCCTAAATTTTGTTTCTTGGGAAACATTCTGTTTGGCTTTCATGCTGAAGATGGAATGAAGATATTAAAAATATCAGCAGGTATGTTGAAGGAAAAAGAACATAAAAAGAATGGCTACAAGTCTTTCGACCATCACTATTTCCCACACGATTACAAGCCCTTCAGTTGCCTCAGCTGTAGCAACATTTGCAAAAGCAGACATGTCATTAGTAGAGAGGGAAACATGTGGCCTTCAGCCATCTACAGTTGTGGACAAGCATTGACTCCTCACTTTCCCTTTTTCTGTTAACTAATTTGTCGGAGGAAGCATCTCAAATCACCTGTAAAAGTGGATAGAAATCTGAATAGTCAAATAGGTGCTAAATATTGTGGTTAATGGGTGTTCTCTCAGGTTTACATCTCAGCCACTGGCAAATGCCTCAAAGAAAGTCAAGCCAGCACCATCAGGGCAGACAACAGCAGGAGCTCAACATCTTTCTTCAGAAGCATACAGTGGAAATGGTTTCTCCTCCCCATAAAGGATGGTCAATTTATTCCTGTTACTTTCCAATAATAAAGAAAGACTGCAAGTACAAGTTCAGACCCATACTAGATGACAACCAGACAAATATGGAAAGAGAAATTCTGAATGCTAGTGCTCCATCAAATGTACCCTAAACATGTTATCAAGGAAATAGGTTGTGCGCTTTAGATTGCCTAGAACTGAGTCTATCCTCCACTTCATCGAGGAGATAGGTCGGATGCCATAGATTTCCAAGAAGCCGAACTCCGTGTTTCTAGCATAGAAAAAAAATTGGAAGATCATGAGGTTCTTCTTATGGAACTACCACTACCAATACAAGGACCTTCAATTAGGACTCAGGTCAACACTTAGAACATTTGTGAAGTGCATGGCAATGGTTATTGCGCACCTCAGAAAGCATAAGAGCTTGGTGTATCAATAACTCGATGGCTGGTTGTTTAGAGCTTCACCCTAAACAACAGTTTCAGACAGTAATCACTGCTCTACACCACTTAAGCTTGCCAGTCCATGCACTATATGGGAGGGGTTGTAGACATACTAAAAGCAAAATTACATTCTTCAAAGGGGAAATATTTATCTACCTGAAGTGCTGCAGTTTTCAAAGGATGGAACATCCTACAGCAAGGCAAATTTCACACCTATTGAGCTTGATATTATATTGCCTCTTACTATTCATACATACTCATCTTTGCATGAGGCTATTGCAAAAATGTCTGGGGACCAGTAGTACCATCATTTTGGTCAATGGGAGGACAGATTTATCCTATCTCCTCATGATGCCCTGTCTGTTCATTAGTGGTGCCAACCAGATAATCTCTTATGTGCTATGGATTTCCATCAAAATGGTCCAACACAGACAGTTCTGGCAGATGCCTTGATAACCTGCTGGCGGAAGCTTTTAGATCATCCTCAGATGCAAGAGACTTGTGGGCAGATTTTCTAACATTTCACAAAAGGCACCTGAGCAAGGCAACTTGTTGCACTGTGTTGCGTGAAAGGGAGACATCAGAAATGAGCCATATTTACAAAGATATGGCACATTTCTGCTGCCTCTCTGTGCTGGCACACTGTGTGCTGCCTAGTGCCAACATAGTCTCTCTTCTGACAAGCTGCGAGGGTGCTTGCGCTGTGAGCAGGATTGTTTTTATGCAGGAAGGGACACTTTCCTGCACAAAGACAATCCTTAAAGGCATTTTCCATTCTCTATTAGTGATGCCAAATGCATCACATATAGAAACAGGAACTAACAAGGAGAAATTAAAATATTTTTCTAGGCGTACCATTTTGATGCTTTACCAGTTTTACAACTCTTTGTAAATCTGGGAATTCACCATAATCCATGGTTGGATGCATGGGAATGCCCACACTCACTCCTAGAACACGTCCCCGCCGCAAGGTAATGCATGGTAGTGAAATGTGCTGCCTTAGATTTACTAAACCACATAGAGAAACATAAGGTGGCTCTTTGTGGCTTAGTAAATCCCACTTAAGGACTTGCGTTTCTGTTAGCAATGCCACTTACCTGAACACCAGGCCTTCCACAGGAGCAACGAAGGTCCACCCTCACCCCCTTGAAACTGCTCTCAGTGAGTGTTAGGGTATGTGATAACATTGGCTGGAGGTTCAAAGGTGAAGACGGGTTGGAAGGAGAGAAGCAGAGGGATAAGACATTGCCTTTTGGTCTCAACTGGCCGTGCCACGTCTGAAGAGGATGCATGAAGTGAATTACCAATTCCATTCTAGACATGGGGAAGGTACAGTATTATTTTTCTGCCTTCAAAAAATAATGAACACTTCTTAATTCTTTCAGCATTAAACAGCAACCATCTTACTCTAGTTGTATGAACCTATGTGCCCTTGTTTTAAAACCACCACAAGTATAAATGATGTGTAACTTACAGTTCTTGGGAAATGCTTTTGGTGCTGTTGTTTGCACAATCACTGTTACTCCCAACTTGTGTTGATCTTAGGGCTTTCTTGTAGTTCCTAAACCTCACAATTCAGGAATTAGTTATTTTGTCAATGTTACTGCAAATGAATCCTTCGCTTTTCTATATTGTGAACTAGGCTGGGTTTAAAATAAGTTGTTTGCAGAGGATGGCCTTGACAATGTTGCACGAAGGGAGCGAGTCTGAAATAAAGTTACACTTTAGGTGCGGCCGCGCCTGGAATTTTAACAAGGTACCCCAACTCCTTCTTCTTTGCTTTTTCAGGAAGGCTGGTGATGCACACCAGTGAAGCTCGGAAAAGGAGTGTATTCGAGGGACCAGAAGTAGCCTCAGGAGAACACTGTGCCAGAAAGTTAAGTAGTCTGGAGTAAGTTCCAATGCTCCGATACTGCTCCTCGGGAGGTAATAAAGCTAAGCAGCTTCTAACGGTTGGGGCATGGTTTTTATATTTGCTCATCCTCATAATGGCCACCGAGTTACATGTTTTTTTTACTCTCACGAGAACTAAATAAAGGGCAAATGGTTTAAAACAGGCCTGCTTCCTAGGACCAGCTGTTGTTGGTTATTACCGTGGGGTTGGGTACAATCAGGGCAAGCACTGATGAAGGATGTGGAGGGGGCCTCAAGCAAAACAGGAAAGGGCAGGACCATTGGGGTACACATGGCTAACAATGAGTCCTTGGGGAAGTTGGCAGAGGGTGAAAGATATGATACGGGATGAGTCCTGACAGTTCTTCCCCCCAAAGGTTGACCAACAGGACGGGGTTTGTGTGGGAACTGATGAAGCTGAAACATGCGCAGCGCATGAACTGAGGAAGCAGGCTCACATGATTGAAGTTCTGGACCATAACCCTTCTAATAAATCAAAGAGTATAACATACCATCAGTTCTTTAAGAATTCACAAATTTCCAAACCTTGAATTCCCATTGTCTACCCACCTTAATTGGAGGAGACTGTTTCTCTGATCAAATTGAGTCTGCATAAGTTCACAACAAAGGCACATGAAGTACCGGGTGCATTTTATACTCAGATGACAAAGCCTATTTGATGGCTATAAGATTATTTACTTTTTGTATAGGAAAGGGTCCTATAAACCTGGGTGTCAGTTTTCGGAAACCTTCAAACTGTAGGTGCTTGGATGATAACCATACCAAAACTCCTACTCGCATGTTGGGGCTGGTTTTTTATGTTTTTCAGCCTTTTTCTTTCATTTGAACCTGGTAAGCAGAGTTATTTTCATGAACTGTGTGTAAGATGTCAGTTAACCTTTTGTGATATTCTGTCACAGAGGAGACATGAGTCTCGCGAGGAGATGTGTCTACTGGGATGATTCATCAATGGAACCCATTTAGACAGAAAAAAAGGGGACATTACTGTGGCCACATGTGAGCAATCATTATATAACAACTCCGCTAAGTGGCTAACAAGCATCTCAAAATATGTTCCATGGACTGATTCACTTGCTCTGTTTGATAATCCGGCTGTGGATGGTAAGCAGAATACAGATGGACATCGATATAGAGGGATGCACAGAAACTACGCCAAAATTGTGGGTAGATCATGTTGTGCAAATAAATCCACAAGACCTGTTGCTGTACGCAATCTTTTAAGGTTGACAAAATGAGCCATTTTAGAAAAGAGATCCACTATTACCCAGATTACTGAAAACCCATTGGACAGTGGAAGCTTGGTAACAAAATTCATAATTAACGTATGCCAGGACCAGGGGGGAGTCAAAGAGGTTTCAAGAGTCCTGATGCAGACCAAGGAGACGATTTGTTGAAAATACAGATAGGACAATTCTGTGTGTAGTTTTTACATACCTGGATAACACTGGTCAACAAAACCATCATGTACACAACTCTTTAGTTTTTTCTTCACCTGGATGAGTGATTAGTGCAGTATCATGACTCCAATGCAATACAGTTTCAATTGGGTCCTTGGTTGCTATGAATAGGTTTTTGTCATGAAAGTATAAATTATTTTGTTTGCAAACACCCTCCTCAACATCCAAATCTTGTTCCACCAATCTAAGCCTTTCTCAAAATTCTTGGGGATTACAAACAGCTATAATCTTGTGTTGTGGAATGATTTATTGGGGAATCTATTTTGTCTGTTCTGTTGCTGAGCAACCAAATTGAGACACGGTGTCAGCTTTCTATTGTTTTGACCTTGGGCGATAAGTCATTACAAAATCATGCTGACTGAAAAAGTGTAACCACCTAATCTATATAGGGAGTAATGAAAGAACTGCAAGCTTCTGTGATCAATATAAATAGCAAAAGTGGGACATTCCCCCAGCAAATGGTGCTTCCATTCCTAGAATACTAGATTTATCGCTAACAGATCTCGTTCTGCAATTGCATAATTTTGTTCTGCGGGGAGGAGTCTTTTTTTAGAAATATGCTACATGGTGAAAATGACCACACCAAAGGTGCCTTTGAGACAAGACTCCTCCACAGCTAACTGAGAAACATCTGCGTCAACGATAAAGGTTTGAGCTGGATCTGGGTGTCACAAGACTGGGGCAGTAGTGAATTGTTTTTTCAAAATCTGGAAAGCCTGTTCTGTTTCCTCATTCCATTCAACTTTTGTTCCTTTTCTTAGCAGTTGAGTAATTGGTGTCACAATATCTGAAAAATGTCAGATGAAGTGTCTATGGAAATTAGCGAACCCCAAGATGCTTTGTACTTCTTTTAATGAAATAGGGGCTCCCCAGTCCAAGATGGCATTCATCTTTTTTACATCCATGGAAATATCTGTTGGAGAGAAGATATATCCTAGAAACTCCACTGAGTACGCATAATAGGTGCATTTCTCTAAATTGGTGAACCATTGGGGTTCTCGTAATTTCTGAAGAATTGCCTTGATGTGTTTTATATGTTCATCTTGTGTTTGAGAATAAATCAGGATATCATCAATGTAAACTTTGACACAGACATCCAAAAATTCCTGTAACTCCTCATTCTTAAAAAATTGGAACGCTGACCGGGCTTTGCAGAGTCCAAAGGGCATGACGGTGTATTCAAACAAACCGTATTTTGTTTGAAGGGCAGTTTTCCACTCGTTGCCATCTTGGGCTATGAACAAGTGGTAGGCGTCATGCGGGTCCAATATAGTGTAAACGATGGACTGACAAACCTGGTCCAATAGAACTAGTACAAGGGTTAGGGGGTACGATTCTTAACTGTGGCTTTATTTACTGCTCAGTAATCAATCGAGGGCCTTAATTCCCCAGTTCTTTGGGGGTAAAGAACAATGGTGAAGAGATAGGTGATGTTGAATATTGTAGAAAAACGTTTGCTAAAAATTCATCTCTGTATTCCCTCAAGTACTTGCTCTTGGGTTCCTGCAAGGGGTATACCCAACTACATGGTAATGCCACTCCTGGTATGAGATCTATTTGACAATTGTGTGTTCAATGTGGTGGCAATTGAGTGGGGTTAGAAATTGGATTACTGGTTGACTGGGGTGTGAGCCCTGATCAAGCAGCAGCCACATTTCTAACATTCTAGTCCCTAAATTAATTTGTGCTCACCCTGGTAGCTTGGCACCTAGCACTCAGGCTTAATTTAGATGCAATGCGTAAAATATGTATGCAACACTTCAAACAATAAAACTGTGAAAACACCATGCAAAAAGGTCCCACACCAGGTTAGAATAATATAGCTTAATTTAATAAATAAAACAAGACCAAAACAATAAAAACCCAAGCAGTAGAGCCGGAATTATGAATGTTTAAAGAATAAACTGTAAAATAGCACTTAACAGAAGAAAGCGTCAACTGCGGCTACTTGGTCAGTCGAGGCTAGGTCAAAGTCAAAAGTTCAGGCTGACCGCGATGGAGCAGGGGGTGGAACAATCACAGATTAGTCCAGCTGAAGTTTTACCTTCTCGAGTTTTGTGCCAAGAGTCCCATTCACGTTGGAGAGGGTCGCAGGGAGCAAGGAGAGCATCACGGGCGGTGGTCAGCGTGGCATGAAGAGCAGGTGGCATTCTTCCACAGGTGATCGATGCTTGCTGTGTGGAGAGACAGGCTGGCAGCAGCGCATGCTGAATTTCAATGTGAGCTGCGCAGTTCTGGTGCGAACTGGCCCATTCGCGGTCACGAAGAGCCCAAAAGCTTGATTTCAAGAGCTGGTGAATGAATGAATGAATGACCAGAATTTATAAAGCGCGCAGCTGATCCAGCAGGAGCGTCCCGGAGCTGGAGGGTCTCAGAAGGCTGCCCAGTTAAAGCTTAGCTCCTAAAAAGCCAAGTTTTCAGCTGTTTCTAGAAGTGAGGAAGGTCGGTAGTTGCTCTGAAGGCCGCCAGCAATTTGTTCCATGCTTTTGCACCTAGCAGGGTGAAAGACCTACCCCCTTTCCGTGCCAAGCGTGTTTTGGAATGCAGGCCATATTGGCAGAGGATTGTAAATTACAGCTCAATAAATGCAATAAGGAATCTCCATTTATATCCTGTGGGAGGGGTAGGCCTCACTGTAGCGAAAAACAAATTTAGGAGGTTTTCGCTACCAGGACATGTAAAACTTACAAGTACATGTCCAACCTTTTAATTACGCAGCACCCTGCCCTATGGGCTACCTAAGGCCTAAATTAGGGATTATTTATATGTAATACCATGGCAGTTTAAGGCTAGGTAGCGGGGATTTAATACCAAGTCAACATGGCAGTTTAAAACTGCATTTAGGCTGCAATGGCAGGCATGGCACATGTTTTAAAGTGCTTCTTAAGTGGGTGGCACAATGAGTGCTGCAGGCCCACTAGTAGCATTTAATTTACATTTAATTTACAGGTCCTGGGTACATGTAGTACCATTGTACATGGGAGTTCTAAGTAAATTAAATATGTCAATCAGTTATGAACCAATTTAACTATGTTTTAGGGAAGTGAGCCCAAGCACTTTAACACTGATTAGCAGGGGTAAAGTGCACGGAGTCCTAAGGCCAACAAAGATAAGGTCAGAAAAAAAGGAGGAGGTGAGCAAAAGGTTTGTGGAAATCCACCCTAAGACTGACAGGCCTAACATGTGGCCTCCTGCTCACAGAACACATCTTGGAAATCTACATAGCAATAGGTAAGTTGATATTTCGTGTCTCCAGGGTGGAAGCACAAGTCAGTGGAGACAATAAATTTGTGACGTCCTGATAAGAATACCAAGACACACTTGAATCCAACGTTCCCCTCCTAAGATTCCAATTAATCTTATGGTTATAATGTGAGATACACAGAATGCCCAAAATAATACCAAAGATAGGTTTGTAAATCCGGTCAAAGTTGATATGTTCTGTATGACCATTTTCGCAAACCATGGTCACAGGTGCTGTCTGATACGCTCTGACTCATTGACTGCACGCACAGGCTCTGGCTCTGGTTAGTTAACCTTAGGAATATCGAAAGATTTGGCAAATCTTTGATCCAGGAAATTGTCAGTAGCACCTGAATCCAGCAAGATAGGCAAGGCTTTTCTATTCTGATTGGAAATAATTAGCGTGACTATGATTGTCAGATGTTTAGATAGACTGCCCTCAGAATGGGCAAGATAACGAGAGACCTCACCTAAACTCTGGCTTGATAAGTCAGTCCCACCACTTACTGAGCTTTTTAGTTAACCACTGATTGCTTTTCTGAGTCAATTAACCCAACCCCCTTTTGGGCAGTTTTGGGTTTACAAAGACAATCTTGGACAAAATTCCCTGGTTTACCACTGTAGAGACAAAAATTCAATTTTCGCCTCCTATCCTTTTCATCTTGGGTCAATGGACCTCAAAGTCCCCAATGTGTGTGGGTTCTAGGTTGTCTGAGTGTGTTTGAGCTCTTTCTTTTCTGTCCTAACCATGACCACTTTGGTGTCAGATCAAGACCAATCACCTTTTCTTTCACCTGGTCGGTGATCCAGCTTGACTTCCAGATCAATAGAATCTGAACACTCTTCAGGGGATCTACAATTTGAGGACAGATGTCCATGAGGTCATCACTCAAGGCCAGATAAAACAATGATTTTCTCTTTTTTTCTGGCCAGTTTCTTCTCACACATAACCTATTAAACTCGGTAATATAGGTTAAGAGATCCTTATTTGCCTCGCATTAATGTAAGTGTTTGTTGTCACTGGCTTGGACAAACAGATATTTAGAACACAACATTCACAGTGTTTTTTTAAAGGTAGTGAAATTGTACAGGATAGGGTCATTAGTTTCCACCAAGGGAACGAACCATATGGTGCGTTTCCTCCAGGATAGGAAAAAATAAATGCCACTTTGGCTACATCATTAGGAAAAGCTGCAGGACGACAGGGAGAATGCAACTGACACTGATTCATGAAATCACCGTATTTACTACTTTCTCCTAAAAAGGCTCAGATGCTGCCAACGGCACCAGAACAGGAGTAATAACTGTGAGATTCATAGTCTGAGGGGCTGCAGCAGCTGGCAATGAAGAGACTGATTTGTTAAAAGCACTAGCAAATTTAGTGGGCTGAAACAACTGAGGGCCCGATTCACAAAAGTAATCTGAGACAAAATCCTAACTTTGTGACTTTCGGTATTCACAAAAGGCATTTAGTAGTAGTAAAGTTAGGATTCCTAACTTTACTACTACTAAATGCCTTTTGTGAATACCCGAAAGTCGTAAAGTTAGGATTTTGCATCAGATTACTTTTGTGAATCGGGCCCAGAGTTTTTACCTTACCAATCTCAGGTGTGGGTGTCTTTCCATTGTCCCAAGGGTTGGTTCTAGGTTTAAACCATTGTAACTCATAGTGTAAATCTGTTATGTTATGTTATGTTATGTTACGGTTATTTCTAGAGCGCGCAAATCACCCTGGGGCATTTCGGTGCTATACCTGGTAGAGAACTAAGGAAAAAGATGAGAAACGAAAAAGAAAGAGAAAGAAGAGACGGGGGAGACGAAAACAGCTCACAGAGGATCAGAACAGAAAGGTTTTCAATTTTTTCCTGCACGTGATGAGGGAAGGGCAGGAGCGTATGGAAAAGGGGAGCATATTCCAGTAGCGGGGGGCAAGATATGAGAAGGATCTCCCCCCGAGCGGGCAAGGCGGATTCGTGGGATCTTCAAGAGCCCTAGAGTATTTGACCTAAGGTCAGAAACTGAAATTTGTTTAGTAAGTCTGCGTGATAAATATTGAGGTCCTTTCCCGTTTAAGGCCTTGTAAGTAAGACAGCAGGTCTTAAAATATGCTTGTTTCCCTATTGGGAGCCAGTGAAGGTTGGACAGTAGAGGGGCTGACGATGAGCCCGGAGGGCGGTTTAATATCATTCGTGCGGCCGTGTTTTGAATGACCTGCAGTTTCCTAAGCAGTGTTGGGCCCACATCTGCCAGTAACAAGTTACCATAGTCGAGGCGAGAGATCACCATGGCCTGGACCAGAGTTGTTTGGTGCGTGGTAGGTAAATAGGGAAGTATTTTTCGCAGGAGCCGTAGGCTATAGAAGCAAGAGCTGGACGTTGCTGCTATATGATCCTTCATGGATAGGGCTAGATCAAGTTTAAAGCCCAGGTTTTTTACCGTTTGTTTGGTAACGGGGGGGTACCCAGATCGTCGGGCCAGCAGCCCTGGGACCAGCACAGAGAGGCTTTCCCAATTAGCATAATTTCTGTTTTGCAGGGATTTAATTGAAGATAATTCTCAGTCATCCAATTTGCGATGTTGCGCATTCCTGCTGCAAAATGAAGATGCTCGAATTTTGCTTCAGGGTTGATTTTAAAAATGAGCTGAGTATCATGTGCGTAAGAGATTATCTCAAAACCAGATGATTCTGCAATCTTTGCTAACGGGGCCATGTACAAATTAAACAAAGTAGGGCTAAGGCAAGAACCCTGGGGGACCCCTTTGTCCACCCAGTACTTGTCTGAGTGGTAAGGTCCTAACCTAATTGTCTGGCTTCTGTCCGACAGGAAATTCTGTATCCATTTTAAAGCCTGATCTCGGATACCGCAAGAATGCAGTCTCTCCAATAGCTTGGCATGTGAGATGGTGTCAAATGCTGCAGACAAAGCCAGGAGGACTAAAATAGCTGATCTTCCGGCATCCATTTCTAGCCTCAGTGAGTCCGTCACTGCCAGGATTGCGGTTTCAGTACTAAATCTTGGCCGGAATCCTGACTGTGACGGGTCTAGACGATTGTTAGATTCTAGGTGGAGACTCAACTGTTTATTAATGGCCGATTCAAGAAGTTTGCCCAGTAAGGGTAGTAGAGATATAGGCCGATAGTTGCCCAATGTGAGAGGGTCTGCAGCCGGTTTCTTCAAAATGGGGCGAACAAAAGCTTCCTTTCAGGCTGGGGGAATAATACCCAAACTAATGGAACAGTTGAAAATCTCTTGAATTTCCGAGGCGCAACATGGGGCTAGCAAGGCCATAATTCTGGGGGTCACAAATCGCTAGGAGAGCCTGATTGAGCTGAAGATATTAGTTTAGTAACTTCTGTTGCAGAGAGAGGTTGAAATTGAGTAAGGTTGTCAGAAGACTGCTGATAATTTTCTGTAGATCTCCTACCGGAGGTTTCGGACTGAGTTGGTGTAGGAGGGAAATTAGCATAGATCAAGTTGATTTTTTCCTGGAAATAAGTCGCAAGGGAGTTGCAAAGGTCCTGTGATTCCAGTTGAGGTGGTCTGCATGCTTGAGGTGAGACAAGGTCTCTAATTATATTGAATAGTGTTTTGGAGGAATTTGTGGCCTGGTCTATTTGGTTTAGAATGAACAATTTCCTTGCGTTCTCTCCATTCTGTTGCCTCAAAGTCTGCACCTCTTGTTGCATATGGGCCAGAACCTTAGACAAATCTTGGACAGAGGGATTGTTGTCAGAGAGTGACTGTGCTAAGTGGTCTGAAGAATCCATGTCGCCCAGGCGTAAGTTGAATGTTATGTCTTAGCTTTCTGCTAACAATGCCACTCACTTGAAAACCAGGGCTTCCACAGGGATAA
Source organism: Triturus cristatus (assembly GCF_964204655.1). NCBI lineage: Eukaryota > Metazoa > Chordata > Amphibia > Caudata > Salamandridae > Triturus > Triturus cristatus. The sequence continues at coordinate 1,457,140,934 of NC_140589.1, read as the reverse complement.
CAAAAGTCCACCCTCACCCCATTGAAACTGCTCCTGCAAGTGTTAATGTATGCACTAATGCTCACAGGCATCTCAAAGGGGAAGGGGGTTGGATGGAGAGGAACAGAAAGATAAGACACTGCCTTCTGCTCTTGACTGGCCTCGTCTCTTTTTTTAGAGGATGTATAAAGGACATTACCAATTCCACTCTAGTCTTGTCAGCAGACGTGGTGGAAGGTACGGGATTATTCCTCTGTCACACAAAGTAATGAAGACTTCTTAATTATTTCAGCAGTAAACAGCAGTCATCTTGCTCTATTCGTATAAATCAATGTGCCCCTATTTTAAAACCACCACAATTATAAATGATGCATCACCTAAAGTTTCTGGGAGATGCTATGGGTACTGTTGTTTGCACAATCACTGCTACTTCCAACTTGTGTTGATCCCTAAGCTTTCTTGTAGTTCGCTATCCCTAAAATCTAGGAATTCATTATTTTGTTAATGTTATCCCAATTGAACCCTCCGCTATTCTATATGGTGAACTAGGCTGGGTTTCAAAATAAGTTGCATGCAGAGGAAGACACAGGGTGCAAGTTTGAAATTAATTTACACTGTGGGAGTGTTGAGCACAAGACGTTACACTTTGGGTGTGGTGAGTGCAAGTCGAAAATAAAGTTACACTTTGGGCACGGCTGTGCCTGGAATTTTAACAAAGTATCTCACCTCTTTGTGCTTGGTTGTTCAGGCAAGCAGGTGAGGCTTACCAGTGAAGGCCAGAGTTGTTGAGTGATCAGCAGAAGCCACAGGAAAACTCTGTGCCAGAAAGGTAAGTAATCTGAAGGAAGTTCCAATGCTCCGATGCTGCTCCTTGTGCGGTAACAAAGGAAAGCCTAGCAGCTTCTATCGGTTGGGTCATGGTTTTTATACTTGCCATGTCTCAAAATGGCCGCCGGGTCACATGTTTCTTTTACTCTCATGAGAACTAAATAAGACCGTACATGGTTTAAAATGGGCCTGCTTCCTAAGACCAGCTGTTGTTGGTTATTACCACAGCTTTGGGACACAATCAGGGCAAGCATTGATGAAGGATGTGGAGGAGGTCTCAAGCATAAGTAGAAAGAGTGGGACTAGTGGGGTTTACATGGCTAACAACAAGTCCTTGGGGAAGTTGACAAGGGGTGCAACATACGATCTGGGTATGAGTCCTGACAGTTGCATAGCGTCGCCTAGCATGACGCAAGGGCAACGCAAACCCTTAATAAATCTGGCACTTGGTCTTTCAGGGAGCTGTCCTATTATATGAATCAGCTGGAACTGAAAGTTACACGATTGGCTGATTGGCTTCTTGAGCCATTCCACCTTGCCTTTGACACAAACTCCTTTCCTATTTAGATGGGCATTATGATAACTCTGAAGAAGCAATGGGAAGCACAATCAAAAGTACTATTGAAGGAAGCACAGTCGCTCTAATAGTGGTTCGTAAGCAGGCACCTGCATATAGTTGAGTTTCACCTCCCAGTTTCAGAAGCATGCTCAAACAGCAGGATCTTCCAAGGAAATCACAAGTGGGTACTACCAGTGCTCATCTTCTCAACAACTGTGTGACTGAGGCTGTCTCCAGTTAGACCTCTTCACAGATGCACACAGCACAAAATATCTACTTCACTTCCGGATAGGACATGCTACAACGCACGCGTTACAACACATGTCATTACAACAATTTTTTTACAAAGCGAAATCCAGTACAATGCATGTCGTTACTACGCATGTCATTACAACGCATAATCCATTACAGCACAAGTACTATTCTAACTCTGCTGGGGCGTTACTTTGGGGAATGCGTTGTAATGGATTATGCGTTGTAATGGATTTTGCGTTGTAAAACATTTGTTGTAATGACATGCGTTGTAACGCGTTCATTGTAAACGATGCTTCCCTTCACTTCCAGTTGCTACCAACTAAGGAGAAAGGGGAATGGGCCATGGATCAAGTGGTCAGAGAGGTTTCTGTAAGCTTTTCCTATAATTCTCCCAATACCATCATCATCATCATCATCCTCATCAAACTGTCCTACTTAATTGCCAGGATGATCCTGATAGCAACTGAATGCCCTTGCAATAGTGGCAATGGTGACTCACTGCCCTTCATCACACAGGAGGCTGGCATTCAGACATGATTTCTGTAATGAGGAGGTCCACGCAGGAAGGTAGGATACTAGAATCTCATTCACAAGTTTAGGGGCTAGATCCTAAACCATCTAACCCACCATTGTTGAATTTGGAAGCTTAGCTCCTGAACACATTCAATATGGACACTTAAACTGGCCTCACAACTGTGTGGAAATTCTGAAAGCAGCCAAACATCTATTCTGATGCATTTGGTGTGTTCATATCCCAGTAGCTATCAAGAAGAAGCTGTACTACCTTACATTCTTTAGTTGGTCAGGTAATCGCTGCAGCCATCCATAAAGGTACACCTCACAGCTATTACTTCTTATAGAAAATTTCATCCACCAACCTCTTTCTTCTGAGTCCTGGTAATTGAAGACTTTTTAGAAGATATTAAAAATGTATTTCCACCAATTAGGAGACCTTCCCCTCCTTGGGAAATGAGCACTGTCCTGACAAGGCTCAAGAGCTCTCTGCTTGAGCCTATTCCCAAAGCTACCTTACATCGTCTACCATGGAAAGTATAGATAATACTTTTATTTGATATTTAATTAAAGCCATTTAAACATTAACATACATTCCTCACTACTTATAGTACCATTTAAACAATACAATCTTTCTCAAAATGGACTTTCTCTCGGGTGACAATTAAGACTTTGTGGATAAAATCAGATTGTTTCCTCAGCCTTGCAGGGGTACATAGGTCAGTTTACCAAAGCTTGCCAGGCTGCACCAATGTTTAAAAGACATGAGTGCAGAGTTGAAATGCCTAATGTGTGTTTTGTCGACTAAAATAGTAACATCTATTTAGAAAAAAAAATCACTATGCAAAAATAACTCAATTCATACAACAAGAGCACATTTCCAAAAATACTGAGCTGCAGGGGACAAAATGTAAAGTGCATAGGATGCAATTGTAAAGTGCATGAACCATGTTTTATCAACTAAAATAGAAAACAGATAGCTGCAATCATCACTATATTAAAAGAGACATACTAAAATGAATCAATTTGTTGGACCCGGCCTCGTAGAATGGCCCTCCGTGCCCCCGCACCACCGAAACCTAGTGCCTGCCGCCCAAGCCCGCGGCCCAGCCGACCTTTCCCACCAGGACCCCTGCACCAACCCCGGACATCCCTGTCCATGGCCTCTCTCCTTTCGGCCACCCCGGGCCCGCGTGCCCACTCCCTGCAACAAGATGGCCGCCCGGCTCCAGCGCGACCCGGGCCTCGAGGCGCCACTCCGGCTTGAGGACATCACGCTTCCAGGGGATGAGAGAGGGAGGAGCAGTTTCTATCGCACCTCTGAACTCCCCTGGGACGATGGGTTTCGATCGGCCCTCCGGCCTCCCTGCGGGCTGGCTCCGTGCCTGCTGGGTGTCTGGGACTCCTCCCGACCCGGCCCTGAAAGGATCAAAAGACAATAGCAGGAAAACCCCGACAAGCGGCCCCCAGGTGACAAGACCCCTGCCTGCGCAGACTCCGGACATCAAAGCGGGGTCGACCTATAACAAGGGGTGCTCTGAGACTGTCCGGCAGATTCGACGCTGGAACAACGAGAGCCTGCTGACGTGGTCGCGGCTCCTGGAACTGGAACCCACCTGAGCCCTGCTGAGTGACTCGCGGCTCCCTGAAGATCGTAAGACCTCCGAACTTGTACCTGAGCCCTGCTGAGTGACTCGCGGCTCCCTGAAGATCGTAAGACCTCCGAACTTGTATCTGAGCCCTGCTGAGTGACTCGCGGCTCCCTGAAGATCGTAAGACCTCCGAACTTGTACCTGAGCCCTGCTGAGTGACTCGCGGCTCCCCCAGACTCTCACGGTCCCGCCGGACCCCGACTCCGACCACGTATCTCCCAGCTCGAGGATTGTGAGCTGTGCGCCGGATACGTCCCTGCTTTGAACCGTTACCAGAGACAGTCCCGCTACCCCCTACCTTTCCGAGACTCTTGAGCCCGTGCTCATCTTGTACATATTTGCAGTGATACCTATTTGATAAAGCTTGTTTCTGAGAATACCCAGTGTGGTCTCTCTGTGTCGTGTGGTGCCAGAAGTACGATCCTAGTTGCGAGATTCCTCCCCCTGGGGAATCTCTCGCCAGTGCCCGGCTACCATACTATACGGGTGGGACTCAGGGAAGTCAGGACCCCTTTCCGGGCTCCTCTGAGGTCGCCGTCTAACATTGGTGGCAAGCGACGGGATTCGGGCCCATCACCTAGAGATCGTACAGTGAACAACGGACGCACGACCAACAAAGATGGCAGAAGGAAGCGCCATGAGCTCCGCATAAACCAACGCCAACAGAGTGTTCCAGGTGGAGCATCTGGAAGAATACACACACAAAGAGCTAAAACAATTTTGCAAAGAACTTAAAATAGCTACCACTGGCCTCAACACTAAGGAAGACTTGCAGAAAGCACTGAAAACTTGGGTGGAGACCGGGGCATCCTGCCCGGAAGGCACGGGGGAGCGCCCCGACGAAGCCGAACCCCCTCCAAGTGAAAGCAGCGACAATCAGGTGCAAGGCATTGTACCAGACGGGGGCCTATCCCCGGGAGAACTCGCGGACAGAGAGAGAAGCCGCAGTCATGAACTCGAGTTAGCCAAACTCAAAATCGAGGGCGAATTGAAGTTAGCGGAGAAAAAGCTAGCGGTAGAGCAAATGCGCGTACAAGGCGAACTGGAAGAAAAGAAGCTCCAACGGGAGCACGAAGGAAGAAAGCTCCAACTAGAGCACGAACGCAGCTTAAAAGAACTCGAGCTCAAGGCCCGAAATGAGGACGGGAGGCCCTCGGGGAACCGAGAGACGGCCCCCCCAGCGGAACAGAAGGTCCACATCCCCAAGGATGTGGTCAAAGAATATTATAAAAACGATGACATTCAGCAATGGTTTCGGGCCTACGAGGTCGCCATGACCTCCCATCGGATTCCACAGAAGGACTGGGGGGCGGGGTTGTGGGGGCGGTTTCTGAGCGAAGGAAGGGACACCCTGCTCGACCTACCCCTCTCCCTGCAGACCTCCTACAGCCACATGAAAGAGGCTCTCCTCACAAGATACGGCCTCACCCCAGAAATGTACCGCCAACGGTTCCGGGACTGCAGGAAGATCCCGGGCACCACCTGGGTGGAGTATGTAAACTTTTTTAGTCGGGCCTTCGATGGGTGGGTCAAGGGCAGCAAGGTCACTACCCTTGCCGAACTCACTGACCTCATGTTATGGGAACATCTGGCTGCGAACTGCTTCATAGAGCTACGTCAACATCTGCTGGATAGCAAGCTCACAGATCCCCGGAAGCTGGCTGTGGAGGCCGACCGCTGGACCAATACCCGGGTCTCCCGGGGGATGGTAGGAGAGTACCCCCGAACCAGTCAGGGACCACCCCGCCAGAGAGGGGGAGGGAACCAGGGAGGGCCGAGAGAGTCCCAGCCTAGCCCCCCGAAGACACCACCTCCACCTTTCCCGGCGCCCCCCCCACCAGTAACAGGGCCCCCTGGGAGACGAGGACACCGGGTGACCGTCACCTGTTTTCGCTGCCAGAAACCCGGGCACTACGCCAATGACCCAGAGTGCCCCATGGCCACCCAAGTCACCCCTGCGAGACAGATAGCCAACGTAGCCCTAGGGGAGGAGGTTGAGGAAGCCGAGGAGTGGGAACCCGCCGCTATGGCCCTAGTATCCCTGGGAGATAGGGAAATGATCCCTGGTAGCCTCCTACCGTCCAACACACAGAAATATGGGCAGCTCGTCAAGATCAATGGCCACCAGGTAGAGGCCCTGCGGGACACCGGGGCTAGTATCACCGGTGTCCTCAGGCACCTAGTTCCCGAGGAGCAGATCCTCCCCAATGTCTTTTGCCCCGTAATCTCTGCAGACAATAGGGAAAGTATGTGTCAGGTAGCCCTGGTGCCATTTGAGTGGGGAGGGGTGATAGGTAAACTCAAGGTGGCCGTAAGAACATCCCAGCCGGTCGACTGCCTCTTAGGGAACGACCTGGAGAGTTCTCCCTGGAAGCACGTAGAGCGCAAGGCCCACCTAGGAATGATGGGACTCCCCGAGTGGGTGTGTGCCACCACCCGATCTATGACAGCCCGACTCACTCCCCGGAGAGAAGTCGAGAGCACCCCGGTCGAAGAAGCCCGTACCGTCCCCGCCGAGGGTCCTCCCGTTCCCCCATCGGAAGGGCCCGTCGCCAGCGACGAACCCGCACCATCCGACCCCGCCCCGGTCCCCGAGTTGGGGGATCTACCCGAGTTGGCCCATTGGCGCCACGAGGGCGGGCCCACCCGGGACGAATTTTGCCGGGAGCAAGCCACCTGTCCTTCCCTGGTCGGGCTGCGGCGCCAGGCCGAGGGCCAAGCCGCAGGTGACCAGACCGGAACGCACCGAATCTATTGGGAAAATAACATCCTGTATAGTGAGCAGAAATCAGTGGAGCTGGGATCCGGACGGGTACTGGTGGTACCCCTCCGCTTCCGGGATTTCCTCCTGGGCTTAGCCCACGATGTCCCCCTCGCCGGTCACCTGGGTCAGGACAAGACCTACAGCCGTCTCGTGACCCATTTTTATTGGCCTAAGATGAAAGCAGCGGTAGAGGCACACTGCAAGTCCTGCCCCACGTGCCAAGCCAGTGGGAAGAGTGGGGGGAAGCGCAAGGCTCCCCTCCAACCCTTCCCGGTCGTCAGTACCCCCTTCGAACGAGTCGGAATCGACATCGTGGGGCCACTGGACCCCCCCACCTCCCAAGGTCACCGTTTCATCTTGGTCCTAGTAGACCACGCCACCCGCTATCCAGAGGCTATTCCCCTGCGCACCATTACGGCCCCCGTGGTGGGCCGGGCCCTGATGGGGATCTTTTCCAGGGTGGGTTTCCCCCGCGAGGTCGTGAGCGATCGCGGCACTAATTTTATATCAAGGTATATGACGTCCCTGTGGCAACAATGTGGGGTGTCCTATAAGTTCACCACCCCGTACCATCCCCAAGGAAACGGCCTAGTAGAGAGGTTTAATAGGACTTTGAAAGGGATGATCGCTGGCCTAGAAGAGCCCCTCCGGCGTAAGTGGGACGTCCTGCTCCCCTACCTCTTGTTCGCTTACCGGGAGGTCCCCCAGAAGTCCTTAGGGTTCAGCCCGTTTGAATTACTCTATGGGCACCCCGTCCGAGGTCCCCTCAGTTTGGTTAAGGAAGGGTGGGAGGCAGCACCCCAGACCACCCCCCGAGATGTGTTCCAATATGTCCTGGCCCTCCGGAACCAGACCAGGAGGTTCCGAGAACTGGCCGAGGCCAACCTGGAGGCGAGTCAAGAAGAAATGAAGCGCTGGTACGACCAGAATGCTACTCTGGTCGAGTTCCAGCCGGGCCAGCAGGTGTGGGTCATGGCCCCCGTGAAGCCTGGCGCTCTCCAGGACCGATGGACTGGGCCCTACAAAGTGGTTGAGAGGAAGAGCCAAGTCACCTACTTGGTGGACGTCCAGTCGCCTCGGGATCCCCTCCGGGTCCTGCACGTGAACCGCCTCAAGCCTCACTTCGTGCGGACAGAACTGAGCCTCCTGCTGGCCACCGATGACGGGGCCGAAGATGAGTCGGATCCCCTCCCGGACCTCCTGTGTGTCAAGGAGCAGGATGGCTCCGTGGAGGGAGTGAACCTCTCCCCAGCCCTCACTGCCCAGCAACAAGCGGACTGCCGCCAGCTCCTCAGACAATTTTCTGACCTCTTCTCCCTGACCCCCCGGGTCACCAACTGGTGTGTTCACGATGTGGACACCGGGGACAGCCCGCCGGTGAGACACCGAGCCTACCGGGTTCCTGACCGGGTCCGGTCCTGTATTCAAGCCGAAGTCTCGAAGATGTTGACCCTGGGGGTGATCGAGCCCTCTGACAGTCCCTGGGCCAGCCCCGTGGTCCTGGTTCCGAAGGCAGCAGCCCCCGGTGTCGCCCCCGAGCTCCGGTTCTGCGTGGATTACCGGGGGCTCAATGACGTTACCCGAGCCGATGCCCACCCCATTCCACGAGCCGACGAGCTCATTGACCGACTAGGGGCCGCCCGGTTCCTCAGCACTTTCGACCTCACCTGCGGCTACTGGCAGATTGCGCTCACCGAAGGGGCCAAGGAGAGGTCTGCTTTCTCCACCCCCGATGGGCACTACCGCTTCCGCGTGATGCCCTTCGGGATGAAAAATGCCCCGGCCACTTTCCAGAGACTGGTAAATAGGGTCCTGGCCGGGCTAGAACAGTTCAGCGCGGCCTATCTGGACGACATCGCTGTCTTCAGTTCAGAGTGGAGTGAGCACCTCCAGCACCTCCGGAGAGTGCTAACCGCCCTGCGCCAGGCAGGCCTCACCATAAAAGCCAGCAAGTGCCAGATCGGGCAAGGATCCGTAGTCTACCTGGGGCACCAAGTCGGGAGTGGCCAGGTCGCTCCTCTACAGCCAAAGATCGACGCCATCCTGGCCTGGGACCCACCCATCACCCAAACGGAAGTCCGAGCCTTTCTGGGACTCACGGGCTACTACCGCCGATTCATTCAGGGGTATGGCAGCCTGGTCGGCCCTCTCACGGAACTCACGTCTAAAAAACAGCCAAAGAAGGTGCAATGGACGGCTGCCTGCCAGGAAGCTTTCGATGCTCTAAAAAAGGCCATGTGCACGGCCCCCATCCTCCAGGCTCCCGACTACACCAAGGAGTTCATAGTCCAGACCGATGCCTCCGAGCATGGCATTGGGGCCGTCCTGTCCCAAGTGAATGATCAAGGCCTAGACCAGCCCGTCGCCTTCCTCAGTCGGCGGCTGCTACCCCGAGAACAGAAGTGGAGCACCATAGAGCGCGAAGCCTTTGCCGTGGTCTGGGCACTCAAAAAACTACGACCCTACCTGTTCGGCACTCATTTCAGGGTCCAAACTGACCATCGGCCCTTGCGATGGCTCATGCAGATGCGAGGAGAAAACCCCAAGCTACTGCGGTGGTCAATCTCCCTCCAGGGAATGGACTTCACCGTAGAACACCGCCCTGGTATGGACCACGCCAACGCTGACGGCCTCTCCCGGTTCTTTCGCCTCAGCGAAGAGAACCCCCCAAGGTGATGGGCAGTTCTCTCCGGCTTTCAGCTGGGGGGGACGCGTGTTGGACCCGGCCTCGTAGAATGGCCCTCCGTGCCCCCGCACCACCGAAACCTAGTGCCTGCCGCCCAAGCCCGCGGCCCAGCCGACCTTTCCCACCAGGACCCCTGCACCAACCCCGGACATCCCCGTCCATGGCCTCTCTCCTTTCGGCCACCCCGGGCCCGCGTGCCCACTCCCTGCAACAAGATGGCCGCCCGGCTCCAGCGCGACCCGGGCCTCGAGGCGCCACGCCGGCTGGAGGACATCACGCTTCCAGGGGATGAGAGAGGGAGGAGCAGTTTCTATCGCACCTCTGAACTCCCCTGGGACGATGGGTTTCGATCGGCCCTCCGGCCTCCCTGCGGGCTGGCTCCGTGCCTGCTGGGTGTCTGGGACTCCTCCCGACCCGGCCCTGAAAGGATCAAAAGACAATAGCAGGAAAACCCCGACAAGCGGCCCCCAGGTGACAAGACCCCTGCCTGCGCAGACTCCGGACATCAAAGCGGGGTCGACCTATAACAAGGGGTGCTCTGAGACTGTCCGGCAGATTCGACGCTGGAACAACGAGAGCCTGCTGACGTGGTCGCGGCTCCTGGAACTGGAACCCACCTGATCCCTGCTGAGTGACTCGCGGCTCCCTGAAGATCGTAAGACCTCCGAACTTGTACCTGAGCCCTGCTGAGTGACTCGCGGCTCCCTGAAGATCGTAAGACCTCCGAACTTGTATCTGAGCCCTGCTGAGTGACTCGCGGCTCCCTGAAGATCGTAAGACCTCCGAACTTGTACCTGAGCCCTGCTGAGTGACTCGCGGCTCCCCCAGACTCTCACGGTCCCGCCGGACCCCGACTCCGACCACGTATCTCCCAGCTCGAGGATTGTGAGCTGTGCGCCGGATACGTCCCTGCTTTGAACCGTTACCAGAGACAGTCCCGCTACCCCCTACCTTTCCGAGACTCTTGAACCCGTGCTCATCTTGTACATATTTGCAGTGATACCTATTTGATAAAGCTTGTTTCTGAGAATACCCAGTGTGGTCTCTCTGTGTCGTGTGGTGCCAGAAGTACGATCCTAGTTGCGAGATTCCTCCCCCTGGGGAATCTCTCGCCAGTGCCCGGCTACCATACTATACGGGTGGGACTCAGGGAAGTCAGGACCCCTTTCCGGGCTCCTCTGAGGTCGCCGTCTAACACAATTCATATTACAACTCTTCATCTCTAAAGATATTGAGCTGCAGGGGACAGAATGTAAAGTGCACAGAATGGCAGTCCTGGATGATTTTATAATAGCCCAGATATTTCTCCCTTTTACTTCTGACAGTGAGCCTGCTGTCTTTCCCCTGAATGCAATGGTTGATGGCCTGCTGATGGACCAGAACATTTTTTTATGACAACATTTTATAACATTTTCCACAATTAATGCACCAGACATGACATGAGTAATCTTAGATAATGACAGCGGAATTACTAATTGAGCCCTCAGTATTACAATGAAAGTTAGAGAAAGTAAGCATAGAAGAAAATACATCATCCACCTCTCCCTAAATCCAGCTAGTGGCCAAGATTCATTCCCCCATGCATGTTTTCTCATTCCTGTGACCCCGTTTCAGCCCTGGCCTTCATAGGACCAATGTTCATCCTATTTTGTAGTGTTTAAAAGGACAACCCCAGGCCTTTTAAATGGGAATGTCCAGGCCCATGCAGCGGTCTATCCTCTATTTCCATTGTACCAAGGATGGGGGTTCACTGCCTTTCGAAGCTCTTGCAATTTTCCTCTTTGTGATCACCAGACCTAGCCACAACAGGCTGGACCATATCCACGTCTACATCTTCTGTGGTATGTAGAAGGACCAAATTAGGATCGTGCAGCAGAACACGATCCAGCACTCATTCTAGGTATGTCAGCACTTCCTCCCAGAATGGGGCCAAGTGAACAGGAGCCCATGTTGTGGGGGAGGAAATTGCCCCTCTCCGAGAGGCATTGCATGCAAGTCAGCGTGTCCACCACCCCTATTTTCCATAAATAAACCCTGTGCAGTTATTTCCACTGTATGAGGCAAAACTGTGAGGCTATCACTGTCTCGCGAGGAGAGGCGCAAACCTCCCTCCAGACATCATCTGTTAGGTGCCCGAGGTCCCTTACCCAGGACTCCCTCAACTGGTCAAATGAGTCTGGTGCATTGACTACTAATGTTCGATTAACCTGTGAGGTTTTGTGATCGGTTTGTTCTGCCATCAGAATTTTGGCTTCTAAAGGGATGTGTTCCGGCGTGTCTGTGAGCCCTTTAATGTATGGGTTGAGAGCATGCTACAACGACTCAAGTTGTCTTCCGCAAGTAACTCAAGAAATTATTTCATAGTGGGTCCCTACAGAACATCCCCCGCCTTAGATATGCCGATAACATTCCAGGATTTGAAGCCCTCCAAGCTCTGTAACCTGTAGCAACCAGTTTCATTGCACAACAGGGTTTCTCATGCCAAATGTCCATTATTCCAGCCGAGTGTTCTGTGGGTCTCCTGCCAAATCTTGAGTCACTTTCGCGGCTACTATGATATTCCCCGGGGGGGGGGGGGGGGATCTCCATAGAGCAAATACTGGAGAGGGATCTTCTGCATCACTTACTGGCATAGGCGGGGTTATTCGTGATACTGAACCAGCATTTGTTTAGAACAATGAGGGGAGGTGCCCATAATAGGAAGGCAAGCTCAGTGTGACTTCTCTCCCACGCATCCCCACCACTAAGTGCTGCCCCCTGAGCTCTATGTTTGTAGGGTGTTCGAGACTCATGCCTGCACCTCATCCATAATGGTCCAGTGAGAGAGCACTCTCTGCTCTTCTGCTGTTCTGCCTCTGCCTCTCTTTGCCTCTTTCCTTTTGTGTCCTTTTTCTCTTTCATTTGTTTTGCCCTTCTGTCACTTTTCACTTTTTTACTTCTCACTCTTATCACTCTTTCCTTTGTTTCCCTTTGTTTCCACCTGCTGCTGCTGCCGTGCATAGACCCTCCCCTCCTCCCAACTGACTTGCCCTTCCCTGACCCCTAGTTAATGGTGGTGGGTGCGCGGCAAGAAGAGCAAGACCACTGACCTGGTCAGTGTGACTGCTCTCCCCCACGCAGCTCCACCACTAAGTGCTGCCCCCTGAGCCCACTGAGCTCTCTGTTTGCAGGTTGTTCAAAGCCCTCTCCCACACACAGACTTTGTCTGCACCTCATCCCTGCTGTTCTGCCTATGCCCCTCTTTGTCTCTTTCATTTTGTGCCCTCTTTTTCTCTCTCCTTCGTTTTGCCCTTCTGTCACTTTTCACTTTTTCACTTCTCTCTTCTCACTCCTGACTCTCCTGACTCTTTCCTTCATTTTCCTTTGTTTTCCGCTGCTGCCCCCGGTCCCTCCCCCCTCTAGTTTCCTTCCTGCTCCCGCCTCCCAGCTGACCTGCCGTCCCCCAATCCATACTTAATGGCATCCACTGTGCGGCCGCATGCAGCGGGCATGCCGCTGTCATGCCAAAGGCAAGTCCGTCTGTGACGGTCTGTGACCCTACCCAACTACAACCAGCGCCAGGGACCCTGGACCTCTGACCTGCCACCACTACAACTCCAGCACCCTCCACAATCTCAACCCTGGACACAACAACAACTGCCAGCTCTTGACACCGAACAACACTCACGGCCCTCCATCCTGTCTACAATGCCACCACATCTTCACCCATCTCCTTACCCCAGCAGTATCTCTCAACCTACCGGACATCACCGCTCACAAACCACTCAACTGCATCCTCCTCAAAATACGTCCACTACACAAGCATGCCATAGAAATCTGGGATCTCCTCAACACCTATTTGCCCGACGTCACCTTTCTCACAGAAACCTGGACCAACACCAACTCTGCACCCAACATCGCAACCGCCATTCCCGATGGATACAAGATCTTGCACAAGGACCGCCCCATCCATCCAGGAAGAGGCATCGCTGTCATTCACAAAAGCACCCTTTGCATGACCACCCTCCCAGACTACACAATCACCACAATCACCCTCATGAAGCACCTCGACTCCTAATCTTCAAAAAAGAAAGCAAGCTGGTTCACCCTTGAACTTCAAGAATCCAGACGCTCCTGCAGACGACTTGAAAAGACATGGAGAAACAACAAAACCCTGGAAACACGCGCTGCCTACAAAGCAGCCACCACTGCACACCACCAAATCATCAAATCCACAAGGGCGAAATCCCTCCACAACAGAATCCTCACCAACGCACACAACACCAAAGAACTCTTCTCCATCATCAAGGAATTCACCAAACCCTGCAGCGAAACAACAGACGTCTCACCTTCCAAAGACCTGTGCAACAGACTCAGCACCTTCTTCCACCACAAGATCAAGATGATCTACGACAACTTCGACAACCAAGACCACCTCGCTGTTTCTGCTCCCCCCTCATGCGACACCACCCAACAGACCCTGCTCAAATGGATCACACTCATGACAGAAAACACCTTGAAGACCATGAAAAGCATCCACTCTGGAGCACCCTCAGACCCCTGCCCACACCACATCTTCCACAGAGCCACCTCAACCATTGCACATGAACCACGTCAGACAATCAACTGATCCTTCTAGACTGCCACCTTCCCCGACAACTGTAAACATGCCAAAGTCAACCCCTCCTGAAGAAACCCTCCACAGACCTGACGGACCTCAAGAACTTCAGGCCCATCTCCGTGCTTCCCTTTGCAGCCAAGTTCATCAAAAAGGCTGTCAACAACCAGCTAGCAAACTTCATCGAAGCTAACAACATCCTGGACATCTCCCAATCTGGATTCTGAAGCAATCACAGCATCGTGACTGCCCTAATCACTGCCATCAATGACATCTGCTCCCCCCTCAACCAGGGCAAAATGGCAGCCCTCATCCTCTTGGTCCTCTAGGGTGTATTCAACACCATCTCCCACCTCACCCTAGCCATCAGACTCTATGGCGCCGGCATCTGTGGTAAGGCCCTTGACTGGATCCGCTCCTTCCTCACTAGCAGAACTCAGTGAGTCAGACTCCCTCCCTACCTCTCGGAAGCAACTGTGGCGTGCCCCAGGGTTCCTCTCTCAGCCACACCCTCTTCATCAGGAACCACGGGCTCAACACCATCTCATATGCCGGCTCAACACCATCTCATATGCCGACGACACCCAGCTGATCCTCTCCCTCAGCAACGAACCCAACATCTCCAGACACAACTTCCAAGAAGGGATGTAAGCCGTCGCCACCTGGATGAAGAACAGCTGCCTGAAATTCTACTCAGAAAAGAGAGAAGTCCTCATCCTTGTCTCCACCCCCTCTGCATGGAATGACTACTGGTGGTCCTCTGCCCTCGGAAATCCCCCCACCCCGACGGACCACGCACAAATCCTCGGCATCATACTAGACTCATCGCTCACAATGAACTGCCAGATCAACGCAGACTCCTCGACCTGCTTCAATGCCCTCTGCATGCTTAAAAAATCCTTCAGATGGATCCCAACCGAATCCAGAAAAACAGCCACACACACAGTCTTCAGCAGCAGACTGGACTACAGCAACACTCTCTATGCAGGAATCAACAAGAAACTCCTTCGCAAACTCCAGACTGGCCAGAACGCCGCTGCCAGACTGATCCTTGACATCCCACATCACCCAACACCTCCGCAATTGCCAATGGCTTCCAGTCGAAAGAAGAATAACCTTCAAGCTCCTCAACCATGCTTACAAGCCCTTCTGAACAATAGACCTGCATACCTGACCAACCGCCTCTCCTTCCACTCACCCAAAAGACACCTCCAATCAGCCCAACTCTCACTGGCCACTGTCCCATGTATCACCAAGACTAGAAAAGGAGGAAAGTCCTTCTAAAATCTCGCAGCCAAAGCCTCGAACACCCTCCATCTCTGGCAATCTCCCACATTGCCCCAGTTCAGGAAGGACCTCAAGACCTGGCTTTTCGGGTGACCCCAGCACTCAACAAACAGCGCCTTGAGAATCTCATGGGTAAAAAGTTGCGCTTTACTGGCCCTGATTGATCTGGGGTGGCAATATCACCATCGTACAGGGTTTTATAGCATTTGGATGGGATGATCATCTGGGCATGATATTGCCACAGAAAGTCCAGAAGCAGGAAGTCTAGTTTCCTAAAAACTTAGGGGGGAGTGGGAAGGGGTAATTCTGCAACTGAGGTGAGGCAGAACAACCATGTTGTAAATGGCCAACCGCCCAATGATGGACAGCGCTAGAGTCAACCAAACACCTATGCCGCAGGTCACCCATTCATCATGGCACATAACATTGTGTTCCCAACCCCGAGTGGGGTCATCAGTTACATATACTCCCAGATAGAAAAAGCCCTCCTGGAGGACCCCAAATAAATTGGTGGTCCATTCAAGCGCCTACAAGAGTCGCGCTAGGGGATATATTTAGTATTTGGATTTATTAATACGAGCTCAGAGAAGGCCCCAAAAATCTTTAAGATTCTGTGAATTTGAGTACCTGAATTAGGTGAATCATCTAGGAAGATCAGGATGTCATCAGTATATTGCGAGATCCTGTGCGAGATACCCAGCGCCCACTCCTGACCCCTCACCAGGGTGTCCACCTTCAGCCATCCTGTCAGGGGATCAATTGCAAGAGCAAAAAACAGAGGCGACGTAGGGCAACCCTGTCTCTTCCTTCTATGCTATGGGAATGGCTGGACAATGCACCTCCTACCTGCACTCTTGTCTGAAGGTCATGTTGTGTTCAGGAAATGATTTTGGTCCGAAATTAAGTTTCTGCATTCTGCAAAATAGATAGTACCATCGGACAGAATTGAATGCCTTACGAAAATCCACCAGCAGGAGTGTGTGCGCTCCTGGACGTCTATATGCTAGTGCCAGAGCATTGATACAGACCGAATGTTATGGCGCATGACCCTCTTAGTCATAAAGTCAAATTGATAAGCATGAACCAAAGTAGTAATCACGGAGCACAACCAGTTGGCTAGAGCCTTGGCCCAGATCTTAACCTACATGTTAAGGAGGGAGATAGGACAGTATGATGAAAAGTCACCAGGTGGGTGTCCCTGCTTGGGTATAACAACTATTTCTGCTAGTTGGAGATCGAAGGAGAGAATGCCAGTTTCCTGGGCCCATTTGAACATATTCCCTAGGGGGTCCATCAGCAGACTATAGGCTTTAAAGAATTCCACCGGGAGGCCATTTGGCCCAGAGGTTTTACCCGGGTGGAGCTTAAACAGAGCCTCTACCACCTCTTTGCAGGTAACGCCTATCTTTAGTGACTCCTGTTCCGAGTCCATCAAGGGGTGTGCGGGCAAGTTTTTCACAAATGCAAAAAGAAAAATTGATGGACAGAATGCTGCATAATGTCAAACCTTCACCGCAGTATAGAGATCTGGGCCTAAATCCATCATGCCCTGATACCGGTCCTGGCTTGGCAGTTCAGGCTGGACAGTTCCCATGAGGAACAGCGTCAAGACTGATTTGCATATGGTTGGGTCTAAACTGGGGTGGCATGCTGGGCAAAAGAACAATGAATTTAACCCAGATCTCTTGACTAGGGGTGAATGTTTGATTTGCTCTGCATTCTGTCCATCATCTGTGTGTCTTACTTTCTCGCCCTAAGTGCGCTGGGTATGCCCAGATGTGGGTCCTGGGCTCACTGTGTCACTGGATTCTAGATAGCCTGACTGATAAGGAGTTATACCCTGAAACCATTCCCAGGATACTTGTTTCCTGTCCAGGGAGGACCTGGCTTGGCAGTTCGGGCTGGAATGTTCCCATGAGGAACAGGGTCAAGACTGATTTGCATATGGCTGGGTCTAAAGTGGGGTGGCATGGTGAGCAAAAGAATGATGGATTCAACCCTGATCTCTTGACTGGTGTTGAATCTTTGATTTGCTTTGCATTCTGCCCATCATCTGTGTGTCTTTTGCTTTCTCGCCCTAAGTGCCTTGGGTATGCCCAGACGTGGGTTCGGGGTTCTCTGTGTCACTGGATTCAAACTAGCCTGGCTGATGAGGGGCGACGGTCTGAAACCGCCCCCAGGATGCTTGTTTCTGGTCCTGGGAGGACCTGGCTTAGCAGTTCGGACTGGACTGTTCCCATGAGGAACAGGGTCAAGACTGATTTGCATACGGCTGGGTCTCGAACTGGAGTGGCATGGTGAGCAAAAGAACAATGGACTTAACCCAGATCTCTTGACCGGGGGTAAATGTTTGATTTGCTTTGCATTCCATCTATGTGTCTTTTAACTTTTTCACAAAGTCTAGGAGGGCCTCAAGGTCCCCCCCCTTGTGGTTGAGCAAACAGGGTTATGTAGAAGGTAGCAAAGCACTGTACAATAGCCGTTTCCCCTACATGCCTGATTCCCTTTTTTCCGTTATGTAAGCAATAGGTGTGTGATATGCACTGTTAGTGCAGAGCCAATGCAGGGTCTTAGTAGTCTTGTCACCCCCATTGATAGATGTGATTCTGTGTGGTGGACTTAACATCAGCTCGTATGCAGACGACACCCAACTCATCCTCTCCCTCTCCAACGAACCCAACATGACCAGACACAACTTTCAAGACAGAATGGAAGCCAACGCCAGATGGATGAAGAACAGCTGCCTACAACTCAACACAAAAAATGCTGCCTAAGTTCCTAAAGGACCTCAAGACCTGGTTCTTCGATGGAACTCAGTGACCCTCTAGATTACACCGACCCCCCCGCCTTCCACCCTTTTCCCTCAGCACCTTGAGATCCGTCTCCGGGTGAGTAGTCTGCACTTTACAAGCTCATGATTGATTGATTGGTGAGCCAGGCCGTTCTGGCCTCATCCATCAACAGTTGTCGTAATACCTCTTGTTGATGCAGGGAGTCTCTCTGTACATTAAGGGAACCGGACGCAGTGTGAAGTGCCTCCAGCTCTACGACACAAGTCTCTATGGGGCATATTATCAAGCACGGCGTTAAAATTATCGATGCTTTAGCCCTTCTGGCTTGGAGCAGACTGACACAGATGACCCAGGTACCGCAACAAAGGGGCTGGGGTCCCCCCTGCAGCCTTCACCTCATCCACCCCTTGCAGCCTTCACCTCATCCATGTGGGGGCTGCAGGTCAGTCAGACTGTGCCATTGAGGGCATGGAGTCTCCCAAGCACTGCCTCCTGATCCGAGCCCTGGGGCCAATGCCTGCTAGAGCTGCTTAGCATTGGGAGGCCCCTTTCCCCCACCCCAATCACTGTGAAAGTCTCCAGGCTGCAACAGGGCTGGTCCCGGAACTCAGGCCAACACCATCTCCCCAGTTTGGCCCAGGCAGTCCACCAGAGTCTCCCTGCCACCCAAGGAGGTACAAACACAGACTCCCGATCTGGCCCTCACAGCCCTCAATTGGGTTGTGACAAATCTCTCTTTCCACATGCCACAAAATCCCCAGCGGTATGGCCATGGACCTTCTCTTCTTGCCTTTCCCCCCTGCGCTGGTGGTTCAGATGTCGCTGGGGCCTACCAGCCCATTGGAAATGCTGGAGGGGTGCGGAGCGGTGAACAGCTCAAGGGAACCATGTTTGGCATGCTGACGATGCCCCCAACTGACCTGAATACGAAGGTCATTGAATACTGGCTTTAACCAGTAGCATCTTTCCAATTTAGAACGAGGGCAGGTACATAGTACATAAACCAAAGATTCATTAGGGAAAGGGTAAAACCAATATCAAGTGTTCACCCAAGGATACTTTCAGCTCTGGGCCACTCCTCCATCAAATAAGACCATTCATAGTTGTAAAAACTTTATTTTATAGTTCCATGATATTGGAAGTGACATATCCAACTGTGGTTTTTTTAATACTCATAAATTGCGAGCATGTGTTGATTGTGTGGGGCGTTCAAAGGAAGGATTGCAAGATCTTTATTTGCTGCTTGTTTTTTTTACAGCTTTACCTAAAAAAGCTTGAAGGCCCCATATGATAAATTTGAATCCAGAGGAAGGATCAGTTCAAGCTTTTCAGTGATCTTCCGGATCACCCTCTGTCAGGGGATGCCAGGTGTTTAAACAGTTCTTTGCCCAAGTGGAATTTAAGTCTCCTTACTTCAGCCTTCTATGATTGAATCCAAATTTTTAATAATGCAGCCCACTGTGACAATATCAGTTCTGCAAGGCCAAATTCTAATCTTATCTGACGGCCTATCATAGAATTTGGGAGTCTAAAAAGTTGGCGAACGAGTCTTACTTGTTTTTTATTTAGCTAGTCTCCAAATTTTTAAGGAAATACTACCAGTGGAAGTAGAGAAGGGCCTGTGATGTTATTTGCTATTTTGCAAAGTCCAACTGCTATCCCTGTGGCATGTTTTTTTCAGAACTGTTGTATGGTTGTTTGGTGTACTGGAAGTTTGAAATTCAGCTCCCAAGTATTTATTGAAGTTGGATGTACTAAATCTATGCTGTCCTAATTTCCATTGCCGCCACATACAGGACCCAGTGAAAGTAACATTTTTGTTTTTCCTGGTATATTTCCAATTTCTTTTCCTTACAGTAAGTACCTAGGTTATTAAGCAAAAACTGGAGACCAATTGAAGAGAAATCCAAAAGTACTGTGTCAGCCACATATTGCATCATGAACAGAGTTTGGCTGTTGAGTCTCGACGGACAAGACCTTGCATTGTTTAGAGCAGATTCAATATCATTAGAGTATAATTTAGAGAGAATTGGGACTAGAATGCAGCTTTGTTTTAGCCCTTCATCAATGCAAATTCTCTTAGACAATGTTCCTTCATTACTGAGTTTGACTTGAACCCAGTTGTTGAAGTATAGACCAATTATGGGGCTTGATATTTTTGCAGGAGACCCCCAGTTACTCAGTTTTTGCCACAGTACAGTGTCACAAACCTGGGACTGAGGACAAGGCAATGTATCTCTCTGGAGCAGACTGTGCCCTTCTTCTATTACAGGGCCGAGACGGTGAGACTGCAAGTCAGGCAACCCTGAGGAAACTGGAACTCCCTTGGGACTACCGCATAACTGGAAGAGGAGGTGGAGTGGACTTTGAAAAAGAGGAGACTAGAGGCTAGAGAAGAGATCTGCTGTGTGTTCGTCCAGGCGGGGCTGTGCCGAGAGACTCCAAGCTGCCAGTTTCGGACTCAGAGCCAGAGGAGAGGGAACAGGGAGAACAGGAGGCCTGTGCGAATATGGAGAATACCTCCACTGCAGTCGGTGAACGGAAGACGGGTTCAGGTGGCCGGTCGAGTCTGACTACTAGCCACGTTCCAGTAGGGATGTGGCTCAGTCAGGTGTGTGGAAAGATCCTGAATAGTTGTGCCAAATGGGAGGGAAAGTCATAAACGGGAGGGGATGGGAAAAGAAAGAGATAATTATTTTCGTTGGAGAAGACAGGACGGTAATATCCTGTCATTCTGAACATTTCTGGGAATTGAGCTTGAAGCACCTTTCCTATTAACCCCACTTCTTGTGAAAAAATTATATAAAGGATCACTGAACTAACCTTTCTGTCAAGGGTACTGGTGGACAGGAACTTCTCCAGGACCTAAAGAAAGGGAGAGAAAAAGAAGTTTATTCATTTTGGATTCCAGACTTTTTGTTCTAAAGACTTCAGAATAAAAGACATTGAATCAAACCCCCTCAGTGATTGGTTTTTGTATTAAACTCACTAAGAAGCTGGCACACAGTCCTGTTGATGCTGTCAAATGCCTTTTTTTAATCAATAAAACATGAGTGTAAAGAACGTTTACTGCTGATAGTCTTATGGATATGGAAAGCAAGCGCCATTATGTTGTTTATAGTTCCGGTGTTTTTGCGAAACATTGTCTGAAACCAGGTAATTGTGTAAATGTTGCAGCCCATTCCTCTAGATCTTTTAAAACCACTGTGGCGAAACATTTAGCATCCACTTCCATCAAGGCTATGAGCCTGCAATTCTCTGGGTCATCCCTGCTCCCTTTTCTGTGAATGAGAACTATATACGATGCCTACCATGATGGTGAAATCATACTGGTTAAAAGTATATAATGAAAAACATTTCTCATTGCACTGCTTGAAAAATGCAGATCAGTTTTAAAGATTGCAGCGGGCAGGCCATTAGGCCCTTGCGCACCATTGATTCTCCCTTTCAAAATGGCTTTCTCAACTATTAAGGATGTAATCTTAAGGGGGCGCAGCCAACTGCCGAGCATGGCGGTCGTCTTCTTGATGAGCTCCGGGACCCGGGCTACACAATTCTGAAAATAGCCCGCTTTACAGTGGAACTCGGGGTCCAGCGATACACGCGATTGTAGCGCACTGCAGCGCAGATAATCGGAATTGCTCCCGAAACCGCTGCCATTGTATAGAGGAGAGAAGTTCGGGGCCCAGACGCGGACGGAGAGGCGGAGCCGTGAAGAAGGCAGCGAGTCCAACTACCACTGCACCAGTGAGTGGTTGGCACAGAACAGGGTCCCAGCTGTGGGATCCGTCGGAGTGGAGGTGGTGCTTCTTGCGGCCCGGCCTAGACCGGGGCGGTGAGTGTGCATGACCGCCTGTGGCGAGCCCAAGGGTCTCCCATACACGGGGCTCAGAGGCCTTTAATAATCAACCAAACCGAGGAGGTCCCCTGGGGAGACAGACTGTCGGCAGTGGGACCCCTGATAATTACAGGCAAACCAGAGGCTGGCGGCACACGGCGGGGAAGAGCCTGGCGCACAGTGAGAGCGTATGCGGCCGAATACACGCCATCACGAGACGCTAATCATAGCGCGGGCGCTGGAGACGGCGGTGTGCGACCTGAGCCACCTAGAACAATGCTACAGATAAGGGTGCGCCGGCCTAGAGAAGCCGAGGGCAGACAACAGGAGACGTATGCACACAACCGCGTACAGAAGAAGGAAACGCTGATTCGCAGTACACTCACCAATGCACCCGTGTTGGACTTGGCCCTTCTGGCAGGTTCACCCCTAAACTTTTTGCTTTTAATTGTGACCTGGTGTTAGTGATTTTTGGCTTCTGCGCACTTTACCACTGTGTCCCAGGGTAAAGTGCGTGCGTGTAGTGAAGTTGGCTTGCCCTCCCATAGGAATGCATGGGGGAATGTATGTGCCCCTGGTAGTTCCTAATGCGTGGGGAGTGCAGGTGCGAGTTTGGTATGTGTGGACTCGTGTGATTAAATGCTGCGCGATGATGTGTGCGGTGTCTATGTAGCTAGTGGGGAAGTGCCACTTCTAGGCGCTGGCATAAATGTGCAGTGACTGCCTGGCGTGTGATTGGCTGGCTGAGGTCATGTGATGGGCTAGGGATCCCCAGTCTCAAGAGGAGTCACCCAGTGGTGAATGGGGAGATCAGCAGCCAGATGGGTGGGAGGAGTACACCTAGGACCTGAATAGGGCTGGGCTTTCCCCACACAATGCTGGCTCCGCCCCCAGTGGTGCGACTGATGACCCTGGCCTGCTCTGTGAATAGGGAGAGGGGCGGAGCAAAACAAAGTGCTCAAGAACCAGTTGCATCTAGTTCGCCCCTCCCCTGCACCTTGAGACAAAGGTATTATGTGTATAAAAAGGGGCTGTGTCCCCTTACAAAATGTTCTCTTTCTGATCCTAACTTGAGGGGGGCCTGCTGCTGCTGGGCGCCAGGAGAGACCGCCACTGGGGACTGCCTCCCTGCTGGAAGGCCCTGTGAGCTGGCCCCTGGGCCCAGTCTTTGCCGCCTGCTTCTGAAGACCTTGCCTAAAAGGCCTTTCCCTGGACCTTGCCTGCCAGCGCCGGGGAAGCGCTAAAACCTTGATTTAGTGAAGAAGCGCCTGCATTTGTGGCCAGCAGCTTGGTGCTACGACAATCTGCGAGGGAACCCCGACGTAGGGATTCCCCCGCTTTTGTCGTGTTTAAAGCGGGTGCCCACCCCACATTGTGGCGCTCGTTGGCGGGTGCCCACCCCGCTGATCTCTTTATTTTGCGGGAGCCAACCCCGCATATGTGTGTCTGCCGCGGGTGCCCAACCCGCTTATCTGTGTATTTGCAGAACGGGAGCTTACCCCGTGTTGCCGGCGCTAAAACTTCCAGGGCCGCCGCGCTGCCCGCGGTGACCCGGAAGCAGTCCGGGAAGCCTTAGCGTGGGCGGGGCCTCGCCCCGAACCCGGAAGCCGACGGGAGCCTACCCCGCGCTCCGGTGGTGAAGAGAGGAAGAAGTCCGGAGCCCGGCCGGCTCCGCATCCAAGTCCGGGGTCCCAGGAGGGGGCCCGGGTGAAGAAAGGTCCGCGCCGCAGGAGGAGACACCCGAGCAAGGAGACGCCGCCTCTCAAACCAGGTGAGTGCGGGCGTCCCCATGGGTCCCTCCCCTGCAGTGCACAGAGTTCCCTGCGGCCCGGCCCGCAGCGGCAGCTCCACCGACGGGACCGCATTCTCTGTTCTGTGCGCAGAGCCCTGTGAAGGCTCCAACAGTTGGGGGGGGCACATTTCTCTTTGAGACTCGCGAGTCCCCCGAGCAGGACTCCGACCCTGAGGGCATTATTCCTTGAGAGCCTTGCATGCTCCAACGGCGGGGCATATTGCTGACGAGCCAGCGAGGGCTCCAACGCGAGAGCGTTTCTTTGGTGATTTTGAGCCCACCAGGCTCCAACGTTAAACGGGGGCAGTCTTTGTGTAGAGTCCAGAGGGACTCCAACGGGACCGCAATATTTGTCTAGAGCCCGAGCGAGGCTCCAGCACCTTGGGGGCATAATTCCTTTAGAGCCCTGTGAGGCTCCAACGTTGGCCCCCTCATTGGTATAGAGCCCACGAGGGTCCCCCAGTGTCGTGGGGCATCCCAGAGCCCAGAGAGGGCTCAGGAGGCACGCCGGTGCCAGGTTCCTTTCCCCAGCTGCCCAGCACTTAGTGGGCAGCTGCAACGTTTAGGTTGTGCTCAGTTGCTCCTGGCTTGCGCAGCCTGCGCAGCCTTGTCCTGACTCTGCTGGACAAAGGGCGTTTGAGCCCCTGAGAGGCCATGTTGGCATGGGGACAGTTTCCCTGTGTTGTGCCCTCCCCTAGGGTACCTGGTGATTTTTATATATGTACTTTTCCGCAATGTGCCTTTCCTTTACGCTATGTTTATTTCTAATTGTGCCTATGCGTAGGAGAGGGTTTTTCCTAGTATAGGTTACAACTAGTAAGTTCATGGTTCCCTGCGTAATATTTTCCTAAGGTGGTTAGGGTTGCGTAGGTGGTACTTACCTGTTACCAGTGGTTACTGGTTGTGCGCTACATTTTCTAATTGGTGCTACAGTGATTGTATGTGCTATGTTTTAAAGTGTATTCCTACCAAGTGTTAGTTCTAAAAGTGCTTATTCCTGACAGTGGTCCATGAGGCCCTGTCCCATGTAGATAATTCCCCTGTAAATTCTCCCTGTGCCAGTTGGCACAGTGTAAATTGTGTGAATATTATCTAAGGTGTTTTGGTATAATACAAAGGCTATTTTTATATAATACCTTGTGTGGAGTTTCTTTTGTGGTGGGCCTTGGGTGTTGTTGCTGGGTGCGCGCGCAAACGCTTTACACATTGCCTCCGGGATAAGCCTGACTGCTCGTGCCAAGCTACCAAGGGGGTGAGCAGGGGTTATCTTTGGCGTGTAACTTCCTTGCCCTGACTAGAGTGGTGGTTTCTGCCTGGCTCTGGCGCAAGTCCTAGCCAACCAGAAATCCCATTTCTAACATTGGTGATCAGCGGTGGGATAGGACTTGCGTTTGCGCTGTACCGCAGCATCAACTGGCTGCACCACAAAACTCTACATTTTAGATAATCACATTTTGGGGATTATTGTTTTTGAGTTCCATTATTTCCTCTCCTAAATGTGTCCTTTGTGGATTGTGTACTCCTGTTTTAGCTCACACACCTAGGTTCCTTGTGTTGAACTTTTCTCGAGAACGTCCGCCAAAATGGAGCCAGCTTTAAATTTCTGTGGTCTGTTTAGATACAGTATGTTAGAGTTGGTCAGGTTCTGTGAAGAGAGAGGCATAGAGGTGGGTGAGTCAGACACCCAGTCCAAACTGAGGGACAACCTGATCCTATGGCAAAAGGATGAATGGGAACGTGAGCACAGTGAGGAAGATAGGGCCTGGGCCACACGCCAAGAGGGTGGTGGGTCTGAGGGGAGCCCTGAGGAATCTGAAGAGGAGGAAGAAAGTGACCTGACAGGGACGCCAGTAGATAGTGAAGACCCCATAGATAGGGAGTCCCTTGCTGGGTCCAGTGTCAGGAGCAGCACCCCATCCCTTTCCCTGTCCCCAGAGGAGTGGGTAGGTAGGAGGGAAGAAAGGGAGCATCAGCTGGCCATGGAGAAGCTCAGGTTAGAGCATGCCAAGGAGATGGCGCAGCTGAATGTGGAGGAGAAAAAGTTTGAGACCGAGAGGGTCTTAGCTCAGAAACAGATGGCGGAGGCTGAGAGGGCCTTTGCCAGAGAGAAACTAGCTCTGGAGGGTAAGTTGTCCCCTGAGCGCAGTTGTGGTTTTCTGGATTCCCCAGGGAGAGTAGAGTCCAGTGGTGGCAGCGAGATAAAGTCCAGTGCAGGAAGTCCCATTTCCAGTTCCCAAAGTATGGTACCTGTTTCCCAAGAAGAGGAGTCTAGGTTGAAATTCAGGGGCAGTAGGAAGCTGTCTCACCATTCTTGGGAGGAGTTTGCGGATGAATGTGATGATGCACTGGATGATTGGATAAAGGTTAACACGAAACGGGATTTTGACGGACTGTATGATCTGGTTATCAAAGAGCAGCTATTCAGTAGTTATTATCCCGGGTTGCGCCAACACCTGTTGGGGTGTGACTCCTTGGGTTCTTGGGACCTTGCAGAGGAAGCAGACCGTTGGGAAAGGGCCCAAGGTTCTGATGAGGAATGGGAGAGTACTTCTAACAGTAGTGGCTCAGGTATCTTCCCGTCCAGTATTGGGGAAGAGGTTCAGAGTAGCCCAGCTAGATCCCAGAGTAGTGAGAGGGGTGTAGGGGCTCACGTCCTATCTCAGTGGAGTAGGAGTGAGTGGGTGACTTCGAGTCCCCAGAGGCCCGAAACCCAGTCTCAGAGCCTGGATGGTTTCTTCAGGGAACACCAGGTTGGGGGCCTAGGCTGTCCTGTTAGTCCCTTTGAGGAGGATCACCTAGTGTATGGAGAACCTGGAGCATCTGTAAGTAGAGCTCCAGTGGTTCTGATGTCTGCCAGTGCCGCTCCAGTAGGGAGGGTACAGAAGTCCAGCGAGAGGAGTGGCATGGGGCTGTGTTCCCCGGTGGAGGAGCCAGTGGGTCAGGGACCAGCCGGGAGGGCTGAGTCTCCTAGAGGTGACCATGGTGACCACACGTCTGTCCTGGGGGATCTTCGCGCACTGTCAGGTGGACAGGGGACGGGAGATCTGCGCCAGGCAGACTGTCACGCAACATATGAGGCATATGTTACTCTCAGGGGGATGGTGTGTAAGTCCCCAGAAGTCCTGGAGTGCCAGGCAAGTACTCAGCCGAAGGGTTTAGACCCCTGGTTGGGAAGCCAGGTTCAGGATCAGCCTGACGTGGAGGGAAGGTCGACTGTAAGCAGTGTCCTGACCGATGTAGCTGTTAGGAGCACCACTCCAGTTGGGAGGGTGCCAGACTCTGGAAGGGGGTGCAGAGGGAGGGAGTCCTCGCCTCTGACCCCGTTGCAACCTGAGGGGTTAAACCCTTGGTTGGGAGACCAGTTCTCAGGGAGAGGTCCTGAGCTGGCGGGAAAGTTGAGTTATGAGGGTGCCTCTCAGAGGAAGAGAGGACGGAACCCTAGAAGAAGAGGTAGGGGGAGGAGAGCCTCGCCCGTGACTTTTGGTCAGCTTCAGGGTACAGACCCTCGGCTGGAGGATCAGTGGCAGTTTAGAACTGCCCTGATGAGGGGTAGAGTGGAGACTGGTTGCTATGTGCCAGGGGTTACTACCCCCCACTCTGTGGTTAGGCAAGGACCAGTGGCACCTGGATGGCCTAGGGCCTGGTCCTGGCCGCGGACAGCTGAGGAGTACCAGTGGGGTAGCCCAGTTGGTCCGCCGAGTTTTTTCAGAGGGAACCACGTGGGTTCAAAGTGGCGTAAAACCGGAGAGTGTACCTGCCGTTGCGGGCCTGCGTCCGTGTTTTATCACCCCAAGCAGGGAAGACCATCACGGTGGTGATTGGTCTACCCTGCGTTTTGGCTGGAAGGGGGTTGTGTTGGACTTGGCCCTTCTGGCAGGTTCACCCCTAAACTTTTTGCTTTTAATTGTGGCCTGGTGTTAGTGATTTTTGGCTTCTGCGCACTTTACCACTGTGTCCCAGGGTAAAGTGCGTGCGTGTAGTGAAGTTGGCCTGCCCTCCCATAGGAATGCATGGGGGAATGTATGTGTCCCTGGTAGTTCCTGATGCGTGGGGAGTGCAGGTGCGAGTTTGGTATGTGCGGACTCGTGTGATTAAATGCTGCGCGATGATGTGTGCGGTGTCTATGTAGCTAGTGGGGAAGTGCCACTTCTAGACGCTGGCATAAATGTGCAGTGACTGCCTGGCGCGTGATTGGCTGGCTGAGGTCATGTGATGGGCTAGGGAATCCCCAGTCTCAAGAGGAGTCACCCAGTGGTGAATGGGGAGAACAGCAGCCAGATGGGTGGGAGGAGTACACCTAGGACCTGAATAGGGCTGGGCTTTCCCCACACAATGCTGGCTCCGCCCCCTGTGGTGCGACTGATGACCCTGGCCTGCTCTGTGAATAGGGAGAGGGGCTGAGCAAAACAAAGTGCTCAAGAACCAGTTGTATCTGGTTCCCCCCTCCCCTGCACCTTGAGACAAAGGTATTATGTGTCTAAAAATGGGCTGTGTCCCCTTACAAAATGTTCTCTTTCTGATCCTAACTTGAGGGGGGCCTGCTGCTGCTGGGCGCCAGGAGAGACCGCCACTGGGGACTGCCTCCCTGCTGGAGGGCCCTGTGAGCTGGCCCATGGGCCCAGTCTTTGCCGCCTGCTTCTGAAGACCTTGCCTGAAAGGCTTTTCCCTGGACCTTGCCTGCCAGCGCCGGGGAAGCGCTAAAACCTTGATTTAGTGAAGAAGCGCCTGCATTTGTGGCCAGCAGCTTGGCGCTACGACAGTCTGCGGGGGAACCCCGACGTAGGGATTCCCCCGCTTTTGCCGTGTTTAAAGCGGGTGCCCACCCCACATTATGGCGCTCGTTGGCGGTTGCCCACCCCGCTGATCTCTTTATTTTGCGGGAGCCAACCCCGTATATGTGTGTCTGCTGCGGGTGCCCAACCCGCTTATCTGTGTATTTGCAGAACGGGAGCCTACCCCGTGTTGCCGGCGCCAAAACTTCCAGGGCCGCCGCGCTGCCCGCGTTGACCCGAAAGCAGTCCGGGAAGCCTTAGCGTAGGCGGGGCCTTGCCCCGAACCCGGAAGCCGACGGGAGCCTACCCCGCGCTCCGGTGGTGAAGAGAGGAAGAAGTCCGGAGCCCGGCCAGCTCCGCATCCAGGTCCCGGGTCCCAGGAGGGGGCCCGGGTGAAGAAAGGTCTGCGCCGCAGGAGGAGACACCCGAGTGAGGAGACGCCGCCTCTCAAACCAAAGGTGAGTGCGGGCGTCCCCGTGGGTCCCTCCCCTGCAGCGCACAGTGTTCCCTGCGGCCCGGCCCGCAGCGGCAGCTCCACCGACGGGACCACATTCTCTGTTCTGTGTGCAGAGCCCCGTGAAGGCTCCAACAGTTGGGGGCACATTTCTCTTTGAGACTCGCGAGTCCCCTGAGCGGGACTCCGACCCTGGGGGCATTATTCCTTGAGAGCCTTGCATGCTCCAACGGCGGGGCATATTGCTGAGGAGCCAGCGAGGGCTCCAACGCGAGGGCGTTTCTTTGGTGATTTGGAGCCCACCAGGCTCCAACGTTAAACGGGGGCAGTCTTTGTGTAGAGTCCAGAGGGACTCCAACGGGACCGCAATATTTGTCTAGAGCCCGAGCGAGGCTCCAGCACCTTGGGGGCATAATTCCTTTAGAGCCCTGTGAGGCTCCAACGTTTGCCCCCTCATTGGTATAGAGCCCACGAGGGTCCCCCAGTGTCGTGGGGCATCCCAGAGCCCAGAGAGGGCTCAGGAGGCACGCCGGTGCCAGGTTCCTTTCCCCAGCTGCCCAGCACTTAGTGGGCAGCTGCAACATTTAGGTTGTGCTCAGTTGCTCCTGGCTTGCGCAGCCTGCGCAGCCTTGCCCTGACTCTGCTGGACAAAGGGCATTTGAGCCCCTGAGAGGCCAAGTTGGCCTGGGGACAGTTTCCCTGTGTTGTGCCCTCCCCTAGGGTACCTGGTGATTTTTATATATGTACTTTTGCGCAATGTGCCTTTCCTTTATGCTATGTTTATTTCTAATTGTGCCTATGCGTAGGAGAGGGTTTTTCCTAGTATAGGTTACAACTAGTAAGTTCATGGTTCCCTGCGTAATATTTCCCTAAGGTGGTTAGGGTTGCGTAGGTGGTACTTACCTGTTACCAGTGGTTACTGGTTGTGCGCTACATTTTCTAATTGGTGCTACAGTGATTGTATATGCTATGTTCTAAAGTGTATTCCTACCAAGTGTTAGTTCTAAAAGTGCTTATTCCTGACAGTGGTCCATGAGGCCCTGTCCCATGTAGATAATCCCCCTGTAAATTCTGCCCGTGCCATTTGGCACGGTGTAAATTGTGTGAATATTATCTAAGGTGTTTTGGTATAATACAAAGGCTATTTTTATATAATACCTTGTGTGGAGTTTCTTTTGTGGTGGGACTTGGGAGTTGTTGCTGGGTGCGCGCGCAAACGCTTTCCACATTGCCTCCGGGATAAGCCTGACTGCTCGTGCCAAGCTACCAAGGGGGTGAGCAGGGGTTATCTTTGGCGTGTAACTTCCTTGCCCTGACTAGAGTGGTGGTTTCTGCCTGGCTCTGGCGCAAGCCCTAGCCAACCAGAAATCCCATTTCTAACAACCCGCGACTTGCAATTCTGCAGGAGAGGCCCCCTCTCAGACACCAGGGCTGAAGGTTTAGCCTGAGCGTGCGCTCCCCTCCCTGGGTCCTCAGTATTCAGGAGCCCTGAGAACGAGATACCGGTGCGATCCGCCTACGCGCCCCAGTCTGAGTGGAACGCACCACGGCAAGGTCACCTCAAGCTGCCGTTCAGTTCAGTCACTGGCAGAATGAAAGAGAGTGCACTGCAAGGGCTGTAGATTACCAGAGAGCTATGCCTACAAAGAGTTGCATGCCCACTTAGGGGGCCACTACCCAGAGAGGGAGACAGCCCAAGATAAGCACAAGGCCGTGGGGCGGCCCCATTCTACTGAGGTGTGTCACACATTTACAATGCCCTAGATTGCCACCCGGAGCCAAGGCGCTCTGGTGAATCCATCTCTCTAACGAATAGCAATGCAGCCATAAGTCTAGTGTATGCTTCGACACGCATAGTGATGGGACGCCCAAGAAGAAAACAACAGGACACCGGCCCCAACACCGACCAAACCCTGGATAATACGGAGCACATCGCCATTTCGCAGCCACCTAGCTTCATACCGCCTACCAATGAAGAAGGACCCATGGACAAACTAGACTTAATTCTACAGGAAGTGCGGGAATCCAGGAAGGTCATCGAGCAACAAATCGGTGCCCTCATGACTGGAATCACCCTACTTAAGGCAGACCACGCCAAGCTGGCAGACAAGGTGAAAACTAATGCCATCACTCTGGAAGAACTGACTCCACAACATAAACAACACACAACCCAAATACAACACTTACAGTAACAAGTCACCACCCTGCTCGACCGTGTCGCAGTTGCTGAAGGAAGAGCAAGGCAAAATAACATCCGCGTCATTGGCCTGTCGGAAAGAAGCGAAGGAACCAACGCAACCCGATACATGGAGCAGTGGTTTAAGGACCACATCACTACTGAGGGACCTTCCAGTCAATACTGCATGGAAAGAGCGCACAGGATACCTACCGTTCGGCCAAAACCAGGCACCCCTCCTCGACCCCTCATAGTCAGGATGCTGAATTATAGAGATCGGGACATACTACTGCAAAAGACTCGAGAACTATCTCAAATCAGCTTCAAGAATAGCCGAAGATCGCTCTATCCCGATTTTACGCTTATAGTGCAAAGGCAACAATCTTCTTTCATGTCAGTCAAGAAGAAACTACAAGGCCTGAACCTGAAGTAAGCACTACTCTTCCCGGCCTGACTGAAAATTATTCATGAGCAGAAAACACATTTTGTTGGGAGCCCGGAAGATGTCTAGGAGTGGGTAGAAGTGATGGAGCCGATTAAACTAATGGAAGCCATCTCAAAGCTCAGCCAGCAGCCTCAAATGCGTTGGAGAAACTGGTTATCGCCGAAGCAGGCAGACAAGCAGTACATCTCAGCTGGCTAACCCGACGCCACAGCAGATACAGCAGGGCAGGAAACAGACGCTTGCAACAGCTTCCACCTTCCGTAATAACACACGTGCTGAGGACTCAGCCTCCTCGGATCAAAACATGAACAGATCGGGCTCTGAAAGGAGCGTGGCCCTGTTCCCTAGTGTGACCCCCACAGATGGCGGATGGTTTATTTGGTTCCAAGACGATGAACACTGTTGACTCCGATACAGAAACTCAAAGCAGTTAACATATCCTTTACTTATGTATCTTGAAGCGGTGCACTTTTGTATTATCTCTTAGCCCTGGGCTCCGAAAAGTGCTCAACTACACTTAAGAGTGTTAGGCTGCACGACATGAACGATGTTGGCAATGACCCCCTAGCTGGGAACGCACTCTATGTACATAGCACAGGTTTACATGTTATGTTAAGTTGTATGGTCCGGTACAGTTCCCCATCCGGAACTAGTATTGGGAATTCAAGGGAGGGAGACAGTCCTGGCATAGTTACTAGATCAGAGAGGCTCGAAGACACATATACATCAAAGACTGAGCAGCGGTTTGTACTTGCACTGCAATACATACAATTAGTACATATAACATAATCACGTGGAATGTTTGAGGTTTAGGTCCCGTGCAGAAGCGACACAGGGTGCACGCACAGTTGTTGAGACACAAAGCACAGATAGTGTATCTGCAGGAGTCCCACATGGTGGAACAGGAAGAAGTGAAGCTCCGTAAGGAATGGAGAGGTCAGATCTTCTCCACTAACTACTCCGGTTTTGCACTGGGAGCCACAATATGAATCAGACATGGGGTACCCTTCACACTGTTTGAACAAAGAGTGGATAAACAGGGTCGCTACATTTTTATATGGGGTCACTAGATGGTCAACATGTTGTCCTTGGTAATATTTATGCCCCAAACTTTGAGCAAGACAAATTCTTGACCACCCTCAATCTGGCACTGGCAGGGTGGGAGATGCATCCACGGGTTATAGGTGGTGATTGCAATACAGTAATGGATGTTACACCGTACAGATCTCACCCTCCTATACACGGTGCGGGGGTGATAAAACAGACGAAGGCACTCCGTGGTTGGTCAGAGGGTTGGGCCATGTGTGATGTGTGGAGTATATACGCTACCCAACACATAGGGGCCGATTCCGATCCGCGTAAAATTTTCCCCGTACGAATCGTATCCGGATGTTTTTACGTACGAATCGTACAAGTCCCGTACAAACTGGCAAGTACGATTCGTATGTAAAAAACTCCATACGAATCGCATTGGTTAAATTCCCCAACACGTCCTCGGGTCGGAAAAAGTGTCCGACACATCCCCGGACAGTTGTACGTACGGATCGGGAAACCGAAGTCCGAACGCGCAAGTACGATCCGTCCCGTCTGTCCGAATGCACAAACGTATGGTAAAAACACCGTTCGGAGCGAACCACTATAGCAACCATGGAGACGTCCAAACATGTGCCCGCATACGCACCGGACCCCCAGCCACCCCCGTATGTACGGTGTATACCCCCACCCCACCCGTGTATGTACGGAGCGTACCCCCACCCCAGTATGTACGGTGCATACCCCCACCCCACCCGTGTATGTACGGTGCGTACCCCCACCCCACCTGTGTATGGGGGTATGCTCCGTACATACACGGGTGGGGTGGGGGTAAGCACTGTACATACGGGGGTGGGGGTATGCACCGTACATACACGGGTGGGGTGGGGGTACGCACCGTACATACACGGGTGGGGTGGGGGTACACTCTGTACATACACGGGTGGGGTGGGGGTACGCACCATACATACGGGGGTGGGGGTACGCACCGTTCATACACGGGTGGGGTGGGGGTACGCACCGTACATACGGGGGTGGGGGTATGCACCGGACATACACGGGTGGGGGTACGCACCGTACATACACGGGTGGGGTGGGGGTACGCACCGTACATACGGGGGTGGGGGTATGCACCGTACATACACGGGTGGGGGTATGCACCGTACATACACAGGTGGGGTGGGGGTACGCTCCGTACATACACGGGTGGGGTGGGGGTACGCACTGTACATACAGGGGTGGGGGTACGCACCGTACATACACGGGTGGGGTGGGGGTACAAACCGTACATTCACGGGTGGTGTGGGGGTACGCACCGTACATACATGGGTGGGGTGGGGGTATGCTCTGTACATACACGGGTGGGGTGGGGGTACGCACCATACATACGGGGGTGGGGGTACGCACCATACATACACGGGTGGGGTGGGGGTACGCACCGTACATACACGGGTGGGGTGGGGGTACGCACCGTACATACGGGGGTGGGGGTACGCACTGTACATACATGGGTGGGGTGGGGTATGCTCCGTACATACGGGGTGGGGGTACGCACCGTACATACACGGGTGGGGTGGGGGTACGCTCCGTACATACGGGGGTGGGGGTACGCACCGTAAATACACAGGTGGGGTGGGGGTACGCTCCGTACATATGCGGGTGGGGTGGGGGTCTGGCGCGTCCGCCCACGGGGGGGTGGGGGTCCGGCACGTCTGTCCGCAGGGGGGTGGGGGTCCGGCACGTCCATCCGCGGGGGGGGGCGGGGGTCCGGCGCGTACTTGGGGGGGGCTGGGGGGGAGTTCGGCGCATACCGGGCCCCATTTTCCTCACACTTCGAGGCGTACTTAGCTTTTCCGGCACTTTTTGGGTGCCGTAAAAATATTGCCGTCCGGAGTGCTGTCGGTACGAATCGTACTTGCTGGTACGTACAAAGCTGCCAAACTCCGTCCGCATGTCATGTATGCGCCGTCCCGGATCACATTTGTATGTATTTTTGTGTCGGTCGGTGTTTTGTACGATTCGTACGGAAATGGTGTTTCCGTTGTGGTAAATATTTCGTTACCGGTACTATTTTTTATGCGGTAAAATCTATCAAGAATAACTCAGTAAATATAAGAGGCAGAATCCGTGGTATTAGAGGTTTAAAAATGCTTTATTCCTATACAAAGGAAGACAATTCGAATTGTGGGCCTTCTGTTCCATCACCACGAAAGTTCAGGAAGGAAGGGAGCATATATTATTGACAGATAGGCAGTTTTATAGAAAATACATTACAGTGAAACAGATGCAAGAGGCGTAACAGCTGATAAAAGGTGCATACGTAGCTAATAGAGGGCGTAATTCAAGAAACGTCATTAAACATGACGTCACAAGTGGGTGGATCCATAAAAGAATCCTGCAATGTCAGCAGAAATGTTTGGCAAAGATGCGCACGCAGCCGCATGACGTGTGATTGACGTGCAACTAGAGGGTGAAGGGGACTTGACATTTAGCTCTACATGTGGAGACAGAAGTCTGGGGTTATGTCAACCTAATTCCAAATCATATCTAATATCCTATGTTTAAAGAACTGTGTTATCCAAAAGGAAAGGTCTCTTAGGATAGAATCTTATTCTATACTGACTATACTGACTATACTGACTGTTAGTGCGTGTACAAGCGTCTAAGTGTCTACACTAGATGCGAGGGGGTAGGAATATTCCATGGTAACGGGGCTATGAATTACTTGCATGAGGACAGCGAGGCCTGGCCCTTTGCACGGTAGCTGGAGGAATGTTTACCTAAACTGCTAGACAGGAATGCATCGGATGAGGAGCGAAGGAGATAATCTCGAAGGTGAAATACAGTTTTTGGCAAGCGACAGGCTGGGTCAGGCACCGTTAGCCGCGCAAGGAGTAAGACAAAGTTCATGGTCACAGATGCAGGCTCAGACTGGAGCTTTCAGAGGCAGAAGGCAGGAAAAGGCTTGATGACAGAATTCGGGCCTACTCGCCTGAATCTGTGAAATGTGGAAAGTGAACCACATAAAGTCGGTGGCCTTTCATACTTAGGAATGGAATATCTGACCCATTCATGGCGGATCTGAAAGAGGGCATGTTGACGGTGGACGCACATATATTTGCATCTTCAGAACTGGAGCAGGAGGGAACATACATGTACTTATAGCATGCACATGGAGCCGTTGGGGTCTACGATAGGGGACATAACTGATCACAAAATTCATATTTCCTCATTCCCTCCTTGTCCCCTTCGGACCCTTAGGAGATATCGATCTTCATCAATCCATCGATCTGTTCATATAGCATCATTTGTTCTTCTTTCTTCTTCCGGGATCTCGAATGAAAACTTGGAGGTGGGATACACGAGGTGGCACACAGACCACAAATCGCTGGCCCACATTGTAGACATAAGCAGCAACTGAATAGTATGAGAAAGCCAATACCTAGGAAGGATAGTATTCTCCATCCCCAGGCTGACAACACGCCCCAGAACCAACCGGACCAAGTCCAGGTGCCTGGACTCTGGTGTATCTGGCTTACAATATTATGAAGGCGGGTTATGGCTTTATATACTGACGGTGAATTTTCTGGTATGAAAATGCAACAACTTGATCCGATGACCCTACAAGCTCCGCCCCTATCGGCCAGGATGACGTCAAGGACAAGACGATTTTGAAGCACAACAATCCGCATAGCAGACTGCTCTTCTGTTAAATTGCCTAAGGCGGAAATAGTTTCGTTCACTACTGCTTCAAGGGTTCTGGTTAATCTACGTATCAGCTTACTATTAGTGACTGTACCTATATAGGGAAAGAAACCTTTATTGAAATCTGTGTATTTTTCCCATGCCGTTTCAGTGTAATCGACAATTGGGAGATCTCTCTGCTGTCTATTGTGTACTAAATGAGTATTTCTATGATAATCAGGAGGAGCTAGGAAAACAGGTGGCAGAAGGAATGCTATATAACAGGTACCATCCCAATCTAAAGGTAGACATATATATGCGGTCTGACCACATATGAAGTAGAAATGATGGGAAGCTCTAAATGTAGACTTGCCTTGATCACTGAATTGTATTACAGTGGTGCATTTACTATGGCCCATGTGTATGGAACCATTCTTTCTGATACATAATTCCCCTTTTACTGGGAATACTGACATGGCGGGCAAGATTGGTGTAGCTTCAGATTCAACGTTCAGGATCATGAGGTTAAGTGTAAAATTACCTAATCCATATACTTCATTTTCTAGATCAGTTCCTGTTCTTTTGGGAAGTCCCTCCTTGTTAGGGTAGCAGACTTTAAGCAAAACTAGGTTCAGGTTTCCCCATACCCAATTGTCTTGATAAACTGCGGAATTTGAATCTAGGGTATTGATCAAACTAAACCATGCTCCACAGGAGCCATTGTGTGTGAACGGATAGGGAAAGAGGGGCAAGACTCCCTTGTAGTTCTGATAGGGAGGGAGTCGGCCACATATCCAACAATTTGTGGCATTGCTGGTTTGATGGGAATGATGTAGCATACTAATGAATGTGTTGTTGCGCAGCGCAAATCTATATGACAACTCATGCGGAGGAAATTCACTAAAAGAATGTTCTGCAGTTATATTGTAAGCATGTTTAAGAATAGGGTAATACATATGCAATAGTATGCTGAAAATAATGATCAGAAGACTTAGAAAAAACAAAATTAATAATGTTACTGTACAGTGACTACGAAGTGATTTACAATACGCATGCTTTTTCAGCTGCTTTCGCTGATTTCTTTCTCTATTCCGGTCTAGAGGATACATGTCAGAGACAAATTCAACCGATTCACCTTGGAGAGGACTTAAACAATCAAATTGTCTGACTGATTAGACCTCAATTTTAGTTTATAAATTTCTAAGTTCGATTGCTCAACCAAGGGGAGCTTTGAGTCTGTTTGTGAGGGAATACAGGGTTGAGTCTCTACATTGGATGGTAGTCCATAAAATTTCTTGATATGACTCGAGTGCAACCACCCTTTTCTTCCCTCGATTTTCACGGCTGTCCTTGTGGTAAGTAAAACCAACTTCGGTGACTTCCACCTAGGATCCAGTTGGGTCTTCCGGTCAAAGTTCCTGACCAGCACCAGATCACCAGGAACCACGTCATGGGGCTTCACCTCAGTATTATCGGGAAAAGCTGCGGATACCTGTGAACGACAAGATTGTAGTGCAGACATCAAGGAAGCCAGGTAATCTGTCAGCATATTACAGTCAACGTCAGTGATTTTACGAGGTATAGGCGTCCCCCACATATTTGGTGGTCTACCGAAGATCACCTCATACGGGGATAGCCCTGTTCGAGAATGTGCTACCATTCTCATGTAAAAGAGCGCAACTGGTAAGGCTACTATCCAATCGACTCCTTTTTCTCTACATATTTTGGACAATCTAATTTTCAAAGTTTGATTATGGCGTTCTACGAGACCTGCTGCCTCGGGATGTCGGACACAGTGAAATTTCCATTGATAGCCTAATAGAAGGGAAACGTGTTTCATTAGTTCGGATGAGAACGGCTGGCCGTTATCTGAGTAGACAACACGTGGTAAACCGTACCGTGGGAAGAATTCTCGAACTAACTGTTTGGCAGTAGTCGGGGCAGTGTAATCTGAAACCGGGTATGCTTCTGTCCAACGGGAAAGAGCACAGACAACTACGAGAACATATTTGAATCCTCGACATCGTTCCATCTGGATATAATCCATCTGGAGGACTTCAAAAGCATGATTGGGAGTTTGAAATCCACCCTGCTCTACGGGGATGCTTTTACCTGGATTAAACTGACAACATATCATACAGGTACGAACTTTTTGTTTAGCTGCGGCTCGCAAGTGTTTGTTAAACCAAATGTGTTGAATGCTGTCTAGCATTGCTTTCTCTCCTAGGTGTGCTGGACTATGTATAGTGTTAATGATGACTTGGACCATTGAGTCGGGAAGAAACCATATAGATTTTTCCTTCGTCATCCATCCCTGATCTGTTTGGATCCCTCCTAATTCAGTCCATTTCTTTATTTCTTCTGGTGTAGCATGTGTCTGTATGTCAATTACATCAAGGGCGGGATCCTTAACTGTCATGCAATGTGTTAGTGTCGGGACTATTGTCTTTGTCGCGTCAATTATGAGAGTCTGATTCTGAGCAGTCTGTTTAGCTGTTCTGTCAGCTAGGTCATTACCCTGAGAAATGATATCGGTAACTTTTGTATGGGCTTTGCATTTCATAATCGATATTTCAGTAGGTAGATGAATCGCATCTAATAGGGCTTGAATGAGGGGTCCGTGCTGGATGTGGGCACCGTGAGAAGTTAAATAACCTCTCTCTCGCCACAGTACGCCGAAGTCATGGACGACTCCGAATGCATAACGTGAATCTGTGTATATGTTGACTTTCTTATTTTTGGCTTGGATACAGGCTTGTGTCAGAGCGATGAGCTCTGCTGCTTGAGCTGACAAAGTGTTAATACAATTTGTTTCAATGACTTCAGTGTCTGTTGTGACTGCGTAAGCGGCCACTAACTCTCCTGTATTTGCTCTCATACATGACCCATCTACATACAATGTTAAGTCTGGATCTGACAAAGGGGTATCTGTCAAGTCTTGTCTGGGTTTCGTCGTGATAGTAATAACTTCAACACAATCATGTGCCAATGGATCTGTTCCGCCCACTGGTAACAGTGTGGCAGGATTTAACGTATTACAACGTCTGATTTCTATGTGTGGCTGAAACAATGTCAGTTCGTAACCGGTGAGTCTCGCTATAGTCAAGTGTTGTGTTTGTGTGCGATTCAAAAGAACCTCTACTGCGTGTGGTACTTGTACTGTCAATTGATGTCCCAACACTATGGCATCGCTTTGTCTGATTGCTAAAGCTGTTGCTGCCACCGATTTCAGGCACGCAGGAAGAGCCTGAGCTACTGGATCTAATGTACTAGAGAAATAAGCACATGGTTTGTGTGATCCTGCTTGTTCCTGAGTGAGTACTGACAAGGCAGTACCTTCGCGTTCTGTAACAAAGAGTGTAAACTGTTTGCTGTAACATGGTGTTGCTAGGACAGGTGCTTGGCATAAAGCTTTCTTTAAGCTTTCAAAGGTGTGTGTATGTTCTTGAGTCCAAGGGAGGACAGTCGATGTGGCTGCCTCCTGTGTTGTCAACTGGATGAGTGGTTTTGCTAGAAATGCATATTGAGGGATCCACTGCCTACAGTATGAAGTGAGGCCTATAAAAGCCCGCACCTCCTTTTGTGTCTTGGGTGGTGGCATATTAGCAATTAACTGGATGCGGTCGGGTGTAAGCTGCCTTCCCTCCTTGGACAGCGAGTGCCCAAGGTAAACAACTCGCGGGACACAGAATTGCAGCTTAGAAGGGGACACCTTGTGCCCCTTGTCAGCCAAAAATTTTAAAACCGTCAGTGAAGCTTTTTCACATTCATGTTCGCTTCGGGCGGTGATCAGCAGATCATCGACATATTGAAGCAAGGCAGTGTTAACTGGCATGTGGATACTGTCAAGTTCTCGTTTCAGTGCTTGGCTATAGATGCTGGGGCTTTCTGTAAATCCTTGAGGTGCGCGTGTGAATTTAAAACTTCGTCCATTTAAACTAAATCCGAACAAATATTGACTTTCCGTATCGATTGGGACACTAAAGAAAGCATTCTTGAGATCAATTACAGTGAAGAACGTTGCTTCTGAGTCAATAGCTGTGAGTAATGAAGAGATATCTGGGACCACGGGGTATTGTGGCACAATACATTTATTTAATTCGCGCAGATCAATAACTAATCGATATACTGGTGGAGCTTTTGGATCCGTTCTTTTAAGAATCGGAATTATCGGAGAATTACATACATTGGAGTCGGTTTCGACAACCACTCCTTGTGCAATGAGCTCGTCAATGATTTGCAGCAAAGCCACAACAGCATCGGGGGGCAACTTGTATTGTCGCATTCGTGGTAGTACTATTCCTGTTTTCAGTGTAACTCGATATGGTGTAATGTTCATGTTAGACGGCGACCTCAGAGGAGCCCGGAAAGGGGTCCTGACTACCCTGAGACCCACCCTCAAAGTATCGTAGCCGGGCACTGGCGGGAGATTCCCCAGGGGGAGGACTCTCGCAACTAGGACCGTACTTCTGGCACCACACGACACAGAGGGACCACACTGGGTATTCTCAGAACAAGCTTTATCAAACAGGTATCACTGCAAATATGTACAAGGTGAGCACGGGCTCAAGAGTCTCGGAAAGGTAGGGGGTAGCGGGACTGTCTCTGGTAACGGTTCAAAGCAGGGACGTACCCGGCGCACAGCTCACAATCCTCGAGCTGGGGGATACGTGGTCGGAGTTGGGGTCCGGCGGGACCGTGAAAGTCTGGGGGAGCCGCGAGTCACTCAGCAGGGCTCAGGTACAAGTTCGGAGGTCTTACGATCTTCAGGGAGCCGCGAGTCACTCAGCAGGGCTCAGGTACAAGTTCGGAGGTCTTACGATCTTCAGGGAGCCGCGAGTCACTCAGCAGGGCTCAGGTACAAGTTCGGAGGTCTTACGATCCTCAGGGAGCCGCGAGTCACTCAGCAGGGCTCAGGTACAAGTTCGGAGGTCTTACGATCTTCAGGGAGCCGCGAGTCACTCAGCAGGGCTCAGGTGAGTTCCAGTTCCAGGAGCCGCGACCACGTCAGCAGGCTCTCGTTGTTCCAGCGTCGAATCTCCCGGACAGCCCCAGAGCACCCCTTGTTATAGTTCGACCCCTCTTTGATGTCCGGAGTCTGTGCAGGCAGGGGTCTTGTCACCTGGGGGTCGCTTGTCGGGATTTCCTGCTATAGTCTTTTGATCCTTTCAGGGCCGGGTCGGGAGGAGTCCCAGACACCCAGCAGGCGTGGAGCCAGCCCTCAGGGAGGCCGGAGGGCCGATCGAAACCCATCGTCCCGGGGGAGTTCAGAGGTGCGATAGAAACTGCTCCTCCCTCTCTCATCCCCTGGAAGCGTGATGTCCTCCAGCCGGAGTGGCGCCTCTATGCCCGGGTCGCGCTGGGGCCGGGCGGCCATCTTGGTGCATGAAGTGGGCACGCGGGCCCGGGGTGGCCGAAAGGGGAGAGGCCAGGGACGGGGATGTCCGGGTCGGTGCGTGTGTCCTGGTGGGGAGGTTCGGCTGGGCCGGGGGCTTGGGCTGTAGGTACCAGGTTTCGGTGGTGCGGGGGCACGGAGGGCCATTCTACGAGGCCGGGTCCAACACGCGTCCCCCCCAGCTGAAAGCCGGAGAGAACTGCCCATCAGCTTGGGGGGTTCTCTTCGCTGAGGCGGAAGAACCGGGAGAGGCCGTCAGCATTGGCGTGGTCCGTACCAGGGCGGTGTTCCACGGTGAAATCCATCCCCTGGAGGGAGATTGACCACCGCAGTAGCTTGGGGTTTTCTCCTCGCATCTGCATGAGCCAACGTAAGGGCCGATGGTCAGTTTGGACTCTGAAATGGGTGCCAAACAGGTAGGGTCGTAGCTTTTTGAGTGCCCAGACCACGGCAAAGGCTTCGCGCTCTATGGTGCTCCATCTTTGTTCTCGGGGCAACAGCCGCCGACTGAGGAAGGCGACGGG
Organism: Triturus cristatus; assembly: GCF_964204655.1. Lineage (NCBI taxonomy): Eukaryota > Metazoa > Chordata > Amphibia > Caudata > Salamandridae > Triturus > Triturus cristatus. The sequence continues at coordinate 1,457,098,910 of NC_140589.1, read as the reverse complement.
CTGGTCTAGGACTTGGTCATTTACTTGGGACAGGACGGCCCCAATGCCATGCTCGGAGGCATCGGTTTGGACTATGAACTCCTTGGCGTAGTCGGGAGCCTGGAGGACGGGGGCAGTACACATGGCCCTTTTTAGGGCATCGAAAGCTTCCTGGCAGGCAGCCGTCCACTGCACTTTCTTTGGCTGTTTTTTAGACGTGAGTTCCGTGAGAGGGCCGACAAGGCTGCCATACCCCCGAATGAATCTTCGGTAGTAGCCCGTGAGTCCCAGAAAGGCTCGGACCTCCGTCTGGGTGATGGGTGGTTCCCAGGCCAGGATGGCGTCGATCTTTGGCTGTAGCGGGGCGACCTGGCCACTCCCGACCTGGTGCCCCAAGTAGACCACGGATCCTTGCCCGATCTGGCACTTGCTGGCTTTTACTGTGAGGCCTGCCTGGCGCAGGGCGATTAGCACCCTTCGGAGGTGCTGGAGGTGCTCACTCCACTCTGAACTGAAGACAGCGATGTCGTCCAGGTATGCCGCGCTGAACTGTTCTAGCCCGGCCAGGACTCTATTCACCAGTCGCTGGAAAGTGGCCGGGGCATTTTTCATCCCGAAGGGCATTACGCGGAAGCGGTAGTGCCCATCGGGGGTGGAGAAAGCGGACCGCTCTTTGGCCCCTTCGGTGAGCGCAATCTGCCAGTATCCGCAGGTGAGGTCGAATGTGCTGAGGAACCGGGCTGCCCCTAGTCGGTCAATGAGTTCGTGGGCTCGTGGAATGGGGTGGGCATCGGCTCGGGTAACGTCATTGAGCCCCCGGTAGTCCACGCAGAATCGGAGCTCGGGGGCGACACCGGGGGCCGCTGCCTTCGGGACCAGGACCACGGGGCTGGCCCAGGGACTGTCAGAGGGCTCGATCACCCCCAGGGTCAACATCTTCGAGACTTCCGCTTGAATGCAGGACCGGACCCGGTCAGGAACCCGGTAGGCTCGGTGTCTCACCGGCGGGCTGTCCCCGGTGTCCACATCATGAACACACCAGTTGGTGACCCGGGGGGTCAGGGAGAAGAGGTCAGAAAATTGTCTTAGGAGCTGGCGGCAGTCCGCTTGTTGCTGGGCAGTGAGGGCTGGGGAGAGGTTCACTCCTTCCACGGAGCCATCCTGCTCCTTGATACACAGGAGGTCCGGGAGGGGATCCGACTCATCTTCGGCCCCGTCATCGGTGGCCAGCAGGAGGCTCAGTTCTGTCCGCTGGAAGTGAGGCTTGAGGCGGTTCACGTGCAGGACCCGGAGGGGATCCCGAGGCGACTGGACGTCCACCAAGTAGGTGACTTGGCTCTTCTTCTCGACCACTTTGTAGGGCCCAGTCCATCGGTCCTGGAGAGCGCCAGGCTTCACGGGGGCCATGACCCACACCTGCTGGCCTGGCTGGAACTCGACCAGAGTAGCATTCTGGTCGTACCAGCGCCTCATTTCTTCTTGACTCGCCTCCAGGTTGGCCTCGGCCAGTTCTCGGAACCTCCTGGTCTGGTTCCGGAGGGCCAGGACATATTGGAACACATCTCGGGGGGTGGTCTGGGGTGCTGCCTCCCACCCTTCCTTAACTAAACTGAGGGGACCTCGGACGGGGTGCCCATAGAGTAATTCAAACGGGCTGAACCCTAAGGACTTCTGGGGGACCTCCCGGTAAGCGAACAAGAGGCAGGGGAGCAGGACGTCCCACTTACGCCGGAGGGGCTCTTCTAGGCCAGCGATCATCCCTTTCAAAGTCCTATTAAACCTCTCTACTAGGCCGTTCCCTTGGGGATGGTACGGGGTGGTGAACTTATAGGACACCCCACATTGTTGCCACAGGGACGTCATATACCTGGATATAAAATTAGTGCCGCGATCGCTCACGACCTCGCGGGGGAAACCCACCCTGGAGAAGATCCCCATCAGGGCCCGGCCCACCACGGGGGCCGTAATGGTGCGTAGGGGAATAGCCTCTGGGTAGCGGGTGGCGTGGTCTACTAGGACCAAGATGAAACGGTGACCTTGGGAGGTGGGGGGGTCCAGTGGCCCCACGATGTCGATCCCGACTCGTTCGAAGGGGGTACTGACGACCGGGAAGGGTTGGAGGGGAGCCTTGCGCTTCCCCCCACTCTTCCCACTGGCTTGGCACGTGGGGCAGGACTTGCAGTGGGCTTCTACCGCTGCTTTCATTTTAGGCCAATAAAAATGGGTCACGAGACGGCTGTAGGTCTTGTCCTGACCCAGGTGACCGGCGAGGGGGACATCGTGGGCTAAGCCCAGGAGGAAATCCCGGAAGCGGAGAGGTACCACCAGTACCCGTCCGGATCCCAGCTCCACTGATTTCTGCTCACTATACAGGACGTTATTCTCCCAATAGATTCGGTGCGTTCCGGTCTGGTCACCTGCGGCTTGGCCCTCGGCCTGGCGCCGCAGCCCGACCAGGGAAGGACAGGTGGCTTGCTCCCGGCAAAATTCTTCTCGGGTGGGCCCGCCCTCGTGGCGCCAATGTGCCAACTCGGGTAGATCCCCCAACTCGGGGACCGGGGCGGGGTCGGATGGTGCGGGTTCGTCACTGGCGACGGACCCTTCCGATGGGGGAACGGGAGGACCCTCGGCGGGGACGGCGCTGGCTACTTCGACCGGGGTGCTCTCGATTTCTCTCCGGGGAGTGAGTCGGGCTGTCATAGATCGGGTGGTGGCACACACCCACTCGGGGAGTCCCATCATTCCTAGGTGGGCCTTGCGCTCTACGTGCTTCCAGGGAGAACTCTCCAGGTCGTTCCCTAAGAGGCAGTCGACCGGCTGGGAGGTTCTTACGGCCACCTTGAGTTTACCTATTACCCCTCCCCACTCAAATGGCACCAGGGCCACCTGACACATACTTTCCCTATTGTCTGCAGATATTACGGGGCAAAAGACATTGGGGAGGATCTGCTCCTCGGGAACTAGGTGCCTGAGGACACCGGTGATACTGGCCCCGGTGTCCCGCAGGGCCTCTACCTGGTGGCCATTGATCTTGACGAGCTGCCCATATTTCTGTGTGTTGGACGGTAGGAGGCTACCAGGGATCATTTCCCTATCTCCCAGGGATACTAGGGCCATCGCGGCTGGTTCCCACTCCTCGGCTTCCTCAACCTCCTCCCCTAGGGCTACGTTGGCTATCTGTCTCGCAGGGGTGACTTGGGTGGCCATGGGGCACTCTGGGTCATTGGCGTAGTGCCCGGGTTTCTGGCAGCGGAAACATGTGACGGTCACCCGGTGTCCCTGTCTCCCAGGGGGCCCTGTTACTGGTGGGGGGGGCGCCGGGAAAGGTGGAGGTGGTGTCTTCGGGGGGCTAGGCTGGGACTCCCTCGGCCCTCCCTGGTTCCCTCCCCCTCTCTGGCGGGGTGGTCCCTGACTGGTTCGGGGGTACTCTCCTACCATGCCCCGGGAGACCCGGGTGTTGGTCCAGCGGTCGGCCTCCACGGCCAGCTTCCGGGGATCTGTGAGCTTGCTATCCAGCAGATGTTGACGTAGCTCTACGAAGCAGTTCGCAGCCAGATGTTCCCATAACATGAGGTCCGTGAGTTCGGCAAGGGTGGTGACTTTGCTGCCCTTGACCCACCCATCGAAGGCCCGACTAAAGAAGTTTACATACTCCACCCAGGTGGTGCCAGGGATCTTCCTGCAGTCCCGGAACCGTTGGCGGTACATTTCTGGGGTGAGGCCGTATCTTGTGAGGAGAGCCTCTTTCATGTGGCTGTAGGAGGTCTGCAGGGAGAGGGGTAGGTCGAGCAGGGTGTCCCTTCCTTCGCTCAGAAACCGTCCCCACAACCCCGCCCCCCAGTCCTTCTGTGGAATCCGATGGGAGGTCATGGCGACCTCGTAGGCCCGAAACCATTGCTGAATGTCATCGTTTTTATAATATTCTTTGACCACATCCTTGGGGATGTGGACCTTCTGTTCCGCTGGGGGGGCCGTCTCTCGGTTCCCCTAGGGCCTCCCGTCCTCATTTCGGGCCTTGAGCTCGAGTTCCTTTAAGCTCCGTTCGTGCTCCAGTTGGAGCTTTCTTCCTTCGTGCTCCCGTTGGAGCTTTTTTTCTTCCAGTTCGCCTTGTACACGCATTTGCTCTACTGCTAGCTTCTTCTCCGCTAACTTCAATTCGCCCTCGATTTTGAGTTTGGCTAACTCGAGTTCATGACTGCGGCTTCTCTCTCGGTCCGCGAGCTCTTCCGGGGATAGGCCCCCGTCTGGTACGATGCCTCGCACCTGATTGCTACTGCTTTCACTTTGGGGGGGTTCGGCTTCGTCGGGGCGCTCCCCCGTGCCTTCCGGGCGGGAGGCCCCGGTCTCCACCCAAGTTTTCAGTGCTTTCTGCAAGTCTTCCTTAGTGTTGAGGCCAGTGGTAGCGATTTTAAGTTCTTTGCAAAATTGTTTTAGCTCTTTGTGTGTGTATTCTTCCAGATGCTCCACCTGGAACACTCTGTTGGCGTTGGTTTCTGCGGAGCTCGTGGCGCTTCCTTCTGCCATCTTTGTTGGTCGTGCGTCCGTCGTTTACTGCACGATCTCTAGGTGATGGGCCCGAATCCCGTCGCTTGCCACCAATGTTAGACGGCGACCTCAGAGGAGCCCGGAAAGGGGTCCTGACTACCCTGAGACCCACCCTCAAAGTATCGTAGCCGGGCACTGGCGGGAGATTCCCCAGGGGGAGGACTCTCGCAACTAGGACCGTACTTCTGGCACCACACGACACAGAGGGACCACACTGGGTATTCTCAGAACAAGCTTTATCAAACAGGTATCACTGCAAATATGTACAAGGTGAGCACGGGCTCAAGAGTCTCAGAAAGGTAGGGGGTAGCGGGACTGTCTCTGGTAACGGTTCAAAGCAGGGACGTACCCGGCGCACAGCTCACAATCCTCGAGCTGGGGGATACGTGGTCGGAGTTGGGGTCCGGCGGGACCGTGAGAGTCTGGGGGAGCCGCGAGTCACTCAGCAGGGCTCAGGTACAAGTTCGGAGGTCTTACGATCTTCAGGGAGCCGCGAGTCACTCAGCAGGGCTCAGGTACAAGTTCGGAGGTCTTACGATCTTCAGGGAGCCGCGAGTCACTCAGCAGGGCTCAGGTACAAGTTCGGAGGTCTTACGATCCTCAGGGAGCCGCGAGTCACTCAGCAGGGCTCAGGTACAAGTTCGGAGGTCTTACGATCTTCAGGGAGCCGCGAGTCACTCAGCAGGGCTCAGGTGAGTTCCAGTTCCAGGAGCCGCGACCACGTCAGCAGGCTCTCGTTGTTCCAGCGTCGAATCTCCCGGACAGCCCCAGAGCACCCCTTGTTATAGTTCGACCCCTCTTTGATGTCCGGAGTCTGTGCAGGCAGGGGTCTTGTCACCTGGGGGTCGCTTGTCGGGATTTCCTGCTATAGTCTTTTGATCCTTTCAGGGCCGGGTCGGGAGGAGTCCCAGACACCCAGCAGGCGTGGAGCCAGCCCTCAGGGAGGCCGGAGGGCCGATCGAAACCCATCGTCCCGGGGGAGTTCAGAGGTGCGATAGAAACTGCTCCTCCCTCTCTCATCCCCTGGAAGCGTGATGTCCTCCAGCCGGAGTGGCGCCTCTATGCCCGGGTCGCGCTGGGGCCGGGCGGCCATCTTGGTGCATGAAGTGGGCACGCGGGCCCGGGGTGGCCGAAAGGGGAGAGGCCAGGGACGGGGATGTCCGGGTCGGTGCGTGTGTCCTGGTGGGGAGGTTCGGCTGGGCCGGGGGCTTGGGCTGTAGGTACCAGGTTTCGGTGGTGCGGGGGCACGGAGGGCCATTCTACGAGTCCGGGTCCAACAGTTCATGCAACCAACATCAGTGGGGCCTTGTGCCCATAAATGTGTAGGTAAATTCTGCAGTCGGTGATCCATGTCTCTGGATACGTAGTGACCTTTAAAGTCACGTAAAAATAGTCGTACTCCTTCCGGAGAACAACATATTATAGCTCCTAGAGCTTTCAATGTTTTTATGCCTAACAAGTTGTCTGGACATGATTTAGTAAGCAATAAATCTGTAGTACGTGTCAATGGACCAATCGTAAGTGGAAGAGGTTGTGTAACATCATTAATTATAGGTTTTCCTGAGAATCCAAGGGAAATATTCTGTGAGCCTGAGAGGGGTGCCCCTGGAACTTCACTACGTCGTATAGTTGTTCTGCTTGCCCCTGTATCAAGTAAAAACTTTCTGTCTTCCCCTAATAGTTCACTATGTACATAAGGTCCCTCTTGGTCCACAGGAACCTCAATAAGGGGTAAGCCAACTTCCCTCTCTAGGCTATTTCATGTGTATCGCTGATAATCAGGATAATCTGCTTGTGCATACTGATACATCTGTTGTGTCGTTGCTTGTGTTGCAGCAATAGGCTGCGCTTGTGGTGGTGCTACAATTTGTTGTGGAGCTGCCTGTTGCGGAGCTAGCTGTTGCGGAGCTAACCTAGGTTGTGCATGCTGAGGTATTTGTTGTTGATTCTGATCCTGTCTAGGTGGACGTGGTCTCTCATGTGTTCTACCTGTAGCAATATTATGTTTCAGAACTGGACAATCGTGTATATAATGACCTAGTTGTTTACAGTAGTTGCATGTCCCTTTCGCAGGGCCTGCGGAATCACCCTTTTGATGACTATCGGCTGGAACTGACTGTGCAACAAGCATTTTCATTTTTGTATCTTTCATACGTCTCTGTTCGTGTTCTTGTTCTTCTCTAATTCTATTGTGATGATATTGTAACATCTGTAACATCTGTGATGGGGTATTACCTTGCCAGGTACTTTCGAATTTCAATACTCTATTCTTAACTTGTATCAGAGAATTTTCAACTAATTTTGTCACAAACAGATGTGGGTATGACTCACTACTGGCTTTTATGCCACTATTTATACCAAAACATTTTTCAAATCGGGAATAGAAATCACTAGTATCTTCGTCTGGCTTTTGTTTACAGGCTGAGATTGCACCCCAGTCTTCCTTTTTCGTAGTTAATAAACGTGGCAGTACCTGTATTAGTAATCCTGCTAGTGCTGTAGTCTTTTCCCCAAGCCCTGCTCCGGCAGCTCGGGCCTTTTCTTCGTTTTCTAACGCTGTCCAATCTATCTTTTGGTCTCCCACCTCCCATTCTTTTTCTTTGAGTTTCTCATAAACACCGGCGGGTAGTAGGACTTTTAATATTTTCATAATGTCGGGGTAGGTATACTCTCCCATGAGTAACATGTCTTTTATCTCACGGTGGAAACCTGCTGGGTCCTTGTCATGGCTGGGTACTACTTTCTTCATTTCTAATAATTCTAGTTTAGTTATAGGCGTGTACACAAACACGCGTGTAAAATTATCACCGGCACCTCTAATTGGGTGTACTTCGCGTAACGGGTTCTGTCTATCTATGTGATACATTTTTCTTCCCATAATGGGAACTGGAACGTGTTCTGGGCATACGAAATTTAAATATTGGTTTCGGGATTCTAGTATTTCTTTAATCAAATCAGTACCTGACCCTTTCCATATATTCGTGAGTAGTTCTGTCAATATGTCAGGTAAGGGTCCTGGATCGGAGTGTTGGCTTTTATATAATATAAGGAGGTGTTGGATCATGTATATACTAGCTAAACGCTGTTCGTACGGGTCAAGATTCAAAAACGTGTGTGCAAGTACATCATCATTGAATTCGCCGGGACTGTCAGCCCATTGTACTGCTGACCTGGCTAATTCTTGTTCATCCATGGAATCGAGCATGTGGTACCCCCTTCGATCTCGGAGTAATTTATCAGCGGCTTGGAATAAGTGTTCGGGGGATTTTGTATTTAACATAGGGTTTGGAAAATGTCTATTATATTCTGGACGTATTGGACGTACCGGATCATTAAAACCTCTGGTATTATTATGGGGTCTTCCTCTACCTACATAAGCTATCGTTTCTACTTGCTCTGACTCTTGCTCCTCCTCTTCTCTGTTTAGGTCAGTGGCGTCTCCCTCTAATCTTTCTTCGTGTATTCGTTCTACTTCTTTGCGGATCTTTCGGTACATAGCTACTATACATAACTGTTTATCATGTCTCCCTTCTGATATATTCCGGCCCCAAGTGACAAGTTTTTGCATTTCTTCCGGATTTACCCCAGGCCGGTCTTGATTTCTGATTACACAGTTTATGAGGAAACGTAACAATTGTCCCTGTACCTGCGCTTTCTGGTACTCCATGGCTCTGCTAATACTTTCAGGACTTCGCCCTGACTGGACAAAGTGATACATACTTTCTAAATGTGTAGTCATTCCTGGTAGCTTCGTTAAATATATTGCAGCTCGTCGAATACGTAATGATGACAGCAGCATTTCGTCCCGTTTACCGGGCACAGGATCATATCTACAATCTACTAGAAGTTCCTTAAGCATGTCGGGAGTTGCTAGTTTGGGCGTACGTTGGAGGGCTAAATCTCTAAGAGTCTGTTTATTTCGCGGCGGAGTGGCAAACATGTCTGTCGTACCTCCTGTAGCACCGTCTGAGGTGCTAGGCACGAAAGGATTCGTTGGGTGTAGGATAGAGATTGTAGATGCGGGAAAAACTGTAGAAACGGACGGGTCTGTTGAAACTTGTGTAGGAGTTTGTAATTGCGGGGATACAGACGGATGCTCTTGGTGTTGAACACCATCGGCAAGCGGTGTGTGTGGTATGGCATTAGCATATTCGGGAGCAGCGTCATCTAAATAGGAGGAAAGAAAAACGTCCTTTGCTGTTTTGGGATGTGATTTGGGATGTGCTTTTATCGGAAACAATGGAGGTGGCAAGTCTTTTGGTATTTCCTGAGTAGCCTTAGGTAACCCTTCGGCCAGAAGTGGATACATACCATTCATAAGGGCGTTTCTTTGTCTATCTACTTGTTCTGAGTTTACTCGAGTACCTTCCTCAAGTAATAGATTTTCTCGAGTTTTATTTGAATTCTCTCTACCTTTCTCTTCCTGTCTGTGTGCTTTTTCTGTACGTCTGTATGATTCTTTACGCCATAATTCAATGGCATCTTTCTGTGACTGTCTGGCTTTCTTTTTCCATAATTCTTCTTCTACTCTCATGATGCAATCTGCATCCCAGGTCCCCGCTGCGGGCCATCTCTGACTCTCTGGTAATTCTTTGGTGTAATCCACCCATAAATCAAGAAATAATACGGCATCTAGACCATGCTTATGATACATAAAGTATCCTGGAGTATCCCTAGGTGGAATGGGAACGGCTTCTTCGAGTACACCTTTTCTAGTTTTGATCTGTCTTAGTTTCGAAAAGAGCGGCATTTTTAGATCTTGTTTCTAGAACACACTTTATACAAGAAAACACAATAATGAACAGTCATTCACACCACAATATATAGAACGTATTTAAAACATTTAACGCTTAACAGTTTTAACGAACAATGATAACTAATAGAAAACTAGTTATTGACATTATACTGACACTAGATAATACTTATTTATATGCAAGACATACTATATTACTATATATACTGCTAAACAGTACAGATACACTGCTAAAACAGTGCAGACCGGATTTGTGTACCCAAACCCGTCTTGACCGGCACAGACTATGTGCACGTAAAATGCCTCCCCGATAATGGTACTCACCGGGTAGCTCGGAACGGAAGGCCTCGGAACGGAACTGAAACTGGACCGGACTGGACTCCACTCGACTGGACTCGGAACTTCGGAACTCGGTGGGACTCTGTATACCTCGGATCTTGCTCTCTCAGCTAGGCTCTGGTCGGGATACTTCGCACTTCTCACCGCCTCGTCTGGGTGTTGATCGCAGCCTCAGTCGTCCCCGCTTGGCCGGAGGGAGATACAGGAAATCCTGCGGGTACGCGTTTTTTGTCCGTTCAGCTGTGGCAGGAGACCGGGCCTGCAACGCACCGCCGGCGCGTGAGATGAGAAAGTGTCCCTGTTCGGGCACCAATTTATGTGGTAAATATTTCGTTACCGGTACTATTTTTTATGCGGTAAAATCTATCAAGAATAACTCAGTAAATATAAGAGGCAGAATCCGTGGTATTAGAGGTTTAAAAATGCTTTATTCCTATACAAAGGAAGACAATTCGAATTGTGGGCCTTCTGTTCCATCACCACGAAAGTTCAGGAAGGAAGGGAGCATATATTATTGACAGATAGGCAGTTTTATAGAAAATACATTACAGTGAAACAGATGCAAGAGGCGTAACAGCTGATAAAAGGTGCATACGTAGCTAATAGAGGGCGTAATTCAAGAAACGTCATTAAACATGACGTCACAAGTGGGTGGATCCATAAAAGAATCCTGCAATGTCAGCAGAAATGTTTGGCAAAGATGCGCACGCAGCCGCATGACGTGTGATTGACGTGCAACTAGAGGGTGAAGGGGACTTGACATTTAGCTCTACATGTGGAGACAGAAGTCTGGGGTTATGTCAACCTAATTCCAAATCATATCTAATATCCTATGTTTAAAGAACTGTGTTATCCAAAAGGAAAGGTCTCTTAGGATAGAATCTTATTCTATACTGACTATACTGACTATACTGACTGTTAGTGCGTGTACAAGCGTCTAAGTGTCTACACTAGATGCGAGGGGGTAGGAATATTCCATGGTAACGGGGCTATGAATTACTTGCATGAGGACAGCGAGGCCTGGCCCTTTGCACGGTAGCTGGAGGAATGTTTACCTAAACTGCTAGACAGGAATGCATCGGATGAGGAGCGAAGGAGATAATCTCGAAGGTGAAATACAGTTTTTGGCAAGCGACAGGCTGGGTCAGGCACCGTTAGCCGCGCAAGGAGTAAGACAAAGTTCATGGTCACAGATGCAGGCTCAGACTGGAGCTTTCAGAGGCAGAAGGCAGGAAAAGGCTTGATGACAGAATTCGGGCCTACTCGCCTGAATCTGTGAAATGTGGAAAGTGAACCACATAAAGTCGGTGGCCTTTCATACTTAGGAATGGAATATCTGACCCATTCATGGCGGATCTGAAAGAGGGCATGTTGACGGTGGACGCACATATATTTGCGTCTTCAGAACTGGAGCAGGAGGGAACATACATGTACTTATAGCATGCACATGGAGCCGTTGGGGTCTACGATAGGGGACATAACTGATCACAAAATTCATATTTCCTCACCGTACGAATCGTACTTGCATGTTTGTATGGTGTTTTTACCGGGTACGAGTCGGACGGAGAAACCGCTCCGACCGACGGTTCGTACCCGGTTTCTCCAGGATCGGAATCGGCCCCATAGAGAATACTCTTATTATTCCCTGCTCCACTTGCTACACACGAGAATTTACAGAATTTACTGTTCAAATACACTTGCAATGCAAGTGACACATGCCACTTACTTGGCAAACACCTTTTCTGATCACATCCCACTGGAAATAGCCATCAACTGGGGTAGAATATCCGCCCCGGTACCCACCTGGAGACTGTGGCCGCAAACACTAGAAGACGCAGTATTCCGCACTGGCATAGCTGACACGATCACTCAATACTTTACGGAAAATAGTAACACTGCATCCAATAACTTGATTGAATGGGATGCCTTCAAGACGGTTATACGGGGTAAGGCATTAGCGCAATAGTGGCCGCCAGGCAGGAAGTACACAGAAACCTTATAGATGTTGAATACAAACTAAATAAGCTGGAACAGGAAGCCACACATGACTCTGACAAAAAAGCCCCATTACAGGAAGCGCGAATCCAACACGCAGAACTATTAGAGACCCTCCGAGTTATAGATCACCAAAGGTATACGCAGATGCGCCACACAGAGGCGGACAAATCTGGGACATTACTAGCCAAACTGTTATGCGATGACCCCCCTCTATTGCAATTAGCGAAGTCACTACCCTCGCAGGCAGTAAAGCACATACACAATGCGACATCAATGCGGCTTTCCACCAATATTATGCCTCATTATATAGTAAACCTGACAGACAAGAAAGTGCACACACAGAGGAATTTTTGTCTGACCTACCATATCCACAACTAACTGCAGCAGCCCAGAAGGACTTAATTGGCCCCATTACTAAGTCTGAAATTTAAATTTCAATAAAAGGACTCCCACACAATAAAACCCCTGGTTTAGATGGGCTACTGGTGGAATTTTACGACTCTTACGCAGACTCTCTTATCCCCCAAATGGAAATCCTATATAATAAAGCACTGGAAATGGTCAGTTTAGTTTACCTCTTACCAAGGCACAGGTTCTGGTAGTCTCACAGATATGGCAAGTTACAGCCCACTGTCATTACTGACGATGGAGTATAAAATACTCAGTAAAATACTATCTAATAGACTCCTGCCAACTCTAAATAAACGGATTCACACGGATCAAAATGGGTTTCTCCCTGCTCGTAGCACATCACCGAATACTAGGAGGCTACATCATCTCATGTCAATCGCCCCAGACCGATATGCACATGCAGGGTGTATATCACTGGATTTGCGTCAAGCGTTTGACACGATTAATTGGGAATATATGGTCAAAGCACTGGAGATATTTGGGCTACCCGCAGAATACCTCAAATGCCTCAGTTTATCATATGATGCCCCTACTGCCCGCGCACGCACAGGGGGACATATTTCAGCCGAATACTCGATCTACAGGGGCACAAGGCAAAGATGCCCGCTGTCCCCACTCCTGTTCATACTAGCGCTAGAACCCCTGGCACTTAAAGTGCGCACAGAAGCACATGCAATGGGTATACAGATAGGGGCCACAATGCACTTTTTTTCTGCTTATGCTGACAACATTATTCTTTACATCCATGACCTCCGGGCCACCCTGGATTCTATCTCCAATATTTTTAATAAATTTGAACAAATTTCGGGCCTAGCTATTAACCCGATGAAGTCACACTCCGTCTTCTTTCCAGAGAATGAATAACCCACAGAAATTGCGTTTGGATCCACCGCGCTCCCGGTAGCGCAACACACGTTCAAATACTTGGGCATCCATGTATATCGGACACATACAGACATGCTGGAGGGCAACTTCAACAGAGCGATCAGAGCTATACGCTCTGGTATTGCCTTCTGGACTACCTAACCGCTGTTGGTCATTGGTAGAGCGGCCATATCCAAAATGGTGGTCCTCCCACGACCGATCTATTATTTTACCAATTTGCCAATCCTAATACCACATACCACCTTTAATTTATTAAATACCATGCTTATAGACCTTATATGGGGGGATGGCAGGGGGAGAATAAGCCTTAAAAAGCTACAACTAGGCACAGACAGAGGAGGCTTGGGAGTACAAGACCTTAGAGCATACTACTATGCATGCCAATTACAGTGGCTTTCATAGTGGACAGCTGGCCGTAATTTACAAGGAATAGGGTATACCACGCAAGATATAGATCTGGGAGCCCTGCATACCCTGTTATTACCTCGCTGCAAAACCCCCCAGAACCTCCCACCCCTGCTGTGCATAGCACTGCAGTGCTGGAAAGCGGCGTTGCAATATACACGTCTGCATCCTGCATATGCCGGAAATGTTCCACTATTAAGGGTACCACTGACGGCTGGAAGAATAACAAAGCACAACATTGCACCCTGGCTAGAAGAAGGGATTAGTACGGTGACTGACTTATTTAATAACGGGACACTCATGGACCATGACAATTTCGTGAGAGAAACAGGGGCACCTGACCAACTATATGTATTACATGCTGCACTACTACAATATATTAAAACACAGTGGGCTCCGCAATGACAGGAACCCCCCACGCATGAACTAGTTAAAGCATTATACTATATGGGCAGAGGTAGGTACCTAATCAAGTGGCTTTACATAGGGATACGTGCACATGCGGAGATCGAACTCAATACACTGCGCACTACTTGGACAGAGGACATAGGGCTGGCCCTAGAAGACAAGGAATGGGCAAAAATCATAGAGCATCCCAGAAAGGTATCTAGAAACACGAAATTCAAATTTATACAGACATGTTATGGGCGTGCCCACACCTACGAGGGTTCTGGGACACTATCAGGTGACATACACGGGCGGCCACACTATGGAGGAATGTATCCTGGGCCTACATAAGAATTCATCCAAACATAAAGTACAATACAGATTTGTGAACCTGGCACTCATTCTAGCAAAACGAGCCATCACTATGCGATGGAAATCAAAGAAACCGCCCACAGAATACGCTTGGCATAGCGAGCTAACTCGATGGGGCAGTGCAGAAAGCACTGCGATAAGACGGGAGGAAGCCAAAGGGTTATGTAAAATCCCAATAGCTATGGAATGGGATATTCTGCTAGAAACTATTGAAGCACTGGACTTAGACCCTAGCAGCACCCGTAGCAACTCGCAATCGTAACAAGAGAAAAACCTAACCTGAACTAAATAACTGCATACGTATGGAGGGATAGATCTATCATAAAAAGTTGTGTTTTCTTTTTAAATGTAGATAAAGTGATATACGTTGCTGGTCTGAGCCACGAATAAGACATTGCATGCATACAGGTGTTCTTCATTTATACAGGACTGGAGGGTGGGGGGAGGGTGTTTAAAAGGGGTTTAGTTTAGTTTCATTGCAGAATGCGGTACGTGGGGATACGTTCTAAGGGGCAGATTTATGTTGCACTTGCGCCACTTTTGCGCCGCCGTTGCGTCACTTTTGTGACGCAGCAGCGGCGCAAATCCTGCGCCATGGTGCGGGGTATTTACAACGTGACGTATCTGGGAGATGCATCACGTTGTAAAGCCCTGCGCCACATGTAGGCGTTCCAGGGCAGGTGGGGGCGTTCCGGCGCAGGAACGCCTCCTAAAAGTGGCTGAGTGAAATCTACAAGATTTCACTCAGTCACTTTTAGGCCCATGCTGCGTCAAAACCCTGCGCCTGCTTGAAGCAGGCGTAAGGATTGACGCAGCATTGTACAGATAGGGCCCCCCAGAACATTGCTGGAGCTGCGTCGCGCTTGCGACGCAACTCCAGCAATGCGCCACTTTTACAGCACAGATGCGTCACGCATCTGTGCCGATTTTGCCCCATGGTGCGCCGCATTATAAATGCGGCGCATCCATGGTGGCGCAGCTGTGGCGCATAATAATTGGCGCATCCCTGCTGATATGCAGGGATGCGCCAGTTCACATAAATCTGCCCCAAAGTATATTGGTATAAGAAGGAGAACAAATTGTTTAGAAGACACAGTTTATATTTATCTAATTGTTGGATTGACAGGATGGTAAACCAAACATGTATAGATATTGTGTGTTAACTTACCCCACTTTCGGAATGGGTTACCAGATCTCTGTGTTTATATGTTACATGATACATACCTAAACACTGTACCACTTTTAAAAAAACTCGAAATACAATAAAATTTGTTTAAAAAAAAGGATGTAATTTTAAGGCTGCTGAAGGAGGACGAATCGCTCGTTGGAAGTGCCGTTACAGAATTCTTTCTGGGGAAAGCTAGTATTCAATGTTGTAGTTTTATATAGACTGGCTACATAATTCTCCCAAATATCACTGTCCAGTTGGCTATGCCTCAGAGGATTGTAGGAGGCAGTGAGGGAATTCACCCATCTCCAAAATATTTTGTGTTTTATTCAGCCTAGCGGCTTCTGCCAGGAAAACCCATGTCCGCGTGATATTTAATGTCTGAGTGAAACACACTATGATTGGTCCAACAAAAATGAGGATAACCGCTGGGCACTGTTGGACTGTCCCATTTTAATCAATTTCCTTCAGATGTTTTAGGAAGATGACATGGTCTGCCATTTCAGAGGTGACATAGAGGTCCAAAAGACTATTCCCACTCTGTCCACCTCGCCCCCAATGCAAGTAAGTTCCTCTGTCACCAGAATCAAAACAGTTTTAGTCTGTCTTTTGGGAATTAATCCAAGTTTACATTGATCAAGAGGTGGTCAGTTGTTTAGCTATAATCTTCTCCAGGGCTTTGCATAAGGCAGGGAGCAGTGCAATGGGTGAATAAGTGCTGACACCCTTGGGGTCAGTACTATTTTCAAAATTGCTGGGCTAGCAGCTTCCTGATGGACGCACATCAAAATACTTCTTGGGATCCTGTTTTCCAATATTTTACTTAAAATGCTTGCCATCTGCATATGGGACCTGATTCACAAAGGTAAACTTAGACATTTGGTCTAAACTTAGACCCAACGTCTAAGTTCATGACTTTGGAAATTTACAAAAGCATTTACGAGTACTTTCTTTATGGCTACACCCGGGGCGTATCTCTACCTTGGTGTGGACAAAAACAAACGTCTAAGTTTACCTTTGGCAAGCGTGCCCAGTATTCATAAATACCCTTTGGGAATTCCCAAAGTCGTAAGACTAGGTGTTTGGTCTAAATTTAGACCAAACATCTAAGTTTACCTGTGTGAATCGGGCCCATAGTTTCTTGGTACATCACATTTCTGCCTCATACAGTGGGATGCCACCAATCTTTGACTTGATAGCCAAGTCAAATAAAATATGGAGGAATATATCATGAAGGTTGGAAATGTCGTCACTCTTTTAGTTGCCCTCTAGTATTATTCTAACATTTGATCAGCTTGTGGAGGCAATGGACTTTTACAATTACGTTGTGATTCTAAATATGCAAAAAATGTCCAAGCACTCTAATTCTTTGCTACTCGGCATGAGCTTCTAGTGCTTGTTTGCCTATAGGTAGAAGGCCACACTCTTTGATTTTTTAAACTTAACCGTAGCGTAATGCACAGAGATCAGATAGGCAGAAATTTGTTTTCTAGAAAAAATACATATTGATAGTATACTGAATTATAAACACAATGCATTGCAGAGAAGTCTTTTCTAAAACTGCCTCAAATTTCACTGTCTTCTACAAATTTATGAATTGCATTTATTATGTATTCAAACAATTATTTAATATTGATAACCAACAAACCTATTGATCAGTGCAATTTGAGATTATTTTTGTAGCCCACTTTATAGATGGGCACAATAATGTTACATTTCTATGAACTGTGAAACTGCTGCTTCCTCCTGAATACTTTGATGGTGGGGCTCAACACAGGAGGCTCAATTGTTTCTAGCTTTTTAAAGTACCATGGGTGTGGCACTTTAAATGCTTCTAGGAAAAGATGTGTGCCATAATGGGGTAACAATCACTGCTACGATGATGCTCAGTCATTCATTTATTTGAAAGACAAAATGTGCTCTCTAAGGGAAAGATTGCTGAACACATTTAGTGAATGTCTGCTTACTCCCTGCAAGATTCCTGTTCTAAGTCCCATCACAAATGTTAATCATGCTAAAGGGCAAATATAATGATGTAGCACATATAAATGTGAGTTTGCATCAATAATTGCTGTGATAAATTGGGTTGTTGGTTGCCTGGGGTGTGAGCCCTGGTCAAGCAATAGCTACAATCCCTTGCAGAGTAAGCCACAAAAATTCACTAAAATTGACCTGTGCTTCACCCTGGGTAGCCTTGTACAAAATCAGCTAGGCTCAACTTAGATACAATGTTTAAAATATTATGCAGCACACAAACAGTAATAAAGTGAAAACGCAATACAAGAAAAATCCCACACCAATTTAGAAAAATAGAGTACATTTTAATAAATCAATTGACTCAAAAAATGACAAAAATCAAATGAGTAGAACTGGAGTTATGTATATTTAAAGTTTCTAGTGAAAAATAGTGCCTACAAGTTCAAAGCACCAACCGCGCACATCTAGTCGTGCAACAATGGGTCAAAGTTGAAAAATATGGCCAACCGCGATGGAGCACAGGTCGTATACAAGAACTGGATTGTGCCTGGTCAGAGCTTACTTCTGTCTTAGAAGAATTTTCAAGAGAAATGTTCTGCAAAGGCAAAGTTCAGCGTGGCAAGACTGTAGGCGGCAGAGGAGGGATGATCGTGGTCGTGGAGCTGCTGGACGAAGTTGTGGTGAGGATATTTACCCTCAGACCTAGTAACTTTTAGCTAAGTCAAAAATCTCCTGTGGGAAGAGGCAGGAGGCTGTAGCCAAAGATAGTTTCAGGAGATCGGACACCCTTTAGGCGAAGGTTTTGTTGCCGTGGAGAAGAACATGCTGGACCAGCCGCAAAGTCAGGCCAAGTAGTGGTGCACTGTGGGTGAATTAACGAGCAGGTTGGTCCCGATCTTCCCTCATCCCACAGAGCAGTTTTATCCAAATGTTTTCTAAGTCCCAAGTTTTGGATTTTGGCTATCTGGGCTCCTTTAACACCACAAACCAACTGGTGGGACTCCGCTTGGGGGTTCAGAACTCACTCAGGCTGGGTCCAGGTGAAGGTTCAAGATGGTGAGACCCTTTTCTGACCCTCTGTCTCTGAACAGGAGGCCACTAGACTAGCCCTTGAAGTCACTCTGGTAGTCCTGGGTTCAGGTGAAGATGCAGTGCTCAAACAGCAGGGCTTCTCTCTGAGAGTTCAAGGCAGGTTCCTGACAGCAGAGCCGTCTTGTGGAGTACACAGCAGGTAGTCCTCAGAGAGTCTTTATGCAGGTCCTGAAAGTGAACTAAAGAGTGGGTCTGAGGACCCTGTTTCTATACCTGGCGCCTCCTTTGAAGTTGGGAACAGTTTCAAGAGGTTTCTCTTTGAAGTGCTTGGAAAGTCCTGACTCCCCAGCCCTGGCTCCAAGCTGGCCGCAGATCCAATGTGACAGTGACAAGCCCTTTGTGTGAAGGCAGAGCACAGCCTGTTCAGTTGCAAGTGGGGCTGTGCCCAGGTCTGCCCCCCATCCTGCCAGCAAATGACCCATTCAGGCACACCTAATCCATCTATTGTGTGACTTTCTGGGAAGAATTTACAAAGCATAACTGTCAGTTAGACCCAGGCGTGTAACCCAGAGGAGGCTGCAGGAACCAAACGGCTAAGGGAAGTAAAATACGAACATTCTAAAAAATTATTTTTTAAAGTGTAATTTAAAATTCGACTTTACCATTAAAGAGAATTTTTCATTACAATTTCATAGATACCAAACATTAACTGCTTACCTGGTCCCAATCAAATGTTAGCACTTATTAAAACGTAATAAGGCAATCCAATGTTATCCTACGGAACAGACAGGCCTCACAATAGTGAACATTGAATTTAGGAGTTTTTCACTACCATGACATGTAAAACTTAAAACTACATGTCCAACCTTTTAATTACAATGCACCCATTCCTGTGGGCTACTTGGGCATACCTTAAGGGTGACTTATATATAATAAAAGGGGAGTTTAAGGCTTGTCGTGGGTGTTGTATTGCCAAGTTGAATTGTCAGTTTAAAACTGCCTTCAGTCTGCAATGGCAGGCCTGGGACATGTTTTAAGGGGCTACATAAGGGTGTGGCAAAATACGTGCTGCATGCCCACTGGAAGCATTTAATTTACAAGCCTTGGGTATATAGTATATCAATCGACAAGGAACTTATGAGTAAATTAAATATGCCAATCAGGTGTAAGCCACTTTAACCATGTTTAAAGGCGAGAGCACAAGCACTTTAACACTGGTTAGAAGTGGTAAAGTGCACAGAGTCCTAAGGCCAACAAAAACAAATTCACCAAAAAAGTGGAGGGTAAAGGCAAAACTTGCCAACAATTGCATCTCATAAACTATTACTAATTGCACAATTCAATATTGATTCTATAGTTGACATCTTTCGGAGGCAATATCCTGATAAATAATTGGAAGTAGACAATGAGCACTACTCTTGAAAAGTGATTACAGCAGACAATTTTACTAGGACTGCTTTAAAGACTTTGTCTAGCCTCTACCTTGTTTCCTATTCTAAAGTGTCAAGCCTGTGCTCTACTATCAAAGTGCAAGGTTTTTTTGTTGTACATGAATCACAGCAATAATTTTAATGTGTAGTATGGACTCAATATGGAATTTTGTCATAAATACTTACCATGACAACAGTAATGGAGTTGTGTCATAAATACTTACCATCTCTTACACCTAACATGCACACCCTCTTCCTTTCCCACCCCACTTCTCCCCAATCCTTTGATCCCTTTCCAGCATATCTAGCACCAATATCTTCTAGAAACCAGCCAAAGAGATTTTCAAAATGGAATAGAGGTAATTTCCACATACAGGACGTGCACCATCATAATCCTGCATTGGTATATTTATTTAGGCCATAGAATGAAAGACAAAATCCTCACAATTGTGAAAGTGAATCTGGGGTCCAATTATGTATAGGGCGCACTTTCCCTGTTTGTGCCTGGTGCACCTTAATCAGGGGCGCACGGCGCAAACAGGGAAAGTGCGCCCTATTACATGGAATGGGCTGTCCCCAGGGCAGTCATAAACTCATACTCCTTTGGGGACAGCGCATTTAGGTGAAAAACAGAGCTGCTTTGAAGCAGCCGCTCTGTGTTTCACAGTGCAGGCGGCAACCCGCCTGCTCTTTTAAAGGGGATTAGAGATCCCCTTGCAGGCGGGTGCAGTGAGTGACTGCACCCATATGCAAGGGGATGTCTGGGCCCTCCTTCAGTGGGCTGCTATCAGGGGTCGCACTGACAATGCACCACTTTCAGTGCGCCCCTGACAGCTTCTTTGACTCTGCGCCCATGTCTATTTTATGGCGCGGGCACAGAGACAAAGGGATTCCCTCATTTGCATGGGGCCATGCTCCCATGCCAATGACGGAACACTCTTTTGAGAAAGCGCTGGCGCTGTATTTGCACCAGTGCTTTCAGTTTTACAGAAGGGGCCACAAAGCATCTGAAGTCCCTTCTGTAATACCTAAGTGCACCGGGGGTGCGCAAAGCAGGCGCAAACGCCCGGGGCACTTTGTGTAATACTACCTCTGAACTGTTATATTTTTTCCATTGCATGTTTTCATTACTTTGAATAAAAAGAGTAATTCGAGGAAATCTGGTCTGTTCATAATTCTCTTGAATCGTGAGATGGAGAGGGCAGTAGTGGACGCCGGTGGGGGCTCAATTATTGGTCAAAGGTACATCAGCCTGCTTACAGCAAGGACCTCTGTATGACTTGACGGACTTCTAGTAGTAGCCTGAGGTACTGCACTCTGCTATAGCAAGGAATTGTATCTCACTCAAGAGGCAACTACTGTGGGCTTGAGAACTGCAGTCTTACTTGGGAAAGAGCCAATTGTAGTTTCCAGTGAGCTAGTATCACACTTGGCTACAGTTTTTATTTTCTGTTTATTTAAATCTTGCCTCTTTGGCAGCTGCAGAGCACGAAACCAGTAATTAACGCGTTGAACATGTAATATGGAGATGCATTGCCAAGTGATATAGGCTTGGCCTACAGGTTTTATATAGGTACTGGAGAGTATATAATGCTCACAACACACCGCTGTCACTTCAAAATGCTTACAGGCCAAGGGTAGGATACTGTTCAGAAACTGGTCAAATGGAAGTAGTTCTTCAGAGCATCCAAATAGGGCGACCAACTTTCCATTATTAATTCGAAGGAAACTTGTGTATGCTGAGACATCAAAGGTCACATGTGTAGGGGGTGTGCTATGCATTGCAGATCACTTTTCTGTGTTCTTTTCAATCCAAAATACCCTCCTCTAAAGTAGACCCCAATATTGTTAAAACCTATAGCTCTGACAGAATTCGGGCTGAATTAAGCCTTGTTCTTTGTCATGAGAAATGTTCCTTTCTGCTCCTTGGCAATTTGCAACAAAGTGTAAACAGAGCAGAAAAAAGCATTGGCAAAACCAACAGATCTGGCCTTAATGTGCCAACGCAAACAAACGGCATTTGTGTTCCTGTGTTCGCATGCCCTAGCAGAGACATAGTGCCTTTGGCAATGATTGCGTTTATTTCTTAGTATCTGCTTGAGTTCAGATGTTGTTTCAGTGCCAAGAATCCACTCATGCATATGTCACACTTCAAAAATAAAATAACCAAATCAAGACCGATCTGAATGAACTCTCGAAAGGAGACGTTGAGTTTGTCTTGCTAGGAAATAAAATGTTGTCATTGAAACAAGCAATGAAGAGATCCACTGGCAACAGGAATAATCTAATCCATAAATTCAGTTTGGAATTCACAGCTGCAAAACAATTATTCTCTTGGAAGAAACTAACGAACATAGCAGCAGAGAAAATAAATATGTAACAAGATCTAACAGAAAGTTCCTCAACATATGACCAAGCATGTCTTAAAATGTAAATTGAACGAGAAATGGAGACAAAGCATCTAATAATGGCAACTGGGGCTATAGGGAAGAAACTCACTTCAATACAACTCAAAGAATGTTTTTGATTTGCCGAGAACCAGAACCGTACAAATAAACCTTTTCATTAACCTTATTATATGTAAACTGATTTTTTTGTTTTACTGTGATAAAATGTATGTAGTTGTACTTTGCCGTTGTTGTGATCCAAAGTGGTTAATACAAATCTGAAATTGGCATGAACATGTGCTACAAAAAGATCCGTGCAAAGGTGCTGCAAAAACATTTGCTTCAACAGATTATTTAGACTAAAAAAATAAGAAGAAACGTACAACCTACTCACCTTCTAAACAATTTTTTGCTGGAGTTAGCCAGGACCATTTGATTTTACTATACAAGTATAATATGCTTACTTATAGGATTTTCAGAAAGCCGTTTTCATTCATTCATTAGATATTGTGTCATTCATGTTTTTCTTCCGTACACTCCACACTCAGCATGGAGCAACGGGGTCAGCCCGCTTCAGATTTGGGTAATTTCACTGTGAGTGCTGGCATTCTGCCCTTGAACAAGGAGCACATCCACACTCTAATTAGCAAAATAATATGCTTTTTTTGTAACTGGTTTTCAGGTTGATGAGATCCTGGCAGCGTTCCCAACAATAAAGATACAAGAAAATAAATATTGACAAAGTCAAAAGGATGGCAGAAAAGCCAGACCAATTGGCATTGGCTGTGCTACTTGACTTTGTCCAAGAATATGTCTCTTCTGCACAAGACGAGTCACAGATGAATGTTTTGGTATATTACCATTTGTGTCTTTGTTTTTCTTGACTCACAGTATTTATTTGTTGATAAAGTATCAATCAGAGTTGTTTACCATCTCATACTAAAATTAATGCGTGTTATGAAGAAAATGTTTGTCTTGAGTTCCTCTTGCGAAGACCACAAGCTCAACCTTTTACTCACAGCAAGCACATGGTTCAGGTAGGGATGGAGAAAATACTCACAAACTAGCTTGGCATGCCTGGTTCTTCTTCCATGAGGCCAAACTCACTTAGGATTTTTCTAAAGTACAGAGTTCCTCTATAAGATACACCATTCATAAACCTTCCAACGCTACCATTACATCAGACAATTATAACCACTAGTACTGAGGTATTGTTTTCATTCATCAGTTCTCAAAACATGTGATGTTAAACAAGTATTCTGTAAGGAACCGGTGTAATATCACAGTATCATTGAGAATGGATCTGTTACTCCAACTCTTTTCCGTCACGGCTGGACAATCCAAATGTTTTGTAAGGACCACAACGACCACAGTCAAAGGTATTACTTCTTGCACCATATGGAAATAAATACACTAAAGAAATATAAAGCTGGAGAGCTGGGGTATGCAGTCCTGTGGTAGAATCTCACCAGTCCATATGGAAAAATGTGTTCAACTGCAATGTTGCTCCAAATCACTCAACTCATCATTGGAATATCAATTCTTTGACATCTTCTATCCCCTAGTTTGATTTCTAGAGGTGGTTCTCAAGATTAACTGTGGGCTTACATGCTTTTGACTATTACCTTTTTGGTTCTGGCTATTTGGAGTTATTTTCAGCCTGGCAAGTGTTGTGTGGGAGGACAGGCTTGCACTCAGTCTTCATATTAGTTTCATGTTTTAGCTTGACATTGTTTTCTAAGGGTGACTTTTTACATGAGTTGTATTTACACAATACTTTACTTAGAAATCATTATACATGTGCTCATTTCTTAGCAAGCATTATTATCATATTATTTGTACACTCCGTACAAGGCTAGGAGCATAGAATGCAATGCCTTGCATTTACATTGTCTGGTTGGACACAGTATTAGGACTCCAGATACACCATCACACCAGCTCTGCACCTTTGACACAGTGCAATTGGAATCATGCTTTTATTATATAAACGGCCTGTGCATTACATTTGGCCAAGGAGAACTTCTGCTGGGATCCTCCTGGAACGCAACGCACTGTGACTGAGATGCAGTCCTGCTAACTCTGACCTCTATGCTGCAAAGGACAATAGTCTATTCTACAGAGGCCGGCTTCTTGATCCATCAGAGTCAGGTCTGGGGGTTAGGCTATCCCAAGATATTTGGCAGAGGGTACTCCCACTATGCTCTTGATAGTATCAAAAGTGTTAGGTATATTTTTCACCATTCTTGTAATGCTGGTTAAAATGCTTAGTTTTTCTGCCTAATTATTGCAGCACATTCTTTTTATGCAAGAATATGATTGTTTCAATCAATGTTTGACAAGCCAATTTATATATTTATTATGTTTACTTTGGGCATGCAAAAGTAACAACAAAAGGGGTGCAGAGAAAGAATATCGAGGAAGAAATATCGAATTGCACAAATAACGTGGTAAAAAAATCGAGGGTCAAGAATATCGACAGACAAATCAGCGTGGTCAAGAATATCGATTTTAGGTAAGCAATATCGATATAAAAATATCGAAGTGTTGAATATCGTTTGTAAAAATATAGTTGTTAAAAATATCGATTTTTTATTAATGTTATGTATTTTAGTATATATTTTATATGTGTGTGATGTGTTTCTTTGTATAAGAATTGTTTGCATTTTTATTATATGTGTTAAAATTTTTAGTAGTTATAAAAAAAAATTCTACTCAAATTTGCATTTTTAGTTCCGTAGCGGGTTGTGAGTTTATAAAGGAATAGGGTGGGAAGTAATTTAATTATATAATATGTATTAATTATTTATAGTAGTTATACTTTTTTTTATTTTATTGAATTTTGCGATTTTTGTTCTGTAGTGGGTTGTGGGTAGATAGGGGAATAGGGTGGGAAGTAAATTAATTATATAAGATATATTGATTATTTATAGTAGTTATTATTTGAAAATTGCGTTTTAAGTTCCGTAGCGGGTTGTAGGTATATAGGGGAATAGGGTGGAAAGTAATTCAATAATGTAAAATGCATTGAATAATTTGTATTTATTAATATTTGTTTAATTGTGATGTTATAGTGTTAAATGTGTACATTCATTTATTAATAATTGTTTAAGAATTAGTTAATAATTAATTTAAATCAATTAATACGTAATTAGTTATGGTAATTGTGTAATTAATTTTAGGTGTGTGTTGTGGTGTTTATAGGTGAAAATGGTGTGAAGGGTGGGAAGTAATTTATTTTGTATTGATGAATTATTAATAAGTTGTTAATTATTTTAAATTAATTAATTAGTAATTAATTATGATAATTGTGTGGGCGTGGCTACGGAGCCGTTGATGGCAGATGCGTGAGCTGTGAGCTCCGCGCCAGCTGGATCAATTTTCCTGCATATCGCTGACTCCGCTTGTGCCCGGGGACGCTCTTTGGGAGACCCGACCTGCCAGGGACCCTGGAGAAACAATGGGTTGCCGTACTGAGCTGGGAGACACCCGGGGGACTCCGGACCGATTGAGCCGAGTAGACGCGGTCACAACAAAATGGCGGCTTGCAATTAGAACGGGGAGCTGGGCGTTCACAGGTTGGCGCAGCCCGGACGGAACTACAGGATGGTGTGCTGAGGCACCGGGCGCACTGTCGGAGGACCGGGATCCCGTTCCGGCCCCAGAATAGCTACGCGGCTGTAACCAACGTCAGCTGAGCCTGTGGAACAGCAGGGTCGTGCCCCCATTCGAAGAGCTGAACGAAACGCACAAAACCAGGCTGGACTCCGGGCCCAGTGCAGACCACTCCGGAAGCCTGAGAGGTGGGTGTGGCAGGCCTTCCTGGGTTGCCCCCATGCACTGAATTGCACGCACTGCGGGAAGCTCATCCCTGGTGACAACAGTTGGGCTCAGGGAAAGGTGAGTGGGACCGGAATTCCCTATCGCCCCTCCAGGTGAAAGTCTGCCACGTGAAAGGGGGATGGGGTGCTGCGAGACGCTAATGGCAGGAAGAGATCAGCATCCGGGCTCGAGACTGTGGTGTCCCGCGCCTCCCCCCAGACATCGACAGACTGCAGGTGGCTGGGTGAAGACAGAGTGCCTTATGGCAGCAATCGGACCCATGGCAGTGAGGCTGCTGGCTGGCCTGGGAGATTGGTGACAACAACCTGTCCCTGGGGCCTGCACCACGCCATTGAGTGGTGCTCCGATTCTTTCTATTGGTATACCATAGCAGTTGGAACCCTTCTGCAGACTTACGGCCGCATGCTGCTGCTTACCATGGGGCGGAACTGGTGCCATCATCCTGTGACCTGCATGGGTGAACCAAGGGGGGTCTGCTGACGCACGTGGCAGAACACTGTGTTGCTTTGGCTTGTGTTGAGGCGGCACCCCTCTGTTGAGATCGAACACTGGTTGCCTGTTTGCCTGCATGGCGCACCATCATATTTGTAACTACAGGATTGTGCCGGGGTAGTTACCCGGGCATCCCCTGTTCCCTCCCGAGCAGGCTGGCACTGGATAATTGCGTTACCTACAACTTTGGCAACTCACCAGACTTGAGAGGAAGTGAGTGGAGAATCCCTGTAGAGGGGGCTTGAGACGGAGCAGCTGGTGGCAGCTTATCGCACAATCGGAACAGAGCGTATTAGTTCTGTGGGCCCAGACCATACCACTCTAGCAATGGGGAAGCCAAGAGGTGAGCTGGTGGGACCCCCGCCGGAACAGGATGATAGTGCAGCAGAATCGTGACCTAAAGAAACGGGAGGTGAAATACCGGATGTACCTGTGCACCAACAACTGGCCATGATTTTAGAAGCCATCGCTGACACCAATGCAACGTTGCACCATGACATTAGTACAGTGGCGGTGGGTCTGGGGCTGCTGCGGGTAGAACATGCTAAACTGACGGACAGGGTGAAACAATCGGAATCGACCCTTGAAGTGCTTGCCCCTGCACAACAGGTACTGGGTGCGAAGGTCGATGAACTTTCTGGCAGGATTGGGATCTTGGAGCGGAGAGCAGAAGACGCAGAAGGGCGAAGCCACAGAAACAATGTGAGGGCACTGGGTCTGTCGGAAGGTGTGGAAGGGCAAGACATGGTCACGTACCTGGAAACATGGCACAGGAGGATCTCACGCAATTCTACACTTTGGAAAGAGCTTACCGAGTACCTGCCAGATCGCCGGCACCGGGGAGACCGCCACGACCAGTGGTGGCCAGATTGCTCCACTTTAGTGATAGAGAGCTATTGCTACAGAAGGCACGGTCAGACGGGCCATATACGGTGGAGAATAATAAAGTGTCCCTGTTCCCGGATTACACACTGGAGGTCCAGAGATGCCGCACCTCTTTTTGGAGGTCAAACGAGCCCTACAAGAAGAGGGAATCCAATTCTCGCTGATGTTCCCAGCCAGGCTGCGTTAATGCTAGACGGGAAAACATATTTTTGCGACGACCCAAAAGCTGCTTGGGAGTGGATTGAAGCCTACAAAATAAAAGGTCATCCCATACCCGAAGCGGGAAGCCAACGAACGGGACCAGATAATCAGGGAAACTACTACAGAGGAGCTGCCGACGGAGGGTTACTAAGAGGCGGAGCCCGTCACGGAGGTTGGCAGAACGAGCGGAAGCTCTACAGGCAGTTGCGGCCATGATGCAAAGCAGGGGGTCATCATTGGAGAAAGGTTCAGAGTCAAAACACGGGACATAATGACAGTGTGGACATGCCGGAAGTGACTCCCAGACGGCGGATGGGGTCTTTGGATAAGTGATGGGGAATTTCTTTCTTTCCTCCTTTGCCCCTTGTATTTTCTTTCTCTGTACTATTGCCTCGAATGATCCTGTGCACACTTGTATATCTGTGACCCTTACTCTTGAGGTGAGGGGTGGGGAGGCGGGGGAGGGTGGCCGGGGTGCTTCCGGGCACAGGCTGGAATGGCCAATTAAGGCTGTGACATCATATATGATTTACTAACTTGGTTCGACATTGGTGACAGTAGTCGCGCTCCCCTGTAGGTCCTTGTGCTTGTAGGCTGGGACCTTAACAAATAGTTGTAGTACAGTGATATGCAGTATTTTTGCAAGTTTGGGCAGCTGACCGTTGTCAGTCCGCTCATGGGTGAGGGAGTTGTGGGGTTACGGTCTGTTGTTATATACCAGGAGGTCTACGACTATTCTTCGGGCTGATGGGGTGGGGGTAACAGAGGAGGGTAATGTAGTGACTGATGGTATGCCAGATAGACCAGGCTGAGGGGTTCAAGCTCCTCACATGGAACATCAGGGGTATGGGCTCGCCCTCAAAACGTTACAGTATATTGAACTACATCAGACGTAGGGGCGTGCACATGGCGCTGCTACAAGAGACCCACCTCACAGAGACGGAGGTGGTTCGATTGAAACGTGGATGGAGAGGGCAGTTGTTTGAAACTACTTACTCAGCTTTTGCCAGAGGAGCGTTAGTGTGGATTCGGCCCGGGAGTCCACTTTCAGCTCTCCCGAAAATTAATAGATGCAGACGGAAGGTTTGTTGCGATTACAGGCAAGTTGAAAGGCATGGAAATTACGATAGGTAGTGTGTATGCACTGAATCGTGAACAGATTCCCTTCCTAGAACGTTTCTCAGGAACACTGGCGAGAGTGACACACGAAAGCCTGATACTGGGAGGGGATTTTAATTGTGTGTGTGATATTGAATGGGACAGATCTACCCCCCTTTGTGGGGTACACTCGCTGCCACCATGGCTAAGGGACTTTGGCGATAGGTCATGGGATGGGACCTGTTGGACATGTGGAGATTACATAATACACACCAGAGAGCAAACTCATATTACTGTTACCTCTACGACTTGCATACACGGCTGGATATGTTTTTCTGCTCAGTCCTTTTAGCTCCAATGTTGTCGGAGACTGAATATTTGGGCGGGTCCATTTCTGATCACAGTCCACTGCTTATGAGATTTGCCCCTACCCCCGAGAGGGCCCCAGTTCCGTTGTGGGGATTGGACCCCGCCCTGATAGAAGATGATGGCTTTCAGCAGATCCTTACTGTGGCCTTAAGCACTTATTTTATTGAGAATCAGAGTACCGTCAGCTCCCCATTAGAGGAATGGGATGCATTTAAAGTAGTAACCAGGGGACAATGTTTGGGGCAGGTGGTGGGACTCTGATGAGAGATTACAAAGAAATAGGAGCATTAGAAACCCAAATTCAGGATTTTGACAGGGAAATGGCTAGAGGAATTACAGTGCAGGATAAACTGGCGGAGGTACGAAGTCTTTATAATTCCACCTGGGACAGACTGCGGGTATTGGATCTCAAACATTACCAGGCAAGGCAACAGGAGAAGGCGATAGGGCCAGTAGGTTGTTGGCATGGCTGATTAGACCAGACAGCAGTTCTCCTGGGGCTATTAATGGGGTTATCCGAGAATACTACAAGAAGCTTTATGAACAGCCGGGAGTTATTCAAAGAGACGTAGTACTAGCGTATCTCGATGAATTGGGGTTGCTGGGATTAGAGCGAGACATCCGTAACTCACTAGCATCGCTGGTCAAACAGGGTGAAATCAGGATGGCAATCAAAGATTTGGCACAGGGGAAAACCTGATGGCCTATTGGCTGAGTTTTACATTGCATTTGTGGATATATTAGCCCCACAGTTGGTGCAACTCTATACAGCTGCGCTTAGAGAAAAGCGGCTACCACCCTCAATTAGGGAAGCGTTGGTGATCCCCTTACCGAAAACTGTGAATGAACATCCAACAGTGATGGAATTTAGATCCCTGTCCATGCTGAACATGGATTTCAAAATCTTAAGTAAAACATTAGCAACTAGGCTTCTACCGCACATGCAGAGATTGGTCCACACTGACCAAAATGGTTTTATCCCCTCGCGCTCCACGTCTAATAATCTGAGGAGACTGTATAATGTCCTATTCCACAGTGATTTGGGTGGTTACCCTGAAGCTGTGGTTATGTCGCTAGACCTGGAGAAGGCTTTCGACTCCCTGCGCTGGGACTTTTTACTGGTAACGATGGAGAGGATGCAGATGGGGAGAGGTGGTTAAGCTGGGTCCACCTCCTGTATGAGGATCCTAGAGCGAGGGTGCATACAGGAAATACAGTGTCTACACCTTACACCATTTATAGGGGGGCTCGACAGGGTTGTCCCCTATCGCCTCTGCTTTTTGCTCTTGCGATGGAGCCACTGGCAGCAGGCATCAGACAAGAAAGTGAGAGATTGGGGGGTGGTACTCGATGGGGCCCATCATATAATATCATTATATGCCGATGACGTACTTATATATCTACGGCATGGGCCTAGAGGGATCCCGGTGGTGCTTTGCTTATTGGAAGAATTTGCGGAACTCTCCGGTTTGCGACTTAATAGGAGGAAGACCCATGTGTTCCCGTTGCACCCTACCCTACCGAGACCCCGGACCCTCCCACCAGACCTGGGATGGGCAGCGGACTCCTTTAAGTACCTGGGAATTCGGATTTATCACACTCAGGATGATTTTGTGGAGGGGAACCTTGGAGGCTCATTAAGGGGGCTTCGGTCGAATGTGGGATTTTGGCATACACTCAAATTACCAGTAAATGGCTCGAGTGGCACTATCCAAGATGGTGGTATTACCCCGTCTTCTCTATTATTTTGTCAACTTACCAGTGATAATACCTAAGAGCTGGTTTAAGACATTGGAGGCGATATTGAGGGACTTGGTGTGGGATGGTGGCCGAAACAGAGTGTCTTTACAGACCTTGAGGCTCCTGCTGGCGAGTGGTGTATTCGGGACCCCAGATTTTGAGGCTTATTATTTAGCAGCCCAACTGCAATGGCTCGTTCAGTGGCTAGACGGGAGGAGACTGGATACCTTATCTTTACCTTCTGGTTCATCACCAGCGGTTTTGCTTCCCAGGAGCTTTATCATCGCAAGATGATCAAACATATGGGGATGTTACTTTCCATAGCAGTGACATGTTGGAACAGATGTGCGGCACGCTCCAAAGAGGCGTCGCCTAGAATTCCCCTGGTAGGACTCCCACAGGAAGGAAGTGGCCCTCCCCTCATGTGGCGACAGCTAACAGGCTGGGACGATGCAGGAGTGCAGACGGTTGGAGACTGTTATAGAGATGGGGAACTGCTGCCACTCGATGAATTCATGGAATATCATGAGCTGCCACCGGGACAATTTGTGAATTACCATAAGATATGGGGGGCCCTCATAGACACTTGGGGGAAGGGGGTGGTAGAACCAGATACACATGCATCCCTACAGACAATGGTG
Organism: Triturus cristatus; assembly: GCF_964204655.1. NCBI lineage: Eukaryota > Metazoa > Chordata > Amphibia > Caudata > Salamandridae > Triturus > Triturus cristatus. The sequence continues at coordinate 1,457,067,576 of NC_140589.1, read as the reverse complement.
ACACTGGGCTTGGCCGGACACTTAGTAAAGCGGCTCTACTTTGCGATAATGGAGATGACATCCCATCCATTGCCTCGCCTACGGGAGAGAAGGGAAGGCATGCTAAATAGGCAATTGATGGAGAAGGAATGGGAGAAGGTTCTGGGGGGCCCAAAAAAGGTGTCTAGAAACGCGGCTTTTAAATTCCTACAGTTTAATGTGCTCCACAGAACTTATCTCACCCCACATCGGCTGAACGTGGTATATGGAGGGGTTGAACAGGCCTGTGCCAGATGTTCACAGAGGGATGCGGACTTTGACCATATGGTCTGGTCCTGCCCAGGACATACAGCTTATTGGACTAAGGTTGTAGACATGATCAATGGGGTAATGTCCCAGAAACTAACATGTGTCTGGGATACTTGTCTGCTAGGTTTATTCCCGAGACCCAAATCCAAAAGGCGGGGGCTCAGATTTGTAGATTTGGCATTGCTCCAGGGCTAGAAGAATAGCTCTTAAGTGGAAGGCAAATCAGGCTTCTTTAGTGATCAAATGGGAAGACTATGTAGCTTGTTGGGCGAGGGCTTTGATTAAAGAAGATAGAATCACGAAACGCCGTAGACCTCTAGTGGAGTCATGGGCCGATATAGTGAAGGCATGGGAAACACGACACTCACCTGCATGGTCCTCGGATACACATTCGACGGACTTTGATGAATTGGAGGAACCGCACACTCCTGCACCTTTTCAACTGAGTGATGGGTGAAGATTGACCACGTAGATTGGGGTTCATAAGGGGTGGAGGAGGTGTGGTCTGGCTCCCGGGTGGAACATTGCAATGGGTTTGAACGTTGTCTCTCCTCCCCACCCCCTCACATGGCCCCCCCCCGGTCCCATAGGCAGCATTGGCCCATAAAATATGAACAGTTGCTTTGAATAAAGACCACTGGTAGTTTGTTACAAATTATAGTTTGATGTGTATTTTATAGTGACGCGGAGTGAATGCTCTTGCTCTTGTGTTGCTTTTTTTTGTTTCATGGTATTATATGGCTTTTAATTTCTTCCATACCATAACTGTGCTTATTCATAAGTGGTCAAAAATGGGGGTTTCAAAACTATGTACAACTGGGGTGGGTATTGTGGATAACCAACCTGACTACTCCCCATTGACAGATAAACCATGGAGAGGGAACTTCCTTTTTTTTTGGCTTCCTTTTTTGTTTATTTCTATTATTAAGTCCCGGAAACTGGAAGATGATGTTATTTTAGAGAAACTGGCTAAGACCGGGAGTTGGAAATGGATAGAAGTAACCATGATTCCACAGTCATTAATGTTGTACCGAGATGCTAATTATGTACGATTACTGTGCCATTTGTTTCTCTTCTCATGGATTTGTAAATGAGTTAAAGGTAGTATTGAGATATATATAAATGCCAATAATAAATATATTTAAAAAAAATGATGGTAATTGTGTAATTAATTTTAGGTGTGTGTTGTGGTGTTTATAAGTGTAAATGGTGGGAAGGGTGGGATGCAAGTTATTTTTTATTGATGAATTATTAAATATTTGTTCATTAATTTAAATTAATTAATTAGTAATAATTATGGTAATTGTGTAATTAATTTTAGGTGTGTGTTGTGGTGTTTATGGGTGTAAATGGTGGGAAGGGTGGAAAGTAATTTATTTTTATTGATGAATTATTGATTTGTTGTTATTCAATTTTAATTAATTAATTAGTAATTAATTATGGTAATTGTGTAATTAATTTTAGGTGTGTGTTATGGATATTATAGTGCTAAAGAATGTGTGCTCTATGAATGTTTATAATCTTTTTTTATTGATAATATATTTTAAATTCATTATTAATTATGTTAATAATGGAAATTAATTTAAATATAAATGTTGATGTCTTTTTTATTGGTGTGGTGTTATAGGGACGGAAATAAAATAAATACATTTATGTTTTAAATATTTTGTTTGTTAATATTTGCTCTTTTTTAAATAAATGTTGTTTATAAATGTATTTATTAATTTATTTTATATAATATTTGTACCTTTTTGTTATATGTAATTAACATTATAATATGTCTTCTTTTTATATGTTTAATATATTTATTTGTATTTTTTAAAATATTGTTTATTTTTAAGATTATTTAATTTTTTAAAATTGTTTAAAAGTTATTAGTAAATTTTGTTTCTCTGCTATACAACACTTTCTCTACTGGTGCACTCACTGGAGTGGGAATAGTATTTTTTACCTCTCCACTATCCAATACTTTCCCTACTGTTGCACTCACTGGAGTGGGAATAATTATTTTTACCCCTACATGATCCAAAACTTTCCCTACTGTTGCACTCATTGGACTGGGAATAGTAATTTTTACCCTTCCACTATCCAGCACTTTCCCTACTGTTGCACTCACTGGAGTGGGAATAGTCATTTTTACCCCTCCGCTATCCAGCACTTTCCCTACTGTTGAACTCACTGGAGTGGGAATAGTTATTTTTAGTCCTCCGCTATCCAAAACTTTCCCTACTGTTGCATTCACTGGAGTGGGAATAATAATGTTTACCCCTCCACTACCCAATACTTTCCCCACTGTTGCACTCACTGGAGTATGAATAGTAATTTTTACCCTTCCGCTATCCAGCACTTTCCCTGCTGTTGCACTCACTGGAGTGGGAATAGTAATAATTACACCTCTGCTATCCAGCACTTTCCCTACTGTTGCACTCACTGGAGTGGGAATAGTAATTTTTGCCCCTCCGCTATCCAAAACTTTCCTTACTGTTGCACTCACTGGCGTGGGAATATACATTTTTACCCCTCTGCTATCCAACACTTTTGAGGAAATATGAATTTTTATGGTCAATTGTGTCCCCTATCTTAGACCCCAACGGCTCCATGTACATGCTACAAGTACATGTATGTTCCCTCCAGTTCCAGCTATGAAGACGCAAATACATGTGCGTCCAACGTCAACATGTCCTCTTTCAGATCCGCCATGAATGGGTCAAATATTCCATTCCTAAGTATGATTGGCCACCGACTTTATATGGTTCACTTTTCTAGTTTTACAGTTCAGGCGAGTAGGCCCTGAATTCTGTCATCAAGCCATTTCCCGCTTCTGCCTCTGAAATGCTCCAGCCTGGACCTGCATCCGTATCCATGAACTTTGTCCTACTCCCTGCGCGGCTAACGGTGCCTGACGCGGCCTGTTGCCTGCCAAAACCTGTATTCAGCCTTCAAGTTATCTGCTCCACTCCTCATCCAATGCATTCCTGTCTAGTAGTTTAGGTAAACATCCTTCCAGCTACCGAGCAAAGAGCTTGGCCTCGCTGTCTTTATGCAAGTAATTCATAGCCCCTGTTACCATGGAAGATTCCTGCCCCCTCGCATCTCATGTAGACACATAGACGCTTGTACATGCACTAACAGTCAGTATAGAATAGATTCCGTCCGAGAAACCTTTCCTTCTGGATAACACAGTTCCTTAACCCCTTGCATGCCCGCCCCTTTCCCCGCCCAGTGCCGCGCTTAACATTAGCGGGCGGAGTTCATGACGAGCTGGACTCGTCATGGGCACAGCGCCACCGCAGCCCATGACGAGTCCAGCTCGTCATGGGCACTGAAGGGGTTAAACAAAGATATTAGATACGATTTGGGATTAGGTTGACCTGACCCCCCAGACTTTTGTCTCCACATGTAGAGCTAAATGTCAATTCCCCTTCACCCTCTAGTCGCACGTCAATCACACGTCATGCGGCTGCGCGCGCATCTCTGCCAAATATTTCTGCTGACACTGCAGGATTCTCTTATGGATCCACCCACTTGTGACATCATTTTAAATGACGTTTCTAGTATACGCCTGTATTTACGCCTATTTTCATTACGTATGTGTATTCTTATCTGTACTATCAGCTGTCACGCCTCCTGCATCTGTCTTAATGCAATGCTTTTCATATATATATTATTACTTGTCAATAATGTATTGCCTATCCCTTCCTGAACCTTCGTGGTGATGGAATAAGATTGCCTAGTTCGAACTATGATTCCTTTGTAAGGAATAAAGCCCTTTTCAGAACCTCTAATACCACGGATTCTGCCTCTTATTTTGACTGAGTTATTCTTACTAAACTTTACCGCATAAAAATAGTACAGGTAATTTAAATATTTACCACATAGATTGGCGCCCGAACAGGGACACTTTCTCATCTCACGCGCCAGAGGTGCGTTGCAGGCCCGGTCCCCTGCCACAGCTGAACGGACAAAAACGCGTACCCGCAGGATTTCCTGTATCTCCCTCCGGCCAAGCGGGGGTGACTGAGGCTGCGATCAACACCCAGACGAGGCGGTGAGAAGTGCGAAGTATCCCGACCAGAGCCTAGCTGAGAGAGCAAGATCCGAGGTATACAGAGGCCCACCAGGTTCCGAAGTTCCGAGTCGAGTCGAGTCCAGTCCGGTCCAGTTCAGTTCAGTTCCGAGGCCTTCCGTTCCGTGCTACCCGGTGAGTACCATTGCTGGGGAGGCAGTTAGACGTGCACATTGGTTTGTGCCGGTCCTGACGGGTTTGGGTACACAAATCCGGTCTGCACTGTTTTAGCAGTGTATCTGTACTGTTTAGCAGTATATCCAGTATGTTCATGTATATATAATCTAGTATTATCTAGTATTAGTATTATGTCAGTAGTTAGTTTTCTCTTAATTATCATTGTTCGTTAAATGTTAAATGTTAAATGTTTTACTGTGTTCAAAAATTGTGGTATGAATGAGTGTTCATTATTGTGTTTTTTCGTATTAATTGTGTTCAAGTCCAGTTCAAGTAAGAATCAAGTAGCAAGGTTTAAAAATGCCGTTCTTTTCAAAATTAAGACAGATCAAAACTAGAAAAGGAGTACTCGAAGAAGCTGTTCCCATTCCACCTAGGGATACTCCAGGGCATTTTATGTATCATAAACATGGCTTAGATGCCGTGTTATATCTTGACTTATGGGTGGACTACACCAAGGATCTAGCAGAAAGTCAGAGATGGCCCGCAGCTGGGACATGGGATGCAGATTGCATCATGAGAGTAGAAGAAGAATTATGGAAAAAGAAAGCCAGACAGTCACAGAAAGATGCCATTGAACTATGGCGTAAAGAATCGCATAGGCGCACAGAGAAAGCGCTCAGACTGGAAGAGAAAAGTAGGGAGAACTCAAATAAAGCCCGAGAAAATATATTAATTGAGGAAGGTACCCGAGTAAAAACAGAACAAGTAGACAGGCAACGAAACACTCTTATGAATGGTATGTATCCTCTCTTGGCCGAAGGTTTACCTAAGGCCACCCCGGAAGTACCGAAAGAATTGCCGCCCCCATTACTCCCGATTAAAGCACATCCCAAGACCGCAAAAGATATTTTCCTTTCCTCCTATTTAGACGATGTAGCTCCCGAATATGTTAATGTTCCGCCACACACACCACCTGCCGATGGTGCTCAACGCCGAGATCATCCGCCCCCAACTCCGCAACCACAAACTCCTCCGCACAATCCAACTTTTCCTGCATCCGCAGTTTCTACCTTACATCCCACAAACCCTTTTATGCCTAGCACCTCAGAAGGTGCGACAGGAGGTGCGGCAGCAATTTTTGCCACACCACCATTACGAAGTAAATCGTCTCTTAGAGACTTAGCAAACCAACGTACACCACAAATAGCAACGTCCGACATGTTTAAGGAACATCTTATAGATTGTAGATATGATCCAGTGCCCGGTAAAAATGACAGAATGCTGCTATCATCACTACGTATACGACGAGCTTCAACGTATTTAACAACATTACCAGGAATGATTAAACATTTAGACAATATATATCGCTTTGTCCAAACAGGGCAAGGCCCTGAAAGTATTGACGAAGCCATGGAATACCAGAAAGTGGATGTACAGAGACTATTGTTACGCTTCTTCATAAACTGCTTGATCAGAGACAGAGATAGGTCCGAGGTAGATCAGGATGAAATGCAAGTCCTTACCAGATGGGGTCAGAATATATCAGAGGGAAAACACGATAAACAGACATGTATAGTAGCTATGTGCCGAAAGATCCGCAAGGAAGTAGAACAAACACATAAAGCCAGATCGGAGGCAGACAAAACTGAATCAGAGGGAGAGGAGGAGGAAGAATCAGAAATGCCCACAGGACAATTAGAAACGATTGCTTATGTAGGTAGGGGAAGACCTTGTAACAATACCAGATACTTTAATGACCCGATACGTCCGATACGTCCAGAATGTAACAGACATTTTCAAGCCCCTATGCTAAATGCGAAGTCCCCTGAACACTTATTCCAGGCTGCTGATAAATTACTCCGAGACCGAAGGGGGTATCATATGCTCGACTCTATGGATGAACAAGAATTAGCCAGGTCAGCAGTACAATGGGCTGACAGTTCTGAAAAATACAGTGATGATGCGTTAGCACACACGTTTTTGAATCTTACCCCAGAAGAACAGCGTTTAGCTGGTATATACATGATACAGCACCTCGTTATATTGTACAGAAGCCAACGTTCCGATCCTGGTCCCCTACCTGATATATTGATAGAACTACTCATGAATAAATGGAGAGGTTCGGGTACTGATTTAATTAAAGAAATTCTAGAACATCGACACCAGTACACTGTCTTCGTATGCCCAGAACATGTTTCAGTTCCCCCCAAGTTGGAAAGAAAAACGTATCACATAGACAGACAGAATCCCTTACGCGAAGTGCACCCAATCAGAGGCGAAGACAATACTTTTAAACGCGTGTTTGTGTACACGCCCATAACTAAAATTGAATTATTAGAAATGAAGAAAGTAGTACCTAGCCATGACAAAGACCCAGCAGGTTTCCACCGTGAGATAAAAGACATGTTACTCATGGGAGAGTATACTTATCCAGACATTATGAAAATATTAAAAGTTTTATTGCCTGCCGGTATTTACGAGAAACTCAAAGAAAAGGAATGGGAGGTGGGAGACCAAAAGATAGAGTGGACAGCATTAGAAAACGAAGAAAAAGCCCGAGCTGCAGGTTCAGGGCTTGGGGAAAAGACTACAGCATTACCAGGATTATTAGTGCAGGTACTACCACGTTTATTAACTATGAAAAAGGAAGACTGGGGTGCAATTTCAGCCTGTAAACAAAAACAAGATGAAGACACTAGTGATTTCTATTCCCGATTTGAAAAATGTTTTGGTATTAATAGTGGCATAAAAGCAAGTAGTGAGTCGTATCCACATCTGTTTGTGACAAAATTAGTTGAGAATTCCCTGCCCCAAGTTAAAGGTAGAGTATTAAAATTCGAGAGTACCTGGCAAGGTAACACACCGTCACAGATGTTACAAATGTTACAATATCATCATAATAGAATTAGAGAAGAACAAGAAAATGAACAAAGACGTATGAAAGACACGAAAATGAAAATGCTTGTTGCGCAGTCAGTTCCAGCTGATGGTCATAAAAGGGGTACAACACAGTCCAATGATTCAGTAGATCCTGTTAGAGGAACATGCAACTATTGTAAACAGCCAGGTCATTATATACACGATTGCGCAGTTCTAAAACATAATATCTCTACGGGTAGAACCAAGGAGAGACCACGTCCGCCTAGACAGGATCAGATCCAACAACAAGTACCTCAGAATACACAGCCTATGCCAGTTCCACAACAGAACGCACCACAACCACAACAACAACCACAACAACAGCCACAGCCTATTGCTGCAACACAAAACACGACACAACAGATGTACCAGTATGCACAAAATGACTATCCAGAGTATCAGCGCTACACATGAAATAGCCTAGAGAGGGAAGTTGGCCCACCCCTTATTGAGGTCCCAGTAGATCAAGAAGGTCCTTACGTACAGAGTCAAGTATTAGGGAAAGACAGAAAGTTTCTACTCGATACAGGGGCAAGCAGAACCACTATCCGTCACAGCGAAGTCCCAGGGGTACCCCTCTCAGGCTCACAAAATATTTCCCTTGGTTTTTCAGGAAAGCCCACTATTAATGAAGTATCGCAACCGCTTGCATTATCGGTCGGTCCATTAACACGGACTACAGATCTATTGCTCACAAAATCATGCCCAGAAAACTTGTTAGGTATAAAAACATTGAAAGCTCTAGGAGCTGTAATATGTTGTTCTCCGGAAGGAGTACGACTATTTTTGCGTGACTTTAAAGGTCACTATGTGTCTAGAGACATGGATCATCGGTTACAGAATCTACCTGCACATTTATGGGCACAAGGCCCCACTGATGTAGGTTGTATGCACATTACACCATATCGAGTTACACTCAAAACAGGAGTAGTATTACCACGAATACGACAATACAAGTTACCGCCAGATGCTGGTGTGGCTTTACTGCAAATCATTGACGAGCTCATTGCACAAGGAGTGGTTGCAGAAACGGACTCCAATATATGTAATTCCCCGATAATTCCGATTCTTAAACGAACTGATCCAAAGGCACCACCAGTATATCGATTGGTTATTGATCTGCGAGAATTAAATAAATGCATTGTACCACAATACCCTGTGGTCCCAGATATCTCTTCATTGCTAACAGCCATAGATTCAGAAGCAACGTTCTTTACTGTAATTGATCTTAAGAACGCTTTCTTTAGTGTCCCAATTGATCCGGAAAGCCAATATTTGTTCGGATTCAGTTTAAATGGACGAAGTTTTAAATTCACACGCGCACCTCAAGGATTCACAGAAAGCCCCAGCATCTATAGCCAAGCACTGAAAAGAGAACTTGACAGTATCCACATGCCAGCTAACACTGCCTTGCTTCAATACGTCGATGATCTGCTGATCACCGCCCGAAGCGAACCTGAATGTGAAAAAGCATCACTGACGGTTTTACATTTCCGAGCCGACAAGGGGCACAAGGTGTCCCCTTCAAAGCTGCAATTCTGTGTCCAGCAAGTTGTGTACCTTGGGTACTTGCTGTCCAAGGGGGGAAGACAGCTTACACCCGACCGTATCCAGTTAATTGTTAACATGCCGATACCCAAGACACAAAAGGAGGTACGGGCATTCATAGGCCTCACTTCGTACTGTAGGCAGTGGATCCCTCAATATGCATTTCTAGCAAAACCACTCATTCAGTTGACAACACAGGAGGCAGCGACATCAACTGTCCTCCCTTGGACTCAGGAACATACGCAAGCTTTTGAAAGCTTAAAGAAAGCTTTATGTCAAGCACCTGTTTTAGCAACACCATGTTACAGCAAACGTTTTACACTTTTTGTTACAGAACGAGAAGGTACTGCTTTGTCAGTACTCACGCAGGAACAAGCAGGATCACATAAGCCATGTGCTTATTTTTCCAGTACATTAGATCCCGTAGCTCAGGCTCTTCCTGCGTGCCTGAAATCAGTCGCAGCAACAGCTTTAGCAATCCGACAAAGCGATGCCATAGTGTTAGGACATCAATTGACAGTACAAGTACCACATGCAGTAGAGGTTCTCTTGAACCGGACCCAAACACAACACTTGACCATAGCAAGACTGACGGGTTATGAATTAACATTGTTCCAGCCACACATAGAAATCAGACGTTGTAGTACATTAAATCCTGCCACACTTTTGCCAGTAAGTGGAACAGACCCATTGGCACATGATTGTATTGAAGTCATTACTATTACGACGAAACCCAGACAAGACTTGACAGATATTTCATTATCAGATCCAGACCTGACATTGTATGTAGATGGTTCATGCATGAGAACAAGTACAGGAGAGTTAGTGGCCGCTTATGCAGTCACAACAGACACTGAAGTTATTGAAACAAATTGTATCGATACCTTGTCAGCTCAAGCAGCAGAGCTCATCGCTCTGACACAAGCCTGTATTCAAGCCAAAAATAAGAAAGTCAACATATACACAGATTCACGTTATGCATTCGGAGTCGTCCATGACTTCGGCGTGCTTTGGCGAGAGAGAGGTTATTTAACTTCTCACGGTGCCCACATCCAGCACGGTCCCCTTATTCAAGCTCTGTTAGATGCAATACATCTACCGACTGCAATATCGATTATGAAGTGTAAAGCCCATACAAAAGTGACTGACATTATTTCTCAGGGTAACGACTTAGCTGACAGAACAGCTAAACAGACGGCTCAGAATCAGACTCATACAACTGATACGACAAAGACAATAGTTCCAACACCAACACGCTGCATGACAGTTAAGGATCCCGCCCTTGATGTAATTGACATACAGACACATGCTACACCAGAAGAAATAAAGAGATGGACTGAATTAGGAGGGATCCAAACGGATCAAGGATGGATGACAAAGGGAAAATCTATATGGTTTCTCCCCGACTCAATGGTTCAAGTCATCATTAACACAATACATAGTCCAGCGCACCTAGGAGAGAAAGCTATGCTAGACAGTATTCAACACATTTGGTTCAATAAACACTTGCGAGCAGCAGCTAAACAGAAAGTACGTACCTGCATGATTTGTTGTCAGTTCAATCCAGGAAAAAGCGTACCTGTAGACCAGGTTGGATTTCAACCCCCCGATCACCCTTTTGAAGTCCTCCAGATGGATTATATCCAGATGGAACGATGTCGAGGATTCAAATATGTCCTCGTAGTTGTATGCGCTCTTTCCCGATGGACAGAGGCGTATCCCGTCTCAGATTACACTGCCCCGACTACTGCCAAACAGTTAGTTCGAGAATTCTTCCCACGGTATGGTTTGCCCCGTGTCGTGTACTCAGATAATGGCCAACCGTTCTCATCCGAGCTAATGAAACATGTTTCACTTTTGTTAGGCTATCAATGGAAATTCCACTGTGTCCGACATCCCGAGGCAGCAGGTCTCGTGGAGCGGCATAATCAAACTTTGAAAATTAGACTGTCCAAAGTATGTAGAGAAAAAGGTGTTGACTGGATAGTAGCTTTACCAGTTGCGCTCTTTTACATGAGAATGGTAGCACACTCTCGAACAGGGCTATCCCCGTATGAGGTGATCTTCGGTAGACCACCAAATATGTGGGGGACGCCTATACCCCGTAAAATAACTGATGTTGATTGTAATATGCTGACAGATTATCTGGCTTCCTTGATGTCTGCACTACAATCTTGTCGTTCACAGGTAGCTGCAGCTTTTCCCGAGAACACTGAGGTGAAGCCCCATGACGTGGTTCCGGGAGATCTGGTACTGATAAGGAACTTCGACAGAAGGAAACCGCTGGAGCCTCGCTGGCAGTCGCCTAAACTCGTCTTATTGACCACAAGGACAGCTGTGAAGATTGAGGGACGTAAAGGGTGGTTGCACTCGAGCCATATCAAAAAATTTCATGGACTATCATCCGACTTGAATTATCCGCCCTGCATTCCCTCACAGACTGACTCAAAACTCCCCCTGGTTGACAGAACTGAAAAAGAAAACTATAAACTGAAACTAAGGTCTAGCAAGTCAGACAATTTGATTGTTTAAGTCCTCTCCAAGGTGAATCGGTTGAATTTGTCTCTGACATGTATCCTCTAGACCGAAATAGAGAGAGAAATAGACAGAAACAGCTAAAAAAATATGCGTACTGTAAATCACTTCGTAGTCACTGCATAGTGACATTGTTAATTATGTTTTTTCTAAGTCTTCTGATTATCATTACTAGTATGTTATTACACATGTATTACCCTATTTCCAAGCATGCTTTCAATGTTACTGCCGAACATTCTTTTAGCGAACTACCCCCGCATGAGTTGTCCTATAGATTTGCGCTGCGCAACAACACATTCATTAGTATGTTACATCATTCTCATCAGACCAGCAATGCTACAAATTGTTGGATATGTGGCCGACTCCCCCCCTATCAGAAATACAAGGGAGTTCTACCTCTCTTTCCGTATCCATTCACCCACAATGGCTCCTGTGGAGCATGGTTTAGTTTGATTAATTCCCTAGATTCAAATTCAGTAGTTTATCAAGACAACTGGGTTTGGGGAAACCTGAACCTAGTTTTACTTAAAGTCTGCTACCCTAACAAGGAGGGACTTCCCAAAAGAACAGGAACTGATCTAGAAAACGAAGTATATGGATTAGGTAACTTTACACTTAATCTCATGATCCTGAATGTTGAATCCGAAGCTACACCAATCTTGCCCGCTATGTCAGTATTTCCAGTTAGAGGCGAATTATGTGTAAGAAAGAATGGTTCAATTCACATGGGCCATAGCAAATGTACCACTGTAATAGAATTCAGTGATAAAGGCAAATCTACGTTTAGAGCTTCTCGTCATTCCTACTTCATCTGTGGTCACACCGCATACATACGCCTACCCCTAGATTGGGATGGTACCTGTTACATTGCATTCCTTCTGCCACCTGTTTTCCTAGCCCCGCCTGATTACCATAGGAATACCCATTTAGTACACAATAGACAGCAGAGAGATCTCCCGATTGTCGACTACACCGAAACAGCATGGGAGCAATACACAGATTTCAATAAAGGTTTCTTTCCCTACATAGGTACAGTCACTAATAGTAAGTTGATACGTAGATTAACTAGAACCCTTGAAGCAGTAGTGAATGAAACTACTTCCGCCTTAGGCAACTTAACAGAGGAGCAGTCTGCGATGCGGATTGTTGTTCTTCAAAATCGTCTTGTCCTTGACGTCATCCTGGCCGATAGGGGCGGAGCTTGTAGGGTCATCGGATCAAGTTGCTGTGTTTTCATACCAGAAAACGCGCCATCAGTATATAAAGCCATAACTCGACTTCATAAGATCGTAAGCCAAATACACCAGAATCCAGGCACCTGGACTTGGTCCGGTTGGTTCTGGAGCGTGTTGTCAGCCTGGGGATGGAGGATCCTATCCTTCCCAGGTATTGGTTTACTCATTCTATTCAGTTGCTGCTTGTGTCTACAATGTGGGCCAGCGATTTGTGGTCTGTGTGCCACATCGTGTATCCCGCCTTCGAATTTTCACTCAAGATCCCGGAAGAAGAAAGAAGAAAGAAGAACAAATGATGCTATATGAACAGATTGATGGATTGATGAAGATGGATATTTCATAAGGGTCCGTAGGGGACAAGGAGGGAATGAGGAAATATGAATTTTTATGGTCAATTGTGTCCCCTATCTTAGACCCCAACGGCTCCATGTACATGCTACAAGTACATGTATGTTCCCTCCAGTTCCAGCTATGAAGACGCAAATACATGTGCGTCCAACGTCAACATGTCCTCTTTGAGATCCGCCATGAATGGGTCAAATATTCCATTCCTAAGTATGATTGGCCACCGACTTTATATGGTTCACTTTTCTAGTTTTACAGTTCAGGCGAGTAGGCCCTGAATTCTGTCATCAAGCCATTTCCTGCTTCTGCCTCTGAAATGCTCCAGCCTGGACCTGCATCCGTATCCATGAACTTTGTCCTACTCCCTGCGCGGCTAACGGTGCCTGACGCGGCCTGTTGCCTGCCAAAACCTGTATTCAGCCTTCAAGTTATTTGCTCCACTCCTCATCCAATGCATTCCTGTCTAGTAGTTTAGGTAAACATCCTTCCAGCTACCGAGCAAAGAGCTTGGCCTCGCTGTCTTTATGCAAGTAATTCATAGCCCCTGTTACCATGGAAGATTCCTGCCCCCTCGCATCTCATGTAGACACATAGACGCTTGTACATGCACTAACAGTCAGTATAGAATAGATTCCGTCCGAGAAACCTTTCCTTCTGGATAACACAGTTCCTTAAACAAAGATATTAGATACGATTTGGGATTAGGTTGACCTGACCCCCCAGACTTTTGTCTCCACATGTAGAGCTAAATGTCAATTCCCCTTCACCCTCTAGTCGCACGTCAATCACACGTCATGCGGCTGCGCGCGCATCTCTGCCAAATATTTCTGCTGACACTGCAGGATTCTCTTATGGATCCACCCACTTGTGACATCATTTTAAATGACGTTTCTAGTATACGCCTGTATTTACGCCTATTTTCATTACGTATGTGTATTCTTATCTGTATTATCATCTGTCTTAATGCAATGCTTTTCATATATATATTATTACTTGTCAATAATGTATTGCCTATCCCTTCCTGAACCTTCGTGGTGATGGAATATGATTGCCTAGTTCGAACTATGATTCCTTTGTAAGGAATAAAGCCCTTTTCAGAACCTCTAATACCATGGATTCTGCCTCTTATTTTGACTGAGTTATTCTTACTAAACTTTACCGCATAAAAATAGTACAGGTAATTTAAATATTTACCACACTTTCCCTACTGTTGCACTCTTTGAAGTTGGAATCGTAATTTTTACCACTTCCCCATCCAGCACTTTCCCTACTGTTGCACTCACTGGAGTGGGAATCGTAATTTTTACGCCTCCGCTATCCAGCACTTTCCCTACTGTTGAAATCACTGAAGTAGGAATAGTAATTTTACCCCTCCGCTATCCTATACTTTCCCTACTGTTGCCCTCACTGGAGTGGGAATAGTTATTTTTAGCCCTCCGCTATCCAAAACTTTCCCTACTGTTGCACTCACTGGAGTGGGAATAGTCATTTTTATCCCTCCGCTATCCAATACTTTCCCTACTGTTGCTCTCACTGGAGTGAGAATAGTAATTATTACCCCTCCGCTATCCAGCACTTTCCCTACAGTTGGACTCTCTGGAGTGGGAATAGTAATTTTTACCCCTCCGCTATTCAATACTTTCCTTACTGTTGCACTCACTGGCGTGGACATAGTAATTTTTACCCCTCTTCTATCCAACACTTTCCCTACTGTTGCACTCTTTGAAGTGAGAATAGTAATTTTTACCACTTCGCTATCCAGCACTTTCCCTACTGTTGCAATCACTGGAGTGGGAATAGTAATTTATACCCCTCCGCTATCCCATACTTTCCCTACTGTTGCACTCACTGGAGTGGGAATAGTCATTTTTACCACTCCGCTATCCAACACATTCCCTACTGTTGCACTCTTTGGAGTGGGAATAGTAATTTTTACCCCTTCGCTATCCATCACTTTCCCTATTGTTGCAATCCCTGGGCTGGGAATAGTAATTATTACCCCTTTGTTATCTAACACTTTCCCTACTGATGCACTCACTGGAGTGGGAATAGTAATTTCCCCCCTATGGTATCCAACACTTTCCCTACTGTTGCACTCACTGGAGTGGGAATAGTATTTTTTACCTCTCCACTATCCGAAACTTTCCCTACTGTTGCACTCACTGGAGTGGGAATAATTATTTTTACCTCTACGTGATCCAAAACTTTCCCTACTGTTGCACTCATTGGACTGGGAATAGTAATTTTTACCCTTCCACTATCCAGCCCTTTCCCTACTGTTGAACTCAATGGAGTGGGAATAGTCATTTTTACCCCTCCGCTATCCAGCACTTTCCCTACTGTTGAACTCACTGGAGTGGGAATAGTTATTTTTAGTCCTCCGCTATCCAAAACTTTCCCTACTGTTGCATTCACTGGAGTGGGAATAGTAATGTTTACCCCTCCACTATCCAATACTTTCCCCACTGTTGCACTCACTGGAGTATGAATAGTAATTTTTACCCTTCCGCTATCCAGCACTTTCCCTACTGTTGCACTCACTGGAGTGGGAATAGTAATAATTACACCTCTGCTATCCAGCACTTTCCCTACTGTTGCACTCACTGGAGTGGGAATAGTAATTTTTGCCCCTCCGCTATCCAATACTTTCCTTACTGTTGCACTCACTGGCGTGGGAATATAAATTTTTACCCCTCTGCTATCCAACACTTTCCCTACTGTTGCACTCTTTGAAGTTGGAATAGTAATTTTTACCACTTCCCCATCCAGCACTTTCCCTACTGTTGCACTCACTGGAGTGGGAATCGTAATTTTTACCCCTCCGCTATCCAGCACTTTCCCTACTGTTGAAATCAATGAAGTAGGAATAGTAATTTTACCCCTCCGCTATCCAATACTTTCCCTACTGTTGCCCTCACTGGAGTGGGAATAGTTATTTTTAGCCCTCCGCTATCCTAAACTTTCCCTACTGTTGCACTCACTGGAGTGGGAATAGTCATTTTTACCCCTCCTCTATCCAATACTTTCGCTACTGTTGCTCTCACTGGAGTGAGAATAGTAATTTTTACCCCTCCGCTATCCAATACTTTCCTTACTGTTGCACTCACTGGCGTGGAAATAGTAATTTTTACCCCTCTTCTATCCAACACTTTCCCTACTGTTGCACTCTTTGAAGTGAGAATAGTAATTTTTACCACTTCGCTATCCAGCACTTTCCCTACTGTTGCAATCACTGGAGTGGGAATAGTAATTTATACCCCTCCGCTATCCCATACTTTCCCTACTGTTGCACTCACTGGAGTGGGAATAGTAATTTTTACCACTCCGCTATCCAACACATTCCCTACTGTTGCACTCTTTGGAGTGGAAATAGTTATTTTTACCCATTCGCTATCCATCACTTTCCCTATTGTTGCAATCCCTGGGGTGGGAATAGTAATTATTACCCCTTTGTTATCTAACACTTTCCCTACTGATGCACTCACTGGAGTGTGAATAGTAATTTTCCCCCTATGGTATCCAACACTTTTCCTACTGTTGCACTCACTGAAGTGGGAATAGTCATTTTTACCCCTCCAATATCCAACATGTTCCCTACTGTTGCACTCACTGGAGTTGGAATAGTAAATGTAATTCTTCTACTATCCAAGATTTACCCTACTTTTGCACTCAATGGAGTGGGAATAGTAAATGTTTACCCCTCCGCTGTCCAGCACTTTCCCTTTTGTTGAACTCACTGGAGTAGGAATAGTAATTTTTACCCCTCCGCTATCCAATACTTTCCCTACTGTAGCCCTCACTGTAGTGGGAATAGTATTGTTACCCCTCCTCTAACCAATAATTTCCCAACTGTTGCACTCACTGGAGTGGGAATAGTAATTTTTACCCTTCTGCTATCCAGCACTTTCCCTACTGTTGCACTCAGTGGAGTGGGAATAGTAATTATTACACCTATGCTATACAGCACTTTCCCTACTGTTGCACTCACTGGAGTGGGAATAGTATTTTTTGCCCCTCCGTTACCCAATACTTTTCTTACTGTTGCACTCACTGGTGTGGGAATAGTAATTTTTACTCCTCAGCTATCCAACACTTTCCCTACTGTTGCACTCTTTGAAGTTGGAATAGTAATTTTTACCACTTCGCTATCCAGCACTGTCCCTACTGTTGCAGTCACTGGAGTGGAAATAGTAATTTTTACCCCTCTTCTATCCAACACTTTCCCTACTGTTGCACTCTTTGAAGTGAGAATAGTAATTTTTACCACTTCGCTATCCAGCACTTTCCCTACTGTTGCAATCACTGGAGTGAGAATAGTAATTATTACCCCTCCGCTATCCAGCACTTTCCCTACTGTTGCACTCTCTGGAGTGGGAATAGTAATTTTTACCCCTCCGCTATTCAATACTTTCCTTACTGTTGCACTCACTGGCGTGGAAATAGTAATTTTTACCCCTCTTCTATCCAACACTTTCCCTACTGTTGCACTCTTTGAAGTGAGAATAGTAATTTTTACCACTTCGCTATCCAGCACTTTCCCTACTGTTGCAATCACTGGAGTGGGAATAGTAATTTATACCCCTCCGCTATCCCATACTTTCCCTACTGTTGCACTCACTGGAGTGGGAATAGTCATTTTTACCACTCCGCTATCCAACACATTCCCTACTGTTGCACTCTTTGGAGTGGGAATAGTAATTTTTACCCCTTCGCTATCCATCACTTTCCCTATTGTTGCAATCCCTGGGGTGGGAATAGTAATTATTACCCCTCTGTTATCTAACACTTTCCCTACTGATGCACTCACTGGAGTGGGAATAGTAATTTCCCCCCTATGGTATCCAACACTTTCCCTACTGTTGCACTCACTGGAGTGGGAATAGTATTTTTTACCTCTCCACTATCCGAAACTTTCCCTACTGTTGCACTCACTGGAGTGGGAATAATTATTTTTACCCCTACGTGATCCAAAACTTTCCCTACTGTTGCACTCATTGGACTGGGAATAGTAATTTTTACCCTTCCACTATCCAGCCCTTTCCCTACTGTTGAACTCACTGGAGTGGGAATAGTCATTTTTACCCCTCCGCTATCCAGCACTTTCCCTACTGTTGAACTCACTGGAGTGGGAATAGTTATTTTTAGTCCTCCGCTATCCAAAACTTTCCCTACTGTTGCATTCACTGGAGTGGGAATAATAATGTTTACCCCTCCACTATCCAATACTTTCCCCACTGTTGCACTCACTGGAGTATGAATAGTAATTTTTACCCTTCCGCTATCCAGCACTTTCCCTACTGTTGCACTCACTGGAGTGGGAATAGTAATAATTACACCTCTGCTATCCAGCACTTTCCCTACTGTTGCACTCACTGGAGTGGGAATAGTAATTTTTGCCCCTCTGCTATCCAATACTTTCCTTACTGTTGCACTGACTGGCGTGGGAATATAAATTTTTACCCCTCTGCTATCCAACACTTTCCCTACTGTTGCACTCTTTGAAGTTGGAATAGTAATTTTTACCACTTCCCCATCCAGCACTTTCCCTACTGT
Organism: Triturus cristatus; assembly: GCF_964204655.1. NCBI lineage: Eukaryota > Metazoa > Chordata > Amphibia > Caudata > Salamandridae > Triturus > Triturus cristatus. The sequence goes on along the minus strand of NC_140589.1, from coordinate 1,457,048,967 downwards.
TGCACTCACTGGAGTGGGAATCGTAATTTTTACCCCTCCGCTATCCAGCACTTTCCCTACTGTTGAAATCAATGAAGTAGGAATAGTAATTTTACCCCTCCGCTATCCAATACTTTCCCTACTGTTGCCCTCACTGGAGTGGGAATAGTTATTTTTAGCCCTCCGCTATCCAAAACTTTCCCTACTGTTGCACTCACTGGAGTGGGAATAGTCATTTTTACCCCTCCTCTATCCAATACTTTCGCTACTGTTGCTCTCACTGGAGTGAGAATAGTAATTTTTACCCCTCCGTTATCCAATACTTTCCTTACTGTTGCACTCACTGGCGTGGAAATAGTAATTTTTACCCCTCTCCTATCCAACACTTTCCCTACTGTTGCACTCTTTGAAGTGAGAATAGTAATTTTTACCACTTTGCTATCCAGCACTTTCCCTACTGTTGCAATCACTGGAGTGGGAATAGTAATTTATACCCCTCCGCTATCCCATACTTTCCCTACTGTTGCACTCACTGGAGTGGGAATAGTAATTTTTACCACTCCGCTATCCAACACATTCCCTACTGTTGCACTCTTTGGAGTGGAAATAGTTATTTTTACCCATTCGCTATCCATCACTTTCCCTATTGTTGCAATCCCTGGGGTGGGAATAGTAATTATTACCCCTTTGTTATCTAACACTTTCCCTACTGATGCACTCACTGGAGTGTGAATAGTAATTTTCCCCCTATGGTATCCAACACTTTTCCTACTGTTGCACTCACTGAAGTGGGAATAGTCATTTTTACCCCTCCAATATCCAACATGTTCCCTACTGTTGCACTCACTGGAGTTGGAATAGTAAATGTAATTCTTCTACTATCCAAGATTTACCCTACTTTTGCACTCAATGGAGTGGGAATAGTAAATGTTTACCCCTCCGCTGTCCAGCACTTTCCCTTTTGTTGAACTCACTGGAGTAGGAATAGTAATTTTTACCCCTCCGCTATCCAATACTTTCCCTACTGTAGCCCTCACTGTAGTGGGAATAGTATTGTTACCCCTCCTCTAACCAATAATTTCCCAACTGTTGCACTCACTGGAGTGGGAATAGTAATTTTTACCCTTCTGCTATCCAGCACTTTCCCTACTGTTGCACTCAGTGGAGTGGGAATAGTAATTATTACACCTATGCTATACAGCACTTTCCCTACTGTTGCACTCACTGGAGTGGGAATAGTATTTTTTGCCCCTCCGTTACCCAATACTTTTCTTACTGTTGCACTCACTGGTGTGGGAATAGTAATTTTTACTCCTCAGCTATCCAACACTTTCCCTACTGTTGCACTCTTTGAAGTTGGAATAGTAATTTTTACCACTTCGCTATCCAGCACTGTCCCTACTGTTGCAGTCACTGGAGTGGAAATAGTAATTTTTACCCCTCTTCTATCCAACACTTTCCCTACTGTTGCACTCTTTGAAGTGAGAATAGTAATTTTTACCACTTCGCTATCCAGCACTTTCCCTACTGTTGCAATCACTGGAGTGAGAATAGTAATTATTACCCCTCCGCTATCCAGCACTTTCCCTACTGTTGCACTCTCTGGAGTGGGAATAGTAATTTTTACCCCTCCGCTATTCAATACTTTCCTTACTGTTGCACTCACTGGCGTGGAAATAGTAATTTTTACCCCTCTTCTATCCAACACTTTCCCTACTGTTGCACTCTTTGAAGTGAGAATAGTAATTTTTACCACTTCGCTATCCAGCACTTTCCCTACTGTTGCAATCACTGGAGTGGGAATAGTAATTTATACCCCTCCGCTATCCCATACTTTCCCTACTGTTGCACTCACTGGAGTGGGAATAGTCATTTTTACCACTCCGCTATCCAACACATTCCCTACTGTTGCACTCTTTGGAGTGGGAATAGTAATTTTTACCCCTTCGCTATCCATCACTTTCCCTATTGTTGCAATCCCTGGGGTGGGAATAGTAATTATTACCCCTCTGTTATCTAACACTTTCCCTACTGATGCACTCACTGGAGTGGGAATAGTAATTTCCCCCCTATGGTATCCAACACTTTCCCTACTGTTGCACTCACTGGAGTGGGAATAGTATTTTTTACCTCTCCACTATCCGAAACTTTCCCTACTGTTGCACTCACTGGAGTGGGAATAATTATTTTTACCCCTACGTGATCCAAAACTTTCCCTACTGTTGCACTCATTGGACTGGGAATAGTAATTTTTACCCTTCCACTATCCAGCCCTTTCCCTACTGTTGAACTCACTGGAGTGGGAATAGTCATTTTTACCCCTCCGCTATCCAGCACTTTCCCTACTGTTGAACTCACTGGAGTGGGAATAGTTATTTTTAGTCCTCCGCTATCCAAAACTTTCCCTACTGTTGCATTCACTGGAGTGGGAATAATAATGTTTACCCCTCCACTATCCAATACTTTCCCCACTGTTGCACTCACTGGAGTATGAATAGTAATTTTTACCCTTCCGCTATCCAGCACTTTCCCTACTGTTGCACTCACTGGAGTGGGAATAGTAATAATTACACCTCTGCTATCCAGCACTTTCCCTACTGTTGCACTCACTGGAGTGGGAATAGTAATTTTTGCCCCTCTGCTATCCAATACTTTCCTTACTGTTGCACTGACTGGCGTGGGAATATAAATTTTTACCCCTCTGCTATCCAACACTTTCCCTACTGTTGCACTCTTTGAAGTTGGAATAGTAATTTTTACCACTTCCCCATCCAGTACTTTCCCTACTGTTGCACTCACTGGAGTGGGAATCGTAATTTTTACCCCTCCGCTATCCAGCACTTTCCCTACTGTTGAAATCAATGAAGTAGGAATAGTAATTTTACCCCTCCGCTATCCAATACTTTCCCTACTGTTGCCCTCACTGGAGTGGGAATAGTTATTTTTAGCCCTCCGCTATCCAAAACTTTCCCTACTGTTGCACTCACTGGAGTGGGAATAGTCATTTTTACCCCTCCTCTATCCAATACTTTCGCTACTGTTGCTCTCACTGGAGTGAGAATAGTAATTTTTACCCCTCCGTTATCCAATACTTTCCTTACTGTTGCACTCACTGGCGTGGAAATAGTAATTTTTACCCCTCTTCTATCCAACACTTTCCCTACTGTTGCACTCTTTGAAGTGAGAATAGTAATTTTTACCACTTTGCTATCCAGCACTTTCCCTACTGTTGCAATCACTGGAGTGGGAATAGTAATTTATACCCCTCCGCTATCCCATACTTTCCCTACTGTTGCACTCACTGGAGTGGGAATAGTAATTTTTACCACTCCGCTATCCAACACATTCCCTACTGTTGCACTCTTTGGAGTGGAAATAGTTATTTTTACCCATTCGCTATCCATCACTTTCCCTATTGTTGCAATCCCTGGGGTGGGAATAGTAATCCCTTTGTTATCTAACACTTTCCCTACTGATGCACTCACTGGAGTGTGAATAGTAATTTTCCCCCTATGGTATCCAACACTTTCCCTACTGTTGCACTCACTGGAGTGGGAATAGTCATTTTTACCCCTCCAATATCCAACATGTTCCCTACTGTTGCACTCACTGGAGTTGGAATAGTAAATGTAATTCTTCTACTATCCAAGATTTACCCTACTTTTGCACTCAATGGAGTGGGAATAGTAAATGTTTACCCCTCCGCTGTCCAGCACTTTCCCTTTTGTTGAACTCACTGGAGTAGGAATAGTAATTTTTACCCCTCCGCTATCCAATACTTTCCCTACTGTAGCCCTCACTGTAGTGGGAATAGTATTGTTACCCCTCCTCTAACCAATAATTTCCCAACTGTTGCACTCACTGGAGTGGGAATAGTAATTTTTACCCTTCTGCTATCCAGCACTTTCCCTACTGTTGCACTCAGTGGAGTGGGAATAGTAATTATTACACCTATGCTATACAGCACTTTCCCTACTGTTGCACTCACTGGAGTGGGAATAGTATTTTTTGCCCCTCCGTTACCCAATACTTTTCTTACTGTTGCACTCACTGGTGTGGGAATAGTAATTTTTACTCCTCAGCTATCCAACACTTTCCCTACTGTTGCACTCTTTGAAGTTGGAATAGTAATTTTTACCACTTCGCTATCCAGCAGTGTCCCTACTGTTGCAGTCACTGGAGTGGGAATAGTCATTTATACCCCTCCGCTATCCAATACTTTCCCTACTATTGCACTCACTGGAGTGGGAATATACATTTTTATCACTCCGCTATCCAACGCTTTCCCTAATATTGCACTCTGTGGAGTGGGAATAGTAATTTTTACCCTTCTGCTATCCAGCACTTTCCCTACTGTTGCACTCACTGGAGTGGGAATCGTAATTTTTACCCTTCTGCTATCCAGCACTTTCCCTACTGTTGAACTCACTGAGGTAGAAATAGTAAGTTTTACCCCTCTGCTATCCAACACTTTCCCTACTGTTGCCCTCACTGGAGTGGGAATAGTTATTTTTACCCCTCCGCTATCCAATACTTTCCCTACTGTTGCACTCACTGGAGTGCGAATAGTATTTTTTACCATTCCGCTATCCAGCACTTTCCCTACTGTTGCACTCACTGGAGTGGGAATAATAATTATTACCCCTCCACTATCCTGCACTTTCCTACTGTAGCCCTCACTAGAGTGAGAATATACATTTTTAGCCTTCAGCTATCCAAAACTGTCCCTACTGTTGCACTCACTGGAGTGGGAATAGTATTGTTACCCCTCCACTAACCAATAATTTCCCAACTGTTGCACTCACTGGAGTGGGAATAGTAATTTTTACCCTACGGCTATCCAGCACTTTCCCTACTGTTGCACTCACTGGAGCGGGAATAGTAATTATTACACTTATGCTATACAGCACTTTCCCTAGTGTTGCACTCACTGGAGTGGGAATAGTATTTTTTGCCCCTCCGTTACCCAATACTTTTCTAACTGTTGCACTCACTGGCGTGGAAATAGTCATTTTCCCCCTATGGTATCCAACACTTTCCCTACTGTTGCACTCACTGGAGTGGGAATAGTCATTTTTACCCCTCCAATATCCAACATGTTCCCTACTGTTGCACTCACTGGAGTTAGAATAGTAAATGTAATTCTTCTACTATCCAAGATTTACCCTACTTTTGCACTCAATGGAGTGGGAATAGTAAATGTTTACCCCTCCGCTGTCCAGCACTTTCCCTATTGTTGAACTCACTGGAGTAGGAATAGTAATTTTTACCCCTCCGCTATCCAATACTTTCCCTACTGTAGCCCTCACTGTAGTGGGAATAGTATTGTTACCCCTCCTCTAACCAATAATTTCCCAACTGTTGCACTAACTGGAGTGGGAATAGTAATTTTTACCCTTCTGCTATCCAGCACTTTCCCTACTGTTGCACTCAGTGGAGTGGGAATAGTAATTATTACACCTATGCTATACAGCACTTTCACTACTGTTGCACTCACTGGAGTGGGAATAGTATTTTTTGCCCCTCCGTTACCCAATACTTTTCTTACTGTTGCACTCACTGGTGTGGGAATAGTAATTTTTACTCCTCAGCTATCCAACACTTTCCCTACTGTTGCACTCTTTGAAGTTGGAATAGTAATTTTTACCACTTCGCTATCCAGCACTTTCCCTACTGTTGCAGTCACTGGAGTGGGAATAGTAATTTTTACCCCTCCGCTATCCAATACTTTCCCTACTATTGCACTCACTGGAGTGGGAATATACATTTTGATCACTCCGCTATCCAACGCTTTCCCTAATATTGCACTCTGTGGAGTGTGAATAGTAATTTTTACCCTTCTGCTATCCAGCACTTTCCCTACTGTTGCACTCACTGGAGTGGGAATCGTAATTTTTACCCCTCTGCTATCCAGCACTTTCCCTACTGTTGAACTCACTGAGGTAGAAATAGTAAGTTTTACCCCTCTGCTATCCAACACTTTCCCTACTGTTGCCCTGTCTGGAGTGGGAATAGTTATTTTTACCCCTCCGCTATCCAATACTTTCCCTACTGTTGCACTCACTGGAGTGCGAATAGTATTTTTTACCCTTCTGCTATCCAGCACTTTCCCTACTGTTGCACTCACTGGAGTGGGAATAATAATTATTACCCCTCCACTATCCTGCACTTTCCTACTGTAGCCCTCACTAGAGTGAGAATATACATTTTTAGCCTTCAGCTATCCAAAACTGTCCCTACTGTTGCACTCACTGGAGTGGGAATAGTATTGTTACCCCTCCACTAACCAATAATTTCCCAACTGTTGCACTCACTGGAGTGGGAATAGTAATTTTTAACCTACGGCTATCCAGCACTTTCCCTACTGTTGCACTCACTGGAGCGGGAATAGTAATTATTACACCTATGCTATACAGCACTTTCCCTAGTGTTGCACTCACTGGAGTGGGAATAGTATTTTTTGCCCCTCCGTTACCCAATACTTTTCTAACTGTTGCACTCACTGGCGTGGGAATAGTAATTTTTACTCCTCTGCTATCCAACACTTTCCCTACTGTTGCACTCTTTGAAGTTGGAATAGTAATTTTTACCACTTCGCTATCCAGCACTTTCCCTACTGTTGCAGTCACTGGAGTGGGAATAGTAATTTTTACCCCTCCGTTATCCAATACTTTCCCTACTGTTGCACTCACTGGAGTGGGAATATACATTTTTATCACTCCGCTATCCAACGCTTTCCCTACTATTTTACTCTTTGGATTGGGGATAGAAATTTTTACCCTTCCGCTATCCAGCACTTTCCCTACTGTTGCACTCACTGGAGTGGGAATCATAATTTTTACCCCTCTGCTATCCAGCACTTTCCCTACTGTTGAACTCACTGAGGTAGAAATAGTAATTTTTACCCCTCTGGTATCCAATACTTTCCCTACTGTTGCCCTCACTGGAGTGGGAATAGTTATTTTTACCCCTCCGCTATCCAATACTTTTCCTACTGTTGCACTCACTGGAGTGGGAATAGTATTTTTTACCCTTCCGCTATCCAGCACTTTCCCTACTGTTGCACTCACTGGAGTGGGAATAATAATTATTACCCCTCCGCTATCCTGCACTTTCCTACTGTTGCACTCACTGGAGTGGGAATATACATTTTTACCCCTCCGCTATCCAATAATTTCCTTACTGTTGCACTCAGTGGCGTGGAAATAGTAATTTATACCCCCCTGCTATCCAACACTTTCCCTACTGTCGCACACTTTGGGGTGGGAATAGTAATTTTTACCCCTCTGCTAACACTTTTGCTACTGTTGCACTTATTGCAGTTGGAATAGTAAATTTAATTATTTCACTATGCAACATTTTCCCTATTGTTGTATTTAATGTACTGCGAAATTTTGTTTTAATAGTTTAATGTTTTAATTATTGATATATGTATATATTTTATTTTTATATCATTTAACATTTTAAAAATTAAATAAAGTTAATAGTTAATACATTATTTTAAAGTAAATATATTTTTATGTATAAATTATTATGTTTGCAATTTTTAGTTAGGGCGTGGCTTAGGCGCTGATCGAGATAGCCGCACTCCGATGAGGCTCTGTGATTCCCTGGGCTTCTGCCTGTAATTAATCCGTTAAAACATCCACAACTCATGTCAGGAGACTTCGAATAAACATCGAAAGCGGAGCGGAATGTGATTCCGGAAAAACACAGACAGCGGAGGTGGAGTTTGCCCGGGTTTGGAGCTGCGGCCTAGGGAGGTGATAAAGCCCTGGACTAGATTTGTTGTTGTGCCTGGTCGGACCAGCTGGAACTACTTCCGAGAGAAAACAAAATAGTGATGGTCGCCACACAGCACAATAGCAGGCAAGTGCTTTCAATGCCCGGGGACTGAGAAACAGACCCAGACTATCAGGAGCCGCGAAGTGACGGAGTTGAGTGGAAGCGGGCCCGTAAATAGAGGGGCGCTGGGAAAGAACTGCCGCTTAAGGGGGATGCGCCGAGGGAGAAGTAGAACAGGGCAAAACCTCCAGGTGGGCGCACTTGAGGGTCCCAGGCTCAAAATAAGCGGTGTCTGCCACGACATAGAGACACTAAAGAGAAAGACACCGGCGAAGGCTCGAATAGGGCGGACGGCCCTAATTAACCAAGATGGCGCTGGAGTAGAGAGATGCCTGAGGCCACAAACAGGGAGAAATAACTTGGGACAAGTGGGTCCTGAAATCCAGTACAGTAGAAAAGACAGGCAAGAGCCACCGGACCAATTGAGACCACGTTCCCAAAGGCTGTAACACTAGATTTTAATAGCAGTGGAAGAACCTAATGCCACACGAACAGTGGGCAGCTAAAACAGGGGGCTGGGAGAGAACTATAGAAGAGAACCAGGTTGCATAACCCCCAGCTGAGAAGGAAGGAAAGAGATAATCTTAAATGCCTCAGTGACAATAGAAACCGGTTGATTTGAAACCAGGATTAACTGTGGGGCCCTGACAAGCAAGGAAGAGGACATTCCCGGAGCGGAGAGCCACATGAAGCCTGAGCAACACAGTGGGGTACACGGGAGCACTGGTTGGGGCCCAGGAGTGAATGCCAGAAAGGGTGCACTCAATTGAACAATAATAGCCACGGCCAGAGGAGTGGAGAAAGGCAGTGTGCGGGGGCTTACTAGCAGAGAAGCAAGGGAACAAACAGGGGTCCACAGAACTGCCAAAGGCTCGGGAGTGTACACCGCTCATTGGGGTCCCAGCAGGGCGCCAGTGAACTGGCAAAAATGTCAGGGGCAAGGGATCAAAGGGAGCTCTCCAGACCAAATTGGACAAATTCACCACGCAGAAATTGTCCGAATCAGACACTGTTGTCAAGGGAGGAGACATGACAGGGCTGGGAACGAACAACGGGGACCCATCACTAAAAGACATCATGGATGCCATTGTGGATGTGCATACATCCCTGGAAAATAGAATGGACTCGATAACAGCTGGGGTAACACTGATAGGAGTAGACTTCCATAAAATAAGTGAAAAAGTCAAAAACATGGAAGTGGTCACCGCAGAGTTAAGCGGAGAGTCAAACCATATGAGACAAGAAATCAAAGAGCTCCAAGTCGCCAGTAAGAAGATGAAAAGACTATTGGACGATTACGAAGGTCAATCACGATGTCCATTACCATTTCCAAACTTTATTTCGATCTTATAGACCATAAAAGCAAAAACATAAAATACATACAACACTAAATTTGGGCACTAAGAACATCAATGGACATTACATGATATAGCCATTTACAATGAGTTAAACACAATTCACAACAGTTAAAAAATATAAAAATGTCATTTGTTAGTAAGAGCAAGACAATAGGGAATGGCAAAGGAGCGATTAACATGTGCATGGGGAGATTAAAAACTTGCGGCGCCTGTGCCACATAGAGTTAAGGAACTGAGACACAGCAAAAACAATCGGGGGTGAGTGTCGGTTCTCAAAACTCTAAAGGCCTCCCATGACTGTCTGAGCCCCAGATTCCTGCAGATTGGTAAAAGCCAGTACCTCCTGGGTACATCATATTCTGGACAAAAGAAGAAAACGTGGATGGAAGTCTCTTCTTGGCTATTGCAGGCAGGACAGCTTACAGGGGAAGCTTTTGACCAGTTCTTTGTAAATGCGTGGACCGACAAGCAACCCAGTCTAAATTGAACATAGAGTTTCCTTGCCATAAACGGATGTACATCATCAAGGAAGGGTTCAAATGAATACTGGTCTTTAAAATTGAGGAAGTCAGAGGTTAAGTGGCCTAATTTTGTACTCCCTTGGATTTCGGCCAATCTGAACTGTCTATAAGTTTTAACTTGTTTGAGTCTTAATATTGTCGGGGACACTTCCTCAGGGTGGGTCCATAGGTTCGACCGGCCTTGTCTACGGCACAGATCTTTTATGTGTGTGTACCAGGGTAGTTCACCCACCCCTGGGAGCCCCATGATTGCTTTGCGCTCCGACTGGTAGGCTATTAGCTCTGGGGTCGCCCATAGCCTACACCAAAAAGTCAGGGGACGCAGTCCGATCTCCTCTCATTGGGTCTTGTCCCAAGGTCCATACGTAGGGGGATGAGGGGGGTGCTTTGTGGTAGGTCCAAGAGCTGCCTCATAAACTTATTCTCGGTATCGACCAATCTACCTGCAGGGAGGTGTCCCCAAAGTTCTGCCCCGTACATTACAGAACTCCTGATTTGGACTTTGTATATCTCAGTCAATGGGCCAGGTTGTCTAGATGTGGAGTTCCTGTAAAGTTTTGCTAATCCCCCTGCCATCAGTGCTAACCTTAGGCCTGCCTTTTCTTGTTGTGGGCCCCACCCAAAGGTTTACGGCAATGTAACACCCAGGTAATCGAAGACAGCTACCCTCTCTAGCTGGATACCATTTAGAGAAGGATTAGGGTGAGATGTTTTACTAGGATTAAATACCATATACTTGGTTTTTAGTGTGTTGATCTCTAGGCCTCTATTCTTGCAGAATAGAGAGAAGCTGTCAAGGGTCCTTTGGATGCCCATGGGCAATTTAGATAGTAACAAGGTGTCATCCGCAAACATAATTGCTGGCACCTTGCCACGGGCGAGCTTTGGGGCATCGATGTTGGCTACCTCATTTAGTTGGTCCACCAGGGCATTAATGAAAAGACAGAACAGAGTGGGGGCCAAAACACACCACTGCCTTACACCCCTGTTCACTGGGAAATGTGGAGTCAGTTCTCCATGTTTCCCGAATCTCACCTGGGCACAATTTCCAGTGTGCAATCTCTTGATCAAAGAGAGCAAGTAGGGGGGAATGCCCAGTTGCTCTAGAACTGCCCAACGTTTGTCACGGGGCACCAAATCAAAGGCTGATTTAAGATCAATGAAGATCAAATAGAGGCTCCCACCCTCTATAGTCACCGTCTTCCAATATAATAATTGGAGCCTGAAAATTTGGTCAATGGTAGAAATATTTTTAAGGAAGCCGGCCTGATACGGACTCAGGATCTCACACTCGTCCACCCAGGACTGGAGGCGCTCCAGAACAATCCTGGCAAACAGCTTCTGGGTTATGTCAATCAAGCTGATTGGCCTATAGTTGGTGGGTAGGAGGGGAGGTCCTTTCTTATATACTGGGAACATTTCTGCCCCTAACCAGGTATTCGGTATTTCCATGCCACTTAAAATGGCATTAAATATTACACATAAATATTGGCCCCAGATATTGGGCTGCTCCCGAAATAGGTCCCCGGGAATCTTGTCTAGTCCAGGGGCCTTTCCAAGAGGAAGCTTCCCAATTGCACTAAGCACTTTGTCAGGGTGAATCCTCCATCGTCTTCAGGGGGTTCCCCACAACAGTTGGTGAGATTTCCCCTGTGGTCTCTACAATGTCCTGGGTGGAATACAATGATTGGAAAGGAAGTTTCCAGGTGTCTGCTGCAATATTCGGCTCAATGGGTGAGCTCTCTGAGGTGCTGGTTGTTCGAACCAGGGTCCAGAACGCCCTCATGTCTCTAGTAGTGAGGGCCTGTTTTATTGGATCCCATCTTTGAGACTCCCACTCCGTTTTGGCTATCTTTAGAGTATCATTATATAGAGCCCTCCTGATTTTTATCAGAGATCTGTCTTTTAGTTTTATGGCATCAATGAGGGTACCCTTTTCCATTCAGCAAGATTTATTAAACCAAGTGGTTTTAGTGGTCCTCTTGCCTTTAGAGTAAATCAAGGGATTAAAGATGTTGGTCAAACTAGTGGTCAGATCTGTGTGGATGGTCGTAAGTTGAGCGGTAATACCATTAGTGTTGGGGGTCTGTGCGGCCTTCTCCGTTACCAATAAAGGTGGAATAATTAGGGAGTACAGGGCAGCGATCTTGCCTGGTGACTGCTTCAGGGTTTCCCACCTAATTCTCCTCCTGTTGTTGTCTAAAGATAGATTGGTACCAGTAAGGTTGCTAGTGATTGGGGAACTAAAAGTTCCGAAAGCTTAAGATTGAGTACCAGAGCGTTGTGGTCGCTGTCGTGTCTGGCACAGACAGCGAAATCGACAACCCATTGCCATATACTTGCTTCCACCAAAATGTAGTCCAATAAAGATGCTTTCCCCGGTCTATTGAAAGTGGATTTTCCAGGTTGGTCTGACTTGGTATGACTGTTACATGCCCTCAATGCATGGGTTAGTGTGACTGCGTTGATCTGTAATACCAGGGGGGTCCAAGCTCTCACCGGAGGGATCAGCGGTTCAGGAATCAGCCAAAGGGAATCCTCAGCAGTGAGCGAAGGGTCAGTAGAGAGGGATAGGGGCTCAAACTGACAGTTAAAATCACCACCTATCACCAACCTGGTATTTGGGGGAACTAGCTCGATGAATGTAGTAAGCATATCTATGGTCTGGGATTCCTGGGCAAAGGACACCGGACGGGAATGGAAGTTAATAAATGCAATTTTGGTCCCAGCATTAAAAGTAAGGAGGGTACACAGGATGTCATCCGAAGAGGTGATCAGCTGTTCAACAGTACAGTCCAGGTGTGTAGCAATCCATGTGCCTAACCCACCTGATGGCCTGCCTCTGCACCCCGTGGTTGCTAGCACATTAAAAGTTGCAAAGCCCCTCATGACAGTGTCCTCTCTGGCCCATGTCTCCTGGAACATACATACATCATGATTTTGTACAAACTGTATCCAATCAGGATTTTGGAGTTTGTTTTTGATACCAGCAATGTTCCATGTCAACACCCTCAGCTGGGGACCCAGGTTCGAGATGGTAGCTCTAGTGCAAGGGGCCCATGGTGATGGATAGTTGAAAGAATAAAAAAGGCCAAGGTGTGTAGTTGGATCCCTGTGGGCAGTGCACGAGGGCTGGGGGACGGGTCAGCCAAAATTCAGACTGTCCGAGGATTACTAAAGTTAATAACTATACAGTCTCCTTTGATTGACTTAGGGTTCTTTGCAACCCAACCCACTCTCCGAACTAGTAATATCTCTCCTGCCCTCTCATAGGGAAACTTTCCATGCCTGGTGAGCCAGTAAAGGCACTTGTTTCTCAATTCCAGCCGTGTTTCTGTCTGACCAGTTTTTATTTCAGGTACACTGGTTAAAATTGTAACATAAGGGAGAGAGGCTGGGGGTAAATCAATTGTTGGGAGGGCCAGGGGGGCTGGGCCTGCGTCCATGTTGTCTGCTGGATTGGGCACCTCCCTGTCCGTCATCTGACCAGGATGGAAGCTCGCTCTCTGCATGCTAGGGCCCCTGATGCTAGGAATGCCCTTCCTTGTTTGAGCACGGTGTATACCGGGTTCCTCGCCAAGGGAGTGAAAGTTGCCTACTTGGGCAATCACGATGTAACAATATCTAGATAATTGGAATTTCCGAGAAGGAGGAAGGTGTGGCAGCAGACCTTTTTGTTGAATACTTAATTTGCAATCATCTGAAACCAAAGACCTTGTCAGAATTTTTCACGGTTAAGAGAGCGTACAGGATTCCCGGAGGTAGACCAAAACTGGGTGTCTCCCCACAGCCCCTGCTAGCGAGTCTTTAAAACTTCAGGGACCGAGACATTATAATACAAACTGCCCGCACAACCGCTCCGATCAAATATGAAAAATGCGAAATCACCTTCTACCCAAACTTCACATTCACCGTGCAGAGACAAAAGCAAACCTTTTTGGAGATCAAGAAGCAACAAAGAGATAAGGTATCCTATATTCGATGCTGTTTCCAGTGAAGCTCTGGGTTGAAGCGGAGGGAAGGTCCTGGTTCTTTGATACCCCAGAAGAGCGGCAGACTGGCTGAAGGGATGGAGGCTGTCAAGAGAGCATAACCCCCGAAAAGGAAAAGAACACTCCCCAACTAGCAAACCATCACAACAAGGGAGGAACGCAAGATCCATAAATGAAGGCGAACGATGGGAATAGCGAACACAGCTTAAAGGACTGTCGGGCGCGGTGTCACCACTGGACTGTGTCAAGCAGGGAACGATAAGTGACTCCATTAACATTGTGAAACTATTGATAGAGATATGAGGGTGCATTAAGCAAAGATGGCGGACACAGGGGAATCCGGCCTGGGCCCCCCTCACATTACTTTTCGTTAGTTTACACATAGGGCGACAGGCACTCTGCATAGTTGGGGATATGGGCAGTTCGGAGTCCAGAGTGCAGGGGAGCAGGGAGGGGGGGTAAGGGGGTTTTGATATTCTTGTTGTTTCAGTTAGATACAGAATCACATATTATATCAAGGGACATGGGAGGGACATTGGGAGGGGGGGATCAGTCTAGTGGTACTCACTGGTCACAGACCGGCCCCTTGCTTGGACACAATTGACAAAGGGTGGAGGATGGGACGACTGATGTGGCGGTGATCTATGAGCAGAAACATGGGCATATTGGGTGATAAAAGATTCAGGCTCCTATCCTGGAACATAAATGGATTAAGGGACAAATTCAAAAGAGAAATCATATTGCAATTTATTAAACGACAAGCCCCTGAAGTAGTTCTACTCCAAGAGACACACTTAATAGGTAACACGTTCAAGCCCCTGGCTGGATGGGGCTACCAACTTGGTACTCAGGGTTCACGATGGAGTCACAAGGAGTGGGTATTATGAAGAAAAGATCCTTCCCAATGGCAATAGACCAAACCAGCACTGACATATTGAGTAGATATGCTGCTGTATCTGGAAATTGGGAGGGCGAAACACTGCCCATTGTGTCGATGTACGCACCACCAGGCCTGCAGGAGGCGGCATTTCGAGATTTAGGAAATGTTATGCTAACGTTCCCTACAGAAAAATAATTAATAGGGGGAGACTTTAATTCCGTATTGTCGGGCGGTTAGATCAACTTCCTCCCCGAGATATAACACAGTCGCAACTGATACTCCTACACTTCCTGGATGCAATGGGGCTAGTAGATGCATGGTGAGTTTGGAAACGGAAAAGGGAGTAGAATAGCGCCAATAAACCCCAGGCACGTCCAAAATCCAGAGATTAAAATGAAGATCATTCAAGAAATAGAACATTACTTTAGAGAAAATTAGGGATCAGTGGAATCAGCCCAGATCCTCTGGGAAGCCTTTAAAACGGTGGTTGCGGGGGCACGCTGTATCCCAGATTGCTGGAGTGAAGAATTAAAAAAGTGCAGAACTAGTCAGACTAGAAGAGGAGCTATTGGAACTAGAGGGAGAACTTGCTACAACAGAGGAACAGGGCAAAACAGACATTCACAACCTAAAGAAAGAGGAATATAGGAGCGTGGCGACATAAATGGCGAAAACACTAAGCAGGCACAAATTAGGAAGAATATACAAGCTAGGGCATCAAGCGGGGAGGCTGTTGGCGTGGCTGGACAAGAGAGAACTGGCGAGTCAGCTGGTCACAGAACTACTTGTAGACTCTGGGGACAGTCTCTCAGACACACAGGAAATTGCTAATGAATTTGCCAAGTACTATAAGCTAATATACACATCTTAGACCACTAGACAGCTGGGAGAGTCATAGGCATTATTGTTAGAAATGACACTTCTGGTGATAGCAACAGAAGATATGGCACTGCTGGACAGTGACCTCAGAAAGGAGGAGGTAACACAGGCCATAAGAGCACTCCAATCCAGGAAAGCGATGGGCCCAAATGGCCTCGCTATTGAGCTTTACAAGTTGAGGCCCGATAGAATAGCCCCTCACCTTAAAAAAATGTATGAGGAAAGCCTCAAGAGGGCTCCAAAGGACCAGAGAATAGCCACTCTTGTAGTTATACATAGAGACGGAAAACCCAAAAATAAATGCTCGTCATATCGACCTAACTCGCTGTTGAATGCAGAGGTCAAAATATTAGCCAAATTGCTGGCCACCCGGCTGGTCCTGGTCATTTCTGGATTGGTCCACCCTGACCAATCGGGCTTCATGCCATCATGGAATACATCGTTAAACCTTCGTCGATTACATGGGGTCATGGGAAGGGTGGATACTATAAGGGAGTATGCGGTGGTGGTGTCCTTGGATACCACCATGGTGTTTGACACCATTGAGTGGCCATACCTGTTTGCAGTCTTGGAAAAACTCGGGTTTGGTCCAGAATGTATTAACTGGATTAGACTCCTTTATACTGACCCACTTGCACAGGTAGTTCTCAACAACAAAATGTCAGACGTTTTCACACTTCAAAGGGGGACGATACAGGGTTGCCCCTTGTCACCACTTTTATTTGCATTAACACTAGAGCCCCTAGCATTCTGGATACGTAAAGACCCCATTATCAGGGGGTTATGGTGGGCAGAGGTGTGGGAAGACCGTATCTCACTCTATGCAGATGATATTTTGTTGTATCTGGCCTCTCCTGAGAGATCTCTACATTGGGTTCTCAGTATATTTACTAATTTTGGTACATACTCCAGTTACACCATTAGCTGGTCAAAATTGCTTATATTTGTATTGAAAGGTAATAAGCCTTCCCTGCCCAAAGAATGAAAGGTGGCGGGGGCCAAAGATGGATTCAAGTATCTCTGACTCTTCATCACTAAAGATCCCAAATTGTTCGTTACATATAATTTGGTGCCGCCGCTATAGCGCCTAAGGCATGATGTGGAGAACTGGAAGACTCTTCCTCTATCACTATTAGGCAGAGCAGCACTCTTTAAAATGATGTCCTTGCCTCACTTCCTATATGCAACAACTCACCTAACCCAGTTCCCATGTCCTACTTTGCGGCGGTGGAAAGTGCACAAAGAACTTTACTTTGGGGAAGTAGTCTGCCACGAATATCATTCTCAAAGTTATTAAGAGGTTAGTATGATGGGCAGCACTGTTAGCTGACATTACCCACTGCATGTACCGACCCCAGAATGATCCAGGATATGCTATGGATAGGTGGCTCTTACCTGGGGGAAATTACCCCTTCCTATCCCTAGGCGATAAAATCTGCCCTTCGCGAACCCCCCCAAAGAGAGATTTTCAAAGTTAAATAAATAAAAGTGAAACCTGAATCAGGCTGGCTTCATCTGTAAAAACCTTCATTTAATATTTCTTAATTACCAAGGCTAGTAGTGGACCATTACGAGCTGGATGTGGCGGCTGTGGGTCCCTCCATCTGAGCTAAGAAGGAATCCGCCTCCTTAGGATTACTGATGTTATGCATTTTATTCCTCCACATGATTTTTAACATAGCCGAGAACTTCATCTGGACCTGAACACCTTTACCACACAAATCGTTCATCTTGGTGCCTAACTCCCATTGTCTCTGTGCCGTTCTATTTCCTATATCAGACCTCACATGATAATTAAAGTCCCCAAGGATCTCTCCTTCAACGCGCCCCACTAAAACCAGCTCTTTAACCGCATAGGTGAAAAGGTTCATCAGGAGGACTGGTTGGAAGCACTGGCATAGACAAAGGAGATATCAATTTCCTCCAAACGAAAATTGGTACAGTTGAAAATATTACACAGAGTTTGCTTTACAGGGCCAGCATTAGTCAAGATGGGATATTGGGAAGACCCTAGTTGCAGAAGACAGTGTGGCCGAGAGGGCACGTTTTTACATATCATATGGGACTGCTCCCACATTAGTAAGTTTTGGAGTGATGTAGCCCGGTGTAAGAAGGAGGTTCTTGGAGAGGGACTCATACTGGAGGCCAAAAGATATCTGCTAAATGTATGGGAACCGAAAAATTTGGGTAGTAAAGAGAAAACATGGGTGTCGCTGGGTCAGATGGTCGCTAAGCGAAATATTGCAAAGAAATGTGGGGTTTAGGAGGCTCCGACAGTGGTGGAATGGAAACAAGACATGCATTGGTGCATGTTTAGGGAGCATACAGTGTATGTATCCAGGGGGTGCCCGAGGAAGTGGACGCAAATATGGGGTAAATGGAATGAATACAGGGGGGGGCATTTGTGTGCCACCCAGTTTACCGCCGCTACTGTCCCCTAATGAGCCAGAGTCTTAGATTATGGAACCAGTCTAACCAAATGACGTACTAATTAGTGAGAGTAAACCATATGTCCCAAAGCAATTATTAATGTAAATCACGGAATGTACTAAGTGATGTCTGTACTGTTATTTGTTATCAATAAAAATATTTTTTTTTTATATTTAGTTAAAATGTATATTAAATGTAATTTATTTTGTTAAAGATAATATTAATATTGTATATATTTAATATATATTATTTTATTTTATTTATATTTTTAAATCGATATTTTTCACATGTATATTTTTAACTTCTATATTTTTGATTCAATATTTTTTTATTTACCTGTTTAAGTATAGGGAGTCGATATATTTACAATCTACATATTTTTTCTGATATTTTTACAATTAATATTTTTATCATTGATATTCTATCAGTGAACCAACAAAAGGGTATGTTCTTTTGCCATTATTTCCTTGGGAGGATAAAGAGTGGTCATGTTTGAGGTTGCTCATACCATCTGGTACCCTGGCAAGGTTAGAGGCTCAGATGGGGCACTGTGAGCTAGCTAGGAACCAGGCCAACATTTTCTGATGATGTGTGTGTCTCATTCCCCATATTCTGAAGCTTATGTTGTCCAGAAACACAGTCCTTCTTAATTCATAGTGTATAACATGGCTCCACCAATGTTCAAGGTCAGACACTAATTTCATGGGTCTCCTGAGTAGTTCTTGTGTGTGCCCAAGGTCTCCTTTTCACCTTATAATGAGACATCCGTGGTGTTAAAGATTTAATCCTCCTCAGCTTAATAGGAACTCCTATTTTAGTCCGATGGTTGTTCAAGCTTGAACCTTTAAAAGGGTTACCCCACTATAGTATTTCTTTTCCCTTCTTTGAACTTCCATTTATTAAATATGGCCCTAGCAGCTTACATCCCTGTTAGCTGCAGGCATGCTGTTACAGCATTATTACAACAACAAGTGTTCCCTTTTGGAGGGGAAGATGTTAGCTTTGTGGTTGAGGCCCATGAAACATATAAAACAGAGGTATTTTATTCATGGGTCCATTTTCCTGCAGTCGATGGCACTTCACTAACATATCACAACTAAGGGTGGGCGGAGTTTGCGAAGTTGCACCAGGTGAAATTCCGCGGAGTTGCTTAAAAACTCAGTGAAATTCCACAGAGTTCTGTTCAGCACTACTTTTGAACAAAAGCAGTTAAGCTCACAGTCTCTGGTTTGGGAAGCCTAACATCCCTCCCTTCCTCCCTTCACATTAGTGGGTCCTTCAAGGGAAAAGGAGGGAAGAATGCATGGGTGGAGACAGTTTGAAATCGAGTCAAAGGAATTAGTGTGGCTCCACATGGGACTCACCCATGCCCCTCCCAGTTTGCAGGGGATTAAGACTCCCCCACTTCTAGTAAGACTAGTAAGACTCCCCACTTAATGACTTTTAAGTGTGTTTTCATCTCTCATAACTGCAACACAAACTGACAAATAATCAACAAAAGTCAATAATAGTTGTAATTTGTTTTTTGGAAGATTCTTGTAGATCTTATAAAGTTAAATATTCTGCTTTCCATTGTACAGTCTGGTCTCTTCAGGCATGCCATTCACTCACCCTGCAGACTTTGAAACTCCTAAGAAACCAATATGACCAACCAGTCAGGCTCTGGAATGAGTCTGGGCAGTGGAGTAGCTTGAAGACCTTCTCCCTGAGCAGCAGCTCCTCGAGGTTGCTTCCTGCAGCCAGCGTCTGGATTACGTCGACCTGCCTGCAGCTACATTTCAGATCAGCGACCAGTAGATCTCGCAGGTCCAGGAGCCATATACCCTGCACCCCTGTGAGCCTGAAGACAGGGGATAGCCCCTAAGGGGAAATGACAGAATCCAAGCCCCCTCCAGCTTACTACCGTATAGCTAGGGACTTCTGGGAGGAAAGGAGGGAGGAGACTCGTCAGAGTCCAGACAATGCAGGCATGTCTGAAGAGTCTGGGGCAGGATCAAAGGGGTTGGTGCTCCACGGCGTGTTCTCCTGCATGTAAACAGGCAGAGGGGGCATGAAATTCAGAGTGCACAAAACGGGGTGAGCAGTAAGTGAGTCAGGAAACTCTGCTCCTTCAGCGGAGGGTAGAGTTTTGCGAACTCCACGCTCCAAGCGGAGTGCAGAGTGGGCAAAGCTCTGCTAACTCCACCGGCGAAGTGGAGTTTGCCTCCCACCCTTAATCACAACTACACTCTAGCTGCATTACCACAGCAAAACAGACATTATGAAAAATTTGAATTAGCATTACATTTTCAGGAACATCACAATTGGCTCAAAGGTGCCCTCTCACATCCACTAAATAATGTGAAACTGGGTGCCCTCAGCAATGATGGGGCAACCTGGTCAGTTTTAGCAAGCTACACACCATACCCAACTTTGGCACCACTAACTATTGCAGAAATTCATTCCACAGGTCTAGTTAGACTATACAGATGCTTAATGCAGTTTGTCATATGTACATTAAGCGCAACCAAAGCGTGGGCTGTTCGAGCTGTACAGACACATGTAGTTGTGCCTGCATTTAGTCCAGTCATTATTAACCCAATTATGGGTAAGGTTCCTGCCAGATGGGAGGAAATTCCATTCTCGATTGAGCAAAAACCAAGCCAGCTTGAAGCAGTGTTTCCCCATTAGGGACCTCAAGAAAAACAGAATTCTTACAGTGTACCTACCACTTGGAATGGTTCTCCTGATCAAGGGTTGCGCAGCTTTGGCCTGAAGTACTAAAATATACTCAAAATGAATACTGGGCTGCCCCAGCCCTGGTATTTGGGATAAAATTAGTTGCAAACTTTGCAACAGTTTCCTCAATTATTTAAGTAATATTAAATGGAAGGCAGCAGCATTGGCAGTGCGCCAACATCTCGCGCACATTGTGATTGCAGACTAAGAGCTCGAACTAAGAAAAATTATTGCTGAAACCTATACATCCATAGGTCGAGATAGTTTGTGAGCCAGAACTAATAAGCCACAGCTTAGGGGGAATTCTGGAAATGAAACAGCCAACAGGCAACTGAATAAAAAAAATAAAAAACACTGGGTCAAACAGAAAAATAAAGATTAAAACAAAAACACAGAGTGGATCTCCACAGCTGGAGCCCATTGAGAAATTTTACAATTTGCATAACCGTGATACACTTGATAGGTATTAGTATACTAATACACGCCCTTCTCGTTCCTTTCAGGACTCTCCCAACAAACGCTCAGGGAGAGGGGGGCATCCAGATCACAGGCAAAAGAGTATGTGAAATGTAGAAAGGGCTCACAACGCTCATATGAAATCATCATAAAAAAGAATAGATACTTCCACAACAAAAACCCCAATTCCGAAAGAAAAAAGTGCCAGGTATTTACTCTAAACGTGCCACACATACTGAGAATCATACTTCAAACCAAGATATGGGCTATAACGCTGCTAGAAAAATCAGAAGGGGCCACAATAGTTCATCGAGTCTTCAAGGGTTTCTGGTTCGGAGAGCAACTAATGAATTTATTCAGGTTGAAGCACCAGATTATCCGGTTAGTTCTCCCAACAGATTATATGATTTGGGCATCCAAAATGAGGGTGATATACATCATACTATTAAAGTAATATTCTGGGAACATTTTACAAATACTTATGACACACTCTTGGCTGAAACCGTTTGGCTGCTGAGTTTTTTAGAAAGGTCACATAAGGGGAAGATGTCATATTACCTTCCTTCTCTGTTCTTGTTCCTGGCATTTTCAAACAAGCGTGTCTCAGAATGGGCAATTGCACGAGCCCCAGTATTATATTGCAATCATGTAGGCTGGGATTATTTCTCCCCTTATCATGTTAAACACCTAAGGTCCAGCCCACAAACCAACCACAATACCCAATTAAACATGAAATAAAACACCCGTTTAGGGAAATGTTCTTACAATTAGAGCATCAAGACATAATAGAGCCTTGCATGTGAGCAATGAATAATCCATTTCCAGTAGCTAAACCAGATAATTCCTACAGTTCAGTCTTAGACTACAGACGTTTAAACAATCACACACATCTTTGCAATGCAAAATACGCACATCACAGCACTACTGAACAACATAGTGTGCGAAAAATATAAAACCCTATTGGACATTTTCAATGGCTTTTCCTGCCTAAATATAGCACCTGAGGGCAGAGTCTTAATGGCGTTTTCTGCACTAGGCAGCCAGAATAAATTCTGCTGACTTCTTCAGGGGTATAAGAACAGCCCTGGGTTGTTTTCTACTCGAGTAATGTCAATTCTACAAGACATTGACCAAGCATTGCTCTATGTTGATGATATATATCTTACGGACGATGACTTAAACACACACTTAGGCATTATAGATCGCAACATTTTGGGATTTGCAGCAACTGGCTACAAATTCAATTTTTTAAATTACAAAATTGCTTATCTAGGTGTCCTATTCTCAAGATACGAGTTGTCAAATGAAGGCAAAAAATGTGAAATGGGCCCTCAGACAACCATCAAGCACCATTAAAAAGCTACTATCACTTCCAGGTTTTCACAACTTTATGAGAACAAACATACCAGACTATGCAAAACAGCCAATGTATGAAATAATTTATCCTGAGTTTTCAGATAAACATTTGACTTCGGAACACAGTGATGTTCTGAGAAAACTGCAAACTGGTATGCTTTTATTTAGACACTTACATACTCATGCCAACACAACTAATTTGGTAATCTGCATATTACTGACTGTGTATATGTCACCTCTAATGAGGGTGATACTGTACCAATTTCATAATAATCACATTTATTTTCAAATGCTGTAAGGCATTTTGCATCGGCAGAAAAAATAACAGCTACTGATGTTGACTATGTTTTTGATCCTACCTTGCAAACATAAGAATTTCTCCACTATGAACAAGAATACTGTCTACCTAGTGATATTTTGCCTCTTTATCAGTATCAATACATATTATATACTGACTGTTCAGCTCAGCCTACTATTGGCAGTAAGCAATGATATTCTGTGGCTTGTGCAGCAGTTCACAGGGTCATGTAGAATGGAGAATCCCATCAACAAAATACATTTTCAAAATGCTTAGGGGATTATACTGCTCAACTGACTGAACTAACATCTTTAATTTTGGCACTAAAAAATATTGATCCTGAATTCCCCACACTCATTGGGTATGATTCGTATTACTGTTTCTAGTCTTTTAATGAACATTTACATTATTGAAGCTTGAGTGGATTCAGAGACTCTAAAGGGAATACTATCAAGCATAGATTGCTTTGGGGAAAGGTGGCACATCTTAAAGAATGTTTGCTACGGGATCATGTATTCCATACATTGAGTCATCAACGTGTTGGAATACACATTGTAGGAAATTCACTGGCTGATGAAGCTGCCAAATCAGCAGTTCAGACTGCTGTTGTTGCTGCAATTACTCATTCACATAAGAGGGTAGATGCAGACATCATGGTTGCTGACAATGTTCACACAGTGGCACTCTATTATCAAAATATTATCCAGAAAAATATTACCACCTACTGAGTGTCCAAAACATTCATTTTGCTTACATTCCCAGAGTGAGGGCTCATGTGATACCCAACCAAGACCCAGCCTAGAATTAGTCATAGCTGCGCATGAAGGATTAGTGTCTGCCCATGCTGTTGCGGCATCCTACAGTTTCCTTGCTACAGAAACGCTACTGGTGGTATGGTTTATACAAACAGACTAAACAATATGTTCTTATCTGTAACATTTGCCAGCAAATTAAAAGTTCCACTGCAGCTCGTCCACCACAGATACCCCTTCTCATTTCAAACAAACATTTAAAATGTGTCTATTTGGACCACTTTGGACCTCTGTATTCAGATAGTGCATTTAAATGTATTCCTTTGGCCGTAGATTTATGTTCTAGATTTCAATGGGTGTGGCCACAGTGATCAGTTGCCACTGAAACTGTTCTAAAAGATTTGCAAGTCTTTATTGGGATATATCCAATAGCGGCATTCTACTGGTACCAGGGACCAGCGTTTGCTTCTACGGCTTATCGGGATATCATGGGAACCTTGGGTGTTGCTGTGCATCATTCATCCCCTATCATCTGGAGGGAAAATCGATAGTGGAAAGGAAAAACTGTGACTTGAAGTCTTTAACAGCTTGAGTATTAGATGTAGCTCATAGTAGGATCCATCATCTGTACGGAGTCCGGAGAGCTTTAAATAATCTTCCTAAAAGATCCTTAGGTGGTCGGATGCCCTATGAAACCCTTTTTGGAGTCCAGAGGTACGTTCCAGATCTCGACAACCCTGGTGCAGTGGTGTCAGACACAATGTTTGACATCAATGAATATTTCGCTAGCTTACAAAAATTATAAGAATTCTGATATGAGCGCTCAAATGAAATTTCCAAATGTTTTGTCACTGACGAAGTGGAAGAGCAACCAACAACATTTGGCTGGATTCCTAAACTTGGGGATATAGTCTAGGAGAAGATTACAACAAATAAGGAAGTTGGACCATGGCACCGAGCACTGGTTCCAGTCCTTGGTGTTCCAGGTAACAGAACTGTGATTTTGCCACCACTTGCTGGTTGTAGAAACAAAAGGTTTGTGTCCATTGACCTCATCAAACCACAGTATGTGGCCAGTACCACACAGAAGGCCAAGGGGGGGGGGGGGGGGTCCTTGGCAGTTACCTATCTCCTCTTGCTACTATACAGGAATTACTTCTACAAACATTAAGTATTTCAAATAGTATCACTCCCCGGATGGTGACTTCAGATGCTGAGGTTCTACTACTCCCTTTACTACTACTGACACAGGATACACATCAGATGTGAGGTTACAGTTTTCCACTGCTGATACTAACAACAAAGTTGAAGGTGTCTTCTATTTCTCCATTGCCATGTAAGGTTTCTGTTTTTGCAAAGACTGCCTCTGGTTCCTTTGCCGATATTGATGATTTTCTTCAGATGCTTCACAGACTACATTGCATGATACATGTGCATTTCTCTTTGACTTAAACAGACTTATCTGATTCCTTCATGGTTCTATGTTTGGATTTCTATTTCACTACTTTTCCTATTCCTTTTGATTGGAGTTGTTATAGTATTCTTCTTGCTTTTAATTGGATGTTACCTTTCAGAACACTCTAGTGCAGATTTGGTAGCTGTGGTATTCTTGTCTTCTCCTTCTCCCTGCTGCTCAGCCTGTGTGTGTGTGATGTCATCGGAATGTTCATGGATGCATGGTTTGAAGTGTGGTCAGTTGAGTGAGATGGGCTGAGCAGCTGGATGCTGCTCCCGGTGGGGCATTCTTACCATCTAACTTACAACAAATAAATATACTTAACTACACCTATGACTCCTGGATTACATCACCTACCAGAGTACTTTCTTAAATGTAACAGTGGCGACGATTGGAAGCTAAGAACCACGCAAAAAAAAGCCTAAGGAATTGAAGAAACTGAAGGAACTGATGTAACTGAAGCAAGCTGAGCCTGGTGACTGAACTAATCCACGCCTTGAATGCCCCACCGGTGTCTTTTGTAACAGACAGCTCATAGCGGTATGTTTAGGCGTTGGAAGTTGTGTGGCTCAAATTAATGGTAACCTGTTTTTTGGGGAAATACTGTGGAAAGAGCGCAGCTGTGAAAATGCTTTCTTCAACTGTCTGGGGAAACTGTTGATAATTCTTTACCAACACCATATTTGTGAGCAGGGGTTTTGACTATTGACATCTTCAACTTTAAAAAAAAAGCGATTTACTGTTAAAAAAAAAAAAAAGCGATTTTGTGGGGTTGGACAGAGCGTGTCCTGAAGCCTGAAACTCTCAAACATTGGACTCTTTCAACTTGTTGGCGTTTCAGGGTGCCATAACACTCTGTGAAGATGTTGTCTTTATAACGGTCAAATGTTAACATGTGAACTTTGGTTTGCCGGTCTGGTTGTCAAAGGGCCTGCATTTTTCTTGTGATTATTCTTGGTTTCTACAGTGGAGATTGCTCCGGAGCATCTATGTGCTGAATTTCCTTTTGCTAATGACCTACATACACATGGGAGGCACATTTGGTTTTATTTGATTTTTAACTGCGTGCACTGTGGACAATGAGACACCTTGCAAATATTTATCGTAACGAGTGCCGGTTCAACACTTTGTGACTGTGTTTTGAGGCTGTCCGGTGAGGATCAAGGAAAAAAACTGTAGTGCTCAATGGTGATTTTTTTTTAAAAAACGAAGCTATTTTTGAAGTTGGAGGCGCGTGCAGTGCACAGTCCGCGCGCCATTACCTGCTCTATAACGATGTACGCTCGAGCTGGCACCATCATGTCACTGGCATCTTAGTTTGACGTCGCAGCCATTCCACCTGTGACTGCACCGGCGATTACACTGCTTGTTCACGTTGTTGCTCTCAGACGAGCCTGGAGCCACCCGGCGAGCGTCAATTCTGCGTGCTGCCATCTTGTGTTTGCTTTTAGTCAAGCGTAAGTGAACTGAAGCCGAGTTGCGTGCCTAATCGCTGCGGATTTGTCACTGCAGTGTCCGGAGTTGAACAAATTTAACTTAAAGGAGCGTTGCATAATTGCGTGAGGTAATTCATTTTTATTTTTTTAAAAAAAAGGAAAAACTTCTTTGCAGAAAGACTTCTGTTTTGTACTTCATCTGAAAAAAGTTAAGGTGATCGACACATTTGAGCTAAATCGTGGCAGTTGCAATGTAAGTACTGTAATGAGCGCTGCACCGATCCTTTATTCCTCACCTTACAATGGAAATCGATGCATTTTTGGGCATTTCCTTATATCAAACTCTTAACAACACTGCCATCTTGTGGACTTTGTTCTATCCTAATGAGTTTGATTTCATCTTGTGTACTGTTGGGATTTTCTTTCGTGCATCTTTCAGAGACGACAACGGTGACTACATTTATTATTTTAATTTATTATATTGCCATGTCTGAGTCCTACAGCATTATTGTCACTTGTTTCCATTCTATATATTTTAATCCAGTGTTATTAATTTGTGAAATAGATTATTGACCCGTTCATTATTGACCTGTAAGTGAGTCAGTATGCTTGTTTTTACATCCATTTTTATATCGTAAATTACTTATTGGTATGGGCATTTAAACGTTATGATCTTTTAGATTTATTTTGTGCCATTGAATTCAAGTGTTTATTAAATTGGTCTGCATGCATTTTGAATCTTTAAAGTTAGTGGTGGTTTAGTCTAGGCGTGCGTTCCAGGGTGTCATGTATCCTGGTACGCTGGGGAGTCATGTACCCCTTTTAAAGTGGTTTGCCTAGGTGTGTGTTTTCAGGGGTCTAATACCCTTTAAAGTGTATTTAGTTTTGTCTAGGTGTGCGTTCAGGGTGTCATGTATCCTGGTACGCTGGGGAGTCATGTACCCCTTTAAAGTGGTTTGCCTAGGTGTGTGTTCAAGGGTCTAAATCCCTTTAATGTGTATTAAGTGTTGTCTAGGTGTGCGTTCAGGAAGTCATGTATCCGTTGAGCGCTGGGGAGTCATGTACCCCTTTAAAGTGGTGTGGCCTAGGCATTGGTTTTGAGGGTCAAATACCCTTTTTAAAGTGTGTAATGTGTTATCTGGGTGTGCGTTCCAGGAATCAGTGTCCTGTGAACGTAGGGGAGTGATGTACCCCTTAAAGTGTGTGTTGTCTTAGTGTGTGTTTCAGGGAGTCGCGAATCCTGAGCGCAGGTGGTCTTGTACCCTTTAAAGTTGTGCTTTAGCATATGTAATTTTAACTTACGTGTTAACCCCATGCTGTGTGTGTTTAGTTTGGAATGATACATTACAGTCCTGGTTAATTTGAGAGGCGCCATCAGTTACCTGTTTATCGCTTTTTGTGCTGGTCTGGCCAACTGGCATGACTTGTGATATTTTGGGTATTTTTTAGTTTGGAAGAGGGATGGTGGTTAGGTAATGTCTTGTGTGTCAGTGTGAATGGGTAAATGGTAGTGTCATGTGATGTTTTTACATTTGGTTATTGTCGCATGTGTTGTCATGTGAGGTTTTGCAGTGATGGTTGGTTTGTAGGTTGTGTATTGTTTTAATTGGGTTGTGCAGGTGGAATTGTGTTTCTTTTCATGTTAGTGCAAAATGTGACGTCCTTGTGAATTTAGTGGAGTGGTGTTTTGTCATGTGGTGTGATACAATCAATCATACCATTTTAAATTATTCACCATGATTGGAGTTCTTACTTTGTGATGTAATGCTATTTTAAAATTTTATGTGAATTTATTCATACATTTTAGTCATTGCTTATTTGTAATCCTGGCCTTGTCATCGTCAGGACTTACTGTGATTTTCTTTTGTATCTTTTGTTATTATTTAAAGGAAGGAGATGTGGTATTCTTGTCTTCTCCTTCTCCCTGCTGCTCAGCCTGTGTGTGTGTGATGTCATCAGAATGTTCATGGATGCATGGTTTGAAGTGTGGTCAGTTGAGTGAGATGGGCTGAGCAGCTGGATGCTGCTCCCGGTGGGGCATTCTTACCATCTAACTTACAACAAATAAATATACTTAACTACACCTATGACTCCTGGATTACATCACCTACCAGAGTACTTTCTTAAATGTAACAGTAGCTGAGGTACTTAAGCCTCATTCTTCTTCACATAAAGTGTGAAGAGACCTGTCCCGTGTGAACATTTCTGCATTTTTTTAATATTTTAAAATAAGGTCTTCTTTGATATGTTTGGTTCTACAGAAACTCTGCAGATCCCTAATGCTTTCAGGGTGGCTATGGACGAAATTGTTACTCCTGGTTCCATTTCAGATTAGTGGGATGTGGACATTATAAAGAGCATGCTTTCTGAACTAGAATCTTATACCTTTTTTAAACTGAAAATATATATTTAAATTCTGCTGATAATGGTGAAAGGTTTTTTTATCATCACTATGACCATCACTATTTACACAGAGCTATTACTCTACATACAGTTTTCAAGTATACATCATGGGAACATAGCTCAACACTACCATTGGATAGTTCTAAAACTTACTTGCAAACGTTTGCATATTTATCTGGTCAAACCCTTCAGACCCAGTTTCTTTTTATTTTAACTCACCCCTTACCCAGTAAAGGAAAATATGCTGACTCAGACAAAATGAATCTATTCAGATTCATTTATTTCCCAGTTGGCCATACAAGTCTATAACTATTGAAGGAAAATATTGATTTGAAATCAGTTTGGGGGACATGAAACTTGCAAGTTCAGTGCAGTGCTGCTTTATTTAGAGCTTGTCTGATCCCTAGGTGAGAGTTTTTTTCTGAAAAACACTGTGCAGCAAACTACCTGTCTAGGTTTGGCTAAAATTAAGGAAATGACCACACGTAGCTTTCTCTCAATTGTATGTTTTGACAATTTGCAACACCCTGCAACTTTTACCACAGAATAGCTCAATAGCATGGTGCTGAATAGTACATGTAATTCTTTATTTTCAGGTTTACATGGGTGGTTAGTGCGGCGGTTGAAACCAATGGCTGTAACACACATTTTCTAAATTTCTTCAAGGGTCTTAAAGCTGGCAGACCAGACTCCTGATACATGCAGTCACCACATTCAGGCATAGTTTCGACCTATAGTGCAGGAAATTTGTGCCTGCAATGGTTAGAACATTCCACATTGTCTGCAGATAAAGAAAATTCAATTCAATTCAAATCACTTTATTCGATTAATAAAATATCAATCATAAAAGTACAAAAATGCATCACAAGTTGATAATCAAAGAGACCAGAAAAATTCATATCAGCAAATGGTCAGTTTTCTTGTTCTCATAGATGGATGTAGAAAGAAAGCAGAACTAAAAACAAACAAGGCTAAAGATAGATCAAGCCATGGATAATACATAATAAAGAAAATCTTTCTCTCCTTTCTTAAGACACACATTTACAGGATTTCTTGTTGGGTTGTAGGTCACAGCGCTCAAAAAGATTCATATCTGCTACTTATAACAAACTGTGGAAAATTTACTAGATAGAAAATGCTGAACAATTAAGACAAATTGACAGGATTCATTTGGAAAAAGCATTGGCTGTTGTGGACAATGGCATGACTACATAGTCAACTCAAATGTATTCTTTGAATAATATTGTTTAATCTGCATTTGATATAGTACAGAATTACGCATCTCTTCTCTAGCATGGGCAATGTCAGCTGAGATCGATTATGCAATGGAATAGGACATTACAGGTTTTAAAATCACACTGTGTGCCTTGGAAATATCTGACCATAACAAAAAAAAATCCTTACAATTGAACACACACACACAGACTGATGGCAAAAAAAGATGTGACATACACAATACTAAACATTGAGCATTTAGAGAAATTGTCTTTCACAGTAACTGAGATACCATGAGCTGTCTGGTTAATACATACATGGTTTTATCACAAACCAATTTTGACCTTTCAGTTTTCTTCCTGTCTGAAACACTTTCAAGTAGGCAGATATGAAGCTTTAGGAGATGGTTTTGTTAACAAAGCCAGGATTTTGCCATTCGATTACAAGTGTTTGAGTGGGGAAACAGAGGTGTTCATAAGTGCAAATGAATGTGAAGCTTCATACGGCCATTCACCAGTTTATAAAGAGGTAACACTTCGTTGAACTTGTAATGTGTCCATGGCAAATTTGGCATGTTATCTGAGGGGCGTTCCTGTCTCTTTAATTCGTCCAGTGTTCAATTTACTTTCGAATGGAAATTATTTGATCCTGAACGACCAAGGTTGTTCTGGGATGAAACCGGGGGTGCCATACGTGGTGACAGTTTCCAAGGGTGGGACAGATTGTGACAATCTGAATTGTCCCCATGAATTGCTGGGATCTAGCTCTTCTATTGGTTACACTACCTGCCGTCGCACCATCAGCATTAGCTGATTGGAATGGATATGACCATGTTTGTTCCTTGGATCATGCTTCACAAGTCACCGTGGATACATCACCAGTGGATGTGGATTCCATCCTTCACCCCATTGACTCTCTGAACATGGATGACATTACTTAAGCCTCCTAGACGTTTAATTTGGGCCTTGTTTTTTAAACCCAGTTGACCTCTATTGATTTTGTTTTCAATTTGTGTACATTTAATTTACATTTTTAATGGCTTTTTAGTTACATAGTTATTAAAGTATATTTTCTTAGAATGTAATCAATATTTTAAGGCTACATATATATGTTTTAAGATGAGTTTCCTTCCGGAAAAAGGAAGGGTGTTGTGTGGGAGAGCAGGCCCTGCGCTCGGTCTCCATTTTAGTTTCAAGTTTTAGCTTGATATAGTTTTCTAATGGTAACTTTTTACAAGCTTTACATTTACACAATATCATACTTAGAAATAATTATACATGTAGTTCGTTTCTTAGCAAGCATTATTATCATGTTGTTTGTACACTCTGTACAAGGTTAGGAACATTGAAATCAATGCCCTTGAATTTACGTTGTCCAGTTGGAGGCAGCTCCAATACTCCAGACACACCATTGCATCAACACAAACAAGCAGCCTGCTTACTAGAAACTTTAACAGCGGAATATATCTTAGAGAATTTTAGGCACTAAATAGTCATAATGGAGTCTTGCAAGGTAAGGGCCATTGTGGATTCTCGACCAGACATCCAGGACCTGTTCTTTCCCGAGCTCGAGCCACCACTTCGGACTTCTAAAGTTATGTTTTTTGCATTTTGAGCCACTCACAAGTTTTGAGTACTTTTCCCCATCACTCAAGCCTCTGAGAGAGCTTTATTTGGTTTTTGTTTAAACCTGATTTCTTCTGCACTATCTTGGCTCCAGGGGCCCACTTGTTCGTAGCACCATTGCATCAGTTCTGCATCTTTGACACAGTGTAATTGGAACCATGCTCATATTATATAAATGGCCTGTGCGTTACATTTGGCAGAGGAGCACTTCTGCTGGGATTGTCCTGGAACACAACGCATTGTGACTGAGATTCAGTCCTGCTGACTCTGAACTGTATCCTACAAAGGACGATAGCCTGTTCTACACAGGCCAGCTTCCTGAAACATCACACTCAGGTATGGGAATTTAGGCTATCCATAGGGATCTGGCAGAGTGTACTCCCACTATGCTCTATACGGCATAGGTAGTGTTGGGTAGGAGTATAATCATATAATGATGTTATCATAAATGAATTGTTTACAATTTTTCACCGTTCTTGTAATGCTGGGAAAATGCTTTGTTTTTTCTGCCTAATCATTGCAGCACATTCTTTCGATGCAAGAATATGACTGCTCCAATAAATGTTTGAAAAACCAATTCAAATATTTCTTGTGCTAACCATGGGCATGACAAAATAAACAATGAAAGTGTAATATCTGTTTCCACGATTTCCTTGAGGGAATAGAAAGTGGTCATGTTCGAGGATGTTGATACCATTTGGTACCCTGGGAAGGTCAGGGGTTCAGACGGGGCACTGCGAGCCGGCTAGGAACCAGGCCAATATTTTCTGATGATGTGTGTGGCTCAGTCCCCACATTCTTAAGCTTATGTTGTCCAGATACACAGACCTACTTAATTTGTAGGGACCGTATTAAATGAGCCGCTTTTCTATTTTCTGTCATCATTTAAATGAAATTCATGTTGTCATTAGTAAGAAAAACCGGCTATAATAAAGGACATCTTTATTGAGGAAGTAGAATAGAATTGTGCATTTTCCACACAATAGGAGACTGTTAATTTGTTACTTACACATGAGATCTGCAATGGGTATTTTCTTTCAACCTGTTTTTATCACCGGAGGCTTTTATTCTGAGGCCTATGTTTTTACGTTATATAAAGTTGACTTTTAAAATATATACTGAATCAAAATCTTGTTCAAATTGTCTCGGCAAAAATATTGTGTCCTTCATTATTACCTATGACAATTCCCCAAATTTTGAAATATAAAAGTTATTTTTAGTACAATCTTTAATTTATATAACTGTAACCTAATAACCTCTTAGTACCTCTTAATGTGTCCCACCACTTAACCCTTAAAACCTACAACAACCCCTTAATGTTATTATTTCCTGAACCCTAAAAATCATTAGAACCCTTTAATGCTATCCCCCTGTTAACCCTAAAACACTAAACTGCTCATTAATGTAATGAATCCCTGAACTCTACTAACCCCTTACTAACCCTTATTGCTATGCTCCCCAGAACCCTAAAAAACCCATCCTACCTATTTATGCACCCTTCTGTGAACCCAATGACACCTTTATACCTTTTATACTACCCTTCCTTGATCTCTGAAAACTCCTTACGATCACTTAATGCTACCCTTTCCTGAATCTTAAAACCCCTAACTCCCACCTATTGCTCTCCTTCCCCGATTCCTAAAAGCCCCAGAAAGAGGAAAAGTTAGGCCGAAGATGAAAGATTTCGAAATATTTTTATTGGGACAATCACTTTGTAGAAGAAAAAGGCACAAAAAGATACTGTTTTAGATGGAATTTCTTTCTAAGAATAGTCCGGTTCAGATGAAGAGTTTTTGGCTTGTGTCCCAAAATATTGGTCTCTCAACAAAAGAGCTTCCAGGTACTTCTGCAAAGACTTTGTTAAGACAACTTTAGAAATTGTCTCAAGTGGGTCTCCCAATCCATCCTTATGTCATGGATGTTACTCAAAACAAGATTAATTTTCCAAGATTCATGACAATGCGTTAACTTTTGGAGGGAATAGAAGAGAAGTTGCACGATTCAGCTGCAGTTGATCTCCTGATGGGAAGCCTGGTGCGCAGAACATCATGGCCAGGGCCTGCTCGTACTGAAAATAGGCCCTGAAATCAAAATAAAAGTGGTCCCTAGTATTGATGTTCGGCAAGGTAAGGGAGAGTGTATGCATTTGTGCTTGCTGCAGAAAATGTTTGTGCTAATAGAGAACTCAACTCTACAAAAGCCCACCAGACCATAAAATAGACCCACAAACAACCACAAAACAGCCCAGGTACTGACGTGCTAGACCAGCCCTTCTGGCACTACCAGATTGCCCTATAGGCCAGTCCTATCCAGTCAATTGCAGATTATGTTATTTTCAAGGAGTTGATAGACAAGAAGGTGGACTCATCATTAAAAAAGGCATATTCATGTTCTCATTTGTTGAATAGTTTTGGAATTTATGAAGCCTATGCTGCTAAGTCTTTGTTTACGGATTTTAAAACTCACTTCAATGCAACTGAGGAGAAGACTGAGGGTCAGATGTACGAAATTGCATGTTTGCAATTTCTGAATAGCAAACTGTGATGTACAACATGTTAGTGATTCGCAGCGGGTCACAAATGGACCTGCCTCATCAATATTCATGAGGCAGGTTACAATTTGTGACCCATTGTGAATGGCTACAATCACAGGGATGGTGGCCTGCTGGGGTCAGTCAGCAGACTACCATGTCTGTGACTGCTTTTTAAATAAAGCAATATTTTTTTTTGTAATGCAGCCCGATTTCCTCAATGGAAAACGCAAGGCATTTCAAAAATAACAAGCATTTGCAATGCAATAGGTCTCGCATTTACTAGAGTTTGAGCTATTGGCATTGTAAACAACAATGCCTTTTTTTTTTTTTTTTTAAACATATAAATAAAAGGCATTGTCATTTACAATGCCAATAGCATGAACTCTCACAAACACGAAACCTATTGCAATGAAAATGCATTAGGAGAGAGCGTGTCCTGCCTTTTCCTGCCGGCAAGAGCAGGCAGGACAAAGCTCTTTGAGTGAAGAATTCTCGGAGGCTGTAATTAAAGCCTACCGAGCAACAACACACATATCGGGATGTCCTCATGGGAGCTTACGGAATGGGAAAAGGTGGTACTAAGGAGGGACTATCAAGCCTAGTTACTAATGGAAAGCCACAGTGTACAACGGACAGTGACACAAGCCAATGAAAAAACTGCACGTGTGAGGAGTTTAAGGGAAGTATGAACCAAGACCACCACCCCCTCCCCCCCACGATACGTGCTTGTTAGGGGACGTTTGCACAGAGCATAACATATATGCTTTCTGCCCGTGGCTGATTGTTATTCTTCCCTCATGCCGAGTCACTGAGATCAGCACTCGGTTCAGCTCTTTATGCCGCCGGTCACTTACTCAAAGTCTGCCAGCTAAAGTTTCTCGGCCCCCACATCCTCTGCTGAGCACTTTGTTCACCTCATCATCCCCACCGGTGCCGGCCGACTGCCTCTGTCTTTTGCGGTGCCCCTTCCCTGTCCTCTTCGGCATACTCCAGGCTTCCAGACGTCCCACTGTAATCGCGTCACAGGTCACGGCCGCAGCCGCACGCACCAACACAGGTAATGAGCCCGGCCATTAGCACAATAGTGCTTTGTCCTGTCACTCGGCCTCCTCCAATAGCGAATACTGAAAGAGGAGAGGCCTGAGCAAATATAAAGGCCATGTTGTAACGTGTGCCTACCAGTCCGAGGTAATAACTGCCCCCTCACACAAGAGGATAAATGAACAAGTCATAAATTACATTAAAAACGAACATGAGAAAAGTAGAAAATGCTAAATATCAATGTTTAAATAATATTTAGTTAAAAAAAACGGCACTTTTGGGAATACTTCGTAAGATGTTTTTCAATACAAACAAATACCAAGAGAGATGCCAGCCCTGCTCCCAAGGTATGATCTGCAGCAGCACCCTCTGCGAGGGGGTGTGGAGAGCTGATAATACCTCTAATAGTGAAGGTACAGTGCAGAGATCGCAGCACAGCTTTAGCAGTGGGATAGCAGCCTAGTTAACATCGGAGCGGCCCCTGCGCCCGGCCTCAAAACAGTCAAGTCAACTCACGAATGCAGATTTACGTGCATCCCGCGAGTGATGTGCGCAGCTGTGAAAAAAACAAACCTCAGAGAGCTGGTGGAGCAGGCAAGCACAGCACTATAAATAAAACAACAGCTAGTATCAAATTATACAAAAGCCCAACGTCACTGATTGGTCCAAAAAGTCAAACTTCATGTGTACTGCGAGGGGGCGTGGAGAGCTGATAATACCTCTAACAAGCAGGAAGTGAGATAAGGGAGGGGGTGGCAAATGGTGAGCATTTCGCGGCGGCTTTGATGTTCTCAGTGTCCGCGCGGCTCACTGAGAACATCAAAGTCGCCGCGAAATGAGAACAACTGGAAACAGGAGAGCATGCTTGTGCAGGAGTGTGAGTCGCGCCTGGCAGTTTGAGGTGATTGCCCTGCAAACCGCAGGAAACGTCTTTGAGGAAGGGAAGGTGGGGCAAGGGAAAGAAGCTGACTGTTTTCTGCCGGTCTCCCCAAGCGCTGAAGGAAGAAGTTAACTTTACTACGCTTACATCTGCAATTTTGATAAAGTTATTCCTTTTCAGAGGTCGAACAGCAAGAAGTTATATTTAGTACGTTTAACCCAGCCACACCCAAGTTAAAAGCAGTAAAGTATCCTAAAGTACTATCCTGACAGCAGCATTTCGCCTCTCCAGTCCCATGCCCCACCACGACCCGATCGCCTCGGCTTTGCCCTGTGGAACAGCTTAGCCTTGCACCAATTGCCTCTGATGAGACAATTGGGAGTGATTGAAATCACTGCCTGGCCATATTCCTGGCAGTAAGTGCAGAATGCTGCGCGCGCGATGGGTTAAAGCACGAATGGCCTGCCTGGGAAACTTCTGGTGGATGGGGGAAAGGGTATCTTGGTATGGCTTTACTTATAAACCGCGTCTGGTGTACTGCACGAGACGCTCGGACTCAAAGTAGACAGTGTACAGAGTTAAAGTACACACAAAGACATTTATTGCTGCTCTGAAAGACGGTTTTATATACGTTTGTTTGTGGTCCTAAAACCCGTTTAGATTGTGAGCGCTAGCGTGGGATCCACATACTGCAATAGGTGAAACCAGTGGTGCGCGGAGCCGACGCAGGAATCAAAACCCATGGTGCGCGCGCACCACAGAGGAGGGGGGGGAGGGAGCGCGGCAGCGAGGCGAACTCGCGCTGCTGCGCGTGCTGGCCACCATCGATCGCGATCACATCAAAGCGGCCGTGCGGCCCGCGAAAGTGAAAGCAAACGAGTGCTTTCAGGCCTCCAAATGGTGCGCGCGACCGGCCGACGCACATGCACTGTATTTGGAGGCCTGAAAAGCCACTGTTTGCACTTCCAAAACTCGCTTACTATAAGTCTCGCCAGAGCAGCGCTAAAGCGCTGTCTCAGGCGAGACCTAAAAATGAAAAGCTGCCTTTTCATTTTGTAAGAATAGGCAGTGGTCCGTGGCACCACTGCCTGCTCTTAAAATTTTTTGGCACCCACATTCACAAAAGGAAAGGGATCCCTTGGGGACCCCTTCCCGTTTGCGAATGGGTTACCACCAACTTGAAGTTGGTGGTAACTGAGAATGTTTGCGACTGCATTCCTGGTCCCAAAATATTCATACATACCAGTGCTATCAGGTATTAGGAAGGGACGCCCTAAACACGCCGCTTTCTAATACTGAATCGCAAAAGCAAATGCGATTCAGTAAGAAGTTACTGAGTCGCAATTTGCCTTCTGTACATTTCAAAATGCATTTTACCGGTCGCAAACAGCCCGATGGGCCTTTTGCGACCAGTAAAATGCTTTGTAGACCTAGCCTTGAGTGCTGTGCACTTTTGAAAGATTTTGAAAGAGAGCTACAGTTTCTTTCTGATGTCTCCTTTGAAGGTGTAATGGCATCTGCTCTGGTGAAAAAGGCCATTATTTTACCCCACAGTGACCTGCTATTGGAAGAACGTTATACAAAAGCATCACAGAAGTCGACATTGGCGGGTGCATCACGCATTTTTAACATTGCGGTGGGCGGTGCTTTCAGCAGTACCCTCCGCAATGCCAAAAATGCATGTTGTGCATTAGTATGCACAACGTGGCAGGCACCGCGCGGTGCCTGCCATGTTGTGCATGCACATGCAGGGGGGTACCATAGTGCCCCCCCCACCCCCTATGTTGTGCATGCACATGCAGGGGGTACCATAGGTACCCCCCATGTGCCCCCCCAAAAACCTAGGGGCCCGCAACGGGCCCCCATTTTGAAAATCCGGATGCCTTTCCGTGGCGGCAACACCACCACGGAAAGGCTGCCTCCCGCCTGCCTCCTGATATGGATGGCGGTGTTTAGCAGACACCGCCACCATATTAAACCCTTTTCGGTCTTCCTGTCTGCCGCGGTACCCCCGCCATACTAATATGGCAGATGGGAAATGGGTGGCAGGTGGGGAAAGATGTAGGGCGGATCGCCACCGCCATGTGGGCACTGGTGATCTGCCCTACATCCTAATGGACCCCATAGAGTCTGGAAGACGGTTTAGACGCAGTGCCTCCGCATATATTTTCCGCAATCTCGGTGCTAAAAGATCAGAATACGCCTTGTACATCTCCATCTGCAAACCATCTGGGCATGGTACCTTGCCCGATGCTAAGGAGCAAATCGCTCCCTTTATTTCAGTCAATGAAGTTGGCTCAATTAAGTCTGCTTGCTGGTCAGGTGTAAGTACAGGTAGGGGAAGGCAGTTAAGAGATTCCTGTGCTCTGACTCCGATGCCACCAGAGATGACTGATATAATTAGAAGAAATGCAGGACCATTTCCCTGTGTATTTCGTGCTGTGTGTACTTTTGTGAACCATCAGGGGATTGCAGTGCCGTAATGGGAGTCCACGGTTGTTCTTGTCGAATCAACCACACCAGTAAGGTACAAGCGTGATCTGCCATTGCATGTGTCTAAGCAAAGTGCGTCTCATAATTGAGGCACCGCAGCCTTTCTATTAATGTTGCATGTGTTGTCTTCACAGTCGTATATTGTGTAGCGTACGCAGGGTCAGAAACCGCTTGCATCTCCAGTAACATTAAAGTACGCTGTGGTCAGAATATGTGCGGCCAAGGTGTTCTTAAAAATCTGTTAAGACGAACATGCAATCCGTGTGGTACGGAATAGAAAGAATATTCCTGTGTGTCAGGATTACGTTGTCTCTGGATATCCACCATCCCGCATCTATCAACCCAGTACCCTAGCAGTGAGGCCCCTTTACAGTGCCTCTGAGTGGTAGAAACGATCGATCCAGTGACGTGTCAAGCACGTTGTTGACGTCACCCCCTATTATCCAGGGTATGTCACACCACTTAGATAGTATTGTGGATAACTTATTCCAAAATGGCCCCTGATCTGTGTTGGGTGCATAGATATCGCCCAGTAAGAGATACCTTCCATCCAATCTGCCTTTGAGGAAGATGTATCTTCCTTCCGTATCCACTACCATCTACTCTACCTGGGTCGACCCAGACCAGCACTCCTCGGGCAAATGCGGAGTAGTTTGTGGTGTAAATGTGTCCCCTCCGCTTGCATTGTACTTTAACGGACACTATGTGCGTTAGATGAGATACCTGCAAGAGTGCCAGTTGCACGGTATGGCATTTAAGATAGGCGTATACCACATATCTACGAGAGGGAGTTCATAATCCTCGCGCATTCCATGTTATAATGCGTTGTGTTGTCATGTTATAGGCAGAATCAGGTGCATAAATGATACAGAACAAATGTCATGTAATGGATTATGGTGTACGGAGTCATCTGGAGGCAGCAGTAGCCAAACACGAACCCACCCAATTGAACTTCTTTCAACTAAAAACAGCAACAACTCTGATATAAAATGCCAAAAGAGCGGCCCGCCAACTGTGAGGAACTTCCCAAACCTAGTGCCATAGCACCCAAACTAAAAGCAATCCCCTAGAGTGTATAAGAGTGTGGGAGCGTGACTTGTAGTACAGCATGCCTGCCCAATGCCAAGGATGAGTCCTAGTCACTCGTGTTCTCTCAGTTTTGTGGCTAATAGGCGGCCCTCATTCCAGTTTTTACCACCAAGATAGCCTGCATACCCCCTCTCCCACACACCCCCAGCCGCTGCTCCCACACCAGCGCCACCCACTTCCGGGGAGCCACAATGTGACCAATCAATACATTACATCTAAGATAATTCCATCCACTGTCTGTGGAGTGACCTCTGGCAGCGACAAATAAACACTTTCTGATATACAAGACCCCAGCAAGGCCTCATCATCCGAGGACCTTATAGACAGTCTCTCTTTATCTGACTCTTTGGCCAAGTCCAACATCCTCTCTCCCTAATTATTTGCTCCAGGTTTGGTACTGCCAACTGTTTATGGGTGCGTTTCCGTTGTCTTCGTTCCGCAGCTGTGCGTGTTGCGTCTCCTCGTGCTTCACCTCAGCCAGTTGATCTGGGGCCAGAAAATTTACCAGTTGATTCCGGCTAGTCCCAGGTGTCCTCCGGTGTGTCAAAAAAACATGTTTTACTGTCAGCTATGACACCTATTTTCGCGGGAAAGAGAAGGGAGTACTGGATATTCAGTTGACTAAGCTGTCTCTTCACCGCTAGGAAGGAACTCTGCTGACGTTGCACCCCAATGGTGTAATCCGGAAAAAACATCACCTTTGCATTTTCTATTTGGACTTCTTTTAACATCTGCATTTCTCGTAGAATTGAGTCTCTGTCCCGGTAGGGCAGCAACTTAAACAGGAACGGGCGGGGATTTGCACCTGGCGCAGGTCTCCTAAAGGGGGCACAATGGGCCATCTTGATCGAAAAGTGGGGGGAGAGATGCTTATGGCACCAAACCTTTCAGCCAGGTCTCTATAAATGTCAGAGCATCCTGATCCTCCACCCATTCCGAAAGGCCTATCAGACAGACGTTTTTGTGGCGCGAGCGGTTCTCCGCGTCCTCCATCCTGCTCTCCAAGCAGCAGAGTCTTTGTTCATAATCCTTCATCTGCTGGGTCACAGTGTTCGTGAACCTCAGCCAAAGTATGTTCAACAGTAGTGATGCGTTCGTACAGTTTTTGATGATCTGCATGAAGAAGCGTCAGCTGTGTCACCACATTGTTAATTTTTGACTCCATGGATAGCCTAGAGCGTTCAATAGCTTGAAGAATAGCCTCAAACCTGTCATCTTGTGGTATGTTGTGTGAGACCAGGGACTCCCATTCATCTGTCTCTGTCACAGAAGATGCTCATGAGGAGGCTCTGGGTCCCGCCCCCCTCGTGCGTCCCATCCTATCTTCTCTGCCCCCTCACAGTTGCTCCAGAGGCAGCAATCAGGGTAGTGGTTCTCAACTCTGTCCCGATGTGCGGGTCACTTGGCCACACAACAACTGCTTTTTCTTGTGTTCTTTTCCCTCCTTGCACCATGTTCATGCAAAAGCTGGAACTGGAACGAGGAGGAGAACCATCAAAGAATGGGGGGGTTTGTCGCAATAGTTCAGTTCCTACCGTTCACCGTAAATATGACCACAGCCAGCCTAGGCCATCCCCATTTTTTCAGGCTACAGCCCAGCGGTCCGGCTTCCAAACAATTACCACTTAGAGAAGGTATCAACTAATGCCGTACATTCTGCTTTCCAATGTTCTGTCAGGGCCTACTCACCCCTTCAGTATATGACCATTATCAGGCAGCTTGAATCAGCAGGGCCTCCCCAGCCTCAATGTGTCTATTCTGCAGTCCACATCATAGTCCTGAACCTCACCTCACAATGTCTCACCTTATGAAGCCACCGCAGCCTGCAGATCCCATGTGTTCACTTCCCTGGGCTGCAGCTCCAGCCGGAGAGCCTCAGTGTGTGGGCCGCACTGTGACCACAACAGCAGGCCTAAGAGGACGTCTCCCCTCCGCCGCAACAACCACCAGCTATCTCCCAGCAGGTTCCAGCTTCCCTGCCTCTCTCCTCTGCGTTTGGGTGTCGACCTAGATCCAGGGGATCCATTGGAAGGAGAATATGATGGCGGGAGAAGGACTTTTCCCTGCAAGAGTCAAAGAGATGAGAGGTAAAAAGAAAACCAATGAGGGAGACAGAAAGAAACAAACCCAAGATGCAGTTGAGGAGGATAATGTTTTAATGACCTTTGGAATTCCAGATCTCATCCATTTACAGATGGAATACAGAAGCCCTGTCCTGTAGTACTCAATACAGGTGCAGCGGGAGTTACCACAGGTGTACATACACAGGAATCAACTGCAACTTCACCTACAATTGTGGGTGTATCAGTGAGTGCCCCACCTGAGATTGCAATGATATTTTTGCAGAGTACTAGTGGAGATACTATATTTGTTGTTCCAGGTCCAATTGAGCTGACTGTTGCTATTGTTCATATTGAAGAATATCCTAAAGAGAGAGTTATTTTTGTTGGTCATTTAAAAATTGTATTTGGGGAAATTTTACAGGGAATAATTAACCTACACAGATTATTGTCTAATGTTGAATAAATAAGGTAAAAGAAGCAGCAACTTGTGAAAATAAAGCACATGACAAATTTGAGGATTTGGCTGATGAGTGTGAGGTAGACTTCAGCAAAATGAAAACTGTGAGGAGAAATTACAAAATGGATATGATGAATGGTGAAATAAAAGAATTTGGTGTATTAACTTTAGGAGCTCACATCAAGGATCTGTTTGAAAAGACAAGGTTGTAGAGTAGTGGTGGGCGGAGCTCGCGAAGTTTGGCTCCAAGCCCAATTGATAAAGCGCATGTAAGAAATAATCCCCTCATTGTATTGCCGACATTATAGATATTCCATATGATGTTGTTAGATAAGAGGCCTCTTGAGCCGTGTCGATGCACACACATCAGAGAGGTCCTTTGTGTACAGTCCTCCGTTATCTCAGGCGGGCAGGTGGATATGCTCATTGTCCAGGGAGAATGTTAAATATGGATAATGCTGCATGGTGGTTCTCTCACCCTGGTGACAAATGAAGCGTGCAAAGAGCCTAAAACACATTAAGGCCTGTGGTTCTGAAAGAGAAACCTGATCAGCAATCACGGCTGATGTCCAGAAACACAACAAATGGCAATATGAAATAAGTAACGATGGAGGGCAGACCTGGTATGCTTCCCAAATCCGTCCAAATTGAAGGACAGGTAGGAAGCTTGTAACTCACAGGCAATCACTTGATGGCCTGCTAGCATACTTACCCCAGCTGACCCTGACCTCCTTGAATATTCAGCATGCGCTGGGCAAACATCGTTTAACTATGAGGATTGATGATGCTGGCAATAATTATAGTCTGGCCCAAAAAATTGAAGGACTCCGCTGACAAGATAAATGCAATCACCAAATTCCTGAGCAGACACGCAAAACTCGAGAGACATTTGCAAAAAGTGCTGCCACATTTAAATAATTCAGCTCTTTGTGTGTTTTTTACCAGCACAAAATACAGTAATGAGTCTAAGCAAGTTATTTGCGATGCTGATCAAGGTGCTTCGCCTTGCATAGTGAGTGACTTGAGAAACCTCCTTTAAATTCAAGAAGGCATTTTCAACTGAGCCGTGCGCTCTCATTGTGAAAGGCATTACACACACAACCTACCCCATCCCTAATAGCACTGGGAAAGGAGAGAGTCGTTTGAACCACAGGTGAGCTCCGTGCACCGGAGCATGATATTGCACTCACCGTTCTGGGAAAGGCCAGCTCTTCGCCCCGGGAGGGACACAGGGCTTCGTCAGAGGGGGCTCCAGAGATAGTGTTGTTCCCTCAAGGAGGTGCCTGCTTCTGTAAGTGCAACTGGCAGAGGTGAGCGACTCACTCGTTAAATGCAACTACTGCGCATCAGCCAAGGGAAGGGAAGGCTGAACTACATCTCCCATTAGATTTGAAGAAATGCAGAGAAAGATGGTTAATAATAAAAAGAAAGCTTCAGAGACAGGAAAGAAAACAAAGGGTTCAATTAGTGTTTGGGAAATGGGGACAGTTTCAGAATTTCCCTGAAGAGAAATAAATTGAGGGAATAATGGGGCATATTAACAAGGGCCGGCGATAAATATCGCAAAGCGCACTTAGCGCTTGCATATTTATCGCCGGCTGTCTCTGGAATTTATTGCCCGGTTAGCGCGTTATCAACAACGCGCATCGCCGAGGCGATAAAATTCCAGAGATAGGTGGGATATCGCTGTTTTCCATGGTGGAAAACGGCGATATCCTAGATAATGGGGCCTGTGGTCTTAGCCACACAATCCACCCCCCATGTTAGGTATGCCTTAGTCAGGAATTTAACAGACGTTAAATTCCTGAGTTAAGGCATACTTAACGCGATTTTATTGATCGCTAACCCTCCTTGATAATATCGCGAAGCTTCCTTCGCGACATTATCCCATGTTGCTTTTCACAGCCACGCCTCTTTTGCATCTCATTATCGAGGCGAGGCGAGGCGTGTGAAAAAGGGGCGACACATCAAGGAATCACGCGCTAGCGTGCCCTTGATGATAATGTGATAATATTATCGCCGCTTTGCGCCCGAAAACAGGCTCTAAAGCGGCGATTATATTATCGTCGCCCCTTGATAATAGGCCCCTAAGTGCGTGTACTTTGGACAAGAGGTGATTTTTTATGACAAATTTTCCAAAATTACGAAAGGAACCTAAGAAGTGATACAAAGAGGTTCAGAGACTGACAGCGATTTT
The DNA here is from genome assembly GCF_964204655.1 of Triturus cristatus. NCBI lineage: Eukaryota > Metazoa > Chordata > Amphibia > Caudata > Salamandridae > Triturus > Triturus cristatus. Next base: position 1,457,004,615 of record NC_140589.1, on the reverse strand, counting down.
GACAATACTTTAGACTGATTTGAATTCACCATTTTTGATTGGTATTCCCTAGTGACTTAGGGGAATATGTATCAAGCGATTTTTTACTCGCAAACGCTGCGATTCGCAAAAAACAGCGTTTGCGAATAAAAAATCGCTAAACGGTATGTATGAGCCATTTTTCAGCGCAAATTTAAGGAATCGCTAATTTTGCGATTTCCTAACTTTTTGCAAGCATTTAAGAAATCGCAAATTGCGATTTCTTAAATGACATGTAAAAAGCACCCAAGTTGTGCGAATTATCCTTAAGAAATCGCAAATTACCACCAACTTCCAGTTGGTGGTCATTTGCGATTTCCTTTCAAAAAGCACTTTTTTTAATTTTACAAAGCGCCACGTGGCGCTCATACATGCCCTTAGGGCATGTATGTGCGCCATATGCACACACATGCTAATTTCAGGGGTGCATCAGGGTGTCATCATGACACCCTTGCACCTTTGAAATTATTCTCAAATAGCGATTAGCAAATTGCGATTCGCTATTTGAGAATTACTTACCATTCATTCCTATGGGTCTCCTGGCCCATAGAAATGAATGGACAGGTATTCCTTAATTGCGATTTCGCAATTTGCTAATCGCAATTAAGGAATTTTAAGAAATCGCAAAAAGTTTGCAATTTTTTAAATACATCCCGTTTTGCAATTCTCAAATAGCGATTCTTTAAAAATCGCTATTTGAGAATCGCAAATGGTGATGTTGATACATATGCCCCTTGGGTTCTGGGTGTAAGGTGTCTGTTGCTTGGACAACTGAAGAACCAGCAAGGGTTGTGCCTAATAATGCTTTTTCGGAAATAGTTGCTGACAAATACAAAGAAGTGATAGAGCATTTAAAAAAGTAGGGTGCCAGAGAAAGACATTAACTGGAAAAAGATTTTAAGATCTTCACAAGAGCAGAAAGAGTCAGTGAATGCCTATTATGAGTGACTCAGGCAGATTTTTAAGAAACACAGTGGAGTAAAAGATCCTGAGAGAGATGGTGCTAGTGGTTTTGTTTCTGTTTTTGTTACAGCATTGCATCCTAAGCTCAGTTCTCATATTTAGCAGAGTGTGATGTGCTGGCAGACAAAGAGTATAGTTGAAATCTTAATTTTCCAAGTACAATAGTGATTGGTTTGATGCAAAGCAGAAAAGCATCAAAGAGAAGCTGATGGTTGCCCAGACAGAGGAGTTTGACATAATGTTAGGAATCAGGTGATGGGTTCCAATCTGAGTTTCGAGCCATCTGACAATGTTGGAATGAATGTGATGTCTTCAATGCAAGGTGTGAAGATGAGAAATGGGATGATGCACATGCAAGGTGCTGGAAGACAGGTAACAAACAATCCTGGAATTAAGGCAAATATTGATATGCTAAAGAAGAGCACTGCTTGCCATTTCTGCAGTGAAATTGGGAGCTGGAAATGGGATTGTTGACAAACTTTAGATAGAAAAGCGAATGTTATTGTTGCCTTGATACAGAGTAATGTAAATCAGATGCAGACCCAATCATTAGTCACAGCCCAACCAGCTCCTGTGCAGAGTATACAAGATCAGAGACACTTTCACATGAATATGCCCATAGCTCCAGTGTTGCAGTAAAATATGAAAAACAAAATGCAATATAATCCAGGGTATCAACAGAATCCATTGATTCTGAGTAATGATTTCTCCAGTTTTCTCCAGAAAATAATTCTCAATGACGGTGCCTGGTGGGTGCCCTGGAGCAGTCTTGGAGGTAGACCAGAGTGTCCCAAACAATGATGGTGAAGTCACTGCCCCCCCATTTCTTTCTTAATAGATATGGGGCTACTCACTCTGTAGTTCATTCTGTGGAGGTTCCGAACCTACCCCTCTTTGGACCAGAAGTTCAAGTTGTAGGCATCAGCAATAAACTGGTTGTTAATCAGATTAACAGCAGATGCCCCTGTTAAAATAGGATCAATGGAAAAAAATCATCAGTTCTTTCTGTGTGATTTGAGTCCTGTACGTTTGTTGGACAGAGACTTGCTTTGCAATTTGAGCTGTGTGATTTACTGTGTACCGGACGCTGTCATAATTGAAACCCAAGATGGCGATTCTGTGTTTAAAATTAAATAACATGACTCAAGAGTTCAGCTGTTCCCAGTCCTGACCAAAGATGATTTGCTTCTGGATTTAAGACATACTGTCAAAGAAGAGATATGGGATTAATAAAAAGTGCAAACCCTGCTAGTTTAAACATGAATCTGAATACTGCAGTTTTCTACAAAACTAAAAATAAAAGCTTTTAAGAGAAGGAGAAGAAGAAATGAAACCTGTCTTTGAAAAAATTATTTAGCAGGGAGTTCTTTGGGAAGTGCTTGCCAGTCCTTGCAACTCTACCTTGATGAGAGTTAAAAAAGAACAGTGGTAAAAGAATAATAATGCAGGACCTAAGTAAAATAAATAAAATAGTAATTCCATGTTGTCCGATGGTACCGAATCCTACAGTAATCTAATTCAAGATTCCATCACATGCAGAATGGTATACACTCATTGACTTATGCCAAGAATTCTTCTCCATTCCTTTACATGAAGATAGTCAGTACTTATTTGCATTTCAATTCCAAAATAAAGTTATCATTTGGTGCCGAATCCTACAAGAGTATAGTGAAAGTCTTTAGATTTTTTGTCAAATTCTAAAGAAATAACTAGAAAATGTACACAGCAGCCCTGTAACTTAGTCTTGGTGCAATATTATAGATGATCTACTGCTCACATCAAAGGTGAAAGAAGATTGTAAACTTGACACAGATGCACCGTTAAATCATTTAGTTGACAATGGTTACAAAGCTTTCCTTTCAAAAGTTCAGTTTTGTAAAAAATGAGTTGTTTATCTTGATAATCACATTGAAAAAGGAGCAGGGAAAGTCTCAAAAGAAAGTGGCTCTGGAACTCTAAAAATGAATCCTGCTACCAAGTTCCTGGGAATTTATTTATTTATTTGACCAGTTTTATATAGCGCTGGGTAGACCTGGAGGTATCAAAGCGCTTTACATGGAAATTAAGAAATAAAACATTTGAACTTATTACATCAGTTACAGTTAAACTTAATTACATCGGTTACACAGGGAAACAAATAAAATAAAAATAGGTCCCATGGAGCATGGAGCGAGGTAGAGGAGGGGAGATGAGCTAGAAGCTGGAAAAAGGGTCCAAGTCAGGCCTACCGGCAACGGAGAAGGTAATATATCCGGGGTCCCACCAAAAGTCCAAAGTCACAGAGCCCGGAGGCCATTTGGGGTAACGGATTCCAAAGCAAACCGGGGCCGGACTCTCAGTGCCGGAGCACCTTGACTGTAGAGAGGGCCCGAAGGAAGGGGAGAAAGGATGCCTCACTGTCACCCACCCTGCCAAAAGGGTGTAGCCGTCCTGGAGGGGTTGAAGAAGATTCAGGAGTCAGGCTGGTGACACAAGACAGCATGCGGCGAACTCAGAAACCAGTCGGTGCCATCAAGGTGGTGGTCCCACAATACCTCTGGCACAAAATGGAGGAAACACTAATCTAACATAAATCCCAAGCAAAAAATCGGAGCAACCCCTGGGAGTTGGACTGGAAGGAGGAGGCAGCCACAGGGCAGTGAGGGAGCAGGACTGGAAAATCACCGGACTCACTCGGCTCGTCAGGGCAATCACTCGGGACACACAGGGCCACAGCATCATGGTATTCTCCTGCTGCTTTGTCACGGGAAAGCGACTCAGGCACAAAGCAGCAGCCCCTGAAGGGGGCAGCAGTCATGGGGTAAGGAAAGCGGACAAACAGGATACAGCCGTTCTCACTCGGATCTTCTAGGAAAATACTTTTGGGGAACACAGGGATAGCAGCCTTGCAGTATTCACAAACGGCTTAGTTGGAGAAAAAGCGATTTGGGTGTCCATGCAGTAGCCCCAGAAGTCGAGCGCGGGTACCGGTGCAGCAGTCCGGAGGCAGGGGAAACGATCAGGAGGGAAGAACCTCAGCCCAGGTCATCGACCGCCATCCGGAGAAATCAACCAGGCATCAGCATCGCTGAGATTGGCTCCGTCGACCGCAGGTCATCAAAGATTCGTAGGAAGGTGGGGGAGGAAGAAGACAAGCAGCAGAGTTGTGAGGAGAGCTGTACCCCATGTCCGGCTTGGTAAGTGACAGCCGTGGCGAGAAACCAGAGTCAATCTCCCCTATAGCTGTCTGGGCAGCTCCACCAGGCATCGGTCATGATTGCTCAGTCTCCACGGGAGAAAGCATTGATCCCATTTTTTTTTTCAAGAATCTCGACCCCACAAGCAGGAGATTAGAGCAATGAGGACTGCAGATAAAAAAGACCTCAGGTCAGTAAGAAGGTCCCAGGAGGATAGTAGAAATCTGGGGATTTAAGCCAAAAAGTCAATCCCTGGCCGGGAGCTCCCGGCTGGAGCTCTTCACCTGTCGGCCATCTTGGCTGAATTGTTGGCGGAATTGTTGGCTGAATTGTTGGCTGCTGTTGCCAGTGGATTCCAAACTTTTCCTTGATTGCAAAGTATTTTGTAGGATTGACCCACAGTGATATCAACGATCCAGTACCATTCAATTATGAATGTTTAGAGGCCTTATGGGTGTTGAAGAAACATTTGTGTAATGCATCCATTCTTGGAATGCTTGATTATAATCTTGAGTTCATTCTCTGTTGCAGTGAGATAGGCGGGTATGCACTTTCTGTACATGACCAGAAACATGGAGAAATCATGAGACCAGTGGCCTATCCATCAGCTGGAATGAGTTTCTGTAAGTCTCCCTCGTTGTTTGAAAGTGGTTGCAGCTGTTTGGATTGCAATTGAGCAAAGTGAAGGGATTATGATAGGACATTCATTGAGTGTGTTTGTTCTACATTCTATTGAGATTTTGCTGACTTGTACTCAGCACATGACAACCAGTAAACTGACCAGATATGAACAAGTCACATTTCAGAATACTTCAATTAAAAAGTGTAATTTCTTAAATTGTGCAAAATTACTTCCCGTTGCAAGCAACAATTGTGAAAACAGAGACAAGCGTGATTATGATGATGCTAATAAACCGAACATGACTGCATCAGTGTTGCTGAGTTATGTACCAAACCAAGACCAGATATGAAATACATTCCTCTTGAAATGGCTGATCTGACTGATAGTTTCTATAGAAGAGATCAGTATGGAGCACTGAAGTCTGCTTATGCAGTATGTTCCATTTCTGAAGTCCTGCATCATTCCTGCTGAATGTAACTTCAGCACAAGTGGCAGAGTTTGTTGCATTGACAAAAGCATGTTGCCTTTCATAGTTTTTTAATGTGACAATTGATACAGACAGCGGTGTGGTTTGGAGTGGTCCTGGTCAAAGGTGGTCTCAAAGGGGTTTTATGACATCCTCTGGAACTCCCATCAGGAACAGTCTCTATATTCTTGATATATTGAAAGCAATAAAACAAGCACAACTGATTGCTGTGGTCGTGTGTGGCCCATGAGGCTAGAAACAATGTGGTCATGCTTGATAATAAACATACAGACCAGGTGTCCAGATACTGTGCACTTGAGAAAAGAACTGTGATTCAAGAAACAGAACTAGATGGATCAAGAGAAAATCCTGTGATAAACACAGAAGCTATGGTTTATTTGCTATTAATTCCAATTCAGACACCTTTAAGTGAATTAACCCCTTGTGTGCCACGCCCTATCCCCGCCCTGTGCCGGGCGTTCCATTAGCGGGCGGGGTTCATGACGAGCTGGACTCGTCATGGGCACAGCGCAACCGCGGCCCATGACGAGTCCAGCTCGTCATGGGCACAGAAGGGATTAAGAGACCTCTAGAAGGAAGCCCAAGAGGATGACAAAAGAAAATGGGAAATGTTGGGTTACAAAAAGAATTACCACAACATCTATATTACTCCTGAGTATAAATATGTACTGCCAGATGCAATGTTGAATTGCATGGACAGACATTGTCAGAATCAGTCTGATGCAGGGAGATATTCAATGGTGTGAATATTGGACACTACAAAATTTAGAAATATTGCAGAAGACTTGTGTAACCGTTGTTAGATTTGTCAGCAAAATAATCAAGGCAATATGGTCCTTATGAACCATATTGGCAAATCAGAGGGCCTATTTTCAAGACTTCTTGCAGATTTTATTGAAATGTCAGTCTACAATGGCCATAAATACATTCTTGTAATTGTTGGCTTGTTCCCTAAATGGGTTGAAGCCTATCTCACCTGGTTATTGGACAGTTTGACAGTTGTCAAACTATGGTTAAAGGAGTTGACTCAGAGAATTGGCCTGTTGACCTCTATAGAGACGATACATGTTTTTTCATATGTAATAAATGCTGACATTTCAAACTCCTGCATAGAGATTAAACTGTAAGTTGAATCATGTTTTCTTATTATATTTTGATGCTCATTTACTTTATAACATGAAACAATGGTTCCCTCAGAGAGAGCCTTAGACCTAAGCTCCTTCTGGCAGAACAAAACAAATTTGAGGGATTAAATATACACACATTTATATTTTTACTTTATATCTTTTACTACGATACAAGAATAAATGACATATAGGTGTTCCAAAAAAACGGTGCAGTGCAGGTGAATTGTTTTTTTCCAAAAATTGTTTATTTGTTTTTATTCTTTTTTTTTTAATTGTCCTTATTCCGCCATCTTTCTTGCTGGTATAGCCCTCATCCCCCAAAAGGGAGTAGATAAGAATGTCCCCACAAAGAATACTGCTGTTTCCACATTCATCCCTCTCCTTTAGAAACAGAGCTGGAGGAGAGCTGGGACCTCCAGCATATATGGCTTAATCATTGGACTCACTTATTTGTTATCTCCAATTTACATACTGTGTCCAGACCCTCTCCAAACCTTTGGCGTCACAAGCAATATCAGCCTGGCTCGTATATTTGATTCTTCTAAGACAATCAGCAATGAGTTGGGGATTTTCCAATTTCCTAAGCCTGCATATCTCCCACCTCACCAACAGAATCACATAGAAGACAAATGTTGTTATGATGGAGTTTGCTCGAACGCATGCTTCTGGATGCAGCGAAAAAATATAAGTCAAGGGCTTACCTCTATCTGTTGCCCAATCACTTCCCTTATGAAGTTACATACCGATATCCAGAAATGAGCAATCTTCAGACACTGCATGAACATATGCAGATTGTCTGCTGATGAAGACAAACACTTCGGACACCCATATGCTTTCCCGGTTACTCTCGAAAGCTTGGCCGGAGACCAGTATACCCTGTAGGTGGTAAAACGGTGATTTTGCTTGAGTGAGGCCGGATTCACCACTGCACGTAGAATGGAGAAGGATACTTGCCATATTTGTTTAGGCTTCCTTCCATGTATCCCTCTTCCCACATGTTGGTAATCTCTCACAAACTCTTATCATCTGCCTCCAAAAAGGCACAGTACCAAATTGAAACTTCCTTTTTTATTGAACCAGTTCTCATCGCCAGTTCTAGCCATGGCTCATCTTCCTCTTCAGCCCACTCTTGGGCGGCCCACCATGAACATAACTGATAGTATTTAAATCTCGTTAGTTGACTCTTGCTACAGTTTCTTAAGGCCTCCCAGCCCACTAAACTTGATCCTATTCTGAAATCTGCCCAGTAGCTTAAACCCGCGGATTTTAGGGGCTGACTAAGCTGGTCTATCAAACAATCCCAAATTTCTGCCGAGGATGAATAGAATGGTATACCCAACCTCCTCTGAAAATATATCCATGTTCTTAAGGCAGTTTTCAAAACCTTCAACCTCACCTTTTTTAAATATTTCGTGTCCCCATATTTAAATAGAAAATGACACTGACCCAAATCTCCGAGCATTGCCTCAAAAAGTCTCCCCATTGGTGAACTATCTAGCTTATTCGTTAACGTACGCAAGTTCTTAAAGTGGAAAGCGTGAAAATATATGAATAGATCCAGGAGAACAATTCGCTCCACCTCTAGCCTTCTCCTCAGTTTTTTCTAAGCAATTCTGGGTCTCTTTGATGCCCAAATAAAACTACCAATTTTTCCCTGGAGCTTAGCTATATCCTCCCTCTGAAATGTTAATGGTATGGAATTGAAAAGGAAAGGGATTTTGAAAAGAATAATCATCTTAATAGGATTAACTCTACCATAGATATATAATGGTAAATTGGCCCATTTTACTAGAAGTCTCCCCACCTGCTGACTCACTTTTTTCCAGTTAACTCTAGGAATTTCATTGAGCTTCTGAGTTATTAAGATACCAAGGTATCTCATTTGGGATTTTTCCCCCCGACTGCTATTTCCCTGGTTCCAATCCATGACTTCAATTTTATCCACATTCACCTTATAACCCGATACCTTGCAAAAATTCTGTGCCCTTGCCATCAGGTTGGGAATTGCAACCTGCAGGTTGGTGGTATATAGCACCAAGTCATCTGTATACAAAGCTAGTTTTGACACTAACCCAGTTGACTTAAAGAGGATTATAGTGGGGTCCACTCTTATCTGATGTGCATGGGGCTCAATATATAGGTTAAAAAGCAGAGAATACGGGGAGCAACCCTGTCTTGTACCCCTGGTGATGTGGAACCAATGAGAGAGCTCTCCATTAACCAGCACCCTAGCTTTGGGCAGGCAGGCAATAGAGGTTCTGCACGGCCGTCACTACGTTCTGTGGGAATCGAAAGCTTTTAAGGGTTTTCCAGAGTTACACCCAGTGTTCTCGATCAAAAGCTTTAGCCACGTCTATGGCCACTACAGTTAGAGGCAAGTTGAGAGCCTCCACCATGTCAATGACCCCCATCATCAGATATGTAAGCCCATTTAGCTGCCTACCTGGAATAAAACCACTCTGATCATAGTGTACAATGCCCTTGATGACCTACGCTACTCTTGAAGCTACTATTCCTGAGAAGATCTTATAATCAGTATTCAGGAGTGATATTGGTCTATAAGAATCTGCTCTTGCCGGATCTTTATCCAGTTTTAAAATGAGGACCACCATTGCCTCTGACCAGGATAGAGGCGCTCCCTCACCCTCTACATATATTGCATTAAATACATCTTTCAGAGAGGGGATTAATGTATCTATAATTCAGGTACAGGGCTCTACTGGGAGGCCATCTGGGCCAGCCACTTTCCCAGCGCTCATTTTCTTACATTGTGCCCTGATCTCCTCCTCAGTGATATCTGCCTCTAAACTCTCCTTTTGCACACTTGTTGGTTTTGAAACCTCTGTCTCCCGTAACCAGGCCACTATACATTCCTTTTTTGGATGTAGGTCTTCTCTATATAAGCTACTCATATAGCTCCAAGATTCCCCCCTAATATCTGCATTTATTTTTAAGAGCACCCTTGTCCCTGCATTCATCAAATTCAGTATTGAGTCCCTGGCTATATCCGTCTTAGCCTTCCATGCTAAAAGCGAGCTACACCTTTCGCCATAAGAGAAATGCTGGAGCTTACTAACTTTCCATCTATCCTGTATTCTTTTACCCAACTGAGCTTCGTATTATGCCTGCAAGTCTTCCTATTCCCTGCAGAGCGCTAGCACCCTAGTGGATCCCTCAAGTGAGGCCTTCTGAAGTTCGCTTTCTTTAACCTTAATTTCTGCAATTGCCTCCTCATCCCTCTGCTGTGTGTCCCTTATGGTAATGCTTATTATTGCCCTTAAGTATGCTTTAAATGCATTTAAAGCATACTTAAGGGCAATAGTAAGCACTACCATGATGGGTAAGAGACGAGCATCTGTTTGTGGCTTTGTAGAGTCCCTGTTAAATGAAAAAAATCAGCTATCATATTTCCCAAGTCAAGTCCCACCCCCTCATCTAACAAGATAGTCCTATCCTGGGTCTACCATCATTGCCCCAGTTGTTGAGCCTCAACCTCACCATTCAATTCCTGATCCACCAAGAAATAATCGATACAGGAGTGATGGCCATACTTTTTGCCATAAAATGTAAAACCTCTGGCTGCCCCATCCTCCTTCACCAAATATCAACCAGATTAAGTTAAATCATCGTGTTTTTTAAACTGGAGAGTGTCTTAGGGGAGCTGACATATTTTACTTTTGATGTTCTATCCAGATCTTTATTTAGAACTATGTTAAAATCTCCTCCAAGTATCATCGGGACGTGGCCTCCAGAGGCAGGATTCCAACTTTTTTTTTTTTTTGAAAAACCTTTATTGACATTTCAATCAATAACAAGTATGGGCCTACAACCCCCCGGGGCCGGCCGCTAAGCAATCAGAACAATAAAAATCAAATGTGAACACAGGCGGCACCTCGGAGAGCAGAATCTTCATGCTAGCATAGTCCAGCCAGTGAGCAGCCCAGGTAGGACACCAGGAGAAAAAGGGTTTTTCATTTTATAATGGAACGAGACAGTAGGATCAGGTGCCAAACAATTTCCCAACAGCGATAAGAGGCAGGCAGAATAATAGACGTAAGCAATAAACAGCAATCTATTGGATCAATGGCGCAGACACAGGAAATTCAGGATGGGGAAGAATATCATAAACAGTTGCGCCTGCAGGCCCCTGCCCTAACGCCCAGAGAACACCCCGGAAACTGTGGCACACAGGAGAAGGCAACGATTCACAACAAAGGAGGTGTACCACGCTGATCCCAGAAAAGAAAAAAAAAACAAGAAGAAGCGGAGAAGAAAAAGGAGGCCATGGAAAAAGAGATGAAAGGCTAAAGAATCCCCTCCCCCAACCCCCCACCCTGCACCTCTGCAAATGAGTACGGCCCCCCCCCCCAGCAGTGTGCCTGTCGCCCTGGAACTAGACCCGAAATATAGAAGAAACAGGGAAAAAGGAGTAAGAAAAGAACCCCACCAGACGGGGGGGTAGAGAAAGTATAATAAACTGGAGGAGGGCCTTCAAAACATACCCCCGGCTTCTCCCACCCGCACGGTGAGGTCTCCCCACAGCAAACAATAAGCAGCACAAAAGCGACCATATCAAAGAGAGATGGGGAGCATATATGCACCTAATATGCTAATAGCTATGTCATGAGAGTACGCAACCCCTGAGTCCGCCCGTCTACTAGATGACCACCCCCGAAGGATCAGCCTTATCCTTGACCTCTCTTTGCAATTCTGCCCATGCCTACCCGTCGACCCAGCGCCATGTCTGATGTTCCCAGGTATAGAAGTGTCCAAAAACGACCGGGAAGCGACGCACACAGGTGGGGTGGAAGTCTCTGAGTACCAACACAGTCCGCATCATGGAGGGACGTCTTTCCCAGTGCTGCCCCAGGATCTGCACTGCACACAAGCTCCAGGAAGGCGGAATCAGCCAAAGTAGACAACTGATGCTGGAATTGTCCCTGGGTCGCCGGAGGCCGTGCACGGGACGAGGCCACCACCTCCCACTCAGGTCCAATACCTCCGGAACAGATCAAACCCTCAGCCAGCAGATCACACGGTAGCATACTGTCCGGAGTGTCCAGCTGTGCACTAATCGCAGGGGTGGCCGCGACATTGTCCTCCTGTGCGCAGTGTGGGAAGTCCCTGTGTACCTGAGGACAGGCAGGCCGCCACTGTCCCAACACTGATGCCACACCATCGAGCTTACTCCCCAAGACCCCGACGCCACGAACCAAGGAGAAATGAAGGGCACCAAGGGCCTCTAGGAGGTCGCCGTACCCCAGCACAGCTCTCCGCGAGCGCTCCGCCACACTCCCAAAAGTCCCACACTCCCAATCCCGCTGCGACCCAGTGGACAGGATGGTAGGCTGCATCGCAACAAGATGGCCGCCGGGGAGGCCCGACCCGTATTGGGGCCGGGACCCAGGGACCAGCGCCTCGAGGTCCACGTCGCTGGAGACAGGGTTCCGGGGGCAGGCAAAAATTATCCGTTGCGTGGTCACGGGCAACAGTCGTCCCCACCACGGACCAGCTCCCGTGAAAATCCGGGAGCAGCCCGCAGGGATCAGGGCGAGCTACGGGCGGCGTCCGGGCAGCTCACCGTCAAAGGCAGGGGCAATCACCGGAGAATCTGAGAATTGCACCCCCGGGCATGCCCTCGGTCCGCTACGCTTAGCAGTGGGAGCGACCACGGCGAAATGCAGGCCGAGGTTAGCACCGCTCCGGCGGACCGACTCCACCCAGTCACCACAGGCCGCTGTTGTTGAACTGCCACCCGGCCAAGGCGTCCACTCGAGGTCCAGGCTCCAGGGCTGCACGGGCCGCAAAGTTCAAATGCACATTTCTCCGGCGGTACCACAGCCAGAAACCTCGGAGTCACACGATCGGGTGCCACTCTCATTCACAAACACGATTGCATAGCGCAGACTGAGGATCTCTTGCAGGATATCCGTGCGGGATGCGGAGGTTTACGGAGCCGGGAGTCTACGCTGCCGTCCCGGTCGCCATCTTGGCTCCTCCGATTCCAACTTTATTAATGCATCTGGAGTGTCATTATATGGACCGTAGTACGTTGCACACAATACCAACCTACCCTAAATCGCTATGCTAGCCACCAGCCATCTACTAGAAGCATCAGAATCATACTTTAATATCTGTATTCCTGAGTTTTTTCTGATAACTAAGGCTACTCTTCTAGTGCTGCCTCTCTGTTCTGAGCACACTACATCCTGTATCCAGCGTAGTTTAATGAAACAAGACCTACACTCCTTCCATTCTAAGTGAGTCTCCTGGAGCATTATGATATGCCCCCCACTATTCTTAAGGGATTCCGCCACCAAAGTTAACTTCTTCCTGGATCTCTAACCATTATCATTCCAGGTTATGAACTGAATTTTATTCATAGTTAATTCTCCATATCGTGCACCAATTTAGCACTCTCTGCAGGTGTTCCTGTTTAGGCATATTGAACTGATGAGTCCCGGGGACGATCTTAGATTGACTACAAATTAGCAAGAAGAGGACACATTTTTCCTTTTTTGCCCCAGGCTCCCACCACCCTTTGAACCCCTTCACCCACCCCCCATGGGGAACCCCCCTTCCTATCCCTAGGCGATAGAATCTACCCTTCGCGAACCCCCCCCCCAGCCCCCCAAAGAGAGATGTTCAAAGTGAACTAAATAAAAGTGAAACCTGAATCGGGCTGGTTTCATCTGTAAAAACCTTCATTTAATATTTCTTAATTACCAAGGCTAGTAGTGGACCATTACGAGCTGGATGTGGCAGCTGTGGTTCCCTCCATCTGAGCTAATATGGAATCCACCTCCTCAGGGTTACAGATGTTATGCATTTTATTCCTTCACATGATTTTAACATAGCCAGGAACTTCATCTGGACCTGAGCACCTTTCCCACGCAAATCGATCATCTTGGTGCCTAACTCCCATTGTCTCTGTGTCGTTCTCTTTCCTATATCAGACCTCACATGATAGTTAAAGTCCCAAAACTTCAAGGATCTCTTCAACACGCCCCCCTAAAACCAGCTCTTTAACCGCATAGGTGAAAATGTTAATCAGGATTTTCCTGGGAGTCTTTCTGTTAGGGTTTAATTTAAATGGATCTCTATGCGCTCTTTGGCTTTCATTCTCGAGATTGAGATACAGGCTATCCAATAATATCCCTTCTCTTAATAGTTTACATAAAAAGCCCTTTTAGTCCCCTTTTTCTGCACCTTCCAGAATATTGAGGACCCTCAGATTGTTCCGCCTAGATTGAGTTTCCAGTCGTTCCAAATCTTCTTGTAAGGTTTTGTTGTGTAATTTCAAAACCCAATGTCCTGGGAATTCTGACTCATTCCTGCTGACAAAACTTTCACCTCTTCTTCAAGAGTTTCAGTGCGTTGTGCGATACTGTCCAGCTTTTCCTCTAGTACCACACATTTTTCCTGTATACCTCTTTGGTTGACCTCTGAGATCTCAAATTTCTTGAGGATGTCTGATCGCAGACTCAGTATATATTTTCCAGGTGATTTTCAGCTCTCTCCTCAACCCGGGGACTAGCCTCCTGCTGACACTGGCTTCCCTCAGTAGATATCCCTGTGGTATCGTGGTCTTGTCTTGGGCCAGCCCCATCCTGTCCTCCATCCGCCAGGTTCTCTAATGGAGAAAATCGATTGCTACGGTGGACTGCCGATGGTCTCTCCACCCTCAAGGCGGCCTGTGTTTGGCTCACTCCACCACCACTCTCCTGAACAAGTGCTGCAGTTTTTGTCTGATCCATGATTTTAAAAATAAAATTTGAGCGAAGGTGAGGGTTTAGTAAATGAGTGCCCTTCTTTCAACCCACATCTTTTAGGTCTCTCTTCACACTTCCCTGATTTTCTGATGGGTGACACGGTAATTGCCTCGTAAGCCGTCCGCTCCCTTGCTCTCACACCCTTAGCTTTCCTCTCTGGATCAGATCTTATCTGATATCTATTTCTTGCTTGGGGTACCTGAAGAAGGGTCGAAGCAGACGCGTCGATCCCGGTCGTCGCCAAATTGAAGAAGGGTCGAAGCAGACCTTTTGTAAATAAGTGGGATTTATTGTATTCGAGGATGACGAGACAAGTTCATCTTAACAGGGGCCCAGAGATAACTGCCTGTCGTGGAATCTCGGCGTCTCACAAGACTCCACGACAGAGCAGCATTCCAAGCACACATCACCACAGTACCTGAGCTGTATTAGCTGGAGTATCTCTCTTACCTATACCCCTACTCGCTCCGGTACCTGTACTTTCACCTTCCACCACCTCCAGAAGTCCCTTAGATGTAAAAAGTAGCTGTGGTGGAGCATTCTTTTTCATCGATACCTGCTGTACCTGCAGAAATTGTGCACTGATGCCAACACCCTTCTCCCTCACTTTCTTCTGTCTCCATGCGCCAGATTTTTCAGCCTGCAAGAGGCTATTGACGAGCCTCTGTGCCTCTTCCCTGAAGCGCTGCTGCCTGCCGGCAGGATGCTGTGCAGTGCTGATTCTACTGGACCCCACCCAGAAGCCAGCAAGCGCTGACGCAGCCCGAGACCTCTGCCAGAAAGCCGACGCCCAGCTCCACGAGACCTGATGCTGTCTCACGTCAGGTCCCATCCGCGACCGCAGCGAAGGAACAAAGACAGGGCGAAAGTTTCCCCAAAGCCGCCACACTCAAGACACCAAAACAACAACACTGGTAAGGCCTAGGCCGGTAAGTTTATCCTTGTTCCACCCCGCATCTCTCTCCTCAATTCGGGAGCTCCCGCGACCGGCGTCAGCCCGCCGCCATGTTCCCCAATAACCCAGTGCATGTGATTTGTGACAAGGGTGACTAATGGTGCACATTTGATATTAACTGAAAATAAAAAAAACTTCAACTGCTTGGTAGTACAGCTTTAACCATGCAGAACTCCCATGTTGATTGTACTGTACATAAGGCCACAATTAATGACAGTAAAAAGTTTAATGCATTGACATTTTAACCTACTACAGACACTTAATCTGTAGCAACCTCTAACAAAAGATAGCGTCAGCCACTATTAACTTGTATAAAATGCAGATTGTAGAAACCCATGTGGAAAAGATCATCTTACCCTGACAATGAATCCCCTACATTTGCATGAAGCCCCATACAGTCTGGACTCTAAAACCCATATAAAGAGATGGTACCAGCTGTCAGACTTATGATGACCCATTGCTGAAAGGTACAGTTTACTTTTTTAGACAACATGAATTAGAAGCACATCTTTCATTAATGTGCATAGATACAGCCAGGTATCCGGTGTTTGTAGTATGAGCTCACAGATGAAAGCGTGCAACATTGAGCAGGAGGGTGGAGAGAAGCATACAAGAGAGACAGCTGGAAAACACATGCCCTTTTGTGGAGTGCTTAAGCAGAAATAAAAAAAGAATCCCCTAATAGTGAGCAATAGAAGGACACAAGTAAAGAAGATATGCTCAAGAGGAGGGCTAAAAACAAAATGTACAAGGAAGCCAACAAATAAGAAGCAAGCAAATGAGAGTGACAAAAAAACCAACCAAAGGTAACCAATGGGTGGGCTTTAAGTCCACTGCAAGATACTGCTAAGCGGAAAACAGGTCTTTTATGGTGTCTGGTAGGCTCAACCGAACAATGAAAGTAAAGGTTTGGTTTTTTAAACATTATTGTAAATAATGATAATTTAAATGAATTTAATATATTTTATTTATTTAATTATTTATCAAGCATTTAATTTGCTGGGTTAATGTTTGTAACATTTTATTTTAGTTCCAGGTTAATAATAATATTTTTTTTCACATTTGTATTTTACATTAAATCTTTAATAGCTTTTATAATTATTAAACATTATTATTTTTGCCCAAAATTTACACATGGAGGCATTCACCCCGGTGGTGGAGAGCTCTGCCTACATGTGAAAAGTTACAAGAAGTAATCAGGAGACTCTACCCCTTGTTTGGAGGGGATAGAGACATGTAAGTCCACACTTAAGGGCCGATTCCGATATCACTCGGAAGGGCTCCGAACGGGATCCGGCAGAAAAAAGCATGAGACGTACGCGCGTTTTCCGACCGACTCGTACAGCTGCACAAGCGAGCAAGTACGATGCGAAAACGCGAAATCGACGACCGAATCGTTTCCGGGTCCGAACCGCTCTGTTCGTCTCTTCCATAAGCAAACCATGCCGTGCAATGGAGGCGATTTCCCACCGAGCCAGTACGATGCACGATTCGGACAGCCGGATTGAGTCGGAACCTCCGACACGTAAATGCTCTGGGAAGCGGACTTTGGGGGTCCGCGCCGGACCCCTCTTTGCCCGTTACCGTATGAGTCGATCACAGGGTGGGACCCAAGGGTCCCCCCTACACATGCATGTATCCTGCGGGTGGCACAGATGCGTCCCCACTGCAGGGGGTGCCCTTGTGTGCAATATAACTTTTTAATCAATGAGAGCCGAAGTATGCATCGTACAACAGGCTCACATTGACTTCAATGGGGCTCCGAGCGACCTGTATCCGTCAGCGCTTGTTAGCATCGTACTCGGGCACTCGGAGCCCCGGAGCACGAGTCGGTCGGAAAGCCCTCTGGATCCGAGACTTCTCCCAGCGAGATCGGAATCGGCTCCTAAGTAGTAACTGTTTTGCTTTATCCCAAACCACAAATCCCTGTTCACTATATTCATCCCAAAAAGCTAGTAGGGCAGAATTTACATTCTGTATTTTCTAATATTTAAAGTAGTAGTACTGTTCATGTACTACAAAATCATGCAGAGAAACTGGGGTATTCTCAAGTCTGAATCAGTGATAGGACATGACTTACCGTCCCATCCTTCATTAACTTTAAGAAGGGCAAGATCTATAAAAGATCAACTAGTGGAGAGCTACTTATTGCCAACTAGGTTACAGATGAGTTTACAGCAGCTACCGGGTTTCTTCCCATGTGGTAAGTGCAAGGCCTGTGTGCAGAGCAAAACGTCAGTTCCTATGAGATTAGTGGCCTATGAGACCTATGGGTGCCTGAGTGTGTGTGTGGGTGCGTGGGAGGTGTGTGACTCTGTGCCTACATGTTTGAGTGATTGATTCACTGGCTGTATGGGTTCAATAGTGCATGTGGAAACATCTGTATGGGTGGGTCAGTGTGTGTATGGGTGTGTTACTGAGTGAATGAATGTCTCAGTGGTACATGTCCAAGTAACTACATATGTAAAGGGCAGTGTATGTGAGTGTTGGAGTACATAAATGACTATATGTGAGAGTCAGTGATTGTGAGAGTGGCTGTATAGATGAGTGTTTACTTGTATCAGTGATTGTATAAGAGAGTAATTATGTGTTTGTTTCTGTTTGAATAAGTGATCTGTTGTGTGTATCCCTCTATATGTCAGTAAATGGAAGTATGATTGATTCTTTGCATGACTGACTAGGTGTGTGAGTAGCTCCATGAATGATTGGCGCTGTGTGAGTGTCTGTATAGGTGTATGAGTGCATATGATAGTGTTGTATTCATGAGTGAATGCATGTATGAGGGAATGTATGGGCGAATGAGTGGATGTGTATCTAGACTTAGGAATCAGTGAGTGTGTATGTAGTAACTGGTATTGGTGTGTTGATGGTTTTGAAACTCTATATTTTAGAGTGGATGTATCAAAGGTTACATTATAGTGTGAGGAGGTGCATCAGATTTTCACGTGGATGATTTCATCAGTGATGTCATTTGAGATGTCATCAGTGATGTCATCAGTGATGTCACTGACCATGTCAGCAGTGCATTGCTGGGGCGGGAGTTATAGTTAGCTGAACTAACTATAACAGGAGAATTTCTATGGTTTCGTACGAGTGAAATGTCCAACTAAGTATAACGTCCCTGAAACCTATGTTTTTTTCAGTGAATTTCTAAGGTTTTTTAAATGCTAATTTCTAACTATAACATGCTTGAAACCTATGTTTTTTTCAGTAAATTTCAATGTTTTTTTTAATCCTAACTTCTAATTATAATGTTCATTTAATCGATAGTTTTTTCCGACACCCAAGAAGGACACAACACCCACTGCCACAACCCTCAGGACCCCCCCGTACAACCCCTCTCCCTACTACCACCAAGGCAGTGCAGAACAGGACACGAACCCTCCCAAAACGGCATGGTCCCTTAGCCATATAATAGCTCAATGTTGGGAAATGTGGCAATCGTTTTTTCTGTAAATTTGAATGCTTTGTTTAAATACTAATTTCTAACTTTAATGTTCCTGAGCCCTATGTTTTTTTGTGAATTTCAAAGGTTATTTAAATACTAATTCCTAATTATAATGTTAATAAAACCTGTTTTTCTCAGTAATTTTGAAAAAAAATGTGATATTTTGTAACTTTAATTTTCTAAAAATAGTTTTTGTAATTTTTTTATTTGTTATTCAAACTATATAATGTCTTCTTGTTGTTTAAATATTAAACAACTACATACAGTATGAAAGGGAGCCCAGCTCAGAGCCACATCTGAAGGCCAACACATGTCATAGACCTACTGATCAAGCAGCTCCGACACACAAGAACACCACAACACCCACCACCACCCCCAGGACCCCCCTCTACCACCAAGGCAGCGCAGAACAAGACAGCGAACTTTCCGAAAATGGCATGGCCCCTCAGCCACACAATAGCTGAATATTGGGACAGGTGTGAACAAACTATATGTGAAGGAAGCAATTCACCCATGAATAACAATGCACACAATGCAAAGTGTAGCGGTGATGTGCTGGACACATCTCAGTATGCAGAACGCCACACCTCTCCATGGGCACAAATACTACTGGTGCTTGTAGTGTTGTGGACAGTGGACCCAACCATGTTACGTCAAACACTAGAGAAGATCTCAGTCATGTAGCTGTATTGTCCCCCCCGTAAGCATAAGCATAACCAGAGTTGGCTGGTCTGACATACGCCACTTTAGCGTAGGAGTGTGAATAAATAGGCCGGGCCTCTGGGCGTGTTTCACTTGTAAATTGTGAAGACCAACGACTGTGCCAGAACAGCGGGCCTCACCCTACCACGAGGCTGCCGCCATGACCGCAGGTCTCCTCGACACAGGACCCCTGCGAACCCAGCGGCACAGCACCGCAGACTTATGTATGAACAGACTACTGCCTGCGATCTACACTGCGGACAGCGGGCCTCACAATTCACATGGAGTAGCGATTGCACGTGGCGCAGTCCAGTACGCAAGATACATTGCTCCCAGTGCGGCCCTCTCGGACCACGCACCATCGCAGGGTGCGCACACGCTGAGCGCCAAAGGTACCACTAACTCAGTGCACCACAAGTCATCGACACGTGGCCTTACTGAGGCAGAATTCAATAGAAAAAAGACAATGGTCTGAGTGCGGCCCTCCCGGACCACGCATCATCGCAGGGTACGTACACGCTGAGCGCCACAGGTACTACTAACTCAGTACACCATAAGTCATCAAAAGGAAGAGCGAACAGTTTTATGTCAGCAGTGAGGCATACTATCACTCGAAAATCACCCAAAAATACTTATAATATAAAAAGAACAGAAGATTCGAAGTACATTAATGATTACAATCCAGTAATTTTGAAGATGTGGAATGCAAATATGGACATACAATATGTTGCAGATAACTCAATTGCTGTTCCTCGCATACTATCCAAATAGAAGTCCATACCTGGAAAACATATGTCTGTATGAAATACTGCAACATTATAGTTTTTGAAAAAATGTTACAAAAAAAATAAATGAAGGGAAATATGCTGTAATTGGATCTGATGGATGTTTCGTTAAGAATTCCAAAGGAAATTTGATTAATAACAGGAAATTAACTTGTGATACTCCAGATAAGAGAGAGTTTTTCTATTTAGCTCTTCTGCAACTCTTCAAACCTTGGCGGACTGAAATGGAATTACTTGGGGATTTTGACTGCTATGAAGATTCTTTCAATGCATGTAAAGACATTGCTACCAGCGCAGCCTACCCAGACCACGCATCATCGCAGGGTGCGCACACGCTGAATGCTTCAGGTGCCACTAACTCACTACACCACAAGTCATCGCCACGTGGACTTATTAAGGCAGAATTCAGTAAGCAAAAGACATTTCTCCCAGTGCAGCCTGCTCGGACGATGCGTCATCGCAGGGTGCACACACGCTGAGTGCTTCAGGTGCCACTAACTCAGTGCACAACAAGTCAACGCCACGTGGCTTTATTGAGGCAGAATTCAATAGACAAAAGATACTGGTCCGAGTGTGCCTCCCCCGGACCACGCATCATTACAGGGTATGTACACGCTCAGTGCCATCGGTACTTCTAACTCACTGCACCACAAGTCATCGCCACGTGGCCTTATTGAGGCAGAATCCAACACAAGCCGCAACACATGGTGCCACTAACCCTGTTCAACACAAGCCGGCGACACGTGGTGCCACTAACCCTGTTCAACACAAGCCGCGGCACGTGGTGCCACTAACCCTGTTCAACACAAGCCGCAACACGTGGTGCCACTAACCCTGTTCAACAGAAGCCGGCGACACGTGGTGCCACTAACCCTGTTCAACACAAGCCGGTCCCACATGTGGAACTGTGTCCTGAGTCCTGAATGGCAGTGACACCAAGTCCGTGGCAGCGACAACAGCACCAGACTCCCTTTGATCAGTTAGGCATATTTCCACATGCCAGGCCACCAACACTTGGTGCCATTAATCCTGTACAACACATGGCGTGACACGTGGTGCCACTAACCCTGTTCCACACAAGCCGATGCCACATGTGGAACTGTGTCCTGAGTCCTGAATGGCAGTGACCCCAACT
This sequence comes from Triturus cristatus, assembly GCF_964204655.1. NCBI lineage: Eukaryota > Metazoa > Chordata > Amphibia > Caudata > Salamandridae > Triturus > Triturus cristatus. The sequence continues at coordinate 1,456,983,425 of NC_140589.1, read as the reverse complement.
TCGTGGCAGAGACCACTGCACCAGACTCCCTTCAGTTTTATTTGCTGTTGTTTTGTTTAAATAAAATGTTTTATATGTAAATCTATGCATGACTAAGATTCATGTTTGTCCAACCGCACAGGCACACTTCCGGGCCCAAGAAGGTTGTTGGGGGTATGTTGGTAATGAGGGAAGAGGGTGCGTTACCTGCTAATGTGGGGAGCGGTAGCATGAAAGGGGTATCTCTACCACAGAAAGAACTCTGGTATGTTTTCAGAAATGCCTCAGACAGATGCCAGCTGACGGACTGAATCACAAAATGGCTTTTCAATGCTTATGTAGTGTGACTTATGAACAGTTTGCACCCAGGCTCGCAGAGGGACAACTGCGGCCCATCCGCTCGACTCACAGATGCAGAACTACGAGCCGTCCGCTCCCAAAGGAACAGCAGAGTAGTAGCTCGTAGAGATACAGGCACAGCAGCATACCAGCTTGCAAAGGTAGAGAGCTGTGAGCCGAAGGACTGGCTTCTAACGGCATAGCTGTGAAGTGGTGATGTTGGGCACAAGAAGCGTGAAAGGGTTATCTTCCTACTGCTGTCCTGGAGGGGAAGTCGTACTACCTGGCGTTCACCTATTTCTCCTTTATTGTTAATAAATCTTAAACCTTAACTGCGTCCAAATCATCATTATACAGAGCTCCACTATATTAAATTGCCCCCGGAACCTTTCTTTTATATTTTTACTAGATGCGAGGCACAAGATGGCTACTAACACTTCCTGGTTTGAAGTGTCAGCAGCCAATCAGACACAAGCTCGTGCTCAGCAGTTAGGCACCGTCCAGATATATATATTTTTTCCTTTAATATCTCAAAATACTACTGAACGGATTTGCACCATTTCTACAAAAGAGCGCTTTCCGGACCAAGAACTTTCCCCCTGCCAAATTTGGCGTAATTCTGTTCAGCAGTTTCACCTGTAGCCTTGTCTAAACTTTCGTATGGAAAATGCATTGAGAAAACACGTTTTGGGACCCCCCCTTTTTTCTCAACCCCCCCTTGATCAATCACCCCTAAACTTTCAAGATAGGAGCTGATCAAAAAAGAGAAACTTTTTGGAAAATTTCGTAAACATTCATCAAACAACGCCAAAGTTATAAGCACATGGAGGGCTCCACGAGAGGGCCCGCGCAACACCCCTCCCAACATGAGTAAATCCCAGAGTCTGCAGGGACTCCAGTGGGCCCCCGTAGCCCCAGCAAGCCCCAGCAATTTTTTATTGTTAATTCCCCCGAGACCTAGCCCACCCCGGGATCTCATGAAAATAAAATGCAGGAACCCGCGAAAAGTTATAAGCACATGGAGGGCTCCAGGAGAGGAGCCACGCAACACCCCTCCCAACATGAGTAAAGCCCCGGGACTGCAGGGACCCCAGCGAGCCCCGGGACTGCACAGACACCAGTGGGCCACCGCAGCCCCAGCGAGCCCCGCTATGTTTTTCGAAAAAAATTCCCCTGAGACCTAGCCTCAAGCCTTAAACTAAAACGCAGGAACCCGCGATCCCAGCGCGAATTGCGCCGATTTCTTTTTTTTTTTTAAACAAAAATTTTTGGGGGACCTGGGCCCTGGGCCCTGGGACCCCCTGAGCAGGCCTAGGGGCTCAGGGTGTTTCTACCCTGCCCCTTCTCTTGTTTTTTCCTTTGTTTCTCTGTTTTCTGGCAACTGGCTTCTACCGACAAACAAGATGGCTGCCAACACTTCCTGGTTTGGAGTGTTCGCAGCAAATCACAGTGAAGCTCGTGCACGGCACTTAGGCTCCACCCAGATATCAAAACTTTTATTTTTCTAATTTCTCAGCAACTACTGAACAAATTAACACCATTTCTGAACCAAGCTCTACCTTTCTGCCAAATTTGGGGTAATTCCGTTCAGCATTTCAGGCTGTAGCTTGTCGCAAAAGTTCCTATGGAAATTAACATGGTGAAAACGTGTTTTGGGACCCCCCTTTTTTCTCAGCAATGTGATCCTTTTCTCCCACGTGCTCGATCACGGGTGCTCAGCTTTGGGGCCAGATCCTGGCCCAAATTCCATCAATTTTGAAACAAAGGACTCAGCACTCAAGACTTGGCTTTTTAGCTTCTTTTAATGCCGTTTTCAACACTCAGACCAACGCGTCTGGCTAAGTAGCCAACAAAAAGGCTTTAAAAAATGTAGTGTTTGCAAAGCCTGAAAAATTGGAAAAAAAGAGTACTATCAATGACCCAAACGGACAAGTCATCAAAATTGAACAAAAAATTCTTTGTACGTCTACTCATGTGGTATATATTATCGAATGCAAATGCGGGATGCTGTATGTCGGAAGCACAGTGTGCATGTTGAAAAAACCGATTCTAGAGCACATAAGAGCTGTTAAAAACAAAGACATGTCATATGCAACAGCCAAGCATATGGCGTATTGCCAAAAAAGCAATAGGAGAGCCATGAACTATTATGGAATACGGAAGATACCCCAAGAAGAACAGGGTGGCAACAGGATGAAAAAAATGCGACAAATAGAATCACGGCTAATCATTAGACTTAAAACAAAAATCCCAAGAGGGATGAACTATGATGAGGAACTTTTTGCACATCTGGATTAAGTAGAAAGACTGTTCCTATTGATGAACATGGATACCTGTACTAGAACTATTTGCTTGGAACCATGATATGCATTAATAGTGTTGATGATTCAATTAGGGTACTATACCCGGTGATTGCTCATGTATACAGAGAAGAATCATGAATGTAACAAGATTAAGATATGCACTCAGTGGCCTCCGCATTGGTTTAACATTGTATCATTTAATTGCAAGCGACTTAAAGTGCACATTGAAGAGCACTGGTAAACACGTAAAAAAAACTTAGGCACTATGCCATTAAGTTGTAACACGGACAATGCCACGCCAAACTTCCATAAAGCTAATGGCAATATGTCAAAAAACTTTGGAAACATGTGGAAAATATTTAAACATGCAATAACTGTAATTTTTCTTGTAGTTAATTTTATTTAAATAATTATAAAAAAATGCATACTACAACTCCCATAATGCCACATTGTGGCAAACATGGGATATATATAGTAGAAACAAAAGATTACTCACTTACCGTGAACAAAGCCGAGAGCAGGCTGAAACGCGTTGGTCTGAGTGTTGAAAACTGCATTAAAAAAAGCTAAAAAGCCAAGTCTTGAGTGCCGCGTCCTTTGGTTAAAAAAAACCCCATATATATATATATATTACCTACTGGCAGTCGCCAGTAGGTAGTTATAGTTAGGACCTATTTTCCATAGGAAATCCGCAACATTCTATTTGGAATAACGTTGGCGCCGATTCACGAATCTCCGCTAAATTTTCCAAACTATTGGCCAGCTCCGGTCCGCTCCTATCGTGAAAATTTCACTGTGATTCGTCAAGCGGGGGCCGAGAAAAAAGGGGGGTCTCAAAACACGTTTTCCCCATAGGACCTGCTGACGCAGCTACAGCCCGAACTGCTGAACGGAATTACACCAAATTTGGCAAAGAGGTAGTCCTCAGTTCAGACTCGTGCCTTTTGCTTAAATGGTGTAAATCCGTTCAGTAGTTCAAGAGAAAATTAGAGTTAAAAAGATAGATATATCTGGGCGGAGCCTAACCACACATCTCATCGTGAGATCTGATTGGCTGTCAGTACTTCATCCAAGAAGTGTTGGCAGCCATCTTGGGACCAATATACATGATAGCACCTCATTAAAAAGCATTGCAGATAGTAGAAGGTTTTAAGACTTTAGTTACATTATAAATCATTTGTCGATGGTACCATATTCATTTTAGGAATTGTGGTGTGTTCTAAGGTGATTTTACCATGTGAAAAAACCTTCTGCTGTGATATCATGAATCATGTTTGAGAGAAAACTATTTTCTCATGCTTTTCCCATAGAGGTTTGGAAGGTAATCTATAAGCTAAACTGAGCATATTTTCTGTAAATTCACATTATCTTTCTCAGTCATGTGAGAATGAAGTCTGACATTCTCAGTAAAACAGGTACATCCAACAAGGGCAGAGACTGTCAGTTGATTCCTTTGTGTTCTACTGCAGCTTCCCAGAGTATTCTAAAGAACATCTAGAGTGCTAACAGTCCTACTTATGACAAACGTATTGCACACCTGAAGCCATCTTGATTGGAATAAAGTGGTAACTCTTAAAACATTTAATCTAAAAAGTAACAAAATGAGGGGTTTCGTTTTGCCATAGAAAGTATGATTTGTGCTGCAGAAAGAAAAATTAGGGCACATTTTGAGTGACTTCTCAAATCCTCTTCTATTTCATTAAAAAGTTCTGACATGCAGACTGAAACATGCACTTTCAATACCAGCAGCAGACTTCCCTGGTGAGCAGTAGCTTTACTACCGTGATCTAATAAGCAACTAGAGTGCTAACATTCTGAATTTATGGCAAATGTGTGACACATCTGAATGCCTTCTTGAATCTTGATGGAATCAAAGTAAAAAACTGAAAATATTTCCTACTGAGGAGACTGTAGTAAATGAGGAAATTAGGAAACTTCATAACAAATAAGTCTCCCAAAAGCGCCCAAATGTAGCACAAATATCACCCAGATGTAGCCCAAGTATAGCCCAATGACAGAATGTCCCAGAGTGTTCTAACGAACAACTAGAGCGCTAACAGTCTTACTTATGACAAAAGTATGGCACACCTGAAGCCATCTTGATTGGAATAAAGTGGTAACACTTAAAACATTCAATTTACAAAGGAACAAAATGAGGGGGTTCATTTTGCCATATAAATTATGATTAGTGCTGCAGAGAGAAAAATTAGGGCACATTTTGACTTCTCAAATCCTCTTCTATTTCATAGAAAAAAAATCTGACATGCAGACTGAAACATGCACTTTGAATACCAGCAGCAGACTTCCCTGGTGAGCAGTAGCTTTACTATAGTGATCTAATGAGCAACTAGAGTGCTAACATTCAGAATTTATGGCAAATGTGTGACACATCTGAATGCCTTCTTGATGAAACCAAAGTAAAAAACTGAAAGTATTTCCAACTGAGGAGACTGCAGTAAATGAGCAAATTTGGAAACTTCATAACAAATAAATCTCCCAAGGTGGCCACCAGAGACAAAAGAGACCAAATGTAGCTCAAATATCACCCAGATGTAGCCCAAGTATAGCCCAATGACAGAATGTCCCAGAGTGTTCTTAAGAACAACTAGAGCGCTTACTGTCTTACTTATGACAAAAGTATGGCACACCTGAAGCCATCTTGATTGGAATAAACTGGTAACACTTAAAACATTTAATTTAAAAAGGAACACAATGAGGGGGTTTATTTTGCCATAGAAATTATGATTAGTGCTGAAGAAAGAAAAATTAGGGCACATTTTGAGTGACTTCTCAAATCCTCTTCTATTTCATTAAATAAAACTGATATGCAGACTGAAACATGCACTTTTAATACCAGCAGCAGACTTCCGTGGTGAGCAGTAGCTTTACTACAGTGATCTAATGAGCAACTAGAGTGCTAACATTCAGAATTTATGCCAAATGTGTGACATATCTGAATACCTTCTTGACGGAATCAAAGTAAAAAACTGAAAGCATTTCCTACTGAGGAGACTGCAGTAAATGAGGAAATTAGGAAACTTCATAACAAATAAATCTCCCAAGATGGCCACCAGAGACAAAAGAGCCCAAATGCAGCACAAATATCACCCAGATGTAGCCCACATTTAGCACAATGACAGAAGTGTGCAAAACACTTATTTTTTGTATATTTACAGTTGTATATAGTGCAGACTTGTCAGGTATTGGAGTGCTTTACATGCGCATTGGTTACATCACACAAGATCAAAATCATTTTGGTTGTAGACATGGGGAGATTAAGTGATTTGACCAGAATCACAGAATGTTGAGCTGAAGCAGAAACTCCAACCTGGTTACCCAGTTGCAAAGTCTGCAGCTCTGGAAGTAACACCACATCCTCTCCCCTAAGTGCAACATTTAATCGAGTGGTCAACTGGATAAAAAAACATAAAGATTACAAATAATTCTTTGTCGCTATTTGAAAACTCAGAAAATATGTACTCATTTTAGTTTTTTAGAGCACTAACCATAATTTTGATGCATATAAGACCCTCTCATATATGTAATTTCTAAAGGAAATGCTCTAGGTATTACAGTTTTGATTACATCAACATGACGTCAGGCGTTCCACACTTTTGTAATAAATATAGAATGTTAGCAATCTAGTTGTTCATTGGGATACTGTTGAGAGGCAGAGGCAGAGGCCAGGAGCACGGACTCTGAAATTTGAAGGCAGGTAGGAGAGCGCAGAGGCAACAATTTTACCACACTGAGCAGGCAGTAAGGGCAGTGGCAGCACAACAGACTATGGAGGGCAGTGGAAAGGGGGGCAGGGGCAACCAACCAACAATACAGGACTGGCAAGAGAGGCTGCGGAAATATAATAGACCATTGTGGGCAGAAGGAAGAGGCAGTGGTGGTACAACCATACATGCCAACAGACCCGTTTCAGCCAGGAAACGTCCAATGTTTTTAAGCTCAAATGGACTTTAGTCTCCTGTCTACAATCTCCTCTTTTTCAATGTAACTGAAAGGGGAAAATCAATACCCCAGTTTTTTTTCAAAATCTCCCTCTTACCAAGTTCAAAATGTTCGCAAGTATGGTACATTGGATCATGGTAGGCAGGAGGAATTGGGGTAGGGACATGGACTCGGATAACAGAGGACAGGAGGGACATGGAGAGGTGCACCGAACTGACCCTACAGGGCAGGCATCAGGGTTTGCAGCAGCACAATACACCACACAGGGCATGTGGAACGCGGGAGTGCAGCACAACAATCCATAGAAAGCAATAGGGAGGGGGCAGGACCATGCACATGGACAACAGAGAACAGAGGGGAAAGAGGCAATGGTAGCTAGCTGACCATAATGGACAGACAGGAGAGAAAGCTGCAACATAACAGACCATAAAGGGCAGGAGGGACGGATCAGGGGCATTACAATGGAACAGACAAGCCAGGAGGGAGGGAATAGGGGTCTGCACATGGAAACAGAGGGCTAGGGCAAGGGGGCAGGGCAGGAGCAGCAAGATGACCATGGAGGTCAAGCAGGATGGGCACTAGAAACAAGACAAACCATGGAGAGCAATAGTGAGACTATGATGACATACACACAGACCATGGAGGGAAGGTGGGAGGGGGTCAGGGGCAGCTAACTGACCACACAGGGAAGGTGGGAGGGGCCATGGCAGCACAGAAGAGCATGCATGGCAAGCGGGAGGGTTAGTGGCAGCACAATGGCTATGATGGGCAAGAAGGAGGGTGCAGGGGCATGCACAAAGGACCATGGAGGATAGAAGGGAGGGTCAGGACCTGGGCACAGACAAGAGAGTTCAGGGGAAGAGGCCTCACAACAGACCGCGCGGGGCAGGCAGGAGGAGCAGTTGCAGCACAACAGACCAGGGAGGGCAGAAGGGTGTGGCAGTAAAGTGGACCATGGAGGACAGGAGGAAGGGGATAGGGGCATGTCATGTGGACAGGCAGGGTGGAGGTGGCAGGGACAGGTTACAGTCATCTGACAATGCTAGGCAGGTGGGAGGGGAGTGGCAGCTCAACAGAACACTCAGAGTAGATAGGAGTGGCAGGTCCATGGAACATGGTGGGTCAAAAAGGATGGAGCAGGGGCATGCACAAAGACATCGGAGAGCAGGGGGAAGGAGAATAGGGGCAGTAAGCTAAGCACAGAGGCTAAGCAGGAGGTCAATGATGGGCCATAGAATTGGTCAATGGAGGGCAGGAGGAGTGGACTGGTACATCATGCTAAATGGAGGGCAGTGGCAGCACGTCAGACCATGCATGGCAGGAGGGAGGAGGTTAGTCCATGGATTCAGACAACAGAGTATAGGGAGGAGGTGGATGGGGCAGCAAGCTAACTGTTCAGAGAAGGTGGGTATTAGGAACTTTATTGTTTTTAAAATGTGTGTCTATGCGAACTACTTAAAATATGAACAAGTATGCAGCATATTCTCACTTTTATTCAGGAAGAAGAGGACGTTTGTGACTCCGGGCTCACTTGGCAGAAACACCCCCTGACCCTCCACCCCCTCATCGCAAAATGTAATGCCCGTGAAAAGGGTAGGTGGACACAGTGTTATATAGAACATAGTCCTGAGAGCATGATTGAAAATGAAAACTAGATATAGTATATGGTATAACTATGCACCAAAAAGTGTGATATAAGATGAACCGTGGCGTGAAATATAATATGCAATACATTTTGCGCAATGACAGATTCATTGGAGAGCGCGAGAGAGCACAGGCACTAGCGCGTGCTATGCGATATGCGCCTTGGAGTGTAATATGCACAGGGCAGTGTTGTGTAACCTAACTAGTCTCTAAAGTTGTAATATAAAATATGTGCTGGGGAGTGTAACGTTGCATATGCACTGTGACAAAGATATGGATCCCAGATTGTAATATGTATGGCATAGCGCTATGCGTTATAACATAGGCATCGAGGAAGGCACGTTAGATGGGGCACTATAACCCGTGCAAAGGCAAGTGTGGCATGAAATATTCACGGGGTGGTGTTACAGTGCACATGGGCTAGAGAGTGTCATAGCATACGCACTAGCTGGTGGAATAGAACACAGAGGTGTGTGGCACTCGGCGGGCACTGGTGGGCGTAACACAGCATTGGGCTCAGCCAGGAGCACGCTGTGACTCTCAAGAGAGGTTCGTCTCCTTTCCAGAGAGTAAAATAAAAAGTATTACACGTCCGGCAGTGGATGTGTGTTTTATTAACCGTGAGGGGGGTTTCTTGCATAGTCGAATTTTTGTCGAATCCCCTTTGAATGGCTTGGTGTGCGTGTGTATTAAATGTACCCGTCAATAGCTACCCATGTTTGTATAAATAAACGACAAGGGTGTCTACTTGGAGAGTACCCACCGGCGGGGGTGCCGGGATTAGGCACGGTAGGGCGTCAGACACGTCAGAGCTTCACTAGCGGTGTAAATACATTCCACGTGGATTCATTGTATGCATAGTCGCCTTTTAATGAATATCACACAAATCGTTATGGTGATAGGTACATACAGTTTGTCCAGCATGTCCTAGGTGTTTCTATAAATATATATATTTTTTTAAATAATAAAAAACAAAGGCTGGCCGCGGGGGATGGGGTCCCTGGAGCCATAAGTGGCCTGAGGAGGGGGGCAACGCAGCCCCCCTCCTAAAGAATGGAAAAAAAAAAGGCCATGACCCGGGGGTTGGGGTCCCCGGGGCCGATTAAGGCTTTGGGGAGGGCCACGCGGCCCCCTTCCAAATTTATTTTTTTCAACAAAAACAATTAGGGTGCAGGCCCTGGGGTCCCCAGGGCCAATAAATTAGAAAAAGAAGGGGGGCCACACAGCCCTCCTTCTTAAAAAATAAAATAAATAAAAGACCGGCATCGCGCCGGAGCCCATGCCCCCTCCTTGCAGCACTCTGCAAACGCACCCCCTGGCCACTTGTAAGTTGGAGAATTAATTCCCCTTCAATACTGAGGGTCCCTGAGGGCCAACTAGCCCAACAGGTATTTCCAGTATCCGCCAGGGAGCTGCGTTGCAGACAGGTGTTCTGAGGCCACGCCCCTTTTTACACCTCTATGCAACACAGCTCTGTGGCGCTTACTGGAGGTACCTAGTGGGCTAGTTTGACCCTAGGGACCCTTAGGATTCAAGGGGATTTAATCTCTCAACTTAGAACGGCCACAGGGCGCGTTTACACAGTGGTGAAGGGAGGGGACGGGGCCTGAGGTGATGTGTGCAAACACGCCCTGTGGTGCGTTTTATGTTGGGGAAATAATTCTCTTTCAATCCTGAGGGACCCTGGGGCCAACTAGCCCACCAGGTGCTTCCAGTAAGTGCCACTGCTCTGCGTTGCAGAGAGGTGGTGCAGGCCGTGCCCCTTTGTACACCTCTCTGCAATGGCGCTTACTGGACGTACCTAGTGGGCTATTTTGCCCCTAGGGATCCTCAGGATTCAAGGGGACTTAATCTCCCAACTTAAAATTGCCACAGGGCGTGTTTACACTGTGGGGAAGGGAGAGGACGGGGCCTGAGGTGACGTGTGCAAACACGCCCTATGGCTCGTTTTAAGTTGGGGAAATAATTCCACTTCAATCCTGAGGGCCCCAGGGGCTAACTAGCCCACCAGGTGCTTCCAGTAAGCTCCACTGAACTGCGTTGCAGAGAGGTGGTCCAGGCCGTGCCACTTTTTACACCTCTCTGCAACGCAGCTCTGTGGCGCTTACTGGAGGTCCCTAGTGGGCTAGTTGGACCCTAGGGACCCTCAGGATTCAAATGAACTTAATCTCCCAACTAAAAATGCCCACAGGGCGTGTTTACACAGTGGTGAAGGGAGGGGACGGGTCCTGAGTTAACGTGTGCAAACACGCCTTGTGGCGCGTTTTAAGTTGGGGAAATAATTCCCCTTCAATCCTGAGGGACCCTGGGGGCCAACTAGCCCACCAGGTGCTTCCAGTAAGCGCCACTGCGCTGCGTTGCAGAAAGGTGGTCTAGGCCGTGCCACTTTTTATATCTCTCTGCAACGCAGCTCTGTGGTGCTTAATGGAGGTACCTAGTGGTCTAGTTGGAGCCTAGGAACCCTCAGGATTCAAGGGGACTTAATCTCCCAACTTAAAACGGCCACAGGGTGTGTTTACACAGTGGGAAAGGGAGGGGACAGGGCCTGAGGTGACATGTGCAAACACGCCCTGTGGCGCGTTTTAAGAGGTATTTTAATCCCCTGCCCTATTATATACTAGGGGCTTACAGAGGAGGTCATGCTAATCACAGGGGGACCCCAATGCATAGTGTTCCCTAGTGTATGTAGCTGTTTTCACTGTATTCTGAGTGTCTTTTAACATAGCACTGGCTCTAGGACTGGTTAGTCAGACTCAGTTACCACCAGTATCCGTCTGAAAAAGTTGAGGGTACAGGATGATTTTGCAACAAGGCTTCTTTCTGCTCTTCTGTTTGTTCTTTCTGCACGTTATCCTTCTTCCTGCACTTTTCTTCGTCTTTGAGGACTTCTGTTGCTTCTTTCTGCATTTCTTTTTTTTCCTTCTGTGCGTTTATTCTTCTTTCTTCACATGTTCTATCTCTGTAGGCATAGTTAGAAATTAGCATTTAAAAAACCTTTGAAATTCACTGAAAAAACCATAGGTTTCAGGCATGTTATAGTTAGGAATTAGCATTTAAAAAACCTTAAAAATTCACTGAAAAAAACCATAGGTTTCAGGGGCGTTATAGTTAGCTGGACTTTTCACTCGTACAAAACCATTGAAATTCCCCCGTTATAGTTAGTTCAACTAACTATAACTCGCGCGCCCGCAATGCACTGCTGATGACGTCACACATTACATCACTCATGACATGGTCGGTGACATCACTCATGACATCACTGATGACATCTCAAATGACATCACTGATGACATCATCCTTGTGATCGAGTGGCAGACCTCCTCTCACCCTAATATAACCTTTGATACACACACTCAAAAATAGAAACTAAAATTTTCAAAACAATGGACATACCAATACCAGTTACACAACAACCTATTCAGTAATTCTAAGTTCCACATACACATCCACTCATTCACCAACAGTCCTATAAAGACACTCATACATGTACTCACTCATCATATGTACTCATACACCTATACATCCTGTTACACAACGCCACTCATCCATAGAGTTACTCACACACATAGTCACTCATGCTAATAAAGAATCAAACATCCATTTAGTTGCATATGCAGTTATACACACACCACCACACTTACTTCTACAGAAACTTACACATACTTAGTCTATTAAACAATCACTTATGGAAACACATACTTATTCATACAAGAACTCTTCCAATCTCTCACTCTCACATATACTCACTTATATACACCAATAGTCACATATACTAGTTTAAAACATATGTAGTTACTCATAAAGACACTATTGAGACAGTCATTCACTCACTAACACATCCATGCACACACTCATCCACCCATACAGTCCTGCACACATGCTGTCTTCAACACATACAAACAGTGAGTCACTCATTCATGCACCTATGCACTACATAATTACCCCCACCGAACCATACAGACACTCAGACACTTATACTGATACTCAATAAACCAACTAATAACCTATATAGACACCCATGTAGCTACTCACCAACCCATGCAGCCACTTATACACAAAGTGAGAGACTGATACAGATATTTACATATTTAAACATTACTCACTAAGCCATGTAATCACTAAGATACACTTAATCAGTCAGTTATACAATCAATTTTTCAAAAACAAATCATCCATTTAGACACTTATATACCCATTTATTCTTCCATCGACCTTGAGATATACATATATAAAACATGTGTAATTTTCAAAAAAACACACATTCACTGGATGATGTCATCAGTGATGTCATTTGAGATGTCATCAGTGATGTCATGAGTGATGTCACTGACCATGTCATGAGTGATGTAATATGTGACGTCATCAGCAGTGCATTGCGGGCGCACGAGTTATAGTTAGCTGAACTAACTATAACGGGAGAATTTTAATGGTTTTGTACGAGTCAAATGTCCAGCTAACTATAACGCCCCTGAAACCGATGTTATTTCAGTGAATTTTTAAGGTTTCTTAAATGCTAATTCCTAACTATAACGTGCCTGAAACCTATGGTTTTTTCAGTGAAAATAAATAAATAAATACATAAATAAATATATACAAGGTTTGGAGCATCAACCGATGTTTAAGGCAAGTCCATCACTGTATGGGCTCCTATGGAGGACTTCACTTACCAGAATGCAGTAGTGTGGTAAAAGGAACGTGAGATGCCTGCACCTGCAAGGTGAAGGAGGGGCCTATGATCACATGATTGGGAGTAGTCATGGTGCAAACAACATTTGAAAAGACCCCCAGGAACAACAAGAGAATATCTGGAATGGGCACTGATGAAGCAATTGAAGGCGGAAACGCGTCTGCCCTGCGTTTCCAAAGACTTTTAATGCCAATGTTTTAACAGAAATAAAGCCGTTTTTAATGACCCCCGGGGCAGCGTCACACTCTTTTCGTCATGAGGAGAGAGCAAGGTTGGGATATATATATATATATATATATATATATATATATATATATATATATATATATTCACTGGAAAAAACCATAGGTTTCAGGGGTGTTATAGTTAGCTGGACTTTTCACTTGTACAAAACCATTGAAATTCCCCCGTTATAGTTAGTTCAGCTAACTATAACTCGCGCGCCCGCAATGCACTGCTGATGACGTCACATATTACATCACTCATGACATGGTCAGTGACATCACTCATGACATCACTGATGACATCTCAAATGACATCACTGATGACATCACTGATGACATCATCCAGTGAATGTGTGTTATTCTGAAAATTAAATTTGTTTTATATATGTATATCTCAAGGTCGATGGAAGAATAAATGGGTATATAAGTGTCTAAATGGATGATTTGTTTTTGAAAAATTGATTGTGTAACTGACTGATTAAGTGTATCATAGTGAATACATGGCTGAGTGAGTAATGTTTAAATATGTAAATATCTGTATCAGTCTCTCACTTTGTGTATAAGTGGCTGCATGGGTTGGTGAGTAGCTACATGGGTGTCTATATAGGTTATTAGTTGGTTTTTTGAGTATCAGTCTGAGTGTCTGCATGGTTCGGTGGGGGTATTACGTAGTGCATAGGTGCATGAATGAGTGACTCACTGTTTGTATGTGTTGAACACAGTATGTGTGCAGGACTGTATGGGTGGATGAGTGTGTGTATGGGTGTGTTAGTGAGTGAATGACTGTCTCAATAGTGTCTTTATGAGTAACTACATATGTTTTAAACTAGTATATGTGACTATTGGTGTATATATGTGAGTATATGTGAGAGTGAGAGATTGAAAGAGTTCCTGTATGAATAAGTATGTGTTTCTATAAGTGATTGTTTAAAAGACTAAGTATGTGTAAGTTTCCGTAGAAGTAAGTGTGGTGGTGTGTGTATAACTGTATATGCAAGTAAATGTATGTTTGATTCTTTATTAGCATGAGTGACTATGTGTGTGAGTAACTATGGATGAGTGGCATTGTGTAACAGGATGTATAGGTGTATGAGTACATATGATGAGTGAGTACATGTATGAGTGACTGTATTGGACTGTTGGTGAATGAGTGGATGTGTATGTGGATCTTAGAATTACTGAAGAGGTTGTTGTAACTGGTATTGGTATGTCCATTGTTTTGAAAATTTTAGTCTCTATTTTTGAATGTGTGTATCAAAGGTTATATTAGGGTGAGAGGAGGTCTGCCACTCTATCACAAGGATGATGTCATCAGTGATGTCATCAGTGATGTCATTTGAGATGTCATCAGTGATGTCATGAGTGATGTCACTGACCATGTCATGAGTGATGTAATATGTGACGTCATCAGCAGTGCATTGCGGGCGCGCGAGTTATAGTTAGCTGAACTAACTATAACGGGGGAATTTCAATGGTTTTGTACAAGTGAAAAGTCCAGCGAACTATAACACCCCTGAAACCTATGGTTTTTTCAGTGAATTTCTGAGGTTTTTTAAATGCTAATTCCTAACTATAACGTGCCTGAAACCTATGGTTTTTTCTGTTAATTTCAAAGGTTTTTTAAATGCTAATTTTTAACTATGCCTACAGAGATAGGACATGTGAAGAAAGAAGAAAAAATGCACAGAAAGAAACAAAAGAAGTGCAGAAAGAAGCAACAGAAGTCCTCAAATACGAAGATAAGTGCAGGAAGAAGGATAACGTGCAGAAAGAACAAAAAGAAGAGCAGAAAGAAGCCTTGTTGCAAAATCATCCTGTACCCTCAACTTTTTCAGACGGATACTGGTGGTAACTGAGTCTGACTAACCAGTCCTAGAGCCAGTGCTATGTTAAAAGACACTTAGAATACAGTGAAAACACCTACATACACTAGGGAACATTATGCGTTGGGGTCCCCCTGTGATTAGCCTTACCTCCTCTATAAGCCCCTAGTATATAATAGGGCATGGGGATTAAAACTACCTCTTAAAACAGGCCACAGGGCGTTTTTGCACACGTTAACTCAGGACCCGTCCCCTCCTTTCACCATTGTGTAAACACGCCCTGTGTCCGTTTTTAGTTGGGAGATTAAGTTCATTTGAGTCCTGAGGGTCCCTAGGGTCCAACTAGCCCACTAGGTACCTCCAGTAAGTGCCACAGAGCTGCGTTGCAGAGAGGTGTAAAAAGTGGCACGGCCTGGAACACCTCTCTGCAATGCAGCTCAGTGGCGCTTACTGGAAGCACTTGGTGGGCTAGTTAGCCGCCAGGGGCCCTCAGTATTGAAGGGAAATTATATCCCCAATTTAAAACGTGCCATGGTGCGTGTTTGCACACGTCACCTCAGGCCCCGTCCCCTCCCTTCACCACTGTGTAAACGCGCCCTGTGGCTGTTCTAAGTTGAGAGATTAAGTCCCCTTGAATCCTAAGGGTCCCTAGGGTCACACTAGACCACTAGGTACCTCCAGTAAGCGCCACAGAGCTGCGTTGCAGAGAGGTGTAAAAAGGGGCTTGGCCTCAGAACACCTGTCTGCAGCGCAGCTCCCTGGCGCATACTGGAGATGCCTGTTGGGGGCCCGTTTGCAGAGTGCTGCATGGAGGGGGCATGGCCTCCGGCACGATGCCAGTCTTTTATTTATTTTATTTTTTTAAGAAGGGGGGCTGTGTGGTTCCCCTTCTTATTCTAATTTATTGGCCCTGATGACCCCATCCCCCAGGGCCTGTCTCCTAATTATATTTTTTTGACCCCAATCCCCAGGGCCGGCCACTGTTTTTTATTATTTTTAAAAAATATATATTTATAGACACACCTAGGACATGCTGGACAAACCGTACGTACCTATCACCATGACGATTTGCGTGATATTCATTAAAAGGCGACTATGCATGCAATTAATCCACGTGGAATGTATTTACACCACTAGTGAAGCTCTGACATGTCTGATGCTCTACCGTGCCTAATCCCGGTAGACAGCCTTGTCGTTTATTTATACAAACATGGGTAGCTATTGACGGGCACATTTAATACACATGCACACCAAGCCATTCAAAGGGGATTCGACAAAAATTCGACCAAAACTATGCAAGAAACCCCCCTCACAGTTAATAAAACACACATCCACTGCCGGATGTGTAATACTTTTTATTTTACTCTCTGGAAAGGGGACGAACATCACTTGCGAGTCACAGCGCGCTCCTGACAGAGCCCAATGCTGTGTTACACCCACCATTGCCTGCCGAGTGCCACACACCTCTGTATTGTATTCCACTAGCTAGTGCATATGCTATGACACTCTCTAGCCCATGTGCACTGTAACACCACCCCGTGAAAATGTCATGCCACACTTGTCTTCGCACGGGTTATATTGCCCCATCTAACGTGCCTTCCTCGATGCCTATGTTATAATGCACAGTGCTATGCCATACATATTACAATTTGGGATCCATATCTTTGTCACAGTGCATATGCAACGTTACACTCCCCAGCACATATTTTATATTACAACTTTAGAGACTAGTTAGGTTACACAACACTGCCCTGTGCATATTACACTCCAAGGCGCATATCGCATAGCACACGCTAGTGCCTGTGCTATCTCGCGCTCTCCAATGAATCTGTCATTGCGCACAATGTATTGCATATTATATTTCACGCCTGGTTCCTCTTATATCACACTTTTTGGTGCATAGTTTATACCATACACTATATCTAGTTTTCATTTTCAATCGTGCTCTCAGGACTATGTTCTATATAACACTGTGTTCACCTACCCTTTTCACGGGCATTACATTTTGCGATAGGGGGTGGAGGGTCAGGGGGTGTTTTTGCCAAGTGAGCCCGGAGTCACAGTCACTAACGTCTTCTTCTTCCTGAATAAAAGTGAGATTATGCTGCATACTTGTTCATATTTTAAGTAGTTTGCACAGACAAAATGTTTTAAAAACAATAAAGTTTCTAATACCCGCCTTCTCTGAACAGTTAGCTTGCTGCCCCATCCCCCTCCTCCCTATCCTCTGTTGTGTGAATCCATGGACTAGCCTCCTCCCTCCTGCCATGCATGGTCTGATGTGCTGCCACTGCCCTCAATTTAGTATGATGTACCAGTCCACTCCTCCTGCCCTCCATTGCCCAATTCTATGCCCCATCATTGACCTCCTGCTTAAACTCTGTGCTTAGCTTGCTGCCCCTATTCTCCTTCCCCCTGCCCTCCGATGTCTTTGTGCATGCCCCTGCTCCATCCTTTTTGCCCACCATGTCCCATGGACCTGCCACTCCTATCTACTCTGAGTGTTCTGTTGAGCTGCCACTCCCCTCCCACCTGCCTAGCATTGTCAGATGACTGTAACCTGTCCCTGCCACCTCCACCCTGCCTGTCCACATGCCATGCCTCTATCCTCTTCCTCCTGTCCTACATGGTCCATTGTACTGCCACACCCTTCTGCCCTCCCTGGTCTGTTGTGCTGCAACTGCTCCTCCTGCCTGCCCCGTGTGGTCTGTTGTGAGGCCCCTTCCCCTGAACTTTCTTGTCTGTGCACAGGTCCTGACCCTCCCTTCTATCCTCCATCGTCCTTTGTGCATGCCCCTGCACCCTCCTTCTTGCCCATCATAGCCATTGTGCTGCCACTAACCCTCCCACTTGCCATGCATGGTCTTCTGTGCTGCCATGGCCCCTCCCACCTTCCCTGTGTGGTCAGTTAGCTGCCCCTGACCCCCTCCCACCTTCCCTCCATGGTCTGTGTGTATGCCATCACAGTCTCACTGTTGCTCTTCATGTTGTGTCTTGCTTCTAGTGCCCATCCTGCCTGACCTCCATGGCCATCTTGCTGCTCCTGCCCTGCCCCCTTGCCCCCAGCCCTCTGTTTACATGTGCAGACCCCTACTCCCTCCCTCCTGGCTTGTCTGTTCCATTGTAATGCCCCTGATCCGTCCCTCCTGCCCTTTATGGTCTGTTATGCTGCAGCCTTCTCTCCTGTCTGTCCATTATGGTCAGCTAGCTACCATTGCCTCTTGCCCCTCTGTTCTCTGTTGTCCATGTGCATGGTCCTGTCCCCTCCCTCTTGCTTTCTATGGATTGTTGTGCTGCACTCCCGTCCTGCATGCCCTGTGTGGTGTATTGTGCTGCTGCAAACCCTGATGCCTGCCCTGCAGGGTCAGTTTGGTGCACCTCTCCATGTCTCTCCTGTCCTCTGTTATCCAAGTCCATGTCCCTATCCCATTTCCTTCCATGATCCAATGTACCATACTTGCGAACATTTTGAACTTGGTAAGAGGGAGATTTTGAAAAAAAACTGGGGTATTGATTTTCCCCTTTGAGTTACATTGAAAAAGAGGATATTGTAGACAGGAGACAGATCAAATAAAGCCCATTTGAGCTTAAAAACATTGGACGTTTCCTGGCTGAATCGGGTCTGTTGGCATGTATGGTTGTACTACCATTGCCTCTTCCTTCTGCCCACAATGGTCTATTACATTGCCACAGCCTTGAAGGAGGGTAGATTTTGTATCACAGGGGGCCCCTGGCCCGTTCTGTCCACACCTGAAGTATGAGACCCTTGTCCTTGCCCTGCCAGCCGCATTTGTAGGCCGTATTAAATTGACCAGCGGGTCCTGTGTTGCTATATAATTATCCTGAGACATCCTTACCACTCAGCCAGCATAAAACCCCTGTGTAGGCCCTTCTGTTCAATATGTAGGCCTCTTTGTTAAATTGACCATAGCTCTGCAATTTTAGTGTATAGCAGTCTGAAGGCAGGTCTGCGAGGCCTTCTGCTCCAAACTAGTAGCCCCCACCCTACCCGAGTGCTCCGTGCTCGGTATCAAAGTTCAACATCCCCCTGAAGCTGTCGACATACAGTAGGCTGCATCCTGGACTGGTACTTGCTTCCTGGGCAGGTTTCCCGCTTTTAAGGAAGTGGCAACCGCAGAGCGTCAAGTTAGGAGAACTGAGGAGATTTTATACATGAATATATTGAATTCCTGTACAATACCCATTATTTTCTGCTTGCTCTATGGAACTTACGATAAGCGATTGGCCTGAGAGACTGACCTTTTCACCCAGTCCATTGTCAGCATTAAGTGGGTAAATGACGAAATGTCTGGTAAAATCTGCAGACGAAGCTTTTGGGTAGCATACGTAGGTAGATGTAGCGTGCAAAGGAGCCCACAAAATGATATAAAAAGGAAGCACCCACAGATATCGACGGACAACCTCGCCGTCTGTATGTAGGTTAACAGGCTGTGCAGGTTTTCCCCAAGAACTGGGAGCTCTTGTCTTCCTTTGCTTAAAATGTCTTGCTCGGCTTTGCTTGAAGTATCTTATTCTATTTTACCTATATGAAATGTCATGTTATGTTTAACCATTGTTCTCTTTACTTTTGCATTTAAAAGATGTTGTATTGTAATTGCAGGAATGCTTGCTCTAAGAGTAAATGTGAGTGTCCCTAGGTAACATTTTCCTTGGTGTAACTTGTTTCTCATGATGCATTTATAGATGTGTTTTCTCTCTCTCTCTGTCAGTCCATTAATTGAGATACAGAGAATATCATGACAGCTGTATGATTATCTGGATTCTGTATTTTGTACTTTAGGTCTCTATTCTGCGGTTTCTTTGAAGTTGCATCTTCTCATTAAACTGCCATTGTATTCTGCCTCCAATTCCATGTCTCATATGTCTGTTTTCTTCATTTTTGGAGCAAGCGTTCCTAGGCACCCCGGCTCAAATTAAGGTGCCCCTTTTGTCCCTGACTCACTCTCCTGCTCAGTTCTGTGGTGGCTCCCGGGGCTCTGGGGACCGCCCCTAGCTTCCTTGACCCGTAATAGATCTTCCCTCCAACAGCCTCTCTTGCAAGTCCTGTATTGTTGGTTTGTTGCCCCTGCCCCCCTTTCCACTGCCCTCCATAGTCTGTTGTGCTTCCACGGCCCTTCCTGCCTGCTCAGTGTGGTTAAATTGTTGCCTTTGCACCCTCCTACCTGCCTTCAATTTTCAGAATCCGTGCCCCTGGCCTCTGCCTCTCAACAGTATCCTAATGAACAACTAGATTGCTAACATTCTATATTTATTACAAAAGTGTGGAGCGCCTGACATCATCTTGATGTAATCAAAACTGTAATACCTAGAGCATTCCTTTAGAAATTACATATATGAGAGGGTCTTATTGGCATCAAAATTATGGTTAGTGCTCTAAAAGACTAAAATAAGGACATATTTTCTGAGTTTTCAAATAGCGACAAAGCACTTTTAAATTATTTGTTATCTTTATGTTTTTTTATCTAGTTGACAACTTGATTAAATGTTGCACTTAGGGGAGAGGATGTGGTGTTACTTCCAGAACTGCAGACTTTGCAACTGGGGAACCAGGTTGAAGTTTCTGCTTCAGCTCGACATTCTGTGATTCTGGTCAAATCACTTAGTCTCCCCATGTCTACAACCAAAATGAATTTGTTCTTGTGTGATGTAACCAATGCTCATGTAAAGCACTCCAATACCTGACAAGTCTGCACTATATAACACTGCAAAAACACAAAATAGTAAGTGTTTTGCACACTTCTGTCATTGGGCTATATTTGGGCTATATCTGGGTGATTTTGGGCTACATTTGGGCTCTTTTGTCTCCGGTGGCCATCTTGGGAGATTTATTTGTTATGAAGTTTCCTAATTTCCTCATGTACTGCAGTCTCCTCAGTCGGAAATGCTTTCAGTTTTTTACTTTGATTCCATCATGAAGGTATTCAGATATGTCACACATTTGCCATGAATTCTGAATGTTAGCACTCTAGTTGCTCATTAGATCACTGTAGTAAAACTACTGCTCACCATGGAAGTCTGCTCCTGGTATTAAAAGTGCATGTTTCAGTCTGCATGTCAGAATTTTTTAATGAAATAGAAGAGGATTTGAGAAGTCACTCAAAATGTGCCCTCATTTTCTTTCTTCAGCATTAATCATAATTTCTATGGCAAAATGAACCCCCTCATTGTGTTCCTTTTTAAATTAAATGTTTTAAGTGTTACCAGTTTATTCCAATCAAGATGGCTTCAGGTGTGCCATACTTTTGTCATAATGAAGACAGTAAGTGCTCTAGTTGTTTTTAAGAACATTCTTGGACATTCTGTCATTGGGCTATACTTGGGCTACATCTGGGTGATATTTGGGCTACATTTGGGCTCTTTTGTCTCTGGTGGCCATCTTGGGAGACTTATTTGTTATGAAGTTTCCTAATTTCCTCATTTACTGCAGTCTCCTCAGTAGGAAATACTTTCAGTTTTTTACTTTGATTCCATCAAGAAGGCATTCAAATGTGTCACACATTTGCCATAAAATCAGAATGTTAGCACTCTTTTTGCTCATTAGATCACTGTAGTAAAGCTACTGCTCACCAGGGAAAACTGCTGCTGGTATTGAAAGTGCATGTTTCAGTCTGCATGCCAGGATTTGAGAAGTCACTCAAAATGTGCCCTAATTTTTCTTTATGCAGCACTAATCATACTTTTTATGGAAAAATGAACCACCTCATTTTGTTCCTTTTTAAATTAAATGTTTTAAGAGTTACCACTTTAATCCAAGCAAGATGGCTTCAGGTGTGCCATACATTTATCATAAGTAGGACGGTTAGCGCTCTAGTAGTTCTTTGGAACACTCTGGAAAGCTGCAGTAGAACACAAAGGAATCAACTGACAGTCTCTGCCCTTGTTGGATGTACATGTTTTACTGAGAATGTCAGACTTCATTCTCACATGACTGAGAAAGATAATGTGAATTTACAGAAAATAAGCTCTCAGTTTAGCTTATAGATCACCTTCCAAACCTCTGTGGTAAAAGCATGAGAAAATATTTTTCTCTCAATCATGATATCCCAGCAGAAGGCTTTTTCACATGGTGAAATCACCTTAGAACATACCACAATTCCTAAAATGAGTATGGTACCATCAACAAATGATTTATAATGTAACTAAAGTCTTAAAATCTTCTATTAACTGCAATGCTTTTTAATGAGGTGCTATCATGTATATTGGTCCCAAGATGGCTGCCAACACTTCTTGGATGAAGTGCTGACAGCCAATCAGATCTCAGGATGAGATGTTTGGTTAGGCTCCGCCCACATATATATATTGATTTAAATGCTATTTTCTCAGGAACTACTGAACAGATTTACACCAGACCTACAAAAGGCACTTCCTTGACCTGAGGACTACCTCTCTGCCAAATTTCAAGTAACTCTGTTCAGCCGTTTGGGCTGTAGCTGTGTCTAAAGGTCCTATGGAAAAATGCATGGGAAAAACGCGTTTTGGGACCCCCCTTTTTTCTCAGCCCCCGCTTGACGAATCCCCCCGAGACTTTCAGGGTAGGAGCGGAGCGTAGCGCCCCACCTATTTTGAAAATTTCGCGAGGATTCATCGACCGGCGCCAAAGTTATTCCAAATAGAATGTTGCGGATTTCCTATGGAAACAGGGTCCTAACTATAACTATCTACTGGCGACCGCCAGTAGATAATATATATATATATATATATATATATATATATATATATATATGCAAAAAAGAAGCAGAGAACTCTGGGTAGTTCTCAAGTTTAGGTGGAAAGCAGCTCATGTATGGAGCACTCCCAACACCAGCGACACTCTAGATCTGCTCACCTCAAATGTCTGTTTTTCTATCAAAATCTTTAAGCATAGGATTAGCACAGTGCCATCCACGCCGAGATAGAAAAGGACAAAGTCTTTTGCCATTTGTACAGCAAAGTCTTTAAGCATAGGACTAGGACAGTGCTGTCCTTGCCGAGCTGTAAAATGACAAAAGCCAATTACCACTCCAGGCACAGTATTACAGCTATGAATTGGTAAAATACCAATCAAGCCAACCTGAAATGAGTAAAAGCAACCCCTGACACAGTGTTTCGCTCTAATTAGAGCTCTTCAGAGAGGTATAGCTTTGTCCAGACACAAGGGAGCACCCAGTATAAGTCAAAGAAATACCCTTTCAGGCATAGAGTGACGAATAAATTATGCAAAAAAGAAGCAGAGAACTCTGGGTAGTTCTCAAGTTTAGGTGGAAAGCAGCTCATGTATGGAGCACTCCCAGCACCAGCGACACTCTAGATCTGCTCACCTCAAATGTCTGTTTTTCTATCAAAATCTTTAAGCATAGGATTAGCACAGTGCCAGCCACGCCGAGACAGAAAAGGACAAAGTCTTTTGCCATTTGTACAGAAAAGTCTTTAAGCATAGGACTAGCACAGAGCTGTCCTTGCCGAGCTGTAAAATGACAAAAGCCAATTACCACTCCAGGCACAGTATTACAGCTTTGAATTGGTAAAATACCAATCAAGCCAACCTGAAATGAGTAAAAGCAACCCCTGACACAGTGTTTCGCTCTAATTAGAGCTCTTCAGAGAGGTATAGCTTTGTCCAGACACAAGGGAGCACCCAGTATAAGTCAAAGAAATACCCTTTCAGGCATAGAGTGACAAATAAATTATGCAATAAAGAAGCAGAGAACTCTGGGTAGTTCTCAAGTTTAGGTGGAAAGCAGCTCATGTATGGAGCACTCTCAACACCAGCGACACTCTAGATCTGCTCACCTCAAATGTCTGTTTTTCTATCAAAATCATTAAGCATAGGATTTGCACAGTGCCATCCATGCCGAGATAGAAAAGGACAAAGTCTTTTGCCATTTGTACAGCAAAGTCTTTAAGCATAGGACTAGCACAGTGCTATCTTTGCCGAGCTGTAAAATGACAAAAGCCAATAACCACTCCAGGCACAGTATTACAGCTTTGAATTGGTAAAATACCAATCAAGCCAACCTGAAATGAGTAAAAGCAACCCCTGACACAGTGTTTCGCTCTAATTAGAGTTCTTCATATATAAAATCCTGACTATAAAATCCCAGTAAGCTTTGTTTTTTTCTGTGAATTTCAAAGGTTTTTTAAATTCTATTTGCTAACTGTAATATCCCTGTAAATGTATTTGTTTTCTCGGAATTTTGAAGGTTTTTTAAATGTTAATCCCTAACTATAACGTCCCTTTAACCTTTGGGTTTTTTCAGTGAATTTCTAATGTTTTTAAATGCTAATTCCTAACTATGACATTCCTTTGACCTTTGTTTTTTTCAGTGAATTTCTAAGGTTTTTAAAAAGATTTTGTGTAAGTTTATTTCCCCTATTTGTGGTAGCTGTCCGTATGATTTATATTACGATATTATTATTAGTATTTACTGATTTAAACATAGGTGAAATCTTGCTATTATTTATCAATTTAGATTTTTTTGTGTATACATTTTAAAAACTTTACAGCTTTTTTAGAATTAGTTTAAACAAAAATGAAAAGATAGATGAGAATATGTTGGTAATGTTATTTGTTTGTAATTTTAACGGGGTCCTCCATGTTTCCTGCACAGAACCCGTTATATGTTTACAAGTGTCAAATACTGTAAAGTGTGTTTTTATATCCATTTTAATGGTAGTGAATTACAACTGGAGTACTGAAATGATATATGAAGTTATGTAAAAGTTAATTAAAAGAATTATTTTAGGTATTTTGTGGGGCCGCAACGCTGTGGCACACCCTGGCAGCACATATTTCCAGGGCCACGCAGGGGTCGTGGCTTCAGCTTGATTTCTTAAGGTATTAATTATGGTTGTGCATAATTAAAATTTGTGTTACTTTAACAGTTTTGATCAAAATATGTGCCGCCTCCTCGTTTCATTGCAGAATGTAATTACGGAGTCGTGGAAGAGACGCGACTCTGATGTATTTTTTGTAGTATTCAAAACATATATATTAGTACATTTGCATGGTTACGTTTACTATACGGATACTAAAGAAAGTTATATAGTATTAAATCAAAAATATTAAAAAGGTTATTTTATGTTATTTTAAGGAGCTGAAATATGTCCGCGTACGTGGCCGGCACGTATTTTCGGGTTCACGCATGGGATGCAACTCTACAATTTATTTTACGTTATTAATATATGTACTTAAAGATTTATTTAGTTTAGTTTGAATGAAGATGTATTGTTATAGGTCAGTGAAATACCATGATATGCAGCCAAAGTTAGTTTAAATTTAAAACATAAACATTTTACGGGACCGCGTTGGGTACATGACTCTACCACATAGGAGTTGTGCACACCCAGTGACAAAAAAATAAAAGGATATGATTGGTTAAACATGTTTTCCATCATAAACCAAGACAGATCCCATCCTCTTTCATCTACATCAGGGTGTAGCTGGCAACAGTCACATTTATTAGAGCAGAAGCTATTTGGAAGTGTTTTGCCGTATCTTAGTTTTTCTTCAAAAAAGAGATGGCAGCGTCAAGAGAGTTTAAAGAGCAGGAGGAAGAGAATTTGCTTCAGGAAGATAAAGAGCCACCTAAAAAAAGAAAGAATTTGTAGTATGGAAATTTTTCAGCATTCCTGAGGGACAAAAGAAAGTAAATGCCCAGAAAATTACTTGTCTGCTGTGCAAGAAAGTGCTGTCATGTGGGTTGGACAGAAAATACTCATGTGGAACATCTTCCATGTATAATCACTTGAATACGATGCACAGTACCCGGCTTGCAAGAGCAGAGTTTATCAGTAGCAAGGAGGTGCACAAGGTTCTGGAGATACACAGCCTTGTACATCAACTCAAAGAGAAAGACTTAAGAACATGCCTGTAACCTTACCTGATCTTGCAAAGGCTAGATTGATTTGTCTAAAGTGTCAGACTGTCTTAAGTATGGGAGAACAAGTTGTAGCTAAAATGTTGAATACAATTAATATATCAAAAACAGGAGAAAGGGGACCAGAGAGCTGATTAATGGTCCAGTGTCCATGCTCCCAAAATTACATACCAACAAAAAAGGGGACACTGTTCCAAAGCAGGGTCAAGAAAGATACCCAAAAGAGCCTAACAGTACTAAGAAAAAAAGAATCATAAAAAGAAGAAGTCCTAAGTAGGGTGGGCCCATAAAATGAGGGAAGGAACATGTCTTGCCTCTTGTTGCCCTCACACACCCCGAGAGGTGTCATGCTTCATCATCGGGCATGTGCTCCTCGTTGGGCCGGCGCTGCAATTCCCAACGGGTCCCCCGAAGGGTCACTTTATCGGAGATCTTTTGAGGCATGCCGGATGGTGCATGAGGGTGTGCGGGGTGGGTCCTATGTAGGGGTAACAAAAAGTATTACGTGCAGAGTGAGTTAAAACTGGCAAGGGGTAACCTTCTAGAGGTTAAAATGATTGAATGACCCTCTTGGCAGTATAAAAACTCTAAATAAGAGTATCATCCCAAATGGCATCATATGCCTAAGTATCAAAAAACGGCCAACATGTTTCGCGCCTCTGTCGCCGCTAAGGTCATTGGCGCTTCTTCAGGACCAGGATATAGGAAAAATAGTGAAGTGCACGTGATATTAAAAAAATCAAAGATAAATACCCAGAATGCATTTCAGGGCGGGCCTTTGTGCTGCTCCTGATCAATACCTAGGACAAAGAAATGAAATAAATGATAAAAAGAATACATAGGACGAGCATTAGACTTGCTTAATGCAACGTAGTGTGCCACAATCGTGTGCACAACCTGCCAATGTCAAAAGAAAAGAGGAAATAGAGAGACACAATAAGGAATAGGGAACTACCTCTATACATTCCACCCCAGCAGAGGTATAGTGGCGGATCTACTAATAATAAAAGTTATATTATAGAAAGGTGTAGGACACTCCTATAGGTAAAACTACTACACAACCACGTGTGAGGACACCCTGTACTTACTATAAATCAGAAGGGTCAGGGTCCAGCGTGTGCCACGTGATGGTAGAAATCCAGCAAAGTGTACTTGCCTCCCGTAAAAACGAGAGGAGCTCCAATGGTGATAAATATTAAACGCCCGCACCTTTTCGGGCTAATAATACAAAACAAGGACATTGCCAAAATGAACGCAAGTAAAGGACTGGAAACAGTCATTACAAAATATACAGGAAAAGTCCCATTTCCTGCCACCCAATATCTGTAAAAATGCTCACTTTTAACAAGACAGCTGACAAGGCCATACCGTCCGCCGTGTCCAACTGCCAGGCCAAGACTGAACTCGAGGCAGCGGGACGGCGGCTTAAAAAATGCTGATAGGTGCCAGAGACAATCCTCCATCAAGGGCGTGCCAAAGGATACAATACAAGCGCGCATGCGTGCAAGAAATGGCCGCAAATGCGCAAGCGCCAACAAGGGACAACTGATCCCCAGCGCATGGGCGTCCCGTTTAGAGGTGGAGCCTCATAGAGTGAAACAGAGCCAAAGCCCAGATTGGCGTTCACAGTCTACAAAGGGATGACATGTTCTATTGTGAAGACGAGATCGCTGATCTTCGTCAGGAAATCCCGCTGTAACCATCTACACTACAACTATCAATGTCAAGCAACAGAAGCAGCGCATGTGTGACTGTAGAATCACAAAAGAGGTGAGATGCCTCTGTCAGCACGTATATACTGCAATAAGCCTGTGTCAACACCTATATAATGCATTAAAAATTACTATGTTCTAATATACAAACAGACAGAGGGTAGGAAATAAGGGACAAAGGACAGAGGGGCCGCCACCACCTTCGATCCAAGCACAGGGGGAGACAGAGGAAAGAGGAGGTGAATAACCCTGGTATATGTCCCTAAAGAAACTTCCATGATGGATAAGTTCAGGTCTCATGAAAAGGAGAGAAAGAAAGAAAATGAGGAATAGAAGGGATAGGAAAGACTAAGGGTCCCTCGGCTGTGCCGCCGTGCTACTACTATATCAAAAACAGGAGAAAGGGGACCAGAGAGCTGATTAATGGTCCAGTGTCCATGCTCCCAAAATTACATACCAACAAAAAAGGGGACACTGTTCCAAAGCAGGGTCAAGAAAGATACCCAAAAGAGCCTAACAGTACTAAGAAAAAAAGAATCATAAAAAGAAGAAGTCCTAAGTAGGGTGGGCCCATAAAATGAGGGAAGGAACATGTCTTGCCTCTTGTTGCCCTCACACACCCCGAGAGGTGTCATGCTTCATCATCGGGCATGTGCTCCTCGTTGGGCCGGCGCTGCAATTCCCAACGGGTCCCCCGAAGGGTCACTTTATCGGAGATCTTTTGAGGCATGCCGGATGGTGCATGAGGGTGTGCGGGGTGGGTCCTATGTAGGGGTAACAAAAATTATTACGTGCAAAGTGAGTTAAAACTGGCAAGGGGTAACCTTCTAGAGGTTAAAATGATTGAATGACCCTCTTGGCAGTATAAAAACTCTAAATAAGAGTATCATCCCAAATGGCATCATATGCCTAAGTATCAAAAAACGGCCAACATGTTTCGCGCCTCTGTCGCCGCTAAGGTCATTGGCGCTTCTTCAGGACCAGGATATAGGAAAAATAGTGAAGTGCACGTGATATTAAAAAAATCAAAGATAAATACCCAGAATGCATTTCAGGGCGGGCCTTTGTGCTGCTCCTGATCAATACCTAGGACAAAGAAATGAAATAAATGATAAAAAGAATACATAGGACGAGCATTAGACTTGCTTAATGCAACGTAGTGTGCCACAATCGTGTGCACAACCTGCCAATGTCAAAAGAAAAGAGGAAATAGAGAGACACAATAAGGAATAGGGAACTACCTCTATACATTCCACCCCAGCAGAGGTATAGTGGCGGATCTACTAATAATAAAAGTTATATTATAGAAAGGTGTAGGACACTCCTATAGGTAAAACTACTACACAACCACGTGTGAGGACACCCTGTACTTACTATAAATCAGAAGGATCAGGGTCCAGCGTGTGCCACGTGATGGTAGAAATCCAGCAAAGTGTTCTTGCCTCCCGTAAAAACGAGAGGAGCTCCAATGGTGATAAATATTAAACGCCCCCACCTTTTCGGGCTAATAATACAAAACAAGGACATTGCCAAAATGAACGCAAGTAAAGGACTGGAAACAGTCATTACAAAATATACAGGAAAAGTCCCATTTCCTGCCACCCAATATCTGTAAAAATGCTCACTTTTAACAAGACAGCTGACAAGGCCATACCGTCCGCCGTGTCCAACTGCCAGGCCAAGACTGAACTCGAGGCAGCGGGACGGCGGCTTAAAAAATGCTGATAGGTGCCAGAGACAATCCTCCATCAAGGGCGTGCCAAAGGATACAATACAAGCGCGCATGCGTGCAAGAAATGGCCGCAAATGCGCAAGCGCCAACAAGGGACAACTGATCCCCAGCGCATGGGCGTCCCGTTTAGAGGTGGAGCCTCATAGAGTGAAACAGAGCCAAAGCCCAGATTGGCGTTCACAGTCTACAAAGGGATGACATGTTCTATTGTGAAGACGAGATCGCTGATCTTCGTCAGGAAATCCCGCTGTAACCATCTACACTACAACTACCAATGTCAAGCAACAGAAGCAGCGCATGTGTGACTGTAGAATCACAAAAGAGGTGAGATGCCTCTGTCAGCACGTATATACTGCAATAAGCCTGTGTCAACACCTATATAATGCATTAAAAATTACTATGTTCTAATATACAAACAGACAGAGGGTAGGAAATAAGGGACAAAGGACAGAGGGGCCGCCACCACCTTCGATCCAAGCACAGGGGGAGACAGAGGAAAGAGGAGGTGAATAACCCTGGTATATGTCCCTAAAGAAACTTCCATGATGGATAAGTTCAGGTCTCATGAAAAGGAGAGAAAGAAAGAAAATGAGGAATAGAAGGGATAGGAAAGACTAAGGGTCCCTCGGCTGTGCCGCCGTGCTACTACTATATCAAAAACAGGAGAAAGGGGACCAGAGAGCTGATTAATGGTCCAGTGTCCATGCTCCCAAAATTACATACCAACAAAAAAGGGGACACTGTTCCAAAGCAGGGTCAAGAAAGATACCCAAAAGAGCCTAAAAGTACTAAGAAAAAAAGAATCATAAAAAGAAGAAGTCCTAAGTAGGGTGGGCCCATAAAATGAGGGAAGGAACATGTCTTGCCTCTTGTTGCCCTCACACACCCCGAGAGGTGTCATGCTTCATCATCGGGCATGTGCTCCTCGTTGGGCCGGCGCTGCAATTCCCAACGGGTCCCCCGAAGGGTCACTTTATCGGAGATATTTGCGGCCATTTCTTGCACGCATGCGCGCTTGTATTGTATCCTTTGGCACGCCCTTGATGGAGGATTGTCTCTGGCACCTATCAGCATTTTTTAAGCCGCCGTCCCGCTGCCTCGAGTTCAGTCTTGGCCTGGCAGTTGGACACGGCGGACGGTATGGCCTTGTCAGCTGTCTTGTTAAAAGTGAGCATTTTTACAGATATTGGGTGGCAGGAAATGGGACTTTTCCTGTATATTTTGTAATGACTGTTTCCAGTCCTTTACTTGCGTTCATTTTGGCAATGTCCTTGTTTTGTATTATTAGCCCGAAAAGGTGCGGGCGTTTAATATTTATCACCATTGGAGCTCCTCTCGTTTTTACGGGAGGCAAGAACACTTTGCTGGATTTCTACCATCACGTGGCACACGCTGGACCCTGATCCTTCTGATTTATAGTAAGTACAGGGTGTCCTCACACGTGGTTGTGTAGTAGTTTTACCTATAGGAGTGTCCTACACCTTTCTATAATATAACTTTTATTATTAGTAGATCCGCCACTATACCTCTGCTGGGGTGGAATGTATAGAGGTAGTTCCCTATTCCTTATTGTGTCTCTCTATTTCCTCTTTTCTTTTGACATTGGCAGGTTGTGCACACGATTGTGGCACACTACGTTGCATTAAGCAAGTCTAATGCTCGTCCTATGTATTCTTTTTATCATTTATTTCATTTCTTTGTCCTAGGTATTGATCAGGAGCAGCACAAAGGCCCGCCCTGAAATGCATTCTGGGTATTTATCTTTGATTTTTTTAATATCACGTGCACTTCACTATTTTTCCTATATCCTGGTCCTGAAGAAGCGCCAATGACCTTAGCGGCGACAGAGGCGCGAAACATGTTGGCCGTTTTTTGATACTTAGGCATATGATGCCATTTGGGATGATACTCTTATTTAGAGTTTTTATACTGCCAAGAGGGTCATTCAATCATTTTAACCTCTAGAAGGTTACCCCTTGCCAGTTTTAACTCACTTTGCACGTAATAATTTTTGTTACCCCTACATAGGACCCACCCCGCACACCCTCATGCACCATCCGGCATGCCTCAAAAGATCTCCGATAAAGTGACCCTTCGGGGGACCCGTTGGGAATTGCAGCGCCGGCCCAACGAGGAGCACATGCCCGATGATGAAGCATGACACCTCTCGGGGTGTGTGAGGGCAACAAGAGGCAAGACATGTTCCTTCCCTCATTTTATGGGCCCACCCTACTTAGGACTTCTTCTTTTTATGATTCTTTTTTTCTTAGTACTGTTAGGCTCTTTTGGGTATCTTTCTTGACCCTGCTTTGGAACAGTGTCCCCTTTTTTGTTGGTATGTAATTTTGGGAGCATGGACACTGGACCATTAATCAGCTCTCTGGTCCCCTTTCTCCTGTTTTTGATATAGTAGTAGCACGGCGGCACAGCCGAGGGACCCTTAGTCTTTCCTATCCCTTCTATTCCTCATTTTCTTTCTTTCTCTCCTTTTCATGAGACCTGAACTTATCCATCATGGAAGTTTCTTTAGGGACATATACCAGGGTTATTCACCTCCTCTTTCCTCTGTCTCCCCCTGTGCTTGGATCGAAGGTGGTGGCGGCCCCTCTGTCCTTTGTCCCTTATTTCCTACCCTCTGTCTGTTTGTATATTAGAACATAGTAATTTTTAATGCATTATATAGGTGTTGACACAGGCTTATTGCAGTATATACGTGCTGACAGAGGCATCTCACCTCTTTTGTGATTCTACAGTCACACATGCGCTGCTTCTGTTGCTTGACATTGGTAGTTGTAGTGTAGATGGTTACAGCGGGATTTCCTGACGAAGATCAGCGATCTCGTCTTCACAATAGAACATGTCATCCCTTTGTAGACTGTGAACGCCAATCTGGGATTTGGCTCTGTTTCACTCTATGAGGCTCTACCTCTAAACGGGACGCCCATGCGCTGGGGATCAGTTGTCCCTTGTTGGCGCTTGCGCATTTGCGGCCATTTCTTGCACGCATGCGCGCTTGTATTGTATCCTTTGGCACGCCCTTGATGGAGGATTGTCTCTGGCACCTATCAGCATTTTTTAAGCCGCCGTCCCGCTGCCTCGAGTTCAGTCTTGGCCTGGCAGTTGGACACGGCGGACGGTATGGCCTTGTCAGCTGTCTTGTTAAAAGTGAGCATTTTTACAGATATTGGGTGGCAGGAAATGGGACTTTTCCTGTATATTTTGTAATGACTGTTTCCAGTCCTTTACTTGCGTTCATTTTGGCAATGTCCTTGTTTTGTATTATTAGCCCGAAAAGGTGCGGGCGTTTAATATTTATCACCATTGGAGCTCCTCTCGTTTTTACGGGAGGCAAGAACACTTTGCTGGATTTCTACCATCACGTGGCACACGCTGGACCCTGATCCTTCTGATTTATAGTAAGTACAGGGTGTCCTCACACGTGGTTGTGTAGTAGTTTTACCTATAGGAGTGTCCTACACCTTTCTATAATATAACTTTTATTATTAGTAGATCCGCCACTATACCTCTGCTGGGGTGGAATGTATAGAGGTAGTTCCCTATTCCTTATTGTGTCTCTCTATTTCCTCTTTTCTTTTGACATTGGCAGGTTGTGCACACGATTGTGGCACACTACGTTGCATTAAGCAAGTCTAATGCTCGTCCTATGTATTCTTTTTATCATTTCTTTCATTTCTTTGTCCTAGGTATTGATCAGGAGCAGCACAAAGGCCCGCCCTGAAATGCATTCTGGGTATTTATCTTTGATTTTTTTAATATCACGTGCACTTCACTATTTTTCCTATATCCTGGTCCTGAAGAAGCGCCAATGACCTTAGCGGCGCAGAGGCGCGAAACATGTTGGCCGTTTTTTGATACTTAGGCATATGATGCCATTTGGGATGATACTCTTATTTAGAGTTTTTATACTGCCAAGAGGGTCATTCAATCATTTTAACCTCTAGAAGGTTACCCCTTGCCAGTTTTAACTCACTTTGCACGTAATAATTTTTGTTACCGCTACATAGGACCCACCCCGCACACCCTCATGCACCATCCGGCATGCCTCAAAAGATCTCCGATAAAGTGACCCTTCGGGGGACCCGTTGGGAATTGCAGCGCCGGCCCAACGAGGAGCACATGCCCGATGATGAAGCATGACACCTCTCGGGGTGTGTGAGGGCAACAAGAGGCAAGACATGTTCCTTCCCTCATTTTATGGGCCCACCCTACTTAGGACTTCTTCTTTTTATGATTCTTTTTTTCTTAGTACTGTTAGGCTCTTTGGGGTATCTTTCTTGACCCTGCTTTGGAACAGTGTCCCCTTTTTTGTTGGAATACAATTAATACTCATCACTGTTTTTTTCTCAATAAAAAGCACACTTTTTTGTGCTTGTTTTTTATTTCATTTCTGAAGAAAAACAAAAAACAAAAAAGCTTCAAATTAGTTAGATTTTTTTTAAATAGATTTAAAAATGGTTCTTAGGGAACCACCTATTCTGGTTTAAAAAATAAATAAATTATATGTTCTGTATATGATTAAATGGAATAGTGGATGTATGGGTAACCGATTTGTGCATTGTGCATGTATGTATGAGTGAATTGGTACATCGCTGTTTGTATGGGTATGTATCAGTGACTGATTGAGGAATGCAATTATAGGTAAGTAATTGGGCGTATGGATAAGTGCATGTATGGATTTCTGAATGGGTATATGATTCTGTGTATCGGTGAGTGGGTGCATCAGTGCATGCTTGGTTGAGTGAGTGACTGGATGAATGTGTATATGGGAGAGTCATTGACAGCTTCAGTACATGTATACAAGACTGGATGGCTGTATAATTGCATGTATGTATGAGAGAGTGCATATGTTTGTGTATGTATGTTTACGTTAATGGATGTATGCTTGCATGTATGTTTTTAAAAGGATGGATACTTGCATGTATGTGTGACTGAATAGGTGCATCAGTGCATGTATTTGTTTGAGAGTTGGTGCATAAGTAAATGAATGGGTGGATTGTTGTGTATATGTGTGTTTGAATTAGTGGATCATTGTGTATACGTACAAGCGAATGGGTGTAACTGTGTATGTATGGCTTAGTTAATAGATGTGTGACTGTATGTATCTGTAAGTGTTAAGTAGATGATTTTGTGTTTCTCAGTTTGAAGGTGTGGATGATTGCATGTATATGTTAGTGAATGGGTGCATGTGTGCATGTATGGGTGAGTGAATGAGTGCTTGACTACATGCTCTACTGAGTGTATAGGTGGGTGGTTCTGTGTATGCGTGTTTGAATGGGTGGATGATTCTGCGTATATATGTGTGAAAGGGTTCATTAGTATATGTATGGGTGAGTGTCTATTGCCTAGGTGTATAGAAGAGTGCATAGGTAGTGATTGGATAAGTGCTTTAGTAGTATTTGGATGAGTGCATTTCTAGTACCTGGATGATTACATGAGTTCAGAGGTTGTTCCTGTGTGAATGTATGTGTGCATTAGTAGTAATTGTGTGATTAAATGAGTGGAACAGTAATGCATGGAAGATTGCATGACTACCTGAGTAGTGTCTGGGTGATTGTATAAGTGGTAAAGTAGTGCATGGGTGCTTGAATGAGTTCATGAATAGTATCTGGATGGTTGGATGAGCTCATGCAACGTTTGTGGCTAATTGGATCAATGCATGAGTACAGCTTTGGTGATTGAGTGTATGGGTACTGCCTGAGTGATTGTATGAGTGCCTGAGTAATGCATGGAGATTGGATAAGTGTCTGAGTAGTAGCTTGTGATCGCATGAGTAGTGTGTGTGTATGGATGAGTATATAAGTACTGCCTGGGGGATTGGGTGAGTGCATATGCAGTCCCTGTGTGGATAGGTAGTGTCTGGGTGATTTGATGAGTGTATGAGTATTTCCTGGGTGATTGCATGAGTGCATGAGTAGTGTCTGACTGAATAGATGAGTGTGTGAGTAGTGTGTGGATAGTTTAATAAGTATTGTCTTAGTGATTGAATAAGTGCATGAGTACTGCTTGAATCACAGGATGAGTGCATGAGTAGTGCCTGTTAGATCAGGTGAGTATATGAGTAGTGCCCGTGTGGTTGGATTAGTGGTTGAGTACTGTCTCAGTGATTAGATAAGTGTATAAAGAGTGCTATACAAATGCATGAGTATATGAGTAGGAAATGATTGATTATATAAATGCGTGAGTATTGCCTGGGTGACTAGATGAGTGAATGAGTAGTGCCTGGGTAATTAGATCAATGCCTGAGTAGTGCCTGTCTGATGGCATGAGTGTTTTAAAGTTAAGATCATCAGCTGCACCACATGTGTCAGACTACATGCACAAATACAGACATGGCTGAAAAATGGAAGAAGTCACATATTGAAACTTGACAGAATATGCTTTTAGTTTAAAGTACACACATCAGTACCAACAACCTACTTGAAGTGTACTTTTGCAGAGACTTATATGGACTAGGATAGTGGTTAATACACTTCGGAACATGTTTTAACCCTCACATTTGTCTACTAGTTTTATTAGACACACAGAGCTGACAGTGCCAGGCCTAACCCAAAATGAAAGGCTGACTCTTGTCATGCTAGTCTTATTAGGGTCAGCATCTCTCCAGAGATCTTAAAGAGTGTGTCAGTGTCTTTTAGGCGTGACATAACATGTGTCAAGTAGTTTATAGGCACTGGACTATCTCTGTTTCAGACCGTATGCTCTGTAATGTTTGTAGAAGAAGCTGCATGGATGACTTTCTGCTTCTTATACAGGATAATGGGTAATACACTTGGTAACATGTTTTAAACCTCACATTTCCCTACCAGATTGAATAGTGAGACAGACAGAGGTGACAGTGCCAGGCCTAACCCAAAATGAAAGACCAACTCCTGTCATGCCACTCTTATTAGTGTGAGCATCTCTCCAGAGATCTCAATGAGTGTGTCAGTGCCTTATGTGGGTGAGATGTGGGTGAGATGACACATGTAAAGCAACCAATAACCACTATAACCACTAGACTACCTCTGTTTCAGACTGCATGCTCAGTAAATGTGAGCAGAGCAAGCTGCATGGATCACTTTCTGCTTATTATGCAGGGCAGCAGGGTATAAAGCTTTGCGTTTTATTGGTTTCATGAGGCCTGCTTAGAAAACAGATGAGTGGTTCTGGGATTGAAAGGTGAAGTATCTACGTCAATATTTGCTCAGGGGTATGTAGACTGCTTAGTTTTCAAATTAGGATCATCAGCTGCACCACAAGTCTCAGACTACATGTACAAGTACAGACATAGCTTAAATTGGAAAGAGGTCAGACATTGAAACTTTACAGAATAAGTTTTCATTTTAAAGTACACACACATCAGTATCAACAAACTACGTTCAGTGTACATTTTCGGAGACTTATATCGACTCGGATAGTGGTTAATACACTTCTGAACATGTTTTAAACCTCACATGTCTCTAACACTTTGATAAGAGAGACAGAAATGATAGAACCAGGCTTAACCCAAAATGAAAGGCTGACTCCTGCCATGCTCGTATTATTAGGGTCAGCATCTCTCCAGAGATCTCAAAGAGTATGAAGTTAAGGGTAAGATGACACTACCTCTCTTTCAGACTGTGTCATCTGTAAATGTGTTTAGAATAAGCTGCATGGATGACTTTCTGCTTATTATACAGGGCAGCAGGGTATGCAACTGTGTGTTCAAGTGCTTTCATGAGGTCTGACTAACTAAGAGATCTGTATTTCTGGGACTAAATACCGAAGTAGCTCTGACAATATTTGCCCTGGGGTTGTAGCGTAGTTCCTATATCCCTGATAGGCTCTGCGCATTGGAATAATATACACTATAGTTTTGACATAGGACTGAGGTCAGTATGTCAGTATATCTCTATCGAGTACATTAAACTTAATTACTTGTGTGTGCCAGCTAACTCAGAGCTCACTAGAAACTTCTCGAATAAACAAGAAGGGATTAGTTTCTGACAACCGCATAAACATGACAACTTTGTTTCCCTTAGAGTCGAAACAATCTCAGAACCGTGGAAACAATAGATAACAGTTTCACTCAGTCAATCGTGCATGCTTCGATTCTACAGAGTTGCACAGAAATAGAGAGACGGGCGTTTCAATAAAAAGGGTTGATTGAACAGTCTTATTTCTCATGCAAGAGGTATGAACTGCTACAATCGTGAGACAGGATGCGAAGTACAGTACGTACAGGGTTAGCAGTAAGATGAAATAATACTGCAATAGCATGGTTTGTAGCTACGACATATATTCATAAAGTACATACATAAATAACACATACATACATAAATACCCCAGTGTACCTAACCTAAGTGTAGTATAAGGTAAGAAGTAGGTGCTGTTTTCTAAAGTATAGCTAGCTATAGTTTTAGTTTTGCCAAGAGTTGCCAAAAGTTTCTCTAAGTTCTAGTCGGCTCCATACCTTAGAATGTGTGAGGTTGGAATCACTTTCCGGGACTCGATATCTAACACCCCGCAAGAGGAGTCAGAAACACTGGAGCAGGATTCTCTGCGAGGAGGATGACAGCTTCTGGTCAGTGCATCAGGCGGGAACTCGATCTCCTTCCGAACTTGCTGTGGCGAACAGCAAGTAGGCAGTCGAACTGGACCGTACCGGAACCGGGGTTTGCCAGGGCAAGTGCAGGTATATTTATACCTTGAAGGTGTTTAGGAATGCCTGTATTGACGTAAAAGTCGGGCATCGGAATGTCATGATTGAACCCCTAAGGAATAGACGTTCATTCATACTAAATGAGTTCTTGGAGAAATCAATATCCAAGCAAGGGAAATTCCTAAAGGCTTAAGAGTCTGGTTTTCCAAGAACTCATTGTGACGTGGATGGACGGATGTAGGAGACCATGCCTGTATTTTGTTAACATGGACAATGCCTAAATAAGGGCTGGATTTTCTATGACTAAATAAGGGCAAAATGAATTGTACCTATATAAGGGCATAAATCGGGAAACCTATACACGGAATCTAAATCTACACACAACAGGGTATGATAGACTCTAAAGTTTTCAAGTCAGGGTCATCAGCTGCACCACACGTGTCAGACTATAAGTAGAAATACAGAAATACCTAAGAGATGGTATCAGTCAGACATTCAAACTTGACAGAGTACGCTTTCAGTTTAAAGCACACACCTCACTATCTATGGCCTACTTGCAGTGTACCTTTGGAGACACTTATATAAACTAGAATAGAGGTTAATACATTTGGCATCATGTTTTAAACCCCACATTTCTCTACCACTTTCATTAGAGAGGCACAGCTTGCAATATGAGGCCTAAGCCAAAATGAAAGGCCGACTCCTCTCAAGCCATGCTTGTGAGTGTCAACATCTTTCTATAGACCTCAATGAGTGTGCCAGTGCCTTTTTAGGGGTAAGATGATACAGGTAAAGAAGCCTATAGGTACTACACTACATCTGTTCCACACATCATGCTCTCTAAATGTGTGTAGAAGAAGCTGCATGGATCAGTTTCTGCTCATTATTAGGGCAGCAAGGTATAAAGCTATTTGTTGAAGTGCTTCCTTCAAGCCTACCTAGCTAACACATTTGTGCTACATTTTCAGACATTCAAACTTGACAGGGTATATTTTCAGTTTAAAGCACACACATAACTATATACAGTCTGCTTGTAGTGTACCTTTCAGAGACTTATCTGGACTAGGAAAGAGGTGAATACATCTGCCAACATGTTTTAGCGCTCACTTTTCTCTACCAGTTTCACTAGAGAGACACAACTTGCAATGCCAGGCCTAAACCAATATCAAAGGCCAACTCCTTTTATCCCACTCTTGCGAGTGTCAGTATTTTTCTAGAGACCTCAATGACTGTGTCAGTGCCTTATAGGCATGAGATAACACATGTAGAGGAAGCTATAGATACAACACTACTTGTATTTCATATCATATCCTCTGTAAATATGTGTAAAAGAAGCTGCATGGATCACATTTTGCTTACTATACAGGATAGCTGGGGATGAAGCTGTATATTCAAATGCTTTTATGAGGCGTGCCAAGCTCAGAGATCTGGGCTTCTGGGCCTGAATGCTGAAGTACCTATGACAAGAGTTATGCAGGGGTAGGATAGACTGTATAGTCTTTGAGTTAGTCATTAGCTGCATCACATATGTCAGACTACACATACAACAGCAGACACAGTACACTTTCAGTTTAAAGCACGCACCTTAATATCTGCAGCCTATTTGCAGTGTACCTATGCAGAGACTTATATGGAGTAGAATATAGGTTAATACACTTGGCAACATGTTTTAAAACTCACTTTTCTCTACCAGTTTCATTGCAGAGGCACAGTTCACAATGCCAGGCCTAAGTCAAAATGAAAGGTTGACTTCTATCATACCACTTTTGTGACTGTCACTATCTTTCTAGAGACCTCAATAACTGTGTCAGTGACCTTTAGAAGTTAGATAACACATATAAAGTAGTCTATAGGTACAACACTTCCTCTGTTTCACATCGCATCCTCTGTAAATATATGTAAAATAATTTGCATTGATCATTTTTTGCTTACTATACTTGGTAGACGGAGATGAAGCTGTGTGTTCAAATGCTTCCATGACACCTGTCTAGCTAACTGATCTGCACTTCTGGGACGGAGAAGTACAAACAGATTTCAGACATGGTAGCACTCACACATTATAATTTGAGCGAATACGCTTTAAGTTTCAAGCACAAATATCACGTTTTAAACCTCAGATTTCTCTAATGCTTAACAACTTTTATAAATACCTCGTCTCACAGTTAAAACATTAATTAAAATCAATGAAGCACTCCCAAACCATACATCACACTCTTTACACACTTGTAACTTACCTGTGAAATCCTGCTGTAGATTATGAAAATATCTGAAATTCTTAATTTATTTTCTTTTCCATACAATACATGTGATGCACCACTCTCAATAAGGAAAAACCAGTAATGGCAAATATTCACTCTCATTTTCCACAGAAATCAATGTAAATAACAAATCAAACTACTCCCTTCCTTTTTTCAAAATATAAAACCACTTTCAAATGGATAGTCATATTAACCCTTCATTAGTGTCTTTTAAAAGATTATGTAACTTGCTGGAGTCGTGATTCCACCGCTTCGCCCAGCACAATCTCAATGGAGTCGTGAACCCTTACGGGAGTTCAAAAACCCATTCCCAATAATAGTACTATTATTTTTAACAATATGTCACTTCTAAACATACTACTGATTTGGAAAAAATATTTTTCAAACATATAAAATTGAGTATTTTATAAATAGTATATTTTAAAAGCACACTTTACCTTAAACCCTTCCCCCACAGTGCTTCACCTTAGTTTCCATAGTAACAGTTTCTGCAACATTCAACTGTACTAGTAAGTAGAAAGTTCACCATATTTTTAAATGCCTCACACTAGCTTCCAAATCCACAATAACAGGTGTGGTTGACTGCTGCAAAATCTAATCTTATCCATTATATTGTACCTCTCAAAGTTTTCTCCTTAACCAATCAGAAAGATACTTATTTTGCAAACTAATATGCAACCTATTTTTAGGTATGCAATGTGTATGAACACCCAATCACTTATCTGCTTTTTGTTAATCCACATTCTGTCCACCATTTTAGATACCTTTAATTATACTAACTGTCCTACTCAGCTACAGATGTCTCTTTTGATTCCTTGCACACCTGCCTTCAAAATGGTTACAGTATGGATTGTAGGTCACAGCTATGCTTTCTGGGGCAAAAAGTATGCTGGAGACAGACGCATTGACAAAGACTTGGGTTTGCATAATGTAGATATTAAATGGTATGTGCAGAGAGGATTAAAGTGGCACCAACTGCTGCCTATGGTTAAAAGCATTTTGAATTTCCATGATTGTGCACTGTGATGGCAATGACCTAGGCACACTAACTGGGGTAGGAGTGGAAATCTTATTGAAGGATACCTTTGCACAACTGATTTAACTTTTCGCTCAGACTGTCTTTTTGTACTCTAATATATGCCAAAGACAGAAATGGAAGTGGTCAAATCAGTTCTGTCCACAGATTGACAAAGTCAGAAAGCATGTTAATAAAACTGTTTCTGCATCCCTTAGAGCCCATAACATGGGCACAATCTATAACAACAACCTGTGTTTTGACATGAATGGAATCTACAGAAGTGATGGAGTTCACTTTACAGAGGAAGGCAACAGAGTGTTTCTAAGCAACCTCAAACTGTGCATCCGCACTTACATGTAGCTGCAATAAGCTCAAAATGAACACAAGGGCTCTTCTCAGAGCCACCCTATAACCCAACACAAAAAAGTATATTTTTTTTAAACCATAGTCATCAAAAATGTTTTTTTGGAGTGAGCCCCACACTGAGCCCCACAATGGGATCGTGACTCCCACCAAATGCGGAAAAAAAAATATTATTGGGGTGAGGAGGACTGTGTGACCCCATTCTATAGGCACATTTTAGCCCCAAGCACCCATCCCACAGGGCCTACCCTTCATTTTTTTATTAAATAAACGACAAAGAAGGGCTGTGACTCCCCCCTCCCGGGCTGATTACTGCCCTGGGGAATGGGCCTGCCCTTTGTTTTATATGTTTTTTAACACAGGAGTGGGGCCATGCGAGCCCTCTCTTGAGGCCAATTTTGGCCCCTGGGACCCCATCTCCCGGGGTCTGGCCTTTATATATATATTTTTTTTCTAAATGCTGGGGCAAGTGGCCCCCCTCCATGGCCACCTTTTTGGGGACCGTGGGGAAAGCCGGAAGGCCCCTGCGGTCCTGGTGGCTCCCGCCTCCTGCGGGAAATGGCATTGCTTTTCACACAAAGGGAGCTGCTGACATGCAGCTCCCTGTGTGTAAAAAGCAAAGTGTGCTCCACTTTGAGCAAGTGAGAGCAAAATGCTCTTGCTTGCTCAAAGTGGAGCAAACTGTTTGCTATGGCATGGCGGGTGGAGGAGATCGGGAGGGGTCGCGGATCCACCACAGCCTTAGCTGTATTTCTGAGAAATCTTGAAATTTCTCAGAAACTACTGAATGGATTTACACCATTTAACAAAAAGAATACTTCCTGGATAAAGAGCTGCATTCCTACCAAATTTGGTGTAATTCTGTTCAGCAGTTCGGGCTGTAGCCATGTCTAAAGTTTCCTATGGAAATTAACATGGAGAAAAAGCATTTTGGGACCCCCCCTTTTTCTCGTCCCCCACTTGACGGATCACCCCGAAATTTTTAAGACAGCAGCTGAAGTGACTGCCCCGATAGTTTGGAAAATTTCATGAAAATGTCATGAAGATTCTTCGAACGTTGCTAAAGTTATTGACAAATGAAGAACACTGCTCAGAGTTGTCCTCCTCCTAGCTTTAAATGGAGCATGCCTTAGAGTGAGTTTTTATGTGGAA
Organism: Triturus cristatus; assembly: GCF_964204655.1. Lineage (NCBI taxonomy): Eukaryota > Metazoa > Chordata > Amphibia > Caudata > Salamandridae > Triturus > Triturus cristatus. The sequence continues at coordinate 1,456,940,713 of NC_140589.1, read as the reverse complement.
AAAGGAATTGCAGTTCTGTATTGACATGTAGCTTGATTTTAGATGACATGATAGAGCAATTCAAACAACATGGTATTCAAATAAAGCATTAAAACAGGCATAGATAAAATCTGAAAAACAATCCAAAAGAAAATGCTTTATAGAAACAAAATCAGTAATGCAATTTTATCTGATTCTGACAGAACAAATAACATTAGATTAATCACGACACGCAGTACACAATCTGGCTCAGTAAGAAAGATACTCTCCAAATATTTGTACATTTGAGAAATGAAAGAAACTTCTTGTTCAGTAATAGGATTGGGACCTCTGATCACATATAGAAAAAGTTCATCTCTTTAGAATAAATAGTTTCAGAGGCATTTACAAAATGATAGGATCACATTATGGCTCATTTCACTGTCAGAATTCTACAAATGTGGCCACTGTAAAAGTTGTAAAAATAGTATGAATCTTATGGAGTATGATGTACCGGGGATTTACTACCCACATAAAATCAAAAGGTGACTAATATGTAAAACAGGATTTGTTGTGTATGCGATTGAATGTCCATGAAAGAAGCGCTGATTGGCAGCATTATCTTTGCTATTAAGAAAGGAATATTAGAACATACAAGGGGAATCACTAACAAAGACCCCAATGGGTGAACATTTCATGAAAATGCATACTAGTGACAGGATAGCAATTAGATATTTTGGAATTGAATGTGTCAGTAGAAACCTGAGGAGGAAAAATTTAATCCTGTTACATAATTAATTTGAACTGTTTATCCCCAAAGGGTATGAATAGAGTTGAGAAACTTTTTGTGCACCTGTAACTTTGATCTACATCCTTCCTTCCACTCTTTAGAGTTGTCTACATGAGCAGACATAAGGAACTGCTGTTTTGTATTCACTTGTAGAGTGGCTTAAGATACAAGATTGATGGATTGATGAATTTTGAACTGCACAGGCTTGTGTTGTCCATCAAAGATATGAGCTATGTATGGGAAGGTGTCTCTACAAATCATGTTCCTTAAAATTATTGTTGGGTTAAATTTGTTGCCATTTTGAAATAGAATTAATGAATTATACAGATTTTGGACCAATTTAGGCTACTACAGCATGTAGTCTATGGCCAAGACCCTTGTCGGATTGAAATGTGTCATTGTTAATTATGTAAAAATATATATTATTTTAAATGTAATAATATTATAACTATAAGACAATTAAATAAAAAAACTTTAACAAGTTAAAACATATTCAAATTGATTAAATGAACAACATGTAAACATATTTACTACAAATTAAATAAATATGTATTTAAATGTATTTTGATGAGTGAATGTGCTTCATGTTAATAATACTTAATTGTAGCTATTTTACATTTACATGTTTAATTACATATTTTGAATATTTTTTTTAAAACAAATTGTTAACTTTTTACAATTTTCCCGTACTTTCCCATAGGGAAATCTCCTTTAATAGCTGAAATGTTACTCCTCATTTGAGAGAGGATGTCAGGTGAACAGCACAAAAATGGGCAGTTACACCTAGGTGCAGGAGTAAATGTATATGTAATTAAATATACATGTGAATATTTATCTGTGCAAATATGGCCCTTTGAGCCTATAAAAACAGAAGGGTAAGATTTGTATACTTTTTTAAAATAGGAATAAGTGTCAGGGTCAAGCCTACACATTGATGAAGGTCTAAAATATTGGAATTTGGAAACAAATTTGGATTTGCTCTTCCACATGGAAATGAAGCAGTATTCTCAGTAATAGTATGGAACCACCATCCTTATCAGTATGTTGATTATGGCAGTACTAATTTTTATAGTTGTTCTTTGTGAAAGGGAGATTTGCACTAGTCAGTTATGCAAGATGAGCCACATAATATGGTGTTACTGAATTAACCTGTTGCTTCTTTCTTTTCCCAGATGACAGTGTTCATGTTCCCATTGTTGCTAGTATTGGAACAGGTTCCCAATCGGCAAGCCTAAACTCTTCCTACTTTCCCAATCCCTCTGCCACTAGTTCTCTGTCCTTTTGTAACCAACCAATCACAGCAGGTGGCGGCAGCCTCGCTCAGACTTTTCCAGGTAAATTGCAAATCCTGTAACAGACCAAGACATGATCAATCATCTTGATTCTCCCTTGCTGAAGATCTGGCACATATACCCTGACTCAGAACAACATTTTATAAGGCATGTCTAGGCTTTCCTATTTTGTTTTCTTTTTGTTGTGAATTCCTGTGGGGTTTGATTGGGGTTTTCCAATATTTTCAAGAATTGTACAAAATAGTGCCTATCAGTGTTTACTCTTTTTTGCTCTGTAAAAAACCATGAGGTTGGTGCTTTTGAGCTCCTAGAAAATATTTTAAGCTCCTACAAATAATGTGTCTTGTTTCCTTCATTCCCTGGCTCATTACCACAGACACTTCTTCCTTCCTTCTCTCTTTTCTCCAATTTCCTTCTATGTACTGTTCCCTTGAATTTGCTCTAACAAGTAGCTTTGGGCCTGATTTAGATCTTAGTGGACAGGTTACTCCATCACAACAGTGACGGATATCCCATCCGCTGAAATATAAATCCCATAGAGACATAGGATATAAGGGGATTTATATTTTGGCCAATGGGATATCCGTAACCTTTATGACAGAGTAACCCGTCCGCCAAGATCTTGATCAGGCCCTTATTTTGCTAACCTCTCTGTCTGTCTCATTTGCCAGCACTCTAACTCCCCTTTCTAGCGATCCAGTTCTACAGCATGTTTAGAAGGTGCATAGATGGCAATATGTTTGCACCTCATTAAGATATTATTGCAGCGGATAAACGATGAATGGTGCGCATTTAACTCACCTTACTGCTGCCTATTCTTCAGACAAATAACAAAGATCAACTAGATGAAGATCATCTACTTACAAATTATTATATATATTGGAGGCCTGGAGTAATTTTAATTAGGCTGGAGATATTGGAGTAATTTTGGAAATTCCATGTTTGTCAGGAACGTGCAGCCTTCTAGGCACCCTGAGCAATTTAATGCCCATGATGCCATTGTTGAGGCCAATAAGGCCAGGCAGACATTCTGTCTAAAGCTTAAAAGTTCAGTTCCCTCCTCAGTCTGGTCCTTCCTACAAAATAGATACAATCTGCGTATAGAGGTAAATAGATTCCCTCATTTACATGGGGCCATGCCCCCATGCTAATGAAGGAATACCCTTTCGAGATAGCACAGGGGCTACATGTTCACCAGTGATATCAGTATTACAGAAGGGGCCACTTAAGTGGAGCGGCCCCTTCTGTAATACCAAAGTGTCCCGGGCGGCACACAGCAGGTGCATGTCATACGATTTCCACTTTTCAGTAGGAACTGTCCATTCATTGGACAACATAAAACTTGAGATGGTGCCAGACTGATTCCATGCAACCCCTCAGGATATGTTGGCCTATAGACCTGAAAGCCCACAGAGCCACCATAAGAACTCCTAAATCCTTGGGTCCATGGGCACTTATTGTAATATGGTCCCAGTTGTCTTTTCTTATTTTAGTTTGTTTTGTTAGTTTGCTGTTTGCTCTCAAACACCTTTCCCTTGGGGTCATCAGTTGGCTACTGGTAATCTTCAGTGGCCATCAGGTGGCTTTAGGGGCTGGGTTCCAGCTGCCTCCATGATTACAGCAGAGAGAAAAACAAGCTTTAACACTTGCAAATCTGACAGTATTACTTTTTGACGCTGAACTACCAAAGATTTTATGGTTATGCCTGCTCATGTAATTAAGAGTAATTTTGGGGGGATAGCACTGAAACAATTTAGCAAGTGGCTGCTCATGCTGCTTTTTTCTTATTGCAAAATGCAGTCTTGTTTCCATTTTGTTTGCAAGGGTTCATTTTGCGCTAAGAAATTAGTGCCATGAGTACGCTGGGGAAAATTCCTACCTCAAGAGCTCATTTAGCTAGTGAGAGCAGCTGCTACACTGCTATTCATTTTCTGTTGCATTTAGCACTTTTTCTTAGTGCAAAATGTATCCTTGCGTCCATTGAGGAAGAAAATAGCACTGAATACAGAATTACTTTCTGGCATAATGCTGTATGATCATGCTACATGGAATTACCTGAGTTACGCCCACCCCAAATATATTGCCTGGTTCTTGGTATTCTGTTATGCAAGCCAGTGACACATTGATCTGTTCTTTATCCCAAGATACCAAGAAAAGACTGGGAATTAACCCACTAAATTTAGTAAAGAGCCCTTTCTAGGCCCAATTCTACTCTACTGTCCTACTGGTCACTGGGGAGAACTTTAGATCACTTCTGGGAATCAAGAGGAACCTTTGCCAAGGAGAAAAGCTGGAGAAACTGAGGAGGAATACTGCCCCTGTGCTCTTTGCCGTCTGGGGTTGGCCTGCAGTGGCTACTTTTTGCCAAGGAAAGGGAAAAGGTCTTTGCTGTTTGCTGTGTCCCCTGCTTGAGGAATATCTCCAAGGGCTTGAAACTGAGCTTGCCTCCTGTTCTGAAATCTCAGGGACACAAAGACTTCACCACCAGCTCCCCTGATCTTCCTTGCTGGGAGTTCTGACCTGCTAAGAGGTGCCTGCTGTTGTTTTGGACCTCTGGAGGCTGTTTGCCGCTGGGAGCTGGAAAAGTAACACGACTTCCAGAAGCGTGATGTATCCGCACCTGTTTCCGACGCATCGCCGAAGAAATCCTTGCAGCGCCTGCCCGCGGCTCAAAAATTCGCTGCACTCTACATCAAGTGCACTGGTCTCCGATGTGTGAGATCATTGCACCGATTCCGACGCACGCCCTGCTGTGCAGCTGCAAGAACCCACGCATCGTCCCGGATACTCGCATCGTGGCACCAAGTCTGTTGCATTGTTGGGAGGCGCAGTAAGAAACCAATGCATCACCTCCCCATGCAGTAAAAAACCAACACATCACCTCCTGACCGGTAAGGAACCGACCCATCACGTCCCCTGCACAGCAGTAAGAAACGGGCGCATCACCTCCCCCGAAACAAGGAACCGACGCATCATCTTCCCTGAGTATAAGGAACCAACACATCACCTTCCCTGCGACCGGTTTTGTTCGTGTACACGACTCATCCAAGGTAATTTGTGTGAAAAGTGTTGCATCTGCAATTTCCTTTGAACTTAACTATTTCTACCATTTGAAAGTCATATTTGAATTACTGTTTTGTGGAGTTTTGTCATTTTGGTCTTGTTTTACTTAGATAAAGATTACTTATTTTTCTAAACTTGTGTGGTGTCCATTTGTAGTTTTTTCACTGTATTACTATGTGTGTTCACAAATGCTTAACACACTGCCTCTGAGATAAGTCTGTCTGCTCGTGCTAAGCTACCAAGGGGTGAGCAGCAGTTATTTTAGAAGTGTATCCCCCTTACCCTGCTAGGAATAAGGGTCCCTACTTGGACAAAGGTACCTACCTCTGCCAACTTGAGACCCCCATTTCCAACATTGGTGGTCAGCGGTGAGGATCTGGACTTGCATTTGTGTCTTACATAGAGTGATTGGTGTACACTACTAGTATAGTGCAGACCATTATGCGACCACGTACATTTGGTGGAACTTTTTCTTTGGGGCTATTTTTTTTCTTGCAACTGATAGCTGCCAATCTTCATCATGTCAAAGCAAGCATCAATTGCATCCATGGATCTTGAGTTTGAGGAGGATATGGTTGAAACCTACACTGTGCCACAATTGAAAGCTATCTGCAAAAAGTTTAATATCTATGTAAGAGGCCTCTCCAGAAAAGAGGAATTCCAAAAAGCGCTGAGGGCCTGGTTGGAATCAAGGGATGCCAGCGAGCATGCCGATCAGCCTATGGAGGAGGTGGAGAATTTAAAGGGACAGCGGGACAGGCTATTGGGTCTGCCTGGGGAGAGGTTACCTTCCGGGGGGAGAGGGGGGCAGCAGTGTCTCTTCAAAGGGGTTGTCTCCAGCGTAAGAGATGGAGGACAGGGAGAAAACCAAGATGCATGGGTTAGAGCTCACAAAGGTCACCCCGGAAGATGGCTAGTGTAGCCTTGGGGAGGAGTCGAGTGTCCAAGAGGGGTGGGGTCCACAGAAATTACCCTGTTCTCTTTAGGAGACAGTGAGATGGTCGCAAGAGCTAATCTGCCTGATAACACTAGGAAGTACAGGCAGTGGGGGACCATCAATGGCCACAGTGTGAAAGCTCTGAGAGACACTGGAGCCAGTGTGACAGCTGTCAGTTGCCAGCTAGTGTCTGAGGAGCAGGTTGTCCCCAACACATTGGGCCAGATTCTCAAAAGTAATCTGAGACAAAATCCTAACTTTATGACTTTCGGTATTCACAGAAGGCATTTAGGGGTACTAAAGTTAGGATTCCTAACTTTACTACTCCTAAACTGAGAAGATCCTAACTTTATGACTTTGGGTATTCACAAAAGGCATTTAGGTAGAATGGGCCCAATTCACAAAAGTAATCTCAGAGAGCATCCTAACTTTACTCCTCCTAAATGCCTTTTGTGAATACCGAAAGTTGTAAAGTTAGGATTTTGTCTCAGATTACTTTTGTGAATTGGGCCCATTCTACCCAGTAGTTGCAGATGAAAACTCGGAGTGCCCCTGCAGAGGTTTCCTTTAAGTGGGGGGGAGTCTCAGGTACCTTGAAAGTAGCTGTGAGGCCAGCCATGCCTGTTGACTGACTGCTAGGCAATGATTTGGAAAGTTCACCTTGGGAGAAGATGGAGCGTAAGTCTCATTTGGAGATGTTGGGGCTGCCTGATTGGGCGTGTGTGACCACCTAGTCTATGGCAGCCGGTAAGGGCGTTCAAGAGGACCTGGAGCCCGAAACAGTGGCCCAGGTGCCTGCCAGAAAGAGAAGAGGCAGGGGGTGCAGGAAACTGGCCCCTGAAGTTCCCACGGTCTTGGAGGAAGCAAACCTTTAGGGGGATGCCCTGGAGCCAACAAGGGAGCAAGTGACTGTACTGGGGGACCTGCCTGAGCTGACCCATTGGCAGCAGGAAAGGGGCCCCCCCAGGGAGGAATTCTGACAGGAGCAGCAGAAATGCCCTTCTCTTGTTTGTTTGCAGCAAGAGGCTGCAAACCAGGTAGCAGGTGATCAATCTGGATCACATTGGATTTACTGGGAGAATGGTCTCCTGTATAGTGAGACGAAGGTTGCTGAGCTTAGATCAGCCCATGTGCTGGTGGTACCCCAATGCTTCAGAGCCTCCCTACTGGGTCTGGCTCATGATGTGCCACTAGCAGGGCATTTGGAGCAAGACAAGACCTTTGAATGGCTTTTCACCCACTTTTACTGGCCCCAAATGCGTACGAACTCTGATACACACTGTAGGTCTTGCCAGATTTGCCAGGCAAGTGGTAAGAGTAGGAGGAAGTGTAAGGCTCCTCTCCAACCTTTCCCTGTAGTCAGCGCCCCCTTTGAGAGGGTGGGCATTGACATTGGGGGGCATCTGGATCCCAAGACAGCCATGGGCAACAGGTTCATCCTGGTCTTGGTGGACCATGTGACCCAGTACCCGGAAGCTATTCCTCTCCGGATTGTGATGGCCCCCTGGTGGGTCATGAATTAATGGGAATTTTCTCCCGTGTGAGGTTCCCCAGAGAGGTGGTGTCTGACCGGGGTACCAACTTCATATCCAATTATATGAAGTCCCTGTGGCAGGAGTGCGGTGTTACTTTCAAGTTTACCACTCCTTACCACACCCAAGGTAATGGGCTGGTTGAGAGATTCAACCGGACCCTGAAGGACATGATTATGGGTCGACAGAATCAGGGACAGCAATGGCTAATGTTCTCACCTCGCATAACACGCACTTGGGCAGGATCCCACTGTAAATAATTTAGGGCCAGATGTAGGTAAAATAGAAATACCGAATTCTTAATACCAAATTTTACCGAATCGGTATTTCCGATGTAGATAAAAAATTGGAAAAAAATACCGAATCGGTAATAATCGGTAAAATTTACCAATTCCTTAATACCGATCGGTATTACGATTCCTAAATACCAAATCGGTAAATACCGATTCGGTAGTTCAAAAAAACAGCAATTGAAGATTCAGCCAATCCTGTGCATCCACACACCTCCCAACCAGCTGCACTGAATCAGAATCTGCTGGAGAGGCAGGGAGTGCAGAGGAGAACACATGAGCAACTGAAATAACATTTCCTGATACAAACTGCAAAATGGCCAAAAAGGAGGTTGAAAATGATGGTGCAGAAAGGAAAAGAAAACTCAAATTTAGTGAAAGGGAGCTGGAGGTCCTGATTGAGGAGGTGGCAAGAGAACACACAAAGCTGTTTGGGAAACAGTCACTGCAAGTTCCAGAATCCCAGAAGAGAAAAATATGGATTGGAATACAGGAAAATGTAAATGCCATTGGAGTGACCCACCGTGAAATAGACGTACTCAAGAAAAGGTGGTACGACTCAGGAGCCTGGCAAAGGAGAAGATGGCCAACAGGAAAAAACAAGCCAGCCTGACAGGTGGAGGAAGAAATAGAGCACCTGCACTGACTGCATTGGAACTGCTGGCGGAGTCCACCATTGAGCCTGAGAGTGTCAGCGGGATCGGGGATGCACACAGCTCACCCAGAGCTAGCAACAAACGAGGTAAGATGCATGCACACAAAGCTGCGCCCCCACTCCCTAACCCCATTCCCCAATGAGGCAGTGTGAATCCCACTTCAGTACATGTTTTAGTATACTCCAGCAATGCATTATGGGAGATGTAGTCAGTGTAACACCTATCATAACAGTCATCCCACTGAACACAAAGGCATGTGACACACATCAGTGATAAGCAAGCAGAGGACAGTCAGATAGATTGGCAGACATGAAAAAAATGTTTTTCGAAATGCTGCCAGACAAGTGATCTAATGTACAATTTGTCTCCACAGGTGAGACATCGTGCAGGTCTGCAAATGTCAAGGCAGGAAAGGCACCCCGGAGGGAGAGAATGGAGGAGGCCATTTCAACTGCAGGTCACACCACACCACCACCACCGGTATCAACACCACCACCGGCATCAACACCACCACCGGCATCAACACCACCACCGGCATCAACACCACCACCTGCAACAACACCACCACCTGCATCACCAGCAGCATCACCACCGGCATTACCAAGACCCAGGATGCATGCAGTTGCCAGACTCCAAGAGATGGAGTTGTCCGTGGATGACTGCAGGGGTGGAGAACAGTCAACTGTGCCAGTGGATGGCAATTATGCAAGATCACAATCCCCCACAGAGCGATCACACACAGGTGCCAGACGCCGCAGGGCTAGGGAACCCAGTCCATCTTTGCAGGGCGAGGAGCATGGTGTGTTTGCAGGTCTGGAGGTGAAAATGTTGAAGGTCCAGCGCCTGCAAGTGAAAGCAATCCAATCAGTTCAGCGGCAGATGGGACACGTGACAGCAAACATGCAGAATATAGAGAAGGGCATCTGCTCAATGAACACAACACTGGCTGAGGGCATGGGGGACATGGCTGAGGGCATGAGGGACATGTCCCAGTCAGTGAGGCTGCTGTGCAGCAAGCTTGATGAGGACAGGATGGCATGGCGCAGGGAGAGGCACAAAATGGAGAATTATACCAAGGCGGTGAACCGCCTCTCCACTGCCACTTCTCTGCTCTGCAGGCACTCCGTGGCCATGCAGGATGAGATGGCACACTGCAGCCGTGATGTGTCAAGGGGGCTTGTGACAGTGACCACTGCACTTGAAGTGCTCCTAAATAATCGGGCTGCCAATACTGGTGCAGGTGATGTGGGCGACAGTGAGGAGACAACAAGTCGCAGCAGTGTAACACCCCCTGTGACTGAGTCCAGGAGGAGCAGCAGACATCAAGGTGCTGGCACTGGATTGATTGCCAGTGACGACAGTCTGCAAAGGGAATGCAGCAATGTTTTGCATGGCCGCAGGAGGTAATGCAAGCCACACTTAGTCTAGCTAACTGGCTGACTTAACCCATTACATCTTTGCAGGGTGTTTACAAATAGGACTGCCATGTTGAGCCCTTCATGTGGTGGCGTAGTGCCAATATATTAAACTACGTCATTCAAATACAACAACTGGTTGTGTCTCCTTACTTACTCAAAAATAGTTGCGTGTGATCTCAGCCCGTCTTTGTCTCCCATCTGGTGCTGGCGCCACTCCTGCTGCGTTGGGCTCTGGCTGTGCAAATTCATCATCATCGTCCACAGAGTCAGTTAATTCAACTGCTGTACCTTTCTTAGTGGCAAGGTTATGCAGCATAGCAGAAGTTGCGATGATCTTGCAGCAGATGATTGGTCGGTACTGACGTGCGCCTCCGCTTTTGCTGAGGCAGTGGAACCTGCTTTTCAATAGTCCAAACGTGCGCTCCACAACGTTGTGTGTTGAGTTGTGTGCCACATTGTATCGTCTCTCACTTGGGGTTGATGGGTTTAGGTAAGGAGTGAGGATGAATGACCGCACAGCATATGCGCTATCACCTAGGTGGGGAAGACAGTGCCATTAATAACAGTCACCAACACATTCATCTGCAGTATACATCAGGGTGTGTCACAGTGATTTACCTAGCAGGTAGTAAGCCTGGGCGAAGCACTACGCTATGCTCGCGTAGTTTGCGAAGTTCGCGCTACTTCGCACTACGCGAACTGCACGTAGCACAGTGCGAACACGCGTAGCGTAGTGTTGCGTAGTGCTGCGGTCATTTTTTGCTTGCTCGCGGTCCTCAACGTCAAGTTGGCGACCGCGAGCAAGCAAAATGACATCCCGGCGAGACTTTTTCCTTGTTCGCGATCAGCAACATCAAGTTGGCGATCGCGAGCATGGAAAATAAACCTCCCGGCGAGATTCCCAACGCGAGGAGGTCAGGTTTCTCATTGCGAGGGGTCGCGTATACTCGCGACTGCTCGCGATGAGAAACTACCAGTTCGCGTTGAGAAAGCTGCCGCTCGAGTAAAAATCTACTCGAGCAGCAGAAAACTACAGCTCGCACTTGCTGGTCCGCACTGTGCAATCATTGAAAACAACATCTTGCACAGTGCGAACATGTTACTACGCAGTTCGCAAAGTGCTACGCGTAGCTCGCGTAGTGCAAACTTCACTTTGCGTAGCTTCGCGAAGTGCTACTTCGCAAACTACGCCCACCCTTAGCAGGTAGCCTTCTCCAAATTCTCCCGCAGCCAGGCGTGTGTAGATACCACTGTTCTGGAAAATGTATGAGTCGTGGGTGCTCCCTGGAAATTTGGCCACAATGTCGGTGATTAAGTTGGCTGCATCACAGATTACCTGCACATTAATGGAGTGGGTGGATTTTCAGGTTCGGTAGATGTACTCAGTGGCTGCAAGTGGTCAGATTGGAATGTGTGTCCCATCAATGCACCCTATAACATGCGGGAACTGTGCCTTTTGGTAAAAGTCTGTCTTGGTTTTCTGCAGTTCCGCCTGTGTGATTGGGAAGCTTATGTAGTGATGCGTTCTCTGTATCGTGGCATCCAGGAACTTGTTAAAGAAACAGGACAGGCAACTCTGTCAGACACCACCTACCGCAGCTATCACCCCCTGGTAACTGCCAGATGCAAGTAGGTGTAGGCTACAGAGCACCTGCACATGTGGTGGTATAGCGTGTGCCTTTGGTGTTGGATGCTCCAGGAGTGGGTGCAGGTCCCTTATCAGGTCCAGGATGGTTTGGGGGTGTAGCCTGTACCTTTCATGGATCTCTGCCTCAGTCAGTTGGAAGAGTGTGATGCGCTGTCTGTAAACGCGCTCCTCCCGTCTCCAGATCCTCACTCCTGCTGCCTGTAGCCATAGCCGCCTTGCAATAACATAGAGGGCTGCCATAGTGATCACACTGTTGCATTGTGGGGCTGTTTAAATACAGTGCAACTGATTACCACCTGCTGTGAGTCAGTGGTAATTACGGACTCTTAAATACCGAATTTGTGAAAATTCGGTATTACCAAATTTTTCTACATCTCTTTTCTCATTTTTACCGTTTCTTATTTACCGATTCGATATTTGGGGGTTCGGTAACTCCGAATCGGTAAAATAGGAATCGATAATAAGGAATTGCTAAATACCGGTCGGTAACGCTAAAATCTATCGATTTTCGGTATTGCCGACCGGTATTTAGCTACCTACATCTGGCTAATAGTGATGATTTTATCAGACTATAAATTGACACCTAATGAAGTATGGGTCCTTGTTAGACCTGACATCCTTGGCGTGGGTTTTTCCCCTATCTTTTGCCTCTGCTACCTGGATTTTTGATGCTGTGCTGGATTTCGTTTTTGCTGGTTTAGATGCTTTGGACACTCTGCCACTGCTAATCAGTGCCAGAGTGTAAGTGCTCCCTGTGTAAAATGTCATATTGATTGGATATACCTGATTGGCATATTTGTATCACCATGAAGTCCCTAGTAAAGTGCACTGTGTGTGCCAGGGCTGGTGATGACAGATGCTACTAGTGGGCCTGCAGCGCTGATTGCGCCACCCACATGAGTAGCCCTAAAATGATGTCTCAGGCCTGCCACCGCAGGCCTGCCTGCAGTCCTCGGACTGCCATGTCACCCTGGTCAGTGTCCCCACTGACTAGGCCTAACCCTTCCCTTTTTGTGCACATCAGTCATCCCTCTGGAAGGCCCGAGGTACCCCCCTGGGCAGGGTGCAGTGTATGTAAAAGGTAGAGCATGTACTAGTGCAGGTAACATGTTCTGGTAGTGAACAACGGCCATTTTGTGTGTTCACTGCTGCAAGGTTATCTTGCTCCATAGGCTAACATGGGGGAGGCTGGTGCCAATGGCTATCCGCCTATCTTCTCATAGGAACAAGATAAGACATGAGTGTTTGATATCCCTGAGCTCAGCATTAAATAACACATCTTTTAGGAGAGGTTGTTTTTAAATCTTGAGTTGGAGAATGGTACTTTTTAGAGAGTAGCTGTTCTCTTGTCTGACCCTTCTGTGTGCCTGGGCATGCTTGTGGATTGACTGTCTGGCTTGAGAGTGACAGGGGCTGGGGATCCCCCAGGAGGTTGGCTGAGTCAGCCCTTTGCTGAATGGCGACATTTGCAAGTAGAGTGGAGGGAGGAGATAGCACCTGGGAGTGAATAGGGCTGTGCCTGCCTGTCACACTGCTGGCTCCACCTCCTGCTGGGCGGCTGACGACTCTGCCCCTCACTCTGAAAAGAAAGCAGAAGCCAGGAAAACAAAGTGCTCCAGCAACACCCAGAACTGGATCAGACCGGGCTCAGGACCCACTTGCACAAAGACTTCAAAGACTTTTAGGGGTATAAGTACAAGACCCCTGACAACAGATTTTTAGATTCTACAATCAAGAGGAACCTCTGCTGAAAGACGGACTGCTGAAGGACTGAAGGAAGATTGCCTTGCTGTGTGCTCTAAGGGCTGACCTGTTCTGCTGTGCAACTGAAGCTGAGGAGGAGAAGGGACCTTGCTGTGTGCTGTGCCCCTACCTACTTGACCTGACAAGACTTTGCTGTGTGCTGTGTCTGCAACTCTGAATCTCCAAGGGCCTGAGAAGAGCTAGCCTCCTGTTTTGCAACCCAGGGATAGAAAGGTTGCCAAGACTTTAAGACTCTGCTGTGTCCCCTCTGTGCTGCTGTGTGCTGCAAGGACCGTGGACTGTTCTACCAAGCTTCTAAACATCTGCCCCGGGAAGTGTGCTGGCTGCTCTCTGTTTTGCTGGAGAGTGCCGCGCTGATTTTGGCCTGACACCGGCTGCCGCCCTGAGAAGACCGACGTGCTCATCGGCACGTGTATTGCTGTGGCCGCAGGATTGAGGGCGTCCTCCGTGCTAACTAAGCCGCTGTGAGGCTTGGCGGTGTCACGATCGACCCGCTGACACGGGGCGCCGTGGAATACCCTGCCCACGATACACCGCCGCGGCCCGGGGGCCTGAAACTGATCGAAAGCTGCACTTCCCCGCTCTGCGAAGCCGCGGAGAAGAGAACGAGGAGGCCGCGACCTGATTGGTTGCTGGTGGGAGGCTTGGCCGGAGGAGCCGCGCTGCGAGTGGTTGACTCCGGTGATGTCGACATCGTCACTGGGGGCTCCTCGAGGGAGCCGCGACCGGATTGGTCCATCGCTCGGGAGTTGAGGAAGCCCTGCACCGAGCAGCCAGAGAGGAGCGCTTTAATACTAAGCGTACAGGCACCGCCAGAGGAGCGTGGCTAACTAAACACCGAGAGCCTACGAACTGATTCTGTTTTGTTGAATACTGAATCACGCAAGAGACTAGAGACTATCTTCTTACGATCCTGACAACCCAAGAAAGCGAGTAATGTGCAACCCATTGATACTTGATTTACACTGCTGAAACTAGATAAAGTTATATTTTTGATATACTTACCTGTGTGGTCTACGTTTGTGGTGTACTAGGGGGGTCATTGTAGTTGTTAAGTGCGAATACCTTACACATTGCCTTGGGGATAAGCCTGTCTGCTCGAGCCAAGCTACCTAGAGGGTGAGCAGGGGTTATCTACCGTGTGTGTCCCTGTACCCTGACTGGAAGCAAGGGTCCCTATTTGGTCTAAGGTGCTTACCTCTGCCAACTAGAGACCCCCAGATCTAACATTGGTGGTCAGCGGTGTGGATTAGAACCAGTATTTGCACTTGACCTACAGTGATTCTTTGTACATCACTAGTCTAGTTAGCACTTAGCAGTTGCATTGCACAAAGTTTTTGAAACCTATTTTTGGAAGGCCTAGGAAGCATCATGTCTCTGAATGGAGTAGGCGAGGAGATGGAATTGCAATTTGAAGTAAAGGAGTTGCTCTCATACAAAAAAGAGCAGCTGAAGCAATTCTGCAAGCAGCTAGGATGCCCAGTGAAGGGCAGCGCTAACAAAGAAGAGCTACAGAAAGCTCTGAGGGCCTGGTGGGAGGCCAAACATGTTGAGCCAGAGGATTTGACTGGAGAGGACGGTGCACAGGAGCATGGATTTGGATCCAGTGATTTGCCAGTGAATAGACCAGCGTCTAGGGCTGGCAGCACCCCTTCCAGTCGGGGCCTCTCTCCAGAGGAGCTGGAGGAAAATCAGAGGATTAGGGCCCATGAGATTGAACTTTTTAAGCTCAAAGCTCAAGCAGAAGAGAGGAAACTGCGCCTTGACAGTGAGAAGAAGGCGGAGGAGAGGAGGAATGCTCTCACTTTGGAAGAGAGAAAACTCCAGTTGGCTCATGAGTTGAGCATGAGGGAGCTGGACATTAAAGCTAATCAGGTGGAGTCCAGTCCGAATGGTGGCAGCGCACAACCAGTACAGGCGGGTAAAGTATACATACCGAAAGATTTGGTACAGAATTATCAGAGGGGTGAGGATATCTATGCATGGTTTAGATCCTATGTGCTTGCCTTGAAGATGAATGAAGTGCCTGAGAAGAGTTGGGGAGCAGGTTTGTGGAAGCATTTTGAGGCCTCTGGGAAGGATGTCTTAGCACCCTTAGAAGCAGCAGGGACCTTAACCTACCCCACTATGAAGGAGGCCTTATGCCTCAGGTATGGGCTTACACCAGAACAGTACCGCCAGAAGTTTAGGAACTTCAAGAAACTTGATTCAAGTACTTGGGTGGAGTGTGTGAGTATGTACACGCGTGCACTGGAAGGTTGGATAAAGGGCAGCAAAGTTACTGATTATGTGGGGTTGTGTCACTTGATTAGTTGGGAGCACTTGAGTAGTCTATGTGTTCCAGAGCTGCGCCAGCATCTTTTAGACAGCAAGTTAACTGATCCCAGTGAGCTTGCTAAAGAGGCAGACCGCTGGACTAGCACCAGGGTCAACAAAGGGGTGGTAAGTATCCCAGCCAAGGGTGGACAGGGTCCCCAGCAGAAAGGTGGGGAGGACAAGGGTAACAATAAGGAGTTCTCTAAAGGGCCCCAAAACAGTTCCCAGGAAAAGGAGTCCCAAGCCCCCAAGCCTAAGAAGTCTTGGCCCCATAAGGGCAGACAGGATAACAGACCACCACCTACTTGCTATGCTTGTAGGGAAGTGGGGCACATCGCCCCTAAATGTCCCAAGAAACCCCCAGCACCAGCTGCTGCTCCGGTCCCAGGGTTAGCTAGTGTAGCTTTGGGAGGAGATTTGATTTCCAGTGGGGAAGAGGGATTAGCTATGATGACCCTTGTCTCTTTAGGAGACCAAGAGATGGTCCAGGATACCTTGATACCCGCTAACACTAAAAAAATACGGGCAAAAGGTGACCATCAATGGGAGGGAGATAGAGGCTCTGAGAGACACCGGGGCTAGTGTGACATCTGTCAGGTGTCAGTGGGTGTCTGAAGAGCAAGTCATTCCCAGTGTGCTCCGCCCAGTAGTGGCAGCTGACACTTCAGTGCGCCTCTGCAAGATGGCGCGTGTTCCCTTTACATGGGAGGAGTCTCTGGTACCTTGGAAGTCTGTGTCAGTGATGCCTTGCCGGTAGATTGTCTGTTGGGTAACGACCTGGAGAGTTCTCCATGGAAGGACGTAGAGCACAGAACTCACTTGTAGATGTTAGGACTGCCAGCGTGGATCTGTGTATCCACACGTGCCATGGCAGCCAGTAAGGGTGGATTAGTAGAACCGGAGCCTGGAACAATGGCCCAGGAACCTGTCAGAAGAGGAAGGGGCAAAGGGCGCGGGAAACCGTCCCCCACTGTTCCCACGGTCCAGGAGGAAGCAGAACCTGAGGGGGATGCCCTGGAACCTACAGGGGAACAGGTGGCCGAACTAGGGGAATTGCCTGAGCTGACCCATTGGCAGCAAGAAGGTGGTCCCTCCAGGGAGGAATTCTGCCAGGCTCAGAAGGAGTGCCCTTCTCTCATTGGTGTGCGGCAGCAGGCTGCAGACCAGGCAGCGGGCCTAGGGTCCAAGGAACATTTGATTTACTGGGAGGATGACTTACTTTATAGTGAGCCTAAGTTTGCTGAGCCCGGTGCAGCCCGTGTGCTGGTGGTACCCGAGCACTTCAGGAACTTCTTACTGGGTCTGGCTCATGACGTGCCTCTCGCAGGACATCTGGGGCAAGACATGACCTATCCCAGGCTTGTCACCCACTTCTACTGGCCCCAGATGAAGAAGCACGTCAGTACCTTTTGTAAGTCTTGCCAAACATGCCAAGCCAGTGGTAAGAGTGGAGGAAAGTGTGTGGCACCCCTCCAACCTTTTCCTGTGGTGAGCACCCCTTTTGAGTGGGTGGGCATTGATATCGTAGGGCCCCTGGACCCCAAGACTGCCTTAGGCAACAGGTTCATCCTGGTCTTGGTGGACCACACCACCCGGTACCCGGAAGCAGTCCCTCTCAGGACAATCACAGCACCCGTGGTGGGCCGTGCATTGATGGGGATCTTTTCCCGCGTGGCGTTCCCCAGAGAGGTGGTCTCCGACCGGGGTACCAACTTCATCTCTAGGTACATGAAGTCTCTGTGGGAGGAGTGTGGGGTAACTTATAAGTTCATCACTCCTTACCACCCTCAAGGAAATGGGTTGGTTGAAAGGTTCAACCGCACCCTGAAAGGCATGATTATGGGCCTAGCGGAGCCCATGAGACGGAAGTGGGACGTATTGTTACCATGCCTGTTGTTTGCCTACAGGGAGGTGCCTCAGAAGTCCTTAGGGTTCAGCCCCTTTGAACTGCTGTATGGCCACCCTGTTAGAGGACCTCTCACACTGGTGAAGGAGGGGTGGGAGAAATCCCGTGGGAAAACCCCCCAGGATGTGTTCAGCTATGTGCTGGCCATCCGCAACCAGACGCAGCGCTTCAGGAAGCTCGCTAAGGAGAACCTAGAAGCCAGCCAGGAGGAGATGAAAAGATGGTACGACCAGAATACCACTCTGGTTGAATTTCATCCTGGGCAGAAGGTGTGGGTGATGGCGCCGGTGGAGCCTTGTGCGCTCCGTGACAAGTGGACCGGGCCATATGAGGTGGTAGAGTGCAAGAGTGAGGTGACCTACCTGATCAACATGAAGACTCCTAGGCAGCCCCTGAGAGTCTTGCATGTGAACCGCCTCAAGCCCCACTTTGAGAGGTCTGAAGTGACAATGCTCATGGCTACAGATGATGGTGGGGAAGAGGATAGTGATCCTCTCCCTGACCTCCTGGCAACCAAGGAGCAAGACGGGTCAGTGGATGGTGTGGTCCTCTCGCCCACCCTGACCCCAGAACAGCAGAGAGACTGTCGCCAGGTGTTGGGTCAGTTCGCCTCCCTGTTCTCCCTGACCCCAGGTGTCACCAATTGGTGCGTCCATGATGTGGACACTGGAGATAGTCTACCGGTGAAACAGAAGTTTTACAGAGTAGCTGACAAGGTCAGGGCCAGCATCAAGGAAGAAGTTTCCAAGATGTTGGCGTTAGGGGTAATTGAGCCCTCCAGCAGTCCCTGGGCTAGCCCAGTGGTCCTCGTTCCCAAGAAAGCTGCTACACCCGGTGGCCCGCCAGAACTTCGGGTTTGCGTGGACTACCGTGGGCTCAATGCTGTCACTAAGACTGACGTGCACCCCATCCCCAGAGCTGATAAGCTTGTGGATCGGTTGGGAGCTGCCAGATATCTCAGCACCTTTGATTTGACTTCAGGGTACTGGCAGATTGCCTTAACTGAGGGGGCTAAGGAGAGGTTGGCATTTTCAACACCAGAGGGGCACTTCCAGTTTCGCGTCATGCCCTTTGGATTGAAAAATGCCCCTGCCACCTTCCAGAGACTGGTCAACCGGGTACTGACCGGGCTGGAGCAATTCAGCGCCGCGTACTTGGATGACATTGCTGTGCTCCCACTTGGGAGGAACACTTGCAACACCTCTGTGAAGCGTTGAAGGCTCTGCAGAAGGCAGGCCTCACTATCAAGGCCAGCAAGTGCCAGATAGGGCAGGGATCAGTGGTGTATTTGGGACACCAGGTGGGGAGCGGCCAGGTGGTGCCCCTACAGGCTAAGATTGATACCATTCTGGCTTGGGAACCCCCCAAGACGCAGACAGAGGTGAGAGCCTTTCTAGGACTCACCGTGTATTACAGACGGTTCATCAAGGGATACGGCACCATTGTTGCCCCCTTGACAGAACTGACCTCTAGAAATCAGCCCAGGAAAGTGAATTGGACCGAGGCCTGTCAAACTGCTTTTGATGCCCTGAAAACTGCAATGTGCACAGCGCCAGTGCTGAAGGCACCTGACTTTTCGAGTGAGTTCATTGTGCAAACAGACGCTTCAGAGCAAGGTGTGGGAGCAGTACTCTCACAGATGGACGACGAGGGCGGGGACCAACCTGTAGCTTTCATTAGTAGGAGGCTACTCCCCAGGGAGCAGAGGTGGAGCGCTATTGAAAGGGAAGCATTTGCTGTGGTCTGGGCCCTGAAGAAGCTGAGGCCCTACCTGTTTGGGACTCACTTCTGTGTTCAGACCGACCACAGGCCCCTCAGATGGTTAATGCAGATGAGAGGTGAGAATCCAAAACTGTTGAGGTGGTCCATTTCCCTACGTGGAATGGACTTCACGGTGGAACACCGTCCCAGTACAGAACACGCCAATGCTGATGGTCTGTCCAGGTTTTTCCGCCTTAGTGATGAGAACTCCCAAGAGGGTGGGTAGTTCTCCCCACTTTCAGCTGGAGGGGACACGTGTTAGACCTGACATCCTTGGCGTGGGTTTTTCCCCTATCTCTTGCCTCTGCTACCTGGATTTTTGATGCTGTGCTGAATTTCGTTTTTGCTGGTTTAGATGCTTTGGACACTCTGCCACTGCTAATCAGTGCCAGAGTGTAAGTGCTCCCTGTGTAAAATGTCATATTGATTGGATATACCTGATTGGCATATTTGTATCACCATGAAGTCCCTAGTAAAGTGCACTGTGTGTGCCAGGGCTGGTGATGACAGATGCTACTAGTGGGCCTGCAGCGCTGATTGTGCCACCCACATGAGTAGCCCTAAAATGATGTCTCAGGCCTGCCACCGCAGGCCTGCCTGCAGTCCCCGGACTGCCATGTCACCCTGGTCAGTGTCCCCACTGACTAGGCCTAACCCTTCCCTTTTTGTGCACATCAGTCATCCCTCTGGAAGGCCCGAGGTACCCCCCTGGGCAGGGTGCAGTGTATGTAAAAGGTAGAGCATGTACTAGTGCAGGTAACATGTTCTGGTAGTGAACAACGGCCATTTTGTGTGTTCACTGCTGCAAGGTTATCTTGCTCCATAGGCTAACATGGGGGAGGCTGGTGCCAATGGCTATCCGCCTATCTTCTCATAGGAACAAGATAAGACATGAGTGTTTGATATCCCTGAGCTCAGCATTTAATAACACATCTTTTAGGAGAGGTTGTTTTTAAATCTTGAGTTGGAGAATGGTACTTTTTAGAGAGTAGCTGTTCTCTTGTCTGACCCTTCTGTGTGCCTGGGCATGCTTGTGGATTGACTGTCTGGCTTGAGAGTGACAGGGGCTGGGGATCCCCAGGAGGTTGGCTGAGCCAGCCCTTTGCTGAATGGCGACATTTGCAAGTAGAGTGGAGGGAGGAGATAGCACCTGGGAGTGAATAGGGCTGTGCCTGCCTGTCACACTGCTGGCTCCACCTCCTGCTGGGCGGCTGACGACTCTGCCCCTCACTCTGAAAAGAAAGCAGAAGCCAGGAAAACAAAGTGCTCCAGCAACACCCAGAACTGGATCAGACCGGGCTCAGGACCCACTTGCACAAAGACTTCAAAGACTTTTAGGGGTATAAGTACAAGACCCCTGACAACAGATTTTTAGATTCTACAATCAAGAGGAACCTCTGCTGAAAGACGGACTGCTGAAGGACTGAAGGAAGATTGCCTTGCTGTGTGCTCTAAGGGCTGACCTGTTCTGCTGTGCAACTGAAGCTGAGGAGGAGAAGGGACCTTGCTGTGTGCTGTGCCCCTACCTACTTGACCTGACAAGACTTTGCTGTGTGCTGTGTCTTCAACTCTGAATCTCCAAGGGCCTGAGAAGAGCTGGCCTCCTGTTTTGCAACCCAGGGATAGAAAGGTTGCCAAGACTTTAAGACTCTGCTGTGTCCCCTCTGTGCTGCTGTGTGCTGCAAGGACCGTGGACTGTTCTACCAAGCTTCTAAACATCTGCCCCGGGAAGTGCGCTGGCTGCTCTCTGTTTTGCTGGAGAGTGCCGCGCTGATTTTGGCCTGACACCGGCTGCCGTCCTGAGAAGACCGACGTGCTCATCGGCACGTGTATTGCTGTGGCCGCAGGATTGAGGGCGTCCTCCGTGCTAACTAAGCCGCTGTGAGGCTTGGCGGTGTCACAATCGACCCGCTGACACGGGGCGCCGTGGAATACCCTGCCCACGATACACCGTCGTGGCCCGGGGGCCTGAAACTGATCGAAAGCTGCACTTCCCCGCTCTGCGAAGCCGCGGAGAAGAGAACGAGGAGGCCGCGACCTGATTGGTTGCTGGTGGGAGGCTTGGCCGGAGGAGCCGCGCTGCGAGTGGCTGACTCTGCTGACGTCGACATCGTCACTGGGGGCTCGTCGAGGGAGCCGCGACCGGATTGGTCCATCGCTCGGGAGTTGAGGAAGCCCTGCACCGAGCAGCCGGAGAGGAGCACTTTAATACTAAGCGTAGAGGCACCGCCAGAGGAGCGTGGCTAACTAAACACCGAGAGCCTACGAACCGATTCTGTTTTGTTGAATACTGAATCACGCAAGAGACTAGAGACTATCTTCTTATGATCCTGACAACCCAAGAAAGCGAGTAATGTGCAACCCATTGATACTTGATTTACACTGCTGAAACTAGATAAAGTTATATTTTTGATATACTTACCTGTGTGGTCTACGTTTGTGGTGTACTAGGGGGGTCATTGTAGTTGTTAAGTGCGAATACCTTACACATTGCCTTGGGGATAAGCCTGTCTGCTCGAGCCAAGCTACCTAGAGGGTGAGCAGGGGTTATCTACCGTGTGTGTCCCTGTACCCTGACTGGAAGCAAGGGTCCCTATTTGGTCTAAGGTGCTTACCTCTGCCAACTAGAGACCCCCAGATCTAACAGTCCTTAATAAAGGACTGGGATATGTCCCCACCCCACGACATGATGCCTTTAAATGTAGAACTGAGTTAGACGAAACTATGAGAAAGATCAAACTTTAAAAAAAAAATTGCCAATAAAGATTCAGAGCCACCTTCCTTATTTTCAACTAATCTGCACCGCCCGTCTCAGTTCTGTCCATCCAGTTCCTCGGTAGGACCAGAGGTTCTGGTGTTTGAACAGAAGGTCTTGGAGGAGATTACCAAATTGGAACAACTAGATCAACGGGGGACGTTTAACAACATGAGTCATGACGACTGAGAGGTAGTAAAGAGTTTACAAAACAATGACTCTATAACTATTAAGTCTGCAGATAAAGGCGGTGCTGTCATAGTTATGAATACCGCTGACTATGACACTGAGGTTCTGAGATTGTTGGGTGAACGTAAGAACTATCACCCCCTTCCTAGAGATCCCCCGAGTGAACTTCAAGACCTGATTACAAAGATGGTGGCAGGGGCCAAGAGTAAGAAATGGATTACAAGTAAGGATGACAATTTCTTGTTCAACACCAAGCCAAGAACTCCGCGTTCTATATATTGCCGAAGGTGCACTAGGCAGAACGGCGCTCCCTGGGGCGCCCGATAGTGTCGGGGATTTCCTCTATCCTTGAACCTTTGTCCCAATTTGCGGACTTCTTCTTGAGGAAGGTGGTCCTTAAGCAACCATCATATGTGCAGGATACCACAAATATACTTAAAATCCTGAATTATTTAGAATTTGATTCCACACAACAATTCCTAGTTACAATAGACAGATAGTCATTGTATACTAGTATACCCCAAGAGACTATGCTGGTGGCAGCAGCGCGAGCCCTGGGTGAGCAAGAATGGTTTTATGAAACCCCTTCAATCCTTCGTGTTCCAATGCATTGAACTTGCTCTGACAGGCAATTACTTTTGCTATAAAAACAACTTGTACTTACAAGTGTCGGGTACATCGATGGGCGCAACTTTTGCACCCAGCCTGGCCTGCATTTATATGGGACAGTTTGAGGAGCACTTTTTGTACCATCTGTCAAACCCCTTCCAGAGACATATTGGTCTCTGGAATAGGTATATTTCCGATGTGCTGTGTATATTGACTGGAGAAGAGAGTACTCTCCTTGAGTTTCTGGAATGGTTGAACTGTCTTGATACTTGTCTGAAATTCACCTGGACAAAAAGTAACAAACATGCAGTCTACTTGGATTTGGACATTACAGTGCAGGAAACCAAACTATGTTCGGTGGTTCACCAAAAAGGGACGGACAGGAACTCATTACTACGTTATCAGTCGTTTCATCCCAGAGCCCTGCGGGATAATTTGCCCGTAGGTCAGTTTTTAAGATATCGACGAAACTGTTCCACCGTAGAGACCTTTTACCAGCCATCTGAAGATCTTGCAAATAAATTGATACAAAGAGCCTATCCTAAAAAGGTAGTTAATAGAGCACATAAAAGAGCCCGCAACTCACCCCGTGAGGCCCTCCTAGAAAGAAATGTCAGAGAATCGGGTGATTGCTTGCCAGTCGTCATGACTTTTGACTCCTTAGGTTCAAAGATACGACAAGCAGTGAGGAAACACTGGCTATTGCTGTCCACTGCCGATTTCAAAATGCCACAACCCAGATTCGCATTTAGACGTGTGAGTAACTTAAAAGATAAATTGGTGCACACACAACCCCTGCAGAAACCAAAAATAACAACAATGCCGGCTGGACACTGCCCTTGTGGGTGTTGTTCTGTATGCGCGCTGGCCGAGAAAACGAACAATGTTCAGTTGAGGAGTGGCCATACGTGGCACTTAAACAAGTTTTCCAACTGTAGCACAGTGAACGTAATATACAGACTCACATGTCAATGCGGGCTCCATTATATCGGTTTAATGACCCGCAAAAATTAAGGTTCGTATTCAAGAGCACTTGAGTACTATTAAAGCAGGCAAACTGACCACACGTCTGGTACAACATTTCTGCGAACAAAAACATGATTTTCGAGCACTGAAATGGGTGGTTTTAGAAAGGATAACAGCTGGCAGTGATTGTGTGGACAGGGTACTGGCAGTAAAAGAAGCTTGCTGGATTTTTTCTGAGAAAGTGGACCAAGCGGGATTAAATGACTATATTGAGTGGAACAAAGTCAGTAGACAATAATGATGTATACACTTTGTAACAGAGGGTCAGTTAAATGACCTTAGTATTGAGGTGGGTCCAGACTTGTGGATATGAGTTTGGAGTTTGTTGAAAGGAAATTAACAGATTTTTGAAAGAAGCATTTTTCAAAAAATCCATTACACTATGTGATAAGAAATTCCATGAATGGACATTTCATAATGAAGTGATGAGAGATACACATTCCTAGATATAAACTATTAGCGCGAGGAATAAGAATAAAATATGCCTAAGGTGTTGATTCAAAAAATTGCTTCTTTTTTAGGATACATGATTGCTGAAAATAAAAGAATAGATACAAACAAATCATTAGCAGAAGTAATATAGCGTGGCCAGCAATGCAGCTCATGATATGTAGGTACTTAAATAATGAGTTGTACACTCTAAAATGGCCGCCGCTATGACTAAGTGAAGGAGTCCGGTCTACACAAAATAGAAATATCACATGGGCTACGCGCGGTGAACGTGCGCACTCCACTCCGCCTCCCCCCCTTTTTTTAAAAATCCCCAGTGTCATCATACTCCGAAGCAGGGATGAAATAACACTCCTGACGGATACGAACGTGGTAAGGGTGTGGACGCAGGCCTTTTTGTGATCCGGGACCGAGTATATTTGATTACTTGCCTCTGGTTTTGGGCCATTTTAAGTGGCAAACACGGTACATTTGGGCTCTAACAATCTACATGGCGTGTTTTATTTGGTTGTCTGTCCGGCAAGATGGTTCAGTGTAGCATCTCGAGGCGAGTTGCGATATGCCTCACGTAGCTGGTGGGCTTTTAAACCGCTAGCTAAAAATGACAAAGGAGGATGGTTAAAGTTAAAGGAGCCTTGAACCCGCAGACATACAACATATTGGTGTGAATACATACATATTGGCATGATGAGAGGGATGAGTGTAGATGGTACATAACATCTAGTATGGAAGTGGTTGTTTAGATACATGATGCATTCAGATACCAAGATCGAATTGACCGCACTCTCGGTTCATGATGGTCACATATTGTAGCCATCATATATGTAACGATGAAATACTTTCTCCACAGGTATAATGATAAGCGACAGAAATGCTTTTCAAATAGGGTCATTTTGACGAACACCACCCCGTGTGGTATGGTGGAAGCTGGTACGAATGCACTTAGCTCTCACTTGGTAATACAGATTGAATAAGTCCATGGCTGTGCGTTGTACATTATGTTGGCAAGCACATTGATTGATACTATATCTGGTTGGTCAGTTTTTAATAAAGAAATGCTGTTCTTTTTATTGTTTTTATCAGCCAATCCGCATCACAAAAATGATTGTCCAGTGAGGCAAATAAAGAACCTCGCGCCCTGACGAATTTGCCACGACATAGCAATGGCAATGAAACATGTTGGCCTACTTTGACAAGGTTTGCAACATGCAGTGCTTTTAATTTCAGTAAGCTCACAATTGTGAATAAAGAGGGCAAATCTAACTGTGAGTCTTATCTCAATTTTTATTTGGTGGAACATATTGTTCTTTGTGAATCACTGGGTTTTTGTTCTGGGGCAGTTAATTTTTCTGTTTCTGCTCTTTCTGTCTCTTTACTGGACACAATTCTTTTTTTTAGTGAATGGGCAACCAATGATGATATACGTGGGCATACTGGTGAGAACCTGCCGGTAGCCTCCCTGGTGTTGCGTACGTGAGGTGCCCTCTTACTCTTTCACTTATTTTTTGTAAGTGTTCTTTACTCTTATGTTGTGGGGTAGGATATATATTTGCGGATTTACTGATTTCAGTTCAATTTTAAGATACATGAACTGGGGAGTTTTAGGATTGGCCTAAACTAGACATGTTGCTAGAGACTGGTTGGAGGTAGATATCCCCACATCCGAAGCCTTTCCTGAGAAAGAAAAATTACTTACTCTCTTTAATAGCCAGGCCTTTTTTGTATTGATGACTCCTGTATAGTGATCCTAAGGTTGCTGAGCCTAGGTCAGCCCATGTGCTGGTGGTACCCCAATGCTTCAGAGCCTCCCTACTGGGTCTGGCTCATGATGTGCCACTGGCAGGGCATTTGGGGCAAGACAAGACCTTTGAATGGCTTGTCACCCACTTTTACTGGCCCCAAATGCGTAAGAACTCTGATACACACTGTAGGTCTTGCCAGATTTTCCAGGCAAGTGGTAAGAGTAGGAAGAAGTGTAAGACTCCTCTCCAACCTTTCCCTGTAGTCAGCGCCCCCTTTGAGAGGGTGGGCATTGACATTGTGGGGCATCTGGATCCCAAGACAGCCATGGGCAACAGGTTCATCCTGGTCTTGGTGGACCATGCCACCCTGAACCCGGAAGCTATTCCTCTCCGGACTGTGATGGCCCCCGTGGTGGGTAGTGAATTAATGGGGCTTTTCTCCCGTGTGGGGTTTCCCAGAGAGGTAGTGTCTGACCGGGGTACCAACTTCATATCCAATTAAATGAAGTCCCTGTGGCAGAAGTGTGGTGTTACTTTCAAGTTTACCACTCCTTACCACACCCAAGGTAATGGGCTGGTTGAGAGATTCAACCGGACCCTGAAGGGCATGATCATGGGTCTTGGTGAACCCATAAGGTGTAAATGGGACATCCTCTTACCATGCCTGTTATTTGCTTAGAGGGAGGTACTGCAGATGTCCTTAGGGTTGGGCCCCTTTGGACTCCAGTAAGCCATCCTGTAAGAGGACCTCTAAGTCTGGTCAAAGAAGGCTGGGAGAAAGCTCTGAGCAAAACCTCCCCAGGATGTATATAGCTACATGCTGGCCTTCAGGAACTAGACTAAGCTCTTCAGGCAACTCGCTCAGGTGAATCTGGAAACCAGCCAGGAAGAGATGAAATGGTGGTATGATCAGCATGCCACTCTGATCGAGTTTCAGCCTGGTAAAAAATTGTGGGTCATGGCCCCAGTGGAGCCGTGTGAACTCCAAGGTAAGTGGACAGGGCCATT
This sequence comes from Triturus cristatus, assembly GCF_964204655.1. NCBI lineage: Eukaryota > Metazoa > Chordata > Amphibia > Caudata > Salamandridae > Triturus > Triturus cristatus. The sequence continues at coordinate 1,456,913,603 of NC_140589.1, read as the reverse complement.
TGAGGTGGTGGAGTGCAAGAGCAAAGTCACCTACCTGTTGGACTTGCAGTCTCCAAGGAACCCCTTGCGGGTCCTGCACATGAAGCACCTTAAGCCTAACTTGGAGAGGTCCAAAGTGGGCATGCTCCTAGCAACAGATGCTGGAATGAAGGAGGAGACTGAACCTCTTCCTGACCTCCCATCTGCTTAGGAACATGATGGGTCAGTCGACGGTGTAACCCTCTCCCCCACTCTCACTCCTGAACAGCAGCTTGACTTCCGCCAAATGTTGGGACAGTGGTGTGTCCATGATGTTGACTCTGGGGTCAGTCCTCCTGTGAAGCACAACATTTACAGATTGACTTGCATCAATGAGGAGGTCTCCAAGATGTTAGCTCTATGGGTGATTGAGCCCTCAAACAGCCCTTGGGCCAGCCCAGTGGTCTTGGCACCAAAGGCTGCCACACCCGGTGCCACGGCAGAACTCCGGTTCTGTGTGGACTACTAAAGGCTCAATTCAGTCACCAGGACTGATGCACACCCCATCCCCAGAGCTGATGTCCGCATAGATCAGTTGGGAGCTGCCCAGTACCTCAGTATGTTTAACTTAACATCTGGGTACTGGCAGATTGCCGTAACTGATGAGGCAAAGGAGAGGTCAGCATTTTCAACGCCAGAGGGGCACTACCAATTCTGGGTGATGCCCTTTAGGTTGAAGAATGCACCTTCCACCTTTCAGAGGTTGGTCAACCAGGTGTTGACTGGACTGGAGGATTTCAGTGCTGCCTACCTGGATGACATCACAGTGTTCAGTGCCACTTGAGAGGAACATATGCACCACCTCTGGGAAGTGTTGAAGGCTCTGCAGAGGGCAGGCCTCATGATCAAGGCAAGCAAGAGCCAGGTCAGGCAGGGTTCGTGGTGTACTTGGGACACCAGGTAGGAACTGACCAGGTGGTGCCCTTACAGCCCAAGATTGATAACATTCTGGCTTGGGTACCCCCCCCAAGACACAGACAGAGGTGACAGCCTTCTTAGGACTCACTGGGTATTACAGGAAATACATCAAGGGTTATGGCTCCATTGTTGCCCCACTGACAGAGCTGACTTCCAGGAAGCAGCCCAGGAAGCTGAACTGGATTGACACCTGCCTAAAAGCTTTTGATGTCCTGAAATCTGCCATGTGCACGGCTCCCATGCTCAAGGCACCCAACTGCTCACAGGAATTTGTGATGCAGACAAATGCTTCAGAGCATGGTGTGAGGGCTGTGCTCTCACAGCTAAATAAGGAGGGCCTAGACCAACCTGTAGCCTTCATTAGCAGGAGGTTACTTCCACGGGAACAGAGGCGGAGTGTGATTGAGCGTAAGGCTTTTGCTGTGGTCTGGGCAATGAAGAAGCTGAGGCCCTACTTGTTTGGGACTCACTTCCGGTATTAGACCGACCACAGGGCCCTCAGGTGGTTAATGCAGATGAGGGGTGAGAACCCAAAGTTGTTCAGGTAGTCCATTTCCCTATAGAATTTCACAGTGGAACACCGCCCTGGTACAGAACATGCCAATGCTGAGTGTTTGTCTAGATTTTTCAGCCTTAGTGAAGACAACTCCCAAGAGGGTGGGTAGTTCACCCTACATTTCAACTGGAGAGGACAAGTATTTGACCTGGCATCATTGGCGTGGGTTTCCCCTGTATTTTTGCCTGTACCTCCTGTGTTTTTGCTGTGTGTTGGACTTCGTTTTTCTGGTCTAGATGCTTTGGGCACTTTGCAGCTGCTGCTCAGTGCCAAAGTGCAAGTGCTTCCTTTGTAAATTGTTGTTATGGATTGTTGATTCTATGATTGGCATATTTGATTTACTATTCAGTCCCTAGTACAGAGGCACTGTGTGTGTGCCGAGGGGCCTGCAAATCAAATGCTGCTAGTAGGCTTGCAGCACTGATCATGACAACTATACAAGTAGCCTTGCAACAAGGTATCAGGTCTGCCATTGCAGAGCCTGTGTGCAGTCTGGTACTGCTATGTCTACTTAGCAAGTGCACCCACTTGCCAGGCCCTAACCTTCCCTTTTCTTACATGTCAGTCATAAAGTTTACTCTGTAACACCCCTTTTGCACACATCATCAGGGGTTCATTGTTTCAGGCCTGTTCTCAGGTATCAAATGGTTATATCAGGGAAAAGTTGCACACTAAACATGGGAATGACATCAGTTTGTCACTTACACATCACTTGGATACATTTACTCAATAGGTCTTTCAGTTGACACTCTGGTTCCCTGTGTTACTTCATCAATATCTTATTCTCCGTCTCTTGTCTCTATCTCTAGTACAGTAATGTATCTATTCTACAACTAACAGTGCATGTGAATACCGGAAAAAAATGTCGAGTTAGCAGAAAAATGAAATCAGCTTTATGCAGCATTTTGAGAAACAGGCTTACATAGGAAAATTTAAACATTAACTCAATGGGGTACATTTTATATGCATATGCACATTTAAACACACATAATATACGTTTCTAGTACATTAGATTTCACATTACATGTAACGTTCAGTAAGCCTTTAACATGATGGACTGTATAGTATGGCTACGAACTACAGTTGAATCAAATATATGAAATATTATTGAACAATTACATAAATTTTATGTCGTTTCAAGTAAAATCACATTCTACATAAGTCAGGATGGCTTCTAGTTAGGTTTCAAATCAATAAATGTTGATCGTGTGAATTAGCACACACATTAGGAAAATCACATTTCATTTTTATGGTGAGTACATTAGCCACTAAATGAGGATGGTCTAATTATCACACTCATTTATGGAAAACACATTAATGTGAGTTAAATTCTCTAATCCTCCAGTGAAGGCACTCTTTATCAATGATATCAATTGCAACACTTACATTAGATCGTTACCATATATGAACCATTTCATACCGTGTCTTTGTTAAAGCTGTGATGCATTTGTAACATGTAAAAGGTGGACAACTTTTGTGCTGCACCAACCTCCCCCTCTGATGCTGAGTCAAGCCATCTCATCAATGTCTTATCAGATGGACAAATCCCAATACGGTTGTATTCATCATCTTTCTCCTGGAATCCTCCAGAAATGTCATGTCTTCATAATATCTGCTTTGTCTATCCTCCAGTACCTCATCTGCCCTCTTTCTCTTCACTCCCTTTTTCACTTGTACACATGTGTATCCCTTATAGATTACAAACAGAAATAATCCACTAAGAAACAATTATCACTAAGGGTTTTAGAATGCTTTCAACAACTCCACTACCTAGGTTCCCAAACCATTCGCCTATCGCTGAAAATCCATTCCTATTGCTTCCCAAGCACCTGTTGCTGTTAGCTCTTTCAAATCTTTCTTTAAGTCAGTAATGTCGCTAATGTATTTCTTCAAGTCCTTGCTCTCATTTGGAATTTAAGTACATCGTTGCTGAACTTTCAACATCCGGCAGACTCCAATCTCCATTGCGAGAAACACATCTAAAGTAATCAATTCTGCGAAACCTGGATCGGATTGCAACCATTTCTGTGTCTATAGCTAAAAATCCTCCAGTTGAATTTGTAGATAGTTTAGCAAATACAGTATAAACCTTTCTAATCTTATGTAAGTCCCTCCTATAGATGGTGTCAAAGCACCAAAGATTTCTCCTACAATTTTACTAGCATCTCTTTTTGTTCTCACACATTATTCCCTTGTTGAGTCATTAATTTATCTCACATGATAAATCTTTGGAAAAACTATACCCATGTTACATGTTCCATACCATCTCTTGGGTAACCTGTAAAATGCATTCTTCCCACAAATGTAATAGACTCCAGGAAAAACAGGATCTGCTCCATTTAAATATAATCCCCAGTTGCCTCAAACTTAAAATGCATAGTCACATTTACTATACCCTACAAAATGGGATTCAGTTGTGGATTTTCTAATGAAAATTCATAATCTCCCTTTATGTAGCTAATATAAAGCTAATGCTGCCATGTTTCCCACTAATCTATGCTCACTTTCTTCTTTATCCTATTGTGGTACTTTTGAATGATTTGCTTTAGCCAAAATTTCTATTCTTCTGCCTTCTAATGAAACTACAAATGTATTTTCTACATCAGTTAGTAAACTAATTAAGTTGTGTCTATGTGCATAAGCAGTATTCGGTGTTATGATGATTCTAAAGAAGTATCCCACTCTCTCAGTGTTTTTAGCATCAGGCTGTCTATTCAAGTGCTTCAGCGCAAGAACTTCTGAAAAGACCAAGTCATGAATTAATTAATTGTGTTGAAAATGACCTTTCCCAGAAAATAAGCTCAGCAATAAACTACAGGTAACTCCATATGTCAAGGGGAGGTGCTGGTAAATTATCACCACAGCAACTGATACAGGTTATTGCATACACACGGAACAATCTCTAGCATCCATAGTGTCAACATATTCATAAAGCAGTTTAGAATAAACATTCAATGAATAATCTGCTCTGGAAGCATCTACATGTATTCTTCCTCATTTATTGCAGGTGAACTATTATCAATAGGAAGTGGCATTTGAGGAGCACATGTTGATCTAGGCTCTTCTACCTGTGAAGAATGGGGTAAACTCAAAATCACAAGTAATGCAATTAGCACTAAAGTCACAAAAACAAATACTCCCATACATATGCGTCTACGTCTAATAGGATTTGCATTAGGCTCCATGAGTTCTTTAGTGACAGACTATTTAACTAGGAGATTGCAGCACAGCTCTTTCGGTTAGTTTCCACTTGTTCAAATGTTCCTTCCAGTAAAATATGTACAATGATCTTCATGAGAGTTCCTTAGCCCAACTCCATGTTCTTCTAAGGGACCACCTTATCATCCTTCACCAACTCAGGCCTTGGTACTCATTTGTAGATTGGACAAATCTAATAAATTCTGTCTCTAATAAATGCGCAGTTCAAACTCTCTAATGATCACTTCCAGAATAAATTGGCTCAGTCTGTTTAGTGGCAATGCAATTTCAAACCTCAGTTCAGCCACAAAGTTCAGTTAAAGGAGGCTCAATTGGATGCAAATTATTATAGAAAAAAGTGAAACATACTCTTGCCAAATCATTGACTACTAGGTAAGTCCATTCAGGTGAAGAGTGCATTTGACAGGGTACCCTAGCCCTCTTTGATCTCCCCATTGCAGGCCCGTCCTCCTCACTGTCGCTTGGGTCAAATCCTTCAGTATCTTCTGGGATAGTGTATGGACAGCACTTCAGACAGACAGCGCCTCCCTCTCTCTTGTCTCCTTGGCAACCGGTCTCCGGATTCAAATTGCATTTCAACTGCACTAGGCCCTTCATCAGGGTCTTAATCTGGCACAGTCAACACTTCAGGATGGGACCCTTCTGTACCAACTTCAACTGTTGACTCTCTCAGACCTCCCTAAAGCCAAACAAGTGTTGTCCCAGCTTCTTGCTGATCCCCAACAGCTTGACAAACCTGCTCCCTCCGTCTCACTGTAGACACTGACAGATAATGGAATAGGTGCTGTTATATCATCAATGGGACATGGGTCGCTGCAAGTGTGGGCAGCATTAACCAAGTTAGGGAGACCTCAACACTTCACAGCGGTTGTGGTGACCAAGATCACTTGGTAAGGCTTACTCCATCGAGGTTCAAAGCACAATTTGCACATGTGCTTCTTCGCCGATACCCAGTTGCTCGGACCGAGATCATGGCACTGTTCCTGTTCAGGTGGAGCTGACGCCTCTCCAACCTGGTGAGATACAGAACGTACCATATCAGACAGTCTTTTGCAGTAATCAAGAATCATGCCATCTTTAATGTACACAAGCATATTCACAGGCACAGCAGGAAGTCTCATGGCCCTCCCCATAATGATTTCCTGGGGTGACAATCGTGTCCTTCTATCTGGAGTACTGCGTAGACTCTTCAGGACAAGGGGCAAAGCATCAGGCCATTTTAGAAACATGGAAGCACACACATTAGCCAAACTGGATTTCAAAGTGCCATTTACTTGCTCCACAACTCCAGAAGCCTCTGGTCGGTAACTGCAGAGGAGTCTCTGACTTGTAATGCCGAACACAACATCTTCAGGACCTCATTGTTAAAATTAGTTCCTTGGTCTGACTCCGAAGAAGTCAGAAAACCAAAATGCTGTATTAACTTCCCCAACAACAACTTGACCACTGGAAGACTATCATTTCTCCAAGTTGGGTATGCCTCAACCCATTATGAAAAGATGCACACAATCACTAGGACATATCTCAATCCCCTGCACACAGTCATCTCAATAAAGTCCAGTTGCATCCTGTCGATTTACCTACTGATGTCTCTATGTGATACTGCTGTTCTTCGGCCTACACTCAGTTATTAGCACACAACACATCTGTGGCACAAATTTTCAGCCATCAATCTGAATCTGTGGTTAAACCATGTTTGCCTAATTTGGCGCACCATAGTGTCTCTCCCTATGTGTGCGGGACCATGATACTGTCTTTCCATTAGAGGTAACAAGCTCTCTGGTAACAAGGGTCTTCCATCTCCTGAAGCCCAAATGCCGTCCTCATCTTTTTGTCACTTTCAGCTGGTCTGAAACACAGCATGCCCTAGTAAGAGCAATCGATTCTGTCACTTGTGCTGAATACACTTCTTGAAGCCAGGAATCTTCAACTACCACTGAGACAGTACAAACTGTGTAGGCAGCTCTCAGGTTTCCATCATGGTCTTGTAAGCAGGGGACATCAACAAACAGCACATAATCTGATTCACATAGTGGCACATCCTGAATGTTGGGTCTCGGTTTGGTGCATAGCTCAGTAACATCAAGACAGTCATGGTCAACTTCACCCTCAACTATCTCATTTCCAGGAGAAGACAAAAAGTAACAAGGTTTAGCACAGTACCCCTTCACAGGGTTAGATTATCGGCTCCAAGAATGACTTGCTTAGACTTTGTAAGCCAACTATTGGTAAGGTGCTGTATTCGAGTATGAGTTAACAGCACCTCGACTGAGTGGGGAACAAAGACAATCAAGTGGTGACCCATAACAATGCTCTTGCATTGATCAATACTGAAACTAGCGGAAGCAACAGCTTTAAGGCAACCAGGCAAAGCAGCAGCTACTGGATCCAGAGTGTTAAATAGGCCAAGGGTGTGTGGGCATTCTTGTGCATCTAAGTTAGCACTGAAATATCACAACCCTCTCCCTCACTGCAAAACAAAGCAAAACATTTATTATAATCAGGCATTTCCAGGGCCTGGGCATTGTAAAGGCATTCTCTCAGCTCTGAGAAGGCACGCATGCAGCTGTTACCCCATGGTACCCGATCTGATATGTCTTTGTGTGTTAACCTCTGTAAAGGCTTGGCCATTAGGTACAAGTTGGAAATCCTCAGTAGCTCGCCATTCCCAAAAAACATTCAGACTTCCTTCTGTGTTGCTGGTGGATTCATTTTCAGGAACACTGAGTTTCTCTCTTGTGACACCTTCCTTGTTCCTTTCTCAATGTGATGTCCTACATACAGGATTCTTACATAAAAAATGCAATTTTATGTCTATTCACAGCTAAGTGATTCAGGAGCGCAATTGTGTCTCTTTTGCAAGCCTCCTCTGTGTTTGATGCCGCCAATAGGTAGTCAATGCACTGAACTAGTACTGAGTGATATGTCATCACCAAGGACTCTAAATTATGTTTGAGTGTCAGGTTGAAGACAGATGAACTCTCCGTATGGACTCTCTGTATACCTTTGTGGGATTCAGCACCATGCCAAAACATGGCTGCCAAAATGGAAACCAAAGAGGAACTGACTATTCTCATGCAATGGTATAGAAAAGAAGGCTTGGCACAAATCAAAGACAGAGAACCACTTGGCCTCAAATGGATTCTGCAACAAAACCACAACTGGATTCAGTACCACAGGACAACAAGGAACAACAATAGAGTTTACCTTTCCTAAATTTTGGATGATGAGCTCCTTGCCATTGGGTTTCTGCAAACCCATAATGGTTGAGTTACATGGATTCCCCATAATCTCTTTCAGAATGAGCTGCTTAATCCCAGTAGCAATGGTTTCAGGGGTCATATTATATTGTGGGATTATTGAATACTCAGCATTTGGCTTCATTGTAATGTAGACCAATTCAACACATTTGATAAGTCTGATGTCATTACCTGAAGAGTCCCAGACTCCAGGTAACACTGTGTCTCTCAATTCTGGGGGCAAATCATATTTTGTCAACATAGGAAACATCCCAATTTCTGATATCTGTCTAACACGTTTAAAGGCAACATCCTCATCATGAGTCTGGATTTCTATCCTGTTTGGGGTACAGTAAATAGAACAACTCAGCTTGCACAAAAGATCTTGTCTAAGCAGATTTACAGGACTCGAATTACACATTACAAATCTGTGATTGTCCTCAAAGGATCCTATCTTGACTAGTACCGCTTCTGAAACTGGGCTAGTAATTTGTTCATTTGTAACTCCTACAACATGGACTCTCTCTCCCGAAAGTGGTGGGTTGGGGACCTCTACTGTTCTTACAATAGAGCGGGTAGCACCAGTGTCAACTAGGAATGAAACAGGACTTCCATTCACCTCACCATCCACTTATAGACCATTCTGGTCTACCTCTAAGGTTGTGCCAAGTACACAATCCTCCTCTCCTCTCATGCCCTGTCATTACAACGGATCTGAGCTGAAATCATCATCTGTCTGAATCATGGAGTACTGTGGAGACGTACCCTGATCCACAAAGGAATTAGTGTTTCCATTGGGGATTTGCATTGTATCTGTGGACATTTACCTTTTGCTGTGGCATTGGGGCTTGTGGAACCTGCACCATCTGAGCTTGTAGCACATTGGGATTTGGAATTCTTTGTCTCCGCACCTGCTGTGTCTGAACTATATTATTTGCTCGTGATTGCACAAATCCACCATTCCAAACCTGATTTCATTGGTCATATTACCAAATTTGAACGAACACTCATGCTTCCAATGCCCTAACCTGCCGCATACATGGCAGGGATTAGTCTTCTTTAAAGTCGGCACATCAACACCTGTACTCAGATCAATTGGAACACCACGTCCCCTACCTTGCAGTTGAAACCCATTACCACCTTGCATCACCGGAGATCCCTGCTGATACACTCCCTGCATGGGACAGGCATTCTCAACAAACTATGGATTCCGAACTCGCTGTGCAGCTTTCATCTGTGCTATCATTAAATTCTCCTTCAGTTTCTTGTGTTTCATCTCCAAATTATCCCTACAATACTTTGCATATCTCAAAATGTCATCAACAGTCTTACTCTGCCAACAAATCAAATGCTGCTGAATCATGGAACTTACCTCAGGCTTCAATCCATACATAAACTTGTAAACAAAGTGTCCCATATCCTTTGCCTCAATAACCTCTGTCCCTATGAACTGTTTAAATGCCTGCAACAGTCTCTCATAGTAAGCATGAATTGGCTGTTTGGATTCGTGGGTCGTTTGTCAATCTTCACCCAATCAATCTCTTTAGGAGAAATTTTAGATTTCAGAAATGTAATCACATAGTTATACTTTATCATTACCAAAAGTGATGGTGCATCTGATTGAGGATGTCTCATCAGTTTCACCTTGGGCCAATCCACATAAAGTTTGCATTCAGCCCACAGATCACCTGGAACCACAATTTCAAGCAAAGTATCCAAATCCTTCCATAAAACTTTTGATATTTTCACAAATCGATCAACCTGTTTGTACCATTCTACTGGTTCTCTCTCAATTTCAGGAAATCATTTGTGAATGATGCAAGATCAGTTCTGCTCCATGGTATATGGACATACCCTCCACCAGGCTTCTCCCATGGGAAGCATGTGTATATCATCATCTTCCTCTTCTGTTACTGAAGGGGGCATTTACAGCCTGACTTTCTTTGGTTCCTTTATTTTTTACCATCTGCCTTCCCATTTATCTAATTCACTCTATATTTTAATGCATACAATCAATTCATTGATCTCTAATTTCACTCCTGGCAGACGCATGTTTGCAAGATCACTGTCACTAAAGCATAACCTGTAACTTTTTGTAAAGCTTTTCATTTCTGTATATCAATTCCATATGTTTGGGCCAACTCAGACAATTTCTCATGAGCCTGTCCTGCACATTTGGTAATGTCTTTACACCGAAACAGTAGATCATCATCCTGATAGGTATTCAGCAGTGACAATTCAAGAGTCCCAATCATCATTTCCTCTAATTCTACTTTCAATCTAGACACATCCATTGTTCTTTCTCTCTCAGGGACCTGAGCATTCATTCCACTCATTCCAGGATTACCACTACTTGTCGGGATGTCTATACCTTTAAACCTGTCATCAAGTTCTCAGGAATTAAGACCTAGTTGTTCTGCTGGGGTATGAAGAATTTTTTCTCTGCATTAGGTACAACTACTTGGACTAAGCGGGGAGTTCAAAAGAGACATGTCAGAGGTTGCCATTCCCATAGGCACCTCTGTCCTAGGGATACTGTAATTCATCATCAGTGGGGCATTTGTGTTGGGTAGGAAAACGGGTGATGAGTCTGAGGAAATCTCCTTGTCAGGTCAAACAGGGTTTGATTTAATATAGGGTCTGCACTCGCAGCACATGGGGTATTCCCTTGTGTCAGAACCCTAGGATCTGAGGGATGGGTCTAATTGCTGAATCCACTGAATCGCTACCCATGGCACTCATTCCAGTAGGAACAGCCAACGTTTGTGTAGTATTTCCTGCTACTCCAGACTTATACAAAGGAACTACATGACCCGTTGTGACAGGAACGGTCAATGAATCCGGGACATTTAGAGCTTGTGAAGTCAAAGGAGCTGTCATTCCTGAACTTTCCCCCATTGGGATTCATGTTTACTAAAGCCGTAGGCACATCAAAGGCTTCAGTCATAGGTACATTGCTCTCTCTACCAGTCTGAGTGTCATTGTATGGAGGTGGACGATTTAATGGTAACTCAGTTATAAAATCATCATTTATGTCACTGTTCTCTGCTGCATTCCCTGTGCAATCTGTCTAATTTTTTTTCTTCTCCTTGTGTTTACACTTCCCCTGTTCTCTTGTTAATGCAGGATATAATCTAGCTCCCTCAATCATGTCACTTCTCCAGGATTTATTGTTCTGCATCCTATCTAGCATCCACACAAGTGAGGATGGCCCTCTTGACTCTCCCTTGAAATCTGCCTCATTGCCTAAGGTGAGCCATATGTTCCCAGGCATTAAGTGCTTTGTACTGTGTAGGTCCAGGAGGTGCTTTAATTTCATACAGCGTCCTCTTTAAATGCTCAATGATTCTCAAATTCAATGTCCCATATTGAGTAAATGTCAATGCACCATATTTCTGAGTGATCTTATGCCATTGTGTGAGCCAAGCATGTGTGAAGACCCCCGTCTATTGCCATAAGATGACATGTTGTGCCATTGGGTGGTGCCTCTTCTCCCTTTCTAACAATCAAAGTCACTTCTCCCTTTGCTAGGCTTTGTAATGCTTTAAAGAATTTCATTTTTCAATCACAGTATGCAATATTTCACAAATGACTCTCCTTTGAAACCAGGAAATGATTTTCACTCACAATTCTTTGTTCAGTAATCACAACCAATGCCAGTGCGGCTCCTTATGACGTATTCAACCAGTACCAGCACAGCTCTACACCAACCGACTTATACTAGCATCGCACATTGTGATGTCAATTTCACTCCTTGCAGCAGCTCACCCTCCTTTACAATTTCGCTCAAGCTTGTTCACTAAGCAATTCATGCAAAAAAATGCAACAATTTCAGCAACTAACTTTGTCTGCGCCACTAAAGAAATTAAGGATTATTCAGACACACAAGAGGCAAATCAGAACAACACTTTCTGACCTATTCTACCATTCACTACAAGTGAAACCTCAACCAGCGAAATCACACTCGGATTGATGCAATTACTCCCTGTGCACTACGACCAACTATGCCAACCACATGTCACACAACCACACAAAGATAAAGGGCCATATGTATCAAAGAAGATGTTTGTGATTCTCAAATTGCGATTTTTAGGGAATCGCAATTAGAGAATCGCAAAATGCAATGTATGTAGGATTTGCTAAAAATGTTGCGAATCCTACATTTTCCTTATTTGCAAATCATTGAGATTCGAAAATAAGGAATACCTTCCCATTCATTCCTATGGGCTAGGAGGCCCATAGGAATGAATGGGAAGACATTCTCAATTTGCGATTACCAATTAGAGAATCGCTAATTGAGAATGCAATTTCAGGGTTGCAAGGGTGCCAAAAGGACACCCTGTTGCACCCCTGAAATATGTTTGTGTGCACATTTTGTGCACATACATGCCCTAAGGGCATGTATGTGCCACATATGGCACTTTTAAAAAATCAAAAAAGTGCTTTTTTAAAGAAAATAGCAATTTACCCCCAACTTGAAGTTGGTGGTAATTTTCAATTCCTTAAGGCCAAATAGCAAATTTCTGGTGCTTCCAGAATTGCATTTAAGGAATCGCAATTTGCAATTCCTTAATTTCATTTGCAAAATAGAGAATCGTAAATTTTGCAATTCTCTATTTTGCAATGGCCTTTTGGGATAATACATCCCAAAAGGCTTTTTTCAATTCACAAACGGGCAGATTCTGAGAATCTGCCCGTTTGCAAAGGGGAAAAAGGCTTGCTACATATGGCCCTTTGTCTCTATCTCAATCATGCTGTTGATGATGTCTCACGACGAGCACCACAACACAGCAAACAACTACATCCAATGTCTTCTACACTGTAACTTGAATTTATGTCTCTTATCTCGGGATCTTAGACAGCGATGGACCCGATAACCACTTCAACTTTCCTGCATAAAGCATCACATTCACAGGTCAACTAAAATCAGCTTCGCATAACACCACATTGCCATTTCAAATAACGCAATCTAAGCATAAGCAATTGCAACACACAACCCTATTAATGCTCACACTCCTCTGTTGCTACATTTCCTTTCCAAACCGGCACAACTCCTTCAATTTTTCCACCAAACCATGGGCTTTTGAGCTTTGGAATGGGCTTGGATAATATGTAGATAGGACACCCAAACTCCCTCATGTCAGTGGAAAACCATACGACATACTACCAGATTTAATGCCGCATTTTCTGGGCCTACTTGCTTACCATTGGTCCTTCGACAGACCTGTCTGATTGAGAGATGATGGGAGTTAGCATTAACATCAAACAAATTCAATTAACAGTGCAACCATTTGGCATCACAATCAGGACCAGGAATCAGTAGTTGGGGTAAAAAGGTTCATTACAAATTCAAAATTAAGTTCAAATACACAACTCTTAACGCAATGCTATAAAGATACAAAGTAGCGACAGGAAAGCCCAACCTCCTGAAGAAGTTTAAGTGCACCAGAATTAGACAAACAAGAAAATCTGTCACTACAATACAAAATATTAATTAAAGCAATTGATGCTCAGAGAAAAGGCTCAAGTTTTGTTGTCAATGCGTAGGTAAATCTAGAATCACAGCAATTAAGGTCCAGACAAAGAGGGTGGTTCTATTAAGCTAAAGAGTCTAAAAAATCAGGGTATTCCATGAAGGAACTCAGCATGGAGGAAAGGGAATTAGGTTTAGAAGGTGTCAGAATTTCAGAAGCTCGATCAAGAGTCTTCTATGGGTCAAGGGAAAGTGTTAGCCTAAGTCACATTTAGGAAGTGATCAGATAGGCATTGAGGTCTAAACCTCTAAAGGGCAGAGAAGGTTAAAAAAACCTCGTACAGCATCTCATAGAAAAAGGGGTTATGCTGAAGTCTGACAGGGTGAACACTATATTATAACATGTAAAGTCCACTTGGTAACACTCCCTATGCAAACATCATTAGGGGTCCATTGTTTCAGACTGGTTCTCAGGTAGCAAACATAGGAACAGCATCAGTTTGTAACGTACACATCATTTGGTTACATTTTTTCAATAGATCTTTCAGTTGATGCTCTGGTTCCCCATGTTCCTTCATCAAGTACCTGCAAAAAATGTCAAGTTAGCAGAAAAACGAAATCAGCTTTATGCAGCATGGTGAAATGCAGGCTTCCCTGGGGCAACTTAAACATTAACTCAATGGTGCACATTTAATATGCATGTGCACATCTAAACACAAATAAGTTTCTAGTGCATTAGATTTCACATTACAGGTAACATTCAGTGAGCTTTTAAAATGATGGTCTGTAAGTATGACTAAGAACTACATTTAAATAAAATATATGAAATATGAATGCATACATTACATAAACTTTACGTCGTTTCAAGTGAAATGGCTTCTAGTTGGTTTTCAAATCAATGAAGTTTGTCTGTGTGAATTAGCACACACAGTAGGAAAATTACATTTCATCTTTATGGTGAGTACATTATCCACTAAATGAGGATGGCCAAATTATTGCAGTCAGTATTGGTAAACACATTAATTTGGGAGTAAATTCTCTAATCCTACAGTAAAGGCCCTCTTTACCAATGATGTCAAGTACAACACTTACATTAGTTTGTTAAACCATACATGAACCATGTGCTAAGTGCACTTTCATACTATGTCTTTGTTAAAGCTGTGACATATTTGTGACGTGTAAAAGGTGGGCAACATTTGCACTGCATCAGAGGTTATTCAGTCAGTGTTTTTTCCTTCCCCTTCTTCCCTGGAAGAAGAACGTTTGCATCTACTAGATGTAAGAAGTACTTTTTAACCTTTCTGAAAAGGTCCAGAAAGTCTGATAATTTATTGTTACCCTTTGGTGTTATAGGACAAGGTAAAAATGACATCTCCATGACCATCATTGGGTGGATTTGTCCCATGATTGCCTTACCATACTCAGTTTCTGATTGACCTATTTCCGAGAGTATGAGCCAAGGGCTTTGCTGCCTCTTTGACATAAGTTACAGGTTTCCCCTCAGCAGAGATTTGCAGTGAAGCAACTTAGGCTTCAATGATCACTTTTGTCCAACATTACAGACTACAAGGCATATTTAATGATGGCAAGATCCTTGGTGTGTGAACTTTTCTATGTATCTGTCATAATATTGAAACATTAAAGCACTCAATGTTGCAATCGATCTTAGTGCATGCTCTGTTTTTGTGTTTAGTAACAAAACCCAATATTTCCTGGGTGTATTTCACAAGTAATGACTGAGATGAGGAGGTAATAGAGAGAAGTAATGTTCCTGCTTGCTTACTGGTAATCTTTATTATTATTACTACTGCTAACACTATACAATACTCCATATCCGAATTTTATCTTTTGGTCTTTGTTAGTTTGGTTATGATAGGAGAATGCTTGGAATGGCAAGTCCTTTGTGGTGAGGAGAGGGGAATGGTTGGGACTTATTCTGCAGCATTTCCCCTGTTAGTTTTCATGCCTTGAGGTAGGTGTGACATGAGTAATGAATGGTAGAAGGAAATTAGAACTAAGAATAATGAAGATTGCTGGTGAGTAATGAGAAACATTACAAGTTAAGAGATAAATGCAGATCCTTGGACAAACAAGGATTTGCAGTGAGATCGCAATTACGAGTTATGTGATAAATATACACACTCACGGTTTTTGCCTGATAGAATCAGGCAGGTCTGACCTGCTGAAAGTTGGTGGGGCAAAAGGCCCATAAAAAAGCCAAAACATGGAGAATTCAGTATGTTAAAAATAGTTTAGCATGTTATGCACCATTTTCCTGTTGAAAACTTGGAACAGAAGGTATTTACCACATGTGGTATGTGGTAAATAGCACACCTTGAGGTAATTGCATTTACCAAGTGTGGTAAACACCCTATTCCATTCCGTTCAACTTGTAATGAGTGCCTAAGATCATTGTTGTGAATTATTATATTAGTTCATTTATTTTGCACACACTGACACCATTATTTGGAAAATGAAAATAAAAGTAAAAAAAAATATTAAGAAATGTAATGAAAAAGTTCTAGGACCAGCAAAGAGCAACACGCATTTTACTGGCCCAGAGGATATACTGTAAAATGAATGGCCAACATAGTGGCATCCCCAATGCTAACAAGCGTTTGCAATGCAATAGGTCTCGCATTTGTGAGAGTTTGAGATATTGGCATTGTCAATGACATTGCCTTTTATTTATGTGTTGGTTTTTAAAACAGAAATCAAAGGCATTGTCATTTACAATGCCAATAGCTTAAACCCTCGCAAATGTGAGACCTGTTGCATTGCAAATGCTTGTCTCTCATAAGTTCAACATGGTACATGTTGGGGGTAGGGGTTGATTCAATTACTAGATTATTTATGAGGTATGCTTGTTTGGACCTGGTATGGCAGTAAGTGAGTACATAGATAAATGAATGATACAGTGAGTACAGCACAATAAACAGGAGAAATGAAAGTGTACATTGAGTACTTGACTCAAACCCCAGTGGAACTGGGAAGGTTTATCTTATATTTACACTTATCATTTATTCTCTATATAAAGTTGACGTCAACAAGGACACACATTTCAGGTTTGCAGTCCTTTGTGGCTGGGGACATGCTTGCAGGCAATGTGTGCTCAATTGTATGTTTTGCTTCATACTATTGTGTAGAACAGGGGTGCCCAATGTAGGTAAAGGAAGGCCGTGAGATATCCACATAAGATGGGTTGCGCAACCCTTCTTTGACATTTCAGTGAGTACCCAAGACTTGTGGTCGCCCAATAACAGAACTCCTCTAAATTTAGCACACTACAGAGTGTTCCGTTCAATCCGAGATAACTTCTGCCATGACAGTTTGGTAGGGTTTGGTACAAAGACACACTCCCGCTAAAACTGGTACAGTTGCTTTTGCAATTTAACAAGGAACTTTATAAACCATCCGTGGCAGTGTTTAATTTGTGTTTGCGAATGCTTGGATCGTGACTTTTCTTTCTTCATCAAACTTTGACACAGCTCAAGAGAGAGAGGCTGAACAGGAGGCTATAGAGACAAGAAGTGCATGGTGGAATGAAGCAGGATCAAGAATAGACTGACTAGGGATTTATTGCAGTGGCGCATTCTTTTGGTGTCACCAGCTTACCTTCTCTCTTCCATTTCTCCTGTTCTCTTCTCTTGCCGCCCCAGTTAAATTCCCTGGCTGTTTGTGCTGGCTTCTTCCTATGTCTCATTCTATCTCAGCGTATGTCCTCTTATCATGTCTTGTGCTCACATTCCTTCTTCACCTATTTTCTTGTTGTCTTGTGTCCTGCAGTGAAATGTTATACTTTAAGTAAGCACTGGAGCATGTCGCCTGTGCCGCGCTGCTTATTAAAAGAATAAAATGCTGAAAAACAGAGTTTGGCTAGCCTCGCCTTTCATTGGAGTGGGGTGAAGCAGGGCTTGCATAATGCCCAACAGTTTGTCGAGCGGCGCCCAGTAAGAGAAAGGCACGGATCGTTAAACTCAATTTTTTCTATATTTTATACTTTTAGTAAGCAGCACAGCATGCCGCCTGTGCTGCGCTGCCTATTAAAAGCATAAAATATCATAAAAATTGTTTGGCGAGCCGCGCCTTTCGTTGGAGTGGGGCGATGCTTACCAAGACGAAGGCGAAAGCCTAGCGAGACCTAAAAAACAAAAGTTAAAGGCATGTTTATTGCTCATTCCTCCTCTGAACTCGAGCATGGTTATTATGGGGGTGCTGCACCACAGCGGGGGGTTCCTGAGCATGCTCGGGTGAGCCTGGGTAAGTAACCATGTCTCAGTTCAGTCATATGAACAATAGGAGTTGATGAAAAGAGACTGAACCCCAGAGTGGAGCAATGCACAAACACACTGAGCTGTGTGCCTCCAAGCCTGCTAGTGTGATTCATGGACGTGTCCCACACACACAAAGGTGCCCTGTACATATAGAGATTGAGATGTTCAACTCTTGCCCCCTTGGAACCATATGGAGCCGAGTGCATCCCACAAAATATGACCCAATAACACACTTTAGTGCACAGCGCTTCTGCCGTGTCTAAGCGCTGTGAATAAAAGGTATCATTATTATCCTAATTAGAGGTGGGGAAATTATCGACCGCAAAGGTTAAATGGCTGAGACGTGAGGGCTCCGGAATCGGCAGAGTGCAGTCTACAGATGACATCAGCGGCGAGCGTTCAGCATGGAGACATAACCTGGCGACACACCCCCGCCTTCGGTCGCTCCACAATAAAGCCTTTGCTGATCACATTCCTGTGGTTTTCGCTGACCCTAGAGACTTGCCCAAGAGCACACTGTGCCTCTGTGGTTGTAGTTCTGTCTGCTGGACTGGCCTGCTGTGCCCGAGCCGAGCCAGTGACACCCTGGGCATGTGATGAGTGACAGGGCTGGGCGTCAGCGGGTGATGAGTGTATCCGAGGAGACTGCCTCTCCCTGAACACGGTCTGAGTATGAATCGAACCTTAGACCTCACTATAAACTCCGACTTCGATTCCTTGCTGGAGACTCGGGCAATCTGTCTAAACAGATTACAGCAATTACCCGTCCCCCGCCTAGCCTCATCCCTAAGAGGATAGCCCTCCAGGAAAAGAAATATTTGCAGTGCAATAGGTCTCGCATTTAAATGCGAGATCTATAGCATTACAAACAAGCGGCCACCTTTCAATAAACAAAGAGTACACGTATCGTGTAACAACCAAGTAAAGGGGAGAGTAGCCATGGGAGAATACAAATGACGACATGGCCGTAGTAAGGAGGGACTAACAAGCCTATTAAGGAATCAGACACCAGCATTTACAAAGGACAAAGACAGAAGGCAATGAAAAATAAGGGCGGGGGAGTGGGTGGGCCTTCTCTCCTGTACTGAACTACAACAGATCTTCGCCAGAGCAGCGCTTGCGTGCTGGCTCAGGCTCGACCTTAAAAATGGTTTCTCCATTCTAATAAGTGAGTCTAATGACCACCTTCTACTTAGGAATCCCCAATATGTTTGAACAGCAATATATATCTGCCACTCTTTGCTGCCTACTTGCTCATACACAACTCAAAAATTTACTCTTTTGAAAGAAGATGATGAATTCAAGCAAACGACTGAAAGAAATGAAGCTATTAGCATAAAGGGATGGGCTGACTCCACCATCATACGAGAATGGACAATTGAGCCTCCAAGTTTTGACCCTATGGGAGGCCTGATTTAGACTTGTTTGGCAAAGGGAAATTCTACCATTTGTGGAGGACGTGTTTAGTTCCGAGGAGAGTCTTTTGGCATATTCCCTCCATCATATTAATACTTCCTTAGACAAAAAGAGGCTTCACATAACCAACCACTTGCAAATGTTGCCCGTTGTAGTCCTGCGTATGATTGGCCCCTGCTGGACCTGTCTGTTCTTACTGGCATGTGTTTCATAACCAATGGCTACTGATGCACGCCTTGCCTCTCTGGACTTACAACTCTGCCCAATGTTCTAGTCTAGGATTAAACTTTCGTTATACATATAGTTGACAGCCTCTGTCACAGTTGGCTGCCTAGTCCAGCTTCAGTTGGGATTTGAAACATTTTCCCAGTAGAGTAAACCATGAATAGAAAAGTGCAATGACTAAGCATTGGCTACAGCATAGTTTCATTTCATGCAAGTATTGTGGTAAAATATTAACTTATTTATGAAAAAGCTATTATTTATATTCCAAGATGCATCTTCTTAAAAAATAAAAGTATCAAACTTTAGACAAAAATCACCATTTCCCAAAAAATTCTCTAAGGAAAACATAACCTAATTAAGGTACTTTTTCCTGATTTTTTCAATATAAAATATTTAATTAAGTGCATTGTCATGGAAATAGTGCCAGGAGGAACCATTGTCAAATATCGTTTGATCCGGAATCCGGAAGTTGGTAGTGGTAGTGCAGAAGGAGGAGGAGTCACGCGTGTGCACGGAGCTGGGAGCCGGGAGTTCGGAGCTCGCAGCTCGGAATCGGGCCGGGGTCAGAGCTCGAGCTTGAGCGGGGCAAGTCACCAGAGCTGCTCGCTCGCCCACCCCTTCCCCTGCCTTCTCGTTTTCTCCCTTTTGCGATAGCTGTGCGAGGCCGCCAAGTTGTGCGGCACTGTGCGGCTTAGCGCAGTTTCCGTGGACCCGCAGTTTCAGTACCACCACCCCCGCCGCCCCTCACTGGCGCATGAGAAGAAGGAGCAGAGGGCACGAGGAGGTGGCAAGCATCGGTGGCGGCTGACAGCACCAACCGCGCAGCCCAGTGAGGCGTCAAGTGAGGAGCTGAGTTAAGAGTCTAGAGCCCTCCCCAGGGCGAAAAGGAGCACGCACGTCTGCATGCCTGCATGCCAGCTGAGGGAGACCGGCAGTGGAGGCAGGGTCAGACGGGGAAAACGGGGAGAAGCCGGTGGTGCGGGGGGCAGGAGTGAGGAGAGTGAGGGGACTCTGATTTGAACTCCATCTGCCCCCACCCCCGCGGCTTGTCCTTACAGGATGGACAGGCTAAAACCTAATATTCATTACTTACCTCTCAGACAGACAGGTTGCTGCAGCCGGAGGGAACTGAATCAGAGTCACGGTTTCGTGAAAATCTCTGAGGAGAGAGTTCCGCCTGGTCCCCGCTGGTCTGTGTCAAACTCAACTGTTCCAATATTACCAGCCGGCAGCAAGTACACCATGACCCTAAAGAGTATTCACAAGGGTACACAAATGTGACGATTTGGGCGCAAGACTGAAGGACGCCTTCACATTATTTTGTTCGGTGGGGAACCCACCTTGCTGTCACCGTGCCGAGGGAGCCTATCATCTTGGGAGACATCGCGCTGGAAGCGCAGCACCATCTACGGCTGTTAGTCCCCCTCGCCGCCACTTGCTGACACCGAGTGGCCGCTGAGTGGGGGGACTACAGCCACCACAATTCCTGCACTGACCCGCACACCAACTAGCACTTCCATGCCCGGTGGCACAAAACACAGCTGCTCCCCCCGCGTCGCGGGACGCGCTCAGGACGAGCCGGATTAAGCCCGGGCAAAGGGCGGGCCGTCTGTGGCTGTCCGGGGCTGGCCAAGGCTGGGCTGGGGTACCCCCCTGACACTGACTTCAAGATATGCGAAGTAAGACTTTAGTTTAAATTTCGACCTAACCTTCTTATTTGTTCTTGTCTACGCCAGGATTACTCTGTGTCATAACACAGTGTTTAATTCATCTAACAAATTGATTTATCAATTGTTTAAACTGGTTTGTTGTCATCCCCTTTTCCAATCTGCATTTATATTAACCCTTGTAGGAATATGAGTGGTCGACGTAGTAAACCTAGGAAATCTCTGGTGGGAGGCTCGCTCCAAGGGACTCTTGATCTTTTCATTACAAGGGCTGCCTCCGTGCTCGAACGCGAGATCGAAATCATGGAAAGGCGTCTATCCTCCGAACTCTTGTATAATAAACGTTCATCCCTGGGCAAAATACAGTCAGCAATCACTCCACCGGTTCAGATCCTTGATAATTTCCAAGAGGCTGACATTAGTATCCCATTTCAATTTCAAGACCGAACTTCCGTAATGCCACCACACACGAACGATACTTCCATTGACACGACTTCAGATACTACCTCAGAGGAGTTAATAACTACTATTTCCTCTAGGGATTCCTCGTTTAAGGAAACGCATAACAACATAATCGCCCCTAGGCAAATAACAGGTAAAAGGAAGCATGGGGGGACCCACCAGGCTTGTAAACCCACAAAAATGCCTAAATTAGTCAGGAACAACCCAAAGAACACCGAGAAAACTGTGGGAAAGGGAATACAGGATAATTACCTTCAACCCACCAATCTCACCAATGACTTAATGGGTAGTATGGAGAAATTAGTTAAATCGCTAATACTGCCTTTAATAAAGCGAATCAAAAGAATGACTGAACAACTGGGGAGCATAGAAAAAGCAACCACAACCAACACAGATTTACTCAATGAATTAGTTAAGGCTAGGCCCCACCAACAAGACCGTACGATACTAAATGGGCCAAAAACAGCGGCAAAAACATCTCGTAATATCACGTCAACAACACAAGTTAAGAAAACTGCAGCCCCCCTGACAACAGACAAAAGTCATTCCAGACCTCAGGAAGTGAGCTCGGAGAGCCAGGCAACACCAAAAGATAAGTCTAAGACCAATGCCTTCACGAAGCCTCTTCCTATTGAGCCCCGAATGATGAACAGAGACGATAAAGCGGACGGGCCAATTAATAAGACAGACAATTCCCAGACTAGTGTAGCTAGGAAGACCCTTTCCGCTAAATTTCAAACGTCATACCAGCAAAATATTGACCTACCACCAGAAGGGGTACCGTATGTCGTGGTTTTAACTGGTATTCCGGAACTACCAGTGGGAAAAACTGAGGGCCAACAGGGACTTAAAAACAAAGTCATATTTTGGCTGAGGAATAACAGGCCACTACCCCCCAATATAAATGGGGAAATTCTTCATGTTAGAAGATTAGGGTGGGTAGGATGTAGACCAAAAGATATCAGAGGTGATGTAGTTATAATAATTTTAGGGACCGTAGAGCAACCAAACACATTGTTGACTGGTACTCCGAGAAAAGAGGGGAAGAAATTTCTACTCACGACCTCAACTACTTCTACCCACAATCCCTATTGGCCCATCCCCCAAGATCCAGTGCCCTTTATGGGCGCAGTAGGGAAAACTTTGGTCTAAATGGCCTTGGTTTTAATGTTCCCACATTTAATCATTTCTCTTTGCTCTCAGGGCTGGAAGGAGTTGACTGACTGCTTAAACGAGACATCAGGGTGAATCATGTTTCTAGACAATCAGAAATTTTACCAACTCTAAAAGTCAACTTAAAGCCAGATAAACAGCCCGAAAACCCGAATCCTATTGTATATAGGCCGATAAGCTACCATGAGGTAGAAAATCAATGTACCATGGCAGGAGAACCATCACCGGGCATTAATACGCACGAAAAAGTAGATGCTGTGGAATTTACCGAAGAGTCTTCAATGGAACAATCTTCAGGGCTAGTGGAAACTCCCCCAGTTAAGACAGACTCTTCGATTGCATTCCTATTCTGGAATATTGCCGGATTACGCCGGAAAATAGAAGATGGTATGGGGATAAGTTTCCTGGAGAAATGTAATATTATATTTCTCCATCTGGTAGGTTGTAAAACCTTTTTTTCCCCTGCAATACATTCAACCTCAGGTAGAGCAAAAGGCGGCCTGACAGTATTCCTTTCAAACACCATAGGGGGCCTGGCCATTACACCACTAGCCTTGGAAACAAATGATCAAACTTTGCTCCTCCGTCTTAGTAAAGAGGAGTCCGTTCTATTAGTGAACTTTTATAACAACTGCCAGACAGGGAACTTCAAACTGTTGTGCGACAGTTGTGCTCCCAATTATCCACCATGACTAGGGATTCTGCAAAAGGGGCCACCATTTTATGGGGGGGGCGATTTTAATCAACATCCCTGTGAACACTGCAACCATAACTTGTGTGGGTTAATGGACGAGAATGAAGAACCATTGGTTCATTTTTCCCACTCAAGTATTGGAAACTGCCTAAATGAATCCTTACTCGACCTGGACTTAAAAATTGTAAATAAAACAAATGTTTTAACTCAGAGGTTAGATGCAACTTACATTGGAAGAGGCAGTCAAACCACCATAGATTTCATTTTAATTTCTAATTCCTCAGGGAACTGCGCCACCAACTTTCAAACCCTCATTAGTACACAAAGTGACCACTGTGCCCATACTATAACATTCGACCCATTGCGAGAGGACAGCACGCAAATTATAGTTAGTGCACTGAGGCAAAATACCCTACACTTGGACAGACTTAATGGTTTCTCATTGAAATGGGAAAAAATTGATCACAAAAAAACACAAGGAAAGTCATTCAAATGGCTTACAATTCGATCTTTAAATGCCTAGATTTGTCTGTACATAGTGAAGAAGTAATAAGTAATTTTGAGGAGGTCACAAAAGCAATAAAAGCAGCACTGTTTGTAAAATTAAAAAATACGCAAAAGAAAAAAGCGGGATGGTTTAACCACCAATGTGCAGTGGCGCACTCTAAACTGAAAGTTGCCTTGCAAAACCCAAACAGGGTGCCCCAAGAAATAGCAGACTTAAGGCGGGAGTATAACAAAGCTTTAAAGGATAGGAAAACAGAACTCAAACAGGCCCTATGGGATCAATTGCACAAAAGCTGTATTCTTAAAGATAGCTCCGCGTTTTGGGCTGTGGTAAAATCCCCATTTCTGCTAGAGCAAAAGAATCAACCATCCATTGATGTGGCAATCGATGAATTGACCTGGGTAGATTATTTATCAAAAATATTTGGAGGGGGCCCAGCAGACATAAGCGTAGATTCAACCGCTGTTCCACCCAATACCAACTATCCACTAGAAATAGATATTGACATCGGTGAAGTTCAACGAGCCATAAAAACCAGTAAAAACGGTAAAGCCCCAGGACCCGACGGTGTCCCGATAGACCTATTTAAGTCAAATGAAGAGCTTTGGGCACCAATACTTACAAGGGTACTTAGGGCAGCCTGTGAGGTGGGACTACTGGACTCATGGTCAAAATCAATTTTGGTCCCAATTTTTAAAAAGGGGGACTGTCAGGAGGTATCGTGTTACCGTCCAATCTCCCTGCTGGATTCTTTTGGTAAAGTTGCAGGCAGGATCATTTTGGAGCGTCTCCAGCAGTGGGCAGAGGATGGCGGGATACTTTCAGACATCCAGTTTGAATTCCGTGAGGGCCGGGGGACAGTTGAACAGGCCCTGAATCTAACTCTGCTCCTAGAGAAATACGTATGTGCAAAAGCGGGCAGTATCCACATGGTTTACGTGGATCTGTCCGCTGCCTTTGACTGCGTTTGCCATGTTAAATTGTGGTTAGTATTGTTGGATATGGGGGTGGAACTACCTTTAGTACATTTTCTGCGTGAATTGTATACAAATGCCTCAGCTAGGGTGAGGTACGGTGCAAATGGGGAGCTATCGGCGCCGTTCAAAGTGGAGAGGGGAGTGAGGCAGGGATGTGTCCTGTCTCCCTTTCTCTTCACGCTTTATACCAACGGCCTGGAGCAAGCCATGCTGAACGGGAGCCAGGACCTTCCCCAAGTTAACAACCGTCTGATTCCGGCGTTGCTCTATGCGGACGACGCCGTGTTATTGGCACGTACCCCCCTAGAACTTCAGAAGGCCCTAAATAGATATTCCCAATTTATGGGAGAGTTGAACCTACGCATCAAAATCAAAAAGACTTTTGTTATGAGTGTTTGATCAGCGAAACAAAGGCCAAAGAGTATATTTTTACACAATGAAAAATTGGATGTAACCGCTCAATATCCATACTTGGGCATTACTATTGACCACAAATTAAACTGGTCCCCCGCAATAGAGTCTAGAAAATTCCATCTAGTAAGAACTACTATGGCTCTTGTAAGCTTTTCTAAAAAATTGGGCAGAAGACCACCAGTAGAGCTCATAAAAATATACAGAGCAAAGTGTCAGTCAGTAGCGCTATATGGAGCAGGAGTGTGGGGGTATGCAAATATTAAAAACTTACAAGTGGCAGAAAATGCATTCCTCCGTTTTCTCCTAGCGGTACCTAAAAGTACATCCACCTTCACGTGCCATACAGAACTGGGAATTTCATATCTAATGGACCTAGTAAAAATTCAGCCACTTCTTCTTTGGCATCGTATATGGTCTGGGGATAAAAACACACTCACTCAGCAAATTATTTTGGATTGTATTGCTTTGGACCACTCATTTAAAATTGGCTGGTTGGCTTATATAAAAGGGTTCTTACTTGATTTGGGACTGGAAAAATACTATCTGGCTCCCGCTACAAACCGGTCACTATCAAGAAAGGCATTACAGGTGCTCTCATTGGCCCATCTAGAAGAAATTCGGTTAATGAAAGAAGCCTTTATACCTTCTGTGCAACATTGCGTTGCTGTCCAAACAACCTTATCAATCCAGCCATATTTAACCCACGATCTTACCACTTTTGAGAGATTTCTCTTAATAAGATTCAGGTTAAATATTTTTCACCGTCTGGTTGCTTTCCCGGAAATAAACAACTGGGATACAGTACCATCATTGTGCCCGTGTGATGAGACCTCAATTCAGGCCACTATCCATACCCTTTTCTTTTGTAAATTTTATAGAAAGCACAGAAAGATCTGGCTGATCCCGCTATTAAAACATGTAGGAATAAGAAGATGCCGTCCGACCTTGTTATTCTTACAATCATTGGGGGAGGAGTGGATGTCGAA
The DNA here is from genome assembly GCF_964204655.1 of Triturus cristatus. NCBI lineage: Eukaryota > Metazoa > Chordata > Amphibia > Caudata > Salamandridae > Triturus > Triturus cristatus. Next base: position 1,456,887,384 of record NC_140589.1, on the reverse strand, counting down.
GTGCATTGTTAAATTTCTGAAATGCATTTTTCGACATCGACTAAATCTGTAAATGTGCCCAGTTTGAAGTAAACCAACTGAGCAAAGTGAGAGCGACATCTCAATAGAATGTTGTAGATATTAGTAATGAATTCGTGTTAACACTATAAATAAAACATAGTGAAGCAACTAAGTAATTTTTATTGTTTTTTAAAAGAAAAGAAAAGAAAAAGTATTTTTATCTTGTTTTAACTGTCAGTAGTTCGTTTTTAAAATTGTTATGAAATGTAAATGTCTTTTTTATGTGATTGCTTTTATGGTTTTTTTTTATCTGCTAAAAATCGAATAAAGAAATACTTGACTTGACTAGTGCCAGGAACAGACCACCAAGAAAAGCTTGGCAGTCCCAAGCAGAATACAAAATCACCCATACATGCTGGGCGAAAACTCCCAGGTTGGATGGACCATTGGTTTCCTATTTTCAAAAACAAACAGGCTTTAGGAGTTTGTTTTCGAAAAAACAAAGACGTTTGCTGCGCATCCGAATGAAACATGGGGGTCACTCTTATAAAGGTGCCTTCAGAGGAGCTGCCATGACAGTGGCTTCTCTGAAGGCTTCGAGCGCTGAGCCAGGCAGGTAGAGATCTGTAAATAAGGCAGGCTATATTCTTGCGGAGCAGCGGAGTGCATGCCGCCCCGGTAAAATGGAGTACAGCCCTCCAATCCCTAAATGACCCCTAGTCTAGGGTGACCAGAATTGTAAAGCAAAAAACCGGGACATTTCACAAAAATAGAAGAAAGACTACAATTTTACTTCAAGCGAGCACACAGAATGACCGTGCTCCTCAGCAGAGAATTAGAGAACAGGCAGTAAGAACATACATAAGATGGAATTTTTAAACCCAGTAGCTTGCCTGTTATTTGAACTGCTTTTTTTAAACAAATGCTAACTATCCCTGCTTTGTAAAACATAAAAAAGCACCTTCCGCTGATTTCAGTCGACCCTCTTTAAAAACCGGGACATGAGTTACATTTATTGAAATCTGCGGGGACAGCTGGTGAAAAACTGGGACCGTCCTGGCAAATCCGGGATGCCTGATCTCCCTACCCTAGTCTATCCATTACACATCCGATGCAAACAAAAAAGACACACTTGCTTGTATTAAATTGTGTTTCTGTAGCTTTGAAATATTCAACGCTGTAACTCTTGATCTGAGTGTTTCAGGAGGCGCGAGCCAAGGGTGCCGGAGAACATTTGTGATCCTCAGATAGAATATATTAGCCAAAATGCTTTTATGATGACAGGCAGAGTGAATGTTTATTATCCTATTTTCATATCATTATTTCTTCAGAATTCATTTCGGCACCGAAAATAACTTTTGATTAAAGCAGCCTTATCTTTGCGAGATCCAGACTTGTTGAAAACGCGGGATGCATAATTTGTTTTTGACTGTATTCATACATACCGATGCTGATTAATCACAGAGGTCTGCACGCTCGTGCAGCCAGAAATGACAGTCTGTCTGTGGGCTGCATGCGGCACAGCTGAACGCTGCCTGTTGTTCAGTACACTGCGTCACACACACGCACACAAACACCAGAATTACCAGGCCTGAGTGCTGTTGTGCCTAACAAGCGCCATAACAGAGATAGCCTGGTTCCCTCTTGTGTGCTGGAGGATCAGGATTTACACTCAGGCGAAGGTTTGGGTGCCCAAAAACTGAGGGGCTTATTTATGAGCCCTTGCGTCACTTTTGCGCCGCCATTGCATCACATTAGGTGACGCAGCAGCGGCGTAAATAATGCGCCATGTTGCGCCATATTTACGAAGGGATGCATCACTTCGTAAACCCATGCGCTACATTATACCTGCGTCAGGTATAATGTATGCAGGGGGGCATTCCCCAGCAAAAAGCTTCGTAGAAGTGACGCATTGAAATCCATAAGGCCCATTTACGCAGGCCCATTTAACATGGGACTAGCCCATGTGTAATGACCCATTGCTGGAGTTGCTTCACTTTAGTGACACACTCCAGCAATGCATCATTACTGAGCCTTTAGATACTTACTGACGTATCTGTAACTCCTTGCGACATGATGCGTCATACAGTAAATATGACGCATCATTGTTGTCGCAAGAAGGGCGCAATGAAAAGCGTTTTCTCACAGCGATGCGTCACTTTTCATAAATAAACCCGAGCTGTCTTCATAGGTGATCTGAGATTTATAAACTCAACAAATAACAGGCAAAGCACTTCGCTCAATGTGGTTGAAGCATAAAGAACTGCAAAAAAGGAAATTACAAATAAACACATATATAGAGTAAGCATGGACATGTGTACACACAAGGATCTGACTATCTGTTTTCATCTCATTTTCAATGTTTTTTTAGGGTGGCTGGACCTTTAAAAGTGATAGCTTACTGTAAACACGTCAGTGCGGAATCCAGTTCATGCTTACAGCGCTGCAAACAGGAAACTGAACACAGGGCTTGCTAATTATGTTTATGCCTCAGTGAGTCTGTGTATCTTATGAGTAGGGTAAACATTTAATCCCACTTTGCACCACCAAGTAGCAGACTAAACAGCTCTGACCTTACTCTTGACCCCAGTGAAGGTACAAGACTGGAGGCCCGGGGCCATCAGCACAAAGGGTTAGTTTGAAAGCTGCGAGCACCCTATTTCTGAATTTTAACATCATCTCTACATTTCACCCAGGTGATAACAGTGCTTCCTAAAGCAAACACGCAAAAGGTGATGGGAGGATGCTTGCAATAGGTCCCTGGCAATCACTCGGGTAACCTTCCAACCCATTGTTCTTTTGCCCACCATGCCTCCTCAGTTTAGCCCCAGTCATATGCAAATCAGTCTTGACCCTGATCCAATAGGAACAGTCCAGCTCGACCCGCCAGGCCAGGTTCTCCCAAGACTGGCCCTCCTAAAAGCAATATAGATTGCGTCTTTTCTGTTACCTATTTTCACATTTATTGACTTTTAGTAGACATCTGATGCCTACATGCCAGTTCATTCGACAGTTTCACTTGTGTTTTTGTACGGCCTCTTACTGCCTGCAGAGAGTAGGGTGACAGTCAGTAAAAATAAGTATATGGTAGATCTCCTCCGGTCAGGAGGGTTAACTTTTCAGATGGCGGGATGATTACAGTCTGCGGTTCGACAGCTCTAGATTTTTTTATTCAAAACTATTTTCAAAACTTATTTACATACTTTGTGCTCACAGTATTGGGGCAATCTTCCAGCTGATCTACCATCTGTATAAAATTATCTGAATATTTGTAAAACTACTGGCTGTGTAACTATTTCCCTTGTACCTTTGAAGATAATCGCTTTTGGCATGCACAGGGCCGCATAGTTGGTTTACTCAGGTATATTTTTACATACATAACTGATTGCAGTAGTAAATCGTTAGACAAAGCTCCACTGAACCTTTTGTGCCCCATCTACCCCACATAAAATGTAAAAAAGTTAAAATCAATAAATAAATAAATATGTAGTGAGGCAAGTGGACAATGACTGGGCATGATGCCTCGTGAATGAATTTGTACACATAGCCATTCTGCTTGCCTTGCAGGTGGATTCTTCTATCTGGTACAACCATCATAACCCTGTGCATGTCATTGGGCGCCACTCTTCCTGGGTCAGTAGAAGGCAAAGTCGAAAAAATAAAAATAAAGAGACAACACGTACTCCATTCTTCAGAAATGTAAATAGGGCCGCACTGAATAATTGTGTATGGTTCCTTGAAACCCAAGCCCGAGCAAAGCTTTACTTAGAGCCACATTAATAAAAAGTGGCATAAAATTATATAGCTCAGCGCTGAATCCATTAAAGCAATAAATATTTTATTGCTTTTTTTACAGCTCCAACAATTGACTGTTTTTCCATTTTTGTAATTCTATGTCATGGGCACATTCTGCAAGCTTAGCCCTCCCACCTTCTCAATTCCCTTCTCTAGAGATCAATATTCACTGCAAAATTACAACAGTTTAGTGTGAGTTCGGGTAGTATTTTCCTGTCAGGCAATCGTTCAAGGAAACTCGTAGAACACGGCGAGAACGTGTATGTGTTGGAAGTAAAACATGGCGCTTCCCGCCTCCCTTGCTGACTTTGAAAAACAATCTGGTCGAGTGAGGAAAAAAGCGAACTCTGGCTGCCAAAACGTAATCACGCAGAAAATGCAAAACGTAGATGAACAAGCAGATAATGTTCTAATGTGGTCACTGGGGAGCAAAGGGCAGGGATGCCAGAATCTGCACAATTTTTGCAAGAAAGTCTAGACAGTTGCAATTTGATTCATGCGAGGGAATTGTGCTGGCTTTTTGGCTGCCTTCGTGTTTTATTTGAGAGCATATGATGTCATGGTCTCAAGCATGTCACAGCAAAGAGCATTCTTGTATTTATGTTGGCTGGAGGTTTAACCAAGTGTGTAGGGCAGGCTTAATTTATTTCTACTTTAGCTTTGTTTAGTCACTGAAAACCTCTATTTATGTTAGCGAAAGGCAACGGTTGCCAAAAATGACCGCACAGCTTCAAGATCACTTATCTATAAATCACTTCATCGTTGAGTTTCTTTATTATAAAAAAAAAGAGAACAAAGAAGACCAGAGTTCCTTTAATAAAAAAAGAGAGACAAAATACCCAACAACTGAGTGATCCCACAGTCATTAGAAAAAGAAAAAGCGAAGTGGGAAAAGAGAGTGGAGGTTATTCATGTTACTGCACTTCTTACAATAGATACAAATATGCTCTGAATGTCTCTGATTTAGAAAAAAACGAATTCACTTGGATCGCCTGTTTTTTGCCCTTAGTAAAGATTGCAAAATATCCTAGTTTCAGTGGTGGCTGCTAGCAAGGGAAATCGGTGAGTTTCTTTATTGAAAAAAAAAGAGAAAAAAGAAGAGCTGAGTTTCTTTACTAAAAAAATGAGAAAAAAGAAGAGCTGAGTTTCTTTAATAAAAAAAGGGAGAAAAAAAATCCCCGACATGCGCACTGGCAGTGCCCGAGCCTACCACTCCTCCTGCAGCTGATGGCCCACTGTCAAGGCTCAGCTGTGGCTCTGGAGTAAAATAAAATGATAATAAAGCAGTTTTATTAACTGCTTTATTATCATTTTATTTTACATGTGTCTGTTGGTTCCAGCAGTGGGGCGACGCTCCTCCACCATAACGGAGGAGCCGCTCCTGCCTGCTTTTCTTTTGCTCGTGCTTATACACTAATAAAACACATCTAAGCCAAAAACGACCCACGGAGTACAAGTAATGCTGCTTTTATATTTGGGTAATAACACCATGGTGGAAAATGTTTCAGAATATTTTTGTGCAAGTTTACTTTTTTGAAATTGTTTCATTCAACTTTTTCACAACAAATGCGTTGTGTGAAGGCATAAGAATTGTTGGCTTTTCATCAGGGCTGCCTATAGTGCTAGTGGCAAGCGGTACAATGATCTTTTAAATGTCCCAAGTGGACTGCAGCACCCATTGTGCTATCCACTACGGTAACAATGTAAACATGAACGCAGGCCTATCATGTGTAGCTTAGATGTGCAGTTTCAAAGATGGAAATTCACCCTGTCAAAAAATACCTTTTGGTAGGTCAAAACCTTCCTTTCAAATATTATTATGTCACCCCTAAGTATGCCCAACTGCCCTTAAGGCAGGGTGCATACTATTGAAAAGTAGGGCATTTAAACATTTAATGATAAGCTATTTTTATTTTAGCAAGGTTGGCTGTTTCACAGGAAAGCATTGGGATACAATATCACATTTACTAATGTTATCGCTTGCTAGGAAACTTCGAGATGTATTCGTGGACTGTTAGAACTGGGGGTCTCTAGTTGGCAGAGGTAGGTACCTTTGACCAAATAGGGACCCTTGCTTTTTAGTCAGGGATAGGGTATTACACTACTGGATAACCCCTGCTCACCCCCTTGGTAGCTTGGCACGAGCAGACAGGCTTATCTCAGAGGCAGTGTGTTAAGCATTTGTGAACACATACAGTAATACAGTGAAAACACTACAGATGGACACCACACAGGTTTTATAAAGATAAGTATTCTTTATATAGACTTAACACAAGACCACAAACGACATAAAACCACAATACTGTACTCAAAATTGACTTAAAGATGGTAGAATTAGCTTAGTTCAAGTTAATGGTAAATGCAATACAGTTGTCACAAAAGTACCTGGATGCGTAACGCAAAATAAACAAAAGGCTTGCAGAGTTGGAGATGCGTCGGTTCCTTGCTTCGGGAGAGACGATGCTTTGAGCCTCAATGCTTGCGCAGAGTAGGGGATGCGTCTTGATCCTTACCATTGAGGAGGTGATGCGTAGATTCTCATGCTGCAGCCCGGTTGCGATGCAGCAAGATGGCGCAACGATGCGATGCCGCAATCCGGTGCGATGCAATAAGATGGTGCCCTTGATGCGACGACGTTGAGATGATGCGACACGCCCTGGCAGCCTTGCGGCGACTCTGTACTTTGGAGTAGCGACAGGCCCTGCGACACGCTTCTCCGATGATGCGACGGCGACCCTCATTGTTGCAACGCGCTTCTCCAGTGATGCGACAGCAGACAGCTGCGACGGAGGCACCCTTCTGGGAGATGCGGCGGCAGCACGCTTCTCCGGCAATGCGATGACTACAGGTGCAGCGGTGGCACACTTCTTCTTGTTGCGTCGCGCTTCCAGCTCCCAGCGACACGCAGGCTTCTGCAGATAGAATTCCCAGCAAGGAAATTCAGAGGGGAGCTGGTGGTGAAGTCTGTTGTTCCTGAGACTTCATCAGGAGGCAAGCACAAGTGCAAGCCCTTAGAGAAATATTCCGCAAGATGATGAAAGTTCTGTAAACGTTCCTTCTCCTCTCCTTGGCAATGAAGACACCACTGCAGGCCAACCCAACAACACAGAACATTGGCAGGGGGGGCAGTCCAACTTCTACAGCTTCCTTTGGTTCTTCTCCTTGGCAGAGGTTTCTTCTTCTTGTTCCAGAAGTGATCTAAAGTCTTGGGGCCTGGGTCCCCATATTTATACTTTAAAGGTGACTTTCTAAAAGTACCTTTCCAAAATATTTATCAAGCATTCGACCTCACCAGTAATTTGAGCGTCTAATAAATATTTCGAAAAGTCCATGTTGGACTTGGTCCTTTTTGCAGGGTCATCCCTAAACTTTTTGCCTTCCTCCTAAGTTTAGGGATGACCCTGCAAAAAGGACCAAGTCCAACATGGACTTTTCGAAATATTTATTAGACGCTCAAATTACTGGTGAAGTCGAATGCGTGATAAATATTTTGGAAAGGTACTTTTAGAAAGTTACCTTTTTCCTGGCTGAAATCCCTAAAGGCCCATTGCATGAGCTCCATCTGTCAGGGGATGAATAGCCCTCTGAGGAGGTGTGAACTTGTTTCCAGAGCTGAGACAATGGCCTTGGGTATGGGTGTTCTGTTCCTCTGGCACGATGATCATCTGGCTGTGCTCAGGGACGTGATTAGCTTTAAAGAGATCTCCTCAATCACAGGCAAATATTAAGTGACACCTGGGAAGGGCCCTTCTTTATTCCTCCAGTCAGGCAGGCACCAATCTCAATGGAAGAGCCCCCAGAACTGGTTTAGAGCGACTATAGAGGAAGGGTTGTTCATTTCCCTGGCCACACCCATGGGATAAGCACACAGGCTCTGTACAAGACAAATATGGTTTTACAATCTTGGATTTAGGCAGATAGGGGTCACTGTGGGATTGTTTGCAGTAGGGAACACAGGAAGTGCTGCAAAGGTTAGTAGGGTAGCCTCTGGGAACTTTTACTGTATTGGATAGGGACAGACCATGATCACCCCATTCCCAGGCTGGTGCTGAGCATAAATGTGGCACTCACAGTACCTTCCTCAGAACACTTTCTGGACCTGTGGAAGAACAGAAGAGGACTGGGCCTGATGTCTGTGACCTTAGAAGAGTGTAGAAGACTGGACCTGCTCTCCATCTTGAACCCCGGACAAAGAAGTGGACTCCAAGTCATAAGGCTGACCTCTTGTTTAAGCTACAGGGACACAACAAGCTACAAGAGTCTTTTTCTGCCCAGTTGACTAGTTTCAAATGGACCTGCCATGGACCCTGCTGGTGGCCTCTGTTTCCATGAGTCTTGACTAGGATTGGGATTAATTTAATTACGCTGAGGTAATAGGAGTCATTTTAGACATTTGGCATTAACTCTTTGATAGGAATGACAGAAAATAACGCAATGACACCAACTCACATCATGAAGAATAATTTGAAGGAACAAATTGTCCTGCTAGAGCACATTTAGCAAGTGCAAGAGGCTGCCTAAACTGCTGGTCATGTTCTGCTGCATTTATCACTATTTTCTTAGCTCAAAATACATCCTCGCTTTCATCATTTTGGATGCAATGAAGCATTTTGCCGTAAGAAACTATGACTAAATGCCAGGATTAAGATGGGGAAAATCCTACTCCAAGTGCAAATTTAGCAAGCTCAGGCAGCAGTTTGCACTTCTATTCATGTTATGTTGCATTTCCCTCTATTTCTTAGAGCAGAAAACATCCAGACGTCCATTTTGGAAAACAGCCTGAATGCAGAATTACTATTTTCTTGCAATTCTGTATATTCTTGTGGCAGTTGTATGTAATTCCATATTATTATGCAACACAGGATTACACATGTTGTGCCCACCCCTAGGCTTGATCCCCAAGTGCTGACCCCAAGGCCATGGACACTTGGCTGTTGTCAAAGTGTACTCCTCCTAACTTTTCTTTAAACATTTAACTTAGAAACGTTTTGGCTTCAAAGGCCTCCTGAGGACCGGGACCAACCTGCCAAGCCAGTCAGGTGAAGGTACATTGCTGATGAGCCATAGATTCATTTTGCTCTCACTTGGAGCTTTTCCACAGCAACAAATTTAATTCAGTTGGACTTTGCGGGGATGGTATCCGGTCTTGTGGGACCCTCTTTCTCTGTACCCTGCAGGTTTGCCCTGTTGGAAGAATCCAAGCTCCAAAAAAGTGGCTAAGTCTGAAGGGAAAAATCACCAATGGGTAAATGCACCAAAAGTATCTGGCGGGATAGGGACCTCTTTTGGGTACAAAATTCAAATTGCTCCCACTCTGAGCTTTCCTGCCAGAAGTAAATGGATTGACCAAGACCGCGTTCTGCAGCTAGCCAATGACGTGAAGCAATCTTTGGCCACAGCTTGCTGCTTACCTCACAGAGGATTTATGAATACCATTTCAGAGTCCGAAGGTGAGGCTTTCAACCGGGTCAAACCTGGTTTCTGTATTGAAGTCGAGCTCCATTGCATGCACCTAAGTCAAGTGCAAAGAATTGACCGCATTTGATGCTTAATGCCTTTTGGCACCATTTTCACATAAAATTTTTTAAAGTTCATAACTACGGTTTCCCTTATAGGATTTTTGTTGCTTTGTTGCCATTTTATTATGACAATATTACGTTCAATTACATTTTAATATTACTCTATTTTTTCTAATTGGTTTGGGATATTTCTTTTGTTGTGTTTTGACTTTATCAATGTTTTAGTAATGCATACATACTTCACACACTGTCTCTAAGTATCAATGAATGAATGAATGAATGAATGAATCAATCAGTGGGTTTGTGAACTGCAGCTACTCACCCGAAAGGGTCGCAAGGCACTGGGAGGGATGGGGGGGGGGGGGGGGGCGCGTTCACAGCTCCTGGAAACTCACTGTGATTTGTCGAAGAGCCAGGTCTTGAGGTCCTTCAGGAACTTGGAGAGTGTGTGTGTCTGACAGAGGTGGAGATGCAGGGTGTTCCATGCCTTGGCCGCGAGGAAGGAGAAGGAGCGAGCTCCTGTTCTGGTCTCCTTGATGCAAGGTACAGACAAGTAAAGCTTGTCTGCGCCATAGCTACCAGGGGGTTGAGGCCAGGTTTATTTGGCAACTTTAGTGATTCACTCTTATAAGGGTTCTGGTTATTACTTGAGGTGGGTACTCACCCTCTTCAAATAATACCTACATTTCTTAAGCTAAGAGAATATGATTAGGTTTTGGGTTAAGGAGATTAAATATAGGGTTAAGGGTATAGAGTAAGGGTTTGGAATATAGGTTTGGGACTTTTGAGTTTGGGTTATAGGGTTTACAGTATATGGTATAGGGGTTAAAGGTATAGGGTTATGGTGTATAGTTAAGTAAGTATGGGTTTTGTCATATGGTTATCAATAAGGTTCAGAGTAAATTGTTAAGAATATACAGTTAAGGGATAGGGTTATGGATTTGGCGTTAACTTTATACGCTATAATTAAATTTGTTAAGTGTCAATGTTGGAAATTCATTTAATGTTATTACACTTATTTGTAGTCTGCTGCTTCAAAATAAACATAAATGTGCTGCATTCACAGTAACACTACACATTTCAGTGGAACACATTACAATTTTGAATTGATGCAGTTAGAAATTGCTAAAATCAACCTAATGATGTTTCTCAGTAAAACAAAATGATTAACTAGGTGCAACCTGTTGGAATAGCAAGTCTTATTTGCAACTGTGCTTTTTAAGTACACTGATCACAACATTTCTTTAAACACTTTGGTCTGCCACATATAAGCATGCACAGTAGCACACCATTCGGCAGGAGCAATAGAAAATATTTAATCTGGGAGTAAGATGTTCAAGGAATTGGATGCACAGGGGAGATCTAAGCTGAGTCAAGAAATGACATCTTGTCAAAGCATATATTTTGTTCCCAATTGGAGTACTTTGATGGTCAAAATTGCAATTTGCAGGTAATCATGTCTAACTTGAAAGCGGAAGCACAAATAAGCAGAAAGAGAGGAGGTCATGAAAGAAGTCATTGGATCAATATTACACAATATTCACAAGTACCTTTCAAAAAAAGTGTTGAATTGAAGGCTGTCATTTGACCTGAAGATAATCCTCAGTATGCCATGAAATATGGTAAGTTAAATCATTTTACAGAAATAGATTTGCTGGTGTGGCATTACTACAATTGCAAATAAGGACTCAGTGCAGCTAAATTATTGAATCAAAAGGTCGCTATATTTTCTTTTTACCTATTTTCTTTACTGTTGTTTCTTCGTTTGTTGTTGTTGTTCTACTTACTCATCTAGCCCTGTATAGAAGGCTTGAGATTGCGTTACAATATAGCCTACAAGGGTTGAACGGATGCGCTAGGCGATGCATTGAACTATGCAACTCTGACAATATGCTGTAATAGTTTTAACACATTTTACAGATATTCTTGGGGAAAACAACTGATCCTCTCGAGGCTGAGAAAGACAGAAACATCTAAAAGAACAAACTAAACCAGCAACGTTTCTCCTTCCTTTTGAAAAACCAAAGTGTGAATTGCCCAATTAATATAGGGTGACCGTGCAAGGATCTCATTCCTGGTTAGCATGTGAAAGGAGATATCTTGGGACTGATCCACAAATGCATGTAGGAGTACAGGAAGTGGTAGAGAAGGTGTGCTATTTTACATATGCATGCCTTTATGAATCAGCCCTTAGATATCCTACTCTGTATTAGTAAATGTGCAAAGAGGACACAGTCCTTTCTATTCGTACTAATTGCATATGAATACTACCTAGGTATTCCAATTGTATTCCCTAGTGATATGTTTAGGGGCAAATTCAAAAGGCATATATGAGTAGGTAAAAGAGTAGTACATGTGTACTACTTTACATACTCCACAAAGCTTTTGTAACCAGGCCCTTGATATTTACGAATTTTGTGAAGTGATACAAAGTGTGAGAAGTTGGCCTGGTATATGCTGCCCACTAATTAATGTGGGCACCTTGCATCAGTTCAAACAACCCTTATGGTGATTTAAGAGGTCAAAGATAACCTCAGAATGCTATCCAGGTGGTAGCTGTGGAGAGCAGCCTTCAGGTTTAGCCTTGAAGGAATGTTAAGCAGCTTGTTTTACCTGAATGCAACTTATTGCATTGGTTAAATGAAAGGAGAACGATACAGTAATTATAAAAATATGTAATTATTATTATAACACACCTTAAATATTAAATACCCCACAGATAAACACAAAGCACACAGTACTGTAGCACAGAAACAAATGTAAGTAGCAGTAATACACAGTGGGCTCCAGGGGGAGACCAAACCATATACTAAAATAGTGGTATAAGAACTACGACTCAAATAAAGACAGTGTCTAGAGGTTGTAGAATCGCTGGGACCCCAAGGAACCACCCAGGGTGAGTAAGGAGAGACCCAATGGAGGACGGGTGCAGTGTGAGAACACGACCGCGTGCTATGTATAATTCAATGGGAGAGTCGCGGTTGCAGTCGTAGGGCCTGATTCCGATCCGGTTAGGAAAGCATTCCCACCTAGGGCCCGATTATGATGCAGTTAGGAAGGCCTCCTAACGGCATTTGCTCCTTACAAATCGGATCCGGAACATGTCTTCCCAACCGAGGGACAGATTACAATGCGGTTAGGAACATAGGCTTCCATAGAAGTCAATGGGAGTCCAACCAAATTGTATCTGGAAGCATCCAGATGCATCATACACGGTCACTCAGACTCTCCCGATCTGAGTCGGTCGGGTACCATTTCCAAACCAATTAGATTGGGAAGATTTCCTAACCGCATCAGAATCAGGCCCTTAGTGATAAGCACCCTTCCCAGTGGATTACGAAGAAACCCTTTAGAACATAGAAGGTTGGAGAGCCACCTCACCCGTGGATACCGAAGTACCAGAGTTACCTATCCCAGGTAAGCTTGGTGTATTGGGTCGAAGTGGCGACAGAAACCGCCGTTGCTCTCAATGGGAGTATTCAAAGAAATGCCACTGCTGGAAAGAAGAAAAGTGTTTGGTGGAACCCACAGGTGGATTCTTGACGGAAGGAACCTGAAAGAAGAGGAGACAGAGTCTGGGTCACTCAGGAGTGGCCAGGGGTCCGGTAGACGAATGCCCACTGATGTCTGGTGCTTCAGGTGTGAAGAGGGAGACCTTGACTCTGCAGCCATGGAGACCAGGAGACGTCGATGACAACCAGGAGCCAGAAATGAGCTGTCCCACAAAGGATGTCGAGTGCTGAGGCGTCGGTGTCCGGCGGGAGCACCAACAAGCCTTGGCAGCGGCAACCCACGAAGAAGGTCGAGTAAGGTCAAGTCTGGCCCAGCAAGGACCAGGAGACCCACCACAGCAAGGGGAGTCAGGGCAGGCCTGGAGCAACCAGGGGAGCCCAAGAAAATCAGTGTTGTCCCTCAAATGGACCCACAGGCCAAAGGCACAGGAGTCTTGAGGGGACCTATAGCTGTTTCACAAAATAACAGCTTGTAGGGCACAGAGTGCCAGGAGGCCAAAATCCTTTGTACAATATGTGCGCAGAGGTTGAGGCTATTGAAAGTCCAATGCACTTGGTTGGTGAATGCCAACAAGCATATGCACTTGCAAATGTATGCAGTGCACAGGGATTCGGGTTATGCAGTCCCCACGAGGGATACTGGCCTCAAACTCAGTGAGAGAGCAGCTCAACCTCAAGGAATGTAGGAACCCACCTCCTGTGTTGCTGGAGCCTTCGGAGTCTACAAGAGCTCAGGATCAGCAGACCGGTCAGTTGTGTTATGATCCCTGCGAATGCAGGGGAGTGACTCCTTCACCACAAGGAGATACTTTAGCTGTCCTTGATGCTCCACAGGTCCTGCATGGAGCCTGTATGGTGCACAGGCACAGACGATGCTTTGGACGGAGAGGGAGAAGAAGTAGGGCCCAGTCGATGACCAGCAAAGTCCAGAGTGTCCAGACGGTCGAAGATCAATGGTTTGTTGATCAGAATCTTGTCCATGTCAAATCTGGGGTACTACAGCCAGGTAAGCCCATTTGTACCCACGGAAGAGGGTTGCTCCCACCCAGCCTCAATAAACTAAATCCTGACTGGGAGGTCGTCACACCTCCCTGTGACAGGATGCCTATTGTCCTGCCTTCCCCTGCTTGAGCTTGGCTCAGCAGCAGGAGGGCAGAAATGTGTCTCTGGTCGACAGCAACCATTTTGGTGGAAGACCAGTGACCCCACAAAGCTTGCTTCAGAAGGGTGGAATTCCAAGGTGTTTGATACCAAACATGACATGTTTTGTTGCAGCCATTTTCGAGATAGCATTTTACGCGAGCATATAATGCTCCTGTACTTATATGTCTGGCTGCGTCACCGACAACCCTGGAGAATGTTCTCTGAAGGCTGCAGAGGGGCTCTGCTCATGCAGGGACACCCTCTCACATAAAACCCAGCACCCTGCCTTCAGGGTTGTCAAGGCGTGGTAGAGAGGTGACTGATAGGTTTTAAGTGTAGAGACCTATAGATATGGTAAACCTATATCTAAAGTAAGTGGTGCATGCACCATCTTACCAAGGCTGCAATGGCAGGCCTGTAGTTCCATTTCGAATGGCCTCTCATGGGTTGCTTAATACATGCTTCAGCCCATGGGAGGCCTCTGGGGTACCTATACCCTGGGTACAGGGGTACCATATGCTAGGGGCTGTAAGGGTACCCCAGTATCCAATCTGGAGTATTCCAAAGTACATGCATAACATTTTAGGGAGAAAGCAGATAGACTGGGGTCCTGATTAGGAGGATCTCAGTCAGAATAGTCAAAAACCAGCAAAACACCAGGCAAAAGTGGGGGTAAGCATGCAGTCAGATCCTACCTTCCTACACAAACCCCAAAAAATTGTTGCTTCAGGGCACTGAGGGGGTAATGAGGAGGATGTTCAGGGCAAAAATTGAGACAATAATACAAGGAGTAAGAAGTGGAGTCACTGTTATCGTTGTTCCTGAGTACCTTCTCTGATGCATAGACCACTATTTCCAACTTCTATCATTAATTTCATGACTAGCTTTATTTTAAGCAGGCCATAATGAAGGGCTGGCCATTTTGTTTGCTGGCTTGCCACCACCCCCTGAATATGCACATCATAACCTTCTCAAGTATTAGTTTATGGGTCCTTATGTAATGTCTGGCAGGCAGGGAACACAACAAGAAATGTGGCAGACTACCCTGTCCACCAAAATGGCGGTTCGCTCACTCTATTTAGAGTTGTGTGGGCCATTGTGTTTCAGTCATCTGTACTCTCATCGGCTCCACTGGCAGAAACCTTACACTCATGGGCCGAAGAACAGTGTAATTACCTCAAACCATCTTCTCTACTTAAGGCAGATGTTCTGAGGTACTTTTATTTTCTGTTTGGAACCACCACAAAAAGCCTGACGGTCCCTAACACAAATTCAAAAACATAACCCCCATATCCTGGGAGACAACTCCCAGGGTGAAATGGGCCTTCTTTTTTTTGTTATACAAAAACAAACTCCTACTTTGTGAGTTTGTTTTTGTAAAACAAAACAATTGGCTGAGTGGGTGAATGAACCATGGTGGTCGCTCTGTTAACTTTTAGCGACTTCAGAGGAACAAACCTCCTCTGAAAGCATAGATATTTTCACCAGCCAGGCAGAGATCTACTTGCAGGACAATGAAGTACAAACCTCCGCAACCCTGGTGAAAGGAGTTCAGCCGTCTAGTTCCAAATGGCCCCCGGGGCGTGGCCAAACCACCCGCAAGATGGCCATGGGCTTCTGAGGCTCTTCGCCGCTACAGGGAATTTTACAGGTGCATGGCGGCAGTGTGATGCTGGGGGGCTTGAGCGGAGCAGAAACATCGATGCAAACGCTGGGGAAATCAGGTATTTTTGCTTATGGGTGCCTTTTGACTCATTTTACCTTTTGTTCCCCCGCATTCCTTCCACTCATGTTTGGCGGTCACAGCCACCATTTTGTCATAAAACAGCACAAAAGTGCTTTTACCACTCCAGCTCTTCCCTGCCTTTCTACCCTGCTTCCCTAAGTATGTAAGCATTGTCTTGCCTTCAGATTTATGCCAATTTTGAATTTCACTATAAATCACTGGATTAACTGCTTCATAAGTTGCCTGCAGTTTACATGCACTGGCTCTGCATCATCACCATCACCATATAGAGCTTGAGCTTGTGGGAGGCTTTTACACCGGCCTCTTTCAGCCTGCATGCGGTTTAACACTGCTTCCAGAAGGTATCCATACAGCTATTTAATCGATAACTGTTTTTTATTAAGGAAATTGTTGAATTTAAAATGAGACCTGCTACGTTTTACTTCTCTTAATCCAGTCTGTATCTTGGTTGGTTTGCTGTGTGGCTATTTTCTCATTCTGTCACATTGTTGTGTTACCAACCACGCTATTCAGTGGAGTCTGTGGCTCTGTGACGGGGGTTAATTTTGCTGCGTTTCTTCTCTACATTTAAGTCTTTTAATAAGGTCTTGTCCCCTCTCTTGAGACCCACAGGCTCTGTTGTGTCTTCACTAATGGAGTCTTCTTTAGCTTCTGCTCAAAATATTTCAACCCCATCCAGAAATAAGCATCCTACCCGTAAAAGATTCTACCACTGACACAAAAAGACAAAAAAGGACCTCCAACAAAGTATCCATTACAGTTGACCTTAAAGAAATACAACTTTTGAAACCTTGTGTCATGGAAACCAATTCTACACTCCAGCGGATAGAGGAAAAATGGTTCAATCTCGAATCCAGGGTGTCAGAGGTATAGGAGCACATTAGTAATATACAGGATGCGGCCACTAAGATTGAGGGCATGGCCAAGGATATTGCACTTCTCAAGCAACAAACTAAAGATTTAGAGAATTGCAATCACCTCAACAAACTTAGAATGTATGGTATCTCTGTAGGGTCAGAAGGTTCGGACATGCTTGCCCTTCTTAAGACACATATCCTGAAGATAGTCGGTCTTAAGGAGCATACAAACCTTAACTTACAATGTGCCATTAGAATTGGTCCTAAGTCTTCATCTTCTGGTCGTCCAAGAGGTATAATAGTCTTGTTTTTGGAATATACCGAACTGTTATGGTTTTATCAGCAGCAAAGCAGAGGAAGCAAATTCTTTGGGCTGGTCAAAGGGTCTTCGTCTCAGAGGAGGTGGCTCATGCCACAGCTGCCCATCGAAAGGAATTTCTCTCCTTTCACCCCACTCTACGCTCCCTGTACACTAGATATGGTCTAATACATCCCAGGGTTTTCAAAGTGACTTACAAGGAAAGAACTTTCTCATTTGATTCACCTGATGACCTATGAAATTTAATTCTACAGCCCAAGAGGGAAGGAATGGAACTTTGGAAAAGCTTGTAAATGTAAATTGATACTTGTATAGCGCACTACTCACCCGCAAGGGTCTCAAGGCGCTTGTACGAATACCGCTGTGGAACCCATCCTGGCTTTCCCTGTGAGGCATCCACTCCTGGGCACCCCCAAGGTGGAGGCCAGGCATCCTTAGCGTTGTGGGGGCCGTTGTGGAGATTAAGCAAGCTATTTCCCAGAGTTGCAGAGTGGGACTCCATGATTGGAATGGCACCGAGGCGAGAATTATCAGGTCCGTGGAAGTTTTGAGCCCAAGACCCGCCGAGGCGGGGAATTGAACCCTGGTCCCGGGCTAGACCTCTGCATCAGGGTCTGGCGCTCTAATCATTGAGCCACACTTCTCCTGAAGCGTCTTTATTATTGCATTGTTATTGATGTGTTTCTCTTTATATTTTAGCAGTCTCTGTTTGATTGAAGTATTCTTATTGTTTTTATGCTAAGATTTTTTCTTCAATTATTAATAGCATTTTTCTTTTTACAGAAATCTTTTGTCAAATATTGACCCCCCTTCCCAGCTTTGTCTTCTCCTAGGAAGTCTCATTCCAGACCTATTGTATATAACGCATCTACATTTGTTGGTAAGTGCTCTTTATTAGTCATCCATATATTCTAGTTATTTGGTATTCCCTTGTCTTTTTAGTCTTTTGTTATGTCTCAAATCCAAAATTGATTGTCGCTGTGGTTTTTGTCTCCCATCTCTAGCTGTCATAAGTCTGCTGTTCATCTATTTCCTCGCACTTCTCTACCCCTCCTTGTTACTGTTTCTACACTGGATGTGTTCCATTTCTCCTATGTCTGAAGTCGTTCAGCTTTTTGCCATCTGTTTTTTCTTTTTCTTCAACCTCTTTTCTCTTTTCATTTTTCTTCCTCCCTTTTGTTTACTTGACTCTTACTATGGCAATAAAAGCTATTTGTTCTTTTGCATGGCTTGCTCATCTTGCTCATCTTTTTCATTTTGAATTGTATCTTTTATTGAATCAAGAAACAATATAAGCTGTTTTCCCATTTATATGGTTACAATCTGCGAGTAGTGTCCTGGAATGTGAAAGATCTACGTACAATATTAAGAAACAGAGAGCGTTTGCACATTTCGCCAGATTACAGTGTAAGATTGTTATGTTTCAAGAAGCTCACTTTATAGGTAAAGATATCAACTCATTAAAGAAGGATTAGGTAGGCCAGATTTTCTGTTCTCTTGCGAATGAGAATAAAAATGAGGTAATTACCCTATTTCATAAATCTCTTTCAATATCAATTGAAAAGGAGGAGAAGGATGAAGATGGCTTCTTCTTCATACCACTATCAACAATACTTCAATTTCCCTCCTTAACAGTTATGGCCCCACTGGTATAGATGAACAATTTCAGGAACACATGTCTTTTATTTTACATTCCTATTCCGACAGCAATCTTCTTGTGAGAGGGGATTGTAACCAATTTATGAACCCATTTACCAATGGAAAATCTTTTGCCAGATATGTTCGCAGCAGAATGCAAAAAATCTTCATAAACACTATCCAATCCAGGGATTTGCTGGATGCCTGGGGGATCTCTAATTCAGGGAACCTAGAATTGTTCTTTTATTTACCCACACATAATTCCAAATCTAGAATTGATTATAATTTTATAACAACTTTCCCACATTAGTCCATGCTGAAATCTGATCTTTATTAATATCAGATGATAAACCAGTTTTTATCTATATAGATATATCACCTGAATCCTCTAAATCAAAAAGATGACATTTGAATAAATATTTACTGAAAGATCAAAATGTGTAGAAAACTTTGATTGAAAATAATCCTTCAGAAAAAGTTCAAACATTTCTTCGGACCTCCCATTTTACATTATCTGGGATGCCTTCAATATAACAGCTAGAGGTCTCATTATTGATTATGTTGCAGCTAAAAAGAAAAAATCCTTGAAAGAATGTGTGCTCCTACTCTCTTGTATCAAACAACTTGAGCATGAATATTATACTTTTAATAACGAAACCACTCTTAAACATCCTGTTCGAGCCAAGATGGCCTTTAACAAAAAAGTCCACTGAAGAGGCCTATGGTGTGCTATTAAAGATTAAAGTTTTATGGTGGGTGCAATAGAGCTGGAAAACTACTGGCGAACTATCTTAAAGTTAAATCCCAAAAATTCAAAATAGTGAACATTATAGATGACAAAGGGGTTAATCATTTTAAAGATGAGGACATTTTACAATGTTTTACTCACTTTTATCTGAATTTGTACACACTGGAATTCTCTCCATCAGATGCTGCCCTAGACTCTTTTTTTTAATCTCTTCCTCCCCATTCCCACCTGCCTCAAGATTATTCCCTACTCGACAAGGACATATCCTTAACAGATCTTAAGTCTGCTTTAGCCAAATTACCTAAAGTAAAAGCCCCTGGACCGGAGGGATTTACAGCTGAATTATAAATACGATTTTCACATACTTGACTTCTCCAGCTACTCTCTTTATACCAATCCTTTTTTCTTAATAATGAGGTTAGAGGCACTTTTTAAAATATTGAATTTTCCTTCGCCGTCGTTTGTCGAGTCCCCTCACCCTGCCCACCACTCTTACATGCACAGCCGCTCCTTTAGACATATGACTGACAATTCAAGAGCCTTTTAAAATATTATTCATCTTGCCTCTAAGAGTTCCACCCCTATAGCTGCCATCTTTTTAGACGCAGGAAAAGCTTTTGAACATGTTCATTGGCATTTTATCAATCAATCAATCAAAGACATTTATAGAGCGCACTACCTACCCGTAGGGTCTCAAGGCGCTTGGGGGGGGGGGGGTGCCGCTACTGCTCGAACAGCCAGGTCTTGAGCTTCTTCCTGAAGGAGAGGTGGTCTTGGGTCAGGCGCAGGTCGGCCGGGAGGGAGTTCCAGGTCTTGGCGGCCAGGTAGGAGAAGGACCTTCCTCCTGTAGTGGTTCTACGGATGCGTGGGACGGCGGCGAGGGCGTGGCTGGCAGATCGGAGGTGGCGTTTGGGAGCGTAGAAGTTGATGCGGTTGTTGAGGTAGCTCGAGCCTTGATCGTGGAGAGCTTTGTGTGCGTGGGTAAGGAGACGGAAGGTGATTCTCTTGTTGACCGGGAGCCAGTGCAGGTCTCTAAGGTGTCCGGAGATTTTATGATGTGAGGACTCAAATGGCATGCTTTGGCCCTAGACTTTTGCAATATATTAGTTTGCTTTACTCTTCTCCAACTACCTCTAATTTTGTTAATGGCACACAATCATCCTATTTTCCCCTCTAACATGGTACTAGACAAGGTTGCCCTTTCTCTCCATTACTTTTTATATTATACCTGGAACCCTTTTTACATACTCTGCACCATTCACCATATTTTCATGATTTCGTTCACAAAAACACAAAAATTAAATTCAGAGCCTACGCGGATGATATCTCTTTATATGTTTCGGACCCACAAACCTTCATTCCTGCCTTTACTGATCTTTTAAATGCCTACTCTAGCCTATCGGGTTACAAACTAAATTTGACTAAATCTGCAGTCCTCCTATTAAAAACATTCTGTATGAAGGAAATGTTTGCACAAACTGGTTGAAATGGAATTCTAATTATCTTAAATGTCTAGGGATCAAATATTCCTCTATCACAAAAACCATTCAGACCATTCTGGAAGATGTCCTTCAAACAATTCTTCAAATGTCAGAGAAATGGTCCCTTCTCTATTCATCCTGATGGGGCTGGCTAGACACAATAAAGATGATGATGCTCCCTGTTATTAATATTTATTTATCCTGGATACCTGTCTGAATCCCTTTGAAATTCTTTAAATTCCTTAACAGCTCTCTTAGCAATTTTTAGGGGAATGGATGGAGAGCGCATATTTCTTTATCCTTTCTGTGCAAATCCGAAGATAATGTTAGGCCTGCCGGACTCGCTATCACCTGGAAAAGTACTATAGTGGCCAGTCCCGCTACCACGTATGGGCGGGTACCGGCAGATGAGCCTAGAGCCTTGATAATCCGGAGTTGAGATGCTTGGCGTTCCAACTTCGGGTTAGAGTTTCTACTTCCGGGTCATTACCTGAGCTTCTGGGTCTTCTGTCCTTCGGATCCTGCATCGGTCTTCCGGCATCCTGCTCCCTTTGTCGTCGCGTCTCCTTCTCGCCCCCTTCCTTGGTTTCCGGGCTGTTTTCCTGAATTGCTCCTCGCAAAGCACCAGCAATAGTCCCTGGCTCCCAGATGACTACATGGTAGTTTCCCCTGCAAAAAGGAAAAGACAACAAGAAAGCTGCATTAGACCTTTACAGTAACAGCGCTTCCAGCGCTGAACTTAATATTTATTGTCTTTGAAGATCTGTTTTTTTTCTGCTTTGGTTTATCCCAATAGTATTCCTGAATGCAAAGGAATACCTGTTAGGCCCGCCTGACGTTAAGATGGACTTCATATAGTTTTTATGATATTGTACCACATATTCACTATGATGGCTTTACGTTAGGATATGTGTTCTGGGGCGACAAACCCAGTCATCATGCGCCCATAGGTGGGTTTCAGAGTGCTCTTTTTTTTCTTTTTTCTCATTTCTATTCTCTGTATTCCTTATTCATACTCTTCCCTTTACCTTTATAGACACAAACACTCCTTCACTCGAACCACTTAGCAGTATTAGCTGAAGAAGAGAATTATCCAGGTAGTCTAGACTTACACATATTTTCTTGTATGGACTTACAGAATTAGCATTTCCCTGTATACTTACATTTTCTGCCTTTTGTTTTACAGAGACTTCTCTGGGCTATCTGGTCCTATCCTAGAGTGGGGTGTGTTGGGGGGCATTAGTTTTGCTTCCTTGTTTTCCCTTCTTCCCCTGGTTACTGTTGATACTTTGAGTTAGTTGGGTGCATATGTGACCAGGAGAGGTTGGGGACCTTTCATCTTTGCATGGCGTTCCTGCGGAAATGTGAGTAGGAAATTGACAGATAATGTAGGAGTCAACTTTCCTAACTCGCAACAGTATCATTTTTTCTTTTTAATTAAACAAGTTTGACCTCATATTCATTCATCTCATGAGACCCCTTTAACGGTTTGGTGTCATTTGGAAATCTCTCTGATTTTCCCCTTCTCTTTTCAGTCTTTGGCTCATTTCCCTCAACCTTTACACTCGTTTGCATCACCTACTATCACACATTCTATTTCCAACCTCTTTTCAATCCTTACCAGATATCTCTCTTCTTCGTATCTTTTCCTAGAATCATCTATATAGCACAATAAATACATTCAGATATCAAATCACACTATCTTCTGGAAAGAATGGGTTGCTAGTGGTATAATTCAGGTCAAACATCTAGTTCAAGGGTTACATTTCCATACCTCATCTGAACTGTAAAACACATTTGGCCTCCCAGTCACTTCCACTCTTAAATACAAATCGTTAAAAAATTCTCTTACACAACATATCTCTCTGCTTTCACAGGTTTCTCCTTCTATATCCAATGCTCTTCTGGCACAACCACTCCTTTCCCTACCCTCTAAGGCCTGCTACATGTATAAATATCTCCATTATTCTTTACCCATTCATCCCAAATACAAAATAGAACTCACATGGGAATCAGAATTACAACACCCTACCTCGTGAAATGCTAGCACTACACAAACTCTACACAATTTTTTATCAAAAATTGTTTTTAACTCCTACCTCTATTTGTAAATATAATTCAAGCTTGTCAAACTCATGTTAGACCGGCACAAACACACCGGGCACATATTTACATTCATTTTTTAACTGTCTTCTCATTGACTCTTTCTGGAAGAGGATTTGTAGAACAATTTCAATTATATGTTCGATTAACTTTCCTTTTGAGATTAACTTAATTATCTTTGGGTAGTTCTTCACCTACCTGGATTAGTGCACGTAAATTGGGTACGTTTGTGGACTTGCTTCTTGCTGTTACTTTCCAAATCATTACATCTAACTGGAAAGACACTACCAAAGTTACTTTCACTCAGTGGTAGAACTTACTCTGCCACCATCATAGACCTGACAGGGCATCCGCCACTTCCACTCATCAACTTTTTCATAAGGACGTTTTTTGGTCACCTCTTACTATTAACATATCTACTCTGCCTGCATGGATTCAGGATGGAAATTTTATTTTTCACCACCTTGATCTTTTCATTATTGTTTATGCCATTCAAACATCATTAATTGTTGTTATCCTCATGTACAATGCTTTTGTTGATTCACAATATTGTCCTTGGCAAACCTGGTTATTTGTACTATTACATTAATGACTTCTTTTATTATCTTCTCTGCCCTCTCTTTTTGTTTTCTTTTCTTATCATTTCTCTTCCCTCTTATTATAAACCATAAAATGTGCTATTATTTTGGCATAATTTTTATTACATTTTTCTTTATTGGTCGATTGTCTTTATAATGCACTATTTTAATATTTGTTTATGCTCTAACTGTATCATCTTTTTCTGCATTACTATGTCACTACTATATTTATCATCAGTTATTGAACATATTTATTTAAGATGTACAATTTTGATTACATTTTTTCAATAAAGCTTTCTTAAACTCAAATGACCCCAGATGTATTGCTGAATAATCTAAAAACAAATGTGACATATTTATTTACCAATAATTTGTTGAAAACAACGGAATTCTACTTCATATGAATATGAGCAATTGGGTGGTTTGTAAAGAAGAATAAGGGTGTGCCAAAGAAGTATCTAAAGTATAGGAGCACCAATTAGCTCAGCTGACCATCCGTCTTAAATATGCTTCACTTTTCTGAGCTGCATGTTGAAACATGATTTGGAATCAACAGCCTTGATAAAAGTGTGTGATTTAATGAATAGGTCTTCCTAGCTGCTGAAGCAAAAGAAGCACATGTTTGAGAAAATTAATGAATTCAAAACCAATAGCTACATCCTCGGATTAAGTGATATAAAAATCTGACAGGTCCTCCTTCACATACCAGAGGACTTCTTGATAGTGCAGATGTAATTTGCCAACTTACGGCCCAATTCCGATGTTGTTTGGAAGGCCTCTGAATTGGATTTGGCTTTCCCGGATTTGATTTGTAGCCCTTGTTTCCGACCGAACCGTACACAGGTCCGAACGACCAAGTACGAAGCAAAGATCGCGTATGCATCGACCGAATTGTTTCCGGGACCTGAACCTGTCCGTACGACTCGTTCGTAGCCGAATTGTGCTCCACAATGGAGCCAAATTCCAACCGAGCAAAGACGATGCACGATTCGGACAAAGCAAAACCAAAGGGGATGATGGACGGAGTGTTGAACATTGCAAGCACTCACCCCCAGTCAACTGATCTGGGTTTAATCTATCATCATTCTTTAGCTCACTCCGCCACCCCAGTTCAGACATGGCCATAAGCAAATCAGTCTGACCCTGTGCCGCATGGGAACAGTCCAGACCGAACTGCCAAGACATGTCTTCCCTGGACCGGAAACAAGCATCCTGGGACCGATTTCTGGCTAATCAGCCATCATCAGCCAGGCTAGCATGAATCCAGTGGCAAAGTGAGCAAGGGACCCACGTCTGGGCATACCCTGCCAACGTAGGGTGAACAAAGCAAAACCAAAGGGGGTGATGGACGGAGTGTTGAAAATTGCAAGCACTGACCCCCAGTCAACTGATCTGGGTTTAATCCATCTTCACCATCATCATCATCAATAAATCTTTATTCGGCTGCAAATCAACCATAAAAGATTGCATAATAAAAACATTTCATAAAATTAATATACTCAAATTTATGATAAAATATTGTTTAAAGCAAAATAAAATAATTTGCCCACCATGTTCCGAAGGCGCATCGCGGTGGAAATGTATTTATAATTCATTAGGAAAATAAATTCATCTTTCAAGAGGAGCAAATATTGTAACACAGCCCTGCACTTTCTTATATTTAAAAATCTTAACAGTGGTTTTAAAAAAGCACGTCTAGGAATAGTATAGAGTCCACAGAAAAACATAAAATGTAAAGTGCTCTGTGCTGATTCTGAGTCACAAGGACACAAATCCAATTATGCGTCACAATGTGCATCACACGGTTAGGAAACCATTAAGTGGGCAATACCCATCCTGAATCCTATAAGATAAAACATCTTAGAGTGATTAAAAAAAAAAGAGAGATAGGGTTCAGTACCTAAAGAACAAACCAGCGATGAGTGTTCGACAACTCTTTTCTTGCTATATTCTGCACGATCTCTGAGTTCATAGCTATATGGCATAAACATTCTTTTCAATTTGACTCTTGGAATTTTGACTATATTACTAGGAGTGTCAATACAGTCTGGTAGCCCCAACTTCCCTAGTAACTTGTGTGTATACATAATCCTGGGAATTTTCTTGACACAGTCCAGTTTCAAACAATCAGTGATTATAGCACGATTTAGGACAGTCTCTTCTTTCACCCAAATACTACACCATAACAGAAGGGGTGATAACTGAAGATGAAAAGGTAGCGGGGTTACACCTAATTCATTATGAGAAATAGCAACAGCAGTACTTTTAGGCACTGTTAACAACCGTTTCACAAACATATTTTCAACTCTCTGTAGACCAGCAATGTTACAAAACCCCCAAACACCAGCGCCATACATAGTGATGGCGCACGTGCAAGCCTTATATATGTCTGTAATGACTTTTATAGGCCGGGAGCCTAGTTTTGCTGTGAACCTAAACATAGCATCAACGTTACGATTAAAACCTCCAATTCTTGCCTCCACTAAGTGGGACCATGTATTTTTTTGAATAAAAAGAATGCCCAAGTAGGAAAAGGTGGGTACACAAAATAATTTTTCATTATTAATAAAACATGCTTTTGTGCTCATGGGAGGTTTGCCCACCACCATAAAATGGGATTTAGCAATATTTGTTTTCAGTTCAAGATAACTCATCAAACCATTAAAACTAGTTAAAAGCCTCTGCAGCCCCACCCCAGTTCTAGACATTAAAACACAATCATCGGCATATAGAAGTGCTGGAAGGGGTCTACAGCCTATCTGAGGTACATCCATATTCCCATTGAGCAAATTACTCTCCAGGTTGTTGATGTAGAGGCAGAATAGAAAAGGGGTGAGGACACAACCTTGACGGACCCTGCGATCCATCTTTATTGGGGCGGTGAGCTTGCCGTTGACACCATACCGCACTCTACCCGTTACACCCGGGTGCATTGCTGCCAAGAAGTGGACAATCGATGGTTCTATACACATAAAGCGCATCTTCTCCCAGAGTCTTCCCCTCTGCACCCAGTCAAAGGCAGACGTCAGGTTCATGAACCCCAAATAAAGGGTTCCTGGCCTGGCTAAGGTGTACTTGGCGATGACCAGGTGCAGATTCATACAGTGTTCAACAGTGCCGAGGCCTCTCCTGAACCCATATTGAACATCTGAGAATTTCCCCGTCTCATCTGCCCAAGTCTCTAGCCTCTCTAATATTAACCGTCCCATGATTTTACATGTACAATCAATCAGTGATATGGGGCGGTAACATTTGGGGTCCGATCTATTACCCTTTTTGAAGATAGGGACTATTATCACTGTTCTCCAGGATTCTGGGGGACCATGGGCCGCATAGCATCTCAGTAAATTGGTCAGGAGAGGCAGCCAGAGGGGAATATTGGCTAAAAACAGATCTGCTGGCATGCCATCAGGTCCAGAGGCCTTATTCTTGACTGTCTGGGATAAGGCTCCCTCCACCTCTACCAATGACGGCGGTGCCAAGGAAATACTCCCAGATTGATAAGTAATCCTCACATCAGAATTATTACAACTCCGGTACAGGCCAGAAAAATGGTCTACCCAATCCTTAGGCATAATTGTTACATTGATATTATCATTGGTAGAACCATTAAAGTAATCTTGATTTACGGTACGTCAAAAAATTCTGGAATCTCTATTTATACATGCCACGTGAAGCTGACCCCAAGCTTCTTGCCTAAGCTCGGTCTTACGTTTCTCCAATGCATGTTTGTAATTATGGCATACATTTTTTATCTTGACAGTATCTCTGGGTTTTTCTTTTAAAGGCTTTAATTAATTTACTGTGATGAAAGGTGCAATTACTGTTGAACCACCTTTTATTATTCTGTGGTCTTGCACCTTGCTTTCTGATTAATATAACATTTGTGGTCTCAATTATTGACATAAATGATGCTGCAATGGACTCAAAATGTATATCCTCAGCTAGACAGTCTAAAATTTCTCTTAAATTGACTTCTATGATCTGCTTAAGGACACGGTCAGGATTTATAGCCGACCATTTCCTAAGTAACCCCTTATGTCTAACGAGATTCAAAGGGGGTATTCTAACAGGATCCTAGTTATCATCAATTATGTTTACCAAATCTAGTGAAAGGGGATAATGATCACTTAGTCCATTTTTGTGTATATTAAAGATAACAGAACGCAAGCTAAAATAATCCGATAAGACAATAAAATAAATCAGAGTGCCCTGGCCTCTTCCTACATATGTGCCAAGTCAGGGTCCACGTCTTCTAGGTGATCAATAGTCATATATGGCTTGGCAGTTCAGGCTGGACTGCTCCCATGAAGCACAGGGTCAGACTGATTTGCATATGGCCATATCTGAACTGGGGTCGTGGATTGAGTTTAAGAATGATGATGGATTAAACACAGATCAGTTGACTGGGGGTGAGTGGTTGCAATGTTCAACACTCCGTCCATCATCCCCTTTGGTTTTGCTTTGTTCGCTCTAAGTTGGCAGGGTATGCCCAGACGTGGGTAACCCTGGGCGGACAACTACGCTACGCTTGCGAAGTTTGCGTAGTTTGTGCTACTTCGCTCTATGTGAATTGCACGTAGCACAGTGCAAAATCACGTAGCGTAGTTGGCATTTTTTGCTCGCTCGCGGTCCTCAACGTCAATTTGGCGACCGCGAGTGAGCAAAATTACATCCCGGCGAGACTTTTTCCTCGTTCGCGATCAGCAACATCAAGTTGCCGATCGCGAGCGTGGAAAATAAACCTCCCGGCGAGATTCTCAACGCGGGGAGGTCAGGTTTCTCATTGCGAGTGGTCGTGTATGCTCGTGACCGCTCGCAATGAGAAACTACCAGTCCGCATTGAGAAAGCTGCGGCTCGAGTAAAAATCTACTCGAGCGGCAGAAAATGACAGCTCGCACTGTGCAAGACGCCGTTTTCAATGATTGCACAGTGCGGACAAGCATCCGGCACTGTGCAATCATCGCGAACAGCGCACTAGGGAGTTTGCGTAGTGACCCGCGTAGCTCGCGTAGTGTGAAGTGCACTTCGCGTAGCTACGCGTAGCGCTACAACACGAACTACGCCCAGGGTTAGAAGTGGGTCCCTTGCTCACTTTGCCACTGGATTCAAGCTAGCCTGGCTGATGATGGCTGATTAGCCAGATACCGGTCCCAGGATGCTTGTTTCTGGTCCAGGGAAGACATGGCTTGGCAGATCGGGCTGGACTGTTCCCATGAGGCACAGGGTCAGACTTATTTGCATATGGCCATATCTGAACTGGGGTGGCGGAGTGAGCTAAAGAATGATGATGGATTAAACCCAGATCAGTTGACTGGGGGTGAGTGCTTGCAATGTTCAACACTCCGTCCATCATCCCCTTTGGTTTTGCTTTGCACGATTCGGACAGCTGCTTTGCCTCGGTCCCAGTGAGACAAAACGGCTGTCGGAATCGTACTTTGGGGGGTCGTAGCAGGCCCCCGTTCACCCGAGGCCTTCCAAATCTGTCACTGGAGTGTGCCCATAGGTCCCCCCAATCCAGGCATGCACAGTGTGGCGGGCACCATGGGGTGCCTGCCACAGGGTGTACGCTTTTCCTCACCCCCCCCTTTTTGCTATGGGAGCCTGTGTACGCATCTGTACAGAGGCTCCCATAGAGTTCAATGGGAGACCGAGCGAACCGAGTCCATGAGCATACGGCTGCATCGTACTCGCTCATTCAGACTTCTGGAGCACGCTCAGAAAGCCCTCAAAAGTCGTACGGAGGGTTTTCCTAGCGAGATCAGAATCGGGCCCTTAGTGATGTTTTAAAGAAAGATGCAAGGCCTTATTTGCAACAGGGAATTTGTAAACATTAATTATGAAATTGTCCTACAGTAGGTATGACTAATGCACACTCTAAATCTATCAGATCCACCAACCTGACTTTTCCATAGGGGTGAATGGCATAGAAGATAAGTCACCCTCTATCAATCTGACCTCATACTCCATGACAAGATTACACATCCAAGCTCAGTGGAGGAAAGAGGAAGAGGGAATAAAGTAGCAGCCGTTCGGTCTGTCTTCATTTAGAAAAATCTGCTTCTGTAAGAGGTAAAATATGTAGTTAAATATACATGAAAAGGAATCTTCCTAATATCTACAGGAATTTCACTCACCTATTTACTGATTGCTCACTTTCACTTTAGACCTACTGGAAAAGCAAAAGTATGTTTCTCCATAATTATCACCATAACTGTTGCAACCCATCTCTCCTGAAATTGTACTCACAACTGAGATATTACTTGGGGTTGCAAGTGTCTTCACACAATTAGTTCATTCACACCAACACAATCAGAGTACTTTTAAATATCTGGAACAGTAAATCTTACTTGGACTCTATTACTTGCCCTGGAGCATTCCAAAAGAAATTTGTCCCAAAACCCAGTTGAACCTGCACCAAATTAATTTGTTCAGTTTTAGTACACTACATATTGTGGATTGTGCCCAGTTTGACATGTTTGCATCTTCTTGGTGTTTTTGAGTCTAATGATTTCCACATGTATTCCACAGATTGCCACAATATTCCCCAAAAACCTTGTTTTGCAAAAGAAAATCAAAATACAAAAAGAAAACATCACAATTGCCAGAAAAATTTACGTCTGTCGCATCATCTGCTGATAATGCTTAGTACTCAGTCTCATAGTAAATCTAGAAATGTGAGGAAACATGAAGACGCTGACATGAGTCTGGTGAAGACGCCTACTCCACAAACAGGACAACAGGATTGCGAAGCAAAATATACTGCTTCCTTCTTCCTGTCATCCTGGCTGAGATGATAAACACTAGTAAACATCATCGGTTTGAAGATACTCTTCCGCCAAGATGGCTGAGTTGCGTGAGATATACAATCTGTCCTCTAAAAATCTATGCCTCAAACACAACTTCTCTTTCTTCATCTGAGTGAGCGTTAACTGTTAAGGTAAACTTTTCCCAGAACGTAAAATACATTCTTTACCTTGCTACTAATTTTACAGAATCTCCACAGTAGTATACAACTACTGTTTTTTTGCTTGACCTGATGCTTGATTTTGCTTTAATTGCCTTGTAAAATGTTTTATGTTTTTAACCCCATACAATGTTCTGGGTAGCATTAACACAAAAAAAAATCCAACCACAAAATAGTAAATGCTCACTGAAGAACGTCTTTTGCAAATCGTATTTAGGATATGCATTAACAACATGATATTTACCATCACCTAGTTGTTCATATTATATATTTATTTAAAACACCTTTTACATTTTTTATTTTTTTTAGAATTACTAGTTATTTCAAAACACATTGTATACAATGACATACAGTTCATTACATTTCATTTTACTTTTTAACTCTTCCCGTATATTATCGAAATAATCTAGTATTATTGGTTTGATTGATTACGCTCACCACTCAAGTGATGAAAGATCCACAGTGTAGTGACCGGGATTAATCCCTATTCACCTTTTGGTCCAATATACTTTTTCATAAGCACTTAAGCCATCTTTATGAGTGAAATTCCCCAGCTGTGGCAGTGGTGAAACTCCAGCCCAATATAATTAAACCCTGAGGGACCACTAATAAATGAGGAATTACTCAGAAAATTAGTAATTCCAAGTCTGATCTCTACAGTAATTCCTCATTTTCCCTGGAATTTCATGTGTGGATATCAACTGTTTTCTGCACCCAAAAGTTCCATGTGATAGTAAAAAACTTAAATTTCCAATGTGGCTGTTAATTGCTGATAGTGGCACCATTGGAATTATGAGGCCACCTGTATTCAGGGCCTTCTTGCATATACAGTACGCAAGAAGTACTTCTGAGATTTAATCAAATACACTTTACTTACCCCCTGGTTACAGATGTCTGTCTTCTATCTTTTACCAGATGCTCTTACATTTTAAAAATGAATTAGATAGTGGTTTTCATTCAATTAGTAAATACCTCCTCCAACAACATTTGAAATCCCCTTTTCCTGGTCCAACACCTGAGCAGTATCCCTATAGGAATGAATTATGTAATAGTGGTATCCTAATGTTGCTTCCACATCCTACATCACTGCAAAAACCCTTGGAGTCTTGATTTAATCACAATTGAAAACTAGAGAAGATAACATTCTCCACTGCTTAAACCATCAAATGTAATATCACCAGATGGCCTACCCTGCTGATTTAGATTCACCCATCCATAACTTATTATAACCAACTCTGTTAATTACATTACTGAATTCAAATAAAGCTCAATCTATTGGAGAAGTTTCTTTGTAATATATGGATTGCTAATTGTATAATGCTTAGCAGTTATGTACACTCAAATATTCTTTCCTAAAATCTTATTGTTGGCGTCATTGATTTCGCTCTACTCTGCCACTCTAAAATGTATTAAATAAAACCTTGACAAATAGCTTTGACACTTTATTCACTGTGCTTTTAATTTTTAACTATCTGGAAATTTCTGATTGCCCATATTATGGATTGGACATGGAACAGTCTCCCTCAACATATTTGGAATACTTCCTGACATGCACAAAAAGAATAATTGATGGACAGAATGCTGAACAATGCCAAAAATTCAGCACAGATGAGGGGTGAAAACCCGAAACTGGTCCTAGGATGCTTGTTTCCGGCCCAAGGAGGACTTATCTTGGCAGTTTGGGCTGGACTGTTCCCATGGAGCGCAAGGTCAAGGATGATTTGAATATGGCATGGTCCAAACTTGGGTGGCATGGTGAGCAAAAGATCGATGGATTAAATCCAGATCTGTGACTGAGGGTGAGTGTTTGAAATGTTTCAGCACTCCGTCCATCATCTTGTGTTTTGCAATGTTCGCCCTAAGTGGCCAGGGTTTGCCCAGAAGTGGGTCCCTTGTTCACTGTGCCACTGGATTTAAGCTAGCCTGACTGATGAGGGGTCCTAGGATGCTGGTTTCTGGTCTATGGAGGACCTGGCTTGGCAGTTCGGGCTGGACTGATCCCATGGGGAGTAGGGTCAAGACTGATTTGCATATGGCTGGGTCCAAACTAGGGCGGCATTGTGAGCAAAAGAACGATGGATTAAACCCAAACCCGTGACTGGTTTCAGCGCTCCCTTCATCATCTTGTTGTATTGCTACTTCCTGACTTGGTCCTGGCTGAAGACATAGGACTGTGTCATGTGCCCTCCTCAGAGTGCACTTATTCTAAACACCACAGAGGTCACCCCTCCAAGTCCTGCTTCTAAATGATACTTCTAAAATAGCACCATAAGAGCACATTCGCACTCCACTGTTTTCCTCTATTGGTAGTGGATGTTATAATGAACCATAGTACACGTTCATGTACATTAACATGAGTGTTTACTAATACTAATTTTCGGTTGATTGACCCAAACATTTTTACCTCAAGCACCATATGCCAGAGCCTACTTTAATTTGCCCAGTTTCAGCCAGGTTTCTTTCAGCATGTCCCTTTTCTTGAATGGAATACAGTTTTTGTATTGTTGTCATAGGAATTTGCAAAGCTTTGCTGCAAGCTGTAAACTTAATTTCTCTCTAGTTAGAACATTGTTAGGTCTGGCCAAGACACAGCTTTAATATTTCATAATGATGATGATATACTATTTATACAGAACAAATAGCTACCCAATCAGGTGTCCTGATGCTATACAACTACCAGTGCACAGATCTAGCCAGGCCTTCAAAGTTTTTGGAAGTTTAAAGAAGTACTCTACTGCCCAAAGAATAATTGGCAGTGAATTCCAGATCTTATGGGTGAAGTATGAAAATGTTCTTCCATCCAGTCGGGCATTCTGCTTACAAAGCACCAAAAGTAGCAACCCCTCTGAGGAACATAGTGGTCATCTAGGGATATAACAAGATAGCAAGTTTGAATTAATTGATGCCCTTTATATATAGAAGGACTTATGACAAAAGCATAGAAGTTTAAAACTGAGAAGCTGCTGGACTGGAACCCAGTGAAGGGTTTTAGGTGGGTGGAAGTGCAGCTCCAAAGGGGCAAGCCCAGTAAGAACCTAACTGTGAAGTTCTGAACTTGTTGAATACTTTGAATGGATTGCTTTGAAAGTCCACAATACAGGGAATTGCAATAGTCAATGTGAGTCAATTGCACAAACCACTGTATGCCGTATGACCTCAGGTAAAAGAGTAAGGACTTTGTGCAACAGGCATAAGTAATAAAAGCACAAGGACCAGACAGCATTGATGTTATTTTTCAGGGATAATTTAACAACCATAATAACTCTGGGATTTCTCACTGATTCTGTAAGAGATGGAGAAGTGCCCAGTTCTGCAGGCCACCATGAGCGGGGCCAGATTGGAATGCCCATCCAAATAGCAGAAGCTATCTAATTTTTTATCACTCTTGAATACACTATCATTCCACCCCACACATTTAGGACTTCCTCACACTTGCATCCTTCACCATACGACAAGAACAATAAAGGATCCCCACCAAAGCAACCCTTCGTGGGGGCCATAGGGCATTGCAGTGCCGGCCCTGTGAGGAGCTGTGTGAGGGCACCAGGAAAGAATCCTTACGATTCCCTCTCCACATTGCGTCTCTCTCTTCTTTCTGATAGGAACAGTACCTTCCTTGTTGGTTTATGTACAGTCACTTGTAATCACTCACATCACTGCCCTTCACCCAACCATCCAAAGCCTTGCAAACAAAATCCTCAAAATCAACCCAAGACTGTTGGGGCAACTTCTGACTGTCCCTACATTTGCCTATACTTTCCAGGGGCCAGACAATGCTTCCTGACTAGATTGCCTTTAATGAGGGTATACCTCATCCTGCCTCCCTTCCCTACAGCTTACAGCGCATCCTTCCCTTCACTGGGAATGTACCTCCAGAAAATGGCTCCCGAATCCTCCTCAGAGACCTTGCGCATCTCCATATGGACCCCCCTGTCTCCACTGGGCACTAAGGAATCACTGCCACCACTGCTGCTGCACCATGTGCATTGCTTAGCTTTAACTTTCAGTTGCTTGAGACTCACTTCATAAGCCATCAAAATCTTTTCCTCCTCCAAGACTCTATGAACCTTCTTCTCCAGTGCTCCAGGGCTAGCCTTTTCTCCTCTAAAGCCGTCCTTTTCTCCTATGGAGCTGCTTTCTTTTCTTCTGCAGTCGCTCTCTTTTCTTTTGCAACAAGTTTCAATTTTACAAGCTCCAGCTTGAGCAATGTCTCAGCCTTTCTGTGTTCTAGTTCCCCAGGGGACAGTTTGAGGGAGAATACAGTGCTCCCTGCTCTGGCAGGGGACTTTACTCCTGTGGGCAAGTTATCCATCTCCTCATCAGGGTGAATCACCTCAGGACCTGTGGCCAGGTTCTACTCCTCTTCTAAGTTCACTTCCTACTAAAGGTCATCCTCTTCCTACTCCTCTTGGGTGGCCTGCATTCTCCTGACTTCCTCAAAGGCTCTGAAGACAACCTGGAGGTCCACTTTGGTGGCCTTCCTCCTATTCAGCACCCTCTCCTTGCAAAGCCTCTGTAGCTCTGCCTTGCTGAGGTTAACAATGTTGATCAGCCCCATCTCCATTGTAGCACAAACGATATGAGCAAAATTGAATTAAATGTCAAATTATTTTTGGTAATTTCAGTGTTCCACAAAATCACTGAGTGGCAGTGATTTTGTGGGACTAACCTGGTCCCTGTATCAGGCCCACGCTCTATCACGGTTGGCCTGAACTTGTGACTTTCCCCTGGTCAAGCACAACCAGATGAATGGTGCTTTTTAGGCACTATACTTACCTAAATATTTAAACTGCATACCTCTGGTTCTACTGATTGGGTTTTTGTTGTTCTAGCATAATGTTTTAATTAAAATGTACTCTATTTTCCCAAGATGGGGGACTTTTTCTTATATTTTATTTTCACTTTATTGCCATTTGTGTGGTGCATAAATACTTTACACATTACCTTTAAGTTAAGCCTAACTGCCTTTGTGCCAAGCTACCATAGGGTTAATCACAGGTTAATTGGTGACTTTTGTGGTTCACCCTGACAGTGATTGAGGTTGTAGCTTGAGCAGGGTCTTCATCCCCCACAGTCAAAAACTCAATTTCTACAGTTTGTCTTTCTTATAATTCTGATGCTAGTGTGTGTGAAAGGACATAAGGCCAAAAGAGAGAGATAAAAAGTCAACTTTATCTTATTTAACTACCCATTGCAGGTACCCTGTTTCATTGCCAACAGTAGCAGTGGCTTCAGGAGGTGACTTCCTTTGTGACACCTATCACGAAGAGCAGAATGTGTTTGGCAAATGTAAATGTAAGACAGAAGCTCTACCACAAAACATGCCATATGATTTTAGATTATTCATCTTCAAGGAGAACTGGTACCAAACGGTAAAATCTATGCTCACAGTGAGAGGCAAGTTTGGCTCTCAAGGTCCCCAGCCTCTTTGTTTTTCATCCTCAATAAAGGCGCAACTTAAGGGCTTTTGTAGATTATTATACATTGATTTATTTCTTGGTCAATAACGTGTACTTTCTACCCCTTATTTTGTTCCTATTTGGTCAAGTCAATTGTTCCACGATCTATACCAAAGTGGAATTGAGACACAAATATCTGGTTGAAATATGCAAGGTTTATATAGAGGAAGATGGCCTTCCGTACCAAGTTTTGCATTATTGAATGTTGGCATTCTAAAAGTATCATTATTTTCTGCTTAATATGACATCTTCATGGCAATCAAGCATTGTCACTAAAATGGGTTAGCCAATGCCGTCCCTCACTGTGGTGTTGCAGTAAGACAAGCTGTCAGCAACCTCTAACCCAATGATCATTCCAGAACAAAAATCATAGTTGCAGTCAATCATGGTAATATCAAAGCAAAAGCACCTGCTACCAACCTAAGGCTTTGTTGTGAGTTCAGCACTGTGCATGGCTAACCACTTGTACTGCAATTCCCTCCCATAGAAAATAATGGAGGTAAGGTATTCAAATAAATCCCTATAGGAAATACCGTTCAAATACATTTGATTATTTAAAATAGTTACAAATATCAATAAATATAATTTCTTTTACAAAACTGATTACAAATAGTGCCCATTTATTGTTTAGTTACACAATATTTAATAACCCACATTAATTTAATCATAATGTAACATTACATTTTATTTAAAGTAATTACATTAATTGTAATTAATTCTATAAACCCGTGTTATCCATTCTTGAAATCTGCAGACAAAAATGTGTCCGAGTTTTGACATACAGAGCAGCCACCTGGGGATTTTGCAACTGTTTAATATTACAGAATGAAGAGAATTGCTTATCTAGGTGATTGCTAGGACTTCCACATCAAGCCCTCATTTTTGCACAGATGAGGAGTTGGGGCTTCATTTGTTGAGGACTGCATTAAGCTTGCACCACTCCGCTTCTGGATTTCAATTTGGGCAAATTAACAGGCCAATATAAATAGTATGATGATTAATGATTGGTTGGCCTGTGATTGGAGTCTTGAGATTCAATGGCTTAGATACATTAAGAGCATTACGGAATTCTAGGGCAGACCGAAATTGTTTACTTTCACAAGTCAGATTGTTAAGGGAGATGCAGCAAGGGTAAAAAGCTATTCTTGTCTCTCTGTAAGATGATTCGAGAAGAAGATGAACTTAAAAAGCCCTCTGTTAAGGATTCTATTTTGCTTCAAACTAACGGAGGCTTAGAACTCTACCATGACTATGTACGAGATGTGTGGGAAAGGTCCCTAAATTTCGGCTAGGCACTATAAGGTGACATTTGGGCTTTCCCTTTGGACAATAAGAATCAAGGTCACTTTTAATGTACCCTTGTGATGAGGTTTCCACACAGATCTTGACACATTTCATCTTCTTTTGTAAATATTATGCATCTTTTAAATGTAAAAATGAATTGCCAGTCTTAAATCTTACAGTTTATATCACCATAAACCTGCACTACAATTATTTCGTATGGTACCCAGTCCCTTGGAGTCCTTTGTGATTGGGAGCTTTTTAAAAATTGCCATCCGTCTACGTAATTTGATTAATTTTTAACATAAAAATTGTATATATCTTCTTTTTAATTTTTCTCTTTTTAACATGTACTAACTGTACTGTATTATTGCACGTGTTTTTATGATTGCTGCAAAACAATGTAGCTTATTGAAAGTTTGAAAAATTAGTTCAATGCACCAGGTTTAATAATTACTTGTGCAAATTAAAAAATACTTTTTCTTCAGATGTGAATTTATTTTTTGTTTAAACATCAGAACCATTATTTTAATCTAATTTAATATATTTCAATTCATCGAAGCTTTAATTCCATATATATTTATTAGTCCTGTAGCATTTTTCTATTTTGTTCTACATTTAAAGTAAATACATTAAATGAATTTGCATGAATATTTAACATACAAATATTTGTAATATTTATGTTTGAGTTACATAGAATTTTTAATATTTTCCCTATTCCTTACCAAAGGGATGTTCAGAGAAAAAGAGGGGGGAGAAAAAATGGTCCCGATCCCTAGGTAACCGTGTTATTGAGTTTAGTAAGCGTTGAGTGTTTGTCCTTAACAGTGGGCGATCCCCCGCCCCACTGGTAGTAAACAAGTATCAGGAGGGTGTTAGGACAAATCTTAATTATTCGTTAATGTTTGCATAGAAAAATTCCATGAAGAACGGTCTTGAGTCAGTGTAAATTCTGTTTAATTGCAGTTGCATAGGATACTGGTAATTTCTCAAGGTTGGGCAACAGCAAAGTTCAGCCAACACGTGTTTCGCCCCATTACATGGCCTGCTGGCCTGGGGCTTCCTCAGGGCGTATGGAGTTGTAGAGGGGCTCTGATAGTTCCGTAAATAATGAGAAAAAACATCCGTGATCTATTTGTCAGATATTGAAAGGCGCGTCGCCTTGGGGCAGTATCTCCTCCGGTCGGTGATAGCCGACCGGAGGAGATACTCAAGACTGCTCTTCATGGAATTTTTCTACGCAAACATTAACAAATAATTAACCCCTTGGGTGCCAGGCCTTTTCCCCTCCTGTGCCTGGCGCTTCCCTAGTGGGTGTGTGTCATGACGAGATAGCCTCGTCATGGGCACAGCGCGACTGTGCTCCATGACGAGACCATCTTGTCATGGGCACAGAAGAGGTTAAGATTTGTCCTAACACCCTCCTGATCCTTACCAAAGGGAGTATCTGCAATCAGGGGGATCTCCCCCAGGCAAAGTAGATGTCATTTTGTGGGTAAGACAGAATATCGAGGCACAAAAATTTGAACTCCATTAATATCCAGTTGGAAAAATCGTGTAATGGAAATATCGAGTGGAAGAATATCGTTGTCAGGAATATTAAGTAATTTATTTGTAATGACTTATTAATTAGTTTTAATTAATATTAAATAATTAATTGATAATTAATTATGGCAATTGTGTAATTGTTTAGGTGAAAGTTGTAGGGCTAATAGGGGTAAAGGGTGGGAAGTATTTTTTTTTAATTAATTAATAATTAGTTGTTAATTAATATTAATTATTTAATTGATAATTCATTATGGGAATTGTGTAAAAAAAATAGGGGCTGGTTGGGGGGTTAATATGGGCAAAGTGTGGGAAGTAATTCACTTTTAATTAATTAATAATTAGTTGATAATTGATATTAATTACTTAATTGATAATTATATTAATTGTCTAATTTTTCAGGGGTGTGGGTTTTGGGTTTATTGGGTTAAAGGGTGGAGAGTAAATCATTTTACTTATTTTATAATTAGTTGTTAAATACTATTAGCTATTTAATTGAAAATTCATTTTAATTGAGTAATTAATGTTTTTAAAGTTCATTTTTGGGTGTGGGTTGTGGGGATTATAGGGGTAAAGGGTGTGAATGTAATTAATTTTAATGAAACATAATTTGGTTTGTTTAATTGATAATTAATTATGTTGATTATGCAAATACATTGTTTTTACATGTTAGATGTGGGTTCTGGGTTTTGAAGGGGCATGGGGTGGGGAGTAAATACATTTTAAGCAATTAATAATTTTATTAAAATTAATATTCGTTATTAATTTAATACTTATTTGTGTTTTGTGTGGGTATATTGTGGGAAGTACATTGATTATATTGAATTAATAATGCATATTTAATAATTGAAAATTAATTTGTTGATGAATATATAATAATAGTGTAATTAATGTTTTAGGTGCAGGTTGTGAATTTGTGGTCCTATAGAGTGGGAAGTAACTAATCTAAATTTCTCTGCTATCCAACACTGTCCCTACTGTTGAATTTACTGGAGAGGGAATGGTACATTTTACCCCTCCGCAATCCAACACTTTCCCTACTGTTGTACTGTTGTACTGACTGGAGTGGAAATAGTAAATTTTGCCCCTCGACAAACCAGTGCTTTCGGTACTGTTGCACTGACTGTAGTGGAAATAGTAAACTTTACCCCTCCGCAATCCAACACTTTCCCTACTGTTGCACTCACTGGAGTAGGAATAGTAATTTTTACATTTCCGCTATCCAACACTTTCCCTACTGTTGCACAAATTGGAGTGGGAATAATACATTTTACCCCTCTGATATCCAACACTTTCCTTACTGTTGCATTTACTGGAGTGGGAATGGTAAATTTTCCCCCTTCGCAATCCAACACTTTCCCTTATGTTGCACTGACTGGAGTGGGAATATAAAATGTTACCCATTTTATTGCTGTGTTCAGTGTGGTGGGAATAGGAAATTGTACTATTTTGCAATGTTATATTTTATGTAATTTTATATGTATAGTAGTTAGAATAGTAAATCTTATTTTTGTGTGGTGTAACATATTTTGTTACTGTTGTGTTGTTTTAGCTGGGAGTAATTATGTTTATATTTATTTTTTTGAAAAAAAAATATTTTTAATGTGGTGGGAAGTGTATAGATGTTTATTTTAATTTGCAATGATTTATTTTATGTTGCAATTTATATAATTATGTGTTTGATTTATTATAATAATGATATTATAATTTGCAATTTTTTTTATTTGCAACTTGTTTTAATTAAATTGTAAAATATGTGTGTTGTTTAATTTTTATTCTAAATTAAATTGATTCCCTTTTTTAGTTTATGTTTTTGGTATATTTAAATATGTCTCCCAGACAGGGTCGGGCCTCGCCAGAGCACGGAAACGGCCCTGCTGGCAGTAGTAGAGGAAAGCAGAAAAATCCTCGACTCAGGAGGTTCCAGTGCCATCATTCTCCTCGACCTAAGCGCAGCGTTCGACACGGTGAACCATGTGACCCTAATTAACCGTCTGAGGAACATAGGAGTCACAGGCACCGTGCTTCAATGGCTGCGTTCCTTCTTAGAAGGAAGAACCTTTCACGTTTTTGAGGAGAAAGTTATAACTGAACCGGCCAACTTAACAAGTGGGGTCCAGCAGGGCTCCTCTCTCAGCCCGACCCTTTTTAACGTTTATATGGCACCCCTGGCAGACATAGTAGCCCCCTCTGGAATCCGCATAGTGACCTATGCGGACAACACGCAACTGGTGGTGGCACTCAGTTAGGCAGAACATAACATCAACAGTCTCCATTCCTGCCTAGAAGACATTTCAGAATGGATGGATAGTTCCCAGCTCAAGCTTAACGGTGGAAAAACCAAGATTATGGTCTTAGGTAACCACAGCAGCTTCCACCCCAACAGAGGTGCCGATTCCGATCCTGGAAAAACCGGGTACGAACCGTCGGACGGAGGGTTTTCTCCGTCCGACTCGTACCCGGTTGTAAAAGTATAGAAACATGCAAGTACGATTCGTACGGAAACACCATTTCCGTACGATTCGTACAAAACACCAACCGAGGAAAATAAACATACAAATGACATCAGGAAAAGCGCCGACGTGACGTCGGTACGCATGCAGCCTGCGTTCCACGAACCAGGAAGTACGATTCGCACCGACGTCACCCCGCACGGAGAATATTTTCCGGGAGCCAAAAACTGCCGGGAAATCAGGACGACGTGCACAAGGAGCACCTGTACGCGACGGACAGACATGGACCCGAACCTACGTGTCATCCCGGCCCTCATAGCAGTCGACCTCCTCTACAGGTACCGACGCAGACGCCGCAGAAGGTCAGAACAACAACCAGGGGCAAAGGGGGGGGGGGGCAGGGCAGGACACAAACCCCCCACCCAAGTCACACAGCACACATGATCTGGACATACCTGACCTCCAGGCCCTGGTCACTTTGAGGGGGTGGGGGCGTGTCCAGCAACGCCAGCGTCCGCCACAACGGAAGTGGGCGACGACGCGAACCGGCAACACAACAATACAGGTACGTACCTTACCCACGCCTTAAGAGTGTGGGTACGAGTCGTACCACGCCCACCCCTACGTCACCCCAACAATGGCGGTATGGCCCGTACCCATGTGCCAAAGGCCTGGGTACGGGCCGCACAAGCATTCCACAGCGTGGGCACGGGTACGTACAGACCGTACCCCCACCCGCATATGTATGGAGCGTACCCCCACCCCAACAGTGTACGTACGGACCGTACCCCCACCCGCGTATGTATGGAGCGTACCCCCACCCCAACAGTGTACGTACGGACCGTTCCCCCACCCGCGTATGTATGGAGCGTACCCCCACCCCAACAGTGTACGTACGGACCGTACCCCCACCCGCGTATGTATGGAGCATACCCCCACCCCAACAGTGTACGTACAGACCGTACCCCCACCCGCGTATGTATGGAGCGTACGGACCGTACCCCCACCTGCGTATGTATGGAGCGTACCCCCACCCCAACAGTGTACGTATGGACCGTACCCCCACCCGCGTATGTATGGAGCGTACCCCCACCCCAACAGTGTACGTACGGATCGTACCCCCACCCGCGTATGTATGGAGCGTACCCCCACCCCAACAGTGTATGTACGGACCGTACCCCCACCCGCGTATGTATGGAGCGTACCCCCACCCCAACAGTGTACGTACGGACCATACCCCCACCCGTGT
Organism: Triturus cristatus; assembly: GCF_964204655.1. Classification (NCBI taxonomy): domain Eukaryota; kingdom Metazoa; phylum Chordata; class Amphibia; order Caudata; family Salamandridae; genus Triturus; species Triturus cristatus. The sequence goes on along the minus strand of NC_140589.1, from coordinate 1,456,844,989 downwards.
ATGTATGGAGCGTACCCCCACCCCAACAGTGTACGTACATACTGTACCCCCACCCGCGTATGTATGGAGCGTACGGACCGTACCCCCACCCGCGTATGTATGGAGCGTACCCCCACCCCAACAGTGTATGTACGGACCGTACCCCCACCCGTGTATGTACAGAGCGTACATGGCCAGATGTAGGAGGGGTGGGTGTGGAGTCCTCCCAGCAGTGCCCAGACGCAGGAGGGGTGGGTGTAGAGTCCTCCCAGCAGTGCCCAGACGCAGGAGGGGTGGGTGCAGAGTCCTCCCAGCAGTGCCCAGACACAGGAGGGGTGTGTGCAGAGTCCTCCCAGCAGTGCCCAGACACAGGAGGGGTGTGTGCAGAGTCCTCCCAGCAGTGCCCAGACGCAGGAGGGGTGGGTGCCTATCACTACCAGCAGTGCCCAGACGCAGGAGGGTGGGTGCAGAGTCCTCCCAGCAGTGCCCAGACACAGGAGGGGGTGTGTGCAGAGTCCTCCCAGCAGTGCCCAGACACAGGAGGGGTGTGTGCAGAGTCCTCCCAGCAGTGCCCAGACACAGGAGGGGTGGGTGCCTATCACTACCAGCAGTGCCCAGACGCAGGAGGGGTGGGTGCAGAGTCCTCCCAGCAGTGCCCAGACACAGGAGGGGTGTGTCCAGAGTCCTCCCAGCAGTGCCCAGACACAGGAGGGGTGTGTGCAGAGTCCTCCCAGCAGTGCCCAGACACAGGAGGGGTGGGTGCCTATCACTACCAGCAGTGCCCAGACACAGGAGGGGTGTGTGCAGAGTCCTCCCAGCAGTGCCCAGACACAGGAGGGGTGTGTGCAGAGTCCTCCCAGCAGTGCCCAGACACAGGAGGGGTGGGTGCCTATCACTACCAGCAGTGCCCAGACGCAGGAGAGGTGGGTGCAGAGTCCTCCCAGCAGTGCCCAGACACAGGAGGGGTGTGTGCAGAGTCCTCCCAGCAGTGCCCAGACACAGGAGGGGTGTGTGCAGAGTCCTCCCAGCAGTGCCCAGACACAGGAGGGGTGTGTGCAGAGTCCTCCCAGCAGTGCCCAGACACAGGAGGGATGTGTGCAGAGTCCTCCCAGCAGTGCCCAGACACAGGAGGGGTGTGTGCAGAGTCCTCCCAGCAGTGCCCAGAAACAGGAGGGGTGTGTGCAGAGTCCTCCCAGCAGTGCCCAGACACAGGAGGGGTGTGTGCAGAGTCCTCCCAGCAGTGCCCAGACACAGGAGGGGTGGGTGCCTATCACTACCAGCAGTGCCCAGATGCAGGAAGGGTGGGTGCAGAGTCCTCCCAGCAGTGCCCAGACACAGGAGGGGTGTGTGCAGAGTCCTCCCAGCAGTGCCCAGACACAGGAGGGGTGTGTGCAGAGTCCTCCCAGCAGTGCCCAGACACAGGAGGGGTGGGTGCCTATCACTACCAGCAGTGCCCAGACGCAGGAGGTGTGTGTGCAGAGTCCTCCCAGCAGTGCCCAGACACAGGAGGGGTGGGTGCAGAGTCCTCCCAGCAGTGCCCATGGAACGCAAAGGGTGGAGTACCCACAGATACAATGCCCACAAATGTCAGTCAGGTGCACAAAGACCCTGCAGTACATGTACCACATGTGTGCGAGGCTGGGAGTACACACATGCATAGCACCTAAAAGAGAACATGTCCACATGAAGTCATGTCAACAGTCTACATACACAAGTACAGTGACCACCAAGGATGCCACGAATGATGCAGGTGGAGACATCGCTCAGCATGCATGTGCAAAGTTGAAGGAGTCCGTCACACACCAAGCTGATGTAGACACAGCTCAGCACCACATATTGGAAACACCCTGCAGGGAAGATGTCAGGTTACACAGAGGAAGGAACACACCTTGGGACGATGTCACCATGAAGTAACTGCTTACATGAACAAATTAATTTAGCCAACAGCTTGTGATGGCACACAGATACCAGGGTCCACCCTATGACCTGCACAAGACTACATTTCCCACACACCCAACACATTATCACCACCCAAAATCAGGGAGCAGGTCCACCAACAGCAATACCAGATAAACAGTAGTGTTCCATGGAAAAAACAAATAGCTTTATTCAGCAGGATGTAAGGAATAATCATCAGAAATGTCAATATATACAAGGCCCATAGGGCAGTCCATGACTCCAATCCGGATGGGGGACACAGTGGGACGTGTGTCCCCTAGCTTGCCTGCACAGTCAGACTCCTTTGTCTTCCACGGGGGGGGGCATCATGTTGGGGGGAAGGACCAGGCACCGCAGGGACAGGAGGGGCAAGGGGAGGTGTTGTGGGTGCAGGGACGGACGACTCCAACACAGGGGGTGGGGCAGCGCCAAAGGTGGATTGGAGCACGGCGCTGCACACTACTGCCAGGTCGCCCAGCATCTCCCCTGCACCCGAAGGAACCACAGGCCCCAAGGAGGGGGGGGTGGGAGGGATGGGTCGCAGTGCTACTGGTGGAGGGTGTGGACAGGGGGGGCTCAACTCCCCTGGCGGTGTCCTGCCTCCACCGCTTGCGGGGTGGTGCCACACTGGGGCTGATGGACATACTGGGCAGGACTGACCCTGTGTCCGACTCTTGGCCAGGAGAGCTGAGGGGAGTGGATTTGGAGGGAGTGGATTTTGCAGAATGCGGACTCCCACTCTGGCTGCGTGTCTTACGTTTGCCCCCCGACCCAGTGGGTGTGCCTACTTCACCCTGTGTGTGCATGACAGGAGGTGTGCGCTTGTCCTTCCCTGCTGGTGTGATGCCTGTGTCTGGTGTGGTGTGTGCATGCTGACGTCTGGGTGTACGTGGGACAGGCATGGGAGTGGAAAGTGTGGAAGGGGTAGGGGTAGGGAGTGGGACGAAGCGCTACAGGAGACCCACTGCTGCAGTCAGTGTCGAGTCAATGGACCTCAGCAAGTTGCGTTGGTCAGCCTGCGATGCTGAAATGCCCTCAATGTATGCCTCCATGTTGTTCAGCACTCTGCTGTGGCCATGGAGGACATTAAGCATCGCAGCCTGACCAACCTGCAACTGCCGCAGGATGTCCACAGACTCGGCATTGGCGGCAGCAGTGGAGACAGGGGCAGGGGGTGCGGTGCCTGGCAGGAAGGAGACACGTGGTGACCTAGCACGCCGGGAAGGGACACAAGCAAGTGGGAGGCGGCTGATGGCAATGGAGGGGGCGGGGAGAGATGTTGTGCTGCTGTCAGCTGTTGGAGCAGCCTCCGCCCCCTCGGAGAGGTCAGCCTCGGACCCGTCAGCTTCATATTCTGTGGTGGCAGTGGACAGGTCCTCAGCCTCACTCCCCTCGGCCTCAGTTCCACTCGATGTGCCAGCTAAGATGTCACTGCTGGCACTGGTGCTCGGTCCCTCCGCACGGTCCGTGCCGGTGTCTCCATCCGTGTCCCCCGACGATGCTGTGGGCAAGGTGAATAAACAGGAATTAATCAGACACCTGTATACATATGTCACATGAGTCAAATCTACATAGGTTACAGTGCATAGCCTGAAAAGAAAGATGAGTAACATCTACAATACAAGGTACATATATAGGCCCTGCAACACACAGTTGGTTCACCCACCATGCCACTGAGAAACTATGGAGAGCATGACACATTTGCAAATGACATGATATGGATTTGGACAGAGGAGCCAGGTTCTGGGGACAATCCAGCACTGCATCTGCACCACACAGCGTTGCCGTAACTAGGGATGTGCAGGGACCATCTCCATGAACTTGAGGCACATGCTGCAAAGGTAATACTTAAAGACATGCCCAACATGAATGGGTCACTGCACCTTGAGTGTATGTCCAGACAAACATCACACACTGGCTAGACCAAGCAATGAGATTTCAGGTGTCGACATGTAGGCCTTGCCCGCACTAACCACCCCCTACATGAGACAATTTGATGAGACACAGGAAGCACTTGCATCTCTTAGTCTGGGAGAAATACACATGGGCTGCAAGAAACCCATATTGGACCCAAAATACCCCATGTGCGCCTGTACAACAATCTCATTTACAAATGTCCATCATCAGATAATTGTAACAAGACACACAGGCACTGGCCACCGTGAGTATGAACGCGGAAAATTAGGTCAGGCTGTACAGTGGACACTTGTAGAACACGTTACGTAAATATACATGGTGCCAGGGGACAATGGCTCAGAGCACATCCTATGCTGTAGACACTGAGAGTGTCCACATTTTGTGATGACACCCCTGATACCTAGCAAAATATGCCCCAGGGGACAGTAGTGGCCACAATATTCCATGGTCCTGAATGGTAATGACTGCAACACAGGCCACCATCCCTGCACTCTGCGTATCGCACACTCATGCACATCATGTCACAGGCCACAACATAGGACATGCTTGCTGTAAGGCATTACACTTCAGAGACATACTCCTATGTCTGGACTCAGCATCAGTGCAAATTGACATGGACCTCACAAGTACTGAACTGGACATGGCACAGGCAAGGTCCCAAAACCTGTTACACACCACCCCACACATGATGCTGCAAGCATTGGTCACGTGGATAAACTGCCAGCCCAGATGACCTTGTGAAAGAGTGACTACACACAGACCAGGGAACACATGGCAAGGAGGGAAAGGGAGGAAGGACAGCACCGCTATACTGTGGGTGACAGGACCTGCACCGCACATTTAAACACAGGCAGTGTATCCCTGCAACTGCGCACTTACAAATGCTGGTGACACACAACAAACACACATGTACCTACCCCCTTCCTGCTGCTGCTTCTCCCGTAAGCGCCTGTCCATGTCAGGAAAGACCACCGCCAGCACACGCTTGTGGATGTGGGTCAGTCGGCGACGCCCATGGTTCTTAGGGCCCACAGGTGAGTCCCCCAGCAGGACCCGTGCGATCCTCCGCGTCCAGCACCGGATATCCTGCCAGCGTTTTCTCACCTGGGCCAGGCGCCGCTTGCGACCCTCCGTCCTCCTCACGGCACTGACGGCGTCCCTCCAAATCTGCTCCTTGGCAGAGGCGCCTACCTGTGGGGTTGAAAAAGTGAGACTACATCAATACACCTGCCACATGTCACAGAGACACACATTAGAACAATTTTGCTGGTTTCAACAAGGCATAGTATGCAGCCAAAGCATTGCACCTTTGTCATAGGGACATTTTTCTCTGGGTAAGGGCAAATGCACCACGTGCCATTGAAAGTACACAGCTGGCATGAGGGGTACGACACTATAAATGATCCAGACTCACACTGTGCATCAGAAGGTACACCAGGATTATGTGCAGCACCTCAAAGCAGTCACATGCCACAGGCCACTGACGCTACCTCAGCAGAGTACACAGACACACACAGGCACAGTACATTCACCTGCCATTGCCAACTGCAGCTACAAACCTCACTCTGCACATGTGCCACTAGACTGGGGGGGCTCACAGGTGTGGGGCTGGCTCTGCACGTCAGACACACAGCACTGCTCCCTGCTCACATCAGATGGGCTGGGTATATCCATCCCTCATGCAGCTGGGGTGCTACACTCCACATATGCACCCACCCACATGACAGGGGACTTACACACACACCGATGTCCAGGGTACGAACTAAGGGTGGGCGTAGTTCGCGAAGTAGCACTTCGCGAAGCTACACAAAGTAAAGTTCGCACTACGCGAGCTATGCGTAGCACTTCGCAAACTGCGTAGTAACATGTTCGCACTGTGCAAGATGTTGTTTTCAATGATTGCACAGTGCGGACAAGCAACCGGCACTGTGCAATCATTGAAAATGGCATCTTGCACAGTGCGAGCTGTAGTTTTCTGCTGCTCGAGTAGATTTTTACTCGAGCGGCAGCTTTCTCAACGCGAACTGGTAGTTTCTCATCGCGAGCGGTCGCGAGCATACGCGACCCCTCGCAATGAGAAACCTGACCTCCTCGCGTTGGGAATCTCGCCGGGAGGTTTATTTTCCATGCTCGCGATCGCCAACTTGATGTTGCTGATCGCGAACAAGGAAAAAGTCTTGCCGGGATGTCATTTTGCTTGCTCGCGGTCGCCAACTTGACGTTGAGGACCGCGAGCAAGCAAAAAATGACCGCAGCACTACGCAACACTACGCTACGCGTGTTCGCACTGTGCTATGTGCAGTTCGCGTAGTGCGAAGTAGCGCGAACTTCGCAAACTACGCGAGCGTAGCGTAGTGCTTCACCCAGGCTTAGTACGAAAACATCATGTGGACACTCTCAGCACAGGTACGCTGAACAAACACACATCTGTGGGTACAGTCACCTGTCACACTGGGGTGACCACAGAATCAAATCAGGACTGTAGCAACAACATTCCCAGGAGGAGTAGCCAGGCAGAATGTGGCATGCACCATGCATTGATTGTCACAGTAAGCACTATGCAAGTGAGGAGTGCACACAGGAACTACAGCATGCTCTGCATGGGAGACATGAGGCCTTTCCCACCCTGGGACCCACTCTAAACAACATTGCATGTCTGTCACACATGGACACAATGCCAGAAGTCACAGTCACAAAAAAGGGCCACAGTCTGTGCTAGTGGACTCAGCACTCACCTGAAACCCTGGTCGGCCATACAGCATGGGGTACTGTGGGAGGATGACATCCAGCAATGCCACATTCTCCTCGTGGGTGAAAGGCTGGGCCCTCTACACAGACCTTGACATGGTGCCAGGGAATCACGAGCAGCAGCAGTGGTGTGGAATCAAATGATGTGCAGGCAAGTGCTCTCTCATGGGACCTGGCTGCCTTATATCTGCCTTGCTGCCCTGTTTCATGCACAGGAGTACAGAGTGATTGGTCACTCACATTTGCATCCTATGTTTCCTCCAATCCATTTAAACCTACCCCTGTGAGGGGGTTAGATTTTTTTAGCATTCAGCATGATGTAATTTCAACAACTTTGCAACAAAGTTGATTATTTCAAACCGACTTTTGCAGGCCACCTCATTCAACAAATTCAAAGTTTAAACTCGGTCTCCATGGCAACCAGCATGCATCTCTGGCTTCATGCTTGTCCCTCAAATGTCCCCTATGTAATTTGGAGATTCACACACAGGTACGGTGCGTTCCAGGGCCCTAGGGCACCCCAGATGCATAGCAACGGGCCGTACAGGCGTGTGTACGGTCCGTATCACTATGGGTATGCATACGCGAGCACACCCATAGTGATAGTGAGCGTACAAGCGTGTGTACGGTCCGTATCACTATGGGTACGCATACGCGAGCAAACCCATAGTGATACGGACCGTACACACGCCTGTACGCTCACTATCACTATGGGTGTGCTCGCGTATGCGTACTCATAGTGATACGGACCGTACACACGCGTGTACGCTCACTCTCACTATGGGTGTGCTCGCGTATGCGTACCCATAGTGATACGGACCGTACACACGCCTGTACGCTCACTATCACTATGGGTGTGCTCGCGTATGCGTACCCATAGTGATACGGACCGTACACACGCCTGTACGCTTACTATCACTATGGGTGTGCTCGCGTATGCGTACTCATAGTGATATGGACCGTACACACGCATGTACGCTCACTCTCACTATGGGTGTGCTCGCGTATGCGTACCCATAGTGATACGGACCGTACACACGCCTGTACGCTCACTATCACTATGGGTGTGCTCGCGTATGCGTACCCATAGTGATACGGACCGTACACACGCCTGTACGCTCACTATCATTATGGGTGTGCTCGCGTATGCGTACTCATAGTGATACGGACCGTACACACGCGTGTACGCTCACTATCACTATGGGTGTGCTCGCGTATGCATACCCATAGTGATACGGACCGTACACACGCCTGTACGCTCACTATCACTATGGGTAGGCCTACGGCAGCACTCCCATAGTGATAGGGAACGTACACACGCCCTCAGAGCGAATGTACGGTGCCTTTCACACATAACAGTGGTGACAGGCAGCACACAGAAGGGAATAGAGCTGACATACTTGTCCATGGATGGACATCAAGGCATTGTCTGTGCAGTACTACATGTGTGGGGCACAGGTGTGAAAGGCTGTGATGTGGCACATTACTCCTGAGTTGTGAAGGCAACAGATGTATGATGAGATGTGAACAGATGTTATGTGTGATGGTGCACTATGTGCCAGACATGCCCTTCACTCCTTTGACATGTGTGCATGTCGTAGAGAACACTTGAGATAAGCGTCACTGGCATGGCACAGTCAACAACACACGCAAGTGTCCCCTGATGCCCGCTACAGGGGTTACCACACCTGACATGTGACTACCCACGTTGCACGATGTGACTATGTAATGTATGTGTGGTGTGTTCCCATTAGCTTGATGTTGGTGTTCCCTCACATGCATCTGCAGTTGCTGCAACCAACATGTGTCTGTATGTAGATGGCCATGGCACACTGTTACGCACACCAGGCCACATGTGGTATCGGATGTAAGGTGTGTATGTATGCATGGGACACGGAGTAGCGTATCAAGGACCTGTCTTCATACTCTCAATGTATGTGTGATCAGTCATGACATGTACACCTTCATGGCAAGGTGTTTGGGCTGTCCTAGTGTTATGTCATGTGACCTGTGGCTGTAGTGTTCCGCTACCTGTCTCTGCAATCAACATCCTACATCTGCTGATATGTTGATGTATGTCACTCCTGTATTGCGTCTGGCTGTTCACTTACACTGGGACACAGCTAGTCCCATGCCATAGGATGTGGAGGTTCACAATCCCCGTGTGTAGCCGGGTCTTGGTAGGAGTGTCACCTGGCAGCCATACGTGTCCAGGGCAAGTAGCACATAGCTGACTCCGTATTTAGCATATGTGTATTGACAGATTAACATGTGCTCAGTACATATAAATTGTTGTTGTGGTGCACTCACTCTTCCTTGTCACTTCCAAATTACTGCAGAACGCCGCATCTTCCCCGAACAATTCCGGACTTGGCTGACATGCGGGAGAATGACTGTATACGCTGCTACCGCTTCCCCCAACCGTTGATTGAGGAGTTGACGGCAAGGCTGGCACCACACCTGCTACCGCTGCAGAGGTATCCTACGGCACTGACACCCAAGCTGAAGGTAATGGCAGCCCTACATTTTTTTGCCACAAGTACCTTTCAATATACCATAGCTCATGTTGGTGGCATGTCCCAGACCATGTTCAGCCGTGTGCTGCATGATTTTTTAGAGGCCATGTTGCTTCACCTGGATGAGTTTATCCATTTCCCAACTCCTGAACAGTTGACAGGTGTCAAGCGTGGATTCTATGCCCTGGGAGGGATGCCCCATGTCATTGGGTCCATAGATGGGACACATGTGGCTTTGGTACCACCACAGGCACAGGAGGTAGCGTACAGGAATCGCAAGCACTACCACTCCATCAATGCCCTTGTGGTGTGTCTGTCCAACATGGTGATTTCACATGTCTGTGCTCGTTTTCCAGGATCAGCACACGATGCTTACATCATGAGGCATAGCAGGGTGCCTGAAATGATGACGCAGCTGCGCAACGAACGAGCATGTGTTGTTGGTGGGTACACTCTGTCTGTCCTGTATTTTGCGTAGACTTCCTGCCCGACTGCTTCTCCTGTCCTACTTTTGACCATGTGGTTTCCATGTAGGGGACGCTGGCTATCCCAACATGCCATGGCTGATCACACCTCTCCGCAACCCCATCACGCCGGCCCAGCTCCGCTACAACACCGCCCATGGCCGGACAAGGCGAGTGATAGAGAGGACATTTGGCCTCCTGAAGAGCCGATTCAGGTGCCAACACAAGACCGGCGGCGCCCTCCCATATGCCCCGGTGAAGGTCTGCAAAATCTTCATGGTCTGCTGCATGCTGCACAACATGGCAGTTGAGAAAGCTGTGCCACTCATCCTGGATCAAGATGATCAGGACCATCCACCCGTGGAGGACGAAGGGCTTGGCAATGGGGCTAGTGATGTGGAGGATGTGGAGCCGCAGGAGGACATCCGGAGTCGGTTCATACGCGACTTCTTTGCTTAGTGGTGAGTACCAGTGTCTGAGTGTGCACGCATTGGTCCTTGTGTGGCATGTGTTGCAATGTGTGTGTCCATCTGCATCTATGCCACGTGAGTCAGAGGTGTGTGTGGATGTGTCACTCGAGTGATGGTGCCAGTGATGAGTGTATTTCCGCAGTCATAATTGTGACCTAGCATGTTGTCATCCTAATATGTGTCGAGTACATGCACATGCAAGTGGATGAGCTTTTTGTGGCTGACTTCTTGTGTGTCTCTCATCCCCAGGTACTTGCGCATGCCGTCTGCTGGTTCATTGTTGTGGCACTGCTATTCCTCATGGACACGTCATCGTGTGCTGACTCAGCGTTACACGCACGGACAAGTTTGGAAGTCTCCTTAGGGTAAGGGATGCATCAGGGGTGTATTGGGTGTGGCAGTTGTTTACGATGTGTGCACACTGCCCCTGTCGATGTTTGGTTCCTCTGCAGACATGTCGCATCACCATGGGACACATGACATGTAGGTGGATTCACCTGAATAGATGGTCAGACTTGTTGACAGTCATCTGTAATGGGATAGTGGATTGTGGTGAAGGCATCAATGTGTGTAACACTGCCCTCGGACACATACGGTTTGCATTGGCTTGACATGGTGTGGGACTTCCACATCAGAGGATCAATGGTGTATGGCAGCCTCTCCGTGAGCAGCAGTGGGTGTTTAGCTGTTACCCGACACTTGTGTGCCAGTTCCATGGATATCAAGCATTTGTGGTGCAGAAGGGGGGTGCCAGTGTTGGACCCACATGTTACTCCACATGACCTGTGTATGTGTACTCCGAGTTGCCTCTGCATTCCGGAATACATGAATAATAAAGGTATCCCTATGCCTCCAAGGTGCCTCTTCTCAGTCAATGCTGGTGTGTTGCCACGGTGCATACGGCATGTCTGGCATGGTTCTCAGTGATAGTGGCTATGTGTCTATGTGTAGAGTAGCAAGATTCAAGCTGTTTGTCTGGAATTAAACTCTGTATTGTGCATGATGTCCATGATTGTGTGGGTATTGTGACATGTGCCATCCCCATGCATCCAATGTTGGCCAGGCCACCATTCTCTGCATCCACCTGACTCAAGCTTGCAGGACATGGTTCTGCCACCTGTCTACACATACCTGGGTGCACCCCAGGACACTCCACATGATCCCTGACCTCTGTGCATGACTGTTGCTGTACTCAATATGTCTGTCGGCACGGTTGTGCAGCCACCCCCTCAGCTGGTTGGGCCCATCACGGGTGTGTATGGTGCTCCATGTCTGTCTTGCCTAATACATTGTGACCCATGTGTGTCCTGTGCCAGACTCAGGCCCCAGGGTATGGATGGTTGAAGTCATATGAGAACTCAGGCATGGTTAGACTTTACAAGACACATGTAATGTAATAATGCAAAATGTAGGCATCATCTCTTGATCGTGTAAGTTTTTATTTGTGTTGGGGTACATGTTGGGGGGGGTATGACAAGAGGGGCTTTCCGGGTGTGTGGAATCCAAAATTCACTGGGGGAGTTGGTATCCTTGCCATTGGAAATCATCAGAGTCCATGCCACAGTGTTTGTCAACATTGGTCAGACAGTGACCAGCAAGTCCATGTGGCAGAGAATGTCATTTGCTGATGTGCTGCTGTTGGGCCAGTGGGCCAGGTGCCAGGCCAGGTGTCCTGGGAGATGGTGCTGTTGCGCCAACCCTCACGGTCTTTTCCGTGGACGACCCGCCCTCCTGCGGGAACCCTCAGAAGCAGGCCGTGACGATACTTGGGATGCTCCGTCGGATGTATCCTCCTCCTCCTGATCCCTCCCTGTGGGTGGTGATGTTCTTCGCCTGGTGGCACAGGGAGGGCTGCCCATGTTGTCGGCTATCCAACGGAGTGAACGGTTAATTCCCGTGAGCACCGTCACGAGCTCAGCCTGTCTGTCCTCCATCCGTCCTTGGTGTCGCTGTTAACAGGCATGTTGCTCCGCATGTTGCTGGGCCTGGTGGGTCTTGATCTCCTCGAGGGTCCCCTTCATCTCGTTGAGGGTGGACACAACCTGGCTCATGCCCGTGGTGTCCTGCCGGTATGTGTCCAGGATGTTTCTAACATGGGAATATACCGGTTCCGCAGCCAACTGGTCAGGCTCGCGCCTCCGCCGTCCTCCACTCTCACCACCCCTGCCCACTTGCGCCTGGCCTGCCCTTGTGGGCACATCGGGTCTCCGGGACCCCTGAGGGGTGGCATTTGCGTTGTCGCCTGCCTCCTCCTGGGTGCCCGGTACACCGTGTCCCTCCTGCTCAGCCTGGCTGCGTTGTGGTGGTGGGGCAGGGATCCTGGGTGTCTCCTGGGATGTGGCAGGAGTGGGGGTGGTGGTTGGCCCAGTTGTACCTGACGCAGGTGCTGCAGGTGGTTGGACACCAGAGGGGCCAGGTTGGTCGGGGTCGTCCACAGAGTGGTGAGAGTCGTCGCTGCCGGTGGGGTCGTCATCCCGCAGGGACAGGTCCTGTGAGTCTTCCCCCCCAGTGTTGGGGGGTGATCCACGACGTTGACCTGTGTGTGAGAGAGACAGTGTTATTTTTGTTCCATGCAACATCCATGTTTCATTCGTTTCAAAGTTGGCACTTTTCCTCTGGGTATTTGGATATGTCTTGCATTCCACTCACAGTGCACTTGTGCATGGGTATGTCCCTTGGCCACAGCTTTGGAGACTTTACCTATGTGTGACACAGTCTTACTTGCTGCGTCAATTGTGACTGCAGTCAGCAGTGGAGTGAGCAGGTGTGGCGAGCCATGCATTGGCGCCTTCCGTGTTGCACTGTACGTGGGCAAATTGAGTTGTTCCACACACTTATATAATGCAGGTAGCTGGCGTTGTGCTCGTGCACAGGTTGACACATGGCCCAGTGTTTTGCCATGGAGAAGAGAGGGGGATTCAGGCACTGGCCACCCTTGTCTACATGCACGCAGTCCACCTGCTGACGAGCAGACATTCCCACACCACCCAAGGCTGAATTGGTCTCCCTGTGTCTCCCTTTCTCACTCCCTCTCTGTCCCCCTCTCCCTCCCTCCCTGTGTCAGCCTCCTCCCTCTGTCCGTCTCCCTGTGTCTCCCTCCCTCTCACTCCCCCTCTCCATCCCTCTGTGTGTCACCCTCTGTCACCTCAGCCCAGCTTCCTAGGCACACACTGTTTGCAGATCTTTGAATGGCCCTTGGCTTGTTCATGTGAGTTTGTTTCTGATCTCCAGGCACCCATTGGGTGTAATGTCTGTGTCTGCGCTGCTGCTGTGGTGGTGTGTGCTGCCACTCTTTCACAGTGTTGGCTGTTCATTAGCTGCTGTCATGTGCAAGAAGTGCCTTCACCCCCATGTCTTCATGCAAGGCGTCCGCCATTTGCAGGCAAGTCTTTCCTGTGTGGGGACACACTGTTTGTCTGGCTGTGACCTAGGCCATATGGGCAGAGGGCATTGTTGTGTGCTTCTGAGTTGCACTATGTGATTTTTGAGGCCCACACTCCCGCCATCCGGGTTACCGTGTCTTGTGTTGGTGTTTTCTGTGGCCTGTGACTTGGCATTGTCTAGCTGGGTGCATGGGGCATGGTGGCGCTAGTGGCATGTGCGTGTTTATGGAGTGTGGTTGAGTCATGCGATAGCTTTGGGGTGGTTGCGTGCATGATTGTGAGTTTGGTGGTGGATGACGTTCCCCGCATGTGAGGTGAGTTGTTTGTGTACTCACCAGGCTCTCGGAGTCCTTCTACTCCCTCCACTCCCACCAGCGGCAGCGTGGCCATCACCTTCTCCTCCCAGGGATGGTAGTGTGACGGTCTGCAGGGCGGCCCTCCTCCAGTGATGTTGGCCTGGTTGTGGTCGTCGGTCATTTTGCGGTGGACCGTCCTCCGCAGATCGTACCACCTGGATTGGCATTCATGCCTGGTCCTTCTGGTGGACCCAACAGCATTCACAGCATCGACAATCATCTGCCACATGGCTGATTTTTCAGAAATGCTGGTCTGTCTGACCAATGTTCCAAAGAGGTGTGGCTCGACTCTGATGATTTCGTCGACAAGGACCACCAACTCTCGGCTAGTGAACTTTGGATTCTTGTTAGTGGGCATGGTGAGGGGTGTGGGTGTGGATGGTTGTGGGGGGTGTGGGTGTGGATGGTTGTGGGTGTGTGGGTGTGGTTGTGCAGGTGTGTGTGTGAATGTGATGAGGGGGTGTTTGCGAAGGTGGTTGTGTGAAGGTGTGCAGGTGTAAGGTGTAGTGGAGGTTGTAGTATGGTGCAGTTGTTTCTCTGTGTGGTCTGGCAGCAGTGGGTCTGTTGCAAAGGATCATGGTTTGTGTGTGTTGTGCCTTTTTATTGGCCATTGGTGGGTGTGGCTGTGTTTGAACTTTGGGTGGGTGTGTTATAAGGAGTGGTTGTGTTTTGGGCCTCTGTTTGGGAGTTTGGCAGTTGCAGGTCAGTGAATAGGTTGTATTTGTGCTTGTTGGACATGTTTTGTGACTTTGTGCGATTCGAATGGAGTCTTCTTGTGTTGCTTTGCTTTGTCCTGGTTGTGTACGTGTGTTTTCAGTGTCTGTACGGTGCGTACATGGGCCATTTTGTTGTACAGTGCTGTCCTTGTCTCTGGCTTGGTACGACTCGTACATGCGCGATGTTGGGTGAGGGTGCTGGTTTTGGGGCCTGGGGTGCACTCCGTACTTAGACTGGTGGGGTGTGTGTTCGCTCCGTACATACACGGGTGGGGGTACGGTCCGTACGTACACTGTTGGGGTGGGGGTACGCTCCATACAGACGCGGGTGGGGGTACGGTCCGTACGTACACTCTTGGGGTGGGGTTACGCTCCATACATACGCGGGTGGGGGTACGGTCCGTACGTACACTGTTGGGGTGGGGGTACGCTCCATACATACGCGGGTGGGGGTATGGTCCGTACGTACACTGTTGGGGTGGGGGTACGCTCCATACATATGCGGGTGGGGGTACATCTGTACGTACACTGTTGGGGTGGGGGTACGCTCCATACATATGCGGGTGGGGGTCCGGTCCGTACATGCACTGGTGTACATACACGGGTGGGGGTACGGTCCGTACATCCACTGTTGGGGGGTACGCTCCATACATACGCGGGTGGGGGTACGGTCCGTACGTACACTATTGGGGTGGGGGTATGCTCCATACATACGCGGGTGGGGGTACGGTCCGTACTTACACTGGTGTACATACACGGGTGGGGGTACGGTCCGTACATCCACTGTTGGGGTGGGGGTACGCTCCATACATACGCGGGTGGGGGTACGGTCCGTACATGCACTGGTGTACATACACAGGTGGGGGTACGGTCCGTACATCCACTGTTGGGGTGGGGGTACGCTCCATACATACGCGGCTGGGGGTACGGTCCGTACATCCACTGTTGGGGTGGGGGTACGCTCCATACATACACGGGTGGGGGTACGGGCCATACGTACATGGGTGTATATACACGGGTGGGTGTACGGTCCGTACGTACGGGGGTGTACATGCATGGGTGGGGGTTCGGCGCATACATACGAGGGCTGGGGGATGGTTCGGCGCGTGCATACGGGGGCTGGGGGGGTGTTCGGCGCGTATGCGGGCACATGTCTCCATGGTTGCTATGGGAGGTCGGTGCGGACGGTATTTTTTCCATACGGTTGTAACATCGGACGCACGGGATGGATCGTACTTGCGCGGTCGGACTTCACTTTTCACATTTGTGCGGTAAATCGTCCGGGGACGTGTCGGACACATTTTCCGACCCGAGGACGTTTGGGGAATTATTCCCTATGCGATTCGTATGGACTTTTTCCCATGCGAATTGTACTTGGCAGTTTGTACGGCACTTGTACGATTCGTACGGTAAAAAGACCGGATACGAGTCGTACGGGGAATTTTTTTCCAGGATCGGAATCGGCACCATAATGTGGCCTTTAAGCATGGGATCCCCCCCTACCCACAAGACCGAAATCAAAAGTCTGGGCATCTGGTTGGACCAGGATTTGAATTTTAGAACACAGGCCAGGAAGACAACAGCTACTTGTTTCGGCCTGCTCAGAATGGCCCGAAATGTCCTCCCTCTTCTCCCCCCACCAGCAAAAAATGTACTGATACAATCCGTAATACTCTCCAGGCTTGACAATGGGAATGCATTATACCTAGGCTCCCCCTCCTCAGTAATTGCCAAACTCCAGTTAGTCCAGAACAGCACAGCCAGACTTCTGACGGGCACTTCCAACAGACAATCAGCCAAACCAGCAATACATTCCCTCCACTGGCTCCCCGTGCATGAACGCATCAAATTTAGATCGTTGTGCATTGCCCATAAAACACTGTCAGGAACAGACCCCGCCATTAACTCAGCCCTGATCCTTCCCTATAAAGCTAACAGAAAACTTCGGTCAGATTATCTGCGTCTGGCCGAGGTACCTAGAATAAGAGCCAGAAGTGGCAGACGACTGTTCTCCTACAATGCCTCCAAACTCTGGAATTCCTTGCCACTTCATCTACACCTGATCCCCAATCACCAGACCTTCAGAAAACAACTTAAGACCCTGTTGTTTCCCTAGTCTGTCTCCGGCCATGTTGGTCCACATCGGTGGGAAACTTCCGGGTAGCGCTCTATAAATGCCTTTTCATTCATTCATTCATTCATATATTTTTTATATTTGTATAATTATATGTTTGTCCAAATGCCCAGAAGCTTTTGAGGTTGCACTCCCAGCAAATGTACCTTTGCAGGCATTGATACATGGAAACCAGCCCGACATACCAGGAATCCTTTTATTAATATGCCAACGCGTTTCGAGGCTTACATCCTCTTCTTCCTAGGCAACTGCTGAAATGCGGTTTAGATTTCCATTGCTTGCACCTGTTTTAAACTGCCCCCAGTGGGCCGCACTAAACGCTGTTCATTAATGGTGCATGCAAGGACTTGTGGTCCTTGGAATATGTTAATTTCCCTCAGTGGGTTCTGTGTCCGTATTTCGATTCATGCAGCATTGTCTCTCATTCAAAAGCCCTCCAGTGGGCACCACGATGCCAGGTAGGTTCAATTAGACCACATTTGCTGTGCCGATCGCAACAGAGCTCAATGCAGGGTCGCGCAGCCTCTCACTGTTTCCAGTTTTCTTAAAGATGGTACGACCTCCACGGCAGGGCGCCGTGCAATTATTTGTTTGTCCAAATGCCCAGAAGCTTTTGAGGTCGCACTCCCAGCAAATGTACCTTTGCAGGCATTGATACACGGAAACCAGCCCGATATACCAGGAATCCTTTTATTAATATGCCAACGCGTTTCGAGGCTTACATCCTCTTCTTCCTAGGCAGCTGCTGAAATGCGGTTTAGATTTCCATTGCTTGCACCTGTTTTAAACTGCCCCCAGTGGGCCGCACTAAACGCTGTTCATTAATGGTGCATGCAGGGACTTGTGGTCCTTGGAATATGTTAATTTCCCTCAGTGGGTTCTGTGTCCGTATTTCGATTCATGCAGCATTGTCTCTCATTCAAAAGCCCTCCAGTGGGCACCACGATGCCAGGTAGGTTCAATTAGTCCACATTTGCTGTGCCGATCGCAACAGAGCTCAATGCAGGGTCGCGCAGCTTCTCACTGTTTCCAGTTTTCTTAAAGATGGTGCGACCTCCACGGCAGGGCGCCGTGCAATTATTTGTTTGTCCAAATGCCCAGAAGCTTTTGAGGTCGCACTCCCAGCAAATATACCTTTGCAGGCATTGATACACGGAAACCAGCCCGACATACCAGGAATCCTTTTATTAATATGCCAACGCGTTTCGAGGCTTACATCCTCTTCTTCCTAGGCAGCTGCTGAAATGCGGTTTAGATTTCCATTGCTTGCACCTGTTTTAAACTGCCCCCAGTGGGCCGCACTAAACGCTGTTCATTAATGGTGCATGCAGGGACTTGTGGTCCTTGGAATATGTTAATTTCCCTCAGTGGGTTCTGTGTCCGTATTTCGATTCATGCAGCATTGTCTCTCATTCAAAAGCCCTCCAGTGGGCACCACGATGCCAGGTAGGTTCAATTAGTCCACATTTGCTATGCCGATCGCAACAGAGCTCAATGTAGGGTCGCGCAGCCTCTTACTGTTTCCAGTTTTCTTAAAGATGGTGCGACCTCCACGGCAGGGCGCCGTGCAATTATTTGTTTGTCCAAATGCCCAGAAGCTTTTGAGGTCGCACTCCCAGCAAATGTACCTTTGCAGGCATTGATACACGGAAACCAGCCCGACATACCAGGAATCCTTTTATTAATATGCCAACGCGTTCCGAGGCTTACATCCTCTTCTTCCTAGGCAGCTGCTGAAATGCGGTTTAGATTTCCATTGCTTGCACCTGTTTTAAACTGCCCCCAGTGGGCCGCACTAAACGCTGTTCATTAATGGTGCATGCAGGGACTTGTGGTCCTTGGAATATGTTAATTTCCCTCAGTGGGTTCTGTGTCCGTATTTCGATTCATGCAGCATTGTCTCTCATTCAAAAGCCCTCCAGTGGGCACCACGATGCCAGGTAGGTTCAATTAGTCCACATTTGCTGTGCCGATCGCAACAGAGCTCAATGCAGGGTCGCGCAGCCTCTCACTGTTTCCAGTTTTCCTAAAGATGGTGCGACCTCCACGGCAGGGCGCCGTGCAATTATTTGTTTGTCCAAATGCCCAGAAGCTTTTGAGGTCGCACTCCCAGCAAATGTACCTTTGCAGGCATTGATACACGGAAACCAGCCCGACATACCAGGAATCCTTTTATTAATATGCCAACGCGTTTCGAGGCTTACATCCTCTTCTTCCTAGGCAGCTGCTGAAATGCGGTTTAGATTTCCATTGCTTGCACCTGTTTTAAACTGCCCCCAGTGGGCCGCACTAAACGCTGTTCATTAATGGTGCATGCAGGGACTTGTGGTCCTTGGAATATGTTAATTTCCCTCAGTGGGTTCTGTGTCCGTATTTCGATTCATGCAGCATTGTCTCTCATTCAAAAGCCCTCCAGTGGGCACCACGATGCCAGGTAGGTTCAATTAGTCCACATTTGCTGTGCCGATCGCAACAGAGCTCAATGCAGTGTCGCGCAGCCTCTCACTGTTTCCAGCTTTCTTAAAGATGGTGCGACCTCCACGGCATGGCGCCGTGCAATTATTTGTTTGTCCAAATGCCCAGAAGCTTTTGAGGTCGCACTCCCAGCAAATGTACCTTTGCAGGCATTGATACACGGAAACCAGCCCGACATACCAGGAATCCTTTTATTAATATGCCAACGCATTTCGAGGCTTACATCCTCTTCTTCCTAGGCAGCTGCTGAAATGCGGTTTAGATTTCCATTGCTTGCACCTGTTTTAAACTGCCCCCAGTGGGCCGCACTAAACGCTGTTCATTAATGGTGCATGCAGGGACTTGTGGTCCTTGGAATATGTTAATTACCCTCAGTGGGTTCTGTGTCCGTATTTCGATTCATGCAGCATTGTCTCTCATTCAAGCAATGGAAATCTAAACCGCATTTCAGCAGCTGCCTAGGAAGAAGAGGATGTACGCCTCGAAAGGCGTTGGCATATTAATAAAAGGATTCCTGGTATGTCGGGCTGGTTTCCGTGTATCAATGCCTGCAAAGGTACATTTGCTGGGAGTGCGACCTCAAAAGCTTCTGGGCATTTGGACAAACAAATAATTGCACGGCGCCCTGCCGTGGAGGTCTCACCATCTTTAAGAAAACTGGAAACAGTGAGAGGCTGAGCGAACCTGCATTGAGCTCTGTTGCGATCGGCACAGCAAATATGGACTAATTGAACCTACCTGGCATCGTGGTGCCCACTGGAAGGCTTTTGAATGAGAGACAATGCTGCATGAATTGAAATACGGACACAGAACCCACTGAGGGAAATTAACATATTCCAAGGACCACAAGTCCCTGCATGCACCATTAATGAACAGCGTTTAGTGTGGCCCACTGGGGGCAGTTTAAAACAGGTGCAAGCAATGGAAATCTAAACCGCATTTCAGCAGCTGCCTAGGAAGAAGAGGATGTAAGCCTCGAAACGCGTTGGCATATTAATAAAAGGGTTCCTGGTATGTCGGGCTGGTTTCCGTGTATCAATGCCTGCAAAGGTACATTTGCTGGGAGTGCGACCTCAAAAGCTTCTGGGCATTTGGACAAACAAATAATTGCACGGCGCCCTGCCGTGGAGGTCGCACCATCTTTAAGAAAACTGGAAACAGTGAGAGGCTGCGCGACCCTGCATTGAGCTCTGTTGCGATCGGCACAGCAAATTCAGCAGAGGTGCAGGAGTGCTGCTTGATGGGGAGGTTCCAGCTTGCATGCCATTCTTCTGAATGTTTAAGTGGGTGGTGGTCTGGGCTTGCTTGTGATTGCATCTAGAGGGGACCTTGTCTGGCAGTTTGGGCTAGGCTCTTACTATTGGAGCAGGTCAGACTGATTTGCATATGGCTGTTATCTGTCTAGGGTAGCACAATGGGTGCAACCCAATGGACTGTAATGCAACCCAATGGATGGCCAGTTGCTGACATTAATATAAGTATACCTTTCATCACTGTGTGTGCATTCTGTTGTAAATGGACAATGGGGGAAGGCTTGTGGAAGGCTGCAAGTCATTTACACCCTCCTTCGCTGTCACCTGCAACAGAAGCAGGCATTTAGTGGAATGCAGAAGTGATCAGCAGCAAAGTGTTTTGACAGTGTACATTTTTTAGTATACACATAGGCAGTACTGTGTTAAGGCAATTGTATTTAAAACTATCTTCTTCATTTAGGCCATTTCAGGAATGTTGTGGAAAATAAGTCAATGTTGTTTGTTTGAGTACTTTAATTAACAAGGGGGGGGATGTAGGGTTTTTGGTAAGGTCCAGCATACATGCCCCAGTCAGTTAAACAAAAAGAGATATGCAGTTCCTAAGTGGTATGCAGTTCCTAGGTGGGTCTAGTAGCTAGGAGTAGAGAGAGGAGTACAGAGATAAGCTAACAAGGACACCGTGGTCCAAATTGTGTGGATCCGGTGGGGAATTCCTCCTTACGGAACTAGGGTCCTCACACACCCAGCCAGCTAGGTGTTATGCTTTATCATTGGGCCTGCTCCTCGTCGGGTCGGCGCTGCAATACCCGACGGGCACCCAATGAGGGCCTCTTTGGTGGAGATCTTTTGTTTCTTGCCTTATGGTGAGGTGTGGGTATGGGGCCTAGTGAGTGTAGATGTGTGTGAAAATGAAGGTTAGAACAGGTTAAGTAGTCCAATAGGGAATTTTATACCGTCTGGCTCCTACCTGATTAAAAGGAAAATTAGAGTGGCGACTTTATCTGAAATGATAAATCAGGTAAAGTGGCGCTCTACTCTAGGGGGTCAACATGTTTCTTGCCTGACTAGTCCAACAGGATCAATGGTAATTCATCAGGACCATGTAAAAACAACCTACACACCGTGGTATAAGTGGCTAAACCTAACTCCCACGTTAATAGTATTAATGAAGGTATAGTACCTACAAATGTTGAGGGAAATCTACTGGCTCTAAAAGCCACGCCTCAACAGTGTCAGGCGGGCTGTGACACCAACAGGCTCAGTGTCCTAAATCTGGCGTCTCTGTGCTCAGCGACCTACCCCTCTCCGCCGGAACCGGGTTTCTTTGTGTGTCTCAATTTCTTTGTTATTGTAAAAAGTATTGTGGCATAAAGGTTATTTCTATTTCTTTATTTTTTTCCCTTTTTTTGGTCTGCCTAAAACCAGCTTTAACGGTCTTGCCAGCCCCATGTTTTCCCAAAAATATCATAGAAAAATACATACATATATAGGGGATCGCAACCAACTCTCTCTTGCCAGTGATCTATTGACAAGTCACTCAAATTAGACTCTCTCCCACCCCAGTAGAAGGTATACATCAACAGGCCATCCCACTCTGGCAATGGAATGTTTTCATTTTAAGTGACTGTATTTCCACTTGTACCTGTACACCTACATCTAAAAATAATTCTCCAAAAACAGAATTTGTTAGACACTTGTACTTTCCAATGACTGATAGTCCCTATGAATATTAAGGTTTCATCCTCTATTTCCATACTCTCAAGAAATGTATTGTTACTTACATTGTTGATTTTTCTCTACAAACCAGCTTTGTATATTTCTTTATTCAACAGCAAAATAACACAAATCATCAGAATAGCTAGACTATATATGCAGATTTATAGGTTGAAGCCACACCCATGATTCATAAAGAAAACACTCCTCCTTCTCCAAGAGAAAACAACCACTGTCCTGAGCAAAGATTAACTACTTTAAACATACCTAGGCTGTCCGGAAGTCGGTTAAAACCGACTCTACCCGACAGTACCCTACCGGATGAAAATCAGCTGACCCGGTTTAAACCGAGTGTCACTGATTTCTTCACATTCTTACACTGCTTGGCCACTAGAGGGAGCCAAAGCAGTACAAAGCAGAACTGTACTGAAAAGGTCGCTCTGGGAAGTTTAGAACAACGCAAACCTCCCAGCTACTTAGTCTTTGCCCGGAGGGATCTCCACCTCCTTTTGGAGAATTCTCAGACGCGCAATGCCCATAAGGCTTACAGGGCTTCAGCCCCACCCTCCCACCCCCATCCGGATTTGCACCACTATTCAGGAATAATCAGTGCATGCGGATATTTGCACGAATGGTAGCACGTTAGTCACTTATAAACTCTGCCTCAACTCCAAGCCCAACAACACTTGTGCACTTACAACGCATGCACACACATCAATTCGAGCGCAAGACGATGAGCAAGTCATGTTCCATTGACTGGCTTCAGTCATGACTGGAGAATGCTGGGTTGTGTAGAATTAGCGGTCCATGGATCATTTCGCCAAAATAGCCCTGCATCACGAGAAGTGCTGCTGTTGCCGGTACCACTGTATTCCTCGGATCGATGTGTTGGAGTTGGGGGTGGGGGGGGCAAGTGTCACGGGAAACGGTGTTGAAGGTGTAGGTGTCAGCATACTCATGAACCTACATTCAAATTGTAGGCTGAACACCGAGTCCTTGATATTTAAGTAGTAATGTGGTAATCGCTGGGTCCATTCCACAGATCTGTAAAGTCTTCTTAAAGGACACTTTTTAGGCGTGACCCGCTAAGCACCAGAGGTGAGTTTCATCACAAGAAACAAAAGATGAAACTTCAAGAGCAAAGAACTGGGGAAGTGTTCTCTACTTCGACCTCTGCAGAAAAGTGACAACGTCAGCACTGGGACCACAGTGTCGGGACAGTAGGCTGCGCATGCAGTGAGGACAACAGCACATCCGCTCAGCTGCATCATTCTGGCACCATTATCCCTCCTGACAACGATCTGAAAACGTTTGACAAGGTCCTTGTTAAATTGTGCTTTCCTGAAACTAAGAATATATTTTCAGACAGATTTTTTTTGTGCATTTAAAAAAAAAACTGTATTTGGCCTGGAGCTGTTGGCTTGTGGCCAGGCGCGCAACGCCCATTGGGCTCAACAGGCTAAAGCCCACCCCCCCCGCCGTGTGTGTCAGCCCGGCTGAGACAGCTTCCCGGCACACACCCAGCCGACCCCGAGTACTTCACAGGTCTTTAGAAGACCATTTACGTGTTAACGAGGCTTTGTTCTGTTTTCACCCCTTCTTAGAGCCCCTGCATCTTCACTCTGCCTATTGCTGGAAGAATTTTTAGTAGCCGCCCACCCCCCAAAATTTGGCTCTAGTTGTGCCTCTGAGAATTCCTCCACAATTGTTATCCCTGCAGCTGCTTACGTGTGCATTTTCCATTAATATTCTTAATGCCAACATAATCAGTTTTTTTATGTGTATGGCCTCGTTCTGACTCGAAACGTGCACAGTTTTAACTTTTAACTGTGCAGTGCATGCTGCACCGGAGTTACGCTGCAAAATACCTCAGTAGTAATTGAATCTGACCCATGACGGCAGGGGACATTTCCTGGAAGCCACTGCGTAGGGACGGGAATATTGAAATGTGCTTAAAAACAGGTGGGAAAGACTTGCCACACCGCCACCCAGTAACAGTTTTTTCAGTTACAACTCGATCGAAGGGATCCACAGCAAGGTCACCTGGCACGTTGTGTTCTAGTCGACAGGAGACGTAATCGCTTATAAACGTGAAATTAAACCAGCAACAGAAATGAAAGAAGAATTACTGGATGCACTGAAACTATCCCAGAGGCAGAATTGAATAGAAAAGTTCCAATGCTGACTAGGATACTAGTTACCCCAGGCAGCTCAGCGGTTGTTTAGTAGTCTGAACAGCCACCACCAGAAATTCTGCCCAACTTGAGTCACTGAATCAATAGGAGGCACTCTTCAATACCAAATAAATGAAAGCGGTGAACATGCGTGCTTTTAGGCAGATGTGTTCAAGTTTGAGATACTACATATTTTTAATCAGCATTTTTTCATCAATATGCATGTGTAATAAAATTTCCTACAGAATTTAAGTTTCCACCCAATTAAAACACTTCGGTAATGGTGTGCATTGCCAGTAAGACATTTTTCCATCCCAATGTTCACAGATTGTCAATTACACAAATGCTTCTTACCATAGCACTATTTTATCCTATGTCACAAATATGTATTTTCAAATAACACAACCACACTGAGAAAGCATACTCCATGTAATGCATATACACAAACGACCAATGTCTTCCTTAAAGGTTCTGTTAAAAGAAATAAAAAATTTTGTTCAAGCCAATTGGTTCAACTGTAAATTTTATTTATATAGCTCTGACTATCCCTAGCAAGGCATTGAAGCACTCTGCAGCAGCGAACAGCACGCTACTTCGGAGGATTATAGTTCACTCAGCACAAATAAAGATTTACTGTGTTTCTAATTAACATTAGAATTAGAGGCACTATGGGGGACAATCAAAATCAAATCCATTGTTATCTATTTAACAGAAATGTGATGGAAACAATACTGATAACCCTAATCAGTACATAAATTTGTAATCCTGATTCCCCATAAATCTATGACCATAATATTGTAGGATATTTTTCGAGGGGGTGAGTACTCATCTCAAGTAATACCCATAACCCTTGTCAGGGTGAACCCTTAAAGTCACAAAATTACCCTGAGCTCAAATCCCTGGTTTAGATGTGATGGGAAGATTCCTGATTGATTGATAGTTTGCAAGCACCTTCTGGATCTCAGTTATTAGCTAGTCCTTTTTAGTGAGATAGGCACTCCACATTGCCCCAAGGACCCATCAGCCCACTGCCCAGCACAATACTGGTCTGTCTGATGTGACATATATTTGTTGCTCAGTTCATATCTGTTGCACAGTGTGTACTTCTTGCTAAGTATACAAGCGGCGATCACTGTTTGTTGCTTGGTGTCTTTGTTGATGACTATGGAGTATTACCAGTTGTGTGTTTGTTGATGCATATTTGTTTCATGGCATGCTTTTCTTGATTAATGTTTTGCATAAAGACTTTGTTGCTTAGTATATTTATCATTCAGTATGTCTTTGTCTGCATGTTTTTGTTTCTCAGTGTGGTATTCAACTCATTCTTTGGTAATGCTCATGGTGTATCCGTTGTTGTGTGTGTTTGTTTCCTGCACACTTGCTGCTCAAAGCAGTGGTCAGTGAGTCATTTGCTTAGTTTACATTCACTGAAGGGAGTGTGTTTTTTGCTTACTTTATGTTTATTACATGGTTTGCATTTGTTGCTGGGGAGCCAAGGTGTGAATGTACTGGCTGTTTTGGCGTTGCCAGTCTCAAGTGCCAATGTGTAGAGGGCCTTTTCACAAATAAAAGTTTACATGGGAAGGAAAGAGAAAGCGCGAATGACCAAAGACTCACTGAAGAAATATTGTATGGTGTACTACAATAAGTTCGACTTGTAAAAATGTATTTGGACCTCAGATACACTGTACGTACACTGTGTATATACCATGCATCAATGAAGAAAGCAAGCAATAATAAAAGCAAACCGTTCCATAAACACCGGTAAAACACTGTTTCGGTTGTTTTTTATGGCGCGAAAATGAGTAACCACTAAAAAGCACTGTTTTTTTGAGGTATTGAAATCACTGGAAAACACTGAAAAAACACCACCAGAATTGACCAAAAATAGAAACTGAAAACAGGAAAGCCTAAACATACCCTTACACCTACCTAAAAATAAACAGCCAAAATGAGTTATCTAAATAACATTGTACTTACCAGTGAACAACAGTTCCAATCTATAGTAGGCTGCGATCACTTATTTTGATAGAAAATAAGACATGTATTGAAATCTGTAATTTTGTCTTATTATTATGAACCAACTTTGACAAATAATGAAACCTATGGAAAACAAGCACAAATCTTTAAAACATGGCAAACGTTTGTATGCAAATTTATATATTTAAGCTACACACCCTCAGTGTGTTGTAGGTCATTTGACCCCATCGCATCAGACTTGAGCAGGATTTCTATTAACAATTGGAATTGCACCGTCATGTAAGAAGTTCAATGCTTTTGCATTTGACTTGAGAGGAACACCTATAAACGACTAGCGAAGCTGTGGCTTCGTTTAAGAATTTCAGTGCTGTTGTAGTTGACTTAAGAGGGACGCCTGCTATTGATTTGTGGAACTGCACCTTCATGAAAGACAATCAAGGCTTTTGCATTTACACGTAGAAACTAGTGGAGCTGCAGCTTCATAAAAAAGTTTCAATGCTTTTGCATTTGATTTGAGGGGGACACCTAGTAACAACTTGTGGAACTCCAGGTTCATGAAAAGATTAATGTTTTTGTTTGATTTGAGAGGGACACCTAATAACGACTAATGGAACTGCAGCTTTATGTAAGATTTCCAATGCTTTTGCATGTGACTCTAGAGGGATATCTAGTAACAACTTGTCATTAAAAAATATCAATGCTATTGCATATGACAGGAGAGGGACACCTCATAAGGATGAGTAAAACTGCTGCTTCATGAAAGAATTTAAATGCTTTTGCATCAGACTCGAGTGGGCTTTAATTAATGCCTTGAGGAACTGTAGCTCTGGGAAAGAATATTGAAGAGTTAGTGTCTGACTCAAAAGGGACCTCCAGTAACGACTTCAGGAGCTGCATGTTTGTGAATATATGTATATGTGAATAAAAGGACCCTTCTCCAAATATCTTTATATATTTGCTTTCATTTTGCTCCTTCCTACCACAATCCATAACGTAAGACAGTGGGCATTTTACTTTAACATGTTTAGTGGTACTCAAAAAACCATTTCTCAACAATACGGTTGAAGGAATTTGACTTAATCAGTGAGTGCTAGCACCTATATATACTAGGTTATCTTCACAATTCTTTATAATAATCAAGATAATTATTGAAAGTTGTGATGTCCATTCATCAGCATATCAGCATTGGCATGTTTACTTGCCTCCTCAACCCCTTTGCATACAGTGGGCATGCCCAACCCTTCCAGTCCCTGCTTCCAAACTCCTCTCTATACCGGAGGATCAGTCTGTACCTCCCGCACCTCCCTCGCTCTTTACATCACATGCTGGTGCTGGGAACTGATGGTTGAGACATCCACACCCACTTCCACCTAGTGGTGTCCATCCATGCCTCCTCTCTGTGCAGAGTGACATACCGAGCTCCCTGTACCTTTTGTATTTCCCCATCCCTGAACCTCCAACACTGCTCACTCCTCTTCACACTCCTAGCAGCACCCTTGTTTACCACATGAATCACCTTCATAGCTCAGAATCCTTAACTCTCTATTGTAAATGTCCTCAAATTCCTGTTGCTTCTTCTCTCAAGCCGTTTAGCACAATCCTGGCACAGCCAATGCTTCATCTTTTATTTACAGACCTCTCTGTGAGGATTCTCAGATCTTCCCACCTATCACTAATGTTGAGTCCATCTTTAAATACTTTTTTTGTTATCTGACATTTGACAATTTTATTATCTCTCATTCTTTTTACACACTAGTAAGCAGCATTTTTATTTGAGTTATTGTGAACAGCGTTTTCAGTTCTTTTACTGCAAACCACTGCAACACTATGACACTTTGAAATTTTTATAATGGGTGCATATAACATTACTACATGGTTATTGAAAGTGGTCTGTTACAGCGGTTCTTCGAAAGCAAAAAAAGAAGCACAGATACTGAAAAAAGGTGAGTGGGAGTGAATTTCAGTGTAGGAATTCCAGTGTATCAAAGAGCTGGAATCATGCAGAAAATAGAAGTTTGGGTGTGGCTAGGAGGTTTTAAATAGCAATTCTAACTTTGGAGTAGGGACATACTGCTTGATGGTTTCATAGAGGGATCCAGTGTTAGCTTTGAAGACCAGGATTAATAACTTGTCAAGAACTCTGTTTTTAGCTGTTAGCTAACTTACCTGATGAACTTAGAGGCAATGTCTAAAGTCAAAGTATGCATACAGTACTCAAGCAGTAATACATTGAAACCACAGCGAAAGAAAAATGCCAAAGGAGAATAGAGGATAGTATAATAAATAAAATGGCATAGAAAAGACAACAATTCGATATGTAGAACTAGAGAGATGCCTTATAAAAGTTTGTGTTGAAAAATATTGGCAAAAAAGCACACAGCACCATCTGTGGGTATCTGCTTAAGCTAGACCGAGTTAATGGTTAAGGCCCACAGCGAAGGATCGCTGGTCAGATACAGGGACCAGGTTCAACTTGGTGGAAATTTACCTTTGGACTTAGAAGGTTTTATGGAGGTAGAAAGTCCTGAATAGGGCCAGGCACCTGCATGGATCTGAAGAAGGTTTTGATGACAACAGGGAGCTGTTGTCGAAGGTCTTAAGATCAATTGAATGCTGGTTGGCATCAGGCCTGGTGAATCAGTCAACAAAGGTTGTCAGCGTCGATGCTGCTCGTGTCGGATCTGGTAAAGATTTCAGTTAGGCAGGGAGAAGTGCGCTGCCACCATACTAAATTCTAGGACCTTGATGACAGTACTTGGAGGTCAGGGCTCATGCCCTTAGAGGCCAGCAGGAGACCCAGGAAAGGTCCATTTGGGACTGGTCAGCTGGAAATCAATAAAGGCATCTGGAAGCTTGTTGTAGCCCTGCATCTCAAACAGGAGGTCAGACAACCCTTGGAGTCTACAGGCCAACTTGGTCACCTCCACCTGCTTCAACACCCTCAAAATGCTCCTTAAGGTCTTTAGATGGATCCCAAAAGACACCAAAAGAATCATCACACAAGCCCTCATCACCAGCCATCTTGACTACGGAAACGCCCCCTACGCAGGAAGCACCATCCTCCTCCTCAAGCGCCTCCAAACCATCAAGAACGCTGCAGCAAGAGTCATCCTGGACCTGCCCAGATGATACCACATCACCCCCCAACCTTTGTCTGTCTCCCCGTCAAGAAGAGATGCCACTTCAAACTGCCTACAAAGCCATCCACAACATGGGGCCAGAACACCTGAACAACCACCTGACTTTCCACCAGCTCACCAGACACCTCCAGTCTGCCTCCCTAGCCCTCGCCACCGTCTTCCACATCCATCGCACTCAAGCCACAGGACGCTCCTTTTCTCACCTTGCCACCACGGCCTGGAACGACCTCCCCATCCACCTCCAAAATGCTACCACCCTCGTCAAATTGAGGAGCAGCCTCAAGACATGGCTGTTCAAATAAGCCCCTTCCCACGCAGTGCCTGGATACCCCCTGGGGTAATGAACGCGCTTCTACAAATACTGATTGATTGATTGATTGATTGGGTCAGTTCTGGGATCCTGGGTTTTAGGCAAGCAGGTATGTTCTGCTTTCAGGTTCTTTGACAACTAGGCAATTCTTTTTCCGATTCTTCTCAGGCACAAGAGTGATCTTAAAAGAGTTCTGAAGATGCCACATGTATTCCCAGTGCTAGTCTGTGGATGGAAGGCAATCGGTTGTCTACCCTCTAAACCAATTCTGGACAGCTCCCTACTTCCATGGGGTTTGAAGCCAGCCTGAATAGAAAGACAAAAAGGAGACATGACTAGGTGTGAGCTTCATGTGCCTTTGCCAGTGTTGGCATCCTTTGATGCTCAGGAAGGGGCTTGGAACAGCCCCCCAAGTCATCCTGTCAAAGAGGGAAACTCCATCCCCACACCTGAGGAGCTTTATGCTCTGTCTGGGAGCAATACATGTCTTACAACAAGGAAGCCATCAGTAGTCATGTGACTGTTGGAGACTGGCAGGAAGGCCTTTTGGTTTTAAGCCATAACAAGGAAACTTTAAAAAAAGGGTCTTTTCCAAAATAGTAATGTAACATCCAACCTAACTATTATGATTTCAAACTGTTCCCAAACTGAACTTAGCACTTAATCAAGTCTAATAGTGTAAACCGGTGTTAGCCTATGGGAGAGTGAGCCTTACCACAGTGAAAAATCGACTTTGGAGGTTTTCCACTGCCAGGACATGTAAAACATTAAGGTGCCGATTGCAATCCTGTAAAACCCAGGCACGATTCGTCGTACGGAGCGTATCCTCCATACAACTCGTACCCGGGAAATCCACCGTACAATCCAGCAAGTACGATTCGTACAGAAATAGCATTTTCATACGATTCGTACAAAACACCGTATGGCTAAAAAATACCTACGAGTCTGATCCTGGACAGCGGGTACGCGACGTCCGTACGGAGTCAGGCAGCGTTTTACGGACCAGCAAGTACGATTCGTCCATACGTTACTCCGCACAGCTATTTTTTTACGGCTGCCAAAAAAAGCCGGAAAACTGAGTCCGACGCGAAAACGGAGCCCCGGTACGCGACGGACATCCATGGACCCCATCTTGCGTGTCATCCCGGCCCTCTTAGCCTACGACCTGGTGCACCGAACCAGACGCATACGCCGCAGAAGGTGAGAACAACAGCACCCAGGGGCCAAGGGGGGGTGAGGGGCAGGAAACATACCCCCTACCCAAATTAAAACCTACAATATTGAGGACATACATTACCTCCAGGGTCTGGTCACTCCGGGGGGCGTGTCCACCAATCCCTGCGTCACGCAAAACCGGAAGTGGACATGTACGTGTACCCCTACGGCAACACTACAATAGTGATACGCACCATACTCACACATCCATAGTGTGGGTACGATCCGTAGCACTTTATTAGTGGTGCGGTGGGGGTACACATGGTACGGACCGTACACATGCCCTCAGAGTGTGTGTATGGTCTGTATCACCATTGTAGTGGTGCCGTAGGGGTACGCATGGTACGGACCGTACACACGCCCTAAGAGTGTGTGTACGGTCCGTATCACCATTGTAGTGGTGCCGTAGGGGTACGCGTGGTACGGACCGTACACACGTTCTCAGAGCGTGTGTACGGGCCTTACCACACGTACTCCTACGGCACCACTACTATAGTGATACGGACAGCACCCACACATACATAGCGTGTGTACGGGCCGTATCACCATTGGATTTTGTCCGTAGGGGTACGCGTGGTACGGACCGTACACATCCTATGAATGCGGGGGTATGGTCCGTATCACACGTACCCCTACAGCACCAATACATATGGGATACAAGGCGTACACACGCCACGAATGTTGGCCTACGGCCTGGTGCAGCATATTACCATTATATTGGTGTGTGTGTAGGCCCAGGACAGCAATCTACTGCACCAAGGGGGTGGGTGGGTGGCTGCATAGGATTCCCAGCAGTGGACAGACATCTGAGGGGTGGGTGCAGAGGACTCCCAGCAGTGGGCAGAGACATGGGGTGGGTGCATATCAATCCAAGCAGTGGACAGAGACATGGGGGTGGGTGCAGAGGACTCCCAGCAGTGGACAGAGACATGGGGGTGGGTGCAGAGGACTCCTAGCAGTGGCCTGCAATATGAGGGGTGGGTGCAGAGGACTCCCAGCAGTGGACAGAGACATGGGGGTGGGTGCATATCAACACCATCAGTGGACAGAGACATGGGGGTGGGTGCAGAGGACTCCAAGCAGTGGACAGAGACATGGGGGAGGGTGCAGAGGACTCCCAGCAGTGGCCTGCAATATGAGGGGTGGGTGCATATCACTCCCAGCAGTGGATAGACATGTGAGTGGTGGGTGCAGAGGACTCCCAGCAGTGGACAGAGACATGGGAGTGGGTGTATATCAACACCAGCAGTGGACAGAGACATGGGGGTGGGTGGAGAGGACTTCCAGCAGTGGCCTGCAATATGAGGGGTGGGTGCATATCACTCCCAGCAGTGGCCAGACATGTGAGGGGTGGGTGCAGAGGAGTCCCAGCAGTGGACAGAGACATGGGGTGGGTGCAGAGGACTCCCAGCAGTGGCCTGCAATATGAGGGGTGGGTGCAGAGGACTCCCAGCAGTGGACAGAGACATGGGGGTGGGTGCATATCAACACCAGCAGTGGACAGAGACATGGGGGTGGGTGCAGAGGACTCCCAGCAATGGACAGAGACATGGGCGTGGGTGCAGAGGACTCCCAGCAGTGGACAGAGACATGGGGGTGGGTGCATATCAACACCAGCAGTGGACAGAGACATGGGGGTGGGTGCAGAGGACTCCCAGCAGTGGCCTGCAATATGAGGGGTGGGTGCATATCACTCCCAGCAGTGGACAGACATGTGAGGGGTGGGTGTAGAGGACTCCCAGCAGTGGACAGACATATATGGGTGGGTGCAGAGGACTTCCCGCAGTGGACAGAGACATGGGGGGTGTACATCATTATCAGATGACCACAACTCCTTGGGTGTATGTACGCATCCCTAACTTTGGACAATGATGATAGTGCCATCGCAACACATCACTGACAGCAGTGTACCACTCCCAGAAGGATGGATGTCACTCCCCTACTGCATGACACACCACATGTGGGTGTGATGACAAATAACACATGCATACCCACCCCTGGCGGATGCAGCCCAATACACACACTGAGATCATGCCACAAGACTGCATAGTCATGTCACTGCCTACTAAACTAAGAGAGCCAAAGGGAACACACACTGTCAGGCACATCCCAGGACTGATAGGAATGTTCAGGTGCTGGGCCACCCACCAAGATGTTGTCTATCATGGAAGGACTAGGGTGGAGCTCCCACGGATACAATGCCCACAATTGTGAGTCAGGTGCCCAAATACCCTGCAGAACAAGTACCATATGTGTGCTGGGTCGGGAGTACACACATGCATAGTGCTGAAAAGGGAGAATTTCTCCATGAAGGCATTTCGACATACTCAATACACAAGTACAGTGACTAGCAAGGATGGCACAGACGATGCAGCCGGAGACATTGCTGAGCAGGCATGGCCATAGTTGAAGGGATCCGTCACCAACAAAGGAAATGTAGACACAGGTCAGCACAACAATTGTGCATCTCTTTGCAGGGAAGATGTCAGGTGCCACAGAGGAAGGAACACTCCTTGGGACAATGTCTCAAAACCAAAATAACACACACTAACAATGATTCTTTGCAGAGACCTTGTGATGATACGCAGAAACCATGGTCCACCTCATGACCATCAGAGTAGAACATTTCTCAGAACCGTAACACATTACCACAACACCAACTCCAGGAGCCTCAGCACCAACATCAATACCTGAAATGCAATAGTGTTCAAAGTAAAAATAAAATGCTTTATTCAGCATAAAAAACAAATAATGAAATGACACTATATACAAAGGCCAATGGCCAGTCCATAATAGAAGTCCTTGGGGGGACACATGGGCACGCGTCTCCCCTAGCTTGCCTGCACAGTGGAACCCTCAGGTTCGTCGACCGGGGGGGGGGGCATCATGTGAGGAAGGACCAGGCACCGCAGGGACAGGAGGGGGAAGGGCAGGTGTGGTGGGTGCAGGGGTGGACGTCT
Organism: Triturus cristatus; assembly: GCF_964204655.1. Classification (NCBI taxonomy): domain Eukaryota; kingdom Metazoa; phylum Chordata; class Amphibia; order Caudata; family Salamandridae; genus Triturus; species Triturus cristatus. The sequence continues at coordinate 1,456,811,148 of NC_140589.1, read as the reverse complement.
CCACCACAGGGGGTGGGCAGCACCAAAGGTGGATGTGAGCACATCGCTGCACACTGCTGCCAGGGCGTCCAGGGTAAGCCCTGCACCAGAAGAAACCACAGGGCCAACGGAGGGGGGATTAGCTGAGGGATGGGGTGCAGCGCTCTTGGGGGAGGGGGTGGACAGGGGGTGGGACTCAACTACCCTGCCTGGGGACTTCCTCGCCCGCTTGCGGGGTGGTGTCACAGTGGTGGTGATGGGCAGCTCACCCATGTCGACCTCTTTGGGTGTCAGTTTGGCAGGGGAGCCAAGGGGAGTGCTTTTGGAGGGACTGGGTTGTGAGGCATGCGGACTCAGACTGTGGCTGCGTGTATGTCTTTTTGCCCCAGACCCAGTGGGTGTGCCTACATTCCCCTGAGTGTGCTTGCCAGTAGGTGTGCGCTTGCCCTTACTTGGTGGTGTTCTGCCTGTGTCTGGTGGGGTGCGTGCTTGGGAATGTCTGGGTGTGCATGGGACAGGTATGGGAGAGGGAAGTGTGGATGGGGCTGGGGTAGGGGGGGACGAAGCGCTGCAGGAGACTCACTGCTGCCATCAGGGAAGAGTCCATGGACCGCAGAAACCTGCGTTGTTGAGACATCACTGCTGACATGCCCTCCATGAACGACACCATCTGTGTCAGCAGTGTGGTGTGGCCATGGAGGACAGTCTGCACCGATGCCTGCCCAACCTGCAACTGCCGCAGTATGTCCACAGACTCTGCACTGAGGGCAGCAGGGGTGACAGGGGCAGGGGGTGCCGGGCCTGTTCCGAAGGAGACATGATGGTGCCCTGCACGGACAGAAGGGACCGGAGCAACTGGGAGGGCGGTGATGGGAATGGAGGAGGCGGGGACAGATGTTGGGCTGCTGCCAGGTGTTGTAGCAGCCTCCGCCCCCTCGATGAGGTCAGCCTCGGACCCGTCTGCGTCGTAGTTGAAATCGCCACCAGACAGGTCCTCCGACTGACTCCCCTCAGCCTCCGTGTCACTGGCTCCCGCAGACTCGCCAGCACTGGTGGCACTGATGCTGGGTCCCTCATCCAGGTCCGTGCAGGTGTCTTCCTTGGTTTCCAATGATGATGCTGTGGGCAAGGTGAAGATACAGAAAAACATCAGTCACCTGTATACATCTGACACATGAGTACAAAACCAATAGGTCACAGTGCATATCAGGCAATGCATCATGAGTAACAGCTAGATTACTCCGCACATATGTAAGCCCTGTACTCCCCAATTGGTAGACCCACCATGCCACTTAGACACAAGGAAAAATAGGACACACCAGCCCAAAACTTAAATGAGAAATACACTGAGGAGCTAGTGTCTGGGAACAGGTGAGCACAGCAATAGAATGAAGTCATGCCACCTCTTGTTTACCCTGAAAGAAACAGTAGTGGTGCACCCAAGGCACAGTAACACACCTCAATGCCAAAGGTGTCCCCACAGTCAGAGACCTGTAAGTACTTTGGAACACAAAACGAAAAAATGTTGGTCCCTTGGGAAACACAATACTTTACACAATCGACATGGTCAGAATGTGGGAATGTGCCAATTTGTGAACAGAACACACATGTGCCTCCATAACAGATGGCTCCCAAGGAGGTGCACACAAAACTACATTTACCCAGTCATTGTAGAAGCTGGCAGCCTTATTTAAAGAAGCCACTATTAGAAAGAAATGTTGTTGCAGAAAGTACATATACATGGGCCCACGGAGGTCTTGATGACTTGACACTCGTAAGTTGGTATCACCAACAACCAAGGACTTACCCAATTTCCACAACACTGGGGGAACATGTATATGTATAATCTGGAAAACAGTCTCATTAGAACAGTGCCTTCTTTTAAATTGTGCCAGCGTGTTCCCTGAAAGGTTAAAGGTGGTTTGTTGTGCACTTCCTTGGGAGATATCTGTCATGCAGGCACATTATTGTTCTTAACAACAAAACATCAAACTAAAGCATTTAAAACCTGAAGACCTGTTGACAAGTGTTGTGAGTGCCAAGGTACAATACCTTGTGACTAACAACTTGTATTATGTCAGTTGTCACATGGCCATCCGTTACCTGATGACACAGTTGCCAACACATCTGACCCACTGCCTGTCATGTGGAGTGGCACACATGTCCAAACCCAGGACAATGCCTGAGCTAATGGGCCCGCAATTGTGTCGTAAAAAGGCATACCTGCACTGAGGAGACACCCCCATGGCAAGCCAGAATGTCCACACAGATGTCAGCACACAAAGACCAAACTACGTAGCATCTGGACCACACACTTGTGCAAAAAATGTATGAGCAGGAATCATGTATTTAAACAATTGACACATGCTGCAAAGCACAAACATTAAACCCTGCACAACATCACTGGGTCACTGCACGTTGAGTCTCTGTCCAGCCAATTATCACACACAGGTCAGACCTGGCAAGGAGACATAAGGTTTGGCCATGTAGGCCTCGCCCACACAAATCCCCCATACCTGAGACAATGTGATTGAGACAGATCAAGAAGTGACACCTCTTAATCAGGGTTTACAAAAATGTGCAGCAAGAATTCCCAAATGTACTCCACATCACCTCGTGAGGCTGCCAACACATATTTGTGACAAACAACCATCGACAGATAGTTGTGAATAGACACACAGGCACTGCCCAGTGTGAGTATGCACAAGCCAAATGGGGTCTCCCTGTCCAGTCGACACATGTAGCACACTTTGGATAAATACAAATGAGGCCAGGGAACAATGCCACAGAGGCAAACATATGCTGAACACACTGAGAATGGACACAGTGTTGGATGACACACATGATTACGAGGCAAGGGTGTCTCAGTGGACTGTAGTAGGCACACTGCTCCTTCTACCTGGAATGATCTGACTGTAACATGAGTAACTGTCCTGGCACTATGCATATCTCCCACTCATGCACATCATGTCTGAGGCCACAACATTGGTCATGCATGCTGCAAGTGTGTTCCTTTGAAACCTCACACTCCCATGTTGAGACTCATCATCAGTGCCAACAAATATGGACCCCCAACAGAGTGAACAGGACAGGGCACAGGCAAGGTACCAACACATGTCACAGACCACCCTCCGACATGATGCAGAAAGCAATGTGCACTTAGATCAACTGGCAGGCTAGATGACCATGTGCAATTGTGATTACACACCAGGGGACACATGTCAAGCAGGGGAAGGGACGAATAAGAGCAATGGTTGACTTTGGGGAACAGAATATGCACTGCACATATAAACCCTGGCAGTGTATCCAGGCTACAGAGCACTTCCAAAAGCTGGGCACACACAACACAACAAACAGACATGTACCTACCCCCTCCTTGCTGCTGTCCCGTCTGTAACTGCCTATCCTGGTCAGGGAAGGCCACCACTAGGACACGCATCATGTGGATGGTCAGGCGTCGGCGCCCGCCGTGGGGGCGTGGAGGTGAGAGCCGCAGCTGGACCCGGGCGATCCGCCAGGTCCAGCACCAGATGTCCTGCCATCATTTACTGACTTGGGCAAGGCGCCGACTGCGACCCCCCACCACTCTCACGCCCCTGACGATCTCCTTCCAGATCCCCCCCTTCTCGTAGGCAGTTACCTGTGAGGATGACAAAGTGAGACAACATCACTACACCTGCTCCATGTCACAGAGACACACATTTGAACATCGATGATATGTTGAACAGGGCATAGGATGCTGCCAAGGAATAGCATCTTAGTCATATAGACATTGGCTTCTGTGGAAGCCCCAATGCACTACATGGCATTGAAAGTACACTGGTGGCAGGAGGGGTGCGACACACTCCCTGATCATGGCACACACTGTGCATCACATGCACCACCAGGCTGATGGACAGCACCTCAAAGCAGTTACATACCCCAGGCCACTGACGCAACCTCAGCAGAGTACACAGACACACACAGGCACAGATCAATCACCTGCCATTGGCAACAGCAGATACATACCTCACTCTTCACATGTGCCACTTGCCTGTGGGATGTCACAGGTGTTGGGCTAGCTCAGCAAGTCAGACACACAGCACGGCTTACTTCTCACATCAGATGGGTAGAGCTGTTGCCTCCTCCATGCAGCTGTGGTGCAACACTTCACATAGACACTCACCCACATGACAAGGAACCTTCACACACATCAATGTCCAAGAGGGCGTACACATCACTTGGACACCACAGCTCCACTCAACTCATACACATCTGTGGGTACCGTCACCTGTCACACCGGGGGGACCACTGAATCACCTCAGGACAATAGCCAAAAAATGCCACCAAGGATTTGCCAGGCTGAATGTGTCATGCACTATGTAGTGAATGTCAGAGTAAGCACAATGCAAGTGAGGAGTGCACACAGGAACTACATCATGCTCTGCATGACAGACCTAAGCTTTCCACCCCTGGGACCCACTCTAAACCACATTGCATGTCTGTCACACCTGGACACAATGCCAGAAGTGACAGTCACAAAAAAGGTGCACAGTCAAAGGTAGTGGAGTCAGCACTCACCTGCTCCCCTGGTCTCCCATACAGGCTGGGGTACTGTGGGAGGAGGACATTCAGAAATGCCTCATTCTCCTCGAGTGTGAATGGCTGGGCCCTCTCCACAGTCCACGACATGGTGCCAGAGGAAGCACAGACAGCAGCAGTGTGGTCGACAGGAAAGTTGTGCAGGCAAGTGCCCTCTCATGGGTTGTGGCTGACTTATATCTGTCTTGCTGGGGGCTTTCATTTACAGAAGTACCGAGTGATTGGTCAGACTCATTTGCATCCTACGTTTCCTCCAATCCCTTTAAACATACACCAATGACATAAATTTGCATGATTCAAAGCAAGGCAAACATCACTTTGTACCATTGTAATTTTTGGGCCAACTGACTTTTCAAGCCCACATGATGGCCACATTGCAACTAAAATTTCTGTATCCATGACAACCAGCACGCATTTTGGGCCTAATACTTGTCCCCTATGTAATTTTTGATTGAAAAAAACATGTACGGTGCGTTTCACACGTACCCGTACGGCACCACTACAATAGTGATCTGGACCATACACATGCTCCTAGAGCGTGTGTACGGTCCGTATCACTATAGTAGTGGTGCCGTAGGAATACGCGTGTGTGTACGGTCCATACCACGCATACTCATACGGCACTACTACTATAGTGATACGGACCGTACACACGCTCTGAGAGCCTGTGTACGGTCCGTATCACTATTGTAGTGGTGCCGTAGGAGTACGCGTGGTATGGACCGTACACACACGCGTACTCCTACGGCACCACTACAATAGTGATACAGACAGTACACACGACGTGTGTACGGTCCGTACAACGCATACTCCTACAGCACCACTACTATAGTGATACGGACCGTACACACGGTCTCAGAGCGTCTGTACGGTCCGTATCACTATTGTAGTGGTGCCGTAGGAGTACGCGTGGTACGGACCGTACACACATGCGTGCTCCTGAGGCACAACTACAATAGTGATACAGACCGTACACACGACGTGTGTACGGTCCGTACCATGCGTACTCCTACGGCACCACTACTATAGTGATACAGACCGTACACACGCTCTGAGAGCGTGTGTACGGTCCGTATCACTATTGTAGTGGTGCCATAGGAGTACACGTGGTACGGACCGTACACACACGCGTACTCCTACGGCACCACTACAATAGTGATACGGACCGTACACACGACGTGTGTACGGTCCGTACAACGCGTACACCTACGGCACCACTCCTATAGTGATACGGGCCGTACAAACGCTCTCAGAGCATGTGTACGGTGCGTTTCACATGCTTACACTGGTGATAGGAGGCGCACACGTAAGGAATGGAGGTCTCCGACTCGCACAAGGCTGTACATCAAATCATTGTAATTGCAGACTTGCATGTGCAGGGCCTAGGTGTGTCAGGCAGTGATATTGCACATGTCTCCTCATGTAGTTGCACAATTGATGTGTGATGACCTGTGTACACATGTCATGTGTGATGGGGCACTATGTGGCACACTTCCCCTTCACACTTTGCACATGTGGGCCTGTAGTACAAACGTGTCAAGCACAGCATCACTGGTATGGCACAGTCACCACCACCCGCAACTGTCCCCTGATGCCAGGGACAGGGACACTAACAACTGACATTTCATGATCAGCGTGCCCCGATGTGACTATGTCATGTGTGTGTCATGTGTTCCCATGAGCTTGCCATTGGTGTTCCGTCAACTACATCTGCTGTTGCTGCATCCAACATGTGCTTGTGTGGAGATGGGCATGGCACACATCTACGCACACCATGCCACACGTGGATTCCCACGTAAGCAGGGTCTGTATGCATCGAATATGATATTTTGACATGAGGACATATCTGCGTCGTCTCAATGTCTGTGTTTTCTGTTTTCACGTGTACCCCTTCATCGCAATGTGTGTGATCTGTACATTTGACATTCCATGTGACCTGTGCGTCTAGCTTGCCATCAGCTGTCTGTATGAGATGACATCCTTCAAATGCAGCTATGTGGATGTATGTCACTCCTGTGATGTCTCTGGCTGTTCACTCAGACTGGCCCCCAGCTCGTTTCAGGGCATGTCATGTAGACTTGCCAATCAACGGGTGTATCTGGCTTTTCATAGGAGTATCACCAAGCTGGCATATGTGTCCCGGATGTATTGCACAGACCAGACTCTGTATTTAGCAGATGTGTAGAAGCAGTTGAGCATGTGCTCTGTTCATTGACATTGATGTTGTTATGCTCTCAATCTTCGTTATTCATTACAATTTTCTGCAGGGCACCGCCTGTCCCCCGACCAATGCCAGACTTGGGTGCCATGAGGGAACGTGCCTGCATCCGACGTTACAGATTCACTCAACAATTGATTGAGGACTTGACCGCCAAGCTGGCACCACACCTCCAACCGCAACACAGGTATCCTACTGCGCTGACCCCCAAGATGAAGGTGATGGCAGCCCTACATTTTTTTGCCACAGGTACGTTTCAATTCACCATAGCTGATGTTGGTTGCATGTCACAGACAATGTTCAGCCGTGTCCTGCGTGATGTTTTGGCAGCCATGATGGAGCACCTTGATGAATTCATCCATTTTCCGACTCCTGAGGAGTTGACAGGTGTCAAGGGTGATTTCTATGCCCTGGGAGGGATGCCCCATGTCATTGGGTCCATTGATGGGACACATGTGGCTTTGGTACCACCACAGGCACAGGAGGTAGCCTATCACAACCGTAAACATTACCACTCTATAAATGCCCTTGTGGTGTGTCTTGCTAACATGCTGATTTCCCATGTCTGTGCACGTTTTCCAGGGTCAGCACACAATGCCTACATCATGAGGCGTAGCAGGGTGCCACAAATGATGCTGCGGCTGCACAACGAACGAGCATGTCTTGTTGGTGGGTATACTCTGTTTGTCCTGTGTGTTGCGGTATCTTTGGCTCTTACGGCATCTCCTGACCCACTTATTTACATGATGTTTCCATGTAGGGGACTCTGGCTATCCCAACATGCCATGGCTGAAGACGCCATTCCGCAACCCAAGATCAGCTGCAGATCACCGGTACAACAATGCACACGGGCAGACCAGGCCAGTGATTGAGAGGACGTTTGGCCTCCTGAAGAGCCGATTCCGGTGCCTTCACAAGACAGGCGGGTCCCTCCCATATGCACCGGCGAAGGTCTGCAAAATCTTCCTCGTGTGCTGCATGCTGCACAACATGGCAGTGGAGAAGGCAGTGCCACTCATCCTGCAGCAGGATGAGCAGGAACATCCACCCGTGGAGGATGAAGGGCTTGGTCACAAGGCAAGTGAGGAGGAGGAGGATATCCGGAGTCAGCTCATACGCAACTTCTTCTCATAATGGTTAGTCACTGGGTCTGAGTGGGCACGCTTGGAGCCTTGGGTGGCATGTGTTGCAATGTGTGTGTCCAGCTGACTGTATCCTAAGTGACTTAGATGTTTGTTCTGATGTGTCACTCGAGTGATGATGTCATTCCACACATTTTAGCTGAGACACTTTCTTTTAAATTAGCATGGGGACAACATTGTTCCTGTTTAGTAAATGACCATGTATGCGGAGAAAAATATTTTAGCTGACTTCTTGTGTGTCTGTCATTCCCAGGTTCTTGCGCATGTTGTCTGCTCGTGTCATCGTTGTCCTCCTGCTATTCCTCATGAGTATTGCAACGTGTGCTGAATCAGCGTTCCATGCACGGACATGGGGAAATGTAATTTTGGGTAAGGATTGCAGCAAGGCATTTTGGGTGTGGTACGTGTTTGGAATGTGTGGGGACTGCTTCTGTGCATGTTGTGTTACCATGCATACATGTCGACTCACCATGGCGCACATAGTATGTCGCATGATTCCAATGATTTGATAGTCACCCTTTGTGACAGTCATCTGTAATGGTGTTTTGATTCTGATGAAGGCATCAATGTGTGTAAAACTTCCCTCTGAAACATACGGGATGCTACGGGCGGACATAGTGTGGGACATCCCCATAACAGGCTCAATGGGGAATTGCAGCCTCTCCGTGTGCAGCAGGAGGTGTTTGGCTCATCCCCTTAACTTCTGTGCCAGTTCATTTGGATTTACAACATCCGTGTTGTGAAGGGGGTGTCCAGCGTAGGTCCCACATGTTCCGTCAAATGACCTGTGAGTCTGTTCATATTGATGCATTTCCCTTAGTGTGAGCCTGAGTAATAAAGGTGTTCCTCACCCTCCAAAGTGCCTCATCTCTGTCAATGCAGGTCTCTTGCCACTTTGCATGCGTCATCTCTGGCATAGTTGTCAAAGATTGTGCATATGAGTCTATGTGTAGTTTGGCAACATGCATGCAGTTCTTCATGGCTTATAATCTCTATTGTGCATGAAATCCATGGTTGTGTATGTATTTGGGCAGGTTGCTCCACCCAACAGGCCGTCAACGCCTGCTGAGGGTGTGTCTCCTGTGCGCAGCTCAGCCTTCTGTTTCCTGATCCTGTGTCAGCCATCTTTGGTGATTGTTCATCCATTTTCTCTGGGTGAGCCATGAGTAACCTGACACTCCTTCCTTTACATACGCCTGTTGCAGTTGTCCTTTCTGACATCCTTGTGGCAAGGGCCCCCCAAGTTCCCGGATTCTGCAACCCTCACGTCTCCAAGATGCTCCTCCCTTCCTCCCTCCACCCATTCATTAGGCTGTCATCAGCTTGTCTGTGCCACTGTCGTGGCCACGCGGTGCCAAAGGCAGGACCGTCAGCACATGCAACGTGCACATTGCACGACCCTCATGTCCTTGCATGACCCACATCACACAACAGTCTCATGTTGCAGCCACCCTCCAAGCAATGTCCAACCGAAAATCCACTGCATGCTCTCAGGCATACCCTAAGCGCACACACGACACCTTCGCATGCTGAGTGTGCAACTCCAACTGCCTACACAGCGCCGCCCCGCCTTCCAGGCCCTGTCAAACCAACCAGGTCATGTCCCTCCTACTCCACACCGGCTCCGTCCACCAGCACGCCATGGGACTCTGTTAGCTCCTCAACACAACAGGCCCACACATCACCTTCATGACAGTGACCTGGATGAAAGCATCCTCAGCACACAACTTATTCATTGCCATCTCAGACGGATACAAGAGCTCCTGCAGGGACGGCACTAACAATCCCGGAGGATGAATTGATATCTATTCCCAAGTACGCACTCAGGGTCACAAATCCGGTTTAGCACAAACCCCCTGCAAACCCTCAGAGTAACACTCATCAACAGATCTCCAGGCCTACAGCCACAATTCCGCTAAGCCATCAACACGTCCATCGTCACGCACGCCCTCACATCCACAGGATACATGTGGCTGTGGGCCAGGAACTTCTTGCTGGATGAGAACCACACCAGCATCCATCATTGGTCCACCCACATTAGCAGCCACGTCTCCGACGAGCAACACTGCCACACACCCCGCTACCAATCCCCCAAAGATGCTTGATGTAAGTCAACACAGACATGCTGTGTGGGACACTGGAACCAACACCACTGCCACACCCTGCAACCTCACACACTGGATCAGCAACTGATCCAACAATCTAGCCACGTTGACGGACTTTCCTGTGACGCACATCAACAATTAAGCCACCTGGGACAAGGCAGACCTACTGGACTCATACACGTCTAGCAGGACTCTTGTGCACAGCTTGCAACACAAATAACCATCAGTGGCCTTAAAACCCTGGAAAACGGCACACACAGCCACCACCATATCATCAGTAAGGACAATTGGAGATCCTTCAGATGGGGCCGAGGCCAAAAAACAGCACAACATCAAGGAGCGCATCAGCATCGTGAGTGCACTGACATCAGCTCTCCATCCAAAAGACACCCCACCCTTGCACGGCTGAGCCAATCCCTTGCAACTTTCTCCCACTGCAAGCTCATGGACATACACGCAAGCCTTGGCACACAGAGGCAGATCGCACTATTATACGCGGGACCAATCCCCCTCAGGTTTTGGACTTCCATCATCAGCAGATACAACACCCGGCTCATGTGCAACATCCCCTGGGGATCTCCATCAGGCCCCTTCCCACACAACATCTCAACCACATCATTCCCCATCCTTGTAGCCCACGTCCAGCACGTCATGTATGTATCATTGGATTTAGCCACATTCCATGGTAGATAGAGGCATGCAGTGACCCAGGCCCTTCTTAGACAATGGATGGCAGGAACGCTGGCTCTCAAGGAACATCACCGTGCTTCCCTAGCCAGCAAATGTCATCAGGAAGACAGTCAACGAGCAACTGACAACCTTCCTCCATGCAAAGGGCTCCAGGCAACCTGCACAAGACCGTCTTCCACAGTAATCACCCCACTGCAACCGTCATCATTGCCACCAACACTGACAACTTTGCCCTGCTCAACAATGGTGAGGCCACCCCCCTTGAGCTCTCCACAGCATTATGCATGATGTGGTCACACACTGTCAGCTCACACATCTCCAACACTGGTATCCAGGGGATGGACCAGGATGAAATCACCAAGTAGCTCACCAGCAAGGCCATGGGAGTGGGACTCAAGCCTTCAGCATGTAGTACAGTGGCGTCATCTGGCACATGGCCCAGGGCTCATCTCTCAGCGTGTCAATCTTCAATGTGTCCAGGAACCCCCTCTCCACCATCACATGCGCACACAATCTCATCATCATCTCGTATGCCATTGACAGCCAGCTGCTCCTCACCCTCACCAAAGACACAGCCATTGCCAGTTCCAGCCTTCAAGAAGGCATGAGGTCCGTTGATGAATGGCTGAACATCAGCCACCTGAGGCTGGACTTGTACAGGACTGAGGTAATCATCTGAGGATTGTCCCCTTACAGCTCGGTCAACTCCTTGTGTCCCACCCGCCAGGGCACTGCACCAGCACCCAGTGGCCACGCACACAAGATGGTGTGCATCATGGACTCGTCGCTCACAATTGCCATGCAACTCACCAGCATATGTACCTCATGCTGCAACACCCTCCGCATGATGCACATGATCCACAGATAGATCCACCCCAAGGCAAGACAGACCGTCCCCCAGGTCCACGACACCAGCCGTGTCAACTACAGCCCCACCCTCTACTGAGCCAGTACTGCCAAACTCCCGGAAAATTGTCCACATCCAGGGTGCATCTGCACACCTCAGCTTCAACATCCCGTGCCCCAGCCACATCACCGTCCACCTGAGATAGCTGCAATGGATCACTGTCTGCTGCAGGATGACCTTCACACTCCTCACCCACACTCAGGAGGCAGTCCACAACCCCAGACCCCAAACCAACCTTGGACGTCTGTCATCCAAGAACCCGTTGGGCCAACTCCGTGCATCCAACCTTGCCCTGGCCAACATTTTTCACATCCACCGAACTCCAGCATGCAGGACATAGTTCTCCCACCTGGCCAAACATACCTGGGACTCCCTCCCCAGGAACCTCCACATGAGCCATGACCTCTACGCCTTAATGATACTCTTACAAATTGGTCTGTCCGCACAGTATTGCAAGCCCCCACTCAGCAGCTTGAGGCCATCACGGGTGAGTATTGTGCTCCATGTCTGTATTGGATGATACATTGTGACCCATGTGTGTCCTGTACCGGACTCAGATCCCAGGGTATGAATGGCTGGAGTTAGTTCAACACTCAGGCATAGTTTGACATTTCCCCACATGTATGTTGTGGACTCACGCAAAATGACTGCAACATCTAATTAAAGAAATTTAGTTTTATTCTCGGTGGGGGGCGTGTTTTGTGGGCAAAAATAGGTGCTATACAGTGTGCCTAGAATCCAAAGTTCACAGGGGGAGATGGGATCCTCGGCATTTGAAGTCATCAGAGTCCAGACCACAGTGTTTGTCATCATTGGTCAGACTGTGACCAGCAAGTCCATGTCAGTGAATGAGGTGCTACTGTTGCGCATGAAGGCCAGGTGCCAGGCCAGGTGACCTGGGAGATGTGGATGGTCCGCTGCCTTTCACGGTCTTTTCCGTGGACGACCCACCTTCCTCACGGAACTCTCAGATGCAGGCCTTGACGATGTTTGGGACGCTCCGTCGGATGAATCCTCCTCCTCCTCCCTCCCTGTGGCTGGTGGTGGTCTTTGCCTGGTGGCACAGGGAGGGTTGCCCATGTTGTCGGCGATCCGCTGGAGTGAACGGCTTATGTCCGTTTGCACCGCCAGGAGCTCAGCCAGTCTTGCCTCCATCCATCCTTGGTGTTCTTGTTGACTGGCATGTTGCTCAGCCTGCTGGCTCTTAATCTCTGTGAGGGTCTCCACTACCTGGCTGATGGCCCTGGTGTCATGCCGGTATGCGTCCATGATGTTGCGTATGTGTGACATACCGGTCCCTTCAGCTGGCTGGTCAGGTTCTCGCCTCTGCCTGCCTCCACTCCCACCACCCCTGTCCACACGAGCCTGGCATGCCGTTGTGGGCACATCGGGTCTACAGGACCCCTGAGGGATGGCAGTTGCGGGGTTGTCTGCCTCCTCCTGGGTGCCCGGCGAACCTTGTCCCTCCAGGTCAGACTGGCTCAGTTGTTCAGTGCGGGCAGTGCTCCTGGGTGTCTCCTGGGATGTGGCAGGAATGGGGGTGGTGGTTGGCACAGATGTACCTGAAGCAGGTGCTGCAGGGGCTTGGACACCAGAGGGTCCAGGTGGGTTGGGGTCTTCCGCGGAGTGTTGAGAGGCGTCGCTGCCGGTGGGATCAGGTTCCTCCCGAGCCTGGGACTGTGATTCTTCCCCCCCATTGTTGGGGGGAGATCCATGACGTTGCCCTGTGTGTGAGAGAGAGACAATGTTAATGCTGTTGCATGCGACATCCATGTTTCATACATATTCAAGTTGGCACAGTTCCTCCAGGTAGTTGTATGTTCCTAGCATTCCCCTCAATGTTCACTTGTGGATGGGTATGTTGCGGGGGACAGATTGATATGTTCTCCTGAGTGTTTGACATGTAGATTTTTGGCTTGGATGCTTCTTTGGCTATGGATTGATCTTGTTGTGTCACATGTCCATTGTAAGAGTTGGTAAATCCATTGCCTGCCCCGGGGGTGTGTGCTTGTGTAAGGGGTGTGTGTGACAGGGCCTGTTGGTGGGTGTAGTGTGATTTGGCAGTGGGTCTCCCAGGTGATGTATCTGTCCCCTCATGGAGCATGCTGCCCTGACAGTGAGTGTGAGTTCCTGTCCTAGATATCTGAGCTTGTGGTATTGGTGTTTGAGTTTACAGTGGTCACAGGAGGGCCTTGTGCTGCCTACAGCAGGGCCAAGTGTCAGCTACCTTGTCAGTACTTTGCCAGTCCCTGTGCATTGAGCATGGTGCATGGGTGTGTACCTGGGCCATATGGGCTGATGGCAATGGTGTTGATTCTGAGTTGAACAATGTGTTTTGTGAGCCCCACCCTCCCAGCATCCCGGACATCCAGTCTTGGGTTTGTGGTTCGTGTAGCCTGGGACATGGCATGGCTTTGCTTTGTGAATGGGGCATACACATGTTAGTGGCATGAGCGTTGTTTTTGAGTGTGGTTGTGTCCGGTGAGGGCTTGGGGGTATTGCGTGCATTTAGTGTAGTTGGGGTGTGGATGCCATTACCCCCATGTTACGTAAGTTGTTTGTGTACTCACCAGGCTCTGAAACTCCTTCGACTCCGTGTACTCCCACCGGTGGAAGCAGGGCCATCATCTTCTCCTCCCAGGGATGGTAATGTACCGGTCTGCGGGGCAGCCCATCTCCAGTGATATTGCTCTGGGCGTAGTCCTCGTTCATTTTCCGCTTGACTGCCCTCCGCAGATCGTACTACCTGGCTTGGCATTCATTCCTGGTCCTTCTGATGGGCGCAACAGTTCACCCTATCGACGATCCTCTGCCACAGGCGTGATTTTTCAGCTATGCTGGTCTGTCTGACCAATGTTCCAAAGAGCTGTGGCTCGACTCTGATGACTTCGTTGACAAGGATGTCCAGCTCCCCCCTTGTGAACTTTGGATTCTTGTCTGTGGGCATGGTGTGGGGTGAGGGTGTGGATGGTTGTGGGTGTGTGGGTGTGAATGTGAAGGTGTGTGTGGGAATGTGAAGAGGGGGTATGTGTGAAGGAGTGTTTGTGAAGGTGTATATGTTAAGGTGTATGGGTGCAGTTGTTGGGGTATGCTCTGTAACTGCAGTGAGTCTGTTGCAAAGGCTCATGGTTTGTGTATGTGGGCCCTTTTTATTGGTCCATTTGTTGGTGTGCCTGAGTTTGAAATTTTTGTGGGTGTGTTATCAGAGGTGGTTGTGAGTTTGGGCCTCTGTTTGCCAGTTTGGATGTGCCAGGTCAGTCATTTTGATGTATTTTCTACTGTAGACGTGTTTTGTGGTGTTGTGCGAGTCGAATTGACCCTCCTTGTGCTGTTTTACAGTGTCCTGGTTGAGTACGAGTCGTTTTCGCGTATGTAAGGTGTGTACATACGCGATGTTGTTGTACCGTGCTCGCATATGCAATGTTGTTGTAAGGTCTGTACATACGCGATGCTGGGGACGGTGGTGGTGTACGGTGCATACAAGTACGGGGCTGGGGTACGGTGCTGGGGTACGGTGCGTAGAAGTACGGGGCTGGGGTACGGTGCTGGGGTACGGTGCGTCCAAGTACGGGGCTGGGGTACGGTGCTGGGGTACGGTGCGTCCAAGTATGGGGCTGGGGTACGGTGCTGGGGTACAGTGCGTCCAAGTACGGGGCTGGGGTACGGTGCTGGGGTACGGTGCATACAAGTACGGGGCTGGGGTATGGTGCTGGGGTACGGTGCGTCCAAGTACGGGGCTGGGGTACGGTGCTGGGGTACGGTGGGTCCAAGTACAGGGCTGGGGTACAGTGCTGTGGTACGGTGCATTCAAGTAAGGGGCTGGGGTATGGTGCTGGGGTACGGTGCATACAAGTACAGGGCTGGGGTACGGTGCTGGGGTACGGTGCGTATGAGTACGGGCTGGGGTACGGTGCGGACTTGGGGGGTACGGTGCTGACATACGGGGGTACGGTGCTGACATACGGGGGTACGTGCGGACATGGAGGGGGGGCTGTACGACTTGTATCCCGGGCACAAGTTTACCCGGGATACGAGAGGTACAGAGTTCGCTCCGTACGGGACGTTTTACATACGCTTGTGTATTCGGAAGGGCGGTACGGATCGTACTTGTGTGCTCAGACTTCAGTGTTACGATTTGTACATAAAACTGTCTCGTAGACCTTTTCCCGAAGCGATTCGTATGTATTTTTCACATACGAATCGTACTTCACTGGTGGGCCGGGACTTGTATGAATCGTACCTAAAAATATACGGATACAAGTCGTACGGGAATTTTTTTTACCGGATCAGAATCGGCATCTAAATATACATGTTTCACTTTTAAATGCTATGCACCCTGCCCTATGTGCATTTAAGGCCTAGCTTTCGGGTTAATTCTATGTATTAGAAAGGAAGGCTTAGGCCTGTTTCAATGGCTATTTTGATAGGTCAAATGGAAATTGAAAATTGCACACCCAGGCTGCAGTGGCAGGCCTGGAAATTTCCACAGTGATACTTTAGTGGCTCGCACAGTAAGTGCTGCCCCCCACTGGTAGACCATGGAGTACCATATACTAGGGACTTACAAGTAAATTAAAAGTGACAATCAGGTGCATACCAATTCTAACATGTTTGAAAGGGAAAGCACAAGCACATCCTCACTAATTAGAAGGGGCAAAGTGATCAGAGTCCTAAGGTGAACAAAAACATGTTCTGCAAAAGAATGCAAAACTCTCTAGAATACTTTGTTAAAGATGGTCATTTCCAACATTTACCAACTCTCAGGGTAACGTGTTCACAAAAGGAAAGTGGCTCCCTTTGGATCTCTTCCCATTTGTGAATTGAGGTAAAAGTTTAAGGGGTAGTGAGCTGGTGCGGGTGACCACTGCCAGTTCTTACCTAAACCTAAAAAAAAACTATTTTGTTTTAAAAGCACCAATAGTTTCCTTCAAAGAAATTGAGATACTTTAAAAAAACGAATTACTTTATTTCAAAACACTCACAAACGTGCTCAGCTGACCCTTCCAGGCCACCATCCCTGTGATTTTGACCAATCAGAGTTGCAATTTTAACCAACCTAATTGATATTTATAAGGTAAGTCAGACTATGGCCCACTCCAATTTCTTATTTTGTGGACCAACCTATTAAAACATAGGTAGCAAATTACGACTGCTTTTTGAAACCAGAAAAACAATACAGTACAGCTGGCCCTTAGTTTTGGCTGTGCAGAACTGATTGTTTAGGCAAATGTTAACTATATTCAAAGGTTGATTTCTGGACACTGTGACAGTGTCAGTTATGCCCCTGCGGGATTAAATTATACAACAATATTTCTGGCTGATGATGTTAGGGTCAGGGTGCCAAGGGGGAGATTGGCAGGGAAAAGGACCACCTGCGGAGGTGTAAGGAAAATAAATTATTCCCAATTTGAGTGGTGCAGCACCATATATATCAGGATGGCTTTGAGGAGCATGTGAGACCGTCTGGTTTAGGGGTGCAGGGCTTTAGACTGTACCATCTGTTACAGATTACCTAACAGCCACACTCAGGACACATAATTACTCTTAAGAGTATTGAATGATTCATGAGCTGCCTCAGAATTGCAACATTGTGCAGTCATAGAGCTGTCCTGGCAACAGAGCCCAAGCATGCTTGGAATGAGGAAGATATAATTCAAAATGAGAGGAGTTTTGTGGTGATAGTCATTGATGAGCAAAGATACTTACCAGCAAAGCCTCAGCAGCATGCTGCTTATCTCATCCAAGTCACTTTATAAAGGAATCAAGGTTGATAGTGTTAGAGATCTAAGAAGTCTGAACACACTACATCTTTGATGAGTTATTGTGGAAGAGGTCTCTCTTGTGGTGCCAGTGCATCAAACATCAGGGGCCAGCTGACAGAGTGATAGGGACAAAGGACTTCTTTAATTATTTAACTGATTAAATGTTCCCTAGAGCTGAAAACGGATCACTGACAGAATATCGATATTCAGAATATCGAGGTAAAAAAATACTGACGCAAAAATATCGATGTCCAGAATATCGAAGTCCTATCTACATGATGGTAAGTAGAAAAATATCGAAAAAATATTGTTGTTAAAAACATCGTTGTTAAAAATATTGTTTTTTTAATGTTGAGAAAATAATGTAAAATAAAGTAAATAATACATATAATTAACAAAACATAGTTAAAATTATTAGAAAATGTAATTATAAGTAATACATAAAGGTGCCAATTACGATCCTGTAAAAACCGGGTACGAACCGTCGGACGGAGGCTTTTTTCCGTCCGACTCGTACCCGGTTGTAAAACTGTACAAACATGCAAGTATGATTCGCACGGAAACACCATTTCCGTACGAGTCGTACAAAACACCGACCGACGAAAAGATACATACAAATGTGATCCGGGGAACGCGTCAACGTGACGTCGGGACGCTCTCAGGCAGCGTTTCACGAACCAGGAAGTACGATCCGAACCGACAGCGGTCCGGACGACAATATTTTTACGGCACCCAAAAAGTGCCGGAAAAGCGAAGTACGCCGCGATGCGAGTGGAATTGGGGGCCCGGTACACGCCGTACCCCCCCAGCCCCCGTGAGTATGCGCCGACCCCCCCAGCCCCTGTGAGTACGCGCCGACCCCCCCCAGCCCCCGTGAGTATGTGCCGACCCCCCCAGCCCCCGTGAGTACACGCCGACCCCCTCCAGCCCCCGTGAGTACGCGCTGTACCCCCCCAGCCCCCGTGAGTATGCGCCGACCCCCCCAGCCCCCATGAGTACGCGCCGTACCCCCGTGTATGTACACCCCTGTACGTTCGAGTCGTACCCCCACCCGTGTATGTACGGTGCGTACCCCCCGTGTATGGATGGAGCATACCCCCCCGTGTACGTACGAGTCGTACCCCCGTGTATGTACGGTGCGTACCCCCCGTGTATGGATGGAGCGTACCCCGCCGTGTACGTACGAGTCGTACCCCCGTGTATGTACGGTGCGTACCCCCAGCGCTACGCACCGTACATACACGGGGGTATGACTCGTACGTACACGGGGGGTACGCTCCATCCATACATGGGGGGTACGCACCGTACATACACGGGTGGGGGTACGACTCGAACGTACAGGGGTGTACATACACGGGGGTACGGCGTGTACCCCCAGGGGTGGGGGGGGGTACGGCGCGTATGCGGGCACATGTCTCCATGGTTGCAATGGGAGTTCGGTGCGGACGGTGTTTTTTCCATATGGTTGTGACATCGGACGCACGGGATGGATCGTACTTGCGCGGTCGGACTTCACTTTTCACGTTTGTACGGTAAATCGTCCGAGGACGTGTCGGACACATTTTCCGACCCGAGGTCGTGTGGGGAATTATTCCCAATGCAACTCGTATGGGCTTTTTACCATGCGAATCGTGATTGCCAGTTTGTACGGCACTTGTACGATTCGTACGGTAAAAAGACCGGATCCGTGATCGGCACCATAATATAAAAATAAATTAAACATACATGTATAAAATACATTATATATACTTACTTAATATCTATAAATAATTATTTTAATAACTTATGATTTGTAAAAAACATATTAAAAGTATAAATACATATATATATATATATATATATACATACATCAATAATATAAATTAAAAACAAAAAACACATATAACAAATTAAAATATTATTATTTTTAATTCTTTTTTAAATACATTTTACACTACATTAACTAAACAGTAGAGGAAATATTGGATAGCGGAGGGGATAGAATTACTATTCCCACTAAAGTGAGTGCAACAGTAGGGAAGTGTTGAATAGGGTAGAGGTAAAAATTACTATTCCCACTCCAGAGAGTGCAACAGTAAGGAAAGTGTTGGATAGCGTAGGGGTAAATATTGCTATTCCCACTCCAGTGAGTACAACAGTAGGGAAAGTATTGGATAGCGAAGATGTACAAATTACTATTCCCACTCGAGAGAGTGCAAAAGTAGGGAAAGAGTTGGCTAGCGTAGAGGTAAAATGTACTATTCCCACTCCAGATAGTGCAGCAGTAGGGAAAGTGTTGGAAAGCGGAGGGGTAAAAATTACTATTCCCACTCCAGTGAGTGCAACAGTAGGGAAAGTTTTAGATAGTGGAGGGGAAAAAATTACTATTCCCACTCCAGTGAGTGCAACAGGAGGGAAAGTGTTGGACAGCGGATACGTACAAATTACTATTCCCACTCCAGAGAGCGCAAAAGTTGGGAAAGTGTTGGATAGCATAGGGGTAAAAATTACTCTTCCCACTCCAGAGGGTGCAACAGTGGGTAAATAGTTGGATAGAAGAGGGGTAGAAATTACTATTCCCACTCCAGAGGGTGCAACAGTGGGTAAATAGTTGGATAGAAGAGGGGTAGAAATTACTATTCCCACTCCAGTGAGTGCAACAGTAGAGAAAGTGTTGGATTGCAGAGGGGTTAAAATTACTATTCCCACTCCAGAGAGTGCAACAGTAGGGAAAGTGTTGGATAGGGTAGGAATAAAAATAACTATTCCAACTCCAGAGAGTGCAACAGTAGGGAAAGTGTTGGATAGTGTAGGGGTAAAAATTACTATTCCCACTCCAGAGAGTGCAGCAGTAGGGAAAGTGTTGGATAGCTTAGGAATAAAAATAACTATTCCCACTCCAGTGAGTGAAACAGTAGAGAACGTGTTTGATTGCGGAGGGGTAACAATTACTATTCCCAGTCCAGTGAGTGCAACAGTAGGGAAAGTGTTGAATAGCATAGAGATACAATTTACTATTCCCACTCCAGAGAGTGCAACAGTAGGGAAAGTGTTGGATAGCGTAGGGATAAACAATACTATTCCCACTCCAGAGAGTGCAACAGTAGCGAAAGTTCTAGATAGCGTAGGAATACAAATAACTATTCCCACTCCAGTGAGTGCAACAGTAGTTGAAAGTGTTGGATAGAAAGAGGGTTAAAATTAACATGCTTATCAATTAAATAATTATTAAAATTAAATAACCAATTAATAATTAATAATAATATTAATTATAAGTACTAATAAATAAATATGAATAATTACTTTAAATATAATTTACTTACTTCCCACCCTATTCCCCTATAAACCCACAACCCGCTCCTAAAAAAACACAATTAATATAATTATCAATTAATTAATTAATAAAAATGAATAACCAATTAAAAATTAATTAATAATACATTACTTATAAATACTAATAAATACAATTTTATATTTAACTTTTTTATAATGTAATTACATCCCACCCTATTCCCATATAAACCCACAACACGCTTCTAAAAAATAACACAATTAATATAAGTATCTATTAATTAATTATTATTAGTTAATAACCAATTAATAATTAATTTATAATAAATTAATTATAAATAATAATAAATAAAAAGGAATAATTACTTTATTATAATTAAATTACTTCCCACTCTATTCCCCTATAAACCCACAACCCACTACACAAACATTCATTTTCATAAAAGCAATTACTACTACAAATTTAACACATACATTAAAAAAATACACTTATTCCAAAAAATGGCATCACATACTTTTAACACATACTAAAATACAGAACACTAATATAAATATCGATATTATTAACAATTATGTTTTTACAAACGATATTACTGTCTTCGATATTAAAAAAACTATATTTCTTACCTTACTGTTGGTATTCTGTCCAACGATATACTTGCTGTCGATATTCTTGTACCTCGATATTTCAAACTCAATATTGTTGTAGTTCGAAATAAAGAACTTAATATTCTGTCTGTTCACCGGCGAAAACCTACCAACTCTGTGTTGCCATAGAAAGCTCGTTATGGGTTGGAAGTGAAAATGCTGTGGTGGTTCAGACCCCAAGTGCCTGCTGTTCTTTAGACCTGTAGATGTTTTCCCACATTGTCGAAAATTGTTGTGCACATTTCTCACTACCTGAAAATCTTTACCTTTCCTGGAGTTCGACCATTCATGTTTAAATCTTTAATCTGTATACCTGCTATACCCACTTCCACTATTATATCATATTTTGTTAATTTTAAGCTTGGTGCTTCCTTTCAAAAATCCAGTTATTGAGTTGAAATGATGCCCCAGGTTTTGGCTCTCAGATAAGACAGGGCAAGTGTTGTCTGTTGCAAGACATATTGGTAGCTTACAATAAGTTTAACGCGTCCCATTGTTTTCAATTAGTTGACTTTATTGTTGCTTTTATTTGCTTGTTTCTTATTTGTCAGCTTCTGTGGGCTTTCATTCCTCTTCTGGTGTTTTCCCTCCTCTGGAGGTCTGGAGCACACCTTTTTAGTTACAAATTCTTCTCAGTTTGGTAAATAACAGGAAAAATAATGCTCACTTCTTTTTGTAGTGAAGGAGAACAAAGGTCTATGTGAGGCCAATATGGTACTCTGGTAGCCTGGGCTACAATTCATTTGAGAGCAGCTTAAATCAGTAGTAACAGCGCAACAAGTCCAGGCGGGGCTTGTTAAACAGTAAATGAAGGGACACAGGGTTTGTTGAATGACATTGCATTTATTCACATCATAAATGGAGTATCATTTGTTATTTAGAGATAATAGTTCTGGTGCTCACATAGGTACATAAAAAGTGCATGAAGTGAAGGGGCTGGTGACATTAAAAATAACATTGCATTGAAAACAACATAATGCAAAACTCCAAATTAAATTATCAATATTAGGGAGTTTAGGTTGTAATGGTCGACGGCGTTTCGATCTCAAATAATGGAGATCATCATCAGGACGAACAAGCTGTGAGCATGTAGAATCTATATAGGGGAAACGCAGAAAACAACCATTGGCCCTTTGTTCTCCTTAAATAAATAAAAATAATTGCCAAAGCCAATAGGTCTCCTAGCTGAGACCAATTGGCTTTCCAAATGCTTATTTCTTTATTTATGAAGAAATGTAATTTGATGTGTGTTCCTGCAGCTAACATTGTCACACAGGAGGGGTTGTGCTTGCCTGACTCCAAGATGGCCCCATCTTTAGCGAGATCCGATGACTGCCTTCAACATCCGACAAGATTCTGATGCCCCAGGTGCCTTGTGCATCCTATTAAACACCAAAATTGCCTGCAGGACAATCGGCACGTACTGGTGATTCTGCGGATGGCATCTCCGGTGGCAGCAGAGTGGTTCTCTGCAGTCTGCAGCCTGGTACAACTTCGGGAGCGACGTGACCTGGGAGCCATGTTCACCGCTGAGTCTTCATAACTGCAGGCCGCCTTCACATCTCGATCCCTCGCTGTGATCTGTTCCTGGACACCCGAGAGCACGAACGGTGAGCTGCGCCAGGTAGCGGTGGGGGAGGCGGCTGCTACCCAAGCCCGAAGACTCGAGACGCCCCCTGGATATCTGAGAGCAAGGATGAAACGGAGGGGCCGATTGCTGCGGAGCGGTCCATACGGACAAAATAGAGAAGCCATCGAAATGGCTCAGCGGGCTGCATTATCCGATAACTGACCCCCTGGGAGCCCACCAGTGAGGTGCAAGGGGCCCACGGTTCCTGTGTGAGCCACTTCTCAACTGAGTGTCAGCTCATTAAGTAGAGGACTCCCTCTGGGCGTCACACTGTGGGTAACCGGTGATCTGAACAGCCTGTTGCTGCCTCGGTGGTGTGTTGTAACACAGCTTCTATCCTCCCCCTCATTCACAATTGCAGAGCAACCATACCAGGTATAAGTGTTTTGCATGCGTCATAAGCAACAGAGATCATGGGGTACTTCCTGGGCCGACCAGTATGCCAGTCTTGTAATGGCCAGATGCTTCTGGTGGATTCACTGCATGCTGCATAGGGGGCAACTATTGAGGCATGTTAAAAGCTGAGGTGAGCAAAAATGAGGAAAGCAGATAAGTCCCAGTCTAAGTCACATTTTGATCTGCGAAAGACACCTAGACCCCGAGACATGGAAACCACATGTTGGTGACTGCATCGGCTCACTCGGAACCTCTTGCGGAGAAGGACCTGAAACAAATACTAATCACTATGCACCAGAGCCTGTCCAAAATAGATAGCAAGATTGATGCTCTCTCGTTCCACATGGACAGGATGTCTGAAAGGATTGATAAACATTTGGAGAGACTTGGTACTGTGGAGAGGAGGGTACCCGGCGCAGAAGATGAGCTGCAAGCAGAAACAGCGACACATAGAAGATGGATAAATTGCTACTCATGCTGCCGGTAAAAGCCAAAAACTTAGAGGCCCGGCCTAGAAGAAATAATATCAGAATCATGGGCGTTGTGGAAACGGCCAACATAGAGAACATGGAATGCTATGTGGAATGCTTCCTGATAGACTTGATGGGCAGAGACATCTTCTTAGACATTTATGTTGTGGAGCGCGCCCACCACTCTCTTGGCCCAAGACCTCTCCCTGGAGCCAACCCTCGCCCAATAATTGCGAGGCTCCTGAATTACAGAGATCGGGATGCGGCCTTGCACAAGGCCCAATAGTTGGAGGCTTTGTGTCACCAGGGAACAGAGGTGTCCATTTATCCAGATTTCACTCAGCAAGTGCAAGAGGTGCAACGATTGTTCATACCTCCCAAGCAGAAACTTTGTGAACTTAATATCAACTATAGTCTGCTCTATCCTGCCAAGCTACACATTATATCAAACAGCAAGGCACTCTACTTCACTGATCCTAAACTGGTGCTTCAGTTCAACAAGAAGAAGAAGCAGGCCTGCGTGCAGACATAAATCCCCGAGAGCGACCCACGAGGGGGAGGGCTGATCATTGGATGCTGAGGAACAGTGACTTCCTGTGTACTCCTAGTACTGTTGTAGATATTTATGAGTGCCCTCCCTGTTCTGCTCCTCCTTGGTCGCATGAGTTGACCGGTGGGGTGCAGCGGCCTCAGGGGGCCAAACATTGGTGGCTGTTGGTATTGGTGACCCCTCCTCAGAGTGGGACTCTGGTGCTGAATACTGGAAAGACAGTTCATATAACTCCTAGGGGCTTCGGCTTTCTATTCAGCAAGATGGAGGGTGGCCTACTGTATATTCCAAGACACTGATGTTCCTGATAATATTTTGTCTTGGATGAGAAACCGGATCTGAGTTGTCTATGTAACGCACTTGGGGTACACACTGCATTATACATGCCAGCTCTAGGAATTGCAAGTGGATGAGAACAAGGGAGCCGGCAATGTCTATCCCCATGTGTAAACCACTTATTGCATTTTATTTTATGTTGTTTTTGGTGGTAGGGTCGTTGGGGTGGGCATGGGAAGGTTTTCAGAATGCTATGGTTGCTGGGGTTTTACATTCAGTTGTTCAGGGTGCTGTGAGAAAATGTGTATATTGCTATAGGACGGGGAGTGCTCAACACCATAAGGTGCAAATGGATAGATTGCTGATGTAGACCAGGGCGCAGTGGGTCAGGCTGCTCATCCATTACTTAGATTCCTTACTGGGAACGTTAGAGGCCAAAAGGACAACAGGAAGACTCGTGAGGTACACACCTACGTTACAGGAGGGTGATGCGCATTCTTTCACACCTGGCAGACTGGTGAAGGGACCTGGTATAGAGCTGCAAATGCCCAGTGAAGACGGGAGCAGTGCAAGTGAGAGGTTACCATCTGATAAATATTGCTGAAAGTGGATACTAGCAGATTAAAGCCATGCAGACTATTAAATGTGTAGTCGTCGGGATGGAGCAGTCGGTAAAACATGCTTGTTAATTTCTTATACAACAAATACATTTACATCATAGTATGTGCCTATGGTATTTGACAACTATGCTGCAACAGTTATGATTAGTGGTGAGCCACACACCTTAGGCTTGTTTGATACAGCAGGGTAAGAAGATTATGACAGATTAAGACCTTTAAGCTACCCACAGACTGATGTGTTTTTAGTCTGTTTCTCTGTGGTCTCGCCATCTTATTTTGAAAATGTCAAAGAGAAGTGGGTGCCAGAAATTACCCATCATTGTCCAAAGACTCCATTCCTGCTTGTTGGAACCCAGATTATTCTACGAGATGACCCTTCAACATGTGAGAAACTTACCAAAAATAAACAGAAACCTATCACCCCGGAGACTGCTGAGAAGCTTGCTCTGGACTTAAAGGCATTGAAGTATGTTGAGTGCTCTGCAATTCCGCAGAAAGGTCTCAAGAATGTATTTGACGAGGCGATATTGGCTGCCTTGGAGCCCCCAGAGCTGCAGAAGAAGCGCAAGTGTGTGCTGCTATGAACATTCTTCCACAGTCCATGCCCCCCCTCTGCAAACCTGGTGTTGGCGTCATATTAAAAACAATGTTCAAGGCAAACTAAAGATTAAAACTATAAAGAATATTACATTTGTTTTTGCAATAATGACATTGCCCTGCACCCAAATCCACACAGTATAATGGTTTGACAAGAGAACATGCTGGTGTTCTTCATCTTTTAGGACCCCTCATTTGACCTTAATTTTTTTTTAATGATGTATCAGAAAACACTGATCAATACTAGTTTTATCTTTGTGTACTTTTTTTTGTTTTTTTGTTAAGCATCAGGCATGTTTGATTTTCACACACCACCATTCCCATCCCCTCCTAATTAACAAACTAATGTTAGACTGTTTTATAAACTGTATCCCTTCTGCCACACTGCGAGGACGTCATTGTTAAATTTGCACATCCAGTGGACAGATCAGGGAGCATATTACAGCTACATAACCTTATTGTTTCCTAAACGTCTAGCACTCCTTTGGGAAGGAATGCACACAGCCCTTTTGGAGTAATTTGTATCATTTTCTTTAGGGTGTGTTGCCCTGTTTAGTTCTCAATGGTGCAGGTCTGGTATCTACCCTATAACCTCTGTACGGCAAGGACATAGTGGAGATGTAGTACCCCTCACCCCTTCCATTTTTCTAATTTGACCTCCAATTATCTAGTGAACTGGACCATGCATTCATTAGAAGTCTTGGGGCTTTTGTCCTTTACACATTGAAATACTAGGTCCTTTTAACATTCATGCTGAAATAAGAAACTAAAATCACTTTTTTTCGGTACACCAGACTTATTTTATTGTACAAATAGATTCATACTTGCCAATCACTGCTACACACAACAAAGGTGTAAAGCAAATGCACTTCTGAATATATTTGAGCAGGTAAGCATTGCTGGTGATATAATATCCCACAGAATGATTTCCCAATCCACCATGAGGGTGGGAAGGTGAGCGATAAGTAGGAAGTTTCCTTTTGAGGAAAGGATTCATATTGAGGCTAGCACTGAAGGGACCAGTCAGATGAATCATAACTGCAGGCAAGGTAATCAGTGCCGTGTAAGACCCTTTGGATATGATTTAGGATGATTTAAGATCATATAAAGGCTCTTACGTTAGACTCCAGTGTTAACATGGATTTTACTAAAATCTTTTTGGTTTGCTATTCCAAATGTTAGATTTTAATATTTTGTGGAACATTCTTCATAGATCCAAATTCCTAATTCTTTGAACCATCGCTGTGTTTCATGTCTCAATTCTTAGTATATGCATTCTTTTCAGATGTATCAAACATAAAATATCATTATAAAAAATAAAAAAACACTTGTGAGGTGGTGGTGTATTTAAAGAGACACAAGATAGATGTAGCAATTTTACAAGAAACTCATCTCAAGCCCAACAATAGCGTAATGACCAAACACGGAATGCAAGGCCAGTGTTATGCCGCTGACTTCACTTCACATGCCAGGGGAGTGCTTATATGGGTACGCAGGGGCTCTAGAATTAAGCTACAAGAGACACACATAGACCCAGGAGGTAGATTCGCAATAGCCCGTTGTTACAAAGAAGGCCTGGCTGTTCTACTCATGGGGGTGTACGTCCTAATTATGAAGACCCCCAGTTCTATCACTCCCTCAGTACGCGACTATATCAATGGTCTGGGCTTCGATAGATTTGGGGAGGAGATTTTAATTGTGTCCTGAACCACGACCTTGATCACTCTATGGGCCCCTTGTAATGCCGCTCTGCTGTGGTGCGCGCTCTCTCTGAAATTATGGAAACGGAGGGCTTGTTGGATATATGGAGACATAGATCCCCCAATGGACCGGGCTTTACCCATTACTCTTCGGCTTATGACACGCACACTCGCATAGAATTCTGGTTGATCACCAAAAGCTTGGTGTCACAGGTTCAAAGTTGTGAACCTCTGCCGAGGACCTATTCAGACCATTCACCACTGTTGATGATGGTTGATTTTGATGCTCGTAGGGTTCCTGCATTCACTTGGCGTTTCCCCCCATACTCTTTACAAGGCTCAGTTTTAGGACTACACTATCACAAGTTATTGAAGAGTTTTTCCATCAAAATGTAGGGTCCATCGACCACTTTTTGACAGTTTGGGAAATGTTTAAGGTCTATATTCGAGGTGTGACCATCTCCAAGCACGCCGCTGTCCTTTGCTCCCTAAGGGGTCATCTGAATCGATTGGAAGGGGAGATAGCAGATATGGAAGGTAGCTTTTAGCATCCACAAGATCCTCGATTTCTTGCTGATATTAAGTTGAAGATAGAGGAATTTCATGACACAGCTAATGATGAGCTCAAACACATGGATAAATATATGCTACAGCGCGTGCATATGGGGAACAGGATCGGCCGGGTGACATCTTGGAGAACCTTTTAAGGCCCAAGAGAAATACTGACCTTGTGTCAGAAATACTAACAGATGAGGACAAATGGTGCACGGTACTGACTCAGTTGCTGAGACAACTACCCAAATATCTAAGTACCTTCAGAGTCTGCATTAGCGCCCTATAGAAAAACCCATACAATTTAAGGCACCTTGCATTGCTCATTGGGTCTTGAACAATACTGGCCCTCCTTTCCTTAATTCTCTTCTACAGGTTCATCTCCTCACAGGATCTC
Source organism: Triturus cristatus (assembly GCF_964204655.1). NCBI lineage: Eukaryota > Metazoa > Chordata > Amphibia > Caudata > Salamandridae > Triturus > Triturus cristatus. The sequence goes on along the minus strand of NC_140589.1, from coordinate 1,456,782,658 downwards.
TTAAATCATCTGCTCTGAATTTAGCATTAACTCCTCACTTTAGGTTAACTAGACAAAGGGGCAGCTCCTTCTGTTGTCTTGAGCATAAACTTTGAAGCAAGCTCCCGGCGGCCTACAGTGAAACAGTAATCCTTTGACCTCCTGAACACACCTTAAAACCTATCTTTTCCCTATCTTTTCTCAACTTCAGTTTAGGCGGGATGGTAAGTCCCCTCTAGGGAACCATGCACAATATAAATCCCTCTGACATACCATAACATAGCACGTTGAATTCTTAAGACTGCTGGAAGCCTTTGCATGTGTAAACAAGTCGTTTGTCGTGTAGACTCTGAACTCCTGGGTTCCTCTCCATGTTTTCCAACCCTTCCAGGAGGTGGGAGTTTTTATCAGAAAGCTTTGACTGTGATTTTGGGGTTGTTAAGTGTGGCTCAACGACCCAGGCAATGCCAGTTTCCTAAAGGTTCACCCTCTTTTCCAGGACTCCTCCTCCTCCAAGGTCCCTTCTCCTGCCCCCCCCCCCCCCCACCGTGGCAGGTATCAAAACGTGGATATATTTTACCAAAGTTTGCATATCTGTGACTCACTGCGTAAAAATTTCAAACTTAACATACTAAATGCATTCAAACGTCGCATAGGGATTCCAGGAATAAAAAAAACTCTTTGTCATGTGATTTTATTTCTTATGATGCCACAAAACGTCAATATCATTTGGCAGACTGAATACATCCAGTATGGGGGTACTCGGTGGGAACTTTATACTTTTCAAGAAAATATTGTGTAAAGAGAGCTTTCACAATAATTTTATTGCATTCTTTGGAATAAAGTAATACTGTACTGAACGCTCTTATCTTAACATATATTGCACCAGGTTAGCAGCACATTTTTATGTTTAGAAAATAACTATTTCATTTTCTGCGGTATGAGCAGGCCCGATATTTATTTCACCTTGTTTGTAAACAAAGCCAACAATGTACAAGTCAGATATATATTTGTTAGCCTGCTGGTGCTACGCGTGTATCTTCAATAATAAATGAAAATCTACCTATGCCGAATCGTTGCAGAGGTGTCAGCGCTGTATTGCGGGCTGGAGTGTCTGTCTGTTTCCCATCCTGGCTCTCATCATCTTTCTCTGTTGATTGGTGTCACCTCGCGCGCTTAGGCTGGCGGCCTGTCTGCACGGGGTGCGAACGCATTCCTCGGAAGGCTGATTTGCGCGTTTCACACCAGTGTCAAAATGACTTATTAAATTTGGCACCTCCTGGTGCTCAATGGGTGATGTGTTGCTGTCCCAACACTAAATGACAATAAGCATATGCAGCTGGTGGGCCGGGCACACTCATTTGGTTTGACGAAAATGTCGCGGCAACGCGCATTAAATGGCTGTCCTTTTCATCATCTTTAATTGCCAGCTACAGACCTTAGCGCGCGCGCGGTGTAAGTGTTAGAATAGCGCCCCTTCTAGCCTGATTAATGGTGATAATAATAAACCGGTGTTCGTTCCTCCGTGGCAGCCTTATTCCATCAAGGGATGGATTCTCCTCTTAATTAGCCACCGGGCCACTAGGGAGGCTTCAAAGTCGCCAGTGTGAAACAGCCTGAAGCGGAAAGCGATCAATGCGAGGGGTGAATTTGTAACTTGGGAGTAATTGGGAGCTGGAGCGACCAAGGGCTGTCTTCCAGTACAATCACAGAACCGGATTAATCCTCTCCACTCCTATCTACCCGCACCGGCATTGTTAGTTTGCACCTTCACTTTTGAGTGATGGTGTATTCGACGCATGTTGTGCGGGCTTTATTCTGTATTAACTACAAAAAACAAGCTTTTGTCGTTAATAGGGATGATTCACAGATCAGTCAGAAGAAGTCTCACCAGGCGCATGTTTCGTTTAGAATAAGAAAGAAATACTTTTCTTTCTTATTCTTTTCTTTGTTTAGAAAGGCAATTGTCTGAAGCCTTGGAGTCTGCCTACCCTATGCATCTGCTACCAAGGGATCTAATGGCTTGCTTGGGGTTCTAGCAGTTTTCTGACCGATTGTCCTGATTTGCAAAAGCCCCGCCCATAAAACATGAAAATTAGAGCCTAAAGTCTCAAAAACTAGCACAGATCAACACTCTTGGATTTACCCCTGTGTTTGTAGTATATTTACACATTTTTTTGGAATTCACAAAAAAATCAAGGAGTATTCCACACAAGCTAATATGGTTGCAGTTTTTCCAGCCATACGGAAATTCATGCTCATTAACTCAAGCACAGTTGTACATGTGTACATATGCATATGTAAATGATTTGTAAATGTTAATTTGCACTTACTAACTTTTTCATTGCTTCCAAAGCCTACTACTTTTTGGAATACTTTGTATCTATTCCTATCAGTGAATGTGCCCCATCCCTGCCAACCCCGACAACATACGTAACTCTCCGATCATATTAAAGGAGAGGTTGGGCTATAGTAAACTAATCAATACCAACCCGTTTATGTGTGCTCATCAACTTTGCGGCTGTCTACCCCTGTGGGAAGAATTACTCTTGCTTAATATTACGCTGCTCTGTTATATTACATGTGACTAAATACATTGATAATTTGTAACTTATTTAGTCTAAATTCTCAGTGCTCAAAAGTATAAGGTCCGGGGCCAAAGTTTTGCTCAGAAGCCACTGGTCGGTGCTTACGAAGTTTGAGGTGCTCAGTACCGAGGCTGTGAAGTCTTGATTCCATATCATGCTTCTTTGATCACCACTGGACACTTCCTGCAACTTTATCTAACTCTTGCAGGTTCTTTTTAGGTCGAGCCTACTAGACAGTGCATGCGCCGTCTGTTGCAAGGCATATTGTGGCTTACCATTAATAAGATGGGATTGGAGTCTGCCCTCTGCTTACCACAGGTTGACTTGCCTTGTCACTCTCATTTGCCTGCTCCTTTTTCATGCTCCAGCTTGTCAATCTTGTTTTTGTTCCTCTCATGAAGCATTGCCTCTTTACCATCGCTTTGATTGGCTGGCATCTTTGCTTCCATTGCTTACTTTTCAAGCACTCATTTTTTCTTTTGTATTGAGCACTCCATGAGAGTGCATGTGTTTTTGATCTGTCGCCCAAAAGTACTTCTCCCTCATGTTGTCTCCCACGCCCTCCCAGTTGTGAGTAGAGTAGCCCTGAATCAGTATAAAATCTGGGGCAAGGAGTTAGAAGAGAGTTATGGGAAAAGGTGATTTAGATAAAGGCAACTTGGAGTGTTAGATGTATTTTGCAGAATAATCACTTGTAAAGTGTATTAAGCGCAACATGATTAAAATACAGAGTACTCTAGAGACACAGTGAAGTTTCAAATGGACCATTCCCTTATTTCCCACCCTTCTCCATCATACCTCACCATGCTCTTTGGACTACCCAAGTAGAGGTAAGTGACGATAGGAAGGTGGAGTAGAGATCCATGTCTCTCCTGCAAGATGTCAGTGCAGGCAAAGGGTAAGTGATTGTTCCAGCACTAGATTGACATCCATGAGTAGAGGCCAAACTATAGTTCTGGGAGGGACCCCTGTTCTCGCAGGCCAACATCTCGGTGGCCCACAATATCACAGAAGCTGAGGAGACTGTTGGCTGTAGTCAGGTTGACTTAGCTACCACCATGTCACTGCTATTCACGAAAGTGGCTAAGGACAAAAACTATGAAAGCCTGTCCTTGCTATGCAGAACTTACCTGCACCCACCAACCCCACCCCAGGTACCCAAGATGAATCACTGCCAAGCCCCTTTAGGGGACTGCAGCACAGAAAGAGACTACTTAGCCACAACCATAGTAGTTGAGGCCATTTGCCGCTGGTATCTTGGAGTCCGTCCTGTATGGCTCTGCAAACTGGCCCAAGTGTACCGCTTTCACACTTTACGCTTATGATAGTTATTACGTCTCAGGGAGGTGGTATGGCAGGGCAAGAGTTCAGAACTGAACAGTCAACCAACAGACACATATAATGTATTTTCCAGCCTAGTGCTCATCTTTTGAATTACAAGAAGGCAATTTAATCACGTAGCATAACATAACACTACACAGAGCAATTAGGGAAATCAAACACAGTTGTAATACTGTTTGTGGTTTTTCTTAGCAAGGTACACCCTTCAGTAATCTTTCGCCTGCTAATAGAGTTCCCCAGAGTCTATAAGCCCTGGCATGTATCTCGAGAAAAAGCATTGATGTGGCACAGGTGCAGTTCACTCACTGCAGATGTAGATGTAATTCAGCTCACTTTCACCTCATAGCAGTTACTCAGAAAAAACTTACTTTCATTCCGCAGACCTCAGTTTAGTACTCAGTCTCTTGTTACACTCCCAGTCATGAAGTCCCTTGTTTACCTTTGTTCAGCTGTTGCAGTTCAGAGTGGTGCAGGACAGACAAGTGCAGCACTCTGGTGGCAGCAGCTCTTGAGTTGTAGAGCCCTTAGCTCTAGCCTCACTCAGAAACTGACAATTTGGAGAGTTCAGCGAAGCAGCTTCCACACCAGTTGGTGTCTTCGGCAGTAAGTCTGCCCTAGGCCGGGTACAGAAGAGGTACGGGGGTTGGAGAGGTGGCACCTGGGAAGGTCTTGTTTTTGCAAATGTCTTAGGCAGTTGTGACCTCTGATCCAATCAGGGTGCTCACGACAGTGGCAATGGAGCATTCTGACTGTCATATGTAGGGGGAACACCAGGTTCTAAGTCACGGTGGGCTGCAAAACACACACAATGCTCAGTATTTGTAAAAGTCTTGATGTGATGAGATGCTTTCAGGGAGGCCTGGATCACCTTCCACACTTGAGTTGCCACTATCTACTCCCTTGTAGGTGCTCACTTTTCTTGGCTATCACCCACTTCACCAACAATCTGGGCTTCTCCCCCTCAAGAGTCCCTTCTCCTGTAGGGACAGACAGCCAGACAGACCTCTTTACTTTCTCAGCAGGCAGCTGAGCAGATATTTAGGTGGTAATTGGACCAAATATCAGATTAGAAATATCGAGTTGTGGAAATATCGGAAAAAACATCTTGTGATGCAGAAATATTGTCAACAAGAATATTGATTTTTCAGGCCAGTAATATTGTTTTCAATCATATCATTGTTGTCAATATCGTTTTCAATAATATAGTTGTAAAAAATATAATTTTTTTATTTTTCTCTCTGTGTGTTAGTTCATATATTCATTTTATGGTATTATTGTTTGTATAGTTGTTAATAATATCTTTAAATATAGTTTGTAATTTTAACTCACTTATTCGTTTTAAATGTAATTGCTAATAGACATTTATTTTGTTGTAGCTGGTCTCTAAGTTTGTAGGGATTTAGGGTGGGACAATAATTATAATTAAACAATTAATTAACACAGACAGCTACCCACTTGGGTTGTGTGATTAATTTTTACTAATGTGAGCGCACGCTAACTCACTTGAGGAATACTTTTGTTAGCACTACCAGTACCATGAGACTGCAGAAGCCGCCACACCCACTTGGGCCGGTACTTTATTAATTCAGTGCTCACTGACTGCGTGTGCTCATTTGAATAGTCAGCCTTTGATGAAAGGCAGGAGCCCGAAACACGTCAGCTTAAGGCTTTAAAGACTGTGTGCTGCTGGTGGTGCATTCACCTTGTTGCAGTTTCAATTAAAAGGTGCAGATGATATCACCCGTGTGGACTCCATCTTTGAGGCAACTCTGTGTGTGGATATACATATATATATATATATATATATTACCTACTGGCGGTCGCCAGTAGGTAGTTATAGTTAGGACCCCTTTTCCATAGGAAAACCTCAACATTCTATTTTGAATAACTTTGGCGCCGGTCGATGAATCCTCGCGAATTTCTCAAAATAGGTGGGGCGCTACGCTCCGCTCCTACCCTGAAAGTCTCGGGGGGATTCGTCAAGCGGGGGCTGAGATAAAAGGGGGGTCCCAAAACGCGTTTTTCCCATGCATTTTTCCATAGGACCTTTAGAACGAGCTACAGCCCGAACGGCTGAACAGAATTACTAGAAATTTGGCAGAGAGGTAGTCCCTAGGTCAAGGAAGTGCCTTTTGTAGGTATGGTGTAAATCTGTTCAGTAGATTCTGAGAAAATAGCCTTTAAATCAATATATATATCTGAGCCCTCTTACGGTACGCTTACCGTACGCTTACCGTAAGCGTACGGTGGCGTGCGCGAGCGCGATTCTGATTGGCTCTTAGATCTTAGTAAACATTCGAATCGGCCGAAACCAGGAAGCGGCGGCCGCCATTTTGTCTCTCGCACTGAGTGTTGTTTATCAAACAAGATGGCCAAAAACATGTTACGGGGCTGTTTTGACAACTCCCTCCCACATAGTCATGTTGAGGGAGTCCCCAAACATCCCCCAAGAGCAAAAACGGTTTTATTTTTTTTTGGCAATTTCGCCGAGTACGCTTACCGTACGCTTACCGTAAGCGTACGGTAAAAAAATAAAAATAAAAAAAACACTATCCACACTTACCCCACCCCCTGTGCTTTTGGTGGCCGTAGGCCACCAAATGTACAGGGCTTATTAATAGGTAAAAAAAACTAAATTTTGGCAACATGAAATTATAAAATCGAAATAAAAAAAACACTATCCACATTGACCCCACCCCCTGTGCTTTTGGTGGCCGAAGGCCACCAAATGTACAGGGCTTATTAAAGTTGATAAAAACCGTGCACGGAACGAACTGCGTTAAGTGGGCGCGCACGCCTCGAATGGCGTAAAGTAACTTAGCATTTAAAAAACCGTACAAATTCACTGAAAAAACCATAGGTTTCACACACGTTATAGTTAGGAATTAGCATTTAAAAAACCTTGCAAATTCACTGAAAAAACCATAGGTTTCACACATGTTATAGTTAGCGGAAATTTTACTGATAAAAAACCAGTGAAATTGCCCCGTTATAGTTAGTGCTGGCAACTATAACTCACGCGACCGCAATCTTCTGCTGATGACATATGTGTCTTTATGAAAAAAAAATATTTGTAATATATGTATAGCTAAAAATGTATGGAAGAAGACATGGGCAAATAAGTGTCTAAATACAGTATTAGCATCAGCAGAGGATTGCGGTCGCGTGAGTTATAGTTGCCAGCACTAACTATAACGGGGCAATTTCACTGGTTTTTTATCAGTAAAATTTCCGCTAACTATAACATGTGTGAAACCTATGGTTTTTTCAGTGTATATATATATATATATATATATATATATATATATATATACATATATTACACAACTCTTGACATGGTCATATATATATCTCTATATATATATATATTCACTGAAAAAACCATAGGTTTCACACATGTTATAGTTAGCTGTACATTTCACTCGTAAAAAACCAATGAAATTCCACGTTATAGTTAGTGCAGGCAACTATAACTCACGCGACCGCAATCCTCTGCTGATGATGTCAGATATTACATCACTGATGACATATGTGTCTTTATAAAAAATAAATATTTGTAATATATGTATAGCTAAAGATACAGTATTAGCATCAACAGAGGATTGCGGTCGCGTGAGTTATAGTTGCCTGCACTAACTATAACGTGGAATTTCATTGTTTTTTTACGAGTTAAATGTACAGCTAACTATAACATGTGTGAAACCTATGGTTTTTTCAGTGAATTTGCAAGGTTTTTTAAATGCTAATTCCTAACTATAGCGTGTGTGAAACCTATGGTTTTTTCAGTGAATTTGTACGGTTTTTTAAATGCCAAGTTATGTATTTATTTTAAATTTTTGCACGCACGGTGCGCTTCGCGCACCGTGCGCGCGCTGTGGGCACCCACATTGCGCATTTCATACCGTGCACGCCTCGCCATTTTTTCCAAAAAATCACTTGTTGTTTTTATCTCCCTTGGGGGTCCTTAGTTTAATATATTAAACGTGATTGTTAATTTTTTTTTTTTGTAAATTTTTTTTTACCGTACGCGTACGGTAAGCTTACCTTACGCGCACCCCGCGATTTTTAAAAAAAATTATTAAATTTATTTTTCATACTTTTTGGTCCTTCGTGAACCCCCTGACGAACGCTAGGGGGTCTGCAACTCTCTTCGTTGCCCCCTTTTCATGTTATCAACCTTTTTTTTTCAGTGCGACAGACAGAAAATGGCGGCCGATACTTCCTGGTTTCGACCGATTCGAATGTTTACTTTGATCTAACAACCAATCAGAATCGCACTCGCGCACGGCACCGTACGCGTACGGTAAGCTTACCGTAAGCGCACGGTAAGCGCACAGAGTGCTGCCACAGATATATATATTGATTTAAATGCTATTTTTTCAGGAACTACTGAACAGATTTACACCAGACCTACAAAAGGCACTTCCTTGACCTGCGGACTACCTCTCTGCCAAATTACAAGTAATTCTGTTCAGCCGTTCGGGCTGTAGCTGTGTCTAAAGGTCCTATGGAAAAATGCATGGGGAAAACGCGTTTTGGGACCCCCCTTTTTTCTCAGCCCCCGCTTGACGAATCCCCCCGAGACTTTCAGGGTAGGAGCGGAGCGTAGCGCCCCATTAGTTTTGAAAATTTCGCGAGGATTCGTCGACCGGCGCCAAAGTTATTCCAAATAGAATGTTGCGGATTTCCTATGGAAACAGGGTCCTAACTATAACTATCTACTGGCGACCGCCAGTAGATAATATATTTATTTATATGTGTATATATATATATATATATACATATATATGTGTGTGAAAAAAATAAAAGGTTATTTATAGTTAGGCTGACACTTGACTGTTACAAAACCAGAGAAATTCTGCAGTTAAGGTTACCTAAGCTAACTATAACTCGTGACCCCGCAGTGCACTGCTTATGATCTCACATATTACATCACTCATGACATGGTCAGGGACATCACTGATGACATCTCAAATTAGTTAGAGTATATGAGTGGCTGTATGTGTGAGTGAGTGATTGGGAAAGTGGCTGTATGGGTGAGTGTATGCTTGTGTCAGTGGCTGTATAGGTGAGTAAGTATGTGTTAGTATCTATATGAGCACTTGAGTGGGTGTGTGTATAACTATATAGGTGAGTAAGTGGCTGAGTGGTTGACTCTATGGAGAAGTGGGTAGATATGTGAGTAGCTCTATGGGTGACTGACTCAGTGTGTGGATGTCTAAATGTGTGTGCGAGTGGATATGTCAGTGGCTGTATTAGTGAGTGAGTTGGTGTATGAGTGGATGTATGGGTGACTGAGTGGATGTGTTTGTAGATCTATAAATCAGTGAGAGTGTGTATATATACAGGTATGGGTCTGTGAATGGGTTTGTGAATGATAGTGTGGAAGTTGGAGTGGGTGTATGAAAGGTTATATGGGGGTGTGAGTGGGTGCGTCAGAGATTCTGTGGATAATGTCATCAGTGATGTCATTTGAGATCTCATCAGTGATGTCATGAGTGATGTCACTAATCATGTCATGAGTGATATAATATGTGAGGTCTTAAGCAGTGCATTGTGGGGGCGCAAGTTATAGTTAGCTCAGCTAACTATAACTGCTAAATATCTCTGGCTTTGTACTAGTAAAATGTCAGCCTAACTATAACGTCCTTTTAACTGTTGGTTTTTTTCAGTGAATTTCTATGTTTTTTAAAATTCCATTTCCTAAGTATAACGTCCCTTTAACCTTTGTTTTTTTCCAGTGAATTTCAAAGGTTTTTTTTTTTTTCATAACTATAACGTCCTTGTATTGTTTTTTCTATAATTAGATATTGAACACTACATATGCATGGTGCACCACTTATTGTTATATTTGTCCTCTATTAATTAAAAAAGGACATTAATCATTTTATGTGAAGATAGTTTTGGTTTTCGCAACAACGTTGCGATTGCTGAGAACACACAGCAAATACCTCGTGTTTTTGACAACAGATATATAGACATATGTTTACAGAAAATTTGAGTCTAGCTGTTCAGTAAGATATTGATTTAACTTTCCCCATTGTATACATTTGTTAAAAAAAGGTGCCCCCTGAAATGCATTTTCCTTGTTCGCGACGACACTGGGCAATCACAATGCTGTCAGTTGTCGGGAATACCACGTATTTTTGAAGAAGTGTTAAACACATATATAGACATGTTTTACATAAAGTTAGACTCTAGCTGTTTAATAAGATATTGATTTAACTTTCACCTTTGTATACATTCGTTGAAAAAAGTGCATCCGAAATGCATCTTCCTTGTTCAAGGCAACACTGGACAATCGCGATGACGTCACACATTACTTACTACATCACTGCATACAAAACATGTTTGTACACATATTGTTCTAGCAAGTTTTATGAAAATCTGTGTATGAACCCAACTTTCTGTCTTCGCGGTGACGCCGATAGTCGCCATGCCTTCAGTAGCCGCAACAATTGTGCGTTTTTTAAAGGTGTAAAACACATTTATGCACGCATTTTACAGTATTTTAGACAGTAGAGGTTTATTACTGCACTGTTTAAAGTCATATTTTTGTAGGGAGTTTTTTATAATAACAATCTTTTAAACCAATTTCCCATTTTCGCGATGATTCCAGGCGCTGCGATGAGATCGGTAGCTGCGATCACTGCAAATACGTCACAAAATGACAAAACAAAAGCAGGCATTCAATATCCACCATCACATATAAAACTTATAACTGCAAAATAGATTACAACTAACACACTAAACACATCACTATCTAAAGACTCTTTAATATCATGTATAACTCCCTTAATATCTCTATAACACAGTGCATAACTCTTTCAGTTCAACCTGTGACTGCATACTGTATCAGTAAGTCTCTCATTCACTGTATAAGCATTTCAGTGGATCTGTGAGACAGTGCATCATTCTATCAATGGTTTTGTAACAAACTGCGTGACTGTCTCAGTGCATCAATGACTGGGTACATCATTGTCTCAATTGGTCTGTGATTGGTTGCATGAGTCTCTCAGTTGACTTGTGAGAAGGTGCATAAGTGCCTTTGTGTATTTCAAAGTATGTATGTGACTGTCTGACTGAATGTCTGAGTGGGTACATGAGTGTCTAAGTGGGTGTCTGAGTGAGTGCGTGCATGACTTTCTCAGTGGGTCTGTGAGTTAGTGCATGAATCTGAGTGTGTCAATGGCTGGGACCGTGAGTGTCTGAGTTGTTCTGTGAGTAGGTGCATGGGACTCTGAGTGAGTGGGACTGTGAGAGGGTTCATGAGTCTCTGAGTGTATCATTGACTGGGTGCCTAAATCTCTGAGTGGTTCTATGTGTGGGTGTATGAGTGACTGCATGGGTGTGTGAGTATCTGTTTGTGTCTATGAGTGGGTGTATGAGCATCTGAGTGCATATATGAGTGGGTGTATGAGTGTCTCAATGGGTCTGTGAGTCTGAGCATAGGCCTCTGAGTGGGTGAGTAAATGGGTGCATACATGAGTGTCGGAGTGGTCTGTGAGTGGGAGGGCGAGTGTCTGGGTGGGTTTGTGAGTGAGTGCATGAGTCTTTGAAGGGGTGAGTGAGAGGCTGCATTTATATCGGAATGAGTCTGTGTGTGAGTCTTTGAGTGTATGAGTGAGTGACTGAGAACATAAGACTCTAAAAGGGTCTGTGACTAAGTGTGTGAGTGACTATTTTGGTGTGTGAGTGGGTGCATGAGTGTCTGAGTAGATCTATGAGTGAGTGCATGAGTGTCTCAGTGGGTCTGTCAGTGGTTGTGTGAATGGCTCAATTTGTCTGTGAATACACACAAGTGTGTGAGTGGGTGACTCAATGGGTATCTGAGTCTCTGAGTGGGTCTGTACATGGGTGTGTGACTCTCCAAATGACTCTGTACGTGGGTGCATGAGTATCCAAGGGGTCTGTGGGTGTATGTAAGAGTCTCTAAGTGGATATGAGACTGTGTGCATAAGTCTATGAGTGGGTCTCTAAGTAGGTACGTGAGTCTCTGAGTAGGTCTGTACATGGCTGCATCACTCTCTGAGTGAGTCTGTAAGTGGGTGCATGAATACCTGCATGGGTATGTGAGTGGGGGCATGAGCATCTGACTGGATATTTGACTAGATGTTTATGTGTATGAGTGGGTATGTGAATGGGTGTATAAGTGACTGAGTGAGTTTGTGAGTGCATACAGGAGCCTGAGCCTGTGACAGTGACCAGTGAGTGTGTACAAACATATATATTTTTTTATAATTTCCCCAATATTTGCGGTGTCGCTGTGATAGTCGCGGTGTCCCGGCAATGGTACATGGGAGGCCACGCTGGCGATCATGGCATCATCGAGAATATCGCGCACAATTCAAAAAAATTAATTTTGGACACATAACTTGTGTCACTAACACCCCCATTTCTCAAACTTGGGGCCAGAGTACCTCCACCCTGACAGGTTATCAAAGCTTTCACAGAAATTTTCAACCCCTGGAACCGTTCTCAATTGATAAATTGGCAGCCGCAACTTTCTGTTCAGGTTGAGTCCAACTAATCACAGCGTTCCCGTTGGCACGCGCATATCCGATTGACCGTGAAATCATCACAAAATATTCACAACCATTGCGAAATAGCTGCAAAATATCCACAGTCAGAGATATCACTATATAGTTCGGTTTTAATTTCTCATAAACTACTGAACGGATTTGCACCAAATAACAAAAATCACAATCCAATCTGCATAAAAACATCTACCTTTCTGCCAAATTTGGTGTAATTCCGTCCAGTGGTTCAGGCTGTAGGTTCGGCAACACATTCCTATGGAACTTAACATTCCAAACGCACCCTTATTTTGTGTCCCTATTTCTCGATTCCCACTGCACAGATCCCCCCCAAACTTTCCACGACACACAGAACCTACTTTGACGCTTTGTTTGGAAAATTGCATGCAGATTGGTCAAACAATGCCAAAATTATAGGAAAGTCAAAAAAATGCTTTCCCTATGGAAGCTAGGTCCTAACTATATACATATTCACTGAAAAAACCATAGGTTTCACACATGTTATAGTTAGCGGAAATTTTACTGATAAAAAACCAATGAAATTGCCCCATTATAGTTAGTGCTGGCAACTATAACTCACGCGACCGCAATCCCCTGCTGATGCTAATACTGTATTTAGACACTTATTTGCCCATGTCTTCTTCCATACATTTTTAGCTATACATATATTACAAATATATTACAAATATTTTTTTTTATAAAGACACATATGTCATCAGCAGAAGATTGCGGTCGTGTGAGTTATAGTTGCCAGCACTAACTATAACGGGGCAATTTCATTGGTTTTTTATCAGTAAAATTTCCGCTAACTATAACATGTGTGAAACCTATGGTTTTTTCAGTGAATTTGCAAGGTTTTTTAAATGCTAATTCCTAACTATAACGTGTGTGAATTCTATGGTTTTTTCAGTGAATTTGTACGGTTTTTTAAATGCTAAGTTACTTTACGCCATTCGAGGCGTGCGCGCCCACTTAACGCAGTGCGTTCCGTGCACGGTTTTTATCAACTTTAATAAGCCCTGTACATTTGGTGGCCGAAGCACAGGGGGTGGGGTCAATGTGGATAGTGTTTTTTTTATTTCGATTTTATAATTTCATGTTGCCAAAATATAGTTTTTTTACTGATGTAATAAGCCCTGTACATTTGGTGGCCTACCGCCACCTAAAGCACAGGGGGTGGGGTAAGTGTGGATAGTGTTTTTTTTATTTCTATTTTTTACCGTACGCTTACGGTAAGCGTACGGTAAGCGTACTCGGCGAAATTGCCGAAAAAAAAATAAAACCGTTTTTGCTCTTGGGGGATATTTGGGGACTCCCTCAACATGACTATGTGGGAGGGAGTTGTCAAAACAGCCCCGTAACATGTTTTTGGGCATCATGTTTGATAAATAACACTCAGTGCGAGAGACAAAATGGCGGACGCCGCTTCCTGGTTTCGGCCGATTCGAATGTTTACTAAGATCTAAGAGCCAATCAGAATCGCGCTCGCGCACGCCACCGTACGCGTACGGTAAGCGTACGGTAAGCGTACCGTAAGCGGGCTCAGATATATATATTGATTTAAAGGCTATTTTCTCAGAATCTACTGAACAGATTTACACCAAACCTACAAAAGGCACTTCCTTGACCTACGGACTACCTCTCTGCCAAATTTCTAGTAATTCTGTTCAGCCGTTCGGGCTGTAGCTCGTTCTAAAGGTCCTATGGAAAAATGCATGGGAAAAACGCGTTTTGGGACCCCCCTTTTATCTCAGCCCCCGCTTGACGAATCCCCCCGAGACTTTCAGGGTAGGAGCGGAGCGTAGCGCCCCACCTATTTTGAGAAATTCGCGAGGATTCATCGACCGGCGCCAAAGTTATTCAAAATAGAATGTTGCGGATTTCCTATGGAAAAGGGGTCCTAACTATAACTACCTACTGGCGACCGCCAGTAGGTAATATACATATATATAGAGCTAGAGAGAGCGAAAGCGAGATAAATATAGATATATAGATATATGTATGGAATTTGGTCTGGGAGCGAGGATTTCAACTTAACAGGAAATTAATCACTTCCATATCCATATTGAATTGGGATGGAAGTTCAAAGATAAGTTTAAAAATTACAAGTAATCCCAAGGTAATTCCTGGCATGGAACTCAGCAGATATAAAAGGATAGGGAAGGGAAGGATTAGTATTCAGCGTACCAGAACCCTGAAAAGTCTACAATGGCCATTAAAAAAATGAATGCATTCCAGCAATGATGCTCAACCACACCTGAGAAGACACATGATGAACAAATTCAGATGATACTGGCATACTCAGAGACATTGGCGCTGGTCAGATACAGCTTCCAGCCTTATCCTGACGGAGAACTCTGATTTCTGAAAAACTCTGAAGATCAGGGTGAGATACCTTAATTACCCGACCAACGAAGCAACATTGACAGCTATGAAATCCAAGTTTGGCCCATTTGGAGCTTTTGATGCCAAAACCAATGGCTCAAGTAACAGCTCAACGATGACTTAGCTGACGTGGAAGGAGCTTTGCCAGCCACAGCCTTGGACCTTGCCCCATTGCAAAATCTTGACTTCCATTTTAGAGACTAAGGGCCAGATTTATCATTATTTCATGCAACACAGCAAGACAACTTGCTGCTCTGTGTGAAAGGGACAGGACAGGAATGTGCCATATTTATAAATATAGGGCGCATTCCTGCTCTCTGCCTGCGCTGGTGCACCATCTGCTGCCTAGCGCCAATGTAGGCACCCTTGCACGATGGTGCAAGTGTGCCTGTGTTGGAGGCAGGATTGTTTTTGTGTAGTAAGAGACACCTTCCTGCACAAAATAATTCCTTTGAGGCCTTTTCCTCTTCCGAAGTGGGCTGTAAAATGCAACTCTCTTAGAAAGAGGGAACAATGAGGAGAAATAAGGATATTTCTCCTTGTTATGCTTCCCCTGGGAAGGCCTAGCTTTCTGACGCATTCTCAGGTCTAACACTCTTGGCTACTTTGGGATGTGTCAAAATCAATGGGTGGAACACCCAAGTCGCACACATGGAAAGCAATACCAGGGCAGAGTAATGCAAGACTGTGCCTTGCATTACTCTAGATTTACCAAGCAAAGCAGGGCCATGCAACATGGTCTTGTGTTTCTTGGTAAATTAACTTTAGAATTGTGTTGCCCTTGTGATTTCATGAGTGAGACAAAAGCGACACAGTGCTATGATAAATCTGGCCCTAAGTAAAAACTTTCACTGGTACAATCTGCTTGCTTTATCTGACATTTGCTCTACAGTTTGCAATTCCACCTAGGTCCCTGTCGATTGTGAACAGTGACTTTTGATTGGAGCTGTATGTTTGCTTGGTGGTTATTGCCTTAAAATTTGAAAAATGTATATCTCCAGTTCTCCTTAACCTATTTTAATGATCTTGAATTATTTTTGCTGATGAACATTTTCTCTACTTTTCCAAATTGGTGTGGGAATTTTTATATTTGGTTGAGTTCTTTATTTTAAAATAGTTGGTGCTGCTTGAACTTAACACCCACTTCTCTGGGAATTGCCTTCTTCTTGTGGAGTAGCTACCTGGAGTTTAGCAGAGCTTCTCTCAGAACCGTTTTAGACTTAAACTGAGTAGATTTATTAAGTTGGCAGCAGTACTGCTCTCCCAATTTAATAAACTAATTCCTGACAGGTATAAAAATTTGATGATTATTAAGGCAATTACCACAATTTCTGGTAGGAGCAAGAAACAGTGCAAACTTCCCTTTTGAGATGAGGACTGGTGCTGGTGTAAAATTGTTCATATTACATACAGCGGGGAAGCCACAGTTTGACCCAACTGTGCGTAATATGTATGGCACACATTACGGTTGCAGGTTTTGTGCTCTAAATTGTTTTACACTACATACTTCTGTGATAAAGAGAAATAAAGAACAATTGAATAGCCAAAGCAATGCTAAACCTTGTTAAACTTTATCATATCTGTTTAACTTGAACAGGCAAATTATCAGGAAAGCCTGGCAACAATACATACAAGCATACATACAGACAGACGTACATGCATAAAGAAATTAGTCCAGTGCTAAACCCATTATTGACATAACATTGTTATATTTTTGCTGTTCATTTCGACAATGGGTCTACATTTCTGTGTGATTTCAAAAACAGATTTTTATGGTTTTAAAACTATATGTTAACATTCAGTGGGAATGTTTTCCATTTTTGAATCCGTCTTCAATCATTGAAACCTGAAGTGTTGTGAGCATGTGGAGATGAACACTCCTTAATGCCAGAGCTCCTGACTCTGAGGTAAGGGCAATTCATTTTTAGTACTGTTAGATCTGTTAGCCTTAGGATGGTCATCCCTCAATCTTTTTGCCTTTTCCCTCCTATTTTGCTTAATTAATTTTTGTTGGCCATATGATTCTGTGCATTCAACCATGGCTAACCTGTGCTAAAGGGCTTGTGCTCACTTCCTGAAATATGGTAAAATTGGCTTAATCAATCAGGGAATTGTAAGTGCGCTACTCACCCATGAGGGTCTCGAGGCGCTGAGGGGGGGGGGGTCCGCAGATCTGTTTTTCCGAAGAGCCAGGTCTTGAGGGTCTTCCTGAAGGTGTTCATGGAGGGGGGGGGGGGGGCATCTGATGTCTGCTGGTAGCTCGTTCCAGGTCTTGGCTACAATGTGAGAGAACGATCTTCCACCTGCTCTGGCTCTGTGGATGCGCGGGGTTTCAGCCAGTGCGAGGTTGGAAGATCGGAGGTTTCTTTTGGGTACATAGAAGTTGATTCTATTGTTGAGGTATTTGGATCTGTTGTTGTGTAGGCATTTGTAAGCGTGAGTGAGGATTTTGAAAGTGACTCTTTTCTCCACGGGGAGCCAGTGGAGACTTCGTAGGGGTTGACTGATGTGTTTGTGTAGGGGGATGCCGAGGACGAGTCTGGCGGCGGTGTTCTGTATTGTATGGAGTTTGCAGAGTAGAGACTTGTTGATGCCGGCGTAGCGTGCATGTCCATAGTCTAGTCTGCTGGTGATGAGTGCGTGGGTGACTGTCTTCCTTGACTCAGGGGAGATCCACTTGAAGGTCTTGCGGAGCATGCGGAGGGTGTTGAAGCAGCTGGAGGTGATGGCGTTGACCTGTCGGTTCATGGTGAGTGATGAGTCGAGTACAATGCCAAGGTTCTTGGCGTGGCCTGAGGGGGTAGGTGGGCTTCCGAGGGCAGTCGGCCACCAGGTGCTGTCCCATGCAGAAGGGGTGGTAGCGAGGACAAGGACTTCTCTCTTCTCAGCGTTGAGCTTCAGACAGCTGTTGGTCATCCAGACTGTGACGTCTTGCATTCCTTTCTGGAAGTTGAGTTTGGCAGTGGTGGAGTCTTTGGTGAGGGAGAGAATGAGCTGGATGTCGTTGGCGTAGGATACGATGTTGAGGCCGTGTTCTTGGACGATGGCTGCAAGGGGAGAAATGTGGATGTTGAAGAGGATGGGGCTCAGGGATGAACCCTGTGGGACTCCACAGGTGATTTTCGTGGGGTCAGAAAGGAAGGGTGGGAGTCTGATCCTTTGGCTTCTTCTGGTGAGGAATGATCAGATCCAGTCCAGGGCTGTACCTGCGTTGTGTAGTCTGGTGACTAGTGTGTGGTGGGAGACTGTGTCAAAGGCCACTGATAGATCAAGTAGGATGAGGGCTGCGGAGTGGCCTTGGTCCAGGAGGGTGCGGATGTCATCTGTGGCGGCGAGTAGGTCAGTCTCTGTGCTGTGGTTGCTTCAGAATCTGGATTGGGATGGGTCGAGGACGGCGTTCTCTTCAATGAATCGTGTCAGTTTCCTGGTGCTGTTTTCTCTGCAACTTTGGGGGCAAAGGGGAGGAGTGAGATGGGCCGATAGTGCTTGAGGTCGGTGGGGTCAGCTGTGGGCTTCTTGAGCAGAGGTATGACTTCTGCGTGCTTCCAGTCATCTGGGAAGGCACCTGTTTTGAAGGTGGTGTTGATGGTGCATTGTAGTTCGGGTGCGATGGCAGCCAAGGCTCTGTAGTAGATGTGAGGGGGCAGGGGTCGGTGGGGGCCCCCAAGTGGATGCTTTTCATGGTCGAGGCAGTGTCTTCGGCCGTGATCGGTGTCCAGTTGGAGATGGTGGGCTGGCTGGTGTTTCTGGGGGGCGGGGGCCGTCTGTGGCACCTGGTGGATGGTCGATGAAATTGTCGTAGAGGTTTATTTTCTTGAGGTGGAAATAGGTTCCAAGCTTGTCACAGAGGTCTTGGGATGGTGTGATGTCTGTGGCTTCGCTGCGTGGGTTGGTGAATTATTTAATGACACTGAAAAGTTCCTTGGAGTTGGTGGAGTTGGCCAGGATTTTGTTGTGGATGAAGTTCATTTTGATGGCTCTGACCTGGTTGTGGTAGTCCGTCACGGTATCCTTGTAGGTGGTGTGGTTTTCGGTTGTCTTTGTGTTTCTCCAGTTTTTCTCCTGGCGTCTGCAGGTGTGTCTGGCTTCTTGGAGAGCGGTGGTGAACCAGACGGCTTTCCTGGGGCGTTGTCTGTCGGGGTTGCGTAGCGAGGCGAGCTTGTCTGCGCAGTCGGAGATCCAGGTGTGGAGTTCTCTGGCTGCGTTGTTTGCGCCGGGTGCCCAGGTGTGGTTGTTTCTGGTGAGGGTGGAGTTAAGTTGCTCGTCAGTAACCTTGCTCCAGTTCCTTCATGGTGGGCGTGGGGCTGGTTTGGGTGCCTTGGGTTTGTTGTTTGCAAAGTGTACGCAGTGGTGGTCGGTCCATGGCAGATGCGGTGTGTGGCTTACACCTGATTGACACATTTAATTTACTTATAAGCACCTTGTAAATTGGCATACCTTATACTCAGGGCTGGTAAATTCAATGCTATTTGTGGGCCTGCAGCATTTATTGTGCCACCCACTTAAGTAGCTCCTTAAAACATGTCCCAGGCTTGCCATTGCAGCCCGTGTGTAGTTTTTTGCAGTTTTAAACTGCCTATTTGGCTTGGCAAAATAATCCCTTTGCCAAGCAATAAGCTCTCTTTTTAATACATTTACTTCACCACTAAGGTAGGCCTTAAACAGCCTATAGGGCTGAGTGCAGTGTATTTAAAAAGGGGGACATGTACTTTTAAAGTTTACATGTCCTGTTAGTGAAAAAATCACAAACTAGTTTTTCACTACCGTGAAGCATCTCTCTCATACATTGGGTTACCTTATTACATTTAACAAGTGATAGCTTTTGTTTGGGAGCAGGTAGAAATTTAATGTTTGATGTATAAGGAATTATAATTTAAAATCCTCTTTAATAGTAAAGTCAGATTTTAAATCACAGTTCTGAAAATGACACTTTTTGAAAGTTAGCATTTTCTTGCCTTTGCGCTTTGGTGCCTGCAGCCTGTTCCTGGGTCACATGACTAGCTGTAGTTGTCAGTTGACCTTTGTGCATACCCCAGGCAGCCACAGAACAGAGGGACTGGTTGTTGGCAGAATGTGCCATCCTCGCAGGATGAGGGGGCAGAGCTGTGCACAGCCCCATTTGCACATCAAAGACCCTGCTTCAGCTCACACACAAAAAACTTCAAATTATTCTATTGTGACTGCAGAAGCATGGGACCAGGGCAAGGAGGCAAGAAACTCCGGGCAGTTCTGTGGGCGTGAGTGCGGGGAGGGACTCGAGAAGTACTTTCCACTTCAAAGAAGGCACCAGTTATAAAATTCTATGCCCTGCAAGTGCGCTATTTTCTTACCATCGAAGCAGAGGTACGCTCCTTGCTCTGGAATAATGGGATTCCCAGAATAGCGTTAGCCAAACTCATGAAAGTATGGTACGACAGTGGTATCGCTCTGCCCGCAATCAAAAGCTATTACTGGGCCTCTCAACTGGTGGTCATCAATCACTGGGTGCATCGGCCAGGACTGACCCCACTTATCAGATGGATAGACATAATATGCTCCCCGGTAATTACTCCAGGGCTATCTATGGAGGATTAGAATCACTTACCCAAATATACCCCGACTTCCACCACAATTGCCAATTGGCATGCGGCAACAACCGCGTTGGGGTGGAAGGCTAGAATTACACAGGTTACTCCCTTGCTGGACACACACCAACTGGGTCTGTTATTGAAACATCCAGGCTTTGACAAATGGGACATGATAGGTCTCACCAAAGTGGGCGACCTGTAGGCGAGAGGCGGGGTGGTCCTTTTTTGGAGATCTCCAACAAGACTACAAATGACAGGATGGTGAAACTTTTAGATACCTCCAAGACCGCAACGCGTTGCCAAGGGGTATATCCAGGGGCATGGAGTTGCCCGCTTCCTCAACCCTTGAGGATAGACTCTTAGATGACTACCTCCAGGACAAAGCTATTTCTTTGCCATACCGTAAAATACTTAACAATACACCAGATACACTGGCGAAAATTTGCGCTTGCTGGGTGGAGGACACTGGGGACATTGACGATGAAGAATTGCAGGAGGGGCTAGCTTCCCCCTGGGAGGTGGCAATCCACTCCCGATTTAAGCTCACCCAACTCAAGCCACAGGGCTTACTATACCAGCTCAGTGCTTGTAAAATGGGGGCCCTAAGCTCTGCTGCCTGCCCCAGGGGTTGTGGCCACACTGGTACATTCCTCCACCAATGGTGGGACTGCCCCACTCTTCAGACATATTGGGGGAAGGTCATGTCTGCTCTGTCTTCAACATGCCACAAATCTATCGAAGTCTCACCCTGTTTGTACCTCTTAAATATTTTGGAAGCTACCGATTTGACAAGAACTGAGAGAATATGGGTTTCCCTTGGCTGCATGGTAGCAGAACGCAACATAGCGAGAACCTGGAAGAGCGTACCTTCACCCAAGAATTATGACTGGCAGTCCGATATGGATTGGTGCATGCAGGCAGAGAGGGTGGTGTATGAGAGCAGAGGTTGCCCCCAAAAGGGGACAAGGATTTGGGAGACTTGGAATGTGCATAAGGGGATGATATGTACACCGTTTGACGACTCCTCCCCACAATTGGCGGACCACGGAATGGAATAATGTCTATGTCATTAAGAACTGTATTAGATGCTTGTTTGTAATGTTGAACAATTGCAACACCATGTCGTATACCATATCAATGCACCGAAACTGCTGGACATTCTCGATAATGTACTGCAATTTGTTCTTTTTTGCTTTAATTTCCTTTTTTTTTGTTGATTTGTTCATTCAATACAAAGATTTGTCAAAATAAAAAGTTAAGACCCTCAGACCTACTCATCAGTTCTCTTCTGGACCTGTGGAAGGAATGTCAGAGAACTTTCCTGCTGCCTTAGGCCTGCAGTGTACTTCATAGGACTGCCCTGCTGCCTGCTGTGTACTGCAGGACTTCCCTGCTGCAGCAAGAGGACTGCCCTGCTGCCTGAAGCCTGTCCTGTGCCCTCAAAGGACTGCACTGCTGCTTGAGACCTGTTACTCTGCTTGTACCCAGGACTTCCAGAGTGATTTCAAGGGCTAGTTGGCAAGGGCTAGTCAGAGCCTCAGGGACAGAAAAGGCTCCAACCTTCTTCAACCCGCACTTGAACCCAGTTTAAGTGAGTCCCGACCCTTCAAGTGGCACCCCTCCACTCCTAGACCCTTGGATGTGGTACTAAAGGGGCCCACATAGCCCAAATACAAAACCTGGGAATTTTCAACCAAAAATTGCTCTAAGAACCAAGAGGAGAGCAGGAACTACCTGCACGCCAAGGTCCATTGCTGGTCAGCCTAACTTTGTGGTAGCACCCACCACATTCTTTTCTGCAGCAGCAAATCCTGGTCAGTATTTCCTCACAGAAGGGGTATCCGGTTTGAGGAGCTCTTGTCAGCTACAGCCTGCAGCTTCATTCCACTGGAGATTTTTAACTTCTAAAAAAGAAACTAAGGGCCTTATTAAAACTACTCGCAGCAATCATCGTGCCGGTCTGATGACCGCCGCACTGCAGGACTGCCAGCAGTATTACAACTGCATTGGTTGGACCGCCACTGGACCGGTGCAACCACTGGGAATCCGTGATCCACGGCAGTGGTGCAGCGATCTGAGATGCAATGGGTTGATGGTGCCGCTGCGACACTGTCCAGTATATATTAGGAGTTACCTTAGCTTGACCCTTTCCACAGCAGTGTGACCGCTGTTGAAAGAGTGGTTGTGATGCAACTCAGGGAGCCCTTACAGGGTCCCCTGTTGCCTCTGTGCAGGGGGGTGCATGCAGGGTGGGGCGCATGTTGTGCCCCCTGTATGTCTGCACCCCCAGTTCCAGCATGGAAACCAATCAAAAAGTGCCCTAAAAAATAAATCACTCGGAATAGAGGAAAATGGCATAAAAAGCTTCCAGAACTGACTGGCCAGGACAGGATGGATGAAGAGAGAAAGGAATCCTCAATCAGCAGGGAAGCAAGAGAAAAAGTCCAACAGAAAAATATGGAGGAGGAGCAAACTTGGACTAACTCCTGGAGGGAGAAAATGGAGACAGCAAGCAACAGATCCACTGGCAAAAAAGGAAACCAGAAGCATTATGACACATGCTTTCCTAATTCTCAGCCCCTTAAAGACTTGGGGGTATATTTACATAGGCTTTATCTCCAAAGCCAAAAAGCAGAGATAAAACCAGCGCCCTATTTACAAGAGGGTGCTAACATGCATAATCGCATGTTAGCACCCTTTTTCCCAACGCCTCCCTTTGCATCTCCAATGAGATGCAAAGTGGGCGTTACTGGGCGTACCCCGGATGGACTACCTTGCAAATATCGCTGATGTTTACATTGCGATACTTACCAGGCAGCCTACATGATTTTAGCAGACGTTAGATTTTAGCGAAAACGGCAGTTTTCGCAAAAATCTAACGTCTGTTAAAATCCTGACTTAGCCATCCCTAACATAGGGGGTGGATTATGCTGATACGACCCTGTGGGTCGTATAAGCAAGGTTATCACCGTTTTGCAGGGACCATCGCTGGAAAACCAGCGATGTTCCCTGCAAAAGGGCGATAACCTCGCTATCTCTGGAATTTTTATCGCCCTGGAGTAACGTGTTGTTAATAAGGCGCTACCAGGGCGATAAATTCCAGAGATAGCCTGCGATAATATTATTATCGCTAAGCACGGCCAGCGATATTTATCGTTGGCCGTTGATAATATGCCCCTTGAAGTGGACCTGAAAGAGGAAGCAGAAAGACAGGAAGTAAAATCAGCCATCCTGCTTATAAATTTGCATTTATTTTTAAAACATTTTAATGAATCCATTTATGTTAACATTGTATTCTGTGGGATTTTATTTTAAGTACCTATCGCCATTCTTTTCTATGGGAGGGTGTTGCAGTTCCTGTGAGAAGCCATGGACAATGCTGTACTTGCTCTAACTCTGAGCTGGAGTACATTTACAATTGTTTTGTATTATTTTTGGCTGCAGTAACAATAGAAGTGCAGTTTGTGAATATCAATGGACTTACTGTTTTGCGGGTGGGTGCATGTCCCCCAACACCCTCTGTAGCCCTTCTTTAACCACTCCTTACTCTCTCTTACCCTTTCTTTTAAGAAGTAAATATTCCTAATTTTCTTGCCACTTGCATGACCTTGCTACATTTACAACTAAAATGAATACTATGTATGTGGAGATCTACACAGTCAGGGCAGAGATCTACGCGCATTAAGGGTAGGAGAGACAGAGACCTCCACACGTAAGTTTGTGATTAGCATTTTGCAGTATGTTAGTAGTACTATTACAGTACTAATAAATATACTATCAAATGAAGTTTGTGAACGGACCCCTTAATTTGTCATTTATTTTCAGAATGCAGCCAGCACCTATGAATAATATAGCACAAGCTGTAACACAGATATACCCCAATTAAACTTTGAAAAGATGATTAAATGGGAAGGTGTAATCTTCCGTTATCTGGGAGTTAAAATCTTTCAGACTGAATGGGTCCTTCTAGGAGTCAACTTGAACAAGGCGGTATTAATTTTGAAATCACGTATACATTTTTGAAGACCCTCCCACTACCAGAATTGGGCTGAGTATCACTTTCTAAAATGGTAGTGCTGCCCTGTATTTCTTCTCCAATAGCCCAGTGCTACTTTCAAGAAAGTTCCTCGGACATAGATGCACTGCTAGGGGACCTAATATGTAAACATAGCCAATGCAGATTAGCATTAATCAAGTTGACTTTGAGCAGAGCAGGGTGACCTCGGTGCCCCAAATTTCAAACACTAGTTCTTTGCAGTAGAGATCTAATAAGTCTGCCATTGTTCTTAAGTCTTTCATTAGAAGAAACTTGCACCACTCAAGAAACTGAACTTTTTCACAAATTTTGTCTATCGAGTGTAAAGTTGAGGTGAGGTCTGTCTTGGTTGATATTCATAACTCTTGGCTGTTATCAGAGAAGCATTTCTATCAGTAGACACTTAGGACAAGATGTACAAAGTTTTTTTGAGGACAAACAGGGTACAATTCACAAGATCAGATGATTTGCAAATGCAAAATGGCTTGCTTTTATACGCCAAACTCAAAATGTAATTCAGAAACACATTAACAAATCACAATTTAGGTTAGCGACTACCTACCAAATCAGTATTTGGAAAAGTTGTGTTTAGGGCAGACCTTCCAAATAGCAATTCGGAATGGGATGTATTAAGGTTTTGTGACCGAAATCTAGTGGCAAAACAGTTATATTATACCGACTACTAAAAGGTAGTGGTAAACCGTTTGAAAATGGAAAGGTGTCCCCAAGTCATAAACAATTCTCATTAAACATTTAAAAATTTTAAACCTAAAATGCATCCTGTTTTCCTTTAAAGAAAATTTGCTGCAGTGCAAAAAAATGATTGCTTTCTTTAAAAGCAGTCACAGACATGGTGGTCTGCTGACCCTGGCATGCCACCATCCCTATGATGGAAGCGAATCATAGTGGGTTGCAATTTGTGACCTACCTCAATAAAATTTATTAGGCAGGTCAGTTTGCAAAATACCACACTGATTGCAAAAATGCTGTTCACAAATTGCAAATAGTGTTCTTTGACCAGTATTTAGTACATCTGGCTCATAGACTCTTCTTCCCTATTATCCCCCTACTTTCCATACTTAAACATCAAAGCCACCCCAGAGCAAGCTATCAGAGATACTGAGATAAAGCAGCTCTTTCGACGTGGGGTGACCCCTGTTGCGGATTTCCAGTGCATTTATATTTGAATGCATCATTAGTATGTAGAGAGTTTTTTCATGCTTGATTACACATATACATGCTGATATAGTGTTGCTGTTTTTTAAATAAATTTAATGATGTCTAGAAGTGCATTTTTCTGATCCTTCTTCACTAGGCCTCAAGTTGAACCTAATCTCCATCTTTTTCAAAATAGTAATGTCACTCATGTCTTCCCCCTGCACACCTTACTGCCTGTCATTTCTATAGCACGTAGCCAAGTATATTATTATTTGTTTATTTCCATTGTCATTATTCATGCTATTTTTGATTAACTCCGCTGCTCAGTCACAAAACTTCAAATATTTCTTCAAGGTATTTTCACTAGATCAATGTGCCCTATTCATTCATATAACACACTGTTGTTTATGTATATAGTTTGTTCAAGCATCTCCTTACGACATTAGCATAGAAGGGGCTGAATAATTATTCATGTAGCGGGATAATAATTAGGTGCTATGGCAATATGACATTTTGTAAGTCGGTACTCTGATTTGATGCTGAAATTATACATTTGCTCACACCACAGTGATTCTGCAGCTTTGTTAATTTCATATGGGAAAATAATATATAAAAACCCTCAGTTTTAAGGGTGAGCTAATGACTTTCCTGTTCTATTATGGATGTTGTTTGTTTGCTTATCGATTTTGCTGCCATCTTAGAACATAAATTTATTTTTGATTTTGCCTTTCTCTGTATTGCCCTATTCATTGAGAGCCTTCATGGCATTGGCTCTGTGTTACCTTACTTTAGAATTTTGTAGTAAAACCCTTTGAAAATTAAGCTGATCTAGAACTCAGTTATTGAGTGGTCTATTTACTTAACTGACTGTATTTTCTGATATTTTTGATGCATTGGGAGGTGCCTTAACACTGGGACACTTTGTCTCACAAAATTGAGGTTTAACACTGTCTCCGATTCATCGAATTGTGGGTATACTGTTTAGGAAAACTTTGGGGGTATCTGAAATTGTGGTTCCCGCACTCACACCTGTTTTAAGGTGGCCACTTGCTGACATTTGGAACACTAATCAAACAGTTTGATATACACAGACATCAAGCCTAGTTCACTATGAGAAGTCGGGGTGTTTCTAAGGAGACCATATGGTACTCTAGAGGGAAAGTTTAAGGCTCTTGCAAGGTGATGAAAACACCCACTAACAGACTATTGCAAAAGTTCAATTTGCTGCTAAGCAATGAGTTAATCAGTAATTGCGCTGTGCAGAAGGGATATGAGGATAGATTTTGCATTGATACAAGGATAAAGTGGCTGATGTGTTAAGACTTTTATGTATATTGCAGGGTATTTTATTCCTTGTAAGACCTTGCTGCCCCTGAATCATCGTTAAATACTTGAGGCCTGATTACGAGTTTGGCATTCCATCGGACCCCTGAACCTGTGGTGGAGGTGCAGTGGTGGTCAGGGTCCACTGCCCCAGTGGTCAAACTGCCGTATTACAAGTATGACGGTCTGACTGTTCTGGGACTGCTGCAACCACCAATGAATCGTCGTGGCCCAGCAATATGCCTGGCGGTGCGGCTGCAGCACCACCAAGCATATTTTTATTTTCCCCACCAGCAGCCTTTTCATGGTGGCGAGCCCGCCATGAAAAGGCTGGTGGTTGGGAAACGAAGGGGCCCCTACAGCGCCCCCTGTTTCGCCTGTACACTGGGATGCATGCAGGAGGACACATGGTGTGCCCTCCTCTGTGCATGCATGCTCAGTTCCTGCATGTAATGGACTAAACAGTCCATGCTGTGCAGGAACTTGCACTACCGTGCGAACGCCAAAGGTCCACCCGCCAGAACTGGAGAAAACTCCTGATCTGACGGGTGGCTGGCAGCCAATTTTGGCGGAGTGGGATGGTCCTCCCCGCTCCTGCACCGCCAAAGTTGTAATCAGTCCCTAAGTCTTTGGTACTATCTAATCAGGGAGATCTCCTTGTTGCAGACAAAGTATAATAAATGTAGAATGTATGCCAAGAAAATAAACACATCAGTAAATAGCTTGTCATCACTTGCAAACACCAACTCTTAAGCAGTTCTTTGTGAGTCATTATCAAAGCAAGTTTGTTGCTATAGCATATGTTAGTAACATATAAATACACCCCACCGCTCTCAATAGACATCAGCCATGAATAGTATTAATGACTTCGGGTTTGAAAAGCTAGTCTTGTCTTCAATTGTTTAAACGACACTTATGTGTTCTGTCCAGGAAAATTGCTTTTCATACTGCCTGTTGGCTCTGGCAGCAGTATTGTGATACCACAGTTCAATCACGATAGGGTTTAACAGTAGATTAATGTAATGTAATTTTCTTGTTGCAGGTGACTAGTGAAACCACAACTAAACCGTAGTAAGACAAATTATAGGCAGATTTTCATACAGGCGTGTAGGCTTCTATGCATTATTAAGTCTATCCCAAGGGTCATCTAAATACGCCTAGTATGGCTGGGGGGCTGGGGGGCTGGACTGGGGCACGCAAATGGCTTACTAGAATGGGTCTGTTATGTGCTCGTTAACTGAGTGTGAGGCCTAGATCGAGGATGTTACAGAATGACACACAACTGTGAAGGTATGATGCAATGGAGCACTTATGGCGCACAAAGAGGGGTTTTAGCATTGTTTACCACGAAACCACATTTTTTCATTTTGTAATGCAATGCAAGGTATTTTTTCTCTTGGTCACATGGAAGTGTAGGAGCTTGCTAGGAACATGTTACAGTTGCATTTAAGTGATGATCATAAGCTAAACTTTTACACTGAAGATTATTAGTAGGGCATATTGGGGGGAAGTGTTTCGCATCTTCCAGTGGTGCGAAGACCATAGGTTTCAGGTGTTCATAATGTCAGTATTTTGAGAAGCACACCAAATCAACCTATATGCTCATCTATAATTACAGAAGCACTGATAAGCAAAGGAATCCACTGAATTGCACAGCTGTATCAAAAGATTCACTAATGCTTTTCAAGTGGAACACGTAAAGATGAGGCCGATTCACACAAGCATTTATGAGTATGGGAAGTAATACTACAGGAGTACTCTTTTACGTACTCTTACATGCCCTTGTGTATCTCCCTGAAACATCAAACTCCTTGTTGGTAAAAGTGCCAATAAGCCACAGTCCTTTCTGTTGTACTAATTGCACATGGCTAATTCTCGAATTTTTGTTTTTTCCATATTTGATCTTTTGGGGCCAATTTACCAAGGCGTGTAATGCTTCGTAAAATAGTACTACTTTACATACTTAAAAATTACTTTGTGAAGAAGCTCTGTTACTTTTAAAGGTTGCTGCATATTATGAAGGAGCTTGACATAGGTAGTTTTTCTTTCTAAATTCAATGGACCTCCTGCTACGGGTTTAATCAATTTACTACATTGGATTAATTAGGGGAAAGTATGGGATTAGAAAGGCTTTAAGTTCTTTCATGTTTAAGAAGAATCCAATGTGCTCTAGGTTTTAATTTTCATCACTAAAATATCTCGGGGGAACATCGCATCAAAGAGCAAAAAATGTTAACACGAGCAAGTGTTTTGCTGCCTTTTAATGAAATACAATGTACTTTGAATGTTTATATCTCTTGTTCGCACATCTCTCACATTTGTACACACATTTGTAGCACATGTTCAAATACTTACATACTTCTTGATGTCCAAAAATACTTGTTTTGTCAAAAGACAGTTTTAAACAATTTACACAAGGAAAAGCAGATGTAAGCACAATAGTTTACTCAATCATCTGAAGTAGTTTGAAGGCATCAGATACAGAGATTTGAGTCTGAAAGTGTCTGAGGCACACAAACATGCACACACACATACTCCGTACCCCTTTCTGTCTGTAACGGACTGACTAAAGCATTCATCAATATACAGAGTAGGAACAGTTATAGAAGATAAATACAAAAGTATATGTATGGGGAGCTTTACAATAGAGGGCAGTTACAAACGTGCAGCGCCCTTAGGCCTGAAAGGGCTTTAGCCACCCCCCACCACTTCCTCATCGTGTGTCTCAGCCCAGGCTGCTGCAATTTCAACTGCTGTGGGCTTAGCTGGGCAGTGTCTGGAGTCTTATCTCCACCACACCCGAGTTTTTTTGCAGGTCTTTAAAGGACCATTTGCATATCTTTGTGTACTGGCTAACGAGGCATGTATGAAGGCAGGGGACGACATCGGACACGCCAGATCTATGGTGGTCGCGCCAGTCCCCCGCGGAGGCATCAGGGTGGTGGGGGTGTGCGCCGCGCACTAGAGTGATGCAACGCCTTGCCTCCCCATCTAATTGACTGATCGGCGCGCGACCCGGAAGCGGTTGGTATCGCTTCCGGTTCGTGCGTCAGATCCACTTGGGAAAGCCATTTGGAACCGGCTCCCGATGCAAAAGTGAATAAAAGGCTGGGGAGCAGCGGGGACGTCCTCTTTCCTCGCCGCTCCCCACAGTTGATCACATTGGGAGATGGGACCTTGCACGGAGGTCACATCGGTTTCCTGGTTTCCCGTTTTGTTATTTTTTGTTTCACTGCAGGGAAGAGGAGGCAGAGTGATCGTGACAGAGCGGCCAGAAGGACCGGAGGAGTTCTTTCCATTTCAAACTGCAGGACACTGACAGAGGATGCAGGGAGCTGAGGAGCTGGAGGCCAGGAGAGTTTATTGGGGCATTGCTTGAGCTGTGGTGAAGAAGCACAGTGACTGTTTCACCTCAGGGCCCACAGAGAGACAAAGGGATTTCGTTTTGGGCAGGGCTGGCAGGCCTGCA
Source organism: Triturus cristatus (assembly GCF_964204655.1). Taxonomy (NCBI): domain Eukaryota; kingdom Metazoa; phylum Chordata; class Amphibia; order Caudata; family Salamandridae; genus Triturus; species Triturus cristatus. Next base: position 1,456,752,275 of record NC_140589.1, on the reverse strand, counting down.
TTTCACCGCTTCCGGGAGCCACGCGGGTTGGAGATTACTCACCAGACCTGCTAGATTAGCTAGTAGGCGTGGCTCTAGTTGTGTGGGTGCTGTTGGCCGGCTGGGGACTGCTTCTTCAGTGAGGGAAGGGTCTGGGCAGTGTCCCAGACCGGAACATTATGGGGTCATTGTGTTGAGTGTCATCTGTGGGGTCAATGGTGGGGTTTGTTGACCCTCATTTAGCCTGATTGTTTTCCTGTCATACCGCCTGGGGCTTGGACGTTCTTAAGTGCGTAGTGACCCGGTCTGTAGCGGTGCGCATGAATATCAAGTAGCACTGATTGAGTGTGGGTGTCAAGGCATTCAGGTCAATTCCGAGCAGTGAATTCCAGTGTGTTGTAGCATTGCCCCTAAGGCAAAAAGGAGCGAGCAGCATTCAAACATGGATACCTTCATGCAGACCATGATTTGTAAAATGGGGGCCATGGAGACCCTGATGAAAAAGGTAGAAGACATGGGTCAAGCATTGGCGGAATTAAGAGAAAGAGTAGATGGGCAAGAGGGGGCGGAGAACAGGCCCAGATGGTCTGGGGTGGCCCCTAAGGCAGCATTCCCCCCGGTACCCAAAAGGGCAAAACCTAGGAAAAGGGTAGAACCTGCCATGGTATCAGTCGAAGGGGCTGGGGCCTCTGCACCAGTGGGGGAGGTGCCGCAGACAGTGTCGTCGGTGCCGGCAGGGGGGTTCCCACGGGTTGCTAATGTGGGTGAGCAGTTAGGGGCAGCGGTCACTTCTCCCCCGGGGACTACTATGCCAGGGCCATCATGTGCAGCACCCCCACCTCAGCCGCCAATTATCTCTTTGGGGAAAAGAGTGGAGAGCCAACCTGGGACCGGGGCAAACCCTCTGTCCATAAATGAGCCAATAGGGCACACTCCAGTGCAACATGATTTAGTAGCGAGCCTGGCAGCAATTCTGCCATGCTGGAGAAGTCAGGTACTTGGACTCCAGCGGCAGGGGTCTTGGGTGGTGGGGAGTCTGCCCTTGAAAAAGCAGCAAAGATAGTGACACAGTCCTCGGGTGGCAAGTCAGGGGAAGGGCAGGCAGCTCCATCAGGTGGTACAACAGCGGGTGGTGCAGGTCCTGCAGGGGTCCACAAAGAACCTTTGGCAGTAAATATACCTGAGGACTCAGGAAAAGAGAAGCCAGCGGAAAGCGCTGCAACAGGTAAGCAACAAACACTGCCAGTGTTGGGCTTGGGTGAAGAGCGCTCATCTAGGGAAAAGCTGGTGAGGCATGTGACACAGGAGGTGTTGGACCTGTCAGCCCTAGGGTGGTCTCCCCATCTATTTTTGATCGTGCCTCATTTTTTCCACCCTCATTTTGATGTTGGACTTAGGTCTCCGGGCGCCTTTTCATTGCCAATCAGTGTTAAGGTGCAGGTGCTCCCTTCTCCCAAGATGGCTGCCACAGACCCCTGCTACTGCAGAGTGGTCTTTCATAGTAGCACCCTAGCTGCCAGGAGCTGGCTGAAACCTCACAACAATGTTGCGACACCAGCCCGACTTTTATGTCCCATAGGTAGAATGGGGAAGCTCCTGGAATGTGCTGGAACCTTCTAGAAGGGGGGTGTGGTTTTACTTTTGCCGCCTTGGCTAGAGGTCACCTGACCTAGGGCTACTTAAGTGAGGGGGGAACTTTTTCTAGTTAGTTGGCCAGTGGGGTAAAGCAGAGCTGGAGAATCCACGCAGGAGTGTAGGCGGTAGGGCCTAGCCAGGGACTTATGCCTCTGAGAGTGACAGGATTTAGGTGCTGCCTCTTAAGTGAGTGAGGGATCCTGTGAAACCCACTGATCTTGCCTAGCAGTAGGAGGACCCAGGGAACCTCTGCCCAGCCTGACTAGGAAGGACCCAGTCGCCAACTATCAATCAATCAATCAATCAATGACATTTATAGAGCGCACTACATACCCGTAGGGTCTCAAGGCACTGGGGGTGGGGGGGGGTGCCGCTACTGCTCGAACAGCCAGGTCTTCAGCTTCTTCCTGAAGGAGAGGTGGTCTTGGGTCAGGCGCAGGTCGGTCGGGAGGGAGTTCCAGGTCTTGGCGGCCAGGTAGGAGAAGGATCTTCCTCCTGTAGTCGCTCTTCGGATGCGGGGGACGGCGGCGAGGGCGTGGTTGGCTGATCGGAGGTGGGGTTTGGGAGCGTAGAAGTTGATTCGGCTGTTGAGGTAGCTCGGGCCTTGGTCGTGTAGGGCTTTGTGTGCGTGGGTGAGGAGGCGGAAGGTGATTCTTTTGTTGACGGGGAGCCAGTGAAGGTCTCTCAGATGTCCGGAGATGTGGCTGGTTCGTGGGATGTCGAGAATGAGTCTGGCTGAGGCATTCTGGATCCGCTGGAGTCTCTTCTGGAGCTTGGCGGTGGTACCGGCGTAGAGGGCGTTGCCGTAGTCCAGTCGGCTAGTGACGAGGGCCTGGGTGACGGTCTTCCTGGTCTCGGTGGGGATCCACCAGAAGATCTTCCGTAGCATGCGTAGGATGTTGAAGCACGCCGAGGAGACGTTGTTGACTTGCCTGGTCATGGAGAGGGAGGCGTCCAAGATGAAGCCCAGGTTGCGTGCATGGTCTGTCGGTTTGGGTGCGGTGCCCAGGGCGGGAGGCCACCAGGAGTTGTCCCAGGCGGAGGGTGAAGAGCCCAGGATGAGGACCTCTGTCTTGTCCGAGTTCAGTTTCAGGCGGCTGGTCGTCATCCACTCGGCTACCTCTTTCATCCCTTCGTGCAGGTTAGCTCTGGCGGCGGCGGGGTCGTTGGTCAGGGAGAGGATCAGCTGGGTGTCGTCGGCGTAGGAGATTATGTTGAGGTTGTGTTGGCGTGCGATGGCCGCGAGGGGGCTCATATAGATGTTGAAGAGGGTGGGGCTCAGTGAGGATCCTTGAGGGACGCCGCAGATGACTTCGGTGGCCTCTGACTTGTACGGTGGTAGGCGGACTCTCTGTGTTCTTCCGTCGAGGAAGGAGATGATCCATTCCAGCGCCTTGTCCAGGATTCCGACGTTGCTGAGGCGCTGTACTAGGGTGCGGTGGCAGACAGTGTCGAATGCCGCGGAGAGGTCTAGGAGGATGAGGGCCGCTGTTTCTCCGTTGTCCATCAGGGCTCGGATGTAATCGGTGGCGGCGATGAGGGCGGTCTCGGTGCTGTGATTGGCTCGGAAGCCGGACTGTGAGGGGTCGAGGGATCCATTCGTCTCGAGGAAGGCGGCCATCTGCTTGTTGACGGTCTTCTCGATGACTTTGGCAGGAAATGGGAGGAGCGAGATGGGGCGGTAATTCTTAAGTTCGGTAGGGTCTGCAGTGGGTTTCTTGAGTAGAGCGCTGAGTTCGGCGTGCTTCCAGCTCTCAGGGAAGGTGGCGGTGTCGAAGGATGTGTTGATGATGTCTCGCAGGTGGGGTGCGATTCCCTACCCGCCAGGAACAGAACCCCCAAGGGCGCCAGAGACATCTGCGCCATTAAGACTTTACAGAACAACTGAATACTGAAGCTGAATGGCTGTGACTTCGTGTCAAGACTGAACATCGAAACTACATGCCTAACCGATTGTGTTATCGCTGAGGATCAACCAGGTCTTAGCGCTGTGACCCCTGCGCTCCCTGACCTGGCCTGGGATCCCCGGCAGCGTGCTCCGTTGAGCGCGGAGCTCCCCAGCTTAATTTGAGCCCCCCCCTGCAGCGTGGAGGCTGAAGCGCGCTCACCGCTGCGGCCCGGAGGCCGGAAGAGTGCCCCTCATCAAGGCGAGGCCCGCGGAGAAGCCCGGGGCCCCATCGCTGCCGTCGCAGCTGCTGAGAGAGGTGCGTGAGGCCGTGGCCTGCCCCCGTTGTGGAAGGATCAACTGCGGAGGCCGGAGCGGGGTTAGACGCCTCAAGACGTCGTGATCAAGGTAAGCCGGAAGGCTTGGGAAGGACCCCGGTGCACCCCCTATCGACCGGGAGCAGCACCGCACCCTGAGACCCTGGTTCCCCCTCCGTGGGAGTCCCCCGTTAACCTCGGACTGTGACCCCTCCGAGGGATTGCCCCCCTGTTCTGCAGACTGTCAAGGAGCGCTGTGCCCCACGAACTGCACCGGAGCGCGAGAGGCTCGCTCCGTAAGAATCGTTGTGCTCCGTGAACTGCTCCGTTCTGAAGTGTTCATTGCTATTGATTACGAGTAGTGCTATGTTCTAAATGCTCCGTTCTGAAGTATTCACTGCTTACGGATTACGAGTAGCGCTACGTTCTAAATGCTCCGTTCTGAAGTATTCATTGCTATTGATTACGAGTAGCGCTATGTTCTAAATGCTCCATTCTGAAGTATTCATTGCTTTTGATTACGAGTAGCGTTATGTTCTAATGCTCAGTGCTGAAACGTTCACTGCTTACTGATTACGAGTAGCGTTATGGTCTAATGCTCAGTGCTGAAACGTTCACTGCTTACTGATTACGAGTAGCGTTATGTTCTAATGCTCAGTGCTGAAATATTCACTGCTTACTGGTTATGAGTGGCGCTATGTTCTAATGCTCTGCTCTGAAGTATGCACTGCGTGCTGGTTACGAGTGGCGCTATGTTCTAATGCTCTGCTCTGAAGGTGTTCGTCAGATTTGTCCCGAGGTGTACAAGGCCCGCTTAGCCCGTAGAGCGCGGTGATCGCCACTGAGGCTCTACAGGTAACCACGGTAGCGGTAGGCCCGTGAGGTCTGCCCTGGGTCCCTGCACGCCCCCAGGAGTGGCGCTACAATCCCCAAACCCTACCACAGGGAGTAAGATATACAAGGGTGGCCTAGAGCCTGCAGGAAACATACTGGTGAATAACCTACGGGTGAATATCATACTAGTGAATATCATACGGGTGAATATGGTGCTGGCGGATCAAACGCTGACATAAGTAAATTGCCATTGTCATCTCATTAACTGCATTTATATCTCATGAAGTGCATTTATATCCTATGAATTGCCTTGTTATCCCATGAACTGCATTTATCTTGAACTGCTGGATAAACTTGAGTTATTTGCATAAATCTCTACAGTGTGGCGTCCCTTATTGTGTGCGTTCCTTGCTTCAGAGGATGCGTGTGTTGTATGGTCGCTTTACACACAAGCCTTTGGGTGCCCAGCCGCTCGTGTCACGTTACCCCCTTAGGGCCTGGAGACCCCAGATCTTACAGGAGGTGAAAGAAAAAATTTGGAAAGGAAGTTATGTGAATATGTTTTCCTTACTGCTAGATGAAACTGAAAGGGAGGAAGCCAAAAAGAACAAGGAGTGGATGCACCCGAGGGCATGGGCAAGTCAGTTGCAAAAATATAGGGTTGAAGAGTCTTTGATTAACTGGGTCAGGGGTTTCTCAATCTAAATGGCAGTCATGGCTGAACGTTTTTCAGGCTTAGCTGCAGAAATGGCATGCTATCAGAGTAGGATCACGAGCGCACACTATAAATATGGGGGGATCGGGTGGAAGTAATATGATATGGACTTTAGGAGGGCATAGGCTACTGACCCTGCCCTCAAATGGGACCAAATTGATATGATTATGTGGTTGGACCACTTGGGACACGGGTCACAAGACTGCGCTAAGGGCCAGTCGTTACGGCCAGGTCCCCCTGTTAGCTCGGAAGGTGTGAGTGAGCACGGGTCACCAGCTCAGGTTACTCACACACATATACCTAATACTCACCTGGGCCCATAATTCACACAGATAAGCCAGTAGACCCCTCTGGTATCAATATTGAGTTTGACCTGTAATTTGATTTTCACCTTTACCAAGTCTTACCAATTTCATCTCCTTAATAATTTCTTTACTCAAAAAATCAGGTTGCTGAGATAGTTTAAGGTAGAAAATGACATTTAACTTAAGCTTGAAATAACCACAAACTCAAAAAGTTCAAAATCTTTATCCAAATTAATAATTTTGTGAGTCAGAATCAAATACAGTTTAGCACCTTCTCTCAAGAGGCAAAATAAAAATAAAATATAGCAAATTCATAATAACGAAATCAATGAAGACGGTACCTAGGAAAGGGAGGAAGAGAGAGAACAGGTACAAAGACAAGTTTCACAGAATTATATTTACCTAAGGTGATAGATGAACCCAACTCCTTAAAGATGGGCCAGATAGAATCTTCAAGGACAGAATGGAGACAGAGGATCGGGCAGATTCAGATCTGGGAAGGTGACCTCTTCTAAGTCAAATGCCAGCGTTGTACCCCTTTCTGGCACTATTCTCCTTGAATGTCCCTCTTCCAAAAATTCCCTTCTAGATGATTTAGTTTATCGATCAGTATCTCGCTTTCTCTGAGTTTCTGGCAGCAGCAGGGTCTGAGACAGCGTCTCAGACAGAATCTGTAGCAGCATAGGTCTTGGGTCGGTGACGAGTCGGAATGATGGATCTGACAAGACTGACAGGACTGACTATGTCTCTAGCTAACTTACCTCAATTATACTATTCTGTATTCATGTACCACCCCGAAAAGTTGCAATATTTGTGTTTTCCCCTATTCTGATTAGTCAGGGCGAGGAGGTGAGTTCATCACACCATATTAAAAGTAATATTTTTTCTTTGGACTATTGTTCTATGTTTCCGCCCCTTAATTTACTTTCCCATAGCTTTATTCCCACCTTTATTTCCAGGGCTTAATTTGTGCCGGTGCTTTCCGGTGCTTAGCACCGGCACTTATTTGACAGGGCCGGGTCTACAGTCTGACTCTGACTAGTCTACACGCATCTGCTGCGCCGCACTCACGAGGTGCACCGTGCACATTACATTTTTCAATTTACTTACTAGTTACTACTGACTGTACACTTGTCTTCTGACTTGCTACCGTACTACTCCTCTCTCTCGTGCAGCCGCATCGTGTGTTTCACTTTCACATCACATCGATCACCAAAGTGAGTCAGCCGGCGGTTAACAGTGCTGCACTTCTGCCGTGTGGAACACTTAACCTGCCCTGAACGGAGCCCCGCCCCCAGAAGAGATAAATCATTATTTATTAAAAAATAATTTCATTTAAATATATATATAAAAGTGTTAATGGCAGCCCCGCACTGCGCGCCATGGCTGCCTTAGCCACTTGCCTGCGGTGGGCGGGCCGGAGGGCCCTGATTTGGGCTGGATTTTGGTAGGTTATGATGGGGTAGGGGCGGGCTGTGCGGCAACGTGCGCAGATTTTATTTCACATTGCTGCCACGCCCCAGCATAACCACCGCAGCGCGCAGCAGGCAGGCAGCTGCCCAATACGAGTCATCGCATCAAATTGGCCCGCTGCGCCCGACCCGACGATGACCCAGTGTGGCGTTGAGGCGAGCATCGATCAGCCACATCCACTAGAGGACTGTGTCTGACTCTGACTGGTACTACTAGTATTATTAAGCAGCACCAGGCAGGCCTAATCAGTAAAGAAAAAAGGCGGTGCGTGCAGCCGGTGTGACGTGTGAGTGAGTCTCTGCCCACCTGCCAGCCGGCCCACCACAGGTAACGGTAAGTTAAGTACTAACTTACTTAGTAGTAGTACTGACTGTACTGTACTAGTAGCTGCTACTAGCGAAGCCAATATGCCATGATTTGCCATAAACACCAACGCTGTTTTTCATTAAGTTAGGAGTCCTAACTTTACTACTGCTAAACTGAGAAAAATCCTTATTTTTTGACTTTTGGTATTCACAGAAGGCATTTAGGAGTCCTAAAGTTTGGAGTCCTAACTTTTCTACTCCTAAACTGAGAAAAATCCTAATTTTAAGACTTTCGGTATTCACAGAAGGCATTTAGGAGTCCTAAAGTTAGGACTCCTATCTTCTGTGAATACCGAAATGAGTAAGTGCCTTCTGTGAATACCAAAATGAGTAAGTGCCTTCTGTGAATACCAAAATGGTAGTAAGTTTAGGATTTTGTCTTAAGTTAGTTCTGTGAATCGGGCCCTGTGTATTTCACATTATGATCAATGCAAGTTTATACATTTTATTCAAAATTATTGCATGTTCGGGTCAATCGTTTTCCTTCCCAGGCATCTTCGTCCAATGTGGCCTTGGCTGTGTTTCAATTGTGCCATCATGGTTTCCAGCAAGTCTCCATGCACATGCAAATATGAACTAACAATAAAGTCAGAAAAAGACACGTTAGAATGCGATAATAAAGGATTTCACTGTATACCACTTATCTCTACTCTATCCCCATTTACTTATTTTAATCTTTTCGCATTAGTGCTTAGTAGGCCTGGGCGGTAAATTTTGTTCCGCTAGCGGACTTTTGCAATATTTTGACATTTTCGCGATCCGCGGAGAGTGCGAAAATGTCAAAACGTTCGCAATCTGCCACGAAACGGAAGTATTTTACTTGTTCGCGCTTTAAAAATGCATTCGGCGACGAGTTTTCCTATCCGTTCGCGTGGGCCACAAGATGTTGGATTGTTGGTAGCCGGTCGTGCTATCCCGCGAGAGATTGCGTTCGCGAACACATCATTGCGATCGCGAACAGGAAATAAGCATCGCAAGCAAGATGGCCACGCCCATTAGCGACCGCATGGGCAAGTTGGAGATATATTTCCCTGCGAGCACGCAAAAACACATCGCAAACAGGTGGGAAAAGCAATCTCCGCATCTTCGCGAAAGTACCGCATGCTCGATTTTGCGCAATTTTGCGATAGTTTGCGAGAGTCAATTTTGCAAAGTCCGCCCACCCTTAGTGCTTAGTAGAACTGATAGGTTTAGTTTATGCAATAGCATGTACATTACCATGTGAGTTTCAAGCAGCCATTTTTAAAGCTATTGCGCAGCTGCAGGTTTTCCCACCAAGCGAAAGAGGACGTCATACTACGTAGATGCAGTAGATGCATGCGCAGAGACTTTCCCACGTTCCGGCCATTTTTAGACACTCGGGTTACTTGTTAGTAATACACATAGGCAAGCGTCCCCTGGATATAATATAATGAATGTAATGCAATATTAGTATTACAAGACTTATTGGTTACGTTGTTACATGTTATTTGAGAGGATTGCATACAAGCAAGTTTCTCAAATACAAAACCTTGCTCAATCAATCCCCTCTCTGATGGCATTTAATGCCATCACTAATTTCTACTAAATCAGATGCCAACTATAGCACATCTCAATTTCTTCTTCAACCCTTTCATTTCTTTCTTTCTCCTTTTTGCATTGTAATCCTCTCATTCTTTTTTAAAAGTCTCCTTTTAATTCTTCTAGTTGTATTTCTTTGAATTTTCTTTTCTTTCCTCTTTCATTCATTTCATATTTCTTTCTCCCTTTGCAGCATTTGTGCCAAAACATTATTGCTAATACTAACAGTGTTATTCCCATTATGGGCAGTATTATGTGACCTAGAATACCATTACCTACCTTGGAGAACCAGCTACCTAAGTTAGAGATGCAATTTGTCAATTTCTTCCATACACTTTCAACTTCCAGTGGTTTCAACTCTTCTTCTAATTTTGTAATATTTTTAATGTATCTTCCAATTTCAACACTTTTATCTGGAATATACGTGCAACAATGTTGTATTTTCAATAATTTACAGACTCCACCCTCTTTTGCCAATAATTTGTCAAGAGCAAGTTGATTATCTCACCGCAACTAATTCAGTGTTAATCATCAGGAATCCTCCAGTAGTGTCAGTAGATAACCGATCAACTACTGTAGACAACTGACACATTTTACTTGAATTTAGAAGAACTCCCACGGAAGGTATAAATGCACCAAAAATGTCACCTACAATTTCTGAAAAACTAGCTCTTTTTACACGTGTTAGTTCATTATTGTCTTCATTGCTTCCAGTGATTCTCTTTACATGATAAACTTTAGGGAATACTATTCCAAAATAGCAACTCCCATACCAATGTTCTGGCAGCCTAAAATAGGCTTTATTGCCACACACATAACAGATTCCAGGAAATACTGGATCTGTCCCTCCTTTTAGTCCCCATCCCCCAATTACTAAGAAATTATGTTCACATTCACTGGAACCAATAAACACATTGGTATATTCAGTCTTTAACCTATGAAGACAGATTTTTCCTTTCTTTTCAAAATCCAAGGATATAGCAGCCTGAGTCTTGCCATTTACATAATGCTCTCCCTCCTCAGCCCATTTAGGTATCTGAGGTTTAGGTTCAGCAGCTCTCCTTTGAAACTCCTGTCTCCTTGTCTCAACTAAATTCAAAAATATTTTCTCTTCTTCATGCAATTTACAAGTCAAATTGTGCTTATGTGCTTCAGCTATATCTATTGCTTTCATTGTTAGAAACTATTCACCCATAAAATGTGAGTCCCTCACACTAAGGACAGGGTTCATGCTCTTTCGCATAGGAACCTCAGAAAAAATCACATCTACATTAGAATAGTAATACTGCAATTTCCCTGTTCTATAACACAAGCTTGCTAAAACACTACACGATATACCATATGTCAATGGTAAATGATGATATGTTACTCCTTCTGCTACAGATGCGGGTAATTTCATACACACATAGCAATCACTAACTTCCATGGTCTCAACATATTGTACTAACAGGTTTGTAAAAACATTTAAGGCTGTATCATTTGTATTCACAGTGTGATGCAAATCTAACTCATCTGGTGCTTCTAATTCTACTTTGTCTCCTTTAATGGTATCTACCCTTTCATGTGTATTAGTGCTATTTTGTACATTTGTAACTATCAAATAAGGAATGGCCACCGTTAGTACTAACCATATAATGAGTACTAAAAATATACTACCTATACATATTCTACAACATTTCTTTACACAATTCGGTTTTCCAGTAGCTCTTTTGTCAGTCATTTTATCAAGCGGGATAAGAAGATTTCTCTTCTTTGCTTTAGTAATTTACATTTTGCGACAGAATATAATAAGGGAAATATTCTCTTTTCAGTTGGTCTCACTTCTTCATCAATTGGTTCTGAATTTAATCTTTTATCATCTTCTTCAATTAATTCCAAATTCTCAAAATCTTCAAGAGTAACGTACATCCATTCGGGGCCTTTGAATTTATTATTTACGAGTTTCAGTCTTAGACTTCTTCGTTTTGGTATTTCAGTTGACGGTCCAGATCAGCTGGATACTTCGTCTACTTGCTCTGGTTCCTCTGTTATGGGTTTAAACCGGTATTTTGCTCATTTGATAACACTTGGCCAAGTATCGACTCTTCTGATTCTTTTAGCTTGCACTGCACTTTCACTTTCTTCAAGTGTTCTTTTATTTTCACTAAGTTGTGGCACAACTTGATTATTTTCGGTTTCCAAATTCCTCTCTTCCTGAACGTGTCCAGGGCTTATTATTTTGATGTCACCTGCCTGGATGCGTTCTTCTTCCCTAACCTGACCCTGTTCAGGTTCAGTTTTGATTTTCTTTTCTTCTTCTTTTACCTGAACTTGTTTGACTTTTCCTGTCTGGTCCTGCTCAAGTCTTTCTGATTCTTGATTTTCTTCTGCCTGAACGTGTTCTCTAGGACCTATCTGTCCCTCCTCAGACTCTGGGGCTGTCTGGGTAAATTGCTCTTTCCTTGTCTGGTCCTGCTCAGGTTCCCTAACAATCGTGTTTTCACTTACCTGAGTGCGTTTTTCTGTTCCTACCTGGTCCTCACTCTTTTCCTGACTAGCTAATCTAGTTTGGCTCCTTGTTCTTACAATTTCTGCAGGTACCTCAACTATTGGGATCCAATCATCCTGACTGGTGCTCGGTTGTTCTTGGTCAGCTACTTCAGGATTTGTTATTCGGGGTCCTTCAGCTGCACAACCTTCAGGTCCTTCACCTGCTTGAGTCGGTTGAGGTTCTTCTTTGTCAGGTGCTGGTACTCTTTTAGTATGGCTTGCATGAATCCAATTAGGCAAACCTGCACATTTTACTGCTGTTGTTGTAACCAATATAACCTGATGTGGTTTATCCCACCTTGGTGCTAGGCACAATTCTCGAGTTTGATTCTTCACTACAACCCAGTCTCCGGGATTCGTATCATGTACTTGGTTCGGCTGCCTTTGGACTGCGTCTTCTCCAACTTGGTGAGATATAGAGAACGCACTTGGTCAGCCAACTCTTTGCAATACTCCAGTACCAAATCATCAGTTATATTTAACAGCTTGTGTCCTGGTATACATGCCTGCCTCATTGTTCTTCCCATGATTATTTCATGGGGACTCAATCCTGTATTCTTGTCTGGAATACTTCTAAGTCCCATCAGAACAAGAGGTAAAGCACAGGCCAGTCCAGTGGAGTGGATGCACACACCTTTCCCAGCCTTGACTTAATTGTGCCATTCAATTGTTCTACCACTCCAGATGCCTCTTGGCGGTATGCACAGTGCAGCCTTTGTTCAATTTTGGATGCTTCACAAATCAATCGAATTATTTCATTATTAAAATGAGACCCTCGGTCTGATTCAATAGTTACTGGAAAACCAAAGCGTGGTATAAGCTCTCTTAATAGGAGTTTGGCCACTGTCAAGCTGTCATTTCTTCTGGTGGGGTATGCCTCCACCCACTTTGAAAATAGACAAACGATGACAAGTACAAATTTCAATCCTCGACAAACAGGCAACTGAATGAAATCAATTTGAAGTCTTTTAAAGGGACCTTCAGCTTTTCCAATTTTTCCCATACAGACTATGGTTTTCTTGCCGGGATTCATTTGTTGACATGTCATACATCTTTGACAAAGACTCTCTGCTAAGTTCCTGAACCTTGGATTAAACCAATCTCGTCTGAAGAGTCTAATCATTGCATCTCTGTCTATGTGGGTGTCTCCATGATACATCCTAGCCATGGGTGCAAGCATACAGTCTGGTAATACAGGTCTGTCATCTAAGTAAACCCATACACCCTCTTCTGCACTTCTCTGACAACAAATCTTTTCCCACACTTCTCTTTCTTTTGTCTCTGCTTCATCTTGGAGTTCTCTTACTTCTCTCCATGTCTGAATTCCTGACAACAGCATAAGTTGGCAGCTGATTCTACAATTTTCAACTTTCCCGTTTACTGCCATTTGAAAATTTTGAGCGGTGTTGAGCAACCTGGTCAGCATATCGATTGCTTCAAGCAATTCTTTCACAAAATTCCCGATTTTAATGGGAGACCCTGAAAAGGTCAGGAAGTTTCGCTTCATCCAGAGTTGGCCAAAGTCATGCACAACCCAGTAAACATATTGACTATCACTGTAAATGGTTACGGTCCAATTTTTACCATTTTTGCAGGCTATGATTAGAGCTATCAATTCGGCTACTTTTGCAGACTTGACTCCTGGTAAATAGGATGCTTCGACTATTCCAGCCAATGTACATACGGGATAAGCAGCACTCAACCCTCCCTCGCCATGGCGCATACATGAGCCATCTACAAAAAACTCGTGTCTCAGCATCTTTCAAAGGCTCATCCTGTATGTCTGGACGAGGTTTAGAACTGAGTTCTGTTACATCAAGACATTCTTGTTAAGCTTCATCTTTCACTTCCTCATTGTATGGATCTGGTAACAAGGTAGCTGGGTTAAGAACATTACATCTAATTATGGTCACATTTTCTGTTCCTAATATGATCCTCTCATACTTTGTTAATGTGCTCGGAGTGAGATACTGAGTTCGAGTTCTTGTTAAAAGAATCTCAACTGCATGAGGGACGTATACCTTAACATGGTGTCCCATCACAATTGACTCACTTTGTTCGATACTTACACACGTTACAGCGACAGCTTTTAGGCATGATCTAAGGTAGCAGAAAAATATGCCACAGGACGTCGCATTAGACCATGTCTCTGGGTTAAGACTGAAAGGGTACAGTTATCTCTCTCACAACAGAATAATGAGAATTCTTTCGAATAATCTGGCATAACGAGAGCAGGTGCTTCACATAAACAATTTTGTAATTTTACAAAAGATTGCATGCTCAGATCATCCCAGTCTACTGGGTCCTTTGCTCGTTTCTTTGTCATTTGTATCAAGGGTTTTGCCAGTAGAGAAAACCCCACAATCCATTGCCTGCAATATCCCACAACACCAAGAAACATTCTTATTTATTTTTGTGACTGTGGTAGTTTCATTTGCTTTATTATTTTTATTCTCTCAGTGGTCACTCTTCTGAATCTTCGTTCTATTTGGTGTCCTAAATACTTTACTTTGTTTCTGCAGAATTGTAATTTTTCAGCAGACACTTCATGTCCACCTTTTGCTAGATGTTTCAATAGGGCAATGGAATCAGTTACACAATCACTTCTTGTTTTAGACGTGATCAGTAAGTCATCAATATACTGCACCAGAACTGACTCTCGAGGTAGTACCAATGTCTCAAGGCATTTCTTAAAAATGTGGTTAAAGATCGAAGGACTTTCTGTGAACCCTTGAGGAATGCGATTCCAAACATAAATGCGATCCTCAAGTTTAAAATAAAATAAAAACTGACTATCAGGATGCAGTGGGAAGGAGAAAAAAGCCTGGCATAAATCAATTACAGTAAACCCTCTTGCATTCCATGGTATTTGGTACAAAATTACTGCAGGGTTGGGTATTATAGGGAACCATGGCACAACAATTTTGTTTATCTTTCTTAAATCTTGAACTACCCTATATTTTCCGTTTGGTTTCTTAATGCCAATTATAGGTGAATTACATGGACTACTCATGATTTATTTTAAGATGCCCTGTTCGACCATTCGATCAATTTCTGCTGCAACACCAGCCTTTACCTCGGGACTCATTTTGTATTGTCGAGTATTTGGAGAAACTGCACCTTCTTTCACAGTCACTTTAACAGGGTCTACGTCTGTCATTAACCCTCCTTCTTTTCCTGTAAGATCCTACACTTCAGGATTCACTGTCATTTTGACCTCATCGGGTAAGTCATCTTTGATCATCACTGAATATAATTCATCTACTTCTGTTCCTTGTTTGGCTAACATGATTTTATATATTCCATCTTCATCAGGGGTCTGAATGGCAACACCATCCGGTGTGCAAAATATGGTGCAATTCATTTTGCACAACAAGTCCCTACCCGATAAATTTACAGGTCTGGAATTGCATACTACAAACCTGTGCATTTCTTTAAAACTTCCAATACACACTCCCATTGATTTTGTAATAGGGGTCCTAATTTGTTTATTAGAAACGCCCACTACTTGGATCGCTTCTCCCGAGAGGGATAGGTTTGGGATGTCTGCTGTTCTCACAGTAGAACAGGTAGCACCAGTGTCCAATATAAAGGTAATGTTATTTCCTTCTACCTTTCCATCAATGTACGGACCTGACTGATCTACCGGTAAGGATGCGCCAAGTACGCACTACCTTTTCCTCCCCTCTCAGGCACTGTCATTGATCTTGATCTCCAAAATACGTATCCTGCAAAAGAAACTGTGATGTTACATAATTTTTCTTACCACTTCCTTCTTAAAATCCGGTGTCCGCACTGTACTTGGCTTGACTCACAAAATTTGGTAAAGGGGCAGGTGGCAATTGACTCTGTAGGTTTACAACCTGCTGCGGTTGATTCATTAGCACCTCATTCTGCATTTGTGGATTTAAATTTTGATTTGGGCCATTAATTATGTTGTATGCTTTTACACTCGTTCTTCCAATGTCCCAATTTTCCGCACCCATGACAAGGGAACTTTTTCTTAGCCTCTTCTCTGCTCAACCGCCCTTTCGGTTTACCCCCATTATTTTCACTTTGACCTTGCCCCCTTCCTGTATTCCCTGCCTGATTTTGTAACTGGAGTTCTTGCTGTTCTGCTAATTTCACTTGAGCCCACATCACTTTTTCTTTTAAATTCTTTAGTCTATTGTCAATTTCATCTCCACAATATATTGCATATTTTAAAATCTCATCTATTGGCTTTGCTTGCCAGCACACATTATGCTGCTTAATCATTTCAGATATTTCTTTTCGTAACCCTGACACAAACCGATACACAAAATGCGTCATATCCTTATCCCCAATATTCTCAAATCCACTGTACTGTTTGAACACCTGTAGGTGGCGCTCATAGTACGCATGTACAGACTCATCTTTTTGCTGGGTTGTCCTATCTATTTTTATCCAATCTGTTTCTTTAGGGGGAATTTTCCCTTTTAAGAAGGTGATTACCTGGTTATATTTCTTCATAACCTTTTCTGGCTGAGCTCCTGTTTTCTCATTTCTCAGGTACTCATCATTAGGCCAATCAACTGTAATTTTACATTCAGTCCACAAATCAGCAGGCACCACTATGTAAAAAACACCATCTAGGTCCTTCAACAAAACTTTTGACACTTTCACAAACCTTTCACCTTGCCTGTACCATTCCACTGGTTTTTCTCTCAATTTTGGGAAATCATTTGTAAATGATAAAATATCCTGTCGGGTCCATGGGACATGTCCATAACCTCCTCCTGGAACTTCTCTCATTGGGTACAACCTTTCTGTCTTCTCTGTTTCTTTCATTAAATATTCAGATCTTACCTGATTTACCTGAGCTTCCTCCTTTTTCTTTGACAACCAAACTTTCCACCTGTCTCCCCATTTCTGCAATATTGGCATTAATTCTTTAACCTGCAATTTTCTTCCTGATACATTCATGTTTTCCAAATCCTTATCAGAATATTCTGCTCTATAATGTTTTTGCAATACTTTGGATCGTCCTATTTCTATTCCCATTTCAGGGGCTAAATTTACCAATTTTTCATGGAATGCTTTTGTGTTTCGGGTTATGCTTCTGCAAATAAACAGCAATTCTTCCTCACTATAGGTGTTTAACCTATCTAATCCTACATTTCCAGCTATCATTTCTTCTAATTCAACTCTTAATTTGAATATGTCTAACATTTTCGGTGGTGAATTTGGTTTCTCTATTGCCTGTGTCCATCTTTCTTTTTCTTCTGGGGTTACAATTGTGGCACTTTTCAATCTGGTGGATGTCTCTATTCGTACTTCTTTCGAGCAAACTGGTGTGATTCTTCTAGGTGTGTCATTTATTTGCCCTCTCATCGGCAAGTCCATTAATGAAATTACAGACTCGCAATGAATAGCTTGGTCATCAACTACTAGCTTTTCTTTTCTTGGCTCAATAATGGGTGTAGTCATGACAGGCGGTTTAGGAAAATTTGATTTATCCCCGTACAATGGGACAACAGGAGCTATAGTCACTGTTATAGTCAAAGCTTTGGGATGTCCATTTAACTGTGTTATCTTCTGTATTAATTCATCTCTATTCTTATTTATTGCTTCTCTTTCTTTTTCCTGTAGTACCCTTTCCATTGTTCTCCCATGTACTATTTGTGGCACTAAGGGTGTATCTCGAATGGGAGCTCTCGGAGTAGTTCTATGAGGTCTTTCTTGATAAGGCGGAGGATTTTTCATTAAAATATCTTCTAAATCATCTTCTGAGTCTCCGCAACCTGTTAATGTTAAATGCTTTTTCTTTTCTGTGAACTTTCCCTCTGTCTGTTCCTCAGCCATCAATATGGGATATAACCCTTCAGTTAACATGGCCTGCCTCCACTGTTTCATCTGCTTATCTCGGGTTTCACGTGGAAATTTTGGATAATATCTGCTCATATTCCTGTCACTCCAGGGTCTATCTCGCTCAAATGCCTCAGTCTCCCATTCTTCTAGTGCTTCATACTGAGTTAATCTGGGTCTTGGTTCTAACTCATTCATTCTAGTGCGTAAATTATGTAAAATTCTTCCGTTAAATGTTCCGTACTCTGGGAACGCCAGTATTCCATCATCCTTTGTATATTCTACCCAATTTTCTAACCATGTATGACAACCTCTTTCTACCATCTAATAAGATGCAGGAGTTTCCAGAGGAGGAATGAGAATTCCTTCTCTAGTTTTAATGGGTTTATCCTTTTTAAAATAATTCTTCATTTTCTGCATAAATGACATTTTCCTTTTCTCTCCATACATTTTGCGTGATTTCCCTTTTATGTACTGTTCGTGGGCAAACCTAAATATGTTCTGTCTGGGCGAGTCCCTATTAAAGTAGGATCGTGTCTCCACATGCAAATCCCACTATCAATTAATATTATGGCTTCTATTTTCAACTAATCAAATGTTTACTTTTACTTTGACAATTGACAAATACCA
The DNA here is from genome assembly GCF_964204655.1 of Triturus cristatus. Lineage (NCBI taxonomy): Eukaryota > Metazoa > Chordata > Amphibia > Caudata > Salamandridae > Triturus > Triturus cristatus. The sequence continues at coordinate 1,456,734,222 of NC_140589.1, read as the reverse complement.
GCACAGCTTTTTTTCTTCTCACCTATCAGATTCTGTTTTGCTATGCGTTTAGCCAATACTAGCGCGGCTCTCAATGATGTCAGTATCACTCCTCACTACTGACCCCTCCTTTACAATTCTTCGCGTCAGTCACACGCCCGCTGTTTCAACCAATCGCAGCACGGCCCTCTGTGACATCAGTGCAGCACCTAACTGACCCCTCCTTTACAAGGTAATACGAAAACCTATTTTCTCACAATTTTACATGCAATTTTTCATTAACCAATAACATAGAAACATTCACTACTGTGTCTGATCCTCTATATTCAAAGAATAGTCGACCTTTTTACTGCGAGCAAATGCTTTCCGCTTACTCCTCACACACTACGAGTGAAACCCTTCCACTAACTCTTCACACACTACAAGATAAACTTTCCCGCATACTCTTCACACAATTCGAGTAAAACTTTTCCGCTTACTCTTCACACAGGCATCAGAGAACCTGCTACTCCTTTAGTATTACCCTTTCTAGGTGATATAAGACCAAAGTTTAACCAGCGAACTCCTTTGCTACCAATTACTCTCACTTTTATACGAAAGAAAAATAATCCCTAAATCAGTGCTTCTAGTTCTGCGTAACTTTCAGCACTTTCCTGATCCAGACAAGTAACCTCACTGCAGTATGGCTTCCATTCGCCACCCGCTATTCAATATTCCCGGAAATTTCCAGACGACTTGAAACAATACATAACAATTAACGAATAGCGGTTGTTAGTGCATAAATCAAATAATTCAATCCACAATATTTTCTACCTAACTAACTAGAACCTAACCATGCCTCTGCTACCAAAGCAATACCTTCTGGCTGGGCGGGTCACCAGCTCAGGTTATACAAACACATATACCTAATATTCACCTGGGCCCATAACATTCACACAGATAAGCCAGTAGACCTCACTGTTATCAATATTGAGTTCTACCTGTAATTTGATTTTCGCCTTTACCAAATCTTACCAGTTTAATCTCCTTAATAATTTCTTTACTCAATGAATCAGGTTGCTGAGATAGTTTAAGGTAGAAAATGACATTTAACTTAAGCTTGAAATAACCACAAACTCAAAAAGTTTAAAATCTTTATCTAAATTAATAATTTTGTGAGTCAGAATCAAATACAGTTTAGCACCTTCTCTCGAGAGGCAAAATAAAAGTCAAATATAGCAAAGTCATAATAGCGAAATCAATGAAGACGGTACCTGGGAAAGGGAGGAAGAGAGAGAACAGGTACAAAGACATGTTTCACAGAATTATATTTACCTAAGGTGATAGATGAACCCAACTCCTTAAAGATGGGCCATATAGAATCTCCCAGGACAGGATTGAGACAGAGGATCGGGCAGATTTGGATCTAGGAAGGTGACCTCTTATAAGTGCAACGCCAGCGTCACACCCCTCTCTGGCACTACTCTCCTCGAATGTCCCTCTTCCAAAAATTCCCTTTGAAATGATTTAGTTTATCAATCAGTATCTTGCTATCTCGAGCAGAGTTTCTGGCAGCAGCAGACTTTGAGACAGCGTCTCGGACAGAATCTGTAGCAGCTTATGTTTTGGGTCGGTGACGAGTCAGAATGACGGATCTGACAAGTCTGACAGGTCTGACAATGTCTCTAGCTAACTTACCTCCATTATACTATTCTGTATTCGTGTACCACCCCCAAAAGTTGTAATATTCGTGTTTTCCCCTATTCTGATTGGTCAGGGCGAGGAGGTGAGTTATCACACGATATTAAAAGTAATATTTTTTCTTTGGACTATTGTTCTATGTTTCCGCCCCTTAATTTACTTTCCCATAGCTTTATTCCCACCCGTATTTCACATTATGATCAATATAAGTTTATACATTTTATTCAAAATTGTTGCTTGTTCGGGTCAATAGTTTTCTTTCCCAGGCATCCTCGTCCAATGTGGCTTTGGCTGTGTTTCAAGTGTGCCATCATGGTTTCCGGCAAGTCTCCATGCACATGCGCGCGAATCAAGTGGGGTAGGGATTTCAGTCACCCTCCAAGGCCCAAATATGAACTAATAATAAAGTCAGAAAAAGACACGTTAGAATGCGTCAATAAATGATTTCACTGTATACCACTTATCTCTACTCTATCCCCATTTACTTGTTTTAATCTTTTCGAATGAGTGCTTAGTAGAACTTATAGGTTTAGTTTTTGCAATAGCATGTGCATTACCATGTGAGTTTCAAGCACCCATTTTTAAAGCTATTGCGCAGCTGCAAGTTTTCCCACCAAGTGAAAGAGGACGTCATACTACGTAGATGCAGTAGACGCATGCGCAGAGACTTTCCCGCATTTTCGCCGGCCATTTTTAGACACTCGGGTTACTTGTTAGTAATACACATAGGCAAGCGTCCCCTGGATATACTATAATGAATGTAATTCAATATTAGTATTACAAGACTTGTTGGTTACGTTGTTACATGTTATTTGAGAGGATTGGATACAAGCAAGTTTCTCAAATACGATACCTTGCTCCATCAGGTGTGGGGTAAAAGGGGCATTCTGGGACTTTAACAGACATACGTGCACCAGGGCAGCAGGCATGTGTAAGTTCAAACACTCATGCTCCTTCTGTGGCAATACCTACCACCCAGAGTCCAAGTGTTTTAAAAAATCAAAGGATAGAGGGGGGTAAGAAACAGGAATGATTATCTTTCCCTCACGAAAGCCCGTTCACCCATAATAACCAGTGCTTTGATTCTGTGGTTGAACAAATACAATTGCCCTGCGTCTGCCAGAATGTTGTTAGAAGGTTTCAGAGATGGCTTCAGAATTCCCGCGCCTGATTACATAGGGATGTCACAATGCCAGAATCGGCTATCATTGAGGGCTAATCCTGGAGTGGCGGCAGCAAAGATTGAGAAAGAATTGCTCCTGGGCAGGGTAGCAGGCCCATTTGACAACGGTCCAGTGGAGGGTTTTGTTTGTTCTCCACTAGTGGTGGTGGTGCCCAAAAAAGAGCCAGGGAGTTCAGGTTGATTCATAATCTTTAAGCTCCCAAGGGTCAGTCTTTGAATGACACCATTGATGAAGGACTGTGCACAGTCACGTACTCATCTTTTGATCAGGCTTTTGAGATGCTCAGATGTCTGGGCCCTGGCACACTTCTGGCAAAGTCAGACATCGAGTCAGCATTTCGTTTGTTGCCGGTGCACCCTTTAGATTTTCATTTGCTGGGTTTCCAATTCCAATGGAAATTTTACATGGATAAATGCATGCCTATGGGGTGCTCTGTTTCCTGTGCTTACTTTGAGAAGTTCAGTTCCTTCTTGGAATAAGCTTTCAGGCAGGTAACGGGGCACCGGTACATTTTGCAGTACCTGGATGATTTCCTCTTCCTGGGAGCGCCAGGCTCTCACGATTGTGGCTGGGCACTGCAGGAATTTAGTGGGCTCATGCAGGAGTTTGGGGTACCCCTGGCGCAAGGTATGACTGTGGACCATCCACAGTGATAGAATTTTTGGGGATTGAGTTGGACTCGGTTCAAGGTTGCTCACGTCTGCCCAAAGAAAAGATCACGTGTTTCAGGTCAGCCTTACAACAATGCTTGGCGAAAGAGAAGGTTACACTGCATCAGCTACAGCACACATTGGGACAGTTAAACTTTGCATTGAGAGTCATTCCAATGGCACGACCGTTCTCACGCTCCATAGCACAGGCCATGTCAGGACTTAAAGAAAAACACCATCACACCAGGTTATCTGGCGAGGTCAAGCAGGACATGTGGATTTGGATGCCATTACTGTGGGACTTCAAAAGTGAAGTACTGTGGCCCGGCCCGGCCATGCCCTGTTTGGAGATAGGCTTGATGACTGACTCCGCGGGTAGTGAAAGGTTTGGCGCCATACTAGGTACCGAATGGGTAGCACAACGCTGGCCGGCATGGTGGGTCGAAACCGGTTTAACAGGTAACATTGGTTTCTTGGAGCTGTTTCCCATCCTGGTGGCATTGTCTGTCTGGCCGGGGCAACAGAGCAATCAATCGGTTGTTTTCTGGTCAGACAACATGTCTGTGGTGGAATGCATCAATCATCAATCAGCAAAGTGTAAGATGATCCTGCGTTTGTTGAAATAAATAATACTGCTGTGCATGAAACTGAATATGCAGTTCAGGGCCAAACATGTCCCAAGGGTCTTACATCATGTTGCTGACGCACTCTCTTGCTTTAAGATGCTGGTATTCAGGTCCCATCACCCCGATGTGGCGGAGCAACCAACGCCTTTCCCAGAACAGCTTTGGCAGCTTGGTGCCCCCAATTACCAGACCACATGGCAGCTAGCCTAGCTCCCAAGACCAGGAGGGCATACAAAGGGCCGTTTTGCGCTTACTGTACTTTTTTGGGAGATGTATGGGAATAGAGTTGGCATGACACAGGGGCAGTGTTCTCTTACCTGAGGGCAATGAAAGATGAGGGGCGCTCAGTGGCAGCAGCACAGCGACACATGGCGGCTATCTCCTTTTTTGCACAAGTAAAGGGCAGACAGGACCCCACTAATACATTTTTAGTGCGGAGAGCCTTAAAACAAAAGGGTGGCAGCGTCTGCAGGGTCCACAGCTGGACTTAAGGCGACCAATAGGCATGAACACGCTGGCCACTATACAGGTGCTTAGTCAGATTTGCAACACGGAGGTCGAAGCTTTACTGATTGGGGCCGCTTTTTCACTGGCGTTTTAAGGCGCTTTCAGGGGTGGGGATCTGGTGCAAAGAATAAGCAGGACTGGCAGGGAGGGCTGCAGTTTACATATGAAAGTTCAAAGAGACTCATTATTCATATCAATCCGCAGGTCTAAGATCGATCAGGAGGCCAGAGGGGAGGGGGTGGTGCTGCAACGGGCATGGGGAATACCTTGCTGCCCCATCGCCAGGTTAGAAGCATTTTTGGAACACAGGCCTAAAGGCATAGCGGGCCATTATTGATTCACGCCAATGGAACCCCACTCACGAGATTTCCGTTTCGAAGGGTCATGGGCTTGGCTATGCAGTAAGCCGGTTTAGACCCCAGCAGTTTTGGAACCCATTCTTTCAGGATAGGGGCCGCCACTGAAGCAATAGCAAGGGGTTTTCCTTGGAGCGAGGTGCAGAGGATTGGCAGGTGGTCTTCCAATTGTTACAAGCGCTATGTGCAGCTGCATATGCTCTAGAATTCGAAAGGCGGCTTCACTGACAGTATTTTCTCTCTGTTTCAATTGCAGTTTCTTCATCCTGTGACGCAGGGGAGAAACTCATGTCGGCTCATCATCACTCAGGATCTACGCGGGACCAGGTGCATGAATAGGAATATGGCAAAAACAACTTATGGGTCATTGGACACTCCTATGTGACAAGGTTACATCAATGTTTCCTTTCAGGCAATTACCAGTTGAGAGCAAGGCAGGCAGGTTTTAGGGTCTCTTTTCATGGGTGGGGGGGCCTTCATTTCGATCAATTCAGGAAGTTTGTGGTAGACCTTCTGGACGGAGAATGGACTCCCCCTAGAGTCTTTATTTTGCACTTGGGAGGGAATGACCTGGTACACTTGGGTAGAGGAGTTTTGGTGGAAACCTTGATCACAGAGGTTGGTTGGTCTGCAAAACAATGCCCTGGGTCTATCCTGGTGTGGTCACATATGATCCCTAGATTTCTGTGGAGGGGTGAGTCTTCACAGGCTTTGAACAATTTGGTTGAGAGAATCAATAACAAGATGGATAGACTTTTCAGATATCCAAAATTGCAAATTATAGCACGTGGGTGCATTAGGGGGAGCTGTTCTTCTTACAAGACGGCGTTCACCTGTCCAGGTTGGGTAATGAGCTTTTCATGGAGAACCTTCTTGCCTGGTTAGTTGGGTCACGGAATACGGCATGACCTTCGGTGGGGCAGAGGGGGGAGGCCAGATAGTCTGGCAACTATGCAGGCCTGTGGCGGTAAGGTCATGATTGGTGAGCTTAAATTTAAGGTCCTTAGTGGGCGGCGCCACTGTAAAATGGGGTCGCCTGAGGGGGAGAGACAGATGGTCTCTCATAGAACTACAGGGGCAGTTACAGCCGGTAGGCTGGAAGGGTGTGGGGGGTGGGGAGTTATGCTTTCCGTTAGGCCGGTTGGCCACCCCACATGCGCACAAGGGCACAAGGGCACAAGTAAGCTGCGCATAACTGCATGGGCCGCTAATGGAGATAGTCTTCTGGGCGTAGGGGGACTCGTGGGGGAGGTATCCTCCCAGTAAACGGAGCCCCCTGGGCAAGGACACTCCGGTAGGAGTTTTTGGCATAGTTTGATCAGGATCGGGGGCCAGTCATTGACCTTGTCGTAGGCTCAAACAGGGATACGGAGAAAGTTAATCTTATTGTTGAATGTTTAGTCTAGGATTGGAATGTCTATGTATTAGAAAACATGTTAAGGTTAGCCAATAAAACATACTGTACCGATCAACGTAACGGACTGGACTTTCTGCGTATTGTGTATATAATGTAAAATATATTAATGTTTTGAGTATTGTTTTAATAAATACGGCTGGGGTTTAATGACCCTTAATCCAAACTTTGGTGTTAATAAAGTTGATTGCCTTGGGGGAAGATGGGCGGTGAGCAAATTTGGGCACCGGTAAAATGGGATCACCCAAGGGTAGGAGTTAAGGGAGGAGAGGGACTCGGCCCTACCTGGCCATATATGAAGGCAGGGGACGGCATCAGACACGCCGGATCTATGGCGGTCATGCCGGTCCCCCACGGAGGCCTCAGGAAGGTGGGGGTGTGCGAAGCGCACAAGAGTGACGCGGCGCCTCGCCTCCCCATCTAATTGGCTGATCGGTGCGCGACCCAGAAGCGGTTGGTATCGCTTCTGGTTTGCGCATCGGATCCATGTCAGGATAGACGGTTAGAACCAGCTCCCAGTGCAAAAGTGAATAAAAGGCTGGGGAGCGGCGGTGGCATCCTCTTTCCTCGCCGCCCCCCACAGATGATCACATTGGAAGACGGGACCTCGCACGGAGGTCACATCGGTTTCACCCACCCACCATCCCCTAAAGCAGAAGTTGTTGAGCATGGTTTTGTTGTGTTTTCCTGTTTCCTCTTCTTCAGATAATAATTTTCATTTGCAGGTTCTTCATTGTATTCATTGTGTATGTTAAATTTGTCATATTTATAGATGCGATTCCTTGGTCAGCGGTAAGGTCATGATTGGGGAGCTTAAATTTAAGGTCCTTAGTGGGAGGCACCATTGTAAAATGGGGGCGCCTGAGGGGGAGGGACAGATGGTCTCTCATAGAACTCCAGGGGCAGTTACAGCCGGTAGGCTGGAAGGGTGCGGGGGAGAGGAGTTACGCTTTGTGGTAGGCCGGTTGATCACCCCGCACGTGCACAAGGGCGCAAGTAAGCTGCGCATAACTGCATGGGCCTGTTTATGGAGATCATTTTCTGGGCGTAGGGGGTACTCGGGGGGGGAAGGGCGGTATCCTTCCGGTAAATGGGGCCCCCTGCTCAAGGACACTCCGGTAGGAGTTTTTGGCATAGCTTGGTCAGGATCGGGGGTCAGTCATTGACCTTGTCGTAGGCTCAAACAGGGATACGCAGAAAGTTAATCTTATTGTTGTTGAATGTTTAGTCTCGGATAGGAATGTCTATGTATTAGAAAACATGTTAAGGTTAGCCAATAAGACATACTGTACCTATCAATGTAGAAGGAATGGACTTTCTGCGTATTGTGTATATAATGGAAATATATTTAATGTTTTGAGTATTGTTTTAATAAATACGTCCGGGGTTTAATGACCCTTAATCCAAACTTTGGTGTTAATGAAGTTGATTGCCTTGGGGGAAGATGGGCGGTGAGCAAAGTTGGGCACCGGTAAAATGGGATCACCCAAGGGCAGGAGTTAAGGGAGGAGGGGGACTCGGCCGTACCTGGCCATAGTGTTTTTGACTGGTTCCAGCATCCCCTGCCTATCCCTTAGATTTGTATTTTATTTTTACTGCCACAGTGAGAGAAGGCATTCCGTGAAAAGGCATCTCACGAGTATGGATGCCTTGTTTCCTAGGGAGAAATATCGCCAATTGTTGTTGTTTAAGGAGTCTGCAAACGCCTTGACACTAAATAAATCTATAAATAAAATGGGATGTATTAATTTGTAACATGACTTTTCTGTCTTTGTTTTCTTTAATTATTAACCATGGATCATTATTGGAGCCTTAGAACACATTTAAAAGTGCTATTTATATTTGCTGTTAGAAGTATGCACAAGTGCTAAACTAGAAATACTGGCTTTAGGTGATTTTGCTGATTTTTGTAGTGGCTGGGACATCAAAAAAACAGCGGTGCAGGTATAAATTCAATCAGCTGGCAAGCCTAATTAGGAGACTGGAAGTTTGTTGTGGGGGCTGGAGCACATTATTTATTCCCCCCACCCTCCATCCCTGATTGATGCCAGAAGAGCAAAAGTTTAGCTAAACCCTACACCAGCAGTCAATACAATGCTGAGTTACTTCAGGTGTCTGGGAATACATCCTGCATTCAGACAACTCCCTCCTCATTCTCACCACTCACCCTTCACTTTTATGTTCACTCTGCACTCACAGCGATCACACTGCACTCACACTGCTCACCATGCACTCATGCCATTCACCTTCCTCCTACCCTGCACTCACATGAGCCGACGCTTACCCTGAATGCACATGACACTCCACTCACTTCTCACTTTCACCACTCACCCTATACTCACGGCGATCACACTGCACTGATGCTGTTACCCTGCAATCACACCGTTTATCCTCTTCTTACCCTGTGCTCACACGAGCACACCACTAACCCTGCACTTTCACCATCCACACTGCACTTATGCTCCTTGCCATTAACTCACACCATTCTCTCTCCACTTACCCTGCGGTCACCTGATCACACCACTCACCCTGCACTCACACCACTTATCATGCAATCACTCTTTACACCCTGCACTTACATGGGCACCCTACTTACCCTGCAGTCATGTGACACTTCACTCACCTGCCACTCTAACTCCTCACTCTGCAATCTCGCTCAAACAAGCACATCACTCACCATGCATTCATTCTTCCCACCCAACACTTTCACCTACACCCAACCCCATATGTCACACCACTCTCTCAGCAGTCACTCCTCTCACCCTAGTCTCACACTGTCACACAGCTCACTTTGCATTCACGTAGGCACTACTGTCACTCACACAGCTCACCCTTCACTCACATGGGCACAGCAATCACCCTGAACTCACACCACACAAACAAGCACACCACTCTCTCTGGAGTCACACTACTTACTCTGCACTTCCTCCTCTCACTCTGCACTCAAACAGACAAACCTTTCAGACAGCATTCATGCAGGCACTCTGTTCACCCTGCCTGCACACTGGGACAATAGTCTGCTAGAATTCATTGGGACACACCACTCACTCAGCACTAACTCCTCTCACCATGTGCCCACCAGTCACTATCACAGATCACCCTTCACTCTTGCCACTCAACTTGCACCACACACAGGCCCACCATTCACCCTGCATTTGCACCACTCACACCAACCTGTGCTCACTCCTCTCACTCTGCAAGCACTCTTCTCACCCGACATTCACATGGGCCCTCCTCTCATATTGCATTCATGCAGCTCACCCGACACTCACATCAGTACATTGTTCACCCTACACTCAACCCACTCACGCTGCACTCACTCACACTATTCACAAGCACTCAGCACTTACATGAGCACACCTCCTACTCTATACGCATAGAAATTACACTACTCTCATGAATATACACATATTCCTGCAAAGGTACCCACAAAAGAACTGCTCTTTCCATGGTTCTAGATGCCTACTTAATTCCTTTTACAACAACGGGGCTGGTATAAGAGGGTAAAGTGGACTGGGTATGTGGGATGGCACGAGGAGGGAGTCTAGGGCTGAGGCTTTGTGGTATGGTGATGGATTGAGGATCGTGTGACACCTTCAGTCATTCCTGGCTTTCCATTCACCACAATGCTTCATTCTGGTTTTTTTTACATTGTAAGTTGGGTCTCAACAACCACAAAATGCAAAGTGTTACTAGATAAAATCCATGGTTGCCGAAGAAGTCAAACACTTCATAAGATCAGTTGGATGATTTGATATTACATTATAGAATGTGGATTAGGTCTTTTGCAATACTGTAACTGCTCGATCCACATGTGAAACCAAATATAAGCCCTGTACTTTTCATTCACATCATACTTGTAACAAACATTGACAATGTAATATAATATTATTTTTGAATAGCGTATATAGAATATGTTTTTATTAAGTTTTACTAAAAGGCAGGGCAGGTATAGCAGAAGAAGCAGGGCAAGTTTTTCTAACACAATAAAAGTAGATTGACTAATAGAAGTGTGAGTGACAATGCTTCTGTGTGTGAGTGTGACAGAGTACAAATGTGTGAAAGTGTAAGAGATATAGTATTAATGTGTGTGAGAGAGAATGTGTGTGTGCCATGTGTGTTATGCGAGCAAGTGTGCTGCAGGTCTGGAGGTTATTCTTGCTTTATGGATAAGGTCACCAATCGAATATGGATGATCGGTTTTACCTATGGGAAACTGCAGGCCCTGACATGCTTCTATTAAGACATCATCATTGGCTGTGGAGGCTCGATCTGTATAACTGAGAAAGCTGCTAGCGCAGTCATAACCAGTACAGGGAAAAGGAACACGTGCCCCCACAACTGGCCGAAGGCCCTGACATGATGCACGTAATTCTTAGCATATGGGGTGGATCCATAGCAAAATGTTGGAACAAATATTTAAGTTAACTCTTGTCATAAGATGTTTGGTACTCATTTTATTGGGGGTGTCAATGGCAAAATGCTGACCCATGTATATCGGAGTGAATTTTTATTGGCACCCATGGCTGTGGCTGAAGTATCCATGGTAAATTTCTGGCACTTTCATATTGAATGTACTCCTTGGCATAAGGGGCTCACCCACGAAAAAAGGATGGCCTTGGTATAGTGGAAGTAATTTCTGACTTAAGACATTTGAAAAAAATGAGATCTACTCCTAGAAAAGGCCAGTCTTCCCTGGTGCACCATTAAAGTACTAGAATATTTCATGAATGCCCATAAGGGTCTGTGGCATTTTAGCAAATTTGATCCCAAAAGTTTCAAAACATTCTATGGGGAGAAGTCTACTCTCCCTTAAATCATCTACAAGAAATATGTTAACTTATTTTGCTTGCTAGAATTTGGGGTAGGTATCACACCCCACCACTTACATAGATCGTTTTCCTCATAATGGGTATCAGGCTAGCTCTCACTCCATTTCTAGAAATGCTTCTCCTGCCCCATTGCTGGAAGCAGGACTGGATTAAAGACAGTGCGACTGGAGCAGATGCACCTGGCATTGACTTTGGTGGGGGGTGCTGTGTTTAAAAATAATTTTTGGTTTAAAAGCACATGAACTTCCTTGTGCATTAGTGCATCAGGTAGCTTTCAGGCAACAATAGAAATATCAACATAACTCTGGTGATTAATGTTCCTACTAGTGAGAGTTCAAAGTTTTGTCAAACTGCAGTTTTGGTTCATCATAAAGAAGCACAGAGGGTTAATGTGCCTGCTGCAGAGAATGTGTGCCAGGCAGATCATAGAATTGAGGGTGAATGAACTAGCAGTAGCGCAATAAAAAATGAAATATAAGTCAGAGAGAGGCTATGGAGAGATGAGGTGGACTTTTGGAGAGTGGTAGCAGGGGAATTAATGAGAAGGAAGATATGGGGGAGGAGAGTACCAAAAAGACTGTCGTAACGGCCGCCACCAGTGCTGAAGCCCACCCTGGCTGGGAGTCTTAGCCCCCCTGAAGTTCGGGTCTAGTTGCGGCCCTGGCCAGGTATATAATTGCCCAGAAATGGTGAATAAAAAGTAGTGGCGTCTGTCTTTTTAAATAAGCCTGTCACTGAGGAATACAATTGAATCTTGAGCATAGCAAAATACACATATTTTGGGGATACATCCACAGAAGGACTGGTTCAAGGTTTTCTGCTTTTTAAAATCTGCAATCGTCTGTTGCAGTAACACAGTTCTACAAAGAGATATCTGACTCAAAGAGATGGGTAACTTCTGAGTTAGGTAGTGAGGGTAGATTATGTGTAGGGACCTCTGAACCAGGTGCATAGACCTACACATGCATTTGACATCAGTGGGAAGTTGTAGGCAGATAAGGACTAAGGTGAAATGGTTAACTCAATGCACATCTGAAATGAGGTATACTGCTCTATGGAGGCTTGACATTGAGGGCATAACACATCCTGTTGTAATGCCTGTGAACAAGTCAAGGGCTGATCTCCTTAGCAACCCAGAGGTAGGTGTTTTTTTAAGTTGAGATAAGGTCTGTTGCTTCCCAAGGCTATTCACTCATCCAGTGTGGGAAAGGATAAGAACTAGCCTAAGAACCAGGCTTAATCTGTTCCAAGAAGAGTCCGAAACAACTGGAAACCCAGAAACACAAATTGAAAACAAAGAATCCAAACAGAAGGAGAAGTTCCAAGTGGCAGAAGAAGAGCAGCATAATCCTGAAGGCTAGGGAGTGCAGGCTAGAAGTTGTAACACACCTGAAATATGCCCAACCTCCTTTTATAGGGAAGAGGAAGGATTAACCAAGAAGTGATCAAAAGCACGAAGGACGTCCAACTTCCTCCATCTTGGAATGGGAATACTCTTAATTAAGAACAGCTTAAAGAAATGGAATGCTCCAAGGAAAAAAAGGCATAGAACCTATGGATTCTCCTCTACTTGGAAAAAAATGAGACTAGGAATAAAGAGATCCACCTGCCTCCCTCAAGGCTCACTATAACATCATTTTAACATGTTTTTTTCAGCGAATTGCTGTGTTTTTTGACATATGGTAAGTTGAGCGTACTCCCAATATCTTGTGCAACCTATGCCAACCCTTCCAGCAGTGGCCAACTCCCCTCGATGTGCACAGCTTTTCACCATGCACAGTAGGGGTTGGGCACAGGACCTGGCCTTTGGCCATGCTTTTCCCAAAGCCCCCAAAAACGGACTTTCTGCCGCTGTGCCTGACATTTGGCAATGCACGATGGGGTTGGCCATAGAGACTCGCCTCTGGTCAGGCCATGTGCTCAACCACCCTGCTGTTCACAGGCTTTAGCCATGCGCACTGGAGTTCTCCCAACATCTAACCTCACTGCAGGCAACCAACCCCCACTGTGCTCATCCTACAACCTGCACAATGGCAGTTGGCCACAAGGTCTGGTCTATGACCAATGCCTTTTGACTTATTGAATGTTTTTTTTTTGGTATTGCAATACCGGGTTGGAGCCGCAGTACCACACAGGAGGGCCTTGCTTGGTACAGCAGTTCAAGCCGCTGGAACCACTGTTCGAGGCCAAAATTATTTTTTCCTCTACATTTTAACCTAAGACGGACCTTTTGGGAAGCCCACCACATAGAACTGGTGGTCAGAGTGTGCTAACCCTGCCTTCATATGAGCCCTTTTTCACTTTTTTTTTTATTGTGGGGCCAAGTTCCATAGTTCTGTAAATGCTGCCAAAATATTTTATTGAATGTTGCAGCCAGCCAATTAGATCATTTCAATACCTCCGGTCCTTCTCCGAATCCACGGTACCAAAATAACTGATTAAAGTAAAAGCTCATGCATTCAGTAAGAAGAGTCCCTATTTGTAATTCTTGGTTCCACTGCAGCACCACTATACTCTTGTAATACCCAATGGTACAGACTTCTCTAACTTTTTCTAAGGGTTAGCTCCTTCATGCCCGTACCCCAGCCCATCTTTAAATGATAATTTCTCAAAAATACCCCTAAAGATTTACACCAAATCCCCCAAAACATGCATTCTGAGTGAAGTTCTAACTTTGTGAAAAATGTTGTGTAATTCTGTTCTGCCATTTTTAGAAGTGTGGAAAATATGTCATGGCTTCCTGCAAAATAAAGATTTCATCAAAATGAGAGGTTACAAAATATGCAGATCTTTGCCATTATCAGTGCTACTATGATTGTGTGGCATGGAGGACCAAATTATGTGGCAAGTTTATCTAAAATAGGCAGCAAAAATGAAAATTATGTGACACATCTGTCAGTATTACTTTCATCCTTTTGGCCTAAAAACAGCTGCGCAATCTGAAAATGATGTCGCAAGTGTGCCTAACCTATAATAATGAGATATTCAAAACTGAGTACCGGTTGGGAAAGGTTGAAGGTTTGTCAGGCAGGGTCAAGGTGACATTTAAAAATTTATTCTCCTTACTAGTTAATTAAAATCTGATTTGACAATTGATTTGGATTTTTGATAACTATTAAAAATAGTGGTTTAATTATATTTATATCTGGTCCCTTTCCCAAGTTATTTAGAAATATTTTTAATTTTAATCTCCACTCAGGTTTTCTACATGGAACAGGTTTGCCTGCCACAGAGCAAAAAAGCCTTTTGGGCCTTGCCACTATTGGGACATTGTAACATTAATTTTCTGCATTTCCAAATTTGAAATACCATGCACTCTACGTTGTGGGCTACAAGGCCTACATAGGGATGACTTACTGTATTTAGAATTGTGTTATTTATCTCTTAAAATAGTTAGTTTAACAAGTCACAGTTAGGCTACAACAGTAGGCCAAAAGCCATGTTTTCTTTGTCACACAAGTGGGTGTCGCAATAGGTGATGTAGTCCACATGACAGTTAACATTTCATGCTATCGGTGTATCATGGGTCAGAGCATATATACTTGTCAATAGAGGAAATGCCTCAGTGTACAAAGTCTAAATTCCAGCAATAAAATAGGGTCCATGTAGTAGCTTAGTCTGATTCAGTTCATGTATTTTGTCATGCTTAACCCCTGTGATGATATGACTACATTCCTGAACCTTTTGGTGTGTAACCTTGGTAGCGTGGAATGGTGTGCTTTGTACAGAGATGTGGCTGCCGACCAGTGGTGTTGGTTAAGAGGCTGCTTGACTGTGTAGCCTGTTTACATTAAACCTCATGAAGAAATCTTGCAGCGACTCCGTGTACTTATTTCAGTCCAGCAAAGCCAAAAAATAGAGGAGCACAGAAAAGGTAGATTTCCTACAGCTATTTACAAAATCTGAGTGTAAAGTTACTCAAAAGTGTAAACTTACATGTCTCCACCCGCTGAAAGAGGAGGATGAGAAAAATTTATGAGTGTAAAACTACTACTGCAATAAAGGAGCAATAGTAAGACTAGGGCCACACATGGCCAACCACTGATACTGCAACACCATCCAATAGAAAATAATGGAGGAATAGACTTGGCATAATAGATCAATGAAACCTCCACAGTATATAAGAGAGGACCCAAAAAATTAAAAAAAGTGATGGACATAGAAGAAAGTTATAAATGGCTAGGGTATGAGCTAAAGTTTACAAAGATTTTAGGAACATTCCAAGAGCGTGTCATTAACTTATAAAACTGTTAATTGATAATTTATCATATTGGTAAATCTGTTGGAAAGGAGTGTGAGACATGGCCAGTTCTCCTTTCCTCCAAAAAGATCACAGGTTCCTTTTGGAGCTTTGTGAGCTATTGGTTGTGACTCCAACATTTTGTGGGTAACATGGCAGAGGAGTTCAGCAGAAACATTGTGGAATGAAAAAATGACCGATGAGCGGGCAGGCAGAGTGTTCCCTGAACCCTGGCTCAGCGCGAGGTTATGAGCATTGCATTTGTTGCCACTGTATTGTTATAGTTAGGGCAGGCTTTCAATAGGAAGAGCGTTTTTTGTTTTGTTAATAACTTTGGGGCCATTAGATGAATCCTCAGAAAACTTTAAAAAAAAGTTTATTCACCTTGGCTACTTCTTGGAAAGTTAGAGGGTCATCCATCAAGTGGCTCCAGATAATAAATGGGGATCCCAAAATTCAGTCTCCCCTTGCAATTTCCATAGGAAAAAGTTGAACAGCGCTACAGCCCAAACAGCTGAACAGAATTACCCCAAATTTAGCAGAACTCGAAGTGTTAATCCAGAAAGTGATCCTTTGTGATTTGGTGTAAATCTGTTTAATTGTTTTGGAGACATTATGGTTCAAAATGTATGGATATCTGAATGGTTGAATTGATTTAACTCCCATATGAGTCCTACAAGCAGGCAACTTAAAAAAATAGAGCAGTTCGATTGTTCAAGTGGGCACTTTTTCCAGTTAGCTGCCTCACCCCAGTGGAAGCGAAAGGCTCCTGTGAGTCTCACAGGAGCTCGTGCTCTGATTGGCTGGCCGCAACCTGAAGAGAAATGTTACAGCCACCATTACAGGAATTGTGGACTCGGTCCCCATGTCCTGGAAATAAAACAGTTTTGAAGGTCTAAGACACCCTGACCTATACCCGGGGTCGAAAGCAAAAATAGATAGTAAAAAAAGATTTTTTGGGGAGGTTTGCAATTCCACAGGACTCTAACAGCAGCCAGCCCAGAACCTTTGGTCCCACGGGGGTTCTTTGGGAGCCAGCATGACCCCATGTGTTACCGCAGGAGTTACACAGGATTTAACGATTAAAAAAAGATGTGCTGTGGGTGTCTCAGGGGAGTTGGACTCCAGTGAGGGGTTGGAAGTAGGACCTGGCCACAGGTCAGGATCTGCGGACAACCCCCACACCACATACAACCAACAGCCATGCATGGCAGGGGGTTGGTTGCCCATGGGTGTGTTAGAATGCTAATTATACTAATTTACAATAAATAAAGCCCTAAACATTCACACAAAAAACTAAGGTTAAAGTGAGATTATAGTTGGCTTGGTAATAGTATCTTACTTTACAAAAAGACAAACCTCAGAAATTCACTGAAAAAACAAAGGTTAAAGTGTTGTTATGGTGAAAATATCTGTCAAAATAGAACATTTTAAACCGAACCACTAAAAATCCCCAGTTATAGTTACTATTTTGCACATATTTTTTCAATGTGCAAAAATTATGTATGGGCCAGGTGTCCCCCGTGCCCTGAGCTTCAGTGAGGCCCTGGGGACCCCACCCCCTGGGGCCAATTTCCAATTAAACGGGAGGTGCCATGCGGCCCGCATTACCAAGCCTGTAAATCGTCTTGGGACCCTTTTCCCTGGACTTGGCTCAATTATTGTGTCCCAGAGAAACCAACCCAATGAACACAGTAGATTTCCTGTCCGCCAATGAGCAGGCAGGGAAACATATGGTTTCTCATACCTAGCGGGAGCATTTTAAAAGATCCCGCTAATTGGGAGCAGACATGCCTTCCCTGCTAACAGGAACGTAGGCAAGGAAAGCATGTCTTATCTCACTCTGGGGGATATTTAAAAATGCTCCCCCTGGGTGGGTGTAAACATTTGTTTCCCTGCCCACACTCTTGCAGGCAAGGAAACTCAGATTGCTCCTGTCCGGTGGGAGCAAACACAAACAGCTGCTCCCACCCGTCAGGAGCAATGCAGACTCCTGCAACACCCAAGATGGGTGCATGTGGGGAGCTGGATGGGGCTGCAGGAGCCCTGGGGCTCCACTCGAAGCTGTCAATGTACTATTTCGTGGGTGCCCCAGGAAGGCATCGGGGCACCTACCCAGAAGCAACTGATGCAGAGGGATGGGGTCTCCAGGGCCACTACAGGCTTAGGGAGAGGGTTGCATACTCCGTCACTTTACAATAAAAACAAGACCCCAGGGAATGGGGTTCCCATAGCCTATAGTGGCTCGGGGAGGGAGGCTGTGCCTCCCCCTTTAAAATATGTTTTGACCCTGGGGGATGAGGACCTGGAGGCCACTCTTGGCTCTGGGTCTGCATGCCCCTTCCCTTTTAAGGTCTGGGGGATAAGTTCCCCGGGGCTATTTGTAGCTCAGGAAGGGAGACTATGCCTACCTCCTCATCTTTAGACATATCTTCTGGCCCTGGGGGATTGGATCCCTGGAGTCACTATTGGCTCAAAGAAATGAGCAATGTTCCTCCTCCCCTTAATTTAAAAAAAGACCCTACTGGATGGGGTGTCCTGGGCCCATAGTGGCTTGGGGAGGAAAGCCGCTTGCCCCTCTCATTTATGAAAAGAAGGCCCTGGGGAAGGGGTCCTTGGGGTTCTTGGTGGCTTGGGTAGGGAAGTTGCGTGCCCCACCCCCTGATAAAAATGCAAAGGCTGTGGAGATGGGGATCCCTGGGGCCCATAGTGGCTCAGGAAGAGGAGTTATGTGCCCTATCCCCTTAAAAAAAACAAAGACCCTGGGGGATGAAGTCCCAGGGGGCCTGAAGTTGCTTGGGACTGGGGGCTGCACCAATGGGTTGGACTGGAAGGGAGGTGGCATTATGCACGGTAATAAAATACTACTTTTAAAAAACACTAGAATTTCACTGAAAAAAATGAAAGATTAAAAGTAAAGTTATAGTTAGGTGAAAATGTCAGTGACAACCTAACTTTTTAAACTCAAACAACCACTGAAAATCACCAGTTATAATTATCTCTTCTAACTAAAACCCTTGCCCAAAGGTAGCTATAACTCATGTGCTTCCAATCCCTGTGGTTAGACAACCTCCACCGCACATGGCCTTTGGACATGTGTAGGGAGGGGTTGGCCACAGAGCATGGCCTGTGGCCTGGTCCTCACTCCAACCCCATGCACGCAGTTAACCCCCACCACGCATGGCCATCTGCAACACCAAAATATAGAAAGTGAGCCAATTGGCTTTTTCAAGGGGTATGTATGTATATATACAAGAACAAGGCAGTGGGCTGCAGCCGAAACACATAGATGCCGTTACTACGAATGAAATAAAAACGAGTAAAAACTGCCCCACGTAGTGCTGGATTATTGCTGTGCGAGCAGTGGTTTTGTCCGTATATGTACTGCCATCAAAGGTTTTCTCTGGCTCCCCGTCTGTGTCCCTCATGTTCTTTCCCTGGTGGAGTGAGTCGTTTGTTGGATATGTTCTCGCCATGCCCTGGGCGTGATTGAGGGACCCGTCTCGCTTTGAGGCCTGAGCACCTGGGCTTCTGCTTTGCAGTTTTTTCTTCGTTCCAAGATATTGGTCAGCTCAGGCCCCTGCAAGACAGAAGACACAGCAGGAGCACTGCATCCGCAGTCCGTGACTGTACGGAGGGGCATTACTCATTGTAGTAAAGTCTCAATACCTTTGTGTGACTTTGGATTGCGGTGAGACGTCAAGGAGGCCCGGGAGAGACTTTGATGCAACAGGGACACTGTTAGAAAGGATCTGCACCTATACTAGCCTTTTGTAATCGCCAGCACACTATTTACAGTGTAAAAGAGCCGACAGCAACACGTTTACCGGGCAGCCAAGATGGTGCATGCTGGGAGATGAAGTCTTCAGAAGGAGGCGGAGTCGGAGTGTGAAGGAGACCAATCGGCTCTGCTGGGCTGCCGCCAATGGCAGTGAGATGGATGACTGAAAGGCCTCAGGAGGCAGATTGCAGTGTTTCTGGCATTTTGAAGAAGGGACTTAACCCGAAACGCGTCAATGCCGCCTGTACTGCCATTAAAGGTTTTCTCTGGTTCCCCATCTGTGTCCCTCCGGTTCTTTCCCTGGTGGAGTGAGTCGTTTGTTGGAAATGTTCACGCCATGCCCTGGGCGTGATTGAGGGACCTGTCTCGCTTTGAGGCCTGAGCACCTGGGCTACTGCTTTGCAGTTTTTTCTTCGTTCCAAGATATTGGTCAACTCAGGTCCCCGCAAGACAGAAGGCACAGCAGGAGCACTGCATGCGCAGTCCGTGACTGCACGGAGGGGCATTACTCATTGTAGTGAAGTCTCAATACCGCTGTGTGACTTTGGATTGCGGTGAGAAGTCAAGGGGGCCCGGGAGAGACTTTGATGCAACAGGGACACTGTTAGAGAGGAACTGCACCTATACTAGCCTTTTGTAATTGCCAGCACACTATATACAGTGTAAAAGAGCCGACAGCAACACGCTTACCTGGCAGCCAAGATGGTGCATGCTGGGAGATGAAGTCTTCGGAAGGAGGCGGAGTCGGAGTGTGAAGGAGACCAATTGGCTCTGCTCGGCTGCTGCCAATGGCAGTGAGATGGATGACTGAAAGACCTCAGGAGGCAGATTGCAGTGTTTCTGGCATTTTGACGAAGGGACTTAACCAGAAACGCATAAATGCTGCCTCTACTGCCATCAAAGGTTTTCTCTGGCTCCCCGTCTGTGTCCCTCCACTTCTTTCCTTGGTGGAGTGAGTCGTTTGTTGGATATGTTCACGCCATTCCCTGGGCGTGATTGAGGGACCGGTCTTGCTTTGAGGTCTGAGCACCTCGGCTTCTGCTTTGCAGTTTTTTCTTCGTTCCAAGATATTGGTCAGCTCAGGCCCCCGCAAGACAGAAGACACAGCAGGAGCACTGCATGCGCAGTCCGTGACTGCACGGAGGGGCATTACTCATTGTAGTGAAGTCTCAATTCCGCTGTCTGACTTTGGATTGCGGTGAGACGTCAAGGAGGCCCGGGAGAGACTTTGATGCAACAGGGACACTGTTAGAGAGGAACTGCACCTAAACTAGCCTTTTGTAATCGCAAGCACACTATATACAGTGTAAAAGAACCGCACAGCAACACGCTTACCTGGTAGCCAAGATGGTGCATGCTGGGAGATGAAGTCTTCAAAAGGAGGCGGAGTCAGAGTGTGAAGGAGACCAATCGGCTCTGCTGGATTGCCGCCAATGGCAGTGAGATGGATGACTGAAAGGCCTCAGGAGGCAGATTGCAGTGTTTCTGGCATTTTGAAGAAGGGACTTAACCCGAAACGCGTCAATGCCGCCTGTACTGCCATTAAAGGTTTTCTCTGGCTCCCCGTCTGTGTCCCTCCGGTTCTTTCCCTGGTGGAGTGAGTCGTTTGTTGGATCTATCTATCTATCTATCTATCTATCTATCTATCTATCTATCTATCTATCTATCTATCTATCTATCCCCTTGCCACTTCAATGTCCTCCAGGAGAGAAACGAGTGCAGACCCAATTTTCATGCCAATTTATTTTTGCTCACACCATTCCGCCATAAAGTGTTTCGACTTGATCACATGACCACGCTGGCTTGCTTGATCGCCCTTTTTAAAGTGACAGTGCTCGTGAACCGAATCATAGATATAGACAACATACTGCATATCCGCGCAAATGCACACTTAAATAAAAGTATTAATACGGTCATAAAACAGCCATTTTGTATTAAAATCACATAACATGGTAATTTTGAGTGCAGATCAATATTTTGCTACATTCAGATTTAATAATTGCTCCAATGCTTTTATCATCAAGATATTTGCTGCCAATTTCCTTATTTGGTTTTACTAAAACCTACAGTACCCGCAGACCATAATTTCTACCCCTAACCAATACATAATATGCATTTGCCCTTGCTATAACAACGTTGTTGAATACACCTCCAACATTGCTATACATAAAGTGACTACTCAAATAATTTATTTAATTCCTTAAATACTAGAGTTCGGCATCATTGTAATTGTCAGTACCAATACACTTAAACTCCATCCACCAATTCCTGTCCGTCCTCCACTCTGTAAGGTTCACTTTAAAGTGCAAAATCGCAAATACTTAAAATAAAAAGTGACTAAGTGCTCAACTCCTCCTTGTACCTTTTTGGGTTGCAGTGAAAAATAGAACTAAAGTGCTATATGCTGTAAACTAATGGTCACCAGTAGCCACAGTGTTGACATAATGCCATTAAGGCCTACCAGCAACCAATCCTGAAAGTGCATTCATAAGGGCTCTCATAAAAAAATATCCATATATAATTCAGTGTGATGTACATTTGCCTAAAACCAGAAAAATACTAAAACCAAGGTCTGATGTTAAAAGGCATACTCTCGTGATAAATCCTCAGCATTCATCGGGCCATCTAATCCCCTGGATCTGACACATAAGCTTACCTATCCTAATATTAAAGGTATGTATACAAATCCTCACTTGTGTTCAGACCCCCAGGGTGTTTGGTATCCAGCTCTAGTATATACCTTATCTCTAGGCATCTTAGTATGACCTCCCGGTTACCTCCTCTTTTCTGGGGTGGCACTGCATCAATAATAAAATATTTTAAATCCTTAAGATTACTATTGTGCCACTCTCTAAAATGCCTCACCACCGGGTAACTTGCATCATTATTTACTATTGCCCTTGTGTGCTGCAGAATCCTCTTGTGTGCTGCAAACGTTGTGCTTCCAATGTACTTAAGGTTACAGCTGCACTCCAATATGTAGATCGCATACTCTGTTTTCCATTGAATGCTGTTTGATAGGAAGTCTTGTTTCTGCCATATTGGCAGGCCTTACAGCTTGTACATTTGTAAAAGCCTTTTCTGGCTGTTAGCCAGCTCCCTGAATCCTGATCTTCTGGACTATCCCTAACCAATGCATTGCCCATAGATTGGGTCTTCCAATATGTAATCGCTGGCATTTTAGGTAAGAGACAGCCTATTACGGGATCATCCAACACAATGGGCCAGTTACCCCTAATGATGCCCCCTAAGTTGTTTCTCTTGCCTTAAGTATGTAAGGATTAATCTGGTAGTTGGATCCAACACCTCAGTTTCTGTTCCCTGTTGTTTGGTATTGTATTGGAGCAGGTCATTCCTAGCTCGCTTTCTGGATTTAGATATAGCTGCATCGATAACCTCTGTTTTGTACCCTCTTGCTAGAAAGCGTTTCTTACTTTCCAGCCGTTTGACAGATAAATCCACCTCATCACAACATATCTGTCTTATCCTGAGCATTTCCCCATATGGGATGCTTTGAATGAGGTGCGGGCGTGAGCTTGATGCATGCAACACGTTGTTACCAGCTGTTTGCTTGCGGGTTAAAGACGTTGTAAGTTTATTACCAACAATCTGGATTTGCACATCTAAAAATGTTACCCTTTCTTTGCTGATGGATGAGGTAAAGTTTAGATTCACGTCATTAATATTGATCTGCGCAATGAATTTAATTATACTCTGCTCAGTACCCTGCCACACAATAAACAAATCATCTATAAACCTTAGCCAGGTAATGATCTTATCTTGGTAGACTTGCTCAAATTGCCTTTTGAGGACCAGCTTCTCCCACAAGTTCATGAATAAACATGCATAGGTGGGAGAGAAGCTGGACTCCATTGCTACCCCCTGTATTTGCTGATGCATTTGATTTTTAAAGAGAAACAAATTATTTTCAAGGCAGAATGACAACATACTGATTAGCATCTTGCTGTGTTGAGCATATATCAACAGTCTATTGGCTAGAAAATGCTCCACAGCCCTGATAACATCATTATTTCTTATTGATGTATAATGTGATGTAACATTAAGGGCTACTAAAAGATAATCAATTTCCACTGTATGTCAGCTATTTTTCGCAGGAAGTCACTTGTGTCTTGTGCATAGGATCTCAAGTTTTTAACATGAGTTTGCAAAAAATAGTCAATACATCTTGACATATTTTCAAGAGGCCCATTGCAGGTGGCTAATATGTTCCTTTGAATTTCTGGGATGAAGTAGATCACCGGAATGGTCGGGTTCTCCTTCTTCAAATACTTGTATTCCTCCAAGTTAAGCAACCCTAGGCTCTTCCACGCTAGTAGCTTTGCAAAATAGACATCCTGTGTAGCTTTGAATTTTTGGAGCGTGCTTTTCCTATAACATTCTAGATCTGTGAGCTGCGAATATGCTTCCTTCATATAGTCCTGTAAAGGCCACAGCACAATGCTCCCGCCCTTGTCAGAATTTCTGACTGCTACTTGTTCTCTTTCTTGAGTTTATCAATGTTATATATTTTTTAATTTTTTAATTTTTTTTCAAACAAAGGGACGCTGCACTCTCAAATCCAGTTTTCAAGATTTATTACTCAAACATGTAACGCTACATGTTTGATTAATAAATCTTGAATCCTGGATTTGAGAGTGCAGTGTCCCTTTGTTTGAAAAATTGAATCAGAGCTTGGATTCGGCCCCTATGCTTGCACCTGCTGCTGTGCGCACCGAAAATCGGAATCAGCTTGTTGGAAATATATATATATAGGTATATATATATGAGACTCCCTGCATCCCCTAACAACATAAAAAAGGGTTGGAGGTGCCCCTTCCCAATTCTACAGGCTCCACCAAGCTAAAAAAACATAAAAAATTAAGCCCTTACAGGGCATTATGTAGGGCGAGTGAATAATAAATGAGGGGCTCCTGCCACTCATTCATTATTCACAACAAAAATGACTGGGTGTCCCAGTCCCCACCTGGGACACCCATATATTATTTTTAGAAAGGAAAGGGGGGCATGTGACCCCTCTCCCTCAGCCTTTGCAGGACCCAGGGATTCCATCCATTGGGCCGTTTTGAAAATAAGGGGAGGGGGGCATAGAGACTCCCTTCCCTGTACCACTAGTGGCCCCAGGGACCTCATCCTCTGAGCCTTTCTTTAAAAACATTGGGAGGGTCATGTGCCCTCCCCTCCAGAGCCACCAATGGCCTAGGGAACATCCCCGTGGGCTTTTTGACTTGAAGTAAGCGGAGGGGGCCTTGTGGGCCCCTCCCCAAGCCTTTATGGCCTCAGGGTCCTCGTTCCCCGGGGCAGCATTTTTAATGAGGAGGGGTCATGGTTCCCTCCTTGAGCCACTAGTGGACTGAGGAGGGTGGCACAGCTCCCTTCTAGAGCCACTAGTGGCCTTTGGAACCCCAACCCTGATTTGTTTCTAAAATAAGGCAAGGGGGGCATGCAGCCCGCCTACCGAGCCATCAGGGGACCCAATACCCGGGACCTTTTTTATTGAATAAAGGGTAAGGGGTGCGTGGATCCCCCTTTCTAGGCCTTCACTGCCACTAGGACCCCACCCCAGGGGGCCTCTAGTGGGTACTATGATGCCCATCTGGGGCACCCACAAACCACTAATTTGGTGGCCACTGGGGTGAGCCGTAGGGTTCCCATGGCCCCAGCCAGCTCCGCAGCCAGTACCATAATGAGCACTGGAAGGAGATGGCACCTTTCCTATGCTTCCGCCCAGTGAGAGCAACATTTTTCTACTGCTTCCACTGGGTGGTTGCAAAGTGGAGTTTTTTTGGCCCGGGAGAGTTTGGGCAAGGGGTTCCTTCACTTTCCTGGGCAGGGAACCACAATGTCCCAGGGGTTGGCTCCCCAGGGCACTGTGTAGAATTATTTCCCAGACTTTGGGGTCCCTGGGGTGGATACCACCACAGGGAGGGAGGCATGTGACCCCCCCACTTTTTTTATTTTTGGGCCAGGGAGGGATCTCCTCGCTCTACCGCTCCTTTGTGTGTAATGCCTGACAGAGATGGACAGCCTTCGATGAAAATGGGAGGAGTTGATTGATGACCTAGATGACACAGAATGGCAAGAGGTCTGCATGACTCCTAGGGAACTAGTGCTCTCATCCAGACTCTGATTGATTCAATTACACTACATACACCTGACACATAACCCCCCTCAATTGCTTTGGCGCACAGGCCTCCTGGCTGAAACCAACTGTATCCGTTGTTGCTCTTTCAGAGCAAACTTTTTTCATATGGTGTGGAAATAGAAAATCATCACATGATACTGGTCTAAAATTGGCAGTACACTCACCAGAATCCTGGCCCAACCTATCACATTAACACTGAAAGTTGCCCTCCTAGGGATCCTCGATGGTCTTGGTGGGCTCAGGGTTGATCGAATGCTGGTGGGGCTGGTGACTGTAGTGGCCAAGCTGGACATCGCAAGGAACTGGCAAACACCACAACTGCCCACCCTTGCAAGGTGGAAATCTGGCATGGACTGGTGTGCTTAGCAGGAAGAACCAATATAACCTATTAGAGGTTGTTCTCAAAAGTTTCAAAAGATCTGGGTAAACGGTGGGAGCATTACAGCTTATCTTCAGCACAAGGCAATGTACAAGTAAATGATTAAATAGCTATTGCTTTTATTGAACATGGGCAGGTGGGAAGTTGGAACTTAAATGGGAAGCACTTCTTACTGGTATTCATTGTTCATTGGTTGCTTCTACTTGTTAGAAGAAATTGTGATTATCAAAAAAAACATTGTCAGAATCTTTGAAGGACTAGTTTTCTATTGATATTTTTTGTGCCAGCCCATCAAGGGAGGACAAACTAAAGGGAAGGAGGGGCTATAACATGTTCCCTATAGCTTTAGTACTGTTTGAGGAATCTGCACCAAACATGGCTGGCAGGTAGCACGTTACACATTGTGCAGATATTTCACATTTTGTGTGATCAATAAGTGCGGGGCATGGATAAATGTGGAGGTCAAAACATTTTTGATTTATATTTGGATGGAAATGTCCCCTGTATGGTTTACATTTGTGTTCCCCTCCCTTCATTGCCTGACTGTCCGTATCTCTTACCAGGGTTTTTTTAATGCGGCTCTAGACTCACTAATATAGTGTGTAAGCAGAGGCCTAGAGCTGTCCCTTGCCCTGAGTGAGGTCCTAGATCTGTCCTGTCATTTGGAGGGGTGCACGATTTGTGCCCTCACTTTTCTGATAGGGGGTTATTGTCCTGCTCATGAGTTAGCATGTAGAGTAGTGGTGGCATCTTACCTTGTTTTGTGAAACTATAATTGTGACCAAATCTTTATATCTGTGTCACTCGAGTGGAGGCTTACTGGTCCACTTGTGTAAAGCTCCCCCACTATGTGCTTACCCAGACTCTACTGCTACCATACCAAGTGCATGGTGTGTATGCTGGTATATAGTTAAAAAAAAAATATTTTCATCTTTCACAATAAACTAAACCTTATGCATTACAGTTATATTAGGTTTTTAGCATCTTTTCTAGTCCATACAGTTATTATTTTAAAAAAAAGCAACTTAACAGCAAAAACTTGTGGCGTTCTTTAGATGATATATTATCAATATACTTTGTGGCTCTATTGACACATCTTAACTGCACAATTCCTTAGCTGTACCGTAGCTGGTTATACAGCTTTTCTATAATCATATTCTGTTCACTCTTCAAAGCTGTAGCTGATTGGGTGGTCCACTTCCTCCAATAAGCACGTTTAGGTCTCAGACTCTTCCTCATATTGATTTTCAAATGCATTCATAACCTCAAAACACAATCCCTCAATCAGGCGTCTCACTGGCCTCCTCTACCTTCTATGCTATAGTTTCAGCTCTGGCATTTCGTATAACCCCGCCTTTGCCATCTAAAAAAATGAGGGTCCCTCTTTGTTTTCCATGCTGTAAGAAATTGGGTTACTGGTTGAGGAGGGTGGATTCCTCACTCATGCAACAACCACAATCCTGGTCAGGGTGAACCACAAAAGTCATTAAATTAACCCAGGCTTAACCCTCTGGTAGCTTGGCACAAAGCAGTCAGGCTTAGCTTAGAGGCAATGTGTAAAGTATTTAACCAGCACAAACAGTCAGTCAAAAATCTTTATTCGGCTTAATAACAGCCATAAAAGAACAAATAAAACATTATTTTAACAATAATACGCATATTAAGATTTTAACCAATTTCAATAATACCCAAGAATTCATTTTCCGACAGCATTACGAAGTCGAACTGCAGTGCAGATATACTTATAGACCACGAGGCAGGTGAATTCATTATTTAAAAGAAGTAGATGACATAATGCAGGTTGACACTTTCTAATATTTAAAAATCTTAATGTTGGCTTTAAAAAAGTGTGTCTGGGGTTAAGATACAATTTACAAAAAAACATAGTGCAAAGTGCTTTGTGCAGAAATTGAATTGCATTGACACAGTTCTAATTTGGCATCACAATATGCATCACGTGGGTATGATACCAGTAAATGAGCAATACCCATCCTGAACCTGATCAAATAGAACATCTTTGCTTGATTAAAATAAAAAGAAAGATAGGATTCAATTTGTGGGGAGCTAATTAACAGTGAATGCTCAACTACCCTTTTTTTTTACCATCTCTCGGCTATCTCTTTCATGCTTCAGAAGTAAAAGAAAATCACTTTTAAGCTTGGCCTTAGGAATTGCAGCTATATTTCCGGGACTGTTAAAACAATCCTGCAATCCCAACTTCCCCAATTGTTCTTGCAAGTAAGAGAGCCATGGTATTTTTTTTTCATGATCCAATTTTAAACAATCTAAAATTATGTCATGGTTCAGGACTGGTTCCTCTTTTACCCAGATGCTACGCCAAAGCATCAATGGTGCTAATTGCATACGAAAAGATAATGGTGTAACACCTAATTCATTATGAAAAATAATGGCAGGGGTGCTTTTAGGTAATGTCAACACACGTTTTAACATTAAGTTCTCGGCTCTTTGGAGACCCGATGTGATTGAGCAACCCCAGACTCCAGCACCGTATAATGTAACATTGCATGTTCTTGCTTTGTAAATATCAATAATTACTTTTATGGGGCGAGAACCTAATTTTTTTGTGAATCTAAAAATGGCCTCCATGTTTTTGTTGAAGCCCCCAATCCTGGCATTAACTAGGTGGGACCAAGAGTTTTTTTCGTTAAAAAGAATGCCCAAATAAGAAAAAATTGACACCTGACATAATATTTCATTCTTTATGTAAAAAGTTTTCGTCTTAGACGGAGCTTTTCCTGCTATCAAGATGTGTGACTTGGCAACATTTGTTTTTAACCCAAGATCGCAAATGAATTCATTAAAACTAATTAAAAGCCTTTGTAAACCCACCCCGGTTCTCGACATTAGGACGCAGTCGTCCGCATATAACAGGGTTGGTAAAGTCCTGCGGCCTATTGTTGGTGCATCTACGTTTCCAATTCTGATGTGGCTTTCTAAATCACAAACAGTGAGAAAGTGAAAACACACATAAGAAAATTCAAAAACCAATTCAGAAAAATAGAGTACATTTTTATAAATAAAATGAGAAAAGAATGACCAACATCCAATCAGTAGAACCGGAGATATGCAATTTTAAAGTTTTAGGTTAGTATAGCACTTAACAGCAAAAAGTGCCACTTGCGGCCATCTGGTTGTGCTAGAGGGAGGGCAAAATCGCAAGTTCAGGGTGAGATGGAGCATGGACTGGATGCAAGTGCCAGGTTAGTCCTACTGAAATAGTTACTCTCTCAAAGTCCAGCGTGAAGAGGTCTGTTCACGGTGGAGGAGGCTGCGAGGAGCAGGTAGAGAATAACAGATCGTCGTAGCTGTTGCGCAAAGAGTAGGTTGGGCGTCACAGATAGTCGTGGCTGTAGCACATAGAGATGTTGGGCATTGAGGATAGTCATTGCTGGAGCCTTGCAGTCACTGCTGGCTGGTTTTGCTGTAGGATGACGTGCAGACCTCGTGTTGCCGGCTGTTGCTGGAAGTCACTCTAGTGCGAAGAGTCGGTTCACTGGAGCTTCGCTTTGGTGGCAGTCATGGATGGCAAAGTTTAGGCATGAATGGGCCTGTTTGCTGTCGCAAAGAGCCTAAAACTTCAGGATTTCACTAGGAGGAGCTCACCTGATGCCAACCAAGGGTCCATGACCTGGTAAGGTTCATCTTGAGGATGAGTAACTCTGTCCAGCAGAGGCAAGAGGATTCAGGCAGTTGCAGGCTCAGGCAGGTCCAGTGCAACAGGTAAGGTGGTCAGTTGCAGGGAGGCCTCTGAAGCTTATTGTGTCCCTGTATCTCAGACAGGAGGTCAGCCAAGGGATCATTGGAGTCACTGACATAGCTTGGGATGAAGGGAGCAGGTCTAGATTTTCTTCTCAGGGGGCAGAGTAGGCTTAAAGCAGCAACACATCCCTCCGGGGGTCAAGACAGTCCTCTAGCAGTAGGGCAGTCCTCTGGTAGCAGCAGGACAATCCTCTGTGGAACAACGCAGGCCTAAGCAGCAGGGCAGGCATCAGGGCAAGCCTCTGAGGAACAGCTTAGTCCTTCTTCTATAATATCCACAGGTCCAGGAGTGTACTCAGTTGGTGCTCTGAGGGTCCAATATTTATACCTGCTGCCAGCCTTTGAAGTGGGGACACATCCTGGGATAACCACACATCTGGTCTGGAAATGTCTTCCTTTCCCCTGCCAAGGCTCTAAGAAGTCCAGGGTGGCAAAAGGCTGGTGCCAGGTTACTTTGTGTGTGCTAGAGGCATGCCCTTTGAAGTGTAAATGGGGCCATGAAAAGTTCCATCCTCAGCAGCTATCCTGGCAGGATGGCCCATCCTGCCTGCACCTAGTTCTTTGTCTCATTGTCTTGCAGGAATACACAAACCACAACAGCCGGGACATTCACAGTCATGTGACCCAGGACACTGGCAGCCGGCACCAAATGGCTTATGCAAACAAATGCCTCGCCGATGAACTGTGGCATTTACTGCCTTGCTGCTGTAAAGATTCCAACCAGACGGTGGAATCTGATTTGAAAAAAACTGGGATTATTGCCCTCGTCTTCTAAATTAACAGAATCATACTCATGAGCCCAACTGGATGATGGAATCATTTAAAACCATGGACTAATGGACCTATCACCTAATGCATTTACATAATTTCAACTCACCTGTGATTGTTTCAAGCGACTCTGGCTGGATGATGATGGTCTCCATTTAATAAAGCCATAACTTTTCCTGTGGGAAGTTTGACTGCTTTTTCCTCACTTCAGCGTGGTCTAGTGGTTGAACGATGGCCCTTTCAAAAAGGGACGCTGTGCGAGCTCCTCAGTCCTAGTAACTTGAGCACTGCTTGCCATCTCGCCCTCACTTGCTGCTAAAAACAAGAAGCACTTTGCACTTTACTTGCATTTTTAGCCTGTTCTGTTGTGTTAATCTTGCTGTGTAGGAATTTTTATGTGGGAATTTTAATCTGGAGGGAGGGGGAATTGATCCTGTCATTTGTAGCTCAGTGACCGCTAGCCGTCATTTTCCTCACTTCGGCGCGGTCTAGTGGTTGAACGCTGACCCCTTCAAAAAGGGATGCTGCGCGAGCGCGCCTCTGGGGCGCCGGAGGCGCTCCTAGGGCAAGCCCGTCTGCGCCCGTCAGCGTCCCGGAGGGGTCTGGGGCCGGCCATGCTGCCGGTTTTGCTTTGGAGACGCCCAAGGTAATTGCCTATGACAGGGACTGCCTGTTCGATCTTGACAAGTGTTCGGCGTGTAGACCTCATTTAGACATTCTGGGGAACAATTTTTCCATGAGGTGCATAGAATGTAATTGGTCAGCTTGCCCTTCTCTTAGAGAGCAAAAAGTTAAAAGGGATATGATTGCCCCGATTAGGGGACATGATGTTCCATATACATTTTGGAAGGCTTCTTTACTGAATGTTCGTTCCTTAAAAAAACATGAATTCGAAATGTTACGATTTTTTAGCCAACTCCTCCCCCGACTTGTTGTTTCTTACAGAAACTTGGCTAATGGATGCCTCAAATCCTGCTATTGCCAATGCGATTCCCCAGGGCTATCAGAGGAAAAACTGCCCTCGGGGAGAGGTGGTAGGCTAGCCATCGTATATAGGAGCTCTTTCACCTGTATTCCTTTGGCGAATGCGGAGATAGAGGGGGCAGAGAGTCTGGGTTTTCTCCTGACACTCTCGGCCCATCAATCTATGGCAAGAGTAGTAATCTACCGCCTACCTGGTGTGGTGAAGAACTTCTTGGATTCTATCAGCCACTCCATTTCCCCCATTGCAGCTAAATATAGCCACTGGGTGACTTTAACATTCATATGGATAAGTCTTTGGAGCCTGACACTTTAAGACTGTATGAATCCTTTGATATTCTTAACCTGACCCCTTTCGTATGTCTTCCCACGCATGATAAAGGGCACATACTGGATCAGGTTTTCTCCTCTAACCAGATTTATATGGATGCCCCTCTAGCCTTAACTTGATCTGACCACCACTTTATCAATTTTAACATTTGTAGAGACGCAGCAAGGCCCCAACCCCTGAACACAGCCAAGGTTAGTCACTGTTTCAGGCCATTTCATCTGATAACACCTGAGGCCATTCAGTGCGCGTTGCGCCATCAGCCGATTCCCTTAAGTGGCGCTCTGGAACAAGATGTGCAGACCTTAGAGGGTTGGTTACAGCAAGAGGCCATTGAATTGCCCCCCCCCTCTGTGAGGCTGGCTAAATCCACCCGAGTTTCTGCCCCTCGGTTCTCTGAGGCCTTAAGGGATAGTAAAAGGGCCTGTAAACATCTCGAAAGAGAGTGGCGGAGGAATTATAATCCCTCAGATAAACTGATTTACAAACTTGCTCTGAAAAATCATTACAAGAAAGTGCGCGAGGGAAAGAACTCTTTCTGTCAACTAAAATAGATTTGGCGGCTAATAAAGGTAAAACCCTTTTCAATGTCGTAAAAAGCTTCTCCTCTCCTGCGACTATAACTCAACCGTTTGTTCCTACAAGCGACTGGACTGAACGAATGGCCCTCTTTTTTTATGAAAAAATTAAATTGATCCAGAATTCCTTTGTATCCCAATCATTGGACTTGGAGGAAGTTGAGGGATCCCCCCTAGCTGCATGCTCCAGTCCCAGTGCCTCCCTTAGGGAGTTCCCGGAGAGCACTCTGGAGCAATCTTTGGTGTTCATGAAAGCTTTGAAATCTGGCTCGCCCACTGATCCCTGCCCAGCGAAGGTTTTGTCCTCATTAGCGGATGTGATAAACCCCTGTGTGAATTCCATCTTGAACACCGCTTTACGGGAAGGGTTGATGCCACAAATGTGGAAACATGCTAAAATCCTCCCGCTACTTAAGAAACCTTCGGCAGACCCTGAGGCAGCCTGTAATTATAGACCCATCTCTCTACTGTCTTTTTTTTCGAAAGTTTTGGGAAAATTTGTAAATAAAGTCTTAACGAATTATGTGGAGACCAACGATTTGCTGCATTCTAGCCAGTCAGGTTTTAGAGCCACTTTCAGTACTGAAACGGCTCTGCTGGAAGTTGCAGAAACTATTAAAGCTACATTGGATAAAGGAGGTAATGCCGTCTTGGTTTTACTGAACCTCTCCGCAGCCTTCGATACCGTGCCCCATCCTAGATTACTGCAAAGACTCAGCGACAGCGGTATTGGAGGCGGGGTGTTGAGTTGGTTTGCGTCCTTTCTCGCCAACCGCTCCCATACCATCTGGTCTCCTCCTTTCTCGGCGGCGATTCCTCTTTTGAATGTTGGGCTGCCTCAAGGCTCTATTTTGAGTCCTACATTATTTAATTTGTACATGGCCCCCCTTGCCCCTCTCGCCAAGAAATTTGGTGCAAAAACAGTGTCATATGCTGATGACACTCAGCTGTTGTTCACCTGCAAGAAAGGAGTTGAGTTAGATGGCAACTTAATTAATACATGTCTCTCTAAAGTCTTTTCCTGGTTGAGTCATAACCATCTAAAATGTAAATCTGAGAAGTCCGAGAACATCTTCTTTGGCCCTCGGCCACCCGATACTTGGCATTAATGGTGGCCCCAGGATATGTCCCCCCCTGTGTCGGCCGTTTCCACTGTGAAAAATCTGGGAATCAAGTTGGATTCAACTCTCTCTATGAAGGACAAAGTGCATTTGGTAGCTGGGGTTTGCTTCGGGCTGTTGAGAATGTTACAAAATTTTCTCCCCTTGCTCTCTATCCCCTACAGGAAGATAGTTGTTCAGGCTGTAATAATGTCTAGATTGGACTATGTTAATTCCTTGTATCTCGGCCTTCCTGAATATCTTTTGGCCCGACTACAGGTGATTCAGAACGCAGCGGCTAGAGCCAACTTTCAGACAGGATCTAGAACCCATACCACCCAGCTCCTGTCTTCACTTCATTGGCTTCGGGTATGGAAGAGAATTCAGTTTAAAGCCCTGGTTCTGGTTTTTAAAGCCTTCCACAAGATTGGAGCCCCTTATCTAAGGGATAGATTCCAACCTTATCTCCCTCAGCGCACCTTGATATCTTCATCCCAACTTCTGATTATTACTCCCAAGGTGCGACTCTCCCGGATAGGGGGTAGATCTTTTCATGCAGTTGTCTCACGGCTGTGGAATAGCCTTCCTTTTACTATCAGACAGAGTCCTGATCTCCTTACCTTCAGGAAAAGTCTTAAAACGTGCGCCTTCCAGTTATGAGCTCTTTAGCAGTGGTTTGTTTTGCTCTATGTTGCGTGACTTATGTTTCGTTTTAGCGCGGGTACACTCCAGGGAGTAGCCGCGCGCTCTATAAATATGCTCTAACATAACATTTACATTTGGCTGTCCACGCTTCGGTTATCAGTCCGAAGGAAGACCCACTGTGATGCTTATTGAATTGCGCATACCCTTGGGTTGAAACATCAGTGCTTATTGTTCAGTTCATGTCCTTAGTCTCCTCACCCCCATACTAAGAAAACGGAACATTTAAGGGTGTTGCTAGAACATGAGATATAATTGTTGAAGGACAGACTCACATTAATTCATATTATGTATATGTGTTTCTAATTTGTATCTCTTTTATATCTATTTGCAGCACAGTTTGCACCTCATGTCACTTGACTCACTAAAGTCACATTATTTATGTTGTTTGGTTTTTAATTTGTATATGTGATAGCTATATACTAAATTAGCGATTATAAATATCTTTCATGAACAACTGAATCTGTGTTTATGGTGTGTTTTGACTTCTCATTTGGTGTCTAAAACCACCTATCAGACATCGTTTTGACATTAATTTTCATGTAAAAGACATTGTGGTATATCATTTATTGAATTTTGTTCACTAAGCAATTGATTCACCCAACAGAAATCTTTGTAAATTGTATTACCAATATCCAGGTTTTGAGTGAAACAGGGTTTATCCCATTATCTTTAATAACTTTCTAAAAGTAGCATTTTTTACATCATTACTTAAATCTGACTTTACCATTGAAGAGGATTAAAATTAATGTAAATCCAAACATTATACTTCTTCTTGTTGCCACTCAAACGTTAGCACCTATTAAATGTAATAAGTGGACCCATTATTATCCAATTGGAGCAATAGACCATATAGTAGTGAAAGACAAATTTAGACGTGTTTCGTTACTTTAAAGCTTAAACCCATATGTTCTACTTATATTGATGGAGGCACTTAGAGTTGGGATAAACCCATTTTGATCATATAGCCAAAGTTGTCATAGAGGGATATCATTTATTGGACAGACATTTTCTTAGTATTTTGTAAATCTATAATTTTTGGTTAAGCTTCTATTGTTGCCTATAAGAGGCCACATCTTCTGCTTCCTAATCAGGTTTAGGTAAAGGCACAATTATGGCTTCCCTGGTCATCACCAGGAGTTGCCACAGTCTAATACAACTTAACCAACCGTGGTATCAGAATTGTTGCATAGGTCTGATACAATTCTGTAGGGAATGCATCTGTGTCAGCGGTCTGCCATTTTGCCATCTCCTTAATTGCCCTTCTTATTTCTGCCTCATTTATGGATTACCCCAACTTGGCTTACCCTTTCATGGGTATTTGACTGAACCTCACTCTATCCAGGCATATTGCTACCCTCCCATCCTTAGTTGTTCCCTGTAAATTGAACAGCAGAGTAATAGAAGTGTCCCATTAATCTCGTTATGGATACCCATTATGTTGCCTGTGTTATTTTTTAACTAAGTGATTGGGACTCCATTAATCCATCCCATAATTAATGCCATGCTAATAACTTCCCAGGTTCTACCCCCCCCCCCCAAGTTCTTGTATTCTAGCTATACATTCCATATAATTGTGGCACCATAATCATTTAATCAATCATTCATATCTCTCTCGCTGGGTCCCAAATGCTTACTTGTTCTGTATGCTAGTGGCTGTGTCTGTTTCCAGTTTATGCATAAGTCTATCCAAATCATTCAGTTCCAACTCCAGCAATCTATTAATGCCCACAATTCTGCCAATACAATTACCTCAGATCAAGGCCTTAAAAGCCTCCCATTCAACGAGAGGATCCAATGCTGCCACCTGGTTATGTTTAAGCAAGTCAGTGATACCCTTTCTCAGATCTGCTCTGGAAAGCCGATCCTCCAGGGAGATCACTTGTAACTGTCAGGTAGGGATAGACTACACTTGCATCATACAATGAATTCTTATAACAGGGGACTAAGACCAGAGAGTGTCCACAGAAGGTATTTAGTACCAATAATGAGTCAGAAGAGCTCTGCTGTACACAACAAGCTCTCTAGGTGACATGTATATCATGTAGCTGGGAATAAAAGGAAGAGGTCCTTTCTTCATTATGTGACTATTCCAGACATCTACGAGGCACCACTAGAAGGTCATTTTGTAAAGCACCTTGTGACCCTACCAGGCGGAGAGTTGGCCATGGGAAGGTGGGCTCAAGTGGTCCAGAGTAATGTCCTCAACACAAATCAGAGTGTACATTCTCCATATTTAAATTTCAGCACCAACTAACTTGTCTTTTACCAATAAATACTTGCCTGCTCTTTCAATTTGAATATGTGAAGGTTCAAAAGGCATTCCTGACCTCACCCATCTTTCATGAGGAATATTCAGTGACATATATCTTCCCTTTCCACCTATTTTGAAGGCAGGTTGCCTCTAATTTGGTGAGTTGTTTTTCTTGATCCCTCTCCTCTTGAGGTAAGCATTAATAATGTATTGTTTCCTGATTCCATTACTCTAACATTCAATAGAAATGTGCATTTATCGCTGGTGTTTGAGGTTTCTAGTATAGCCTCCTCTTACTCCTCCCCAACCTTGAGTCACCACAGTCTTGCCTTTTTAGAACAACTTAAAAACTGTCTGGAGGGCCCTCTTTTGCATGATGTTCAGGCATCCCTCTACTGCTACCATGTACAGCAAGGATGCCACTACAAACTTAAACATTTCCCAACTCCCTCTGCCCAAAGTGAAGCAGCAGTGGCTTTTTGCCCAAACTTGTAACTTGTAACAATGAGCAAATACAAGTTTTTCTGCTCTCCTTTAGCTCCTCCCCTTTGACATATCTGCATAAAACGTGCCACACAAAGAGAAATCTAACATGCAAATGTCTATAGTATTATTTCTGTGGAATTGTGTGCAGCTCAATAAATGGAGCCACAATTGTAGGATAATGAAAAACATCTTTTCAGTACAAAACACATGACAAAAGTGATAGCAGTACAGCAATTATGCTTACTTTGGTTAGTTCATATGCAATTTTGTTAGCCAAATCTCTACAAAACGTTTCAAAAATATAATTTAGTTTTGGTCAATCCAAAAGGGTTTGAGAGGGATTCCATGCTCAGACACATCAACACCAAATTTGGTACCAAGTCAGAGGACATTGATTTATGCCTGCTTTCTGTGACTTGTAAATCCATCCAGCAGTTTCTCCGAATATGATATCTGTTCAGGCCTTGTTTTTTGGTATCAGTGAACATTGATGTTCAAAGACCCTTCAGTGGAAAATACTTTTGTGGAACAGAAACGGTGCATGCACGAACCAGGGAGGGCTGAGGCAATTCCACGAGGGTGGAAATAACCCTTCACCCCAAGAAAAAAGACTGAATGGCTGAACAAAATACTTTTCATTGCTCGCCAAACTTAGTGTGAGATGACAGTGATTTCTCTCTCCACTGTAATAGTTTGAATGTGAGAATGCAAAACGTGCTGCTGCACGTCCATGTCTATTGTATACCACCGAAAAAACGCCAGAGAACATAGCTTGTTCACAGTGCTCTTTGGCATTACTATGGCTAACAGGCAGTGTGGAGAGGACAAGCTGTCAAAGGGCCTGGCCCAAGGGTGTCCATATCTGTTTGTCATGGCTGCAGGAATGGAAGGAGAACTGAACAATGGGCATCGCTGAAGGCAGCACCTTGTGCTCCGTTTTGTTGGGCAAGGATTAAGTCTGGGACCAGGCGGCATTTGAGAGGGGTGAGTGCAGGTCATTGTTGAAGGCCCTGCACTGTGCTCAAGGCCAAAGGCCATGCCCAGCAGGCACTAGGCATAGTGTGGCTGTCAGGGGAGGGCAGAAGAACATTGTCCGTTACCTGTGCTCTCTGAACACTGTAACAGCCCATGTAAAGCAGATATTAGGCACTGTGGAATTCAACAGAGGCCATTGCAAACTTTGGGCGTGATTACGATG
Organism: Triturus cristatus; assembly: GCF_964204655.1. Lineage (NCBI taxonomy): Eukaryota > Metazoa > Chordata > Amphibia > Caudata > Salamandridae > Triturus > Triturus cristatus. Next base: position 1,456,696,256 of record NC_140589.1, on the reverse strand, counting down.
CCGGTCAGACTCTCGCCCAACCGGCACTGCAGCGGAAGCAGGAATCCCCGACTAGAAGTCACAGTCCCACAGCCCTGATTGCAATGCGACTGCCTTCACGGAGGTTGCAATGTCTATATATTTTCTATTGCAGCGTGTGCTGCGGAGTGCAGCACATGCTCCAAGAGAAAATAAAAACTTTAAAAACATCCCTGCACCATGTGGCAGGCACCATGCGTTGCCTGAAACATGGTGCAGGAATGGTTCAGGCCCCATAGTGGAGGGCCAGTGGAGAAGGGAGCCCTACTAGGGACCCCAAAGTCACTTTCCGCCTGCCTTTTCATGGCAGGTGAGCCACCTTGAAAGGGAGGGCAGAAAGGGACATTGTAATCCCTACGGCAGTGCCTGAGCAGGCACCGCCCTTATTGTAGGGATTATTGACCCTCCGACATATAGACGGGCTCCTTGAGCCATCGGAAGTGCCGCAGATTGTCCCTCCACCTAATACCTCTGCCCACCACATCATAATGCGGCGGGCAGACCCCAGGGGCAGATGTCGGTGGGTCCGACACTGGCGAGCTGTCGATATCGGATCCACCGGCATCGTAATGAGCCCCTAAGTTCTGAGCGCTTTATGTCCATGGCTGCAGGCTTGACAAAGCAAGTCCTGGAGGTGTGGGGGGGGGGGTGAATGACCATAGGAGTAGGCCTTCAACTTCCTCTTGTACACACTGCTTGCTTGACATGGGGGCTGGGGTACAATTCATGTTCCATACCAGGGGCTGAGGAACTCTTTGGCCATGCTCCTTTTAAAAATGGCCACTGGAGACTCCTTTAGGACAAGGACAGTGAGTAATGGGCACTGAAGCACTAAGCACAGGGTGTTAATCCAAAGCATATCTTCTGTTCAGTGGCCTGTTCCATGAAAATATACACATTTCCAAGATGTCCCAGACTAGTCTTCTAGAGGGTATACAACTTTAGCTCAGTAGTGCAAAGCCAGTGAGAAGGTACAGTGGAGTGAACAGGAGTGAGAGTCAGTAGTGTGTTAGGTGATGCTGGAACAGCAGTGATTTAAGATCCTTTTTAAAAGAGTCGAGAAATCCCCTTGACCTGAAAATTATTCTTGGAATGTAAGCCTATGTATGTGAAAGACATCATACCCCGTAAACATGTAATAATCAAGAAGTGTTTGACAGGACTTTCAAACTTTACCCTGTTAAAAACAATTGAGGAAGTAACTTATTTGCTAGCTGTAAGCCTTGCCATAACGTGTCATCAAATAACGAGCATGGAAAACTATTTGGTTCATGTACTTTGTTTTATATATATGGCTGATGACTGGCAGTATTACTAAAATATAATGGAACGCGGAATTAAAAAAAATTCAATTCTTTCAACCAGAAATAAAAAAATGAAGTGGTTAAGTGGATTGAAAAAAACATTCATTATATTAACAGCACCTATCAAGTTTCAAAATAACCTATGAGTTGAAGTAATACTGCTAAGTAATTGAGCAGAAAACTGACTATTACTGAATGGAGTCGTTGGCTTTATGGTGTGGAATTATTATAATATATAATTAAATTAGAGCTTGCCATTTTTTAAAGTAATTCGACATATCCCAATAGAACTCATACAATGTTTGATTAAGTCTGATTACACTACCTTGTGTTCAAGAAACCTATTTAGGACTAATTGAGATTCGCTGTAAATCATTTATAAGCTGCATGTATAAAGCATCATTTATTGGGGGAAAACTAATTGGCCCATGAATAAATTCAAATACCATGCAATGTATGATATATTTCAATTCTATACAATAAGCAAATTAATGTAATCAGTCAAATATTTTATTTCGGCTTGCGTGCCATAAACCTTTCCACAATCACAACTCATCACAAATAACCATCTGATAAAATATCTTCTCTTAAATAATTTCTATAAAATCGCTAGGATTAGCTTTTAAATTAATAACAACATTAAAATGATGTGCAGACACAACCTCTCAGAATTTAAAATACAAGGTAAAATATAAAATACATAGGTACAATATCTTTACAGTTAAATCAGTGGCTCGATCTCAGTAAAATCCCCTCAGTTATTACAACTTCATAACCTTCCGTCTTGGGCTCTTTTCCTAATGCACCACATGCAGTCAAGAAACTTAGCAACAGCGCAGGATAACAATGATCTTGTATCTGATACTTATCACGGCGGACTACTTCCGTCAAAGTGCTGGCATATAGAGAAAGTTCCGGTGTTGGCCTAATTTTAACCCAAAATAGCAATGGACGAAGCTTGGCAATATCATTGATCGGTCGCCTGCCCATATCTAACAGTAGGGGATAAAGTGGGGTGCTCTGGGGTAATGACACCAAACTTCTTAGTTCTGATCTAGTGTGCTCCTCCTAAATATATTTACTCACATCTGCCATCAGCTCCTTCTGGGAACCAGGACCCGCGATGGGTGTTGCTTGACGCCGGGTGAGCATGCCGGCTTCATATCGCAAAAAGCGGGTTCCAAGTAAACTAATGGCAACTCACATAGTGCTTCCATGTAGATTTATTGGCATTCTCATATGAAAATACCAATAAATCTACAAGGAAGCACTATGTGAGTTGCACTGTGTGCAAGTTTACTTTGAACCCACTTCTTGAGATATATATATACCAAATTATATACAGAACCTAATTTAAATAATAAAGCATGGTCTAAATAAAAATATATCAAATAAATATAATTAAATATATAAATGAAGATATATATACCTATTTAAAAATTCCATTGATTATATTAACAATAATTTAAAAATGAATAATTAACAAACATATACCAACAAAATCATATATCACACTTAATTTAAATTATATATATAAATAGCTTTAATGTAAATAGCAAATTGCGATTACTTTTTATAAATAATATAAACATTAATGGAAAAAAATAACAACCATTTACATTAGCAAAAGAGTTGCACTTCAAAATATCAGTTTGACTATTCAACACCGATTTAAGAAAAAGTAGGAAATGTGTTGGACTTTGAAAGTGTTAGATTTACTATTCCCACTCCAATTTTAGTCACAATAGAAATGTTTTGGAATCTGGAAGGGTTGGATTCAAAATCAAGGAAAGCGTTGGAGTTTAAAAAGGGTAGATTTACTATTCCCAATCTAATCAAAAAAACAGTACAGAAAACATTGCACTTTAGATGGGTTAGATGTATTATCCCCCAGTTCAATCTAAGCAGCAGAAGAAAAAATGTTGGACTTTTGAGGAGTTAGATTTGCTATAACCACTCCAATCTAGACAACAGTTGGGGTAGTGTTGCACTTTGGAGGGGTTAGATTTACTATTCTCACTCTAATCTAAGCAATAGTAGGGAAAGTATTACTCTGAAGGGGTTACATTTACTATTCCCACTCCAACATGCACAAAGTCAAGAAGAGTGATGGACTATGGAAGGGTTGGGCTTACTATTTCCACTCCAATTTTAGCAACAGTAGGGAAAGTATTGTACTTTGGAGGAGTTATAATTATTATTAACACAGGAAAATCAGGAAAAGTCTTGACTTTGTGGGGTAAGTTTTACTATTCCAATTCTAACGTAAGCCACAGTAGGAGTGTGTTGGATTTTGGAAGGGTTAGTTTTACTATTACAACTCCAATCTGAACAACAGTAGGAAAACTTAAGCAAAATTGGGGAAAGTGTTGGCCTTTGGAGGGGTTAGATTTACTATTCCCGCTCCAAGAGTGGACAAAGTGTTGGAATTTACTATTCATTCTACTGTGTAAGCTAAATCAAGGAAAGTGTTGGATGTTTGAGGGGATTGATTTACTATCCTCACTCTAAAGTAAGGAAAAGCAGGGAAATTGTTGGGCTAGATATACCATTGCATACCAATTCCCAAAACATTTTATAATAACATATAAATACCTAACAGCATAAAATTATTAAAACATAAAAAAGAAACATGCAAAAAAGCTATATGCTTTATAAATAAATAAAATAAATAAGTAAAATTAAATAAAACATACACAATTTAATAAATACAAAAAGTTAAAATAAATACTCTTCAATCCTACTACACAAAAAGTATCAACCCCCGAAAATAAAATATACTATAAATACAACAGTAATAAAGTTAAAATCATAATAGAACAAATACAACTAAAACCAATAATACATGTAAAATAAATGTATTTTATTAGTGATTTATTAATAAATACATATATCAATCAATTAATTAATCTAAATACAACATATTATTTACATAACATTTAATCAATTACATAATTTACATATTTACTAATTAAATATTCACTTAACATAATCAATTTGTAGAAAAACATTTACACTTTAATTGACTTCCCACCTTATTCCCCTACAAACTCAACAATCTACTACTAAACAATAAATGTAATATAATTTATAAATAAATTAACAAAAATAAGAAATCCAATAATAAACTTACATAATTAGAATAACAAATATTGAAATAAACCTTACATGCAAAATGGTCCAGCACTGTACATCACAGTGTAGAAAGTCTGCATTAGAGTCAAGACAAAGGGCACATGGAATGATATTCAAATCCAAATGTGTAATTTATTGAAAAAGTTTTTCTTTATTTTTCTTAAAAGGATTTCTCTTTATTTTCTCAAAGTCAAAGATTCATAGCCAACGCGTTTCGTCTCCCATAGAGACTTCTTCAGGGCTATTGAAAAACTACATACAAACACACATTTTAAAAAGAAGTTCTTACATATAGAACACTATCAATATATCATAACCAACAAACGCACATATTAAAAGAATTGAACAGTATCGAGGGTTCGTTTGAATAAAATAAATAGGTATATCTTTAAGTTATACATGAACCTATATATCACATCTCATTGAAGACAATCATGTGAAAAAATATATATAGTGCAGAACAATGAGCATTACAGCAAAACCACTCATAAATGTAATCTGAAATGCATTGTTATTTCAAAAAAGAGCTTCTTAAATTATTTGACACCTGTAATGAATATCATACCTTCACAAAGTGACACAAAGTATATTCATATAGATGTTTAAGCAGGTCAAGTGTTAGACAATCCAATATACGCAAGGCTTCTATATTCTTATTACATGTCTAAAATGATAAACATAGATTATGAAACAATATCTCATCCATATATATTTCATTTATATTTAATTAAATGGTTGAATAACACCTGGTTTTTATCCACGCCCATAATTCTACATCATCGATACCTTATTTTTAATACAATTTTATAATAAACCTTATTTCATTTGAAGACCAAAGAAACCATATATTTAAAATATCCCACACATGTTATTATTCAGTTAAATGATCTCTAAAGGCGAGAGCAGAAACCACAGAGATCTATATATAGTATCACACCATATCCTGCAATAATCAGAACAATTAGCAATCCATATTTATAGTAATAGTGCCATCATATGTAGTTTTCAATTCGCTATAGAATACAGTAAAAAACACCTATTGGCCCCATCACAGTCACCTGATCACATGGTATATTGGTATATTGATGTGGTGGCCATCATAACAAACCCACCACATCAAGCTATTATTTCACACTTTGTCAATCTAACGGAGGTCAGTATGCATATCAGACAACAGTATTGTACTAGCAAGGATCTATTAGCCAGCTCTGTATGTAAAAATACATGATGATCGACAAATTAAAATCATCATGTGAACATGCATTTTTTGCTGGGATGAAAACAACAATGGCAGCCATCTTAATCATCCCTCCACTTGTTATATATAATGCATATTATTGTTTCTGCTAAGCTTTTGTGCGCTTCAGGATTATAATGTCATGATCATTCTATGTCCAAACCTGTTTTACTTTATCTGTACTAATATAATTCATATTGTGTTTTAGTTATTAATATAATATATACACGAAACGGGACAGAAAAATAGTGTTTTCAAAATTCTATATAGCCCTATTACATCTCGATGACATTCGCTCACAATAACATGTTAATGCGCAAGCCACGTGGTCCTCGTGTTTCTATTCGAAACTGAGCACCCAAAGGTAGTCTTTTTTCTATTAAGACCACCTTCCAAAGGTGAAGAGCAACAGTTGCTCGATAATGCCCAATGAGCGCCACCAAAAAAAAATGCATGAGGTTTTAATTTTAGAGTCAAAGTAGGTAAACTTTTGAATCATAATATAGGCAAACACAGCCAGTTTGTTTTTGTAGGGATAAAAGACAACAGCGGCGGCCATCTTAACCATCCCTCGACCTATTACATGTAATACATAGTGTCGTATCTATGCAGTTTTTATGGACTTCAAACTGTGATATCACAATTATTCTAAGACCAGACCTGTTTTGTTTTATCTATGTTAATGTATTTCATGTTATGCCTTAATTTTTTTAATCATAATATATGCATAAAACGAAACAAGAGGAAAGTGTTTTAAAAAAAATTTACTTATAGCATTGTCACAACCCAATGACACTCACCCACAATGGCATAATAACCCGCAATTCTGGTGGTCCTCATGTTTCTATTCGAAACCGAGCACTCGCCGACGGTCATTTTTAAACACAACACCCGGAAATGAAAAGAACGCCATTACTCGGTAACGCCCTTCATGCGCCAGCCATACGTGTGCGAAAATGGTGAACGAACAAGAGGCCGCAGAAGAAATACACAACAGACACCCCATGTACACTGGACAGAGGAAGACGGACCGGTCAGCGCCAACACCCGCAACAAGGGCAAGGAACAACAACCGAGCACCAGCCGCTAACCAGGGAATTAGACACACCTTCCCTGGTCTTCAACCTATCCTCCATAGACTTAACCACTACTGAAGAAAAAGTACTGAATAAAGGTCTCTCCTTTGTCCCTACCAAGAGAGTTGACAAATTCCTCCTACACACCAAACTAGCTGAGTTCTTCCGGAAGCTGAAGCTCCGCGCCTTTTTTGAAATACAAGACACCAACAATGACACAAGAGAAACCAATGAGACGGGTCTACGACCCAAATCAACATTCATGCCTCCATCTTCCAGTATACCTGTAGAAATCATTGCCTTCGAGCAGGCCGTCTACAATGAAGTAGTAAGTAAGTAACCACAAATTGATTGTTTCTGATTAATTAAAACCATTACAAAAGTTCATAATGAGTGCACATTTCATCAATTTCTGAATTTGAGAACAGTCTTAAAGAAGTTAAAATATAAAAGTTTAAGAAATATTCATGATTCCTTGTTTTTCTGTGCACCGTCATCTGTTTTAGGTTGTTTAAACTTAGCTAGTTTCAGGAATTTTACCAACAGGCCATTCAGATGTAAAAGTCTTGGGTCGAAGCATGCAATGACTGCTTGTCTCTGTGTACGTATGTTAAGTTCGTTAAAGGTGGTTTTCAGGAGAGCTACTCTTTCCTCGTTTAGCTTTTTGCAGGAGCATATCAGATGTTCTATATCTTCTTTCCGTGAGCCACACAGCCTGCATGTGGGCCCGCAGTTCTTTCTCAGCCAGGGTTGTAAGTGGGGTATGGCTGGTAAGACTCTGAGCCTATGTTTTAAAAATGCTTCTTTTGATTTCCTGCAGTAACCCAGTCCGAAGTATGCCTGTAACCCGGGCGATTTATAAGAGCTCAATATCATCCATGCGTGGCGTCTGTGAGCAAAGGTGGCTTTATCCTCTATAAAGGAGTCGCTTTATGTTCTTATTTACATCTCATTTAAATTGTGTGTTCAGAAGAGAAATTTCCCATAGAGTTTTTAGGCCTCTCTTTGCTAGTAGTTTTTTGCAAGTGCAGTGGAACTGCCGCGCAGGTTTTCCCAAAGCTGGTGATTCAGTGTGTTTTCAGGCGAGTTCTTTATTTTGTACCAGCATTTGATGTATGATCCTCGCCTTGCGAGTAGTTGCTTGATTAAACCAAATTCTAGCCGGATTTGAGCCTGTGAGGTGTATGATGGTAGGTTTAAGAGGACTCTATAAGCTTTTGAGATAGTTATGTCCAGCAGTTTTGCGTCTGTACCTCTTAAGGCTTCACTACCGTAAGTAATTGATGACTCAATTTTTGCTTGGGCAACACGCAGTAGTGGCAGAAGAGTTGGCCCGGACAGATTGGTTTTGAGTTGTCTGAGAGTTGTTGCGATCAGCATACCTTTCCTCTTGGTGGCCTCAAGATGTTTTGAAAAATGGCCGCCCATGTCGACAATGACGCCAAGATATTTATATTCAGAGCAGTTCTCTATTGCCCTTGTCCCAAAGGACCAGGAGAAGGATTTTTATTTCCGGATATTGTCAGTATTTTGGTTTGTTCGATGTTGACTTCGAGCAGGTTATCCTCAGCGTATCCGTGCAGTACATTGATAAGGTGTTGCAGACCTACCTTGGTGTGACTAATCAAAACCACGTTGTCTGCATAGGATATGCTGGGCAAGGTTCGACCCCCCCAAACGAGGGGCGTGTGTGTTGCAGGCCTCTAGAGCTGGTGGCAAATCGGCTGTGTATAGATTGAAGAGAGTTGGTGCTAAAACGCACGCCTGCTTAAGGCCTTTTGTTGTTGTTATGCGCCTTGAAAGGTGGGTGCCATTTCCGAGCTTCACTTGGACCCATGTGTTGGAGTGCAGTTCAATCAGTAGATTTAAGAGTGGTGCAGGAATCCCCCATAGAGCTAATTTCCTCCACAGATTTGCTTGATTGACATTGTCAAAGGCTGCTTTGAAATCTACAAAACAGAAGTGGAGACTTTGTTTGGTCTGTTTTGCTTTCTCAATAAATAGTGATAAAGCTAAAAGATTTGTTGTTGTTCCAGCATCTCTACAAAATCCTGTTTGGCTAGGCGGAATTAAGTTGTTCTTGGTAGCCCATTCACGCAGCTGAATCAATAGTAGCCCTGCAAAATACTTTGCCTCAATATCCAATAGAGCGATCAGGCGATAGTTTTTAGGAAGAGCTCTGTCGCCTGCTTTATATATTGGTGAGATAACTGAGCCCTTCCATGATGCTGGGAGGCCCCCAGACAGGCTGGCTGAGATGAAGAGTGGGGTCAGAATTTCTGACCAATAATCCGGGTCGTGTTTGAAAAGCGCTGGTGGTATTCCATTTGGCCCTGGCGCTCCATCTTTTCTCCCTTTGGAAATTAGATCCCTGATTGTAGCAGCGCTGATTTCAGGTGGTGCCTCTTCATGTAGTGTTATTGTTTGCTGTGGGTTGGCCGCCTGAACATCCTGGCGCCTGATGGTTCCTACAGCCTGTTGATTAAAGTGAGTAGCTAAAAAGAGTTCCCAGGACTCATCTGTTACATGTGATGTTATACCTCCGTGTTTTGGGTTTTGGAATTTATTCAGGGTGGACCAGAAGCACGCACTATTGTTTACTTTAATGTTGCAGTGAAGTTTAGCCCAAAAGTCATCTTCTTTGCATCTTTTGATCTCCCATTTAAGTTTTTTAAGATCAGCCTTTCGTCTGCGAAGCTGTTGAAAAATGCCCATGCCCCCCGATGTGTCCTCTGCAGCCTTAGTAGTTTATTTATGCCATTTTTTGATGTTTCAGGGCCGATTTCTGAGCACTGGATATCTTCCCTGTGATCATTGAACCGTGAGACGGATGGTGCCAAACTATGGTAGAGTAAAGGTTTAAAAATACGTCCGTGAAGATCTCCCATAGGGCTATAGGATTGCCCATGGGGTATTTCAGACTGTTTATTTGAAATTTTGCTGCTAAGAGTACCTCCTTTGTATTTGCCACTGAGGACTTAATTCTTTTAAGGGTTATTGTGTGGCAAGCTTGGAATCCTGTAGGATTGGGGAGGGTTAAGTCTGGAGAGGCTAGAATGGAGACTTCCTGAGGTCGGTGGTCACTGTCTCCTTTATCTCCTAGGCTGAAGTTTAATGTATGATGGAAAAATGGGAGAGATACTAGAGTGTAGTCAATTATGGAAGACGTGTTACCTGAGTGGAATGAGGCGGCAGATGGTGAATCGTCGGCAAATCTTCCATTTAAAACTCTCAGCCCTAAGTGCTCCATCTCTTCTAGAAGCTCCTTTCCCATTTTGGGGATTTTTCCCTGGCCATTGGTGGATTGGGTTGGAATATTCCAATAGGAGGACTGAGCTTGAATGTCATTGTTTATGGACAATGAAGTAGAGAAAACCAACCAAACAGAGACTTACAACAACCTATCTCAAGAAGAACAGGCAGCTCTGAAAACCCTCCGAGACAATGACAACATTACCATCAAACCCGCCGACAAAGGCGGAGGGATTGTGATTCAGGACACCCAGGCTTACCGAGCAGAGTGCCAGAGACTCCTCGAAGACAACCATAATTACAGACGCCTTGACAGCGACCCTTCCAACCAACTCAAGCTAACAAACACCAACCTGGTGACTAAAGCTGCAAACAACAACCACATCTCCAAACAGGAGGCCACCTTCCTCTGCAACACACAAGCCCGGATACCGTACTTTTACACAGTACCGAAGGTACACAATGAAACAAGACCACCCCCGGGACGGCCGATTGTCTCAGGCTGCAACTCACTCCTAGAGCCTCTCTCCAGGTTTTGTGACTTTTTTCTTAACCCTCTAGTACAAGCTGCAACCACTTACATCAAGGACACCAAACATCTCCTGTCCCTCCTTCAAGACCTGGGCTTTAACCCCACAACCCAGTTACTTGTGGGTCTGGACATTGAAAGCCTATACACAAGCCTGCCTCAAGATGACACCCTCAAGGTCTTAGAGAGAACTCTGACCAACTCACAATGGGAACACACCACACCAAGAGAATTTGTCCTAGACTGCGCCAGACTGGCATTAAAAGAAAACATTTTTGAATTTGAGGGAACATACTATCTCCAAACAAACGGAACTTCTATGGGCAGTATTTTTGCTCCCAGCGTGGAGCAGGTACACATCCTCGAGCCCAACAACCCGTTCACGGAATCAATACTTTTCTGGTGTCGATACATTGATGACGTCCTCATGATATGGGAAGGCTTGGAGGAATCCTTGAAGACCTTCCTGACCTGGCTCAACACACGTGATCCCCACCCACGCTTCACGTACACCAGCAGCAAAGACCAGTTACCTTTCCTGGACCTACTGATCAAGGCCGCCAATGGTAAACTGTCAACCACCACATATTACAAACCCACGGCTAGAAATTCACAACTGGCCTTTGAAAGTTTCCACCCACGACCACTAAGGGAGAACCTGCCCTATGGCCAATTTCTACGCATAAGGCGCAATTGCAGCAATAAGGAGGACTACAACACACAGGCCACAGACCTCTCCCACAGATTACAACAACGGGGTTACCCAACAAGGGTCATCAACAGGACCAAAAAACGTGCAAAGAACCAAAATAGAGACACCCTCCTGGAAACACCGACCCGTCAAGAAACAACAACACCATTGACCTGTGTCACCATGTACAACCCTATCTCCAATACAGTGGCTAAATCATTAAGAAAAATTGGAGAATCATCAACACGGGCAAACGAGACTGGGACCTGCCCCTTTTCGCCTATAAAAAACCGAGCAGCCTACGGGATCAACTCATCTCCACGCGGCCGAGAACCATGGAAACCATCACCAACCCCACACTACATCAAGTGTGGAACCTCCCTAAAGTCACAGGTCACTACCCCTGTGGCGACTGCAGCATCTGCCACCTCACGACACATACCAAAACCCTCGATCTGGAAACCGGAAAAACATGGCACCAATGTAAGCACACGAACTGTAATTCAACCAATCTAGTGTACTTGATTGAATGCCCATGCCAGCTCCGTTACGTGGGGATGACCACGAGAAAAATATGCACCAGAATCACTGAACACAGAAGTACAATTCAGTGCAAGAAGACTATCAGCAAACTCACAGACCACTTCCTTAGGTTTGGACATACCACCAATGACCTCAGATGGACGGTCATTGAACAGATCCCTGTCCACCCTACAGACAACGAGAAGCAGCTACTGTCCAAAGAACAACACTGGCTCTACAGATTGTCCACCCACACGGAGGGACTGAATGATAATATTCCGTGGAACAGCCTCAGCAGATGAGGCCCCCCATCCCCTCCCCCTTCTCAATCTAAGGGACAACATCAGATCCCGCCAACTGATGCCATGTGAACCTTACTGCAGCCGGCAGGGCATCTAAACTCGATGCCTTGCCTGGACCCACTACACTGTGCCAGGGTATACACCCACACAAGACCATAATGACCCCACGGTGTACCCCTCATACACATACTCATGAGCCCCCACACAGTGGGTTCATCACCCCCATTTTTTAGCAGGGCCAATATGCAGCAACATCCCTGCATATGAACACACGTTACCTTCTTAGCCCCGCCTAGTTGCCGCTTACATTTAAATAGAGAGGGTGCCCCCCTTTGCAGTGCACAGATAGAGCACGACTCCCCCTAATGGGTTAGCACTCCCCTAAATAATCCGCACATTTGCACACACATGTTAGCAACTTAGACATCCAATTGCACCTTGGAAATAATTTAGAGAGAGCGCTACATACACCTGCATGCGAGTCTTTCTTCCATTTCCTCTACTACAGGCACCTCCTCGAGACAACAGGAAGATGAATACGCCCCATGACTCGTGCCCAGGCCAGAACATCTGACCCAGCTAACAAGCAACACCTGGCCTTTCCCACAGGTATTTAAGCGCTCTCTACACTGAAGCTCATTTCTCACGGAGCCTCTGCCCGGACAACAGGTTCATTGAGGGTCCAGCAACTTTGCGCATTAAGTATCTGAACTTGACCAAGCTAACGGTACAGCCACCTTTCATGCTGCCCCCGGCCGTGTCTGTGTGTGCATCCTTTTTACCGTTACCTTGTTGGGTGCATATCACCCACCTCCCCCAACAGCCTTTTTCCTTTTCTTCCCCCTATTTAGAGTGCACATGGTCCTGGCCCCCGGCTGAGCTCCATGCTGAGTTGTTCGCTATAATCTGGTGTAAGCAACTCTACTTTACTGTTTTTACCAACACTGGTTACAGTACATAGGCCTAATTTCACACACAATAATGCATATTGTGAGACCGGCCACTCTTTCACTGCCCGCCACTGACGCCAACACTACCGCCTTGTCCGTGGTCACCTCTAGGCACTTAGTACGGCCTCACTATAAGCTTTTAGCCCACTACTAGGAGCCTTTACTTAAATGTTATGTCTGTCCCCTTTTTTTACCCCCTACAGGTACAACCCGAGAGGAAACACCTCTTGCACATATAAGCACCGTAGCGTGTGCTTTACACAAAGGGCACTGACAAACTCATAACAACCCCTGTAACACCCCACACATATAAGGTCCTGACAAAAGCCAGTAGAAGAAAAGGCCTGGCTGAAACTAGTTGACTGCACAGGACGTCAGAGACAATAAGCCTACCGTGGACGTCCGATAGCCTTTGTTTTTATTGACTACCTGGGGCCCACCATTAAAACAGTCTTAAGGACACCCAGGACAGTATTTTAAACCTCACTCAGAGCACACCCACAGCACCCTCACGAACCAAAAAAACCCGCTCCGCAGTAATCTGGTGTCGAAGCACACCTGAGGTATACTCGGAACCTCGGGTGGGGCCCAATGATGAAGCATGCCACCAACTAGGTTGGTGGGTGAGGGCCTTCATAAAAACCTAATGGTTTTCCCCCACCCGCAAACATACAAACAATTTAAACAAGAGCTAGTTCTCATTGATTATTAACAAGGCCATCTTGTAATGTCACAGTGAACCCGGGAACACTGATTCTGCCCACATTGTATTTTCTGTTTATTGTGTTGGACCTCACCAATTACGGTCAGAGTGTCTAAACAATAACGATTTAGTTTACATATATGAAAATATAGGAAATAGCTAAAATCGTATTCAAAGAACAACTATTGTTAGATAACACCCTACATGCACAAGCCATACGTATATAAAAATGGCGGCCATCTTATAATGTCACAATAGACCCGAGAATACTAATTCTACCCGCATTATATTCCCTATTTAGTGTTTTGGACTTTGTCAATTACGGTCAAACTATCTGTACAATGATAACGGTTTGATATGCATATAAAAATAAGAAATAACTAAACTCGCAATCATTAATTATAATTCTAAATTTTAAATACGTGTTATTTAAATAATAACCTGATTTTTCATAAAACAAGTTAGGGGCATATCTGATCTTAATGACTTCTTATTTATTATATGAAGTCCATATTGCGTAATATATGACAAAGGTCAAAAGAATTGCCCAAACACCTGTCAGACATGTTGTGGTTAGGCATAAGTATATAGGCTAGACCACGTTAGTGGTCTCAATATCATTTACAATAATAAGACAGTGGGCACACTACGGAATATATGCGTAGTAATGAATTGGTTCCAAATGTCAATATAGGGAACCATAGTTTCAAACACCATATAAAAAAAGCACATCCACATCATAGCACCCAATATCTCACTATAGATTACTATCACTTATCCACGGCAGTGTCAAATTCCATTACAATAAGAGGTTCAATGACAATTCATATAGATGAGTAGGTCATATGATGTCCTGAGTCCAAAATAATAACACATAACTTTTATTCTGTGAGCCACATAGCAATTGGTTTCAACCCATTAATGTGTGTAGCATCAATTATAAACACGCTCTTTATTTAAAAAGGTCAGTTCATCTGACTAGATAATCATCCATAAGTTCCAAAATTAGAACGTTGTACAGATCATAGTTGTTTATTGTTCAGTGAGCAAGACACATGAACATATTTCTGTTTTTCTACTTAAAAAATATTTTATTTAAGAGATATTAACCAAGAAACTCACAAAAAAAAGTGATGTAGCTCATAATTAATGTTGAGGCCAAACCTCACAGTCCTGAGACGGCATATCCATGACGCCTCTCGATGCCTGAGCATCAACTCCCTATTGCCTCCTCTTTCAGGCATTTTGACATGGTCAATGCCACAGAAGGTAAAGTCCTTATCATTCGGATGTTCACATTGTACATGCATGGCAACAGGGTATTTCACATCCCAATTTTTTATAGCTCTTGCATGTTCTTGAATTCGCAGTTTAAGACTACGAATGCTGCTACCGATGTATATCCTGTTACAGGCGCATGTAATCATATACACCGTAAATGTTGTATTGCAGTTAATGAAGCAATTTATTGAGAATTCTCTTGATTTGCCACTGCTAAACTTTTTTGCCTTATTCTGACCAAATTTGCATATACAGCAGTTGCTGGTATCCTTTATAAACAATCTCAAGTCAAGGAACTCTATATTGGTCTTAGAGTATTGAATAATCAGCTTCACATGGAAGCTGTTCATGTTCAAATATTCATGGTACATATTCAGTTTTTCAACTGTTCCATGCCATATCATAATGATATCATCAATATAGCGTCCGTAAAAAATTATGCTGTTGCTCCACATGTGTGCCCCTGGGCCCCAGACATGCTCCACCTCATACAGCCCCATGAAGAGGTTAGCATAAGAAGGAGTAAATCTGGATTCTAGAAAAAGAAATTAAAGAGAGCAGTTTAAAAGACGTGATACAAAAGAATATGGATATCCTGAAAAAGGAATTAAACAGTTATCAAATGTATCTTAAAGAACAAAACAAGAAAAAAATACAAAGGGATGAAGGCGATTACAAAAGGGGAAGTATTTTTACGTTCGCAAGAAAATACGATGACTGGGTTCCAAAAGCACAAGGCGCGTGAAGGGCATTACGGAGTAATGGCGTTTTTTTCATTTCCGGGTGTTGAGTAATAAAATGACCGTCGGCGAGTGCCCGGTTTCGAATAGAAACACGAGGACCACCAGAATTGCGGGTTATTATGCCATTGCGGGTGAGTGTCATTGGGTTGTGACAATGCTATAAGTAATTTTTTTTAAAACACTTTCCTCTTGTTTCGTTTTATGCATATATGATTAAAAAAATTAAGGCATAACATGAAATACATTAACATAGATAAAACAAAACAGGTCTGGTCTTAGAATAATTGTGATATCACAGTTTGAAGTCCATAAAAACTGCATAGATACGACACTATGTATTACATGTAATAGGTCGAGGGATGGTTAAGATGGCCGCCGTTGTTGTTGTCTTTTATCCCTACAAAAACAAACTGGCTGTGTTTGCCTATATTATGATTCAAAAGTTTACAGACTTTGACTCTAAAGTTAAAACTTCATGCATTCGCTTTGGTGGCGCTCATTGGGCGTTATCGAGCAACTGTTGCTCTTCACCTTTGGATGGTGGTTTTAATAGAAAAAAGACTACCTTTGGGTGCTCGGTTTCGAATAGAAACACGAGGACCACGAGCGAATGTCATCGAGATGTAATAGGGCTATATAGAATTTTGAAAACACTATTTTTCTGTCCCGTTTCGTGTATATATTATATTAATAACTAAAACACAATATGAATTATATTAGTACAGATAAAGTAAAACAGGTTTGGACATAGAATGATCATAACATTATAAGCCTGAAGCTCACAAACGCTTAGCAGAAACAATAATATGCATTATATATAACGAGTGGAGGGATGGTTAAGATGGCTGCCATTGTTGTTTTCATCACAGCAAAAAATGCTTGTTCACATGATGATTTTAATTTGTCGATCATCATGTATTTTTACATACAGAGCTGGCTAATAGATCCTTGCTAGTACAATACTGTTGTCTGATATGCATACTGACCTCCTTTAGATTGACAAAGTGTGAAATAATAGTTTGATGTGGTGGGTTTGTTATGATGGCCACCACATCAATATACCAATATACCATGTGATCAGGTGACTGTGATGGGGCCAATAGGTGTTTTTTACTGCATTCTATAGCGAAGTGAAAACTACATATGATGGCACTATTACTATAAATATGGATTGATAATTGTTCTGATTATTGCAGAATATGGTGTGATACTATATATAGATCACTTTGGTTTCTGCTCTCGCCTTTAGAGATCATTTAACTTAATAATAACATGTGTGGGATATTTTAAATATATGGTTTCTTTGGTCTTCAAATGAAATATGGTTTATTATAGAATTGTATTAAAAATAAGGTATCGATGATGTAGAATTATGGGCGTGGATAAAAACCAGGTGTTATTCAACCATTTAATTAAATATAAATGAAATATAGATGGATGAGATATTGTTTAATAATCTATATGTTTATCATTTTCGACATGTAATAAGAATACAAAAGCCTTGCGTATATTGGATTGTCTAACACTTGACCTGCTTAAACATCTATATGAATATACTTTGTGTCACTTTGTGAAGGTATGATATTCATTACAGGTGTCAAATAATTTATGAAGCTCTTTTTTTAAATAACAATGCATTTCAGATTAAATTTATGAGTGGTTTTGCTGTAATGCTCATTATTCTGCACTATATATATTTTTCAAATGATTGTCTTCAATGAGATGTAATATATATAGGTTCATGTATAACTTAAAGATATACTTATTTATTTTATTCAAACAAACCCTCAATACTTTCCAATTCTTTTAATATGTGTGTTTGTTGGTTATGATATATTGATAGTGTTCTATATGTAAGAACTTCTTTTTAAATTTGTGTTTGTATGTATTTTTCAATAGGCCTGAAGAAGTCTCTATGGGAGACGAAACGTGTTGGCTATGAGTCTTTGCCTTTGAGAAAATAAAGAGAAATCCTTTTAAGAAAAATAAAGAAAATCTTTTTCAAGAAATTACACATCTGGATTTGGATGTTATTCCTTGTGCCCTTTGTCTTGACTCTAATGTGGACTTTCTATACTATGATGTACAGTGCTGGACCATTTTGCATGTAATGTTGTTGTAGGACTTGTTCCTAGTTAAGGAGTATAGAGGGGAGTGCTCCACGGTTCCTTGCACTACTTGACATTTTGGGACACTATTCATTTGTTAGGTGCGGTCTTTTAGCCTCTACCCTCATCTGTTTGGTATATATTGAAATAAACTGTTTACTTAATTACTAATTAAATATTAACAAAAATAATTGTATAATTTAAATTCCTTCCCAAACTATTCCCCTACAAACCTAATTACATGCTAGTAAATTATAAATTACTAATTATATGCAAAAACGAGTAATTATACATTAAAAATGACAAACTATACTTAAATGTTTTAAAACAATCATATTAATAAAACAAACACCTACATTAATATAATTAATATATATATATTTAGTTAACATAAAAAATGATTGAAATACAACTATATTAATGTAAACAATATTACATACTAGAATATTTTAAAAAATGATATTAGATCCATACAAAAATGACATTCTTAGCTTCTAAATTCTATTCCTCAAATATTTTGACAATATATTTGACACAATATCTATGGAATTTGATATTTGTGAAAAACTATTCCTGTCTTTCACTGTTTAGGTGTGTCTCACATTTGTCATGAGTAGTGAGTGACAGCACTCTAGTTGTTCAGCAGAAATCTGTGTTAAAGCTGCAGTAACACACTGGTGAATCAGCCTATAGTATGATGTTGCTTTTTGAAGTTCATATTTCATTCAGCAAGTCAGTCTTTTTTAATCACATTGATGAGATATTTGTGAACCTCTAGAAATGGTTGTCTTAAATTTTGCTTCTGGAGCACTAACCATCATTTTCAAGAAAAATGAATGAGGGAAAACCCTTTTATCTCAAATATGGTTCATTGGTTACTAGTATCAGCATTTTTTTAAGGCTGAAATCACCTTAGCACTCACTACAGTTCTTAAACTTACTATAGCAAAACCAATAAATTATTTTACACCGGATTTTAACTATCTGATTTGCAATAGTATTATTATCTTAGGAGGAGTGCACTTCGATATAGACATTGACTGGAGTGGAGGAGGGGCTTTCACTTTGCCTCTGATCCTCTGACTTCCACTGGTCAATAAATACCTGGAAGTGCTTTCTGTCTTGGGTAATATTTATTAATATTTAACAGAAAAAAAGTTGGCTGAACTTCATAGGATGACGAAGTTTGAATATGCTACTATGTATGAAGAGACCTGCAGATCCATGTTGGGAACTGTGGACTAAACAATATTCAGTCTTCTTTTGTGATGTGTTTGTAGCACCTGAATGCCAGCTGTTTAAATTCTACCCCCACCAATCTAAAGGAACTGCTAGATTTTGATGTATCTAAGATACATCAAGCAAACCAGAAAAAAATCTTAAATTACTGAAAAAGTGAAGCTGAATATGATGATTGCTATGTCCTTGCTTTCTCCTCATCAGCACAAAAGTGCTTAACAACACTGTCTTGAGATGCAATCAAGAAATACAAAACAATCAAAAACATAAATCTGTTGTAATTCCAAGACTGAGTTTTTGGAATATTGAGGAGTATCTTGCTGTGAGTCAGGGAGCTGAGCGGGTTTAACCACTGCCATAGTTTGCGTTTGGAATCACTTTGTACTACTTACTGGCACTATAGTGCCAATAATATACATATTAGACTGCAAGCATTGCATTTACTAGGTGAATAGGTGATACCTGTGCAAGCACATGTGTGACATTCCAAAATGTATGGTGCCTAACATCCCTTTTGCATTTTTCTGATATTTATCTAGTTCTTAAGAGAGGCAAGATCTTGCCCATCCCCATGGGTCTCTCAAATAATCCATGCATCCTCAACCAGAGAAGAACCTGCAATTGCCTCTTTCCCTCCATGCCCTTGGTGGTTATTAGTTGTTTTAGTGGTCCAGAAAATTCTGTTAGAAGACAGTTATCACAATCAGCATCTCAATATTCCTCACATTTGTAGTGAGGGCCATCCTCATGCCTAGAGTTTACTTAACAAGATGTCACCTACAAGAAAGTCAGTGCTATCGTTTTTTTCACATTAGCCTATCATGTTTAGGTGTCTGCTAGGCATCCCTGAGACTGATTTATTCCTTGAGCACTCAGTGAAAGCAGTACCTTGTGGAGGTAGCACCACATCCATCAAAGGGTGGTCTTCGCAATATACCTATAGTGTGGTGTGTCCGTCAGAGGACATACCACACTATAGGTATATTGTGGAGATCGCCCTTTGACTAATGTATGACTACATGGGGGACACCTGGTGCTATCTCCATGGGGTACTGCTTTACCTGAATTAGGGTGCCTCATTCAAGTGAACATTTTAAAATGATCATCAGCAAACATTTCAATAAAGTTGCTTCATGATGTATGCTTAGCTGTATGGATAGTGTCAATATTAGGTAGGAATCCAGGTCCTGATGAATGTCACAGACCCTGTTAAAGTGCCACCTGGCAGAAACATGTGACTTATATGGTGCAGTAGTACTAATTCTCCTTTACCACCATTTACTTTCTTTTAACCATCTCCTTAGAGGGATAAATCTGTTTCAGAAATACCCATGAGATTTTTAATCACACTTCATAGGATCCCTGATTTCTCTACCTACTCACTGAAAATTTTGCTTTTCTTATTTAAGAAAGCCCACTCACCATTAGAACCATTTTTGGTGAGCGAGGAAGCCCATGTCTGAAGCATTACACCTGGGTAGGTGTGTGAGAGTTTACCTAACATTTTTTTCAATTCTCACTGTGGACTAACACACGACATACAGGTACTGTTTCAACCCCAAGGATAAATTGTTCACCTTTGGGCTCATTATTTAATAGTCGGGTTTCGCTTTTTGTATTTCTGAGTATATATTGAAGGGTGCAAACCCCTATGCCCTGATTCCTCTTGTTCCTCATCTCTGATTACTGAGGGTTTTTTTCTGGGAATATTTTACATTTCTTATACTTAGTGGAGACCTCTGCAACCGGAGCTGAAATCTCATCGATCCTAACAGAGATCTCCGCATGTGGGAGGGCGAACTCCACATGGAAGGGCATAGGACAATTACATATACCTGAACCAAATCCCACCACACACCTAATGCCGTTTCCCTTCCAACAACATAAATTCTGCCCATACAGTTTGTATTGTCCCTCTTCATCTCTCAGATCACGCAGCCCTCACATTCTTCTGGATAAACGCAGCTCCGAATTTTGAAGAAGAGAAACTTCACTGTAGAGGAGACAGTCTTTGTAGTTACATTTGTGGTAAAAGACTACAAATGACTCCATAGTCCACCTTCATTCACTCTCAGTGGACCATAGATGACAGATTTATGGCAGGAATGGACAGACTCTGTCAATGCATTGGGGGAGGAGACGCATACTGTGGGGGATATTAAAAAGGTGTGTGAAGGAGAAGTTTTCCAGGATTCAGATGGCACAATCTCTTACTAGAGAGGCATCAGGATCCCCCCTCAATTTCATTCCCATAGAGAAAGCTGTCCTTGCAACAATGCACCCTCACCTACTATATGGGCTACCTCTTTTAGACAATACTAATGTAGTGCTAAGTAAGTAAACCTCTCTCTCACTAAAAACGGACATCCTTCAATCACTCACCTATATCTGCCCTTTGCCCATACCTACCATTGTTAGGCACACATCACATACATACTCCTCAAAACAAATCCTTCTAACACCCTATACATTTTTTATTTCATTTATTTGTACTCTTTTCATACACACACTCTTTCACGTAGATAGCTTTCTTAGGCTGAGAAAGAAGTATTTGTAATTCCAGTTCAATTGCAGCACGGCAACACACAGCACAGGCCTCTCAATACAACACACCTACACACAAAGGTATGTCCTCATACTACCAATGTCATTACAACACTATAGGGGGTTTCTATCACTATTTTACAATGTGTTTTCTTAATGACTTATAATTACAGTGAAATCTGGCATTGCCATTTATATTGTTAAACCATTATAAATTCATTCACTTTCTTTTTTTCCCTTTTAAGTACCTGTGTTGTTGTCCCCTCCACCACCCACCATAATATGTACTTCCCCTACAACTGCATCAAAATCCAGACTACCACCACTTAGCTCACAGGTGATAAAGGCTGGTATGTAAAAGGTCTGCTCATTTGGGTCTGGGTCTAAACTATTTATTTATTTATAACTGTACATATGGTGTCTCAAACTCCTATTTGCACCCTGATCAATGTGTAATGCATTGTTGATTACGTTATATTTTGCCTGATTAAATTGCCATTAGACTTGGCATTGCAAGGGAACCCTAAAAGATATCTGTTAGGCCTTGTCTTAATTTGCAAGAGAGGAATCTTTGCGGGCCTCAAACTTTATATTCAAACCATCGAAACATCCTCATCCTGTTTAATGTAGGGTGGCATACTCCTATACATATGTTATTTCTTTTCTATGAGCTTCTGCCATACTAAAGCCCTTGTGTCCACCTTGTAAAAACCAACATTGAAGATATCAGGGGAAATCCTGGGAGCAGCAATTAGACCCTCACCATCAATCAGTCGGGTAAATCTGGGAACCTCTGATCTTTAACTTCTACATCTCATCATTATTCCTTTCACTAACTTGTATTTTATATTTTTAAATTTATATAAAAAAATGTAAAGTGTTTTTTGTTTTGATTGTTTTCCTTACAGGTACGTGCCTCTATTGTGTTAGCATTTGTGTTCAAGAACACTTTTATAGTATTAATTTGGGGAGAGTTGGGTAAGCAGTGTGTCGTGAAGTGGGATTCTTTTCAAATTAGGTAAATCTCCAGGACTCAATGATATAGTTAGGCTCATTATTTACGCTGTTAACACAATGATTCGTTTAATAATCTGTATGTGAGAAATGTCAGCCTTAGATACACTTAAGGTATGAGAGATTTCACTAACCCCGGGAGGGTAACTCCGCTCCGCCAGTGGAGTTTCCGGCGTTTTGCCTACTCCGCGTTCCGTTGCAAAAGCGGAGCTTAGACAAAACTCCGACTCCGTGGCACAGCGAAGTTAGCCAGCCCCTCCACTCCCTGCACGTGGAAGACATACAACGTAGGGGTTATCTAAGAAGAAGGTCGGCGAGGACGAGGAAGGAGAGTGCCTGTGGTGAGGAGTCAGCCACGGCAGGTAAGTACCTTTTTTAAACATTATAATTACTTTGGGAGTTGGAAGGGAACGTAGCGAAGTTCCACGGAGTTGTTTTCCAACTCCTTGGAACTCCGCGTAGAGGCACTCCGCCTGCTCCGCCCGGCCTTAGATTTCAGCCAACACCAGTTTGGACCCCTGTGACCAGGCCTGGGGCTTTCTCAAGGCTGTATGATATTTGTAACAATAAGCCATACATTTAAACAGTCAGTAAGTATATCAGACTTCCAGAAATTAAACATCCTGATTTGAGCTAGTGAGTTGATATTTTCAAACTATAATAATTCCATACATTCACCAAACCTTTGTTATATGTATTTTTCTGTTGACATGGTAAGAAACTTATAAATGTTCTAGAACATAGTCACTTCTAGTATTGTTTAGAACTTTAGACACAAAACTGTATTTGATGTATTTCACCTTTGTACATCTTCTTGCGGACACTGGGGACATTACACTGGATGATGATGTAGAACCATTTACATACGAAGGGCAGTAGGCAATCTAAGTAGAGAATCAAACCCTCCTACAATGCATGATTTCACAATGAATACCATTACAACACATTCCCATAGACCAACATTATAACTACCATTACAACGCATGCCGTTATAACGCACGCTATTACAATACACACCGTCACAACGCGACGTTAGAAACCATGCAGAAATAGTTTTTTAAGCCCCAAAAATGTTTAACACTGCTTTTTAAGTCGAAATAGACGGAAGAATTTGTTAATTTATATTTTTCTGTATATATCAACTGTAAAACAAATGCATCCATGTAATGCTAATAGCAAAAACAGCAGGTGCCTTACAAAATAAAATGTAAGTGGCCTTTCTCTCTTTTTACTAAATCTCTGCATTTGGTGACCTACCAAAATGGCTGTAGTTCTAATCATGAAAGGAAAAAAACTATATTTCTAAACATTTTGTATTAAATGTAGTTTCTGCTAGAATTTAAATCTCAGTTAAAAATACAATCAAACTCATATTTTGTTTTCAATTATGATTCACCACACAAAAACGAATAAATTAAGCTGTCCACCATTTTGTGCTCAGTGGAACACTCCCTTCACTGGTATCCACACGCATTGGAGCAAGGAGGAAAAGAAAGACAGTTTGCTTTTGAACACTGCCACCTACAGAACAAGTTAGTAAAACAGTTATGTAGGAGAGTAGGATCTGCACTTATGTTGCCCCCACTTTTTTTCTGATGTATACACTGGTTTCTGGCTATAGTCTGGCTGGGTCCCTGCTAATCGGGGCCCCAGTCTCTGTTCTCTCTAAACGACTTGGTGTGCCTATTAGATGCATTAGTGATTGGATACTGTGGTACCTTATGAGCCCCTAGTATATGGTACCTTAGGTACCTAGGACATAGGCACTTCACAGGCCTACCAGGGGCTGAAGCATGTATTATGCCACCCCTGGGAAGCAGACTCAATCTGACACCACAGGCCTGCTACTGCAGCCTGGGTGAGGTAGTGTTAGCACTTCTCACTGAGGTATAGGTTTCTATATCTCACCATACACACACATATAAACCTATCAGTCACCCCTAAGGCAGGCCCTATCAATCCTGAGGGCAGGGTGCTTGGTTTACAATGTGAGGGGGTGCCTCTGAATGAGCAGGACCCCTCTGCAGCTGGCAGAGTCTATTCTCTGTGGCTGTTTGTGTATGCGGTTAAACCATATACTCTTAAGTGCATTATAACCTCCCGGTTAATGCTAACTTTGGAATGACTGCATCAAAACATGTCGTGTTTGGTGTCAAACATCTTGGAATCATACCCCCACACCAGTAACTGGTGTGGGAGTATGATCCCACCCTTCTAGAGGGGATGACATGTACCTACTGTGGTAACACGGTAGAAATCTGAAAGAGCCCTGGCATCACAAAATGGATGCCACCAGCACAGACACTGGGCTGCCCTCCTGCTGCTGACAGAAACTCGCAGTGGAGGAGGCCCAACAATAGGCATCCTGTCACAGGGAGGTGTTACTACCTTCCAGACAGGATTTAGTGTATTGGGGCTGGGTGGGTGCACTCTTAGAGTGCTTTGAAGTCCTGCACTGGGGGAGCAGTAGGCTCCTCTGTGCATATGCCAGCTCAAACCGGTTCGGGGGCTACCTGCCCTTGCTCTGGCACAAAACTGGACAAAGGGAAGTGGGTGTAACCACCCCTACCCTAACCGTCCCAGAGGAGTGGTCATAAAGCTAGTCCCTCCCCTATCTTCACTATAAGATAGGTACACCTTGCCATTGCAGGTTAGATAACCCTGGACGACGCTTTACAAGAAGAATTCTGGCCCTTCGATGTTCCACTACCTTTGGAAGACAGAAGAATTTCCCTTGGAGTCGAGGAATGACTCCCCTGCTTGGCAGGCACCAAAACTTGAAACAACGGTTGCATACTTTCCTGCTCCCGCTAGAGTCCGAAGTCCCTGCAGCCCCAGAAGTAGATTTCCTTACTTCTCGACTGCCATTGTGAGTCCCCAGCAAAGCTGTGGCGAGTGGACCCCACGAGTGATGAGGAACAGCAATACCCGGGTGCCATGCACTATTGTCAACTTCAACCCCTTCACAATGTTCTACGAACTTGTGCATTGGACCAGACTTGCTGTTGCCAAGGCTTGTTGGCTCCAATCTGATTGCCGACACCGCAGTCAGCTGCAGACTTTGTGGGACACTCCGAATCCAGCTGCTGGTCATCGTCGATGCCTCCTGGTCCTCGTGAGCGAAGAGTCAAAACACCCTTGATCACCTGAAATCACCCAACATGTGTGGGCATCCATCTTCCTGGCCCCGGGTCACTGGCAAGTGACTGTGAACACTGTCCCTTCAATTTTCAGGTCTTCTACATCTTGAGTCCAGCCTTGGATTCCACCAGACACTTCTTCAGTCGTCGCAAGCAGCAAGTCTTCTTTGGTCTCCATAGAAAACAGCGACGGGACCCGAGTGTGTGTTGGCCCTCGAATTACTTACCTTGTAAGTGGCTTGCTTTGTAGACTTCCTCGAAGTACCCTAAAACTTTAAAAATCAAACCGCGACTTGTTCCATTATAATCAATAGGGAACCCGCGTCTGTGTTCACACACTGCATGCGTCTCCCGTGGGTCTGTTATTTACCTGTTTTCACTGCAGTAGTGAAGCCCCAGCGATTCTACAGACCCTGTCATTCTGCAAGTCGACTTTTCTAAACCTCTTTTTTAGTATATGGTCTGGTACGCCCCTAGGGTCCCAGACATATTTGTGCTTAACTTATTGTGAAACAATGATATTTTAATGTGTTCCTGGCTTCTAATCTCATAAAGAGATTAGTAGCGTGTGTCTAGAAATAAATACATATATATTTGATATATATATCGGTGTGGTGTCCTTTCATTTGGTAATTCAAGAGATTATAAGGTAAAACAAACTGCTTTACATTCCTCTGAGACTTAGCCTGAAGGCTGCTCTCCACAGCTACCACTAGGATAGCTTTCTTTAAAAGGTTGTCTTAAACCTATCTACCATAAGAGTCGAATTGGACTGGTGCAAGGTGGCCACTACAACTAGTGACCAGAATATGCCAGGCCAACTTCTCACTAGTTACATGAAACAAACATACAGATGATGTAGTAAAACCCGTAAACATTTGGTGATAATAATCTTTTTTTTAGAAATCCACAAACATTTGCCAGACAATCAAAAGTCTTATAAATAGCAGAATTCACAGAACACTAAGTCTATGTTATATAACTTGATATTATAAAAACCTTTTCATTTATTTTTTCAGAAAGGGTTACTTAAACTAAATTACTGAGGTGGTATTTCATATTACTATGGGGCCGATTCCGATCTGGGTTGGAAAGCTCTCCGACCGAGCCGGATCCAGAGTGTTTTCCGACCGAGCCGGACTCCTGCAGTCCGACCGAGCGAGTACGATGCGGCCGTATGCTGCCGGACTCGGTTCGGTCGGACTCCCATAGAAGTCAATGGGAGTCGGTCGTACGATGCGTACATGGGCTCCCATTGACTGAATGGGTACGTCTCGCACAAGGGCGCCCCCTACAGTGGGTCCACGTCGGTGCCATCCGCACCATACATGCCTGTGTTGGGGAGTCCCTTGGGTCTCCCCCTGTGTCTGAGTCGTACGGCTGCGGTGATGGGGGGTCCATCATGGACCCCCAAAGGCAGTTTCCCAGACGTTTTGCGAGCCGGAGGCTCCAACTCGATCCGGCTGTCTGAATCGAGCATCGTACTGGCTCGATCGTGAAACGTCTCCATTGCGCGATACGATTTGTGTCCGTACGGGTTGGACGGGGCAGTTCGGAACTGGATACCGGTCGGTCGGCGCTTATGCGTTCATTTGCAACGTCCTTGGACTACCTGACCTGTGTACGACTCGGTCGGAAAATAAGCCTCCGAATCAGATCCGCTACTGCCGAACCCGATTCTGTGCCAGGGATCGTTATTTACAAAGATAGTGCTCAGGATTTACCTCAGGGCAGATGCTGAAAAGTGAAGTAGGGCAAAATTACTAATCTAACTCTGACAAGTTTTTGCCTCGGGAATGGTGTGGGATAGTGGAGGTGAGCAAAATTCCAATCCTACTCCAACAGTTGATTGCCACAGAAAAAGTGCTGGATGTTGGGGGGGCAATATTATTAGTAAAACTCAGACAAATGTTTACCACAGGGAATGTGCTGGATGGAGGTGGGAGCTAAAATTACTATTCCTATTTCAACATGTGTTTGTCTCAGGGAAGGTGCAGGATGGCAGTGGGGGCAAAATTATTATTCCTACTCCAACAGCTGTTTGCCTCAGGGAAGGTACTGGATAGCGGTGGGGGAAAAGTTACTTTTCCTACTCGGGCAGGTGTTTGCCTCAGGGAAGGTGCTGGATGGCGGTAGGGGGAAAAATTACTATTCCTACTCTGACAGGTGTTTGCCTCAGGCAAGGTGTTGGATGTTGGTGTGGGGCAAAATTACTATTCCTACTCCGACAGGTGTTTGCCTCAGGGAAGGTGCTGGATGACAGCGGGCGAAAAATTATTATTCCTACTCCGACGGGTTTTTGCCTCAGGGAAGGTGTTGGATGGCGTTGGGGGACAAAATTACTATCCCTACTCTGACAAGTGTTTAACACAATAAAGTACAAGTAGCCCTATGGGTGCTGTCCTGAAAGAAAGTGTATGACTGTACTTAAATATACATAAAAGAAAGCATGAACAGTAAATAATATTCCCATCATCCTTTCTCTACCAGAACTGCAAATTCTTACCTTTGAAATAAAAGGTTCTAATACCACAGCACAACAGAAAACAAACGATCCAAAGAGTTTATGAATATTGAAATAACTCAACAGGTAAACATTTTATACAAGAAACTATTTAATTCCAGCAGCAATATAAGAAGGGAAATGTAAAATCACCCCTAACCCAATCTCACTAAACAAAATAAAAACATATCTCTGAGTAACTGGAGTATGTAAAAACTAATCCCAGAAAAAGACATTGGGCCTGATTTGGATGTCGGTAGCCAGGCCTCTGACGAAGGCTTACCGAAAGACCTCCTTTGTTTGAACTCTGACTACCGCATTTCAATGAGAGCGGTCGGAGTCCAAACTGGCCGGTCAATCTGACGGACTTCCGACGGGCTCCTTGCTAGTCAGAAACCACATTAAGGAGCTCATTACAATGGCAGAACGATTGCCACCACCTGCGGTGGCGATCGTTCCGACATCACAATGAGATTAACCCACTGCCATATTAGGATGGCGGTGGGTATCGCGACGGACACAAAGTCCATCCGCCGCTTTGCTGCCGGTGGCAATCGTAACGATTCCCTGGCGGGTGGAGCAGGGCCACTAAGATGGTGGTGGTGCCTAGCAGGCGCCATCCGCCATATCAGGATGTGGGTATTGGAGAGGCATTTCCACCATCGTTTTTAGAAAAAAATGCAGATTTTGGGAGGGACAGGCAAGTGATAAAAACACATCAGGAAATATCAAGGGAGCAAGTCCATATACAAGGGAACAGAATTGTAACAAAGTGCCCATAAAGATTACAAAGAAATCAATCCCCAAAAATAATTCCCAATTTGGAAAAAAGAAATACAAGGTTTATAAAACAAGTCCACTATCCTAAACAATAATGAAGTCATACCCCCAAGCCAGGGGGAGAGGCAAAATCAAGGTCATGGCTTATGGGTAAACGTTCCTGGCCATCTTCTTTTTCACTCTTCACCACAACAATGTTAAAGTACTCCTCTGACACAATTGTTAAATGGATGTCCATAACAGGGCAGACACCCCATGGG
The DNA here is from genome assembly GCF_964204655.1 of Triturus cristatus. Taxonomy (NCBI): domain Eukaryota; kingdom Metazoa; phylum Chordata; class Amphibia; order Caudata; family Salamandridae; genus Triturus; species Triturus cristatus. The sequence goes on along the minus strand of NC_140589.1, from coordinate 1,456,666,925 downwards.
AATAAAGAAACATGGGGTACACATAGCTAGCTAGGGAAAAATGTAATTTAAGTTAACCCAAAGACTGCGCAACTGGAGTAGGGGTATGTTTGGGATGCAGACAAGACCAACTATAAAGGAGACTATAAAGGAGGTTATGCAGCCACTTAAAGTCTAAGCATTTCTAAACCTCTCCAAACAAATACCAGATATTCAGAGAACTCAAGCCCTGAACCTATTCAAGCTGACAAAGTAGCATACTGGATGGAAGTGGGGTATCATGGTCTAAAGTGTCCCTTGATTACTGTTGTTTTAGGTGGGTACTTGGAAGAGAAGATGAAGGCTATGTGAAGGCCCGACGGTGTCACTGCCTATTGTATTAAGAAGAAGGTGGGTCCTGGCCGAGGTGACAATGAAGCCTGCTCTTCAGACACCACTGGCTGTTATTTTTCAAGGCCAGGAGGAGCCCAGGATCTGCCACTCCTCGCTGGTAGTGTCTACATACTTGACCACTAATGGTGGCACTACAGCCGCTGCTCTGTGTCTTCTGGGGCCTAATCTTGCTTGTTGCTGGATTGGCACACTGTTCTTCTAGTATGTACTTCCTCCTCCTCACTGGTGGTTGATAGCTCTAGTGCCTGTCTTGCAATTGAGGTTCTTCTTGAGGTTCTTCTTCTGTGCCTCAAGTTCTGCTTTGATGATGATTGAATAGCCCGGTCTGCGGAAAAGAAAGGCATATATTCAACACTGGATATCAATTCAGTCGTTTTAAAAAGGGATATTATATCCCTAAATACAAGAAATTACATTTTGCATCATTCTTTACCAGACTTTTAGCATGGCAATGTCTATTTAGCAACTTTTTCCAAGAATCCAGTTTAAAAAAAATGTTAATAACAAGAACATTTTTTGTATAAGGCATTCAAAAGGAGGAAAATGTTTTTTTCAAAGAGATTTTTTTTTTCAAAATCCTGTCATCAATTCTTTTAACCCCTTCCATGCTCATGACGGAACGGTTCCGTCATGAGCCACGGTTGAGCTGTGCTCATGACGGAACCGTTCCGTCATCGGCCCGCCCGCGCACGAACCCTTCAGCACCGCGGCGGAATTCGCCCAGCGCTGAAGGGGTTAAGTTATTTTGCGACATCTTCAACACATTTCCTATTATTATTATTTTAATGTATTTTTACAATACTAAAAAGGTTTAAAAAACACTAAGCATTAATTTTGAGAAAAAAATATGGGCAACATTTTACTAATTGTTTTAATGTTGTACCTATGTGAAGGTCACATAAACAAATTTTGAATAAATGAAAATGTTACCAACTTGTGTGCTCTAACTGACAAGTTGTCACAAAATATAAAATTAATTTTAAAACCATTTCCATTATGTTATGATAAGCTAATTATTAATTCCAACCAAAAATACATTATATGCATGTTAACATTGGCAAACCTTAATTTCTATCATAAAACACAAATAACACAGGTTAAACACTGCATGGAATGTTATACCGAAGCTTAAATTGCACACAAGACTGGACATCTCTCTTAAAACAGATGTGCTCTTAAATGATTATGCGAATAATACAGTTTGCACCTGTCTGTTGCTCAAACTCTTGGTGCTGGGTGTGGCGGGTCAGCTAGACTACATTTAGGACCCTCTTATACAGTGGTGTCATGTGTGGATACTGAGAATGTGGCAGAGAGCACTCAACCGAGGTATCCTGAGCCTTAATCTAGGCTCAAAGACTAAGGTCATCCCTGTGCTTCTGGCATTCTTCAAGCCTGCAGGTGTAGGCACCTGCTGTACTGCAATGCAGCGCTCTAAATTTGAGTGTGTGCCCAGCTCAGTATCTGGACCCCCAAAAAGATTAAGGTTCCTTTGGAGGACCACCTAACAAATAATCTTTAATTCTTTATCAGTGAATGGGGGGCAGGGTTCTCATCTTGTCTCTGGTGGTTGGATGTATAAAAGAGCAGCAGAATGGAGGAAGATGCTATTGTGAATGAATAGCTCAGAATGGCCAATAATTGGCTGCTTTCCTCGTCCTGTATGTAATTTCCTATTAGTTGTGCAAGATGGAGACCTCGCCTGACTCTGGGAGTGAAATATCTGCTTGCACACAGAGGATTATTTCCCTGCATGTAGGTAGAAAACCCCTACAATGAGTATATGTTTTATGTACATTTTTATTGTCAAATGTTAATTGTTTATTTACTTAAAAAAATATTTGTATAGTTCTTTTAAATTATTTTTTGCATGATTTACAAAATATATGTTTTTAAAAGTTTGAGTAGTGGCATGTCGGGTTTATAGGGAAAAGGGTGAGGAGATTTTTTAACTATGTTTCTTATAATTTTAATTTCACGTGAATAATTTACGAGTGAATCAAAATTTGAAAAAAAGATTGTTTAATTTGTCAATGAATATTTCATATTTTAAATTGCATGAGAATGAATTTTCAAAATGTTTAAATTTTGTAAAAATATTTGTTTTGTCAAATTAAATATATTTGCATAGATTTGTAAGACATTTTTTGAACTGATAATTAATTTTGAATTAAATATTTTATATGAATTATGTAATTATATTGCATTTTTTTTACTTTGGATTCTTATATGGTTAATTTTTTGTTTGATTTTTAATGAAAGGAAATTTAAAATAATTATGTTGAATTGCTTATTTTGTGTTTAGATGGCATAATGTTTGTTTTTATTTAAAATAATTACTAATATTAAAACAGTTTTTTACTTTGTGTATTACATTGTTAAAAGAATATTGCAATATTGTTTCTGTTATTGCAGAATTAGAAATAATATGTGTATTAGTAACTCCTTTGGTGCAGGTCTTTGTCAATGGCCAACACCCGCACCCCCTCCTCAGTGCGTCTCTCAGCCACTGGCCGACACTGGAGAGGATTACAAAGGATCCTCCAGTGCTCGCACCGGAGTATTCCTTGTTTTACAGTAAAGGGCGGGAATGACACAGAATCGCTTATGTGTCAGCACATAGCCCCCACCTGTATGTGATGTCAGCGAGGCACACTTATGTCACAGATGCCCACTGGCAGCAGAGATGACAAAAGGTCAATTCTTCCTCCACCATCCGGTTGGATTTTGCAGGCCAGCGATGCCTCCTTAGCTGTGAGGGAGGCATTGTTGGACAGGGAAGAGGCTCCCCTTACCAACGATGCCTACCTGAAATGTTTTCCTGGATGTGGATCGCGGTCACATCGCGATACGCAGCCAGAAATCCACTAGGCAACCTGGGACTGCATTTGGGGGTTTAGCCCTCGTGGTATTGTGCTGACTCTCCCGGGGGCACACTTTTTAAAGTTTTTCCCCTGGGGGCATAATCTCACCCACAGTGGTAGCAAAAAATAAATTTCTCAAACAATTAAATTGTCAGGGGTTTCTGCCATACTGACCAACTCCCTGTGGGCCCTATTTTCTTCTTTTTAGTGTGTGCTTACCCGAGGGACGGGAGGGGGGCAATCGTACCTCCATGGGGAACTAAACATTTCCTAAAAAGAAATAAGAGACTGGGGATAATTTAACACCCCCTGAGCCACATAATAAGTTACTTTTGGCCCATTTAAGCTACATTTGTTTATATATACATTTGCAGTTTATGCAGAAATTATAGGTTATATGGCATTTTACCATTGTGCCCGCCCGAGGGGAAAACACGCATTTCTATTAAAAAAAGGCCACATATCTATCATCCATGCATAATCTGCAGATTTATATAAAAGAAAATTGTCGCTCAAATGGGTCAAAGTTGACTACAAATGTGGTTGCACTCAGTGCAAGGCTCTGCTCACAGGTTAATCAAAAAGAGAAAGATCTCCCTTGGATCTATATAAACCAACACTCATTCAATCACACATAACTTTAAACACATAGCAGGGTATGAATCGGCATCAACGAAGCAAATAGGTTACAAAAATGATGAATTTATTAAAATAAATCACAATAATATCACATAAAGCAAGCAGTTGTGCACATTGGTTAAAAAACAATTTTTCAAACATATAATCAAATAGAATCATAAAAGTTTTTTACATATGAATAGATAACACATAATGTAAAAAACAACACTAATAATCAATAACAGTACATAATTTGAAAATTCATAAAAACAAAAAAATTGGGAAAAAAGAACCAAGAGGGAAATGGGAGATATAGCACTTCCATGTAAATTGATGCAATTATATGCTCTATAGCCATCACGGAATGGCAAACTTTAATACTGGAAAGTCCTTTTCTGTCTCAATTGAGAGACGTATTTAGAGAGAGAATATATTCTCCATCTAGCTACTACATTTCGGGTAGCTGAAAGAATATTTCTTGGGGATATAAGAAGTCTCTTGACCTCATATATGTAATTTGTGATATTAAGATATTATACTTTTGGAGTGATGTGTGAAAGATTTATGTATGTTTATCTCAATAGTTTATGGCATGGGTTGAGTCGTGGTCACTGAAGCATATTTATTAAAAAATGTCCCAGATATGCAATATGGGAAGTCACTTACGCTAGTGTGTTGTACATGTTTTGCAGATTTTTAACATTATTTATTGGGATCAACAAAATATCCTGAGGAAGGTGTTGGCCTTAACCTGTGGCCTACCGAAACGCGTTGATGCTCTAACAAAAAGGAAGCCGAACAAAGTCTAGGACAACACGGGTTGTGCTGTATATGTAATATGATCATAATCCCATTGGGATCACAACCGATTAGTCTTTGATTTAGCGACTTCCTTTCTTGAGTAGGAATCATTTCCCTCTTGGTTTTTTTTTCCCAATTTTTTTGTTTTTATGAATTTTCAAATTATGTACTGTTATTGATTATTAGTGTTGTTTTTTACATTAGGAGTTATCTATTCATATGTAAAAAACTTTTATGATTCTATTTGATTATATGTTTGAAAAATTGTCTTTATTGTTTTTTAACCAATGTGCACAACTGCTTGCTTTATGTGATATTATTGTGATTTATTTTAATAAATTCATCATTTTTGTAACCTATTTGCTTCGTTGATGCCGATTCATACCCTGCTATGTGTTTAAAGTTATGTGTGATTGAATGAGTGTTGGTTTATATAGATCCAAGGGAGATCTTTCTCTTTTTGACTGACGGTCTTGCTTGGCACCCCTCTCCCTTGGCTCAGGGGTCCCTCTCGCTCTTTTTGAATCTGCTCACAGGTTGACAGTTGCTTATTTATGTATTTGCTTTATATACTGGTGCTATTGAGGCGAAATAGTTGACCAGGCAGTATTATCATGTTTTCAAATCACAAAAAAATGAAGTAATACTGTCAGAAAATGTGCCGCATTGTGCAGCATTATTTGCCTTTTCCTGCTACATAATTTTGTCAACCCTGTTTTCACAAGGACTACGCCTGTGCACAAAGCTGCAGGTGCTACTACGTGAATGTGCGCTTCTTGAGAGCAAAGGCCGATTTTCTGTTTATTAATTTTTTTATACTGACAATGTCCCAGCATCTCCCCAACAATAACAAAAGTATGCTGTGATATTGGGTATGTGGCAATGTGAAGTAAAACTGTGTACTGTAGCTTCATCTGAAAAGAGAAGCCTTTTTTTGTTTATTTTCTGTTGCACACATCTCACAGACGCACATATCCACCAACTGATTTAGAACACTACTTCTGCCTTCTATATAGGACAGTGTTTTAGTAGGAAGGATTTAGCCAGCTAGAAGAGATGGCCTCTAAGTGGATAGCTGCTGCCCAAGCCCTACCTTGAATTATGGAGGACAGCTCTGAGGCAGTATCAGAGACTGAGACAGCAGATACTGAGACAGCATCTGATGTAGAGGAAAATGGAGCAGGATCTGTAAGGGATTTTTCAGTTGGCAGAGTTCCATCCGACGACTTGTCTTCCAGTGATTCTGAGGGACATGATGACAGCAGTTATGTCGATTGACTATGTTCATCTCATTTTAGATGTTGATGCCCTTCAGCAAATTGTGCAACAAACAAATTTGCGTGCCAAACAATTTCTGAGGGAGCAGTGAGGCCTCAAGGGCCTAGTTCTTAGGCACACCGGTGAACTCCCACTTCATTTCAAAATTAGGTTAGAGCACAAACCAAGCTTGCAGTCCTACTGGTCTACTTGCACGGTTTGGGTAACACCCATCTTCACACCATAAAGAGCAGAGATCAGTTTTTGCTTTTGCAGTGCATGCTGCATTTCAATGACAATCCTGCTGCAATTCCCTGGGAACATCCAGACCATGAAAGGTTGTTCAAAATGCAGCCTATCTTGGAACATTTGCCAGGTTTCCAGAGATTTATACTCCTGGAAAGAATTTAGGGGCACATTAACAAGGAACATGGAAAATTAACGCTAAGGGCGCTTAGCCTTAATTCTTTTAACGCCCGCTATCGCTGGATAATATCGCCTGGTTATCGCGTTATTAACAACGCTAACTGCCTAGGCGATAAAAGATCCAGCGATAGCGGCATTTTGGGAGGTTATCGCTGGTAATGCAGCGATAAAACTACAAGGATAGGGATATCCTTGTTGAGAGCCCATGGTGGACTTAGCCATGTAATCCACCTCCCATTGGATTACATGGCTAAGTCTGAAAATTAGCAGACGTAAAAAAGCAGCGTTAACCATGGTTAGCGCTGCTTCTTTTTTCTCTAACAGGGTTAGCGTGAAGCTTGATAATAGAAGAAATGTCGCTTAGCGACATTTCTCCTATTATTTTGCTCTGGAACGCCCACTTTGCATCTCATTAGAGATGCAAAGGGAAGCGTAGTGAAAAAGGGTGCTAACATGCGATTTTGGATGTTAGCACCCTGTTGTTGATAGGGCGATATTTTTATCTCCGCTTCTTTGGCTTTTAAAGCCAAAAAAGCGGAGATAAAGCCCTTGTTAATATGCCCCATAGTCATTAATAAGTCCTTGATCCTGTACAAATGGCGGCTGCTGTTCATTCAGTATATTATGGGCAAAACAGCTCGCTATAGCCTCAAATTGTACATGCTATGTGAGAGCTCTACTGGTTAGGTATACAGCTTGAAAGTATATATAGGAAAGAACTGCAATCTAAACCCTGTAGGTTGCCCTTACACCCTAGGAGTCACGTAAAAGCTTGCATGGGAGCTTATCCAGCCACTCCTTCCCAAAATGTATGACCTTTATGTGGACAACTTCTATGGGGAAGTAGACATTTTTAGTGGCATGCGGAACAGGAGCTTATTTGTAATAAGCTCCAAAAATCCCAGAGCACTGCGATGCATTCCAAAGAATTGCTCACAAGAACTGTTTTCTGATAGGCGTGATGTGTCTGTGGTCATGACAATTCATGATGAGAGCCCTTCCCCATTACAGTTTGGGGTCATAGGGCCAAAGTTCACAAGCCCACCTGTATACTTGATGACAACAAGTACATAGGCGGAGTGGATAAGAATGACCCGGTTCATCAGTCATACAACTTTAGTCATGAAACTCCATGTATAAGAAGCTGTTTACCACCTGATCCAGATGGCAACATATGTTGTTTATTGTCAGACCACCAGAGGAAGAATCATGCCTTTCCTCACCAGGGGACTCCAACTGACCTTGGTTTGATCTGTTTCTGTCATAGGCACTAGGCCCAGCCACACAAGTGGGGCAGTGTTTTTATCAGAACTAGTGGGGTAATGATGGGTGCTTGGAATTTTGTAGATTTCTGTGGATTGTGGAAGGTTCCATCACAGAAATGGAAGGAAGTGCGTGGTTACAGGCTAAGTTTGAGGTTTGCAGGGCATTGTGGTTAAGAAAACTTTGTGGGATCTACGCAAGGCACACCACTCTGAAATTCCCTGGTTTTCTAGTTTTCAAAAACGTCTGTGGTTTGTAGGTTTGTCTGGGTGGTGCCACAGCACGGTCCCAAATACTGCAGCCACCCCTATAGCTTATCTCTCAAGGGAGCTTTAGGACCTTTTGTGTTGTGGTCTCTTGGCCCATCCATACAAGTGGGGTACCGTTCTTATCGGGAGACATGTGGGAACTCAGGGTGATAGGAAATGTGTGGCTCCCCGCAGATTCCAGAACTTTCCGTCAGACAAATGTGAGGAAAATATGTGTTTCTTATCAAAGTTTGACATTTGCAAAGGCTTCTGGGTAAAATTACCTGGAAAGAGCCAAGCAAGCCATGGACCCCTGTACTCCCCCCGTTCTCCAGTTTTAAAAAATGTGCAGGAGTTCTAGGGTTTCCTAAGTGCTGGCTGAGCAAAGGTCCACAGCTACCCACTTTGCAAAAAAAGGGTCTGTTTTGAGTGAGAAAGTGTGATGTGTTCATGTTGCTTTTTGGGCCCTTTCCTGTTGAGGTACCATTTTTATCTGGGGACTTGGGGGGAATGCTGTGTTGTAGGATGTTTGTGGCCCCCACAGATTTAGAACTCTCCATCACAGAAATGTGAGGAAAATTTGTTTTTATTCAAAGTTTTAGGTTTACAAGGAGTTCTGAGTAAATAAATCCTGGTGAGAGCCTTGAAAGTCACCCCACCCAGGATTTCCCTAGGTGTCTGTTTTTCAAAAATATGCAGGTTTGCCTTGGTACAGGCTGAGCAAGGATCTAAAATTCACAGCTACCCACTTTGCAAAAACAGGGTCGGTTTTGAGGGAAAACTGATGTGTCCATATTGCGTTTTGGGCCCTTCCCTGTCATGAGCATTAGGCCTATCCACATAAGTGAGGTAGCATTTTTGTTGGGAACCTTGGGGGGATGCTAGTTTGAAATATATTTGAAATATATTTATGACTCTCCACAAATTCCAGAACTGCCCATCACAGAAATGTGAGGAAAATGTGTTTTTAGTCAAAGTTCGAGGTTTGCAAAGGATTCTGGATGAAAAAACAGTTGCGAGCCATGCAAGTCACCCCACTCTCGATTCCCCTAGGTGTATAGTTTTAAAAATGTGCAAGTTTGCTAGGTTTCCCTAGGTGTGGGCTGAACAAGGGTCGAAAATCAACAACTACCCACTTTGCAAAAAATGGTCAGTTTTGAGTGGAAAAATTTGATTTATCATGTTGCATTTGGGCCGTTACCTGTCAGAGGCACTAGGCCTACCCTCACAAGTGAGGGACCACCTAAGCCTGGGCAAAGCACTACGCTACGCTCGCATAGTTTGTGAAGTTTGCGCTACTTCACACTACGCGAATTGCACGTAGCACAGTGCAAACACGCGTAGCGTAGTGCAGTGGTCTTTTTTCGCTTGCTCGTGGTCCTCAACGTCAAGTTGGCGACCGTGAGCAAGCAAAATGACATCCCGGCGAGACTTTTTCCTCGTTCGCGATCAGCAATATCAAGTTGGCGATCGCGAGCGTGGAAAATAAACCTCCCGGCGAGATTCTCAACGCGGGGAGGTCAGGTTTCTCATTGCGAGTGGTCGCAATGAGAAACTACCAGTCCGCATTGAGAAAGCTGTCGAGTAAAAATCAAACTCGAGCGGCAGAAAACTACAGTTCGCACTGTGCAAGATGCCGTTTTCAATGATTGCACAGTGCCGGATGCTTGTCCGCACTGTGCAATCATTGAAAACGGCATCTTGCACAGTGTGTGAACAGGGTACTACACAGTTCGCAAAGTGCTACGTGTAGCTCGCGTAGTGCGAAGTGCACTTTGCGTAGCTACGAGTAGCGCTACTTCGCGAACTACGCCCAGGGTTAGTCCTACCCCCACATGTGAGGTACCATTTTTATAAAACACATGTGGTAGCATAGAATAGTAGAACATTTGTTATTGCCAGTTGGATTTCACTGCATGTGTCGCTTTCAAATGTAAGCAGTTGCGTAAGAAAGAAGACATTTTGAAAAATACTCTCTAAATCATATGCAAGTATGGGTACCCACAAATAATCACTGCTCCTAAACTCCATATCTTGTGCCCATTTCAAAAATACATAGGTGTCCTTGATACTCATTCTTCACTCTATATATTTCACTATGTGAAATGGTTTACACTCGGTACACAATGGAAAACCATTGTACTGTGCAGCTTAGTTGTTGGTGCTGTATACCTTGGGTTCTTGGAGAACTTACAAGCCCTATATAACCCTGCAACCAGAAGGATATAGCAAACGTAGTGGTACATTGCTTTTGTAAATCAGCCATCATGACAAAAAGTTACAGATGAAAACATTGTCCTAAATGGACATTTTTTTCCCTCCATTATTTCAACATTTAGGACTTAATTAATATGGCGGTGAGCCGGGAATGAGGTCGCCCGACATGGAGTCGGCGGTCCCATGCAGTCCCACCAGCCATATTACGATCAGACCAGCATGTAGGCAGTCGGAAAATGCCTTTTCCTACTGTGACTTTTGCTGGGGCCCAGGAAAAGGGGCGCAGCAGAAGCCGCAGTAGAAAAAGGCACAGGGGATGGAGGCCTTGCTTGGAACTCCTAACGTCCCTTTCTGACAGCCTATTCATCGTGGTGGAACCACCATGAAAAGGCTGTCGGAAAGGGACATCGTAATCCTGACGGCGATGCCTGTGCAGGCACCGCCTCCATTAAGGATCACAATTCCAACCTCCGCCCGACGGGATTATTAGATCCTGTCTGAGGTGTTGGTCTGTCTTCTGACAGTCAACGGTCAAACCACCTGCATCATAATGCAAGGGTTGGCCTGAAGGGCTTTCTGTCGGTGGGACCGCCACAAACGACATGTCAGTGGTGGCTCTACTGGCATTGTGATGAGGCCTTTAGTTTCTTTGAGAAAGCCTTGAAGGAACCACTTATGTGACCACTTGCTGACTTCAGAATTCTTTATACTTTTCAGAAATGTATAGCTTTCTTGTATCACCCATTAGCTTTACACTAGGTTCCATCCACCATAAACTGGAAGTAGGTTGAGAGCACCAAAAATAGGAAAAATGGGCTACCTCTTTAAAAAATGCCATGTTACTGAAACCTGGGAAGATAGTGATTTTACTAGAACAAACCATTTGTTGATGCCATTTTATGAAAAAAACAGACACTTTTATCCGAAGCATTTAATTTCCAATTTTTCTCAAAACTCAAAATGTAACTATATTTTGCTTATTTTTCTCAGTCCCCTCCAGGGGAATCCACAAACTCTGGGTACGTTTAAAATTGCCAGAATGTTGGAAAAAGAAAGCAAATTTGGTGTGGATGAATTATGTGGAAAAAGTTTTGGAGCTCTAAGTGCCCCAAATAGCTAAAAATGGCTCAGCACTTGAGGTAGGGGGAGGCACAGTTGTTAAGGATTACATTTGAAATCATTTATAAAAAGTATGTCAGCTGGAGGGCATACTGGATGAAATAGAACCTCCTCCAGCCAGGCGCCTCTACTTGCAGTTCCAGTATGGAACTTTACCTGTCCGGGCCATTACTGTAAAATGGGAGAGTGTACCATGGGCAAAGGAGCTGCATTGATTGGCCTGTGGGGAACAAAAAAAAACTATTGAGCACATTATTTTCTTCTGCCCTATCTACATGTCCCAAAGGAGGTGTTGGATTATCCCGCTCTGTCAGAAATTGGGAGCTAGGGAACATAAGGAAACACTCAGGATTCTGAGATACGACACATTCAGGTTGTCAATTTTTGCTCCCTCTCATTTTCTGATGAGTGTGTGGAGAATACGGTACAAGTTGAGTATTCCTGAAAATAAACTTGTTTGGTGGTGAACAGTAACATGGCAGCTGTACAATCCTTGAATAGGAAGGCTAATACTTGTTGTATTAAAGGATCAATTTTAGAGTTTTTATATTCTTTTGAACCTTTTAGCAGGTGATTAACCTATTTCAGTGCACAGAAAGCTACGCTCACCTAGCTTTGGGATAGATGGATTTGCAATCATGTCAATGATTAATTCAAGCCTAGGGAGGTACCAGGCACTCCCAGCCACATTGTATTAAATCCTTGCGCTTTAGGAGCCTGCTTCATATAAGGAGTCATAGGTTGGTTATATTATTACACGGAATTTTGCACATTTATACTATAAATGCCAAATGTTTAAAGTAAAAAAATAAAAATATGTAATTAAGAAAAATATTTACATCTACTTTAAATAAAAGTAAATCTTGTTTTGTTTTTAATATTATGGGCCTGATTATGATGAGGGTTGGAAAGCCTACTACCACAGGTCGGAGGCTTTCTGAGTCTCATCACAGTTTCAGTTTTGACCACTGCATTACAATGCAGGCGGTTGAATCTGAAACCAGCCAGTCATTCTGACTGGACTCCCGTGGGCTCAAGGAACCCGTGGGCCATGCGGAGAACAAACCGGAATCCCAAAGGACAGCATTTCCGCCGTAGGGATTGCGATGTTGGTTTCCGACAAACTTTCCATGTCGGGCTTTCCGACATGGAAAGCCTGTCAGAAAGCGATATTGGGGGCCTCCAGCATCCTGCAGCCTCTGGTTGGGGGTGTTAATCCCTGCACCGTGAGGCACCCTGTAGTGATTGTCACATAGTGCGAGGATGAACAGATTCTCCCATTTTCTATGGGAGCTTGCGCTATGGCTGGTTTACTGCCGCAGCACAAGCTCCCATATGGAAATGGGAGTATGCGACCGCACCATGTGTGGTCGCATCATAATAAAGTATGGGTAGCTGCCGCCCAATGATCTGGCAGTTCCCTTACAGATACGCTGTGACATCGTAATAAGGCCCTATGTGTTCTGCTGTTTTGAAAAACTGTTATATTTGTAAAAAATGAATGATAATTTATATTTTGATATATGTTTGATATATAGTGTGTTATTTAATAATAAAAATGAATACATAATTGTTTTGTAGTTATTTTTATGGTATATTTTGTTTTAATAGCTTTACTTAAATAGTAAAATAAAAGTTTTTATAACAATATAATGTTATTTTTTTATTGTTATGTTGGTTATAATTTAGTGTATATTTCCTTCCATGTGTACAGTTTGAGTTGCTATTTTGTTTTATTAACATGTGTGGTGTTTAGTTGATTAATTTTTACTTTCAAATTATTTAATTATTTGATGAAATATATTTGTAATATATATGTGTAAGTCAAATTAATGTGTTTTTATTTGTTTGAAATAACATATGTATTGCTCATTATGAGTATAAAATGGTTTTGATTTGGTTTACAAAATAAAAGAAAATGTATATTATAATGTAATGATAACTATAAAGTCTGATATCTTTAGTTTCTAACACCTTCTCCAAATTGGTATAGAATGGAGTTGGAATACTAAATTGATTGTTTAGTGTTCAACACCTTCCTTAGTATGATTTAGGTTGGAGTGGGATTAGTGAATTTGACCACTTTAGTGTTCAACACCTGCCCCACATTTATTGGCGTTAGAATATTAAATGTGAGCCATTTAGTTTTCAACACCATCATCAAAATGATCTTGAATGGAGGGGGAATAGTGAGTGTGACCCCTTTGGTGTCCAACACCTTCCCCAAATTGGTTTAGATTAGAGATGGATTAGTAAATGTGACCCCTTTAGTGTCCATCATATTCTCAAAATTGGTTTAGATTGAAGTCGGAATAGTAAATGTGTCCCATTTAGTATCCAACAGCTTGTTCAAAATGGCTATATTGGAGTGGTAATAGTATATGTGACCCCTTTAGTATCCAATATCTTTTCCCTAAAATGTTACATTACAGTGTGAGTAATAGATGTAAAGTCATTAGTACTTAGCATTTCACAAAAACATTATTTTTGGCTGTCTTTTTTTCTACAGTGAATGACACGTTTTTATGTAGTGATTTATTTCATTTTTCATATTTAATGTAGTTTATATGTTTACATTTATATAAACGCATATACTTTTTAATGTAAAATAAAAAGGTTTTAATATTATTTTGTTACAACATTTATTACCTTTTTCTTAAAACAAACAAATGTAATGTCTTTCTTTAACATATTTATATATTAAAAATTTCTACAAAAATGGTGCATAGTTATTTTTACATATACACTTGTTACACATTCATGTTTTGATTTAGGCAGGTTGTATATACTTTGTTTTCAGATAATATAAACAATACTATGGCCTTGCCATTGATGTTTGGCAAGGCCCCATAGGATGGGGTATCCGGGGCTGAAATTGGCCCGGGGAACCCTCTCCCATTCAATGAAATGATGCTGCATACAAAAACTTTCAAATAATACAAAAGCAGTGGCATAGTAAGTGTGACATGCACCCTAATGAAAGGAAATCAGCACTGCACTGTACCCAGTTTGAATAGAAATAAGAAATACATCATTGGGGTTCAGTGCATCCCAGACATCTTGAGGGAAGCCCCATCTGTTTAACTCCCTGTGCTGACTATAGGCTCACTCTTTCTGTTTTATGTTATTTGAACTTGGGGACAAGGACGTTGTTGACATATTTAGCCCATTCATATGTAGATAAATAGGAGAATGTCTAAACAATGAGATTGACGGACATTCTAGACATCTGATTTGGAATAATAAAAACACATAAGCAAATGAACAAATATTAGGAGTGTCGTCCATATCAGTTCTTAAGCACTTTCATGGAAAATATTCATATCATGTTTCATTCCAGCAGCTGCATTTGTGGTGTCCCAATAGCTCCCAAATGAATTATTGTCCTTTCCTTCCTTAGGAAGAAGCATCCTGGGACGAGTGCTCCACAGCAACATCACCTTTCGGTGCACAGTCCTCCACATTTACCACTGCTAAAGAGCTGGTATTCTCGAGATCAATTTGTTCAGGCCGGTTGCTGTTCCCCAAGAGCATTGATAATTGGCACCCCTCTTTAATGCATACCACAATGAAGTGGGCCCTTATGTTCAGCCATTAATCAATGGCTTTTGTAAAAGATCCACCCGACCAGAAACCAAAATAAGGCCTTTAAAAATATTAAGTTCAGTCCCCCTCCCTGTTTTCCACATTGATGGACAGCTTAATAAAAGGCCCTTAAGAGCGTTTACAGCCATTTTGGTGAAGCGTTATTGATGGAGAGGAATACGAGGATATGTCCACCAAATAAAGAAGCACTTACTTCATTTAGTAAAGAGGAAGTGCTTCTCTTTGGTAGAAATTCACCTTTTTGTTGTCTCATCGTCTTCTCTTGGTGAGGATTCACGTTATCACAGCATTGTGGATGAAGATGCTTGAGGAACAATCACATTGCTAAAATTACATGCACACTAGGTCACTAGAAACCTTACCTCATGGTCCCTTACATAGCTGTAGTGAACAATATGTAAGACATATTTACCCAACGAGGCAGCACATACTAATTAACCAGGTGAAAGTACTCCAGTTAGGCAGACATTTTTGGCAAAACTGGGAACTCTTGGAAAAAATGAGAATCCAGTCAGGCCCTGTGTGCATTTCACATACAGTAAACCTAAAAGGGCAGCATAAACAAATATACACATAGCACGTGCCACAGTTGAAGCTCCACTTCAGTAAAGATCAAATGTTCATAACTTCTTCGGCCTGGCGAGACAAATTAAATGTGTTTCCTCTCATATGCCACGTTGAAAAACAATCTGAAATCATTAATGGAGGTGAATGCAGCATAGATCTAATGGAGAGTGTTAGAACCGGCGGTCTCTAGTTGGCAGAGGTATACACTTCTGACAAATAGGGACCCACCAACTCTAGTCAGGGCAAGGGGATTACACACTCAGATAACCCTTGCTACCCCCTTGGTAGCTTGGCAGAGCAGACAGGCTTATCTCAGAGGCAGTGTGTTAAGCATTTATGACCACATGCAGTAATAAAGTGAATACACTACAGATGGACACGACACAGAAGTTATTATAAAAATAGGATTTTTATATAAGGTTTAGCACAAGACCAAATAACGACAAAAATATACCACAGTCTTAATAAATACTCTCTGGAAGGAAAAATAATAGTTCAAGTAAGGTTTCTTCTTGGCAAATAGTTCTTTAGCAACGAAATTAAGTATTCTTCTGAGCACAGTTCTTTGGCAACAATGTAACCCCCACAGGAGTCACACGACGTCGAGTCTACTATATTCCCAAGGTTCGGCGTCGACCACGAGGAGCGCTACGTCGAGCCTGGAGTTGCAACAGACCCCACAAGCACAGTACCTTGAGAAACGAAGAAACGATGATCCACGGCGTCGAGATGTCGGCATCGAGGTCGGCGTCGATCGTGCCTCGGATCCGGGTCGATCTGCAGCGGCGTCGAGGGATGTCGGGCCGGAGCAGCGCTCACGGCGTCGAGAAGGGCGTCGAGTCGATGCGATCAGCAGCGGCGTCTGGACGGGGTCGCTTGGAGGTGGAGCCGATACTCACTCCTCACTGGCGTCGATACCGGCGTCGAGACGGGGTCACTTGGAGCCGGGGCCGATACCCACTGCTCACTGGCGTTGCTGCTGGCGTTGCTGTTGGCGTCGATCGGGCCCGGCAGCCGGCGTCGAAGGCTCGGGACACTGGAGCCGTTACTCACGATGTCGAGCTGGATTCGGCGGCGTCGGCGGCGTCGAGACTGCAGATTGTCCCTTGTGTACTGGAAACAACACTTTCCAGCAATTCAGCAATTCAGCAGATGGTGAAGTCCTTTGGCCCTGTGACTTCAGCAGGAGACTGGCACTCTTCCAGCCCTTGGAGATTTCCTAGCAAGTGTTCAGAGAGTACACACCAAGTTCCTCTCTTCTTGTTCCTTGGCAAAAATAAAGAAGCAGCTTTCAGGTTCCTCCACAGCAAAACAGCACTCTGGCAGAAAGGGGAGGCAAGTCCTTAGATCAGCAGGCTTCTTGTCCTTGGTACAGGTTTCCTTGTCAGAAGTGATCTGAGTTCTTGGTTCAGGGGTCCTTCTCTTATACCCCATTTCTCCTTTGTTCCCTTTGTCCAAGCAGGGAAATTCCCACCATCTCAGGTTTGTTGTGGGTGTTGCCAGGCAGAGGCACCTGGTCTATTCACTGAGCAGGGCAGGGTCCTCAGCCGCCCAGCAGGAGGCGGAGCCAGTATTGTCACTGGCAGGAGCAGGGCTATCAGTCGCCCAGCAGGAGGTGGAGCCAGCATTGTGTCAGGCAGGGCAGGCTACTCTTCCCTCACTCTATGTGTAAATGCCTCATTCACCCCACACTGACTCATTCAGACCTCTGGAGCCACCCAGCCCCTGACACACACACCAAACCAGCAGAGACCGGTGGATTGTTGGACAAGAAAATAGCCACTTTCTAAAAGGGCTATTTTCAAACATAGAATTTAAAAACCATCCATCCTAAAGGGTGTGTTATTAAATTCTGAGTTCAGGGATACTAAACTCGACCTGCTACCATGCTCCCTGAGTCAGATAGATTATAATGCAGTTAATAATCCGTCTGCCCATTCTGGCCTATGGGAGGCAGGTAGCCCTTCAATAGTGAAAAACGAAAATGGCTGTAATTCACTATTAGGTCATGCCACACACATCAGGGCATGACCTACCTTTTACTAACAATGCACCCTGCCCTAGGGCCTACCATAGAGGTGTCTGAAATGTGGCAAAGTGAAGGTTTAGAGACTGGCAAGTAGGTTTCCTTGCCAAGTCGACATGGCAGTCAGGGACTGCACGCAGGCCCTGCGGTGGCAGGCCTGAGACACATTTTACACGCTGCTTCTGTGGGTGGCACAACCAGTGCTGCAAGCCCACCAGCAGCAGTTAACTTACACGCCCTTGGCACACGCAGTGCACTAGACTAGGGTCTGAACAGTAAGTCATCCAAGCCAATCATGGTAACACCAATCAATGTAACAATTTAACATAGGGAGCACTTGCACTGTGGCACTGATCAGCAGTGGCACAGTGCCCAAAGCAATAAACCAGCAAAAACATCGTAAACAGAGGAGGCAAACAGAAAAAAATGGAGGAGAGACTCATGCCAATGATGCCAGGTCTAACACGTGTCCCCTCCAGCTGAAATGTGGGGAGAACTACCCTTCACCCAGGGAGTCCTCATCACTAAGGCGGAAAAATCTGGACAGACCATCAGCATTGGCGTGATCTGTACCAGGGCGGTGTTCCACCGTAAAGTCCATCCCCTGTAGGGAAATGGACCACCTCAACAGCTTTGGGTTCTCACCCCTCATCTGCATTAACCATCTGAGGGGCCTGTGGTCTGTCTGCATCCGCAAGTGAGTCCCAAACAGGTAGGGTCTTAGCTTCTTCAGCGCCCAGACCACAGCAAATGCCTCACGCTCTATCGCACTCCACCTTTGTTCCCTGGGAAGTAACCTCCGGCTGATGAAGGCTACAGGTAACTCTCGGCCCTCCTCATTCATCTGTGCTAGAACAGCCCCCACACCATGCTCTGAAGCGTCTGTCTAGAAAATGAATTCTTTTGAAAAGTCGGGTGCCTGGAGGACCGGTGCTGTACACATTGCAGTTTTCAGGGTGTCAAAGGCTTTCTGACAGGCGTCAGTCCAGATCACAAGTCTCGGCTGCTTCCTGGAAGTCAGCGAGGTCAAGGGGTGCACAATGTTGCCATACCCCTTGACAAACCTCCTGTAGTAACCCGTGAGACCCAAGAAGGCTCTCACCTGAGTCTGGGTTTTGGGCGGTTCCCAAGCCAGGATGGTATCTATCTTGGGTTGCAGGGGGGCCACCTTGCCGCTCCCTACTTGGTGCCCCAAGTACACCACTGAACCCTGCCCAATCTGGCACTTACTAGCCTTGATTGTGAGGCCTCCTCTGCGCAGGGCCAACAACACTTCCTGGAGGTGGCGCAAGTGTTCCTCCCAGCTGGCGCTGAACACTGCTATATCATCCAGGTAGGCGGCGCTGAAATCTTCCAGCCCGGCCAATACCTGGTTAACCAACCTCTGGAATGTGGCAGGGGCATTCTTCATCCCAAAGGGCATCACACAGAACTGGTAGTGCCCATCTGGTGTGGAGAATGCAGACCTCTCTTTTGCCCCATCAGTCAAGGCGATCTGCCAGTACCCAGACGTTAGATCAAACGTACTAAGGTACCGGGCAGCCCCCAACCGATCGATGAGCTCATCAGCTCTGGGGATGGGGTGCGCGTCAGTCTTGGTGACCGAATTGAGTCCTCAGTAATCCACACAGAACCGAAGTTCGGGTGAAGCACCAGGCGCTGCAGCCTTTGGGACCAAGACCACTGGGCTGGCCCAAGGACTGCTAGAGGACTCAACCACCCCTAAGGCAAACATCTTGGAGACCTCCTCCTTGATATATGCTCTGACCTTTTCAGTCACCCTGTAGGCCTTGTGCCTCACAGGAGTGCTGTCCCCAGTGTCCACATCATGGACACACCACTGAGTGACACCAGGAATTAAGGAAAACAGATCAGGGAATTGTACCAACAGATGGCGACAATCTTGCTGCTGCTCAGGAGTCAGTGTGTCAGAGAGGACAACACCATCCACTGACCCATCTTTTTCTTTTGCACACAGGAGGTCAGGAAGAGGCTCACTCTCCTCCTCCATCCCAGTATCTGTGGCAAGGAGCATGCCCACTTCGGACCTTTCTAAGTGGGGCTTTAACCGGTTGACATGCAGGACCCTTAAGGGGTTCCTGGGAG
Source organism: Triturus cristatus (assembly GCF_964204655.1). Lineage (NCBI taxonomy): Eukaryota > Metazoa > Chordata > Amphibia > Caudata > Salamandridae > Triturus > Triturus cristatus. The sequence continues at coordinate 1,456,647,435 of NC_140589.1, read as the reverse complement.
ACTTCAAGTCCACCAAGTAGGTGACATCGCTCTTTTTCTCCACAACCTCAAATGGTCCAGTCCACCTGTCCTTGAGCGCACAAGGTTCCACAGGGGCCATGACCCAAACTTTCTGACCAGGTTGAAGCTCAACCAGAGTGGCATTCTGATCGTACCACCGCTTCATCTCTTCCTGGCTGGCCTCCAGATTTGCCTGAGCAAGATCTCTGAAGCGCCGAGTCTGGTTCCTAAAGGCCAGCATGTAACTATATACATCCTGGGGAGGTTTCCTGGGAGATTGCTCCCAGCCTTCTTTGACCAGACTCAAAGGTCCTCTTACCGGGTGACCATACAAAAGCTCAAAGGGGCTGAACCCTAGAGACTTCTGTGGCACCTCACGGTAAGCAAACAGCAGGCATGGCAAGAGGACGTCCCATTTACGCCTCATTGGTTCTTCAAGACCCATGATCATGCCTTTGAGGGTCCGGTTGAATCTCTCAACCAGCCCATTACCTTGAGGGTGGTAAGGAGTGGTAAACTTGTAGGTTACCACACACTCCTTCCACAGAGACTTCATATAATTAGAAATGAAGTTGGTGCCCCGGTCTGACACCACCTCTCTGGGGAACCCCATGCGGGAGAAAACACCCATCAGTGTCCGTCCCACCACGGGGCCGTCACTGTGCGGAGAGGGATGGCTTCCGGGTACCGGGTGGCATGGTCCACCAAGACCAGGATAAACCTGTTGCCCATGGCTGTCTTGGGGTCCAGTGGCCCCACAATGTCAATTCCCACTCGCTCAAAGGGGGTACTGACGACGGGAAAAGGTTGGAGGGGAGCCTTCTGCTTCCGCCCACTTTTCCCACTTGCCTGGCCAGTTTGACAGGTCCTACAATGGATATCTGAATCCCTTCTCATCTGGGGCCAATAAAAATGGGTGACAAGCCTGTCATAGGTCTTGTCCTGCCCCAGATGTCCAGCTAACGGAACGTCATGAGCCAACCCCAGTAGGAAGGCTCTGAAGCGCTGGGGTACCACCAGCACACGGGCTGACCCAGGCTCAGCAGCATTAGGCTCGCTATACAGGAGGTCGTTCTCCCAGTAGACCCAATGTGATCCTGACTGATCACCTGTCATTTGGGCTGAGGCCTGCTGCCTCATACCCACAAGAGAAGGGCACACTTTCTGTTCAGCACAAAATTCCTCCCTGGAGGGACCACCATCCTGCTGCCAATGGGTCAGCTCGGGCAGGTCTCCCAGTTCGGCCACTTGTTCTCCTGTCGGTTCCAGGGCATCCCCCTCAGGGTCTGCTCCCTCCTGGACCGCGGGAACGATGGGGGACGGTTTCCCGCACCCCCTGCCTCTTCTCTTCACGGTTGGGACCTGGGCCATACTTTCAGGCTCCAGGGCCCCATCAACACCCTTACTGACTGACATGGACCGGGTGGTCGCACACACCCACTCAGGCAGACCCAACATTTCCAGATGCGATTTTCTCTCCACCTTAGCCCAAGGGGAGTCCTCCAAATCATTGCCCAGGAGACAATCAACAGGCATGGCGGGCCTCACAGCGACCTGAAGAGTACCTGAGACCCCCCCCCACTCAAAAGGAACTTGAGCTACCTCACACTGACTCTGTGAGTTGTCAGCAGCTACAACGGGGTAGAATGCATGAGGGACCACCTGCTCTCTGGACACCAAGTGACACTTGACAGCTGTCACACTCGCTCCGGTGTCTCTGAGAGCTTCCACCCTATGGCCATTAATGGTCACCCACTGCCTATATTTTTTAGTGTTATTAGGCAGAGGGGTTGGAGGGACCATTTCCACGTCTCCTAAAGAGACCAGGGACATTTCTGCGGGACCCCACCCACCGGGGGCACCCATCTCATTCCCTCCCAGGGCTACATTTGTCACCTGACGAGGGGGTGCACGTGGTGGTGCCTTGGAATTCTTCATGGGACACTGGGGATCATAATAACGGTGTCCCACCTGCTTACAAGCGTAGCAGGTCATGGGGCCCCTTGGAACAGGTTTACCTGTCGGGGCCTCTGGCTTCTTCACAGGGGGAGGCTGGGAACCCTTCCCTTGGTTCCCTTGGGGATTACTTTGGGGCCCTTTCTGAAACTCCCTCTGTTTACCCCTGTCCCCCCCACTCTTCTGCTGGGGACCCTGCCCACGTTTGGCTGAGTCTCCCACTGGACCCTTGTGGACCCTGGTACTGACCCAGCGGTCCGCCTCCTCAGCAAGTTTTCTAGGGTTAGATATCTTGCTATCAACAAGGTGCTGGCGTAGCTCTGGAAAACAGTTATTAGACAAGTGCTCCCAAGCAAACAAATCATAAAGAGCATCATAACTATCAACCTTGCTACCCTTTACCCAACCATCCATGGCTCTGCAAAAAAAAGACACATATTCAACCCACGTAGTACCAGGCAACTTCTTACATTCTCTAAAGGTTTGTCTGTACTTTTCTGGGGTTAAGCCATATCTCAGCATTAAAGCATTTTTCATATGAGTATAAGACGCCCTTTCCTCTTCAGGCATGCTCAACAAGGTATCTCTCCCTTCATTTGTAAAGCGGCTCCACAACCCCGTTCCCCAATCTTTCTCAGGGACCCGGTGGGCCAACAATGCTAACTCATACGCTTTAAACCATTGGCTAATATCTTCATTCTTACTGTAATCTTTGATCACATCTTTAGGAAAATAAAACCTACTTTCTGCAGGCACAGATGGAGCGCTGCCACCAGAGGGATTCAACTCTAAACTCTTTTCTTTAAGTTCCATCTCCCTCAACATCTTCTCACGTTCAAATGCTAACTTCTCTCTTTCAAAATCTAATCTTTTGCTCTCCATTTCAGCTTCTCTCAGGCTCTTGGCTTTTTCCAATTCCAACTGCCCTCCTAATTTAAGTTTTACCATTTCTAACTTGTACCCCCTCTCCCTCTCCCTGTCTTCTAATTCTTCAGGGGAAAGGCTCCTAGAGGACGCACTACTGCCTGGAGATGACACTGGCCCACCTGTGGGCTCTTCCTCTTCCTCTTCTTCTTCCTCTTCCGGTACCACCACCAGATCAGAGGGATTTCTGGCCTCTAACCAGGCCTTCAGCGCTTTGAGGAAGCCGTCTTTCTTTGTGACACCTGTGGTAGGAACTTTAAACTGCTTGCAAAACCCTTTTAGATCTTTTAGTGTGTAGGAATCTATCTTCTCCTTATCAAATTCCCCCACAACATTCTCCACAGGTGTAGCAGCTCCGGCATTCTCCATGGTCAAAACTGGCAGTGTTTAAAAAAATAAGTTCCAGGAAAGCGGAGAACAAAAATAGGATATCCTACCAAAACAGAATGTGGCTGTGTTATGGTCTGCTTTCACTATGTAGCGTACACTAATCACTGCACATGAATCATAAATGCAAAGTTAAAATCCTCACCGCTGACCACCAATGTTAGAACCGGCGGTCTCTAGTTGGCAGAGGTATACACTTCTGACAAATAGGGACCCACCAACTCTAGTCAGGGCAAGGGGATTACACACTCAGATAACCCCTGCTACCCCCTTGGTAGCTTGGCAGAGCAGACAGGCTTACCTCAGAGGCAGTGTGTTAAGCATTTATGACCACATACAGTAATAAAGTGAATACACTACAGATGGACACGACACAGAAGTTATTATAAAAATAGGATTTTTATATAAGGTTTAGCACAAGACCAAATAACGACAAAAATATACCACAGTCTTAATAAATACTCTCTGGAAGGAAAAATAATAGTTCAAGTAAGGTTTCTTCTTGGCAAATAGTTCTTTAGCAACGAAATTAAGTATTCTTCTGAGCACAGTTCTTTGGCAACAATGTAACCCCCACAGGAGTCACACGACGTTGAGTCTACTATATTCCCAAGGTTCGGCGTCGACCGCGAGGAGCGCTACGTCGAGCCTGGAGTTGCAACAGACCCCACAAGTACAGTACCTTGAGAAACGAAGAAACGATGATCCACGGCGTCGAGATGTCGGCGTCGAGGTCGGCGTCGATCGTGCCTCGGATCCCGGTCGATCTGCAGCGGCGTCGAGGGATGTCGGGCCGGAGCAGCGCTCACGGCGTCGAGAAGGGCGTCGAGTCGATGCGATCAGCAGCGGCGTCTGGACGGGGTCGCTTGGAGGTGGAGCCGATACTCACTCCTCACTGGCGTCGATACCGGCGTCGAGACGGGGTCACTTGGAGCCGGGACCGATACCCACTGCTCACTGGCGTTGCTGCTGGCGTCGATCGGGCCCGGCGGCCGGCGGCAAAGGCTCGGGACACTGGAGCCGTTACTCACGATGTCGAGCTGGATTCGGCGGCGTCGGCGGCGTCGAGACTGCAGATTTTCCCTTGTGTACTGGAAACAACGCTTTCCAGCAATTCAGCAATTCAGCAGATGGTGAAGTCCTTTGGCCCTGTGACTTCAGCAGGAGACTGGCACTCTTCCAGCCCTTGGAGATTTCCTAGCAAGTGTTCAGAGAGTACACACCAAGTTCCTCTCTTCTTGTTCCTTGGCAAAAATAAAGAAGCAGCTTTCAGGTTCCTCCACAGCAAAACAGCACTCTGGCAGAAAGGGGAGGCAAGTCCTTAGATCAGCAGGCTTCTTGTCCTTGGTACAGGTTTCCTTGTCAGAAGTGATCTGAGTTCTTGGTTCAGGGGTCCTTCTCTTATACCCCATTTCTCCTTTGTTCCCTTTGTCCAAGCAGGGAAATTCCCACCATCTCAGGTTTGTTGTGGGTGTTGCCAGGCAGAGGCACCTGGCCTATTCACTGAGCAGGGCAGGGTCCTCAGCCGCCCAGCAGGAGGCGGAGCCAGTATTGTCACTGGCAGGAGCAGGGCTATCAGTCGCCCATTAGGAGGTGGAGCCAGCATTGTGTCAGGCAGGGCAGGCTACTCTTCCCTCACTCTATGTGTAAATGCCTCATTCACCCCACACTGACTCATTCAGACCTCTGGAGCCACCCAGGCCCTGACACACACACCAAACCAGCAGAGACCGGTGGATAGTTGGACAAGAAAATAGCCACTTTCTAAAAGGGCTATTTTCAAACATAGAATTTAAAAACCATCCATCCTAAAGGGTGTGTTATTAAATTCTGAGTTCAGGGATACTAAACTCGACCTGCTACCATGCTCCCTGAGTCAGATAGATTATAATGGAGTTAATAATCCGTCTGCCCATTCTGGCCTATGGGAGGCAGGTAGCCCTTCAATAGTGAAAAACGAAAATGGCTGTAATTCACTATTAGGTCATGCCACACACATCAGGGCATGACCTACCTTTTACCAACAATGCACCCTGCCCTAGGGCCTACCATAGAGGTGTCTGAAATGTGGCAAAGTGAAGGTTTAGAGACTGGCAAGTAGGTTTCCTTGCCAAGTCGACATGGCAGTCAGGGACTGTACGCAGGCCCTGCGGTGGCAGGCCTGAGACACATTTTACACGCTGCTTCTGTGGGTGGCACAACCAGTGCTGCAAGCCCACCAGCAGCAGTTAACTTACACGCCCTTGGCACACGCAGTGCACTAGACTAGGGTCTGAACAATAAGTCAACCAAGCCAATCATGGTAACACCAATCAATGTAACAATTTAACATAGGGAGCACTTGCACTGTGGCACTGATCAGCAGTGGCACAGTGCCCAAAGCAATAAACCAGCAAAAACATCGTAAACAGAGGAGGCAAACAGAAAAAAATGGAGGAGAGACTCATGCCAATGATGCCAGGTCTAACAGAGAGCAATCTGGGGTGATTGTGACAAGTAGTTTCTTTCTTGTCATCCCCTGGTGCGAGCAGAGTCCATGGTTCTACCTTTTAAATACCCTAAGTACACAAATGCCCAAAATCCATAGTGCCACTCACACAGACAAACATAGGTACTCACACACTCAATCACAGACCACAAGTGCCACTCACAAACCCAGTCACGGACCCACATAGGCAATCAGACACCCACTCATATACCCACACAGGCACAAACACACCCGCTAACAGACCCATAGCACTACTCACTCACCCACTTACAGATATGTTATGTTATGTTATGTTATGTTACGATTATTTATTGTGCGCACAGATACTCCAGCTAAGGAGCGTCCTGGCGCAGAGACAAGGTAGCACGTAACATAACCACAGGCTAAGAACAGATACTAAAAGAGAGCTAAAACAGGAAGGTTTTTATAGCCCTCCGAAAGGTCAGAAGGTCCTCCAACACGTGGATCTCAACAGGCAGGGAGTTCCATGCTGACGCAGCCATAACCCTGAACGAGCGGCCTCCCATGCGGCTAAGCCTGAATCTGGGAACCACCGCAAGGGCCAGACCCTGAGAGCGAAGGCTGCGGGCAGGAACATAAAACGACAGACAACTCGACAGGATCTCCGGGCCTGTACCTCGCAAGATTTTAAAAGCAAGGCACAATACCTTGAAACGGATGCGCTTCCTAACCGGAAGCCAGTGTAGGGAGCGGAGGACACCTGTCACCGAGCAGAATCTGGGCAGGCCCACGATCGCCCTTGCCGCTGCATTCTGAACCCGTTGTAAACGGGTTAGTTCAGACTGATTAGCCCCAGCCAGGAGAGAGCTGGCGTAATCCAGGCGGGAGATGATAGTAGCCTGGATCACCAGTTGCCTGGTCGGGGCGTCAAAGAACTTGAGAACAGGTCTCAGGCCCCTCAGAAGACCGAAACAACAGGCCGCGGTTTTTTTAGTGTGGCCTACAAAGGAGAGGCCCGCATCCAGCCGTACCCCCAGATTTTTCACTTCCGATACCGGGATCGGAGTAGGTCCCAACTCTGAGGGCCACCAATGGTCGCCCCACAGCTCCACTCCCTTCCCGACGACCATCACCTCTGTTTTAGTGGCGTTAAGCTGAAGGCAGTTACCTGTCAGCCAACTAGCCACCGCCTTCAGTCCGGACTGAAACCTGGGGGCCTCAATCTCCGCATCCCCACTGAGAGTAACCGCCAGCTGAGTGTCGTCGGCATATGAGACTAAAGTAAGGCCCCACTGCCTAGCGACATCAGCCAGCGGTCTCACGTAAAGATTGAACAACGTGGGACTCAGCGAGGACCCTTGCGGAACCCCCATGGCCAGTGGTTGGTAGTTGGACTTGAAGGGAGGGATGGCAACACAGAAGGAACGGTCATCTAAAAAGGAGCGGAACCATTGCAACACCCGACCGCCAATACCAGTCTCCTCGAGCCGACGCAGGAGGATGCTGTGATCTACCGTATCAAAGGCGGCGCTAAGATCTAACAAAATAAGCGCCGCCGTTTGACCAGCATCCAACATTGCCCGGAGATGTTCCACCATCACAAGTAACGCAGTTTCCGTACTGTGCCCAGCACGGAATCCGTTTTGTGTGGGATCGAGGGCATTGGTCCGAGTCAAATGTTCAGACAGGGCCAGATTAACATGGGCCTCCGTGATCTTGGCTGGCCAGGGCAACAACGAGATGGGGCGATAGCTCTCAGGCTTAGAAGGGTCCAGGGTGGGCTTTTTAATAATCGGGGACACCACAGCTTGTTTCCACTTAGATGGAACAGTTCCCGTTTCCAAGGAAAGGTTGACCAGGGAGCATACAGCTGTACGCCCCATGAAGGCTTGATCTCGGAAGAGAGTAGGCCTTACTGGATCAGATGGGGACCCAGATTTGACTTGCAACGCAAGTTTATCAAAACCAACCAAGGTAAGGGGGGGAAAGACAAGCAGGGTAGTCTGGTGATGGACCCCAATTATACTTTCCTCAGTGGACCCTATGCTAGGGAATGTCCTATATATAGCTTGGACCTTCCCCAAGAAGTAAGATGCAAGGGATTCACAATGGGAAAGAGAGCTTACGGTCGTAGAGGTAATCCGCTTTGCTGTGAGATCTTTTACAGCCTTAAAGATAGCTTTTGACGGATTCGGACTGTTGCGGAATTCGATGGCATAAAAAGCCGCGCGGGCTCGGCAGATAGCTCGATGGTAGAGCTTAACGGACTTGGCGTATGCAGCTTTTAGCTCAGCCCCATAGGTTTTTCTCCAAGCCCTCTCTGCACGCCTACAGGCTCCCTTTAGGGCCCGGAGAGTGCCATCGTACCAGGGACTCGACTCTCTGGAATTGATTTTAGTTGACACAATAGGTACCAGAGAGTCCAAGGCCCTAGTTATCCAAGAACAGAAGAGGTCATACCCCCTTTCCACATCCGTCAAAGGGCCCAGCGGCTCCTCTAATAGAAGACGATGTAAGTCCTCTAACCGAAGCTTTTTCCATGCCCTCTTCAGAACCCTTCTGGCCGTAGAGATGAAAGGAGTGGCCGAGACCGGGCAAAGGATGGACACCAAGAAGTGGTCTGTCCATTCCACCGGAGAGACAGAATTAATTTGAATCCCCACCAGATTGGAAAATAGGGGATCCAAAATATGTCCCCCCGGATGGGTAGGCTGGGACACCATCTGGGGAAGTTGAAAGGCCTCCAGGTCAGACAAGATGGAACGCACTGTCAGGCCAGAGAGAGTATCAAAATGTAGGTTTAGGTCACCCAAGATAGAGAAGTTGGCACAGTCAGCAACCAAAGGGCCAACCGTGTCGGGGAAAGCACTTCTAAACGCTACATCACTGCCAGGTGGGCGATAAACGACCATCCCGGACAGGGTAAACTCGGGGCTGACAGAGACCTTGAACATGGCACTTTCACACCCAGAGATGTTTAGGGCACCCCAGACGCACGGGTAGATGGATTTTACCACTAACGCGATACCTCCACCCCTAGACAGCCTATTCAGAGTGTACATAGAATAGCCGGGTGGGCAGGCTAGATTAGAAATAGCGGTATCAGCGTCCTGTAGCCATGTTTCCGTCATGGCAAATACGTCTGGAGCTTCCTCCTCAATGAGGTCATAAATCTGCTGATAGTGTTTCAGCGCAGACCTGACGTTTAAATTCAGGATCTTCAGAGTGGTAAGAGTGCCTGTAGTACGGCGGGTCTCCGAGGAAATAAACCTTGGGAGAGGATGCGGAAAGTCGAGAGCCCACTCATTACAAGGGCAATGATATGGGCCACGCAATGGGTGTACCGGTGGAAGGGTGCAGCAGCGGCTTACCTGACCGATGGCAAACAGGCAATCCCGCGAGTACGTCAGCATGGTGGACCCAAGATGGAGTGATGGTCCTTACACAGAGTACCGCCACGTCCCGCGCGTCCTTAGCGCGGACGGGCGCAGACGGGCAGGACTCTGGCACGACTCCGGCCAAGCGAGGACACGCCCGCTGCGCGATCCCGCTGCGCTAGGGGAGGAGCTTTAAGTAGGTGTTCCCAGGCTGCTCCTGCGCACTGAAGCGCTGGAGGCTAGAGACACCTCTGTCCACACACCCCACTCCAAAATGGCTGCCAAAACCGACAGGACGCCCACCCCAGAGCCAAATCCGCCAAAACGGCAGTGCGGGGGCCAATTAATGTGCAGGTATAGGGCGCTATCTAAAAACAGGTAAGCAAACAAATAAAATACAAAAGTTATTAAAATCACGGAGATGCGATTAAATGCGCGCAGCGCGCTCACGCAGCTACCTTGTCAGGGGCGGATTTCAAGAGGGACTCGCCTTAAGTAGGTGTTCCCAGGCTGCTCCTGCGCACTGAAGCGCTGGAGGCTAGAGACACCTCTGTCCACACACGGGTGACACACACAGGCTCTCTCACACCTGCTCACAGACTCACACAGCCACTCACATACCAACTCACGGACCCATAGTGCCACTCACAAACCCAGTCACATACCTACACAGGCACTCCCATGCCTACTCACAGAATCACACAGGCACCCACACACCCACTCACATACCCACTCAGGCACTCACACACCAACTAACAAACCCATAGCACCACTCACAGACCCAGTCACAGAACAATACAGGCACTCACATACCCACTCACAAACCCATAGAACCACTCACATGCCTATTCACAGACACACGCAGCCACTCACACACCCACTAACAGACCCATAGTACTACTCACAGACCCAGTTGCAGACCTACAAAGGCACTCACAAACATACCCACAGGCCTACACAGGCACTCACACTCCTATTCACAGACCCATATAGCCACTCTCACATACACATACAGACCCATACAGCCATCACACACCCACTCACAGATCCATACATCCACTCATACACCCACTCTCAAAGTTTACAGGTTAGAGTTAGGAAAAAAAACATTTTGTTCTATAAAACACAGAAATTCACAGGAAAAAACAAAGGTTACAAGGATGTTATGGTTAGGAAATAGGATTTTAAAAACCTTAGAAATTCACTGAAAAAGCCAAACATTACATGAACATTACAGTTAGGAAAGAAAATTAAAAGAAAACTTCAATTTCAATGATAAAAACAAAGGTTACAGGGATGTTAGGCTCAGATTTCACTGATACAAAACCATAGAAATTCAGCAGTTATAGTCACCCGAACTGACTGCTTCTGCCCCTGCAATACCTTCTTATGACCTCACATATTACATCACTCATGACATGGCCAGTGACATCACTGATGGCATCACTGATGACATCATCCACAGGACCACTGACACAAGCACTCACACTCCCATACAACCTCTTATATACCCACTCTCACACAACCACCTCACATAACCCTTCACAGCCCCATGGTAGTACTCACTCACCCACTCACCGATTGATAGCGCCACTCACACATCCACTTGCTCATGCAGCCACTAACACAACCACTAACTCACCCCTTCAGCGTCTCATGTACCCATTCACTCATCAATACAGCCACTCACACACCCAGCCATACAGACATACAGACACCAATATACCCACTCATATACCCATACAGCAACTCACACACTGAGTCAGTCACCCATATAGCTACTCACATACCTACTCACTCACCAATTCAGCCAACCATACAGCCACTCACTCACCCATAGTTACTCACACACCCACTCACTTACTCATACAGATACTAACACATGTACTCACTCACCTAAACAGTCACTGACTCAAGCACACATTCACATACTGCCACTCTGATGTTTACTCACTCACCCATACAGTCATTCACACACCCACTCACTCAGCCATGCACTACCTATACATCTACTCACTCACTCACCCATACAGTCACTCACACACCCACTCACTCAGCCATGCACTACCTATACATCTAATCACTCACCCATGCAGCTACTCACATACCCCAAAACTCACCTATACAGCCTCTCACATACTGACTCACTCACCCATACAACACTGACACACCCACTCACTCATCCACACATACGCAGTCCCTCACTCGCCCATACAGGCACCCAGACAGCCACTCACTCAGCCATACAACCACTCACATACCCAAAGAACCACTCAGACACCTACCCACCTATGAATACACACAGTCACTCACATAATGTGTTAAAAACAGTATCACTCAGTAGTAGTACACTAAGTATCGTCATTTTACTTTTGTAGTATCTTAGTATATCTTTTAGAAAACACTCACAATCACTGGATGATGTCATCAGGGATGTCATGACTGATGTCATTGACCATGTCATGGGTGATGTTATATGTGAGGTCATAAGCAGTGCATTGTTAATCTGTAAGTTATAGTTAGATCACAAGAAAAAGGTGACGGGGTATGTAAACACTGGTGAGGGAACAACGTAATGAGATTTTGGAGGGGTTTATTGGACTCTAGCGTAGGTACAGAAACAATCGGGTACACTTTTCAGGGATTCAGCGGGCAAAACATTGATTATGGGATTCACTTCAGTGGTTAACATGTACGTTTCAAATTCCATTTATGTGTTTAATGTGGCAAACATGATCTATGTAACAAACGCAGCTAATTATTATGTTTTTAAACTTATAGATAACCCCTGACGAAGGGCCAAAAAAGGCCCAAAATGCATTGGGTATTGGAAGAAAATTCAGTGAGGAATACTTATGTTATACGCCATGCTGCAGAGTAAAGCCCGTATCGGCATTTCTTCAGCATTAAGGATTGTGCAAACATAGGCGTCCACCGTGTGACTCGATAAAAAGATGATTGTAATACAAATTATGGATGAAATGGAAATAAAAATATCGCTTGACAAAATTGGAACAAATGTTGCATCTCTATGCATATATATATATATATATATATATATTACCTACTGGCGGTCGCCAGTAGGTAGTTATAGTTAGGACCCTGTTTCCATAGGAAATCCGCAACATTCTATTTGGAATAACTTTGGCGCCGGTCGACGAATCCTCACGAAATTTTCAAAATAGGTGGGGCGCTACGCTCCGCTCCTACCCTGAAAGTCTCGGGGGGATTCGTCAAGCAGGGGCTGAGAAAAAAGGGGGGTCCCAAAACGCGTTTTCCCCATGCATTTTTCCATAGGACCTTTAGACACAGCTACAGCCCGAACGGCTGAACAGAATTACTTGAAATTTGGCAGAGAGGTAGCCATAAGGTCAAGGAAGTGCCTTTTGCAGGTCTGGTGTAAATCTGTTCAGTATTTCCTGAGAAAATAGCATTTAAAAGCATATATATATGTGGGCGGAGCCTAACCACACATCTCATCCTGAGATCTGATTGGCTGTCAGCACTTCATCCAAGAAGTGTTGGCAGCCATCTTGGGACCAATATTCATGATAGCACCTCATTAAAAAGCATTGCAGTTAATAGAAGGTTTTAAGACTTTAGTTACATTATAAATCATTTGTTGATGGTACCATACTCATTTTAGGAATTGTGGTATGTTCTAAGGTGATTTCACCATGTGAAAAAGCCTTCTGCTGGGATATCATGATTGAGAGAAAAATATTTTCTCATGCTTTTACCACAGAGGTTTGGAAGGTGATCTATAGGCTAAACTGAGAGCTTATTTTCTGTAAATTCACATTATCTTTCTCAGTCATGTGAGAATGAAGTCTGACATTCTCAGTAAAACATGTACATCCAACAAGGGCAGAGACTGTCAGTTGATTCCTTTGTGTTCTACTGCAGCTTCCCAGAGTGTTCCAAAGAACTACTAGAGCGCTAACAGTCCTACTTATGATAAACGTATGGCACACCTGAAGCCATCTTGCTTGGATTAAAGTGGTAACTCTTAAAACATTTAATTTAAAAAGGAACAAAATGAGGGGGTTCATTTTTCCATAAAAAGTATGATTAGTGCTGCAGAAAGAAAAATTAGGGCACATTTTGAGTGACTTCTCAAATCCTCTTCTATTTCATTAAAACATTCTGACATGCAGACTGAAACATGCACTTTCAATACCAGCAGCAGTTTTCCCTGGTGAGCAGTAGCTTTACTACAGTGATCTAATGAGCAAAAAGAGTGATAACATTCTGAATTTATGGCAAATGTGTGACACATCTGAATGCCTTCTTGATGGAATCAAAGTAAAAAACTGAAAGTATTTCCTACTGAGGAGACTGCAGTAAATAAGGAAATTAGGAAACTTCATAACAAATAAGTCTCCCAAGATGGCCACCAGAGACAAAAGAGCCCAAATGTAGCCCAAATATCACCCAGATGTAGCCCAAGTATAGCCCAATGACAGAATGTCCCAGAATGTTCTTAAAAACAACTAGAGCGCTTACTGTCTTCATTATGACAAAACTATGGCACACCTGAAGCCATCTTGATTGGAATAAACTGGTAACACTTAAAACATTTAATTTAAAAAGGAACACAATGAGGAGGTTCATTTTGCCATAGAAATTATGATTAATGCTGAAGAAAGAAAATGAGGGCACATTTTGAGTGACTTCTCAAATCCTCTTCTATTTCATTAAAACATTCTGACATGCAGACTGAAACATGCACTTTTAATACCAGGAGCAGACTTCCATGGTGCAGTAGTTTTACTACAGTGATCTAATGAGCAACTAGAGTGCTAACATTCAGAATTTATGGCAAATGTGTGACATATCTGGATACCTTCATGATGGAATCAAAGTAAAAAACTGAAAGCATTTCCTACTGAGGAGACTGCAGTACATGAGGAAATTAGGAAACTTCATAACAAATAAATCTCCCAAGATGGCCACCGGAGACAAAAGAGCCCAAATGTAGCCCAAAATCACCCAGATGTAGCCCAAATATAGCCCAATGACAGAAGTGTGCAAAACACTTATTATTTTGTGTTTTTGCAGTGTTATATAGTGCAGACTTGACAGGTATTGGAGTGCTTTACATGAGCATTGGTTACATCACACAAGAACAAATTCATTTTGGTTGTAGACATGGGGAGACTAAGTGATTTGACCAGAATCACAGAATGTCGAGCTGAAGCAGAAACTTCAACCTGGTTCCCCAGTTGCAAAGTCTGCAGTTCTGGAAGTAACACCACATCCTCTCCCCTAAGTGCAACATTTAATCAAGTGGTCAACTGGATAAAAAAACATAAAGATAACAAATAATTTAAAAGTGCTTTGTCGCTATTTGAAAACTCAGAAAATATGTCCTTATTTTAGTCTTTTAGAGCACTAACCATAATTTTGATGCCAATAAGACCCTCTCATATATGTAATTTCTAAAGGAAATGCTCTAGGTATTACAGTTTTGATTACATCAAGATGATGTCAGGCGTTCCACACTTTTGTAATAAATATAGAATGTTAGCAATCTAGTTGTTCATTAGGATACTGTTGAGAGGCAGAGGCCAGGGGCACGGACTCTGAAAATTGAAGGCAGGTAGGAGGGTGCAAAGGCAACAATTTAACCATACTGAGCAGGCAGGAAGGGCCGTGGAAGCACAACAGACTATGGAGGGCAGTGGAAAGGGGGGCAGGGGCAACAAACCAACAATACAGGACTTGCAAGAGAGGCTGTTGGAGGGAAGATCTATTACGGGTCAAGGAAGCTAGGGGCGGTCCCCAGATCCCCGGGAGCCACCACAGAACTGAGCAGGAGAGTGAGTCAGGGACAAAAGGGGCACCTTAATTTGAGCTGGGGTGCCTAGGAACGCTTGCTCCAAAAATGAAGAAAACAGACATATGAGACATGGAATTGGAGGCAGAATACAATGGCAGTTTAATGAGAAGATGCAACTTCAAAGAAACCGCAGAATAGAGACATAAAGTACAAAATACAGAATCCAGATAATCATACAGCTGTCATAATATTCTCTGTATCTCAATTAATGTACTGACAGAGAGAGAGAGAAAACACATCTATAAATGCATCATGAGAAACAAGTTACACCAAGGAAAATGTTACCTAGGAACACTCACGTTTACTCTTAGAGCAAGCATTCCTGCAATTACAATACAAAATCTTTTAAATGCAAAAGTAAAGAGAACAATGGTTAAACATAACATGACATTTCATATAGGTAAAATAGAATAAGATACTTCAAGCAAAGCAGAGCAAGACATTTTAAGCAAAGGAAGACAAGAGCTCCCAGCTCTTGGGGAAAACCTGCACTGCCTGTTAACCTACATACAGACGGCGAGGTAGTCCGTCAATATCTGTGGGTGCTCCCTTTTTATATCATTTTGTGGGCTCCTTTGCACGCTACATCTACCTACGTATGCTACCCAAAAGCTTAGTCTGCAGATTTTACCAGACATTTCGTCATTTACCCACTTAATGCTGACAATGGACTGGGTGAAAAGGTCAGTCTCTCAGGCCAATCGCTTATCGTAAGTTCCATAGAGCAAGCAGAAAATAATGGGTATTGTACGGGAATTCAATATATTCATGTATAAAATCTCCTCAGTTCTCCTAACTTGACGCTCTGCGGTTGCCACTTCCTTAAAAGCGGGAAACCTGCCCAGGAAGCAAGTACCAGTCCAGGATGCAGCCTACTGTATGTCGACAGCTTCAGGGGGATGTTGAACTTTGATACTGAGCACGGAGCACTCGGGTAGGGTGGGGGCTACTAGTTTGGATCAGAAGGCCTCGCAGACCTGCCTTCAGACTGCTATACACTAAAATTGCAGAGCTATGGTCAATTTAACAAAGAGGCCTACATATTGAACAGAAGGGCCTACACAGGGGTTTTATGCTGGCTGAGTGGTAAGGATGTCTCAGGATAATTATATAGCAACACAGGAACCGCTGGTCAATTTAATACGGCCTACAAATGCAGCTGGCAGGGCAAGGACAAGGGTCTCATACTTCAGGTGTGGACAGAACGGGCCAGGGGCCCCCTGTGATACAAAATCTACCCTCCCTCAAGGCTGTGGCAATGTAATAGACCATTGTGGGCAGAAGGAAGAGGCAATGGTAGTACAACCATACATGCCAACAGACCCGATTCAGCCAGGAAACGTCCAATGTTTTTAAGCTCAAATGGGCTTTATTTGATCTGTCTCCTGTCTACAATATCCTCTTTTTCAATGTAACTCAAAGGGGAAAATCAATACCCCAGTTTTTTTTCAAAATCTCCCTCTTACCAAGTTCAAAATGTTCGCAAGTATGGTACATTGGATCATGGAAGGAAATGGGATAGGGACATGGACTTGGATAACAGAGGACAGGAGGGACATGGAGAGGTGCACCAAACTGACCCTGCAGGGCAGGCATCAGGGTTTGCAGCAGCACAATACACCACACAGGGCATGCAGGACGGGAGTGCAGCACAACAATCCATAGAAAGCAAGAGGGAGGGGACAGGACCATGCACATGGACAACAGGGGCAAGAGGCAATGGTAGCTAGCTGACCATAATGGACAGACAGGAGAGAAAGCTGCAGCATAACAGACCATAAAGGGCAGGAGGGACGGATCAGGGGCATTACAATGGAACAGACAAGCCAGGAGGGAGGGAGTAGGGCTGGGGGCAAGGGGGCAGGGCAGGAGCAGCAAGATAGCCATGGAGGTCAGGCAGGATGGGCACTAGAAGCAAGACACACCATGAAGAGCAACAGTGAGACTGTGATGGCATACACACAGACCATGGAGGGAAGGTGGGAGGGGGTCAGGGGCAGCTAACTGACCACACAGGGAAGGTGGGAGGGTCCATGGCAGCACAGAAGACCATGCATGGCAAGTGGGAGGGTTAGTGGCAGCACAATGGCTATGATGGGCAAGAAGGAGGGTGGAGGGGCATGCACAAAGGACGATGGAGGATAGAAGGGAGGGTCAGGACCTGTGCACAGACAAGAAAGTTCAGGGGAAGGGACCTCACAACAGACCACACGGGGCAGGCAGGAGGAGCAGTTGCAGCACAACAGACCAGGGAGGGCAGAAGGGTGTGGCAGTACAATGGACCATGTAGGACAGGAGGAAGAGGATAGGGGCATGGCATGTGGACAGGCAGGGTGGAGGTGGCAGGGACAGGTTACAGTCATCTGACAATGCTAGGCAGGTGGGAGGGGAGTGGCAGCTCAACAGAACACTCAGAGTAGATAGGAGTGGCAGGTCCATGGGACATGGTGGGCAAAAAGGATGGAGCAGGGGCATGCACAAAGACATCGGAGGGCAGGGGGAAGGAGAATAGGGGCAGCAAGCTAAGCACAGAGTTTAAGCAGGAGGTCAATGATGGGGCATAGAATTGGGCAATGGAGGGCAGGAGGAGTGGACTGGTACATCATACTAAATTGAGGGCAGTGGCAGCACATCAGACCATGCATGGCAGGAGGGAGGAGGCTAGTCCATGGATTCACACAACAGAGGATAGGGAGGAAGGGGATGGGGCAGCAAGCTAACTGTTCAGAGAAGGCGGGTATTAGGAACTTTATTGTTTTTAAAACATTGTGTCTGTGCGAACTACTTAAAATATGAACAAGTATGCAGCATAATCTCACTTTTATTCAGGAAGAAGAGGACGTTTGTGACTGGGACTCCGGGCTCACTTGGCAGAAACACCCCCTGACCCTCCACCCCCTATCGCAAAATGTAATGCCCGTGAAAAGGGTAGGTGAACACAGTGTTATATAGAACATAGTCCTGAGAGCACGATTGAAAATGAAAACTAGATATAGTGTATGGTATAAACTATGCACCAAAAAGTGTGATATAAGATGAACCGGGCGTGAAATATAATATGCAATACATTGTGCGCAATGACAGATTCATTGGAGAGCGCGAGATAGCACAGGCACTAGCGTGTGCTATGCGATATGCGCCTTGGAGTGTAATATGCACAGGGCAGTGTTGTGTAACCTAACTAGTCTCTAAAGTTGTAATATAAAATATGTGCTGGGGAGTGTAACGTTGCATATGCACTGTGACAAAGATATGGATCCCAGATTGTAATATGTATGGCATAGCACTGTGCGTTATAACATAGGCATCGAGAAAGGCACGTTAGATGGGGCAATATAACCCGTGCAAAGACAAGTGTGGCATGACATATTCACGGGGTGGTGTTACAGTGCACATGGGCTAGAGAGTGTCATAGCATATGCACTAGCTAGTGGAATACAACACAGAGGTGTGTGGCACTCGGCAGGCAATGGTGGGTGTAACACAGCATTGGGCTCTGTCAGGAGCACGCTGTGACTCTCAAGTGATGTCCGTCCCCTTTCCAGAGAGTAAAATAAAAAGTATTACACATCCGGCAGTGGATGTGTGTTTTATTAACCGTGTGGGGGGTTTCTTGCATAGTTTTGGTCGAATTTTTGTCGAATCCCCTTTGAATGGCTTGGTGTGCATGTGTATTAAATGTGCCCGTCAATAGCTACCCATGTTTGTATAAATAAACGACAAGGGTGTCTACCAGGATTAGGCACGGTAGGGCATCAGACATGTCAGATCTTCACTAGTGGTGTAAATACATTCCACGTGGATTCATTGCATGCATAGTCGCCTTTTAATGAATATCACGCAAATCGTCATGGTGATAGGTACGTACGGTTTGTCCAGCATGTCCTAGGTGTGTCTATAAATATATATTTTTTAAAAATAATAAAAAACAGTGGCCGGCCCTGGGGATTGGGGTCAAAAAAATATAATTAGGAGACTGGCCCTGGGGGATGGGGTCATCAGGGCCAATAAATTAGAATAAGAAGGAGAACCAAACAGCCCCCCTTCTTAAAAAACTAAAATAAATAAAAGACTGGCATCGTGCCGGAGGCCATGCCCCCTCCGTGCAGCACTCTGCAAACGCGCCCCCAACAGGCATCTCCAGTATGCGCCAGGGAGCTGCGCTGCAGCCAGGTGTTCTGAGGCCAAGCCCCTTTTTACACCTCTCTGCAACGCAGCTCTGTGGCGCTTACTGGAGGTACCTAGTGGTCTAGTTTGACCCTAGGGACCCTTAGGATTCAAGGGGACTTAATCTCTCAACTTAGAACAGCCACAGGGCGCGTTTACACAGTGGTGAAGGGAGGGGACGGGGCCTGAGGTGACGTGTGCAAACACGCACTATGGCACGTTTTAAATTGGGGATATAATTTCCCTTCAATACTGAGGGCCCCTGGGGGCTAACTAGCCCACCAAGTGCTTCCAGTAAGCGCCACTGAGCTGCATTGCAGAGAGGTGGTCCAGGCCGTGCCACTTTTTACACCTCTCTGCAACGCAGCTCTGTGGCACTTACTGGAGGTACCTAGTGGGCTAGTTGGACCCTAGGGACCCTCAGGATTCAAATGAACTTAATCTCCCAACTAAAAATGGACACAGGGCGTGTTTACACAGTGGTGAATGGAGGGGACGGGGCCTGAGTTAACGTGTGCAAAAACGCCCTGTGGCCTGTTTTAAGAGGTAGTTTTAATCCCCATGCCCTATTATATACTAGGGGCTTACAGAGGAGGTCATGCTAATCACAGGGGGACCCCAACGCATAATGTTCCCTAGTGTGTGTAGGTGTTTTCACTGTATTCTAAGTGTCTTTTAACATAGCACTGGCTCTAGGACTGGTTAGTCAGACTCAGTTACCACCAGTATCCATCTGAAAAAGTTGAGGGTACAGGATGATTTTGCAACAAGGCTTCTTTCTGCTCTTCTTTTTGTTCTTTCTGCACGTTATCCTTCTTCCTGCACTTATCTTCGTATTTGAGGACTTCTGTTGCTTCTTTCTGCACTTCTTTTGTTTCTTTCTGTGCATTTTTTCTTCTTTCTTCACATGTCCTATCTCTGTAGGCATAGTTAGAAATTAGCATTTAAAAAACCTTTGAAATTCACAGAAAAAACCATAGGTTTCAGGCACGTTATAGTTAGGAATTAGCATTTAAAAAACCTCAGAAATTCACTGAAAAAACCATAGGTTTCAGGGGTGTTATAGTTAGCTGGACTTTTCACTTGTACAAAACCATTGAAATTCCCCCGTTATAGTTAGTTCAGCTAACTATAACTCGCGCGCCCGCAATGCACTGCTGATGACGTCACATATTACATCACTCATGACATGGTCAGTGACATCACTCATGACATCACTGATGACATCTCAAATGACATCACTGATGACATCACTGATGACATCATCCTTGTGATAGAGTGGCAGACCTCCTCTCACCCTAATATAACCTTTGATACACACATTCAAAAATAGAGACTAAAATTTTCAAAACAATGGACATACCAATACCAGTTACAACAACCTCTTCAGTAATTCTAAGATCCACATACACATACACTCATTCACCAACAGTCCTATACAGTCACTCATACATGTACTCACTCATCATATGTACTCATACACCTATACATCCTGTTACACAATGCCACTCATCCATAGAGTTACTCACACACATAGTCACTCATGCTAATAAAGAATCAAACATACATTTACTTGCATATACAGTTATACACACACCACCATACTTACTTCTACGGAAACTTACACATACTTAGTCTTTTAAACAATCACTTAAAGAAACACATACTTATTCATACAGGAACTCTTTCAATCTCTCACTCTCACATATACTCACATATATACACCAATAGTCACATATACTAGTTTAAAACATATGTAGTTACTCATAAAGACACTATTGAGACAGTCATTCACTCACTAACACACCCATACACACACTCATCCACCCATACAGTCCTGCACACATGCTGTGTTCAACCCATACAAACAGTGAGTCACTCATTCATGCACCTATGCACTACGTAATACCCCCCACCGAACCATGCAGACACTCAGACTGATACTCAAAAAACCAACTAATAACCTATATAGACACCCATGTAGCTACTCACCAACCCATGCAGCCACTTATACACAAAGTGAGAGACTGATACAGATATTTACATATTTAAACATTACTCACTAAGCCATGTATTCACTATGATACACTTAATCAGTCAGTTACACAATCAATTTTTCAAAAACAAATCATCCATTTAGACACTTATATACCCATTTATTCTTCCATCGACCTTGAGATATACATATATAAAACATATTTAATTTTCAGAAAAACACACATTCACTGGATGATGTCATCAGTGATGTCATCAGTGATGTCATTTGAGATGTCATCAGTGATGTCATGAGTGATGTCACTGACCATGTCATGAGTGATGTAATATGTGACGTCATCAGCAGTGCATTGCGGGCGCGCGAGTTATAGTTAGCTGAACTAACTATAACGGGGGAATTTCAATGGTTTTGTACAAGTGAAAAGTCCAGCTAACTATAACACCCCTGAAACCTATGGTTTTTTCAGTGAATTTCTGAGGTTTTTTAAATGCTAATTCCTAACTATAACGTGCCTGAAACCTATGGTTTTTTCTGTGAATATATATATATATATATATATATATATATATATATATATATATATATATATATACCTCTATATTATCTACTGGCGGTCGCCAGTAGATAAATATAATTAGGACCGTGTTTCCATAGGAAATCTGAAAATTCTATTTTGAATAACTTTGGCACCAGTTGACGAATCTTCGCGAAATTTTCAAAACTAATGGGGCGCTCCTACCCTGAAAGTCTCGGGGGGATTCGTCAAGCGAATAAAAATTAGATTACCAGGGCATTAATATTGAAATAATTATTAATTGAGCAAATTTTAATTTTAGGAATTACTTCAAACAAATATAGAAAACTCTGATTATCTAGGAAGATACTAGTGTTACACTTGCTATTAATGAGACAATGTGTTGAAGATGAGGTCAATTCTGCTCCTGCTCTAATTTTGTAATAAATGCACTGCTAACATCAACTTTATTTAAAGGTGAATTGTTCATTGCAATGGGTGTATCTTCATGCTAGCCCCTCTTTTTCCTTTTGCTTCTTCTTTTTCTTTTTCTCTTTTTTCCTTTTTTTCTTCTCCATTCTTCTTTTTGTATATAGAAGTTTTCTTTGTACTTGCTCTTCTATTTTACTATCGTTTCCTTTTTTTCCTTAAATTATCCTCACTATTTATTGTGCTGAGGTGGAATATATAGTATTCAAATTGTACTAAATATGTGATAGTTTTTTGAAAGTATGTTAGATTTACCCATATATATCTGTATTTTAAGTGTATTATTTTGTTTATGTGACAGCCTTGAAGAAGCGCAGGTGGCGCGAAACACGTGTTGGCTCTTGTGAGATAACGATGTGAACTGTGACTTCTAAAGAAATGAAAATAAAGCTTCATGAATTGAATGAACAAGAAGACTAATTTGTGATATATTTCGGAACCTCTGGATATATATGAATCTCAGATGTACTTTTGTATAATATATATATATATACGAGTTCCGAAGCACGGGGCTCAATGTGGAGCACGGCGCGTGGATTGAGCGCGGCTTCACTCCTTGGGGCTCAATGTAGAGCTTTGAACTTGGCAATTATTAAGGAAGCAACCATCTATGGAAAAGTAATTACGGACTACATCTCCCATTAATCATTGCGTTTTGTCTCATCCAGAGCAGCTGCATATCAGCGGACGATTGGATTAAAAAGGAGGATGTGGCCCGGCTTGCTTCCTTCGACTGCGGTGCCTCTGAAGAAGTGAACTACGAAACGCGTCAGGTGGCAGTCGTATGCTAATGGACTGAGAAGCGAAGCTGAGCATACCAAATAAATGCTTTTACTGGGGAAAAGAGTGTCGTGTTCGAGTGCTGCTTGCCCTTTGGTCACCCCAACGAGCCTTGATATATATATATATATTCTCACACGTACAGTCCGGCGCAATCCTTCCCAAGTAGATCAAAGGAATCACACAGGAGCCGTGGCCTCTATTTCAGTGCAGATTTATTGCAGGCCCGTGACGAAGGAGTGTTGCACTCCGAAACGCGTAGGACGTTTGTGTCTGCAATAAATCTGCACTGAAATAGAGGCCACGGCTCCTGTGTGATTCCTTTGATCTACTTGGGAAGGATTGCGCCGGACTGTACGTGTGAGAATTTTGGGGGTGGCTACCCCAGCCGTGAGCCCGCCGAACCAGAGGCTTGGGAACAGCTACAAACTTTGTGTTCATATATATATATATATATATATATATATATATATATATATATATATATATATATATCTGAACGCTGATATACGGAAGTCTGGAGCTTCTCACGTGGCGGTCCTGGACGGGCTCCGTTACCCTTGTATTCCACACGCACACCTTCGTAATACCGAAAGAAAATCCAGGACTCTCAGGATTAGTTTAGAAAAGGATTTATTGGGCTGTGTCACGCCTCACCAACGCGTTTCGCTAGATAGCTTTTTCACGGTATGGCGGCAGTCTCATTTTCCTTGTTTACATACTGCCTCGAAGGGCTGACATAAAAGTAGGACTCAATTGATACACTGAAACTAATGTTGTATGTACAAGCGCCATTTTGGCATGTTGTTAACTAAAGCGAAATTAATGCGCATTTATAGAGAAACAACAGTATAACGAGGGTCATAGATAAAATATTAAGACCTAGTTACACAATAATAGCACAACATTTCATATTGTATATTCGCACTGTAATATGCTCACAGTTCATTCAAAAATTAAGATCATTGTAAGTCACTGTTTGTCAATAAAGCATTATTGACATGTTTGAATTTCATGCCCAAGTGGGCTTAAGAGCACACTGCCACTTAAAAAATTGTTTTTCGTAAGATGATATAAATTTTTTAAGTGGCAGTGTGCTCTTAAGCCCACTTGGGCATGAAATTCAAACATGTCAATAATGCTTTATTGACAAACAGTGACTTACAATGATCTTAATTTTTGAATGAACTGTGAGCATATTACAGTGCGAATATACAATATGAAATGTTGTGCTATTATTGTGTAACTAGGTCTTAATATTTTATCTATGACCCTCGTTATACTGTTGTTTCTCTATAAATGCGCATTAATTTCGCTTTAGTTAACAACATGCCAAAATGGCGCTTGTACATACAACATTAGTTTCAGTGTATCAATTGAGTCCTACTTTTATGTCAGCCCTTCGAGGCAGTATGTAAACAAGGAAAATGAGACTGCCGCCATACCGTGAAAAAGCTATCTAGCGAAACGCGTTGGTGAGGCGTGACACAGCCCAATAAATCCTTTTCTAAACTAATCCTGAGAGTCCTGGATTTTCTTTCGGTATTACGAAGGTGTGCGTGTGGAATATATATATATATATATATATATATATATATATATATATAGATATAGATATACATATATATTAGATAGTTATAGTTAGGACCGTGTTTCCATAGAAAATCTGAAAATTCTATTTTGAATAACTTTGGCACCGGTTGACGAATCTTCGCGAAATTTTTAAAACTAATGGGGCGCTCCGCTCAGCTCCTACCCTTAAAGTCTCAGGGGGATTCGTCAAGCGGGGGCCGAGAAAAAAGGGGGGTCCCAAAACGCGTTTTCCCCATAGGACCTTTAGTCGAAGGTACAGCCCGAACGGCTGAACAGAATTACTTGAAATTTGGCAAAGAGGTAGTCCTCAGGTCAGGGAAGTGCCTTTTGCATATATGGAGTCAATCTGTTCAGTAGTTCCTGAGAAAATTGCATTTCAAAGCACATAAATATCTATAGCCACGCACCGTGCGCGCACCCTAACGTGCGCGAGCGTAATTCTGATTGGTGGTTACATGTCAGTCAACGTTCGAATCGGTCGAAATCAGGAAGTGTCGGCCGCCATTTTGTTTGTTTTGAGTGCGAGAGTGAAAAAGGAAGGTGGCGAACGTGAAAAGGGGGCAGGGTAGAGAGTTCCTGACCCCCTAGCCTTTGTCAGGGGGTCCCTGAAGGACCCCGAAGGCAGAATTTTTTTTAAAAAAAATTTGAAAAAAAATCTCGGGGTGCGCGCACGGTGAAAAACCATTAAAAAAAACAAAAAAAAAAATTAAAACGTAGTTTATTGTAAAATAAATAAATAAAATAATAAATACATAACTTAGCATTTTAAAAAACGTACAAATTCACTGAAAAAACCATAGGTTTCACACACGTTATAGTTAGGAATTAGCATTTAAAAAACCTTGCAAATTCACTTGAAAAACCATAGGTTTCACACATGTTATAGTTAGGTGGACATTTCACTCGTAAAAAACCAATGAAATTCCCCCGTTATAGTTAGTTGAGATAACTATAACTCGCGCGACCGCCACACTATCACAAGGATGATGTCATCAGTGATGTCATGAGTGATGCCACTGATCATGTCATGAGTGATGTAATATGTGACGTCATGAGCAGAGAATTGCGGGCGCGCGAGTTTTAGTTATCTCAACTAACTATAACGGGGGAATTTCATTGGTTTTTTACGAGTGAAATGTCCACCTAACTATAACATGTGTGAAACCTATGGTTTTTTAAGTGAATATATAAATATATATATATATATATATATATATAATATATATTACCTACTGGCGGTCGCCATTGGCTAGTTATCGTTAGGACCAAGTTTCCATAGGAAGAGCATTTTTTGTCTTGCTTATAACTTTGGCGTCGTTTGATGAATCTTCATGAAATTGTTCGAACTAATTCATTGTTCATATCAGCTCCTATGTTGAAAGTTTGGGGTTGATTCATCAAGGGGGGGCTGAGAAAAAAAGGGGGGTCCCAAAACGTGTTTTCTCAATGTTAATTTCCATAGGAAACTTTCGACAAGACTACAGGTCGAACGGGTGAACGGAATTACCCCAAATTTGGCAGGGAGAAGGGTCTTGGTCTAGAAAGCACACTTTTGTTTATTTGGTGTAAATCCGTTCAGTAGTTTTGGAGAAATATCACAATTTACAGATATTGATATTTGGGAATTCTGCCTTCTGATTGACTGAGGGCTTACGAGCACGAGCTTGCTGCTTATTGGCAGCGAGCGGTGCGAGCGGTTGCAACTAGGAAGTATTGGCAGCCATTGTGTGATTCCTTTGAAGCGAGTAAAGGGAAAAAGGGTGAAAAGAGTAGGAAAGTGGAGGGTAGGAGCGCTGTGAGGTCTGTGGGGTGGTTAGGGTGTGCTACACAGGGAGTTTGAAGCAATGAATTCACCCCGGTGTTAAAGTGCTGTTTTGCCCAGAGTGAGATGGTGCTGAGGTGAGGTGCCTGTACACTCAGGGATTAACCCTGGGCGTAGTTCGCGAAGTAGCGCTACGCGTAGCTACACAAAGTACACTTCTCACTACGCGAGCTACGCGTAGCACTTTGCGAACTGCGTAGTACCCTGTTCGCACTGTGCAAGATACCGTTTTCAATGATTGCACAGTGCGGACAAGCATCCGGCACTGTGCAATCATTGAAAATAGCATCTTGCACAGCGCGAGCTGTAGTTTTCTGCCGCCTCAGTAGATTTTTACTCGAGCTGCAGCTTTCTCAACGTGGACTGGTAGTTTCTCATCGCGAGCGGTCGCGAGCATACGCGACCACTCGCAATGAGAAACCTGACCACCCCGCGCTGAGAATCTCGCCAGGAGGTTTATTTTCCACGCTCGTGATCGCCAACTTGATGTAGCTGATCGCGAACGAGGAAAAAGTCTCGCAGGGATGTCATTTTGCTTGCTCGCGGTCATCAACTTGATGTTGAGGACCGCGAGCAAGCAAAAAATGACCGCTGCACTACGCAACGCTATGCTACGCGTGTTTGCACTGTGCTACGTGCAATTCGCGTAGTGCTAAGTAGCGCAAACTTCGCAAACTACACGAGCGTAGCGTAGTGCTTTGCCCAGGCTTATCTGGGATGAAACCGTGAGCTGATTGCTTGAAACTGATGTGCTCTGGGCACTGTAGCATACTGGCTGCTGTAGCATAGCTGTGCAAGTGGTGTTAGTATGGGTTTAGACTATAGCGCTGTGAGCTCTGTGGGGTGGTTAGGGTGTGCTACACAGGGAGTGTGAAGCAAAGTATTCACCCCTAGTGGTGTGAAAGTGTTGTTTTGCCCAGAGTGAGATGGTGCTGAGGTGAGGTGCCGGTA
Organism: Triturus cristatus; assembly: GCF_964204655.1. Taxonomy (NCBI): domain Eukaryota; kingdom Metazoa; phylum Chordata; class Amphibia; order Caudata; family Salamandridae; genus Triturus; species Triturus cristatus. The sequence continues at coordinate 1,456,620,188 of NC_140589.1, read as the reverse complement.
CACTCGGGGATGAAACTGTGAGCTGATTGCTGTAAACTGATGTGCTCTAGGCGCTATAGCATACTGGCCGCTGTAGCATAGCTGTGCAAGTGGTGTTAGTATGGGTTTAGACTATAGCACTGTTAGCTCTGTGGGGTGGTTAGGGTGTGCTATACAGGGAGTGTGAAGAGAAGTATTCACCCATAGCGGTGTGAAAGTGCTGTTTTGACCAGAGTGAGATGGTGATGAGGTGAGGTGCCAGTACACTCGGGGATGAAACCGTGAGCTGATTGCTGTAAACTGATGTGCTCTGGGCGCTGTAGCATAATGGCTGCTGTAGCATAGCTGTGCAAGTGGTGTTAGTATGGGTTTAGACTATAGCGGGAGTGGGAAGCAAACTACTCACCCCTACCAGTCTGAAGACTCGAATGGAGTGTTTTAGCAAGCAGGAATAAAGAAATAATTGTGAGGAATATAATGCAGAATGTTGCAATGCCACAGAAGACAAATGGTGAAATCAGGTGTGTTTAAGAAAGTGGCTGTGTGGGATAAAGCGATGGAGTCTGCAAGTTATATAAAAAGTTTCTTTATTTAAGTGCCATAAATGGAACCACTGGTGCAAGAGCTAAGGCATCCAGCTGAGGCACACTCCAACCGCTTCTGCTGTATTCAAACCTAAGCTCCTGCATCAGTCAATTCCACATTACATGTTACAGTTCCATGTGACATAAACAATACCTATTAGACATGAATGACTGTAAATTGTAGAATGAAAATAAAGGTAAGATACAATTACCGCACTGTGCCAACCTGTTCCTAAACAATGCCGTGTTTTTTTATCTTGATCGCCAGCTCGTGAGCAGAGGCTGAGGATGAGCTAATTTGTGTGAAAGGGCTTCATGGATAACAGACAGGCAGAGAGACGTGTGTACAAAGAATAGATATGCTTTCAAAATGGATTTCGGGTTTAGGCTAATTTAGCAAGTAAATAGCGTATTTGCATAGGCCATACATCATCCTTTCCTGGTTAGTGTGGAGACGTAAGGGCCAATAATGAAAACACAGTTCAAATGCCTAAGCATACTTAGAAAGTTATTATATGAAAATAGTTCAATTGAAGTGTATTAAAAAAGTTTATAGGAAAAAGTCAAAAAAGTTGGAAAAAATCAATCCAAGAATAAAGTGAATTTCTTACAAGTCTTGGAGATTGCAGTCCGGAAGTTCTTCAGCGGCTTGAGATACGTAATGTTCCAAGAGGCGATTGTTGCTATTGTGCGAGAAAAGCGAAGCTATCCAATTCATATCCTCGAAGGGACAGTAATAATCCTCGAATGTTGGAGCGGCAATTTGAATTGGCAGGCAATCTGCGAAGTTGTCAAAGGTTGGGCGTTGCAGGAGATCTTTCGCGGCTGCGCAGAAATCCCATTCCGCCAGGATACCTTTTTGCGTTGCATCTGCAATTACTCCACTGCCCGAACAATCAAGTTCATAGTTTTCAAGATACTCCATTACCTGCTGGATATCGGGAGCGTTTGCTGGGATGTTGGCAAGGCATAGATCCATAGATAGAGGCAGGCAGCTGAAAAGTTGTTCCATTTTTTCACGGTATTGATGTCGCTATGCGTAGAGGCGTATTCTGTCGGACATGCTTGTTACCACAGGGAGCGCAGCCATTTTTAACAAGCTAAAATAGTAGTAGGATGGCCACAAACAGAGCAAGAATTATGGGCACTGTTGCTGTAATTCCAGAGATGATCGAATGAATGAAGTCTGGTATTAGACTAAAAACAGTTTGAAAGCCTGTGAGAAGGCCGGAGGAGACAGTGTTAAAAAAGTGTACCAGACCTTAAATGTCAGATGTGTTGAAAATTGTGTAACAATTCACAAAGTGTAATGGGAGGTTCGTATTTAAAAGGGAGTGTATTTTACTTGAAGTTCGTGCTATCTGCAGTCGATAAATTACTTTTGGAGAAGTGAGGGACACTTCTGTTTGAAACAACAGCGCTTTCAGTTTGCTCTGTTTAATAAAATCTGTTTTCAAAGTAGGTATTGAAGGCCATGTTGAACTTTAGGAGTTACTTTGTGTGAGTGGGAATAGAGATTGCCAGAGGAAGTTATCCGGTTTAAAATAGTAAGGACATACGGTATGCCAGCTCACATTGCGTAGCAGTCCATGTTATTAAGAAGCAGATAACTGCCGTTAGAAAGCTGTGTGAATGTTGGTCTGATTGTAGGAGTTGGCGTGCTTTTAAGAAAGCACGCAAGATTGGGGGCTGTAAGCTTAGATGCGTCTTGCAGTTGGACATTCTTGCATAGTAATGAATGACTGCCATTGTGGTCCCACTTTTCACCTGTGAGAAAAACTTCGGTATCCTCTTTAAGACAGCGATACGTAAATGGGAGAAACCACTGTTCGTAAATAAACGCGTTACCTTATATAATCACATACAACATGACGAACAACATGTACACCTAGCAGACACAACGACACTATGTACTGTGGGAACCGTGGCTAGCCATGTACACAAGCCAAACATAGCACCTCTGCCACACACTGCAGAATGCGGGGAGAGATGGGAGCAAAGTATGTGCGAAGGTGGCAAGTGATTCTCGATTATAAAATTATACAATGCAAAGTGTTGAGGGGATGTGCCGGACAGACTTGAGTATGTAGAGCACAGACATGTACATGTCAACATACACTGATGGTCTATTGAGTGAAGTGGACAGTGGACGCAACCATGATAGTACAGTCAGTAGGGAAGATTTCGAAAACATAGTGCGTACGTGCCCCTTCCCCCCTCCAAATTGTTAGTGTAGTGGGCTGACTCGGCGTACGCACAGCTAGCTTAGGGGTATGAATAAAAGGCACGTTTCTCTGGGTGTGGTTCTCTTCCGGAATGGCGAACATGTCTGTCAGGTCTGCGCAGCTTACACCGCCACGAGGCTGACGCCGTGAGCGAAGGTGGCTGCGGGAATAATGCTCTCAGCTTGCTGGTACCCAGAAACCGTCATGACCGCTGCGATGCACATATGCCCCACAGTTCACCTTTCGACACGCCGTATGTGAAAGAGGGCCCCCCATGTGCCGGCGGAAGCTCCTGGGCCGAGGTCTGCGAGCTGGGAAGGCTCCTGAGATCAACGCTGGCTACCGTGACACAGGCAGACAGCGCCCAGCCTGAGGCCCAGCACCGTGGAGTGCTCTGTATACTACTAACACAGTAGTCCAACAGGTACCAACAGTGGAACGGTGTCTTGATCCCACAATGGACGATGTTAGAACTGCATCTGAGAGTGCAGATGAAGGTGCTCCTTTTGACCAGCTGTAACCAACTGTAGGTAATAACAGTGGAACAGTGTTTTGATCCCACAATGGACGATGTTAGAACTACATCTGAGAGTGGAGATGAAGGTACTCCCTTCGACCAGGTGCAAGCAACTCAAGGTCCCAACAGTGTAACGGTGTCTTGATCCCAGAATGGACGATGTCTGATATTACCTGATGCTTAGTTTTCACAGAACTCCCTCCGTTGAGGTACATCAGACTCTATGCTTCCATAGCTAACTGCTGCACATGATCATTGGGCTTGGCTGACTGCAGTCAATGGAGTACACCACGGTACAGCAGGCCCGAACAGTGGAACGGGGTCTTGATCCCAGAATGGACGATGTTAGAACTGCATCTGAGAGTGCAGATGAAGGTACTCCCTTTGACCAGGTGTAACCAACTCTAGGTCCCAACAGTGGAACGGTGTCTTGATCCCAGAATGGACGATGTATGATATTACCTGCTGCTTGTTGGTTTTCACAGAAGTCCCTCTGTTGACGTGCATCAAATTCTGTGCTTCCGTAGCTAATTGCTGCACATGATCATTGGGCTTGGCTGACTGCAGTCGCTGGAGTACACCGCAGTACAGCAGGTCCGAACAGTGAAACGAGGTCTTGATCCCACAATGTACGATGTTAGAACTGTATGTGAGAGTGGAGATGAAGGTATCCCCTTCGACCAGGTGCAACCAACTCTAGGTCCCAACAGTGGAACGGTGTCTTGATCCCAAAATGGACGATGTCCGATATTACCTGCTGCTTGTTTTTCACAGAACTCCCTCCGTTGATGTGCATCAGACTCTGTGCTTCCGTAGCTAACTGCTGCACATGATTATTGGGCTTGGTGACTGCAGTTGGGGGAGTACACCGTGGAACAGCAGGTCGGAACAGTGAAATGGGGTCTTGATTCTGTGATTGAGGATGTCAGACGTTAAAGTTTGTGATGATTTGTGTGTACCCCCTCCGATCAGGTGCAAGCAACTCTGTGCTTCCGAATCCAACGGCACATGGGTGTGAGGCATTAATGACCACTGCCTCTGGCCTACACTGCGGTCAGCAGGGCTTACAATTCAGATCGAGTGGTGATTGTTTAATTACAGAATCCAGTAGGCAACTAACTACAACGTCTATTGAAATATACACAATAGCCTTTTAGTATACTTGCTTGAAGAAGTTTTTTAAGATGACTTATAGGTCTAGTACAATGACCAAATTCTTCTTGGTAGTGGTAAAGAACACTGAATAACAGTGTACACAGTGGACAGCAGAGATCGCAATTCAAATTGTTTTGATTTATTTATTGCAGAGTTTTGTGTAATTTTGTTGTTGTATTTTGTGAAGAGGAACTGAGAAAAAGTATTCATGGAAGACTGTGGTCACTACTGCCTTCAATTTACACTGCAGACAGCAGTGTTCACAATTCAGATTGAGTCGCTATTGTAGATGACTTAGTCCTGTAGGCAAAAGACATTGAATGAATGAATGAATGAATGAATAACTTTATTTGCGTGGTTACTCAAAACCATTACAATAGAAAAGAAAAGCAAAAGACATTGCTCCAGTGTGCTCTGTCCGCACCACGCATATGCATCATCGCAGGGTCCGCACACGGTTTTTCTTGCTTCAAGTATGACAAACTGGGCAGCACAAGTCAATGCCACGTGGCTGTGGGCCCTTGCTGACCGCTCTCTGGCCTACACTGCAGACAGCAGTGTTTACAATTCAGATTGAGTCGCTATTGTAGATGACACAGTCCTGTAGGCAAAAGACATTGCTCCAGTGCACTCTGTCCGCACCACGCATACGCATCATCACAGGATCCACACATGTTTTTTGTTGCTTCGCGTACGGCAAACAGGACAGCTCAGGTTAACGCCACGTAGCTGTGGGCCCTTGCTGACCGCTCTCTGGCCTACACTGCAGACAGCAGTGTTTACAATTCAGATTGAGTCGCTATTGCAGATGATGTAGTGTTGTAGGCAACAGACATTGCTCCTATTACGGCCCGCCCGGAGCACGCATCATCGCTGGCTGTGCACATGCTGAAGGCTTTTGATGTGGCTATCTGAGTGCACTATACCTGATGGACCCTTTATGATACAATCTTTTTGTGTATTATTTCAGATCTACTGCCTGTATCTCAGTATACCACAAGTTATGGTTCTCTTACGATAGAATCTTTTCTGTATTATTTCACATCTAGTGTCCCTACCTTACTGCAGCACAAACTATTAACCCTTTTATTATTGAATCTCTGTGTGTGATCCAATGATTACTGTTGTAGTTGATGCTAGCAGCAACCATTACCCGAGGGCTGGTTTACACTCACCCCACACACATTCAGCACAGACGTCAATGGATATGTGACCCTGGTAATGAAAAGGAGTCGAGCGCACGTGCCCGTACCCACTTCTACTATCTATCTGTGTCCGTGTGTTCCTTATCTATGCATGATACTGCCTCTGGGCCGTACCACATTACACTGTTCTGTGGACAGCGTATGCAACCATGTTACCTCTGGCAGTGGGGATAAATTCTGTTATGTAGCTTTTAGATGCATGGCTATCACAGGTGGAAGGCTACTTTACAGAGCATTAATACAGTTGAAGATGATGGTTGCATGTTGTGTGTAGTGTAAGATATGTGTATATAGCAAAATCTTTTCAAAAAAGCTCTGTAAGCAGAAGAGGAGTCTCTCATCAATCGCTGTAGAGAGAATGACTAAAATGGGTGGGATCCTCCAACTATTACAATGGGAAATGTTATGAACCAATTAAATGCTTTTCTTTAAGGTCACATGGCAATCGGGCACCGGGCGCGCAAGGAGGCCGCACCCAACGCGATTTTGAGAAAATATATTTACCATAATATAAGTTTATTACAGTTAGAAATATATAAATGTTTAAAATATTTTAGATTATCGCTTGTTCTACTATACACTTTAAACTTATTTAGATATAGTTTTGAGACGAAAAACAAATGAGGGAATGGTACTCCCGGCGCGACACCATATGTCTATGACGTAACACAGGGCCTGGAAGCGTGCACTCGTCGCATACGCAACGCGCAGCGGGCGTGACCCCATACGTACATGATGTAAGGCACGGCTTGGTACTGCATAACCATCGCATACCAAAGTAGCAGCTGGCGCAACCACATATGTATATGATGTTAAGCGGGACATGGTGCCACAAACCCGTCAGATATGAAATGCGCATCCTTTACGAGTTTAGCAATATGGCAGATAGGATTCACGTGCTGATGGAGCTTGGTACACTACCGGTACGGGACTTCAGTTTTCTCCAAAAAAAAACAAAAACGATATACATACTATTTTTGAAGATATAAAACATTACATATTTTTCAAATAAAAAAAAAGATAATAGAGTTCCAAAATATTACAAAAAGAATATTAAAAATATAGGTTTTATAAACATTAAAATATGAAATTAACATACAAAAAACCTTTGAGATTCACTGAAAAAAACATAGGTTTTACCGACGTCATAGTTAGGAATTAGCATTAAAAACCTTAGAAATTCACTGAAAACACCATAGGTTTCAGGGACGTTATAGTTAGTTGGACATTTGACTCATATAAAACCAGAGAAATTTGCCCGTTATAGTTAGTTGAGCTAACTATAACTCGCGCGCCCGCAATGCACTGGTGATAACGTCACATATTACATCACTCATAACATGGTCAGTGACATCACTGATGACATCTCAAATGACATCACTGATCACATCACTGATGACATCATCCACCTGCTAATCTGATGCACATACTGATGGCCTAATATAAACTTTGATACACGCACTCTAAAATACAGACTACTATTTTTGAAACCATACACACAACAATGCCAGATACTACATACCACCCACTATTTCCTAGGTTTACACTCACATCCACTCACTTATACATGCAGTTACTCATCAATGCAGTACTATAATATGCATTCATACACCGTCTACCACTCATCCATAGAGTTACGCACACACCTAGTCAGTCATGCACAGAATCAATCACATACCCATTTACTCATGTATACAGTTATACACACCAACTGCGTTATTTATACACACACCACATCACTTATTTATGCAGATACTAACACATACTTACTGTCTTATACAATCACTGATACAAGCAGACACTCTTTTATACACTGTGAGGAGGACCATGGGGGTGATCGTTCCAATAGGGGAACAACCTTTACAACGCAACTTTTACAACGCACTACACTTACAACGCATTTTTTACAACGCAAAATCCATTACAACGCACTACACTTACAACGCATGACACTACAACGCATTTTTAAAATCTACCTTTACAACGCATTCCATTACAACGCATACTACCTTTACAACGCATACCATTACAACGCATAATATTATACTACACTATCCAACACTTACCCTAACGTTGCACCCCCTGGAGTTAGAATAGTAATTTTTACCCCTATACTATCCAACACTTACCCTACTGTTGCACCCCCTGGAGTTAGAATAGTAATTTTTACCCCTATACTATCCAACACTTACCCTACTGTTGCACCCCCTGGAGTTAGAATAGTAATTTTTACCCCTATACTATCCAACACTTACCCTACTGTTGCACCCCCTGGAGTTAGAATAGTAATTTTTACCCCTATACTATCCAACACTTACCCTACTGTTGCACCCCCTGGAGTTAGAATAGCAATTTTTACCCCTATACTATCCAACACTTACCCTACTGTTGCACCCCCTGGAGTTAGAATAGCAATTTTTACCCCTATACTATCCAACACTTACCCTACTGTTGCACCCCCTGGAGTTAGAATAGCAATTTTTACCCCTATACTATCCAACACTTACCCTACTGTTGCACCCCCTGGAGTTAGAATAGTAATTTTTACCCCTATACTATCCAACACTTACCCTACTGTTGCACCCCCTGGAGTTAGAAAAGTAATTTTTACCCCTATACTATCTAATACTTACCTTAAATGCAATTTAATATTATGCGTTGTAATGGTATGCGTTGTAAAGGTAGTATGCGTTGTAATGGAATGCGTTGTAAAGGTAGTTTTTAAAAATGCGTTGTAGTGTCATGCGTTGTAAGTGTAGTGCGTTGTAATGGATTTTGCGTTGTAAAAAATGCGTTGTAAGTGCATGCGTTGTAAAAGTGTGCGTTGTAACGACATACATCCGTTCCAATATCATTATCCCCAGCTGGACACCTTACCATCCTTAGGACGAGGGTGATGACACTGATGAGGGCGATGACACAGACAAAGCAGACTGTCCGATAACGAAGGATATTTTCCCCGCTCCACAATACACCGGACTTGACCCTGAAGTCGTTCCTCACGAAAGCGGCGGGACAGTCGGACTAACCAATGGGAAGCCAACCGAGTAGGTCACGAACAGCAGAAAAAGCCGGAAGCCCACACAGTCAGCGCACCTGCAGAATGGAAGTCTACAGAGACGGAGACCATGACAGACGCCAAAGGAACAGAGGAAGCTGCATCATGGAGAGATCGCCAGCAAGAATCCAGACGAAGATCCTGAAGGTCCCGATACCTGGACTGAGAAGTGGTGGACCCCGGAGGACACGCACGAGCCCAGCGGTACATGACAGGGACTGCGGGAACAACCAGGGGAGCGGGGTGGGCCACTTTGGGGAAGGTACTGAAACCCCTTGACTCTCGCCTTACCCGTACTCTTCCTTGCGTCGTTCTCCACCTACCCGCCCTGATAAGAGCTATATCTTGCATTTCTTTTAGTAATTCTTCTAGGGATCCGCACTTGGTGGATCGTAACTGTAACTGCTCTTCTTATTTGTTTTCCTTTACACCTTGATAAAGCCCGCCCTTGTATTTTTCCAAGAACTCACTCCTGGTAATAGAACCTCTCACAGGGTGTGGTGACAGGTTAGGCTATATAAGTACGCAGGACATGGTCAGTGACCGCTGTTTCTTTTCTTTATTTTGAGTGATTGCTAGTACTCCGGGGGATCCAGACCAAAGAGAATATCAAGAGGTGCTTGGACCATGAGACAGCACAGCTAAAGGAGAACTCTTGGAGGACAATCTATAGAACGTTCTGTGCTCTGCCAACAGGACTATTTTGTATAGACTTTTTTTTTCCATCCTGACATTTAAACTACACCCTGACCTTTACTGAGGGCTATTGTATACCATCAATAAAACCCTACAGCATTGATCCTATACGACCTCCTCGCTTCTGTTTCCGACCGCCCTTCTGTTATACACCCACTCTTCAAATAACTTACTCTCAAGTATAGTCATTTATATACTCCAACACTCACATATACTGCCTTAAAACATATGTAGTTAGTTACTCACACATATACCAGTGAGACATTCATTCACTCACCAACACACCCATACACACACTAACTCACCCAGACAGCCCTTCCCAGATGTACTTTTGAATCCATACAACCAGTGAATCACCCACTCAGACATGTATACACAGAGTCACATACCCCCCCACCCACCCACACAGACACTCAGGCACTTATACAGATACTCAGACAACAAATCAATAACCCATATAGACACTCATGTAGCTACTCACCAACTCATGCAGCCGCTTATACACCAACTGAAACACTAATTCAGACTTTCACACAGTTTATTCACTAACCCATATATTCAGTAACACATGTTCAATCACTCACTTATACAGTCAGTCACGCACCTACTAAATAATCCATTCAGGGACTTGTAAAGTCACTCTTTCTTCAATACACCTTGGCATAGATATATATGAAAAATGTTTAAACTTTACAGACACACACATTCACTGGATGATGTCATCAGTGATGTCATCAGTGATGTCATTTGAGATGTCATCAGTGATGTCATCAGTGTTGTCACTGACCATGTCATGAGTGATGTAATATGTGACGTCATCACCAGTGCATTGCGGGTGCGCGAGTTATAGTTAGCTCAACTATTTATAACGGGCAAATTTCTCTGGTTTTATATGAGTCAAATGTCCAACTAACTATAACGTCCCTGAAACCTATGGTTTTTTCAGTGAATATATATATATTTAGATATAGATATAGATATAGACAGATATGTAGATATATATATATGGGATAAGTCGTCGAGCCCGAGTGCCAGCCTGGTTTCTTGTGTGGAAACTGTTATGCCATGTATATATATATATATATATATATATATATAAATTCACTAAAAAAACTATAGGTTTCAGGCATGTTATAGTTAGGAATTAGCATTTAAAAAACCTTAGAAATTCACTGAAAAAACCATAGGTTTCAGGGGCGTTATAGTTAGCTGGACATTTCCCTCGTACAAAACCCTAGAAATTCCCCTGTTATAGTTAGTGCAGCTAACTATAACTCGCGCCCCCGCAATGCACAGCTGATGACGTCACACAGTGACATCACTAATGACATCACTGATGACATCTCAAATGACATCACTGATGACATCATCCATTGAGTATGTGTTTCTGAATAGTTTTAATATGTTTAATATATATATGGAAAGGCCTGTTGAAGAATAAGTGGGTGTACAAGTGTGTGAATGGATGATTTTCTAGGTGCGTAACTGACTCTGTAAGTGAGTCATTAAATGTATCTTACTGCAGACTAGTGACTAAACTGTGTGAATGTCTGTATGTGTCTGTGTGTTGGTGTATAAGTGGCTGCATGGTTTTGTGAATAGCTATATGAGTGTCTATATGGGTTATTGATTGGTTGTCAGAGTATCTGTATGGGTGCCTGAGTGTTTGTGTGGGTAGGGTGTGTGTGACTCTGTGACTAGATGTGTGAGTGGTTGATTCAGTGGGTGCATGGTTTTAAGAGTGCATCTGTGATGGACTGTATGGTTGGGTGACTGTATGTAAGGGTGTGTTAGTGATTGAATGTATATCTCAGTTGTACATGTGTCAGTAACTACATATGTGAAACGCAGTGTATATGTGTGTGTGTGTGTAAGAGTACATAACTATCTATATGTGAGAGTGTGTGATTTTGGGAGTGGCTGTATGCACCATAGTGCTAGGATATCTGTGTCATGTGCTGTTTGTTTTATTGCAGGAAGACAAAGAATTTGTTAGTATTTTTACGAGTAAGTGAACTTGAGTGTGTTTAACTGTATAGGTGAGTAAATTGGACTGTGATTAATTATTTGCATGACTGACTAGATGTCTTAGTACCTCAAAGGGATGATTGGCAGTGTGTGAGTGTCTATATAGGTGTATAAATGCACAGAGTGACTGTAAGTATGAGTGACTGTACAGGTGAGTGAGTGGACATGTATGTAGACCTAAAAGTCAATGAGTGGGTGTGTTGTTATTGGTATTGGAGTATCTATGGTTGTCAAAATGGCCATCTGAAATTTTCAGTCGGTGTATCAAAGGTTATATTAGGGTGTGAGAAGGTACACTAATTTGTCACATGGATGACGTCATCAGTGAAGTCATCAGTGATGTCATTTGAGATGTCATCAGTGATGTCATCAGTGATGTCACTGACCATGTCATCAGTGATGTCATCAGTGATGTCACTGACCATGTTATGAGTGATGCAATATGTGACGTCATCAGCAGTGCATTGCGGGGCGCGAGTTATAGTTAGCTGAACTAACTATAACAGGGGAATTTCTAGGGTTTTGTATGAGAGAAATGTCCAGCTAACTATAACGCCCCTGAAACCTATGGTTTTTTCAGTGAATTTCTAAGGTTTTTTAAATGCTAATTCCTAACTATAACGTGCCTGAAACCTATGGTTTTTTCAGTGAATTTCAAAGGTTTTTTAAATGCCAATTCCTAACTATAACGTGCATGAAACCTATGGTTTTTTCAGTGAATTTCAAAGGTTTTTTAAATGCTAATTCCTATGTATAACTTATCTCTGAATATATCATGTTTAATGATTTTGATTGGATTTCTATATTTTTCAAATTCAGTGTGTCAATTTCATTAATTATCTTTTTTTTACAATACTTTTTTATCACCATTTTTTAAACTCATTTTTCAATTAATTTTTAAAAATTAAAAAATGTTATTTGAACTTAATGAGTTTTACAAACATATTTGTTTATATTTTTCAAAATATTTTTTTTACTATATGTTCAAAACTGTATTTTATATATTTTTTTCAATGTTTTTGGATCTGCGCACCCTATGCGCACCGTTCTCGATCCCTACGTGATAGCATCTGCGCATGGTATGAGTTGGGTATGTGTTTAGTGCGCGATCGCAATGCGACAGGTACGCGACACCCAGCCTATACGCGACACTTTCGATGTACGTAACGTGACGTTTATGCGCTTCCGCAATGCGTCATCTGCGTCTATGACGCGGTGGGTGCGCGGATCCCGCGAAATATTTAACAGTTAAAAAAACATATATATGTATTTCATGTGAATATTAATTGAAGACAAACTCTAAACTAGTCTTAAAAGTAATATATTTTTACATCTAATCCTATATTTCTTTTTAATTCAATTTCGCGGATGCGCGCTGGGTGCGTGCTGCGTATGCGCAGGGTGCGCAGATCCCATGTAACCTGCAAAAAAAGAGATTTGATTGGTTCATTACACGTCCTCTTCTAACTATTGAAAGACCCCACCCATTTCAATCATTCTTCTTTGACCATCTCTTTGGAGAGAAGAAGATTTTTTAGACTAAGTTTACGCTTAGCTCTAACTTTTTTCAAGCAAAAATGGCTTCAGGGCAGCAGGCATCACCTGCATCACCTCATACTTCTGAGGATGAATTTTTGCCGGAGGCACCACCCAAAAAACGTTTTTCTTCAGTGGTGTGGAAAATGTTTACTTTTCCCGAGGGGCAGAATAAGACCAATGCCACCTTGGTCACGTGCAAGATTTGCAAAGGAGTCCTATCGAGAGAGGATCCTAACAAGAAATACTCTTGCAGCACGGCAAGTATGATGAAGCACATGAGGACGCTTCATCCGAACAATCTTGCACGAGAAGAGTGCCGATGGATGAGAAACACTCCTGCTCCTGCGCCATCCACCTCATCGCATCCGAGCACATCAAGAGTGCATCCATCAGCCCAAACCTTGGACATCCATCCTCAATTTCAATTTTTAAAAGTGCTCTGCACTAAGTGCAATAAGACTTTGTGCTATGGTGAGCAGTCGATCGATCTGATCTGCCGCCGGCAAGAAAGTCACATTTGCTAGGTTTTTTTTTTTTTATTGTTCCCTGAAGTTCATTGTTTGGTTTCTCCTGTTTTGTTTTTGTTTTTTTGCAGAAAAACCAAAAAAATGTAAAAATTGTTCAGATAACCCCCAAAAAATTATAACAGAAGAAAGAAGAAAAAAAAAGTTCTTGTAAGACCTAACTTTCCTGGTTTAAAAAAAGAGCTAAATTTCTTTGTTAGTGTTAGTTTAGATGAATGTATGTGTAGTATGTAATTGACTGAATGAATGCCTTAGCAGTGTATGGTGAATGTTTAAGTGCAGAACTATGAGGAAGTGCTGCAGCATCACACAGTAACCTCTTTAACTGTAGTGTGCTGTAGTACTTCCGAAGCACAGGGATGCAACATATGTACATAAATATGTTGCAAATCTATGCTTCTCTCTGCACGGCTGCTTAAACTGCAGCCATGTGGTGACACAGGCACCCTTGCACCATAGTGCAAGGATATCTGTGTCATGTGCTGTTTGTTTTTCTGCAGGAAGACACACCTTCCTGCACAAAAACAACGAGAAAATGCATTTTTCTTCTTCAATGTATAAAAATGTGGAGAAATTAAAACAATTCTCCTTGTTGTGCTTTCCTACACCAATTTTAGAATGGTGCAGCATTCACACACATATCGAGATTTATGATTTCTGAAAAATCTAGACATGGGTCTTGTTCTATGAGTATTAAGTGCAATCATGTACAACAACACTTATAGAACACCCTTTCAACACAAAGTGGTGTGCATGATGAGGTTATATTTACATGGAGTATAAAAAGTGCACAGAGTGCCTTTTCCTCACTTTGTAAATATAAAAGAGTATCTTGCACAATAACTATGTTACAAAAAGTGACATATTTCCGTTTTTAAATTTCCTTGCAAATGATAGAAGGTAAGCACAGAGTTTTGTCTGCAAAGATGTTCAAAGAAGAATGATTGAAATGATTGCGGTCCTTCAACAGCTAAAAAGGTGAAATATTATGAACCCCTCAAATCTCTTTTTTTGCAGGTCACATGATATCTGATTATGGTCAGATTTCCAAACTACATAAACAGAGTGTTTTTAGAGACGTGTTTCAACTTTGTAGCTTTTTGCAGGCCTCTTCATTCTGCATATTGAGACTTAGTTAAACTTACCTTCACAGTAATAGGAATAAAAAATGGTATACATCTTTTTCTGTTTTTCATTCAACTATAAATTCATATAAATTGCTTATTTTAAAATTTGGATCTGTGAAAGAAAAGGAAAAAAAAATGTAATGTATAATAATACATTTTATACAACACAGCATAATTTCCACAAAGTAATTTTTTTGTCTTTTTTGCTGCTCTCGGAATATATTAAATTTCACTAAAAATAGTGATTTCAATCGTACTCATCACTTAACAGCGGGCAAAAAAAACACAATCTCAAAGATTGTTAAAAAAAAACCAACATGCCATTCTCAAAATACAAATCACAGAAATATAAAATGCACACAGCTAACAACATTTTTTAACTTTAACTTACAAAAACTGTAAATGATGTCGCTATAAAATATTCACCAAATCTAAAGTTGAATTTTTGGAGGATGCACCATGCCCACAACGTTTTCCTTCAGTGATGTGGAAATTTTCAAATTTTCTCGAGGGGCAAACAAAGACCAATACCACCTTTCTCATGCACAAGATTTTCAAAAGAGTTCTGTTACGAGGGGGTCCTAACAAAAAATACTCATGCGGCACAGCAAGTATGATGAAACACCTAAGGACCCTTCATGCAAACAATCTGGCATGAGAAGAGTGCAAACAGATGAGAAACACTCCTGTTCTGTATCTGTAAAAAAGAATCACAAATAAATGTATATTAATAACTTTCAAAATTATACTATTCCATTACTGTACAAACACATTTTATATAAATACTGACTAAGAAACTATGTCCCTGAACCACAAGTGTGAAGATGGTTAAAACACTACATGCATAGTGCATACTACTTTGAAGCAGTTCATGCCCTAAAGCCTACCTCACTAAAACTCTACATGCTAACTGACTAAATGATTACAGTACTATAAGGAGACACACTGGGTGAGTGACAGGGTGTTTGCTAGAAGAGTATGAATACTAACTAGGGAATTGAAGGTGTGAAACACAACTGTGTAGGTGATTAGAGGACTGCATCCATACTGCATAGGCATTTAAAGCAATCCATGTGCTAAGGCCTGGCTCACTGCATGACTACTTGGGTACTGACTGAATGATTAGAGTATAGCAAGGAGAGTGCCTAGGTGAATTTATAAGTGCTAGGCTTTTCGCACAAGGAATGGATTAGTACTTGGTACTGAATGGGTCACTAGAGGAGTGCAAAGGCAGTGAAAAGATGTTTACTGGACTGTATGGATACTGACTAGGAAATTGAAAGTGTGAAAGACAAGTGTCTAGGTGGTTAGAAGACTGCATGCATAGTGGATTGGGGTTTGAAGCAGTCCATGTGCTAAGGCCTGGGTCACTGGGTGAGTACTTGGGTACTGACTGAATGATTAGAGTACTGCAAGGAGAGTGCCTGGGTGGATTTATTAGGGTTTGGCGCAGTGAATGGGTTAGTACATGATGCTTAATAAGGTCACTAGAGGAGTGCAAGGGGAGTGACAGGGTGTTTGCTGGAAGTGTATGGATACTGACTGGGGAAGTGAAGGTGTGAAACACAAGTGTGAAGGTGGTTAGAGGACTGCATGCATAGTGGATAGGGGTTTGAAGAAGTCCATGTGCTAAGGCCTGGCTCAGTGCATGAATACTTAGGCAGTGACTGAATCATTAGAGTACTGGAAAGAGAGTGTCTTGGTGAATTTATAAGTTTGGGTTTTGGCAAAGTGAATGGATTAGTACATGGTGTTGAATGGGTCACTAGAGGACTGCAAAGGGAATGACAGGGTGTTTCCTGGAAGTGTATGGATACTGACTAGGAAATTGAAGGTGTAAAAGACAACTGTATAGTATGTTAGAACATTACATGCATGCTGCATAGACATTTGAAGCAATCTATTTGGTACTTAGAAACTGACTAAATAATCAGACTACTTCTAGGACAGTGCTTAGGTAAAACTTTTAAATGTTCAGTTCTGCCACAGTGAACAGAATAGTACATGGTACTGCACCTTAGTGTCAAACCCTGACTCATTTTATCAATGCATAAGCAAAGACTAGCTTCTAATGCTACTAAAACTTGACAACATGACAGGTTTTAAAAGAGTTATCTGCTAAAAAATACACGATGTTACCAAATGCTTCTCTCACAGTGGTTCCCAAATGCAAAGAGACTCACAGTGTGATTCTAGACAACAACCACTATACCTAGGAGTTTACCAAAAACCATTCACTACTGTGGAAGTGGTAAGGGAACTGCATACAATCTTCATATTTCAGGACTGCACTTTTGTGTCAATGCCTGACTCATTTACTCAAAGCATAAGCAAAGACTGGCTTCTAATGCTACTAAAACTTGACAACATGACCGGTTTTAAAACAGTTATCTGTCAGCAAAAACACGATGTTACCAAACGCTTCTCTCACAGTGGTTCCCAAATGCACACAGACTCACAGTGTGATTCTAGACAAGCACCACTATCCCTAGGAGTTTACCAAAACTCATTCACTACAGTGGAAGTGGTAAGGGAACTGCACACAATCTACATATTTCATGACTGCATTTTAATGTCAATGCCTGCATAATTTAATCAACGCATAAGCAAAGACTGGCTTCTAATGCTACTAAAACTTGACAACATGACAGGTTTTAAAACAGTTATCTGTCAGCAAATACACGATGTTACCAAATGCTTCTCTCACAATGGTTCCCAAATGCACACAGACTCACAGTGTGATTCTAGACAAGCACCACTATCCCTAGGAGTTTACCAAAACTAATTCACTACAGTGGAAGTGGTAAGGGAACTGCACACAATCTACATATTTCACGACTGCACTTTAGTGTCAATGCCTGACTCATTTAATCAACGCATAAGCAATGACTGGCTTCTAATGCTACTAAAACTTGACAACATGACAGGTTTTAAAATAGTTATCTGTCAGCAAATACATGATGTTACCAAATGCTTCTCTCACAGTGGTTTCCAAATGCACACAGACTCACAGTGTGATTCTACACAAACACCACTATCCCTAGGAGTTTACCAAAACTCATTCACTACAGTGGAAGTGGTAAGGGAACTGCACACAATCTACATATTTCACGACTACACTTTACTGTCAATACCTAACTCATTTAAAGAAAGCATAAGCCATAACTGTCTTCTAATGCTACTAAAACTTGTCAACATGACAAGTTTTAAAACAGTTATCTGTCAGCAAATACACGATGTTACCAAATGCTTCTCTCACAGTGGTTCCCAAATGCACACAGACTCACAGTGTGATTCTAGACAAGCACCACTATCCCTAGGAGTTTACCAAAACTCATTCACTACAGTGGAAGTGGTAAGGGAACTGCACACAATCTACATATTTCACGACTGCACTTTAGTGTCGATGCCTGACTCATTTAATCAACGCATAAGCAATGTCTGGCTTCTAATGCTACTAAAACTTGACAACATGACAGATTTTAAAATAGTTATCTGTCAACAAATACACGATGTTACCAATGCTTCTCTGACTTTGGTTCCCAAATGCACACAGACTCACAGTGTGATTCTAGACAACAACCACTATCCCTAGGAGTTTACCAAAACGTATTTACTACTATGGAAGTGGTAAGGGAACTGCACACAATGTGCATATTTCAAAAGTGCACTTTTGTGTCAAAGCCTGACCCATTTAATCAACGCATAAGCAAAGACTGGCTCCTAATGCTACTAAAACTTGACAACATGACAGGTTTTAAAAGAGTTATCTGTCAGCAAATACAACATGTTACTAAATGCTTTTCTCACAGTGGTTCCCAAATGAACACAGGCTCTCTGTGTGATTCTAGACAAACAACACTATCCCTTGCACTATACCAAAACACATTTCTTCATCTACAAGGAGTACTACATTTTACTGCAGAAACATAACTCATTTCACAAATTCATAAACAATGACTGGTTTCTAATTCTACCAAAATATAAAAACTGCATAGTTATCTGTCTACAAACACATGAAAAAAACAAATCCTTATCACAGAATGGTTGCTACATGCACACACACTGTCAATAAGATTGTAGAGAAAAAAAGTGCTCCCTACACTATAGCAGAAGAAATACATTAGTCTGATTAAAATAAAAATAGTCTACATACATCCCCTCACAATAAAATAACTCACCTTTCAAGATGTTTTGTAGATTAAGAAGTATATCAGTCTCACATCAGATATCAGTCACACACCAGATCTTCTTATACAGAATCTCTGCACTGTGCACCTGTCAGCAGAACCAAAGAATGGCAATGTTTCCCTCTCATTTTCCACACATATACATGTAAACATCAACTCACATTCCTTCCCACATAAATTCAAAAGCAAACACACATTTCTATTGGTTAAACATTTCAACCCTTTCCAAATGACATAAACTTCAACCCTTCCCCAATCTGCCTTCTGCCCGTTACCATAGAAACAGGTCATGGAACACTGTACTGAGCACACAGGTCACAAGTTCAGCACACACAATGTTGCTAATCAAAACAGCAAGTGTGCTTGACTTCTCAACATATCACCTTATCATATATAATGTTCCTTACAATCAGTTTTTGTTAACCAATAAGAAAACAGAAATATGCACCCTTCTTTCAGTGTAGAAGGTTGTCAAACTGCCAATGATTTCTTGTCTTTTTTCAAAATTGCATCTTAGCCACCATTTTAGAAACATCTTACTTTCCAAACTGCCATTTCATTTACAGAGACCATCTGAGTGCATCCAGACCTCCTTTCAAGATGCTTACAGTGTGGATTGTGGGACACAGCTACATTTTCTGGAGCCGAAAGGGATGCAGAAAACAAAGGCATTCACAAAGACCTAGGTTTGCCAAATGTAGACATTAAATGGATTGGACAGAGAGGGTTAAAGTGGCACCAATTGATGCCATTGGTGAAATACTTCATGCACATCCAACACCCTGACCTCATAATAGTGCACTGTGGTGGCAATGACCTAGGCACTTTGACTGGGGTAGGTCTGGAAATGCTTATGAAGGACACCTTTGCAGAACTGATTTCACTTTTCCCTAAAACTGCCTTTGTGTATTCTAACATATGCCAAAGGCAGAAATGGAACTGGTCCGATCATTTTTGTCCACAGATTGAGAAAGCTAGGAAACATGTGAATAAATCTGTTTCTGCTTTTCTCCGAGACTACAGAATGGGGTCCATTTACAATAACAATCTGCGCTTTCATATGCAAGAGATGTATGAGAGATGGAGTACACTTTACTGATGAAGGAAACAGAGTCTTCCTCAACAGCTTTAGACTCTGTATAGGTACTTACTCATAAGTACCAAAAACTCTCAATGAACACAACGGCTCTTTTTAGAGCCACTCAAGAACAAAACACTTAAGCGTAATCTTTATCTCCCAACAATTTCATTTTTTTTCCCTTGGATCCGCGAACCCACCGTGAGAGAATCCGTGCATCCAACGCAATAGGATGCGCGCACCATGCGCGCATTTGGCGTTTGTTTTTTTTAAAAAGGGGGGCCCCAGGGGGTCCTTCTGGGACCCCCTAAGCACCTCTAGAGGGTCAGAGTATTTCCACTCTGCCCCCTTTACATGTTTAACACACTTTTTCCCCTTGCTTCTTCAGCCTCGCTTCTACTGAAGAACCAGAACCTTTTGGGCCTGGCGGCGCAGGGTACGCCTTAATCTCCTGGGTTCTCCTGCTCAGCTACACAGAGACACGGGACACTCTGTTAGGCGTTAGAAGATCAGATTTATTAGCTGCAGCTAGTACAGTTATCCCAGAAGTACACAAGGTAGGTTCTCCGGAGACTGCCACTTCACTCTGTGGCGCACAACCTTATATACCATATAAGTAACATATACATTAACCAAGTAGACACCCAGAACATACAAGAAAGAGCCAATAAGGAAGTTGGAAAACAGGACAGAACCAATAGGAGAGATTTGAAAACAAAAGTGTCAGATGACTCGAAGAAACCTCTCCTCCAACTGTGCTTTTCACCCCTCCCTCAAACTAATTCATTAACGGATTCGTAACAAACTTGCAGGTGGCGAGATACGTTTGTGTGTGTTGGAGGACAGTTGTGAAACGAGAGAATGCTAGCAGAGGACAGTGAAGGCCAGACGATAAGATAAAGTCAGAAAAGAATAGTGTGAACCAACAGATAGTTGAGACGGGGATTAGGAAAACCAGACAGGGATTAGTGTACTCGGCCAGTCCTAACACCAGCTTTGCAAATAGAGGCAGAAGGGCTATTTTAACATGAAGCTGCAGAAAAAGCAGAATAGACTTTGTTCGCCGTGCTGCCTGAGTGATGGCAACACAAAATGGCGGCGGAGCACAAAATGGCGGGTCGATTCGATCGCGATCGGAAATCGAAGTTCCTCAGACCCTCCTTTTGCCAGAACTCAGGCAAGATAGACTCATGTTAATCTGAGTCAATGTCGATAGCCATGAGGTCATCGAGCTGTTGCTGTAACATCATTCTTATATTTTCTGTTACTTGTGGTTTGGGTTTAGGGATGCACATAGTAGCACAAAGGTCACAGATGGCGGGACCACAGTGCATACAAAGGCAAGAGGATAAAATAATGGTCAAAATTATTCCAAGGAATGTCAACGTTTTCCAACCCCATTTGGACAGTAGCCACCAAAACCACTCCGTAAAAGACCAATCTCCTTCGTCCTGGTGAATCGACTCAGAGATTATGTGCAACTTGGAGATAGCTTGGTATACTGTCGGAGAGTCATTAGGTATGAAAATACAGCAACTTGACCCGATCAATTTGCACACTCCACCACGATCTGCAAGAACAAAATCTAAGGCAACTCGATTTTGTAAGGTCATAAGACGGTCCGCCTGTAGTTCTGCCGTGATATTACTTAAGTCTTCTACAGTGATGTCTATTGTGGTCTCTACGACACGGACCAGTTGCCTTATATTTCTGCTGTTGGCCATTGGACCCCAAAAAGGAAGAAATCCTTTGAGGAAATCTCCTCCCTCTTGTCCTGCTGTGTCTTTCGAATCAATAATCCCTCTGCCATATCTGTTTTGATGATAGTTTGCAGAAGCGGTGTATGTAGGGGGAAGAAGGAAAGCTATATAGCAGGTACCGGAAAATCCCGTTGGCAACCATGTGTAAGCTCTATTGTGGCAGATAAAATATGTGCCCTGAGATGGCACTAGAGGAGGCGAGTTCTGAGAGGAATAAACGTACGTGTGGGAACAGTTATTTCTTTGTATGGTGTCAGAAGAGCGATCATTAATTTGTAGACAGAAATTTCCCTGATGAGGAATCGTCCAAATTGGTGGAGATTTTTTTTGTTTGACCTTATCACTAAGGCTAGTGACATAACGGGTGACGTTCCAGTTTGTATATGCTTTTCTTTCATCAATGGAAATCTTACTATTTTCCATGATTTTAGCCATAGCTACCATTCCCTTAATTAATGAGCTATAACTAAAATCTGGACCACCAATATATGAACTAATGGAGCGTTTGAACTTACTTTGGTAGGCATTGGAGAAAATGACAAAATAAGCCCAAGCAGAACTCTCATAGGAGAACGGGAGAACTAAATATGGCATTCCTTTCTCTGTGGTATGTGGCATAAGTCCACACACCCAACAGTCAGTCGTATTGACCACTAACTGGTGTTGATGTAACAACTGGACAAAGGAATTGTTGTAATATTCAGTTCTTCTAATGAGTTCATGTTGAGGAAGGGTATGAAAAAGATGTGGAGAGACAGTAGAAGAAGACGAAGAGGAAGAAGGAGAGACAACTTTTTGCTGCAGAGCATAAACAATCCAACCTATAAACGCCAAAGCAATACACAATAGTATAACAATACATAAGGTTATATTAAAACGACTGTACATTAATTTACAGGATTCTTTCTTCATTTCATCCTTTCTCTCTCTTTTGCCTAGTGTAGTTTCCATCTTTCTAATGGATGCTCACGGCAATCTTCCTCGATCACTCAATTATGATTATCTGCTGTCCTATGACACTGTAAGTCCTGCAGGCCTATTGCCACTACTCAGGTCACAATCAAGACTCCTACCATGACCCTGCAACTGGGACAGAATACTACACAGGAGAGACAAATCTTAAGTGTTCCTTTGTCTAGGTCTCAAATTATATTGTTCTTTTCCAGGTGTGCTTTGATCCTGGAACAATGTTCGTGGATTGGTCGTATCTAAGCGACAATGTGATGGTATTGCTTCCTGTAGAATGTCGTCGTCCTCTTTCTCAGACAATGTCCCATTCAGGCGTGCATCACTAAAGGATACGAATCGTGGAACCTTCTCACTCTCAGAGTCACCAATGCCCCTGCGCACCCATCGATCGTAGGGTAAAGGCAAAGGCACTTTCTTACAATGCACGCCGTGAATCCAATTTTTTTCCTTCGACTTTAACTGCTGTTCTCGTGGTCAATAGCACCAAAAGAGGCTCCCTCCATCTGGGCTCCAAATTTCTCGTCCTTTGGAAATTCTTGGTGCAGACACAGTCACCTGGTCGGATGGAATGACCTGGGTCTGTAGGAGCCTCTGGTAAAGCACTCTGAACCTGTTGATGGAGAACACGCAATTTAGTCGTAAGATCATGCAAGTAGTCAATCAACATTGGATATGGCAAGTCTGAGTATTTTTTAGGGCGAGGGACTCCCCATACGTTAGCCGGGCGTCCAAAAACCACTTCATAAGGGCTAAGTCCCTAACGAGAGTGCACTGCAGTTTTGGTGGACAGCAGGGCTAATGGCAAAGCATCGGGCCAATTGAGTCCTGTACTAGCCTGAACTTTTGCTAGTTTTAACTTCAATGTACCGTTGTAGCATTCTACTAAACCCGCTGATTGTGGATGATTTGCCGCATGGAACTTTTGCTTGATACCAAGACCCGCACAAACTTTTTGCATGACTTGGCCAACAAATTCGCTCCCATTGTCACTCCAGACAATGCGCAGCAAACCAAACCTGGGGAAAAATTATTTCAGTAAAACTTTAGCTGTGGATAAGGCTGTGTTGTCTTTTAGAGGGTATGCTTCTATCCATCTTGAAAGGGCACATACTACCACCAGAACATATTTGAGGTTGTTGCATCGCTCCATATGAATATCATCGATTTGCAACACCTCAAATGGATATATTGGAGGAGCAAAGTGACCCGCTGGAGTTGGGGTTCCCTTTCCCGGTTGTACATCAAACAAACAATACAATGTTTCACTATATTGTCTGCACATTTTGGGATTTGTTCATTTTGCCACACTGGAGCCAAAAGCTTGCATATACCTTTTGCACTTAAGTGGGCTGGACCATGCGCCATAGTAACCACTGGGAGCACATAGGCATCTGGTAACAGCCAACATTGGTGTTCAGATAATTCCACCCAACAACCAATCTCATCTAACATTCCTGTACTTTCTCTCCACTTGCTTAATTCTTTCTCTGTAGCCTCTTTCTGAATCGCTCTTACACTTTCCACTGTATCCTCATACATTCCTCTCTCTCTAACCCAATTTGCAGGACCCACCACATACATTCGACTTGTTGCATCTCTCGCTGTCTTGTTCGCTACTTCATCTGCAAATGCATTCCCTCGACCAACATCATCTGTAATCTTTTTGTGTGCACTACACTTCACAATCGCTATTTGGGTGGGTAAGGCAAGTGATTCAAGGAGATCAGTCACTAGCTGACCATGTTGTATTTTGGTGCCATGTGAAGTGAGAAATCCCCTTTCTTTCCAAAGACGCCCAAAGTTGAACGCTACACCAAAGGCATATTGGCTGTCGGTGTACACGTTCACTCTCTTCCCTTTTGACAATACACATGCTCTCGTTAATGCTATCAATTCTGCTGCTTGAGCTGAATTATGCCTAATACGTGCTGTTTCCACAACTGTATGTAAAGTACTTGCAGCATAGGCTGAAACTGTATCTCCATTAGGCATTTTAAAACAAGAACCATCTACCCATAGAGTTCCATCCGGATTCTCTAGCGGTGTGTCTTTCAAATCAATTCTTCCTTTTGTCTCTTCCTCAGTACGAAAGAAACAATCATGTTGCTCCTCAACACTTCTCTCATCTGGAAGGGGCAACAGAGTGGCTGGATTTAGGGTATTACATCGTTTGATGTGTACATGACTAGCCTACAGCGTCAGCTCATATCCAATTAGACGAGCACTCGTAAGATGCTGCGTTTTCATTCTATTTAGTAAGGTATCCACTGCATGTGGTACCATGACAATGAGAGTGTTATCCAACACCACTCCAGCAGACTGTCGAATAGAAATTGCTGCTGCTGCTGTCGCTTTGAGGCAACTGGGCAATGCTTTAGCTACTGGGTCTAACGTAGCCGAAAAATAGGCACATGGCCGCTGTTTGTCTCCAAATCGCTGTGTTAAAACTGACAACGCACAACCTTCTCTCTCATGAACATAGAGCGTAAAAGGCTTACTGTAATCAGGAGTACCCAATACAGGAGCGGAACACAGAGCAGTACGTAAGTCGGTAAAACTCTTTTGGCACTCATCAGTCCATGGAAGGGGCTGAGGCGTATCTTTTAAGGTGAGTGCCAACAAGGGTTTGGCAATCAGAGAGAAGTTAGGGATCCACTGCCTACAATAAGAGGTGATACCCAGAAAGGCACGTACCTCCCTTTGTGTGGATGGCACAGACATTTGCGTAATCGCCCGAATTCATTCTGGCGTTAATCGTCCTCCCTCCTTTGATAGGAGATGACCCAAGTAGGTAACCTCTCTACGAAAGTATTGTAGTTTGGAGGGTGAAACCTTATGATTCAGATCAAACAGATGGCGTAACAATGCAACAGTGACATTTTTGCAAATATCTTCTGAATCAGCGGCGATTAATAAGTCATCCATATATTGGATAAGAGCAGCAGCAGACGGCAAATGAAAAGTATCAAGATGACATTTTAAAGCTTGGCTGTAAATGGAGGGACTTTCACAATAGCCTTGAGGTGCGCGCTTAAACCGGAAGCTTCGGCCTCCAAGAGAGAAGCCAAAAATGTCCCTACTCTCTTCGGCAATGGGAATACTAAAGAAGGCATTCTTTAGATCGATAACTGAAAACCAGGTCGCTGTGGAAGGTATCATTGTCAACAAATCAGTGATATCCGATACTACGGGAAACTGCGGCACAACAATTTTGTTTACCTCCCGGAGATCAATCACGAAACGATATACAGGTGGCTGAGAAGGATCAGTGCGTTTAAGAACAGGAAGAATAGGACTATTGCATGCGTTACCTCTTGTTTCTTCAACCACACCCTTCTGAATCAAGTCATGAATGATTTCTAAAAGTTCTTTTTCACCTTCAGTAGAAATTCTATACTGCGGGATGCGCGGTAATTCAACATTGGGCTTTAGAGTGACAACATAAGGTGGAGTCTCAAGACAACCCACATCGTTCGGACCCGTGGCCCAAAGCGTTGCTGGAAGAGAAAGCAATTCAGGTGGAAACTGATCTTTGGACAAATACATTGGAAAAATCAGTTTCTGTCCTAAAGTAAGATGTACACCAGAAGGAGAACAATAAATCGTAGCATGCATTCTTTTCAATAGGTCTAAACCCAACAGATTCTCACCGCAACCATTCGTTAGAAGAAGTGGAGCTTCCAAATCATAAGGGCCAATTGAAATAGGCAAAGGGCAAGAAACTGGGTTACGAACAGGGGCGCCAGAAAATCCTACAGAAACATTCGTTAAGCCAGACAAAGGTGTCCCAGGGAGTTTAGAATGAATGATAGAACTTCTCATCACCCCAGTATCTAGAAGAAATGGCTCTAAAACACCCATTGTAGTGACGTTAACATAAGGTCCATTCTGATCTACTGGAACCAACACAATTCCCTTACTTTGTCCATGGCTGTCCTAGTTAGCATGAAGACTTTCATTTCCGTTTTCAATATAATGATATTCATTGTAGTACTGAGTAGACCTAACATTCTGCTGATCAAAGTAGTTCATGGAATTGGGAGAAGGAAGGGCACGCTGTTCTTGAGTCAACACACCTCGACCTCTATTTGCTGACTGGAGGCCAGCACGACCTCGTGGAGCAGATAATGCTCCATTGCACAGCAATAAAACCGGACAACTATTCTTAAATTGACCTTCTTCTCTACAATAGGCACATTGATTAGGTCCTAACAAAGGTCGCGGAATGTATGATTCAGGTTTTTGATACAACCTCTGAAACTGCGGAGGCTGTTGAAACTGAGGCTGAACATAGCGAGGAGGATAAGCTTGTTGCAAGAGAACCTTTGTTTTTAATTCTTTCGTCTTTTTCTCTTGCTTTTCCTTCTCTTCTTTATCTCTATTTTCATAATATTGTGCAGTAGCCAATATCTGGGCAGAAGAAGAAACAGCCCATGAACTTTCAGAGTCTTTCAATTTGTGTGACAGCTCGGGAAGCAAATTAAATATGAATTTGTCCACAAATAATCGCTGTCCACCCTCTGTAGCCATATCTTGACCACTGTGATCGATAAATGTCTCCTCGAAACGAGTGAAGAAATCAGAGACACTTTCATCTTTCTTTTGTTTGCATGCTGCTAGTTTATCCCAATTAACTCTCAATGCAGGCATCATAGTTTTCATTAATGTAATAATCCTGCCAGGGAGTTCCGAAATCAAAGCTTTAGGCTTTGCACCACCCACTTGGTCTCTATCTGTGGCAGTTATAACATCCCAAGTGGCACCTAATTCCTGTGCGTGATTCTCCTTTAGAATCTTAGCCCATATTGTCTGTGGGACTACATTTCCCATCAACATATCGATATCAGCTAAATTCATGATGCAAGCATCTACTGTCTGTGATAGTTCTTTATAATAACCCGCAGGGTTCTTACGAGGATCTGGTAGAGTCTGCTTAAAGGCCAAAAATTCAGATTGTTTCCATGGAACATTTACCCATATACGTTGAAAGTGAGCAGGAATAGCTGGATTAGCACCTACTGCTGCAACCTCTTCCTTCCATACTGGAAGAACCTCTCTCATGGGGTAATTTTTCAGTGCCAGTCTAACCGATGGATCAGAATCAAGGAAAGCCTGAGAGAACAATAAGGATCTATAAGAAATAAGTGTCCCTACAGCTTTCTCAACCTTAGAACCCACAACAAGTCCTTTATCAAAATCAGTCTGAACATCTAACAGATCTTGTGGGATCGGACTCGAATTCACATCTTCCCATTCTTTAATGAGAGTATCGCACATTGCATTAAAAACATATCTTTGCGTAGGCGCATTCCATTGTGAGAAAGTAGACATAATATCAGGCACACTATACTGAGGACCCTTCTTGATCCATTTACGTGCGAGCGAGTCTAACCTTTCTCGTTCTTCAAAATCTGGGAACTGACTACGAGACTGTCTTCGAGCAAAATCCAGAGACACATTTAAAGCTCCAAAGAAAGGAGATAGAATACCAGTGACAGTGTCTGTGAGACGCTTACGCACAGATGGAGAATTAGACATAAGAATTGGAGACAAAGTATTAGGAGAACTGACAGGAGGAGAACCGATAATTGCAGGAGGAGCAGAAGGCAAAGGAGATCTAAGATCAGGAGATGAGGGCAAAGAAGTTGAAGCTAATGGTAACACTGGCAGAGGCGGTAATACTGGAGGAGGCAAATGCGGAAGAGCCGGAACAGGCGGAGGTACCGCTGGCGGCTAAACAGGCTGTAACAATTGGGGTGCATTAGCACTTTGTGCATAGGGCGGAGGCAACCTCAATAAATGGGACATTAGGGGATCTTCTTCTATATCTTTCTTGTTTTCAGAAGGGGACACAGGCAACACCGGATAGCATTTATATATCGCCATGCGATGCTGTCTCTCTGAAATTTCAGTCACATTATCAATTTCATCATCTTTGAATTGTTGGGCAGCCTGTATAATTGTCATACCCTGTGTTCTCCTATCTCGTTTTGCTTGCTTAATTTCTTTCTGTTTGGCTTCCTTACGCCAAAGGCGGAAAGAGTCAAACATTGCCGGCCGGGCTTTTCTTTTGAATAGAACTGCTTCCAAATTATCTAGCACATCGGGATCAAACCTACCATTTTCTGGCCATTTTAGAACACCATCATTCTTCGTGTATCGGGTCCATGCCTCATTAAAGGCAATGGGGCCAATACCATGTTTCGAATATAGCTCATATGTGGGAGTTCCAACCGAAGGAATCGGACAAGAGTCCTCAAGTCGGGAATCCCTATTAAAACCAAAGCAACAAAATTTTCCAAACTTAGTCAGACCAGGCATCTCGTGATTTCACCTGACTGTTCACAAACTTCAAGGGAGTAAAACTCAGTTTACACAGTACAAATGCACTTACCCTCGGCTTCGGCTATTGCAATAGTCGAATCTAAAGACCACAAATGCTAAAAAAATAAAGGACAAAAATTGTGGGCGCGACCCACGAAGATACTTATCTAAGGATGTCTTCTTACACCAACAGAGGCCCGTCTATCATCTCGCCTTACCATACATCATCAAAGGAAGGGCCAAGGCAGGGCGGAAGTCAGGGCAGCGGTTGTTAGTAGCCGTCAGGAAGGAGTAACCACACTGCAAAAGACCTTCGGACCACTTTCGACATACAGGGGTCGCTTGATGTGGCTCACGAATCCTCCGGAATTTTCTTGCGGGGTTCCTCACGACCTTCAGGCAGAACCGATACCACTGAAACCGCCCCACGTTGGGCGCCAGTTGAAGAACCAGAACCTTTTGGGCCTGGTGGCGCAGGGTACGCCTTAATCTCCTGGGTTCTCCTGCTCAGCTACACAGAGACACGGGACACTCTGTTAGGCGTTAGAAGATCAGATTTATTAACTGCAGCTAGTACAGTTATCCCAGAAGTACACAAGGTAGGTTCTCAGGAGACTGCCACTTCACTCTGTGGCGCACAACCTTATATACCATATAAGTAACATATACATTAACCAAGTAGACACCCAGAACATACAAGAAAGAGCCAATAAGGAAAGTTGGAAAACAGGAAAGAACCAATAGGAGAGATTTGAAAATAAAAGTGTCAGATGACTCGAAGAAACCTCTCCTCCAACTGTGTTTGTCACCCCTCCCTCAAACTAATTCATTAATGGACTCGTAACAAACTTGCAGGTGGCGAGATACGTTTGTGTGTGTTGGAGGACAGTTGTGAAACGAGAGAATGCTAGCAGAGGACAGTGAAGGCCAGACGATAAGATAAAGTCAGAAAAGAATAGTGTGAACCAACAGATAGTTGAGACGGGGATTAGGAAAACCAGGCAGGGATTAGTGTACTCGGCCAGTCCTAACACCAGCTTTGCAAATAGAGGCAGAAGGGCTATTTTAACACGAAGCTGCAGA
Organism: Triturus cristatus; assembly: GCF_964204655.1. NCBI lineage: Eukaryota > Metazoa > Chordata > Amphibia > Caudata > Salamandridae > Triturus > Triturus cristatus. The sequence goes on along the minus strand of NC_140589.1, from coordinate 1,456,590,147 downwards.
AAAAGCAGAATAGACTTTGTTTGCCGTGCTGCCTGAGTGATGGCAACACAAAATGGCGGCGGAGCACAAAATGGCGGGTCAATTCGATCGCGATCGGAAATCGAAGTTCCTCACTACCAAGGCAGAAAATGGCCACCAACAGTTCCTGGTTTTGAATGTAGAGAGACACTCGACAGTCAATTAGCATTCAGCGTGCGATCGGGAGAGTGCGCACTTGGTTCGGGGAGGGTGCGCGTACGGTGCGTGTACGGTCCGTGGATCCTCCGCGGCCATAGATATTTATGTACTTTTAACTCTAATTTTCTCAGGAACTACTGAACAGATTCACACCATGTATGCAAAAGGCACGAGTCTGAACTGAGGACTACCTCTTTGCCAAATTTGGTGTCATTCCATTCAGCGGTTCGGGCTGTAGCTGCGAGAACAGATCCTATGTGAAATTGCATGGGGAAAACGTGTTTTGGGACCCCCCCTTTTTTCTCGGCCCCCGCTTGACGAATCACCACAAAACTTTCAGGGTAGGAGCGGAGCGGAGCTGGCCAAAAGTTTGGAAAATATTGCGAGGATTCGTCAACCGGCGCCAGACTTATTGGGAATAGAATTTTGCGGATTTCCTGTGGAAAATAGGTCCTAACTATAACTATCTACTGGCGACTGCCAGTAGATGATATATATATAAATATATACATATATATATATATATATTACCTACGGGCGGTCGCCAGTAGGTAGTTATAGTTAGGACCTTGTTTCTATTCAAAAAGCATTTTTTGCTTTTGCCATTATCTTTGGCGCCGTTTGACGAATCTTCGTAACATTTTCAAAACTAATGGTTCGCTTAGGTCAGCTCCTGTCTTGAAAGTTTTGGGGTGATTCTTCAAGCAGGGGCTGAGAAAAAAAGGGGATCCCAAAACATGTTTCCCTCATGTTAATTTCAATTGGAACTTTAGAGACAGCTACAGCCCGAACTGCTCAACGGAATTCCACCAAATTTGGCAAAAAGGTAGCTGTTGGTTCAGAAGGTGATCTTTTTTTTAAATGGTGCAAATCCGTTCAGTAGTTGCTGAGAAATTAAAAAAAAATATATATATCGATATCTGAGGGCAGAGGAGGATTTGCAAACCCTCCTGAGCACAAGCTTGATTGTGATTGGCTGTCAACACTTCAAACCAGGAAGTGTTGGCAGCCATCTTGTGACTCGGTACGAATCACAAGAAAAAAAGGTGAACAAAGGATAAAAATCAAGAAAAAAGGGCAGGGCAGAAACACCCTGACCCACTAGGCCTGCTCAGGGGGTCCCACGAGAACCCCCAGGGCTCAAAAAGCATTTAAAAAATATATTTTTGTCAGGATTCACGCTGGGTGTGTGAATCCGGCCGCCCCAAAAAAACTAAGCGTGGGCTCCCGCGCTTCATTTTCCTTAAGCCCCCGGGTGGGCCAGGTCCTGGGGGCAATTTATTATTGGTATGCAGGGGCCCCCAGGGCCATAATTGGCCTCAGGAGGCGGGCCACAAGGCCCCCCCCCAAATAAAGTCTGGCCAGACACCGGGGATGCGGTCCCTGAGACCAGAAGTGGCCCAGGGAAGGGGGCCATGTGGCCCCCCCATAATTAAAAAAAATATATACATGTATTTTTTAAACAAAGCCTGGTCCTGGGGATGGGGTCCCCAGGGCAGAAATCAGCCTCAAAGAGTGCACCAGGGAGCGCGTTTGCAGACTGGTGGGGAAAGGGGGCATGGCCTGCTATGAGAATTTACTAATGCTGCTGTGTGGGACTTACTGGAGGTCATAGGATGGGTAGTTGGCCCCCAAGGTTGTCCTTGGGGGACAACTACCCCTCCTGTTACCTCCAGTAAGTCCCACACAGTGGGTTTACTAAGAGGTCTTCAAAGGACATGCCCCCCTTTCTCCACCATCTGCAAACGCGCCTCCTGGCACTCTACAGGTTGGGAGGATAAAGTCCACTTTTCTCCTGAGGGACTATGAGGGTCAAAAAGCCCACCTGGTACCTCCTGTAAGTCCTACACAGTGAAATTCCTGAGCGGTGGTCGGAGGCCCAGCCCCCTTTCTCCACCGCTCTGCAAACACGACTACAAGTTAAAGAAGAATTTGCAGTGTAATAGGTTCCTCATTTCCGAGAGTTAGAGATTTTGCCATTGTAAATGTAAAGGTGTTTTATTAATGTTTCTTGGAGTGGAAGTAGGTTGTGTGTAGTGGAATGATGTGGTATGTTGTGCAGTGAAATTATGTGGATAGAAAGTATGTTGTATTTAGTGTATAGGAATTTTGTAGAGTGGGATTAAGTGTTATGAGAGTGATTGTGTGGTATGATAGTTTGTGTTGTGGAGTGGTAACCTCAGGTTTAGTCTTCCTCATTTCCATAGAATCTAAACTATAAACTCAAAGAGACGAAAAAAGAAGGAACCACTGAGGAGCACTTCTGGACCTAGTCAGAGGTATGAGCAGGGCCACTGCAATTAAACAACTGCTTGGCTGCACCAACCTTTGCACAATTATACATTTTCCACATTTGCTACATAATCCATCATCTGCTGCATAATCTGCAGATTTGAACAAAAACTTGTTTCTAGCTCAAACAGCTCAAACGTTACCAAAAATGCAGCGACAAGTTTTACAGCTTGGTGGAAGGCCCTTTGCAAACCTAGAATAGTCACCTGTTAATTATTGCTCAATGTTTGTAATAAATTGGTACTAATGGTGTGCAAACCACTCTTGCTTCTTTCTGCCCCTCTCTTGCCTCTTTCTGTATTTCTGGTGCTTCTTGCTGCACCTTTCTTTCTTTTTCTGCACTTCTTTTGCATCTTTTTGCTCATCTCTTCCACTTTCTGCACCGGTCTTGCCTCTTTCTGCACCTCTCTTGCCTCTTTCTGCACCTCACTTGCTTCTTTATGTACACCCTTGCCTCTTTCTGCATCCTTCTTCCCTCTTTTTGCACCTCTTTTGCCTCTTTCTGTACCCCTGTTCCCTCTTTCAGCACCTCCCCTGCGTGTTTCTGTACCTCTCTTGCCTCTTTCTGCACCTCTGTTCCTTCTTTCTGCACTTCCGTTGCCTCTTTCTGCATCCCTCTTGCCTCTTTCTGCACCTCTGATGCTTCTTTCTGCTTCGCTCTTGCCTCTTTCTGCATCCTTCTTCCGTCTTTATGAAACTCTCTTGCCTCTTTCTACACCTCTTTTCCCTGTTTCTGCATCCTTCTTGCCTCTTTTTACACCTCTGTTCCTTCTTTCTGCACTTCTCTTGCCTCTTTCTGCCCCCCTCTTGCCTCTTTCTGCACTTATGTTGGTTCTGTTGCTCCTGCTTCTTTCTGCATGTCTCTTGCCAATTTCTGCACCCCTCTTGCCTCTTTCTGCACCCCTCTTCCCACGTTCTGCATCTCTCCTACCTCTGTCTGCACCCCACTTCCTTCTTTCTGCAACTCTTTTGCCTGTTTCTGTAACTTTCTTGCCTCTTTCTGCAGTTCTCTTGCCTCCTTCTGCACCTCTGTTGCTTTTTTCTGCACTTCTTTTGCCTCTTTCTGCACCTCTCTTGCTTCTTTCTGTACCCCTGTTGTCTCTTTCTGCACTCATCTTCCCTCTTTCTGCACCTCTCTTGCTTTTTTCTGTACTTCTCTTGCTTCTTTCTGCACCTCTCTTGCTTCTTTCGGTGCCCTTCTTTACTTTTTGCATCTCTCTTGCCTCATTCTGCAGTTCGCTTGCCATTTTCCACACCTCTCTTGCCTCTTTCTGCACATCACTTGCCTCTTTCTGCACTTCTCTTATTTCTTTCTACACGTCTGTTGCTTCTTTCCGCAATTCTCTTGCCACTTTCTGCACCAGTCTTGCCTCTTTCTGCACCTCTCTTTCCTCTTTCTGCACCTCACTTGCTTCTTTATGTGCACCCTTGCATCTTTCTGCATCCTTCTTCCCTCTTTCTGCACCCTTTTTGCCTCTTTCTGTACCCCTGTTCCCTCCTTCAGCACCTCCCCAGCATGTTTCTGTACCTCTCTTGCCTCTTTCTGCACCTCTGTTCCTTTTTTTTGCACTTCTGTTGCCTCTTTCGGCACCCCTCTTGCCTCTTTCTGCACCTCTGTTGCTTCTTTCTGCTCCGCTCTTTCCTCTTTCTGCATCCTTCTTCTGTCTTTGTGAAACTCTCTTGCCTCTTTCTACACCTCTTTTCCCTGTTTCTGTACCTATCTTGCCTCTTTTTACACCTCTGTTCCTTCTTTATGCACTTCTCTTGCCTCTTTCTTTACCCCTCTTGCCTCTTTCTGCACTTATGTTGGTTCTGTTGCGCTGCTCCTGCTTATTTCTGCATCTCTTGCAAATTTCTGCCTCTTTCTGTACCCCTCTTCCCACGTTCTGCATCTCTCCTGCCTCTGTCTGCACCCCTGTTCCTTCTTTCTGCAACTCTTTTGCCTGTTTCTGTAACTTTCTTGCCCCTTTCTGCAGTTCTCTTGCCTCCTTTAGCACCTCTGTTGCTTCTTTCTGTACCCCTGTTGTCTCTTTCTGCACTAATCTTCCCTCTTTCTGCACCTCACTTGCCTCTTTCTGCACTTTTCTTGCTTCTTTCTGCATGTTTGTTGCTTCTTTCAGCAATTCTCTTGCCTCTTTCTGTACTTCTCTTGCTTCTTTCTGCACCTCTCTTGCCTCTTTCTGTACCCCTGTTCCCTTTCTGAACTTTTCCTGCCTGTTTCTGCACCTCTCTTGCCTCTTTCAGCACCTTTGTTGCATCTTTCTGCACTTCTCTTACCTTCTTTCTGTACCCCTCCTGCCTCTTTGTGTACCTCTCTTGCCTCTTTCTGCACCTATCCTACTTCTTTCTGCATCCCTCTTGCCTCTTTTTGCACCTCTGTTGGTTCTTTCTGCACTGCTCTTGCTTCTTTCTGCACCTCTTTTTCAAATGTCTGCATCCCTCTTGCCTCTTTCTGCACCCCTCTTCCCTAATTCTCCAACTCTCTTGCTTCTTTCTGCACTTCTCTTGCTTCTTTTTGCACTGTTCTTGCTTCTTTCTGCACCTCTCTCACACATTTCTGTATCTCCCTTACCTCTTTCTCCACCCCCGTTCCCTGTTTCTGCACCTTTCTTCCTGTTTCTGCACCTCTATTGCCTCATTTGGCACCTTTGTTGCTTCTTTCTGCACTTCTCTTGCCTCTTTCTGTACCCCTCTTGCCACTTTCAGCACCTCTGTTGCTTCTTTCTGTACCCTTCTTGCCTCTTTCTGTACTCTTTTGCCTCTTTGTACACCTCTCCTGCCTCTTTCTGCACCTCTTTTGCCTTTTTCTGTAGTTCTCCTGTCTCTTTTTGTACTTCTTTTGCTTTTTTCTGCACTTTTCTTACCTCTTTCTGTGCCCCTCTTACCTCCTTCTGTACCCCTGTTGGTTCTTTCTTCTTTCTACACCTCTGTTGCAAATGTCTGCATCCCTCTTGTCTCATTCTGTAGCCCTCTCCCCTCTTTCTGCACCTGTCTTGCTTCTGTCTGCATATCTGTTTCCTCTTTCTGCACCCCTATCGCCTGTTTCTGCAACTCTCTTGCCTCTTTCTGTAGTTCTCTTGCCTCTGTCTGCATACCTGTTTCCTCTTTCTGCACCCCTATCGCCTGTTTCTGCAACGCTCTTGCCTCTTTCTGCAGTTCTCTTGCCTCCTTCTGTACCTCACTTGCCTCTTTCTGCATTTCTCTTGCTTCTTTCTTCCCACTCCTTCTCTCTTTCTGCACATCTCTTGCCTCTTTCTGCGCCTCTCTTGCCTCTTTCTGCACATCTCTTGGTTCTTTCTGCACTGGTTTTGCTTCTTTCTGCACTTCTCTCTCCTCTTGCTATACCCCTCTTGCCTCTTTCTGCACCTCTGTTGATTCTTTCTGCACTGCTCTTCCTTCTTTCTGCACCTCTCTTGCACATTTCTGCACCCCTCTTCCCTCTTTTAGCACCTCTTTTGCCTGTTTCTGCAACACTCTTGCCTCTTTCTGCAGTTATCTTGCTTCCTTCTGCTCCTCTTTTACCTCTTTCTTCACCCCACTTGCCTCTCTCTGCACCCCTCTTTTCTCTTTCAGTACTCCTGTTGCTTCATTCTACACTTCTCTTGCTTTTTTCTGTACCTCTCTTGCTTCTTTCTGCACCCTACTTGCTTCTTTCTGCACCTCTCTTGCTTCTTTCTGCACCCTTCTTCCCTTTTCCTGCACCTGTCTAGTCTCTTTCTGCACCTTTGTTGCCTCTTTCTGCAGTTCTCTTGCCTCCTTATGCACCCCTGTTGCTTCATTCTGCACTTCCCATGCTTTTTTCTGCACCTGTCTTGCTTCTTTTTGCAACCCTGTTGTCTCTTTCTGCACTCATCTTCCCTCTTTCTGCAGCTCTCTTGCCTCTTTCTGCACCTTACTTGTTCCTTTCTGCACTTCTCTTGCTTCTTTCTACACCTCTGTTGCTTCTTTCAGCAATTCTCTTGCCTCTCTCTGCACTTCTCTTGCCTCTTTCTGTACCTCTCTTGACTCTTTCTGCACCTCTCGTGCCTCTTTCTGCACCTCACTTGCTTCTTTCTGCACCCCTCTTGCCTCTTTCTGGACCACTCGTCCCTCTTTGTGCAACTTTATTGCCTCTTTCTACACCTCTCTTCTCTCTTTCTGCATCACTCTTGTCTCTTTCTGTACCTCTGTTGCTACTTTCTGCACTTCTCTTGCCTCTTTCTGCACCATCCGTGCCTTTTTCTGTACCTCTCTTGCTTCTTTCTGCATCCTTCTTGCTTCTTTCTGCACCTCTCTTGCTTCTTTCTGCACCCTTCTTCCCTTTTCCTGCACCTGTCTATTCTCTTTCTGTACCTTTGTTGCCTCTTTCTGCAGTTCTCTTGCCTCCTTATGCACCCCTGTTACATCATTCTGCACTTCCCATGCTTCTTTCTGCACCTGTCTTGCTTCTTTCTGCAACCCTGTTGTCTCTTTCTGTACTCGTCTTCCCTCTTTCTGCAGCTCTCTTGCCTCTTTCTGCACCTTACTTGCTTCTTTCTGCACTTCTCTTGTTTCTTTCTACACTTCTGTTTCTTCTTTCAACAATTCTCTTGCCTCTTTCTGTACTTCTCTTGCCTCTTTCTGTACCTCTCTTGCCTCTTTCTGCACCTCTCGTGCCTCTTTCTGCACCTCACTTGCTTCTTTCTGCACCCCTCATGCCTCTTTCTGTACCCCTCGTCCCTCTTTGTGCAACTTTATTGCCTCTTTCTACACCTCTCTTCTCTCTTTCTGCATCACTTTTGCCTCTTTCTGTACCTCTGTTGCTTCTTTCTGCACTTCTCTTGCCTCTTTCTGCACCCTCTGTGCCTTTTTCAGCACCTCTGTTGCTTCTTTCTGCACTTCTCTTCCTTCTTTGTGCACCCCTCCTACCTCTTTATGCACCCTTCTTCCCTTTTTCTGCACATCTCTTGGTTCTTTCTGCAGTGTTTTTGTTTTTTTACTGCACCCCTTTTAGCTCCTTCTGTACCTTTGTTGTTTCTTAATGCACTGCTCTTGCAAATTTCTGCACCTCTCTTGCAAATTTCTTGACCCTTCTTTCCTCTTTCTGCACCCCTCTTGCCTCCTTCTGCACCTCTGTTTGTTTTTTCTGCACTGCTCTTGCTTCTTTCTGCAACCCTGTTGTCTCTTTCTGCACTCGTCTTCCCTCTTTCTGCAGCTCTCTTGCCTCTTTCTGCCCCTTACCTCTGTTGCTTCTCGTTTTGCACTTCTCTTCCTCTTTCTGCACCCCTCTTGCCTCTTTCTACACCTCTGTTGCTTCTTTCTGCACTTCTCTTGCTTCTTTCTGTACTTCTCCTGCTTCTTTCTGCACCCCTCTTGCCTCTTTCTACACTCTTCTTCCCTTTTTCTACACCTCTCTTCCCTCTTTCTGCATCTCTCTTGCCTCTTTCCAAACCCCTGTTCCCTCTTTCTGCACCTCTCTTGTCTCTTTCTGCACCCCTGTTCCCTCTTTCTGCACATCTCTTGCCTGTTTTTGCAACTCTCTTGCCTCATTCTACAGTTCTCTTGTCTCTTTCTGCACCTCTGTTGCTTCCTTCTGCACTTCTCTTGCCTCTTTCTGCACCCCTCTTGACTCTTTCTGCACCTCTCTTGGTTGTTTCTGTACTGCTCTTGTTTCTTTCTGCTCCTGTCTTACTCATTTCTGCACCCCACTTCCCTCTTTGTGCAACTTTCTTGCCTCTTTCTATACCTCTCTTCCTTCTTTCTGCACCACTCTTGCCACTTTCTGTATCTCTGTTGCTTCTTTCTGCACTTCTATTGCCTCTTTCTGCACCCTTCATGCCTCTTTCGGCACCTCTGTTGCTTCTTTCTGCACTTCTCTTCCTTCTTTTTGCAACCCTCATGCCTCTTTCTGCACCCTTCTTCTGCAAGTCTCTTAGTTCTTTCTGCACCCCTTTTGGCTCCTTCTGTACCTCAGTTGTTTCTTAATGCACTGCTCTTGCAAATTTCTGTACCTCTCATGCAAATCATTGCATCCCTCTTGCCTCTTTCTGCACCCCTCATGCCTCCTTCTGCACCTCTGTTGGTTCTTTGCGCACTACTCTTGCTTCTTTCTATAGCTCTTTTGCCTGTTTCTGCAACTCTCTTGATTTTCTGCACTTCTCTTGCCTCCTTCTGCACTTCTCTTGCTTCTTTTTTGCACTTCTCTTCCTCTTTCTGCACCCCTCTTGCCTCTTTCTGCACCTCCGTTGTGTCTTTCTGTACTTCTCTTGCTTCTTTCTGCTCTTCTGTTGCTTCTTTCTGCACCCCTCTTACCTCTTTCTGTACCCTTCTTCCCTCTTTCTACACCTCTCTTCCCTCTTTCTGCACCTCTCTTGCCTTTCTACGCCCCTGGTTCCTCTGTCAGCACCTCTCTTGCCTCTTTCTGCACCCCTGTTCCCTCTTGCTTATCTCTTGCCTGTTTCTGTAACTCTCTTGCCTCTTCCTAGAGATCTCTTATCTCTTTCTGCACGTCTGTTGCTTCTTTCTGCACTTCTCTTGCCTCTTTCTGCACCCCTCTTATCTCTTTCTGCACTTCTCAAGGTTGTTTTAGTACTGCTCTTGTTTCTTTCTGCACCTGTCTTGCAAATTTCTGCATCCCTCTTGCCTCTTTCTGCACCCCCCTTCCCTCTTTCTGCACCTCTCTTACCTCTGTCTGCACCCCTCTTGCCTCTTTCTGCACCTCATTTCCTTCTTTTTGCACTTCTCTTGCTTCTTTCTGCATCCCTTTTGCCTTTCTGCACCTCTGTTGCTTTTATCTGCACTTCTCTTGCTTCTTTCTGCACCTCTCTAGCAAATTTCTGCTCTTCTCGTGCCTCTTTCGGCACCCCTCTTGCCTCATTCTGCACCTCTTTTGCTTTTTTCTGCACTTCTCTTGCCTCTTTCTGTACCCCTCTTGCCTCTTTCTGCACCTCTGTTGGTTCTTTTTGCAGTGCTCTTGCTTCTATCTGCCACTCTCTTGTATATTTCTGCACCCCTCTTTCCTCTTTCTGCACCTCTGTAAGTTCATTCTGTGCATCTCTTTCCTCTGTGTGGACCCATGTTCCCTCTTTGTGTACCTCTTGTGCCTGTTTCTGGAACTCTCTTGCCTCTTTCTGCACCCCTCTTGCCTCGTTCTGCCCCTCTGTTGCTTCTTTCTTTACTTCTATTGATTCTTTCTGCACCTCTCTTGCTTCTTTCTGTACTCCTCATGCCTCGTTCTGCACCCTTCTTCCCTAATCCTACACGCCTCTTGGTTCTTTCTGCACTGCTCTTGCCTCTTTCTGCACCCCTCTTGCCTCTTTCTGTATCTCTTTTGCTTCTTTCTGCACTTCTCTTGCCTCTTTCTGCAGCCTTCTTGCCTCGTTCTCCCCCTCTGTTGGTGATTTCTGCACTTCTCTTGCTTCTTTCTACACCTCTCTTGCTTCTTTCTGTACCTCTCTTGCCTTTTTCTGCACACACAGGGCTACTTTTAAACTGACCTCAGGCTCAACAGTGCACACATGCAAGTGCAGAAAAGGACTGCTGACCTCTAAACTGCCATGCCCTATTATTTGCTAGGGACTTAGAGGTAGTTTTAATCCACCTGCCCTATTATGTACTAGGACCTTACAGGGGGGTGGGTAATGGCAATCACAGGGGTACCCCAACCCATAGTGTACCCTAGGGTATGTACGTATTTTCACTGTACTCTAATTGTCTTTCAGCATAGCACTGGCTCCTGGAATTGTTAGGAAGAGCCCATGGTCAGTCAGAGTCAGTTACCACCAGTACCAGTTGGTAAAATGTTGGGGGGTGCCCAATGCACAGGATGACTTTCCAACAAGGTCTCTTTTTGCACCTCTGTTGGTTCTTTTTGCACATCTCTTTCTTCTTTCTGCACCTTTCTTCCTCTTTCTGGACTGCTGTTGCCTCTTTCTGCATTTCTCTTGCTTCTTTCTGTGCCTTTCTTCCTCTTTCTGCACATGGCCTACCTATGTAGGCAAAGTTAGAAATTAGCATTTAAAAAACCTTAGAAATTTACTGAAAAACCCATAGGTTTCAGGGAAGTTAAACTTAGAAATTTTCATTTAAAAAACCTTTGAAATGCACCAAAAAACATCGGTTTCTGGGACGTTATAGTTAAAAATTAGCATTTAAAAAACCTTTGAAATTCACTGAAAAAAACATAGGTTCCAGGGACGTTATAGTTAGAAATTAGCATTTAAAAAACCTTTAAAATTCACTGAAAAAAACCATAGGTTTCAGGGACGTTATAGTTAGAGATTAGCATTAAAAAACCTTAGAAATTCACTGAAAAAACAGAGGTTTAAGGGATGTTATAGTTAGTTGGACATTTCACTCGTACAAAACCAGAGAAATTCGGCCTTTATAGTTAGTTGAGTGAACTATAACTCACGCCCCTGCAATGCACTGCTGAAGATGTCACATATTACATCATTCATGACATGGTCAGTGACATCACGGATGATATCATCCACATGATAATCTGATGCACCTCCTCACACCCTAATGTAACCTTTGATATACCCACTCTAAAATACAGACTACCATTTTCGAAACCATAGACACACCAATGCCAGTTACTACATACCCACTCACTGATTCCCAGGTCTACACACACATTCACTCATTCACCCATACAATCACTCATACATGCAGCCAATCATCAATACAGCACTATCATATGCACTCATACACATATACAGACACTCACACACAGCCACTCATCCATAGAGTTACTCACACACCTAGTCAGTCATGCAAAGAATCAATCACACTCTCATTTACTCACCTATACAATTGTACACACACCACCTCACTTATTTATACAGATACTAACACATACTTACTCTCTTATACAATCACTGACACACACTCATCCATACAGCCACTCTCACAATCACTCACTCTCACGTATAGTCATTTATATACTCCAACACTCATATATACTGCCTTTCGCATATATAGTTACCCACAAATGTACCACTGAGACATCCATTCACTCATCAACACACCCACACACACACTCACCAACCCATACAGCCCTTTGCAGATGCACTCTTGAACCCATACACCCAGTGATTCACCCACTCACACATCTATGCACAGAGTCACACAGACCCACCCACCCACACAGACACTCATGCACCCATACAGATACTCAGACAACCAATCAATAACCCATATAAATACTCATTTTAGCTATTCACCAACCTATGCAGCTGCTTACACACAAACGGACAGATTGATACAGACATTCACACAGTTTAGTCACTAACCCATGCATTCAGTAAGACACCTTTAATCACTCACTTATACAGTCAGTCACGGACCTACTAAATCATCCTTTCAGACACTTATACACCCATTCATTCTTCAATATATCTTGGCATATATATATATATATATATATATATATATCTATATTATCTACTGGCGGTCGCCAGTAGATAGTTATAGTTAGGACCCTGTTTCCATAGGAAATCTGCAACATTCTATTTGGAATAACTTTGGCGCCGGTCGATGAATCCTCGCGAAATTTTCAAAATAGGTGGGGCGCTACGCTCCGCTCCTACCCTGAAAGTCTCGGGGGGATTCGTCAAGCGGGGGCTGAGAAAAAAGGGGGGTCCCAAAACGCGTTTTTCCCATGCATTTTTCCATAGGACCTTTAGACACAGCTACAGCCCGAACGGCTGAACAGAGTTACTTGAAATTTGGCAGAGAGGTAGTCCTCAGGTCAAGGAAGTGCCTTTTGTAGGTCTGGTGTAAATCTGTTCAGTAGTTCCTGAGAAAATAGCATTTAAATCAATATATATATGTGGGCGGAGCCTAACCACACATCTCATCCTGAGATCTGATTGGCTGTCAGCACTTCATCCAAGAAGTGTTGGCAGCCATCTTGGGACCAATATACATGATAGCACCTCATTAAAAAGCATTGCAGTTAATAGAAGGTTTTAAGACTTTAGTTACATTATAAATCATTTGTTGATGGTACCATACTCATTTTAGGAATTGTGGTATGTTCTAAGGTGATTTCACCATGTGAAAAAGCCTTCTGCTGGGATATCATGATTGAGAGAAAAATATTTTCTCATGCTTTTACCACAGAGGTTTGGAAGGTGATCTATAAGCTAAACTGAGAGCTTATTTTCTGTAAATTCACATTATCTTTCTCAGTCATGTGAGAATGAAGTCTGACATTCTCAGTAAAACATGTACATCCAACAAGGGCAGAGACTGTCAGTTGATTCCTTTGTGTTCTACTGCAGCTTTCCAGAGTGTTCCAAAGAACTACTAGAGCGCTAACCGTCCTACTTATGATAAATGTATGGCACACCTGAAGCCATCTTGCTTGGATTAAAGTGGTAACTCTTAAAACATTTAATTTAAAAAGGAACAAAATGAGGGGGTTCATTTTTCCATAAAAAGTATGATTAGTGCTGCAGAAAGAAAAATTAGGGCACATTTTGAGTGACTTCTCAAATCCTCTTCTATTTCATTAAAAAATTCTGACATGCAGACTGAAACATGCACTTTCAATACCAGCAGCAGTTTTCCCTGGTGAGCAGTAGCTTTACTACAGTGATCTAATGAGCAAAAAGAGTGCTAACATTCTGATTTTATGGCAAATGTGTGACACATTTGAATGCCTTCTTGATGGAATCAAAGTAAAAAACTGAAAGTATTTCCTACTGAGGAGACTGCAGTAAATGAGGAAATTAGGAAACTTCATAACAAATAAGTCTCCCAAGATGGCCACCAGAGACAAAAGAGCCCAAATGTAGCCCAAATATCACCCAGATGTAGCCCAAGTATAGCCCAATGACAGAATGTCCAAGAATGTTCTTAAAAACAACTAGAGCACTTACTGTCTTCATTATGACAAAAGTATGGCACACCTGAAGCCATCTTGATTGGAATAAACTGGTAACACTTAAAACATTTAATTTAAAAAGGAACACAATGAGGGGGTTCATTTTGCCATAGAAATTATGATTAATGCTGAAGAAAGAAAATGAGGGCACATTTTGAGTGACTTCTCAAATCCTCTTCTATTTCATTAAAAAATTCTGACATGCAGACTGAAACATGCACTTTTAATACCAGGAGCAGACTTCCATGGTGAACAGTAGTTTTACTACAGTGATCTAATGAGCAACTAGAGTGCTAACATTCAGAATTTATGGCAAATGTGTGACATATCTGAATACCTTCATGATGGAATCAAAGTAAAAAACTGAAAGCATTTCCGACTGAGGAGACTGCAGTACATGAGGAAATTAGGAACCTTCATAACAAATAAATCTCCCAAGATGGCCACCGGAGACAAAAGAGCCCAAATGTAGCCCAAAATCACCCAGATATAGCCCAAATATAGCCCAATGACAGAAGTGTGCAAAACACTTATTATTTTGTGTTTTTGCAGTGTTATATAGTGCAGACTTGTCAGGTATTGGAGTGCTTTACATGAGCATTGGTTACATCACACAAGAACAAATTCATTTTGGTTGTAGACATGGGGAGACTAAGTGATTTGACCAGAATCACAGAATGTCGAGCTGAAGCAGAAACTTCAACCTGGTTCCCCAGTTGCAAAGTCTGCAGTTCTGGAAGTAACACCACATCCTCTCCCCTAAGTGCAACATTTAATCAAGTTGTCAACTAGATAAAAAAACATAAAGATAACAAATAATTTAAAAGTGCTTTGTCGCTATTTGAAAACTCAGAAAATATGTCCTTATTTTAGTCTTTTAGAGCACTAACCATAATTTTGAAGTCAATAAGACCCTCTCATATATGTAATTTCTAAAGGAATGCTCTAGGTATTACAGTTTTGATTACATTAAGATGATGTCAGGCGTTCCACACTTTTGTAATAAATATAGAATGTTAGCAATCTAGTTGTTCATTAGGATACTGTTGAGAGGCAGAGGCCAGGGGCACGGACTCTGAAAATTGAAGGCAGGTAGGAGGGTGCAAAGGCAACAATTTAACCACACTGAGCAGGCAAGAAGGGCCGTGGAAGCACAACAGACTATGGAGGGCAGTGGAAAGGGGGGCAGGGGCAACAAACCAACAATACAGGACTTGCAAGAGAGGCTGTTGGAGGGAAGATCTATTACGGGTCAAGGAAGCTAGGGGCGGTCCCCAGAGCCCCGGGAGCCACCACAGAACTGAGCAGGAGAGTGAGTCAGGGACAAAAGGGGCACCTTAATTTGAGGCGGGGTGCCTAGGAACGCTTGCTCCAAAAATGAAGAAAACAGACATATGAGACATGGAATTGGAGGCAGAATACAATGGCAGTTTAATGAGAAGATGCAACTTCAAAGAAACCGCAGAATAGAGACATAAAGTACAAAATACAGAATCCAGATAATCATACAGCTGTCATGATATTCTCTGTATCTCAATTAATGGACTGACAGAGAGAGAGAGAAAACACATCTATAAATGCATCATGAGAAACAAGTTACACCAAGGAAAATGTTACCTAGGGACACTCACATTTACTCTTAGAGCAAGCATTCCTGCAATTACAATACAACATCTTTTAAATGCAAAAGTAAAGAGAACAATTGTTAAACATAACATGACATTTCATATAGGTAAAATAGAATAAGATACTTCAAGCAAAGCAGAGCAAGACATTTTAAGCAAAGGAAGACAAGAGCTCCCAGTTCTTGGGGAAAACCTGCACAGCCTGTTAACCTACATACAGACGGCGAGGTTGTCCGTCGATATCTGTGGGTGCTCCCTTTTTATATCATTTTGTGGGCTCCTTTGCACGCTACATCTACCTACGTATGCTACCCAAAAGCTTCGTCTGCAGATTTTACCAGACATTTCGTCATTTACCCACTTAATGCTGACAATGGACTGGGTGAAAAGGTCAGTCTCTCAGGCCAATCGCTTATCGTAAGTTCCATAGAGCAAGCAGAAAATAATGGGTGTTGTACAGGAATTCAATATATTCATGTATAAAATCTCCTCAGTTCTCCTAACTTGACGCTCTGCGGTTGCCACTTCCTTAAAAGCGGGAAACCTGCCCAGGAAGCAAGTACCAGTCCAGGATGCAGCCTACTGTATGTCGACAGCTTCAGGGGGATGTTGAACTTTGATACCGAGCACGGAGCACTCGGGTAGGGTGGGGGCTACTAGTTTGGAGCAGAAGGCCTCGCAGACCTGCCTTCAGACTGCTATACACTAAAATTGCAGAGCTATGGTCAATTTAACAAAGAGGCCTACATATTGAACAGAAGGGCCTACACAGGGGTTTTATGCTGGCTGAGTGGTAAGGATGTCTCAGGATAATTATATAGCAACACAGGACCCGCTGGTCAATTTAATACGGCCTACAAATGCGGCTGGCAGGGCAAGGACAAGGGTCTCATACTTCAGGTGTGGACAGAACGGGCCAGGGGCCCCCTGTGATACAAAATCTACCCACCTTCAAGGCTGTGGCAATGTAATAGACCATTGTGGGCAGAAGGAAGAGGCAATGGTAGTACAACCATACATGCCAACAGACCCGATACAGCCAGGAAACGTCCAATGTTTTTAAGCTCAAATGGGCTTTATTTGATCTGTCTCCTGTCTACAATATCCTCTTTTTCAATGTAACTCAAAGGGGAAAATCAATACCCCAGTTTTTTTTCAAAATCTCCCTCTTACCAAGTTCAAAATGTTCGCAAGTATGGTACATTGGATCATGGAAGGAAATGGGATAGGGACATGGACTTGGATAACAGAGGACAGGAGAGACATGGAGAGGTGCACCAAGCTGACCCTGCAGGGCAGGCATCAGGGTTTGCAGCAGCACAATACACCACACAGGGCATGCAGGACGGGAGTGCAGCACAACAATCCATAGAAAGCAAGAGGGAGGGGACAGGACCATGTACATGGACAACAGAGAACAGAGGGGCAAGAGGCAATGGTAGCTAGCTGACCATAATGGACAGACAGGAGAAAAGGCTGCAGCATAACAGACCATAAAGGGCAGGAGGGACGGATCAGGGGCATTACAATGGAACAGACAAGCCAGGAGGGAGGGAGTAGGGGTCTGCACATGTAAACAGAGGGCTGGGGGCAAGGGGGCAGGGCAGGAGCAGCAAGATAGCCATGGAGGTCAGGCAGGATGGGCACTAGAAGCAAGACACAACATGAAGAGCAACAGTGAGACTGTGATGGCATACACACAGACCATGGAGGGAAGGTGGGAGGGGGTCAGGGGCAGCTAACTGACCACACAGGGAAGGTGGGAGGGGCCATGGCAGCACAGAAGACCATGCATGGCAAGTGGGAGGGTTAGTGGCAGCACAATGGCTATGATGGGCAAGAAGGAGGGTGCAGGGGCATGCACAAAGGACGATGGAGGATAGAAGGGAGGGTCAGGACCTGTGCACAGACAAGAAAGTTCAGGGGAAGGGGCCTCACAACAGACCACACGGGGCAGGCAGGAGGATCAGTTGCAGCACAACAGACCAGGGAGGGCAGAAGGGTGTGGCAGTACAATGGACCATGTAGGACAGGAGGAAGAGGATAGAGGCATGGCATGTGGACAGGCAGGGTGGAGGTGGCAGGGACAGGTTACAGTCATCTGACAATGCTAGGCAGGTGGGAGGGGAGTGGCAGCTCAACAGAACACTCAGAGTAGATAGGAGTGGCAGGTCCATGGGACATGGTGGGCAAAAAGGATGGAGCAGGGGCATGCACAAAGACATCGGAGGGCAGGGGGAAGGAGAATAGGGGCAGCAAGCTAAGCACAGAGTTTAAGCAGGAGGTCAATGATGGGGCATAGAATTGGGCAATGGAGGGCAGGAGGAGTGGACTGGTACATCATACTAAATTGAGGGCAGTGGCAGCACATCAGACCATGCATGGCAGGAGGGAGGAGGCTAGTCCATGGATTCACACAACAGAGGATAGGGAGGAGGGGGATGGGGCAGCAAGCTAACTGTTCAGAGAAGGCGGGTATTAGAAACTTTATTGTTTTTAAAACATTTTGTCTGTGCAAACTACTTAAAATATGAACAAGTATGCAGCATAATATCACTTTTATTCAGGAAGAAGAAGACGTTAGTGACTGTGACTCCGGGCTCACTTGGCAAAAACACCCCCTGACCCTCCACCCCCTATCGCAAAATGTAATGCCCGTGAAAAGGGTAGGTGAACACAGTGTTATATAGAACATAGTCCTGAGAGCACGATTGAAAATGAAAACTAGATATAGTGTATGGTATAAACTATGCACCAAAAAGTGTGATATAAGATGAACCAGGCGTGAAATATAATATGCAATACATTGTGCGCAATGACAGATTCATTGGAGAGCGCGAGATAGCACAGGCACTAGCGCGTGCTATGCGATATGCGCCTTGGAGTGTAATATGCACAGGGCAGTGTTGTGTAACCTAACTAGTCTCTAAAGTTGTAATATAAAATATGTGCTGGGGAGTGTAACGTTGCATATGCACTGTGACAAAGATATGGATCCCAAATTGTAATATGTATGGCATAGCACTGTGCGTTATAACATAGGCATCGAGGAAGGCACGTTAGATGGGGCAATATAACCCGTGCGAAGACAAGTGTGGCATGACATTTTCACGGGGTGGTGTTACAGTGCACATGGGCTAGAGAGTGTCATAGCATATGCACTAGCTAGTGGAATACAATACAGAGGTGTGTGACACTCGGCAGGCAATGGTGGGTGTAACACAGCATTGGGCTCTGTCAGGAGCGCGCTGTGACTCGCAAGTGATGTTCGTCCCCTTTCCAGAGAGTAAAATAAAAAGTATTACACATCCGGCAGTGGATGTGTGTTTTATTAACTGTGAGGGGGGTTTCTTGCATAGTTTTGGTCGAATTTTTGTCGAATCCCCTTTGAATGGCTTGGTGTGCATGTGTATTAAATGTGCCCGTCAATAGCTACCCATGTTTGTATAAATAAACGACAAGGGTGTCTACCGGGATTAGGCACGGTAGAGCATCAGACATGTCAGAGCTTCACTAGTGGTGTAAATACATTCCACGTGGATTAATTGCATACATAGTCGCCTTTTAATGAATATCACGCAAATCGTCATGGTGATAGGTACGTACGGTTTGTCCAGCATGTCCTAGGTGTGTCTATAAATATATATTTTTTAAAAATAATAAAAAACAGTGGCCGGCCCTGGGGATTGGGGTAAAAAAAATATAATTAGGAGACAGGCCCTGGGGGATGGGGTCATCAGGGCCAATAAATTAGAATAAGAAGGGGAACCACACAGCCCCCCTTCTTAAAAAAATAAAATAAATAAAAGACTGGCATCGTGCCGGAGGCCATGCCCCCTCCATGCAGCACTCTGCAAACGCGCCCCCAACAGGCATCTCCAGTATGCGCCAGGGAGCTGCGCTGCAGACAGGTGTTCTGAGGCCAAGCCCCTTTTTACACCTCTCTGCAACGCAGCTCTGTGGCGCTTACTGGAGGTACCTAGTGGTCTAGTGTGACCCTAGGGACCCTTAGGATTCAAGGGGACTTAATCTCTCAACTTAGAACAGCCACAGGGCGCGTTTACACAGTGGTGAAGGGAGGGGACGGGGCCTGAGGTGACGTGTGCAAACACGCACCATGGCACGTTTTAAATTGGGGATATAATTTCCCTTCAATACTGAGGGCCCCTGGGGGCTAACTAGCCCACCAAGTGCTTCCAGTAAGCGCCACTGAGCTGCATTGCAGAGAGGTGGTCCAGGCCGTGCCACTTTTTACACCTCTCTGCAACGCAGCTCTGTGGCACTTACTGGAGGTACCTAGTGGGCTAGTTGGACCCTAGGGACCCTCAGGACTCAAATGAACTTAATCTCCCAACTAAAAACGGACACAGGGCGTGTTTACACAATGGTGAAAGGAGGGGACGGGGCCTGAGTTAACGTGTGCAAAAACGCCCTGTGGCCTGTTTTAAGAGGTAGTTTTAATCCCCATGCCCTATTATATACTAGGGGCTTATAGAGGAGGTAAGGCTAATCACAGGGGGACCCCAACGCATAATGTTCCCTAGTGTATGTAGGTGTTTTCACTGTATTCTAAGTGTCTTTTAACATAGCACTGGCTCTAGGACTGGTTAGTCAGACTCAGTTACCACCAGTATCCGTCTGAAAAAGTTGAGGGTACAGGATGATTTTGCAACAAGGCTTCTTTCTGCTCTTCTTTTTGTTCTTTCTGCACGTTATCCTTCTTCCTGCACTTATCTTCGTATTTGAGGACTTCTGTTGCTTCTTTCTGCACTTCTTTTGTTTCTTTCTGTGCATTTTTTCTTCTTTCTTCACATGTCCTATCTCTGTAGGCATAGTTAGAAATTAGCATTTAAAAAACCTTTGAAATTAACAGAAAAAAACATAGGTTTCAGGCACGTTATAGTTAGGAATTAGCATTTAAAAAACCTCAGAAATTCACTGAAAAAACCATAGGTTTCAGGGGTGTTATAGTTAGCTGGACTTTTCACTTGTACAAAACCATTGAAATTCCCCCGTTATAGTTAGTTCAGCTAACTATAACTCGCGCGCCCGCAATGCACTGCTGATGACGTCACATATTACATCACTCATGACATGGTCAGTGACATCACTCATGACATCACTGATGACATCTCAAATGACATCACTGATGACATCACTGATGACATCATCCTTGTGATAGAGTGGCAGACCTCCTCTCACCCTAATATAACCTTTGATACACACATTCAAAAATAGAGACTAAAATTTTCAAAACAATGGACATACCAATACCAGTTACAACAACCTCTTCAGTAATTCTAAGATCCACATACACATCCACTCATTCACCAACAGTCCAATACAGTCACTCATACATGTACTCACTCATCATATGTACTCATACACCTATACATCCTGTTACACAATGCCACTCATCCATAGAGTTACTCACACACATAGTCACTCATGCTAATAAAGAATCAAACATACATTTACTTGCATATACAGTTATACACACACCACCACACTTACTTCTACGGAAACTTACACATACTTAGTCTTTTAAACAATCACTTATAGAAACACATACTTATTCATACAGGAACTCTTTCAATCTCTCACTCTCACATATACTCACATATATACACCAATAGTCACATATACTAGTTTAAAACATATGTAGTTACTCATAAAGACACTATTGAGACAGTCATTCACTCACTAACACACCCATACACACACTCATCCACCCATACAGTCCTGCACACATACTGTGTTCAACACATACAAACAGTGAGTCACTCATTCATGAAACCTATGCACTACGTAATACCCCCACCGAACCATGCAGACACTCAGACTGATACTCAAAAAACCAACTAATAACCTATATAGACACCCATGTAGCTACTCACCAACCCATGCAGCCACTTATACACAAAGTGAGAGACTGATACAGATATTTACATATTTAAACATTACTCACTAAGCCATGTATTCACTATGATACACTTAATCAGTCAGTTACACAATGAATTTTTCAAAAACAAATCATCCATTTAGACACTTATATACCCATTTATTCTTCCATCGACCTTGAGATATACATATATAAAACATATTTAATTTTCAGAATAACACACATTCACTGGATGATGTCATCAGTGATGTCATCAGTGATGTCATTTGAGATGTCATCAGTGATGTCATGAGTGATGTCACTGACCATGTCATGAGTGATGTAATATGTGACGTCATCAGCAGTGCATTGCGGGCGCGCGAGTTATAGTTAGCTGAACTAACTATAACGGGGGAATTTCAATGGTTTTGTACAAGTGAAAAGTCCAGCTAACTATAACACCCCTGAAACCTATGGTTTTTTCAGTGAATTTCTGAGGTTTTTTAAATGCTAATTCCTAACTATAACGTGCCTGAAACCTATGTTTTTTTCTGTTAATTTTATATATATATATATATATGCGCAAACAGAAGTCTTTCACCACAGAACCACCAGGCAGGCAGCAACGAGGAAAAACCACGCAAGTCCCAGTCTTCTTTCAGCAAGTGTAATATTCGCTGCCAGAGAGTCACAACAAAACTATACACACTACAAAGAAGCATCACACTCTCCCGATAACCTACGCTGGATAGTGTTAGAAGCCTTCCCAGACATCTCTAAGACTGTGTTGTTCAGAGCTGAACAAAGATGGGTTCACAGACTTTCCACACATACCACTGGCCTGAATGATGACATACCCTAGGGCTTATTGACTTGAGACAATACACATTCAATCCATGAGCGTATAGTCACAATGAGTATCCCTTGAGCATCCCTTGACTGACACAATGGGCTATCACCACGGTTCTCTTGAATGATGGGGTGTTGTATGGGGCACTACAACAGTAATTCCCTAGTTGTAAGGAACACATCATCCTTATAATAAAACAAAAAAGTATTCCCCCCTGATAAGCAACCACCTGCTGTCACCATGGCTGACTACATGCTAAGATGGCCGCCAAACAGATCTTTTGACTGCCTATGAGGGACTGCATTCCCAGTGGTATGAATGCTGGACCACCAACACCATTATTTTACCCAGTCTCCACTCACCCTCAGTGTGTATTATTAGCCCCGATACTGATTACTATTGGCTGCACGTTGTGATGTCCATAGTGGTGCGACATGTTTTTATGAACTCGCGCACCACACCCCATACATCTGGACTGAGTATCAATAGGTTCTTTTGTAGCACTTCGATGCCCTCTAGATGCCCTCCCTTATCAACACATTATACCAGGTTCACGCTGTTTAAATCCACGATGAACTTACACTTTGCAACACTAATACTGCACTCCAAGATCGCCGCCAGCCCCACTATCCCATTGCTAGCGTTCCAATCACAATGCCCACATGACACTTTCCACCCACTTGATCCCCCGGCACAGCGGTCTCAGTGACTACATCTAGACCCGCCGCCGACAACCTTTCACCATGCCGGTGTCGGCGGCAGGGTAGGTCGAACGCGGAGAGCGTTATACACACCGGTGAGTGACTGTGCACTCGATAACTATAGGTGCCTGACCATTTTGGAGGTGAGTGAACTGTGTATCGGGGTGTATCCATGTCGGGATTTGCCCGCAGCGGCACCATACATCTGTGCGCAGTTTTGGGCATGTGCTTACTCACCCGGGTTCAGTGTTGCTAGCTTGGCATCTTGGTTCCTTCCAAGGCGCTATTGCGGCTCACGCGGCTCTGGGGGGCGATGTCGCGCCGCTCACTGCTCACTAGGTGGGAGCTCCTCTTTGGTAGGGTCGCTTTTGGACGTCCTTTACTTATGTCCATCCATCTCTTCAGTGGTTTCAGCTACAGGCTAGTACCCTGACTATGACCTTCCCATTTTTTATGCCTAAATATAAGAGATTGCCTACTACTTCCATCTCTTCCTGTTAGGACCCAATCGGTGTCTTTAAGTACCATCGGCTACTGTTGCAAGCAATTACTTGCTGACAGTATAGGTGAGTCCTGCTTCGTCCTGACTACCACGATTTTTTAAGACCTGCACACTGACAATTTTACATCATTGCTATGAGTTTTATGAACCTGAGCACAGAATACGTTGAGTACACAATATTGGTACCATCGGTTATTTCACTGTCATTATTTGTGTGACACAGCGTCCTAGTTTTCACGAGCACGTTTCCCCTGCCGGACATTGAGTGTTGATTCACAGAGACTATGTATGCTCTATATAATGTGATTAAAACATGTTATCCCCACCCACATTTGTCCTACTTACAGGTCAACAACCAGAGAACTGGGTATATAGATTCACTTACCATTTTAGTGTAGATAGTGTTCCTTTGATCCTGAGGAAGTGTCCGGATCGCAATGACATCAGAGACACGAAACATGTCGATCACCTGAGGGCAGGGCATACACCACTAGACACATCGGGACTAGTTTTTTGCCCCTCTCTATTTTTTACATTAGGCAGTTTGCCTTCAGAATAAAATGTTGGTTAGGACTAACTGACCTATTTTAATTCACATTTTTTCCTACATCAACACACACTAAGGCCCCTCACCCCCACTGCACCCACCGGCAGGAATAAAAAATCCCCGATAAAGAGCCCCGGTTCCGGGTGCCCGTCAGGTATTGCAGTGCCGACCTGATGAGGGGCAGGCTCAAATGATGAAGCATGACACCTAGCTTGCTGGGTGTATGAGAGCCCTAGTTCCAACAAGGAGAATTCCCTCTCCTACACATACACAATAGTGGTCCCCTGTGATCCACTTGTCTCTACTAGCTCCAGCCCTCCTTACCGACCGCCACAGAGGAACACCGTACTCTCTTTGTACACAGCCTTACTGGGGCATGTACGCTGGACCTCGGTAAACTAGCCCCTAGTTCCTCCTTTGTTTGATCAAACACGGTATGCCACAGGGTTCGATACTGAGCCCCATGCTCTTTAATATCTATGTACAACCCCAGTAGCAGGTAGAAGCATAGGGTTTTCATTGGTATCCTCTGCCGATGACACCCAACTAGTTATCGCTTGTTCTAAGAAATGCAAAAATAACCTCGTCAAATTTAAGGAGGATATGCTGGTGATTGCTGACTGGATGACAGCAAACTGCTTGCAGTTAAACGCCAGCAAGTCAGAAATACCTTTGCTTGAGAGAGATAGCGACATGTGGTCAGAGCAATGGTGGCCAGACAAACTAAAACCTGTACCCTTACCAAAGGAGACTGTTAAGAACCTGGGATTTTGGATTGATAGAAGTCTCTCCTTTGACACTCAATCCAAGTCAGTCGCAGGGACTTGTTTCGGGCTTCTGAGAAGGTTAAAACTTTAGCTTGTTTTTTTTTTACCCTAATATTCGTCAGACCATCCTACAGGCCACAATTCTATCCAGGCTAGATTATGACAACTCCTTATATTTAGGTGCAAACAAATCCTGTATTCAATGCCTTCAAATAATCCAAAATGTGGCAGCTCGGACTCTGTTGGCACTCCCGAAATCATGTTCAGTGTCTAAGCTTTTACCTAAGCTACACTGGCTACCAGTAGATAGAAGAATTCAGTTCAAGACACTCTGTGTCGCTCATAAAATCTTGACCAAACAAGCACCTCCGGTTCTAGCCAACATGCTAGTGCTGTATGTTCCGAGCCGACTCCTGCGTTCAATTGACCAAGGGCTGGCTTGTATCCCCCGAGTTCAAAGAGCCAGAGCTGGTGGTCGCTCTTTAATAGTTTTGGCAGCCAAACTCTGGCACTCTCTTCCCTCTCCTATTAGAGGACTCCAGAACCACCTGGCGTTCCGTAAAGCCATAAAGACCTGGCTCTTCCCGGCGTAATTCTCATTCCTTTTCTGGACCATCTCTAGTCACTTACATCTGGGTAGCGCAGGGACGCCCCATTGCTGGGGCAGCTATGCGCTGTACATATCCACAAATAATAATAATAATTCAAAATTGATTTACAAATCTGGATAATAATTAATATACAAAAGTAAAAACCCTAGTCACAGACAATTTATTGTCTCAAAACATAGAGACAATATGTGCAAGTCTATAGCCACACTGAAGCAGAAACAATTAAATAGATGGTAAACAATCAAAACCAGAAAATGTGGAGAAGGTTCTTGGAGTAATCGTTGCACGTTTCGGCAGGAAACCACATTAAAATATTATCTACAAAATGAAGTACAAGGTACATTAAGTAAAACCATCTCTCTCGGAAGATTGCAATTTGAGAAACACACAGTCACTGGATGATGTCATCAGCGATGTCATTTAAGATGTCATCAGTGATGTCACTGACCACGTCATGAATGATATTATATGTGACGTCATCAGCAGTGCATTGCGGGTGCACGAGTTATAGTTAGCTCAACTAACTATAACAGCCGAATTTCCCTGGTTTTGTATGAGTGAAATGTCCAACTAACTATAACGTCCCTGAAACTTGTGTTTTTTTCAGTGAATTTCTAAGGTTTTTTAAATGCTAATTTCTAACTATAACGTCCCTGAAATCAATGTTTTTTTCAGTGACTATAGAATGTTTTTTAAATGCTAATTTCTAACTATAACATCCCTGAAACCTATGGCTTTTTCAGTGAATTTCAAAGGTTTTTAAATGCTAATTTCTAACTATAACGTCCCTGAAATCTATGGTTTTTACAGTGAATTTCAAAGGTTTTTTAAACGCTAATTTCTAACTATAACATCCCTGAAACCTATGTTTTTTTCAGTGAATATATATATATGTAAGATAGAATACCCCTCTGCTACATTGTAGGGACAATGAAAGTCACTGAAGAGTTCCGTTTACATATAGAGTGCCTTTATTGGTCACGGAACTTCAATGTGGCTTGCAATTTTCTTATAATCTGTAGTAAGTGCATTTAGTAGTTTCCTCGATGTTCATAGAATGGTCGTTTAGCTTTAGTTCCAGAAAGAATCTCTTTTATGTTTCTTGATTGTTGGCAAGCAAATAATGATTTATCATTGAATAACTGGCTAAATCTTGTTCAGACTGAACTTGTTCTCCCCATTTATTAAAGATTCTTTTTTATGGAAGAACGCAGTAGAAAACGTAGACACAAGTTTGAATCTTGTTATAGTGGTGCCCTTCGACTTTTTCAATACATAATTTATTGTGCTTTTATTGGCCTGTTTGATGGATTTTAAAATAGTTTCACAATCTGGGTGTCCCCGAGCCCTAAGTTTTCATTTATATTCTTCCTAGATGGTAGCATGGTGCTCATTATTTGTTTAAATCCAGATTATGCAAATTAACGGAAAATATGGAAGGTACATTTTTAATAGATCTGGGAGAAAATTAAGACTATGGCGTCAGATTGGAAGACGCACATTCTGAATGTAATGCACTGACGAGAGGACTCCCGTGCGATTAATAAGCTGGGGATGGAGTTACTAGAAGAAGACTCTTGAAATATTTGAGCCCACAAATATACTTACCCAGGAGTTCACATATTGTGAAATCCATCTGGATAACCTCAGTGTCCAGCTGTACTATTCCACTCCCCATGAGGGCCAGCAAGCCCACTTAACTGATGGGCTCATAGATTGAGTAGACTCTATCGTTTCTGGTGGAGAAGACATGAGGGTCTCTTGATGTGGCAATCCTGAAAAAGGCGGCAGGGGTTCACCGAAACAAACGTAGATTCTCATACAAATGCTGTGTTAAATATATTAGAAATCCATAGAGAGGGTCATATTATTATTATTATTATTTAAAATCTTATATAGCGCGCAGCTACCCTTGGGCATCCCGGCGCTTCCAGACAAACATCCGATGGTAGTGGAGGACAGAGTTGACGCATTATTAGTAAATGCTGCAGTAGTAAAATAAATGTTGATGCAATGTTCATACAAGGTTAATATGATATCCTTTACAGGACCTGACAAATATCAATATGAATACTTAACTGACAGATGACGTAGCACAACTTACAACTGGATGTTCTTGTGAAGACCCATTCTGATTTCAATTTCATGTGATGTTATTTATGAGAATTCACTGAATATGAATGATGGAGAATATGTCTGCGATGACTGTTATATTGGTATGTATGTATGAGTTTTTAAATAGTGTACTCTTCTCCCAAATATGACCCGATTGTAATTACTGAGAATGATATGTCTTCTAACATTTGAACAACAGTTTTTCTATAAGCTTCATATTATGTTCATTGTAGTTTCTATGTAATATGTCAATAATTTTGAATTAGTGAATAATAAAGAAATTAGGGAGAACAGTGGATCAGTGTGTCATTATGCACATGATTGATTGAGTAATAGGCTGTTTCACAGAATAGATAGGTTGCTGAGAGAGTTCTTTTTTACTTATAGTTGTTACCCTGTACCACGACCTTTATTTGCTTATTTTTATTTTTAATGTTCTTATTATTGTATTTATTTTATCATATTTTTATTTGTGCTTATTTTATTATTATTTTCTTTCCTTTTTGTGATATATAGAAAACTAAGCTAAGGCAAACCATTATTTCCATCTGTTGATTTCTGGAAGACCAAAGTTATAAGTGTTGTATCTTCAACTGTGAAGATCATCTCCAAAAATGCAATTGGGGAGTTGTCAATACGATGTATACATTTTATGTTTTTGAAGTTTAGTGTTGAGATCAGACATTTTCTCCTATACTGTGCTCGAAGAACCATTACACAAGATAATGTCATTCATGAAACGGAAGTATACTAGTAAACCTTTGCGCCATTTATCATTGTTGTAAATAAAGTAATTCTCAAGTTTAGCCATGAAAATGTTGGCATAGCTGGAGGCCCCGGGAAACCTATTGATGTTCCTGCATTTCATTAAATAAAATGTATTGTTGCATTGAAAATATCTGTGATGTAATGTAAAATGTGATTGCTCCAACAAGAAAACTTTATTTGCTCCAGTTTCATTTTTGGGAGAGTTCCTAATCCACGGTCTCTGTGCCTTCAGAATGTGGTATGGAAGTATAAAGATTCACATCTGTGGTGCATAGTCAAATTTAGTATTCTAGTTCAATTTAAAGGTTGTGAGAATGTTTAAAAATGCTGTAGTATCTTTTACCTACTATCGCAACCCTTCCACAGCCGGTTGTAGATATTATCTCAATGGTTCATGTGTTGAACCACAAGCATACACAATAGGCCAAAAAGGTGTTTGTCAGATGCTTGCATATTTTGGGTAACATATATAGTCTTGGTCTTCGAAGAAACATTGTCTTCAAAACTTTTTTTGTTTTAAATTATTTTTACATGGGGGCTTCATTGCATTCAGATGCAATCTTCTCCGCCAGCAACCACGTCTCCTTCAGCCACTCCACCGGACTACACTGGACCGACCACAGATGCATCCACTTCACCTTCAAAAAGAATACATCACACCACCGCATGCAACACATCCCCCATAGATGCTGGAGCAAAATCACCACAGACCAGCTCCTCTCATCACTAAGCCAGAACCCGCCAGCCGACACCGCTGACACCAACGACGCAGCCAACAACCTCGCACAGTGGATCACCAACTGCGCCAACGACCTCGCTCCTCTGAAGAACCCCACAGGCAAGACTGGCAACAGGAAAACCTCATGGTTCACAGATGCCCTCAAAGACTCAAAGAAATCCTGCCGAACCCTTGAAAAAACATGGTGTCACGAACGGACAACAGAAAACCTGACAGCCCTCAAGAACGCCACTCGCGAACACCACCAGCTGATCCGCAGCACCAAAAGGGCATCGTTTAAAGAGCGGCTAGACAACAACACCCACAACAGCAAGGAACTCTTCAGCATCGTCAAAGAGCTCTCCAACCCCAGCAACAATGACATCACACCATCGCAAGACCTCTGCAACTCCCTCGCCACGTTCTTCCACTGCAAGATCGCAGATATACATGACAACTTCGGACCCCTGACTCCGCCTCCAGCCACCGAAGCAACGACCACCACCCTCAGCGCCTGGAACCCCATCAGCACTGAAGACACCACCCACTTCATGAACACCATCCACTCTGGCTCCCCCTCTGACCCTTGCCCCCATCATATCTTCAACAAAGCCGACAGTATCATCGCACCCCACATCCGGAACGTCATAAACAACTCCCTCACGTCAACCATTCCCTGAGAGCTGGAAGCATGCAGAAATCAACGCCCTTCTGAAGAAACCCACAGAGGACCCCAAAGACATCAAGAACTTCCGCCCCATCTCTCTCCTTCCCTTCCCGGCTAAAGTAATCGAGAAGACCGTCAATAAACAGCTAACTGCTTTCCTCGAGGCAAACAACTCGCTCGACCCGTCCCAGTCCGGATTTCGAGCCAACCACAGCGCCGAGACCGCCCTCATCGCAGCCACCGACGACATCAGGAGCCTGATGGACAACGGAGAAACAACCGCTCTCATCCTCCTAGGCCTCTCGGCAGCCTTTGACACCGTATTCCACCGCACCCTAACAACCCGCCTCCTCAACACTGGGATCCAAGGAAAGGCCCTGGACTGGATCACCTCATTCCTCTCCGACAGAACCCAGAGAGTCCGCCTCCCTCCCTTCCGCTCAGCGGCCATCGAGATCATCTGCGGAGTACCCCAAGGCTCCTCGCTCAGCCCTACCCTCTTCAATATCTACATGAGCCCCCTTGCCGCCATCGCACGCAAACACAACATCAACATCATCTCCCATGCCGACGACACCCAACTGATACTCTCCCTCACCAAAGACCCAGACACCGCCAAAACCAACCTCCAGGAAGGAATGACAGACATCGCAGAATGGATGAAGCTCAGTCGCCTCAAGCTGAACTAAGACAAAACTGAGGTCGTCATCCTCGGACAATCCCCATCCGCCTGGGATGACTCCTGGTGGCCCACAGCACTGGAATCTGCGCCGACACCCACGGACCACGCACACAACCTGGGATTCATCCTGGACTCCTCCCTCACGATGACCAAGCAAGTCAACGCCATCTCGTCATCTTGCTTCAACACCCTGCGCATGCTCCGAAAAATCTTCCGATGGATCCCCACCGAAAACAGAAAAACCATCACCCAGGCCCTCGTCACCAGCCGACTGGACTATGGAAACGCCCTATACGCAGGAATCACAGCCAAACTTCAGATATGACTTCAACGCATACAGAACGCCTCCACACGACTCATCCTCGATATCCCTCGCCACAGCCACATATCCGCCCACCTGAGAAACCTGCACTGGCTCCCCGTCTGCAAGAGGATCACGTTCAGGCTCCTCACCCACACACACAAAGCGCTACACGACAAGGGCCCTGAATACCTAAACAACCACCTCTCGTTCTACATCCCCACCCGCCAGCTCCGCTCCGCCAGCCTCGCCCTCGCCACCGTCCCATGAATTCGCAGAACCACCACCAGAGGAAGATCGTTCTCCTACCTGGCAGCCAAAACATGGAACTCCCTCCCCGCGCACCTACGACTGACCCAGGACCATCTCACCTTCAGAAAACCCCTCAAGACCTGGCTATTTGAGCAGTAGCGACACCCCCCCTCCCTTTAGCGCCTTGAGACCCTCACGGGTGAGTAGCGCGCTCTATGAATGTATTGATTGATTGATTGATTGATACAACATTCGGAAGGAAAATAAATGCAATTTCCTCGCAAGTGCTCAAAAATATTTTTAAGAAAGGCTCTTAATCAGCAGATTCAAAATTAAAGCATATTTTTCTAAACAAGTGGAAAATTATAAATACTGGAATTTGATTCTTAACCCCTTCGCTGCTGCGGACATTCCGCTGCAGCGCTGGGGGGGGCAGGGGGGCAGCGCGGCGGGCCTGTGCTCATGACGGAGCCGCTCCGTCATGAGCCACAGTTGAGCTGTGCTCATGACGGAACGGTTCCGTCATGACTCCGCCCATTTGCGTTGTCGCCCCGCACAGGCGGGGAAACAGCGCCGCGCAGGCGGAGCGGCCGCCGACAGGATTGTCATGACGGAACCGTTCCGTCATGAGCACACGGCAACCGTGGCTCATGACGGAACGGTTCCGTCATGAGCAGGGAAGGGGTTAAATGTATCGCTGTTATTAAAATAGAACGTCCTCTTACGTGAAATGACTCTTTCTGCCAGGTACTCACCATAAAAGGAATTTGTTGTCTGATGAGTGCAGAACCTTCCCAACTTCCTTGAGCGCTTCAAAGAACAGGAAGGTCCAAGGCAAGCAAATACAAATGTAATCTCAGAACAGTATTCACAGAATGTGCAGAACAATAACGCCTTGCAGAAAAATCCATAATATGACGTAGAATTTCAAGAGGTTTGAAGTTACGAGGCATTTGCCAATAATTGGTAGCTATCCCTTGCATTACCCCCCTGTTATCACAATTATGTAGAGAGTGGGGTGCTGAAATTCTGGCAACTGAGTTGACATTGGCTCTGCCATTGGGAAAGCTGTTTTGCCAAACAACCGCCAGCAAAATGTTGAAAGAATGGTAGTCAGGGAGCAATAAGGGCCTTATTTATGAAGGCCTTGCAACACTTTTGAGCTGCCATTGCATCACTTTTTGTGACGTCGCGGCGGCGTAAACAATGTGCCATGTTGCACCATAGTTACAAGGTGACACATCTAGGCAGATGCGTTACTTTATAAAGCCCTGTGCCACATTATACCTACGTCAGGTATAATGTAAGCAGGGTGGGCGTTCCCATGTAAAAAAGGGTCGTAGAAGTGTTGCAGTGAAATTTATGAGATTTCAGTGCGACACTTCTAGGACTCCACTGCGTCAAACCCATATGCCTGCCTCATAGCAGGCATAAGAGTGTCGCAGTGCCATAGGCACAGGTCTACCCTATGCATTGCTGGAGTTGCGTCATGCTTGCGACACAACTCCAGCAATGCATGACTTTTGCGTGGACAGATACGGCAGGATTCCAAATGTATGTCATTCCTTGCGACATGGAGCGCCGTACATTAAATACGGTGCATTCATTGTGTCGCAAGGTGGGCACAGTGAAAACTGTTGCATCGCTGTTTTATCGCAGCAATGCGACAGTTTTTAGAAATAAGGCCCTAATGCTTAGGGCCTCATTTATGGGGTTTTTGCCATAGGGCAGTGCAGCAGGCCTTGCTGCTGCGCTGCCCTATGGCAAAAGAAAATGGCAGAAATGCGCCGTATGTATTAGATATGGTGCATTCCTGTCCCTTTCCCCTGCACCAGCGCACAATGGGCTGCCATACGCCAATACAGGCACCTTTGCACCATGGTGCAAGGGTGCCTGCATTACGGGGATGGTTATTTTTGTGCAGGAAGGGAAACCTTCCTGCACAAAAACAATCATAAGAGGCTTTTTCCTCTTTCAACTTGTGCTGCAAAATGCAGCACACATAGAAAGAGGAAAAACTAGGAGAAATAAAGATATTTCTCCTCATTGTGCCTCCCTCACGCCTCCCCTGGGAGGTGTGAGTTTTTGCCGCTGCCTCAGACTTACAATTTCTCGAAAATCTGAGGCAGTGTCAAAAAGCCATGGATGTTGCTGGGAACGCCCCCAGCAACACCCATGGAACGCCCCTTTCACACAGTTTTCTTTGTGAAAGAGGCACATATTTATAAGGCCATGAAAAGCCACGTAACGTGGCTTTACTTGGACTTATAAATATGCCAGTGTCACATTGCGCCACCAGAACGTCAAAAAAGTGACGTTCCAGCAGAGCAAAAGTGCCGGTAGGTTATGAGACCCATACTTTTTCCGGACCGATGCCTTTTATATACTACTTAAATTGTTTCCTTCTCATTTAAAGTCTGAAAGGTATAATTTTGTTCATATATTTAACATTTATTTTGTTAATTTTAGCTAAATCACCCAATTTAATCACTAAATCACAATCAAAAATAACTGCACTGTTTGCATATAATAAATGACTGATACAGTGATCAGAAACTTTAAGGGAAAGGAATGAACGGTACGTAAATATTCTGGAGAAAACTCCGGGATAACCCAGGTGAAAAAAATGCACAAATTAAGTTTAAACGGGGTCCATTTTTTTCACAGTTATTCACAGTGAAAAAACGTTTCTAGAGTTCTTTACTCCTGAGCATTTGCCAGATCATGTAAACAAATTTGTGTGGGCCATTTTGTTGGTTTGAAAATGTGTCAGCTGTATCGGATTGATAGTATCGCTACGATTTTCGAAATTATGTATTTTTCATTATTGCCGGTGGAATGAATATATAGCATAGTATATATACTATGCCGTACAATGAATTGAAAGGGCACTGCCATTTTTTTTTACTGTCTAACTTAAATACTGCTGATTTAAAACTGTTTGAGGAACTGACTAATTTCTCTGACAAATTCAAACATATTACACACAAAAGTATTCACATAAACCGAATGCAAATTCGACATTACTTGAAGTAATGCATTAACGTTATCTCATTTTACAGTTCATGCCAAAGGATTCACCAAATTATAGACTCAAAAAGATTATTTAACGTCTATGAAAAAGTTTAAGGAATTTCCTTTTCTCCCCTTTTCATATTTCCTCGGGGCAAGCGTGTCAAGGTTGTGCACTGATCAAAGGTTATACAACCTTTGCAAAAACCTGACTCACCCCCAGCAGTCAACTCTGAGGATATTACCCTTGCAACAAAAAAAAACGTCTGTGGGGCATCCAAAAACGTAATTAAACCATGCAACTTGGGTTCATCTCGTTTGCCCTCTTTACACATTGGACTGACTAAGCTACTGTTACAGGATGATGGAACAGGGCCATTTGTCAAACTTTTCGAAATTAGGAAGGCAGATAATGAACCCTCCACCCTTGCTATTTTCCTGTGCTACAAATGTTGGCTTATTAATGAGTTATATGTCTTCTGGTGTAATAATATATACACAAAAACAATTTATATCGCATATGTTTTTCACGATACCCTACATGAGAACTATGAACACATGAGTCTCCATTTGGTTTATTTTTCCGTTCATTGGAGAGAGAATGAATTGCTTTTTCAATCGGACACGCATATTTGTGCAGAATACATGGTCCACATGAGACCATTTTCACTACTCACAGAAAGTGCCATAATGTTTTGGCAACAAAGCTAAGTGTGACATAAAAAGTCTATAACCGGTAATCCACTCTCGAAATGGTTGATTGCATCATAGTATAAGGTGTGTCCTACCTATATCTCAAAGAGCACGGGGATTTAAATACGTGTCCCTTTGAGAACATTGCTTACGTAATTTTCCATGATTTTCTCCCGTAGCACAGTGGGTTGACCTGCCAAGTCACTGAATTGAATTATTGAAGATCATTGTTTGTCATGTTTTATGACCACAGAGTCTAGTGTTTTAAGCATAGGCGTTTTGCCAGATGAAATCTCTTTAAGACATTAAGAACCTAATTACGATGTTGGGCAGACAACACTGTTGCGGTCTCGGGATTGACCCACCTCTGGTTGGTGGGCTTCACACATCGATTACAATGTGGCCGCGGCTGCATGCTCCTGTTTGTCTATGGGAGCTAGTGCCATGGCCGTAAACCGTCTGTATCACAACACCGATAGAAACATGGAAGAATCTGTTCATTCCTGAACCGCGTGACAGGCACCTTGAAGTGCATGCCACGCGGTGCAGGGATTTACAGGGAGCACCACAGGTGCCCCCTTTGCCCCCAAACCAGAGGCCGAAGGATAAAGGGGGCCTTTCCGGCAGACTTTCCATGTCGGAAAGCCCAGCATGGAAGCCTGCCGGGAAACGATATCGTAATCCTACGGTGGAAACACTGTCCACACGGTTAACATGCTGGTCTCCAACTGGAATCCAGCCTCAATAGCCAGCCGGTTTCAGTTTCAACTGCCTGCATTGTAATGCGGCGGTTCAAACTGAAACCATAATGACGCTCGGAAAACCTCAGACCACAGGGCAGAGGCTTTCCGAGCCTTATCGTAATGACAGCCTATGTAATTTTAGGTCTGGGTAGCAAGGATGTCACAGGCCCTAATGTAAGCAAGGAAAATGCGCTCCCTACATCCCCATATGATATTTGTGCCCTTGCTTATCAGTGCCTGAGATGATGGTTTTTTCTTGTCTGCAAAACGTATTTTTTAACAGTTTGGCATTTTGGTCGTGAATTTCACACCTTGATTTTATTTGGTGTGCTGTGACCCCCCAGCGCTTAGTAGCGCCTAGAATTCACTCCTACCCCTTCCCTGCAGCTCCAGTCCCGCTCTCGGCTGAGTATTGACGCCGAGAGCGCTGGGCGTCGAGTTTGGCGGCCATCTTGGGTCGGGCTGGGTGAGTGAGGCCATCGTCAGCGCTATAAAAGGCGCCAGGTGTTGGTAACGAGTAACTCTGACACTGTATGCACCTTTCCCTCCTGAGGCGGAAGCCGGGAGGTCTCCTGTCTTTTCTTGTCTACAAAACGTATTTTTTAACAGTTTGGCATTTTGGTCGTGAATTTCACACCATGATTTTATTTGGTGTGCTGTGACACCCCAGCGCTTAGTAGCGCCTAGAATTCACTCCTACCCCTTCCCTGCAGCTCCAGTCCCGCTCTCGGCTGAGTATTGACGCCGAGAGCGCTGGGCGTCGAGTTTGGCGGCCATCTTGGGTCGGGCTGGGTGAGTGAGGCCATCGTCAGCGCTATAAAAACGGACAGTGATGGCTCCGCGCAGCGGACGCGACCAGCGGACGCGCCGGACCT
The DNA here is from genome assembly GCF_964204655.1 of Triturus cristatus. Taxonomy (NCBI): domain Eukaryota; kingdom Metazoa; phylum Chordata; class Amphibia; order Caudata; family Salamandridae; genus Triturus; species Triturus cristatus. The sequence continues at coordinate 1,456,554,516 of NC_140589.1, read as the reverse complement.
GCGCCGGAGTCGTGCCAGAGTCCTGCCCGTCTGCGCCCGTCCGCGCACGATCGGGCTCAGGGCTCGGGGACTCTGGCACACGCACCTGCTATACCTCAGCGGATCTCCTAGGACTGAATTCTGACAGGTATACCTTATCCCCGAGTGTATGTGCTACACTCAAGGAACACAACATCTTGCATATCTCTAGCTGTAAGAACCTAAGCCGCTCAACCCCTTTGAAGCTGGCTAGCCTTAACACCAGGTCACTGCAGAAACACCACTTAGAGATCTTCACCCTTCTACAGGAGGAGACTATTGATATCCTGACACTCACCGAAACCTGGTTGAGTGATGCCTCTTCCCCGGATATCATCGCCGCCCTTCCCAGTGGGTATGATATGGTCTGGCATAATCGACCAGAGGGGGCCCGAGGTGGGGGTGTAGCAACGATCTTCAAAAGGCAATATATGGTAACAAAGATCCTATCTGAGACCATAAATACTGTTGACTTACTGGGGATAAAAATTACCATGAACAATTCCTGTCTCATTATTCTAACAGTATATTGCCCACCCCAAAGTACTCCCATGTTCAATGATCTCTTTTATCCAATTATATCAGACCTATGCACACGTTATAAAAATATCCTGGTAACTGGCGACTTTAATGTCCACTGGGATAAAAGCAATCAAGATCTGTCAGCCCAGAAATTACAGACCATCATGACCGCCCTCGGACTGACACAACTTGTGGAAGTTCCAACCCACATAAAAGGCCATATTTTAGATCTTATTTGGTCTTCGACACCAAGAGCGGCCATTACAAGTATTTCACCTTGTTTTTGGTCAGACCACCATCTTATCTCATATGACTTATCGCAAGATATCTGCCAGGTCAAACTACCGTTAAAAACTAAAAAAGTGCGCCAATGGAAAAAAGTGAATTCTGAGACCCTAGCCAAAACCATGCCCAAGTACATACAGAACTTTATAATCCCCTCTGATAGTACTGATCTAGACTCAAAGTACAATATGATAACAACCATCCTTAAGCAATCAATTGATGAGTTAGCTCCTGAAAAGACACAAAAAATAAAAGGTGTAGAGAAAGGAGCCCCCTGGTTCACCGAAGGTCTACGCGAACAAAAAAGAAAGCTTCGCTATCTCGAAAGATGCTGGAGGAAATCTAAAAAGGATACCGAGAGGGAATCATATCGAACATCGTTTCAAGTATATAAAAAGCTTATTACATCAGCCAAGAAGGATTACTATGAGATGCGTATTAACAACGCTACTAATATTCAGAGAGAGACTTTCCAAATTCTGAAAGAGCTGAGCAAGAAGGAGGAAAAGGCAGATATCCTGATTGATTGCGATACCTTTCAGGGATACTTCCTTGGAAAAGTAGCGACCATCCTGTCTGATATCAAGAAGGATAATCCAGTCCCTTACATCGAACAACTGCCCCTCCCAGACTCTTTAACTCCAATTTTCACCAGCTTTCCCTGCATTGACTCTACTACTCTGAGAAAACTCGTAGCATCCATCAAATCTGGTTCCCCCGCTGACCCCTGCCCGCCTGACATCCTTCGGATGGCAATACCGCTTCTAGAAGACCAGATCTTAGACCTTTTAAACACCTCACTAGCCACTGGATCATTACCATCTACCTTCAAAGAGGCATGCGTCAGACCCTTGATAAAAAAGCCTGGAGCTGATCCAACTAGCCTGAAGAACTACAGGCCAATCTCCCAGCTGCCACTTCTGTCAAAGGTATTAGAACAGCACGTACTAAAATCCTTGTCAGCCCTCCTGGAATCTCACCATCTTCTCCAGGAGCGGCAAGCTGGTTTTCGTGCCCACCACAGCACAGAACTAGTAATGCTGTCGGTACTGGATGAGCTAAGATGCATGGCTGACAGTAAAAAGCCAAGCGCACTGATATTATTAGATCTTTCAGCGGCGTTTGATACTGTCAGCCATGCACTGCTCTTGGACAGATTGGCTAGGCTTGGGATAGGAGAGCAAGCTCTTAAATGGCTAACAGCCTTCTTAACAAGAAGGACGCAAAAGATCCAGGTGGCAGACCAGGTCTCAGAGGTGGGCATGTTAGTCTGTGGGGTCCCGCAGGGGTCAGCGCTCTCGCCGCTCCTATTTAATCTTTATTTACAACCATTGATAGAGTCCCTGGCAAACATGAAGTGTAAAGTTTTCAACTATGCCGACAACACTCAGCTGTTGCTGAGTATCGATAATACATCATCTGCACAATCAGTGGCCCAAGACATCCTACGATTTACAGTGAATTGGATGTCATCCAATTTGCTGAAAATCAATCCAGACAAAACGGAAGTCCTTGTCATTTCAACCTCTGCTTCCCCCTGGAGTGACTTGTTCTGGCCACAAGAACTAGGACCTACTCCAAAACCATGCCCCAAAGTCAAGAGTCTTGGGATGAAAATTGATCAGGAACTCTCGATGGCCAACCAAGTATCCGCTGTGGTTGGCTCCTGTACCAACCTGATCAGGCAACTACGTAAACTCGCCCCCTTGCTCTCGAGGAATATGCTGCGAACCATTGTTTCAGCCACAATAGTGTCTAGAATAGACTATGGCAATGCGCTGTATCTCGGCCTTCCAAAGAACTCCATCAACCGTCTTCAGGTTATTCTGAATGACGCAGCACGTCTGATTTTTGGAGTGCCGAGGAGGACCCATGCTTCCCCTCTGCTCCACGGACTACATTGGTTGCCCGTGGTGCAGAGAGTGGAGTTTAAAAGTATGTGTATCTGCCACAAAGCAATCCACGGACAGGCGCCAGCTTATATAAAAGAAAGGCTCGAAATACACGAACCTAAACGCGCCTTGCGATCATCCGGATCTTTTTTGCTGTCTCGACCACGCTTCAAGTTAACAACTAAAGGAGGCAGATCTTTTTCAGTGCAGGCTCCTATCGTTTGGAATAAGCTACCGGAGGTGCTTCGTAGAGAGCCCAACCTTCTCCACTTCAGGAAGTCCTTGAAGACCTTACTCTTTAAAGACGCATTCCCGCTTCAATAGTCGATTGCTAGACCTGATACCTATATATTCTCATTCCATCTTTGTTCTGTACTTGGTCAGTAGCGCTTTGAGACCTGTCGGTGAGTTGGCGCGATACAAAACCCAGTTACAATTACAATTACAATTACAATTTGTACACTACCCCAAATTGTTCTTCCTCAGGATTTCTATATTAATATGGAAAAATGAATCTACATGCCAATTACTAAAAAAGGAATCTACATCTCAATTTGTGGACTGGATGTCACTTCTGTAGGCATACCACATGACTAAATACAATAGGGGACAGGCTGCTAAAGTAATTTTATTTTATTTGTTAACCTGTTTTATTATGGGAGCGTTAATGAACTCGATATGTGCAGGATTTATCAAGAGTTACTGTGTGCCCAAATCTAATAACTATAATATAATAAAGAACACAATGTGTTATTATTTTTGCCACATCTTTCAATTTTAACTTGCTTTGCTCCCGACTTTTGCCCCCGTTCCTACTGACTTTTGCCTCCTTCTAACTGTTTTTTCCCAACTTTTCCCTCCTTTTGCTCCTGAATTCTGCCTCCTCCTAAACCACATTTTTCCCATGCTTCCTCCGCTTGCTTTTGTTGCCTTGAGCACTGTTTTCCCTCCCACTTCCTTCCTTCTGCTGACCCCACTCAGTGCCCCCTCCCTTCCCAGGAACCTACTTAATTGAGGTTGCAGAGTGAACCCCATTGAGCAGGTTCCTGGGCCAACTACCCACTGCTGCTGCAGTTCGAATGCTCTGCTTGAGCTCAGACCATTTTGCCAGTTTTTATATTATTTTTGCCACATCTTTTCTTTTTAACTTACTTTGCTCCGTACTTTTGCCTCATTTCTTACTGATTTTTTCCTCCTTCTAATTGTTTTTTCCCGAATTTTGCCTCCTTTTGCTCATGACTATGTCCTCCTTCTCACTGTCTATTGCCTCCGTCTAACTATTTTTCTCCGACTTTTGACTCCTTTTGCCCCTGACTCTTGCCTCCTTCTCATTGACTTTAGCCTCATTCTAATTGTTTTTTCCCAACTTTTGCCTCCCATTGCTCTCAACTTTTGCGTCCTCCCAAACTGCATTTTCCCCACACTATCCTCACTCACTTTTGGCCCATTCAGTGCCAATCTCTCTCCCACTTCCCGCCTTCTGCTGCCCCGCCCAGCACCCCTCCCAGGAACCTATTTAATGGAGGCTGCAGCACGGCTGCGCTGCTGACCCCTACGCCTGTCCGTGCCTGGACCATGCCCAACGCAGGGCCCTTGGATCTACACCCTCCAACAGCTAAACCAGTGATGAGAAAACAGCCCTGAACCCTAGACCCTGCAGCAACAACTGCAGCCGCACATCCCCAGGCTCGCCAGGCCCCTTCTCCTGCCAACACTGTCTCTTCTCCTGCAAAGTCAGAACACTCGCCCATGGGCACAGGGGCCCTCGCCCACCACTTCCGAGCCAGGATAACTCCAATGCCTCCTGATCAACACCTAATCACTCCGTGAACATGCCACCAAGATCTGGGACACCATCCCCTCCCTCACCCTTGACGTTATCTTCCTCGCTGAGATCTGGCTGAACTCCACATCAACACCAAACATCGCCACCGCCACATTAAACGGATGCAAGATCATACACTGGGACCGCATCAACAAAAATGGAGGTGGAATAGCCATTATCCACAAAGAATCCTTCCACCGCACAGCTGCCACCGACGACATAAGCCCAGCATGGAAAATCTCAACCTCTAACTCAACACGGTTTACAAGACCACCATCAGAGGCACCCTTGCCTACAGACCTCTTGGACCATGTCCCTCCTTCTGTAAGACCACCACCAACTTCATCACCCCTTTGGCTATCAACTCCAAAAACTTGGTCTTCTTAGGAGACCTAAACTTTCACCTTGGCAACCCCAGAGACATTGACACAGCCAACTTCCTCAAGAGCATGAACATCCTCAGACTCCCTAACTTGTCACCAAACCCACTTATATCACCGGGCACACGATAGGCACTATCTTTACAGCAGCAACAGAGTCAGGTACAGCCAAGTCAGCAAACTCATGTGGTCAGACCCCTCAATTGTCCACTTCTCCACCACCACTGCCCCTGACCCCCCTGCAACCAACCCAGCACCTCCCAGAGGAGCTGGAGCAAAACTTCCGAACCTCTATGGATCAACACCCTCAACTCCTCCTTTCCGGACACCTCCTCCAGCCTCAAAGTGGCTGTCAATAACTTCAACTACTAGATCACCAAGTGCTTCTACTTGGTCACCCCCATCAAACCCACAAAAACAGGCAAACACACCAAACACATCAGCTGGGACACCCCAGAACTAAAAACCACAGAATGCAACTGCAAACGACTGGAAAGTATCTGGTACGCTATCAAGGAGCCAAAAAACTGAGCTACCTTCAAGCTGGCTCTCAACAACTACCACCACTGCCTGAAAAACACCATAAAGACGCTCTAGGCACCCACCTCAAAGCCAGCTCCACCCACAGAAAGGAACTCTTCAACATCATCAAAGAGTTCTCTAACCCCTCAGCACCTGCAAACACTGTCACTCCTTCCCAAGATCTCTGTGACACCCTTGCAGATTTCTTCCACTACACATTCTCCACCATTTACGAACACTTCGAGCCCCAATCGGCTGTTGCCAGCGGCTTCAGACCCCAGGGACCTCAACAGCTACTGGCCCATCTCTGTGCTCCAGTTTCCAGTCACAGTTCTGGAAAAAGCCATGAACCACCATCTAACCAACTACCTAGAGAACAACACCCTCCTGAGCCCATCCCATTTTGGGTTCCACGCGAATCGCAGTACAGAAACCACCCTAATTTTAGTCACTGATGACATTAGGACCCTCTTAGACCAAGGAAAACTGCCGCCCTGATCCTTTTCGACCCCTTGGCAGCTTTAAAACACAATGTCCCACTACACCCTACTAAAAAGGCTCCACGAGATGGGTGTGCAAGGGGACGCCCTCAATTGGATCACATCCTTCCTCACCGGAAGAACATGGAGTGTCCACTTCCACCCAGTACAGACCCCAGGGGCTTCATCTGCAGCGTCCCCCAAGGGTCCTCACTCAGCTCTACCCTGTTCATCACCTACATGCCCCCTTGGCCACCTTGATCAGGACCTATGGAATGAACATCATATCATATGTCGCCAACACTCAGCTCATCCTCTCTCTATCAGCTGACCACGTCACCACCAAGGCCACCTTCCACCTATGCATGACCAAAGTCACCTACTGGATGCAATACAACTGCCTCAAACTCAACACTGACAATATGGAGGTACTCATCTTCGGCAGTGTTAAACCTGGCATCTTTGGTGAGTTTTTTCCATGTCTTTTTGCTTCTGACCTCCTGTTTTTGACTGCGTGTGTCTCATTTTGCTGTTTTTCGAACTTTGGGCACTTTACCACTGCTGATTATGATTGGTTATCAATGATTGCCATATTTGATTTATTAGGAAGTTTCTCGTAAAGTGCACTGTGTGTGCCCAAGCCCTGTAAATCAAATGCTACTAGTGGGCCTGCAGCACTGATTGTGCCACCCACATCAGTAGTCCTTTAACCATGTCTTAAACCTGCCACTGCAGTGTCTGTGTGTGCAGTTTTTGAATTGCGATGTCGACCTGGCAAGTGCACCCACTTGCCAGGCCTAAACTTTCCTTTTTCTACATGTAAGGCACCCCTAAGCTAGGCCCAAGGTAGCCCCATGGGCAGGGTGCAGTGTATGTGAAAGGTAGAACATGTACTGGAGTGTTTTACATGTCCTGATAGTGAAATACTGCCAGTTTCGTTTTTCACTATTGCAAGGAGTATCTCTCCCATAGGTTATCATTGGAGCTGCCTTGTAAAACTTTACAAGTTCAACTTTTAATTGGGAAGAGATGGAGCTGTAATACCATAACTTCAGAACACTTCTGCACTTAGAGGAGATTCTGCCAAGAAGAAGAGCTAGAGAAGCTGTTGGAGGGGAACTGCCACTGTGCTTGTTGCTGTGTTGTGCTGCCCTACTGCTTTCGGCTTCTGTCTTGGTCAGTGAAAGGACTGGACTTTGCCTTCTTCATCCTGCTTGCCAAGGTTCTCCAAGGACTTATGTGTGGTTGGCCCCGGTTGGAAGTCTCAGGTAGATCAAAGACTTCATCCACATCTTGTTGCCAGCAGTGGGACTCTTCTGCTCAGGGTCCTGCACTGCCAAGTGGTGCCAAAATCAGTCCTGGGCCTTGGAAATGAGTGGTTGTGCTGTAACTCCAAGAAAAGCAACCCCAAAGCCGTCATCAATGCCCTGCCTACACCGATTCCATGGTCACAGCTCGTGAGAAGCACAACGCATCGACCACAAAGACACCACAGCCCTAAGCTCACTGACAACAGTGCTTCACACCCTCATTGAGGCCACTACCTGCACCATGGCCGAGAGCACTTCTTGTGAAGAGCATGACAAATCGCCTCAATGACATTGCAGTCCCTGGTGTACCAACAACAGCGCCATCGACTCCGTCTTCATCTCTGACACTGCTGCCTGTACCATGACTGAGGGCACCACTCTGGAAGAGCACGACGCATCGACCACAACAACAGTACAGCCCTGGGCCCTCTGATGCCAGCGCTCCTAAACTCGACATTGCGGGGATCGACCTGCAATGCATGTGATGCCCAGGCTTCCTGCCCGTTTTTCAAAATGAACACCCGCCGGCGATGCTGCAACTTTGGATTTCATCGCAAGGTCCCTGAGCCTTCTTCATTTCAAAAGGTACTGTTTTGTGGGTCTTTCCGTTTCCACACCACTGAATCATGACGCCGTGATAGCCCAGGTTGCCGCTATGGACTTCAAGGAACTGTATTCTAGTTCATTCTTGCAAAATTCATATCTTTACTTGTGTATGTTGGATTTTTATTGTTTTGGTCTTGTTTTATTCAGATAAGGATTAGTTATTTTTCTAAACTGGTGTGGTGTCTTCACTGTGTTACTGTGTGTGTTTTGTACAAATGCTTTCTACATTACCTCTGAGATAAGCCTGACTGCTCGTGCCATGTTACAAAGGGAGTGAGCAGAGGTTAACTATGGTGTATAATTCCCTGACAAGACTAAAATAAGGGTCCCTACTTGGACATGGTGCTAACCGCTGCCAACTAGAGACCCCATTTCTTACAGAGAGCAACACATCCCCGTGGGATGACTCCTGCCATCAAGCAGAACTTGGATATTCACCTACACCCACAGAGCATGCTAGAAACCTAGACATCATACTGCACAGCAAACTCACCATGAAGAACCAGGTCAACAGATTATCCTCAGCCAGCTTCCTCACTCCCTGCATGCTCCAAAAAATCTTTAAGTGGCTCCCCGCCAGCACCAGATGCACCGTCACTCAGGCCCTCGTCACAAGCCACCTGGACTACAGCAACACCCTCTACATAGGAATCATTTCACACCCGCTCAACAGACTACAGATCATTCAGAACTCAGCCACCAGACTCGTCCTTGACTTTTCAAGACGGGCCCACATCACCCTCCACCTCAGAAAGCTTCACTGGCTCCCTGTCCAAAAGAAGAGCCAGTTTAAAATGCTAACCCACGCCTACAAGACCCTTCACAATCAGGGTCCATCATGCATTAACCACTGGGAGAACGTCCACCAGCCCCCCAGACAAAAGCGTTCCACATCCCTCTCCCTCGTCCAAACCCCTTGAATCCACCCAAGCAGGAGCTGCGGCCGCTCCTTCGCCTACATGGCTGTCAAGACCTGGAATGGCCTTCCCCCTCCCTCTCCAAACCTACCCCTACCTGCAGGAATTCAAAAGGATCGGAATAACCTGAATGTTCGACTGCCTACACCCAGCAGCAGAAACACCAGTGCCTGAATTCCCTCACGGGTGACAAGCAGCCCTATACAAATCCCTTTGATTGATTTGTAAAGCACATGGTCAACCCAGAGGGCTATCTTTGCGCTGACTGAAACAACATATGTTTATTGTTACCCACCTCAATGGTACTCATTTCATGGAGCACGGTAGAATGAAGGACTGAGTGGGCCCTCCAAGATTTGAACCTGTGATCATGCAATCAAACACAGATTGTTGCATGGGATTCGATAGTCCTCTGAGCCACCAGACCCAGTACTTGCTCATATGAAAATGATGTGCAAAATCTAAGCCCTGAAATGGAGACAGCGCTTGTTGGACTCGGCCCTTCTGGCAGGTTCACCCCTAGAACTTTTTGCATTATCTTAGCCTTTTTCCTATGTTGTACTAGTGGTTTGAGGCCTTTAGGCGCTTTAACACTGTGTCCCAGTGTAAAGTGCATGCGCTCTGGGTTACATTGAGTGAGACTGACCTGCCCTCCCATAGGAATGCATGGGGGATCTGAGTGATCATGTTAGTTCCTGATGCGAGGGGAGTGCAGGTGCGAGTTTTGTATGTGCGGACTCATGTGATGAAATGCTGCGCGATGATGTGTGCGGCATCAATGTACCTAGTGTGGAAGTGCCACTTCTAGAAGTTGGCATTTCTGTGTGCAGTGTGAGATGAGTGCCTTGTCTGGCGATTGGCTGGCTGAGGTCATGTGATGGGCTAGGGAATCCCCAGAGTCAGGATGAGTCACCCAGTGGTGAACGGGGAGGTCAGCAGCCAGATGGGTGGGAGGAGCACACCTGGGACCTGAATAGGGCTGGGCTTTCCCCACACAATGCTGGCTCCACCCCCTTTGGTGCGACTAATGTCCCTGGCCTGTCCTGTGAATAGGGAGAGGGGCTGAGCAAAACAAAGTGCTCAGGAACCAGTTGCATCTGGTACGCCCCTTCCCTGCACCTTTGGAGACAAAGGATTTGGTGTATAAAAGAGGGGCTGTGACCCCATGAAAATGTTCTGTACTTGGGTGCTGATCCTGCAGAACGTGCTGCTGGGGGCCCAGGGGAGAGCAGGCCTCCCTGGGCCCTGCCCGCCCCTTTTGCCCTGAGGACGTCTTTGCTGGGAGCTTGGTGCTCCATTTCTTTTTCCCCAAGGAGCTTGGCTCTAGCGCCTGGTGAGCGCTTGATTCTACTCTCTAGGGAGTGCTTTGCTTTCTCCCTGCAGTGCTGGACTGCGTGCCGCTGCTAAGAGGGGATCCCCCAGCCTAGGGATTCCCCCTCCTCCTTCTGATGCTTTGCGGGTGCCCACCCCGCGTTTCTGCCGAGTCTTTCAGTATTTTGAAAAACAGGTGCCCACCCCGCTTGTTTCTTTATTTAGAAGACGGGTGCCCACCCGCCTTCTCTGAGGAGGGAGGAAGATGGCGCTTGCCTGTGCGGGGCTCCCATGGACGAGGGAGAGCCCCGCAGGTGCCGATGAGTGCAGGTGGAGGGCGCAGGGGGGCTCGAGGCACATTGCCGGTGCCTGCCCCCACCGCATGCGAAGAGGGACCGGGTGAAGAGAAAGTACCAGCGGGGGGAAAACCATCCCCGCGCAGCCCTCCTACGCCGAGAGTCGAGGAGACGGAGTCTGTACCAAGTCCTTCGTGGGGCATGTTTATCTTAAGAGCCCCGTGTGGCTCCTACGATTGCGGGCATATTTGTTTTAGACGGGCCCAGAGGGGCCCAGGCTGGTTCCTGATTGTTCTAGAGCCCAGATGGCTCCAACCAGGGGGCCAGTTTTGCCAGTGGCGCCGCCTTAGTGGGCCACTGTAGTTCGTGGGGCATGTTTTGTTTAGAGTTCCGTGTGGCTCCAATATGGTGGGCATGGTTATTGTCGCTAGGTCGCCCCCACGGGCATAATTGTTCTCAGAGCCCCGTGTGGCTCCAACAAAGGGGGGCACGTTTGTTTTAAGGGCCACTGAGGGCCCATGCCTCATTCTTACATATCCAGCTGCCCAGCAAGTAGTGGGCAGCTGCACTGTTTCGCTCTTTCTTTTACTTTGGGGAACATGCCTGAGTTAGGAGTGAGATGCACTCCTTCGCCCCCTGACCTTTACAGCTGCGCAGCACTTAGTGCCCGCTGCAGCGTTTAGGCCCTGTTCTTGTCCCCAGCTGCCCAGCAAGTAGTGGGCAGCTGCTATGTTTAGGTTCTGGTACAACCTGGACTCTAATGTGATTGAGGTGTTAATGTGATTCATATATTAATGCTTTTGGTGCTAGGAAATGTAATTCATGTAGTATGTTTTACGCACCCTGTGTTATACCTCCAAATGTGGTTTTATGATTAGGAGGTTGTTCTTGCTAGTGAGATTATGTCTCCCTGTGTGATGTACGCCCCTAGGGTAGTTGTACTTAGGTGGTTAGGTCTAATGCGTTAGACTAATGAGAAATTGCATAATGTGTTTATGCCCCTGTGATGGATGCAGGATAGGTTTTATACCTTGTTAGATCTGGGGGTCTCTAGTTGGCAGGGTAGGTACCACTGTCCAAGTAGGGACCCTTGCTTCTAGTCAGGGAAAGGGGGATACACTGTTAAGATAACCCCTGCTCACCCTCTAGGTAGCTTGGCCTGAGCAGTCTAGGCTATCAAAGGCAATGTGTAAAGTATTTGTACCAACACTCACAGTAACACAGTGAAAACACCACAGATTTACTCCACACCAGTTTTAGAAAAATAAGGTATCTTTACTAAAAACTTCACAAGACCAAATACTACAGAAAAACCAACATACAATTAAAAAGATTACTTTAAAGATAGTTCAAGAGTTTGCAGAAAGTACTCCAGGATGTAAAAGTCAGTGTCCTGCACAATGCGACTCTCAATGCACAAAATGCGACACTCTCGTGCCCAACAGTACCTGTAGTTGCGATAAGGTTCCCAAAAGCTATAACAAGGAAGATGGCAAAGGCGATGCGATACTCCTGAGACCTTGGGGAGGCTTTGCAGCAGCCCTGCTTCACGCAGCAGAGGTGGATGCGCCGGCTCCGATCTGTAGGGGGAGGATGCGATGACTTTGGCCTTCGTTGCGTAGGTTTCTTAGGGGGAAGCTTCATGCACAGGTACGATGCGACACTCTTCGATGTGGCACGATGCTCGGCGCAGCGTTGACTTCCGGCGCCGCAACTCTCGATGTGCCACGGAACGGGATTCTGCGTCGACGCTCGCAGCGACTGGATAATTTCACGCACCGGCAGTGGTGCGGCCCGCAAACTGGTTCTGCGACGACCCTCGCAGCGTCAGGAATCTTCTCGCACCGGGACGATGCTCGACGCACTCGGCGATGCGGGGACTCCGGGTGCTGCGATGACGCCGCGATGAAATTCTCCTCGCACTCTCGTTCTTGCGACACGCAATCGGATGATGCGTTGGGTACCAGTTACTCTTTTTCACGCTTCTGCTTCCCAGCTCCCAAAACACAGCAAAACGACCTCCTGAGGCCCCAAGACTGGGCAAACACTCCAAGGCAGGTCAGAACTCCTTCAGCAGAGTTCCAGGGGAGCTGGTGGTGAAGTCCTTTTGTCCCTGGGACTTCTTAACAGGGAGCCAGCTCTTCTCAGGCCCTTGGAGATCAGAATCAAAAGAAGGGGACACAGCAAAGTCCTTCCCCTCTCCTTGGCAGCAAAGCAAAACAGCAAGCAGGCAGTCTTCTCCTCTTCAGTTCTTTTCAGCTTTCTCCTTGGCAGAGGTTTCTTCTTAGTTCCAAAGTGATCTAAAATTTAGGTGTCTGGGGTCCTCTTCTTATACCCCTCCAAGTCTTTGTCTCTCTGTGTTTCAGTGGGGGGATTCCCCTGCTCAAACCGGTTCCTGGGTGTGCTCTGCTCTGGAGCACCTGGTTCCTTTCAGAGTGAGGGGCAGGGTCGTTAGACGCTCAGCAGGAGGTGGAGCCTTCTTTGTGCCAGCAGAGGCAGAGTCCTCAGCCTGGCCAGCAGGGGGTGGAGCCAGCATTGTGCTGGCAGGGGCAGCCCTATTCAAACCCAGGGACTACTCCTCCCACCCATCTAAAGCAGATCTCCCTATTCCCCCTGCTGCTGACTCATCCAGGCTCCTGGAGCCACCTAGCCCATCACATGACACCAGTCAGCCAACCAGCACACTGGCACACAGGAAGGTTAAACAGGAGAACAGCTACTTTCTAAAAAGTGCTATTCTCACACAGTGAATTTAAAAACTATCTTGCTAAAAAGATGTATAATTAAATTCTGATCACAAAGATACCAAACTTGGATTTTCTATCTTGCCCGTATGGGAAGATAGGCATGTAAACAGCCTCCCCCATTCTATCCTATGGGTAAGATAGCCTCTCAGCAGTGAAAAACGAAAATGGCTGTAATTCACTACCAGGGCATGTTACACACCTCAGTACATGCCCTACCTTTCAGATACACTGCACCCAGCCCAGGGGGGTACCTAGGGCCACCATAGGGATGCCTGACATGTACAGAAAGGGAAGGATAAGGCCTGGTCAGTGGGTGCACTGGCCAGGTCGACATGGCAGTCCTGGACTGCACATAGGCACTGCAAGCAGGCCTAAGACATTATTTTAGGGCTACTCCTGTGGGCGGCACAATCAGTGCTGCAGCCCACTAGTAGCATTTGAATCACCAGCCCTGGCACACGCAGTGCACTTTACTAGGGGCTAACAGGTGAAACAAATATACCAATCATGGATGACCAATCAATATCACAATTTATACAGAGAGCATATGCACTTTAGCACTGATCAGCAGTGGTAAAAGTGCCCAGAGTCCTATTGCCAACAACCACGGGTCAGAAAAAATAAAGGAGGAAGAAGCAAAAAGTTTGGGGATAACCCTGCAAAAAGGGCCGTTTCCAACATACCTGATTCTAGTGTGATGACGCTGAGGTCATTATTGCGCCAGTAGTTACTGGTTGGGCTCTACAGTGATAATTTGTGTTACAGTTGGTATATGTTCTACATTTACAATTGGTGATTTGTGCTAAATTTGTAAAATTCTGCCCAGTGCCAGTTGGCACAGTGTAAATTATGTGATTATCATCTAATGTGTTTATTATAATACAAAGGCTATTTTTATATATTACCTTGTGTGGAGTTTCTTTTGTGGTGGGCCTGGGGTGTGTTGCTGTGAGTGCGCGCAAACGCTTTACACATTGCCTCCGGGATAAGCCTGACTGCTCGTGCCAAGCTACCAAGGGGGTGAGCAGGTTATCTTTGGCGTGTAACTCCCCAGCCCTGACTTAGAGTGGTGGTTTCTGCCTGGCTTTGGCACAAGCCCTAGCCAACCAGAAATCCCATTTCTAACAGCGCTCTTGAAGCATGGCAACACCTATTTGTGTAGGTCTGGTAACTCATTAAATTAATGCATCTAAAGCAGGAATCTGTGTGCATTTCAATCCTGCCAGATCCACTCAAAGTTCTGATCTCCTGATGTCGTTAAAATGGGTACCATTGATTTGGGTAACAATAAACACCTGGAATTGGCCATTCTGCCACTCTGTCATTTACCCTGTAGTCTGGAGACAAGGGTGCTGCTCTCAGAGCTGGATGGGCAGCCTGGCTTCACCCAACAATGCTGCCATCCTCCATTCTAGTTGTAACATCCTGCAGTATGGGGCTGGTGTGAACATTTTTGCCAAGGCTTATTTTGGTTTCTAGTCCAGCCCAGCTGTTAATCAGAACCAAGATGCCGCACAGTGTGAACTTGCAGTTTACAAATGCAGATGTTATTTCGCCCTACTCACTTTAGGATATAATTTGGTAGAACTTCTCCTAGAGCAATACATGTGTGAGGTAGCAAAAGTGACCCTGGGAAAAAACACACGGGGGCTTCATAGATTTAACTGCAAAGTGTGTAAATTTCATGAACCCTCTGGATTGTGGATCGGAAGCGAATGAACTTTGGCAAACACACATTTGATGTATTTATTCTGTTACTTAATCTATGGGTGATTAACTCTTGGTGTATCGCTAGTAACAACATGTTATTATCTTTTTAAATAAAGCTTACCAGTAAGACGCACTAGGTTTCAGGACACCTTCTTTAGCGTTTCTTCAAAGTTCATTTATGTGCTGTTTTATATATATATAAAGAGACTTTATTTCGATTTTGATTCAAACCATAAAAGTATGCATATAAACATCAGAGTTAAAAACAAATGTTAAATAGTGCCATAAATCATGTAAAGGATTTCACCAAAACCGTACAATAAATTCATAATCAATAAGATACAAATAGCGCTGTTTTATATTACGCAAACTCGACCCAAAGGTATTGAAGCGCTTTCCATGAGCACCAGTTACATTACACAAGGTCACACTGTGTCACACTGTGTTAATGGATTGAAAGGGGATATGCTCGTGTTTAATGTTTCGTGTTATTTTGTGTTGGTTAATGAAGCAGCAGCCTGGTCAGACAAGTAAGCGGGTAAAAATAAAGTAGTTTACTCATTATATATGCGCCGGTTTGTGTTTTTTTGCCGTCAAAAAAATTGTTGATGGAAATGCAAAATTGGGCTACGGCCGGCGTGACATTAAAAGAAGAGCGTAGCGAGGGTAGGTCATGTTTAACATTCCTGTGTCGAGCTCCATTGTTTTGTTTCCCTTTTAATAATCTCTCTCCACTTCCGCTTCGCCCAATGAACCGCTTGAGAGCACTGTGGTCAAGCCTTTGAGACAGGCGGACCGCTGCTTAAATACAACGGAATTCATTTGGCGGGCGCTGTCTCGCGTTGAGATATAGGGACAGGGCGCCGATGACAAGCCGAATATTTCACCGAATATCCATCTTTCACCTCGCCAATGGTCCTTTGTGAGGAGCCGGGTCGCCGGCATGATCCGGTCCGAGCTCCTAATACAGAGAATGAGGTAAAAGATAAAGCGCGCCTTTTGTTCAGCCTGGCTCTGCGATCAGATAATAATATGAAGGGGGAGAACGGAGACGACGCCTCTGCAGCTATGATGAGTCCATTAGCAGTAATCAGCTCATAAAAGGAAGGATGTTGAGTTTTCATTTCATTTCTCTGACAAGATGTAGTTTAAAGGAAAACAAGCCGGGGGTGCACTTCAATGGATTCACATCAGTGGGATATATTATCAGCTCCATTGGCACAATCAACTTGGAAATCGTCATTTTGTGTGTCTTGAAATGACTACCTCTGGAAATTCGACGCCGGCTTTCAGCATAATTATGTTTATCCTTCAGAAGCATGCCTTTGGTCTTTGAATGAAATCGTTTGCACTCCATCTGATCCTTTGCAGCGGGGAAACACTACACCGCAAATATTATATTAAGAAGCTTGATGAAAATTGCATGCAAGTGTGTATTAGGCGTGCTTTGTTCGGGATATTAGCCTTGTTACGTCTTTTAGTGTGTGATGAAAGGTGGCACTGTACATTGTACGGAAGTGTAAATCTATTCACGAGGCAACACCACATTTATTACAGTACCATGGTCATTACGCACTGTAATATCCCGAAAATGTATGCATACACAACCGGAAAGTGAACCAAAGCAAATTAGAGTTTGGGACAATAGCTACATTACATTCCCAGAGCTCTGGATAAAACGCGGCGGGGCCACAATAAACCCCACACGTCCGGCTAATGCCACCATCGCACAGGAAGTAGAAGCAAGCGTTGCAGTGTTTTACAATTATCGAATAGGCATGGCCGCCACTCGATTCTTTGTGACAGATTGTAGCTCTCATGGGCCTCACCATTACATTGAATCTCATTCTCCCTCTTTGAAAGTCCTTACTTTATGAAGGAAAGGTGCATGCCTCAGAAACAGGTAACTGCACTATCCCTTTAAATGTGACACACATTTGTAGCTTCCCCACTTATGGATATTCATGTATTACCTCTCACCCAGAATTTCTGTTTGTGATTCCTAATTAGCGGAATGTCGCTTGAAGACGTAAACTGCATATGAAGACAAGAAGAGGGGGAGGGGGTGCAGGACTGATGAGGACCAGTAACATTCAGTGTAATAAAGTTCTCTGGTACATAATCAAAGCTTTATCATTGAATTCCTGTTGCCTAAACAACCCTGACTTTATGAGGAAATAACTAGCAGCAAACCACCGACTTTCCATCCAACCATGTTTCACACACAAAAGAAGCCAACACCTTTAGATGTGACAATCTCTGCTGATCTTCCAGAATCACAAAAGTACGACAGTAGAAGCAACCTGCCCACTGGTGCCAGAGAATACTTCCCGTGCAAGATTATATCAAGTACATGGAGGGAGGGATTAAAGTGTACATTCACCCAGATATCCTGATGACTGCCTAGGAAAGAGCTGCACAGGGAGTAACAGAGGCACACATTGGTGGCATAAAAACCAAACCAAAGCAGAGGAAATCAGCAGATCAATTTAGAATAGGGCAGAGACATGTATTGAGAAGCAATCAACATTCAGGACAGTAGATGACCATACATTTATACCACACAAATGAAAGAAGAGATCCTGCAAACAAGTGAACAGTACTAACGTGGGATCAATAACATTGCATTAATTGGTTATTCGGCTTAATATGTAGTCACTATTTGAAGAGACTCACCTCTAAGGAATTAACATTAAACAATAAAGTCTTAGGGGCATATTATCAAGCCAGGCCATAAAATTATCGCCGCTTTAGCGGCAGAAAACTGCCGCTAAAACGGCGATAATGTGCTTGATAATATGCTCTATGGCATTCCAATTGAAGCCCATGTTAGATGTGAAGGACATCTAACATGTGCTTCAATTGGAATTCCATAGATCATAATATCAAGCCCATTATCGCCGTTTTAGCGGCAGTTTTCTGCCTCTAAAGCGGCGATAATGTTATCGCCTGGCTTGGTAATATGCCCCTTAGTCACCAGACAGAAGAAGCCCTTTCTTTAACGTAATCTGGACTTTGAAGGAGTCAATAGAGGCAACCCCTTGTGTAATCATGTCAAGTTGGTCGATGCTGAAACATCATGAAGTGAATGAAAAACAACTACAACACTAGCTTTACTGATCAGTGAACACAGCAAAACCTACCACATCGTCGCCCCAGCACAATCAATCAAAATGTCTCAAGGATGAAAATGTATGAAACTCAAGCTGAAGAAAAGTAGATTACTACAAGGTTTCCTGAGACCCTAAAATGAGTGTTAACTTGTGTCTCAACTGTGGCAGTCTCAGACATTTACCCACCTAAACAGAGGTATCATTTCCAGTAGTAAAACAGGCCCTAGAAAATATGCAATTCATCAGGGGGTACACACTGTCCAGCTGAGCAAATATGATAAATAACATCTGTAAATAATGTAAAGCTTTATAATAGTTAGCAGTAGTGTGAAACACAGCCCACAGATAATGCAAACTTAGGGCCTGATTTAAAGTTTGGTGGGTGGCCCACTGTCCGTCAGGGTGGCAGAGGACATTACATCTGCCACCCTGATAGAATACAGTCTACCATGTTTAGAAACTGCCACTGGACAAACAGTGATCCCAGTGACTTCAGAGGAATTGCTGTCACAGTGGTCCCTTTGAAGTCACTACCCGGAGGTCTTTCAGGTGACAGCACACCAAACATATTTGTTTTTCCAAAACAAACCCCCAAAGTGGAAGTCTGTTTTTGAGAAGCAAAGTACTAATGACCCTTAACCCCTGGGAGTTTTCTCACAATATGTGGGGGCCATTCATTGCCATGTTTTTCAAATCAACTATCCTGGATCTCTCAGCACTCACATTGATCCTCATCAACCTAACCAGTACCTCCCAATCCATCAAACATGCATTCATCACACCTACCATATAGAAATCTGCCAAAGAACCTGACAATATCACAACTTACAGAGTCTATCACTGGCCTTCCATGTCTTCCAAAGGTGCTTGAAACAGTTGTGACCTAGGAATCTTCTCCACACCTAAAGCACAAGGCCTCTTGACAGGGCCTCTTGACTGATTTCAGCTAGACTTTATTCTCCATCAGAGCACAGAGTCCACTCCACTCAACAACATGAACAAACTACACAGCTGTCAAGGTTACCCTTCTATCTAAATGTTATTAGTCCTTTCAGCCACCTTCAACACTGTTGACTCCCAGTGTGTTCACCAAAGTCTCTTCTCATTGCTTAGCATTAGAGGAACAGCATTTGTATGGTGCGCTTCGTTTCTGTAAATACACACACACCAAGCCGAACTGGGGCCATTCCTCTCCAGTAAAACCACCAAGTGTGGTGTACCTCAGGGATCTGCTTTGTTATCTACACTATTCAATGTTTACATGTTCCTACTCTTTACTAACATCTTAGATTCACACAAAACTAAATAGGCTAGTACACATATGAGGAGGACATAGCTTCATCTCAAGTTTGAAGATGAGGCTAACAACCATATTCATTTGCCTCTCAATAGCTTACTGCTGGTTGCAAGATAAAAGGCTCTCCCAAGCAGTGATAAAAACTGAAATCCTACTTTCTGCTCCCTTCCCGATACCTTGACCTGATTAGCTGGGCACTTCTCCTATTGTGGTGGAAGATGCGCACAACTTGGGACTTTATTTTGATAGTAAGTTATTATGCACCACCAAATAAATTTGGTCTCCAAAACAGTGGTTTAATGCTCCACTTGTACATTAGACTCAATAACCTCTCTCTCTCAATACACCTGAGAGCCTGAAACTATAAACCGCACTTGATGTTAGGTATGAAACATGATTTTATCACACTAGTCCTAAGATTCCTCTACAGGATCCCTGTAAAAGACTTAAACCCAGAAAAGTTTCTTTTATACTCAATGTGCTCTGTGGTCTTTCGCCGAACTACCTTGCAAGTCTGCTTGTCTCTTGTCTACCCACCATAAGACTCAAGTTTACCTACCTGTCTTTCATCTACCTGGCTTTTTATATACAAGAAACTTGCTTGTCAGTCCTTCGATGGAGATGGCTGTCTCTTTGGAATTCCATACTACTTTAGGTGAGATTGGAAACATGAGTATTTCACATTCAGAATGTCTTTAAAGATCCATCCATTTACCTTGACATGTGGACAAACTTGACCTCTTCTATACAGCCCGTGTAGTCTCTATGAAATGATTGGTTGGCTGTCTCAAAGCTGGCTCTTCTCCCCAGTCACGCTCCTCAGGACTCTTGTTCTTTCTCATTTGGAAAGATATTTAACCTGGATATTTACTGGTGTACTCCATCCTTTCCAGGTTAATGTTTGTTTTCTATCTACTAGCTTCCTGCAACTGTTCGATTTTGCTCCACATTATATAGATATCCAGTACCAAATTCTCTGAGGCTACAGAAGAGTGATTAGCCGGGTTTATAAAAACTATATGTAAAGTACACAATAAAATAAACTATTAATCAATCTTCTGGACTAAAGCAGAAGAAAACACCTTAAACACCCACCCAATGGAATAACAGAATAGTTATAAGACCTTTTCCTCACCATATGGGATTTATTTCAAAATATGTCACCCCATAAATTGATGCCCAGAAAACGTCAGGGTTTTAAACTGGCACAGAGGCAGTCAGACCCCAAAAAGACAGGCTGAACTACAAGTTTCAGTGGAGATATACACATGCAGTCAACCAGAAGAGGGCATGTATAGTCCTAACACATCATAATTAAGGCTCACAGTTTTCTGCTTTTACTGATTTTTACAGATATATAGATAGAATACCATCTATCTTCTTGTCTGTATTTATTTTTATTTTTTTGTCCAATGGATGGTTGCAGTTCCTATAGTGTGAGAGAAAAAATGACTAGCTGCAGGTAAGCTGTCAATAAGGGGGAAAGTCTCCGAAGGTAGGGTGAGTGTGCAGAGTGAGGAGAGGGTACTCCTAGTGATGTTCCTGTGTGCCCTCACACACCCTCGCGGATGTATAGCATCATCATTGGGCACGGTTGCTCCTCGTGGGGGTGGCGCTGCAGTCCCTCACGGGCCCTTGGTTAGGGGCTCTCTGATGGAGTTCTTTTAATCATAAGTTCCCTGGTCCAACCTAAAAATACTCGGGGATGGAGATGCACTGTAGTGCTGTTCAGAGAGGGGACAAGACAAAATAAAAGTCCCACTTCTCTCGACCCGATTAGTGTGTTAACAAAAGTGATTTAATGACAAGGTCAACATGTTACGCGCTATAAAACGGTCCCTAGTGGATCCTAAAGCGCTTCGTCAGGACCGGGAAGGTGTGTTAGAGAATGGGATTCGGGTAAAGACTGCCCATAACCCCACTTACTACCTAGGTCTGGTATGCTTGACAGTTAGTGTCCAGGATCCGTCGTTATACGTCAATCCCGTTCACAGCCCTCTCCTCCTTGATGATGGGCTCCGTCAGCAATGCCGCGGAGTAAGGAATTCTGTACGCCTTACGTCTCGGGGAACCTACCCGTGCGGTTGCACTGCCGGTTACTGGCAGTGCAACCGCGCGTAACATGTTGACCTTGTCATTAAATCACTTTTGTTAACACACTAATCGGGTCGAGAGAAGTGGGACTTTTATTTTGTCTTGTCCCCTCTCTGAACAGCACTACAGTGCATCTCCATCCCCGAGTATTTTTAGGTTGGACCAGGGAACTTATGATTAAAAGGTTTTAGTTCCCTGTTTCATTTTTAAAATTCGCACTCACTAGCACATTTCGACCCACATACCCTCACTCACAAATGCGGCAACTCCTTAAAAGAACTCCATCAGAGAGCCCCTAACCAAGGGCCCGTGAGGGACTGCAGCGCCACCCCCACGAGGAGCAACCGTGCCCAATGATGATGCTAAACATCCGCGAGGGTGTGTGAGGGCACACAGGAACATCACTAGGAGTACCCTCTCCTCACTCTGCACACTCACCCTACCTTCGGAGACTTTCCCCCTTATTGACAGCTTACCTGCAGCTAGTCATTTTTTCTCTCACACTATAGGAACTGCAACCATCCATTGGACAAATGTATAACTTTTTAGGAGCTTTGGTTCAGGACCTTTTTCTATAGCTCCAAGTCCCTCCTCCTTGTTGATATTGTATTTATTTTTAAACATGGATAAAAATGGAAATGAAATTTCTTTTTCAGTGATTCTATAAGTTGTCAGTCACAGGCTAAAGCCTATGTAGATTGACTGGTAAGGGAGTTAGAACAGAGAAAGTTTGCTAATGATGCTTGAATGGCTGTAGATGTGCTAAGGGCTAAAACTAAAATATGAATGTTTTCACTAGAGTGTATTGATTTACCATCTGAAGGTCTTAATATAATTGAAACTTGCCAGGCATTCAAGTATGAGTGTACATCTAGGGTTAAATAAGTGGAAATTTAGTAGGTTCAACTCAATATTATTTATAGAATCTGAAATAGATATTGATACACACATATACATTTAGCAAAAAATAAATATGGATACATACAGAGGGAAATGACAAAAAAAACGTGAAACTGGGCAATCATAATACATTAAAACGGCATGGCATCCTCACCATCCAGAGAGACACTAAATATATGGTATACAGTAAGTTTGTGCTTCAGAAATCCAAAGTTTACTGAATGTGTGAATTTCAAAGTCAAAGTCAGAAGTTTATTATGATTTGGAACTCAAAGAGGGCCACATGAAATACAAGAAAGATTACAAAAAAAAAAAAAGCAATTCATGCAATATAAAATATACAAAACTATAAAAGACAAGAGGAAATCAATCGGCGTACAGCCATACTCTACTTCACATAAAAAAGGCTCCACGGACCGCAAAAGTGCAAATGCGCAATCAAATCAATTAAACATTATAATGCTATACTAGAAAGGCTTAATAAATGCAACAGGTACATGGTGCAAGATGTTTTACAGTACAAAACCAATACATATTTCAATTTGTGCAAGGGCAAATGATGTGCATTCAAATCAATTAAACATTAAAAATGCAATACTATACAAGCTTAATAAATGCAACAAATAAGTGGTGCAAAACATTTTACAGTACAACACAAATGCAGTACTTCTATTTCTGCAATGTATCCACCTTTATAAAAGCAATTTTATTAAGATCATTCTATTTATACTGTGGCAAATATTTAAGACCTAAAGTGCCATATTTCACAAATTCAAAACCAAATACAGTTACTATGGAATTGCGACATTTAAACATATAACAAAATATTTAAAAATTGCTTACAAAATGTAAAAAATCTGCACAAACTAATTCTGGTTGTGGTGCTAAGAGTCATTTCCAGGCCTCCACTACCATCATTTTATTGTACTTTAAAAACAATGGTTTTAGCAATTGTCGCCACAATGAATGAAGGAGAGGACAAACAAAAATCGCATTATATAAATCTTGAACCAAATACCCACAAAGATCACAAAGCCTCTCCTCGCTAGGTAATCTCCCCCAAGATCCAGTGATAATTCGTAACAGAAGCATTTTCAACAAAATAGTTCTGCGCACACCATAGGGGCGGTTCCATAGCACATACAGTTGTGTTTTTTTACAGATGCTATTCTCCACTACTATTTCATTCCGGGCATGCTGAGTACACAGTACAATGTCCCTTTTCCTGCTCACTTCATAAATTGATTTTTTAATCAAATTTGTTAAGGTATCCTTTGGAAGGGGTGCCACCTCACTCTGACCAATTTCAAACATATCCAGAGCTTTCATATAATTTGTGAAAATGGCACTTCATCTCTTCAAACAATAAAAAAATGTCATATTCCAATGTAGCTCAGATGGAACCAGAGTCACTACTCAGCAAGTTCCCACACCTTAGAACAGCAGCTGTAGCAGACACATTCATAGGGAGGAGCTCACATTCAAACCAGAAAACCAAAGGTATGGCCCAAAATTTTAAATTACAGATTTGGCTCCAAATACCCCCTTCAACCTTCTCAAAAAAAGGACCAATGGTGCTCTTCCATTACTTCACAGGCTTAGCTCAATGAAGGTGGAATCTTAATCGTATAGACCACCAAAACATGGGCAAAATGCATTTGCCCGCAACATTTATATAGTCTGTGAATGGCTGAAGCTTGAGATAATGCCTTACTTCTACACTGACTGATGTAATCCTTATTTAATCATTTACTAGAGAAATTCCTACTTAGATATGGATACAACTTCACCACTTTCATCTTGTCATTCCCCAGGAACCAGTGAAAACCCATCCCAGATCTGCACCCCAAGACCTCAAAACATAACTTTGGTCGTAGAAATGTTTATTTTTAGAAAGTGTTCATCAGCATAATTTCCCAGTTCTGAAAGACGCCTCTGTAGTCCTATCAGGTTTAAATTCAACATAACAACATCATTAGCATAGAGTAAACAGCCAAACCTCAAGGCTCCTAGTTTAGGCCGTTCTCCCTTAGGCTGTCCAACTCTGCAAGGAAAGTCATGGATGTAAAGGGAAAAAAGAAGGGGCGCAAGTAAGAGCCCCTGCTTCTGTCCATTATGTTTCTTTACTTTGCTGGACAGACCCTGATTCCTTCCCATCAGAATCTGAGTTCAAGTTGAAGAGTGCAGAGCAACAATCAAGCTAAGCAAGTGCACTGGGATCCCCAATGCAACCAATTTCCTCCACAGCGTCCCATGGTCAACCCTATCGAACGCTGTGGAGAAATCAATAAAGGCATAAAGAAGGTAATTCCCTTAACCACAGGATATTTTTCTACCAGTGATTGGAGGGCCGTGACATTATCTAAGGTTCCACAGTTCTTACATAAACCAGCGTGCTCCAAGAGAACAAGGTTATTACCAAAACCCCAATCCTTGAAGGTGAGGGGAATACACTTGGTGAACAGTTTGCTAATCGAGTCCAATAATGCAATCTGCCTACAATTAGCAGGAGCGGTTTTAGGGCCCTTTTTATATAGAGGCACAACAACACTTCCTTTTCATGAAGATGGTATAACCCCATGCTGTAAAAATATTGGAACACCGGGCACAAGAAAAGAGCCCATGCAGATGCCTCCTGTTTAATAACAGATATCGGGAGCTCAACCGGGTCCAACACCTCAGAGAACCATGCACCCTTAAAAAACTCTTTATCTCCTCGCAAGAGGGTAGGCCATATGCATTCAATGAGGGATGCTCATCGCTCAATTCCAACAACATCCCGCAACTAGAATTGATGGCTCATAGCTGCGAGATGTATTGGGTCCATTCTGCATCAGATATAGGAGTGGTCTCAGCCTTAATCCTAGAATCACAGTATTCAGCTATTAATGACCAGTATTTACGTGAGTCACCAGAAAATGTGACACCTCTAACTTGATCCATTTGTGGTCATCCTCCCTCCTCCATCCAGACACCTTCAATCTAGTTCTCACCCACTTCAACCAATTGATTTCCCTTTGCCTCAATAGTGACAACTGCTTAAATTGTTTCCTTATGAATTTACCTTCTTTACCTCTCAAGGGATAACTACAGAGGGTTTAACACTAGTAATACCAGTTTTTCTCCCACATGATTGAAACAGGGAAAAATGCTTTTTGAACCAGGCAATAGTGTGCTCTAGTGCAGTGACAGAAGAGTCTGAACTCGCTATTTTAACATGAGCGGCCAGGTTCATCATATTATTAATTGACCAAAAAGTACACCCATTGGTTTTACTGTAAACAATAGTGTCATTTCTGGAATTCCAGGTCTCAAGCTCCTTAAACTCTAAGTCAAAAACCATCACTTAGATCCATCCTCAGTACCTTAAATTGGGAGTAGACTCCAAGCATTTGGTTAGATACCACCATATAATCAATTAATGATGGCCCTCAAGAGGATTGAAACATGAGAGAGGCTGGAGAGTCGTCTGGACACCTGCCATTTAAAGCAATAAGGTCATTAGTTGTCATGCAATCCAGAAAGCATAAGCCCGCCTATCTGATCTAATATTACCAGGCAAAACAGCCTATGGAATATCCACACCTCTTCCAATTCTGAGTTTCCAAAGGTCAAAGAAGAACAGTTTGAGATTTTAGCATTAAAATCTTCCACAATGATTATCAATGTGTGTTCTTTCAAACACTAATATTGTGTACAAAAGAAAACATAGACTCAATGAAAGAATCAAACTACTTCTGAGGGGGGATATACATGTTTACTAATAGAAGGGATGTATAAGGACTTCCTAGTACATTATACAGGGCTAACTTTAAACAGCTGCAACGTTTTGAGGTATGGACGAATACCCTAAGATTCCAATGTATGCCACTATTAAGTAAAATGGCTATACCTCCACTGGCATGAACTTTTACAGTGGGTTTTGCTGCACAAGAAAAAAACTAAATAATTCTCATATTTAAAATCAGAGCATATTCAAGTTTCCAGTAAGAAAATTATTATTTGGCAAAAACGCATTAAAAAGTTTCGCTTGGATTTAGACTGTGCCTGGCCCACCATGATCCAGGAAAGGATTTTACCCAAGAAGCTACCTCTGCAACATTGGAAGTTTTATATTTTTTGAGTCGTTTAATGTGCCTACTACCCAACTTCATGGGTCTAGCTCATCTCACTTCCTAGATTCCCTGGCCCACTGGTCCTCATATCCCACAATATTTATCACTCTCCTCTCCATATCTCTACGAATTGAGGTTGTGATATCTTTCAGGTTTGCAACCCCCCTGCTACTACATGAATCTTGAGTGGGCTCCTGGGTGCCCAATCTAAGACTATCAAGCTTAGGGTCTATGGTTACTCCAACCGGAAAAACATCAATACCCTTTCTCCAGAAATGGTCTACATTAGCTGGGATTAACATTATAACAATCCTAGATCTAAATGTGACCCTAGAACTCAGAAGTGAAGCAAGGAGATCCAGATACACCCGATCAATATCTCTACTTGATACCAGGCACAAGGTCTCAATCTCTAATAAGAGCTGCAGGCTAAAACTTCTATCCAGGGGGCTCAGTTCACTATCAAACAAGGAAACAGAATTCAATGGGGCAGATTTATGACGACTGGCGCATCCCTGCATATCAGCAGGGATGCGCCAGTTACTATGCGCCACCGCTGCGCCACCATGGATGCGCCGCATTTATAATGCGGCGCACCATGGGGCAAAAACGGCACAGATGCGTGACGCATCTGTGCCGAAAAGTGGCGCATTGCTGGAGTTGCGTTGCAAGCGCGACGCAGCTCCAGCAATGATCTGGGGGGCCCTATCTCTACAATGCTGCGTCAATCCTTACGCCTGCTTCAAGCAGGCGCAGGGTTTTGACGCAGCATGGGCCTAAAAGTGACTGAGTGAAATCTTGTAGATTTCACTCAGCCAGTTTTAGGAGGCGTTCCTGCGCCGGAACGCCCCCACCTGCCCTGGAACGCCTACATGTGGCGCAGGGCTTTACAACGTGACGCATCTGGGAGATGCGTCACGTTTGTAAATACCCCGCACCATGGCGCAGGATTTGCGCCGCTGCTGCGTCACAAAAGTGACGCAACGGCGGCGCAAAAGTGCCGCAAGTGCAACATAAATCTGCCCCAATATATTAAAAAGATTGCCAAAATGAAGTTCGTTGACTGGATTATTATTATACCTTGGCCCAGACCTTGAACTCAGAATCTGTGCTAACGGAATGAAAGGAAGGGCCTCCCCATTAAGAGTCCTCACAAATTTGAGAGCAGAACATAATGACAGAGAGCAGGGGGAGGTCTTTTAAGGACCCACGGAGACTCTTGAGGGACTCCACAACCGTCTTTATTTGTTCTCACTAATTTGATAATCCCATCTCCAGCATCATACTTCACTATACCCCCGTTCGACCCACCCCAATTATTATGTACAGTTAGTCCCATATTTGCGAGCCCCTTCTCCAACTGATGGAAATCTAGGATTGGTATTTTTAGTATATTAGGAGGGGTGGGCATACTGATTACTTCTGGGAACTCAAGCTCCCGACCTAGATGAAAGGCGGCGTTCTCTGGCCCTTCTAATTTTTTAAGCTGAATAATGGGAACGGACTCTTCTAGAACATTAGGAAACCTGAGTTTTCTAGACCTACATTTCATAATACAGCAAGTTCTTTTCCTTTTCTCCTTCGGGCATTTTGCCCTAGTACGACCCTGGGGACCCCCTTCACGGGAAAATCGCTGTCATGGTGAGCCCTTAGTAAATTAACACTAGAAGGGACATCTTTAATGGCTGGAACCCCAGGTGTAAGGGGAGCCCTTTTTTTAAATATCGGAAAAACAGGAAAAGGATTCTCAATTTCAGTTACATTTGGATTTTGCACCACATAACACCGTTCTTCAGATAAATGGTTTGAAAAGGTAGACCTGGGCATGTTGTCAATCTCCTTAGTGGCCTCCAATTTGCCATTGGATTTCCCAAAAGGAGTGGCCCCATGTCTGCCATTATCACCTGCCTGAATCCCAACTTCTTCCACCCTATTTTTTGCAACTATGTTAGTCTGGCAGGCATGAGATTTAATTTCAATACCCCTTTCTTCCTTACTTGTAAATAAGCCAAGGGAACAGAGGTGTTGCAACCCCATTGAAATTGGGGACAACACATCCAACACATGATCAGAATTAGCAACTGTTCTATCCAGCAGAGCCATAATTGATGATACAACCTTCTTCACATATAATGAAATATCTGAATGGGCTCCTTCCCCCCACCTACCCCCTCCCCTTCCATATTATATGACTGCACATATACATGGTGCCTTATGGGCACAGATACATCACAGTTCAAAGAGTTTATTGAGCCCATTAAAGAAACCCTCGACAATGGCCTACTACTATACAAAGACGGAAATGATGGGCAGCTAGGTAAATGAACCAGAGGGGGGCTCAAGACCAAGTCTGAGGCAAAAGATGATTTTGAGTTGTCAATGTCAATGTCAGATATTTTTATAAAGCGCGCATATCACCAAACGGTCTCAGGGCGCTTTGCAGCCATAGACAAAGAAAGAAAGAGACATCAACTGAAAAGACTCAGCCAAGTTAGAGGGCAAAAAGCCAGGTCTTAAGCTTTCTGCAAAAGAGTAGATGATTGAATGTAGAGGTTAGTTCAACAGGGAGTTGATTCCACCAAAAAGGGGCAAGATAGGAAAAGGATCGACCTCCGTTACGTACCGTACGGATACGTGGCTGGGCAAGAAAAGAACTAGAGCTGGAACGCAGAGAGCATCCGGGAACATACCATCGGAGCTTCTTAGCAAGATACAAAGGACCAGCTCCATACATTACCTTGTGGGCGAGACTGAGAATTTTAAAACGCCCTCTTTCGCGAACAGGTAGCCAATGTAGAATTTTGAGAGTGGGGGCGGAGGGGGACCGAGAGGGGAGATCAAGAACCAATCTGGCGGCTGTGTTTTGTAGGATCTGAAGTTTACAGAGCAGATCCTGGTTAAGCCCAGTGAATAGGGCGTTACCATAATCCAAGCGACTGATTATAAGACCCTGAACCAGGGGTTTCCTTGATTCCAGGGGTAGCCACTTAAAAATCTTCCGCAGCATTCGCATAATCCCGAAGCAAGTCCCAAGCACCTGATTAACATGAGTTTTCAAGGACAAAGACTTGTCAATCATGATGCCGAGATTACGCACTGATTGCTTAGGCTGTGGACAGATACCCAACTCTTCCGGCCACCAATCACTGGACCAAAGCTTTTCCGCTTTCCCGAATAGAATAACCTCTGTCTTGCTACCATTTAGTTGAAGCTTGTTCTCATGCATCCAATCATTTATTCGGATCAAGCAGTTTTTAAAACAGGCTCGCACATCCGTTTGATCCGGCTTACAGGTAACAAGCAGCTGAGTATCGTCAGCGTAGGAAATTGTTTCAAATCCGTAAGTCCTGATGATGTCGGCAAGAGGGGTTAAATAGACATTAAATAGCATTGGGCTAAGGATAGAACCCTGCGGAACCCCGATTGTAACTGGGTGAGTTTTAGAGGTAATACCGTTGACAGATACCGTGGTAAAACGGTCAGCCAGGTAGTTCTCAAACCACTTAAGGGCCTTCCCTCTGATACACACCTTCCACAGCCGATGTATAAGAATGCTGTGGGAGATGGTATCAAAAGCTGCAGACAAGTCCAAAAGGACTAAAATTGCAGATTCTTGATGGTCCAGAGCTAGCCTGATATTATCCACTACTTCAACTACAGCAGTCTCAGTACTAGGAGACGCACGGAAGCCAGACTGAGATGGGTCAAGGAGCCTATTTGTCTCGAGAAATGCTGTCAAACGTTTGTTCACTAGCAGTTCCAAGACCTTCCCAAAATAAGGAAGCAAAGAAATGGGACGATAATTAATGGGCAGACTTGGGTCGGCTCGGGGCTTTTTGAGTATAGGCTTAACCAGTGCATGTTTCCATTTACGGGGAAAGGTGGCTTGATCCAAAGATAAATTAAAAACTGATGTAAGGACATCCCCAAATAAAGGTAAAATTATGGCACAGGCACGAGGAGGAAAAGGATCGGCAGGGGAGCCAGATTTAATCCTACCCAGGCTTTTGGAAACTTCACAAGTTGTTATCGGATCAAATACAGTAAGGAAGAGAGGGTTGGTGAGTTCAATGGGCAGGGGCAATTCACTTGTATTTATCGAAGGGTCGACCAGGATGGGTTCAGTAGACGAAAAAGAGGCATATATAGTTTTGATCTTATTGTCAAAGAACAGTGAGATAGTCTCAACCCACTCCTGAGTGGGCACGCAGGAGGATTGTTCAACCGAGGGAATGGTGAATTCCTTTAGTATTTTAAATAATTCTTTACTGGAATGGGCCGCGTTGTTAATGCGCTGTGTGAGATAAGCCTTTTTTGAGGATTTAATATTATTAATATAAATTGAATGAAGCTGTTGATATTTCCTGCGGTGTTCTTCAGATTTGGATTTCCTCCACTGACGTTCGGCTGCTCGAGTTTGTTGTTTGAGACCTTTTAAAGAGGCAGAGAACCATGGGGAGGCTTTAGTTTTTTATTTGTACCTTAATAGAAGGTAGGGCTAAATCTAAGGCTTTCATTATAGAAGATTCCAAACTGAGGGCCGCTGTTTCTGCCGTGTCAGCCATGTTATCACGCAATAAAGGTTCAAAGTGGAGCAGAAAGGTGTCCATGGAGAGTTTGCGCCAGGGCCGAATCCAAATCCTACCTTTAGGGCTTATTGTGCTGGAGGTCTTAATAGGCATGCTAAACTTAAGAATAAAATGATCAGTCCATAGGACTGGACAAGGAGATTCAATATTAACATTCAGGGAGTTAGTAAATACTAAGTCTAAAGTATGGCCAGCTATATGAGTGGGTTCAGTGACCTGCTGTGTAAGTCCCAAAGTGAGCATTGCACCAAAGAGAAGGGCTGAGTCTGATAATACTTCTGCGTGATAGTTAAAGTCCCCAAGTAATATAAAATAATCTGCAGCTAAAACATCGGGGGCGATGATTTCTAACAGTGTATTAACAAAATCTGCCTTAGGACCAGGGGGTCTATAAATCAGGGCCCCCTTCCAGGATTCTGGGCCAGGCGTTTCAATAGAAAAAATTAAAATTTCTAATTTAATAGAGGAAAGGGAATCTAAAACGCGGATCTTAGAAGGGGCGACCGTTGCAACCGCAATGCCGCCACCTCGTCCAGTTTTCCTATCAAGTCGGGTTAGCTGATAGTGAGGAGGAAACGCGGTAGCTACACTCACAGACGAGGAGTCCTGGAGCCAGGTCTCAGTGATAAAACATATCTCTGGCTTTACTTCATCCAAAAGGCTCCAAAATTCAATTGCATGTTTAGGAAGAGACCTTGCATTCAAATATAGGGAAGACACAGAATTTGTGCAAAACTTGAGATTGTTGGACAAAGATTTACCAATTTTATGCGAGCAGGTGCTTAGCTCTCCTCTGTTAGTAAGAACAGGTTCAGAGATTATAGAGCGCACAGATGGATGCATGTACTTGTTAAAGGGGACAATCTTGTCAGAATTTAACATGTGGAGTTCTTTGCTAGAGTAACGTAACATAGTGTCAGCCAACGTGTGCCACTTACTTCAGGGGTCAGGGCGTCTGGCGGCAGTCGGGCGCGGACGGGCGCAGACGGGCTTGCC
Organism: Triturus cristatus; assembly: GCF_964204655.1. Taxonomy (NCBI): domain Eukaryota; kingdom Metazoa; phylum Chordata; class Amphibia; order Caudata; family Salamandridae; genus Triturus; species Triturus cristatus. Next base: position 1,456,522,592 of record NC_140589.1, on the reverse strand, counting down.
TTTGGCACACCTACGGCGCGCCGCCGGCGCCTCCGCGCCCCTTTCGGAGTTAAGAAGGCAGGGAGGGCGTGGCCAACACAGCTGCAACGCTACCGGGTTAGGGACCGGAAATTGCTCTGTGACCCCGAGCGTCAGAAAGGCTGATTGTCCCTCCGCAACAATCGGCACAAGCCGTGGCAGAACGGGGACCAGCCGAAGAGGGGAGATGGAACAATTTAAACAGCAATGGCAGGTATGAGAAAATGTAAACGCTTTACAGTCTAGTAAAATACAATTAGGCAAAATAAACGACGATCAAATACATCAAATACAATATGCAAAGTTAAAAAGTTAGCAGTATACTAAAAAAAACAGAGTTAGGATTTTGTTAAAAACTATGCTGAGACATAAAATACAAGGGGAGAGCAGGCTGTAACAGACGGGAGAAAGAGTCTAGGCTGCGCGCTTCCGCGCCCCTGTCGGAGTTAAGAAGGCAGGGGGGGCGTGGCCAACACAGCTGCAACGCTACCGGGTTAGGGACCGGAAATCACTCTGTGACCCCGATCGTCAGAAAGGCTGATTGTCCCTCCGCAACAATCGACACAAGCCGTGGCGGAACGGGGACCAGCCGAAGAGGGGAGATGGAACAATTTAAACAGCAGTGGCAGGTATGAGAAAATGTAAACGCTTTACAGTCTAGTAAAATACAATTAGGCAAAATAAACGACGATCAAATACATCAAATACAATATGGAAAGTTATAAAGTTAGCAGTATACTAAATAAAACAGAGTTAGGACTTTGTTAAAAACTATGCTGAGACATAAAATACAAGGGGAGAGCAGGCTGTAACAGACCGGAGAAAGAGTCTAGGCTGCCCTCCGTAATTCGATTCTTCTCTATATGAACAGCAATATCTGGCATGGAATAGTCCTCCAATGCACTAGGGTCACGTCACACAAATCCATGCCGCACCCTCCACAAATTACTCCAAAAGCCTCCTTAGGTGGCAACAGTTCTGACCTAGGGGATCATCTTGGCCACCAGATGGGGACAGAAAGCTATTGGGACTGGACTCAGAATCCAACTTAATGCCAACAGTGCCAGCATGGTTCATCTTGGGAGCAGCCTCAGTGTCCATTTCTTCCATTATTTTCGCTAGACAACACAATTTATTGGACTGACTTAGGGGGTCAGCTGGAGCAGGGCTGTGAGCAAATCGACTAGCTTGATGCAAAGCGGTGTCCTGGGTTGGAATCGTAACTAATCTTACATCGTCCTAATTATTTGCACCTGATATGATTTTCAGTCCCTTTTCCGTACCCCTCTCCCCATCTTTAGGGATAGCATGGAGAGATGAGACTTCAGGAGAGATAAATGGGACTGAGGCTTCTTTCACTGAATAGTTTTTTTAGTTTTTAAAAGTTTAGGAGAACTAGTGGGATAGCAGTTGAAGCAGAAGTGGAGATTGAATGTCCTGAGCAGATACATCTAGATTGTATCTTGTAAGAATGCCTGAACTCAGATGCTCCAGAGACTCGCTCTTCCACTCCTCCACCACTTTCTCCTGCGACTCTGCAACTGACGGCAACTCCTTTCTGGTTGTCTAGTTATCCAGGTGAATCCCAATGTGCCTTAAAATACCGTAAAAAGCCTTAAAATGCCTAAGGATAATGTACCCCTATTGTGGGAGCCAACATCGAATGCCTAATGACAAGCAGTTTGAGAGCAATTTCCGAGGGCAAGATCAAGTGGCAAAAAATTAGCGATGTGTGCAGGGAGCAGAGCCCCCCCAGAGGCACAAGCCACATGGGCCTAATGCCATCCTACTCTGCCCCACTGACGGGACCCACAGCCTTAACCTTCCCTGCACACTACCTCTAGAAACCTCCAAACAATAAATGAAGGTTATTGTCTGAAATGCTACTGAAACTCCATTCTTTAAATCTCAAGCCTAACAACGCATCAACACAACTACAAATCTGGGGAGAGTCTGGCAGTTGACCTCCTGCTTCCCTCTTTCACGGAGCAAGCTGTAAATTACAGGATTTTTTCTAGGGTCGAGACAGCAGGCAAACAGACTGGGTGGGGGCGTAGAGATCTCCAACAGTACCGTTGAAACAGGAGAGAGAAAGCCAGGTGAGTTGTGGCTCAATCAACAATGAGCCTCCCCTTTCACCATTACTGTAAGGGCTAAGAAACACCACGGGGGAGGCCTCGGCCTCGGTCACTCTCGCTCCACACGCCGAGTCCTTCAAGCCGCTCTCAATCCTAGCTGAGTTGTCAGACGCCACAGACCGAACACGGGGGCCAGAGTCACCACTTGCACCTGATCGCAACCTCACCTCCACCACCTCGCCTCACCTCACGCTGCTCACCTCGGTACTCAGTGAGAGGCGGGCCACTCACCGGGGGCTGGCGCCACACAGGGGCTGGAGCAACTCACTCACTGCTCGCCACAGCATGTGACATCACAAGCGTTGTAGTCTCGCTATAGTTTACGCTTTCCAAATGACCTCTGGACAGTGAATTTTACTCAAAATGTTATGTCTTCCAATTTAACCTAGGCACCCATAACTACATGGTCATGTGGGCATCAATTCAGAGTAACAAATGCCAAATCCATCTGCCATGTTCATGTAAGACAGCCAAATAGGCAAATAGAAAATTTGCAACTGATGAGTCACCAGAACTCAACCAAGTCATGAGAAAAGAGCCAAGGACAAGTACATTTTCTTCTGGTCTGGGTTGTATTTATCCCATGAATCAATCTATTTGATCAGAATCAGGTACAGGAGGAAAATTACCTATTGAGCAGCACCTAAAACGATCAAGTCTAAACCATAACTTTAAGTATTATCACTTTGAACAAAATCTAAGAAACTAAAGCTTTATTTCGAGGAGGAATACCACGAGTCATGACAAGATGGTTTGAAGCTAAAGCTGCACATAAATGTGTATGGCTTCCGTAACTAAACAAAACTATAACTGTGACAGTCTGGGACCTGAAAGATGAGCTGCTCAACGGTGGTCAGCAGTCAAAGATGCAAACCACCACCCAAAGCATGTGAGGTTCCAAGCCTCAGTAATATATACATCTAATACAGAACTATGTTAAGTTCCTCAAACTCAAATATGCTGATTCAGTGACACATTATGACATTTTTCTCATACAAAACAGGAAGCACTTCTTTTTCTTCATTTTGTAAGCTATCAGGAGACTTGAAGGGCTGAACTTATGACACACAGAGTTTCTATAAGCAAAAAGCCCTAACAAAGACACCTGACATACATCTTCATTAGAACATTGGAATGTTGGAAGCTCCATTGAAAACAATGGAGTGCTCCGGGCTTATAATGGCTGGTATAAGCCCGGAGCTCCAACATTCCAATGTTTCTTTGTTCACAGCTCTGGCTGTGAACAAAGGCTTCAGGGAGCCTTTAAGCTTCAGGGGTCTTTAACGCTGCAGCGGGCCTTTAATAGCTGGTATAACCCGCTACAGCGGGCTATAAGACTATAGTATATTTACAGGGATTCAAAACAGAAAACTGCAGCACTCCGTAGCAATTGAGAAATTAACTGTAACCATGTACTACAAAAGGAATAATAGAATAAATGGCACCCAGCCCCACTACCCAAAAACCCAGCATGCAGAAAATTCTGTGGCAGGAGGTTTTCTAAAAACAAGCAAGCACATACTAAGTGGGAGAAAACAGAAAAGAGTGGAATGAAAGGAGCAAGGTCATAACCAGTACTGAAAGGTGTGTCTCCACTACACAGAGCCAAAAACCTCAGGAGTCATAACATCACAGACAATAGTTCAGGACCCATTACATCAAATATACATTTTTATACGATTACATCTGGATTCACTACATCACAGGAGACATTAGATCGCAGAAAAGTATTGGTAGGTATCAATGTAAAGGATTTACATTCTTGAGCATCTATCTATCTATCTATCTATCTATCTATCTCTCTCTCTCTCTGTCTGTCTGTCTGTCTGTCTGTCTGTCTGTCTGTCTGTCTGTCTGTCTGTCTGTCTGTCTGTCTGTCTATCTATCTATCTATCTATCTATCTATCTATCTATCTATCTCTTTGTCTGTCTGTCTGTCTGTCTGTCTGTCTGTCTGTCTGTCTGTCTGTCTGTCTGTCTGTCTGTCTGTCTGTCCGTCTGTCTGTCCGTCTGTCTGTCTGTCTATCTATCTGTTCAGCTATCTATCTATCTGTTCATTGAAACAACTAAGGTTAAGGTGAAGTTATGGTTAACACCTTAACACGTGGTTAAACCTCAGAAATATACTTAAGACCTATAGTTAAAGTGAAGTTATAGTTCCAAATAATTCCTGAAAACCACTGAAATTCACCAGGTATGGTTAGCTCCACACTCAATAATTAGCACAACAGCTATGTAGATCATACCTTGCAAAGTAAATCCTGTGCTGATGACCTCACACTTGATGTAACCGATGCAATTACAAACATAATCATTTCCATTTAGGATGATAGCATACAAATGATCTTAAGTACATGGTGTAAAGAAAATCATAAAATACTGACATTAACAGAGAACTTCCTTTCTAACCAATTATGAAATAGTACATTCTAACCATTCTAAAAGCTTATTCAAATTTCAGAACAAACCCCCACTAATCTGTGGCTCTTTTATGGTCCTAATTCAGTAAATAGAAGAAGTCTAAAGGAGCCTAAATTTCACTAAGGCGCCCATATGTTTAGCATAATCACTCTCAGGGAAGCAGACCTTATGCATAGTCTTCTTCCAGTCCTCAAATACTGCAGGGCTAAGTACCTTCCAGTGCATAGTGACAATTGACCGATCAACTAAGATTGCTTCCAATCACCCAATCAATCATCTGTCCTATTGTCATGTGGTCAGGATAGACCCGGGTAGAAATTCTGTCATTTTACATGCTCACGTTTCTTAAGTTGCCTTTGCTTTAACACACAGTGATGGTTAACATATATTTGCATGTGTGGTCATGCAGGATAACATTCCCTGAATTTGCATTGCTTTCATTTCCACTTCTTAGGCACACTACCATGATACCTGAACTTTCAGTACAAGAGATAAAGTTCCCTGCACAAATGTTATTTATGTTATTGTCCTCCCAACTAAAAAAACTCATTTGCAGCCTGACAGGAGTTGCAACGCCACATTGTTTTGGTAGAGGAGCACTCAGCTGACACAGAGAGGTCACTACATGCGGGAATTCCTGCTCAGCTGATTCTTGCGTAACATCACAAGGGATGTCCAGCTCTACACCAAGACAGGCAGCCTGCTGACTCTTACAAACAGATATCAGGGTGTTAGTCCACCCTGGCAGGGATTTGACAGATCACCCACCCTAGGAAAAACCAGGTTAGGGAGCACTAGACAGGAGTACAACTATACACAGAACTTATATGCCTGCATATATTCACTGCCTTAGCACAATGGTCGAAATGCTAATTCTTTTCACTGTTCTTGTGATGCTAATCTGTTTCATTCTACGAATTATCACTGCCACATATATTATGCTTAAATAAATATTGTAATGCCTTGCTGAGTATTTCTTGTGCACTTCTTCAGCTATGCATGAGAGTCCTAATGAAAAGGTTCTAGATCTGTTACCATGATATTCTTGGGGAATTAAGGTTGTCATGTTCTAAGGTTGCACACACATTTGTTGCCCTGTATGGCTAGGGGTACAGATAGTGCACTGTGGGTAGCAGGGTCGTAGGCCAACATATACTGAGGGTGTGCATGGAATCAGTCTATAACAATCTTGATGTTCATGTTGTCTGACAAACGCACAGTTTTAATACATGGCACCACCAACGTTATAGGTTGGCTTTTATTTAATGGACCACCTGAGTAGTTTTCTTTTGTGTAGCCAAAGACCGCTACTCACCTCTTAACCGGGGATGCCCATGCTGTTAGGGAAAAATCCTTCTCAACTGAGTAGGTAAACTATGTACTAGTTGTAGATTGCTCAAGCTTGAACCTTTCAAAGGACCTCCCCATAGGGGTACCGTCTCTGATTCTACATATCCAAATATCTGAAACCAAAAAAATGGATATCAACATACCGGGTAACTGCAGACATGCGGTTACACAAATGTTGTTGCAACGTGGTCTGCCCCAGATGGATGGAGATGTTACCTTCGTGGTGGAAACAACTACAAGACTGTTTCACACATACACTTCAAATACAGTAACTAACAACTACAAAGCTTATGAAGCTCTACAAGTACCATTAACTTAGCAAGGACATTAAAATAATGTTGGAATAGGTCCCATTAGCAATGAGTGAGCAACAGAGCCAGTCTTAGCCAGTTAAACACCATATCCAAATATATATATATATCCCTAGGGTCCAACTAGCCCGCTAGGTACCTCCAGTAAGTGCCACAGAGCTACATTGCAGAGAGGTGTAAAAAGTGGCATGGCCTGGACCACCTCTCTGCAACGCAGCTCAGTGGTGCTTACTGAAAGCCCCTGGTGGGCTAGTTAGGATTGAAGGGGAATTATTTCCCCAACTTAAAACGCGCCACAGGGCGGTTTTGCACACGTCACCTCAGGCCCCGTCCCTCCCTTCCCCACTGTGTAAACACGCCCTGTGGGCGTTTTAAGTTGGGAGATTAAGTCCCCTTGAATCCTGAGGGTCCCTAGGGGCAAAATAGCCCACTAGGTACGTCCAGTAAGCGCCATTACAGAGAGGTGTAAAAAGGGGCACGGCCTGCAACACCTCTCTGCAATGCAGAGCAGTGGCGCATACTGGAAGCACCTGGTGGGCTAGTTGGCCCCCTGAGTCCCTCAGGATTGAAAGGGAATTATTTCCCCAACTTAAAACGTTCCACAGGGTGTGTTTGCACACGTCACCTCAGGCCCCATCCCCTCCCTTCACCACTGTGTAAACACGCCCTGTGGCCGTTCTAAGTTGAGAGATTAAGTCCCCTTGAATCCTAAGAGTCCCTAGGGTCAAACTAGCCCACTAGGTACCTCCAGTAAGTGCCACAGAGCTGCGTTGCAGAGAGGTGTAAAAAGGGGCGTGGCCTCAGAACACCTGTCTGCAACGTAGCTCCCTGGCGCATACTGGAGATACCTGTTGGGCTAGTTGGCCCTCAGGGACCCTCAGTATTGAATGGGAATTAATTCCCCAACTTACAACTGGCCAGGGGGTGCGTTTGCAGAGTGCTGCAAGGAGGGGGCATGGCCTCCGGCGCGATGCCGGTCTTTTATTTATTTTATTTTTTTAAGAAGGGGCGCTGTATGGCCCCCCTTCTTTTTCTAATTTATTGGCCCTGGGGACCCCATCCCCCAGGGCCTGCCCCCTAATTTTGTTTTTTGAAAAAAATAAATTGGAAGGGGGCCACGTGGCCCCCCCTCCCAAGGCCTTAATCAGCCCGGGTACCCCAACACCTGGGTCATGGCCTTTTAAAAAAAAAAAATTCTTTAGGCGGGGGCTGCGTTGCCCCCCTCCTTAGGACACTTTTGGCCCCGCGGACCCCATCCCCCGGGGCCGGCCTTTGATTTTTTTTTTTTTCAATATATATATAGAAACACCTGGGACATGCTGGACAAACCGTATTTACCTAACACCATGACGATTTGTGCGATATTCATTAAAAGGCGACTATGCATACAATGAATCCACGTATTTACACCGCTAGTGAAGCTCTGACCTGTCTGATGCACTACCGTGCCTAATCCCGGGGCCCCCGCTGGTTGGTACTCTCCAAGTAGACACCCTTGTTGTTTATTTATACAAACATGGGTAGCTATTGACAGGCACATTTAATACACATGCACACCAAGCCATTCAAAGGGGATTCGACAAAAATTCGACCAAACTATGCAAGAAACCCCCCTCACGGTTAATAAAACACACATCCACCACCGGATGTGTAATACTTTTTATCTTACTCTCTGGAAAGGAGACGACCCTCACTTGAGGGTCACAGCGCGCTCCTGGCTGAGCCTAATGCTGTGTTACACCCACCAGTGCCCGCCGAGTGCCACACACCTCTGTGTTGTATTCCACCAGCTAGCGCGTATGCTATGACACTCTCTAGCCCATGTGCACTGTAACACCAGCCCGTGAATATGTCATGTCACACTTGCCTTCGCACGGGTTATATTGCCCCATCTAACGTGCCTTCCTCGATGCCTATGTTATAACGCACAGCGCTATGCCATACATATTACAATCTGGGATCCATATCTTTGTCACAGTGCATATGCAACGTTACACTCCCCAGCACATATTTTATATTACAACTTTAGAGACTAGTTAGGTTACACAACACTGCCCTGTGCATATTACACTCAAGGCGCATATTGCATAGCACGCGCTAGTGCCTGTGCTATCTCGCGTTCTCCAATGAATCTGTCATTGCGCACAATGTATTGCATATTATATTTCATGCCCCGGTTTATCTTATATCACACTTTTTGGTGCATAGTTTATACCATACACTATATCTAGTTTTCATTTTCAATCGTGCTCTGAGGACTATGTTCTATATAACACTGCGTTCACCAACACGGGAATTACATTTTGCGATGGGGGTGGAGGGTCAGGGGGTGTTTCTGCCAAGTGAGCCCGGAGTCACAGTAACAAACGTCCTCTTCTTCCTGAATTAAAGTGAGATTATGCTGCATACTTATTCATATTTTAAGTAGTTCGCACAGACACACATTTTAAAAACAATAAAGTTCCCAATGCTCACCTTCTCTGAACAGTTAGCTTGCTGCCCCATCCACCTCCTCCCTATACTCTGTTGTCTGAATCCATGGACTAGCCTCCTCCCTCCTGCCATGCATGGTCTGATGTGCTGCCACTGCCCTCCATTTAGCATGATGTACCAGTCCACTCCTCCTGCCCTCCATTGCCCAATTCTATATCCCATCATTGACCTCCTGCTTAGCCTCTGTGCTTAGCTTGCTGCTCCTATTCTCCTTCCCCCTGCCCTCTGATGTCTTTGTGCATGCCCCTGCTCCATCCTTTTTGCCCACCATGTTCCATGGACCTGCTACTCCTATCTACTCTGAGTGTTCTGTTGAGCTGCCACTCCCCTTCCACTTGCCTAGCATTGTCAGATGACTCCAACCTGTCCCTGCTACCTCCACCCTGCCTGTCTACATGCCATGCCCCTATCCCCTTCCTCCTGTCCTCCATGGTCCATTTTGCTGCCACACCCTTCTGCCCTCCCTGGTCTGTTGTGCTGCAACTGCTCCTCCTGCCTGTCCTGCGCGGCCGGTTGTGAGGCCCCTTCCCCTGAACTCTCTTTTCTGTGCCCAGGTCCTGACCCTCCCTTCTATCCTCCATGGTCCTTTGTGCATGACCCTGCACCCTCCTTCTTGCCTATCATAGCCATTGTGCTGCCAGTAACCCTCCGCTCGCGGTCCCTCCCACCTTCCCTGTGTGGTCAGCTAGCTGCCCCTGACCCCCTCCCACCTTCCCTCCATGGTCTGTGTGTATGCCATCATAGTCTCACGGCTGCTCTCCATGGTGTGTCTTGTTTCAAGTGCCCAACCTGCCTGACCTCCATGGTCATCTTGCTGCTCCTGCCCTGCCCCCTTGCCCCCAGCCCTCTGCTTCCATGTGCAGACCCCTATTCCCTCCCTCCTTGCTTTTCGGTTCCATTGTAATGCCCCTGATCCATCCCTCCTGCCCTATATGGTCTGTTATGCTGCAGCTTTCTCTACTGTCTGTCCATTATGGTCAGCTAGCTACCATTGCCTCTTTCCCCTCTGTTCTCTGTTGTCCATGTGCATGGTCCTGTCTCCTCCCGATTGCTTTCTATGGATTGTTGTGCTGCACTCCCATCCTGCATGCCCTGTGTGGTGTATTGTGCTGCTGCAAACCCTGATGCATGCCCTGTATGGTCAGTTTGGTGCACCTCTCCATGTCCCTCCTGTCCTCTGTTATCCGAGTCCATGTCCCTACCCCAATTCTTCCTGCCTTCCATGATCCAATGTACCATACTTGCGAACATTTTGAACTTGGTAAGAAGGAGATTTTGAAAAAAACTGGGGTATTGATTTTCCCCTTTGAGTTACATTGAAAAAGAGGAGATTGTAGACAGGAGACAGATCAAATAAAGCCCATTTGAGCTTAAAAACATTGGACGTTTCCTGGCTGAATCGGGTCTGTTGGCATGTATGGTTGTACTACCACTGCCTCTTCCTTCTGCCCACAATGGTCTATTATGTTGCCACAGCCTCTCTTGCCAGTCCTGTATTGTTGGTTTGTTGCCCCTGCCCCCTTTCCACTGCCCTCCATAGCCTGTTGTGCTGCCACTGCCCTTCCTGCCTGCCCAGTGTGGTCAAATTGTTACCGCTGCACCCTCCTACCTGCCTTCAATTTTCAGAGTCCGTGCCCCTGGCCTCTGCCTCTCAACAGTATCCTAATGAACAACTAGAGTGCTAACATTCTATATTTATTACAAAAGTGTGGAACGCCTGACGTCATCTTGATGTAATCAAAACTGTAATACCTAGAGCATTTCCTTTAGAAATTACATATATGAGAGGGTCTTATTTGCATCAAAATTATGGTTAGTGCTCTAAAAAACTAAAATGAGGACATATTTTCTGAGTTTTCAAATAGTGACTAAGCACTTTTAAATTATTTGTTATCTTTATGTTTGTTTTATCCAGTTGACCACTTGATTAAATGTTGCACTTGGGGGAGAGGATGTGGTGTTGCTTCCAGAGCTGCAGACTTTGCAACTGGGGAACCAGGTTGGAAATTCTGCTTCAGCTCAGCATTCTGTGATTCTGGTCAAATCACTTAATCTTCCCATGTCTACAACCAAAATGAATTTGATCTTGTGTGATGTAACCAATTCTCATGTAAAGCACTCCAATACCTGACAAGTCTGCTCTATATAAAACTGCAAAAAAACACAAAATAAGTGTCATTGGGCTACATGTGGGCTACATCTGAGTGATATTTGTGCTGCATTTGGGCTCTTTTGTCTCTGGTGGCCATCTTGGGAGATTTATTTGTTATGAAGTTTCCTAATTTCCTCATTTACTGCAGTCTCCTCAGTAGGAAATGCTTTCAGTTTTTTACTTTGATTCCATCAAGAAGGTATTCAGATGTCACACATTTGCCATAAATTTTGAATGTTAGCACTCTAGTTGCTCATTAGATCATTGTAGTAAAGCTGCTGCTCACCAGGGAAGTCTGCTGCTAGTATTCAAAGTGCATGTTTCAGTCTACATGTCAGAATTTTTTTAAGGAAATAGAAGAGGATTTGAGAAGTCAAAATGTGCCCTAATTTTTCTTTCTGCAGCACTAATCGTAATTTCTACGGCAAAATGAACCCCCTCATTTTGTTCCTTTGCAAATTAAATGTTTTAAGTTTTACCACTTTATTCCAATCAAGATGGCTTCAGGTGTGCCATACTTTTGTCATAAGTAAGACTGTTAGCGCTCTAGTTGTTCGTTAGAACACTCTGGGACATTCTGTCATTAGGCTATACTTGGGCTACATCTGGGTGATATTTGTGCTACATTTGGGCTCTTTTGTCTCTGGTGGCCATCTTGGGAGACTTATTTGTTATGAAGTTTCCTAATTTCCTCATTTACTACAGTCTCCTCAGTAGGAAATACTTTCAGTTTTTTACTTTGATTCCATCAAGAAGGCATTCAGATGTGTCACACATTTGCCATAAATTCAGAATGTTAGCACTCTAGTTGCTCATTAGATCACTGTAGTGAAGCTACTGCTCACCAGGGAAGTCTGCTGCTGGTAGTGAAAGTGCTTGTTTCATTCTGCATGTCAGAAGTTTTTAATGAAATAGACGAGGATTTGAGAAGTCACTCAAAATGTGCCCTAATTTGTCTTTCTGTAGCACTAATCATACTTTCCATGGCAAAATGAACCCCCCCCCCATGTTGTTCCTTTTTAAATTAAATGTTTTAAGAGTTACCACTTTATTCCAATCAAGATGGCTTCAGGTGTGCAATACGTTTGTCATAAGTAGGACTGTTAGCGCTCTAGTTGTTCTTTAGAACACTCTGGGAAGTTGCAGTACAACACAAAGGAATCAACTGACAGTCTCTGCCCTTGTTGGATGTATATGTTTTAATGAGAATGTCAGACTTCATTCTCACATGACTGAGAAAGATAATGTGAATTTACAGAAAATATGCTCCCAGTTTAGCTTATAGATCACCTTCCAAACCTCTGTGGGAAAAGCATGAGAAAATAGTTTTCTCTCAAACATGATTCATGATATCACAGCAGAAGGCTTTTTCACATGGTAACATCACCTTAGAACACACCACAACGCCTAAAATGAGTATGGTACCATCAAAAAATGATTTATAATGTAACTAAAGTCTTAAAACCTTCTATTAACTGCAATGCTTTTTTTAATGAGGTGCTATCATGTATATTGGTCCCAAGATGGCTGCCAACACTTCTTGGATGAAGTGCTGATAGCCAATCAGATCTCATGATGAGATGTTTGGTTAGGCTCCGCCCAGATATATATGTGATTTTGATTTTCTCAGGAACTGCTGAACGGATTTACACCATTTAAGCAAAAGGCATGACTCTGAACCAAGGTCTACCTTACTGCCAAATTTGGTGTAATTCCGTTCAGCAGTTTCGGCTGTAGCTGCGGCCAAAGGTCCTATGGGAAATTGCATGGAGAAAACATGTTTTGGGACCCCCCTTTTTTCTCAGCCCCCACTGCACGAATCATCCCGAGACTTTCAGGATAGGAGCGGACAGGAGCTGGCCAAAAGTTTTGAGAATTTCGTGAGATTCGTCAATGGGCGCCAAAGTTATTCCAAATAGAATGTTGTGGACTTCGTTAAGTGGGCGCGCACGCCACGAATGGCGTAAAGTAACTTAGCATTTAAAAAACCGTACAAATTCACTGAAAAAACCATAGGTTTCACACACGTTATAGTTAGGAATTAGCATTTAAAAAACCTTGCAAATTCAGTGAAAAAACCATAGGTTTCACACATGTTATAGTTAGCTGGAAATTTTACTGATAAAAAAACCAATGAAATTCCCCCGTTATAGTTAGTGCAGGCAACTATAACTCACGCGACCGCAATCTTCTGCTGATGCTAATACTGTATTTAGACACTTATTTGCCCATGTCTTCTTCCATTAAATTTTAGCTATACATATATTACAAATATTTTTTTTTCATAAAGACACATATGTCATCAGCAGAGGATTGCGGTCGCGTGAGTTATAGTTGCCTGCACTAACTATAACGGGGGAATTTCATTGGTTTTTTATCAGTAAAATTTCCAGCTAACTATAACGTGTGTGAAACCTATGGTTTTTTCACTGAATTTGCAAGGTTTTTTAAATGCTAATTCCTAACTATAACGTGTGTGAAACCTATGGTTTTTTCAGTGAATATATATATATATATATATATATATATATATATATATATATATATATATATGAAAAACAATGCGCCCTGCAGCAGAGATGCACTCAGCAATAGAAGTTCCATTCGGAAATTAAAAGACAGGAACAGGCATTTTCGGTCCGATTCTCTTTATTGCCTGACGCGTTTCAAAGCATGTGTGCTTCTTAATCATAGGCTTCAATATGAGGGAAACAGACTCACAGGCACGCCTTTTATCTCCTTTACCTCGTGACTGATTGCCTTTCAGTGAGCCTCAGGTGAGTTTACGGTTTTCGTGCATATTGGGAGATGTAGTTCGTACCTGTGCAGTGAACGCCTTAGTAGGTTCTGAGTCCTCATTAATTCAAGATATTATCCAGCCCTTCAGTGGGCCCCAGACAGCATGTCCCATTCCTCAATTAGTCGTTCTAATGTGCAGATTCAGGCTCGGCATAGTTCACCAACCTTCTGCCCCCTTTGTGTCCTCGGGTGGTGCTATCTCTCACGGTGGAACTCCCGTGTAATTTAATGAAAAACAATGCGCCCTGCAGCAGAGATGCACTCAGCAATAGAAGTTCCATTCGGAAATTAAAAGACAGGAACAGGCATTTTCGGTCCGATTCTCTTTATTGCCTGACGCGTTTCAAAGCATGTGTGCTTCTTAATCATAGGCTTCAATATGAGGGAAACAGACTCACAGGCACGCCTTTTATCTCCTTTACCTCGTGACTGATTGCCTTTCAGTGAGCCTCAGGTGAGTTTACGGTTTTCGTGCATATTGGGAGATGTAGTTCGTACCTGTGCAGTGAACGCCTTAGTAGGTTCTGAGTCCTCATTAATTCAAGATATTATCCAGCCCTTCAGTGGGCCCCAGACAGCATGTCCCATTCCTCAATTAGTCGTTCTAATGTGCAGATTCAGGCTCGGCATAGTTCACCAACCTTCTGCCCCCTTTGTGTCCTCGGGTGGTGCTATCTCTCACGGTGGAACTCCCGTGTAATTTAATGAAAAACAATGCGCCCTGCAGCAGAGATGCACTCAGCAATAGAAGTTCCATTCGGAAATTAAAAGACAGGAACAGGCATTTTCGGTCCGATTCTCTTTATTGCCTGACGCGTTTCAAAGCATGTGTGCTTCTTAATCATAGGCTTCAATATGAGGGAAACAGACTCACAGGCACGCCTTTTATCTCCTTTACCTCGTGACTGATTGCCTTTCAGTGAGCCTCAGGTGAGTTTACGGTTTTCGTGCATATTGGGAGATGTAGTTCGTACCTGTGCAGTGAACGCCTTAGTAGGTTCTGAGTCCTCATTAATTCAAGATATTATCCAGCCCTTCAGTGGGCCCCAGACAGCATGTCCCATTCCTCAATTAGTCGTTCTAATGTGCAGATTCAGGCTCGGCATAGTTCACCAACCTTCTGCCCCCTTTGTGTCCTCGGGTGGTGCTATCTCTCACGGTGGAACTCCCGTGTAATTTAATGAAAAACAATGCGCCCTGCAGCAGAGATGCACTCAGCAATAGAAGTTCCATTCGGAAATTAAAAGACAGGAACAGGCATTTTCGGTCCGATTCTCTTTATTGCCTGACGCGTTTCAAAGCATGTGTGCTTCTTAATCATAGGCTTCAATATGAGGGAAACAGACTCACAGGCACGCCTTTTATCTCCTTTACCTCGTGACTGATTGCCTTTCAGTGAGCCTCAGGTGAGTTTACGGTTTTCGTGCATATTGGGAGATGTAGTTCGTACCTGTGCAGTGAACGCCTTAGTAGGTTCTGAGTCCTCATTAATTCAAGATATTATCCAGCCCTTCAGTGGGCCCCAGACAGCATGTCCCATTCCTCAATTAGTCGTTCTAATGTGCAGATTCAGGCTCGGCATAGTTCACCAACCTTCTGCCCCCTTTGTGTCCTCGGGTGGTGCTATCTCTCACGGTGGAACTCCCGTGTAATTTAATGAAAAACAATGCGCCCTGCAGCAGAGATGCACTCAGCAATAGAAGTTCCATTCGGAAATTAAAAGACAGGAACAGGCATTTTCGGTCCGATTCTCTTTATTGCCTGACGCGTTTCAAAGCATGTGTGCTTCTTAATCATAGGCTTCAATATGAGGGAAACAGACTCACAGGCACGCCTTTTATCTCCTTTACCTCGTGACTGATTGCCTTTCAGTGAGCCTCAGGTGAGTTTACGGTTTTCGTGCATATTGGGAGATGTAGTTCGTACCTGTGCAGTGAACGCCTTAGTAGGTTCTGAGTCCTCATTAATTCAAGATATTATCCAGCCCTTCAGTGGGCCCCAGACAGCATGTCCCATTCCTCAATTAGTCGTTCTAATGTGCAGATTCAGGCTCGGCATAGTTCACCAACCTTCTGCCCCCTTTGTGTCCTCGGGTGGTGCTATCTCTCACGGTGGAACTCCCGTGTAATTTAATGAAAAACAATGCGCCCTGCAGCAGAGATGCACTCAGCAATAGAAGTTCCATTCGGAAATTAATTAAAAACTGTCGTGTACTACATAGCCCACAATGCACTGATGACTTACCTACCAAAGGACACTACTACAGACCAATCAGTGAAGAGGCATGAACTTGAAAAAACTTGAAAAGCATCACGCCAGCAACACCGTGAATTTTCCAGCACTGCCTTCGAGAAAGAAGCTGAAATGCTTCGAAACGCGTCAGGCTATGAAATTACTGGGCATGCATTTGCCGGTTGAAGAAATAAAGGTCTTTTGAAACCATCTGTTCAGGAGTGCGTCCTTGCTGCAGAGCCTTTGGAAAACAAATTAAACACGGCGGCCTCGGCCGTGAAGGACTGCACCACCCAAGAATGAAGGGGCCAGAGGAGCTGGGAACTTTACAGCATCTCGTAAGCAGAACAGATTTCGTCACAAGCAACCGGAATGCTACCCTGGGGCCCACTAAGGGCTGAATAACATGAATAATATGCATTAATGTCAGAAGATTCACGGAACTCACTAAGAGGAATAATGTAAAACTGTCGTGTACTACATAGCCCACAATGCACTGATGACTTACCTACCAAAGGACACTACTACAGACCAATCAGTGAAGAGGCATGAACTTGAAAAAACTTGAAAAGCATCACGCCAGCAACACCGTGAATTTTCCAGCACTGCCTTCGAGAAAGAAGCTGAAATGCTTCGAAACGCGTCAGGCTATGAAATTACTGGGCATGCATTTGCCGGTTGAAGAAATAAAGGTCTTTTGAAACCATCTGTTCAGGAGTGCGTCCTTGCTGCAGAGCCTTTGGAAAACAAATTAAACACGGCGGCCTCGGCCGTGAAGGACTGCACCACCCAAGAATGAAGGGGCCAGAGGAGCTGGGAACTTTACAGCATCTCGTAAGCAGAACAGATTTCGTCACAAGCAACCGGAATGCTACCCTGGGGCCCACTAAGGGCTGAATAACATGAATAATATGCATTAATGTCAGAAGATTCACGGAACTCACTAAGAGGAATAATGTAAAACTGTCGTGTACTACATAGCCCACAATGCACTGATGACTTACCTACCAAAGGACACTACTACAGACCAATCAGTGAAGAGGCATGAACTTGAAAAAACTTGAAAAGCATCACGCCAGCAACACCGTGAATTTTCCAGCACTGCCTTCGAGAAAGAAGCTGAAATGCTTCGAAACGCGTCAGGCTATGAAATTACTGGGCATGCATTTGCCGGTTGAAGAAATAAAGGTCTTTTGAAACCATCTGTTCAGGAGTGCGTCCTTGCTGCAGAGCCTTTGGAAAACAAATTAAACACGGCGGCCTCGGCCGTGAAGGACTGCACCACCCAAGAATGAAGGGGCCAGAGGAGCTGGGAACTTTACAGCATCTCGTAAGCAGAACAGATTTCGTCACAAGCAACCGGAATGCTACCCTGGGGCCCACTAAGGGCTGAATAACATGAATAATATGCATTAATGTCAGAAGATTCACGGAACTCACTAAGAGGAATAATGTAAAACTGTCGTGTACTACATAGCCCACAATGCACTGATGACTTACCTACCAAAGGACACTACTACAGACCAATCAGTGAAGAGGCATGAACTTGAAAAAACTTGAAAAGCATCACGCCAGCAACACCGTGAATTTTCCAGCACTGCCTTCGAGAAAGAAGCTGAAATGCTTCGAAACGCGTCAGGCTATGAAATTACTGGGCATGCATTTGCCGGTTGAAGAAATAAAGGTCTTTTGAAACCATCTGTTCAGGAGTGCGTCCTTGCTGCAGAGCCTTTGGAAAACAAATTAAACACGGCGGCCTCGGCCGTGAAGGACTGCACCACCCAAGAATGAAGGGGCCAGAGGAGCTGGGAACTTTACAGCATCTCGTAAGCAGAACAGATTTCGTCACAAGCAACCGGAATGCTACCCTGGGGCCCACTAAGGGCTGAATAACATGAATAATATGCATTAATGTCAGAAGATTCACGGAACTCACTAAGAGGAATAATGTAAAACTGTCGTGTACTACATAGCCCACAATGCACTGATGACTTACCTACCAAAGGACACTACTACAGACCAATCAGTGAAGAGGCATGAACTTGAAAAAACTTGAAAAGCATCACGCCAGCAACACCGTGAATTTTCCAGCACTGCCTTCGAGAAAGAAGCTGAAATGCTTCGAAACGCGTCAGGCTATGAAATTACTGGGCATGCATTTGCCGGTTGAAGAAATAAAGGTCTTTTGAAACCATCTGTTCAGGAGTGCGTCCTTGCTGCAGAGCCTTTGGAAAACAAATTAAACACGGCGGCCTCGGCCGTGAAGGACTGCACCACCCAAGAATGAAGGGGCCAGAGGAGCTGGGAACTTTACAGCATCTCGTAAGCAGAACAGATTTCGTCACAAGCAACCGGAATGCTACCCTGGGGCCCACTAAGGGCTGAATAACATGAATAATATGCATTAATGTCAGAAGATTCACGGAACTCACTAAGAGGAATAATGTAAAACTGTCGTGTACTACATAGCCCACAATGCACTGATGACTTACCTACCAAAGGACACTACTACAGACCAATCAGTGAAGAGGCATGAACTTGAAAAAACTTGAAAAGCATCACGCCAGCAACACCGTGAATTTTCCAGCACTGCCTTCGAGAAAGAAGCTGAAATGCTTCGAAACGCGTCAGGCTATGAAATTACTGGGCATGCATTTGCCGGTTGAAGAAATAAAGGTCTTTTGAAACCATCTGTTCAGGAGTGCGTCCTTGCTGCAGAGCCTTTGGAAAACATATATATATATATATATATATATATATATATATATATATATATATATATATATATATATCATAGCTCCCTCTGCACCTCCAAACCAGCGCACTCAATAGACGGGTGCTTAAAAACGCGAAGGTGCACTCGCGTTTAAAAATGCGCGCTCACTCCCAGTTACTTTCAGGAACTTGGAAAAGCACTCAACGGGACACTCCTGCGATTATTTCATCATTTAATGCATTTGCGAGCATAAGAAAACATGACGTGTTTCGGCGATGCCTTAATCAAATGTTTTACAGAATTCGCGCCAGAAAACGGCATATTTAAAGAGGCAAAACAAGAGTCACATGGTATTCATTCTCATGGTCATAGAAATGGGACAACAGAATGAGACAATCGTCTTTAGAAATCAGCCGCCATATTGGGAGAAACAATAGTTAAAATGTATAAATACAAATTACAGATTGCTAAACATTATACCATAAATGGGTCCCCAATATTAGTCTAAATTTATAATAAACAATTGTGTATTTACTATACAATTATTACGCCGTGTATCAGCATGAAGTCCCACAAACTTAACCAAAATTAAGCCGTATATCTGCTACCATCATTGCAAGATCGGCAGTGAAATGTGAAGAGGAAATATTCCTCCATTGCAAAGGAACAGCTTGCAACTGTAGATCAATTGCCAACTATATGGAGAAAATTACTAACATGTCGCCGTGTATCGGCCTGAACCTCGACGTTATCACTGTCCTTCCTGCAAAATTGTGACCCCTAACCCAAAGCCTCTAACACAATCACTCTATAAATACAAAAAAGATACGTTAACAGTCATCACACAGAAACAGTACCACAACATAAATATAACATCTTACAGAATCCTATATGCCTGATCCCTGTCACTAGGTCATATTACTCTATCCAGTTAGTTTTCCTATTGTTATTTAGTCCCCAAGATGAACCGATAATTCCTCGCCCACATTCATGCCTACGAGATTCTTTGTTCCCAGATCTATAATGTAACGTGACTCAAGCCTGCGCAGTTGTTTGATTCTATCTCCTCCCCTGATACTTATGGGGACTTGATCCAAACCATAATAGCGTAATAGCTCCCTATTGCTATTATGTTTTTCAGAGTAGTGTCTAGCTACAGAATAGGTGATATCATTCTTAGCTATCGCTCGCATATGCTCCAAGATGCGAATCTTAACACAATGAATCGTGCTGCCCACATACCGTAGGCCACACGGGCATTCCAGGCAGTAAAATACATAGTTTGTGTTACATGTGATAAACTTCTTAATGGGTCGGGGATTCTTAAGACCAACAACCTGATAGGTCAATGTCCTTCTGCTGCCTACACAGGCTTTACATTTGCCACATGGGAAGAAACCTCTAAGATCCCTCAGGGTTCCCATCACCTTAGGGCTAGTAGATAGATGGCTTTGAACCAAACTGTCCCTTAAAGATCTTGCTTTTCTAAAAGTTACTAAAGGGGCAGAAGGAATATCTGGGCCAATCACATGATCCGTTTTCAAAATGTGCCAATTTTTTCTTAGAATTTGCTTCAATTGGTTGGCGCCATTTGAAAAGGTGGTCACCATTCTAAACTTATTGGTATCACACTCATCCATTCTACTTTTCTTGCTTTTCTTTTTCTTATCCTGTGTATCCACTTGCTGGTCCTCTTTGAATAGGGTGGCCCTGGGTATATTCCTTACTCACTGCAGAGTATTCTCAAGGAATGCTTTATTGTACCCTCTAGTTACAAATCTACTGATGCTATCTTTAGCTGCCTTTTCAAAATCTTCCACCCTGGTGCTATTTCGTTTGAGCCGCAAGAAGTCTCCATAAGGGATACTTCTTACTAGCCCGGGGAGATGATTACTGGTAGCATGAAGGATCGAATTCCCGGCTGTGGGTTTACGGTATAGTGATACAGATAATTGGTTATCCACTACCCTGATCTGTAAATCAAGGAAGTTGACAGTCTCAGCACTGACTTCACCACTGAATTCCAGATTGATGGTATTTTTGTTCAGGTTATCAATGAAGGTAGAGGCTGACTCAAAGGAGCCATCCCAAATAATAAAAAGGTCGTCTATGTACCTGTACCAACTGACCACCCTGTTGTAATCAATCGGTCCGGGTGCTCTGGACACCTGCTCCTCCCACCAGCCCACGAAAAGATTCGCGTAACTGGGGGTGAAGCAGGTGCCCATCGCAGTACCGGACCTTTGATGGTAGAAATCCTCACCGAAAACAAAAATGTTATTTTTAAGGCAGAACTCAGTAAATTGAAGGATCATGGCATTGTGTTCCATAAATTTCAGAGGTTTTCTCTTTAGAAAATAGGCTACGGCTTCTAGGCCATGTTCGTGTCTTATCCTGGTGTACAGGCTAGTAATATCTAGCACGATAAGTTTGAAGTCAGGATTCCATTGTCGTTTCTCAATATGTTTTAAAAAGTCTTGTGAATCCTTGATGTACGCCGGTAAGGTTTTTACTAACGGAAAAAGAAAGGAGTCAACAAAGATAGACAAATGTTCAGTTAATCCCCCTTGGGAAGAAACAATAGGTCTACCCGGGGGGTGTTGAATGTCCTTGTGGACTTTTGGGATATGGTAAAATGTGGGAACCACCGGATTCAGACAACGGAGGAACAGGTACTCTTCCATACTGAGCATAGATTTGTCAAGCCATATCTTAATCATGTCGTGATATCTCCTGATGCTATCCAGGTATATGTCCTTGGGAATTTTCTGATAGTTCTCTGCATCTGACAATTGTCTAATGGCTTCCTTCTCGTAATTCGCCCTTGGTTGGAGGACCACGTTCCCCCCTTTGTCCGATGGTTTGCAAATTACCGTATGGTCATTCCCCAAAGTCTCAATCGCCATACGTTGTTCCGTGGTTATATTCTGTTTGGTGCCCAAATTCTGAAGTTTTCCACGAAGGATCAAAAGATCTTTATTGACAGCCTCCGAGAATACATCAATCGCATCCACGGGCAATTGAGGTAAGAATTGTGACGTAGGTTTGAAGGTGCTCACGTCTCTCACTTGGTTAAAGCCCAGCCGTGTGGATCTTTGTATCGGATCGTCATCCACGACGTTGTCACCTTGATCTTCATTATCAGTCCGTAATGACTCCATAATTTCAAGAGCGGCTAGATCTTCGCCAGTTAAAGTGTCAATCACCCCAGGTTGGCTGGAGGGTTTTTTGGATTTCAAGACATTGGGCTTCATTTTAAAATACTTGTGACGCTTGAACTTTCTTGTTAACTTGAAAAGATCAATCCGTGTCTGTGTATACTCCAGTTGGTTCGAGGGGCAGAAGGTTAGACCTAGCTTCAGAACTTGCTGTTCAACAGATGTAAGGGTTCTAGGTGTCAGATTGATAATGGTGAGATTGTCTAATTCCATTTCCTCCCCCTCCTGTTGCGTGAAGCTCTGGTAGGGACTTTTGGTCCTTCGTTTCCAGCCGCCCCGTCTTGTCTTTCTTTTTCTTTTTCCCCCTCGGGTGGTCTGCTCTTGCCACCTCTTAGCCATGTCTGCCTCATTAGCCGGAATTCCTCTTGAAAAGGAGTCGCAGTTGGTCTAGATTGCCCCGTTGCATCATCTGAGGATTCTCCACCCATGAGGTCCGATTCGGATGTCTCAATTCTGGTGGTGACCGGTTCATTCAGTCTCGCTCCTAATTCTTTGCGTGGACCCTCAAATTTTTTGGCAAACGTTAGAACTCTTCCCAGGGCATAATCGCGCTCATCACGTTCAAACTTTTCTCTCCAGAATTGAGACATCCGAATCGGACCTCACGGGTGGAGAATCCTCAGATGATGCAACGGGGCAATCTAGACCAACTGCGACTCCTTTTCAAGAGGAATTCCGGCTAATGAGGCAGACATGGCTAAGAGGTGGCAAGAGCAGACCACCCGAGGGGGAAAAAGAAAAAGAAAGACAAGACGGGGCGGCTGGAAACGAAGGACCAAAAGTCCCTACCAGAGCTTCACGCAACAGGAGGGGGAGGAAATGGAATTAGACAATCTCACCATTATCAATCTGACACCTAGAACCCTTACATCTGTTGAACAGCAAGTTCTGAAGCTAGGTCTAACCTTCTGCCCCTCGAACCAACTGGAGTATACACAGACACGGATTGATCTTTTCAAGTTAACAAGAAAGTTCAAGCTTCACAAGTATTTTAAAATGAAGCCCAATGTCTTGAAATCCAAAAAACCCTCCAGCCAACCTGGGGTGATTGACACTTTAACTGGCGAAGATCTAGCTGCTCTTGAAATTATGGAGTCATTACGGACTGATAATGAAGATCAAGGTGACAACGTCGTGGATGACGATCCAATACAAAGATCCACACGGCTGGGCTTTAACCAAGTGAGAGACGTGAGCACCTTCAAACCTACGTCACAATTCTTACCTCAATTGCCCGTGGATGCGATTGATGTATTCTCGGAGGCTGTCAATAAAGATCTTTTGATCCTTCGTGGAAAACTTCAGAATTTGGGCACCAAACAGAATATAACCACGGAACAACGTATGGCGATTGAGACTTTGGGGAATGACCATACGGTAATTTGCAAACCATCGGACAAAGGGGGGAACGTGGTCCTCCAAACAAGGGCGAATTACGAGAAGGAAGCCATTAGAAAATTGTCAGATGCAGAGAACTATCAGAAAATTCCCAAGGACATATACCTGGATAGCATCAGGAGATATCACGACATGATTAAGATATGGCTTGACAAATCTATGCTCAGTATGGAAGAGTACCTGTTCCTCCGTTGTCTGAATCCGGTGGTTCCCACATTTTACCATATCCCCAAAGTCCACAAGGACATTCAACACCCCCGGGTAGACCTATTGTTTCTTCCCAAGGGGGATTAACTGAACATTTGTCTATCTTTGTTGACTCCTTTCTTTTTCCGTTAGTAAAAACCTTACCGGCGTACATCAAGGATTCACAAGACTTTTTAAAACATATTGAGAAACGACAATGGAATCCTGACTTCAAACTTATCGTGCTAGATATTACTAGCCTGTACACCAGGATAAGACACGAACATGGCCTAGAAGCCGTAGCCTATTTTCTAAAGAGAAAACCTCTGAAATTTATGGAACACAATGCCATGATCCTTCAATTTACTGAGTTCTGCCTTAAAAATAACATTTTTGTTTTCGGTGAGGATTTCTACCATCAAAGGTCCGGTACTGCGATGGGCACCTGCTTCGCCCCCAGTTACGCGAATCTTTTCGTGGGCTGGTGGGAGGAGCAGGTGTCCAGAGCACCCGGACCGATTGATTACAACAGGGTGGTCAGTTGGTACAGGTACATAGACGACCTTTTTATTATTTGGGATGGCTCCTTTGAGTCAGCCTCTACCTTCATTGATAACCTGAACAAAAATACCATCAATCTGGAATTCAGTGGTGAAGTCAGTGCTGAGACTGTCAACTTCCTTGATTTACAGATCAGGGTAGTGGATAACCAATTATCTGTATCACTATACCGTAAACCCACAGCCGGGAATTCGATCCTTCATGCTACCAGTAATCATCTCCCCGGGCTAGTAAGAAGTATCCCTTATGGAGAATTCTTGCGGCTCAAACGAAATAGCACCAGGGTGGAAGATTTTGAAAAGGCAGCTAAAGATAGCATCAGTAGATTTGTAACTAGAGGGTACAATAAAGCATTCCTTGAGAATACTCTGCTGCGAATAAGGAATATACCCAGGGCCACCCTATTCAAAGAGGACCAGCAAGTGGATACACAGGATAAGAAAAAGAAAAGCAAGAAAAGTAGAATGGATGAGTGTGATACCAATAAGTTTAGAATGGTGACCACCTTTTCAAATGGCGCCAACCAATTGAAGCAAATTCTAAGAAAAAATTGGCACATTTTGAAAACGGATCATGTGATTGGCCCAGATATTCCTTCTGCCCCTTTAGTAACTTTTAGAAAAGCAAGATCTTTAAGGGACAGTTTGGTTCAAAGCCATCTATCTACTAGCCCTAAGGTGATGGGAACCCTGAGGGATCTTAGAGGTTTCTTCCCATGTGGCAAATGTAAAGCCTGTGTAGGCAGCAGAAGGACATTGACCTATCAGGTTGTTGGTCTTAAGAATCCCCGACCCATTAAGAAGTTTATCACATGTAACACAAACTATGTATTTTACTGCCTGGAATGCCCGTGTGGCCTACGATATGTGGGCAGCACGATTCATTGTGTTAAGATTCGCATCTTGGAGCATATGCGAGCGATAGCTAAGAATGATATCACCTATTCTGTAGCTAGACACTACTCTGAAAAACATAATAGCAATAGGGAGCTATTACGCTATTATGGTTTGGATCAAGTCCCCATAAGTATCAGGGGAGGAGATAGAATCAAACAACTGCGCAGGCTTGAGTCACGTTACATTATAGATCTGGGAACAAAGAATCCCGTAGGCATGAATGTGGGCGAGGAATTATCGGTTCATCTTGGGGACTAAATAACAATAGGAAAACTAACTGGATAGAGTAATATGACCTAGTGACAGGGATCAGGCAAATAGGATTCTGTAAGATGTTATATTTATGTTGTGGTACTGTTTCTGTGTGATGACTGTTAACGTATCTTTTTTGTATTTATAGAGTGATTGTGTTAGAGGCTTTGGGTTAGGGGTCACAATTTTGCAGGAAGGACAGTGATAACGTCGAGGTTCAGGCCGATACACGGCGACATGTTAGTAATTTTCTCCATATAGTTGGCAATTGATCTACAGTTGCAAGCTGTTCCTTTGCAATGGAGGAATATTTCCTCTTCATATTTCACTGCCGATCTTGCAATGATGGTAGCCGATATACGGCTTAATTTTGGTTAAGTTTGTGGGACTTCATGTGCTGATACACGGCGTAATAATTGTATAGTAAATACACAATTGTTTATTATAAATTTAGACTAATATTGGGGACCCATTTATGGTATAATGTTTAGCAATCTGTAATTTGTATTTATACTTTTTAACTATTGTTTCTCCCAATATGGCGGCTGATTTCTAAAGACGATTGTCTCATTCTGTTGTCCCATTTCTATGACCCTGAGAATGAATACCATGTGACTCTTGTTTTGCCTCTTTAAATATGCCGTTTTCTGGCGCGAATTCTGTAAAACATTTGATTAAGGCATCGCCGAAACGCGTCATGTTTTCTTATGCTCGCAAATGCATTAAATGATGAAATAATCGCAGGAGTGTCCCGTTGAGTGCTTTTCCAAGTTCTTGAAAGTAACTGGGAGTGAGCGCGCATATATATATATATATATATATATATATATATATATATATATGTATATATTATCTACTGGCAGTCGCCAGTAGATAGTTATAGTTAAGACCGTGTTTCCATAGGAAATCTGAAAATTCTATTTTGAATAACTTTGGCGCCGGTTGACGAATCCTCGCAAAATTTTCAAAAATAATGGGGCGCTCCGTTCAGCTCCTACCCTGAAAGTCTCGGGGTGATTCGTCAAGTGGGGGCCGAGAAAAAGGGGGGTCCCAAAACGCGTTTTCGCCATGCATTTTTCCATAGGACCTTTAGTCGAAGGTACAGCCCGAACGGTTGAACAGAATTACAAAAAATTTGGCAGAGAGGTAGTCCTCAGGTCAGGGAAGTGCCTTTTGCAGGTCTGGTGTCAATCTGTTCAGTAGTTCCTGAGAAAATAGCATTTAAAAGCATATAACTATCTATAAGCGCATATCGTGCGCGCACCGTAAGCGCACGGTGCGCGCACCCTAACGTGCGCGAGCGAAATTCTGATTGGTTGTTAGATGTCTGTAAACATTCGAATCGGTCGAAATCAGCAAGTGTCAGCCGCCATTTTGTTTGTTTTCAGTGCGAGAGTGGAAAAGGAAGGTGGCGAACGTGAAAAGGGGACAGGGTAGAGAGTTCCTGACCCCCTAGCCTTGGTCAGGGGGTCCCTGAAGGACCCCGAAGGCAGAAAAAAACATGCACATTTTTTTTAAAAAAAATTGCGGCGTTGCGCGCACCATGCGCGCACTGTGAAAAACCATTAAAAAAAACAAAAACATTTAATACATTGTTTATTGAAAAATAAATATATAAAACATATAATAATAAATACATAACTTAGCATTTAAAAAAACGTACAAATTCACTGAAAAAACCATAGGCTTCACACACGTTATAGTTAGGAATTAGCATCTAAAAAACCTTGCAAATTCACTTAAAAAACCATAGGTTTCACACATGTTATAGTTAGGTGGATATTTCACTCGTAAAAAACCAATGAAATTCCCCCGTTATAGTTAGTTGAGATAACTATAACTCGCGCGACCGCCACTCTATCACAAGGATGATGTCATCAGTGATGTCATGAGTGATGCCACTGACCATGTCATGAATGATGTAATATGTGACGTCATGAGCAGAGGATTGCGGGAGCGCGAGTTATAGTTATCTCAACTAAAACTAAAAATTATATTAAATATTATATGTATTTTGCATCTCTTTAAATGATATTATCACCCCTAGTACTGACTTCGAGGATTGGGACATTGATACAGTGTATAAAATGCTAGGAGATCTAGAGTAGTTCACTGTTTTCAGTTCAGAGGACATGTATGAAGAAACAACTAATTGTGAGGATATGCTCTGTTTTCAACATTTTGGTCATAATTTCCTGTAAAAATAAGTACTGCACATGCTATATTTAATTAAATGCAATGGGAACACTGCCCTACACCACCACAGGGTAGCTCACACATGTTTGAACAACAATTTGCATATTTTTCTTGTCATACTACCACAAATCCATGGTAATATTATTGTATGCTCAAACCAACACCAGCACAGAAAACCATGATTACTGACACAAGGCTGATTTTCCTGCACAAAACAGTGCTACAAACATCATGCATTGGCCTGGCTTATATGAAAGATTTAAAGACACCAAACATTCCCAAATTTACACGTTGTGTGAACTAGCAACAGTTCACAAGTTACACGGAGGAAACACTAGATACCATGCTTCACAACCATTCATACAACTCTTAATGACACAGTGTTTGTTTTTAACCTTACAATCTCACAAAACAGCAGCCAGTCGTTGCTAGGAAGGATACAATGTAAACTGTGTTCCATATTGAAAAGTTAGAGAAATTGCCATTTACTTTTGCATTAATACCGTCCGCAGATTGGATAATCCACATATTTATTTCTCTGCCAATATCGACATTTCACTTTCACTACTGTTTACAATATCATCAAGTAGGCAGATCTGAAGTGCTAGGAAAAGGATATGTACACAAGTCACGGAATTTGCCTTTTAGATATCGCTGTAGGAATGGTGTAACTGAGGTCTTTCATAGTGGGCCAGACTGTGAGAATACCTTAGGACATTCCTTGGTGTGCATGGAGGTTTCGCTTCTTGGTGCATGCAATGCGTCAAAAGCAAATTTGTCCTGCTATCTGAAGGGTTCTCCTGCTGCTGTGATTTGTCTGACTTTCAGATTGCATTAGAACGAGAGTTAATTAATTTTGAACGATCAAGGCTGCTGTGGCATAAAACCAGGAATAGCCTATTTGGTGATAATTTCTGCAGTTGTAACTTGTTGTACCCAAGTACTGTTTACACCCGTCCTTACAGTTAGGGAGGCAATGCTTTGGCCTTTGATAATGCTTTCAAATACACACTTCGATGCTTTGAGCAGACTGAAACCCTTGCTGTTCCAGAAAGATGTGGCCTTACCATCTGTAAAGGAGATATTTGATCATATAGTTGCAAAATCTTCTTCTAAGATACAGTCGCTACTCCGCACTAATCTCCTGCGTGTTAGGGAACTTGTGCAACACATTTGTAATATGTCTAGTACTGCAGAAGTGGCACACTTTTTAAAGAAAATAGGCTCTGGCTTGGTTGGTATCTTCCAGAGAGTCTTGGCAGTTATTCCATCATTCATGCACTCCCTGCTGGGAAGCACTTTTCGAGGTCTTCCACTTGTCCTTTTCCTGATTGTCAGGACTGTGCTTTTATTTTTTCTGCTCTGCAATGGATGTCCCATTAAGAGGCCAAATGGAAATAGAATTACCACATGTGCTTCTGAGTCGTGAATGCACGATACAGTGCTTTGGCACACCCTTGCTTCAGGAACTGAATGAAACACTGGTTCTCATTCTTTTGGCCTGTGCGGTTACACTGCGTGCAGCCCGTATTCCGCTGTCTTCTGTGTTCTTTTGAGTGTGAACTGGAGTATGCCTTGAAACACAACTGGTTCAGTCTTTGGACATTGACCTATTGGTGCACCCGTTAGCGGCCCACTTGTTCTGTTGTACCTTGCGCTTAACATTGCACCTAAATGCATACTACAAGCTCTCCTTGGATGCTTA
Source organism: Triturus cristatus (assembly GCF_964204655.1). Lineage (NCBI taxonomy): Eukaryota > Metazoa > Chordata > Amphibia > Caudata > Salamandridae > Triturus > Triturus cristatus. Next base: position 1,456,493,550 of record NC_140589.1, on the reverse strand, counting down.
TGCTCCTAGTGATCTGGATCTTGACTCAAATACTGCGTATCTCGCTATGGCTACTCCTCCTTTGGCAGCTGCTAAAGTGGATAGATGGGAACATTTTTGCTCCATGAATCTCTATAATTTATCTATCATATCATAATATCTATGTTCAACCTTTAGCGGCAGTAGCCAGCAGCAGGGGTCTGACCATGGTCTCCTACGCTGACGATACTCAGTTGGCGGTGGCACTGTCTAATAACACCGAGCAGGACGCCCTTAAGTTTCAGGGTGACCTTGCGGCAGTGGCCGAGTGGATGAACAGCAACTGCCTCCAACTGAATTCCACCAAGTCAGAGGTACTGTTAGTAGGTAAGGACCATGGTCGGTGGAGTGAGCTCTGGTGGCCAGCCAGCCTAGGTATACCCCCTTCCCCAAAACAGGCAGTAAAAAACTTAGGGGTTTGGTTGGACTCTTCTTTAATCTATCGAGTCCAAACAAAAAAATGGCAGGGACCTGTTTTGGCCTCTTACGGGGGCTTAGACCCTTGCTGGGTTTTTTTGACGCATCTACGCGTCAGGTCATCATTCAGGTGACGGTTATGTCGAGACTCGATTATGCATGTTCCCTCTATCTAGGGTCCAACAAAGCAGAGGTCTCGAGGTTGCAAAGGGCACAAAATGCAGCAGCAAGAACACTCTTAGGTCTGCGCAAATCCTGCTCTGTGTCAAAAGCCATCCGCCGTCTTCACTGGTTACCTGTGGCCAGACGCATTGAATTCAAAACCCTATATATCTATTTTGAAACTGGCCACTCCTCCAATCCTGGCTGATCTTCTGCTGCCATACGCCCCTACACGGCCTCTCCGCTCACAGGGTCAGCACTTGGTGGTGGTTCCCCGGACACGTGGAGTTAGGGCTGGTGGCCGCTCTTTTCGTTACAGAGCCGCCACTCTCTGGAACTCACTCCCTGGGCAGATCTGTGGCCTTGATAATTATTTAGCATTCAAAAAGGCCATTAAGACTTATCTTTTCTCTGCATCTTAGTCCTTGCCTGCTTTTTTTGCTCTGTCAGTCTTTCCTGCAATAGCGCCGGGACGCCCCTTCGCTGGGGCAGCCGTCGCGCTTTATAAGACAATAACATAATCTGATTGGATCGTGCCTCTGGGAGCATTGTCTATGGTGGCTGGAAACAGAAATGTTTTGTCTACCTCTTAGAACACATTAACAATCTGGCACTTACAAGCTGTGGGACACTTTTTAATTCACCTTTGTTTTATGTTAAATTGTTTTTGCTTTTAATGCATTCTAATGATGGTCAGTAAAGGTTTTCTCTATGGTCTTTGTTATTAAAGAAGTATGATGCTTTTTTAGATTTTAGTAAGGGTTCCTTTTGTACTGATTGACCCTCATATTTTACCACTTGTGTAGGGAATCGGGATAGCTTTCATCGACTTACGTCCAAGGAGTGGGTGTCATTTGGTCAGAATAGGCCTGGGTAGAAACGCTGCTATTTTACCTGCTTACATTTCTTAAGTTGGCTTCCCTTTTACACACAGTAACTTTTGACATACATTTGCATGCATACCCATGAAGGATAACATTCTCTGAATCTGCATTGCTCACATTTCCACTTCATAGGCACAGTATCAAGATACCTTGAACATTGAGTACAAGGGATAAAGTTCCCTGCACAAATGTTATTTATGTTATTGTCCGTCAGGCGACAACACTATCCAACTAGCATCAATAACTGCGTCCTGAAAGGGGTTGCAACATGGCTACATTGTTTTTATTGTTATGTATACAGAACAACTTCCTTCTTTGGGCAGAGGAGCACTAAGCTGACACAGTGAGGTCACATTATGTCAGAATTTCAGCTTAGCTGATTCCTCCATACCAACATGATGGATCTCCAGTTCTACACCAAGACAGGCAGCGTCATGACACTTACCCACAGATAATGGGGAGTAATTCCACCCTGGCAGGGATTTGGCAGATTACCCACCCTAGTAAAAACTAGGTAAGTGAGCGCTAGGTAGGAGAACAACTAAACACAGTTCTTATATTCCTGCATGTCTTCACTGTCTTAGCACAATGGTGTAAATGTTAAGTCTTTTCACTGTTCTTGTGATGCTAATGATGCTAATCTGCTTCTTTCTACTATTTATCACAGCACATGTATTTTATGCAAGAATCACAATGCTTCAATTAATAGTTTAAAGGCTTGCTGAGTATTTCTTGTATACTTCTTTGGGTATGCATGAGAGTCCAAACAAAAAGGTTCTTGATCTGTTACCACGATTTCCTTTGGGGATCAGGGTTGTCATGTTCTATGGTTGCACACACATTTGTTGCCCTGTAGGGTTAGGGGTAAAGATGGTGCACTGTGGTTAACAGGGACATAGGCCAACATACCCTGAGTGTGTGCACGGAATCAGTCTGGCACAATCCTGACGTTTGTGTTGTCTGACAAATGCACAGTTTTACTGAGGGAGGCACAAGTTGTGCGACAGACTTTGGCATGACGGAACAACATTTACCCAAAGCCTATGCAAAAAATAGAGTTATATTGAGCATGCACTTGCCAAAATAATGCTTAGGCTGCAAATTAGCTCGTTTGAACATTGTAAAATTCACGGTATTGGTACTGTCCATAGTTGCTCTGTTATAAAATCCTCATTTCCGTAACCCTTTTATTGGTCAATTTCTTTATGGAGTTTGAATAATTGTGTTCCTGAAAGTATTTGTATCTGAAATCTATTGCTTTAGCTCAGGTTCTGAAAAACATATTGGGGTTTCAGCTGAGAAGGTGAATATTCTGATCTCAGTTCTATGGAAAGCACTAGTCAACTGAGGACAATGTCACTCAAATTCACCTTTTGTGCATGACTCCTTTATCGACAAACCACGGCTGGGCTCCTAGTCCTTATCTCCAATTAATTCTGTGAGCTGGGTGACTTTGAGCAGGGTGAAACAATTGTCTTTCATTTACAGATGTGTTCAATAAGAGAAGCATACAAGCACAGTATGTTAGTCTAGGTCAGGGTTCTCCATAGTCGGTCCTGGAGGGCCGGATCCATGCCAGATTATAAAGATAACTACATTTATCTAAATGGGGATATGCTAAAAATCTGGCATGGATCCGTCCCTCCAGGACTGATTTTGGAGAACCCTGGTCTAGGTGAACCGGAATCTTAAAAATAATTGTACTTTCTGTTTTAATAGATCTTATGACACTGACGATATCTGCAATGATTCATCTCTCATCTTAATTTCAGTCATTTATTGCTTATCACTCGATGAGAGCAGATGCTGCGAAATAATAGAGTTTGATATTGGGTAGGGCCTACCTTCCTCTTTTGAGAGACAAATACTACTAATGGCAAGCTTTTATTATTCCAAATACATTGAGGAAGGTATTTATGTGCATAACAAATTCGGCATATAAAACACTTGGAAAACTAGCTCTGAGAAAAACAAAATGTGGTAAAATCAACATTTTAATTAGCGCAGTATGCCGCATTGTTAACATGGGAAACATGTTTTACATATCTAAAAGAGAATTAACCTATTTGAGGAGAGGCATGAAAGTTATACTTTAGAGGTCTTTATATTTCTCATTAACATTGATACCTGAATAGCTTTTGGGTTTCTTTGAATAACCTACACTAATTTAGGTCAGGAAGTGCCTCTTTCGAACTACTGATTTACATTGGGTGGACACATGGCCAGTTATAACTGCCCGTAAGCGGTGCCATGAAAAACGTAAGCGGCGGTAAACATTCTTGAATGGTCCCCACACCATGAGAGAATGCTCCCATGACAAGGGGGTCATTGTTCGTATTATTTTCAACAAAAAATCCCGCATTGGTATTTTTCTTTTTGAAAAAAAAAAAAGGTTTTGTGTAAAGTACTCTGCCATGGCAACTGTAATTTCTCAGTCCATCAATAAAGAAATCATCCTCTAAATCATTAAAAGGTTGAGGGTCTTTTTCTATGAGACCATGGGGTCTGACTAATGTAAATAATTTCTCATTTATCTAGCAGTAGACCGAAACCCAGCTCCTTTTCTCATGGGAGCATAAAGACAAACATTTAGCATTCCACTGTTTTGAAACAACTATGGCTAACTCTTTATGCATCGCCCCCCTAGAAGAAAAAAACATGATCTGCCTATGCTGTATACTTTGTGAACATATGGTTATCTTTTAGTTCAAATTTAAATCAGTGAGTTTACCATAAAAACATGATGATTTATTATGACAAAAATTCCAGGATCCTAGATCTTTGAATTTTTGCTAGCTATTAAAACCATTGGAGTTAAATGAAATTATTTGATCTAACCTCATACTGTGACTCATGGTGCATATCTGGAGAATGATGGTTTAGGAATATCGATCAACATTGTAACCAAATAATCTGTTAAATTAATTCTCTGTATTCCAAAAAGCATTTAGTCTTTTTTGTGTGTGCTGTAAACTGCACCTGTTTCTTTTCTTTTGTTATACCTTGGCAATTGAAGTTACTCATTTAACCACACAAACCCCCCCAGCCCTGCCTCTCTTTCCCACCTATTTCATGCCTCCCCGGCTCAGTGGCAAAGCTTGCACGTGCAACCTTCTTAGCATACTCCTAAGAGCGATAGGTGGCGTGGAATGCACTCATTCTCCAGATCCTGACTCCCCCCATTATGAGGGAAATTACATTGGTCAATAATCTTGCCAATCACAAGCTAAGTTTGAACACAATTTGATGAGTTATGAGTGCTCTTCTAAAATTCGGATTGCTTCTTGCATTTGTGACTTAGGGGCTCATTACGATAGTGGAAAAATAGCCACCGCCGGGCCGGCGGTGGCGATCTTTCCGCCATCGACATTAGATTTACCCCCTGCCACATTATGATGGCGGTGGGTATCACGGCGGACAGAAAGTCTGTCCGTCGCTTTTCCGCCGGAAGCAATTGTCACGACAGAAGCCAGCCTCACAGTGACAGTTGAACCGCCATTGAAAGGCTGGTGGAGAATGTCTTCAGGGGCCCGTTGCGGGCCCCCCTTGTGTTGGGGGGAAGTGTGGGTGCACTGGGGGGTATTTCACTGCACCAAATGGCAGGCATAGTGTAGTGCCTGCCACATAGCGCCGTGAAATGCACAACATGCTCTTTTTAACATTGCGGCGGTGCTGCTGTCAGCAGCCACCGCCGCAATGTTAAAGGTGCGGAATCCGACCGCAGCGGTGGCGGTCCCATCCTAATTGTATATGCGGTACCGCCGCACGCATGGCGGTCAGACCCAATCACCGCTACAGTATAGTTTGAGGCGGAGATCAATGTCTTGGTACTTTGAAGGGAACACAGTGTGATCTCATGATGGTTAAATCACTCAGAAAGTATGTAAGAATAAAACCTGATCAACTCTGAGCATAGATCTACTGCATTTGTTTCTGACTTTCAAGCTTCAAGAATACCTATAAATCAGAGACTGGACCTTCTCACTCTATTTTCTAAATCTTCATATTTATTTTTGAGCCATGAATTCTCTTTGGAAAGTTTTGTAACTTTTGAACAAACCCTGCGCTGTTAATCTTCAGAACTGAAACTCATTGCTCTAAACCTGTGAGTCTATTCTCAAACTAGATGAGCTTTTCACCAGTATTTTCTTTCACAGTATTTGGGAAGGAGGATGTCTTATCATGTGCCACTTTTATATATTTTATTTCCTTCAAGATTAAGTTGGGCATTTGAAATACAGTAACCTGTGTTCCAAATGTATGATCTATTATCAACTTAAATTCGATTTCTGGTGTACTTGTTGAAACAGATTGACTTAATATATTGTGCTAACAATGGTGTCCACTGAGATTCGTCAAACGAGAGTTAAAACTAGGGTTTAAGAGATGAACTAAGGCAAGATTTGAATTCCCAGGACTCATCAGTGATGGAGAGTCAGTTATCTTCAGAGGCGGTACTTCCGCCTGAAATAATGTAGACACCTCTGAATCAACATAAACTCCCTCCTTAGTAGCTAACCAATGTCACTTTCCAATTTTCTACTGGCTAGTGTTCATGCAGGATGTTGGGGGATTTTGTGCTTTTACTATAGATTTGTCTGAGCACCTCAAGTTGAACAGTTAACTATGTTTAGCTTCAAGGGCCTGAACCACATTCTTGACTGATTATCCTCCTGTAAACTTCAATTTTGTTTTTAAAAAAAATTGGGGCATTTTACTGCTTAAACTCTTTTGGCCTACCACCAAAATCTTATTTGGTGAAAGCAATGCCTTCAACGACTGATCCAAACCTGCTTCAACATTGACTGTATCTGCAGAATCACATGAATCTCCAGATTTAATTCCTCTACAAGAAGTTGTAATTTCAAAAGATGCTACTACACCTGAAAAAAAAAACAGGAGTCATTGTCGTTTCATCTCTCCCAAAACAAAGATGTCTGAAGTTAGCAGGCAGCACTCTAGACTACTTGGATAGTAATGAGTACAACCGTCCACCATATTTGGGGTTTTGGGGCAAGTTCTTCCTTTCTTTTGTGGATTACAATGCTGATTATCATTTTAAGAATGGTGCATGGCCATTCTTTTCCAGACTATTTGCCACCATCTCCTGTTATGCAACAGCTACATCCACATCCATCATCATATCATGAGGCAAGGAGCTACAATGCTGTTAACATCACTGCTTCTCCATTACCTAAAGGCATTGTTTAGGAAGGGGCATCTACCAGATCTTGGGACTAATGGAAGTAGTGCAGATACCACTTGTTCTGCGTAATTCATTGGATGACATTGTTTTCTGATGCTTTTTAAAGTTTGTGGGATATAAAAAGAGACAAGCAGCTCCTCATTGAAATAGATATTGGCTAGATCATTGCACTTATTTTCATAGGAGAGGCCTGCAGCAAAATAGATTCTATAGTTTGTTTTTGCTGCACTGTGATATTTTGGGGAATCAAAACATTGGCAAGTTTTCTGATGCCTTCTGAACAAGAACAGAAGTGAAGAAATCCAGAAGAAGGTGGCGAAGCAGGAAATGCAGTACAGGAGAATGTTCAGACTGAGCATCTCATGTTGCCACCTGACTCTATTGCTTGTAATTTCTCACCATTCTACCTGGCGAAACGTGATTGTAAGCCAGGTGTGTGATGTGTACTTTGTACTGTTAGAATTTCAACAGGGAAAGCAGAGGAAAATATAACTTCAGAACATCATTTGTACTCTAGCATCATAATGTATGTCATTAACGGCAGTTCACTGTTTAAAAAATGAAGTGTAAGAGGGACGCTGAAAAGACAAGTACATATTCTGCGACCATTAAATATGCAATCCATGAAGGAGATCGACTGCCAGAAGAAAACTTACAGGAAGAGCAGGAAGACATCGCTCTCTGAGATATGTCTCTGTCTGTGGGATTGCATTGTTTATTGTGTTATGTTATGTTATGTTATATTGTGTTTATATAGCGCACGGCTACTCAGAAAGAGTGTCCCGGCGCTTTCCACATGCAGCTCAGTGTAAAATAACACAACAGACCAATAACAGACCACTAGGCACAAAAAAAGAAGAAAAGAAAACCTAAAGGTTAAAAAGCCAAGTCTTCAGGCTCTTCCTAAACTGAAGCAAATTAGAAGTGCTGCGTAAAACCAGTGGAAGCAAATTCCAAAGCTGAGGGGCCTTGAGGCTAAAAGAGCACCCCCCAGTGCGGGCCTTCCTCACACGCGGAACCACGGCCTTGAAAAGAGATTCTGACCGCAGTGAACGGGCTGGACGGTAAAAAGACAGCCTCCGTTGCAAATACCTAGCGCCAGAGCCAAAAAGTGCTTTATGCATCAGCGTCAAGGATTTAAACATAATCCGCTCCCGGATGGGCAACCAAAGGAGCGTCTGCAGCAGCCCAGATACTCGTGCTCGCCTGTGAAGGCCACAAATGGCACGAGCGGCAGAGTTCTGCACCACCTGCAGGCGCTGGACCAAATAATCCGGGAGGCCAAGGAAGAGGGCGTTCGCGTAATCCAGCCTGGATCCAATAAGAGCTTGCACAGTGATCCGCCTGTGCTCCACAGAGAGCAATGGTAGAAACTTGCGGAGCATCTTCAAAATGCCAAAGCAGGTGCCAGCCAGACCAAGAACATGCGCTCTCAACATAAGGTTATTGTCCAGCTTGACTCCCAGGTTTTTGGCAACCAGCGATGACTGTGCAGGAGGACACATATCCAACGGCCACCATTCCTGCCACTCCGGGTCAGTAGCACAGCCGAAGAATAAAACCTCCGACTTGCTGGAATTGGCCTTCAGGCTATTCCGCTGGAACCAGTCGAAGACCATTCCCAAGCACCCCCGAATACTCTCTCCATCAAATGCCTGATCTTTTCCGCAGGTGAAGAGGAGTTGCGTGTCATCTGCGTATGACACGATCTGGGCCCCATAAGCCTCCACCAAGGGCGCCAGAGGGGACAGGAAGATGTTAAACAACGTCGGGCTCAACACAGAACCCTGTGGAACTCCGACTCCCAATGGCGGCATCTCAGCGGAGCTCTGGGAAACCCAGATCGTCTGGCGGCGGCCCTCAAGAAAAGATGTAAACCATTTGAGCACCGTCCCCCTAAGGCCGATGTCATGGAGCCTGGCGAGGAGCGCCACATGGGGGACGGTGTCAAAGGCCGCCGACAGATCTAGCATGACAAGCATGGCCTTGCCTTCAACATCCAAAGTCTCGCGAATGACCTCCGAGACCTCCAGCAGAGCCGTTTCCGTACTTAAATTAGGACGGAATCCGGATTGGGATGGATGAAGTAGATTGTTTGTTTCTAAGAAACCAGACAAGATGCCATGCATATGTTTCTCTGTGATCTTCGCCAGAGCCGGAAGAAGAGAAATTAGCCTGTAGTTGGCCAGGACCTCGGCATCCAAACCGGGCTTTTTCAGGAGGGGGATCACCATCGCCCTTTTCCAGGTGCGTGGGACACTCCCCTCCCTCAAGGAGGCATTGAGAAGGGGGTTGACCAGTGGGTTCACCATCGCCGCCATCCTGGCCAAAAATTTGGCAGGGCAGGGGTCTAGCGGCGAGCCTGATTTAAGGCTGGCCAGCAGCAACAGGGACGCATCGCTAGAAACAGCTGGAAAGTCCGACAGCACAGCAACAGGCGTGGACGATGGAACGCGTCCCACCCCGGAGCCGCAACACCCCTCCTCCGACCTCTCCAAGAAGGAGGCCTGAATCGCCTTGAACTTATCTGTAAAGAAGCTGGCAAGATCACACGCCCACGAGTCAGGTGAAACTGGAAGGGGCAAGTTGGAGCTGGGGGTCGTGAACTCCTTCACCACAGTGAAGATCTCCTTACAGGAGTTCACCGGCGCCTCGATCCTCCTAGCATGATATTCCTTCTTTGCACACAGGATGTCCCGGTGATAAGCCTTCACAGCCGACCTATAGGCGAGTTTGGCCTTCCCGTCATACTGAAGGCGCCAGGCCCGCTCAGCAACCTTACATTGGCTGCGAGCCATGCGCAGCGCCTCCGTAAACCACGGCGCAGATCGCCGTATTGCCGTGGACCGGGGGGCCGCCCTTGGGGCAAGATCATTCAACCTTTCAGTCAGCCACAGCTGCAGAGCCTCAGTGTCCCGTTCCAAATCGCCCGAGAAGGGGCATGGATGATCCACAAGCGCCTGCTCCAGCATATCGGGCGTCACTCTATGCAACGCTCTCACAGCTGGTCTGGGCAGTATGGGGGCGCTGCTGTTCGTTCGCCCGTTCTCCAACACGGAGAACCTAATCAGCCTGTGATCCGTCCAGAGCATGGGCAGGGTTTCAATATCAACAATCGGGACCGACGAAAACACTTGGTCCAGGGTATGCCCTTTCTCATGTGTAGGACCCATCACAAAAGGTACAAGGCCCAGCGGAGATGTAATATCCAGCAATTTAGTTGAGTCTGAATCGTCCGCCACGTCCAGATGGAAATTGAAGTCGCCCGCCACCACACAATGCTGTGTGGACAGCGCCAGTTCGGAAATGGCCATCTGCAGGTCATCCAAAAAGGAACCCACAGGGCCAGGCGGCCTGTATACCAGCAGCCCCTTCAGAGCCTGGCACGGGGACAGTCTGAGCGTAAAGGCAAGGGACTCGGAACCCCCGATGGAATTCAGGGGGAGAACTGAGCAGGACACGCTCTTCTTCACCACCAAAGCAACCCCACCACCCCTTCCCTTCGCTCTGTCCTGCCGGAAGATATTATACGCCGGAGGAATGGCTGAGAAAATGTCCGGATTGGACGCCTCGCCCAACCAGGTTTCAGTCAGTAGAAGACATAATGGATTTTCCCTGACAAGGAGATCATAAATGTACAGGGCATGGCTACCTACTGACCTCGTATTGAGCAGCAGGCACAGATGTTTAACACGAGCCACTGCTGGTCGGTGGACGGTGACAGGAGTCCACACAGGCGACCAGCCACAGCCCGGGCAACGCCGTTTACCCTTGACACGGCCCGGGAAAACAGAGCGACAAGAACAAGAAACAGTCTGCAGGGCGCGAAGCGTCGCTGAGGTGTAACAGATCATCCTCGTCCGAGGCTTACCGGGCCGCAGTCCACCGCCGCCCCGGCGCCTCCGGGACGCTGACGGGCGCAGACGGGCGGGACTCCGGCACGACTCAGCGTCCCGGAGGCGTCCACTTGCGCGTCCCGCTGCGCGGGAACAAGCGACTTAAAATAGGCGCTCCAATAAGCCCTTAGCGCGCGAGTCCGCTCCAAGATGGCGGCGGCCGCCGGATCAAGTGCCCCAATCCAAAATGGCGCCCACCAAAGTTCGCCCCCGGGACCCGGACCCACCAAAGTGGTGGTGCTTCTGGCAAAAATGCTTTCTTTTAAATGCAGTGAGGGAAATAGGAGCGCGAGCTGCAAGCGAGAACTTAAAAACAGGGGTAAGGCATAGTCATCTGTTGTGGTGAGCAATATCACAATATTCAGCTGAAGCAAGTCAAGGAACACCATACCGTTTTTTTCAATTATCCCAAGTTTTGATTCCCTTTTGTATTTTTCTTTTAGAAATACTAGTGTTGTTAAATTATATCTGTTTTTGTTTCCCCCCCAATAATAATCATAATAAATATATGTCTATTAAAAAAGGTTTTTCTCTGATCCAACTTTACTAGTATAAAAAAGGTAAAAATATATGCTGTTTGGTTTGTTTTCAAGAGAGTGAGTGAAAGTGGGTAATGGGTCTTCAGCTGTGCACAGTGGGGGTTGACCATAGGGCCTAGCTGGAGGCTCTGACAAGGCCTTTTGCCCACACATCAATAGACAAACAACCTCCCAGCATAAGGTCTTTGGCTGGTTACTGGGGGGCTTGTCTGCTGGGCTCTGCCTTTACCCAGGTCCTGAGGCCAAAACTTTGTGGGTGCCAACCCTTCCTATTTATGGCATTTTTACATACACCCCAGAGGTTGGCTGTAGGGCTCTCCTTCTGGCCAAGCCTGTACCAACGTATTTGCGGGTGCCAACTCCATCTGGGTTTTAGCAAAGCAGCCCTATTTACCCATTTATCTTTTAAGGATTTGCTCAAAACTTGACATAACCAAAAGAAATATAAACCTGCCAATTGTCTGCCAAATTGCATGTAAAGCCCTCATATTGTGCCAATGTTATTAGTATATGAACATATTCTGACCTCGCCTTTAACTTTGTCCACCCCCAATTTGGATATGCTTTACATCTTAAAATACCTGTACTGGCTATGACCTGATAACAGCTTGCCACGTTTGATGCAGTGTCATCAAACAGCACTAAAATTATAAGCAAATGAAATGCTATAGCACCCCACCTTAACTTTAACCACCCCTTCATAGATAGGAACAAATGTTGACAAACCAATATAAAACGAATCCTTTGAATCTGTGCAGATTTGCCAGAAATTGCCAATGTTATCAGATATTGAGCACTTTTTGCCCACCTTTTTTAACTGGGCCCCGTCTTGATGGAGCTGCATGAATTAGAATATACAAAGAGTACACCAACTGCATAGCTTGCCAAAGTTCATGCATATATATCAAAACGGTGCAAACACTTTCAGCAAATAAACAAAAGGCTTTTCAACTAACAAGAAAAACAAGTGTTAAATGCTTCATGCACCCAAATCACATTTATCAAATGCTAATATTGCAAAAACTACTGAACAGGTTTACGCCAAGACAAAAAAGGCAGGCTGTCTGAGTAAAGTTCTATGTTCACGCAAATTTAGCATAAAGCTTTCCTCTGTATTTGCTGTTCCTCCAATTAAAATGTCCCGTGGGAGTTAAAATAAGAAAACACATTTTTTTGACCCACTTCCTTATAATTTTGTTCACCAGAATATGAGGTGTGGCAGAGCATTGTTGCTAAAAAGTATGAACACCTTGATGCCACTGGAAGTTTGACACAGACCTCACACAAAAAAAGCTAAATTCAATTTACCTTTCTAATATATAAAAAATGAAATAAAATAAGAAAAACACTAAAATTACTTGCGGACCTTCTTTATAACCTGACCGTGTGAATCTCGCAGTAGTTGTTGATCACATGAAATGTGTATCACCTTTACTCAGGTATAACATAATAATGACATAAAAGGGGTATATATCTGGAGGGGTGTTGAAGATTCTTCATCAAACTGGAGTAAGGGGCAGAGACATATGAAATATGAGGAAGAACATTAATTCATCTATCAATCAACAACCATAATTTTATGAACTGCTCTCTCATTTCAGTGTCTGTTTACATCTTCAGGGCTTCTGTCTTTTCTCCATCTAGCCGAACAGTATATTTCTGTGATTGTTCTTTGATGATCACATCATTTCCTCTCCTAGGGCTAGATATCTGAGCCCGGGGTACTCTGAAGTTAAACAGTCCATGTGCCAATTCGTCTCCCAATCTGTCAGCAGCCCTGCTATCCCAATTACTCTCTTAGGAGAACACCTTCCATGGTTTCCAGGACAGGAATGTTGCAAGAGCAAGGGCACAGATAGCTATATAAAATGTGTCTTATTTAAATATATTGGTCTCCTCTTTTCACATCTTTGTTTTAAAATGTAACCAAACCTGAAGAATTCGATTATTAAAGCTTTCAAATTGATCATTTGGGATCAAGGTTTTTTTCTACAAAAAAACAAATCATACTAGAACAATTAAAGTCTGATTGAGTTTGAAAAAAAAGTACCTACTTGTAATTCATATGTTATGTTTATCTTTCTGCTTTGTTTAAAAGCCTTCAGTATGACTACTATCAATTACCAGGACTAGTTGGCAGTGTATTTTAAAGCAACTAATTTTTTTTTACTGAGGGTACATGGAGTGATTGTACACCTCATATGAATGTATATGAGTACTTGAATCAGCAGTAGACTATACCTGCATATTTATGTCTGTGTTGTACAGTTGCAACAGTAGAGAATAATTCGGAGAAATACCAGCTCGTCTGTACTACCATGTCTCAAATCGACATAATGGCACGTGCCATCCACCCTAAACCTTAATTTCATCAGGGTGTTCACAGTAACCTTGTAATATTTGCATTAAATGACACATTCTGCTGAAAGTGGAAACTTTTCTATTCTTTGCGGAAATATGATACATATTTTGTTTGCAGTTTTATGTAGCGCAAACTCGACCCGAAGGTATCAGAGCGCTTTAGATGAGCACCAGTTGCATTCCAGATGGGTACATTCTTTTTAAAAAAAAATTTAGGCATGGGCAGATTAAGTGATTTGCCTAGAATTACAGGATGCTTGAGCCTCCATCCAGACTTGAACCTGGTTCCCCAGCTTCAGTCATACAAAGCATACAAAGCTAAACCGATATTAACGACTGCTTCTCAAAGGCTAAGCTCAGATTTAGGTACTTGTAGGAATGTATTAATTGAAATAGGTTTTCTATCTTCAACATCCTTTTTACTGGAAGCAACTAAAGGGCTTTCCCTGCCATTTACTAAAAGGTTTACACTTTTCTGAACTAAAAAATAGTCCCTTTCTACCCCGAGCCCACCGACTGTGTCATGGACAGCCTCTATAAATTTCCTTAATAGGGGCCATTTTATATCAAATTTGCTTACTCAGTAATGGTACACTGTGATAACCATGTGATAACCATAGTGCTTACAGCAACATATTGCCAATAACAGGTGTGAAGAAGTCATAGCAGGGACCTCGTGAGCTGGCACCATAACGGCCACCGGGGACCCAAAAAAAAAGGTTTGGGCTTCCGCAGCACACCCAACAACAAAGGGGGGGCACTCCACAACACCCCGACCCTGGGCAAAACGAGCACCGAAGTAGGTCTGAAAATACCTGGCCAATGGGGAGGGGGCAGGTGATGATTTGAACCCCCAAATGGGGAGACGCAGCCAGCCAGAGGGGACAAGGGGGTTTTAAGCGCACCGCTGCAACAGCACAGGTTACTTTACAGAGTTGGGGGGCGATGAGCTTAGCAATTTCAAAAGGAGTTTCCTGGAGAGGAGAGCCATTTGTCATTTGCGAAGCCGAGTTAAAGGCACAACACGGGCGGACAGGCTCGCAAAGGACAAGGGCTCCAATCCTGCTAAAACCGTCAAATTATCCTATGGTGGTATAATATCAAGGCACAATAGCTGAGCATTTGGCATCTCAATGAGTGCGTGTCGCAAACTGGTTATTTGGTGCATAAGAGGAGTGGCAGCACCCCGCTGAAATCTACTGGGGAGAGCTAATTTCAGGGCGGCACGACACAACCACCCTCGTAACAGTAAAACTCGCTCCCTTTTTGTGTCAGCAGCAGTGAGAGGGGGATGAGGACAGCTCTGTCAGAGCGACATGAGTCAGCCTCTGCAAGCAACAGGAAAGCCGGAAGGGCTGGGGACAGCTCTACCTGAGACGATGCAACCCAGCCCCCGGAAGGCAACACTTCCAACATTGACTACTAGGGCACGAGCAGCCTAGCCACTACAGAGAATGAGCATGGAAAACCACAATGCAGGTGACCAACCAGGCGTACTTGAGGAGCTACTGCAATGGATTCGGACAGCATCCGAGAAACATGAAATGAATTCTCTAAGGCCACGCCTGGACGAAGACCCAGGCAAAGGGCCAAGTGGCCAGCATAGGGGAGGATCAGCATGCACAAACAGAATGCTAGCCACCAGGAGGCACCAGAGACCCATCGCAATAGCACAGAGGAAGGCAGGGTGAAGAAAGGGCGCAAACAGAAGCACCTGCCACCTGTAGGCATCCCGGCGGCGGCTGGACCCAGTGGCGGAGCCAACAATACAGCGGCAGGTGTTGAGCATATTGGCGCAATAGTACATGAATGTTTAAAGTCAATTGCCTCCTTGTTATTTAATGGCCTAGGCATGTAGGGTCAGGGCATATCAGGTATGCAGGATCCACAGGGAGTGTCTCGGCTCCCATGGCACCTCCTGGACCCAGGGTGCACAAGACTAGGACAGCTGCAGGGGCAACAGGATGGCCCAGCTGGGGAAGTTGGCATGCCAAGGCCAGCAAACTGTCCGGCTGTGGGGTGGGGCAGCAGCTGGAATTAGTGTCTCCTCTGGCAGCTTGGGGCAGCACAAGCAGGGCAGGCAACCCAGCACTGGTGGGCAAGCTCCAGAGGAATATGCGAGGCCGTCACCAGGACAGACATCAATTCCCACTAGAGCGACCGGGCTGGCAAGCCTCATCCCGCTAGCAGTAAAGGAAAGGATCTGGAAGAAGGAATTTATCAACATTTCTTCACTACTGGTAATACCGTTAGATGGGCTGGATCTAACCCTCTGAAACAAAAAAGAGGAAGACAGGAGGGAAAGGAGATGGGGGAGAAAGGAGAGATATTTTAACAATTGGCTGGATGCATTCAGAATAATAGCATGCATTATTGTAGAAAGGTTTCCACACTGTGCAGCAGACCTCTGACTATATGAGTCCAAAATCCACAGGGCGCATAGGAAGTTCCCAGGGGATGCCTGGTTAGAATACAATAAAGGTTTTAGATTAAAAATGCAGAAATACCCTAAAATGGAATGGAATGAGGAAGATGTGTCAGTGTCCATCCACAAGATGTTAATAGCAAATAGCTCAGGACCTGGGCAGGGAAGGGCGAGCAGTCCTTTCGGAACACGCCCTTTAAGGGGAGGCAAAAGACTTATTGCAAACCGAAATCACACTGCAGCTGGAAACTCCCAACCCCCAGTGGTCCAGCAGCAACTTGTTGGAAGTACAAAGCCAACAAATGTGCAAGGGGTGCATTGTGCAAATTTCAGCAAATATACTCGCTATGCTGGGACACACACACCCAGTGTCAGGATGCAGGTGCAGCAAACAGCGCAGGGATAAGAAAGAAAAGAAGAAAAAGCACTAGCAGGAATGCTGAGGCTGGCAGGAGAAAACAAAATGCAGAAATTTTCAGATAGACAGTTCCCCCATCAACATCCACCAGCTCAGAAGGCTAGCCAAGTGATACTATAACAGAAAGACACAGCCGTATTGGTAAAGGGCTTTGAAGAAGGATTTGAAATTCCATTTAAAGGCCCCTTGCCCAAGGGCAGGCTAAAGAACCTGAAATCCGCCCTGGAACACCCCGAAGTGGTACGACAAAAAAATCAAAAAGGAAGGGAAGAATGGGATCAATCCCAAGGCATGCTCGGTGGGCTATGCCACGGTGGACGATGCTGTTGACTTGATAAGAGCTAGAGGTAGAGGGGCCCCTAAGGCAAAAACAGATATTGAGTCGGCATTCCACCTCCTCCCGGGTCACCCTGCGATCTTACATTTGCTAGGTTTCCACTGGTATGGGGCAACCTACTTTGAGGAGACAATGCCAATGGGCTGCTTCGTGTCCTACTCCTACTTTGAGAAATTTAGCACATTCTTAGAATGGGCCCTGCACGATAGGCACCCACAAGGAGGCAAGCTGCAGTATCTCAATCACTTCTTGTTCGTGGAATGGGCAGCTTCCAGGAAGTGCAGATACACACTTGCAGCATTCCAAGGCCTAGCTAGGGATCTGGGAGTACCTCTGGCAGGGGAAAAACAGTGGGTCCTGCAACCAAGCTCACATTCCTAGGCATAGAACTAGACACAAAAGCAAGAATGTCTAGACTGCCAGGGGACAAAGTGAAGGAGTTCAGAGAAGAGATAAGTGCAATGTGCAGGAAGGAGAAAGCGACACACCGGGAACTACAAAAACTGATCGGCAAGCTCAACTTTGCTGCCAGAGTCATCCCAGCAGGGTAGGTATTTACCAGGCACCTAACACAGCAAATGGCAGGGCTCAGTGAAGAGCATCGGCACGTCAGGCTAGGTGCAGGAAAAAAAAGAGACCGGCTCATGTGGAACTCATTTCACGCAGAGTTCAATGGGCTACTAATATGGTGAGAAGACTGGGTAATGGCCAGACAGATAGCCATATTCACTAATGCAGCTGGCACCGTGGATTTCGGGGCAATACTAAGGAGAAAGTGGTGCACGTGGTGATGGCCTGAGAGATGGAATGAGTTCGGTACCACCAGCAACATCACGGTCCTGGAGCAATTCCCCATAATAGTCGCACTGTCAGTCTGAAAAAGGAATCTGAGGGATATGAAGCTGATTCTCTGGTGACACAACAAAGGGGTGGTCCAGGCTATCAACGAAGGTACTGCCAGGTGCCCAGACATACTGAGATTAATGTGTTGCATGGTTAAATTGCAGGTGGAGGCAAACCTAGAGTTGAAGGCATGGCACATTCCAGAGGTGGAGAATTCAGTAGCATACGCACTCTCACGAGCGCAGATGGACAAGCTCAGAGACTTAACACCAGAGGCAGAATTGATGATGACCCCTTTCCCAGATGATTAATTGGGGATGGCAGAACTGACTTGTCCATCCTTGTCCAACATGCACTCACCCCTGACCCAGCAAACTGCTATATTAGGACACTGGCAGACCCAGGAGACACAACCAAGGCAGTGGAATGCTTCATCCTGTGGGCATATACAGAGAAAAAGTCCAAATCATGGATGCAGGCCCACTTGACAACTGTGGCACACTCTTCAAAGATATACACAGGGCAAGACCCCCAGCCTCCCACTACATAAGGGCAGCCATGAAAGGGTGGAAGTACATAGAGGGGATAAAACCAGACACACGGTGACCCATAGACTCCAGGAAGCTGACCCTGCTAAAGGACACGCTGGTAGAGGTACCAAAAGACGCATTTGAGGTAGGGCTTTTCAAGGCTGCCTTTACAACATCATTCTTTGGGGCATTTAGTGTCAATGAACTCGTGGCCTCCGCAAAGAAAGACAATTCTAAGAGATGCCTGCAGGCAGCTAATGTCAAGCCAGGAATGGCAAGAATAGATCTGCTGCTGAGGGGGTCAAATACAGACCAGGGCCTAGGTGCGACTAGACCACATAGAGGACCTCAGATACTGCACAGTTTGCTGCCTCCTAGTCTACATGGTGATAAGACATAGAGGGGAGTGTCCACTATTCAAGCACAGAAATGAGGACATGTTGAGCACATTTCAGCCCACAGCGGTAATGTGCCAAGCCCTGGGCAGAGCAGGGCTCCCAACCACATCTTTTGGATCACATTCCTTTAGGATTGGGGCTGCAACATTGGCAGCACAACACAGAATGCGAGAGGCCAGGATCAAGGTGGTGGGTATGTGGTGGTCTAACGCATATAAAACATGCGTGAGACCACAGCTAATATAACAAATAAAATACACATGAGAGCTGTGCAAACTGACACTGTGAATGTTGCTTCAGCAGGGAACCGTCTCAGGCTGGTTTGGGTAGTAGGACACTCATACATCAACCAGATGCATACATGGTGTTTGTGTGACTGTCACAAGCAAAAGGACAGGCATGCCTCAGGTGGTGGGGCCACTCAGGGATGAAGTGGAATCATCTTTTGGAGACCCTAAGGTTGTTACAGGTGGCAGCCACCTGGCACCCTGACGTCTTGGTCATACACCTGGGAGGTAATGACCTCGCATAGCTTGGGAGGAGAGACCTCCTCCACGCCATCCAGACAGGCCTAGTGGAGGCGACCAAGCTATTTGGCAACACCACCATCATATTGTCCAAAATAATCACCAGAATGGCATGGCAAGGAGCCATTTCAAATAGGGCAGTTGATAACTCCAGGAGGAAACTGAGCATTGCAGTCAGCAGATTTTGCAGGATCAATGACTTGGAAAGAATCAGGCATGGCTTGATAAACCCAGGATGCCCAGAGCTGTATGCCCAGGATGAGGTGCATCTGCCGGAAGAAGAAATGAAAGTTTTCTCGACCAACCTATGGGGAGCCATGGGACTGTCGAACTGCACCTAAAAGGGGAGGAAATAAAAAACAAGGAATAAGGGGGAAGCCACCGGGAGATGGGAGCCTTCCCTGCGGCTTTGTAGATAAGAAGGGGTACATTGGTTAGGGGGGAACACCATCAGGGCAGTGTGCAGGAGGAAGGCCACTCTTCTGGGGATGCCTTATGGCAGGGTGAGTAGGCTGAAAGGGGGAGAAAGCAGCCCAGACCCACAGGATGGAAGGGCACAAAATGGACAAACACGGTAGCGAGTTGGGGCCTAACTCCAGGGAGAGGCTACCCCCATGCAATTATCATCAAAACCTACAAGGAACTTTATGACCCAATAAAAAAGGCATGTATGATGGTCTGAACAAACTAAGATATGTCACAAGTAGGACAGGCAGATAACAGAACGTGATTAGAGATGTCAGAAATGATTTATGACCTGTAGCCATGAGAGTTTGACATGTCACATGATTTGCGAGTGTGGCAAAAGTGATTTATGACCACAAAATGGACTAATAACAAACTGTCAGGCTGATGATTTATGAGACACAGCTATATGCAAATCAGTTTTGACCCTTTGCCTCATGGAAACAGTCCAACCCGAACTGGGGAGAGGATGTAGCCTTACGACTAGAGCGGTCGACCTTGAAGCTGGGGAACCGGGTTCGAGTCTCGGCACCGACGCTCAACATCCTGTGATTCGGGGCAAATCACTTAATCTCCCCGTGCCTAATAAAAATGAATGCGTCCTTCTGTTATGAAACTGGTGCTATGTAAAGCGCTCTGATACCCAATGTCTCGGGTCTAGTTCGCGCTATAATAACATCTAAAAAAAAAAGAAAAACAACAAAAAAAAACTGCCAAGCCATGTCTTCCATGGACCGGAAACAAGGGACCCACATCTGGCCATAGCCTGCCAATTTAGGGCGAACTGAGGTGGCGATGTGAGCTAAAGAACGATGATGGATTCAACCCAGATCTGTGACTGGGGGTGAGTGTCTGATAAGTATCAGTGCTCCGTCCATCATCTCCTTGTGTTTGCTATTGACGCTTTACAGCATTAATCTCGAGGTTCATGCTTTCTCATAATAATGAAGAGAGTGAAGCCTCAGTCATTCCAGAAGAGGCATCTAGCCAGGGACAGAATGCCTTAAATTTGCATACTCTCATTTTCTGGTGTTAGCTACCTGCCTCTTGGAAGAACAGTGAAGTAACATAAATAAATACTGGGTGGAGATGGGAAAAACACTGAACAATAATGTATGCTGGGAACCATTTAGGAAGCTCATATTTTTGGTAAAACGTTGGTTCTAATGTAGACATTAGCAAGGGCTAAAGAATGAGGGAGTCCATCATTGATTCCATTCAAAGATTGCCATCTGTTAAACTAACACGTTGCCAATTTTCATTTCATTTACGTACATTGACTTGAGTTTCCTTCCTGTCATGTTTGTATCTGCAAATACATTCATTCATATAACATGCACTAAATCAAGGCTTTACTATCTTAATAATGCATTTTTAAATAACAGTGTGGATGTTTATGTGTGTGCATCCCTCTGGAAAAAGTATTCTAGTAACCAGCATCCAACTAAAATGTATTTCTGACAGCCTCTGGCAGGAATGATCACTGCCCAATATGCATTATCTCCAAGAGAGATAGAGAGGGGACAGAGGGAAGGAGAGAGAGTGTTGAGAGAGTGTGGTGAAAGACAGCAGGACTGGTTTGAATGTTGTTACCAGGTTTGATTTTGGTTCCCAGTCCAACCCTGCAGAGAACAACAGTTAACACAGATTATGTCAGCGTAGAGTTTCAGAGTTCACAATCCAACAAATCCACTTTTATCAGAACAACCTTCCATATATAAGTGATGCATATGTTTAGAATTATAACGGATGACCTATATTTTTTAAGATTACTACTGAAAAAGAAAATCCTGAATGCTATTATTATATTAGTCATGAAGGTGACTGCATTCCGAAGCAGGCTTGTTACTGAACAATACATTTAAATCCTATGCAAAACAGACAAGACCTTTGAGGTCTTTCATTGTATGACTTTGAACCTTGGTCTATATGATTCGTGAATGTGAAGATCATGGTATGTGGTTGCATAACTCACTGAGACACCTAAATGATAGCTCAAAGCAGACGTCAGGCCATGTCATAGTATGGAGATGATCATCCTCCTGACATCACTCTATGAACTATGGATGACTGAAGGTGAAGCCTGTCAGGTAGGACTGCTGGTACAAGAACTTGTGCTACGCAAACAAATGATGGACGTAATGCTGAAT
This sequence comes from Triturus cristatus, assembly GCF_964204655.1. Taxonomy (NCBI): domain Eukaryota; kingdom Metazoa; phylum Chordata; class Amphibia; order Caudata; family Salamandridae; genus Triturus; species Triturus cristatus. The sequence continues at coordinate 1,456,471,974 of NC_140589.1, read as the reverse complement.
AAATCATACATTCACCCCCAGTCAAGAAATCTGGGTTAAATCCATCGTTTTTGCATTTGGTACTAGAACTTGTAGCTACAATTGATAAGGCTGTTCATGAGATTCTTGAACCAATACAACAAGGGGAACCCCTGCAGAGTGAATGAAGGTAGAAATTCAGGGGAAAAGGCAAAATAAATACGAAAAAGGGGTCTCTACCTATGATTTTCAGAGAGTACAATGTATCGTCTTTTAGGTATATCAACACTAGGACTAAGACAAAAGGAAAAATACAGACAATTAATTCAGAGCATAATCGAGAAACAAAGTGTTATATTTTTTTATTTTTTAAATTAGATCGATTTCAAACAGATGAATTCAGTGCATAGACTGATTTGTAATTGATACAAAAAGACTTTGAAAATAACAGTGAAAATGCTAAACGGGGTCCCAGGCGTACTCAAACACTCGTGACTTGCCCATTCATACCGAAATCATTCCACACCATAAGCACTAAAATCACACATTCGCATATAAAAAGTGCAAATGACCCAAAGAATACTCAATTAATAAACAAAACTCAATATGTACACAAAATCATATGGAAATTCAAAATCGTGTTAAGTGACATATGTTCAAATTAGAGGAATTAGGACTTGGGTGGGCCACATGTAGACGCCGACGCGCGTTTCGGTGAAAGCACCGAAATGTTGGTGCCACCTTCCTCAGGGCGAACAGAACCAAAAGTCTTAATATAGGTTTGTGCTGGGACCTATCAAAAGTAATAATAATATGTTAAGATAACTTTATCAACATAGAACTTTAGTGACATTGTTTATCTAAGTCAACAGCATATATTATACAAAGGTCATTAGTCACAAGTGTTAACAGAACAACAAGCAATAATTAGAAATAATTTTCTCTACATAGAGAATTAATTAAAATGCGGGTACACTAGATATTTCGGAACACATGATCAAAAGGAATTGTTTTTTTTTCAGGGAAGAACGGAAAGGGTGAAAGGGGAATGTGGGGGAAAAAAAGGGGGGGGAAATACAAGGAGGGGAGAGGGGTAACAACAGGGATCATTTGCGCTCACCTGTGGGATCACATACAAGGTAAGAGCAGGATAGCTCAGGTTAGGATCAATCGATGCGTTTGTTTGGAGTAATTCTGCCAAGAAAAACATATAAGAAGTGAACTAATCATGAAGGAGAGCGTCCAGAAAGGGCGCGCAGGCCGCCACAGTAGATCATTTAGACGAGGATTCAAACTGTCGACAAGCTTTTGGGTCGGTGCTGGGCCTCTCAATTGATAGGTAAGTGAACAGTGCGGTTTTTTAAATAATGTCAGCTAAGAAAAAACATTATATGCTCGCTTTTCTAGTAAAGTAAGAGAATAAAGCAAAACGTAAAATACAATATGAAGAGGATCGTTTGAAACATGCATCCGTACCTCAGGGAGAGTGCCAAGACTAAGGTGTGCAAGGGTACGGATGAACATAAGATATTAAAGCACTAAGAAAATAAAATATACAAATGTAAGCACATTAGTAGTTGCGGAGGTAACATGGGTTCACCTAAAAGCAGAATGGACGCTCTCGAAATCAGAAACGAGTTCCTTATCACCGGAATTCCGGGTGCGAAAAAATTTGACTGCCGATCCTACAAAGATTAGATGACAAATAGGGTGAGAGTGACACGGGTGCATTCAGGAGAGAAAGTAAAAGGATAAGGGAACAAAATGGCATGACATAACAGACACTACCTGAGGCCTTTTTGTCGAAATCAGACATTTCCTTGAAAAGTGGTCACTTATTTCCAATAGATTTTCCAGGGACTGGATGATTCTGATAATAGAAACGGCAAGAGAAGTCATTGAATTATTGAATAAGGAAATCTGTGAACTTGAGGAGAAACTTAAACAAACACATAGTGTAGAAGAGGGCAAGAAGAAACTAGAAGAAATCCAGATTGAACTTGACTTCTTCAGTGAATATCTCCTCAAGAGAAAAACTGAAAAGTTGAGAAAGGATATTAGGAATTTCTCGCAGGAACGCGTTTACCCATTTTTAACCGAGTATTTCTATAACGCAGACAACACCGCTAATAGTACGTACTCCTCTTGGGGACACAAGAGGGTCATCACTTTTTCTGACACCACTGATTCAGATAGTGAAGGCCCTGTAGACAGTAACCCTCAATCTAGACAGGTAACAGATAGACCGATTTCAGACAATCGTTTTTTAGGCAATCGCCGGGGCAACTTCCGCCCCAGATTCCAGAATCGCTTCCAAAACCAACCTCTAAATTCTCCATACAGAGGACAATACCAGGATCCATCTTCGAATCCACAATACAGGAATCAATACCAGGAGCAAGCTCCTCCCCAAAGATACATCCAGACCCGTCAACGCCAGTATTGGAGAACATAAATAGAATCCCTGTCTTCAATCTTTCATCTTTATCCATGGATTGTTCCACCGTGTCTTTGCTCTCTAAGGGCTTATCTTTTGTACCATCTGTTGGCATCAACAAATTTGAACTCCTGAGAGACCTACACACTTTCTTTTGCAATGTTAGATTGAAAAAATACTTTGCAGATAAGAACCTGACCACAGATCCTGAGAACTTTTCAGGCCTTAAACCACCTTCCTCCTTTACGCCAGGACTCGACATGGTCGGCATGGAGGTCAGTCTTTTCGAAAAAGCTGTCCTAAATAAGGTACAGAAGGTGATTACATTTGAGTTTTGTTTATTAATTGAGTATTCTTTGGGTCATTTGCACTTTTTATATGCGAATGTGTGATTTTAGTGCTTATGGTGTGGAATGATTTCTGTATGAATGGGCAAGTCAGCGAGTCTTTGAGTACGCCTGGGACCCCGTTTAGCATTTTCACTGTTATTTTGAAAGTCTTTTTGTATCAATTACAAATCAGTCTATGCACTGAATTCATCTGTTTGAAATCGATCTAATTTAAAAAATTAAAAAATAAAACACTTATAAATTTGTTTCTCGATTATGCTCTGAATTAATTGTCTGTATTTTTCCTTTTGTCTTAGTCCTAGTGTTGATATACCTAAAAGACGATACATTGTACGCTCTGAAAATCATAGGTAGAGACCCCTTTTTCGTATTTGTTCATGAGATTCTTGCCAGCTGTCTCTTGGCAGCTGGTTTCTTGTGTTAGGTGATGCACACTGAGCATTTTGGCGATACCCAGTAGACTTCCCTTAGCCTCAGATTGTGAAGATGTTACTGCCAGCAATGCATGGTGAACAAAACAGACACCCAAACCCTTCCTCTTATGTTGGACGAACAAGGACTCATTTTGGGACAGACAATCAGTCCTGCCACAAACTCAGCATTGTTGTTGGTGAGTCCCCCTCTGGCTTCCTTTCCCTGCCAGATTAGCATACAGGAGCATATGAATTGGTACACTAAAAACGTTTATTATGTGCCATACTAAAGTAAACCACATGCAGCAAAATTGTAACAAACATCATTAACATAGTGGAAATAGAGAACATAAAAGAGAATGAAGAAAGTAAGCACCACATTAGTCTTCAAATGTATCTGCATATATTTTCTTCATAACCTAGACCTAATAAAACTAGCTTGAAAATGTGTTCTATTATGATAGATGAGACACATAAGATGCATACCTGGGTTTCAAAGCTGAACACAGCTCAAACTGTCATAGCCCATGAATGTACCAAATGTTAACCCTTAGATCTTCCACTTGAAGGACAGAGAAAGACATGGAGCCTGTGTGTGGTGGAAAGAATAACAATGACTGCAATCTTCGAAACTTCATGCAGTAAAACGCCTTCCGCTGCCAATTATGGTACAATACCATAAACCATAGCAGCTTTCTCAGCTCAACATCACAGGCAAGATGGCTAAGACTTGAAGAAAACATCGTAGGAGGCTCTCAGCGCCTATGCATTTTGTGTAATATGAAGCACTTGCCACCAAAGTCTACTAAACCAATTATCCATTTACAGTTAGATTGCTGGTTTTCAGTCAAGAAATCGCTGAACATATGTATACTTATTCACAACAATGCCCCCATCTGGAATAATACAAGCCTCCACATTGGTTGATGATCTGGTGTAAGGATAGAAGTAAGATATTTGGCTCATAAAATGCACTTACTTATGAACATTTAAAAATCAAATATAGAGCGAGCAATACATGCCTCAGAGAGTCTGAGGTTATGATACTCAATTTTTGTTATTTTAAAGTAATGCAGAATTAGTATTGGACTCCCTCATGAATCCACATGGCCGGTCTGAGCTCCAACTCTCATGGAGGAGATGAAATTCACCTGACTGTGATCTTCTTTATATTTAGTAGTCCCGTCCTAATTTTGAAATGTGTTGAGCTACAATTTGAGAACCCAAGAAAGATTCCAGTAGTTATACCTTCCTGCTTTCAGCACAGCTACTTCTTCTTCCTGAAGTGACAACACAGACAATTGCAACAAGCATTGGCATAGCCAATAGGTCTTGTCTTTGGGACCTTCAAAGTGTTTAGACATGCAGCACAATATGTTGGGTGCTATGCCACCAGGGATTAAGGAGCTAAACAATTACTACACACTGGGTCATGCAGAGTGATTCAGGAATACATGCTTGCCTCAAGAAACATTTATGGACACATTCCAAGGCTTGTTAACACACAGACAGAACGACAAGTATCTTGATGCAAGTCAACAGCACAATAACATTCTGTGTATGACTGCATCACTAGAGTATTGAACAGCCTATTAAAAATGCAGCCAAGTACTTTCCAATGCAAAGACATCACACCCCTCCTCCCACAGGACTCTCTTCACCAGGCACCCTTCTCTAGAGTTTTCCCTTCAAAACACTGCTTGCATGATCCGTTTACCAGCAAGCCCCTGCCCCATCCTCTGTCCCAGCCTCCTGGGTATTAAAGCACTGGATATAGCAACAACAACAAAAAAGTCTAATTTATCAGGTAGAGGGGAAATAATGAATAAACATTAATTGAATGAATTTCACATTGTGTTATGTAACTAGTGCTCATGTAAAGTGCTCCAACACCTTTGGGTTGCTCCAGTTCACATTATATAAACAAGTATCAAAGAAAATGCGATGGGAGTTGCCAAAACCTTGGCCTTAACTGTGCAGCAAGTTTGGGCTGCTGAAGGTCCGGTGATCGAGGATCGCTAAAGCTACAAGCAGTGTAGCGGGAGGGGTTTGGGGGAAATCCTTGCACTTTGAAGCCAGAGAAAATTAAAGAAGCGATTTCAAAAACAGCATCTGAAGCATCTAACATTTCATCTTGGTATTTGAATGGGACGGGGAGATTAAGTGAGAGGCGCTGAAGCTGAACCACCGAAGATGGGCAAACAGTGACACGAGCAGGAATCAAGGAAAAAAAATTGCCCCCCAAATGAACACATCAACACAGAAGCGTAATGTTAAAAGTAATTGGGTGGTGCTCTGTGGGAGGAAACCAAACACAAAAAGGAGGGAAAACAGGAAGGATTAACCACTAGCAAGCAAGAATTTTTGAATGACAATCAATGGGACGAATAAAAAGGCAATGGGCGGGCTGTAAGCCCACACAGTGAATACAGCATGTCTCAAAGAGCAAGTGCATGCGCTGCCTAGACTCAACCTAAACATTTGTATTTTCTGACATTGATTGACTGATGCCATGAAAAATGGTGAGTGAATATTTGAAATATCTCGTACGACCACACATGATAGACTCATTTTTGAATGGCTATCTCAAGACCCATCTGGGGTGCTACCAGGGTATACAGTATCCTAATTAGTCACCATATTATATTGAATCATGTGCTGTATACATTTATCCTTTGCAGCTGTCATCCATGTCTAGAATTGTCCAATCATATTCCTGGCTTCGTATTTGTGCTTTTGTCTGCATTATTCACGTAGGTGCTGATGCACCTGACTGCTGATGTAGGTTTATGCACGGTATTAGGTGAATGTGTATGTTCACTGAACACAGTTCTTTTACTCTCCCTGCTGTGTCCTTTATTTCTTCCCTCCCTTCACACTACTGACATTTACCTTTCTCTGTCTGATAATTGCACTCTTTTGTTGAGGATCATTGTCTGATTCCTCAATTTGGAATATACATCTAACTTGTAGCTACATCACAGTTATGTAGTGATATCACAATGCTGTGGCTTCTGTACAGTTTCAGTATGGTGTATAAATATTAACAGAGCATTATAAAAAAAGAGCCTGCACTCCTAACTATGGAGCACAGGTCAACATATGTCCTCTAATTACCCTCCTAGTGTCAGGGTATTTCCGCTAAGGGCATCCCAGCATTTGGATACTAGAATCCTAATTTTGGGATGCCCTTAGTGGAAATACCCTGACACTAGAAGGATAATTAGAGGACATTAGTTAGCCTGTCCTCCTAACTGTTAGTTGTGTGCTTACTTGCACAACATCACATTTGAAATTGTATGAATGTTTGCTAGGAAGACATGTGACAGACCAATTGTAATCTCTCTATGCCCCTCTCCCTCTCTGATGGACAAAACCAAAAGTATGGACAGTTTGAACTGCGTCATTTTAACTGTAAATATTTTTATTGAAATGGTGATGTAAATTATCTTGTGTTAATATATTTTTGTAACAATAACATAAATATAGAAAATTCTTTAGCAAATAGTGGCATGGAGGTGAGGCTGAACAAGGCTCCAACCAGTGCAATAATATCAAGGTTTTTGTCTTGGATGGGAGCAGATACTGATGAACTGATGAAATCACAGACCTAAAATTTAGATGAGTCATTTTTATTGTGAAGTTGATAGGTCAACCATTTGGGAGGAAATTGATCTTCTGAGTTTGAATGGGGAAACCAACCTATGATTCTTTTAGAGGCATCTAGTTCTAGGGATTCAGGAATAGGATACAAGGTAGAATATGGAACTCCAGTGCAATTTTAACTGTGAATTTTGTTGGAGGTGAAGTGTGTATGTTGTGGAATACTCATGAGCAGGTGTGCCAACAGACCTGGAGGGGTTTGGAGTTAGGAGGAGAGTACTTGTTTGAGAGAGGGAGAGAAAGAGGGAGAGAGAGAGAGAGAGAGAGGGAGAGAGAGAGAGAGAGAGAACGAGAGAGAAGGAGAGAGAGAAGGATCATCTCATCCAAGTGGGATAGCTCCATCTTGATAGTGTGGAGTTTCTTTTGATGAATTCAAATGAAATTAAAATTGTGACAATGAATGGCAGTAATAATACTGTAGGTATAATGCAGGTATGTGAAAGTATCCTTCTTAATGTATGTGAAAGTATCTTTCTTAAGGTAAAGTGCTAGCAGTAGTTGAATCCTCTTGAAATGTATCAATCTGTGTTCTGCTATTGTAGTATTATCTGTCTTGACAGGAGGTACATTGACAGAGGGAGGCTGTGTAGTGGAGCTGCCATAAGGGCTATGGTTACCAAATGGTCTGCAGGTCCAATCACTGAAGGTGATCAGGTCTGTTTTTGAATAGGCATTGTGTCCTTCCATGTTTTGATTGTGATTACTGTGACTCGAGCTGGTAGTACACTTTGTTAATCCAATCCCTGAAGAGAGTGTTAGAAGTGGGAGAGCTGGGGACAGTGGAGTGAAGGATATAGGAAGGCACGTTAGTGGTATTGTAGTCAGTAAAGCTATACAGCACAGCCTTAGTGCCAGTGTCTTCACTGGAGTTTGAAACTCTCTCAGGGTCTTCATAGGGTTAAATAGTATAAGCAGTCTTTACAACACAGGCATGACCACATGTTACATTTACCATGCAGCAGTTACCACTCAGGTAAGTACCAAACATGCTGTCTTCTGGAACAGTGTTACTCTGGACTTTACCACAAGGGTGTTTTAAATATACTTTAATAAGGGAATTAAGGGGTGTATACAGTTTTAAGGGCACAGGTATGTAAGGGACTTTAGAGTTCAGGGTTGGTTAAGTGCCAGTAGGTGTAAATAAGGGTGTTTTAGGGTGCACGGTCCCCATTATGAAAAATGCTGTGGTGTGCCCCGAGTGTGCACTGGGGCATCCTAGTTGTTTAATGTAAAAATAACAACAAGCACATGAGGCCGCTTGCTGATAGCCAGCGGGGACACAGGAGCCCTGGGGCTCCCCCCAGTATCATTAAACCAAAATTAAATATGTGAGTGTCCCAGGTGGGCACCAGGATTCCAAAAAAAATTTTTAAAGAGAGAAAAAATTAATAAAGAGCGCCAGGAGCTGTTCATTTATTATTCACCACTCCAGCATGGAACAGACCATTATGCCCTATGAGGACTTTTTATTTACATGTATTTATGCTGGTGGTGCCCCTAGAGGAGCCAGGGGCACCAGCGAGCATTTTTCTTAATTTTGTGGGAGGGCTGCAGAAAGTGAAGCAGCCACCCAGCAACATTTTGTTTTCTCAAACTTTTCTGTATTGGGTTTTTATTCATTGTTTTTATACGACCACAACAACAGTAAGACATGTAATGTTCATAAGTGTTGACATTATTTCAACCACCATGGTTAAGAGGGATGTAAGCAATAATATCCCATTTGAATCTTCTATCCACCTCACCTGCCATACAAACATTGCAGGGCAGATTAACAAAAAGTTGGTTTTGTCTCAGCTCAGTTTCTTACTCTTGATGTGGCTATCCAATCCACACTGAGACCATCGAGTGGGCGACAGCTATCGGACGGGGAAGTTAGAGGGTTATATCCACTTGGATGATTCTAAGATTGAGCCCCCCTATACAGTAAGTCTATTGGATCATTAAATCCATGGCCCCAAGAGAATACATTAAGTCTATTGGGTCAATGCATCCATGGTCCCAGGACAGTTTCCACTGCTAGCTGGATCTCTATGCTCTTCAGTTGGAGTGCAGGGCCCTCTTGTGGTTATTTTTATGACTCTCTTTTGTGGGCTGATCAATGTCAAAAGAAAGACTCAAAGACATATTGATTTTTTTAAATAAAATGTATTAAACATTGTTTAAGACAATCACTTTAATTAAACATTGCATTGGGTGAATTAATGAGATATATGCTTGATTATAGCTATTGGTGATTTTTTTTATGATAGGTTTTCTTTATATGTGCTGATATGTTGACCCATGGATAAAGTCAATAGGCCCAATTTTTATATTTTGGTGTTGTGATCCGTTGGAGAAGTCAGTAAGTCTGCCTTACTTAAAATAACTCCTTTCATATTGGAGCATCAAACAGTCAGCCTACTGGAGGTTGGGTGCAGGCCCTGGTTGCAGGCAAGGCTCTGCCCAACCTCACAGTGCGCACTACTGAAGGTCATGTGGGTTGGGTGCCAGCATGCCTTAAAGTAACTATAACTCGCTCCCAAATCATGCCCTGCTAAATACCTCACTTTTATGATATCATTGATAAAATCACTGCAACCTGTGAAATGACATAATTGATGACAACACTATGTATGGTAGGGGTGCGAGTTACTTTGGGCACAAGTTATAGTTACTTGAGATGACTATAACTGTTAAATTCCAGTGGTTTTGTTTGTTTAAAATTGTATGTTTTAATTGACATTTTCACCAAACTATAACATCCTTTAATCTTTACCTTATTTAATGCATGTAAACATATATTCACTGAATAAAACAAAGGTTAAAGTAATGTTATAGTTAGCTGAAATGTTCAGAACAATGTATTGTATTAAACTGTAAAAAAACACAGAAATTCACCAGTTATAGTTATAGCTTTCTGAAGAAACTATAACTCATGAACAACGGTCTCTATAACTTGTGCCCCCGCCATGCACAGTTTTCTCATCAATAATTTCATTGCAAATGTTGCAGTGATATTATCAATGATGTCAAAAAAGATGTCATGAGTGATGTATTATGTGGGGTAATTAGCAGTGCATGGCAAGGGTGCAAGTTATAGTTATCTTAGGTAATGATTTATAGTTACTTGAGATAACTATAACTGGTTATTTTCTGTTCTTACTCAACATTTCACCTAAAAATAATGTTTCTTTAACCTTTGTTTTATCCAGTGAATTTCTAGTTTTTTTTCAACATATAGTAATAATTTACTATCATATGTAAATCAGACCCCATAACACGTAGGCCCTGCAGCCATACCCCTGCATGCACCCAAACCCATGCTGTGCGTGATCTTTGGCCATGTGTGGTAGACCACAAGGCCTAGCAAGCCCTGCATGCAGCCAGTCACACTCTGCATACGGCCTTCAGCCAACCCACCAAAAGACAGCAACCACATGCTGCTCAGGGCCTTCAGTCATGCACGGCGGAGGTGGGCCAGAGGGACTGGCCTGTGGCCAGACCCTTTGGCCAACTAACCTCCCACAGGCAGCCACACTTATGCCGTGCACGACCTTCAGCTGTCTACAGTGGGGTGTTGAGCCTTTGCTACATTGTGTAGGATTAACTTGGGCCCCTGGACCCCATCCCCCAGTGCCAAATACAATTAAACAGGGAGGCGGCATGTGGGCTTCCTCTCCGGCCTCTGGGCCAAATATAATACAAAAGGAGAGGGGGGCTCAGAGCCCTTTGTATTTTAAAGAGGAGAGGGCCATGTGGCACCCTTCCCCGAGCTTATTATGCCTTGGGGACCCATCTCCAGGATCTTCTTTTTTTAAAGGGGAGCAGGGTACATGGCCCCACTCCCTGAGCCTCATTAGGTCCTGGGGATCCCATCCCCCGAGGGCCCTCTGTGCTTTAAAGGGGATGGGGTCCACATGGCCCCCCTCCTCAAGCTTTATTAGACACTGGGGACCCCATATCCTAGGGCCTTTTTTTGAAGGGAAGAGGGCTGCCTTGGGGACCCCAACTCCAGGATCTTCTTTTTTTAAAGGGGAGCAGGGTGCATGGCTCCCCTCCCTGAGCCTCATTAGGCCTTGGGGACTCCATCCTCCAGGACCCTATGTATTTTCAAGTGGAGGGATGTCATGTGGCCCCCTTCCCGAGCCTTATCAGGCCCTGGGACCCCACCCACAGGGTCATATTTTTAAAGGGGAGGGGGGCCCACATGGTCCCCCAACCCATGCTGCATCAGGCCTTGAGGATGCCATCTCCCTGGGTCATATTCCCTTTAAAGGGGAGGGGGCAACGCAACGTCCCTCCTCTAGTCTAATATGGCTCTGGGCACCCTATCCCCTGGGGCCTGCACTATTTCAAAGTAGGTAACCTGGTGCCCACCCAGAGCAACCACCATCGACACATTGGGGGCTGCGGGGAGAGCCCCAGGGACTAACGACCATAGTTAAATAAAAAAATCATTTTTTGCCCTACACAGGGTCACAACCAGGCCTAGGGGGTCAGGGTATCCCTACCCACATATGCCTTTTTTAAACATTTTTTCTAAGACTCAGGAATAAGTTCCGAGTCCTAAGATGGCTGTCACCACTTCCTGGTTGCGGTGGTGGCAGCCAATCAGATCTCAGTTTGAGATCTTTCTTCTCCGCAGATCGTCCGTGGTGTGATACATAAAAATGTTTTAATCTTAATTTCTCCAAAACTACTGAACAAATTTGCACCAAAACACAAAAAGCCCTCAAAATTTGGTGTAAATCTGTTCAGCAGCTTAGGCTGTAACAGTGTCTAAAGTTCCAATGGAAAAGTGAATTGGCGAAACGCATTTTTGATCCCCATTTTTCTCAGCCCCCACTTGAGGGATCACCCCAAAACTTTCCATTTGCGAACTTGTAGAAAATTAGCACTTTTTAGAATGTTTTGTAGAGATTCTTCAAACAAGTCTCAAAAAAGGAGCCTAGGGGGTCAAAGGGTAGGTAGCCCCCCTCTCAGGACCATATAACAAAGCAAGACCTACCCCGGAAAAAGAAGTAACAGTTAAAATTTATTTGTGCTCTAGGTACCCTATACTTGTAGTGCCTATCTCACTCACACCCTCTGGTGTTTCTGCCACTGAAATGGACAAACTACTGTTATACACAGCCCGTGTAGGTAGTTATAGTTACAATCTAGTTTCCATAGGAAAAGCATATTTTGATTTGCTAATAACTTTGGCGTCGTTTGGCGAATCTTTATGAAATTTTCCAAAAAGTTGCACTTTTTAGGTTAGCTCCTATCTTGAAAGTTAGGGGGTGATTCGTAAAGCATGGGGATGAGAAAAAAGGGGGGTCCCAAAACGTGTTTTCCCCAATGTTAATTTCCATAGGAAATTTTTCGATGATCTACAGCCCGAACTGCTGAACGGAATTACCTGAAATTTGGCAGAAAGGTAGAGCTAAGTTCAGAGAGCAACCTTTTTTTTTAAATGGTGTAAATCCGTTCAGTGGTTTTAGAGAAATTAAAAAAATAAGAGTCAAAAAATCAATTTCCCATTCAAAACTTTGTGCACGGCTACAGCTGAAACTACTGAATGGAATTACCCCAAATTTGGCACAAAGGTAGTGTGTGGGTCATAAAGCGACCTTTTTTTAAATGGTGTAAATCCGTTCAGTAGTTGCTGAGAAATTAGAAAAATAAAAGTTTTGATATCTGGGCGGAGCCTAAGTCCCATGCACGAGCTTCACTGTGATTGGCTGCCAACACTCCAAACCAGGAAGTGTTGGCAGCCATCTTGTGGCTTGGTAGAAGCGAGTCACTAGAAAACAGAGAAACAAAGGTAGAAAACAAGAGAAGGGGGTAAGTTAGAAACACCCTGACCCCCTAGGCCTGCACGGGGGTCCCATTAAAAAAAAAAAAAAAAATAGGCTTGAGTCGCGGGTTCCTGTGTTTTATTTTAATGAGACCCCGGGGTGGGCTAGGTCCCGGGGCATTTCTTAAAAAATAGTAGCGGGGGCTCGCTGGGCCTGTGGGGGCCTGCTGGGGTCCCCGCAGTCTTGGGGCTTCACTCATGTTGGGAGGGGGGGTTGCGCTGTCCCCTCCTGGAGCCGTCCATCTGCTTAGAACGTTGGCGTTGTTTGACGGTTCTTTACGAAATTTTCCCAAAAGTTTCTCTTTTTTGATCAGCTTGTATCTTGAAAGTTTAGGAGTGATTGGTCAAGGGGGGGCTGAGAAAAAGGGGAGTCCCAAAATGTGTTTTCTCAATGCATTTTCCATAGGAAACTTTAGACAAGGCTACTGGTCAAACTGCTGAACGGAATTACGTCAAATTTGGCAGGGAGAAATATCGTGGTCCAGAAAGCGCGCTTTTGTTGAAATTGAGTAACTCCATTCAGTAGTTTGTGAGAAATATCAAATTTTACAGATATCGATATTTGAGAATTCTGACATCTGATTAGCGGAGGGGTTACGAGCACAAGCTTGCTGCTCATTGGCTGTGAATGGTTGAAACTAGGAAGTGTTGGCAGGCATTTTGTGACTTAGTCTGTCAGCTCGTATCTCTCTGTGTAGAAGCAATTGGGTCTGTAGTTTTACCTCTGCAAGGCAACACTGGCATCTGTGTCTGTGTGAGATACCCCTTTCACGCTACTTCTACCCACATCACCAGGTCGCGGCTATGCCTTTTGAAGCCAATCCATCGGCTTGGAGCTCTGTGAGTCAGTATGTCGGCATGACCCCCTACACTACCCGAACACCACTGCACTACCCTAAACACTAAAACTACTCCCAGTACGACCTCTTACACCACTGTACTATTTTAAAACACTACTTCCAGCACGACCTCCTACACTACCCAAACACCTCTGCACTGCCATAAACTCTAAAACACTACCCCAGCACGATCTCCTACACTACACAAACGCCACTACACTACCCTAAACCGTAAAACGCTATCCTCACCACGACCCCGTACACTACCCAAGCACCATCCTAAACCCTAAAACAGTATCCACAGGACGATCCCCTACACTACAGAAACACTACTGCACTGCTGTAAACCCTAAATCTACCCCCAGCTCGACCCCCTTCACTACCCAAACACCACTGCAATACCCTAAACCATAAAACACTAGCAGTTTGTCGGTTCACAGCTCTGCGTTTGGGAGCCGTCAGCCCGTAGCTCTCTGTGTGCGAGCCGAGCCCACGGGCCGCAGGTGTCCCTCTGTGAGGCTGCTCGACAGCCCACAGGTCTCCCTGTGGTAGCCGGATCGCAGCTGTCACTCTGCGAACCAATATTGGGAATATAAGGTGGCACTTAAAAGAGCCTTTGTGTTTATTAGTTGTTGCTACATATAAATGCGGATGCACAGCTTCAGGTTATTCAGAAAAACTCGATTTCCCTGATCTGTGAAGTGTACTCCATCACTTCTGTAGATATCAGCCATATAAAAACGTATGCTGTTGTTGTAGATCGATCCCATTCTATGGTCTCTGAGATATGCAGAGACAGCTTTGTTGACATTCTTCCTAGATTTTTAAATCTGAGGACAAAATTGGTTTGACCAATTCCACTTCTGTCTTTGGCATATATTGGAATATACAAAGACAGTTTGAGGCAAAAGCAACATCAATTGTCTAAAGGTGTCCTTCATTAGCATTTCCAAACCCACCCCAGTCAATGTGCCTTGGTCGTTACCACCACAGTGCACAATCATGAGGTCAGGGTGTTGGAGATGCAAACAGGTTTTAACCAAAGGGAGCAATTGGTGCCACTTGAATCCTCTTTGCCCAAACCATTTAATGTTCACATTTTGTAAACCTAGGTCTAAGTCAATACGTCTCTGTTCTGTATACCTTTGCACCAGAACACATAGCTATGTCCTACTATCCACACTAGCATTTTGAAGGTATAGCTGGAAGATATGGATAGATGTCTGTAGCTCATGCAGTCCATTCGTAGAATAAGAGATATGTTTAAAGATGGGGAAATACTTTTTTTCTCATACAAAACGATAACTGATTGGGAGATGAAAAGCATTGTTTACTTAAAAGTGGGGTGCATATTAGTTTGTCGAAAAGCATCTTTGTCATTGGTTAATAAAGAGCAGTTTGAACGTGGAGTACATATGATAGGATAACATTTTCTCAGTTCAATCACACCTGCTACTTGCATTTGGAAGGCACTGTTCAAACTTAAAACAATGGTGGACTTTTAACCTGCAGGTGCATTAAATGTTTGAGAAAATGTTGCAAAAAAATATATAAATGTAAATTTATAAATGTATATTTACATATTCACTGAAAAAACCATAGGTTTCAGGGACGTTATAGTTACAAATGAGCATTTAAAAAACCTTTGAAATTCACTGAAAAAAACATAGGTTTCAGGGATGTTATAGTAACAAATTAGCATTTAAAAAACCTTTGAAATTCACTGAAAAAACCATAGGTTTCAGGGACGTTATAGTTAGTTGGACATTTCACTCTTACCAAACCATAGAAATTCCGCCGTTGTAGTTAGTTGAGCTAACTATAACTCACGCCCCCCAAATGCACTGCTGATGACGTCACATATTACATCATTCATGACATGGTCAGTGACATCACTGATGACATCTCAGATGACATCACTGATGACATCACTGATGACATCACTGATTACATCATCCGTGTGACAATCTGATGCACCTCCTTAAACCTTAACATAACCTTTGATTCACCCCCTGTAAAATACAGAGTACCATTTTCAAAACCATTGAGACACCAATACCAGTTACTAGAAATGCACTCACTAATTCCTAGGTCTACAGACACATGCACTCATTCACCCATACAACCATTCATACATGTAGTCACTGATCAATACAACACTATCATATGCACTCATATACCTATACAGACACTCATACACCACCACTCATCGTAGTCAGTCATGCAAAGAATCTATCAAAGTTCCATTTACTCACCTACACAGTTAAAAACACACCACCTCATTTATTCATACAGATACTAACGCATACTTACTCTCTTATATAATCACTATACAAGTATACACTCATCCATACAGTCACTCCCACAATCACTGACTCACATACAGTCATTTATATACTCCAACTCTCACATACACTGCCTTTTACTTTGGTACTTACTTGAACATCTACCATTCACTCACCAACACATCCATACACACACTCACTCACCTATACAACTGTTTCCACATGCACTCTTAAAGTCATACACCCAATCAACCACTCACACATCTATGGAAAGAGTCACACATGTCCCACCCATCCACACACACACTCAGTCTCACATACAATTACGCAGGCAACTAATCAATAACCCATATAGACACCCGTGGACCTACTGACCAACTGATGCAGCAGGTTATACAACAACAGACAGACTGATACAGACATTCACACAGTTTAGTCACTAACCCATGTATTCAGTAAGACACATTTAATCGCTCAATTAAACAGTGAGTCACACACCTACTAAATCCTCCATCCAGACACTTATACATCCACTCCTTCTTCAATACACTTGGTATATATATATAATACAATTTTAAATTTTAAAGAAAAACACATTCACTTGATGATGTCATCAGTGATGTCATTTGAGATGTTATCAGTGATGTCATCAGTGATGTCACTGACCATGTCATGAATGATGTAATATGTGATGTCATCAGCAGTGCATATAGGGGGCGCGAGTTATAGTTAGCTCAACTAACTATAACGGCAGAATTTCTATGATTTTGTATGAGTGAAATGTCCAACTAACTATAACGTCCCTGAAACCTATGGTTTTTTCAGTGAATATATATATATATATAAATCAAAGCACAATGTCTAGCGATAAAGGATAAATCGAACACTCCTGGATTTGCAAATGTAGATTTAATTCTGACAAGTAAGTCCTCTCTAAGTTTGGAGAAGACTTACGTGTCAGAATCAAATCTACATTTGCAAATCCAGGAGTGTCCAAGTTATCCTTTATTGCTGGATATTGTGCTTTGTTATTTGGGGCGACCGGAGCTCCACTCGGACTGCCTCACTTACAAGCCCCTGAACTCCCGTTTCTCTGACTGTATTCTTATATTTATAAATATGTATATATATATATATATATGCAGTGGTGAACAAGAGGAGGTTGATATCTGAATATTGGATACAAAATAATTAACTTTCATAGAGGGAATGTGTTGATCACATCTTTGGTTTTGGTGTCTTGTGATAATATGTTTTTTCTTATTAAAAATGTATATGTTTTTGAGACTAGAACGAGATTGCAGTGTATCTGTAAAAAATGCAATTAGTAAACTGGAGTCAGTGAGTTTTAATGGTGCCCAATCTGAGACTGAGGTGTCTGTCACGTACTATAGCTTCAGGGTAAGTTGACAGGGCTTTTATGTTCAGGATATTTTATGGTATTTATGGATAGGGCAGTGGTGCATGGGTTATCTGAATGATACGTGGAATCTGACCTTTTAAGTAATTCTCTTTATATTGAATTTGGTGGCTAGGTGCAAGAGGCCAGAATATTAGTTCTAGTTTTGAAACACCTTAAAGAAGAGAGGAGCCACACAGACAATATTAAGTGCAGCAGTTGTTCAGCACAAAGTCAAATTACATGTTATATCATTACTGAATGGTTAAGAAAAAGATGATATCAAATAAGCCATTAAGGCAGATTTCAAACCAAGTTGAGATCCAGTGTAAAATATGCACATAAGAGGTGGCATTTGATGCCTGGAAAGCAATATGAAGTCAAGGAGTATATACAGACATGCATGCAAGTAAGAAAGCTCTGTTGTCTTTCAACTTGGTTTGCTAAACTGATTCACTTACATGCAATGAAGGTAAAGACAAGATAAAGAGAACTATCATCTTCACCTAAGAAATATCAGCTGCACAACTCAAAACTTCCAGGCTAAAATAATCTATGTTCTTAACAGTACCACCAATAACACCTGTGTAATACATAACCTAACACATCCCCCTCCAACAACCAACCACATCACCAACAAATACATGATATGTACATATATATACATAATTAGGATGACAAGCTGTATCTTTATTAGGTAACACACCCATCCAGATACCATCGCTAGGAAACCCACCTTTTCACTAGGGTGGACGCAAGTGGTATAATTTCCAATAGCGTAATTAAATTAAATATAAATGACAGAAAAACTATGTGAAATTACGCAAGATGCATCTGGTGCTGAAAAAATTATCCAAATGGTCTGTCTGGGAAAAAATGTAGCCTGAAAACCTTTTGGGAGGGTTGATTTCCAGTTGCTTACATTCAAAACACTGCCGTTCTCATTCAGATTTGTAGTTTTGCATTCAGAAATTGCCCAAATGGTCCTATTGGGTAAAAATTCTATCTGAAATGCTATTTGTGTTGAACAATTACCTGATCACTAATTCTTGCTTTGAAATTGCCAGAACGATGGCATAATCTCAGTAATTTAGCAAAATTGTGTTATGGAAAATTAGCAAACTTACAAAAATTGCTCTAGCATAAGCAAAGGTTTGCCCAGACATACTTTTCACATGTTGGAGGATGAATTAAACCCTCTTCTTATTGATTGTCATGCTTGCATAACTTCTCACAGATGATGGCTGCTTTCTTGGTAGGAGCAATCAATAGCTTAATCATGTTCCACTCCTTACTATTGCCGAATATCATCATCTGCCACCATATCATCCATCACATCTTTCACTTGCATAGGATTGGAAAAACCTTTTCTCAGCTTTGCCTACTTTGGCTCTCCTTCTCACTTTTACATAGTCAGCAACCTCAAGGTGCTTTTTTGTTCTTCCCATTTTCTGATATTTGACCTGAAGCATAGGTCACAAATCCACTACCCTGCCAAGCTTAGTTGACATCACATGCTTCCCTCTCATCGAGACTCTGCTCATTAATGTGCCAGCTAGCAGGTACCTCAACATTAGCAGAAGGAGATACCCTCTGCTATAATGCGGCGTAGCATGTTCTTAACACCGTTTTTCAATCCCATTTGTCTATCAATGCCAATGGTAACTGGTCCTTAACCACAATTTTAAATACTTAAACAATCTATAAGATCTCTATTGATAGTAAGATATTTTAGAATGGTGAATACTAATATATTCTGCATAGTTCTCTATCTCTTCTTAAACTAATTGGGTTCAAATATCTGTTTCCATCTCCGCTTTATACCCTTCCCTAGTGGAAGTACTACTTACAAAATCTACGCTGCAGGCTCCACGACCAAGCACACCGGGTCACAGGAACAGCCTCCACTGTCAAGTACAGGAGGCTAAATTGGTCAACAATATCTATTGCTTGTGTCGAACTCAAATCATGGGAACAATGGGATCAAATATTCAACTCACCCTGTGTCCTACTGGAGCAGTGGGCCCAACTTTTGATCCTCCTTCTGGCTGCTAAAGGGAGTCTCCCAAGAAAATCGAACACTCTACCTAGCAAATGTACTAGCGGCCTTCAGCTCAGCATGCTATCACAAAAAAAGAAATTCAATCACAAAATCAGGCTACATTGAACCAGTCCTAGGTCTAGATTATGGAGGTCCAACTCAACCAAGTTGAGACTATAATACAGAAGAGCAACACGGGAGTCAGCAAAAACGGACACAAATCATACTGGCTCAAATTACACGCAGCTACTAGAAGAAACGATGGCAGATAATTTTGGAGACTGGTGAACGATGCTACTGGTCCTAGGCCTCCTCCTGCATCCTCTAACATATTGGAAGAAGCATGGTCTGTTTACCTGCAGAAAATGTTCGGTGGAAGCAAGACTGTATCTGTGACCCCTGAAAAAGATATCATATAAGATTGTCAAATGACCATATGAAGTCATGACTCTGGATGATGTAAAAAAAGTTATCTCTTCAGGGCGACGCAACGGAGCCCCCAGCCCCAACGACCTCCTAAAGGCCATCTTTAAAGAGAACAACTGTGTCACCTTTATAACTACATTCTTTTCCACCAGGATGTACCTAACAGCTGGCGGGTGTTGATCATAGCCCCAGTTTTCAAAGCTGGAAAGAAGACAGTACCATCAAACTACAGGCTGAGTGATCTGTTAAATGGGAAGGCAAAATACTTTGCCGAAAGTTTGTTGGTGGAGCTAACCAAATGGGCAACGGAAACTTCACTAATTCCAGTGAATCAAACTTGGTTTATTAAAAAGACAGGAACAATTACAAACATCTTAATGCTTACTTTATCAATTGATAAAGCAAGCTCTCACTCTCAGAACTTGCACCTCTGTTTTGTGGACTTTAGCTCTGCCCTTGGATGCGGTACAGTGCAACACTCTCTGGTGCACACTACAGAACTGAGGAATCTCTCTAATGCTCCTCCAATATATCCAACTATTATATACTAACACTTGGACACAGGTAAGATTGGGCTCTGGTCCAACCTTTTCAAGAAAAATACGCACGAGTACTGGCCCTGTTACTATTCAATTTGTATTTAGCAGACCTGTCAACAAATCTTAATGAAGCAAACTTGCACACCGCAACACTGTCCAGTTTTAACTCCTCCCACATGTTGTATGCCAATGACGTAGTACTAATCAGTTACAAGAATGTTGGCCTGTGGAGGATAATAAATGCCACAGCAACTTACCCAGCAGAGCATGGGCTCTAAGTCAATCTTAAAGAAAACCAAATCAATGCAAGTCAGCACAGGGAGAAGCCCACCACCAACTTTCCACCTGGAAGGTCCTATCCTGGAATCAGTGACAGACTACAAGTATCTGAAGGTAATCTTTAATTCAACAGGCTTATTTAAAATGCACAGTCACTCGATACTAAGAAAAAGTCATACCCTAATGTCTGCCTTTTGATCTTTAAGGAACACACTTAAAGGTTTGTCTCTCTAACCAAGTTATGGCCGCAAAATTTGTTCACTCAGTAGCGTATAGAGCAGAAGTTCTCAGAGTAATTGATAAAGCTACTATTGGCACTTACCAGTGGGTGTTCAGCCTTTCATGGCATACATCTCCAGCCCAAATATGGCTAGAACTTGGGCTACAGAGGCAGACCTTATCCAGTTTTGGAGCCTACTTAAAAACGTGCTACATATTAATAAAAGAGCCAGGAGGCAAACTAAGCAGTGTCTTGTGGAATGGTATATCTGACCCAAATAATGCCCGGGCACTTGAATATATGAATTTGACTCTAAAATCCTTACAAGATGAGCCACTTTGGGCCTTAACCCTCACTTAGGCTGCTTTTAACAGAGCAATCAATTCAGTTGCCGAGAAGCTTTCTTCCCTCACTGACAAACCCATGCTGACTAAAAGATCACATGCTTGGATGACAATTGGCCCATATGGTCTCCTGAAGCCACAACCATACTTAGGAGAACTGTATGGGTTGAGGGCCAAGCTCAAGTTATCAGCTGGGAAATTTTAATATCTTATGTAACTTCCCTGCCCGGTTGAGACAAACCACTATGACCTCATGCCGGTTGTGTTGACATGCAAAGGAAGACATCAGCCACATTGTTTGCACATGCCCCCTACTGTTGACAGAGAGAAAACGACTTTTTAAATCACACTTTCTAAGGAAAGGAATCTGCACGTGCCTCTTCAAGGAAAGGAGCCCATGCTCTGTGGGAAAATTTTGCAATTCATGCAACAGGCAGAAAGAAAATAGGCTAATCAAAATCTGCAGTAACAGGATACAATTTGTAGAGCCCACGTTCAGATTGCATTTTGCCCATTTTTAACCTAGCATCTTGTAACCTGTTATTGCACTTAGCACTTTTGTTTAGTGAGCCTCTCAGTTGACGGATTCAATTCTCATCGACTACACTCTCTGAATGCACTTCGTTCACTATAATCCAGTGCTGTAACCTGGTAATGCACTAAGCACTCATATTTAGTGAGCCTTTCAGATTGCTATCGTCGATGCCCTTTGATTGCACATTGTTCATTTTAGCGCTTGCTAATGCATTAAGCACTTTAACTTAGTGAGACTTTAAGATAATGGCTCCAGCTGTCATCGACTATTCTTTTGAACGGCACTTTTTCCACTCCAACTTAGCATATTGCAAACCTGCTAATGCACTAAGGGGGATATTCACAAGGATCTATCACTGAGTTAATGGCACTTTATCGCAGCCAAAGTGGTGATAAACTTAGCACTTCAATCACAAGCTGGTGTTAACATCCCAGAGCACCAGTTTACACGCGATAGCAGCCGCAAAAAACATCGCCAGAGATGACCCCCGAAACTATCGCTACTGAGATGCAGAGTAGGCATTCCCGTGCCAAAAGCTGCGACAACACCACTCCACAACATTCCCAACGACCAGCCAGAACTGCGATAGAACACAAAACAGGCGGTAAGGCGCGTTAGCAGCTGGAAAATAACACCTGATCTGACCTGGTGCAAAGTTGGACCACAGCCTGCACCACAAAAGGAAGCACAGCCCAGAGCCACACCTGAAGATCAACAGATGCACCCGGGAAACGGAACATGCAGCCTGGAGGGCCAAAAGGGCTACAACACCCGCCGCCATCAGCCCCAGGACTCCCCTCCCCAGTGACCCCCCGACCAAAGACATGCCACATCAGCTACACCTAAACATGTAAAACATAATCCGCTTGATGTCGTACAATCACAACTGGTGACATGCATGTGTCGTTACAAAAATGACCTTCACACATTCACTTTTGAAGTAACAAATGAAACTTTATTAAAATGAACACTGAAATGAAATGAAGACACATGGCGACTCCCCTCAGGACAATCCGTAGGTCACAGCCTGCCAGACAAAAATCATGATGAGTAGGGTTGGGCGGAATCTGCGTAGTCGCGCTATGCAAAGCTCCGCAAGACGGTAAAAAATCTCCGCGAGCACGCAGAAATTCTGCAAATGTGTGGAATTGCTTGTTCGCGATGCTTTTTTCCTGTTCGCAAATGCTGTTTGCATGCTCGGGGGGAAATATCTTGCGAACACGCATTTTGAGAATGCGAACAAGCAAAAAATCCCGCAAAGCCGCGGAATGCAGAATTTTGGGCAATTCCGCGTTCTCTGCGGAATGCGAAATTACCCATGTTCTGCAAATTCCACCCAGGCCTAATGATGAGAAGGTGTGTCCTGTGCACATCAAAGGACAGAGAGAGAGCGAAGGAGAGAGAGAGGAAGAGAGGGATTGAGAGAGATAATAAGAGAGGGGGAGAGAGAGAGAGAGAAGAGAGACAGAGAGAGAGAAAGAGAAGAAGAGAGGCGAAGAGAGAGAAGAAGAGAGGGGGAGAGAGATAGAAGAAGAGAGGGGGAGAGAGAGAGAGAAAAGAAGAGAGGTGGAGACAGAGAGAGAAAAGAAGAGAGGGGGAGAGAGAGAGAGAGAGAGAAGAAGAGAGGGGGAGAGAGCGAGAAGAAGACAGGGGGAGAGAGAGAGACAAGAAGAGAGGGGGAGAGAGAGATAGAAGAGAGGGGGAGAGAGAGAGAGAGAGAGAGAGGGGAGAGAGTGAGAAGAAGAGAGCGGGAGAGTAGAAGAGAGGGGGAGAGAGAGAGAAGAAGAGAGGGGGAGAGAGAGAGATAAGAAGAGAGGGGGAGAGAGAAAGAAGAAGAGAGGGGGGAGAGAGAGAGAGAGAAGAAGAGAGGGGGAGAGAGAGAGAAGAAGAGAGGGGGAGAGAGAGAGAAGAAGAGAGGGAGAGAGAGAGAGAGTGCCGCCCCTGCGCACCCAGGCCACACTGCTCACCTGCTTCCACCGGTGTGTCTCTAACCACTTACCAGTATGTATAGCAGTTCACCAGGTCACACATCTGAGACAGACCTGTCATCTGAAACAGAGTCCATATACATGATTGGCACAGTACACACAATTGCACAAGATAACATCGCCTGCCCGCCCATGCACACCCAGACAGAGGCACCCCGGCCCCGCCTGCCGCCCCATCGGAGCATGCCCGTCCATGCGTAACCAGGCCTCACTGCTCACCTTCCACCAGTGGCGTACAGACAGGAGGTCCCACCACATGACGCTGCAAGCCTCAAGCCCGGGGCCCGCAGACATGGCACCCTCCACACCATGCAGCCCCACTCCGCAGGCCGCCAGGTCTCAGGTTTGGTGCTGGGTCTTGATTACTCCATGGCAGAGG
Source organism: Triturus cristatus (assembly GCF_964204655.1). Lineage (NCBI taxonomy): Eukaryota > Metazoa > Chordata > Amphibia > Caudata > Salamandridae > Triturus > Triturus cristatus. The sequence goes on along the minus strand of NC_140589.1, from coordinate 1,456,448,058 downwards.
ACCGACCAATGCACTCGGCCTCATCGCAGGCTGCACACACGCTCAGCCCAATAGGTGCCACTAACTCTGGAATCCCGGCAGCGACGCCACGTGGCGGTAGGCCCGTGTTGCCCGCTGGCTCTGGCCTACATTGCGGTCCAGCAGGGCACACAAAACCTGAGCTGTCTGGACCACCGGGATGGGGCATCATCGCAGGCTGCACACCCACTCAGCAGCTTAAGGTGCACCCACCGCAGTGCACCCAAAGTCACCGTCCCATGGTGGGGTGCCTGTGCCGGCCGCAATGCTCTGGGTGCCACTAACGCTGTGCAACCCCAGTCAGCGCCAATGGTGGTAGGCCTGTGATGGCCGCAAGGCCCCGGGTGCCACTAACCCTGTGCGCAACAACTCATGGGCCCTTTATGATTGAGAACCGTGGAGCAACCGTCATCCAGTCACCACAGGCAGAGGGGAATGTGACGTAATCGGCTACTTATGTTGGTGGAGTCACATGGCCTGTGACACCTGTGCCGGAAGGGTGTGGTGTGCGTGCAAACATGCCCTCAGGGAGTGGCTGTGACATGCTGACAACGAGACCAGTGACCTGCACACCACCAGTGAGTACGCCTGCGACGGGTAGCAATGAGGGCCACCCCCTCAGAGCATAAGCTGAGTGGTCTGGCCTGCCATACGCCGGACCAGTGCAGGGCTTGCAACAATGACCCGTGGGCTCTGGGCATGGTTCAGTCCATGTCCGGACATGGAAGTGACTGATGCGTGTATCCCTGTTTTAGTGTCCATGGCACCCGGTACACAATATGCAATGTAGCATCCTCTGACTGGCATCCCACAGGATGAGCATCATTGACGCAAGAGAAATCACTGTCCCTACATTCATCCACGCATTCATACATGAATGATGAAAGACATAACACAGCAGTGCGTCACTGGATGTGCATTGCACATCCAGTGCAGTTCTGCAGCTGGAGCAGTACAGGGCAATGCCGAGCAGACTACACAATATGGGCCCGTGGCGGGCCAGCCAGAGTCCCTCAGGGGATGACAAGTACTGCAGAAGAGGAAGGGTACAGTCCACAGTCTTGTTGCCGTGTCATTGATCAAACAGGATATGGCAGTCCATGTCGCTGTCCAAGGTGAGTGCATCAGAGTGTATCGGGGTCAGTGGAAGGTCATGGGGCCATGTGCGGCACCAAGCAGAAACAGGCCAGGAGCGGAAATGAATGCTAGTGCCTACTGATCACAAACCTATCCACGTCCTCGTCCCCGGATGTGTGCTCTGCCCCACCTGTGGGTGTTGCAGTACTGACTGAGGCACTATGTGCCACTGACACATCAGGTGCCGGAGTGGATACGTCTACCGCACTGTGAGGCAATGGCACACCAGGGTTGCGGAGATGTGGATGGTGTGGGGCCAGCAGCATTTATCATTGCCACACCTTGTGGCAGCAACGTCATGACGAGGATCTGCAGGGCATGGTAGATCCCAGCTCCATTTCGCTGGTGTGCAGCGGTGGCTGCCATCCTTTCCGCCTCCATCCGCATCATGTCCTCCATGAGTCTCCGCATGTGTGCCAGCTCACGGCTGCTATCGCTGGAGCCCCTCTGAGTGGACAGGTGTTCTTCTCTCCGCATCATGACTCCAGCGATGTCAGTCAGGGCTCGTTGGAGACCATGGGGTGGGTCTGGACACCCATGGATGGCATCCAGTTTGATAGCCATGAGGTCGAACCCCACCCGCACCTGCTCAGCTGTCACCCTCTGGCCCTCCAGCACACGGCATTGGAAGGCTGTGTGTTGTTCCTGGGGTTCTTGGGAGACAGCTGGGCCATGGGTGCCTCCTGCTGGGTGGTTTGGCTGGTGGGTGGGGTCTCCTCGATGCAGCTGGGCAGCCCTGATCCTGGAGGTGAGTGGCGGATAATGCCAATGATGTCTAGGAGGACTTGTGCGTCGATGCTGGGGTTGTCCTCCTCATCATCAGTGAAGAGTGACTGGGACTGCTCGGCAGGGGTTGTTGACAGTGGCCCTGCAATGTGAAGGGGAGATGGTGTATTACAATGTGTCCACATGTATGTAGCCGCATGGTACATGTTGACATTCAGACAGCATGTCATTGTACATTGTGACAGTCTATAGATCTGGGCGATGACCCAGAGTCATTGTGGGTGTGCACTGTGCTCTGCTTGATTGTGCATGTGTGCCATCGTGGCGATCTCCACCCGTCCTCCCAGTACCTGGTAGTCACTCACCCTGTTGCTGTCGTGTTGTGTCCTGTTGAGTAGTGTCCGGTCCCCCGACTCCGGCCACACTATCCACACTAATGACTGTTGACACCAGCTCCTCCATGTCAACCAGCACGAGCTGTGGAGCTGAGCCCCCAACTCCAGTCTGGATTGCTGCCTTCTGGTTGACTGCGAGTTTCTCCTTGGTCTTTCGCTTATTGTCATTCCAGCGCCTCTTGACCTCGTCCACTGTACTCTTGTGCTCTCCGACGACATTCACCTTGTCCACGATGTCCCGCCATATTCCATTTTGGGTGCCCAATGACACGTTGGAGGTGATAACAGTTGTTCATGGTGTTCCATCACCTCCGTGACTATGATCCTGTTCGCCTGCGGACTGAGCTTCGTCTTCCTCTTCTTCTTGTCCTTGCCCTTCCCTGTCCCCAAGGTCCCGGGCTCGTCGTCCAGGGTGCTTGTGGGGTTGACCTCGTCCTATGTGCCTGCTCCGGCTGCCTCCATCATGCTTGAGTGTTGGCCAGTTTGTGTTTGGGTGTTTTTTCTATTTTTATGGTGATTTTTCCAGCCTGCCAGGTGTGTGTTGCAGGCCTGGTGCTGCTTATCGCTGATTTCCTCATCGCGCTTTGGCCCATCGCAGGTTTTTTGGTGTTGGGGTTTTGTTTTAATCTCCATCGAGGTGGTTGTATCGCAAGCATTGGCAGCGGTTTCGGCAAACTATCGCATGGAGCCGTCTTGTTGTTAATTTCACGTTGGCACGGGGTTATTTTCCCACGATAGGCTGCGATGTGTAAAGTTGCGTTAACATATTTTGGTGAAGTTTAGCACACGTTCTTGTGAATATACCCCACAGCATCTTAAGATCATGGTTACAACTATCATTGACTATGCTTTTGAATTGCACTTTGTCCACTTCAATTTAGGATTCTGCAAACCTGCTACTGCATTATGCACTTTAACTTATGAACCCTGAGGATTATGACCTTACATTTCCATTCTTCATTTGCATGTCACAGTACCATATGAGATAAAGCTGACAGGATACACAGGAAATACTAATACTTGCAAGTATTTAACTGTACATATATCCACAAAAACTTCAGAAATTACATATTATTAACAATATATTTGCCTATATGATAATCAAATTATATTAGTCCAACACCAAAACAATCCAAACCCTAACATTCCTTATGTCAGTAGCTTATACATGTCATAAATTATATTCTATCTGTGCAAAAAAACCTCATTAATTTAAAATCACTAATGTCAATAACCCAGTGACTCAACAATGAACCAAAATCATATATCAATGAGCGAGTAAGGTTGTTCCAAATTACTATTCATGAACTGATATAACATGCAAACCTGCTAATGCATTATGCACTTTAACTTATGAACCCTGAGGATTATGACCTTATATGCCTCACCATTAATCTCATATTTACATCTTGCTGTAACAATGGCACAAAATAACTTATGGTAACTGTTGTAGATGGAGACAGGATCACTGAGTTTGAGTCGTTAAAAACATAAAGACAGTTGTATTTTTTAATGTTGTCTTAACTAATGAAGTGCTCTACTTTACCTGTTTTTTTTAATTGTATGTTTTAATTAACTGAACAGCATTAATAATGAATTAATTTATAATTCATTCATTCCTTTGGCCACTTTGTTGAGTAGTCAGTCACTATCATTGCATAGTTGCGAGATGCAATTAAGAAACTATTTGAGCCCAATTGATCCAAGCCATTTTGCTCCACAATTGAATGGGAGCTTCAATCAATTTTACAAGACTATGTAAACTAGTTTGTCACTTATCACGAGGAGCACATACATCACAACCTCAGATGTAATACCCTACTGCCTGAACAAGATCTGGGCACAGAATTTCTTGTACATGCCTTTTCATAGCATAACTCAATTCTTGCCCCAATAAATCAGTTGGAGCACCTAGAAAACGATTCCACACAGCATAACAGGTAGTCCTGCACAATAAGTTGCCCAAGATGTCCCACAAAATCCTTATCAATTATCAACCACCAGTCACATCCTTTATAGGCACCCAGATCTATTCTCTGACCTTTGGTATGCAGCCATCACTCACTTATGCACCTCTTCATCAAACTTAGCACTGAGTCTTCAGTATCACACCTCTGATTCAGTCAAGATTCCATCCAACAGACTCTCCATACAACTTACAACACATTCATCCTCTGCTTCTACCCCTTTATCCTTCACACCAAGTAGACTCACTGAAAGAGACATGCATTACAGAAAATTATAAAGAATGTACTTGAATCCTTGCACTTATTTGGGCAACCTCTATTGCTACTTAGCTATTTTGGGTGTTGCTTGTTTATTACCCCTTGTGCAAAATAAGTCAACTAACAATTTGTGGTCTGTGCACAAAGGTAATATAGTACCCCATACATATGCTCTAAAATGGTATACGCTCCACCAACATGCTAGAGTTGTTGTCCACTTACAGAGTAGCTGGCTCCTTCCACTCTCAAAACTCGATATGTGAAAGCTGCCATCACTATCTCACATCCATTGTTTTCTTGCAATAGTAGAGCCTCGAGATCACATTTACTAACTATGACCATAATGATAATGCTTTCATGTGTATCAGATGGTTTGAGAGGTTCAACACAGACAGCATCATTTTTGACCTGCACAAGTGTCCTCACAAAAACCTCACCCATACAGACCTCTTATTTTTTTGCAAGCAAATTAAATAAATGTAAGATTTTATCAGCAAATGAGGTTCAAGTCAGGATAAAAATTAAGAATGCTCCAGAAACAGTCTCAACCAATTTTTATTCATGGCAGTAAGTGTATCGTATATAGTTCTGGTTATTTTCTCCTTTGGCTCTACACCCTTAAATTATATGTGATGCCTTAATTAACCTACCCCATGCAGAATAAATCTACACTTACCTTTATAATTGTAAAACCCTTGCCTGCAAAATTTTAAGCACCTCAGTCCTTCTTGTATCATGCTCTTCTTGGTTAGCACCATAGAGTAAAATGTCATCCAGAATCCACCTCGAAACATGGCATTCACCATAACCTGTAGGTTATCACAACTTTTAGCACACAATGGGACTCTACATGGGATTACTGGCATTTCCACAACCACAAGATATAGAGTACTGCCAGTTTCAAACATGAGGCATCATGCAATCCTCCCAGTGCTCAACACTCTACGTTCTTAACAGAACCCCAGTACCCAGTACCACTTATGTACTGCAGAACCCAAAATTCATACAATACCACATACAATCATACATACATACAGTCATCCAAATTAGAGAGCAGTGAACTAATCTAAAACATATTTAACAGAGGTAGCCTTCCAGAGCACAATTAGCAGAAGTAAGGTCATATTATTTTTTATTTGTAAAAGTACAGATGCAAGTGCAACATATGTTCAGGTACAAATGGAAGCTAAGCTGCAGTAAAATAATCTGCTAACATTAGTTAGCACAGATCAGGCACACATAAACAGAAGTGTTTAGAAATATGGTGATATGCCACTTGACTTAATTTCTAATCAGGAATTACTTGGGGTATAGTGTTTGTTAGCAGCGTTTAAACATCATTTGTATTTGGTGGAAACGGGTATGTTGTGGCATTGACTCTGTATCACAATCCTGCTTTACTTAGATTTACCTTTCTTATGTAGTTACCTCTCAACAACATATGTATGATGATTTTCTGGGGAGTGCTTGTCAAATCAGAAGCATTCTTTTTTTCTGGAGGACTAGACCAATCCCCATTACAATTTCTGAACTGACCCAAATAGGTGAAGCCCATAAGTGATGATCTTTGCTGTCATTGTTCTTCTGTGCAAGACACCTGGTATATGTCATGCCCAGGTGAGGTGATTAAAATAGTGGCTAGGGTCTGAACAGACAGGAAAGTGACCAATCTACACAGATTGACCTTTTCACATCAAAGTTGGCAACCCCATGTATCCTGAATATGAATTCAATCTTCTGTGCCACTCATCTTTATAGGAGTAGAAATCATCCTTCAGAAGCTAGCCATCTCACTTGGTCCTTTAATTTGCGCTGACATCAAAGCAGCAGTAGACACACAGAGAAGTTTACTATGAACGGTTGGGCATCCCATGTGATGATGGCAGGTGATGAGATACAGTTGCATACATTTTAGAATTCTCTCAGGTCTGGTAGAAGCTAATAAACACAAATCACACCTCTTCACTGAGGCTTTCCCATCCAAATGTAAAAAATCACCGGGACTATTCCTCCCACATAAAAGACCGGGACCTGCTGAGATGAGGCTGACTTTCATCAAGACTAAAAACTTAATTGAAATAAAGATCCCTAGTATACCTTACATGGATTTTCAGTTACCCTGAAATGGGTTAGCCAAGATCCCTAGTATATCTAGTTTGGATCTTTAGTTATTGTGGATTGGGTTTGCCGAGATCCCTAATATATGTTAGAAAGCTCTTTAGTTTTCATGGAACGAGATAGCAATCATTAGAACTGCTCTTCTTCGTTCTTTGGTGCTATGACATGGTGTTCTGTCACAAGCTAATGTTTTACAAAACAAATAAATGTATATGTGAGATACTTAATAAAATAATCATTTAAAATAACAAATATATGTATACATCACTGTTTAAAACCATTTTATGAGTTCATTAAAATACAGTCTATTTTTATATAATGGTTTGTAAGCAGACCAGTACAGTTTTGTTTTCCATCTATATAGAGTATATCACTGAACACTCCAAAATTAAGTCACAAAGGCAGGACAGCGCCACAGATAATATTAATCAATTGTCCATGTTCTGGAAGAACATACAACAAGAATCCTTTATGTAGTTATTATTCAATTCTTTATTTCTCAAAAAAATATTTGACTTGTAGCCATAGCCAACGCATTTCGTCCCAGGTAAGACTTCTTCAGAGCTAAAAAGATATATACAAATAATTTACAATATATTCATATACACTTAAAAAACACTATATACAATTTAAAACCAAATTCCCAAAGCCAACTCTGGCTAGACATTTCCATTCTTCATTTGCATGTCACAGTACCATATGAGATAAAGCTGACAGGATACACAGGAAATACTAATACTTGCAAGTATTTAACTGTAAACATATCCACAAAAACTTCAGAAATTACATATTATTAACAATATATTTGCCTATATGATAATCAAATTATATTAGTCCAACACCAAAACAATCCAAACCCTAACATTCCTTATGTCAGTAGCTTATACATGTCATAAATTATATTCTATCTGTGCAAAAAAACCTCATTAATTTAAAATCACTAATGTCAATAACCCAGTGACTCAACAATGAACCAAAATCATATATCAATGAGCGAGTAAGGTTGTTCCAAATTACTATTCATGAACTGATATAACATGCAAAAATGTCACAAATTATGTACAAAAACAAGTATACATATGCATGATTATTTCAAAATTTCATTAATGAGGAAAAAGACCATAATTTTATGGTCAAATTCAATTTCAGGCAAGCCCCCCTTTCCCATTGTATTTGAAAATAATTTAAAAAATATGGGTTTCCATCACATAAAGCAAACGAATATCACATACAATATGATCACAATTGATATACCTAAACACAAATATTTATATGAAGTCATATCCATCAATATATACTTGTGTTCTGTTTTCAAATTAAGAATAAGACAATACCTCCTTCCAATCACATTTTGAAATGTCACACCAATGTGTTTGGTACTTCAATTAAATAAGTTGTCAATCAGGTATGGTCCTAAAATAATATGATAAAATAAAACCATTAGAATGCATAACATTCATATTGGTCCCTTGTGATACAAATACACATCAAGTGTGAAAATATCAAGTCTCTATGTCTGCAATACACAAACCCAACTAACTCCTTAGCTGAGGATGGGAACAACTTAATGTGGAGTTTGTCAAGATTATGGTGTGCCACATAGAATATGGCATATCATTTATAATTAAGCAAACACAAGGAGATGATGGATGGAGTGCTGAAACTTTTCAGACACTCACCCCCAGTCATGTGTTTGCTATGTTCGCCCTAAGTTAGAAGGGTATGCCCAGATGTGGGTCTCTTGCTCACTTTGCGACTGGATTTAAGTTAGCCTGGCTGATGGGGCTGTTACCCCAAAACCAGTCCCAGGAGGCTTGTTTCCAGTCCAGGGAAGACCTGGCTTGGCATTCCGGGCTGGACTGTTCCATTGAGGAACAGGGTCTGAACTGATTTGCCTATGGCTGGGTCTGAACTGGGGCGGCAAAGTGAGCTAAAGAACGATGATGGATTAAACCAAGATCTGGGAGTGAGTGTCTGAAAAGTTTCAGCGCTCCGTCCTTCATCTCCTTGTGTTTTCTTTGTTCACCCTAAGTTGGCAGGGTATGCCCAGGCGTGGGCCCCTTGCTCACTTTGCAAGGCGTGGGCCCAAAACCAGTCCCAGGAGGCTTGTTTCCAGTCCAGGGAAGACCTGGCTTGGCAGTTCAGGCTGGACTGTTCTCATGAGGAACAGGGTCAAGACTGATTTGCATATGGCTGAGTCTGAACTGGGGTGTCAAAGTGAGCTGATGGATTCAACCCAGGTCTGTGACTGGGGGTGTCTGACATGTTTCAACGCTCCGTTCATCATCTCCTTGTGTTTGTTTTATATCATTTATAGTTACCATGGTGTAGGTAGAATCACATCTAAGTATAATAACATTTATCCTTGAACCTTATTGTCTTATCTCGCATTTATAACAAGCAAGCATACACATCAATATTTTTACCCCCTAGGTGAGTTATCTCTGAATGGTGCAGTGTGTGTGTAGTATACAAGCACCATTTTGATGCCTATTTATGTACGCTGTCAATGTAAAACCACTCTGATGGCACAGGATGACAAGAGTAGAAACCGAAATGGGACTCCAACCTTCTCTATCATCACCATGTTCAGGGTCCAAACGGGTGGGCGGGCAATCGAACGATGCCTGAGGGTCTGTGACAAAGACCAGCTTGTGGGCCGATTTCTTTAGTCTGTGGATCAAGCAACTCCATATGTCTGGGTTGATTTTCCCTATAGAGCTGCAGCTTCAGGTGAGAGGTAGTCTGAGCAGGCCACATATTACACAAATTCATTGTTATCTGCAGAATGACAATAGGGCGTCAGGAGGATGCGCATCATGTGTGGTGCACCTTCTTCCATTCTGGGCCCCAGAAGGTGACAGTGAGCCTTTGAGAGAGGTGTGTATTTTGAGCAGTGCAATTAACAAGTCATCAGGGTGGGAAGGAGGCTTTTGTCCCCCACAGCAGGTCACAATGACCAGACAGACAAGCCTCATGTGCCTGCTGCCAATTTTCTCAGATTGAGGTTAGGAGTTTCATTCAAATACTGTGCAATGGAATTAGAGACAAAAACAAGAAACACAAAGGTTTTAAATAACTTTGCAATTAAAAAAAAAAATCAGACTAGAAACGGATAAGAAGAAATCACCTTTTTCGACAAGAATGGTTGCGAACTGAAATTGTGGGCCACTTTTTTTTGGGTGCCCTGGCCAATTTGTCATCCCAGTTTGACCCTGACCATGATGTAAGTAAAAGGGCTTCTGTACATAATAATATTTCCGTAATCCCTAATATATTCATACTACATTGCACCGTATGTAACGGTATCGTACTCCCGATATATAGTGACTCAGAAAGGGCATTTTGTGTAACATACACATAATGTGAAACACAAGCACCATATTAGTGCATGTTGATATATACTATCAACTGGTAGGTGGGTAGAATCATATCTAAGTATAATAATATTTGTCTGTGAGCCTTATTGTCTCATGCCACATTTATAACACGCAAGTATACACATTTATGTTGTTGCCCCCATGGTAAGCTATCTCTGAATGGCGACTTGTGCAGCGTGCGAGTAACATGTAGCGCAAGCGTCATTCTGGTGCCTGTATAAATAAGCCTTCAATGGAAAACCACTCTGATGTCATGAAACTTCAAACTCATCTATTATTGTCATGTAAGTAAAATGGCTTCTGTACATAATAATATTCCCTGTGATCCATAATGTTTAATACTACATTGCAACTTACAGAACGGCACCCTACTCCTGATATGGATAGACTCCAAAAGGGCATTGTGTGTAACATACACATAATGTGAAACACAAGTGCCATATTAGTACGTTTATATGTACTAGCAATGGGAAGCAACTATAACGTCACAAGATGACCGAAATAAGGGTGCGATGGAACTAGTGCAGCATGCACGTAGTGCCTAACGCAAATGCCATAATGGTACAAAGTTAACAAAAACCCACTCAGATGTCACAAAATACGAAAAATAGAAGGAAAAAGGAAAATGGATCTTCAAACCATATAGCATTATTGTAATTTTTTGTTCCATATTGCTCCTTAGATAACTTTAGCAAACCCCTAATATTCACTTGGTGTAATTGTGTAAATATCACACAAAGACCTATGTGTATACATCGTCAATAAGAGTACATGGTTTTCATATGTAACAGGCATCTTTACAGTAAGTGATAATATATTACATTTTGATCTCATCCTCTTGTTAACCACAATTCAAAACACTAGAACAAAATGTGTCATATGCAATAATAACAAAACCACATAAATGTTAAAGAAGTATAATAGGATTACAAAATCATATGCCTAAGGGTATACTATCACGCCAAATAAACGAATACATAAAACAAATTTGCTGTTGAACTAATATAATTTGATTATCATACATGCAAATATATTGTTAATAATATTTTGTAATTTCGGAAATGTTTGAAAATATGTTTATGGTTAAATGCTTAAAAGTATTAGCATTGTCTGTTTTCCTGACTTGGATATGAAGAATGGAAATCTATCGCTGGAGTTGGCTTTGGAAATTTGGCTTCTAATTCTATATCGTGTTTTTAAGTGTATATGAATATATTGTAAACAATGTGCATATATATTTATGGTCCTGAAGAATTCGCGGGGTACGAAACACGTTGGCTATGGCTAAAATCTAATTATTTTTTATGAGAAATTCAACAATAACTACAAATAGGACTTTAGTGTGTTCTTTCATAACATGGGCAATTGATTCATATTATCTGTGGAGCTGTACTGCCTTTGTGACTTTATTTTGGAGTGCTGAGTAACATACTTCATAGTGCGTTTATGAGCAGGGTGATTACCTTGCAGAGGGTCTATGGTTGCTGGTCCCCCAAACTTGTGCACCCATTTATTTCTAAGTTCCATTTATAACTAAGCAAATACACTATAGTGATTAGTGTGGTATCGGTTGCTCCAGCCATCTTTTGTAAATCATTTGCTTTATTTTCATCTATGACTCCTACAATATTGTTTTTGACAGCAATAGCTCCAGTAGTGTGAATTGCATAATTCAAAGTTCTCTCCTGCACATTGATTGTATATGGGAAGGTTACCTAGTTATTCACTTTCATGCAACTGTGAGATCTGCATATTCACAGTACATTTATGAGTGTCTCTACTATATTTTTTAATCATTGAGGTTTTTTGCCATGTTTTACAAACATGTTATCACAGTAGTGAACATAAATTGTGTACACAAAACCTGTTCAATAGCAGATTCCATATGTAACAACTTTAGTGACAGTAATGCTATGTACCTCAGATGAATTCATGCAGGACCCATCTTACACACTGAGGTCTCCAAGAGGGTCATTAATCTAACACATTTTCATTATAACTATTATATATTTAGCAAATTAATTTACTTTGCACTTCCTATGCTATTGTATGTTTTTATTGACATATGCCTTCATCACGTGTTACATAAGATGGAATTTGAGTACTTAAACACTCAGACATGGGTATTCTTTGCCTGGTTTATGTACTAATTTCACATTCCAAAAAATGAGCACCATTTATTTTCCATTCAATTGCTCTTCATCCTCAAGAATGAATAAATCCACAGCTAATTATCATTAGCCTGTTTGTGATACATATACTTATTTGTCTCTATGTAAGCACTTAAAAAAAGGTGTGACATTTCCAGGCTCACTCACTTATGATATGATGTGAAGAAAAATGCATAGGAAAACAACCTAAATGAAGAAGAAATAAGGAACCAATAAACTCTCAATAGCAACAAATTAGGGGAGGAAAAACTATTTATGAGAATAAGGATTTTATTATTCTTAAACTGTAGCTACAGAATATACAATCTTTTTAAAGAGAAATGTCTTTGTTAGTGTCTCCTACCCTGTTTAGTCAGTCATCCTGTTGTTGCATCCAGAAGACTAAGCACAAATTCTGTCCTTCTAGTTGTGAAAGGATTCACTTCACAGACTGTTTATACTTTGTTGACTTTTTTCTTTCCTTTTTTTAATAATGTGTTATTGTTTGTTGGCAGAATTACAAATGCTACAATGCCAGATAAATACAATTACATTTAAAAACCAATCACATAATAAACAGGTAACGGAACTGAGTGAAAGAAGGTGATGCAAAAAACATCATATTAAAAGCCAAACGGAAAAAGTCAAAACGTTATATAAAACTCAACTTTACAACTTCGCAAGGAGCAAACACGGTCCAATATACTAATCCCTATTCGCAAACCAGGATGAGCAAATTGCACACAGATGGTCCTGATTTAGGTTTTGTCATATTTTCCCATGGACATTGCTAAAATTACAAACATGTGTCCAAGTTCATCAAACACGACTAAAACAATTATAAAATACTGATTATTTCATTTTCATGTTGTGTTCCTTGCAATGCTGATTGCTTACAAATCACTTTTACAACCCTTTTGCTTTCATTGCACTTGAATTTGACTGTAGCAAAAGCAGTGCTTAATTTGTTAAAAAATAAGTGTCAGGGCCCTCGTCAGGAGGACACTGCAGCTTGAACCAACCGTTGCCTCCACCAGTGCAGCCAGTGCCAGTAGCAACACAACTATTAACAATCTAACTCCTACAGGTGTGACTATTCCAGGCCCCCAAAGATATAAGACCAGCCTGGGCGGCATGTATTAGTCGTTTTAAAGTATAGTGAACTAATAAACAACTGTTGTTGTGCTCATCTACAAATTACACAGAGTGCCACCATGTGGCAGGCTTTCATAAGTGCCGCTGTTGACAACTAAGTACCGCTGCTGAGCACCGGAAACCCCCAGCTCAAATTAAGCACTGAGCAAACATCGGATAGACTTTCCCATGTGCATCTGAATTTGTAATCTTCACACATTTGCCTCTGTGAATAACACATGTGATGCATCACAGGCAACTTCGTATTTCATTGGCTGAAAAAACTAATCATGTTGTGGAATAAAAGAATGATTGTTTTAAAATAAAAAAAGAGTCAGATGAATGCTTTTCAGTTATAACACATTCTTTGAGATGAGTGGTGACTTTGGATACTTTCATTAACTCCTTCTTTAAAGTGTCTGAGTTCTCAAAAAAGTCTGTGGTTGCAATGACACTATTTTGGCTCCTGTGGTTGGACTTTTGCCCCAAATCGATCTTAACTATTTAGCTGGAGTAAACGCATAATTTTGATAATTTCACATCACAAGAGTAATGCATAATTGCTGAAATTACTCTAATTTACTCCAGCATAATTAAAGTTTTGCATGGCCTAATCAAAAGCCTTTTCAGAGGGCTGCGGGGTAAGCATAATCTACTGGACCCAACCACAGGGGTTGAGACCTTTTACTCTTGATGTCCTGGGGCTCGACTTTCTACGTGTCCAGTGCAACTGGTCAACTACCCCTTAAGCACTTGACTCACTGCAGTAGCATGCTTCGAGCAGTCCAAGGCTCTTCAGGAGAGGGAGATAGATGCAGGAGGGTGAACATAGGCAGACAAATCAAAATACGTCCAATAGCAGCAATGAACGATTGATCTGTCACAGACTTGTTTTTGTAAAAAAAGGAGTATTGATATATGAACAAAAAGTAAATTATGCCATCCACAAACAATACTCACAGTCCTCTGAGTCCAGGGCTCCAGTGTTTGATAGGCAGGTCCCCATGTGCTATTTCCCTCTCACTAGCGTTCAGGGTTATTCCTCATTCACTATCTGTGACATTCAGGTTAGGCTCCATAGTAGTCAGAGTTTCAGTAGTCTCACTCTAACTCTTTTAAAAGTCAACAGTGTTCCAGCATCCAAAATCCATTATGATTGCATGACCAGAGTATCAAGGAGTGTTTCACTTGTGGACATTGCAGAGTGCTGCAGTGGCTGCTCTTTTGAAACATGCAAAAGACACACAATTGATGGACGGAATGCAATACATTCACCCCCTGTCAAGAGATCTGGGTTAAATCCATCATTCTTTTGCTCACCATGCCATCCCAGGTCAGACCTGGCCATATGCAAATCAGTCTTGAACCAGTGCCTTATGGGAACAGTCCAGCTCGAACTGTTAAGCCAGGTCCTCCCTGGACCGGAAACAAGCATCTTAGGACCAGTTTCGAGGTTTCACCCCTCATCAGCCAGGAAAGCTTCATTCCAGTGGCACAGTGAGCCCAGGACCAACGCCTGGGCATACCTGGCACACTTAGTGCAATAAAGCAAAAGGCACACAATTGATGGACGGAATGTACAACAAATCATAACATTCACCCCCAGTCAAGAGATCTGGGTTAAATCCATCATTCTTTTGCTCATCATGCCACCACAGTTCAGACCTAGCCATATGCAAATCAGTCTTGACCCTGTGCCTCGTGGGAACAGTCCAGCCCGAACTGCACAGCCAGGTCCTCCCTGGACCAGAAACAAGCATCCTAGGACCGGTTTCGGGGTTTCACCCCTCATCAGCCAGGATAGCTTGATTCCAGTGGAAGAGGGAGCCCAGGACCCATGTCTGGGCATACCTGGCGCATTTAGTGTGAGAAAGCAAAAGTCACACAATTGATAGACGGAATGCAGAACAAATCAAAACTTTCACCCCCAGTCAAGAGATCTGGGTTAAATCCATCATTCTTTTGCTCACCATGCCACCCCAGTTCAGACCAGGCCATATGCAAATCAGTCTTGACCCTGTGCCTCATGGGAACAGTCCAGCCCGAAGTGCCAAGCCAGGTCCTCCCTAGGACCGGAAACAAGCATCCTAGGACCGGTTTTCAGGGTTTCACCCCTCATCAGCCAGGATAGCTTGATTCCAGTGGCACAGTGACCCCAGGACCCACGTCCGGGCATACCTGGCCTACTTAGTGCGAGAAAGCAAAAGACACACAATTGATGGATGGAAACAGAACAAATCAAAACATTCACCCCCAGTCAAGAGATCTAGTTTAAATCCATCATTCTGTTGCTCACCATCCCACCCCAGTTCAGACCTGGCCATATGCAAATCAGTCTTGACCCTTTGCCTCATGGGAACAGTCCAGCCCGAACTGCCAAGCCAGGTCCTCTCTGGACCAGAAACAAGCATCTTAGGACCAGTTTCGAGGTTTCACCCCTCATCCGCCAGGATAGCTTGATTCCAGTGGCACAGTGAGCCCATGACCCATGTCTGGGCATACCTGGAGCACTTAGTGTGAGAAAGCAAAAGACACAAAATTGATGGACGGAATGCAGAACAAATCAAAACATTCACCCCCAGTCAAGAGCTCTGGGTTAAATCCATTATTCTTTTGCTCACCATGCCACCCCAGTTCAGACCTGGCCATATACAAATAAGTCTTAACCCTGTGCCTTATGGGAACAGAAACATGCAGCACAGTACAATGATGGACCTGAATTTTCTGTTGAGTACTGAAGGACACTGCCAAACACACGCAAACACCAAAAGTTACCTTTTAGTAGTCCAAAAGTCCTATCAATGGTATTTGTTGTTTTTAAATGAGCTCTGTTATAATATTCTTATGCAATGATGTGTAGATGGAGTATAGGGGCCAACAGACATAGATTCAGTGGGCAGACACCATCACTATTATGGCAAAAATAGGTGATAATTAACAAGGTGCTATTGCATCATAATACCACAAGGATGAAATTAAAGAACTATAATGTGATGTACCGAATAAATGGAGAGGACATACCATGATTTAGACATAATCATATATATGTTTTTATTAACTATATAGGACAGTAAGATTATCCAGAGGTAACAAGATACAATTGTATGGAGGCTGCATACAAGTAATGTGTCATGGTGTACATACCTTGACTTAAAAGATATATGTTGTGTAGCAGGCAACCGTTAGTATAGGTGATCCATCGACATTCAGGGAGGGTTGAGGGTAGGGGAAAGGCATAGGAGAGGGAAAATGGGTAAAGGGACCATAGGAACAACAATAGAACAGTGTGAGAACTCTATAATACATAATACCCATTAGTGAGACACTGAAGATCTCGTAACCAAGTATCCTGACATTAGAGAGAGGAGTAAATCACAGTGTAGCACGCGGAAGGGGGTGACAGCCACCAGCTGGGGTAAGGAGAAAGATGTGATGGGCACCGATCCCAGTGTGGGGAGGGGAGGAACGGGCAGGACGGCTATATGGAGGGCGGCAGGGAAGGAAGTCGGGAATAGCGCAACGTAGTGGAATTATGTCAGATTGTGCTCCAATATAGTGTTGGGGAAATTGGTGACAAGCATGAGGGATAACCACATTGGGTTCAGCTGAGCATGTTCAATAGTGATAAGCATGTATGGATGTTCAGTGTATGATGATTATAGGTGAGCATTCGTCGTTTTTAGATTCAACCGCTATTAAAAATATCTCCCATATCTCACCTCCGGGAGGTATCGCCCTTCATGAGGATCAGCCTGAGCACATGTGCCTCAGCTCTAGCCCATGTCAGCAGTACCTGATGCCAGAAACGGACCTCAGGAGGGATGGGGGACTTCCACGCCATGGCAATGTTATGTATGTAAAGAATGAAGGCCAGATCAATGAAACAATGCAAGTGTTTGTCTCCCTTCACCCGTGGCTGCAACGCTAAAGAACAAGATTCAGGAGAAGGGGGAAGGGGGGGTGTGGACAGTTCAGCCACCAATGAAGTCACCACTGTCCATGTGCGAGACGATGGGGGACAAGTCCATACAATGTGTATGAAGTCAGCATTCTGTAGCCTGCAACGCGGGCATTCCGGTGAGCTGGGTGGGAACATGTGCTGGATGCGAAGCAGGGAAAGGTAAGTGTGGTGTATGTAATTGAACGGGGTAAAATAAAACCTGGGATTACGGGAGACGTCCTTAGTTAGTCACAAGGCACGGGTCCATCCTGTATCAGTGAGAGGCTGGTGAAGCACCGTGTCCCATCTGGTGCGTGCCTTTAAGGTGTGGGCAAGTGGAGTAGCGTTAAGGGCAGAATGCAAGAGCATGACAGCTTGGTGTGTGAGTCAGATGTCAATAATAACGATAGAGCCTGGGATGAGGTCGGTTCAAACTCTCCGGTGCCCCACGTCTCATGCACGACCCGACTTAGTATATGGTAGGATAAAAAGTCCCACCTGTAGACCATACCTCTCGGTCAGTTCCGGGAATAGCATGAATTCACCTTTGTTATAAAGGTGCCCTGCTTGGATAATAGCAGCATTGATCCATAGGCGTGAGTCAACTCGCCTCGGTGTCTGACGTAAAAGGGGCAGATCCCAAATGAGAATAGAGGGTGAATATGGTAATGTAGGGCCCTTAGGATGCAAATAGCGACGCCAGCAAGTGTGGGCCAACATCATTAATCGAAATTCATATGTAGGATGAATAGTAGGGTCAGATAACCAAGCATAAAGTGCAGTTCCCTGAAGGATTCTGTGAACGAGTGAGGATTCTGGTTGCACCGGGGCACTCAACCAGGACATAGGCCACTGGAGCTGTGTTGCGGCATAGTACAATTCGAAATTGCCCTCCATCCGTGAGTGGGCACTGTAGAGTCAAGGGAGTCATTTGCCGGCGTCCTGAGCTTTAAATTAATTCCAGTAACAATCCATCCAAGTCACGAGAGAAGGATCTAGCGAGCACAAGCAGCAGAGCTGAGAAATAATACAACAGATGGGGTAGTATTAACATTTTAGAAATCGCGACCCGGGCCCAGCGGGGACAGCGAAAGCGAATGTCAAAAGGGGAGCGAGCGGCGTATGGAACCAATGGCCTTATCCACATTGTGCTCACGAAGATCACAGCCAGAGTGATACATTTGTATACCTAGATACTTGAATGTATTGTAGCACCACCATGGGCGGGAATTCGGGCGAGACAGTCGGTCAATAATTGGGATGTGTGTTAGTGGGAATTCATAAGATTTGGGGCAATTGACCCCTAGATCTGATAGAGAGCGAAAATCTTCTAGGCTCCGCATTGTGCCCGGAAGAGAAATGTCCACATCTCATAGGAAAATCAGGGTATCATCAGCATATAACGAGATTATGTGGTGGGAGTTGCAATCGTGTATGCCCCAGTCTGCTGCATGACAGCAGAGTAAGCAGGCCAAAGATTCCATGGCAAGGGTGAAAATGAGGGGGGAAAGAGGGCAACCTTGTCTCATGCCCCTCTGAATTGAGAGCTTTTCGGAGATCACCTGTGCTGTTATAACACACACTACCGGGGCAGCGTATAGGAGTAGCACCCAGTCCAGGAATCCCGGGCCGAATCCCATTCTAGTGAGAACTGCGAATAAATAATCCCAGGATAGCGTATCAAATGCCTTCCCAATGTCCAGTGACACCACTACTTGGTTGTGAGCATCTGGTGTTGCAGAAGACGGAGGAGATGATGGACATTTAGGAAAGTGCTTCGGCCTGGGATGAACCCAGACTGGTCCGGGTGTATTAATGAATGTATAATAGGAAGAAGGCGGTTGGCCAGGATCTTTCCCAGTATCTTGCAGTCTAGATTAAGTAGGGATAATGGGTGGTAGGAGTGGATATCAAGAGGATCTCTGCCTTTCTTGGGTAGTACTGTTATTAAAGCTTCTGGGAGTGTATCAGGTGAGTGACCACCATTTATGGCCTCACTACAAACATTCAAAAGGTGTTGTGTGGTCTGAGCGGTGAACGTGGCATAATACTCAATAGGTAGTCCATCGGAACCCGGGGTTTTGTCGCAAGAAATCTGGGACACAACAGTGCGCACCTCATCTAAGGTCAGCGGGTCCTCCAGGTCACGTTGTAGTGCGGTTAAGCGTGGTAAGTATGTTGCATTAAGAAAGTCACCTAGGTTGCAATTCTGTGCCATAGTTGGAGTGGAATAAAGCTCACTGTAGTTACTGAGAAAGGCATTATTAATATCCACTTGTGTAGATAGCAACATGCCATCTGTCACCTTTATTACGGTTATAGAGGCACTGTGTTGGTCTTCACGTACCAATCACGCCAGCAATCTCTCAGCGCGAACATCCTCGGTATCTTACAAGGATAAAAGTTATATAATCATGCTTGCACAAAATCTGTGCCCCTTTAGATTGGTGCTTGTGCGTTTTTGTGAGTTGTGCATTGGTTGATTCCCTGTTGACTAGTTGCACCTCTAATAGGCGAAGATCTTGTTCAATGGACAAGGGTTCCTTAGTGAGTCTCCAGCATATGCCCCACGTGGTCGAGAGCCAATGACCTCTGATCGAGGAATTGTGGGCATCCCATTCAATGGCTCGGGACGATTCAGTATTAGTATTAAGTGAAAAATATTGGTCTATTGTTAAATAGTAAAATCCGTGAATGAACACAGGAGAAGAAGAAGTTCTGTCTGGGTATTTATTCTTGAGTTAGTAGGTTTAACAGCTCAGCCACCCAACCGCCTCTGGCTCATCTCTGTAATCAAATCCAACAAGGTTCTAACTTTGAGCCAGGGCAGCTCTACAATTCTAGAATACAGAGATGTCACTAGAATACATAGATGTCAGGGAAAAGATAAATAAATAAATAAGTAACATTACAACATCTATACATTGGGCAAGGTCAGCTCGGAACACTGAGTCAGATAGCCCCTCTGGTTGGAGTCGCCATGTGGATATGATGGGGCAGGAGCACCCCCCATCAGGCAGTGAGTTATAGAGGTGAATGATCAGATAAAGTACACACTAGATATTCTGCGCGAGTCAGTTGGACACCGAGGTGAGGTGTGAAAAATAGGAGATCAATCTTGGTGTGAACGTTATGCACAGGAGAGCAAAAAGAGTAATTGCCATCTGCTGGGTGTGTTCAATGACATGCATCATATTGACGTATGTGGGATGCCCATCTGCAGAGATAATGTGTGGCATGTTCAGATGGAGTCACATAGAGAGGTGGTACGGAGAGGTCCACAGACACATCTAGAACACAATTAAAATCAACACCCCAGAAAACGGGAGAGGTCAGGTCATGGAGCAATGACGGGGTTAGGGTTTCAAAGAATTCACATTGAGGTGCATGGGGGGTGTATATTGCAGCAAAAGCCAAGGGGGAGCCATCCAAGCAGCCCTCAAGTATTGGGTATCTATCCACTGTATCCACTCTCTGAGTGGTAAATAATTTAATTACCGGAACTTAATTTGATGCGGAAAATTAATAATAATAGCTCAGTAAAATAAGAGGCAGAATCCGTGGTATTAGAGGTTCGGAACGGGCTTTATTCCAAAATCAATTCGAATTGATGGACTCCATATTCCATCACCGCGAAGGTTCAGGAAGTGAAGGACCATACTTTATTGACAGGTAATCATTTTTATACAATAGGCATTACAATGAAACAGATGCAGGAGGCGTAACAGTTGATAACAAAGATAAAAACATACATGCGTAACTAAAATGGGTGTAACTGGGCGTAACTAAAGAACGTCATCAGGTATGATGTCATAAATGGGTGGTTTCATGAAAGAATTTCGCAATGTCAGCAGAAATACTTGGCAGAGATGCGCGCGCAGCAGCATGACTTGTGATTGACGTGCAACTAGGGGGTGAAGGGGACTTGACATTTAGCTCTACATGTGGAGACAGAAGTCTGGGGGGTCAAGTCAACCTAATCCCAAATCATATCTAACATCCTATGTTTAAAGAACTATGTTATCCAAAAGGAAAGGTCTTTCGAACAAAATCTATTCTATACTGACTGTGAGTGCGTGTACAAGCGTCTAAGTGTCTACACTAGATGCGAGGGCAGAAATCTTCCATAGTAACAGGACTATGAATTACTTGCATAAAGACCGAGAAGCCGGGCCTTTTGCTCGGTAGCTGGAAGAATGTTTACTTAAACTACTAGACAGGAATGCATTGGATGGGGAGCGGAGCAGATAATCTCGAAGGTGAAATACAGTTTTTGGCAAGCAGACAGGTCGAGTCAGGCACCGTTAGCCGCGCAGGGAGTAGGACAAAGTTCATGGATACAGATGCGAGCTCAAACTGGAGCTTTCAGAGGCAGAAGGCAAGAAAAGGACTTAATGGCAGAATCAGGGCCTACTCGCCTGGACTGTAAAATGGGATAAATGAACCATATAAAGCCGGTGGCCTTTCGTACTTAGGAATAGAATATCCGGCCCATTCATGGCGGATCTGAAAGAGGACATGTTGACGGTGGACGCACATGTGTTTGCGTCTTCATAACTGGAACTGGAGGAAACATACATGTACTTGTGATTTATACATGAAACCGTTGGGGTCCAAGATAGGGGACATAACTGATCATAAAAATCCATATTTCCACATTCCCTCCTTGTCCCCTACTTGCCCTTAAGAGATATCAATCTTCATCAATCCGTTGATCTGTTCATATAGCATCATTTGTTCTTCTTTCTTCTTCCGGGATGAATGAAATCTTGGTGGTGGAATACACGATGTGGCACACAGACCACAAATCGCTGGTCCACATTGTAGGCATAAGCAGCAACTGAATAGTATGAGAAAGCCAATACCTAGGAAGGATAGGACCCTCCATCCAAAGGTAGATAATACACTCCAAAACCAACCGGACCAAGTCCAGGTGCCTGGATTCTGGTGTATCTGGCTTACAATCTTATGAAGGCGAGTTATGGCTTTATATACAGATGGCGAATTTTCTGGTATGAAAATGCAACAACTTGATCCGATGACCCTACAAGCTCCGCCCCTATCGGCCAGGATGACGTCAAGGACAAGACGATTTTGAAGCACAACAATCCGCATAGCAGACTGCTCTTCTGTTAAATTGCCT
Source organism: Triturus cristatus (assembly GCF_964204655.1). Lineage (NCBI taxonomy): Eukaryota > Metazoa > Chordata > Amphibia > Caudata > Salamandridae > Triturus > Triturus cristatus. The sequence goes on along the minus strand of NC_140589.1, from coordinate 1,456,425,692 downwards.
AAGGCGGAAATAGTTTCGTTCACTACTGCTTCAAGGGTTCTGGTTAATCTACGTATCAGCTTACTATTGGTAACTGTACCTATATAGGGAAAGAGACCTTTATTGAAATCTGTGTATTTTTCCCATGCTGTTTCAGTGTAATCGACGATTGGGAGATCTCTCCGTTCTCTATTGTGTACTAAATGAGTATTTCTGTGATAATCAGGAGGAGCTAGGAAAACAGGTGGCAAAAGGAATCCGATGTAACAGGTACCATCCCAATCTAGAGGCAAACGTATATATGCAGTCTGACCACATATGAAGTAGGAATGGCGAGAAGCTCTAAATGTAGACTTGCCTTGATCACTGAATTCTATTACAGTGGTGCATCTACTATGGCCCATATGTATGGAACCATTCTTTCTTACACATAATTCCCCTTTAACTGGAAATACTGATATAGCGGGCAAAATTGGTGCAGCTTCGGATTCAACATTCAGGATCATGAGATTAAGCGTGAAATTCCCTAATCCATATACCTCATTTTCTAGATCAGTTCCTGTTCTTTTGGGAAGTCCCTCCTTGTTAGGGTAGCAGACTTTAAGCAAAACTAAGTTCAGGTTTCCCCATACCCAGTTGTCTTGATAAACTGCGGAATTCGAATCTAGGGAATTAATTAAACTAAACCATGCTCCACAGGAGCCATTGTGTGTGAACGGATATGGAAAGAGAGGCAGAATTCCCTTATAGTTCTGATAGGGAGGGAGTCGGCCACATATCCAACAATTTGTAGCATTGCTAGCCTGATGGGAATGATGTAACATACTAATAAAAGTGTTATTGCGCAGCGCAAATCTATAGGACAACTCATGCGGGGGTAATTCACTAAAAGAGTGTTCAGTAGTAACATTGTAAACATGTTTAGAAATAGGATAATATATGTGCAACAATATACTTGCAGCTATTATTAAAAGACTTAAGAAAAAAAAAATTAATAACGTCACTGTGCAATGACTACGCAGTGATTTACAGTACGCATGTTGTTTCAACTGCATCCTTCGGTTTCTTTCTCTATTCAGGTCTAAGGGATACATGTCAGAGACAAATTCGACCGATTCACCTTGGAGAGGACTTAAACAATCAAATTGTCTGACTTGTTAGACCGTAGTTTTAGTTTGTATAGTTCCTTATTACTCAGTTCAACCAAAGGAAGCTTTGAGTCAATCGGTGAAGACACGCGAGGTGTATCGTTTACTTCAGACGGTAGTCCATGAAATTTCTTGATATGACTTGAATGTATCCAGCCTTTGCGACCTTCGATCTTCACGCCTGTCCTCGTCGTTAACAGTACGAGTTGAGGCGATTTCCACCTAGGATCCAGCTGAGACTTCCGGTCAAAGTTCCTCACTAACACCAGGTCCCCGGGAATTACGTCATGGGGTTTCACCTCGGTGTTGTCGGGAAAAGCTGCAGCTACCTGTGAACGACAAGATTGTAGTGCAGACATCAAGGAAGCCAAGTAATCTGTCAGCATATTTGAATCAACATCAGTTATTTTGCGTGGTATAGGCGTCCCCCACATATTTGGTGGTCTGCCAAAGATCACCTCATAAGGGGATAGCCCTGTTCGAGAGTGCGCTACCATTCTCATGTAAAAGAGTGCAACTGGTAAGGCTACTACCCAGTCGACACCTTTCTCTCTACATATTTTGGACAATCTAATTTTCAGAGTTTGATTATGTCGTTCCACGAGACCTGCTGCCTCGGGGTGTCGGACACAGTGAAATTTCCACTGATAGCCTAACAAAAGTGAAACGTGTTTCATTAGTTCGGATGAGAACGGCTGGCCGTTATCTGAGTAGACAACACGTGGTAAACTGTACCGTGGGAAGAATTCTCGAACCAACTGTTTGGCAGTGGTCGGGGCAGTGTAATCTGAAACCGGGTATGCTTCTGTCCAACGGGAAAGAGCACAGACAACTACAAGAACATATTTGAATCCTCGACATCGTTCCATCTGGATATAATCCATCTGGAGGACTTCAAAAGGGTGATAAGGAGGCTGAAATCCACCCTGTTCTACGGGAATGCTTTTACCTGGGTTAAACTGACAACAGATCATACAGGTACGAACTTTTTGTTTAGCTGCTGCTCGTAAATGTTTGTTGAACCAAATGTGTTGAATGCTGTCTAGCATAGCTTTTTCTCCTAGGTGCGCTGGACTATGTATTGTATTAATAACGACTTGGACCATTGAATCAGGAAGGAACCATACAGATTTTTCCTTCGTCATCCATCCTTGATCCGTTTGGATCCCTCCTAATTCAGTCCATTTCTTTATTTCATCTGGTGTAGCATGTGTCTGTATGTCAATTACGTCAAGAGCGGGATCCTTAACCATCATGCAATGTGTTGGTGTCGGAACTATTGTCTTTGTCATGTCAGAGGTGTGAGTTTGAGCAGTCTGTTTGGTTGTTCTGTCAGCTAGATCATTGCCTTGGGAAATGATATCAGTAACTTTCGTATAAGCTTTACATTTCATAATTGATATTGCAGTGGGTAGATGTATTGCATCTAATAAGGCATGAATGAGGGGTCCGTGTTGAATGTGGGCACCGTGAGAAGTTAAATAACCTCTCTCTCGCCACAGCACGCCGAAGTCATGTACAACTCCGAATGCATAACGTGAATCAGTGTATATGTTGACTTTTTTATTTGTGGCTTGAATACAGGCTTGTGTCAGAGCGAGGAGCTCTGCTGCTTGAGCCGACAAGGTATTTATGCAATTTGTTTCAATGACTTCAGTGTCTGTTGTGACTGCATACGCGGCTACTAACTCTCCTGTACTTGTTCTCATACATGAACCATCTCCATACAATGTCAAGTCTGGATCTGACAATGGGACGTCTGTCAAGTCTTGTCTGGGTTTCGTCGTGATAGTGATAACTTCAATACAATCATGTGCAAGTGGGTCTGTTCCGTTTACTGGTAACAGTGTGGCAGGATTCAATGTACTACAACGTCTGATTTCTATGTGTGGCTGAAACAATGTTAATTCGTAACCGGTGAGTCTTGCTATAGTCAAGTGTTGTGTTTGTGTGCGGTTCAAGAGAACCTCTACTGCATGTGGTACTTGTACTGTCAATTGGTGTCCTAACACTATGGCATCGCTTTGTCGGATTGCTAAAGCTGTTGCTGCCACTGATTTCAGGCACGCAGGCAGAGCCTGAGCTACGGGATCTAATGTACTAGCAAAATAAGCACATGGTTTGTGTGATCCTGCTTGTTCCTGTGTGAGTACTGACAAGGCAGTACCTTCGCGTTCTGTAACAAAGAGTGTAAACTGTTTATTGTAACATGGTGTTGCTAAAAACGGGTGCTTGACATAAAGCTTTCTTTAGGCTTTCAAAAGCTTGTGTATGTTCCTGAGTCCAAGGGAGAACAGTCGATGTGGCTGCCTCCTGCGTTGTCAACTGAATGAGTGGTTTTGCTAGAAATGCATACTGAGGGATCCACTGCCTACAATATGAAGTGAGGCCTATGAAGGCCCGCACCTCCTTTTGTGTCTTGGGTATTGGCATGTTAGCAATTAACTGGATGCGATCAGGTGTAAGCTGCCTTCCCTCCTTGGACAGCGAGTGACCAAGGTAAACAACTCGCTGGACACAGAATTGCAGCTTAGAAGGGGACACCTTGTGCCCCTTTTCGGCCAAAAATTGTAAAACCGTCAGTGAGGCTTTTTCACATTCAGGTTCGCTTCTAGCGGTGATCAGCAGATCGTCGACATATTGAAGCAGGGCAGTGTTGACTGGCATGTGTATACTGTCAAGTTCTCGTTTCAGTGCTTGGCTATAGATGCTGGGGCTTTCTGTGAATCCTTGAGGTGCGCGTGTGAATTTAAAGCTTCGTCCATTTAAACTAAATCCGAACAAGTATTGGCTTTCCGGATCTATTGGGACGCTGAAAAAGGCATTCTTGAGATCAATTACAGTAAAGAATGTTGCTTCGGAATCAATGGCTGTCAGTAATGAAGAAATGTCTGGGACTACGGGGTATTGTGGTACAATGCATTTATTTAATTCGCGCAGATCAATAACCAATCGATATACTGGCGGGGCTTTCGGATCAGTTCGTTTAAGAATCGGAATTATCGGTGAATTACATACATTGGAGTCGGTTTCCACAACCACTCCTTGGGTAATAAGTTCGTCAATGATTTGCAGTAAAGCCACTACAGCATCTGGGGGTAACTTGTATTGTCGCATTCGTGGTAGTACCACTCCTGCCTTTAGTGTGACTCGATATGGTGTAATGTTCATGCAACCAACATCTGTAGGGCCTTGTGCCCATAAATGTGTGGGTAAAGTCTGCAGTCGGTGATCCATGTCTCGGGACACGTAGTGCCCTTTGAAATCACGTAAAAACAATCTTACTCCTTCCGGAGAACAACATATTATAGCTCCTAGAGCTTTCAATGTTTTTATACCTAACAAGTTTTCTGGACATGATTTAGTAAGTAATAAATCTGTAGTTCGTGTCAAGGGACCAATCGTAAGTGGAAGAGGCTGTGATACTTCGTTAATGATAGGTTTTCCTGAAAAGCCAAGGGAAATATTCTGTGAGCCTGAGAGGGGTGCCCCTGGAACTTCACTACGTTTTATTGTTGTTCGGCTTGCCCCTGTATCAAGTAAAAATTTTCTATCTTGGCCTAATAGTTCACTGTGTACATAAGGTCCTTCTTGATCTACAGGGACCTCGATAAGGGGTAAGCCAACTTCCCTCTCTAGGCTGTTTCATGAGTATCGTTGATAATCAGGATAGTCATACTGTGCGGTCTGGTACATCTGTTGTGTCGTTGTTTGTGTGGCAGCAATAGGCTGCGGTGGTGGAGCAGGCATAGACTGTTGTGGAGCTGGCATGGACTGTGCATGCTGCGGGGCTCCTTGTTGGTTCTGATCCTGTCTAAGTGGCCGTGGTCTTTCTTTTGTATTACCTATGGCGATATTATGTTTTAAAACTGGACAATCGTGTACATAATGACCTGGCTGTTTACAATAGTTGCATGTCCCTTTTACAGGACCTGTTGAAACACTGGACTGTGTTATACCCTTTTTATGACCGTCAGCTGGAACTGTCTGGGAAACTAGCATTTTCATTTTCGTGTCTTTCATGCGTCTTTGTTCATGTTCTTGTTCCTCTCTAATTCTATTGTGATGGTACTGTAGCATTTGTAACATTTGTGACGGAGTGTTACCTTGCCATGTACTCTCGAATTTCAATACTCTATTCTTAACTTGGGGCAAGGAATTTTCAACTAATTTTGTCACAAACAGATGTGGATACGATTCGCTACTTGCTTTTATTCCACTATTTATACCAAAACATTTTTCGAATCGGGCATAGAAATCACTAGTGTCCTCATCGTGCTTTTGTTTACAGGCTGAGATTGCACCCCAGTCTTCCTTTTTCGTAGTTAATAAACGTGGCAGTACCTGTACTAGTAAACCTGGTAGTGTTTTGGTCTTTTCCCCAAGCCCTGAACCTGGACCTCGAGCTTTTTCTTCGTTTTCTAATGCTGTCCAATCTATCTTTTGGTCTCCCACCTCCCAATCCTTTTCCTTGAGTTTTTCGTAAATGCCCGCAGGCATTAATACCTTCAATATTGTCATAATGTCGGGATAGGTATACTCTCCCATGAGCAACATGTCTTTAATTTCACGGTGGAAACCCGCTGGGTCTTTGTCATGACTGGGTACCACTTTCTTCATTTCTAATAGTTCTATTTTAGATATGGGTGTGTATACAAACACACGTTTAAACTGATTGTCATCACCTTTTATCGGGTGCACTTCGCGTAAGGGATTCTGTCTATCCATGTAATACGTCGTTCTTTCCTTGATGGGCAGTGAGACATGTTCGGGGCATACAAAAAGAATGTACTGCTTTCTGGATTCTAGTATTTCTCTAATTAACTCAGTACCTGAACCTCTCCATTTATTCGTGAGTAATTCAGTCAATATATCAGGTAATGGACCAGGATCGGAGTGTTGGCTTTTATATAATATAAGGAGTTGTTGAACCATATAGATACCAGCTAAACGCTGTTCATCTGGGGTGAGGTTCAAAAACGTGTGCGCTAATGTATCATCACTATATTTTCCGGGACTATTAACCCAATGAACGGCTGACCTGGCTAATTCTTGTTCGTCCATAGAATCGAGTATATGATAACCCCTTCGTTCTCGGAGTAATTTGTCAGCGGCTTGGAACGAATGTTCGGGGGACCTTATATTTATTATAGGGGTTTGGAAATTTCTGCTATTATCTGGACGTATCGGACGTATCGGATCAGTAAAGCATCTAGTATTATTGCAAGATCTTCCTCTACCTACATAGGCCATGGTTTCTAACTGTCCTGTGGGCAGTTCTAATTCTTCCTCCTCCTCGGTTTGTTCAGGCTGGTCTACTGCTAATCTTTCTTCGTGTATTCGTTCTATTTCTTTGCGGATCTTTCGGCACATAGCTACTATACTTAATCGTTTATCATGTCTCCCCTCTGATATATTCCGACTCCATGTGGTAAGAATTTGCATTTCTTCCGGATTTACCCCTGGTCGGTCTTGATTTCTGATCACACAATTTATGAGGAAACGTAACAGTTCCCCCTGTATCTCCACTTTCTGGTACTCCATGGCTCTATTAATACTTTCAGAATCTCGTCCTGACTGGACAAAGTGATATATATTTTCTAAATGTGTAGTCATTCCTGGTAGTCTCCCTAAATATATCGCAGCTCGTCGGATACGTAATGATGCCAGCAGCATTTCGTCCTCTTTGCCGGGCACAGGGTCGTATCTACAATCTATTAGAAGTTCCTTAAGCATGTCGGGAGTTACTAGTTTGGGCGTACGTTGGTGGGCTGGATATTCTTGAAAGGAAAGTTTATTTACTCTGGGTGGCGTGGAAAAAATGTTTGATGTACCTCCTGTAGCACCACCTGGGGTGCTGGATGTGAAAGGATTCGTTGAACGTGATATAGCAACCATAGGTGTGGATACAGTTGTAGAAACAGATGTGCTTGCCGGAACTTGTGTCGGAGTTTGTTGTTGCGGAGGTACAGACGGAGGAGGGTCTTGGCGTTGAACCCCCTCGGCAGGCGGTCTATGTGGCGCAGTATTAGCATACTCGGGAGCTGCGTCGTCTAAATAAGAAGAAAGAAAAACATCTTCTGCGGTTCTGGGATGCCCTTTGGGATGTGCTTTTATCGGAAACAATGGGGGTGGCAAGTCTTTTGGTATCTCCGGAGTAGCCTTAGGTAATCCTTCGGCCAGAAGAGGATACATACCATTCATAAGGGCATTTCTTTGTCTGTCTACTTGTTCTGACTTTACTCGAGTACCTTCTTCAATTAATATATTTTCTCGGACTTTATTTGAATTCTCCTTACTTTTCTCTTCCTGTCTGAGTGCTTTTTCTGTACGTCTATATGATTCTTTACGCCATAATTCAATGGCGTCTTTCTGTGACTGTCTAGCTTTCTTTTTCCATAATTCTTCCTCTACTTTCATGATGCAATCTGCATCCCAGGTCCCAGCTGCGGGCCACCTCTGACTTTCTGGTAATTCCTTGGTGTAGTCTACCCATAAATCAAGAAATAATATGGCGTCTAGGCCATGTTTATGATACATGAAGTACCCTGGAGTGTCCCTAGGAGGAATGGGAACAGCTTCTTCGAGTACCCCTTTTCTAGTTTTGATCTGTCTTAATTTCGAAAAGAGCGGCATATTGAGAACTGATCTGATACCTAATTTTGAACACGTTTAACACAACAAGACACAATAATGAACAGTCATTCACACCACAATATGCAGAACGTATTTAAAACATTTTAACATTTAACATTTAATGAACAACAATGATGGCCATTTAGGGAACTAGTCACTAAGCATAATACTCGGCACTAACTAGGTAATTCTGAATTATATACTAGACATACTTGATATACTGCTGAACAGTACAGATACACTGCTGAAACAGTGCAGACCGGATTTGTGTACCCAAACCCGTCTTGACCGGCACAAACTATGTGCACGTCAGAACGCCTCCCCGACAATGGTACTCACCGGGTAGCTCGGAACGGAAGGCCTCGGAACTGAACTGAACTGGACTTGAACCGGACTAGACTCGACTCGAAACTTCGGAAACTTCGGAAACTGGTGGGCCTCTGTATACCTCGGATCTTGCTCTCTCAGCTAGGCTCTGGTTGGGATACTTCGCACTTCTCACCGCCTCGTCTGGGTGTTGATCGCAGCCTCAGTTACCCCCGCTCAGCAGGAGGGAGATACAGGAAATCCTGTGGGTACGTGTTGTTGTCCGTCCAGCTGTGACAGGAGACCGGGCCTGCAACGCACCTCCGGCGCGTGAGATGAGAAAGTGTCCCTGTTCGGGCGCCATATATGTGGTAAATAATTTAATTACCGGAACTTAATTTGATGCGGAAAATTAATAATAATAGCTCAGTAAAATAAGAGGCAGAATCCATGGTATTAGAGGTTCGGAACGGGCTTTATTCCAAAATCAATTCGAATTGATGGACTCCATATTCCATCACCGCGAAGGTTCAGGAAGTGAAGGACCATACTTTATTGACAGGTAATCATTTTTATACAATAGGCATTACAATGAAACAGATGCAGGAGGCGTAACAGTTGATAACAAAGATAAAAACATACATGCGTAACTAAAATGGGTGTAACTGGGCGTAACTAAAGAACGTCATCAGGTATGATGTCATAAATGGGTGGTTTCATGAAAGAATTTCGCAATGTCAGCAGAAATACTTGGCAGAGATGCGCGCGCAGCAGCATGACGTGTGATTGACGTGCAACTAGGGGGTGAAGGGGACTTGACATTTAGCTCTACATGTGGAGACAGAAGTCTGGGGGGTCAAGTCAACCTAATCCCAAATCATATCTAACATCCTATGTTTAAAGAACTATGTTATCCAAAAGGAAAGGTCTTTCGAACAAAATCTATTCTATACTGACTGTGAGTGCGTGTACAAGCGTCTAAGTGTCTACACTAGATGCGAGGGCAGAAATCTTCCATAGTAACAGGACTATGAATTACTTGCATAAAGACCGAGAAGCCGGGCCTTTTGCTCGGTAGCTGGAAGAATGTTTACTTAAACTACTAGACAGGAATGCATTGGATGGGGAGCGGAGCAGATAATCTCGAAGGTGAAATACAGTTTTTGGCAAGCAGACAGGTCGAGTCAGGCACCGTTAGCCGCGCAGGGAGTAGGACAAAGTTCATGGATACAGATGCGAGCTCAAACTGGAGCTTTCAGAGGCAGAAGGCAAGAAAAGGACTTAATGGCAGAATCAGGGCCTACTCGCCTGGACTGTAAAATGGGATAAATGAACCATATAAAGCCGGTGGCCTTTCGTACTTAGGAATAGAATATCCGGCCCATTCATGGCGGATCTGAAAGAGGACATGTTGACGGTGGACGCACATGTGTTTGCGTCTTCATAACTGGAACTGGAGGAAACATACATGTACTTGTGATTTATACATGAAACCGTTGGGGTCCAAGATAGGGGACATAACTGATCATAAAAATCCATATTTCCACAACCACATAAGGGACACCCGGTGCTATCCAGATAAGGACTCCACGGGTGAAGGAGGATGACGTAGTCTCAAGTACCTGTCTGCGTAACTGTTTCCAGAGGTTTTGTAATTCAGTAGCAGTGAGATGTGTTTCCTGAAGCATAGCTATGTGGACATGGTGTCTTTTCATATAAGCATATATTCAGTGGCATTTCAGTGATATGGCCATGCCACACACATTCCAGGTCATCAAATGATAAAGGGGAACCTGTGCAATTTGTCTGGGGATCAGGCACAGGTAAGGAAACAGGCATCAGGGAGGTTGAAATGGATGTGGATTGCCGCCCACCCATCTATCTCCCAATGTGTGCATGGTTTTAAGTAGGCCAAGTGTTCGGTGGTGAGTGTCTCAGAATAATTCAGGTCCAAACAGAGTTTCTCGCAAGAAAAAAACAATACCATGAAAACCACCCCCCCGGGATAATTGCCATAAAGGCCTCGTCCAGCTAAACATTCCCAAGGCAGGCAACTTAAACAAGATAAGGAACAGAAACAAAAGTAGGATTACATAAGCGTGTGAAGTCCATGTAAGAGCTCGGAGGAGGCGTGGGCACAAGTAAAGAAGTATAGTCTGCATATCACCGTATCAGCAATCCTTGTTGGAGCAGTGGTGCAGGCCTAATATGAAAAACAGCTCACAATCCCATACACATTCTGTACCGCTCACAGGTCATCAGTGAGCATTAAAGGGAGGGGCACCAATTAACATTAGGGCCTCTGTGCAGCTCTGCAGCAGTACTTATAAATCATCCGCAAACCTGGGAGTCATCTTCGGTACTCTGAGACCCCCATCCAGTGGAGAGCCAGAGTCGCCCGAGTCCGATCCCGACTCTGAAAGGTGATTATCTTGCAAATGGGCAAAAGTATTTGAACTGTGGAAGGTGGCTAGGCCACTGCATGGATCTGTACCTCTGCTGCCTGGACCCTAGAGGGGCATGGCCCAGGTGGACCGCACCTGCTGCGATGTGGCTTGGGGTCTTTCCAGGTATCTTTGTAGCACTTTGTGGGAGGTGCTTTCAGCAAGTCTTTCGCATGGAGCCATATCCAGGCATCACCAGGGGAGTGAAAAAAGTGTGTCTTGTCCAAATACCTCAAACATTGTATGACCCGTAGAAATGAACCACGGCAACATTGGACTTCCAGTGTAAAATCAGAAAAAGCCAATATTTGAGCGTGTTCAAATGTCCATGGGGCTTTCGTATGAAAACACTGTAGGAGCAGGTCACGGTCACAATAGTTGAGAAGGTGTGCTATGATGGGATGTGTGGGGTCCCAGAAGAGGAGGGCAACCCGAAGTGCTGTGCACCCGTTCAACTGGGAAGAAATTTGGTGCTTTCCTGTCCAGTACATTTTTCACCAGCTATTCCTTAATGAACACTTCCACTCAGTGACCCTCCAAGCATTCCGGGAAGCCCAGCAAGTGGATGTTATTGCATCTAGACCTGCATCCCGCAACCTCCACTCTGTTATGTAAGAAAGTGAGCTCCACTTTCAGCTTCTTCAGGCACTCCTGTAGGTCCTTGTTAGAAGAGTGAAGGATCGTCAGTGTAAATCCGGTTTCATCCACCCGGTCCGTGAGCTGGCGGTGGTGAACACGCAATAGGTTCACCTCGATCGATACTGTGTCAATCCGGGCTTCCAGGGAGGTCTTGGTATCCAGGATAGCTTGGAGCACCTTGTCAAATTGCGCTGTGTGTGCCTGTAGGGGCTGCTCCATGTGGTAAAGGCTGGTGAGGATCCTGTCGTCATGCGCAGGTTCCATTGTGTCAGCTCTGATCGGCATGTGCTGTGGTTTGGCAGGTTTGGGCTTACCCATTATCAGAAGGTAGTTCGAAGTCTAAAGCGGATCATCACGGACAGCACCACCCACCGTAGAATGGGATGAAGTCCAGCTATTAAAGATGAGGAAGGATCATGGGAGACGGCGCAGTTAGGTATCAAGCAATTAGTAATGTTAAGGCTTCTGCCAGGAATTGTACAAGCCTCAGTGACCATAAGCAGACAGAGTGAGTCAACGGGCTGAGAGGTGTGGCATCCATAAAGTCAATAGTAATCATAGTCAGTCAGTCACGGGTCCCTGCGGGTAACAGGCACCATAAGTGCAGTTTGGCTCTGAGTGCAGTGGTGAACTAGAGCACTCCGGCCTCCCATCAAGGGTGGAAACTGCGGCGCATGTATGTCTGAATGTATGTACTGATATTTAAATATAGAATTATAGATGAGTAACAGTGAATTCTGAGCGATACCAAGTAGACAATGAGGGCAAAGTTCTGGTTGCCCATGATGTCATAAACAACCAGAAAAGAACAATTCCTCCTCAAGGCTAGGGTAGTTAAAGTTGCTACCGGCTTGCTGTTATTTGGTCACGAGAGGGAAATCTAAATTTCAGATCTTGTTGCCCTCACACACCTGGAAGGGTGTCATGCTTCATCATCGGGCGCTCCTCGTCGGACCGGCGCTGCAATGTCCGACGGGCCTGGTGGCATCTTTGGCGGAGATCTTCTGATCTGAGAACGCCGTATTGTGATGAATGTGAGTGGGAATATGGAAGTCAGTAATTAATGATTAGTGTGGGGACTAATAAGACTAAAATAGGCCCTGGCCCCTGAATAATTTTAATTGGTTTTATGTGGGGCTGGGACTAAGTAAAACCAGGGAGGCTACTATAGAGATTCTAGGTATCAGGGTAGCCTTTAGTTGACAGAGGTCAACATGTTTCGTGTCTACTATGCCCTAAATCGAGCAACACTTCTTCAGGACCGTGGATAGAACTGCAAGTAAATAAACCTCGGATCTGATAACCGGGTAAGATGATCTATCATAACTAGAAAAGTGTCCCTGATTCAGGGTCTTTACATATCGCCTCCACCTAAATAGATGGAAACAGAAACAAGAGGACAAACAGCACACGTCCCATTAACAGCTCATACAAGGAATTAATATCCACTAGTAAAGTAACGGGGTCAGAACAACCCACAGTGGGATCGTGCAAAGGCGCATGCTGTATACACTTACCAACAAAATACGTGGGTTAGCCTCACTCGACAAACGCTCAGCTCCTCACCTGGATGTTAGCGTCTACGCTCCTGGGGTCCTGTACTTGAATCAGGAAGCAGGGACATAGTCACGCGATGGTTCTTCGGTGGGCAGCCATGCTGTCCCAACCAGGAAGTGCCTGACTGTAACGTAATGGGTGATAGAGAGGATCGGCAAAGCAGGTGCCGGGGGTGGACGAGTCACCGAAGCAATGTAAGGGGTTGGAGGTTTTCGGTCACACTACTTGAGGTACCGAGAACTTGGAAGAAAAATACTAAAAATAAAAATAAAAAAGGAAAGGAGAACCCGTTAAACTGAATCGCTATGTCTATGTGAAAGTTACACATGGCAAGTTAATCAGCACGGAGAGATAACGTGCCAATGGATAGAATATTAGGCAACTGAAGGGGGAACCCAAGCGATCTAAAGGTTTTCCAAGCAATGTGTGGAACAGGATGGGCTATGTGGAGGACAAGGATTAATGAGATGTCCCAAGAGAAGTATGGAGGCTCATACCCACGAGTGCATCATAAGTGTCTGAATATATGGTGGCAGAAGGGTCAGACTATGTGTTGAATCTGTATGTGTCTGCGTGTATGCTCTGTATTAGGTTATTTCAGTCCACGGGACCTCGTCATTAAGACCCCTTTCTTGAGTAGACAAGCGAAAAATCCTTCTTTGTTCAGTTTCGAATAGTTTTTTTGCGGACCATGAGTTGTTGCTTTCAATCACAGTCCAGTGTAGTTCGTTGACTCCGTGTGGGTGCATGAGGTAGTGCGTACTCATTTTTGTAGTTGACCTTCCACATCGGATGTTGCTGCGGTGCTCCATAATCTTTCTTTTTACCGGTCGTGTAGTCATGCCTATGTATCTCAATTTGCATGGGCATGTAATGAGATATACACAGTTTTTAGAATTACAATTAGTGTGACTTTTTTGTGTCCATACTTTTCCTGTCTCCAGGGTGACTTCCTTAGTAGCCTTTGTAAATTCACACACACCACATTGCCCACAAGGGTAATGACCCCTAACTGGATTGGTGTTCCACAGGTTCCCTTGTTTGGTTGTTTTCATTGTCTTAGGGCGAGTGTGTAGCAAGATGTCGCGTAAGTTGCTAGTACGCTTGTTGGCAAACCTGGGAGTAGGTATGGATAGATTTCCCGTGGTCAGGATCGTCCAGTCCTTTTTGATAATTTTCTGTATAGCATTAGATTCTGATGTGAAGGTTGTGATACATGTCAAAGTTTCTTCCGTTTCCTTTATTTTAGGTTCTAAAAGGGATTCTCGGTTATTATTGAGTGCTCTTTTGTTGGATCTTTGTATAATGGAGATAGGATAGTTCCGTGCTCTGAGGTTGTTGCTCAGGGCAGCTGCTTCTTTCTTATAGTCAGTAGTCTTTTCGCAGTTTCTACGAAGACGCAGCAATTGTCCGAAAGGCAAATTATCCCTCAAGGCTTTCGGGTGATGGCTCTCGTAGAGGAGTAGACTATTACGGTCTGTTGGTTTTGTGAAGGTGTGGGTTGACAGACGGCCTTCATGAAGGGTTATTGTAAGGTCAAGGAAATGGATCTCAGTGGAGGAGATGGACCGGGTGAATTTCAGATAAGGGTCCAAGGTGTTAGCCCAAGAGAAGAATCTGTCGCACGTCTCAATATCTCCTTTCCACAGAATAAAACCAACGGACCGTAATAGTCTACTCCTCTACGAGAGCCATCACCCGAAAGCCTTGAGGGATATTTTGCCTTTCGGACAATTTCTGCGTCTTCGTAGAAACTGCGAAAAGACTACTGACAAAGATCCAACAAGAGAGCACTCAATAATAACCGAGAATCCCTTTGAGAACCTAAAATAAAGGAAACGGAAGAAACTTTGACGTGTATCACAACCTTCGCATCAGAATCTAATGCTATACAGAAAATTATCAAAAAGAACTGGAAGATCCTGACCACGGGAAATCTATCCATACCTACTCCCAGGTTTGCCAACAAGCGTACTAGCAACTTACGCGACATCTTGGTACACACTTGCCCTAAGACAATGAAAATAACCAAACAAGGGACCCTGTGGGACTCCAATCCAGTTAGGGGTCATTATCCTTGTGGGCAATGTGGTGTGTGTGAATTTACAAAGGCTACTAAGGAACTCACCCTGGAGACAGGAAAAGTATGGACACAAAAAAGTCACACTAATTGTAATTCTAACCACTGTGTATATCTCATTACATGCCCATGCAAATTGAGATACATAGGCATGACTACACGACCGGTAAAAACAAGGATTATGGAGCACCGCAGCAACATCCGATGTGGAAGGTCAACTACAAAAATGAGCACGCACTACCTCATGCACCCACACGGAGTCAACGAACTACACTGGACTGTGATTGAAAGCAACAACTCATGGTCCGCAAAAAAACTATTCGAAACTGAACAAAGATGGATTTTTCGCTTGTCTACTCAAGAAAGGGGTCTTAATGACGAGGTCCCGTGGACTGAACTAACCTAATACAGAGCATACACGAATACATACAGATTCAAAACATAGTCTGACCCTTCTGCCACCATATATTCAGACACTTATGATGCACTTGTGGGTATGAGCCTCCATACTTCTCTTGGGACATCTCATTAATCCTTGTCCTCCACATAGCCCATCCTGTTCCACACATTGCTTGGAAAACCTTTAGATCGCTTGGGTTCCCCCTTCAGTTGCCTAATATTCTATCCATTGGCACGTTATCTCTCCGTGCTGATTAACTTGCCATGTGTAACTTTCACATAGACATAGCGATTCAGTTTAACGGGTTCCCCTTTCCGTTTTTATTTTTATTTTTATTATTTTTCTTCCAAGTTCTCGGTACCTCAAGTAGTGTGACCGAAAACCTCCACCCCTTACATTGCTTCGGTGACTCGTCCACCCCCAGCACCTGCTTTGCCGATCCTCTCTATCACCCATTACGTTAGAGTCAGGCACTTCCTGGTTGGGACAACATGGCTGCCCACCGAGGAACCATCGCGTGACTACGTCCCTGCTTCCTGATTCAAGTACAGGACCCCAGGAGCATAGACGCTAACATCCAGGTGAGGAGCTGAGCGTTTGTCGAGTGAGGCTAACCCACGTATTTTGTTGGTAAGTGTATACAGCATGCGCCTTTGCACGATCCCACTGTGTGTCCGCATCCTATACCCCCGTGAATATGACTGACACTTCCGATATAGTTCTGCTCACCCCAGATTGATTTTTCAACCGGGTTTGGCCACCTTGCCTCGGATGCGGGTATTCCTTCTTGTATTCCGTTTTGGACCATGCTTTGCAGCCCATTTTTTACTATGTCATCTTTTAGAGCCACCGCTCGATGGTCGCGTGATACTGTTATCCTGCATGTGATTTCTTACACCCACTCTGGATACTCAGACACCGTCCAATATACGTTGTCTCTCCTGTGTGTCCATTTCTTACTACGCCTCCACCCTGGGACCGTGTACTCGTGGCTGATATCGGATGTCACATCATTATGATATAAACTCCGACCATACGCGGGCACACTCACAATTTTGTTCAACTGTGGACACCGTCACCCGAGTACTATCATTACGAGTAATTCCCCTCTGGCAACCGCCGCCACTCGCGAGTTGGTCCTCACATGCATGTTGATGTAACCCTTGCCACATTCACTTTTTCTTGCATGTGCTATTGCACTCCTTCAAGAATATGCTACTTACTTGGTATTACCACCCCTTGTATTTTTACCTTTACTGCTTCATTTTAGTGGGACCGTTCAAAAGGTCCGGTCGCTACTCCTTCACCTATGAAGCCTCCTACCCCTCCACTTTGAGGTAAGCATCCATGAATCACCTAACCTGGTGATATACACACCCGTATGGACTTATCCTGCTTTAGATATTTATATATTTATATATATACAGTGTTATTTCATTGAGGGTCCTTGGTCTGGTTGTGTTTATATTAGTTCATGATTTTAACCTACCTCTATTTTGTCCAATGTAATGAGGGACCTGTTTGGCCCTTTGAGGGGTTGTTCTGACCCCGTTACTTTACTAGTGGATATTAATTCCTTGTATGAGCTGTTAATGGGACGTGTGCTGTTTGTCCTCTTGTTTCTGTTTCCATCTATTTAGGCGGAGGCGATATGTAAAGACCCTGAATCAGGGACACTTTTCTAGTTATGATAGATCATCTTACCCGGTTATCAGATCTGAGGTTTATTTACTTGCAGTTCTATCCACGGTCCTGAAGAAGTGTCGCTCGATTTAGAGCATAGTAGACACGAAACATGTTGACCTCTGTCAACTAAAGGCTACCCTGATACCTAGAATCTCTATAGTAGCCTCCCTGGTTTTACCTAGTCCCAGCCCCACATAAAACCAATTAAAATTATTCAGGGGCCAGGGCCTATTTTAGTCTTATTAGTCCCCACACTAATCATTAATTACTGACTTCCATATTCCCACTCACATTCATCACAAAACGGCGTTCTCAGATCAGAAGATCTCTGCCAAAGATGCCACCAGGCCCTTCGGACATTGCAGCGCCGGTCCGACGAGGAGCGCCCGATGATGAAGCATGACACCCTACCAGGTCTGTGAGGGCAACAAGATCTGAAATTTAGATTTCCCTCTCGTGACCAAATAACAGCAAGCCGGTAGCAACTTTAACTACCCTAGCCTTGAGGAGGAACTGTTCTTTTTTGGTTGTTTATATACTTATCAGGGAGCAATAGAACAGGACCTCATAAAATAATTAGCTCTCTTGTCCCCCTCTTGACTATATGCCCATGATGTCACTCAAAGCCCTGAGTGTGGCCCCAAAATCATCTGCCACTGCTTTCAACTGCTATGCAGGGGTAAATGAGTAATGGGGAAGCCACACATTGCATGGCTTCTCCTCACTGTCTTAAAAGTTAAAAAAATACCTCGCTTACTGCCACCCTCCCCACAGCTCTCTGTGCCTTCCCTTGCTTGTATCACAAAAGCTGTGCTCCCT
This sequence comes from Triturus cristatus, assembly GCF_964204655.1. NCBI lineage: Eukaryota > Metazoa > Chordata > Amphibia > Caudata > Salamandridae > Triturus > Triturus cristatus. Next base: position 1,456,407,998 of record NC_140589.1, on the reverse strand, counting down.
GTTTTCCAGTATTGCTCTGACAAGCTTTGTAACCACCCTGCCATAGCAGTCTGGAATCCCTTCAAGAAGTCGTAATAGCTGATAACAGCTCGTGTAAACAACTGTTGTCACATCATAGTAGTGATTTACCAGATATAGAATCTCAGTTGTTTTAAGCAGGCTTACTTTGGTCACTTTGAAATTGTGGCAATGATGTCAATGTAGCAAATCCATATCAGGAGTATGAACTATTCTTACTTGTTTAGAGCTCACAAAGTAGGTTTCCTTGTTGCATATTGCACTTATGATATTTTGATTGTGAGGTGTATTCCATGGTTTGATTCACATCTGATGACTGTAGCAGACACAGTATGATCTCTTTGATACCATCAATCTGAAGATAAACTAGGTCCCATCTACATGAAAGGTTACTAGGTTCTTTTGTAAGTTCGGCTCTCATTAACATCATCTTTTGGGGTTGGGCACACTTGGTTAGATTTTCTTAGCCCCAGGGGTTAATGCTTGCTGCACTCCCTTCAGAGAAAAGGAAAACAGACAGGTGCCTCTCACTTTTTCCTATGAAGAGTTAGGCTCATACAGGTTCAGAGTGTAATGCGTGAGGCAACCCTGTCAGAGAACCTTATTTGCAGTTGTGTAATCCATCACCTCGGCCACTGAAAACAGTAAAAGCACACAGCTGTTGATATTTTAATAATAAAAGGTTATTAATTATGTAGAATCAGCACATAAACCTAATGTATCAGAGGGCTTCAAATTATTATGTTACTCTCAGTAGTCATATTAGATGAACATTAGAAAAACGCTAGAGAAACATTAGAAAAACCCAGAGCATTTTGCTTCACACTTTCCTACAGCCTATAACAATTAGTCTGTTGCCTACCTCTTCCACACGCACACACTTATTACCAGCTCCATGGTGCTTTCGCTTACATCAGGCAAAGCCATGTAATTTTCCTGCATACTTTAGAAAGCTGCTGTCCCGGTAGTCGGATAAGAGCACTCTGGCATCACTCATGAATTAATCAGTCCCATGTCTCTGCCCCTGCTAAAATCTCACGTCCCTTTATATTATAGCCTTCTTCCCAGTAATTCTCTATGGAGAGGGGAGGAGGAGTTGCTGCGCAATCTTCCATGCCACACTGTTAAAAACAAACCATTTCTCAGTCGAAGATGTTTGAAAAAGAAGCAAATGTATCAAACCCTGCTTCCTTCCAGTTGGAGATGTTTGAAAAAGAAGCAAATGTATCAAACCTTGCTTCCTTTTAGTCGGAGATGTTTGAAAAAGAAGCAAATGTATCAAACCCTGCTTCCTTCCAGTCGGAGATGTTTGAAAAAGAAGCAAATGTATCAAACCCTGCTTCCTTCCAGTCGGAGACGTTTGAAAAAGAAGCACATGTATCAAACCTTGCTTCCTTCCAGTTGGAGATGTTTGAAAAAGAAGCAAATTGTAGGAGAGTAGGATCTGCTTCACATGGTTACCCTCAATTTTTGCTGGTGTTTCACTGTTATTCGACTTTAGTCTGGCTGGGACCCTGCTATTCATGGCCCCAGCCTAGCTGCTTCCTCTCTAAAATGATTCCATGTACTTTAGGTACAGTTCAGATTGGATCTGAGGTGCCCTTATAAGTCCCTAGTATATGGTATACTATGTACCCAGGGCATAGGTCCCCCAGGGGCCTACCAGGGGCTGAAGCATGTATTATGCCACCCCTGGAAAGCCACCCAAAATGACACCACAGGTCTGCTACTGCAGCCTGGGTAAGTTGGTGCATGCACCCCTTACTGAGATATAGGTTCACTATATCTCACCATATACTGTATATACAAACCTATCAGTCACCCCTATGGCAGGCTTTATCAATCCTGAAGGAAGGGTGCTTGGTTATATGTGAGGAGGTGCCCAGGCATGAGCTGAGACTCTCTGCAGCCTTCGGAATCTCTTCTCCGGGGTTTTCAGTCGTGCAACCTGACCATATACTCTGAAGTGCATTATAACCACACAGTAAATGCTAACTTTGGATTGGCTGCACGGAAACATGTCATGTTTGGTGTCAAACACCTTGGAATCATACCCCCACACCAGTAACTGGTGTGGGAGTATGATCCCACCCTTCTAGAGGGAGAGACATGACAGCACTGGTATACCTGGTAGAAACTTAATAGAGCCCTGGCATCTCAAAATGGATGCTGCAGCCACAGAAATGGGTCGGGCCTCCTGCTGCTGACCAAATCTCCGGCAGGGGAGGCCTGGACAATAGGTTTCCTGTCACAGGGAGGTGTAACCACCTCCCAGACTGGCTTATGTGTATTGGGGCTGGGTGGGAGCACTCTCTGAGTGCTTTGAAGTCCTGCACTGGGGGCACATTTGGTGTCCCTGTGCATAGTCCAGCTCAAACCAGTTCAGGGGCTTCCAGCCCCTGCTCTGGCGCGAAACTGGACAAAGGAAATGGGTGTAGCCACCCCTCTTTCCAAACTCTCCCATAGGTGGGTCCCCAGAGTATGTCCAACCCCCTACCTTAGTATAAGTATGGGACCCCAGTCCATAGGACTTTAGATTACCCTGGACGAAACTCTGAAGCTGAATCCTGGACCTTTGACGCTCTGCTCAAGACCAGAGGACTGAAGAAATCTCTCTTGGGGTCAAGGAGTGACTCCCCTGCTTGGCAGGCACCAACGAAGCAATTTGCTGGTATGCATCATCGAAGCTCCCGCCGGACTCCAAAGTATTTGCAGCCCAGGAAGAGGATTTCCAGACATCTCAGAGGCCGATCCAAGTCTCCAGCAAAGATGAGATCCACAGCCCTCGTGAGTAGCGTGGAACCGGAACTCCTGGTCACAGTGCATTTCTGCACGTGCATTGACTTTTCGACATCTCTTGAAGTCATGCTTGGGCTGACTTGTAGCCCCCACCTCGAGCACTGAATTCACCAAAGATTGTTGGCCTGGTCATTCCGAGTGACCCGTGGGCCACCATTTTATGTTTTGTCTTGAGGTCCTTTCGTGATCTCTGGTCTGTTGACTGGTGGGCTCCTGAGGGGGTAACTTTATATTTCCTTGGGCTTCCCTGGATGCTCCAGATGTGCCCTAACTCCCAACCAAGTGGTGAGTCCCACAGACCTTGCTGGTCTGCACTATAGTATCTTTCTCGTTTCTGCGTGGGTTGCTGTTGCCAAGGCTTGTTGTGTCCAATCTGGGCACCGACACTGCAGCACTCGAAATCCTTTGCGGTACAGATCGAATCCAGATCCTGGTTGTCCTCAACACCTCCTGGTCCTCGTGGCTGAAGAGTCAAGCTTCACCTCTGTCACCTGAAATTACCCGACATCGGTGGGCATCTGCTCATCACCTTCCTGGTCACTGGTTAGTGACCCAGACTCTGTCCCCTCTGCTTTCAGGTTCTTCTCATCTTCGATCCAGGCTTGGATTTCTTCGGACACTTCGCATCTTCACGGCAGCAGCACTTCTTCACCAGCTCCCATTGAAATTGACGACGCAACCCGACACCAAAAGACATCTATGCACCCGGCTTCCCTGGGTGAGGTAACACGAGTACTCCGGTGCTCCTGTGGGTGCTAGCCCTAGAACTTCCTAAGTACAAAAGGGTTTGGTCCTGACTCATTTCTAAGTGTCCCTAATCTTTAAAAATCTATCAGCGACTTTCCCCATAGAAGCTAATGGGAGCTCGTGGCTGTGTACACACACTGCACACGGCCCTCGTGGGTCCCCTGTGTCACTACCTTGGGTGGTTCCTTGGGGTCCCAGCCATTCTACAGGCTCTAGACCTTGTGTCTAGTTAAGTCGTGGTTCTTATGCCACTATTTTAGTATATGGTTTGGCTCGCCACCAGGGCCTGCCGTGTATTTGTGCTATTTTACTGTGATTATTGAAGTGTAACTTATGTGTTTTGACCTCTAGTCTCATAAAGAGACTAGGAGGGTGTGTTTAGAAATAAATACATATATTTTATATATATACCTGGTGTGGATATCTTTCATTTAGTGACTCAAGAGATTATAGACTGGTAAAACAAGCTGCTTTACATTCCTTCAAGACATAGCCTGGCTGCTCTCCATAGCTACCACTAGGATAGCTTTCAATAAAGGTTGTCTTTAACCTATAACCAATAAGGGGTTGTTTAGACTGATACAAGGTGCCCACTATAACTAGTGGACAGCATATATCAAGCCAACTTCTCACACAAATGTATCAAACTCTGCTTCCTTCCAGATTTTTTCTGTGGAAGGCCGGATGGCGTTGGAATTCTTTTCACTACATATAGCTTTCCGGACAGCATTTTGCTTCACACTTTCATACATCCTGTAACCAATTAGTCTAATGCCTACCTCTGCCTAACACACAAAGACACACACACCCACACCTATTTCCAGCTCCATGGTACTTTCGCTAACTACATTAGGCAAAGCCATGTACACATCCCTGCATACTTTATACAGCTGTTGTCCGACACTCTGGCATCATTCCTGAATCAATCAGTCCCCATGTCTTTTCCCCTCCTAAAATCTCACATCTCTTTATAATATAGTCTTCTGCCCAATGATTCTCTACGGAGAGCGGAGGGATAGTTGCTGTGCAGTTTTTCATACCTTATCTGTTAAAAACGAACAATGTCTCAGTCGGCGATGTTTGTAAGAAAAGCAAATGTATCAAACCTTGCATCCTTCTTTCTTCCAGATTTGATGTATGGATGGCCAGATGGGCTTGGAATACTATTCGTTACGTGTAGCTTTCCGGACAGCAGAAGAGATGATTCCTCTCTGCTGCGTTTCTGTTAATGTTTTAGTGCAAGTAATGTCGACCTGCTGCTAAAATAACATGCACTCTATTAGCTAATATTACTATTCAAAATATTAGTTCTCTGTTCCCTAAGTCTTGCCCATATACATTGTAAAGGGTTAGCATGTCTTATGCCTGCCATACAAGTAGGGACGATTTGTATGTAACATGTATTTATTATCATGAAAGCCTTGGCACATACATCACCGCCAGGCATTCTTCTGCATGTGCAGTGGTTCTGAAGCCTGATTTGAAATGTATGGCTTGATTCAGCAATGGAGTGATAGTGTTTATTAAATTGTCTCTTTTTTCTTTGTAACTTGTTTCTGAAGTACTGGTTGGAAACTATAGTGAATCCAAGAGTTTTTTTGTGTGTGATGAGAAGGTGATGTTAATTTACTCGCTGTTCTGTTAAAGGGCAAGTCGTCCTGAATCTGGGTGCTCCAGTACTGTTGCTTATGAGGATGTATTCTGTCTTGTTGCTGGTCAGCTGGCGGTAGATGTTTGTGATTAATGTATAGATGATGACTAACATATATAAAGTGGTTAATACCTTTAACGAAGAAGACTTTGAGCTACGTATCATCTGGATATTGGTAAGCCTTGATGCCATGGTCGGTGATCAGGCCTTTAAAGGGGATCCATTTGTATGTTGAAGATCAGGATTGAGTTGATGAATCCTTGTAGGACCTTGCAGTTATTTGGTGTCTGTAGGTGTTTATCTGAACAAGAGCAGGTGAAGTGTGATATTGTGAATCACATGACAGGTGTTAAGATGTTTAATGAGGTCTTGAAGCTCAACAGTGCCTGAGACTGTCAAATGGTCAAGTTTTACAAGGAGGCGAGTGTTGCTGTTGTCTTTGATGTGAAGAGCACCACTCACGACTTGTATGGTAGCTGCTTTTGTGTTACAACATGGTCCAAAGCAGGATGGATAGTAGAATAAATGCGAACACTTTGGTTTGATCAGTCATGGGTACATTGTTGGCATCAATGTTGGATTCTTTAGGGGCAAGAGTATATGTTGTATTTTTCTTCAAAATCTTTCCTGTGACATAGAAAAATGGCAAGTACAGTTGTATACAAATAACTGACAAAAGTCTTTCTTTCATGTTTGCCGCACATCATTCATAAAAAGCCTTGTCATCATGTGTACCAGTTGTTTGTAATCAGCATGCTCGATAGGTAGATAGTGTTTAGACCAAATAAGAAATACCCTGTGCCTGAATTTAAGCACATTGCCTCTGGGCCTGTATTGCCAAGATCTGATGAGGTGAGTAAAAGAGCAAACCAAACACGGGACATCCTGTTCAATGTGTCCAGTGCCGCGTGGACATTTCAGGGAAGGTTTTCTGGTGTACACTAGGCTGAGATTTGTTTGTGTGGGCCACCCAAGCTAATCTTTCAAAATATAGAAGCTAAAGAACACCATGAGAGTACTGAATACACAGAGTGGTGAATGTATGTATCAGGACAGCTACTCCCCATATCCAGAAGGTGTTGATCAATGATGTAAGCAAACCATTCGCGATAAATGGAGATGTTCCATAAGCAGTTAATAAGTTTAGGATATACATTATTATTTACCAGGACAAATCTGCTCATCAGTAAAAGAGGCAACTTTTCAGCAAAAGGGCATCAAGTGAGGCATAGATACTGGTCATGAGCATCTTGTCTCCTATATACCTGGTGTGCATGCCCAAATACTGGAATCCAAGTGGGGAACAGGCAGAATGGTAATGAGTCAAAAAATCCACTTTCCACCGTTCATCTTACTCACAAGCCAGAGAATCTGCTACGTTTCTCAGTCATGTGAAGACTAATTGGGACTGAAGTAGCAATGTTAGTGGCATAGGGAAAAACACCATTGACATACATGACACTTTTAATTTCTAAGCCACTGCAAGTGATGGAATTTGAGACTAAGGAGGTGAGAAACTGGTTATGTCACTAAAGCAAAACGTGTAGGAGATAGCTGGAGATAGTGGAAAACCCTTCTTACTGCCTTTACTAATGGTGAAAAAATTGCAAGATGGAATGATTGTTCCACACATTGATTTAATCATGAGTTCTGTTATGGCTTGGAGAGTTTGGAACATTCCATTCCAAGTCATTCGGTCACATGCTATCTCTGTGTTTAGAGTAACCATAAACATTGCAATCTTTGCATATTGAAAGTAATCAACTGGCTAGATATAAATCTGAACTGGCCAAATGATAATATGGAACACTTATGGGAATGCCAATACATAACAGCGTGGCCCATGAGAAATGAGAAACAACAGTGGAAGTCGTGGTTTCTGCACTAATTCCCACATATTGTTCTTCATTATTGAGTCGATTTTTATGCCCATATTTGACTTGCTGTTAGCAGGTGAAATGACTTGGAGACCATACATGAGAGTTGTTATTTTCCATAGTTCTGCTAAATTGGGAATTAGAGCCTGGAAAGAGGGCCTGCATGTATTTGTGGAGATGACACAAGAGTGCCTCACTCCAAAAAGTTACAAACAAATCAATTTGTCTTCCTATGTACATAAATGTAAAACACTATATTGAATGTTGATTCCATCCATCCTAGTGTCATACAGCACTATTTACAACACGCATTGCCAAAGCAAATACGCCAGAACTTGGCAGTTAACCTTCTGACTTTTCACTGCTTGTTGTGTTATGTACTGGTTTTTGCAACGTATTATTATGGCAGCAGCTGGGTTCTTAACAATTTTCAAAAAGTGGCTAAAACCAAAAATATTTTTGGGCCATAGGGAACTACTTTGGGTGTGAATGTGCTCTTTGTGACAGGGCGGAATGCTTTCACTCACAGTGAAGTTAACCAATTGCTGAAGTGGGCTGACCCACTGCCCCATGCTGTAGTGGATGAACGAAAAATGTAAATGACAAAATAACAGACCAGTGGATGAAGATGGCTGCGTGCACGCCCCTATAAATAAGTATATTACACATATTATTTTAGTAAAATGAAAAAGTATGTTTTAATTAGATGTACAAACATTGGCTAAAAGCAAAAATATTTGTTGGTCTCAAAAATGCACAAAAATACCAAAGGAGTCTATGACACTGTTGGGAACTACTTTGTGTGAAGATGCGCACCTTGTGAAAGAGAAGCGGTTGTCACTCACAGCAAAGTTAGCCAATAGCTTAAGTAAGCTGACCCATCGCCCAATGATGTATGCTCAGTGAGTGACAGAAACATGTGACAGACACAAGAACAGACCAACGGATGAAGAGGGCTGAGTGAAAGTGCCTATAAGTAAATATATTGTATATATTTTATTTTAGTGAAATCAGTTGCAGGTAAGTACTTATTAATCAAGATGCTGCACAATACAAAGGAGCAACAAGTGCATACAGTGGATGAGGAGGTGCTTCTACCCTCCAGCTCCAGTTTCCCCAACCTCTGTCACTCAAACCCTTCATTAAGTATTCCATACCAGTGATATTCCATAGCAAGCTGACATTTTATTACAAAGAAAAAAAATGTACAATGGACAAGACATATGAGCAAGCACAGGTGCATTGTGCTACCTATGATAGCACATACTAATGATACTTTGTGGGCTTTTTTTGCACAACTTGTGCTTTCATTCACTTTCTCACTCGGGGGATGTTCAAAAGATGACCTCCATGAGAGACTAGATCATTCAGCTGCTCACTTCGACTTACCAACTCCTCTAGCTCGAACCACTCCAAGCCTAGGAATGCCCATCCAAGCAACTCATGCTGTTCATGTGGCATAGTCAAGACCTTCAATCGTTGATTATCACAAATTGTGTCTCTAAACAAATTCCATACTGATACTCCCACTCGCAGCATCGTTCAGCCCTCAATGAATTTAATGGGATCAGACCACTTAGAAAAAGACTCCTACGGGACTGGTAGGGACCTGCAGCCTAACTAACTGACCCAGACTGATCCTTCTTGTCATGGAGAAGGAGCGGAGTGATGACATGTCTCCCACTATTGTCCACTTATAATCATCCACCTTCAGCCACACTACTCGAAAATCCATATTTTATGGGTCTCTCGCTGGACCAGATGCACCCTGCCTTCCCCTAAACCAGTCTAACACTGCCAACTGCACAGATTCCTTAATCACTCAATTGAAAGTTTCACCTTGGCCTTCAACAGTTCTCTTGTGCATTATTCCACACTATTCTAGGCATTTTGCAAATTTAGGACTTGTATATTATGGGCCATTATCCGACAGAAGGCAAGCCCAGCAAGCAGAATATTACATCTGAAAAATTGATTACCATGTCAGTAGTGACACCCTCAACAATCTTCACCTCCAACCATTTACAAAAATAGTCCGCGAGTAGCAGAACAAACATGTATCTTTTGGTGTTGGTGTAGAAAGGGCCAACAATGTCTACACCCAGTGTCCTCCAAGGACCCTCACCAAGCAAAACTGGTATAGTAGCCATAACAGAAGACTTGGCTATCTTGTCACTCCTGTTGGAACTCTCACATTTCCTCACTGCTCTATCTAGCATCATGTATATCCTTGGTGAACAAAATATCACAGGACCTGTCTCATTGTGGCAGATAATCCAATGTGCCCCTCTTGACTATGAGAAATTACCTTACTTCACAATAAATGCAGAAGAACTGTCTGACAATTCCATCTCTGCAAGCTAACTCTACTAGAAGTTTGGCAAAGGACTTGATTTCACCATACAGCTTCCACTCTTCCAGCCAACCCATCTTGAGATATTTCTTAATGTCTTTCATTACAGGATCACACTTAGATGCAGCCACCCTCTCCTCTTCTGTACAGATCACACCTGAACATTATTGAGGCAAAAGAGGAATCTCACTGACATTGAATACAACTTGTATCTCAAGATCAACGTCTTTCAGACCTTGGTTTGCCAATGGGAGGTATTTGGACAAAATATGGAGATGTAAATATTGTGATACAGAAATATCGGCAAAAATATTGTGATGCCAAAATATTGTGAAGCAGAAATATTGTGATGCAGGAATACCGTTGTCAAAAAAATCATTTTTTCATGTAAGTAATATCATTGTTAAGAATATATTGTTGTAAATATAATTTTCAATAACATAGTTATAGAGAGAATCATTTTTTAATTAATTTTATGTGTTTCAGTTTCTATATTAATTTTATGTGTTAGTATTGTTTGTATCATTGTTATTATTTTTTTATAATATAGTTTTAAATTTTAAGTGATTTTGAATTTTTAATTGAATTGTTAATAGTAATTTATAGTGTCGTAGTGAGTTGTTAATATGTAATAATTAAATAATTACTCATTTTTAAGAAATTATGTGATTAACATTCATTATATATATTATGTAATATTGATTTATTATACTTGTATTTTAGATGCAGGTTGCTATGTTTGTAGGGGTATAGGGCGGGAATCTAATTAGGTAATAATTAATTTACATTTAATTTATAACTTATTATTAATTATTTAATTGATTATTAATTATGTAAACTATGTAATAATCATGCATTGTAGTTATATTTTCGGTGCAGGCTCCTGGGTTTGTAGGAGTAGAAGGTGGGAAGTTAATGAAGTAATAATTAATTTAAAAAACATTTATTATTAATTTATTAATAATTATTTAATTGATTATTAATTATGTACATGATGTAATATCGAATTCTTTTAGTTACATTTTAGTTGCAGGTTGCTAGGCTTGTAGGAGTATGTGGTGGGAAGTTAATTACATAATAATTAACAAATAATTATTATTAATGAATAATTATAGAATTATGTAAATTGTGTATTAATTATATATTTTAGTTATATTTTAGGTGTAGGCTGCTGCTTTTGTACAGTTCTACGGTGGGAAGTTAATTAAGTAATACATATTTTGAAAGTATTTATTAATATATTATGAAATTGTTTATAAATTACGTAAATTATGTTATTGATTTTCATTATTTTTTAAGTGTGGGTTGCTAGATTTGTAGGGTTACAGGGTGGAAAGTTAATTAAATAAAAATTAGCAAATCATAATTATTAATAAGTATTTAAATATTTAATTGATTAATAATTATGTAAATTGTGTTAAACTTATTTATTTTCATTATATTTTAGGTGTGGGTTGCTCGTTTTGTAGTAGCATAGGGTCGAAAGTTAATTAAGTAATAAATAAATAAGCATTCTTTTTTAAATAAAAATTAGTTATTACATTGTTTATGAATTTTGTAAATTGGATACTGTTCAGTTTTTTAAATTCTTATATATATTTTATGTTAAGTAATAATGTTTTTATTTAGAGATTTATAGTTTTTTAAATAAATTAATAGGGTTATTCAAGTATGTAATGTGTTTGAAGTGAAGTAGTTTACCTACTGTTGCTTAGACTGGGGTGGTATTAGTACATTTACCCCTCCGAAGTCCAATGCTTTCCCTACTGTTGCACACACTGGAGTGGGAATAATAAATCTTACCCCCTCTGAAGTCCAATGCTTTCCTTAGTGTTGCACAGACTGGACTGGGAATAGTAAATCTTACCCTTCCGAACTCTAACGCTTTCCATACTTTTGCACAGACTGGAGTGGGAATACTATATTTAACCTGTCTTAAGTCCAATGCTTTCACTACTGTTGCTTAGACTGGAGTGGAAATAGTAAATGTAACCCCTTTAAAGTCCAATTTTTTCTCTACTGTTGCACAGACAGAAGTGGGAATAGTAAACCTTACACCTACGAAGTCCAACTCTTTCCCTACGGTTATACAGACTGGAGGGGTTGCAATTACTAGTCCCACTGCTCTCTGTAAAACAGTAGGGAAAGAGTTGGACTTCGGAGGGGAAAGATGTACTATTCTTACTCCAGTCTGTGCAACAGTAGGGAAAGCATTGGACTTTAAAGGGGTTACAATTACTAGTCCCACTGCAAAGTCGAACACTTTCCCTACTGTTACACAGACTGGAGTAGGAAATAGTAAATGTAACCCCTTTGAAGTCCAATGCTTTCCCTACTGTTGCAGAGACTGGAGTGGTAATAGTAAATGTAACCCCTCTGAAAAATAATATATGTGAAATATATACGTTTAATAATTGGGTTACATTATGTATATGTATATGTGTAACAACATATACACACATATATATGTATATGTGCTTATATAAGTATATTTTTTTGTATTAAATATTAGTGAGATGTATTTCTTTTACATTATATTAATGTTATATATTAAAATATTTAAGATGTACTACTTCAAACTATTATGTAAAATTAAGAAACAATATTTTTATATATTTTGTAACGATATTAGTGTGAAACAATTTTTGTTTACTATATTTTTTAACTTGCGATTATAAGGATAGGAAACAGAATTTTTTTTTAAGCAATATTTTTGACAATATTTCTGATACACAATATTATTGATTCAATATTATGTCAGTGATCTGTACTACTTACAGTCAGGACATTGGATTTTATTGCCTGACACATTCTCAATCACAAATTGGAAATCCTGTAACTTTGCAGCTAGAATGGCAAACCTTGCAGTCATCACTCTTTCGCCACCCGTAGTTAGTATATTCACAAGAGGTTTGTAATCTGTTCTCAATACTTCAATGTTTTGAGGTGACTGGTGTGTTAAGTGCTGCGTGAAACGAGAGCGTGAGACCTTTTGCTGCTGCTGTTGCACTCTTTGCACTTTTGAAATAACTTTTGTTTTTAAAAATTGTACTGTGCTGGTTTTAATAAATTAAAATTGTTGAACTGCTCGCAAATTAATAGAAACAATTTCCTGTGCTTACCGGAATTCTGACCTCGCGGTGCCCACCTGTTAGAGCAGACCCGCCCAGGCTGAGGTTGCCGGTCTAGTCGTTAGCCCCACACCCATAAGAACATCGCGCTAGCGTGGCCGTGCAGCGTGTTTTGAGGTGACTGGTGTGTTAAGTGCTGCGTGAAACGAGAGTGTGAGACCTTCTGCTGCTGCTATTGCACTCTTTGCACTTTTGAAATAACTTTTGGTTTTAATAAATTAAAATTGTTGAACTGCTCGCAAATTAACAGAAACCATTTCCTGTGCTTACCGGAATTCCGACCTAGCGGTGCCCGCCTGTTAGAGCGGACTCGCCCACGCTGAGGTCGCCGGTCTAGTCGTTAGCCCCATACTTATAAGAACATCACGCTGGTGTGGCTGCGCAGTGTGTTTTGAGGTAACTGGTGTGTTAAGTGCTGCGTGAAACAAGAGCGTGAGACCTTTTGCTGCTGCTGTTGCACTCTTTGCACTTTTGAAATAACTTTTGTTTTTGAAAATTGTACTGTGCTGGTTTTAATAAATTAAAATTGTTGAACTGCTCGCAAATTAATAGAAACCATTTCCTGTGCTTACCGGAATTCCGACTGTTAGAGCGGACCCACCCACGCTGAGGTCGCCGGTCTAGTCATTAGCCCCAGTCCCATAAGAACAACACGCTGGTGTGGCCGCGCAATGGACGCGCACAGTGAGTGCGCTGCTGGCACGCCGAGGTCCGCCTAAGGCAAGCCCGTCTGCGCTCGTCCACGCACCGACCGCTTACAGCGCCAGCCACGCTGCTCGTATCAGTAAAATTGGAGCTGAAGGCAGAAGGCACGTCTGTGCGAGGGAACAGCTGCTTGAGTTAGGGGTAGTAGCAGGTAGGAGAGGTAGGGTTAGACTAGAAGAGACTGCAGGGTTGAAATCTGATTTTGTACAAAGAGATGGCCTGAGGTGTGGGCTGCTTAATGTAAGGTCTCTGCCAAAGCACCATCTGGAGATTCAATTGCTGGTGGAACTGCATGAACTGGATGTGTTGTTCATGACTGAAACATGGACACATCTTAGCTCAGACCTGGAGTTGGGCATGGCCTGTCCAGCTGGATATAAAGCCCTCCATTAACCTCGCCTGGGTGGTCGAGGAGGTGGGGTGGGGATTATCTTTAAAGACAATCTGGACTTTTGCCTTCTTGATATTGATGAGCCGGAGGGGATAGAACTTTTGGGCTTCTCTATAAAACATCCCAAGGGACAATTACTGACTGGTTTCGTAAGTTATAGATCCCCTGGAACAGCTAGCCCTCTACTTCAACAAGGATTTATTGAAGTCCTGAGCAATCTGGAATTGTCCCACTCCAGATTACTTGTTGTAGGGGACTTTAACTTATGGCCAAATGGGATACTAGACTCAGGATACCACAATATTATTCAATCTTGTGAAACTCTCAACTTACAACAGTGGGTCACAGAGTCTACACACAGTGGGGGACACATATTGGACCTAGTGTTCACTAATGAACAAATAATGGGACCAATTGAGGCCCTACCAGTGTGCTGGTTGGACCACCACCTGATCATCTTCCAGTTACACAATCTTGGACTAAATCACTTAAATTATAAGATCCACCGGAATTTCCAAAGTAGAGACTGGAAGGGCCTTCTAAAGAAGGCAATGGTTCTCCCAGTGTTTGTGCCTATTGAGAAGTGTGACACTAATAAGACAGTGGAGGAGAACTATGCAATTTTTTGCAATAACATAACAACCAGGCTAGATCAAATCACCCCATTCAAAAATCATAAAAAACTCGGCAGCCATCAGCCCCATGGTTTAATGAAAAACGTAGAACTCTGAAACTCGGTTATAATCAAGCAGAAAGGAAATAGCGCAGAGCCTACACTGAGGGGGATAAAACCTCCTGGAGGATATCCATAGTGGAATATAGGAAAGAAATTGTGATAGCTAAAACAGTGTATTTTGCTAATTCCATCCTGAAGGCACAAAATAGTACTAAGGATGTATTCAGGATTGTAGATACTCTGATTAACCCAGAATGCTCAAAGAATGAGATTGTGCCCAGTCAGGTACTGTGTGACAGACTGGCATTCTTCTTTGAGGACAAGATAAGTAACATTATTAATGGCTTAAATCCAGGGAATACGTCCAAGGAGTCACTTTCCGCTAGTCGAGTTGAGAGGGGGAAATTATACTCTTTGGACCACTTTGATATGCTCTCTATAGGTGACTTTGAAAAAATGGCCATGGGAGTATCCTTTGGATCTCCTTTGGATCCATTACCACATAAAATTTGGAATGGGCTGGCTCCTGAATTATTGCCGGTACTACGGCAAATTTGTAATCCATCCCTGATGAATGGCATTGTGCCGGCCTGCTGGAAGCAGGCGTCGGTGACACCCCTGTTGAAAAAAGCGACACTTGACCCAGCCTGTCTGAAGAATTATAGACCAATTTCCCTCTTACCATATCCAATAAAAATTCTGGAGCGAGAGGTTAGAAAAGCACTCTCCCAGTTTCTAGAAAGAAATGACATCTTGGATAGGGTACAATTTGGTTTTCGCCCAGGCCATGGGACAGAGACTGCCCCGGTGACCATCATGGACGACCTACGGATGCGAGCAGACAGGGGACAGTCGGCCATATTGGTTCTTCTCGACCTGTCTGCCGCATTCGATACGGTAAACCACGGGACTCTTCTGTCCAGGCTTGAAGAGGTGGGAGTGACGGGCACCGCTCTTAAGTGGTTTCATTCTTACTTATCCAACAGACAACAAGCAATAGCCCTCCCCCTTTTCGATCTCAGTTTTCTAATATTCTGCATGGTGTCCCAGAGGGATCGGCAATAAGCCCTCTCCTTTTTAACATTTATATGAGCCCCCTACCTGCAATCATAAGATCTCATAATGTCAACCTAGTAAATTATGCAGATGATACCCAGCTAATCCTGTCCTTAGAGGGTAAGCAATCGGTTTCTCTAACAGACTTTCATTGGCTCAGGGAGAATTCCCTTCAATTTTATTGTGAGAAGACAGAGATTTTATATTGTGCAGTAGGAAGAATTCCCCCTACACTTCCATCTAATCTCTGGCCAACTCCTGCCAGCGTCCCATTGGCTCCCAGTAATGCTGTACGCAATCTGAGAGTCACGATTGACAACAAATTGACATTAGAGAAACATGTCAACAAGACAGTTGGAAGCTGTTTCAGTCTGATCAGAGCTTTCCGGAAAATCTTCCCGATGTTCTCCTTGGAGGCCAGAACGCTGATAGTCCGGAGTACTATCCTCGACAGACTGGATTACTGCAATGCTCTGCTTTTGGACTATTGGCGATATTTGATTGAGAGATTGCAGAGAATACAGAACATGGCCGCAAAAACAGCATTATGACTATCATGTCGTTCTTCTGCCTCCCTGGCACTCTCTGATTTGCATTGCCTGCCAGTTTTACAGAGAATACAATTTAAGACTTTGTGCATAATGTTCAAGGCCATGCATGGTCATGGACCTAAATCCCTGCAGGGAAAATTTATTTGGTATGCTCCCCCCTGGATGCTTCGCTCCTCTTCGGCAAATCTGGTGAGGGTAAACAGAGTCAAGAATGTTAAATCAGGGGGCCGGGCTTTCTGGGTGTCAGCTGCGCTTTACAAGCAACTGTAATAATAATAATAATAATAATACAAATTTGGTCCGCCACAAGAATATGTGAAAATACTCTGCTGCCCAGATGCACACTAACCGCTCTCTTTCTATTACTGAGCAGACGGACTCTTGAAGGGCCATAGGCCACAGTCCGCTCAACACGGCTGTTGCACTGTAGCAAAATGGCTCCAAGCCTGCACTCACTCACATCCAATGCGATGATACATTATACAAAAAGAAAGATTTTATATATGGAGCATTCACTATAACATTTGTGAGCAAATTTGGCACCCTTCTTTATCCCTCCTCCTACCAATATTTCACATTCTTTATGAGTAATGCTCCTAGTGTTTTGACCCGGGTAGAATCTCCTTCTACAAACTTGGCATAGAATTCCATAAGACTTAGAACAGACATTAGTTGTTCCTTGGTAATAGGCTCTGACATTAACACAATTTCTTGAACATGATTATGTTTTTGCTTAATCTCATCTTTTAAAATGATGTGTCCAAGACACTCTACATTGTCTGCTCAGAATCATAATTTATTGAATTTTAAAGTCTGCTTTCTTTGACAGAACCTGAAGGACCTTCTCAATTCTCATATCATGGTGTACCATGCTTCCTCCAAATGCTAGTATCTGATCCTGGAGGGCTATTGCATCATCTATTCCATCGTAGGCCTCTTTTCTATATGCATTGGAAAACAGAAGAGATGCTAACAAGTAAAAAAGGCATCTGTTTCCATTGGCACATTCCTTCCAGAAGCAAAATCACTGGCAAGTATTTGGACTCCTTCCCTAGCACCACCTGGAGTAGGTGCTGAGCAGGTTCAGTGTTTCCTTCGCCAAAGCTCAAATAATTTCATATATATTGGGCAATGGATCCTGGTCAACCTAAATTACCTCATTGATACTTTGCAGGTCCGCACATAGGGGCCCATTAGGGGCCGGTCCTGGCGGTGCTGGGACCGGCCGCCAGATGTGCGGCGGTCCCACACCACTGATTAGGATGTGACCACCACCCTGGTGGTCGAATTCCGCATTTCCAACATTGTGGTGGGTGCTGCTGTAAGCAGCACCTACCCCAATGGTGAAAAGGAATGTTGTGCATTACAATGCACAACGTGGCAGGCACCGCACGGTGCCTGCCACCTTGTGCATGGCAATGTAGGGGGGTACCATAGGTACCCCCCACGTTCAGCTTACCACCCCCCGAGGGCCTGCAACAGGCCCCCAAACTTTATCCTCGCCAGCCTTTCCACGGCGGCATCACCGCCATGGAAATGCCTTGATTCACACCCATACTAATATTGATGGCGGTGCCTGGTAGGCACCGCCACCATATTAGTGCCCAAGTCCGCCAGTCCGGCAATCGTAACGATTGCCGACCGGCAGAAAAGCAGCAGATGCACTGTGCATCCACCACGATATCCCCCGCCATACTAATATGGCGGGGGTAAATGAGGTTGTGATTGCGTGCGGATCACCACCGCCGGCCGGGCGGTGGCGATCCACCCACCATCATAATCACCCCCTAAGTCTCAACTTCCCTGAGATCTATGTGGAATAACACTCAGAGCCACCCATAGTGAAGACACTATGGGTTTGACAATCTCGTTGCCACAAAGGTCCCTAATAATTCCTTTCCATTTGCCCTTACAACAGTACTTTTCTCGCCTGGTGCTTGACTGGTATGGTACCATCTACTAATTGGATGTGATGGTTAAAGTTCTTATATTTTCCTGCTCACTAGGTAATGCACCTTTATATTTCTCCTGCAAACCCTGCAAATAATCATTACCCACAAACTGAGCCAAGTCACTTATTCCACTCGGCATCTCAGACAATCATTCCTCAGAATCAATAACATAAATGAGATGGACTGCACTGTCAATTAGCTCATCTGTATATCTTCCTGATGGGGCCTCTTTCTCTTCAACATATGCTTTACCTTGGGTTAAGCACCCTTTAAGGTACATACCATAGCAGAAATAGCCTACAAAATATATTCTTATGTACAGTGTAACCTCCTGGATGTATGTCTGCCTGCCAATAGTAATTTCCTATCTGGCCACGATTCCTGAACCAATTTCCTGTCAGACACATGAAGCCACTATAACTTCCACTTGTCTGTCAAAGTATCTAATTAACCTGGGTAATCCCTTACAACTCCTTTCTGTTCCAATACTCAAAAGAATGGCCAAAATTCACAAGCTGCACATTGTGGTACATAATGTAGTACAACAGTAGTACAACAGTAGTACCGCTTACAAAAAATTCGCAAACCTGCAAGTGTAAACCTCCTGCTTCACCTCTCCTTTCTTTTCTGTGGAAGATCCTCACACATATAACTTTACCATTCAGTAGTAAATATTGGAGGGACTAGGGGAGTAGCTGAAAAAAAAGTGAAAACTTTCTACTAAATCGGCTCATGGTTAAAATTTACAATCAGTTATGTATAGAATTAATTTAAATTAATTTCATTATTTTAAAGACAATGTAGATAACATTTATTTTTAATTTAGAAAGGTTATCAAAATATGTATTTTTATTTGTATAAAGCTTTATCATGAATTAAAATGATAATTTATTTTTCAAATCTAACTTTTTTAAATGTTATTCCCTATGGAATTTTATTTTGAAGCCTTGGCCTCCATTATTTTCTATGAGAGGGTGTTGCAGTACCAGTGGTTGGCCATGTGTGGTTCCAGGCTTACTCAAGATATGAACTGGAGTATATTGACTGCTGTTTTGCATCCTTTTATGGCTGTAGAAACTTTAGAAGTGTAGTTTGCGAATATCACTGGGCTTACTTTTTTCCTCCCTAGTGCTCCCAAAACCATTCCTTACTAATTCCCAAATTCCTCCCATTTAGGGGCTGATTCCGATCTCGGTCGGAAGGGCACCGAATCGAGTTCGACCGGAAAAAATACGAGCCATACACGTGGTTTCTGGCCGACTCGTACAGCTGTACGAGCGAGCAAGTACGATGCGAGCTTCATGAAATTCACCAACGTTTCCGGGTCCGAACCGCTCCGTACGTCCCTGTCAGAAGCTAACCGTGGCGTGCAATGGATGCGATTTATAACTGAGCCAGTACGATGCACGCGTCGGACAGCCTGTGCGGGCCGCCGTAGTGTCTGGCTCGCAAAAGCTCCCGGAGTCGGACTTTGGGGGTCCGCGTCGGATACCCTGACACCCGCAGCCCTACGACTCAGACACAGGGGGAGACCTATGGGTCTCCCCAACACAGGCATGTACGGTGCGGGTGGCACCGACGCGTACCCACTGTAGGGGGCACACTTGTTCGAGACATACCCATTCAGTCAATGGGAGCCCATGTACGCGTCGTACAACCAGCTCCCATTGACTTCTATGGGAGTCCGACCGAACCGAGTCCGACAGCATATGTGCGCATCGTACTCGCTTGCTTGGACTGTAGGGGTCCGGCTCGGTCGGAAAACACTCCGGATCCGACTCGGTCAGAGTGCTTTCCGACCCGGATCGGAATCGGCCCCTAAGTAGTAGGTATTCCTCATTTTCCAACCACTCCCTCTGTCCCTCCCACATTTACTACTAAAACGTAGGCGTACGTGTGCTGAGATCACTTCACAGAAAAGATAGGAGAGGAGGAGGCATGGTTCTCCACAAGTAGGTGTGTGAGTTGAATTTTGTAGTACGTTTAGTAGTACTATAATAGTATTACTAAACGTACTACAAAATGCAGTTTGTGAATAGGCCTCATTATGTTTTCTGGGAATTGTACTCAGTTGCTTCCATTGAATCAAATTTGCAACTGATGATAGTGACTTGTAACAGGAAAGCCCAGGATTCGAAAGTTGGTGCCCAGACAATGTTGAATTATGTGTAAACTGTAGCAGCTGCTTTTGAAACTAACACTTGATTTATGCATTGTGTGAGTCATTGCAAATCACTTAATGTTCCTTTACCCAAAAACTGTAAATGTTTAATAATTTCTGGATTACTTACTGGTAATATTGACGACTCCAGGCAGTGGCGTAAAACAGGCCCCCGCAGCCCCTGTGTTGTTGGGGGCTCCCAAGCTCCAGGCGGCCTCCTCAGCACAGTATTTCGGCCAGTGAGCTCCTGATTGAGTCCGGAGGGGGCCCCTCCACGTACCTTGCAGGGGGGCCCCATCAAGTTTCGTTACGTCACTGGCTCCAAGTCGTACTGTCCCTCATTACAGTTGTTACAATATAAGAGTTAACCCCTCCAATGACATCTCGCAAATAAATATAACTAGGCATCCTTTGTACAGGCAGCACATGTTCAGAGACATCCATATTTGGGTGATGTTCAATATTGCTTTTGGTCAGGTTGCCTCAACTAATATATCCTTTAAAGTTTTCTGCAGGTTCGGGTGGTATTGTGTGGGCCCTAGATTGTGGCTCCCAACACCGTGTGAGTCGCTTCATGCCAAGTGCGGCAGGTGCTGGCCAAATTACTGATCCTTGCTAGAAGTCTGTTAATAACATTGGTCAACCCTCATTTGTAAGGATTTTGATAGGGAAGGACCGAGGATGTAAGTAACACAAACATGCATATAAAGAACCCCTTAGTACACACGATCTTCTGTTGCGTCCCAGTCTCCAAAACAATGGTACAGCATTCGTTGCTCCAGCAAAGCGCGCACTTTAAAAATAGCACTATATATATTTCACAACCGGGCAAACAATGGTTGCGCTTCTTTTTGACACCTGACCAAACCCAGCAGTGCATTAAATGCATCAACCGTCTCACACTGTTATAAATTGGATCTTTACCTCGCTGCTGGAGAGGGGCCTCTACACAGATTACCTGCATTAACCTTCAAGCACAACTGTAAGTCAACCGAATACTGCTGGGAACCCTGCTGCCTCTGCCCGATTTAATCATTACCTGGCATCAAACAAACATTGAACAAGAAATGCAAGAGAGGCGCATGAACTGAACGGGCAAGAAGCAAAACCCACCAAAGATCATTTGAAAGTAAATATATGTGCAAAGCATACATTCGGCTTGCATGCAGCACCAAGACACACTGAAAACAAACCCCCATGAACTGGTGGCTGCAGCCAAGCACACAGAATGGCACTGCTGCTGCTTCTTGCATCCCTGGAAGACAGGGCCGGGCGAGCACCTTCAGCTAAAAATAAAACCACGTAAGACAGGGGAAGAGCAGAGCATAAAATCCATATGGAGGTAAAATAAAAAAAAAAACAGCTAAACTGAACCCTAATTACCCAAAACAACGACCGTAATAATTCAAAAGAGGTGAGAGGATCACTTCAGATTGCCAGCGCAGCCTAGAGGGAGCCCATCAATCACAAATGCTGTTGAGGCAAATGATATGAGGCATGCAAAATGTGTTTGTGAAATGAGGAGCAAACACTGATAAGCTAAAGACATTGGTTCAGTGATGCAGAGTTAAAAGGATGGTACACAGACCTTGAATAATGCCCAAATGCATTTTGAAAATCACTTACTTTGTGACCGCCCAGGGGATTGGAAGTGTGTTTCACTTCCTTTCAATTAGAGATTGTATTTCTCTAGGTGAGGACTGCCCAGCCTGCAGCTCGAAACAGCCTGCTGGGTATTTTGAACCCAGTAAAGAGTCCATATTTAGTGCCTGGAAAACGGGGACATTCGCGTAATTTAGGTAGGTTCGTTAATCCCCTTTTAGGTAATTGGAAGTAATAAGACCCCGTGGAGTCACCGGATTACTTGTCTTCAGAGACATCAAGGTCAAGTCACTGACTTTCAATTCACCATTTTTAGCATTCTGGGAATTGTACAGACAAAAGTAGGAGAAAAGAAAATTGTGAAAGAAAAGTCGAGTATAAGAACATGTTGAAAATAATGATATTAATTTAAATGGTAACTTTAAGTAATGGTGGGAGCAGAGGCCTATCTTTGCTCTCTTTATGTGTGATAATATTCCAGTGGTTGTGTTTACCCGGGTCTGAGATCTTCTCTCGACAATTTTACGAAGAATAAATACATGAAAAAAGGTTTATTGAAATGGTACCCTATGCAGTTCGCTCAGATATACAACAATGTTTATTAATTTGATCAATAAAAATGGACTATTAGAATACAATATTTTGATGCAAATCAAAACAGAATTGAAAAACATATTGCTCCGTGGTCCAAACCGAATTGTTTATCCGAATCGGCATTTGAACGACCAAATGTTTTTAATAACTTTTTTTCTTCTGTTTTGTCTCTGACTAAACTAGCCATTTTATCATTCCTAAATAATTTTTCTAGCGATCGTTTGGGCTATCTTATTATGTTGTTTTAAATCTCCCCCCACTGTACTCCATTGGCATTCTATTATTAATGTTTAACATATTTTTAGTTGCAGTTTTTCATTTTGTATTGACGTTCTTCTCTTGGGTCTTTACATCTAAATATAAAACACGGAAGATGCAATAAAAAGAAGAAGGAACAGAGAGGTATACAAGGATCATGCAGCACCATGAGGGATTTATCATCAGTGATGAGTTAGTGTTGGAGAGAGTGTGCACTGATAAACAGCCATCCTCAGCACTATGGCCCTCAATTCCCCAAAATGACTGGGGTAGCGGAAGTGACATCACATGCCCTTTGACCTTCATTTTCACTCACACACACATGCTTAAACATACACACACACGTACACACTTAAACATATTGGGGCAGATTTATGTTGCACTTGCGCCACTTTTGCGCCGCCGTTGTGTCACTTTTGTGACGCAGCAGCGGCGCAAATCCTGCGCCATGGTGCGGGGTATTTACAACGTGACGCACCTGGGAGATGCGTCACGTTGTAAAGCCCTGCGCCACATGTAGGCGTTCCAGGGCAGGTGGGGGCGTTCCGGCGCAGGAACGCCTCCTAAAAGTGGCTGAGTGAAATCTACAAGATTTCACTCAGTCACTTTTAGGCCCATGCTGCGTCAAAACCCTGCGCCTGCTTGAAGCAGGCGTAAGGATTGACGCAACATTGTACAGATAGGGCCCCCCAGAACATTGCTGGAGCTGCGTCGCGCTTGCGACGCAACTCCAGCAATGCGCCACTTTCACGGCACAGATGCGTCACGCATCTGTGACGTTTTTGCCCCATGGTGCGCCGCATTATAAATGCGGCGCAGCTGTGGTGCATAATAATTGGCGCATCCCTGCTGATATGCAGGGATGCGCCAGTTAACATAAATCTGCCCCATTATCTCTCACATAAACACACTCACCCTCAAGCATGCACAGAACATACATTTAAAAGCATTATTTACCTTTCTCAGCGGCCATGGAAGGCCACATTGCAGCTGGGATTAAAGAGAAATAGTAAACCAGCATGCTGCGCTGCAACCCTGGGGACTCTAACTTGGCACACTGCTCTACATCCTAGACAGAGTAACCCAACGCACTGCACAGCTTCCTAACATGGTACACTGTACTATTCTATCATGGTACACTGTACTACATCTATTTTTTTTTTTTTTTTTAAATGATAGTTTTTCTTAAATGGGTTACAGTTACTCACAATAAATCACTACTCAAAAAATTCATACAGTAAAACTTAACAAAAACGTACAATCAGATAGCAGAAACAATTTTTTTTAAAAAGGATTATGATATCATTCTTCAATGAAAAAGCAAGTCCAGATGTTCTTGAGATGCCGACAACCCTTGCCACCTTTACTTCTAAGTATGGCCGCTTCCAGTTAATACATTTCGCAGAACACAGACCACCATTCTGCAGTGGAGGGGGACATGGGATCAATCCAAGCTCTAGCAAAGTAGAGTCAGGCAGTGACTATTGCGATTGCCATCACTACTAGATCTTTGGGGTTGATAAAACATTTATAGGCCAGCATAACATATTTTTTTAGATAAATGCACATCGTAACCCAAAATTAGAAGAGTGATGCAGCCCGATTCCAGCCCAGAAATACTTCAACATAGGACACCCGGAAAACATGGGGGCAATAGCAGAAATGCCGCACCTCAGACAGCTTGTCTTATTGTTAGTGGTATTCCCTGCCTACTTACTGTTTTTTTTCAGGAGTATAATAAAGCATACACATGGTTTTGAATTGCTGCAATTTAAAATTAGCTGAAAGAACCGAGCAGTTGCTAATATCAAATGCATCAGTAATATCATTGGCTGAGATAGCCATGTCAACCCGACTACTCCATTTTGCCGCCAGCATTTGCCAGTCATCATCTGTAAGAACACATGATATTAGAAATTATTCTGATTGATAGCGAGACAGAGGTTGAGAAAAAATACTTCAAGATGTCTGAGCCCTCCTCATCAACTAAGGGTAACTGTCTACGGAGAAGATAATCCTGAATCTGTAGATACTTAAAAAAAAGACTGTTGTAGGAGGCCAAAGCACGCTTGAAGAACAGAAAAGGTGCACAGAGCAGATGCAGCAAAAAGCTGACCCAGGATTTTGTAAGACTAATTTAAACCACTGGTTGACCACCATATCATAGAATATGGGTGGAAAACCGGGATCACCCAACAGTGGAGTAAGCAAATGTATAGATTGAACAGCATATTTAACACAAATTTCCCCCCAGATCTGGTGTATGCCCTTAATGATCTTAAACCGAACCCGTTTAAAGTCATTCGGGTCGGACCATCTGCAAAGATGAAGCATGAAGTCTGGTCCCAGAGCCAGTTGATGACCCAATACAACAGAATTGGCGTCATGATATGTAAGCATAGCCTGAATGCGCAAGCCGAAAGCTGGCCAGAAATATAACTTCAAATCGGGGAGTTGTAAACCACCTTGATTGTGCGGTGCTTTCATGTATTGTATTGCCCGCCTAATTCTCTTGTAGCCCCAAACAACCCTGTCAATGAACCCCTCAAGATGCCTGAAAAAGGAATCTGAGACTCACAGCGGAATCACCCAAAAAAGATGGAGAAATTTGGGGAGAATTTTCATACTGATAATGTTATACCACCCTATTACGCTAAGTGGGACATGGCTCCATGAACGTAGTTTGTTAATAATGGGTTGCAGGAGAGACTCGTATTTCAACCCTACAATGCAGTCCATGTTAACACAGATCTTAACCCCAAGGTAGGTGGCTACTAGGGTGGTTCAGGGACAGGGTACTCAGCATGAAAACTGATCAAGACCTGAGTCTTTGATAGGTTAAGTTTGTATCCAGAGACCGCTCCAAACCTATCTCCCTCTGCTGAAATTTGACCAATAACTTCGAGCAGGCCAGATGAGCATACTGCAACATCATCTGTATATGCGCTAATTTTCAGCTCTACCCCAGTAGATAAAATTGGCTGAATCTGAGAACTAGAAATGAGTAGTTAAAAATAGGGTTCAATATAGGGGGGAGAACAGTAACAGGGATAACAGACAGCCCTGGCGTGTGCCCCTATAAATACGAAAAGGTAATGAGCTATAGCTATCCAAAATAAGTCTAGCCACAGACTCCTTATACAAAGACCTGACCTCTGGTGAGAAATTGACGACCGATGCCAACCACAGTGAGAGTAGCCCAGCAAATGTTACTGCATCCTATGGAAACCTACAAGGTACACTGAACTGCATCCTATTGAAAGTAATCCAGTACACGGTACTGTATACTACAAACACTAACCTAGCATATTGTACTACATTCTAGCAAAAGTAATGCAACATATTGCATTGCGTCCTACTGAGACTAACCTGGCACATTGTACAACATCCAGTGAGAGTAACCCAGCACACTGAATTGCCTCATATGGTTACTAACCCGCGCAAATTTACACATTGAACTATATCCTAGCAAGAGTAATCCAGTGCCCTGTATTGCTTCCCGTTTACACCAACCTAGCATGTACTATACCCTAACAAGAACTCCATGTTGCATTGCACTAATAGTGAAATATATGATATAATTATAATAGTGTATGATTCACTATTAGTGTAATAAGAAATTGACAGAAAACGAAGAAGTGGAGCTCCAACCAACGTTCATAGGGTTGAGCTGCCACTGTGTTCCTGGCAATGATTTTGATACCTCTGAGGACAGAGGTCGCAAAGTCAGTGCCAGGGGTCGCAAAGGACAAACCTTGGGTCACAGCTGCGACCTCTGGTACCCACCAAATGACCTCCATGGTCAGCACTGTTTCATTCTTTAATATTTTTTCCATCTTGTACTCGGTAACTCAGTCTTCCTTTCACAAGATATCTTTCGAGGAAATTTTCCTCTCGGAATTTACATGCTCCCTGGAACTGGGTCATCTAGCATGTCTTAATTTTATTTGTTTTCTTCTTTTTCTGAAGGTCTATATAACTGTGAGTATCCTGTTTGCTATTGTTTCTTGTTTAGTGCAGTTTCATCTTAGTTACGATATCTGTCTATTACATTTTCTAGTTCCATTATACGTCACATTAGCCGGTACCTATATGTTGCCTGGTTGTCAATCTTTTCATTATTTTTATACCTAAACATGGCCACAGTAAGCAGGGCCGGACTGGGCACCCAAACTGGCCCAGGCAAACTGCTCGGCTGGCCCCCCCTAGGGGTGGAGGGGGGTGCTGCCGAGCTGTATGCTAGGGCCGGTTTTGGCCGTCTGTGTTACAGGGAGCGATATTGCAGGCCTCCTGTAACAAAAACGCCCCCCTAGAGGGCCAAAACAGGCCCCCACCCTAGCGGCCCACCGGGGAAACGCCCTGTGCCCGCTACGGCCAGTCCGGCCCTGCCGGTAAGGTAATCAATCATAATTTTTTTTTGTTGTCTTACATTACCTCTTTATTAACTCCGTAAAATTAGTTTCGCCTCTAACCTTTTACTTTATTACAGAAGAGAATTATACGAAATAAAAGATTTTTTTGGCCACATGAACAGCCTTGTTTGATGTCTGTTCTGTTTCAGTCTGTGTTTCATTGACTTTGGTGAGATTCATCTGAGTTGAAGCAAATGTAAACTTGTCCTTTCGTCTGATAGAGTAATGGTGAAGAGAGTTGAGAATAGCAATTGCCTGTATACTTTTCCTTTTGAGTCTCTAATTACAAGAGTTACATTTCGAGCTCTGTTGCAATAATTATTACAATGCTGCTGTTTTCCCCGGACTGATTTGGCAGCTCAAACTTGCAGAAATTTATCGGGACAAAAAGCCCGAACAGAAAGGCAAAACATGTGGAATATATTATTTTTATTATTGTCTCAGTCTTAGTTTTATTGCTGATTAATTGAAATCATTACAATATAAAATATCAAATTTCATTAAAAGGCCATCATTAAAAATAGTTGAGCAATTGATTTAACATCTTTTACAATGAAACACCCACTATTTGGTTTTTAAGAATCAAAAAGTGCAAGTGCATTGTGCATAACAGTTTTTATATCCAACTTTTTACCTAAGTTTGTAGCTTATGCCAATGAGGCTTTAACCTACGAGCCTAACCAATTGCCTGATACTTTAACTAAAATGCGAAGGGCCTCATTTATGAGGTTTTGCCATAAGGCAGCGCAGCAGGCCTTCCTGCTGTGCTTCCCTATGACAAAAGAAAAGGGCAGGAATGCGCCGTATCTATAAGATACGGCTCATTCCTGTCCTTTTCCCCTGCGCCGGCGCACAATTGGCTGACGTGCGCCAACGCAGGCATCCTTGCACCATGGTGCAAGGGTGCCTGCCTTGCGGGGATGATTATTTTTGTACAGGAAGGGAAACCTTTCTGTACAAAAATAATCACAGAGGCTTTTTCCTCTTTCTATATGTACTGCAGAATGCAGCACACGTAGACAAAGGAAAAACGAGGAGAAATAAAGATATTTCTCCTCGTTGTGCCTCCCTGGGGATGTGTAAGCTTTTGGCGCTGCTTCAGATTTACGATTTCTCGTAAATCTGGGGCAGTGTCAAAAGACCATGGATGTGGCTGGGTATGCAACCAGCACCACCCATTGCATGCTCCTTTAACGCAGAACACTGCGTTAAAGGGACTGATATTTATCAGGCAGCATTAAGTCAAAAAAGTGACGTTCCGGAGGTGCAAGGAGTCTCATAAATGAGGCCAAAAGTGCTTAAGTAGTCTCTAACAGTCATAGGAATTTAACCTTTGAGGGGGTGTTTCCTTGTAGTCCCAAAAAGTATTTGCACCAGGCACAGAAATCTAGTTTCCTGGTATGCCAGGGCAATTGAGTCTCCGCCGATACAACAAATTATGGCTTGCCTACAAGTACACACATGCAATTGCAAGAAGAATGATCTGAGCAGCTTCCCTCTGTATTCTAAGAGTGCTGGGCATGTGCATAGAATGTGGGTTACTGTCAATTGCTTGTACCCACATAGGCGGCAGCTTAGAGTTGTCGGCTGACTCTTTCAAGACGGAGTAAGGTCTTTTGTTTCAAATGGACAAAACAACATAAACTGACATTCTAATGCAAGTGAAAAATGGGCTGTCAAGTATGTTTGACTGCAAATGTGTCATTATCTTGCAATTGCGGCAAGGCTTTAGCCGAGATGTGTTGCTTAGCCAGATAAAAGATGCTCTTTCCATGGCGATAGCTCAGGACTCCTTTACACCTGGTGCCTCTATGGATGACAGTATATATGCTCCCCATGATTGATTTCGATTTTTAGTCATCTGCCAGCACAAGCATGAAAGGTCAATCGTAGCTTTACAAAAGCATTCATTCTTTGCAGCTCTTGGTTCACTAGGCCAAATACCAGCCGTACCTTGGCTTGAGAGGTAGACCTTGGCAAGCAAACGATAGATTTGTCGACATTTGTTTGTAATAAATGTATAGCAGGGCTGCCTCTTTTCCGTGGGTAATTTCCAGGCCAGTTGCAACCATAGGTAAAAGCTGTGTGGCCATAGCTGTGACCGGGTGCTGATATGATGGGCTGCTTAGCTTCTTTTGCAGCTGGTTAAATGCGAAAGTTAATGAGTTTGCTTTAGGTGGTATCATATGCAAAAAGAACAATTGATAGACAGAATGCTGAAAAATGTCATACATTCGCCCCAGTACAGAGATCTGGGCCTAAATCCATCATTTTTTTGTTTTTTTTTGGTGAGCAAAAGAATGATGGATTTAACCCAGATCTCTTGACTGGGGTGAATGTTTTGATTTGTTCTGCATTCCGTCCATCAATTATGTGTTTTTTTCTTCCTCACCCTAAAGGCGCCCCGGGTATGCCCAGATGTGGGTCCTGGGTTCACTGTGCGACTGGATTCAAGCTTTCCTGGCTGATGAGGGGTGAAACCTTTCAAAACGGTCCCAGGATGCTCGTTTCCAGTCCGAGGAGGATCTGGCCTGGCATTTCGAGTTGAACTGGTCCCATTGGGCACAGTGTCAAGACTGATTTGCATATGGCTGAGTTTAAACTGGAGCGGCATGGGGAGCAAAAACACAATGGATTTAGGCCCAGATCTCTGTAATGGGGTGAATGTATGACATTGTTCTGCATTCTGTCCATCAATTGTTCTTTTTGTATTTGTCACCCCGAGTGGGACGGGTATGCCCAAACATGGGTCCCATGCTCTCCATGCCACTGGAGTCAAGCTATCCTGGCTGATATGGGGTGAAACCCCAAAACTGGTCCTTGGATGCTAATTTCTGGTCCAGGGAGGACCTGGCTTGGCAGGACTGTTCCCATGAGGCACAGGGTCAAGACTGATTTGCATATGGCCAGGTCTAAACTGGGAAGTCTTGGTGAGCAAATAATGATGGATTCAACCCAGCTCTCTTGACCGGGGGGGGAATATTTTGATTTATTCTGAATTCCATCCATTAATTGTGTGCCTTTTGCTTTCTCGCCCTAAGTGCGCTGGGTATGCCCAGACGTGGGTCTCTGGCTCACTGTGCCACTGGATTCAAGCTATCCTGACTGATGAGGGCTGAAACCCCGAAACTGGTCCTAGGATGCTTGATTCCAGTCCGGGGAGGACCTGGCTGGCTGTTCGGTCTGGACTGTTCCCATGAGGCATAGGGTCAAGACTGATTTGCATATGGTCAGGTCTAAACTGGGGTGGCATGGCGAGCAGAAGAATGATGGATTTAACCTGAATCCCTTGACTAGGGGTGAATGTTTTGCTTTGTTCTGCATTCTGTCCATCATTTATGTGTCTTTTGCTTTCTAGCCTTAAGTGCGCCGAGTAAGCCAAGACGTGGGTCCTGGGCTCACTGTGGCACTGGATTCAAGCTATCCTGACTGATGAGGGGTGAAACCCAGAAAAGGGTCCTAGGATGCTTGATTCTGGTCCAGGGCGGACCTGGTTGGCAGTTCGGTCTGGACCGTTCCTATGAGGCACAGGGTCAAGACAGATTTGCATGTGGCCAGGTCTAAACTGGGGTGGCATGGTGGACAAAAGAATGATGTTTTAACCCAGATCTCTTAACTGAAGTTGAATTTTTTGATTTGTTCGGCATTCCGTTCATCAATTGTGTGTCTTTTGCTTAGTAGGTATCATGGCAAATATTGTTTGAAAGTCAGCTGAAGTTCAATCAAAATTCCAAGGTGCTTGTAACAAGTTAAAACTTCTATGCGATTGCCCGTAAGAAACCAGTTGGGAGACTTTTTCTTTGAATCAATCAGGCAGACCACCTTTGTTTTACTTAAATTCAGCTTCAGTACTTGCAGCTCAATGTATGCAACCAGTGCATTTATTGACTTCTGTAGTCCAATAGGGGTCTGACTTAAGATGACTATATCTTTGACATATTGCAGATGACCTATTTTATCTGATACCATTTTTGATGGAAATCCCTCAACTTGAGCCAGATGAGAGACGCGGTCGGCCAAATAAAGATTGAAAAGGGGGCTAGAACGCACCCCTGCTTCAGGCCATTTTTAGTTTGGATCTTGGACGTGACTCTGTTACCATTCTATTATTAATTCTGCATGTTATTGATTTCCATGTGAAAAACCTAGAAAAGGGGACCTTTACTACACCATGTCAATGTTTCACCCTGGGATAGTGGTATACATCTGGTGCAGTAAATACCTCACTCCCATCTGATTGTCTTGTACTTACAGTTTAAAACATAAGCCTGACTTTTCCATGTTTTGCTGTTGCTTGCATGTGAGACGTTTGTGATTTTTGATTTTGATGATTTCTGCTTCTGTTGTTCGCCTTATAATTTTCTTGTGCAAGAGAAAAGCTCTGGGAGCAAAATGGAAGGGTTAATGGCCAGGATTGCAAGTTTCTCTTTTTACTTCTGATTGCATTCTTACTAGACCTGTGCAAACGTATTCTGACACCAGCATGGTGATAGAATTTTTTTTAAAAAAAAGCTAAATTTGGATGACATAGAACACTTTCCTTTGGTGTATCTCAATTCTCTTCATGAAGATTTGAGTTGAGTTTGTGGGTGGCTAGGGGCTGGACTGACCTACTAGTGGTCCAGGCCTGTAATCCTACCCCAGGGTAGCCCGCGGTATGATCTTTAGATGGTGTGAATAAATTGTGGGGACACGGTGCTCCCAGAATGAATGATGTGGTTCTCTGGTCACTGGTTCTATAATTAAACATTGTATTCAGTTGGTCATGTTCTTACACATTTCTTAAAACAGTCAATAACAGGAACCTTGATGATTTTGAAACCCAACTTTCACCGAATGCCAAGTCACTTGGATTCGCCCTGAACACCAACTTCACCCTCAAGGAATGCATTGCAGAAAAAAATTAAGATGGCCTGGTCTTCTAAAGATAGTGCAACTGTTTCTTGCAGAAAGATACTTCAGAACTATTGTTCAAGCACTTTTGCATGTGAATGGTGGTAACACCCTGCTCAATTGCCTCCGAAACTCCACACTGGAACCCCTTAAGGGCATCCTACATGCCCAGAATGTCTCATCCAGGGCCTGAAGGAATATCATCAAATCATCCTCAGGCTGATGGAACTCTATTGGCTCCCTTTGCCGGCCGACACCATCTTCAAAACCTGCTGTATAATTTACAAAATCATCATGGCGAGTACCCCTGTGTATCTTGCAGACATGTTCACCATCTCTGAGTGATTTTGGCACACCCAAAACCAGGACGCCTGGAGCCTGCACATTAAGAGGTGTAAATAAGAAACAACAAGGTAGCAAAGCATTCCCAGCGGTTGCCCGGGATCTATAACAACATCCCAGTATCCAGAGGTATTGATTCCCCTCTTTAAAGAACACTACAACACAATCAATTAACAGTCCAGATAACAGCTACCCCTCCAATTATTCAAACTTAATTGACTTTATGCTTGTCTTCAAGCATCTATTGCACTTCGCTGCCTTTTTGCCAGGTTTGTGCTTTGGAAGTACCATATAGATACATACACACATACATGCATACATATACATCTCTTCTGCAGATGTTCCTTGGCCATACAAATCTGTTCGCAGCTGGTCACATTCTTGCTTGATTGTTTCTTGTGTGACTATTCCTTGACTGTTGGGCCAGCCCTCTATGCAGCACGTAAATGCTGAACACGTGTAAACTGTATGTCTACATTATATGCTTCATGAAGTGATGCAAGATATGTGAAAGACATATTTCCCACTGTCTCTATTGCTACATCAATCTTCAAAACGTGTACCATGCAATTGTATGCTATATTGTGAGCTAAATATGAACCACGTCTGAAATTTGAGTACCACAAAATGTGTCAAGTCTTCTTTCCTAACCTGCTGTGAAAGGGTAGAGTCCACAACATTGCACAAAAGTGCGCACTATATAATAGTTTGATGATTGCTTCCCAGAGATGTCAACCTTTGTATTAAAATGTTGTTTGCTGCCACCATTTACGATTAGTGCGAAGCTCATGTTAAGGACTTATGTGACCCTCTCCTGAGATGCTCATTAGATACTAGATTTTCATTTTTGATGGGCTTTGTTTAGAGTCATCGTTAGCAGTTGTCTTTCTTGTCTCTGTTAATCAGATTTTGATGAAGCAAATTTAACCTAAGCATGTAATAAAAGCATTTATTTTTTCCTAAGCTGCACCTTCTCCGATGCTCCAGCCAACCAACAAAAAATATCTAAAGAGACAGGCATTATGAGCATTATAATAGCAATTTATATTGTTTCAAAATGAGTACAATGTTACTTAACATCTATCTACCATACTTTCTATATATGTTAGAACATTCTGCTCTTTGATCTAAACCTCCCTGATTGTATTGATTGAAGTAATAGCATCCTGGGATACTCTTGGTAAAAACACCACATATATGAGTGCATGGAATGGAATTTAGTGTTTGGAGCTCACATTCTCCCACCCTCCATGTCCTGATTCATTGGTACAAATGTTTTGCCGTAGGCCAACAACTTCAAAGACCAGGAGAGCAACACAGACTCATCTTTCAGACTACTTCTGTTGGCACTGACAGAAACATTCGTGATAGTTTTCTTTATGATAATAACAAATATCTCACATGTAATTTATATCTCCTTTCCTGTGAACTAAGACAACTAGAAAACACTGCTCGTAGCTTACTCCCTCACTTGGCGCTGCTAAAACCTTCAGTTCTGCTCTTCTTCCCTGGCGGGCGCCGGGTGCCTTGCTGTCCCGTTGTGGTCCTGCACTTGCTCCAGTTCCCCCCCGCCGCAGGTGAATAGGCGCTGCCGCAGAGCGGGGGGAACTGGCCTAACTACATCACCCAGGATCCTTTGGACTGCCACGCCCCCAAACGCGGCCGGAGGCGCGAGAAAAACGCGCCGTAGCTACCGCCTCGCGGGACGCCGGGCTAAGCCCTGGCAAAGGGCGGGCCATCTGTGGCCGTCCGGGGCTGGACGAGGCTGGGCTGGGCCACCCCTCTTGTGTTTTACCCCTGGGGACTATGGAACTGAGTATGTCTGGACTCAATTAAGGTACTGTGTCAGTGATTTACATAAGCTACTCTTCTTTCGAACTGATTGGTATTGCCATACTCTGATTTCTTGGAACACATGTGTCCGCCCAGGAGTCTGACTTGCTAATGTGATTCTATCCGACTTCTTGTACCAAGATACTATTTTTAGAAGATAATGAGTAAACTGGGTAAGACACCTAAGTCCGCCGTATCCCGCCCAAACACTAGATTACATGCAGCTGCTACTCAGCCTCTACCTACACTTACGGCTATCGATAAAATGTTACAGCAAACAATTGGAGTAGTCGCCACCGCAATTGAAAATACTGAAAGGAGACTTTCCCTTACTCCTACAGTATGTTTCCAGGATGTCGGAGGGGATTGTTCCGTACTTACTATTGATCCTACGGCCTCTGATTCCTTTTTTGCACCTACCTTTGCTGAGTTACCATGTTCACAGATGCCCTCCAAATTACTAAGTGATGCGGAACTAGGACTGGCAGTAGAGGAGTCTCCTACTAATGCTGTGGATTCGCATGTTACATTGACTCCTTCTTCCCCTGTATTGATTGTGAAAACTGGGAAGCCGGGTCCTAAATTAAGGAAAGATAGTCTCCCTAAAAAAGTTAGAAAACTGGGCAAAAAAATGCCGGCTAACCATAATCATAATCTGGTGACCCCTTCGGATAGCACTCTGAATTCTCAACTAGGTGTGCCATGTTGGGTCACAAATATGGTGGCGGATTTACAGGCATGCCTTGCACAGTCTATTGCTGCTCAAATTAAACCTTTAATTTCGAAATTGGACAGAATTGTTTCCATTTTAAACAGTCGGCCTGTGGGAACAGCAAAGCCAGTAACTCCCCATGGGAAGTTAGTACCTCCTGTTTCCGGTAATTTGGGGGCTGTCCCCGTTGACATTCCAGTAGCCCACAACACTAACTCAGGGAATACAACTATTACCCCTAACCCCATTCCCTCTATGCCACCACCTCCTTCTACCCTTTACGATTTAGGCCATACTTCTCAGGCTCCAAGGGTTCCAGCTGACAATTCTAGACTTCATTTTAAGAAGGCCGATGTCCCTGGAAAAAGTGTTACACCTTTATTAACAAGATCTGCCCAGCGTAGAGTAGATCCTTGTCAGCTGCCTTCAATAAATTTGCCCCCAGAAGCACAACCTTATGTAGTTGCCTTAGTGGGTGTCCCAGCTCTAAGAGAGGGGAAAAAAGAATTTGAGCCTGACCTTAAAAATAAATGTATCCAGTGGCTAAGTATAAATAGACCCCTCCCTCCAAATATTTCGGGGGAGATTCTGACGGTGAGAAGAATAGAGTGGATTGGTAGGGGCCCTAAAACTGTGGCAGGGGATGTCATAACAATAAACTTTAGGGATCCTTCTGCTGTGGACCATATTTGTAAATCTTCCATCTGGCAGAAGTCCCAGATATTGCCGCTCCATCTGTCTTATTTTTATCCTACTTCCAATCAGAGTTTCACTCACTATGGTAGGAATCATCTCTTGCCATGTAGTGGGCCCCGACAGTGGAAATCATCTGTGGCGCACCCCCTAATCCCTATTCCGCCCCTGCAGTCGTATACTCACTGGAACAGGTTTAGTGTCTTGGAAGAAGTTGACTGACTGTCCCAGACTGAAACCCCCATTATAGAACTGAGTATCAGTGAATGTACGGAGGGACTTGGTCTTGAGGAGAATACTCCGACCCTACCCAATGGTGATGACAATGGTCGGGTGTACAAGATAGCGGAAGGCATTCGAGATTATACTCCCCCCAAAAGAACAGAGGTTTGAGCATGGTTCCGATAACAGGGTAGAAGGGTGTATAAAGATTCTTTCCTGGAATATAGCAGGTCTTAAGAATAAAAAATCTGAACCAGAGTGGTTCGCATTCATGGCAAAGCATGACATCTGCTTGATGCAAGAGACCTGGGCCTTGGAAGAGAGTGAATGCCCCGGCTTTGCGACCTTTGACATCCTTGCAGTTTCCAGGGGTAAGGGTCGCCCTTCGGGTGGGCTATCCGTCTGGGTGGGCACGCATTTAGGAACACGGGCTACTCAGCTAGAAACAAACTCCCTAGACATTCAATGTGTCTTATTAACCATACCTGACAGGCCATGACTGGCCATTATTAATATCTACTCAAGACCCACAATGAATGGAACGGAATCAAGTACTATTATTGTTCTTGACCTTTTCATTCAGTCACTTGATCCCTCGATAACAATAATAGTGGGAGGCGATTTTAACTGCCAGTTCGAACCCCTGAGCTCTTCTGAAC
The DNA here is from genome assembly GCF_964204655.1 of Triturus cristatus. Taxonomy (NCBI): domain Eukaryota; kingdom Metazoa; phylum Chordata; class Amphibia; order Caudata; family Salamandridae; genus Triturus; species Triturus cristatus. Next base: position 1,456,371,710 of record NC_140589.1, on the reverse strand, counting down.
TGGGCAATCAAGATGAGGTAGATTCACTCTGGTGTATTCCGGCTCCAGCTATTACCCCAGTGAAGGCTTGGACCAAGCTGGTATTACAAATCAAATCCTTCACACTTGCAAAGTCCCTATGGGCGTGCAATGGAAGGTTTGATAATGTTCATTCTGGTTTACCAACATTTAATAGGTCTAATAGCACTTCCATCATAGATTACATTTAATTGGAAGCTAAGCACTGGGACAAACTTAAAGACTTTCAGGTTGTACTAAGACAAGACAGTGACCATAATGCTTTGGTCCTGATGCTTAAGCCTGGTACATTTGGCCTATCCAACTCAGAGCCAAGCATAGCATTGCCTGCACTACCCTACATCATAACCAATAACAGAAGAAGGGTTAAGTGGTCAATGTGCCTGGAACCATCGACTCGCCTTGCTGAAATTTATCAGATTGCCATCCCGCTTATAAGTGAAATGGGGGGTCTTCTTTCTCTTAAATCGGCTCCAGATATACACAGAAGACTGATCACGAGCCTTGGGGAGGTATTCTATCCTGTTTCTGGGCCTAGGCAATCCAGGCCCAGAACACATCCCTGGTATGACCAAGCCTGTAAATGCGCAAAGAGAAAAATGCTTGTAGCAATTAAACTTAAAGATACAGCGACTATTAGGGCATCCAGATTACTGTATAAGAAGGAATTGTCCAGGGCCAAGAGAGAGTGGGAGGAATCTAGGTGGAATAATTTGAGAAATGCACTCCTCTCTAAGGATTCTAGGATGTTTTGGGCTATTGCCACTTCAACACCTAGTGGCGAACGTGAGCTAGGGGTTTCAAATATTGCTCCTTTAGTCTGGGAGGTGCATTTTAAAGAACTTTATGCTAGTCCCGTGCTAGGGGCTTTTGTGTGCCTTGATCGGGATATTAGACCATCCCCTGGCATCTTTTCCCTCTCAGATTCCCCCCCCCACACATAGTCAGCCTGGAACTTTGGCCTTTTGGACAGGGACTAGTTTATTGGACCCCCAGGACAGGATTGAGGGTGACTACCCAGACTTAATTACATATAAGGAGGTAGAATCTGTGTTAGAGGGTTTGCCACCGAATAAAGCACCCGGACTTGACAAACTCCCGGGGGACCTTTTTCGCTCCCAACCTAAAATCTGGGCACCTTACTTGACTGTCCTGTTCAATGCGGTTCTGCAAGGCTCTGCATTGCCAGACACATGGCTCGGGGCTGAGATCGTACCGATTTTTAAGAAGGGTTGTCCATTAGCCCCATCCAACTATAGACCTATCAGTCTGCTGGATACCACCCAAAAACTGCTGGGCCGAATTCTATTGAATAGACTGTTAGATTGGATGGAGGTGAATAAAGTTCTTTCTCCACTACAAGCCGGCTTTAGAGCAGGCATATCTACCCTGGACCAGATCTTCCGGCTCCAGGTCCTATACTGGAAAACTGCAAGAGTGGAGGGTGGCAGCCTCTACCTTGTTTTTGTGGACCTAAGGGCCGCATTTGATCTGGTCCCTAGGGAGAAACTTTGGATGGTATTGAAGGAACTTGCTCTCCCTTCTTATTTACTTGATGTATTGATTCGTCTTCACACAGGGAATTTCGCCCAGGTGAGGTGTGGGAAGAATGGGGAACTATCAGCCCGCTTCCCCGTAACCCGGGGGGTACGTCAGGGTTGTGTATTGGCCCCTACACTATTTAGCCTTTACGTTAACGGATTGATTGATGAATTAAATAGCATCCAAGATATTGACGCTCCACGACTGGCTTCTGGCCGGGTGCCCGCTCTGATGTTCGCGGACGACACATTGCTGTTGTCCCGGACATCATCAGGCATCCAGCGGGTACTGGATGGGTTCGCGGCCTTTTGTGCCTCGCGGGGACTGGAGATCAACCTGGGGAAAACCAAGTTTATGATCTTCAATCCCCCGAGGCACACACGCCCGAATCCCGTACTGGGAGGTGCCCCCCTGGAAAGAGTTAAGACCTTCATTTACCTGGGGGTCACGCTTACCGAGAACTTTGCCTGGGATGTCCAAGTAGTAAAATCTTCTCTGAGGCTATCTCAGGTATCGGGGGGTATTGGTAGTTTCTATAGAAATTCTACTTTTAAACCCGTTTCCCCCGTACTAGAGATCTACAAAACCCAGGTCAGGTCTGCTGCACTGTATGCTGCAGAATTGTGGGGTCATACAAATACATCTAACCTTCTGAAGATAGAACAAGCTTTTATGCGAGGCCTGGTTGGCCTCCCCCAGAGCACGCCTCTGATACCTTTGCGTTTGGACATGGATTTGGTTCCCGTTAATGACTTGGCTGCCGCACGACCACTACTTTATTGGAGAAGGCTATGGTCTGTCCCCGAGCTTGAATCTTATAGAACTGAATTTAGTGCAATCTGGGGGACGCTAAAGTAAAAAAAAATCCCTTGGCTACTCCATATAAAGTCTTTTCTTTACCAAATTGGCTTACCACAACTCTGGGATACTCCGGACATTAGCTGTATGAGGACCCAGAGGTCTGAGATATTGGCAGCTGTGAGATTTCATAATTGTAATACATTAAGTTGCTCAACTTCTCTGGGCAGGCTGACCTCTGAGTTCCTAATGGTGAAAACTGAATCTAAGTTGGAAGTATCTCTGGATTTGGTGCAGCCCCCACTGGCGAGAAAACTTTATATTCAGCTGAGATATGGCTGTCTCCCAATTGGGGCCTTCCTATCAAGCTGGGGAAAATCGTTGGAGGGCAATTGTCCAATTTGTAAATCATGTAAAGAAGATGTTGTGCATATTTTGCTTTTCTGTCCTGCATACAGTACGATTCGAAAATGCTGGCTCTTTCCTTTGTGCAAAAGATTGGGCCTCAGGCATTGTGCACAAGCCTGCAGAGTTCTAACCAAAGATACAGACCCACTCATTGTTTATGCAGTTTCCCGCTTTTTATTTGGTATGTGGCGGAGAAGGTTAAGTTTTATTAACACAAAGTAATGGCCCATGAGCTTCTCTTTTTCATTAACTGATCATGATAACCAATTGTTTAATAATTTTTTAACAATATTTGTCTATTTATGATCTTATGCTTGTACTTGTATATATTTTATTATACTTTTATGGTCTTGTTACCGAAATAAAGTTATCAATGTATGTATCAGAAAACACTGAGAACAAATTGCACTATGGGCAAAATCCACAAATTAACCTTCACGGATGCAGAAGGCATTTATGCCTGATTTTGTCACTGAGATTTTCAATGACTGATTTTCTTCACAAAGGGGTACATATTTTCTCAAATAAAATCATCACACGTGCTCTAGAACCTAGGGAAACCTGAAAAGCCATTGTTAAAAAAACACAAGCACGGATTAGCCATTCTTTACTTTAAAGTCAGAGGACTAAAACTCTGTATAAAACGTCAGCATTTTCCAAATCCTAGACATAAAGTTTCTAGGTTCATTCAGCACCCCAATCACAAGCACTGCTCATCTATATATTATTATTAATCTCTACCTAAAGCATTTTCTCTCAAATACACAAAGAGCACCATATTTTTCCTCGCCTTTAAAAGAAAGTAGTATGGACCTTAACAACCTTTGGAACGATAATCCCAAAGAGAGGTTACTCTACCCCCGTCCATCCTCATTCATACCGATAATTCTCAAATGGAATTCACTAGCAAAGTCCTTTATTGGTACTCCTCATACCTATACAATCTCTGTTTATTCACATGGGACCTCTAGGTCACAGAAGATTCCCATCACCAGTGGAGATCCTTGGGTTCCATCTTGCTCTGCATCATCCTCTGCCTCTATATGGAGCCCCATGGGACACTATTTATCATATCATCAAAATCCACCAGTATGCTGATGACAAACAACCCTACATGAAAAAGGCTCCTCCATTCCGGACATGGCTAAGCAACATGAACAAGGACTGAATTGAACACCAGCTTTCACCCAATGTCAAGGTATTTACCCCAAATATCAGTTTCACTTTCATGGAACAAATCACCAATAAAATCAAGACTGTTTGGAGGCAGCTCTCTCTACTGAAGAAAGTGAAACCATTTCCCACTGAAAGAGGCTTCAGAACTACATTTCAAGACATCATACTCTTGCATCTGAGTGGTCAGAAAGTGTTGCTCCACAGCCTCACAGTCTCCATATTACCCCCAAGTAAGGTTCAGAAGAAATAGGACCGCATCACAACTGCACTGGTAGAACTCCAGTTACTTTGCTTGATGGCCTGCACTGTCTCCTGAAACAAGCTGCACCATCCACAGAGTCTCATGACCCGTGCTCCTGCCTAGCAGGCTGACAAACTAACTACCTCTCATGGCTCTTGGCACACCCACAACAATGTTCCATAAGACTGGAGATGAAAAAGTGCAAAAAAGAAAAATCAAGGCAAGAGGCTTTTTCTATTTATGTACCCAGGATCTGGAATAGGACATCTCTCTAGCCATTAGGATTGTACTACACAAATCAAGAAACATCCAGAAAATAAGAAAGAACTAATGTATGGAATAAATGTAACATTTTGTGACCCGCAGGCCCTGGGGCCCCTCATGCTAACCAGCCAACCTCCTGTATCACAAGCAGTGAGAGATTAGGGACACCTACGGCAGCTATCTACATCTACTGATGACGCTTCTGCAGGGGGCACTGCTGCTAAACTACCCCATCTCCATTGCTCATCACCCTCACTGCTCAGCTTTTAGTGAGCAGGGGAGTCCCGGGAAGCCCAGCTTGTGTGGGGACTGTGCTGTTTAGATCACTGTTGCCATCTGAGGGAAGACAGCAATTTGAATACGGAACAAGCGAGGGCCCCCTCCAGCCTGGGTGAGGCGTTGACATCCAGAAGGGCACATACCATCATTAGTGGATTAATGAGGTGAGCTCTGCTCTAGCCCCAATTCCCCCGCTGATGAGGACCCTCAGGGAGATCAGTCACACTTGCCCTAAGCAGGCTGCGCCACCCGTGGAACAGACTTGGGCAGTGAGACTCGCCCTCCTGTGGGCCCAGCTGAGCATTTTGACCAAGGCTCTGATCACAAACAGGCTGGGTGCGGCACTCCCTTCTGAGTGGTAATGGCTCCTCTGCTTCTGGCGTGCCAGCCCTGTTGAGCCCTAGATCACTGCTCCCTCACCAATCCACAACCACTGCAAAGGTGGACAGGCTGGGCTCAGCTGCACCCCCTCCGATTCTTGTGGTGCCAGCCCGTCCCGCCATCATTCCGAACGCGTCAATGCTTGGCGATACCCCCCTACCTTTAATATCAGATATGCTGGACAGAATAGTAGCTGCAATAGAGAACTCCCAGGTTTCCATGGAGACCAGGCTTGGGTCCTCACCAATGGAGCTGAGCTTCCTATGTAACAACCACTGTAAGCTTACAAACAAGGCCACTGATGGGGAGAAAGCACTAGCCTCTCTGTAACTGTTGGTAGCTGACAACCAGAGTATGATCTGAGCCCTTCAGGATCGCTCCGACAGCTGGAGGGTAGAGCAGGGGGTGTGGAGGGGCGCTCAAGAGGAGCAACATACAGATCCAGGGTCTCCCAAAGGGGTTCGAGATCCCCTGTCAAACCTGTAGACTTTGTTCAAATCATTTGTCTCGTCCTCAGATATCACCCCTTTCTTCTCATTGGAGAGAGCCCATTGTGTGCCATCCCACTGCCCTCCCCCAGAGGTACTCCTTGCCCCAGGTTTGCTAAGCTGTTGTATTTTTTAGACCACTATGCAATCCTGAGAGCTGCTAGGCAAGCTGAGCCCCCTCTGAGTTGAAGACAATGTGATAATGTTATTATCCAGCACCAAAGCTCCTTCTTTCTGGTGGTCAAGTGATGGCTCCGCCAGTTGGTGGACCTACACTCTCTGTTATTCCCAGCCCGCCTCAAAGTCATGTAGAATGTAGTCTCCATGAGGAAATGATTCGCTACCTTGGGATCCAAGTTTATCAAGCCACTCTGGACCTCTGTGAGGAGAACTGTTGGGCCGTATATGATGGTATTAAATCACAAGTGCACTTTTGGAAAAACGTACCTTTAGCACCTGTAGGTAATATCATGCTGGCAAAGATGGTTACTCTCCCTCGCCTCCTATACTACCTTATGACCTTTCCATAATTCCGTAGAAAGCGTTCTTCGGTGAGCTGTATACATTAATCTGTGTCCTTATCTGGGGTAACAAATGCTGCCAGATCACCCTGAAAAAGTTACAACTACCAGTAGGACATGGTGGACTGAGAGCCCCCTCCTTTGAGGCTTACTTTCTAGCAGCGCAACTACAGTGAATGTCACATTAGACAGCTGGCCGCTACCTGTAAGAGACATGCAGTGGGCAGGGTCCTTTTATCATGGTGCACAATACGGGGCTCACTTCTCCCCAAGATTTTGCCCCATCCCCTTGGCCCCTTTAAGTGACGATGGCCCCTGCCCTTACCTCGCCTCAAGCGCTATACTCCCATGTATGCACCAGCACTCCCCATGATAGGTTTCCCCTGCTTTCTGGGTTTCATTCATCTAGAGAACTAAGGGCATGGACTGACCACTCACTAGTCATTGTAGGGGAATTAGTCAGTAATGGATATCTCCTTACCCTCGAGCAACTAACCGTAGACCATGGCCTCCTACCAGGGCAGTTTCTCATCCACAGGCGACTTCTTACTGCTTGCTGAAACCTCTTGGGCACACTGGATGCAGAGTCCACCGCACACCCAGTACTGCAGGCTGCCACCTTATCACTTGGCTATACAAAGCCATCTGGGAACTTAGGGGAACCCCTTTAGCAGTGCTGCGAAAGAAGTAGGGAGGCAACTTTGGGAGAGTGTTTCATGACAAAGAATGGGAACAGGCATGGGAATTCCCCCAGCTTGTTTCTCAAAAATCTTGCTTCAGAAATATGGAATTCTTTATGCTTCATTAGACCCACCTGACCCCAGCACAATCAAATCATTTGTTTCCCCAGGCACAGCTTACTTGTCCATGCTGCCACACGCCAGACGCCAGACGCCAGTGCCAGATGCCAACCTTAGTCATATGATGTGGTTCTGCTGAAATACTGGCAGTCGATACACACCACACTACTGGGAGGACACAGATTTGCTTCATCTCCATACATGGTAAGCATGTGCTTTAGGTATCTTTAATGGTAAGAAACTGCATAAAGTGCACACCCACTTTACGGCCCTGATGCTTCTCCTAGCCAAACCTGTGCTCCCACTCTAGTGGACATCTGCGATGGCTACTTTAGTGGTGGCTTGGCAGGGAGCACTGCGCAAATGGGAGAGGGCAACGGAAGATTCCCACCGCTAAGGAAAGGACCACCACATGTGCATGCGGCCTATTTCCTTGCAGTGTGCTACCCTTCTCACACATTTTTTACAACACTTGGAAAATGACAATCTCCCCCCTTGAACTGCACAGACCACCAGCAAACATTATACCCAGACTCAGCTCATCAAGGGGCATCTCATCTAGCACCCTGCCTCGCCTAACTGGCCATATGTCCCCTTATTGAGAACCGGGGGGTCTTCCCAGACACCCCTCACCCCAAGAATGGACTCGACCCTTGAAACAAAATCCCACTTACCTCGTGGCCCCCACTCGACCTCCTTATCCACCTACAGTCATGAGCTCCAACCCCAATTGAGCCAGCCTGCCACAACCCCCCCATTGCTACCCTTTTTTACTGGTTCTACATTACAACCCCAGCCAACACCTATGCAACTGTATACCGATAAAATAATACCCACCTGCTTGAATTTCTGAAGCAGGGACGATATATGAATAGTCATCCTGTATAAGTCTCAAGTTTTTCAACTGTGTAATTAATTTTTATGCTTATTAGGCAGATCAAAATGTTCATGTCACGTGGCACAACTGGTTGCCTCTGATATCTTTGTTGTAAAACCCAATGAAAATATTTACCAAAATAAATACAAAAGGTTGTAAATAGTTAATTGGTTACTTTTAACACCCTAAACAATTTTGAAATATATAAATTACGTTTATATTTATCAAATGTATCAGTCACAGATTCCAAAATGTCCAATGCAAGCCATCTATAAGACTTCACAAAAAGGGAATCCTGTACTAACATACATGGGTTTTACCTGCACTAAGGAGACCACTACCTACAAAAGAACCACTGGAAGTGCAGCAAACAGCTCAAGTTCTGCAACTACCATGGAATACACTGTTGAGAATGTGAAAGAAAAAAATCATCCTTCTAATATAGCTAAAGTACAAATTTGTAATATAGTGGAAGACTTGAAATAAGCAAGCACTAGCTCTTCAGCAGTAACAGGAGCAATTCTAAAAGACTGTGGTTGCTATGTACAAAATTCCCTTTTTGCACTTCCTAAATAATGAATCCGAAGAAATTGCTATTTAGGAAATGAAAATTGGAATGTACAGAATTTGAGATTTCCTAATAACGATTCCTATGGAGTCGCAATCGCTATTAGGAAATGGCAATTTAGGAAATGCCAAACCATTCGTACCTATGGGCCTTATGCAAATGGTTTGGCATTTCCAAATGAATGATTTCCTAAAAGGAAATCTCAAATTTGGAACTAGAAAAGCATTCTTACCAATGGGCCTAACGCCCCTCTTAAATCAAAGGGAAAAAAACAAACGGTGCTCATGTAGAGCGCTCAAATGCCCTCTGGGAAAATGGGTACCATCAGATTGGATTCTATGGTAATAGCATTTCCTAAATGCCAGTTTTGCATTTAGGAAATGCTGTTTACATGGGTTTAGGAAATCGCAAATAGGGAATCCCTATTTGCAATTTCCTATTTTGGGAATCGCTAAATGCGATTTCTACTTGGTAGAAATTGCATTTTGCGAGTGTGTTTCTCCTTTTGTACATATGGTAAAGCTATTTAGCATTTTCTTAACAGCCTGAAATAGTGATTGGGTCCATTAAGAAATGCTAAATAGCTTTGTACATATGGGCCTATATGTCCAACATTTTCGAAAAAGTAATTAGACAATTGTACTAGAACCAGAATAGAAAGTCAAGCTAAGATTATCCCGAACAGATTTGATAAAATAGATATTCCTGCCACATGAAAATAACTCACAAAGGAGAACTTCATTGTGAAAGAAAATGAAAATAAAGAAAAATGAATTATAGTTTTCAGCACAGCAAACAATACTAAACATAACAAAATGCACTATCAGCCTAATTCATGGCACTTTTAAATAATGTCCACCACACTTTACCCACATATACACTATCTACAAAGTGTAGCCCAATAAACAAAGCACTTCATGTCACAAATAACTAAAAATAGCTGAAGAAAACAGTATGGACCTTATTATAAGTTCGGCGGTGTGGGAGTGGGTCCGCCACTCTGCCAGCTTGCTCCCACACCACCAAAGCGAAAACAGACTGCTTGCCAGATTACAACTTTTTAAGTCGCTGGCAGGCAGTTCTTTGGTGTTCCCACAATGATGCCTTTAAAATAGGCACCGCAATGGGAACGTCAAAGCATGTTCCTGCACGGACCAAAATACATAACAAAATAAATAAATAAGGTTGCACCACCATGAAAACTGTAGTGTGAGGAAACTTGTAATATGGTTGGCAGGGCAACAATGGCCCTTCCAAGCATATTGTGGCCTCAAGATTGCCGCACCACCTCCAGGGAACTCTGTGGAAGTCCCAGGGCGGCACAACTGCCCTGGTCAAAATAGGGCAATCGGAAGACTGCCACCGCGAGTTTAGTTGTCTGTGGGCTGTCAGACTAGTAGTAAGTCCCTAAGACTCGCAACCTTCCAAAAACCTTTAGGGGTTTTGAACAAGCAAAGATTCAACCAGTCATTAAAATATATTATCGCAAAGCAATATAAGTATGTTATTTTGATTGTAATCACACATTATGAAAGCATCGCCAAAATTCACCTCAAATATAGACTACTGTACCAATACTCAACAAGTATTTGAAATCAAAAACCTCATAGCTGTGTCATATATCCCACCAACCAAACTTACAAAACATTACAACTTACTTCTTAAATCACCATTCTGTCAAGGAAATTAATTAAAGTAACTTTTTTCCTACAATGCTTTGAAAAACGCTGAGGTTAGACACATGCACTGTTCAGGGTGCTGGTGCCGACTTAAGTCCCACATACCATGGCGGAATGTGTACAAGAGGAAACCATACAGGAACCCCAGACCAATAATCCAATGGAACACTGGCATCATTCCTTCTAAGGTACTCTTGGAAGAAGCCACCATATCCTAAATCATAGATATTATAAATTGAAGAAAATAGCTTTTATGGACCTGCACCAAGAGCAAACCTATGCCCAACAATTGTGGCGTAAACTTATCGAAACTATCTGTTAAAAACATGGGATAGTAGATAGAAAAGTCTTCCCTTTTCAAACAACTAAGGACATCACTATATACAAGCTGGGTCGGGTGGCTCAGTGGATGAATGCATCCACTGCAGGGGCCTATGTTCAAACTCATCATGATCACAGGTTCAAAATCCCAGCAGGTCCACTCAGCCTTTCATCCTTTCTGAGGTCGATAAAATGAGTACCATTGAGTCGGGTAACAATAAACATCTGTTATTCATCGCCAAGGTGCCCCTTTGGGGGTGAACGTGCGCTTTACAAATACACATACTATAATCCACTACACTAGATACTCATGGGAACACTATTTTTCATAAATCCTTTATTTCACTTTGTACCCTTCTGAAAAGAAATAACTTCAAAAATGCAAACCAAATAAACAAATCAAAATTATATACAATAATTATTTTTTTTAACATTTAAAACTATGGTATTCCTGTTTAATCCATACCTACCCACATACTATTATTCACATATAAAAGCACATTGCAGTTTTGTTATAATTATGAAAACTAAGGTATAATAAAATATTAAAACATAATACTGCCATTGCTCATACATAAGAGAAAGCAAATTACTATTAATACTACATTATAGCAAAATGCTAATAAACAACACATACAAATGAATATTTATTTTTCTAAATAAAATTGTATCTCACACAACATTTCAACTTGTATAAAATAATAAAAAACATACTTCACGTTTAGCAGTTGAAGAACCTTTGAAGCTTATCCCACATGTAAAGTTCCAATTTTTAAAAAATCCCTCAAAAGTGAAATAATATACTCCAGAATAAATGATTAGTCAATTGAAAACATCCATATCAAAGGCTTTGAATCCCTTCAAAACGCAAAAACATATTTTAAAATAGAAACACTCCAGGAAAAGCTAAAAAGATCAAAGAATATATAAGATGTAAAATAATTCTCTATTTTCTTTGAAAACTAAAACAATCTTCCAAACATTTTCTTACCAATAGCATGACATTACCTGTTACCAAAGAACACAAAATCAAACCATCAAAAAACAATGCCCTAAGTCAGAAATACAATGTACATATAATCCCACATAACATTATTCAAATAATCTTAGTCCAATATAATAACTAAAAAACTCACTACCCAATACAGTAGGTGCTAAAATACTTACGAAACCTAATACAATGAATTCCCATAACCCGAACACCCACACAACTATAGCAAAACTCACTAACCTACACTAACTTTACTGTAGATCTACCGGCCTTACACTATTAATTAAAAATTGAAAATTAAATTCCTTTAACTGAAAGACAGTGCTGTGACTCCCGTAAAGTCATCCTGGTTGACCCCCGCTTTATACTGAAGAATTAATAAAAAACTGAATTCCATTAGCGGTAAAAAGAAATGGCATGAAGTGGAGGTAAAGATGAGACCTTATTTTCATTTAAATCAATAACAACATTTGAAAAATTGTTTAGAAATACCAACATTTTGGGGAAAATGTAAATGTTTTAAGTATACATTTTAAAACTAATAAAAACATTTGCAACATTAGGATTTTTATCATAATTGTCAAACTAATGAAAGATTTTTTACAATGTTGTTCTATTTTTTCATAAATAAGAAAATAAAGTTAACCCCTTCGCCGCCGCGCAAATTCCGCCGCGGCGCTGGGGGGGTGCGGGGTTAGCGCGGCGCCGCCATGCTCGTGACGGAACCACGCCGTCATGAGTCATGGGCGAGCTGTGCTCATGACGGCGTGGTTCCGTCACGACTCCGCCCACTCTTCATTTCGCCCGCACAGGCGGGGAATCAGCGACGCGTGGGCGGAGCGGCCGCAGCATGACGGAACCACTCCGTCATGAGCACACACCACCCGTGGCTCATGACGGCGTGGTTCAGTCATGCGCACGCAAGGGGTTAAATAAGAATATTCATCATTTTGTTTACATGTTAATATACAGTTTATGATAAAAATTCATATATGCTTATGTAAAATGTGTCCTGAAATGTGTTCTTCCATTATCTATTGTGTATGTGTACTTTACGTACTTAATAAAAAAAAAATAATAATTTTATTCAATGTTTAAAGGATTATACAATAGTGTAAAATCGATTTTAGGGGGGGCGTGCAAACCAACATGACCGACTAGACGCTCTTTGACGGTGCACCATCAGCAAAAGGAACATCCAGAGTTAATCCATGCCCATCAGGGTCATCTCTGCCCCCACACAATCAAAATTTTGCCAATGATATCGGGACCTAGTCCTAGACCGCAAAAACTGCACTAGGTGTGCAACACAAGGGGGGCATTGAGCCTTGTGAGCCCGCAACCGACTGCTCTACAATCCCGAGCTGCTGTAGCGGAACGCCATGGCTCCAATGAAGTAAGTGCCATGACAAGCTCTGCTGACTTGGGGGGGAAGAGTGCAGGTGAAGACATTTACCTGCTGGCAGCAACAGAGGGTGCTGGGAGGTCGTGATGAGGCCCTACACATAGCCTCTGAAGCGTGCAGCCGGAATATCCTGGATGCGCTCGGACTGCGGAGCGGCCTGTATAACATTGGGCTGAACACATCTCTCTCGACTAAATTACACTGGCAGGTAAAGTGGTAGACTACAGGCTCTGAGGCAGTGTGTACTGGGGGCCTGTGACTTTGAGGGTGCCCGGACTGGGCTGCCAAAGGAATGAAGGCGGGATGTTCCCTACACAGCAATGGAGCAATCCTGCAGACCCATGGACTTAGCTGAGTGAGGTAGGAAATGGTGACCGGCCACCGGAGTGTTTGCTGTGCGGCATCATCCCACAGGTTGGATTCTGGCCTTGCGCCCTGTGAAGAGGCAGGAAATGCATCTGTCAGTAAAGTAAAGCCCTGAGGTGTAGAGCGTGTTATCTACCTGCCTCTGCACATAGGTCCTTCTCCCTTCACTGTGCACCCCAGGTCCCTTGGGCACATAAAAATTGCGGCCTCCAACCCCAGGGACACGAGCGACCCAGCTGCTGACATGGAGCAGGAGGCACAGATGCAACATGTTCTGGTTGGGGCCCCCAAAATTTGAACCTGGTGAATGACAGATAAATTGCCCTACTGCAAATGATGTCTACACAGAGAGACCCTCCCTATGCCAGTAATATCAAGGACCGCTGCTGGAGGCTGTGGAGGGGGAAGGCTGCACCCTCCCCCCACCAGAGGGGGGGTCCTGATCTCCTGTTATGAGAAGCACTTCCCTGAGCTATGGTCCTGGGGCAGTCGGGGAGCCGGAGTGCTTGTCATCATGGAACCTGGTACAGTGTTCTTGGGAAACCCGAAGGAGAGGAGGTCACACCTGGGTGGTATAGGTGATCGGTTCTTGAATCAGGAGATGACTCTTCCAGTCAGATCTAATGGCGGTAAGATAGGTTCCGTTGCAATCTACATCAATTTGCTTTGTACTGATCTCCCAAAGGTGACAGACCGGGTTACCCCTGCGGAGCAGAATGTGGACGCCCTGCAAGATAAGGTTCATACCCTTTGTGACACCTTCTCTACCCTCCTTAAACTGACCGCCAGACTAGATGAAGGCATAGTGGATGCTGAGGGTAGATCCCAAAGGAATAATTTACAATGTGTAAGGTTTGTGAGAAAGCCAAAGGGAAATCTAAAGAATTGTTCCTTGAAGTTTGAATGCCAATACCTTGCATCCTAAAAGACTGTGCAAATCAAAATTGAGATGGCCCGCAGAGCACTGGCCCCCCACCAAAACCCGGAGCTCCTCCGAAAGCCATGATTGCCTGCCCATTTAATTTTTGCGAATGGAACACTATACTTCAGTATTTTAGGTAGCCTGATATTCCCTGCAAAACTGCATGTTCTACAAGGAGGGTTGTTCTCAATCCGGGAGAAGCCTGCAATTGGCTTGACAGTTTGGAGGGGAACGTGGGCCAAGACACCAGTAGAAGAGCTTGACAAGACTGACAACACAGAGACAATCTGCCCATCTAAGAGGGCAGAATAACTGCAGGAGAAGTCCGGACCAGGCGCGGACACCAGGAAGAATCGTGCTTTATTCAGATGGTACTCCACATGACACCAAGGTCATCCCAGACTCAAGAGACTCATTCCAGAGACACCGGAATAATCCTGGAACAACCAGCAATAGTACGGACCTTGGTCCTGCTTGAGCTCTGTCTGCTTGACTGTGAATACTAATGAATCCCACAGGGAAGGGCGCTACCCGAAGTATGAACAATCAGGTGCTGGGAACTCTGATACATGCGGTTACTGGGTGTGGGGTGGCAAGACTTACTGTAATATAATGGGATCACACTCACTGAATACCTGTATGTGCCATTGGGAGGACAGGGTGAGAGGGGTACAGCCACAGAGGGAGGACTTGGGTGCTTCAGCTTCGCACCTCCATTGGGGTCTGCTATCTAGCAAAGTGCACACGTTTTTTTATAAGTTAGACTGTTCTTACGCTGATAGATGGTTCTGGGACAGGTAGTTCCCTCCTGTTGCCGTAATGGATGATAGGGCTGAGATGCCCAGGGGGAGGGAGGAGTTAGGGGACATTTGTTTTTAAAAGTTCATTGAGGTGGGGAATTATGTGCAGCTCTTGTACAATGTGGTCTGGATTTCTGTGCCCAAGGGGACTGGATGGGTGGCGGGATGCAGGGTACACCCACTAGTTGGGGGGTCACCTGGAAATAGTTGGAAATGGTGGGACATGCATTTAAACTAATGACATGGAATGTCAGCGGTATAGCCCAGTATGATAAGTGCTGCAGAGTGTATGTGTATTTTAAACATTATAGAGTGTCCTTTGCATTCTTACAGCAAACACATGTAGGGGGAATGTAGTCCTTGTCTTCATAAGAGGTGGAGAGGACAACTCTATGCTACATCCTTTTCTGGGTTTCCCGTGGTACATCGATATGGCCAGCTCCAGGGATTCCCTTTTACTACTGAGGCACATGTCCTTGACCAGGAACGGTAGATAGGCAATATTAAAAGGCGACCTGATCAGTCATGCGCTTGTGAACGGGTACACACAGAACATTGACTGCCCAGACATCTAAACTGCAGTGGCTGTGTTGCAGTACCTTGTTGCGCATATTATAATTGCAGGGGGCTGTAACTGCAGCATTGATGGAACACTCGAGTTGATCTGCCCAGACGCCATATTAAGCCAGACATGTCTAGGGCCTTTCAGGACACAATATAAGGTCTCCACCTCTTAGATGCGTGGAGAGAAAAACACCAGACGGAGAAAATATACTCCTGATGTATGCCCGCAGCGAAGACCCACAGCCGGTTGGATTATTGTTTTGTATCCAATGGACTGACACAAGGTATTCAGGAGATATTCTATCTGGCCTGATATATGTCGGACCATTTCCCTGTTTCGACAAGCTTTGCTGGAGAACGTAAGAACACCACGATCACACTGTGGAGGTTAAGAGCGGAGGGGTTATCAGACCCCTGTTTGAATCAATGCTTCAAGAGACACTTTCGCATTAATTTGAGGAGAACTGGGGCAGTGTGAGTACTAGAGCACTGGACTGGAAGGCAATGAAAGTAGTGCTCTGAGGGGTGTGCCTAAAAACAACATATGTCAACAGCTGGAAAAGGGTCATTTAGAATCATGAAGATGATTTAGGTGCCATAGAAAAAGTGCTGCAAACACACTTAAATAGATTGGAAGAATGGCAGGTGAGCCGCGGGGTGGTACCAGATAATTGGCACCTGCTTGGGAAGCATACCTATACAGCATACCAACAAAGGTTACATGCAGAAGGCAATAGGACTGGAGCGATGCTTGCACGACTGACGAGACAGGAGACTCAAAGGGCCCGATACTGTTACTCTATAATGATAAGAGATCCCCAGCTAGCACCCAGGGAGCTATTATTCAGGTTTTCAAAGTCCATCTGAGCACGACCTATGCTGCTCAGAACTAAATGGCTTCAAGGAAATAAGTAAAATGGTATTTGGTGGAAATACAGCTTGCAAGCCTCCATCCAGAAGACTTTAAAAAACTGGATAGCCCCATCACCTGGGAAGAGATTCTCTTGGCAGTCAGGAGCATGAAAACTGTGAAAACTCCAGATAGGTATGGGCTGCCGGCAGAATTCTATCACCAAAATGCAGACCAAATGAACGATAAACTGTTAGAGGTCTACCAGAGGCCCTCCAAAAGGGTATCCTCCCGCATACAATGCAATAGTTGTAATGATACCAAACCCAGGGAAGGACCCAATGGAGGCCTCCTCATGCAGTTTAATATTGTTATTAAATGTGGATGTCAAACTTCGTAGTAATATACTGGCAGCATGCCTGCTTCTCCATCTCACAAATTTGATTCACACAGACTAGTCAGGATTTATTCCTCAATGGCGTACCCTCCATAATCTACGACGACTCTTTCTCCTGTATAACGCCCTACAATTACTGAGGGACGCCTGTGCTTTAGCCCTCATGGATATCGAACAAGCATTTGACTCATTACATTGGAGTCACAACAGGCAGGTGCTATGGAAGACGGGCATAGGGCCTAAGTATATACTGTGAGGCAAACTGATGTACGCTGACCCATGAAACGGGATAAAATCTGGGGGGGAGAAGTGTTGGAAGCCTTCTCACTACATAGGGGACCAAAGCAGGTGTGCCCATTGTCACCCCTCCTCTTCGCGCTCGCAATGGAGACAGTGGCAGAGAGGTTGTGTAGAGCCTCTGTGCCCCTGTGGGATCACTGTGGAAGAGAACACTCCTGTGGTCTCCCTCTACACCGACAATGCACTGATTTAACGGCGGCAACCAGAATATTTGGTTCCAATTCTCCTAAATGTGATGCAGTAGTGTGGAGAAATACTAGGTCTTTGCGTTAATCTGGCGAAGTCCAAACTGTTTCCACTGGAGGGACTGGCGGGTCGACTAATGGAGGCACTTCCGCAGGTTGGACTTCCCTGGGAATCATATGGGATGCGGTACTTGGGAATCAGATTGGCACATAAAGAACAATGGTTCCTAAACTTCAACATTCGGAGGGTGGTTATCAGATTAGGATCCTCAGTTGGTATTGGATTAACTTCCCATCTCCTTGATGTGCAGGTTTCCCACTGTTAAAAGAATTATGCTCCTGAGTTGTCTATACACCCTCTAGGGCACTCTGAATGCGATTCCCAGACACTATTTTAAAACCACAGCCAGCCTAGTGGCGGAACTGCTGTTTGAAAACATGCGGAAGCATGTCGGACTATCCACCCTTAAATGGACTGAGGGTCAAGGGGGACTCAAAGTCCCTCAAATGGTTCTCTACTATATGGCTGCCCATTTGCCGCGTGCAGTTCATTGGATGGACACAGGTGATATACTGGGAGAAGAAACTCCTACGAGGCTCTCATGAAGATCCTGGTGATGGGAGGAGCGAGTGTGCCCCGTGCTACACCCTACATTTTATGCCAGATTTACGAATTGTGGGAAGGGGCGGTCACAAGAGTGATGTAGTGCACTGTATTCCCCAGACACACTGCTATGGTCCCTCCAACCATTTTATTTTAAATATTAGAATCCATGTCACTGCATAAATAGAGAGACATGGGCTGTAATACACTAAGGGACCTATATCATGTGGGATGATTTATCACACAAGACTATGCTACGGAATCCTTCACACTTGGAGTAAGACAAAATCTGTAACATGCAAAGATCTCAAAAACAGCCCGGGATCATTCGATGATTTTTGCGGCTGCACCATGGCCCTCTAACACCCTGGTGATGTTGCTGAACATGGCGAGGGAATGCAGGCTGATTTCTAATAGATATAGGGCCATGTGAGCTGACATTCGGATCGTGTTGCTCAGTGTCCATCTCAAATGGGAGTGTGTTCTGGAGGACCCCATGACTACAAAAGATAATGACGGAATATAAGGTACATGAGGGTGTCAGGATGGTTACCTCCAATGTCAGATTCAAATCATTACAATATAATTATGTGCACCAAACTTACATTTTCCTCAAAACATTGTACACAATATATGATACCCTTGGTGATAGTTGTGCTCAGTGTGGGGGATTGGAGGTGGACTTTATTCACATGGTTTGCACCTGTAATGCCCTGACACTCCACTGGCAAATGGTGGTGGGTGACATTAATAGAGATACTGAGTGGACTATACAACTTACGATGAAGAAGGTACTGTTGGGGCTGATCCCCTCTCCTACATATAAGAAACTCACAAGAAATGTTGTTTTACTTAACCTACTGTTGCCAAAATGCTGCATAGCTATAAAATGGTTGGGGATGGATCTCCCAAGACATTCGGACTGGATTAGGATGTTTCTGGGTGGGCAACTCCTAAGGAGATATGTATAAAACATATCCATTGAGATAAAAAATTGGAAGATGATTTGAGGGCATGGGTGGTCGGATTTAAAAGAAACCCCAGACAATGCCCTCTCCGAGAAGCCCAAAGTGTGATGCTCACAGGGGCCTTGCTGTCGCCATTGCAGGGGGACGGATGTAGGGTTCTGGTATTCATCAGGCTGTCCCTGGAGCTACTTCATGGCCCATTCAAACAAGATACCCTTGAGTACTCTTTGTGGGACTTACCACGTGAGCAGCGGGGGGAGGGGGTTTGTTGGAGATTTGTTGATGTGATGATATTGAGGATTTCATTATGATATTGAAATGTAAAACCTCAAATCAAATAAAAAAAGCCCTTTTTAGGTAGGATAATTAGATGTAATATTCTTACTTAAAATCCACTGTCATTCGAGAAAGATTTTAAAATTGGGAAGTGCAGATTTACTTTTCAATGCCAAACCCACTCTCACTGGGTAAAGTGTTTACATTGGGGTATATCATATTCATTAGTCTAACTCCTTATTCACACACACTGGGGAGAGTGATCAATTTTGGGGAGTTCAGATTTACAATATTAACTGAAACACTATTAGGGAAAGTATTTGATTTTGGGGAGTTTGAATATACACTAACTGTGCTCTTAATAGGAAACAGATTTGCAGGTCTGGCACTGGTATTGGCACGAAAACAGATAGCCCAACATTGGAAGGCACACACTGCACCTTCGATAAAGGCATGGGAGAGAAACATAAATGCTTGGTCTAAAGCTGAGCTGAGGGCCCTCCAGAAAGATGATGCACGGGGCACTACACAAACGTCCCATGGCGGAGTTATGGGCAGCAGTGCTGCGAAACTGGGAGAGTAGAAACATGACAGACTCAGAGAGAGGGGACGTAGATACAGGAGATCCAAGAGAAGACATTGCCAGCATGAGTGTCCTAGACCCCCCCAGGAAGTCCCCCAATGATGCATAACACATAACTGAATATACAAACAGATATAATATCCTGACTTATACTCCCCCCAACCTAGCCGAGAAGCATGCGGGAACCCGTACTACCTATAATAGAAATGCTAGAGACTGGCCACAACAAAGTTTATTATAGATTGTTAAGCGTTAATAGAATAGAGTGAGTTGATACTGTAAACTTGGCTAAGTGTGAAAGTAACTCCCTTGAGTGCATAAATGCTGAGGTACAGAATTCCGAAGGGAAAAATATAAGACTAACAGTTAATAGGAATGTACATTAATGTGCAAGCTCTGTTTTATTTATGATTTGTAACATCCAGATCTGTATGGGTTAGAAAACTGTGTTCTTACACTCGTTGGAGAAAGTGAAGAATTTTGGAGAGCCCAGATTTACTCTTCTAACTCAAACCCTACACCAATCGGGGAGCATATTAAATCTTGAGGAGGCCATATTTACTATTCTATCTCCAACACGCACTGGCAAAAAGGTTTCTTTTGGGGGTGTTTAGATATTTTCTTTCATAACTGCAACCCTACACCTATTGAAAAAACTTTAGTTTTTGGAAGTCCAGATTTACTACTCTAATTCTAACCCTGCTCCTGCTGACAAAGTGTTTCATTTGGGGTGTTCACATTTGGCATTCTAATGGCAACCTCACATCCATCGTGGAAAGTGCATACTTTTGTGGCATTAACATTATTATTCTAAATACAAATGCATACCTATTGAAAACCCTGTGTTTAAATTATGGGTCAGCATATGTAGTATTTTAACACAAATTCTACAATAATTAGTTCAATGTTCTTTTTCGATTTTCAATGTAAAAATATTTTTAAAGTATATTTTAAAAATATTCCTGTGTATGACAATTTGTGTTAATATATTTATATAACTTACTGATTTTTAAACAATAATATATATCACTTTTGTTAATATTTATATTTATGGAATGCATGACTAAATACATTTAATTAAATGTAATATAGTCATGTAGAAAATTGTAACTGTCATTTTTTTAATAACTTAAATTACTTAAATTATAAAAATATTAAATTAAAATGCAATTAACCAATTTATACAAAATGTATACTATTGATTTTTATTACAAATAACTTCCAAAATCTCTCTCCTTTCTCTAAAACCCATTCATTTCCATCTTTAATTTACAGAAAAATAATTTATAAACATAGGCTACTGTTAATTAAATTAGTTATTATATTAATACAAGGAGACTTTTTAATATAAAAAACTTTCCATTCTCCCCTTAAAATCTAACAACACATTTAGATGCCAATTCCGATCCTGGAAAACCCGGGTACGAATGGTAGTACGGAGCATATTCTCCATACGACTCGTACCCGGGATTCCCACCTTACAAAGCTGCAAGTACGAATCGTACGGAAAATAATTTCCGTACGATTCGTACAAAAGTACGTGCGGCGAAAACATACCCACAATTCCGATCCGGGACATCGCATACGTGACGTCCGGACGAAGTCAGGCAGCGTTCTACAGACCAGCAAGTACGATTCATGCCTACGTCACTCCACACGGACCATTTTTTATGGCAGCCAATAACTGCCGGGAAATTCAGGACGAAGTGAAGAAGGAGCTGCGGGACGCGACGGACAGCCATGGACCCTATCCTACGTGTCATCCGGCCCTCCTAGCCTACGACCTGGTGCACAGAAACCCACGCAGACACTGCAGAAGGTCAGAACAACACCCAGGGGCAAAGGGGGGGCAGGGGCAGGAAACTTAACCCCCACCCAATTCAAAATGTATATATGTCCCGTACATACAGGACCTCCTGGCTCTGGTCACTTCGGGGGGGGCGTGTCCACCACTCCCAAGGCACCGTCACAACGGAAGTGGACGTGGGCACGTACCCGTCACCACGACAATGGTGGGACGGCGCGTACCACCATTGGTGTGTTGATGGAGGGGTACGTGTCGTACCCACGCCCTCAGAGCGTGGGTACGCCCCGTACCACCATTGGTGTGTCAATGGAGTAGTACACGCCATACCCATGCCCTCAGAGCGTGGGTACGGCCCGTACCACCATTGTTGTGTCGATGGAGGGGTACGCACCGTACCCACGCCCTCAGAGCGTGGGTACGGCCCGTACCACCATTGGTGTGTCGATGGAGGGGTACGCGCCGTACCCACGCCCTCAGAGCGTGGGTACGGCCCGTACCACCATTGGTGTGTCGATGGAGGGGTACGCGCCGTACCCACGCCCTCAGAGCGTCAGTACGGCCCGTACCACCATTGGTGTGTCGATGGAGGGGTACGCGCCGTACCCACGTCCTCAGTGCGTGGGTACGGCGTGTACCCCTCCATCACCACTCCAATGGTGGTACGGGTCGTACCCACACTGTGGGGGCGTGGGTACGGGCCGTACCACCATTGGAGTGGTGACGGGTACGCTTCGTACCCACACCCTCAGAGCGTGGGTACGGTCCATACACCCTATGACTGCGGGGTTAGGGTCCATCCCACCCGTACCCCTACGGCACCAGTACATAATGGATACAAGGCATACACACGCAACGAATGTTGGCACAGGGCCTGGTGCCGCATTAAGCAGTATATTGGTGTGTGTATATGCACAGGACAGCAGTGTACTGCACCAAGGGTGCGGGTGGGTGGGTGGGTGGCTGCAGAGGACTCCCAGCAGTGGACATAGACATGGGGGTGGGTGCAGAGGCCTCCCAGCAGTGCCCAGACATATGAGGGGTGGGTGCATATCACTCCCAGCAGTGCCCAGACATATGAGGGGTGGGTGCATATCACTCCCAGCAGTGCCCAGACATATGAGGGGTGGGTGCAGAGGACTCCCAGCAGTGCCCAGACATATGAGGGGTGGGTGCATATCACTCCCAGCAGTGCCTAGACATATGAGGGGTGGGTGCAGAGGACTCCCAGCAGTGCCCAGACATATGAGGGGTGGGTGCATATCACTCCCAGCAGTGCCTAGACATATGAGGGGTGGGTGCAGAGGACTCCCAGGAGTGCCCAGACATATGAGGGGTGGGTGCAGAGGACTCCCAGCAGTGCCCAGACATATGAGGGGTGGGTGCATATCACTCCCAGCAGTGCCCAGACATATGAGGGGTGGGTGCAGAGGACTCCCAGCAGTGCACAGACATATGAGGGGTGGGTGCAGAGGCCTCCCAGCAGTGCCCAGACATATGAGGGGTGGGTGCATATCACTCCCAGCAGTGCCGAGATATATGAGGGGTGGGTGCATATCACTCCCAGCAGTGCCCAGACATATGAGGGGTGGGTGCTGAGGCCTCCCAGCAGTGCCCAGACATATGAGGGGTGGGTGCATCATCCTCAGATGACCACAACTCCATGGGTCCATGAACGCATCCCCAATGTGCGACTATGTTGAGAGTGTCATTTCAACGCATCACTGACAGCAGTGTCCAACTCCCATGAGGATGGATGTCATTCCCCCACTGCATGACACACCACATGTGGGTGCGATGACAAATGCCACATGCATACCCACCCCTGACGGATGCAGCACAATACACACACTGAGACCATGTCACAATACTGTATAGTAATGTGAAAGCCTACTAAACTAAGAGAGCCAAAGGGAACACACACTGTCACGCACATTCCAGGACTGATAGGAATGTACAGGTGCTGGCACACCCACCAAGTAGTCGTCTCCCATGGAAGGAATAGGGTGGACTTCCCACAGATACATTGCCCACAATTGTCAGTCAGGTGACCAAATACCCTGCAGAACAAGTACCAGATGTGTGCTAGGCTGGGAGTACACACATGCATAGTGAGGAAAAGGGACCATATCCCCATGGAGGCATGGCAACATACTCTATACAAGAGTACAGTGACTACCAAGGATGGCACAGACGATGCAGCCGGACACATTGCTGAGCAGGCATGGACATAGTTGAAGGGATCCATCAGCCACCAAGGGAATGTAGACACAGGTCAGCACAACAATGGTGCAAATCCCTGCAGGGAAGAAGGCAGGTGCCACAGAGGAAGGAACACTCCTTGGCACAATGTCTCCAAACACAAAGAGCATACACGACCTAAGAATCATTGCAGAGACCATGTGATGCCACCCAGATACCAGGGTCCACCCCATGAGCAGCAGACTACTACATTTCCCAGATACCCAACACATGATCACCACCCCAACTCATGGAGCATCAGCACCAACATCAATACCTGAAAAGCAATTGTGTGCAAAGGGAAAACAAAATGCTTTATTCAGCATGAAAAAAAAAAGTTGAAAAGGACAGTCTATATGCATTGCCCATAGGCAAGTCCAGATACGAAGTTCTGGGGGGGACACATGGCCAAGCGTCTTCCCTAGCTTGCCTGCACATCTGACACCTCTGGTTGATCGACTGGGGTGGGGGCACCAGGTGGGGAAGGACCAGGCACCGCAGGGACAGGAGGGGGTAGGGCAGGTGTTGGGGGTGCAGGGACGGACAACTCCACCACAGGGGGTGGGGCAGTGCCAAGGTGGAGGTCAGTATTGCGCTGCACACGTCCGCAAGGTCTTCAAGCGTCTCCCCTGCACCCGAAGGAACCACAGGCCCCAAGGAGGGGGGGGGGTCAGAGGGATGGGTTGTAGTACTACTGGGGGAGGTGGTGGTCAGGCCGGGGGACTCAACTCCCCTGCCCGGGGAGTTCATTGGCCACTTGCGGCGTGGTGTCACACTGGGGCTGAGGGACAGACTAGCCATGAAGGTCTCTTTGTCTGACTGTTAGGCAGGGGAGACAAGGGGCGTGGTTTTGGAGGAAGTGGGTCATGAGGACAGCGGACTCCCACTGTGTCTGCGTGTCTCCCTGTGTGCCCTAGACCCAGTGGGTGTGCCTTCTTCCCCCTGAGTGTGGGTGTCAGGAGGTGTGCGCTTGCCCTTCCCTGTTGGTGTGCTGCCTGTGTCTGGTGTGGTGGCTGCCTGGGAAGGTGTGCGTGTGCTTGGGACAGGAATGGGAGTGGGAAGTGTGGATGGAGCAGGGGTAGGTGGGGGGACAAAGCGCTGCAGGAGACCCACTGCTGCCGTCAGTGACGAGTCCATGGACCGCAGCAACATCCGTTGGTCAGACATCGCTGATGACATGCCCTCCATGTACGACACCATCTGTGTCAGCAGCCCGGTGTGGCCATGGAGGACAGTCAGGATCGATGTCTGCCCAACCTGCAAATGCCGCTGAATGTCCACAGACTCAGCAGTGAGGGCAGCAGGGGAGACAGGGGCAGGGGGTGCGGTGCCTGGCACGAAGGAGACACGTTGTTGCCCTACACGGACAGAAGGGACCCGAGCAACTGGGAGGGCGGTGATGGGAATGGAGGGGGTGGTGACAGTCGTAGTGCTGCTGCCAGCTGTTTGAGCAGCCTCCGCCCCCTCAGGGAGTTCAGCCTCAGACCCGTCTGCGTCGTAGTTGCTGGTGGTACTACCCAAGTCCTCCGCCACACTCCCCTTGCCCTCCGTGCCACTTGATGCAGCCGACTGGCCAGGAGTGGTGGCACTGGTGCTGGATCCCTCCTCCACGTCCGTGCCGGTGTCTCCCTCAGTGTCCCCCGATGATGCAGTGGGCAAGGTGAAGAGACAGGAAATAATCAGTCACCTGTGTACATCTGACACATGGGTCCAAACTAAATAGGTCACAGTGCACATCATGAAACGCATCATGAGGAACATCTAGAATACCCAGCACATATGTAAGCCCCGCACTTCCCAGTTGGTTCACCCAACATGCCCCCTGAAATAATGAAAATCAGGACACCACAGCAAATAACTGGATATCCAATTGTACAGAGAAGCCAGTGTCTGTGAACAGTGGAGCACAGGCAGACCATGACTGCTTGCCACCTCCTGGTCACTGTGACCGAAATAGTATTGGTGCACCCAATGTCACATAAGAGACGCCAATGCTGAAGGGGTCCCCACACTCATAGACCTGTGAGAACTTCAGAAAACCAACAGTTATACTATCAGATCCATTGGGAAGCACAAAACTGTTCACAAGTGACTTAGCATCTGGAGCACACACCGGTGCCAATCATGGATGAGCAGGAAACATGTTTTTAACTAGTGACACATGCTGCAAAGCACAAACATGACACCCTGCACAACATGCCTGGGTCACTGCACGTTGAGTGCCTGTCCAGACAATCATCACACACTGGTCAGACCTGGCAAGGAGACATAAGGTTTGGACATGTAGTCCTTGCCCGCACAAACACCCCATACCTGAGACAATGTGATTGAGACAGTTCAAGAATTGACACCTCTCCACCTGGGTTTACAAAAAAGTGCTTCAGGAAATCCTGATTGTAATCCACATCACCTCGTGAGGCTGCCAATACATATTTGTGACAAAGAACCTCAACAGATTGTTGTACATGGACACACAGGCACTTCCTAGTGTGAGGAGGCACAAGCTAAATGGGGTCAGCCGGTACAATGGGCACATGTAGCACACTTTAGATCAATACAAATGAGGCCAGGGAACAAAACTATGCTGAACACATTGAGAATGGGTACAGTTTTGGATGACACACATGATACCGAGGCAAGGGTGTCTTAGGGTACTGTAGTGGGCACTCTGCTCCATGGTCCTGGAATAATCTGAATGCAACATGAGCTACCGTCCCGGCACTATGCATATCTCCCACTCATGTACAGCATGTCTGAGGCCACAACATTGTTAATGCATGCTGCAAGTCTGTTCATTTGAAAACTCACACACTTATGTTGAGACTCAGCATCAGTGCCAACTGATATGGACCCCCAAATGACTGAACAGGACAGGGCACAGGCAAGGTAACAACACATGTCTCCGAACCCACCCCCACATGATGCAGACAGCAATGTGCACTTGGATTAACTGCCAGCCTAGATGACCATGTGCAATAGTGATTACACACAGACTAGGGGACACATGGCCAGGAGGGGAAAGGAGGAAGAACAGCAGTGGATGACTTTGGGGAACAGAAAATGCAAAGCACATATCAACCCTGGCAGTGTATCCATGCGACTGAGCACATCCAAAAGCTGGTGACACACAACATACACACATGTACCTATCCCCTTCCTGCTGCTGCTTCTCCTGTAACCGCCTATCCATGTCAGGGAAGACCATCGCCAGGACACGCTTCATTTGGTGGGTCAGGCGCTGGCGCCTGCGGTTCTTTCCTTCTGGTGAGTCCCCCAGCAGGACCCAGGCAATCCTCCTGGTCCAGCACCGGATGTCCTGCCAGCGTTTCCTCACCTGTGCCAGGCGCCGACTGCGACCCTCCACTGACATCACGGCCCTGACGGCCCACTTCCAAATCTTCCCCATCTCGTAGGCGGTTACCTGTGAGGATGCCAAAGTGAGAATAGATCACTACACCTGCTCCATGTCACAGAGACACACATTAGAACATCTTAGATGTGTTGCACAGGGCATAGTTTGCTGCTAATGAATAGCACCTCAGTCATAGGGACATTCGCCTCTGTGTAAGGCCCAATGCACTACATGGCATTTGAAGTACACAGGTGGCATGAGGGGTGCGACACACTCCCTGATCATGGCACACACTGTACATCACAAGCAACACAAAGCTGATGGCCAGCACCTCCAAGCTGTCACATGCCCCAGGCCACTGACCCAACATCAGCAGACTACACAGACACACACAGGCACAGA
This sequence comes from Triturus cristatus, assembly GCF_964204655.1. Classification (NCBI taxonomy): domain Eukaryota; kingdom Metazoa; phylum Chordata; class Amphibia; order Caudata; family Salamandridae; genus Triturus; species Triturus cristatus. Next base: position 1,456,344,339 of record NC_140589.1, on the reverse strand, counting down.
TCATTCACCTGCCAGTGGCAACAGCCGATACAAACCTCTCTCTGCACATGTGCCAATTGCCTGGGGGGTGTCACAGGCGTGGGGCTAGGCCAGCAAGTCAGACACACAGCACAGATCACTTCTCACATCAGATGGGCAGAGCTGTTGCCTCCTCCATGCAGCTGTGGTGCAACACTCCACATAGACACTCACCGACATGAGACGCAACATTCACACACATCAATGTCCAGGGGCGTACACATCATTTGGACACTCTCACCACAGCTCCACTCAAATCACACACATCTGTGGGTACAGTCACCTGTCACACGGGGGAACACTGATTCACCTCAGGACTATAGAACAAGAAGGGCCAAGAGGATTAGCTATTCTGAATGTGCCAAGCAGCATGCAGTGAATGTCACAGTAAGCACAATGCAAGTGAGGAGTGCACACATGAACCACATCATGCACTGTATGACAGATATAAGCAATACCCCCCCCCCCGGGACCCACTCTAAACAACATTGCATGTCTGTCACACCTGGACACAATGCCAGAAGTGCCAGTCACAAAAAAAGGGGCACAGTCAAAGGTAGCTGAGTCAGCACTCACCTGCTCCCCTGGTCTACCATACAGGCTGGGGTACTGTGGGAGGATGACATCCAGCAATGCCTCATTCTCCTCCTGGGTAAATGGCTGGGCCCTCTCCACAGTCCTTTACATGGTGCCATAGGAATCACAAGCAGCAGCAGTGTTGTCGAATCAAAGGTTGTGCAGGCAAGTGCCCTCTCATGGGTTCTGGCTGACTTATATCTGCCTTGCTGGGCTGTTTCATGAACAGGAGTACAGAGTGATTGGTCAGACTCCTTTGCATCTTATGTTTCCTCCAATCCCTTTAAACATACACCTGTGACAGCATTAGCATTTGTTCAAATTAGCTGCATAATGTCAAGTCAACAACCACTTTGCAACAATGTATAATGTGGCCAACTGCTTTTTCCAGGCCACATGATGGAAACATTTGAACTTTAAAGTGGGTATCCATGACAACCAGCATGCATGTAGGCCCTAATACTTGTCCCTTATGTGTCCCCATTGTAAATTTCAAATCCCCACACAGGTACGCTGCGTTTCACACGTACCCCTAGGGCAACACTACCATAGTGCTACGGGCCGTACCCGCGTGTGTACGGCCCGTAGCACTATGGTAGTGTTGCACTAGGCGTACGCCATAGTGCTACGGGCTGTACTCACGCGGGTACGGCCCGTAGCACTATGGTAGTGTAGCCGTAGGCATACGCCTAAGTGCTACGGGCCGTACCCGCGTGAGTACGGCCCGTAGCACTATGGTAGTGTTGCACTAGGCGCACGCCATAGTGCTACGGGCCGTACACACGCAGGTACGGCCCGTAGCACTATGGCGTACGCCTAGGGCAACACTACCATAGTGCTACGGGCCGTACACATGCGGGTACGGCCCGTAGCACTATGGCGTACGCCTAGTGCAACACTACCATAGTGCTACGGCCCGTACACACGCGGGTACGGCCTGTAGCACTATGGCGTACGCCTAGGGCAACACTACCATAGTGCTACGAGCCGTACCCGCGTGTGTACGGCCCGTAGCACTATGGTAGTGTAGCCGTAGGCGTACGCCATAGTGCTACGGGCCGTACCCGCGTGTGTACGTGCCGTAGCACTATGGTAGTGTTGCAGTAGGCGTACGCCATAGTGCTGCGGGCCGTACCCACGCGGGTACGGGCCGTAGCACTATGGTAGTGTAGCCGTAGGCGTATGCCATAGTGCTACGGGCCGTACACACGCGGGTACGGTCCGTAGCACTATGGCGTATGCCTAGGGCAACACTACCATAGTGCTACGGCCCGTACACACGCGGGTACGGCCCATAGCACTATGGCGTACGCCTACGGCTACACTACCATAGTGCTACGGCCCATACCCGCGTGTGTACGGCCCGTAGCACTATGGCGTACGCCTAGTGCAACACTACCACAGTGCTACGGCCCGTACACACACGCGTACTCCTACCCAAACCCCATATAGTGATACGACCGTACACACGCCCTCAGTGATAGGAGGCGCACAGGAAAGGAATGGAGGTGTCAGACTCGCACAAGTATGGTCATCAAGTCATTGTCAGTACAGTCCTTCATGTGTAGGGCCTAGGTGTGTCAGGCAGTGATGTGGCACATGTCTCCTCATGTGTTGACCCAATAGTTGTGTCATGACCTGTGTACACATGTCATGTGTGATGGGGCACTATGTGGCGCACTACCCCTTCACACATTTTACATGTGTGCATGTAGTTCAAACTTGTCAAGCACTGCATCACTGGCATGGCACAGTCACCAACACCCGCAACTGTCCCCTGATGCCAGGTATACGGATGATGACACCTGACATCTCACTACCAGCGTGCCACGATGTGACTATGTCATGTGTGTGTCATGTGTTCCCATGATCTTGCTGTTGGTGTTCCGTCAACGGCATCTGCTGTAGCTGCATCCAACATGTGTCTGTGTGTAGATGCCCATGTCAAACTATTACACACACCAGGACACATGTGGAATAACACGTAAAGTGTGTCTGTATGCATCGAACAGGGACTTGCGAGCTTAGGACATATCAGCGTAGTCTCAATGTCTGTGTGATCATTTTTGACATGTACCCCTTCATGGCAAGGTGTGTGGTCTGTCCTTTTTCCATGACATGTGACCTGTGCGTCTAGCTTTGCGCCAGCTGTCTGTGTGAGATGACTTCCTTTAATTACACATCCGTGGATGTATGGCACTCCTGTAATTTGTCTGGCTGTTCACTCACACTGCCCCACAGCTACTTTCATGGCATGGCATGTAGACCTTGACAATCAACGTTTGTAGCTGGCTCTTGGTAGGAGTATCACCATGCTGGAATACGTGTGCAGGTTGTATTGCACAGTACAGACTCTGTATGTAGCATATGTGTATTAGCTGTTGAACATGTGCTGAGTGCATTGGCATTGGTGTAGTAATGTACTCATTCATTGTTATTCCTTCCAATTTTCTGCAGGGCACCGCCTATCCCCCGACCAATGCCAGACTTGGGTGCCATGAGGGAACGTGACTGCATACACCGCTACAGATTCTCCCAACAGTTAATTGAGGACCTGACAAACAGGCTGGCACCACACCTCCAACCGCGACACAGTTATCCGACAGCGCTGACCCCCAAGATGAAGGTGATGTCAGCCCTACATTTCTTTGCCACCGGTACGTTTCAATTCACCATAGCTGATGTGGGTGGCATGTCCCAGACCATGTTCAGCCGTGTCCTGCATGATGTTTTAGAGGCCATGTTGGAGCACCTGGATGAATTCATCCATTTCCCAACTCGTGAGCAGTTGACAGGTATCAAGTGTGAGTTCTATGCCCTGGGAGGGATGCCCCATGTAATTGGGTCCATTGATGGGACACATGTGGCTTTGGTAGCACCACAGGCACAGGAGGTAGCCTATCGAAACCGGAAACATTATCACTCCATTAATGCCCTTGTGCTGTGTCTTGCTAACATGTTGATTTCCCATGTCTGTGCACGTTTTCCAGGGTCAGCACACGATGCCTACATCATGAGGCGTAGCAGGGTGCCAGAAATGATGCTGCAGCTGCACAACGAACGAGCATGTCTTGTTGGTGGGTAGACTCTGTTTGTCCAGTATTTAGTGGTGTCTTAGTATGTGACGGCATATCCTGACCCACTTCTTTACATGATGTTTCCATGTAGGGGACTCTGGCTATCCCAACATGCCATGGCTGGTGACGCCTCTCCGCAACCCCAGAACAGCTGCAGATCACCGTTACAACAACGCCCATGGGCAGACCAGGCGAGTGATTGAGAGGACGTTTGGCCTCCTGAAGAGCCAATTCCGGTGCCTCCACAAAACAGGCGGGTCCCTCCCATATGCACCGGTGAAGGTCTGCAAAATCTTCCTCGTGTGCTGCATGCTGCACAACATGGCAGTGGAGAAAGCTGTGCCAATCATCCTGGATCCCGATGAGCAGGACCATCCACCTGTGGAGGATGACGGCCTTTGTCACGAGGCAAGTGAGGAGGAGGAGGAGGAGGAAGACATCCGGAGTCAGCTCATACGCAACTTCTTCTCATGATGGTGAGTCCCTGGGTCTGAGTGTGCATGCTTGGAGCCTTGTGTGGCATGTGTTGCAATGTGTGTGTCCAGCTGACTGTATGCTAAGGGACTTTGAGGTGTGTTCTGATGTGTCACTCATGTGCTAATGTCATTCCACACATTTCAGCTGACACACTGATTTGACAACTGGCATGGTGTCAACCTTAGTCATTTGTAGTACATGACCATGCATGCGGAGGGAAACAACCTTTACAACGCAACTATTACATCGCACTACACTTACAACGCAGGCATTACAACGGAACATCCTTTACAGCGCATGACACTACAACGCATACCATTACAACACATACCATTACAACGCAGACACTACATTGCATGTCACTACAACGCAGGCATTACAACGCATACCATTACAACGCATACCATTACAATGCATACCATTGGAGTTAGAATATTAATTTTTAACCACTACACTATCCAACACTTACCCTACTGTTGCACCCCCTGGAGTTAGAATAGTAATTTTTAACCCCTACACTATCCAACACTTACCCTACTGTTGCACCCCCTGGAGTTAGAATAGTAATTTTTACCCCTATACTATCCAACACTTACCCTACTGTTGCACCCCTTGGAGTTAGAATAGTAATTCTTACCCCTATACTATCCAACACTTACCCTACTGTTGCACCCCCTGGAGTTAGAATAGTAATTTTTACCCCTATATTATCCAACACTTACCCTACTGTTGCACCCCCTGGAGTTAGAATAGTAATTTTTACCCCTATACTATCCAACACTTACCCTACTGTTGCACCCCCTGGAGTAAGAATAGTAATTTTTACCCCTATACTATCCAACACTTACCCTACTGTTGCACCCCCTGGAGTAAGAATAGTAATTTTTACCCCTATACTATCCAATACTTACCTTAAATGCAATGTATCATTATGCGTTGTAATGGTATGCGTTGTAAAGGTAGTATGCGATGTAATGGAATGCGTTGTAAAGGTAGTTTTTTAAAATGCATTGTAGTGTCATGCGATGTAATGGAATGCGTTGTAGTGGATGTTGCGTTGTAAAAATTGCGCTGTAAGTGCATGCATTGTAAAAGTATGCGTTGTAACGTCATACATCCGCATGCGGATGACAATGTTTTTCCTGACTTCTTGTGTGTCTCTCATCCCCAGGTAGTTGTGCATGCTGTCTGCTCATGGCATCGTTGTGCTCCTGGTAATCCTCATGGGTATTGCAACGTGTGCTGAATCAGCGTTACATGCACGGACATGGTGAAAAGTCTCCTTTGGGTAAGGGTTACAGCAAGGCATTTTGGGTGTGGTAGTTGGCTGGAATGTGTGGGCAATGCTCCTGTGCAGGTTTTGTTACTATGCATACATGTGGACTCAACATGGGGCACATGACATGTAGCATGACTCACATGAATTGATAATCACACTTCGTGACAGTCATCTGTAATGGGATAGTGGAATTTGATGAAGGCATCAATGTGTGTACAACTTCCCTCCGAAACATACGGGAGGCTACGGGTGAACATATTGCGGGACATCCCCATGAGAGGCTCTATGGGGAATTGCAGCCTCTCCGTGTGCAGCAGGGGATGTTTGGGTCACCCCCTTCACTTGTGTGCCAGTACTATGGATTTACAGTATCTGTGGTGCAAAGGGGCTGTCCAGTGTAGATCCCACATGTTAATCCAATAGACCTGTGAGTCAGTTAATATTGATGCATTTGCATAGGTGTGATCCTGAGTATTAAAGGGTTTTCTCAGCCTCCAAGGTGCCTCATCGCTGTCAATGCAGGTCTCTTGCCACTGTGCATGTGGCATCTCTGGCATGGTTGTCATGGATTGTGCATATGAGTCTATGTGTAGATTAGCAACCTGCATGCTGTTCTTCATGTATTTAATTCTCTATTGTGCATGATGTCCATGGCTGTGTATGTGGTTTGGTTTGTTGGTCCCCACAACGGGCCGTCAACACCTTCTGGGGTGTGTTTCCTGTGTGAAGCTCGGCCTTCAGTTTCATGATCCGGTGTCAGTCATCTGTGGTGATTGTGGATCCTTTGTCTCTGGGTGTGCCATTGAAAACCGGTTACTCCTTCCTTGGCATACACCTGTTGCAGTGGTCGTTTCTGACATCCTAGTCTTTGTGTGGATATTGTGGCATAGTTCCCAGGACATGCCGCCTGCTGTTGCAGCCACTGCAGCAAGGGCACACGTAGTTTCCAGATTTGGCAACACACACACATCAAAGATGCACCTCCCTTCCTCCCACAACCCATTCATTTGGCTGTCATCAGTATGTCAGTGCCACAGTTGCGGCCACGAGGTGCCAAAGGCTGGACGTCTGCACATGCAATGTGCACATTGCACGACCCTCAGGTCCGTGCTTGACCCACTCACTTCACACTACAGTCTGATGTTGCAGCCACCCTCCAAGCAAGGTCCATCCACACATCTCCCGCCTGCTCTTAGGCATACACTGAGCGCACACACAACACCTTTGCATGATGAGTGTGCAACTCCGACTGCCAACACAGCGCTGCCACGCCTTCCAGGCCCTGTCAGACCCACCAGGTCATGTCCCTCCTACTCCCCACCGGCTCTGTACCCCTGCAAGGCCATGGGAGTGGGAATCAAGGCTTCTGCACGTAGTATGCTGTCGTCGTGAGGCACATGGCACAGGTATCATCTCTCAGCGTGTCATTCTACAATGTGTCCAGGACCCCCCTCTCCACCATCACATGCGCACACAACCTCATCATCAACTCGTATGCCATTGCAAGCCAGGTGCTCCTCATCCTCACCAAGGACGCAGACATTTCCAGTTCAAATATTCAAGATTGCATGAGATCCATAGATGAATGGCAGACCAGCAGCCACCTGAGGCTGGACTGAGGTCAACATCTGAAGACTGTCCCCTTACAGCTGGGTCAACTGCTTGTGTCCCTCCCGCAGAAGCCCCGCACAGGCACCCAGTGTCCACGCACACAGGATGTTGTGCATCATGGATTGCTTGCTCACATTTGCCATGCTAATCACCAGCATCTGTACCCCCTCTGCATTATGCACATGATCCCCAGATAGATCCACTCCAAGGAAAGACGGACCATCCCCCAGGTCCACGACAACATCCATGTCAAATAATGCCCTGCCCTCTACGGAGCAGCCACATCCTAACTCCCGGGACACTTGTCCACATCCAGGCTGCATCTGCACACCTGAGCTGCAACATCCCGCGCCCCAGCCATATCACCGTCCAGCAGAGATAGCTGCAATGGATCACTGTGTGCTGCAGAATGACCTTCAGACTCCCCACCCACACTCAGGAGGCAGGCCACAACCCTGACCCATGACCAACCTTGTACCACTGTCATCCGAGAGCCCGTAGTGCCATCTCTGTGCATCCAACCTTGACCTGTCCACCATTCTTCAGATCCACCGTACTCCAGCATGCAGGACATAGTTCTCCCACCTGGGAACACATACCTGGAACTCCCTCCCAGGGAACCTCCACATGAGGCATGACCTCTACACCTAAATGTCACTCTTCCAAATAGGTGTGTCCGCACAGTTTAGCAAGCACCCCCTCAGCACCTTGAGGCCATCACAGGTGAGTATTGTGCTCCATGTCTGCATTGAATGATAACTGGTGACCCATGTGTGTCCTGTACCAGACTCAGATCCCAGGGTATGGATGGGTGGAGTTAGTTCAACACTCAGGCATAGTTAGACATTTACACGCACATATGTTGTGGACTAATGCCAAATGACAGCAACATCTCATGACAGCAAAATAATTTATTTTTGGTGGGGTGAGTCTTGCGGTAGATGTACAAAGGTGCTCTACCGGGTGCATAGAATCCAAAGTTCACACGGGCAGTGGGCATCCTTGTCAGTTGGAGTCATCAGAGTCCAGACCACAGTGTTGGTCATCATTGGTCAGACTGTGACCAGCAAGTCCATGTGGCAGGGAATGTCATTGGGTGGGGTGCTGCTGTTGCGCCAGAGGGCCAGGTGCCAGGCCAGGTGACCTGGGAGATGTGGATGGTCCGCTGACTCTCACGGTCTTTTCCGTGGACGACCCACCTTCCTGGGGGGACCCTCAGATGCAGGCCTTGACGATGCTTGTGATGCTCCGTCGGACGAATCCTCCTCCTCCTCCCTCCCTGTGGCTGGTGGTGGTCTTCGCCTGGTGTCACAGGGAGGTTTGCCCATGTTGTCAGCGATCCGACGGAGTGAACGGCTCATGTCCGTTTGCACCGCCAGGAGCTCAGCCAGTCTTGCCTCCATCCGTCCTTGGTGTTGTTGTTGACTGGCATGTTGTTCGGCCTGCAGGTTCTTCATCTCGTCGAGGGTCCCCTTGATGTCTGTGAGGCTGGACACTACCTGGCTGATGCCCCTGGTGTCACGCCGGTATGTGTCCAGGATGTGGCGTATGTGTGCCATACCGGTTCCCTCAGCTGGCTGGTCAGGTTCTCGCCTCCGCCTCCCTCCACTCCCACAACCCCTGCCCACACGAGCCTGGCCTGCCGTTGTGGGCACATCAGGTCTACGGGACCCCTGAGGGATGGCATTAGTGGTGTCGTCTGCCTCCTCCTGGGTGCCCGGAGAACCTTGTCCCTCCTGGTCAGACTGGCTGTGTTGTTCAGTGCGAGCAGGGCTCCTGGGTGTCTCCTGGGATGTGGCAGGAATAGGGGTGGTGGTTGGCACAGATGTACCTGACGCAGGTGCTGCAGGGGCTTGGGCACCAGAGGGGCCAGGTTGGTCGGGGTCATCCACGGAGTGGTGAGAGTCGTCGCTGCCGGTGGGATCATCTTCACGCTGAGCCTGGGACTGTGAATGTTCCCCCCCATTGTTGGGGGGAGGGCGATGACGTTGCCCTGTGTGTGAGAGAGAGACAATGTTAATGCTGTTTCTTGCCACATCCATGTTTCATGCATATTCAAGTAGTGACAGTTGCTCCAGGTGGTTGGATGTGCCTAGCATTCCTCTCAATGTCCACTTGTGGATGGGTATGTTGCGGGGGACAGATTGGCATGTGCTCCTGAGTGTTTGCCCAGTCGATTTTTGGCTCGGATGCTTATTTGGCTATGGATTGGTCTTGTTGTGTCACATGTCCATTGTGAGAGTGGCTGAATCCATAGCCTGCTTGTGTGAGGGCGGTGTGTGACCAGGCCTGCTGTTGGGTGTAGTGTGATTTGTCATTGGGTCTCCCAGGTGATGTGTCTGTCCCATCATGGTGCATGCTGGCATGACAGTGTGTGTAAGTTCCTGTGTGAGGTCGTGGAGTTGTTGTTTGAGTGTACAGTGGTCACAGGAGGGCCTTGTGCTGCCTACAGCAGGGCCAGGTGTCAGCTACCTTGTCAGTACTTTGCCAGTCCCTGTGCATTGGGCATGGTGCATGGGTATGTACCTCGGCCATATGGGCTGTGGGCATTGGTGTCTGCTTCTGAGTTGCACAATGTGTTGTGTGAGGCCCACCCTCCCAGCATCCCGGACATCCAGTCTTGGGTTTGTGGTTGTTATGGCCTGGGACATGGCATTGCCTTTATTAGTGAATGGGGCATGGAGACGTTAGTGGCATGAGGGTGGTTCTTGAGTGTGGTTGTGTGCAGTGAGGGCATGGGGTAAGTTGCGTGCATTTGGTGTGTTTGTGGTGTGGATGCCATTCCCCCCATGTTACGTGAGTTGTTAGTGTACTCACCAGGCTCTACGACTCCTTCGACTCCGTGTACTCTCACCGGCGGAAGCATGGCCATCACCTTCTCCTCCCAGGGATGGTAATGTACGGGTCTGCGGGGCAGCCCGCCTCCAGTGATGTTACTCTGGGCATATTCCTCGTTCATTTTCCTCTTGACTGCCCTGCGCAGATCGTACCACCTGGATTGGCATTCATGCCTGGTCCTTCGGATGGGCGCAACTGCATTCACCTTATCGACGATCCTCTGCCACAGGCTGTTTTTTTGGGCTATGCTGGTCTGTCTGACCAATGTTCCAAAGAGCTGTGGCTCGACTCTGATGACTTCGTTGACGAGGAGGTCCAGCTCCGCACTAGTGAACTTTGGATTCTTGTCTGTGGGGATGGTGTGGGGTGTGGGAGTGGATGGTTGTGGGTGTGTGGGTGTGAATGTGACGGTGTGTGTGTGAATGTGAAGAGGGGGTGTTTGTGAATGAGGTTGTGTGAAGGTGTGTGAGTTAAGGTGTAGTTGAGGTGTAAGTAAGGTGCAGTTATTTGTCTATGGGGTCTAGCAGCAGTGGGTCTGTTGCAAAGGCTCATGGGTTGTGTGTGTGGGCCCTTTTTATTGGTCCTTTAGTGGGTGTGGCTGGGTTTGAATTAGTTGTGGGTGTGTTATAAGAGGTGTTTGTGGTTTAGGGCCTCTGTTTGCCTGTTAGGATGTGCCAGGTCAGTCATTGAGACAAATTTTGTCATGTAGACGTGTATTGTGGTGTTGTGCGAGTCGATTTGACCCTCCTTGTGCTGTTTTACAGTGTCCTGGTTCTGTACGTGCTTTTTTCGTGTAGGTACGGTCTGTCCATACGTGATGCTGGGTGAGGGTGCTGTGCTACGGTGTGGAGGTCCGGTGCGTACAGGTGCGGTGCTGTGCTACGGTGTGGAGTTACGGTGCGTACAGGTGCGGTGCTGTGCTACGGTGTTGGGGTACGGTGTGTACAGGTGTGGTGCTGTGCTACGGTGTTGGGGTACGGTGCGTACGGGTGCGGGGCTGGGCTACGGTGTGGAGGTACGGTGCGTACAGGTGCGGTGCTGTGCTACGGTGTTGGGGTACAGTGCGTACAGGTGCGGTGTTGTGCTACGGGTTTGGGGTACGGTGCGTACGGGTGCGGGGCTGGGCTACGGTGTGGAGGTACGGTGCGTACAGGTGCGGTGCTGTGCTACAGTGTGGAGGTACGGTGCGTACAGGTGCGGTGCTGTGCTACGGTGCGTACAGGTGCGGTGCTGTGCTATGGTGTTGGGGTACGGTGTGTATGGGTGCGGGGCTGGGCTACGGTGTGGAGGTACGGTGCGTACAGGTGCGGTGCTGTGCTACGGTGTTGGGGTATGGTGCGTACAGGTGCGGTGCTGTGCTACGGTGTTGGGGTATGGTGCGTACGGGTGCGGGGCTGGGCTACGGTGTGGAGGTACGGTGCGTACAGGTGCAGTGCTGTGCTACGGTTTTGGGGTACGGTGCGTACAGGTGCGGTGTTGTGCTACGGTGTTGGGGTACGGTGCGTACGGGTGCAGGGCTGGGCTATGGTGTGGAGGTACGGTGCATACAGGTGCGGTGCTGTGCTACGGTGTGGAGGTACGGTGCATACAGGTGCGGGAGGCTGGGGTACGGTGTTGGGGTACGGTGCGGAGGGGGGGTACGGTGCTGACATACGGGGGTAAGGTGCTGACATATGCGGGGTGAGGGGGGCTGTACATCTCGTATCCGGGCACAAGTTTACCCATGTACATGTGTGCAACAGCGTTCGCTCCGTACGGGGCCTTTTACATGCGGTTGTGTATTCGGACGGGCGGTACGGATCGTACTTGCTTGCTCAGACTTGTGTTTTACGATTTGCATGTAAAAATTTCCAACTCCCTCTCATACGCTTTTCCCAACGCTATTCGGAACTAAAAATTCCCGGGTCCCTCTCGTACACTTTTCCCGACGCTATTCGTAGGTATTTTTCACGTCCGAATCGTACTTCACTGTTTGTAAGGTACTTGTACGATTTGTACGTGAAATTTTACGGATACGAGTCGTACGCAATTTTTTTTTAACGGATCGGAATCGACACCTTAATGTGTTTTAATTAATTAATGTTTTAATTATTGTAAATAATTAACTAAAAAATATATTAAGAAGAAAGACTTGCATGTACATCTCAATAATTTTTTTGTATTGTTTTTCTAAATACTTTGCACTCTGTTCCCTTACAAACCCAATAACCCATTTAGCAACACAAACATATCAACCAATACAACGAAACAAAAAAATAATTATCATTAAAAAAGGATATCTCTGAAATAAAAACTTTTACGTATAATATGTCTGTAAATCAGTTTTTAGTAAATTTACTTAAGACAATGAGGATTAAAAGGTGTGGGAGGCACATGTCACAGATTCCAGTAGACAGTATAGTTTAAGAGCGATCTAGTAGAAGCACAAACTAATGCATAACACAGTGGTTGGCTCTACTAATAAGAATGTATTCATTCCCAAATTAACCTTTTTTAGTACCATTAGGGTAATCAAAGACTGGGGGAAAATCATAACATTCTCACCTATACCACACAGTTTGCATGCAGCTCTTTGATGACAGTTCATAGCTCACTGTGCTATATTAAGGTTGTAACTTATGAACTGCAAGTAACAAAAAGATCTAACTCACTGAGCAATCGACATAAAATACAGTTCGATGATTTGCGTGGCACACGTTTTTTGCAGCAGAAATATCTCTGTGCCACTTTATTATGAGTGGAAAATACCGCAAGACAAAAGATCTCTCTCCACAGCAACATTAATCAACAGAGTTATTGTGACATTTTCATTTTTGTGTGATAACTGCAGTACACACAAGGAACTCTGCTGCAGGTGCTTTTTAAACTCGTATTAATTCTAACCACGTCGCCCTCAAGGTCAGCGCAAGTGCGGTGACCATGGTCGCCTCGCCCTACAGTCGGCCCTGCTCATCAGTGTTAAAAATTTATTTTTCACTACTTACTTTTATAAAGGCTGATGCCCCTGCTTTCAGCACATCATAAAGTGGACATAGGTGAAGGATGCGTTAATGGAAGGCAAGGTCCTGGCATGCTCTCTATAGTTGGCTCCTAACAAGTTGATAACTAAAGTGCAGTTAATCCATAAATGCCTCGGCATGGCTAATTCGGGGTTTACAGTATGGAGATTGTGTTTCTCTGCCCCAAAATGACCAGCATTGGCATTTAATGTCATGCTGGGTCACAATGACCTGTGTTAGATTTGGATACCATGCCATGTTACAATTGCCCACTCCTGTGTGGCATGTATTTTAGAGTAAAATACAGGACAAACAATTGCACGGGAAGGATCGAAATGTCCTGGGTACTAAGGCCATCCAGCCTCACAGTAGTTAAGATTTTAATTTCTAAGCTTTTTATTAATGCCAGTAAGTCTTTCTCAGAGCCCACAATTTGCCACTCTATATGCTATATTTCATTTGTTGGAATGTTCTATCATTATCTGTTTTTTAAAAAGGCTCAAGACTCTGGGGCTGATTATGAGTTTGGCAAGGGACACCGCTAGCTGGCAAAACAGGCGGTTGGTAGAGCGTCGCAAAGCCGGCACCATCCCAACCTCTACATTACAACATTCCCACGGGGGGTGGCGGTGTTGTGGTGGCTCAGCCAAGGTGGTGGCATGCTTCAATTCTATGAGAGAGCCTAGATAATGGGGCTCTAGCATCCACCCACATTATCATTGCCAGACGGCTGGGCTGGGTGGGAAGAAGGCCAAAACAAGAAGAGGGTGACTGTATCATTATAAATTTTGATCAGTTTGGCATTGCAGGGAAGCTGTTTCAGGGGGGGACAAACCAGGGCCCTGGGGGCATTAGGGCCTTACCGCTTGGCTTCTTCTATCCACCGCTAGAGGGGCCACAGGACCCCAGCACAAGGGAGTCAGGAGGCAGCTGAGCCAGCGAAGGCCCATACAATGAATCAGCTAAGACCCAGAGATGGTTATCCTCCCTTCCCCAACCCACCTATTGCTTCTACACTACCACCACCCCTATACTTTTTACCACCCCCATCTTCTAAAGAACTTTCTAGGGAATAGACAGGGGAGAACAGTTTAGTGGCCACCAACAGATTCCTCCCTCTGAGTTAGCTGGACAACAATGATTGACTGGAGGCAGTCTCCCAACTGAGGACCCTTAGCTTAGACGAGCCTAGTCTTACCATTCCCCAGTCCAGTTCCAGCCACAGGGCTAGGGGAAGTGATAAACCACACTTAAGGGTTCTTAGCTGGAACATAGCTGGCCTGAGAAACAAAAAAATTATCCTAGATGGTTGGATGTATTGAGGGAGTATGACATGGTGGGCCTACAAGAAACCTGGGACAGGGAAAACAATTTTGGGATGGATGGGTATAAAAACTATTGGGAACCCGCACAGCCTCACCAGCGGGCAGACCCAGGGGGGATTATTAGTTCTTATTTCCCTTAAACTGCCAGGTACACATTGTTTGGTGGATTCTGGTTCCTGCAATATTTTAGTGGTGGAAGTAACACCTGCCCATACATCAACATTTCTTATTGTTAACTTTTAAGACTCCTTTGAAAGTAGTTTTACTAATCAACATTGATGTGAAAAGCAAACCACTTTTTAGTCAATAATAATCCTAGGTGATTTTAACCCCTTCAGTGCCACGCCCTTTCCCCCTCCTGTGCCAGGCGTTGCACTAGTGGGTGGGGTTCATGACGAGATAGTCTTGTCATGGGCACAGCGCAACCGTGCTCCATGACGAGACTATCTCGTCATGGGCACTGAAGAGGTTAATGTTCATCGATGCTCAATGATTGTCATGTCACAGATTCTTTGGGCCCTGTAAGCTGCTCAGGCTCGCATTTTGAGCGCATGCAGAGAGGGGGGTTTTAGAGGAGCTTTTGGCTTAATTAGATCTCCTTCAACCAAGCATTAACTTAGGAGACTCTAGGATTCCTACTTTTAAGGCGAGAGGCCGGAATTCTATAATTGATTATATCTTTATTTCCCCAGGCCTGCTATTTTAGGTAGTTTCTTATACTTTGGTCACACTTTAGTGATCATTACCCTATTTACCTGAGGGGCAGCATTGGACTAACTGGCAAACCTGGGGAAGTCTCCACTGAAAATTGTTTAAAGCTAGCAGATCAGTGTTGCAGTCTGAAATGGAGTAAGGTAGTCCCGGACCTCTTTTCCAAAATCTATGGGATAATGCAATTGAGGATCTTGGGGTCTGTCTTGACAATATTAAGATGGGGGAAGAAACTCTCAAGCTTTTGAGAGGATTTGTGGTAAAGTGGCAATGGGCCTTACACTCCCAAATAGAATTTGTATGGTCGTAGATGATGGTGGTTCGATCACAATTGTCCTGAAGCTCACCAAAAACTTTGCTCTGCCTTAAAACATGTACCCCAAGATATACTCCACGTGGCTGAACTAAGAAAGACCTATAAGTGTGCCCTAGAAACTCGTAAAACCAAATTCAAACAAGAAGCATGGAATAACCTACTTTCAATGATGTTCTTAAGAACAGCACTAGATTTTGGGAGATAGTAAATAAACCCTTTTTACTGGTATTAGCAACTCCCCGGTGGAATGCGATATTTCGGAAGCTCAATGAACCACTCATTTCAAACTGATATACAAGAATCAGGTAGATGTGGGAACTCCTACTATTCCTGCTCAAAGCAAAGGTTTACAAAGTTTGGTTTTTAATGAGAAAGAAGTTGGGTTGGCAATTACGCAAATGTCCAGCAACAAGGCTCCCGGCCGGACTGCGTTACAGCTGATTTATATCAAATGAATGTGACATTTTGGGCAAAGTTTTAACTAAGGTTTTTAATGGAGCAAGTCAACATGGGTTCCCGAGGTCTTGGTCTCAATCTACCTTTCCTCCGGTATTTAAAAAGGGCCAGTGGGACAACCTGTGTTGTTACAGTCCCATATCCTTCATCTACTCTGCTGTGAAAGTTGTGGGTAGAGTGATTCTTACGCCTATGTAGGAACTGCTCCAGTAAATAGGACTATATGAAAGAAGATGAAATCCTAAAAAACAAATTGACCAGTAGAGGCTAGTGAGAGTAGTAAGGAACTTATTGAATCGAGCCTGGTACTGTCCAAGGGAAGAATTGCTTGTTGCCAAAACTAAGACACCTGTCGGAAAACAGACCAACCAGATTCGTAGATTGATTTAAAAAATTGGCACCTAATTTAGAGTATAAACCTGACCTTTAATGTTCTAATGTTTGCTTACAAAAGTAGGAAAAATATAAAAGACTATCTAGTACACTCATCTACACAACAAAACATTGGCCATAAACCCAGAACTTTACATACCACCTGGGGTCTTCCACTGGTCAAAGGTCATTATCGCTGTAACAATTGGGTTGATTGCGATTTCTATTTTGATACAAAGATGTTTGAGCTCAATGATATCAAGCAAGAACTGAATTTCTTTTCAAACTGTAACTCTCGGAATGTGGTATATTGTATCTGGTGCCCTTGTGATTTACCATATTTTGGACAAACCTCACAATCCATCAAGACACGCATCAGCCAACATCGAAGCAGGATAAGAGGCATGGTCCTTAATACCCCTCTGGTTACCAACTACAGAGAAAAAAATCATACAGCAGAAGATCTGAAATGGCAGATAATTGAAATGGCTACTATTCAGGAAAGAGGCGGTGACATGGGACAGATTTGACAAAGGATGGAATGCAAATGGATAGAACGAGTTAACTCAATAACCCATGGTCTCAACCCCTCAGAAGACTGGAGTGGTTTTGTCTTCACACTAATGATCTATC
The DNA here is from genome assembly GCF_964204655.1 of Triturus cristatus. Lineage (NCBI taxonomy): Eukaryota > Metazoa > Chordata > Amphibia > Caudata > Salamandridae > Triturus > Triturus cristatus. Next base: position 1,456,327,651 of record NC_140589.1, on the reverse strand, counting down.
CCTGAAAAAAACTGAACTTTCTTTAAACAATGGTGACCCCTTATTCTCATTCTGTGTCCAGAATAAAATGACAATATATGTACTTTTGTTGCACACACAAATTGTTATTTCCCCATCATTCCCACAAATGATCCCCCTCCCCTATCCTGAATGGCGGATACCCCCTCTCCATATATTAACTCTTTACCTGCATTAATTCTCTAAACTGCCCACCTTATTGAACATCAGTGTTATTTTTGCTAAACAATACAAGCATGGCTACTAAACCTTTTTAATAATTCTGATTTCTAACAGTATTGCATAGCTCTGAAATAACCACATTTTCTGTATTAAATAATTTTTAACCTATCATGGCTCTCCTCCCTCTAGAGATCATTATCATTCTTCTGTGTTCAACTAACAGTGCAACTGGTAGCATTCATTTTATAGAACTTTATCCACAAAGAACAACCAGATTGTTATTCCCAATCATGGTAGAGTCTAGCCAATCGGCCATCCTGGTCGCTAGCACTGTCTGCCTCCCACACGCGACCGGCAACTTGATTCCTGCTACACGCTTCAATCAGTTTAGTAATCCTGACGTAGGCAGATGCCTGCAGTACTCTGCGCATGGGCATCCTTACTCACAATTTGCTGGGCAGACATTCACTGTCCCAACTTCCCTTATGCTCCACAACGCTGATTAATTAGAAATTCTACTTGCTGTAAGAGTTTGTATTAGCTATAGACATGAATGATGAATAGCCTTTGCCAAGGCAACCACACTGGTCCTCTTGCTAATACTGCTCCTTTAAACCTCTCATAAGTAACCTACCGATAAGGACTTTTGGTTGACCATTTCTCAATAAAAGATGTGTAATTGTTCACATGTGGTACAGACTGTCAGATCACCTCCCACTTACAGGGGTGAGTTTTTACCACAACATTGTAAAAAAAACTCCTACATGCTCTGCATCCATTCCAACTAACTATTCGTTTTGTAAAATGTTATGTCTCCTCTCAAACAGTGCCCGGCTTGGCCCGATGTAAGTAATTTTCTTCCCATAACTCAATTGAGTCACTTACTTTTGGGTGCGCACATTGCCGCTCTGACAGAATACCAATTTAAACCCAGGTAATGGAGTCTGCCTTTTCTCCAGTTCCAACCTTTTTCTCAGTCTTGAATTGATTTAGACCATTGATCCCTTCTTTATCTGATTTCACGTGTCCCTCAATGTTAGGTCCTGATGAGATCTCATACCCCATATGAGGTCAAAATGCCGTCAACACGCTTGTAAAGCGAACCATTGTACTCAGCCTCCGCCATTGTTACAGGAGGCTGTGAATGATTATTGGAAATTAATTAGATGGTCGCTATTTGCTCTTTTGTATTTTAGAAACTTTAATGTATGTCACAACCTGACACCTGTGTATATAGGTTGTATTTTCACTTGGGACCGTACACCTCCTATCTATTGCTACAAGATTTTTCTACATAAACTATAATGCATTTAACGTACTGGGCGTTCTGGGTGTTTTTTCTGAGCTTATTCCTCTTCTCCATAAACATTGCCATTGTGCTGAACAAATATTATTATTACAAGTATTAGTGTTATTGTCTTATTATTTCCACAGGCACCATTATTCATTTTGTCTATAGCACTTTCTTTATAAATCAGCTCACCTTATGATTCTTGGACAACCTCACTTTCCCACTTTGTGTTTCCTATGGTAGTTCCTGTTCTGTTACTTGCTGACATGCACACATACTCTTACCTCTTCAAGAAACCCATTTGTATTATATAACAATATATTTTCTGCCTCTCTGTGCTACAAGTTTAGAAATTACTATTAACTTGAAGCTGAAACCCTAGCTCTACTTGACTCTGCCCAAGCAGGGTTCCACTACCCAGTATGGCACCAAATCCATGCTCGTCTTCATGGCAGATGATCTTGATACTTTGCTTGACAAAGGTGTGATTTCTACTTTCTCACACCTTATCCTCCTGGAGCCAGAAGCACTGCCCTTTCTATCTAAAATAGCACAATTGGTTCTCAATTCTACATTTCTTTTTATGTTAATCTATATTAAGGCTCTTCCATGTCGGGGTCCTCAGGTCTCCTTCCTGAGCACACCCTTCATCACTCTTTATATTGCCCCACTTATTTCTATTATTTGCACAGTTGCCTTTATTGTTGTTTTGCTTCGATGACTACATCAAGATACTGCTCACTTTTTATTCAGAAGCCACTGTGACCAAAAATGAGTTCTGTGGCTCTCTACTAGCAATAGCTCACTGGATCAGGTTATACTTACTAAACTGTAACAGGGATAAAGGTGATGTCTTCTTTTTTCAAAAGCCTTCTCTCTAGTCAGAATGATGGTGGCGTCCTTATGTGGTAGCCCAATGGTTCTGTGGGGTCACAGTGGATTAGAATCCAGGGCTGGTATTTGATCACATAGTACTCAGAAATACTTTCTTGCTAATCCCTTTATCCTGTCATAAAACCATAGTCCTTGAGCTTCTGACTTCTAGATTCAACTACAGCAATGCACCCAACCTCGGCTCTCAAATTACCTAACAGACCAGGTGTAGGTGATCCTCAATACGTATGCTTTTCTCCTTCTGAACCCAAATCAAGGAGACTTGGCTAGTTACCATTTTGTATTTCTTCATTGGCCCTCTATTGCCAAATGTGTACAGGTAAAGAGTCTCCGTCTATGGCCTTGAGCTGTTCATGACACATACCCTTGTTTTATTTCCAATATGCCTTTCCTTTGCTCATCCCATCCAAATTCTTTGATATTTCTCTTCTCTTCGGCTGAATACTTTTTGAGTCCCCTGAATCCACCACAGAGGATGTTCTTTCTCTTTTCTTGAATCTAGTATTACTCTTCATCTTTTCACTCTATCTTTCATGACAATCCTAGAGACATGGATGCTTTTCTTGGCCTCCATCTGCCTTTGTTTGCCCTTTGGCTCCTGCAGACCCTTATTTCTGGGATTCTTCTTTTGACCTCAGTCACTCTCTTTGGATCCACAATTCATTAATTTGCTCAAGAGTTGATTCACTAGTAATATACATTGTATGGCCTTGCTGTCGGAGAATTTAAAAGCAGTGCCACACACATCATGGTTATATTTTGTTTTGCTTAAGAAATTATATTTAAATATGGTAAGAAGGAAGTATTTCTATGAAGCTACTGACAAATGTTTGCATTAAAATCTGCGAGACTTCTGCCATACATTGCAGAATCATATTTATCATGTTAATAGCAAAATAGCACTCAAAGAAGCTATAATTCATGGCTTGATATTTTGAAAGAAAATGCATTGATATGTACCGTTCCATTTCAATATACTGTCAGCAAACATAAAGTGATAAAGTAACAATAACGGATCAAGCATAATTAAAACATATTAATCTGCAACAGTATAACATTACTGCCCTGCCACTTTCTTAATTATATCTTCAGAAAAAATATTTATTAGATTTTCAAAGTTGAAAAGGTCATACAAAGTCTATTAACGACAGTAATGCTTTGCAAGTTAATGCATCACTGGCCTGCAAGTAGCAGAATCATTAATGGAAGACAAATAAATAATTGTGTGCGATAAGCATATTCATTTTGGAGACCTGTGCGGTTGTTATACCATTTGTTGTAACCATTCTTTGAGCAAACCACCAACTGTCAGCTCTTGGATAATGTGTCCAGTAGTAATTCTTTTAATTTGTTTGTGTATAGCAAAGCATTCAAGCCCACGACAGACGCCTCAGAATAGACGAGAGTCTAAATAAGCAAACACGAAAATCGCTTCTGCAAGGTGATTAGGTAATCAAAAAAATCAAGTCACTTCAGAAAAATGACATGAAAGGAATTTTAAATTTTGTGTGAATAGCAAAACTGTAATGATAACGTGGTCATCGTGAGAAATTGTCCCACGGCCTCATCATGCATATAATGGATTCAATGCTGTAGCCTTATGGACTATAGAAAACCCTATAGGGCTACAGAGGCTAAGCATGGTGGTGTAACCTTGCACTCACAAACCATACTCAGGGGAGGACGGTGGTGAGGTACACAATACACATGCATGCCACTCAAGAAACCTAAAGTAAAAGAAATTGTGGTGGTTGACAGAATCTATAGTTTTCACACGTGAAGGGCTCTTACAGGCACTTAGGGTCTAATAAGGTCTAATAAGGACTTTTGCGGCGGTGGAGCGGGCCGCCATTCCAGCGCCCCACTCCCACATCGCCAAAGTCAACCGCCTCCCGCTTGCTTGCCAGATTACAAGTCATTTTATAGTCTAGCGGGTGGACAATGCGGCAGTCCTGCAGCGGTGCAGTTCAAAGGCTCATATCTGAGCCTTTAAACTGCAGTGCTGCAGGAGCGCCAAAGCAGGTTCCTGCACGGCATGGACTTGGCAGTCCATGCCATGCAGAAACTGGGGTGCATGCACACGAGGGGCACAACATGTGCCCCTTGCATGTATGCCCAGGCTCTGACGTAACAGGGACCCTCGAAGTTTCCTCACTGCCATCCTATTCATGGCGGTGAGGGTAGCAGTGAGGAAAGTTGTAATATGCTTACTGGTGCCACAGCGGCACTGCCAGCATATTATGATCCTCAGACAGCCACACCACCTCCGAAGGATCATGGATCCCTCGCGGTTGCGGGGATCCAATAGCGGTCTGAGGGCCAAACTCAGAATATGGCAGTCGTACCACAGGTGCACCCCGCCACCTCTGCACCACCCAGGGTTTGGCGGTCCACAGACCGACAAACTCAAAAACAGGCCCTAAGTGATCACAACATCTGAGATTCATAAAGTAGTTATTGCTGTGAAAGTGAATTATTAACTGGACCACACTCTAGAAATTTCACGATCTGAAACACTGAATATATGACGTTACAATGCAAACAATTACAAAGCATGCCTTTACAACGTGGTTTTTACATTGCAACGTTCATTACAACACATGATTTTACAACGCATGCCATCACAATGCATTTTTAGAAACTACATTTACAAAGCATTCCATTACAACGCATACCATTACAACGCATAATACTTTTAGGGCAAGGGTAGGGCAAGTGTTGGATAGTGTAGGGGTAAAAATGACTATTCCCACCCCAGTGAGTGCAACAGTAGGGTAAGTGATGGATAGTTTAGGGGTAAAATACTATCCCCATGTACCCCAAAACCCATACCCAGCCTAAAACTAAAAAATCCCCATTACTTAACTTGTAATGCATTGTAATGACATACGTTGTAATGGTATTCTTTGTAATGGCATGCGTTGTAGTGACATGCGTTGCAATGGCATGCGATGTTAAGGCAGCTGCGCTGTAATGACTGCATTGTAAAGTTAGTGCGTTGTAATGACATTCCACATAGAATCACACAACAGGATGAATGTAACAATATCTTTAGCTTGATTTGCTTCTCTTTGCTCAAAAGATTTGACCAAAGATATCCCTAATTCAAACAAAACATTTTTGGGGGTTCATCCACTTTTTGATTGAAACAGAAACCATGCCAAGCTTTTTGCTTTCTGCCAAAGTACAGAATATGTCTCAGTTCTGACAATCCTGTATTTGAACTCTCTGTACAGTCGCCTGTACCGTGGACTTTGGCAAGTGCTTTGCTGAACCGTATTCCTGTGAGGTTAATTCATTGAGACACCCTTTAACCATGAGTATTGACTCATGAATGTCTTTCTGAAAGACACTTTGTTAGTTAAAGATTGGCAACCAATGAGGAATATACCTGTGGTTAATTTAGTGTGAGAACCAGCAATTTGTATAACACCTAGCCCTGACAGCATGTTTGGCACAGGAGAGAACGAAAAACCAGCTATTAATTGATGATCCTAAAAATGCAATCTCCTGGTGAATTGAGATACAACAAAATGTAAAGACAATTAACAATCATACTGGTAATTCTTGGAAGTGAAATAGTACAGCGGCAGACACATAATTTGCAAAGTTGTTTGTTGTATATATGGTGGTATGTTATGTTTTGGATCTGCTACTGGGTTCCTACACATTTTGACATTATACATAAATTATATACCCATTAAACTGCAACTACTGTTTTGTTTATACGATATCTTTTTACTTCATTCTTTTGAGCAAAGGGAGGTACAGGAAGCTTTCCTGGATTACAGTTTATTTTTGATACTTAGACACAGGTGCTCATAGCACCTGGCAAATATGCAAGAAGCATCCAGAGGGCCTCACTTTAGGTTTTTGTCCCAGTCCTTGCAAAACATCTGAAAAGACTACTGTGGATTCACTAAGGGCCTTATTACTTACTGTGGTGGTCAGAGGACCTCCAAGACCCTTGATGGCACATCCAGCCACCGCCGCACCAGCAGTCTGACTACCCCATTACGAGTTGGGCAGTCAGACCACCCTAAGACTGCCGATGCCAGCAGGGAACCACTGTTCCCTGGAGGTGGGGCGGCAGTCACAGTCTGCAATATGTTTGACAGGACCGCAGTGGTCCCGCCAAGCATGTTACGAGTTTCCTCTTCACCGGCGGTGACATGGAGGTTCCTCCTCCATGTCAACCCTGGCGTAGAGAAAACTGTGCCTCCTTTGCTTGTGCATGCACACAGGGGGACATAACATGTGCCCCCCGTGTGCATATATGAAAGTTCCTATACGGCATGGCATTTCAGTCAATGCTGTGCAGGAACCTTGTGAGGCATTCCCAATGGTGTGCCTTTTTTAAAGGCACCACAGCCTTTAAAAGAGGCACTGCCCTGGGAATACCATGCTGCCTGCCCACGGGACTATAAATAACTTGTAATCTGGCGAGCAGGTGGCAGCAGGTCTCGGTGGTGCTGTAGCATGGCGGTGTAGTACCGTCTGCCCTTGCACCGCCAAAACTCATTTCAGATTATGAGTGAATTAATCCTCTAGGATTTTTCTTTGTTGGCTTATGTTAATACCCACAATCGAGGCCTTAATTTGGGTTGCATTTGATGCTGGAATTTCAATAAAATCAATAATGTAAATATAATCAAATGACCAAGAAGGAGTGCACGGAGAGGTTCCACCACAAAATATTTTTTATAAAACGTATTCATAAGAACAGCGATCGTGTTCAAGGAAAGTGTGCACTTCTGTGTACTACTTGATATTGCACTACGAAAAACTCACTGTTCTTTCTATAGACCTGTGAAAAAGGCCAGAATGTTGATTCGATTAAAATTTCCTAAAGGGGCCCTGGCCTTGGGTTACCAATCCATGTTGAATCTGACACCATGCAAACACTCAACTCAACTTGTAGTTATTTCTGACCATATGACTATATTCTATGACCCGGTTCACCAATTGCCTCTGAATACACTGGTACACCTTGTCACTTGGGCTGTTAATTTGATAGTCTCTGCAAGGTATCAAAGACCCGGTCGACTTGGCATATCATTCTCAACTTATGGTATGATCATTTTAGACTGGAGTGGAAACCATATGCTTCCTGGGCATATCAATAATTTAACGAAGCATGAAATTGTCAAGAGTCCACATGCTGTGGCACCAGGACTGCCACCCGGGAAGTAAGGAGAGGGATATTCTTTAAGCCTTGTAAATGGCAATGTAGGCAGATGTGTGGAAAGTTTCACCGTAAATTAGGTAACCAAACTTGCGGACAGTCAGGAAAATTACATACAAGTCTTAATGTATTTTACCACTCCGGTGCATGCAAACCTGACATTAAAGATATGCATCTATAAGATGCAAAATGCTGCCTTTGTTGAACATAATATAACTATGAAGTAATTGTCTCCACTCTGATGGAACCTCACTTACTTCCCTTGCTGGTCTGAATCATATTCAAAACCAGCAGCATCTTCCTAAGTGGTCATGACTGGCACTCTGTCCTATCTGGCTGACAAGCTCACATCCTCTAATGGCACTCGCAGACCTAAAACCAGGATGCCATCAGACTGGAGATAAAGAAGAGCAAAAAGGAATATACAAGGCAACAGGCCTTTTCCATCTATGCACCCGGAATCTGGAACAACATCCTTGTTTCCATCAGGGCCAGTCCAACCTTCCTCCAAATTAGGAAAGAGCTGAAGACGAAACCTTTTAAAGAGGACTGCATCACAAGGCAGTAATAGTCCACTTTTGATCTCTCAATATCCGATTACCCATCCTCTCACTCGCTGACTCTATCTTTGCCTTTAACCCTGTAAAACGATCCTCTGCCTTTTGACTAGTTTTGATCTATACAAGTGCTACCTACATACATGCACTCAAATAAACTAACAATCTGTACTTATGACACAGTGGTAGTAATTAATCACATCATTATCCAGACTGTACAAATACACATCAACTGGAAATCCAAGATGCCGGTCTACCTCTGATAGCTGGTTATAGTTAGATGTTTAGAGTCTCTGACTTCAGTATGTGGTATGATGATCTTTGCAAAAAGATAGAGAAAGTGTCAGGGATTTACAAGATTTTTTAATAATCATTTGGCTTTCCTGTTATAACAAAAGGCACATTTTGGATTCACCAATATAAACGAGTTAAGAATAAGAGCAGATAATAAACAACCCTGCGCTCTGATTCTGTTAGACCTTTCGGCAGCTTTCGATACGGTCAGCCATTCCATCTTGCTGAGCCGTATCGCGAAGCTGGGGATTGCTGGCCAGGCATACAAGTGGTTGGAGTCCTTCCTGTCGGGTCGCACTCAGAGGGTCCAGATGGGGGACCAGTTATCAGGGAGTAGGGATGTGACCTGGGGGGTGCCTCAAGGGTCCGCACTCTCCCCTCTACTGTTCAATATCTATCTGCAACCCCTGATTGAGGAACTCACGCGCAAGAACTGTGAGGTCTTTAACTACGCAGACGACACGCAGTTACTGGTTCAGCTGGGAGATACACCAGAGGCCCATGAATCAGTCAGAGATCTTCTGGGATTCACGGTCAACTGGATGACTAACAACTTCCTTAAAGTTAATGCAGAGAAAACGGAGGTGTTGGTGGTGACCAACATAGCTAATCCCTGGGATGATCTGTACTGGCCCCCAGAACTCGGCAAAACCCCTATCCCCGGGACGGTAGTGAAGAGTCTTGGCCTAAAGATCGATGCGGCTCTTACTATGGCCCCTCAAGTGTCGGCTGTGGTAGGTTCCTGCACAGCCGTGATGCGGCAGCTACGTAAGCTTACTACCATTCTCTCTGCCTCCACGCTGCAGACCATCGTCTCAGCAACTGTCATCTCGAGGCTAGATTATGGTAATGCTTTGTATCTGGGCCTATCACAGAAGCTGATGAGGAAACTGCAAGTCGTGCAAAACGACGCGGCCAGACTGGTTTTCTCTCTTCCCAGAAGTTCACATGCATCTACTCTCCTTCGCAAACTGCATTGGCTTCCCGTGAAGCTTAGGGTCCATTTCAAAGGCCTCTGCATGGCCCATAAAGCACTCTTTGGCAATGCCCCGGAATATGTGAAACAGCGCCTGAGGAAGTATGTTCTCGGTAGGTCCTTACGCTCTGGGTCTGTCCCAAATCTGGTTCAACCCAGATTCAATTTAAAAACTAAAGGAGGTAGTGCTTTCTCAGTACTCATTCCTCAACTTTGGAATGATCTTCCATCCAGCCTGAAGGAGGAATTTAACCTTCTTTCCTTCAGGAAAAAACTGAAGACATTTCTGTTTGGAAAGGTAACATCTTCGGTCTAATTGGAGTTGACAGATGGTTGTGGAGGCGATATTATGTTGTTGGTCGTCTGTCTAGCGCTTAGAGACCAGTGGTGATAGGCGCTTTATAAGAACCATATAACATAACATAACATAACATGTAACATTTCATTGCTGCATGCGCATGTACAGAAGGAACTAGAACTGGACGATTTTTCTGCCTTAGTTGGGAACTATCACAAATTGAAAATGATGAGATATAATGTTGTTCATTGTACTTTCGCAATGTCCTTTACCATTTGATTATTCTCCTTGTGGTATGCTATTCATTTACCTGTTACACATTATTTCTCTTGGTATACTTATTCTTCGAGTTCAAAGATAATTTGTTTTATTCTCATTAGTTGTGAGTAAAGCTAAAGGAATGTCTCATAAATATATTTTGTGATGCTTCTGGTTTTAAAAAATTTAGGTTTTCAAGGTCTCCAGGGATTCCAGATTATAACAAATGGCAGCGGGAAGATACATATCTTTGTATAGCAACTGAGTAAATTAATCTGAATATAACTGTAAATCTTTGACAGTGATAATTTGACAGGGGTCACAATTAGAGAGAAAAACTGTTGGAAGTGAAGCTAATTAGACTGCAAGGTATATTCCAAGGAGACGTGGGGCTGCACTGTCTTATTGTGTGGATGATTATAAACACAACTTTGATGTCACATAAAAAGGGGGGGTCCAATATATTTCCAGACATCATGCAAGCAGGAAAGGGATATTTTCGCACACTCCCAAGGTGTACCTTAAGTCGGAACATTTTAGATTAAGTGAAGGGGGAAGAAAACCTCCTTTTTGATTGCATCAAGAGGCAACATAGTAGAAATCATCTCGTGCATTCAAACCCTTTATGGAAGCTACCACAAAGAACATGCAGGCTATGCAGGAAAAATGGTCGTCTCTGGAGTCCCGTGTTCAAACTTTGGAAACGTCCACAGACTCTTTGCAATCCTCTTGTTCCCATATTCTGTCAATGGAGGCGGAGATACTTCTACTTAAACGTCAGACGGAGGATTTGGAAAATAGGAATCGTAGGAACAATCTACGCCTTTATGGTCTTCCAGAACTTACAGAGGGGTCAAACCCCACCGTCTTCTTCCAATCCTTTCTTGCCAAGATCTTAGATGCTCCGGCCTTAACTTCCATTAACATCCAAAGGGCTCATCGCCTTGGACCGAAGGTCGCTAGTAAGCCTAGAGGTGTCATTATGTTATTCCTGCAATTCACTGACCTCCTGCAGGTCCTTTCAGCTGCCAAGCTCAAGAAGCAAATTATGTGGGAAGGTCATCGCCTCTATCTTTCACAAGATGTCTCCAAGGCCACTGCAGATCGAAGGAAGAAGTTCTTGGACATGCGACCTCAACTACGGGCCCTGAATGCTAGATATGGACTACTACATCCTTGTCTCTTCAAGGTCACATATAAAGATAGAACAACCACATATGAAGACCCTGCAGCCTTGCAGGCGTTTCTCCAACGGCAAGGCCCAGATGTTATGGATGTATCCAGACCTGGTTGACAAGATCTGCTACTTCTTCTTGGAACTCATTGTGTTATGATTCTGTTGTCTCTCCATTATCGCTGATGTTGTGATTCCCCTACTGTCTCTTCTTCCGATAGTCGTTTCACTCTCATGTGTCCCCTATGTAGTTCAATTGTTTCCTGTTCCCCTGTGACACGTCTTTCCCTTCAATTGTATATCTCTCTTGTTTCTACAGACATCTCCTTCCTCCCTCCTACCCTGATATGCCATGCTACTTTCTATATGCTGCATTTTTGGATCCATGGTAGTTGAGGTTTGATATCTGCTCTGGATGTTGTCGTCGTCGTTGTCTCCCGGCGCCATCACCCCATCCTCGTTCTTGAGTTTTTCGTTCTGTAAGTATGTTTTTCAGTCGTTCGTTTCGAACGTGTACTGTCTTCTTGTTGTTTTTTGTTTCTGTCCTTTTTCCTACACTTGATCTCTTACCTTTTGCTCTTTCCTCTTTCTTTTCACTTTCTTTCACCTCCCATCTCCCCTTCTTGCTCCTTCCTTTCCTTGGATTCAGTATTATATTCATAGTGGTTCCTCCCTTTTTTTTCCTTTCCTTTTATTCTTCTTTGCTTTCTCTCCTTCTGCCCTCTCTCCTTCATCAATTCGTTACAATTCTCTCAGTTTTCTCAAGTTATTTATTTATTTTTATTTTTTTCTGCAGTAATAAGCATGTTGCTGTTAGCTGTTTTTCTTTGCTGTTCCATTCCGAGTTACATCGTGGAACGTTAAGGGTTTAAACAATCCCATTAAAAGGCAAAGGGTTTTATCACATTTAGCGAGACTTAAGTCTGATGTTGCCCTCCTTCAGGAGACTCATCTCTCTGAAAACGAGGCTCTAAAACTCAAGCGTTGTTGGGTGGGTCATGTTTTTTGCTCCCCCACAGTTTCCAAGAAAAATGGTGTTGTGATTTTATTACATAAAAAGTTAAATGTTTCCTCAATTTCTCACGAATGTGATGTTGATGGTCGATGGGTTATTGTTACACTGCTTATAGATAATATTCCTATCACTCTTTTTAATGTGTATGCCCCAACTGGGATTGACAGATTATTTTGGCCCTCTATTTCAACTAAGCTGTCCTCCCTTTCTGGAGATTACATACTTCTAGGGGGAGATTGTAACCAAGTTGTTGATCCCTTCCTCGATCGTCATTCCAATGTTAAATTTGTCCCCTCTGGGATGCACTCTCAATTTGTTAACACCTTTCAAAATAATGCCTTGGTGGATATCTGGAGATTGTGTAATCCTGATCTTAGAGAATACAGTTTTTACTCCCCTCCACATCAATCACAATCCCGCATTGATCATATCTTCCTTAGTAAATCCCTATCCCAGCACGCTATACGCTCTGACATTGGTTCCATCCTAATCTCGGACCATGCTCCGGTTCATGTGGACCTTGACCTACTTCCTTTTTCCCCTCACTCTGGCAGATGGCGTTTCAACAATGCTTTGCTTTTGGAACCTACTTTTTGTTCCGAATTTACTGCCTTTGCCACTGAATTTTTCCTTTTCAATCATACCCCTGATTCCTCTTTTGTTACTGTTTGGGATTCTTTTAAAGCAGCCTCTAGGGGTTTTATTATTAATTTTGTAGCCCGACGAAAGAAACTTCGAGAAGCCAAATCCGAACGCATTTTAGCTAATATTAAGACTTTAGAGCTTGATTATCATGCTTCTAAATCTGAGATTTCTCTTAAAAAGCTTATTGATGCGAAAATTTCCTTCAATAAGTTTACAACTGATGCTGCCTCTAACCTTTTGCTAAAATTTAATTCCAGGTATTATGGAGGTAAGAACAAAATGGGAAAACTTTTGGCCAATTACTTAAAGATAAGAAAGGAGCGTACAAAGATTGAGTCCATTAAGACTTCCACTGGGAACTCTTGCTTTAAAGATAAAGACATTCTCTCTGAGTTTGTGAAATTTTATGACAATCTTTATACCCCCGAACACATCCCGGAGACTACGGATCTTCTTTCATATTTTCATTCGCTTCCCTCCCCCCCGGCTTCTCAAGTTGATTTTTTTGCCCTAGAACAAGACATTTCGCTTTCTGAAATCTCTCATGCTGTTTCTAAATTGCGGCACGGTAAGTCTCCAGGCCCTGATGGTTTCACTATTGAATTTTACAGCCACTTCGCCTCTCTACTTCTCCCTAAACTATTATTATTATTCCGATCCTTCCTTGCAGCGGGTTCTTCCAGCGGCTCCTTCCAACAGGCTTTAATCTGTTTAATTCCCAAAGAAGATAAGGACCACTCATTATGCAAAAATTACAGACCAATTTCACTGGTCAATACGGATTATAAAATTTTGGCCAAAATTTTGGCATTGCGCATGGATCCCCTTTTACCCGATCTCATTGGCCCTGAACAATCAGGCTTTGTCAAGGGCCGTCTCTCATCTGACAATGCCCGTGTTTTTCTTAATATACTTAGCAAGGCTTCCTCTTTGTCACTTCCCTTCGCGGCTACTTCTTTAGACGCGGAGAAAGCCTTTGACAGGATTGGATGGGATTTTATGTTTCAGGCCTTGCGCTGGATCGGCTTTTCTTCCAAATTCATCTCTATTATTTCTTTACTCTATTCTAATCCCCAGGCTTCCATTTTTGTCAACGGGATGACCTCGGATTATTTCTCGTTACACAGGGGAGTGCGACAAGGCTGTCCTCTATCCCCCCTACTTTTTGTTTTAGCCTTGGAACCCTTTCTTACTAAAATTCGTCTAGACAACAGTATTTCTGGTTTTAAATTTGGTTCGCGTCAAGTTAAACTCTCGGTCTATGCTGATGATATTCTTTTTTACTGCTCTGATCCTGTTTCCTCTATTCCCTCTTTTCTCCAGCAGGTGTCTTCCTTCTCCGCGGTCTCTGGTTATCGCCTAAATGCTGATAAGTGCGAGATTCTACCTTTAAACCCTATTTGTCAAAAGCATCTTTTTTCCCAAACGAGTTTCTCCTGGCAACCATCTAGGATCAAATATCTGGGTGTTTGGTTCGCTCCTCTCTTGTCTGATACACTCAAATTTAATTTTGATTATGTCTTCAAGAAAATGGACACGGCTATTCAACGCTGGAACCCGCTCTTTCTGTCTTGGTGGGGTCGGCTCAATTCTATAAAAATGATGTTATCCCCTCTTCTTCTTTATACCATTTCCATGCTGCCAGTACACATTCCAGTTTCCTTCTTTAAACGGATTGATTCCTTGTTGCTGAAATTCTTATGGAATGGCAAGCGGTCTCGGATAGCTTTGGCTTCATTGCGCAAGGATAAGGCTCAGTCTGGTGTGCGCTTTCCGAATTTCAGAGAATATCATCGAGCTTTCTCTTTGAAACAATCGACCCGTTGGTTCTCTTCTGATCTTCCGCACTATCCGCCCGTCTGGTTAAGTATGGAATCTTCCTTTCTATCCCCCTTTACCTTTCGCGAGTTTTTATCCTTCACGTCTTCTTTAGTTCGCTTTCGTACGCCTGTTATTTCTCATTGCCGCACTCTCCTTCTCCCTTACATAATATCATCTTATCCCTCCCTCCTTTCCATTCACGATCAACCGATATGGCACAACTCTCTTTTCAAAATTCGTAATCGCACCATCTTTTGGAAGACATGGCATTCTCGAGGATTGTGTTGGATCTCTCAATTAATTTCCCAAGATACCCCTCTCTCATTCCAGGAACTTCAATCCTCTTTCTCACTGCCCTCTTCTGCTCGTTCGCAATACAATGCCCTTCTCCCAGTCCTGATCTTATATCTTCGCTCTTTGGCGCCATCTACTGATATTCCTTTGGACCGCAAAGCTACTTCTTTATTATTGGAGACGTCTCCCTCAGCCTCTCCTATTTATAACTCTTTCCGGTACTCCACTGACAGACTAAAATCTAAAATCGAGAATGCATGGGAATTGGATCTTTCTCAGGGTTGGCCAATACCTTTTTGGGACAAAATATGGGCTAAGCTTCATAAAGCCTCTAGAGCTGCTAATACTACCCAAACCTTATATTTCATTTATAACAGAACTTTATGTACTCCACAAGCTTTATCCCGTTTTTCACCTGACACATCCCCTATTTGTTGGTCCTGTTCCTGTCCCGTCGCAGATCTCAAACACATGTTGTTTGAATGCCCTCCTATCTCCAAGTTCTGGCACCTAGTATGGACGCAAATACAAAAGATATTTCAACTTCAAATTCCCTTTTCCCCTTCACAAGTTTTTCTAGGTTCCCTATCACCGTCACTCCCACAATCTCCTTCCCATTATCTACTACTTGACCTTCTAGTTGCTGTGGCTTTCCATACCATTACTTCTAATTGGAAACAGGCTGCAAATGTCTCCTACCAATCTTGGTGGAATGCAGTTTGCTTCCATCATCGCCTAGATACTAATTACGTATCTCCCATTTCCCTGGCAATTAAACGCGACCTGATTTGGCTTCCTTTGGTATCCTATCTCTCCTCCTTTGCTCCGGTGCACGCCTCTCCAGATCCTAACACAGTTGAGGTGCGTAAGCCACCATGATTTTCTTCTTTCTTTAATGCCTTTTTTGTTATGATATCACGTTCTACTATACTATATGGTATTTTTCATTCCTATACGTAGGCTCTGTTCATGTAAGCTTCATGCTTGTTATAATTGCTTTTAATGAGAGTTTCTATTGAATTGCTTATTTTTTGTATATGTTTATCATGATGATTATACCCCGTTCCCCTCCCTTCTCCTTCCCTTCTTTATTTCTTCAATAAACTCAAACTTAAAAAAAAAAAAGAAATCATCAAGACGAGTAGAATGACAAGAACGAAGTGAGACTCAAAAGAATGTCTGACAGATACTAACAAGAACACATGAGGTCACTGCTAATTATCAAAACACTGGTATGTATGCCCTTCAAACAAGAGTCTTGTGAGGTCAGAAGTGAAAGGTGATAGTAATCATCCATAGACGTGTTGCACTATCTGGAGCCTCTGTATACCTCACTGAGCACTGTGTCGTTATTCTCTAGTCGATGTGTTCTATATATAATTTATAGACTGTTTTTATATCTCATTTCCATCCTGAAGTGTGTCCTTCTACTATTTATTATGTGTGGAATTTTTGCCTTAAGATTTTCTCTACACATCCTTGAGAGGAACCATTGTCTCCTCTGCTTCATTTTGGGGGTGGTTCTTGCATTACATTTAGGACTTTAGTCCGAGTTTGGCGGTCCTACTGTAGGACCACCACCGCTGCACTCATAGGAGGACCGCCAAGCCCGAGGTGGACTCACCCGCCAGATTCTGACATGAATCCAAGGCGGGTGGGTGCTGCGGCAGTGGTGTGACGGCAGCGGTCCGTTAGACTCATGGGAGAGCCTATAAGCAGACCACCGCTGTGACAGTGTCTACTGCACGTTCAAGCACGGTGTGACATGCACATTTTGTACATGCCACGCAGTGCAGGAACAAAAGTGCAAATAATGGGGGGGCAAAACTTGTGCCCCCTGCACACACCCCCATGGGCAAATTCGCCCTGGGGCCCAGTTACTGGCCCTTACCTGCATGTCCGCCACCCTTTTCATAGCGGGCTTGCAGCCAAGAAATGGGTGGTGGAAATGGAGCATGGAATATGCTTGGTGGTGCCGACATCGGCACCGCCAGCATAATCCTGCCTCTTTCCACACTGCTACCTCCGTGGGATCCTGGATCCTTGCGAGGCATAGGTCTGTGACTGTCCGACCACCACATTCAGAATACGGTGGGCAGAGCTGCAAAGGTTGCGGTAGTCGAACTCATAATAAACCCCTAAGTGTCCATAACTTAATGTTTGAACATGACACTTACGCCCTGATTACGAGTGGGAAACTTCCACCCGAGCGAAAGCTCTAGTTGGATTCCGCCATTATAAGTGTCTTGGTGTCTTTCGGTTTGGAACTACTGGGTCTGTAATTTCCAGAAGCAGAAACCCCTATTCTAAAAACCTTGAAGAATAACGAATGGGCCTGATAGAGAGTTCAACGGACAGGTACACTGTCACAAATGTGACGGATATACATTTGCTGTATTACAAGTGCATTATATCCAACAGCACTTGTATTACGGTGGATGGAATATCTGTCATATTTGTGACGGAGTGATCTGTCTGTCAAACTCCAAATCAGGCACAATATTTCTGGTTCTGGAGTCACTTGTCTAGAATTCAGTGGGAGTGGATATGCACCTGGTAAAAATGCTACAGTGGCAGAGGTTTAAGGACGAAGTTCAGCTCAGCCCTTGTCTAACCCCTGTTGCACCATGGGAATTATAGAACAACCCTTTTCCCAGTCAGGACCTGTGCTTCCTGTTTCCTCCCAAGCAGTAAGGCTGGGTGTGAACGCCTAGCAAACACATGGGCCAGAGAATGTGGTTTGGGGCATAAAGGGCCCCAACATCTGCATGGTGGAGAAAACAATGACCTCCAAACAACTGTATCCTGTTCCGGACACCTACCGGCCATCTTGTTGACATTATTATTAGACAGATTTGTATTGCGCATGGCTGCCCCAGCGACGGGGCATCCCAGCACGGCCCAAACCTAAGACATACGCCAAGGATAAAGAAATAAGATGTTAACCCAGAAGGCCGGGAAAGAGCCAGGTTTTTATGGCTTTACGGAAGGCCAGATGATTCTGGATTACTCTGATGGGGACAGGCAACGAATTCCAGAGTGTTGCCGCCAGGCTACGAAAGGAGCGACCACCTGCTCTGGCTTTCAAAACACGGGGAATACAGTTTCTACCTCATTTAAAGAAGGCTGAGAATGTCAACGATTCAGCCCCCGAAGTCGCAGAGTCTCAGACAGAAAAGAGCCCGGTATTTAGGGGTCGATGTGTTTATTCCACTTTGCTCGGAGAAAACTTGTAAATTGCTCGTTATTGGTGCAGGGGCACTCCAGTTACCACCCACAGGCATTTTCTTGCTAAATACCAGCAAACGTCTAATCAGGGCCTTAGTTCTTTAATTTGTCTGGTTTACGTGGATGAGGAGCTGGTTGATTGCTTGTCTCTTTTTTCAATCGAAGATACATTTTAGTTTTAGTGAGACAAACACATCATTCTTCTTTTATTTTAAAAATCAAACTTTACAGGAAGAATAATTAGGAAGTTAATGGTGCCACAAATGCAAGCCATAATTCGATTAAATGTTAAGTGAGAGTCTAGGAACGAGCATTATTTAAACCAGAGAAAATCTGTCGGACATCCATTCCCATTATCAAAAAGTGTGGAACATATACTCGAATATATTTAAAAATGGTACACAGCTGTTATAGTGGTTTGTTGTATATACAGTATACTAAATTATGTTAACCGAGATTTGCATAGCGTTTATCTTCCATCAAAGTCTGTGTTCCGTTCTTAGTGGGATTATTTTGTGACGGCACGCCATGCTCCCCAAGATCTCAAATGGACAGAGCTAGAACATCCTTTCATTCCTACACATATGACAGATGTTTCTACCTTTCTGTTCAAGAAAGAACAGCGTTGGGTCTACAAATTAAACAGCCATCAGTCTGGTCTTAACAATGATATTCCCTGGGTTTCTTTATAGAACCATGTCCAGATATAACCCTTCCAGTCATTGTGACTCCCATAATAAGGTTATCTTGTTTTGAGCGTTGTATACATAGAACACGAAGCCTTCTACTCGTTTTTTTACACTATCGTTTTTTTACAATATCCTTCATATATTTTCTCCATATGAGTAGCCTGTCTATTAATTAATGGTTGGACATGGATTTTTTCAGCCCTTTTTAGGGTCATTTATCTCCATGTGAGGCCCACTAGTTGTAAAGCAAGGTTTTTCTTCATAGAGGTACAGTGTTAGTGCTACTCAGACGGGCCTGAATAGGACGCGCTTTTCGCTTTTATCGCACACCATTTGTGCGCACATGTGCAGTACCTTTCATTTAGCGAAATTTGTGGGTGTTGGTGAGGCGCATGCGCTACATGTAGTGTTCTTGCCTCGCACAGGCGCAGTGACAACGACATTACTGAGTATGCGCGAAATGTTTTTTGAGCCTCACCGGATGCCGATTAAGAAAGGGTGTTGATGGGTATATAAGAGCGTGCTTCTCATTTAGCACTCACCTCCGGCAGCAGGCTCTCCAGGTGTAGCAGTACCGACTGATAGGTGATGCCCTTTTGATTTTTTACTATGTTACTAGGTTGTTCTAGGTTCTACGAAATCGCGTTTTTTGGGCTGTGTTTGCAGATAATGATTTAGTGTGGTTAACCGCCAGTCACTAACACTATGGTCTTGTTATTCATTTTTTCTTTACAAATATGACAAACACTGTTTCTAGTGTTAGTTGACTTTATCTCTTTCTTTCCCTCATTTCAGGATGATTAGTGAACTGTGCTTAGATACTAGGTGGTCATAGTGGTCTTCTACCATCATTATTATTCTTAGAGATGGTATGGTGTTCTTGCAGCTTCTACCTATGATTGGGGGAGAAGGGTCGCTTGAGTATCAGTCTTATGACACATAGCTCTCCTCATCAAATCCATTGGGATGAATATTGAATACTGTTATATGTTTATTGTGTAATTTCTTATGTGGGAACCCCTCCTTTTTATCGAAATTAACAGCTTTATACACCAAGTTGGTCTCCCATGATCGATGCAAGCAGTTACTTTAACTACTAGACGATTGGGTTATTTTGAGTTTTTATCCATTCAGACTCGCACTCTACAAATTTCAAATATATTTTTTGTAGAGCAGTGCTTCCTTCCTGAGCGGTTGCCAGGTAGAGGCGAGGTCCTGTACCCAGCCTTGGCGGGTAAGGTGTTGACTTCTTCTGAATTACTGGTTTTGTAGATCCTTTTCTGTGCATACTCACATTGCTGATACAGATTTGTATATGCCTGATGTGTGTTATTTCCCTTCCATTACAGGTATCAGCACTTGTTGATAGCGGCCAATGATATTGCTTTGGCCACATATCCTTTTCAGTTTTTTCTTCACTCTATTACAAGCAGCAGTTTTTCCGCAAGGTCTTGACGAAAGCCTGATCCAGTTTGGGTCTTCTAGGGCTGAAACATGTTGACCATTTAACATCACACCATAGCGGTTCAAATCCATACCGCTGGTGCACTGCTTTTTTAATCCTGACAGTAGGCATTTCTTTATTAAAGCATGGTTTTGATGCCTCCTAGCCAGTTTTAACCATCACACTTTCTCACACGTTCACTATTTTCTTATAATTTGCGCTGCATCCTCACTCATACATCTTTGCTCATCATATGTGGATTTAGTCGATCCTTAAAACCCAAATATAAAACATCCCTGAGCTCCTCCCTCTCAGTGAGGGGGTTGCAGTCCCCAAAGGAACTAGGATTTTCCTTTAGGAGGAGAGTCCCTATGATGAAGCATGTCACCATTGGTGAGTGAGGGATTACGTCCTGAAAGGGATCTGCCCTTAGATGTACTTTGATTATTAACGATCACCAAATAGGTTGACCACTACCGCACTGGTTCAGGCTATAACTTGGAGGTAGTGTTGTTTGTTCACTGGCACTGCTGGCCCTTGTGTAGACACTAGGATTTCTATGTTTGGTAACACTGAACACCCACCCACCACAGGTGTCACCAGTCAGGTGACCCTGGCAATAAAAGGGGCTGAGCGCACGTGCTCTGGGCCAGTTATCCAACTACCATACCAGTGTCTGCGTCCATCATTTTACTAGCATGAGGGCCTGAGGCCCAAATACTACAACACCCACCTTTGTGGGGTCTCTGCGCTGTGCTGAGTGCAGCATGTAGGTAGATTAACTATATTGATTCAATTAATTAAAATTGTTACAATAATTAGATCTAGCGCTAAAAAGGAATTTCTTAGCGGACTGTTGTCAGTTTAAGAAAGAAAAAATACGGTATTTTTTAACACATACTCATGGGGGGCAGCTAAATCAGTCTTTAGAAATAGGTATACCAAAGATTTCAATATGATGCCTAATAGTCATCTTTTAAAACAATAACAATTGATATTAACAGTCTTTGCAAAATTACAACCAGTTGTAATGCCATTTATTTTAAAACATTGGTTTAAATAAAATATGACCTGCTGATACCAATTCAGAACAACAGCAAATTAAATGAGCAGTTAATTCTTCCATAGTTACAGAACCGTCATGACCTGAGGTTGTGGAATACCCTATTTAGTTAACTTAGACCATAGTAGCTGCTGATTCACTATAGCAAAAGCAGTGGAGTAATCCACAAAACAGGCAAACAGGGGAGGTTGTGAGGGCAGTGCTTAGTGGTATGCAATTTAAGGCAGGGCTATGACACTGTCAAATGTAAATGGTTTTTCCCTGAACCCTGTCTGATGAAACGGAACCAGTTTGTTATCCTCTGTCTGTTGTTTAAGTTTTCCCAACAAAATGTTGGTTTAGGCATTTGAGTCCTCATCCAGTATCGCTATTAATCGATAATTTACTGAATCTGTGTTATTGCCTTTCTAATGTACTAGGTGGAGAGTAGAGCCACACAAATATAGAGGAACTTGAGAATTCATAAATGGTGAAGTATAAAGTGTAAATAACCACTGTGCCCAAAACTCAATGTCCGCCTTAAATAGTGAGGTAAGCCATATGGTCCAGGCACAAGATAGTCTCTAATATGTTGCATCATCACATAGTTTAACTTCTAATAAAGAATAGTTGGGTTTAGATTTATATCATCAACATAAAGGCTTTATAGATAGGTAGCTAACTGGGGTTCTGTAATGCCCTGAATTATATGGTTTGTTACAGTGTACACATAATACCATCATTTAACCCGATTGTTGTGGCACAACATGGTATATAAGTGCAGACATTAGCCCTCCATATATTTTGTCTTTGTCATCCATAAAGATGTATGATACAACTTCTTTGCTTGCCTCAGTATATATCCGCCACCTTGTTTGATCTATCCCTGTTGTGCTATGATGTAGCTGAGTAATGTCTTACCTTTTCTTATGGCATAATTATACCAAGGATTTGATTTGCTGTTGAATTGTCTAGGTCTATTAAATCCACCTATATCTTCTATTTTTAAATGCTTATGTAGTCTGATCAATGACATAATATCGATGCACACAATATCGATTCACAAAAATATTAGAAAATAAATATCATACACAAAAATATCGTCTTCCTATACTTAACTAAGAAAAACACAGATATTGCTAACAAAAATATTGCTGTTAAAAATATAGATTTTTACTGATATCAATGACAAAAATATCAGAAACAAATATATCGTAACCTTCAAATGAACATATAAGTAGTCAAAAATATTGATTCACACAATATTGACTAGATTAATATTACCGAAATAATTAAGGCCCTCATTACGATGTCAGGATGATGCAAGTTGTGGATTGGAACCGCCCGACCATAGGTCACTATGGGTGGTCGGAAAAATACATTTTTCAATGGCAGCTTGTGTAGCTGTCAGAAAAGGATCACAGCACAAGCTGCCATTGAAACGTGGATATTTTTTTAACATCCCAGCGCCGTGTGGCCCCATAGCAGAGGCCGCAGAGGTACGGAGGCCGTGCTAGGGCCCCCCGATATCACATCCCGCCGTCATTATGGGATTGTGATGTTTCCGCTGCTCCAGTTGGAATTGCAGTAGACAGTCTGTCCACATGATGCCTCTGCCTGCCGCATCGTAATGCGGCTGGTGGACTACAGGGGCAGATGTCGGGCAGACTGTAACTGATGGTTGGTCGGATGCAGTTCGCCCATCGTAATGAGGGCCTAAATTATAATTACAAAAAAAAAAATTGTTAAACAAAATATGAAATGAGCATTAAACAACATAGCAATATATTTTGCCAACATAATAAAAATATAACATTACCAAAATAAATATAAATTACCCAGATCAAAAATAAAAATAAATACATACCAAAATCAATGAAAAAATATTTGTCACCAAAGCGCCTACATGCTATTTTCCCTGCCACCTCACCACTCTGCTGGCATTGTGCGATAGCACCGGAAGACTTCAAACACATATGGTGGACCTGCCCCATCAATGCAATCTTTTGGAAAGAAATTCTTAGTCATATAAGGAAGACAGTAGGGTTCCCTCTCCTGGAGTCCTTATTCTAAGCATCCGCCACCCGCACTTGCAAGCCATGTCGCACTTGGACTGGCATTTAATCAGCCACATGCCAGGGGAGGCCAAACAACTGATGGTCTTACATTTGAAGAAACAAAGCGCTCCCCCACTGGCTAAATGGGTTTCATGCATGTTGTAGGTCCTCGCTATGGAAATTCTGTCCCATAGGATCACCCATATGGAAAATAAATTCACTCACATCTGGCAACCCCTAGTGCGTTATCTCTTGAGATTGGAGCACTTGTGTTTCATGCCCTCTAAGCTTAAGACCCTCCAGCTTTTCGATTGAACCTCTATGCTTCGTCCACACAGCTTGTCCTAGCCTTCACTGCCCTGCACTCTCCCTGTATGGATCCCCAAGGGATACTCTTTTGCTACAGACATCTCTTAACCTATACGCTAACTACCCTTTAACATGCATGTCTTTATTTTCCTTCTGTGTTGTACTGATGAACTTAAATTGTTTCATTATGCTGGCTCATATTATCTAGATTATCCATAAGGTTCTTTAGGCCCTTGGCGATCCTGTCATAGTAATGGGGATGTAAAATAGCTATATTGTGATGGGTGGGGCATCATACTGGAATGTTGCGACCTTGATGTAGCTAGATAATAAGGACTATTTACTGTAATAGTTGTATACCAAAACTGCTAATAAAGACATATTACAAAGACATTTTTTTTTAATGATTGCAAACCCTCAAACAATATTTAAAAATGTTGGTAAGGGCTGTTGCACCCAACACTCAGAAGTGGGTATCAAGGGTGTTTAATGAAAGGTGAAATCAGCAAGATGCAATGCGTTTCGGCCTTCCTGGCCTTGATCAAGCATCAGGTTTGTGAAACCACACACTACAATATGTGAATGGTAGCATAGAAATAGAGGACCAACTTAAGGCATACAAGGAACCTAATTCTAAAGGATTGCGGGGGCCAACTTGGTGAAAACAAGACACCAGACTTTTGGAAAACATGGAACGCAGTATCACTTGGAATGCTTTTGCAAAGTTAGCAAATTGTGTACTGGCTGTTTTGGCGTTGTCCGTCTCAAGTGCCAATGCTGAGAGGGCCTTTTCATTGATAAAAGTTTACATGGGAAGATAGGAGCGAGCGCGCATGACAAAAGACTCATATAAGAAGGATTGTATGGTTTACTACAAAACGTTTGATTTGTAAACATGTATTTGGACCTCATTTACACTGTACGTACACCGTCTATATACCAATCACTATCCGTGCAAAAAAAAAGCAACAATAAAAGCAAAACTTTCCATAAACACCAGAAAAACAAATTTGTTGTTCTTTTTAATGCTGCGAAAATGTGTACCCACTGATAACCACTATTTTTTAAAGATATTAAAAACAAAAAACAAAAAAAAACAGAATTTACAAAAAGTAGAAACTGAAAACAAGAAAGCCTATATACATCAAGGTGCCAATTACGATCCGGTAAAAAATGTCCCCGTACGACTCGTATCCGGTCTTTTTACCGTACGAATCGTACAAGTGCCGTACAAACTGGCAATCACGATTCGCATGGTAAAAAGTCCATACGAACCGCATTGGGAATCATTCCCCACACGTCCTCGGGTCGGAAAATGTGTCCGACACGTCCTCGGACGATTTACCGTACAAACGTGAAAAGTGAAGTCCGACGAGGAATCACGATCCTACTCGTGCGTCCGATCTCACAACCGTATGGAAAAAACACCGTCCGCACCGAACTCCCATTGCAACCATGGAGACATGTGCCCGCATACGCGCCCAACACTCCCCCCAGCACCCATACGTTCGAGTCGCACTCCCCGTGAATGTACACCCCCCCCTGTATGTACACCCGTGTACGTGTCGAACCCCCACCCGTGTACCCACACCCCTGTACGTTCGAGTCCTACCCCCACCCCTGTGCGTGTCGTACCACCATGTACCTACACCCGTGTATGTCAGAGTCGTACCCCCACCCCTGTACGTGTCGTACCCCCGTGTACCTACACCCGTGTACGTCAGAGTCGTACCCCCACCCCTGTACGTGTTGTACCCCCGTGTACCTACACCCGTGTACGTCAGAGTCGTACCCCCACCCGTGTACGTGTCGTACCACCGTGTATGTACACCCCTGTACGTCAGAGTCGTACCCCCACCCCTGTACGTGTCGTACCACCGTGTACCTACACCCGTGTACGTCAGAGTCGTACCCCCACCCGTGTACGTGTCGTACCACCGTGTATGTACACCCCTGTATGTCAGAGCCGTACCCCCACCCGTGTACGTGTCATACCACCGTGTATGTACACCCCTGTACGTTCGAGTCCTACCCCCACCCCTGTACGTGTCGTACCCCCGTGTACCTACACCCCTGTACGTTCGAGTCCTACCCCCACCCCTGTACGTGTCGTACCCCCGTGTACCTACACCCCTGTACGTTCGAGTCCTACCCCCACCCCTGTACGTGTCGTACCCCCGTGTACCCACACCCCTGTATGTTCGAGTCCTACCCCCACCCCTGTACGTGTCATACCCCCGTGTACCCACACCCCTGTACGCTCGAGTCCTACCCCCACCCCTGTACGTGTCGTACCACCGTGTATGTACACCCCTGTACGTTCGAGTCCTACCCCGACCCCTGTACGTGTCGTACCCCCGTGTACCTACACCCCTGTACGTTCGAGTCCTACCCCCGCCCCTGTACGTGTCGTACCCCCGTGTACCCACACCCCTGTACGTTCGAGTCCTACCCCCACCCCTGTACGTGTCGTACCCCCGTGTATGTACACCCCTGTACGTTCGAGTCCTACCCCCACCCCTGTACGTGTCGTACCCCCGTGTACCTACACCCCTGTACGTTCGAGTCCTACCCCCCACCCCTGTACGTGTCGTACCCCCGTGTACCTACACCCCTGTACGTCAGAGTCGTACCCCCACCCGTGTACGTGTCGTACCACCGTGTATGTACACGCCTGTACGTCAGAGTCGTACCCCCACCCCTGTACGTGTCGTACCACCGTGTACCTACACCCGTGTACGTCAGAGTCGTACCCCCACCCGTGTACGTGTCGTACCACCGTGTATGTACACCCCTGTACGTCAGAGTCGCACCCCCACCACAACCTCCTAAGTACGGAGCGCACCCCATGCCCCAACATCACAACCGCATGTACGAGTCGTACCAAGCCACACACAAGGACAGCACCGTACAACCAAATGGCCCATGTACACACCGTACACACGCTAAAAACGCACGTACACAACCAGGACAAACCAAAACAACACAAGAATACACCATTCGAATGGCACAAAGCCACTAAACATGTCCAACAACCACTAAAATAATACATTCACTGACCTGCAACTGCCAAAAACAAACAGAGGCCCAATACACCACCACTCCTTATAACACACCCACCCAAACTTCAAACACAGCCACACCCACCAATGGACCAATAAAAAGGGCCCACACACACAAACCATGAGCCTTTGCAACAGACTCACTGCTGCCAGACACCACAGACAACCTACAGCACCATACTACAAGCTTCACCACACCTTACACTTGCACACCTTCACACAACCACCTCCACAAACACCCCCTCATCACATTCACACACACACACACCTGCACAACCACACCCACACACCCACAACCATCCACACCCCCCCCACCATCCACACACACCCCCCACCATCCACACCCACACCCCTCACCATGCCCACTAACAAGAATCCAAAGTTCAGTAACCGAGAGTTGGAGGTCCTTGTCGATGAAATCCTCAGAGTCGAGCCACAGCTCTTTGGAACATTGGTCAGACAGACCAGCATTGCAGCAAAAACAGCCATGTGGCAGACCATCATCGATGCTGTGAATGCTGTTGGGGACACCAGAAGGACCAGGCAGGAATGCCAAGCCAGGTGGTACGATCTGCGGAGGAGGGTCCGAGCCAAGATGCTGGAGGAACACAACCAGGCCAACGCCACTGGAGGAGGGCCCTCCCGCAGACCCGTACACTACCAGCCCTGGGAGGAGAGGGTGATGGCCATACAGCCGGTGGAGGCAGTCGAAGGATTAGGAGGACTCCGAGACCCGGGTGAGTACACAAACAACGCACCTCACATGGGGGGAACGTCATCCACAACCAAAATCACTAACAGGCATGCAACCACCCCAAGATATCGCATGACTCAACCACACTCCATGAACACGCACATGCCACTGCCGCCACCATGCCCCATGCACCCAGCTGGACAATGTCAAGTCACAAGCCACAGAAGACACCAACACATGACACGTTAACCCGGATGGCGGGAGGGTGGGCCCCAAAATTCACATAGTGCAACTCAGAAGCAGACAACAATGCCCTCTGCCCATATGGCCTAGGTCACAGCCAGACAAACAGTGTGTCCCCACACAGGAAAGACTCGCCAGCAAATGGCGGACGCCTTGCATCAACACATGGGGGTGAAGGCACTGTTTTGCACATGACAGCAGCTAATGAACAGCCAACATTGTGAAAGAGTGGCAGCATACACCACCACAGCAGCAGCGCAGAGACACACACTACACCCAATGGGTGCCTGGAGATTAGAAACAAACTCACATCAACAAGCCAAGGGCCACTCAAAGATCTGCTAACAGTGTGTGCCCAGGAAGCTGGGCTGAGGTGACAGAGGGTGACACACAGAGGGAGGGAGAGGGGGACAGAGAGGGAGGGAGAGGGGGACAGAGAGGGAGGGAGACACAGGGAGACGGACAGAGGGAGGAGGCTGACACACAGAGGGAGGGAGAGGGGGACAGAGAGGGAGGGAGACACAGGGAGATGGACAGAGGGAGGAGGCTGACACACGGAGGGAGGGAGAGGGGGACAGAGAGGGAGGGAGACACAGGGAGACGGACAGAGGGAGGAGGCTGACACACGGAGGGAGGGAGAGGGGGACAGAGAGGGAGGGAGAGGGGGACAGAGAGGGAGGGAGACACAGGGACACGGACAGAGGGAGGAGGCTGACACACAGAGGGAGGGAGAGGGGGACGGAGAGGGAGGGAGACACAGGGAGAGCAAATCAGCCGTGTGGTGTGTGCGAATGTCTGCTCGTCAGCAGGTAGACTGCGTGCATGTAGCCAAGGGTGGCCAGTGCCAGAACCCCCCCTCTTCTCCATGGCAAAACACAGGGCCATGTCACAACCTGTTCACGAGCACAACGACAGCTACCTGCATCATATAAGTGTGTGGATCCACTCCATGTGCACATGTACAGTGCTACACGGAAGGCGCCAATGCATGGCTCGCCACACCTGCCCACTCCACTGCTGACTGCAGTCACACTTGACGCAGCAAGTAAGACTGTGCCACACATAGTTAAAGGGGCCAAAGTGGTGCCCAAGGGACACACCCATGCACAAGTGCACTGTGAGTGGAATGCAAGACAGATCCTAATTCCAAGAGGAAATGTGCCAACTTTGAAACTGATGAAACATGGATGTTGCATGGACCAAAATTAACATTGTCTCTCTCACACACAGGTCAACGTCGTGGATCACCCCCACAAACACTGAGGGGGAAGACTCACAGGACCCGGCTCTGCAGGATGATGGAGCCACCGGCAGCGACGCCTCTCACCACTCCGTGGACGAACCCGACCCCGACCGACCTGGCCCCTCTGGTGTCCAACGACCTGCAGCACCTGCGTCAGGTACAACTGGGCCAACCACCACCTCCACTCCTGCCACATCCCAGGAGACAGCCAGGATCCCTGCCCCAACACCACAATGCAGCCAGGCTGGCCAGGAGGGACACGGTGTCCCGGGCACCCAGGAGGAGGCAGGCGACAACGCCAATGCCACCCCTCAGGGGCCCCGGAGACCCGATGTGCCCACAAGGGCAGACCAGTTGGCTGGGGAACCGGTATATTCCCATGTCCGTAACATCCTGGGCACATACCGGCAGGACACCACGGGCATGGCCCAGGTTGTGTCCATCCTCGAGGAGATCAAGACCCAGCAGGCCAAGCAACATGCCTGTCTACTGCAACACCAACGGAGGATGGAGGACAGACAGGCTGAGCAAGTGACGGTGTTCCAGGGGATTCACAATACACTCCGTCGGATGGCCGACAACATGGGCAACCCTCCCTGTGCCAGAAGGCGGAGAACATCCCCACCCACAGGGAGGGATCAGGAGGAGGAGGAGACATCCGACGGAGCATCCAAAACATCGTCACGGCCTGCTTCTGAGGGTCCCCGCAGGAGGCCGGGTCGTCCACGGAAAGGACCATGAGGGTCGGCGCTACATCACCATCTCCCAGGACACCTGGCCTGGCACCTGGCCCACTGGAGCAACAGAATCACAGCATCAAGAGACATTCTCTGCCACATGGCCCTGCTGGTCACTCTCTGACCAATGTTGACAAAGACTGTGGCATGGACTCTGAGGATTTCCAATGGCAAGGACACCAACTCCCCTACTGAACTTTGGATTCCAAACTCCCGGAAAGCCCCTCACGTTATACCCCCCCCCCCCACAAAAATAAAATATCACACCATGAAGAGAAGATGCCTGCTGGTTGCATTATTACCTTACATGTGTCTTGTAAAGTCTAAACATGCCTGAGTTCTCTTTTGACTTCAACCATCCACACCCTGGGGCCTGAGTCTGGCACAGGACACACGGGTCACAGTGTATTAGGCAAGACAGACATGGAGCACCATACACACCCGTGATGGGCCCAACCAGCTGAGGGGGTGGCCGCACAACCGTGCTGACAGACACATTGAGTACAGCAACAGTCATTCGCAGAGGTCAGGGATCCTGTCCAGTGTCCTGGGGGGCACCCAGGTATGTGTAGACAGGTGGCAGAACCATGTCCTGCAAGCTTGAGTCCGGTGGATGCAGAGAATGGGGGCCTGGCCAACGTTGGATGCATGGGGATGGCACATGTCACAATACCCACACAGTCATGGACATCATGCACAATACACAGTCTCAGCCCACACACACAGCTTGCATCTTGCTACTCGACACATCGACACATAGCCACTATCCGGGAAAACCATGCCAGACATGCTGGATGCACCGTGGCAACACACCAGCATTGACTGAGAAGAGGCACCTTGGAGGCATAGGGACACCTTTATTAGTCATGTTTTCGGGATTGCAGAGGCAACTTGAATTACACATGAACACTTCTTGTGGAGTAACATGTGGGTCCAACACTGGCACCCCCCTTCTGCAGCACAAATGCGTGTTAGCCATGGAACAGGCACACAATTGTCGGCTAACAGCTAAACACCCACAGCTGCTCATGGAGAGACTGCCATACACCATTGATCCGCTGATGTAGAAGTCCCACACCATGTCAAGCCAATGCAAACCATATGTGTCCGAGGGCAGTGTTACACACATTGATGCCATCATCACAATCCACTATCCCATCACTGATGACTGTCAACCAGTCAGACCATCTATTCAGGTGTACACAGCTGCATGTCGTGTCCCATGGTGATGCTACATGTCTGCAGAGGAACCAAACATCGACAGGGGCAGTGTGCATACATCGTGAACACCTGCCACACCCAATACACCCCTGATGCATCCCTTACCCTAAGGAGACTTCCAAACTTGTCCGTGCGTGTAACGCTGAGTCAGCACACCATGACGTGTCCATGAGGAATAGCAGTGCCACAACAATGCAACCAGCAGAAGCCATGCGCAAGTACCTGGGCAAGAGAGACACACAAGAAGTCAGCCACAAAAAACACAGCCACTTGCATGTGCATGAACTCGACACATGTATGGATGACAACATGCTAGGTCACAATTATGACTGGGGAAATACAACCATCACTGCCACCATCACTCCAGTGACACACCCACACACACCTCTGACTCACGTGCCTTACATGCAGGTGGAGACACACATCACAACACATGCCACACGTGGAGCAATGTGTGCACACTCAGACACTGGTACTCACCACTAAGCAAAGAAGTCGCGTATGAGCCGAGTCCGGATGTCCTCCTGCGGCTCCACATCCTCCACATCACTAGCCCCATTGCCAAGCCCTTCGTCCTCCACGGGTGGATGGTCCTGATCATCTTGATCCAGGATGAGTGGCACAGCTTTCTCAACTGCCATGTTGTGCAGCATGCAGCAGACCATGAAGATTTTGCAGACCTTCGCAGGGGCATATGGGAGCGCGCCGCCGGACTTGTGGAGGCACCGAAATCGGCTCTTCAGCAGGCCAAACGTCCTCTCTATCACTCGCCTTGTCCGGCCATGGGCGGTGTTGTAGCGGAGCTGGGCCGGCGTGATGGGGTTGCGGAGAGGTGTGAGCAGCCATGGCATGTTGGGATAGCCAGCGTCCCCTACATGGGAAGCACATGGACATCGTTAGAACTGGTGAAGCCGTCGTGCTGGTAGGCTATGCTAAATACAGGACAGACAGACTGTACCCACCAACAACACATGCTCGTTCGTTGCGCAGCTGCATCATCATTTCAGGCATCCTGCTACGCCTCATGATGTAGGCATCGTGTGCTGATCCTGGAAAACGAGCACAGACATGTGAAATCACCATGTTGGACAGACACACCACAAGGGCATTGATGGAGTGGTAGTGCTTCCGATTGCGGTACGCTACCTCCCGTGCGTGTGGTGGTACCAAAGCTACATGTGTACCATCTATGGACCCAATGACATGGGGCATCCCTCCCAGGGCATAGAACTCACGCTTGACACCAGTCAACATTTCAGGGGTTGGGAACTTGATGAAGTCATCCAGGTGAATCAACATGGCCTCTAAGAAATCATGCAGCACACGGCAGAACATGCTCTGGGACATGCCACCAACATGAGCTATGGTATTTTGAAAGGTACCCGTGGCTAGAAAATGTAGGGCTGCCATTATTTTCAGCTTGGGTGTCAGTGCCGTAGGATACCTGTGCAGCGGTTGCAGGTGTGGTGCCAGTCTCGCCGTCAACTCCAGAATCAACGGTTGGGGGAAGCGGTAGCACCGGACACAATCATTCTCCCGCATGGCAGCCAAGTCCGGAATAGCTCGGGGAAGAGGCGGCGCTCTGCAGGAATTTGGAAGTGACAAGGAAGAGTGAGTGCCCCACAACAACAAATAATTTGTAATGAGCACATGTTAATCTGTCTATACACATATGCTACATACGGAGTCAGGTATGTGCCACATGCCCTGGACACGTATGGCTGGCAGGTGACACTCCTACCAAGACCCAGCTACACACGGAGATTGTGAACCTCCACATGCCATGCCATGGGATTAGCTGTGTCCCAGTGCAAGTGAACAGCCAGACGCAACACAGGAGTTACATACACCCACATCATCAGCAGAAGTAGGATGTCGATTGCAGAGACTGGTAGCGGAACACTAGAGACACAGGTCACATGACATTACACTAGGACAGCCCACACACCTTGCCATGAAGGTGCACATGTAATGACTCACCACACATTCATAGAGAGGATGCAGACATGTCCTTGTCACGCTAATCCGTGTCCCATGCATACATACGCACCTCACATCCGATACCACATGTGGCATGGTGTGCGGAACAGTGTCCAATGTCAATCTACACACATACACATGTTGGTTGCTGCAACAGCTGCAGCTTTTGAGGGTGCTCCAACATCAACCTAATGGGAACCCCCCACACATACATGACATAGTCACATCGTGCACCGTGGGTAGTGACAAGTCAGGTGTGGTAACCCCTGTTCCGGCCATCAGGGGACATTTGCGTGTGTTGGTGTCCATGCCATGCCAGTGACGCTCATCCCCAGTGTGCAGTACGACATGCACACATGTCAAAGGAGTGAAGGGCATGCCTGGCACACATTGCACCATCACACATTACATCTGTACACATCTCATCATACATCTGGTGCCTTCTCCACTCAGGAGTTATGTTCCACATCACAGCCTGTCACACCTGTGCCCCACACATGTAGTACTGCCCAGACAATGCCTTGATGTCCATCCATGGACAAGTATGTCAGCCCTATTCCTTCCTGTGTGCTGCCTGTCACCACTGTGATGTGTGAAAACCGCCGTACTGCTGCTAAGAGGGCCTGTGTACGTTCCATTATCACTATGGGAGTGCTGCCGTATGTGTACCCATAGTGATAGTGAGCGTACGCACACGTGTACGGTCCGTATCACTATGGGTACGCATACGCGAGAACACCCATGGTGGTATGGACCGTACACACGCCTGTACGCTCACTATCACTATGAGTACGCATACGCGTGGACACCCAGAGTGATAGTGAACGTAGGCACGCGTGTACGGGCCATTGCAATGCATTTGGGGTGCCCTAGGGCCCCGGAACGCACCGTACCTGTGTGTGAAGCTTCAAATTACATAGGGGACACATGAGAAACAAGTATTAAGGCCTACATGCATGCTGGTTGTCATGGAGACCAAGTTCAAAATTTGAATTTGTTCAGGAAGCTGCACGGCAGAATTCAGTTGGATTAAATCTACTTTGTTGCAATGTGTTTGTGGGGCTGACATCATGTAGGACAAAAAAACAGATAGAGAACCCACAGACTGCTAGGTTTGAAGGGATTGGAGGAAACATAGGATGCAAATGTGAGTGACCAATCACTCTGTACTCCTGTGCATGAGATGGGCCAGCAAGGCAGATATAAGGCAGCAAGGTCCCATGAGGGAGCACTTGCCTGCACATCTCTGTATTCCACGACCCAGCTGCTGCTACTGATTCCCTGGAACCATGTCAAGGGCTGTGGAGAGGTCACAGCCATTCACCCCGGAGGAGAACATGGCTTTGGTGGATGTGATCCTCCCACAGTACCACATGCTGTACGGGCGACCAGGTTATCAGGTGAGTGCAGTGTCCCCTGGCACAGACTGTGTCCCTTTTGAGTGACTGTGACTTCTGCCATTGTGTCCAGGTGTGACACACATGCTATGTACTGTAGGCGGGGTCCCAGGGGGGGGGAATGCCTGATGTCTCCCAGCAGTGCCCTGAGACAGGAGGGGTGGGGGCCTATCACTCCCAGCAGTGCCCAGAGACAGGAGGGGTGGGTGCAGAGTCCTCCCAGCAGTGCCCAGACACAGGAGGGGTGTGTGCAGAGTCCTCCCAGCAGTGCCCAGAGACAGGAGGGGTGTGTGCCTATCACTCCCAGCAGTGCCCAGAGACAGGAGGGGTGGGTGCAGAGTCCTCCCAGCAGTGCCCTGAGACAGGAGGGGTGGGGGCCTATCACTCCCAGCAGTGCCCTGAGACAGGAGGGGTGGTTGCAGAGTCCTCCCAGCAGTGCCCTGAGACAGGAGGGGTGGGGGCCTATCACTCCTAGCAGTGCCCTGAGACAGGAGGGGTGGGGGTGATGCACAGTGTGAGCCTGGATCATTGATTGTGTAGTTGCCCTCATTCCACCTGTGTCCTTTCAATGGCACGTACTGCTTTTTGCCTTCCCCCAGAGGATCATGTCCCTATGACAAAGGTGCAATGCGTTGGATGCATACTAGGCCTTGTTGTAAACAGCGAATGTGTTTTAATCTGTGTCCCTGTGACATGTGCCAGGTGTATTGATGTAGTGTCACTTGTCCATCCTCACAGGTAGACGCCTCTGCCAAGGAGCAGATATGGCTGGACGCCCTCAGCGCCGTGAGGAGTGCGGATGGTCGGAAGCGGCGCCTGTCCCAGGTGAGGAAACGCTGGCAGGATATCCGGTGCTGGACGCGGAGGATCGCACGGGTCCTGCTGGGGGACTCACCTGAGAGCCATAAGAACCGCGGGCGCCGCCGTCTCTCCCACATCCAGAAACGTGTGCTGGCGGTGGTCTTTCCTGACTTGGACAGGCGCCTACAGGAGATGCAGCAGCCGGAAGGGGGTAGGTACATGTGTGTGTTTGTTGTGTATCACCAGCATTTGTAAGTGCACTGTTCCATGGATACACTTCCATGGTTTATGGTGCTGTGCAGATCCTGTTACCCACAGTGTTGCAGGGCTCTCCTGCCTCCCTTCCCCACCTTGCAATGTGTTCCCTGGTCTCTGTGTAGTCACTCCATCACAAAGTTATGTAGCCTGACACCTTCTCCAAGTGTACAATGCCTGCAGCATCATGTGTGGGGGTGGTGTGTGACAGGTTTAGTGACCTTGCCTGTGCCCTGTCCAGTTCTGGACTTGTGGGTTCCATGTCAGTTGGCACTAATGCTGATTCCAGACATGGGAGTTAATCTCTCGAGTGCGAGGCCTTCCAGCAGGCATGTCCCATGTGGTGGCCTGTGACATGATGTGCATGATAGTGCGTTACGCATAGTGCAGGGATGTTAGCGTGT
The DNA here is from genome assembly GCF_964204655.1 of Triturus cristatus. Taxonomy (NCBI): domain Eukaryota; kingdom Metazoa; phylum Chordata; class Amphibia; order Caudata; family Salamandridae; genus Triturus; species Triturus cristatus. The sequence goes on along the minus strand of NC_140589.1, from coordinate 1,456,291,963 downwards.
GTTGCAGTCATTCCCATTCAGGAGCATGGAGTTGTGTGGCCACTACTGTCCCCAGGGGCATATTTTCCTAGGTATCATGTCTGTAATCCGAGAATGTCGACAATCTCTGTGTCTACAGCATAGGTTGTGCTCTGTGCCATTGTCCCCTGGCCCCATGTATATTGACGTGAGATGTATTACAAGTGTCCACTGTACAGCCTGACCTGATTTTCCTATTACATACTCACGGTGGCCATTGCCTTTGTGTCTTGTTGCAATCATCTGATGATGCCCATTTGTACATGATAATTTGGACAGCCGCACCTTGGGTAGTTTGTGTGCAATATTGAAGTATTGCATCCCATGTGTATTTCACCCTGACTAAGAGATGTAAGTGCTTCCTGTGTCTCCACAGATTTGTCTCATGTAGGGGGTGGGTGGTGCGGGCATGGCCTACATGTCAAGACCTGTCATCTCCTTGCTAGGACTGGCCAGTGTGTGATGTTTGTCTGGACATACACTCAAGGTGCATTGTGCCAGGCAGGGTGGGCATGTTCTCAGTATTACCTATGCTGCATGTGCCTCTAGTACCTGCCTATGGTCCCTGCTCATCCCTATTTCCTGCCACGCTGTGTGGTGCAGATGCAGTGCTGGATTGTCCCCAGGGCCTTGCTCCTCAGTCAAATTTCCATGTCATCTCATTTGCTATTGTGTCATGCTCTCCATAGTTTTTCCATGGCATGGTGGGTCACACAACTGTCTTGCAGGGCCTACATATGTACCTTGTTTTGTAGTTGTAACTCTTCCTTTGTTTCAGGCTATGCACTGTGACCTAAGTAGATTTGACTCATGTGACATATGTATACAGGTGTATGATTAATTTCTGTCTCTTCACCCTGCCCACAGCATCGTCGGGGGACACAGAGGGAGACATGGACACAGACGGCGCGGAGGGACCGAGCACCAGTGCCAGCGGTGGCATTGTGCCTGGCACTTCGAGTGGGACAGAGGCGGAGGAGAGTGAACCCGGGGACCTGTCGACTGGCACAACAGAGTATGAAGCTGACGGGTCCGAGGATGATCTCTCCGAGTGGGCGGTGGCTGCACCACCATCTGACAGCAGCCCTACATCTCGCACCGCCCCCTCCATTGGCATCAGCCGCCTCCCACTTGCTCGTGTCCCTTCCCAACGTGCCCGGTCCCCACATGTCTCCTTCCTGCCAGGCACCGCACCCCCTGCCCCTGTCTCCACTGCTGCCGCCAATGCTGAGTCTGTGGACATCCAGCGGCAGTTGCAGATTGGTCAGACTGCGATCCTTAATGTCCTCCATGGCCACAGCCAGGTCCTCAACAACATGGAGGCATACTTGGAGGGCATTCATTCATCGCAGGCTGACCAACGCAACTTGCTGAGGTCCATAGACTCCACACTGACTGCAGCAGTGGGCCTCCTGCAGCGCTACGTCCCACCCCCTACCCCTGATCCTTCCACAATTCCCACTCCCATGCCTGTCCCACATACACACAGACGTAAGCATGCACCCACCACAACAGACACAGGCACCACACCAGCAGGGAAGGTCCGCCGCACACCTCCTGACACGCACACACAGGGTGAAGTAGGCACACCCACTGGGTCGGGGGGCAAACGTGTGACACGCAGCCAGAGTGGGAGTCCGCATTCCACCCAATCCACTCCCTCCAAATCCCCTCCCCTCAGCTCTCCTGGCCACATCTCCCCCAAAGACTCCTTCATGGCCGTTCTGTCCCTGAGCCCCACAGTGACACCACCCCGCAAGCGGTCAAGGAAGTCCCCGGTCAGGGTGCTTGAGTCCCCCCCCCTGTCCACACCCTCCCCCAGTGGTGCTGCGACCCATCCCTCTGACCCCCCCCCCCTCCTTGGGGCCTGTGGTTCCTTCGGGTGCAGGGGAGACCCTGGAGGACCTTGCCAAGGTGTGCAGCGCGCTCCTAGAATCCGCCTTTTGCCCTGCCCCACCCCCTGTGGTGGAGTCCTCCATCCCTGCACCCACGTCACATACCCTTTGCCCTCCTGTCCCTGCGGTGCCTGTTCATTCCCCCCCACTTGATGCCCTCACCCCTGTGGAAGACAACGGCTTGTAACTGTGCAGGCAAGCTAGGGGACACGCATCGCACTGTGTCCCCCATCCAGCTGTGACTCCTGGACTGCCCTATGGGCTTTGTAAATATTGAACTTCCTACATACCAGTTTTTGGATCATGCTGAATAAAGCTATTTATTTTTTGCCCTTGGAACACTCCTGCTTTGCTGGCATTGCTGTCGGTGGAGCTGCTACATGGTTGTGGGTGGTGTTCATGTGTTGGGTGTGTGGGAAATGTAGTAGTGTGCTGCACATAGGGGGGACCATGGGATCTGTGTGCCATCACACGGTGTTAGCTAGCTTTCTCAATTAATGTAAGCAGTTGCTGCATGTTGCAATTGTCCCAAGGTGTTTTCCTTCCTCTGTGTACCCTGACATCTTCCCTGCAGGGTGTTCCCAATATTTAGCGCCGAGCTGTGTGTACATTAGCTGGGTGTGTGATGGACTCCTTCAACTTTGCACATGCATGCTGAGCCATTCTCCACCTGCATCATTCGTGGCATCCTTGGTAGTCATTGTACTTGTGTATGTGGACTATTGACATGACTTCATGTGTACATGTTTTCGTTTTGGCCCTATGCATGCGTATACTTCCAGCCTCGCACACATGTGGTACATGTACTGCAGGGTCTTTGTGCACCTGACTGACATTTGTGGGCATGGTATCTGTGCCTACTCCACCCTTTGCGTTCCATGGGCACTGCTGGGAGTGATAGGCCCCCACCCCTCCTGTCTCAGGGCACTGCTGGGAGTGATAGGCCCCCACCCCTCCTGTCTCAGGGCACTGCTGGGAGGACTCTGCACACACCCCTCCTGTCTCAGGGCACTGCTGGGAGGACTCTGCACACACCCCTCCTGTCTCAGGGCACTGCTGGGAGTGATAGGCCCCCACCCCTCCTGTCTCAGGGCACTGCTGGGAGTGATAGGCCCCCACCCCTCCTGACTCTGGTCACTGCTGGGAGTGATAGGCCCCCACCCCTCCTATGTGTCTATGTCTATGTATTGGTTTTTGTAAGGCGCGCATATCACCCAAAGGTCTCATAGCGCCGACAGATGTTCAGATGGTAAGGTAGGAGGCAAGCAGAGTTAAAATAGCCATGTCTTTAAAAGTTTGCGGAATTTCTGATGGCTGGGTTCAAGTTTTATGTGCAAAGGTAGAGTATTCCAGCTTTCTGGGGCAATTTTGGAGAAGGATCTATCTCCATTTTTGACGGTTCGTACTTTGGGGACCGCTAGGAGGTGAAGACTGGACGATCTAAGTGTTCTAGCAGGGCGGTAGTTCATCAATTTTTTTGCTAGGTAGGCAGGACCATTGCCGTTCAGGGATTTATGGACTAGGCAGCACATTTTAAACTTAATACGTTTTTTGATGGGGAGCCAGTGAAGCGTCTTCAGACAGGGGGCAGAGGAGGTGCGGGAGGGTAGATCGAGGGCCATTCTGGCTACTGTATTCTGAAGAACCTGTAATTTATTTAGGAGGTTCTCATTGATGGAGGCAAAAAGAGCATTGCCATAATCCAAGCGACTAATGATTAGTCCCTGGATTAATGGTAGGCGAGAGGACAGAGGAATCCACTTAAAGATTTTCTTTAGGTTGCGCAGGAGACCGAAGCTGGTATGAGAGATGTTATTAATGTGTTCTGTCAAGGTAAGCTTATTGTCTAGCATTATGCCCAGGTTGCGGGCTGCTGGTTTAGGAGGAGGACAGGCACCCAACGGTGCTGGCCACCATTCGTCGGACCAATGCTTGTGAGCATTGCCAAAGAGCATGATCTCCGTCTTAGACGCATTCAGTAGAAGATAGTTCTCTGTCATCCAGTCCTTAACTGCTAGCATGCAATTTTGGAATCTCGATTTGGTGTCGGTTGCGTTTGGTCCCAGGGTAATAAGGATTTGAGTGTCGTCAGCGTAAGACACGGTCTCAAATCCGTAGGCTTTAATTAATCTTGCAATGGGAGAGACATAAAGATTAAAAAGCGTGGGGCTCAAAATAGAGCCCTGGGGCACACCTTTGTCTGCTTCCTGATTGGCAGATGAAAATTTGCCAATCTGAACCTTTGAGGTACGTCCGGTTAAGTAGCTTTTGATCCATGCCAGGGCTGAGCCCTCGACACCAACCTCAGTCAGCCGTTCTATCAGAATGCTGTGTGAGATGGTGTCGAAGGCTGCGGATAGGTCTAGTAATATTAAAATGGCTGATTGTTTGGCATCCAGTGCCAACTTGATGTTATCGACTGTTTCAAGTAGGGCTGTTTCGGTGCTATGGAATGCCCTAAAGCCAGACTGGGAAGGATCTAGAATTTTGTTGGACTCAAGGTGTTTAATGAGCTGAGTATTAATTAGGGATTCCATGACCTTGCCAAACAGCGGAAGCAGCGAAATGGGCCTGTAATTCATAGGAAGGGACGGATCGGCAGAGGGCTTCTTCAGGATAGGTCTGACGATGGCTTCTTTCCAGTGTGAGGGGACCGTTGAGTGAGCAAGTGAAAGATTAAAAATTTTAGTTAAGTGAGGTACCAAGATGGGCGCAATTTTAGATAGGAGGAGAGAAGAGGCTGGATCAGCAGGGGAGCCTGACTTAATTCTGTTCAGGGTGTTAGCGACTTCTTCATCCGTAAATAAGTGGAATTGGCTAAGGGTTGTGATGGGAACCGGCAAGGATATATTGACGGGTGAGTCAGGTGAGGAAGTAGAAACATTGGGGTTAGTGAATGATTTGTAAATATCGTTTATTTTATTGTAGAAAAAAGACGAAAGGGTGTTAGCCCATTCCCGGGACTCATTTGTGACAGGTTGACAGGTTAAGGGGTTGGAGAACTCTTTTACTATTTTATGGAGTTCTTTGTGCGAATTAGCGGCCTGGTCTATCCTATTCCCCAGATAGGCTTTTTTGGCTAGCGCTATACCGCTCATATATTGGTGGTGAAATTTTTTATAATGAGACCTGTCACTGGGGTCTTTGGTGCGGCGCCACTTGCGTTCGTGGGCTCTAACAGCCAGTTTCATGGTCTTCAGTTCAGCAGTAAACCACGGGGACATTTTATTAGGACATCTCTTAAGTTTATTGGGGGCGATTATGTCGAGAGTAGCAGTGATGGCTTGTTCTAACTCGATGGCTGCCAGGTTAGGGTCATTGAGCATTTCCGTGGGAGGGGGGGAAAAATGGGAGGAAAATGCTGCGGAGTTAATCCTGTTCCAAGGTCTACTCAGGATAGAGTTTTTGCTGGGTTGGGGAATAGGTGAGGTAAGTTGAATCTGAAAATGAATTTGAAAATGATCAGACCAAAGGACGGGTTCAGAACAGACAATCGTTATTTTACTGGAGTTAGTGAAAAGGAGGTCTAGTGTGTGCCCGGCAGAATGGGTGGGGCCGGTTACTAGCTGGTCAAGGCCTAACGCATTCATACTGGAGATGAGCTCGACGGTGTAAGGGTCTTGTGCAAGTTCAGTGTGATGGTTAAAATCGCCTAATAGGAAGAAGTTGGTCGAGGATAGAGCATGAGAGGCGATAGTTTCCGTAAGTTTATTTACGAAATTAGCTTTAGTTATTGGAGGTCTGTAGAGGAGGGCTCCTTTCCAGGCTTCTTTGTTCCCGAGCGTTACCGTAAAAGTACAGATTTCACCCCATTCGGCGGTAAGTGAATTGACTAGGTGAAGCTTGATGTTGTCTCTGTATACGATGGCGATTCCACCACCTCTTTTGTCTGGCCTATCCAGTCTGGAGATTTTATATTCCTGGGGGAGGGCGGTTGCAATATCTGGCAGTGAGGACTCTGACAGCCAAGTTTCTGTAATAAAGAAAAGGTCGGGCTTATCAGAGTCTAGGAGTGACCAGATTTCCAGGGCGTGTTTGGGAAGGGATCGAACATTGCAGTATAAACAGGAGAGGTACATCGGTGTGACAGGAAGGGGTATCCTGGTGGTAAGAGCGTTTACAGGGCGTTTTCCCCGAGTGCCTGACTCTGGGCACTGCTGGGAGGACTCTGCACACACCCCTCCTGTCTCAGGGCACTGCTGGGAGGACTCTGCACACACCCCTCCTGTCTCAGGGCACTGCTGGGAGTGATAGGCCCCCACCCCTCCTGTCTCAGGGCACTGCTGGGAGTGATAGGCCCCCACCCCTCCTGTCTCAGGGCACTGCTGGGTGTGATAGGCCCCCACCCCTCCTGTCTCAGGGCACTGCTGGGAGGACACTGCACACACCCCTCCTGTCTCAGGGCACTGCTGGGAGTGATAGCCCCCCACCCCTCCTGTCTCAGTGCACTGTTTGGAGTGATAGGCACCCACCCCTCCTGTCTCTGGGCTCTGCTGGGAGGACTCTGCACACACCCCTCCTGTCTCAGGGCACTGCTGGGAGGACTCTGCACACACCCCTCCTGTCTCTGGGCTCTGCTGGGAGGACTCTGCACACACCCCTCCTGTCTCTGGGCTCTGCTGGGAGGACTCTGCACACACCCCTCCTATTTCACAATATGTACGCTCATGACATACACGGATGTGGGTAGGCTCCATGCATTCGAGGTGAGGGTACGGGTCGTACTTACACTGTTGGAGTGGGGGTACGCTCCATGAATACGAGGTGAGGGTACGGGTCGTACTTACACTGTTGGGATGGGGGTACGCTCCATACGTCCACGGGTGAGGGTACGGGTCGTACTTACACTGTTGGGGTGGGGGTACGCTCCATGAATACGAGGTGAGGGTACGGGTCGTACTTACACTGTTGGGGTGGGGGTACGCTCCATGAATACGAGGTGAGGGTACGGGTCGTACTTACACTGTTGGGGTGGGGGGTATGCTCCATGAATACGAGGTGAGGGTACGTGTCGTACTTACAGTGTTGGGGTGGGGGGTACGCTCCATACGTACGCGGGTGAGGGTACGGGTGAGGTTCCGTGAGAATCGTAATGGCACTTTTTGGGTGTGTTCGAATATGGACGAGTTTGGTATCTACGAACCGCAAATGACGAGTTTAGTGGGTGTACGCGTTTTTGCTATGCTACTATGTACGGTTCGTCTCATTCCTGGGTATGTCCATCTGAACCCTCGGGTTCCATTTTAGATACGGCATCCATTTTGTTTCTTGCCCTCAAGTAGCCAGCGAACGGACACTGTCCGCTTCGTGACCCTGGGATTCCCAAGCTTTCGTGGAGGACACGTGTTCTTTTGAAGGTGTCTTTATGATGAGGGGGATGACACGGCAAGGGCAGATGGCCCCGCTCGAGGCTCCTCTTGCCGTGCCAGTCTATTGTTTCAGTCATGCATGCATTAGGCACGAGTCCTTTCATCCTGCAATCAAGTTTCCGTTATTGCTCTCTACACTCTATTTCAATCTGTTGTGCATCCTTGTTTTTCCTTTGCATCTGCTCCTGTCCCTTCTCCTAATTCGTTTACAGTTAGAATGGAATGTGCTTAATGTGGGGATAATGTGCTTTTACAGTTGGGAACCGGCAATGCTGCTGTAATTATGTTCCGGGTTTCTGAAACATGGATGCGACCCTTTTGAAGTTTACTGTGGGAACTGAGTTGTAACCTTTTGTTCGCCATGCTGTGCAATGTCGAAAATGTGTATAAAAGGAGCGATCCACTTGTGCAATTTGAAGCAGTCTCTCAGAACCTACACGTTGTGTACTTCTTGCGATTTCTGTATCCCTGCAGTAAATAAACGCTGATCTTTGACGCCGCAGGAAGTGTCCCGTGTCTCTGTGTTTTGTACGCCGGAACAGGTAACCCACAAAGGTTTCAGGTGTTGTCCCCTGGCACCGCTGGGCCTAGAATAGCCCAGTCCTTCAGTTGGCGCCCAACGTTGGGCGACATCAGCGGTACCGGTCCAAAGCCCGACGATCGTGAGGAACTTCGTGTGAAATCTCCTAGGGAAGGTGCACCCCGCTTCATCGATCCAGTTGTCGAAATAAGTGGCCCGAAGACTTTTCCAGCGAAGATTCCCGCCTCCTGACGGCTGCGACGGACTGATGCCCTGACTGTCGACCTGTTTTGGCACCTGGCGTAGTCCTTTGTACGGCGAGACGATAGACGGGCCTTCCTGGTGACGCCATTGCTCTTTCAGTTAAGTATTTGTGGGTCGCTCCCAGTGTTCTTGGTTAAACTTGGTTGTTTGCATGGTTCCATTGCATTTGTGGTTCTTAGTTGTTGGGTTTTATTTGACGATTGCAATTGCCAAAAACCGAGGGTCTTGCATTTTTGCAAGGACATCGTAATTCGATAGCCCTTGAAGTTTGTAAACTCGGTTAGTGTGCACGATGCCTGGCCGTAGTACTTTGTTTGGTTTCTTTAAATGTTGCAGCACGGATTCCCGATTAGAGGATTCATGTCCGATACCTCCAGTTGGAACTCCAATTTATGAGCTCTATAGTCGCCACGGGGTAGGTCCTATCGTATATAATGAATATTGGATTTGTTACACTAAAAATGATGGTGTTCTTAGTTGGCCATCACATGGTAGTTTTGAAACTGCAATATTAGATAATCTTGAAGCTAAATTGTTTAAGAAGAAAGCTAGGCCGGCCATGTTTGATTCCTTTTGGTTATGGCGTAAAGAAGCCAAGCAGAAAGAAATTAAACAGATTAAGAAAAATAAGAGAGAAGGTGTTATTGTGGTGATGCAAAATGCAGAACAGTATCAGCGAGACAAAGACGAGAAGGAGCAGGAAGTTTCTGCTAGACTGCATCATATGGCGGTGGATAAATGTTATCCGGTTTTGCCGTCTAGTTCTGATCAGACGGGAGAAGAAGCGGTAGAGGATTCATTATTGTCTTATCTATTGAAATCACCACCTCCCTATGCACCAGATACTGTGGGTCCTGTGATTCCTCCTGTTCCTCAACCCGTTGTTCTGGTGGCTGCTGGTCAGCCTGTTGTTCCTCCTGTTCTTCCGAATCCCCTTGTGCCACAAATTGTTCATCCTCCTTTACCCGCTCTTTTTCCTACTGCTCCTTTGCCAGTATCTCATCAGCCCAATCTTGCTACTACTCCCGTTATCCCGACTACCGCTACTGCTTCTACGTTTACTCCTACTGTCGTTGCTCCTGTGCTTCCTTCTTCTTCCCCTTCCGTTCGTAGTCGTATATTTAATGCTGTCGCTAATCTCTATTCTCCACTTTTTGGGCCGATACTCGGGTCCGATCTTTCCGATGTCTCTCAGAGGCACAGTCAAATTCCTGATGGTAGGGAACGTGAGTCGTTAGTGAAAATGGCGCGTAAATGGATTAGGCATCCTGTGAAGTACAGTTCGCGTATAGTTTTTGAGACGTTTTCTCAGTTCAATGAGCCCACACAAAGATTCGTGTTTGAGGAAATGTGTAAATTCTTGAGAGAAGAGTGGGATAATGAGGAGGTAGACAATGTACCGCCCGAGATCACTGAACTTCAGAATCAGTTTTCGAATGGTATGATTGTGGGTGGTAATGTCCGACGTGCTTTAGAGCGTCTGTTATCTTTTCGATCTACGGTATAACTTCGAGCATTGTTTAAGGACGACACTGAGGAGCGGACGGCTCAACCTGGTCAGTATCCTATGCGGGAAGTTCCCCCAGTATGGATGCCAGGTGATCCTGCTGCTAATCCTGTTGTTCCACCACACTTTCAGAGAGTTTGGATACACCTCCCATGGAAGCGATCGGAAGTTTTGCAGGTAAAGCAAACTTTGCCTGACCCCCGCAAAAATCCTGCAGGTTATTACAAGGAGTTATCCCAATTAGTGGATGCTACTGTTATGAACCTTGCCGATATCGACATGTTGTTTGGTAACGTAGTCCCTCAACCGATTTGGGCGAAAATCCGTCAAGAGAATCACGCAGCTGAGTTAGGCGGTGATTGGGCTGCTCTTGCGGCGGCTGACGGACGGCAGGTTGGTGGGGCTAAACCTGAACAGATCATTGAGAATCTGCCCCAGAGGATAATTACACTCATGAAGACACTTATGCCAGCAATACGTGTTAATTGGGACAAATTGTCTGCGTGCAAACAAAAGAAGGGCGAGAGTGTCTCCGATTTCTTTACGAGATTTGAGGAGGCATTTATTGATCATAGTGGTCAGGATATGAGCTCTGAGGGAGGTCAGCGATTGTTCGTTGATAAATTTGTATCGAATTTGTTGCCTGAACTAAGCAATAAATTGAAGAATTCTGAAAGTTCGTGGGCCGTTTCTACCACTGCTCAGATATTGGCCACGGCCCAGTACTACGAAAATAGAGAGAAAGAAGAAAGCGAGCGCGCAGATAAGAAAACGAAGGATCTTAAAACTAAGGTCTTATTGCAGCAAGCGTATCCTCCGCGCTTGAATCAAACTGACTCGCAACAGCCGAATCGATTACAATCGCAGTTTTCTAGATCGCAGTTGTGTACTGACTCCTCTACACCTCGCTCTACGTTAGGGTATAATCAATGCGCATATTGAAGGGGTGAGGGCCATCTGAAGTTTAATTGTCCAGTTTTGCGTGACCGAAACAATGGTGTTTCGGCTCGAGGAGGTCGTAGTGGTCCTCAACAAGCGTCACGTGGTAGAGGTCGTGGTGTTACTCAGAATCAGACTGGGCGTTTTGCTACTTCATCAGACTCGCAAAATTGCTTTGATCGGCGCGATCCCTCTTCTGGTAGATCTGCGCAGTATCATGTGGATGACTATTATGTTGAGCATGATGTTGATGCTGACGGTAATTACTAGGACAGCCATAGACAAGGAGAGGGAGTAGTATCAGTTCCGGTTGATCAGAGAGGGCCTTATGTCGCAGTTGCCACATCGTGCGTAGTTGAGCCTTTTCTGTTGGACACTGGTGCAGCGAAAAGTTCCATCATGCATTCGAAACTCCCTGGCGCGCCTTTGTCTGGCTTAACGAACGTTTCCGTTGGATTCTCTGACGCCCCTGTTAGCAATCCAGTTTCTAGCCCTTTGCCCCTTACAATTGGGTCTCGTGAGTTAGAGGCTCCTTTGATTCTGACTACTGGTTGTGGTGAGAATCTTTTGGGCCTGGATTTGTTGAAACGGTTATATGCGACTTTGTAGTGTTCCCCTGCGGGAGTGGAGCTTACTTTGGGTCAGAGAGTGATCTCTCCTATGTATTTGTCGACTGATAAGCTCCCACCGGAATTGAGTTCTCTTCCTAAGTCTTTGTGGGCAACAGGTCCCAATGATGTGGGCCTGCTGGATATACCACCTTATGTTGTTCAATTGAAATCCAACGTGCGACTGCCACGCATTCCCCAGTATCGTATCTCTCTTGATGGAGAACGAGCACTATTAGCGATCATTTACGATTTGATCGATAAAGATGTCATTGAGGAAACTCGGGGTAACGTGTGTAATAGTCCTGTGTTACCTATTTTGAAACAAACTGATCCATCCAAGCCTCCTGTGTATCGTTTTGTTATTGATTTAAGAGAGGTAAATAAGATTGTCATTCCACAGTTCCCCGTGGTGCCTGACATTACAGCTTTGCTGACTCTGATTCCAGCTTCTGCATCATGGTTCTCGGTAATTGATCTGAAGAATGCCTTCTTTAGCATTCCGATTGCTGAGGAAAGCAGAGATCTATTCGGTTTCTCATTAGGTGGTCGCAGCTTCAGGTTTAAACGCGCACCTCAGGGCTACTGTGAGAGTCCATCGATCTACAGCCAAGCTCTTAAGAGTCAACTTGATGCGTTTCGCCAGAAATTCCATAGCGCCAATCATCCCCAGGCAGCGGGTTTGGTTGAAGGGTACAATGGTACTCTGAAGCTGAAACTTGCGAAGATACAAGCTAAGACTGGTTTGCCATGGCCTGATGCCTTGCCTCTGGCTCTCTTATCGACCAGAGCGACTGTGCACTCTCGAGTAGGGCTTAGCCCATATGAGATTGTGTTCGGCCGCCCTGCGAACATTTGGGGAGTCCCGAGGCCTAAGGCCTTTGATAGTCTTGAGTATCCAATGCTAATTGATTATCTTCATGATATGACTGATAAACTGAGGTTAATTCATCAACAGGTCTTTGAAGCTTTACCGGCACAGACAGAGGGTCCTGGACATCGGCTTCAACCGGGCGACTGGGTTGTTACCCGCAATTTTGGCAGAAAACGTAATTTGGAGCCGAGATTTGTGGGTCCCTTTCAAGTGCTGTTGGCTACAAGGACTGCAGTTTGGTTGGAAGGCAGAAAGAACTGGGTTCACGCCACCCATACCAAGAAAGTTCCGATCCCTTTACCAGCAGACAGTTGGGTGAGAACTGGTATTGCGGCAACGGAAACCGAGACCCCTCTATGCTTTGTGCCGTTTAGTGATGCTCAACCTGTAGGACACAATTCATTGCAGCCAGACACATCTGTCGAGTTGTCAGTTTTGGAGAACTCAAGGTCTGAATTGGTTCCTAATCGACTGAACACTGTTTCACCAGCTGAACAATTATTTGAAGAGCAGACTCGACCTGGAAGAAATCGATATTTTCTTCGCCCACGTGACAAAGACTAATAAAATTGTTTCTTATATTTTCCTTTACTGTTGCCACGAACATTAAGAACAATTACATCCTTTTCTGATTTTTGAGTTCCTTTTTATGTGTGCTCTTTACAGCTAAGAGATTTTTGTTAAGTTGAATGTTTGTTTGATTGATCTGAAGAATGCCTTCTTTAGCATTCCGATTGCTGAGGAAAGCAGAGATCTATTCGGTTTCTCATTAGGTGGTCGCAGCTTCAGGTTTAAACGCGCACCTCAGGGCTACTGTGAGAGTCCATCGATCTACAGCCAAGCTCTTAAGAGTCAACTTGATGCGTTTGTGTTACCGGCTGGTGCGGCCTTGATTCAGTACGTTGATGATCTGATGGTAGCTGCTGACACTGAACAGATTTGTAGAACTGCTACAGTATCACTGTTACAGCATCTATGTGACTTACATCACAAAGTGTCACCTTCTAAACTACAATATTTTTGTCAAGAAGTAACCTATCTAGGTCACTTATTGTCAAAGGCGGGACGAAGGTTGACCCCAGAAAGAATTGCAGCGATCGCTCGAATGACTGTGCCAACAACTCAGAGAGATGTGCGTGCCTTTCTAGGTATCACGTCATACTGCAGGCAGTGGATTCCGAACTTTTCACTGTTAGCGAAGCCATTGATAGCTCTCACGTGCAAGGATGTTTCGACTCCTTTGCCATGGACGGAAGAATGTCAGAAAAGTTTTTCTGAATTACGTGATGCGCTGTGTTCGGCTCCTGTGTTAGGTACTCCTGATTACAGTAAGCCATTTACACTATACGTTCACGAGAGAGAAGGTTGTGCGTTGAGTGTTTTGACGCAACAATTTGGTGGTAAGCAGCGTCCGTGTGCATATTTTTCCGCGACCTTAGACCCGGTAGCTAGAGCGTTGCCAAGTTGCTTGAGAGTGACAGCGGCAGCTGCGGTGTCTATTCGAAAATCCGCAGGTCTGGTCATGGATAATATGCTCATAGTGATGGTTCCGCATGCAGTTGACACTCTTCTGAATCGGACAAAAACTCAACATCTGACGAGTGCAAGGTTGTCTGGGTATGAGTTGACCCTTTTGGCAAGTCATATACAGATCAAGCGTTGTAATGTGCTGAATCCGGCGACATTGTTGCCGACTAATATGGAATCAGATGATGTACCACCACATGATTGTTATTTACGAACTGAGGAAGAAACGAAGGGTCGTGTGGATCTGAAAAACACTCCATTGATAGACCCCGATGGTACTTTGTATGTTGATGGTTCATGTTTTAAGTTGCCGAATGGTGATGTGACGACTGCGTATGCTGTAGTGACGTTGAGTACGGTTGTGGAAACTGCGAGATTGAGTCAGAATTCAGCGCAAGCGGCAGAATTGATTGCGTTGACAAGAGCATGTGTTTTATCTAAGGGAAAGCGAGTGAATGTGTTTACCGACAGTCAGTATGCTTTTGGCGTTGCACATAGTTTTGGTCGATTGTGGAGAGAAAGAGGATTTATGACATCGCATGGTGCGAAGATCCAACACAGACAGCTCGTGAACGATCTTTTGGATGCACTTACATTGCCTAAACAAGTGGCGATCATTAAATGTAGTGCGCCTCGAAAGGTTACGGATGACGTTGGTCGTGGTAATGCATTTGCGGATGAGATTGCTAAAGAAACGGCTAAGAATCTTGCAACCCGAATGTATGTTACGAGTTCAGTAAGGTGGCCGATGGAGACTGGTATGTGTGAAGACACTGTTGAGAGCGTGAAAGCAATTCAGAATGAGGCCACCAAAACTGAAAAGATCAAGTGGAAAGAAAGTACGGGGAAGTTAGACACGCATGGATGTTGGGTTGACTTGTCGGAATGTCAGAGGTGGATGTTACCGGATGCATATGTGTTAGCTGTTGTGACTATGGCTCGCGGTTTGTCACATATTAGCGCGAAAGGTATATGTAAGTTATTGTTCCCTGTATGGAAGAACGATGGTATTGCTAAATGTGCTGAGAGGGTGGTTAAGAGTTGTATGGTGTGTTTGATGCATAATCCTGGCAAGGGCACCCCTACTCCACCTGGTCATTTTGCTCCTCCTGCCTGTCCCTTTGAGGTTATCCAACTGGACCTCATCCATATGGAGAGATGTAATAATCTGAAGTACGTTTTGGTTGTGGTTTGTGCGTTCTCCAGATGGATCGAGGCCTATCCTCTTAAGGATAATACTGCCCTGTCCACAGCGAAAGTCCTACTGAAGGAATACTTTCCTTGGTATGGAATGCCACGGATTGTGTGGTCAGATAACGGAAGTGAGTTTGTGGGAAGTGTGATGCAGAGTGTGTGTAAGGGCCTTGGAATTCGACAGAAATTCCATAGCGCCAATCATCCCCAGGCAGCGGGTTTGGTTGAAGGGTACAATGGTACTCTGAAGCTGAAACTTGCGAAGATACAAGCTAAGACTGGTTTGCCATGGCCTGATGCCTTGCCTCTGGCTCTCTTATCGACCAGAGCGACTGTGCACTCTCGAGTAGGGCTTAGCCCATATGAGATTGTGTTCGGCCGCCCTGCGAACATTTGGGGAGTCCCGAGGCCTAAGGCCTTTGATAGTCTTGAGTATCCAATGCTAATTGATTATCTTCATGATATGACTGATAAACTGAGGTTAATTCATCAACAGGTCTTTGAAGCTTTACCGGCACAGACAGAGGGTCCTGGACATCGGCTTCAACCGGGCGACTGGGTTGTTACCCGCAATTTTGGCAGAAAACGTAATTTGGAGCCGAGATTTGTGGGTCCCTTTCAAGTGCTGTTGGCTACAAGGACTGCAGTTTGGTTGGAAGGCAGAAAGAACTGGGTTCACGCCACCCATACCAAGAAAGTTCCGATCCCTTTACCAGCAGACAGTTGGGTGAGAACTGGTATTGCGGCAACGGAAACCGAGACCCCTCTATGCTTTGTGCCGTTTAGTGATGCTCAACCTGTAGGACACAATTCATTGCAGCCAGACACATCTGTCGAGTTGTCAGTTTTGGAGAACTCAAGGTCTGAATTGGTTCCTAATCGACTGAACACTGTTTCACCAGCTGAACAATTATTTGAAGAGCAGACTCGACCTGGAAGAAATCGATATTTTCTTCGCCCACGTGACAAAGACTAATAAAATTGTTTCTTATATTTTCCTTTACTGTTGCCACGAACATTAAGAACAATTACATCCTTTTCTGATTTTTGAGTTCCTTTTTATGTGTGCTCTTTACAGCTAAGAGATTTTTGTTAAGTTGAATGTTTGTTTGAGAAAACCTATCATCCGGGTTAACCGTGGGGCCGTGCGGGTACTCCTTTCTGTTTAGCAGGTTCCTGACACTAGGTTGGTTACTTTTTATCGACTCCTGGGAACTCCTGGGAATTGATAATCGCTACTCAGAACGAAGTGCGTCAAGGACGTCACGGACGGTTTTTAGAGGATGGCATTCTCTAAGCTGTTGGAAGTAGAAAGGATGTCGGCGCAAAGATCAAAATTGCATAAGATTATACGAACGAAATGTTTTTTGTTTCAGGTATTCCTGCTGTTTCTGACTGTATCTATGCTTTTGGTGGGTGGAGTGTATTTTGGAATACAGTCGTTATTGCCTTCCATTTCACCTACCTTTTCCCCTAAACTAAGTTCTGTTACCACTGTTTCTCCACATTCCTTTCATTCTCTGCCCCAACATGAACAGGTTAGACGTGCGGAATTCATGAATAATTCCTTCGTTCAACTCCTACATCAGCATCAGTTGGTGATGAATACTACCAATTGTTGGGTGTGTGGGTTAAGGCCACATACCATGGATAGGGGTATTCCGTATTTGGTTCTTCCTTATAGCTCCCAAGGGTCAGCTCGAGCATTCCAAACTATGTTCCGTAGTGCACTAGATTCCTACCCCAGTCGAGAGCCACGCTCTGCAAACTTCGGTCCTGGTCCGTACCACAAGCCTTTGGCGATAGCGATTGCTGATTTAGATATTTTTGATGCATCGCTTATTCCAGAGGAAGAGGTGCAAGCCTATAAAGATCTGAGTGAGGCTGAGTATAGTATGTCAGTGGGTGATAGACAGCTTAAGAGCTCGTCTCCAATATGGATCGTACCCCACCTCGGTAATTTCTGCTTGAAAGGTCTTGGTCGAAATCCAAGAGCACAACTTGGGAAGAGTGCTTGTACTGAGACGTATGTTTTACCAACGCTCTCTTCCCCTGTTTTCTTGACTGCCAAGGGTACCTATTTCGTATGTTATGAGCGTGCATATACATGGTTGCCCCGTGACTTTTCGGGTACCTGTTATATTGAGAATCTTTTGCCACCAACTTTTACAGTTGCCTCAGACTATCACAAGACTAGAGTTGTGAGAGGCGTTATTAGTGAAGAGGACACTGCCGGTCAAGAAGCAGGAGACTTCTTTAAGGGTTTCCTGCCGTTTTGGGGACCTATGGTTAATAGTAGGAACCTTGGACAGTTGACCCGTGTGGTAGAGTTGACTGCTAACATAACTGCGAGTGCTCCTGGTAATTTAACGGCTGAACTTCAGGCGGATAGACTTATGACGTTGCAGTACCGTATGGTTCTAGACGTTGTTCTGGCAGATAGAGGTGGTGTTTGCAAAGTGATCCATTCGAGTTGTTGCATTTTCATCCCTGACAACGCTCCAACTGTTTACCAAGCCATCTCGTAGTTACATAAGATCTCCGTGTCCATACACGTGGACGAAGGTGGTTGGACACTTCTCGGATGGTTTTGGTGCCTGATATCAACTTGGGGTTGGAAGATTCTGATGATTGTAGGGGTTGTTGTAACATTTCTGTTCACGTGTTGTCTTTGTGTGCAGTGTGGTCCTGCCTTATGTGGCCTCTGTGCTACAACGTGTATAAGACGGCCATCTGTTACCAAGGAGACATTAATGGATAGAATGATGTTCCAGCAACAACTGAACGATTTGATGAATATCGAAATCGATTCTGATCTCGACTAGTGCTTGCCTACCTGAGGGCAAAAGGAGCGTCTGAGGTTCCGTGAGAATCGTAATGGCACTTTTTGGGTGTGTTCGAATATGGACGAGTTTGGTATCTACGGACCGCAAATGACGAGTTTAGTGGGTGTACGCGTTTTCGCTACGCTACTATGTACGGTTCGTCTCATTCCTGGGTATGTCCATCTGAACCCTCGGGTTCCATTTTAGATACGGCATCCATTTTGTTTCTTGCCCTCAAGTAGCCAGCGAACGGACACTGTCCGCTTCGGGACCCTGGGATTCCCAAGCTTTCGTGGAGGACACGTGTTCTTTTGAAGGTGTCTTTATGATGAGGGGGATGACACGGCAAGGGCAGATGGCCCCGCTCGAGGCTCATCTTGCCGTGCCAGTCTATTGTTTCAGTCATGCATGCATTAGGCACGAGTCCTTTCATCCTGCAATCAAGTTTCCGTTATTGCTCTCTACACTCTATTTCAATCTGTTGTGCATTGTTGTTTTTCCTTTGCATCTGCTCCTGTCCCTTCTCCTAATTCGTTTACAGTCAGAATGGAATGTGCTTAATGTGGGGATAATGTGCTTTTACAGTTGGGAACCGGCAATGCTGCTGTAATTATGTTCCGGGTTTCTGAAACATGGATGCGACCCTTTTGAAGTTTACTGTGGGAACTGAGTTGTAACCTTTTGTTCGCCATGCTGTGCAATGTCAAAAATGTGTATAAAAGGAGCGATCCACTTGTGCAATTTGAAGCAGTCTCTCAGAACCTACACGTTGTGTACTTCTTGCGATTTCTGTATCCCTGCAGTAAATAAACGCTGATCTTTGACGCCGCAGGAAGTGTCCCGTGTCTCTGTGTTTTGTACTCCGGAACAGGTAACCCACGAAGGTTTCAGGTGTTGTCCCCTGGCACCGCTGGGCCTAGAATAGCCCAGTCCTTCACGGGTCGTACTTACACTGTTGGGGTGGGGGTACGCTCCATGAATACGAGGTGAGGGTACGGGTCGTACTTACACTGTTGGGATGGTGGTACGCTCCATACGTCCGCGGGTGAGGGTACGGGTCGTACTTACACTGTTGGGGTGGGGGTACGCTCCATACGTCCGCGGGTGAGGGTACGGGTCGTACTTACACTGTTGGGGTGGGGGTACGCTCCATGAATACAAGGTGGGGGTACGTGTCGTACTTACACTGTTGGCATGGGGGGTACGCTCCATGAATACGAGGTGAGGTTACGGGTCGTACTTACACTGTTGGGGTGGGGGTACGCTCCATGCATACGGGGTGGGGGTACGGTCCGTACATGTCCGTCCCCACGCTATGTGATGCTTGTGCGGCCCGTACCCAGGCCTTTGCCACGTGGGTACGAGCCGTCCCGCCATTGTTGGGGTGACGTAGGTGTGGGCGTGGTACGACTCGTACCCACGCTCTTAAGGCGTGGGTACGGGACGTACCTGTCTGGTTGTGTTGCCGGTTCGCGTCGTGAAGGACTTCCGTTGTGGCGGTCGCTGGCTTGGCTGAACACGCCCCCACCCCCTCTTAGTGACCAGGGCCTGGGAGTCAGGTATGTCCAGGGCATGTGTGCTGTGTGACTTTGGTGGGGGGTTTGTGGCCTGCCCTGGTCCTGCCACCCCCCCTTTCCCCCCTCCCTTTGTTGTTCTGACCTTCTGCGGCGTCTGCGTCGTAACCTGTAGAGGAGGTCGACTGCTATGAGGGCCGGGATGACACGTAGGTTCGGGTCCATGTCTGTCCGTCGCGTACGGTTACTCCTTGTTCGCGTCGTCCTGTGTGTCCGTCGCGTACTGGTACTCCTTGTTCGCGTCGTCCTGTCTGTCGCGTACTGGTACTCCTTGTTCGCGTCGTCCTGTCTGTCCGTCGCGTACTGGTACTCCTTGTTCGCGTCGTCCTGATTTCCCGGCAGTTTTTGGCTGCCGGATAATATTCACCGTGCGGGATGACGTCGGTGCGAATCGTAATTCCTGGTTCGTGAATGGCAGGCTGCGAGCGTCCCGACGTCAGGTCGGCGCGTTCCCGGATCGTATTTGTTTAAAATTTTTTCGTCGGTCGGGCTTTTGTACGATTCGTACGGAAATGGTGTTTCCGTGCGAATCGTAATTCCATGTTGGTAGATTTTGACGACCGGGTACGTGTCGGACGGAGAATTTGCTCCGTCCGACGGTTCGTACCCGTTTTTACAGGATCGTGATCGGCACCAGATGTTTGCGGCGTCTAAACACATCGATTCTAGTTTTAACAACTTGCTACTCAAAAAACAACAAAAGTTGCAAGAAGAGAAGACTCTGCTGCATTTTTTAACCCAAATCTGAAAACAGAAGTGGAGATATATATACAACTACCTTGCAAAGTAAGTAAAACATATATTTAAGCTAAAACAAAAATTAATTAAAGTTAAAAATGTTAAACAACAAATAATTAACAAAGCGCTCTACTACTTCAATTTCTTTATGTTTAGTTACTATAAAGAAATAACTATAGCATCAATAAACTGCTAATCTACTGAAAAAATGCTACCAAAAGTAAGAAACATTAAAATGATTACTAAACAGGCAGCCACCCTAAAACAGTAAAAGAATTAAACCTAACTGACTCAGTCCCCACCACCTACCAACAAACATTTAAAATGAAAGTAAAGTACTTTTTTAAAACCGACAAAAAAGATACCACCTGCTCCACATTACAACACCCCTAACAGAAAACCTGCAAATAAAGGGGCCGAATCCGATCTCGCTTGAAAGGGCACCGAACGCGATCCGGCTGGAAAAAGTACAAGCCGTACGCATGCTTTCTGCCCGACTGGTACAGCTGTATGAGCGAGCAAGTACGATGCGAACTGCTCCGTACATCTCGTCCGTAAGGAAACCGTGGCGTGCAATGGATGCGATTTACGACCGAGCCAATACAATGCACGCATTGGACAGTCGGTGCGAACCGAAGTTTCTGGCTTGCAAAACGTCCGGGAAGTTGCCTTTGGGGGTCCGCGTCGAACCCCCTGTCACCCGCAGCCTTACGACTCGGACACAGGGGGAGACCCAAGGGTCTCCCCAACACAGGCATGTACGGTGCGGCTGGCACCGACGCGTACCCACTGTAGGGGCGCCCTTGTGCAAGACATGCCAATTCAGTCAATGGGAGTCCATGTACGTGTCGTACGACCGGCTCCCATTGACTTCTATGGGAGTCCGACCGAATCGAGTCCGGCAGCATGTGGCCACATCATACTCGCTCGGTCAGACTGCAGGACTCCGGTTCGGTCAGAAAACACTCCAGATCCGGCTCGGTCGGAGAGCTTGCCAACCCAGATCAGAATCG
Organism: Triturus cristatus; assembly: GCF_964204655.1. Classification (NCBI taxonomy): domain Eukaryota; kingdom Metazoa; phylum Chordata; class Amphibia; order Caudata; family Salamandridae; genus Triturus; species Triturus cristatus. The sequence goes on along the minus strand of NC_140589.1, from coordinate 1,456,271,098 downwards.
GCCCCCAAAATGTACAGCATGTTTCAAGAACATACATGCCAGTATAAATAAGAAAAACTGATGCGTAATTTTGTATGTGAATAACAAATGCATTTTAAAATTGTAATAATATATAATATTACTCTATTTTTAAACATAATGACAGAAGGAGCAGGATACATCACCTCACTGAAATTAAAGCAATTATTATCTCACATGGACTACACTTCCATCCTAAGAGCCCACAACTAAAATCCTAAAGGATATACTTCTAAAGTCCTCAAACAAATCACAGTACAACTACCAGCTACACCTACCTTAAAACACTTAATTGCATGAACTAAAAAAGCCACCAACAATACCCTCCTGCCCCTTGAAGATACCAAAATATCCAAAAACCTGAGCATTTGGCAACCACACATAATGAGGAATGTGATAACTTGTACAATGATAAACAAATCCTAATACATTCTATAGAAAACTTACTAAAACTAAGTCATTGTTAAACATGGATTGTGGATAAGACCTTCAAAATGTTCTCCAAACCACTCACTCAGATATACAAAATACATGGTGAAGATGAAAACACAAGTATACCATTCATATATGCCCTACTACCTAAAAAACAAAGTAGCACTTACAACAATCTATTAAACCACATACAAATTTAAAAAAACTACTACTGCCCACATAGAATATTAATTGATTTTGAATAAGCCATGACTCAAACCATTTTACCCACACACAGCCATACAAGACTGTTACTACTATTTCAAACAAAGCATATTGAGACTTTCCCAATAATCTGTACTAAGGACCTGATTATGACTATCAGTGGTCCATGGGCTGCCAGACAGGCAGTCCACCCGCCAAATTATGACTTTGATGGTTGGACTGTCACAGGACCACTGCAACCTCTGGGGATTTGTGATCCCACACTGGTTGTACAGTGGTCAGAGACTGCAATATACTGTTGTTGCCACTGCAGCACCGCCAAGCATATTATGAGTTGCCTCACCGACATCCTTTTCATGGCGATGAGACCACCATGAAAAGGATGGGGGTGAGGCAACAACAGGACCCCCTTGTGCCTTTGTGCATGGGGGTGCATTAGGGGGGCACATGTTGTGCTTCCCTGTATTTTTGCACCCCCACCAGTTCCTGCACAAGAGGGATGCACGACATGGTGCATTCCTTCCTGTGCTGTAACATACTGCGAGGGTCTCAGGGCAGTGCCTTTCTAAGGCTCTTCTATGGGCCTTAGAGAGGCACTGCAGTGGGACCGCCGCAGCACATCTGCCAAGGATTACGGTTGTAATCCATTGGCAGGTATGAGGACGGCTTTGGCCGTCCTCGCGGGGAGCGCTGACGAGTCACTCCGCAGGAGGACCACCAAAGTCGTAATCAGGACCTAAGTGTAGAATGTGATACAAACAGTTAATTTGCCTTTGAAATTAAAACCAATGATTGCACTAGCCTATGTCCTTGTCACAGAGGTAGATAATCACTACAATTTAGATACAGAAAGGAATTTCTATCCACAAAACAAAGACAAACTAAGCCTCACAATGAGTTATTTTGAAGACACTTGGGTTGGCAGACTGCATTGCTCTGGCCACAGATGCCAACCCAAATTCTTAATACCATGGTAGAATGTTAATGACAGCACCATAGCAAAGGTAGCCAAAACAAACAGTGCAGTGGAAGGATGGCACAATGTCTTCCGATCCACACAAGGCAGTACCCAACCTCCACTCAAATTAAAGCAAAAATTAGCAAACAAACCAATAGACGTGTACAAAATGGTACAATGTAAAGCAAACCGCTTTAAAAACAACTCAGTACACTTCTTAGAATCAATAGCCAAAACCCTACTATCAAATAAATAATAATTTAGGAGAATCCCAACAAAGAAAAACACATAAACCAAACCAGCAGAACATAATTATTTTTAAAGAAATAATATGCATATTATTTTTAACACCAGCCAAAAAATAACTAAAACTATATTTTAAAATAAAACTGATGAATACAAATATTATGAATCTCACTAACCTAAATTAAGACATTAAGGCCCCTATTTTGATGTCGGTCAGAAAACCTTCGGTTTCACTTTCGACTGCGGCATTACAATGCAGTGCCTTTCTAAGGCTCTCCTATGAGCCTTATCAAGGCACCAGTGTGGGACCAACACCACAGGACTTACCATTAGGATTACAACTCGTAATCCAACGGGCGGACTGACTATGAGTTTGGGGTTCCGGGAGTGGGGAGCTGGTGTGGCGGCCAGCTCCAAGACCACCAAACTCAAAATCAGGCCCTTAATCATCAAAAAGCACACAACATAACATAGTATAATATAACAATAGATTACTAACAAACTCTACCTACACCTAGGCCACAAGTCTACAACTCCCCCTTATATCGCTCCACCCTCAAAACTCTAAAAAAAGCTTTTAAAAGGTCTTACCTTTTCTGATGAGCAACAGCACCCTGCGGGCTCCTTCCCGGTAAATAGACTATAAATGAGATAAATGGATTACAAAATAGAAGGCAGAAGTAAAAAAACACAAATCGCAGCCAAGTTAAACAAAAAAAAATAAGACTATCTCCCGATAGAAAATAATGGGAATATATGAATAAAATGTTTTCTAAAACGTTTTTAAAATGTAAAATATAAAATCTTTTAAACATGTTAAAATTATTTGTCAAAATATATGTGATAAAATGTAAAGTATAAATTAAATATTAGTATCTAAAAAATACAATGATTTAATATCAACTAAGCAAGATATCTAAACAAGTCTATGTATAAAATTACAATAAAGAACTGTATTAATATACAAACAAACAAATGGAAAACAATGGGAACATTACAGAAATATGTACAAAGCTTTTTAAATATAATCTACATGGTTCATTTAATACTAACATTCTATCTAAATATTGTTTGTATATCAATGTTAAAATGAATTTGTATAAGTACAATTATAGATGTTAAATAATATAAATATATACATTAAATAAATATGAGGAAAATATAAAGATTACAAACTGTGTTATGTCCGTTTCTTATAATAAAAAGAAATAACAATATAGATATGGTATATTACAAGTGCACAACCAACTCCTATGTAAATTATTATTTCTGAAAATCTTAGACACGGGCCAGATGTACGACCCTTTCATTTAGCGCCTCACAATTTGCGGCTCATTGCGAGTCGCAAATTGTGAGGCACTAAATGAAATTTACAACAGTGTTATTACCCTGTTTTGCGTTTCCCAATGGGGTTGCAAATTGCGAGGCTCATTAATATTAATGAGCCTCTCGCAATTTGCGAGCCCATTGGGATTGCCAGCCCTCCCAGGGATGCTGGCCTGCTGGGCTCAGCAGACCACCATGTCTAGGACTGCTTTTTAATAAAGCAGCTTTTTTTTAAAAATGCAGCCCGTTTTCCTTAAAGGAAAATAAATAAATAAACTCCGGTATTTGTAAAGCACAAACTACTCACCCTTCCCGGTCTCAAGGTGCTGGGGGCCATCGTGGAAATCATGGGGCATATTATCAAGCTTTAGCAGCAGAAAACTGCCACTAAAACCGCGATAATGGGCTTGATAATATGCTCTATGGAATCCCAATTGAAGCCCATGTTAGATGTGAAGGACGTCTAACATGGGCTTCAATTGGAATTCCATAGAGCATATTATCAAGTCCATTATCGCCGTTTTAGCGGCAGTTTTCTACCGCTAAAGCGGCGATAATTTTATCGCCTGGCTTGATAATATGCCCCTAAGTGAGCTATTGCCCAGATTCACATGGTGCTTAGCTGAGCTGCTTCCGGAGTCGGGGATCGAACCATGAGCCCTGTGCTCCGAAGTCAGCTGCCCTGGATGCTGCACCACACCTCTCCACAAATGAGATGCATTTAAAAAGAAAAAAATGAAACGTTTTCATTTTATTTTTAAAAGGGCAGGCAGTGGTCCCTGGAACCACTGCCTGCCCTCAAAAAATATTTTTAGTGGCAGTCACAAAGTGGAAGGGGTCCCCTGGGGACCCCTTCCAAATTGCGACTGCATTACCACCCTCTTGAAGAGGGTGGGAATTTGCGGGTGTTTTACAACCGCAATTGCGGTCACAAAACATTCACACATAGCATTGCAGACGCAATTAGGAAGGGAACTCTCCATCCTAATTGCGACTCGCAACAGTGATTTTGCATGCGCAAACGTGTTTGCAAACCTGTTTGCGCATGCAAAGTCACGTCGTATATTAACTACTTCTACTGCATAGAAATCCATTTAAAGAAAGTTATTGGGCACTAAAAGGGTTACATTTGCTATTACCACTCCAATCGGAACCATTTGAGAGAAGGCGTTAAGCACTAAAGGGGTCACAATAACTATTCCCAGTCCACCATAACTTATTTTGGACAAGGTGCTGGACAATAATAGGATATCATTTACTGTCCCCACTGCAATCTAAATCATTTTGGGGAAATGTTGGTCACCAAAGGGGTCACATTTGCTATTCCCACTCGAATCTCAAGAATTTTGGGGAAAGAGTTGGACACTAAAGGAGTCACATTCACTATTTCCACTCCAATCTAAACCATTTTGAAGAACAATCTATACCATTTTGGGGAAGCTGTTGGACACTAAAGGGGTCAAATTTACTATTCCCTCTCTAATTGAAATCAAATAGGAAAAGGTTGTCAACGCTAAAAGAGGTACATACAAAATGCATACTCCATACTAAGAAATATTAACTATTTATTTCCACACAAAATTAAAAGATGACTTCTAGCACACTATTACCCAAAAAATCTAGATATATAACATGAACCAATAACATATACAATATTTTGTCTATTTAATGAAATAAATATTACATAAAACATAATATTTAGCAATGAAACAAAACTCAACAAAGGATATTAAACCTCACAATATATATAAACAAAATGTAAAAGAAAATATATATTCACATTGCATAAAGATTATTAGAATTAATAAAATGTCATAAAATAAACTAATTAAACATAAACACATATCTATTTATTTTCCCAGTTGCTTGTTTTAAACATGAATATAAATATGAAATTTCTCATTGGCAATAAAAATAATTATGTAGTTGTAAAATATAATATATATAAAATGTAAACATCAATATAATTTCTGATAAATACATCATAATTAATATATGTTGAGCATAGGCTCTTATTCAAGATGTAAATATTAAAAAGTATTATAAATTTATAAATGTATTTACCTTTTAATACAATAATTTTTTAGTGCACAACTTTACAATAATTAAAATAAAATATTTAGGATTCAAAACAAAAGGCAAAACCAAAATAATACACTTAATTTTACAAACATATATTTATTAATTATTTGTTTTATAATAAATAATTAAATATTACAAAAATAATTACATTATACAATTTAAATTGTAAATAGTTGAATTTCATCAACTAAAAATAATGATAAAATGTACATTAAATACACACTTTTCAGATTATTAATTTATCAACGCATTTAAATGAATCATTAGTTTAAAAAACATTTTTTAAACTTATTTCATAAATAAAAACAATCATTTAAAAATCTTAAATAATTAATTTGTATATTAATCAAAATCCCCTACATATCCAAAATCCCACTAATATATCACAATACCATAAACAATTATATGCATGAATACAATTTAAAAAACAAATCACAATTTACATAAATAATATTTTTGATAAACACACTAGTTCCCCCCGAAAAACAGCTCAAATAAAATAAATTAAAATACTTATAGAAACACATAAAAATTAAATTCCATACAGGGATGATTTATCAAGCAATATTTTTTAAAATGTAATGAAAAACTAACTCTTAAAACAATATTCTTACCTTAAATATTACTGTGCACGATATTTTTAACTTCCTGATATTTTTGACACAATATTTTGGTATCACAATAGTTTTTATTGGATATTTCGTCCCATCACCGTGTAGTGAATCTCTTATCATAAACCAGTTTAATGGTACTTATTTGTCTCATGTTAACATCCTTAGTGTGCTACTTTCTATTACTTCTTTTTGGCATTTAAGGAATAACTTCCGCAGGACCTTATTCCATTTCAACCTTTTAATGAGTGATACTAAATATGTTATAAGTGAGATCCCCAGCATGTTGTGTTCCTCTTCATTTTGAAATGTTAACAGAAAATAGGAGATAAGTGGTCTCTCTCAACGCATTGGATGATTTTAAACTGCTCACAGAATACCAGTTATAAATCAGTTGTGAATATGTAGTCTATGGTTGAGACGCCTCCGAATGTACATGAAAAAGTTCATGTTATCCCGTTAGTCTTACAACTAATTTGTAGGGAAGTCAACTTTGCAGCTCTAAATAGATTTTTGATTTTTTTGCAAGCGGATCCAGACCAGCTAGATGAGAGTAGTCCTTGTTTTCTGATTAATTAACATGATTGTGTAAATTGAAATCCCCTGTTAGAATAATCTCTTAGGATGCATATCTACAAATCAGATCATATAGGAGCTCACAAAAATCTTGCATTGTTTAGTTTTGATTGCATCTGTGAAGATTCAAATACACATTGATGATTAATATAGTTTTGGACTGCTCCCCCTCTCTTTAGGTGTTCAATTGTTATCACTTGAAACATGGGATTTTGATTCTTTAATTTAAGGGGTGATTTTTGTGGAAATGTAAATTAATAGATGCCTTGTGGGTCTGCAATGCTTGTTAGTTTTAATTTTCAATTGAGTGATTGCATCAAGCTGCTCGATAGGGTAAGGACTGATGGCCCATATCTCTTTTTTTTAACCATATTTGATGTTCATTTAATCAGTACATATACTCACATTGTTTCAATCTGATAATCATCTCAACAGATGTGACTGTTGCTCTGTTAACATCTGTGGTTTGAGAGTAGTAACTATTCCCATAAACAAAAACAGTCCCCCCTCCCCCCTTGAGTTGCTTTAACAAATTAGGATGTGCCTTCTGCTTGTCAGCAGCTACCTATGCATGTGGGTCTCAAAGGTTGTGTGGTGCAGCGCCAGAATGCTGGAGTCATTTTAGGCCTGTTGGCCTACCTGGTCAATGTCTGGGTTCACGTCTACTGCTCTAGGAGTACCCGCATCACTAATGTCCTTCTGTCCAGATGTTATTAGCTCACCTACTAGGGTTTCCCAGGCTCTAGCTCTGTCCTTCTTGCCTATTCCCCGGCTGGCCTCCCGGAATAAGAACCTGCTTTCTGCTCCCACCCATCCCTCTAGCTCCCTTTTTCAGGTGGTGATCTGCGGTCCTCTTGGGGCCTTCCAGTTCCTGGCAATCTCCCTCTTGGTTAGGACATAGGCAAGGTCTTGAAACTTCCCCGTCACCTTATTCTTGGCTGTATGAGGAAACCACCCCAAAAGGAAATGTTCTGTTGTGAGTGGAAGCTCCTTGTCAATCAGGTCGCCTATTAGCTGCCGTATGTCCCCCCAGAAAGTCCTCATCAGTGGGCAGTCCCAGAACATATGGAGTATGTGTGCCTCCCTGTCCCCCCATCTCGGGCAGGCCGCTGACTCCAAACCAAAGTATTTCCTAATGTGGGCCGGCATCAGATAGGCTCTGTGTAGCACATATTAGTTAATTAGCTTAAAACGTGCGTTCCTGGACACCCCAGGGGTACGCTCTAGGAGTTTCTCCCACTCCCTCTCTGGTAATTGCTTGCCTAGATCTTCCCCCCATTGCAGCCTCAAACGCTCCAACGGGTGTTGCTTATCTTTCTGTATTGCCTTGTAAAGGCAGGATACTGTTTTAATTCTTCCTGCTGATAGCACGACATATTGGCACCCCGCCAGAGCTCTCGGTTCTGTGCCCCCACTTTTCCAAAGTATCCTAACCCTGCACGTTAAGGCCCTGTACTTCAGGAAGTGACCCCCAGGTAAGTCATGCACAGCCCGTATGTCCTCAAAGGGAAGGAGCGTGGAATCCCGGTATAAGTCACCCATCCCCCTTAGTCCTGCATCAACCCAGTCTTCCAACCCCGCCCAGTGTTCTCCCTGTTGGAGATAATGCAGCATTGTCAGCGGTATGTCAGGGGAGTAGGGAGTTGCAGCACCCACCTTACTCAGGTATCTGGACCAGCAGCGCACCACCACCTTAGTGGCATTTGTGTCCTCTGTCGTGGTTCGACGGATCCACAAAAGGATTTTCGCCAAATTTACAGTGTCCAGCGCATCTGGGCAACGTTCCCTATCTGGGTTATGATCCACTGCCAGCCATTGGATCAGCCAATATAGCTGCGCAGCTAGGTAGTAGCTCTCGAGGTCAGGCACCGCCATCCCGCCCTCCGCCGTGGGGTGCCGCAGCGATGTCAACGTCACTCTCCTGCGGCATGTACCCCAAATAAAGGAAGTGACCATCGAATCTAACTCCTTTAATGTCACTCGTGGGATCCACACTGGTAGTGTACCAAAGTGATATAATAGGCGTGGCAATGTTACCATTTTCAGGACCGCTATTCTCCCAGCCACAGAAAGCGGGAGTGTGCCCCAGAAGTCCATCGCCGCTCTCGCCGACCGCACTGCCTTGCCCACATTACCTTCCAAGATGTCGGTTGCCTTGTGGTAAATTTTAACTCCCAGGTATTGTAGACAGCCAGGTTCCTACTGCAATCGTTCCAAAGTAAGCGGCGGGGTGGGGGGTATCTGGCACCAGTGGATACAGGCTGGATTTTTGCCAGTTGACCTGAAGGCCAGACACAGTGCCAAAGCGGGCCAGCATGGTGCGCGCCCCCTGCAATTCGCCCGCCATGTTGCACAGAAAGATCAACAGATCATCCGCATATAATGCTATAAAATGCTGTCCTGTTGCCATTTTTAGGCCCTTGTAATACTGGCTGCTCCTGGCCCTGCATGCTAGTGGTTCCATGGCCAGAGCAAACAAAAGCAGGGAGAGGGGCATCCCAGCCTCGTGCCTCTCTCCACCGTCTAACTAGGTGATATGGTTCTCCCAGTTCGCACGCCGGCCATAGGGACTGTGTACAGGAGGCGCACCCACTTCAGGAAGCCCTCCCCCAGACCCATCTTGATCAGGACCTCGTATAAATACTGCCACTCTAAACTGTCGAATGCCTTCTCTATGTCCACTGCGAAAACTGCTGCTTCCTGCTTGTTGTACCCTGCGGAGTCCATTACCGCTAGGAGCCTTCTAACGTTTATGGCAGTATTCCTTCCAGAAATAAATCCTGCTTGGTCCGGGTGGACCAGATGGGGCATGTGTGGCAGTAAACGAGTCACGAGGATTTTGCTCAGGATCTTATAGTCCATGTTCAACATGGACAGTGGCAGGTAAGCCGTGTAGTCATGGGGTGCCTTCCCCGGTTTAGTTATGGGGATAATAAGGGCCTCTCTAGTACTTTCAGGTAGCTCCCCTAAGTCTCAGGCCCCCTGGTACATTATGGCCAGGCGAGGAGTCAGCTCGTCCACATATATCGCATAAAATTCCACCGGCAGGCCATCTTTGCCTGGTGTCTTTTTGCGAGCCATGCCCTGATGGCAACCCGTATTTCCCGTTGTGTAACATCAGCCCCTAATAGTTGTGCTATTTCGGGGGTCAGGCATGTCAGTGGTAGATCAGTAAGGTAGTTCCCCACATCCTCCGGTTCACATGTGCATGTTTTTGTATAGAGTTTGGCATAGTAGCGCGCAAAGACCTCATTAATCTTCCCCTGCGTGAAGTGTCTGATCCCCTACTCATCTTCTATCTCCAACAGGGGTGAGTCCCTACTCACCAGATTCGTCAACCATGCCAGGAGCGAGCCTGACTTGTCCCTTTCAGCATGTGTGCATTCTAGATACTTCTTATAGTCAAAACTCCTGAGCCTCTCTGTTTCTTTTGCCATTTCCTCCTTGGCGTCCAAGAGTGCCAGTTGGAGCTCTAGGTGTCCCGGCCTTCTGTGTTCCACCTCCCTGAGAGCTGACTCCGCCCCCCTCTACCTCCCTCATGAGGACACGCCTGACTCCCTAGGTGCGCATGATACACTGCCCTGTCAAAACCACCTTAAAAGCATCCAACTCTGTGGTCAGGGATGCGGTCGTCCCGGTATTGATTTGGAAATAGTCCGCTATCTCGCCCCTAATCTCTTCTCTAAAGACCTGGTCCTCCAGCGTGTCCGGGCAAAGTCTCCACGTAGGGATTGCTGCTGGTGGATGAGCCAATTTCAGAGACAGAAGCAGCAGGTTATGGTCCGAAATGGTGCACGCTAGCTATTCTGCATTCGTAACATGTTGTTGGGTGTCTACTGAGCATAAAAGGGCATCCAGCCGGGAGTGCAACTCGTGGACCACCGAGAAAGAGGAGTAGTCCCTACTTTGTGGATTTAGGGTTCGCCATGCATCTATCAATCCCCAGCTCTGATGCCAAGTAGTGAACGCGTGGGATGCGCATGCCACCAGGGATGTTGGCAATGAAGCGTGTGACCTGTCCAGGAGTACGTCATTTATGCTATTAAAGTCGCCCCCCACTGCAACAGTTCCGGCTAAGTATTGTGCTAATGTGTGGGGCTTAGGGTCGCAAAGAAAGGAGGCTGGTCTACATTCGGGGCATAGACACTAATCATACTAATGTCTCATTCTTCCTGCCACCCCTTTATGGCTACGTAACGGCCCTCTGGATCTACCACGGTTCAGCAGCTGGAACGGGACTCCCGCTTGGACCCACACCAACGCCCCCACGCATAGGCTAAAAAAGTGGTGTTAAAGAGTTGCCCCCTCCATCTTTTGTCTAGTGCCCACCCCTCTTTTTTTGTGAGGTGTGTCTCCTGTAGGAGGGCTATCTGGGCACCCCGTCTCCGGATATATGAGAGGACTTTGTGGCATTTAGTCATTGTATGCATGCCCCTGATGTTCCAGGTCATGTAATTGTAGTGGTGTTTGTCAGCCATTATCCACTAATGCTGTGGGCCGACCACTGCCCAGGCTGCGTGGCACCCACGGTGCACCCCCCCACCGGAGCCCGCATAGTGTTTGATATTCAGCAACTCAAGATTCCCATCAACTCAACAGTAAACTTAACCCCAAACTCCCACTCCCCCGGATAAGTAGGAGAAAGTCCCCCATCCTAACTAGTTTAACCCCTTCTGTGCCCATGACGAGCTGGACTCGTCATGGGCCGCGGTTGCGCTGTGCCCATGACGAGTCCAGCTCGTCATGAACCCCGCCCACTAATGCAACGCCCGGCACAGGGCGGGGAAAGGGCGTGGCACACAAGGGGGTTAAGAAGTCTACAAGTGACTGCTTGCAGGTCAATCAGTCAGTTCCAGGGGGCGGCTGTTCGTCGATGCTCTCCCAGTCTCTGCTGCCGCCGCTATCCCCTCTGCAATGTCAGAGGCCTACCCCACAGCTGTCCCCCCTCTTGTACCCCTGTACCTGAATGTAACCGCAGGAGCGCCCCACAATAATCGAGTTCTGCATCTCTCAGTTCGCCATTATTCACCACTAGATGATGCCATCTGCTGTCTGCGGTGTGACATTCGGGAGTGACCCACTCTGTGCCTCAGAGTCACTGGACCACCCTCCGATCTAGTGTCCGCCACATTTTCGCTGTCCTCCAGATGGTGTTGGCTCTGTACACCGCCGCTGATCCAGGCCACCACCTACATCGCATTCTGCCGTTTGAGCTGTGTCTCCTTCTGCGATGGCACCAGGGTCTCCACCCCAGGCCTCCGATTCCTGGGTCGGTGTCCTTGTCTTCCCCCTTTCGTCAGTTCCATGGCTGCTCCACCCCATCATGGCTGTCTAACTAGTCGGACGCCTCTTGAGGGGTTCTGAAGAACTCCGTGCCCCCAGCCATTACAACTCGCAGCGTAGCCAGGTATTGCGTCGTGTATTTGTAGTCCAGTTGCCGCAGCCTCTGTCTCACATCCCGGTAGGAACCCCGCCGTCGTTGCACTTCCTGTGAAAAGTCTGGGAAATGCGCACCGTGGAATTGTGCACCTGTGTGTCACCCTTGATACGTGCCTGGGTCAGAATGCGATCTCTGTCCTTGTAGTGTAGGAGTTTGGCTATTACCACTTTTGGCGGGGCTCCTGGCAGGGGTGGTTTCGCTGGGACCTGGTGCCTCTTTCCAGGGCGAAAAAGTTTGACAGTCCGTTTGGCGCTACTTCTTCCCTGAGCCATTTTTCGAGATAATCCATCATGCTGCGGCCTTCAATTTTTTTCCGGCAGGCCCACGATCCTCAGGTTGCTTCTGCGTGATCTGTTTTTGGTGTCCTCGGCCCTGTCCTCCAGCATCTGCACTTTTGCTTCTAACACGGCCATTCGCTGCTTCATATCTGTGAGCACCTGCAGTGCTTTGGCGAGCTCCCCCTCAGTTGACTTGACTCGGTCCGCCAATTTCTTGTGATCTTCTCTGAGCATACCCATGTCTAAGCTCAACAAGTCAATCTTGTTTTCCAGGCACTCGCTGGACGTGGTGATAGCCTGCAAGATGTCCTGTAGCGTGGGGACTGCGGGGTGCTGCCCTTGTTGCCGGGCCTTCCTGCTCTCGTCTGCAGGTGCGTTCATAGTGTCCTTCTTTTTCGGGGGCTTCCCCATGGTGTCTTCATGCCCTGTGATGCTCCTGGTGCTGCACGTACCCATGGGGCTCCCCAAATCGTTCTCACCGGGTTTACACTTGTCACCTTCAGCAGGCTCCCATTAGCAGGCCTCTGAATTCACACCAGCCTTGTGGGACGACGTTATCGATAGCTGCCGCATAGTGCGCCAAAAATTGCAAGCCTGAATGTAAGGCCCTGCTCCAGGCCCCCACTGCTCACCGTCTGCGGTGTCCACTGTCACTAGTCCAAGCCACTCAGTAGCTCTTGCCTGCTCCAGGTCCCAGACAAGAGCCCCCAATACTTCTCCTCGGGAGCACGTGTTCTGGCCGTCCGGGTAGGCACACAGGCCCACCAGGGGCCTAGTCAACTCGCCGCACGGCGCTCCCTTGTCCCGCACTTCAGAAATCGCGCAGGTGGAAGGGAGCCAAAGCCTTGTCTCGTCCACTAGCAGTGCGTGTGGACAGCCGGCGCCCGCCCCAGCGTCGTCCCTATCCAGGCTCACCTTCTCGTTGCTGCCACTCGTGCAGCAGCATGCGTGCCAAGCTCCTGGCTCGGGGGGTTCCCACAGGTGCTGCTGCTCTCCTTCTATCCCAAGGCCCTCGGCGCCCAGGCCACTTCCGGCCAGCCTGCCCTTGGTGGCCGTCAATCTCGGCACACCACTCTACACAGTGGGCGGGAGGGGGGCATCACTCCAGGACTCAGGCAGATCCGTGCCAGTCAAGGTGCCCTAGGCTCACCAATCGCCGTCCGCACCGCTATCTTACCTCTGGTCACCTCCACAGGTGGTGTGTCCGGTCTCTCGGGCGCTGGTGTGAGGTGAGCTTCTCCGGGGTCCCACTGGTCCGTGGGGCCATTCCCTGCAGGGGGCAGAAGAAGAGGTGCTCCAGCACTCAAGCCTCACACTATGCGGCAGGCAGCCAGCGCTTGTCCCATCTCCCGCTGTTCCTGCTGAGCGCCTCTATCTTAGCTCGGCACTCGGCCGTGCTCGCCTCGATCGAGTTCCTGCGGTCTACGGCCACAGGGGAGGTTTGTTTCACCTCCTGGGCGCCCCAACTTCGTTCTCAGTTGTGGGGGTGCACTGTTTGGTGTCGTACCCCGCATGGGGGTTCAGGATAATCGTGATGGCGGCTGGCCGATGGGAGCTCGCGATGAGAGCTGCTCACTCCATCGGAAACCAAGCCACGCTCCCCCGATGGCTCATGTTATCCTGTTTTTGAAAATTTTACAGCATCAGATCGATCCAGGAGATGCTTAAAATCAGCCACATTCCATGATATAACCTTTAGTTGTCTGCTTCTTGTTTGTGCTGTTAATGTTCTTTCCTCATTTTTGTTCAGGATGAGTTGAAGGCCTTTTCATTCAAACAGATGGCAGCCAGCTCCAGTTTAATGCAGCATAATTTGGGCGGTACAGCATTGATAGTACATCTCCTCTGGTTTGTGGTGTTTAGTTCCACCCAAATTTGCTTGCTCAGCATAGTTTGGGATTCAAACTACTTTGTACTCTTAAGAATCCTTTTTACTATTTGATTTTGCAACTGCCCATTTTGGGAGAGATTAAAACAAAGAGTTATGTCTCTAACTCCCTGAGTTGAATTACAATTCCCCACTGAACAAATAATTTTTTTTCTTGCAGTATTAGTGCTACATGTTTTTGACACCGTCATATACTGTGGTAGCTTCATACCTGGGTATAGATTAAATTACCTTAAATTGGATCTTGGTAATGTCTTCCGACCCCAGATGTTTAAGTACTGGGATATGCTGTAATAAACTGAGAATATTAGATCTATTCAGCATATAACTTCTACCTCTTGAAATGTATTGAGGCATGCATATTAAGTAATTCTGTGAACCATTGTGTACCATTTGTGTATTGCTCAGTACCAACTGACAACGACTGCTCCATTAACTGTTAGTTGCCTCTTCTCTTGTAAGAATTGTGTAGATTATGCTGTATCACTTTTATTTTCTTCCTCTGCATTACTTTATTGCGTCTCATTAAAAACATTCTATATGATAGCCCCAATGTTCTAAGAAAATTGTATTTGATGCCCAGCCACCCCAAGGATGTTGTCTAATTGATCTACTTAGTAAAGTTGGCAACCTGGCATTGCTCGACTTTAATAGGATGCTAAATTCGGTAAGTGATCAGCTCTTCACCCGCAGCTCCGCTCGTCTGTGTTCTGCCCTTCAGTCCCACACAAGCAGGGTTCGAGACCTCTCCCTGTTGGGTCCCCCATTTCTATTTTCTCTCGTATTTTACTTGTACTTGTTCTTGGCTCCTTTACACTGTATTTTATTTACTCTTGGCTCCCATAACGCTGCCACCGACTTAGTCTATTTTCCCACCGCAACCCGTCCTGCTCCCACCTCCCAGCCGCACGCCCCTCCCCTACTTAAATGGCGACCGCTGTGGGGAGCGCGAGCTAGACCCCTGACCCTCGGTCAGTGATCAACTTTTCCCTCGCAGCTTCGCTCGTCTGCGCTCTGTCCTACGGACCCACACAGGCAGGGTTCGAGACCTCTCCCTGTTGGGTCCCGCATTTCTATTTTCTCTTGTATTTTGACCTGTTCTCATATTTTATTTGTACTTGTTCTTGGCTCCTTTACACTGTATTTTATTTACTTTTCGCTCCCATAAGGCTGCCACCGCGTTAGTCTATTTTCCCGCCTCAACCCGCCCCGCTCCCGCCTCCCAGCTGCGCGCCTAAGGCAAGCCTGTCTGTGCCCATCCGCACCTGGACCGCACCCAGTGCCAGACACCCTGGCCCTCGCGAGAACCATGACACCCGACGACGCTATGATGCCGGCTTCCTCCACGGTCTCAACACTGGCTGATCATCAAACTGCTTCCAGGTCTGCCCGATTCTCACCCACGAACCCTTCACCTGCCATAGCTACAGCTTCACCAGCCACCGAACACCTGCACGCCCTACCGTACCTGACAGTGCAGAACGCAACCACCTCAGATGCATACTACTCAACACCCGTTCCGTCCACAAGCACGCTGTCGAACTCTGGGACCTACTCAACTCAGCCTCCCTGGACGTTGCCTTCCTAACAAAGACCTGGATGAACCGCTCCTCGGCCCCCGACATTGCCATAGCCATCCCAGAGGAATACAAGATCACCAGAAGGGACCGCACTGACAGACCAAGAGGAGGAATCGCCATTGTCTACAGGAATACCCTCAGAGTCTAGACCTGCACGACAGACACTTCCAGCACTGCTGAACACCTGCACTTCCAGATCCACACCGACCCCAACACCACCCTCAGAGGAACATTCATTTACAGACCGCCCCAGACCCCGGCCACAGTCCATCGACACCATCTCCGACATTGTCAGCACGTACGCTCTTGCGTCTACAGACTGCATCCTCCTCGGAGACCTGAATTTCCACCTCAAAAACGCAGACGACAGCAACTCTGTTGCTCTGCTTGATAACCTCACCAACCTCGGACTCAAACAGCTCGTCACAACCCCTACCCACACCGCCGGACACAAGCTTGACCCCATCCTCTCAGCCAGCAACCACGTTACCTTCAGCCGAACTACCGAACTCCACTGGACCAACCACCGCTGCGTCCACTTCACCTTCAAGAAACCCACCGCACACCACCTCCCGCTACGAATCCCCTACCGCAGCTGGAACAAGGTCACAGAAGACCATCTCATCATCGCCCTCGCCCATGACCCACCAACAAACACCACCGACACAGCCGCCAGCAACCTCAGGCAATGGATCGATGACTGCGCCAACACTCTTGCCTCAATCAAAAAACCCACAAACAGACGCACCAACAGACAGGCCAGCTGGTTCACCACTGACCTCCTGGAATCCAAGTAGACTTGCCGAAGAGTCGAGAAAAAGTGGCACCACGAAAAGACACCGGACAACCACGCAGCCCTAAAGAACGCCAGCCGCAAGCACCACCACCTCATCCGAGCCACCAAAAGGTTCTCCTTCAAGGAACACATCGACAGCAACGAACACAACAGCAAAGAGCTCTTCAGCATCATGAAGGAGCTCTCCAACCCAGCTCCAACTTCAACGACATCCCGCTTACTGCTTGCTGGATCCTGATGGTAATCTGGAGGCAGGGTGGACATGAACTCAGCAGAACAGAAAGTGATGAGCTGTAAGGGGGAGGCAAGCTGTTCTGTGCTAAATGTATTATGAGTGTGCTGTCTAATGTTTCCTGTTGGAAGCAGAGTCTATATGTATAGATGTTCTGCCCACCACTTCTCTTTACCTAGGCAGACAAAACAGTTGGACCCGCCTCTCTCCCACCCAAGTGGCTACTGCAATAGCTCAAATGTCTTGTACTGATTGGAAGTAGCATTGTTTTACTTCTCCTCAAGGCACACTTGGAGTCTTGCATAGCAAGACATTTCATTAGTTCTTTTACATCTTCAGTATTTTATCCCTCCTTCAAAAATCCACCAAAGTATCAAGCGAATACCATTTCAATCTTTGTCCCTCCTTTCTGCCAGTCACACTGCTTTACATAGATGACACTAGCCACTTTGGATGCTGTGAAGGTAAAATGTTAGAGAAGCAAGGAACCCTATGATGGTTTGTTATGCATGGGGTAAGCTGGAGCATAGATTCTAGACACATACAATCCTCAGTATAATATAATACAAGTACTGGCCACACAGAAGGGGGTAGGTAGAGAGGATACTCACTTCACTAGATTTTGTACAGTGATTGTGCTGGTCACACATGGATGCTATTCAAAAAAAGTCTATGGGCACCGTAAAATGCTGGCTCAGAATGACTACTATGCATGACTGTGCTGGGCACACAGTGGTGCTGTGCAAGAATATTGCTTGGCATATAGGATTAGGTGTCTAATGATCATACTGGGCTCTAAGGAAAGTTGGAGAACCATCCATATAGTGCAAATGGCCTAGAGTGAGGTACAGTGAAGAGAACATGCTGGATACACATGAGGTACTCAGTAGAAAGGGTGCCTGATACATATGCCACACAACGTAGCAAAGGTAGCTGATTTTTCCTCATGCATTAAGTTTGTAGTTAGCTCAGCGCCATGAAAACCGTGGCAAAGAGAAAACTTGTAATGTGTTTGGCGGGGCTATAACAACCCTGCCAAGCATATTTTGCCCTCAAGACAGCCGCAATACCACCAGCGGTCTTTGATCCCTGGCAGTTGCGGTGGTGCCAATGTGGTCTGACGGCCCCAGTTGTAATGGGGCAGTCAGACTGCTGGTGCGGTGGTACCTGCACTGCCACCACGGCAATGGCGAACCAATAGACTGCCGTAGTCATAAAAAGGCCCACAGAATGCCACATTTGAAATGAGTAATTGTAGAGGTAAAGCTTCTTGAGTGATGAGCCTCCTGCTTTGGAACACCGTCTTGCTTGTCCAATTGGAAAGGGTATCACAAACCTGCCCGCTTTGTTAGCTTTAGGTTCAGTGATCTGGTTTGTGTCATTTTAGTGTCGCTGGTGTTTTCTATTGCCAGATTACCCCATTGTGGATTTATACAATAATGCTCTAGCTGGGAAATCCCTACTTTGATGGACAACTGCCCTCATTCATTGCACTAGCTCTAAAAACTGACTGTCAGTCCTGCAGACCACAACACTGTTCCATTTCTCCTTACTTGGGGTTGGCCTCGTGGCCTGATTGCCTACACTACCCATGAGAGTAAAACGCCACAATGCATCTTTTCCAGGGGGCAGATATGGCTGCCCACTCTTCACACTGGAAGCTTGTTTTCTATGGTCCATACTCGCTGGCATCCTTTATCTGGCCAGCTTGGTCTGTGTTTTTCATAGGAGCATGTGCTGAAATGTTCTTGTCTGGATATGTTTGTGTACAATCTATTTTCCCCTCCTCTCTTTGTTACTTTCCAGGAAAAATTAGCTCCCACAGTCGTCTTCTTTTCATTAGGTCAGTGATTAGCAGGTCATACTCACCCATGGTTCCTCTCCATGCCTTTCTCTACTCTTCTTCATTATATCAAATACAAGCGGGCAGCTACACTCATTTCCTGAAATTCACTGCGTTTCGCCCATGTGGCGAACGGTGGTCTACAGTGGCGGACGGTGACATTTGAAAGTGGTGAGCGTAAAACAATTGTTGTACTGCACTGCGGTGTGCGAGCATAGCGAGCGAGCCCAAACCACCTATGGGGGGTTCGGGGGAGTTCTCCCCCCGAGAAAAATTTGAAAAAAGTCAGCAAATGGTGCATTTTCAAGCAAATTTGAGAAAGCAGGAAGGTGTCAACCACTCTGAGGTCCGATGACCCTATCCATTCTCAGACCCGGCCCCTCCACATCCCGCACCATGTGGGTCCTACTTAGGTCACCCCTGTGATCTCTATTGCATTACACAAATCAAGCGTGGGACATTAGGAGACAGGCAATAACCTCTCTAATCTTGTCCCTACAGGGTACACCCCCGCACATCTGCTCAGGGCGGGCTTTCACCATAAACGGAGACCCAGAACCATTTCGGCCTCACAGTGTCCTGGTAGGTTGGTGAGTATCCTTTCCGTGCTGACGATGCTTGCATTCAGGGAACAACATTTTTTTTTGTAGGCACTCTATGAGAGGGCACATATTTTCATGCTCTCTTCCCTGTGTGCTGCTTCCCCTTTATCATTCAAGCCCCTTGCTCTCTTTGTCACTTAGCCTTTCCTCTCAGCTAGTCCGTAGCTTCTCCCACCTCTCCCCATAACATTTATTTTTTTATTATTCTCCCAAACCCACTCCTCCATTGCTTACCTACGAGCTACTGCATGATATTCTATTGCAATAAATGCCAAATTGGTTATAATGTCTCCAATAAACTGATGGGGCACAGTTTTACCATAGAGAAGTATAGTGTTGCAGCAGGCACTCTGAGTCCTTCTGCAAAGTTTGTTGGGATGAGTGCTGGATGTTTTTACCTCTAGCACACATGTTGGAGGCCTCTGAGACCTGCACAGAGAAGGAGCAGACTACGATACATCGCAAGGGTGGCGGGCACCACAGATATGTAGTATCTGATGGAGAGCGACACTAGGGATTGGCAGAAGTGGATGTATACTGTGACAACCAGCCATCTTTCATAAGGGAAGGAAAGCTGTTCCAATTGACAGGGCACCTCTAATTTGTTTGTCATCTTTGTATGTTTTCCTTACCGTTTCTTCACCCATGGATAGTGTAAGATGTGGTATCAGAACCCCAGCTGGTTAGCCATTCCTTAATGGCGCTGTGGCATGTTAGGACTTGAGCATTTGGTGGCTGTTAATTTTTATGTTTTAGCTGTGGATATGGCAGTGACACATGTCTTGTGGTTGTTACAGTTAATAGTTCCGCATTAGCTTTTACTGTTTTTATGCACAGCATTTATCATTCGGACCTCAGATCAGACCAGGACTTGCAGTTCACTCTTGAGCCAGTGACCAGCACTCCAAATGAAACATAGTTGAATGTAGAAGGCAAAGAATATTACCATGTAGCTTCAGCTCCACCCAGACAAAAAAGACAACACTCAACTTTTCCAAACTTGAAACGGTGACATTCCATGACTCACAAGAAATTCTTAAGCCTCACACAAGTACCAGGAAACCTAGCACTCTCCCCCATTTCTCTACCAGCTTCACATATCAGAAAGTTCATTATTTCATCTGTATGACATCACCCCTGAACGAATGCATGCGCAGGAGATGTGCCTGCTAAACAGGAAACACCCACCTTTTAGATTTATTACTCCAACGATAGAGCTCGGCATAACTTCACAACCTCACAGGAGTGATACGTCACACGAAAAGATAAATGTCTCTCAAAGATAGCCAACAATCACAGAAACTATTTGTCTAGTTTCAAACATTGTATTTTTTATTATATTAAATGGAAAAGTGTTCAAGTTACACCTGTCAGTCGAAGACAGAGCGAAAGACATGTGATTTTAATCTATCACATTACAGTGCGTTTTGGTGTCTTGTAATATTGTTCACGATTTTGTTTTAAAATGTATCATATTTTTGCTACTATAACGATGCACATGCTTTTATATCACAAAGGTTTGTAATGCACTTTATTCTGCTGTAGTTACTTCTATTGTATAGTGCTCTGGTGCAGGAGTGGATTGCACCGAAGAGAGTCCTATTAAATGTTAGAACATTGAGATGAATTGTGCTGGGTTGTGCTATATTGTCCTGCAGTGTGTACGTCATTCTTGTAAATATGGACACCCCAGAAATAAAAAAAACTCACCTTAGCACCTAAAGGTGCTTCCACTCACGCTGTGTGCTGTCCAAAACATACACTTTTTGTCACAGCCCCCTTCAGCACATACTAAAACATGAAAGATTAACTCAGCAAAATGACATGTAGCACACAACACATAGCCACAAACTCTATACCAAAGCACCCTTCCCCCCCAGAAGATTAAGGACCCCAGCACAGAAGCGCCAGACACCCCCATCCTTCCCACAGCACAAAAGCTTATACTTCCGTACCAAAGCAGAGAACCACTGAAGAACCATTCCCAGCACAGATATCCTGACTGCGAGCAAGGAAAACCACCCGATTCCCCTCCCTACAACGCTGCAGGCGCTCAGACCCACACACACAGCTCATGGTCCACTGCGCCAAACCTCAGCAGACAGCCCTGGAGGCCCATGCTCTGGAACAACGCTCCATGTCACCACAGAACTCAGTCCCTACCGCAGGATAAGCGCCTAGAGTCTCTTGTGAGGCGTCCATAGTCCTCATCACTACTTGTACTCTTTGCCCTGTCATGCCATTGGCCTTCTCTGCTGCCACCCGTGTCTGGTTAGAGTGCCCACCCTCTGCCAGTACAGTCATGGCCGGAAAAACAGGTGGGTGGGTTTGCGCAGGGGGGCGGGGTGGTAATCATTATAAAATAGTAAACGTACCTTCCTCCACGACCGCATCACGTACCGCTGCCTCAGCTCCTGCTGCTCCTGGCGCATTTTAGGCAGCCTCCCTCCTCCAGCTCCCCTAAGCCAATCACAGCGCTGCAATGGCAGCATTGTGATTGGTGCAGCGCAGCGGACAGCTCCCCAGCTGGGCGCCAGTAGGGAAGCCATTTTCTCTATGCAAGCTGCATGTAGCCTACATAGAGAAAATGAAGAGTGCACATGACTGCTTTGCTCGGCCCGGGGACCGACCAAACAGTCAGGGCCCATAAAATTGGGCAAGCCACTCCCCCTCTTCCTCGAGCAGGACCGCCCACCGCTCGCACCCAACCAGGCACTTCTGCTTTCTCACAATGCGAGAAGCAGAAACATAAAATGGTAGTTTTACCATTTTATGTTTCTGCTTCTCTCACTGCGAGAAAGCAGTGGGGCAACGCCCCCACGCCCCAATGGAGGAGCTGCCACTGGTGGTCTGCAAACCGCCGCTGCTCCTTTCAGTTCAGCGCCGTCTCCAGTGTAGAGGTAAGCTTGCACCTGCACTGGGCACAGAGCATTTGATTTAGGTAATAGTATGGCCACTTGTGTGGAACACCTCTTCGACACAGAACAGAATAAAACACGTTGCATTTTGGCTGGTGTTTTTCTTATATAGAGTTCCTGGCGCTCCTTTGAATACAGCAAGAGAACAACATCAAACTTGTATCTAAAAGTTAAAGGAAGTGGCACTAACTATTCTGTGAGTGTGTTATGTAAATCGTTGCAAGCTGAAGACAGTATGCAATTTAGTATAATATTTCAAAGGAGAGTGAGAAAAAAACTCTCCAAGCATCTTTCTTCTACAGCAATACATGACCTCTCCCCTTAATCGGTTATCATAAATTCATAAAATATCACGAGAACAAAAACACTCTTGACGTGCAAGCACTTTCAAGTGACATTTTCTTCCATGAGTGAGTATATGATCAATATGATTATTCCTGGCAATGAAGGAAGTTGTCTGGTAATTTATAAATGAAGCTGGCGTTAGAGGTACCTAACACATGAAATAGAATATTCATACTTCTTCAGTGGGAATAACACATGACAAACCTGAACCTCTCTCTTCCGTTTGTTTGCAGAAGATTCATTTCCACTGAGACTGTCTGTTGAATTCACTCACTGATGTTAATATTGCAGGTTGCACGCGGCCACAAGAGTATGTTCGTATGATCTTTTCATTTATTTACCTTGATACGGAGCTCCAATTACTGTCAGAGAGGCTTCTAGTTAAATATGGTGAGATACCAGTCTTCTAAGAATGCGAATATTTATTCTTTACTCTGGAGTCAAACGCTGATAGATGCAAATATCACTTGGGGCTCTGGTGCAAATTAATTAAATATCTTTGGAGAACAGAGTAATGAAAGCAGACCGATGACCGTATGGCAGGGAGAAGCAGCTTGTGGAACATAAAAAATATGAATACAACTTTTGGTCAGTATTTCCTTTTAAATGCTGCCTTATACCACAGTACTACTTGCACACTTTTCTTAAATATTTATGGTGCATAAAATGGTGTGCAGTAAATAATGTATTGAATGCTTTTAAAATAATGTATATTATAACAGCAATGAAGTCCACTTCTCATATTGAACAGCTTGTGATTAAATCTCCACACACCCTGAAACATACTACAGTCTCAGAAGCAGTAAAAAATGCAGGGCAATATTCAGTGGAAGGCAAGGGTAGGCATTTGCCCCGGGCTCACCTAGCAGTGCTGAGCCTAATTGGCCACAAAAGCCTCAAATATTACTCCTAGGAAGGGTAAAGAGGGTGAGGTAAGAAGGCTGTATTAAATTGTTACTGTTAGACCTGTCAGACTTAGGATGGTCTTCCCCCCAACCTTTTGCTTTCCTCCTCAATTCTTCTGACCTCGTTTTTGCTGGCCTCAGGACTCTATGCACTTAACACTACTAACCAGAGCTAAAGTACATGTGCTCACTCCTTACAACATTGGTAATATTGGCTTATCCCCAATTGGCATATTCAATTTACATATAAGGCCCTAGTAAAGGGCACTGCATATGCCCATGGCCTGTAAATTAAATGCTACTAGTGGGTCTGCAGCACTGATTGTGCCACACTCTTCAGTAGCCCCTTAAATATGTGTCAGGCCTGCCATTTTTGAGCCTGTGTGTGCAGTTTTAAACTGCCATTTCGACCTGGCAAAATAAAAACTTTTGCCAGCCCCAAAACCTCCCTTTTAATACATATGTCACCCCTAGGGTGGGCTCTGGACAGCCTAGAGGGCAGTGTGGCATGTATTTAAAATGTAGTACATATACTTCTGAGTTTTATCTGTCCTGGTAGTGAAGAACTTTAGCATTTTATTTTCACTACAGCAAGGCCTTTCTCTCCTATAGGATAACATTGGAGTTGCCTTATTACATTTTATAAGTGTAATGTCCTACTGGGAAGAGATACTGGTTCAAGTTTGATGTCTCTGGAATCCAAATTTATGGTGAAGTCGGATTTTAAATTACAATTCTGAAAATGCCACATTTAGAAAGTTGGCATTTTCGTGCATTAGCCGTTTGGTACCTGCAGCCTGTCTCTGGTCACCTGACAGGGCACAGTTGGCAGTTGGGCTTTGTGCATTCCTCCAAGACAGCCACAAACAATGGGAGCTTAGATGGGATTGGGTGAACCATCACTGGCAGGATGGAAGGGAGGAGCTGGGACCAGCCTCACTTACACTTGAAGAGTTTGTGTTTTGTCTCCACACAAAGGGTCTAACAACTCTACATTGTCACTTAAGCCAGTCTGGAGCCAGGGCAGGCGAGGTAGTTACTCCCATGCACTACAAAGGTACTGTCTAGAAGCTTCTCCCACCTTCTAGAACCAGGGCACAAGGGTATAAAAAGGGGACCTCAGGCACCAACTCTTCAGCACACTGCTGGACCTGTGAATACTCTGCCAGAAAGAAGCACTGCTGTGCTGCTGGAGGACTGCCACTCAGCTGGAATGCTGTTCTGAAGGACCTGCTGCCCTGCTGTGCTGATCTGCTGCCTTCTGGGTGAGAAGAACTAGACCTGCATCTCTTGAACCCAGAACCCAGAGTGACTCCAAGTTGGCTGACCTCTTGATCTTAAGCCTCAGGGACATAAAAGAATTCCAGCAACCTTACACCTACACCTGGACTCTGCCATCTGTGAGTGTACCCTGCCAAGTGGGCCACTCCAATCCTGGACCTTTGGAATTGGGCCTAAGTTGCCTGCCATTGGAACCGATGCACCATCTCTGCTGAGCAGCGCATCACCTAGCAGAACTGATGCATCTCCTCTGCTGCTCATCGTGTTCCCGAGCAGAACCAACGCATGGACGCTGCTGCATGGATTGGACCCGCGGCAAAGACCTGCATTGCATCAGCAATCCTCAGAACCGAGGCATCAGCCCGACGGCATGGGACATCCATGGAACAGGCCCTTGCATCTCTCATTGACAGCAGCCTCAACGACAACTCCAGATTCCACCTCTTAGCTCATTGGAGCAGACACATCAACTCAATTGCGCAACACATCCCCGACAACGGACTTCATATTGCAAGCCCCATCAACGGGATCCTCAATGATTATGCAACAGGACCTCGCACAGCGGCCTCGCCGCAACTCGGAACTGACACATTGCTTCGGCTGTGCATCACTTTTTCGACATGGATCATCAAAACGCTCCACAACCAGGATTTACGGTACTTTGTTCAGTGGATTTAACTGGGTCACTGTAGCCGGTCCGTACTCCATCGCGGTTGGCCTGAACTTGTGACTTTGTCTTGGTCTGGTGCGGCCAGCTATCCACAGATGGTGCTTATTTTGGCACTATTTTTCCTAAAGTTTTTCAAATTCAATAACTCCGGTTCTACTGGTTGGACTTTTGTTGTTTTGGTCTTGTGTCACTGATTGAAGTGTTGCACAAATATTTTACACATTGCCTCTGTGTTAAGCCTGGCTGCTCTGTGCTAAGCTACCAAGCGGGTGACCACAGGTTAATTTGGGGTTTATTGTGCCTTGTGGTTGCTGCTTGACCAGGGCTCACACCCCAGTCAACCAACAACCCAATTTCTTACAGTCATTCTGCTTACAGCACCAAAAAACTAGAATCCAACCCTGAGTAAGTGCGGATGGTTCAGCAGGATTCAAATATTTTTTATCGTAAATAGGTAAGTGAAGAGTAAAGTAGTTAAGGACCTAATCGGAAAAAACAGCAATTTACCCCATAATGACCTTCCCAACAGTACTGATTGTAGTCGAATTTGAAAGTATTTTTGCCTATTTTGAGTTTAGTTAATCAACACCGAGACAGTGATGATGCTGATGTTAGTGCTCTCGGAATATATGTTTAATTTCAAAGTAATGTATGGTTACATTAATTTCAATTTGTGCATTTCGCTGGGCATGGCTTAATGTTATGTGCTTCAGATGTTATGCTCTATTGACCACCTGTAGTATTAACCCAGTACTAATTTATTGATTTTTGGGGTCCTGTGCAAGCCATATTTGGGTATCCCCTGTTCAGAACAAATTGGAATGTTTTACCCATTTTTGCCTAATTCAAACACTTGTGATGCCAAGCTGTATTGACACATAAAAATAGATGAAGGTTAAAGCTGCCAGCAATTCGTTAGACACTGTCTAATATGTTATGGGAAAAATCAGTGTTTAATCAGCTTGTTGCTCTACTTGCACCTGTCTACTACAGAGAGAGATTTAATATGGTTTGTCTTCTTGACCTCATCCAGACATGTGTGGCTGCTTTCAACTCCCAAAATCTGGACCTGATGTTACCATGTTGCTTTCAAATCAGATAGAGATACAATCAATGTGGGTATCCCTCTCTTTTTGTAACTCCCATTGACAGATTCTAGTGGTTTTTAACCATTTAGCCATGCTAAAGGAATAGTCAAGAAAAATCGAAAAAGAAAATCCTTTTGAAGATTTCTTTTTCTCTGATAGATTAAACGTTTTCTTTAGTTAGAACTTCCTGAAAGAACACAATCATAGTTCTTGGTGGACCTCCCTGTTTTGGCTTACAAAATGGAACTGGCATTCGAAAGTAGACCTGGGTACTTTTGAAGCTCTCTATCAGACTGAAATATTTCAGATTGCCATGAACTTCATTATAGGATTCCCCTCATGTTCTTCTTCCATTCTCTCATGGAGTCATATAATACAAAATATTTGACCCATGGGAGCTATTTTTAAATTCCTTCAACTATACTCTTTAACTTTGAAATTGCTGATTCAAAAATTACCTCTGTGTTTCAATTATATTTTTAATTAAAACTAAAGCTTCTCCAATCTTTCCCACCTTTTCAGTAAGATCATAATTTTTTCATTTAGGTATTTCACACTTGTGATATACTCACATTGGGTGCTTTAAATTTCTTTTGCTTACCTATAAATGTTTCTCAGTAAGGTTTTGGCTATGGGTTAGTATATGTTCTTTGCGATTACTGGAGACTTCTAACCTTTGTTCCCTTTTTGTATTTTCTCTCCCTTGACATTAAATACTGATGGAGCAGTCTACCATTGAGACTAGATTCTTCGTGATAGCTCATGGCCACGGAATCTGTGAATTCGTAAAATGGTTGAAACCTACATCTTTCATGTGAAACATACATTTCAGAATCTAATGATAGAACATCTGGCCTTTGGTTAGAGTCATTAGGTTCCGCATTCCCTCTTCCCTTTATTAGGTGCTCTTTCAAGTAAAAAGATTTATGCATGTTTCCTGAAGTTTCCAAATCCAAATCACCCCATAACCATTGACACTTACTGTTACACTTTCACTCTCCCTTTCCCTAATCTCTCTCCCCTGTCCCTTGCAATATCAATACTTTCAGGAAACATTTTGTTTTCTCTTTTTTTGCTACCCAGATCTTGAACTCCACATGTTCCTTTGGGATTCATCCCTCTGGGTTACCACCAAAGAAATGGAGCATTCTTGATTCACATATTTTCTTTCAGTGACTGGATGAACAGCCAGTGACTCTTCTGTAACCAGTCCTAGATTTACAGGTGCCCCATCCATGAGTCTTGACTGACTCATCGAGTCACCAGACTATTCTCTGGAGGGTTTGCACCTTCCCTTTTCTTAAGTTTACTATGAATATTGCATGATTTAAAGATGGACCCATGATCCCTTCCACCACTGATAGAGCTTTGTTTTGACTCTTATTCATTCTAAATTGGATATTACCATTGAACAGCACAGAGTGCACACCTCAAGTCCTGCTGTAATTACATAGCTAAAGCTTTCTTCAACTCACTTTCCATTTTCCAAAGCTTTTTAGTAACATTGCAAATAGTATCAACCCAAACTTCATTTTATAGCTTGTTGCAATAGTAGCCCCTCAGCCAGTCTTTCTCAATATTTATCCAAAAGCAACATTTTGATATATTCAGCCGAAGCCTGTTGGACTGCTGGAGTCAATGGGCTGCTTTTCTAGCTGTTCACCAAAGGATTTTAGTAACACTGAAAAAATATCAGGTTTCCAAGTTCATTATCTAACACTAGTCCCTTAGCCACCAAACAGTCTTGTTCAATCAAAACTTAGAATGTGGGTTTCAGTCTCCGCGACAAAGTCACAATGTTTCTCAATGTTTATCGAACAGCAAAAAACTGACAGAGGACAGCCGAGAACTCAGGCAACCTCTCTGTTGTCATTTTTCGTATTCACCCTTTCCATAATTATTTTATATGAAGTATACAATTTTTCACAGTTTCACCTTGTTTTTTTGAGAGGTAAACAACAGATTTGATGTTTTTCCCTGCCTACATCTGTTGACATCTTGCTATTCATACTCAAATATGAGTTGCCATCTAAAAATGTTTTATAGGGATTCCAGCCAAACATATTATGTCCATGAACCCTTGGAAACACTTTTTGGGGTGTTTCACATATTCCTAATACTTGTGAACAGTGAACATTTAATACATTTATGCAGAAGACATGCATGCTCAACGGTCACTTAGGGGCCCATTACGATGGCCGGCATACATTGTCCACCCCCCAACCGTAACGGTAAACGGGATCGACAGTCAGAGATGCGGCGGTCCTGCTATGCCAATTAGGATGCGCCCACCACCCTGGCAGTCGCATCCTGCATATTATGCATTGTGGCGGGCAGTGCACCATATTATCTGCCTTTTCTGCCCGGCCGGCAATCCGACCGGCAGAAAAGCGGCAGACGGTCTTTCCGTCCACCGCGGTGCCCCTCGCCATACTAATATGGCGGGGGGGGTCACAGTAACATTTGGCGGGCGGATCGCCACCGGCGAGCTGGCGGTGGCGATCCGCCCGTGATCGTAATAGGCCCCTTGGTTTTTGCTTATACATTAAAACTGCTGAACAAAAATACACCAAACCAGCACAGAAGAATGCAAAGGACTATGGGGCAGATTTATGTTCCCTGGCACATCCCTGCAAATCAGCATGGATGCGCCAGGGAAGATGCGTCACGCAAGTTTGCCCTTGCGCCACCGCAGATGCGCCGCATCGTGGTGCAAGGACAAGCAGATACGTGACGCATCTGCCGGCGTAAGGTTGGCGCAGTGCTGAAGTTGCGTTGCAAGCGCGACGCAACTCCAGCACTGTTCCATCCTACCCTCTCCCTAACATGGTGCGTCAAGCCTTACGCCTGCTTCAAGCAGGAGCAGGGTTTTGACGCATCAGCGTTGGGAAAGTGACTCAGTCACTTTTCAGGGGCGTTTCTGCGACGGAACGCCCCCCCTGAGTAGCAACGCCCACATGAAACCTGACACAGGTTTCATGTGGCGCAGGGCTTTACACCGTGACGCATCTCCATAGATACGTCACGATGTAAATGGGGCGCAACATGGCGCAGGGTTTACGCCGCCGCTGCGTCACAAAAGTGACGCAACGGCGGCGTAAAAGGGGCGCAAGTCCCTCATAAATCTGCCCCTAGATGCCTACCAAATCTGGTACACTTCCTTTGACACTTTTTTGTTTTTCTTATCTAAAGTTGCCTGGAGGATTTTTTTATTTTAATGAAAAAACATTTTTTGGCCCATATCCCTTTTTAGAACGTTGCCCCTCTTGACCAACCAGAACCAAATTTGGCATGAAATTCAGTAAACGTTGTGTGTTTTTCTAAAGCGTGGTGCAAATTAGTCAGAAGGAGGAGACAAAGTTATTAAAGAACCAAAGTTGTATTCCTATGGCGTTTTGTGCCAACCTTAGCTATGGCATAAAATATACGTTTATAGATATGCATTATTTTTACATTCACACAGTCATAAACATATTTATATTAAACCTATTTATGAGAATGGCTATATGTAGCTGGTAATTTGCTGTTCTTTCACTGTTGATATTTTTCACCTCTGAAAATGATAATTGTGCCACTTAATAACAAAAGTGTGTGGCTCAATATGTCACATCCGATATACGTTGAGAAAAAAATCCCGAGTCTCTTATTAGGTTGACACGGATGACATATGTGATTGTTGTTATTTCCCCTCCAGCCGTAAGGAAAAGGGAATTACCTTTTCATCTTCTTAAATTCACAAGTCTGTTTACCACTGAAGCATCCCTGCATGACAAGAAACACGGGCAATTAGTTGTGATATGGACCCTGGATAGTCCATGGATCTCATTACATCTTATTTAGAAAAGCTATAATTTGATTGGTTGAAAATTAAAGCTTCTCCTCATGGGTCATTTTATCTTTCTGCAACAATAATTCTTGGCTTGATTAAAAATTGATCCGGTGTCTTAAAGTGAATTTATTATTGCTGTAATCTATCACCCGCAGACAGATAATCGGGTTCCCATCTTTATCTGATTTACAAAATCTGTCACTTATTATGTGTTGTGTTTTTTCAGTCCTTTGAATTGATGATCTGTTGGGCACACACGGGCCTCTGCAGTATTCCGATAGCGAGACAATGCTGTTTACCACAATAATTGAGACTTTTCACTTTTAACAAATGAATTTAAGTTATTGAATCAATTTCCTTTCATATTGAAAACTGAAACTCCAGTGCCATCGAGACATTGGTTTGGGAACTGTGGACAGATTGTATTTGTGTGTCTGGCAGGCGTGTATTTGGGCGTCTGGTTGAGTGTGAATCTGTGTTTGTGTGTGCATTGTTTCTGTATGTACGAAAAATATATATTCTTGTGCAGTAGGTTTGAATAGTTACTGTTGATTTAAAAAACAACATAATAATAATTGCTTATAATGCTATTTTATATCATGCTTCCTTCGTTTTCGAAGTTTGATACCAATTTATTTGGAATTTTAAAAACACCTAAGATTTGTGCTGTTGTTATTGTGAATCTGATCACGTGATGTGACAGCACAGCAATGATCGCCTACATCTGTAGAGGTCATTTGTCTTAGGCACTTATTCTTCCTTTAGACCGCGAGTAAAATAGAAATATATCTATTGTTTTTCTAAACTACTCCCGCACACCTCAGTTGCATTGTGGCCCTCTTTCACGAGCTTTACCTTGGTGATGCAACCCTATTATTCTTTTCACATTCATGCAGAATGCCCAGCCAAACTTAATCATAAATGAATCCCAGATCTCAGCAAAGATAAGTGATTTTTGTCTAATCTCTCAGCTCTGAAATTCCTGTAATAAAGTGGCATGTGGAAAGTTTATGAGTATCATTACATTACATAATTGTAACACCTCGTAATAAAGTTCGTGCCAACAGCAAAAGTGTGGCATGACGTACACTTTAAAAACTAAGTTATTAGCGTCATTATTATTGTTTTTTATAGGTCGCACTGAGAACCACTAGTGTGAATAACCAGATGAGTGAAGGGCATTTGTGAAAGTTAATGGGGAAAATGCCAAGACCCCAGTCAGAGTTTTTAAATGTGGGAACAGTGAAGGGAAGGACTGTTTAGAGTGTGGTGTGGAGACCATGTAGGGATTGTCATTGTTTAGGGATAAAGCGAGGGTACATAGCAATAAGCAACATAGTATTGAACCTGTCTGCAAAAAATGCAAAAAATGGTGAGGAACTATATATCAGAAGTTACAAAAATAATGTATGCAATATATTTTTCAATAGTCACGTTATATATACATGTTTTACATATACGACACGTGTGGTTGGGTGTGTCCGAGAATGCCTTCCGAGGCCTACATTGATCCAACTGAGTGAGCATATCTACTTGTGCAACCAAGGCAAACATGCTGGGGAACACAGCCCAAGTTCCCTAAAGGGCACATTATAAACTACAAAGAACGTTAGTTATTGAAACACAGGATAGTCAATGAGAACATAGAATATGCCACATTCACTGTTATGTGCAGTGTTGTGACTGTAATGCACTTCTTATGCAATAAACTGAACATTTACTAAGTTCTGACAGAGGATGGATATGGCAAGCAGGACATAATTTTACCCATACGTTTAGCGTTGGGTGCAGAGTTCTCTGTCATGTTATGATTTTTTTTAAAAGCCACTATCACTGAGAGGGTATCCTGTTGCTGATGCAAGAGCAGTCAGGACTGATCCTTGAATTAATCTAGTTGAAGAGCCAACTGTTTAGCTTCGTGTAGAATACACTTATTTTAGAGACAGCACATATGTGTAGAGGCAAGTCATTCGACCTTCTGGAGCCTATTTGGGGAAATCACTTCTCCTTGGTCTGGTGTTGAATATGCATTGCATGTGTGTGAGTATGAGTCTAGCTGAGCAAAGATGTCTGTAAGGTTCCTCAAATCTGAGGAGGTATTGAGGCAGAGTGTCTTTCATGCGCCTTTAGCAGGTTCACTGGGCTAAATCCAACTCTTTCCAGTTTGTGGATGCAAGTTGGGGTGTCTTAACATGTTTCTGAGGCCTACATTCCTCAAACTGAGTGAGAATATCTACATTTGCAACTACGACAAACATGCTGGGGGATACTGCTTAAGTTCCCTAAAGCAATAAGCCAAACAAATGTAATATGGGAATCATTCACAGGCACTTTTACTTTTGCTTTGAAAGTGTGAAAACTCAATTAGTAACTTGTATCAAAATCAATGTTATCGAAAAATGGCACAGGACACAGAATCTAGTATGATTATGATTTTCACATTTTTAGTATATAGACAATATACATTTCATTATGTATCCAAACTAATGCAGATGACTCAGTGCTCAGACAGTAAACTAATATATATATATATATACAACAACATAGAACAAACACTGTAGAGATCACAAGTTTGCATATGATTTTATATCAAACACATGTAAGCAGAGATCCTGTCTGTTCATATATGGAATCTCCTGGCATTTTGTCCTGTAGTTAGACTTTGGGTCTTATCACAACAAAAGTTGTCTGACTAAAGTTCCCTAGAAATCATAGAATCTTGGGACCTTCAATACGGCATCCTGTAAGCAATATCTGCAAGAATACTTCAAGACAAAGTCTGCAATGTATACTGGGATGCTCGGTTTGTCAGACAGTTCTAGTGGGGTAAATAAATTATTTGGGAGAAGTACACCTTTGTATTGTGTGGCGAAAGCGGTCAAACCTACACATAGAAGAGTATTCCTAGACAAAGCCAACAATGTAAAACGGCCCACTCGGTTCCTTAGATGTTTCCGTTGTGTTGAAGTAAATGGAGCACTCAGGAAAAGCACACCTTTGCATTGTGTCATCATGCCACAGCATGATCTGCAATCATGTTGGTGGCATGACAAAATGCAGAAGTGTGCTCTTTCCGAGTAATCCATTTACCTCTATGGAACCATCTAAAGAACTGAGAGGCCCATTTTGTATGAGATGGTATGAGGGGAAAAAAACACAAATGGTGAAATAATGCATTGCCCAACACATAAGAAGAATACAATGCAAAGTGGCAGGTACAACACTTTATGGAATGTAGACACACTCAGGTTGAACTATATTGGCAGGTTGCAGAAGTGGTTTTCTTGTACAGCAGAAGAGGCAGCATCGTGAGACTGCTGGATGTACAAGTGTATAAATGGAGGAACCTGCTCAACAGTACTCAAAATGGTTTGAATGATATCAACAACATGTGGCTTGTTTTATTAATACAGCAATGAATGACTGTTATGTGTGCACTCTGCCATGTATCCAAAGCTGCTTGTGGCTAGTTATATTAAGTAGGCTGATACCTGAACCATGTCCTGAGCGATGTTACCATAGGTGTAATATGAGATAATGTACACTTAGGTCCCTCTAAAAAGCATTGTAGGTACTTTGTACAGAAAAAGTGACTCTTTTATCTTAACCAATTGATTGCAGGAATGTGTCATGGGGCGATACAATACATTCTTTTGTAACACTCCTGGGCTCGCCGCATACACAAGGATGTATAGTCCGTTCACAGACTGCACTCTTTAGCCATGAGTAGATAGATTGTTGCATCCTAAGCCTGGTCACTTGACTCTCCGGATTACCCTGACTATGCTGACTATTAGATACTTATGTATCAAATGTGGGTTGGTAAGTAGGCCCTTCCATCACAAACCTACCCCCTTCTCCGACCCCATCTTCTCTGCTCCCCCTACCCCCTACACCACAATGAAATGCCTTTCCCCAATGAGTATTGAGTAGAGGTTGTTTTACCTATGTGATTCT
This sequence comes from Triturus cristatus, assembly GCF_964204655.1. Taxonomy (NCBI): domain Eukaryota; kingdom Metazoa; phylum Chordata; class Amphibia; order Caudata; family Salamandridae; genus Triturus; species Triturus cristatus. The sequence goes on along the minus strand of NC_140589.1, from coordinate 1,456,236,993 downwards.
CCAAAATAGTGGAGCTTGGTTCCCCAAATGTGGGAATGATGGGTTGCCGTGCTGGTCATTCACTAGATAGAAGAGAATCTAAGCAGGCTGCACCAGATGCATCTTCCCCTTTTTGCACACTGAAAAACCATGGTGACATATTGAGAAGCGGATGTATTCACTGCTTGCGTTCAGGTTTTTGGGCCCTATTATGTTACCGGCTGATGCACTTACACTATGTTGAGCAGTTTTAAGACTAATGATAAGATTTTGTACCAAATAGGATTGATATTTTCTGGAACCACATAGAATTACAAATGTTCCAGCTATAATGTAAGCTACACAGAATCCTTTGGAAACAGGTGACTTGTCAATAATTGGGCATGCTCACAGTGGACATTTGCATCTTCTTTACAATAACAAATAAGTGGCGTAGTTAACTATTTAGCTCCTATTGCTGCATGGTTGGCACCAATTTTGTAATAGTTTATCTCATGATGGGTTCTTACTATTGGTGATACCCAAGGCTGATGTGATACGATTTCTGATTGTGGAAGGTGATTAACACAGACATGGTTGAATCACGATTTACATTCATGACTAACATGATGCACCTTTGGGGCATGTTGTTGTGAATTAGCATGATGTACACCCAAAGTGAATTGCTTTTTGATCTCATACCTACTTGGGTTGTTCATTCATTGTGTAGGAGATTCGGCGGATAACATTAACCATGCATCGGAACTCAGACATTGGTGAGTTGTGGACATATGGATACATTGCATATTAGAGCAGTATTTAACTCTGGAACTTAGGATTTTGTCTGGTTTATGTCTGCAGTGTATGCAGGTTCAGTAGTTGGATGATTTTGACCCAAAGAAACCCTAACATTCAGACTGGGTTAAACCGTCGACAAACCCCTCCCTCTTGGTTTATAAACAAAGTGATGTTTATAGGGGCTGTGGATTCTTTTACAGCACCCTACTATGTATTATTATGAATCATGTAAAAAAAATCATTGGGAGTTGATCAGTGTCTTGTGTCTGATATGATGAAAACATACATTTAATGCTTGAACACTACATTGTCTGCACTATTATTACTTGTTCACATAACATTGCAGACAGATTAGTAATATATGTTTTTGATCTAAGTAGTCCTTTGGTCTTTATTTTAAACGTACATTAAATGTTGAAGTAATTCAATGTTACATTATATGGTGGAGCCCGTAAAATCACTAGGAGGTGTCAAAGATATGGAATGAGTCCCACGGGACAAATGTTTCTAAAATATAGATAGACTCTGGTACTCGTGGGCATATATGCTAGTCCTTGTCTTTTATTTCTCATTACGTTTACAGCATTGAACTCCTAACAATAAATGACTGTTCAATAAATTGAACAATTGCAAAACAGATAATTTCTGAGGAAAGTTACTGTAACACTAAAAAGGCATATATTTGATATCTAAAGTTATGTTTGCATTATAAGGGTAGTAACAAATAATTCTGTGGAACTTTCTAAAAACTGCAAAACAAAGTCAAGTGAATGGTTGATTGAGATGACCGATTGTCACAAGGACAATAAGGTAAATCCCTCCCAAAAAAACCTTCATGGGAAAATTGCTAGAAAATTCACCAAATAAAACATAAATCATGTCAAAAGAAAACCTAAGTTGAGCATTTGTTGGAAATATGAGATATGGTTCGGTATTGAGGGTCATACTAATTTCAACATAAGCATTTTCAGTTGGTTTTATCATCAAATAAGTCATACTACCATCTTTATATTTGTCCTCCAGAAATATCTGACTTTGTTTTCATGGGAACATAACCCAACAATAAAGTTGAAAAAAACCTTGGGTTTCCCGATCCAATCTAAACCAAGTTTAACAAATTTGAGTTAAGGAATACAATATCTGTTTTGGAGAGTTAAGTAATCTCAAATAATCATACAATTTATAGATGTTTCCTATTTTCCTCATATAAATGACCAAAGTGATATTCTGCAAAACCTCATGGAGTATTTAAGGCATTGTAATTTCCAGCTTTGCATGACCTATAAAAGAAGGTGTAATGCTTAGAAACTGCAAGTAGCCTGCAGAAAAATATATTTTCTGCCAATTGGAACCACTTTAGGTCAGTTTAACCCTTGCGGTTTGCCCCAATAAGAACATAATGCTGACATCTTTCTAATAATTTTTAAACCCAATTTGCTGAAAACCTTAAAATGGTTTTGATGATTCTTTCAAGTTGTTGAATTTCAGTCTTTCAAAGATGACCCCTATTTAAAAGAAATATCAAGAGGAACTCCAAAGTTTTGAAAAGTAGAAACTTGATGAATAGTATACAATTAATAGAGTGGGCTTTAATTTTTGTAAATCTAGGGCCTCAGACCATAACAAATGATTTGCTCATATTTGTTTGCTAGACAAGGTTTTTCATATACACTTCAATAAATCAAGGCGTTTTTGCATATTATTCACTGTACGAGAGATTAAGATGGCATTGTCACTGAGAAGGAGCAAAGAACCTGGGGGAGAGCCTATATGGAGGACATTCTGTCCTGTTGACCTCATTTAAACCTCTAGGTCATTGATGAAAAAAGTAAAAAGAAAAGGGACCAGGACATACCCCTGTTTTACTCCCCTACGATCCTAAATTAATTTGTGCATTTTCCATGTGGTCTGTAGTGTGCATAAGCAGTATCTTTAGTACGTAACTGAGCCAAAAAATAAACAATTGCCTGGCCCACGCCTAATGCCAACTTCATGTGCCACAGGTTAGGTTTTTTACAACCATCAAAGGCACAAGATAAATCCATAGACACCAGCTACAAGGCCCCACCCATGGCAAATGTATTTTTAGATTTACAAAGAAAGAGGTTGAGACACTGCTCAATCGAACCTAAGCCAAGATAGGCCCAACTTTCCAGCTTAGCCAATAAACCCTACCTGTAATTTTCACTACAGAATCTAGAAGTGGGATCCATATATAACATGCCAGGTCTGTTTTGTTGTCTTTTTTATATATAGGCAATTATTAAGCACGTCCAAAAATTAGGGGGACTTAAGCTTGCCACAGCTGTGAACAATTAGCAGCAAGTGGGTTCCAGAGATCAATTTTATCTTTAGAAAGATCAACTGGTACCTCGTCAGCCCCGGCGATTCCGTTTTGAACTTTTGTAAATGTTTCCCTCACTTCCTAAATGTCGGGAAAAAAAATCAGGGTTTTTCAATGTTTTCTTGCAAAGATGTACATCCTAAATTATTACAAGCATAAGTATAAGTGTAAAAAATGTTCTTCCCATTTAGGAGAGGGTATAACTATTGTTAGACTGGGTACAGTGCTGTCAGTAACATAGGGGGCATTCACTATTCTTCAGAATTCTCTGTTATTGTGAAGATCGTTGGCCCGCTCGTGAGAGGGCCATGTCTCCTCCCTAATGCTGGCCTTCCTGGCTTCTAACACCAACTTGTATTCTTGCCTACATGACTTCACATTGCGAGTAATTTCCCTTTAAAGCAGCTTTTAATTACCTTTGAGTGGCAGAACAAGTATTGTTAAACCAAATATAATTTTTATTCAATAACTATACACCTACAACATGTCCAACCTTCAAACTATCCTTTGGACTGTCATTCTCAATCCTCTTCCAATGCGTGTAAAAGTGGTTTTTGCTTGGTAATTGTTGTAAGAAAGTGGATTATTATTAGGGGTGATAACACTATTAATAACTTGTCTGGATGAACCGCCAAGTCACTAAAAGGCAGCCCCTGGTAGCTATTACACAGAGTGGGCAGGATTAACTTAGAGCAATGTGTAATGTATTTATGCAGTACCTAAACAGTAATAAAATCAAAACAGCAAACAATACAAATCTCAAACCAAATTAGAAAAATAGAGTAAAATGTAATACATAAAATGATAAAAATCATGTAAGGGGACTTGGAGATATACATTTTTAAAGTTTTCAATAAAATAGTACCAAAAATCAATATATACAAATGGTAGTCTATGGAGCAGTCGACCTAGACCTAGGCATGATTTCAGGGAGACTGTGATGGAGCATAGGTTAGATAGGCCAAACAGATTTATTCAGAACCATACCTTCTGACTTAGGGCTTAATTTATAAGCAACACAGTATACATAGCACTAACATAATGGTTTCCCCAACTGATTTAGATGCCGGCGGACAATAGGTTTCGCTACAGTGGTGACTACTGTGTCTCTCCTGTAGCCAAACAACTCTGAGTGCCTGACGGAGTAAGGCCATCAGAGTAATAGCTGTATGTACACCCACACAATCAGGATGTGTGGACATATAGCTATTTTTTATTGTCTGTCCCTGCCAGGCAAACCCTGGTGGTGAGGGACCGTAAAATGATAATAATTACTCCCCCCTCACCATGGGAGATGACACCCATGATAGGGGAGCTTCACATTTTTATTTTCAACAACCAAAAAAAAAAGAAAAATGGGATTTTCTTTTTGAAAATAAAATAATTAAAACTGTTTGTTGCAAGGCTGTATCAAAATGCTCTAGCTGTGCAAGCCTGAAGTTCATCAAAAGCAGACACCTTTGTCTCGAGGTTCACCGAAGGCCCTAAAGGACTTGGAAGTCCAAAAAAGTTCTAAGTCCTAACTTTTTTAGGGCTTCTAGAACAGCTCCTCTGGATCTCTTCTAAAACTACCAAGTCCTCAGGGACAGCATTAATGGCCAGGACTCACTTGGTCATCAGTGAGTCCAAGTCAAGGTCCAGTTGGCATGGGTCAACTGGTAACTTCAGTAAAAATGCCTCTTGCAGCTTGTTGTGTCCCTGTAGCCCCACACAAGGTCAGTCGACTGACCATTAGAGTATACTTCATTGTCCTGGATACAAAAGGGAGCAAGTCCAGTCCTTCACGACTCTTCTCATATCACAGACAGGAAGTCCAGTCTTCTTTTTATCTTCTGCTTGTCCAATAAGTGCTATGAGGAGGGCCCCTTGCAGCAGCGGCTCCTGTATAAGGGCGTAGGGACTGCTCCCCTTTCCTTTCATAGCTTCTTGTAAACAAGGTTTATTTTAACATGTTTTTATTGACATTTTATATTTACTGTGACATTTTGCAACATGTGACAGGGTATCCATCAACATATCCTGAACTTCAGAATAAATGCATTGATCGTCGTTCAGTTATTAGTCCAATGCCACGCCCGTGTGGACGTAATCCTGTGTAAAATGTCTGAACGGAACTGGGGTGGATTCGAACTGGGGAGGGACGGGGGGGAGTCCATGGAGTTTTTTTTTTTTGGGTACTGGCGTCGATGGTGGTTGCGGGATAATACATGCCCTGACGGACTGTGGGTCCACGTACTTCTAGCGGCCGGCATCAAGGTCTGAACGTTCAGTGGGACGTATAGCATAGTGCTGAGTAACTACCGGCTGCCTGTATGTGTTATGTGAGAGGGACTGGTGTCCGTGATCGCCGTCTGCGTCTGCAGTCGTGTGTCATGCGGTGTGTCAGGGCCGCCTTCCGGGTCAGTACGGGTCAGTGATTGTGTGAAGCAGTTCAGCAGGATAGCCCAATCTAGGGATATGGGGTGTTTGCGCGTCCCCTTTACCTCTTCTTCCCGTAACGTCTCCTCCTCCACTAATGCCCATTTTTGAACCGCCCCCTCCCAAGCAGCAACCGGGGGCCCTGTGGGAGACCACCAATGCATAGCAATGTTGCGTTTGGCTAGTAAAATGGCCAGCGAGGCAAATCTGAGGGGTACTTTGTGCCGCTTTCTTTTCTGGTAGATACCCAATGCACAGACGTCCCAAGTGTTCAAATACGCGAGTCCGGTGAGATCCCCGAGGGACTTGTGGATGTGGTGCCAGTAGGAGTGTAGTGCAGGGCAGCTCCAAAACATGTGCTGGAAATCTGCCGCTTGTGAGCGGCATCTAGGGCACAAGAATTGTGTGTCGGGATAGAAGCGTTGGAGGCGTGCTGGCGTCAAGTATGCTCTATGGAGGATGTAGAATTGTATATTCTTGAAGCGCGCATTTCAAAACACCTTCTTGGGGTGTTCGAGAGCTTTTTCCCATTCCTTCTCATGTAGTGAGTGGCCTAATTCATCTTCCCAGGTGGTCCGTAGGGTCGCTAGTGGTTTGTGCCTGAGTTCCCCGATAGTCCTATAGATCCATGTGACCAAGTGGCGTCCTGGTCCCATGTGCAAGAGTGTGTGTATGACCGGATGTGTGGGCGGTTCCCCTGTCGAGAGGTCATGGTGCTGTCTGTAGTGTGCAAGGAGTTGGCGATGAAGTAAGAATTGGCCGGCACGAAGGTCATGGTCCTCTATTAGGCATTGGAATGGCTTGAGCTGGCCGTCCTCAGCTTCCGTAACACCGCAATCCGTCCAGATGCAGAGTATGTTGGGTGTGTAGTAGTGTTCTCGCACGGGCCATCCGACCAGCGGAAGAAGGGATAAATATGGGGGGATCGTGGGCAACATACGGTGTATCCTCTGCATGCACTGGCGTGCAACCGTCACCTGTAGGGGGTATGTGCGTCGAGGTTTAGTGCCTGGTAATAGCAGTCGGCGGATCTTGGGCATGGGCACCAGGCCATTCGTAGTAATCGTCTCTGCGACATGTCTGCCTGCCTTCCAATAGGATCGCCACTGAAGCTGTGCGGCTAAGAAATAGGATTCAAAGGATGGGGCGGCTAAGCCCCCTGGTGAAGTGGGTAGCTGAAGCTTCGACAGTGCTATTCTATGCCTGCTCGTGCCCCATATCAGTAAACCAAGACGTGTCGCGGAAGAAGGGTCTGGGTGGAATTATTGGCAAGTTTGTGAAGTAGTATAGCAGCCGCGGGACGATTATCATTTTGGCGATGGCCACCCGACCAATCAGGGCCAGCGGAAAGTGTCTCCAAAATCCCACCGAGGACCGGATGCCAGCCAGTGCCTTCTGGTGATTACTGTCGTAAAGGTCAGCCGGAGTGTGATAGAGACGAAGTCCGAGGTAGCGGGGAGCCTCCGCACTCCAGGCAATGTTTTGATCACCCAGCCTGATCGTCCGAGGGGAAAGGTTCGGATGTAGCGGGTACACCGTGGATTTTTCCCAATTTACTCTTACTCCCGAGACCACCGCGAATTCTGTCAACGTGACCCAGATGGGCGTTAAGTCTGTGGTTATGTCTCTGATGTAGATGAGAAGATCGTTGGCATACATTGAGACACTGTGCATGGCAGTGCCTATAGGAATGCCCCAGTGTTCTCCCTCCAGTCGCACCCGAATTGCTAGCGTTTCCACCGCTAGGGCGAAAAGCAGGGGCGAGAGTGGGCATTCCTGCCGCGCGCCGCGCTGTACCGCGAATGCTGTGGAAATGTATCGCCCTACACGAACGCGTGATGTGAGTTTGGTGTAAAGGAGCTTTGTGTACGCCAAGAGAGTGGGGCCTAGGCCTATTCGTTGTAATACCGAGAAGAGGTACTGCCACGTGAGGGTGTCAAAGGTCTTTTCAAGGTCTAGTATAAGGCAGGCAGCCCAAGGATGTGCGTCACCTACTTGGTCTTGGACGTGAAATAGGCGACGGATATTCTGTGAGGTGGTTCTGCCTGGAACAAACCCGCATTGATCGGGGTGTACCATGGGCCGAATAATTTGTGTGTATCTGTCCGCCTGTATTTTACCTAGAATCTTGCAATCAGTGGAGAGGAGCGTGATGGGACAATAGGATGTCAGCAATTGTGGGTCAAAGTTAGGTTTCAGGAAGGTCATGATGACCGACTCCCGGAGGGACTCCGGAAGCTCCCCTAAATCTACTGCTGTGGTGTACATTGCTGCCAAACGAGGGACCAGTAGGGGGGGAAAGGTCCGGTAGTATTCTAAGGGAAACCCGTCTAGCCCCGGCACTTTGTTGCAAGCTAAGGTGCGTAAGGCACATGTGATGTCTGTGGTCTGTATCTTCGCCTCTAGAGACGTACTATCGTCGTTCGTAATTGCGGGGATCGTTAAAGGGTCGAAGAAGTGATCTATACCATCTTGCTCATCCTAGGCGGGGTGTCGGTAGTCCGCCGCGTAATGCTGATGGAATGCTGTAAGAATCTGGTCTTGGGAGCGAACTAGGGTACCGTGGGGATCTATGATCTCAGTAATGGGTTTCGTGTCATTTTCTTGTTTGGCTAACCAAGCTAGCAAAGTACCCGTTTTACCACGTTCCTTGTGCATCCGGTTGGCATACATCCTGAAATTATAGCGCCGGAGGTCGACGCAAGCCGCCCTATAGTCCGTTCTGGCCTCAGCGAGTTGTGTCGCTGCCTCATCCGATGGATCCTCCTGTTTAGTGAGGGTAGCAAGGTGTTTTTCGGCTGTGATGAGTGTTTGCTTAATGCATTCTCCCCGGACCACTACCTTAAATGTGTCCCATTCTACTAGTGTGGAGCATGCTGTCCCGGTGTTGTGTGTGAATTAGTCGTATATGCTCTGCTCCTGGTCGTGTTTGAAGATGGGATCTACTAGGCAATCCCGCGGAAGACGCCATGTTGGGACTGGGGGGCGAGGGGGGTCTCCAGTTTAGATGCAGGATATGGGCATCGTGGTCCGAGATAATCCTGCTTAGGTAATCCGAGTGGTGTGCTTTGGGTAAGACTGCTGCTGAACACAGGAATCTGTCCAGGCGTACTCTGAGGTTATGTGGAATTGAATGGAACGAATAGAGTCGGGTCTGCGGGTGCTGCATTCTCCAGATGTCAGTAAGTGCCCATTGTGAGATCCAGGCCCTGAACCGCTCCGCCTGTTTCTGAGCTACTGAGTGCGTGGGTGGGGGGTGGGAACGGTCTAGAGTAATGTCGAGTGTACAATTGTAGTCACCTCCTAAGATCCAGGGTATTGTGGCGAATTGGGCAAGTACCTCAGTGAGTCGGTCCCAAAACTTGTCTTGTTCTGTGTTCGGGGCGTATATACTGCCTAAGAGCACCGAGTGTCCGTCGAGAAGGCCCTCTAAGAGGGCATATCTACCGTCCTTATCCACCACCCGTCTCAGTTCCTGAAAAGAGGTTCCTGGCCGGACCCAGATCAATGCCCCCATGCGTATGCAGAGTATGACGTGGCACATATGGTGCCACGCCATTTGGACTGTAGTCTACGGATCTCGGTGTGAGTAAGGTGTGTCTCTTGTAAAAACACGATCCGAGCATTTTGGCGCTTCGTGTAGGAATATATGGCGTATCGCTTGTGTGGCGTGTGAAGACCACGGGCGTTGAGTGTCAGGAGACTGACGTCAGCGGTCTGTGTCTGTGTAGCCATGTGGTTCTGTATGTACTCGTGTAGGTGGATCGCACCTGTCGGAGCCCGGCAGCCAATGTATCTTGTGTGGTGTGGGGGGGCATGTTCCCTGCCATCTGTCTCCAGGCGACGTGTTGCAAGTACCCTGTTACTGGGGATTCCATGGGGGGTAGAAGGATGTCAGGAGAAGGTAAGAAACTGTGAGGAGTAACTGGGGCCGGGAAATGTTCCCAATGCAGAGGACCTATCGCGGACAGCGATACGTCCAAACCTGCTCTCTCTGAACTGGAGAATGCAACGATAAATCATGGGGGTGGCAGCAGCGTGCAGGGCGAGACGTCCCGTCGAACAGGCCGTTGTAGGATCATGGAGCGTCGTCTGGAGCTTGGTGAAGTATGTCCATGTCTCAGGTACTCAAGAGGGATGAGTAGGTTACGTGGGCTGCACTTGGTGGGCTAGAAGATCAGTTCAAGCTGGGAGGGAAGTCATTTGCCCATCAAGCACAGTGTCAGCTGACTGGGGGGTGACCCTGGGGGGTGTAACAGAGTTCACTCCGGAAGTTGTTTCATCGCTGTCATCTTCCCCTTCTGAAGAGAAGATGTGCGAAGCTTGGTCGATGTTTTCCATTTGGGTGGGGACTTGTAAATCTATCACCGCTTGTAGCACCTCCTGTCTCTCTTTCATGATCTGTTCTAAATCCGGTTAATCTTGTGTACTGGTCCGGGCCCTTATTTTTGGTCCGCCAAGTTGCCGTTGGTGGGCACGTCTTCTGGTATGAGGTGCCTTGAGGGTACGGTCCTGTGCAGAATCCTGTCTAGATTTGTGCGCACAGTGCAGATCCGCCCAGTTGAGCGCCTCTTCTGCGCTTGTGAAGAAAGTGGCCACACCATCGTGGAGTATGTTGAGGCGAGCTGGAAACAGAAGGTCGTACTGTATGTTGTTGGCACGCAACCTTCGCTTTACTTCCAAGAACGAGGATCTTTGCTGTTGTACTGCATGCGCATAGTCTGGAAAGATCATGATCAGTTTATTCTCCACGTGCAGGGGCCCTGCTTGTCTGGCTGCCCGCTGCACCACGTCCCTGTCACGGAAATGTAGGAATTTTGCCAGCATTGGTCTGGGGGATGCTCCTGATGGCGGTTTGCGAGCTGGTACTCTGTGGGCCCGTTCTATGGAAAAGAACGCCGTCCTGTCCGTTGCCGGGGTGAACGACTTCACCCACGTTTCCACATATCCCAGAGGGTCCACGCCTTCGATCCCCTCCAGAAGACCCAGCACGCGAATGTTGCAGCGGCTCGAGCGCCCTTCCAAATCGCTTGTGTGTTCCTCTATGATGGATAGGCGGGCCAGGACATCTTGCAATGTCGCCTGATGCATTTTGACAGTGGGTTGTAATGTAGCCAAGTCCCTCTCCCCCCTTTCACTTTGTCGGCGAGTTTGCGATGATCATCCTGTAAGAGGTTAATATCGGTCGTGAGGGTGCCCAAGCGCTTCTCCATGGATATTCTAGAGTGTTTGATGGCTAACAGGACCTGATCCAGCTTGTCGGAGATTGAGGGGTCGGCCTGCGACGTGGCGAGTGTAGTCCCGGTCCTGGCTTTGGGCATATTTTCGGGGGCAGTCTCAGGTACTGTGGTGTGCTGAGACGCCCTTGGCTTCCCCATTATGGTGACTGTGAGGATCTGTGGTTCTGCGTTCGGCTTGAGGCAGGCAATCTGTCGTGGACACGTTTCAGTGGTGGGCCTGGAGGACAGACAAATCCAGCCAGTCAGGGGCAGGGCGGTGCCAAGTCCGCTGAGCTATGTGGGAAGGGGAGCCCCTGCTCTCGCTGACAATGTGTCCGTGCGTCACGTGGGGTCATGTATGATAGTCCCGATGACCAAGACATTGCGGAGGTTCTTAGGGGAGCGGCAATCTGCCCTCATGTTGCACAGTCAATAAAGCGTGTGTAGCAGAAGAGGAGCAACTATGAGGGTGGTGCCTCCATGGCAGGGTCAGGCAGTGCCCGTGTGCTCCCGGGAGTACAGGCACTATAGGGATGAGTGGGGGGCCTCTCCACTGTGATGGACCCCCCTGAAGGTTCCAGTAGCTCACCTGTAAACTGAGGGTCTGGGGCACCCACGTAGGTTCCCGGCGTTTGGCTTCGACTATGTCAGTCCATTCACAGGCGCCATCTTAGGTCCAGGCACTGTCAGGGGTAGAACAGCTCCGCACTCCGCAGAGGGGGGAGAGGAGGCGGAACTGCCTCGCCCCGCTGTGATAAGTAGTGCTGTCACCCCCGTGATCCTCCGGGGGGATCACTGGGTCCTCGACTCAGTGTTGCAGACGATCTCGGGGCCCAGCCGCCATTTTTGCCCCCGAGGTCCCCAAGGCTGCAAGGCTCTTTCTGGTGCGTTGGGTCGTGGGTGCCACAGGTTGGAGCCCAGACGCCGTTGAGTTTCGCGCTGCACCAGTAGCGAGAACGAGGATCGACGGTGCGATCCGTACTGTGCATCGTCGGCAGCTAGTTGCGGGCGGGTGCCATTTTGAGCTCTGCAGCTCTGGACCCGCTCTCTGTTTTCCGCTGTCTGCACACTCAAGACACTTTGATGGCGGCTGCTGAGGGGGTCACTGAATGTCACTCACCCTCCGACACCTGTCCGGTGAGTCCGTCATCCAGACCGGCGCTGGGAACCAGACAGCTTGCTGGCCCGATCGCGGAGCCTCAGCGAAGCACGGCCGACTTGGCCACGCCCCTTCTTGTAAACAAGGTTAAGTAAATAAATACAATTCAAAGTAGTGATTTGCAAAGGTTATTTAAATAGGTAGTTTTGTGAGGCATGCCCCTCCGTGAGAATGTGCACGATTCAGCACTAGGAGAGCTTACCCATGCACAGCCCGGCTAGTTCCTCAAAGAGCCGTGACTTCACCTTAGTTTCTCCACCTTCTTCTGGAGCGTCCGGTTAAAACACCCTGGGGCGTTTAGCCTAATAGCCTGGGCTGTACGAGTTTGAATGCCACTCAATACCAGTTACCCCACCCTTCAGTATCTCGCCACTGGGTGAGGTGAAGCCAGCAAGGTTCACAGACCACACCTCACCCCATGACGAGATGTGAAAGGGTGGGTTTAGGAAGCATGGCGCCACAGACAAAGTTATTTCGTCAGTCTGTGGTGTCAAGTCAGGCTTGAGTTATTGTGTTTATGGCCAGCCCAGGACCTGCCCTTTCATACTTAGCCCTGCATATTTGATAATCCATCCAATCCTGCACTGCGAGCTGCCTGAACACCATATATAACGTAGGCATATAAATGTGGGAGCTGCATCACATAAGGAACGGAACGTACAGCCAGACAGACAGTGCAAGAATCACAGCACGTTGAGGAGAGCTTCACTTGTGAAGCAGGAAAGGCCCTGGAAACAATATCATACAGGTAGGAATGCGACTCACTGAGTAGAACAGGTTTATCTGAGGTGAGAAATGTCCAAACCTGCATTCTGGATGTCTTGGTTTTGTGAAGTTAATCAGGCTTGAAACAGGTTTTCATCTTTCTACTGCGCCACACAAAAAGCTGTAAAGTTTGGAAATATTAATAAAGGTGTGGTGTAACGACTGTGGAACTGGGGAGCCTAGTTAGGATCTTAGGGTCAGCTTAATTAACATTCTGTGATTCTGGGCTAATCACTTAGTCACACCTGCCGAAAAAAACAAATACAAATGTGCTTGTGTAACATAACTGGTGCTCATGTAAAGGGCCATGAAACCCCTTTGGGTCAAGCTTCTACTAAGGAAAAGTTAAAAACTGAAAAAAGAAATCCTGATGAGTGTGAGGCAACGTTAAGTTTTCAGGTAAAATGACCGTATCAGAAGCTCCCTCAAAAAAACTGCACAAATATGCTGGAGAACAAAGTTAAAATCTATTCCTTTCTAACTGCTGTGCTATCTTCTCTGCAGCACAAATGGGGTCAGTACCAAGCTACTTACTGTTACAACTACATATGGTTCTTTTATCTCCCTTGCAGATCAAATGCGCTTAATGTTGTGGCAGTAGACATTACTAGATGTAATCTGCAGGGAGAATAAAACAAGCACTAACAATATCACTTAGTGCAGCTTTTTATTAATGAAATTGCTGGTTAGTAAATGAGTGAAGTTTGGTGTATGAGTGTGAATGAGCGAGTAATTGAATGTGGGGGTTGACTGCGTGGATAGGTAAATGTGACGACTGGTTATATGAATTGGTTGAATGACCATAGGAAGCTTGATGCGGATGGGTGAATATGAGTAAGTGAATGATGTAAGGTGGGAGAAAGTGAAATAATTGTTGGATGTGGGTAGGTAGGTAGGGGAATGATCTTAAGTGAGTAGTTGAGTGAGTAACTGGGTGGATTACTGTGAGAATGATAAGGTGGATAGACGATAGCTTGTTAAAACACCATGGCTTGACTGAAATTCAACTTTCTACCTTCAATAACCTATTTAAATTACTGCAAATATAACAGTGAGTGGGAATGGCAATGTGAATAAGGTGAATGAGTGGAAGGGTAGTTAGATGAGAATGTATGATTGAGTGAGTGAACAAGTGTGAGTGTGTGAATAGCAGAATGGGTGTGTGTAGTATATGGCTCAGAGGGGTAATGAGAGTGTATGTGTAGTTGGATGAATGTGAGTTGATGAGAAATTGTGATGAACTAGTAATACTGGTGAAGGTTTGAATGGGATCTGGTCAGTCTCTGGCCTCTTGTGTCTTAGCTGGGTCTGAAGGCTCATTGGACTCATGCATCCACTAAGACTTCTGACATGGCTGATAATCTCCACTGAACCTTTCACCCTCTCTAGGTCGATAAAAGAAAACTATTGAGTTGTGTAAGAGTGTGTTCACCCTCTCTTCCCAAACACACTTTCCCTGAGAAAATCAGGCATCAGGTTGCTCACTATGCTAAATTGTGTTGTGCAATCCTGTCTATGGACTTCCGCCCTCCCACTTTTTTGCAGCCACCACTGGTCCCTTGGGGTGCCAAATTTATGCTTGCCACCTGCTAGCTGGTGTGGGTGATTCCTGGCCCCTCTCTAGGCAATGGGGTAAATGTTCTCATGGGCAAACCTACCAACGTTTTCAGCAATTCCCGTTTGCCCTACTGCAAGCAATCCTACAGTTCACCTTCCTCCCAAAATGCGGGATGGGAAAACCCTTCTCCACTTGTGCACATCTGTGCGCCCTCCCAGAGGTGTGGCCACAGGAATTAGCTATTCCCTCCTTTGTGGCTACTCAAGAGCAGTTCTAGGGGTATCCCCCCTCCCTGGATTTGGTACCAGCTTGCTTAAGGGGACAAAGGGATGCCTTTTCCAGGTCCAGTTTAGTTATTAAGTACTAAAGAGCCTTGATGAATAGGGTTACGTTGAAACACATGTTGGCTGGATCTGGATTAAATGTTGTTTGGACTCTGTATCATACAAATGTTGATCATAATTAATTTATGGATAAATTAATCATTATTTATAAATTTTGGATTTGGATTTGCTCTTGGGTTGACTAAGGCTTAATTTAGGGTTTGATGATAATTTGTTCACTAGTGACATTGGTGCTGGGCTCAATTTCCTCAATCCCAGATTCAATATTCTATGTCCAAACCAGCTAATTTATCTTGTTTAAAGTCATTATCTTATTGTTTTCCCCCTACCATCTGGGGAGAAATTGCCTCATAGAATGATAGCATCATCAATACATATGTCACATGGTTACTTATAATGCTGGGCAAGTGCCTTATTAACAACCAATACTAACTATTTCTTAGGCATAAACCTGTAGGGCCTGATGATGTTGGGTACATATGTTCATAGCAATACGATCCAACTAATAAAATATTTTTTTTCACAGGAAGAACCTATACAAAGTACACACAACCATGATCATAATAAGCATTATTAAGGTGCAGTTTACTAAAGGCTTCTTCTCTGAGCTCTTACAAGAACTGCTTATGATGAGTAATTGCCATGCTACCCTTCTCAGCTACCAGTCACTAAGTGGTGAGTCCAGAAAAGGGTTACCGAGTGCTCTCGCCTAGTAACATCCTTACCAGGCAGCCACTGTGTATATATAGGCACAAAACTGCAAACCCTGTCACTCCTATGAAGGAGAGGGACCATCTACATGCCTGGCACTGATGCCAAAGACATTTCTATCCAATAAGCCAGCAGCTCAGTCACATGAATGATACCAATGTATGCATAGAACATTGGATATAGCTAGGGGTGGGCGGAATTTGCGTAGTCGCGTTACGCAAATCTCCGCGAAACGGTAAAAAATCTCCGCGAACATGCAGAAATTCCGCGAACACGCGGGATTGCTTGTTCGCGATGCTTTTTTCCTGTTCACAGTTGCTGTTTGCGTGCTCGGGGAGAAATATCTCGCGAACACGCATTTTCAGAACGCGAACAAGAAAAAATTTCGCGAAGTCGCGGAAAGCAGAATTTTGGGCAATTTTGCGTTCTCCGCGGAACGCCAAATTACCGAAATTCCGCAAATTCCGCGAACGGAACGGAATTTACCGCCCAGGCCTAGATATAGCACAGCAGATCTGACAACAAATGTATGCGAGGAGCCTCATTAATAAACAATATTTTTTTATATACTTGTTTACTCTAATCCACATATTCTACAATAGGTCAGGGCATAATAAATCTCCATTAATACCTTTTTTCTTTTGTGTTTATACTCATTCGGAGTAGTCTGATATGGGGCAGACTCCTTTTTTCCCAAGCAATTCATCTTCAAGGTATATTCTCAAAATGCCACTCATGCAAACACATGGAGGGGTGTGATATAAGTGCCCATTTTCCTTTCATGTGCATGGCTTGGGAAATCTCATTGGATGCACCCCCGAAAATGGGGAATGCATGCAACCTTGACCCTCGTGAGGACTTATAAAATGTCTGCATCATCCTCTGAATCACCACTGAGTCCAAAGCTAAACCAAATGGCATGTGATTATATTGGTAAGCTCCAAACTGTGTTTCTAAAGATGTGGTATAAAATTACTTGGGATGAAGAATCATCTGATGGTATGCGCAAGATAAAACTAGGATTAAGTACATTTACAATTTAGATGTTAACATTGCCCCTTCGCCTGCTTCATGGTGCCTTTCCTACCAAATGGAGTTGCTTAGCTTTCTAATTTCAATAGATAACCTAGAATAACTGTCTACCAATAAGATGTTTTGCTAATCTTGAATTCAGTGTCAACCAAGAAATACCCTGTCCTATCTACTTTTGTTCCCCTATATCATTTCAATGTTATATTGCATTGCTTTACCTCACCCACATTTGTGGCCCATTTGCTTTAAAATTCTTGATTTAGTATGTCTTGGTCTGGAGCACACTAATACCTCTAGTTATGTGTTATTGATTTAAATGTAACTTTTCAGGTCTTTGATTAATTTATCATCACGTTCACTTATGGAATTCAGGTTACTCTCACTACTACAACTTTCAAGAAATATTTTGAGTTTTTTTAACGTTTTTCTCCGTTCACCCAGTTCACAGTCTCTAATGCATTAGTGTTTGCATACTCTGACATAAGGGCTTCTTTCACTACATTTCCTGTATGTTTTTGAAATGTATTCAGGGCAATCCTTGACCTTCTCAGTTATGGTTGTGCATGCCACATGTCGTACAGCAAGTATAATTTCCAGTACTTAAATAATTTTGGTATGAGGTTGAATCCTTGATTTAAGTTTTGTTTTTACAACATTTACATTACTTTCCCCACAGCTTTTTGTTTATCTCTTACTGACATAATATTGTCATATTTCTTATCTTTGTCAAATTTCACTCATAAAAATCATTGCTCATGACTTAATTGGATCTTATAGCCTTCAAGATGGTGCAGTAATCCCACCTCTACATTGACTATGGGCCTGATTTAGAGTTTAATGGACAGGGTACTCCATCACAAATGTGACAAAGTACCTAGTTTATCAAGCCCCCAGATTGACTTCTGTAGTCTGAGTCTTGCAGACCATCAGTTTTCCCACAGTGGTGCCCTTTGCTGACTCCATCATTGGAAAACGTATTCTGATGGCTGGCAGAGTAAGGACTGTCAGATTAAGGACGTTGGACTGCCCATCCTTTTCAGAGCAGATGGAATGATGTCTTTTATTTCTGTCTGTCATAGCCAGGAAATATCTGTTGGTCGCAGATGTAAAAAAGCAATACTGACCCCCATACCCTGGAACAAGACTCGTAGGGTATGGGGTAATTTGTTTTTTTTCTTTTTCACCAGCAAAGTTCCCCTTATAAAGAATGTTTTTTGAATGGCCATCTAACACATGGCAGTAACCCACCAAATTGTGGTGCCTTCAAAGGAACCGCCATGATGGTTGTTCCTCTGAATGCACATGAATCAGTCATTGTGAACTCTAAATTTGACAGCCAGTAGTCCATCAGGGTGGTTGATATAATGCCTTCCGCCACCCTAACGAACTGGTGGGCCACCTGCCAAACTCTGAACTTGCCCCTATGTCTCCAAACTCTAGGCAAATACTTCCTTCCCCATCTGATTTCACCATGCTTGCTTTCTTCTTTTCATAATTTGCAATTCTGCACTGTATTTTGCAAGTTATTTGTAAGGAGCACTTATGCCATTTTAGGTCTTGCGTGGCTGCAAAATTGGAAAATAAGCAACTAAATAAATCAATAAATAAATATAGAAGTTATTACTTACACTCTTTTTATATCTAATGCCTCCACGAGTGAGGAATAGTTTCTCTTTAATATGTCTAGTGTATTAGCTTTTAAGATGTATGCATCATTAGTTGGTTCCTTATATACTTATTATGCAGTCCAGTACATTTTGAATTCACTGATTGACCTCTTAAGTTATCCATTGACTCATTTTCTATCCAAAATATTGAAAAACTGCAAAGGTTTCAAAATAATGAGGGTTTTGGAAACATTATAGTCCCCAAGCAGCTTCAAATTTTTAGTATTCACTTCCAGCTCTCTCTGACGTTGGTTGTGCACAGAATGTTCTTAGCACTTTTCCAGAAAATATAGTAATACAACTTATTCGGTGTCATTTGATAATTGTTTTACTTCTTGAAGCTCACACAAACACTTTGAAACTATCCACCAAATCCTCCCAAAGTGTTTCAGGTTCCCCTGAAGGCGTAGAGACAGAATATTGATGTGGAAATATCGAGTTGCATGAATATCGAGTCAAGAATATCGATGATGTAAAATATCAAGGTACGTTCTTTCATTGTTAAAAATATCGATTTTTGTGTAATTTAGTAATATCGATTTTGAAAATATCGATGGCAAAAATATTGTTGCAAACGATATCGACTGTTTGCATTTTTTTTGTTTTTGTTTAATGTTTATTTTTTTTATTATTTTGGTAGTAGGTAATTTACATGTTTAAATTGATTTTTTAATGTAAAAATGTTTGTTTTTATTGTATTTCCATTTATTTTTAGGGGTGGGATGTTGGGTTTATAGGGGATAAGGGTGGGGAGTAATTCAAATATATGTATTTTAAATTTGAATTATTTTTTTAATTTTATGTAAAATTTAGTAGCGGGGTGTTGAGTTTATAGGGGATAATGATGGGAAGTAATTTTAAAATGTTGGTTTAAAATACATTTTAATAAAAAAAATATTGAAAGATTTAAATAATTTTTCTTTAATTGAAAATTTTAAATGTAACATTTTTTTAAATTTAGAAGTTTTTTGGATGCAAATATTTTAATGTTTTGTGATTTGGTGGTAAAAAATACACGTTCTTATGACCAGATTTTGGTTGCAAAATATTAATACATAAGCTAAAGAATCTTTATTTATTCTACACCATAAATTTCAAATAAACACAATATGGTTTTGGTATATTTAAAAAAACTATTTTTCAGTCGTAAAGTGCCTTTGTGACCGTAGAATCCCTTGATACATCAGGCCCACCATTCCTTAGGATAGTCATGAGTTAACCCTGCGTGGGAAGGAAAGGTCAATGAAGTCTTAACAGCAGACATAACTGAAAAACAAACATAAGCACAACCAAAGAGTCATAATTTATGCATTTTTTTCATAAATCAGGCACCGTGATAATTTCTGCTATGAAGCAACACTGAATGCTAAAAAATATAATGAAGACAGACATCTTTACAATTTGCACTATGATGGTTATTTGCACTTCAATGAGAATTAGCCCCACCAAGGATCGTATAGACTTTTTTTCTTCTTGAGCTAGGTATGGGCTTGTATTTTTGTGCTACAAGGTGCTTGGTCATAAATTATTGTATCATTCATAATTAAATTGATTGTAACACGTTTTCTTTTAAGGGGATATTTATCTAAACCAGATGTCTCATTTGCGATTGTTTTACTAGTAGTTGTGTCTAACGCAAGCCTTGCTGGTAAATTACTCATGAATCCATGTCTGGTTCCCAATGCATTTTCTATGAACTTGTACCAGATGGAGGTGTGACTCACTTTTAGAGGTAAAACATGCTTATTCATTGAAGCACTACCCATAGGCAAACTTTTTTTGTGGAAACACGCAAGAAATGTGACTACTTACTGGGAGGCGCAGCCGACCTTTGAGGGAGGGTGGCTAACCCCCCCCCCCCCCCCCCCCGTGGGCGGCAGACAAAGGGCGCAGCAGCAGGGTGCGAAAGCGCACCAAAAGAAAAGGGCCAGGAAATGGCCAGGAGAGTTTGGGTTCAAAGGACCCAATCAAGAAGGAAGGGTGTGGTCACAAGCACTGCCATAAATGGGACTAGGACAAGCAGTCCACAACTTCGTCGCTAGAGGAAATTGATCCCACCCGCCCACACCAGAGAATGCAGGCGTCGCAATCCGCAGTGAAACGAGGGGGCAGGGAGTCACAAGGTTAAAATATCTTCACAAAAGGACGTAAAAGGGCAATTGCCCGAACAATGTCCTTGGGATGCCTTAACGGCAGGGACTCTTGAGACAAGTGCAATTACCCGAACAAGGTCCTTGGGATGCCATACAGCAGGGACACTCGAGACAAGTGCCCGGACAAGGTCCTTGGGATGCCTCACGGCAGGGATACTTGAGGCATAAGGTAAAATCGGCAGCGCGGGCGGACACAGCACATGCAAACCAGGCATTGACACAGAGACACAAACGCCACATATTCGGTAGCAAGTTGAAGCCTCAAAGCCGCTTCCCGCTGTACCAAGTGACAGAAGTAGAGCTGTCACAACAATTGGAAGTGAGTTGTCACAACTTTGAAGAGGCATGACTGTAAGGTTGATGCATTGTAGGTTTACATCTAGTATAATGGGGTAACCCAGTGCCCCTCAGAACCTGGGTGTAGAAGAATGTGGAAAGTGTTGGCTCTTTCGGGTACAGAATTGATCCTCGGTTTACTGAATAATATATTGATTTATCCCTCAATACAACTTCAGATTTACTAAACTTTTTGGTGTGTTGTTTGTTCTTCCTTCTCTCACATTTTCATTGATTATTACTGAAAAGTTTGAGTATTGTTTTCTAATTGTTATTATTCAGTAAACCTAGAATCATTCCTGTACCCGACAGAGCCAACACTTTCCACATTTGCATTGTAGGATTCGAAAAAATACGGTTTTTAAGATGGAATAAAGTATAGGAGGCATACTGTATAACCTGTTATGAGATGGCTTACAATGTAATCTGAAATATGACAGAAATGAGCATGTTTAGGACCAATGCCACCATGACAAGTGTGTACCAACTTATGATACGAATAAACTGCGGCCGTTCTAACACCACAATGGTCTTGGTGTACATAGTTGATGGGAATGAAGGAACGGCGGGGGGCCCATGAGATGCTCGCACAGCTTGGGAAGGGGGGGGGTTTAAGCCTAAACCTTGATTACGAATCAACTACCCATGGATACTGCTTTGTGAATGAGGACTGGAAATTCAAGTGTAAGTTTTCACAAAAACCATGAGTGAAACACAACCACTAACAAAAATACACTTTGAGCCAAAGCCACGACAAAAAGTGCAAAAGTGCATTCAGAGACCCACCATCACACTTGACCACACTTTTGTAGCTTTTGGGATTCACAAGCATTCTCAATAGGGTTGCAGTAAACTGGCACGAGTTGCAGGTTTCCCCTGCCGTACTCCTGGGTAAGCTGTGTAATTCTACAGAAGTAGCCAATCAATCAATCAATATCTTTATTCGATATTTAAAAAATATCATAAAAGTACAAATATACATTTAAAAACATCATTCAATTCATTACAAATCCAGTAGCTACACAGAGACCATTGTCAACAATTCATTTCAGGTTCACAGTTTGTTCAGGGATGTCCCCTGGTATTCCTAAGTCTTATTGCAACTTTAATAAAATTTAGAGTACAAGCCAATGCTAGTGGGTTCTCAGATCTTTGTAAATGTAGAAGAGTGACCTTTGCATGTCTGAACTTCATTTGTTTGAGAATCCTTACTAAATATTTACGTCTGGGTATCGAATAAAAAGGGCATAATAAAACGAAATGAAGGGTATCCTGCGGAGACCTATTGTCGTAGCCGCAGGTACCCTTCTGTTCGACTGTAACAGTAAAACCAAGCGGGTCAGCCAATAGGTGATGTAGAAGGTTAAACCTAAATCGGATAATTAGGAACCTATCATGTGCATTGTGTATAAGGGCAAGGTACGGTTCCATGCCTTCTACTGTCTTTACCATAATATGGGCGCGAACTGAGGGCTTACTTTCTTCAAGAGCCACTCTTCGTGTGGTCTCTTTTTCGAAAAATATTCTTTTAATTCTGATTTTATCCTCGGGGATTATTGTTAGTGGGTTATGGAAAAGGTCCCTACACCCTAAGCCCTCCAGAGTAGTCATGACATAGTTCAACCATGGAATACACATTCCCTTATCCCTATCCATGCAGTCAGTAACTATTTGTCTGCTCAATCCTGCCTCTGGGTTGGTCCAAATTTTTAGCCAGGCTGTAATAGGTCTGATCTTGATCAGATCTTCCACATATGCTCTTCCCAATTCGGCATGGCAAATGTGGGCCGGTGTACTTTGTGATGTTTGGAGAATCTTTCTCAAAAATGTATTCTCCTCAATCTGTATTTGCTGGGTACCTGCGAAGCCCCACACTTCTGCCCCGTATAATACTTTAGCACAACAGATTGAGCCATATAGATGCATAACCTGCTCTGGGGACCACCTGCCCAGCCTTCGCCCATAACTCATTATGGCCCCTGTGGATTCCACTAATTTTGAGCACCGCTTTTCAGTTAGAAATTTAAAATTTAAAAGCCCATCAAAAAGTATACCCAAATAGGAGAAGGTTTCAACCTTTTCCATTTTATGTGTTCCTATTTTATATGAAAATTTTTTACAAGGTTTGGGCCCAGCCAGCATCACATAAGACTTAGTTAGGTTGGCCGAAAGATCTAGGTTGGCCATAAAGCTAACGAACCCATCTAACAGACTCTGAAGACCTTTAGGTGTACGGGCTAAAAGTACCGCGTCGTCAGCGTACAGTAGCACGGGGACTGGTCGAGAACCTAGTCTAGGGGTATCCACATTCAATTCGCACAGTGCTCGATCTAACTCATTTATATACAGTGAAAACAAGAACGGGGCCAAGATACATCCCTGTCTTACCCCGCTTGTACAGGGGAAGGATGCTATGGTATCGCCCTCCAAGTTAAAACGCACTTTAGCAGAAGTGTTCCAGTGGAGTGCTCTTAGAATATCCACTAGGCCCTGATCTACCCCTAATCTAGTCATCAGATCCCAGAGCTTTTCCCTGTTAACATTGTCAAAAGCAGCTGAGAGATGCATGAACCCCAAATATACAGCCTGGTCGCTTGCAATAGTATATTTGGCCACTAATAAATAAAGATTCAGGCATTGGTCTGTTGTTGATTTTCCGTTCCTGAACCCATAATGCACATGAATCAGTCATTGTGAACTCTAAATTTGACAGCCAGTAGTCCATCAGGGTGGTTGATATAATGCCTTCCGCCACCCTAACGAACTGGTGGGCCACCTGCCAAACTCTGAACTTGCCCCTATGTCTCCAAACTCTAGGCAAATACTTCCTTCCCCATCTGATTTCACCATGCTTGCTTTCTTCTTTTCATAATTTGCAATTCTGCACTGTATTTTGCAAGTTATTTGTAAGGAGCACTTATGCCATTTTAGGTCTTGCGTGGCTGCAAAATTGGAAAATAAGCAACTAAATAAATCAATAAATAAATATAGAAGTTATTACTTACACTCTTTTTATATCTAATGCCTCCACGAGTGAGGAATAGTTTCTCTTTAATATGTCTAGTGTATTAGCTTTTAAGATGTATGCATCATTAGTTGGTTCCTTATATACTTATAATGCAGTCCAGTACATTTTGAATTCACTGATTGACCTCTTAAGTTATCCATTGACTCATTTTCTATCCAAAATATTGAAAAACTGCAAAGGTTTCAAAATAATGAGGGTTTTGGAAACATTATAGTCCCCAAGCAGCTTCAAATTTTTAGTATTCACTTCCAGCTCTCTCTGACGTTGGTTGTGCACAGAATGTTCTTAGCACTTTTCCAGAAAATATAGTAATACAACTTATTCGGTGTCATTTGATAATTGTTTTACTTCTTGAAGCTCACACAAACACTTTGAAACTATCCACCAAATCCTCCCAAAGTGTTTCAGGTTCCCCTGAAGGCGTAGAGACAGAATATTGATGTGGAAATATCGAGTTGCATGAATATCGAGTCAAGAATATCGATGATGTAAAATATCAAGGTACGTTCTTTCATTGTTAAAAATATCGATTTTTGTGTAATTTAGTAATATCGATTTTGAAAATATCGATGGCAAAAATATTGTTGCAAACGATATCGACTGTTTGCATTTTTTTTGTTTTTGTTTAATGTTTATTTTTTTTATTATTTTGGTAGTAGGTAATTTACATGTTTAAATTGATTTTTTAATGTAAAAATGTTTGTTTTTATTGTATTTCCATTTATTTTTAGGGGTGGGATGTTGGGTTTATAGGGGATAAGGGTGGGGAGTAATTCAAATATATGTATTTTAAATTTGAATTATTTTTTTAATTTTATGTAAAATTTAGTAGCGGGGTGTTGAGTTTATAGGGGATAATGATGGGAAGTAATTTTAAAATGTTGGTTTAAAATACATTTTAATAAAAAAAATATTGAAAGATTTAAATAATTTTTCTTTAATTGAAAATTTTAAATGTAACATTTTTTTAAATTTAGAAGTTTTTTGGATGCAAATATTTTAATGTTTTGTGATTTGGTGGTAAAAAATACGCGTTCTTATGACCAGATTTTGGTTGCAAAATATTAATACATAAGCTAAAGAATCTTTATTTATTCTACACCATAAATTTCAAATAAACACAATATGGTTTTGGTATATTTAAAAAAACTATTTTTCAGTCGTAAAGTGCCTTTGTGACCGTAGAATCCCTTGATACATCAGGCCCACCATTCCTTAGGATAGTCATGAGTTAACCCTGCGTGGGAAGGAAAGGTCAATGAAGTCTTAACAGCAGACATAACTGAAAAACAAACATAAGCACAACCAAAGAGTCATAATTTATGCATTTTTTTCATAAATCAGGCACCGTGATAATTTCTGCTATGAAGCAACACTGAATGCTAAAAAATATAATGAAGACAGACATCTTTACAATTTGCACTATGATGCTTATTTGCACTTCAATGAGAATTAGCCCCACCAAGGATCGTATAGACTTTTTTTCTTCTTGAGCTAGGTATGGGCTTGTATTTTTGTGCTACAAGGTGCTTGGTCATAAATTATTGTATCATTCATAATTAAATTGATTGTAACACATTTTCTTTTAAGGGGATATTTATCTAAACCAGATGTCTCATTTGCGATTGTTTTACTAGTAGTTGTGTCTAACGCAAGCCTTGCTGGTAAATTACTCATGAATCCATGTCTGGTTCCCAATGCATTTTCTATGAACTTGTACCAGATGGAGGTGTGACTCACTTTTAGAGGTAAAACATGCTTATTCATTGAAGCACTACCCATAGGCAAACTTTTTTTGTGGAAACACGCAAGAAATGTGACTACTTACTGGGAGGCGCAGCCGACCTTTGAGGGAGGGTGGCTAACCCCCCCCCCCCCGTGGGCGGCAGACAAAGGGCGCAGCAGCAGGGTGCGAAAGCGCACCAAAAGAAAAGGGCCAGGAAATGGCCAGGAGAGTTTGGGTTCAAAGGACCCAATCAAGAAGGAAGGGTGTGGTCACAAGCACTGCCATAAAGGGGACCAGGACAAGCAGTCCACAACTTCGTCGCTAGAGGAAATTGATCCCACCCGCCCACACCAGAGAATGCAGGCGTCGCAATCCGCAGTGAAACGAGGGGGCAGGGAGTCACAAGGTTAAAATATCTTCACAAAAGGACGTAAAAGGGCAATTGCCCGAACAATGTCCTTGGGATGCCTTAACGGCAGGGACTCTTGAGACAAGTGCAATTACCCGAACAAGGTCCTTGGTATGCCATACAGCAGGGACACTCGAGACAAGTGCCCGGACAAGGTCCTTGGGATGCCTCACGGCAGGGATACTTGAGGCATAAGGTAAAATCGGCAGCGCGGGCGGACACAGCACATGCAAACCAGGCATTGACACAGAGACACAAACGCCACATATTCGGTAGCAAGTTGAAGCCTCAAAGCCGCTTCCCGCTGTACCAAGTGACAGAAGTAGAGCTGTCACAACAATTGGAAGTGAGTTGTCACAACTTTGAAGAGGCATGACTGTAAGGTTGATGCATTGTAGGTTTACATCTAGTATAATGGGGTAACCCAGTGCCCCTCAGAACCTGGGTGTAGAAGAATGTGGAAAGTGTTGGCTCTTTCGGGTACAGAATTGATCCTCGGTTTACTGAATAATATATTGATTTATCCCTCAATACAACTTCAGATTTACTAAACTTTTTGGTGTGTTGTTTGTTCTTCCTTCTCTCACATTTTCATTGATTATTACTGAAAAGTTTGAGTATTGTTTTCTAATTGTTATTATTCAGTAAACCTAGAATCATTCCTGTACCCGACAGAGCCAACACTTTCCACATTTGCATTGTAGGATTCGAAAAAATACGGTTTTTAAGATGGAATAAAGTATAGGAGGCATACTGTATAACCTGTTATGAGATGGCTTACAATGTAATCTGAAATATGACAGAAATGAGCATGTTTAGGACCAATGCCACCATGACAAGTGTGTACCAACTTATGATATGAATAAACTGCGGCCGTTCTAACACCACAATGGTCTTGGTGTACATAGTTGATGGGAATGAAGGAACGGCGGGGGGCCCATGAGATGCTCGCACAGCTTGGGAAGGGGGGGGGTTTAAGCCTAAACCTTGATTACGAATCAACTACCCATGGATACTGCTTTGTGAATGAGGACTGGAAATTCAAGTGTAAGTTTCACAAAAACCATGAGTGAAACACAACCACTAACAAAAATACACTTTGAGCCAAAGCCACGACAAAAAGTGCAAAAGTGCATTCAGAGACCCACCATCACACTTGACCACACTTTTGTAGCTTTTGGGATTCACAAGCATTCTCAATAGGGTTGCAGTAAACTGGCACGAGTTGCAGGTTTCCCCTGCCGTACTCCTGGGTAAGCTGTGTAATTCTACAGAAGTAGCCAATCAATCAATCAATATCTTTATTCGATATTTAAAAAATATCATAAAAGTACAAATATACATTTAAAAACATCATTCAATTCATTACAAATCCAGTAGCTACACAGAGACCATTGTCAACAATTCATTTCAGGTTCACAGTTTGTTCAGGGATGTCCCCTGGTATTCCTAAGTCTTATTGCAACTTTAATAAAATTTAGAGTACAAGCCAATGCTAGTGGGTTCTCAGATCTTTGTAAATGTAGAAGAGTGACCTTTGCATGTCTGAACTTCATTTGTTTGAGAATCCTTACTAAATATTTACGTCTGGGTATCGAATAAAAAGGGCATAATAAAACGAAATGAAGGGTATCCTGCGGAGACCTATTGTCGTAGCCGCAGGTACCCTTCTGTTCGACTGTAACAGTAAAACCAAGCGGGTCAGCCAATAGGTGATGTAGAAGGTTAAACCTAAATCGGATAATTAGGAACCTATCCTGTGCATTGTGTATAAGGGCAAGGTACGGTTCCATGCCTTCTACTGTCTTTACCATAATATGGGCGCGAACTGAGGGCTTACTTTCTTCAAGAGCCACTCTTCGTGTGGTCTCTTTTTCGAAAAATATTCTTTTAATTCTGATTTTATCCTCGGGGATTATTGTTAGTGGGTTATGGAAAAGGTCCCTACACCCTAAGCCCTCCAGAGTAGTCATGACATAGTTCAACCATGGAATACACATTCCCTTATCCCTATCCATGCAGTCAGTAACTATTTGTCTGCTCAATCCTGCCTCTGGGTTGGTCCAAATTTTTAGCCAGGCTGTAATAGGTCTGATCTTGATCAGATCTTCCACATATGCTCTTCCCAATTCGGCATGGCAAATGTGGGCCGGTGTACTTTGTGATGTTTGGAGAATCTTTCTCAAAAATGTATTCTCCTCAATCTGTATTTGCTGGGTACCTGCGAAGCCCCACACTTCTGCCCCGTATAATACTTTAGCACAACAGATTGAGCCATATAGATGCATAACCTGCTCTGGGGACCACCTGCCCAGCCTTCGCCCATAACTCATTATGGCCCCTGTGGATTCCACTAATTTTGAGCACCGCTTTTCAGTTAGAAATTTAAAATTTAAAAGCCCATCAAAAAGTATACCCAAATAGGAGAAGGTTTCAACCTTTTCCATTTTATGTGTTCCTATTTTATATGAAAATTTTTTACAAGGTTTGGGCCCAGCCAGCATCACATAAGACTTAGTTAGGTTGGCCGAAAGATCTAGGTTGGCCATAAAGCTAACGAACCCATCTAACAGACTCTGAAGACCTTTAGGTGTACGGGCTAAAAGTACCGCGTCGTCAGCGTACAGTAGCACGGGGACTGGTCGAGAACCTAGTCTAGGGGTATCCACATTCAATTCGCACAGTGCTCGATCTAACTCATTTATATACAGTGAAAACAAGAACGGGGCCAAGATACATCCCTGTCTTACCCCGCTTGTACAGGGGAAGGATGCTGTGGTATCGCCCTCCAAGTTAAAACGCACTTTAGCAGAAGTGTTCCAGTGGAGTGCTCTTAGAATATCCACTAGGCCCTGATCTACCCCTAATCTAGTCATCAGATCCCAGAGCTTTTCCCTGTTAACATTGTCAAAAGCAGCTGAGAGATGCATGAACCCCAAATATACAGCCTGGTCGCTTGCAATAGTATATTTGGCCACTAATAAATAAAGATTCAGGCATTGGTCTGTTGTTGATTTTCCGTTCCTGAACCCATATTGCAAGTCCGTAATTATTTGATGTTCGGTGGCCCAGTCTGATAGGCGATTTAAAACTACACGCCCAAGACTTTAGCTGTCACATCAATGAAAGATATGGGGCGATAGCACTGCGGGTCATCCTTTTTCCCTTTTTTGAAAATGGGAACTATTGTGGCCTCGGACCAAGATCGTGGCAGTCCGGTTGCAATTCCTGTGTTTATTACTCTTGTGAGGATTGGGGCCCAGAGCTCAACCCTACTTAGGTAGAGGTCAGGAGGAATTCCATCCGGGCCAGGGGCTTTGTTTTGTGTAAGACCTTTAATGCCCTCTACTATTTCCTCCAATGTGAATTCAATATTAGATACCCATGGGCAGAAACTTCCATTGCCCCTAGAATTCACATTCGAGTGATTGTACAGTAGTTCAAAGTGTTTAGACCATTGCTCTGGGAGAATAGATGTGCCAATTACTGGGGCAGCAGTGTCCTGGAAACAGGGTTTATTAATTATTTTCCAGAATGCACTTGAATCTTTTCTGTCCGCTGCGTCCCGCAAGTCTTCCCATGCCTGTGTTTGTAATGCCAGTTTCCTTTGTTTGATTGCCTTTTTATATGCAATCCTGCACTGTGCAATATGCCTCTTGTTTTTTGGAACTAATTTTAAACATTCTTTTTGACAATTTTTGTCGAACCATCTTGGGAAAGTCTTGACTCCCGGTTTCGAGGATGATTTCGAGGATGATTTGAGTAAACCATCTATAATGTGTGCCATAGACTCAAACGCTTTGACAACAACAGGTCCTTCCAATGATGGGTCCAAACACACCCCAATCATCTCTTTGCCTTTCTCTATTAGGGATCTATAAAAGGCCTCCCCATCCACTTTTTCCCATCTAAGACGTCTCCCTTGGTCCGTTGCCCTCACTGTACTAATTGCCTCAGTCCTTTTCTTCACATTTCGGGCAAACCAGTTCTTAATGTTCAGTACTAGTGGATTATGATCACTGAATATGCTCCATTCAATGCCTGCCTCATTTATCCAGTCCCTAAATTGGTAAGAGACAGCTATATAGTCTATGATGGAGCAGTGCCATCTTCCCTTAAATGTTGGTGTGACCTCACAACCATCTTTAAGGCTCACCAAATCTAGTGTGTGCCTCAACATATGGTTTTCCAGGACTCTCTGTAGCTCCAACCCTTCCAATGTATGCTCAAAGTGCGCCCCTTTTACTAGTGTACAACCGGTCCAAGCACCCTTCAGCGGTCTTAGATTGGGGCACAAGTGACAGTTTAGGTCTCCTGCTAAAACCACACATGGATCCCTGACTGTCTTCCTTTGATTCAGTTCGCGAGTCAGATAGGTATCCAGGTCGTGTGTTATTCGCCCCTTCCCACTCCCTGCTATAGCATTGTATACATTGATCAGAACAACGTTTAACCTACTTGCTTTAAACCCGGTAGCTTGTATATTGGGTGAGTTCCAGTTTAAATCGGTCCATACACCTTCTAACTGTAGGTCCACATAGATGATTAACCCTCCCACTGCTCTTCACGGGGCCAATTTTTTAGCAGGAACAGCAAAGCATTTATACCCTGCTAAATGATAGGGATTGTGGTCCACCACCCAAGTTTCTTGCAGGCAAATTAATTGGAATCTGGTGATGTATTGCCTCCACTCCTGATTTTGGAATTTGGAGGATAGCCCAGCTATATTCCATGAGACCATTTCAATCCCCTCCCTCAATTTTCTCCCTATTGGGGCTAAATTGTTGGGGGTCGTATGGTCAGACACTCCTGAACTTACATCTATATTCATCACTAGTGTAGTCTGAATTGTTTGCGGGTGTTGTGTATATAGGGCAACATGAGCTGCTTCCTCAGCAATCTCATCCTCTTGTCGTTGACATAGGCAGTCCAACCTATTATCTGTTATGCGTTTGGTTACTGTGATTTTCTCTGAGGACCTCCCTCTAGTGGGATGATGGGTGCAGATTTTGCTCCTCTTGGGATGGCAGGAGGTCATAAAGACGGGAATAATTTGTGCGGTATTTAGTTCTGCAGGTATTTGCTCAACGTAGTCTTTTACCCCATTCAGTCAATCCACCTCCTCCAGAGACATAAGGGGGTCAAATCTATTCCTCAGAGCTAATCTGCCTTGGCTCCCCGGGGGGGCATGTGGCTTTATTCCATAGTGATCCCTGCCGCCCCGCAAGTGCTCATCTTTATCGTAATTGGCCCAGTTCTGGAGATATGTATTTCTGCCAATAGCATAAAATGACCCCAGTGGTAAAGAGCTTATGTTACTACTTTGAGCCACCGGGCCCCAGCTTAATATGTAGTCGACTGTCCTATAGTCCCTGAAATTCACCACCACACAGTCACCAACTGCATTCTTTTGCCTATTCCCCAACCATCTCACCCTTCTTACGTGTAAAATTTCCCCCTGTGCGTCCCTCGGCAATGGCCTGTTCTTGTTTAGCCAATGTGTGACTTTGTTCTTGAGTTCGTCGTGCGGTTCCATATGCCCAGATTTTAACTCCGGGACCCCTGTGAGTATGATAACATATGGGGCTGCTTCCGGGGGCAAATTTATGCAAGGCCCGATGGAAGTGGGTTTAGTTATGGGTATTTCTGTGGGATTTGGCAACTCCAGCAACTTTTGCGGTGGTACCGGGTTTGTGTGTACTGTGTTCGCGGGGAGGCCTGTACGTGTCCTATCCACTTGTGAGTGAGTCATGTTTGGCAATGGTGAGGGTCTTGTGTTTGCGTTAGAGGGCCCTGCTGAGATGTTATCAGGTGGGATAATGGGCGTATTTTTATTAAGCTGAACTTCAACTCCCTGTTTAATTAATTGAGCGGTCGATGACTCAATGGCCGGATTATTGCTCGGAGGTGGTAGTAAAGTATTACCTGTCCCTCCGCCCCTTAACTTCACTAGGGAGACGATTTTATCCAGCCTGCTCAGGATTTGTTTCATCTGAGTGTTAATCAGTTGCTCGAAATGTGACTGGAGATCATTAATAATATGAGACACCCACCCAGGAGGAGCCTGTATGTCCGATACTTTATCACAGATGTCTTCTTCGGCTAGGGCATCTGGGTGGTCAGAGTCCATACAGATTCTAGTCTTTCTTGATCCAAGTAACCTCTTGCTATTCCCCTTTTTCTTGGCCACTCGTGTCTTTCCCCCTTTGCCATTGGCATGTGTGTCACCAGTAGGAATTATTTGTAAAGGGGAGGTAATAGTCAGCGGGGCCTCCAGGGGCGAGTCAAGGGTGATCGGGGGCGTATTAGTGACAGGAGAAGCAAATTGACTCAAATGGGGAGTTAGTGAGAGCCGTCTTTCTGTACGCTCAATCTCATTAGACACTTCACCAATGGCCTTAAGCAGCATCCTGTCTCTGGCGGTCTGCTGTGCTGGTACTTGGGGAGGAGTGCCTTTTGCGTTGTTCATTTGTCTCGGGGTAGCGTGGGCCTTAGTGCTCGATTTAGAGGCTCTAGTTTGAATTTTAGGTGCCATTCTACTTATGCACTTGTAGGGTCAGTATCACTACGTGACTCAGTACAGGTTAAGTTCTTACAACAAGCCTCCTTGGGAGCTGGATGACAGATATGAGTAGGAAAAGAGGGCGGGGGTCCACAATACGTCACAACATTACGGCAGTGCACAGTACCTTAATTGTCTTTCTGCATCCTCAGCTAGATGTTAGGGGCCGGGCCCGGCCCAGCCTTGTCCTGCCCCGGACGGCCACAGACGGCCCGCCCTTTGCCCGGGCTTAGCCCGGTGCCGCCCGCGCGCGTCCCGCGACGCGGAGGGAGCCGTTCGAATTTAGCGCCTCCGGGCGCGGAAGTGCCTGCAGGTGGGGCGGAGTTTCCAGGAATCCTGGGAGCCGTAGTCCTGTGCTCCCAACGTGTGGCGGCAAACCAGCACTGTCAGCGGCGGTCGGAGTTACGAGCAGCAACTGCCCCTGCGCACAGAAGAGAGCGTCTGGCCCCTCTGCCTCCTCTGTGCATCCAGGTAAGGAGCCTGCACCCTGGCGTTTGAAATTGGCAAACTTCTCCCGCTCCCCCGAGGGAGCCGTTCGAATTTAGCGCCTCCGGGCGCGAAAGTGCCTGCAGGTGGGGGCGGAGTTTCCAGGAATCCTGGGAGCCGTAGTCCTGTGCTCCCAACGTGTGGCGGCAAACCAGCACTGTCAGCGGCGGTCGGAGTTACGAGCAGCAACTGCCCCTGCGCACAGAAGAGAGCATCTGGCCCCTCTTCCTCCTCTGTGCATCCAGGTAAGGAGCCTGCACCCTGGCGTTTGAAATTGGCAAACTTCTCCCGCTCCCCCGAGGGAGCCGTTCGAATTTAGCGCCTCCGGGCGCAGAAGTGCCTGCAGGTGGGGGCGGAGTATCCAGGAATCCTGGGAGCCGTAGTCCTGTGCTCCCAACGTGTGGCGGCAAACCAGCACTGTCAGCGGCGGTCGGAGTTACGAGCAGCAACTGCCCCTGCGCACAGAAGAGAGCATCTGGCCCCTCTGCCTCCTCTGTGCATCCAGGTAAGGAGCCTGCACCCTGGCGTTTGAAATTGGCAAACTTCTCCCGCTCCCCCGAGGGAGCCGTTCGAATTTAGCGCCTCCGGGCGCGGAAGTGCCTGCAGGTGGGGGCGGAGTTTCCAGGAATCCTGGGAGCCGTAGTCCTGTGCTCCCAACGTGTGGTGGCAAACCAGCACTGTCAGCGGCGGTCGGAGTTACGAGCAGCAACTGCCCCTGCGCACAGAAGAGAGCGTCTGGCCCCTCTGCCTCCTCTGTGCATCCAGGTAAGGAGCCTGCACCCTGGCGTTTGAAATTGGCAAACTTCTCCCGCTCTCCCGAGGGAGCCGTTCGAATTTAGCGCCTCCGGGCGCGGAAGTGCCTGCAGGTGGGGGCGGAGTTTCCAGGAATCCTGGGAGCTGTAGTCCTGTGCTCCCAACGTGTGGCGGCAAACCAGCACTGTCAGCGGCGGTCGGAGTTACAAGCAGCAACTGCCCCTGCGCACAGAAGAGAGCGTCTGGCCCCTCTGCCTCCTCTGTGCATCCAGGTAAGGAGCCTGCACCCTGGCGTTTGAAATTGGCAAACTTCTTCTACAGAAGTAGCCATTTTCCCAATGTGGAAATGTATGCAATTGCACATTTGTTCTTGTTTTTCTCCCCTTGGAAACGAGAACTGTTTCCCCCTTATAGAAACTCCCTTCCGTACATTACCTGCAGGTGTGGGGATGTTCTATTTTCTTTCTCACCCAGGAAAGGGATTTACTAAAGACTTCGGCAGGTTAAAAACTATGACCATTTCTGGGGTGGGAGATGATCCGCAAGAGGCTCGGGGATGCTCATAAACTGAATCATTTGTGGGTGCTCACAAATTTACAAAGGAAAGCAGACCTTGTAATGCTCTCTTCTCACCCTGATTCATTATCATAAATCAACTTTATTTCACCTCATTTGAATCATAAAAGTGCACAATGCAGAACAATATATGTATAATAAAAAACATTATAAATACTCATCCCAGTTCATAGCAAAAAATAAATCATCATGCAACATCAATCGTCAAATGGAATATCACAAAGCTCAGATTCTGATTCATTGTATGCAGTTTCGCCACATAATTACCAGAGTAAATGGATTTTCGCACCCATTTGTGAACACCCAAAAGGTGCAAATCCAAACGTTTTAGGCTAGAAAGAAATGTTTGCAGCTGAAAGTTCCTTTTTAATCTGGCACTTCTAGAATAATGCCCAAAACACTGTAGTGACGGACATCACTTCACGAATGTGTGAAAAGGCTACTTACTGGTAGTTGTTACATATATTCTAGCTGTTCTGTAATAAAAACCTGAACGATGAAAGCACACAAAGCTGACACCGCCTTGTCAGCAGCTGCCCCACAGTGCAGTGTTCCAGGAGCACCGCACAGGACGTGCAGCCTCCACGTGCTTCAAGCGCCTTCCTTTATCCACTCTTCCAAGAAAACCAGAAAATGTGATTAGGCGCATACATCTACAGCCCCAAATCAGATTATACACAACACTATTGATGTGCAATTGAAATGAAGAATAGCAGCTAGATGCTTGTAATCCTCCACCCTGGAGAAGACAGAAATAACATTTCTGCAGCTGCCTAATGAGGTGTATTGATGTAAGCAGCACAGCCATATTTCGTTTTGTTTAATAGTTTTCCCTATATGCCAGCAGGCACTGAGCAGAGGGGAGAGAACTCACGGGGAGGGGCGACTGAAGCTGTTCCCAGGATTATAGTATTTCACTTTCGGGAAGAATGATAGAAACAGGCCTATTTTTCTAATATCAAGTACTGTGTGTACTATGAATGGCACCATAGCATTGTATTTGCTGTATTATGGATTTATATAGTGTATGGTTTTTAAAGAAAATATTTTTTTTTTACAACAATGAACCGTGTGATCGTGCACAAAACCCACATTAAGGCTTTTAGTACCTGAAAGCGAGCGGCGAAGTATATTTTTTAGGCCAACCTAATATAGTTTGTCAGTCAGAGGAATATATTTTCAGCTCGGCTTGAGGTGCACGTTGCGTGAGGCACAAAATATTGCGGTCAGTTATGTTTTGGGGCATAGATGGAAGTGTGTTTGAAACCCTACTTACACCTGTGAGCTTCAAATGTATTGTCGAGTCAGAGAAGGGGTCATTGTATCCCTTACAAGTCTCTCATATTCGTCCCTATCATCTCAGAACATAGATTGAACTTTCAAACTATGGGGCATATCAGCAAGGGCCGATGATAATTATCGCTCAGTGCTCTTAGCATGAGGATAATTATCGACGGCCAACTCTGAATTAGCAACGCTTATCTCCAAAGCGATAAAATTCAGAGCGCAAGCTGCCAATTGTGAGATTATCGCTGGAAATACAGCGATAATCCCACAAGGTTTGGCGATAGCTTGCTGATAGGGATAGACATTCTTAGCCAGATATCCACCTTACATTGGATATCATGGCTAAATCAGAAAAATACCAGACGTAAAAAAGCAGCGTTAACCGCTGTTAGCGCTGCTTTTTTTTATCGCTAACAGGGTTAACGATATCCTTGATAATAGGAGAGCGACATTTCTCCTATTATTTTACTCTGGAACGCCCCCTTTGCATCTCATTAGAGATGCAAGGGGAAGTGTAGAGTAAAAGGGTGCTAACATGCAAATTTGCGTGTTAGCACCCTGTTGCTGATAGGGCGCTAGTTTTATCTCTGCTTTTTTGGCTTTTACAGCCAAAAAAGCAGAGTTAAAGCCCTTGTTGATATGCCCCTATATTGGTTACTCTGCTTTCTGTTTTGTTCTCCAGTTTAAAACAGGTTAACAATGCCAACATGCAGAGCTTTTATACACTGCATGCAGAGAGACGCACATAACATTCACATATAGGCACCTTTGTACATGTAACAAAGATCCCTCAACAAACAGACCAACATTCTTACAGACGTCCACCCCAAGACGTACAGGAGCCTATGCACAGTGGTCTATAGGCATCTTTAAACACCAGACTCTGTGCATCAACTCTGTGCATCAACCCTGCACAGAGACCACAAGCATGAAGTCCGCCGGAAACACATACTAACATATTTAAAGATGCTTATGTTTCTACATAATGCAACCAGACAAACAGCACGCAAGCAGTCACAGAGAGGGAGGGACAGGCACATATATAAATGGATGCATGCTTCATGCATAATCAACCATTAGCTTCTCTATGCATGAAATCATTGTAAAGGTTCAGAACAAGGCAGAATGCCAACAACCTTTCACTCTTTGAGCGCTCAGTGCTCAAATTTTGTTATATCGGACATTTTTTTTAAAGTTGGATCAAAGGCGGATGATATCCAAAATGACATGGTTAAAGAGTCTGAACTAATTTATCACAGACCACATAAAGTGCAATGAAAGAAATAAGTAAACTCAGAACTGTGAAAATCATCAAATGCCTGCCAAGACGGATGACCAAGAAATCAGAAGCCAGATGTATGACATGAGATTTCTGTGAATGCATAAGGATGTGGAGGCAATAATTTATTGGAGGGATTTCTTAATGAGATGATCAATTAAAAAATGTTAGCAAGAGAAGAAGAAATAATCTGTTCAAATTATACGCAGAGCAAATGCAGACAATCCCTTTTTAAATCCACGATAAAAATGAAACTTACCACCATATTTATTAGTATTTTCAGCTTTCAGTACAGTAATTGTCTTTCTATTGAGTGATGGAGAATTCTTTAAAAGCCAATGCATTTACACAATTCATGAGGTAGGATTTTTTGAAAATTAGTTATTTCATACTGGTAGTTGCACCAGTTACTCAGAGTTTGCAAATAGAAAACAAGGTAAACATTTTCCAGTCAGGTTAAAAGTTGAGAGGTCTACTACAAGGGATTTTATGACTACCTGAAGTAGAACACCTTTAGTACTACTTCACATACTCTTAAGTGCTTTTGTGAATTGGCTCAATACATCTAACACGTAAATAAAATTGGAGATTTCAAGAAATATTAATGTACAATTACTACAAATAGAAAGGACTGAGATCCCTTATTTGCTAATAGACAGACATTTTAGGGCCGATTCGCAAATGCATTTACATGACGTGTTATTCCTGTAGTAGTGATTCAAATACACTTAAAAGCCTTTCTGATCCAGCTCCCAAATTATGGGAAAGTGTGTGACATACCCCTTTTAACTGGATGTCAACAGCCAACCAATAGATAATGACAAGGTTAATATTTAGAGTGTGGCAGAAAGGCTACTGTCAAAAATATTTGTGCGGGTGTTCCTTCCACCAAACTTGTGGTTCACCCACTGGGCCTCATTTATGAAAGTGATGCATCGCTGCGTGAAAATAGCGATGCGTCACTTTTCATTGCGCCCTCCTTACGACATGCTGGATGCGTCATATTTACAGTATGATGCATTATGTCTCAAGGAGTTACAGATACATCAGTATTTCTCACGTATCTGTAGGCGCAAAAATTACGCCTTGCTCGAGTGTGTCACAA
This sequence comes from Triturus cristatus, assembly GCF_964204655.1. Classification (NCBI taxonomy): domain Eukaryota; kingdom Metazoa; phylum Chordata; class Amphibia; order Caudata; family Salamandridae; genus Triturus; species Triturus cristatus. Next base: position 1,456,199,320 of record NC_140589.1, on the reverse strand, counting down.
AAGGGACGCACCTTCAGCAATGGGTCATTTCACATGGACAAGTCCCATTTCAAATGTGCCTGCGTCAGTCTTGCACCTGCAGGCGTAAGATATTGACGCATTTACATCCTAGAAGTGGCGCAGTGAAAGCTAATAGATTTCACTGTGTCACTTCTACAAGATTTACTTGCGTCGAAACGCCCACCCTGCATACATTATACCTGGTGCAGGTATAATGTGACGCAAAGGTTTACAAAGTGACACATCTACCTAGATGTGTCACTTTGTAAATATGATGCAACATGGTGCATTTTTTCCACCGCTGGTGAGTCACAAAAAAGTGACACACCGGCAGCGCAAAAGTGATGCAAGGGCTCATAAATAAACCCCACTCTATTTAGAGTCTGGGGAAGTGTCATTTTATGATGGCAAAGCCTATGCTAGCTTCACTGGTGGAAACTTATGACCAGCTGCCTGTTGGACGTTTGGACACTGATCATAGTACTTCACACTGTCTACCCTGTTTAAAACAAACATTCTGGCATACTTTTTTCCTGTTTGAGAACACCAGAGACAGTCTGGAAATCCCGATTAAGAAATCCAAAAATTTCAGTAGCAAACTCCTGCTTTGGGAGATTGCTTTTTAGCCCCTTCTGTGCCACGCCCTTTTCCCCCTCCTGTGCCGGGCGTTACATTAGTGGGTGGGGTTCATGACGAGATAGTCTCGTCATGGGCACAGCGCGACCGTGCTCCATGACGAGACTATCTCGTCATGGGCACTGAAGAGGTTAAACGCAAAAAGCTTTGCTGAACAGACTCATTAAACACGGTATCTGCTCAGCAACATGCCAAGGCCTACAGTGGAGTTGCCAAGTAAGAAGCTCTGTTGAAAGCGTGGCAAAGATCTCTAGGCATTTTCAGTTGGATCTGCGAGGCCAGGAGAGTACATCTGTCCCACCCTGGAGGACCGAAGGACAGGCCGCCATACTCTCATTGAGGGCCAGTGTTATGCTGCTGTATGCTAACTTAGGAGACACCATAAAATAGAGTCCATGAGGCATGTGAAGGAGTAGAGGGCACTTAAAGGTGGAGAAGGAATAGTAACAATGCTTTGTACATAACTCGGGACTGGATGGTAGGAATGAGAAATAGCAATGGAAAAAAGGATTCAGAATTAAAAGCATAAGGGTAATGTTTGGCACCGTGCATAGAACAAATAGATCATAATTATAATTTGTAAGTAGTACTCAGTAAATCCAAAAGTAGGATGGTGAAACGCAGAGAAACAACATTTTTGTAGAGTTAAATCGAAAAAGTGCTATCAAAGTTTAGGAAAGAGAAACTCAGTAAAAGTACTTCAATAGCTTCACTTATAGGATCCAGGCCAGCAAATAATTATGAAAAAAGGTATTGATTTAAGTATGAAAGAAATATAACGTCCTTGGAAAGCTCTCAACGTGTTAGATTGAGACTTGATATTTTTTAGAATAAGGGTGACAACTATTGTGCATACTAAATCACAGGTTTGGAACAAAAAAATTATGTTAAATGTGTTATAGTTTTAAAAGTTTTATGGTTTGTTATTGTCCCAGTAGAGATTATGACATTTTCTTAGAAAGTGCTAACAATTCTATCCCCATGCCCAGTATCAATTGTAATTGGAGTCATTGACAATCTTTCACCCACCCTACAGTAGTAAATCCATAAAGCAAAGATTTTATCTTTTACTGGGTTTCCTTCAAACTTTCTTAGTCGGGGCTAGATATATCTTGATCAGCAAAAAGTACAGGGTTTGCCATGCATGAGCTCATTGTGCCATATTTTCATCTAGAAGAAAATTCTTTAGATCTCCTTACAAAGGAGATTTAAAATGCAAGTGAATATTGGTAGCGATCTGGTGATTAAGGAATCTGTAAAGACATAGCAAAACAGTATTTTGACAAGAATGTGGAGGGAATGGAAACCGAAATCACTTAGGTAGTGGCAGTTAAGTAATCTCTGAGTATTAATTTAAGAAAAAATAAAATATGATGGAAGAAATTAAATATTATATTTTAAAGCTGAAATACAACTCCTGGCAAATATTTCTAAACCCCCGATTTTGGAGAACCTGAAAACAGATTGACATAAAATTGGTGACTTTTTTGTAAATGTTTTTATTGAAGTTTTAAACACGTGAATGTTAAACATACAGCAGGTATTGCCACACATAGCATTTATCATTGCCCACTAGCCATGTCAGTGCTTACTTTATAAAACTATAGTAATCTCCCTTCATTAATGTTGTATGTAATCGTGTTAGTTGCAATAGCGGTGGGTATCATCATATCAGGGATCAGAATTACATCAATTCTCACCCGTCCCAATACTCAGTTCCCAGGTTCAGCAACAGGGAATGTCCAATGCATTAGCTCACGGTGCATACCTGGTGGTATAGATCACAAAGGGAGACCAAATGTCTATGGGTTGAATTTTCCCAGGCATTATCTCCCAATATTCTTCCAGTCACTTATGGTAGAAGGTCACATCTTTCAGCCAATTTTTGGGTTTCGGGAAGGTATGGCTTCCTCAGTCCCTTGTTACTCTCCTCTTAGCCAGTAGCAACAACATATCCATTAGTTGATGTGTACCAGTCTGAATGTTTTTAAGATAGCCAATAAAGGAAATTAAGGGGGTCTGTGGCACCAAATGACCAACAATTTATTTCAAGCAGCAACAATTTCTTCCAAGCAGACAGAGGGGTGACCATCTTGTGGCCTAGCTTGCCAGCGTCCCCTATAATATGCGTCATATAATGATTGTGGTCACCCGCACTAGGAATGAATTGAGTAGACCAAGAATGTTTGAAGAAAAGATTGAAATGGTGTTGTATGGCAGATTTGACATAATCATACAAATAACAGAATTAAAGCCAGATGTACTAAAACACTTGCCAGATAAAATGGTCCCAAATTGTACATCAAATTTTTGCATCCAGTCTTTGATTTTGCAATGCAACATTGGTACTAATAGGTATTGTTGAAATACTTCCTGTTGTAGGGGTCTCAGAACAACCTGCTTATTGAATTTTAATTATTAAAGATTTTATTTGCAACCACTGTGATTGGCTACAAACACAAGAATTGCGGCCTGCAAGGTGCCACAGACCACTGTTCCTGTGCTAGCATTCCAAAAGGGAATTTTTATTTTTAAATAGCTCCTCCTTAAATGAACAGGTGCTGTTTTGTAAAAAATGTTTTACATTTGGAAAAGCATTCAGGGGAACAGGTAAAGTTCCACAGGACCACTGCTTACAACCTCGAGGCCGCCAATTTGATTTAAAAAGAGGATGGTGTCACAACATATTCCCCTTTCCTCTTTGTAAACCTTCCCCTTTGGGAATAAGTTACCACCCCAACTTGGGAGTCATTAACTCATCATTGGTTTGTGAATCCAATTGCGCTCACAAATCATGGATACATTCCTCTTTAATTTGGCTATAGGAGGGGGCACCCCTTTTATGCGCCCTCCTATTTGCATCTCGAAAAGGATTGTAAAACCCCTTTATGCATTGGAAAAATATTCTGACTTGTCTGCTTAGTCTGAGTTCGTTCAGATTGGAAACTGGTGTAGTTTCAGTCCCCAAGCCAGGTCTTTCTACCTTCAAACTTAGGGGCTGATTATGAGTATGGCAGTCTTGAGACCACCGAACCATCGGTGGTGGTCTAACTGCCGCCTCCTCGGCTGTCTGAGCATCCGATTATGAGTGGGGGGAGTTGGACTGCCACAAGACTGTGCCAAGCACCAGGATCTTGGATCCTGTAGCGATGGCAGTCGGAACAGCATTGACCTATGGAGGCAGTGCCGGCACCACCATGACAATTATGAACTGCCTTTCTGCTGACTGTTTCATGGCGGGGACCATGCCATGAAAAGGTCAGCAGAAAGGCAGGGAAGAAGCCCCAAATTGTGCCCCGTGACTATTTTGCATAGTGGGGACTGTGCATGGGGGCAAATGTTGTACTGACCTCTGCTTGTAATGCCTTACTTGCACTGTGTGCCATGCATGACATGGTGTATGGTACACAGTGCACCCGATGTGCTTCGGGCACTCTTTATGATCAGAAGCATTAAGCTGCAGTTTCACTGCTGTTGACACCCCGCCAGCAGAGGTCAGAACATGGCAAACGAGATGCCCTCGGCCTGGCTGCATTCTCTTGACTGCCACAGCATCAGTCCGGTGGTTAGACCGCTGATATCATAATCAGCCCCTTAGTGTCTGAAATGGAAACACTCCAACAGGACAAGGCAAAGGGCTGTAGCTGAAGACAGTTCCACGAGGCCAGATACCCCTTTCGCTTATGACCGCAAAAAGGATTGCTGCTGCGGAGAAGAATGTAGTGGGAGAAACCACAAAGACAATCTGACCTACGATGCACCTTGGGCGGCTAGGCGAACAGGTTGGTCCCTGACTCCTCCTGGTTCTCAGAGCAGTTTTTAGCCAATAATTGTTTTCAGTCCTCTGTTTTGGGATTTGGCATCTGGGCACCTTTAGCATCACAACCAAGGGTCCAGGACTGGTGGCACACCTCTTAGGGGTTCAGGACTCACTCTGGATGGGTCCAGATGTGGGCTCAAGATGGTGGGAGTCTTTTGTGTCCCTGGGGCTCTGAACAGGAGGGCAGCAAACTAACCGTTGGAGTCAGTCTGGTAGTCCTGGATCAGGCAAAGATGCAGGGCTCAACAGTAGGGCAAGGCTTCTGAGGGTTCAAGGCAGGCTTCAGACAGCAAATCAGACCTTCCAGAGTCATTAGCAGTCTTGCAGGGTGTATTACAGGTCACAGCAGCAGGCAGTCAGCTGAGAGTCCTCCCGCAGGTCCAGTAGTGAACTGAAGAGTGGGTCTGAAGATCCTATTTTATACCCTGATGCCCTTCTTCTGGAAGGTGGGAGAAGCTTCTAGAAAGACTATTTGAAGTGCATGAAATTCCCTGTTTCCCCTGCACCTGGCTCCAAGCTGGTTGCAGTGACATTAGGGAGGTGTTAGGTCCTTTGTGTGAAGGAAGAGCACACCCTCTTCAGTTGTAAGTAGGGCTGTTCTCTGCTCCAGCCCCTCATCCTGCCAGTAGATGGCTCATTGAGCCACACCTAATCCCTATATTGTGTGACTGTCTGAAAGTACTTTGCAAAGTCTAACTGTCAGCCACACCCAGTCATGTACACAAGATAGGCTGCAGGCCCAAAGGTCTATGGGCAGGATTTTTTTAAATTGTAATGAGAAATCTAATTTTACCATTAAAGAGGGGTTACCATTACAATTTCACAGATACCATGTATGATATAACTACCTGCTCCCGTTTGGAAATGACCACTTATTAAAATGTAATAAGGAATCTCCAATGTTATCCTTTGTGAGGGGTAGACCTCGCAGTAGTTAAAAACAAATTTAGGAGTTTTTCATTACCAGGACATTAAAGTATATATCCAACCTTGTATTTATGCAGCACCTTGCTTTATGAGCTACCTATGCCTATCTCAGCTGTGACTTATATGTATTTAAAGAGGAATTTAAGGCTTGGCAAGGGAATTTTAATGCCAAGTCGACATGGCAGCTTAGCACTGCATTCAGACTGCAACAGAAGGCATGGAGCATCTTTTAAAGTGCTACCTAGGAGGGTGGCACAGTAAGTGCTGCAGGCCCACGGGTAACATTTAAATTCCAGGCCCTTTGTATATGGTATACCACTCTAAAAGGGACTTATATGTATATTAAATATGCCAATTAGGTGTAAGACAATCAATCCATGTTTAGAGGAGAACGCACAAGCACTTTAGCACCGGTTAGCAGTGGTAAAGTACCAAGTCCTAAGGTCACCAAAAATTAATTTCAGCACAAAAATGGAGGTAAGTAGGCAAAACGTTTGGGGGAAAATCACCCTGAGGCTGACAGATCTAACATTTAGTATATAGTTTATTGCCAGGATGAAAATTTTAGCCCACTTGTTAACTACTTTCGGAAGGCAAACATTATTAAGCAAACCAGAATTGACAGAGAGAAGTAGTTCAAAGTTGGTATCTGCCTCAATATCTAGAAAGGTATCTATTACTAGGTAATCAGCTATTTCCGTATTGGGGGGACTAGGATGTGTGACAGTGTCATTTGACACGTGAATAGCATCATAGATAGAATGAATGTTACAAATAGTCACACAACTTATCCCAAAATTGTTGGCAGCTGGTGAGGGAACTGGCTTGGCATTATTATTAGACAAGTCATTGAACACTAGTAAATTTGGAAGCACCGGAGATTGAGGGGGGCATTGATGGCAGTTTTAGCTTGCCTCAAGCATGCTTTATAATGGTGTATGGGTTGACCCTTATAAAGATGCAAAGCATACTCTTTATAAGAGCAACACTGAGTTCTCGCCATTTGCTGAAGTATATGTTTTCAGTTTTTAAATCGAGGCAGAACCAAGGCTGGGATGGGTGTCTGTCAATGCAAACTCTTTTTGACTGAGGAATCGTATCTTTAAAACTGGAGACGAAAGAATCATTAAATTGGGCAACAGGTATGCTTGAGTTGGTAGATCAGCTCCTCTTTGCTCAATGTTCTCTTAGAATATTAGCTGCCTCTGTGATATTCATTTTATAAGAGAAACTCTTATGGTTAATATTACGATTCATATTATTATTATAGTTCATACTTTTTTTGTTATTATGCATAAAAAAGGAAGAAATGATCATTCAAATTGGGAGTTAATGTTGTCAACAATTAGAACACAAGTTGCTGTGACATTTAGATTTATAAAAGGTATAAATCCATACAAAGATCACAAATCTGGTATGCTCCTGCAATTGACACAAAAATGCTTATGCGTCATTTTGGTCATTACTCAGGTCATGTCCATTGGACTTGTTCTTACTTTATAGAGGGCTCCTAGAGATAAAGTGTTTCATTTTTATGGTGATATATTTCTAGTGTTCCATAAAAATCAAAGTAATCCCGGGACCTATGGCCTATTGGCCATGATATGCCCTCTTAGAAAGAATTATGCCCAAATCATTCCACTACAATTACAGTGGATGTAGGAGAATTTGCAGGAGTCATTTGCCACTCTAATTTCCACAAATTTACTACATAATTGCCTGATGCCGGCATGTTTAACTAACTTCACACTTAGGAAACAATCACCTCCACTTTATGAACTTGTAGATTTTCCCACAGCATAAGTTCAGATGGATGAAGAGTAGCTTTATCAAAATCTTGATAAATGAGGATTACCCCCTGCATTGTTGTCTATAATACAGGTTTTACATTACGTTTAAGGTCAATAGGCAACCTTTAGGTTTTTCTTTCAGGTAGAAAGAATTAGTAATGTGACATGCAGATTTGATGTGATGCAGTTATGTATTCTTACACCGCTTTATGCCCCATCTTGTGGGGGCAAACAGCGCACCCCTATACTGTTCTATGTTTTTGACTACAACCTGCATGTCAGTCCACAAAATGGGCTCTAGCATGCTCTTGAGATCTTGTATCACTATTGCATAGACAACCATGATGAAATCAAATGTCTAAAACCCAGGTTTTGATCGTTGGACCTGGCAATAAAGACAAACATGTGGAGGTTTGATGGCACTCTGTTGAAGGTGGCGTATGAATATTTACATTTGGTATCAACTTAAATGATATTTTCTTCTTCTTCTTCTTCTTCTTCTTCTTATTATTATTATTATTATTATTATTATTATTATGCAATTGTACTTTTTAATAATAATACTATACTAATTATAATCAGAATATTAGCACTCATAATCATAATAATACTCATAATAATAATATAAATCATAATAATTGCAGTATTGTTAGGAGTAATCATAGCAGTAGTTGTATGAGTAGTCTTGATTTAATAATTATTTTTATTGTCATCATTGATAATGAGAATAATAATAATCAACATCATCTTAACTTTCTTATGTAGCACTTTTTAGAGCATTTCTGGCAATCCAAAACACCTTATATAACGTGTTATCATTAGTTAATTTACTGGTAATTTACTCAGATGTCAGACCACACATGGGGGGAAATCTAGATATAGAGATAGATATGCCTTTATTGAAATGCAAATTACAACAGATGTCAGCTGGAAACCTTAACTTCCTAAGTCATCTTACTGGCTAACAGGTTTCCTGAATGTAGCACTTCTGACTGTAGCCTCCAATGCAAAAGTGGGCCCTGGATTGCTTCAAACTAGTTTTTGCAATCCACAACAATCTCAGATTCACTGGTGGGCTTTCAGAAAAGGCAAATTCTGGTGCTGTGTAATTCCACACCAGTGGAATTGATATAAGAATATGAATTTTACTATGATTTAGCATGTGCAATTCACATGCCGATTTTGATTTGAAAGAAACCAAAGCAGGACACACAATAGACATTATTTGCCAATCAGAGAAGATTTATTGCATGGCATTTTAAAGCTTTTTATCTTAGGGGATAAACCACATGGGTACAGTTTATTGTTATGAGACAACTAATTGTACAGTAACCATGGTGTGTTTAACCCCTTCGCCGCGGCAGGAATTCCGCCGCGGCGCTGGGGGGGGGGGGTTTGGGGGCAGCACGGTGGCGCTGTGCTCGTGACGGAACCGCTCCGTCACGAGCCACGGTTGAGCTGTGCTCATGACGGAGTGGTTCCGTCACGTCTCCGCTCACTGCGCTAATCGCCCGCACAGGCGGGGAATTATCGCCGCGTGGGCGGAGCGGCGGCCAACGGCCGCAGCATGACGGAACCACTCCGTCATGAGCAAAGCGCAACCGTGGCTCATGACGGCGTGGTTCCGTCATGAGCGGGGAAGGGGTTAAACAAACTTCAAAAATAAAGGACAGAGGACTCACCATGGTTTTATGAACATAATCTTGCCGTGGTCAGAACTGAAACTATAATCTTAACAATCATATTTGAAAACAAAACAGGGGCAACTACAGGCCATTGGCAGATACTAGTTTTGTTTTTCTTCAGATATGCCGCGAGGTGGTTAGCTTTCTCCTAGATTTTGACATTCATAGAATAAATTTTTCTTAGACCAAATAACGTGAGACAGTGTGCTTGAGTGTATGACAAGATTGCAATATGGAAATAGGGATGCGGTTGAACTGCAGTTAAACATCAACACTCCCCTCTATTGTGAAATGTCAAACATTTAAACAGATTTCTATCGTTCCTGTTTCCTGAATGTTAAACTGACCTCAAATTCTATTTAGTAGCATAAATTGGTGTGAATAAATTTAAAAATGACCATTGTCTTCTATCGAATTTCCATACATTCATAATAAAAAATCTTGCCAACAGAATGTGCTAGAATAACAAATGGCCCTAATTCTTTTTCAGCAAGGCCTCATCCTCTAAGAAATCCAAAATTTTACAGACACCGCTCATTGCTGTTCTGTCTCATCCAGGACATGTGATATTAAAATTTCCGAATTTTCAAACGTGAGTAACAAAATGAATTGTGTACATTGAGAATTTCTGACCATATTATTGTATGCATGAAACTCAGCAATCTGCCATCTTGTGACAAGATCATTACTCCTCTTATGGATTCGGCTTAAACGCTTCCAGATATGAATTCTTCCTCTATTGATTTGATCAGTTTTTGGTCCCCTAAAGATATTCCTTTATCAAATAATTTGTTTGTGATCTGAAACATTATTTATTCTAAATTGCATACCATTGGGAGTTTTCACATTCAAGGAAAAGATTGAGGGGGACATGTAGAACAAGGTCCTTGGGATGCCATACAGCAGGGACTCTCGAGACAAGTGCCCGGACAAGGTCCTTGGGATGCCTCACGGCAGGGATACTTGAGGCATAAGGTAAAATCGGCAGCGCGGGCGGACACAGCACATGCAAACCAGGCATTGACACAGAGACACAAACGCCACACATTCGGTAGCAAGTTCAAGCCTCAAAGCCGCGTCCTCATACTATTACTACTCCTGAACTGAGAAAAATCCTATCTTTACGACTTTAGGTATTCACAGAAGGCATTTAGGAGTCCTAAAGTTAGGAGTCCTAAGTTTACTACTACTAAATTGAGAAAAATCCTAATTTTAAGACTTTCGGTATTCACAGAAGACATTTAGGAGTCCTAAAGTTAGGAGTCCTAACTATACTACTATAAAACTGAGAAAAATCCTAATTTTAAGACTTTCGGTATTCACAGAAGGCATTTAGGAGTCTTAAAGTTAGGACTCCTAACTTTACTACTACTAAATTGAGAAAAATCCTAATTTTTAGACTTTCGGTATTCACAGAAGGCATTTAGGAGTCCTAAAGTTAGGAGTCCTAACTATACTACTACTAAACTGCGAAAAATCTTAATTTTAAAACTTTCGGTATTCACAGAAGGCATTTAGGAGTCCTAAAGTTAGGACTCCTAACTTCTGTGAATACCGAAATGAGTAAGTGCCTTCTGTGAATACCAAAATGAGTAAGTGCCTTCTGTGAATACCAAAATGGTAGTAAGTTTAGGATTTTGTCTTAAGTTAGTTCTGTGAATCGGGCCCTCAATACTTCTGGTGCCACTAACCCTCTTTAACAGAAGCCGACACCACATGTGTAACTGTGTCCTGAATGGCAGTGAGCCCAAGTCCGAGGCAGCAACCACACAACATACTCCCTTCGATTTGTGAGGCATATTTCGATATGCAAGGCTGGCGACACCTAGTACCACTAACCCTCTTTAACACAAGCCGATCCCACATGTGTAACTGTGTCCTGAGTCCTGAATGGCAGTCACCCCAAATCTGTGGCAGTGACCACAGCACCAGATTCCCTCTGATCAGTGAGGCATATGCAAGGCCAACAGCACGTCGTGCCACTAACCCTCTTTAACACAAACCGATCCAACATGCGTAACTGTGTCCTAAATCCTGAATGGCAATCACCCCAACTTCGTGCCAGAGACTACAGCACCAGACTCCCTTCAGTCTTATTTGTTGTTCATTTCTTTAAATAATTATTTTTATATGTAAATCTATACATGTCTAAGACTCTTCTTTGTCCAACCACACAGGAACACTTCCAGGCCCAAGAAGGTTGATGGGGGTATTATGGTAATGTGGAAAGATGGTGCGTTACCTGCCGATGTGGGGAGAGGCAGCGTCAAAGGGGTATCTATCACAGAAAGAAGATTGATAGTGTGCATGCAACGTGGAGGTCTTGAGGCGGAAGCCGGGACCTGGTATGAACGGTCGATTTTAATGTTACTTAGCTGAAAATTACTTTAACCTGTGAAACTTGATCGCTTTAAAAAATAATTTTTAGAAGTGTCTCTGTTGTGATATTTACGCCTCTGTTGGGCCTCACCTTATTCCTTTGCTCCCGCCCCACCGCAGCCGTTCAGGCGCTGCCGGGGACCTTAGCGGCAATCACCTTCAGGTGAGGAGCAGGCGAGCGGCACAGTGCTCGGCCCCTCCCACCTCTGGACACATAAATACGCCCAGTCACAGCGCGTGCACCGATTGATAGTGTGCATGCAACGTGGAGGTCTTGAGGCGGAAGCCGGGACCTGGTATGAACGTTCGATTTTAATGTTACTTAGCTGAAAATTACTTTAACCTGTGAAACTTGATCGCTTTAAAAAATAATTTTTAGAAGTGTCTCTGTTGTGATATTTACGCCTCTGTTGGGCCTCACCTTATTCCTTTGCTCCCGCCCCACCGCAGCCGTTCAGGCGCTGCCGGGGACCTTAGCGGCAATCACCTTCAGGTGAGGAGCAGGTGAGCGGCACAGTGCTCGGCCCCTCCCACCTCTACGGCTACTAATGAACAACCCCCCCAGGAAGCACAGCGGACGAGCGCAGCGGGCGCGTCAACGGCGCGCCGAAGACGCGCCTAAGACAAGCCCGTCTGCGCCCGTCCGCGACCGGCCGGGACCAGGGGCAGACCATGCTGCCCGTACCACTGTTTATCCAAGGTCCGTCCTCTTGAGCTACAGAAACAAGGGACAGGGCTTGCTACCTAGGGACACTCTCAACCGACTCTGCTCTAACGGCATCCTGTCTAAAGGATGCCACTTAACCACTCCTGCGCTACAACACACTCAGACAGACCTACCCATGCCACCGCTCACCATCTTCTACCTAAATACCCGCTCCCTGGTAAAACACCAGTTGGACATCTTCCTCCTGCTAGACACAGAGAAACCAGATATCCTCCTGCTTACGGAGACATGGTTGACTCCCAACTCTGCCCCCGACATAATTGCGGCACTCCCACCCAATTATTACATCATCCACGCTGATCGTACCAATGGGAAAGGGGGAGGAGTCGCAGCTATTATCCGTTCCAACTTGACTGTCACCTCTCTTACTGGCCTATCGCTGGAGGGGACAGATAACCTTGTGCTGAAGATTACCACCCCTGACTCGACAATTGCGTGTGTCCTACTGTATAGACCCCCGACCCTGATGCCATCATTTCCTATGAATTTGGCCGACCAACTTGCAAACTTAGCACTCGAACACACCAAAATCTTTCTGATAGGAGACCTAAACTACTGGTATAAAGATCCCCTTGAAGGCCCTCACTCAGCCGAACTGTCGGACCTCCTATCTATCCTAAACTTTAACCAACTAGTTCCCTCCGCCACTCACTGCAAGGGCCACATCCTTGACCAGTTGTGGTCTAACACCACCTGCACAACTGTTCCATCCATATTACCATGCATCTGGTCTGACCATGCATTCCTTCAATTTAATCTTTGCATCACCCCTGCGACTTTCACCGCACCAGCCGGAGGCGGGTTAGCCAGGAATTGGAATTCATTCAATAAAACAGCTTTTTTAGAGTTACTAGCCAATACCGTCCATCCTCCCCAACATGAGATCAATTCCTCAGTCTCCTCGCTTACCAACTGGCTAAACATGGCCAGGGATTCTCATGCCCCTCTTAAGGAAATCAAATTGGCAAGACGTGCCGACGCCAACCGGTGGTTTTCCACTGATTTAAAAGCCAGGAAACTGGACTTACGGCAATTAGAACGTCAGTGGCGCCGAAATTACGACCCTGACTTAAAAAGGACCTTCACTAAAGCAAGGAAAGAATACATGACTGCCATTTTGGCGGCGAAAGCGTCCTACTTTTCCTCTAAAATTCTGGAGTCTACAAATAAATCCAAGGACATTTTTTCTATCCTCAATGACCTTACTAATCTAGATACGGTTCGACCCAAGATCATCCCCACTCAGTCCTTATGCGACTCACTTAATGTCTATTTTATTGACAAAATACTGGACATCAAAGCCAGCATTCCTCGACCGGTGTCCCCCCTTACATCTGGTATGATAATCAAGCCGAATCATTACACCCTGAGTAGTTTCCCACCCATCACCCAGGACCAATTTCGGGAATTACTGTCAAGAGTAAAATCCGGTGCACCTTCAGATAGTTGCCCGCCCCACATCTTAAAAGAGTGCTTCCTGACTCACCCAGCCCCTGCCCTCACACTCCTGAACAACTCCCTGACTCTTGGACTAGTCCCCGCAGCTTTTAAAGAAGCTATAGTTATTCCGCTTCTAAAAAAACCAGGGGCAGATCCTGCCTGTAAAGCCAATTTTTGACCTATCTCGCTGCTGCCTTACTTGGCAAAAGTCCTGGAGGCACACGTGGCCAAATGCCTATCTAACTTCCTTGAGGAATCCTCCTGCTTCGATTCCCATCAGGCAGGCTTTCGGCCTGCACATTCGACTGAAGCAGTAGTCACGACAGTCCTGGACACCCTGCGTGACTGTGCCGACAGACGGTCTCCACAAGCCCTGGTGCTCCTGGATCTCTCGGTCGCTTTCGACACGGTCGACCACAACATCTTGGTCGACCGTGTCGAACAAGCCGGCATCCGGGACCTAGCAGCCGGCTGGCTGAGATCCTTTCTGACAGACCGTAACCAAACTCTACGCCTTGGTGACTTAATGGGCGTCAAACAGGCTATCACTTGTGGAGTACCACAGGGCTCCTCCCTGTCTCCCCACCTATTTAATCTGTATATACTTCCCCTGATTCAGACCTTAAGAGACAACCAGGTGAGAGTCTTCAACTATGCAGACGATTTACAACTGCTCTTTACCATCGACAACACCGAAGACTCCATACGGCACTTCCAGTCTACCATGAGCTTCATTAAAACCTGGATGGACCAGAACCAGCTCAAATTAAACCCGGGTAAAACCGAGCTAGTCCTGACCGGCGAAAGCGGCAAGTACTGGGGCCCGCACTACTGGCCCTCTGAATTGGGCCAAGCTCCAACGCCCTCCTTGTCAGCTAAAACACTTGGAGTCACGGTGGACTGCGACTTATCTCTTAAAACACAAGTAGGTCAGGTGGTCTCCAAGTGCTTTTTCCAACTGAAAAAAATCCGGAAGGTACGTCGCCTGCTCACACCCAAGGCTATCACCCAGGTTGTGATCTCTACGGTACTATCCCATCTGGACTACGCAAATGCCATCTACCTAGGTCTTTCCAACTACCTGGTTAAGCGACTCCAGATGGTACAGAACCATGCCGCAAGGCTAATCCTGAACCAACCAAGGCGTCAGCCAGCCACCCCCCTCTTAAGGAAACTACACTGGCTTCCAGTAGCCCAGCGCTGCGACTTCAAGACTGGCTGCATAATCTTCAAGTCTCTATACTGCAAAAGTCCATCATTCATTAACAACCTGATTTCTAAATACACCCCTTCCCGCAACCTACGCTCACTCCACCAGAGCCTCCTGCAGACGCCTTCCTTCAAACTAAAGCGCGCAGGAGGTCGTAGGTTTGCCACCCTCGCTTCCTGCTTGTGGAATTCTCTCCCTGTGGAGACCCGGAATTGTCAAGACCTCCTATCCTTCCGGAAAGCCTTGAAGACCTGGCTCTTCAGACAAGCATTCTCATAAACACTCTCCCCTCTATGTTCATGTTACTGCTGATCTTAGCGCCAAACAACCAATCGGTGATAGTGCGCTCTAGAAATATTTTAATAACATAACATAACATAACATATGTTTTCACAAATACTTCGGACAAATGCCAGCTGACGGACTGAATCACAAAATGATTTTTCAATACTTATGTAGTGTGAGTTATGAACAATTCGCACCCAGGCTTGCAGAGGGACAACTGCAGCCCGTCCACTCCACTCACAGATGCAGTACTACGAGCCATCTGCGCCATTGTAGCTTTCCCTACCCTGTTCCATCGTACGCCACGCCACGCCACTCAGATTACATTCCGACTATGGCCCCACATAGCTACCTGTCGCAGGCGTACTCGCTGTTGGTGTGCAGGTCAGTGGTCTAGTTCTCCACATCTCCTGCCCACTCCCTCAGGGCAGGTTTGCACACACACCACACCCGTCCGGCACATGCGTCACAGGCCATGTGACCACGCAAATATAATAGATCGACAACGTCACATCCTTTATTGCCGTTGCTGACTAGATGCGGACGCTCCATGTGTCTCAACCATAAAGAGTCTTTCAAAACTTCTGCAGAAGGTTACTCGCACCCTAATCTGTATAGCCCTCAGGGGCCTTCCACCCCCTTGGTGCGGACTTCAGATGCACAGGTTTAGTGCCACCCAAAGCTCATATGGCCATCAGGGGCCTACCACCATGTGGCACGAACTTAACTTCCACAGGCTTAGCGACCCCAAAAGCTGATGTGGTCACTGCTATTGATGACTCAGGGCTCAGCGACATGTGTGAGATCTGTCGGGCCATGGAGAAGATGATGTGGTCTCCGCCATTCATGACTTAGGACTCAGCAACATCTGTGCGATCCGCCAAGCACCTGATGTGGTCTCTGCCATTCAGGACTCAGGACTCAGCGACATATCTGGGATGCGTGGAGTTTTGATGGGGACATTGAGTGCCCACTGCTGCACACTCCGGTAGCAACAGGTAATTATTTGCTCATGGATACGCAGTGGCGGCAGTGTCTCTCTCTCTCTCTCTCTCTCTCTCTTTATCTCTCTCTCTCTCTCTCCCCCTCCCTCTCTCTCTCCCCCTCTTTCTCTCTCTCTCTCTCTCTCTCTCTCTCTCTCTCTCTCTCCCTTCTTTTTCTTCTATCTCTCTAACTCTCTCATTATTCTCCCTTTCTCACTCCCTTTCTTTCCTTACCTCTATTTTTCTCTCTGGCTTTTTGTCCTTCTCTTTTTCTCTAGGTCTCTATCCTTTGATATGGGCATTACACACGTCCTTATTTTGTGCTTTATTTTCCAGGCTCTGTCGTCCACATCCATGGTCCCCACAGCAGTGTTCCACCTTGTTATTTTGTATTTTTTTGGATAAATTTTGTTTATGACTTTATCGTTCATATATGTTAATAAAAAAATAATGTTTGAAAAAAATAATTAATAACGTTTCTGGTTGTTTTCTTAACTGCTGTGTAACTCTTTCTTGTTCTTATTACTGTTATTTGATTAAGTCCACCATGGTCTTAAATTTTGTAGGACTAATCGTGGGAATACTGGTGATGTCTGCAGTTTCCACCAACTTCTGAATAGTGTGTTAGATTTATCTCAACTTTACTTCCATTAAAGTTCTGATGATGAAATGCAGACTAGCCGTTCCAGTGCAAAAAGACACGAGGTGCACCTTTGTGATTTATTCTAAATACTAAAATCCTATATTGAATTGACGTTGTGGCTGCACTCACAGTGCACGCACAAAATCATTTACGAAACCTCATTGTATTTATATTGATTGGGAATCGGGTGCTGGATCTTGATGAGATACGCTGCCCAGTTCGTATATTGTCCTGCACATGCAAAAAATCACATCACAACTTTCACACCAACTGCAATGTGAAACAAGTTCCGGCGATAAGCCACGTTAGCACCAGGGATTTTACACCTGCTTTCTGATGATGTTAAGCAGGACAACTACCTGCACCATGAAAGAGAACACAGCCAAGAGCCACACCAGAACACCCACAGGTGCCAGAGAATAAAGGAGCATGATACAGGGATACTCATGAGGGCCACAAGACTCTTTGGAACAACTCCGGAACCGCCAATGCCCCCCAAACCCGCATCTGAGCAAGTGTGTCCCTCTAGCATTCAGTTAGCATGATAGGCACCAGCCCTGCAACATCACAGTGTGCTATCCCCTCAGCATTGGCAGTGAGCCTGGACATGTGGCTATGCACGCATCCTCCTGCATGCACAACTGGCGTGTGCTGGTCCGGAGTACACAGGTCAGCGCAGGGGTGTGCCTATACGGGAACGGGGTATCTCGGACATCTCCGTGTACAGAAAGTGCGGTAAGTGTGTCTCTGTGTTCTGGTGTGGCCTGGCACAAGGGCCGAAGCTATCGATGTTGTAAAGTGGCATGCACCACCTCCAAACAGCACTGTAATGGTGTAGCAGGATTGCAGCAGCACATGCGCGAATAGACATTACAATGGTGTGCCGTACGAGTGAACGAGATACAACACCGCACCGTACAAAAGTGTGGCAGCTCATGGGAGGGAGGAGCAGCTGTTTGCAATGTAACAGACAGTGAACTCGCCCATGTGCCACATGCTGGGCATCTCATCCATGATGACCATGGTCGCAGACATCCCACAACACCAACGACCCGCCTTTGTACACATCCTCTATGAATGCAGCGTGGTTTTCACTGGTGTGATGTTGGCGAGTTGTGTGACTTGTGCTCCTTGTTGGTGTGTTTCATTTTGGCCATTGTTTGTCTATACTTGTGCTATACTTAATTGTGCATGTCTACCATTCTGCCCATCTCCCTACGTCCCCCCACTCCCTGCTTCTTCCTCTTCCTGGTGCTGTTCTGTCTATAATTGTGTTGCTCCACACATAAATACATGTAAAGAACAAATTAGAATAGTTCCTTGATTCTTTTAGGTTTCAAAAACTTCTCTCTCTTAGTTTCTTTTTAATATTCCATTTAAACAGTTTTTTTTAATATTCAACAACACATAGAAGTCACAAGTGCAACGTATTCTATCAACACACTTTCTAGAACATTCTACAACACATGCAGGTTAAAAGTTCATCAATCTTTTTAAACTTAACCATATTTTTTTGCAACATTTTCTCAAACATTTAATGGCATGTGCAGGTTAAAAGTTCACAATTGTTTTAAGTTCGAACAGTGCCTTCCAAATGCAAGTAGCAGGTGTGGTTGAGTTGACAACTTTTATCCTATGATATGTACTCCATGTTGAAACTACTTTTTCTTAACTAATCACAAAGATGCTTTTCCACAAAACGAATGTGCTCCCTACTTTTAGAAAATAATTATTTTCGTCTGCCAATCATGTATCGTTTTGTATTTCAATAAAAGTAGCTCCCCATCTTTAAACATATCTCTTATTCTACCAAGGAACTGCATGAGCTACAGACATCTATCCATACCTTCCAGCCATACCTTCAAAATGCTAGTGTGGATCGTAAGACATAGCTATATTTTCTGGTGCAAGAGGCATGCAGAACAGAGACATATTGACTTAGACCTAGGTTTACAAAATGTGGACATTAAATGGTTTGCACAGAAAGGATTGAATTGGCACCAATTGTTGCCTTTGGTTAAAACCTGTTTGCATCTCCAACATCCTGACCTCATGATTGTGCACTGTGATGGAAACGACCTAGGCACATTGACTGGGGTAGGTTTGGAAATGCTTATGAAGGACACCTTTGGACAATTGATGTTACTTTTCCCTCAAACTGTCTTTGTATATTCCAATATATGCCAAAGACAGAAGTGGAAATGGTCAAAACAATGCTATCCTCAGATTGAAAAATCTAGGAAGAAACTCAACAAAGCTGTGTCTGCATACCTCAGAGACCACAAAATGGGGTCCATCTACAACAACAACATTCGTTTTGATATCTACAGAAGTGATGGAGTACACTTCACAGATCACGGAAATCAAGTTTTCCTGAATAACTTGAAGCTGTGCATCCGCACTTATATGTAGCTCCAACTAATCAACACAAGGGCTCTTTTTAGATCCACTCTATAACTGACAACTTAGGCCCGCTATTTTAGGGCCAGGTAACTGCAACTCCTGCACCGCCACCAAAATGTATTCTCCACACAGCTGTGACGCAGCGGCCAGACTATCTGACTTTGCAACACAGAGCTCTCGCTTTGATCACCACCTCTACTCCCCCATAGGGGAGAGTAGTTTGAGCTATACAAATACCGAATTGATTTGATACGGGTGAATTTACCTTCGCACTCCCTGTATTACACCCCCCTAAGCACCATACACAAGTTACAATGTTCGAAACAAAAGTTCCTCCGAGTAGGTATAACTACATACTGACACTACTTGGACAGATGTGGCACAGCGACCAGAGCACATGACTTCACAGCATATGACACACTGTTTGGACTCACGCTTTCATTCCCGAGTCTGACAGCAGCTCAGCTTAGCAGAATGAGACTGTACACAATACCTCACATATTTCCCATACCCCAGGACTTTGAGACCAGTACGGGTCAGTAGTTCGTCCTAGTAGGTATAAACACATGCTGACACTACTTCCACAGGTGTAGTGCAGCGGCCACAGCACATGACTTCACAGCATAAGACACACAATTTGGGCCCACACTTTAATCCCCGACTCCCGCACCAGCTCACCTTAGCAGCATCAGACTCTAGGCAATACCTCCCTCAATTTCCGTAGCCCAGCACTTTTACACTGCTAGGGGTGAATACTTCGCTTCACACCCCATCTATAGCACACCCTAAACACCCCACAGAGGTTACAGTGCTCCTACCCTCCTCTTTCCCACTTTATTTGCCCTTTTTTCCCCTTACTTGCTTCGACGGAATCACAAAATGGCGGTCAACACTTCCTAGTTGCAACCGCTCGCAGCGCTAGCAGCCAATAGGCAGCAAGCTCGTGCTCGTAACGCCTCAGCCAATCAAATAGCAGAATTCCCAAATATCGATATCTGTAAATTTGAATATTTCTCAAAAACTACTGAATGGATTTACACCAAATTAAAATTTGGGGTAATTCCGTTCACCCGTTCGACCTGTAGCCTTGTCTAAAGTTTCCTATGGAAACTAACATGGAGAAAACACGATTTGGAACCCTCCTTTTTTCTTGCCCCCCCTTGCCAAATCACCCCCAAACTTCCCACATAGGAGCTGATATGAACAAAGAATTAGTTTGGAAATTTCCATGAAGATTCATCAAATGACGCCAAAGTTATAAGCAAAACAAAAAATGCCCTTCCTATGGAAACTTGGTCCTAACTATAACTACCTACTGGTGACCGCCAGTAGGTAATATATATATATATATATATATATATAACAATATATTTGTACATAACTGGCGCTAGCGGAAGCGCCATTTTTCAAGCACCACCAGCGTTGGATTTTTGATATATATGTATATATATATATATCAAACCACGCCTACTCCCACAAGGAAAACAGGCACGGCACACTCCGGGATCTTGGAAGATTATTTAATGGTGACAAAATGCGCGGTGCTGGCAGTCCATGAAACGCAGTGGCATACGTGTTTCAGCCTTCATTGGCCTTCGTCCGTGCCGGTACCACGGGCTCCACGCTGCTGCAGGGGGTCAGACAGGGTACAGCTGATGGAAGTCCCGTCCCTGCTTAAATGTTGTTATGCCCCTCCTCCTAATAAAGGTACACCAACTTCACGCTCTCACTCCCACGAGCAGGTGCATGCTGGTAATGAAGTCATGAGTGATATCACTGACCATGTCATGAGTGATGTAATATGTGACGTCATCAGCAGTGCATTGTAGGCGCGCGAGTTATAGTTAGCTGAACTAAGTATAACGGGGGAATTGCAATGGTTTGGTACGAGTGAAAAGTCCAGATAACTATAACGCCCCTGAAACCTATGGTTTTTTCAATGAATTTCTAAGGTTTTTTAAATGCTAATTCCTAACTATAACGTACCTGAAACCTATGGTTTTTTCAGTGAATTTCAAAGGTTTTTTAAATGCTAATTTCTAACTATGCCTACAGAGATAGGACATGTGAAGAAAGAAGAAAAAATGCACAGAAAGAAAATAAAGAAATGCAGAAAGAAGCAACAGAAGTCCTCAAAGACGAAGAAAAGTGCAGGAAGAATGATAACATGCAGAAAGAACAAACACAAGAGCAGAAAGAAGCCTTGTTGCAAAATCATCCTGTGCCCTCAACTTTTTCAGACGGATACTGGTGGTAATTGAGTCTGACTAACCAGTCCTAGAGCCAGTGTTATGTTAAAAGACACTTAGAATACAGTGAAAACACCTACATACACTAGGGAACACTATGAGTTGGGGTCCCCCTGTGATTAGCATGACCTCCTCTGTAAGCCCTTAGTATATAATAGGGCAGGGGGATTAAAACTACCTCTTAAAACGCGCCACAGGGCATGTAGGTACGTCCAGTAAGCGCCATTACAGAGAGGTGTAAAAAGGGGCACGGCCTTCACCACCTCTCTGCAACGCAGCGCAGTGGTGCTTACTGGAAGCACCTCGTGGGCTAGTTGGCCCCCAGGGTCCCTCAGGATTGAAAGGGAATTATTTCCCCAACTTAAAACGCGCCACATCAGGCCCCGTCCCCTCCCTTCACCACTGTGTAAACCCGCCCTGTGGCCGTTCTAAGTTGAGAGATTAAGTCCCCTTGAATCCTAAGGGTCCCTAGGGTCAAACTAGCCCACTAGGTACCTCCAGTAAGCGCCACAGAGCTGCGTTGCAGAGAGGTGTAAAAATGGGCCTGGTCTCAGAACACCTGTCTGCAACTCAGCTCCCTGGCGCATACTTGAGATACCTGTTGGGCTAGCTGGCCCTGAGGGACCCTCAGTATTGAAGGGGAATTAATTCCCTAACTTACAGCTCGCCAGGGGGCGCGTTTGCAGAGTGCTGCCTCCGGGGCAATGCAGGTCTTTTATTTATTTAATTTTTTTAAGAAGGGGTGCTTCGTGGCCCCCCCTTCTTTTTCTAATTTATTGGCCCTGGGGACCCCATCCCCCAGGACCCGCCTCCTAATATCTTTTTTATTTGGAAGGGGGCCTCGTGGCCCCCCTCCCAAGGCCTTAATCGGCCCCAGGGACCCCAACCTCTGGGGCATGGCCTTTTTTTTTTTTTTTAATTCTTTAGGAGGAGGGCTGCGTTGACCCCCTCCTAAGGCCACTTATGGCCCCGGGGACGCCATCCCCCGGGGCCGGCCTTTGTTTTTTATTATTTAAAAAACATACATATTTATAGAAACACCTAGGACATGCTGGACAAACCGTATGTACCTATCACCATGACGATTTGCGTGATATTCATTAAAAGGCGACTATGCATACAATGAATCCACGTGGAATGTATTTACACCGCTAGTGAAGCTCTGACGTGTCTGACCCCCTACCGTACCTAATCTCAGCGCCCCTGCCGGTGGGTACTCTCCAAGTAGACACCCTTGTCGTTTATTTATACAAACATGGGTAGCTATTGACGGGCACATTTAATACACACGCACACCAAGCCATTCAAAGGGATGCGACAAAAATTCGACCAAACTATGCAAGAAACACCCCTCATGGTTAATAAAACACACATCCACCGCCGGATGTGTAATACTTTTTATTTTACTCTCTGGAAAGGAGACGAACCTCACTTGAGAGTCACAGCGTGCTCCTGGCTGAGCCCAATGCTGTGTTACACCCACCAGCGCCCGCCGAGTGCCACACATCTCTGTGTTGTATTCCACCAGCTAGTGCGTATGCTATGACTCTCTCTAGCCCATGTGCACTGTAACACCACATTGTGAATATGTCATGCCACACTTGCCTTCGCACGGGTTTTATTGCCCCATCTAACGTGCCTTCCTCGATGTCTATGTTATAACGCACAGCGCTATGCCATACATATTACAATCTGGGATCCACATCTTTGTCACAGTGCATATGCAACGTTACACTCCCCAGCACATATTTTATATTACAACTTTAGAGACTAGTTAGGTTACACAACACTGCCCTTTGCATATTACACTCCAAGGCGCATATCGCATAGCACGCGCTAGTGCCTGTACTATCTCGCGCTCTCCAATGAATCTGTAATTGCGCACAATGTATTGCATATTATATTTCACACCCCGGTTCATCTTATATCACACTTTTTGGTGCATAGTTAATACCATATACTATATCTAGTTTTCATATTCAATCGTGCTCTCAGGACTATGTTCTATATAACACTGCGTACACGTACCCTTTTCACGGGCATTACATTATGCGATGGGGGTGGAGGGTCAAGGGGTGTTTCTGCCAAGTGAGCCCGGAGTCTCAGTCACAAACGTCCTCTTCTTCCTGAATAAAAGTGAGATTATGCTGCATACTTGTTCATATTTTAAGTAGTTCGCACAGACACACATTTTAAAAACAATAAAGTTCCTAATACCCACCTTCTCTGAACAGTTAGCTTGCTGCCCCATCCCCCTCCTCCCTATCCTCTGTTGTCTGAATCCATGGCCTAGACTCCTCCCCCCTGCCATGCATGGTCTGATGTGCTACCACTGCCCTCCATTTAGCATGATGTACCAGTCCACTTCTCCTGCCCTCCATTGCCCAATTCTATGGCCCATCATTGACCTCCTGCTTAGCCTCTGTGCATAGCTTGCTGCCCCTATTCTCCTTCCCCCTGCACTCTGATGCCCCTGCTCCATCCTTTTTGCCCACCATGTTCCATGGACCTGCCACTCCTATCTACTCTGAGTGTTCTATTGAGCTGCCACTCCCTTCCCACCTGCCTAGCATTGTCAGATGACTGTAACCTGTCCCTGCCACCTCCACCCTGCCTGTCCACATGCCATGCCCATATCCCCTTCCTCCTGTCCTAAATGGTCCATTTTACTGCCACACCCTTCTGCCCTCCCTGGTCTGTTGTGCTGCAACTGCTCCTCCTGCCTGCCCCGCGTGGTCTGTTGTGAGGCCCCTTCCCCTGAACTCTCTTGTCTGTGCCCAGGTCCTGACCCTCCCTTCTATCCTCCATGGTCCTTTGTGCATGCCCCTGCACCCTCCTTCTTGCCCATCATAGCCATTGTGCTTCCACTAACCCTCCCGCTTGCCATGCATGGTCTTCTATGCTGCCATGGCCCCTCCCACCTTCCCTGTGTGGTCAGCTAGCTGCCCCTGACCCCCTCCCACCTTCCCTCCATGGTCTGTGTGTATGCCATCATAGTCTCACTGTTGCTCTCCATGGTGTGTCTTGTTTCTAGTACCCATCCTGCCTGACCTCCATGGTCATCTTGCTGCTCCTGCCCTGCCCCCTTGCCCCAGCCCTCTGTTTCCATGTGCAGACCCCTATTCCCTCCCTCCTGGGTTGTCTGTTCCATTGTAAGGCCCCTGATCCGTCCCTTCTGCCCTTTATGGTCTGTTAGGCTGCAGCTTTCTGTCCTGTCTGTCCATTATGGTCCATTATGGTCCTGTCCATTATGGACCATTGCCTCTTTCCCCTCTGTTCTCTGTTGTCCATGTGCATGGTCCTGTCCCCTCCCTATTGCTTTCTATGGATTGTTGTGCTGCACTCCCGTCCCGCATGCCCTGTGTGGTGTGTTGTGCTGCTGCAAACCCTGATGCCTGCCCTGTAGGGTCAGTTTGATGCACCTTTCCATGTCCCTCCTGTCCTCTGTTATCCGAGTCCATGTCCCTACCCCAATTCCTCCTGCCTCATACCATGATCCAATGTACCATACTTGCAAACATTTTGAACTTGGTAAGAGGGAGATTTTGAAAAAAAACTGGGGTATTGATTTTCCCCTTTGAGTTACATTGAAAAAGAGGAGATTGTAGAAAGGAGACAGATAAAATAAAGCCCATTTGAGCTTAAAAACATTGGACATTTCCTGGCTGAAACGGGTCTGTTGGCATGTATGGTTGTACTACCACTGCCTCTTCCTTCTTCCCACAATGGTCTATTATATTGCCACAGCCTCTCTTGCCAGTCCTGTATTGTTGGTTTGTTGCCCTTGCCCCCCTTTCCACTGCCCTCCATAGTCTGTTGTGCTGCCACTATCCTTCCTGCCTGCCCAGGGTGGTGAAATTGTTGCCTCTGCACTCTCCTACCTGCCTTCAATTTTCAGAGTCCGTGCCCCTGGCCTCTGCCTCTCAACAGTATCCCAATGAACAACTAGATTGCTAACATTCTATATTTATTACAAAAGTGTGGAACGCCTGACGTCATCTTGATGTAATCAAAACTGTAATGAAAAGAACCACAGTTACACCCAGGGTCTGGCCCGGGGAGGGAACGAGAGGCGTTAGAGCACTAGAGAACGGTCAGCCTCCAACCAAAGCTATGAACCACAGAAAGGACCGTCCCTAGTTGTGTCTAAGAGATGCCCAATTTAGTGGGGGCAAATCACAAAAATTGACGGACTGGCATCACACACCACCAGGTGTCATGCTTCATCATCTGCCAGTCCTCGCCCTCTAAAAACCGCGTTTGATAGAGGGCGGGCATACACCTGAAGACAGGGATGCACTTCTAAACTAAGTGGGGGCCCAAACAAAAAAAGGAGTGAGTGAATTTAAAAACCATCATAGTATACCTGAACAATTTTTATTCTATGGGGTTACTATGTGGGATTAAAATATATAAGTGCGGTGAGTGGGGACCTTATCATCCCGTCGCCGCTGTGAATCAGTGATTGTTAATAGGGGGTCAACATGTTTCTGCCTGTATTGTCCACTTGGGTACGTGGCATTCGTCAGGACCTTAAATATTGGGCTCTAATCTTACCACTGGGGGTGTAGGCCTATAGCCAGCTGCCACCTGTTTAGAGAAACCCTATTGAAAAAAACTATTTGCCCCATGGGAGGGGTAGGGGGGAAATCCTTGTGGCCACATTAGTTCAAGGTGTACTCCCCGCTAGAAAACCTAGTGCTGCATGCGTCCAGCCTTATTTGTTATGAAGTTTCCTAATTTCCTCATTTACTACAGTCTCCTCAGTAGGAAATACTTTCAGTTTTTTACTTTGATTCCATCAAGAAGTCATTCAGATGTGTCGCACATTTGCCATAAATTCAGAATGTTAGCACTCTAGTTGCTTATTAGATCACTGTAGTAAAGCTACTGCTCACCAGGGAAATCTGCTGCTGGTATTGAAAGTGCATGTTTCAGTCTGCATGTCAGAATTTTTTAATGAAATAGAAGAGGATTTGAGAAGTCACTCAAAATGTGCCCTAATTTTTCTTTCTGCAGCCCTAATCATACTTTCTATGGCAAAATGAACCCCCTCACTTTGTTCCTTTTTAAATTAAATATTTTAAGAGTTACCACTTTATTACAATCAAGATGGCTTCAGGTGTGCAATACGTTTGTCATAAGTAGGACTGTTAGCGCTCTAGTTGTTCCTTAGAACACTCTGGGAAGCTGCAGTAGAACACAAAGGAATCAACTGACAGTCTCTGCCCTTGTTGGATGTACATGTTTTACTGAGAATGTCAGACTTCATTCTCACATGACTGAGAAAGATAATGTAAATTTACAGAAAATATGCTCTCAGTTTAGCTTATAGATCACCTTCCAAACCTCTGTGGGAAAAGCATGAGAAAATAGTTTTCTATCAAACATGATTCATGATATCACAGCAGAAGGCTTTTTCACATGGTAAAATCACCTTAGAACACACCAAAATTCCTAAAATGAGTATGGTACCATCAACAAATGATTTATAATGTAACTAAAGTCTTAAAACCTTCTATTAACTGCAATGCTTTTTAATGAGGTGCTATCATGTATATTAGTCCCAAGATGGCTGCCAACACTTCTTGGATGAAGTACTGACAGCCAATCAGATCTCACGATGAGATGTGTGGTTAGGCTCCGCCCAGATATACCTATCTTTTTAACTCAAATTTTCTCAGGAACTACTGAACGGATTTACACTATTTTAGCAATAGGCATGTGTCTCAACTGAGGACTACCTCTTTGCCAAATTTGGTGTAATTCCGTTCAGCAGTTCGGGCTGTTGCTGCGTCAACAGGTCCTATGGGAAAATGCATGGGGAAAATGCATTTTGGGACCCCCCTTTTTTCTTGGCCCCCGCTTGACGAATCACCCTGAAATTATTAGGATAGGAGCGGACCGGAGCTGGCCAAAAGTATGGAAAATTTTGCAAAGATTCGTCAATCGGCGCCAACGTTATTCCAAATAGAATGTTGCGGATTTCCTATGGAAAATAGGTCCTAACAATAACTACCTACTGGCGACTGGCAGTAGGTAATATATATATATATATATATATATATATATATATATATATATATACAGTGAGCAAGGAGGACTAGTCCGCCGAAACGCGTCTGGGTTTAAGCGTTTGGATGGAATAAAGAATCTTTTTGAAGTCATCCCACGGAGTCAGTGCCTGTTTCTTATCGGAGAAAACCAGGATTGGATGCAATATATATAAATATATATATATATATGTATATATATATATTCACTGAAAAAACCATAGGTTTCACACATGTTATAGTTAGCGGAAATTTTACTGATAAAAAACCAATGAAATTCCCCCGTTATAGTTAGTGCAGGAAACTATAACTCACGCGACCGCAATCCTCTGCTGATGCTAATAATGTATTTAGACACTTATTTGCCCATGTCTTCTTCCATAAATTTTTAGCTATACATATATTACAAATATTTTTTTTTCATAAAGACACATATGTCATCAGCAGAAGATTGCGGTCGCGTGAGTTATAGTTTCCTGCACTAACTATAACGGGGGAATTTCATTGGTTTTTTATCAGTAAAATTTCCGCTAACTATAACATGTGTGAAACCTATGGTTTTTTCAGTGAATTTGCAAGGTTTTTTAAATGCTAATTCCTAACTATAACGTGTGTGAAACCTATGGTTTTTTAAATGCTAAGTTACTTTACGCCATTCGTGGCGTGCGCGCCCACTTAACGCAGTTCGTTCCGTGCGCACATGGAGGACATATTATGCGCTTCCTTGTGATAGGTAATCTGTTGAAATTTTTTGGGGAAATGCTGTGCTCTTATATGCCATGCACAAAAGGTGGCCTTCGGCCACCATTTGCACACGGGGTGGAGAGAGTGTGGATTTTTTTTTTAAAAAAAATTTTTCCGTACGCGTACGGTAAGCGTAATCGGCGAAATTTTCGAAAAATAAAAAATTACCGTTTTTTGCCTTGGGGGATCTTTGAAGACTCAACTAACATGGTTATGTGCATGGGCGCTGTCTAAACAGCCCCTTTATATGTTTTTGGCATTTGTTTATCAGCTCCCCCCTCAGAGTGCGAGAGAGAAAATGGCGGCCGCCGCTTCCTGGTTTCGACCGATTCGAATGTTTACTAAGATCTAAGAGCCAATCAGAATCGCGCTCGCGCACGCCACCGTACGCGTACGGTAAGCGCACCGTAAGCGCACCGTAAGCTGGCTCAGATATATATATTGATTTAAAGGCTATTTTCTCAGAATCTACTTAACAGATTTACACCAAACCTACAAAAGGCACTTCCTTGACCTGAGGACTACCTCTCTGCCAAATTTCAAGTAATTCTGTTCAGCCGTTCGGGCTGTAGCTGTGTCTAAAGGTCCTATGGAAAAATGCATGGGAAAAACGCGTTTTGGGACCCCCCTTTTATCTCAGCCCCCGCTTGACGAATCCCCCCGAGACTTTCAGGGTAGGAGCGGAGCGTAGCGCCCCACCTATTTTGAAAAATTCGCAAGGATTCGTCGACCGGCGCAAAAGTTATTCAAAATAGAATGTTGCGGATTTCCTATGGAAACGTGGTCCTAACTATAACTACCTACTGGCGACCGCCAGTAGGTAATATATATATATATATATATTATCTACTGGCGGTCGCCAGTAGATAGTTATAGTTAGGACCGTGTTTCCATAGGAAATCCGCAACATTCTATTTGGAATAACTTTGGCGCCGGTTGACGAATGCTCCCGAAATTTTCAAAATAGGTGGGGCGCTCCGCTCCGCTCCTACCCTGAAAGTCTCGGGGGGATTCGTCAAGCGGGGGCTGAGAAAAAAGGGGGGTCCCAAAACGCGTTTTCCCCATGCAATTTTCCATAGGGACCTTTAGTCCAAGGTACAGCCCGAACGGCTGAACAGAATTACTTGAAATTTGGCAGAGAGGTAGTCCTCAGGTCAGGGATGTGCCTTTTGCAGGTCTGGTGTCAATCTGTTCAGTAGTTCCTGAGAAAATCAAAAGTAAAATCATATATATATGTGGGCGGAGCCTAACCACACATCTCATCCTGAGATCTGATTGGCTGTCAGCACTTCATCCAAGAAGTGTTGGCAGCCATCTTGGGACCAATATACATGATAGCACCTCATTAAAAAGCATTGCAGTTAATAGAAAGTTTTAAGACTTTAGTTACATTATAAATCATTTGTTGATGGTACCATACTCATTTTAGGAATTGTGGTATGTTCTAAGGTGATTTCACCATGTGAAAAAGCCTTCTGCTGGGATATCATGATTGAGAGAAAAATATTTTCTCATGCTTTTCCCACAGAGGTTTGGAAGGTGATCTATAAGCTAAACTGAGAGCTTATTTTCTGTAAATTCACATTATCTTTCTGAGTCATGTGAGAATGAAGTCTGACATTCTCAGTAAAACATGTACATCCAACAAGGGCAGAGACTGTCAGTTGATTCCTTTGTGTTCTACTTCAGCTTCCCAGAGTGTTCCAAAGAACAACTAGAGCACTAACAGTCCTACTTATGATAACCGTATGGCACACCTGAAGCCATCTTGCTTGGATTAAAGTGGTAACTCTTAAAACATTTAATTTAAAAAGGAACAAAATGAGGGGGTTCATTTTTCCATAAAAAGTATGATTAGTGCTGCAGAAAGAAAAATTAGGGCACATTTTGAGTGACTTCTCAAATCCTCTTCTATTTCATTAAAAAATTCTGACATGCAGACTGAAACATGCACTTTCAATACCAGCAGCAGTTTTCCCTGGTGAGCAGTAGCTTTACTACAGTGATCTAATGAGCAAAAAGAGTGCTAACATTCTGAATTTATGGCAAATGTGTGACATATCTGAATGCCTTCTTGATGGAATCAAAGTAAAAAACTGAAAGTATTTCCTACTGAGGAGACTGCAGTAAATGAGGAAATTAGGAAACTTCATAACAAATAAGTCTCCCAAGATTGCCACCAGAGACAAAAGAGCCCAAATGTAGTCCAAATATCACCCAGATGTAACCCAAGTATAGCCCAATGACAGAATGTCCCAGAGTGTTCTTAAAAACAACTAGAGCGCTTACTGTCTTCATTATGACAAAAGTATGGCACACCTGAAGCCATCTTGATTGGAATAAACTGGTAACACTTAAAACATTTAATTTAAAAAGGAACACAATGAGGGGGTTCATTTTGCCATAGAAATTATGAGTAATGGTGAAGAAAGAAAATACATTTTGAGTGACTTCTCAAATCCTCTTCTATTTCATTAAAAAATTCTGACATGCAGACTGAAACATGCACTTTTAATACCAGGAGCAGACTTCCATGGTGTACAGTAGTTTTACTACAGTGATCTAATGAGCAACTAGAGTGCTAACATTCAGAATTTATGGCAAATGTGTGACATATCTGAATACCTTCATGATGGAATCAAAGTAAAAAACTGAAAGCATTTCCTACTGAGGAGACTGCAGTACATGAGGAAATTAGGAAACTTCATAAGAAATAAATCTCCCAAGATGGCCACCAGAGACAAAAGAGCCCAAATGTAGCCCAAAATCACCCATATGTAGCCCAAATATAGCCCAATGACAGAAGTGTGCAAAACACTTATTATTTTGTGTTTTTGCAGTGTTATATAGTGAAGACTTGTCAGGTATTGGAGTGCTTTACATGAGCATTGGTTACATCACACAAGAACAAATTCATTTTGGTTGTAGACATGGGGAGACTAAGGGATTTGACCAGAATCACAGAATGTCGAGCTGAAGCAGAAACTCCAACCTGGTTCCCCAGTTGCAAAGTCTGCTGTTCTGGAAGTAACACCACATCCTCTCCCCTAAGTGCAACATTTAATCAAGTGGTCAACTGGATAAAAAAACATAAAGGTAACAAATAATTTAAAAGTGCTTTGTCGCTATTTGAAAAATCAGAAAATATGTCCTTATTTTAGTCTTTTAGAGCACTAACCATAATTTTGATGCCAATAAGACCCTCTCATATATGTAATTTCTAAAGGAAATGCTCTAGGTATTACAGTTTTGATTACATCAAGATGACGTCAGGCATTCCACACTTTTGTAATAAATATAGAATGTTAGCAATCTAGTTGTTCATTAGGATACTGTTGAGAGGCAGAGGCCAGGGGCACGGACTCTGAAAATTGAAGGCAGGTAGGAGGGTGCAAAGGCAACAATTTAACCACACTGAGCAGGCAGGAAGGGCCGTGGCAGCACAACAGACTATGGAGGGCAGTGGAAAGGGGGGCAGGGGCAACAAACCAACAATACAGGACTTGCAAGAGAGGCTGTGGCAATGTAATAGACCATTGTGGGCAGAAGGAAGAGGCAATGGTAGTACAACCATACATGCCAACAGACCCGATTCAGCCAGGAAACGTCCAATGTTTTTAAGCTCAAATGGGCTTTATTTGATCTGTCTCCTGTCTACAATCTCCTCTTTTTCAATGTAACTCAAAGGGGAAAATCAATACCCCAGTTTTTTTACAAAATCTCCCTCTTACCAAGTTCAAAATGTTCGCAAGTATGGTACATTGGATCATGGAAGGAAATGCGGTAGGGACATGGACTTGGATAACAGAGGACAGGAGGGCCATGGAGAGGTGCACCAAACTGACCCTGCAGGGCAGGCATCAGGGTTTGCAGCAGCACAATACACAGGGCATGCGGGACGGGAGTGCAGCACAACAATCCATAGAAAGCAAGAGGGAGGGGACAGGACCGTGCACATGGACAACAGAGAAGAGATGGGCAAGAGGCAATAGTAGCTAGCTGACCATAATGGGCAGACAGGAGAGAAAGCTGCAGCATAACAGACCATAAAGGGCAGGAGGGATGGATCAGGGGCATTACAATGGAACAGACAAGCCAGGAGGGAGGGAGTAGGGGTCTGCACATGTAAACAGAGGGCTGGGGGCAAGGGGGCAGGGCAGGAGCAGCAAGATAGCCATGGAGGTCAGGCAGGATGGGCACTAGAAGCAAGACACACCATGAAGAGCAACAGTGAGACTGTGATGGCATACACACAGACCATGGAGGGAAGGTGAGAGGGGTTCAGGGGCAGCTAACTGACCACACAAGGAAGGTGGGAGGGGCCATGGCAGCACAGAAGACCATGCATGGCAAGTGGGAGGGTTAGTGGCAGCACAATGGCTATGATGGGCAAGAAGGAGGGTGCAGGGGCATGCACAAAGGACGATGGAGGATAGAAGGGAGGGTCAGGACCTGTGCACAGACAAGAAAGTTCAGGGGAAGGGGCCTCACAACAGACCGCACGGGGCAGGCAAGAGGAGCAGTTGAAGCACAACAGACCAGGGAGAGCAGAAGGGTGTGGCAGTACAATGGACCATGTAGGACAGGAGGAAGAGGATAGGGGCATGGCATGTGGACAGGCAGGGTGGAGGTGGCAGGGACAGGTTACAGTCATCTGACAATGCTAGGCAGGTGGGAGGGGAGTGGCAGCTCAACAGAACACTCAGAGTAGATAGGAGTGGCAGGTCCATGGAACATGGTGGGCAAAAAGGATGGAGCAGGGGCATGCACAAAGACATCGGATGGCAGGGGGAAGGAGAATAGGGGCAGCAAGCTAAGCACAGAGTTTAAGCAGGAGGTCAATGATGGGGCATAGAATTGGGCAATGGAGGGCAGGAAGAGTGGACTGGTACATCATACTAAATTGAGGGCAGTGGCAGCACATCAGACCATGCATGGCAGGAGGGAGGAGGCTAGTCCATGGATTCACACAACAGAGGATAGGGAGGAGGGGGATGGGGCAGCAAGCTAACTGTTCAGAGAAGGCGGGTATTAGGAACTTTATTGTTTTTAAAACGTGTGTCTGTGCGAACTACTTAAAATATGAACAAGTATGCAGCATAATCTCACTTTTATTCAGGAAGAAGAGGACGTTTGTGACTGTGACTCCGGGCTCACTTGGCAGAAACACCCCCTGACCCTCCACCCCCTAACGCAAAATGTAATGCCCGTGAAAAGGGTAGGTGAACACAGTGTTATATAGAACATAGTCCTGAGAGCACGATTGAAAATGAAAACTAGATATAGTGTATGGTATAAACTATGCACCAAAAAGTGTGATATAAGATGAACCGGGTGTGAAATATAATATGCAATACATTGTGCGCAATGACAGATTCATTGGAGAGCGCGAGATAGCACAGGCACTAGCGCGTGCTATGCGATATGCGCCTTGGAGTGTAATATGCACAGGGCAGTGTTGTGTAACCTAACTAGTCTCTAAAGTTGTAATATAAAATATGTGCTGGGGAGTGTAACGTTGCATATGCACTGTGACAAAGATATGGATCCCAGATTGTAATATGTATGGCATAGCACTGTGCGTTATAACATAGGCATCGAGGAAGGCACATTAGATGGGGCAATATAACCCGTGTGAAGACAAGTGTGGCATGACATATTCACGGGGTGGTGTTACAGTGCACATGGGCTAGAGAGTGTCATAGCATATGCACTAGCTAGTGGAATACAACACAGAGGTGTGTGGCACTCAGCAGGCAATGGTGGGTGTAACACAGCATTGGGCTCTGCCAGGAGCGCGCTGTGACTCTCAAGTGATGTTCATCCCCTTTCCAGAGAGTAAAATAAAAAGTATTGCAAATCCGGCAGTGGATGTGTGTTTTATTAACCGTGAGGGGGGTTTCTTGCATAGTTTTGGTCGAATTTTTTTCGAATCCCCTTTGAATGGCTTGGTGTGCATGTGTATTAAATGTGCCCGTCAATAGCTACCCATGTTTGTATAAATAAACTACAAGGGTGTCTACCGGGATTAGGCACGGTAGGGCATCAGACATGTCAGAGCTTCACTAGTGGTGTAAATACATTCCACGTGGATTCATTGTATGCATAGTCGCCTTTTAATGAATATCACGCAAATCGTCATGGTGATAGGTACGTACGGTTTGTCCAGCATGTCCTAGGTGTGTCTATAAATATATATTTTTTTTAAATAATAAAAAACAGTGGCCGGCCCTTGGGATTGGGGTCAAAAAAATATAATTAGGAGACAGGCCCTGGGGGATGGGGTCATCAGGGCCAATAAATTAGAATAAGAAGGGGAACCACACAGCCCTCCTTCTTAAAAAATTTAAATAAATAAAAGACTGGCATCGTGCCGGAGGCCACGCCCCCTCCTTGCAGCACTCTGCAAACGCGCCCTCTGGCGAGTTGTAAGTTGGGGAATTAATTCCTCTTCAATACTGAGGGTCCCTGAGGGCCAACTAGCCCAACAGGCATCTCCAGTATGTGCCAGGGAGCTGTGCTGCAGACAGGTGTTCTGAGGCCAAGCCCCTCTTTACACCTCTCTGCAACGCAGCTCTGTGGCGCTTACTGGAGGTACCTAGTGGTCTAGTTTGACCCTAGGGACCCTTAGGATTCAAGGGGACTTAATCTCTCAACTTAGAACAGCCACGGGGCGCGTTTACACAGTGGTGAAGGGAGGGGACGGGGCCTGAGGTGACGTGTGCAAACACGCACTATGGCACGTTTTAAATTGGGGATATAATTTCCCTTCAATACTGAGGGCCCCTGGGGGCTAACTAGCCCACCAAGTGCTTCCAGTAAGCGCCACTGAGCTGCATTGCAGAGAGGTGGTCCAGGCTGTGCCACTTTTTACACCTCTCTGCAACGCAGCTCTGTGGCACTTACTGGAGGTACCTAGTGGGCTAGTTGGACCCTAGGGACCCTTAGGATTCAAATGAACTTAATCTCCCAACTAAAAACGGACACAGGGCGTGTTTACACAGTGGTGAAGGGAGGGGACGGGGCCTGAGTTAACGTTTGCAAAAACGCCCTGTGGCCTGTTTTAAGAGGTAGTTCTAATCCCCCTGCCCTATTATATACTAGGGGCTTACAGAGGAGGTCATGCTAATCACACGGGGACCCCAACGCATAATGTTCCCTAGTGTATGTAGGTGTTTTCACTGTATTCTAAGTGTCTTTTAACATAGCACTGGCTCTAGGACTAGTTAGTCAGACTCAGTTACCACCAGTATCCGTCTGAAAAAGTTGAGGGTACAGGATGATTTTGCAACAAGGCTTCTTTCTGCTCTTCTTTTTGTTCTTTCTGCGCGTTATCCTTCTTCCTGCAATTTTCTTCGTCTTTGAGGACTTCTGTTGCTTCTTTCTGCACTTCTTTTCTTTCTTTCTGTGCATTTTTCTTCTTTCTTCACATGTCCTATCTCTGTAGGCATAGTTAGAAATTAGCATTTAAAAAACCTTTGAAATTCAGAGAAAAAACCACAGGTTTCAGGCACGTTATAGTTAGGAATTAGCATTTAAAAAACCTCAGAAATTCACTGAAAAAACCATAGGTTTCAGGGGTGTTATAGTAGCTGGACTTTTCACTTGTACAAAACCATTGAAATTCCCCCGTTATAGTTAGTTCAGCTAACTATAACTCGCGCGCCCGCAATGCACTGCTGATGACGTCACATATTACATCACTCATGACATGGTCAGTGACATCACTCATGACATCACTGATGACATCTCAAATGACATCACTGATGACATCATCCTTGTGATAGAGTGGCAGACCTCCTCTCACCCTAATATAACCTTTGATACACACATTCAAAAATAGAGACTAAACTTTTCAAAACAATGGACATACCAATACCAGTTACAACAACCTCTTCAGTAATTCTAAGATCCACATAAATATCCACTAATTCACCAACAGTCCTATACAGTCACTCATACATGTACTCACTCATCATATGTACTCATACACCTATACATCCTGTTACACAATGCCACTCATCCATAGAGTTACTCACACACATAGTCACTCATGCTAATAAAGAATCAAACATACATTTACTTGCATATACAGTTATACACACACCACCACACTTACTTCTACGGAAACTTACACATACTTAGTCTTTTAAACAATCACTTATAGAAACACATACTTATTCATACAGGAACTCTTTCAATCTCTCACTCTCACATATACTCACTTATATACACCAATAGTCACATATACTAGTTTAAAACATATGTAGTTACTCATAAAGACACTATTGAGACAGTCATTCACTCACTAACACACCCATACACACACTCATCCACCCATACAGTTCTGCACACATGCTGTCTTCAACACATACAAAGAGTGAGTCACTCATTCATGCACCTATGCACTACGTAATACCCCCACCGAGCCATGCAGACACTCAGACTGATACTCAAAAAACCAACTAATAACCTACATAGACACCCATGTAGCTACTCACCAACCCATGCAGCCACTTATACACAAAGTGAGAGACTGATACAAATATTTACATATTTAAACATCACTCACTAAGCCATGTATTCACTATGATACACTTAATCAGTCAGTTACACAATCAATTTTTCAAAAACAAATCATCCATTTAGACACTTATATACCCATTTATTCTTCCATCGACCTTGAGATATACATATATAAAACATATTTAATTTTCAGAAAAACACACAATCACTGGATGATGTCATCAGTGATGTCATTTGAGATGTCATCAGTGATGTCATGAGTGATGTCACTGACCATGTCATGAGTGATGTAATATGTGACGTCATCAGCAGTGCATTGCGGGCGCGCAAGTTATAGTTAGCTGAACTAACTATTACGGGGGAATTTCAATGGTTTTGTACAAGTGAAAGTCCAGCTACTATAACACCCCTGAAACCTATGGTTTTTTCAGTGAATTTCTGAGGTTTTTTAAATGCTAATTCCTAACTATAACGTGCCTGAAACCTGTGGTTTTTTCTGTGAATATATATATATATATTATCTACTGGCGGTCGCCAGTAGATAGTTATAGTTAGGACCGTGTTTCCATAGGAAATCTCAAAATTCTATTTTTCATAACTTTGGCGCCGGTTGACGAATCTTTTACATATATGGAGTCAATCTGTTCAGTATTTCCAGAGAAAATTGCATTTAAAAGCACATACA
The DNA here is from genome assembly GCF_964204655.1 of Triturus cristatus. Taxonomy (NCBI): domain Eukaryota; kingdom Metazoa; phylum Chordata; class Amphibia; order Caudata; family Salamandridae; genus Triturus; species Triturus cristatus. The sequence continues at coordinate 1,456,162,135 of NC_140589.1, read as the reverse complement.
TATCTATAGCCGCGCACCGTGCGTGCACGGTACGCTCACCCTAACGTGCGCAAGCGTAATTCTGATTGGTTGTTACATGTCACTCAACGTTCGAATCGGTCGAAATCAGGAAGTGTCGGCCGCCATTTTGTTTGTTTTCAGTGCGAGAGTGGAAAAGGAAGGTGGCGAACGTGAAAAGGGGGCAGGGTAGAGAGTTCCTGACCCCCTAGCCTTTGTCAGGGGGTCCATGAAGGACCCCGAAGGCAGAAAAAAACATTTTAATTTTTTTTTTAAAATCGCGCGCACAGTGAAAAACCATAAAAAAATAAACAATTTTTTTTAAACGTAGTTAATTGAAAAATAAATAGATAAAAAAAAAATACATACATAACTTAGCATTTAAAAAACCATACAAATTCACTGAAAAACCATAGGTTTCACACACGTTATAGTTAGGAATTAGCATTTAAAAAACCTTGCAAATTCACTTAAAAAACCATAGGTTTCACACATGTTATAGTTAGGTGGATATTTCACTCGTAAAAAACCAATGAAATTCCCCCGTTATAGTTACTTCAGATAACTATAACTCGCGCGACCGCCACTCTATCACAAGGATGATGTCATCAGTGATGTCAAGAGTGATGCCACTGACCATGTCATGAGTGATGTAATATGTGACGTCATGAGCAGAGGATTGCGGGCGCGCGAGTTATAGTTATCTGAAGTAACTATAACGGGAGAATTTCATTGGTGTTTTTACGAGTGAAATATCCACCTAACTATAACATGTGTGAAACCTATGGTTTTTTAAGTGAATATATATATATATATATATATATATATATATATATATATATATATATATATATATATATATATATATATATATATATATATATATATATATATATATATCAGAAAGAGTTTGCCACAAAACATCCAATCCAAAGGGAAATGAATAAAAACGGCCCCTGAATTCAGTGCTGTTACGATTTTATTTTATGTGCCCCTCCCCACCGTATATATCCAGCAACAACCTCCCTCATTTAGGTAAGGCTCCCCGACACCAGCTGCAAGTGGTTTTCAAGCACTTTATTCAGTGCAAAGCACATGCAAAGATTAAAAAGAACCCAACGCGTTTCTGCATCTTAAAGACTTCATCACGGGTGAAAGTCTCCTTTTATTAATTGAGCATGTGTCATTTATTAAACGTAGTTCCAACCTCTTTTAGAGTGCACAAATTCAAACAGAAGTGTTCACGTTGATTTAAAGGGAAAGCAGTGCAATTGCCTCTCAGTTCAACTGCCATAAATCATTGCGGTTTCTCCACATTTTTCAAGAGATGACAATATGATTTTCCTCTCATTTTCAGTTTAAAGACCTTAGCTGTCTTTCACTCTTTTAACTGCTCTATATGCAGTTTCTACTAATTAAACTGTGATTTTGACAATGACGTCCTTGCACAGCATTAAAAAAAACTAAAAAACTGAAGGCCAGCCCCGGGGGATGGGGTCTCTAGGGCCATAATTTGCCTCAGGAGGGGGGCCACACAGCCCCCCTCCAAAAAAAAAAAACAAGGCTGGCCAGGCCCCGGGGGATGGGGTCCCTAGGGCCAGAAGTGATGTCATGAGTGATGACACTGACCATGTCATGAGTGATGTAATATGTGACATCATCAGCAGTGCATTGCGGGGGTGCAAGTCATAGTTAGCTCAGCTGACTATAATGGCAGAATTTCTCTGGTTTTGTGCGAGTGAAATGTCAGCCTAACCATAACATCTCTGTAACCTTTGTTTTTGTCCTTGAATTTCTAAGGTTTTCTAAATTCTAATTCCTAACTATAACATCCCTGAAACCTGTGTTTTTTCAGTGAATTTCTAAGGTTTTTAAATGTGAATTTCTAATTATAATGTGCCTCAACCCTGTGTTTTTTTCAGTGAATTTCTATGGTTTTTTGACAAGTAGTCACGTTTGCAGAGTGGTGGAGAAAGCGGTCTGGGCCTCCGACCATCTCTCAGGAATTCCGATGCGTAAGAGTTACAGGACGTACCAGGAGGGCTTCTTGGCCCCCAAATGTCCCTCTGGAGTAAAGTAGACTTCATCCCCCAACCAGTAGTGCACAAGGAGGCACGTTTGCAGAGTGGTGGACAAAGGGGGTGTGGCCTCCAAAGGCCTCTTAGCAATCCTGCTGTGTAGGACTTACTGGAGGTAAGAGGAGGGGTAGATGGCCTCTAAGGATGTCCTTAGGGGCCAAATACCCCTCCTATTGCCTTCAGTAAGTCCCACAAAGCAGGATTGCTGAGTTCTGATAGCAGGCCACGCCCCTTTCTCCACCAGCTAGTTGGCCCCTAAGGACCTTCAGCATCAAAAGGGGACTTCATCCCCCAACCACTAGTACACCAGGAGGCGCATTTGCAGAGTAGTGGAGAAAGAGGGCGGGCCTCCATCACATTGCCGGCTTTCCTTTTTTTTTATTTAGGAAGCAGCTTTGTGGCCCCCCTTCCTTTGACCATTTTGGGCCGCAGGGACCCATTTAATAAAAATATACAAATATAAGGATGGGTGCACGTGACCCCCCTCCAGATGCCAATCTCGGCACAGGGACCCCTTCCCCTGGGGCAAGGCCTTTCTTTATGATTTTTGTTAAAAGGGGAGGGGCCCCTTCCCAGGCCTATTTTGGCCCTGGGGACCACATCCACTGGGGCCCGGCCATTTTCTTTCTTTCTATTTTTTTCAGGAAGGGGCTTCGTGGCCCCCCCTTCCCTTGGCCAGTTTTGCCCCGGGTACCCCATGCCCCAGGGCCTGCCCTGTCTGTTTTTTTCTGGAGTGGGGCTGCCCTCCTGAGGCCAATTTTTAGTCCCATTCCCCAGGGCCAGGCCTTATAGTTTAAAAAAAAACATGGGTTGGGGGCCTGCGTGGCCCCTCTACCTGGGCCGATATTGCCCCGGGAACCCCATCCCCCGGGCAAGGCCACTTCGTTGGCGACTACAGGGGGAGCCTCCATGCCCCCGCGATCCCTGCCGGCTCCCCTCCTTGTGGTACCGTTGGTGAGGATAGGAATTCACATATAGCACAACAGCTACAACCAAACAGGTAAGGCGCAGTCACGGGGTAAAAAATGTATTTAAAAGCAATTCTTGCAGTCGCATTTCGCCGTGATGCCTTTATCAATGTACGAAATGCTGTTACATGGTGACAGTTCTCTGATTGGTTTAAATCCTATATACAGTATTCTCATTTGTGGATGCAAGGTCAATGAGAGAGCTACAAAGTTTTACTGATTTATTACAGCTGAAATTTCTTACGGCATTGTTACTGTCACTGCGATCATGTTTGCCACTTGTAGACCCGAATGCCAATTTGCACATTGAATTGGCTGATATTCTCTAGACTCCCATAATTATTTAAATGTTAGGCATTTTTCTCCGTAGCACTCAGGACCCCATCCTTTTAAAAAAAAATTGAAAACGTTCTTCTTTATTTAATTAGTTCTCCCTCACTCCTCAAGGTTCATGCCGGGACAGTCCTCGGAGTATCTGCGCGAGCTGCAAATAACATAACATAAATACTCTGCTAGCTGGCACCCACAACAGGACAAACTCAAGAATTTGGCGCTTAAATAGTGATGTATTAAATGACCCTGCAGACAGGAAAAAAATTGAGAAAACAATCACAAACTATCTCATCGACAACAACCTCCCAAATACTACCTTACACACTCTTAAAGCAACCTTAAGAGGGACCCTTATAGAAATCAAAACTAAAATCAGAAAAGCTAACAATGCACATCTCTTGTTGCTAGAGCAAGAATTTAAACAACTGGAACTACTACACTCCAACTCGCTGGATACCAACACTCTTTCCCAACTAACGCAGAAACAATACGAATATGTTAGTTTGGGTAAATATATGTAAAGGACTCAAATTATGCGAAGCTAATAAAGCTGGGAAAATGTTAGCCTTCTTCCTTAAACATAAACAAAACCAAAACAGAATTACAACAATTAAGAATGCCAAAAATGCAGTCCATACTAACCCTATGAAGATTCTAGATTCCATCAAAAGCTTTTATGAAGCCCTTTACAGAAACAATCAAAACTTTGACTCAAATGCATGCAAAAGTTACTTAGAGAAAATTAAAGTACCAAAGCTCGCTGATCCCGACAAACTGTCACTAAGTAAACCCATATCTACCATTGAAATATCAAAAGCAGTCAAATCTCTAAAAGACAGCTAAGTCCCTGGTCCAGATGGCTTTATGGCCAAATTTTACAAATCTTTCTCTGCCTTACTGGAACCAACCTTACTAACCCTATTTAATCACATCGCCAGCTCAAGCATAATTACGGGGACAATGGCTGAGGCCAATATTATTGTGATTCCTAAGGAAGGGAAAGATTCCACTCTACAGAAAAACTACAGACCAATCTCCCTAATAAACTTGGACTGCAAAATCTATGCGAAAATCTTAGCCACTAGACTCAATGTCCATCTACCCAAACTAATAAGCAATACCCTGGTAGGTTTCCTCAAAAACAGAATGTTGAACGACAATACACGTCTCCTATGCCACGTCTCAGATAAAGCAAAAAAAAGTCAACTCCCTCGGTCGCCGTAACACTTGACGCAGTAAAAGCATTTGACAGGGTTTCATGGGCTTTCTTAAAACACTGCATGGAAACCTTTGATCTGAACGATAACTACATAAGAATGGTGATGGCCCTCTACAAGAACCCTTATGCACGCATCTCAATTAATGGCTCCCTATCATAACTACTAAGCCTTCAGCAAGGTACTAGACTAGGCTGCTCACTTTCCGAGCACTAGAACCCTTATTACTCAACATAAAACAAAATCCTGATATCTCTGGTATAGGGATTAATAACAATTCTGTTAAACTGGCCGCATACGCGGATGACATCCTGACACCAGGCCCCTCCATTCAAGCTCTTATGTCTACCATAGACCATTATTCAGTACACTGAGGGTACAAACTTAACAGGGACAAGTCTGACTTGAAACCATTAAATCTCCACTGCACCAAAGAAGTTCTAGGCTCATCCGGCCCATACTGGCAAACTGGCTATATAAAATATCTGGGCATTGAGTTTGGATTGGAACTAATAGATACCATCAAACATAATGAATATATAACCCTTGAAAAAACAAAAAAACTCTTAGACAAATGGTCCCCTAAATTAATCACTTGGTGGGGCAGAATTGAAACCATAAAAATGATGATCACACCTATGATCAATTACCTGATCAGCATGCTCCCCCTCTTACTCGCAGATGACTTTCACCACAGACTGGACAAACAAATCTCCAATTTCATATGGCAAGGCAAAAAAAACAGAATAGCCCTAAAAAACTTAGACTACATAACAGGAGGTGTCAACCTAGCCAACTTCAAAGACTATCAATGTGCTTTCTTAGGAAAACAAGGAGCATACTGGATTTACCCACCTTTGACTACACACTGTAGGGGTGGAAGTGGTTAAGTCCCTCCTAAACAATCTAAACCCGCTAACATTGCTAACTTCCAACATAAAACACTTAGTTGGTCCCAACTACATTTTTTACAATACTAAAAGCTCCCTCTTAAGAATAGACAAGCATCTTTCTACAAGAATGAGACTCTCCAGCCATGCTTTACTCTAGAACAACCCGAACATTAAATATATCGCCAAAACCCTGAACTACCAGCCCTGGATAGACATGGGTATCTTCTTCCCTCATCAGCTGGGTTCTAACGCTCAACCTGGACCTTTCTCCAATCTAATGGAAACATACAACCTAGACAGGACAGATTGTTACAACTTCCTTAGAATTAAAGCTGCGATTTCAAAATCAAACTGCCATAACCTCACCTCAAACCTACCTAGCTAAAACTAGTCACCAAGTATCTTACCTATACAAAGCTTTCCACCCACAAACTTCACAACTAAATAGTGACACAATGACCTTCTGGGGAAAACATTCTTCAAACCCCATAACAACTTTAGACTGGACTCAAATATGGAAGTCGTTCACCTCGCAGAAAATCTCTCCTGTCCTATCACAAACAAAATACTGGGTTATACACAAAATGTTCTGGACCCCTTGGCCCTTACACTCTCTGGGAATTTTAGATGACCCCACATGCTGGAATTGTAAACAAGAAGTTGGCAACCTTCCACACCTCATACTCCACTGCAAGTCTCCTTCCGACTACTGGTCTAAAGTCTTCTCTTTCATATCTGTCCTATTTGATTATCAACCCCAAAAAGAACTAGCATTCCTTATCAAAGGCTTCCTGGATACCAACCTGGACAACTCTGCAGATAGTTCCTTGCTGGACCTACTATTAACATCTGCAACCAAAATAGTGCTTTCCAACAGGAAAAACACACACAAAACCTCCTTTACTAACTGGATCAATTGGGTCTCACACATCAGAGGCGCAGACAATATCTAACTCCAACACTCACTGTGGAAAAATCACTCAAAACCCATGTGGGACACTCTGGACAACTACTTCGCATCCAAAAGACCTCCATAAACACTCTTACATACTTCCCTTGTCACTTTTAAATTTACCAGTGATCACCCTCACTCGCCGCATATGTAACCCAAAAGATATAGTTCTCTTCTCTATCCTGGGTAAATGATACAGAATCGCATCAACTATTTATCATTGACGGAATTAGAGTCCCCCCCCCCTCCCCGAATACTCAGATATGGTGCACTAAGACTCTACTCGTCATGCTATTCAAATCACTGACCATGCGCCACCACACCTCTACTGTTTACTCCCTACAACAATGTTCTCATTACCCGGAGGCCAATCTACCTATATACTGCACCAATAACCTGGCCCCAAGCCATCCAAGTGTTCACCAATAGCTAGATACTCTTTTTAAGATCCCGGTTTGACAACAAACAAACAGAATCCAAAATTATGTTAGTCCATACCTCAGCACCATCCCTATTATTAATCATGCAAAATTGATAAAAGCTTTTGAAATAAAAAATTGCCATTTCCTATTGGGAGACATATCATTGTTTTAGATCGTATAAATACTATTTTAGTCTGAAATATCAAAGGTCTATCTTATGAAAAACATAAAAGAAGCCTCAAGGGGAGAAATTTCTCGCAAAGCACATTGTACTCACACAGTCAGTTTAGAGAAAGACCGAATAATCTTACTGTGCCTAGTACGAAATGTAGAGTATACACAACACATAAATAAAAATGTTATAAATATGCATGTTAATTAAATATAAATGTATTTTAAATACGTGTGGCAATTAGACCACCTTACATTAGATCAAAATTAACTGAATAGAAATTGTGAATTTACATATAATCAAGCTAGTACACTAATCAGTTGTCAATCTCAAACTGCCTTTTCCCCAAACGCATTCCCTAACAAAATGTTTGCAGCATTTTGAATATGAATCTGTAAAGAAAGGACTTTTTTATTACAAGTGATGGACAATTTATCAGGGTTTGAGAGTGCAGGGATACCTTTGGGCTTCTCTCTGACATGGCCCTTACATATTTTTAAGTTGAAAACATTGATTCTTCCTCGTTTGAAAGTGTCTTTCTTTAAACTAACACACATTTTTACATATTGCTTAAGGTTAAAGACTTACAGGAGACATATTATACAATTATATTTAATGTGAAATGTTTTATTCATATCATATGCATAAATATACTAAAAAAATATTCAACAGATTAACAAATCAAGACATAAGGCAGAACTCTGACTGCAGAACTTGCAGACTCGAAAACTATGGTGTCGTGTGTAAATGTTACTACTATTATTATGCTTAAACTTAAGAACATGCGTGCATTACTACATATTGCTTTGCAAATTTAGTAAAATACACCTAAAACAAAATGTATTTCAACTCAGAACAACAAGTATTTAAAAAGTACAGTACAGTTCAGCAACTTGTAGGTAGATTTAGAATGAAGGTCATTGGTTTTCTTAGACACCAAAAAAGTGATGAGTTGTAACGCCTGAATTAATCTGAGCCATTAGTAAACTTTAGCTACATTCCATAGTATAGTATTTTAGGTTGTCTGTGCCCAACAGTGCTAAAACCTATTTGGAGTTTCTTGTGTCCCTGTTCAGGGGAAACATAGCCTAGCAGATAAAAATAGACTGTTTGTACTGAAGCAAACCTAAATGTTAATTTGAATGTGGTCAGTCCCATTTTGTAACCGACAAACTTAAAACAGTAATTGCCAGTGGTCCATATTAATGAAAGAATTTTCATCTGTCACTACTTTTTTTGATGTTCTTGCCTTGCCTTTCAGGGATTAGAACTAACAAAATGCAGGTTATTTAGTTTGGTTTGTTCACTGAAGCCACTGGCTACATTCCATTATGGCGATGTATCTGTGCAAAAATGGAAGCTATGAAAAAAAGGTAAGCAAGTTGAGGAACTGTACAATATTCTTGGATAATGTAATGTCATTGAACATTATGTCAAATAGATGAAAGTCTGCAACAAGCATATACAAATATGTATCTTATTTCCTCATCCTACTATTGTGAGGGCGTCACTTTTCAGCTGTATTTTGAAAATGCCATTGCTACCCTACCTCAAAACCATGTTGAGTTGTGATTTAATGCCTGTTGTCATATCAAGTGTGCAGTGTTAATAACTGAGCAAACGAGTTACAACTGCTGGTTAAGCACTCAATCAAGACTAGCCATTTTAGAGCTCCATTCAGAATATATAAGTCCCAGATATTTGTTTTAATTAGAAGATAAGAAGATATTTACGGTATCATGTTTATTTGTTGCACTTCTGCAGTTTACTCGAAGAAAGCAGGAATTTATTTGGCAGTTTCCAAATATTGTAACCTACAGCATCAAACTGACTTGCATTAAACTCCTTAATGCTCTTGTGGAAGCCTATGGGAAGCTGCCGTCCCCTCACAGAAAGTACCTGTACTTTACAGAAAGTACCTGTCCTTTCTGAAAAGAAGACATGCAATATATTTCAAAAATCCCACTCCAGCGCTGCATAAAAAAGGACTGCAAATGCACTGCAAACGAATAGCCCACTAGCAGTGTGTGAAAGGCTACTGAAATATGCAAAAAAAGAATTGGGCATAAAAGAAATGCAAAGAAATGAATTAAAGTAGAGACGTGCCCATAAGTTCCTTTCAAACTTTTCTGTGACTTCTAGTAGTCTTGATGTAACTCCCAAAGCCAATCTCCCTATTGACCATGTTAAGTTAGCCTGTCTGCTTTTGGACCACATGTATCATGTCATTATCTTTCTCAGAACTCATGAAAGTGTCAGCTCATCTGAGCAGTGACTCTGCTAACTCATAAGGTGATGCAAGTCTGCTGGAAGCTCCATGAGAACTGCATTTCAAGGTCTGACAAATGTGAAAAAAAACATGTCGTTCGAGTTGATGTATATTTAATCAAGCTAGTGTTTACCGGTTATGCGCGGATATTGAAAAGTACCCCACTGAAAGGTAAAAGTAGATGTTCAACCCTATATAAATCCCAAAATTGACTACTGAATCAGAGAGGTCATCACAAGAGGTCCTGTCAGAGCACCAGAGCAACCATTCCTATGCTGCGAGTCAAGACAGAGAGTAGGGGAGCTAGGTCCAGCTGATGTACATTTTCTTTCCGAAGGAACACTCTCTCCCAGCTGAAGCCTGATAACTACTGCTGATATGCTGTGAACAAGTATGCAGTGTGCTGAGTACCTAGACACTCTGGAGGCAAGTAAGCTTCCCCAAGCTCTCATAGTCAGTGCACAGAAGTAGGAATGGATTACGTTTCAATGCAAAAAATTACAACGCATGCTTTTACAACGCGGTGTTTACATCGCAACTACCATTACATCGCATGATTTTACAACGCTTGCCATTACAATGCATTTTTAAAACTACCATTACAACGCATTCCATTACAATGCATACTATTGCCATGCATACCATTACAATGCATAATACTTTAAGGGCAACAGTAGGGTAAGTGTTGGATAGTGTAGGGGTAAAAATTACTTTTCCCACTCTAGTGAGTGCAACAGTAGGGTAAGAGTTGGATAGTGTAGGGGTAAAAATTACTATTCCCATCTACCCCAAAACCCATACCCACCCTAAACCAAAAAAATCTCTTTTACTTACCTTATAATGCGTTGTAATGGCATGCATTGTAATGGTATGCATTATAATGGCATGCGTTGTAGTGACATGCATAGTAATGGCATGCGTTGTAATGGCATGCGATGTAAAGGCTGTGGCGTTGTAACAGCTGCGTTGTAAAAGCAGTGCAATGTAATGACTGCGTTGTAATGGATGTTTCCCCAGAAGTAGTCTTTAGGGTCTTCGGCTGCTAGGCAGCTGTGGCCCGTGCAGGTAAGAACGGTGGGGCAGTGGGGCCAGGTGGGGGGGATTTCAACAGATGAAGATGAGGGAAAATTAAATAACTAATAAATTTTCCCTTGTCGTCATCTGATGAAATCACCCCCCACCCGTTCCTACTGCCCCACCGCTGTTACCTGCACAGGCCCCAGCTGCTGCTAGCAACATTCCAATCATGTTAGAAATGTTCATATTATTCTTGCTGCTAGTAACATGCATTTGGGCAGTTTTAATTATATTATGTGTGATTAATATTTATGTACTAAGCAACAGGACGAGATTGCAGTAATAAACACTTTTAAACATATATACTGTCTTTTCTTAATACCGTACAACACGGATCACTGCTTTCCTGAAAACTACAAACAGGAGCCCGGAAACTCCCTACATTATTTACACTCCAGCCTTAAACATCCTGCCTATGTCAAAACATACTTTTTATGCTATTTGGTGGATATGTGTGTTGTCAACAATGAAATAGGCGAACATGTTCCACTGAAACAAAAACGGCCTACCACCAGGGCCTGCTGTAGCACTGCTGGCATCTGGTGCGACACTCTATGTTGGCGCCCCAAATGACTTTCTCTAGGGACTTCCTGACTACACATTTCCAATAGGTCCCTTCTCTTACATATTTTCCATTTAGCCCAACTCATACCAGTGCAGGCTGTCAGAGCACTTTACATTATCCACACATCATACGTGGACAATGAGTACTAATTGTGTAAATCACTCTATATGATATTTTAACATAAAACAATGAGAACTACAGGGTGTACGAGTCACATGTAAATCATACTGGTAGGAAGTTGGTGCTTGGTTTTGAGAAGCAGAGACTCAGAATATCAAACTAACAGAGTTAGGGGTTGCCTTTACTAATAAGAATCTATTTCTAACCAAACCAAACCCTTTTACTAACATTAGGATAATGAAAGTCTGCAGATAAAAAAGATTTCTAACCTAAACCTTGCAGTCTACGTGCCGCTCTTTGATGACCATTCATAGCTCACAGTATAATGTTAGGGTTGTAGATTAAGAAGTGAAAGTAACAAAAGGATTTCTGTGACGAAAGCAGTAACCCACTAAGCTAGCTACATAACATAGATTTGTGGGATCTGCATAGTACACTTTTTTTGCCCCAGGCATATTAATCCTCTGCACAACAAACATTTTGCCAAAAACTGTGCTCTCTCACCAGCAGATAAATTAATCACCAGAGTTATTGTGGCATTATTATTGCTGTCACAGCATTTCTGGAGCTCTGAAGAAAGCTTTTTTTTAACTACAAAATATTTTGAGAGACAGCGTCCCTCAAGCTCACTGCCAAGTGCTGTGCCAAGGGCTGCACTGCCCTAAAGCCAGCTTTGACTACCATTCCGCTTCTGCGGATCTCAACTCGCCTTTTCGGTACGTACCCTTCATGCACATATGTTTAGGAGTGGACTTTCTTTTCAGACAAGTGCAATTGCACCAGGGCAAGGAGGAATCATAAAAACATTACAAATACACTATTGATTTAATTTACAGTTAATATAGAAAGTTTAAGGAGACCATTTATTTTGGTAGACAAGGGGTTAACACACAGTGCTTACACCACTGTTAAATAACATACGTTTGACTTCTGTCTCACTTTTTTCATACCAAGTATACTGTTTCTTGACAAGATTTCACCACCACCATAGCTTAACACTCTTCTTCAGTAGCACCCATCAACAACAAACTCTCTTCATCTCTCATTTGGAATATCGCTTCCTAGATCGCAATTTCAATATGCGCAGCACATGCAGTAACACCCTAGCCCAAACACAACATCAACACACAATAATGATTTCTTTTTTAATTATTACAAGACCACATACGCACAGTTACTTCAACTACACTTTAGCACACACTACCTATGCCACTGAAGACTTTTTAAAATATACTTCATTTTCTTGCACTATCACCTCAAACATAGGCAAATGTGTCCTTTGAAACAACAAACCATCATCAGTACTATTCTATAGCCAGTCACTAGGCTTAGCGCTCTCCAATACACACTTTTTGCAATCACCATTCAATGACAATACTTTACATTTGTGCAGCAGGTGCAGTCGCCCAACACACAATTTGGCCTCAAGGACCCATTGCAAATAAAATAATGCTTTGTTTTGAACTACACACAGGACATAAGGAGCATACCTCCTTCAATGCGCTACGGAATTTCACACAGTGTCCACTGCAATACGCAAAACAAGGTAACTTGAAACTCACGCCATTGTAATATAACAAAGATCTTCTTTGGTACCCATACTCTTATAACACCACTACCATCCCGTCTCCTTTGGTGCACACCTAACCACCCCACACTAATCTCAGTATTCCTCTGAAGCCCATTTAAAATGCAGTGATATTAACAAGCCCAATGCTGTTTCTGTGCAAACACTGCACTGCCGTTCTGCCACACACAAACCAAGTAAACACACACTACTACATTATTACTTTGACCTAGATATTAATTTCATATCCATTCAGTGAGTTCCTACATTTTCAAGGTGAAATATACTTCATCCCGCAGTCTCAACAATGACCAGCCTCTAAAACACAGTCGCTACCCCGACTGTGACGTTACCATGTGTTACTTTAACCCACAAGTTGTTTCAATGACTTACTGTAGGGGGCGTGTTGTTGGACTGGTGTTGAATTGTTAATTACCACACCTTCCCTAGAGTTGCGTAGACTGGAGTGTGAATAGTTATTTATTGTATTCCAAAGTCCAGCGCACCATAACGCAAGTGGCTGTCATGACTTGCTTGGTAAAGTAACGGATTGGTAATGTTGCAGACAGGGTAGTGACTGTGTTGTAAAGGCATGTGGGGTAAATGCATGCGGGGTTCCATCAGACACCCTTTTAAAGGGCGCATTTTCCACTGTGCAGCAGGTGCAGTAGCACCAGAACCACATTCACTGTCACACTTTTAAACTCTAAAACAGGTGTGTTTTTTATACCTATCTTAATTTTGAACAATTACAAAACACAATTCTTCTTCTGTAATCCCATAAATAACTTCTCCTTTTACCTTCATTATCTTTTACATCATTATCTACATTTGAGGTTTCAGCCATTTTCAGAAATGCTGTTTTCACACACCCTTTCAATACACATACACAATCATTACTATCTGTCTTCCTTGCCCATCCCTAATCTACACAAATACAATTATTAAGGCATAGATTCATTATGTGCAACAGGGCCAGTAGCACCAAGACACAAAAACACAGACACCACAAATCAATACTTTCTTGAAACACATAAACAGGACTATTGGAACCCATTCTCTAACCTACACTGCAGCCTGTAACACCCTGCCTACACTAATACATGTATTTTACCATATTTAGTCCCTGCTCGCGCTGTCAACCAAAAAATAGGTAAACATGTTCTTAAAAACAAAACAAAACCTATTAACTGTTCTTCTAAGCATTTCAAACCACATCTTTTTTCCCTATGCTTTGAACACGCACTTCCAGGAGCGTACTTTATATTCAAACAGCAAATGCAGTGACACCAGGACAAAAAGAACTCATGGAAACCTTAAACCTACGTTGATGTCTCAGTTTACTGTTTAAGCAGACAAAAATGACACAATTCTTTTACTTGAACTGGGGTTTCCACACACTGTATACCATACACCATAATATACATTTTGACCCTAGCTCCGTGTTAAAATACAGAGTATGCTCTTTCATTGATAATGTTAACTAACACCATAACTTATCACCCTTCTTCTGAGCACACACACCATCAACACACTAACCCTGGGCGTGAACTCTGCTCTGCTCACGGAGTTTGCAGAGTTTTCCGCACGCCACGTAACACAGAGATCACGAAGTTCACGTTGCGGAACGGCGTTTTTTTCCTCGTTCTTGTTTGTCAATGTCATGTTGGGGAGCGCAAGCGATGAATATCCACCTCCCGGAGAGATTTTTCCTCGTTCGCGATCGTCAACATCAAGTTGGCGAGCGCTGGAATGGAAAATCAACCTCACAGCGAGATTTATCAACACTGGGAAGTTCAGATTTCTCATTGTGAGTGGTCGCTTAAGCTTGTGACCGCTAGCCTTGAGAAACTGTCCATTCGCGTTGAGAAAGCTGCAACTCGAGTAAAAATCTACTTGAGCGGCAGAAAGGAAAGCAGCGCCCGCTTGCGCTATGCATGGTGCCGTTTGCGATGATTGCACAGTGCGGAGAAGCATCCGGCACCGCAAATCACTGCAAACAGCTTTTTTCTATCGCACTCTGCCGCTTGCGCAACTCCGTGTAGCGTGGCGGAGGTTTTTTCCACTTCGCGGAGTTCCACATAGCGGACCTCCGCATACTCCGCCCAGGGATACAACACACCTCTCTTTTGATCTTTCATTTAGAACTACACTTACCAGAAAGTACATTATGTTTGTGTAGCAGGTACAGTGGCACCATGCTCAAGACAAAGACAATGGACCTGAACCAAAGCTTAATTTCACTCATCTACATATTCCTTTTATGTCCTTGGCCCCACCTTACCCCTCCACACTCCGCCCATTCTATTACAAACTGCTAACTTCCATTCATGCAGCATGTGTACTGGCTTTAGGATTGTCATCTCACTCCTGTGTACTTTTATGCACAAATGCGCAAATTGCTACATTTAGCATCCTGCTACTTGCAAACAAACAGACACCACCATCTTGGAGCAAATCTGAGAATTCCTCTGCCACCCACCCACAGGTCTAATACCCCCCTCAATGCTCTGCTCCCTCTGCCTTACCAACTTCAAAGCTTTACAGTCTGTTTTTAGGTTATTTTACCACTTTGGCTGACACTGGGCCCGATTCACAGAACTAACTTAAGACAAAATCCTAAACTTACTACCATTTTGGTATTCACAGAAGACACTTACTCATTTTGGTATTCACAGAAGGCACTTACTCATTTCGGTATTCACAGAAGTTAGGAGTCCTAACTTTAGGACTCCTAAATGCCTTCTGTGAATACCGAAAGTCTTAAAATTAGGATTTTTCTCAGTTTATTAGTAGTATAGTTAGGACTCCTAACTTTAGGACTCCTAAATGCCTTCTGTGAATACCGAAAGTCTTAAAATTAGGATTTTTCTCAATTTAGTAGTCCTAAATTTAGGACTCCTAACTTTAGGACTCCTAAATGCCTTCTGTGAATACCGAAAGTCTTAAAATTAGGATTTTTCTCAGTTTAGTAGTAGTATAGTTAGGACTCCTAAATGCCTTCTGTGAATACCGAAAGTCTTAAAATTAGGATTTTTCTCAATTTAGTAGTCCTAAATTTAGATTTAGGACTACTAAATTGAGAAAAATCCTAATTTTAAGACTTTCGGTATTCACAGAAGGCATTTAGGAGTCCTAAAGTTAGGAGTCCTAACTATACTACTACTAAACTGAGAAAAATCCTAATTTTAAGACTTTCGGTATTCACAGAAGGCATTTAGGAGTCCTAAAGTTAGGACTCCTAACTTCTGTGAATACCGAAATGAGTAAGTGCCTTCTGTGAATACCAAAATGAGTAAGTGCCTTCTGTGAATACCAAAATGGTAGTAAGTTTAGGATTTTGTCTTAAGTTAGTTCTGTGAATCGGGCCCACTGTGTTTAGTCCCCCCTCTCGTGGATTTTAAACTAATTATATTTATGTAAAGGAATGTCTTATTTGTGAATCTTAGAACAGGATGAGATATATGATGAATATGGAGAATGTGTGAAATTGTTTTTAATTTATGCACATGATCTTTGTATGAAATAAATGATTTTATTATACTTAGCACAGATATAGCAATATATTATACATAGCTATTTTGTGATATAGCTCTCTATTGTATATCATTAGTGCTTAGTGCATTTTATGTTACTCTTGCTAAGTAACCTATAGTCCATCAATGAAAGAGAACTTGCACAAGAGGGGACCCCTTTTGTTTAGCCCTATACTTACCCTGTCCCTTATGGCAGTTCAGGGTACCTCTCCTGTTTTGTGGAGCCAGTGTAGTTTATGCCATTTCAACCTAGGACACTCTACTCTACTCTACGACACTCCACACCATGACACTACACTCTATGATACTCCACTCTATGTTGCTCTACTCCATTATACTCTACTTCACTCTACTCCACTCTACATCACTCTACGTCACTCTACATCTCTATTTCACTCTAAGATGCTCTACGCAACACCTTCTGTCAGTCCACGCCACTTTACTCCACTCTATTCTACGACACACTACTCCACATCACTCCAGTCTATGCCACCCCACTCTGTGTCATTCCACTTTACTCTACGCCACTCGACTCTACAACACCCCACTGTATGCCATTCCATGCTCCTTCACTACTACACTTTATGTCACTCCATTCTATGGCATTTTACTCCACTCTATGTCACTCTCCTCTACAACAATCTAATCCACTCTGACACTCTACACCACTCAACTCTACCCCACTCTATGCCCTTCCAGTTTATGACACTATACTCCCTCCACGCCACTCCACTACAATCCACTTCACTCCACCTCATTCGACTCAACTTAACTCTACCTTACTATACGCCACTCTATAACACTGCACACTACTTCACTTTAAGATGCTCCACTCCATGCCACTCTCATTTACCCCACTAACTTTTAGCCATGCTGAACAGCAGCCACGTTGGTATGCAACATGGCTAACACATATTTGCAAATTCAATAGCTCTTGTATAGTCGAGACCTAGTGGCTTTACCAATGAATGTGTGTATGTGGCTGCCAATGGAAAAGCGGTGGATAGACAAATCTGAACCATAGTATTTTGGTGCAGTTCTGCAACATTTGAATTACATTATTATTGGTCAGCGTGTTTTGCACCCAAATCATAGGAGAAAACCGAGATTGTCCATATGTTTGCTACATGTATGAAATTACAACAATTTTGGGGGTAAATTGCAGACTTCCTCTGTATTATTATGTGCATACAGATTGAAATAACACCCCAATCCATCTTACTTGGAATAGACGGCCAGACCGTAAATCGCCACAGCTAAATGCTAATAATTGTTTCTTCAAAGGCTTGTGGTAAGGCTCACCTGACATCTTAGCCACCTTTTTTTAGGCAATGGCTATCACTATGGAAGAACATCTTTTTAAATGGCAAACGAATGAGGAGCGAAGGTATGGGCATCGATCTCTAATTGGCTAACTGATTTAAATTTATGAATATGTGCTTTTCATGACTATAATAACCTTGGCAATAGATCAACGTTAAATAATGTATATGTCATTTAACAACTATATTTACAGGTGTGCCTAAATCTGATGTAGCATAATGAATGATAATGTGTCATAATGTTAATTCATGTATGAACTCTTATCAGTAGCTAATGAACTTCAATCAGCAGGATGTACTACTGATCATGTATCAATGGTGGCAATATTTGTATCTCAGGATTTTTAACCCCATTACTGGAAAAAGAGAGAATCACTCTGCATGTTACTGTTCATTCTGGGTTATAGGCCTTTTTTAATCAAATTTTTTAAAAAACTGATTAGGGGTCTGATTAGGATGTTGGGCGGACCACCACCGACAGGCCGCCGGAGGAACAGACCGACGTCTTCAACAGGCTCAAGGAGCCTGTCTGTGTATTGGTCGGACTGTAATCCCTCCAATGGGGGCTCTGCCTGCGCAGGCACCACCATAGGGATATGATGTCCCTTTCTGCCAGCCTTTTCATGGTGATCCCAACGCCATGGAAAGGCTGTCTGAAAGTGACTTTGGGGGCCCCTTGCAAGGCCCACGTTCCCCGTAGGCCTCTGCTATGGAACCAGGGGGGCACATGTGGTGCCCCCCAAACATTCGTGCACCATATGCCAGGCACCACATGGTACCTGGCACATGGATGTTCAAAAACATCCCTTTAGCTATTGCAGATTGTGTTGCGGCCCTTTTCCGGGCTGCAGCACAAGCTGCAATGGCAGTTGAATAATATTGGGCTGCCAGGACCGCACCTTTTCGGAGGGTCTTGAGCCCAAAACATTGGCGGTCTGATACTCAACCGACCCCCATTGTAATGAGGCCCTATATGTTTTTGCAACAAATTTCTGTTTATAGAGTGTTAAATTTCATACAATTGATTCTACTCACACTCTTCATATCTGTAAACATACTGGGGCATATGCATCAACCAAACTAATACCGATTCCTTAATAGCGAAAAATAAGGAATCGCCATTAAGGAATCGGTAATTGGCATGCATCAACAGATTCGGTGAAATTTAGCGATTCCTTAAAAATCGCTAAATTTACCGATTCCTTAATAGCGGGGCACGCAAACGGCCTCACTAGCAAATAGCGAGTTCGGTAATACCGATTTGGCTAATAGCGAGTTCGGTAATACCGAATTAGCTATTACCGAATCGGTAATAGCGAAATCGCAAATTGCCGCGTCGCTCCGGGAACAGGCTGATGACATCACCAACCAGGAAATACTGCTGCCCCACCCACATAGCCTCGACAGAGGAGCAGACAGGAGCTGGAAAGAAGGACAGGCTGTGCAGAGTGAGGCCACACAGATTCTGCCATTCACATCACACAACCATCATGTCGCAGGAAGTGCCATCCAGCGCAGAATCTGCACGCAAGCGCAAGAAGAAGTTTTCGGACAGGGAGCTGGAGTACCTCATCGAGGGAGTGTCCAGCAAACACGACCGCCTCTTTGGCAAGCTGTCCCTCAAGGTGCCTGAGACCGAGAAGCGGCGCATCTGGCAGCGCATCCGTGAGAGGGTCAATGCGGTTGGCGTCACTAGCCGCAGCATCGACGACCTTAAAAAACGGTGGTATGACCTGCGGAAGCGCGCAAAAGAGAGGATTGCTGAGAGGCTCCGGGAGGCAAGAAGGACTGGAGGCGGAACAACCACTGCACCATCCAACACAGCCCTGGAGGACCTTGTGGAAGGGACGATAGAGCGGGAAGCCGTCGTGGGGGTGATCCAGATGGACACGTCCGGCGCAGCCACAAGTGCCCAAGGTAAGATGCATGCCTGTGCCACACCCAGCATAGCGTAAATCCATACCCATGCCCCCAGCCCAATCTCACTGTGTCTGCAGCTCTAGCACAGACAGCTCCACACATGACACTACTGCATCTTGGGAGTTGTAGTCTAGTCAGCCCAGAGTGCAGGTACAGGCGTAAATCCTCTGAGCACACACCACATATTTTGTACATGGCTGTAGACTGTTCATTTGTTGGACCACAGAGGGACATTAATGGGTACAACACTATGTAGGTGTAATCATCCCACTAATCATGCACTGTTTCACACACAGATGCATCACCTGGGGACTCTGACGACAGCGACCAGCTGATCATTTCTGAGACACCCGTGGAGTCAGACCAGGAGACTGCGCAGGATGCGCACGCACCGCCAACACCTGCCACCCCACCAGCACCACCTCCACCAGCGCCACAATCAACGGCACCAGCACCAGTGCCACAAGCCAAGGCACCAGCACCTGCGCCACAAGCCAAGGCACCAGCACCTGCGCCACAAGCAACGGCACCAGCAAGACAGCCTGCAGCTAGTACAGCCACAATACCGCAGAGGCACAGGCACCAAGTTGCGCCCTTGCAGGAGATGGCAACCCCCCCCCCGCAATTGGCACCCACGCAGCGCACATCCACACCACCTGCTGCACCACCTGGAGGCTCAAGACACGCACGGCGTCACAGGGCCCGTCGCAGTTCCGTCTCCTCAGCAGACCAGGATGTCCCAACAACCTCTGCAATCGAGGAGAGGATTCTGCGTACACAGAACCTGCAGGGAAGACATGTGGCTAGCATCAGCTGCAATATCGTGCGCCTAGCGAGGGAGATGCGCGCCATGACTGCAGCAGTCACTGACATGGGCTCCGCGGTCAGGGACATGGGCACGGCGGTCAGGGACCAGACCACTGCGGTTGCTGATGGCAATGCTCAGCTCAGGGAGGAAGTACGTGAGCTCACCCGTGCCATCAGGGAGGGCCATGAGTCCCAGAGGAGGAGTAACCGGCAGCTAATGTTGCGTTCTGCCGCCGCTACCAAGGCCATACAACGGCACAGCAACTGCACCGCTGTGTTGGCACGCCGCACAGTCTCCCTGCAGGTGGACCTTGGGCACTTCTGCGGTGATGTGGCCAAGTCACTGGGACACATCACCACTGCTGTGGAACAACTTCAGAGCAGCACATGCAGTGCTGCAGCATTGGGAGGGGATGACACCAGTGAGGCTGCCTCCAGTGTCAGCAGCGTGTCACTGGCAGAGGCCAGCACCAGGCGCCGAAGTTCGCGTGCCTCCACGGGGACAGGCCGTGGTGAGGCTTTGGATGCACCTGAGCGGAGGCTTGGTGTACGTGGCAAGCGCCACTAGAAATTTGGACATGCTGCAGGTCCATGGTGGAGCAACCATGGCCATCCAATTATTGTGTTTGCACAGGCCTGACTTTAAGGAACCTTTTATTTACATTTATGCAATCGGAGCATGATTCACAATGCTAGTTCTGTTGCACAATCCTCAGTGCTACTGTGCATTAAACAGTTGCACCCAACACCAACTTGTAATGTCTCATTTTACCCAGGGTCAAAAATGATTTTGCATTATGTCTGTCCGCCTCCTATGGCCCTCTGCTGTGTTTGGGATGTGTGCCGGTCGTCGTTGGGCGGGTGGTTGGTCAGCCTGGGGGTCGTCATCCCTGTCCACCTCCATGGGTATCCCCCTTCTGGTGGCAATGTTGTGCAGCATTGCACATACAGCAATTATTCGACAGCATGTGTCTGGTTGGTATAGCATGGCGCCGCCAGTCTTGTGGAGGATACGGAAGCGGCTCTTGAGAATCCCAAAAGTCCGCTCTATCACATTCCTCGTGCTGATGTGTGCAGCGTTGTAGCGATGTTCCTGCGGGGTTGCTGGATTTAGGTATGGGGTGAGTATGTATTCCCGCAGGGCGTAAGCACTGTCACCTAGAAGATAGAAGCATAGACTTAGCATTGGTGATGTACATACATGTGTGGTGTTGGTGTAGGGAAGCGTAGTTCTACGTACCTAACAGGAGTCCCTCTCCAAATTCTCCATTGAGTAGTCGCCTGTGCATTCCACTGTTGCGGAAGATGTATGAGTCGTGTGTGCTCCCTGGGAATTGTGCCACTAGGTCCGTTATGATGTTGTTGGCATCGCACACAACCTGCACGTTGATCGAGTGGTATGACTTGCGGTTCCTGAAAAGGTACTCATTTGCTGACGGAGGACATATGGGGATATGCGTGCAGTCGATGCATCCAATCACATGTGGAAATTGTGCCACCTGGTAGAATGCCTGTTTGGTGCGGTCCAACTGCTGTGGGGTTGTGGGGAAGCTGATGTGTGTGTGGAGCATTGTCAGCATGGCATCTAGGAATTTTTTGAAGAAGCGTGACAGTGCGCTTTGCGAAACACCTCCAGCAACCGCAATTACCCCCTGGAAACTCCCTGAGGCCAGTAGGTGCAGGCTGCATAGGACCTGAACGTGCGCAGGGATAGCATTTGTCCTGTGTGTCTGGTGCTGCAGTAATGGTTCCAGGTCTGCAATCAGGCGCATGATCATAGCGCGATTGAGGCGATACTTCTGGTACACCTCGTCCTCATTCTGGCCGAGCAGGGTTATGCGCAGTCTGAACACTCGCTCCTGGACCCTTCTCCTGCGCTGTCCTGCTGCATTGATCCGCATCCTCCTTGCAAGCACGTAGAGGGCAGCCATTTTGTGGGAGCCAACAGGGTCTCCTGGGCCACATTTAAGGGTTTAGTGATTGCCTCAATCATTTGCACATGTAGGAAGTTTTTTTTTTTTTTTTTTTTTTTTTTTTTGTGACTTTACCTCCAGGTTTTGATTCCCCTTATTTAGCTCTGGCAAAATAGCGATTTTTGGGATTTTCGTTATTAGCGAGTTTTGTTGCATTGGGGTGCGATTCGTTATTTGCTATTGGCAATTTCCGGGAGCTAATAGTGATTTCGGTAATTGCGAATTCGGTATTTAGCGAATCGGTAAATTAGCATTTTGGGTATTAGCGATTCGGTATGTTCGAGGTTATTTATTTAGCGTTTCGGTATTTGCTCGGGTTTTGGGTTGATGCATTGGGATTGGGTATTTTTCACACAATACCGGGAGCTATTACCGAATCGGTATTTTACCGACTGGATTTTGGCTTGATGCATAAGGGTGACTATCTCTTTCATATGGAAGAGCAAGACACCAAGAATTCAAGCAGTTTTTGGGAAAGGTGATGATATGACCTAGTATTATAAGGAATAAAATATCTTCTACTGTGCATTAAAAGGCTATTACAAGTTACCCTGGAGCTCCATGGCATTATAAAAGAACTTGGCCTTAGGCCTTATTCTGGTATATGGCTACAGAATTCCTAGATGACATACAATAGCCTTATAAACTATGGCAGGGGAAACTTTATCCCATATATGACACTTTGTATATTATTCTATTAGCTGTGGTACAGGGTGAATACCTGTTAGATTCAAACAGTTCAGCCTAGGGACTTATTTAGAGTTTGGCATCAATCAGTACACCAGGGCAGCGAAAGTATTATTTCTGCTGCCCTTGTGGAAGGCAGACCACTCAGCCAGGCAGGCAAAGATCTCTAATCTCTATGCTTTCAGCAGAGCTGCCTTCCCGATGGCTTCATTGAAGGCACCATAAGTTTGCTGAGCACACACCTTATTTAAAGAGACCACAGAGCAAATATTTTTTTCTTCAAAAAGTAACTTCCAAGTGGGAAGGCTTACTTTGTCAATCCAAAACAGGATACAAGGTAAAAAGTGTATCAAATGTCCACCATGCATTTGAGTTAAAGGATTCTGTCAGTGGAGCAAGTGGGTGCTCCTTGGAAGAATCCATGGTAGTTTCCACTGCTCTAAATGGAGCTGGCAGACTGCACGCTGGGCAGACAGCATACACCTACGTGGCAGACTACCCAGTCTGATAAACTTTATATAAGGTACTTCGTCTTAGAAAATTTGACTACGTTCCTTTCTGTAATACTTTGGGCCAAATTACATGGCAGTCAAACGAGTGTCTGACCGCCATCGCAGCGGGTTGGACCCCAATCAACATGTAATCAGTGGTTTCGTCCACCAAATTAAGATGCAACCACCCTGTAGGCAGTTGGAAACATCCCCTTTTCCATTGCAGCTTGTTCTATAGCCCAGAAAAGGGACGCAGCACAAGGCGCAGTGGAAAAGGGGATGTTTTTAAACATCCATGCCCCATGTGCCAGGCATCAGATGGTGCCTAGCACACGGGGCATGGATGTTTGGGGGGCACCACATCTGTCGCCTGGGCCTCATAGCGGAGGTCCACAGGGGACAGGGGCTCTGCTAGGAGCCCCCAAAGTCACTTTCCAATAGCCTTTCCATGGCTGTTGGACTTCCAAGGAAAGGCTGTCGGAAATGGACATCAAAATCCCTATGGCAGTGCCTGCGCAGGCACCACCCCCTATTGTAGGGATTATGATCCGACTGACTGCCCGATGGGCTTCTTGAGCCTGTCAGATGTGTCAGTCAGTCCCTCCGACTGCAGCGGTCGGACCAACCGCATCATAATCGGCAGTCCGACCGCTATGCTGGATAGCGGATGAACCGACACTGATGGCCTGTCAGTGGTGGTCCGATCGCCATTATAATCTGGCCCTTTGTTATTATTTTTTTGGGGTGTATTAGCTTCTTATATACAAGCACAACCCAACCCTATCAACGAGATTCAAATAAGTGAATGGTAATATATGATTGCATTTTTTCTTTTTTCTAGAGTCAAAGTTAAGGAATGATTTGAAAAAATAAGGAGCCAATATATTTTGCTTCACTTTTGGTGTAGGCAGAATAGGGGCTGATGGTAGCATCATTTGCACAGTATATCGACCAAACTGCTTTGACACTAGCTAGCTTGACTTTGAAGAACATATATTTCCTCGCACATTTTTTTACACACTTACAGTGAGTGACTCGTAAGTTGTATCATATGTTTTGCAATGGTTTCACAATCTATTTTGTCTATTTTCACCTAGCGCAAGAAATCTTTATGTAAAATAATCAGGAACAAAAAGCGTGTGGTCAGTTCTCAATTATTCAAGCAGCAGTGATGTTTTAAAACTATTACAAAGTTTACCTAACATACTCGTGGTGACTGTGCCCATTTTTTACTTACACTAAATGCATTAGTAATGGCATTAGCGTTATTCGGCTATGTTTGCTCCTGTAGCCAGATTGAAAGATGCTAAACTGGTGCAGTCCAATTTTGAATCTACGTTTGCACAAACCACCCAGTGCAAAGATTACATATGTATCAGACTACTGATGCAGATTTTTTTTTTACCTGGACGGTTTCTTCAAATAGAAGTTTTGCATCAGTCAGTTGTTGTAAAGGTGGGTAAAAAATGCCACTAATTTCTCACTGTTCTCACTGCTTAAAATATTTTACAGATTTGCATCCACATGCGGTTCCGAAGTACAAGTAAAATGATGTATTGTTGTAAATCTAAGACTTCACCTACAAGAGTCAACCTTTTAATTTGTCCATTCTGCTCTTGGCCTTTAATGTGACAAGTTGCATTTTGAATACAGTAAAATCTACATATGTATATATATCGCACACACACTAAGAATTATGTACTGGAGAGCACAGACAACATAATGGCACAATCAATGTACAGCATGGAAGCACTCGCATGGTACGAACAAATGGATTTTATAATAATAGACCACGTCCCCCGCTATCGAGATATTTTCATTCAATTTGATGCATTTTCCGATAGATTTTGTAGTCAGAATTTATGAGAGGAACATGCTTTGTCAATTGTGTATGCATAAATTATGGGATATATTTTGAAGTCTTTGTAACGTTTTGCCGTTGTAGGACATGTTGTGTTTCGTGTAAAAACAATGTACATGCTGTTAACTTAAACAGGTGGAGAAACAGACAACTTGAGGTTAAAGGGCAGAGGTCATGTAATCAAAAGTGTTCGTCCATTGCATAGATCATCAGCCAGGGAGCCCATCAATAGGCTCAGCAGAGCATGCCGGACATTAATCAGCTCAGCCCTCAATGTTTAGCCATGCTGATTACCAACTGGAACCCGAGCATGCGATTACAGGCCAGAGGAGCTAATGGGATAGCGGTCTGTTCCCAGCAAAGACAAGGACGACAGATCAATTTGCAATATTCTCCCCTGCACCGGTGCAACAAAGCAGAAACATGAAAGGAGAACATTAAGGGATGTTTCCTATGAACTGGACAAATCAATAAATATCAGTGGCGAAGAAAAGAAGTTTCTCATTCTCTTGAGTACCCCGAGGCCTTTCCCATCTCCGAGTAATGAGTGGTTGTGGTCTATGAGGTGTTGCCTTTCACCTACATGACATATAACATGTCATCATCAGCTCGCCTCTCAAAGTGAAAGCTACTCAGCACTAGCTAAATTAGATTCTGTTGCACCTAATGCAAACAGTGTCAAAGGTTGTGATTGTATACATATTTTAGAGAAACATTCGATGTTAGAGAGTAGCCACAGATGACTGGCTCTGCGGGATTTACATTAATGTAACACCACTGTCATTGGTTAAGGTAACAAACTAACTACATTCAACAAAAGCTCCCACAAAGAAAATGTGGTGCGTAATTGGTTGAACGAAAAGGAACCAAAATGGAAGGGAGCACTAGAAATGAGCGGCTATACCAAAGAGTGCTAAGGCATGCCAACGCATATAACTAAACTCTTTTTAGAAGTCTGGTGAATTCTTAATCTGCATTAATCCAAAGACTACATTGTTGCCATCAAATGTTACTATTTAATCCACCTGGAGAGTAATGCTGCCAATGTATAATCAGTATCAACATTTCTCCAATTTCCGAACTGTCATCACAATAATAATTGAAAGCAATTGGGAAAAGTCCATGCGTTTCACAGTTCATGCAGAGATAAATAATGGAGTAGCCTCACACAAAGGGGGATATTCTCAAGAACATGCGATAATCATCACCGAAATCGGTTAACGCAATCTTTCATATCGCGGGAAAATAACTCCGTGTCAACGTCGCATTCTCAACATGGCGGTAACATGCGATAGTTTCCCGACAACACGTCAAATGTCCGCGAAAAAAGTCCCTGGACGGCAATAAAAATCTAAACCCCAACGTGAAAAAACTTGCGATGGGCACAACTGCGATAACAAATCTAGCTAGAAGCAGCACCAGCCTGCAAGTCCCACAAGTCAGACGGCCAAAATCACTATAAAAGCGGCAACTAAAAACACAAACAATACCCTAACAACAGCGTGGACCAGCCTGGGACCATCATTGGGGAGACGGTGGCAGAAGTTGGGGGACCGGACACTGCACAACATGACCTGAGCCAACAGGAACAGGGTGAGTAACGACCAGAGACTGGGGGGACGGGGGAGATGGGCACAATGGCACACATGCACAAGGAAGTATAGCACATCTGCGGACAAACCATGCCCAAGACTCACAACTCCGACCAAGAGCCCAATTTGCGCAAGTCTGCAAATCTCAGCACTGTATAAGCACAGAAGTGAAAGGCACTCCACCTGAAAGGGATAAGGGCCAGCCAAATCAGAGCCTAAGGGGCAACTCACGCACAATGCAGCACACGCACATAAGATGCAGAGCACCCCAACATTGACAACAATGTGGTACAAACTGCAACACTTTCACAACAGAACAGAGGACACAACTGCTGCCGCTTGTGTGTAGAAAATGGCCATTTGCATTTGGCATAGCAGGAAACTGTGAGATGACAATGTACAAGTACAACCTCACATCCCTGATGGTGTAGAAATGCCAAATGTCCCGCTTCAAATAGGCGTCTCCTCATAAACAGTCATAATGTACATTACCATACAGTCTGACAGTAAACTTGTACAATGCGTGAACATACATGTGAACACAATGTCAATCTGCATTTCCCCTTCACATTGCAGAGGGAGACTCAACACCTCCTGCAGAGCAGACCCAACAACTCAGCACTGATGATGAAGAGGACCTCCCCATCATCTACACTGATGCACTCCAACAGCTCAGGGACAGCTCCGGCATCCCACCTCCAGGAGCAGGGCAGCCCAGCTGCATCCATGAGACCCCACCCCTGCACAGACCGCACAGCAGGAAGCACCCACCACCACGCCTGTCACCAAGGACCCCCAGGACCAACACATGGCTTTCCAATGCCGTGTGTTAGGGTGCCAGGAGGAGATGTCTGACCAGCTGTGGGTGGGGTTTGACCTCATGGCAGTCCAGCTAGATGCCATACGTGGGTGTCTAGGTCCCATCAGGGACCACTCACAGTCCCTAACTGACACCCACTGTCCGCTCCTTGCTCTACAACAAGCTATGGCTGACATCGCTGGAGTCATGACTCTGAGCCAAGAACAACTGTCTAGTCAGAGTGGCATCAGCGATGTTAGCCGTGAGTTGGGACACATAAGGAGAATGATGGAGAGCTTGGAGCGGATGCAGGTGGAAAGAATGTTTGCACAGCTGCACACCAGCAAGATGTAGCTGTGATCTTCCATGCCCTGCAGATCCTGGCCTGGCACGGATGGATGCTGGTGCTACGACTACATCCACATTTCCTCCCCCTGAAGTGTCAGTGCCACACAGTGCGACAGATTTTCCACCTCCGTCCCTTGATGTGTCACCGCCACACAGTGATGCAGACAAAACACCACCACCCGCATGTGTGGCACTTGACACATCAGAGGACGAAGATGATGATGAATCTGGCTTTGTGGCTAGAATGAAGTGGTAGCATTCATCTCCGCCATATGGCCTAGTTCAGCTTGGTTCTGCCCTCTGCATCATGCCCTGGAATAACGCCTCCCACTGTCCCCCTATATATTGAGTGACACTCACCTTGGACCTCGACATGGACGGCCATATTTGGTTTGGTTACCAATGACACTGCAATCACACTGCGGACGTAGTCTTTGACTCCCTATGAACTTGTCAATCCTGAAAGGACTTTGGCTGGCCCTCCATGGGCCAACAATGTAAAGTGGGGTTTGCATGGCCCTGTACTGGTCCAGCTTCAACACTCCACTGAAAGTGAATAAAACATTCCAATTCACATAGATGTGTCATGGCCATGATCAATCAAGAATGAAAGTATGGATGAATGTAGGGACAGTGATTCCACAAAAAGTTACTCCCTGGGTAATGCTATCAATGCGCATGTATGGCCATGACCCAGATAGGCATTAAGACACACATTGTCATTCAAATCAACACTCATCACAGTTGAATTCAAGTGAAGGTGCGTAGACTTTATTAGCATATGCGTGTCAGTAAGGGCAAGATAAGTGCCACGACATGCAGACCAATACAGCAGTATGTCAGAATGAGGAACGTTGCCAAGTGCCGCTGTCCGCTCCGGAGGAGCTCCTCACCTTTCACAGGTGTGTGTTAAACCGCGTTGTTGGCCACTCGTGTATTCGGAGTCCAGGCGAATGCAGCCATGTCCACTGTTGTCGTGGGATATGTGACCAGATCTCCAAGATGCAACAAGGTGTCGGGACATGTGCAATGTGTTCCAATCTGTTGTGGCTGCAGGTACGTAGTTACTCATCCATGAAAGTGATTGCAGCTTCTTAGGCTAACATTTCCAACATGAGGTCGTTGTCGACTTCATCAAACAGGACGGTGAGGCGATCCGCTAGCAGGTCTGGACAGATGTGCTGCGTCCACCCCCTTACACCAATTAGCACTACAGCCCAATAGGGGAGCGGTTCAATGTGGTCACTGCACGCGAGGATTTGTGCAATTTCTCAGGTACAGCTGCCTGTATGTATGCCAAGAATCAAGGCATCCCATGAACGGGTATCACGGTGACACTCCTGGTCGTGGGCCAACAGGGGGCACACACACGTCAAAATCCAGTTCAGTTACCGTCCTGTTGGATAGGCAGACATCCATGGACCGCTTGAATATGCACGATCGACAATGTAACACAGGCTGAACGCAGGTGACGTTGGCAAGGTGGAAGCTTAGCCTGTAACTGATCCACAGCACTGCCAATGGCAGTGCCCCCAGTAAATGCAGCATTCGTGCACGGTACAGTTCCACGTGACAGGGGTTGTGCATGTGTCCGGGATGTTCGGCCATTGCATTAGTGGTTCTTGTTGAAGCAGCACTATTCTGACCTGCGCCAGTTCTGTGGACGAAAGGCCATGTTTCGGCTCAATGAGTTGTTTTAGTGTGCACCGGTTGTACGCCTGGGATGTTGTTGGAGTAAGTGCATAGGCCATTCCATGCAAGATAACTTCGAGCAAGGACTCCTGGGTGTGGGGTGTGTATACGTTGCTGTCTCATCTGGATGTGCGTAGTGTGTGAGGCAGCATCAGATGCTATAGTATCTGTCAGGGGTTGCCGGGCACATGCTATTCCCAGGTCGGAGGTGCAGATGTGTTTCCACCTGATAGTTCAGACAAAGGAGCTCTCATCCCTACTGTACGTTTGTAATCTGCTTGCATTCATGAAATGTGAAGTGGCTTGTTGAGGTGGGGTGGGATGAGTGCGACTTTGGGATTCATTTTTGACATGTCTTGTATATGGCATATGAGCGGCATCACTGTGTGTTACGTTGCCTCACAGCTGCTCCTCCCTCCCCCGAACCCATTTACTTATGTGCTCTGCGCGATTGCATCACTTGCACTCCTACGGCACAGTATTGTCATGCCTTTCTGTGCATGTCCACAAGCCTGACAACAACACTGTGATGTTGGCCGCTGAAGGTGGTGGGCCACGTGAGTGTGGGCCTACGGTAAGGATAGGGCGGACACAGATGTAGAGTACATGCCTGGCTGAACTGGTGCTGCTAATGTGGCTAGGCATTTGACTCATGCTGTGGCAATACAGATACACACAACACTTGGCATGTATGATCCTGGACCCCGATCGGTCTTGCGCTCCTTCATTACTCCGTTCGTGCGAACCAGCCCTCCGGGTGCATGCTACATTGCAACATTGTCTCTTACAGGGGGGGGGATGACTTAGCTACATGTCCAAGTTCTTACCCACTGCCTGAGGTGACATGGTTGCATCCTCTCTCCACAGGACAATGTAATGTGGTAGGGCCCGGGTCCATTATTCATACATAATGACCACACGGACACACTAGGATAGATAGTGGAACTGGCTACGGGCACGTGCGCCCGGCCCCTTTTTATCACCAGGATCACATATCCAGTGACGCCTGTGCTGGATGGGTGTGGTGTGAGTGTGAGCCAGCCCTCAGGTAGTGGTTGGTGCTGGCAGCAACTTGAACAGTGATCACTATTAAAGCGGAAACAGAAAACAACAACATAACACAAACAACTGCGAAGCATCATGGAGGTAGCCGGAGCAAGTACAAAGGTCACCCAATATTCAATCAGAAGGGGCCATGACATGTGATGCACTGAGGTAGGGGCACCAGAGCTGAGCGTGCTCATGTGAAGAAATTGTCAATGATTATGTCCCTTCAGGATATTCCTGCTGCAGCTGCAGTGGGGCTTGTTACACCTGCCTCATCTTCATCATCATCGTCCTAGGTCTTCCACACTGCCTGAGGTGACATTGTTGCATCCGCAGTCCACAGCACGTAACTCAATCAGAAAGGGTCCATGAGTTGTGGTGCACAGAGTTAGTGACACCTGTGGCATTCAGCGGGTGCGCAGCCTGCGATGATGTGTCGTCCGTGAAGGTCAGGAATGGATTTGATGTATGTGAGCCCTGCTGACCGCAGTGTAGGCCATAGGCAGAGGTCAGCAGGGGCCTACAGCCACTTGGCGTTGACTTGTGCTGCACAGCTAGTGGCACCGGAAGTGCTCAGGGGGTGCGCAGCCAGCGATGATGCGTGGTCTGGGTGAGCCGCACTGGTAGCAATGTCTGTTGCCTACTGGACTGCGTTATCTGCAATCGCGACTCGATCTGAATTGTGTTCACTGCTGACTGCAGTGTAGGCCAGAGGCAGAGGTCAGCAGGGGCCCACATCCAAGTGGCACTGACTTGTGCTGCACAGAGTTAGTGGCACCTGAAGCGCTCAGGGGGTGCGCAGCTAGCGATGATGCGTCATCCGGGCGGGCCGCACTGGGAGCAATGTATTTTGCCTACTGAATTCTGCCTCAATAAATCCATGTGGCATTGACTTGTGGTACACAGAGTTAGTGGCACCTGAAGTGCTCAAGGGTTGTGCAGCCAGCAATGATGCGTCGTCCGGGCGGGCTGCACTGGGAGCAATGTCTTTTGCCTACTGAATACTGCCTCAATAAGGCCACGTGGCGTTGACTTGTGATGCACAGAGTTAGTGGCACCTGAAGAGCTCAGGGGGTGCGCAGCCAGCAGTGATGTGCTATCCAGGTGGGCCGCACTGGGGGCAATGTGTTTTGCCTACTGAATTCTGCCCCAATAAGGCCACGTGGCATTGACTTGTGGTGCACAGAGTTAGTGGCACCTGAAGCACTCAGGGTGTGCGCCGCCAGCAATGATGCATTATCCGGGCGGGCCTCACTTGGGGCAAAGTCTTTTGCCTACTGAATTCTGCCTCAATAAGGCCACATGGCGTTGACTTGTGGTGCACAGAGTTAGTGGCACCTGAAGTGCTCAGGGGCTGCGCAGCCAGCGATGAAGCGTCATCCTGGTGGGCAGCACTGGCAGCAATGTCTGTTGCCTTCTGGACTGCGTCATCTGCAATCGCGACTCAATCTGAATTGTGAGCCTTCTGACTGTAGTGTAGGTCGAAGGCAGTAGTCAGCACAGACATAACTCCGCGGTGCTGTGCTGCTCGGTTCGCTGGGGGCCTGTGTCATGGATGCCAGCAATCGGCTGAGGAGGCCGGCGGTCATGTCGGCGGCCTCGTCGCAGGGTGAAGGGCTCCGCCTTGGCAGACACGTTGGCCATCCCGGAAGTGAACCATGCCCAGAGCCCCGGCCTATTTATCCACACTCCTATGCTTGACTGGCGTGCGCCGGACCAGCCCGCTCCGCTTACACTTACGGGGGGACGACACAGCTACATGACCAGGGTCTTTCCCACTGTCTGAGGTAAACATGGTGGCATCCACTCTCCACAACACTACAAACACCAGCAGTATATGTCCACATGAACAGGTCTGTGCCCTGCATACTGAGGTCTGTCCAGCACATCACAGCCACACTTGGCATTGTGTGCATTCTTATTCATGGATGACTTGCCTCCTTCACACATACTTGGTTCCCACCTCTCCCCACATTCTACTATTGTGTGGCTGATGAGCCATGCCATTTGCGGAACATCCGCTGTCCTGTTCTGCGCTGCCTCAGTGGTAAGCCGGGGGGTGCATGAGGGTGTGGGTGGGTGTTGTGGACCTCTTGGGTCTCCGAGCTGCATGATCAGTGTCTCCATGACATGTGTTGGTCTTCGGATGTGGCTCTGGACTGGCTCCCTATCATACTGCAGGTAGTCATCCTGCTTTACACCAGTAAAAGGCAGGTGTTAAATCCCTGCTGCTAACGCGCCTTATCGCCTGTTTTTGGTTCGCATCGCAGATCTTGCTGGTCGTTGAGAATATCGCGAAGTGGTGTTTTTGTGTGTTTTTGCACGGGAACGCCTACTCTGCATATCATTAGCATTAGTTGTCGCTCTCATCCGTGGCGATGTTTTTTGCGAAAGCTATCGCTGGTAAACTGG
Source organism: Triturus cristatus (assembly GCF_964204655.1). Lineage (NCBI taxonomy): Eukaryota > Metazoa > Chordata > Amphibia > Caudata > Salamandridae > Triturus > Triturus cristatus. Next base: position 1,456,129,018 of record NC_140589.1, on the reverse strand, counting down.
CGATATCGGCAGTTTGCACCAGCTTGAGAATGGGGCGATAATTTTTCGCCACTTTTGCTGCACTAAAGTGCCGATAACTCAGCGATTGCTTGAAGCTGGACAAACAAATAGTAAATCTTCACAATTGCAGCAAAAACCACCCAAGGTAAATGGCCAAGGTCAAATTTATATCCAGGAATAGTTGTATAAAAAGCAGTATTAACACTGTTTTTTAAAATATTAAAAAACCTAGCAGTCTCAATTAGGTTTCGGCGGAACACCAGAAACCTGTGAATCATTGTTCCTCAACAGATACGAGCCTGTTGATCCTTCCTCAGTATAGAATAGGGGAAACAGTTGAGTTTCCATCAATGACTCCTCTGTTGGTCTGTCTTCTATAAGACTGTTGGGGCATAGTGATGGTCATCCCACTCTGTTGGGGGCAGGATGACAGTCACTCATTTTCCCTTGCCTTTTCTATCATGCAAGTCAGGGAGAATGTTTAATGGTTTCCATTGTGTAGAGAAAAAGCTCCCTCCATACTGGGGCCATTTACTTTTCTTTCAGAGAAAAAAACTCTTATCTCGGGATTCTGTTTTTTCTGAACAAAAAGGTTTGCTGAGCAGGCGCTTTAACGTTGTTGCCAACTCAGCAAACATTCAATGCTGTGAAAGGAGAAGCTATGGAGAGGCGGGGCACTCCAAATACTGTGCACAGTCCTCTATCACAGTGTTGGAGGTCATGAACTCTGTCAACTTTGCTTTCCAGAGGACCATCAAGTAGGGTTTAAAAAGGCACTAACAGCTCTTGAATTAAATGAAAAATGTGGAGACATTTATGAAAAGCAACCTAAATGTTTCCCACTAAATGTATATAACAAATTGTATTGCTATGAGCATATATAATTATTTCTGGGTAACTATGAATCAAGAGGATCTTTTTAAGCGAGGGGTTTTGAGTGACGTCAAATAGACAATGAGAGCCAAGCTGGAGTTGCTTATAATGTTATTTAGAACCCCAATGTGAAAAACATTCAATTTATTCAGTTACCCAGTGATTGGCGGGGACATTTGTATCTTAATCTTGGGTATAATCAATAAATAACCCCACCACTGGTCGTATGGACCTTTGTACATTGATGAAAAGAGTTTAAAAGAAACAATCAGTCAGAAAAACGTTATTGAGCCAATATGGCCATAAAAGAGCAGCAGCAATAAACGGATAGAAACATGCTAAAAATACTGTCGATAAGATGAGGTACAATAGCAGCAATGCATGGCTGGTGATTCACCTGTAACCTAATAGTTTATGCCAATCAGATGTTGAATTTGATAAACAAAAGATGATAACCACAATTGCAGCAATGGCAAACAGTTAAAAACAGCTTAAAACAGAACAAAATGCAACACAGCAGATCAAGGCTAACTATTCGACAATATCCTTGTGTCTCTTTGAATCCTAAGGGAGTGACAAATAAAGTCAATAATAGCGTGACAAATATATTTAGAGATCAGGCACTGCAAGAGTTTGAGGCTTTGGCTAGCTGATCTACAATTTGTTGAGTGTAAAATAGGACGAATAAATTGGGTTCTAGGAACAGTGTAAAACCTACAAAAAACATAGGGGCATATTCTCAAGGATCTATCGCCGACTTATCGGCACGTTAGCTATCGCTAATGAGATGTAGAGTGGGCGTTCCTGACCAAACAGCCGCAACAACTCCAGTCCGCAACATTCTCAAAGACCAGCCACATCGGCGATAAGATCACAAAACAGGCGATAAGGCGCGTTAGCAGCAGGATTTTAACACCTGCTCTGACCTGGTGTAAATTCGGACAACAACCTGCAGCAGCCAAGGGAGCTTAGCCAAACATGAAGAACAGATGCACCCGAGCAACTGAACATGCAGCCCGGAGCCCCAATAGGGCAACAACACCCACCGCCACCACCCCAGGACACCGCCCCCTCTTTGGACAAAGAGAATGCACATCAATACCATGATACCATGGACCAAACAAATCACCTGAAGTCGCACAATCACAACACCTAACATATAGGTGTGGCCAGAAAAAGGGAAATCATACATTCATATCACATAATCCACATAAAACGTTTATTACAGATTAAACAAAGAACAACAATTCTGAAGAGGCACGGCGGGCCTTCTCTGGGCATTCTGTAAGTCACAGCCTGCGAGACAGAAATATAGATAGGAAGGTGTGTCATACACTCAACAAAGTACAGAGAGAGAGAGCGAAAGAGAGAGAGAGAGAGAGCGAGGGGGAGAGCAGGAGATAGAGAGAGAAAGAGAAAGAGAGGGAGAGAGAAAGAGAGGGAGAGAGAGGGAGAGAGAAAGAGAGCGAAAGAGAGAGAGAGAGAAAGAGAGGGAGAGAGAAAGAGAGGGAGAGAGAGAGAGTGCAGACACTGCAGACCCAGGCCTCACTGCTCACCTGCTGCCACTGGTGTGTCTCCAACCACGTGCCGGTATGCAGTGCAGTCCCCCAGGTCCCTTATCTGAAACAATTCACAGAGACATGAATGACAGAGTCCATACAGTTGCACACGCAATCATTGCTTGCTGCCCGCCCCTGCGCGTACTTCCTGGTGCACCCCAACCACTCCCGCCGCCCAGCGGTGATTGCCCACCCCTGCTCAACCAGGCCTCACTGCTCACCCTCCGACACCATTGTGTGTCCAAGAGGGCACACCACGTGCCGGTGGGAGCACCAAGCCCGGGTCCCGCTACCATGGCACCCTCAACATCATGCAGTCCCGCACTGCGGGCCACGAGGTCACACACTTGATTCTGGGTCTTGATTACGCAATGGCAGAGACCATATCAGTGCACACGGCATCATCGCAGGCTGCACACCCGCTCAGCCCTATAGGTGCCACTCACTCTGTGAACCACGAGGCAATGCCACGTGGCGGAAGACCCGCACTGCCCGCTGGCTCAGGCCTACACTGCGGTCCAGCAGGGTGCACACCAATCCCCACCAGTCCGGACCGCCAGGATGGTGCATCATCGCAGGCTGCACACCCGCTAAGCAGTTCAGGTGCCCCTATCTCACTGCATCGCAAGACACCGTCCCGTGGTGGTGTGCCTGCCGCAGTTTATCTGTTGCCACCAAGTCTGTGCACTGCCAGCCATGGACCCTTTATGATTGAGTCCCGTGGTGCGGACGCCATCATGTCACCACCGGCACTGTGCAATGTGCTGTGGCAGGGCCCTAGGCCCTCAAGCATAAATGAGAACCACACGGAGACACCCAGTTAGAGAGTGGAAATGACGTCCAGCATGCGCACCAGGCCCTTTTTATTGGCAGGGTCACATGTCCTGTGACGGCTGTGCTGGACGGGTGTGGTGTGGGTGTAAACCAGCATGAGGGAGTGGCTGTGGCATGCATGGCATGCTGACAACTAGACCTATGAGCAGCAGATCCCTACAGGGAAGACCTGGGACATGTAGCATTGTCGTCGTCCCTTGAGCGTAAGTTGAGTGGCCTGTCCTGGCGTATGCTAGTCCAGCGTAAGGGTGTGAACAATGACCCCGGGGTGCTGGGTGTGGTTCCGTCATGGGCTGGACAAGGAAGTAACTAATGTGTGTGTCCCCGTTGTAGCGTCAGCGCCACCCATGCCGCAATCAGCAATGTGTCACCCGTGACCCAAAGCCCAGAACATGAGCAACATGGACGTAAGGGGGAATCACTGACCCTTCATTCATCCATACTTCCACACTTGAAAGATCATAGACATGACACATAGGTGTGAACATGAATGTTTATTGCATATTCAGTGGAGTTTTGAAGCTGGAGCAGTACAGGGTCATGCAAACACCACTTCAAATTGTTGGCCTGGGGAGGGCCAGCCAGAGTCCTTCAGGGAATGACAGGTACATCAGAAGAGGAGGAGTTCAGTCCGCAGTCTGATCGCTGTGTCATTGGTGACCAAACAGAATTTGGCAGTCCATGACGAGGTACAAGGTGAGTGTCGCAGAGTGCATTGGGGGACAGTGGAAGGTGATGATGCAGAGGGCAGGACCAAGCAGAAACAGGCCATATGGCGGAGATGAATGCTACCGCTTCCTTCTCACTACCAAAGCAGATTCATCTGCATCTTCGTCCTCTGCTGTTTCATGTGCCTCACATGTGGGTGGTGGTGTTCTGTCTCCAGCAATGTGTGGCAGTGACACCTCAGGGGCCGGAGGTGGAATGTGTGCTGCACTGTGTGGCATTGACATATCGGGGGAGGCCGGAGATGTGGATGGAGTGGTAGCAGCAGCATGCATCAGCGCCAGGCCTTGTGGCAGCAATACCTCTCGCTGGTGTGCAGCCGTGGCAGCTGCTGTTTCCACCCACGTCCACTCCATGTTCTCCATGAGCCTCCGCATGAGTCCCAACTCCCGGGCGATCTCGCTGGAGCCACTCTGACTAGACAGTCATTCTTATCTCAGAGTCAGGACCCTGACGATGTCAGCCATGGTTCGTTGGAGGGCATGGAGCGGACTGTTGGTGTCCGTTAGGGACTGGAGTGGTCCCTGATGGGACTTAGACACCCACGTATGGCATCTAGTTTGGCTGCCATGCGGTAGAACCCCACCTGCACCTGTTCAGCTAGCTTCTCCTGGCACCCCAACACACGGCATTGGAAGGCCATGTGTTCGTCGTGGGGACCTGGGAGGCAGCTGTATTGGTGGGGACTGCCTGCTGTGTGTTCTGTGCAGAGGGTGGGTTCTCCTCTTAGCAGCTGGGCTGCCCTGTTCCTGGAAGTGGGCTGCGGAGGCTCTCCACGAGCTGTTGGAGTGCGTCAGAGTCAAAGGTGTGGTGGTCCTCTCCATCATCAGAGAAGAGAGGTTGGGACTGCTCTGCAGGAGGTGTTGAATTTCCCTCTGCAATGTGAAGGAGAGATGCAGTTTAACATTGTGTTCACATGTAATGTCGACGCATTGTACATGTGTACATTCAGACTGAATGACAGTGTACATTGTGACTGTGGGGAGCTGCTTATATGATGCGGGACAGTGGACATTTTGACAACATCACGGATGTGTGTTTGTACTTGTACACTGTCAACTCACATTTCCCCGCGATGCCATATGTAATTGGCCAGTTTCTGCACACAAGCAGCACCATTTGTGTCCTCTGTTCTGTTGTGGACGTGTTGCGGATTGTGCCACATCGTTGTCAATGTTGATGTGCTCTGCATGTGATGTGTGTGTCGCATTTTGGGGGAATCGCCCCTGCAGCTCTGATTTGGCTGCCCCTTATCCCTTACATGCGGTGTGCCTCTGACTTCTGTGCTTATACAGTGCTGAGATGTTGCATACTTGGGTGCATTGGTCTCTTGGTGGGAGTTGGGGGTCTGGGGCATGGTGTGTCTGCAGATGTGCTATGCTTAATTGTGCATGTGTGCCATTGTTCCCATCTCCCCCCGTACCCCAATCCCTGGTCTTTACTCACCCTGTTGCTGTCATGTTGAGCAGTGTGCGGGCTTCCAACTCCTGCCACCGTCTCCCCACTGATGACTGTTGACACCATTTCCTCCATCTCATCCAGCTCCTCATGTGGTGCTGGGCTCCCACCTCCAGTCTGCACTGCTGCCTTCCGGTTGTTTGCGAGTTTCTGCTTGGTTTTGCGCTTGACATCATTCCAGCGCCTCTTGACCTCTTCCATTGTCCTCTACAGCACACCGACTGCATTCACCTTGTCCACGATGGTCTGCCATATTCCATTTTTAGTTTATAGTAACGCAGTGGAGGTGACGAACAGTAGTTGATGCTGTTCTATCAACTCTGTTATCAGGATCCTGTTTTCCTGTGGACTGAACCTTTTCTTCCTACTCTTCTTGTCCTTGCCCTTCCCTGACCCCGAAGTCCCAGGCTGGTCCTCCGGGGGGCTTGTGGGGTTCTGGTTGTCCTCTGCACTTGCTCCTGCTACCTCCATTGGGCTTCGCTGTTGTTTGGCTTTTGTGTGTGTGGTGCATTTTCCCGCATGACGCGTGGGGATTGCAGGCCTGTTGCTGGTTTTCGCTGATTTTTGTATTGCGATTGGCCTCATCGCAGCTTTTTTTGCGTTCGTATGCCGGATTTTTGCGGCGTGGCGTTGACTTTATCGCGGTCATTTGAAGCGTTATCGTGGGACTATTGCATGGTGCAGCCGTGGCAGCTGCTGTTTCCACCCACGTCCACTCCATGTTCTCCATGAGCCTCCGCATGAGTCCCAACTCCCGGGCGATCTCGCTGGAGCCACTCTGACTAGACAGTCATTCTTATCTCAGAGTCAGGACCCTGACGATGTCAGCCATGGTTCGTTGGAGGGCATGGAGCGGACTGTTGGTGTCCGTTAGGGACTGGAGTGGTCCCTGATGGGACTTAGACACCCACGTATGGCATCTAGTTTGGCTGCCATGCGGTAGAACCCCACCTGCACCTGTTCAGCTAGCTTCTCCTGGCACCCCAACACACGGCATTGGAAGGCCATGTGTTCGTCGTGGGGACCTGGGAGGCAGCTGTATTGGTGGGGACTGCCTGCTGTGTGTTCTGTGCAGAGGGTGGGTTCTCCTCTTAGCAGCTGGGCTGCCCTGTTCCTGGAAGTGGGCTGCGGAGGCTCTCCACGAGCTGTTGGAGTGCGTCAGAGTCAAAGGTGTGGTGGTCCTCTCCATCATCAGAGAAGAGAGGTTGGGACTGCTCTGCAGGAGGTGTTGAATTTCCCTCTGCAATGTGAAGGAGAGATGCAGTTTAACATTGTGTTCACATGTAATGTCGACGCATTGTACATGTGTACATTCAGACTGAATGACAGTGTACATTGTGACTGTGGGGAGCTGCTTATATGATGCGGGACAGTGGACATTTTGACAACATCACGGATGTGTGTTTGTACTTGTACACTGTCAACTCACATTTCCCCGCGATGCCATATGTAATTGGCCAGTTTCTGCACACAAGCAGCACCATTTGTGTCCTCTGTTCTGTTGTGGACGTGTTGCGGATTGTGCCACATCGTTGTCAATGTTGATGTGCTCTGCATGTGATGTGTGTGTCGCATTTTGGGGGAATCGCCCCTGCAGCTCTGATTTGGCTGCCCCTTATCCCTTACATGCGGTGTGCCTCTGACTTCTGTGCTTATACAGTGCTGAGATGTTGCATACTTGGGTGCATTGGTCTCTTGGTGGGAGTTGGGGGTCTGGGGCATGGTGTGTCTGCAGATGTGCTATGCTTAATTGTGCATGTGTGCCATTGTTCCCATCTCCCCCCGTACCCCAATCCCTGGTCTTTACTCACCCTGTTGCTGTCATGTTGAGCAGTGTGCGGGCTTCCAACTCCTGCCACCGTCTCCCCACTGATGACTGTTGACACCATTTCCTCCATCTCATCCAGCTCCTCATGTGGTGCTGGGCTCCCACCTCCAGTCTGCACTGCTGCCTTCCGGTTGTTTGCGAGTTTCTGCTTGGTTTTGCGCTTGACATCATTCCAGCGCCTCTTGACCTCTTCCATTGTCCTCTACAGCACACCGACTGCATTCACCTTGTCCACGATGGTCTGCCATATTCCATTTTTAGTTTATAGTAACGCAGTGGAGGTGACGAACAGTAGTTGATGCTGTTCTATCAACTCTGTTATCAGGATCCTGTTTTCCTGTGGACTGAACCTTTTCTTCCTACTCTTCTTGTCCTTGCCCTTCCCTGACCCCGAAGTCCCAGGCTGGTCCTCCGGGGGGCTTGTGGGGTTCTGGTTGTCCTCTGCACTTGCTCCTGCTACCTCCATTGGGCTTCGCTGTTGTTTGGCTTTTGTGTGTGTGGTGCATTTTCCCGCATGACGCGTGGGGATTGCAGGCCTGTTGCTGGTTTTCGCTGATTTTTGTATTGCGATTGGCCTCATCGCAGCTTTTTTTGCGTTCGTATGCCGGATTTTTGCGGCGTGGCGTTGACTTTATCGCGGTCATTTGAAGCGTTATCGTGGGACTATTGCATGGTGCAGCCGGGTTGAGAATTCCACGTTGACACAGAGTTATTTTCCCACGATACACTGCGATGTGAAGAGTTGCGTTAAGTTGATTTTGCGATAGTTATCACACGTTCTTGAGAATATCCCCCATAACGCGCGTAGTAGAATGTTGACTAGTATTGTCTCAAGGAGAGCAGGGCAGGGTTGGGAACCAACTCCCCTGCTGAGGAAAAGCAACCAGGAAGTGAACGACACACATCTTAAAACATGTTAAATAAAATCTGTGCTCCTGATTAGGGATCCAGGCTAGAAAGGAGCAATCATTTTCATCAATTCTTATCTATCAACAATTAATTTTTCTTTTAGTGTAGTCAGTGCAGGTTTTTTTACCTACCTTCTAAGATCTACCTGTCTAGGCATTCCAGGTAGAAGTTACACCATCAACCCTACAATCTTAATGTATTTTAATTAATATTTGAATTGTATATGTTGTATATTGTTTGTATAATTGTTGTTGTTAATGTTTTTAAACCTCACGACCTGCTCCTACTATTAACAATTAAATTAAAATGATAAAAAACTTAAACTTACAAGCTATATTAAAAAACATTAACAACAAGGATGGGACGTTAATTAATATAATTAATTAATCATTAGTTATTAATGTATTATTAGTTATTTAATTGATCATTAATTATGTAAATCATGTAAATGTTATATTATTTAAGTTATATTTTAGGTGTGGGTTGTTGAGTATGTAAGGGTATAGGATGGAAAGTTCAGTAAGCAAGAATCTATTAATAATTATTTTTTCAATTATTTTTAATTATTTAATTGAAAATTAAATATGTAAATTGTGTAAATATCATATTTTTTAGTTATATTTTAGGTGTGAGTCGTGTTTATAGGGTTATAGTGTGGGAAGTTAATTAAATATTAAATACATATTAATTATTCATTTTAATTAAAATATGCAATTGATGTATAATTATGTAATTTGTTTAATAAATATAAAGCCACAACACTTCAAACAATAGAGAAATTATTACGCTGAAAAGTATTCTCATCTATAAATCAGCAGACATCTAGTAAGAGGGAATAGGCTCAAAAAGTAATCTCTTGATAAGAGAGTTATTTTCTCAAGAAACCCAGGGCAGGATCTCCAGAATGTGACGACCTACTCTAGCAACACACACTAATATGAACACAGTGAATTATGAATTGAAACAAGTATCACATTCTCCATTCATAGCATCCAATAGGATTTCAGTAAAATCCTGGGAGTAGGTAAACTCTCCCGTTTCTCATGACTTCACAAAAAGCCACAGATATAAGCCCTTGAAAGGGTACTTAGTCCACATTTTGCGGTTCAGCCAGTTCTACCCATGAATCATCCTTCCTGTTGTCTCCTCTCCTCCTGATGAGAACATCATTATCAGTTGTCTAATACATACCAAATGCCTATTCACTAACTAACAGATGGCTTCTGGAAAATTACAGCATCTGCAGCGAAAAGAGAAAACATCTTGTGCAAAACAACATTATAATGCGAATAAATTGGCCTTTCAATGTTAACATATAAGTCAAGTCTCTGTTAACATGACATCGACAGGCTAACTTAAACCAGAACATTATTATTTCTTGGATATGCTTAGAATGCATACATATGATTACCTTTTACAAAAGGTGTTATTCATAGTACGTTTTGTTTAGCATAGACTTTTTGTAATCTATGTTTAAACGCATGCGTGTTTGTAAAATGAAGAAATTTGCTTCCTTGCCAGCTTTAATTTTATGTTGCATTGGGCTCCAAACCCATCCACTATTATGAACAGGCTTTTCAAATTGTGATACTTCAAACATAAAAATAAACAATAAACAAGGAGTGAAGGAGACAGGTTCCAGCTCCAGAAATGAACACTGTTAAATGACAGCAGTGGAAAACACGCTGCTCACTGCTGTGATCACTTCTCCAGCATGGCGTACACCATGCAAAGTACAAGTAAAACACAATTGAACAGTGTGCTATTTTCACTAACCTTTACATATGATATTTCAACTAATGGGCAGAATTCCCCAAAAATATGCACTGCTCGTTCCCTTTGCTCTTTCTTCTCACATGTTTGAAATACTTCAATTGTGAAGAGAAATGACAGTTAAAGAGAGGACACTCGTACCATGGGTCATCCTGAGTGTGAAAGCTTTTCACACTCTGGCCTGATTTCTGGTGAGGGAGGTAAAAAGACTTTCCTCATATTTTAAGTGTGAATACAGTGGGTTTAAACTTTCTTGTTTTATACCATGTACCATCATATGAGTTTGGCCAACATAGGGGCATATCAGCAACAACCGGCGATAATTATCGCTAAGCGCACTTAGCACTAGGATAATTATCGCCGGCTAGCGTGGATTTTTATCACTGAGATAGCGTGCTATTAGCAACGCTTATCTCAAAAGCGATAAAAATCCTAGCACTAACTGCCTAACGTGAGATTATCGCTGGAAACCCAGCGATAATCTCACGAAATGTGGCGTTAGCTTGTTGATAGGGCCCCACAAACTTAGCCATGATATCCACCTTCCATAGGATATCATGGCTAAGTCAGCCCTGAAGCAGGCGTAAGGAAAGTAGCGATAACAGGGGTTATCGCTACTTTTCCTGCCGCTATGCTTCATAGCGTAAGGGCTTGATGACAGGAGAAATGTCGCTTAGCAACATTTCTCCTGTCATGTCAGGAACGCCCACTTTGCATCTCATTAGAGATGCAAAGGTGGGTGTTAAGAATTTGTGCACTAATGCAAGGTTTCACGCATCAGCGTGACCTTGCTAATTAGGTGATACAATTATCGCCGCTTTTCGGCCGAAAACGGTCGCAAAAGCGGCAATAATTTTCTATCGCCGCCTTGTAAATATGCCCCAAAGTAACCTGCTAGTTGAACTGTGAATATTGGATCCATGAAGGGTACTCTCGTCATTGTTGACCTAAAGAGAGGCATAAGGGGATTAGAGGGTGTGCGTTTCTGACAAATCTTCAGAAATTCAAAGATAGGCTTTTGTTATCATTCAATAAAATATCATATAACTTATATTTATTTGGTATAGACTCAATATACTACATGCATCATACTGGATGACAAAACTATCATATCCAACACACCGACCTTACCATTATATCTCAGGAAGTCTAGTTGTCGAGATGTGGCATTCGGAATGGTAAATGTATACAATGATGTAATGGTTGGGGATGTAGTGGATGCAATATGGATGTAGGCTGATATTATCACTCAATACAGTGTTATACAACCATTTAGCTACATTTTCAATATTCACTTATCCTAAAATGTAGCTTATATATCACTATGTTTGCTTTGTTTTGCTTAGAATAGTTTTAAATGAAGAATCCCAAAATATAAATATACATGTGGAAGTGTTGGACTTCTTAGGACAAAATGTGCATGCCTCATAATCTAAATGTACCCTCCAGATTCTCTGACAAGCATGATGTAGTGTCAATACTAGCCTACCTTTGTGAATTACACCAACAAGAGGATTGGTAAGGCTCACGTCTCTTTGCTCCACTCTGCTGAATCCCAGGTTAGCTACAAAACTCTGAGCGTTAAGGAAATTCTATTTGTAATCTAAAAGTTCCTTTGACTCGCATCACTAAAATCTCATGTCATAATATGGCTTACTTTGTTCACAGGATGCCTTGTAGTCATTTTGCACCTAAATGGTATTTGTGTTCTTAAATGATCTCCACACTCATACTAATAAGATGCAATGGGTAATTTTACACCTCAATGTCCTGTAATACTGATGCACACCTTTCAAACCAAAGCGACAACTTAACATGTTCTTTCTGTAAAGAATGATTTTGTACCTAAGTATGATGCCACACTTCTAGTGATTACTTCAAGCGCACATTTTACACCTAAAATGTGTTTTACTATGAAATGTGATCTGTGCTCCTAAAAGTATTTATAAGACTCCAGCAACATGTTGACATCTACAAGAGATACATCGTTAATGTAGTACAACTATCCTGCTTTGTTTGCAACAAAGGTCATTTTGCAACTAAATGTGAAGTACATTTAAATGTGATTTGGGTACCTACACTCAAACTGACACTGTACCAGGGATGATTTTCCACCTCAATATGCTGTCAACCAAATCTGAATTCATGCTTATTCACACCATTTGCATCCACTGTAACACCATGCTGCTGCATGTTTTGCTGATTGATATTTCACATAAATATGATATCCCACTGTTGTTGATGTTTCACCAAGTATTATTTTGCATATAAAAGTGTGTGTGCACTAAAATATGATCTTAAAGCCTAAATGTATTCTTCCCATTAAGTGTCTCAATGATTATTTTGATGTAGCAGAAGTGAATTTGCATCTGAACATGATTTTGAATCTAAAAGTGATGGTGAAACTGAATGTGTTTTTGCACAGTAATTGTTTGCAAACTTCTGTTGATGTTGCATCAAAGATGATTTTGCAACTTAATGTGATCTTATTACTAAATGTATTACCACAGTTCTACTTACTTGGCTTATAAAAATGACTTTGTACCTGAATGTGATTTCGCGAATAAATGTGATTGTGCTCCAAAGGGTTTTTCACACCCAGGATCATGTTACACCAAAAGGGATTTTGCTGCTAAATATGTTACCAAACATATGTTGTTAGACCCATCGGTTTCTGACTGGCTGACTGGGGTGCATCGAAACCAGACAGAATCTACTGTCCTAGACTGGATGATTAAGTTACACTTGTCCGATAACTTGTGCTTACCCTTGGGTAGTTTGGCACAGAGCAGTCAGGCTTATCCTCAGGTCAAAGTGTAAAGTATTGGCACAACTCCACTCTTGTGACACACTGAGTACACTACAACACTGGTCCTTGTATTACACACACATTGAAATCAATATGGCAATCACATTGGATATATGCTTTACACTTATATGCATTTGTCGAACTCTCCCATTAGCAGCGGAACATATATGTACTAGTCATAGGGTATTCAATTGCCCCATTATCACCTCAGCCTCGTAAGCAACATAATCCCAAGTGCATACGTCGCTGAGGTGTTCATGATCCAAGCAATCCCTCCCACATCAAAAGTGACAGAAATATATTTGCAGACTTTTCAGAGGTATTCCACTTTACAGCTAACACATTAGCATAGAACACAACATTTCCAGTATTGCATACCCCATACAGTTGTAATGGTCAAGGAATCACAGGTTTTAACTACGTCTTGTGACCCACCCCCTTAGCCACTCAAACTACAACATCCAGGATACACATTGCACCCGCTGGTGAAACTTTTATTAGATTGTCAGGACCACCAAAAGCAGAAGGAAACAGTTTACTTGGGTTTGTCCCTCCATATTAGGCCTTCAGGCATCCAGGAGTACCTTCATGAGTGCAGGATCACTATCCCCCCATGGCAAAAGACTGACATAGGAAGCTGGTGTGCTTCCATATTGGAGACATTTTTCCCCTCAGGCAGAGGTGCAAGCTGTAGTTGCTCGAGGCAGCCAGCCATGGGTGCACACAATGCACAAGGAGACCCTTTGAGTCCAGTCATGATATTCTGAATAACAGAGTACTGTGTGGTGTGGGTCGAGGGAGAGGGAGATGGCAATCACAGATGGAGGCCACAATGTCAGGCTATGTCATCCTCCCTATCTGGAGGCAGGAGACAGTCTAGGCTTCCAGCTCAGGTCCCGCAGACTCAGCAAACATTCCCCAACACCCCTCGGACACCACACGCTACAGAGTGCGAGCTAGCACAGTTTTCTGGTTGCAAGCATGTGTCCCACGTGCTCAACTTCCTCAGCACTCCTCAAACTCCTCACATTCCAGCACCCCAGGTGGGGCACTGATCTTTATGTGATTATGGTATACATCAGGATAGTCCTTGTCCCAACCGACGATCACTTCCACCCATATCCGTTGCTCCCTGCGAGGTCCTTATAATCTTGTGGAAACAGGGAGATCCTTCTGTCCCTGGGTTTGTGTGGACAGGAAGATAGACAACTGGCCCTTGGAGAGTGCTTAGGGACCTGGACCACAACAGTTGGCGATTAGCTGCAGGCCAGCAACATCCAGGCAAAATCCCCCACTGATAGTCCTTTTCCTGGAGCACGGCTAGACCCAGGCCACCACAAGTCTGTAGATAGTACGGTTGCAGTCCCTCCTGCCCCAATGGTTCCTCTTGTCGATGTCCCAGCATCGGAGCAGCTTAGTATGGTTCCAATCCACAAAGCGTGTCTATCTCCTGAGGGCAGAGCCTCATTAGTTATACCCACAATGGCCTTTGAAGATGAGATCAGACCAAAAGGCCACCTTTTAAATGCACAGACCCTCTCTACATGTTGTCCTGTCTGCCATCTAATTGCGATTCTCATATTACCATGATTAGAGAATCTGGATTTCATTAAAGACACGGAGGCTGACATTATGCATTATGCTTTAATGCAGTCTCCAAGCAGCCGCATTACATCACAATAACAAGTATTCCGGAATAGAATATAGTAAATACATAAAGGGCATGAGTCAAGTGTAATCCGCCTCTGTAAATGCGGATAAAAGATAAAGGAACATGAAATCAACATAAAATTGAAATGTCCAAACAGCTGTAGAATGATCTTCAGGTGTACATCACGAGAAGAGACGAAGAGAAGAAGATGAAGAGTCCAAAAGTTTCGGAGTTATGAAGAATTACCTGAAAAGAGAAAGAGAGTTGAAAAGACTATTGCAAGAAATAGCAAAAAACAAGTGAGAAGAAACAATATACATTGTGAATCATAAACTAGCACTTTAAAATCTTATGCGATAAATAAACGTTTAGCGTATCAAAACTAATCAGTTGGGGAGGAGCCTAGCGCGCAACCAAGATGGCCGCATAGGCTTACGGCTCTCGAGGGCCTCCGCAACCTCCCACGTCTATCCTGACTAAATCCTGGTAAATTTGACGGGCTTTTGCTGATGCATTCGCGCTAAGGTGCCACCCGTTTTCCAAATTCAGATCGGACGCCGGGAACCCGAATGGTTGCCCTCCGAAGTTTGCGGCCTGCTATTGCCTAGGTCCCGATCTCGAGTTGGTGAGGTGCCCGGGTACGGAGTGAACAACAGCGGCATGCTGGGCTTGACTTGCCGCGTACCCCGCACTTTCACTTTCGTTTTCAAGTCTGTTTTTTGAGATCGGCTGAGGGACCTTGGTGTTTCAGAGGAGCGCGGACGGCGCAGTGTCTGGCCTGATTTTCGGGCTATACACGGACTTCCTGTCTGCGATTGCAGTGTTCGATTGAATTAGCCAACTGGTCCCTGTCCCTGGCGCTGGCAGGTGCCAACCTTGGTGGCCTCCGGACGATGGCGGCGAGACTAGACGGAGACAAGTCGAAACCCAAGTCAACCCGGAGGGGATCCTATGCTCAGGCCAACAACATGGATCGTTATGCGCAGCTAAAGGGATCCCCCAGTGGCTTGCATAAATCGCCTGAGAGGTCTAAAGAGGTCTCGGGCCCATCGTCAGAATTGACCCTGCAGGACGTCATGGGCGCCATTGAGGAGATGAAGGCTGCTGTGGGTCAGCGGTTTGATACCCTGGCGCATAAATTGGACGCGGTCCTGATCGATGTGAATTTGGTCAGGGCAGACCTGTCCAAAACCAACGAGCGGGTCGACTCCTTGTCTCAAGCGGCGTCGAGCCTAACTGTGGATGTGGCCGCCCTGCAGACGGAGGTCCGTAGGTTGCGGCTTGCCAGTGACCAGACGGATCGTCGACTTGAGGACTCTGAAAGCAGGGCTAGACGGAACAATGTTCGTATCATCGGAGTGCCAGAAAGATCGGAGGAATCTGCTGCTGATCTTTTTGTGGAGGATCTGGTGATCAATCGTCTCGCGCCCAAGGGATTGAGCAAGTTCTTTGCGGTGGAGCGGGCCCACAGGATTCCGGGTGGTGCGCCCAAAGTGGGTGCTCCCCCGCGGCCTATAATCGCCCGACTTTTTAACTTTCGGGATAGAGATGCTATCCTTCAGGCGTCGAGGGTGGCCGGGCCGCTGAAGTTTGAGAACTCCAATGTCAGCTTTTATCCGGACTTCACGCAAGCGGTCCAGAAACAGCGGCTGGGATTTCTGGGTGTCAAACGGCGCTTGAGGGACATGGAGCTGAAATATGCGATGTTATTCCCGGCGAGGTTGCGGGTTGAGTTCCAGGGTCGTTCCCACTTTTTTGACCGGTCGGAGGCGGTTGGAGACTGGTTGGATGCCCTGCCGCGGGGACAGGATTGAGACAGTCGGACGGCGGAGAGCGGACGGGATGTGGTGGAGCAGGACTAGAACTTGGTTCCTGGCGATGGACTAGACTGGCGATGTTTTGTACCTTGGCTCAATTGCACTCTAATCTGGCACATCATGCCCTTCAAATGCCTGGGGGTTGTGGGGAGCTTATTGGGGTCTTTTCCTCCTTCTGGGGTTCTTTTTGTGGTATATGTTAGGGCGACAGGCACACTGCAAGTTGGGGGGGCTGTTTGGGCTCAAGCAGGGGTGCAGGGAGGGGGGAGTTGTGGTTCTGGGACTGTGGGGGAGGGGGGTTGTTGGGGATTGTTGTTTTTTCGTTTTGCAAGGCAATGTGAAGTTTTCTGCTGACTTCTCCGGGTTGTGCTCTCCGGGATGTGGGTATCATGTGCGGGAGTGGGATGGGGGTAGGGGATTGAGAATCCTTTTGTGGAATGTGAATGGACTGGGGGACAGGATCAAGCGCGGGGTGGTGTTGCAGTTCTTGAAGCGGATCTCGCCCGACATTGTTTTCCTGCAGGAGACACATTTGATTGGGAACTCCTTCCAGGCCCTAAATAGGAGGGGCTATCGCCTTGCCGCTCACTCTGGTTTCACTTCTGGCTCTAGGGGAGTGGGCATTCTGGTTAGGGCCTCTTTCCCATTGGAAGTGGACGAGGTGCTTCACGATGATAGGGGGCGATATGTGGCACTGGTGGGGAGATGGGAGGGCAGGACTATTTCGCTCGTGGCTGTGTATGTGCCTCCGGGGTTACAGACGGCTACATTTGCTGATTTGGGGCGTTTGGTCCTGGGACTCCCTGGGGGGGGTTCTGGTGTTGGGTGGTGATTTTAATGCCGTTGTCTCCGGGTTGGAGGACCGTCACCCCCCCAGGGATCTCCCTAGGGCTCAGGCCTGGTTGGGTTTTTTTTTGGACACCTTGGGACTTGTAGATTGCTGGAGATTGATGCACCCGGGACAGGCGCAATATACCTTTCACTCGGGGGCCCATGGGAGTCTCTCGAGACTTGACTACATGCTTATGCGGTGATCCAAGCTGGGATGATTGGGGAGGTGCGTCATTTAGCCCGAGGTATTTCTGACCATTCCCCTATATGGTTGCAACTGAGGGTTGTCCCTGGGGCAGAGGGGAGAGTGGCACCCATTAGCCCCTGGTATCTTCGTAACCCTAAGATCCGCGCGGAGCTGGTCAAGTCCACTGATCACTACTTCACTGATAATGTGGGGTCGGTGTCGTCGGCCGTCTCCCTATGGGAGGCTTATAAAGTGGTGGTCAGGGGGCAGGCCTTGTCCCTTATCTCCCATACTAAGAGGTGCGAGAGGGCAGAGGTGGTTCGCCTGGAAGCTGAAATAGCTGAAATGGAGGAGGACTTGGAGCGTGGAGTTACTGATGAGAAATTGCATGTTCTCAGCCTCAAACAATCAGATTATAGAGCGCTAGTCACGGAAGCTGCTAAAGGGATGAGTAGAGAGCAGCAAGGGCGACTGTATGATGTGGGGGATAAGGCCGGAAAGCTGATTGCTTGGTTGGATAAGAAGGAGAGGGCTAGCAGGGTGGTGCCCGTCGTGGAGAGGAGGGATGGAGTGCGTGTGACTGACCCGGTTGAGATCGTTGACTGCTTCGCGGCTCATTTCCGCGGAGTATACTCTCCGGTCTCTGTGCGATCGGAGGAGGATTCTCATCGGTTGCTTAGAGACATTGCATTGCCAACCTTATCGGAGGCTGATGCAGTATTGATGGAGGCGAAGTTGTCGTCAGATGAGATCACTTTGGCCACTCGCTCGATTGCATCGGGTAAAGCGGTGGGTCCTAATGGTCTTCCCATCGAACTATATAAGTTGCGTCCCGATAAGATAGCGCCGTATCTTCGAGACATGTTTTTGGCGGCACGTGCGGCGGGCTTCCTCCCCCCTGACCAACGCCTCGCCACCATAGTTGTGATACACAAAGAGGGGAAGCCGCGAGATCGCTGCGCCTCCTATAGGCCCATTTCGCTGTTGAACGCAGAACCCAAAATTCTGGCTAAGGTGTTGGCTAACCGACTGGTTCGGGTCGTGGGCGACTTGATTCATCAGGATCAGTCCGGTTTTATACCCCATCGGAATACCGCTCTAAATTTGAGGCGGTTGCACGGCGTGCTTGCTAGAGCGGAATTCATACGTGAGCCGGCCATCTTGGCATCTTTAGATGCTACTATGGCGTTCGACACTTTGGAGTGGTCATATATTTGGGCCGTGTTGGCGAAATTTGGGTTCGGCCCTGAGTTTATTGGTTGGGTAAAATTACTATACGCTGACCCACTGGCTCAGGTGGTGGTGAATGGTAGGGTGTCAGCTCCCTTCGCACTGGGGAGAGGTACGCGGCAGGGATGTCCGCTATCACCCCTTCTCTTTGCACTTTCTTTGGAGCCTCTCGCCGCCTGGTTGCGTTGGGAGCCGTCGTTGCGAGGCATTAGATGGACGCCGGAGTTCGAAGACCGTGTCTCCCTTTACGCGGACGACATCCTTCTGTATCTCACTTCTCCCCGACAGTCGCTAATTGTATTGGTGGACGTACTGAATTCCTTTGGCCGCAACTCCGGCCTGGTCATCAACTGGGCCAAGTCGTGCGTCTACGTCCTCTCGGGGGATGCCCCCCTTCTGCCGCGGGATTGCCCAGTTCAGATTGCTACCCTGGGGTTCAAATATTTGGGAATCTTTATCTCACTGGATCCCGCGGTCCGCTATGAGCGAAACCTTCTCCCTCCCCTCCAGCGATTGAAGGCCGACGTCGCGAGATGGCGACGACTTCCGCTTTCGCCGCTCGGACGGGCGGCATTGTTTAAAATGATGTCGCTGCCTCGCTTTTTGTACGCTTTGCAAAATACTCTTGATGTCGTGCCGGCCCGTTCTTTCCGGGAGGTGGAGGGTCTTCAGCGCCAACTGTTTTGGGACGGGCGGCCGCGGATTGCTCTCGCCAAGTTGACGCTCCCTTGGTACGATGGGGGGGTCGCCCTCCCCGATATTAAACGATACTATTGGGCGTCTCAGTTGGCGGCGGTGAACCACGGGATATATGGTCCTGCCTTAAACCCGGCCTTCGAGATGGATAAATTCCTGCTCCCGGGTGGGGACTATAATAGGGCGCTGTACTCGGTGACCCCGGACACGCGGTTGACGGGACCCACGCGGGTGGCGGTACGTGTGTGGCACGCGGCGAATGCTGCGATGGGGTGGAGGGATCGCTTGACTCGGGCGACGCCGTTGTATGCCTCTGGGCGGTTGGGCTGTTTGTGGAGATCGAAAGGCTTTGAGAAATGGGATATGATTGGTATATGTAAGGTGGGTGATCTGTGGGCGAAGGGATCTTTCAAAACGTTTGAAATGCTCAAAATTGAATATAAATTAAACGATAGAGAGTACTTCCGGTATGCTCAAGTCTACCATGCGCTTTGTTCGGTTTTTCCGGACGCTGCTGCTATCCCCGAGTATTCCCCACTGGAGGATAGAGTGTTGGATGGCTACGTGGCCCGACAGCACTATTTCCCTGATTTATAAGAAACTCATTAATGATCGTGCGGACTTGCTGCTCTGTCTGAGGGAGGCGTGGACGGGCGATGGCTTGGAACTGGATGATGAGGACTGGGTATCGGCGGTGGCCTCCCCGAAAGAGGTGGCGATCCCGGCCCGCTTACGGTTTGTACAGCTGAAGATCCTTCATAGAGTGTATGTTACGGGGCCCGGTTTGCTGCGTATGGGTTATTCGATGGATGGACTGTGTAAGCGTGGATGTGGCCTGCCGGGCACTTTTCTTCATATCTTGTGGGAATGTTCGGAGGTTGTGCGATTCTGGAACGGTATCCACACCGTAATGGACGGGGTCACGCACGTTGCCCTGTTGCCAGAGGCTAGGAGGTGTTTGTTGAATGTCTGGGAACCGAATGATTGTAATGCGGCACAGACGCAGTGGGTGACCTTGGGGTACATGGTGGCTAAGCGTAACATTGCACAGTTATGGGGCTCCCCGAGGCCGCCCACGATCGAGGTATGGAAGGAGAATATGGACTGGTGTATGTTTAGGGAAAAGACGGTGTATGTGGCGAGAGGCAAGCCAGGGAAATGGACTAGGGTATGGGGTCCGTGGAATTTATATTGAGGACGTATCTGCACCCCGCCTCTGCCATTAGAGGTTGATATTGCTTTGACCCCCTAGCCACGCGTTCTGCGGGAGGGTGTGAGGTGTGTTCCATGCTTTGTTTTCCCATTGCCCCCCTCTACCGCTTCCGGACAAGAACTGCTTTGGACACTGTATGTTATTCCCCGTCCTGGGAAGAGCACGCTGCTATTTCGGACTCTCATTGCCTTGAGTGTGTTTTATATTTAATAAAAAATGAAACTGTTGTTTTCAATTGCTCCTGGCCTATGGCCACGGCCTGTTATATGTGCTTAGGAACTGCCAGGCGCTTTGCCTCTGGTTCATTTGAATGTGTGGCGTTACACTGCGGGCCCTCGGGCTCGATAGCGGCCGGCCCTGGTGGTTGTAGGCCCTTGTCTGTCTTTTATTGTGTGCTAACGGTTTCTAATAAAAAAATTTAAAAAATCAATTAAAAAAACTAATCAGTTACTCATCCAGGGACGGATGGGAGGGATAATGTCAGCCTCCGTGTCTTTAATGAAATCCAGATTCTCTAGTCATGGTAATATGAGAATTGCAATTTCATTACAAGAACGGAGGCTACATTATGCATGTTGGTAGCTTTGTAAGACTGCGTCAGACATATGCTCGATAGGCTTACCGTAGTGTCGAGCAAAAGTGCTAGCGTTTAGAACAGTCTGCTGCTTTGAGGATATCGTCTAACTTACCTCCAGACCAAAGAGATTTACTCGCCATAGCACCTCTAAGTGAGTGAGCTTTATATTTTCTTAGATCGATTCCAGCTAGAATCATGACGGTTTTAACCCATCTAGCAAAGGAGGTTGAGGTTATAGGTTTATGTGGTTTAACAAACGAAATGAGTAATTGCTTAACATTAGGTGCACGAAGGGTAGACATTCTGTAATCATATTCTCTCATACAACCAACTACACAAAGTTTAACCCCTTCAGTGCCCCGCCCTTTCCCCGCCCTGTGCCGGGCGTTACATTAACGGGCGGGGTTCATGACGAGATAGTCTCGTCATGGGCACAGCGCAACCGTGCTCCATGACGAGACTATCTCGTCATGGGCACTGAAGAGGTTAGGGTAGGAATCGAAGCGTGGGTAGAAAATAGAATCAGACATGGTTTTAGTTCTTCTATAAATCTGAAAATTAACACCAAACATGTTATAGGATCTATTAGAAATATCTAAAGCCTTAACTTCAGAAACTCTTCGACAGGAAATTAGGCATAACAGGGTCGCAAGTTTGATAGAGAGATTTTTTCTATTTAGGAGCGAATTATCCGTCCAGTTAGTAAAAAGATCTAGGATTAAATTGACGTCCCATAAAGACTCGTATTTGGGTCTGGGGGGTCTTCTTAGACGAATACTTTTCATAACCCTGTAAATGATTACATTTTTACCTACTGTTTTACCATTTACTAATGTGTGGCCAGCTGAGATAGCTGATCTATAGCAATTGATGGTTCTATAGCTGAGACCTCTTTCGAATTGTTCAACAAGAAAATTTACTATGTCTACAATAGGTGCTTCCAAGGAATCTAAGTTCCTTTCCAGGCACCAACGAAACCAGCTTCTCCATATGCTGTTGTATCTGTAGTGGGTCCCTGGGGCCCAGGACTCTCTAAAAAGAGTTGCAGCTGATGTAGAAAGGCCTGAGATTTCGTTAGATCTCCTGACACTTTCCGAGCAAGAAGGTTCAATTCCCTGTCTGGGTTAGGGAGTGACTTCCGCCATCTATGTCTGTTAGGAGATATTCTTGGCAAAGGATTAGGAAAGGGATCCTGTAGGTTAGTTCTAGAGCAGTGGGGAACCATGCTTGAGCTGGCCAAAAGGGAGTTAACAGGACGATGGAGCATTGGTCTTGTCTCACTTTCTGTAAAACCCTTTGGATCATTGCGAAGGGAGGAAAGGCGTAGGCTTTGAGTCCTTTCCAAGATTGGAGAAAGGCATTCACTGCTAGAGCACCGCGATCGGCATCCAGCTGAAATACTTGGGGAGTTGAAAGGTTAGTCTGCTCGCAAAGAGATCTATTTCTAACGGTCCCCAAATTCTGTTCAGGGAACTGAAGATAGAAAGATTCAGTTTCCAATCGCTGCGGCCTAAGAGAAACCTTGAGTTCCAGTCTGCCGAGATGTTTGACTTCCCGGGGAGATATTCTGCTTTTAGGGAGATTTTGTGTTCTAGAGAAAACATCCAGAGTTTCTTGGCTAAATTTGATAGATCCGC
The DNA here is from genome assembly GCF_964204655.1 of Triturus cristatus. NCBI lineage: Eukaryota > Metazoa > Chordata > Amphibia > Caudata > Salamandridae > Triturus > Triturus cristatus. Next base: position 1,456,106,410 of record NC_140589.1, on the reverse strand, counting down.
AGATTTGGTACCGCCCAGTCGGTTTATGTAGGCTACTGCGGAAATGTTGTCCATCTTTAAAATGACAGAGCTTCCCTGGAGAGAGTGTCTGAAGCTCATCAGGGCGTAAAGGCCTGCAGTCAATTCCAAGTAGTTTATATGATGATAAGATTCTTCTTGGGTCCAGACACCCCCTGTGTTCTGACTGAGGAGGCAAGCTCACCAGCCATGGAGACTCGCGTCCGATTCTAAAATAAATTCTGGTTTTGAACCAAAGATCGCTTTGCCATTCCAAGCGTCTAGGTTGTCGAGCCACCATTTCAGTTCCGCTTGAGCTTCTTGATCTAGGGAAATCTGATCTTCGTACCATAGGCCGGATCTTAGGGCTCTTGTTTTTAGCCTCTGTAGGGCCTGGTAATTTAGAGGTCCTGGAAAAATAGCCTGAATCGAGGAAGAGAGGAGACCGAGTAATCTGGCTAGCTCTCTTAGGGGAAGGTCTTTTTGTTTCAAAATGTGACGAATTTCCTTTCTGATTTTGGCAATCTTTTTGGAAGGGAGTAAGAGAAGACATTTGGAGGTATCTACGGTGAAGCCTAGAAACTCCAGGGACCTGGAAGGAGTGATTTTTCTTTGTTGATGATGAAGCCTAGACTTTCCAAAAGGTCTATTACCGTCTTGAGATCCTGATAAATTTGCGAAAGTTCTTGAGACATTAAGAGGATGTCGTCTAGGTAAATAATCAGACGGATGCCTCTTTCTCTTAGATAAGAAGTGATAGCCCTCATAACCTTTGTAAAGCACCAAGGTGCCGAAGAAAGGCCAAAAGGAAGGGCTTGGAATTGATATATACGATTTTTCCAGATGAACTGAAGAAAGGGTTGATGGATCTTGGCCATTGGAATTGTGAAATAGGCATCCTTTAGGTCTAATTTTACCAACCAGTCTCCTTCCAAGAGAAGGTCTCTGAGAAGATGGATTCCTTCCATTTTGAAGTGTCTGTAAATCAGAAATTTGTTCGGTTGTCTTAGACATATAACTGTTCTCCACCCCTTGTCCTTTTTCTTTACGAGGAATAGGGTGCTTATGAACCTGAGTTCTTCCATGGAAACTTCTATTATTGCTCCTTTCTGGAGCATGGAGGAGATTTCTTCTTCTATTATCTTTCGTTGTTCTAGAGAAACTGGAATGATTGAGGGGAGAGAACTTTGCGAGGGTATTTCTGAGAAGTCTATTGTAAAACCCCTGACATGGGTCTTGAGTAATTAGTTTCCATTTTTGAAAAAAGAATCTGAGTCTCCCTCCTACCATTGGGGGGAAAGAAAGGGGTGGAGGAAAGTGAAGAGCACTTACTTGGGTTGTTGTTGTTGTTGTTGAAGGAGCTTCTGCGTGATCTATAACCTCTGGAACGCATACCTCTCCCTCTTTGGGGATAGAACTGAGGATTGTTGGCTTGTTGAAAGCCTCTTCCGAATCCGCCACGTGATCTTGTAAAGGGCCTTTGGTTGAATCGGCCAGAAGAGAGGCCCCTTCTTCCGGCCCTCCCAAAAAGGTTGGGGTTGAAGACCCTTCACATGTTTTGTTGCGCCTTGTCTAGGGCAGTGAAGGTAGAAACTTATTTACCCAAGGATTTAATAAGGTCTTCGCCGAAGAGGAGTCCTATAGGGTTTTCTGAAGTTTCTTTGTCAGCCATATCGGAAAGTTTAGGATTGATCTTGGTTAAGACAACTCTCCGTCTTTCAGCGTTGAGGCTGGCATTAGCATTGCCGAGAAGAATTAAAGCCCTTTGGCTCCAGCCTCTGATCAAGTTTAGGTCGAGTGGCGTTCCATTTACATGGCTGTCCTCTGCTGCATTAATGAGCCTAGATAATGGGCCTAGAACGTCAAGGAGACGGTCTTGGCAGCCTTTAAGCGATCTTTCCATTCCTTTTCTAGGATCTCGACCAAGCTGAAAAATACATTTTATCAGTTCTGGGTCTAGGTTTGGAGTGTTCCCATGAGGCACAGGGTCAGACCGATTTGCATATGGCCATGTCTGAACTGGGGTGGCAGAGTGGGCCAAAGAACGGTGATGGATCAAACCCAGATCTGTTGACTGGGTGTGAGTGTAAGATTGGTTCTGATGCTCCGTCCATCACCACCCCCTTTTGTACTGCTTTGTTCGCCATAGGTTGGCAGGGTATGCTCAGACGTGAGTCCCTTGCTCACTTTGCCACTGGATTCAAGCAAGCCTGGCTGAAGACGGCTGAAATGCCAGAAACCGGTTCTAGGGAGCTTGTTTCCGGTCCAGGGAAGGCATGGCTTGGCAGTTCGGACTGGACTGTTCCCATGAGGCACAGGGTCAGACTGATTTGCATATGGCCATGTCTGAAGTGGGGTGGCAGAGTGGGCCAAAGAACGGTGATGGATCAAACCCAGATCTGTTGACTGGGTGTGAGTGTAAGATTGGTTCTGATGCTCCGTCCATCACCACCCCCTTTTGTACTGCTTTGTTCGCCATAGGTTGGCAGGGTATGCTCAGACGTGAGTCCCTTGCTCACTTTGCCACTGGATTCAAGCAAGCCTGGCTGAAGACGGCTGAAATGCCAGAAACCGGTCCTAGGGAGGTTGTTTCCAGTCCAGGGAAGGCATGGCTTGGCAGTTCGGGCTGGACTGTTCCCATGAGGCACAGGGTCAGACTGATTTGCATATGGCCATGTCTGAAGTGGGATGGCAGAGTGGGACAAATAACGGTGATGGATCAAACCCAGATCTGTTGACTGGGTGTGAGTGTAAGATTAGTTCTGATGCTCCGTCCATCACCACCCCCTTTTGTACTGCTTTGTTCGCCATAGGTTGGCAGAGTATGCTCAGACGTGAGTCCCTTGCTCACTTTTCCACTGGATTCAAGCAAGCCTGGCTGAAGACGACTGAAATGCCAGAAACCGGTCCTAGGGAGCTTATTTCCGGTCCAGGGAAGGCATGGCTTGGCAGTTCGGGCTGGACTGTTCCCATGAGGCACAGGGTCAGACTGATTTGCATATGGCCATGTCTGAACTGGGGTGGCAGAGTGGGCCAAAGAACGGTGATGGATCAAACCCAGATCTGTTGACTGGGTGTGAGTGTAAGATTGGTTCTGATGCTCCGTCCATCACCATCCCCTTTTGTACTGCTTTGTTCGCCATAGGTTGGCAGGGTATGCTCAGACGTGAGTCCCTTGCTCACTTTGCCACTGGATTCAAGCAAGCCTGGCTGAAGACGGCTGAAATGCCAGAAACCGGTCCTAGGGAGCTTGTTTCCGGTCCAGGGAAGGCATGGCTTGGCAGTTCGGGCTGGACTGTTCCCATGAGGCACAGGATCAGACTGATTTGCATATGGCCATGTCTGAACTGGGGTGGCAGAGTGGGCCAAAGAACGGTGATGGATCAAACCCAGATCTGTTGACTGGGTGTGAGTGTAAGATTGGTTCTGATGCTCCGTCTATCACCACCCCCTTTTGTACTGCTTTGTTCGCCATAGGTTGGCAGGGTATGCTCAGACGTGAGTCCCTTGCTCACTTTGCCACTGGATTCAAGCAAGCCTGGCTGAAGACGGCTGAAATGCCAGAAAGCGGTCCTAGGGAGCTTGTTTCCGGTCCAGGGAAGGCATGGCTTGGCAGTTCGGGCTGGACTGTTCCCATGAGGCACAGGGTCTGACTGATTTGCATATGGCCATGTCTGAAGTGGGGTGGCAGAGTGGGCCAAAGAACGGTGATGGATCAAACCCAGATCTGTTGACTGGGTGTGAGTGTAAGATTGGTTCTGATGCTCAGTCCATCACCACCCCCTTTTGTACTGCTTTGTTCGCCATAGGTTGGCAGGGTATGCTCAGACGTGAGTCCCTTGCTCACTTTGCCACTGGATTCAAGCAAGCCTGGCTGAAGACGGCTGAAATGCCAGAAACCGGTCCTAGGGAGCTTGTTTCCGGTCCAGGGAAGGCATGGCTTGGCAGTTCGGGCTGGACTATTCCCATGAGGCACAGGGTCAGACTGATTTGCATATGGCCATGTCTGAACTGGGGTGGCAGAGTGGGCCAAAGAACAGTGATGGATCAAACCCAGATCTGTTGACTGGGAGTGAGTGTAAGATTAGTTCTGATGCTCCGTCCATCACCACCCCCTTTTGTACTGCTTTGTTCGCCATAGGTTGGCAGGGTATGCTCAGACGTGAGTCCCTTGCTCACTTTGCCACTGGATTCAAGCAAGCCTGGCTGAAGACGGCTGAAATGCCAGAAACCGGTCCTAGGGAGCTTGTTTCCGGTCCAAGGAAGGCATGGCTTGGCAGTTCAGGCTGGACTGTTCCCATGAGGGACAGGGTCAGACTGATTTGCATATGGCCATGTCTGAAGTGGGGTGGCAGAGTGGGCCAAAGAACGGTGATGGATCAAACCCAGATCTGTTGACTGGGTGTGAGTGTAAGATTGGTTCTGATGCTCCGTCCATCACCACCCCCTTTTGTACTGCTTTGTTCGCCATAGGTTGGCAGGGTGTGCTCAGACGTGAGTCCCTGGCTCACTTTGCCACTGGATTCAAGCAAGCCTGGCTGAAGACGGCTGAAATGCCAGAAACCGGTCCTAGGGAGCTTGTTTCCGGTCCAGGGAAGGCATGGCTTGTCAGTTCGGGCTGGACTGTTCCCATGAGGCACAGGGTCAGACTGATTTGCATATGGCAATGTCTGAACTGGGGTGGCAGAGTGGGCCAAAGAACGGTGATGGATCAAACCCAGATCTGTTGACTGGGTGTGAGTGTAAGATTGGTCTCGATGCTCCGTCCATCACCACCCACTTTTGTACTGCTTTGTTCGCCATAGGTTGGCAGGGTATGCTCAGACGTGAGTCCCTTGCTCACTTTGCCACTGGATTCAAGCAAGCCTGGCTGAAGACGGCTGAAATGCTAGAAACCGGTCCTAGGGAGCTTGTTTCCGGTCCAGGGAAGGCATGGCTTGGCAGTTCGGGCTGGACTGTTCCCCTGAGGCACAGGGTCAGACTGTTTTGCATATGGCCATGTCTGAACTGGGGTGGCAGAGTGGGCCAAAGAACGGTGATGGATCAAACCCAGATCTGTTGACTGGGTGTGAGTGCAAGATTGGTTCTGATGCTCCGTCCATCACCACCCCCTTTTGTACTGCTTTGTTCGCCATAGGTTGGCAGGGTATGCTCAGACGTGAGTCCCTTGCTCACTTTGCCTCTGGATTCAAGCAAGCCTAGCTGAAGACGGCTGAAATGCCAGAAACCGGTCCTAGGGAGCTTGTTTCCGGTCAAGGGAAGGCATGGCTTGGCAGTTCGTGCTGGACTGTTCCCATGAGGCACAGGGTCAGACTGATTTGCATATGGCCATGTCTGAACTGGGGTGGCAGAGTGGGCCAAAGAACGGTGATGGATCAAACCCAGATCTGTTGACTGGGTGTGAGTGTAAGATTGGTTCTGATGCTCCGTCCATCACCACCCCCTTTTGTACTGCTTTGTTCGCCATAGGTTGGCAGGGTATGCTCAGACGTGAGTCCCTTGCTCACTTTGCCACTGGATTCAAGCAAGCCTGGCTGAAGAAGGCTGAAATGCCAGAAACCGGTCCTAGGGAGCTTGTTTCCGGTCCAGGGAAGGCATGGCTTGGCAGTTCAGGCTGGACTGTTCCCATGAGGCACAGGGTCAGACTGATTTGCATATGGCCATGTCTGAACTGGGGTGGCAGAGTGGGCCAAAGAACGGTGATGGATCAAACCCAGATCTGTTGACTGGCTGTGAGTGTTAGATTGGTTCTGATGCTCCGTCCATCACCACCCCCTTTTGTACTGCTTTGTTCGCCATAGGTTGGCAGGGTATGCTCAGACGTGCGTCCCTTGCTCACTTTGCCACTGGATTCAAGCAAGCCTGGCTGAAGACGGCTGAAATGCCAGAAACCGGTCATAGGGAGCTTGTTTCCGGTCCATGGAAGGCATGGCTTGGCAGTTCGGGCTGGACTGTTCCCATGAGGCACAGGGTCAGACTGATTTGCATATGGCCATGTCTGAACTGGGGTGGCAGAGTGGGCCAAAGAACGGTGATGGATCAAACCCAGATCTGTTGACTGGGTGTGAGTGTAAGATTGGTTCTGATGCTCCGTCCATCACCACCCCCTTTTGTACTGCTTTGTTCGCCATAGGTTGGCAGGGTATGCTCAGACGTGAGTCCCTGGCTCACTTTGCCACTGGATTCAAGCAAGCCTGGCTGAAGACGGCTGAAATGCCAGAAACCGGTCCTAGGGAGCTTGTTTCCGGTCCAGGGAAGGCATGGCTTGGCAGTTCGGGCTGGACTGTTCCCATGAGGCACAGGGTCAGACTGATTTGCATATGGCCATGTCTGAAGTGGGGTGGCAGAGTGGGCCAAAGAACGGTGATGGATCAAACCCAGATCTGTTGACTGGGTGTGAGTGTAAGATTGGTTCTGATGCTCCGTCCATCACCACCCACTTTTGTACTGCTTTGTTCGCCATAGGTTGGCAGGGTATGCTCAGACGTGAGTCCCTTGCTCACTTTGCCACTGGATTCAAGCAAGCCTGGCTGAAGACGGCTGAAATGCTAGAAACCGGTCCTAGGGAGCTTGTTTCCGGTCCAGGGAAGGCATGGCTTGGCAGTTCGGGCTGGACTGTTCCCCTGAGGCACAGGGTCAGACTGTTTTGCAGATGGCCATGTCTGAACTGGGGTGGCAGAGTGGGCCAAAGAACGGTGATGGATCAAACCCAGATCTGTTGACTGGGTGTGAGTGCAAGATTGGTTCTGATGCTCCGTCCATCACCACCCCCTTTTGTACTGCTTTGTTCGCCATAGGTTGGCAGGGTATGCTCAGACGTGAGTCCCTTGCTCACTTTGCCTCTGCATTCAAGCAAGCCTGGCTGAAGACGGCTGAAATGCCAGAAACCGGTCCTAGGGAGCTTGTTTCCGGTCCATGGAAGGCATGGCTTGGCAGTTCGGGCTGGACTGTTCCCCTGAGGCACAGGGTCAGACTGTTTTGCATATGGCCATGTCTGAACTGGGGTGGCAGAGTGGGCCAAAGAACGGTGATGGATCAAACCCAGATCTGTTGACTGGGTGTGAGTGCAAGATTGGTTCTGATGCTCCGTCCATCACCACCCCCTTTTGTACTGCTTTGTTCGCCATAGGTTGGCAGGGTATGCTCAGACGTGAGTCCCTTGCTCACTTTGCCACTGGATTCAAGCAAGCCTGGCTGAAGACGGCTGAAATGCCAGAAACCGGTCATAGGGAGCTTGTTCCGGTCCAGGGAAGGCATGGCTTGGCAGTTCGGGCTGGACTGTTCCCATGAGGCACAGGGTCAGACTGATTTGCATATGGCCATGTCTGAAGTGGGGTGGCAGAGTGGGCCAAAGAACGGTGATGGATCAAACCCAGATCTGTTGACTGGGTGTGAGTGTAAGATTGGTTCTGATGCTCCGTCCATCACCACCCCCTTTTGTACTGCTTTGTTCGCCATAGGTTGGCAGGGTATGCTCAGACGTGAGTCCCTTGCTCACTTTGCCACTGGATTCAAGCAAGCCTGGCTGAAGACGGCTGAAATGCCAGAAACCGGTCCTAGGGAGCTTGTTTCCGGTCCAGGGAAGGCATGGCTTGGCAGTTCGGGCTGGACTGTTCCCATGAGGCACAGGGTCAGACTGATTTGCATATGGCCATGTCTGAACTGGGGTGGCAGAGTGGGCCAAAGAACGGTGATGGATCAAACCCAGATCTGTTTACTGGGTGTGAGTGTAAGATTGGTTCTGATGCTCCGTCCATCACCACCCCCTTTTGTACTGCTTTGTTCGCCATAGGTTGGCAGGGTATGCTCAGACGTGAGTCCCTTGCTCACTTTGCCACTGGATTCAAGCAAGCCTGGCTGAAGACGGCTGAAATGCCAGAAACCGGTCCTAGGGAGCTTGTTTCCGGTCCAGGGAAGGCATGGCTTGGCAGTTCAGGCTGGACTGTTCCCATGAGGCACAGGGTCAGACTGATTTGCATATGGCCATGTCTGAACTGGGGTGGCAGAGTGGGCCAAAGAACGGTGATGGATCAAACCCAGATCTGTTGACTGGGTGTGAGTGTAAGATTGGTTCTGATGCTCCGTCCATCACCACACCCTTTTGTACTGCTTTGTTCGCCATAGGTTGGCAGGGTATGCTCAGACGTGAGTCCCTTGCTCACTTTACCACTGGATTCAAGCAAGCCTGGCTGAAGACGGCTGAAATGCCAGAAACCGGTCCTAGGGAGCTTGTTTCCGGTCCAGGGAAGGCATGGCTTGGCAGTTCGGGCTGGACTGTTCCCATGAGGCACAGGGTCAGACTGATTTGCATATGGCCATGTCTGAACTGGGGTGGCAGAGTGGGCCAAAGAACGGTGATGGATCAACCCCAGATCTGTTGACTGGGTGTGAGTGTAAGATTGGTTCTGATGCTCCGTCCATCTTCACCCCCTTTTGTACTGCTTTGTTCGCCATAGGTTGGCAGGGTATGCTCAGACGTGAGTCCCTGGCTCACTTTGCCACTGGATTTAAGCAAGCCTGGCTGAAGACGGCTGAAATGCCAGAAACCGGTCCTAGGGAGCTTGTTTCCGGTCCAGGGAAGGCATTGCTTGGCAGTTCGGGCTGGACTGTTCCCATGAGGCACAGGGTCAGACTGATTTACATATGGTCATGTCTGAACTGGGGTGGCAGAGTGGGCCAAAGAACGGTGATGGATCAAACCCAGATCTGTTGACTGGGTGTGAGTGTAAGATTGGTTCTGATGCTCCGTCCATCACCACCCCCTTTTGTACTGCTTTGTTCGCCATAGGTTGGCAGGGTATGCTCAGACGTGAGTCCCTTGCTCACTTTGCCACTGGATTCAACCAAGCCTGGCTGAAGACGGCTGAAATGCCAGAAACCGGTCCTAGGGAGCTTGTTTCCGGTCCAGGGAAGGCATGGCTTGGCAGTTCAGGCTGGACTGTTCCCATGAGGCACAGGGTCAGACTGATTTGCATATGGCAATGTCTGAACTGGGGTGTCAGAGTGGGCCAAAGAACGGTGATGGATCAAACCCAGATCTGTTGACTGGGTGTGAAAGTAAGATTGGTTCTGATGCTCCGTCCATCACCACCCCCTTTTGTACTGCTTTGTTCGCCATAGGTTGGCAGGGTATGCTCAAACGTGAGTCCCTTGCTCACTTTGCCACTGGATTCAAGCAAGCCTTGCTGAAGACGGCTGAAATGCCAGAAACTAGTCCTAGGGAGCTTGTTTCCGGTCCAGGGAAGGCATGGCTTGGCAGTTTGGGCTGGACTGTTCCCCTGAGGCACAGGGTCAGACTGTTTTGCATATGGCCATATCTGAACTGGGGTGGCAGAGTGGGCCAAAGAACGGTGATGGATCAAACCCAGATCTGTTGACTGGGTGTGAGTGTAAGATTGGTTCTGATGCTCCATCCATCACCACCCCCTTTTGTACTGCTTTGTTCGCCATAGGTTGGCAGGGTATGCTCAGACGTGAGTCCCTTGCTCACTTTGCCACTGGATTCAAGCAAGCCTGGCTGAAGACGGCTGAAATGCCAGAAACCGGTCCTAGGGAGCTTGTTTCCGGTCCAGGGAAGGCATGGCTTGGCAGTTCAGGCTGGACTGTTCCCATGAGGCACAGGGTCAGACTGATTTGCATATGGCAATGTCTGAACTGGGGTGTCAGAGTGGGCCAAAGAACGGTGATGGATCAAACCCAGATCTGTTGACTGGGTGTGAATGTAAGATTGGTTCTGATGCTCCGTCCATCACCACCCCCTTTTGTACTGCTTTGTTCGCCATAGGTTGGCAGGGTATGCTCAGACGTGAGTCCCTTGCTCACTTTGCCACTGGATTCAAGCAAGCCTTGCTGAAGACGGCTGAAATGCCAGAAACCAGTCCTAGGGAGCTTGTTTCCGGTCCAGGGAAGGCATGGCTTGGCAGTTCGGGCTGGACTGTTCCCCTGAGGCACAGGGTCAGACTGTTTTGCATATGGCCATATCTGAACTGGGGTGGCAGAGTGGGCCAAAGAACGGTGATGGATCAAACCCAGATCTGTTGACTGGGTGTGAGTGTAAGATTGGTTCTGATGCTCCGTCCATCACCACCCCCTTTTGTACTGCTTTGTTCGCCATAGGTTGGCAGGGTATGCTCAGACGTGAGTCCCTGGCTCACTTTGCCACTGGATTCAAGCAAGCCTGGCTGAAGACGGCTGAAATGCCAGAAACCAGTCCTAGGGAGCTTGTTTCCGGTCCAGGGAAGGCATGGCTTGGCAGTTCGGGCTGGACTGTTCCCCTGAGGCACAGGGTCAGACTGTTTTGCATATGGCCATATCTGAACTGGGGTGGCAGAGTGGGCCAAAGAACGGTGATGGATCAAACCCAGATCTGTTGACTGGGTGTGAGTGTAAGATTGGTTCTGATGCTCCGTCCATCACCACCCCCTTTTGTACTGCTTTGTTCGCCATAGGTTGGCAGGGTATGCTCAGACGTGAGTCCCTTGCTCACTTTGCCACTGGATTCAAGCAAGCCTGGCTGAAGACGGCTGAAATGCCAGAAACCGGTCCTAGGGAGCTTGTTTCCGGTCCAGGGAAGGCATGGCTTGGCAGTTCAGGCTGGACTGTTCCCATGAGGCACAGGGTCAGACTGATTTGCATATGGCAATGTCTGAACTGGGGTGTCAGAGTGGGCCAAAGAACGGTGATGGATCAAACCCAGATCTGTTGACTGGGTGTGAATGTAAGATTGGTTCTGATGCTCCGTCCATCACCACCCCCTTTTGTACTGCTTTGTTCGCCATAGGTTGGCAGGGTATGCTCAGACGTGAGTCCCTTGCTCACTTTGCCACTGGATTCAAGCAAGCCTTGCTGAAGACGGCTGAAATGCCAGAAACCAGTCCTAGGGAGCTTGTTTCCGGTCCAGGGAAGGCATGGCTTGGCAGTTCGGGCTGGACTGTTCCCCTGAGGCACAGGGTCAGACTGTTTTGCATATGGCCATATCTGAACTGGGGTGGCAGAGTGGGCCAAAGAACGGTGATGGATCAAACCCAGATCTGTTGACTGGGTGTGAGTGTAAGATTGGTTCTGATGCTCCGTCCATCACCACCCCCTTTTGTACTGCTTTGTTCGCCATAGGATGGCAGGGTATGCTCAGACGTGAGTCCCTGGCTCACTTTGCCACTGGATTCAAGCAAGCCTGGCTGAAGACGGCTGAAATGCCAGAAACCGGTCCTAGGGAGCTTGTTTCCGGTCCAGGGAAGGCATTGCTTGGCAGTTCGGGCTGGACTGTTCCCATGAGGCACAGGGTCAGACTGATTTACATATGGCCATGTCTGAACTGGGGTGGCAGAGTGGGCCAAAGAACGGTGATGGATCAAACCCAGATCTGTTGACTGGCTGTGAGTGTAAGATTGGTTCTGATGCTCCGTCTATCACCACCCCCTTTTGTACTGCTTTGTTCGCCATAGGTTGGCAGGGTATGCTCAGACGTGAGTCCCTTGATCACTTTGCCACTGGATTCAAGCAAGCCTGGCTGAAGACGGCTGAAATGCCAGAAAGCGGTCCTAGGGAGCTTGTTTCCGGTCCAGGGAAGGCATGGCTTGGCAGTTCGGGCTGGACTGTTCCCATGAGGCACAGGGTCTGACTGATTTGCATATGGCCATGTCTGAAGTGGGGTGGCAGAGTGGGCCAAAGAACGGTGATGGATCAAACCCAGATCTGTTGACTGGGTGTGAGTGTAAGATTGGTTCTGATGCTCAGTCCATCACCACCCCCTTTTGTACTGCTTTGTTCGCCATAGGTTGGCAGGGTATGCTCAGACGTGAGTCCCTTGCTCACTTTGCCACTGGATTCAAGCAAGCCTGGCTAAAGACAGCTGAAATGCCAGAAACCGGTCCTAGGGAGCTTGTTTCCGGTCCAGGGAAGGCATGGCTTGGCAGTTCGGGCTGGACTGTTCCCATGAGGCACAGGGTCAGACTGATTTGCATATGGCCATGTCTGAACTGGGGTGGCAGAGTGGGCCAAAGAACGGTGATGGATCAAACCCAGATCTGTTGACTGGGAGTGAGTGTAAGATTAGTTCTGATGCTCCGTCCATCACCACCCCCTTTTGTACTGCTTTGTTCGCCATAGGTTGGCAGGGTATGCTCAGACGTGAGTCCCTTGCTCACTTTGCCTCTGGATTCAAGCAAGCCTAGCTGAAGACGGCTGAAATGCCAGAAACCGGTCCTAGGGAGCTTGTTTCCGGTCAAGGGAAGGCATGGCTTGGCAGTTCGTGCTGGACTGTTCCCATGAGGCACAGGGTCAGACTGATTTGCATATGGCCATGTCTGAACTGGGGTGGCAGAGTGGGCCAAAGAACGGTGATGGATCAAACCCAGATCTGTTGACTGGGTGTGAGTGTAAGATTGGTTCTGATGCTCCGTCCATCACCACCCCCTTTTGTACTGCTTTGTTCGCCATAGGTTGGCAGGGTATGCTCAGACGTGAGTCCCTTGCTCACTTTGCCACTGGATTCAAGCAAGCCTGGCTGAAGACGGCTGAAATGCCAGAAACCGGTCATAGGGAGCTTGTTTCCGGTCCATGGAAGGCATGGCTTGGCAGTTCGGGCTGGACTGTTCCCATGAGGCACAGGGTCAGACTGATTTGCATATGGCCATGTCTGAACTGGGGTGGCAGAGTGGGCCAAAGAACGGTGATGGATCAACCCCAGATCTGTTGACTGGGTGTGAGTGTAAGATTGGTTCTGATGCTCCGTCCATCACCACCCACTTTTGTACTGCTTTGTTCGCCATAGGTTGGCAGGGTATGCTCAGATGTGAGTCCCTTGCTCACTTTGCCACTGGATTCAAGCAAGCCTGGCTGAAGACGGCTGAAATGCTAGAAACCGGTCCTAGGGAGCTTGTTTCCGGTCCAGGGAAGGCATGGCTTGGCAGTTCGGGCTGGACTGTTCCCCTGAGGCACAGGGTCAGACTGTTTTGCATATGGCCATGTCTGAACTGGGGTGGCAGAGTGGGCCAAAGAACGGTGATGGATCAAACCCAGATCTGTTGACTGGGTGTGAGTGCAAGATTGGTTCTGATGCTCCGTCCATCACCACCCCCTTTTGTACTGCTTTGTTCGCCATAGGTTGGCAGGGTATGCTCAGACGTGAGTCCCTTGCTCACTTTGCCTCTGGATTCAAGCAAGCCTGGCTGAAGACGGCTGAAATGCCAGAAACCCGTCCTAGGGAGCTTGTTTCCGGTCCAGGGAAGGCATGGCTTGGCAGTTCGGGCTGGACTGTTCCCCTGAGGCACAGGGTCAGACTGTTTTGCATATGGCCATGTCTGAACTGGGGTGGCAGAGTGGGCCAAAGAACGGTGATGGATCAAACCCAGATCTGTTGACTGGGTGTGAGTGCAAGATTGGTTCTGATGCTCCGTCCATCACCACCCCCTTTTGTACTGCTTTGTTCGCCATAGGTTGGCAGGGTATGCTCAGACGTGAGTCCCTTGCTCACTTTGCCACTGGATTCAAGCAAGCCTGGCTGAAGACGGCTGAAATGCCAGAAACCGGTCATAGGGAGTTTGTTCCGGTCCAGGGAAGGCATGGCTTGGCAGTTCGGGCTGGACTGTTCCCATGAGGCACAGGGTCAGACTGATTTGCATATGGCCATGTCTGAAGTGGGGTGGCAGAGTGGGCCAAAGAACGGTGATGGATCAAACCCAGATCTGTTGACTGGGTGTGAGTGTAAGATTGGTTCTGATGCTCCGTCCATCACCACCCCCTTTTGTACTGCTTTGTTCGCCATAGGTTGGCAGGGTATGCTCAGACGTGAGTCCCTTGCTCACTTTGCCACTGGATTCAAGCAAGCCTGGCTGAAGACGGCTGAAATGCCAGAAACCGGTCCTAGGGAGCTTGTTTCCGGTCCAGGGAAGGCATGGCTTGGCAGTTCGGGCTGGACTGTTCCCATGAGGCACAGGGTCAGACTGATTTGCATATGGCCATGTCTGAACTGGGGTGGCAGAGTGGGCCAAAGAACGGTGATGGATCAAACCCAGATCTGTTTACTGGGTGTGAGTGTAAGATTGGTTCTGATGCTCCGTCCATCACCACCCCCTTTTGTACTGCTTTGTTCGCCATAGGTTGGCAGGGTATGCTCAGACGTGAGTCCCTTGCTCACTTTGCCACTGGATTCAAGCAAGCCTGGCTGAAGACGGCTGAAATGCCAGAAACCGGTCCTAGGGAGCTTGTTTCCGGTCCAGGGAAGGCATGGCTTGGCAGTTCAGGCTGGACTGTTCCCATGAGGCACAGGGTCAGACTGATTTGCATATGGCCATGTCTGAACTGGGGTGGCAGAGTGGGCCAAAGAACGGTGATGGATCAAACCCAGATCTGTTGACTGGGTGTGAGTGTAAGATTGGTTCTGATGCTCCGTCCATCACCACACCCTTTTGTACTGCTTTGTTCGCCATAGGTTGGCAGGGTATGCTCAGACGTGAGTCCCTTGCTCACTTTACCACTGGATTCAAGCAAGCCTGGCTGAAGACGGCTGAAATGCCAGAAACCGGTCCTAGGGAGCTTGTTTCCGGTCCAGGGAAGGCATTGCTTGGCAGTTCGGGCTGGACTGTTCCCATGAGGCACAGGGTCAGACTGATTTACATATGGTCATGTCTGAACTGGGGTGGCAGAGTGGGCCAAAGAACGGTGATGGATCAAACCCAGATCTGTTGACTGGGTGTGAGTGTAAGATTGGTTCTGATGCTCCGTCCATCACCACCCCCTTTTGTACTGCTTTGTTCGCCATAGGTTGGCAGGGTATGCTCAGACGTGAGTCCCTTGCTCACTTTGCCACTGGATTCAAGCAAGCCTTGCTGAAGACGGCTGAAATGCCAGAAACCAGTCCTAGGGAGCTTGTTTCCGGTCCAGGGAAGGCATGGCTTGGCAGTTCGGGCTGGACTGTTCCCCTGAGGCACAGGGTCAGACTGTTTTGCATATGGCCATATCTGAACTGGGGTGGCAGAGTGGGCCAAAGAACGGTGATGGATCAAACCCAGATCTGTTGACTGGCTGTGAGTGTAAGATTGGTTCTGATGCTCCGTCCATCACCACCCCCTTTTGTACTGCTTTGTTCGCCATAGGTTGGCAGGGTATGCTCAGACGTGAGTCCCTTGCTCACTTTGCCACTGGATTCAAGCAAGCCTGGCTGAAGACGGCTGAAATGCCAGAAACCGGTCCTAGGGAGCTTGTTTCCGGTCCAGGGAAGGCATGGCTTGGCAGTTCAGGCTGGACTGTTCCCATGAGGCACAGGGTCAGACTGATTTGCATATGGCAATGTCTGAACTGGGGTGTCAGAGTGGGCCAAAGAACGGTGATGGATCAAACCCAGATCTGTTGACTGGGTGTGAATGTAAGATTGGTTCTGATGCTCCGTCCATCACCACCCCCTTTTGTACTGCTTTGTTCGCCATAGGTTGGCAGGGTATGCTCAGACGTGAGTCCCTTGCTCACTTTGCCACTGGATTCAAGCAAGCCTTGCTGAAGACGGCTGAAATGCCAGAAACCAGTCCTAGGGAGCTTGTTTCCGGTCCAGGGAAGGCATGGCTTGGCAGTTCGGGCTGGACTGTTCCCCTGAGGCACAGGGTCAGACTGTTTTGCATATGGCCATATCTGAACTGGGGTGGCAGAGTGGGCCAAAGAACGGTGATGGATCAAACCCAGATCTGTTGACTGGGTGTGAGTGTAAGATTGGTTCTGATGCTCCGTCCATCACCACCCCCTTTTGTACTGCTTTGTTCGCCATAGGTTGGCAGGGTATGCTCAGACGTGAGTCCCTGGCTCACTTTGCCACTGGATTCAAGCAAGCCTGGCTGAAGACGGCTGAAATGCCAGAAACCAGTCCTAGGGAGCTTGTTTCCGGTCCAGGGAAGGCATGGCTTGGCAGTTCAGGCTGGACTGTTCCCATGAGGCACAGGGTCAGACTGATTTGCATATGGCAATGTCTGAACTGGGGTGTCAGAGTGGGCCAAAGAACGGTGATGGATCAAACCCAGATCTGTTGACTGGGTGTGAATGTAAGATTGGTTCTGATGCTCCGTCCATCACCACCCCCTTTTGTACTGCTTTGTTCGCCATAGGTTGGCAGGGTATGCTCAGACGTGAGTCCCTTGCTCACTTTGCCACTGGATTCAAGCAAGCCTTGCTGAAGACGGCTGAAATGCCAGAAACCAGTCCTAGGGAGCTTGTTTCCGGTCCAGGGAAGGCATGGCTTGGCAGTTCGGTCTGGACTGTTCCCCTGAGGCACGGGGTCAGACTGTTTTGCATATGGCCATATCTGAACTGGGGTGGCAGAGTGGGCCAAAGAACGGTGATGGATCAAACCCAGATCTGTTGACTGGGTGTGAGTGTAAGATTGGTTCTGATGCTCCGTCCATCACCACCCCCTTTTGTACTGCTTTGTTCGCCATAGGTTGGCAGGGTATGCTCAGACGTGAGTCCCTGGCTCACTTTGCCACTGGATTCAAGCAAGCCTGGCTGAAGACGGCTGAAATGCCAGAAACCGGTCCTAGGGAGCTTGTTTCCGGTCCAGGGAAGGCATTGCTTGGCAGTTCGGGCTGGACTGTTCCCATGAGGCACAGGGTCAGACTGATTTACATATGGCCATGTCTGAACTGGGGTGGCAGAGTGGCCCAAAGAACGGTGATGGATCAAACCCAGATCTGTTGACTGGCTGTGAGTGTAAGATTGGTTCTGATGCTCCGTCCATCACCACCCCCTTTTGTACTGCTTTGTTCGCCATAGGTTGGCAGGGTATGCTCAGACGTGAGTCCCTTGCTCACTTTGCCACTGGATTCAAGCAAGCCTGGCTGAAGACGGCTGAAATGCCAGAAACCGGTCCTAGGGAGCTTGTTTCCGGTCCAGGGAAGGCATGGCTTGGCAGTTCAGGCTGGACTGTTCCCATGAGGCACAGGGTCAGACTGATTTGCATATGGCAATGTCTGAACTGGGGTGGCAGAGTGGGCCAAAGAACGGTGATGGATCAAACCCAGATCTGTTGACTGGGTGTGAGTGTAAGATTGGTTCTGATGCTCCGTCTATCACCACCCCCTTTTGTACTGCTTTGTTCGCCATAGGTTGGCAGGGTATGCTCAGACGTGAGTCCCTTGCTCACTTTGCCACTGGATTCAAGCAAGCCTGGCTGAAGACGGCTGAAATGCCAGAAAGCGGTCCTAGGGAGCTTGTTTCCGGTCCAGGGAAGGCATGGCTTGGCAGTTCGGGCTGGACTGTTCCCATGAGGCACAGGGTCTGACTGATTTGCATATGGCCATGTCTGAAGTGGGGTGGCAGAGTGGGCCAAAGAACGGTGATGGATCAAACCCAGATCTGTTGACTGGGTGTGAGTGTAAGATTGGCTCTGATGCTCAGTCCATCACCACCCCCTTTTGTACTGCTTTGTTCGCCATAGGTTGGCAGGGTATGCTCAGACGTGAGTCCCTTGCTCACTTTGCCACTGGATTCAAGCAAGCCTGGCTGAAGACGGCTGAAATGCCAGAAACCGGTCCTAGGGAGCTTGTTTCCGGTCCAAGGAAGGCATGGCTTGGCAGTTCAGGCTGGACTGTTCCCATGAGGGACAGGGTCAGACTGATTTGCATATGGCCATGTCTGAAGTGGGGTGGCAGAGTGGGCCAAAGAACGGTGATGGATCAAACCCAGATCTGTTGACTGGGTGTGAGTGTAAGATTGGTTCTGATGCTCCGTCCATCACCACCCCCTTTTGTACTGCTTTGTTCGCCATAGGTTGGCAGGGTGTGCTCAGACGTGAGTCCCTGGCTCACTTTGCCACTGGATTCAAGCAAGCCTGGCTGAAGACGGCTGAAATGCCAGAAACCGGTCCTAGGGAGCTTGTTTCCGGTCCAGGGAAGGCATGGCTTGTCAGTTCGGGCTGGAGTGTTCCCATGAGGCACAGGGTCAGACTGATTTGCATATGGCAATGTCTGAACTGGGGTGGCAGAGTGGGCCAAAGAACGGTGATGGATCAAACCCAGATCTGTTGACTGGGTGTGAGTGTAAGATTGGTTCTGATGCTCCGTCCATCACCACCCACTTTTGTACTGCTTTGTTCGCCATAGGTTGGCAGGGTATGCTCAGACGTGAGTCCCTTGCTCACTTTGCCACTGGATTCAAGCAAGCCTGGCTGAAGACGGCTGAAATGCAAGAAACCGGTCCTAGGGAGCTTGTTTCCGGTCCAGGGAAGGCATGGCTTGGCAGTTCGGGCTGGACTGTTCCCCTGAGGCACAGGGTCAGACTGTTTTGCATATGGCCATGTCTGAACTGGGGTGGCAGAGTGGGCCAAAGAACGGTGATGGATCAAACCCAGATCTGTTGACTGGGTGTGATTGCAAGATTGGTTCTGATGCTCCGTCCATCACCACCCCCTTTTGTACTGCTTTGTTCGCCATAGGTTGGCAGGGTATGCTCAGACGTGAGTCCCTTGCTCACTTTGCCTCTGGATTCAAGCAAGCCTGGCTGAAGACGGCTGAAATGCCAGAAACCGGTCCTAGGGAGCTTGTTTCCGGTCAAGGGAAGGCATGGCTTGGCAGTTCGTGCTGGACTGTTCCCATGAGGCACAGGGTCAGACTGATTTGCATATGGCCATGTCTGAACTGGGGTGTCAGAGTGGGCCAAAGAACGGTGATGGATCAAACCCAGATCTGTTGACTGGGTGTGAATGTAAGATTGGTTCTGATGCTCCGTCCATCACCACCCCCTTTTGTACTGCTTTGTTCGCCATAGGTTGGCAGGGTATGCTCAGACGTGAGTCCCTTGCTCACTTTGCCACTGGATTCAAGCAAGCCTTGCTGAAGACGGCTGAAATGCCAGAAACCAGTCCTAGGGAGCTTGTTTCCGGTCCAGGGAAGGCATGGCTTGGCAGTTCGGTCTGGACTGTTCCCCTGAGGCACGGGGTCAGACTGTTTTGCATATGGCCATATCTGAACTGGGGTGGCAGAGTGGGCCAAAGAACGGTGATGGATCAAACCCAGATCTGTTGACTGGGTGTGAGTGTAAGATTGGTTCTGATGCTCCGTCCATCACCACCCCCTTTTGTACTGCTTTGTTCGCCATAGGTTGGCAGGGTATGCTCAGACGTGAGTCCCTGGCTCACTTTGCCACTGGATTCAAGCAAGCCTGGCTGAAGACGGCTGAAATGCCAGAAACCGGTCCTAGGGAGCTTGTTTCCGGTCCAGGGAAGGCATTGCTTGGCAGTTCGGGCTGGACTGTTCCCATGAGGCACAGGGTCAGACTGATTTACATATGGCCATGTCTGAACTGGGGTGGCAGAGTGGCCCAAAGAACGGTGATGGATCAAACCCAGATCTGTTGACTGGCTGTGAGTGTAAGATTGGTTCTGATGCTCCGTCCATCACCACCCCCTTTTGTACTGCTTTGTTCGCCATAGGTTGGCAGGGTATGCTCAGACGTGAGTCCCTTGCTCACTTTGCCACTGGATTCAAGCAAGCCTGGCTGAAGACGGCTGAAATGCCAGAAACCGGTCCTAGGGAGCTTGTTTCCGGTCCAGGGAAGGCATGGCTTGGCAGTTCAGGCTGGACTGTTCCCATGAGGCACAGGGTCAGACTGATTTGCATATGGCAATGTCTGAACTGGGGTGGCAGAGTGGGCCAAAGAACGGTGATGGATCAAACCCAGATCTGTTGACTGGGTGTGAGTGTAAGATTGGTTCTGATGCTCCGTCTATCACCACCCCCTTTTGTACTGCTTTGTTCGCCATAGGTTGGCAGGGTATGCTCAGACGTGAGTCCCTTGCTCACTTTGCCACTGGATTCAAGCAAGCCTGGCTGAAGACGGCTGAAATGCCAGAAAGCGGTCCTAGGGAGCTTGTTTCCGGTCCAGGGAAGGCATGGCTTGGCAGTTCGGGCTGGACTGTTCCCATGAGGCACAGGGTCTGACTGATTTGCATATGGCCATGTCTGAAGTGGGGTGGCAGAGTGGGCCAAAGAACGGTGATGGATCAAACCCAGATCTGTTGACTGGGTGTGAGTGTAAGATTGGCTCTGATGCTCAGTCCATCACCACCCCCTTTTGTACTGCTTTGTTCGCCATAGGTTGGCAGGGTATGCTCAGACGTGAGTCCTTTGCTCACTTTGCCACTGGATTCAAGCAAGCCTGGCTGAAGACGGCTGAAATGCCAGAAACCGGTCCTAGGGAGCTTGTTTCCGGTCCAAGGAAGGCATGGCTTGGCAGTTCAGGCTGGACTGTTCCCATGAGGGACAGGGTCAGACTGATTTGCATATGGCCATGTCTGAAGTGGGGTGGCAGAGTGGGCCAAAGAACGGTGATGGATCAAACCCAGATCTGTTGACTGGGTGTGAGTGTAAGATTGGTTCTGATGCTCCGTCCATCACCACCCCCTTTTGTACTGCTTTGTTCGCCATAGGTTGGCAGGGTGTGCTCAGACGTGAGTCCCTGGCTCACTTTGCCACTGGATTCAAGCAAGCCTGGCTGAAGACGGCTGAAATGCCAGAAACCGGTCCTAGGGAGCTTGTTTCCGGTCCAGGGAAGGCATGGCTTGTCAGTTCGGGCTGGAGTGTTCCCATGAGGCACAGGGTCAGACTGATTTGCATATGGCAATGTCTGAACTGGGGTGGCAGAGTGGGCCAAAGAACGGTGATGGATCAAACCCAGATCTGTTGACTGGGTGTGAGTGTAAGATTGGTTCTGATGCTCCGTCCATCACCACCCACTTTTGTACTGCTTTGTTCGCCATAGGTTGGCAGGGTATGCTCAGACGTGAGTCCCTTGCTCACTTTGCCACTGGATTCAAGCAAGCCTGGCTGAAGACGGCTGAAATGCAAGAAACCGGTCCTAGGGAGCTTGTTTCCGGTCCAGGGAAGGCATGGCTTGGCAGTTCGGGCTGGACTGTTCCCCTGAGGCACAGGGTCAGACTGTTTTGCATATGGCCATGTCTGAACTGGGGTGGCAGAGTGGGCCAAAGAACGGTGATGGATCAAACCCAGATCTGTTGACTGGGTGTGATTGCAAGATTGGTTCTGATGCTCCGTCCATCACCACCCCCTTTTGTACTGCTTTGTTCGCCATAGGTTGGCAGGGTATGCTCAGACGTGAGTCCCTTGCTCACTTTGCCTCTGGATTCAAGCAAGCCTGGCTGAAGACGGCTGAAATGCCAGAAACCGGTCCTAGGGAGCTTGTTTCCGGTCAAGGGAAGGCATGGCTTGGCAGTTCGTGCTGGACTGTTCCCATGAGGCACAGGGTCAGACTGATTTGCATATGGCCATGTCTGAACTGGGGTGGCAGAGTGGGCCAAAGAACGGTGATGGATCAAACCCAGATCTGTTGACTGGGTGTGAGTGTAAGATTGGTTCTGATGCTCCGTCCATCACCACCCCCTTTTGTACTGCTTTGTTCGCCATAGGTTGGCAGGGTATGCTCAGACGTGAGTCCCTTGCTCACTTTGCCACTGGATTCAAGCAAGCCTGGCTGAAGAAGGCTGAAATGCCAGAAACCGGTCCTAGGGAGCTTGTTTCCGGTCCAGGGAAGGCATGGCTTGGCAGTTCAGGCTGGACTGTTCCCATGAGGCACAGGGTCAGACTGATTTGCATATGGCCATGTCTGAACTGGGGTGGCAGAGTGGGCCAAAGAACGGTGATGGATCAAACCCAGATCTGTTGACTGGCTCTGAGTGTTAGATTGGTTCTGATGCTCCGTCCATCACCACCCCCTTTTGTACTGCTTTGTTCGCCATAGGTTGGCAGGGTATGCTCAGACGTGAGTCCCTTGCTCACTTTGCCACTGGATTCAAGCTAGGCCTGGGCGAAGCACTATGCTACGCTCGCGTAGTTTGCGAAGTTCGCGCTACTTCGCACTACGCGAACTGCACGTAGCACGGTGCGAACACGCGTAGCGTAGTGTTGCGTAGTGCTGCGGTCATTTTTTGCTTGCTCGCGGTCCTCAACGTCAAGTTGGCGACCGCGAGCAAGCAAAATGACATCCTGGTGAGACTTTTTCCTTGTTCGCGATCGCGAGCATGGAAAATAAACCTCCCGGCGAGATTCCCAACGCGAGAAGGTCAGGTTTCTCATTGCGAGGGGTCGCGTATGCTCGCGACCGCTCGCGATGAGAAACTACCAGTTCGCGTTGAGAAAGCTGCAGCTCGAGTAAAAATCTACTCGAGCAGCAGAAAACTACAGCTCGCACTGTGCAAGATGCCATTTTCAATGATTGCACAGTGCCGGTTGCTTGTCCGCACTGTGCAATCATTGAAAACAACATCTTGCACAGTGCGAACATGTTACTTCGCAGTTCGCGAAGTGCTACGCGTAGCTCGCGTAGTGCGAACTTCACTTTGCGTAGCTTCGCGAAGTGCTACTTCGCGAACTACGCCCACCCTTAATTCAAGCAAGCCTGGCTGAAGACGGCTGAAATGCTAGAAACCGGTCCTAGGGAGCTTGTTTCCGGTCCAGGGAAGGCATGGCTTGGCAGTTCGGGCTGGACTGTCCCCTGAGGCACAGGGTCAGACTGTTTTGCATATGGCCATGTCTGAACTAGGGTGGCAGAGTGGGCCAAAGAACGGTGATGGATCAAACCCAGATCTGTTGACTGGGTGTGAGTGCAAGATTGGTTCTGATGCTCCGTCCATCACCACCCCCTTTTGTACTGCTTTGTTCGCCATAGGTTGGCAGGGTATGCTCAGACGTGAGTCCCTTGCTCACTTTGCCTCTGGATTCAAGCAAGCCTGGCTGAAGACGGCTGAAATGCCAGAAACCGGTCCTAGCGAGCTTGTTTCCGGTCCAGGGAAGGCATGGCTTGGCAGTTCGGGCTGGACTGTTCCCCTGAGGCACAGGGTCAGACTGTTTTGCATATGGCCATGTCTGAACTGGGGTGGCAGAGTGGGCCAAAGAACGTTGATGGATCAAACCCAGATCTGTTGACTGGGTGTGAGTGCAAGATTGGTTCTGATGCTCCGTCCATCACCACCCCCTTTTGTACTGCTTTGTTCGCCATAGGTTGGCAGGGTATGCTCAGACGTGAGTCCCTTGCTCACTTTGCCACTGGATTCAAGCAAGCCTGGCTGAAGACGGCTGAAATGCCAGAAACCGGTCATAGGGAGCTTGTTCCGTTCCAGGGAAGGCATGGCTTGGCAGTTCGGGCTGGACTGTTCCCATGAGGCACAGGGTCAGACTGATTTGCATATGGCCATGTCTGAAGTGGGGTGGCAGAGTGGCCCAAAGAACGGTGATGGATCAAACCCAGATCTGTTGACTGGGTGTGAGTGTAAGATTGGTTCTGATGCTCCGTCCATCACCACCCCCTTTTGTACTGCTTTGTTCGCCATAGGTTGGCAGGGTATGCTCAGACGTGAGTCCCTTGCTCACTTTGCCACTGGATTCAAGCAAGCCTGGCTGAAGACGGCTGAAATGCCAGAAACCGGTCCTAGGGAGCTTGTTTCCGGTCCAGGGAAGGCATGGCTTGGCAGTTCAGGCTGGACTGTTCCCATGAGGCACAGGGTCAGACTGATTTGCATATGGCCATGTCTGAACTGGGGTGGCAGAGTGGGCCAAAGAACGGCGATGGATCAAACCCATATCTGTTGACTGGGTGTGAGTGTAAGATTGGTTCTGATGCTCCGTCCATCACCACCCCCTTTTGTACTGCTTTGTTCGCCATAGGTTGGCAGGGTATGCTCAGACGTGAGTCCCTTGCTCACTTTACCACTGGATTCAAGCAAGCCTGGCTGAAGACGGCTGAAATGCCAGAAACCGGTCCTAGGGAGCTTGTTTCCGGTCCAGGGAAGGCATGGCTTGGCAGTTCGGGCTGGACTGTTCCCATGAGGCACAGGGTCAGACTGATTTGCATATGGCCATGTCTGAACTGGGGTGGCAGAGTGGGCCAAAGAACGGTGATGGATCAACCCCAGATCTGTTGACTGGGTGTGAGTGTAAGATTGGTTCTGATGCTCCGTCCATCTTCACCCCCTTTTGTACTGCTTTGTTCGCCATAGGTTGGCAGGGTATGCTCAGACGTGAGTCCCTGGCTCACTTTGCCACTGGATTTAAGCAAGCCTGGCTGAAGACGGCTGAAATGCCAGAAACCGGTCCTAGGGAGCTTGTTTCCGGTCCAGGGAAGGCATTGCTTGGCAGTTCGGGCTGGACTGTTCCCATGAGGCACAGGGTCAGACTGATTTACATATGGTCATGTCTGAACTGGGGTGGCAGAGTGGGCCAAAGAACGGTGATGGATCAAACCCAGATCTGTTGACTGGGTGTGAGTGTAAGATTGGTTCTGATGCTCTGTCCATCACCACCCCCTTTTGTACTGCTTTGTTCGCCATAGGTTGGCAGGGTATGCTCAGACGTGAGTCCCTTGCTCACTTTGCCACTGGATTCAAGCAAGCCTGGCTGAAGACGGCTGAAATGCCAGAAACCGGTCCTAGGGAGCTTGTTTCCGGTCCAGGGAAGGCATGGCTTGGCAGTTCAGGCTGGACTGTTCCCATGAGGCACAGGGTCAGACTGATTTGCATATGGCAATGTCTGAACTGGGGTGGCAGAGTGGGCCAAAGAACGGTGATGGATCAAACCCAGATCTGTTGACTGGGTGTGAATGTAAGATTGGTTCTGATGTTCCGTCCATCACCACCCCCTTTTGTACTGCTTTGTTCGCCATAGGTTGGCAGGGTATGCTCAGACGTGAGTCCCTTGCTCACTTTGCCACTGGATTCAAGCAAGCCTTGCTGAAGACGGCTGAAATGCCAGAAACCAGTCCTAGGGAGCTTGTTTCCGGTCCAGGGAAGGCATGGCTTGGCAGTTCGGGCTGGACTGTTCCCCTGAGGCACAGGGTCAGACTGTTTTGCATATGGCCATATCTGAACTGGGGTGGCAGAGTGGGCCAAAGAACGGTGATGGATCAAACCCAGATCTGTTGACTGGCTGTGAGTGTAAGATTGGTTCTGATGCTCCGTCCATCACCACCCCCTTTTGTACTGCTTTGTTCGCCATAGGTTGGCAGGGTATGCTCAGACGTGAGTCCCTTGCTCACTTTGCCACTGGATTCAAGCAAGCCTGGCTGAAGACGGCTGAAATGCCAGAAACCGGTCCTAGGGAGCTTGTTTCCGGTCCAGGGAAGGCATGCCTTGGCAGTTCAGGCTGGACTGTTCCCATGAGGCACAGGGTCAGACTGATTTGCATATGGCAATGTCTGAACTGGGGTGGCAGAGTGGGCCAAAGAACGGTGATGGATCAAACCCAGATCTGTTGACTGGGTGTGAGTGTAAGATTGGTTCTGATGCTCCGTCCATCACCACCCCCTTTTGTACTGCTTTGTTCGCCATAGGTTGGCAGGGTATGCTCAGACGTGAGTCCCTTGCTCACTTTGCCACTGGATTCAAGCAAGCCTGGCTGAAGACTGCTGAAATGCCAGAAACCAGTCCTAGGGAGCTTGTTTCCGGTCCAGTGAAGGCATGGCTTGGCAGTTCGGGCTGGACTGTTCCCCTGAGGCACAGGGTCAGACTGTTTTGCATATGGCCATGTCTGAACTGGGGTGGCAGAGTGGCCAAAGAACGGTGATGGATCAAACCCAGATCTGTTGACTGGGTGTGAGTGCAAGATTGGTTCTGATGCTCCGTCCATCACCACCCCCTTTTGTACTGCTTTGTTCGCCATAGGTTGGCAGGGCATGCTCAGACGTGAGTCCCTTGCTCACTTTGCCACTGGATTCAAGCAAGCCTGGCTGAAGATGGCTGAAGTGCCAGAAACCGGTCCTAGGGAGCTTGTTTCCGGTCCAGGGAAGGCATGGCTTGGCAGTTCGGGCTGGACTGTTCCCATGATGCACAGGGTCAGACTGATTTGCATATGGCCATGTCTGAAGTGGGGTGGCAGAGTGGGCCAAAGATTGGTGATGGATCAAACCCAGATCTGTTGACTGGGGGTGAGTGTAAGATTGGTTCTGATGCTCCGTCCATCACCACCCCCTTTTGTACTGGTTTGTTCGCCATAGGTTGGCAGGGTATGCTCAGACGTGAGTCCCTTGCTCACTTTGCCACTGGATTCAAGCAAGCCTGGCTGAAGACGGCTGAAATGCCAGAAACTGGTCTTATGGAGCTTGTTTCCGGTCCAGGGAAGGCATGGCTTGGCAGTTCGGGCTGGACTGTTCCCATGAGGCACAGGGTCAGACTGATTTGCATATGGCCATGTCTGAACTGGGGTGGCAGAGTGGGCCAAAGAACGGGGATGGATCAAACCAAGATCTGTTGACTGGGTGTGAGTGTAAGATTGGTTCTGATGCTCCGTCCATCACCACCCCCTTTTGTACAGCTATGTTTGGAGTTTGGCATGTTTTGTTTTGAATGGAGGGTCTAGAGCATTCTGCTCTAAGGATATTGTGAGTATGGGGTTCTAATGGATATCTGAGCTATTTATTAATAAATTTGGCCACGTGTTCTTGAGGGTACCATTCTGAACTTCTAGAATGTTTAAGATTTTAAGGTGAGAACATTTCTTCACCTAGAGGATTGATAATAATATCCTTGGAAGATGATGCGGGATCATCAATGTTAAAAAGGTCTTGGTCATCGTCCTCATCTAAGTCCAGAATGTATTCATCAGGGGTATCAGAGGCATTGTCGTCATTCAGATTGATAAATTTATTGTCTCCCATTAAGTCATGAGCACTCAGATGTTTTGTGCCGCTGTGGACACCCGGATATTTTGTGCCACTGGGGACACCTGAATATGTTGTTCCGCTAGGGACACCTAGGGAGAATGAGGTGCGTTGACCTCCGTTAAAAGGTGAGGTGCTAGGACCTCCAAAATTAGTCGAGGTGCAAGGACCTCCCAAGGTGCTCTTAGGGGTTAACCTTTCTATGTTATTGTTTTTTTTCAATCTTTTACCCCTGGAAGTATTAATATCATTGTTAAGGATCTCATGTATTGTTTCAGCCTCTGAAGGGAGAGATCTCTTAGAGGACATGACTTTATTTATAGTGTCAATCATACAGCTTTTCATCTCTAAATGTAAGAGTTTTTTAAAAGCTTCATGCTCAATATTGGCTGTAGGGGCAGAGCCATCATCTGAATCTGAATCAGACATGATGAAGAAGGGGAGAAAGAGGCTAGTATTAGAAAATGAGAGTTAAGTATCACTTCAAAGTAATGTTATAGGTAATTAATAGCCTCAGAATTAGATTTAACCCTTCTTTTTTTTTTTTTTGTATTGAAGGTTTATAAAATATAATATTAGCCCCTTTTTTTTTTAAATAAGACTGTGACTTGCCTAAAAATAAGCAGGAGCAGTAGTAGAAGCAGAAGCAGCTGATCGGGAGCCGAACGGGTAACTGACGTTAAAACTCCCGATCAGCTGCTTGCACGCGTTGCCATGAGACTGAAACATGTGCTTCAAGCGAGAGAGAATGCTCCGATTGTAAACAAACCAAATCGAGGAAGGTACCTTGGCAACGCAAGTGCGCGACGTCGCGGTTGCCAAGGATCGCTCCTCGAAAGTCAGACACTGCTCGTCGGCTCGAGGAGAGACGGAGCGAGCATCATTACGGGGCGATAATTGAATCAAATAAAAATTTTAAAACTCGTTATCTCGTAAGATAAGCAAATCGTAAGTTAAATCTCGTCTAGTGAGGCGAGAGGGGGGTTACTGAATAAATAAAATGAAGGGTGAGAGCAAGGAGAAAAAACATCGAAAATATACGACGAGTAAGGCATTTTTAAGGATACTTACCAAACCTGAAAAAGAGAGGTTAGCCAAATAAATTGTCATAAATAAATATGAAGAATACAACATTAATGACTAGAGGGGCATTTCCATAAATTGGAAATCGGTGTGGAGGAATGAAATAGGGGGGAGGGTGGGGAATTCACCCATATTAAATGTAAGCATGTATAATACATTAATAAAAGGTTAAAGTAGGGGTAAACTAGACCACTTATCTGCTCAGAGCTGCATTTAAAAGAGGCAGATTACACTTGGCTCATGCACTTTATGTATTTACTATATTCTATTCTGGAATACTTGTTATTGTGATGTAATGCGGCTGCTTGGAGACTGCATTAAAGGATAATGCATAATGTAGCCTCCGTTCTTGTAGTGAAATCTTGGGAGACTTAATCAATATCTTTAATGGGGCCAAGACCCTGACCCTTAAAATGAAGGTGCCAATTCCACCTTCTCATATCCGTCCAAAGGAAGTCCCTCAGAGTCAGAGGTCTGCAGTTTCCCTTGAGCCCATAGTTTATGGACTTTGATCAGGAATGCACAGATGTAGCTGCTCCCCCAGTACCCAGATGGGGATTGAAGACATGCTGACATGCACACAGAGCCACGAGCACAGAAAAGCACACTTTTCCCAAGTGGCATTTCCACATTAGTAGTGTTGAATCCACTACTGGAGAGTATTTGTCATTACTAACTCATCAATTTCAAACACTATACTGCTACTTTTCTGCACATAGGAAATGCTGCTCAATAGCCTTTCCACTGGTCCCCCATTTTAATCAATGGAAGAAGCAGGCCCCACCATACCGAGCACACCATCCTGTGCCATTCACTACCAGTGCATGTAGCGCACATGTGCTCATGCCCTGCCTCTGCCTGACACCCTACCCTGCCCCAGGGAGTATTCTGATGTAGTGAGAGACATGCAGAACCTTGGCGTGTATATTTGTAAGTGCCAAGCTGATTCACAGTATCCTGCACACACAGGCCTCGCCATGGCAAACCTGTGACACATTTGGAGAGCTGCCTCCATGGGTGACACAACCAATGGTGCAAGCCTACAGAGGAGCATTTGAGTTACATGCCCTAGGTATATGTCTTACCCCTAGACAAGGGACTTACAGCTAAGTCAAATAAGACAATCATGTATGCACCAATCACCAGTATGTATATGACAAGCACAGTGCGTTGGTACTTATTAGCAGTGTCAAAGCACTCAAAGTCCAAAGGCTAGCACAAAGATCAGCGGAAAACCAGGAGGGACAAAAGCAAAAAATAGAGGGAAAGCACTCTAAAAAGAGCCATTTCCAACAGATGCGATATCATATTGTTGCACCCTTTTACACCTAAGCTGACATCTAACTTCAGCTTTTTCTCACTGTGCTGATTAAAACCCCAGAGCTATATATATTACAGCCTCAAACTGAACCTGCTACTCATCAATAGCCTACATGCTTTTCATATGATCTTAATATGGCCACTAACCCTAAATCATAGTGAGCGTGCGTTCATATTATACTGTAGGATGCAAGTATCCACACCATAGAGATCCTGTTCCACTCTGGTCTATCTAGAGCTGCCCTATGATAACACAAACATTGACTTCTGACAGCTACCGAAAAAACCTTAATCAGTGACAAATACCATAGTTTCACACTGAAATCCAGTAAAACTCACCTACTCATGTTTATGATGGGTATATTGTCCTGAACTGAAGTGTCAAAGAGCACAACATTCTGTAAACAGGAAAAGCTACTATCTTAGGTTGCCATACCCAGAAACGTGAACAACACACCTACCTGTTTTAAAATGAGAAGTTCATGATCCATTCGTCTGATATCAATCTTTATATCCGCACCACATTTTTTTGATAACATGAAGGCCCATCAAATGTGTGATTGTACACGTCATACTTCATTAATGCCACTCATTGTTGACCAAAGTTCAAATATTTTATTCACTCCCCAAAACGAACTGCTTGGCATCAAACGTGGCTGGATTGCCTGGTGTAAATGATAAAACCGGCCAGCCTTCAGCTAGCCACCACTTTTTGCCCCCATTTGCAGTGCTGGATGCTATAGAAATTGATCTGAGAGTGTGCTGGGTCCCTCTAACCAGTGCTCTTTCCCTCAAACCGTAAATGTGAATTGATACACCCAATCGGCATGTAATTTTACACCCCTGTAAGGCCCTACTATATAGTACCAGTGGTACCCCGGGCAGGGATATAAAATGGATACCAGGGCTGCAGCACTTATTGTGCCACCCTGAGTGACCAGAGTAAAATCAATATATACAGGTCTGCCATGTCAGCACTGGGCAAGCATCCTGCCTGCTTGAGTTGATTCTGCACACACCATGTGTGACAGGGTCACCTCACTGCATTTAATATAAGTCAGTCACCCCTAAGGTAGACCTCCTATAGCCCAGGAGGCAGGGTGCTTTATGTTTTCTGTGTGGAAGTATATGTGCAAGCATATACTGCCCTGTGGTAGCATTCTAAATGTAATTATAAAGCAAGTGACCAGCAGTCCATAAGGTAACATGGGCTGACAAAAGGACATTACCTATATGTCTAGCTCAATGATGACCAAGTCGATTTCTTTCGAGTTTGATTCAAGCACAGTGCTTTTTAACCCTGACATGATGGTGGTGTCGAGATTAACCAATCAAGCACCCAGGTGGCACTTTAGCTAGTGCACACTTGGTTTAACCAGTGTCCTAGTTCTTAGGTGCGTTTATTGGACGCTTTGCCGCCAAGACAGAAGTCTGACCTCTTGCTGGGGACTGTGTGCCACTCTCAGAGGTCAGTGACAAAGGACCTGTGTGAGCAGGAGGTGACACCTCTGTCCTCACAGAATGGCTCGTGAATTACACTGGTGAGGCAGTGAGCGTCAAAGACTTCACTGGCACCACTGGACAAAGGAACTGTCCCCAACTTGAGAACAAAGCCTCCCCCTGCCTCAGGCACTGTTTTTCACGGGCAGGCATGACATTAGCAATGCTGGAAGGCGTCCACCTCCACAACGCTGACCACACTCATAGGGGCAGGCAGCTGAGGTGCACAACTGAGGATGGTTTTGACCATCTTGAATTTAGTTTAGAAATCCGGTTCTGACTAGATTTAGTGACATACACCCATAGGATATTGTCACTACTGGGGCAGATTAGCCGCAGGACTAGATACACAATGGCTACTATTCCTCACACTGACTAACACCCCCTAAATCCAGTATTTAAGAGATGCACCCCAGACAATGAACCTTAGATTCAGCATGATATCAAGAAGAGACCTGGGTCCACAACAGAGCAGGACTGCACAAAAGGAAAGGTGCAAAGTAGTGCACCTGTGACAGCAACCCTACACCAGCTGGACTACAACTCGCCCATGACCAGAGACAAGTTCCAAAGGGAGGTGAACCCATCTGCAACCTACAGACTTCATATTAACTCCTTAGGACTAGAGGTACTAGTCCCCTGCTGTCAGCAGGCACAAACTGCAAAGTCCACAAACTTAAAGCCTTGCACCCCGAACACCTGGTGTGGCCATTCAAAGTCCTTGTGCAGGTGTTTACTGGTAACTGTAGTCCCAATCATAAGCGAGGCTCGACTTTCTACAATGTTCCCCTGGTCCTCTGGATAAAGATTTTCTCAACCGTAGTGCTTGAAGGTACCAATGTTTGTTGGTGGTCAGTGTGACTACTACCTGCTTTCTTTAGCACTTCAAGAGAACACATTCATCTCCTTGAACAATCAACCACTCCTGTGGCTCCATCCTTAAGATTTTGCATTTGTGTTTGTTCCCTCATGGCACTCCTACCAGCTCCCCTGGCTCTAGATCCAGCTCAGCACCACAGGTAGCCAAGATCACCTCTGCACCTGAGTCCCCCAAACAGGTAGATTGGATCTGTCTGGAGACTCCTGGTCTAGGGACAGCTCCTTGCTTTACTTCCAAAGGGTTTTGCTCAACTCACCTCGCAAGTACCTTTTCGCTAAGGTAACCATTTCAACTCCGCGAGTCTGATTGACATCTCCGTTTGCCAGCTGAGTGCACCTCTGCACATCGCTTTCTTGAGTCAGGTAAAATTGTGCTAGTTGTTGTCAACTGTTCTAAAGACTCGGGAGACCTTAACTCTGAGTGGATTCCGTTGAACTCACCCTCTAAAGTATTGATGGAATATATGTGTTTTTTCCTTTGACCGCAACGTTGTCACAATGCCAAGTATTGATTTATTTATTGCTTGAAAACTGATAACTCCGGTTATACTGTATGTATTGATTTTGTTTTGGTGTCTAACAATATATAAAATCAGAGCTATTTAAAAAAAAATTGGTGTTGAATTTCTCTTGTGTCGTGTCAACTACTTACCGTCCATGTTGGTGATGTGAAATGCTTAACACATATTCTTCTAATTAGCCTGTCTGCTCTTTGCCACTCTACCAGGACTGAGAGAGGGTGCACTAAGAAAGTACCCAGGGTCCATCTTTGTGTATTGTGCTACTATTACATACTAAGGCACCCCTGCCATACCACATAATACTTTCACCTTGCAACAGATACAAAGACCACAAATAGCATTATCCTTCTCTCTCCCACAAACCATTCTATGGGAATCCTCAGTGGAAAAGCTTAGCATGCTGCCATCTTCCTATACCCTTATCATTTACTTGACAACACAAATGCAAATAACATATAACAAAAAATAACATAAAAACAACACCACAACATTAAATTAGATATCATAATGTTAATGAGAATTTAGGGATGTCACCTCCTCAACTGATATGTTGACTAGAAATACCCTTAGCATGAATAGTTTAGCCAGCCTAAATTCACTCTGAATTCTTATTGCTGGAGTAGTGATGGGAGCTATCATTTTACAAAACTTGGCCCATGTGCTCCCTTGACTCTCACACCTTGTACCTCCTTTTAATTGCCACATGTTATGACAGGTATCTCTTTGCGCAAACGGTTGTGTAGTTCTTATAATTAAACATTCCTTTTCATTATATAATACTATGATCACTTATGGGTGTCCACTTTGTTTCCATGGCATTTCATTAGCCTCTACATGGACTCACCTTCCCAGGTTCCTACTGGAATACCTATATTGCTTCATTTACAGACATTCCATCGAGTAAGTTGTTTTTATTTATTTATTTTTGTTTTTGTTTATGCACTTAACATTTTCCATTTAGATATTTACTGCTGTGCCGTGCATACATTGTCCCCTTCTGTGGTTGTCCATGTTCAATTTGCTTGCTAGCACAACCAAAATCACAACATAAGATTTATTTTTGGTGTTAATCCAAGCATGTTTAGTGAATACAGACCTTGCTCACAAGTTGACTGGTAAGGGGTAAGGTATTTACCATACCCAACATTTAAAACTTTCCATTCTGAATTTTGGCAAAACAAGTGGGAACGTACATGCTATATTCTGTGTGTATTTCCTTTTTCATTCTGTATTTTTCCCTAATCATTTTTGGCATGTGTTACCTGTCAAAATATGCCAGTATAAAATGCTAGACGTGAAACTAGTACATGTCCACATTTATTTAATTGATAAACATATAGTGATACTCTGAAAATGCGTGGGGTAGAAAAAGAAGTAAAGGGCTATGCTGATTATGAAAAAGGTAAAAATAGAGTTTTAAGAATACGTTTTGTTTTGCCCAGGACACAGTTGTACATTCTTGTTTGAATATAATACTCAGGGTGCTTGCTGCACTCCGTACCACAGTATGGTCTTCTTATGGCTAGGGTTGGGAGTAACTGGCGTAATTCTCCCCTGCGTAATTACTGCAAAATTACTCGTAATTATTCGTAATTGTGTGAGAAGAGTAGTCCAGCATTTAGCAATATTTTCTTGAAGCAAAATGCACCCTCACATCTAAAATGTGCCAGAGAATGAATTTTGTGCTCGGAAAATAACACTAAATGCTACAGGACACAAAGCAGCTGGTTGCGCTTTCTTAATTTGTTGTTCCTGTGCTTCTGCTGGAGGAGTTTTGCCTCAAATTACTCTTAACTACTCAAGCTGATGTAATTTGCTGATTTCAGTAATTTCTCCAATTAATCTGGCGTAACTAAACTTTCTCTCACGCCTACTTTTGGCTACAAAGTGAAAACCAAAAACAACAGAGTGAAAATCCAAAACAGTCATTGGTAAACCCAATAGGTTTGGCTGCTAAATAAGTAAAAGTGCATCTTCACTGTAAATTGGGGTGTGTGTTTCTGTGGACGGGTGAGTAACAGAAAGTCACACAGAGACAATAGTTAGAGGAATGCGTGAGAGAATGAGTGGATGAATGGGTGACCGACTGGTCACATGCCTAGTTAATGTATGCATCAATGTATGGAAGAATGGATGAATGTGTGAGTGTGTTTTTCATTTATAGTTATATTTGTAAACACTAAAACAACACTGATACACTTATGCAATCCTTGGATTCATCATTTTAAATTACAGGAATCAGTGTATTTCTCTATGATCAAGAGAGGACTGATAGAGATTAGTATGGAGGTCTTAGGGCTGGGACTAAGAATCCTAAAGAGAGAATCCGGCATAACCCTACATTGGCCATTTTGGAACACTCGGACACAATGCTTTGTGCTTTTGAGTTCACTCTAAAGCATAGGAAGTTTTGGATTGATAGGTAATGATTGTGCAGGAAGTTTCTTATGACAGGTTCATGGATATCACCAATCGCTACGGGCTAATGCTATTAAGTACTGCTCCACTTCGAAGAACAAATGCTGCTGAAACAGAAAAGAACGGGAAATACCATTTGAAGCTGAATTCTTGACATCCTAGGAAAGGAATGTGGGGTACCAGACTCTAGCTTAACCATGAATATCTGTCTCAAAAAGCTATTCTTAAAGGTAAGCACAAATAGCATCTAGTTGCTGCCCATAAGGACAATTGGAACTCAGGACACACCCAGGAGTGCCAGCTACCAAGGATTACTTAATCTTAAGGCTATGAGGGAAGGTCCGAAGGAAAAGTGTTTGCTGCAACATCATGGAGAAAAATAGCAAATCTACTTGGACTTTGACTTGTGGCTATGGTACCAAATGAAGTAGATGAAAGCCTGTCTCCCCGGGAACCAAGGAAATGTCCCTGAAAGCTTAGGAACTATTGAAGTATTAGGTGACAAGTTTTACAATGTTTTATAAAGTAGATACATCAAGATTATTTGGCTTTCTGAGAATGGGTACAAAGTGTAAAGTCTACTCAAAAATATATTTTGTCAGTGATCAAATTTTCCAGGTGTACCCTGCTTGGAGCTTTGTACTGCAAAGTTTGAGACTACCTAGGGCTAATGATAGAAGGGTATCTGATCTTGTGGAAGCTCTATTCCTCTATGGCATCCAGCCTTGCCTCACAGAAGGATTTTAAGCCCTGAAAAAGATTTTAAGTCTGATGGTAAGTTTTGGAAAATGGCCCTCTTTGAAGGGTCACCCCAAATTGTTTGCCTTCCTCCTCCTATTTTTGCTGAATTATTTTTGTTGGCCTTAGGACTCTGGACACCTCACTACAGCTAGCCAGTCCTAAAGTACATGTGCCCTCTTCCCTAAACATGATAACATTGTTGTATACACAATTGACATATTTAGTTTACTTGTAAGTCCCTTGTAAAGTGGTACACCATATACCCAGGGCCTGTCACCTAAATGCTACCAGTGGACCTGCAGCACTGAGTGTGCCACCCACACAAGTAGCCTTTCAAACCTGTTTCAGGCCTGCCATTGCAAGTCCTGTGTGTGCGGTTTACTGCCACTTTGACTTGGCATTTAAAACAACTTGTCAGGTCATAAACTCCCTTTTTATTACACATCAGACTTCTCTAAGGTAAGCCCTAAGTAGCCCATAGGGCAGGGTGCGATGCAGGGAAACAACCATTACATTCAGTCATTACAACGCACTACCTTTACAACACAGCTGTTACAATGCAGCTGCCTTTACATCGCATGCCATTACAACGCATTCCATTACAACACGTCACTGCAATGCATGCCATTACAACGCATTATAAAGCAAGTAATGGGGATTTTTTAGTTTTAGGGTGGGTATGGGTTTTGGGGTACATGGGGATATTATTTTTACCCCTACACTATCCAAAGCTTACCCTACTGTTGCACTCACTGGAGTGGGAATAGTAATTTTTACCCCTACACTATCCAACACTTACCCACTGTTGCCCCAAAAGTATTATGCATTGTAATGGTATGCGTTATAATGGTATGCGTTGTAATGGTATGTGTTGTAATGGTAGTTTCTAAAAATGCGTTGTAATGGCATGCGTTGTAAAATCATGCATTGTAATGGTAGTTGTGATGTAAAAACTGCGTTATACAGGCATGCATTGTGATTGTTTGCGTTGTAACTTCATATATACGCTATGCAAGTAAAATGTAGGACATATGCTGTTAACCCCTTGAATGCCCATGACGAGCTGGACTCGTCATGGCACACAGTTCTCGTGTGCCCATGACGAGTCCAGCTCGTCATGAGGGATTCCCTTTAATTAAAAATAGCCTCGGGATCTGGGGAAGAGCTTCCCCAGCTCCCGAGGCCCCCCCCCTTGCTTTCCGTGTAATGACGATCGGCACGCACGTCGCGCCAACATCATTACACTGAAACTGAAACGGAAATGAGCCAAGAGGCTCATTTCAGTTTCACTTTCTACATGCTCAGGGGGCTATCTCAGCCCCCTGAACACGTAGAAAGACGAGAGAGGTATCGATGGAAAGGGGCGAATCTCCCCTTTCCAATGGTACCCCTTTCCAGTGGATCCCACAGGAGGATGATCCCCAAGCAGGGATCCACCCACTAGACACCAGGGAGGTGGGAGCGGCCCCTTGGGCAAGGGCCTTTGCTCCCCCTATATAAAATTGGCACCATTGAGTCTTTTTGCCCCCCCTGGGGGGAAGATGGGGGCAGTAGCCCTCAATCTGCCACCCCGGGGGGGCAAAAAGCCCACTAGACACCAGGGAATTGTTTTAAAAATAAAAATAGGGGTGGGGATTGCCCAAAATGGGCCGGCCCATGCTCCCACCCCCCCCCCAATTACTACAGTCTTTCTGCCCCCCCGGGGGCAGATGGGGCATTGGCCCCTAATCTGCCCCTTCGGGGGGGGGCAGAAAGCCCACTAAACACCAGGGATTTGTTTTTAGAAGGTTTCTTTTAGGGTGGAGGCTGCCCAAAATGGGCACGGCTATGCCCCCACCCACCCACCACCATTACAGCCTTTCTGCCCCCCCGGGGGGCAGATGGGGCTTTGGCCCCTAATCTGCCCCTTCGGGGGGGGCAGAAAGCCCACTTGATGCTAGGGATTTTTTTCACGCAATTTTTTTTAGTGTGATGAATTTTATTTAGGGTGGAGGCTGCCCGAAACGGGCATGCCAATGCCCCCACCCCTGCCACCATTACAGCCTTTCTGCCCCCCCTGGGGGGCAGATGGGGCAGTAGCCACCAATCTGCCCCCGCCAGAGGGGCAGAAAGCCCACTATCCACCAGGGATTTTTTTTGCACAATTGTTTTTAGGGGGTGGACTGCCCGAAACGGGCACGCCAATGCCCCCACCCTCTCCCCCACAAAAATGACAGTCTTTCTGCCCCCCAGGAGGCAGATGGGAGCTGTAGCCCCCAATCTGGCCCCCCCGGGGGGCGCAGAAAGCCCACTAGAAACCATGGATTTTTTTGTTTTATTAGTGTAGGGGTAGGGGCTCCCCGAAATTGGCATGACAATGCCCCCACCCCACCCCCAGAGAAATTCCAGTCTTTTCCACATTTTTGTGTAGGAAATTTGTGTCAGCCCAGTGATGCCACAACTTTCCCACACAAAAATGTGTGAAAAAGGTGATTTTTTCAGCTAAATCTGAGGTTTGCAGGGCATTCTGGGTAAGGAAACGTTGGGGGATCCACGCAAGCCATACCTCCCTGGAATCCCCCGGGTGTCTAGTTTTCAGAAATGTGTGGGTTTGGTAGGTTACCCTTGGTGGCTGTCGAGCACCAGGCCAAAAACCCAAGTGACCCCCCTTGCAAAACCAGGTCGTTTTGAGATAGGCAATTTTCATGTCGCCTCACTACGTTGTGGGCCCTTGCCTGTCGCGGGTACTTGGGCCTCCCACACAAGTGAGGCACCGTTTTTATTGGGAGACCCGGGGGAACGCTGGGTGGTAGGAAATTTGTGTCAGCCCGGCGATGCCACAGCTTTCCCACACAAAAATGTGTTAAAAAGGTGATTTCTTCAGCTAAATTTGAGGTTTGCAGGGCATTCTGGGTAAGGAAACGTTGGGGGATCCACGCAAGCCATACCTCCTTGGAATCCCCCGGGTGTCTAGTTTTCAGAAATGTGTGGGTTTAGTAGGTTTCCCTAGGTGCCGGCAGAGCTAGGGTTCAAAAACTACAGCTAGGCACTTTGCCCAAAAAAGTTCATTTTTCACTGCGAAATTGAGGTGTGTCCACGATGGGGAACATGGGGTGGGTGGAAATTTGTGGACCCACGCAGATTCCAGAACTTTCCACCAGAGAAATGTGGAGAAAATGTGGTTTTTTTTGGCAATTTTTCAGGTTTGCAAGGGATTCTGGGTAACAGAACCTGGTGGGAGGCAGTCAAGTCACCCCATCCTGGATTCCCCTGAGTGTCTAGTTTTAAAAAATGTATAGGTTTGCTAGGTTTCCCTAGGTGCCAGCAGAGCTATGGTTCAAAAGCTACAGCTAGGCACTGTTAGAACCGGCGGTCTCTTGTTGGCAGAGGTATACACTTCTGACAAATAGGGACCCACCAACTCTAGTCAGGGCAAGGGGATTACACACTCAGATAACCCCTGCTACCCCCTTGGTAGCTTGGCAGAGCAGACAGGCTTATCTCAGAGGCAGTGTGTTAAGCATTTATGACCACATACAGTAATAAAGTGAATACACTACAAATGGACACAACACAGGAGTTATTATAAAAATAGTATTTTTATATAAGGCTTAGCACAAGACCAAATAACGACAAAAATATACCACAATCTTAATAAATACTCTTTGGAAGGAAAAATAATAGTTCAGGTAAAGTTTCTTCTGAGGAAATAGTTCTTTAGCAACAAAAGTAAGTATTCTTCTGAAACACAGTTCTTGGCAACAATGTAACCCCTACAGGAGTCACACAACGTCGAGTTTACGATATTCCCAAGGTTCGGCGTCGACCGCGAGGAGCGCTACGTCGAGCCTGGAGTCGCAACAGAACCCCCAAACACAGTACCTTGGGAAATGAAGAAAACAATGATACACGGCGTCGAGATGTCGAGGTTGGCGTCGATCGTGCCTCGGATTCGGGTCGATCCGCAGCGGCGTCGAGAGGTGTCGGGCCGGAGCAGCGCTCACGGCGTCGAGAAGGGCGGCGAGTCGATGCGATCAGCAGCGGCGTCGAGACGGGGGTCGCTTAGAGCTGGAGCCGATACTCACTACTCAGCGGCGTCGATACCGGCGTCAAGACGGGGTCACTTGGAGCTGGAGCCGATACTCACTACTCCCGGCATTGCTACTGGCGTCGATCGGGCCCGGCGGCCGGCGTCGAAGACTCGGAACACTGGAGCCGTTACTCACGATGTCGAGCTGGATTCGGCAGCGTCGGCGGCGTCGAGACTGCAGATTTCCCCTGTGCACTGGAAATAACACTTTCCAGCAACCAGCAATTCAGTAGAGGGTGAAGTCCTTTGGCCCTGTGACTTCAACAGGAGGCTGGCACTCTTCCAGCCCTTGGAGATTTTCTAGCAAGCTTTTGAGTGTACACACCAAGTTCCTCTCTCCTTGTTCCTTGGCAAAAATAAAGAAGCAGCTTCAGGTTCCCCCCAGCAAACAGCACACTGGCAGAAGGGGGAGGCAAGTCCTTAGATCAGCAGGCTTCTTGTCCTTGGTAGAGGTTTCCTTGTCAGAAGTGATCTGAGTTCTTGGTTCAGGGGTCCTTCTCTTATACCCCTTTTCTGCTTTGTTCCCTTGGTCCAAGCAGGGAAATTCCCCCCATCCTGGGTTTGTTGTGGTTGTTGCCAGGCAGAGGCACCTGGCCTATTCACTGAGCAGGGCAGGGTCCTCAGCCGCCCAGCAGGAGGCGGAGCCAGTATTGTCACTGGCAGGAGCAGGGATATCAGTCGCCCGGCAGGAGGTGGAGCCAGCATTGTGTCAGGCAGGGCAAGCTATCAGGGACTACTCTTCCCCCACTCTAAGTGTGGATGCCTCATTCACCCCACACTGACTCATTCAGACCTCTGGAGCCACCCAGCCCCTGACACACACACCAAACCAGCAGAGACCGGTGTGATGAATACAAGCCCCAGCTAGGCCCGCAAGAGACAAGGGTTCGCTCTTCTGTAACAAGATCTATAAGGAAGTTGGCACGGAAACTGCAAAGTACAAAAACAACGTTTATTAACCCTTAAGGGTGGTCCTACAATCCACACAACACTCTTCAGTATTGCAAGGAGTAGCACAAAGAACTTGCGTACACAGTCCCCTTTTATACACAGCGAAGGGGCTCATGAGTGGGTGGATACCACTAAGTTGAAGAACATTACCATTTAGGGTCATTCTCGATACCAAATCAATACATGGGCGGAGCTGACACACTCCTTGAGCCCGCGAAAACACATGGTCAAGCAAAGCTAATTATAACAGATGTGGTCAAGTCTGGGCATGCGCCAGATGGACAAGGAGTAGCTATTTATAACTGTTGCTAGGCAGATTACAAGAGCAACTAACACAGAGGTCGGACTCTCCTCGTGGTGAGCACGTGGCAGCATGTCAATACAAAATGGAGTCCGGACTTCGGCCAACATAACGAGGAAAACACGATAAAAGGGAAACACTAATGTTTTCAGTGAATGCTTAATCACATTCTGCCTTAATTTACAACAGACGACCCTTTCAGCATTTACTGAAGACATCCGGTTTCCAAGAATAATCATCGTATATGTCAATTATCATCATTCCTTTAACCTCTTTAGCTAGACCCTTCTGGCGGGCAACATCGGCAATAGCTTTCTTATCTGGAGTGCAAAATGAAATGCATACGGAACAGCACAATGGTCCACATTGAATACACATACAGAGAAGGAACAGAATTGCTACAATAATGCAGAGACCAGTTAAAACCTTCCAACCCCAGGCAGTAACCAACGCCCAAAACCATCCAGAAAAGGACCAAGTGCCGTTTTCCGTGTGTATTTCAGCTGCTATTTTATGCAGCTTATTAATGGCGCTATAAACGGATGGCGTATGATCAGGGATGAACACACAGCAGCTACTTCCAATAATTTTACAGGCTCCTCCTCGATCAGCTAGCATCACATCCAATACCATACGATTCTGTAATGCAACAATCCTGGTAATTTGTAATTCTTCCGTAAGATTCCCAAGAGCAGCAGCAGTCTGATTAGTCACAGCTTCTACCACTCTTGTTAATCTTCGGATCTTCCTACTATTCAAAGCGGCTCCGACAAAGAAAAACAGTCCTAAATTGAAATCAATATACTGTTGCAAACTAGTGTCAGTTTGATCTACCTCATTAATAGATAAAGTACGTTTATATCTATTTACAGTCACATTATTCAATAGTTTCAAGTCTTTATGATACGATGCAGGTGCTAGGAATACAGGAGGTAATAGGAATGATACATAGCATACCCCAGACCACCCAGCCGGCAAACGGTAATAACCTTTATTTCCACATACGAAATAGGTATTATGGGATGCTAGGAAGGTGCTGTTGTTCAGCCCATCGATGTTTAATATGGTTATACAATCACTGACACCGACAGGGATAAAACCCACACTCTGGACACACAGGTCCGCTTGGGCTTGTGCCACTTGGATTACAAATTTCTCCTTCCCCACAGTGTCTCTGGTATTCGTGAAGATATAGGGAATGGATTCATTGTCCGGTCGGTACTCTTCCCATTCCCAAATTGTCCCATTCGCTTGTGGATATCCACTCTTGTCCTGATGGCATTCTTTATTAAGTCTGAAAAGCAATCGTCCCACTGTCGGTTTTCGAGTGGCAAACAGCAGAGTGTACCATGCTCTACAAGAGCCATTGTGAGAGAAAGGAAGGGGTATGAATGGCGTACCTCCTTTCTTCTGATGGGCTGGCATCATCCCACATATCCAACAGTTCGTAGCATTTGTAGCAACGTGGGTGTGGTGCAGCATCTGAATGAAAGTGTTATTCAAATAGGATTGTCGATGCTTCAACTCTTGGTATGGCAATGTATAAAAGTAGTGCTCCGCAGGCACTGGAGTCGTCAACACAAGTGTCTCTCGGGCAGGAGTTGCCTCCTCCACAAACCATGTGGTTGTACCAATGATAGCTACTGTTAGCATGAACCCTAGTGCACAAAGAATTTTCTTCTTCTCCATGTCAAAGGAAACAATACCCTGGTATCTTCCTGAAACTAAAAGTCTGTCAGAACTCTTCCCCTTGGGCAGCGGTTGATTTCTTCACCAGCGGGCCAAGACGGGTGTCGCTACACTAATGCAGGGCTGATCCCCCCCCCTTGCCTCATCGGCTCTCCGTTTCACTAACCCAAGGGCCGTTCTGACAGTATGTCCCGGTACTGGAAACCTCACTTCCTTGGTCGCAGATGATATCGCCTTCCTCCAGAAGTCGTGTGGTCCGAAAAGAGCTCCTCAGTGTCGTTTGGCTCTGCAGCACGGCCTGTCTCTGCTGCTAGGATGTCTCGTTGATCGGTCAGCACGGCAGATTCCACCAATCCGGGCGGTACCTTTCGACAGTGCAAGGAATGGATCCAATTCTTCTTGTTCGAGACTCGCACAGCCGTCCTCGTTGCAAGAAGGACTTGCTCAGGTCCGACCCATCTCGGCTCCAAACTGTTCGATCTGTCGAAAACCTTCAGCATGACATGATCCCCAGGCCGGAGACCATGTCCTTCACCGGTAGACCGATCAGGGAGCGCCTCTCGGACCTGTTGATGAATAGAAACCAAGTTATCCGTTAACTGTGCCAGATAATCACTCATCATCACACAAGGTACATCATACACAGCCTTAGGTCTTGGTGGACCCCAAATATTCATTGGGCGTCCAAATACAATCTCGTAGGGTGTAAGGCCGGTTCGGGAGTGTGGCACCGACCTAATTGACAATAACGCCAGTGGCAAAGCGTCTGGCCAAGTCAAAGACGTTGAAGCCTGAATTTTGGCGATCTTAAGCTTCAGTGTACCATTATATTTCTCGACTAGTCCTGCAGACTGAGGGTGGAACACGGCGTGAAACTTCTGGGTGATGCCTAGGCCCTTCAAGACATACTTTATAACATCCGCTACAAAGTGAGGGCCATTATCACTCCACAGAAGTCTACAGACGCCGTATCGGGGAAAAAACTCTTTCAGCAATAGCTTCGCTGTAGTCATTGCAGTGTTGTCTTTCGCGGGGTACGCCTCGACCCATTTACTAAAGGCGCAAACCACTACTAGAACATACTTCAAATTGTTACAGCGCTCAAGCTGGATGTAATCCATCTGCAGAACCTCAAAGGGTGCAGTGGGTGTCGCAAATCCTCCTGCTGGGGTTCGCGTGCCTTTCCCTGGGTTATACTTCAGACAGATCATACAGGTCTGCACCACCCTCTTTGCCGTGCTAGCAATCTCTGGATGCTCCCAGACTTGGGTAAGCAATTTCACAATCGCGGAAGCTCCAACATGTGCTAGCCCATGTGCCATCTGGACCATAGGTTGTACAAAAGCCGTGGGTAATTTCCATCTATCCATCTGCTTATTTCTCCAGCAACCCTCATTATCCAGTTCTCCTTCGCTAGCCCATTGTTCCCGCTCTTTGTCAGAAGCGGTCTTCTGTATTTCTCGCACTTCCTCCTTCGCATCATGCCATCTCTCCACCTGTGACTTCACTACATACATGGCAGTAGCACCGGGCTGCATCGCAGTCTCCCGTGCTACTCGATCCGCTAACGCATTCCCTTCTCCAACCTTATCAACTACTTTCCTGTGGGCACTACACTTAACAATGGCAATTTTCTTTGGGTATGTCAATGCAGTTAAAAGATTGTGGACTAATTCCCCATGCATTATCTGCACCCCATGTGACGTTAGAAACCCTCTCTCCTTCCAGAGCAGGCCGAAATCGTGCGCTACTCCGAAGGCATAGCGGCTGTCTGTGTAAACATTCACACACAATCCTGTACTAAGCTCACACGCTCGTGTTAACGCTATCAGTTCCGCTGCTTGAGCTGATTTTTGTGGTATGCGTGCTGTCTCCACTATCGTCTGCAACGTGGTAATTGCATATGCTGCTGAAGTCGTACCATCTGGTAGCTTCAGGCATGATCCATCTACCCACAACTCTCCATCTACATCTGAAAAGGGCGTATCCTGGAGATCAATACGACCCTTTGTTTGTTCCTCAGTCGAAAGAATACAATCATGCGCTTTCTGTGCCTCAGGCTGTGTCTCGGGGTATGGCAACAATGTGGCCGGGTTTAATGTCACGCACCTTTTTAACGTAATGTGAGGAGCTAAAAGCGTCAACTCATATCCCGTTAAACGGGCACTGGTCAAATGCTGCGTCTTTGTTTGATTAAGCAGGGCATCAACAGCGTGGGGAACTAACACCAACAGTTTATGGGACAACACAATTCCTTCACTCTGCCGTATTGACACAGCTGT
Organism: Triturus cristatus; assembly: GCF_964204655.1. Lineage (NCBI taxonomy): Eukaryota > Metazoa > Chordata > Amphibia > Caudata > Salamandridae > Triturus > Triturus cristatus. The sequence goes on along the minus strand of NC_140589.1, from coordinate 1,456,062,016 downwards.
CGCCGCTACCGAGCGAAAACACCCTGGTAATGCTCGGGCGACAGGATCAAGTACAGCCGAAAAGTATGCACAAGGGCGCTGCTTATCACCATGCATCTGTACTAAAACTGATAATGCACATCCATCTTTCTCATGCACATACAACGAAAAGGGTTTTGTATAATCAGGGGTCCCTAACACTGGTGCTGAACAAAGGGCCTGTCGCAATTGCTGAAAAGCAGCATCACACTCATCTGACCAAGGGATTGGGATAGGCGTATCTTTTGTCAAGAGGGCTAGTAATGGCTTAGCCGTGTGTGAAAACCCCAATATCCACTGTCTACAAAAAGAAACAAGGCCCAAAAATGCACGCACATCCTTCTGCGTGGATGGCCTCGGTGTGTCCAAGATTACTTGGATACGATCTGGTGTGAGTGCACGCCCCTCCTTAGACAAAAGGTGACCCAAATAAGTCACCTTTGGTCTACAGAATTGCAATTTCTTCCTAGAGACCTTGTGATTGTGGGATGCTAAAAAGGAAAGTAGGGATAGCGTGCTTGTCTCGCACAACTCCAGGGTGTCAGCCGCCAACAAGATGTCATCGACATATTGAATGAGGGCGACCCCCTCGAGTAAAACAAAGGAATCCAACTGTCGCTTCAAGGCCTGACTATAAATACTAGGGCTTTCTGTATAGCCTTGGGGAATTCTACAAAAACGATAAGATCTATTGTTTAATGTGAACCCAAAAAGAAATCGGCTATCAGGGTGAATGGGAATAGAAAAGAAGGCATTTTTCAAATCAATCACTGAGAACACGGTCGCCGTAGGCGGGACCAAGGTAAGCAACGTCGTGATATCGGAAACCACCGGGTACTGAGGTATCACGATCTTGTTTACCTCCCTCAAATCAATTATAAACCGATAGACCTTTGCATCTGTGTCCTTTTTCAAAATCGGGAGAATCGGACTGTTACAAATATTATAGGGAACTTCTTCCACTACTCCCACTGCGATCAAATCCTGCACAATCTGTATGAGAGCTTCCTCGCCCTCCTGGGAAATACGATACTGTGGGAGGCGTGGTAGCACCGCCCCCTCCTGGACACTAATGTGGACCGGAGGAATCACCATTTGTCCCACATCTGTGTCCGAAGTCGCCCATAAAGCTTGGGGGAGGGTAGCCAACAACACATCCTCTGAGATCGTACACATCCGCCCAGATCGGGGGTAGTTGTCATTTAGAATCACCCTCACACCCTCAGGAGAACAACGAATTGTAGCCCTAAAGTACTTTAACATATCAAGGCCCATAATGTTATCCGGTGTGTACGGAGCAAGCAGAAACGGACAAGGCGCAGAAAAACAATCAACTTTAAATGCAAGGGGCTGTGAAAGAGGGCTTCGGGAAAGTGTACCGTCAAACCCTACCGATGTAACTATTGAGCCGGATGGGGGAGCCCCCGGAACCAAGTACCTAGACAATGCACTACGTGTCGCTCCTGTATCCACTAGGAACTGATCAGTAGAACCTAAAACCTCAGCCGATACATAAGGACCCGTCTGATCGACCGGCACCTCAACTGATTCGGACCCCCATCCTACGCATTCCTATGCATGCTGAGAATCATGATATCCCGATCGATCGATGTCCGATACGTGATACTGATGCTGGCGATCGAAAACGTTTGAGCTATCTCGATGCTGGCCAGCAGTGTCGAAACGGGCATTATCGTTAGAATTCCCTCGAAAGGTCGAGAAGCCCCCTCTACCTCTCTGGCCACCCGGAGCGTGCCCCTGCCGCGAAGCACGCAATGCTGGGCACTCCCTGGCCCAATGGCCCAACTGCTTACAGTACGCACATTGGTTCTTATTCAAATCAGATCGGCCCGAAGGGGGACCATAAGATCCGCCCCTTCCCCTATTATTATTACCCCGGCGGGGCGGGCCATATACTTGTGCTAACATCACTTTGGTTTTGAGATCTTTCGATTTCTTTTCCTCCTGGCCCTTCGCCTCGTGCTCCTGACGCTCATAATACTGAGCGATGGTCAGAAGGGCCGTCGGTGTCGCGGAGGACCAAGAACTCTCACTCGCTTTTAACCGGGCCGCAACTGCCGGCAGCAGATTGGCCACATATTTGTCCGCGAAAAGGTGGCGGCCTGTATCGTCGGTAAGCGACTGGCCACTAAAGTCATGGAACGTTTCTTCGAAGCGCGTGAAGAAATCTGCAACTGACTCATCAATTTTCTGCTTACATGCCGCTAACATATTCCAGTCAATCTTTTTAGGGGGGATTATTGTTTTCAATTTAGCCACAATAGCAGCAGGGAGATCTAGAATATTCTGGGGTGGTTTCTGTGCGGGCTTCCGTTCCCTATCCTCATCCTCAAGCTCAGACCACCGGGCCTTAAAAGCAACTGCATCATCCACCTTCCGGACAGACCGCCACGTGTCCGGTGGTAGAATAAGGCCAAAGAACAGATCTATATCCGCTAAGGTCATAATGCAAGAATTCAAGGCCCCCTCGACTTCTTCATAGAAGGCCGCTGGATTCTTGCGGGGGTCAGGCAATGCATTCTTTAATGCCATAACATCGGCCCTATGCCAAGGAGTATAAACCCAATTATACACAAAATATCCCCTAGCATCGGCGGAGTTAATGTCCGAGCTAGTCCCTGCTCCTTTCGGAGGGACATACAAAGGTGCCGCCTCTCGCATCGGTTTAGCATGCACTACATTATCCTTATCTGACTGGGAGGCGGATGGGTGGCCCCCTGCCGCAACTGAATCCGACCGCTTCTCCTCCTCCGCTCGTTGGCGTGCTTTCTCTCGAAGGGCCAGCACCTCGTCCCGCAAGGCGAACAGCCGCCGAGCCGCCTCAGGAGCCTTAGAGGGAGAAAAAGCACCGTTACGTATTGCTCTGGCATCCGAAGACACTTCGTCAGGTTCAAAAACATGAGAATATTTTCGGAAAGCATTAATCACTTCATCCGCGAAATGACCCAGAAAATACACTTTATCTCTCTCCTGCCATGGCCCCCAAATTTGAAATAAGTCCTCCATGGATACCTTGCCCTTAAGCGCACGGAAGGAAATTTGCCGAAGCTCAGCCATTTGCTCGGCCGGCAGCATGGACCGTGTGTCTACCTTACCCGAAGCCGGGTCAGAATCTTGCGGCCGCGGAGCGGATGCGCCAACATAAGGGGGCGGAGAGCGATCTAGCAAATAAAAATCATCATCAGGATTATTAAGGACAGGATAAAGCGGCTGGCGAACAACATATTGACCCGAAACTTGTAGCCTACGCTCTTTCTCTTGTCTGTCCGTTTGCTCTTTGTCCTCCCGATGCTTCGCTTCCTGCGCTCGCATATGATCATTCTTCCGTTGCTCTTTATCAAACAGCGCTTTCTCACGCTTCTCTCGCTCACGCACTTCCTTCACCCATAATCGCACACACTCAAACATATCCTGACGAGCACGTCGCTTACACATACACTGTTCCACATACTCAATCTTACGTATATCAAACGATCCATACAAAGGCCATCGCAACTCAGGATCCTTCCTAGTATATTTCCTCCATAACGTGCTGTACATTATGGAAGAAAGACCATGCTTCACGTACATATCCCTATTAGGAGTCCCCTCTGGGGGAGCTGGAGCAGATTCCTCGAGGTTCAACCGGTTACCCAAACAGCAGCACCACTTACGGAGTGCGCTAAAAGCAGGCATGCTGGGAATAATGCAAAATATGCAGTATTATCAAGAAAAATGGCACTTAATCGTTGCGCCGTTCCAAATTTACACAGCTCCGGAGAAATTTCTCCACATTACCTGCCTATATGTGTTGCAACGCATATATTTTCACAAAGACAAATTCAAAATATGACTAGTCACCATCAATCAAACTCAAATAGCCAGACCAGGCTTCAAAACTCGGAGCAAGTACCGTACAACGGTTCTTACCAATCAAGAGTCCAGGTTCCAACTGCCAAGCTCCACAATCGCCCAAACGGCTCTCACGGCGGGACCGACAGAAGAGGTCTCAGTCGATGACCGGCGCCACCCAGATGGTCAGCTCGGAAGGGAAGGAAGAAAAACCTCGGGATGCCAGGGCTAAGACGCCGCTGGCAGTGATCACGTCCCCGGCCAAACTCCTCACCTTCGTCGCGACCAGTCCTTCGAGCATCCGAGTCGCCGATGAGCCCCACGTGACGGGCGCCAATTGATGAATACAAGCCCCAGCTAGGCCCGCAAGAGACAAGGGTTCGCTCTTCTGTAACAAGATCTATAAGGAAGTTGGCACGGAAACTGCAAAGTACAAAAACAACGTTTATTAACCCTTAAGGGTGGTCCTACAATCCACACAACACTCTTCAGTATTGCAAGGAGTAGCACAAAGAACTTGCGTACACAGTCCCCTTTTATACACAGCGAAGGGGCTCATGAGTGGGTGGATACCACTAAGTTGAAGAACATTACCATTTAGGGTCATTCTCGATACCAAATCAATACATGGGCGGAGCTGACACACTCCTTGAGCCCGCGAAAACACATGGTCAAGCAAAGCTAATTATAACAGATGTGGTCAAGTCTGGGCATGCGCCAGATGGACAAGGAGTAGCTATTTATAACTGTTGCTAGGCAGATTACAAGAGCAACTAACACAGAGGTCGGACTCTCCTCGTGGTGAGCACGTGGCAGCATGTCAATACAAAATGGAGTCCGGACTTCGGCCAACATAACGAGGAAAACACGATAAAAGGGAAACACTAATGTTTTCAGTGAATGCTTAATCACATTCTGCCTTAATTTACAACAGGTGGATAGTTGGACAAGAAAATAGCCACTTTCTAAAAGGGCTATTTTCAACCACAGAATTTGAAAACCATCCATCCTAAAGGGTGTGTTATTAAATTCTGAGTTCAGGGATACTAAACTCGACCTGCTACCATGCTGCCTGAGTCAGATAGATTATAATGGAGTTAATAATCAGTCTGCCCAGTCTGGCTTATTGGAGGCAGGTAGCCCTTCAATAGTGAAAAACGAAAATGGCTGTAATTCACTATTAGGTCATGCCACACACATCAGGGCATGGCCTACCTTTTACCCACAATGCACCCAGCCCTAGGGCCTACCATAGAGGTGTCTGAAATGTGGCAAAGTGAAGGTTTTAGAGACTGGCATGTAGGTTTCCTTGCCAAGTCGACATGGCAGTCAGGGACTGCACACAGGCTCTGCGATGGCAGGCCTGAGACACATTTTACACGCTGCTTCTGTGGGTGGCACAACCAGTGCTGCAAGCCCACCAGCAGCAGTTAACTTACACGCCCTTGGCACACGCAGTGCACTAGACTAGGGTCTGAACAGTAAGTCAACCAAGCCAATCATGGTAACACCAATCAATGTAACAATTTAACATAGGGAGCACTTGCACTGTGGCGCTGATGAGCAGTGGCACAGTGCCCAAAGCAATATTCCAGCAAAAACATCGTAACCCGAGGAGGCAAACGGAAAAAATGGAGGAGAGACTCATGCCAATGATGCCAGGTCTAACACGTGTCCCCTCCAGCTGAAATGTGGGGAGAACTACCCTTCACCCAGGGAGTCCTCATCACTAAGGCGGAAAAATCTGGACAGACCATCAGCATCGGCGTGATCTGTACCAGGGCGGTGTTCCACCGTAAAGTCCATCCCCTGTAGGGAAATGGACCACCTCAACAGTTTTGGGTTTTCACCCCTCATCTGCATTAACCATCTGAGGGGCCTGTGGTCTGTCTGAACCCGGAAGTGAGTCCCAAACAGGTAGGGTCTTAGCTTCTTCAGCGCCCAGACCACAGCAAATGCCGCACGCTCTATCGCACTCCACCTTTGTTCCCTGGGAAGTAACCTGCGGCTGATGAAGGCTACAGGTAAGTCTCGGCCCTCCTCATTCATCTGTGCTAGAACAGCCCCCACACCATGCTCTGAAGCGTCTGTCTGGACAATGAACTCTTTGGAATAGTCAGGTGCCTGGAGTACCGGTGCTGTACACATTGCAGTTTTCAGGGTGTCAAAGGCTTTCTGACAGGCGTCAGTCCAGATCACAAGTCTCGGCTGCTTCCTGGAAGTCAGTGAGGTCAAGGGGTGCACAATGTTGCCATACCCCTTGACAAACCTCCTGTAGTAACCCGTGAGACCCAAGAAGGCTCTCACCTGGGTCTGGGTTTTGGGCGGTTCCCAAGCCAGGATGGTATCTATCTTGGGTTGCAGGGGGGCCACTTTGCCGCTCCCTACTTGGTGCCCCAAGTACACCACTGAACCCTGCCCAATCTGGCACTTACTGGCCTTGATTGTGAGGCCTGCTCTGCGCAGGGCCAACAACACTTCCTGGAGGTGGCGCAAGTGTTCCTCCCAGCTGGCGCTGAACACTGCTATGTCGTCCAGGTAGGCGGCGCTGAAATCCTCCAGTCCAGCCAATACCTGGTTTACCAACCTCTGGAATGTGGCAGGGGCATTCTTCATTCCAAAGGGCATAACCCGGAACTGGTAGTGCCCATCTGGTGTGGAGAATGCAGACCTCTCTTTTGCCCCATCGGTCAAGGCGATCTGCCAGTACCCAGACGTTAGATCAAACGTACTAAGGTACCGGGCAGCCCCCTAACCGATCTATGAGCTCATCGGCTCTGGGGATGGGGTGTGCGTCAGTCTTGGTGACCGAATTGAGTCCTCGTTAATCCACACAGAACCGAAGTTCTGGTGAAGCACCAGGCGCTGCAGCCTTTGGGACCAAGACCACTGGGCTGGCCCAAGGACTGCTAGAGGACTCAACAACCCCTAAGGCAAACATCTTGGAGACCTCCTCCTTGATGTATGCTCTGACCTTGTCAGTCACCCTGTAGGCCTTGTGCATCACAGGAGTGCTGTCCCCGGTGTCCACATCGTGGACACACCACTGAGTGACACCAGGGATTAAGGAGAACAGATCAGGGAATTGTCCCAGCAGATGGCGACAATCTTGCTGCTGCTCAAGGGTCAGTGTGTCAGAGAGGACAACACCATCCACTGACCCATCTTGCTCTTTAGCACACAGGAGGTCAGGAAGAGGCTCACTCTCCTCCTCCATTCCAGCATCTGTGGCTAGGAGCATGCCCACTTCGGACCTTTCTAAGTGGGGCTTTAACCGGTTGACATGCAGGACCCTCAAGGGGTTCCTGGGAGACTTTAAGTCCACCAAGTAGGTGACATCGCTCTTTTTCTCCACAACCTCAAATGGTCCAGTCCACCTGTCCTTGAGCGCACAAGGTTCTACAGGGGCCATGACCCAAACTTCCTGACCAGGTTGAAGCTCAACCAGAGTGGCATTCTGGTCGTACCACCGCTTCATCTCTTCCTGGCTGGCCTCCAGATTTGCCTGAGCAAGATCTCTGAAGCGCCGAGTCTGGTTCCTAAAGGCCAGCATGTAACTGTATACATCCTGGGGAGGTTTCCTGGGAGATTGCTCCCAGCCTTCTTTGACCAGACTCAAAGGTCCTCTTACTGGGTGTCCATACAAAAGCTCAAAGGGACTGAACCCAAGAGACTTTTGTGGCACCTCACGGTAAGCAAATAGCAGGCATGGTAAGAGGACGTCCCATTTACGCCTCTTTGGTTCTTCAAGACCCATAATCATGCCTTTTAGGGTCCGGTTGAATCTCTCAACCAGCCCATTACCTTGAGGGTGGTAAGGAGTGGTAAACGTGCAGGTTACCCCACACTCCTTCCACAGAGACTTCATATAATTAGGAATGAAGTTGGTGCCCCGGTCTGACACCACCTCTCTGGGGAACCCCATGCGGGAGAAAACACCCATCAGTGCCCGTCCCACCACGGGGGACGTCACTGTGCGGAGAGGGATGGCTTCCGGGTACCGGGTGGCATGGTCCACCAAGACCAGGATGAACCTGTTGCCCATGGCTGTCTTGGGGTCCAGTGGCCCCACAATGTCAATCCCCACTCGCTCAAAGGGGGTACTGACTACGGGAAAAGGTTGGAGGGGAGCCTTCTGCTTCCGCCCACTTTTCCCACTTGCCTGGCAAGTTTGGCAGGTCCTACGATGGATGTCTGAATCCTTTCTCATCTGGGGCCAATAAAAATGGGTGACAAGCCTGTCATAGGTCTTGTCCTGCCCCAGATGTCCAGCTAACGGAACGTCATGAGCCAACCCCAGTAGGAAGGCTCTGAAGCGCTGGGGTACCACCAGCACACGGGCTGACCCAGGCTCAGCAGCCTTAGGCTCGCTATACAGGAGGTCGTTCTCCCAGTAAATCCAATGTGATCCTGACTGATCACCTCTCGTTTGGGCTGAGGCCTGCTGCCTCATACCCACAAGAGAAGGGCACACTTTCTGTTCAGCACAAAATTCCTCCCTGGAGGGACCACCATCCTGCTGCCAATGGGTCAGCTCGGGCAGGTCTCCCAGTTCAGCCACTTGTTCCCCTGTAGGTTCCAGGGCATCCCCCTCAGGGTCTGCTCCCTCCTGGACCGTGGGAACGATGGGGGACGGTTTCCCGCGCCCCCTGCCTCTTCTCTTCACGGTTGGGTCCTGGGCCATACTTTCAGGCTCCGGGCCCCCATCAACACCCTTACTAGCTGACATGGACCGGGTGGTCGCACACACCCACTCCGGCAGACCCAACATTTCCAGATGCGCTTTTCGCTCCACCTTAGCCCAAGGGGAGTCCTCCAAATCATTGCCCAGGAGACAATCAACAGGCATGGCGGGCCTCACAGCAACCTGAAGAGTACCTGAGACCCCCCCCCCACTCAAAAGGAACTTGAGCTACCTCACACTTACTCTGTGAGTTGTCAGCAGCTACAACGGGGTAGAATGCATGAGGGACCACCTGCTCTCTGGACATCAAGTGACACTTGACAGCTGTCACACTCGCTCCGGTGTCTCTGAGAGCTTCCACCCTATGGCCATTAATGGTCACCCACTGCCTATATTTCTTAGTGTTACTAGGCAGAGAGGGACCATTTCCAGGTCTCCTAAAGAGACCAGGGACATTTCTGCGGGACCCCACCCACCGGGGGCTCCCGCCTCACTCCCTCCCAGGGCTACATTCACTACCTGACGGGGGGTGCATGCGGCGGTGCATTCAAATCCTTCATGGGACACTGGGGATAATAATAACGGTGTCCCACCTGCTTACAAACGTAGCAGGTCATTGGGCCCCTGGGAACAGGTTTACCTGTCGGGACCTCTGGCTTCTTTACAGGGGGAGGCTGGGAACCCTTCCCTTGGTTCCCTTGGGGATTACTTTGGGGCCCTTTCTGAAACTCCCTCTGTTTACCCCTGTCCCCCCCATTCTTCTGCTGGGGACCCTGCCCACCTTTGGCTGAGTCTCCCACTGGACCCTTGTGGACCCTGGTACTGACCCAGCGGTCCGCCTCCTCAGCAAGTTTTCTAGGGTTAGATATCTTGCTATCAATAAGGTGCTGGCATAGCTCTGGAAAACAGTTATTAGACAAGTGCTCCCATGCAAACAAATCATAAAGAGCATCATAACTATCCACCTTGCTACCCTTTACCCAACCATCCACGGCTCTGCAAAAGAAGGACACATATTCAACCCACGTAGTACCAGGCAACTTCTTACATTCTCTAAAGGTTTGTCGGTACTTTTCTGGAGTTAAGCCATACCTCAACATTAAAGCATCTTTCATATGAGTATAAGACATCCTATCCTCAGCAGGCATGTCCAACAAGGTATCTCTCCCTTCATTGACAAAGCGACCCCACAACCCCGCTCTCCAATCTTTCTCAGGGACCCGGTGGGCCAACAGTGCTAACTCATATGCTTTAAACCATTGACCAATATCCTCATTTCTACTGTAATCTTTTATCACATCTTTGGGGAAATAAAACCTACTTTCTGCAGGCACAGATGGAGTGCTGCCACCAGAGGGATTCAACTCTAAACTCTTAGTTTTAAGCTCCATCTCCCTCACCATCTTCTCACGTTCAAACGCTAATTTCTCTCTTTCAAAATCTAATCTTTTGCTCTCCATTTCAGCTTCCCTTTTGCTTCTTGCATTCTCTAATTCCAACTGCCCTCCTAATTTAAGTTTTGGCATCTCTAACTTGTATTCCCTCTCCTTCTCCCTGTCTTCCAACTCTTCAGGAGAAAGGCCCTTAGAGGAAACACTACTGCCGGGAGATGACACTGGCCCGTCTGTGTGCTCTTCCACTTCCTCTTCCTCCTCCTCCTCCTCTTCCGGTTCCGCCGCCGGATCAGAGGGATCTCTGGCCTCTAACCAGGCCTTCAGCGCTTTGAGGAAGTCGCCTCTCAATTTGAGACCTGTGGTAGGAACTTTAAACTGCTTGCAAAATCGTTTTAGATCCTTTAACTTGTAGGTATTTATCAATTTCTTATCAAATTCCTCCACAACAATAAGAGAAGGGGTAGCAGCTCCGGCATCCTCCATGGTCAAAACTGGCAGTGGTTAAAAAATAAGCTCCAGGAAAGCGGCGAACAAAAATAGAAGATCCTACCAAAACAGATTGTGGCTGCGCTATGGTCTGCTTTCACTATGTAGCGTACACTAATCACTGCACATGAGTCATAAATGCAAAGTTCAATCCTCACCGCTGACCACCAATGTTAGAACCGGCGGTCTCTAGTTGGCAGAGGTATACACTTCTGACAAATAGGGACCCACCAACTCTAGTCAAGTCAAGGGGATTACACACTCAGATAACCCCTGCTACCCCCTTGGTAGCTTGGCAGAGCAGACAGGCTTATCTCAGAGGCAGTGTGTTAAGCATTTATGACCACATACAGTAATAAAGTGAATACTCTACAAATGGACACAACACAGGAGTTATTATAAAAATAGTATTTTTATATAAGGCTTAGCACAAGACCAAATAACGACAAAAATATACCACAATCTTAATAAATACTCTTTGGAAGGAAAAATAATAGTTCAGGTAAAGTTTCTTCTGAGGAAATAGTTATTTAGTAACAAAAGTAAGTATTCTTCTGAAACACAGTTCTTGGCAACAATGTAACCCCTACAGGAGTCACACGACGTCGAGTTTACGATATTCCCAAGGTTCGGCGTCGACCGCGAGGAGCGCTACGTCGAGCCTGGAGTCGCAACAGAACCCCAAACACAGTACCTTGGGAAATGAAGAAAACGATGATACACGGCGTCGAGATGTCGGCGTCGAGGTCGGCGCCGATCGTGCCTCGGATTCGGGTCTATCCGCAGCGGCGTCGAGAGGTGTCGGGCCGGAGCAGCGCTCACAGTGTTGAGAAGGGCGTCGAGTCGATGCGATCAGCAGCGGCGTCGAGACTGGGTCGCTTAGAGCTGGAGCCGATACTCACTACTCAGCGGCGTCGATACCGGCGTCAAGACGGGGTCACTTGGAGCTGGAGCCGATACTCACTACTCCTGGCGTCGCTACTGGCGTCGATCGGGCCCGGCGGCCGGCGTCGAAGACTCGGAACACTGGAGCCGTTACTCACGATGTCGAGCTGGATTCGGCGGCATCGGCGGCGTCGAGACTGCAGATTTCCCCTGTGCACTGGAAATAACACTTTCCAGCAACCAGCAATTCAGTAGAGGGTGAATTCCTTTGGCCCTGTGACTTCAACAGGAGGCTGGCACTCTTCCAGCCCTTGGAGATTTTCTAGCAAGCTTTTGAGAGTACACACCAAGTTCCTCTCTCCTTGTTCCTTGGCAAAAATAAAGAAGCAGCTTCAGGTTCCCCCCAGCAAACAGCAAACTGGCAGAAGGGGGAGGCAAGTCCTTAGATCAGCAGGCTTCTTGTCCTTGGTAGAGGTTTCCTTGTCAGAAGTGATCTGAGTTCTTGGTTCAGGGGTCCTTCTCTTATACCCCTTTTCTGCTTTGTTCCCTTTGTCCAAGCAGGGAAATTCCCCCCATCCTGGGTTTGTTGTGGGTGTTGCCAGGCAGAGGCACCTGGCCTATTCACTGAGCAGGGCAGGGTCCTCAGCCGCCCAGCAGGAGGCGGAGCCAGTATTGTCACTGGCAGGAGCAGGGCTATCAGTCGCCCGGCAGGAGGTGGAGCCAGCATTGTGTCAGGCAGGGCAAGCTATCAGGGACTACTCTTCCCCCACTCTAAGTGTGGATGCCTCATTCACCCCACACTGACTCATTCAGACCTCTGGAGCCACCCAGCCCCTGACACACACACCAAACCAGCAGAGACCGGTGGATAGTTGGACAAGAAAATAGCCACTTTCTAAAAGGGCTATTTTCAACCACAGAATTTAAAAACCATCCATCCTAAAGGGTGTGTTATTAAATTCTGAGTTCAGGGATACTAAACTCGACCTGCTACCATGCTCCCTGAGTCAGATAGATTATAATGGAGTTAATAATCAGTCTGCCCAGTCTGGCCTATTGGAGGCAGGTAGCCCTTCAATAGTGAAAAACGAAAATGGCTGTAATTCACTATTAGGTCATGCCACACACATCAGGGCATGGCCTACCTTTTACCCACAATGCACCCAGCCCTAGGGCCTACCATAGAGGTGTCTGAAATGAGGCACAGTGAAGGTTTTAGAGACTGGCAAGTAGGTTTCCTTGCCAAGTCGACATGGCAGTCAGGGACTGCACACAGGCTCTGCGATGGCAGGCCTGAGACACATTTTATACGCTGCTTCTGTGGGTGGCACAACCAGTGCTGCAAGCCCACCAGCAGCAGTTAACTTACACGCCCTTGGTACACGCAGTGCACTAGACTAGGGTCTGAACAGTAAGTCAACCAAGCCAATCATGGTAACACCAATCAATGTAACAATTTAACATAGGGAGCACTTGCACTGTGGCACTGATCAGCAGTGGCACAGTGCCCAAAGCAATATTCCAGCAAAAACATCGTAACCAGAGGAGGCAAACGGAAAAAATGGAGGAGAGACTCATGCCAATGATGCCAGGTCTAACAGGCACTTTGCCAAAAAAGGGTCATTTTTCACAGCGAAATTGAGGTGTGTCCACGTTGCGTTTTACGCCGTTTCCTGTCGCGGGCACTAGGCCGACCCACACAAGTGAGGTGTCATTTTTCTCGCAAGAATTTGGGGAATGCGGGGTGGGTAAAAATTTGTGGATCCACGCAGATTCCAGAACCTTCCACCACAGAAAAGTGGGAAAAATGTGTTTTTTTGGGCAATTGTTTAGGTTTGCAAGGTATTCTGGGTAACACAACCTGGTGGGATGCAGTCAAGTCACCCAATCCTGGATTCCCCTGGTTGTCTTGTTTTCAAAAATGTATAGGTTTGCTAGGTTTCCCTAGGTGCCGGCAGAGCTATGGTTCAAAAACTACAGCTAGGCACTTTGCCAAAAAAGGGTAATTTTTCACAGCGAAATTGAGGTGTGTCCATGTTGCGTTTCGCGCCGTTTCCTGTCGCGGGCACTAGGCCGACCCACACAAGTGAGGTACCATTTTTCTCGGAAGACCTTGGGGAACACTGAGTGGGTGGAAATTTGTGGATCCACGCAGATTCCAGAACTTTCCACCACAGAAATATGGGGAAAATGTGGGTTTTTTGGCAATTTTTTAGGTTTGCAAGGGATTCTGGGTAACAGAACCTGGTGGGAGGCAGTCAAGTCACCCCATCCTGGTTTCCACTGGGTGTCTAGTTTTCAAAAATGTATAGGTTTGCTAGGTTTCCATAGGTGCCGGCAGAGCTAAGGTTCAAAAACTATAGCTCTGCACTTTGCCAAAAAAGGGTCATTTTTCGTAACGAAATTGAGGTGTGTCCACGTTACGTTTTGCGACGTTTCCTGTCGCGGGCACTAGGCTGACCCACACAAGTGAGGTACCATTTTTCTCGGAAGACTTTGGGGAATGCGGGGTGGGTGGAAATTTGTGGATCCAAGCAGATTCCAGAACTTTCCACCAGAGAAATGTGGGGAATATGTGGTTTTTTTGGCAATTTTTTAGGTTTGCAAGGGATTCTGGGTAACACAGCCTGGTGGGATGCAGTCAAGTCACCCAATCCTGGATTCCCCTGGGTGTCTAGTTTTCAAAAATTTATAGGTTTGCTAGATTTCCCTAGGTGCCGGCAGAGCTATGGTTCAAAAACTACAGCTAGGCACTTTGCCAAAAAAGGGTCATTTTTCACAGCGAAATTGAGGTGTGTCCATGTTGCGTTTCGCGCCGTTTCCTGTCGCGGGCACTAGGCCGACCCACACAAGTGAGGTACCATTTTTCTCGGAAGACCTTGGGGAACACTGAGTGGGTGGAAATTTGTGGATCCACGCAGATTCCAGAACTTTCCACCACAGAAATATGGGGAAAATGTGGGTTTTTTGGCAATTTTTTAGGTTTGCAAGGGATTCTGGGTAACAGAACCTGGTGGGAGGCAGTCAAGTCACCCCATCCTGGTTTCCACTGGGTGTCTAGTTTTCAAAAATGTATAGGTTTGCTAGGTTTCCATAGGTGCCGGCAGAGCTAAGGTTCAAAAACTATAGCTCTGCACTTTGCCAAAAAAGGGTCATTTTTCGTAACGAAATTGAGGTGTGTCCACGTTACGTTTTGCGACGTTTCCTGTCGCGGGCACTAGGCTGACCCACACAAGTGAGGTACCATTTTTCTCGGAAGACTTTGGGGAATGCGGGGTGGGTGGAAATTTGTGGATCCAAGCAGATTCCAGAACTTTCCACCAGAGAAATGTGGGGAATATGTGTTTTTTTTGGCAATTTTTTAGGTTTGCAAGGGATTCTCGGTAACAGAACCTGGTGGGAGGAAGTCAAGTCACCCCATCCTGGATTCCCCTGGGTATCTAGTTTTCAAAAATGTATAGGTATGCTAGGTTTCCCTAGGTGCTGGCAAAGCTAGGGTTAAAAAACTACAGCTAGGCACTTTGCTAAAAATGGGTAATTTTGCATTGTAAAAATGTGGTGTGTTGACGTTGGGTTTTGAGCCATTTTCTGTTGTGGGCACTATGCCTACCCATACAAGTAAGGTACCATTTTTATCGGGAGACTTAGGGTAATTCAGCAGATTTGTAAAGGAACTGTTATTACCTATTGACTTTCGATGCATTTCTGCCTTCCAAATGAAAGACATTGTGTAAAAAAGAAGTCATTCTAAAAAATGACTGATAATTCTCATGCTAGTATGAGTATTCCCAATTTCGGAAATGTGAAAATATCTACTGTTTCTAAACTCTATATTTTGTTCCCATTTCAGAAATACATAGGTGTCTTTCATACCGATTTTTCCATGTACACATTTTTACAGAATAATTACTATATACCCGGTACATAATAAAAAACCATTGCAAGTTGCTGCTCAGTTTTTGGCTCTGGGTTCGTCGGGTTCTTTGTGAATCTACAAGTTCTATATATCTCCACAACCAGTAATATCCAGCGGATGTAACGGTATATTGCTTTCAAAGAGCTGTCATAATTAGAAGAAGTTACAGGTGAAAACGTTGACATAAAAGGCTTTTTTTTCCAACAAATTTTCAATTTATCCTATATTTAACTGTTAGTTTCTATAAAGAAACCTTGATGGATCTACACAAATGACCCCTTGCTGAATTCAGAATTGTGTCTACTTCTCCAAAATGTATAGCTTTCCAGGATCCATTATTTCTTTTGTACCCATTTCTACCATTAACTGGAAGGAGGTCGAAAGCACAAAAAATAGCAAAAATAGGCTATGTCCCAGAAAAATTCCAAAACTGTGTAAAAAATGTTGGGTTTCTGACAAAAGTCTGGTATTTCCTAAACGCTGGGAAAATGGTGATTTCAGCCCCACAAACCCTTTTTTGATAACATTTGCAGGGAAAACCCCAGATGCTTTCATTTGCAGCCCGTTTTTCCCCCAAAAACCTACATTTTGCTGTATTTGGGCTCATTTCTGTGACCCCTCCAGGGAAATCCACAAACCCTGAGTACCTTCAGAATCCCCATGATGTTGGAAGAAAAGGACGCAAATTTGGCGTGGATACCTTATGTGGTCAAAAAGTTACAGGGGCCTCAGCGCGCACTACCCCAAATAGCCAAAAAAGGGCGTGGCACAGGAGGGGGGAAAGGCCTGGCAGCGAAGGGGTTACGTTTTACATGTCCTGGTAGTGACAAACAGCTTAATTTGTTTCATTTTGACAGGCCTAATCCTCTCAAAGGCTAGCATTGGGAATTCCTTAATTCCTAATGAGGAATGAGTAGCTGCCTCATGTTTCATGTCTTTGGAATGGTAATGATACATCTTATTTAATGGTACACTTAGATTTAACTTACTATTTTAGATATTAAACTTTTTGAAAGTGGACATTTCTCTGCTCTTACTGCTCTGCAAGCCTTGCAACCTGTCTCCAATACATGTCTGGGGTGGGTGACAGCTACAATTTGTACTTTCCTTCTATACAGCCGCAAACACAGGAAGAGTGGGTGTGACAGAGAACTCATCTGTATTCATCTGCTGATAGTTCTTCCTGGGCAGTAGGAGGTAGGTGAAGCTGACACTTACACATGAATAGGCAGCCTC
The DNA here is from genome assembly GCF_964204655.1 of Triturus cristatus. Classification (NCBI taxonomy): domain Eukaryota; kingdom Metazoa; phylum Chordata; class Amphibia; order Caudata; family Salamandridae; genus Triturus; species Triturus cristatus. The sequence goes on along the minus strand of NC_140589.1, from coordinate 1,456,045,545 downwards.
TTGTGTCCCACACAAAGAGCTGAATACCATCCACAGATAGCCTAGCAAACAGTACTGGGATGGAAGGTGACCTGTGGACTTCAAGGGCCTGCTTTAAAGTCACCCCGACTTCAAAGGCACAAGCGGGTACTGGGACTCTGACCCTACCAAGACAGTACACTACTGGACCTGTGAAGAACTCTGCCAGGAGTAAAGACTGCTGTGCTACAAGGATTGCAACTCTGCTTGACTGACTTTTCTGTGCTTTACTGAGCTGCCCTTCTCCCTGCTGATCTCTGCCTTGCTGTGGACAAGGACTGGACCCTTCTCACTTGAACCAAGAGTGACTTCAAGGAGTTGCTGGCTTGCTCCTGTTCTGAAGCATCAGGGTCATCAAAGACTTCCTGCAACCCGCTGCTGCTGGACTCTGTGAGGGTGTGAGTCCTCCCTTGCCAGCGGTGACAATCCAGTCCTGTTCCTCAGAAGTGGGTTCTGCAGCTGTTTTTGCTTCAAAATCAATGCAGACTGACTTTGCGCCAATTGGAACCAACGCATTGCCCTTTGATGCCGATGCAGAAGCCGATTGAAGACATCACCTCAATAGACTGAGTGGCTTGACGCCACAGCTGCATCATAAAGGGGTTCGACACCGAAGCCTTCACTGACTGCGTGGATTGGCGCTGACGCTTCACCTCCTTCCACGGGATCAACAACAACGCAGTGCCTCCTCAAATCCTCATATCAAGTCTTTAACTTCGACGCTTGCCCCATCCAAGATACTTTGTCTGAGTCCTGTAGCTGGCCTGCCCTCCATAATGGTTGGCCTGAACTTTGGATTTACCACAATCTAGCGCAACCTGAAGAAACCCCTTAGCGCTATTGACTTCAAAGCACTATTTTTGGTTTATTCTTTCAAAATTCCTAACTTCCGTTCTACTTATTGGATTTTTGTTGTTTTCATCTTGATTTTCTCATAAAACTATTATCTGTTTTTCTAAACCATTGTGGAGTATTTTTCTGGTGTTTTTAATGTGTTAGTGTGTGTGTGTGTGTGACTGTGTGTGTCGCACAAATACTTTACACATTGCCTTTTTAGATTAGCCTGACTGCTCTGTGCCCAGCTACTAGAGGGGGAGCACAGGCTATCTTTTAGGGTGTATCTCGCTTACTCTGAATAGGATTGTGGTCCGTACTTGGACAGTGTCCATACCTCTCCCAACTAGAGACCTATTTTCTAACAGTAAGACTATTGACTTCAATAAACCACATGCTTTTAACTTACCACTACTCTACCCACTTTGGCCACAAAATGTTATTTATCCCTGGTCTACAGTGCCCAATTGGCAACATTGCCTTTTACGTTTCTCTATGACTTCCATGGACTAGTGTGATAATTCTTTCAAAGTTCTTGCCTTCATTAGGCCTGGGCTAAAAATCCGTTCCGCTCGCGGAAATTGCGATAATTGACATTTTCGCATTCCGCGGAGAGCGCGAAAATGTCAAAATTTCCGCAATCCGCATTTTACCGGAAATGTTTTGCTTGCTCGCGCTGTAAAATAATACCTTCTTGCGTGCGCGCGATCGCCTTACCTGGATCCCCGCGTTCGCCGACAAGTTTTCTCGATCCGGTCGCGTTCTCCACGAGATGTTGGATTGTTGGTAGCCATTTGCGCTGTCTCGCGACAGTTCGCGCCTGCAGTAACATCATTCGTCGCGCGATCACGTCTTTTTTCTCGCGATCATGCACCGCGAGACAAGTGAAAACAAGATGGCTGCGCCAGCGAGCAACTGCATGGGTAAGTTGGCGAGCCGCGACCACGCAGAACATACCGTGAACGGGCGGGAAAAAAACTTCCGCATCTTCGCGATATTTCCGCGTGTTTGCGGAGATTTTTAACATTTTCGCGATAATTTGCGAAAGTGAATTTCGCAAATTCCGCCCACCCCTAGCCTTCATACCCTTTACGATGTTTTTGTGACAATTTATTTATTAGAATGCATTCCCACTTAGATCTGGTCTAGAGACTGGTTCTCTAGTGTCTCACCAGCCTAAAGTAGTGAGAATAATAAATTGGAGAACATATACCCACATACATAGAGCTTCTTTGGACCATACCTCTTCATCCGTTGGTCTGTTCAACCGTCATTCACATTTTGCTTCTATCCACCAAGGCATACATCATGGGGCAATGGATCAGTCCACTTCAGCCATTAACTCTCGTGCAAAGTAAGTAATAATATTCTGACTGATCACATATGCACATCTGCCTTAAAGCAGTTCACTTCAGCACTTAAGTGTCAGTGATGATGGGCCAATACTTCACTTTCCCAATAATTATTTATTTAGTTCTATATTCTTATTTTATTATTTAAGTCTTTGTCTATGTAGAGTTATTTATAAAGTGCAAATGTTACTCTGAGGAGTGTACTGGTACTACTGCAGAAGAGTAACAGTGGGAAAAATAGGAGGGAAAAAGCTAGGGGTGGGCGGAATTTGCGAAATCCACTTTCGCAAATTATCGCAAAAAAGTTAAAAATTATCGCAAACACACGGAAATATCGCGAAGATGCGGAAGTTTTTTTCCCGCATGTTCGCGAGATTTTCTGCATGGTTGCGGCTCGCCAACTTACCCATGTGGTTAATCGCGGGTGCGGCCATCTTGTTTTCAGTTGTCTCGCGGTGCATGATCGCGAGAAGAAAGACGTGATCGCGCGACGCATGACGTCACTGCGGGCGTGAACTGTTGCGAGACAGCGCAAATGGCTAAAAACAATACAACATCTCATGGAGAACGCGACCGGATCAAGAAAACTTGTCGGCGAACGCAGGGATTCAGGTAAGGCGATCGCGCGCGAGAATGTATTATTTTACAGCGCGAGCAAGAAACAAATTATTGCCAAGCTGCGGAATGCGGACATTTTCGTGCTCTCCGCGGAACGCGAAAATGTCAAATTATCGTAATTCCCGCGAACGGAACGAAATTTTCGCCCAGGCCTAGAAAAAGCCCAGGGACTGGAAAAGAGCCAGGTCTTAAGATTATTTTGAAAGACCTGTGTCGCCTTGATGCGTCCGAGTGTCAATAGAAGTTTATTCCAGAGGGATGGGCCCAAGAAAGAGAGTCATCCTTCTGTGTTCAAGCCGTGTCTTCATTTTAGAATAAATCAAAACCAACAGTACTTTTTCTTTGAATCAGTAAGAATCATAATTCTTGAGATGTCCATTACATCTCAAAAAGGATTTCGCTACCTTTCTTAAGTACAGCTGCCTGCTGGGAAGAACCCATACTCTTTCTTTATAAATATAAGTAATGGTAATTTTTTTTCATTTATATTTTTCATTGTAAGCATATGACTGCAAAGTTAAGAAAGCGGCCTGTTTTCTTTTTTTAAACTTGGCATATGCATGCAATAAAACATTCACCATTGCATCAGCTTACTAAAGCCCATTCGATTGACTTTATAAATGCAGATTGGGACACAATGCTTGGTCTCTGGCTAGACCACGATTCCAACCAAATAGTATTCCCTTATTTTTAAAACTGTGTGCCCATGAACAGTCAACGGATCTTCCCATGGACCATGCTCAGACTAAAAGAGCCAGGATATGCAAAGGTGTATACCCTTTGAAGCCAATTAAACACCTCTTTGAAGCGTTATTATCTCAAAAACTGCTGAACGGATTTAGCCCATACAAACAGAAGTATACTTTATAGTAAAGTTCTACTTTCAAGCCAAGTTTGGTGTAAATCTGTTCAGTGTTTTTGGCTGTAGTTGCAAGCAAAAGTTCCCAAGAGAGCCTAATGTGAAACAGGCCTTTTGTGAACCCATCTTAACTTATTTTCCCTTGACAGACATTCATGGACTTTATCATGCCAGATCTGAGCTGACTACCCTAAGTGAGTGTCCGATTTGGTGCTGATCCTTCAATGTGTGTCAAAATTATAGGCAAATCCAAAAATGCCTTTCCAATGGAATCCATAACTACACAGAAAATAGTTACACACTACCGACCACAAATTGAGAATGAATCGATAGATATGCCTACTTTTCAAATAATAATGGATTACTCTATAGAATCTAGGGACATTAGAGGAATGATCAACAAACAGTGAGGGATCTTTCAGTCAGATGATGTCCTAAAAATAACAGTAAGCAATTTTCCAATACTTGCATATCGAAAATCATGTTCTTTGAAAGACTAGTTGGTCCACAGCTATTTCAAAGCACCACAGAATCAAAACTGGTTAACAATGGTAGAGGGCTTTGTGACATGCAAAAAATATAAAAGCATGCAAGAACAGCAAGCGGCAGGAGTGGCCGAAAAGGGTTTGTTTATGCGTTGCTTTCTTGTTAATGACATAACCACAATGGGAATTAACAAGGTTGTGCTCCTATCAGGGCTTTAAGTGGGTCGGGTATCACCTGTGCTGAGTACCGGCAGTGTTTTTAAGGAGTCCTCGAATCGGGTCTCTATCGGGCTCTGTTTTGGGCCCTGGCACAGGCGGTCCGGTTTTTTCTGGACTACAGTGACAGCAGGCACATCGATGTGCGCGTGCTCACACTGCTCACTTCTCACAAGTGGAGAAGTTTCGGTATGACGTCATGCCAGGAGAGCGTTGTAGGGGAAGGGAAATCCTTTAAAGAGAGTCAATCTCTCTCTGGATTTCCCTTCTCTTTTTGAAACTCAGGAGCCGTAACATTGTCGTGGTGTCACCAGGGCTTTAAGTGGAAGCTTTTTTAATAATATATCCAAGCCACAGTTGCTGCTTATTTATCTTATGCAACTAACAACCATTGACAAAGCCAATAGTCCTGATTTCTTGTAGGTATGATGTTACTTGTATCATATATCTGGATGCAATTACAGAAACAGCAAAATAGAAGTATGGCAGCACAATATGCTAAGCACAGATTTTTAGCTTGCGTGTTTTAAGCCATGCCCTTAATTACATTGGCCACGCCCCTTTGAGTGACCCCCCCCAAGCTTTTTCATCCTACTTAAAGTCCTGGCTCCTATAAGGATGCATAAACCATGCTGCTCATTGAACAGGCATTGGCATAGCCAATAGGTCTCGCCTTTGGGGCCTTATAAGTGTTTAGCCAGAGCTATTGACTTTGCCAATGTCTTCAAGTTGTGCTGTAGAGAAGTGTGGCTGCTGTGCAGCATGCTGAAAAGTTATAATAAAAAAAAGTTATAAAAAAGTTATAATAAAAAATGTCAGAAGCATTTGTGTTACCTTATATATGACCAAGAAGGCGTTGTGTACAACTTAACGACCATATTAAAAAAAGTATTTACAATAAAACATTTCCTCAGTTTTCTTTTGTTCTTGAAATGCTGGCAACTTTTATCTGCCTATTCCAATGGTTGTTTGTTAAAGCTTTTTTTTGAGGGGGCATAAACAATCGGAGGGTGAAGGTTGGGAACTAGTACCTGTATTATAACACTAGCAGCGGCCAGACGCTAGGGGAGAATCAACAGATGCCAGATTCCGATGCTGAAGTGGTAGTGGTGGTGGTGGTGGTGACTGGTGCGGAGACGATGCTGAGGTGATGCTGAATGATACTCAGGTCTTGCTGAGTGATGATGATGTGGTGGTGTACTAGTGCAAAGGTGATGCTGAGTGATACTGATGTGGTGCTGAGTGATGCTGTGGTGGTGCTGAGTGATATTCTTGTGGCACTGAGTGATGCTGTGGTGGCGCTGAGTGATGCTGTGGTGGCGCTGAGTGATGCTGTGGTGGCCCTGAGTGATGCTGTGGTGGCCCTGAGTGATGCTGTGGTGGCGCTGAGTGATGCTGTGGTGACGCTGAGCGATGCAGTGGTGACGTTGAGTGATGCTTTGGTGGTGCTGAGTGATGCGCCCTTTCAATTTCAAATAGCAGACACCAAAGAAGTGTTCCTAGTGCAAAGCGTGCCCTGCAAATTTACTTGTGTTTTGCCATTTTAATGTAGGCCTTATTGTAAGCAAGAGGCATGCATGTTATGCATAGACTCCAACTGGTGGGATGGCTCAGCGAGCTGAATACAAGCCACTGAAATATGCAGTGACCTTCACATCCACATTTGAAGCATAAAATTCTCCTTCCTAAAGTGGATGATCCTACGGTTGTTAGTCACTCTGCATCACACGCCGACCTTGGTGGTTTGCAGGGACTCATACCAATTAAGAAACCTGATTGGCTGATAACACTAACCTATATTCTATTTTAATGAGTATGTGAAACAGTGTATTACAGCAAGGCGATTTGTGTGCCAAAGGTCAATTCAAAATAGGAAAGTACTGAGAGCTCAAGATCAGTTGAGGAGACGTTTCAGGACAGGAGGCAAACTGTAAATTCCATCTTGACTGTTTGCATTAAACCTGGTGGACTTAATTAAACGCTCAAGATAACATCAGACGTCTAGCCATTACCCCATACCTAAGTTGCCCTTTGTGGTGTAAAACATTCAATTACAGCAGCACGTTTATTCATATTTCAGGGCCTGTTATTTCAGCGGTTCTGACTCTACTTTTTTTGAGAAGGTTATTTAATTATTCATTGTTAGTAGAGGTTTGCCAGCCAATGAAGGCTTGTGCTTGGATACAGCAAAATGCTTGGCTCTGGCTGAGCGAATGGTCCATGTGAAACCTCAAGCTCAAAACCAGCCAAGCATTCAAACGAGGACATGTGGCCTAGTAGGTAGAGCTGCAATCCTCGCACATAAGGAACTTGGTTTGAATCCTAGTCTCGGCTTAACAGCTCGTGAATCCGAGCAACTCTCCCTGTGCTGACAGAAAAAGAGTAACATAGTGTCTGTGTGTTGTGAAGCGCTTTTATGTCCTTTGACAAGGTTAATGCTATATAAAACTGCCAAAAGGGTGGTTTCTACCCATCACACATGCAATAATCTTAAATACCAATAATTAAAGAGAATCATTATCTGCTCCTTGGTCCCCTCATCCCAGTCCATTACAGAATGAGTGTGGCCCCGCCACCACAAATATTTCATGTTCCCTTTCTTTATTGTATACACTTACCGCTGTGCTCAGCAAAACGTTTTGTTGACTGTACAGCACATGTATGCACTTTCCGTCTATGTACGGGGCTGGGACATAGAGTAGGAGGCAGCTTGCCAAGGCCGGGCCATTCAGGGACCGATGATGGATTCCTCAGCCCATCAATACTGTGTGAATTCACGCAAAATGGTGGGAAGACTGAAGTCTAGGTTTTGGTGAGACTTGTTGCTGGGCAATAAGTTTAATTATATAAGTTGCAGCTGGGCTCCACCTTCAAACATCCCTGCAGCAATGGAGCCCGCTGGGTCTGGAAAGAAGGCTGAATAAGCATGCGCGCCTTGCATGGCAGCAGGGGGAGGGGGCCTGCGCCGGATTCCCTTGTGGGAGCGAGCAGCAAGGCGCGATAATTGCTAACAAATGGCGTCACTGCTCGTTCCCGCAAGGGAATTGCCAAACGTGCATGCGTTGCCATTGAAAGCAATGCAACGCGTTCACGTTTTTGGCCTCAAAACCGACTCGATGGCTAAAGGTCTTTTTCCTAAGCAACGCATGCGCGCTTCTTAGGCGAGACCTAAAAAGTACTTTCATAGCACTCACGCGAACTGTCTTAGGCATAAAAGAAGGTCATGAAAATGTATCCTGTCATTTGGCTAAGTGTACTGGGGCGATACTGGTGTCTCTGGCCTCTCTGCCTGCACACACTACAGCTCCTATCTCTTTGGGTGATTAGCGTGTGTTGTGCCACAGTGGCGAAGTAGATGCTCACTCTTAAGTTTGCAGACCCAGACAAACTCCATCTTTCATTATGATTGACACCCCTAAAGCCAAATGGCTGTCCTTTGGGTTGGTGCAGATATGACTGAAGGAGACAAATAGCACCTCTCTCTGTATGTTGTACTGTTGACTGATCCACAGTGTGAAATGAGTGAAGGAAACTGGCACACACACAGCGGTTCTCTAAGTATTATTTTGTTCTTCTTTATATCAGGTCTTGTGACACGTGTAAAGCTGTATTTGAAGCCAGACTTAAAAATTAGTGTACAGGCTTTTTACCAGTAAGGACAAAAAAAAGTCTGTTTCATTTATGTTTTCCAAAGACCATACCAGGTTGCCAAAGTAGTCCCCTGTTACTTCCTTGGGTTTTTGTAGGAGTTTACACTCTTCGAAAAGTTGTCAAAGTTTTAAAAATGTACACTATGTGAAGAAAACAGAAACAAACACTTGTGCAGGTGAAACCCCTACAAAAAAGGACTTTTGTCGGAACAACACTGGAGGGCACCGTTTTTAGTTCACAAGTCACAAGTTTAAACCTGCTCGTGTTTGTATCCTTTTATTACATTCTTCAGAAAGTTTATATTAGGCAAATATCCCATTCAATTTTAAAAGCATAAGTGTTTCAGTGTAAATGAATGTATTCTTCAGCGACGTTATGGTATGCGATCATTGTTTACATCACAGCGTAATGTACTCGTATTTTTCCGTGGATGGAATGCTTTCTGATTTTAATCAATTATTTTCACTTTATGATTTTTTTTGTTTTTCTTACACTTCAAAAACCTTTTCACTCTGCCTCGCACGACTCTAAGGCTTCTATACTGCCGAAATACGATGATCCATATTCACAAATGAAAGATAAAGTCATGGTTCATATACGACCGAAATGCTTAATGGGATTTTCTGGTAAGTACCCCATTATGTTAATAGAAAGCCCTATTAAAATTATCTATTGACGCAAGCCAAGAAAGGCTTTTTTCAAGCTCAGATATTTAACACTATTTAGCAGTGATGGGAATTTGCACTCACTCCCTGGTCGGAGCCACACCATAACTGCAGCGTTTCAAGCTCGCTTGCGATGGTGTCTGATAGAAGTACTTTTGTTTTTTCCCCTGTCACCGGTTTTGTCTCAGCTGGAGCTGGCTCATTTCTAAATGAGCTTACTCTCTGCACTGCCCATCAGGCACGTTCTCCTCCTTCATCCTCGCTCCCTTTCCTGTGGCTGGCTTTAAGTCCTTTCTTCTGTCTTTTGTTCTTGAGCTCAGCGAAGTAAACAGCAGGATTGATCTTTCCCTGCATCTTGGTATTGTTCCAAGTGCTCATCAATAGACATGGGCTGGGAATGCACTGACTGGAAAGGAAGGGCAAGATTGAAATTCGCTTTTTGTTCTTTGCGCCTTTTAGTGTGCAGCGGAATGTCCCTAATCCGAAAGCTGCTACACTGACTGCCATCGACATGCAAATTATTCATCAAGCGACAAGCCCCATATTAGCGCACTTTGAAGAAAAGAGTCTTTCAAGGTATCAGAGCTGAGAAAAAAGAGCTTTTTTTTTTTTAAAGTAAGGATGACTGCACGAGGAGTACGAATATTGTTAAATTGCATTTGCTTGCATCGGGTGCCCACTGAAACCACATGCTTATGTGGGTTTTCGTAAAGTCAAAGCAAATAGCAGCTGCGCATTACCTGCTTGTATTGGCTAAAGAACGTCATTCAATTATTCCAGAAACGTGGGGCTCGTGCTAATTTGCAATACTGGTGGTCACATTCCTTAACAAACTGTATGAATCGACTGTACGTTGTCACATTTCAGCTGGCTATCCCAGCCAGATACACAGAAGGGACTCTTTACTTTCTGGAGATGCCCAGGCATATGCTGTTTGAAAACGTGTCTGCAAAATGCAAAGGCTTCAATTAGAACTAATGCACAGCTCAATATCGGTCAATCCGAAATTACAGATAGCGCAGGGTTCTTTGACTCAAGGATGCAGACTTGCCATACAATTATGAGATTTCCCATCGTGAAAGTGAAATTACCATGGAAATAGGTGTTTCGACAAAGATTTCGTCCAGGTTTTACCTGCTGAAATGTCAGCGCAAAAACCCTGAGAGTGTGGCAGTATCTCATTTTTTCTAAGAATCCCAATTGTGGTGGCACTGGGGAAAACAGTTTTTTTTTACAGTCCCAGAATGGGGTCAAAGTGGTATAAGCAAACTAGAAATGTAGTATACACAAACATCTGGTCATTTTAGTATGGGGTGAGATGTGTCCTACTTTTAGGCGTTGAAGATCTGTCTGATTTGAGGCCTCGGATTTGTTCCAACTACCCACCTAGAAAAATTCCAGTTACGCTGTGAACTTGGGGAATTTTTTAGGAAAATTAGACTCAAGGTTTTCTTCCAAGACAAGGAAGAAGTCATTAGCGATGGAGAGTACACTGATTTGAGACCTAAATCAACCTTTTATCCACCCTCAAACATGATGCCTCCAGAAGTACTGGCCTTTGAAGAAGCAGTTGCCAAAGAAGTAGAGGAACTACAACCCAGAGCTGATGCATTTAATAACTTGAGCAACAAAGAACGTATGGCCTTGACTAAATTGAAAAATCGCACAGAAATAATAATCAAACCCGCAGACAAAGGGGGTGCCACAGTCATCCAAAGTTCGATGGCGTACAAGACTGCATGCCTCACTCTGCTGGCTGACACTAAATTTTACAAAAAAATCAACAGAGATCCCACAAAGAAACTCAAGACAACTATATCGGCTCTGACATCAGATGCACTTGGGAAAGGATGGATCACTAAAAAAGAACACACGTTTCTGAACCAAGAGGAACCCAGAATTCCGCTATTTTACACCATCCCCAAGATCCACAAGGGAAAGTTACCTCCCCCAGGGAGACCCATAGTGTCTGGAATTGGCTCGGTTCTGGAACCTCTCTCCCAATATACCGACTGGTTCTTGCGCCCTCTGGTAAAACAGATAACATCATATGTACAGGACACAAAACATCTCCTAAATCTTCTGACTAACATCGAGTATGACCCAACAAATTGCTTTCTAGTAAGTCTAGATGTGGAAGCACTTTATACAAGTATACCCCAGACCGAAAGCATTGGAGTCATTGAACAACTCTTGGAGAATGAGGAATGGCAATGGACTGCACCCAAAGAATGGATCATTACGTTAATGAGATTGGCACTAACGGAAAATTTCTTCAAGTTCGAATCTCAGTTGTACTGGCAAATCCATGGAACTTCTATGGGGAGCACCTTTGCTCCTAGTATAGCATGCCTATACATGAGCCATTTTGAAAACCAACATATTTGGAATGCTAACCCATATGCTAATAACATCTGCAAGTGGTATCGCTATATTGATGATATCCTTATGGTATGGCGAGGCGATACCCAGAGCCTTTCTAACTTCACTCTATGGATCAACGATCTTAACCCTCATTTACGATTCACCATCAACAAAGACAGAGAATCCATCCCGTTTTTGGACATCAACATCATTGCTAAAGATGGCACATTGAGTAGCTCGCTATACACTAAACCGACTGACAGGAACAGCCTGTTGAGATTCGACAGCGCCCATCCACGATCTCTCAGGGAAAATCTCCCGGTAGGACAATTCCTACGCATACGTAGAAATTGCTCTGAAATTCGAGACTACAAGAAAGAGGCGAAAATACTCACAAACAAACTTAAACAAAGAAACTATCCAACTAAAATAATTGAACAGGCCAATAAAAGAGCACGAAACACTCCCAGAGAGGCCCTGCTTGAAACTCAAGAGAGACAACAACCTCAGAACATGATCTGTGTTACCACTTTCAATTCGTCCTCTAATGATGTTAAAAAGATTATAAATAAAAGGTGGCCCATCCTCACCTCTAACAAACTCTCATATAACAAACCCATGTTTTCTTTTAAAAAGAACCGTAGTCTGAGAGATACCCTGATCCATACAGACACTTATGGTAATGTGGGTCACGTCCAAACAACATTATGGGATACGCCACCAGTGACCGGACATTACCCTTGCGGGTCCTGTGTAGCCTGTGAATTCACTAGAGCTAGCAAAACACTTGAACTCGGTCTCAACACCCCCTGGGAGCAACGATCTCATACCAACTGTAATTCTGAAGGAGTCATCTACCTCATCAAATGTCCATGTGACTTAACCTACATAGGCATGACCAGCCGCAAAATAAAAATTCGGATAAGCGAGCATAGAAGTACCATCAGACGCATGATCACAGCTACCAGACTTACTACACATTTCGTCGAGAAACATCATAAAGACACTGACATACGATGGACAATCATTGAGAAGATCAATGGTACCAGAAACCTACAGAAAAGGCTCCTAGAGAGAGAACAACGTTGGGTGTATCGTTTGGGAACACATGAAAAGGGACTAAATGACTCTATACCATGGAGTCAACTTAATAAATAATCACCCCATGGATCCTCCACTTCTTGACATTGAGTTAAAGACACCATGTCTAAACTACAACTACTGATATCTCACCAAAATGCCGGACTGGATATGAGTGTTACCAGTGCGACAACATATTCCATCATAGAGGCACCATTGCACTAATGCAAGATGTCCTTCACATTTTTACACATGGTCACAACTGAACCAACTTATTCAGTCCCCGCCTCTCCACCTCTGTTTCTGTTAACAGACTAATGAAAATCTATGTGCAGACTTCCAACGTCAATGAACCCATAATCAATACCATACTGAACATTTATTTTACATCTGGGTATCATTGGCTATTCACATTCTATCAGCGGCGCTCATAGATTATTATGTTCTGTCCATTTCTGGTTTTTACCATACACGAGCGCTAATACCTGCACTCGTATCAAATTTGACATTCCCTGGGTACGTCATTACCAGCCCATTTTAGATTGACTACCATCATCTGAGTATTAAACCACAACTCCCATCTACCCCGTACGCCGTGACGTATTACGTCACTTCCTGTAACTGAGGGGCGTATTTTTTCAATCAGCCCGAGGTTCCGGCGCGCCTTCCCCGTTATTTATTCGCGTCCCTGGCTCCACATCCTTGCGAAAGCCGTGGACCAGAACCAAACAGGTAGCGGGCAGGGCGACTGATCTTTACGAAGTAAGTACAATTACCAGCACTATGTCCCACTCTCTTTGCATGTCAGCCTTCGTTTCTTGACCCCACCGATACGGAACGACATGCTGGCAGCTTTTCCCCTTCTGCTCCGTGACACACTGTTTATTCACGGTTCCCCCAGGACCGCCCAATCTGGCCCCCTGGTCCCGAGAGATTCAATCAACCTCCCCAATTTGGGTAAAGTATATCTGTAGATCTATCACGAATGAATGTGTCGTATGCATGTGTAGTATGTATTTATCTCCGTCACTTATTCACCTACCCACCCGTAGCAAAGATCTTGGAATCACCAGGAACGTACACGTTTTTAATGTGCACTAGTATCTGGAGACACTGTGTGCACGCTACTTTCAGAAAAACAGACATCACGCTGTTATCGCTAGGATGCGAATCATCTCGCCACGCTCACAGTATGTCTGTCACAATTACAACGAGATGTTACAGTCATTATGAGTGGCATGATAGGAGGACACTCCTCCCCACGAGAGCATGCGCACATAGATACACGCATGTCCACGTGCGGTAACCACTATACCGCTCAAGGAGAAATGAAGTAAGCGGCAACTCGACCGCTGATATTTTTATATGTTGTTTGTCTCCACTCTTTCCTTTACAGATGGAGCCTGGCAGTTGACATACATCCACTCTTAACCAAATCACGTGGAGCAGCTACTCTGCCCTCACCATACTGACAGGATAGGGACACCCCATAACGAGTAATTACACTCACATAGGGGAGTTACTTTTTTGCCCTGAAGAAAGTCCTGGACCATTTTTTTTGGCCCCTTTTCGGACTGAAACATGTCGGCACTAGGGTCCTAGGACCATAACACTCCTAAAAGACCCAATTCTTAAGTATTTTAATTACCCGGACAGACCCAAGAATAAAAGGATACTGGGGATCTGCCTGAGGTATTTTATCTAGTTAACTCCCTCTGCCGTAGAACATATTAAAAGCACTCCCAACACTGTGGTCGAGCCCACCCGGACTTCTAGGGGTCTGGGTGACCCGATGATGAAGCATGACACCATTAGGGTGTGTGAGGGTAACTTAAAGAAACACTTAGTTTCCCCACGACCACGGTTGTATTAGGCGCAACCTAGTGTTATGAGTTCTCATTTCTCCCCCCATTCCTTTATTTTACTAGATCTCCTTTCAGATCTGTTAGAGTATTTTTTGTGCATATAATATATATAAAACCATAAATTCATCAATTTTGTTAAGCAATACGAGATACTAGCAGCTTGCTACAATTAAATGTGCAAGTACGCATATATTAGACCTGTTTCACCATTGTGATGGAATACTGATAAAACAGTTTGGGTCAAAGTGTATCCTTAAATACACTTTGACCTTTACATAAAATTCTATATATAATATAAGTACAAGGTATATACAGAGACCTAACGGTTACAGTTTTCATTGCACATACTAAATACATAAGTGCACACAAGATAATTGAGAGTGGAAATGTGAAAACATCATGCTTCAATGTCTTTAAAAATTAATAGGAAATCGAGCTCAGACGGACCCCAGGGGTAAAATACAAATAGTAACCTAAGAGATGCAAAATCAATTCAATATACAATGCAGTTTACATGGTGGCATACATGGTATCAAAAGTGCTATACCAATTCCAATAATCCTTTGATCCTTTATGGAGCCAACTAACTGGTGATGTGTAATTGAAATTCTACCATGACATCATCAAATCTACAATACGAGGACCCTGCAATTTAATTATAATATACAGTGAATATTGTCCAACAAGGACCCTCTTCAGCATACCACAGCCTACTTCTTCACATAAGTTCTTATCTAAAATATATTTAAAAATTGTTTAAAAAAGATACAAATGTTATATTTTAAATACAATGGCCTCAGCACACGCCGTGGACAAATAAGACAAGATTTAAATCCTGTACCCAGCTTCCACATAAATGGCAAAGTCTGTCCTGCCTGGCTAATCCTTCCCATGCTCCTGTTATAATTCGTAGGGGCAGCTAATTCATCCTTAACAACAGGATAGTTCTGCGCACTCCGTGAGGGAGATTCCATACAGCATACGGTTGAGGTTGTTTATAAACACTACTCCAAGCTATTGTGTCAGTGCTGGAATGACCCAAGTACAAGGCAGTATCTCTTTTACGACTGACTTCATAAATGGTCTTTTTAATTAGCATTTTCAAAGCTTATTTTGGTACGGAGCCTACGCTACTATGCCCAATGTCATATAAAAGTGCAGCTTTCACATGATTCCTAATAACAATGCTTTTCCCCCTCAGGCTTGCAAATATTTTTATCCCTTAGAGCTGCCTGTAAAGGGTTTTCTGCGCTGTGCAGTAAGCCATTACTCCATCTCAAACATGCAGCCATTGCGAACACATAGGTCGAGAGAAGCCCAAATTCAAGCCTGATCGCCTTTATAGGGGCTGCTTCATTCAGATTAAAGACCAGTCACCAAATACGTCCCTCAACCATCTCAAAATAAACCCAATGCTGTTCATTTACTCGTTCACAAGCATAACTCAATACTGGCGGGATTTTAACTTTATATACTGATAAAACCTGTGCAAAGAGTCTTTTTTCGCAACATGTGTAGAATCTATCAATTGCGCATGCCTGAGATATTGCATTACTTCGGCATTGGTCAATATGATCAAAGCTCGAACATCTGCCTGTAAAAAAAAATCCCAGGTACGGGTACAATTTCACAACATCAATTTTGACTTTGCCCAGGAACCAGTGCATATTTTTCCTGACTCTACACCCCCGATATCTAAAAGTCATAATTTTACTTTTTGCAATATTTATGTCAAAAAAATGATCATCAGTCAACTCATTAAGATGCCTTTGAAGTCCTATCAAGGTTAGATCCATCTGGATGGCATCATCCACATAAAGCAGACAACTCAGTTTCTTTGTTCACAATTTTGGGGGGTCCCCTTTACACAGACCCACCATACTCGGCAGGTCATTGATATCAAGAGAAAAGAGGAGAGGGGCTAACAGGCACCCTTGCTTCAACATCAGCGAAAGGGGTCATGTAGGTGTTGAACTGGGTGGGGCTGAGGGATGATCCTTGGAGTATGCCAGATATGATGTCCTTGGGTTCGGAGGTGCAGGCAGGCAGCCGAATGCTCTGTGTGCATCCTGTAAGGAAAGACGTGATCCACTTGAGGGTGTTTTGTTGTATGTCAAAGTTTTAGAGTCTGTCAGTGAGGGTGTTGTTGGAGACTGTGTTGAATGCAGCAGAGACGTTGAGGAGGATCAGAGCCAGAGTTTCTCCACTGTAGAGGAGGATTCTGATGTCTTCTGTGGCAGTGATCAGTGCGGTCTCAGTGCTGTAGTTGGCTTGAAATCTTAATTGTGAGGTGTCAAGCAGGTCGTTTTGTTCCAGGTATCTGGTGAGCTGTTGTTTGATGGCTTTCTTAAGTACTTTGGCTGGGTAGGGGAGTAGGGAGATTGGTCAATCATTTTTGAGATTGCTGGGGTCTGCGGATATTTTTTTAGGAGGTGTCTGACCTCTATGTGTTTCCATATTTCCGGGAAGGCTGCTGTGGAGATGGAGGGGTTGATGATGCTGGTTAGTTATGGGCTGATAGGGTTGGTTCCGAGGTTTAAGAGACGGTGGGGGCAGGGGTTGGTTGGTGCACCAGAGTGGATGGAAGACACGATGACCTTAGTGGTCTGAGTGGTGATTAGAGACCAGGTGGTGATCGTTTGGATGGTGTGTGCTGGCTGGTTGAGGTTGAAAACAGCCAGTTGGGGGTCGAATTTGTTGTAGATGGTGGCAATCTTACTGTGGAAGAGTTCCTCCAAGGGGTGGGTAGTATTTCCTGTTGCTGTAGGGTTAGACATTTCCTTAACTATTTTGAAGAGTTCCTTCATGCTGTTGGCCACAGTCTCTATGCCGGCTCTGATGGCAGCTTTCTTGGCTTTCTTGATGTGTCAGTGGTAGTTGCTGAGGGCTGCTTTGTGAGCGGCTTTGTCAGAGAGGTTCCTTATGGTGAGCGATCGTTTCTCGAGTCTGTAGCAGTTGCATTTGGTGGGTGTGAGCTCCGGGGTGTACAGGCTGGCTTGTTTTGAGGTTGTGTTGGTTTTTGCTGTTTTCAATGAGACCACGCTGTTGGCGCATTTGGTGAGCCATGCAGAGAAGTTTTGGATGGCCTGGTCAAGTTCTGATGAAGCATTGGGTTGGGTGGTGTAGAGGGCCTGTGTCCACTGTTTCTCGATTATCTTGCATCAGCTGGGGTGGGAGGACCTGCAGTGCTTGCTGATGGTGTGCTGAGCATATGAGATGGTGAAGTGAATGATGGTGTGGTTGTTTTAAGTGAGTTCTGTGATGTGGCCAATTCTGATTCTGTCGCTGGAGGTGAAGATGGAGTCAAGTGTGTATACGGGTTTATGCACTGGTTCAGTGACCAGTTGGGTGGGGCCAATGTTTTTCAGCTTCTCCAGGAGGGTGATGAAGTTGACATCATTGGGGTCGTCGATGTCGAAATTAAGGTCATCGAGTAGGATGTAGTGGTAGGAGTCGAAGGCTAGGGATGCGATGAGTTTGGAGATGCAATCGCAAAAAGCCAGTTGGGAGTTTGTATAGGAGGATGCCTTTGATCCTGTTCTTACCGTTGGTCTGTAGTAGGAAGTTGAGGTGTTCCATGAGGGGTGTGAAGTTGTCGGTGGTGATGATTCATCATATGGGTTCCTTGAAGATAATGGCCATGCCCCGTAAAGATTAGTAGGTAGTGTCTCTGTAGACCATTTTATAGTTGTCATGTGTTGCAGTGGCGTTGTTGGGCTTCGAGGAGGGGTTGAGCCATATTTTGGTGATGAAGTAAACCTCAGAGGGAGGGTGGTGATGGTGTCCCAAACTTCCGTGGAGTGTTTGCAGAGGGAGCGAACATTGAGCAGGAGGCATTGGAGCGCTTCCGGGTTGTTTGTTGTCTTTTGAGCTGAAGTGTCGCAGGATACAGAGCAGGTTGGCGGTCCTGTGTTGCAGGAGAAGCAGCAGTGGCAGCAGGTGAAGGGTCCTTTGGTTGACTTTGGGGGGGGCATACAGCAGCTGTTGTTGTGGTGTCCAAGACCAGGAGCTACTTAGTGGTGTAGCAGTGGATGGCAGTAGTGCCAGGGGTCCTGGCACTGGGTGCGGTCCAGGTGCTGACAAGATCAGACGGGCTTGCCTTTTGTGTGACTTTGGCATGCCAATGACGCATCTGCTGCGCATTGTCCTTGGAGGTGGGTGAAGTCGGCAAGGAGGTGGGGGAGTGGGAGCAACAGAAAGCCTCAGAAATTGCAGGAGAATCAGCCTCTAACACAACAGTTACAGCAGAGCGCAAAATGCAACCAGCAAGTAAATAAACAAATAACAGATAATCAAATAAAGAGTGCAAAATAAGATAAGGGCAAAGGCAAAACAAACCAAGATTACACATATCAATAGTGCGGGCAGGCAAGATCTCTACAGCTGGGATCAAACCGGGGGCTCAGGGGACTGCAGCACAGTCACTTATTCCGGGAGCAAGGCTGATCTAGATGACAGTAGGAGAGCAGGGATCAAGACTACAGTGGTCAAGGACTGTTCATGTGATTACGTAGGAATACCACAATACATTTAGAGGTAAACAGTAAAAACAATTCCAGTAGCGTTAAATTTGCTGCATTCCTGCAGTGTGTCTTCCCCTTTCCCCATGTTCACTCTGAGCTACCTATTCCATTCATGTGATCAGGTGTGGTCAGTGGGGTAAAGGAGGAGAATCAGCATGTCATCACTCCTGTAGTATCTGTTATAACAGGTCAGGACATCCATTGTTATATTAAGGAATTCTGCCTACTGACGATGCCTTTTCTGACAGATGTCTGAGCCCAAATGTCTTTTCCAGCCTGAGCAATGGATCTCAATTGGACCTATTCAGCAATATTATAAACTGTACACCAATAGGTTAGTGCATCATGGCAAAACAGTGAAAATCTGCAAGATGAAATAGCATCAAATCGGCAGGCAGTAGTAGGCTTCTCAAAGACAGGAAGTACAAACAACCTTATCACAACTCTGGCTATTTGTAAAAGAGGGCCAGGAGTTACTCCATGGTCCCTGCCAACGACCTACTGGTGGTTTTAGACCACTGCTTACTTCAATCCGAAGAAGTGCCTTAGGTCCAATTCCCTGCACCTTTTTGCAACAACTTGCAGGCATACATGAGTCACAGATTCTGGTGGTTCAACAAAAAACAGTTCCACTGGCATCTCCAGAGCATTCTTATTGTGACTCCATAAAGTTTGCTATTTTTCTGAATCAGTGCAAAATGTATTTTCTGTGCAAACCTACTGCCTTCCCCAATGACCAATCAAAGTCAGCATTTGTGCTACCTTACCTAGGAGGTAATGTGTCCAATTGGACCCTAGTTGAATACTATGACCAATCTTAGAAAAATATGGAAACTTCTGCACAGAAATGAAAAATCTATTTGATAGGAAAACACCCTTGTCATTGGATAAAGTGGGTGTCATTGTCATTGGATAAATAACTGTTTAATCTGAAACAAGTAACACAGGACTTTTTGTCCTACATCACTGCATTTAATGAACTTGTTACTGAAAAAGATTAGCCTGAAATTATGAGCTTCGCTTTTTTCTTTATCAAGGATCACATAGTGATTTGGAAGGTGTACAAGCACAGGTTGTAAATCCACCTTACTGTTGTGAAGAATTGATCGAATTAGTAGCCCAATTCGCACATTGTTTAAAGAAAGAAGCACTAAGAAGACTAAAGAGAAGAGGGTAGTTGTGGTGAAAGGTCCAGATAATTCAGAGCAAATGCAGATTAATGGAATCAAACGGCCCCAGACTGCAAAAGAATGCGTAAAAAGAGATGACAACTTTAAATGATGTATTGTGGTCATACATCACCTAGTCAGAATGTTAAAGGGCGATGAATGAAAGACGTCATTTCAGAACAAATTTGGTATTTCAAATACAAAGTTATGCCCTTGGGGTCTGTAATGCCCTGGCAATGTTCTAGTACTTCATGAATGACATGCATTTGGATATCTTGTGTTTTGTCAATATTGCTTATAATATCATCTATTCACAGTCTAGAAAAGAACACATAACTCATATTTATGGCAGCTCTCCAGCATTTTAGAAATTACTACTTGCTTGGTAACTTAAAAAATGCTTGTTTGATGTAGAGTCTGTAGAACGTCTGGGGTAAATTATTGATCCAAGTGGAATTCGAATGGGCGAATGAAAAGCATTTGCAATAACAGAGTGGCGGGTTCCAACAACAATGAAAGCCATACAAATCGTTTTCAGATCTGCCAAATTTGATCCATTTATTACACATTTCTCGTTCATGGTTAAACCGATTGCCTGACAGTTACATAAGGGAGTAACATTTCAGAGGTGAGGAGCTAATGAGGCATTCTGAATCCTGAGAGAGCAATTCACCTCTACTCCTCTGTGAAGCCATCCAGACGTAAAACTACCTTCATAGTTGAAGCGGATGCTTCTCACTATCTAATAGGAGCTTTATTTCAAATGAATTCTGTCTTTGGACAAATCACTCTCATAGCTAAATACTCTCGGAAATTCACACCAAATGAAGTAAATTACAGCATCACTACTAAAACGTTACCTGCCATAAGGTGCTTGTGTGAAGAAGGCCACCGTTACTTAAGGCGAGCTCGCCATACAGTGGTACGGATTACTGTAACCTGGCATTCCTAATGTCAGCTTGTACCCTAGCATCCTAACTGCATTAGGCATTATTATTCTCAGATAATGAATTAATTATTTCTCATTGACCAGGTGCACAAATTGGAAAAGCAGATGCATTCTGCAACATGATTCCACCCAATGAGTATAAGAATGAAAAGTAAAACCTTTGAACTACTATTGATCTTAAATCGTAAGCTAAAAGAAACAAATCAGCGCATTAGGTTAACTTTACTAGATCATCAGACTAAACTCATAGACCAATGAACTTTGACTGTTTAAAGGAGTTTATAAAACCTCCTGGGTTTGAACTTGAATACATCGTTGAGAACGAGATGATTTATTGTTTCAAGAGAAAACACTGTTTGCACCAACTACAAAGGAAAGTGTTATCTTTCAAGTATGATTAGACATTAATCGAAATCACACGATTTAGAAAGACACAGGCAGCTATGCAGAGAGATTTCTGGTGGCCAAATTCACGAATATGTAACTAATTATGTAGCCTCTTGTGGAGTATGGCCACAAAGTTAAACTTGTCATCTTTTATATAGCGGGAACTAGACCCGAAGGTATCAGGTATCGGAGAGCTTTATATGAGCACCAGGGTTGTTACAGATGAACTGAACACATTCATTTTTGTAAGGCACAGGGAGATTAAGTGATTTGCCCAGAATCACAGGATGTTGAGCGTCCATGCCGAGACTCGAACCCGGTTTCCCAGCTTCGAGGTCAAAAGCTCCAGCCCCAAGGCTACATCCTCTCGCCTAAACAGCCTTACTCATTACACCCTATTCCTGTACCACCAGCCATTGGCACACAGTGTCTGTGACTTCATATTTGAAACACCCGCTATCAATGGCTACTCTGTAGTTCTAGTAGTGATGGATCATCAAACCAAAGTGGGACATGTCGTTCCTTTAACACAAATTCCACCATCAATTCCATAAATAGCACAATTACTCATCCAAAATGCTATCATATTAGCTATTTCAAGTGTTTAAAGACAAATACAGGATAGCAATTCACATTTCGATTTTGGTTAGGGCTATGTAAACCAAGAATGTTGCTCCTCGGCTGTTTACCAGTAAACATCCACAGAAAGAAGACCACACCAAGGATTTAAATCACATTTTAGAATAGTACCTTCGTTGTTTGTCATTACAACAAGGATGGGAGTGAATTAAGGCCATGTGGCTGGCAGAATTTGTATATAATAATTCAGAACATTCAGAGCAGACTTTATCCCTACTCTACTATTCTTTAGGTTATCATCCACATATATTACTATTTTAATGGCCTGTCAAACCCCCCGGCAGAAAAAAGAATATCAAGTTCGTATAGCAACACAAACATTGCTCATAAAAGGCCCAAGAAAACACTTCAAATATATCCAATATTCCATATATTATGAATTAAAACCTGCCATTTTTACCTGCATCTCATTCCACAGTCATCTTCCACAGAGATCGATGGTGAAAAAGTATAGGCCAGGATTATTATCTATTAAAGTGGAAAGGTCCTAGGAACCAATCTTGCATGAGCATCTTACACAACCTTTATGGCAATTTCATGCTAAGCACCCCGAAAAACCTGGTTCTCTACCACCACTGAGACATGTCTTTAATAGGCCTGGGCAGTGAAGTCCGTTCCATTCATGGAGTTTGTGGAGTTTTCCGCACTCCGTGCTCCACGGAGCACACAGAGTTTCAAAAATCTCCGCTCTGAATAGCGGAACAGAGTTTTTCCTCGCTCGCCAACATCAAGTTGGTGAGCGCGAGCAAGGAAAATCCACCTCCCGGTAAGATTTCTCAACGCGGGTGGTTGGATTTCTCAACGCGGGTGGTCACGGTTGGTCGCGACAGCTCGTGTTAAGAAACCTTCCGTTCGCATTGAGAAAGCTGGTGATTGGGAAGAAAGTCTACTCCAGCTGCAAAAAAAGAAGCAGCGCCCTCTGCTCCGCTCATGGTGCCGTTCGCACAGATTTTACATCATGGGACAAACACCCAGCACTGAAAATCAACGCGAACAGCATGACAAAACGCACTCTGCCGATTGCGAACTCCTTGTAGTACGGCAGAGTTTTTTGGTCACCTAGCGGAGTTCAACATAGCGGAAGTCCGTGAACTCTGCACAGGCCCAGTCTTAAAGTGTAGATACAGTCATGACCACCAATATACTGTACTCAAGACAAAGCCCAGTTATGTCTTGTACTCATTTAGGAAGGCATTGGAGATGGAGACTGACTATTATGGGTCCTCATCTTGGCACTGGCTAATGAAAATCGTTGACATTGGCCTATATTTTGGTATGGAATCGCTTGAATATTAGTGTTGAATTAGGTATGATTTGATGGCAACAAAACTGAAGCATGCTTGTGGTGAATCAGCAGAAGACAAAATATTATTGAAAAAACCTCTAGCCATCCTGACTGGAAATCTATTTAACACTCCCCAACCAGTCATGGATTGCGAGGCAATCATGCAATATTCCCCCGATAGAGATCATCACTGATTCCCTCACCAGCAGCCACTGTCAGTCCTGGAAGTAGATCTTTGCAGAAGTGTATGGCATGGCATGTGCAATGAATAAAAAAGAATGGACGAATGCTTCTTATGCTAAATTAACTGAATAAAAGACACTTTGGATCTTATTCATAAATGTAAATTACACTTGTATGTAGGTTTGCTATTTTTTGGCATTCAAAAACAAACTACAAGTTAATTTTAATAGTAATAATTTTACAACTGCAGGGACTCCACACGTGTGGCAGAGACTCCGTACATAAAAAGATAGGCCTGTTCTTTCTTTTTATGTATGGACGTCTACACCCCAACTGTTGCATGAAACATTGAGGTGTTCTGGCCCAAGAAAAATATAACCCAAAATGTTTCTCAATAATATTGATATGTGTAAAAATGTGAAAAACGTATTTATGCTAACCAAATCATAGTAGAGATATGCGTTATTCAATGTGAATAAAAGAAAGTTCAGAAGTACGCAGTAAAACTTTGCTATTCTCCGAGGACTTACTCATAAAGAAATGTAAATCTAAACAAAAGATGAATTTATGAGTTTTATAGGCCTTAGTATAATCGACGTCTTAAAAACAGGCCTTGAATTGTGCTCCTACTGGCTGGTGTTATCTGTTCTCAATACATAGCCTTTGGGCTGTTTAGGAATGGTGGCAACATGTACCTAAATTAGGGGTGGGTGATAAACTCTGCTCCTCAAGTGGAGTTTGCAGAGTTTTGCCATTCATAGCTCCCTTGGAGTGAAAAGTTCGGCAAACACTCCACCAACCGCCGTGTGGCAGACTTTACCGGCACCCACCTAATGTAATGTACCCTAAATACTTTTTGTCAAGTCTAATCAATTGTGTTGCCATCTCATTTCTTTGTGTGGAGTTGGTTTACTTTGCAGTTTATTTTTGGAGGAAAAGAGCTTGTTTTATGCTCTAGACCTCACAAGACTGCTCTAGCAGCAGCCACCACAGTCAGTGCTGTGCTGCCTGCTTTCTAGCTGCCGGGGCACCAGGTGCTGTCCAAACCCTCCGAGTCAACTTCTCCCAGCACACCGATCCCACCATCATCAGTGGAACATGCGTCCCTGTCCAGGGGGAAGGCCAGATGTCCCAGTGGGCAGTCAGGGCACCTTTCCAGTGCTCAAGGTGTGCAGAGGAGGCCTAGTCCCCTTGCAGTGGCTGCTCCCCTACCCCTCCTTCTTTTTCAAGCAGCAGAAATGATGGCCTTAAGCCCGAGCAGTACCAGATGCCCACCATGGTCTTGTGCCCGGGCTTCCTAAGACTGAGGCTAGTGACCTGCAACACAAGATCAGGCTCTTCATTTGGTAAGAACCTCCTGTTTACTGTAGGCTTCACTCATTCATTGCACATGAGGAGGAGGAGCGGGGGTTGAGCAGTTGACATTATTTTTGCTTTCCACCGAAACATTTCTGCCTACATATGAAAAATATTCTTGGTCCCCAGGTCAAAAAAAATCTTAGAGCAAGGAAAAGTCTCCTGAAGATGTATGTTAGTGCATTTTTTTAGAGTATCCCTTAATGTTCACGAAAGTCTACTCTCTTTTTTTGTAGACATAATCCTGTGTTTTGGTTCATTTATATGTTATTGGGTCGTTTGTAGTTGGAACTTGTGATAACGCATTTGTCAAGCATAACTTTAGATACAGGCGCAGCCTTTACCAGCAGTCACAGGGCAGAGGGGGTCAGTATTAACAAGGCCAAAGACAGAGCCTATCCCCTAACGAGGCTTAGCTAGTTCCATCAGATCTATAAGCCAAGCCTGTAAGAGCAGTAATTGAACAGGCTGAGTGAATTTCAGGGTACCCTTAGACAGTGCCCATGCAGCAGTGTTAGGTCAGGCGGTAAGCACGGCTATAGACTGAGCCTGTAAAAGCAGTAATAAACCAGGCTGAGTGAATCTCACTGTAACCTCAAAGCCTGTGTGCAGCTGTGATAGGTCCCGCAGTAAGCTAGGCTATAGGCTAAGCCTGGACCGTTAGTTCAGGCGAGCCTGCACTACCTACTCACTCCCACTACAGAGAGCATGGCGCTGTGGGCCAAACCTATGCTGTCTGCTAGCTGCTGCCAGTGCTCTGTGTATCAGAGTGAATAAGCAGAGGTGGGAGCAGGCTGCAGCAGTCACCTCCTCAGCAGAGAGACACACGCACACACCAAGCCTGCAGCCTGCCTCCACAGAGTGTGCTCTGCACCAGGGAGCAGCCACCTAGCCCTGCCAGAGAAAGCTCCCTTCTGCCTGCAGTTCTTCAAAGCACTCGGGCTACAGGAGTAGCACATTTCTATTATATTTCGTTTTTTTGTCAGCCTGCAACATATTTTACCAACCTGTGTTTGGAGTCCTTCAGTGCCAGTCTGATTTCACCATCTCAAAGGAGAAAGGGAGGGCACACAGCTGAATACAAGCAGTGATGCGATGGCAGAGCAGGGTCGCCGACCCCCTGGTGCCTTTAAATGACAGTGCCACTTCAAAGTATGGGTGGGCGGAACTCCGCTGAATCTGTAGAGTTTTATGTAACTCTGCGGAATTCCGTGGCGTAAAACTCTATGATTTCCGCCCACCCCTAGCCTGAATGAATGCCAGGCCCTTATTCAAGTGATTTTGATACGATTTGATGCTTCGAAACTAGGTATGAGGGTCAGTATCAGGGATTGGGTCCTGTATTGGCTGTGGGAATGGTGAGACATGATCACTAATTATACATAACATATTTTCAATTATAAACTATTTGAAAGCATGCAGATGCATATGGTGGGTTTGGTTCTGGGGTAGTAAGTATCAAAGGATGTAGAATTTAGAAAAATATGAGTTGCACTTGATATCATTTACATAGAAAAGAAAGAGCAGTGAAAATCTATGTGTGGAAAGAAAGGTTGCTTACCAGACGTGGCTATTATGAGTCTGTAAAATAGGTATATGATCACTTAATATGGAATAGAAATATTTAGCTAAGAACTAACTATGATGTAGAGTAGCAAAAGCTTACCCTTTCTTCAAGAAGCGCCCCAGTCAATCTCACCAAGCAGATTGGCGTGCCTAATGTCGAAGGGTGAATGGGCTGGAGTGGGTCCCATTGGGTTACTTGGCTGAAAAACATCCTCAGGGCATTTGATCCATGGTTGGTGCAGATTTAGAATACTAACCACTGTGGCTTGCGCTTGACACATGACTTGTGGGCACCTTACTGGCAGCCATAAGTGCAAGGCTCCAGGGAGCTGAAAGGAAAGTGGCGAGTGGTTCGAGCCACACTGGATACCTAAGGTTACTATTTGAATGGTGTGGTGTGTCTCCTAAATTGGTAGGTATAGTTTGGGCGTGTAATAACTGGGGGTAGATTTTGCACCTATTTTGCCTCATAAAAGTGATGCAAACTGACACGAATGTTTACTTCACAATGTAAAATGTGCTTTGCACTAGAAAATTGCATTAAAGTAAGGCAAAGCAGTGCCTTGTGCTACTTTGGGTCAAGGCAGGATTCCATGGCTGGTACATGGGTCTTCCCATGCAACCACCTGTGGCTTTGAATGCAAAATCCTAGCTACTCTCAAAGCTATACATAACTTTGTGCCAAAAAATAACTCTTCTTTGAGGCGAATGTTAAATAACAGAAATGTTTTCATTTCTATAAACTTTTCCAACTATGCATGTGTGCTGCACTGAGCAAACGGGACACATTTTAAAGTTTATCTACTTATGGTACTTTGTACTGCAAGGTAAACCTTGAAATCTTGAAATGATTAACCATGTATGCCTCCTCAATCCAAAATAAAGCCTTTACCGCTACAATCACATTAAAATACCAAGAAATCTTATACTAAACATTAGAAATCTTCATTTTCGGTGGTGATGAGAAAGCAAAAATTCACATTACTCTTTTTCAAACTGAGCATTAAAAAGTCTTCGTGATCAGTCCAAAAGCGCTTTTCTATAGGGCATAGTCTCCGTGTGGTTCGTCGAACTTATCTCTCTGCAGTGTTAGGTTATTAGCACGAATGCGATCCCTTCCCCTCTGTGGCCGGTCACTTGCATTCCATCATTTATGTGTTACACTGCAAGTGACACGCTGCTGTGTGCATGTTGCCTTCAGCCTCTTGCGTGTAGCTTATTAAACATGCATTAACCATTACAGCTAAGTGCCCTGACATTGTTCACTCCTGTATATTTCGCATGCCAGTGGGGATGAAAGCTATTCTTGAAGGGTGTGATTTATCTGCCAGACAGTGAATGACTGGCACCGGGCACAGGTCCTCATTACCGCATATCAAGTCATTGGCATTTGTCATCTGCTGGGAAACATATAATAAGTGTCACCCACTCTTACCACACCTGCTAGCAAGGAGCAGCTCCCTGCCAAACCACCTCTTAATTCTGTGCCAATCATTCTGGAAGAAAATGGATGTAGTTTTTGTGCCCATGAATTCGTTAACTTGTAATTGCTGCATATTTCTGTAAGTGTGGACAGAGGGGGGAATACAATGGAGAGAAAAGACAGCACATTCTCTCAGGTCAGAATGTTTCTGCTCAATGCATTCTGAGGTAATGGCTGCTGGTAGAGCATGCCGGAAGTGAACTAATTTAGAGAAAAAGTAAAAAAATCAATTGGTTTTAGTCCTTGGGAGTACACAGGCGCGAACATTCATATACACAAAGGGGACTCGTGTGCGCATGTTGCTGTATCATGTTTTTTCTCTAAGTTAATTGCTAAATTCTCTATTTCTTGTTTTTATACCATCCTCATCCATTTTTCGTTCCTTATCAAATCCATCGCTTTCTAAGTCGTAAATGACGACTACTAGTCAGGTACAGCGCACACCATTAGGATTCTAAGGAGCACACAAGGGTGAACTGCTTATTGTCATTCTTTAATGTGAGAGAATAGATGGGATTCTGCAATCACTATATAAAAAAGTCTCTAATTTCTGTATAATACATGGGACGCTTCAATCCCATCATAAAAACCCTTCTCCAAATTCTTAATAATAGGCGACTTGTGACGCATCCAGTCACCTATTATACAGAAATGGCAAATGTAATAACTTTTTACAGTTGAGTCCTAATGTCACAATGCCTGCTGAAAGAGCCACCAGACAGTGGAAAAGGCAGATCAGTGTGCTCTGTGTTCGTAGCTGTACAGTCACAGGCAAAAAGGAGATATGAATGGGAAAATGTATATTTTTTGCGATCCTTAGGTAATTATATAAAAGTTAGAATCTTTATGCATGTTTCTATACAGCCTGAGATACTGTGCCTTTAAAAAAAACTGACTTGTATTAAACTGATTCTAATATCTTTTTGCAACAAATATTTAATGAATGTCCAACAGCTGTTTTTGATGTGTTTAATTTTACACTAGAGATTCTATTTTTATTCTTAGTGCTTGCAAACGTGCTCTCTCTTTCATATAACAGACCTATGCATCATAGATTTAAGTGCTTTGCTGGCAAGGTGATGGCATGACAATCTTTTATCATAAATAAGGTACACACTGCTGTACATGAAAAGGTTATTGCGAGTCACCTCAGGGTTCCATAACCCTTTAAAGGAGCGCAACCTTCGGCGTCATTCCTTTATATGGCCATGAAATCCCTCCGAGTCTTGAAATATCCTTATCATGTACAGTGGGGAATACTTTATCTCATATATAATAGGTCAGTGATTCTTAACCTGTTGGCTTCTGTGGACCCCAAGTAATCATTACTGGAATAAGGGGACCTCCAATGAAACATTACTGAAATAAGGTGACCCCAACTGAACCTTTAGTTGATTCTAATGATGCTTGCCTAATCTGTTTCGATGATTTGAGTTCAATAGGGTGTGTAAAGCATGAGCAAAATCCCTTGGTTTCCAGTCCATAGAATGGAATATTGAAACTGGTGCATTCTGCATATTTTGTGGTCCAGGAAATATTTTCTACCACACTTGTATTATGTTGTGGTTACATTTATATACCGCTACGTAGCCCTGACAAGGCACCACATGCATTTGTGGCTGAATAGTTCCCTATTCTGTGGGAGTGTTATGATTGGAAATATGTGTAACTTGTGTGGCCTAATAGGGCGTTGTTTTGATGTTGTACATGAGGGACAGAGTTGTGTTTGCATAGTGATCTGCTTCTGAATTTGGGAATGATAATGAAGCCAGAAAGAGTGAGGGATATGATGATTAAAGTTGGTGAATGGCTTGGTAGGGATTAGGTGAGTGCATTGTGGCCTTTGTAGGAAGTGTTTCATGTAATTTATATGTGGTAGAGAAAGCTCAACTTATGTTACTACAAGCCTGGATCTGTACAAATGTAGCTGTTTTAAGAAAAGAGTAGGAAAGTTATGAGAATAGACCAGGGGCAGCTCCTTCACAATGGAGGAGGATTGTCGCCCCATTGCTTTTAAGCAGTGCACTGCAAAGTAAAGGAAACATAAAATGATAATAGCTTTGATTTATTATCATTTTATGTTCCCTGCTGCTTTGT
The DNA here is from genome assembly GCF_964204655.1 of Triturus cristatus. Taxonomy (NCBI): domain Eukaryota; kingdom Metazoa; phylum Chordata; class Amphibia; order Caudata; family Salamandridae; genus Triturus; species Triturus cristatus. Next base: position 1,456,015,901 of record NC_140589.1, on the reverse strand, counting down.
GGGTGGGCAGGGCTGCTCTGCTCTCGGGGCAGGGCAGCGGAGTAGTAGTTTGCCCACTCCTAAGTGCGCAATACCTGTTTAGAACGGCCCTCTCGGGGTGCCCAAACTAGTCAAGTCATGCACACTTTCCCTGTTCTCCATGCAGGCTGCATTACAGTCTTCATGGAGAACAAGCCCAGGCTCCCATTCCCTGGTTGACATCAAACCAGGATGCTCAAAACCAATCACAACGCTGCATTGCAGCATTGTGATTGGTCAGGAGAGCCTTTTCTGTCCCTTTTCTGTTCCTATGCCTCGGTATGACGAGGAGAGCAGGAGCAGAGACGCGGGACCGGCGCGGCAAGGTAAACATTTTTTTTTCCTATCCCCCCCTTGCTGCACCCCCCGCACATGCCTACACCACCTCGCCACCTGCGAACCATGCCGGCCGCCACTGGAATAGACTCATTAATAAGCAGATACTTACCATTTTACAATGGTCTGCCTCATACAGTTGAAACTAAATTAAGTGTCAACCGCCCTTTGGTGGTGCTTTGTTCCTTTGACTGATGAAAGTCTCTGGAATTCCCACAAGAGTGGTAAAGTAGCAAACATGGATGCCATTTAGGGGTCATCAGAGGGAGGTGATGCTACCCTTGGTTTGCCCAATGCAATCCCCGGCATTGCCTTTGTCGCCCTTGGCTTCAGGTACCATGAAAAACAGAACTGAAAGATTGTATTGCTCAATATAATTCATTTATTTATTTTCCACATAATCCCCTTCAAAAACAGTAACTGCTCCTGGTTGCTCTCTGGAAAGTCCACAATTCAACTTGTGACTTGCAATTTGTCTGGACCAGCTGGGGCTATGTAGCAATGCATTTTCAAAACCTTCTTGGCCTCTGACATCACTAAATATGAGAAGATATGGACTGCAGAGTCTGGATATTGCTAATCTTTAGGTCTAGGCTAAAGACAGCTTCATTTTTCCAAAAAATAATCATTCAAAAAAATACATATAAAGAGATTTTCAATCAACACTCTTTCAACATTGGTCTGTTGACATGTCAAACAAATTATACTCCTTATAACTACAGCAGAAGGTATAGATTAACAGACCAGTCCACCCCAGTTATTGGAACGCCTTTACTTTGACTGACTGCATTTGCCCTCGCACATGTACACTTACACCTAAAAAATTGTTCCCCAAAAATAGAAAATTGTTAGGCCCTTGCACTTCTCAATGACTGATAGTCCCTATGTATAGTGGGTTATAACATAAGTCTACAGACATTTATTTTAAATTACAATGTTCATTCTTCACAATAAGCCAGATTTTGATATATTTATTTATCCTACTGAAAATCAGCGAAAGTGTATATGTAGATTTTTAAGTTGTACCACACACCCAGACGTTTGTGATTGACATTTCAACCATTTGAGAGTGCCCTCCAGTAACTAATAGTGGACCTAAACCACCCCTATTGGAAGTTTGCACCAGCACTGTCAGTATGCTGAAAACACAACTCACAACTCAAAGATAAAGCTTACACCTACCAAAACATAAGCAGGAAAAATAAGCTATTTAAGTGGACTTGTACTTACCAGTGCATACATGTTCTTATCAAAAGTAGGGCATAATCACAAACTTAAAAAAATAAGGAATGTATTGAGATCTGCAATTTTGAGTGGTTATTCAGAACCAATTTTGGCAAATAATTAATCTATGGAAAGCAAGCACAAATGATTATATGCACATTTCTGTATGAAAGCCACACCACTTCAGCTTACAGGTTATTTGAAGCAATTGCTGCTGACTGGAGCTGGACCTCCATTAACAACAAAGGAAGAGGAGCAATGCTTTTGCCATTGACTTGTGCGGCACACCTAGAGACGGCTAGTGTAAATGTAGATTCATATAAGAATTTCAATACTTTTGCATTTGACTTTTGATGGACAACTAGTGACTACGAGTGGAACTGCTGCTTCATGTAAGAATTTCAATGCTTTTGCAATTGACTTGCGAGGAACACTTAGTAACAACTTGTGGAACTGCAGCTTCTTGAAAGAATATAAATGCTTTTTCATTTGACTCAACAGGGACTTGAGGAACTGCAGCTCTAGGCAGAAATGTTGAAGATTTAGCATTAGACTTGAGAGAGACATCTAGCAACAACTTGATGAATGACCGGTTTGAGCATGCATATATTATCTACTGGCGGTCGCCAGTAGATAGTTATAGTTAGGACCGTGTTTCCATAGGAAATCTCAAAATTCTATTTTGAATAACTTTGGCGCCGGTTGAAGAATCCTCGCGAAATTTTCAAAACTAATGGGGCGCTCCGCTCAGCTCCTACCCTGAAAGTCTCGGGGGGATTCGTCAAGTGGGGGTCGAGAAAAAAGGGGGGTCCCAAAATGCGTTTTCCCCATGCATTTTCCCATAGGACCTTTAGTCGAAGGTACAGCCCGAACGGCTGAACAGAATTACTTGAAATTTGGCAAAGAGGTGGTCCTCAGGTCAGGGATGTGCCTTTTGCATATATGGACAAGCAATGGTATACAGGAATTAATACACAATTTATTTTTGAAAAGAGCACCTTTTAATTACCCTCTCTCTAGTTAATCAATCTAACAGAAATATATCAAAACATTTTTGGCCATCCACATAAAACGTGACATCTAATCAGGCGAGAAATAACAAGACATCTATACAAAATTATGTACTAAATTACAAAAAGGAAACATAACACACAACCCCTTGTACACATACGTTAACCCCACAAGTACATCCCACTAGTGTCCTCCCACTTATTCAGGGCGAACCACTCGGAGGTAGTCAAGGCAGTATACTGGAAATCTATCCATCAATGTAGACCCTCTCAGGCACGACGGACAGCGTTGGCGGTGGGTTCGAGCTCTGTGCAGGACCAGTGATGATTTAAAAATTCGGGACCAAGACCGACGAGGTTGTAAGGAGAGCGTGGGCGACACAGGAGCTCATGCTTCGGGCCTAAGGTGCCCTGACTTTGCCGCGGAGGCATTTTGAATTGAGCCACCTTTAATTTCTGAGAGGCAGGAGGAGCCTACACGGACGTTGTGGGCACAGTCCTGCATTAACCCTGTCCTGAGGAGGCCAAGGAAAGATTAAGGCCGAAACGCATGTGCGTAGACACATTTTCATGAAGGAGGAGTCGTAAATATGAAGTTTTGATTGTATACAACGCGACAATATTCTGAGAGGGTCTACATTGATGGATGGATTTCCAGTATACTGCCTTGACTACCTCCGAGTGGTTCGCCCTGAATAAGTGGGAGGACACTAGCGGGATGCGCGCACCGTGCGCGCACGGTGAAAAACCATAAAAAAAAACATTTTTAAATACATAGTTTATTGTAAAATAAATATATAGAAAATATTATAATAAATACATAACTTAGCATTTAAAAAAACGTACAAATTCACTGAAAAAACCATAGGTTTCACACACGTTATAGTTAGGAATTAGCATTTAAAAAACCTTGCAAATTCACTTAAAAAACCATAGGTTTCACACATGTTATAGTTAGGTGGACATTTCACTAGTAAAAAAACAATGAAATTCCCCCGTTATAGTTACTTCAGATAACTATAACTTGCGCGACTGCCACTCTATCAAAAGGATGATGTCATCAGTGATGTCATGAGTGATGCCACTGACCATGTCATGAGTGATGTAATATGTGACGTCATGAGCAGTGGATTGCGGGCGCACAAGTTATAGTTATCTGAAGTAACTATAACAGGGGAATTTCATTGGTTTTTTACGAGTGAAATGTCCACCTAACTATAACATGTGTGAAACCTATGGTTTTTTAAGTGAAAATATATATATATAAACAACTGGGTAGGTATAGTTATCTTTCCATAGGAAATGCCTTTTTCGTGTTGCTAATAACTTTGCCATCATTTGACGAATCTCCACTAGGGATGGGCAGAGCTTGCAGAGTTGCACTACCCGGAATACCGCGGAGTTGCATAAAAACTCAGTGGAATACTGTGGAATTCTGCTCCGCCCTACTATGTAGCTGTCTAGGTAGCCAGGACTCCGTGCAATGACAAATTAAAAGAAAACACCCAAATGGCACTTCCGTACCAGGGGAGGAACAGACACAGGTGTCCACTGCCTGTACTTGTGGAGCTGGACAGCAATCTCGCCTGACTGCAGCAGACGCCCAAGGGCACGCAGGAAATTCCTGGGGAAGGGTACACTGTGTCAGTTCTGTGAATGAGTAGCCCACGCCCCTGTAGGAGCTGAGCTAGGCAGAACCCTCGGAGTCTCCGCACAGCTTTATTAGACTCATCTAGGGGCCCACTGTGAGAAAGTGGCTCTGTATATACTGTTCCCAAATAGGTACAGTGTGTACAGAGTCCACAGTCCCCAGAGGTTTGGTAGAGGCTAGAGTTAGATATAACCTTACTCTCTAAAGTGGTAGCTTGGTCGAGCAGTAAGGCAGTATCAGAGGACAGTGTAAAGCATTTGTTGTACACACTCAGTCAGCAAATGGTCTCACACACTCAATAACTGAACTCTAGGACAATGGTTTATATAAAAATTATATGTTTGTTTTATTTTAGATCCAACAATAGGTATTCAAATATACTTTCTCAGAATGAGAGGCTTTAGGTAAATACTTTTGCAATATGCAATTGGCTTTTGTAAATACTGTATACAGGTTGTTGCAATGGGCAACACAATTTCAAACACAATAATGCATTGAGTTCAATAGAAGTTTTAAGTTATTTGCAATAGATTACTTTCAGGATTACTTTTGTAACTCCAGGACTGGATCCTAGATTCAGTCCTGGGACAGTTCTTAGAAACAAGTGATAAAAGTCGACTTAGTTACTGTTGTGATTTTTAGGCAATATTTTGCTATTTTAAAAGTTGACACATAGAAGAAATTTCATAGAAAAACAGTCACTGATTCCCTATGGGAGAAAATTCAAGTTGCAGGTAAGTATGTTCTGGTTACTTTTGTAATCCAGTACTGGGTTCCTAGACTCAGTCCCGGGACCTATATCTAAAACAGGTAAGTAATTACGTTTTCACAGTTGGTACGATTTTTAAAGAATATTTGAAGTTTGCAAAAATCGACACTTAGAAGAAATTTCACAGAAAAACAGTCAATGATTTCCTATGGAAGAAAACTGGGTTACTGGTAAGTACGGTTGTGAATATTTTTCAGGGTCAGTGCTGGGCACCAAGATCCAGCACTGGGATCTCTCCTAATAGCAGGTGAGTATTTTTGTTTTCGTTACTCGGTTGATTTTTGGTGAAAATTTTAAGTTTTAGAAACTCCACACTTGGAAGAAATTTCAGAAGAAACCAGTCAATGTTACCCTATGGAGGAAAATTGGGTTATCGTCTTTTGGGTAAGTACTCGAATGACAGATTTAAAGTTCTGGGCACAGACTCAGGGGTCTCCCAGGATCAGGTAAGTACAGTTGTTACACCCTCAGCGGCACAGGGGCAGCCGGGTGCAGAGTGAGTTAGGCCCAATGTTATCATATGGGAGGCAGGGGGGCCTTGGTTGGTGGCTGCTGACTAGCAGGCCACACGGCTGTGGGAGCTGGGCTCCTGGTCACTTGCTCAGGGCAAAAGGGGAAGTAGATAGGTGCAGAGGTTACACTGCCAGGGCCACTCGGGCGGCTGGGTGCAGGGTGCTTTTGGGCGCTCAATGGATTTCAATGGGAAAGCTCTTGGTTGGAAAAAGGCTGCAAGCTCCCGGACGAAGATTCTTCAGGTGCCACCACCACTTCGAGAGGTAAGTTGGACGATAGGTAAGTACCCAGGAGTTGGGCACAGGGGGCCACAGGGCGCCGGGTGCAGGGTGCCTTTTGGTGTCGGGAAATCTTACCCTCTGTTGATCGCGGTTGGGGGGGTACCTGGTTCTGAGGCTGCAGGCATCGTCAGGAGCGTCAAGGTGAGCCCTTGGGTGTTGGATTCGGGGTCACAGTCGCCGGGGGGACGTCCTCGGGGTCTTTGTTCACTCCGGCACAGGCCAGGCTTGGCGGGTGCAGAGTGTGCAGGGTTCGCGGTTCCGGGCTGATGCTAGGGGTTAGAAGCTGGTTTTGAGCAGAGCCTCTGCTCATGGGAGTCCCAGGTGCTTAGAGCCAAAAGGTAGCCAGGTCCTCCGGAGGTTGCTGGCCACAAGAGGTGCTGGGATGGAGCAGGAGCAGTTTCGAGGGTCGACAAGCCGGTAGGGCTGGGGCCAAAGCAGTTGGTGTCTTCCTCTTCTTAGCAGCTGCACGGCAGGTCTTCTTAGTTTTTCGGAATCTGGAATCTGAGGAAGGAAGGTTCAGGGTGCCCCTAAATACTAAATTTAGGGGTGTTACAGGTAGGTAAAGGGCAGGGACCACTGGGTCCCTGCCCTGGGGTGGGTACACCCCCTATCCTGCCACTCTCCAGTGGGAGGGGGGCAGTGGCCTAGTCCTGATTGGGCAGGGCTCCCCATTTTCAAGATGGCGAGAGCCCAGGGACGTGCTTCACCTCGCCTCCCCCACCTGAGGGGTGGGGTTGGCAGAGGCTGGCACACCCCCTGTCCTTCCTTGGGGTTTCCGGCCAGTCTTCCCACCAGAGAGGGGGTTGAGAACTGGTAGGGGCCAGTTGCTGGGTACAGCAAGTGGCCTGGAGAAGCTCACAAAGGCGGAATGCCTTTGAAGCTTCCCCTGCCCATCCTGGGGGAGGAGACTTTGCACCTCACCCAGGATGTGCATTGTTGCAGGCCCAGGAGAGCTGATGGCTCTCTACCCAGGGGTCCAGCAACCTATCTGCTGTGTGGCAGCCTAGGCAGCCCCTCAGACAAGACGTGGATTGTAGGTTAGGTTCAGGGGGCATCTCTAAGATGCCCTCTGTCGTGCATCTTACAGTAAATCCCACACTGGCATATGTGTGGGTTTACTGTGCTGAGAAGTTTGATACCAAACTTCTCAGTCTTCAGTGCAGCCATCATGGTGCTGTGGAGTTCGTGTTGACGACCTCCCAGCACCATATAGTCTTAATGGCAGCACTGCACTTACAGTTCCCAAGAATGGACCTGGGTACTATAGGGGCACAGGGCTCATGCACCTGTGCCCACACCTCTGGCATAGGGCACCCAGCTAGAGGGGTGACTGAGGTATGCCAGGGCAGTGTGTGTTGTGGGCATGGCACACGGGGATGTGTGCCATGTCGACTCTTTGTTTTGTTCTGCACCCGGACACTCAGCCTGCAAAGGCAGTGTGTGTGTGTCAGGGTACAGGGCCTCTAAGGGTGGCACAATAAGTGCTGCTGCCCTTAGGGGCCTTCTCTGGTCACCAGGCCCTGGGCACCTAGGGTACCATTTACCAGGGGCTGACAGGTGACCAGAGATGCCAATTGGGTTTTGGCTGTTAGGCAGTTTTTAGGGAAGGAACACAGGCCCTAGGCACCTGATTGGCAGGAGCCCAGGGCACAACAAGGAAAAGTGCATCAGTTATCAGGCAAAAAAGGGGTGGTTACTGCAACAGAAACCGACTTTCTTACACCCACTCATCTGTTCATCACTCTGAGGCAGATAGATGCGTGCCATTGAGTTTAACAATATGAAAACCTAAAGTAATTGGCTTCCCATTATGTGTCATATATTAAAGCACCAGGCTGTCATATGCCACAGTTTTGCCTTGTGTGTATGCAGTAATTGTTTCTAAGCACATCCACTTTTGGCAGCAGAGTCCAAAGAGAACAATAAGCGGGTTTGTCCAGGATCACACAAACTAGTCAAGAAGGAAAATTCTATTTCACAGTCATACTGTCTATCCGCTTGACCAATAGCTCGACCCCTGGTTCAGATGCCCTCTGTCGAGTGTGGGAGTCTCCCTTGCAACTACAAGTCTTTCAGAGATAACCCTTGTGCATTACTTTACCCCAGCCCAATCAGCCTTTCAGGTGGACCTTCCTGTGTATGACTCTACCCCAGCCTATGCAGCATTCCAGAAGTCACAGTCTGTGAGCACCGGAGGACCCAGCCTCATTGGCCTCACAGACACTCTCGGCTGAGACCCCTTCTCTCACCCCCCCATGGCCCCTGAGGTCAGCAGGTCACTCGCGCTGTGGGACCGTCCATGCACAGAAAAGCTTGAGGGCTCACTCCTGTCATTTCCACTCTAGCATCCCACCAGTACAGCTTCCTACCTCCAGCTCCTTTGAGCTTGGGGCGACTTCCCACTTGCTGCTCGGGCTCTGGAGGATCCGTGCCACCCTGCCTTGCTGCGTCCAGACTCTTAAGGAAACAGATACATGTTTAATCGATGGCTCTTGACGTCACAATCAAAAAGTCAAACTGTGACTTCCATTGGGCGTTGGCTGACACAGATCCAGCCTCTTCACTCACAACCAAGATATCCATTGGGTGGCATTTGTGCGTTGTGATGAAAGTAGCAATTCTGTAATGCTCTCAGGTCAGGTTGCCCAACTGTTTCCTGACAATGCATAACATAAAGTGTGCAAACATCTCAGAGGGTTATTACATCTGCTGCACAGACCTGTGTCTAAACCTGCCGGGCGCAGCCTGCAATTCATGTTAGATAACTCAGTGGGTTAGGGTGCCTGCTGTAGTATCCAAGGTGCATCCTGCATGTCACAGGCTCCAGACCAATATCTCTATGAGTCCATGTGCCTGCTGGGGAGAGCGCTGTGTAACATTGAGTTCATGCAGACATGTAGATTAGCAACAGATTCCATTGCTGCCGCTGCATGGGTATATCCTTTACTGTAAGCCCCTGTTCTCCACGCCACTTGCCACAGTCCAACAATAAATGCAAATAATCATGCAATATCACCCCCATCTCCCCCTTCCCCTTCCTCCTTTCGTGCGGTGTCTGGCTTGGGTCATGATCTCCCATCTTTCCAGAGGAATTGCTCTGTACCGGGCATGGCTTACTTTATTAATGCTTTGACATGAACAAAGAAGTCGCTATGATCTGATTCATTTAAGTTTCGTAATTTAGTAATTTTTATTGCACAGTTACTTAAACCTATTCACAGTGTAACAAAAGAATTTAAGATCAGAAGGTTAAAAGGAATTCATTTAAGATTATAACCAATTTAATTTCATGAAGTATACTATTAAAGTTAAAAACTAAAAAGCAAATAATTGTGTATGAAACATTATGACGAAAGTGTGCCTTAAAATTGTCCACAGCGAGTCTATTTTTTCGCGGTCGAAATCTTATTCTTTAACAAGTCTGGAACGCACTTTCTCCATATATCTCCAGATTCTAGCCAAATCGGTCGGTAGAATGCAGGCAAATAGGACTGCAACAGCTTATTTCACTGTCCGAGCACCTTTACGTAGCCATATTGGCTTTAATAGCTTCTGGCGAGACTGTAACAGGCCGGGACAGCAGCACATCAAATGCAGTAATGATTCTGTTTTAAAACTACAGATGCTGCAGCTGATTTTATAATCAAGGGATTTCCACCCTAGATCTAGTTCTTTAATTGGGAGGGGCACTAATCAGGCCCACTGAGTGTTTTTTAGGGCCTTTCTCCCCAGCACTTGGAGAAGGTAAGGCTGGGATTTGTGCTCTATATATGTAGCAATCTGCCCAGATTGACCACCTCGCTTTCAAATTGTGCTAAATCAATTTTTCTTGACAATTTATAGCATTGTTTGTTAATTGCTTTTTTGATGGCCGGGTAGTTTATGTCCTCTTGGTCCCAATTCTGTGTTGCCAAGTCTAAAATTTCTACCGCTTACTGCATATAGACCTGCCATGGGTAAGGTGGCCCTCAATAGATGGATTTTAGCATGCTCTTCAGGCTTCCGTCCGGAGCTTTGAGTACTTGATAAAAATATTTTGCATGCATACCTAAGCATTCTTTGCTCTGTTGCACCAAGCCAAACTCCAGGCAAATCCAGCTGTTATGGGTGTATTTTGGAAGTTTAAATATACGTTTGTACGCCCGGCATTGTGCCTTTTCAATCATTGTGTTCATTTTGCCTGGGCATGCATGCTGAGTGTACCCCGCAATTGCTCTTATTTTAGATAGTAACACCTTTCTAATTGGGGAAGTCGTTGGGCTTTGCATTTTCTCATGTAATTTGCACAGAGCGTAGATTGTAGACTCTACTTTAGATTTCATTTTGTGGAAGTGCAAAGTTGCTTTACCCGTGCCGCTCAGCCAGCACCCGAGATAGTTGTAAGACTTTGAAACAGCCATTATCTCTTTACCCACGTGCCATTTGAGGAATTTTTTTTATGCAATGCCCAAAGATCAATACTTTGGTCTTTTCTGGGTTTATTGTTAAATCATTGATCTGAATGTAGGCATTTAAAGCATCTAATCCCCTTTGTAGTCCTGTTTTTGTGTGATCCATCACCACTAGATCGTCCGCATGTTGTAAAATTTGGAGTTTATTGGCTCCAATTTTAGGGACTACAAGGTTGGCGTTGTGGAACGTCTTGCCCAGGTCTGCTGTGTATAAGTTGAAATGTGTTGGGGCAAGTACGCATCCCTGTTTTAGGCCTCGATTTGTAAGACGCTTGTTTTTTCTGGTGTTATTTGCTAATTTAACTTTGATCCAAGTATTGCTATATAACGAGATAATGGCATTGAGGAGGCCTGATGGAATTTGCCAGTTGCGCAATTTGGACCAGAGCTTGCATTGTGGCACCCCTTCGAAGGCTGCTGAGTAGTCTACAAAACAGGCAAAGACAGGTTCTTTATTTTTGACGTTGGCTTGATGGCTTAAATATGATATGGCCATGATGTTGTCAATGGTCGAACAACCTTTTGCGGAACCCTATTTGATAGGGGGGAAGGATTTCATTATCTTCGACCCATCTGTTTAATTCTGTCAATAGGGTGCTTGCATAGGCTTTCCCTTCGATCTCCAGAAGGGCGATTAATCTGTAGTTTTTTGGTTCTGTGTTGTCGCCTTTCTTGTGTATAGGTTGTAAAATCAACCCGCTCCACGAGTCTGGCACCCTGACATGTAGTCTGCATTCGGTGAATAGATTGGATAGGACTCTCCCTCAGTATTTTGGGTCTTCCCTAAACATAGCCCACGGGAGGCCATTGGGCCCTGGTGCCCCATCTTTCCTTATCTATTTAACTACTTTTCAACAGCTGTGACGTCTTGATGTTTGCTCACGGCTTCAGTAGTAGGTTCCACTACGTTGATTACGCTCTCCGTGGTGCAGCCCATGCTCCTTCCGGGTTCAGTGCAGTCTTCCTTTTTGACATAAATTACAGAAACATGTCTCAACCATGCTTTGGCGTGTACGGAGTTCATTAAGCTGTTTACTCAACTATGGGTGGAAAGGGACATTATCACTTCAAGATTTAGATTAAGAAGGTGGAATTTTCTAGGGGATGGCTGGCGCCGGTAAACTTCGTTCCATGGGAGGAAGAGTTTTTTCCCGAATTCTGCGTTCCAAGCGAGCGCGAAATAATGGAAACTTTGCAAGCTCCGCTAGCGGAGCGGAGTTCCCCGCCCACCCCTAATCTCCACAAAATATTCCAAAAAAGTGCTACTCTGTGACTAGTTGGCACATGGAAAGTCTCAGGGTGATCCATCAAGTGGGGCCCGAGAGAAAAGGGGGTTCCCAAAACAAATTTTCCCCATTAATTTTTTCATAGGAACATTAGACACAGCTACAGGCCAAATTGCTCAACGAATTTACACCAAATTTAGCAGGAACCGAGACCTCGGTACAGAAAGATTGTTTTTGTGAGGTTGTGTAAATCTGTTAATTATTTTTTGAGCAATTAATGATCAAACAAATTGTATATATAGGGACGCGGAACCTCTGTGGTTCTAACAGATCTCCTGCTTTTAGGAATCAGGACTAAGTCCAGAGTCCTAATTAAAGCAACATAAGACATAGGGGCAGGGAAGGGATACCCTGACACGCTATGCCTGATGTTGGTATCCCAGCAAACGTTTGTGACCCCCCTCCCTGAGCCTAATTATGCCCCAGGGACCACATCTCTGGGGCTGTGATTCAAATATAAAGGGAGAGAGGCTGCACCCCCCACCTCCTTGAGCCTTTAAAGTTCCCAGGAACCCCATCCCCTGGGGCCAGCTCAATTACTGTGTCCGGGTGTTAGAAATGGGGTCTCTAGTTAGCAGTAATTTGCACCCTGTCCAAGTAGGGACACTCATTCTAGTCAGGGTAAGGCAGTCACACAGCTAAGATAACCCCTGCTCACCCCCTTGGTAGCTTGGTACAAGCAGTCAGGCTTATCTCAGAGGCAATGTGTAAAACATTTGCACTCCCACATACACTAACACTGTGAAAACACTATAAAATCAAAGCAAAATAGTCAATATTTATCCGAATAAAAAGACCAAAACAACAAAAATCTAACATACACAAGTCAAAATATCACCTTTAAAAGGTTAAGCACATTCAGTCCATAGAGATAAAAGGATGATTTGTTTAAACCCAAAGTACCATAGATGAGTCAAAAATCAAACACGTGCAAAGGGTAAAGGGAAGGTGAGGTGCAGGAAAAGCAAAGCGATGCATCGGTTCCTTACTACACAGTGGAGATGATTCATTGGTTCCTTACTGGCAGGGGAGGTGATGCACTGGTTACTTACTGCTAGACAGGGGAGGTGATGCATTGGTTCTTTGCTAGCTGGGGAGGTGATGCGTTGGTTCCTTAATGATAGGGGAGGTGATGTGTTGGTTTCCGGACATGCAGTCTCGGTTCCTTACTGCGGTACAGTGTTGATGAAGAGTTGGCGTAGAGGGACGATGAGTTGCAAATCCAGATGTGCTGGGGGGATGCAGCAGTGGCAATGCAGGTGCTGTGTTGATTTTCCAGCCACATTGGGGCTCGTGCTACAGAAGTCTGTGACATGAAGCTCGGGACTCACACTGTGGCGATTTTTCTAACGTAATGAGACAGCGTGCTAGGGCCTGTGGCAAAAGCCGTAGTCGATGCTTCCAGAGGGAACCATGCTTCCGTACAGGCAGTGATGAAGCATGGATCTTTTACAGTGATGCAGCGAGAAAACAGGCGCTATGGATTTTCTCCTTAAGATCACCAGGTTACACTTCCAAGGGTTCAGGGACTGGATTTGACAACACTTGGCAAATCAGGACTCTCAACAGAAGAGCCCAGACACTGGTAGGTGAAGTGTTTGATGGTCCTGAGACTTCTTAACAGAAGGCAATCATGCTCAGGCCCTTGGAGAACCTTGAAAGCAGGATGTAGAAAGCAAAGTTCAGTCCTTTTACTCCCAGGACAGAAGCAGCAAGCAGCAGGCCAGCACAACAAAGCAACAGGCAGAGTTGCAGTCCCTCCTACAGCATCTAGCTTTTCTTCATGGTAAAATGTCCGTAGTCCAGAAGTTTTCGATTTTGGGGTGTCAGAGGTCCAATATTTATACCCCTTTCAGCCTTTGATGTAGGCACACTTCAATGGAAAGTCTTTGTAGCAACGAGACCCTGCCTTTCCCTGTCTTGGCTCCAGACACACTACAGGGGGGTGGAGACAGCTTTGTGTAAGGACAGCTACAGCCCTATTCAGGTGTCAGTTACTACTCCTCCCACCACGCTAGCTCAGGAAGGCTCCTCAGACTGGTGATGGGCCATCAGGAAATGCAAGGCACACCTTAGCTCCCTTTGTGTGACTGTCTGGAAATAAAATGCAAAAGACCCCAACTGTCAGCTACCCCAAATGTATATTCTACAGGCAGGCAGAGGCACAGAATGGCTAAGCAATTAAATGTCCACTTTCTAAAAGTGCAAAAAGTACAATTGATGGACAGAATGCTGAACAATGTCAAACATTCTCCCCAGTAGAGAGATCTGAGCCTCAATCCATAGATGTTTTGCTCCCCATGCCATTCCAGTTTAAACCCAGCCATATGCAACTCAGTCTTGACCCTGCTCCCTATGGGAACAGTCCACCCCAATCTACCAGGTCAGGTCCTCCCTAGACTGGAAACAAGCACCCTGGGACCTATTTCAGTGTATAACCCCTCATCAGCTAGGCTAGCTTGACTCCACTGGTATGGAGAAGACGGGACCCACGTCTTGGCTACCTGTCCCACTCGTGATGACAAATGCAAAAAGAACAATTGATGGACAGAATGCTGAACAATGTCAAACATTCACCCCAAAACAGAGATCTGGGCCTAAATCAGTGTTTTTCGCTCCCCATGCCATTCCAGTTTAAACCCAGTCATATGCAAATCAGTCTTGACCCTGCTCCTTGTGGGAACAGTCCAGCCCGAACTGACAGGCCAGGTCCTCCCTAGACTGGAAACAAGAATCCTGGGACCGGTTTTGGGGTATTACGCCTCATCAGCTAGGCTAGGTTGACTCAAGTGGCATGGAGAGCACGGGACCAACATCTGGGCATACATGTCTCACTCGGGCTTACAAATGCAAAAAGAACAATTGATGGACAGAATGCTGAACAATTTCAAACATTCACCTAAGTATAGAGGTCTGAGCCTAAAACCATTGTTTTTTTTGCTCCCTACACCATTCAGTTTAAACCCAGCCATAAGCAAATCAGTTATGACCCTGCCCCCCATGGGAACAGTCCAGCCTGGAACTGCCAGGCCAGGGAGGACCCGGCTTGGCAAAGTAGGATGGGTATGCCAAGACGTGGGTCCCTTGCTCACTGTGCCACTGGATTCAAGCTAGCCTGGCTGATGAGGGGTGTTACCCCGAAACCGTTGCCAGGATGCTTGTTTCCGGTCCAGGGCGGATCCAGCTTGGCAGTTTGGCCTGAACTGTTCCCATGAAGAGCAGTGTCAAGACTGATTTGCAAATGGCTGGATCCAAACTGGGGTGGTGTAGCGACCAAAAGAACAGTGGATTTAACCCAGATCTCTGGACTGTGAGTGAATGTTTGATTCATTCAGCATGCCATCCATCATTTATTGCCACAGCACTTTCTAAAAGTTGCATTTTCAAACACACAATTTAAAAACCAACTACACCCAAAAGACGTGTTTTTAAATTGCGAATTCAGAGACCCTAAACTATGCTGCCAATAGGAAATTACAATTAAAAGATATGTCAAGGCAATCCCTATGTTATCCGATGAGAGAGATAGTCCTTGTAATAATGAAAAACGAAATTAGCAGGATTTCACTATTAGGACTTGTAAAACACACCAGTACATGTCCTACCTTTTAAATACACTGAACCCTGCCCATGGGGCTGCCTTGGGCCTCCCTAAGGGGTGAATTACATTTAGTAAAAGGGAAGGTTTGGGCCTGGCACGTGCGTGCTCTTGCCAGGTGGAAATGGCAGTTTAAAACTGCACTCACAGACATTTCAGTGTCAGGTCGGAGACATGTTTGCAGGACGACGCATGTGGGTGGCACAATCAGTGCTGCAAGCCCACTAGTAGCAATTGATTAACAGGCCCTGGCACACTCCGTGCACTTTACTAGGGACTTACCAGTAAATCAAATATGACAATCATGGTAAACCAATTCTATCACAATTTATACAGAGAGAATATGCACTTTAGCACTGTTCAGCAGTGCTTAAGTGCCCATAATCCTATAACCAACAAAACAGGGGCCCCACGGCCTCTCTCCCTTTTTTCTTCAATTTGGCCCTGGGGGTCCCTGGGGCCTGACAAGACTCAGGGAAGAGAACCACATGCCAAACCCCCTCATAACTGGTCCCCGGAGGATGGGGTCTCTAGAGCCGAGATAAGGCTTAGGGAGGGGGGCTCCATGTCACCCTCCCCTTAGAATTTGTCTCCGGGAATGGGATCCCAGGGCCTATTAAGGTCTTTTTTTGTTGAACATGCACTGCTAACTATTTCACACACCACATCACTCATGATATCTTCCACAACATTGTTAATAATTTCATTGCAACCTTTTTAATTACATTATTGATGAGAAATCTGTGTTTGTGAGGGCCATGAGTTATAGTCACCTTAGGGCATGAGTTATAGTCACTTGAGATAAGTATAACTGGTGAATTTCTGTGCTTTTTTTGTTTAAAACGTCATTTGTTACTTAACATTTCACCTAACTATTACTCTAACCTTTGTTTTTATTCAGTGAAAATATATGTGCCCCCACACAGCGTACTTCGCATCAACACTGACAACGCGGCACAATACAGGGTTCTTCACTGTCGGTTGGTTATGAGTTCCATAATAATGTATTAAGTGAATGCTTGATATCCAAATAAGTCCAATAACAATTTTTAAAAAACTCAGTCCGACACATTTTGGCTGTATGCCTTCAACTGGACCTGAGCCCTTTACTAAATAGCTTTATCTCTTTATCTATTGGCTTGCACGTTGCTTCTTCCTACCACTGCCCATAGTATAAGACAGTGGGGATTTTACTGGGACATAAATATAGTGCCACTCATAAAAGCAGTTTACAACAGTTTGATAGAGGGCACTTGGCTTAACAGCGGCTGCTAGTGCCTATATATACTAGGTTGTCTTTACAAGTCTTACACAGTATTCATGACATTTATTGAAAGTTATGATGTTGATTCATCAGCATTGCTATATTTACTTATTCTATTGAAATCAAGAACAATTTATTAAAGTACCAAAGTGCATATGTAAATTTTTAGGTTGAATCCACACCTCCTCAACTTTGTGTATGACATTTGAAGCAGTAACATCTTGCTCAAGATGGACATTTAGTAACAACATGAGTTATTGCAGCTTCGTGACAGACATGTTGAGCAGTGGCTTCTGACTAAAAAGGAACATCTTGTAAATTTCTGAAATATTGTTAAAGACTTCACATTGTTACTTCTGACTCTAAAAGGGCAACTAACAATTGCTTGAGTTTCTGTACCTATGTTAAAGGCCAGATTGCCTGGCCTTACCAATGCTTGACTTAATTGAACTAGTGAATGTGCAACTGTGTGATGGAGTCATTGCAAGGTGTGCAAGTACGGAAACCACAGACAAGTGAGGTTTGTAAAAGGTCATTCCTTTGCAGAGTTTTATCCAACAATCCCCTTAGTGCATGCTTGTCCCTGCAGATTGGTCTTCAACTGCGACTACTGGGTGTAGGGGACCAGATCACTGTTAGCAGGCCTCAGGACTAGGAAAGCATGTTTGGGTGTAGGCTTTTTTTTTACCCAATGTTACACACATGTCTTTCCTGCAAGTTCTACCAGGGATAGTTTAAATCAGCGACGAATGGTGCAGGTAAAAGCGGTGGGCCGGGGCAGGAGGGATGTCAGCAGACGACGGAATAGGGAAAATTAAATAATTAAATAAATCCTATTCTGTCATCAGTCGACATCCCCCCTGCCACACCCCACCGCGCCTACCTGCAGGGACTGCCGCTTGTTTAAATGGTCTCTAGTAATTGCGACATTGTGTTTCCATATTGGACTTTACATTTTTAAATCATTGGTTTACACTGTGTAAGTCCAATTAGTTTAGCTGACATGAGTCAGGAATACAAGTGTCAGAATGCAATAGCGTGTTAAAGAAAAGCCCAATCTGGAAAATGGTGCCCGAATGACATGGAGTCATCTGGTAAACCTATCCTGGAAGACTCATCCATTTCAATAGGCTAAAAATCCGCTTGTTTTGTTTCCACATGACATCTTTGTTTTTACTAGGGCTGTGCAAAATGAGGGTGATTTGTTTTTGAGTAATTAATCAAAATTTGAGGAAATTATGCAAAATGCAAATCTGGCATTTGCTATATCTTTAGAGGAAAATGAGCCTTTGTGTACATTTTGAACATGAGAATGCTTTTGATGCTAAAAATCTTAGCACTAAATACACAAGTACTATGAATGACAGCCATGCTGTTGTTATTCTTGTTGTTCCTATGCTCCTGTGCTATCACTTTGCCAAGAAAGCAGTGTAATTTTGCTACAAAGTGTTATTGTATAATTTCAAGATTTCCAAATAACAAGCGGAATGTAAAATTTCTGAAACTCCTCAAATTATGCCAAATAAAATGTTGCCAGTGTTTTTACTCCTTTGAACACATCAAATGCCATTGATGAGTTGTTTTCCTTTATTTATACACTGTTTCCAACTCAGGTTTATGCTATCCTGCCTTCTCTCATACAAAGAATCAGATTTTGGAGCTGTTTCGCTGTTTTAACACCTTCCTTGAGCAAATAAATGGCTTCCCATTCCTGGTCTCCTCCCCAAAATGTCTTGTTGCTGGTCCCATTTCATAAGACATCTGCTGACAGTTTTCACTGTTTATTTGAAAGCAGTTTGCATTGTGAAATGTGTTGTTGCACTTTTTAATATTATTATTTTGGGCTTAAAAATCAAACCATATAATGTGCTGTTCACTGGGGCTGGATTAAGATAAAACACATAAGATGTTGTCTCTTGACAGTTTACGCCTTTGTAATGCCAGTATGCTTCTTTGCGTTTTTTTAACATTAGCCCATGTCTCTTTCTAATACCTAACTATGTCACTTTAACCATTTTAAACTGATTTTTTCAGTGACTTTCTGAAGTTTTTTAGTATAAATTAAGATCATAGCAACTAACCTAACTATAACACCACTTTAACCTTTGTTTTTTCAGTGAAAAATATATAAATTGTTCTACAAAGAAATTACTATTTTAAATTTAGGAGCTGTTCAGCAACTGGGAAGATTTGTAGGATGAGATAATATATTTGGAAAGGGGGTGCTGTACATATGCAGATGTTGCTCTCTTGAACTATTTCAGCTCTTATAAAAATACATTATGCCTCAAATTACTGAAAAACCATACCTCCCATCACATTTGCCTTTTACTGGTTAAAGGCCTTAAATTCAACTGCTCCTATTCCAAGAAAATGGCATTCAGAATTGCCTCACTTTTGTCTTGTTTTCAAAATGTTAGCACTCTAGTTCATTAACACTTCTGTGGCGACGCTTCAGTTGATAACTAGCGAAATAACTGACACACTGCTGCAGGAAGTATATGTTCTCACTTCATTTCAGAATGTTTTACTGACATAGATAAAGAAGATATTTGAGAACCTCCTCTTTTTAGCTTTGTAGAACACTAACCAGAAATGTTATGACAAAAAGAACCCCCTACTTTTGTTCCTTTACTACAGTCTTCTCTGTAGGAAATGCATTCAGTTTTACAGCTTGATTCCATTAAGGTAGCATTCAGGTGTGCCAAACATTTGTCACAAATATGGATGTTAGCACTCTATTTGCTCATTAGAACTTTGTGTGGACGCTGCAGTTAGTTGATCACTAGGGAGATAAATAACAGACTGCTGCTTGTGTTCAAAGTGTTTGTTTCAGTCTGCGTGTCAGAATTTTTTACTAACATGAATGAGGAAGATATTTCAAAACTCATAGAAAATGTGTCCTAGTTTTTGCTTTCTAGAGCTCTAACCATAATTTCTATTACAAATGAACCCCTTCATTTAATTAATTTCTAAAGGAAACGTTTTCAGTTTCACAGCTTTGATTCCACCATTTAACATTCAGGTATGCCACACTTTTGTCATAAATGCAGAAGGTTAGTGCTTCAATTGTTCATTAGAACACTGTGGTGAAGCTGCATTTGAACACCAGGGAATCTACTGACAAGCTGCTGCTGCTGTTGCAAGTAAATGTTTTACTCAGAATATCCAACTTCATTCTGACATGGTTGAGGGAGACAGTGTGAAATTATAGAAAATGTATTTCCATTTTAGCTTCTGGAACACCTTCAATAACCTCTATGTTCATGTATCATGTTATGTTGATTTGTATAGTGCACTAATCACCCATGAAGGTGAGATTTAGGAGAACGAGCCACCTCCAGCTCTACTTTTGTGAATGTGGCAGAGGGGGTGCAGGTGAGAGTGAGTCTGAGCATAGATGTCTGGGAGGCTGGTGAGAGAAGATGCGGCTGTTCAGATATGCTCACCCAGTGTTGTGCAAGGCGTTATATGTGTGCGTGAATTGGCTGTGTGGGTGAATGTGGAGCTCTCATTTTGATGATGCAGGGACCATGTCCCTGACTCATATAATGGCTGCCACAACATATAATGAGAGAAAATTGTTTTATTCTCAAATGTGGTTCAACAGCAGAGTAAGCATTTTACAGATGGCAAAATAATTCATTAACTCACCAGAATTCATAAAATGAGTATAACCCCACCAAAATTGATGTGTATTGTGACTAAAATGTTTGCACACTTCATATGTGCTCTTTTGTGTGAGCCTCAAAACCTCATGCTCAAAACAATGCCTCTCAATGCACATAGACTCTCAGGTCCAGATAGATAATCTCTGTCGAGCTGATGTTGCTCGAAAATTGAAGGTTAAGATCATTATTATTGAGATACTCAATGCATTGGGTTGCTGTTTCTCTAGGGCCAAACCAGATCAAGAAGAAATCGTCAATGTAACGCCTCCAACCAATGGTTCCCTCAACACAGTGATCGCAGGTATCTGCCCATGCGGCCTGCCTCTCCCACCAGCCAACGAAAAGATTCGCATAACTGGGGGTGAAGCATGCTCCCATGGCAGTGCTGCGTTTTTGTCTAAAAACCTGGTCCTGAAAAATGAATATGTTATTATGCAAACAAAATTGTAAAAATCGATAAGCATTTCGCTATGTTCAACACATTTCAGATGGCTATTTTTTAGGAAAATATTTGATAGCAGCAATCCCATCCTCATGTGCTATGCTGGTGTATGAACTAGCTATGTCTAAAGTAACCATGAGGAAATCTAATTCCCATAGAGTCCCTTCAACATGTCTCAAAAAGTCCTTTTTATCCCTGATATATGAGGGCAGTTCAAGTACAAGGTGAAACAAATAATAGTCAATACATTTTGACATGTTCTCAAGGAGGCCACCAATCGATGAAATTATTGGGCGTTCCGGTGGATTCAACACATTTTTGTGGACTTTTGGTAGATGGTAGAATGTGGGAAGTCTGGGATGGGGTGTAGCAAGTTGTACTCCTCCATAGATAACATTTTTTTAGTTCGCCATTTCAAAATCAATTGTGCATATTGGGTTATACTCTGTCCATATATTCGCTGGTTGTGATCGGTAGATAATTGTCTCTATTGTTCAATTGAAGGAGAGCTTCATTGCAATAGTTAACGCGTTTGCAATACTACATTCCCCCCCTTATCTGAGGGTTTAATCAGAATGGCTGCATCCATTTCCAAGTCTTTGAGTGCCTTCCTCTGAGCTTGAGTGAGGTTCCATTTTCTTATAGTTGGATCTACCACATTCTCTCTTAACTATAGAAGATCTTGGTTAACTCGTTCACAGAAGACATCAATAGTGTCAGTAGGGGTCTGTGGATAAAATTTAGAGGTAGGTCTAAAGGGACTCGGTTACCGTTCCTGCTTTATCCCAAAGTTTGCCATTTGTTGAACCTCTTCTTGAGATGCTTCATCTCTCGATCTCCCTACATTTCCCAGTTCCTCCATGTCTGCAAGCTTTACTAGATCTTGCCCGCTTAAATTGTCAGTTCCTGTGGGCTGAGTCGAGATGGCGTTTGTTCTGGACTCAGAGCCCCTCATTTAAAAAAACTTGTATAATTTAATCTTCCTCGTGAATTTGTAAACGTTGATGCTGGTTTGGGCGTATTCAAATCTGCTTGTAGGACACAATGTGAGTCCTCGTTTAAGGACAGATTCTTCCACCGGTGTCAATTCTTTGGGTGTCAGGTTAATAATCGTGAGATTGTATTCATCCATCTCACTCTCTATTACTTTAATTTCTGATTGCGTTTGGGTCGAGTGCCTGTGCTTGTGCCGCTTTTTTGTCGTTTTCCCTCCACCCCTTCTTGTCCGTCTGTTGCTGATTGCTTCGGGGGTCTTCCTTTGCCTCCCGTAGCCAGGTCTGCCGAATAAGATTGAACTCCTCGTGAAAATGGGGCGGTGCTGGACCACTTGCTTTCACTCCACTCTCTTCTTCAGATTGTTCTGCTTTGGAAACTTCTGATTCCGAAGTATCCCTTGTTACAGCAGCCTTGCAGGACTTGTTGTTTCTAATGTCTCTCCTAGGTGCGTCATATTTCCTGGCGAATGTAAGGATCCTACCCTGTTCGTAGTCTCTTGCATCCCGATCAAATTTCTATTGCTTCCTTTGCTTGATTTTACCTTCATAGCTTTCCAGGCACTTTTTCATTTGTGCCCGTAATTCATCATGTGTTGATTTTTCACCTTCACCGGTGATATTCTTTTCGGCTTCCTCTATTTCTTTCACTGCCTTGTTTCTGTCATTCCAAGTGAACTTCACAAGGAATACCAGCAACCCTTTCGAGGAATCTGCCGTGTACTCCGCCCATTTATCTAGGAGCTTGGGATCCGGGTTTTCATAAGCAGGACCATATAGATCCTCAGTCCTCTGGGCACCCTGTTGACTTCGATGTAGTCAACTCCCACCACTTCCTTATTTCTCTTTCGTACAGCCGTTCCAATTGTGCATATTTAAATTTCATACCTTGCTGGGGTTGGCTGGGGGTCACTCCATTACAGAACAAGACCCAGCTCTCGTTTTGAAAATGTTCAAGGTCGCTTCGCGGCGGGCCACTTTGCTGTACATTCAAACTTGATTAAGACACAGAGATCTGTGGTGCTCTCCCCCTTCACTATGCTCTGTTGAAAATGCAAGTTCCAAATCGGGTGCCCAGCAGTGATTGTAAATTAAAGCTCTTACCGCATACTCGACGCGGTGTTAGATCTTCAGACGGAAATCCTTGTCACTGCCGGTCAGCTGTGCATCAACGGGCGGTGCAGGAGCTTTTTACAATGTCAACGCTCTGCTTTTTGCCACTTGCCCAGGCACTCAGTAGCGGGTGCTCGGTATGCTATGACAGACTCGCGCACAATCTCCACGCTCCAAACAAATAAACACCAGCACTTCCAGGGGGTCAATCCTCATCCGGATTTTAATGGCACAGAATCAAATCAACAAACGTGTTTCAGCGGTATGCCTTCCTCAGTGTTGGCGGCCGCCGCGCACAAACCTCGTAATTTATAGGTCATTACAAATGGTTAAGTGAGGGTCAGGCAGGTATCCGACATTAGATTGTCAGGCATGCAGATCGCTTGGTATATTTGTAACCGTGAAATCACAGGACAAACCATTTCATTGCATGAAAATCGCAACATTAAAGACCAATGCAACAATGTTACAGATCTAATTTCATAACACATTGCGCGCAGACTTTTACGGTATTACAGTTTCCGTTTCGTCACAAATTTTAAGCTTACGCGCCATGCTTCCACATTTGTTAATGTCACATTCAAGCGCTCACGTGCGTGTAGTTAGTTATGGCACTGGCATCCGAAATTGTCCAAGAGAGGCCGTTGCCCCTCTCTTCTCCCTTTCTCCTCGCATTACCAGATATTCTCACAAAATCCATTCGCGTCTGGTATGCGACAAGCAGGTCATGCCCCCATCGATACTTGTCATTTCTCACCAGTTTTACTCCATTAAGGGGGCTACCAACCTTGCAGGGCGGCTACTGCATCAGGCATGGAGATCCTGTAATTGATTCAAAAGGAAGAGGCGCAGAGCCTGATTTCGGAGGAGAAAAAACCATATGTTTATTTCCTCAAAGTGCAGCAAACTCATGACCTTACGCGTTTCGGATAATGTAACCTTGATCACAGGTGAGCAGAGTTGCCACAGGGAGGTGCTTATGTCCATTACTCAGTGATCTGATGCCTCGCAACTACTGTTCCCAGGATGCAACGGTGTTGTAATACCAACTCATGTGGTATCTTTCATATTTGCTGCATAGCGTCCATAATCACCATACTCATATTTATGATGTTTTCAGTGTATCCTGTTAATGTAAAATTCAAGCGCTCACATGCGTGTTAGTAAAGATAGAATAGCACTTTGTTATGGCACTGGTATCTGAAATTGTCCAAGAGAGGCTGTTGCCCCTCTCTTTCCCCTTTCTTGTCGCGTTACCAGATATTCCTCGGAAAATATATATATATCCGATCGGGTTTTGAATCCTTTCATAACAAGACAGATCAGACTTCAGTGCGGTAAGTTATTTGCTTATTTTATTGCCTAGTCAGCCAGTCAGCCTTTGCATAACACATTTCTGTCGACAAGCGGCCTTGATCACATGCTCATTACACAGGGACGTATCCCAGACTGACTTTTGAATCCCGTGAGTCTGACTTCCACTGATGACAAACTCACAACAGCTTAACTCATTGTTTTGATACATAGTATCATTTCATAGTATTTGCATACTATTACGAGTTGATTTATTTTTGCACTTTTAAATACACACATGTAATTTACATTTGCTCATAGAGTATGCGAGAGGGACTTGCAAAATTACCACTTCAAATACTGTAATACTTGGTACATTCAATGCATCAATTGTATCAATTGTATACATTTGAGCCTTTTGGATTTAAATTAGATCCCTCTTCCAACACCACAACCCGGCCAGTGCCTTTATCGTACCTGTATCCACAGTTGCATACTTATTTATTATCACCTCCCCTCAACACAATTTCTTAAGTTTGGATCAGCTATTAATATCAGTGATGCTGATGCTGTCTAATCCTGTTTGTGATTTCTTTATCCTGCAGGTTTAACTCATATATATATATATTCAATGAAAAAACCAAAGGTTTCACACACGTTATAGTTAGATGGACATTTCACTCGTAAAAAACCAATGAAATTTCCCCGTTATAGTTAGTTCAGCTAACTATAACTCGCGCGCCCGCAATGCACTACTGATGACGTCACATATTACATCACTCATGACATGGTCACTGACATCACTCATGACATCACTGATGACATCTCAAATGACATCACTGATGACATCACTGATGACATCATCCTTGTGATTGTGTGTTTTTCTGAAAATTAAATATGTTTTATATTTATGTATATCTCAAGGTCAATGGAAGAATAAATTGGTATTTTTAGTGTAACTGTCTGATTAAGTGTATCATAGTGAATAAATGGCTTACTGAGTAATCTTTAAATATGAAAATATCTGTATCAGTTTCTTACTTTGTGTATAAGTGGCTGCATGGGTTGGTGAGTAGCTACATGAGTGTCTATATAGGTTATTAGTTGGTTTTTTGTCAGTATGAGTGTCTGAGTGTCTGTATGGTTCGGTGGGGGGTATTACGTAGTGCATAGGTGCATGAATGAGTGACTCACTGTTTGTATGTGTTGAAGACAGCATGTGTGCAGGACTGTATGGGTGGATGAGTGTGTGCATGGGTGTGTTAGTGAGTGAATGACTGTCTCAATAGTGTCTCCATGAGTAACTACATATGTTTTTAACTAGTATATGTGACTATTGGTGTATATAAGTGAGTATATGTGAGAGTGAGAGATTGAAAGAGTTCCTGTATGAATAAGTATGTGTTTCTATAAGTGATTGTTTAAAAGACTAAGTATGTGTAAGTTTCTGTAGAAGTAGGTGTGGTGGTGTGTGTATAACTGTATATGCAAGTAAATGGATGTTTGATTCTTTATTAGCATGAGTAACTATGTGTGTGAGTAACTCTATGGATGAGTGGCGTTGTGTAACAGGATGTATAGGTGTATGAATACATATGATGAGTGAGTACATGTATGAGTGACTGTAGAGGACTGTTGGTGAACGAGTGGATGTGTATGTGGTTCTTCGAATTACTGAATAGGTTGTTGTAACTGATATTGATATGTTCATTATTTTGTACATTTTAGTTTCTATTTTTGAATG
The DNA here is from genome assembly GCF_964204655.1 of Triturus cristatus. Taxonomy (NCBI): domain Eukaryota; kingdom Metazoa; phylum Chordata; class Amphibia; order Caudata; family Salamandridae; genus Triturus; species Triturus cristatus. Next base: position 1,455,990,245 of record NC_140589.1, on the reverse strand, counting down.
TGTGTATTAAAGGTTATATTAGGGGAAGAAGAGGTCTGCTACTCTTTCACAAGGATGATGTCATCAGTGATGTCATCAGTGATGTCATTTGAGATGTCATCAGTGATGTCATGAGTGATGTCAGTGACCATGTCATGAGTGATGTAATATGTGACGTCATCAGTAGTGCATTGCGGGCGCGCGAGTTATAGTTAGCTGAACTAACTATAACGGGGAAATTTCATTGGTTTTTTACGAGTGAAATGTCCATCTAACTATAACATGTGTGAAACCTTTGGTTTTTTCATTGAATTTCTAAGGTTTTTTAAATGCTAATTCCTAACTATAACGTGTGTGTTTACAGACTGACACATTATGAAACCACTTTTTTTGATTTATTTAAATGCACATGTCCAAACTGTTTTTTCAGACCACCACCATGTGTATTCTCGGTGACTGCCTACACTCCAGCAAGGGCAACCAGCCTTAGTGATGCTGAATGTATTTGCATTACAGACTGAAACCTGAAAACCCCACTCGCTTGTAAATACTGTGCATGACTATACATGGCAAGCACATGGGTGTGTGCTAAGACTCTGCTTCTTCCCCCAAAAATTCGCTCCCCCTTTCCATCTAATGTAACTGTGAAATCACCAGAGCAATACGCAATAAATCTCTGCCTATAATTCCTCTCTGCACACAGAGTCATGATTTCACATTAGTCCCAAAACGAAATTTCTTTGCCAATTTGAAAGTACACTTACTGCTCTTTTTTTTTTCGGGGCAAGTGAAAATCACTTTTTACAAGTGAAAATCACTTTTACAGACTGACACATTATGAAACCACTTTTTTTGATTTATTTAAATGCACATGTCCAAACTGTTTTTTCAGACCACCACCATGTGTATTCTCGGTGACTGCCTACACTCCAGCAAGGGCAACCAGCCTTAGTGATGCTGAATGTATTTGCATTACAGACTGAAACCTGAAAACCCCACTCGCTTGTAAATACTGTGCATGATTCTACATGGAAAGCAGCTAGGTGTGTGCTAAGACTCTGCTTCTTCCTCCAAAAATTCGCTCCCCCTTTCCATCTAATGCAACTGTGAAATCACCAGAGCAATACGCAATAAATCTCTGCCTATAATTCCTCTCTGCACACAGAGTCATGTTTTCACATTAGTCCCAAAACTAAATTTCTTTGCCAATTTGAAAGCACACTTACTGCTCTTTTTTTTGGGCAAGTGAAAATCACTTTTACCGACTGACACATTATGAAACCACCATGTGTAACTACAACAAAAACAATTTCCATTTCTATTATTCATTTCTTAAGTTACCACATACATCCCCTCTCAAACTGTAAACTCACCTTTAAAATTAGTTAGTTGTGAAAGAAATGTGACACTCAAACAGCAGATTATCAGAGCCAGGATCTCTGTTGTGTTCACCTCTCTCCTCTCAGCAGAACCAGATAATGGCAAACTTTCCCTCTATTTTTCCACACATATACTTGTAAGTTTCAAATCTCAGTGCTTCCCCCTTTTTTTCAAATGTAATCACACATTTCTATTGGTTGAAAACCAACCCTTTTCCAAAAGTACCCTTCCCCCAACTTGACTTCTGCCTAGTACCCTTCCCCCAACTTGACTTCTGCCTGCTACCATAGCAACAGCTCATGGAACACTGCTGTGTTGAGTTAGGTCAGAAGTTCGCCAAACAATGTTTCAATTCCACAGAGCAAGAGTGCTTGACTTTTCAAACCTAACAGCAAATCCATAGTACTGTTCTTTGGTTACACATTTTTTTTTACCAATACAAAACATGCTTCTATTAATTTACACATACAGCCTAGTTTTTATTCTAGAATGGTATGAAACAGCCAATCAGTTCTTTTTGTTTTGAAAAAAATATGTATGCCTCCATTTCCAAACTGTCTTTCTTTTCATATTGCCATTCTACTGAAAGACACCTCCTGAGTGCATCCAGTTCTCCTTTGAAGATGTTCACAGTGTGGATTGTAGGGCACAGCTATGTCCTCTGGAGTGAAAAGTTTGCAGAGAAAACAGGTATGGTGAGAGACCTTGCTTTGCCAAATGTAGACATTAAATGGATTGGTCAGAGAGGGTTAAAGTGGCACCAATTGATGCCATTGGTGAAATCCTTCATTCAAATCCAACACCCTGACCTCATAATAGTGCACTGTGGTGGCAATGACCTAGGCACTTTGACTGGGGTAGGTCTGGAAATGCTTATGAAGGACACCTTTGCACAACTGTTTACACTTTTCCCTAAAACTGCCTTTGTGTTTTCCAACATATGCCAAAGGCAAAAATGGAACTGGTCCAATCATTTCTGTCCACAGATTGACAAAGCAAGAAAGCACGTCAACAAATCTGTTTCTGCTTTCCTCCGTGACTATGGTATGGGTGCCATTTACCACAACAACTTGCGTTATGACATGCAAGACATTTATAGAGGAGATGGTGTGCACTTCAATGATGAAGGGAACAGAGTCTTCCTCTTGAACCTTAGACTCTGCATCGGTACTTACTTGTAGGTACCACTAAAAAATCACTTCATAAACACAACGGCTCTTTTTAGAGCTCCCTAATATCTAAACTCTTAAATCTGCTTTTCATTTATTTTTTTTAATTTTTTTTACCGTACGCTTACCGTAAGCTTACCGTACGCGTACCCCGTGATTTTTTTTAAAATCAATAAATGTTTTTTTTGTACTTTTCTGTCCTTCTTTGACCCCCTTACAAATGTTAGGGGGTCTGTAACTCTCCTCATTGCCCCCTTTCCTTGTTTTCACTCTTTTTTTTCAGAGTGAAATACACAAAATGGCGGCCGCCGCTTCCTGGTTTCGACCGATTCGAATGTTTACTAAGATCTAAGAGCCAATCAGAATCGCGCTCGCGCACGCCACCGTACGCTTACCGTAAGCGTACGGTAAGCGTACCGTAAGCGGGCTCAGATATATATATTGATTTAAAGGCTATTTTCTCAGAATCTACTGAACAGATTTACACCAAACCTACAAAAGGCACTTCCTTGACCTAGGGACTACCTCTCTGCCAAATTTCTAGTAATTCTGTTCAGCCGTTCGGGCTGTAGCTCGTTCTAAAGGTCCTATGGAAAAATGCATGGGAAAAACGCGTTTTGGGACCCCCCTTTTATCTCAGCCCCCGCTTGACGGATCCCCCCGAGACTTTCAGGGTAGGAGCGGAGCGTAGCGCCCCACCTATTTTGAGAAATTCGCGAGGATTCGTCGACCGGCGCCAAAGTTATTCAAAATAGAATGTTGAGGTTTTCCTATGGAAACGTGGTCCTAACTATAACTACCTACTGGCGACCGCCAGTAGGTAATATATATATATATATATATATATATATATATATATATATATATATATATATATATATATATATATATATATATCACACACAATGATCTTCTTCAAAGAAGGACTCGCACTCAGGACAAAACCAAAGGTTTATTCACCAAGGTAACGCATTTCGCCAGACAAACTGTATTGATCACACAAAGTAATACACATTTCTAATGAATCTATATAGGTGCAGATACAAAAGAAGGACTAATGTTTGTCAAATGATAGTGGCAAACACGGCGGCCATTTCTAAATGTCAGATACATATATCTCTCTGACATATATCAACTCTCCTTCTGTTATGATGTAACTTCTCTATTATTATGATAGACACAGTTGCAAGATTCATATGTTATTTCTCATGTATAACCTCATATTGGCACATAAACATGTTCAAAACATATCGTAAATCGTCTGCAGTCTAAACACGTGATACGCACACAAGAGCAATGTGAATACAATGCTACCAGCACTTGATAAAGTTATTGAAACTATGCAAAAAGCAATAGTGCCTCCGAATCACTGGCGCGTGACATGGATATTGAACATGGATATGTTCTGTGTTGCTCTAAAGAACAGCCGATACTAATATAGTTGAGGATCATAATATCTCAAAACATATTTATTACAGGTACAAACTATGCTTTATATATATGTTTACATACTGGTGCTCGCCATTAGGTAGGATTAGTTAGGACCTAGTTTTCATGGGAAAAGCATTTTTTTGATTTGGGTATTACTTTGGCGTTGTTTGACGAATCTGCATCACATTTTCCCCAAAAAGTGTCACAGTGGGTACTATTGATTGGGAAAGTTTGGGGGTGATCAGTGCAGTGGGGACCTAGAATTCGGGGGGCGAAAAAAGGTTGCGTTTGTAATGTTAATTCCCATAGGAACTTTTAGTCACCTCTACAGCCCGGACTGGCACCAAATTTGGCAGGGAGTTACATGTCGGTTCAAGGAAGTGCCTTTTAAATCCATTCAGACGTTTTTTAGAAATGTAGGTTTAAAATTATAGTGATATCTTTGGCCGCGGATATTTAGGGAAGTTTTCATGGTGAATCTCGAATGCACTCGCCAACTGGAATGCTCTGATTGGCTGAATGTAACCTGAATAGACAGTTGCAGCCGCCATTTGATCTAGCATGAATGGTTCCCATGGCTGAAAATCTGCGGTAATGCCCACATAAATGATCAGGGGTGAGATGCTCTGACCCTATGGTTGAGAAATGGGGATAATAGTGACACAAGTTATATGTCCAAAATAGTTTTTTTTAATCGCATGCGGTATTCGCAGCAACGCTGCGACAGCCAGCGTGGCCCTGGTGTACCATCTTGGGGACATCGTGACTATCAACGTCATCATCAATATTGGTGAAAATATAAAAAATATGTATATATCAATGAATCATTAATACATTGTTATAGATATATTGGTAAATGTTTTTATAGAGTTATTTATATAGTGAGTTATCTACTGTGATGGTTAGAATTGATTATATAGTTATAATTTTATAATGTGGTGGCTATTGAATTTCTGCTTTTGCTTTCTGCTTTCTACTTTTGCGACATAACTGCAGGGATCTCCAGCTTCACCGCAAATATGGAAAATAGGTTTTAGAGATAGTTTTTCTAGAAATACACTAGAAAAACATGAGTTTGAAGTGCACAGTAATAAACCTCTGCTGTGTAAAATAGTGTAATGTGTGCACATATGTGTTTGGACTTTATTGAAAAGGGCCGATTGTCGTTGTTAATGACGTCATCATGACATCCCGAATAACCCCAAAAACTGAAAATAGGTCTGGAAGATGGTTTTTAAAGTAACTTAGTACAAAAATATGAGTTTAAACATGGTTTGAAAGAAAGAAGTATAGTAATATGTGTAGGGCAATTCAGAATGGATTTTTCTACATATTATTTTTGGTTGTGTTAGTGGCCATTGAATGTCTGCTTTTGTTTTACTTTTTCGCGATTTATTTGCAGGGATCGCAACGTCATCACAAAGATATCCAAAAACTAATGGAAAAAAAAACCTTTAAAAAAAATACGTTTTCTCGGAATCCCGGAGGGGAAAGAAGGATCAGACGCACGCCTCTTTATGGTCCAATTTTTGGAGAGGTCATTCCCTGACTTAGTGGGGTGGAATTGGGCGCAAGAAGTGCAAAGAGCACATCGAGTCCCCTTTAATATCAGATTACCAGCCCGACCAGATGCTAAACCGAGGGCACTCTTGGTATACTTTGGGAACTTTCTATTGAGACAAAATGTGCTGGAAAAAGCAAAACCTGAGGCTCAGCGGGCTGCCGATGGTTTCTCCTTCTTTACCAGGCCGGATTTTTGCCATGTTACAGTGGAGCGACGTTGGCGCCTCCGGCAACTAATCTCTCAGTTTCAAGAGAAAGGAGCACAAGCGTTCCTTCTCAGCCCGGCTCGACTGAAGGTTATTTGGAGAGATCAGATTAAATTCTTCATGTCGGAAGTTAAAGCTAAGGAGTTTCTGAATGCACAGGGGCGGATTAATGATGGTACTATTCCCCATTGAGGTTTCACCCAGCTGCTAAACTAACTAAACTACATATGTCAATTAGGAATATATTTAGGAGACTATGTAGCACCGGCTATTGGTTTTTTCTCTTTCTATCTTTTCTTTGTTAGAAATGTCATCTGTATGAATTAAAGCATGAAGTATAAATGATTTAGGTATACGCTATCATTGGGACTGGATCACCATCCATCACACACAGACCTGAGAGGTCTGCTGCCTTATAACATGGGGAAGGGGGGTGGGGAGGAGGGTAGGGGATGTGGGGTGGGGGGGAGGCTGAGGGTAGGTAAGGGGGTAAAAAAACAGAAAATTCAGGGCAGCAATGTAATTGGACACGGAATTAGACGTACTAGTGGAGCTACAGCAGTTAACGTCAGGAGCGGCCAAAATAGGTTTGGGAGGCCTTACTGTAAGAGTATGGATATCAGTAGTAGGGGAATAAACAAGCGTAGGCTAATATGGGTAGGTTAACTATATTAACAGTTAATATCGCTGGATTAAATGATAGAGACAAAAGAAATAGGGCGGGGGAACTGCTACGTGGACTAGGGGCAGACATCATATGTCAGCAAGAGACGCATATCCCATGGCAGAAAAGAGGGATCAATTTTATTCCAGGATTTGTTATGGCCACCTGTTCTTCACAGTCCACCAATACGAGAGGGGTGGCTATACATGTTAGTCAGCGACTGTCTCCGATTACCCGTGTTAAATCTGATAAATGGGGGCGGTGGGCTATCGCGTCCATACCAAATTTAGTCACCATCTGTACAGTGTATGGCTCTAATTTCGATGACATAGATATTTGGACAAAGTTGGAAACTGAATTAGCATCCTGGCCGGCGCCATTGATTATTTGCGGAGACCTAAATATCCATGTGGATATAGGTGGATGGGCTAAGGCTGAATATGCAGGCAGGAAACCACAGGTTTTTAGAGCTATTAAGGCTCTTATTGAGAGCCATGGGCTGGTTGACATGTGGGCTTGTAAGAATGTAGAAGACCCAGGATTTACTTATTTTTCATACCCACATAGGAAATATGCCAGACTTGATTATTTTTTAGCTTCAGCCTCTCTTATGGAGGGCACAATCATTAAACGACTCCCAAAAGTTTTGTCAGACCATAACCCTTTAATCATGAGCATTGATGTACCGGCATATATTAAGGGTATGCAAAGGTGGTCTTTTGATAAAAAACTCCTAGTTAGGGAAGGATTTATCACACATATTAGGGCCTGGACAAAGCGTTTTTTTGATATTAATAGATACAGTACATCTAGGGAAGTTGTTTGGGATGCATATAAGGCAGGGCTCAGGGGCGAAATCACTAGCTTTGGGATTTTCTATCAGAAACAACTAAGAGGGGAAATAATTGCCCTTAGTGAAGAGTTGAATAGGGATGAGAGACAACATATGGAAGCTATAGCCCATAATCAGATAGAGCGACAAAAGACGCTAGAATTAAAAGTAGCTAGGATAAAGGCTGAACTTAATGGAATCTATAATAAAAAGGCAGCCGAAAGGTATCAAACGGCTACACAGGGGAAGTATGAGTACGGGGAAATGACGGGGAAACATCTGGCGTTACGGATAAAGCAAAGGGCTACGGCAAATAATATTATACGATTAAAAGCGGAAGATGGGACGATGGCGACAGATGTAATAGGCGTACTTAATGTGCTTATGAATTTTTATCAAAATCTGTATAGATCCAGAGGATCAATAAGGGAGGGATCGGAGATAACATTGATCAACGAAGACCCCCAGCTGGTAGGGCTTGAGGTGGATATCTCGCTGAATGAGGTCGACGAGGCTATAAAAACAATGGCTATGGGTAAAGCATCGGGCCCAGATGGAATACCAATGGAAATATATAGAGTGCTACAAAAAGAATTGGCCCCGTTATTTTTGGATTTATTTTTATCCATTCAACACAAAGGGATTCCTCCACAATCCTGGCAAGATACCAATATCGTTTTATTTTTTAAAAAAGGCAAGAACCCGGAAGATCCTGCCGCATATAGACCAATTTCATTAATTAATGTAGATGAGAAATTGTATTCAAAGATACTGGCCTTAAGACTATCTAAGGTAATAGGGACCCTCGTTAGCCCATGGCAACATGGTTTTATTCCAGGTAAAAGCACTACGGATCATGTCCGTAGAGTTATTACATTATTTGACATTGCTGAGGTTACAGGGGCACAAATGTCAATGATTCTGCTGGACGCTCAAAAAGCGTTTGATCAAGTCGAGTGGGGGTTCCTATGGGAAAACTTAAGACAGAAGGGATTTGGCCCACGGATTTTAACAGCCATACAGGCCATGTACTACAAGGTACATGCGAAAATACAATTAATGGGGCGGGAATCAGCCAGGATTAGGATTACTAGGGGGACACGGCAGGGCTGTCCATGCTCTCCAATATTATTTGCACTTTATATTGATCCTTTGATTAGGTCAATATTGGAGGATCAAGCGATTAAACCAGTAGTAACACTGGGATATAGTACTAAACTATTAGCCTATGCAGACGATGTTGCAGTAGTTACTACAAATCCATCTAGCGCTATAAATCAGATCGAGAGACTCGCTGGCGAATTTGGGGTACATTCAGGGTATAGTCTAAATACAGACAAAACACAAATCATCTGTACCAAAAACATAAGGTTTCAAGACACACGTAGGATAGAGGCAGCCACTTATCTAGGGATAACTATAGCAGCCGAGATTGGCACGATATGGGAAATTAACATGTTACCCTTAATTAAAAAAATCAAGGCAGATCTGAAGAGATTGGATAATTTACATCTATCAATCATAGGTAGAGTAAATATTATTAAAATGACAATGTTTCCCAAGATATTTTATCTTTTGCGATGTATACCCTTAGAGCCGGATAATTTAATATTTCAGCAGCTGGAGCAGATATTTAGCCAATTTATCTGGGGCTATGGGAAAATTAGAAGATCATTAAAATATATGTCCCTACCACAACATCGGGGGGGCCTCGCAGCTCCAAATATGTTATACTACTTCTGGGCAGTAATGCTGCAACATATGAATATTCTTTTTCGGCCACAGATCTCTGATTCAGTCGGGGTAATTAACTTAATAGAAGGGGATAAAGATACCCCACCATCTATTTATGAATTAGCTATGGGTAAACTTGCACCAGGCTTGGTGCTAAGGCAGCTGGAAGGTAGCTATTACAAGAAAACTCGTTTTAAGGTTATTCGATCGGCCTGGAACGTATGGCGTAAGATTGGTAAATACATGAAAATACCCAGAATTAATAGGTATGTATCATTGTGGCGTTCTTCGGCTTCTCCGGTGATACAGTATGATAAAATAGCCAGAATTTGGGATAAAGCAGGCATAATAAAGTTAGGCGATATCATGGATTTAAATGGGATAATTTCGTTTGGAGATCTCCAGGAACGATACGGAGTAGATACAGGTACGATACTTAAGTATATACAAATTAAGGCGATATTAAGTCATTTCTCCTTACAATTAAATAATCTATCACGAATTACCCTTTTAGATTATGTAACAACTAAACAATATAAAGTTAAAGATATATATACAATGTTTATGGAGGTTAATAGTGACGATATCATTAAAGTGGAAAATACCTGGGCAGATAAATTAAATAATCCAGATGTAGATATTAGCAGATCACTTGAGTTGTCCCCAAAAATTTTTTTAACTGCAAACCTCAAAGCCCAAACCTTTAAAACAGTGTTTAGTCTCTATTTCACTCCGGCGAAACTCTGGGCATGGGGGAGAAGCAATAGTAATAAATGCCCGAGATGTGATCAGGGCCCAGCAGATTTAAGTCATATGTTTCCAGATTGCCACAAATTGATTAGCCTGAAGGAAGGTATTCAATACTTTGTACGTCAAAATTTGGGGCAATCAGTATCTCTTACGCCAACGCTGTTGATTCTTGGATTTGATGAAAGCTTACATTTAAATCATCGTTCCGTTTATTTCTGCTTTATGATAACTGCTATATATCGTTTACTTATAGCTACTAGGTGGAAGGATGCTGATCCCCCTACATACCAGGCTTGGTATGCCAGAGTTTATCATATCTTTAATTTAGAGTTGATACTGTATAAATGTAAGGGTAGGAGTGGGATGGCAAGATCTCCAAAAATCTGGGGGCCAATGATGGAATAATCATTGTCCCTGGTGGGTTTTGTGATGTGATTATCATATTTTATGTTATTTTGTATTTGCGTCATTCAAAGGAAATAAGGTGTTGCAATGTGTCTGTGTGGTCACTAGTATGTCTTGGAATTAAGTAATGTATTATTGCTGCATGACTAAATAAAATAAAAAATAAAAAAATAAAAAATACTTCAGGTGCTGGGAGATGTGGCAGTGTCTTGACAGGTTGAGGACCAGTCTCGCGGCTGTGTTTTGGATGTTCTGTAGCTTGCGGGTGAGGATTTTGTATATTCTGGCGTAGAATGTGTTGCCGTAGTCGAGTCTGCTGGTGACCAGGGCGTGATTGGCGGTCTTTCTGTGTTCAAGGGGGATCCATTTGAAGGTGTGGCTCAATGATTAGAGTGGCAGACCCTGATGCAGAGGTCTAGCCCGGGACCAGGGTTCAATTCCCCGCCTCGGCGGTTCTTGGGCTCAAAAATTCCACGGACCTGATAATTCTCACCTCGGTGCCTATTCCAATCATGGAGTCCCACTCTGCAACTCTGGGCAATAGCTTGCTTAATCTCCACAACGGCCCCCACAACGCTTACGATGCCTGGCCTCCACCTTGGGGGTGCCCAGGAGTGGACGCCTCACAGGGAAAGCCAGGATGGGTTTCACAGCGGTATTCGTACAAGCGCCTTGAGACCCTTGCGGGTGAGTAGTACGCTATACAAGTATCAATTTACATTTACAAGGTCTTACCTAGGAGGCAGAGGGTGTGGAAGCAGGAGCACGAGAAAGAGTTGATCTGGCGGTCCATTTTGAGCTCTGAGTCCAGGATGATTCCCAGGTTGCGTGCGTGGTCCATGGATGTGGGCAGGCTTCTGAGGGCGGGGGACCACCAGGTGTCATTCCAGGCATCGGGGTTTGGGCCCATGATGAGTACTTCCTCCATTTTGTTGATGTTTAGTTGTAGGCAGCTGTTTTTCATCCATTTGGCGACGGCTTCCATGCCTTCTCAAAAGTTCTCTGGCGGCGTTGGGTCCGTTGGATAGGGAGAGGATGAGTTGGGTGTCATCTGCGTATGACACAATGTTGTGTCCATAGGTTCTGACGATGGGGCGAGCGGAGCCATGTAGACGTTGAAGAGCGTAGGGCTGAGGGAGGACCCCTGGGGGACTCCGCAGGTGGTAGGTGTAGGGTCCGAGAGGAAAGGGGGGAGTCTGATCCACTACATTCTGCCAGAGATGAAGGAGCGCATCCAGACGAGGGCCTTGACTTGGAACCCTGTGTCATGGAGTCTGCGTATTAGGGTGCGGTGAGAGACTGTGTCGAATGCCGCAGAGAGGTCGAGGAGGATGAGTGCTGCTGTTTCTCCTTTGTCCAATAGGGTGCGGATGTCATCTGTTGCGGCGAGGAGGTTTGTTTCCGTACTGTGGTTTTTTCTGAAGCCGGACTGGGAGGAGTCGAGGATGTTGTGCTCTTCGATGAACGTGGCGAGTGGGCTGTTGATGGCTTTCTCCATGACTTTTGCTGGGAACGGGAGCAGGGAGATGGATCTGTAGTTTTTGAGGTCGGTGGGGTCCGCCGAGGGTTTCTTCAGGAGGGGGTTGATCTCGGCATGTTTCCATTCATCAGGGAATGAGGCGTTTACCAGGGAGTGGTTGATGGTGTGGCAGAGCATGGGGGCGATGGTGTTGGCGTCTCTGTTGAAAATGTGGTGGGGCAGGGGTCGGAGGGGGCCCCGGAGTGGATTGACTTCATTGTCTTCAGAGTATTTTCGGTGGTGAGGGCTGTCCAGTTGGCTTCAGGGTGTCGAGGTGGTTGGTGAGGGTTCAGTATGTTGGTTGTGTTTGTCAAAGTTGTCGTAGATGCTCTTGATTTTTTGGTGGGAAAAGGTGCTGAGCTTGTCGCAGAGGACTTGTGAGGGAGGGATGTCGGTGGACTCGCTGGTGGGTTGGGCGAACTCCATGATGATGTTGAAGAGTTCTCTGCTGTTATGTGCATGAGTGGATATTCTGTCTTCAATCACTTTTTTTCTCTCGTTTCTCTGATGAGTTGGTGGTGGGCATTGGTGGCGGCTCTGAAGTTGTTGTGGGCTTCTGTGGATTTGGCGTTCCTCCAGGCCTTTTCGAGGCGGCGGCAAGTGCGTCTGGACTCATGAAGTTCGGTGGTAAACCATCTAGCTTTCTTGGCATGGGTGTTGTTGTTTTTCTTGAAGGGGGCTATGGTGTTGGCGCTGTCGGAGATCCATTTGTGCAGGGTACGGGCTGAGGTGTTGGGGTCGTCTTTTTCTGCGATGGTTGGGATGGGGTTGCTGAATGATGAGGTTAGCTGGTCGTCGGTGATTCTTAACAAGAAGTCTTATTATTGGCTGCTGTTTAAGAAAATAAATGAAATACAGACATGGATATATTTTGAATCTATGTAGTATAGCACACCTGCTGTATCTTATTTGGAAGCAGCATGTTCCTTCTAGAATGTGCTGTGAACTTTTGATCTACTGGTTCCACTGGGTTGCTAGTTGCACTGAGCTAAGACTGTATTGTGGGGAAGGGTGTTAAATAGACAGAATTCTTTTTTTCAAAGTTGAGGAATGATGACACAATGTAAGTAATGGGAAGTTTTAATTTCCAACTCAGGACTATGTAATAAACTGTTGTGTAGTCTTTAAATTTCAGAAGAATGAAGCTAGATATCGGTTTAAACTCTCGTTTTTTTCATAATTTCTCAGCGATGATCACAAAAACATCGCAAAAACGCGGCAACAGGAACTTCATTTGAAAGAGAGGGAAAGGGTTAACAGTCAAAAATTAAAGACATGAATTAAGTTGCGGCATTTCTCATGATGATAGAGTGGAAAGTTGAAGACTTGCTTTGTATGAGAGTGGTGTACCAGTCTTGTGCTTAGTTTTTACAAATCTTAACAGTGTCAAAAATATGCAGAAAGAGCTAAAACAACAATATAATCTACAAACTGAATTCAGTGGTATGTATATAACTTTGTATTTATTTAAAAATGTACATTAGAAATGAAGATGTATATGGGAGTTTGATTAAAAGGAGTATCACAGTGATGAGAAAAAATATATGAGATGAAATGTATCTATTAGAGGGTATGTGTTTAAGAGATTAGTGGTGAATATTTTGGAAAGAAAGAGAAAAATGTATTAGTGCCTGTTTATTAAATGTATATGTTATTGAAAAATAACAGTATAGTCTTGTGGAAAGTTGCAATGGGGAACTAAGACTGATTTAAATGTCTAAATGTCATGCACAGAACAGATACATCTGTCATCTGCATTCTGGGAGTTGTAGTACTTTTAGTAACATTATCAAACAGGAATAGTGTAGTGAGAAATAAAAGATGAGAACATGTTGTCTGCCTGTATATGAATTAGAAAGAAGTAATACTTGCTAGGTATGTATTGGGAAATGTTTGTCAATGTGTTTTTAACTTATATGACCACTTTGCATATGCTTAGATGGTAAGATATGGTTTATGTGCTTGCACATAGTTAAATATAAGGTGGGGCTTTTGAGTTTGTTTAAAGATGCAGAGAGGTATATATTTTGGGAAAGATGGCTTGAAGGTTTACATCTATCAAGAAATCACATATATGTTTACATGGTGATCTATGTTCAGCAAGGCTGATGAAAAAATTATGTATATGGTGAGGTTAGTTTTTTTCTTTAAACATGCTTTGTTTCAAATTGAGAAGGTTTAATAGTTCAGAATGCCTCGAGTGTTCTTGTGCTAGTTTCATTTTGAGTGTAACTTCTTTTCGAGATATGCTGAATATATGTTTTAGAAGCAGAAGAAGTATTAAAAAAATGATGTAGGTATGCCAGTCGCAAAATGTTTGTGCTTTGAAAAATATCAACATTTTCTTTTCCGTTTTAGAGCATGTGCACGCATAGTAACAAAACAATGTATGTTTCTAGAGGACAATGTATGCAAATATATATCAAGTGTGATACCTAGATTTAATTCAAACATAGCTCAGAAGAAAAGCATGTATACAGTAAAACAGGTAGTTTGATACCGGCAGGAGATAAATAATGATTCAGAGATATAATGACAACCGTTATGTATCTAACAGCAATGAAGGTACTTTCCCAGTCACTCAGGCAGTATTCAGGCATTCATGAAATCACCCGGCCGCTACTCAGGCAGTCATCAAATCAGTAATTCACTATCCTTGGAGTTATTCAATTATCCAGAAACTATACATGCACTCTTGCAATCAGGCAGGCAGAAATGATGTAGTCATTGAAGTATGCAGCTACTATGTATACATTCATCTAATCACCTAGGTACTATCTATTGACTTATGCAATTAACAAGGCTGTAACTATGCAATCATTATATCATTTGTGCAGAACCTATTCAGCCATCTAAACATCCACTTACAACTAATGCAGTCATTGAAATACTGAGGCACATTCGTGCACTGATGAAACACTCAGGCTCTACTCATGCACTCATGTAAATATGTAGAGAGTACATTGTTGTAAACCAATCCTGATGACAACGAGATGGCTGATCATTGTGGTCAAGTAGCAGTAGCACAGGATGGACCTGGACAATGGCGTCCAAAACAGAATCGGTGTGGGACCCCCAAAAACGTGGGTTTTCACCTCTTCTCTTCCATTTCGCTAACTTGCTTGGAGGTGTCCCCGGCAAAGTTGCCTCGACGGAAAGGCACATTGTAATCTGGATGGCAGGGATCATGGTGGTACTCCCTCCAACAGCAGCTTCTGCCTCTGGTGCCATCAACGTGGGAGAAAGATTCTGGCAGAGGTGGCGGGATTGCAGTGGTCTTCCCTCCAGTGACCAGCCAACATCTAAATTGAGCGGGCGAACCACCAAGGTGGTGGCCGGGAAGACTGCCGACACAGTGATGTGTGACCAGTCCTTTCAAAATCTAAATCAGGCCCCTAGTCTTTCTTAGGGTGGGTGATCTACCAAACCCCTGACGGGTGGTCCTCAGTCTGTATGTCTAGGTGTAGAGCTGGACATCCCTTGTGTGGGTGAACAGGAATCAGCTGAGTTGGAATTCCGGCATGCAGTGGCCTTGCAGTGGCAGCTGAGTGCTTTTCTCCCTTAAACAAGGCAGTGGTTCTGTATATATAATAAACAACATCCATGTGGCCCTGTCAAAACCCCAGTTAGACCACAATTGTTTATTCTACTTTGATAGCTGCATTGCCTACCAGACAATAACAACAAAGACATTTGCCCAGTAAACTTTATCCCTTGTACTGAATGTTCAAGGTATCATGATAGTGTGCCTATGAAGTGGAAATGTAAGCAACGCCAATTCAGAGAATATTATCCTGCTTTGTCATGCATGCTAATGTATGTAAAAAGTCACTGTGTTTAAAAGAGAAGGCAACATACATAACGTGAGCATGTAAATGGTGGTGTTTCTTACCAGGCCTATCCTGAACATGTGACACCCATTTCTTGGACGTGAGTCGATAAAAGCTATCCCTAGACAAATGCTAAACTATAAGGCTCAATAAGTATAAAAAACCCACTAAAATCTAAAAAGGCATCATCAATATTTAATAGCAAACAGCCTAGTGAAGGCCACAACAAATTGTTACACATATAAAAGCTGTAGTAATTTTTTTTTCAAAAAGCAATTTTGCATTTAAAAGAAAGCCAAATTTAAAAAAAAAGTCCCATGACTCAAAACTGCTGGATTGTTTATGTGTTTCTGGAGATAGACAAAACATTGCTGTTCCTAGCCATTTCAGACAATGTTCCCAGTGGTACCCATCAGATCAGATCTAGAGAGCAAACATTTTCTAATTCATCCCCCTCAGCAGCTGCCGAAGGAGGAGCCAAGATCCAGATCACTAGGAGCAGAAGCATACCAGGAGGGCTCATAGAATGCATTCAGAAGCAATGTCAAGCGCAAGGGACAACAGAATAACTGGGCCATTAACCGGCTCACCAGTAGCTCTTATGTCTGTATATCTGGAGACTGTACCAGTTGCTTTCCTAGGCATATGTCCAGGGCACACACACAAGAGCACAGAACACAGTGGAATATGGGATGCACACAGTTTAGCCACACAGGCTGAAAGGAGAAGAACCAGTGTTCATTTAGTTCCTGAAGCAAGGGTGCGCCAAAACACTGTATCATTAATTCACGACACAGCATCACATCTGGAAGTGCCAGTTCCATTTGGGCTTGTGATGCAACATCTATTGTGGGGCAGATAAAGTGAAAGCACAGTCCTGACAATCAGGAGCAGGACCAGCAGAATACCTCCAAAAATGTTTCCAAGCATGGAGTGTATGAATGATGGAATAACTCCGAAGACTGTCTGGAAAGTATTAACCAACCCAGAGCCAATTGTCTTTAAAAAGTGTGCCACTTCCACGGTACTAGACATGATAAAAATGCAGCGCACAAGTTCCCTAAAATGTAGGAGGAAATTAGTGCAGAGTAGCGACAGTATTTCAGAAGAAAACCATGCAACTTGAAGATCAAACGTCTCCTTTTCAGATGTTAAGGTCACATACTTCTGGAACAATAAGGCTTTGAGTCTAATCAAAGCATCAAAGTGTACATTGAAAAGCTTTTTTGAAGCCAAAGCATTTGCTTTCTAATTGTGTGGGCGGTTGGAAAGAGTATTTGGTTGGAACAAGTCACGACCACAGAAACAGTCACCAAATAGACCATTCCTGGTCTCATGCCACAGCAACCTTGATCATTCAGCATAAAATAGCTCCCATTTTGAGAGTAATCTGAAAGTCAGACAGATCACAGCAGCTGCAGAACCCTTCAGATAGCAGGATACATTTGCCATTAATGCATTGCATGCACCATGAAGGGATACTTCCCTACACACTAAGGAATGCCCTGAAGTACTCTACCAGTCTGTCCCACTGGAAAAACGTCAGTTGTGCCATTCCTATAGAGGTATCTAAAAGGTAAGATCCATTACTCGTGTACATATCCTTTTCCTAGCACTTCGTATCTGCCTAAATGATGGTGTTATAAGCAGTAATGGACATGAAATGCCAAAATTGAGTTGAAATAAACCTGTGGATTATCAAGTCTACAGTAGATGGTAATTTCTCTAACTTCTCAATGTGTAACATAGAGAAGGCACAGGGTCAAGACTGATTTGCATATGGCTGGGTCTGAATTGGGGTAGCGAAGTGTGCTAAAGAATGATGATGGATTAAACCCAGATCTGTGACTGGGGGTGAGTGTCTGAAAAGTTTCCGCGCTCCGTCCATCATATCCTTGTGTTTGCTTTGCTTGCCCTAAGTTGGCAGGGTATGCCCAGAAGTGGATACCTTGCTCACTTTGCCACTGGATTCAAGCTAGCCTGGATGATGAGGGATATTACCCAGGAACTGGTCCCAGGATGATAGTTTCTGGTCCAGGGAAGACCTGGCTTGGCAGTTCAGGCTAGACTGTTCCCATGAGGCACAGGGTCAAGACTGATTTGCATATGGCTGGGTCTGAACTGGGGTGGCGAAGCGAGCTAATGAATCATGATGGATTAAACCCCGATCTGTGACTGGGGGTGAGTGTCTGAAAAGTTTCAGTGTTCTAATCATCATCTCCTTGTGTTTGCTTTGTTTGCCCTAAGATGGCAGGGTATCCTCAGACATGGGTCCCTTGCTCACTTTGCCACTGGATTAAAGCTAGCCTGGTTGATGAGGGGATCAAACTGGATTGCGACCTGTCAATGGCCAGTCAAATTTCATCTGTGGTGGGTAGCTGTACAAACATCATCCGACAGCTACGAAAGTTAACCCCGGTCCTCTCCCAGTCAATGATGCGTTCAATTGTAGCAGCAACCGTCATCTCAAGGATAGACTACGGAAACGCTCTCTACCTTGGCCTACCCAAAACTCTTACTAACAGGCTGCAGGTCGTGATGAATGATGCTGCACGACTAATCTTTAGACTCCCAAGGAGAACTAAGGCCTCTCCCCTGTTACACAGCTTGCATTGGCTCCCCATTAAAGAGCGCGTGGAATTCAAAAACTTATGCAGAGCTCATAAGGCAATCTATGGTCAGGCACCAGCTTACATCACTGAGCGTCTGGAGGTGTACAGTCCAGTGAGAACACTTAGATCCTCAGACTCTCAGCTTTTGGTCTGCCCCCGTTACAAACTTGTAACCAAGGGAGGAAGAGCCTTCTCTGTATTAGTCCCTCAGCTATGGAACACACTGCCTGAGGTGATGCGCAGGGAGGGGAATCTTCTGCGATTTAGAAGGACGCTAAAAACATTGCTGTTTAAAAGAACCCTGGGTGTAAATTAGACCAAAAAGTGCCTCTCATTCTGTGTTTGCCGAGTTTATTGTCTGTTACCATCGATTTCCGCGCGCCTAGAGACCTGCAGGTGATTGGGCGCGATATAAATCCAAAATAACAATAACAATAACAATAACAATAACAGTTCAACTCATTAAAATAATCGCTATAAGCTGTAACTGCCCATGTTGTAAGGAAGACATGTTACTCTGTAGGATGCCTATTAAAGATGGCACAACATTACCTAGAGAGTAAATCCTAGTGGACAAGGTGGTCATACCATTGTCAACTACCGCCAGAGCCCTTTGCAAATTAGACCTGTCAATTTCTTGCAATCTCTCAGCAGACTCCTGCTGGCAAACGTTCCACACTTCATTGTTTATTGCGTAGAAGAAGCACTTTTGACATGGTTTTTGAGGACCTAGTAAAAAGTCTTGTAGTCCCATGTCATCAGAAAGAAGGGTCAAGTGTTTTTTCACCCGGGACAATGTTGAGGTTTTTAGCCAATCAAGGCACAACTTCCCAGCACTGTAAGCTGTTACCATCCCCAAGTGTTGTGTCTGCGTGTAACATAGGTCAGGCCTGCATAATCTGGAATGTACATTCGGCCAAAATTTAGGAATCCAATATGGATTGAAGTTTCTTCAATGTGTTTGGTGGCTGTAAAAGCACACATTTCTCTAAGAAGCGTGTTGCAAAGCTTTTGCCTTCACTTGACAGCTCACATCCTAAAAACAGGACATTAAGGTAGGCTATTTTTGATTTCTTAAAATTAGCTTTGTAGCCCTTGTGAGGTCTAACTATTGGCCCAATTCACAAAGGTAAATTGAGACAAAAGTCTAACTTTACAGCTTTCAGTATTCACAAAGTGCATTTACGAGTAGTAAAGTTAGACTTTTGTCTCAGTTAAACTTAAGTTTTGGTCTTCAGTTTAACTGAGACCAAAAGTCCTTAGACATTGGGTTGTGTGGCTAAACAGGAATCAGCTGTGCTGAAATTTTGACATACAATGACCTCACAGTGTCAGATTATTGCTCCTCTCTCTCATGTTGAATAAACAGTCAGGCCGCTATTGTTTATTCTAGCTTGATAGCTCATTGCCTTCCGGACAATGACAACAATAATATGTGTGCAGTGAATTTTATCCCTTGTACTGAATGTTCAAGGTGTCATGATAGTAAGCCCACAAAGTGGAAATGTAAGCAATGTCGATTCAGTGAATGTTATACTGCATTGTCAAGCATGCAAATTAATGTCAAAAGTCACTATGTTTAAAATAGAAGCAACTTAAGAAACGTGACCATGTAAATGGTGATGTTTCTTACCAGGCCTATCCTGACCACGTGACACCCATGCTCCCTCTGATTTTGCCCTCCATTCTCCATGCACTGCCCTGTCCCCACCTGACTGCCCTCCATGCTCAGCTTACTGCCATTGCTGATCTGGGTCAGCTAACTACCCCTACCCCCTTCCAATATACCCTCCATTCTCTATGAGCTGCCCCATCTACCATCTGCCTGCCCTTTGTTCTCAGCTAATTGCCCCTGCCTCTACAGACTCAGCTTCCTACCTCTGCCCCTCTCCCTCCCTTCATTCTTTGTGCACTGTCTCTGCCCCTCCCACTTGCCCTCAATGATTATCTTGCTGTCCATCCTCTTTGATCAGCTAGCTGCCCTTACCTCCCTCCTTCCTGCCTTCCATTCCCTGTGTGCTTCCCCTGCCTTCTCTTTTCTGACCTTCTTTCCCAGCTTGCTGCCCCTCTCTCTCTGGGGTCAACTGGCTACCCTTGCTCCCTTCCCACTTGAGCTTCATTCTCCATGCAATCCTCCTGCCTGACCACTAGGCTCAGCTTGTTTTCACATGCCCTTACCTCCTGCCCTCCATATTTTATTGTGGTACCCCTGACCCTGCCACCTCCCTTCTATTACTAGTAGTCTCTTCTTCTCCTTCCTTCCTGCCCTCTGTGGTAAGCTTGCTGACCCCAGCCTTCCCTCCTGTCCTATGTGTTCTTTGTGCTACCCCTTCCAGCCTGACCTCTGTTCTCTGTACGATGCTTTTGGTCCCTCTCACCTGACCGCAGTGCTTTGTAAGCTACCCGTGCCTCTCTGGGGTCAGTTTTCTTCACCTGTACCCTCCCCTCCCATCTGCTCTCTGTTTTCTGTGCACTGCTCCTGCCCCTCCCATCTGTCTTTCATGCTCAGCTTTCTGTCCCTGCCCTCCATGGTCAGCTTGCTGCCGCTTCCCGCCTGGCCTTCGTTCTCTGTGTGCTGTTTCTGCCCCCTCCTGCCCTCCCTCCATGCTCCAGTTGCTGCCTATGCCCTTCTGTGGTCAGCTTGCTACTTCTGACCTTCCCTCAAGTTCGCCATGGTCTATTGTGCTGCTTCGGCCTCTCCTATCTGCCATTTATGGTCAGTTTGCTTCCCCTGACCTTCCCTCCATGGTTTGTTTTTCTACCCCTGTGCCTTCCTCCAGCCCTCCATAGTCTGCTGTAGTACCGCTGACCATCCTCCATAACCTCCATTACAAGTGGACTGTCCCTGCCCTCCATGGTGTGCTTGATGATCCCGGCCATCTCTCCTGTCCTCTTTGATCTATAATGCTGCTCCTCCCACCTGCCTGATGTGGTCAGCTTGCTGCGCCTGTACTTCCTTCAAGCCCTCCATGGCCCATTGTTGTGCCCCTTCACCCACCTACCCTGCATCGTCATCTTGCTGTCTCCCCACCTATTAACTGTCTCACATTCTCTGGTTGCATCCCCCACATCTCACCAGGCAATTTGTTTTTTGTTTAAGTATTTCTTTGGTTACAGAATTCCGAAGAAATCCTTTGTTTTATTGATTTCATTAGCACTGCAGTCCAAAAGAAATAGGTAAAAGAGGGGTCTCTTTAGGTACCGTCGGGTTGGGAGCTTGCACCGTGGTACCTGCACTACTAATTAAGTTGGGGTTTTTTACCCATAAGTGGGTGGCTTTGGAACCCACCCACATGACTCAAGAGGTCAGGATGTGCACAATTTGCACTTTTATAAGCTATTTTCAATTCTATTTTTCAGGCCTCTGGGATTGAATTCCCAGGTCCTGTCATGTCTGCTGTTACATTATGTTTCTTGTTCCAGCCAATGAATCAAATCCTTTGGTATTGTGGTACCAGTGTGGGTACTGAGGCACTATAAAGGCCAGAGGGAGTAAAAAATCCCTGAGCCCTATTTTTTTAAATTACAGTACAGTGGGACTCCCTTGGTACAGACTGTGTAGTTATACCCATTCTTTTAACGTCTTCAATCCCACACAAGGCATCTCTATAAATGCAATTTTAGTGAAAATGGCTGAAAGCCTTTTCACCAAAATGCAAAACAGACTGTTTCTGAGTAAACTTCTAACTTTTTGCCAGATTTGGTGTTATTTTCATTTGTTTTTTTTTTGATCAGCACTCCCTGCGAACCCCGCATGTTGTCAGCGACCATTGAAGAAGAGGAGATAAACCTCGAAACGCGTTGGTCTTGGAATACTTACCCAGAATAAAGAAGCAAGTTTCCTAATTGAAAATAAAGCTGATTGGTTTTGTTTGCTTGTTGTATGCATCCCTGAAGCTTACTGGCATGTGGTGGAACATTTTTTAGCATGGCGGCCCGCCGTGAGGGACAGCACCATCCTCATAATGGAAGGAGGCTGCGCGGCCGGAATGGAGTCGAGCCGCGTGATGCAGCACAGCAGATAAGGTGAATTCAACTTGCGGACTGTTCAGGGGCCCACTTAGGGTTTCATAATGACTTCAATAAAATGCTGGTTCAAGCATGTCACTGACCATGTCATAAATGATGTAATATGTGACGTCATCAGCAGTGCATTGCGGGGGCGCGAGTTATAGTCAGCTCAACTAACTATAACAGGGGAATTTCTATGGTTTTCTATGAGTGAAATGTCCAACTAACTATAACATCCCTGAAACCTATGGTTTTTTCAGTGAATTTCAAAGGTTTTTTAAATGCTAATTTCTAACTATAACGTGCCTGAAACCTATGGTTTTTTCAGTGAATTTCAAAGGTTTTTTAAATGCTAATTTCTTATTATAATGTTCATTAAACCTATCTTTTTTTCTGTGTTTTTTAATTATCATCCCATTCTCAACTTGGTGAAAACTGCAAATCTCACCACTCTTCCATCGATACCTTACGCCAACAAAATCGCCACAAACGAGAGCCACAACTAACGCCAATGAAATGCAAAGAAGACGTTCCCATGCAAAAAAAACACGAAAACACCACTTCCCCATATTTTCAACGACCAGCCAAATCCGCAATGCGATCCAAAAAGCAGGCGATAAGCCCAGATAGCAGTAACAAATTAACATCAACCTTTAACTGGTGTATGGAGGTCGACTATTTACTCCGTGAATTGGACCCAACTCACAGGCACATCTAAAGACCAACACTTGATAGAGCTACTGATCATGCAGCTCCAACACCCAACAAGGCCACAACACCCAGCACCACCACCACCAGAACCTCCCCCCCGCACCACCCCCCGTATTACCACCGAGGCAGGGCAAAACAGGACAACGGACCTTCCCAAAACGCCATGCCCCTCAGCCACACAATAGCTGAATGTTGGGAGATGTGGCAACCAACTATATATGAAGGAGGCAAGTCACCCATCAACAATAAAGCACAAAATGCAAAATGTAACGCTGATGTGCTGCACAGACCTCACTATGCAAAGCACAAACCTCTCCATGTGGAGATATACTATTAATACTTGTAGTGTAGTGCACAGTGGACTCAACCATGTTACCTCAGGCAGTGGGGAAGATCTTGGTCATGTAGCTGTGTTGTCCCCCCCTGGAAGCGGAAGCGGAGCGGGCTGCTCCAACGTATGCCACTCCAGCATAGGAGTATGAATTAATAGGCCAGGCCCTAGGCATGGTTCACTTGTGGGAAGACCAACGAGTCTGTCACAGCGGCAGCGCTCACCCTGGCATGTGGCTGCCGCCATAACCGTGGGCCTCCTTGACACAGGCCCCCTGCGAACCCAGCGGCACAGCACCGCAGACATATATCTGTACCGACTACTGCCTTCGATGTACACTGCCGACAGCAGGGCTCACAATTCAGATGCAGTGGCGATTGCAGATGTCGCAGTCCAGTTCGCAAGGCACGTTGCTCCCAGTGCGGCCCGCCCAGACCACGCATCATCGCAGGGTGCGCACACGCTGTGTGCTTCAGGTGCTACTAACTCACTGCACCATAAGTCATCGCCACATGGCCTCATCAAGGCAGAATTCATTAGACAAAACACATTGCTCCCAGTGCGGCCCGCCGGGAACACTTATCATCGCAGGGTGGGCACACACTGAGTACTCCAGGTACCAATAACTGTGCAGCTCAACGCCACGTGACTGTGTGTCCATCCTGACTGCTGCATCCGCCCTACACTGGGGTTACACGGTACACAATTCAAGATTAGTAGCGACGCAAATTGTGTAAGAGACTATAATGGGTTAAGAAGACCAAATGCTCCCAATCTGTGCAGCTCAAGTCAATGTCACCTGCCTGTGGGCCTTTGCTGACCGCTGCCTCCGGCCTACACTGTGGAAGACCAGTGACACGTGGTGCCAACTAACCCTCTTCAACACAAGCCGATCCCACATGTGTAACTGTGTCCTGAGTCCTGAATGGCAGCGACCACAGCACCAGACTCCCTTCGATTAGTGAGGGGTATTTGCATATGGAAGGCCGGCGACAGGTGGTGCCACTGAACCTGCACTACGCAGGTCGGTGGGGCCACCAACCTATGCACGTGGCTGTGGGCCCTTGCTCACCACTACCTCTGGCCTACACTATGGTCAGCAGGCCTCACAATTCAGATAGAGTCCTGATTCCACATGACGCAGTCCAGTAGCCAAGACACATTGCTCCTAGTGCGGCCCATCCACACCAAGCATAATCACAGGCTCATACAGTCTCAATGCTTCTGGTGCCACTAACCATCTTTAACACAAGCCGATCCCACATGTGTAGCTATGTCCTGAGTCCTGAATGGCAGTGACCCCAAGTCCGTGGCACCGACCACAGCACCACACTCCCTTTGATCAGTGAGGCATATTTCGATATGCAAGGCTGGCGACACATAGTCCCACTAACCCTCTTTAACACAAGCCGATCCCACATGTGTAACTGTGTCCTGAGTCCTGAATGGCAGTGACCCCAACTTCGTGGCAGCGACCACAGCACCAGACTCCCTTCAGTCTTATTTTTTTATATGTAAATCTATACATGACTAAGATTCTTCTTTGTTCAACCGCAAAGGGACACTTCCAGGCCCAAGAAGGTTGTTGGGGGTATGATGGTAATGTGGGAAGAGGGTGCGTTACCTGCTGATTTGGGGAGAGGCAGCGTCAAAGGGGTGTCTATCACAGAAAGAACTCCGATATGTTTTCACAAATGCCTCGGACAAATGCCAGCTGACGGACCGAATCACAAAATGGTTTTTCAATGCTTATGTAGTGTGAGTTACGAACAGTTCGCACCCAGGCTCGCAGAGGGACAGCTGTGGCCCATCCGCTCGACTCACAGACGCAGTACTACGAGCCGTCTGCGTCATTGTAGCTATCCCTGCCCTGTTCCGTCGTACGCCACGCCACCCCACACCACTCTGATTATGTTACGACATTGGCCCACATAGCTACCTGTCGCAGGCATACTCGCTGTTGGTGTGCAGGTCAGTGGTCTAGTTCTCAACATTTCACGGCCATTCCCTGAGGGCAGGTTTGCACACACACCACACCCATCCAACACATGCGTCACAGGCCATGTGACCACGCAAATATAATAGATCGACAACGTCACATCCTTTATTGCCGGTGCTGACTAGATGCCGGACGCTCCACGTGTCTCAAACATAAAGAGTCTTTGAAAAGTTGCGCAGAAGGTTAGTCGCACCCTGATCTGTATAGCCATCAGGGGCCTACCACCCCCTTGGCGCGGACTTCAGATGCACAGGGTTAGTGCCACCCGAAGCTCATATGGCCATCAGGGGCCTACCACAACGTGGCACGGACTTGAGTTCCACAGGCTTAGCGGCCCCAAAAGCTGATGTGGTCTCCGCCATTGATGACTCAGGACTCAGCGACATGTGTGAGATCTGCCGGGCCATGGAGAAGCTGATGTGGTCTCCACCATTCATGACTCAGGACTCAGCAACATCTGTGAGATCCGCGGAGAAGCTGATGGGGTCTCCGCCATTCATGACTCAGGAATCAGCGACATATCTGGGATGCGCGGAGTTTTGATGGGCACGTGGAGTGTCCACTGCTGCACACTCCGGTGGCACCAGGTAATTATTTGCTCATGGATGCGCAGGGGTGGCAGTGTCTGTCTCTCTCTCTCCCTCTCTCTCTTTTCCTTCTTTCCCTTCTATCTCTCTAACTCTCTCTCTTCCTTCTCCCTTTCTCATCCCTTTCTTTCCATCCCTCTCTGGCTTTTTTTCCCCTTCTCTGTTTCTCTGTGTCTCTCTCCTTTGATATGCCCATTACACACATCCTTATTTAGTGCTTTATTTTCTAGGCTCTGTCGTCAACATCCATGGTCCCCACAGGAGTGTTTCGCCTTGATGTTTTGTATTATTTTTGATAAATTTTGTTTATTAGTTTATTGTTCATATAAATATGTTAATAAAAAAATAAAGTTTGGAAATAGTTTATCGTTTACATATATATGTTTATAAAAAAATTAAGTTTGAAAACAAAAAATTAATAACGTTTTTGGTTGTTCTCTTAACTGCTGTGTGACTATTTATTTTTCTTATTACTGTTATTTGATGGAGTCCACCATGGTGTTAAATTTTGGGGCACTTTTCGCGGGAATACTGGTGATGTCTGCAGTTTGCACCAACTTCTGAATAGTGTGTTAGATTTATCTCTACTTTACTTCCATTAAAGTGCTGATAATGAGATGCAGACTAGCCGTTCCCTTGCAAAAAGACATGAGGTGCACCTTTGCGATTTATTCTAAATACTAAAATCCTGTATTGAATTGCACTGAGGTAGTGGTTGCATTTACAGTTTAAACGCAAAATCAATGAAGAAATCTCATTGTATTTATATTGATTGGGAATAGTGCGTCAGGTGCTGGATCTTGACGAGATACACTGCTCAGTTCGTATATTGTTCTGCACAAGAAAAAAATCACATCACAACTTTCACACCAACTGCACTGCGAAACAAAACCCGGCGATAAGCCACGTTAGCACCAGGGAATTTACACCTGCTTTCTGCTGGTGTTAAGCAGGACGACTACCGGCACCATGAAAGGGAACACAGCCAAGAGCCACACTAGAACACCCACAGGTGCCATAGAGTCAATGAGCATGATACAGGGATACCCATGAGGGCCACAAGACTCATCGCAGCAACTCCAGGACCCCCAACGCCCCCCAAACCAACATCTGAGTAAGGGTGTCCCTGTGGTCATTGTTTTAGCATGATAGGCACGAGCCCTGCAACATCACAGTGCACTGTCACCTCAGCGTTGGAAGTGAGCCTGGACATGTAGCTACGCACGCTTCCTCCTGCATGCACAACCGGCGTGTGCAGGTCTGAGGTACACAGGTCAGCGCAGAGGTGTGCCTATCCGGCAAAGGGAATGGGGTGTCTCAGACATGTCCGTGTACAGGAAGTGCGGTATGTGTGTCTGTGTTCTGCTGTGGCCTGCCACAAGGGCCACAGCAGTCGATGTTGTAAAGTGGCATGCACCACCTCCAAACGGCACTGTGGTGGTGTAGTTGGAATTCTAGCAGGACATGCGCGAATAGGCATTACAATGGTGTGCCGTACGAGTGCATGAGATACAACAGCGCACCATACAAAGGTGTGGGGGCTCGTGGGAGGGAGGAGCAGCTGTTTGGCAACGTAACACACAGTGAACTCGCCCATGTGCCACGTGCTGGGCATATGATGACCACGGTTGCAGACATCCCACAACACCAACGACCAGCCTTTCTACACATTCTGTATGAATGCAGCATGGTTTTCACTTCTATGCTCGTTCAGTGGTGTGATATTGGCGGGATGTGTGACTTTTGCTCCTTGTTGGGGTGTTTCATTTTGGCCATTTTTTGTCTATACATGTGCTGTACTTAATTGTGCATGTGTGCCATTCTGCCCATCTCCCCTCATCCCCCCACTCCCTGCTTCTTCCTCTTCCTGGTGCTGTTGTGTCCATAATGCTGTTGCTCCACACATGAATACATTTAAAGAACAAATTAGAATAGTTCCTTGATTCTTTTAGGTTTCAAAACTTCTCTTAATTGATTTATTTTTAATTTTCTATATAAACCGTTTGTTTAATATTCAACAACACATAGAAGTCAGAAGTGCAACGTATTCTATCAACACACTTTCTAGAACATTCTACAACACATGCAGGTTAAAAGTTCATCAATTTTTTAAATCGTAACGATATTTTTTTGCAACATTTTCTCGAACATTTAACGGCACGTGCAGGTGAAAAGTTGACGATTGTTTTAAGTACGAACAGTGCCTTCCAAATGCAAGCAGCAGGTGTGGTTGAGTTGAACAAATTTTATCCTATGAGATGTACTCCACGCTGAAACTGCTTTTTCTTAACCAATCACAAAGAGGCTTTTCCTCAAAATGAATGTGCACCCTAGTTTTAAAAAAGAATGCTTTTCATCTCCCAATCACGTATCATTTTGCATGGCAAAGAAAAGTAGTTCCCCATCTTTAAACATATCTCTTATTCTACCAAGGAACTGCATGAGCTACAGACATCTTTCCATACCTTCCAGCCATACCTTCAAAATGCTAGTGTAGATCGTAGGACATAGCTATATTTTCTGGTGCAAGAGGTATGCAGAACACAGACGTATTGACTTAGACCTAGGTTTACAAAATGTGGACATTAAATGGTTTGCACAGAGATTATTGAAGTGGCACCAATTGCTACCTTTGGTTAAAACCTCTTTGCATCTTCCACACCCTGACCTCATGATTGTGCATTGTGGTGGAAATGACCTACACACATTGACTGGGGTAGGTTTGGAAATGCTTATGAAGGACACCTTTGGACACCTCAGCACCATGTGACTCTAGGCAATAGCTCTCTTAAAAGCTCACATAATTTCCACGCCGGCCTCGAGGGCCTTCAGACCCATAGGGGTGAGTAGTTTGCGCTTTACAAATACCGTGTTGATTTGATACGCCCAAATTTACCTTCACACTCCCTGTATAACACCCCCGAAGCACCATACACAAGTTACAAGGTTCGAAACAAAAGTTCCTCCGAGGAGGTATAACTACATGCTGACACTACTTGAAAGATGTAGCACAGCGGCCAGAGCACATGACTTCACAGCATATGACACACAGTTTGGAATCATGCTTTCATCCCCGACTCTGGCAGCACCTCAGCTTAGCACCATGAGACTCTAGACAATACCTCACACAGGTTTCACTAGTGAAATTCAGAAGTCATAGTTAGCTGAGCTAACTATAATTCGTGCCCCCACAATGCACTGCTTAGGAACACACATATTACATTACTCAAGACATGGCCAGTGACATCACTAATGACATCACTGATGTCATCACTCATGACATCTCAAATGACATCACTAATGACATTAATGATGACATCATCCACAAAATCACTAATGCACCCACTCACACTCCCATTGATCCTTTTAAACACCCACTTCCACTTCCACTCCCATCCAGCCATTCACACAGCCTTTCACAAACCCATTCACAGACTGATACCAGTACTTACACACCCACTCACTGATTCATGGATCTACACAATCATCCACTCATTCACCCATACAGCCACTCGCACACCCACTCGCTCACTAATACAGCCACTCATACACCCATACAGTCACTCACACGCTGAGTCAGTCACACATCGAGGTTACTCACTCACCGATACAGCCAAATCACACAGCCACTTACTCAAGTGGATGGAGTCCCTGGGGTCTAAATCGGCCTGGGGAGGGAGGTAACAGGGGGGCTATTTGGCCCCCAAGGACCCTTAGTAATCATGCAGACTTCTTCCTCCAACCAGCAGTGCACCAGGAGCTGCATTTGCGTGGTTTAGAAGGGGGATAGGGCCTCAGCAACTTGACGGTCTGCTTCTTTTAAAAACAATTTATGTATTAAATGAGGGGGCTGTGTGGGCCCCCTTCTCTGGGCCGAATTGGGCCCCGGGAACCCCAGTCCCCAGGGCCAGGCCATTTTTGAATGGGGAGGTGGCCCATGCAGCCCCCCTTCCTGGGTAGATTTTCCCCTGGAGACTGATCCGCTGGGGCTTGGCCTTCTTTTTCCTTTTTTGAACATTAAAGGAGGGGGGACGAGAGACATTTTCCCTTGCCCATTCCCACCCAACGAACCCCATCCCCTAGGGCCAGGCCTTTTTTAAAAGGCTGATATTGGCCCTGTGGACCAGAGCCTTGGCCTCACCATTGGGGACCTCAGGCGGATCCTCAAGGCTCCCATGGTCCCTGCCGCCTCCTGTGGGTGCCAGTATTGCTTTTACACCCAGGAAGCTGATAAGCTTACAGCTCCCTGGATCTGAAAGCACTTTGTCTGTTTCCCTGCTCAGTTGACAGTGGACAGGGAACCAGACACATTCTCAGCTTTCAGCAAGCAAGAGCATTTTTTTCTACTATTGCTTGCTGAAAGCGGAGTGTCTGCTATGGCTTGGCAGGAAGCTACCGCCAAGCCAGAGCAAACTGTAATGTCCCAGGGGTGGGCACCCAGGGATCATGCAGGAACTGGCCATGGGGGAGGTGGTCCCCAGGGCCATCTATGGCTCCAGAGGGAGGCAGCGCAGCCCCCTCCAATGTTTACGTTAGCCCCGGGGAGGTGGTAGTCCCCGGGGCCAAGGGGCTACAACAGACCCCTTAATTATTGTGTTTGTGCCCCAGGCAGCTAGCAGTCCCTGGGGTTGTGGGGGAGACCGTAGGGCAGCCTCACATTTAAAAAAGTGTATGTATGTGCCCTGGGGAGTTGGCAGTCCCTGGGGCAGCCAGCGTGGGCATAGGGCCTCCCATGCATTTATAGTGCTCAGTGCACCAGGGAGGTGGTGGTCCCCGGAGCTGCAGGGGGCCAAGTGGGCCCCGTATTTCTATTGCTTCTGCCCCAGAGAGGTGGATGTTCCCAGGGCTTTGGATAAGCCTAGGAGGGGGGCTCATCATGCTCCCAAGATTTGGCCACCCAGGGACTTTAAAAAAAAAGACGTGTGGGAGCCTGAGCATCTTTTTTTAAATGTTGCCCTGAATCTCCGGATCCACCAGCCATCATGGCAAAATGAAATTAAAAAAATACTTTTTACCCCCATCTGGGTCCCTGTGGGTCCCCCCAACATATCTGGGAGGGGTAAGGTTTTTCCTACCCTGCCCCCTTTTCATAATTTTTTACTTTTTGTGTGGGACTCAGCTTGAAGCTGAGTATCAAGATGGCTGCCAACACTACCTGGCTGAAGTGGTGGCATCTAATCAATTTTTAGTAGGATCCGCGAGGCCACTTCAAGGACTCGCATCCCCAGATATCTATATTTTTTAAACTATAATATCTCTGAAACAACTGTGCGGATTTACACCAAATAAAAAAAGCACGCTTTCTGGACCAACATCTAGCCTTTTGCCAAATTTGATATATTTCCGCTCAGCAGTTTAGGCTGTAGTCGTGTGTTAAAAAAATTAAAAATCCCCATATACCACAGGAAAACCTCATTTTGGGCACCTCTTTTTTCTCAGCCCTGCTTGACGGATCACCACCAAACTTTCAACACAGAAGCTGAACGACAAAGGGGAAGTTTTGTGTAGATTTTGTGAGGGTTCGTCAAGCGAAGCCAAAGTTACTGGCAAAACAAAAAATACTTATTCTATGGAAACTTTAGCCCTAACTATAACTACCTATTGGACTATGGAAGAATTCCCCAGGGGTTAAGAATTCTCACGGTACCTACGTATGAAGCACCTGATCCAGAAATGCTTCAAAAATGGTCTATGAACTCACACAAATGTTCCATAGCTATGCTTCGCATACTAGTCAAGTATGCTTGGAAAAATAGAGACAAGTTATTGGCAGAAGTTCATGATATTAGTACCAAGATGTTGAAGAACATGGACCAAAAGGAGTTCGATGAAGGCATGCTAAGATTAACTGTGAACAGTTTTAAACAAGAGGATGAAATCAAGCTTAAAAAACTAAGAAAAATGTAAGTGGACTACAAAGATTGCATCAATGGCAGGGTTTTAACTTTTGCCAGGAAATATCACACATTGCAGAATGCTAAGTTAAAACCTACGCAGATCCTGTAAACCCAGCAAACTACTAGCCAACAAGAGGATGCAACCAGCAAGCAAGAAGAACGTTCTGAAGGCTCAAGCTCCTCTGACAGTAATACTTTGGTGGGATCAGATATGTCTGGTCCTAAAGAAACCCATTTAAAAGAGTTCCAAATCATAACCAGTAGTCGATTGGAGCTCCAGTCATTGCGGGGAATAGGAAGAAGCAAAGGATGAGGAGGAAAAGGCGCAGTCAAAAAAGATACAAACAAAACAAGAAAAGAAGCCAGCTCATTGGGAATGGAATCATGAGCCAAGAACATGCCAAAATAATGGAGATGAACAGTAATGTGGTAAATCTGTGTGAGTTCTCTCTTACTCAGCCTCCCATTGATTTGCTTTCTCTTGGTCTTCTCTCCATCCTCCAATTTCAATTATACATATTGATATCTTTAACTTCACCAGAAAATTTAAGTTAAGAAAATGGTTTGAAATTAAACAAAACAAAGGGCCTCAGGGCAATGGTCAGACTCTACCGCCTTCAATTGTCTGTATAAGTGATATTGATCATTTACATATGATATGTGACATGGATGAGCTCTGTGACCATCATGATAATGCAAGTCTTAATTTAGAAAATCTCAATATCCCACTTGATCTTAATTGCCCAAGTAGATTTCGTCAAAACTCCATGTTCATTCCAACTTTGCCCTTTGATGGCAGTGATGTATTTGAAAAGGGAGTTATTAAAGATTTGAAAGGATTACAAATTCTACTCCAATAACAGACATAGTAATCTGACAATGGTACAGAAACAGACAGAAACAGGGCCTTTCTGAGAGTCAGACTAATGACGACATTGTTATCTGTAACGACAAAGGTGGTAATGTGGTAGTATTATCTAAAGAGAAATATCTGACAGAGGGGTATAGGGGGCTTGCGGATACTGCATGTTATTTACCATGTAACAAAACCGATATTGACAAAGCTAACAGTACCTATTGGGACAAACTGATGGAATGGCAGGACCAGGGTCTAATTGAATGGCAGGAATACCAGTTTCTCTACAATAAATTTCCTAAAGTTCCAGTATTATATTTACTCCCCAAAATCCACAAAGGTCCCGTCCAACCCACCCGGCCGCCCTATTGTTTCTTCAATTAATTGTTTACTTGGAAATACCTTAAGATATATGGATTACTTCTTGCAGCCTTTTGTTAAATCCATTAGATCATTTGTCAAAGACAGTGGTGATTTCCTTAGAATCATTGAGGGAATCATGTGGGAAGATGACTATCAACTTATGGGACTCGATGTATGCAATTTATACACTTGCAATCGTCATGACCTTGGCCTACAGGCCTGTCGCCACTTTCTCAAAGGTAGATTACTTTTTTCTTCCAACAAAATGAAATTATCCTTGATCTGATTAGCTTTTGTTTGAGAAATATATTCTTTTTGTACTTGATGGACAATTTTACCACCAACCCCAGGGCACCACGATGGGGACCTGTTTCGCCCCCAGTTATGCATGTCTGTACATGGGCTGGGTTGGAGGAACAGGTCGTTTCATCACTTCAATCCTATAAGGACAGCATGGTGCTCTGGGCACGGTATATCAATGACATATTTGTCATTTGGTGTGAATCAGAACTTTTGGCTCACTTCTTTGTGAAAAATCCCAGCAAAAATGTATTGAATCTAAAATTCACCAGCAAAATCAGCAATAGGACTTTAGAATTTTTAGACCTCCAATTGGAGGTGTGCAATTCATGTATCAATACTAAGCTCTTTCGCAAAAGCACTGCTGGCAACAGCATACTTCAGGCAATTAGTGGTCGTCCTAAGAGCTTGATATGCAGTATCCCCTTTGGTGAACTTATCAGGGCTTGGCGAAACTGTAGCAATGATGACGCTTTTGAAAAAGAACAATTTGTAATGTTGGAAAGATTCTGTTCTAGGGGGTATGATGAGCAGACATTGGCCGTATCAGCGAGGAAAGCTGAAGGCATTAAGAGACCTGAGACATTGGTGGTTAAGTGTAAGATTCCTGAAGATGAGAATGAACAGATCAGGGTGATCCCCACCTTCAGTAACCAAGCCGGTACAGTTAGCAAAATATTGACCAAACACTGGCCTGCACATCACACCAAAGAGAGCATTGCTAGATAAGTCTACCCAGTCTAGTGTCACTTATAGACATAATTTAAGCTTCAAGGACATGCTATGCAAAAATATGATCACAATAACTGAAAGCCAGCATGGTGCCATCCACACTCCCAGCTTTGTACCTTGCTTTAATTGCAAAGCATTTAGAGATAGTAAGAAAGTGCAATCCATTTTGATTACTGAATTTGGGGAGCATTTTACTATTCATGTAGACCTTTCATGTAACTCTTCTTTCTGTGTTTATGCCTTAAAATGCCCATGTAATTTATTTTACATTGGTATTACCATTCATATGGTCAAAAAGCGTGTATTGGAGCATATGAGAGCGATCACTAACCATGAAAGCAATATCCTGTTGCCAGACATTTTAAGGAACACCATGATGGCAACAGCAAACTTCTTGAATTTTTTGCTGTGTATCGGATCCCTCCTAATATACGTGGAGGAGACAGAATTCGGTCCCTTTGCAGGCTAGAATCATGATACATTATTAGATTCAATACTATGCACCCTATTGGTTTATATATGGATGAAGAGTTATCTGTTCACTTAGGTTAAACTATATTTATTTTGCAACATTCTGTGTGCTTCTTTATAGCCCAATGGATTTTTATCAGTGTTTTATATGTGTTTTTATTACTATATTTTACACAGGTCACACGTGGCAATAGGTGGTGACTGTGGATTGGCAGGAGATCTATTTTGAGCTAAGGATGAAAACTAATTTTACGATGCATACATTCATATGGAGCTGCTGATTAGAATAACAATGAGTACTGAAATACTTAGAAGTAGTGTAAACAGAAATATCATATTATTCGTTTGAATGCATTAAGACAGCACTTTTGTTTTAGTTAAAAAATATTTAATTGTAATTTTTCAGATAGTTTAGAGTTCTAAAGCATTTATGTTATTAGCCTATCTGATTATGAGGTTCAATATGCCCATTTGGGCCGGATCTTTCTGTTATTTGCTTTTTGACTTTTTTGTTATCTATTGCTGGTCTTGAAAAACTGTGACTCTTACCTTGAATTTTAGACCAGTGATATATACTTAGCAATAAGCTTTTTAGGTTCTATCAGTATCTTTGCCCACTTGGGCAGTGAGGTACTCCACTTTTCAAATTGCCCACTTGGGCTTTGACATGCATTCGTACATAAGTAAATTTGGTCCCACTATTTATTTGTGCTTGTGTAAACTAGCACTATTACCTTTGAATTTTGGGGTAATTTACCTTGTTCATTATGCTTTACTTTGTTTTTCATTTTGTCTTTGATAACATAACTTATTTTAAGTATATGTGTATATTTACAACCATCACACAATCACTGATAATGCCATGTCCTTTTCTATGTTTATGCACTAATGGTGATATTTAAATAATTTTGTTACTCCCTCTTCTTTCTCGTGAACAAGACACTTTGGGTGTCAAAACGTGTAGAGTGTGTTACTCATTAAATCAATGTATGCAACTTACCTGCTGGGAGTGCGTGTGCATTCTTTCCTTGGATAGACGCCGTTTGTTTGTCGCTAAATATTATAAATTTCAATACGGTATTACCGTAATAATGCTCATTTGCACAATGAACAGGCCATTGGGTCCTGAGATTATGATTGCACATGTCACCTTAGTTCTTGAAACGTTGCACTGTCACTTTCAATTTTTGTTGTAACTTTATTTATAATGATACACTATCACTTACACACAACAACAAGAAAAACAAATAAGAGACAATAACATCAGTTTTATCAACTTTTCTGGCTTAACATTAAATGCTGAAGAAACAAAAATTCTGTCACGCGGTCTTTCTTACTGTGCCCCTGAGGACATGGACTATGTGCAAACCCAGATTGATTGTTTTAAATTTACACAAAAACTTAGGCTGGCCAAATATTTTTCAGTTGGTAGGCCAGCAGAGGGGCTGCACACTGAGGTCGTGGAGGACACCACAGCGTTGCAGATCTCAGATTGTAAGCATTTTGAGGGACCTAGACAGTTTAGAAAGGGGAGGTACACATGGGTTAACGGATGATGCCTTATTGATGGAACAATGTTTGAGCATTTATAATAGACCAGGCATACCTTTTAGACCCCGTTCTGTATTTCTACCCATGGTTCCTAAGGATTCCATAGATTTCTTTACTGAGTTAGCTATTCATGATTTAAAACAGCTAAATACAGACCAACAGACCAAGAGCACCACTTATGTAAGGGATATAGACTGTGGGAATATTGTGAAGAAACTATAAGCAAGACCAGACATAGTGGTCAGACAGGGGGACAAAGGCGGAAATATCATCCTTTGGCCCCTTGCCATATACCAAGAAGAGGCAAGGCTACAACTCGAAGATAGACAATGCTATCGGAGGGTAGATGAAGGTACACTACAGACCACTACTATTAGTTTCCATTCACAGTTAGATTATTTGAGATCTGTGTGTCTTATTTCCCAGGCAGAGCACAAGTTCCTGAAAGTTGATTCACCAGTAACACCGGTATTATAACTCATACTGAAAGTACACAAGAGTGTGAGTAAATCACAATGCGGTCCGATAATTTCGACAATTGGTAGTTTATTTGAAAACACTTCCATGTTTTTAGATTTTTTCCTACAAGATTTGTTAAAAAATCTGTCATCTTACACCAAGGACATGGGAGACTTTCTAAAAAAAGTGTTTGTCACTAAATATTATACATTTCAATATGGTATCACCATAATAACACTCATTTGCACAATTCACAGGCCTTTGGGTCCTGCGATTATGATTGCACATGTCACCTTAGTTGTTGAAACGTTGCACTGTCACTTTCAATTTTTGTTGAAAATGTATTTATAATAATGCACTGACACTTTAAACCTTGTAGTGAGTATAAAAAGCAAAAAGGCGACTTCAGGTTTGACAAAGACCGCTTGCATGGTCGAAAGCTGTTACCTGGTTGTGTGTGGCCAGAATTAAAATCTCTTTAAAGCAAACCCGAGCATGCTGTAATCTGACTCAAGTTGTGGAAGAGTTGAGTGCAAGCAAGGATATATATATATATATATTACCTACTGACGGTCGCCAGTAGGTAGTTATATTTAGAACCTAGTTTCCATAGGAAAAGCATTTTTTGATTTGCTAATAACTTTGGCGTCATTTGACGAATGTTTGTGAAATTCTCCAAAAAGAGGTCTATCCAGGTCAGCTCCTGTCCTGAAAGTTTGGGGTTGATTCGTCAAGCAGGGGCTGAGAAAAAAGGGGGGTCCCAAAAAGTGTTTTCTCCATGTTAATTTCCATAGGAAATTTTATTACAGGCTACAGCCTGAACTGCTAAACGGAATTACACCAAATTTGGCAAAAAAGGTAGAGCTTGGTTCAGAAAGCGACCTTTTATTAAATGGTGTCAATCCGTTCAGTAGTTGTTGAGAAATTCAAAAAATAAAAGTAAAAAAATCAATTTTCCATAGGAACCTTTAGCCAAGACTACAGCCCAAACTGTTGAACGAAATTACACCAAATTTGGCAAAAATGTAGTGCTTGATTCAGAAAGCAAACTTGTTTTTAAATGGTGTAAATCCGTTCAGTAATTGCTGAGAAATTAAAAAAATAAAAGTTTCGCTATCTGGGGCAGTGGTGGGTTCGCGCACCCTCCCGATCACGCGCTTCACTGTGATTGGCTGACACGACTACAAGCTTCACTGTGATTGGCTGCCAACACTTCAAACCAGGAAGTGTTGGCAGCCATCTTGTGTCTCGGTAGAACCGAGTCACAAGAAAACAGTCAAAAAAAGATTAAAAAAGAAGAAAAGGGGGCAGGGTAGAAACACCCTGACCCCCTAGGCCTGCTCAGGGGTCCCAGAAGGAAACCCAGGCACAATTTTTTTTTTTTTTAAACCGCTGAATGCGAGCTGGGTGCGCGAATCCAAATGAAATTGTTTTTTTTTTTTTTAAATGAAGTGGGTGCTCCCCCACTTCATTTACATAAGCCCCCGGGTGGGCCAGGTTCTGAGGGCAATCCTATAATTATATTGGGGGGTCCTGCGGGGCCTCCGCAGCCCCGGTGACCGCCACCTTCCAGGGGCTATGTAAATTAAGTGCAGGAGAGCGCATGGCCCTCCCGCAGCCCCGGGGACCGCCACCTCCCCGGGGTTTGTTTTGTAATTATTGGTGGTCTCCAAGGACCCCCACGCCCTGGGGATCGACACCACCTGGAGCTTTAATTAAATATGCAGGAGGGGCTTCGTGGGCTCCTTGAAGCCCCGGGGAACACCACCTCTCCGGGGCTTTGAAAATAGATGGAGCCCTTGATGCTCCTGTGGACCGCCATCCACCAGGGCCGGGTCCTGCAATGTCCCTGGGAGCCCACCCTCGGGAAATCGTTCTTTGCTATGACAGGGTGGAAGCACGTCTAACGCCTTGTTATAGCAAAACCTTGTTTTCTGCGTTGGAACGAGAGGAGGTATACCTGCTCTCGGTTCAATGAAGCAAAGCAGGATTGCTTTTGGGCAAGGGGAGCTGTATGTTAGCAGCTCCTCTTGCCCAAAAGCAATGCCGGCTCCCACAGGAGGTGGGGAGCCAGCTGGGACCGTGGGGGCATTGGGGCACACCCCACGATCCCCAATGAAGAGTCCAGGCCCCGGGGAATGGGGTCCCCGGGGCCAGAAGTGGACAAGGGAAGGGGGACCACGCGGCCCCCTTCCTAATTCATTCAATAATTGGGCATTCCCCGGGGGATGGGGTCCTTGGGGCGAATATAAATTAATGGAAGTGGACTGTTTTCTTTGTAGAAAAATTTGGAGTGGGGATCCTAACACCGCGCTCAGCACGGCCCCCTACAGTGCGACCCCTAGTGTGAATGCACTGGGTGCGCAGCTCTCAGCGCGGCCCCCAGTGTGAACGCGCTGGGCGCGCAGGTCTCAGCGCGACACCCGAATAATTCACAGGTCTTTAAAAGACAATTTACATATAAATGAGGCTTTGTTGTAATTTCACTTCTTCTTAGGGCCCCTGCATCTCCACTCTGCCTATGACTGGAAGAATTAGCCCCCCCCCCGAAATTTTTATCAGTCTACCCCGAAATTTGGCTCTAGTTGTGCCCCTGACTGGTGTACGCTGGCTCTGCCCACTCCACTTACGCTTACAGAATTCCGTAGATTCTATCCGCCATATGTCATTGATCCAGCTGTGGGGCTGGGAATATCTTGCAGACAGTATTCTGGGCCTTTCCTGAGGCTTGGTTTGCAATCCTAATGCTCCGCCGGGGTTGCCACTGGTTGGCAGCCAATTAGAACCAAGCTTGTGCTCGGGTGTTAGGCTCCGCCAACATATGTACTTATCCAATCACTCCGCCAATCCCTAAGCACTTATAAATTCACTATGTACTCTCCTTGCAGTACTCTAATCATCCAGTCTCTACCCATGTACTCATAGAATGACCCAGACAAAGTTACATAACCGAGGTCTTCCCCACTGCCAGAGGTAACATGGTTGCGTGCGCAGTCAACAGCACAATGTAATGTGGTAGGGGCCAGGGCCATCATGCATACATAATGAACACACGGACACAGTTAGATAGATAGTGGAACTGGCTACGGGCACGTGCTGGATACGTGTGGGGTGAGTGTAAGCCAGCCCTCAGGGAATGGTTGGTGATGGCAACAACTATAACAGTGGTAATTGGATCACACACAG
The DNA here is from genome assembly GCF_964204655.1 of Triturus cristatus. NCBI lineage: Eukaryota > Metazoa > Chordata > Amphibia > Caudata > Salamandridae > Triturus > Triturus cristatus. Next base: position 1,455,950,717 of record NC_140589.1, on the reverse strand, counting down.
AGATTCAATCATAAAGGGTCCATGACTTGTGGTGCACTAAGGTAGGGGTACCAGATCTTAAATCACACACAAAAGATTGTATCGTAAATGGTCCATGACTTGTGGTGCACTGAAGTAGGGGCACCAAAGATGAGCGTGCTGATTTGAAGAAATTGTTAATGTCCCTTTGGGATATTCCTGCTGCATGAGGTGACATTGTTGCATCCAGTGTCTACAGCATGAAAGTCAATCATAAAGGGTCCATGAGTTGTGATGCACAGAGTTAGTGGGACCTGAAGAGCTCAGCGTGTGAGCAGGCAGCAACGATGGCGTGTCCTTGCATGACAGGATTGGATTGGATTGGATATGTGTGAGACCTGCTGACCGGAGTGTAGGCCAGAGGCAGTGGTCAGCAAGGGCCTACAACCACATGGTGTTGACTTGTGGTGCACTGACTTAGTGGCAACAGTGGCGCTCAGCTTGTGCGCAGCCAGTATTAATACGTAGTTCGGGCGGGCCGCACTGGGAGCAATGTCTTTTGCTTAATGAATTCTGCATCAATAAGGCCATGTGGCCGTGACTTGTGGTGCACTGAGTTAGTGGCATTAGAAGTATTTAGCGTGTGCGCAACCAGCGATGATGCATGGTGTGGACGGACCTCACTGGGAGCAATGTTTGTCGCCTACTGGACTGCGTCTTCTGCAATCGCGATTCGATCTTATTTGTGAGCCCTGCTGTCTGCAGTGTAGATGGAAGGCAGTAGTCAGCGCAGACATCGAGGAATGCTTTTTGTCACTTCCTCTTGACAAAATCTGAGGACATAGAGTACAATTCTCTCTGCAATTAATAAATCACAACTCAAATTAAATTGTGAGCCCTGCTGACCGCAGTGCAGGCGTATGGAACAAAAGATGAAATATGTATGGAATACATTGTCGAAATGTATAGGTTTCAGGGAAGTTATAGTTACTTGTCTACTGGACTCTGAAATTAATGAATCAAGACTGAATTTGAATTGTGAGCCCTGCTGATCACAGTGTAGACCGGAGGGAGCGGTCAGCAAGTGCCCACAGGCACGTGGCGTTGACTTGAGGTGCACAGATTGGAAGCATTTGGTCTTCTTAACCGATTATACTCTCTTACACAATTTGCATTGGCAACTAATCTTGAATTGTGAGCCCTGCTGAGCACTGCGTAGGCCGGAGTCAGTGGTCAGCAAGGGCCCACAGCCATATGGCATTGACTTGAGCTACACAGAGTTAGTGGTACCTGAAGCACCCAGAGTGTGCACAGCCAGCGATGATGCGTGGTCCAGGTGGGTCGCACTGGATGCAATGTCTGTTGCCTACTGGACTGCGCCATCTGCAACCGTGACTGTATCTGAATTGTCAGCCCTGCTAACCACAGTGTAGGCCGGAGGCAGTGGTCAGCAAGGGCCAACAGCCATGTGGCTCACTTGAGTTAGTGGTAGCTGAAGCACTCAGCCTGTGCGCAGCCAGCGATGATGCGTGGTGGGCCGCACTGGTAGCAATATCTTTTGCCTAATGAATTCTGTCTTAATAAGGCTACGTGGCGATGACTTGTGGTGCACTGAGATAGTGGCACCTGAAGCATTCAGCGTGTGTGCAGCCTGCGATGCTGTGTGGTTCGGTCAGGTTGCACTGGTAGCAATGTCTTTTGCTTAATGAATTCTGTCTTAATAAGACTACGTGGCAATGATTTGTGGTGCACTGAGTTAGTGGCACCTGAAGCACTCAGCGTGTGCGCAGCCATCGATGATGCGTGGTCCGGGTGGGCCGCACTGGATGCAATGTCTGTTGCCTACTGGACTGTGTCATCTGCAATTGTGACCCTATCTGAATTGCCAGCCATGCTAACTGCAGTGTAGGACAGAGGCAGCAGACAGGAAGGGCCAACAGCCACGTGGCATTCACTTGAGATGCACAGACTTAGTGGTACCTGAAGCACTCATCGTGTGCGCAGCCAGCGAGGATGCGTGGTCCGGGCAGGCCGCACTGGTAGCAATGTCTTTTGCCTAATGAATTCTGTCTTAATAAGGCTACATGGCAATGACTTATGGTGCACTGAGTTAGTGGCACCTGAAGCATTCACCGTGTGTGTAGCCTGCGATGATGTGTGGTCCGGTCAGGTTGCACTGGTAGCAATGTATTTTGCTAAATGAATTCTGTCTTAATAAAACTACGTGGCAATGATTTGTGGTGCAATGAGTTAGTGGTACCTGAAGCATTCAGAGTGTGCGCAGCCTGCGATGTTGCATGGTCCGGGCGGGCCGCACTGGGAGCAATGTCTCTTGCCTATTGGACTGCGTGATCTGCAATCGCGACTCGATCCACGCAGTGGGTGTTGTGGCCTTCTTGGGTGTCGGAGCTGCATGGTTAGTAGCTCTATGACATGTGTTGGTCTTCAGATGTGGTTCTGGGCTGGGCTCCCTTTCATAGTGTAGGTAGTTGCCCTGCTTTACACCAGTAAAAGGCAGGTGTTAAATTCCTACTGGTAACGCGGCATATCGCCTGTTTTTGGATCGCATCGCAGATTTCGCTGTTTGTTGAAAATATTGGGAAGTGGTGTTTTCATGGGTTTTTTTGCACGGGAACGCTTATTCTGCATATCATTAGTGTTAGTGTTAGTTTTCGCTCTCATTGGTGGCGATGTTTTTTTGAGGAAGCTAGCACTGGAAAACTGGAAAAAAAAATAGTAATAATATTTTGGCCCTGGGGCTTTTTGTGGGTTCTCCTGAGCAGGCATAGGGGGTCAGGGTGTTTGTACCCTGCCCACTTTTGTTGTTTTTTCATACTTTTTCTTGTGATTCGCATGTAGCTACAACAAAGTCCTAATAAACATTAGGGCTCGTTTTAGAGTCACTCTATAACCCAACAGATGGGACTTATCACCGAGTTATCGGCAGCTTAGCGCAACAAAAGTGGTGAAAGAATTATCGCCCCATTCTCAAGTTGGTGCACACTGCCACATTGCCCACAGGCTGACGGTACCAACACAGCGGACAATCAACATCGTTACTCAGACAAAGCTGCTGGCTATGTTGCACCTGTTGGCCTCTGGTATCTTCCAACTAACAACTGCGAGACTCGGAGGAGTCTCACAGCCGGCCCTATTAAACTTTCTCACACGTTTTGGATGCATGTCTACAAAAGCAACTTAGGGCTCCTGCATCTGCACCACCCGCTCATCCCAATTTGTAGTATTCCTGCACAACCAACCCCAACCCCAGCCATTGCTTGATGCCTCTGTGCTCCAGATCCAAGATTGTAGTCACTGAAATGGGGGTGCGCCAGGTCATGAAGTCCAGTAGTCAACAGTAGTGGAAAAACAGTACTTTATTAGAAAAACATAAATTAACAACACAAAAACATCAAACAACGAGTGACATTGCCAACGGGGAACATCAACTTGTGGATCGAAATAACTGTAGATCGTCCTGGAAATCCCAAAAGTTCGTATTCAGAAACCTGTTGGATAAATGAAGATAATGGTCAAGTGTTAGTATGGTCACAAATGTAATATGGTACAATGTATTGCACTTGGACAAACCGGAATGCTTACAGGTACGATCAATCCTGCACACAATGACCGTAACAGAAGCTTGTGTGGTAGTAACCTTCGTAGGAAAGAAAAGGACCGTTACAACCAAACAAACTTCTGTTACGGTCTCATTATGCAGGATTTATCACACCTGTAAGCATCAGGGTTCATTTTAGATTGATACACCTGCATGTTCACTTCACCTACACTGCGCAGAAACAACTGGAGACCAAGCAAGGGAACCACGCCATAGCAGCCTTCCTGCACGTGTTGGGGGCAACTGACTGCAGATATGTACTACTTGTGCCCCCTGCCAACAATGCACACAATCACTGCAACAGAAACCACACGAATTCCAACAATGTGCAGGCAAGACTGGACCACCGGGGCCTGTACACTAATGTCGTCGCAAACTTCTTTACATCTTTTGCAAGCATCCCAGCCCTGGTCCCCAGATGAGTCTGCCACCCAGCGATGACTGCCTGACCCTACGCACCCAGACCTCATTGCTCACCTGCCGCCACCGGTGTGTCTCCAAGAGGGCCCACCACGTGCCGGAGCAACCTCCTTAGCCGTTGCTGGATTCCGCAGCACAGGACCCCAGCGCATCCTGCTGCACCGTGCTGAGGAGTCAGTTCTGTTCAGCCAGCTGCCTTTGGCATACACGCAGTCCAGCCAAGCTCACAATTCAAATCGGGTCTTGATTGCCAGGATAGCGTATCGAGGCCATGCATCATCGCAAGCTGCACACCCGCTCAGCTCTGGTGGCACTAACTCAGTGCAGCTTAGGTCATCGCCGTGTGGCGGGAGGCCCGTGTGGGCAAAAAATGGCTCGGCTGCCACCAACTCTGTGCACCTTAAGTCATCATCACGTGGCAGGAGACCAGTGTCCGGCAAAGTGCTTCGGCTGCCACCATCTCTGTGCACCTCAACTCATCACGACGTTGCGGGAGGCCCGTGTTGGTCAAAGTGCCTCAGCTGCCACCAACAGAATAAGCACACGGATACACCCAGATAGAGAGTTAAAATGGCGTCAAGCACGTGCGCCCGGCCCTTTTTATTGGCAGGGTCACATGTCCTGTGACGCCTGTGCTGCATGGGTGCGGTATGGGGGTAACGCAGCCATGAGGCAGGGGCTGTGGCATGCTGACAACTAGACCTGTGATCAGCAGATTACTACAGGGAAGACCTGGGACATGTAGCGTTGTAGTTCCCTCCCTCTTAGCGTAAGCAGAGTGGGCTGGCTGAAACGTGCATCCTTCACGACTTTACCAATATGGCCGTTTGAATCCACACACCCAGCGAGATAGGTACACCATGGGTGCGCACCTCCACTTTAAAAAAAATAAATAATAATATATATTGATATTTAAGAAAACAAAAGAAGTTATAATATTTTAATAACAAACAAAAAAAACACAAAACCTATTTTTGGGATATTAAAGTTACAAAATATCACTAAAATTGAATTACTGAAAAAACATAGCTTTAATGAACATTATAATTTGAAATTATCATTTAAAAAACCTTAGAAATTCAATGAAAAAAACATAGGTTTCAGGGACGTTATAGTTAGTTGGACATTTCACGCATACAAAACCAGAGAAATTCTGCTATTATAGTTAGTTCAGCTAACTATAAATTGCGCCCCTGCAATGCTCTGCTGATGACGTCACATATTACATCATTCATGACATGGTCAGTGACATCACTGATGACATCACTGATGACATTTCAAATGACATAGTTAGCTGAACTAACTATAGCAGCGGAATTTCTCTGGTTTTGTACGAGTGAAATGTCCAACTAACTATAACGTCCCTGAAACCTATGTTTTTTTCAGGGAATTTCTAAAGTTTTTTAAATGCTGATTTCTAACTATAACATGCCTGGAACCTATGGTTTTTTCAGTGAATTTCAATAGTTTTTTAAATGCTAATTTCTAACTATAACGCCCCTGAAACCTATGTTTTTTTCAGTGAATTTCAAAGGTTTTTTAAATGCTAATTTCTAACTATAACATACCAGTCGCATTTCCAGAGTGGTGGAGAAAACTGAGCGTGGCCTCCGAAACACCTCTTAGCAATCCCACTGTGTGGGATTTACAGGAGGTAACAGGAGGAGTAGTTAGCCCCCAACGTCAACCTTGGGGACCAACTATCCCTTTTATTACCACCAGTAAGTCCCACAGAGCAGGATTGCTAACTTCTTATATCAGGCCCCACCCCCTCCCATGCCACTGGAAATCAAGCTATCCTGGCTGAAGAGGGGTGAAACCCCGAAACCGGTCCTAGGATGCTTGTTTCCAGTCCAGGGAGGACCTGGCTTGGCAGTTCGGGCTGGACTGTTCCCATGAGGCACAGGGTCAAGACTGATTTGCATATGGCTGGGTTCAAACTGGAACGGCATGGTGAGCAAAAAAACGATGGATTTAGGCCCAGATCTCTGTACTGGGGTGAATGTATGACATTGTTCTGCATTCTGTCCATCAATTGTTTTTTTTTGCATTTGTCACCCCGAGTGGGAAGGGTATGCCCAGACGTGGGTCCCTTGCTCTCCATGCCACTGGAAATCAAGCTATCCTGGCTGAAGAGGGGTGAAACCCCGAAACCGGTCCTAGGATGCTTGTTTCCAGTCCAGGGAGGACCTGGCTTGGCAGTTCGGGCTGCACTGTTCCCATGAGGCACAGGGTCAAGACTGATTTGCATATGGCTGGGTTCAAACTGGAACAGCATGGTGAGCAAAAAAACAATGGATTTAGGCCCAGATCTCTATACTGGGGTGAATGTATGACATTGTTCTGCCATCTGTCCATCAATTGTTTTTTTTGCATTTGTCACCCCGAGTGGGAAGGGTATGGCCAGACGTGGGTCCCTTGCTCTCCATTCCACTGGAAATCAAGCTATCCTGGCTGAAGAGGGGTGAAACCCCGAAACCGGTCCTAGGATGCTTGTTTCCAGTCCAGGGAGGACCTGGCTTGGCAGTTCGGGCTGGACTGTTCCCATGACGCACAGGGTGAAGACTGATTTGCATATGGCTGGGCTCAAACTGGAACGGCATGGTGAGCAAAAAAACGATGGATTTAGGCCCAGATCTCTGTACTGGGGTGAATGTATGACATTGTTATGCATTCTGTCCATCAATTGTTTTTTTTGCATTTGTCACCCCGAGTGGGAAGGGTATGCCCAGACGTGGGTCCCTTGCTCTCCATGCCACTGGAAATCAAGCTATCTTGGCTGAAGAGGGGTGAAACCCCGAAACCGGTCCTAGGATGCTTGTTTCCAGTCCAGGGAGGACCTGGCTTGGCAGTTCGGGCTGGACTGTTCCTATGAGGCACAGGGTCAAGACTGATTTGCATATGGCTGGGTTCAAACTGGAACGGCATGGTGAGCAAAAAAACAATGGATTTAGGCCCAGATCTCTGTACTGGGGTGAATGTATGACATTGTTCTGCATTCTGTCCATCAATTGTTTTTTTTGCATTTTTGTTTGCATTTCCCACCCCCTCCCTACACCACTGTTCAAACGTGCCTACTAGCATGTTATAAATTGGGGGATTAAGTCCCCTTAAATCCAGAGGGTCCCTGGGGGCCAACTAGCCCACCAGGTACCTCCAGAAAGCAGCACAGAGCTGCTTTGCAGAGAGGTGGTCCAACGCCATGCCCCTTTTTATACCTCTCTGCAACACAGCTCTGTGGCGCTTCCTGGAGGTACCTGGTGGGCTAGTTGGACCCAAGGGACCCTCAGGATTCAAGGGGGCTTAATCCCCCAACATACAACGCACCAGAGGGCCCGTATGCACTGTGGTGAAGGGAAGGGGTGGGGCCTGGTGTTGACAAATGTGCAAATGCGCCCTGTGGCATGTTTTAAGTTGGGGGATTAAGTCCCCTTGACTCCTGAGGGTCCCTGGGGGCCAACAAGCCCACCAGGTACCTCCAGTAAGTGCCACAGAGCTGCGTTGCAGAGAGGTGGTCCGAGGCCATGCCCCTTTTTACACCACTCTGCAGCGCAACTCTTTGCCCCCGCGGGTCCCTGCTAATGAATTGGTAGTTTCCCCGGGACCTAGCCCACCCGGGGCCTTTTTTTAAATGAAGTGCGGGAGCCCGTGCTTAGTTTTTTCGAAATAATTTTCATGGGAGTCGTGCCCCGATCACAATTTCTGCCAAAATTTTTTAAAAAACAAAATGCTTTTTTGGGCCCTGGGGGTCCTTGGTGAACCCCCTCAGCAGGCCTAGGGGGTTAGGGTGTTTCTACCCTGCCCCCTTTTATCATTTTTTAACCTCTTTTTTCTGTTTTCTTGTGACTCCGTTCTACTATTCAGGTTTACTATTCAGAAAAATAGCCCTTGGTATACTTGAGTTTAGGCACTGGTATACTTGAGTTTAGGCGTGTAGATTTTCTGGTAGAGGTGTCATCACTTAAAAGTGCTACACAAGGCGTACATTGTTGTACCAGATATAAGTGAACTTTAAGGTAGACTGTAGCTAGGCCATAGTGCAGGGAGCTATTCACTTAAAAAGCAAAAGATGCACTTTGATGTTTAAGTGAGTTATAGGAACTCATACAAACCTATGTGCTCATTGTATGCATCCATTCTATACCCAGATTTACATCCAAGATAGCTAAGTAGAAAAGCAGACAGACACTGAAACACCTAGTGAGACAGTTAGAGAAGCACACGAAGATTAATTCACACAGATAGGCACAACTGATATGTTTCTTTTATTAATGAAGGCAGCTTCTCACACACCTAAATTACCCAATATTCACTAGTACACCCATCAGGCAATCTATGCAGGCCCTTACAGATACATTCAGGCAATCACATATCACATAACGAGAGGCAGTGATTTAGTAAAAGATTTACATACACATGGAATCACAGTGCCAGATGGGAAATGGCACACTCACTCAGATGTCTACTAAACAACTGACACTTTCAAGTTTAGCATGCAGAGAAATAGCCCTTGCATTATGTGTCATGCCTGGAATACTTGAGCTTGGGCATATAGTTTTTCTGGTAGAGCTGTCTTATTTCTTAAAAGTGCTGCACAAGGTGAAGACTGTTCTTGTACCACATTTAAGTGAACAGTGAGCTAGTCTTTAGCTAGGCCATAGTGCAGGGAGGTACTCGCTTAAAATGAAAAGATGGACTTTGATATTTCAGTGAGCTATATTCACTCATAGAAACATATGTTCCCAATTATGCATCCAGCCTCCACCCAGATTTAAATCTGGTGTAGCTAAGTAGAAACCCAGACAGACACTGAAACACCTTGTGAGGTAGTTAGAGAAGCATGCAAAGATTGACTCATACAGGCACAACTGATTTTTATTTCAAGGTAATGAAGGCAGTTTCACACATACTTAAATAACCCAATATTCACTAGTGTACCCAGGAGGAAATCTATGCAGGCCCGTACAGACTTATTTAGACAATCAAATATTACTTAAAGAGAGGTAGTGATTTAGTAACAGATTAGCATACGTATGGAATCGCAGCTCCATATAGGAACTGAAAAACCCATTCAGATATCTGCTAAACAAATGACACTTTCAAGTTTACCATGGAGACAAGTAGTGTTCGCATTATGTCTCATGCCTGGTATACTTGAGCTTGGGCAGGTAGTTTTACTGGTAGAGTTGTCTTATCACTTAAAAAGGCTGCACAAGGCGTAAACTGTTGTTGTACCAGATATAGGTGAACCTTAATGTAGGCTGCAGCTAGGCCATAGTGCGGGGAGCTATTCACCTAAAAAGTAAAAGATGCACTTAGATGTTTCAGTGAGCTATATGCACTCATAGAAACGTATGTGCTCAATATGTATCCAGCCTACACCTAGACTTAAATCTGAGACACCTAAGTAGAAAAGCAGAGAGACACTGAAACATCTAATGAGGTAGTTAGAGAAGCACACCAAGATTCACTCACACAGACAGGCAGAACTGTTATGCATTTTGTGGTAATGAAGGCAGTTTCTTACATGCTTAAATAACCCAATATTCACTAGTAAACCCAGGAGGCAATCTATGAATGCCCTCACAGACACATTTAGACAATCCCATATCACTTAAAAAGAAGCAGTGATTTTGTAAAAGATTTACATACGCATGGAAGCACAGTCCCAGATAGGCAATGAAACAATGATTCAGATATCTGCGAAACAAGTGGCACTTCCATTTTTGCCATGCAGACAAGTAGTGCTTGCATTATGTCTCATGCCTGGTATACTTGAACTTGGGCATGTAGTTTTTTTAGGGCTGTTTTATCAGTTAAGAGTGATGCACAAGGTGGAGACTGTTCTTGTACCACTTTTAAGTGAACACTAAGGTAGGCTAAAGCCAGTCCAGAGAGCAGGGAGTTATTCGCTTACAAAGTGAAAGATGCACTTGGATTTTTCAGTGAGCTATATGCACTCATACAAACCTATGTGCCCAATTATACATGCAGCTTACACCCATACTTAAATCTGACATACCTAAGTAGAAAAGGAGACAGAGACTGAAACACCCCGTTATGTTGTTAAAGAAACATGTAAAGATTCACTCACGCAGACAGGGACCACTGATATGTATGTTGTGCTAATAAAGTCAGTTTACACACTTAAACAACCCAATATTTGACAAACACATTTAGAGGACCCTAGATATCACAAAGAGAGACAACCATTTACAAACAAAGTGACATACTCATAGAATATCAGCAGATAATGACTCACACAGTTATTCACACATAAGTGAATAAACTGACACATTCAAGTCTAACATATAAAGCTCTTGTCAAGTTGTAAGCTACTCTTCTACAACATATGACTGTCCACTGTGGTAGGCTGTAGTTATTCAATAGGGTATGCTCCTTTAAGTTAATGTCTGTGTAAGTAGGTTTATGGGCGAGTGAGAGCATGTGTGAGTAACTCTATGAGTGAATAGGTGTGTCTGTGAGTAGCTGAATGAGCAACCTCTAACTCAGTAAGAAAGCGTTCTCTTGTGGTTAGGGAACGTCCCTCTGGGTGTGGTTTTGATCGCTGAACGAGAAAATCGCATTCAGCGATCAATAAAAAACTGCGCCCAGAGGGACGTTCCCTAACCACAAGAGAACGCTTTCTTACAGTTATTTCCAAAACACTCCAAGGGTCAGAGACTGATACCTCCATGGCACGGCACAACACTTGCAGCATCTTCCAAAAATCCAGGTAGTGCATGGTCAAAAACCTAACCTCTAACTCACCCATACATATAACTGAACAGTAAGGTAAGCTGTCGGTAGTTAATAGAATGAGTGCTACGTACTTAAAAGTGAACAAATGTAGTGTGAAGATTGCCTAATCTATATATCTTCATGTAAACTAAATGTTTAAATAGTTAAAATATGTAATGGAACACAATATAATTAAGTGATGAATGTACTTTTTTATTTTTGTTTTCAGACATCAATATCTAGTTATCTACATAGAATTACCATGGCAACAAAAAGTCAGAGAAGAAAGAAGCACCAGCAAATAGAGCGTCTCCTTAGAACTAAGAAACAAAAGGGGTAAAATGGAGAAAAGAAGGTCAAAGAGAGAAGGCTTGCTGGTAAGAGGACCAAGACATTTCTTAAAATTGTTTGTGCACAACTGGAAAAAGTGCCAAAAGAAGTAGAGAAATAAAACTATAACACTGAGTACTAAAGCAAAAAAAAGTCTCCAAAGTAAAATGTAAGAAGTCATTGAAAAAAGAAGAGACTTTAAGCAGAAGGCAGAGACAGTTCAGGGAAATCAGAGATAGAATGTTCCGCACTAGAGTACTTTGCAACATGTTAGCATCTATGAAGGAGTATAAAAGAAGAACACAAACAATCAGACTAAAGGAATATGATGAAGGTATAGTTGATAAGACATTTTGCTCTGAAGAGGAAACGACTTATCTTGGTTTTAAACCGAAGTAAGACACTGGACAAAATAGTGTTGTTTACGAGGAGGCAGAGCCAAAAGAAAAGACTGGTTAATAGAAGAAACGTTTGCACAGTTTTTAGTGGCGAATGGGTACATACTTCAAGTACTAAGCTTTTCTTTAATGAGGAAGGCTATTTTCAAGACAACAGATTAGTGCATGCAGTTGATGAATCTGGATGATGTTATGAAATGAAAAATGGTATTCCTGTTCCAAAGGAAGTAATGGTGCCTAGAAATATTGAGGAAGAAATTGCTGAAGAGATGCAAGTAAGGCATAGACAGGCCCCTGTGTACAAATGGAATTGTAGTAGTGTTTGTAGTATTCATCAACAAGCAATTGATATATTGAGAAATTTCCTACATAAGTTTGCTTCCAGAAGTTTAAAACAGAAAATGCGTACTTTGCAAGGATTAGATCCATGCAAAGTAAGAAAGCAACTAATTTACAAAGATTCTCACTAGCTTGTCTGTCAAAAAAGTGTGTCAAAGCAGCTTTCATCTTTTTAGAATGTTAGGTGTACACAATTCAATAAAGTGAACTTTTGTTAGAAGGCTTTATAATGTAAAACAACTGCTCTACGTTTAAGAGAAATGAATAGAGCTCTTTTGCATGGTAGTGTAGTAGAAGTACAAAAGGTTTGTGATGATGTTGAATTTCGTTTTTTTGGACCGGAACAGGAGTTTAGGGAAAGTGAAGAGTTGGTAACAACAGGAGTTTGGAGCAGAACAGATGTATTAGTGTTGATAATTTTGTAAAAGAGATTAGAAACTTTAACATAGATTCTATAGAGCAACCAAACTGTGTTTGTATATGTTGTTGATGCATTCATTATAAAAATCAAACTCATGATGTTAATTTGTGCATTAAAACTGAAAAGAATAATAATATTAAATGGCGAGAATTTGCTGTTTATTTATTTTAAGTAGGATGAATTGACTTGTCCAGTCAACAAGTTATATGTAAGTACTGCTATGATAAGTTAGAGGAAAACAGCACACAACAACTACTAATAGCACCTGTTCCAGAAGTATTTAAAGATTTTAATGTTTATGAATCCATATTAATACAGTCTATACATCCATTTCAAGCTATAGTTCACATGGAGCCATAGACAGGGAAATTATCTCCAACTGAGCTCTAGAAAGGTCTTAAAGGTAGAGTTGTATACTTGCCATTAGATTGTAAGGAAAATATTGAAGCTATACGAGGAACAGAGAAATTTGAAAGAAGGACTTGTAATTGTAGTAAATAGTGCCCCAACCAAGAATAAAAAATATGGCAAGAGTTAGTAGATGTTAAAAAATAAAAAAATGCAACTTCATATCTAGTACAAAATAAAGGAGTTTCGAAAAATGCAGAGATTCTTCAAGATATCTGGAGGACAACACATTATCATTAAGTCAGATAGAAAAATTGTCTCGAAGCAGAGTAGAAGTTTATGAACATTACAGCATCCATCCCCTGCATTCAAATAGATGTGTTGGTGATGCTATTGATCTATATATCTACTATATCAACTAAAAGAAGCAAAAGGAACTCCCTTAAGTGTATTGAAAAAAAGTTTAGAAGCTCGCTGTTTCCCTCATCTCTTTCCTACTGGAGTAGATGGTAGGTTTGATGATTGGTCTGAAGAAATACCTGTGGCCGAGTACAGATCAACTAGACTTTATTCAGAGGAGCCTAGATTTCATTAATGTATCCACTTATATGTTTCATCTATTATTTGAAAGTGATTTGTCTTCATTGTCTTATGCTGTAAACCACATTTTGAAAACAGGTGTAAATCTTCAAAATCTATCTGCAAGAGTATTTGTTGAGAAAATCCACGGAAAAGATGAACAACTGTAATACAACTTAATTAATCTCATGGCATGTCATCATGGTACCAATGAAAATTGGTATCATTGTCACGGTGAACTAAAATGCATGTTGAGAAACTTAGGAGCACCTACATGGTTTCTAATACATTTCAGTATGCATGCGATGACCTGCTTCAATTCTTGCGAGAGGCAAATTCAATTATAGAACACATTGATCTAAAGACTCCAGGAGAACTCTGCTCATTGAACCCTGCAAATGTTTGCAGATATTTTAACCACAGATTTCATGGCTTTTATCTACAACAAGAACAAGCCAACCCTTGGTAAAGTAACTGATTTATTTTGGTGCAAAGAATACCAAGCTAGAGGTGCTCCACATAGTCACATGCTATTATGGGTAAAGGAGGCTCCAAAGTTTGGAAGAGACACTGATGAGTCTGTGTTGTCTTTCATAGAGCAGTATGCCACGTGCATTATCCCAAATAAGCGTGTTGATAAAATATTAAGACAACAAGTTCTAATATTCCAAACCCATAGGTTTGGAAAATACTGTCATAGAAAATATAGATCTAAAGGATGGGTTTATAAAAGATGTTTTTTTAAATTTCCATGACCTGTGATCTCAGAAGGAAGAGTTAAGGGGGCATATTCTCAAGGATCTATCGCTGAGTTATCGGCACTTTATCACAGCCAAAGTCGAGATAAATGTATCGCCCCATTCACAAGCTGGTGCAAACAGCCTATATCACCACTTTACTTGCGAAAGCAACCGCAAAACACATCGCCACAGATGACCCCGGCAACTAACGCTAATGAGATGCAGAGTAGGCGTTCCCAAGCAAAAAGCCGCGACATCACCACACCTCAACATTCTCAATGACCAGCAACATCGGCGATAAGACCACTAAACAGTTAATAAGGCGTGTTAGCAGCAGGAAATTAACACCTGCTCAGACCTGGTGTAAAGTCGGACGACAACCTGCACCAGACAAGAGAGCCCAGCCCAGAGCTACACATGAAAAACAGCAATGCCATGGTGCCACTGACCATGCATCCCAGAGCCCCAATAGGGCAACAACACCCACAGCCACCACCCCCAGGACTGCCACCCCCCTGAACCCCCAGCCCCCGGACCACCACAGAGGCAGCGCAGACAAAGACAGCGGACCTTCTGGAAATGCACCAGCCTCACAGACCCAACACCAGACAATGTCAATGCCCACTACAGGCTCAAAAGGACAACCATGTTCCGCATAATGACCATCATTGCCCACAGGCTGACGGTACCAATGCAGCGGACAACCAACATCCCACCCCAGACAAATCTGCAGGCTGTGCTGCACCTGTTGGCCTCTGGTAGCTCCCAACCAAACAACCACCAGAGTCGGAGGAGTCTCACAGCCAGCACCTGTCCTGGAAGCCATCATCAGCTAGGTCCCCCAGTACCCATAGGTCCCCCACAATGTGCAGGAACAGTTGGAGACCAAGCAAGGACTATACGCCATAGCTGGTTTCCCGCATGTGTTGGAGGCAATCGACTGCACACATGTCCTACTTGTGCCCCCTGCCGACACTGCACACAATTACCGCAACAGAAAGTACATGCATTCCATCAATGTGCAGGCAATAGTGGACCACCGAGGACTCTTCATCAATGTCGTCGCCAACTACCCAGGCAGTGTTCATGATTCCTTCATCTTCCGACAGTCCAACATCAACCAGCGCTTCCAGGATGGCACCTATGAGAATGCACTGCTCGTTGACAAGTACCAAATGAACACACCACACACCTCAACTCCACAATCATGCAACTCACAACTCTGGCAATGCACATGTCATAAAATCACATACAACATGCCAAACAATATGCCCACCCACCAGACACGAAAGCACAACTTACTGTGGAAACCTTGGTGAGCCATGTACATGAGCCATCAACGGCATGGCACCTCAGCCACACAATAGCGGAATGTGGGGAGAGGTGGGAACCAGGCATGTGCGAAGGAGGCAAGTGACCTATGGATGAGAATGTACACAATGCTAAGTGTGGCGGAGATATGCTGGACAGACTGCTGTATGCAGACCACAGACATATCCATGTCTACATGCACTACTGGTGTTTGGAGTGTAGTGGACAGTGGACGCAACCATGTCACCCCAGCCAGTGGGGAAGATCATGGAAATGGAGCCTGTAAGCGTGTGAGGAGTGGGCTGGCCTGACATACACCAGGCCAGCGTAGGGGTGTGAATAAAAAGCACGTAATTCTGGGTGTGGTTCTCTTCCGGAATGCCCAATGTGTCTGCCAGGGCGGTGCCTCCCACCCACCCACGAGGCCAACACCATCACTGAGAGCGGTGTGACCTGCAATCCTGTACGCCTGCTGCACCCTAGGCCGCTGGTCCCCGAACCCATCATGCCCACCC
The DNA here is from genome assembly GCF_964204655.1 of Triturus cristatus. NCBI lineage: Eukaryota > Metazoa > Chordata > Amphibia > Caudata > Salamandridae > Triturus > Triturus cristatus. The sequence continues at coordinate 1,455,934,998 of NC_140589.1, read as the reverse complement.
CTGCGCAGCTAGGCCTCACTGCTCACCTGCTGACCATAAAAGGTGCTCTGGTGTCACTAACTCTGTGCATCGTGGGCCAACGACACGTGGCTGTGGTCCCCTGCTGACCGCTGCCTCGGGCCTACACTGCGGTCAAGTAGGTCACACTTTTGGAACTGAGTCTTGATTATACAATGGCTTAGTACAAATATCAGTGCAGAGTTTAAATCCCTATACTCCCTTCGATGTGGTGACACAAAGTATGTGCATGGCATCCCAACCACACGTGTCTGTGGGCCCTTTATGACTACGCCTTTGGCCTACAATGCGGTCCAACAGGCCCCACATCAATCCAATGCAGTCCGTAACAGGCAGGACACAGCATCGTCACTGGCTAAACACCCCCTTAGCTCTGATGCTTCTACCTCCGTCAGCCACGGCGTGTGTCAACGAGGGCCCACCACGTTCCGGCGCAAGCTCCAAGCCCGAGGCTTGTGAGCTTGGCAGCCTCCTCAGACCATCACGGCCTCCGTGACACAGGCTTGCTTTACTCCTTTCTCGTTGACGTACCCTACCACTGCCTCCAGCCTACACTACGGTCAAGTAGGTCACACATTTGGAACTGAGTCTTGATTATGCAATGGCATACTACACACTTTATGGTTGACTTGATATCACTGTACTCCCTTCGATGTGGTGCCACCAACTCTGTGCCTAGCATTCGAACTACACCTGTCTGTGGTCCCTTGCTGACTACTGCCTTCGGCCTACACTGCGGTCGAGTAGGTCACATTTGAAACTGAGTCTTCATTTCTGCCTGGCGGAGTTCATATCATTGTACGGTTCTGTTCAGAGGAGAAAAGGATCATCAGTAAAGAAGTGATCGAACACTGCCGACAACTGCTCTGGTGTCACTAACTCTGTGCATCGCGGGCCAATGACACGTGGCTGTGGTCCCCTGCTGACCGCTGCCTCGGGCCTACACTGCGGTCAAGTAGGTCACACTTTTGGAACTGAGTCTTGATTATACAATGGCTTAGTACAAATATCAGTGCAGAGTTTAAATCCCTATACTCCCTTCGATGTGGTGACACAAAGTATGTGCATGGCATCCCAACCACACGTGTCTGTGGGCCCTTTATGACTCCGCCTTTGGCCTACAATGCGGTCCAACAGGCCCCACATCAATCCAATGCAGTCCGTAACAGGCAGGACACAGCATAGTCACTGGCTAAACACCCCCTTAGCTCTGATGCTTCTACCTCCGTCAGCCACAAGTCATCCCCACATGCCATTTCAACGTTGTGTGTTGGAGTTCCAGGATGAGCTTGCTGAAGAGCGGTTGGCCCGCGCTGACCACTGCCTCCAGACTACACAGCGGTCAAGTAGGTCACACATGTGGAACTGAGTCTTGATTATGCAATGGCAGAGTACACACTTTATAGTAGATTTTATGTCACTGTACTCCCTTCAAACTGGTGCCAGCAACTCTGTGCATAGTCTCATAACAACACGTGTCTATGGGCCCATGCGGACTGCTGCCTCCAGCCTACACTGCAGTCGAGTAGGTCACACATTGGGAACTCAGACATTATTTATTTATGTCAGACTTGATGTCATTGTACTGGCCTCATCGCAGAAGGCATCCCCCTTCAGCTCCGGTGCCACTAAGTCTGTTTCCCGACATCCATGGACAATTTCTGGTTGAACTTTGGTGGCGACTGAGTCTATGGACTGGGGGTAGTTGTCATCATCATGTTGGTGACACTAACTTTGTGGCAAAAACTAGGCTGTAGCATTCCACTCCTCCATTTGCCACTTCCGGCCGGCTTCTGCCCTCTGCATCATGCCCTGAAGGACACCTTCATCTCTCCCCCGCAACCCTCAGCTACAGTCACCTTCGACATCAACGAGGACCCGCTCAGTTCGCGTGGCCCTATCTTACTGCACTGCAAGTCACCGTCCCGTGGCTGTGTGCCTGTGCCGGCTGCAGTGCATCCAATGCCACTAACTCTGTGCAGCTCAAGTCATGGCTCCAATCTGATAGCATATTGGATGGCCTCTGGGTCGATGGACTGGGGGTAATCAAGGCCATGTGTCTGTGGCTCTGTGCTATCCGCTGCCTCCGGCCTCAACTGTGATGCACCTGGGCTCACACATCAAATCGACTCCTGACCTGCCCGGACTTCGCATCACCACAGGATGCACATGCCAACACTGCCAGGACCAACTCCAAACAACAGGTGCCAGAGTCAGAAGTGTATACTGCCAGACTATCAGAGTTGCTCACACCTGTTGCGGATGCCATCATCAGCTTGATACCCTGCTCAGCTCTTCAGGTGCCACTAACTCAGTGCACCACAACTCATGGACCATTCTGCTTGCATGTTGGGTGTACACTGTACTTTCTCCGGCTACCACCATTATGCTTCACAGTTGTTTCTGTTATGCTGGTGTTTTCTGTTTCTGCTTTAATTGTGATCACTGTTCAAGTTGGGTGTACACTGTACTTTCTCCGGCTACCACCATGATGCTTCACAGTTGTTTCTGTTATGCTGGTGTTTTCTGTTTCTGCTTTAATTGTGATCACTGTTCAAGTTGTTGACAGCACCAACGACTCCATGAGGGCTGGCTTACACTCACTGCACACACATCCAGCACATGCGTCACTATACATGTGACCATGCCAATAGAGGTGTCGAGCGCTCGTGCCTCTAGCCAGTTCAACAAACTATCTGAGTGTGTCCGTGTGTTCATGATGTATGCATTAGGGCCCCAGGCCCTACAACATTACATTGTGCCGTGCACAGTGGACACAGCCATGTCACCGCAGGCAGCGGGTGAGACATTGCACATGTAGCTTTGTCATCCCCCACTCAATACGTAAGAGGAGTGAACTGGGCCGGCGTACCCCAGTCCAGCGTGGGTGTGTGAATGTTTATTTTGTGGCTCCGGGTGTGGTTCAGTACTGGAAATGTGCAAAGGCATATGTCTCTGTCGCAGTGTGGGTCTCCTTTGGGGGGTGTAGGTGGTCCCTATTGGGACTTAGACACCCACGTATGTGATCTAATTCGGCTTCCATGAGGTAGTACCCCACCTGCGCATGTTCGGCAACCCCCTTCTGGCAGTCTGACACCTGGCCTTGGAATGCGATGTGTGCTTCGGTGGGCTGCTGGGAGCCAGCCGGGGTGGTGGGTGTGTCCAACTGTGTTGTCTGTGCAGGGGGTGGGGTATCCTCTATGCAGTGGTGCTGCCCTGCTCCTGGAGGTCGATTGCCTAAGATGTCCATAGACTGTTGTAGGGCATCGGTGTTGGAAGTTTGTCCTCTTCAGCATAACTGTAGAGTTGTCTGGTCTGCTCTGCTGGAGGTGTTGTTTGTCCCACTGCAATGTGAAGGGGAGATGCTTGTTGACATTGTGTTGGCATGTATGTTGATGCATTGTTCAAGTTTACATAAAGAGTTCATGACAATGTACATTGTGACTGGGAGGGGCGGACTATATGATGCGGGATAGTGGACATGTGGACTACATGACATAGGTGAGGTTGTACACGTACATTTTCATCTCACAGTTTCCTGCAATTTCAGATGTGATTGGCCATTTTCTATGCATAGGAGGGCCCAGTTGTGTTCTCTGTTCTGCTGTGTAAGTGTTGCACTGTGTACCACATTGTCGTCCATGTGGATGTGCTGTCATTGCTGTGTGTGTGCTGCATTGTGGGAGAGTCACACCTGCAGCTGTGATTTTGCTGCCCCTTATCCCTTGGAGGCAGTGTGCCTTTGGCTTTTATGCTTTTAAGGTGCTGTGATGTTGGCGACTTGGGTCATTTGCGCTCTTGGCAATTTTTGTGCTATTGTGCATTATTTGTCTGCAGATGTATTGTTGCCCTCAGTGATTGTTTGTGCACGTGGATGTGTCAGAGTGTGACCTGCTCCTTTCCGGATGTGGTCCACACTCAGCCACCTCAGTGGCATGCACAGTGTCATGGTGATTGTACTCCAGCCATACTGCTCATCATGTGGTGTCACTTGCATTGTCAGTGTTGCTCTTACATACGCATCTTTGCTATGTTTCGCACGGGTGCATGTGTGTGTTGTGGGATTGGCTATGTGTGGTGTGTGACCCCTTTGGGCACATGGTGGACGGGGGCCTACTTGATGTTTGAATGTGTTCTGCAGTGTGCCACGTGGATCAGGGACATGACCCAGGGTCATTGTGGGTTTGCGGTGTGCTACACATCGTTGTGCATGTGTGCCATTGTGCCCATCCCCCAGTCCCTGTTTGTTACTCACCCTGTTGATGTTATGTCAGGTCATGTTGAGCAGTGTCCGGACTCCTGACTCCTTACACTGTCTCCAAACTTTGCCTCCGCAACACTCCGACTGCATTCATGATGGAATGTCATTTTTCCGTCTGTGTTGCCAATGACAGGGTGGAGGTGATGGACAGTTGTTGTTAGTGCTCTGTCACCTCCGTGACGACAATCCCGTTGTCATGCGGACTTTACCCCATCTTCCTCTTCCTCTTCTCCTTGGCCTTCCCCGATCCCAAGGTTCCTTGCTGGTGGTCTGTGGGGCTTGTGGGGTTCGCGTTGACCTGGTCAATCATTCCGGGTGCATTCATGTTGCTACACAGTTTATTTTGTTTATGGTGTGTTTTTCTTGTTCAGCTTTTATAGTGCATTTTCCCGCATGACGCGTGGAAATTGCAGGCCTGTCGCTGGTTATCGCTGATTTTTGTATCGCGGTCGGCCTCATCGCAACTTTATTCGCATTTTGCATTTTTGCGGTGTTGCATTGATTTTAACGCGGTCATTTGACGCATTATCGTGACTGTCGCATGGTGCCACCAGGTTGAGAATACCACGTTAACACAGAGTTATTTTACTGCGATAGACTGCGATGTGAAGAGTTGCATTAAGCTAATTTTGCGATGGTTCTCACACGTTCTTGAGAATATCCCCCCAATAGCTTTTTATCTGCAGTCAGACCCACTCTCACATGGCAATCACCTAAGAACGTTTACAACCCCAGAAGAACAGAACCCTCAAAATACATCAATGACTACTGTCCTGTGATTTTGAAGATATGGTATGCGAATATGGATCTACAGTTTGTTGCAGATAATTCAATGGCTTTTGCTTGGTATGTCACCTCTTATATAAGAAAGTCAGAGAAAACCGAGTTGAAGGAGATGTGGAAAGAGATTTCCGCAGAAAAGAGTCTTACAAAGAAATCCTACAGTTTTAGTTTGAAAGTGCTTTCTTACATAGAGATCGGCTCTTATGAATGTGTAGACCAGTTAAGCTCAGCTAGCTTGTTTTCTAAATCTAGGGGAGTTCTCTGTTAAGATCGGCTAGATTGCTTTCTAAATCTAGAGGAGTTCTATGGGTGAGTTTAGGGCTTGCTAATACTTGTAAAAGAGTACTGAAGTCTCATCCTGAAATCCAATATCTTGCGAAATGTGAGCCACACAGTACAGATATTCTGAAGACTAACATGCTGGATATGTACTATCCAAGAAGGGGTCCTAATTTAGAATGGATGTGTCTGTATGAAATACTTCAACATTATACATACATAAATAATGTCAGTGAAAACATAGAAGGAACATTTGTTGTTGATGTATATGAAGGCTGTTTGGTCAGACATAACAAATGAAGTTTAATCAACCATCAAAAGCTAAGTTGGCAAACTCCAGAGAAAAGAGAGTTTGTTACAGTTGTTCAAGCAATGGTGAACTGAAAGCGAGCTACTTGGAGAATTTGACTGTTATGAAGATTCATTCAACGTTGTGAAAGATAGCATTGAGTGCTCTGTGTTTCCAGTGTATCATCTAATGTTGAAAGATGAGATTGAACAAGAAGAAACAATTGCTGCTGAGATAGCAAGAGAGAGTTCTCAGAGCAGTCAAAGTTCAGCACCTGGAAATCAAGATCCTCTTGGTCAGTTAATCATTCAAAATGAAGCTGCAATAGCCATGAATGAAGTGGGGAATGCAATGCAGCAAGCAAGACAGGAAACTTTAGATCTAGAACAACTAATTCAGCAATTGAATATAGATCAGAAAGACTTTTTGATGAAGTAAAAGGTGAAATAGAACATGGATTTCTGCATGAGAAAAAAGTGTGCTTGTTCTACATATAAACCAGTTCTATTGTACATAAGTGGTCAACCTGGAACTAGAAATGGCTTCTTAATGAAAGTGCTGACAAGCTATCTACAGAAGACAACAAATTCCAATTTGTCATCTGTAGTTACAGTACCAACAGGGTTAGCTGCACATAGTATTAAAGGAGTTACCCTTCATTGATTATTACTGCTGCCTGTTGAACAAGATAACAAATTAGAATGCAACAAATTATCTGGTTATGCTTGCCATGAAGTGGGAAGAGAAATAAATACATTTTTAAAGCTGGTAATTATTGATGAAGTCAGCATGGTATCTAACCTAATGAAAGCTTGTATACATTTAAGAATGCAGCAAATATTTAAATCTGACTATGATGTGCTTTTTGGAGGAAAACACTTAATAGTGTTTAGAGACCTTCTACAACTAACTCCAGTCAAAGGACAACCTGTCTTCAAGATACTACTGCATAGTGCAACTAGGAATTTAGAAGAAAGTATTGGAAATGTAAACATTTTAGAAGACTTTTAATACAAAGAGATAATCTGAAATATGTGCCAAGCATTAGATATGCTATATGGAGACTTACTAAAGGACATTAGAGTGGGAGCTCTCACAAAAGAAGGAAAGAGAGCATTATAAACCAGTCTCATCAAAAATCTGTTCCAACTAATGTTTCAGCTTCAGAAGTAAAGTAAAATTTTATTAACGAAGAGAAGACTATTGTTTGTTTGATGCAAACTCTTGAGCAGAGTAGTAACTTCAATGAACAATTATTACAACTGGAAAAATAAGAAATAGTTGAAATTAGAGCAAATGATAAAATGGAACATCAAGGAGTTACAGTGCTACTAATAGAACAACTGCAATCAAAATTGGATAGTTTAGAAAAGTCTGTGTCAAAACCTGCATGATTAGAATACCAATTACGTATTTCAAAAATTGCCGTGTCATCTTACGTCTTAACTTGAATGTTGAAGAAGGGCTGGTGAACGGCGCATCAGGGAAAGTTAAGAATTTGATTTATTAGCTTAACAGAGATGACTTGGAATACTTAGCCATAAAATGTGATGATCCTGGTGAAGTTAAGCAGATTGGTTGATGCTTTGTACATTTACTACTTGTGAAAGGCTTGCATGTCCAGCAAAGGCAGTTCCCAGTATCTTTAGTATATGCAGTAACTATCCACAAATCACAAGGTGTAAGTGTAGACACAGCTCTTGTTAATATTGGTACTAGTGTATTCGAAGAAGGAATGTCATATGTAGCTTTGTCGCAAATTAGAACATTGTCTGGGATATTTCTGATTGACGTTGATGAGAAGAAAGTTAGTGCTTTATGTGAGCTGTGTAAGGGAGTATTATCGGTTAAGAGGTCAATATGCTCCTCAATTAGGCCAGTATCCTGTGTCTGAAAAGCCAATACTGTATCCAAAGCCAAAAATATCAAAGCAGTCCATCAGAGCTGAAGAGAAAGATGAACAAAAAGAAAAACAACAAGAGCCTAAGAAAAGAAAACCACAGCACAATGAGGAAATAGAAGGATATCACTTTGATAATAAATCTGGAGTAAACTGTTATGCAAATGTGGAGTTAAATGGACTATACCATTTACCTCATTTTACAAATTATATTGAAGAAAAGGTAGATAAAAGAATGTCTTCACAAATATGTAGTTTATTTGAAGAATTAAGAAGTGACAAAAGTATTATACATTCTGCTATTGGAATAAGAACACTTACAGATGACTGTATTGGATCAGTAATGTTTTCTCAAAATCTTCAGCAGGATGTTCAAGAATTATAATGGTAATGCTAGGACTATTAGAGGAAGAAGATGTCAATATCAATGAATTATTTGGTTTAACCTACAAATGGAACCATAACTGTGAATATTGTTAATTTACGTCTAGCAATGAAACCAAGTCAGAACGATTCCTCTATTTGATATTACCAGATTGTAAAGCTGTGCCCATTGAAAATGTAATAAAAAACGCCCATCAAGATATTACCTGTCCAAACTGCAGATCGGAACTTAGGTCAACGTTGTTTTTACAAAGGTATGGAAACATGTCATAGTCATGCTTCAACAATGCAGAGTGGATAGTACTAAATTAGGAACTGAAACTACAAACGTTTTAGCTAAACAAATTTCCATTTCAAAAAGAACTTTCACAACATCAGCAATCATATTTCATGAAGGAGTTAATATAATCTCTGGACACTACACAATATATTTAAGATGTCAAACAGGATGGACAGAGTGTGATGACATACAAATGACATTCAAATCAAATCTACCTAAAAAGTTGCCAAACTCATATCTGCTATTTCTAGAACAGATGTTCTAAGGAGAATTTAGGATATGAAAATGTGGTATTGTGTTGACATATATATGGAGTATGTGTTTCTGAGACAATATTCAACCTCTTAGGGGTATTGTCTACAGCAATCTGTTAGAAATAAAATACTCTTTTTAACTGTGTGAATGGAATTTATAAAACATTTCAGGACTACATTCTGTTACTACATATAAAAACTAAATGGAGCTAGTAATAATACCAGTAGCCTTAAGTTGCATCTATGAAGTCTCTACACCAGTAAAAAAAATGAACTCCTTTTGTTTCTGCTACAACAACTTGCACATAATACTGTGTGTTATGTTTTTGTTTTTCATACATGGACCAAGAACATTTTAGACATCATTTGGCCTAACAGGGATGATGTTTCCAAAAGGATATCCAAAAATGAAGATTGCTTCATAATCGTTGGAAATTTTGTAACAGATATAAAAATATCAGAAACTGTTTAAACATATTGTTGCTTTCATTAAAGTAGTAATCACTACTGCAAGCCACTATTAAAACACTTGTTGTGAGTGGAGTGCATAGTATGACATATTTGTAATGATGTACTGTGCACATATTTTTTATTTAAAATCCATTGATTGTTTTTTCCCCACTGTTTGATGAAGATGCTTCCTACAGAGTACTGTTGAAAGTGAACAAGTATGTACACTGAAAACAGTAAAAAACAGTAAACCATTTGTCTATGTTGAATTAAAGTTTTGAAAACAAAAAAAAGTGTGTGTTGTTTTGGTTGCCTAATGTTCAAAATGAAATTCTAATACATTTTCCTCTGTTTATATATTTTTTCATCGTGGTTGGAGATCGGGATATATCATGTGTGTCAAATTACTAATCTAGTGATGGATTCATTGAATCACTACTCATATACTCATCCCATCACCCAGGCACTACAGTTCCACTCATCCAATCAAACAGCCACTACGTAGGCAGTCATCCTATCACTCAGGTACTGCACTTACATTCATCCACTCTCCAGCCACTACTCAGGCACTCATCCAGTCACCCAGATGGTACCCATAGAGTCATGTCTTCACTCAGACACTATTAATGCAGTTATGGAATCACCTAGGCACTGCACTTGCACTCTTTCATTCATCCAAGTGCTGCACTGGCACTCATCCATTCAACCAGACACTACACTTGTAGTCATCCAATCATCCATGCAGTAACAATGGATTCATCCATTCACTCAAGCAGTACCCATGCAGTCATGCAATCACCCAAGCACTGCACTTGCACTCATTCAAGCACTGCTTTTGCAGTCATCCATTTACTCAGGTTCTACACTTGCACTCATCCGTTCACTCAGGCACTTCATTTGCACTTATCCGTTCACCCAGGCACTTTACCTGCACTCACCCAATTATCCAGGCACTGCACTTGCACTCATGTAATCATCCAAACAGTACACTTACACTAATACTATCACTCAGGTGCTACCCATGCAGTCATGGAATCACCCAGGCACTGCACGTATCCAATCATCCAGGCAGTACACTTGCACTCATACAATGATTCAGGACCTGCACTTGCACTTATCAATTCACCCAGGCACTGCACTTGCACTCATCCATTCACTCAGACAATACCCATGCAGTCATCCAGGCACTGCACTTGCACTCATACAATCACACCGGCACTAACCAGGCACTCAACCATTCACCCAGGGACTACAGTTGTAGTCATCCATTCACCCAGGCAGTACAGTTGCATTCATTATGCCCCCAGGCAATACTGAGGCACTCATCCAATCATCCTGGCACAAACCATGTACTCACCAAAATACCCAGGCATTACCCATACACTCATCTAATCACCCCGGCACTACCCATGCACTCACCCAATCACCCAGACACTACCCATGCACTCATCCAATCACCCAGGCACTACTCATCCAATCACCCAAGCACTACCTATGCACTCATCCAATCACCCAGGTACTACCCATGCACTCATCGAATCACCCTGGCACTACCTATATACTCACCCAATCACCCATACACTACCCATTTACTCATCCAGTCACCTCGGCACTACCCATGCACTCATCCAATCATCCAGGTACAACCCATGCAGTCATACAATTACCCACGCACTACCTATGCACTCATAGCTTTACTTAGACACTACTGGTGTACTCATTGTAACATCCATGCACCCGTCATGCACTCATTCAATCAACCATACACCAGTCATACACGCATTCCAACATACATACATACATTATCTTTTTTTCACTGTAAAAGGCGGTTCCAACAGGAACCTTTTTATTTTTAGTGCTTTTGTAAAGTTTTAAAACATTTTTGTTCTTTTTATGGTAAAAATAGCAACTGGGACAGGAGGAATTAAAAAAATGGGCACTGAAAAATGTGCAAAAAATATAAAAGTGGAAACACACTGCTCACCAGCACTTATAACAATTCAACAGTCCATGCAGTACGTGGCCATTCTTGAGCCATATCTGTTGTAGTAGTCTGCACCTCTGACGGGACTTACTGTCTGGGAATTGTTACTGCTGCCACTGATGTAGTTGGACCTCCAGCTTCCTTCTGCTTGATCGCCAGGTGGAGACTTTTTCTATGTTAGATTTTGAGATGATATAACATGGACGTCGTCCCAAATGAATATTTTTTGTACGTCCCTCTACACAGGATTTTTTTTTTTGTTGTTTTTTGTCCTCATTTGCCTTACCCCACGAGAGAAAAAAGAAAAAAAGAAAGGGAAATTGAAAATAAACCACCTCCCTTGCTTTTTTTCCTTCCCTTCCTCCATAGAATGTCCCGTTGAACCAGCTGTTTATTTGCAGCACCTCAGCCAAAGACATTCCAATTACTCAAAGGAGGATCGTGGGTAGAAATGTTTTACTCCACCAAGGATTTTTCGTATCCTGCCGGACCGTCGTGCTGGGAAGCCCTTTTGTTGATAGTCCGAGGAGTGATATAGGCATAATCATAGGACCCGGAAAAAAAAAAAACCCGGACTCCTATCTCCATGACTTCAGTAAATCCCAATAAAACAGATTTTTCTTATTACAGGATCTAGCCATATCCACTTTAGATACTTCATAGAACGATGTCAACCATTCTGAGTGAGTCGGTGGTAAGGGCTCAACCCAGTATTTGCATATTTGTCTTCTAGCGATAAGAATCGCATAGAAAAGTAAGGATCTTGCAGGCCCCCTAATAGTATCGTCCAGACCAAAAATAATTAAGGGTAAACTGATGGTCAGAGGAACCCTAAGAATGGATTCCATTGATGAAAAAACTTCGCCCCAGAATTCCTGTAGCAGAGGGCAGTCTTTAAACATATGTATGTCCGATGCTGCGAGCAGGCCACATTTATTGCATGCTTTATCGGGCTGGAATTTTGAGAGTCTGAGAGGAGAAAGATAAGCTCTATGGGCTGTAAAGATGTGATTGCGCCTAAGCCAAGCAGGTTTAACAATTCTGAACAGTGTATTGATTGAATCCCTCCAAATCGCGTCACATTGCATGCTTATCTGCTGCCCCCATAGATCATCTGCTAATTTAAACTCGCCGTCTACTTCCTCTACTATTGCCCAGTACCATATAGAGATCTCCCTTCTCATTCTAGGCTTTGTAACCAGTTGCTCCTCTAGATTACTCTCCCTTCCTAGTTGCCCGGTACTCTTAGCCTGTGATTGTACCCAGCTTTTCAATTGGATATATTTAAATTTTGAGAGTCCGGGCCCAATCATCTCATAGAGCACAGCCCAAGGAGGCAGGTCGGCACCATCCAGTAGGTCTCCCCACGTCAAAAACCCTGCATCTCTTAAGGGCGTGCTCAATCTATCACGGAGGCATGCAGGAGTGCCAGGGGAATCCCATATTGGGGCCTTTCTTGAAAAATAACTCAGCCCTATTCTCCTTCTTATTGCTAACCAGCTACTAGCTAATGACTGAAGGATTTTTAATTTAACTTTTTTAAAGAATTTATGGTCTCCGAACTTAAACATAAAGCCATCTTCTGACAAATCTGAACCCCTCAGCATAGCCCGGAACAGGTGTCCCTCTGTAGTGCTAGTGGGTGTCTTCAGCAGCATACGAGAATGAGATAACTGGAATGCCCATGCATAATATTGCAGATCGGGTATAGCCAGACCCCCCTTCTCCCTCTTCCGCCTAAGCTTCTTCCATGCTATCCTAGTAGCTTTATGCTTCCAGATAAATGAGTTTAATTCTCCTTGACATTTTGCCAATTGTTTCATATCGAAGGCCAGTGGGATAGCACCAAAGAGAAACAAAATCTTGGGGAGGATAGACATTTTGACCAAGTTGATCCTACCCAAAATTGATAAAGGAAGATGCACCCATGAATTCAACTGAATTTGACATTCTCTAAAAATTTGTTTAAGGTTACATCCTGGGATCTTTTCCACTTCCTGAGATATTCTAATTCCTAAATATCTCATATTAGTGATGGTGTGATGATATGTGGTTTCCATATTCCATGCCATGATCTCAGTTTTACTTGGGTTAATCTCATATCCCGAGATCAAACCAAACTCTTCTGCACGTGTGATGATCGTGTTGAAGGCACTGTCAAGATCTGCTGTGAAAATTAGTATATCATCTGCATACAGTGCCACTCTCCTCTCCCATTCTCCTAGTATAAAAGGGATGATGTTATGGTCTCTTAAAACCTGTGCAAAGGGTTCTATATATAGATTAAACAGGAGAGGGGAAATGGGGCAGCCCTGTCGCGTACCCCTGGTGATGGTAAAAGAATCTGTCAGAGCCCCATTGACAAGTAATCTGGCAATCGGAGCCTTATACAATAATTCAATTGCCCGGAAGAAGCCAGCTCCCAAGTTAAACTTTCTCATCACCTCCAAGAGATATGGCCAATAAACCCGATCAAAGGCCTTTGTTGCGTCTAATGTTAATACTGCTAAGGGGAGGGAAAGAGAAGACGCGATGTCAATAGCACCTATTAGGTCGTAAGTAAGGTCTGTTAATTGTCGCCCTTGGATAAAGCCCTTCTGATCTTGATGGATAACATTTTCCACTACACCCCCTAACCTTTTTGAAAGGATGGCGGTGAAGATTTTATAATCAAAATTAAGGAGTGATATGGGGCGATAAGATCCACAGTCAGTAGGAGGTTTTCCTGGTTTTAAAATTAGGACGACTGTCGCTTCGCTCCAAGAACCAGGAGGGTCATCTCCATCCAACAATATGCTATTAAAAAGACTAGATAGCCCAGGGATTATAGATTCTTTAAGAAGTCGTTATAACTCTGCTGGAAGGCCATCAGGCCCTGTCGCCTTACCTTTTTTGGAGTTATTGATTACCATTCTAATTTCGTCCTTAGTGATCGTTATCCAAAGCATCATGCTGTTCCCTCGTGAGACTTGGTAGCCGAATCTTATCAAGCCAATTACATCTTCTCACAGGGTCCTCAATGGTGTCATTGGTATATATTTTCTGGAAAAATTCACGAAAAGCCGCCCCGATGTCTAAGTTAGATGACCGAGGTAAACTTTCTCCTTCCACCACTATCTGCTTGATATGGTTCCGGACCTGATCAGATTTTACTTTCCACGCGAGCAATTTACCAGCACTTTCCCCGAATTCAAAATGGGAAATTTTGCTCGCTTCCCATTAGCGAGAGATTCTGTCTTGGAGAATACTCTCCAGTTGTTTTTTTAGGGAATCTAGTGCTTCCAGATCAGCCTTAGAATTATTTCCTGGTTTGATATTTAATTTTGATTGGACTCTAGCCATATCCTCTTCTAACCCCTTAACAGCATTACTGAAATTCTTTTTCCTAAAGGAGGCACGATTAGTAATACAGCCTCTCCAATAGGCTTTCAAGGTGTCCCAGACAGTCGATATTTTCGCTGAATTCAGATTTAAATTGAGAAACTGAATAGTCTCAAAATTAAGAAATTTTATCTCGTCCTCCTCTAGTAATATAGTGCGATCAAAAGACCACGATCTAGGTTTTTGCTGCTACAGAAGTGTTAAAGAAAAAGCTAATGCAGAATGGTCTGACAAATGGGATGGAAGATATTCAAGAGATTTAATCGTATCCCTTAACGCATAGCTGAACAGAGCATAATCAATTCTAGATTTATGATGGTATTTTAGATTGATGAACAACACCCCAGGTTGGTCTCCTGCACCCTCTCTCCAGACATCTGAGAGGCCGATCTGTCTCATAATGCTTAATAGGGTAAAGCGTGATTTGGAGGGAACCCCAGCTCGTGACTTAAGCGATTTATCTAATCCAGGATGTAGCACAATATTAAAGTCACCCATCCAAATAATGGGATCAGGAAAATCAAGCAGATGAGTACTAATTGTATCTAAAAAGGAAGGATCATCTTGATTAGGTCCATAATAGACTACCAAGGTGAAAAGCGAATCCGACAGTGATGTTTTTAGTATAAGCCATCTTCCACTGAAATCTTCCCTACATTCTAGTACCTGTGCCTTTGCTTGTTTTTTAAAAAGAACCATCACCCCTCTAATATTGGCCGTCTGATCTGTGCAGACAAAGACATCGACCCATCTCTGTTTAATTAAAATTTCAGATGTCTCTGCTTTTTGCAGATGTGATTCCTGGATTGCGATGACCTGCGCAGGTGAATCCTTTAAATATTGTAAAATTCTAGCTCTTCTATTCCTAGTACGCAACCCATTCACATTCCAGGACAGAAAGTGGATTAATGCCATACTAAGATTCTTATTTCAAACTTTAATGCCATCCCACCGGCCCGACAACCTTTTGATTTTAATAAGCTTTCAGAGACAACGAATAGGTTCTGCATAAACTGCAAAAGGAAGTTAAACCCGAAAAAATAACATTGGGGTAACAAAAAATGAGGACTTTCTATACTTTTACCCTTCCCAAACCCTCCCCCCCCCTCCCATGGGAAACCCCACCCTTATTTCTATGGCCTGATGTAAGGCCATATTTACATCTCATTGCTTCTGCTGATCTCCCCCCCTATCCTACTACTAAAGGGTTAAAGTCTACAGAAAAAAAAAAATAAGTGTCCAATGCAAGAAGAAAAAAAAAAAAAAACAGACGAACCCGAGTAATGTGCTACCATTGGTTGAGAGAGTTAGTTAAGAACCCCATTAGAAATTATTATATTATATATATTTTTTTCTTTTTTTCCCTCTCCTCTCCTCTCTCTTTTCTTTTTTTTCTTTTTTTCTTTCCTCTCTTTTTTTCCTCCTTTTTCCTCCTTTTTCCTCTCCCTTCTCTCTTCTTTTTTTTTTCCCTTTTCTTTCCCCCCCCTTCCCCCTTTCTCCTCTTTCTTTTCCCTTCTCCTTTTCACATTGTTTAATCTTTATTACTAACTTGTATATAAGCATCTCTTTCTCTTCTTTTACCTTCCTGAAAGTGAGGGGGAAGAGGGGGCATACACTAGTAAATTCGAAATTCCTAAGATGGTTCCGTTCAGTCTTTCTCACTTCTGCTTAAGGACTCTAATAGCTCGTCAGCCTCATATGGAGATCTAATGTTAAACATTTTGTTGTTATGCATAATCTTCAGGAAGGCGGGAAATCTCATCTGCACTGTGGCACCCAATGCCCTGAACTTGTCCATTCTCTGTCCCAGTTCCCACTGGCGCTCCAAAGTTACTTTAGATAAATCCGAGCGCACCTCATATGAGAAATCTGGTCCCTTTCATGACTTTGCCTTAAGCGCCAAGTTCAGAATCTTCTCCTTTAGCGCATAGGTGAGGAAGTTTATAAGGATTTTCCTCGGTTTCACTCTCCCGGGGTTCAATCAAAATGGATCCCTATGAATCCTCTGGATATCTTTTCCAAGGAACTCCAGTGATTTTTCCAGATTGAGAGAGTCCTTAAGCATAGCCACAATATACACCTTTAAATCACTCCCCTCCTTCCCCTCCGGGATCTTTAAGAGGCGTAGGTTATTCCTTTGTGAATTATTTTCAAGTGACTCCACTCTCTCCCTCAGGACATCTCCGTCTCTACGTAGGGCCTGAATTTTCTCCTCAGCAACCCCAAGATTAGCCTTAAAATACTCAACAGAGCCCTCCAGATTATCAGTCCTCGCATTCAGGAAATCTACTTTCTTTTCTAAGGCATCACATGCAGCTCTTATCTCGGCCTGATTCTCTGAGGAAACAGCAAAACCTTGTTTAATGTCATTTTTTAATGACATGAAGAGGGCCTCAATTGAGTGAGTCTCCACTCCTACCCCTCCTCCCTTCTCACAGTCGGTCAGAGTTACAGCCTGGATTGCAACCTGATCTTGTGCCGCTTCCGAAGAAACAATAATGGGCGCGACATCAGCAGGGATAGAAATCATACTATTTGGAGCTGCAGGTGATGATGCCACAGAATATGTCATAGGGGGAATAGCCTGAATCAGTGTAGAGTCTATGATATTAGTGGCTTCTAAAGCATTAAAGGTGGCAGAAGAAACAGAAGTAGACATAGTAGATAGAATGGGAATATCAGATGTACTGGATGCCCCCCTATTAGAACTAGGAAAGGTAGGAGGATTCTCCGTCGTGGAGGATAAGAAGGGCAAGACTCTTAGGTCCCCCCCCAAGGTGGGAGTACAACACAACTCAAGGGGGGCCTCTTGGCTTGTGATATTTAATATCTGGGGCTGAACCCTAAAAAAGGAGCGAAGAGAAGGGGTAACTTTTACGGTAGTGGATTTAGTAGAGGCCTTAGCAGAGCTTTTCTTGCTTGTCTCTACTCTCCTCCCCTTCACAGAAATGTTCTGAAGATTCTGAGGTATATACTCCACCTGAGACAGAACGATTTGCTGCCCCCTTTTCTTGCCCGATTCTGGTATAGCGAGGGAGATCTTCTGAACCCCTGCCTCCTCTTCTAGATCCCAGGAAACACAGTCCAGCGACCTCTCCTGGGTATTCACCTCTCTCTTTTCCTTCCTTTTGCCCCCTGCTCTGCATATACTTTGCTGTGTCTTTTTCAGGGTAATTTCAGTCCGACCAGCTTTCTTCGCCTGAGTAGAGAAACATAAACTAGAACTCTCTAATGGAGGACTAAGAAGTTTCTTACCGGCCACGGTATCATGCCCCTGGTCTTCGTTATCGTCCACCTTGGACGTAGCAGAGACAGCAACCTTACCGTCTTTAGATTCCTTAGCGCCGCTCTGCAAGAGGTAAGCTCCGATCCCCCTTGTGCTGACGCTGCCTGAGTTCTCCCGGAGGAGACCGTGAGGCGCCGCCCTGCGACCGCGTCGCAGCTCCAGGGCGGCTCTGTCCCAGCGCGGCAGAAACAGGGGGCAGGAGAGACCGGGACTCATCCAGGGAGCCTCTCCAAAACTCAACGTAGGTAGATGTCGTCTATTCTCCCGCTGAATCTTCTCTTAACCCGATGATGGCAGCATATGTTTTCGCTCCGTAGGATAGGGAAGAACGCAGAGCAGGGACGTGCGCTACCGCTCAGCTAGCGGGCGCCATGTTTCCTCTATGGGATTTTAAAAATATCCCATGCCACACTGGTTCTTTTTTGTGGAGGCGCCTCTTCTTCCAAATCTTCAGTTTCCACCTCCTCCACTTACCGGTCCTGCTGTTGTTCCTGCTGACCCCTATCTCCTTCCTGTGTTACCATTTCTGGAAGCAAAATAGTCAAAAACTCTGCAGAGCAGATAGATCAACTTGCTCAGATTAAAGTTCTATGAATGAAGGTTCAAGAAGGAGGAGTGGGTGTATTCTTCCTATTCATTTTGCTGAAAAGTATATTATCGAATGATACCTTGCTTTCCCAGTCATGTGATATTTGCGGTGAGCAACATATTCGCCGTTACCACGAGGAAGCGGAAAATCAAAATACAAGTTTAAAGGAATTATCTTTAAAAATAGAAAGAAAAGCAGAATTTTCAATACCATAATAGTGAACAGCTATACTAAAAATGGTTCACAATATCTCTATATATATGTTTTAGGGTTGTTGAAAAACATGTAGTATGCATGATTTCCGACGTCATTACGACTTACACTGTCACTGCGAAAATGAGAAACGCCAAATAAAAACGATTTTGTTAAAAAATTACTATAGTTGCACATGTTGAAACAAGAGAGCAGTAAACAACTAGTGTCAAATATCAATTATAATAGGTCTATATATGTCTTTAAAGGAAGATCCTAGACTCCCACCCCAAGGGCTCACAAGACATGATTAGAGGGAGGCACTGGATTTCAACTCTCACCGACTGCAAGTTTGGGAAAGCAGCTCCCCCTCTCCACCCCCCATATCAGGAGGAAAGATTAGGGAAGGAGTGCAGGGGTATGGAAGACCCCCTGCCTGCACCTTGTTTAGGAACTGAAAGAATGCTGCTTGTGAGGACCCGAACTGCTTAAATCAACATCACAAAAGGTGAATTCACCACACTGCTCACTTATTGCACACTCAGCCTCTTTTACGGAAAATGAGCAGATTGTATCAAATGGGCACGATGAGAGACCTGTCTCCTTTCTGTTTGCATTTAATGAACATTTTATTGGTCATGTTGTGAAACGAGCTGGAGAAGTTCATTTTATCGTCCTTTTTTACTAGGACAAAATCAATATTTGTGGTGCCTGGTTGTAGGTGATCTAAGATGTAATTATGCGAGCTCCGGTGTCCCTCCTAGCTGTTCATTTGTGCGCTGGCTGACAGTCCAGAGACAACTGAGGTGAACATCTCTTTAAAACAACACTTGTTTCACTCCTCCAGGCATCCTCTCCCGGTGCAGCACGCTATCCTACTGTGCGCTTTTTCTCCATTCCTGCCACTTGCTGATCTTTCTATACATACATGATGATCTCTGAGTCACACTGCACTGCTTCACCTCACCCCAAAATGTACCCCAGGAAGCTTTTATGTTCACTCTTTTTTCTGTGTATAGTCTGGCCGCACCAATGCACCTGTTTAGGCACTATATTAACATGCTTTTCTTGAAAATCGTTCTTTTTGCACATACACTGTCTGATGTCGTCAGGCATCAGCTGAGATGCCAGTCTGTAATGTCAGTGACAGTTGTGCTTCAGATGAAAAGTGGTCGACCTTGGTGCAAGAAGACATTGCCTCAGATCCTAATTTTTCCTGTGCAAATTATTATTTCTTTGCACTTGACGTTGCAAAATTCGGAGAGCTTAATGGCTGCGGATACCCACGTTAAATAATAAACTCAGCTTTGTCAACTTGCGTAAAGTGCTCCAAAGTAGTCTAAACAGGGTGTGCTGGTGCATTATTAAAGATGCACAAACTCCAATGCAGGAGGGCATGTTAATATGTCACACACCTCTTTCAAACGCGCTATGATGTAGAGCAGGTAAACTGTCAGAACACATTTACAAAAGCTCAACGTTTTTGGTATGTAAACCCATCTAGTATCTTCTTTCCACCCTCGGGTACAGTTTAAGGAGAAGCGGGGAAGGTTTTTGTTGCTTTAGCGCTGGTTGTTGATGGGACGAGTCTTGGCTCATTGTTCGTGTTTTAATTAGCGCCTGTAGTGTCTAAGCACTGCAGTAGGCACCATTACCATTTTGCAGCCCAATAGCCATCCATTTATCAACCACTGAAAGATGAAAGGCTGTGGCAGAGCTTAGACACAGCAGCATATAAATTACACAGAGAATGCAGCAGAATGCCTCTTAGCCCACTGAGCTGTAGTCACTGTGGATCAAAGCATGGACAGTTCTTGTGTCACTTTCATGCACAATGCAAACGAACAATGCTAGGGGTTGTTTGTTTACAGTGGAAATGCTTCTCTTGGCACCCTGCTCTGGGCACTGTAAATAAAGGGGGGTAATGTTACCAGACACAAAAAGGAGAATCTCTTTGATAAAGATTATATAACTATACAGCTAAAAGGAACTTCCTCTGCCGAATTTCACAATTCGGTCAGATGTCAGTTCTCACAACAGAAACGAAAGTTGTGCATGGATTGTGCTCCTGTGGGTACTACTTGTGCCAGGACAGACATTTCAATGACCCATTTTTTAATTTTATTAATTTTAACTCTGTACAGCACCTGCACAAACCACACTGCTTCTAAGTCCTTATATGGAATATTCATCTTAAAAAATAATGTGAGCCATCTTGCTCACGGATGCTCTTTTTGCCGACCTCAGTATGATGAAGAGCTGAGCTGCACCTACTGATTCACACATCTCAGGGGGTAGAGATCACAACCTGCTGAGATTTCTTATGTCGCACTGAAACAGAGAGCAGAAACTTGGAGCCTGAGTCAGCTCTGCCCAGAGGTGTAGCTTCTATTGGTACAGCAGGTGCAGTGGCTCCGGAGGCCATTTAACCTTGATAATTGCTGCATTTTGCTATCACAACAATAGTGTGTGCTGCCATTTTCCTTTCCCAAACCCCATGATATCCTTGTGCCCAATTCCTTTTTTAGCATGCACCCACTCACAGACCCACTCATACACCCACTCACAGACCCACTTAGAGACTCACGCACCCATTCACAGATCCATTCAGGCACTCATGCACCCACTCACAGACCCATTGAGAGAGTCACACACACTCACAGACCCACTCAGAGACTCACACACCCATGCACAGACCAACTGAGACACTCATGCACTGAGAAACAGATGTGTTCAGAGACTCAAGCACCCACTCACAGATCCTCAATTAGACTCAAGCGCACACTCACAGAGCCAGTCACCCACTTATAAACCTACTTAGAGAATAATGTACCACATACAGACCAACTCAGACACTAATTCACCCACTTACTGACCCATTCAGACATTCATGTTCCCATTTACAGACCCACTCAAAGACTCATGCACCCACTCACTGACCGATTCAGAGACTCATGCATCCACTGACTGACCCACTCAGACACTCACCCATCCACTCACATACCCACTCAGAGACCCACACACCCACTCAAACCCACTCAGACACTCATCTTCCATTCACAGAACCACTCAGAGAATCATGCACACACTCACAGACCCACTCAGAGACTCGTGTATCCACCTACAGACCTACTCAGACAGTCACTCACCTACTCGCAGAGATACTCAGAGACTCACACACCCATTCACAGACCATCTCAGATACTCTTGCACCCACTCACATACTCATGTTCCCAGTCTCAGACACACTCAGATACTCATGTACCCATTCACAGATTCACTCACATACTCACAAACCTACTCTCAGACCCACTCAGAGACTCATGCACCCACTCACAGACCCACTCAGAGACTCATGCACACACTCTTAGACCCACTCATACAATCATGCACCTACTCACAGACCCACTCATACACTCATACACCCAATCACAGACCTACTCAAACACTCACAGAGTGACTCATAGGCCCATACAGCCACTCACACCCACAAAACCACTAATACACACATAGACCAACACATATACTGATTCTGCACCTTATACAGCAACTCACACACACTGTCAAAGGTTACTGGTTACAATTGAAAAAAACCTTAGAAATCCACATAAAAAACAAATGTTACAGCGGCGATATCATTAAAAAATAGAATTATAAAAATCTTAGACATTCACTGAAAAGAATGAAGGTTACAGTATGTTATAGTGAGGCTCAGATTTCACAGGTACAAAACTAGTGAAATTCAAAAGTCATAGTTAGCTGGGCAAACTATAACTTATGCCCTCACAATCCACTGCTTATGACCTCACATATTACATCACTCATTACATTGTCAGTGATATCACTGATGACATCACTGATGACAGTTCAAATGACATCACTCATTAAATCACTGATGACATCATCCACAGAATCACTGATGCACCCACTCCCATCCTCATAGAACCTTTCATAAACCCACTCCCATGCAACCATCCACAAACCCATTCACAGACTCCTACCAGTACTTACACACCCACTCACTTATTCATAGATCAGCACACACACATCCACTCACTCACCCATACAGCCACTCATACACCCACTCAGTCACTAATACAGCCACTGACATATCCACTTATACACCCACTCATATACTGAGGCAGTCACCATAGAGCTACTCACACACCTAGTCACTCACCCATACAGTCAATCACACAGCTACGTACTCACCCATACAGATACACACACACTCACGTACTCATACAGATATTAACATTTAATTACTCACCTATACAGTCACTGACACAAGCACAAACTCACTCATACAGCCACTGTCACATTCACTCACTCACACATGAAGTCACTCATATACCTCATCACTCACCTGTAAAGCCTTTCACATACCCAGTTACCCATATACCACTGACACATACACTTACTCACCCACTTGGCCACACACACACACTTATTCAACCATAAAGTCCCTTACACATGCACTCGAGAACCCATACAGCTACTGAATCACCCACTCACTCATCCATACAGACAGTCATACACACCCTCACCCATCCACACAGATACTCAGACATCCATACAGGTACTCAGACAACCAATCACTCCCCAATAGAGCCACTTATGTACCCACTCACATATCCATACAGCCACTTAGACACCAACTGACAGACTCATACAGACTTTAACACAACTAGTCACTCACCCATACATTCACTGATACACCTAATCACTCACTTATACAATCAGTCATGCACTCACTGAATCATCCATACAAGTACGCATACACCCACTGATTCACCAATACACCTTGGTATATATATTTAACACTCAAAAACCTTTTTAAATCACTCAGAGTCACTGGATGATGTTATCAGTGATGTTATCAATCATTTCATTTGAGCTGTCGTCAGTGATGTAATCAGCGATGCCACTGACCATGTCATGAGTGATGTAATATGTGAGGCCATAAGCAGTGCGCAAGTTATAATTAGCTTAGATAGCTATAACTGTGGAATTTCACTATTTTTTTATGAGTGAAACCTGTGCCTAACTATAACGTCCCTATAACCTTTGTTTTTTTCAATTAATAATATATATATATATTTAGATTCAGAAACAGATATATATATATATATATATATATATATATATATATATATATATATATATATATATATATATATATTGCAAAATCCAAAGTTAAGTACGCTCTCAGGCAAGAAACCACACTTTCAGTAGTGAATGCGACTAGATTTCTTCCACAACGCGTTTCAACTGCATCCGCAGCCTTGATCACGTGAATATGGTGCACAAGCCCAAAACAAGCACTATGTATCAGCGGACATCGCGTCATGGGTACAAAACATAGAGATAGGACAATACTGTTCGTTGGCGGCCATATTAAAGTTCCAACTAATGCTAATGATCCATTTCATTTTGCAAAGAAAGCCAAAAGTGTTTGCCATAGTCAATACATTTGTCATAAACATCATGTGAAAAGGCCAAAACTGGATACTTTATATATTCTGTATAGTACATCTTGAAAATAAGTAAGAAAGAAAGTGTCCATCATTGCGTCATCATTACAGACATAAGAATTGAAAGCAGTAGGACACTGTTCTTCGAAATTAGGCAGCCATATTGGAATAACCAACCGCTACCTACTACTCGTTGTCTGAAATCAACATAATCCAATGAGATAAGAAAGGAAATGTTATAGTAAGTGCATTTATCGTAACAAACATTGCACCGACATAGAGAAGACCAACCTTGATAGCTAGTATTCTCGGTATAATGCCTCATACACATTAGTGTGAAACGACATGAAAATAAGAAGTAGAGCGCTTCACAGAAATGGAACATAGAGAAAGAATAAATGGCAAAGTGCTCATATCTGCGCAACCGTTAGTAACATTAAGGTACTGATCACCCTGAACATGGTCGGGAGCGCTGAGGAGAAAAAGTAGCTGTGACTTAATATCTAAGCATCCGCTTATATCACAATACAGCGAGCCAATGATGAATCATTGCATATGTTTGAAGAAATCCAGTAACTGCTTGTTATGGAAAAATAAACATCATAGTGATGGTTGCAAAGTCTTCACAGCGTACATTCTCACTTAATTCCTCTCACTACTGTGATTTGCAATTAAGATACCAAAATAAGCAGTGCTGTGCCTAATGCACACTTAGTAATCTGTACGGTATCACTTGTTTACACATATACTCCATATTGGTTCAAAAGGACTGTACAATACTATCTCATCCACCAGATAAAGGTCTTCAAAATTAGATTAGAAAGGCCAGATTCATCTTGATGCCCTCTATTAAAGTTGCCAATAATACCAGTCCGCGATAACATCGTGCACACCAGTATCTCTAGTGATATCAAAAAGTGATGTTGAAGAAAAGGTTAGGCAACCCGTGTAGTGAGTAGGTACCTTCCTTCTCTCCTGCAAAAGAAACAAAATAAGTAAAGTTAAAAATAGAGTAAAAGAATTAAAAACAGTTTCTAATGCACTTATTACATAGGGGAGGAGGCTCCTCCGT
Organism: Triturus cristatus; assembly: GCF_964204655.1. Classification (NCBI taxonomy): domain Eukaryota; kingdom Metazoa; phylum Chordata; class Amphibia; order Caudata; family Salamandridae; genus Triturus; species Triturus cristatus. The sequence continues at coordinate 1,455,910,122 of NC_140589.1, read as the reverse complement.
ATATCAACTCACATTAGGTCAAATAGCAAACACATGGAATCCGAAAAATCATCAGAGAGACAGAGTAGAAGAAATTTCATGGAAAAAGAAGCAAGAGAATAGATCTACTCCGTTTTAAGATATATCGAAAGTTCTTCATCCTGGTTCATACCCCCAGGGGCCCTAGTCTGTAGGTCCACAATGTACTTGGACTCTTTTTGTCTAAGTCTAAGTGTTCTGTTCCCCCCTCTATGATCCATCCGGATCTGTTCCAAAATAAAATATTTTAGTAGAGAGGAATTGGAAAAGTGTTTTTCTTGATAGTGTCATGCTACCGGATATTTAGGGTCTTTATTGGTAATAGCTCGTTTGTGTTCAAGTATTCTCTTTTTTGCCATGAGAGTGGTACTGCCAATGAAGTACAACCCACAGGGACACTCTATGGCATATATCACAAACGTAGTGCTGCATGTCAAAAATTGGGTAATTTCTCTCTGACTCAAACCGCATGTATATTTCTTGCGGAAAGTACTAGCAGAACACGCTTTGCAGTATCCACAAGGGAAAAATCCTTTGAGATTCTGCATACCTCTATCTTGTACCTGAGTAATGTCACTATGCACAAGAAGATCTCTCAGGTTCCTTCCCCGCCTATAGGTAATGTTGGGTCTTTCCCTGATGGTATGGCCTATACATCCATCATTTTTAAGTGTGTTCCAATTTTGTGACAGAATGCGCTTGATACTGTCTGATTCAGAATTAAATGTTAGGATCATCCTGGTATCAACATCCATAGTTTCTTCTAAGTTGGATGTTTTCTCCTTCAGAGTGTCCTTCCTATCGATACCCTCTGCTCTATTGATAGCTTTCTTGAGGACCCACGTGGGATATCCCCTGAGCTTAAATCTCTCAATCATCTCAGCACTCTCTTTGCCATAGGCATCCTCGCTACTGCAGTTCCTTTTTGCCCTCAGCAGTTCCCCATAAGGGATACTCCATTTAAGAGTATCTGGGTGACTGCTGAGGGCATGTAGGATGCTGTTTCCTGCAGTAGTCTTATGAAACAGGGAAGTATGTATTTGATTTTGTCTGATCTCCACTTTGACATCCAAGTATTCAACCTTACTATCGCTGATATTACCCGTTAGATGTATATTGCAATCGTTCTTGTTCAATTCATCTATGAATTCTCGGGCCTCTGTGCAACTTCCTTTCCATATGATGAACAAGTCATCAATGTACCTGAGCCAAAGTTCTATCTTGCTCAGGTTCTTGATGGTGATAACGCCGGAGAATATTTCCTCCTCCCAGAGGCCCACGAACAGATTCACAAAACTTGGGGCAAGACAGGAACCCATCGCAGTTCCGACCAGCTGTTTGTAGAGAGTGCCATCAAAAACAAAGATATTATTGGTGAGGCAAAATTCTGTCATCTCAATGATCATATGATTATGTTCCCAATATTTGATATTTCTTTGTTTAAGAAAATGTGTACAGGCTGCCAAACCTTGCTGATGATCAACAATAGTGTACAAAGACTGTACATCTAATGTAATTAAGAGAAAACCACTTTCCCATTTAATGGCTTAAAGCCAATTTCCACACAAAAAAAAGGGGGGCAGGGTAGAAACACTCGACCCCCTAAGCCTCTTAGGGGAGGTCCATCTGGGACACTGCAGGGCCCCAAAAAAGCATTTTAAAAATATATTTCAGCAGGATCTGCGGATCTGGACAAAAATTATAAAAAAACAAAGCGTGGGCGCCTGCACTTTGTTTATTATCGGCCCCCAGGTGGGCCAATTCCCGAGTCATTATAAAAATATGTAGTGGGGTCGAACTGACCCCCCCTCCTGGGGCTTATTAATGCCCTAAGAACCACCAACTCCCCAGGGATTCTTTACTAATTCTTTACTAATTAATGCTGGAGATCCTTGTATGTATGTATCCATTGTACGTTCTTTGCTCTTAGGTCCTGTAAGAAAATTCTCCCGCTCTTACCTGTAGAGTGTCACCAAACAGTCATTACAGCACTTACTATGTCTAGGCTGGATTATTATAACAGCCTGTATCTCAATATCCAGGAAGGAATAATGAATAGGTTGCAACTCCTGCAGAATTAGGTTAGTATCAGGTATCCCTAAATATGCATCACTCTCTAAGGAGATACGGAGGCTTCATTGGATGCCAGTTAGAAAGCGTACCCAGTTTAAGGCTTTGCATCTGGTTCACAAGGCGATTCATGGAACAGGGTCAGCTTACTTAAAAGAGCGGCTATTTTGGTATACTCCTACTAGATCACTACGCTCATCTGCAGCTAAGCAGGTCTATGTGCCTTTGGTAAAAAAGGCCTCCTGGGGTGGAAGAAGCTTTGCAGTGAATGTAGCCAAAGCCTGGAATAATGTTCCATTACACCTCAGAGGGTTGACTGACCTGTTGGCTTTTCGCAAAGCTTTGAAAACCTGGTTGTTTACAGAATAATTTTACTTCAGTGTTGAGCCTTGGGTAGATTTCACACAGCGCCAGGACACCCTTGTGTAACAGTAGAACTTAATAAATGTTATAAATATATAAATAAATAAAATAAATATGGCCTCCCCCACTGCCCCGGGTACTGCCACCACCCTGGGGCTTTTTTTTACAAGAATGCAGAGGGGCCATGCAGGGATTTGTGGATCCCACCAAAATGTAAAAAATGCTCTTGCTTGCTGGAAGCAGAGCAGAATTGCTTTCACACAGAGGGCGCTGCCTCTCCTTCAGCTTCCTGCATGTGAAAGCAATGTTGGCTACCGCAGGAGAAGGGGAGCCAGCAGGGGCCTTCAGGCTTCCCTTGCAATGCCCAACGAAAGTCACTGGGTGTCCTGGGTGGGACCAGGGCACCTGAAATGAAGGCGATGGGGTCACCGGGACCGAATTCAGCTTGGGAGGGATGGCTCCCCTCCCCTACTCTAAAAAAATGTAAAAAATAAAAATGCCTGGCCCTGGGGGATGGGGATCCCTGAAGCTAAAATTGGCTTGGTAGCTAGGCTGCATGGTACCACTTCCATTCTCAAAAAGCAAGTCACCAGAGGCCACACCCTCTTTCACCACCACTCTGCAAACGTGCATCTTGGTGTACTACTAGTTGAAGGGTGAAGTCCCCTTGACTTCTGAGGGTCCTTGGGGGCCAACTACCCCACCTGTTACTTCCAGTAAGTCCCACACAGCGGGATTGCTGAGAGGTCATCAGAGGCCCGCCCCCTTTTTCCACCAAACTGCAAACACTCCTGCTGGCACACTATTCATTGGGGGAGGAAATCCCCTTGGTTGGTCAGGGTCCTTGGGGGTCAGGAACCCCTCCTGTTACCTCCAGTAATTTCCACACAGTGGGATTGCTGAAATGTCTTCAGAGGCCATGCCCCCTTTCTCTACCACTCTAAACGTGCCTCCTGGCACACTACTGGTTGGGGGATGAAGTCCCCTTGGATGCTGATGGACCTTAGGGGCCAAGAACCCCCCCTGTTACCCTATTAAGTTCCACTTAGCGGAATTCCTGAGAGCTGGCCGGAGGCCCCACTCCCTTTCCTCACCACTTTGCAAACACGACTGCTAGTTGAAAAAGCTTAGAAATTCAATTAAAAAACAAAGGTTACAGGGACGTCATAGATAGGCTCAGCTTTCACTTGTTCAAAAATATAGAAAATCAGACAGTATTGTTACATGAGCTAACTATAACTTACACCCCTGATATACACTGCTCATGACCTTACATATTACTTCACTCATGCCATGGTCAGTGACATCACTGATGACATCTCAAATGTCATCACTGATGACATCATCCACAGAACCACTCACAAATCTACTCACACCCCCAAACAACCTCTTGTATACTCACTCACACACCCACACAACCCCTTACATACTCATTCACAGACCCATACCAATCTTCACAATCCCACTCACTCCTCCATAGAGCTAATCACACAACCCCCACTTACTAATACAGCCACTCACACAACCATTCACCCACCTCTACAGCCACTCACCCATACAGGCTCACACTTAAATACAGCTATTCACACACTCCCTCAGCCACCCATACAGCCTCTTAACACAGCCACTCACTAACCCATACAAGCACTCACACACTCACTCACATATCAATACATCTACTTAAATACCCATTCACACATTCATACAAGCACTCACACGTCTGCTTTCTCACCCATACAACCATTCACACAGACACTCACTCTCAAAAACAGCCACTCACACACAAACTCACCTAACCAAACACCCACTCAAACAGCCACTCACTCACTCATATAGCCACTTACATGCCTAGTCACTCACTCACACAGCCATTCAGATACCCTCTCACTCACCCATACAGTCACAGCACACCCACTTACCCATCCATTGAGCCACTCACACTGCTACTCACTCACTCACCCATACAGCCACTAACACACCCACTCACTCACCAATACAGCCACTCACACAGCAACTTACTCACCCATACAGCCACTCACACATCCATACACACAAGGATCAGTAGCAGCTCCTGGAGGGAGTGATGCAGGGCAGTGGGGTGGGGCAGGGGAAGGACAGGGCAATTAGTAAACTCCAGCATATGGCTGAACCAAGGTAAGTACATAAATAAATAAATAAAATGAATTACATTGCGCACACTTTAATGCCAAATGGTGATGCAGTGTGCGCAATGTCATTCGTTTTATTTATTTATTTATTTACTTACCTCCATTCAGCAGTATGCAGGAGTTTACTACCCCCCACCCTGCCCCTCCCACGTCCCACCGCCCCACAGCACTCCCTCCAGGAGCCGCTACTGACAAGGATACATACAGCCACTCAATGATTGTATTTGCTGCCTTCCACACTGTCAGAGGGTGCAAAGTTGAAAATGCTGCCATTAATGGTTGCTCTATGTGAGAATGATGTGCCAGCCTTATGCTTAGTTTTTACATTTCCTGACAGCATTGTAGCTATCTGATAAGACCAAAAAATAATATTTGATCAACAAACTCAACTCATATATGTGAATTACATTTAATTTGGAAAAAATGATTGAAAAGGTATATGTTGTAAGACAGTATCAAATATGTTTTAGAAAATATTGGAACTATATGAGGTAATATATGGGTGGTTTTGTGAGTGGCTTTGTATGTTTAATAACAGATGAGTAAGATGTTTAGGAGTGTATGAGAATGTGACAGTTTGCCTGATTTGCAGACTAGGGGCCAGATGTACGACTGTTTTTTGCAGTTGCAAGAGGGTATTCAACCCTTTTGCAACTGCAAAAAACGGTGATGGTATGCACCAATGCTATTTTGCAAGTCACAGAATAGCGTTTGCGACTGGCTGTTAGGAAGGGGCATTCCAAGGGCGCCCCTTCCTAAAAGCGAATCCCCAGGGGACCCCCTCCCCTTTGTGAATGGGTGTGAAAATGTTTTTTAAGAGCAGGCAGTGGTCCCGGGGACCACTGCCTGCCCGTAAAAAATGAAACTGAAAAGTGTAATTCTTCTTTTTTTAAATGCATCCCGTTTTCCTTTAAGGGCTGCATTTAAAGAAAATAAACTTCTTTATGTAAAAAACAGTCCCAGACATGGTGGTCAGCTGACCCCAGCAAGCCACCCTCCCTGGGAGTGCTAGCCATTCCCAATGGGGTCACAAATCGCACTAGCCTCATGAATACCGTTGAGGTATGCAATTTGGGACCCCATTGGGAATCGCTAACAGTGTCTGTGACACTGTTGTACGTTGCATTTTGCGAGTCGCAAAACAAAAGCGTTGTACATCTGGCCCTAGGTGTGTGAGAAGTTGGTCACAGTCTGTTGCATTAAAATAATATTTTGTACATTTGCTGCTTACTACATGGTGTAATTGGTAGGAAAGAAACTGTAGATTGGGAGTTAAACTTTTAGTTAGCAAGACATTAGAAGATGTGCAAATATGTATAGGTGTATTTGTGATGTGCTGTTCTCAACAAGTGTTTTTCTTTGAAATCTGGGTGCTGTAGTTCTGTTACACTGGTTTGTCAGACAGTTACAGAAGCACATATACAGTCAATCACTTACCCACAAACTACTTGTGCATGATGCAGATTCAAATATAGATGTAGTCACATATATATTGCTCTCTTTTCTGTAACACCGGCACCGGGGTTTTTTTTATAGCCACTTACATAGATATTTAGAGAGTCTAAGAAATACTAAAATAGACAGTCACAAACTGGCACATTTACGTAAGCGTCTCATGGCACTGCTACAGATGTACTCCTACAATTTCCAAGATATGTTGCCAAGTACTAACATAACTTTCTCATTCATGTAGAGAAATACCCTTTCAAACATGGATGATGCTTTGTAGTACAGGTCCTGTGTGTGCAATTTCACTTGCAGCTTGAATAGCCATTTAAAAGCTGTTTTTCAAGCCTTAAATCCAAGTTTCAGTATGGACAGGTCACATGTGTACAGCATGCTGGTTTTGTGCTTAAAAAATGATAGATGTTCTTTTAAGTTCGCTAAGTTACTTGTGCACTTGCTTCCCATTATGCCAAGTACTATATAGAGCATGCCATCCCTAAAGCAAATTACATACATGTTCAGAAAAACATAAAACCTCTGTTTTAGCTATTGAGACAGCTAAAGAGGCGCATATAGATTCAGTAAATCATCAGAAACTATTAATACATGCAGCAGGCTAAAGGCAGTTGCAGTCACACCTACTTAGCTCTGTATTGTCTTTCACGGGCACTGCAGTAATTCTGCAGAAACTTACATACACATTTAGACATCCATAAAGATATTATAGCAGACAGTTATATAAAAGCACAATTACTTTAACATTTCATGGCACTGACTGAGGTCTACTTCTACACTCTCTCAGATATGTAGGCAAGTACTGACACAATCTTCTCAAACATGCAGAGAAATAGTATTTCAAAATGGGTGATGGCTACTAGTGCAGACCCTGTCTGCGCACTGTCACTGCAAGCTTCACTTGGCATGTCACCGGGGTTTTCAAAGTGTCAAACCTATATTTTAGTGCACATAACATACTTCTAAGATATGCTGTACGTATACCATTAAGGATGCTGTTTTGTGCTTAAGAGATTGACAGATTTCCTTTTGAGTTGAATAAGTTACTTGAGCACTTGTAGGCCCCTATGCAAATTACTATATAGAGTACACACCCCTAAAGCAACTGATATACAAGTTCACAAAAGCATAGACCCTCTCTGCAACCTAATCAGACAGCTACAGAAGCACACATACATTCAGTCACTTACTAAAATTTACTTATGCCTGCAGCAGACTCAAAGGAAGTTGCATTCACATGTTCATAGCTTTCTATTCCCTTACAGAGGCAATGAAGCATTTCTGCAACCACTTACATACACATTTAGACAGCCACAGAGCTACTAAAACACACGGTCACATACCAGCATATTTACTTAAATATCTTATGGCACACATACAGATGTACTGCTACATTCACTTACATATGTAGGAATGTACTGACACAGCCTTCTGAACCACGCAGAGAAATAGTTTGTGAAACATGGGCAATGGCTCCTAATGCAGACCCAGTCTGTGTATTCTTACTCCAAGCTTTACTTGGCATGTTATAGGCTTTTCTCAAGTATCAATCCCACGTTCTAGTGCACATAATACACTTCTAAGATATGCTGTAGATATGCACTAAAGGATGGTGTTTTGTGCTTAAGAGATTGAGAGAGGTCCTTTTGAGTTGAATAAGTTACTTGTGCACTTGCAGGCCTCTATGCTAAGTACTACATATAGTATGCCATTCTAAAACAATTGGCATACATTGCCGGGCCTGCTCCACTCTCGATTGCGTGTGCGCAAGGCAGGAATAAAAGAGGCCGAACAGTGCAGAAGAGCACCTCGCATTCTAGTCGACACGCTTCACACTTACCTGATTTCTTTAGGGGTTGTTTGGATGCTCGTTGGGGTTTATTCATTGAAGCTCAAATTCCTGACCTCTGTTGCTTGTCCAGCGCTGCGGGGACCTTCATGCTGCTTCTGACTGGCTGTTAGGCGTTACCTCATCGAGCTCCACTTCCTGGCCTCTGTTACTTATCATGCACCACCGGGACCTGCACGCTGCTTCTGACAGGCTGTTCAGCTTTCCCTCGTCGGACTACATTTCTGCATCTCAACTTCTCATCTAGCCCTGCAGGGGCCTGTAGGATGGCTTCTGAAATATAAAAAGACAAATCAGTTCACAAAGCATTCATACTCCTTAAGGCAGTAACACTTGAATTGATTTGAATAGTATGTAATGTACTTATCTGATGTAGTCTCCACGGTGTATGGGGATTCTGCTTCCTTGCTAACATTGCTTGGTGGCTGTAAGAAAAAGTATAAATATAAATTAGTCTCCTGATTTTTTAAGGGGTTGATTTTTTATTGTACCTTAGCCCTGCACATTTTTGTGTATTTTTTTCTTTTATTTTTTCTTTAGCCTTATCCATTTTGGGAGAATATGTTTTTTTCCCCTTGTTTTAAAATGGATATGAAAGAGTTGGGCTTTAATTGGATTCCACACAGATCATCTCTTAGTTTAGTTATACCATATACATCCTTAACTGTTCTGTCCCATTGTTCCAAGTATAAAATACCTTATGAATTAATCTTCAGCATAGATATATACAACTGATTCCCTTCACCTTTCACAGGTAGTTATTTGTATTAGTATCACACTAATTGTTTGTAAGCTTTATCTCCAGAATACATTCACGTGGCAATACTTATAACTTTATCTCCACTACAGGAACCACATAAAGACCATTCAATGAGAATATTGATACCTGATGCACATTAGTGACGTGTCACCCTTTTTCTTTCCTTTTTTTGTTTCCCCTCTTCCCCCATTTCTACAGTGTCGGCTTTAATGCTGTTGTGTTTACATGGGTGGGTGTGGGAACTTGAGAACTTGCTTCTGAACTTGCATCTCACTCCTGCAGAAACAACAGGTGAGAGTTATATACATGTTCAAAAAAGCATAAAGCCTGTCTTTCAGTAACAGAGACAGCTACAGATGCACTTATACATTCAGTTACTAACCAGAAACTATTTATGCATGCAACAGACTCAAATGGGGTTGCAATGATACCCGCATAGCTCTCTATTGTCTAACACAGGCACAGAAGTATTTGTGCAGCCACTTACATACACATTTAGGCAGCCATAGAGGTAATATAGCAGGCAGATACATAATAGCACATTTACTTAAACATCTCATGGCACTGATAGAGGTGTACTCCTACACTCTCAGATCTGTAGACAAGAACTGACACAACCTTCTCATCCATGTACAGAAATAGTCCTTCAAACATGGGTGATGGATACTAGTGCAGACTGTGTCTGTGCTCTCTCATTGCAAGCTTCACTTGGCATGTTATAGGTCTTTTTCAAGTGTCAAATCTACTCAAAATCTCATGCACCCAGTCACTGACCCACTCAGACACTCATGCACCCACTTAGACATCTACTCAAACTCTCAGACAGTGATGCACCCACTTAAACATCCAGTGAGACACTTATGCAGGTAGTCCCAGAGCCAATCAGATACACTCACATACACAGTCAAACGCCCACTTATGCACCCTTGCAGTCACTCACACATTTAATTTTCAAAGGTTACAGGTAGGACATAGAACTCAAAAAAACTTAGAAATTCACTGAAACCACTAAAGATTGCAGGGAAGTTATAGTTAGAAAATAGAATATAAAAAACCTTAGAAACTCACTGAAAAAAACAGGTTACAGTGATGTTAAGGTTAGGAAAAAGAATTTAAAAAAACCTTAGAAATTCACTGGAAAGAAAACAAAGGTTACAGAGCCTTTATATTTAGACTCACATTTCACTCATACAAAACCAGTGAAATTCAGCAGTTATAGTTACCTGGGCTAAATATAAATAATGCCCCAAAATGTACTGCTTATGACCTCACATATTGCATCACTCATATCACTATATATATATATATATGTCAGCTTGGCAGCAGACACTCTGTGATTATATTTAGTATTCCCAGAGATAGGAATTCCTCAGATTTTTGGATACTATTAACTTTGCCCCTATTTGATGAATTTCCACAAACCTTTGCAGACCTATTTTTTTATCTGTATTGGTGGAGGATGCAAAGTTTTGCAGAAAATCATAAAGGGGATGCAAAGAAAAAAAGGGGGGAGCCCTTTAACATGTTTTGGCACCAAAGTATTTTCCACAAACTTTGCACTCACATGTTGCAGGAAAATGGCTGAACGGATTTGAATGAAATTTGATAGGAATATAGATGTGGTGTGTATATGTTCCTTTTTGGCAGTAGAGGTAAGTAGGATGAGTATTTTGAAACATAGAAAGTATTTTAACTGAGTAATATCTGTTGTCGCTGTAATTTCACAGTATTTGGCAAAAGTCCCACAGTAGCATCACAGCAAGCAATGACAGGACATTATGTTTATTTGATGATGACTGCCTTTACAAAAGTTAAAGGCAGCCATGTTGTTTTAAGGCTACTTTCCCTTATTCTGGGCTAGGGGCTTAGATATAGGCAAGTTAGGTCATTTTCCCCTAACTATTGCTACTTAATTAATGTAGCAATAGGTAGGGGAAATTATATATAGTTTCTAACATTTAAAAAAAGAAATCACAGATTACAACTATACTACCAAGGAGGTACTGCGGCACTAAAAAATGTAATGAAAAATAATATATGCAAAAAAAATTAAAAAACATTGTAATGCCCTATAGTTCACAAATATAATGTAATACAGTGACGTTTTTAATTTTAAAATATTTCATTCTTTATTAAAAAAAAACAGTGTACAGAGTACTGCAGAAATACAGAGATATTTCTGTGGAACTCCAAAAAAATGAATATAAAGGTACATTTCATTAAGAAAAATGTGGTTCCTAAGCAGTAGTTGGGTACTTTGTAAATTTGTTTCAAAATATATATAAAAATATTAATTCATTTCCCTACCTATTAACACTTTACTAAAGTGGTAAAAGGTAGGAATAATAATAAAAAATACTACTTACCTATAATTAGGGTCTTAACTCAAAACACAGGTAAAGTGTATAAAAAAGAGATATGCCTGCCTTTTTTTGTAAAGGCAGCCATTCGACAATTATATACTGCCTTGTCATCAGCATGTATTGCGATATACTGCGTAGTTACCACGGTATACTGTGGCACAATATATATCTAAAGGGCGGGTGTATTATTGTATTGTGTTATGCTTGTGTTACACATATTCTTGCATGGGACACACAATGCATAAGTCACATTTACAAAGTAATACAACCCCACTGGTGTTGCGTTGCTTGGTAATTCTGAAGAAATGCAAGGCAGCACAAATCACTGTCTTCCGTTAATCAGCCTACCAAATTGTACATTCCTGACAAATGTAATGTACATCCACATGTCACTCCACTCTAAGCCACTACTGTGTACACCAATCCACTGCACGCCACTCCCGACTATGACATTACACTGTACGCCACTCCACTGTATGCTACTCCATTCCATGCATTCCACTCTACACCACACCACTCCACTCTTCTCTACGCTATTCCACTGTATACTACTCCATTCTACACCACGTCACTCCATGCTATTCCATTGTATGCCACTTCAGTGTGCGCTACTCCACTCTACTCTACTGCACACCATTCCACTCTGCGCCACTCCACTTTATGCTATTTCACTCTTTACCACTCCAGTCTAGGCCACCCCACTCATTCTCCATGCTATTCCATTGTAAAGCACTCCACTGTACAGCACTCCACACTATGATATTCCACTCTACGCCACTCCACTCTATTCTGCTCCACTCTATGATAGTCTACTGTATGCAAATACACTTTAAGTCACTGTACTGTATGCTACTACAATCTACACCACTCTGCTGTATGCCACTCCTCTCTACACACCACTCCACTCTATGCTATTCCACTACGCCACTCTACTGTACACTAATACACTCTACACCAATCCACTCTATGCTATTCCTCTCCATGCCACACCAGTGCATGTGACACCACTGTATGCCATTCCAGTGTCCGCTACTCCACTCTATGCTATTCTACTATACACCACTCCACTGTATGCCACTGCACTCTACACTATTCCACTGTAAGACAGTCTACTCTACGTCATTCTACTCTATTCTATTCCACTGTATGCCACTCCAGTGTACTCTACTACACTCTACAACACTCCACTGTATGGGATTCCACTCTATCCCACTCTACTGAACACCATATCATTCTAGGTCACCCCACTATACGCCACTGCTTGGCCACTTCATTGTATGCTACACCACTCTACGCTCTTCCCCTCTATGCTTTTTTACGGTATGCCACTACACTCTATGAGACACCACTCTACAATATTCCACTGTACACCACTCCACTGTATGCCACTCGACTGTAGACCACTCAATTATATGCCACTCGACTGTACACTAATTCACTATACGCCAATCCACTCTGTGTTATTTAACGGTATGCAACACTACTCTATGCCACTCCATTCTATGCTATTCCACTCTACCCCACACCACTCTATGCCACTCAAGTGTACAGCACTTCGATGTACAGAACTCCACTCTACACTACTCCACTCTATGCTATTCCACTCTATGTCACTCTGCTGTACATCACTCCACTCTATGCTAATCCACTCTATACCAGTCCACTCAACGCCACTCCACTCTACGCTATTCCACTGTATACCACTCCACTGTATGCTATTCCACTCTATGACACTCCACTGTATACCACTCTACTGTATGCTACTCCACTCTATTACATTCCACTGTATTCCACTCTACTGTGTGCTACTCCTCTCTACGACACTCTGCTGTATGCTATTCTACTCCACCCCACTCCACTGTGCATCACTCCAGTCTAGGCTACTCCACTATACGTCACTGCACTGTCACTTGACTGTACGCTACTCCACTCCTTGCTATTCCTCTTTATGCCATTCCACTGTTTGCCACACCACTATACGCTATTCCACTAAATACCACTACACTCTACGCCACTACACTCTACACTATTTCACTAAATGCCTCTACTGCATATGCTACTCCACTCTACAACACTTCACTGTATACTATTTTATTCTACCCCACTCCACTGTACACCACTCCAGTCTAGGCCACTCTGCTATATGCCCCTGCACTGCCACTTCACTCTACGCTGCTCCGTAGTATGCTATTGTACTGTCTGCCACTCCACTCTGAGCCACTCTGCTATATCCAACACCACTGTATGCTATTCCACTGTACACAACTACACTCTACGCCACTACACTCCAGGTGAACTACACTCTACCCCACTTCACTGTAGACCACTCCACTCTATCCAACTCCACTCTACGCTATTCCACTGTACGTCACTCCACTGTAAAACACTACATTCTACACTATTCCACTGAATGCCACTCCACACTAAACCACTCCCCTCTACACTATTCACCTCTATGCCACTCCACTGTATGCTACTCCACTGTGCACCAACGCCACTCCAGTGCCTGCCTCTCCACTCTACATCACTCCACTCTATGCCATTCCACTGTATACCACTCCACTCTATGCCACTCCACTGTACGCCACTCCACTGTACACTACTCCACCCAACACCAATATACTCTTTGCTATTCCACTGTGTGCAACTCCACTCTATGCTATTTCAATATACCCAACTCTAAACTACGCCGCACCAGTGTATGCCACTACACTGTACTCCACTCCACTGTACACTGCTCCACTCTATGCTATTCCACTCTATGCCACTGCACTGTACGAAACTATTCTGCTCCACTGTATACCGCTCCACTCTATGCCACTCCACTGTGCACTATTCCACTGAAAGACAGTCCACTCTACATTAGTCTACTGTAACCCACTCCACAGAATGCTATTCCACTCTACCCCAATGCATTGCATGCCACTCCAGTCTAGGACAACCCACTTTACGCCATTCCACTGTATGCTTCTCCACCCTACGATATTCTTCTATTTGCAACTCCACTATACGGTACCCCACTCTATGCCACTGCATTGTATACCACGCCACCCTACACTACTTTAATGTATGCTAATCCATTGGACATCACTCCACTCTATGCCAGTCTACTTTACGCTATTCAACTGTATCCCACTGCACTGTACGCCGCTCAACTGTACGTCACTCCACTAAACACTATTCCAGTGTATGCCATTCCATTCTTTGCCACCCCACTTTATACCACTCTACTGTTCACCACAGCACTCTACACCACAACACTCTATACCATGACACTGTACTCGATACTGTACGATATGACACTCTAAGACATGACACAGCATGACACTTCACTCTGTGCCATTCAAGTCTACTTCACTCTGCAAACCTTCACTTCACTGTACGACCCTCTACACCCCTTCAGTCTACTAAACTCTGCTCCACTCTATACTACTCCTCTATACAACACTGTACTCCAGTTTATGTCAGTATACAACACTCGAGTCCACTCTATACCACTCTACCAGATGGTACTACATTCTATGACACTCTATGCAACTCCCTCTTTGCCACACCACCAGAATGTGCTTAACTCTACTATATAGCACAATACTTCACTCTACTACTCGACTCTAGACTCTACGCCACTCCATTCAAAGTCACTATAGGCCAATGTACCACACTCTACCACACTCTACTCTACCTTACTCCAGTCTACAACACTGTACTCCACTCCACTCAATGCCAGTCCACTCTACTCCACGACAGTTTTCCACACTCTATGACACAGCATACCACTCCACTGTATGACATGCCACTCTACTCTATAGCACTTTAGTTCACTCTATACTATGCCAATACACTGTACTCCACTCCACAGCACTATACTATACTAGACGTCACTCCAGTATATCACACTTTAATCCACTGTACTGCAGTTTACCGATCTCTATGCCACTCTACGACACTCCAATGTGCACTGCTCCACCCTGCAACACTCTGCTGTACTCTATAAAAGTGCACTCTATGACTCTCTATGCCACTGTATTACACTGTGATACACTGTATGCCCCTACACTTAGTGTACAACACTCTACTCCACTATTTGCCATTGTACAGCACTATACTCTACTCTATGCCACTCTATGAGGTGATTGAGGTGACTTGGAGAAGCATGACTTGTAGTAAATTGAAGGTGGTGCGTAAATTTGAAATTTAAGTTATAATAACTATAACTTTAGAATTTCTAATGTTTGTATAGTTTAAGTTGGGTTTGTATAGAAAGAATAAATAGAGTTTTCCTAACTATAATCAATCCTTAACCTTTGTTTTTTTTCATTTAATTTAAATCGTTTTATTTTTTAATAAAAATGTGTTTCGAATCGCAGTGTTGAGTGTCTTTTATTTGAGTGGTGTTTAGTGCAGTGTTATAGAGTATAAGGAAGGACAGTATTGTATAGTCTAGTTTCATAGAGTCTAGTGTCCTAGAGTGGAATAGAGTGGAGTGGAGTAGAGTGGAGTAGAGTTATGTATAGTACTCTAAAGTGTTATGCAGTGGAGTTGAATGGTGTGTTGCATAGTGAAGTGGAGTATCTTACAATGAAGTGGTGTGTTGTACAGTGGAGTAGCATGTCATACGGTAAAGTTGAGTATTGTACAGTGGAGCGTTGCCCACTGCAGTGTCATGGAGTCGAATGTTGTGGAGTCCAGTGTTGTCGATTATAGTGTTGTACAGTTGCATAGAGTGATAATGAGTGTTGCACAATTTAGTGGCACATAGTGGAGTACAGTTGACTAAAGTGTCGTACAGTTCAGTGTTGCGGAGCAGAGTGTTGTCCAGTAGAGTGGCTGAGAGTATCGTACAGTGTAGTGTGGTACAGTGTGGTGTCATAGAGTGGTACGTTGTACAGTGGTACAGTGTCATACAGTGTAGAAGAGTGTTGTAGAGTAGAGTGCCGTGTCATATAGTGGAGTATATCAACACAATAATAATCCTTGAGGATTTTTTCACTACTATTAATTACTTGAACAGTCACCGTGGTGAACTTGATTTATCAGAAAACTCAGATATAAACAACAAAATACAAAAAAGACATAGTTCATTCTTTTGTATTGTTTTTTATTTGAAACTATTCTTTTCTAGAATATTTCATTGATTTCATGCACAAACGTGCGTAATATACAAAACAAATTTGAACATTGGCAACACAAACTACTGTTTCAATGAGAAACCTCAGCAGTAGTTATTGACACTTTTCTTCTTAGATATGTACCATCCACAGTTGGTCATATAACACAAACCATTGGTTTAGATAATTATAATGTGTATAAACATTAAATGGCTTTTCCTTGTCTCAAAACAGTGTCAGAGCGTCGACGTTTCGGTCTCCTTATCTGCAAGATTATTCCTCGAGACCATCATCAGGACAAAAGTTGCACCATGTATCTAATGTAGAAGTACATACGTATAAATAACAGATAACACACATTTTTATTTTTAAAACATATAACTCATAAATTTGAACATATGATTTAATTATCCGAATTCAACTTATAGTATTGTCACTACAGTGAAGGAAGACAGGTCAACAGGTGTGTCCCAGTTCCACCACCCAAAAGGTGTAGAGATACCCGGTCCCCAAACGATATGGCCACCAAAATAATAAGTGAACCACAATGTGAAAAAACATAGAAGACAATCCATAGTGCCACTAATCTACCATCACACAAACACCATAAAGTGCATCTAACACTTATATGAGGAAGACTTGTAAGTACTTACTTCCTTATTCTAATTCTCAATCTCGTTCTCCTGTCTCGTATTTCATAGAAACACTAAATATCAAGAGACGGCAACGAATAAAAACGAGAGAACAAAATCCTCAAACACCATCACCTAAATCAGAAACCAAAATCAAACGCCACTAAAAATTAGCCGTTTTTACTTACTAAGAAGCAGCCGCTTACATCTGTGTTTCTATTCTCTGAAACCAAATAGAGCACAACATCAAGTTGTTAAAAACGCCAAATTTTAAGTTATAAAGAATCTGACCAAAAGCCATCTATCTATACTCCCTACGTGTTACATTTTACGGGAGTGACACTTACTTCGTTACACACCAGGTCAGCTTCTCTGGTTCAACTCGCCAACACAAGTCCGAGCAACAAACTCGGGTAAAGGCGGGAGTTATTTATAAACAGGTGTCGTCGAAACGACAGCCAAAGTATCGGCCATCTTGGAATGTAGTCCTACGTCGGTCAAATAGCCATATCGCGAAGATTACAATATGTTCTCTATATGTTGACGAATGATGTCATAAACTCATAAGGTCCGTTACTAAAGAGTAGTCTCTCATTATATTAGACATAACCTCATATTCACGAAGGGTGCTCCCATCAGTCACTACAATGTGAAAAAGCACGCACATCATAATTCGAAATTCGAAAACAGCCGGAATGTCCCGGCAGTATACACATTACCAATGTGCAAGGGTATCATGAAAGAATCATCAGAGTTCATGTGTAACGGAGCATCTGAGTAAATAGCCGAGACTAAACCATCGAAACGATAGCCAAAGAATCGGCCATCTTGGAATGTAGTCCTACATCGATCAAATAGCCATATCACAAAGACTACAATCTGTTATCAATATGTTGATGAATGATAACATTAACTCATGGGGTCCGTTACTAAAAAGTAGTCTCTCATTACATTAGACATAGCCTCATATTCACGAAGGTTGCTCACATCAGTCACTACAATGTGAAGAAACACGCACATCATAATTCGAAAACAGCCGGAATGTCCCGGCAGTATCTACATTAGCACTGTGCAAGGGTATCATGAAAAGATCATCACAGTTCATGTATAACGGGACATCTGGGTAAATAACCAAGACTGAACCAGAAGTATCCCATATATACCAACAGACCAAAAAAGGAATTTACAGATAATGCGGTCATAGTATTGAAAAGGGATCAACATAATTACCATTTGGCGGGCCATATAATTCATAGTGTCGCCAGAGTTTGCCATTCAATGAAAGAATTTAATCCCATCTCAACTGTTTTAGCAGACCAAATCCACCTGTTTTCCTTCAGTGTAAGTGATCGGTCCACATTCTGTCTGCGTTTAGTGTTTTTTACCGACTCTAATACAAACCATTTCATGTCTGAGGGGGTATGGTCTTTTTGCATATAATGCTCCACCAGAGGTGCTGTGACAATTTTGCATCTAATGCGTGATTGGTGTTGGATTATGCGTTTTTTAATCTCTTGTGTTGTTTTTCCAATGTAAAAGAGGGCACAAGGGCATTCTATGCAATAAATCACGTTTTTAGTGAGACAGTTAGTATGTTGTCGCAGTATCCATTCTTTACCATTTAGAACACGGGATTTTACTACAGACGTTGTAGGGCAGGCTACACAATGTCCACATGGATAGTGAACAGTCAGGGGTGGTAATCCCCAGAGATTTGTCAGAGTGATTGGAGCTGGTTCTTTGTACGCTTTCACAAGAGAGTCCCTTAGGTTGCGAGCCCTCTTAAATGCAAAACGTGGTGTTGTCAACTGTGGTTCTAACTTCTGGATTAAGTGCCAATTCTTTGTCACTATCTTTTTGATTAAATTGGATTCTGTACCGAATGTTGTTACACAGGTGATGGTTTCTGATGTAGACACTGGTACATCCTTAATCTGTAGAAGTGCCTCCCGGTCGTAATACCATGCCCTTTTCAGGGAGCGTTTAACCAATCTGTATGGATAACCCCTCATCATCAATTTAGTTTGCAATATTTTTGCCTCTCTGAAATAATCCTCCCGTCTAGTACAATTTCGTTTAATTCTAAGAAACTGTCCAAACGGGAGGTTATCTCGTAAGTTACGGGGATGATGACTGTTGTATTTAAGCAATGTATTTCTTGTAGTCGGTTTCGTAAATAGACTAGTGGCTAGACTGCCTTCATCATTCCATATCCGCAGGTCTAGGAAATTAATTGCTTGTTCATCATGTTCCAAAGTGAATTTGAGGTGGTTATTTTGTTGGTTAAGCCATATATGGAACTCATGTAGTCGGGCAACTGATCCCTCCCATACCAAAAATACATCATCGATGTATCTAAGATATTTCTTTATCTCCTTTGTAAAGGGATTGTTGTTGTAAATCACTTCTTCCTCGAAGGCGGCCACATATAGATTTGCTATATCTGGAGCAAAAATTGCTCCCATGGCGACTCCCTTGATTTGACCATAGTAGTCGCCATTGAATAAGAAGTAGTTTTCTTCTAGTGCAATTTTTGCACATTCGGTGATGAAGTCTGATGGTACTTGGTGGGGGCGACATCTTTGTTCTAATATAGCGTTGATCACATCTAGGGCCTCGCCCTGGGGTATATTCGTATACAAGCTTTCTATATCCATTGTAATGAGGATATTTTGATGTTTATTGAATGCTTGACCTTCAACTGCCACAATCACATGTGTACTATCTCTAGTATACGATTTTGTTAGGACTACAAATGGCTTAATGAAGAAATCTACATATTCAGCCAGTGGTTGTAGAATGGATTGACAGCCTGCCACAATCGGTCTCATGTTTGTGAATTTTTGGTAGCGTATAAAACGCCGGTATGGAGAAGTCACTTTTGTTGAGATAGTCAAATTCTTTGGGGCTCAGCCATAAATTATCTTGTCTATTCTTTGTGAGCTCCAGAATCTTTTTTCTCACTCTATCGGTGGGATCTTTTGTCAATTTAACATAATGGATCATATTGCTTAGTTGGCTTAGAGCTTCAGAATCATAGTCTGTTTTGTTTTGTATAATGATACTTCCCCCCTTGTCAGCAGGTTTGATAATAATATCCTCCCTGCTGGCAAGGGTTTTCAATATCAGATGTTCCTCTTTAGTGAAATTGTATTTCACGTAATGTTTTTTTTTGAACATTTGTTCAATCTCCATCAAAACTACATTTTCAAAAGTAATCAATTCCTTGGGCATCATGCTTGTCGCTGGATAGAAGGTTGAAGGACATCGCAGACCTGTGACACTATTCTGTGTAACAAATGGAGTTTTACTAAACATGTATTTCAGGCGAATTGTCCTAAAAAACTTATACAGTTCGACCTGTGTAATAAACATATCATTTCTGTAGGTGGGCACATATGATAAGCCATGACTTAGTAACTCAATTTCTTTGGTACTCAATGCATGATTAGATAAATTAAAGATAGGGACAACCTCAAGGTTTTGAGAATTAGAATTAGACATAATGGGAGGATTGTCCTGTTCCCTTTGTTCTACCATTCGTAATACGTGTTCCAGGTCTGTCGGAATCCTGGGGTATATTGATTCCTGAACCACCCTCTCCTGGTATTGCGAGTTCTGCCTCTCTGTGAGTGGGGGCCCCTTCCTAAAAAAGAAGAAGATGAAGGTGGCTGATTCTGTCCTCTACCGTATCTATAATTGAATGCACCTCCACGACTGTTAGTCTCTTCAGAACTTGAAGAACCTGTGTCTGAGAAGGTGGTATGCTTAGGTATCCAATTCGATTGGTTGGGATTTTGTTGAAAAAAATCCTTTTTCAAAAATGGATAAGTACGTTCTCTCGAATAGTTCTTAATATCTTTTTGTAATTTTTCAGTTTTCTTTAGTATGTTATTTCTCTGGAAATCTGAGATAATAGTCTCTAATTTCTTTAAAAATTCACGGGCATCTGTTACTGAGGTATCTTCTAGGATTTGTTTTTCCAAATCTGCTATTTCTGCTTTCAACTTATCAATATGCTTTAAGGCAGTTTCAATACTGAGAACCATCCAGCTTCGTGAGCATTTGTTTGAAACGAAGCTAAAACCTACTTTAAAGTCCTCATCATCTACAAAGATGACTGGGATATTCCGTACCTGCAACCCCACTGGGATAATATTATTATTCAGACAGTCTGTAAGGAATTTCGCATGTAATTCTGTTCTGATAAGTTTCTTGTGTAGTCTTTCTAAATTGTTCCTTAATGAGGTCTGTTGAATATTCTGGCTATTGCTGCCGCTCGAGGGACCCAAAAGGGACGGTCCTCCTGCTATTTTGGCTATATATCCGTCAGAGTATGTGAGTGTTTCCTGTTCTGACATTAGGGAATGAGGTTTAAAGAAAATGTAAATGGAATTCACAAAAATGTGTAGAAAAAGATTTTTAAATAAATTCTGCAAAAACAAAAACAAACATAAATTCCATGCACAACCTTAAGTGTGGCGACAATACTTATATAAAGACAAATATACAACCACTTTGTAAAAAGGGCCCTTGCAGACGAGTCTGCGCTAACAACAATACTCAACAATAGGGCAACCCACTCAACCCCAAGGAATTGGGTATAGTATATCAACACAATAATAATCCTTGAGGATTTTTTCACTACTATTAATTACTTGAACAGTCACCGTGGTGAACTTGATTTATCAGAAAACTCAGATATAAACAACAAAATACAAAAAAGACATAGTTCATTCTTTTGTATTGTTTTTTATCTGAAATTAATCTTTTCTAGAATATTTCATTGATTTCATGCACAAACGTGCGTAATATACAAAACAAATTTGAACATTGGCAACACAAACTACTGTTTCAATGAGAAACCTCAGCAGTAGTTATTGACACTTTTCTTCTTAGATATGTACCATCCACAGTTGGTCATATAACACAAACCATTGGTTTAGATAATTATAATGTGTATAAACATTAAATGGCTTTTCCTTGTCTCAAAACAGTGTCAGAGCGTCGACGTTTCGGTCTCCTTATCTGCAAGATTATTCCTCGAGACCATCATCAAGACAAAAGTTGCACCATGTATCTAATGTAGAAGTACATACGTATAAATAACAGATAACACACATTTTTATTTTTAAAACATATAACTCATAAATTTGAACATATGATTTAATTATCCGAGTTCAACTTATAGTATTGTCACTACAGTGAAGGAAGACAGGTCAACAGGTATGTCCCAGTTCCACCACCCAAAAGGTGTAGCGATACCCGGTCCCCAAACGATATGGCCACCAAAATAATAAGTGAACCACAATGTGAAAAAACATAGAAGACAATCCATAGTGCCACTAATCTACCATCACACAAACACCATAAAGTGCATCTAACACTTATATAAGGAAGACTTGTAAGTACTTACTTCCTTATTCTAATTCTCAATCTCGTTCTCCTGTCTCGTATTTCATAGAAACACTAAATATCAAGAGACGGCAACGAATGAAAACGAGAGAACAAAATCCTCAAACACCATCACCTAAATCAGAAACCAAAATCAAACGCCACTAAAAAGCAGCCGTTTTTACTTACTAAGAAGCAGCCGCTTACATCTGTGTTTCTATACTCTGAAACCAAATAGAGCACAACATCAAGTTGTTAAAAACGCCAAATTTTAAGTTATAAAGAATCTGACCAAAAGCCATCTATCTATACTCCCTACGTGTTACATTTTACGGGAGTGACACTTACTTCGTTACACACCAGGTCAGCTTCTCTGGTTCAACTCGCCAACACAAGTCCGAGCAACAAACTCGGGTAAAGGCGGGAGTTATTTATAAACAGGTGTCGTCGAAACGATAGCCAAAGAATCGGCCATCTTGGAATGTAGTCCTACGTCGGTCAAATAGCCATATCGCGAAGATTACAATATGTTCTCTATATGTTGACGAATTATGTCATAAACTCATAAGGTCCGTTACTAAAGAGTAGTCTCTCATTACATTAGACATAACCTCATATTCACGAAGGGTGCTCCCATCAGTCACTACAATGTGAAAGAGCACGCACATCATAATTCGAAATTCGAAAACAGCCGGAATGTCCCGGCAGTATACACATTAGCAATGTGCAAGGGTATCATGAAAGAATCATCAGAGTTCATGTGTAACGGAGCATCTGAGTAAATAGCCGAGACTAAACCATCGAAACGATAGCCAAAGAATCGGCCATCTTGGAATGTAGTCCTACATCGATCAAATAGCCATATCACAAAGACTACAATCTGTTATCAATATGTTGATGAATGATAACATTAACTCATGGGGTCCGTTACTAAAAAGTAGTCTCTCATTACATTAGACATAGCCTCATATTCACGAAGGTTGCTCACATCAGTCACTACAACGTGAAGAAACACGCACATCATAATTCGAAAACAGCCGGAATGTCCCGGCAGTATCTACATTAGCACTGTGCAAGGGTATCATGAAAAGATCATCACAGTTCATGTATAACGGGACATCTGGGTAAATAACCAAGACTGAACCAGAAGTATCCCATATATACCAACAGACCAAAAAAGGAATTTACAGATAATGCGGTCATAGTATTGAAAAGGGATCAACATAATTACCATTTGGCGGGCCATATCGTTCATAGTGTCGCCAGAGTTTGCCATTCAATGAAAGAATTTAATCCCATCTCAACTGTTTTAGCAGACCAAATCCACCTGTTTTCCTTCATTGTAAGTGATCGGTCCACATTCTGTCTGCGTTTAGTGTTTTTTACCGACTCTAATACAAACCATTTCATGTCTGAGGGGGTATGGTCTTTTTGCATATAATGCTCCACCAGAGGTGCTGTGACAATTTTGATTCTAATGCGTGATTGGTGTTGGATTATGCGTTTTTTTATCTCTTGTGTTGTTTTTCCAATGTAAAAGAGGGCACAAGGGCATTCTATGCAATAAATCACGTTTTTAGTGAGACAGTTAGTATGTTGTCGCAGTATCCATTCTTTACCATTTAGAACACATGATTTTACTACAGACGTTGTAGGGCAGGCTACACAATGTCCACATGGATAGTGACCAGTCAGGGGTGGTAATCCCCAGAGATTTGTCAGAGTGATTGGAACTGGTTCTTTGTACGCTTTCACAAGAGAGTCCCTTAGGTTGCGAGCCCTCTTAAATGCAAAACGTGGTGTTGTCAACTGTGGTTCTAACTTCTGGATTAAGTGCCAATTCTTTGTCACTATCTTTTTGATTAAATTGGATTCTGTACCGAATGTTGTTACACAGGTGATGGTTTCTGATGTAGACACTGGTACATCCTTAATCTGTAGAAGTGCCTCCCGGTCATATAGTGGAGTGGCGTGTCATAGAGAAGAGGGGAGTAGCATGTGCTAGAGTGTTATACTGTGCAGTACAGTGGTATAGATTGGATTGCTATAGAGTGAAGTGTCATATAGTTTCATAGAGTGTAGTAGAGTCTTGTAGAGGGTAGTTGCATAGAGTACTGTAGGATATCTTACAGTGGACCGGTATAGAGTGGACTGTTGAACAGTGGCATAGAGTGGGCTAAAGTATCATGTAGTGGAGTAGAGTGGCCTGGAGTTCAGTGGAGTCACCTAGGATAGAGTGGAGTAAACTGTAATACAGTGGGGTGTTATGTTGTACAGTAGAGTGGTGTGAAGTGGAGTAGGGTGGCCTGGCATATCATACAGTGTTGTAAAGTGCCATTAAGTGGAGTACTGTGTGCTACAGTGGAATGAAGTGGCATGTTGCAGAGTGTTGGAAGTGTTGTACAGTAGAGTGACATAGAGTGGAGTGTTGTAGAGTGGAGTGTCATAGAATACAGTAGTGTAGAGTGTAGTAGAGTGTGATGGTGTAGAATGTTGTCGAGCCGAGTACCATAGAGCTGTGTAGAGTGGAGTGTCGTACAGTCGTAATGTGTCAGAGCACAGTGGAGTAAAGTGGGGTGGAGGGGCATAGAGGTAGTTCCATAGAGTGTCTCAGAGTGGAGTAGAGTGTCCCTGGCCAGCACCATACTGGGTGGTGGCAGAAGCCGGCTCACTAACATTTTTCACTGCTCCCGCCGGACGGGAAGACAATAGTGTTTCCTGGCAGGTTATGCCCACACTTTCCTGGGCAGGAAACAGCAGTGTCCCATGAGTGGGGTCTCTAGGACACTGAAGCCGTATTGGGCCCTGAGGGATATTGTCCCTAGGGCTGATCATCGGCTTGCCGAGGAGGGACACGTGCGGAGGGCAGTCCGATCTTTTTATGTGCGGAGACACTGCACTCGCAAACATGCTACTTATAAATTCCTTTGTGAACTCCAAACAATCAATCATAAACTTACACAAAAGTGTACCTTTGTGAATCAGGCCGGAAGTATGCTGGCACTGAGTGACATCCTTTTACGTTGAAATATTAGGTTGCATGCTGGTCTGTATAGTGGGAAATCGTAGCCATATTACCATTTTGATTTGTTTGTAGCTCTTGCTCTTGCTACATTCCTTTATAAAATTCAGTTTTGCTGCAAGCATATACATAGTTTTTTGGCACGATTCATATTTCTTAAACTATTGGATCAGTGCATTAACATAAATGGGTTAAGGTTTCACAATAAAAACTGTTTATGTTAAAATACGTTGCTGCGTCAAATATCGGTTTATTCTTCTGGTTTAAGATTATTTCCATGATGTATGGAGAAGTTATAAAGAAACTCATATTGCAGACCCTGCGAGAGCTGCACATTCCCTGCCCAGGACATTATTTCAGATGTGGAGGGCAGTGCAAAGAAATTACATTTATGTGTATCCCTTAAATAATTTCAGATTCATGGTTCAGCAACGAGTTCAGATCCTAATGAAATCTGTAGTTTGCATGAGCACTACACCTTTTCTCAATAATAATATGGCACTTCTATTTACAATGCTTGGCTACACTCTGCAATAATGCTTTTACTGAAATTTGTCACTGTGTTTTTTCAGGATTCTTGTGTAACCTCGAAATCTGTGAGCCACCTTATGCTGGGGATTTACATTACAACTAGCTTAAGCAAGCAGAGAAAGCTTTTTGATATGAATTATGCTTATTTGGGAAGGCAAATGTTTTTGTATAAAAATTTAGTTATCCTTGCACTGTGCTATCTGAATTTCATTGTAAGGAAACCACAATATGCTCTTGATATTGTCGTAGTGCAACATTAACATTGTTTGCCATTCAAGAATAGGGCAGCATATATTAGGTAGATTAAAGCACAAGGCAGTTTCTTGCTGTTTCAAAGTACGGATGATGTTTTCAGTTATTATTACATGAAAAATGTAATTCAATAAAAAAAACACTTACATGCTAATCTTTCCAACCAACTCAAGACTTAGGACAGCATTAGAAATAATAGCCCTGTTGGTTTATTGTGTCAGAGCAAAGGTAAGGGTTTGCGCCTAAAGCAGACTCTCACCATATCCAGTGCTGCATAAGACTTGCCCTGGTCTATTCCTCAGATGCACACTCGTAAAATGGGGATCACATATGCTCCTCTCTCAGGGTGTGCTAGAGTATAAGAAAGTGGTGTGATGTACAAAGTGGAAACAGCGTTTACAATGCTGTAAACACAACGTGGTAACCTTACAATGCGGTTGTTACAAAAACTGCGTTGTTACCACGCGTGCCATTACATCGCAAGTTGTAACAACGACTTGCTGTAGGGGGCGTGGAACACCAGGAAATGTGTACGACTCTAAATCCAACACCTTCCCTGCTGTTGCACAAACTGGAGTAGGAATAGTAATCAATGCTATTACTAAGTCCAGGGCGCCCCCTACAGCAAGTCGTTGTTAGGACTTGCGATGTAATGGCACACGTGGTAACAACACGGTCGTAAAGCCATGCATGGTGAATGTATGTGTAGTAATGTCATACATTCGACCCCTCACAGGGTTTGAGTTATTTAGTCACACCTGAAGCAGGGCTTCAAATGATCCCTTCATTTGCATCGGGGTAAGGTTCATACAGGTGAAGTACCCCTCCTTTTCATTGTTACAATGGTTACTGCAAAAGAGGTTTGTGACAATTCTGTGATACTCTCTGTAAGGAACAGTCTTCTCCATGCCCACAGTTTTCATCCCATCACACTGAAGTAAACTTCTCCGTTATGGGAATTTTTACGAACCCAAAAACATTGCAGTAGGGAACGGCAGGGCCGGACTGGTCGCATCGGGCGCTGGGCGATCCCCCGGTGGGCCGCACTGGTGTGGGCCGGTTTTGGGCCCCTGGGGGCCGTTTTTGTTCAAGGGGCCGTTTTTGCAGCAAACCGGCCCTGGCAAAGAGCTCAGCGACACCTCCAACCCAAAGCGGGGGGCAGCCGTGCACTTTGCCATGGCCGGTTGTGGTTAGCAGTCCGGCCCTGGGGAACGGTCGTACCGGGAGGTCAGTAGAGATATGATTGTCAGATTGAAAGTGAGAGGATACAGGAAGAGCACGATCATCGGGCTTTTCCCAGAAGGAAAAGGGTCGAAATCAGTCAGAAAGGTCAGACACCTAGGTTAGTAACAACATACAATCATGAACATCTATGTGTTGGTAACAGAATGAGAAAATATTGGCACCTCATTAAAAATGACCCAGTAATAAGACAGGATGCACCTAAGAACCCAATCATCACTTTCTGTAAAGTCAGTGTGCGACTATCTGGTAAGGAGTGAAATGCTCAAGGAGACCCAAGTGGACGCCATGGAGCCGGGATTTTATAAGTGCAGGGCCTGCAATGCATGTACGCAAACGGAAAACATTCAAATACAGACTAATCCCACTCCGAGAAACAATAGAACCCTGAGGGAGCTCTATAAGTGCAGAACAGAGCTCTCTGTCTGTATGTATCATGCCCTTGTGAAAAAAGATGCATAAGAAGTAAGAACTCGGCAGCATATAAGTGAGTACTTCGACATTTGAGGGCTAATAAGAAGAGAGGCAGCAGCTACCCAGTGACTAGACATTTTTGGGAATACCATGACGGAGATTAGAGGGGATTAAGATACAATGTAATAGATTAGGTCGTTGTAACAGCTGAATTCTGTGCCATAATGCATTAGAGCAGTTCAGGAATTCGTAAATATGATGTGTCCTTTTGAAACAATAGATGGTGGGCCCTTTTTGTCGCCATGAATCCTGTGGCGTTATATCCTCTATGTGCCTCTGTGGCAGACGGATTAAAAGCCTTCACCTACCTTCTCCCATACCAGAACACATTCGTTCGGTTGTTTGCTGTATGTTCAAAGATTTTGTCATGGCTTAAGACAGTCTCATCTGCATTTCCTCAAACGTAAGCCACATAAAATGCTGCAATATTACTTTATTTGAAATGCAATGTTTTGCTGGTCTTTTTCAAGGAGAACATGCTAGAGTGCATGCATTCATGTCGTGAGTTGGTCAGGCTTGGACAGGTTTAGCTTTTAACCGAACTTAACTACAGAATGTCTTCAGCTTCTCACACACTGCAGGTCAGAAATAAATCCCCTATTAATTAACTGAAATTATATCCTACAGAAATCACTTGACAATGAAATCCCACGGTGGAAATTCTGAAAGTTCTTTGCTTTACTTAATTAAACATTCTGTTGCTCGTGATATTTGTAATAACTTTCAAAGCGCCGAACGTGTGGATATAAGTAAACAGAATCTGTGAAGAAATTATAATGTAAATAATGTGTAGCACACTTGCTGTTCCCTTATCCAATCTACCCAGAATGCAAGCAGGATTTATCATATTGGAAAAAATAGAATGAAATCCTGTATCTGTAAACCTAAGGTCGAGTCCAACCTGTTATTTAATGTAAAGGCTGGACAAAATGTGCGGTATATTCTTAAACAAAAAAAGTGTAATACTATTACTTTTATTGAGTGAGTTAATTCAGTCTGTAATTGCTAAATAATAATCTCATAAGCATGTACAGAAAGCATATGCACCGCTCAACAACATTTCAAACCCTTCATGCCCTGCCTAGATACAATTAAATGTGTACATTATATAACTGAAATCCCTCACTCACTCACTCACTAACTAACTCACTCACTCA
Source organism: Triturus cristatus (assembly GCF_964204655.1). Classification (NCBI taxonomy): domain Eukaryota; kingdom Metazoa; phylum Chordata; class Amphibia; order Caudata; family Salamandridae; genus Triturus; species Triturus cristatus. The sequence goes on along the minus strand of NC_140589.1, from coordinate 1,455,881,258 downwards.
CTCACTCACTCACTCACGCACTCACTCACTCACATTTAATTTAGTGAAATAAAAAAAAGGCATTAAATATTAAAGGTTGTATCACTCGTAATGTTCAAGGTCCTTGATGTTTTGTGCAAAAATATCTTGAGTATTTTCATTTACTGCTTTCAGAGCTAAAAGCTTCTGAAAGGACTCTACAGACATTTATTATTGTGGCTGAGAAAGGGTACCTGATGTCCTTGTCATTCTGGACATAGACTTCACTTCATGAGGCCAAGCTCTCCAAAGACATGCAATGTTCTTTTCATAGACATAGTTTTCATTTTTAATTTTTTCTTAAAACACATTTCTGGCTTTCAGCTAAGTAGTCTTTCTTCACTTTCTTTGGTATTAACCTAGCCCTCATCCAGCGTCTGACTGACCTGTGTATTTTGTGTGTCTGTGTTCAAAGGCAGGTGACATTTGTGGCTGTGCTCCAGCATTGCAAAGTTGCAGCATGCAACACATTACAATGTAATTTGATAAATGCTCTCTGTATTTTAGTGAATTGCATGTCACCCTGCATTCCACAAAGTCTAGTTCCCTGCCCAAGGCAAGGGCAAAGTAGTTGACGCGTGTGTGACCACTTGCTGTGAGCAGTTGACTGGAAACGGGCACAGAGAACATAGACCAATACAATGCAGCTTCTTTCAAGAGTTCTTATGCTGGATATGTATGGTGGTAACCCCTTCCACTAAAGGGAAAAAAGATGCAACAGTTGAGATTGTTGCGTGTACTGGGAACAGTTCAATGAAATATGGGGCATCAAAAGTGTGCAAATAAGTTGAATGTTTTTGAAGACTTTTTCATGGAGTCAACTCTGTAGCAACGTTTGTCTGATCATATGCCACACCCATTCATAATTTACAGAACTTGTTGCACAAATAACGAGGACAACATCAATGCTTTCTAGTTAGACTGCAATGAATTTACTGTCTCTCTTTGACAATTAACTGCCTTCCTCCTTCTAAAACCTTGTTATGTCAACACGCTCATTTGCCAGTGCCTTGCTCATTCCTCTGGCTGGCTTAATTCAAAACAGCCTGCAGGAGAGTAATACAAGTAGCATACGAGTAGCATATTAACCACAGCCCGAAGGGCTAAAGCTTGCTGTCTTAGCTTGATCAATGGCTACACCCACGCTCACCCAACGCTCTTCATCCTTTTCATGTAGCCCCTACCTGAAATCTTTAATTCCTCCAGTACCCATTATTACATATATGCTGATGACACCCAATTGCACTTGAGAATCTCTTCCCTGGAAGATATTAGGTCACTCAATGCAACTCTACACATCACTCAAAACTGGCTAACCCATAATCACCTCAAACTTAATGGCATGAAAACTGAATTCCTCCTAATCGTCACACTCAATCACCTGCCCGAGATCGAGCTATGGATAAATCATCTTACTGCTCTTTGCTGCTCACCTCGCATTATAGACTCCACGAGTTCTCTGAATAATTCTGGACAAGAACCTCAACATGCAGATTCACATCAGTGTCACTGTCAAAGGAGCAAACTACCAAATGAACATTTTAAGGAAACTAAACCCCTTCTTCCTTCAGAATTTCTTCAAATCAGCGGTCCAGGCCCTAGTTATTTCCAAGTTGGACTATGGAAGTGCAACCCTGCGTGGTCTTCCTTGATCCAAGTTGGCACCTTTAAGGGTCTCTCTCATTGTTGCTACCAGGCTCATCACAGGATCAAAAAGGAACAATCACATCTCCCAGGATAATAAAGCCCTTAGCTGGCTCCCGCATGAGGCAAGGATACAGTTAAACATTGCTTGAATCACTAATAAAGCTCTACATTACAACACCCCAAAGTACTTGGCACAAAAACTAGACTTATCTGGTAGATGCAGATCCTCTAGAAGCACGAGCACCTTGGTACTGAAACCACAGATATTCAATAAAAAGAAAACTTGCAGCAGAGCCTTCTCAGGTATTGCCCCAAGAATTTGGAACTCCCTACCACCTGAAATCAGACGGATTCCCTCAACTGCTTCTTTAAAAGAAGAAATGAACTACTGCTTATAAACAAATTTCTGCCCTAGATCATACAATTAATCTCAAGATTCGCACCCATGATTATTACTAGGCTGTCGGTCCATCTCTATTGTTTCGCTGACTTACCCTAGAGATACTACCTCCCTCAATTTTTCAAACTTATTTCTTTTATTTATGCAGTGTTTACCCCACTTGAGTATATTTTGTTTGCTTCCCTGTGTTCTTATTTCTGATCATTTGTAAAGTGCTCTGATAGCCTCATTGGTCATGTTCGTGCTATATAACATTTTATAAATAAAATAAAGTAAATGAGCAAGAAGATGAAGCACTACAGCTGCACTGGTTAGCATCAAAATCATATCTGTACAGCTTCTAAACTATCAAGAAAGTCTTCAATATTAGAAATAATTGATGTTATTTTCTGTGAATGGCTAAGACCTGCATTTCTTTTCTGGAGTTCTGTGCTAATTTGTCTAATTAATGAGGATCAATGATACTTCATTTAGGAATTGTCTCATTTAATTTGTGCACACACATAAAACTCAACCCAATGACAGCCATTACAATAAGGATAAACAGTGGTTTGTAATAAGAAATATAAACATAACATTTTAACAATTGATTGTATGCATGTAACACTTGGGGCTAATTAGGCTGTTGATCAGAAAGCTTCCCACCATTGTTCGGAGGCTTTCTGACCGACATCTATGGTTTGACTTCCAACCACCGTAATACAATCACAGCGGTTCGAATTTAAACCAGCCGGTCAAACTGGATGACTTCCTATCAGCTTGTGGGGCCTGTTGGAAAGTCAGAAGGGCCACATAATCCCATGAGGAAAGCATTTCCGCCTTCGGGATTATGATAGAACTTTCTGAGAGCTAATCCATGTTGGCCTTTCTGACATGGATTTGCTCTCAGAAAGTGCCTTTGGGGGCCCCTAGCATGGCCTCCTTCACCCTTGGTCCTCCAGTTGGGAGCTTGAGGGGCACCTATGGTGCCCCTCTGTGAACCCCTGCACCGTGTGGCAGGCACCATGAGGTGCCTGCCACACGTTGCAGGTATGGTGCCTGCCACAGGGTGCTAGGATTTACACAGGCTTCCATATTTCTATGGAAGCTTGTGCTACAGCCAGTTTACAGTATGTGACTGCACCATGTGCAGTAACATTGTAATTGCGGTGTCGGGACGGCCAACCAGAGGTCGGTCGGTCCCAAGCCCGCAATGGTGTCAGAAGGACTCACGTCCTAATTCTTTTATTGGGAAAGGAAACTTGAGTTCTCTACACAATTACTGATTTTATTTAGTAACTGCACACTCTCCAAGAATGTACAAGGAACTCAGGATTTGGAAAAACAAAATTTCAGAAGGATATCATTTTTAAAAATACTGCAGCAGGTTTGTGTGATGTAATCCCACCTTATTACGGTAGTGACTCTAGCCACTGTTTTGAAAGGTCTGTGTATTCTGGGGGAAACGAAAAAACACAATTTGATTTCACAGTCTCTGAACAGTAGCAAAGGCCTTAATCATGGAGATTCCACCCACATTTAGGAAACTGCCAGAATTCCATAAAGGAATTTTATAACCCGAACATTTCTTCTTTAGTCCAAGCCAATTTATCTCTGGATCCCAGCTACACATCATAGTCAAAAGCAGCTTTCCAGTAGCCTATTCTCATATTTGAAGAGCTGTTTATGCCTGAATAGCTATCATCAATTTCTTATTCCTCCCAAATTAGAATTGATTAGACAAGCCATTGTCCTGGCTCCCTAATTCAAAGCAGGAAATGGTGCTGTGTTAGCATAGCAGACCTCATAGCACCTCCTCATTTCTTTCTCATGATTTCTGATAATTGCATATTCCATACAATATTATTAGAACTATGCTTGCTATTAAATTGGTCTCTTGTTAGATTTGGTTTAGAGTGGGGGATGGGTTACTCTGTAACAAACATGATGGCTATAACGTCCGCCATATTACAAGTGCATTGTATCCTACGGCATTCTTAATTCAGTGAATGGAATTTCTGTCTCATTTCTGAAGAATAATATATTTTCCAAGCTCTAAATCAGGACAATTTGTTAAAAAAATTAATTTAAAAAATGTATTCCATCAGAAACCTACCTATATGGCAGCGAAGAACTTTACAAGTAACAGTGACCTATTAGCAGATACAGAAAGAGGGAAGATTAAGCACTGAGTCAATCCAGAAAGAAGTGTCTGAATAGAGAAGTTATTAAGTATTTTCTGAATCAAAGAGGTTATAACTTAGATGTTGATTCAGAGATTGAAAAATGGAGTACAGACTATTAGGGAGGTGGAGGACATTACCGCCACCATCCCCACTGTACTTCATCCTTCAAATTTAGAGATGACTGCTAGCCCAGTGATAATCTCTGTACCTTGAGAGGAACTTCCCTCACATTGGTTCCCTTCAAAAGACAAAACGTTAGGTGGATAGCCACCACTGGTTTTGATGACCATTTATAAAACTTTTAGGTGGATTGGTTGTGTGAGGGATTAGTCAGTTACGGACCTCCAGTTGGGGTGACAACAGTTTTCTAAAGAGAAAGCTGTCTCTGGGGAACAGCTGCCCCTTTGTAATTTGTCTCAGGTGGCACCAAGTGTAGCAGAGAGTTTTCCAGAGGACAAATCCCTGTTCTACGCCAGGTATTTCCAATGGGAACCTTTTTTTATTTGAGCAGAAATAGTTCATTTTATGGACACTAGCTGCTTTAAAAAAATGTTTCTCATTTGGGAATGCAAATGCAAGGAAGAAGGTCTGCTGTCCCTTGAAGGCTTCCATCTCTCTATTTGCAGCCAATCACAGGGAGTTGCAAATTGTGACCCACCTAATTAATTTTTATTAGGTAAGTCATTCTGTGGTGCCATGTTAATGGAAATTTGCTCTGCATCCTTTTAGTGTATGGGTTGCATTGCAAAGTTCACACATATTTGCAAGCTAGTAGAAATTTACAAACATGTGTACATAGTTCACTAAGGTCCTTGTTGGAGCTGACCAGTGAGCCTAGTCTAGAACTTAATTGTAATTTGGTGGAGTGGATATCCATCACACGTGAAGGAGTACTCTGTCCCCAAACTCTAGATCAAACCGATGTCTTTAGCTTTTTTATTTATTTAATTCATTTCCTCAAGCACAATGTTGCAAAACATTTGGTTTACTTCTTTTACACTGTTGAGAGTATTTAAACTGTTCCTTTTCCTGGGAAAAGACAAGCATCTATTGGCATTGCTACCAGTCTGTTGTGTCATGACTATGTCAAAACGGTCTAAGAGCTTGACTCCTGGGAGACCCCTGCACCATGGCCAAGAGCTCAGGGTGTTTCTACCATGGCCCTTTTTCTTTTTCTATCTTTTTTTGTGGGACTCGGCTTCCTGGTTGAAGAGTTGTCAGCCAATCAAATTTTAGAAGGATTTCCGAGTCCATTTCAAGGACTTGCGTTCCCAGATATCTATATTTTTGTAAGTTAGATATCTGAAAAACTACTGAACAAATTTACACCACATCACAAAAAGCACACTTTGTGGACCAACATCTAGCTTTCTGGCAAATTTGGTGTAATTTTGTTCAGCATTTCCGGCTGTACTTGTGTTTAAAAAATGAAAAATTCCCATTGACTTAACAAGGGGGAAACGTGTTTTGGGACCTCCCCTTGTTTCTCGGGAACCCGCTTGACAGATCACCCCAAAACCTTCAACACAGCAGCTAAACCGAAACTGGAAATTTCTGTGAAAATTTTGTGGAGATTTGTCAAGCGGAGACAAAGTTACTGGCAATACAATAATTGCTTTTCCTATGGAAACTTTGGTCCTCCCTATAACTAACTACTGGCGACCTCACATATTATAACACTTATGACATGGTCAGTGACATCACTCTGAGGCCAGGTGTGGCAAAGGAAGTGCCAGTAGTAGCAACGAGTAAGCTAGAGGTCACAGCTCCAACCGCTGACTACCTCCAAATGACGTCCATGATCCTCATATTCCTGAGGGTTGAAAACTGTGTTTGTATTATCATCAGTGCGACGGTTCATCTGGCTCCCAAAATGTGTTGATACAGACTTTTAGATGAACATTCTCGTTGTATTTGGACATGCCCCTCCTCCTCCCTTGGTCTATGTGGTATTTGCCTTAGCTTTGCCCTTTGCCGTAGTGCTCTGAAGAAGGCGGTCCATATTTTGGTGTTTCACTGAAACACACGTTGGAGCAACTACAACCTAGATTGAAACCAGAATGAATGATTACAGATGACATCGAGAATTAAAGTGTTTCAAAAGAACTTTTATAGAGAAATCCTAAACATATTTAAGGCAATGGACTGTTTTGTCGGTTAATCAGTTTTTCTGGAGTACACTTATGGGCAACTCACTTTGTATATTAGGTCACTATTGAGTTGACCAAAATGTTAGATTTATAATGTTTTTTCGTATGAACAAGTTTGAGTGAATGAAGTTTGATCGATCACAAAATGGATGAGATTTTTTAGGTTCTCTGGAGTGATGGGTGTACTGTAATGCAATTATGTTGCATATAATGTTTTGAAAATGTTTTGTTGATGAATTGAGGTTTACATCCCTGTGAAATTAAATATGTTGTTTGTATTGTTGCTTTGTAAAATACTTAAATGTAAACCTTATTCATAAAGATTATTTTCTGCAATAAATGGTTTTTGCAAATGGTAGATTTTTTAATTGTTATCATTGAAAGTAATTAATAGAGTCATACCTATGTTAAATTGCATGAAGTTTTCACATTTTCTTGTTTAGAATTTCTCCAACTCTTCAGCATACCTCTGCACCTGTGAATGACTCAGAAGGACTTCTGTGGTGGTCTTCAAGAAGGACTACTACTCTGTTGCCCTGCTTTCTTGCTGCCTGCTCTCCTGCTTTGTGAATGAAAGGACTGAACCTGCATCTGGGACCCAAGACTATCAGGGTGACTGCCAGGGCTAGTTGGCTTACCTCATGATCAGAGCCTCAGGGTCCCAAAAAGGCCTGAAGGAGCTCTGCCACCCCAGCTGGGGGCCTGTGAAGCAGTACCAATGCAGTGTAATGCATATCCCCGCAGCTGCATCAGGACCACCACTGTTACGCATCCTTAATGCATGCCTTCGCATTACAAGCACCTCATCGATGACATCCTCAAAATCGAAACTGGATTCCAAAATGCAACCCTGCAGTTCTTCGGAGCCTCCAGTGTACGATGCATCTTTGATGCAGGACTTCACATCACAAGCCCCTCCTCAACAGCATCCTTGACAATGAATCAGGATTCTGCATCGTAGGACCACAGCTTCTCTGAAATGCCACTGAGCAACACATCCTCAACTCAGGATTTTGCAACACTCCACAAACCAGGATTTGAATTATTTATGATCAGTGGATATAACTTGGTCCTTGTATCTGGCCTGTGCTCCATTGTGATTGATCTGTACTTGTGACTTTGGCCCTATCCAGAGTGACCAGATAACCACAGCTGGACTTTGTGCTTTTAGGGACTATTTCTACTTAAAACCTTTATGGAGTCAAATAATTTATAAAACTTTATTCTATTTTCTAAGTTGGTGTGGGGTTTTTCTTTTTTCTTTCTTCTTGTTCTCATTCACCTCATGTTAATACTCCAATGATTCTGTCTTTTTACCGACCTCATCTTGTAGGGTTACCATGCCAGAGCAGAACATTTTGCTTGTTCTTCGATATGATCTGATTTTTCCATCAGGGAACAAAGTATTAAAGCAACCTTGGGTGTAATCATAGGACAGTCTTTATGTCTGAGCTTGCTTCACCTATAGTGTCATACTATTGTACCATGAGATTACCCTCCAACCAACTCACTTGTGGTAGATTAAATCCATACATCCTGACATACATGTCTATGATATCCATTTTTAAGTTACATATAATTGAGCTAAGCCGTTCAACATATTTTGGCGGGAAAACACGGGAAACATTGATTACAACACAGTCATTACAATGACCTACCTTTACAATGTAACTGTTACAACGCAACTGCCTTTACATCACATTCCATTACAATTCATGCCTTTACAATGAATGTCACTACAACGCATGCCATTACAATTCATGCCATTACAACACATTATAAGGTAAGTAGTGGAGATTTTCTCATTATTAGGGTGGGTATGGGTTTTGGGGTATATGGGAGTAGTAATTTTTACCCCTAAATCAGAGGTCTTCAAACTGGGGGGCGGGCCCCCCTAGGGGGGCCTCAAGTGATCCCAGGGGGGGCACCAGTCTCTGGCCAGAAGAAACATTATGTTTTATTTTCAGCCCAAAAAATGAGCTGCAGTAAGCTCGTCTGTAATGGGCCATTATTAACATCCATTGTCATTTAAATCCTTGCTGGGAGAAGGTGTCAAGAGGAAAGGGACTCCAAATTTTCTCCAAAACCCCCACTACCATTTCGAATGATCACACTGTGGATACTATTACACATTAGTAAGGCCTGCCTCACCAGAATAGTATGTTTGGAAATCCTGTATTTGTTTGCATTTCTAAAACAGTGACAGAACTTACCTGCAATGTTTAAATAAGTCTAGAAATATTTAAACATTGGCAGTTAAATAGAATAATTGTGAAAAATGTTGAGGGGGGGCCCGGTGATTTTTTTTTCTACACTGAGGGGGCGCGGAATAAAAAAGTTTGAAGACCACTGCCCTAAATTATTCAACCCTTTCCCTACTGTTGCACTCACTGGAGTGGGAATAGTAATTTTTACCCCAACATTATACAACACTTACCCTACTGTTGCCCTAAAAGTATTATGCGTTGTAATGATATGCGTTGTAATGGCATGTGTTGTAATGGAATGTGTTTTAATGGTAGTTGTAAAAGCATGCGTTGTAATTGCATGCGTTGTAATGTCATATATTCGAAAAACACTCACCTACTTTCTATAAATTTCCGTTCGGGACAGAGGATCAAATAAAATTGCAGTTTCATCTTTACTCAACTTCACCTCGCCTTCCAAGGTCCCAAACATAAACAAAGGGAGGCTTACCTTAAGGTTAATGCAGAGAATGCTGCTCAAAGCCTCACCCACACTTTCCCAGATGCTGTGAATTCTGGGGTATGCCACAAACACATGAAGTTCGTTTGCCTTTTCGAGCCCACATTTTATGCAAGTTATAACATTTCCTTTTCCCATCTTCGATATTCTTTATGACTTCCACTATGCTCTGTGGAGGCAAAAGAGATGGTTTCTTCTTAACCTAGCAGGTTTGACAATACTGTAGCGGTGGGCTCCGCTCTGCAGGCGCAGTTTCTCAAATTTGACAACTATGACTCTGCCGCATGTCGGAGATTGCCGGCCCCCGCTGCACACCCCTAGTCATGATACGATGTAAAGGCTCTTTTTGTGGCTCTCCATGAAAAGCAAGGGTACTGCAATTGGAACTGCGAGCGCCGAGATGCACTCATTACGCCCAAGGTTAATAGAAACACTCCCTCTGAGCATTAGGTGATCAATAGGAATCAGTCATGGACAAACACAAAGCAGTTGGGCTGAATCAGATAAGTGTTTTTGAATGTTGAAACAGCAGTCCAGTTGTTCTAATCATCTAATCAGTGGGCTACTCCTACCGGGGCAGGGCCGGGCCGGGAAGAGAGTGGAGTGCAGCCTCGACTGGAGCAGCCTCGCGCTGGTGGGAGCATCACCTTTCCTGGCTGTTCCTGGCTGTTCCTGGTTCAGAGTCTTCGTGTTCCAACTGTGTCTGCGCTCAGTGACAGGGAGGAGAAGTGAGTGGGGCCCCAGCAGTTGAGAGGTGTGGGGTGGTTTCAGGGGTGGGGGTGGGTCCTGCCCAACCGTAAGACCTTTGATGAGATGGGAGGGAGTGGCTCTGGCTGTGGGGCCTGCCTGCCCTATGTGCCCCAGTCTCGTTGGTTGAGTTCCTGTTCCTGAACATGTGGCCCCCTCTGGAGTCTGTAAAAGACTTTGTGGCCCACTGCAAACAGCTTCCTACTTCGACAGACACCCTTTGCAGACCCTCTGTGGCTGCCCTGCTTAACTCATCCTTTGAAGCTTGAGGTACAGAATGATTGAGGTTGTGGTGGGTGTGTGATCGATCTACTCAGCCCACTCACAGAACTCCGCAGAATTCTGTGAAGTGAAACTCTCCGAGCTCCGCCCACCCCTACAATACTGTCAAGTAAATTCATAGATACGTGCCATAAATCTTTTTTTAATGCGTCCGAGGCAATCATTCTCTCCACAGTTCCTCCAACAGTGTAAACTCTACATCCGCGACATCCAACAATAACTAGTACCATCTTGAAACTTCCTTCCTCTTTAGCCTTCTGTGGAGTAAACTCTCAACCAGTTCACTGGAGCCCCCTATCTCCACCACTGAGCTCTGGGGCCAACCCTTGAGTTGTAAATACTTAAATATGGATACATTCGCATCTGCCATCACATACAGCTTGTCCTGAATCAGTTGGCTCCACCTCTGGATATCCGCCCTTTTTATAGGAAGTGACAATTTATCAATGATACACTCTGGAGAGCATGGGGAGTCCCAGATAGGAGCAAATTTGCTATAATTACCTTCCTAATATGATACCATTGGCCATTGATTGTAGTACCGGTATTCTCAACTTCTTGTTAAACCTAGGGTCACTGAATTTTTAAAGGAAGTGTCCCTCCCACTCCTAATATATTTTAGCATGGCCTTGTATAAGATACCTATCTCAGAACTATTTGGGCTATTTAGCAGCATTCTCCCTGTCTTTAGTTGGAAAGCCCATGCATACATTTGGAAGTCTGGAAGTGTCAAACCGCCTTGTCCCTTCTTCTCCGAAACTTCTTCCAGCCTGTCCATGCACTCTTTGAGGCTCAAATAAAAATATTAATCTTACCCTGCAAATTATCAAACCACTCCTTAAAACTCAGAGGTATTGTGATAAATAGGAACGCAAATTTGGGCAGGATACTCATCTTAACAAGTTAGCTCTTCCAAAAATGGTAAGCAGTAGGTGGACCCAACCCTTCATTATTTTACACGCCTCTGTCAAACTTTTGATAAAATTGACTTCCGGGGGCTTCTTAATGTCATGCCTGACTTTTAGGCCTGAATATTTAATTTAATCGTTAATCAAGCCATTACCCCTCAGCATGTCCCAAACCATAATTTCGGTTCTGGTGTTATTTACAGTGTATCCCGCCACCAGGCCAAAATCCGAGGTCAGTTGTTCAATAAATGGTAGGGGGCCTACAAATCTGATGTAAGGTCATCCGCATACAAGAAGACCTTTTTTCCAACTATTGTATCTAAATGGAGTTATAGCGCTATTCCTTCTAATTTTATATGCCAGTAGTTCAATATACAAATTGAAAAGTAAGGAGATAGCGGACATCCTTGCCTTGCTCCCCTGTATATTTTAAAAGCTGTGGTGAGATTTCAATTTACAAAAATGTTGGCGTAGGGATTTTGATAAATCAATTGCACCTTACTGCAAAACGTTCCGCTCCCAAATTAAAAGGATTTTGCATAGCTTTTTTAATGGGTCCAGTTTACTTTATCAAATGCTTTTGTATCATCCAAAGTCACTACTGCCAGTTTTACAAAATCTATATAACCTATGAGGCATACATCAACTCATTTAGAGCCCTCCCTCTTAAAAAGCCCTTCATGTAGAAGGTCCTCAATTACTCCATTCAACCTCTCAGCAAAGCATTTTTGTAAAGATTTTATAATCGGTGTTGAGGAATGAGATTGAACTATATTACCCACAACAATTTCGGCTTTTCTGAGGCCTGGGGATTAAAGTGACAATCGCTCCATTCCATGAGGGGGGTACAGATGACCCTTTCTAAAACAATCTCCCCAAAGAGTCTGGTCATTATAGGTAGTAATATGCTACCTAGGGCTGAGTATAATTTGAAAGGCAAACCGTCCGGCCCTATCCTGCTTTCCCAGACCTAGTTGCCTATTTGACCGCATGAAGTTCAGTATTGCTGTTCAGTTGGGTCATATTACGGTCAGTGAGTGAATCCAGCTCATCCCCCTCAATCTAATCCTACTCCAACTCGACTGTAGTCACTAGATTTTCTGTGTATAAGTCTTCCCAAAACACATCTTCGATCTCCCAAATACTTTTTAGAGTCTACCCAGAATTGCTACACTTTATTTCCTTGATTAAGTTTCTTGCTATGTCTGACTTTGTTTTCCAAACAAGCAGCTTCCTGCAACTCTCCTATTATTCAAAATAAGCTATTCTACTAGCTGCCCATATTTTCGGACTCTATCCTCCAGCACCATGTCTAGCTTCGCTTTTGTAACTTTTAGTGTCTCCTGCCCCCATAAAGTTTTGTTCACATAGTGTATCAATGCCAAATGTGCGTCCTATTTTTGCAACATCCTGAGGACTCTAAAGGTAAATAGGGTTTGTGGAGTCCCCTGGAGGGGACCGAGAAATTAGCCAAAATACAACTAAATTTGGTGTTTTTTGGGAAACAAGTGCTCCAGAAGAAAGTATTTGTTTTATTCCCTGCAAATAGCATCAGTGAAGGTCTTCGGTGCTAAAATCACCACCTTCCCAGTTTTCAGAAATAGGCAGGCTTGAATCAGAGCTTCCAAACCCGGCCATCTGGTAACCCCATTGGAAAGCATGGCATGAGACCAGATGGCCATGCTTAGGAGACCCTGCTGCCCGGGGGCTCAGCGCCCTAGCTGGGCCTCAGACACAGGACTTTGAGAGGGGCCCTGACAGAGCTTGGACCCGGGACCCCCGAGCACCTTTGCATGCAGGCAAAGTGTGAGACCAGATGGCCCAAGACCCAGGACCCAGACCCCAACCAGGTCCTTAGCCCGAGGCAAGGACCCAGGTGCTCAACTCAGGACACATGGCCCAGGCCCCACGATCTAGGTCCCAGGGGCAGTGACCCAGGCCTTAGTACCCAGTCCTCGGGATTCAGGCCCCAGGACTCAGGTCCAAGGACCCAGTCCCCAGAACCCCCATTCCAGGCCCTTGGCAGTGCAGCAGGCTGGAGTATGGAGCCCAGGGCTGGAGCACCTGCCCCAGGACTCGGGGAAGCCTCACTGGGCCCAGACAATTTTTCATAGCACTTGTTCTACCAATTTTGTTCCCCTATATTCAGATCTAGCTCAGCCAGCACCTAGGGAAACCTAAACATCCTAGGGCTATCTAGGGTGGGCTGACTTGAGTGGCTCTCACCGCATTGTATTACCCAGAATCCCTTGCAAACCTCAAACTTTGACTATAAAAAAACATTTTCCTCACATTTCTATGATGGAAACTTCTGAAATCTGCAGGAAGCCACAAGCATCCTTCCACTGGGCACTCCCCAAGTCTCCCAAGTCTTCCAATATAAATGGTTCCTCACATGTGTGGGTAGACCTAATATCCATAACAGGAAACAGCCCAAAACGCAACATAGGTGCAGCACATATTTCCACTGAAAACTGACCCTTTGTTTTTTTTCCAATGAGCCAATTGGCTCATTTCACTTTCAATGGAATAACTTCACTGCACCATGTGTGCTGATCATCATTTATTCATTTATTTTAAAAGTTTTATATAGTGCGAATATGTCCCCTAGGTGTATCAGAACACTTTACAATTGAGCAAGAAAGTGGAGGCTTATAGATCAAGCAACGAGGTAAGCAAAAGGTGCAAGAAGTAGTAAATCTAGGTGAACAGAACAAAGTACAATCATGACACTCAAATAATACACATGGGTGATGCAAACGTGTCATAGCAGACCTGGAGATAGGAGGCTCTAAGGTAAACATAGCGCTATACAATTAAGCAAGAACGAGGAGGCCTTAGAATACAGCAGCCAGGTAATCACGAAATGTACAAGAAGTAGTAACTCTGAAACCCACAGATCAGAATACAATCATAACAGTCAAATAGTGAACAGGGGTGAGTAAGGTGTGTCCTAGAGTGCTTGGAGAGCTGGGGTTATAGGGCAGAAATGTATCCATCAATAGCACTTTAACTTTCTTTTTTAAAGATGCAGTTGAGGGGATCATCCTGATTTCAGGGTCATGCATGGAATTCCAGATTCTTGGGGCGATACCTGAGAAAGCTCAATTGTAAGTTTTCTTTTTATGGCATTTCTGTGGCTTCAGCACTAAGGTGCAGATACTTCTAGAGGATCTGGAGCCATCAGATAGCTCAAGTTGTTGTGTGCAATATATCGGGGTGTTGAAGTGTAAGGCTTTGTGGGACTGCAGGACATTTTTTGTTGCATCCTTGCCTCATATGGGAGCCAGTTTAGGGATTTCAGATCTGGTGTAATATGGTTATTTCTTTTATAACCTGTGATGAGTCTTGCAGCAGAGTTAACAGAGGCCCTTTGTGAAGCCATCTTAGATCAAGGAAGGCCACAGAGGGTTGTGCTTCCATAATCCAACTTGGAAACCACTGGAGCTTGCACAGCAGATTTGAAGCCATTGGGGGGGAGGAAAGGTTTTATTTTCCTAAAGATTCTCATTTGAAAGTTTTCTCCTTTGGTGAGAGCACTGATGTTCTTCTGCATATTTAACCTCTTATCTAGCATTATACCCAGTGAGCTTGTGGAGACAATGATGTGTGGTTTGCAGTTAAGAGCTGTTAGTTGTGTCATCCATTCTTTGATGACTGGTGACTGTTTGGGTAGAGTGATTTAGAGGAATTTAATTTTAAGGGTGTTTAATTCAAGGTGATTAAGGGTCAGCCAATTTTGGGTTTTCAATGGAGTTTATTGAGGCTCCTGATGTCCTCAGGGTAGGAGACCTTCAAGTACATTTGAGTGTCATTGGCAAACATGTGATAACCAATCCTGGATAGTTTCAAATTTTTTATTAAAAGCTTAATGAACAAGTTTGAAGAGAGTTGGTGAGAGCGTGGACCCCTGAGGTACCCCTAGCGTACACTCATTGCACTCCCCCAAAAAATACCTTGGTTGGCAGGGCATGATCTTCCCCTGCTCCCGAGGCTGAAACATATAAAAAAGATATACCTCTGCCTTAAACAGCAGAGTGATTACCTGGACGTGTGCAGAGTATGTAACGGTTATGTCCTCCACACACGGCCACTGTAGTGGAGGACATAACTGTTATATCCTTGGCACAGAAGGAGCAAAAATCTCCCATCATTATAACAGAGGTGGAGAAGTTCAGCAAATTGAGAACATTTCACTTTGGGCCCGTATTCTCCCACTAAGGTGTAATTTTGGTCATAAGTTCTCAACTTAACAATGACCCATCTGCACGCCTTATCAGTGACACTTTCTTTACTGAAAGCGTTTGGATGTTTTTTTGTCAGAATTACCTTCCCCATAGTACTAACATTCCGGTTAGTACAACCACTTGCTGAATTCATTTTCTAGAGTGGATCAGGTCCCTGCACTCTTCCCTTGTCAGGTGGGTCTCTTGCAAGATAATGATTTGTGCAGGGAAGTCTCTCAAATACTGAAGGAAGCAGTCTTGATTATCTCCCTTTCATGCGTAGGTCATTTGTATTCCAAGACAGTATTTTTATAGGGGCTACTATACTTTTGACTTCTTTCCTCATATTAGCTGTAGAAGGCACAAGCATCAATGGGGCATGTAGAATTTTTAGGTTTCTGAAGTGCCTAAGGACATTTATAAAAAGATTATTGCCCAAATGTTCCCCAACCTGTGCCTTTCCACCACCCCACCCCACCCACTCCAACCCTTCATGTGGAGAATCCACCCTGACTTCTTCATAGGCTAAATGAAACCTTCCAGATAGGATGTACCTGGAGTGCAAAATAAATATATCTATCATAAAGGCATAAAGCTTTTCATAAACTTGCAGAATCAACACTCTATCCAGTTGTCACCTCTACTCTTTAGTACCACAATTCTTAGGACACTATGTATGTATATATGTATGTATGGAGTGAATTTATAAAGCTCAGGAATCACCCCCGAAGGGGTATCTCCGCACTGCTGAAGAGCGAGAGTCAAACAGGCACAAGCTACCACAGCTTAGACTTTGAATAATTCCGTCTTCAGGAGTTTCCTGAAGCGGATGTGGCTGGGGCATTTGCGTAAGTCCTCCGGTAGGGTGTTCCAGTATTTCGGAGCCAGATAGGCCACAGTTTTGCCTCCTGATCGGATTTTCCTAAAGCAAGGGACCACTAACAGCCCCTTGCCTTCTGACCTGAGACGATGATTCGGATAGTAAACTTTGAACTTGTCTGCCAGATAGCATGAGCTCGCACCATACAAAGGTTTATGGGTGAGACAGCATAGCTTAAATTGAATTCTCTGGTGGATAGGGAGCCAGTAGAGAAGTTTCCACAATGGTCCAGGGGAGGTGCGAGGTGGTTTCTTAATGGCCAGGCATGCGGCCACATTCTGGACAATCTGCAGTCTTCTTAGCAGTGATACGTTCACAGCTGCCAATAAAGCATTGCAGTAGTCCAGGCGACCAATAATCAGAGCATGGATAGAGGTTCTCCGTACAGAAAGGGTCAGCCTTAAGAACACTATACGCAGAAGGCTCAGCGTATGGTAGCAGGTCCCTACAGTGGCCAAGATTTGATCCTCCATCGATAACTGTGCATCCAGCCGGACCCCTAGATTTTTTTCCACAGAGGTTGGAGAGGGAGCAGGGCCCAGCACTGTTGGCCACCACTCAGGGGACCAGGCAGTTTGTGCAGCACCAAACAGCAAGATTTCAGTTTTTGTTGCATTTAGCTGTAAGAAATGTTCCGTCATCCACTCTGATATAGCTAACATTTCCCTAGCAAAGCGCTGATCAACTAACTCCATGTCTTTGTCAAAGGACAGGAGAAGTTATGTATCGTCCGCATAGGAGAATGGCATTATGCCGTACACCCGGATGACTTTAGCATGGGGGGCCACATATATATTAAACAGGCCCTGGGGTACCCCCTTAGTGAGCTTCAAGGTTTGAGATCAGAAAGGGCCTAGGTTGATGGTCTGAGAGCGCTGGTCTAAGAAGCTTACAAACCAGTCAAGAGCTTGTGCTTGCAGACCGGCCTCTCACAGTAGCAATATCAGTTTCTGTTGAGAGACCTTGTCAAAGGCTGCTGTCAGATCCAACAAGACCAGCAGCACTGCCTTATTATCATCCAAGGCCAATTTGATATAATCAGTGACCCAGATGAGAGTTGTCTCTGTGAAATGGTTGGATATGAACCAAGACTGCGAGGGATCAAGGATGCTGTTGCCATCGAGGTAATTCATTAATTGGGTATTAACATGACTCTCCGGCATCTTGCTCATGAGTGGAAGCAGTGAGATGGGTCGGTAATTAGAGAGTACTTCGGCTGGCACCTGATCTTTCTTCTTAATAGGAAGCACTTGGGCGGCGTTCCAATCCAGAGGCAGACTGCCCTTACTCAAACAGGTGTTCAAGATCTCAGCAATAGGGGCAGCCAGGAGAGAGGCAAGGAGATTATATTTGTAGGCGGGCATAACATCCAGAGGAAATTTGGATTTAGCCATTTTTAGCATGGCTTCCACTTACGAGACCTGAATAGGAGTAAATTGATTCAGGCCTTCACCTAAGCTTTCAATCGGTACAGATCCAGGATGAAAAGGCAGCACATGATCAGTGTTTTGGGGAAATTGATTGTAAAATAAGTTGATTTTGTCATCAAAGTACACCGCTATACTATCACACAGTCCCTGTGAGGGGATAATCTGTTGGGCGCATGCAGTGGGATTGGTGAAGGGGTTCAAAACTTTATAGAGATCCTTAGATGAATCTCCTCCATTATTAAGTTTAGTTATAATGTGAAATGTATGTGCCTTTTTTAAATTCTTATGGTAGGTGGTGAGGGCCAGTTTAAATTTAAGTCTTTCCCTTTCCAGTTGGGATTCACGCCAGTGTTTTTCTTGGCATTTACAACTAGATTTTTCACTGCGTAAGTCAACAGTGTGCCAGTCTTCACTTTTTTTCCGATAGTTACTAATCTGGTATGTCACGAGAGCCAACCTATCTATCACCTCACTCAAGGTATCATTAAAGGCCCTAAGTTTCATGGTGACGTCCATATGTTCATTAAAAAGCGGTGTGACGTATATTTTACTACAAGAATCAAACGTGACTTTAAGTCAGCGCCTTTGAAGACTGTTCAAGGGACGTCCAGTCACTCAGTGTTTAAGGCAGCTGCACATCAACGGGCAGGCGGGATCAGCAACAATAAGGGAAGAGTTGGTGAATATAATGTCCAGTGTGTGACCAGCTGAGTGTGTGGGCCCAGAATTGATCATACCTAAGCCTAGAGTGGACATGTCGGCTAAGAAACTTGCCACCTCTATATTCTCCTCCTCTACACTATGGATATTGAAATCTCCTAGGGGCCTCATGTAGGTAGCTAAATACCGGTCGGTAACGGCCGAAATTCGGTAAAAAACCCGTTACCGACCGGTATTTAGATAGTTGAGATGTAGGAGGCCAAAAACCCATATTCGGTAAATATGAATCGGTAAATACCGATTCATATTTACCGAATTCTAAAATACCGCTTCAAATTTACCGAATACATATTTTCCGATTCGGTAAATATGAAGTGGTAAATATGAAGTGGTAAAACGGAAAAAGATATGTAGGTAAATTCGGTAATTAAGAAATCCATGAAAATCGGTAAATAAGAGTCGGTAATTAACACTGATAGAAAGCAGGTGGTAAGCATCAACAGTGCATATAAGCAATCCCAAAATGCAACAGCGTGGACAACATGGCCGCTCTGTATGTCATTGCAAGGCGGCTACGTCTACAGGCAGCAGGACTGAGGATATGGAGACGGGAGGAACGCATCTACAGACAGCGAATCACACTTTTTCAACTGACTGACGCTGAGATACATGAAAGGTACAGGCTACACCCCCAAACCATCATGGACCTGATAAGGGACCTGCACCCACTCCTGGACCAGCCAACAAGAAGGGCGCATGCCATACCACCACATGTGCAGGTTCTCTGCAGCCTACACCTACTTGCATCTGGCAGTTACCAGGGGGTGATAGCTGCGGTGGGCGGTGTATCCCAGAGTTGCCTGTCCCGTTTCTTCAGGAAGTTCCTGGATGCCATGATGCAGAGAATGCACCACTACATCAGCTTCCCAAACACACAGGCTGAACTGCAGAAAACTAAAACTGACTTTTATCACATGGCACAGTTCCCCCATGTCATTGGCTGTATAGATGGCACACACATCCCAATCTGCCCACCAGCTGCCACTGAGCACATCTACAGAAACAGAAAGTCCACCCACTCCATCAATGTGCAGGTAATCTGCGATGCAGGGAACATCATCACTGATATTGTTGCCAAATTCCCTGGGAGCACCCATGACTCCTACATCTTCCAGAACAGTGGGATCTACACACGACTGCTTGCGGGAGAAATTGGAGAAGGATACCTGCTAGGTAAGTAACAGTGACGCTCCATAGTACTCAGTGCAAATCATAGTGTATTGAGGCATGTGACTGATGTCTCCCTTTTACTCACCTAGGGGACAGTGCATATGCCGTGCGGTCATTCATCCTCACTCCCTACCTACACCCATCAACCCAGAGTGAGAGACGATATAATGTGGCACACAAATCTACACGCAATGTGGTGGAGCGCACGTTTGGAAGAGCAGGTTTCGCTGCCTCCATAAGAGCGGAGGTGCACGCCAGTACACACCCATCCTCTGCTGCAAGATAATTGCCACTTGTGCAATGCTGCACAACCTTGCCACAAAGAGAGGCACAGAGGTCGAAATGACATATATTGAGGACAATGATGATGAGTCTGCACAGGCAGAGGCCAACGCAGCAGGAGTGCCAACAGCAACAGATGGGAGAGTGAGACGGGCAGAGATCACATGCAACTATTTCTGAATGAGTAAGGGGACACAGCCAGTAGTCGGATGCCATAACGTAGTTTAATCAGGCAGCACTACGCCACGACACAAAGGAAAACCTATTCCAACAACAATGAGAAATAAAATTTTGTCAGTTAAGGGTTACTTCACCCAATGGTGTCATTGTTTTGCCTGACGCTTTAATGTTTGCGCCCACGTGCACCAGTGCGGGATGGAATTGAGGGAGCGTCCTCACTGGCTGGGGTACCAGTGGCACCACCTTGACGCCTGTTGCTCCGACGAGTGTCTGGGACAGGGGGGCTTATGCTGCTCCTGCTGGTCGTGTCTTCTGTGTCACCAGCATCCAAAGCGCCAGTTGTTGCAGACTGGCTGGTGAGCAGCACTTCTAGTGCACTCGTGACCCTAACCATCCCCCTGGACACATCTGTGCTGCAGTGTGCAAGGCCCTCCTGCATCGCCACAGAGCGCCTGCAGAGCAGCGATGTGGCAGTCGCCACCCGGTTCACTGCCCTTGAGGTCAGATCCTTTCTCTGATGTCCCCTGCGCCGTGCTGCCCTGTCCTCATCGTACTTTGAGCACAGCAGCATGATGGATTGGGACATGTCCCGCATGCCCGCTGCCATCTCAGCCATGCCCCCTGCCATGGCGCTGATGCCCTTGTCAATGTTTCCAAAAGTATTATTGAGGCCACGCATTTGTCGCTGTACGGACACCATTGCCCTTGCCTGGATACGTTGTATTTTCACCATGGTGCCCTCAAGCCCTGAGAACACTCCATGGCCCTGCCCGAGGGGAGGTGGACTCTGCGGCCGAGCCCTGCGGCGCCGTCTGCCAACTGTGTCGGCTCCCTCTGAGTCGGAAGGCACACTGGCATGGGTTACATCCTGGGGTACAGTGGACCTTTCCGCCCCCCTTGAGTCTTCAGACGATGAGTCTGTCACATCCAACCTGGCAGCAGGACGGCGCCTCAACCTGTGCAATGCAGGTGGTGAAGATGGTGGTGACACCTGCAGGAGTGGGGATGCTGGCTGGAGCGGCGATGCTGGCTGGGGTGGTGTCACTGCCTGTGGTGCCGGTCCCTGGCCAGTGCTGGTGGTGGCGTTCTCTGCGCTTTGTTTGTGGTGTGCCCTCTCTCCCTTGTCATGGGCTGTTCTGTGCGCAGTAGTGCTTGTGGACAGAAAAGCGACATCAGCTAAGTGTACCTGAAGCATTGATTTGCTGACATGACAGTACATTTTCAAACCAGTATCTCAATGTCCTCTGGCAGCTTCTCGCCACTGTGTGTCACATGCCCTGTTATTCTGTGCTAATCGTATCATGTTTGGGCTTGCAGGGACTACATCTCCCATGATGCATTGCTAGCATGCACTGACACCTGTACTGGAGTGGGATTCACATTGCACATTTGGGGAGTTGGGATAGGGGTAGGGGGGGGGCACATTGCTGTGCAAGCGTCTTACCTTGTTTGGAGGTGCCTCTGCCGGAGCTGTCAGCATCCCCAATCCCCACGATGCTTTCTGCCTCAATGGTGGTCTCCACTAGCTCCTCCAGGTCTGTCAGGGCTGGTGCCCTGTTGCGTCCACCTCCTGTCTGGCTGGCCTCCTTTTTTAAATCTGCCACCTTCCTCTTCGTGATGATACGTATGTCGTACCACCGCTTCTTGAGGACATCGATGTCCCGGTGTGTCACTCCCATCGCATTCACTTGTGCCTGGATTCCAAGCCAGATCTTACGTTTCTCTGACTCAGGCACTTGCTGTGACTGTTTGCCAAATAGCTTCTGGTGCTGTTCCACGACCTCCTCCACCAGTACTTGCCGCTCCTTTTGGCTGAATTTCAGCTTTCGCTTCCTCTCCCCTCCTTCCCTCTCTGTGTCCTGGCTGGCCATTGTTGCACTTTCCAGGGCTGAATCAGGCAGTTGCTCTGTTCCTCTCCTCAGCACTCCCAGCCTCACCAGAGTCTGCTGATTGTGTGCACCTGCCTGGGTGTGGCCACTTCCTGGTTGGGTGGGGTTTAGGTTGCACAGGATTGGCTAATTCAAGTCATGTGTTTTAGAACTCCCGATTCGGTATTTACCGATTCGGTAAATACCACTTCGGTATTTACCGATTCGGTAAATTCCGATTCATGTTTACCGAATTTTACCGATTCGGTAATGTTTACCGATTGTTGACCTACATATAACTTACCGATTCTTAAATACTGAATCGGTAAAATTCGGTATTTATGAATCGGTAAATTGAAATTACCTACATATGGCCCCTAGTGTTTTGAAGTGATAATGTGAGGGGCAATTTTCTCAACTAATTTTAAATTGAAATCTTTTAGTGGCCCGGTGGGGCGAGAGATAAGAGCGCCCTTTAAATTTTCCTGGTGTGTCAGCACAATTTTAAATATACACATTTCCATAGTGTTATCTGAGATGGAGTCAATCACTATAACTTGCAGTGCCATTATGTAGATTATGGCAACCCCACCACCCACTTTCCCTACTCTGTCCAACCTAAGAATACGATAGTTCTCCGGGAGGGCTAGAGCAATATCAGGCCTGGAGGTGGGTTTTAACCATGTCTCTGTTAGGAAGCCTAGATCTGGGGATTCTGAACTGACCAGATCCCAGAGTTCGGTAGCATGTTTAGGTAACGAGCATACGTTAGCGAGGAAACTGTTCCAGGAACGCAATTGATTAGAAGAGTGGGGACTAACTTGACTAAGAGTAACCCCCTGTCAGACTTTCACTGCTAGCATTGTTACCTTGTGTGTCCAAACTATTGTCATAGCAGTTAAAATGAAAATAAAAACAGGCAAATGACCTTCAGGATTATTCGTTATAGGTACATACGAGCATGGAACCAGGACGTGTCTCAGCTGTAGAAGTTGAGAGGACGTGTAGATGAGCCTGGGAACTATAGCTACCGCCAAATGGGCAGATTCTCTGGCTCCTGGTGACAAACAGGCGCGGATGGGTGCAGACGGGCTTGCCTTAGGCACGCCCGCTGTCTTGTCCACTGCGCATCGGTTCAGGCAACCGGTTAAATAATAAGGTGGGCCACTAGAGCACTAACCTCAGTTCCGGTAAATTAAAGTAAGTGCCACAGGGCTTTCTCAGCAAGCGCTAACTTCCTCCAGACAAACAGGACAATCCGTGCTGGACCGGGAAGGTATGCTGTTGGAGCCACACACCGGGTAAGAAGTAAAAAAATGCTTTTTGTTAAAAGACAAATGGTATATCAAAAGTAATACGAGAGTAATCAAGTTATCGGCCTCTTTATACCCTTTAAAATAATACATTTGGTTGCTATGCATAACTCTGAGAGTGTCAGGGAATTTTAGCTGGACACTGGCCCCTAGATTTGAGATATTAGATCTTTTTTTTGGTCCTCATTCTGCCCATTAACTTGTTGGCAATACTCCCTTTCCCTTGGTGAGAGCCGGACGGGAATAGAGTCGTTCCATACAAGAAACCTAGCTGCTTCCACTCCAACCCTTCTCACGCATGACATAGAGGAGAAGGGGACCAGGACCAACAGCTATTTATTGGCTTAATCATTGGACCCCATTCCTCTGACACCAATCAACCAATATAGCCCAAACTTTCTTCTGACTCCCTGGATCGCATGCCATGTCCTGTTGGCTAATATGTATGATATTGTTTTTACACTCAGAGAAAAGGGGTGGAGTTGCTGATTTCCAAGCTCTACAGATTTCTCGTCTTCCCAATAATATAACATAAAATATTAATCTTGCAACTCTGTTGTTTGGAGAAACAATATTCTCTTGGCGTATTCCAAAAAATATGGGTAGGGGGTTACTTCTATCTGAATTCCAGTTACGTCCGACAAAAATTCGCTTAAGTCCAACCAATATTTAGTAATCTCTGGGCAAGTTAAAAACATATGGTAATCATCTGCTAGGGGATCTTGGCACCTTGAACAAACATACTGAGTTCCGGTGACTTTTGTTAGTTTTACTCGATATAAAGTGAAAAGATGGTTCTGTTTTAAAAAAGCAGGTTTGACTAACTCTCGAAGCAGTGCAAATGAAACCGTCCAAGCCTTACTCAGGTTAATATTAGAAATATCATCACTCCAGATCTTTTGTATATCCTGATCTATACCATCTTCCGCTTCAATAAGGATTCAATACCACAAGGCAATTTCTTTTTTAATACCACCAGGTTTCGTCGCTTGCATTATCCAAGAGTCGTCCATCTGTTCCACCCAATTTTGCCTATCCCACCAGGCAGAGAGTTGATAAAATTTAAATCTGGTTAGTTGTTCCTGTGTGCATAATGTCAAAGTTTCCCAAGTAACCAGATCCGTACCTATTCACAGATCTCCCCATCGTGAGATACCTGCTTGCTTCAATGGAAAACTGAGCATATCATCCAAACAAGCAGGTGTGCCAGTGGAACCCCAAATTGGAGCATGATTCGAATAATAAGATATTCCATGTTTTTTCCGGATATAGACCCAATTCTTCAGTGCCTGCAATAAAATCTTCAATCTAACTTTTTTGAAAAAGTTTTGGTCCACAAACTTAAAAAGGAACTGCCCTTGTTCATCCCCTAGATCGCTAAGCATTGCCCCATATAAAATACCTAATGCAGAATCATCTGGTCTATTTAGCAACATCCGAAAGTTCTTAAAGTGGAAAACGTGCAGATATAGCCACAAATCAAGAAGAGTCAATCCCCCCTTCACCAGCTTTCTCCTTAATCTTTTCCAGGATATACGGGAACCCTTTGAGGTCCAGATAAAACTGCCAATCTTACTCTGTAATTTTTCTACTTCGCCCTTATCAAATAAAAGGGGTATAGTATTAAAAAGGAAGGTAAGTTTTGGAAGTGCGATCATTTTGATCAGGTTGACCCTGCCATATAGATTAATCCTCCTCCAGTTAACCATAGGAACATAATGTAACTTCTGGGTTATTATAATACCCAAATATCTAATTTGGTTTTTTTATCCCAGAGGTCTGAGAGGGTTGGTTCCGCTCCATGATTTCAGTTGTGACTCTATTTACACTAAAGCCCGAAACCTTCCCAAATACTTCTGCCTTAGTCATCAAACTGGGGATAGCCTCCTTAGGATTAAGGCTTTACAAAATAAGGTCATTCGCATATAAAGCTAATTTAACCTCAAAGTCTTTGTATCTAAAGGGAAGAATAGAAATATCCTGTCTGATTAGAGCTGCAAAAGGTTCAATATAGCTATTAAATAGGAGGGGGGACAACGGGCATCCCTGTCTAGTTCCTCGCATAATGTTAAACCAATCCGTTAGCTCACTATTAACTAAGACTCTAGCTCTAGGTGCACTATATAATGACTGGACTACTTTTATTAGATTCTTAGGGAATCCAAAGGTTCTTAGAGTCTCCCAAAGATAAGGCAAATGAACCTGGTCAAACACCTTAGCGGCGTCAACTGCCACTGCTGTCACAGGAAGATTAAAAGTTTCAGCCAGATCAATTACGCTGAGCATTGTAAAAGTTAGTTCATTGAGTTGCCTTCCAGGAACAAAGCCCCTCTGATCACTATGAACTACACTCTTGATAGTCTTTGCGACCCTGGCTGCTAATATCCCTGTGAACACTTTATAATCCGCGTTCAACAGGGATATAGGCCTATAAGACTCCGCAAGCAACGGGTCGTTATTTGGTTTTAAGATTAAGACTATTGTTGCCTCAGCCCAAGATGTCAGGGGATCCCCCCCCTCCCCAAGATAGTGTTAAAGAGCTTTTTAAATACAGATACTATACTATCTTCGAGAGACGAGCATATTTCTATTGGGAGGCCATCTGGCCGGCAGCCTTCCCTCTTGCCATCCGTCTCATTTGTATCCGAACATCCTCTTCGCTTATCTCAGAAGCAAGAGAATCTCTTTGATGTGCATTCAGAGAGTGAGGCTCCACATTATCCAAAAATTGCTGTATATTTTCCAGCCCTGGTGTGATATCGTCTTTGCATAACTTGGCCATATAACTACAGACTTCAGCCCCTATTTTTGTATTAGTATCAACTATATGACCTGTTATGCTCTCCTTTAAGCTACTTATTTGGTTTCGGGCTTTATCAGTTTTAGCTTTCCAAGCTAGAAGCCTACCACTCTTCTCACCATATGAAAAATTCTGAAGTTTACTAACCCTCCATCTCTTTAGTAAAATTGTATCCAAGAGACCCTTATATTCTTGTTGGAGATGTTATAACTCTTTAGTAAGACAGGGAACTTTACTACAAGATGCTAAAGAGGCCTTTTGAAGTTCCAACTCCTTTATTTGGATATCTTTTAAAAGATTATTCTCTCGCTGCCTGGAACTACGATTTTTCCCTACCATAATATAAGTATCTAAGGCTCTCAGAAAAGCCTTAAAGGCCTCCCAAATTACCTGAAAAAAAGGTTGAAACCTCCTCAAGCATCTTAGATTGAACATCATCGTCTAATAAAATTGTCCTTTCAAGGGACCATCTTATTATGGTCCTCTTTTCCTGAATTTTCAGGGAGAGACAGACCACAGAGTGATCAGAGAGGATGGCATGGAGATGGTTAACCTTTTCGACTCCCTCAAGTAAGGATTGATCTATTAAAAAATAATCAATATGGGAGTGGTGTCCATATTTCTTGCTAAAAAAGGTATATCCCTTTTTATCCCACCACCTTAAGTCTCCAAACATCCAATAAATGTAGTTCCTGAATCATAGTTTTGAGTATTGCCATTGAGTTTGAAGGAGTGACATACTTTACTTTAGATGTTCTATCCAAGTCAGGTCTTTGAACTAAATTAAAATCGCCACCGATAATCACTGGGCGATTAATTGACACGAGGACGGC
The DNA here is from genome assembly GCF_964204655.1 of Triturus cristatus. Taxonomy (NCBI): domain Eukaryota; kingdom Metazoa; phylum Chordata; class Amphibia; order Caudata; family Salamandridae; genus Triturus; species Triturus cristatus. The sequence goes on along the minus strand of NC_140589.1, from coordinate 1,455,854,533 downwards.
CTCCAATTTTATTAATGCATCTGGGTTATCCTGGTTCGGACCATAATAACTGACACACGTTAATGCCTTATTCTGTATCTTGATATTAGCCAATATCCACCTCCCTGATGTGTCTGTATGGTAACTTTCCAATCTAATACCACTACCTGATCTTATGATTATAGCTACCCCTCTTGTACTCCCTCTCTGATTGGAAGAGACAACGTCCTGGACCCAGAGCCATCTTTTAAACATACTTAAGCATTCACTATTTTCTAAGTGGGTCTCCTGTAGGAGAATTACGTTTGCCTCAGATTTCCTAATAAATTCCATGATACGGGCCAGTGTTCTCATAGATCTCACCCCATTCACATTCCATGAGATGAGATGCACCAATTCTTTACTCATTTATTAGATATGGAAACCCCCCTCCCTCCTACTCTAAAATATATAAGGTTCATTAACTCGACTTTAATAGGAACGGCCAAAATTAGAGAATATTTAGTCAAAAAAATAAAGCTAATACATGGCAGATTGAGAACACTATTTTTTTCTTTTTTCTCCCATACGCTCCCAAAACCCTGTGACCCCTCCCCCCACCCACCCCGGAGAACCCCCCTATATATCTCTTGAGGCGTGAACTCCTTTCCAGATACCCCTGTGCTGGCGAGACGAATCCAGATATCTCAAAGCTACATTACGCAACATAAACCTGAAACATAAATAGTGTTGTCGTGATAAAAAAAAAATGTATATAAGATGTAGGTGTGTCCTAATGTAAAGTGTAGAAGGACAAGCCTCAATATAAGTCAATTTACAAGATAATTACACTATATGTCTTTTGCACAAGAGTAATATGAATAAAAGATCCAAGGTCTATTCTGATCCACCCATCTGATTTAATAAGGCATCTACTTCTTCCGGCTCACGGATATTGTACATTTTATTCTGCCACATAATCCTCAGCATGGCAGCATGGCAGGAAATTTCATTTGCACTTGCGCACCCCTTGCACGGAGATCGTTCATTTTTTAACCTAAAAGCCACTGCCGCTCAGCTGTTCTTTTACCCGTATCGGAGTGTATCAAATATGCAGAGTCTCCGTAGGTTAACGACCGTTCTTTTAATGCCCGGGTCAAGACAAGCTCCTTGATGGAGTAGGTAAGAAAATAAATTAAGATCTTCCTAGGGGTTTTCCTCCCTGTTTGTAACCTGTATGGATCTCTGTGCACTATTTGAAGCTCTTTTCCCCAGTCTATATCTGTTCTATCCGGAAACAGCTCCCCAAACAACCTGCAGACAAAGGCCTTTATATCCGCCCCTTCTGCGTTTTCATTAATTCCCAGAAGGCAAATATTATTTTGTCTGGCCTGAAGCTCTAGTCTTTCCAGATCCTGCTGCAATACCTTATTGCCTTGTTTGAGCCTCTGAATTTCACTGAAATTACTGGCAGTGGCCTCCCCTAAAATCTTCAACTCTTCCTCCAAGCTCTCCATGCATTTAACTAGACTGTCTATCTTCTGTTCAAGTATTTCCCCTTTATTTTGAATGTCCTATTGATTGCTTTCGGAAGTCTCAAATTTAGCTAAGATCTCCTGTCTCAAAGTATTTATCAGACCTACCAGCGGATCTGCTGAGGCCATTGTATGAGCTTCTTCCCGAACAGGATTCAGTGATTCAAGGCTCAGAGCATCATTCAAAATGTCTCCATTTGTATCATTGGTGTCATTTGTATAGTTGATTTCCAAACTCATATCATTCTGAGGTAACTCGGGTTGACTTTCGTGAGCCTCTGCCAGCGGAGAATAACGATTCTCAAGCCTCAGTGGAATGCTCTGCGATAAAGAAGATGCCGTTTTCTCTGCTAGATTTTGTAGACTCTCACTTTCTCCCACAACTGATTGAGAGCCTGCGACCTGCTCCATTATTTTAAAATATGACCTAAGGGAAGGAGGTGGTTTAGGTAAAGATCGAACCTCTTTTGACCTGCACTTTTTAATTTTGCTTTTTTCGAATTTTTTCTTGACAGGGGTTTTAGGCTTTGTCCTCACCTGTCCTCTTCCTTACAGGGGCCAATCTGAGCTGATATCTATTCCTTTCTGACAGAGAGCTCCCCACTTTAATATTAATGTTGATAATCTCACACTGTGAACTCAACCCCTCTGGAGGAACTTGGGGGCATTTGCGATTCTCAAATAGCGATTTTTTGAGAATCGCTATTTGGGAATCGCAAACGAGATGTAAGTATAAATTCGCAAATTGTTAGCGATTCCTTGGCATTCCTTAATTGCGATTAGCAAATTGCAAATCGCAATTAAGGAATACCTTCCCATTCATTCCTATGGGCCAGGAGGCCCATAGGAATGAATGGGAAGACATTCTCAATTAGCAATTCGCAATTAGAGAATCGCAAATTGAGAATAATTTCAAGGGTGCAAGGGTGTCATAAAGACACCCTGATGCACCCCTGAAATGAGCATGTGTGCGCATGTGGCGCACATACATGCCCTAAGGGCATGTATGTGCACTACATGGCGCTTTGAAAAAAGCCAAAAAGTGCATCTTTCAAAGAAATCGCAAATTACCACCAACTTGAAGTTGGTGGTAATTTGCGATTTCTTAAGGAGAAATCGCACAACTTGGGTGCTTGTTACATCGCATTTAAGGAATCGCAATTTGCAATTCCTTAAATGCAATCGCAAAATAGAGAATCGCAAATTTGCGATTCTCTAATTTGCAATGCCCTTTTGGGATGATACATCCCAAAAGGCCTTTTCCCGTTCGCAAACGGGCCGATTCTGAGAATCGTCCCATTTGCGAACGGGAAAAGGGCTTGATACATATGCCCCTTGATCCGGTATGAATGCCCTGACCCCCCCTTCACTTAAAGTTATGGGGTGATGTACATTAGGAGTCAGGGCATGAGGGTGGAACTTCCTCTCCATCCACTCTTTCCCCGCTTTTATGTGCGTGTTAACTGCGTGCCAATATTGTGCAGAGGTGCAGAAATGGAAAGTTGTCCTCAAAGGATTGGTGGAAAACACATTAGAAATGTCAACCTCAACGGTTCCACTTTTCTAGGCTTTATTTCTTTCTCGCTTATATCCGTAATTAATCCTGCCCTCAGCTAGAAGGAAAGTGCTCTTACCGATATGGAGGTTTCTCTCAGCTACGCGGAATCTCCTCCAGCACTCCACCGCCCGACTCCAACCCGTCGAGTGGGCGGAGCCACGTCTTTCGGCGGTAGAGAAATCAGCATTCAAGCCCATGTGAGACCTTACCGGCACACTTTTTAGCTATATCAGCATCGCGATAACACTCTGCCAAACTATACAGAACTGCAGAGCTGTAAAAACAGCGAACCCGCACAAAGCCGTTATTTCAACCCCGTTCTCCTCCCTTCTCCCAGTCGCAGTCAACTCGGTCCCACCAGAGCTTCATCCAATACTTGCGCGGCTGCGCCACCTACTCCAAGACGTATTGTAGACAACACTACTTAGTCCGCTGTCACTCTGTGCCGTTTCCTGCTTCCATCCGCTGGATTCCGCTGGATTCCTCTCACCTCACATACGGGCTCTCCCGACTAGCGTCAGCCAGCCGCCATGTTCCCCGACCACGTGACCCTGTGAGATATTAGATGTAATCTCCAAAGGTACACCCATCTACTTTCAGCAATCTTATTTTTACGGCGTTAGAGAGAATATATTCCTTTATCGCATTGTATGAAAATTTACTAAGAACTTCCTAGATTTCATTTTATTTGAACTCTTTCCAAATGGTGTACTCTTTAAATATGTTTAAAAATAACCTCCTCTGACTCCTCTATTTGTGTCCCTACTTTAATTAGCTTCACCACATATGATTTCAAGTCATCACCCTCAACCTCTTGAGGGTGATGAAAAAATCCTCAGATTATTTCTTTTTAAGTTTTTTTCCAACAACTCTATCTTCCCCTGACATTCCCCATTCTCGCCTTTAAGAGCTGAATCTCATCCTTGTTAGACTCCACTGCTGCTTGTAATTCTTTCGTGGTGTTCTCAAGAATAACAGTCATATTAGCCAGTAAGTTTTGCCTCTTCTCCAAGTTCTCACATGCCCCTCATATCTCTTTCTGATTCAGTTCAGAAACCTCAAACCTACTTCAAATCTCTGTGGTTAAGACATGTATCTTGGCCTCCACTGGGGTATTTGCAAACCCCCTATTGTAGGTGCATCATCTGTCTCCTTGAATGAGTGTGATTAGGTTAATCTTCATTGGGTAACACCTCCATGAATTACATAGTTTCCCCTACCACCCCGGAGGCCTGCTGCTTGTTTTTAGTTACCTCTCCCATCTGCCATTTCCTCTAGAACCTGGTATCTATTTAGACTAGTCAGGTTTACGATTCCACTGGTTGCCCTGCTGTCTAAGCTGAGGTTTAGACTTAAGCTCTCAAGGCTTGAAAGAGAGCTGAAGGCTGCCCAGGAACTGTGTTCTCTTTTCCTCTTAATGATTCACGAAAAATAATTTTAGGGAGTATTTTGAAGTACGTTTGAAGTAAGGGAGTGATCTTTGTCGTTCTGTCCTTTCTTGAGTTAACCTCTCAGCTGATACAGGCTTTTCTAAAATGACCTCTACAGTCGGAGGCTGGGGGCTTTGCTCAGTGGCTGACTTTCCCTTATTCCCGGACTCTGCATTTCTACCAAGTGATGCCTCTCTAGGAAATTATGGGGCTACCTTTGTCATGTCCTTGCAAGTGTTCCTTAGAGTATATCTACACTTTCTGCCTAGGGCTCTCCTAGTTTCCCTCATAGCCCACGGGTCTATGTTTTTTGCACTCATACCTGACTCACCGTTAGCCCCCTGATTCCTTACCCTCACACTTTTTCCTCTGGGAGTTGGATCTGCAGTTTCCTCTGCTTCCATAAAATGATCGGGGTCTGCCTTTTACTCCGTTGTATGAATTACAATACACTTGCGAGTGCTACCACCACTGCTGCCACTGCCTCTAACTCTTCTCCCCTGGAAGGAGAGCCTCACTGCTGCCCTCTGACGCTTCTCCCCTGAAAGGAGATCCATCCTCACTGCTGCCCTGTGCCCTCTGTGCATCTTGAGCGCAGCTCTCAACCAATGCTCTGTGTTGGGCTCGTGGGCCACTGTATCTGTAGTGATCACACTCACTGCAGCCGAGTGGCATCCAGAAAGTGCCTGCGGAATCCAGACAGTACTACACGCATGAATGGGGGGTCCCACCCTGCAATAACTTCCTTCCTTTCCTGCTCCCCCTCAATCAGCGCTCAGCTTTTCACATTATTTCAGTGGCCCACAGCATCTCCTGTGTTTTGCATATACGCGACCCCCCGCCAGCTGGCTGCATTGTTGTCCTTATTACTTGGCCCAGATGTGGGATTTTTCTTGTGTTGTATTTTCACTTTATTACTGTTTGAAGTGATGCATAAATAATTTAGACATTGCCTCTAAATTTAGTCTGGCTGCTTTGTGCAAAGCAACCAGGGGTTTGAGCACAGGTTAATTTGGGTTTCATTTGTGTTTCACCCTGACAGAGATTGTGATTTTTGATTGAGTAGGGTTTCACCCCCCACCTTAATCAGTAACCCAATTTCTAACAGCCTATCTCCCTCCGCAGCAATGTTTGCTGTATAATGCAATATTTCAGATAAATGGAGAATTATACAATATGTTAATGCACTGTAACTTTAGGACAGAGACATTATTTTCTCCGTAGTAAATAGTTCAACTCAATGCATCATGGCTATCTTTCGGAATTTGTGAATTGAACTGTGTAGACATTTTATAACCTAAGTAACATCACCTTGAATATGGGCATATCCCCCATGCCATTGTCGATTCAATGTTAAGAGTGAGATCTAAAAATTTACATATGAGGGTGAAAATGCCAAAACACAAGAGGTCGAAATAAAGAAGCTATCCTAAATCAATTAATGTTATTGTATAGCCACAGTGTTACACTTACGACTATTGTTATGGAATGACTTTCTCGTGTTATGAAATTAAAGGTTAAATGATGATGAGGATGATGATGATGATGATAGGTGGTTTGTTCAAATGGACGTGGAGGACAGTTGTCGTGCACACATTGATAAACTCTTAAAGGGAAGGTTAAAAAATGCCAACATTTCCCCCACCCTTCTCCTTATCCAGGTCAAAAAGGGACATCATAGTGCATCATATTAAAATTGCAGACCTAGGATAGGCAGTGTGTACTTTTGCTTCCAATATTTACCCCCATGGAGAATCAATCTATCTGCTGATTCTACTGAAGCTAACCTCCTTTTGTGACTTGAATGTTCATTACACTTACTTGTTTTTCCTGTGAGGTTTTCCCTGCTTGGGCTTATTTAAGCCGCTGGGATTTAGTCCATTTTGTAAACCTCAAAAACCCTACATCATCAGCAAGTCTTGAGCGAGGTGGCTGACAATAAATGTCTGCTCAAGTAAGAACTGGAAGGAGGAAGTGGCTGTGTTTTTTGGGGTTAGACAGAACTTCAAAGTATACATTATATGTTTAAACATGTTTCCTGTACTTGATTCCTTTCCTCTTGAAGGACAAAACGCCGGCTGAAGGCTACCGCTATGGCCCCAATTTTTGGAGGCATAGCTGAACTGCTGTCTCACACAGGAAAGGCACGAGAAAAGAAGAAAAGGAATATGAATAGTGATAACCACTATAAGCACATGTTCATATAGTCAGACAGCAACATGGTCTTGTTACTTCTCCAAGGACCCTGGAATTTGTCGTCATTCTGGGAGCCCTTGATTTAGATTTTTTACATATAATTCACATTCTGCTATTTGCAGATCATTATCTGGCATTAATTAATCCACATGCATAATTACAAAAATATTAAAATGGGTGAAATGTGTAAATTAAAAGAATTCACAAGGAAACACTTTCACTAGAAACGTAACTTGCATTTAAAAAGAATGACTAAACTGTAAAGTAATCTTGCCATGGGAAAAATATAAAATTCAACTTTTGTTGAACACTTGATTTTACTATGTAATATGCAACATTAACTGAACTTATCTGGTGGGAAGGCATGATGTTTGAACAACTATCACCACATAAGTTATAGAATAATAATTTCAGAGGCCCTGCTCCCTTCCTACTCATGACTCCTGCTCTTGCCCTCAGTTCCACTCCCATCCCATACAGTACCCTACTGCCTAAATCATTACAGTACAACAAATATATTAATCGTGAGTTAGGAAGTAGGTAAGTGTTATTAATGGTGTAAAACATCTAGGTTTGGGATACGTTTATTTTGGCTATGAACAGGTTGGGTAACAGGACTCACACATTGTTAATGGAAGGTAGAAGACAGACCAGTGAAAGAGATGGCAAAGAAAAAGAGAAGCTTGGGAAAATGTTGGAGAAATGTGTCACATGCTGGGATGGAAATAGGATGAGACACAAAGGAAGGTGGAATTAGCTGTGGGTGGGCAATGGTCACTGGACAACACACCTCCTTTTCTGTCATTAAATGGCCGAAAGGTAGTGACAGAAACATAGGGGAAGATCGACAAATTATGACTGGGCTTAAAAGCAAGAAAGGATGAAATACCATAATAAAAACAGCAATTGTCATTGAGTAAGGAAATTGACTTACCACTCATTCAGCAACAGTGGCTTCCTGCCCAAATCCTCCACATGTTGATCCTCCTGGTCCTCTCCCCCCACTGTGTCAGCCTGGGTAGACTCTAGATAAAAACAAAAGGCACTCATTTACTTATATCACCCCCAACCACACAACTTGTGAAAATTAACATGAGTTAGCAGCAATAGAGGAAATATCTCCCTAAGTGATGAGGGCTGCGACCTTGGTCATCCTGGCCCTATTCTTCAGTGGTTCTGAATGGAGAAAAGAAAACCACATTTTATAATTTACATGCAAAAAATAATGCTTACGCACCAATCATATTTCCCCATTTCACTGTCACCCTAAAAATAGTTCCCAGCCCCAAGCACTATTAAATACAAATAATATTGCTACTCCACAACCTACATAGATTTTGCTGTGGTTATAATAAAGAAGTAAGTGCTTTTATTCAACAATCTTGTACTGCTTCTCAAAAAAATGGAGACTGTACAGTGGCAGAAGAGAGTCACAAAGAGCCAACCAGCCTGGCGATCTGACTGTCCTCTTCCTCAAGCTCCGCCTATGATCACAAACAGAAGTTGTATGTATACTATGCAGTGGCACTAACCACTGTGGAATTATGGTTAGGACAGAGATTCCAAACAAAAGAGCATTTCTTGTTTTGCTGATAACTTTAGAGCTGTTTGACTAATCTTCACAAAGCTATCCTAAAAAGGTCATTCACATCAGGTCATTCCTAAAACGTTTTGCACTAATACATCAAGCGAATGGCAAGAAAAAGGGAGTCCCACATCATTGATTTCCTATGTTAATTCCCATTAGAAACATTTATCGCAGCTACAGAAAGAACTGCTAAAAGGAATTACACAAAATTTGGCAAAAGGGTCATATTTTACTTAGAAAGTATTCTTTTTGTGACTTAGTGTCGATGCATTTAGTCTTATTTGAGATATTAGCATTTACTGAGAGGCTCAGGGTTATGTTATGTTATGTTATCAGAAAATTGTAGAGCGCAGGGTCACCAGGAGGTTTCATGGTGCTAATCTTGGATAGTGTTGCAGCACAATGACTATGCATAAGCTTGCTCAAACAACCAGGTCTTAAGTGCCTTTCTGAACCCCAGCAGGTTGTCGCGCATCCTGATTGCTAGAGGTAAAGAGTTCCAGAATTTAGGGGTGAGGTAGGAAAACCTACACCCTCCCTGACGTTTGAGTTTAATGGCAGGGGTAGTCAGTAGTTGAAGATGAGCAGACCATAAGTTGCGAAGTGGGGCGTGCTTTGCAATCATACAACTAATGAATTTGGGGCTCCTGCCATGCAATGCTTTAAAGATCAAGCACCTCGTCTTAAAAGCTGCACCTTGGACAATTGGTAGCCAGTGAAGTTTGGATGGCCATGGTCTGGAAGATTGCCATTTAGGTTGTTTGTAAATTAATCTTGCAGCCTGATTCTGTACTAATTGTAGGCATTTGAGTAGAAACAGGGGCAGGCCAAGATAAATAGAGTTTGAAAAGTCAAGACGCGAGAGAACCAGGGCTATCACAACTTGTATGAGTGCTGAGTGGGTCAGCAAATGGGCGATCTTCCGGATTTTACGCAATTGGAGAAAATGGGCGGAGACCACTGCCCCCACTTGTCCTTTAAGTGAAAGATCTGCATTTATGGTGACCCCCAAGCTTTTCACAGAGGGAGAGGGAATGGGGGGGACCTAATTCTATCGGCCAATAATGTGGCCCCAAAAGATCTCGCTCTTCCCAGGAAATACTAGTTCCGTCTTGCCCGGGTTGAGTTTGAGATGGTTGAGATCCTTCCAACGCTGAATGTGAAGCATGGTAGCTTGAAATTCAAGAACAGAGTCAGGAGAATCCAAGGTGAAGACAAGCTGAAGATCATCAGCATAATTAAAGGTAGTTATCTTTCTAATATTTAATTAATGGATCAGGGGCATGAGATAGAGATTAAATAGGAGTGGGAATAGGGACGAGCCCTGTGCCACCCCGCATGTGGTAGCAAGCTTAGAGGCGGTAAAAGGGCCAAGTCGGACCGCTTGTGCACTGCCTTCGAGAAAGGACTTAATCCAGTTATATGCAGGGCCCTTTATGCCAGCCTGCTCGACACGGTCCATCAAGATTTTATGATGGACCGTGTCGAATGCGGCAGACAGATCCAGGAGCACCAGGGCCTGGGGGATGTCCTTGTCTGAATTAGCTCTCAGAGTGTCCAATACTGCAAGGATCACAGACTCAGTTGAATGAGCGGGCCAAAAGCCAGCTTGGTGTGGCTCTAGGTGATCTGTTTTTTCAATAAAATTAGAAAGGCACCTGGCCATGTGGGCCTCTAGGATCTTAATCAAGAAGGGGAGGAGAGAAATAGGATGATAGTTAGAAGGATTCGGAGATTCAGCCCCTGGCTTTTTTCATAAAGGGACCACAATTGCATTCTTGAAGGCTCTGGGGACCTTGCCCTGCACAAGAGACTCGTTCAGAAAGGGAAGCACATTATGAGGTGGGGCAGAAAAGACAGCCCTCAGAACCTGAGGAGGACAGCAGTCATTAGGGGACCCGGATTTTACACGGGTCATTAAATCAGATAATACCTGAGGACATATGACTGGGACATGAGCCATGGTGGCAGAATTAGTTGGCATGTTGTCCAAATGTTCCGTACTGACGCTGGTGGGAATGGTAGCTTTGATGGTAGAGATTTTGTCCAGGAAGAAATTGTTCAAGGAGTTGCATTGCTCTTGGGGAGGTGTCTGACTGGGGAGTATTCTCTCAGAATTACAGAGGTCATTAACTATCAAGAAGATTTCTTTCGACTTATTATGAGCATTTAGTATTTTGGCTGAGAAATAGGCCCCTTTGGTTTCCAGTATGGCTTTTTTATACTCTTTACGGGCTAGCACAAACTGCAGTTTATCTTCAATGGAGTATCTTAACCTCCATTTTCTCTCTTTTTGACATAGCTCAAGTTTTTGTTTTTTTAGCTCAGCGGTAAACCATTTGCGTGCATCTGAATGGCGAGCACAGGAAAATTTAGTGAGTGGAGCATGGACATTAGAAGCCAGCAATAGCCAGTCCCATATGTCCTCTTCCATAGAGTTAACATCAGGGTTGAAAATAGGTGCTTAGCTGGCCAAGGTTTTGATGAATTCTAATTTATCAAATGTCCTCCACTTTCTTGTCACACCTCCCACCGCCGTGGAGGTTTTGATCTTAGAGTTTATGGTGGCAGTGAATTTTATTAAATGATGATCTGACCAGATACATGGTGAAATTGTGGGCACTGACAATATGAAATTTGAAGACCAGATTTGGTCCAGAATATGTCCCTTTATATGAGTGGGGGAGGATAAGTGCTGTACCAAATTCATATTAGAGAGCAGCTCAAAACGTTCTGCGGGGTGTGGTCTGCCTGGGCATCGTGAAACCAATAATTCAAGTCTCCTATAAGTAGAACATTAGCATAGTTTGTGACAAGATTGGCCATTTGTTCCCACAAGGAGAGGGGGAAAGTAGGCATGGCCTGAGGGGGACGATAAATGAGCACGAAGATAAGAGGTCCAGTGTTAGTATCAAGTTTAATAATAATATTCTCTGCCTCTGGAATATCAAGGGAAGTAATGGTGGTAAACTTATAGTTTTTATGTATAATAGCGGCTACACCGCCACCGATCTTTCCTGAGGGCCGATTTACAGACAAGATGTAGTAGTCCGAGGGGAGTGCTGCTAAGATGTCTGGAGTAGAGTCCTGGGTCGTCAGCAACAGGAAAATGTCTAGCTGGTGTTTAACCAGGGAACGGGTGTTAAGATAGAGGATATGCAGAGCGGTATGTTTAACTGTGGTGAGTCCAGGGGTAGGGGGACAGTGGAAAATGGAGGGACTAGGGGGAGGGAGGACGACATGACGTCTCTGATTTTGGAAAATACCATTTTCCATAACGCGATAGGGGTGGAGAGCTACAGGGGTTATGGCTAGGAGCCAGCGAGCTCAAGCTCAAAAAGTAAGTTAACCCAATTCAATTTTCAATTTTTAAACAATTCCGAGCAAAATAAACAGTTTTTAAAAGTAAGTGAGGTAAAAACGCTGTCAGCAGCGGTCCACGCGGCAACACTAAGCAAAATTGCCAGCTCCCGTGCTGCAGCGAGCTTTTGTGCCTGGGCCCCGCCTCTGACTCCTCCTGCTACCCGCCAATTGGCTAAGGCCTAGGGGTGGAGAGCTACAGGGGTTACGGCGAGGAGCCAGCGAGCTCAAGCTCAAAAAGTAAGTTTACACAATTCAATTTTCAATTTTTAAACAATTCTGAGCACAATAAACAGTTTTTAAAAGTAAGTGAGGTAAAAACACTGTCAGCAGCGGTCCGCGCGGCAACACTAAGCAAAATTGCCCGCTCCCGCGCAGCAGCGAGCTTTTGTGCCTTGGCCCCGCCTCTGACTCCTCCTCCTACCGGCCAATTGGCTAAGGCCTAGGGGTAAAGAGCTACAGAGGTGATGGCGAGGAACCAGCGAGCTCAAGCTCAAAAAGTAAGTTTAACCAATTCAATTTTCAATTTTTAAACAATTCTGAGCACAATAAACAGTTTTTAAAAGTAAGTGAGGTAAAAACGCTGTCAGCAGTGGTCCGCGCGGCAACACTAAGCAAAATTGGGCTAAGGGTGAGCGTAAAAGGGTTAAAAATATAGGTATATCTGGAAGTTTAGTGCCTAGATATGGCCTGATTGACTACTTTAAAGGAAACTAGTGTATCCAGATTAACAGCCACAACCTAAACAATATGTTGTGGCAGCAATTACAAGACAAGTGGACATGGTTCCTGCATCCTGAAAATGAATTTAAAAATATAAGGGAGCAAAGTGGGCACACACTTCCCCAAGGGCCATGACTGGCTGCTCACTCCATGGAAAATATGTTGTGGCAGCAATTAAGGGAATCAGGGACATGGTCTCCATTGAAATGCACGTAGTGAAAGTCCGTTTTTGAGGATCACAAAAAGAAACACAGAAAGAGTGATAACTGATTTTACGCACAATATAAATAATTTGTTGATGTGACCTTTCTAATTTAATTTTAGGAATTGTGGTGTATTCCAAGTTGATTTCACCCTGTGAAAAATGCTGAACTCTGCTTGGATTTAATGAACCATGTTTGAGAGACAACTGATTGATCCCATGATTTTCTAATAGAAGTTATGAAAGTTGCTCAAGGAGCTATACTGAGACCATATTTGCTATAGCCATATGAAAATAAAGTCAGATATTCTGAATAAAACATGTACTTTGAACTCCAGCAGCAGTCTGACAGTTGATTCCCCAGTGTTCTAATGAGCAATTAAAACACTAACATTCACACCATGAACAAGAAAACTGGTGGCTAACAGCTTTGGCATCTTAAGGTTATTAAGGAAGGAATTAAATCTATTCCCCTACTTAGCCAGAAGACTAGCTGTTCAGGCCTTGGTCACCCCGCACCTCGACTATGGCAATGTTTTGTTCCTTGCGGCACCTCATTACATGAGAAAAAGGTTGCAAACTATTCAGAATGCCAAATCATGGCTGCTGATGAACCTTACTAGACATCAATCGGCTAAAACGACCCTGAGTGATCTTCACTGGCTCCCCATGGAGAAGCGGGTTCAATTTAAGACTTTATGTATTCTGCGCAGATCACTTTTCTAGAGAGGTCCTGCCTTACCAAGACCGCTGTTTACTCCCTACATTCCTGGAAGGTCACTTAGATCTTCCTCAGCTTACTTGTTACAGATACCAAAGTTTGTGAGATCCTGGTTGTGCAGTCTTTCTTTTTCCTATCAGGCCCCCAAAGCTCTGGAAAACCCTTCCTCTTGAACTTCGCCGGCAGTCTAATGAGCTTTCCTTCCATAGTGCATTGAAGACCTGGCTCTATGGTATGAAGTTCTGCTGGTTAAGCTGGTTGTAAATTGGGTGACTGATCGCTGACAGGCCTTCGAGTAGCTATGCACTATATAAGTCTACAAAAATAGAATAGAATATTTATGAAAAAACTGTGGCAGACCTGAAGTAATCTTGTTGGGATTAAAGCGGTAAAACGTAAAGGTTTTCCTTTCAAATTGAACAAAATGAGGGGGTTTCTTTTTTCATAGAAATTATGGTTAGTGCTTTGTAAACTATAACGAGGATGCAATTTCTCTGAGTTCTCAACTATCACCCTCATCCATTTCAGTAAAAATTCTAACATGCATACTGTATATTGTACATCCAACACCAACATCATCCTATCAGTTAAATTCCTACTGATCAACCGTGGCTTCACCACAAAATTCTAATGAGCAACTGCACATACACTTTTGAGTAGCTTTAATACTTTTGGCTAGTCCCAAAATCAGAGTATAAAGTTACTCAGAACTGTAGACTTACATGTCCTCCCCCTAGAAAAAGGAGTGGAGCCCAATTAATGAACTTGAATACTGCCAAAATCAAATAGTAGTTTATTATATTGCATGCCACTGATACTGCAACACTCCCATAAAAATGTTCAAGATATAGACTTAAAAAACAACTCTAATGGAAATAATGTAAAATTAATTTGAATAATTTAAAATAGTTTAAATATAAATGTAAGAAATTGGATCAAAGTCACAAGTGCAGGCCGACTGCTATAGAGCACGGTCTGTGAGTTCCTATGTTGTTATCGAGGACGCCATCGACAAGGGGTATGCGATGCGAATTCCTGCGTCGAAGATGCTTCGCATACCGCTGGTTCCGAAGTAGCTGTGGGCCTTGTGATGCAGAGGAGGAGCTTGAGATGCGGAGGCCTGCGTCAAGGATACGTTGTGCAGACACGATAACTGGGAGGCTGCTGGTGAGGCAATGCATGGTGCAGTGGCTCCTATGTAGAGTTTTTGTGAGGCAATGTGTTGTGATGTGCAAGTTTTTCAGGCACCATAGTTGGGCTGGCAGAGCACCTTCAGGCCCACTTACAAAGGACCAGGACTGGAGTGGCACCATTTGAAAGGGCATGGCTCACAGCTGGCAGAGACTAGATGCTGGGTTCTAGATGGAGGAAACCTGTACTGTACCTGAGTCTTCTGATCAAGAGGCCAGCCAACTAGTTCTTGGAGTCACTGTTGTGGTCCTGGGTTCAAGATGCAGGTCCAATCCTTCTCACTTAGGCAGGAGGACAGCAGGGCAGCAAGGCAGCACAGCAGGACTGCAGAGTGGTGGTCTTTCTTGCAGCAAAGCAGTACAGCAGATCTTCTTCAGAGTCTTCCACAGGTCCAGATGACTACTGAATATTTGGGGTCTGAGGTCCAATATTTATACCTTGGTCCCACTTTTAAGTAGGAGATGTTTCTAGAGACTCCACCCCCCTACGATGTTGGGTATCTCCTTGCCCCAGCCTCAGATTATCTGGGGACAAAAAAGACAGGTGACAAACCCATTGTGAGAGTGATCAGGTAGAGCATTTGTGATGTGCAAATATTGTGGGTGTCAGATCCTCCCTTCATTAAGTCAGAGTGGCCTGTTGTGGGTTCTGGAATATGTAACTAGTCTTTCCTTCCTCTCAGCTATGGAATGTGAATCTTGTTGCAGAATGTAGAAAGCCTTTATGTGGAGTGGAGAAGTTCTGTGTGTGTCAGTTGGAGCTGGGTGAGGAAGAGACTGTTGGTGGTGTTACATCATGAGCCAATTATCCTTTTTGGAAATCCACCCAGGGATTGGGATGAATTTAACATGGCCCTTCCAGCCAAAACCTAATTTCCCTTTGTCTCACTGTCTGTTAGTAATACACAAAGAGAAACATCCCACTAGATCTAGTGATGTGACCGAGAGACAATCGGCAGGCACGAAATGGTTAGGACAAGAAAATGCCAGCATTCTAAAAGTGACAATTTCAGAATTGTGATTTATAATCCAACTTTACCATTAACTAGGCTTTAAATTACATTCTTTAAACACCGAACTTGACCTGTTCACCTGCCCCCAATTAAAAGTTATCACTTACTATATGCAATAAGATGTGCCAATGTTATCCTATGGCATAGGTAGCTCTTACAATAGTGATAAAGGAATTTAGGATGTTTTCACTACCAGGACAACTAAAACTTAAAAGGCCATGTCCCACTTTTTAAGTACATTACACCCTGCTCTCTGGGTAGTTCAGGGCCTACCCTATCGGTGATATATGTATAAAGAAGGAAGGTTTGGGTCTGGAAAAAGATTTAAGTTGCCAGGTCTAAATGACAGAAGAACCGAAAGAAAAGCCAATGCTGCGTGTAAATTTGCCTAAACTTTACCAGTGGCCTGAATGAAACAGAGACACTAACAACCAATTGTTCCGTTGGATTTAATCCTGTAAATATTTTTAGTTCACATTTGGAAACATTTTCAATTAGCAATACATATTCATTACAAAAACATGAAAACACTTAACTCAACAATATAAACATTTGAAAAATTGGACACCACTATACTCATTAATACACTCACCCATGAGAACAGCATTCATACTACTCATACATCCTCACTCACCAACGTACAACATGAGACAATGATACTCAATAAATAAATCTTTACACAAAGGCCATCAAAACACGACTGTGCATAGTAATGAAGCTTAATGCTATATTTTCCGCACGATTGGCCGCAGAAGAAAAAAGGTCTACGCGTTTCGAATCCCTTTGTAGACAGGGATTCTCATCAGGACCAACACTTGACTGCAAACAAAGCAGAAAAAACAAAGTTTACTAAGCTGACCCACTTAGTAGGCGAAAGGCCGCTGTGTGAAAAGAGTTCTTTTCTTAATCTAAGGAAGGGGGAGCTCTACCCAAGCCCTAAAGAGAGGGAAAACCGACATATTGTTACCTATTTCAGTTATAACAACTAGTCACTAGCCTTACAGAACAACTATTTTTGCTTCAAAGAGGACTTCTATTATCAAATTAAAGGCGTGGCTATGGGCTGTCCCTTTGCCCCTGAGCTAGCGGTCCTCTATATGTCCAAATATGAGGACAAATTTGTCCATAATAACAATCCATTTGCTGACTGTGTCAGTAGCTGGGTCCGATACATCGACGACGTTTTTATGGTTTGGTCGGGCGATGAGCAAAAGCTACAATCCTTCGTCAATTGGCTCAACAACAGGACACCTGATATAAAATTCAGGGGAACAACCTTTACAACGCAACTTTTACAACGCACTACCTTTACAACGCATTTTTTACAACGCATAATCCATTACAACGCATGACATTACAACGCATGACACTACAACGCATTTTTAAAAACTACCTTTACAACGCATTCCATTACAACGCATACTACCATTACAACGCATACCATTACAACGCATAATATTACACTACACTATCCAACACTTACCCTACTGTTGCACCCCCTGGAGTTAGAATAGTAATTTTTACCCCTATACTATCCAACACTTACCCTACTGATGCACCCCCTGGAGTTAGAATAGTAATTTTTACCCCTATACTATCCAACACTTACCCTACTGATGCACCCCCTGGAGTTAGAATAGTAATTTTTACCCCTATACTATCCAACACTTACCCTACTGTTGCACCCCCTGGAGTTAGAATAGTAATTTTTACCCCTATACTATCCAACACTTACCCTACTGTTGCACCCCCTGGAGTTAGAATAGTAATTTTTAACCCTATACTATCCAACACTTACCCTACTGTTGCACCCCCTGGAGTTAGAATAGTAATTTTTACCCCTATTCTATCCAACACTTACCCTACTGTTGCACCCCCTGGAGTTAGAATAGTAATTTTTACCCCTATACTATCCAACACTTACCCTACTGTTGCACCCCCTGGAGTTAGAATAGTAATTTTTACCCCTATACTATCCAACAATTACCCTACTGTTGCACCCCCTGGAGTTAGAATAGTAATTTTTACCCCTATACTATCCAACACTTACCCTACTGTTGCACCCCCTGGAGTTAGAATAGTAATTTTTACCCCTATACTATCCAACACTTACCCCACTGTTGCACCCCCTGGAGTTAGAATAGTAATTTTTACCCCTATACTATCCAACACTTACCCTACTGTTGCACCCCCTGGAGTTAGAAAAGTAACTTTTACCCCTATACTATCTAATACTTACCTTAAATGTAATTTAATATTATGCGTTGTAATGGTATGCGTTGTAAAGGTAGTATGCGTTGTAATGGAAATGCGTTGTAAAGGTATTTTTTAAAAATGCGTTGTAGTGTCATGCGTTGTAATGTCATGCGTTGTAATGGATTATGCGTTGTAAAAAATGCGTTGTAAGTGCATGCGTTGTAAAAGTGTGCGTTGTAACGTCATACATCCTAAAATTCAGTATGAATTGTTCTAAATCTAAAATGCCTTTCCTGGACGTTGAGGTATACCCTACGAATGGACGTCTAATGACGACATTATACAAGAAAGAAACTGACCGAAATCGAGCGCTGCATTACTCTGGCAACCACCCACGCAGTCTAAGAGAGAATTTGCCCTATGGACAATTTCTGCGAATTCGCAGAAATTGCTCATTTAGAGATGAATATGTTCTTCATGCAGAGAAGCTTAAGGCTAACCTACTGGCTAGAGGCTACCCGAAAAAACTTCTGAAAAGAGCCATAAAAAGAGCATGGTGGACTCCACGAGAAACGCTACTGGAAAGACGAGAAAAATCACAAACGGAGAGAATTGTTTGCGTCTCCACATTCAGCCCAACATCCAATTGGTTTAAGAGAACTATTAATCAAAACTGGCACCTGATAAAGAACTTGGACAAAACATTAAATGAGATCCCGCTGTTTGCATTCAGGAAAGATAAAAACATCGCAAACCAGATAGTGCGAGCAGCACTACCCAAGACAAAAAGCATTGACATAAGAAATATGTTGTGCCTACCGCCCATACAGGGCCACCACAGATGTGGGACATGTGTATGCTGTGACTCTACCATTGAAGGAAATTTATTTGCCCACAATGGGATATATTGGAAACATGAGAGCTTTTCGAATTGCAAATCCAAGTTTGTAGTTTATGGCATTAGTTGCCCGTGCAATAAACTCTACATTGGCAAGACTAACCAGGAGATAAGGTATCGAATTCAGCAACATATATCCCGGATTCGTAAAAATGTTCCAAATGCTCCATTGGTGAATCATTGGATGTTGAAAAAACATACAGAAACGGATTTCAAATGGTCAGTGATATCCAGAGTGGAACAAGACCAGAGAGGTGGCGACCTGGACACCAAATTACTCCAGAGAGAAGCCATGCTCATTATCAAATTTAACACGTCGGTAGATGGACTGAATGAACTTTCTGAGATATATAACTTATGAGTGTCATCCATACAGTGATTGAGCAAACCTTGTCTTTATTTTATACTACTGATGAAATTCCCTGGGAGCAAACTTCAATTCACATGTGCATTGGTGGCACTTTACATTGACATTATGGCTTGAATTATTTAATCGGCATCCAACATTGTACAAATGCCCTTGCTTTGTCGTTTTTTCCATCTGGATACCATCGCCAAATAACAGATTTCTTAAACACTTTAGCTACACTACAAATCCCAGAAGCCCCCCAGCCGCGCTTCCCGCGCATGTTTAAAAGAGGCTCCAATTGGACAGCACGTACCTATTGGGTGACTAACAACTGAGAAAAGAAACACGGATAGTGCCGGTTCTTCAGGTAATAGTTCCCGCTTTTTAATAGACTCCACTCACTCTGTTGGACTTTTCAGGCGTTCATCACCTGACGTAGCATGTGTTCTTCTCCAGATTCGTCATTTGCGGAACACTTTCCAAAACGGCCGGCTGAGTTCACGCCGCGCTAGTCCTTGCTCTGGAGAGCAGACGACCGGGCAGCAGATTAAATCCTCCCCCTCTCTCCTTTGGAGGTAAGCGCCCTCACACCCCCGCATAAGCTTCAGCAAAAAATTTGCATTTTCAAAGCATTTTGTGACAGGACGCGCTTTTATTTATTCATTTTTTCAGATTGCCCAGAGCACCTGTAAACACTCGTGACACTTGTGATTCTTCTAACTCCAGAAAGAAGTGCCTTTAGTCGATTCGACACCCTCCTACACACTCGTAAGCCTCACAAACTAGGCTTTGTGTCGTCTCTATTTCGTGTGTGTGTGTGTTAATTAAAGCGGTTGTAAGGTGGTGACCTTGACTAGTTGCTATAACTGAAATAGGTAACAATATGTCGGTTTTCCCTCTCTTTAGGGCTTGGGTAGAGCTCCCCCTTCCTTAGATTAAGGTAAGAACTCTTTTCACACAGCGGCCTTTCGCCTACGAAGTGGGTCAGCTTAGTAAACTTTGTTTTTTCTGCTTTGTTTGCAGTCAAGTGTTGGTCCTGATGAGAATCCCTGTCTACAAAGGGATTCGAAACGCGTAGACCTTTTTTCTTCTGCGGCCAATCGTGCGGAAAATATAGCATTAAGCTTCATTACTATGCACAGTCGTGTTTTGATGGCCTTTGTGTAAAGATTTATTTATTGAGTATCATTGTCTCATGTTGTACGTTGGTGAGTGAGGATGTATGAGTAGTATGAATGCTGTTCTCATGGGTGAGTGTATTAATGAGTATAGTGGTGTCCAATTTTTCAAATGTTTATATTGTTGAGTTAAGTGTTTTCATGTTTTTGTAATGAATATGTATTGCTAATTGAAAATGTTTCCAAATGTGAACTAAAAATATTTACAGGATTAAATCCAACGGAACAATTGGTTGTTAGTGTCTCTGTTTCATTCAGGCCACTGGTAAAGTTTAGGCAAATTTACACGCAGCATTGGCTTTTCTTTCGGTTCTTCTATCATAATTGGTTTGGCCTTGCTGCCATACGAGCCAGAACCCCTTATTGGTTTTCTAGGTCTAAATGACAGCATAAAACTGCACACTCAGACTGCAATGGAAGGCCTAAGACATATCTGAAGAGCTACTTAAGTGCTTGGCACAATAAGTGCTGCATGCCCACTAGTAGCATTTAATTTACAGACCCTGGGTATATGTAGTACCTTTCATGAGTGGTAAAATGCACAGAATCCTAAGGCCAACAAAAATGAGATCAGTAAAAAATAGACGGTGGACGGCAAAAAGGTTGGGGAAAGATCACCCTATGGTTGGCAGGTCTAACAATACATAAATATAATTTAATGTTAAAAATAGTATAACAAGAAAACATTTATTATTTAATTACAAAATATTTTAACAACCTTTTTTTATTTATAAATTAATGTAACTTTAATTTATATTAAAATGTAATTAACCCACTTTTATTTGATTAAATGTCTGACTTTTTAATGTGTTAATTCATAATCTATTTTAAAAAATTCATTATATGTGGGATTCATTTTTTTCAATTTAAGCTTCAGAAAATACACAACGTTACTTTCTCAATTCCCTCATTAGTAAGCAGTTCACCTGCCCTGGCCGCTGCTTTCCTACAATCCTTGTTAGCTTGCACATGTCCTTGCAAGAGGTCTTAGCTGTACATATCACCAAATTTGAAACTTTTTCCCTTATATCCCATAGCAGAGGAATGAAACAGGGTAAGACCCCCTATTCAAGATGGACTCATTTCCCATTGTAAGAAAAAATGTCTTCCAAATACACTTGGTCATCAACCATTTCCAGGTTGCCTAAGGAGGAGGTAATATAAAAGACTGACTCTTAAATTGCACATTTCGAAACCATGAATATGTGTTCCTTTTACAATTGTTTGTCCTATGTCTAATGTTGCTTCTAGTCCACAGCTGCTGGCCTTGAGCTGAAAGTGGAACCTCTGTTGACTGTACAAGTTTCTTAGCACATTGTTTCTTCCAGTAGTAGCCTAAAGGCTGAGATTCTATCTAACATGGCCAAGCTCCCACGTTTTCTGCTGAGCTTAAACACAAATCTCCTTTCCTGTGCCAGCTGCTATAGTGGGAATTATTCTTTCATGCTTAAATACGAGATTACGTAAACCAGTCAAAATGTAGTTTGTTGTATTGTATTGTATTGTATATGCTCTTATATATCGCACAATCACCCTACGGGTATCCCGGCGCTTGACAGAACAGTTGATGAAATTAAGCTGAGAGGAATAGGCAGCGACGTAGGCAATCAGGCTACTGGAAAGAGCCAGGTCTTAAGACTCTTTCTGAATTCCATTAAGGAGTCTAGCTGCCTGATCCTCGAAGGAAGCTCGTTCCATATCCGAGCACCAGCCACGCTAAATGCCCTCCCCCCCAGCCTGACACGTTTAAATCTGGGTTGTGACAGCAGGTTAGCATTGGAGGAACGCAGCTCTCTCGGGGGGAGATAGCGTGAGAATCTCTCCTGCAGGGGAATTGGACCCATCCCATGTGCTGCTTTATAAATCAGACAGAGAGATTTAAAAAGGATCCTTTCTTTGACTGGCAGCCAGTGGAGCTCGCGCAGCGCCTGAGTGGAAGAGGCGTCGCGTCTACGATTTAGCGCCAACTTTGCTGCAGCCGACTGTACTCTCTGTAATCCCAGCAGAATATACTGGGGGGCGCCCAGATACAGAGAGTTACAGTAATCCATTCTGCTGAGTACTGTGCTCCTTACAATCAGTGCGCGCATATCCCCTGGCAAGAATGGAAGAATCCTACGAAGTACCCGTATTAGTCCGAAGCACACACTGGCAGTCTTGTTCGCCTGCGAGTTCAATTGCAGATCGTTATCGAACAAGACGCCTAGATTACGAATGGTATTTGATGGAACCAGTGGAGCCTCATCTGGAGCAAGCCTAAACTCCGACTGCAGATGATGGATCTGGTTTCGTGGTGAGTAGAACAACACCTCGGTCTTATCACCGTTAAACTGCAGGGAGTTACTTCGCAGCCAGTCTGTTGTCAGGCTCATGCAGTTTTGAAATTGCTCCAGAGATACCTCCTGTTTTCCCTCCATCGAAAATACCAATTGTGTGTCGTCTGCGTAGTTTACCAGCTCAACCCCAAACGCTTTGATAATTGCAAACAGTGGTTGCAGGTAAATATTAAAGAGAATGGGGCTGATGCTGGAACCCTGTGGTACTCCATAGGCCACGTGGGATTTTTCAGAGGTAAACGACCCCAGTGTCACCACCTGCTGCCTCCCTGTCAAATAAGAGCGGAGCCACTGCAGTGCTCGGCCCTTTACACCCAGATCCCTCAGTCTTGCCAGCAGGATAGTGTGACTCACTGTGTCGAATGCGGCTGACATATCCAGGAGCACTAAAACCGCAGTGCTCCCGGCGTCAGCCCGCATTCGTATGTTAATATCATCAGTCACATCCTCATAAATGTTTACATGGAATGTGTGGGCATTAGTGGTATGAATGGCTAGGGCCAGTGAATTCTGTGTATTACAATGTTTGGTGTGAAGATGCCTGCTGTTCAGTTCAGAGTGTATCACCATGAAACCAATTTGTGTAGTGCAGCCATGACAATCATTTTCAGTTTTGCAGCACCGATACTTACTAGGGAGCTGCTACTTACGTTCTAATATGCTATACACATATGTGCCCCCTGCACCATAAATTATATTTTCTCTCTTGTACCATACTAAGACATTAATCCATGTCTGTATGAGCCAATAACAGCTACCTGTACTTACATTACATTCTTGTTCACACAGCTCACATTCATTTATATTTTTTATTCAAATTGGTGCGCCATCCACTTACTCAGAAAAAGACTTGGCACATATGAAAAATACTTTTTACTTAAATTGGTGTCTTCACTTCATACATCCCCACACATGCATTATATAATGTGACAAACAAACAATACACAATATTGACAAATATACATAAAAATCACATCAACAACATTTGTTGTACATACATGCAATGCAACATTACTGCATATGAAGACATAACGTCTTTACAAAAATTTAAAAATGGTATTTATTTTAGATAATATTGTGTCCCTACAAGTTTATTAGCACATTGTTTCTTCCAGTAGTAGTTGAAAGGCTGAGATTCTATCTAACATGGTCAAGCTGCCATCGTTCTGGTGAGCTTAAACACAACTTTCCTTTCCTGTGTCAGGTGCTATAGAGGGAATTATACTTTCATGCTTAAATTAGATTTTTACTGAAACCAGTGAAAACATAGCTTGTTAATATCAGCAATGACTTCCACATTAACGGTTCAATGTAATGTTTGGTCATTGGTGGCATATATGTCTAGGAACAGTGAATTCTGTGAATTCCAATGTTTGGTATAAAGTTGGCTGCTGTTCAGTTCAGAGTGAATTACAATAAAACCAAATTATGTAGCGTAGCTATGACTGTAATTTTCAGTTTTGTAGCACTTAGACTTACCAGGGATCTGCTACTGACATTTTCATAGCAGGAACCACCAAACATGCTGAGATGTATTCAGAATGTATTAGCTGAAAGGCATATCTTAATAATATTGTTTCTGTAGTTGTTTACTTTTGTCCAGTATATGAAACAACACATTTAGATTTACATTAAAATGCCCAATGGTCTGGTTACGACTTTGGCCGTGTGGCAGTGGGCCGCCACACCAGCACCCCACTGCCACTTTGCCAAAGACGTATTGACACTGCCTGCTAGATTAGGAGTTTTCTCCTGGCCTGTCGGGTGGTGCTTTGGTGGTCCCAGGCGGTGAACATTAGAGAGGCATCACAATGGGAATGCCAGAGCAAGTTCCTGCATGGCATGGACTGTTAAGCTCATGCCGTGCAGGAATTGGGCTAGCATGCAAACAAGGGGGTACACCATGTGTCCCCCAGCATACATCCACATGGCCTTAGGCACTTTCCTCTCCCCCAGTTTTCATGGCAGGCCCACCGCCATGAAAACTGTGGCAGTGAGGAAACGTGTAACATGCTTAGCGGTGCCACGCTGGCGCCGCCTGCATATTCAGGGCTACAGACCGCTGCACGACCACCATGGATCAAGGATCATTGATGGTAGCAGCAATTCCACGGCAGTCCAACAGCCCAACTCTTAATAGGTGTTCCGACCATCGGTGCACGCACTGCCAACGTGGCTACAGAGGTCCATCAGACCACCGTAGTCATATTCAGACCCTAAGTGTCAAGATGATAGGATCTGTTTATGTGAGACTAGCATACAGAACGTTTGGTATATTTCTAATGAGGCAAACAAGAAACCTCCTTATTTACTATCTACACTTTTACACTTGGTTAAAGGATATATATAAATGTTCCTAATTGTGCCTTAAAAAATGTGAATCGCCAATGAATTATCAATGCGGCTGTTAACTGACTTGTTCTTGTACCGCGTTCTGAAGCCTGGTGTGGTTTTGACAACATTTTGACAAAAAAACAAAAACATTTTTTTTAAATGGGATAAGCTAATTGCCTCGAGGACGGACACCATATTATTTGTCTGGTAGGATTACTCAAAATTCGCTCCAGTGCTTGGAAATGAATACCAACCCCAAAAACCTGACTTTAAATATGGTTGGTTTAATTTTTTTAAAAACAGGAGAAAAAGGTATGAATAAATGGCAACAAGAGAGAAAGAAAGAAAAAAACTAAAGAAGAAAAGAGAAAGAAAGACAAAACAAACATAGAAACAAAAGATGAAACAAACAAACAAACAAATGAAAAAAAAAGAAAAGGGTGGCCAGGAGAAGGAAGAAAAACACAATACATGAAAGTGCACTTAAATCACTAGCAAAGAAATACAGGTCTAAGTTCTGCTACCGAAGCCTTCATTAGAAGTAATGCCCTTTGCTAATCTGTGCATTTTGACATGTGCATAAATTCCAGGCAGCGATAACAAATCTCTACCTGGACTTCTTTTTTACTATGTGTCCAGCAGAGCATACATTTTGCTAACCCTAGCCCCAAACCAAAAAAGTCACCCTAACCAACAAAAGGAAGACATCGCTCGTATATTAAATGCATAATTAAAATGATGAATTATTGCGAGATACAATATTAGCCTTGTGACATTTTAATCTGTGTGAGAGAGAGAACAATCTGAAGCGCTCAATTAAATTTAGAGTTTCCCCCCCTCCATTGTTATGAATAAATAGAAAGAATCTGTGGCAGCCTGTGAAATTATTAATTGCAACTAGTTTGGAAGGTGCATGCATGCTCTCTTGAAATGGAGCATCATTGTTAGTGACTATATTTCTTGGTAATTAAGGCCCAGACTAATGATGCAAGTTTTCTTCAGCATGATTTTCATCTGATTATGAGGCTGCTTCATTAAGAGCACTCAGGCTAACGAGCTGTAGCTGTAATAAAGTAATTTTCTGTCTTGTGCGCTGATTGATAAAGAGTTTCTATGGCTAGAAGAAATTGAAAATATAATTATAATTAGAAATGGTTGAATAAAGTTATCACAGGATTGCTCAAGGGTAGTGCAATTGGGAACATAATGTTTTGGGGGGTGGGGGAGGGGAGTGCTAAAATGGCGGCCCTGGAAGGTGGTGGGAAGCCATACGGCCGCGGTTTCCAGAGAATGCATGTGAGGGCGAGCCGGAAGGGACGCGTTCCCACATTGTCAGAGCAAGGGGGACATATGCACGCGGCATGGCGCGGGCTGCTCTTCCCGGCATTCTTCACGGATGAAGTACATCTTATGAAAATACTTCTTGCTCCTTTAATAATAACATTAGCCCTGCCATATGTTCCGGAAAAGCCTTTTTGATTAGGCTAATGTCTTTTTGAGTTTATTCGTTATTTTGAAAGCTAATCCTGGAAAATGCTTGAAGATTTAGGCAACCCTCCGATACTGTATGTGTGTTTATCTGCCGCGATCGTAGTAGGAAATGCATTGAACTGTTTCTTTACTTCCCCGGGATTTGGCGGAACTCAAAGTATAACTGGACGCAATAAAATGTTTTTATTTTTTTTCTGAGAAAATCTGAAGTTTCTATTTTTTTCCAGAAATATCTCAGTTTTTATGTGCACATTTATAAACCCTATTGGCGGAATCTTATCTGAACGCGACTCTGCAATGAGTGATGCGTGACCTTTTACATTCATAAAAAAGATTTTACCACAAATAACTAATTCACTTTGCACTCTTTTGTTCACACTTTTGAGCTCGCCTTTTTCTATCTGTATAGCGTTCCCATTGGAAAGCATGCTAATGGTTTAAAGCCATAGTAATGTACATTTGCTTATGTAAATCTTCCCTTTGTGGCTCAAAGGAACTTTAAAATTCAGGACTCAACCTAATAACAGAGACCATATACATGTATATTTATGCTTATTAATTGCTGCCAACCATTTTGCATTGATTTGTTCGGGTGGGCGGCCCTTGGGAATATTTTTAGCTTTTCATCTTACCTTTTCTTTTTTTCCCTACAATCTTCGCACATTTTACGGCGATAAAACTACGTTATTGAAATACCATTAGCGAGATTAGAAAAAAAAGAGCTTCTTTTTATTGGTTGTTCCTTGAAAATGTTAGCTGTGATTAGTTACATAATCCTACATTAACCTGTAAATTAAAATTCCTTGGTGCAATTTGATGGCTGATTTAATTTTGTCTTTCTTTGTTTGCCGCGGGCTAATTCCATTATGAATTCTTTATACGGTCTTCTCCCTCAATGATTAGCAGCTTCTGCTCCAGTTCTGATTACTATTGTACACTTAGCACTACATAAAGCTGGGGATTAATATTACCCTGAAGAATTGTTGCTATGGATCTGCTATGCTCCTTCTAAGAGATGTTTCTGCAGCTTCAATTGTCCATAAATTATGATCTCTGGTGAGTTATCAGTGGGAGTGAACTCTGCTTAACAAGCTGGAGAGAGCACTCTAGCCCTGGGAGAAAGATTTTCAATTATTAATTGCAAGGATCTAATAATGTGCTAGTCGGAGAGATTCTTTTCTTTTTAGCTGTGGCATTTTAGACACATTTAGAGCTGCTCCAATCTGAAGTCTAAACCTTTCAATATTCAGAGGTTGAAAATGTTTTAAATGAAGGCTGGTTAAAAAAAAATCTTGAGGCATAATGGCATATCTTTCAGTTTTGCTTCAAGAGCCTAGTGCTTAGGCTGGAAAAGCCCTGCCCCACAGGATTTAAAATTGTGTTTCCATATATATTTTTAAACTAGAACGCATTCATGAGAAATAGGCTGAGTCACAGTAGAATGAACTGAAATTCCAAATGAAAGATGTTATAGTACATACACACATGCAGTGTGTCAAAAAAGAGCCCTTTTGCCCTATCTGTTTTTTGAGGTTACAAAGCCAGTGGGGTGGAAACTTGTAAGCTTTGAGACCTCAAAATCAGTCGCAATCTACAAAATATGTATTAAGAGTTGCAAATCCATTTGTGACCTGCAGTGTACACAGGAAGAGCGCCATCCCTGTGAAAAAAAATGTCTCACTGCCTTGTGAATGTCAATGGCATGTACCAATGGTTGGAGGCCCCAATTTCCCCTCAAAGTGGTGGTATGCATTCACAAAGTGGAAGCTGGCCCAGATAGCCGGTTTCCACTTTGAAAATGCCACATGCTGCCATGGTGGGAGGAAGGGGGGCCCTGCATGTTCCCCAGATGTCCACTTACATGATACCACTGTTTTTTTTAGTATTTCTGCTCCCATTTCATTCTGCACGTGTGAATCCAGTGATGGACGTCTGCTGTCCTTACAGGCCTCCATCACTACATGCTCAGTCCTTCAGTAGGACTGGCACACAAACCCTGTGTTAATAATATTCAATGATATCCAAAGGGATAACCAGCAGGTGTAAAAGCATTTACTGCTATGTGATTGTATCCCACTACTGCATACAATTACGCCGCAGTACACCAGGCAAGGGGAGATAGTGGCTCAAAGCTGGTTTGACTTTAGAGTTTGTGAATGCCCACAAACCTGTGAGCTTGTGCGCATTCACAGTCTTCTCTCCATCACTTCCTTACCTTGAAACTGGTCAGAGACTTGCTTCAGCAAAGAGCTGTGTTAAAATCTATGGGAAGTTCTGGACAAAGCCCTGGTCCCATACGAGCCGCCATAAGAAACAGCTCTGCTCACATTTGCGTGCAGTACAATACCTTCCGAGCAAGAGACCTGTCGAGGACTAGAACAATCTACGACCAGTCCAAAAAGGTATATATAATTGTATCTCTGTCCTATCCTCCTCCTCAGCTTATTCCAATCTGTCCTGTACTTTCCTACCTTAGACCTACTTCTTCACAAAAATATAGCCAGCAATGGGAGACCCGACCGGAATGTACTCTATACTATTTTTATACCATGTTTGACCAACGGCGGTAAACCCGGATAACAAATGTATGTATGTATAAAAAAAAAAAATCTCTTCTGGCGAAAAGTGAAAGAGATCCTAAAAATACTTTGTAGTGGCGTAGGGGAATAGGATCCTTCATGGGGAAAGTGTTTTTCCCAATTGGAGAATTAAAGACACACAAACATTTCTTTGCTGCAGTATAGTAGTGTGTGGTCAGTTCCATACTGAAAGAATAGAAAACTCCAAAATCATCACAATGGATTGTTCCTAGTACACCTGGAAAACTGAGACTGCGAAAGCTTTTGAGGTGAACGTCTGTCATGTACTTTTTGTAAATTTGCAAAATGGGTAAATCTATGCCCATTCGTGGAAGTACTTCTACAGGTGCTGCGTCATTACCTATTGTTTTGGGTCTGTCCCTTGCTGTTGTTTTGCGTGTTCTGTTGATCTGCAGCCATCCCTTGCACAATATTCAGCGTGGTCAAAAGAGCCCGAGAGAAACAGGGTATGGCAACAGGCAACATCTCAGTATGCACGTAGCGATGCATCAAAACTCATGCACCCCAAAGGGATTAATATATATATATAGCAAAAATGCAAAATGAAAAAGAAACGCAGGAAAAGAAAATTCAAACAAATTCAATACCTCTCGGCGTGGACAAAATTAGGTCGAGAAAAGATGAGAGAAAATGTAAGTCTACAAAAGTGGTCTGTGCTTATTAGGAAAGAGAAAAGCAAGTGGTGAATCCCCTTTCCCCTGTAGGAACCTGAATACCAGGAAGAGAAGTTTGAAGTCAAACCTTTAATTCACCAACAGCCAGTACTGCCTGCCTAAGGTAAACAGTCAAACGTTTTTATGCTTAGATATAAAAAGATTGCTGCATTTTGTAATGGATGAAGCAGGATCTACTTATTAGTTAGCAAATGGACATAGGTGGCGTTTTATTGCTTCAGGTTGTCATTTAGGTAAAGCCAAGACAGGCACTTAATGAAGTTTCTTCTCCAGGTATGGAGGTACCTGACATAAGTAGAATAACGCTTGTCTGGACCATGTATTTTATTGGATTCACTTAGTGCCAGCCTCCAGTGGTAAGTACAGCTCTCCAACTGCCCCTCCTGGAACCCCTTTCACAACAAGGTTTCACATGATGACACCATATTAAAGGAACAATAGGCTGAATAAGTGTAGGCCATAACACATCTTCCTCCTTAAACAAAACATATATACAATTACATAATATGCAAGTAAGTATACTCAGAGCTAAATGTAAGTGACAAAGATAAAAGAAAAGAAAATTGCCAGAACGCAATGGATCAATAATAATCCTAAACACATCAATAACGAAGGAAAATATAACAATCCGAAAATATAATCAGCAAGGGATAAAATCCAACATCAAATAACTGGAAGATTCCATAGCCAATAAATTATACCATGCACACTATAAATAATACATGAACTAATCTATTGCATAATCTCTGAAATCTACTGGTAGTTTACTGAACCGTGAACTTCTCCTGACCCATCCATACTCACTGTCACTCTTCTTGGATTCACTCTTGGAAACAGACTCACCACTAGAACACTTTGATAACCGTGACATGCTCCAAACATCCAAACACACACCCCTGGATGATATCCAAGGTAGGGAACTCTAGGCTGTGAGGCTTCAAGGGTGAGCTGACCTCAAAATACAATTTTTAAACGCAACAGAGTCACCTGAGACTGTATTTTGCTTAGTGCATATCCCTCATGATTCTACTCAGGCCAATCTACTAACCAAACATCACCACCATCCAGAACCACCACATTCCTTTTTACCTTGACAATTCTTCTTGGCCCTGGAAACTTAGGGCCAGATATATCAACATTGTATTTTGCGAGTCCGTAATAGCGAATTTTACTGATTCGCTATTATGGACTGGCATAATGCAATGTATGTAGGTTTCGCAAAAAAAACAAATGCGATTCCTACGCATTCCTTATTTTCAACTCGCAAATTGCGAGTCGCAAATAAGGAATGGCTTTCCATTCATTTCTATGGGCCTAGAGCCCATGGGAATGAATGGGAATTGCATGCGCAATTTGTGAGTACCCAATAGGTACTCGCAAATTACGCATGCAATTTCAAGGGTGCAAGGGGGCCAAAAGGTCACCCTGTTGCACCCCTGAAATATGCATGTGTGCACATGTGGCACACATACATGCCCTAAGGGCCTGTATGTACGCCACATGGCACCTATAAAAATGCAAAAAAGAGTATTTTTCTAGAAATTTGCAAGTTACCACCAACTTGAAGTTGGTGGTAATTTGCGATTCCTTAAAGCCAGGTTGCAATATTTTTTTTGCTTCCAGCATTGCATTTAAAGAATCGCAAATTGCGATTCCCTAAATGCATTCGCAAAATAGCAAATCGCAAAAATTGCGATTCACTATTTTGCGAATGCCTTTTGAGATGATGCATCCCAAAATACTTTTTACCGTTCGCAAACGGTTTTGCAAACGGTAAAACGCTTGATACATCTGGCCCTTAGACTCCTTTTTAGGACACCACATAGGTTTTTTAATACAAACTACTTAATCAACCTTCCATTCAAATAGGCGCACACAGACTTTGTCATCAAAATGTCTTTTATATTTGTCCTGGTTGCCAATTACCTTGTCACGACTGGTCACCACACCTTCAGTTACCACAGACCTGCTTCCTGCCCTCTTCCAACTTAACCAAAAGGGTTAAGTTTGGATTTAGCTAACTTCCCCTAAAACTGAGAAAAGGAGAATTACCCATCGCACTTTTGGGCTCCTTTCTGTGATCCCACAATTTGTCTCAAAGGACAGCCTTGAGCGGTAATTAGTTGTTCAGCGTGGTCTGCACACTAGCTTTTACCAACTGGTTCATTTTGTCCACCAGACCATTTGCTTTGGGAGCATAAAGTGCAGTGCGGAAATTAGCAATAGATGAGTAATTGAGAAAATCCTTCATCTCTTGCAAGGTAAATTGGGCCCCACTATCCATCACTATGGTCTTGTGAATCCCTCACAGGCATAAACATCCTTTAAAAATTCCAAAACACTTTTGGTGGTGATAGAGGGTACACAACGAGCTATGACCCACTTGAAGGTGTAATCCAGTAGAACAATAACAAATCTCTCACTAGATGGCAGAAAAATCAAAAGGGCCCAGCAAGATCTAAACCTAATTTGGTCCAGGGTTCAGCCAGAACAAGAAAAGGAGACAAAGGAGCCGTGCTCACAGTCCTGGATTTATCACTACTGGCACAATGTAAGCAGTTTTTTACAACACCCTCTATTGTCTGTCACGGCCAAACCACCAATAATACTCCCTAAGGGTAGCTTTGGTAAGATTCCTACCCAAATACCGTTCATGGGCTAAGTTGATAATATTGTTGAACAAACCTACTGGTGGGACCAACCTGTCACCTCTGTACAATTCACATTCTATAATGCTCAACTTTTCTTGATTTTCTAAAATGGCCTTGCTTCTTCGGAAATGGTACTATGATTGGGCCAGTCTCCAAAAACATATACAGCCACCAGCTTACGAATCACACCCTCGTCCAACTCCAATTCCTATTCCACTATGCTATGGGCTGATTCTTTGACCCACAAAACAGGAATCTCTGCCATTGAAACCGTACTATCCTCTAAAAGTAACCAAGAAAAATAGCCAATTGCAATATTCTTTTTGCCTGGTAAATATTCAACTTTGAAATTGAATTCCATAATACTCTCTACCCAACGCTTAATTTGAGGAGTGGCGTTTTCAACATTCCTACAAGCAAGTAATTGGGCCAAAGGCCTGTGATCACTCCTAGCAACAAAAGGTGAATCCCATAAATAGTATTTAAAATGATTCATGGCCCATGCACAAGCAAGTGCCTCACCTTCCACCACAGAGTAGCGCTATTCCACCCCCTTTGAGTAAACGTGAGGTAAATGCCACCACTTTCTCTTCACATTCAACCATTTGAGAGAGAACTGCTCCAAGGCCCCTCATGCTAGTATCCGTGGTGAGTAATGTTTTCCATCTTGCATCGAAATGGCCTAATGTAGGCATGCTTGCAATTCTATTCTTAACCACTGCAAAAGCTGCCACACATTCCAGAGACCACACAAAGCTCGCTCCTTTTTTGAGGAGCATTCTCAATGGTTGTACTACACTAGCATAATATAGAACAAAGGCTGAATAATACTCTGCAAGGCCAAGGAATGACCTCATTTGATCTTTATCAGTGGGTGTGGGTGCCAATGTGTTGGATTTTGCTAATTCCAGTTTTGGTTGGATACCATCATCTGCAATAGTATGGCCCAAAAAGGACACAGTTCCAACTTTAAACGTACACTTTTCACTTTTCAGTTCACTATCTCTCAGTCTCATCAGAACTTCCCTTAAGGCAGCATCATGTGTAACATCATTGTTGGAAAGTAGGATCTGCTTTTATGGTTACCTTGACTTTTTGCCTGGTGCTAAGCTGTTATTGACTAGCCTGACTGGGATCCTGCTAATCAGGTCCCCAGTCTCTTTGCTTTCACCCCTAAATTGTTATGTACAGTACTTAGGTACATCCCAGATTGGATACTGGGTTGCCCTTATCAGTCCCTTGCATATGGTACTAAGTTACTCAGGGCATAGATACCCCAGAGGTCCCCCATGGGCTGAAGCATGTATTATGCCACCCATGGGAGACCATTCAAACTGTAACCACATGCCTGCCATTGCAGCCTGTGTAAGCTGGTGCTAGCACCACTTACGAAAGATATAGGTTTCAATATATATAGAGTCACTGCACATAAAACCTGTGATTCACCCTTATTGCAGGCCTTTGCAATCCTGAGGGCAGGGTGCATGGTTCTTAGTGTGATGGTGCCCCTGCATGAGCAGGACACCCCTAATGCCTACGGAGCCCATTCTCCCAGGTTGTAGAGGTTATAGAGGGGCATTGTGTAATTATGCGATGACCATCTTGAAAATGTTTGGTATCAAACATGTTGGAATCATACTCCCACAATGTCAAAGATGTGAGGGTATGAGTCCAAACACTGAAAGAGCCCTCTGTTAAGCTCTCAGTGCTCCCAGTACCCGTCTTCTATACCCAGACAGCACAACATGGCTGCTGCAGACCAGAGACACGATTCCGCCCTCCTGCTGCTGAGCCAAGCTCAAGCAGGGGAAGGCAGAACAATAGGTATCCTGTCACAGGTAGGTGTGACCACCTCCCAGACAGAATTTATTATATTGGGGCTGGGTGGGTGCGCTTGCCAGCACCACTCAGTCTGCATAAGGGACACATTTGGTACCTCCTTGTATAGTCCAGTTCAAACCAGCTCTGGGAACAGTTGGCTCCCGCTCTGGTGCAAAACTGGCCA
The DNA here is from genome assembly GCF_964204655.1 of Triturus cristatus. NCBI lineage: Eukaryota > Metazoa > Chordata > Amphibia > Caudata > Salamandridae > Triturus > Triturus cristatus. Next base: position 1,455,820,347 of record NC_140589.1, on the reverse strand, counting down.
AATGACATGGGAGTGAACCCCCCTTGTCCAAACCCTCCCCTAGTGTGGAAATATGGATTTTTCTGGTCAGTTATGTCCCCTATCTTGGACCCCAACAGTTCTATGTGCATGTCACAAGTACATGTATGTTCCCTCCAGTTCCAGTTATGAAGACGCAAATACATATGCGTCCACCGTCAACATGTCCTCTGTCAGATCCGCCATGAACAGGCCGGATATTCCATTCCTAAATATGAAAGGCCACCGGCTTTGTATGGCTCACTTATGCCATTTTACAGTCCAGGCAAGTAGGCCCTGATTCTGTCATCAAAACTCCTTTTGCCTTCTGCCTCTGAAAGCTCCAGTCTGAGCCTGCATCTGTGACCATGAACTTTGTCTCATTCTCTGCGCGGCTCACGAAGCCTGACATCAGCCTATTCTCTGCCAAGTACTGTATTTCACCTTCAAATTATCTGCTTCCCTCTCAGCCGATGCATTCCTGCCTAGTAGCTTAAGTAAACATTCTTCCAGTTATCGAGCAAAAAGCCCGGCTTCTCTGCCCTTATGCAAGTAATTCATAGCCCTGTCACCATGGAATATTCCTACCCCCTCGCATTCAGTGTAGACACTTAGACGCTTGTACATGCACGCACAGTCAGTATAGAATAGATTCTGTCCGAGAGTCCTTCTTTTGTGGATAACATAGTTCTTTAAACATAGGATGTTAGATATGATTTGGGATTAGGTTGACTTGACCCCCCAGACTTCTTGTCTCCACATGTAGAGCTAAATGTCAAGTCCCCTTCACCCCCTAGTTACACGTCAATTACACGTCATACTGCTGCGCGCGCATCTAGGCCAAGTATTATCTTATAGATCCACCTATATATGACATCATAACCAATTATGTTCCTTTTTACTCTTTATTACACCCATTTCTGGTTACGCAGACAACTCGTCATTTTCCTTATCAATTATTACGCCTACTGCATTCGCTTCATTGTAATGTATGCACTATAAAAGTTACTTCTTGTCAATAAAGTATGTACTTCACTTCCTGAACCCCCGTGGTGATGGAACTTGGAGCAACCGATTATAATCGATTACTGGAATAAAGCCCATTCCGAAACTCTAATACCACGGATTCTGCCTCTCATTTTACTGAGCTATTTTATAATGTTTCTGTATCAAATTCAGTCCCGGTAAAGGAATTTTATTTACCACATGATGGCGCCCGAACAGGGACACTTTCTCATCTCACGCGCCGGCGGTGAGTTGCAGGCCCGGTCTCCTGCCACAGCTGGACGGACAATAACGCGTACCAGCAGGATTTCCTGTATCTCCCTCCGGTCAAGCGGGGGCGACTGAGACTGCGATCAACACCCAGACGAGGCGGTGAGAAGTGCGAAGTATCCCGACCAGAGCCTAGCTGAGAGAGCAAGATCCGAGGTATACAGAGACCCACCAGTTCGAAGTCAAGCCCAGTTTCCGACGAGACGAGTCGAGTCCAGTCCGGTTCAAGTTCAAGTTACCGAGGCCTTCCGTTTCCGAAGCTACCCGGTGAGTACCATTACCGGGGAGGCATTTCTGACGTGCACATAGGTTGTGCCGGTCAAGACGGGTTTGGGTACACAAATCCGGTCTGCACTGTTTTAGCAGTGTATCTGTACTGTTTAGCAGTATATCAAGTATTCCGAAGTATCCAGTTATTGTCAAGAATTAAGCTTGGTGATTAGTTATGCAGACGATCATCATTGTTGTTTCAGTTAAAGGCTTAATGTTAAATGTTTAATGTGTTTAAAAACGTCCTGTATAGTATGGTATGAATGACTGTTCATTATCGTGTTTATTGTATTAAGTCTGTTCAAATTCAAGTATCAGGTCAGTTGGTCAAAATCAAGTATAAGGTCAGTTCTCAATATGCCGCTCTTCTCGAAATTAAGACAGATCACTACTAGAAAAGGGGTTCTCGAAGAAGCCGTTCCTATTCCTCCTAGGGACACTCCAGGGCACTTCATGTATCACAAACATGGCTTAGACGCTATATTATTTCTTGATTTATGGGTAGACTACACCAAGGGATTACCAGAAAGTCAGAGGTGGCCCACAGCGGGAACCTGGGATGCAGAGTGCATCATGAAAGTTGAGGAAGAGTTATGGAAAAGGAAAGTCAGACAGTCACAGAAAGACGCCGTTGAGTTATGGCGTAAAGAATCTCATAGACGCACAGAAAAAGCACGTAGACAGGAAGAAAAGAATAAAGAAAGTTCAAATAAAGTTCGAGAGAATCTATTAATTGAGGAAGGTAGCCGAGTGAAATCAGAACAAGTAGACAGACAAAGAAATGCCCTTATGAATGGTATGTATCCCCTTCTGGCCGAAGGATTACCTAAGGCTACTCCAGAAATACCGAAAGACTTGCCACCCCCATTATTCCCAATCAAGGTACATCCTAAGGGGCATCCTAGAACCGCAGAAGATGTTTTTCTTTCCTCATATTTAGATGACGCGGCTCCCGAGTATGCTAATTCCGCCCCACATAGACCGCATACCAGGGAGGTTCAACGCCAAGATCCAGTGCCCGTATCCCTACAGCAACAAATCGAGTCACAAGTTCCGGCAAGCACATCTGTTTCTGCATCCGCTCCTACAGCTACTTCTATAGCTGTGTCCACACCTATAGTTGCTGTGTCACGTTCAACGAATCCTTTCACACCCGACGCCCCAGATGGGGCCACGGGAGGTGCTACCAATATCTTTTCTACGCCACCCAGAATAAATAAACTTACTTTTCAAGAGTCAGCGCATTCACGTACACCCAAATTCGTAAGTGCTCGTGCACTTAAAGAGCTTCTCGTAGATTGTAGATATGATCCAGTGCCCGGTATAGAGGACGAAATGACCCTGGCCTCATTGCGTATCAGACGAGCCGCAGTATATTTAGCGAAGTTACCAGGAATGACTGCGCATCTAGACGAAATATATCATTTTGTCCAAACAGGGAGAGATCCAGAATGTATCAACAGAGCTATGGAGTACCAGAAAGTAGAGATACAGGGGGAACTGTTACGTTTCCTCATAAACTGTGTGATCAGAAATATAGACCGACCGGGGGTAGACCCGGAAGCAATGCAAATTCTTACCAGATGGAGTCAGAATATATCAGAAGGGAGACATGACAAGCAAAATTGTATAATAGCCATGTGCCGAAAGATCCGTAAAGAAATAGAACGCCTACACAAAGAGAGATTAGAGGCAGACGAGTTCGAACAAAGCGAGGAAGAAGGGTCAGGACTGCCCGCAGGACAGTCGGACACCATAGCCTATGTAGGTAGAGGAAGATCTTGTAATAGGAATCAGACTAGATGTCATACTGACTCAATACATCCGATATGTCCAGATAATAACAGGAATTTTCAAATACCTATAATTAATATAAGGTCTAACGAGCATTCGTTCCAAACCGCCGACAAACTACTCCGAGAACGAAGGGGTTATCATTTCCTCGATTCTATGGACGAACAAGATTTAGCCAGGGCAGCTGTCCATTGGGTGGACAGTCCCGGAAAATATAGTGATGATACAGTAGTACGCACATTTTTGAATCTCACCCCAGATGAACAGAGGTTAGCTGGGATTTATATGATTCAACAACTCATTATACTATATCGGAGTCAGCATTCGGACCCTGGTCCCTTACCTGACATATTGACTGAATTGCTTATGAATAAATGGAGAGGTCCAGGTACTAAATTAATTAAAGAAATTCTAGAATCAAGAAAGCAGTATATTGTTTTTGTATGCTCAGAGCATGTTTCATTGCCCGTCAAGGAAAGAACCACGTATCACATGGATAGACAGAATCCCTTACGAGAAGTGCACCCAATAAGAGGCGAGGACAACGAGTTTAGGCGCGTATTTGTATATACGCCCATATCAAAAATAGAATTGTTACAAATGAAGAAAGTGGTACCCAGTCATGACAAAGATCCAGCGGGTTTTCACCGAGAAATTAAAGACATGTTACTCATGGGAGAGTATACCTATCCCGACATTATGACAATATTAAAGGTGTTGATGCCTGCTGGCATTTATGAGAAACTCAAGGAAAAAGAGTGGGAGGTAGGAGACCAAAAGATAGAATGGTCAGTGTTAGAAGCGGAAGAAAAGGCCCGAACTGCAGGAGCAGGACTCGGGGATAAAACTAAAGCATTACCAGGTTTACTAGTACAAGTACTGCCACGTTTATTAACTACGAAAAAGGAAGATTGGGGAACGATTTCAGCCTGTAAGCAGAAGCAAGATGAAGACACTAGTGATTACTATGCCCGATTTGAAAAATGTTTTGGTATAAATAGTGGCATAAAAGCCAGTAGCGAATCATACCCGCATCTGTTTGTAACAAAGTTAGTAGAAAATGCCCTGCCCCCAGTAAGGAATAGAGTATTAAAATTCGAGAGTACCTGGCAAGGTAACACTCCATCACAAATGTTACAAATGCTACAGTACCATCACAATAGAATCAGAGAAGAACAAGAACATGAACACAGACGCATGAAAGACACGAAAATGAAAATGCTAGTTTCCCAGACTGTTCCAGCTGAAGGACATAAAAAGGGTATGACACATTCCGATTCAGCAGGACCTGTAAAAGGGACATGCAATTATTGTAAAAAGCCAGGTCATTACGTACACGATTGTCCAGTTTTAAAACATAATATCGCCATAGGTAAAACACAAGAAAGATCACGGCCACTCAGACAAGATCAGAATGAACAAGGAGCTATGCAGCATGCCCAGGCCATGCCAGCCGCACAACAGCCAATACAGTTTGTGCCAGCTGCACCACCGTTGCCTGCTGCTGCCACACAGACAACAACACGACAAATGTATCAGACCGCACAGTATGAATATCCTGAGTATCAGCGTTACGCATGAACTAGCCTAGAGAGGGAAGTTGACTTACCCCTTATCGAGATTCCTGTAGATCAAGAAGGACCTTATGTACATAGTGAATTATTAGGCCAAGATAGAAAATTTTTACTCGATACAGGGGCAAGTCGAACAACCATAAAACGTAGTGAAGTTCCAGGGGCACCCCTCTCAGGCTCTCAGAATATTTCCCTTGGTTTTTCAGGAAAACCTATTGTTAATGAAGTGTCACAACCTCTGCCACTTACGATAGGACCTCTGACCCGAACTACAGATTTATTGCTTACTAAATCATGTCCAGAAAATCTGTTAGGAATTAAAACCTTGAAAGCTCTAGGAGCCATAATATGTTGTTCTCCGGAAGGTGTAAGGTTGTTTTTGCGTGATTTTAAAGGTCACTATGTGTCTAGAGACATGGATCCCCGACTGCAGACTTTACCTACACGTCTATGGGCACAAGGCCCTACTGATGTTGGATGCATGAATATTACACCATATAGAGTCACATTAAAGGCAGGAGTGGTGCTACCACGAATGCGACAATACAAGTTACCACCAGATGCTGTAGTGGCTTTACTACAAATCATTGACGAGCTCATTGCCCAAGGAGTAGTTGTGGAAACAGACTCCAATATATGTAATTCACCGATAATTCCGATTCTTAAACGAACAGATCCAAAGGCCCCGCCAGTATATCGATTGGTTATTGATCTGCGCGAATTAAACAAGTGCATTGTGCCACAATTTCCTGTGGTCCCAGATATCTCGTCATTACTGACAGCCATTGATTCCGAAGCAACCTTCTTTACTGTAATTGATCTCAAGAATGCCTTTTTCAGCGTCCCAATAGATCCGGAAAGCCAATATTTGTTCGGATTTAGTTTAAATGGACGTAGCTTTAAATTCTCACGCGCACCTCAAGGATTTACAGAAAGCCCCAGCATCTATAGCCAAGCACTGAAACGAGAACTCGATAGTATCCACATTCCCTCCTTGGTTAACACTGCTCTGCTCCAATACGTCGATGATCTGCTGATCACCGCGAGAAGCGAACCGGAATGTGAAAAAGCATCACTGACAGTTTTACAATTTCTAGCCGAAAAGGGGCACAAGGTGTCCCCTTCTAAGCTGCAATTCTGTGTCCAGCGAGTTGTTTATCTTGGACACTCGCTGTCCAAGGAGGGAAGGCAGCTTACACCCGACCGCATTCAGTTAATAGCTAACATGCCAATACCCAAGACACAAAAGGAGGTACGAGCTTTCATAGGCCTCACTTCATATTGTAGGCAGTGGATCCCTCAGTATGCATTTCTAGCAAAACCACTCATTCAGTTAACCACACAGGAGGCAGCCACATCGACTGTTCTCCCTTGGACTCAGGAACATACACAAGCTTTTGAAAGCCTAAAGAAAGCTTTATGTCAAGCACCTGTTTTAGCAACGCCATGTTACAGAAAACAGTTTACACTCTTTGTTACAGAACGCGAAGGTACTGCCTTGTCAGTACTCACACAGGATCAAGCAGGAGCACACAAACCATGTGCTTATTTTTCTAGTACATTAGATCCCGTAGCTCAGGCTTTGCCTGCGTGTCTGAAATCAGTGGCAGCGACAGCTTTAGCAATCAGACAAAGCGATGCCATAGTGTTAGGACATCCATTGACAGTTCAAGTACCACACGCAGTAGAGGTTCTTGTAAATAGAACGCAAACACAACACTTGACTATAGCGCGACTTACAGGATACGAACTTACATTGTTTCAGCCACACATAGAAATCAGACGCTGTAACACATTGAATCCTGCCACACTTTTGCCAGTAACCGGAACAGACCCACTAGCCCATGACTGTATTGAAGTTATTACTATAACGACAAGACCCAGACAAGACTTGACAGATGTCCCATTGTCAGATCCAGACCTGACGTTGTATGTAGATGGTTCATGTATGAGAACAAGTGCAGGAGAATTAGTGGCCGCTTACGCAGTCACAACAGATACTGAAGTCATTGAAACTAATCGTATTAATACTTTGTCAGCTCAAGCCGCAGAGCTCATCGCTCTGACACAAGCCTGTATTCAAGCCACAAATAAAAAAGTCAACATATACACTGATTCACGTTATGCATTCGGAGTTGTACATGACTTCGGCGTGCTGTGGCGAGAGAGAGGTTATTTAACTTCCCACGGTGCCCACATTCAGCACGGACCCCTCATTCATGCCTTATTAGATGCAATACATCTACCCACTGCAATATCAATTATGAAATGTAAGGCTCATACGAAGATTACTGATATCATTTCCCAAGGCAATGATCTAGCCGACAGAACAGCTAAACAGACGGCTCAAACTCAAACCCCCGACATGACAAAAACAATAGTCCCGACACCGACACATTGTATGACAGTTAAAGATCCTACTCTTGACGTGATTGACATACAGACACATGCTACACCAGACGAAATAAAGAAATGGACTGAATTAGGAGGGATTCAAACGGACCAAGGATGGATGATGAAGGAAAAGTCTGTATGGTTCCTTCCTGATTCAATGGTCCAAGTTATAATTAACACTATACATAGTCCAGCACATCTAGGAGAAAAAGCTATGCTAGACAGCATTCAACACATTTGGTTCAACAAACATTTACGAGCAGCAGCAAAGCAAAAAGTCCGTACCTGTATGATCTGTTGTCAGTTTAACCCAGGAAAAAGCGTTCCCATAGAACAGGGTGGATTTCATCCTCCTAATAATCCTTTTGAAGTACTCCAGATGGACTATATCCAGATGGAACGATGTCGAGGATTCAAATATGTTCTCGTAGTTGTCTGCGCTCTGTCCCGTTGGACAGAGGCGTACCCGGTTTCAGATTACACTGCCCCGACTACTGCCAAACAGTTGGTTCGAGAATTCTTCCCACGATACGGTTTACCACGTGTTGTCTACTCAGATAACGGCCAGCCGTTCTCATCCGAATTAATGAAACACGTTTCACTTCTGTTAGGTTATCAGTGGAAATTCCACTGTGTTCGACACCCCGAAGCAGCAGGTCTCGTAGAAAGACATAATCAGATACTGAAAATCAGATTGTCCAAAATATGCAGAGAGAAAGGTGTCGACTGGATAGTAGCGTTACCAGTTGCACTCTTTTACATGAGAATGGTAGCACACTCTCGAACAGGGCTATCCCCGTATGAGGTGATCTTCGGTAGACCACCAAATATGTGGGGGACGCCTGTACCACGCAAAATAACTGATATTGACTGTAATATGCTGACAGATTACTTGGCTTCCTTGATGTCTGCACTACAATCTTGTCGTTCACAGGTAGCTGCAGCCTTTCCCGACAACACCGAGGTGAAACCCCATGACGTAGTTCCGGGGGATCTCGTCTGTGTGAGGAATTTCGACCGAAAGACTCAGCTGGAGCCCAGGTGGAAAGCACCCAAGTTGGTTCTGCTCACTACAAGGACAGCCGTGAAGATCGAGGGCCGCAAGGGCTGGATTCATTCAAGTCATATCAAGAAATTTCATGGACTATCCTCGAAAATAGACATTATGCCCTGCACTCCCTCACAGACTGATTCAAAACTTCCTTTGGTTGAAAGGACTGAAACCGAACTTTACAAACTAAAGCTTAGGCCCAACAAGTCGAGCAATTTGATTGTTTAAGTCCTCTCCAAGGTGAAGCGGTTGAATTGTCTCTGACATGTATCCCTTGGACCTGAGTAGAGAAAATACCCGGAAAATGTTGAAACGACAGGCGTATTGTAAATCACTGCGTAGCCACTGCATAGTGACATTATTAATTCTGTTTTTATTGAGTCTTTTAATAATTGTTACAAGTATGTTGTTGCACATATATTACCCTATTTCTAGACATGTTTATAATATTGCTGCTGAACATTCTTTTAGTGACTTACCTCCACATGAATTGTCTTATAGACTTGCGCTGCGCAATAACACTTTCATTAGTATGTTACATCATTCCCATCAGACTAGTAATGCTACTAATTGTTGGGTGTGTGGCCGACTCCCTCCCTATCAGAATTATGAAGGAGTCCTGCCATTCTTTCCACACCCATTTACACACAATGGCTCCTGTGGAGCATGGTTCAGTTTAATCAATTCCATAGACTCAGACACAGCAGTTTACCAAGATCATTGGGTATGGGGAAACCTGAACCTAGTTTTACTCAAGGTCTGCTACCCTGACAAGGAGGGTCGCCCCAAAAGAACAGGAACTGATCTAGAAAATGAAGTATATGGATTAGGTAATTTTACACCTAATCTCATGATTCTAAATGTCGTATCCGAAATTGAACTAGTCTTGCCCACCATGTCAGTATTCCCAGCAAAGGGCGAATTATGTGTAAGAAAAGTTGGTTCCATACATATGGGCCATAGTAAATGCACTACTATAGTAGAATTCAGTGATGAAGGCAAATCTTCATTTAGAGCTTCTCGCCATTCCTACTTTGTATGTGGTCAGACTGCATATATGCGTTTACCTCTAGATTGGGATGGTACCTGCTACATTGCATTCCTTTTGCCACCTGTTTTCCTAGCTCCTCCTGATTATTACAGAAATATTCATTTAGTACACAACAGAGAGCGGAGAGATCTCCCCATTGTCGATTACACTGAGACGGCATGGGACAAGTATGTAGATTTTAATAAAGGCATCTTTCCCTACATAGGTACCGTTACTAATAGTAAGCTGATACGTAGATTAACTAGAACCCTTGAAGCAGTAGTGAATGAGACTATTTCCGCCTTAGGCAATTTAACAGAAGAGCAGTCTGCTATGCGGATTGTTGTGCTTCAAAATCGTCTTGTCCTTGACGTCATCCTGGCTGATAGGGGCGGAGCTTGTAGGGTCATCGGATCAAGCTGCTGCGTATTCATACCAGAAAATTCGCCATCTGTATATAAAGCCATCACTCGCCTTCATAAGATTGTAAGCCAGATACACCAGAACCCAGGCACTTGGACTTGGTCCAGTTGGTTTTGGAATGTGATATCAGCCTGGGGATGGAGAGTTTTATCCTTCCTAGGTATTGGCCTTCTCATACTATTCAGTTGCTGTCTATGTCTACAATGTGGACCAGCGATCTGTGGTCTGTGTGCCACATCGTGTATTCCACCACCAAGATTTCATTCGTCACGGAAGAAGAAAGAAGAACAAATGATGCTATATGAACAGATCAATGGATTAATGAAGATTGATATCTCTTGAAGGGCAAGTAGGGGACAAGGAGGGAATGTGGAAATATGGATTTTTCTGGTCAGTTATGTCCCCTATCTTGGACCCCAACAGTTCTATGTGCATGTCACAAGTACATGTATGTTCCCTCCAGTTCCAGTTATGAAGACGCAAATACATATGCGTCCACCGTCAACATGTCCTCTGTCAGATCCGCCATGAACAGGCCGGATATTCCATTCCTAAATATGAAAGGCCACCGGCTTTGTATGGCTCACTTATGCCATTTTACAGTCCAGGCAAGTAGGCCCTGATTCTGTCATCAAAACTCCTTTTGCCTTCTGCCTCTGAAAGCTCCAGTCTGAGCCTGCATCTGTGACCATGAACTTTGTCTCATTCTCTGCGCGGCTCACGAAGCCTGACATCAGCCTATTCTCTGCCAAGTACTGTATTTCACCTTCGAATTATCTGCTTCCCCCTCAGCCGATGCATTCCTGCCTAGTAGCTTAAGTAAACATTCTTCCAGTTATCGAGCAAAAAGCCCGGCTTCTCTGCCCTTATGCAAGTAATTCATAGCCCTGTCACCATGGAATATTCCTACCCCCTCGCATTCAGTGTAGACACTTAGACGCTTGTACATGCACGCACAGTCAGTATAGAATAGATTCTGTCCGAGAGTCCTTCTTTTGTGGATAACATAGTTCTTTAAACATAGGATGTTAGATATGATTTGGGATTAGGTTGACTTGACCCCCCAGACTTCTTGTCTCCACATGTAGAGCTAAATGTCAAGTCCCCTTCACCCCCTAGTTACACGTCAATTACACGTCATACTGCTGCGCGCGCATCTAGGCCAAGTATTATCTTATAGATCCACCTATATATGACATCATAACCAATTATGTTCCTTTTTACTCTTTATTACACCCATTTCTGGTTACGCAGACAACTCGTCATTTTCCTTATCAATTATTACGCCTACTGCATTCGCTTCATTGTAATGTATGCACTATAAAAGTTACTTCTTGTCAATAAAGTATGTACTTCACTTCCTGAACCCCCGTGGTGATGGAACTTGGAGCAACCGATTATAATCGATTACTGGAATAAAGCCCATTCCGAAACTCTAATACCACGGATTCTGCCTCTCATTTTACTGAGCTATTTTATAATGTTTCTGTATCAAATTCAGTCCCGGTAAAGGAATTTTATTTACCACACTAGGAGGGTGCCCTGAATCATCCCAACCATTTCCTTTGTAGTGAGGATATGGACACACATGCGGACATTGCTAAGTTAGCATAAGTTAGTATATGCTTGGCCGCCATTTTGCCGTTTTGCTCATGTTACTACATGCCACATTTCTCGTAAACACCTTCTTTAATCGCTTTCACATGATAACTGTCTGCATTTCACATATTTATTTAAACACTCTGCTCCTCGTCTGTACAGCGTGTTCAAGGTAAAAAAACAATGAGCTCTGTTGATTTGCTTTGGTCAGTCTCACGACCCTAGCAATAACATAGAACACAGCTGCAAACCTGGAAATCTGGTGCTTTTAATATCGCCTTGCATGCATGTTAGGACAGTTAGAGAAACTCTTTCCAGGATAGAAGAGCTGTACTCATCCGGTGATGTAAATTCCTGCATCTGAACTCGGAGGCATGGGGTCCCCCTGACAAAGCCTGGAGATTTTCTATAATTATAATAAGCTAGCTTCTAGCACGGGTAGGGTGGCAAGGTGCTTTAGTCCTGTTTCCACCATCATTATAACATGATTTCCCCTTGTGTTCTATATGAAATTGTAACAATGCTGATTTGTTTGATCTTATGCATACTGTTGCTAGTATTGGCACGTGTACTGCATTATAGAGCAAGTTAGTTAAAATAAACATTTTAAACTATTTCTTGGCTCTATTTACTCATGTTGTGGACAAGTACGAGAGTTTGAACGAAAGAGTGTTCTTGTTCCCACATATCCTGAGAAGTACGGAGTAGCTTGTTCTAGGATGTCTAATCATTGGTAGCTTCACTGTAGCACGGAGAACGAATGAGACACTATAGCTAGTTGGATTGTGTTTTGGGTAACAAGGTGGGTATTTTGGTACACCACTACACACTGAGGTCCTGGTCTCCTGCGCATAGTTCTGTGTATGTGCAGAATCCCTGCAAAATGGCGCCCAACATGGCGCACCTAACGTTTGGTCTGGTTCTTATATAAGAGGCACGTTAGTAGTACTTGTACTTGTCCATGATACCCTCGCTTCTGTTTTTCGGTAAACAGCTGTGACGGCATAACCTACCTATATTGATGTTTTTGTAGGTTTTTATTCAAGCTTGATACATTAAATGGTTTTATAGTTCTTTTGAATTACTACCCTATTGCGCTGCCATGCATTAAGTTGTTCTTCTTTTCTACTCGATATGGCTGAGGTAGGTGTTACGGCACAAAGTTGCGGAGCACTCCATCATCATTTAAGTGCTTATGGAGTGCCTAACACGAGTATCTCACTCATTTTTGTGGTAGGGGCTAATGCAGCTCACCACTTTGAGGTGTTTTATTCTTGTGTAACTTTTCCAGCAGTGAATGGAGATGATAATTTGTTTCATACATACACTCCCACTGCAATACCTGTAGCATATCGGCCGTAAACAACTCTTGAAGATCCAATTTTGGCATGGCAACACAGTATTTGGTTTAATAATACCCTACCCCAAACCGTGACCCCGGTCCGGTTAGGCCCTTTGTCGATTCCAGGGGCCACTTGGCCAGTTTTGACCGGGTACTCACCACATCCACGTTATCTAGCAGTCCCTGTAGACGAGTTACATGCCTTACACACCTCCTTGATTGAGGTGCACAGGGCTCTAGTACAATACGTATCCTGCAATCTACAGGTGGGAGCACCTGGGGTTGCCGCGCAACCAGCGGGACTAGTGGGTCTAACTATTAGCCCGGTTATGGTTAATTTGGTTGTGTGCGAGCGTCTCCAGAATAAGGAGAATTTACCTTACTGGCTTGCAGAAAAATTTGACCAGCTGGAAGCAGTATTTCCGAATGCTACTCCTGTGGAGAAACACAGGATTCTTACTATTAGTTTGCAGAAAGACTTAATACCCGAAGTAACTGATTGTGAAAATTGGGGTAAACTGTTTGCGGCGGTGTATGCAAAATGTTTTGGCACACCATCCATGACAGTGCTCCCCTCCGTGATTAAGCATGTTCAGGATGAACACGGCCTGGAGGCGGTGGTCGAGTTGGGGATGAGGTTGGTTGGAGTGTTTGACGTAGTTGCTGATCTGATCCTTGCTAATGTCAAGAGAGATGCAGTTAACTTACAGGTGTCTAATGCTTTGCGCCTTGTCCGGGATGCGGAGAAACCCCGCAAATTACCTAAAATTATTGCAGAAGCTTATAGGACAATTGGGTGCAATAGTTTGGTTGTTAAACCTTTCACTAGGATACCAGCACAACAGCTGACACAGATGGCTCAGTCGGCTAAAGACGACCGTGCTAACTTTCCAAAAAAGAATTGGAAAAATAAAACACTGGGGAAGCAACAACAGACACAAGGATCACGTACACCATCACCGGACTCCGAACCTTCTGAGCGCACTTATGATTTACGCGACCGCGTGAGAATTAGGTCTCCTGACAGGTTTCAGGTTCCTGATCAGCATTCTCCTCGTTCTTCACAGGCAACATCAGGCTCACAAGCCGGTGGAGGGGAATGCCAGGATTGCGGCAGAGGTGTCACGCAAGGCCATGGGCAGCCTCATCAGGCTGAAAGCAAGGGAAGACAAGACGATTTTCCTCGTCAGCGACCACCTTTTCAGAAAAAGAAAGTTGCAGCTTTAACAGCAAGATATGCCACAGACGGTGAGAACCCGGCTCTGGAACCTGACATGGGCAGTAACGCTGCTAGACAGCGCAGAGGAGGTTACAATAGTGCGGCAAGCACTGCGTCAATTTCTGGAGGTGAAAGCAACTGACATCTACATTACAGTTGAAACGGCTGACACCAGAGTGGCGCCCCCTGACGGACTATATGATACAGTTCTTCAACTTGAGGGTGACATGCAACGTGTAATAAAAGGGATTTTTGGGAAAAATCTGACCTCTTCGTATGACATACTTTCGGCAGAGAAAGATTGGCCGCCACGTTTTGTCCTAGCCACTCCAAGGGAAGAGGAGGTTATACTCCCCAGTTTTTCACATTAGGTCTCCAAGGAGCAAGCTCAGGCTTTTGCAGAAGAGTGGGTTTTGGTGCTTGCACCGGCTCTGTACCGTACTCAGGTGGGCTGGGATAAAGAATCTCCACCGCGTTAGATACCATTACAATCTATGCCACAGCCCAAAATATCCTCTCCGGCGGGGAGCAAAATCTCCCGTTGCTAATATTCTGGATCAGCTAGAGTATCAAGGAGTGATTGAAACATGTGTGTCACCGATGAATAACCTCTGTTTACAGTGGCAAAACCCGATGGGTGGTTCCGCTTAGTGTTGGATTACCGACATTTGAACTCACATTGTCGGACTTGTCTGGTGCAGAATACCCTTAGTTCTGCGTTAGTCGACAGTCTTGCTGGTAAAAAATATAAAACTACACTTGACATTTCCAATGGCTTTTTCACACACAATCTATCACCTGAAAGCAGTCAATGGACCGCCTTCACAGCGGCCAGAAAACCCCCCAAATTTACGCGTTTTGTAATGGGCTACAAAAATAGCCCTGGTGTTTTCGCTGCCCATATTGTCTCTTTGTTAGACAGCATAGACGAAGACGCATACTCGTACGTTGATGATATCTATCTAACTGACGTTGAGTTATAGCCGCATCTGTGTCGCATGGATCGCATCATAGTTTTGTTTGCAGACCACGGATACAAAATTAACTTTGCAAAATCACACATTGCTGAGTACACAGTGTTGTTTTTGGGCTACGAGCTCAACAATGAAGGAAGAGACTTAGTGCCTCACTTCTTGGAAAAGTGCACACGTTCGCGCCCTCCCACTACACTGAAAAAATTACAGTCTTTGCTGGGTTTTTAAAATTTCGGTCGCACTTACATTCCCGATTATGCCCAGCGTATCAAGCCTTTGTATGCTTTGATACAACCTACCTTTTCAAAAGCCTGCTGGCTTCTGGAACATTCTACTATACTGCACTCTTTGCAGTCTGATCTCATTGAATCAAAATTCTTGTTGACTCGTGATAACCATACAAACCTGGTGATACGTATCGTGCCTGGTGCAGTGGGTTTCACTTACTTGACATTTAATGAAGGAGACCCAGTACCTACTGCTTACAAGTCACATTTGTACACTTCGGCAGAATTGCAGTTTTCCTCTATCGAAAAAGTTTTGACAGCAGTCCAGATGGCGATCCTAAAGGAACGTGCACTGGCACAAGTTAAACGGATTTTGGTTGTAACACCATGTCCTGCTCTGGAAACGGTGGCAAAGGCGAGTGTACCAAACTCTAAGGCTTTACATCCTCGTTGGATACAATGGGCCACATTGTTGATCTCTCCTGATGTCACGTTTATTTTTTACTCATCTTTGCTTACACAGAAGTTTTTGCAGTATGAATTTGTTCATCCTCCTCCACTGTCAATGCGCCCCCTTGAGCAGTACCAATGTATCATCTATACCGACGGTTTGATTTGCAGATCCAAATGTGACTACTTTAATTGTAAGCGATTCATACTACTGTGTTCGGTCTTTTAATGATAACTTATTCTTTTAGTCTCAAAATGACTATCATGATTCTAAAGGCAGCGCAATTAAACATAAAATGCTTTGGATTCGAGTCGCAGATCTTAAAGACCGTGTGCTTCTCACACAGGTAATTCATACTCTTGGTCATCAGCGTGTAGGAGTGCACACAGTTGGTAACAGTTTGGCAGATGAAGCTGCCAAATCAGCAGCAGCCACATGTTCAGTAGCCGCAGTTACAAGATCCATGAATAAGATTGATAATGACATTTTGGCTGCTATAGCTGCTACTGAGAAGGGTGATAATTATCCGCAGGGTTTCCCTTCCAAATACTCTTATCATTTAAGTTCTGATAATGTTCCTTACGTGAGAATTAACTAGGGGTGGGCGGAATTTGCGTAGTCGCGCCACGCAAAGCTCCACGAAATGGTAAAAAATCTCTGCGAACACGCAGAAATTCCGCGAACACGCAGAATTGCTTGTTTGCAAGACTTTTTTCCTATTCGCGAATGCTGTTTGCGTGCTCAGGAGGTAATATCTCGCGAACACGCATTTTGAGAAAGCGAACAAGCAAAAAATTCAGAAAAAACGCGGAAGGCAGAATTTTGGGCAATTCCGGGTTCTCCGCGGAACGCGAAATTACCCAAAATCCGCAAATTCCGCGAGCGGAACGGAATTTACCACCCAGGCCTAGAATTAACGACGTTGGTGACAGGTTGATTACCAACGCGGACCGCAGATCTTCACTGATAACATCCGCACACGAAGGCATGGCCTCGGCACATGCTGGAGTGTCTGCGACTGTTTCTATCTTGCAGCAGCGTTACTGGTGGCGCAGTTTATATAAACAAACCCGTAATTATCTACTTTCTTGTGACATTTGTCAGCAAATTAAACCATCTACGGCAATGCGCCCACCACAAACTCAGCTATGCATTTCTAATAAACCTTTCAGTTGTGTTTATTTGGATCACTGCGGTCCTTTTTCTTAAGATACTGCCTATAAGTTCATCTTAGTTGCAGTTGATTCGTGCACACGCTTTCTATGGGTTTGGCCACAACGCAGTGCTGATGCCCGAACTGTCATCAGGGTTTTGCGTGTCTTTGTGGGAATTTTTGCATATGGCACCTTCTATTCGGACCAGGCTCCAGCATTCACCTCTAAGGCGTACAAGGATATCATGAGGTCTTTGGGGGTTGAGGTCAAATTTTCATCTCCATACAGGCCTGAGGGCAATTCGGTTGTGAAGCGAATGAACCGTGACTTGAAGCAATCCTTGACAGTCTTAGGGACTGGCAGGAACTGGTTTGCCCATTTGTATGACGTACACAGTGCACTAAATAATCTCCCTAGAAAATCTCTGGGTGGGCAGACCCCATACGAAATGCTCTTCGGCATGAAAATGTTTGTGCCAGACCTTGATGGTCTAGACAAGGTGGCATCAGCCGCATCCTTTGACGTAGATAATCATTCTGCTGTATTACAGAAACTACAAGAGACCCGTGACAGTCTTGCGAACGAACATTTACCCTGACCCACTGATGCTGCGCTGCAGATTCCGGTAGTCGACCGGCTACCCAAATTCGGAGACCTGGTCCGAGAGAAGGTGGAGAACAAGAAAGATATTGGACCCTCTTATCGTGCACCGGTCCCGGTGCTTGGAGGGAAGGGTACTCGTACAGTCATTTTACCACCACATCCCGGTCAAAAAGACAACAGATACGTCTCAGTGGACAATGTGAAGCTACAACATCTGGCCAATCCTGAATAGCATCACGGAGGCGGTCTCTACAATAACTGTATCTTGGGATCCAGGCCTACAGACTTCTCACAACACACAGGATGACACCGCCATTGAGATGGACTCTCTTAACAATCCTTTACTGATCCCGCCTGCTTCCACTCAAAATGAAGTTACTGAATATGCTTATCCAACTACAGTGTCATTACCTGGTTTCCAACCAGAGGCTATTAATGAATCACGTTTTTCCTTTGACTCACATTCCACATTATCAAAGGCCGCTTCAAAATTGTCTATTTTTGTCGCCTGGTTTAAACAAACTTATTTGGTTCCGCCTTGGACATACATATGTTTGGTGCTCATCGCAATTGTTTTATTGATGTCCATTGGCTTTGTGACATTCTTCTTCCTTCTAATCAATGGTCACTACCTTCCTGAACGCTTTGCTGTTTAACTGGTAGATGGAACTTTGGCTCCGCACTCTTCTTCTCACATCATGAAAAGAGACCTGACTTTTGTCAACATCACTGCCTGGCCAGTTATAGACGGCATAGTTTGGAATGCTGTAGATTTTCAAATCCTTGGCCCTACAGAAATAATTAATGTGCCAAATGTACTTCGTGTTTCAATGGGTGATGTAGAGAAACATAACATACGGTCTGATGATTGGGACGTGGAAGCCGTACAATCCTTATTTTCAGATTTGAAATACTATGCCGCTTTTGATGCTGAGGAACATTTCCCGGCTCCTTAGAAAGGCAGCTCTAAAACGTTTGTGAAAAAATTCACACATTTTACCAATTTTGATAAATCAAACCCCAGGTCCTTCTACTTTAAATTAAATGCTTCATCTAATTCTAAAATAATGCTCACCCACACAAAATTATTATATTCCAAATCCTTTATTGACAAATTGTCAGTGGGTGGCTAGGATCTGTGGAAGTCCACAATTGATCTTAAATCAGTGTGGGGTTCTAGATCCTGGCAAGTGCAAGGCACAGAAGCGTTACACCGCGCGTGCCTCATCCCATCACGGATTCTATTTTTAAATGAATAAATTTATCAAACTACTTGTTTGGATTGGCAACTTCTAAGCAAATGAATGCCCCTGATATTCCTGCGCTTGCTGCATATCAGAACTGGAGCAATTGTACTAATTATTCCATGGCTGAACTACAATTACTTTTTAACAATGACACCTTTAATTTTTCTAGTTTGGACCCCCTAGGTTGGTTGGTTTGGCACACTACTTCAGATACTTGCCAACTTCGTTTCCATGACAAGGCTCCTGGTTACACACAGGATAGGCCTGATCCTCGTTTTGCTAGCTCTCATCCAGTTACTACATATTCCGTTGGAAAGTTATGTCAAAATTGGTTGCAACACTCGCTTCTAGATTCAGTGAAACAACATTTGTCGTTATTATCAGGTGACGTTGATTTGACAGATTTTATAAAAGGACCTGCTGGTCCAAGATCAAAAAGATTTATTAATGCAACTTACAATGAAATCTGGAAGCTTTCCCAAATTGAAGCAGCTTCACGTTTAAGGGCAATAGATCAGGCTAATCTAGAAAAAGTGCATGCTGTTGTTGATAATAGTGTTAACACACTTTCTTCCCGCATTTACACAATGAACAATATTGTTTCATCTGTTTTTGACATTATGCAAGAGGATGTTTCTGTTTTGTATCATGGTCAAAGTCAATTGCATTCAGTTATGCAGTTTGCATGTTCTTTACAGACTCTTAAGATAGGGACAGTTCCACGGGATTACTTGAACGCCTCATTGTTGTTTTTGCCCTTTAACTTGACAAGAAAACATTTATGTCCATGAAAGATGCTACTTATTCTCTTTTGCATATTGAAAAGTTAGATCCATTACCATGTTCTGTGGCGGAAACAGACTCGGCTGTTTGGCTTATCCATGGGGTGATAACTCTCCCAAGTGCATTTCTACATGAAGTTTGGTCCTTACCATTCGCATACAAGGGTCTACGGGATGACAAAGAAGTATACCTAACGGGGGAATCATGTGATACCACAATAGGTCATTCTACGGTTTGTAAGAATATCCAGTTACATGGTGCCTGTAACCTTACGGCCCTGAATCTTGCATGTGTTTTAAAAGGCATACCTGTGCCAGCTATTAAACCCGCTTTCACTCTGCTTGCAAACAGTAGTTATTTGCTTTTAAATAATGAAGAATGTTGGGGCATGTTAGCCGGCATCCCTTATATTGTAACGGTTTCACAGCGTGTGGTTTACTGTAAAAATGTGCTTTTCCCACCCCCGCACGGCAGGCGCGATACCTCGATTTGGCCTTCCATTCCGACCTTGAAGGCAGACTTCAACAAGTTGAGCAGAATAAGAGCATTGTTATCCCAAAAAGAAGTTTCACTTACATCTGCCCATGATACATTCGTCCTTCACATGGCTAACACCCGTACAGAGGTGCAAGCGCTTCTTAATACTGACCTCCCACTACATTTTGGTGTATTGATTCACACTATCTTCAATGCTTCTAACACTACAGGCATTGCCCATTTTATAAAATTTGTGGGCTCTGGCCTTGTGACCTCTTTCCAAACTATATTTGGTGTGATACCAGCATTTATCCATTCTATTTTCTCCAGCGGCTTCTGCAGCTTGCCACTATTGCTTGCATTAGCCGCTGGGATCTTGCTGTTAATTTGCCTGCTATGAAATGGATCCTCTTTCTGTGGACATGCACAGCCAAGACCGGCTGCAGATGTTCCGTAGCTGCCTGCTTGAATGTTACGGTACTCTGCCCCTGGCCACACTCAGCGTAGCTTATGGATTATCTTTTCGCTTTGCCTATTACACTTGCGTGCAACCTGTCTTCAACTGCCTGGATTGTCCGTTTCAATGGGCATTGGATCTTTGCCTTTCCAATATGGCATTTCCTCCCCCTGGTTTTGATTTACTAATGAGTCCCTTAGTAGCCCATGAGCAAGAATGTTCCGGTGTTGAAATTATGGCCTGTGCAGTGGCACTGGGAGTTCTGGCTGAATGGGATATCTGTGCAGCGGCACACAATTTCCTACAATGGAGTTACATCGAGTATCACTTAAGTTGTCCTTTGATAGTGTTGGATTCGCCTATTGTTGAGGAACATATATGTTCATTTGCTCTGCTTGATTGGGTGGCAACACTTTTTTCAGACGATACCAATGACTTCGTCTTGGAGGCTATTGCAACATACTGTTCATACACCTTGTTGGATTAACTCAGCCACTGTATCCTTCTGGATTAATTTTTTATTTATTTGTGTGCCTCTTTGGACATGGACAATTTTTTTCTTTCTCTTCTCACATTCCCTGCAAATCCAAGGTATCATTGATAAAAATGCTCTCCTCAGAGTCCGTTACTTAAGTGATGCCCCCTGGGTGTCTTCAATTGCTGAGCAAGTTCATATGGAATATGTGGTGGCCAGCTAGGGTCACAAAGACTACCCCACTGCTTGCTGCAGGTCCGTGTGTCTCAAATCCGGGGCATAGCATACGGAACAACGTACCTGTTTGAGGGGCATCACTTAAGTAACGGACTCTGAGGGGGATCGCCAGCGACCTGATGGGCAATAATTACGAGGGATCAACGTAAGTGGCACCCACTATGGACTATTGAAACTGCCCTGGGCCTTGCGCCTTGCGAAAAAACGCTCAATGGGGCGGGACTTCAATAACTATATCACCTGCGAGGAAGATGGGGCATGCTTCCGTCTCCCTTACAAATGCCGTGCCATGAGGAAGGGACAAGTTCTCGAAATGCGTAGGCGAGCGGCATTACACCACGCTGTGAGGTTCTTCCTGAGCCCGCTGCTGCCTCCCATATAAAGAAGGTTGAATCCAGCGTTGTGTGGGTGTCTTCAATTGCTGAGCAAGTTCATATGGAATATATATATATATATATATATATATATATATATATATATATATCTCCAAAAACAATCACCCATTCAAAGCAATCCAAGGACACAGCGGGGTACTTGTCGGGAAGGCTTTATTCACAGGTAACAGCTAGGCATAATGCATTTCGGCATATCGCCTTCCTCAGATGCCGCTCGTTTACCTAAGTTCCACCTTCTCCCACTTTTGAATTTGCTGTGGCACTCCCATCGGAGGGAGATCAGCTGACCCTGTTGCTCAGGGCCACTGCAGTCCATGCCACGACTACAGTTCCCAGAATGCACGTTGGTGGTAAGTACAGCAGCAGGATCTCTTTCGCTACAGTGAGCACTGAAAAATTGCCTCGCAAAAAGTGGGGCCATGTAGCTGCTGGTGTCCCCTTTAAAATACAGTGTTAAGGCATCCCTTGAGTCCCCAAAGCCTCAACCTAAATACACGAAACAAGCCGGGCCGTGAAGAGAGTGTAATCATCTCTCTTCCCCGTGCAGTCATGGGCTGCATTGACAGCAGCCACTTGCCAGGCCCATTCTTGAGGTGGTCCTGGAGGAATTCAATACCTTGAAACACACAGTCACTTTGCCAGCGAAACCCCAGGACACTTGTAAGGCGGGTCCTTGTATCGCGCTCCTGGCAGGCGCGAAAACATATCCCAAAACGATCACCCATTCAAAGCAATCGAAGGACACAGTGGGGTACTTGTCGGGAAGTCTTTATTCACAGGTAACAGCTAGGCATAATGCATTTCGGCATATCACCTTCCTCAGATGCCACTCCTTTACCTAGGTTCCACCTTCTCCCACTTTTGAATTTGCTGTGGCACTCCCATTAGGGGGAGATCAGCTAACCCTGTTGCTCAGGGCCACTGCAGTCCATGCCACGACTACAGCTCCCAGAATGCACGTTGGTGGTAAGTAGAGCAGCAGGATCTCTTTCGCTACAGTGAGCACTGAAAAATTGCCTCGCAAAAAGTGGGGCCGTGTAGCAGCTGGTGTCCCCTTTAAAATACAGTGTTAAGGCATCCCTTGAGTCCCCAACGCCTCAACCTCAATACACGAAACAAGCCGGGCCGTGAAGAGAGTGTAATCATCCCTCTTCCCTGTGCAGTCACAGGCTGCATTGACAGCGGCCACTTGCCAGGCCCGTTCTTGAGGTGGTCCTGGGGGAATTCAATACCTTGAAACACACAGTCACTTTGGCAGCGAAACCCCAGGACACTTGTAAAGTGGGTCCTTGTATCACGCTCCTGGCAGGCGCGAAAACATATCCAAAAACTATCACCCATTCAAAGGAATACAAGGACACAGCAGGGTACTTGTCGGGAAGCCTTTATTCACAGGTAACAGCTAGGCATAATGCATTTCGGCATATCGCCTTCCTCAGATGCCGCTCGTTTACCTAGGTTCCACCTTCTCCCTCTTTTGAATTTGCTGTGGCACTCCCATTGGAGTGAGATCAGCTTACCCTGTTACTCAGGGCCACTGCAGTCCATATATATATATATATATATATATATATATATATATATATATATATATAACTTTTTTGTACTGAAGAAGCCAAAGATTATAGGCATGTTATAGTCAGGCTCAGATTTCAGTCGTACAAAACCATTGAAATTCAGCAGTTATGCACCGAACAAGTAGGTGCACTGCACAACCAGCATACCCCATCCCCCAGGGGGTATCTGCTGTCGACTTGCTGCCTGCTGCCAGCATAAAGGAGAGGTGGCACTGCAGAAAAAAGAACTAGTGCTGCCACCTCCTCTTTGAAGATCGCCCAGTGCTGCACACCCGGGCGGTGGTGCTGCCCACAAGGTAGACAACCCTTGGTCATGGTGCTGGGTGGAAGAAAGATGAGAAAGGAAGGAAAAGTAAGTAACGGGAAAAATAAAGAAAATACAAGTCACAAAACACACCAAAACATTTGTTTTTAACGTAGAATACACAAACACAAAAGTGAGTGGTAGATAAGTTTAATAGGGGGAGGATTAAAGAGGGTTTGAAAATTAGGACCAGCACCATAACAGAGTAGAAAACAAGATGGCCACACCCATGTGAACCGGGTTGTGAGGTTAGCACGTGATTTCTAATGGGATGATGCACATGTGAACCACGTAGATAAGATTGCATGGGATTTGCAATGTGAGAATGCACACTGCATCGCACATGGCAATGCGAATGGGAGTCTGGCAAACTCCGCCTGCATGCAGAACTCCATGTAGCGTGACAGACTTTTTTAGCCACTTCGAGGAGTTCCGCATAGCTGAACTCAGCAAACTCCACCCAGGCCTATTTTTTATATTGCTCCTGGATGGGCCAGGTCCTGGGGGCATGCTGGCTTTAATGAATAAGGAGGGGTAGCACAGGGGTCTCCCTTCTAGGGCGTGTTTATGTGCCAGGGACTACCACCTACCAAGGTCTTATGTTTTCTTAATACAGGGGCCACTTATCCCCCCCGGACCTTCATAGGCCTACCTACAAAAAACTAATATGGGGAACTGCATGGACCCCCTGGCCCAAGGGACCACTACCTCCCCGGGGCAAAAATACACATTAAAGAGGGGGTCCACGTGAACATCCGTGTATCACCACCTTCACAGGGATTTCTGTTGTTTTTAAGAAGGAGGCTGTTCTCAGCCCTGTGGACCACCACCTCCCTGGGGCAGGCCCTAGAAAATTAAAGGAGGGGGCAGCACAGCCCCCCTCTTGGAGTCATACTTGGCCCTAGGAACCATCACTCTCTGGGCTGGCTCCTGCTATGTCCCAGGTGCCCACCCCAGACATAGCTGTTTGCTTTTTCTTGGCAGGAGCTGTGACAGCTCCCGCCAAGCAAAAGCAAGCAATCCTCTTCCATCAAGCGGGAGCTGTCAAACCGCTAATCTACAGACATGCGGGCAGGGAAAAAGATGAAACTATTGTTCTTGCATGCAGTGTTGGCTCTTGCAGAAGGCAGGAAGCCCCAGGCACTGCAGGGGCCTTGAGGTTCGACACACTTTCCATTAGCACACTGGGTGCCCTGGGTGGGACAAGGGCACCCAGAGAGACATGGCTGTCCCCTGGGGGATGGGGCCCGTGGGGCTGAAACTGTCTTGCATAGGGGGGCCGAGCAGCCAACCCTCCCCCTATTAAGTCAGTCGGGTCCTGAGGGAGGGGGGGTCCCAGGGACTGCAGGGCCTTGAGGCTACTCCTGCAAAGGCCCTGCAGTCCCATAGCACACTCGGTACCCTGGATGGGATCAGGGCACCCAGGGTGACATGGCCGGGCCCCAGGGTGTGGCACATCTCCCCTGTTAATTTGGGGCTGGGCCCTGGGGGGTGGGGTTCCTGGGCCAAAATTACCCTGGGGAGGGGGGCCAGAGGCCCACCACCCCCATTAAGTTGTGGCCGGGACTTTGGGATGGGGTCCCCAGGGCCAAAATCAGCATGGGAAGGGGGCTGCACTGCCCCTCTCCCCCATTAAATCTCAGCTGGGCCACGGGAGAGGTCCGCAGGGCTAAAATTGGTCTGAGGAGGGGGGCCATGCAGCTTCCTCTCCCATTAAGTCATGCCTGGGCCTCAGGGATAGGTCCTCGGGACTGTGTTTGGCCCTAATGTTCATTTCACAGAAATTAAACCTCAGCGGGAGGCACTTACAAATATAACCATGGCAGTTGCTCCAATTGAAGCTCCACTTCTATAAAGGACAAATGATCTTATCTCCTGGGCTTGGCGAAGGCAAATAAAGTGTATTTTCTCAGCAATTCCATGTTGAAAAATGATTTGAAATCCTTTGCTTAGGTGACTGCATCGTTGAGCTATTCAAATGCAATGTGTATGTGTCTGTCTCCAGTGGGTCCTTTGTTGTCCTGTCCTGGTGAGAGCAGAGGTCATGGTCCTCCCTTTAAACTACCATGAGTATTAAAATGTGAATTACTTGGAAGCTCCTTTTGTTTGGCCCCCTCATCCATCTTCGTATGCAAAGGTCTTCCTGCTTTTTGCCAGGATGATGGACAGCTTAACAAGCGGCCTACAGTACATTTCTCAATGATTTTAGTGATGCGTTCTTGATGCCGAGGATCATGAGGACTTCTCCACCAAAAAAAGAAACACTTACTTCATATAGTTAAGAAGAACAACACTTGTTTGGTGGAGATTTACCTTTTTTTAGTCTCGTTGTCTTCTCTACAGGAGGATTCATGTTATTACAGATTTCCGGATAAAGAATCATCAGGAATAATCAAATTGTCAAAATGCACACAAGGTCACTGGTGACATTTCCTCATACTCCATTACACAGCTGTAATGTAGAATATGTACTGGACATTTACCCAAGGAGGTAGCACTTACGAATTAACCAGTAGAAAGAACTCCACATGGTTAGATATTTTGTGCAAAACTGTAGACTCTTGTTTAATAAAAGGGCAGGTTTGGTTCGTGTTTGGTAGTGTCACTGTCACACCCACACAGACACTTGCACCCCAACTTACATACTCAGGCAGTCACACACCCACTGACAGACCCACTCAGACACCCACACACCCAAACACAGATGCACTTAGACACTCTCTCAGACAGTAATGCACCAACTCACAGACCCACACGGTCACTCATGCACCCACTCACAGACCCATTCAAAAACAGACATTCACACTCACTCACGCACTCACTCAGACACTCATGTACCCACTCCCAGACCCATACATCTTCTCACACAGCCACTCACAGACCCACTCAGAGACTCACACACGCACTCATTGACCCACTCAGAGACTAACGCACCCAGTCATGGACCCACTGAGACACTCATGTACTCAGTCACAAACTGACTCACACACTCTTTGAGGCACTCACAAACCCTCTGAGACACTCTCACACTCACTCAAAGACCCATTGAGACACTCATTCACTCACTAAAACAATCACTCTCAAAGGTTACAGGTTACAGTTAGGAAATCTTTTTTTTTAAACCTTAGAAATTCACATGATGAAACAAGGGTTACAGGGACAGTATAGTGAGGCAACAACATAAAAAAAAAACTTAGAAATTCACTGACTAAAGAACAAAGGTTATAGGGACATTATAGTTAGGCTAAGATTTCACTCATACAAAACCATTGAAATTCAGCAATTATAGTTACCTGAGCTAACTATAACTTACACCCCGCAGTGCACTGGTTATGACATCACATATTTACCACTCATGACACAGTCAGTGAAATCACTGATGACATAACTGATGACATCTCAAATTACATCACTGATAACATCACTGATGACATCATCCACAGAACCACTCACACACCCACTTATACCCACATACAACCTCTCATATGTCCACTCATATATTCACACAACCACTCATATACCCATTCACAAACTGTTGCAACATGGGAGTATTATGTGATATGGCTTGTGGGCCTTATCATGTAACACTAACACAATACATAAAAGTGGACCTTGGATTCTCTCACAGCAACCATTAGCTCATCCCTGATAGAGTGGCAGAGAGCAATGAGGCTTACTTAGAGAAACAGGTGTGAAGAATGTCATGCACAATATTGACAATAAGTAAATGAAACGACTAAAAAAAATCCAGACACTAATTTATAAAAATAGATTGTATTTTTACATAAATGTAGGCACCAAAACTTGATATGTTGTATATAATTGGAGTTATAGATTTTCAAAGTATTAAATAATAAATGCAATGAAAGCTGTCAATTGCTCACCATTGAAGTCAAAGGGGGACAACACACTTAGCAGAATGATAGCTGCAGGGCGAGCTCAAATTAACTCTTTTGTGGTTGAGGTTCTACAGGCACATAAACCATGACTCAACAGTCGTTACTTCGTCGTTACCTTACCCAAGGAGTCCAGGTGCAGCGCTTACTTGGCAATTTTTGGGGGAATGACATGCTGCTATCACTCAGATGTAAGTTACGTTTAGTTTTTGTTGGAATATTTTATTATGTGGCCTAGTTTCTAGTTTCTGCTAGGCAGATGCTCAGCGCTAACTAATTGTACTCATCATTGGTGCTCACTTTGGCAGATTAATTAACAAGCCATTGCAGACTGTCCTCCTGTCACCATAGTGAATAAGTGATAGCAGTGAGTTAGCTTTCACTCTCTGACTTTGTTTATGTAGCTCATACAGTTTCAAGCTATTTCACAGTGATGTGTAGTATGTATCTATGCACTGCAAAAAACGGGAAACTGACTTGATCCACCAAGGGGGTTGAGAAATGAGAATAGAATTCAAGATCATTCACTGCAATACATTCATTCCAAATGTAGATTTGTTAAGGAAATTTTGAATGGGGATTTTAGGATTAGTATGGGCGATCCAACAACAGTCGATAAATTCATAAACAGTACCATAGGTGATCGGTTTTAGAGAAGTACAATTATGATACCGCATTTTCCTGTCATAATAATTTTGTGTAGATTAACTGAATCACTAATCTATTTTATTATCTTCTTCATTTGTTACATCAGCATCCAAAGGCAAGAAGAGGGACATTCTAGATTTTCTGGGAATAGCTGGTTAGCAGCAGGTGCCAACCACCAGTATCACTGCCAAGGGCTCTGCTAACCTCAGTATGTCCTAATATTTATTGTTATTATTTCTCTAGTTTTGGGTTTTATGATTGTTGTGGGCTTACTGTAGAATCTTGGGATATTGGAATGCTGGTGCTGGGTTCCAGGATAGGAGTTGCTGCCTGGAGGCTGGTGTTGCTGTTGAGAAATAAAGTTGCTATGACACCCTTACCTGCTGTCTTACTTCCACATGGTGAGGGGGACTGGATACAAACCCACTTGTACAAAGCATAGTGGATTTAATTTTGTTTCATTTCTGTTATCCCTGCATTATCTTTTTTTTCCTTACAGTACATGTTTTTCTTTTTTAGTAGCTGACTTTTTCTAATCTCTAGTTCAATTATTTTCTTCTTTGTAGGTAATCTTCTGCTCTCTCCTAATTATCTTGTGATACTGTAAGAGTAAGACTAAGAATAACATGTTTTTGGTATTCTACTGTCTACCGTGAAGATTGCAGGCCCAAGTAACTAGTATTATAAATAATATTCACCATGTATGTTTCTTGAGAAGGCTTTGTTATTCCTGTTCATGCTCTAACAGTTGAGTTCACAAGAGATTGGTTATGGTCATGGACCACCTTCCCCCAACGTTGTATACTGTGTCTTTCACTTATACAGTATACCAGCAGTTTTCCATGACAGTACAGCATGGCTGGAAAAAAGTATGATATCTCACTCTCATTGCATTTGCCAGCAAACACAATATGCCTTTCATTGACCATTATTAAGGGATGGATGCGCAAAAGGATGATTGGTGAAAGGGTATATATTGAATGGATGGATAATGGATTTGACATTTTGGTGAAAGACTGGATGAGAGAAAGTAAATCTTAATCCTGGTGGCTATGGGTGAATAAGAATGAAATGATGAATGAATATTTGGATTGCTTGGATTAATAAGCAAAGCAGCTCTTCTCATGGAGAGGGGGTTGCTGCTCACCTACGTCACTTAATTTGTTAATGTAGGGTTATCAAGGTGGGGGGTATTTTTACAATTTTTGTTCTACTCCCTTGACTCACTCTATTTGTTAAGTGAACAAGATGTATCCCATCTAGCATTCATCAACCCCCCTCCTTGCCCATGGCATTTTGCCACCTGAGACCGAAGTGCAGTATGGTTCAATTCGAGAGTGCAGTGTTGGATGTGCAATGTACATCTGCTTCAGTTAATGCCGCATTTACAAAGTATTCAATGCATTGCAAACTGAACACAAAAGGTGTGTTTTTCTTCACCCACTTAGTCACCTCTTAGTACTTCACTCCTTCATTTTTTCCTAAGTTCTTCCATCCCAGCCTACCAAAAAAATAGAAAACCCATTCTTGACATGTGCCACATTTGATTTTTCAACCAAGTGAAGTGAAGCAATTGCACAATTTAAATATTTGATGGTTCCCATAACAGATTTATTTTACACCTGTTCAGATTTTCCCTTTTCGACTATGTTGACTACAGTGACTGAATAAGCCAAAGAGGATGAATCGACGATCAGGGTAGAGACTCCTCTGTTCTATATAAAAAGCTCCACCCTATCCACCTAATATTTCAAACCCACCCTGCAGTAGAGTAAGTCACGTTTCCTTCCTTACTTGCTGCCCAACAAATGAATTTGTTGGAAATAATATGCAGTGGTGGGCGAGTTCAGTGAGTAAAGTGGGAGTAAGTGCATGATTTGATGTCAAGTTTGGCATATGGGATACACTGTGATGATTCGAACAAGGCAAGTACAATCTATATAGCCCGTTCCTTTCCCTGTAGTGTAGTGCATCATTTTCACTGATGTCTACTTACGACAGACAGGATAATTAATATCCACATTTCATATGTGAGCTGTGTGAAATATTATCTTATTTATTATTCATATGCCTCTTTGCAGTCGGGGTAGGAAGAGAAATGCATCTGAGAAGAGCAGGAGCATTAGAATTAAATATAGATAATTGTCAACTACAGCTGCGCCAGCTGTAGACAGTAGCAAAATACTGGACGTGTTAGCTAGCAATGAGCATGGCTCCATTATTTTAGCACAACACACAACTTGTACTCCATAGTGCATAATGCCATACTCATTAATGAAAGGTAATTTTTTTTTCCACTCAACGTGTCTGTTTATAGTTACATGAAAAGCATTTATTCTGCCTTAATACTTTTCTTCCACACAGTCAGTGCTTTTTATGCAAGACATGTGTTGGTAAAATATAAAATTGGCCTTCTGACTCTCCTAATCATAATCACATCAAATTATAATGTCCCTAGGGGACCAGCAAGGTACTACAACTAAACCACCCACTAATTTCAAAAAATTTTGGAAAGAGCATTATTTACAATTTGACTTTTTTCTTTTTAATTTTCTCAATACAAATACTCCTGCTGGTCCACCCATAGCACACCAACAGGCAGGAGATAGTGGCCTGTCTGTGGCAGCAGAAGTTGGACCACATCCTACAGGAATACTGGTGGCTGGTGGTCCTGGAAGATGAGGAGGATGAATTAAATGTCTCTTAGCCGGGCCCCAGTGTAACCTGTCCTCCTCAGCCTCCAGCCTTCTGGCCATCCTATTGGTGGTGCCACCGCCAGCTGACATCAACTGCTGCTACACCCTCCCACACTAACAACAGCAGGCTATTGCTGTGGTGCATCCTGCAGCGGCTTACCATCATAGAGAGCTGGCTCACGACGATGGAGCAAAGCCTTTACCAGCTATGGACCCAAATGCAGAATGCCCTCTTTTACCTCTTTTTTAAATTTTTTGTTTCAATGGTAGGGACTTGTGGCTGGAAAGGGTTGCAAGGGAGTTTTTTATTCTTTGGACATTTCAGATTTTAAGACACGTTCCACTAGCTACTTTCAATGTTTTTGTTGCTATGATGAAAGCTTAAAGAGAAATAATTAAAAGGTTCTATGTGGGCAATGGCATGTGAAGAAGAGTTTGTCTTCAAACCCAGGTGGTTCACACAGAGGTTGGTCAGCTAACACACTTGATTCTGACCAATTATCTTCCTCCTCCTCTTGTGCTGTTTCAGAAACTGTAATTGTCTGGTATGAAATGTTGGTTCATTTTGATCATAGGTAATCTCTCCATGTTTTGAGGCAAGAGACTGGTCCTTCTCATTGTAAGACCTGTACCATCTACACTGAACACATGCTCAGCTGATACACAGGCTACAGGACAAGCCAGATACTTTTTTGCCAGCCTGCTGAGCTTTGGTCATTGGCGCATCTTCCCATACCAATACCTCAATGGATTTCGATCCACATGGTCATCTTTTTGATCATCCAGATAATTCTGAAACATCCTGTGGATGGTCATTAGTGCTTCCACTTGCTGAACCTCTTTTGCCATTGCCGCTATACTGGACTTAGGCCCGGCCGATTGAAACCAATGCAATGCAGTGGTTAGGTCCGGTCCTCCTGTTGCTGTTGTTGCCGGTGTTCTGGTTGGTGGTGTTGGCTGTTGAAAGACAAGACTGCCCTCTCTGGAAGTGGATGGTGGCATCCCAGAACTTTGGTGTGGTACTCTTAGTTGGGCACTTCAATGGGAATGCCAAAAACAGTTCATGAACTGGTTTCTTGCACACAGTGGGTAAATGGTGTGCCTCCCTGTGTGCATCCACAGGTCATGAGGCACCAGAGTGCCATGTCTGGCCCCCTTAGTTTCCTCTCTGCCATGGTTTTCATGGCGGTGGAACTGCCAGGAAGACTGTGGCAGAGAGGAAACTTGTAATATGTTTGGCAGGACTGCGGCGGTCTCACCAAGCATATTACTGCCTCCTGACTGCCACAACACTGCCAGGAAATGGCAGATCCCTGGTGGCTGCGGTGGGGCTGTGGTGGTCCACCATCACCACGCCTTGTGAGTTTGGTGATCAGTGGACCACCAGACTCTTAATCGGAGCCTTAGTGTGCAATGTGGCATTATTTGCAGTTTAAATTAGTACTGACAAAGGCAATGTTAGGGTGATTGTTTTGTTTACTTAGATAACCGCTTTAAAGTCAAACCACACCACCATACCATAATTCCCCATCAGAATAACACACAATAAACAGAATGATAGAGCTCTTTCTTTTATGTACATATATTCTAAAGGGGATACCTGTGGCACACAGGAAACTGAATGGGTAAATGGAAGACAAATCTTTTCGAAAATAGAGACTAGTGTGCACCAATAGCAGGCAATATGGTCCACGGGAAACATAATAATCATCATCATTACACAAATTATGATGCTAATATATCTACTCTAAAGTGCATTGCAGCTAGGGTGTCCAGAGGAAATGGAATTTTGTACCTAAAAACCTGAATGCTGTTGTGCGGCTCTTCGCATATGATAAATGGATGGATGATGGCTTCATGAAGGCCAAATGGAAAGAATAAAAACTACAATTAAAAAAATGTAATTAAAATTAAAATAAAAT
Organism: Triturus cristatus; assembly: GCF_964204655.1. NCBI lineage: Eukaryota > Metazoa > Chordata > Amphibia > Caudata > Salamandridae > Triturus > Triturus cristatus. Next base: position 1,455,787,856 of record NC_140589.1, on the reverse strand, counting down.
GTAAAAGGTACAATAAAAAATTATTACAAATTAAAATATGAACAAAATTGAAATTAAAAAATTGAAAAGAAATGACAAAACATTTAATTAATACATTAAAATAAAAACATTCAAATTAATTTGAATTATCCTCAAGCATAATATTAAACTGTTATCTCAACTATCCATGCAAGCCTATGGCAAAGGCACACTGGCTGGACAAACGAAATGGCTGCCAGCCAGTGCCACATGGTCAACAACACTGAGCAAGAAGGCATGGGGAACAAAGAACAAATGCAGGCCTATGGCAAAGGCACACTGGCTGGCTCCACAAAATGGCTGCCAGTCGCATAGTCATAACAACAAGCAGGAAGCATGGAAAACAAGGGACACATGCAGGCCTGTGGCAAAAACATACATGCTGGCTACACAAATTGGCCACCAGCCACATAGTCAAACAACAAGCAGGAGGCATGGAAAACAAAGAACATATGCAGGTTTATGGCAAACACACCCCTGCTGGCTATACAAAATGACCTCTAGCCACATGATCACAACAACAAGAATGAGGCATGAAAAAGAAGGAACAGATGCAGGCCTGTATCAAAACATACTGGTTTGCTACACAAAATGGCCAACAGCCACATGGTCACAACAACAGCAACCAGCAAGGAGGCATGGAAAGCAAAGAACACATTAAGGCCATTGGAAAACTAACACTGTCTAGCTCCAAAAACTGGCCACCAGCCACATTGTCAAACTTCAAGCAGGAGGCATGGAAAAAAAAGAACACATGCAGGCCTTTGGCAAAAGCACACTGGCTGGCTCTACAAAATGGCTGCCAGCCGCATAGTCATAACAACAAGCAGGAAGCATGGAAAACAAGGGACACATGCAGGCCTGTGGCAAACACAGACAGGCTGGCTACACAAATTGGCCACCAGCCACATAGTCAAACAACAAGCAGGAGGCATGGAAAACAAAGAACACATGCAGGCCTTTGGCAAAAGCACACTGGCTGGTTACAGAAAATGTCTGCAGGCCACATGGTCATAACAACAATAAGGAGGCATAGAAAGCAAAGAACACCTGCAGGCCTATTGCAAAAGCACATTGGTTGGCTACATAAAATTGCCACCAGACACATGGTTACAACAACAACCAGCAAGGAGGCATGGAAAACAAAGAAGACACAAAGGCCTATGGCAAAAGTACATTGGCTGCCTATACAAATTGGCCACCAGCCACATAGTCAAACAACAAGCCGGAGGCATGGAAAACAAAGAACATATGCAGGTCTATCACTCACACACTGGCCAGACAAAGAAAGAAGACATAGTAAATGGCAACACAGAGAAAACAACATTATTTCATCAATGCCAAAAACATAATCTAACTGTGCTGACAACATTTACAACAACACACATCCTTCCAAGGCATTACCCTACCTCCACACTGTTTGCACAAGGAGAATGTGAAATACCCCCAAAAGACCACATTTTGTAATGTGATCTAATGCCATCCAGGACCTAAATGATATTTCAATTCAACAGACACCACAGAAACAGTTGTTTCATGCACCCATGACTAGTACTGGGCCTAGAGGCTGGAAGGCCAATTGGCAGACTAGGAATCAAATGAATATTGCAAAAAAACATGGAGAAAATGTAATAAACTGTGCAACATTTTTCCTTTACAAAAGAAGAAAAGCTACATGCAAAAGATTAACTAGGCCCCTACTGAAACTGCATGTCACCCACCACAAAACATTGTAAAAATCAAATAAAAGTACAAATAAATCCTGGTGCATGCCCCTAATCAAACAAACACCACCCTTACACAACAGTTTTTGAACTTATTCAAGAAATCTCAAATACAAAGTCCTTAACTCCAAAGGCATATATGCAGCAGACAAGGAAAGTGATCCTTCCAGCTCTGAATCCTAATGAAAAGTGACCAGGTAATGGACAAAGCACTGGAAGGAGCCTGTTGGACAGGAACAGGAAGTTGAAGTCTCTAGGACACTTCCTGCCGGTTGGAAAATAAACATAAAACGAAAAAAGGCTTTTTGCACAAAAAGAACAACACCAACAGTCTTTGGAGCAGATTATCAACTTGAAAAGCCTTTCTCAAAAGCCAAAACCAATCTCGAGAGCATGAATGGAAAAACATTCTCAGTTTCACACCAGGGAAGGCATTATTCAGGAACTCCGTGTTCCTGCCCAAATTCTGCAAACTCTGCAAGCAGAGTTTTATGTCAGGGCCTAATTAAAAGCAAGCAGTTATTTTTTTTTCAATTAATAGCAATATTCTGAGATATTCATGAAGTTCACCCTGAGTTTTAAAGAAATAGCTTACTTGCCCTGCCAGAGTCCCCCTGGGCCCCAGGACCAAGGCTACAGGGTTAGGGTATTCATACCCTGCCCCCTTTTCTTTTTATTTGTATTTTTGAGGGGACTCAGCTGAAGCTGAGTCCCAAGATGGCTGCCAACACTTCCTGGTTGAAGTGTTGGCCTCAAATCATTTAAGTCTGTACTTAACATTAATTCAGAGTTTCATACCTTATAATCCATTCTTCTGGTGCATGACTCATCTTGCCTCAAATAATTCAATTTGATTTAATGCTGAGGAATGCACTCCAATGTAGAAGGCGGCAACTCTTCTGTTCCTGTTTAATCACTAAAAAGCTGACTTTCCATTGTTGTTAAAAGCATCCTCTGTGGTAAATGAATGAACGCTCTTTCCAGTACGTGCAGGGGAAAAGTAACTTCCGAAATATAATATATTCTTTTAAGAACAATGAATTCTAAGGTATGAAATTTAGTGACATTAATGTTAAGTACAGACTTGATCAAAATATGAAAGCTTTGTATGAAGGACATTGTGGTCCGTGGTGAATATGGGAAAACATTGAGTGATTGCAACTTGTGGAGAGCTAAAAGACGGCAAGATTCCTTGGTTTACTGGAATAAAATTAATGCATATTAGGAAAATCTACACAGGAAACCACTGTATTTAAGTTTGGAAAATATATTAATAACATCATGATGATCGAGATTGACTTTTCATTCTGAATTAATTTCTTTTTCAATGTCTACATATTTTAGATTTAAAGGGTGAACACCTGACTGCCTAGCATCCATATATGATTAAAACCTTCGAGCAGGTTGAATTCATCATGTTTCTCTGTGATTAAAAGTTTCTGAATTGCAGACTGGTTGGTGGGCTCATCTTTCACACTGCAAGAATGGCGATTGTATTTCTCTTATGGAATGTGTTGCGGCGACGCCCCCTTAACGTCCCCTGACCTGAGTGGCTGGGTATCTTGAAAATTGTCATTTGGAAACATATATATCTATTCGTGGCATCATTGGCATGTGAAAAGTTGTTGACCCAAGGGATTGGATTGCCTCGTGACCGCCGCAACTGAAAGGAGAGCAAGGTACTGCTGCCAATAGCAGTCCATGACTTCACGGAGAGGGGCGATCATTGAATCGGTGTCCCATGGTTATGATGACTTTTTTGGGTATGTGGTAGGGTGTATGGGGACCTAGGGAAGTTCCAGGACAATAACTCTACCGGGACTTTTTATTTACACACATCTTTTTAGGGCAGGAATACAAGCGCCCACTATGAGACCAAGTGGGGCCCCTGTCTGAGATATTCTCCCAGTTGGGATACCTGCTGGGATCTGCAGTTCATCATTCAGGGCTGCAGTGATGCTCAATCAACAAACCGGGGCCAGCTGGACTCCCACCAATGGGAGCACCGCAATACATCCATAAAGAGGGTTGGGGCAGACTTCTGGCACTAATGGCATTTGAAAAAGGCAAAACCTGCCGAAACGCATCATGCCACTGTTGTTGTCATTAAAAGAACATTCTGATGTCCCCACTGTGTCCTCTGGTTTCTTGCAAAATAAGTGATCTTTCCTGTGTTATTGTGCGTGCTTGCCAGTGGCTCGCTCTGAGAACCCACCCTACAAGTGTTCGCGGCATCGCGGCTGATGACATCATCCAGTGACTGTGTGTTTCTGTAAAGTTTAAATATTTTTCATATATATCTATGCCAAGGTGTATTGAAGAATGAATGCATTTACAAGTGCCTGAAGGGATTATTTAGTAGGTGCGAGACTGACTGTATAAGTAAGTGATTTAACGTGTCTTACTGAAAGCATGGGTTAGTGACTACACTGTGTGAAAGTCTGTATTAGTCTCTCAGTTGGTGTGTAAGCAACTGCATGGGTTGCTGAATAGATATATGAGTATCTATATGGGTTATTGATTTGTTGACTGAGTATCTGTATGCGTCCCTGAGTGTATGTATGGGTGGGTGGGGGGTGTATGACTGTGCATAGATGTCTGAGTGGGTGATTCACTGGTTGTATGGATTCAAAAGTGCATCTGGGAAGGGCTGCATGTATGAGTTACTGTGTGTATGGGTATGTTGGTGAGTGAATGAATGTCTCAGTGGTATATGTGTCACAAACTACATATGTTTAAGGCACTATATGTGAGTGTTGGAGTATATAAATGACTATACATGCGAGTAAGTTATTTGAAGAGTTTGTGTATAAATGAGTGTCTGCTTGTATCAGTAATTGCATAAGACAGTAAATATGTGTTAGTATCTCTATAAATAAGTGATATGGTGTGTCTATAAATAATGGACATGGTGTGTATAACTGTATACATGAGTAAATGGGTTGCTGTTTGTTCCGCGTTGGTGCTGCTGCTTTGGATCTTTGTGCTCTTGGACCTGTAAGCAAACGCTACCTTCTTTAAAAGGAAACACTACCTCTCACGGCCCCCGCTGCGCGGGAGCCGTTCGCCTGGTGAGGAGTGAGGGAGGACTTCAATCTGCTGCTGGTCACTGACTCCCTGAACTGCAGAGGGACTGCGAGGACCAGCAAGCACAGCGGCGCTGACTCGCCGCAGCTGGTCCTCTTCCCGCCCCGCCTCCTGCCTGGATATAGTGCATCCTGAAACAGCTCTGATCGGTTGCTGTTTGTTCCGCGTTGGCGCTGCTGCTTTGTGCCTTTGTGCTCTTGGACCTGTAAGCAAACGCTACCTTCTTTAAAAGGAAACGCTACCTCTCACAGCCCCCGCTGCGTGGGAGCCGTTCGCCTGGTGAGGAGTGAGGGAGGACTTCAATCTGCTCCTGGTCACTGACTCCCTGAACTGCAGCGGGACCGCGAGGACCAGCAAGCACAGCGGCGCTGACTCGCCGCAGCTGGTCCTCTTCCCGCCCCGCCTCCTGTTATTTAAACAACAATCTGAACGCGTACGCGGGACGCGCGTGGGTTGCAGCGCGGATTGAAGCCCGGGCAAAGGGCGGGCCCTCTAAGGCCCTCGTAGGCCGGAGTAGGCTGGGCTGGGGCCTTCCCTTTTACATTCATCTTTTATCTACTGTCTTTGGTTCGTGTGGGTTAAATGTTGTTTTGTGTTTAGTTGTGTTTCATTGTGAGTAGTTTTCGCACAAGTCAGGGAAATTAATAGGAATAATAGCTGCTTTTATACTTCTTTGATAGTGGAAATGACCGCCAAAAAATTAAGGTCTGGGAGGTTGTTGGTGGGCAGAACCTGCTCCAAGACTAAATCTAACCCCCTACGTAATAAGGATGCTCACGTTGCGCTGTTAAAAGGTATATGTCAGTTATTTAGCTTATGGGAAAGGGGTAAGGAAAAAGTTCCTATAGTGGGGTTTAAGTCAGAAGATAATATTGAAAGAGGAGAAGATGAAGGCCAAATTTCTGTGAGGGGGTATAGCAATCTTGTTGTTCCAAGTGATCAGGCAAATAAGATAGGGGGTATTTACCTTCCCACTGATGGGGTGGGCGGACCCTTAGCCCCTTTAAAAACACAGGTGCCTTCGCCGCAAACCCCCAGGGATAGAATTATAAATGGGTACTTTGCCCCTACAAGGCCCACTGGATCCCACGCTAAAACAATGGAGGTTTTAGTGCATAGTCACTTACCTCCCCCCGATGAATTATTATCTAAAGAATCTCTCGCTCCGTCTCTGGAAGAGCAAAGTAATGATTTTACACTCCCAGACCTAGATATGGAGCTTTGTAAGAGATATATTGTAGATGACTCTAGCAAGTCTATAGCTCCAACAAATACCCCAGCAGTAATAGCCCCTACAGGGCTTCAATTATACAGTAGTACCCCCTCTAATATATCTCAATCCTTTATATCTCAGTCAAATATTTCTACGAGCCCTGAACTTGATATCACAGATATGCATCTCAATCAGTCTATTAGGTATGATAAACCCGTCTCTGACTCTTTGTCATCCTTAGAACATTTGCTTTCTTCTATTTTATCGTTACTTGAAAAATTTGTTGGTGGTTCCGATTGTGTGTTGGACACTGTAACTCAAATTCTGAAGGCACTACTAAATAATAAACAGGGGAAGGATTCTAGTTTTAAACACGAGTCTATTCAACCAGGGCTCAAAGGGATGGAAGATAAATTGGTAGAGAATGAGCCTGAGAATGCCCCTCAAGTTTCGGTTCGAATTGAACATGATGAGAATTACCAACTTACAGATAGAAAGAAAACAGTAGTAACGTTGAGGAACATCCTCGTAACTCCATTAAAAGTTCTTGTAACTAGCTGTGGTATTGAGCCTGATCAAGATTTGGAAATTATGACTGAAGTTGAAAAAAGGTCAGACAAGGAGTTATTCGCCATCTTTACATCCCAAATAAATGATGGAAAAGAGGGTGCTCTGGATCAACCATATGAGGGGAAAAAGGAAAAAACAGGGAACCCTAAAAAGAATAAAGGAAAAAAGAGGAAACGAACTCAAAGATTTGCAAAAAAAAGGCAGAGGAAAATTAATCTTGAAGAACATTCAGATATTTCCATTGGAAAAGATCTCTTTCAAGGTTCCATGATTAATACCTCCCAAGATGGGATTCGGCAAGTTAAATCAGATCAAGAGATCCTGTATCCAGCCGATCAGGGTGTTGATTTGCAGGATCTACCATCGTCCCATAATGACCCACTGCTTAACCCTATACCCCCATATCAGTTGCCTATAGTACTGTAGCAGGGGGGCCTTTCAACTCTAATCCTTCTGTGGAGTTGACGAAACCTACTAGTTCCATATTAACAGCTCTTAATCCCCTAGCTAAGTCATTCCCTGATACGATTGGAAGAGAAATGGTTCCTGAAAGGTTAAATGACGTCCCTGAAAGGGATAGTATAGATACTCTCCTTTTAGACTTTTTTCCTCTGTTTGATACGGATTGTATACTAAATAGATCTTCGCTCCTTAAATGTTTTTGGGAGATTGAAGGCCTAAAACTTATACAAACTAACGATATAGATGTAGTAACGATCGTGAAAACAGAGGTTGGGATTTTAACGAGGGTAATGTTTTATTCCAGACATATTGTAAATCATATCCTTCAATGGTCAGAAGACTTTCAAAGTAGAGGGATTGATGTTATGCCTTTCCTAGAGAAATTCCAATCCGGAAGATTTGTAAATAAGCTCCCGTTAAACCAGGCTATCTCTGATAACATAGATCGCCCTGCTGAAATTGAAGACCTAAAAATCTGTATTTCTAAAAATGCACGTCATGTGACATATAAAAGTTCCCGTTCCTTCCCCACCCAAAGAAACGCTGCTGAAGAGAATCCTCAATGGTATTGGTTGCCCGGCGTTTTGTCGAGCAAACCTAATAATAATCCTAAACCATATTCTCGTCTTTAGCAACGATTTGAAAATAATATCGTGGAATGTCGCTGAATTAAACAATAGCCCTGAAAAATTACAATTCCTACACACACTAGAGGCTAATGTGATTTGTCTCCAAGAGACTTGGTTTGTAGAGAATTTATTCGTAGGAAAGGATTATTTTTCGTTGGAGGGTGGAGCAATCCCCTCTAGGAGAGGACATGCAAGGGGCGGAGTGGCTTGTTTACTGTCTACCCAGATAAAATGGAATTTTTCCCACTATATAGATTCTAGTAAACTTTTCCAGGCAGTAACGTTGTTTAATTTCGCCAATACTGAAATCTGTAAACCAATCCTTTTGATAAACGCCTATATCCCCCCAGATGCTTGTTACAATGTAGTTTTAAAGAAGGTTTTCTCCTTTATAAAGAAATTATCTGATAAAAAAACTCTTCCCCATATAATTTTGCTAGGGGATTTTAAATGTAAAATCTCTAACTTCAGTCTAGAGCTATTTAGAAATAAGCACAAAGAGGAAGCCTTGCAGATTCCTCAAGCCCTTTTTCCAGGAAACATCAAAACAAACAAGAGAGGGAAGTTGCTCCATGAAGAACTGATAGTAGTTGATGGAATCATAGTAAATGGTAGGCTTCCTTCAGATACTCCGGCGAATTTCACCCACAAATCAAATCATAGTGAATCCATATTAGATTACGTGATGGTGGAAAGCACCTCTTTTTCCCTTCTGAAGGATCTTACGGCCTCCTATAGATTATATAGTGATCATAAAGTAATAACTGTTACTGTAAATTTAAATCCGCCCTTGACGGATCGTTGGTCTTTAAACAGTGAACTTGTCAGTTTTGGAGATAAATCAGGGAGATGCTATGGGAATATTAGGACAATTAGGGGAGTGGAAAGCATTCTAGAGGTTGCAGTAAAAAACTTGGTGAACTGGAAAGGACTTGAAACAATATGTTTAGCTGATTTCATGAATGCGGTGAACTCCATTGCAAAAAAATCGAATCTAAAAGGAAAAACCAAAGTAGTTCCTAGTTCTGTTCGTTTACTTAATACTGAAATAAACAAATTTGTAAGGGAACAGTATTTGAGTTATTCTCCCGAAAGATATCATAGAATAGTTTTACTAAGGAGAAGGAGGTCCAGGGTGAAGGTCAAATTGAAAAAAGAGAGGGAAGACAACTTATGGATTAAATTGCGGGAGGCTGCATCCAAAGGTCGAGTAAGATTATTCTGGTCGCTCATCGGGGAGGGATGTGGAGTAAGATCTAGATCACTTCCAGTTCCCATCGAAGAGCAAATTTGGGTTAACTATATTGAGAACCTATATTCAAGTAATGGAACAGTGGTTGGGGCTATTAGAACAATTGAGGACAGTTCTTTAAATAGCCCCCCTTCTGAAAAGGACATTGAAATTGCTATTAAGGACTTGCGTTCCTCTGAGGCTATGGGTCCGGATAAGCTTCCCATTTCGGTCCTAAAACAGGATAGTGAACGGTGGAGCAAAATTCTTTTTCCGGTATTTAACTTTTGTTTTTCAAGTAAAACCGTTCTCCCTTCTTGGAAGGGGAGTATATTAGTACCCCTTTTCAAGAAATGTGACCGGGATGCTCCACAAAATTATCGACAAATTGCCCTCTTGGACGCTATAGGTAAGGTCTTCGCAAAATGCCTTTTGAAGTTAATTAATGATTGGGTGGTCAAGGGCGAATTATTAGCCCTCGAGCAGACTGGGTTCAGGCAAAGGTATGGTACCCTAGATAACTTAACGGCATTACAAGTTATATCAGAAAAATACATCAAAGTCCGAGGAGGGAAAGTCTATGCAGCCTTCATAGACTTCTCCACAGCATTTGACAAAGTAGATCGTCCTTTGCTGTGGAGGAAATTATCGGACCTGGGCATGCCAACCACGATCCTGGAGCTGGTTCGGGCTCTTCACTCTGATACCTGGTCTGGTGTAGAGGTTTATTGGGAGGGGAAAGAGGTCTCTCTCAAGTTATTTCTTCAGTTAATGGACTAAAACAAGGTTGTTTATTGGCCCCTTTATTATTTTCCCTATATATATCTGACCTCCCCCATGTCCTGTCCTTAAGTGATGGTATTGCCCCTGTATTAGGGGACAAGCCGATTGTCTGTCTGTTATACGTAGACGATATATTAATATTGGACCTAACTCCAAGAGGATTAAACAATCGTCTACAGGCACCACATGATTACGCAGAGACACACTATCTGAGGATAAATGTGTCTAAAAGTAAAGTAATGTGTATGACGGGAAAAAAAAAGCTGAAATATGGGAGCTTTACTTGGTCTGTAGGTGGACAGAAGTTGGAAGTTGTAAAATCTTATGTCTTCCTAGGAAAAACAATATCTGGTAATTTAAGTGATAAGGCTCATATAGTAAATAATACCCGGAAGGCATTGGCACAATGTAAAAGTTTTAGTTCTCTTTATAGATCTACTGGCAGAAGACATTTTGCTCTTCTGCTAGAGGTCTTCCGTGCCAAAATCCCAGCTTCCCTACTGTATGGCTTTGAATTACTTGAATTGGGCAAATGGAGTTTTTGGAACGTTACGGAGGGCAAGATCTTGCGGTATTTAACTACGGTTAATACCGCTTGTACCGTGGCCGCTCTTAGGTTGGAATTTGGCCTGCGTAGCAGTTGGGTCCAGGGCCTCGCTGGGCTAGTGTGATGGGTCTTTAATATTGTAAAGGGAGAACACGGTACTCTAAGATATCTTATTCAAAAAGAACTACTGGGATCCCTAAAAGAGCACTCCCTAATTGTAAAGAATTTCAGAATTGCAGTTGATCTTTTACAATTGGATGAATCTGCACTTTTTACACTATCTGCATATCAGCTGAAGTCCACCTTGAAACTAGCTACATGGAAATTAAGAAAGGTGTTTCCCCGGCCATTGATTCCTGCCTAATAAGGAAAATACAACCCTATGTTACCTGGAACCTTCCTCATGGTGTACGCCGCTTTTTGTTTCTATTGAGGCAGGATCGTCTTCCTTTGAATAATTTATTGTCTAGATGGCATGGTTCTTCAGCAATGTGTAATCTTTGTAATAATGCTTCTCAGGATATCACTCATGTACTCTTTGTCTGCCCAGCTCTGCTTTTACATCGGCGTAAGTGGTTGAGACCAATTTGTTTAAAATAAATATTTTGTCTACCACCACATTCTTAGACGCCATTTATAATCCCCCCAATGAAATGATTTTTTATAACATTTTTAACTTTTTTAAAAGCTTTCTAGATATATACCAGAGGTTCTCAAAATGTTCTTTTTCTGTTGTTTTTATTTTGATTTTAAATGCATGAAAATTTATTTTCCATGTGTTATCCTTTTATGTGGATCTCATTTGAGTTCCAAAATCATAAATAAAAAAAAATTAAGAATTAAGAAGAGTAAATGGATATGTGATTGATTCTTTGCATTACTGACTAGGTGTGTGAGTAACTCTATGGATGAGCGGCGGAGTGTGACTGCATGTATAGATGTATGAGTGCATATTATACCACTGTATTGATGAGTAACTACATGTATAAGTGACTGGATGTGTGTGTAGACCTAGGAAACAGTGAGTGGTATGTAGTATATGGCATTATTGTGTTTATAGTTTCAAAAATTGTAGTCTGCATTTTAGAATGGGTGTATCAAAGTTTATATTAGGGCATCAGTATGTGCATAAGATTATCACGTGGATGATGTCATCAGTGATGTCATTTGAGATGTCATCAGTGATGTCATCAGTGATGTCACTTACCATGTCATGAGTGATGTAATATGTGACATCATCAGCAGTGCATTGCGGGCGTGCAAGTTATAGTTAGCTCAACTAACTATAACAGGAGAATTTCTCTGGTTTTATATGAGTCAAATGTCCAACTTACTATAACGTCCCTGAAAGCTATGTTTTTTTTAGTGAATTTCAAAGGTTTTTTAAATGCTAATTCCTAACTATAATGTCTGTAAAACCTATGGTTTTTTCAGTGAATTTCGAAGGTTTTTTAAATGTTTATTTCATATTTTAATGTTTATAAAAGCTATATTTTTTCTATTTTTTTTGTAATATTTTGGAACTCTATTATGCTTCTTTTTTTTACTTTAAAAATTAAGTAATGTTTTATATCTCCCCCCAAAAAATGTATATCTGTTTTTTGTTGAGAAAACTGCACTCCCATACCGGTTGTGTACCAAGCTCCATCACCACGCAAATCCTATCCGCCATATTGCTAAACTCGTAAAGGATGCGGATTTCGTATCCGACGGATTTGTTGCACCGCGTCCCGCGTATCATTATATACGTATGAGCTCGCGCCAGCTGCTACATAGGTATCCGATGGGTACGCAGTACCAAGACACGCGTTACGTCATGTATGTATGGGGACGCACCTGCTGTGCGTTGCGTATGCGACGAGGTCACGCTGCCAGGCCCTGTATTACATCATAGATGTATGGTGTTGCGCCGGGTACGCTATTACCTCATTTTGTTTTTATGTCGCAAAACTATAGCTAAATAACTTTAAACTGTAAATGACAGCAAGCAATAATCTTAAATATTTTAAACATTTATATATTTCTAACTATAATAAACTTATATTATGATAAATATATTTTCTCAAAATCTTGTCAGGTGCGGCCTCCTTGCGCCCTCCTTGCGCGATTGCCATGTGACCTTAAAAAAAGCATTTGATTAGTTCATAACATTTCCCAATGTAACAGTTGGAGGACCCCACCCATTTTGTTCATTCTCTCTACAGCGTTTGACGAGACACACCCCTTCTGCTTAGAGAGCTTTTTTGAAAAGTTTTTTTGCTGTGTACACATATCTTCTACTACACACAACATGCAACGATCATCTTGATCAATATTCATGGTTTGTACATTAGCCTTCCATGTGTGATGGCCATGCATCTCAAACGTTACATCAAAAATCAAATGTGTGTTACACAATGCCCATGGTGTGTGTGTGTGTGCACGTTATTGTGCTGCCTTTCGGCCTGGGTATTGCTGGCCCAAAGGGGTATCATCAGCCACGGGCAGAGTGCACATCCTAGATCACATGTGACAAACAGTAAACAGTAATGTGCACATTTCTATTGCTGTATTCTCTGTTGTCAGGTTTTACCAGTATAGTAGTGTGTCATAAGTGAGACTTTCAGATTCACGTTTGGCATGCATTGCTTGACTATAATGAACGTTATCACTATTTATGCCGTAACCTCACTGCTGATCCTCCCTCCATCCGAGCACATACACATGTGTGCGCTTCGCGATAGCAACACTTTCAATAATACCGCACACCATTGACATGAGTGTCTGTGCATATCCACAACCTTGACAACGACATGTGATGTTGGCCATTCATTAGTGATAGTTGCCGCCTTCCCAGTACATGCTACATTAATGTAAATTGTGCGTTCTGTGACGTCAAAACTGCAACAGAAACACACATAAGTACACTTCCTGGCCAGGCAGGAACTGAACAACGCCCAGGTCCCCAGAACTATTAGTCACACCCCTACGCTCGCCTGGCGTACGCAAGCCCAGCCCACTTTGCATACGAATGAATAGGATAACCACGACGCCACATGTCCCAGTTCTTCTACACTGCCTCAGGTGATATGGCCGCATCCACCTCGCATATCACAATGCGCAATAAAAAAAGGGATCCATAAGGCGTACACCATCGTCTCAATCAACAGTGCACCTGAATTGTGAACACTGCTGCCTGTCGTGTTTGGACACACAACAATGACAGCAGGTGAGCAGTGGGGCCTGGGTGCACAGGGGCTGCAATTGAGCACGATGCTGTGGGAGGGGTGGGGTGCATCAGCCTGGGTGCGCAGGTACAAACAAGCGATATTGCCCTGCTTAATAATGTGTTCTCTGACCTCATTCAGTCACATGTCTGTCTCATTTTAAGGACCTGTTGGACCGTACTGTGGGCCTGAGACAGCGGGCAGCGCTACCCTACAGACACGTGTTGAGCGCAGTGCTGCGGGAGGGGTGGGGTGCATCAGCCTGTGTGCAAAGGTGAGAACAACTGATCTTACCCTGCGTACCGATGTGATCTCTGACCTCATTCAGTCACATCTCTGTCTCATTTTAAGGACCTGCTGGATGGTACTGTAGGACTGAGCCAGCGGGCAGCGCTGCCCTACAGACACGTGTTGAGCACAGTGCTGTGGGAGGGGTGGGGTGCATCAGCATGTGCGCAAAGGTGCGAACAACTGATCTTACCCTGCGTACCGATGTGATCTCTGACCTCATTCAGTCACATCTCTGTCTCGTTTTAAGGACCTGCTGGACCGTACTGTAGGCCTGAGCCAGCTGGCAGCGCTGCCCTACAGACACGTGGCGTTGGCTTTTGGGGCACTGTAGTGAGCTGATTACTAAGTGTACATGTACACATTATGCTTCAACCATGCGCTCTGTTCCTTTGTATGTGAACGTTGGCATAACATATTATTATTTAACCTTGTGTATTCTCGTGCACTCCAACTCCTCTTTGAACCACGTTTACCACTAACAGCTCGAAGATCGTACTTCAAGAAGGAAGGATGCACTCAACTGGTGTTCTCTATTAACGTTGAAAGAAACCTTCATTTACCTCAAGATGTTTTCAACATTATATTTTTTCTCCCTTTTCAGACACTGGGTTAGTGGAGCCAAAATGGGCGGAGCGGGTGCTCAAACCGTGATGATGCCCTGGGCATTCTGGCGCCTTCCACTGAGGTATCAAGACACCGTTCCCGACCCGATACCTGCTGGGCCACCCTGATAGCGGCACCCCGGAGTTGGAGCTCGCACCCGCACGTCCTTGGACACACCAGTTGTGGCAGGTGAGCAGTGAAGCCTCGGCGTGCAGGAGCTGCAATTGAGCACAGAGCGGAGAAAGGGGCTGGGGTGCAGCAGCCTGGGTGCAATGGTGCAGGCAAGCAATGTTACCATAGATAATAATGTAATCTCTGGCCTCATTCATATCTCTGTTTCATTTTAACGACTTGCTGGACCGCACTCTTTCTCGCGGACCCCAGCATCCCAGACACACGGGTGATGGGAGGTGAACAGTGAGGGCTGGGTGCAGTAGGCCGGCACTCGGTCTCCTCCTCCCTCTGTTCTTTTCACTCTCCCTCCCCTTCTCCCTTCCACCCACTCGCTCTCTGTCCCATTCTCACTTTCCTCCATTCATTCTCACTACCTTTCTTTTTCTCTTAGACATGGCACACATACTTATGTTTTTTTTTGTCTTGCAGGTTTTGCACTCTGCTTCCGGAGGAGTCCCACTCACTTCTTTGTTTGAATAAAGTTACATTTCCATTTATTTGTGTTGTGTTAATAAAAGTAATTTTTTTTTACCAATAAACAACTGAGTGTATGGGTCTTCTTTTTCTGACAACACTTGACTGTAGTTTATTGTGAAAATCGGCGGTTAATAGTAGGTTATAAGGGAAATTTTGTTTAATTTTCCGGTGCACCTACCAAATATAAACCAACAACCTATTACATAAATGTAGCCTGCGTAATTGTACAACGACAAGAGTTCTATGAGTGTATCACTTTATAACACCATGAGTACTGCCTGTGTGATTTCAGAACCAATAAGGCACTGCCTAGGGCCTCCAAGACTTCAAGGACTAGAGAGGCCCACCCTGCATATTTAAATAAAGCCCCGGAGGTTGCCGATCCCCGGTCTTGAGTTAGCCTCGAAGCCCCCCGAACAATTCGTAAACAATACCCGGGGAGGTGTCGATCCCCTAGTCTGCGAAACGTCTCTGTGCCCTCCCGCGCCTAATTTACATGTGAGATTACGATCCCCAGTGCTGCAGAGACCCCGCAATATAATAATAGGATTGGCCCCGGAACATTACCCACCAGTGGGCTAATTTAAATGAACGGGTTAGACCCCGCTTCATTTTTTTTTTTCTCCATTTTTACCATCCAGTTCCGCTTTCTTGAAACGATACAAGGTTTTCCTCCTCTCGCTTCAACGAGGCAAACAATAATTTACTATCACAGGGTTCAAGCAATGCTCCTGCCCTGTAATAGCAAACATAAATATCCCGTTCTTGCACACCCCGGGACATTGTATGACCTGCGCCTGGGAGGTGGCGCTCCGTGGGACCATGATGCTTTGTTTAATGCATAACTACAGAATTAGTATAAACGCATACTAACACTACTTGCACAAGTGTGGTACAGCAACCAGAGTGTAATGAAGAGGCAGAGGAAGCCCAAAATCAAAAAATATAAATCCTACCAGAGGAAGGATCACATAGTTTGATCAGCCGACGACCCTGGAATGAGTAGAAACAGATTCACCAAGAAAACGGGTCTTCAGCACACGACCCTGGGAGGAGTAGAAACAGATTCACCAAGTAAAACGGTTCTTCAGCACAACGCAAGCAAGCGCAAAATCTTGGTGAGTGCTGCCTTCTTTTCACCTTCTCCCGCTCGTCGCCAAATTTATGTAGTGAGCAGGAAGACAGCAGCGGATCCGATAAGTAGATTTATTGCAGGAAAAGAAGACAGCTTAAACAGCCACCAACAGGACCAGACATCAAGGCATCCGTCTTCTCCAACACCGTGTACAAACTCCCCAAGATTCCCCTCATGACAGCCCTACATTCTAACATTACATACTTACATTATAGTATCATTACATACTAACATTGTACTACGATTTACATTGAAATAGTACACAGAGCACATCACTTTACAGCAATGAGCTCAGAGTTTAATCCCCGAGTCTTCAGACCAGTAGGGGTGAGTAGTTTGCTTCCCCCTCCCTGTACAGTATAAATGCATACTAACACTGCTTACACAGTTATACTACAGCGGCCAGTATGCTACAGCACCCACAGCCAATCACTTTACAACAATCAGCTCGGTTTGATCCCCGAGTTTTCACACCGGCAGGTGTAGTACTTCGCTTCCCACTTCCGGTATAGTATAAATGCACGGTAGAGCTCAGTAGTTCGCTTCTCACTCCCTGTATGGTATAAACGCCTACTAACATTACTTCCACAGGTATCCTACAAATGCAAGAGCACATCACTTTACAGCAATGACCTCCCGGTTTAGGCTTTAGGTTTCATACCCGACTGTAGCAGCATCTCATCTCAGCACCATGTCACTCTGAGCAACACCGCACTTTCAGACCGGTAGGTGTGACTACTTTGCTTCGCACTCCCCCACAGAGGTTACAGTGCTCCTATCCTCCTGTTTCCTACTCTTTTCACCCTTCCCAGTATGAGTACTTAAAACTTACAAATCTTATCCAAATACATAGTCCAATTGCACAATGCCAATAAACGCAATATCACTGGTTGTTTGTAACAATGCTCATAAAATAAACTGTTTGCTGTTACCTACAAACGCGACTATTCATTATTAGTTGTACCATTTAACAATAAGCATGCACGATTATTCGGTAATAGACAATTGTTCCCAAAAGGGCACATCATGCAAAAAATAAATCAAATTAACAGAACATGCGATACCAATGTACATGCCATAACAGTCATGGTATTAAATGACCAATTTTGCCAAAGTGGTCATTGCATGCAGATCAACACTGAAAAACATGCAGTGGCAAGTTTCCTTGGTACATTATTTCCAAAGTTATTACATTCCAACTGATTCTGCCCAAGTGAGCATTGCATGCAACACGGTTAACACATGCAAGACATAAGTCCTGGATACAAAATTATGCCAACTGTTGTTGCATGATTAGGTTCGGCATGACACATAGTTATGTCACAGTTTGAAAAACGCTCAGTTACTATAGTGTTGGAATTCAGGAGTTCCCCAGCTATTCTCTGACTCATAAAGTGCATTTACCTATATGGAAAAACAAAAATGTAAAATTCAATAAAAAATAATTTAATATATCATAAACTACAAACTCCAATCAATCTCCTTCTTCGTCCTACTAATACAGATGGACTGCCAGTTCTTCACTAGAATTCAGGCCCAGTCGTTTCAAAATCTATAATATATCTAGATTCCAGTTTTCGCAGTTTTAATTCACGATTGCCACCCCTTGTATCAATTTCTACTGCATCCATCACAATCATGCAAGCAACAAGCAATTTCTCATTCTGAAAATGGGCATCAAAGAAATGCTGGGTCACTGGATAGTGTTTATCATTATGCCTAATTGCCTGAATGTGCTCAAGGACTCGTTTCTTCGCCTTATGTATAGTACTGCCAATATACATCCTATTAGAAGGACATAATAGGCCATACACACAACATGTGGTATTACAAGACAAGTTTTCTTGATCTTAAACTCTCTAGATGAATTGGATATTGGAAATCTAGAACGGTTCGAGCTGCCACTGCATAATTTGCAATTCTCACCACAAAAGAATCCACCTCTACCCTGCTTGTTGGACATCTTGTCAGGACTCGTAATCATTTCATGACTAAGCTCATCCCTCAGTGGTGGTCTTTTTTTTCTGACAGTGATTTGAGGATTGGGGTGAAGATGCACATTCAAGACCTCATCAGTCATGAACACATGCCAATGTTTGTTCAGAGTCATACATAGATTCTGTGCCAGATGGGAAAAGGTAGTGATAAACCTCACATTGGCTGAGTCATCCACATTATTTTTCTTATGAAGCAGCTCATTTCTGGAGACTGTCTCCACTCTAGTGATTGCTTGACTTAGAGTTTTCTTACTGTATCCTCTATGAGTAAATCACCTGCACATGTTGGTTTTCTCTTTTTGAAACGTTTCATCCATGCTGCAATTGCACTTAGCACACAACAGTCTTCCATATGGTATGCTGTACACTAACTTAGGGGGGTGCGCACAGATAGCTCTTAAAAGGTTATTTCCTGCATTTTCCGTCCTGAATAGCCCAGTTTCCAAACTGTCTTCTTTAACATAACCCCTCACATCAAGGATTTGCTCATATGTTCTGTAAAAGTCAAGTTGAAAGTGTTACATTTCAATTTGTTTACAAATTGTTTGGCAGACTCTTAATCCCCATTCAAAATGCAGAAGATGTCATCAATAAAGCGCCACCACATAATTACACACCTCTCAAATTCTTCCACATTTTTCACCACCTGCCCCTCCGACCAGCCCATGAACAAGTTCACGTAACTGGGGGCGAAGCAGGTGCTCAATATGAGGTTTATCACTACCTTATTCCATCAGGCACAGAATCGACGTATGATTCGTATGAGCGAGCAACCAGGCAGGGTTTGGCACAAATGTTGGTGCAAGTCCTTAGTTCTAGCGGTGTCGTCTCCTCTTTGTCTTCTTCGGTACCCAGGAAGTCGAGTTTGACCGTGGGGTTGAGGTACCCTAAATACTCAATTTAGGGGCGTTTATAGTAGTACCCAATGGGCTACCTACCACTAGGGTGACTACAGCCCCTAAAGTCCAACTTTCACCAAAAATCAAGATTGTGAAACCCTTCTTTGGTTGCTCACTTTAGGTAGCCCACCTTAGGGGTGTTATTAGCCTGTGAATGAAACACACCTCCTGAATATCTACTTTACCGTCTTTTCTGGTGCCAAATGGGCCCCAGGGCAGGGAAGTGATGTTCCCCAGGTATAGGGGGAAGATTGGGTAGCATATCAAAGGCGGGAGAGGCTTTGGAGCCTCTAGCCTTTAGAGGCTAATTTACTTGCCATCCTGCTGGAAGAGATGGGAACACCTTCTGCTGAGCAGGTATTGTTCCTGACATCTGAGAGTGCAAGCTTTCCCTTGAAGGGGATCAGAAACTCACCTGTGGTGACAGGCTGGAAGATACCATTCAGCCAACAAACTATGTGAGTAGTAGGGTTACAAGTGGCACCTCTAAGCTGCCTTCTGGGTGCATGTCTTCATAAATCCAATACTGGCATCAGTATGGATTTATTAAGGCGAGGTGGTTGATACCAAACACCATTATTTTCAGTGAACCATTATGTAGCTGTGTAACTCGTAATGACCAGTGCCCAGTACATACCTTTAAAATGGCTTCCTGGTCACTTGCAGTGCCTAACAATGGAGCTAGGCATCACAGGGGCATATCTGCTCATGCAGATATGCCCTCATATGTAATATAATGCACCCTGCCTTAGGGCTCTAAAGGCCTGTTGTATGGGTGGTTTACATATAGTACATGTTGTGTACTTTGGCATTGCCCACAGGCAGTTGGCAATGTTGTGTTCTCAGAATTGTTTGCACCATTTCACACAGCCTGCAAATGCAGTCTGCATGCAGTTTGAGGGTGGGTCCCTTAGGGTGGCATAATACACACTGCAGTCCTAGGGGACCCTCTTTAGTACCCATGCCCTGGGTATCAGGGGTGCCATTTGCCAGGGACCTACAGGGGTGCCAAAGTCATTGCGAACTGAGTTACAATCAACATTTTTCTTGTTTTAGGGAAAGAGCACTGGCACTGGGGCCTGGTAACAGGGAACCAGTGCACTTCCAATCAAAAGCATCATATCAGTGGGCAAAAAGTGGTGGTGACCATATCAAAAAGAGGCACTCTCCTACAGTGGTTAAGGGTAGTAAGTGTACTTTTAGGGTTTAGGGTAGGTAGTGATAAAGGATGGTCAGTAGTAACTAAAACAAGCATTGGCATAGCCAATAGGTCTCGCCTTTGTGACCTTATAAGTGTTTAGTTATCCAGCACAATATCCTTGGTGCAACAACATCAACTGTTGCATGGCTAATCAGTTATAAGGTCCCAAAGTCGAGACCTATTGGCTATGCCAATGCTTGTTTTCCGGACTGCAGTGACAGCAGGCACATCGATGTGCACTCACACTGCTCACTTTTTACTAGTGGAGACGTTACCGCATTACGTCATGCCAGGTGGGCGTTGTAGGGGAGGAAAATCCTTTAAAGAGAGTCATTTTCTCTCTGGATTTCCCTTCTCTTTTTTAAACTCGGGAGCAGCAACATTGTCATGTTGAGAGACCCTCTAGTGTTTTTCATCCCACTTAAAGCCCGGCCCATGGCTTAAATTATAGTCCGCTTTCTGTGCCTCCTTCAAGACTGGGACAGTGGCTATGATAGCACAGTCCACAAGCTAATGCAATTTCCCTCTCTCCGCCTTTATAAGCATTCACTTGTTAGCGCACCAGGCCTTTCTCCCCTCAGGGTTATTGTGTGCGAGTTTATATTCACGAGGCAGCAAGACATTAATCAGGCCCCTTGTATCTGGGGCAGCCCCAATTCACATCCGAATAAAACGGTAATTTGTTGAAACGAGACAGACAGCCTCCTCTCCCAAGTCTTCCCTGGCAAGCTCAGCATTTTCAGGCAAGATGAGCAACATTACCGATTTTGCCTTAAAAAGCGAAAAATTCATTATGAGGCCGTTCATGTCACTTTTCCAATTAGTTTTGGGCCGTGTGTATGTACAAGAGCTGAAACATCGCGCGTGACATTTTTCCTCTCAGAGGACCGGCCTCCGCGGTGGGGAAACTCGTTAGCTCTAAAGGGCGCAATAAAGCCGGGAAGTTTGCAGATTGCTTCCCATTACTCTTCTGTTTACAAGTTTAACTTTGAAAGGTTCCTATGAAAATTGCCCGTTAACTAGCTGCTGTCCGCAGAATTGCACCGCTCATCGGACATCCTTCATTTATTAACAGCCGTGTTTGTTAATGAAAGTAGGCTGTCTTTTTCTTGCCGCCAAAACTCTATAGATGAATTTGCCTCTCTCTGTTAGAACAGGTTTTTCTCATCAGGCAATAAGCTCATAGTGCGCGCTGCTTAAACAAGCATGCGCGCCTGGCGCTGAAAGTTTTTTTAAAAAAAAGGAATGCAGCGTCCTGCGTGTGGCGCTCGCGTGAGAGCGAGCACCAGGCTATATGTTTTGAATTATCACGCCCGTGTCTGGGCACAATAATTAAAAATATATGGTGCCCTTGCGGGTAACCGCAAGCAATGGGCCATGCTTGTGCGTGTGTGGTCTATTGCTTGCGGTTACCCGCGTGTGGTGAGCTTTTGAAAGCCCCTTACAATAAGTCTTGCAGGGCAGCGCATGCGCGCTGCTAGGCGAGGCCTAAAAAGGGCAGGCTTGGGGGAAGTTTACTTATATTAATTATACTTACAATGTATGGCAAAGTCATCTACGTGGTAAAGGCATGCATGGTAAACGCTGTGTAATTGAGGCATGCATTGTAAAGCCATGTAAAGCCACAAATGTGGTGGAGTACCCTGTCTGCCAAACTGACAGTCCACCCATTATTTTTACATTTGGGTAGATCGTCATGTATCCTACTGTGATGCTCTCACTGGCTCTGCCAGTGAAAACTCTTTCCTGATGGTGTTACATGGTTGGGCCATCGATATAGTGCAAACCACTCTATTCAGAGCTGAAGGTCTCATGGACTTTTTTCACTTTGGACTCCCAGGATGTAGCACTGCAAGTCTGATGAATGGTGGGCTGCTCATCAGACTCTAAATGAGGCTATTAGAGGTAGATGAAAAAAATAATTTATTTAGTTTGTACATTCTCTTACTTGCATATTCATGCTCATTTTGGGATTGTTATGTTGGAATAACCAAGCCATTTTACACCAAATAGGCTATAGTATGTAAAACAAGCATTTGTTGAGGTGCCAAAAATATTTATAGATATATTTTATATAAATCGGTCAATGAGCGTCATACTTAAATAAAATTAATCTCACACAGATTATAGGGTAGCAGGTAAGAACAATATAGGGTCTAGTGAAGGGGACAGCTGAGGTAGATGGGCACAACACAGTTGTGGACGAACACCCTCACTCACCCGACGGTAACATGCTTCATCATTGGGTTTCTCCAGCACACGAGGACCGCAAGGTACCCTGTGTGGGCTACAACTTAACCCAAGAGGGAAGGAGCAGGAGTGCAAAGCACATGTTGGTTCTACCAACTCGAAAAGGTAAGGAGGGGCAGAGTGCAAAATAATTAATGATAATCGTGTCTTAAAAACTACCTACTTAGGGGTCACAACTTTATTCCTCCTACCTAAGTGGTAGTGATTAAAATGCAAGTGAGTAAAGGGTTATGGACGTATACCCTCTTTAATGATCAACATGTTTCTGCCATGGTGACTAAAAAGTTCAAGGCATTCATCAGGATCAATAAACAGTCACTCTGTGACATGAAGTGTGAATATAAAAATTATAAAGTGATACTTAGGCCTCTAATCCTTGACCATCATGCACTTGTGCTGATCAATGTGATCGGTCAGGGGGCTCTGTAAAACAATAATAGTACAACCCAATTTAACAGCAGCCTTTCTATTGTCTATAGAAGCACCCCTTATCAAATAAATGCAAGTCTCAAAAGAGTGCTTACCTAAGTATGGGATGTATGTTTCAACTCAACCTTCTACCGGGTATCTTGCCATGTCGGTTATTCTGGTAGAGGGTTAAAAATAGTAAGAACTCATACCAATGTGAAACCATAATGCAGACACCACAACTAAATGACAGCCAGATGTGAAGATAGATGTATACATATTTAAATCTATATAATGTCATGCTATGTTATGAATAATGTACCATTATAAACGTATAATGTGTACTGCCCATGTAGAAATAGCAAGGGAAAGTAGTCTAGCTCAATTGGCTATATCTAATGTGCTGATCGCCGCGTCGTAGTTACAACATATTAATTAAAAGGTTTCGAACTAAGTTTGCCGCAACCAGTTACTAAAGCTTCTTAAAGTTACAAAACCAAAGTTCAATATGGCCAATGTAAACATTAAGACCCTATGAGAATGGCCGCATACTACAATCAGGATCCTTCTTCAAATTAACATAGGGGACAAATCTCACGTATCATGAAACGTGTGATTGTGCTCACCTATTATAAACGCGATACTCGGGAGGGAGCAGCGTGACGTTCATTGCATACCAATAAATACACAGAAGTGAGATCGGAGCGCACTGAACGCGACGTATACGTAACACGTATACGCTCGCTCGCGTTACCATGGTAACGACGTGCCGCTCTCAGTAAACCACCGGCTCTAGTTATGGCCGTGTAGATGATCTTCACCTACGTTTGTATCTTTTACTATGAATATGTTTCTAATTAGAAAAATGAGGGTTATAGGATCACAATAATTAGTTAGAGATCAGTTATGCTCAGTGTGCTGTCCATATACAGTGCACCTCGCAAAATGCAACTCACAGATTGCAACAATGAAGAAATCCTCGCGGTGCACCGCTATGAGCATAGCCATCCAATCTCTTGCCTAGTATAATACACGAAGCTAGTCCTGATCGGGGATTCTCAACATTATCAATCTAATGGAGCTATGTTATTAAATACCTCTGTTGCTTGGAGGTATGGACCATCGTACCAAGTGTATATGTTTCTCTTAACTAGGACCTCTCAGCATCTAGCTAAACCAGATATCACTATTGGTGTGTTGGTGTTCTAGTAGTTAATAAACACTCCTATAGCAGGTAGCATAGTGTCAGTGATGCCTGACCATACAGTAGCAAGATGTATCAACTATCATATATTTTCTAACCAAGACCTCTCAGCATCTAGCTAAATCAGATATCTCTTATGGTGTGTTGATGTGCTGGTAGTTGTTAAAAACTCCTATAGCAGGTAGCATGGTGTCAATAATGCCTGATTATACCGGAGCAGGATATATCAACTGTCATGTATCTTAAGGAGAGCCCACAGCACACCAGGGTATATCGTCATTAAGACCTGTATGATGACTCCCCAATCTGAACACCCATCTTTGTTCTCTACGGAACAACACAGTCTCTATGGGTCCCATATCTCTATGGTAGTAAGGTTTGTCCAATACTACCCATCTAAGATCTCTCTCAGTGTGTCCCATATCAAGAAAGTGTCTCGTGAGTTTCGTATTGGATTTCTTCCGTTTGATTGAGCACTTATGTTCAATCATCCTAGTTTTGACTTTACGGGTTGTCATCCCTACATAGTATAACTTGCAGCGGCATTGTATAAGATATATCAATGCTTCTGAGTTGCAATTAGTATGACTCATTAATACCCAGGGAGTTTTTAAACCCAAGTCAAGTTGGAACGTATGTTTGATCTGATGGCAAACCACACACTGGCCACATGGGAAATGACCCTTAACTGGTGAACCAGTATCGATGGTCCATACTAGGTCGGTTGCTTGTGACAATCTCGGCCGAGAGTGAACAAGTATATTCCCAAGGTTCCTACTACGTTTAAAGGCAAAAAGGGGCCTCTCATTAATTTTTTTGCCTTTATTCAAGATATGCCAGTTTGAGTTAATGGCTTTCAAACTGCACCAAACGGTTCATGGGAGGTTTCGCATATGTCTCCAACAATGCCTCACGATCATTGTTTAAGGCTCTCTTCTTTGCAGTTTGTATCAATCGTGACGGATATTGTCAGGTGTGGAGATGTGTACTCAACGTGGTTGCATGTTTCTGATACATGCGGGGTTCTGTACAATTTCTCCTCAGCCGTAGGAATTGTCCTATGGGGAGATTGTCTCAAAGGGCCGAGGATGAAAGCTGGTATATTTCAGTAGTGCATTACATGCCATGGGTTTCTGACATAGTTCTGTAAATATCTTGCCCTCTTTAGGATACAATCTCAAGTCCAGGAAAGGTAGGGACTCATTACTTGCCTCACAGGTACATTTCAGATGTACATTAAGAGTGTTAAGCCATCTTGAAAATTCCAATAGAGAGTTATGATCACCTTCCCAAATGACTAAGATGTCATCAATATAATGCTTCCACTGCAATAATTTGCTGTGGAAGGGATTGTCATCTGGGTAGATGTAAGTATCTTCAAACCAATGCATGAAGAGATTGGCCATGCTGGGAGCACAGGTACTGCCCATTGAAGTGACCATCACTTGCCAATATAGTTGATCTTCATAAGAAAAGAAATTCTCTTTCATAACTAGATTGGCGCACTTCATCACAAACGACGTTGGTGTCTGATCACTCCGGGGATTTTCTTCCAACAAAAGTTGTATAGTCCGAAGTGTTTCTTCTTGGGGAATATTTGTGTACAGTGCTTCAACATCAAAAGAGGCTATGAGATGTATTGATGGGTCAAAATGAATAATGGTCAAATAGGACAGGACAAGTTTAGTGTCCTGCAGATATGATGGCATCTTGGCCACCACAGGTCGAAGAAACCAATCGACAAATTGTGATAATGGTTCAGGTAAGGAACCAATACCTGCAACTATTGGCTGACCAGGAGGGGGCCTCTGGTTTTTATGTATTTTCAGCAAGATGTAGAATGCCGGAGTCTTCAGATGTATGGGAGTCAAGAAATCAGCTTCATTGTGGGTGATCCATCCTGCTTCACGTGCTTCTTTGACAAGAGTACAAATAGTGTTCAGCAGTCTCTTGGTGGGGTCTCGCATAATTGGTATGTAGTATTTCGTATTATGTAGTTGTTATAAACATTCAGTACGATAAGCTTGTGTGTCCATCACTACGGTTGCCCCACCCTTGTCTGCTTGTTTAATAACAATCGACGGATCCGAACCTAGTTCTAATGCACAACGTTCTTCTGCTTTAGTCATATTCCAAAAGGGTTTACTGGCTCTCTTTTTCTCAGCATCAAAAGATTGTAGGACAGCTTTTTCAAAAGTAGCTACCTCGGAGGGTACTTGTTGGAGCGTAGGCAAAAAAGTTGACTTATTTCGCAGGCCAGTATTGTCAGAGTTTTCTGGTCTGGTATCCAATTTGTTGTCAAAAAAGAAGGCCAATCGAATTTTTCGAAAAAAGGCAAAAAATTCTTGGTAGGTTTTGAAGTCATCTCCCATATAAGTTGGGACGAAACCTAATCCTTTGTTAACAATTGAGGTTTCCAGAGGACTCAGGATTTTCTGACTCAAATTGACAATCAGATTGTTACTGCACTGGTCGATGCGCCCGACATGCTCCGTGTGATTCCTTGTTCCAGTGATGGGTCCCACTGTACCTGTGGTCTCTGTTGTTCTGGACATGGTTCCGATCGTTGATTTCTGTTGGGTCTTCTTCTTCCTCTGCGTCCCCTGTCCTGCACTAAAAAAGGCCCCTGGAAACCGGGTCCCTGATAGGGAAAAGGTTGGAATGGACGTGCTTGGAACGGTGGTGGTTGAAATTGCCATGGTTGTGGTGGCCACCAGACCTGAGTTGGAGGTCTTTGAACAAAATTTCCCCGTCCTCTCATTTGTACAGGAAAATGGGTGTTCTCAGTATCACTGGAACTGAGTCTTCTGATTGACTCATCTGAATTGGATGTCCATTCGCCACTGTTCTGGCGCCATCCACGCGCTCCTCTTCAATTGTTCTTCTTGTTCGGTAGTGAGGTGTAATCATCACTCGTATATGGGTAGATCTTTTCTTGGGTGAATCTATCCATATCTTTTTTTAATTTATTCACTTTATATTTTATTAGTTTATCCTCAGTTTCGTTTAGAGTCTTGGTGATTTCTTCTAAACGTTTCTTGTAAAAAGTGATCTGAACCAAACTTTTGAGTTGATTTTCCAATGTCTGGATCTCTAGTAGCAACAAATCTGAGGTTTCTTTAGCGGTAGTAATCAGCAAAATCAGCCAGTCTCTAGAGCACTTCCAAGCAATCTTGGACCAGTTGATTTTGAAAACTTTATTTTCAAGAAACAATTTAGAGGCATTCGCCATCACTAAACCCTGGGGTGCTATGTTTGCTCTCAAGTATTCAGTAAGAATAGCAGCGTGTAAAGCTATTCGTATATGTTGCCTCTTCAAGTTGGTTAATTTGTTCCATTCTTCAGTAAGTGGAAGTGTCTGAGTTATCTGGGTATCTAAAATGCTGGGTGTCTGCAATATGGCTTGAACCATATCATCATCAAATGCTAGGCCCGTATTTTCTGTCAAGGTGCTTAACTAGCAAAAAGTGATTCAAAACAAAATACGACCCACAGTTAATAAACTGTACTAATATATATCTCACAAAGGGGGCCAAAAGGAAGAACAATGCTACAAAATAGAAAAGAGGACAATTTTATCCTCTAAGGCTTCCATAATACTTAAATGCAATCTCTTCACTATTCACAAGAGCCTGGTATGAATTACAAAGTGACATAGCACTGTGTAGTGCAGACTTGGTCATCTGCCTTCTTCTAACATCCTCCCAGTGCCAGGAATCAGCTAGCCACGCTGACTCGGCTGAGCATTCTATCAGTGAGCATGCATCTGTATCACTTTTAGGGGCAAGATGTACGACCATTCACTTTTGTGAGTCGCAAATTGCATCGAATTGCTACTCGCAATTTACGACTCACAAAAGTGAATGTACAACAGCATCTCAGACACTGCTAGTGTGAGAAGTTTGTTTGGTATCTGCTGTCCACTAACTAAAGTGGGCACCTTGCACCAGTCCAAACAACCCTTATGATGATTTACGAGGTCAAAGATAACCTTAGAAAGCTATCCAAGTGGTAGCTGTGGAGAGCAGCCTTCAGGCTTAGTCTTGGAGGAATGTTATGCAGCTTGTTTTACCAGAATGAAATCTTAAAGTATTGGTTAAAAGAAAGGAGAACCACACAGTAGTTATAAAAGTATGTATTTATTAATATAGCACTATCTAGTATGACAGAGTATCTCCTACACGGAGATAATCACAAACCACACAATACTTGAGCAAAGAAATTACAGTAAATATCACTAATGCACAGTGGGCCCCAGGGGGGGACCACACCATATACTAAATAAGTGGTATAAGAACCACGACTCGAGTCAAGATAGTGTCAAGAAGATGTAGAATTGCTGGGACCCCAAGGAACCACCCAAGGTGTGTTGATAGGGACCGCACAGAGTGCATGTTAGAACACAACCGCGTGCTCTGTACAAGTCTATGGGGAAGTCGCAGTTGAAGCTTTAAGTTTAAGGACCCTTCCCAGTGGACTTTGAAGAAACACAGTGGGAGACAGAAGGTTAGAGAGCCACCGCACCCTTGGATACTGAGGTACCTAAGTTACCTAACTCAGGGAAGCCGGGTGCATAGGTCTGAAGTGGCGTCGGAAACCGCCATCGAACCCAATGGAGGATTTCGAAGAAGAGCCACTGCTGGAAGGGAGAAGAGTGTCTGTTGGAATTCAAAGGTGGATTCTTGTTAAGGAGTACCTGAAAGCAGATGGGACAGAGTCTGGGTCACTTGGGAGTGATCAGGGGCTCGGTAGATGAATGCCCACCGATGTCGGGTGCTTCAGGTTGGTTGATGGAGTCCTTGAGTCTGCAGCTGTGGGGACCAGGAGATGTTGAGGACAACCAGGAGCCAGATGCGAACTTCCCACAAAGGATGTTGAGTGCTGAGGAGTCGGTGTCTGGAGAAAGCACCAACAAGCCTTGGCAACTGCAACCCACGCAGAAGGACAAGGCAGTGTACGATTCGGATCAGCAAGGCCCAGGAGACTCACCACACACAGGGGAGTCAGGGCAAGCCTGGAGCAACCAGTGGAGGCCAAGAAAAGCAAATTTCACCCTCAAATGGACCCACAGGCCGGAGGCACAGGAGTCGCGACAGGACCTCAAAAAGTTTCACCAAACAACAGCCCACGGAGCACTGCGAGGAGGTCAAAGTTCTTGGTAGGAAATGGTGCCAGAGGTTGGGGCTACTTGGAGCCCAATGCACTTGTTCAGGAATTGCCAACAAGCACATGCACTTGCAAATACACGCAGAGCACAGGGGTTTAGGCATTGCAGCCCCCATGAGGGACAATGGCCTCAAACTTACTAAGAGGGTAGCTCAAGCCTTGGGGGACATAGAATTCCACCTCTTGTGTTGCTGAACCCTACGGAGTCCATAGGAGCTTGGAATCAGTAGACCAGTCAGCAGTGTTGAGGTGACTGCAAATGCAGGGGAGTAACTCCTTCACTCCAAGGGAGATGATCTTTGATGTCCTTGATGCTCCACAGGTCCTACACGGATCCTGTATGGTGCATGGGTACAGACGATTCTACAGACTGAGAGGGAGACGAAATTGGGCCCAAATGAAGTCCAGCGAAGTCCAGAGTGTCCAGATGGTCGAAGTGCAGTGGTTTCTTGTTCAGAATCTTGTCCATGTGGAATCTAACATCCTACAGCTAGGT
Source organism: Triturus cristatus (assembly GCF_964204655.1). NCBI lineage: Eukaryota > Metazoa > Chordata > Amphibia > Caudata > Salamandridae > Triturus > Triturus cristatus. The sequence continues at coordinate 1,455,758,085 of NC_140589.1, read as the reverse complement.
AAACCCTTAAGTACCCACGGAAGAGGGTTGGAAAGATTCAGGGGACCCTCTCAGGGGAGGGTCTGGACAGGGGGGAGGTTACTCCCATGTCCTTTCTCCAGTTTCGTGCCAGAGTGGGAGCAAACTGCTCCCAGGATTGGTTTGAACTGGACTATGCACAGGGACACCAAATGTGCCCTCATTCAGACTTTCAGTCACTGGCAAGCGCACTCACCCCGTCCTAATATGCTAAATCCTGTCTGGGAGGTTGTCACACCTCTCTGTGACAGGGTGCCTATGGTTCTGTCTTCCCCTGCTTGAGCTTGGCTCAGCAGCAGGAGGGCAGAAATGTGTCTCTTGTTGGCAGCAACCATTTTGGGCTGTCCGGAGTTGAAGGCTGGTACCGGGATCACCACGGACCCCACGAAGCTTGCTTTAGAGGGGTGGAATCATACCTCCCACACCAGTTACACATGTGGGGTATGATTCCAACATGTTTGATACCAAACACAATAGGGTTTGTTTCAGCTGTTTTTGAGTTGGTCATCATGCGGTGCCCCTCTATATATTGTATATGGCTTCTTCACTGACAACCCAGGAAAATGGACTCCGTAGGCTGCAGGGTTGTCCTGCTCATGCAGGGACTCCCTCTCACTTAGCACCAAGCACCCTGCCTTCAGGATTGTAAAGGCCTGCTATAGGGGTGACTTATAGGCTTTAAGTGCATTGACCCTTAGATATAGTAAACCTATATCTTAAGTAAGTGGTGCATGCACCAACTTACACAGGCTGCAGTGGCTGGCCTGTAGTTTCATTTCGCATGGCCTCTCATGGGTGGCATAATACATGCTTCAACCCATAGGGGGCCTCTGGAGCACCTATGCACTTGATACATGTGTATCATATACTAGGGACCAACACGGGCACCCCAGTATCCAATCTGGAGTGTACCCAAGTACATAACATAACAGGTTAGGGGAAAAGCAGATAGACTGGGGTCCTGATTAGCAGGATCCCAGTCAGACTAGTCAAAAACCAGCTTAGCACCAGACAAAAAGTGGGGGTATACATGCAGAAGGATTCTACCTTCCTACAATTAGCTATTCCCAATGGGGTCGCAAATTGCATGCCTCTTTTATATTCATGATGCAAGCGCAATTTGCGACCCCATTGGGAATGGCTAGCACTCACTGGGATGGTGGCCTGCTGGGGTCAGCAGACCATTATGTCTGGGACTGCTTTTTCAATAAAGCATGTTTTCTCTTAAATGGATTCCATTTTCCTTAAAGGAAAACGATATGTATTTAAAAAAGAGAAATGAAACTTTTTAGTTTCATTTTTTTAAGGGCAGGCAGTGGTCCCTGGGATCTCCCATTTGCGAGTGCAAAAAAGGGTCGTATATCTAGCACAAAAGGGTATTAACCTTTGCAAACGATAATCACATAGCATTTACAAAACCTGAAAATTCAGGATCATGGAACCACCTACATACTTAACAATAGTTTACCTACAATGCACTCATTTAAGAATCATAGTATGGGCTTAATTATGTCCCTGCTTGTGTTGTGCTACGGGTCAAGGGTCGAAACAATCTTTTGTACAAGGTGCTTCAGAATACATATTACACTGTTGGCTGAACAATGACCTCAGAAGAAAGTGTTGTGTACTATTCTGGTTCGCTGTTGATGGGAGCTTGAAACATATAGTACACTTGTGCGTCCATGTTTGACTACAAATGTGGCTCAATCTCCTTTGTGTGATGAGCACTGTATGGGATATCACTGAAACCAGCAAAAAATGCAAAGTACCACCTTTTTGAATGTCATCTTCCACTCAGATCTTTAACTCTGAATCGCAATGAATAAACAGCAGGACCTATTCTGTTTTGTGCCAACCTGGGATTTACGAATGATGAGCTTTCTGGAATCCAACCCTTTGTGGAACATTTTTTAGGAAAGTTCTTAGTTTGGCAGAAAAATTGATTGAAACTATTGATGTGGGTTAGTGTACAGAACACAACAGTGACTCTACACCTTACTGCAAAATGTGGCCAGGGCGTCAATCAAAACAAGATGTTGTGTTCCTTATATTGAAGTTTCTTAGTAGTAAAAGGGAAAGAAAGAGAAAATCCAGTAGTGGTCATCTGATCTTGGTAGTTAGGTCCTTTCCCTGCTCAGACATACACCTATCTGAAGAACTTTTTTCCAACATGCATCAAGATAGTTTCAAAGAGAGTATATTTGTAAGAGAGTCAGGGGACTAACGCCATGCAAACATTCTTAGATGCCAAATGTGGAATACATGAAATAAAGGGAAGAGGATAAAATGTAAGAAAGTACTATGTGTGCACATTTCAAGCCTGTACTTTTAGATTTTCTGTAAAACACTGAACTTCAGGCTCAAAAGAACCTGGATATAAAATAATTTCCCTGCTCAAATAGTTTGAAGGAATTTCAGAAAGTTCAGATAGTATCTCTATATAATCTTGAGCGCTCATCCACTCATGGTAAGTTAAAGAATTATTTTAGAAGGAGAAGTCTTCAGGGCTTATGTTACCAATGATTTTGTAGTAACTCTCATCTTTTGATTGAGTCATCTGTCTTTTTTCCAATTCTGTAAAGTCAATCTTGCTGATTGTTCACTCTTTAAAAGACTCCTGCAGCTCATGTGTAAATTTGTTTTCAGGACCCATGCAAAGGGCAGTGTCATGGGCCACCTTAACTCAAAACAGTAATTTAATAAGTGGCAGTAAATTCTTCTGGGCGGGGCAGGAAAAGATAAACCTTAGATGACAGGAGTCAGACAAAGAGTCCATTTGAACTGCAGTAGTGCTCTTTGTCTCTGGAGATAAACCGAGGATGCGCCTTGACACCAATGCAATTGGAAGCACTACAAAAAGTGCATCAGCTCATCAAAACCAAGAATCATTCACAGACTGCCCTCAGAAACCAGGGGCAGGCCCGATCCAAGAGACAGTTGCCAGACCCTTGATATATGGAAATTCTCTTTCCTCCGACAGAGGGTGGGCCAACTTTGACCAACATCAAGAGTACTCAAACATCAATAGTTAATGGTTAGATGAAGACGTCAATATATAATACTTGTTGTCTGTCCTACAATGCCAGTCAGCAGTCACGTGGACTGTTATCTTTTTCAGTGGTCTTCTGAGAATCCTGCGGTACAGTAACATTACAGAGGGACACCATTTACGTCGTCATTAACCCCTCGCGTGCTCATGACGGAACCACGCCATCATGAGCCACGGGCGGCGTGTGCTCATGACGGCGTGGTTCCGTCATGCTGCGGCCGCTCCGCCCATGCGTCGCTGATTCCCCGCCTGTGCGGGTGAAATAAAGAGTGGGCGGAGTCGTGATGGAACCACGCCGTCATGAGCACAGCTCGCACGTGACTCATGACGGCGTGGTTCCGTCACGAGCATGGCGGCGCCGCGCTCACCCCGCATCCCCCCAGCGCCGCGGCGGAATTTGCGCCGCGGCGAAGGGGTTAAACGAAAAGGGGGACTTATCTCCTTTTTGGTCCTTTTTTCAAAAATATTTTACCATATTAACTAATGATAGACTCTGGTTTCACTATATTCCCTTCTCCTGTGTCACAGATTTTTACTTTCCTTTCGCATCCTCCCCTGAAGAAATTATAACCATCAGGCAGAAGCCCTTTGCAATACGTCTGAGTGGAGCCATTGAACTCCAGCTACCATAAAACCAGTTCAGCAGTCTGTCTTTCTTTTAGTATCACTTTTGCATGTTATCACTTTAAATGTAATATTCTTTCTCGCAAAGCGTTTAAGTAGCACATCTCTAAAGGTGTTGCAGAGGTGAAAATGATAATTAAATCTTATCTCGAGTGTAATTTTATGACTGTGCAGTACTATTCCCTAGAATGATTTCAAAATTGTTGTGGGCTGTGAGCAGGTCTCCTGTGAATAGCCGCAGAGTAAGTGCTAAAACATGCCTTTGTAGCCCAATTATTTTTATATTAGAGCATGAATGAATTCCCACATCTGGAAGCCTCTTTGGTTCCTACCCTTTTTTTACTAACATTATAAACCCACTAACGTCGATCCCACATAAAGAGAATATTGTGATGTTAACATTCGGTCCTTGCGATTCTGAATATATTGTTAAGGAATAAATGCTTTCAGAGTTTTAGAAGCTTATGGCTTCTGTGTAGTAATTGGTTTCTCTGCCGGGCACATTCTTAAAACCTTCGGCTCTCAGAACATCCCGTCTTCTACAGAACTCCTATCCATAAAATCCCCTTGTATCAACATAACCCGGGATTGGGGGAAGGCGTGGGGCAGTGCCCGCGTGGCAACTTTAAAAACATTAAAAAAACAATAATTTATATTTGTGCGCTAAGAATGAGGGGAAAAAGCAAGCGTGTCGGGAAAAGGAAAATAGTATGTTATCTTTGTGTGACACTGCCAGGTCCTTTCAAAACAAAAACATTGTTTTCGAATTTTCTGTAATTAGGAAGAGAGTGGGTGTTACAGCATGTGGATTCATTTTTTTTCTCCTCTTGTGGGGGTGGTGGGTGGGGAAGTAAGACGAGGAGGCAATAGCAGAGGTTGGAGCTTGAAGTCACTAGCCATTGTCCTGTGTAAAGGACCCGCCCTTTGAATATGAACGTGAGTTTTTGGGTAGAAGAATGCATTCGATAGCGGGCGGCATATTTGTTTCTTTTTGGAAAGATTTCGAAAATTCCTGATTTTCATCATTTTTTAAGATTACTAAGTTATAATTATATTTCACCTACTTTAAAAAAACAAATAACAGGCTAGTAGCTGTAACTGAAAGTGGTGGAGACACGGTACCACTGAAGCTGCATATGGGATAATGATGGGGAATTTTCTCATGTAGGTGTTCGAGTTTTGCCTGTGTATGGATGAACGTTGCTTTTGAATGAATCTCCTGCTTGGCATTTTCTTGTGGGTGCTATGGCTTTGTGGCATGTGGCATTGTGGGGACGTCCTTCACATATTTCACATTATTTTTTTTTCTTGGGTGGAATGGTTTTGAAGAGCTGTGGGACACTGCCCCTGGAAATATCCCAGATTTGTATAATTGCTGCTGTTGGTCACATTTTGAAGTAGCTGGGGACCAGGCTGCATGCGTGAAACGGTCCAGGCCTGCGCTTGACACTTTTTCTAATAAGCTCTTATTATATGTGCTAAAGATTGCAGCCGTTTTGTTTTCCATCATTATTTGATATTCTTTGTGTCTGTATGGCCTGGTATCCATTTTACTTATCACACTTTTCTTTGTGGGAAAACTGTGCCTAGCAGCCATTTTCTCTACCATACCAGGGTGTGTAAGTGTTTGTGTGTAGGGGAAGCGGCTAGGACTAGCCATGCATACTTCACATTTTCCCTGCAGTTTTTAGGTATAGGATAGATCGCATCGGGGACGCTTGTACTACTGAATATTTACACAAACAATATAGTGGCACAAGAATATCGAGAACAGAATATTGAGGGACAAACTATCAAAAGGTAAGTGCATATAGGGAAGTATAGCTGTACTATTCTGACTCCACATCTAGTTACCTTAAAGATAGATGTACTTTGTAGGTACATATTTGTAGAGTTAGGTATAGAAAATCTATACTTACCTCTAAATATTGTTTTCCAATATTCTGTCCCACCGATATTGTTAGTTTGATATTCAGGTTGCACACCTTCAGAGAGGGATGAAGGTAATGGAGAGTGGTCGCAGCAACCACCTAATATTACACTTTCCAAATTGAGTATTTTTCTGTTGTCAGTAGAAATCTGAGGAGAAGTGGAAGGTATATGTTGTTCCAATATTTAGGCTGTTTTGTTTTTTAATTTTCTGCTGTGATTGATATGAGTTCGAGGGACTGTAAACGGGTATCATATTGTTTTTAGTGTTATGCTTGAATTGAATGATCATTTTTTACTATAAGTAGGCGGGGATTATGCAGCCATTTTCTCTAGCTTTGTCCTCAGGGATCTTGGAATTATGTTTCTACATCTGACATGAGTTTCACTGGTGGTTGTATGAATCTGTGGCTGGGTGGGGTGTTCATCGGAATGCACACAGCAATCTATGTCTTTTATCATTAATGAATGCTATTATTTCCATGTATTGGGCTTGCTATCCATTGTGCCCTCTGTGTGTGTGTGTGTGGGGGCCTGTATTTGGGTGCATGTATATGTCACAGTTGCATTAACATAGTAATCCAGATCCAACAGAAGAAATGATAATGTCCACACTTCCCTGAACCCACTGTTAACATGCCCAAATAACATCTATGCTGGTCAGCAGTAGGTCGGAGAAATGGGGCAAGAGAGAGAAAAACAGAAATGCTGGATATCTCCATCTCACCTTTTCTTACTAATGGACTCAGTCTGCTCAGCAGAGGCATTACTGGCCACAGTAGGAAATTATTATTTTAGTATTTGGACAATCATATTACAGTTCACGATTTCTACCATGACATCTGATATACCTTGTGACAATCGCTGTATAACCAACTCTCATTGATTGTTGAGAACTCTATGACTTCCTAGTTAGAAAGATATAACTAACCCTTGTAAGTGACTTATGGAATAACCTGCATTGTAATATATGTTCTCATATCGATAACTTCCTCCAGCAACTTAAAAATCAAGATTCTCAATGCATCTAGTTTGCCAACTGAAACATAATGTATATTCAATATTGCTTGCCTGCCTGTATGCACACGTAAACAGTGGCCACAAATTATGATAGCGTGTGTATGTGTGCAAATAAATACAAAGGGTGGGCCTTCCAGACATTCAGTGTGCATGTGCTGGGCCTTAAATTCATTTTGTCCACCTGCTTTTATTAGTGTGCATGCTGGGCCTTGCAACTATTTTGTCTGTTATGCCACCGTGTGAGAACTGCATGGTTACAATTTATGTTCACTGTTTTCTGTTGGTGGTGGTGAGCTGTGGAAGAGACATTATTGCTCCTATGCTCATTTCTGATTTCAGACAATTATGGGAAAGACAATGGGTGAAGCTAATACTAATGTTAGCCATGGTATCTATATGATTCATGTGCAGAATAACCAGTATCCATATTAAATGCTGCACTCAAATATGTGTATACAGTAGTAATGGCAGAATTGACATTGTCTCTTTTAATCCCTTTTAAACTTTTACCATTTTTTCCACATCATTTTGTTTTTTCTAAACTACTCCAGATAATTTTTGCAACTTTTTGCAGGCTCTATATGCAGCATCTCTGCATAGCTCCCTGAGATTCTTTTTAACAGAGTGATGAAATCTGCTTCAGTCAACCTTCTTGACAACGTTAATAGCTCCGCAACTGTAAGGGGGCTACTTAGGATAATGGAGAGAAGGGCCTGTGCCACATTGCAGCTGACCCCATCCCATTCACTGTGCCCCTTTGTGTTTCTGTTGCCTTTCCTTACACTGCCTACCCTGAAAAAGAGGATTTCTAGTCATGCAATAGCATCAATTTGCCTCCGTCCACAGTGAAGTGGGACCCGTTCTCACCAACTCCACAAGCCCCAGTCTACCCTCATCTTGTGTGTGCTATTGGTGATCACAGAGGGCTCTGCGGTCTGTAAACTTCCAGACTTTCCCATGGGCTGGACATTCTGAAGCAGGACATTGTCATGGTGAGGTAGGCATGCAGTGCTCCTTGTGTAATGGGAAGAAATCATGAAGGTTTACGGATTTTGCAAATTCCAAAATGTCCAGCTTTCACCACACAAGCATAAAGACACCTATGTCTACTAATGCTGAACTAAGTAGCAAGGCATCCATCGCTATGTGACATCAGGAAGGGGAAAGAGCCAAGCAAAGACAGAACAGGAGATAAAAAGAAGATTCCAACTGTAAGGATGAAAAGTCATGGACAAAAAAAGCAGTACAAAGGCATTGAACACAACAAAAAAATAAGGGAACTAATATGTTGTGATGCATTCATCACTGATAAATGAGTCCTTATATATGATTGAATCAGGAAGTGACATCATATAAAAAAGGCTCAACTTCATCTTAGATTGGGAATCTCAGGTAGAGTTCCATGAGTAGACTCTTGTTTAGGAAAAGGAAGTTCATAAACCTTGTCATCACCCTTTTCCTGCAATTCATGGTGTCAGTCTAACAGAGTAAGAAGTAGCCCAGGTTTGACATTCTGTGCCCAATGTAAAACTCTTCAGTCCCATCACTGCCTTTCCTGCCTAACGCTCTGCACAGACTGTGAGCATACTTCTGGATGACTGTGGCTGCGAAAGCAACAACATACTTTGCCCAACACAAAACTTATCTGTTCTGTCTCTTCTCTCCCATATGATTCTCTATAATGATCACGGAACACCCTCAGAGGAGCTATGACTACAGAAATGCAAGCACTATCCATACAATTAGGGCTCCCAGTCACATATGTAGAGCAGCAGTTTGCATCATGCTGCCTTACCCCACTGTACACGCATAATTTTAAGTTCCGGTATTCTCTGCTCATAAGATGTAAGAGCTACCTTCCTTCACAGACAATCATTTTCAAGAGGATTTTTTGTGTCACTGGCTTTTTCATCATGTTCAATTATCTTTAAATTAGTGACACTTCCTACCCATTCATGAGTTCATTGCTGACTGGTAAAGTGGTTACTAAAAGAAAATGCTCTCATTTCAAAACCAAAAGAACTGATAGCGCAGAAATCACATTTTGTAGTAAGGGTGCATTACAACCACATGTGTAGAGCGCACCCGTATGTTTCCTCTGTTGTAATAACATGGAGTGTTAGGATTTTGGAACGTATTAACCCGAAATGTGATGTGCCTAGGCCCATGTAAAAGTAATATGGAAAATTAAGATAGAAAGTGAATGTAACTAGCAGAAAACATTAACGTGAAGACTTGTGTTGTGATAATACATTTATACGTGTATTAAAATTGTTTATTAATCATGTCATTTTACATGTGAATAAATGTATTAATTGAATGTGCCTTATTTTCCTCTGCAAATTCGTAAAGTTCATATGAAGGTTTCTTATGTTAGCTGAATATTGTAGGCCTGAAATGCATTCCCCTGAAAACACTTGCTTTAAAATTAAAAGCTGAATTTCATGCGTGCTATGGAATTTGTTCTGCTTTATGTTGCAGGTGAAAGAAGCATCCTTGCTAGATAGAACAATGTATTTGCTTTATTAGTCAGGCATGGAGAGAAGAAGTTGCATTGTAAACTTGAGTCGATAAAAGAAGGCTGTTGTGCTTCACACAGGAGGCCTGGGAACTAAGGACATCTTGTTGCAAAATATAAATGCCGTTATCCCATGAAAAACTACCTTTAAGATTGTACTCAGAGCAGATTACGTGACCTGCAAAGACTATTGGGAAAGATACCTGAAATAATGTGATGTTGGGAGTAGGGAAAGTGCCCATTACTTCTTCTGCCTTCGGCGAGAGAGCATTTTAGAACAAGCTCTGTCTCAGTAGTTTTATGCTACATGACCCATTGGCTGTGGAGAGACTTCTTAGGGAGACTCCACAGACTGACACCTTTTAACTTTCCTTTCTGAAGATGCTTAAGTAGGGAGGTCACTTAGCGTTAGGGTAGGGATAGATTAATGCTTTTTACTCACCAACCCTCAATGCAGGAGAATTTGGACTCATTCTTTCTGATCCTCTGTGTTAGACTTGGCACCATTGGCGTGAGTCTCCCTTCCACTTTTTGCTGTTGCCTCATCTGTTTTTGCTGGTCTAGATGCTTTGGGCAGTTTGCCACTGCTGTTCAGTGCCAAAGTGCAGGTGCTCTCTATTGTAAACTGTTGTATGGATTAGTGACTCCATGATTGGTTATTTGATATACTTGTCAAACCCTGGTACAGTGCATCATATGTGCCCAGGGCCTGTAAATCAAATGCTGCTGGTGGACTTGCAGCACTGATTGTGCCACCCACAGAAGCAGCTTGTAAAATGTGGTTCAGGCCTGCCATCGCAGAACCTGTGTGCAGTCTGAGACTGCCATGTCGAATTGGCAAGTTCACACACTTGCCAGTCCCTATACCTTCCCTTTTCTGCATGTTAGTCACCCCTAAGGTAGGCCCAGGGTACCCCTGTGGGCAGGGTGCATTGTATGTGAAATGTAGGACATGCCGTGATATGTGTGGCATGTCCTGGCAGTGAAATACTGCCAATTTCTTTCGTTTTTCACTATTGCAAGGCTATCTGTTACCATAGACCAGAATGGGCAGTTTGATTATAACATCTTATAAATATAACTGACACAGGGAACAAGATAGGAAAATAAGGGTTAGTATGCCTGAACTCAGAATGTTAAAGTGCATCTTTTAGTGTGGGTGATTTTAACATTCTGTGTTTGAAAATACCACTTTTAGAAAGTAAGTATTTTCTTGCCTAACCATCCAGTATGCCTCTGCTAGGTTTGTGTATTGCATGTCTGGCTTGGAAGTGACAGGAGCTGGAAGAAGGCTGCGCCTCCGGCAGTCTGATGAGTCAGGGCTGGGCTGAATGGGAACTGGGTTGAATTTAGAGTAAGGGGAGGAGATGTAATTTCACCTGCCTGGGCCAGGTCTGCTTTCAACAATGCTGTCTCCACCTCCTGCAGGAAGCTGCACCAGTGAGGACAGAAGTGGCTTTGACTGGGTACAGACACTCTCTGACTTTGGAGACAAAGAATTTGTGTGTAGAAAAAGGGGGACCCAGACCCCAGAACTTTAGATCACTTTTGGGAAATCAAGAGGAACCTTTGCCAAGGAGAAGAACAGGCTAAAGCTGAAGGAAGATTACTGCCCCTGTGCTGTTTGCTATTTGCTTTGTCATCTTGAGGAAGATCTCCAAGGGCTTGAAATTGAGCTTGCCTCCTGTCTGAAGTCTCAGGGACACAAAGACTTCACCCCCAGCTCCCCTGAATTCCCTTGCTGGGAATTCCAACCTGCAAAGAGGTGCCTGCTGCTGTTTGGGACCTCTAGAGACTGTTTGTTGTTGGGAGCTGGAAGATCAACGCAACGAGGAAGAAGTGTGTCGTATCCACACCGATTCCCGACGCATCACCGAGCTCCAGGGAAGACGCGTGCCACACGCGCACCTGTCCCGACGCATTGCCGAGCCACAGAGGAGAACAATAAACAACAAAATGCCAATACCAATCGCTTTTTTGACCTTATTTTTTAATTAGTCACGTTGAACTAAACAAAATGACCACTAAGCCTTTTTATCCTCAGTTTTTGAGTCTATCAAAATTTATCAATCCACCAAATCATTTAAACAGATTATTCAAAATCATTACAATAGTTCTACATACCAAATAAATCCCAAACAACACAATTTAACACCTCTCTCATACTCACAGTCATATCTTCAACACACTTTCTATTCTAATCCGTTTAGATGATTTGGTGGATTAATACATTTTGATAGACTCAAAAACGGAGGATAAAAAGGCTTAGTGGTCATTTTGGTTAGTTCAACGTGACGAATTAAAAAATAAGGTCAAAAAAGCGATTGGTATTGGCATTTTGTTGTTTATTGTTTAATGGGGCTCTGCCGTGCCGATTGAGAGCCCAAACCCTGATTGTTTTACATTGATATAGCGGATGTTTATCCGTGTGGTTTTCCTGCATGGGAAATAGATGCGTCGTGAAAGAACTGCTTGTGAGTGGGATTGGTTGTTGCCAAACTTGGGGTAACTTCCAAGTACTGTATTTTTGGAGGGTGATTTAGAAACTATTTGAGTTGTGCGTAGTGTGTTTGGTCTAAGAATTACAGAGCATGATACTTTTACCTACAGTGAGGAACATATACAAAAATTGTTTGAGACTCCTCCTCTCTTTGCCTCGGCCTCCTTGAGTGCCTCAGCAAAAAATCAAAACGTGTCAGATAAGCTTTTAAGATTAAAGAAAAAACAAATCAGAATTGATTTGCATGGTAATTTTCTAGTTCAACATTTAAAAGCTGGGACGATTCCTGGTGGATTGCAAATTTGAAATGTGCCTGTAATTTTTACAGAGGATCCGCTGTACAAAAAGGGCTACAGTTACATTGAGACCAAATGTAGTAGAGACCTTATGGTCCTAACTGTGGAAACAGCTCTCAGAATCTCCAAACAACAACTGGAAGAAATTGAGACTCTTGAGTCAGAAATTAGAGGAAATCAAACTATATTGGACTCCAAAGCATTGTTGGATAAAGTCGAAAAGGAAATCTTGGAATTTAAAGATTATACAGTCAACCAAATTAGCACCAAAATTGAAAAGGATAAAAAAAACTTCAGCATGGATAAAGTTTACCCGTATCTTCAGACAGATTTCTATTCAAGAGCGGAGTCACGTAGATACTTGCAGGAGTATCAAGGAAGATCAAAAAATAATTTTTTAACATTTTCTGAAACATCATCCTCCTCGAGCGGCAGTGAGGCTGAAAATAACAAAGGACATAGGAATTAAAACAGGAGGGGCAACTTCCAACTACAACAAACTCATTTTTTAGGCAGAGGCTAGCAGAAAGCGCGCGGCAAAACCAGATTCAACGACCAAACATGGGAGATGTTAACAAGACGACAGAACTACAAAAACTGATAGTCTCTCCCATTTTCAATTTATCTAAAAAAATTCTATCTTTAGATGAACAAATGATTTTGGAAAAAGGATTATCCTTTGTGCCTACAAAGTGTACTGACTTTGTCAGAATGAAAACGGAGGTCATTGAATTTTACAGGAAAATACAGTTAAAATAATTTTTTGCTGAGAATCCTTTTGCTCCAAGCCTGGAAGTTACAGGCTTAAGGAAAAAATGATTGTTTTGCCCCCCTTCAACAAAGATTGCTAAGGAAGTAGTGACGTTCAAAAGAACTGTTTTGTCAGCTATCGCAGAAATGGAAAAGAAAAAGAAATTTGTTAAACACACTACATCTAAATCAGAGAAAGAAGCTCTCTTGAACCTGAAGAATGATTCATCCATAACGATAAAACAAGTGGATAAAGGGGGTTCAATTGTGGTCTGGGGAACATCAGAATACACGTTCTAAGTTATGAGATAACTAGGAGATGCAGAATGTTACAGAAAAATTAGTAAAGATCCAACCCATGAATTACAGGGAGCACTCTTTGAAATTGAACAAAATGGGTTTGAGCAGGGGTTCCTGGGCAAAAAAGAATATGACTATTTGCTGAATAAACACCCCAGGATTCCGCTTTTCTATGTACTACCCAAAGTACATAAAAACGAGACCTCACCCCCTGGACGACCAATTGTTTCCGGGTGTGAGTCATTTATGGAGCCCGTTTCTAAATTCGTTATTCACTTTCTAAAACCCTTTATGTCTGAAGTTCCTGCCTTTCTCCAAGACACCACTGATTTTATCAATAAGCTGGACGCAATACAATTTGTCCAAGGAGCCCACCTTTTGGTCACATTGGATGTAGTGCCTTTGTACACTCAAATTCCCCAGGATGAAGGCCTGGCAGTAATTGAATTTTATCTGAATGATAGAGTGAAACCAACACAAATACCAACAGATTTTACAGTAAAACTGGCGAGTTTTGCACTTAAAAAAAACTATTTCAATTTCAATGGCGACTTCTATTTTCAAGTGAAGGGAGTAGCCATGGGGTGTCCTTTTGCCCCAGAGCTAGCTGCTCTTTTCATGGCGAAATATGAAGATCAATTTGTATATAACAACAATCCGTTCCCCCAATTCATTGGGAGTTGGGTACGATTTATCGACGATATTTTCATGGTGTGGACAAGTACCGTCGAAAATCTTGTAAAGTTCCACGAATGGCTGAATAACAGATCTGCGGATATTAAATTCAGTTTGAGTCATTCCAACCTTTTCTTGACGTGGAGGTATATGTTGAAGGAGGCAGACTTGTGACAACACTGTTCAAAAAATCTACAGACAGGAATAAAGCCATACACTTCTCAAGTAACCATCCAAAAAGTTTAAAAGACAACTTGCCCTTTGGACAATTTTTAAGGATAAGAAGAAATTGTACCTACAAAGATGAATACATCTTTCATGCTACAAATTTAATAGGCAATTTGATCAACCAAGGATATCCGAAAAAATGTTGAAAAAAGCGATGAAAAGAGCTTGGTGGACCCCACAGGAGATACTTTTAAAGAGAAGAAAGAAAACACCTATGGAAAGGATAGTCTGTGTGTCAACCTTTTGTCCGAACTCGAACCATCTAAAGAAAGTCATTCACCAAAATTGGCATCTGATCAAACATCTGGACAAGTCCTTGGCTTCAAAACCACTTTTTGCATTTAAAAAGGACAGGAGCATCTCAAACCAAATCATACGAGCGGCAGTACTCCAACCAAGGCCAAGCACTTTACGAGATTACATGGGCCTTCCTCCTGTATTAGGACACCATAAATGCGGTACTTGTTTATGCTGTGAATCGACCCGAGAAGGAGCACTTTTTTCAAATAACTCCATCCATTGGAAACATGAAAGCTTTACTAACTCTAAATCTAAAAATGTGGTTTATGGAATAATCTGCCTGTGTAGGAAACTATATATTGGGAAAACAAACCAGGAGGTGAGATTCAGAATCTCACAACACAAATCACGGATCCGTAAAAATGTGCAACAGCACCTTTGGTCAACCACTCGAAGCTAAACAATCATGTTGAAAAGGATCTAAAATGGACTGTTAATTTTAAAGTTGAACTAGCCACAAGAGGCGGCGATTTGGAGCAAAAACTGACTCGCAGAGAAGCAATGTTGATTGTCAAATTTAATTCAGCAGTTAATGGTTTAAATTAATTATCTGAGATTTACAAACTGGTATAGGAGGCCCCTCCTGCCCAACTCCTTTGTTATATGGCCACAATCAGCATACTATTGAACCCACACAATCATTCCATGGAGATACCCATGTTTAGTACAGAGTGTCATGTCATCATTACTTGTAGCAGAACAATTTATAAATAGCAACAGAAGCGCATGTTGGTTTTTACATTCACAATATCAGCGCATTCATGCCTTTTAATGCCTTCCACCAGCACATTCGTGACCTGGTAGTGAGATTCCAGTGTCCTCTTCCACAAGAGGTTTATGAGAAAACGTGACATTGTTCGAAACAAGACATTAAAGCAAAGCGCATTATTTCATCTCGTCATCATTGACAGTGTCATAATTCACAAATAGCAACATTAGTCTAAATCATTGCGTCCAACTCTTCGATCATTTGCTAAGATTAGAGCAATTTTGCAACCTACTTTCAAATTTGCAGCGTTATTATAAATGCAGAAGGACAGGTACCGGAACATCCATTAACGTATTTACTACATTTCTCAGAAGTCAAAGTGCCCACGCGCAAGCCATGGACTCGCCCGTAAGAATATGGCGGTCATGTGCAGGTAATGAGAGGTTAAATGTGTTTTTATGCCGCATTCACCTGGAAGCAGCCGTCCGCGGTGCCTTGCCGGTTTTCAGCATACGGACTATGAAGAGCCCACCTCCCCGAGTGAACTAGGTATGAGTTGGGTAAAGAGTAGGAGGGTCGGGTTTACCTCAAGAGTTTTGAGTAGTTGGAGCTGACACTTTTTGTTCGCGTTTTTGTTGCAGCATAGACCTAAAGCAAAAGGATCATTCACCCGGAAGGGGAGCGTTTTCTTTGAACAGTTTCACCGAAGAATTTGGCAAGTAAGTGTCTACTACCTTGAGGTTTGGGTTATACAACCCTTCATTGCTGACACACAAGCACAATTGGCATGGAGATTTAGCGGTTTTCATCTGGAATACAAGATGGGTTGTTGCACTATGAGCAAGTCGTTCCGGTACAGCTTTTCCGGCTTGAATTAAATTGCGCATCGTGCGTTTACGAGTAAGTGATTTTGTTGTTGAATACACCGTGCATGGCCAGTAGTGAAGTGTTGAGTAGTGTTTTCAGTAGATGCCATACATTTTGTTTTTCCAGATAATGA
Organism: Triturus cristatus; assembly: GCF_964204655.1. Lineage (NCBI taxonomy): Eukaryota > Metazoa > Chordata > Amphibia > Caudata > Salamandridae > Triturus > Triturus cristatus. The sequence continues at coordinate 1,455,742,169 of NC_140589.1, read as the reverse complement.
ATCAGACTTTCAGCAGATGAATAGATCGGCTGATCTATTCAAGGAAATTAAGGTAAGCCTGAGACCCTTGGTAGCGATGGAAAGAGGGAGGAGGAGGCTGCATTTTAGTGTACAGAGTAACTTAGAGTCTTTTTGTTTGTTCTTTCTGCAGCTTGTTGGTCCTGAAGAGAACACTATTAATTGAATTTTGGTTGTTCGAAACGCGTCGACCTGTTTTTTGGGACCTATTGAGTGTTTATAATTGTTGGAATTATTCTTGATTCTTGTAGTTATTGTGAAATTCATGCACCTTAGTTCTTTTTGTTTTTCTGAAAAACATTTTAATGTATAATCAAATGTTGTTTTTGTATAGTATGGGGGTGTGAAAGGAAGAATGGATGTCTGGCTGCTGGAGTGAATGAGATAAGGTTGGTAAACTGTGTATAAATCAGAATAGAAAGTGTATTGAAGATCAGGCCTGGGCGTAGTGGGCGTAGTGGGGCTACGTGGAGCAGCGCGTAGTGTGGCAAAATCTACGCACACTCGTGCGCTCCGCGTAGCCCCACTACGCGCCGCACGCCTCCCGCCCGCCCTAATTTAAAAATAATTTAAAGAAGGTTAAAAGTAAATATAAACCTCCTTACCTTGAGCGCGACGTCCCGGGGCTCCCTCTTCTTTCTGACGGTAACTTCTTCACGCAAATGCGCATGAGCGGATGCCCGGGCATGCGCATTTGCATGAAGAAGTTACTGTCAGCAAGAAGAGGGAGCCCTGGGACGCCGCGCTCAAGGTAAGGAGGTTTATTTACCTTTACCCTTCTTTAAATTATTTTTAAATTAGGGCGGGCGGGAGGCGGGTGGCGGGCAGCTCTGCTTCGCTACGGTGTGTACGTAGCGCTGCCTGCTACGCCTACTTCATAAACGGCGAAGCAGGCAGCACTACGTGCACTCCGTGGGCGAAGCGGAGCACGAAGCCCAGGGTTATTGAAGATATGACTGTGAGTATGAGAGAGGTGTTAAATCGTGTTGTTTGGGATTTATTTGGTATGTAGAACTATTGTAATGATTTTGAATAATCCGTTTAAATGATTTGGTGGATTGAGAGCTCAAACCCTGATTGTTGTACAGAGCCATGTAGGAGAAGCGCGCCGCATCCACACTGAGTCCCGACGCATCACCGAGAAGACCGTCGCAACACCTGCCGTGCAGCTGCAAACATACACGCTTCGTACCGGATCGTCACATCGCGTCGCCATTTTGTCGCATCGCACCGGAGCGTCCCATTGCATGGAGGTGCCATCTTGTCGCATCGTAACTGGAAGGCAGTAAGAAACTGATGCATCACCTCCTCTTTGGTAAGGAACCGACGCATCACCTCCCCTGCGCTGCAGTAAGGAACCGACGCATCACCTCCCCCGAAGCAGGGAACCACCCATCACCTTCCCTGCAACCCTTTTGCTTGTTTTGCGTGACGCATCTAAGGTACTTTGTTGGAAAAGTGTTGCATTTACAACTTGCATTTAACTTAACTATTTCTACCACTGAAGAGCCTATTTTGATCCTGTATTGTGGATTTTTGCCATTTGGTCTTAGATAAAGATGCTTATTTTTCTAAACTGGTGTAGTCTCCATTTGTAGTGTTTTCACTATGTTAATGTATGTGTTCACAAATGCTTTACACACTGCCTCTGAGATAAGCCTGTCTGTTCGTGCCAAGCTACAAAGGGGGTGAGCAGGGGTTATTTTAGGAGTGTATTCCCTTTTCCCTGACTTGAAGCAAAGGTCCCTATTTGGACAAAGGTGCCAACCATTGCCAACTAGGGACCCCCATTTCTAACATTGGTGGTCAGTGGCGGGATTTGGACTTGCATTTGTGATTTACATACAGTGATTAGTGTACACTACTAGTGAGTGCAGACCATTACGCGACCACATACATTTTTGGTAGAGTTTTCCTTGGAACTTCTATTTTTTGAGAACTACCAGTTTTTTCACCATGAGTAAAGTAGCATCAGTTGCATCTGTGGATATTGAGTTTGAAGAAGAGAGGGTTGATACTATACTGTGCCACACCTCAAAGCTGTTTGAAAGAAATTTAAAATCTCTGTAAGAGGCCTCACCAGGAAAGAGGAATACCAAAAGGCGCTGAGGGCCTGGTTGGAATCTAATAATGCCAGTGAGCATCCTGAAGAGCCCAGGGAGGAGGCAGAGAATTTAGATGGGCACCTGGAGGGGCCATTGGGCCTGGCTGGGGGGAAGTGCCTTCCAGGGTGGGCAGCAGTGTTTCTTCAAAGGACCCATCCCCAGAAGAGCTGGAGGACAGGGAGAAAAACAGAGTGCATGAGATGGAGCTAACTAAGCCCGAGGTGGGGAGTCAGAATGACATAGAAAGTAAGAAATTGGAGTTATAAAATAAGAGGTTAGCCATGCAAGAGACAAAGGGCCATATGTAGGTAAATTACATTTACCGATTCTTAAATACCGAATTTTACCGATTCGGTATTTATGAATTGGTAAAAGTAATGTAGGTAAAATATTACCGAATCGGTAAGTGTCGGTATTTTAGAATCGGTATTTACCGATTCGGTAATGGCAACTGGCTTCCCATTCATTCCTATGGGCCTGGAGGCCCATAGGAATGAATGGGAAGCCAGTTGCCATTACCGAATCGGTAAATACCGAATCGGTAATGGGGGAGGCATCATCATGGGTGGCAGGGTGTCACATTGACACCCTGTTGCACCCCTGATTTGTCCATGTGTACACATGTGGCGCACATACATGCCCTAAGGGCATGTATGTCTGCCACATTGCACACTTCAAAGTGCACAAAAATGCTCTTTTTACAGCTATTCGTCATTTACCATCAACTTTTTGTTAGTGGTAAATAACGAATCCCCACACCAACGACACACTCCCCCTACATCTCATTTCAGGATTCGGTATTTACCGAATCGGTAAAATTACCGATTCGGTAATTTTACCGATTCGGTAAATTACCGAATCCTGAAATGTGCCCCCTACATACCAAAAGCCTAAATACCGGTTGGTAACGGGATATTTACCGAAAAGTGGCCGTTACCGACCAGTATTAGGCTTCCTACATATGGCCCAAAGAGGCTTTTAGAGCATGAGAGAGTGGTGAGGGAGCTGGAGCTAAAAGCAAATAGTTTAGAGATCAGTCCCTCTGGTGGCAGCACACCGTCAGTGCCTGTAGAAAGTAAAGTATATATTCCCAAGGATGTCATTAAGGAATTCATAAAGCATGTGGACATTGGGCAGTGGTTTAAGGCCTATGAGGTAGCGATGAGGTCCCATTGGGTCCCTGAAAGACATTGGGGAGCGGGGTTGTGGAATTGCTTTATTGCTGAAGGAAGGGACACCTTACTAGCTCTGCCCACTGAGAATCAGATGTCCTATGCCCCCATGAAGGAAGTCTTAGTAGCCAGGTATGGATTGACCCCAGAGCTTTATAGGCAGAAATTTAGAAATTGCAAGAGGCTGGAGTCTAGTACCTGGGTAGAATTTGTGTCTTTTTTTGCAGAGCCTTGGATGGTTGGATGAAGGGTAGCAAATAAAATGACAGTAAGCTGACTGAGCCCAGGAAGCTTGCTGAGGAGGCGGACCGCTGGGTCAGTACCCTGGTCTACAAGGGTCATGTGGGAGACTTTGCCAAAGGTGAGCATGGTCCCCAGCAGAAGAGTGGGAGGACAAGAGTAAACCGAAGGAGTTCCAGAAAGGGCCCCAAAGTAATCCCCAAGGGAACCAAGGCAAAGGTTCCCAGCCTCCCCATGAGAAGTAACCCGGGTCTCCAACAGGTAAGCCTGTTCAAAGGGGTCCCAAGACCTGTTTTGGTTGTGGTGAGGTGGGCCACTTCTTTTGGGATCCTATGTGTCCCAAAAAGGCAAACACAGCACCCACTGGTGCACCGCCCCGGCAGATGGCTTGTGTAGCCTTGGGGAAGGAGATGGGTGCCCAAGGTGGGTGGGGTCCCGCAGAGATGTCCCTAGTCTCTTTAGGAGACAGTGATATAGTTCCTAGGACTCAGCTGCCTGATAACACTAAGAAGTACGGGCAGTGGGTGACCATCAATGGCCATAGGGTGGAGGTTCTGAGAGACACCGGAGGCAGTGTGACAGCTGTCAGTTGTCTGCTGGTGTCTGAAGAGCAGGTGGTCCCCAATGCATTCTACCCTGTAATTGCCGCTGACAATTCAGAGAGCCACTGCAAGGTGACTCAGGTTTCCTTTGAGTGGGAGGTCTCAGGTACCTTTCAAGTAGCTGTGAGGCCAGCCATGCCTGTTGATTGTCTGCTAGGCAAAGATTTGGAGATCTCCCCATGGGCTGAGGTGGAGAGTAGGTCTCATTTGGAGATGTTGGGTCTGCCTGAGTGGGCATGTGTGACCACTCGAACAATGGCAGCTGGTAAGGGTATTCAAGAGGACCTGGAGCCTGAAAGAGTGGCCCAGGTGCCTGCCTTAAAGAGAAGACGCAGGGGGCATGGGAACCCGTCCCCCGAAGTTCCCACTGTCCAGGAGGAGGAAGACCTTGAGGGGCATGCCCTGGAACCTACAGGGGAACAAGTAACTGAACTGGGGGACCTGCCTGAGATGACCCATTGGCAGCAGGAAGGAGGCCCCTCCAGGGAAGAGTTATGTGAGGAGCAGAAGAAGTGCCCTTCTCTTGTGGGTTTGCGGCAACATACTGCAAACCAGGCAGCAGGTGATCAGTCTGGATCACATTGGATTTACTGGGAGAATGGTCCCCTGTATAGCAAGCCTAAGGTTGCTGAACCTGGGTCGGCCCATGTGCTGGTGGTACCCCAGCGCTTCAGAGCCTTCCTACTGGGTCTGGCTCATGATGTGCTCTTAGCAGGACATTTGGGGCAAGACAAGACCTTTGAAAGGCTTGTCACCCACTTTTACTGGCCCCAAATGCGCAAGAGTTCAGATACTCATTGCAGGCCCTGTCTGACTTGCCAGGCAAGTGGTAAGAGTGAGAGGAAGCATAAAGCTCCTCTCCAACCTTTCCCTGTGGTCAGCACCCCCTTTGAAAGGGTGGGCCTTGACATTGTGGGACTTCTGTATCCCAAGACAGCCACGGGCCACAGGTTCATCCTGTTCTTGGTGGACCATGCCACCTGGTACCTGGAAGCCATCCGTCACTGGACTGTGACGGTCCCAGTGGTGGGTCGTGGATTGATGGGGATTTTCTCCTGTGTGGGGCTCCCCAGAGAGGGGGTGTCACACCATGGTACCAACTTCATATCTAAGTATATGGAGTCCCTGTGTCAGGAGTGCGGTGTAACCTAAAGGTTCACCACTCCTTTCCACCCCCAAGGTAATGGGCTGGGTTAGAGATTCAACCGGACACTGAGGGGCATGATTATGGGTCTTGAGGAACCCATGAGGCATAAGTGGGGCGTCCTCTTACCATGCATTCTGTTTGCTTACAGAGAGGTGCCACATAAGTTCTTAGGGTTCAGTCCCTTTGAACTGCTGTACAGCCATCTTGTAAGAGGACCTCTGAGTTTGGTGAAAGAAGGCTGGGCGAAAGCTCCCATTAAACTTCCCCAGGATGTATATAGCTACATGCTGGCCTTCAGAAACCAGACTAGGCATTTCAGACAATTCGCTAAGGTGAATCTAGAAGTCAGCCAGGAGGAGATGAAACGTTGGTATGGTCAGAATGCCACTCTGATTGAGTTTCAGCCTGGACCAAAAGTATGTGTCATGTCCCCATGGAGCCTTGTGTGCTCCAGGATAAGTGGACCGGACTATTTGAGGTGGTGGAGCGCAAGAATAACGTCACCTACTTGGTGGACTTGCAGTCTCCTAGGAACCCTTTGCGGGTCCTGCATGTGAACCGCCTGAAGCCCCACTTGAAGAGGTCTGAAGTGGGCATGCTCTTAGCAACAGATGCTGGGATGGAAGAGGAGACTGAGCCTCTTCCGGACCTCCTGTATGTCAAGGAGCAAGATGGGTCAGTGGACGGTGTGAGCCTCTCTACCACCCTGACCCCTGAGCAGCAGAATGACTGTCGCCAACTGTTGGGACAGTTTCCTGACCTGTTCTCCTTGACCCCTGGTGTCACATAGTAGTGTGGCCATGACGTGGACACTGGGGACAGTCCTCCAGTAAAACACAAGATTTACAGATTGACTGACAGGGTCAGAGCTTGCATCAAGGAGGAGGCCTCCAAGATGTTAGCGCTAGGGGTGATTGAGTCCTCAAACAGCCCTTGGGCCAGTCTAGTGGTCTTGGTCCCAAAGGATGCCGCACCCAGTGTCACGCCAGAACTCCGGTTCTGTGTGGACTACCGAGGGCTCAATTCAGTCACCAGGACTGACGCGCACCACATCCCCAGAGGTGATGAGCTCATCGATCGGTTGGGGGCTGCCCGGTACCTCAGTACGTTTGACTTAATGTCTGCGTACTGGCAAATCGCCTTAACTTATGGGGCCAGAGAGAGGTCAGCATTCTCCACACCAGATGGGCACTACCTATTCCAGGTGATGCCCTTTGGGATGAATAATGCCCCTGCCACCTTTCAGAGGTTGGTCAACCAGGTGTTGTCTGGACAGGAGGATTTCAGTGCCGCCTACCTGGATGACATTGCAGTGTTCAGTGCCACTTGGGAGAAGCATCTGCACCACCTCTGGGAAGTGTTGAAGGTGCTGCAGAGAGCAGGCCTCACGATCAAGGCAAGCAAGTGCCAGATCGGGCAGGGTTCTGTGGTGTACTTGGGACACTAGGTTGGGAGCAGCCAGGTGGCATCCCTACAGCCCAAGATTGATACCATTCTGGCTTGGGAACCCCCAAGACCCAGCCAGAGGTGATAGCCTTTTTAGGACTCACAGGGTATTACAGGAGGTTTGTTAAGGGATATGGCCACATTGTTGCACCCTTGACAGAGCTGACTTCCAGGAAGCAGCCCAAGAAAGTGAACTGGACTGATGCCTGTCAGAAAGCTTTTGATGCCCTGAAATCTGCCAAATGCATGGCACCGTGCTTCGGGTGCCCAACTTCTCAAAGCAATTCATTGTGCAGACAGATGCTTCAGAGCATGGTGTGGGGGCTGTGCTTTCACAGATGAATGAGGAGGGCCTAGACCAACCTGTAGCCTTCATTAGTAGGAGGTTACTTCCATGGGAACAGAGGTGGAGTGCGATTGAGCGTGGAGCATTTGCTGTGGTCTGGGCACTGAAGAAGTTGAAAGCATACTTGTTTGGGACTCATTTCCGGGTTCAGACAGACCACAGGCCCCTTAGATGGTTGATGCAGATGAGGGGTGAGAATCCAAAGTTGTTGAAGTGGTCCATTTCCTTACAGGGGATGGACTTCACGGTGGAACACCACCCTGGTACCGAACACTCCAATGCTGATGGTGTGTCCAGATTTTTACGCCTTAGTGAAGAGAACGGTGGGTAGTTCTCCCCACATTTCAGCTGGAGGAGACACGTGTTAGGCTTGGCACCATTGGCGTGAGTCTCCCTTCCACTTTTTTCTGTTGCCTCATCTGGTTTTGCTGGTCTAGATGCTTTGGGCACTTTGTCACTGCTGTTCAGTGCCAAAGTACAAGTGCTTCCTATTGTAAACTGTTGCATGGATTAGTGACTCCATGATTGGTTATTTGATTTACTTGTCAGACCCTAGTACAGTGCACCATGTGTGCCCAGGGCCTGTAAATCAAATGCTGCTGGTGGGCTTGCAGCACTGATTGTGCCACCCACAGAAGCAGCTTGCAAAATGTAGCTCAGGCCTGCCATCGCAGAGCCTGCATGCAGTCTGAGACTGCCATGTCGACTTGGCAAGTGTACACACTTGCCAGTCCCTAAACCTTCGCTTTTCTGCATGTTAGTCACCCCTATGGGCAGGGTGCATTGTATGTGAAAGGTAGGACATGCCGTGATGTGTGGGGCATGTCCTGATAGTGAAATACTGCCAATTTCGATTTTCACTATTGCAAGGCTATCTGTTACCATAGGCCAGAATGGGCAGTTTGATTAAAACATCTTATAAACATAACTGACCCAGGGAACAAGATAGGAAAATAAAGTTTAGTATGCCTGAACTCAGAATGTTAAAGTACATCTTTTAGTGTGGGTGATTTTTTAACATTCTGTGTTTGATACTACCACTTTTAGAAATTAGGTTTTTTCTTGCCTAACCATCCAGTATGCCTCTACTAGGTTTGTGTATTGCGTGTCTGGCTTGTGAATGACAGGAGTTGGGAGAGGGCTGCGGCTCCGGCAGTCTGATGAGTCAGGGCTGGGCTGAATGGAACCTGGGTTGAATTTAGAGTAGGGGGAGGAGATATCCTTTCAACTGCCTCGGCCAGGTCTGCTTTCAATAATGCTGTCTCCACCTCCTGCCAGGAAGCTGCACCAGTGAAGACAGAAGTGGTTTTGACTGGGTACAGACACTCTCTGCCTTCAGAGACAAAGAATTTGTGTGTATAAAAAGGGGGACCTAGACCTCAGAACTTTAGAACACTTCTGGGAAATCAAGAGGAACCTTTGCCAAGGAGAAGAACAGGAGAAGCTGAAGGAAGATTACTGCCCCTGTGCTGTTTGCTGTTTGGGGTTGGCCTGCAGTGGTTACTTGTTGCCAAGGAAAGGAGAAAAAGGACTTTGCTGTTTGCTTTGTCGTCTTGAGGAAGATCGCCAAGGGCTTGAAATTGAGCTTGGCTCCTGTCTGAAGTCTCAGGGACACAAAGACTTCACCCCCAGCTTCCCCGAATTCCCTTGCTGGGGATTTAAACCTGCAAAGTGGTGCTTGCTGCTGTTTGGGACCCCTAGAGACTGTTTGTTGTTGGGAGCTGGAAGATCAACGCAATGAGGTAGAAGTGTGTCGCATCTGCACCGATTCCCAATGCATTGCCGAGCTCTGGAGAAGATGCGGGCAGCACACACACCTGGTCCCGACGCATTGCCGAGCCACAGAGGAGAAGCGCGTCGCATCCACACTGAGTCCCGACGCATCACCGAGAAGACCGTCGCAGCACCTGTCGTGCGGCTGCAAATGTACACGCATCGTACCGGATCGTCACATAGCATCAAGTCACCATTTTGTCGCATCACACCAGATCGTCGCATCGCATCGAGGCGCCATCTTGTCGCATCGTAACCGGAATGCAGTAAGAAACCAATGCATCACCTCCTCTCCGGTAAGGAACCGACGCATCACCTCCCCTGCGCTGCAGTAAGGAACCGATGCATCACCTCCCTTGAAGCAAGGAACTGACGCATCACCTTCCCTGCGACCCTTTTGTTTGTTTTGCGTGACACATGTAAGGTACTTTGTTGGAAAAGTGTTGCATTTACAACTTGCATTGAGCTGAACTATTTCTACCATTGAAGAGCCTATTTTTAATATTGTATTGTGGATTTTTGCCATTCGGTCTTGTTTAGATAAAGATACTTATTTTTCTAAACTGGTGCGGTGTCCATTTGTAGTGTTTTCACTGTGTTACAGTATATTTTCACAAATGCTTTACACACTACCCCTGAGATAAGCCTGTCTGCTTGTGCCAAGCTACCAAGCGGGGAAGCAGGAGTTATTTTAGGAGTGTATCCCCCTTTCCCTGACTAGAAGCAAGGGTCCCTATTTGGACAAAGGTGCCAACCATTGCCAACTAGAGACCCTATTTCTAACACTCTGCATCCTGTTTCTTGAGCTAATTGCCTTGTGTGAGAGGCTAGCTCAGTATATGATGTACACTTATGTAAGAGGACACCTTGCTCTCATTCAGGCAACCCTCTCTAGGTGGTATCTGTGGAGAGCAGCCTTCAGGATTAGTCCAGAAGGAGTGTAAAGCAGCTTGTTTTACCAGAACACAATCTATAGGTATAGATTAAGTGAAAAAGAACCACACAGTTTATTTATAAAAATATGTATTTATTATAAGACACTCACTAACACATACAGATATCTCCTTGCCGGAGATATACACAATGCACACAATACTTTGCAATAGAAATAGGTAAGTAGCACGGAATACACAGTGGTCACCATGGGGGACCAAACCATATACTAAAATAGTGGTATGCAAACCATGACTTGAGTCAAGACAATAGTCAGAGGACGTAGAAGTGCCGGGGATCCAAGGAACCACCCAAGGTGAGTATCTAGGAGCCCCACAGAGGTTGTGTGCAGTGTGGGAACACGACTCCCTTCTCCGTACAAATCAATGTGTAAGTCATGGAAGCAATTTTAAAGAAGAAGGACCCTTCCCAGTGGACCCTGAAGAAACCCCTTAGAAGACAAGAGGTTGGAGAGCCACCCCTCCTGTGGATACCTTAGGAGCCTACATACCTGCACCAGGGAATCGGGGTGCATAGGTGTGAAGTGGTGTCGGTAACCATTGTCAAACTCAATGGGAGACTTCAGAAAGATGCCACTGCTGGAGAAGGTGAAAGTATCCAGTGGAACCTAAAGGTGTATTCAAGATGTGAAGAACCTGTAAGCAGAGGGGACAGAGTCTATGCTACTCAGGAGTGACCAGGAGGCACAGAAGACGAATGCCCACCGATGTCGGGTGCTGTAGGAGAGCTGATGGTGACCTTGAAACTGCAGCTGTGTGGACCAGGTGATGCTGTGGAAGACCAGGAGCCGTACACAAGCTGTACCAAGTTGGCTGTTGAGAGTTGGGGGGGGTCAGTGTTCAGGGGGAGCACCAACAAGCCTTGGCAACTGCAACCAACGAAGGAGGAGAGGATGGTGCAATGACGGGACCAGCAAAGTCCAGAAGACTCACCACAAGCTGGGGAGTCAGGGCAGGCCAGAGCAATAAGGGGAGCCCAAAGAATGTAAAATGTGACCTTTGACAGGACCCAAAGGCCGGAGGCACTGGAGTCAGAAGAGGACCTCGAGCAGATACCAAAGAAGCAGGCCCACGGTGCAAGCAATGTGGTGTGGTCAAAGATTCTGGTCACTGGAGATGCTTGAGGTTGGGGCTACTTGAAGCCTGAAGATTATGGCAGAAGTAAACCAACAAGCCTTGCAACTGCACGACGATGTGGTGCACAAGGGTTTGGTTCCTGTAGCTCCGACAAGGGATACTGGCCTAAAACTTGGTGAGAGGGCAGGGCAGGCCTCGAGGAATGTGAAAAACTACAATCTGTGTTGCTAAGCCCTTCAGAGTCTGTAGGAGCCCAAGATCAGCAGACCAGTCAGCTTAGTTGCGGTGCCTGCAGATGCAGGGAAGTGACTCCATCCCTTCAAGGGAGATTACTTCAGGTGTCTTGGATGTCCACAGTCCCTGGACAGGTTCCTGTATGGAGCACAGGCACGGACGTTGCGGAAGAAGAGCAGGGCAAAAAGATCAGGAGCAGCAGGAGCCTTCCCTGTTGCAGCCTTGATGACCAGAGCTAAGTCCAGCAAAGTCCAGAGTGCCCAGATGGTCGAAGTTGAAGTGGTGTCAGAATTGTATCTTGTCTCACGACAGATCTAGGGACCCACCCACAGGTAAGCCCTTAAGTACCCTAAGGAAAGGTTGGGACGATACAGAGGTCCCTCCATAAGGAGGGGCTGGACAAATGGGAGGAAAATCCCCAGTTCTTTTTCCAGTTTCCCACCACTATAGCGGGAGCCAACAGCTCCCTGAACTGGTTTGAGCTGGACTATGCTTGGAGGTCACCAAATGCCTGCAGACTATGTGGCGCTGGCAAGCGCTCCCACCATGCCCCAATACACTAAATCCTGTCTGGGAGGTGGTCACACCTCCTTGTGACAGGATGCCTATTGTTCTGCCTTCCCCTGCTTGATTTTAGCTCAGCAGCAGGAGGGCAGAATCATGTCTCTGGTCGGCAGCCGCCATGTTGTGCTGTCTGGGTTTAGAAGACTGATACTGGGAGCACTGAGGGCCTAACGGAGGGCCTTTACAGTGCTTGGATCCATACCTCCCAAACTGTTTACGGTGTGGGGGTATGATTCCAACATGTTTGATACCAAACACAACAGGGTTCGTTACAGCCAGTTTCAAGACGGTCATCGCATAATGACACGGTGCCCCTCTATATGTTATATGGCTGTCTCACAACCTGGGAGAATGGACTCCGATGGCTGTAGGGGTGTCCTGCTCATGCAAGGGCACCCTCACACTAAGAACCAAGCACCCTGCCTTCTGGATTGAAAATGCCTGCTATAGGGGTGAATTATATGTTTTAAGTGCAGTGACCTTAGAAATAGGGAAACCTATATCTTTCGTAAGTGGTGCTAGCACCAGTTTAAACAGGCTGCAATGGCAGGCCTGTAGAGATAGTTTGAATGGTCTCCCATAGATGGCATAATGCATGCTTCCGCCTATGGTGGACCTCGGGGTACCTATGTCCTGGGTACCTTAGTACCATATATTAGGGACTGATTAGGGTACCCCAGTATCCAATCTGGGATGTACCCAAGTACTTACCATTACAATTTAGGGGAGAAAGCGGAGAGACTGGGGTCCTGATTAGCAGGATCCCGGTCAGACTAGTCATAAACAGCATTACATCAAGCAAAAAGTGGGGGTAACCATAAAAGCAGATCCTACTTTACTACACCTTGTTTGTGGTACATCGCATCATTTGGATACGCCAATTTGGTTTCATGCCAATACTGATGTATTTGTATACCCTCATTTTGAGGTGTCTTTATGTCCAGTGGTTTTTGGCATTGTAATAAATTAACTAACCTTACGGAGTTGTTTGTGGTGAATAGTTGTCCAAAGGATTTCTCAATGACCTGATTGATAATAATAACAATTTTTCTCCCCTCTACGCTTTCATGCTGCTAAAAAGAACCATCAGATTGTCACTCTAGAATAGGTACAGAACGTTATGGGCCCGGCCCTTTCGGAATCAAGGTCAAACAGCAATGCTTACATCCTACTGTTGTAACATTTGGTATAATATGTGTTTGTTGTTGTGCAGGTGGACTATTAATGGTAGTGTCATTGAAGGTGGTGCAGAACATCAATGTCAAAAATGTTTACTCTGGTTAAACATCATTTGTATTGCAGAGAAAAATGCCAAGATGAAGAATGACATACTGGTCCCGAATCATTACTTTTGTTATCCTGTTCTGGAGCCACACAGCTGAGCCACAACATCTCTCTCTGAAATGAGCAGAAACAAAGATAAACTTATCTTGGTTTCTGCTCATTTCAGAGAGAGATGTTGATCGATCCTGATCTCATTAGGGGATAATTATAGGTAAATTTGAAACTACAAAAGCGGGCAATACTAAGAAGACATGCGATAAATGGGCAACATTGTACCGCTAGCATACCTTACAAGTGTGTTTTCAATTAAATTGGTTCTATCATCAGAGAAAGTTGGGCCAGCCTTTTGCCTGAAAATGGTAGGAAGCTAACTATGCTGTAAATGAATAAGCATTTACTACACCAAGTATTTTTTGTTTCATAAGAATAATCCCATGATTCAGATACATTTACAGAGTCTCCTGTAGTTCACTGAGATTGTGATGCAGAGAAAGGAGAAACGGTCTTCAAATAGGTTTCAACTTTCTACTCCTGTCTTCTTTTCCACACAGGAAGACCTTCAAATAAAACCACAAGAATAAAACCAACCTTGCCATTCAACTGACAGATACTCATGTAGATAATTTAATCAAGGTACATTTTTAATTAGTTTATCTCTCCTATTTAGTAAACAAATTCAATCATATGAAATCACAGTTCTGTTTGCAGTGGACACAGCGAGCCCTAATTCTAAAACTAGCAGATGAGAAAAGGTGGCTAATTTCTACTGCTCTGTTGTAATATAATACAAGCGTGTTGAAGAAGGGGATCGTCCACACAGAATAATATTTGCCATGTGGAGACAGAAAGGAGAGAATGTGCAATAACATTCCTTCAAATTAGTGTTCTGTTTCTCTGCAGACAATCATGAGCATAGTAAGACGAAATATGCTTTTGCCTCGAAATATATGATTTTCATAGATTTTCAGGCGTACTTCTATAGACGTTTGTGAATCACACAAGAGTAAATCTATTTTAAAAAGCTGTACCAAATCTACAAATAATCGTAAATTTATACTTGTTTTATGACTTGCAAGCCCTGGAGTGCAGTCAAGAAAGAAGGTGGCATAGAGGACTGTGATTACATTCAAGGCTAGAGGTTGGCTTCCTCAACATGAGACTCTCTTTGTGGGTAAGGTTGATGGAGAACTAAATGGGAAGATATCCATCAGTGTTCTCAGTGACAGCAAAGGAAAAGGTGCTCTGCCCTCAAATGAAGCGGCCAAAGGAACGAGCGGACGTAATGTGACGCCTGGAGACGGGCAGCTCATGTGTGACATTGGTTTCTGGCCAAAGTGTGATAGCTGACACATTTCTGACCAGACCGCGCTCCACATCCCACATAGACGAGGGCATCATTCAATGCGGGTCGTGCACAGCCCCTAGTACAGTGTGCACTGTGTCAGGAAAGGAAAGCTCCTGGTTGAAATTATTTAGGCTCACGCGGGTTCTGCGGCTGTCACATCCCCTGACCCTAAAGAAAGATGCCTTTCTGCTCAAGATTTGTCGTCTGTTGCTTTATGGAAATCGTCTACTGATGTCTCCTCGGGCCCGACTCGGAAGGACTGCGGTGCACTAATAGGATTTACCTTCATAAATATCTGAAAATCTTTTAAAGCAGAGATTAAATTGTTCGGTTCAATATTTAATCTGTTACTTCCGCTTTAAAGAGGCCCAGCGGACCTTGACAGACACGCAGCAGATAGGCCGCAATATTGATCAGTGACAAACATAAATTCGCGGAATCTTAAAGAGAGACCTCGTAATCATTTTCATATAATTAAATTTTGATCTGAATTGCTTTTGATTAATTTTCTTATTTGTAAGTGTGCGGATTGAGGGACCCGTGCGTTTCTGAAGTTATCTTGCGCTTGGTCTCTGTGGATGGCCCGGTTTGGAGCGGTGTGATTGCGTTTTTATGGTTTTCAGATATTTAATAGCCTCTTCCTGTCATTTTCTGAATGAGTGACTCAGGTTTGGCCCTCTGGGAGCGCGCGCAGCATCAGAGACTGGAGAAATGACTCGCATCTTTGTACTTGACTGATCGCCTTGCTCTTAATTGTTCTCTTAATTAGCTGCAGGAGCAACCGCATCTGGGGAGAGATCACTGTATTGGTAAACAGCCCCACCTTAGAGCTCCGTGTAATGCCTTCTGGAAACACGACAATGAGCTCTTAACACACTGCTATCTCCACGGAGACAGCCAGCTGCCAAATGCGCGGCCCCACACGCCTGCGCTCCCATCCTGTGATCTGTCACTCTGCGCCGCCATGCGCCGGCTCCCAACTGTTTGTTCTTAAACAAATTAAGTTTTAATATGCCAGAGCAAGGTTTAAGCAGCAGTGCGCGGGAAAGGGAGGACAAAAAAGAAAGCAACTGATAGAAGTGGTCGAGTCAGCTGCACCCGCGATGGATCGGAGATGGCTGAGGGTAAAGCGAGGGGGGGAGGTGTCGGCTGTGTGTGATGCCTCTTTCGCATTAATAAAATTCGTTCTTAGGCCACATTTACATAAACACAGAGCTTTTATGTGCACCGAAGTTTACCTTCATCTCATTGTTACTTAGGCTGCCATTACGATTGCAGTGTTTTATTTGTAAAAAAAAAACAAGCATTGGCATTGCCAATAGGTCTCACCTTTGGGACCTTATAAGTGTTTAGCCATGCAACAGTTGCATAATTAAATACTTATAAGGTCCCAAAAGAGAGACCTATTGGCTATGCCAAGCGGCCGTGAAAGTGAAAGTGAAACTCATCGCGATTGCGATCAAACATCAAAGCGGCCGTGGGGCCGCGAAAGTGAAAGTATTCGCGGCAAAAGAGGCGCGCGCGCCCGCGCACATGCACTGTAGCTCCAGGCTGGCCTGGTAGCACTTTTTGGAGCCCTCTCAATAAGTCTCGCCAGACCAGCGCATGCGCTGGGTCAGGCGAGACCTAAAAATGTAAGTGCCAGGACCCTTGTCTGGTGGTTAGTGCAACCTGCATCACCCACTGTCCCTTGTTAGTTCTGCCAATGACAGTATCAACACAACTACTAACCATGTACTCCTACAGTGTGACCATTCAGAAGATTCTAGGCCACCCAAACCTATAACAATGGCATGAGCGGCAGGTACTGTTCTTTTTTTTAATATGTATGGACTTAATAAACACAGTTGTTGTGCTAATCTGAAACATTAAAAAGCGCCACCATGTAGTTGACTGCTACTAGAGACGTTGTTGACAATTATGCGCCGATACTGAGCACCGGAAACCAGGAGCTCAAATTAAGCACTGTACGCATTTATCAGATGCGATGAATACCGCCCATTCTGAGATTTTGGGAAAAATTACATCTGAATTTTGATGCTTATTGTACCAACATCGCATGTCACAGTAAATACTGCTCTGATTTTTCCTGGTAAATCCTGACGGGCTTGGCCAACCGAAATTTAACAAAGTGTAAAGTATTTAACACACCTGTTAATAAGTAGGTGCGGTAAATTCCACGAAACTCGAAACTTCAACTCACTCATGATTAGGGCTAAGAGACAAATCAAAGTTAGGTAGCCTCTGTGTATTACTGAGATGTGATGGGGCCTCACTCAGTGGTCAAAGTGAGCGGGATCGGCAGGGCACAGTGTGCCCCTACTTCTTTAATTTCATAGATTCCGTTCCCCTACTTTCTTATTTTAAAGATGCGTCTCCGGACGGCAGAAATCGCCAAGGCTGATAGTTAAGGCTCAGCTTTTTGGGACGGTTGGAACGGGCTGAAAAGGAAAAGGACTCTGTCTTTTCCTTCGTGCCCAGAGAAGACAAGGAGAGGGTCCAGTTCTCCCGTGGCTGGCAGCTGCCCTCCCTCCTCCCCACCCCTTTGTTACCCCTCTTCCCTCTCTTTCTGTCTAGCTCCTCCTCATTTAGTGAAAACCCAGACTTCAAGAAATGGGTATAACCCTCTCATTCCTACTTTCGTTTATTTGCTCCCCTGTGAAATGGATCCGAAAAAGAAAAACACTTTTGCTGGAAACGTCCTCTTTTTCTGACATTTTTCAATTTCTAAGTGCAGCCTTGGGGGGGAGAGAAATAAAACAACAATATGAAAAATAAATAACTACCTAAAGCAAGACAGAGTAGTTGCAAGGTGGCCAGACTGATTTATTCACACCTGCAGTCCTACACACAATAGCGCCACCACTTTACAGTGTTTTCCAGTGAAGCCCTACTTTTGTTTTTTCGTCTCTCTTTAAACAACATTGTTTTCCCTGGGTGGGAAAGTGCACCATTCCTGGAGGTACTGAAATAGCTGTTTGATGGGTGGAAAACAAAATGTGTACAGTGGCTGTGTGCTCACGAATGTGGTCTTTTTAAACCATACTGCTTACGTTTTGTAAAGATATAAGCAATGGGCATGGCCTTAACTTTTCAGGCAAAAGGAAAAAGGTAACCATGTTCCTGCATTCATTTCACATGCTTTACTTAATCTTGCATTCCCTATGAGTTTTTGCTTTTTCTAGGATCTTCATTTTTTTAGGCAGCTTATTGTGAATTGAGTCACATCAAGGTGTCTATAGCGGGTCAGTGCAGTGCAAGTTTCTCTCAGTGGGGCAGTATGGTAGTCAGTGGGGGAGAGGATGTGGCACTACGGTCAGAGCTGCTGAATTTGGAACTGGGGAACGAGGTTCAGCCTTCATAACCAGTCCACCAGACCACTCTCCTGACATAGCACATTCCTGTGCTAGACCTTAGAAGGTCCCGCAAGATTTTAAAAGCCCTGATGTCTTAGCACCAGCAGGTGGACCCTAGCAGTGGCAAGTATGGGTTAACCTTGAAGGCCTGTCCACCACAATTTGTTCTGAAGTTCACCTCCAGTCTTGCAGACAGGCCTATGAAGCAGCACACCATAGAGTGACAGTGACTCCGTCACTGAGGTCACAGGTCCCTTGAGCAGAGTGGCTTTAGTGCAGTGCAACTGCACCGGGCGCTGACTTCAGGTGGGGGCATCGTGTTTGCAAGTATAATATGGTTATAAAAGCACTTGCTGCCTCCTTCCTGGCCTCCAACAATTTTCAGCAACAATAAAAATGTCATGATAATTCCAGTCAACCTTTGCAAAGGGCCCTCCACTTCACAGCAGCACAAGCCACATTTTTTAGTAACTTTTAATCTGTTAGTGCTATAAACAATTTATTAGTTAAAATCATCAGATTATGCAGCAGATGATGTATTATGTGGTAAATATAGCAGAGCCATGATTATGTGGAACACATTTGCAAACTAGGATATTTTGCCATTCATGTTT
This sequence comes from Triturus cristatus, assembly GCF_964204655.1. Classification (NCBI taxonomy): domain Eukaryota; kingdom Metazoa; phylum Chordata; class Amphibia; order Caudata; family Salamandridae; genus Triturus; species Triturus cristatus. The sequence goes on along the minus strand of NC_140589.1, from coordinate 1,455,723,893 downwards.
GAACTGCTCTTGTGGAAAAAAGGAGAAGTACTGATGACAGAAACTCCATGTCTGGTAGACAAATGGATTGTGTTTCCACTTTTAAGGATATTTGGGACATTCTGTGATTGGAAACGTATCCCACTTTGTGAATGTTTTTTAATGTCAATAACTCATTATAAACCTTAAATAAACGTGTATCCATTGGTTAAATTAAGTAACGTAATAAGCTGTAACCGTTTAGTGAAATGAGAAACAAATACTAAAAATTGGGATATTTTGCTCTTTCTGCCACTTCTCTCACTCCACCTACTGACCCAATCCACAGGTTATTCCCGCCCTCTGATTCTCCGCCCACAGTTCCCCTACTTTTTTCCCCCCACTTCGACCACTGGCCTTACTAGAAAAGTGGTGGTAAGGACACAGCAGGGAGTAATTGGTAATTACTGCCAGCAGTCATTATGCCTCTACAAAAGGAAGAAAACCGATGTGCCAGTAAAGTAATCTGGTATTAAAATTACAGTTAAAATTCCAGCCTTGTCTTAATGGTCAACATCCCTGTTACAGATATATCACCCAATTTTTCCCATGCAGTATAATCAACACAGAGTGGATCTTAAAACTTGGTTACTAAACATTCGATAATGAGTGATTTGTTCTATAACAGTGCCTCTGAAATTATGCAGGAGAGTTAAAAAAAAAAAAAAAATTAGGCAGCATTATGAGGTCCATTCTTTGGCGTTTTTGTGTCACAATGTTTACACTTTAACACAGAGTTATACACTATCTGAACTACATTTTCACTCCTTTCAATACCTAATGACACCAATCAACAGCTGAAAGGCGACGAGTTAACTATTGCCGTAGGTTTTGCATGGAACTGCATCCCTTGTGCAGCCATTTCTATAACATTTGATCCATTTGAGCTAGAAGTGAATGTTTTTGTTAACACCAGAAAATTAGGCAGAAAATATTGGCTTTGATTTCACTAGTTATGATTATCTCTTCCAGTATTCCCCAATAGCAGTATTTTCATTTCAGTTGTTGCTATGTATACATTTAACATCACTGGACGGCAATCCTAGCAGAGCCTTAATCTTGGAAATCTGTAAATTACCATCAGTGTTTACATGAATATAAGGATGGCCGAGAGGTATCTGGTTTGTGGGTGCCTCAAAAGAAAGGACCCCGCAGTACTCTGCTACAGTGCTGCCTCCTCAATATAAGGTTATGAATTGATCAGGCACATAATATAAGGGCTCTCTCACTGGATGCCTTCACCATTAAAGAGAAATCCTACACAATAAATGGAAACCACTGAAAAGAATATTCAGAGTGTAAAGTACTGTCTGTGGCTTTTAAAAACACTTTGAAAATACCTAATTGTAATGCCCACTCAGCATGCATACTATTGTCACATTCATTATTTTGATGATGCACAGAACATGCTCTAATTAACTCCATGGATCCTCAATAGGCATGTGCGGTATGAATTACTGATCCAAAAGCTGTCTGGGAATAACATAGAGGAAGCTATTGGGGACATGAGAAAAAGACCCTGTCTCTTTTGAAGCAGGTGCTTAAATTTACAGCATATGAGCCTAGCAATCATTGCCTATACATTTTGACTACATCACAGAGTTAAATAACCTGGCCTACTAGTGGCAACCACTCTGGTCCATAAAGCAATGATTTTGCAGAGCTACTTAGGGTACTATACACAGACACACAGTTATGCAGAGACATATTTAAGTTTATATGCAAATTGAAACAATGAAAATATTTTTCACAGTACAAAGATGAGGTCATGATTCCAAGCATGAAAAGACTATGGGGCAGAATCCCTATACCAATTTTAGAGGGGGATGTGGGTGTACTTAATACACTGATTGATTGATCTGAAAATCCTGTGTATGGAATTGCTGTGTCAACTGGCCTGTCTGAATTCGATTTTGTTGTGGATGCATGCAGTCTTAGTGGCTTTACCACGAAATCTACTTTCTTGCCTTCACTTTTTTTCTGATCATATTGACTAATTTTTATAAGGTGTGAGTAAGGGATTATAAAAAACCTTTGTAGAAAACCCTAACACATGAGGGGCAATTTAAGTAGGTGCCAATGGAAAAGTGTAAAAGCACTCGAACAAGATCCAATTACATTGGAGTCAATGTTGTAGGTATGCCCTAGGACACGTACATCAATGAGGTCTGTCAACAAATAGAAGATAAGAAATACTATTTTTTAAACACCAACACAAAGTATACAAAACTTGTCATTCAGTTTTTTATCTGTTATATGAATGGAAATATTGACGCCTTATCAAAGTAGATGAGTGCCTTAACATGAAATGTGACCACCCTACACCGTCTCTTTTGTAGCTAGAGATCAATGATTCTATCCACAGTGATTCTATCCACAATGATTCTAAAAATACAAAAGGTAGGCCTATACTTTCATCATAAGGGAGTATGTCTAAGAAAATACAGCTAAATATGGATATTTCATCCTCTGCCCTTTTGTAGAAACACTTCCTTTCTATATCAGAGCTAGTTGTGCCTTCCTAGCACATATTGACAACATTTCCTGAAATCCAGACTATCTGTCAATTACACTTGATGTGTATACTCTGTTCAAGAGTATAAAAGGCATTTTGGGAATAAGATCTTGCCTGTATTTTCTTAAACCAAGACACATAGCTTACTCTTTGCATACTTACAGGCTGGTTGAACTTATTGTCTTTTCACTCAATAACACTTTTTCTATTTGATAATAACATCTGCCTCCAAACACAAGGAACAGCTATGGACACCTGTTCACTTTCAGGTATGCCAATTTGATGATGGGCTGTTGGGATAAGCAAGGGATCTGGGCACCGATTTGACTTGGTTCAACTCCCAGATATATTGATTACCTTTTGTATAATTTGGGAAGTTGATGAATTTCTAGTTGTAGAAATTTTACAAATTCTTAACATGAATGAGCGGAATATGAGATTTACCAGTACCTCCAGTTCTGAAGCTATTGATTTCTAGACACGTTTTGTTTAGAGTAGAATAGCTGATAAATAAAAGACAGCAGGTTGTAGTGTTCTTCGTGCTGAGAGTACTCATCCTGATAGACTCCTTGGAGTATTGCATTTGGAGAACTGCTATGTGCTAAACACAACCTTAGCAGTGCAGAGATTTTTTCGGAAAGTACAAGATGATATGATCCAAAGATTTAAAGAAAGGGGACCAAGTCACTAACAAAGTGTTGTTGAGGGATAGAAAATATCTAGTCCATCCAACACTGACCACTAAGGAATCAGATGCTACACTGAGATTCATTACTACAGTCAATACCCAATCTAAAGACGTTAAAAGACTTTTAAAGAAACACTGGCATATCCTCCTCTCAGATCAGACCTTGTTTAAAAAGATTACTCTGAACCCTAGGATAGATACATAATAATCTTTTGCTCAGAGATAGATTAATGAGGACTGAGAAACCACCAAAAAGACAATACAAAAGACAATATCAACATTCTCAACTCTATTTTTGTGTGGTAATTGTAAAGGTTTTGAGAACATTTATAATGTCAACACCTATACTGTACACAGTCTAGCCAACCTGTTACCATCAGGCAATTTTTGACATGTAAATCTGATTTTGTTAGGTATGTTGTGGTGTGTCCTTGCAGATTATGGAATTTTAGCAGCACCATTCATCCTGGAAGAAGGAGAATGTTGGAACATTTATGAGCCAAAACAAATAAGAATAGGTCACATTCAGGGATAATACACTACCATGATGAAAACAACAGCAATGCAAATCAACTTAGTTTTATTGCTATTGACAGAGTGATATAAAAAATGAGAGGTGGTAATAACTGATGTATGTGAAGTAATGGAAAAACGAAAGCTGAGAAACCATATTGGAGGAAACCAAATTATGAAAAACCAATTTTCAGGAAAGCCAATTTTAGGGAAATAGAAATAAATCAAAAATTAAAAGAAACATTTTAAAGGATAGATAATTTTAGGGAAAATCTAAAATTATATGAAACTTTAGTGGAGTTTAGAACTAGGGAAGCGTTTTTGGGTTGAGGGAAGGCTAATGTTTCGGGGGATCAGGGTTTATTAGATGTCAACAATGGGTGGAGTTAAGGCACAGAAAGGGGTTTTAGGGTATTGCGATGGGTGGAGTTTAGAGGTAGTGAGGTTTTATTTTAGGTATATTAATGGGTGAAGTTTAGGGGTGGTGAGGGGTTATGGGGTTCATAGATGAGTGGAGTGTGGAGATGTCAGATATTTTTAACATTCAGGAATAGGTGGAGTGTGGGGATATTGAGAGGTTTAACGGTTCATGGATGGGCAGGGTTTAGGGCTGGTGAGGGTTTTTAAGGTTCAGTAATGGGTAGAAGTTATGTGTGGGGAAACGTTTTAGTGTAGGATTGGGTGGAGTTTATGGTGGTGAGGGTTTTAGGGATTCAGGGATGGATGCCGTTTAGATATAGAAATGGGTTTTTAGGCTATATGGATGGGTAGAGTTTAGGGGTGGTGAGGAGTTTTAGGAGTGTTGGATGGGTGGGTTTTAAGGGCAGTGAGGCGGGTTTTATGGTTCAGGAATGGGCGGAGCTTGGGTGTGGTAAAGGGTTTTAAACAGTCAGAGGTTGTTGGATATTTGCCATAAAGAAGGGAGATTTGGGTTCACAAATGGGTGAAGCTTAGAGGTAGTGAAGGTTTTTACTATTCAGGGATGGGTGGAGTGTAGAAAAGGGCATTTAGGATTCAGGGATAGGCACAACTATTGTATGTATACCTTAAAAACTAAGCACAGATAAGACAACTTTAACTAAAAGACATTTAAAGAATTTCTATCTTTGAAATTCCATTAAACAGTTTAGGTGAAATGGTTTCTCAGGAATGGCATTCCATGAAATTGTTTTTTCGATGATATCACATACAAGCAGGAATAACATAAGAGCCATCAAAAGATTAGAATTGAGATACATTATTGACCTAGAAACCACATTTTCAACAGGTCTTAATTTTGAAGAGGAATTAAGTATTCATTTTGGTAATGATTAAGTTGTGAAGCTAGAGGATTTCTTTGACATAGTTTTGAGTATTGTTATCCTATGTTTTTATTTTACACTGTGATGATTGAGATCTGGTCACCATACCTGAAAAGGATGTTTGGATAGTGCAACAGAGATGATTTTTTGAATCCAGTGTTTTTGGGATCGGGGCTTAGCTAGAACTCCAACACGAATGATAGAAAGCAGGATGCTGTTGGGGCAGAATACACATGTGGCCACCCTTCCTCCAATTACTGATAGTTCCTTAAAAAAAGCTCTGGAATTTACGAAATAAGCAAAGTTACAATAAAGTTAATGTAGTGCAAACACTTTAACATTCACATGGGGTAAAACTGAGTTTGGGTGGTGAACTCTGCTCGCCGAGTTTGCGGAGATTTCTGCACTCCGCCTTATGCAGAGCTCGCGGAGTTCCAAAAAACTCCGCTCCCTCCACTTCCCTTACTCGCGTTCGTCAATGTCAAGTTGGCGAGCCAGGAAAATCCACCTCCCAGTGAGATTTTTTCCTCATTCACGATCGTCAACATCAAGTTGGCGAGCGAGATGGTGGAAAATCAACTCCCGGTGAGATTTCTCAACGCAGGTGGTCAGATTTATCATTGTGAGTGGTTGCGTATGGTCAGGACCGCTCGCATGGAGAAACTGTCTGTTAGCATTGAGAAAGCTGCCGCTCGAGTAAAAATCTACTTGAGCGGCAGAAAGGAAGCAGCTCCAACTTTCTCTGTGCATGGTGCTGTTTGCGATGAATGAACAGTGCAGGCAAGCATCTGGCACTAAAAATACCAAACAGCATTTATCCAACGCACTCCGCCACTTGCGAGGATCCGCATAGCACAGCAGAGGTTTTGTACTTCACGGAGTTCCACTTAGCAGAACTCTGCGAACTATGCCCAGGCTTAGGTAAAACCTAAGAAATTCACTGACAAAATGCAGTTGATGTGACATTTTAGTTTCAAAGCAAAACTTTAAAACAACTGAAATTTACAAGCTATGGTCTGTTACAAAAACCATAACCCTTGTTGCCACTACCAAACCCATAACTCACCCCAAAATAGATTGCTCATGGCTCATACAAACTGGCACAGATGCCATAACAGATAACATTATTGACATAACTTGTGTTATTGGAGATCACCTTACTATTGATAATATTGCTGACATCACCATGGATAAAGCATCATTTCTTTGTTTGAATATGTGTTATTATTTAGTGATCTTTTTTGGTTAAGTCCTGTTGTTTATTGTTATAAATACTGTGCCATTTCCATATTTAATTTGCATGTCCAGTTTATAATATATGTGAATTTATCAGTCATCCATGCAGAGAGGGTTTGACTACAAATTCTGTTCTTCTGCCAGGCCATGCAACCAATCTCCCAGGTGTTCAACACTGGTAGCCTTCGGCTGTGTGTAGTGGACGTTTGGTGCAGAACCTGTACTTGCCTTCATGTCACAGAACAAGCTATGCCCACCCTTCAGCAGTACACATTACTGTCTGGGTATAGGGCCTGGCCTGTAGCCATGCCTGCATCAACCTCCTTCCTCCAAACCAATTGTGCACTTTGGCCATGCCCTCTAGGCAATGACCTGTGACTGCAGCCAGGTGCTGTGCCAGCCACGTGGTCCTAAAGCAGCTATACACAGACTTTCACCATGCACATCAGCCTCTGGTCACAGTGCACCAGTTCCTGGGTTTATGGTGCTCACCGGGCACAGTCTTTGTAATGCTTAGTTGCATTGTGAATGTATTTTTGTTTTTATTTTCTTTAAAAAATTAATTTCTTTATTGTATTTAGTTATTTAAAATCTTTACAACACCACAAAATGAATGTCATTGATTTAAGTCTACAGTACAAAACTAGCATAAAACAATCTGATCAAGTTTAAAAAACGTTATATACAATTAAATAAAATATCACTGTTCAGTAGATGCTTCCCAGATGTTACGACATTCTAAGTTCATTTGCTGGTTTTCTAAAGCAAAATATTCTTCATATCCACTATTTACTTTTTCTTAATTACCAGTCACTATCACAGATTTGATATAAACAACTCTAAAAACAACACATTTTAAAAACCGTCAGCCATTCCTTTCTCCCAGAGCTAGCAGTGTTAACCCTCTTTTTTTCATCACATTTCACCAAGCATAAAATCATAAGAAGGAATCTTATTATTATGGCCTCTTCTTAAGATAAACAAGGTCCTTATAACCTCTATCCTGCTGGGCCAGAAGGGCCAATTTATATATCAAAGCAGGATTAGGTTAACATTATATTGCGTATATTTGATACCACTGATGTGCACAGTTCTTAGCCCTTTAAACCTATATTAGAAATTTCAGCGAATAAAGGCATAATGAACTTTACTCGCCTACAAGCAAGGGCAGCTGAGCATCCACTTAGCCAGATGATAACGGCTTGCCGGCATGAGCGTATTCACATGTTCCTAAATAGTGATTTCAAGACAGTTTTTCTTTGTGCCAAGGGTACAGGACAGACACATTATAAATGAGTTTATGTTTCTTTTTTGTATCCACATAGTCTACAGGATAAATTATGTGGCTGTTTTTTCCAGGATGGGCTGAAGTCTCTGGATTCCATAATATCAAACCAGAATAACACAAATTTGTGTTTTAATCTTAATGAAAAATGTTCTGCCAAATACCCTTGAGGGCCTATATTGGAATACAACTGTATTACTGTCCAGCGGGTCTCCTTAGTGCAAATGCATTTTTATCTGTTTTTGGTTTGATGCTATTCGCTTTGCAGTTCTTAGCACTTGATTGAAAGATGCTTTTTTCCATTGTTGCTCCCCGTGCTTCTTGTATGCCTAAATCTTTTGTAGCCAGAGTGAAGTAACTTCCCGAGGACTCTTTTGTATTATTCCCCATGCTTCTTGTATGCCAAAATCCTTTCTAGCCAGAGTTAAGTGACTTCCCCAGGACACTTTTGTATTACTATGTTGCTGTTCCTGTATTTCCTCCCAGCATAAATTGCTAATAAATCCTCTTTCTGATGCTCGCAATCACAACACAATTTTATAAAAGCACTTTCACACTGATGTGCTTGATTTGTTAGTCCAAACTCTAAATGTATTTGAGCTGGTGAGACCGATTTTGGAATATTAAATACGGATTTATAAACTTTTTTTTAAACTACTGTTCAACTTACCTATTTCCAAATCCCTCTGAATTTCTTTGCCATTAGATAGCGAAGGTAGTAGCCGAGCATCTATAACCTTGAGTAGATTAGTTAATGACTGACAATTAAATTTTTGTTTTAGTATTTTGAATCCATATGTTAATATTTGTGCTTTGGCCTGAGTGGAGAACAGATGGGGTTTGCCAGAAATTTGCTTCTCCATAGATAACCCTGATATTTTTAGGAGCATAGTTCCTCCAGGTTTTACCCTTACAACAACCATATATGATTTATAAACTTAAAATCAACCATCCAGATCACTTTGGTTTTGCTTGGATTCATTTTCTTTCAAGATTTGCAAAGAGTTAAAGTATACAAAGAAATATTGTGAATACTCTACAAATGTACTTATTTTTGGGGAGAGTCGCTGATCCTCTGGAAGACCCCTAATTTCTTCCCTGGTTTCAGGGTTGCTTGTTCAGCACCCTTACAAACTAGTGTCACATTCTTTAAAGGAACAGACTTTGGTGCTTGGCTTCCTATAAAGTTACTTGGTTACAGGAACCCAATGCAATGCCACGATCTGAGAGGATTTATGAGCTCTCCTACTAAAACCAAGGATAAGTCTGGCAGGCAGCACAATTCTGAATAATATTTAGTTCCAATCTTTTTTATTACCATTTAAAAAAAAAAAAAAAAAGATTCCTATTGAAAACTGGTCCAGGGTTTTTTGCTGATTTAAGGTTTTGCATTTCTTTCTTGGGAGATTAAGGTCTTCCCAACCGTCTTCCTATAGTGATGGCATAGAACTATTCAACAAGTATCTTTTCCTAAGAGACATGGCATTCTGTCTAGCAGAGTATTAGTCTGCATAAAAAGTGGGAAAGAGTTCTCCTAAACTCCTTTGGCCACTGTGTTTACAAGGAGTCTCTTCTAATGGTAAACAACGTTTAGCCCAAAACTTTTTCAACGCAGGGAATCACAATGCAGTCGTTACAACGACCGCGTTGTGATTCCACATACCTTTACTCCGCAAGTCAGAACAACGACTTGCGGAGGGGGGGAGGTGTTGGATTTAAAATCCAACACCTTCCCTAGTGTCCGCACAGACTGGAGTTGGAATAGTAAATTATACTATTCCAACATCCAGCGCCCCCCTCCACAAGTCGTTGTTCTGACTTGCAGAGTAATGGTATGCGGAATCACAACGTGGTCGTTGTAACAACCATGTTGTAATTCCCTGCGGGGAAAAAGGCTGCGGAATAACATCATAGATTCCTTCTAACTTCCTCAATAAAGGATTTAGCTTGTTGAGTTGTAAGTTTTGTTGCCAGTAAGCAGCTCCAACTGTTACCTTCTATGTGGTATTTATAATTTAATCAGTTTATTAAACAGTGAGCCCTGTGTACTTCCACTGCACAGATCTGCCGTCATAATGCAAGAACTTTATGCCAAGCTTTTTAGGAATTCATAGTTTTATGAATGATTTCCACCTGCTTGAGCTCTGCTTTCATGTTATTTACTACCTCCTCTCTTTGTCTCTTGATTCTCTCTACTTTTGCTATACACTGGCCTCAAATGACTTTGCTCATAGCATCCCAGTGTGTTGCAAAATGTATCTCACCATTGTTATGAAGGCATTGCTTCAACAACATTTTCTTAAATCTCAACCCGAAGTGTGTCCACCCTCTTATGCAGCATGTCCTTCAGCAGCCCATTATCTGAAAGAGTGAGTTACTCCTGAGCCACCTCCTTTACCATCTGTACCATTTGTTTGCCAAAATATAGTCTAGCCTTCCATGAGTTTTATGTGTAGCCCAATAGTGAAATAAGTGTGTTTTCAATGGCACTTATAGTACCACAGGCCAATCCATCCCATGTTTTCGAGTCATTTCCTACCTTCATCAGTAAAGACTACGAGCCACCGTTTCTGGGTTGTGTTTCAACAACCACGGCTCACATAACAATGTTAACATTTCCCTCTCACAAGAAAGGGGGTGCATGTTTCTGTTTAACTTTCTCTACTGCTTCTCAGAGGTAACTTACCTGTCCATATTGGGCATGTACATCAATGTCAGGAATATATTACCTCCCCAAAGTAGGCCATTGGTCAATATCATCTGCTTTCCAAATGTGAAATTATCTAGGACTTTGTATCCTGACCTCTTCAATAGTATGATACCCACCCCTACCACCTTGGAGCAAAGGATCAGAACCATTCAGGATATTGCCTGGAACAAAGTCTTCTTTAATGTCCTTTAAGAAGATGAGCCAGTGGAGAAGACACATTTCAGTTTTGCTTTCTTAAGGATCCCAATGTGTTTTACTGGACTATTTAGGCCCCCGCATGTATGTTGCTATATTTATTGTGTATATATCTGGCAGCATCAGGGACTGATTACAAGTGTGCATAAGCTGTGTGTCTCATTCAGGGAGCACCTATTCTAATGCATAGTGCAATAAATCAATGATGATTGGTTGAACATAGTGTTGTCTCTCTTTCTTGTCCTGTCCCTTGCTCCTCTCTTTAAAACAACTCAATAGAGTAATAAACTTAACAAAACCTCTATATATAACTATATATAGCGATGCACCTGTGTGGGTATACAAATGACAGTTCTACCTAGTAAATATTATTGAAAGCTTGGAATTCTGATGATGTTGAATTTGCTTTCCTCAACTCCACCACACTGCGGGGAGCAGTGCTTAATTTGAAAAAGAATAAGTGTCAGGTTCCAAAGTTTGTTCAGAAGCCCATGGCTCTTGCTATCGAAGGTCAGGGAGTAGAATACAAAGTTTAATGACACAATATTGTGGTATAAAATATCTTTGCCAAAAACTTGTCAAAAATATTGTTTACCACAATCTAGTGTTCCAACACCTACATTGGAAATTACAAAAATATCTAGAACAAATACTGTGTAAAGTAATAACTTAATAACATTGGCAAAATTATTATTTTTCGAATATTTGTATTGTTTAAAAAATATTGGACTCTGGAAAGATTAAATTTAGTATTCCCATGCCAGTGTGAGCAACAGGAGGGAAACTGTTGGACTTCTGAGTGGTTACATTTACTATTCCCACTCGAGTCTGAATAACAGTAGGGACATTGTTAGAATTTGCAGGGGTTACATTTACTATTTTAACTCCAGTCTAAGCAGCAGCATTGAAAGTGTTGGATTACAATTGCTATTCCCACTCCTTTCCAATCAACTGTAGATAAAGTGTTGGATTTCAGAGGGTTTAGATTTGCTATTCCACTCCAGTCCAAGCAACGGTAGGAAAAACGCTGGATTTCAGATGGTTTCAATTTACCATTCCCACTCTGGTCTAAGCAACAGTAGCAATAGTGCTGGTCTTCATAGGAGTTAGATTTACTGATCCCACTCCAGTCTAAACAACATTAGAGAAAGGGTTTGACTTCAGAGGGTTTAGATTTACTATTTCCACTCCAGTTTAAGCAACAGTAGTGAAAGTGCTGGTCTTTCGAGGCACTAGATTTACAATTTCCACTCCAGTTTGAGCAACAGTTTGGAAAGTGTTGGACTTCACTATAGTTAGATTTACTATTCCCATTCCAGCCTAAGCAACAGTAGGGAAATTGTAGGATTTGGAAGGGATTACATTTACTATTCCCACGCCAGTCCAAGCAACAGAAGGGAAAGTATTTGACTTCAAAAGGATTATATATATGAATACAAGCCCTATTGATTTACAAAAAATATTTCTACACTTAGGGCACAATTATGATGTGGGCTGGAACGGCTCCGACAGTCGATCGGAGCCCTCCAGCCCGCATCGTAATTTGCTGGTTGGATTCCTTTCCAACCGACCCATTTCGATGGGGTCGGTCGGAAGGAAATCCGAATGGGTTTTCCGAATGGCTTCTAACAAACTTGGAGAGCCCGTCCGCCATTCGGAAAACCTGCAGTAATCCCTCTGCCGGCTCTTTCCTGCCAAGGGATTAGGATGGCAGCTTCCCACTGCCTTTCTGTGCTGGCCTTTCCGACACAGAAAGGCATTGTGAATCTGTCTTTGGGGGCTCTGAGAAGGGTCCCCATGGGTGCAAGGCTGCCGAATGGTGGCGTAGGGGTCACCTATGGTGCCCCCTTGTTGATCCCTGCACACGTTAGCAGGCACCTTGAGGTGGCTGACACGGGGTGCAGGGATGAACTGCACCTCTGCTCTTTGCAATGAGAGTATGCATTCCGTTCGGAATGCATGCTCCCATTGTAAAGCATAGGATTGCGACCAAATTCATCCTAATTCCTGGGTTGGAACCGACAACAGAAGGCCATTTGGTTCCAATTCTAAACCAACGTCGGACGTACTCCGGTCTGTCTCACATCAGAATCAGGGACTTATTGCCTGATTAGGAGTTTGGTAGTGCAAGAGGGTGAACCCCCCACTCCAGCATCCCCAAACCTGTGGTTGAACTGCCCGCCATATTAGGAGTTTTCTCCTTATCTGGCGTGTGGTTATTTACCGCAATGGGAATGTCAAAATCAATAACTGCAAGGCATGGACTGCTGCAGTCCATTCCGTGCAGATACTGGGGTGCATGCACACAGGTGGGCACATGCCTCTCCAGAGGCAACAGATAGGCCCGTAGAGCCCCCTTTGTTTACTCTCCGCCACGGTTTTCATGGCTGTGCAACTGCCATGAAAACTGCGGCAGAGAGGAAACAGGCATTGCTGCCTCTAGGGATCTTTGAGCCCTTGTGGTTGCAGTGGTCCCAGGGCAGCCCGACCGTCATAGTTGTAATAGGGGGTCGAACGACCGCCCTCAAAAGCCTAGCAGTTCATGGACCGCCAGACTCATACTTAGCCTCAGTATGAAACATAATATTATTAAGCTATTCAGAATAAGATATATTTTTTTTTAAAGAAATATAAATTAAACAGAAAAAATGATAAAACTAAAATCAAATATAATATTATAAGCATCTCTAACTACTAAGAAATGAGAAAAGTATGAAATCATTAGCTATTTATTTAATTACAATTCATTCATAAAAGCATACAATTTAAAAAGCAAAAATCAATTCACAAACAACGTTTCACGCATACCAATAAATACATTAAAATAAAAAATTAATTGAAAATGTTTACATCATTAATTACCAAATAATAAAGTACATATTAATAATGATAAATATATATTATATTTTATATTTATTATCTTCCCAACATACTCCCCTATAAAACATAACACAGCATTAAAAACATGTGTTATAATCCTATAAAATCTAAGATCCATTTTAAAAGAAATATATCAGTACAACAATTACACAATAATCAATAAATTAAGCAATTTACGTGGTATATATTTAAATCGTGTTTATTTAAACACAAATGTAACATTAATTTAATATACTTATAATTTGTTTCACTTTCTACCCTTTTCCCCTACAAACCCTCAACCCACAAATAAAATATAACTTAAATAAATCACTATTAAACTATTTACATAACTACCAATCAATTAAATAATTAAATTATAAATAAAAACTCACTATCATTATTTTTTAATTATTTATAACCTATTTAACTTCCATCCTATACCCCTAGAAACCATAGAAACCACTCCTAAAATATTACTTACTATTTCTAATTGTAGCGTCTTCCCCAGCTTGGTTACCCACCAATGACCACGCCACACACGGAGCTCAATTTTACACGTCTTTATTCCTGTGCATGTAACTGCAAGTTCAACATTCTAAACCAACCTTCAATGCATTCTGCTCCAACACTTACGTCACAGTTCTACAATGTCCATAAGGAGCACAAAGGGTTCCATCATTTCTAACTCACAGGACACTACATCTCCCCTCAAATGCAAATGTTTTACAAAATAGATAGAGAAACATGTATATTCAAGTTCAAGTCAAGAGGCCATAAAAGAGAAACATTATTTAATCATACAGGTTCACACATAATTAAAATACAAAAAATTTAATAGAATACATTCAAGGAGGATCAAAACAAGTGTCTTCTCACTGTCGGATGTCTTTCCTAATCCTAATAAAGTAACAAATAAAGCTAATTACAGGCTGACAAACAAATTCGGTTGGCAAGCATTGCAAGAATGTAAGGCTTTGTTTGGCTTATCTACAGTCATATGAACGTAAAATAGGATTCTAGGAATAGTATAAAATCTACAAAGAAACATAAAATGCAGACAGGATTGCTGGCTGGTGCTTTTGCAAGGACAACAGGGTAGGGATAAAAAACAGCTGTCCTGTTATGGAAATGCAACCAAAACATTTATAATGTGCAGCCTGAAACGTGTTTAGCACATCTGTTGGAATATCTAAATAAAGAAAGTTTTTCATTAAAAAAAAATGACCACTTGTTGTCACTGAAACAGACGATCATGGTAGTGCATCGCTCCACTTGTTCATAATCTTTTTCATCAAAGATGCCTGAGAAATTAAGTAGCCAATCATCCGATGAAACATGGCAAGTAATTCTTCATCCGCAAAATAGGGATGATTAACCACGTCCCAGAAAGCCTTAGATGGCCTTATTTATAAGGCCCCTATCGTCATTTTTGCACCCCCGGAGCTTCACTTTTTTGACGCTCCAGTGGCACATTCTGCAGCACACATAGAAAGAGGAAACACCTCTTCTGATTATTTTTGTGTAGGAAGGTGTCCCTTCAGGCACAAAAACAAACACACTGCAAAGCAGGCACCCATGCACTTTGACACATGGGTGCCTGCGTTGGCCCATGCCAGCCCATTGTGCAGCGACGCAGGGGAACAGGACAGGAATGCGCCATATCCCATAGATACAGTGCATTCTGGCCCATTTCTTTTGATGCATTGCAGCGCAGCAAGATTCCTTGTGGCACTGCTCTGCACCAAAACCTCGTAAATGAGGCCTAGAGTTTCTAGATTTGGCAGCTAAAAGTAAATCCTCCCAGGCCATCTTTCTAATTTCCCTCCTCCTTAGTTCCAGAGTCAGCTTATAGGCCCTCCTGGCATGCCTGATTTCCTCCATACGGCAGGGGACAGATTTAGGTCATGATTTAGAAGTCAGCGGAGGGAATACTCCATCACAAACGTGATGGATATCATGTCCGCCATATTATTATCCCCATAGGATAGAATGTGATCGTAATGCTGTTGACGGGATATCCATCACATTTGTGACGGAATGTTCCCCTCTATCGACTTCTAAATCAGGCCCTTAGTTACTGACCTAATTTCCTTAGGGCAGCCGAACAGGCCTGATTGAACCAACGGTGAGGGGGGTTCAAAAGTGTTAATCTTAACAGGCGTCACACTGTACAATAATTGATAGAGAATATTAAAACTACTTAACACCAAATGTTGTTCAGCTGAGTCAGAGAGGCAACACAGCACCTCCTCTCTCCTGTCAATAACCATATCAGTGAAGAGCTTGTCCAAATTAATGTTTCTCCACTTCAAGCATAACCCCTTATTTGTGCCATACTGTAGGTCTTCAGAAGGACCAGGGATAGACAGTTTAGTAACAATATCAGGGCACCAAACAAAAATAGTGATGGGATTATGGTTGTTTATGATAGAGGACAGGATTGATTAATCCCTAAATAGAGACACTAAGTGAGATGGGAACAGGATAAAGTCAATAGTTGAACCTCCTCTTCTCCCTGTAAAAGTTGGAGGGGGCACCACATTATTCTTAACAAAATCCAGATTAAATAAAAAATCGTATTTGATAATAATTTGATTTAAACTTTCCCCATAAGAATTATGTGAAAAAGGGAAAGATCTTCATTTTGCCAATCTGTTACACCACAAACGCTATCACTTGGCAAAGGGCATTTGGTAATATTAAAATTGCCAGGCCATATAATAGTTACCCTGTCTGGACAATTCTCTATGTGAAAAGAAACTCTCTAGTTCCCTAAGCAAATCAATGGGATAATTTGTGAAAAAATAAAATTAAAAATTAATCAGTAGAAAAGTAAAAAAATCTGTAAAACACAATAACAAAATTTGATACCAAGGAGTTGACTGTCTTTCAGTAATTTTAAGTTCCTTAGATTTAGGGAAATGAGCACCCCTAACCCGCTTTTGGAGTGGCTGGATAAGTAGGGCATGGCAGAAACATAGTAAGATTAGTAGCCATTTGCACAAAAAGCATTTTTAACCCAAGTCTCTTGACAGCACACCACAACAAATTTATAGTGTTAAGCCTGTCCACATTATCCAATTTCTTGTCAATGCCAGCAACGTTCCAAGAAAGAAAACAAATCCCCCCTGGCCGAATTGACTTGTCAGGAGTGGGAGTATCTGATGTAATGGTATCTACTGAGGGGTAGGTTCAAATATAAATGTGTAAGTATTACTGGGGGCTGTCATTGAAGTCAATAAAGCAAGTCAATCATTTTCAGTAAGACCAGATAGTGTTGCAAACGGTTTTCATTCACAGAAGGGGCTATAGGATTGTGACATATCATTGTTTCGGCATTCTTCTTATTGCCCTACAAGATGTGATGGATGATAAAAATAACCACAGAGGACTTCAGAGATGATAGTTTGGCATGGGATTAGATAATCCAGGTGGTGGAGTAAAGAATGCATCAACTAAGGGTTTCTGAAATTTATGACTAGACAGCCCTTTGATTTGATTTAGGGGCTAGTCAAACCCATCCAACCCTCCATACCATAAGAATGTTGTCAATCAGATCACCTCCCCTACTAGATTTGGAAGCAAACAAGTGAGCAACTCTTCATTTTAGTGTTTGCCAATCTTCCACAGGATCATTTCCCAAAGAAAGCATGCCTGTGAGGATGATGACATGAGGCATGCATTCAGGATGAAATTGTAAGCAGTCTAAGTGGTTTGATGCCGAGGAGATATGGCCTGTAGAATTTTCACATTGAGGCCTAACATTTGAGCCTTGTGTAATAGTAGCTTGCTTGGAATGTGCTGGTAACTGACTTGAATGACTCAACACATGTGGGTGAGGAACACTAGATGCTGATGTAAGAGCTGATGCTCTAGAAAAGGGCACCTGGGGCAAGATAGCTTGAGAAGACTAGGTGCTGGTCAGTCACCATGTGTCCCTTGGTAATGACCACTTGAAAAGGTTCTGCATTGAATGGAGCATCAGATTTTCTTCTCAATCGCACGTCGTCTTTGGTCAGCATAACGTTTAATCTTTTGTTTGTTCACCAAGTCCATCTCATGAGTTGCTTTCTCATCTCGCTTTCTCTGATTGGTTTATTGAGGCAACTTGGTGTTCATTGCACTCCCGAACGTCAATGTTGTAGGACTTTCACCTATGGTTGAGTGGGGTGTCGAATATTAAGCTGTCAAGGCAGAATTTAACACAGTTTCAAATCGAACTTTTCAAGGTTAGCATGCTGCATTACTTTCTTAAGTGTGCTCATAAACCACTCAACAAGTCCGTCGGCCTTTGGCTATGAAGGCTCTTTTGATGCTTTATATTCAAATGCTCCAAACAATCTTTAAACGCTCGACTATCAAAAAGTGGGCCATTGTCATACTTCTCTATGGCTGGAACACCACATGCCACAAAGATGCTATCTAGTCTTTCAATGACTCTTTCTTCTGTATTAGATAAAAGTTCTTCAATTAAAGGAAATCGAGAACACTTGTCCATAATCATCAGCAGGTGATATCCATTGTCAAGTGAACCGAAAAAGTTAATGGCTCTTCTCTTCCAAGCATGCTTTGGGAGTTCTGACATGTTCAAGGTGTGGTGAGAAGTTTGTCTAGAAAGACAGTTGCAAGGATGACAGGCCTTTAATCCATTTTCAACCCCGTCATAGGGATTAAGAAAGCAGACACAATCTCAGAGAGCTCGTTTTGTGACAACGGTTACAAGATGTCCTTCATGGGCCACTTAAATTATTCTCTGTCTCAGACTCTCTGGAATTAAAATTCTCTACCCTCGTAGGATAACTTCTTCCCGGGTTATAGACAGTTCATACAATTTTTGTTGTTTTGACATTCACTCTCACTGGTGAGCAGTCAAGGGTGTTGGTTCCATGACTTATGTGTAATTATATCCTTCAGCTTCAACATGTCATTGTCATGGCTCGAGGCAGTGATTTTCTGGGCTAATGAAATAGCAGATGATTGTGTTTCACTTTACAATGAAATTGCAAATCAGCCCTCTTAAAGGGAGTACTGTGACCTCTATAGGTACTTTGGAAAAGTAGTCAGCAGGGTTCTGATCTCTCCCTGGAAGATGCACAATGGTGTGATTATATTCTTGTAACCATAGTCCCTTATTGTTAAAGGATAGGAGGCATTTTGGCCTTTGGTTTGCCAAATAAAGACAGTAGAGCTTGATGATCAGTTACTAGCGTAATAGGCTTTCCGTACAGGAAGACATAGAAATGGTCACAAGCCCATACCTCAGCTAAACTTTCTTTTTCAGATTGTGAGTAAGCATATCCTGTTTGCCACAATATGCCTTTGAGCATTTGAGTGTCCTCTTTGCTGTGCAAGGATAGCACCTAACCCGATGGAGCTAGCATCAACAACAACCTCTGTATGCAGCTTAGGACTAAAGTACGCTATTTCTCTAGCATTCTCAATGTCATCTTTAATTCTTTTAAAACATTTCTCACATTCATGTGACCAATGAAATGAAACATTCTTTTTCATTAAGTCTCTCAATGGAGCACTTAAAGTTGGCAAAGGCTTGTAACTATCTGGAACAGTAACTGGCTATGCTAAGAAATGAAGGCACCGTAGAAACATCTTGTGGGGGATCAGCATTTGACAGCACTTGTACTTTAGCAGGATCTGGGGTTATACCCCCCCATCAGAAAAGATATGGCCCAAAAAAGTTAGCTTTGTCTCATTGAACTCACATTTGTCTGCATTCATAGTCAAACCTGCTTCAGCAAGCAAACAACATACTTGTGTAAGAGCTTTATTGTTTTCTTTTTGTGCAGCTCCAAAAACCAATATGTCATCATTGTAATGGAATGCATTCATGACAGGCTGTATGATACATAGAATGGCACCTTGGCATCTAGTAATTTTCTTCAAGTTCTAACTGATAATAACCTTTATTCAAGTCAAGGTGAGAGAAGACCTTTGCACCATTTAATTGTTTTATCATGTCAGCAACATGTGGACCTGGAGGTTGTTCAATTGTCTTATTTGCCTGACACATGTCAACGCATATGCATACAGCTCCTTCACTGTCCTTTTTAGGCAATATCGCTATGGTAGAAAGCCATAGTGTAGGACTAGTTGAATGCTTAATAATGTCAATCTTAATTAACAATTCAAGTTATTTTTCAACAGCGTCTTATAAATGAAAAGCAATTTGTTTATGTCTCTGAGCAAAAGGACTAACGTCCTCATTATTATCCAACTTTACTTTCATAGTCTTAAGTTTTCCCAAACCATGAAATAACAAAGGGAACTGACTTACTATTTCGTGGTAAGCATTCATGTTGTATTTCACAGAAATCAGTCCCATACCAGTGGCTGTGTTGAAATTGAGTAGATAGGCACTTAATGCGGTACCTTTAAGCACATGGACGGGTGCTTGTAACTTTGTTTTCTTGTGTTTCATTGTTGCTACAAATGAACCATGACTTCTTGAGGGCATCGATGCAGCCCAAGTGTATACTTTGTTTTTCATTGGCACAAGTTGCGGCAATGGAAATAGTTAATCATATTTCTCCTCAGGCATAAAGTTTATCGATGCACCTCTGTTGATAATGAAAGGTATTGAACACCATTTACTTTAAGTGTAATCTTTGAAGAATTCTTGAATGACTTTGGTGCATTGGCATGTCGAATTTTCTTTGACTGACATTTTTCTTCACAAGTAGCCAAGTCAACATGTGCTGAGGTAAGCATCGACAAGATACAATCATTTTCATCACTTTCACTTGATACTGATACAGAAGAACTGTTTGACAATGACTTAGATGATGTTTGACTTAGTTCAGTGTAAATTTGTCTCAACTGATGTCACCACTTGGCCTTGTGGGTGGGTGTGTGTCGAGCGTTTCCTCTGGAATGTTCTAGTGGGCATTTTGTTTTTCATTCTATGACTCACTTTTCCTTCGCTTTGTACACAATCAAAAAATGATTCTCCTTCCCACAGCATTTGTATATCTGTTCAAGAGCGGGACATTTTCCTTCATGTGGAAATGAAAAACCACATCTGAAATACAACTTCTTTTTACGTGTAGACATTACTTTGTGTCCTACAGTCTTTTGTTTTGGCTTACTTTTCACTCTCAGGATGGATTCATTTAGGGCACTTCTGGCCTCCATGTCAGCAGCATTCTCTTAAGCTCAGGCAGCCATCAGCACTTGCTCCAGACTAAAAGTTTGTCTCAGCATTCGTCATCTGGATGCATTTGACAAGCATCTGTCTATAACTCTCAGACCCATATCTTCTTCCTCATTAAATTCATTGTACTTACAATGTCTGATTAGTTTGTGGAGTCCCTCCATAAATTCATCAATGGTTTGACCACATTTCTGGTGCTCTTGGTTGAATATGTTTCATTCATAATCAACATTTGTCATTGGATTAAACTTTAGATTCGAAACTTGTTTAATCTGATGATATGTGACTTCTTCATCAGTTCACAGCATTTTCTTTATGACTTCTGTACACCAACACCAGTAAGATTTTTGAGACACTTGATAATATTTTTGTTATCAGTCTTTTCAAGTGATTCAATGAAATCATCAGATGTCTCTAGCCAAGCAGTCGATCTAACACCAATGTTTTGCTTTTAGTTGTATGAATGGTGTTGGTGGTTTCAGGAAAGTAGCAACATTATAACCATTTGTGTGATTTGCTGACCCCCAAGAGCAGAGGTGTCCTCACCACTGTCTGCTGTATACTAGGACCTGCTTCATGTATACCATCTCCCAGGACCTGTGCTGCTCTGACCTCTGGGTTGTCTTGACCAATCGTTGAAACTGTGACCTCCCTCTGGGTCTCTTCTGGATATTTCAACTTTTCTGGAGACTTCTGGAGTTGTTTTGAGCTGCCACCCAGCAGCTTTGATTGTGTACCACTCCAGGTATGAACAGCTCTGTAGACACAACACAGTCACTTCTTCTGGGGCTACTCCACTCCACACTCTGAGATTCAGCTCTGTTTTTAGGCATTTCTTTGTACTGTTTGACACCTGGTTGATCTCTGCCTCACAGCGTTTCTGATCACCATGTTATCTTGCAATTTGTTGTCACTCTTTGCTGCTCTCTCAAAACCTGGTTGCATTTGCCTTTAGCGATATCACTCGATATCACCTATGACTGTATATTGAGTAGCAGCACCGTGGCTTTATGTACAATCTGACCAGCAGGTTCTTGGTCACCAATATGTAGATTTCTCCGCAGTGCTGTCATTGTTTTCAACTTTTTTACAACGGCTGGAGTTGTGCTTTGACTCCATGTGTTAATCATTAATGCTGTACTTCGACTGTAACACATGTGGCACACACAAACAGTTTGCTTGGACCACTGCAAACTCTCTGGAAGATCACTGTTGATCTTTGGGTTACTTATACTCTAACTCGTCCCAAGTTGTAGTGTCTTCCCCCAACCTGGGTACCCACCTATGACTTTGCCACACATGGAGCTTAGTTTTACATGCCTTTATTCCCTTGCGTGTATCTGCAAACTCAACATTCTAAACAAGATTTCAATGCATTTTGCTCTAACACTTACGTCACAATTCTACAACGCCCCTTAGGAGCCAAAAGGGTTTCATCATTTCTAACTCGCAAGCCACTACACTAATAATACAACTAAAATTAAAATTACAATTTTAAATTTAAAATATTATATAACAATGAAACAATTTCATCATGAATAAGCAATTAAAAATTTAATTTACAAAAAAATGAATTTCCATTAAATTAAAAATATTTTTAATTTAAATATCAGCCTAACGTATCCCCTTACAAACCCAACAATCAACTACGACTCTAAAAAATACTAAATAACGTTAAAAAACATATTAGTTAATCATGCAAAATTACTAACTATATTTTATAAAAGTTTTAAAAAGTATACCAACAATACTAACACCTAAAATATTATTTTAACTGAAAACACAATGAATATTTAAAAATTATGTTTTTACATCTATAATATTTTTTAAAAAGATTAAAAACAAAAATATTTTAGAAAACAATATTTTTTCCTAAAAAAGGGTTATTCTAGAAAAGAATATTCTATATTATGATATTTTTGTATCACATTATTTTTTTCTAACATTTATGTTTTTCCCAACACCGACTACAAAGGCTGTATGCTCCACCACAAGACTCTCTCTAGCTCTTTATCTCACTCTACCAGGGTTTTTTTTATCCCAGCTTTTTCCACTTATCAATACTTTTCTTTTATTCTTTTTCTTTACCCTTTTTGTCTTTTTCTCTGTCATGTTCTGGGTCAAACTTTGATGAGGAAAATGAGTGCTGGTGGGCCACACACTGACTTACTTGCTCAAATTAAGCAATGAATTTGAACCACAAATGTTTGTCCAATTGCTATTAAAACATTTGCCCCATCAGCCCCCAAAGGGGTATACAGTCTCCAGACCCGCCCAATTTACATAGCAATATTTTAAAGCAATGTTGTAACATTAACCTATGCTTCTTCACAGGTATTTTTTTGAGTGATGTGATGTTTCTTCCCATGTTGTATCACCTTCTCTGTTTGGTCAAGTTTTTCTCTGCACCCCACTTGAATCTTGTATTTCTTTGAGACCCTGTTGTGCTGTTTGCAGGTGATGATCTGCCAGTCATTTACCTTGGTGAAGAACTCCCAACCTGGTTTGGACCCAGCAATTCCAAGGAGTATATCTCCAATATTTGGTATGTTTCAGAGAGGGATTTAGTTGACCACCGCTTGTCTTTCCACTTGAAAAACATTTGTAACAGGTGCACCCATCTGTACGGAGATTGTACATTCAGGAATAAATTCACCTTTCTGATGTTCCATCTATTTTGGAGCATAAAGAGGGAGAGATCCTGGAAGATCTAATTTGCCATAAAAATGTACGCGAAGGAATGATTGCATGATATACTTTGCATAATCTCATCTTTGTCTTCATATTTATGTGGACATGCCAAGATGTCTGAGGAAGTTCATCTAGATTGTCCCAGAGTGGTTCTCTTAACTCTGGAGCTAGCTAGACAGAGTGTTTCCAAAGCTGGTCACAAGATGGAACAAGATCATGTAGGACCCCAGGAAGAGTCCTCTGTCCTAAGCCTGATCAGAGACAGACAGACACAGTTGGGTTTGCCTTAGGCATGCCTTCGAAGCCACAAAATCCCACTGAATGGAGGGAAAAGTCTTCTTCCAATGTTCTTTTTTATTTTTCAAAGTTTCTCTGCTCAGAGGATTTGAGCATTTGAATTCATGAATAATCCAACTATCAAAGACAACAAATGTCCCTATATGGTTAACTGTTCAAAGCCCACTGGACACCATTTTGTAATGCAAATAGCTCACTAACAATAGAATGGATATACACCCAGCCATGCAAACACACTATTAAAGTTCATGCCACATTTGGCGCAGCTCCTTTCAGCTGTTTTTGTATTACCTATGAACAACCTTTTTGTACGAGTTACAATGGCAAATTCAGTTTTTGTTCCACCCACTTCTAACTTTACCGCAAATGGAGCTGTATGAAACTTTACATGCTTTAACCCCTTCGCCGCGGCAGGAATTCTGCCGCGGCGCTGGGGGGGTTTGGGGGCAGTTGCGGTGCCGCTGTGCTCGTGACGGAACCACTCCGTCACGAGTCACGGGTGAGCTGTGCTCATGACGGAGTGGTTCCGTCACGTCTCCGCCCACTGCGCTAATCGCCCGCACAGGCGGGGAATTAGCGCCGCGTGGGTGGAGTGGCCACCAACGGCCGCAGCATGACGGAACCACTCCGTCATGAGCACAGCGCACCCGTGGCTCATGACGGAATGGTTCCGTCATGAGCACGGAAAGGGTTAATTTGATTATTTTGTCAGATGCTCCAAGAGATTGCTAAATTTCATGCATAATTATGAAACAGTGCCAAAATTCAAAGCAAATCAAAAAGTAATTTTTAAAGGAATTTGAGGTTTAACAACAGCATCGCTATCACTGTCACATTAAAATAGTGGATATTTAACAGGTAGCCATGTAATATTTCCCTATATTGCAGTTTGTGTCATCATAAATCATGAGGTTGAAGGGTATTTTTCTGAAATTTTATATTCTTAAGTACATAATCAGGTATGTTTCTCTGTTTTTTTCTATGAACATTTAATGGTATAGTCATCTATTTTACTTATTGCTTTCTAAAATCATTTTTTTTAAAGCTGATGGTCCCAAAATAATAATGTTATATGAAAATAATACATACCAGGCAACATGTGATTTAGTTCTCTACTGCCATCTTAGTGGTCTGCTGACATTTACCTGATGTCACTTGAACATGTCACATGTTACTACTTCAGTCTGTCACACACCTGCTAAATCATCCATTCAGACAGTCATACACCCACTCATTCCCCCGTTATATTTAGTTCAGATAACTATAACTCGCGCGCCCGCAATCCACTGCTCATGACGTCACATATTACATCACTCATGACATGGTCAGTGGCATCACTCATGACATCACTGATGACATCATCCTTGTGATAGAGTGGCGGTCGCGCGAGTTATAGTTATCTGAACTAACTATAACGGGGGAATTTCATTGGTTTTTTACGAGTGAAATGTCCACCTAATTATAACCTGTGTGAAACCTATGGTTTTTTAAGTGAATTTGCAAGGTTTTTTAAATTCTAATTCCTAACTATAACGTGTGTGAAACCTATACGGTTTTTTAAATGCTAAGTTATGTGTTTATTAATATATATATGTTTTGAAAGGTTTTTCACCGTGCGCGCGCGCGCGGTGCGCTTCGCAGACCGTGCGCGCGATTTGGGCGCACCGTGCGCATCGCACACCGTTCGCGCGCTTTGGGCGCACCGTGTGCAGCGCGCTCTGTGCACCGTGCGCGCGGCGTGCACGCACCCCGCGATTTTGATAAAAAAAAATGTTTATTTCACCCATAGGGGTCCTTCTGTGACCCCCTGATAAAGGCTAGGGGGTCAGGAACTCTCTTCCCTGCCCCCTTTTCACGTTTTCCACCTTTTTTCCCCCTTTCCTTTTCAGTGGGAGAGACAAAATGGCGGCCGACACTTACTGATTTTGACCGATTCGAATGTTGACTGACATCTAACAACCAATCAGAATTTCGCACGGTGCGCGCGTATAGATATTTATATGCTTTTAAATGCTATTTTCTCAGGAAAAACTGAACAGATTGACACCAGACCTGCAAAAGGCACTTCCCTGACCTGAGGACTACCTCTCTGCCAAATTTCAAGTAATTCTGTTCAGCCGTTCGGGCTGTACCTTCGACTAAAGGTCCTATGGAAAAATGCATGGGGAAAACGAGTTTTGGAACCCCCCTTTTTTCTCGGCCCCCGCTTGACGAATCACCCCGAGACTTTCAGGGTAGGAGCTGAGCGGAGCGCCCCATTAGTTTTGAAAATTTCACGAAGATTCGTCAACCGGCGCCAAAGTTATTCAAAATACAATTTTGAGATTTCCTATGGAAACACTGTCCTAACTATAACTATCTACTGGCGACCGCCAGTAGATAATATATGTATATATATATATATATATATATATATATATATATATATATATATATATATATATCCTGGAAAAAGCATTAAATACAAAAGAAAACACAGTTATCAATTTAACTGATACCATATTGACGACAACCGAAATACAATTACTATCACTAGGCCTTTCCTTTTGTCCCAAAAACCGTTTTTCCTACAATCTCTCTAGGATTGACGTGTTCAAGTTTATAAGGAAAATCAAACTAATTAAATATTTTCAACTTAACACATCAGCTGCTAAGAATCCAGCCAATACTACGAATGCCACCGACATTGGAGGTCCCTTACAAGTTAAAGACATTTCGAATTTACAACTAATGTTTGATTTGGCACAAGTGACTGAAGATGGGGATCCTTCTTCGGCCAGTCAATTCATATGTTCTAAAACGACGTCCCCCAGCCCTTTTCGTCCCACCTCTACCTTTCTTCCACTGATGCCAAAAGATGCAGTGGATGTTTTTAGTGATCGTGTTATTACAGAACTAAAGACTTTAAATAGAACAGTTCCTTTTGCTTCACGACAGAGGGATTATTGCAACAAACAATATCACACCTTAATGTCCAAACTACAGAATAATCCTAATCTTATTATCAGAAAATCAGACAAAGGGGGCAATACAGTACTGTGGTCTCGGAAAGATTATCTGACAGAAGCTGCCCGTCACCTATCTGATGTTTCTTGCTATAGACAAACAACGAAATTTGAAATGAGATCTGCGGAGGAAAAAACACGTAAAAAAATCTACCTTTGGAAAAGAGACGGATTGTTAACTAAAGATGAAATGAATTTTCTCAATATTGAACATCCGGTTACTCCTATTTTATATTTTTTACCGAAGGTTCACAAAAAAGTAACTCCAGTACCTGGGCGTCCCATTATTTCTGCCCAAAATAGCATGAATGAGAATCTGTCGAAGTATGTTGATTTTTTCCTACAGCCACATATGACTTCACTGCCATCCTATATCAGGGACACGACTGATTTCTTGAATAAGATTAAAGATATTACATGGTGTTCCAACTACCTACTGATAGTTATGGATATTGAATCCCTCTATACAAGTATCAAGCATTGTCATGGCATGATTGCTACTAAATATTTTCTAGACAACAGGGATATCAATATGAAGGACCACAACAAAATGATTTTGGAGATGATTGAACTCTGTTTATCTACCAATTTTTTTCTATTTGAGAATGTGATATACCATCAAGTGCGTGGTGTGGCGATGGGGGCATGTTTCTCCCCCAGCTACTCATGTTTACATGTGGGTTGGTGGGAGGAGCATGTCCTCAGGACCACCCACCAGCACTGGTGGAGCCATGTGGTTCATTATTGGAGGTATATCGATGATATATTCTTAATTTGGAATGGTTCAAAAGAAGATGCCAGTAGTTTTGTTGATGATATTAATGTGAATGATCTGAATCTTAGGTTTACTGCTTCCATTGATGTTTCTTCTGTCGAGTTTCTTGATGTTCTGGTTTATGTAGACAACAACATACTCTGTACCAAATTACATAGGAAGACAACTGCAGGAAATTCGATTTTACATGCTGAAAGTGCACATCCACGTCATCTTATTAACAGTATACCGTATGGCGAATTTATCCGCATACGACGTATCTGTAGTCATGATACTGTCTCTATTGAATGTCAGATGGCAGCTTTTTATAGGTTCCTGGACAGGGGCTATAAAGAACCTCTCCTCACACGTGCCCTTAATAAAGCTAATTCGGTGCCCAGGGTTACTCTTTTACAACCTAGCATTAATAAGATCAC
This sequence comes from Triturus cristatus, assembly GCF_964204655.1. Taxonomy (NCBI): domain Eukaryota; kingdom Metazoa; phylum Chordata; class Amphibia; order Caudata; family Salamandridae; genus Triturus; species Triturus cristatus. The sequence goes on along the minus strand of NC_140589.1, from coordinate 1,455,696,218 downwards.
TGAATCAGATCTTCAGTCTATTCGTCTTATTACCACGTTCAGCTCTCAAGAAAAAGCCATTCGTAAAATTATTTATTCTGAATGGCCTATTGTCTTAACAGACAATATTTTGGGTCCTATCCTCCCGAGTTTACCTTCTATTACTTTTAGGAAGGCGCCCTCTATGAGAGATGCTTTAGTGAGAACCATGCCTCCAGCTAATATCAGAGGCACTTGGTTTAACAAAAGTGGTTTTTTTAAGTGTAATTCCTGTCGGGCGTGTACATTTGCCACCAACAGTACACACTATAGAACAGCCTTTAATTGTAAAGAGATAGCCATTCAGGGACATTTGACGTGCCGCACTGATTATGCAATTTACAAACTCAAATGCACCTGCAACCTTGAATATATAGGAAGCACAAAACTTCCTGTGCATAAACGAATCCTGCAACATATTAGGGCGATAGTAAACTCAGACCACAATTATCCCGTGGCAAGACATTTTAAGTCCATCCATGACAATAAATTAAAAGATCTGGAATACACTGTCATAGGAGCAGTTGCCAACCCCGGACGAGGTGGCAACCGTGATAAATTACTTAGACAGCGTGAATCGCATTTTATTCTAGCCTTAGATACAAGAGCTCCTAATGGTTTGAATATTAATGAGGATCTTCACAATTTTTTATGAGTGGTTTTGAGAGTTACTGTCGCTACTTGCTTTGTCTATCTTAACTCTATTGCTGTAATGGTTTTTTAAACTTTTTTATGTCTTTTAGGCATTTTATGAATAGTTTTTAATTTTCAGACTGCCTGTTTCTTTGAGATTCTCTATTTTCCCTGGGCTCTTGATTTGTTTAATGAGATGAATTTTTTATATGGCTTTTTTAGTATATTTATGAAATTTTGCTTCTCCTTTGACTAGTTTTATTCATATATGCTGCTAATTTTGACTTATGTCTTGTGCTGTACACATTGAGTTTTCTAACAAATTTCTTGGGCCTTCAGTCATTGGACACTTGTCCATGTACATAAATGTGACAGTTCGTTTTTTATACTAAGGGCCCATTAAGGTTGCCTTTTTAGGTGGATTATATGCACTATGCACTTATTTTAAAACCACCTTGTATGGCACCTCCTTTTTGTGTTGTGTGTATATATATTTTATATATTTCATGTATTTATATATTTATACAATCTTTGTCAATTACTGTCTATTTTATCATATTATTGTTTATTGAGCCCTGTTGTTACAGTTTGCGTATTTTGCACATTACATTGATTGCATTGCCGATCATGCCTAAAGGGAACAGATTGTGTGTCAGGATCTATTTGGCAGTCTGTCTTCTATTTTCTTCCTGGTGATGTTCAGTGTCGCTCTATTTATGAGCTCATTTCACGGAGACGCATCATGTGATCAAGCTCCCTGCGTGGAGCGAAACGCGTCATGGAGGACACTGGTCCGTTAATTTTTGCATTTTAAATTGGGTATTAAACTATTTGCTTCACCCGCCCTGGCTTGTGGGACTGTTTAATTTTTGATTTGGAGGCGAGAGGTCCGTGCCTGTATTTCCGCCGAGTGGGAAGGAGAGCGGAAAGGACTATTTCTATTTATATATATATATATATATATATATATATATATATATATATATATATATATATATATATATATATATATATATATATATATAAGCACGAGAGAAGGAAAAGGAGAAACGCCAAACGCAAAGAAAGACGCAGAGCAAGGCGCAAGCGAATCAATGCGTCCCCAATACAACAAGAAACCAGCAAGAAAGAACTGGAGGCAAAAGTAGACCATCAAACTCCCAATGAAAGATCAGTCATCAACCTCTCAGACATCAACCTAAGTGAAGCTGATCAACAACTACTCTCCTTAGGACTATCATTCTGTCCGGAATCCAACTTCCAGTATGTACAAACCAGAGTTGATGTCTACAAGTTCATACGCAAATTAAAATTGATAAAATTTCATAAATTACAAAAAAATAAAAACTGTCTTCCAACGACAAATTCAGCAACAAACGAACCACCACAAGGATTAGTGGTAGCTGATACCGCGCTATTATGTGACATGCAAGCTCTCGAAGCAAACAATTCCCCTACTTTAGATTCACAAAATATCAATCTAATTTTTGAGCAGCAAGCCATTTCCACTAATGCCACCATCAACTCGGGACTTAAACCAAAATAAACGTTTGTCCCTATTCTACCACGCGACTCTATTGATGCCTTCCATGAAGTAGTACAGAATGAGATTAAAAAACTCAATCACAAAGTCCAAAAAAATTTAAATCATCAGCAAGCACGCCAGTATCAGTACCACCAATTGATTTACAAACTGCAAAAGAATGACTCCCTTGTTATAAGAAATTCTGACAAGGGTGGCAATGTTGTTCTCTGGCCAAAGAAACTATATTTGGAAGAAGCGTTGAAACAACTGAGTGATAGAACATGCTACAAATTGAGCAACAAACCAACCTTAGTGGCAGCACAAAATGAGCTCTTCAAATGGCTTCTAGCATGGAAAAGTGCAGGCTTAATAAATGTGGATGAGTATAAGTTCATGAAAAAAGACTACCCTGTAACGCCCGTGATATACTTCATTCCTAAAATTCATAAAGATATCAAACAACCTCCGGGCAGACCTATCATTTCGGCCAAGCAAAGTCTGTTGGAAAACATCTCCATCTACATAGACTCATTTCTACAGGATCATGTCAGAGCTCTACCTTCCTTCATAAAAGACACTACTGACTTTTTAACAAAAATCCATGAACTACAATGGTGCAAAGATTATCTATTAATAACTATAGATGTGTCTAGTCTGTATACTAGCATACACCATAAGGATGGCTTACGAGCTTTAAAACATTTCCTGGATAGGCGACAAATTCAGTTCCTCAACCATAACAAAATGTTATTAACTTTGACCAAATTTTGCCTTAACAATAACTACTTCCTCTTCCAGAACCAAATCTACCAGCAAATTCAAGGTGTGGCTAAGGGGGCAAGCTTTTCACCAAGCTATGCTTGCCTCCATATGGGCTGGTGGGAGGAGGAAGTAGTACATGCTCAATACCAGGACACAATTGACAAACATATAATTAAATGGGTCAGATATATAGATGATCTTTTTTTAGTTTGGAATGGTAACAGGGAAAGTGCAATATCTTTCATTAGCTCGCTTAATGATAATGATATTAACTTACAGCTCACATACAATATCAGCAATAACTCGGTTTATTTTCTTGATGTGGAGGTGTTTATTCATAATGACAAACTAGAAACCAGGTTGCATCGCAAACCAACTGCGGGAAACACTATTCTCCACGCTTCTAGTTTTCACCCAAAACACACCATACATAACATTCCGTATGGAGAAATGCTAAGACTACGCAGGATATGCAGTAGGGATCATGATCTGGCGCTAGCACAAGAGGAATGCAAAAGTCGCTTTTTAGCGAGGGGGTACCCTATGCACACAATCTCTGCTGCAATAAATAAAACAAGTCAAATTCGCAGAGATGAGTTACTTTTCCCCATTGCCAGAATGGAATCACACGTGATCCCTAGCCAGAAAACAGAAGAGCTGCTTAATCCTAGGTTAATAATGACCTATAACAAACAAAGGGATATAATCAGTCGCGTCATAAGAAAAAATTGGCATATTGTACGCACTGATCCCATAATTGGGGAATATCTCTTAGCCAATCCAGTCATTACCTATAGGAAGGCGCCATCATCTAATGACTACTTAGTGAAAAGTAGTCCAGAAATCTCGGCCAATAAAAATTGGCTATTAAGTTCTAGAGGTTTTAAGAAATGTTTTTCATGCAAAGCCTGCAAATTGGGTTTGAACAAAAATTCTTTTATAACCCCATTCAAATTGGCCCCGTCTACAATCTCGAAATCTCTAACCTGCAAATCAGAGTATGCAATCTATGTGTTGGAATGCGCTTGTGGACTGAAATACATTGGCAGCACCAAGCTGCAAGTCCATAAGCGCATTCTCCAACACACGAGAGCTGTAACTAACGCAGATCCCAGCTACCCTGTGGCCCGACACATTAAGGAAGTCCACAACAACTCAATACATGATCTTAAATATTATGTTGTGGACGCGGTACCATCACTTAGGAGAGGGGGTAACAGGGAGGCCCAACTGAGGAAACTGGAAACCAAATATATTTTGGAGTTTGACAGTAAGTCTCCGAATGGTCTTAATACGACCGAAGACTTACATACCTGGCTCTAAATTCTATAAAAAGATCTTTAACTTGTATAATATAGTTTCTGAGACTAAGTTTACTGATACTGATATAAGTATTCGGCTCCTAGTATTTTCTAAGTAGCCTTGTACAGTATCCTAGGATAAAAAATCGTGGGATCCTCCCTTAATTTAACAGACCCCCTTCTACCTGCAATTTTAATAAATGAAATTTAAAAAAATGATTTTTTAGACCTTTTCCTTCTTTTGGCTAAAAGAGGATTGTCTTTGTAAACACTGGATTTCAATTGGTTTATTTTTATTTTTAATGTATTTTAGCACTATTTGCACTTTATTCCTGGTTTTTGCACATATTCTCAGCAGTTTACATCCTTAGACCCACCCCAACAATTCATCTATCTTCAATTGTTAGTAAAGAAATGTCTTTTTCTAAGGAAGGGATCAATTTTACATCTTATAATGTGGTTTTAAATAGTTTTGAGTGTTTTCATTTAGAATGATTTTAACACGTATTCGAATGTATACCCTCCTACTTATTTGTTTCCCCGAAAAAACAATTGTCATGCCCCAGGGTTACATTATTTATACAGCACATATCACTGTATCATTTTACTGTTTTAAGTGTATTTATACAAGAAGTGACTTTATTTATTGTAACACAGCGATATTAGCTTTAGTCATTCTTCGGCACCATGCCGTGAGTTTAAACACACAGGAGAGAAATGTACAGCCTGGTTTTAATGCTTGTTGTATAAATCATGCACAGCATCCAACTATATTGGTCTAAAGGAACATAGGTATGTACGGATTAATGCTTAAAACCATGCATGATCTATTTTGTAACCCTGAGTCTCAAGGCATTATGTCAACAATAATGATCGGTTGGTAATGGGGACGCATAGTCTGTCTTCATGGTCTATGATTGCACGAGCACTTTATAAAAAGGAAAAAAACTAATGACATGTCCTGTGATCAAGGGCATTAGAGCCCGAAACGCGTCATGGCGGCATTCACTGCAAGAAAATAAAAAAGAAATAGCACTAATTGGTGTCCGTTTCCTACTTCAGAAGCCTCGAGTATTGGGATACTTCTGCAAAAAGTTTGGATTCTTATGCATATATATTTATATATATATATATATATATAAAACATATTTAAACTTTACAGAAACACAGTCACTGGATGATGTCATCAGTGAAGTCATCAGTGATGTCATTTGAGATGTCATCAGTGATGTCTTCCATGATGTCACTGACCCTGTCATGAGTGATGTAATTTGTGATGTCATCAGCAGTGCATTGCGGGGCCGTGAGTTATACTTAGCTCAACTAATTATAACGGTCAAATATCTCTGGTTTTTTTATGAGTGAAAAGTCTAACTAACGATAGCGTCCCTGAAACCTATAGTTTTTTCAGTGAATTTCTAAGGTTTTGTAAATGCTAATTTCTAACTATAATGTCCATGAAATCTATGGTTTTTCAGTGAATTTCAAAGGTTTTTTAAATGCTAATTTCTAACTATAACGTCCCTGAAACCTATGTTTTTTTCAGTAAATTTCAAAGGTTTTTTAAATGCTAATTTCTAACTATGCCTACAGAGGTAGGACATGTGCAGAAAGAGGAAGAAAGGCGCAGAAAGAAGCAAGAGAAATACAGAAAGAGGCAACTGAAGTCCAGAAAGATGAAGAAAAGTGCGGAAAGAAGCAAGAGATATGCAGAAAGAACCAACAGAGGTGCAGAAAGAGGCCTTGATGCAAAGTCATCCTGTGCCCCCAACTTTTTGCTGACTGGTACTGGTGATAACTGACTCTGACTAACCAGGCCCGGAGCCAGTGCTATGCTGAAAGACACTTAGAATACAGTGAAAACACCTACATACACTAGGGTACTCGATGAGATGGAATACCCCTGTGATTCTCATGACCTCCACTGTAATGCTCTAGTACATAATAGGGCAGGGGGATTAAAACTACCTCTAACTCAGCGATGCATAAAGAGACAAGAGCAGTGCAGAAAGAACCAACAGAGGTGCTGAAAGAGGCGCAAAGGGACCAGAAAGAGAAAGTGAAGTACAGAAAGAAGCAAGAGAGGTGAACAAAGAGGCAAGAGAAGTACAGAAAGAGGCAGGAGGGGTGCAGATAGAAGGAGGAGAAGTTCATAAAGAGGCAAGAGAATTGCTGAAAGAAGCAATAGAGCTGTAGAAAGAAGCAGGAGAAGTGCAGAAGGGGGCAAGTGAGGCACAGAAAGAAGCTAAAGCAGCGCAGAAAGAACCAACAGAGGAGCAAAAAGAGGCAAGAGGGAGTGCAGAAAAATGTAGGAGAGGTGCACAAAGAGGCAGGAGAGGTACAAAAAGAGGCCAGAGGGGTGCAGAAAGAAAAGTGCAGAACGAAGCAACAGAGGTACTGAAAGAGGCAAGAGAGGTACAGAAACAGGCAGGAAAGGTGCAGAAAGAGGGAACAGGGGTACAAAAAGAGGCAAGAGGGGTACAGAAAGAGAAAAGAGGGGTACAGAAAGATGCAAGAGGGGTGCAGAAAGAAGCAAGAGCAGTACAGAATGAGCCAACAGTGGTGCAAAAAGGCAAGAGGGGTACAAAAAGAGGTAGGAGAGGTGCACAAAGAGACAAGAGGGATACAGAAAGAGGTAGGAGGGCTGCAAAAAGAAGGAAGAGAAGTGCATAAAGAGGCAAGAGAATTGCTAAACGAAGCAACATAGGTGTAGAAAGAAGCAAGAGAAGTGCAGAAAGAGGCAAGTGAGATGCAGAAACAGGCAAGAAAGGTACAGAAAGAGGACAGGCGAGTGCAGTAAGATACAACAGGGGTACAGAAAGAAGCCATAAAGGTGCAGAAAGAAACATGGAAAGTGCAGAATGAAGCAACAGTGGTGCAGAAAGAGGCAAGAGAAGTGCAGAAAGAAGCAACAGAGGTGCAGAAGGAGGCAAGAGAACTGCAGACAGAGGTAAGATAGTTGCAGAAACAGGCAAAAGAGGTACAAAAAGAAGGTACAGAGGTGCAGACAGGGGCAAGAGAGGTGCAGAAACATGTAAAAGGGGTGCAGAAAGAGGCAAGAGAGGTGCAGAAAGAATCAAGAGCAGTGCAAAAGAACCAACAGAGGTGCAAAAAGAGGCAAGTGAGGTGCAGAAGGAGGCAAAAACACTGCAGAAAGAGGCAAGAGAAACAGGCAAAAGGGATGCAGAAAGAGGGAACAGGTAGGCAGACTGAGACAAGAGAGGTGCAGAAAGAGGGAAGAGGGGTGCAGAAAAAGTCAGGAGGGATGCAGAAATTTGGAACAGAGGTGCAGGAAGAAGCCAGAGTAGTGCAGAAAGAACCAACAGTGGTGCAGAAAGAGGCAAGAGGGGTACAGAAAGAGGCAAATGAAGTGCAAACAAAGAAAGAGGCAAGAGGGGTGCATTGAGGGGTAGGAGAGGTACACAAAGGGGCAAGAGGGGTACATAAAGAGGCAAGAGGGGTACAGAAAGAGGAAGAGAACTGCAGAAAGAAACAACAGACGTGCAGAAAGAGGCAAGTGAGGTGCAGAAAGAAGCAAGATAAGCGCAGAAAGAATCAACAGAAGTACAAAAGTAGGGAAGAGGGGTGGAGAAAGAGGTAAGATGGGTACAGAAAGAAGCAAGACAGAAGCATAAAGAAAGAAAAGAAGTGCAGAAAGAAGGAACAGAGGTGCAGAAAGAGGCAAAAAGGGTACAGAAAGACATAAGAGGGGTACAGAAAAAGGCAAGAGATGTGCAGAAAGTAGAAGAGATTTGCAGAAAGAGGCAAGAGAGGTGCAGAAAAAGAAAGAAATGTTCAGAAAGAAGCAACAGAAATGCAGAAAGAGGCAAGAAAGGCGCAAAAGGAAGGAAGTGTGGGTTGCACACCATTAGTACCAATTTAACACCCACATTTAGCAATAAATCACAGGTGAACAATCTAGGTTTGCAAAGGGCCTTCCACTAGGGGTGGGCGGAATTTGCGAAATTCACTTTCGCAAATTATCGCAAAAAGTGTTAAAAATCTCTGCAAACACGCGGAAATATCGCGAAGATGCGGAAGTTTTTTTCCCGCATGTTCGCGGTATTTTCTGCGTGGTCGCGGCTCGCCAACTTACCCATGCGGTTGCTCACGGGCGCGGCCATCTTGTTTTCACTTGTCTCACGGTGCATGATCGTGAGAAGGAAGATGTGATCGCGCGACGAATGACATTACTGCGGGCACGAACTGTCCGGAGACAGCGCAAATTGCTACCAACAATCCAACATCTCGCGGAGAACGCGACCGGATGGGAAAACTTGTCGGCGAACGCGGGGATTCAGGTAAGGCGATCGTGCGCACTCGAGAATGTATTATTTTACAGCGCGAGCAAGCAAAAAATTTCCGGTAAAATGCGGATTGCGGAAATTTTGACATTTTCGCGCTCTCCGCAGAACGCGAAAATGTCACATTATCGCAATTTCCGCGAGCGGAACGGAATTTTAGCCCAGGCCTACCTACCACTACGCTGTAACACTTGTCGCTGCATTTTTGGTAACATTTGAGCCGTATGAGTTAGAAACAAGGCTTTTTTTGTTCAATCTGCAGATTAGGGAGCAGATGATAAATTATGTGGCTAATGCAGAAAATGCATAATTGTGCGAATATCGGTGCAGCCAAACAGTCGCATAATTCTAGTGACCCTGCTCATACCTCTGACTAGGTCCACAAGTGCTCCTCAGTGATTCCTTCTTTTTTTGTCTCACTGACTTCATAGTTGAGCTTCTATGGAAACGAGGAAGACTAAACCTGAGGTTACCACTCCACAACAAAGACTACCATACCACATAATTACTCTCCATAACACATAATCCCACTCTACATAATTCCTATACACTAAACACCACATCATTTCTATCCACATCATTTCACTGCACAACATACCACATAATTCCACTACACACGTTTATCCACTCCGCTACAAAAAACATTAATAAAAAACTTTTACATTTAGAACGCCAATAGCTCTAACTCTTGCAAATGTGAAACCTATTACATTGCAAACACTTCTTTAACTAGTAGTCGCATTTGCAGATTGGTGGAAAAAGTATGCTGGGCCTCCGACCAGTGCTCAGGAATTCTGCTGTGGTGGACTTACAGGAGGTACCAGAAGGGCTTCTTGGCCCCCAAAGTCCCTCAGGAGTAAATAGGACTTCATCCCCAGCCAATAGTCTGCCAGGAGGCAGGTTTTCAGAGTGGTGGGGAAAAGGGGGAATGGCCTTCCGAATACGTCTTAACAATCCCACTGTGTGGGACTTACAGGAGGTAACAAGAGGGGTGGTTGGCCCCCAAGGACATCCTTGGGTGCTAACTACCCCTCCTATTACCTCCAGTAAGTCCCACACAGCAGGATTGGTAAGTTCTCATAGCAGGCCACGCCCCCTTTGCCCATCACTCTGCAAACGTGCTCCCTGGCATGCTTTTGGATGGGAATTGAAGTCCCCTTCGCTGCTGGGGGTGCTTTAGGGGCCAACTAGCCTACCTCTTACCTCCAGTAAGCCGCACACAGTGGGATTGCTGAGAGGTGGACACAGGCCACACCCCTTTCTCCACCACTCTGCATATGCACCTCCTGGCATGCTCTTGGTAGGGGGATGAAGTCCCCTTTCGACCTGAGTATCCGTGGGGCCAACTAACCCTCCTGTTACCTTCAGTAAGCCCCATACAGCTAGATTGCTGAGAGTGCTCGAAGGCTACTCCCTCTTTTTACACAACTCTGCAAACGCAGCTGCTGGCACACTGCTGCTCGGGGGGTGAAGTCCACATTAGTCCTGAGGTCCTCAGGACACAAGAGGACCTCATTGCCCCACTAGCAATGCGCCAAGAGGCGCGTTTGCTGAGTGGTGTAAAAAGGGGCATGGCAATCCCACTGTTTTGGGCTTATTGGAGGTACCTGGTCGGCTAGCTGGCCCCTAAGGACCAATAGGAATTTAGGGGACTTCCTCCCCAACCCAAAATGCTCCAGGAGGCGCGTTTGCAGAGTGGTGCATGTAGGGGGCGGGACCTCCAGTGAGATGCTGACTGCATTTTTTTCCCTTTGTTAGAAGGGGGACTGTGTGCCTCCCTTCTCTTTACATTTCTTGGGCCCTGCGTACCACGTCCCCCAGGGCCGGAGCATTTTTTAATAAAAAAAATGGGAAGGGGCCGCATGGCTCCCATTCCCTGGGCCACTATTGGCTCCAATGACCCCATCCCCGGGACCTGGCCTTAATTTTTTACATTTTCATGGAAGGGGGACTGCGTGGCTCCCCTCCTGGGACACTTATGGCCCCGGGGACCTCATCACCGGTGCCTGGCCTCTTTTTTTAATTTTTTTTTTTATTTGTTAGGGGAGGGGGGGCCGCTTGGCACCCCTCCTAGTCCACTTCTGCTAACATGCAGCTCCACTTGCCCAAAAGCAATTCTGCTTTTCTTCATTGAAGCGAGAGCAGGTTTCCTGCTCTTGCTTCAACGAAGTAAAGCAGAGTGTGCTATGACAGGGTGGGAGCAGTTCTCCCACCCTGCCATAGTGAACAGCAATGTCCCGGGGTGGGCACCTCGGGACATTGCCGCAGCTGGCCCTGAGGGGTGGCAGTCCCCAGGGCCATCTAGGGCTCCTGGAGTGGGGCCGTGTGCCCCCCTCCCAACTCTTTAAATCCCTGGAGAGGTGGTGGTCCCTGGGGCCTGGGGGTCTGCAAGGGACCCCTGTATTTGAATAAGCAGTGCCCGGGAGAGGTGGTGGTCCACAGTGCAGTGTGGGGGGCTAGAGCCCCCCCACAAATTATTTTTCATTGCCCCAGGGACATGGTGGTCCCCGGGGCTTGGGGGGGCCCATGAGGCCCTCACCTTTTTTTGAAGAAATCCCCGGGAGGTGGTGGTACCCGGGGTTTTGGGGGCCTGCGAGGCCCCCTGCCAATATTTAAATTACACCCCAGGAAGGTGGTGGTCCTCAGGGCTGCGGGGGGGCTGCGTGCCCCCCGCACAATATGGATAAACTCCTGGGGAGGTGGTGGGCCCCAGGGCTGTGGGGACCCCACGGGCCCGCAATATATTTATACATTGTCCCCGGGACCTGGCCCACCCGGGGGCTGAAGAATAACGAAGCGTGGGAGCCCGAGCTTTGTTTTTTAAAAATTTTCTTGGACAGATTCGCGTACCCAGCGTGAATTTGACCGTTTTTTTTTTTTATGTTTTTGGGGCCCTGGGGCTCCTTGTGGGACCCCCTGAGGAGGCCTAGGGGGTCAGGGTGTTTCTACCCTGACCCCTTTTCTTCATTTTTAACTTTTTTATTCCTTTTTCTTGTGACTTGGTTACCGATGTGCCAGTTTTTTCTAAATATTTGGACAACTTGTGAAGACTTTGCATTGTAGCGGGTAGTCATTCATACAGGTTCTACCTTGGTACTTATGTTGATTGCATTGGATGTTTAGGAACCAGAAGTTCCAACCTAGTTATTTTTTCAGCTCTCTTCACTTTAAATGAATTCCCGCAAGTGCTCTCCTTTGTGTCGGGTGACACGTAATTCGTCTGCTGTTGTGGATTCATTTGTAAGCGGCTCACCAGCGCTGGAGACTTGCACCCAGGACACGTGGCGCGAAGGTGGTGACTTTTCTGTTTTGTGACATATATATATATATGAATACTTTCTGTACGCAACAAGAATCGCCACTAGTAGGCTCTCTCTCTCTCTCTCTCTCTCTCTCTATATATATATATATATATATATATATAATATTATAGTTAAGACCTTGTCCTTGTTTCTATTCAAAAAGTGTTTTTTCTTTTGCAAATATCTTTGGCACCGTTTAACAAATCTTCGTGAAATTTTCAAAACTAGTGACGCGCTCCGGTTAGCTCCTGTCTTGGAAGTTTCAGGGCGATTCATTAAGCAAAAGTCCCAAAACCCATTTTTTCCCATGTTAATTTCCATAGGAAAAATTGGAACAGGCTACAGTCCGAACTGCTGAACGGAATTACACCACATTTGGCAAAAAGGTACCTATTGGCTTAGAAAATGACCTTTTTTTAAATGGTCTAAATCCATTCAGTATTTCCTGAGAAATCAAAAAAAGAAAAGTTTTGATATCTGAGCACCGAGGAGGAGTCGCGATTCCTCCCGAGCATGAGCTTCATTCTAATTGGCTGCCAATGCTCCAAACCAGGAAGTATTGGCAGCCATCTTGTTACTCAGTAACTGAGTCACAAGAAATCAGTGAAAAAAGGTTAAAAACAAGAAGAGGGGGCAGGGCAGAAACCCCTGACCCCCTAGGCCTATCCCCAAAAAAGTTTTAAAAAAACAATTGGCAGAATTCTAGCTGGCTGCGCGAATCCCACCTAGAAAAAAAAGCAGTCTCCCGCACTTACTTATCTGTAAGTCCCCGGGTGGGCCAGGTCCCGGGGCAATGCCGAATTATATAGCGGGGGCCCGCAGGGGCCCCTGCAGGTCCAGGGCCCACCACCTCCCCAGGGCTATACTAATAATATGCTTGGGTACATGGCACCCTCGCAAGCCCGGGGCCTGCCACCTCCTCGGTGCTTGTTTTAATAAGATGCAGGGGGCCTCTCAGTCCCCCCCAAAGCCCCATGGACAGCTGCCTCCCCGGGGCTAACATTTCTATAAAAATATATGTTTGGGGGTCCTCACGGACCATCCCAAGCCCCAGGGACCACCACCTCCCTGGAGCTTTCTACAATTATTTCACAAGCCCTGGCGACCATCACCTCCCCGGGGCTTTAGAAACATTGGGAGGGGGCCGCGTGGCCCCCCTTCTGGAGCCCTTGAAGGCCCTGGGAACCACCACCCCCCAGGGCCAGCTCCTGCAATGTCCCAAGGTGCCCACCTGCTCTCGCTTCAACTAAGCCAAACAGATTGCTTTTGAGCAAGGGGAGCTGCATGTCAGCAGCTCCCCTTGCTCAAAAGCAATGCTGGCCTTTGCAGGAGGCGGGGAACCGACAGGACCATGGGGGCATTGGGGCTCCCCCCACAGTCCCCAACAGTGAGCCAGGCCACGGGGATGGGGGTTCCTAGGGCCAAAGGTGGCCTGGGAGGGGGGCCACATGGCCCCCTCCTGCAAATAAAAATAAATAAATAAAAAAGACACAAGCTGGCCCAAGGTCCACTATTGGTCCCCGGGGCCAATAGTGGCCTAGTGTAGGGAGGCAACATGGCCCCCCTTCCCAATGAATACATTTTAAAAAGAAAGCCATGCCACAGGGAGATGTCATCAGTGATGTCACTGAGCATGTCATGAATGATGTAATATGTGATGTCATCAGCAGTGCATTGTGGGGGTGCGATTTATAGTTAGCTGAACTAAATATAACAGCTGAATTTCTCTGCTTTTGTACTAGTGAAATGTCCAACTAACTATAACATCCCTGAAACCTATGTTTTTTCTGCGAATATATATATATATATATATATATACACACACACACACACACACACACACATACATGTCACAATGTAGTTATAGCATGTTTTCATCTGAAAAGCATTTTTTGACTTGTCTCTATCTTTGGGGCTGTTGTTTGACGAATCTTCGTGAATTTTTCAAAAAAAGGATGTCAATGATTCTTGTTGTGCATGGAAAGTTTTGAGGTGATCTGTCAAGCAGGGAATGAGAAAAAGAGGGGGCTAAAAGAAAGTGTGTTTCCCATGTTAATTCCCATAGGAGCTTTAGACACCCCTTCAGCCTGAACTGTTGGGCGGAATTACACCAGATTTGGCAGGAAAGTAGAGTTTGGCTCGCAGGTTATGCTTTTTGTCCTTTGGTTTAAATCCTTTTAGTAGTTACAGAGAAATTTGAGGAAATCCAAAATTGTATATCTACGATCGCGACTAATTCGCAACGATTATGTGAATAAACGTGAATGCGTGTGCCAGTAGGAATGCTGTGATTGACTGGCCGCCATTTTCTGTAATCGGAAAAGTCCCCAGGATGCAAAAAAACAACATAAGTGGTCTGATTGCATGTGCATTGACCCCATAAGAGGGTCCTCTTGCAATATTCGCAGATTCGCCATGACCATCAGTGCGGCCCCATGTAATGTGACGAATTTGTGAATATACGTCGCGTAGATTTTGTGACTATCACTGAATTAAAAAAAAAAAAATACACACCCACCCTTAGTTTCACTTAGGCATTCACACACACAGTCAGCTATATACTCAGAGATGAATGTGCCCACTGACAGACCCAGTCATAGACTCATAAACCCACTCACAGACCCAAGCAAAGACTGATACATCCACTCACAGATGCACTCTGACACTCATGCATTCACTCGGAGACCCACTCCTATTCCCATACAGAAACTCATGCACTCACTCACAGATGCATTGATATTCTGATGCAATCACTCACAGACTTACTCAGACATTCATACACCCACTCAAAGACCTACTGAGAGACTTATACGTCTACTCACAGATCCTGTCAGAGACTCAGACAACCGCTCACAGACCCACTGAGACACTGACACACCCACTCACAGGCTCACTCAGAGACTCATATACTGAGTCACACACCCACTTAGAGATGGACGTGCCCACTGAAAGACCAACTCAGAAACTAACGCACCTACTCACAGACATAGTGATACACTCACACCCACACTCATAGTCTAACTCAGAAACATATGCGGACATTCAAAGACTCACTCAGAGACTCACACACCCACCCACAGACCCACACTGACTTTCATGCACAGCACTCACAGACTCACTCAGAGACTTATACTCCTACTTACAGACTCAATCAGAGACTTATGGGCCCACAGACAGACCCACTCAAAACTCATACACCCACTCATAGAGCCACTGAGACACTCGTGCGTCCACTCCCAGACCCTGTCAGAGACTGAGATGCCGGCTCACAGACCCACTAAGACACTGATGTACCCACTCACTTGCCCACTCAGAGACTTATGCACCCACTCACAAACCCACTCAGAGATGGATTCATCCATGTCATGCATGATGTAATATGTGAGATCATAAGCAGTGAATTAAAGGGGTGTAAGTAGTAGTCAGCTCAGGTAACTATAACAGGTGAATTGAATTTCTATGGTTTTCTGTGAGTGAAATCTGAGCCTAACTATAACATCCCTGTAACATTTCTTTTTTTCAGCGAAGTGATATATATTTGCTGAAAAAAAACAAAGATTATAGGGATGTTATAGTTAGGAAATATAATTTTAACAAACTTAGAAATTCACTGAAGAAATCAAAGGTTACAGGGACGTTATAGTTAGGCTCAGATTTCACTTGTACAAAACCATAGAAATGTAGAAGTTTAAGTTACCTGAGCTAACGATAACTTATGCCCCCCACTGCACTGCTTATGACCTCACATATTACATCAATCATGACATGGTCAGTAACATCACTGTTGGCATCTCAAATGACATCACTTATTAAATCAGTGATATTATCATCCAGTGATTGTGAGTGTTTTCTAAAAGTTTCTGAGTGTTAAACATATATGCTAAGAATCACAGATGTTAAATTAGTTCACTTTGTGGACGACTAATGATTGATTTTATTTTAAAACATAGATTATGTGAGTGTCTGTGTAACTGGGTATCTCCATGTGTGACTGTGTGTGTGGGTGTGGCTGTATGGGTGAATAAGTGTGTGTGTGAGTAGCTGTAATGGCGAGTAAGTGGTTGTGTGAGTGTCTGTATGGGTGAGTAAGCATGTGTGTAAGTGGTGTATGGATGAGTGAGTAGGTTGGTGAGAGACTGTACAGATGAGTGAGTGGTTGTGGGAACTTTTATACGGGTGAGCAAGTGGCTGTGCTTGTGG
Source organism: Triturus cristatus (assembly GCF_964204655.1). Classification (NCBI taxonomy): domain Eukaryota; kingdom Metazoa; phylum Chordata; class Amphibia; order Caudata; family Salamandridae; genus Triturus; species Triturus cristatus. The sequence continues at coordinate 1,455,680,173 of NC_140589.1, read as the reverse complement.
TTGTATGAGTAAGTGAATGGCTATATGTGTGACTGTATGGGTGGGTGAGTGGGTTAGTAGATGGCTGTAAATGGTGAATTGGAGGGTGCATGAGTGGGTGTATGGGTGATTGAGCAGATGTGTCAGTGATTGTAAATGGTGAATGAGAAAGTACATGAGTGTCTCTATGAGTGAGTGTGAGGGTACAGGAGTGGCTGTATAGGTGTGTGAATGGGTGTATAAGTACGCATAAAGGTGAGTGAGTGGCTGTGTGACTGGCTGTATGGGTGACTGAGTGCCTATATGAGTGAGTAAGTGAATGTTAGAGAGGCTCTATGGGAGACTATGTAGTTGTCTCAGCGACTGGGTAGGTTACTGGGTACATGTGTTAGTATCTGTATGAGTAAGTGAGTGAGTGTGTGAGTATCTGTATGGGTTTGGGTATGGAAGTGGTTGTGTGGGTATGTGGGGAGGTATATGAGATGTTGCATGGGGATGTGGGTGGGTGTGTGAGTGGTTCTGTGGATGATGTCATCTGCGGTGTCATCAGTAATGCAGAGTACAGAGGCAGACAACGGCAGACACATTGACTGCACTTCACCTGCTGTGTTCCCTTTGTATAAAGATCAATAGTCAATCAGGTTGGGTGTGCACAGGCTACTCCAGCACCTGCCGTTGTTTGGTGCTAACTGCAAAACAGAGAAATGCTGAATCCAAGATTGGAGTTGTGCACCACCCGTTTATGTAGAGAGGGTTATTTTCAATAAGTATTATAGTCTTTGCAGAGGTGTCTTAAAAAGTCCTTTATTGCAAAAAATCAGAGTACAGGAATTTGTCAGCCAACGCGTTTCATTCATAAGTAGATGTGGCGTCTAAGTTGGAGTGAGCATGTACAGAATGGCTGCGAGGGCCTCCTTGATAAGGGCTAGTATGTGACAGAATCTGTTAAGCGAGTAAAAGCAGCCGTCAGCTCTGTCGGGTCACACCGGGGAGGTGGTAGCCCCTGGGACTGCAGGGGGATGTGCCCCCCAAATTCAATTTAAGAAAAGCCCCAGGTAGTTGGCAGTGTGGGAGGGACCACGTGGCTTAGCTATAGAAAGCCTACTTTCCCGACAGAAAAAGCCTTGCTTCTGGCTAAGCACTGTCATTGTTTTTTGATGAACTTCACGTCTTCCATTATTCTTTTCTTGGTCGGGAAGGTGAAGCTGCCCATAGTATCCAACATCAGCAACTCATAACATGTACATTATAGCCTGAATGGCACATGAGGGTACATGAGGGCATGGTCTACTAGGAATGAAATAGGACACCATTCTAAAGGTCCTCACTTGCTGCCAGAAATCTTAACTTGCGTTGCTTCCTGAACTGCCAGGAAATCTGCCCCAACTTACCCCCGCATATTTGGAGTGGTCTTGACAGAGGAACAAGGCTGAGACAGCCCCAGAAGGTATGAAAGCAGCTGCTCTCGAGTGGGTCCCGGGCTCACTGTGCCACTGGAATCAAGCTATCCTGGCTGAAAAGGGGTGAAACCTCGAAACCGGTCCTAAGATGCTTGTTTCCGGTTCAGGGAGGACCTCGCTTGGCAGTTCGGGCTGGACTGTTCCCATGAGGCACAGGGTCAAGACTGATTTGCATATGGCCAGGTCTGAACTGGGGTGCCATGGTGAGCAAAAGAATGATGGATTTAACCCAGATCTCTTGACTGGGGGTGAATGTTTTGATTTGTTCTGCATTCCGTCCTTCAATTGTGTGTCTTTTCCTCGATTGAGAGCTGGCATTAGCCAAGATGGTGGCAGGGCTGAGGAGCATCTAGGCCCTGAGTGTATGCTGTAGTGCTGCAGTTCTGGATGCCTGACAGGAGGAGGATAGGCCAACCAGAGCATGTGGTGGGGCCTAGTGGGGAAGTTTCTAAGACTGGAAAGCTGACTGGAAATGCCATCAAAGATCCCAGCCAAACAGAGCACCCATTGGATGGGGAACACAACATGTATGGGGTAAATGTTTGATGATACCTCATGCCTGGATTGCCATTAGAACTGCAGCAGGACGTTTCCTAACACTAGAGGAACAAATGAAATGTTACTAGCTGACTGCCCTGCCTCAGGTGTGATTGCAAAACCAGTGCACGGAGCAACCTGGAGGCCTGCCCAGGTGGATGGTCAATCTTTGGCCTGCTGACATGGTGTTCTCCCCCACCCTGGAGGACTGGCCTGGTCTATCATAGGCTCAGAGCTTGGGCAGAACAAGTGGCTGCTTGGAATTTGGTGGACTGTGGCTGGTGCTTTTGGTTTATTGGCCATTGGTGTGGCATGACCAAGATGAATAAAGGTAGGAGATAAACTCAACAAAAGATTTGTACCTGAAAATTGAGATTGCAGATATATAGGCACTGTACTGGGTTTTGTTTGTTTACTTCTCCACAAAGTACAAAGGAGAGTGTTCTATCTCTACAAGAAAAAAGTTTCTCATGACTTGTTTTATCGCCTTGAGTTGCAACTATCTTTTTCATATGTTGTTCTCTCACTGATGAGATCTGGAGTGGTGAGCGCATTAGGCCTCATTTCACTGCATGGAATGTTTAGATAGGCAGGGGTCATAGTAACCTTGATGAAGTCCGGAGACCTGAATGGGATTTATGCACATGCAAAACATGTTGGCATAGTTCAAAGGGTGGATGAGTCATTATATTTCATCCTATATCTGAAATTGTAGTGTTTTCAATCATATCTGAAGTACCCACAATAAAGGATATAACTCCTAGGTATACCTCTAGATATTTCTATTTGTAAGTGGATCCCTGCATTTATCCCATAATCATTTCTGTAGGAACTTCCAGCAATGGTTGAGTATGCCATCGTAGTACTTTCCTAGCATGGTGTGGAAAATTGACTATGATGAAGCATGCCACGATAAGTTGTGGGTGAGGTAATTTCTTCAAAATCTTTAGTTGATCCAGGTGAGCACTCCCCATACAATGTTTAGTAACCTGGTCATTCTTACTGTGTTTATGTTTGGATGAAGAGGACATGTCTTGTTCCTCTGTCTCTCCAATTGTGTAAGTGCCATTCTCTAATTTATTTACGGTTTAATCCCCCGAAAAATAGGCAACTCGAAAAAAAGAAGTACAAATTTCACAAGGTATAAAAGAAGTGATATCCAAATCCCTAGTGTAGGAAATGTGGTTAGAACTACTTCAAATTGCAAGATTACCATCACACCACAATCAGGTGTGGTATTATGGGAAGTCATTGGCACACAGTACCATTTTTGGGTACCACGGTGCTGTGACACCTAAAAATGCAGAAATGCCAAATAAACTACAAAATATCTTATTTGGGGCTGTCAGTGAAACAACTGGGATATAAATGAAATAAAAAAATTATTCCTTCACAGTGAACTTAACTTTAGGTAAAATGTCTGGGTCCCGAGCTACTTTTTTTGGTACTGCATGACAGGTAAAAGTAAGTAAAGACGTTGTAAGAGTCATTCTGCACTCTATCATTGTCTATGGGTACTGTAGAAGTACTGCAGTAACCACAGGACATCAAAAAAAAAAAAAAAAATGAAAGTGGCCATCTGATTGGCCACTCTGGATGCACTACTCAAAAAATGAGCCCACAAGCTTCATTGAAAAGCAAAAAGCAATTTCTTGAACACCATTTACTTTTTGCAGAGGGCGATGGCTGTCTAGAGAATCCAACCCCATCATGGCCTCAGGACAACCTTCATGGCAGCAGCCATCTACCACTCCATCCAAAGACCCTGCCTGTGCTGGAACATCTCAGGATAATGATATGATAGTGCTGCCATCAAAATCGACAGCACTTTCAAAAAGGCGTGAAAGGGAATTGGTGGTCTGGAATTTCTTTACATTCCCAAAAAGTATAATGTACCTTCTGCACACACATTCTGCACATTCTGCACAGGAGCTAACCTGATCTGTACTCTATGGGTACAAGTGGCTTGTGAAAGCACATGTAGGCTATGTACCCCACTAGATGACTTTGGCAGAAATGCAAAGAAGACATCAGGGAGCAGAAGGTGTTGAAACTGCACCACCTGAAGTACAGCAGCAACAAGAAGAGGAAGATGAAAAGAACATGCTGTGTTTTGCAACATAATACAAACAATGTCTGCAGGTAATAGCTTTCAATGAGGCAAATAGCATAAGTTATTCAAAAGCAATTCAGGGCAATCTTAAAAAATATATATATTATCAGGGATGTCAGCAGTGTTTAGTACAATGAATATGTACTATTGACAGTAGATGCTACAGTCTTGTGTACATGGCAGTCCTCATTACGGGATCAGCCAGACTAGTATTTACATTGTGCGAGTCATGCCACAATTTCGACAGCAATGACATGACTGGTGTTCCTTCTAAACAAGAGGCTGCAATTCACTTGCTGAGTGGCAAACAGGAGACCCGGCTCTGCATACAAAAGCAAGTTTGATCAGAGATCGTCTACAGTGGGCACCAACTGCCTAATTAGCAAGGAGAACCCTGTCAGGTTTACACTAGCAGGACTGTTTAATGACAGAAAAGGATATTTCTGTCCCCATGGTTTTTGTGGTTGTCCCATTTTGCACACTTGAGTGTGGTTTCCAAAACCCACCAGCTGGTGACTGCGCAAATGCTAATAACAACCCTGATGAGTTCAGGCTAGCTATAAACACTGGTTTGTCCTGAAAGGTGAAAGCCCAAGGGTGTAAGGTATTTTTTATGTGCATCTACATCCTTGTGTATTGTCCTGAGGAGGCCTAAAGGAGAAGGTCAAAATGTGTCGACTATTGACATTATGAGTAGTTCCACAATCCTTAATGACAATAGAGCCAAGGGATAAATCCATTGGGAACCATTGGGACTGAGCTTCAGTACTAGATCCCCGATCTGGTACGCTTCTTTTGGATTGATGGAACTATCATAAGGTAGACTCATTGTTTTAATGAACTATTTGAATTTCTTGACAAGAACTGTAAATGAATTCTTGACATTGGTTGTATAGAAAATGTTGTTGTATGTCTGTATTTATGTATAACTGTACTCATTGATTATTTGTACAATATTCCATTGTTGTGATACCCAAACATCTAAATGCAAGCAAATTAAGTTGCAACCATAAATTGCAGTAGTTCCAATAGTGAGCATAGCTACTACTGTTGAGCTTTTGATGGGATGTGCTTGTTTGAGTGCTATAGAAAATCATTTTTGCTTTTGTGTATAGCCTTAGACATTCAGATGGCTTGAGAGGAATGGAGCACTTTTTCAGTTTAATACCACTTAAGTTATAGAAGCACATACCAATGGTTTTAGCAATGGCCAAGCGGTGTATGAAGAATAACTATTATCTCTGTGACAAGAAATTGTTCAAACAGATAAGAGGTACAGCAATGGGTACCTGCTCCACCCCCAGCTATGCTTATCGGTATATGTGCTGATGGGAGAAGCAGGTGTTGCAGAGTAAACACCCAAATGAATTGTTAGAGATTGTGGTGCTGTAGTCTAGATATATTGACCAACTCTTCATTATTTGGAGAGGGTCAATTGAGAGTACATCAGAGTTTGTGGAAACAATTAAAGTAAACTTTCTCAACATGCACTCAATCAATCAATCAGGGTTGATAAAGTGCAACTACTCACCTGTGACGGTTTCATGGTGCTGGGGGGGTTGCTCCATTGCACTCTACCAGCAGTAAAAGCAATGATGAAGATACAATTCTAGATCTAACAGTATATGTAGAGAACATTAGGCTGGAAAGTAGATTGCACAGGGAGCACAGCAGGTAATATAGGTCTTCATGTTACCAATTTTCACCGTAAAACACTAAAGAAAAATATACCGTATGGGGAAAGCCTAAGAATTAGGAGGCACTGCAGTGAGAAAGAGCATACAGAATTAGCCTAAGAAGAACTAGCAGGGAGACTCAAGGAAAGAGGACACCCTATGACAACCATTTGAATGCTATAGCTAAACCTGTGAGAACCTGCTATCTAAAAGATAAACAAGTAAGCAGTCAAAAAAACCAAACTTCAGACTAATAACAACTTATAGCACAGAGCGGGTGCAATCTAAAAAAATATTAGTAAAACAATGATCCTTTGCGCAGGCATGAAAACCAGAAAACCAGAAATTACTTTTGGGAGGAGAAGAATGACTTACTTCAGACCAAAACCATGATGGTACACAAGAGAACTTGGCTGGAAGGAAGCCAGTGCTTCAAGAAATACAGTAGATGTAAAGTGTGACAGTATGGCATAAATAAAACTGATTTTGATTCTCTGTCCCACAAAACTCCTGGAAAGATCAAAGAGAGGTATCACAGCAAAAGTGAGTATGTAGTGTATGTCTTTAGTTGTCACTCTAAAGTGTGAAATGTGGGTAGTACCACTTTGCAACTCCATAAAAGAATATTGCTTCAGAAATGTGGAATTAAAAACAGGGATATGAACTATTTGGCGGCTCACCACTTTGAAGACACATACAACAGCAATAACGGGAACATTAAAAAAATATTCATAGACTCCGTACCAAAGATTATCAGTGGAGGAGATAGAGAAAATGATCACAGAAGGCTAGAGTGAACATACATTATTGAGTTAAACACTAAGATACCTAGGGGTCTAAATATGGAGGATGATTTCCATATACATTTATGATAAGTTTGAACCTATAGTTCAGTGAGGAGGAGCCACTGAGTTCAGGTTATATGAAGTGCACCCATACAATATGACAACTCATAAAAAGTATTTTGAGATTGAATTATGGTCTTGCTACTCTGAGGTTGTATAATAGTGGTTCATCCTAAAGGAGAGAGTTGAGAACAAAAGGATAGCAATAAATAAGTTAGAGGAAACAAAAAAAACACCCTATATTTGGTACTCTTCCTCTTTCTATGCCAATAAAATCACTTTGAAAGTTGTCCAGAGTGGTGCTACATTAAAGCCATTGTAAACAGCTGCTTTGCAGTGCCACTTGAAATGGCCATAAGGCGATTTAAGATTGCAACAAATGCCCTAAGGAAATTGAGCGAATGATTTTGCCTAGGGGTTTTAAAATTCTTGAACTCATGATGCTAATCTAATTTAGATTGTAATATTTATTAAAACCTCCACTAACAGACTGACAGAGTTTGCCCATCGGATTAGATCATCAGACCATCCACCATATTAAAACATGTCTGATGTACTTTTTCCAGTTTGGGTTGTCAAGGAAACCCTGGTGGCTTTGAACTGAAAACATAGAAAAACATTTAAAATAATTCCCCCACCCTGGGAGAAAACTCCCAGAGTATCAAGGTAATTAGTATTTCTATTCTTTCAAACAAACTCCTGCTTTGAGGATAAGTATTCGAAACACAAATACATTTTTTGAGCAGCAACATGAATCATGGCAGCTGCTCAGCAAAGATTCAATGTCTTCAGAGAGGCAGCGATGGTTCCTGCTCTTCTGAAGGCACAGAGATCTCTGCAGGGCCAGTGGAGATCTCCAAATATGATGAAGATTGTCCAGTCAAGGTCCCTCCACTACCATGATGGATGGCAGAACACTAGGCATACTCACAATGATTCGCTATGTGTTCTTCCCCTAGGTGTTAGAACCTGTAAGCTGAATGGGGAAGGAAGATGATCTCTTCAATGCAATGGTAAACTGGCAGGTTACAATTCAATGTTATAGATTTGATTTTCAGTGTCTACATTGTGATGAGTTAAGAAGGGTGATGGGTTTGTCATTTGGTCTTGCTGAAGTATAAAGTTAGTAATGGAAGGAATGGTATAACCTCCTCCGAGAGATAGACTCACTTTAATGTATGTATGCCAAGGGGTATTATGTGGAGATTGTCTAACAGATAATGTAATATATTTGGGAATCAGGCCAGCTTAATATATGAATTGTAAGATTATACATATTTTGGCACTCACACTTCAAAATACTGATGTTAGAAATTCCTTCTTGCTTTTCTTATATAATAATCTACTGATGGTTTTTGTGTCACTTATTTTTTTTACAGTTTTAACAGTGCTTTTCTTAATCCAAATGAGGTGTCTTTGTTACTGATTTAACAGATATTTAAACTGTGATTGGCATTAATCCAAGAGAAAACCAAACAGCTAAAGATAACTAAAACAGAAAAAGTTACCCTTCTAACAGAAACTCTACAAGCTTACTTGCAATAAAAAAAGTTCTACAGGGATACATATTTTAGGAGATTGGAAACTTGCAGCACTGTGAAGGTTAGTACTTTGAATCTAGTTTTAGATTTTAAGTCTTGTCAGAAATGACAGAGTTGAAATCCTAGCTCCATAGATGGAATAGTTCACTCATTGAGAAGAATATATCTGTTGAGCTTTTTACAAGTCTAAAGTACATTCTTTTTCAGCCATATGTGATTCCTTATGCAAAATCTTTTTAGGTAAGAATTAGTGTCATTAACCCAACAAATTGCAATAAGTTGGCGTATTTAATTTTGCCCCAGTGAAAACTTTGAGGGTGTTAAAATTGTGAGGTTCTACCGATGTGAACTATTATTTTCTCTGTATTGATAAGGTCGCCCATGAAACTATCAATGCTTGTGAAGCTCTAAAAGAGAAGTGCTCTTCGTAGTTAGGTTTGGGTTTTGTCATCGCGTTGTCATCTGTATTTCTAAAACTAGCCATTGGGTTGAGACTTTGTCAAGCATGACTTAAGTCAGACTAATGGAGCAATCATCTTCACCCTCATGCAATCGACTGTGTGGGTTCATCCTTCCACCTCTCCTCTTTCATTGCACAACACGAGAGACTGCTTTAGAATTATAGCTTTCTCTGTTCACTCCTGCTGGTCCCTCCCAGACGTCCCCTTCTAATTTGCCAAACCTGCATGCTTTAGAACATGAAACCAAGACCTGTTGCCTTTGCCAAGGTTGTTTTAATTTTCAAGCAAAAACATTCTTTTCAGCAGGTAGAAGTACGGAGTGAATGTGTGTATGCTGAAAGGGCTATCTCAAAGATCGAAGCATAGATATTTCTCCAGGGTAAAACAATTTCTGAAAGCTCACCCTCTGCTAATCCTAATGACCAACCACTTCACTTCAATGTTTAAATCTACGTCAAGTGCAGTCAATATCTCTGGCTAAACACTTATAAGGTCCCAAAGGCGAGACCTATTGGCTATGCCAATGCTTGTTTTTGCTTTTCCCATGTGTGCTGCCTTGTGCAGTACACATGGATAAAGCAAAATGCCATTGTTTGTTTATGTACAGGAAGGTGTCGCTTCCTGTACATAAACAAACCTTTAAGAAAATGTCATTTTGTAACTTTCATGTGTGCTGCTTGAAGCAGCACACATGAAAGTTACAAAATGTCTTTTGAGGATTGTTTATGTGCAGGAAGGGACACCTTCCTACACAGAACCAAACCTCCCCTGCACGCAGACACCCTTGCACCAGAGTGCAAGGGTGCCTGCATAGGCGCTAAGTTGTTAAACTTAGCGCCATCGCAGGAGGAAACGCAAGGCTGCACCACATTCTAGTAAATATGGTGCAGCCATGCGTTTCTGAAGTGGCGGAGCGTGTCTTTAAGCCCAGGAGGCTAACAACACCCTCCGCCACTTAATTGTACATATCCCCCATAGTTTAATAAAATATGAAATAATGTTGTCTGTTACTGCATTGAAATGTTGAAAACTCTTAGAGCAGGGACAGCCCACTAATATAGGTCAACTAGACAGTTGGTAAGGATGCTAAGGTAAAGTGTCCATCAAATTCGAGAAAAAAATTATAATTTACAAAACGGATGAAAAACATGAAGGAGTCAATTGTTTAACGATCCTACAGCGTTTCTTTCAGGGAGCTGTTTTGGAACTGCCAGGATCCACTCTGCAAACTTACTGCAACGTAAGCCCTCATTACGAGTTTGTCGGAATTGGGTTGCCAATTTACCATATGTGGTAAATGCCTTTACCCCAAGGTGATCTATTAGCCTGTGTGGTAAATACCTCTGACTCTGAGTTTTTTAAAGGAAAATGTGGCATAACTTGCATAGGCTCTGGAAGTAAGGGTGCTCGGGGTGCTGCAGCACCCACAAAATAACCTTGCTGGAGTTAAGAAGGTGAATGAGTAATTAATAAAGAAAGAAGACATTTTAATTTTAGCTTGTCACCTTTGCTGTGCATTCAAAGACAAAGGAGTAATAGGCAATGTCTTCTGACAAATTGCTGCTTACTTCTTTAACATGGAGACTGGTACTTACTTTTCTTAATCTGACTGCAAAGTGAGAGTTTTTTGTAAAGTGAACTATGTGACAATATTGCTGGGGATACTGAAAGTGAAAAGAAAAGCTGTAGAATGTATTTTTTTCCAAAACACAACATAAACATATAAATAGCATATCAGAGAGACAACAAACAAAGTGTTGAAACCAATCAATCAAATTTAAAAAGTTGCTAAAAGTAATTTCTTATGTACAGGTTCTTTATTCATCTTCATACATGAACAGCCAAATGTGCAGCCAATGTGTTTCACTCACAGTTGAGATTCATCAGGGCTGCAACATACAAAGACATGGAAGTTTTCTTTAAAAATTGCTTAAGTAGAAAAACTGCCAGACGCAGTTACATGCAAACAAATTTAGAAACAGAAAATAATACTAGTCACAAATAATGACAACACTACACATAATGACACATGATAACAGAGAACCTAAATATGGAAAGAACCCCACATCAATTCATCAATGCCAACTTAATTTGTTGGCATATTTGTGGTTGAAGCAATGTGATGTTTTGGTGAACACAGGTAAGCGACGTTTGGAGCATTTTTGGTCTGTGGGGATAGGGTCTCTAAATTACAGTGTTGATGTACAAACAGTGGTGGGCATGACATGTGGGTTGCTGCCATATGATCTCAGTAGATTTTGATGTGTTTTGATGAATATACACACATGGGACAGCTAAGTAAATGTGATCGCATTAATCTAAGATGATAGTTTTTTACTATTTCCGAGTTGCAGGCACGGGGTCTGTTAAATCACTCTCTTCATCTAATTGCAGTGTTTTCCTCAACACAGGCGTGAAAGAAAATTCTGTATGTTTGAATGTTACAGGCCTGATAAAGCTCAATTGTGAGCGAAACGCGTTGGCTGCGCTTTTGGCTCTTCGTATATGAAGATGAATAAACAACCTGTACAAAAAGAATTGCTTGGAACACCTTCTTGAATTTGATTGATTGATTGAGAGGTTTTAACACTTTGTTGCCTCTCTGATGTGATATAGAATGTTCTAAAGGTGGGTTGTTTGGTAGCCAACCTAAAGAGGTGGGCAGCAAATAGTTTTCTTTAGTGGGACATACTGGTTGTGCGGTACACTGGTCCTTAGCTACGGTTTCCTTTTTTGTATGAACACAATGTAAATGCCTTTAAATGAAGTGTACAAATATTTTTAAATATATCAGTAGTTGGGAAAACACAAATGCATCACATTTCTAGTAATTTTGATGTGAGATGGAGACAAAGATTTTAATAGGATCAAAACAAATCAAAACACTTTACTTGGTAATGTGCAAATGAAAAATATTTGCTAAAACCCAATTTCCGAAATGTTATTGATTCTGCTCCAAAGTGCACAACCAGCTACGTATTACACTCCTACCACTTTACTACTGCATGAGCTTGGCTTACCTGCTAAACTTGTTCTTTGGGTGACGCTTGGGTTTTTTACAGTCCCTACGACTTCAGTGATGAGAGCACCGCTACTCTGAAAATGTGCTGATGACATGAGAAATCGTTTTTTTAACGCATTGAATTCTGTATGTTTTGCCTTTTTCTGGATCTTTCCCCGCTGAAAACGTTTGGCAGATTTGACCTGACGGAACACTGCAAGGGTATGGTAACTATCACATAATTCATAATTCTGAACAGGGATCGAAAGTTAGCCCTTAACACGTAGTGATGGCAGTGCTTAATTTGAGCCGGGGCTTTCCGGTGCTAAGCACCGGCACTTAATTGCTTTCCGGTGCTCGGCACCGGCACCTAATAGTCAACACCATACCTAAAACAGTGTACCACATGGTGGTGCTGTTCATCTAAGTTAAAGATGAGCAGAACTGCGGTTGTTTAGGAATACAATATACATTAAAATTGCAAATATCTGCCTCACCATTTCTTTATCTTTGGGGACCTGGAATAATCTTAACTGTCGCATTTACATGCGAGAGAGATGGTTAGTAGTTCTTTTGGCTGAGAAAACAAGGGCGATGGGTGGTGCAATCTGCAGTGGCCTCCCAGTCAGAGCCCTGGCACTTAATATTTTTCAAATTAAGCATTGAGTGATGGTCAAAGAAGTGAGTAGTATTGTGAGTTTTAATTTCCAAATACTGAGTCAATCACTTGAAGGGCACTTTTGCAGTCCAGAGACAGTGCATCCTTTCTTGTGATTGCAGATAAAGAGTACTACAGTGCGTAGTGTTTCCGCTTTTGATTAAGTTTAAAGATGGAGGCCACTTGCATAGCCAGTATGTCGTGGGCCCTAGTGTAAGGAAGGAAATTGGCGCCCTGGCCCTTGTTTGAACCATGAAATACAGCAATAACCAGGGTTCAGTGCCCCCCTCAGGTCTCTTGGCGTCGACACCACTTGCTTCTCCAATAGAAGCTACGGCCTGATGGGGGGTCCCGGCAGTGCAATGTAAAAGTTCCCTACATTATTGCGTTCGCGGTATTTATTTCCAGTATGTAGGTGGGATTATTAAAGCAATCATGTTGAAAGGGGAAAATGTCACAAACCAAGATGAATTTACATTTAAATTCAATTCAAACGTTCCCTCACAATGGCTAATACATTGCTGTCCACTGCTGTATGCGTATTAAGAAACTGCACGATTAACAGTTTACTACCGAGAAGACATTATTTGAATCGTGTGAGATTTATTTGCATTTAAAAACCGAGGTCCGATTTTTAAACAATCTGGCCGCTAGATGTCAGACTTGCACCTCAGTAATCGTCCCGTCAAGGCTGCGCTTCGGCGTGGAGAAGAACTTTTAGATTGAGCTAGTGAGATGTGATAAATGTGCACGAGGTTCCTTTAGGCCGACTTTTGAGTGTATTTTTTTTAATGTTTTTCTTAAAAGTAAACATGTGTGAACTTTTCTTTTACGTCTTAAGTCTTATCTTTACTTAATTGGCCGTTGATCTTATGTTATGCCCCATTATTACTATTAGTTAGTTTACTACTCGTAGTAGTAGTAGTGGGTAGAAGAGGGCGAGCCCACAAAACAACGACCCCAGCCTGTTTGGCTCCAGGAGCCCGTGCCGAGTCCTGAAAATAGTCGTCATGTAAACATGCAACAAACCTCATGTAAAAATATGGAAAACTTATTTTAAAATTCAGGAAAGTGTATTTGTTTAACATGCAGAAGCGTTCCCCCCTAGTACATCAGATTACATCACTGCATTGAGAGGTCTTTATTGAATGTGATCTGTTTTAAACATGAAATTAGACACATTCCTGACTCCCGCGCTCTGATGACTGTGCCCTTGATGAACTGAGGCAAATCAGTTGTCATGTGTACTCTATATGTGGGCAAGATTCTTCTAATGAATGGAATGCATTCTATTTTAATAAAATCAAACACAGGAGGTTTTTGAAAATTGCACGTCCACAATTCAGGTATTGGAAGGTGCTCGCATACCTGAAAAGAGGAAAAATGAGTATCAGTGAAATAACACACTTGCCTGGGATCACACAATTTAATCGCGCAGGGAAGCCAGTAGTGATTCCAGATGCAATACAGCCCCTCGATGGCATTATTTTTTATCCCCTTTTTAACATTAAAGGTTTATGCTTTATTTTAAATACTATGAGCATGTGATAAAGTGTGCTGATGGGCAGACAGCACTTGAAAGCTCGTCTCGTTTCGGGCTCAAGGGTCACAGAGGACCTCGAGCCGAGCCACAGCCATGCATCTGGCTCGAGTCCAGCTGGAGCCTACAGTGGCTCACCCACCTCTAGTAGTAGAGTAATAGTAGTGTTACTATTCAGTAATAATTGCCCAACACACGGGGGCACGTTTTACTTTATATGTTGTTGTTCACCACATGGCGGTATGTTCCACCCTTTTACGATCAAATACAAGTATTTCCTCAGTAATAATTGCAGTATGGCTTCTGCAGAGTTTGCTGTGCACCAGGGCTCAAGTCGAGGGTAGACGCCGTCTACCCACTATTTTCAGAGGGTGGACGCCCTGTACCCTACCGCAAAGATTGTCACTTTCAGCAGAGTGCCTCGCTCCTATCCTACTTCTCGAGGCATTCAAAGAAATATACTGTCTCATTTTCTGACACCGAGACACTTTCAGCAGCACCTGCACGTTGTCTACTTTTATTCCGACGCGCCGTCGGGGAAGTGGCTTATCAGATTCCAGGTTGGTTCATAACAAAAGCCAGAGTTAAGGGGCCATTAGCCCTCTTTTTGTTGGATTATCCTGGCTGGGAGCCATCGGGAGCCTCATACCTAGATACAATGAAGGGGAGATAAAGGCTCACATCTTATCACTTCACAGATGCTTAAGAGAGAAATGCTTTAGACTTTGTTTAGTCCCTGTATATAAGAGATATGTATACATTGCAAGAATGTTAGATGTGTTGGTCTCCCCAGTATTTACACAAATGACAATTTAAATACCACTATTTTGTTTTATTTCTATTATAGCGCTTTAGCACTACTCATCCCAATGCAGGGTGTCAGAGCGCTTTACACATATAGATTATCCATTGACACTAAATCATATGTGTGTAAATAAAAATAAAAATGTCTTTCATACGACATTGAGGGTTGATGCTGAATTAGGTCTTACATATATTGCGGATATGATTAACTCTTCCCCATTCATCCTATGGCATAAAGTCTGGACCAACCAAGAGACTCCTTTTAATAGAGAAATTATCAAAGACTGTCTTAAACTGGATATGGTCAGGAATATTAAATGGTTGAATTATGTAAAGAATTTGTCTTCTGACTTAGGGCATCCCGAATTCTTTTCTGACCCCTCAGCCCTAAGCAAAATAGCAAGAGTTACGCTAAAACGTCTTGTTCTAAACCATTTGAGCAGCCAACGATGGTCCTCTGAAAAACAAAAGAGTTCAATTGTGGAATATCATCACTCGACCATTACAAATGGGATCCAGCAATACCTACTCTTAGAACCATCGCCTTTTACTCGCATGCTCCTGACCCGTTTTCGTACTGACTGTTTTTTCAGATTTTTAACCTTTCCTAACCCAAATTGTTGGTCTACTGACCTGGAGAAATGCCCGTGTGATGGCCTATCAATGCAATCCAATAAACATTGTATCTTATTCTGTAGATTTTATCAACTCCCAAGGGCTATCTTTTTGAAACCTTTGCTCAAATCATGGGGCTTACGCTCACATAGAGTGGCTTATCATAAACTAAAAACTTTGGATACCCCTTTAGCCCTGGCAGCCATATCATCCTACTTGAAAATGACCATGAAGCTGAGGGCCACAATGCAGATCTAGTTGACACATGTATTAATGTTCTGTCGTGCATCTGTAATTTTAATTGAATTTGAGATTGTTGTAAAAAACTGAAATTTTATTCTTTTAACAAATTTTATATCTGTATGTACTTTTATGATATTGTTTTTACATATCGAATAAAGTTCATTATCTATCTATCTATCATTGAAGGGTTACAAGGTGTAGGAGCCACACGTCTTTCATGCCCCACTGTCTATATTAGAAGGATTACAATTTATGATCAGCAACTAACAAAAGGATCTCTGCCTTAAAAATAGAAACCCACTTACCCATTTACATAAAATAAAAATCTGTCATCTGCATGTTACATAATGTGCTTTGCAGGAGACATATTAACCCTCTTTGCTTCTTTGATTCAAAACTAGGACTTGGCAAAACACAGATCTCTCCAGCAAATACATTATCCTCCAGAGTTATCTTACCATTATTATTATTCCTTGTGATTTAGCTGACACACAAAGATCTCTGCTGTAGGTGCCATAACCCCAAAATATATTTTAAAATACAGAAATTGCAACCAATTAACTAGGCCTGGGCTAAAATTTCGTTCCGTTCGCGGAAATTGCGATAATTTGAAGTTTTCGCGTTCCGCGGAAAGCGCGAAAATGTCAAAATTTTCGCATTCCGCAGCTTAGCGATAATTTGGTTCTTGCTCGCGCTGTAAAATAATACATTCTCGCGCGCGATCGCCTTACCTGAATCTCTGCGTTCGCCAACAAGTTTTCTTGATCCGGTCGCGTTCTCCATGAGATGTTGTATTGTTTTTAGCCATTTGCGCTGTCTCGCGACAGTTCGCGCCCGCAGTGACGTCATGCATCGCGCGATCACGTCTTTCTTCTCGCGATCATGCACCGCGAGACAACTGAAAACAAGATGGCCGCGCCCGCGAGCAACCACATGGGTAAGTTGGCGAGCCGCAACCATGCAGAAAATCTCGCGAACATGCAGGAAAAAAACTTCCGCATCTTTGCGATATTTCCGCGTGTTTGCGATAATTTTTAACATTTTCGCGATAATTTGCGAAAGTGGATTTCGCAAATTCCGCCCACCCCTACAATTAACCAGAACAGATTTAGTGTCATGTTTCTCCATGTTGCCAATTGCTTTGTGGCAGGGTTTAAAAAAAAGAAATGTATAAGTTGAGGCCCAGATTTTGCGTAGTGGTTACGTCAATATTTTGGCACAACCCCAATGCAAAATCTAATTTGTTAAATATTGTAATGCGCTCAAATGTACTCATTATAGACCTGCTAAACATATGTGAGGTCTTAAGAACTGATGTCACTTCCTGTTAGGTCATGGGTTGTGATGCCACTTTCTGAGATGCCACAGGCGATGTCACACACCATGATGTCACTTCCTGTGATGTCACATGCGGTAATGTCACTTCCTGTGATGTCACACGTGGTGATCATTGCCATCTACTTAGGGCCTTACTGTCCAGGCAGAGACTTTGGTAACTCCTGGCAGATAAATTACTGGGTATTAAAAACGTGGTACTAAAAGATATGGCTTTCAAAAAGAATACCCTTTGAAAAGAGATATTACTGGGAATTTGGAATATCGCATCCAATTCTTCCAGTAATTTTTCATTTCTCGCCGAGTTTCAGCCTGACATTCCAGATGAAAAACACTGCATCTGCACTGTTCCCACAGGGTTTATAATTGAGATGGAACAACTGTAAGAAGGTAATTAATGCTTCACTACTATGAGCACCTCAGTAATGTGGGAAGATCTCTCCTCCTCCCAGTAACTGATACTAGTGGTAAAGGTAGCTCTGGGTGAGGGAGATTTCTGGACTATTGCAAGTGGGACCATGAGGATCCCCCAGAAATGAAGAATGGTGAATCGGTCATTCTACTTCTGATATTAATGATTATTCCATATTGCTGGAGACTTCACCTGCTGTACTATATGATAAGGTGCCCAATTTCTTTTATTTAGCAATTCACACTGTAGTTATCTTAGGACTCCCAATCGCGCCATATAGATAATGATGGTATATAGAGGTTTATGGTCTCCTTTAAAGACTACAGCGCATTCCACTGTCCTGTCAAGTCAGCGAAAGACATGGCCTTCACTCCCCAGGCAGAGGACCGCCTGATAGAGAAATCGCAGTTCATATGGCGGGTATATCTGTACCTTCAATGGAGCTGCTGCTACCTCATCGAAGGCACTGATCGCCTGCTGAACAGACACATGCCCCAGGGCCACCTTTTGACATGATTGAACTGCATGAAGGGCATGTAAACGTCAACACCTTTCTGCCTTGACTCTAGTGATTCTGTTTAAAGCACTTTGAATAATTTTGAATGTGTTGCAGTTGCTGATTTCAGCACCTTAACAACTTTTCCCTCCTATCTATCTCTAACCCCCTGCTGCCACACATCAACAACCCCTCACCACAAACCCCAAAAAAACCTTGGAACCAGTCTGACGGAGGGAGCTACATTTGGACGGTTCAGGTTAGCTGGGAAAGATGTAGAAATAGATGTGTGTTCAGAGGCAAGTCGCTGCTTTTATGTAGCCAGACATGGACTGACCTGAGAAAAGGGGGTGCTGTCTCATTTAATTCACCACCAGCTACAAGGGTGGCAAATATCTTTCCGACCAGGGGGCAATTGGAGCAAGGGCAGCTGCTGCCTGCGCAGGTAAGAGTGGTGGGGCGGGTGGGTAGGATTTCGACAGATGACACAGGGTCGTAACACAGGCCCCCCGAAACCCCCCAAAGGGCAAGGGGGCCCCCCAAGCTCCAGGGGGCCCCTTAGCACGGCACTTCGGCCGGAGAGCTCCTGATAGAGCCCGGAGGGGGCCCCTCCACATACCTTATATGGTACCCCTCAATTATCGTTACGCCACTGAGACGACGACAAAGGAAAATTAATTAATTACTTAATTTTCCCTCGTGGTCATCTGTTGAATCCCTTTCCCCCAACCCGACCCACCGCACTTACCTACACGGGCTGCAGCTGAGCAAGGGCAGGCTCTGACGTGGCCAATCAACAAAGTATCTTGTTCTGCAAAACAAAATCTCAAAGTACAATTTTGTTCTTGAAGAACAAAATAACAATTGCCTCAGTGCACTGGAATGTTCTTTTTTTTGTCCGTGTATGGGGCTCATTGTGCAATTGTCCTATGTTGGATAACCATGTCGCTCCTGATAGATGCACTCCTCCACCAAACTCTTAATGGCCCTATAACTTACCTGCCCAGTATCACCCAGTGTGGGCAAGAAGTAAAGCTAGAATTAGAAAAGGGTGTACTGCGCCCACAGACAAATCGTTGCTTTTGGGCAACTGCTTTATTTATTGGGGTGCTTTTTCACCATAGTTCAAGAGTTATTGCTAGTGTGCATTTCATGAATTCGAGCCACTTGTATCATATTGCGTCTTTTCATAATTGGCCCACCCATTGTGATGTCCAGTTTGTCTTATGGAAACATTACTCTGTTTGTTCGAAATTTTCAAGATGAATGGCATTTACATTTGATGGAAATCAATTCTTGGAATGTATTTTTTATAAATCACATTCCCCACGCGTTTTAAAGATGGAAATGACGTGCCACTGATCTTGAAAATTGTGTCTTTCTGTTTTTTTTATTCTGCAAGTTTCTTACTAGTGCAATTTCTCCTTACCCATTCTCTTCCTAGGCAACGTCTCTGAGTTACTTTTCAATATTTTTGATTGCTGTTCCAGCTAGTTACAACCAACCCTCCATTTCCCTTTTTTCTCTATGCTATTCCTTCTCCTTCCTTCTTTTTCCTCTCCATTCTCCCAATACCTTTGTTTTTTAGGCTCCCCATCAAACTTCCCTCTCTTATGTACACCCCTTTCCCCCCTAGTTTATAGGGTGGGCACATTTTCTACCCTAACTCTTCTTTGCTACGCTTTTCCTACTTACTGTCCATACAACTGTGTCTACTGATCTCTATCTACCTCTGTAACATAAATGATACATTTTCTAACCTGGCCCACGCTTTTTCTTTTAAAACAGATTTTAGTAAATTAATATTGTATTTTTAACTGTTCTTCATTTTTCTGTTTTCTTTTTTAATGAACTTTGTTTTTATTAATTTATATTTGTGTTCAGTTGGTTTTCAGTTGTTTGCGTTTTCAATTCTGGCTGTCTTTTACTTTGGTTTTCAAACTTCAGTATGCTTTGATGCCATCTGTTCATCTAGTGTATAGGAGGTTTTCATAAAATCTGGAAAATGCCTCCAACCATGCCTATATGCCACTCTTTCTGCTCGGCAGTGGATGCAAGTAAGTTTTTGTTTGCATTTTAAAGTGCCAAACCTAAATTTTAGAAATACCTTCTTCTGGCTCGAAAGAAAGTAGCAAGTCTTTGGTGCTTCCTCCTTTATGTAAAACCCAGTTTTTTTTTTATTCTTCCCTTTAACGCTCCAGTTATTTACTATTTGTACTTAATTTACAGTAGTGGTTGCACGTGGGCACCACTGATGCTTATTACTGCTCAACAGTAAGGCACATATTTATATTTTTTTCACGCAGTGCAACACAGCAATCCACCTTATGCTCTGAGCTGTGTGAAAGGGAAAGGGCAGAAATACACTGTATTTAACATCATATGACCAATTTCTGTCCTTTTCTAATGCTAGCGCATTTGTGGCTGTCTAGTGCCAATGCAGGCCCCCTTGCGTCATGGTGCAAGGGTGTCTGCATTGCAGGCAGTATGTTTTTGTGCAAGATGGTTTCAGAGGCATTTTACTCTTTTTATCTGTGCTGAATGCAGCACAGGTAATAAGAGGTAAAAATGAGGAGAAATAAAGACCTTTCTTCTCATTATGCCTCACTTGGGGAAATGTAGCATTTTGATGCATTCCTAGGTATACCACTAATGGTAAATCTGGGAATGCACTAAAATCAACGGGTGGATGTGTGGGAACAACCATGCTCCAAACATTGAACGCCTCCCTGAGATAGAGTAACGCAAAGCAGTGATTTGCCCTGCCTTGCGTTAACCTAGATTTATCAGGCAATACAGGGTCATGCAAAGTGGCCTTGGGTGGCTTGATAAATCTCACTTAAGTTTTGTGTTGCGCTTGTGCAGCGCAGTGGCAATGCGAAACCTTGATAAATCTGGTCCTAAATCTCCTGGTCATTTTTTTGTGATACAGACACTTTTGAGTAGTGTGCTGCTGCTAAGGAAGGCTGAGGCAATCATTGACTATCATTGTTTCTTTAAAAACATGCATGACTGCAGCATAGGCCTGCCCATACCTGCCTCTCATTGGTTGATGGGAAGTTCAGATTGGATGGCCTTTGTACACTTGATCAAATGCATTTTCATAGCTGCCCGATGATACCCATGTGTGCGCATCCCTGCCATGAACAAGGTGCCAGCACCTGGGTGTCCTCACACATGCAACTCTACCCCTGTGTCTGACCGCTCTTGATTAAATTGGAGGGTGAGGGAGATGATTGATATTGCCGGAGGTCATGGTCATGATATTTCCACCACGAGCTGACCCATGCCTTCCAGATCTACAGTTGGTACCCTTTTTAGTCACTAGAGATAGTCTTCCTGCTTACAAAAGCCCTTGCCATTAGGCAACAGGTGAACGGGTTCAGCGTTAATGGAGGTATGCACATCCTCAATATTAGCATGGTATTATTAAATATTAAAACATGTATCCAAAGCTTTGCTTGGCAGCACAGTCATCATCTCTACTGTAGATCCTCCCAGGCACCTCTGTACGTCTCATGTTTATGGTGCACCACACTAAATGAGACTTCTTAGACTGTCCTAGGTGAGGTACTCTGGTTCACAAGCAAACCTGGCTCTTTGGAGGTAAAATAAGTGTTTCATGGTGAAAAATATGATGAAGTTAGATGTGTGGCGTGGGGAGCAGGTGGAGGAGTTACTTAATAGTTTGCCAAACATGGAATTTGATGTCAATTGGACGCCTTTTAAGACCGATGAGGGGTCTACCTCCAAAGAGGGGCTAATAAATGAATGGTCAGCTAAACCATACTCACTTCTACCACCTGTTTCTCTTAATTTGAGGAGAGGATGAGGTCAAACGGGTAAGAAGACTGCTCCCCTATCTCCAAAGAGGCAATACAAGTGGAGGGAAGAAAAAGGGAATAATGCATCCATGGTGCATTCATGGGCCACATCCAAGCAGTGCCCACAAATTTGCAAGTAAGCAACACCTTTCTTTTGATGGCCCTCACCCCTTGCTGTACGTTGGACTCCCCATAATGAATTTCAGGCTTCCTCAGTACATGACAGCCCCCATAAACATTAACTATTACCCCATCAATATATGTGATCCCCTTCTCCTGTGCTATATCACCTCCCCTCCTAGTGGATGATTCTGTGGATGGTTAGATCCCTCACTCTTCTTATTCACGCTCCATCCATCATTGATACCAGCTCCCAAGTAGTGGGTTCCGGCCCCAACCCCCACAGTGGGTGTTCTCTCCTCCTAGTGAATTTCAGACCCTCTCCATCAGTGGAAGTCAGACACCCTGTTGGTATATGTTCAATAATCCTGTCTCCTTAGTGTATTTCAGGTCAGTGTCCAGATGTTAACCTCCTTGGAATGTAAGTAACATGGCCCGTCTAAAGGAGCTTTATGAGTGGATGTTTGTAGAGTGGATGTGGGCAACCCAACTCCATCTAATCAGTGGGTGCCGTTTTCCAGTACACAAAGTTGATGCCAGGAACCTCCACTTTTTAAAAATGTGCTCACTGGATTGAAGAACAATGCTTGTATGATGTCATATCCAGTATAGAAACACATTCTGAACTGGGGGTACATCTTCCCTTTTCATATATGAAGCCCTTTGTTTACTATGTCTTTGCCTTTACTTTGTCTTTTTGTCTTTTTCAAAAACTTCACAAGGCACTCGCTGTACACACACCTGTAAATAATTTGATAACATAAATAGCAATCATGTGTTGTTTTAACCAAGTTTCACCAGTATTTGTTTTCCTGCATTAAAATACAACAAAACTTCTCCAGTGCATTATTAGGGAGTCCTTGTTTTCTTTATCAAAGCATAACCTCTGCACTACAGTGTTATGGTTTGCAATCTGAGACAATTTTTCAATCAATGGGAGTCCAATCTTTTTCTAGCCTCTTATGTTTTTGGTGTCAGTCGCTAGTAGGTTTTAAAAACAATTCTCATACATAAACGTCAACACATTTTGGCCTTGAAGTTACGGGGACATGTGTGTCTATGATTCGCCATCAATGTGGACAGAGATTAATTTCTGTATATTTCTATGAGTTTTCTATCAAACTCAGACATCCATGATTTCACTAAGCCAATAATTACCATCTCTCTTCTGTTGTTCCTGTAGATTTTCGAAGAGTGAGCAGCATTTTGGGGGCTTTATTTTTACACTATTGTAGCCAAGTCTGTCACTCCCTCAATAGATGCTAGACACTGCCTGTAAATGGACGTGCATTAGACACACCTAACTACAGTCAGACCTGCAGTAATGTCATCTTCTCACCTCAGTGAATACAGCTCCCATTTGTAGGACATATTCCTCTTTTTTGTGTTGTTCCCCCCAGTTTTGCCCTATCTACTTTACTGTCATTAAAACCTTTTGCACTTTGCCCCTGCTTACCAGGATTAAAGAGACTGCGAGTCCCTAGTACATGACGTAGAAAATGTACCCAGGACCTGGAGGTTAAATGCCACTAGTGGATTGGGTTACCTTTTATACCATCCCCAAAGTTGGCTCACAAAAAATGGCTTCAGGTCTACCATTGTAGCCTGACTCCTGCAATGTAAAACCAGCAGCATGACCTGTCAAAATAGCGCTTTTGATTTTTAGAGACCTCCTTTATCAATATTAAATAAGTCACACCTGGTTGGGCCCATAACCTATACGTTACGGTGCATGATATTTAAAAGCAGTACTTAATACAGAATGCAGAAGTTGGACATAATACAGATTAAAATAATACTATTGATATCTCGAGTTTGGGACCAGCTAGAAAAATTATTAAGCCACTATTTTTAGTAGGTATTAAAAATCCAATTCAATGGTCAAGTCAGATTTCTAATAGGAATTTAGTGAAAGCAACTTTTAGAACATTGTCTCTAGCCTGCCTGAAACTCCTGGAGGCTAATTTGAATGAGCTCTCCAGCAGCTGCCAGCTTGTACTTCACCTTTAATGAGATAGGAATGTCCTTCCAGGAGCCAGACAATAGACCATTTTGATGGGCAGGTTGACCTCAATGGGCAAGTATGACTCCTCTGAGTTCAGCTGGACATTCAGGGTGGGGCTGCTGCCTCTCCTCTTTGCACAACAGGGTAACATTTAAATTACAGCAGTGTAATTTGGGTAATTTGGGGATTTTTGATTTACACTTGTTATGCGAATTCCTGAAATTCCGCCACCACACCACGTTACATAATTAGAAATTGTTTTCAGAAAACACACTACATTTTGGACCTATTTGCAGTAAGGTAAACAGGAACAGGAAAAATGAGGTAGGCCAGGGCCTTGGAACATTACCTTCATAGGTTAAGTAGTGCCCTGGAGTCAACCCTACCCACTTATTTTACCAACCATAAACCCAAGGCAACCTCCTCAGAACACTTTATGACGTACAGAGTCAGAAGAGAATCAAGTCTTCTATCTGTGACTTGAGTGGGGCCCTAAAGTACTGGGAATGCTCCCTCAAGTACCTAGGACATAGAAGTGGTCTCCAAGGGTCAGTTGGCTGACCTCCTGTATGACTGCAGGAATACAGAAAGCTGCAAGAGGTAATTTCTTTGACGTGCCCAGCTGACTATTTGCAACTGGATCTCGACTAGACATTGCTGTTAGCCTCTGCCTGACACCTTGAACGACTCTAAGTGCCTTTTTCCCTATGTAGGTAGAAGCTCTTCTTTGGTTGATTGGGAACCAAAAGAAAGTTTCAAAACCTTTGTGAAAACTTTTCCTCCAGAGCGTCAGCAGGACCCACCGGGAAAAGTGTCCAACCGCTTGTTCTACAGCTTTGGATGGGATTTCAGCTTCGTCCAGTGTGGAGACCGCCACACCCTAAAAAAGTGATAAAGTTCCATTCTGCATTGGGACTTGGAAAATATTCTTCAGGTGGGGCTGCCGTGAAGATTACTGCTGTGCCAATCGGCCCATCACCCATGTGTGGAGGATCGTTGGTGACCCCGCATGCCAGGTGGCACCCTTGTGAAAATGACTGCCATGCTGATTGTACTGTATCCCATATATGGAGTAAGGTTGGTGACCCCTATGCCAACTGGGACCTCTGGGAAGAACAAGAAATGCCACCTGATATAAGTCATTGTCATCAGGAGAGGTCACCATGGTGACACGAGCAGTCCCGAGCCCTGACTGAGGCTTGGAACCAGATCACCCAATCCCCTACCTCTGGGAAAGCATCAGAGGAACTTACAGTCTCATTAGAGGAAATGCCGTGGATGCCCAGCCGCTGCCCCAGCAGAGACAGGCGTGCTGTTCACCAATAGCAGCCGCTGCTGCTCCTCTTGGAAATTCTGATCACGCCATCCTTCCAGGAGCAGGTAAGACTGATTGGAGGGCCTGAAGGCCTGGGGGAATATTTTCTGCTACATAGAATCTTTGGAGCTGGAGTGAGACTCCTGAGACTCGGAAAACTAGTGAGGCCTGACCTCAATGTCACCTATACTGAATGGGGAATAAACACAACTACTAATGAGTGGGCAGTGAAATTCAGGGACCTGCCTACTTAACACCAGAGCCCTGACCTCAGGGGGCTGTGTGTATTGTTTGTGAATGACGTATTTCAGTTTGTTTTCCTATGTCATAAACAAAAGTATTTGACTGGGCAACCCTTTATTGCTGCTATTGCACGAATTCTGAATTGTGAGCCTGTTTTCACCCCCTCTATCTACCTCCCCCTAGAAGCCTTGGACTGCTTGACCCACGCTACCACTGAGAATCAAGTGCTGAATCGGTACTTAGGCCAGTTGCTGAGAATCCATAGTCAGTTGGGCCCCTCGACATCAGAATGTAATAGGCCTCATCCCTCAGTTTGGTCCAGTAGCTCCTGTTTACTCTGTGGCCCTCTGAAATGGGTTGTGGCATAGGCTTTCCAGAGTTTATCATTATAAGATAGTATATAGTGTAGACCATTGATGCCTATCTATTTCCGATATCTAAAGAGAGCTGACATTCCAGACCATAGCTAGTTAATTCTCTGTTAAAAAGTGCATTCAAAGCACTTTGGGCCAAATTTATGAAAGGTGTTGCGGCGCACTTGCACCTTGCTACCTGGTGCAAGAGAGATGAAAGTCCATTATGCGATTTATGAAGCCACGCAAGTCCACCTTGCGTGGCCCTAAGTGGCTTTATAAATCAGGGGTAACGCAGCACAATTCGCTGTGTTGCATTACTCCATCCTGGGAAGGCTTTCCATTGGCGTTGTGTGGGTGTTCCCACACAACTCCCATGGTTTTTGACACATTCTCAGATTTACCAAAAGTGGTAGACCTGGGAATGCACCAAAAAGATAAGCCTTCTCAGGGGAGGCACAACAAGGAGAAATATCTTTGTTTCTCTTCCTTACTTCCTCTTTTTGTGTGTGTCACATTCTGCAACACACAAAGGGGAATATGCCTCAGTGGATTGTTTTTGTGCTGGAAGGTGTGCCTTCCTGCACAAAAACATTCTTCCCTACAAAGCAAGGCACCCTTACACCATGGTGCAACGGTGCCTGTGTTGGTGCTAGGCAGTCAAAAAGGCACGAATGAGCCAGATTCTTTTAATTATGGCACAATCCTGCTCTTTCCCTGTCGCACAGCACAGCAAAGTGACTTATTGCACTGCATGACTTTCTAGTAAATGTGTCCCATAGTTTGGTTCGTTAGACAATATTGTGACCTCACAATATTTCTGGCAATCATTAAGTGTAATTCACACCTTGAGTGCTAAGGACAAGATGGTCTAGTCCTCAGGAACATTCGAGCTGGCTGTGCTGAGGACAAGACCTTCTTATCCTTAGCACTTAGGTGTCTAGAAGACAACACATACACACAGAGATCATATTGTATACAAAGTCATCTCAGTTGTAATATGTCACTAGTGCCACTAGTGAGAGCATCCATATAATTGATAAATGTATCTTTCATATTAAGTGTGAGGTCTTGAGCACTGCATTTAGAGGGTGAGATATGTTTAGCATGGTAGGAGTGCAAGTTGTGTTTTGAGGAACTAACCATAACTGGGGAAATTGCAGAAGTGTTTTCAGTTTCAGTTCGTTATCATAGCTCCTTTTTAACTGTGTTTTTGAAGTGAATTGTGTATGTGTGTTTTTATTTCATTTATAAACAGGTTTTGCAAATGCCTTTTTCTACCAGAAACATGTATAGTGGCATATGCAACGCGCATATCATATTCTCATGGCCTTACCATGTATCTTTATTAGACTGTGAACACATATTTTTCCAATTGAAAGATTATAAAACCTCACGTTTAGCTGCAAGATAGATTGGAATATTCCGCACTCCTAGGCACTCTGAAGGATAGCTGAGTGATCTGCCATCGAGGTCTGACAGCACAAGGGCTGTGTTGTTCCAGACAAGATAGATGAAAGGTATACAGGGACTGAAGTACATTTCTAATGATTGGCAGCAAATATAATGGAGGATTCACTTTAATGCAGGGATATTTTTTGCATTCAGTTTTCTAATAATTGCCCAAGTGGCATGCTAATTATTATTACTATAATTGCTTCTCAGTTTGTATCTTTTAGTTTAGTGCATAAACATTTGTCACTAGACCAGTGTTGTATTTCTTGGTTATGCAGGATCAAGTAGCAACCCCCCCCCAAAAAAAATAATAATTGTGATGGTGTTTCGGGTAGGACTGAAGGAGTCTCCAGTCTGATCTGTCCATATGATGTGGCACACGGTTAGGGAAATTTGACCCATATCTATTTTTTCTGCTCTGCAGGCCAACAAGCTATCTACAAGGAACATTCAAAGAGTAACCAGGTGGGCAACATCTTTTGTCTTTCATCACCCACTCTAGGCAAACAATCCATCCAAGTTCTGGTTATCACAAAAGATGAAGGTCTTCAAATCAAGGATCCTATCCCAGGCGATTTTTCAGATCACTTCCACATCCCCTTCTCCTCGATCATTGAGTGGTTTGAGACGATTAAAGGGTAACAGCTGAAAGAAAAGGTCCTAGCAGAAAGTAACATAAATATCAACTTAATTGGCAAACACAAAGCCCTGCTGCCAGACACAATGGTAATCGAGGAAGACCATGTGAAGTGAAGTATGATAGGGGCTTTGCATGCAAATCCTGAGTGAAGTGGGCTCTGAGCGCAGCAATTTTTCATACACAACCCAGAGCTTAAGACGAGGAAGGTCACTCATTTAAGAGCTTACTGAGAATTGCTAAAATTTTAGACCAGTGGATTCTAGTGTGTAGGCGTGTTATGGTCATTCAGTATTGTCATAGATGATGCCAATGTTGATATCATCTGTGACATGTGTGAGATCATGAGATCCACTTTGAGGGGTTATTATGGTTGCATTGTTTACGACAGGTAATGATTCCTAGTGTTTTAAAGTAGATTTTGCATTGTCCCTTCTGCAGAGGATTTTTAGGACAATGTGTATTGCGTGCTCAGTTGGTCAGGATGCAATATAGTAGTTATCACCATTTTTGAGAGTGGGCAGGGCAATGAATCATGATATCAAATAGCATACTACTTTTGGAGGATCTAATTTATGCCATGCTGACATGTCATGTCTGCTACACCGACTCTATGCTTATAGTTCAGATGCACTGCCATTGAGAAAGCACTTTTTGGTTTCCTAATAACTTTGGCACCTTTTAATGAATCTGCACAAAATTGGCCCTAATCCAGCTAAGCCAGCTTCGACATGCTAAGTTTCATTCTGATTCATTCAGGGAGAAAATAAATTAGGGAGGAGCAAAAAAGAAGTGTTTGGCATTGCAACTCCAAAAGGGCATTTTGCTCTGTGCTACAGCAAAAACTGTACAACAAAATCGCTCCAAATTTAGCACGAAAGGTCCTCAGAAAGAATGCTTCTTGTGGTTTGGTGTTAATTCATTCAGTAGTTTTCAAGACATTAACATACTTTGACGTCTTACCTTAATCAATACGTAAATCATTAATCGATACATAAATAAAATGCAATTGTTTAGAGTGTGATTAGTTGATTAAGAGCCTGTATTTATTTCTCAATTTGTATTTGTAATTTTAGCAAAAAAAAAGAGTTTGGGGAACTGGAAATATTTTGTTGTCGGGGAAACTGAGGCATGGAAATGCCTTTTGTTAAGGAAATGTTTGTTTCTTGATGTACCCAATTCGCTGCTGTCCTTTTGAATATGTGAATGATGTGATTAAGATGCAGTTTTCATTGAAAATGTGTTTATTAAATTCACTTCACTTATCACGTACAGATTCAACTAATGACACCTTGACCCTGAATTCAGAGGTTGCTGTGCACAACTGAAAGCTGAGAAGAGCTGGTTTGATTGGAGTGAGCTGATTGTTGGGCAGCCCACTGTACATTAAGAAAAGCCATGTACCACTGTCTGCACTAATGACTAGGCTCTGCCATCAGAGCTATGCATCGCTAAAGGCAATGAATAGAAGAAGGTCTGGTGGCAAGTGGGCTGAGGCACATCCCTACCATAAGTAAGACTGCACTCAGAACATTCTGCCGAAAGAAGTACAAAGCTTTGTTATACTAAGGTACAATTATCTTTGCTCTTACAATATTGACACATGTTTATAAAAACTCAGAAATAATTGAAAAATTAAATTTAAGTAAAGTTATGGCTTCAGAGAAAAATCTAAAAACAACTGAAATTTGCCATTTATGGTGTATTATGAAAACTATAAAGTATGTCCTCACCATGCACAGCTCATGAAGTCACATATGACATCATTGAGGACATCACTGATGAGGTTACATACAACATTCCTGCTGACATAATCAGTTACATCATTGTTGTGGAAACTTCCAGTTTCACAAGATGGTTCCATGATTACTTCAATACATATAAGAAACATTTTTTGATGCCACAGTTTAAGAGCTTTTATTCTTTCATATCGCCTATAGTACTATCACTTGTGCAAACTATGTAGTTGACATACTCACATATGACCTGAAAGAACAGTGTGCATTGTTTTGAAGCCCTTGCACATCTATCCTTCGAATTTGGATTATTTTCTTAGAAAATAGCTTTTAAGAACTTGTTCAATTGAATCAGCAACCAACACAAGTAGGCAAAGCCTTAGGGTAAGAATTGCAAAGGAGGTGTTATGACCAATAATCAAACACTGATTTAAAGACAAAAATTGAATCATGAATTATCTACTCAAGTTATGGTCACTATGTTTCTAATTCCCTTGACTGAATAAGCATCTTGGGGTGTGGTTTGTACCAGAAATCAAACAAGCAAGTGTGGCAATATCACAACATATCCTACACAATTGTCATTCATTATTTAATTAGTCATCATGTTTAGGCTGGGCAATTTTATTGTACAGGGGATTACTAGTGTAGGAACAGTCGCTGACTAAGAGTTACCTGTTGACTGGATGCTTTTTTATGCACAGATGTTCTGATTCTTGTGCCTCAATGGTTTTACTGCAACGTAGCAGCATAAGGAGATGGCTATAAATCCCTGTATCCTCTTTTCATAATTTACAGTTCTTCTGGATTCTGCAGGGTTTTCCATGGGTTTCAGTTGAGAATTTTACGATATGTAAAAGGGCTTTTACAAGTAAATAAAAGTCCTTTTTATTCGCAAACCACATGATTTTGCGAATCACAGGCTTTGCAAATGCATAAGTGCTTTGTATATGAAACCCCTAATCTTTATCTCAAACTAGAACAAATATTCAAGTAAAGGCGAACCAGTGCTTTATGTGCAGTATAATTCTGCCTCAAATGGTTCCAGCTCTCCTAGCGTTTTTCTCCTCATAATTTCAGTTCATCAGAAATATAATGAAGGGGTCTGAATTTATGAGGCAGTAGTTATAACATTGATATTCTTAACCAATTTATGACAGTTTGGAATGCCAATTTATGGATGTGCTAAAACACCTTTGTTACTTGCAGAATCCAACACATTTGTAAACAACCTGAAGCAAACCTCTTATCTGAGCTATTTTATTTCAACATTGTAATCCATCAAAAAATGACATTTCCCCATGAACAAAATCTCATCACATATGATTTTTCGTATGATTTTATTATTTATCAAAACACTTGTGTCCATTCTTTTTTTGGTGTATAATTTTTATCTTTTTTTGTGCGCATATATTCATAAAAAACATTGGCAAATATAAACAAATTCATATAATCATTCGTGTTTGATTAGACATTAAAAGATTAGATCTCTCAGTTGTTGAAACCCCCATACAGAACCATCATACCTCCATTCTCACCTCTCATTCTCTTCAATCATACTATCAAACAAGCCACACAAGGAACAACAATAAAATACACAATTTTAGCGTGATCCTATTGACTTTTACTTTCTAACATGATTTTAACATTCAAGTATTTGCTCAGTTGTTTCTGACTGATTCTTCTTTCGTCTGAATCTTGGGTAGTATTCCCAGATGTGTAACGGATGGTCTACGCATGTTTCAGTGAAAGACAATTTATATCACCTTCTTCAGGACCAAAAACAACATGCATTTCTTTAAATCCGTATAGTGGCCTGGGGATTATCTGTCAGTACAATAACGGTGTACATAAGACAAAGGAGAATGTCATGTGCTGCAATAATTTCAAAACATGTCTCATAGTCATGCTCATCTCATATTTAGCCCTTAAACAAGTTGGTATTCATGCGTTATCTACTTGTTCCTGGTTAGTATTTACCCGTGCTCGAAAGATGGAGTTAGTGTGGAGTTTAGTTCTAGAAAAGGAATTTGTCTCAGATGTGCCCAGAGAAAGGAAGGAGAAAGTTTAGAGAGTATTTTTGTGAGACATGCTTAAGAATATAAGTGGGTCTCCGTGTTTAAGAGAAAGCCAATTATTAATTTAAAAAACGATTCCTACGTAAGTTGTTTGACGTGGGGATATCTCTGGATCAAAAGGATGCTTTTCCTCCAGGTGGTAATCATCAATTGGATATACTTTCAAGGATTCAATTTCTGTAACCAGAAATACATTTTAGCTGCAATTAGCCCACCGTCCTTTTTCTTTTTTCTTTTTTAGTTAGAGACTTTAGCTATATCAGGATGAAGTCATACCTCAATGTTATGTTTTTGTCTGGGGAAGGTATTCTCTATAACAGTCGAGGTCCAATTAGACCTTATTTTCCAAAATCGTCACGTACTCTGATAATAATGCATCCATCATCTCTCTTAAAATCTTGCGGTCCCATCTGTAACAATAAAGTCCCCGCAGAGTTTTATAGGTCGTTCTCTATACATAGGGGTCACCTATGCTAGAGTGCATTTGATTTATTGATGGAATATGCTATATGTATCTTACCTATATAATGGCAATGCTGATGGTTATAAGATGTATCATAGTGGCCCCATTATCACAGGCTTGGGAGAGATATTATTTATTTGTAGTCTTTGTTTGTTCAAATAGTTATAATCTACAACACGTAAAAAACCAAACATAATTACGTTCCAATTCAGTCTGTGCAGAACAGAAGTATGCCTTTTGAACTATACATTTCATCTGCTGTATTATTTGTGTCATAACACAAGCACTTATGATGCTCAAGAATAAGGTTCAAGGATGGCATACTGAAGCAACCAATATTACCAATATGTTATCGGTATATTAAAAATTGCTGTTAGGGCAGGTCCATCTTCTCTAATATCAGTATAAAATGCGAGGGTGTAGATGGTATACTATACAGGCATTGCTCTTTGTTAGCTTCATGGGTGGCCAGTAGGGTAAGGTTTTCTCACGTTTCTAAATTAAAGAGAAATATATATTGGAAACCCTTTTTGGCTGCGAGGGTGGACTTATCACTGTAGCCGTATGGTGCGATTGCCGGCCTATCAAATCAATGGGGCATTCATTCAGCAGTATGTACGCCGATTTGCTAAGGCAAGCTCAATTACGCTGAATAGGCAGCACACGGCATTATGACTACGTGCCAAGGTGCGCATGAGATTTTAATATATTCTCAGGTTTACTTGCAAAGGTTGTTCTAGTATAATAACACTCTTTAACTTTCCTAACTGGCTGCTTCAAAAAAACTACATTTAGCTGAACTACAAGTAGCGTTTCTATCCGTCATGCAGCTACCTACGGCTGTGTTGGAAGGTGCGCATGAAGTTTTAATATACACAGGTTTTCTTGCAAGAATTGTTCTAAGGCAGGCTTTATTACACTGAATATGCAGAGCACAGCATTATGACTATGTGGGAAGGTGTGCATGAGGTTTTAATATACAAAAGTTTACTTTCAAAGGTTGTTCTAGCATAATGACGCTCTATGACTTTCATAACTGGTTTCTTCAAAAAACGACATTTAGCCAAATAACAAGTAGCGTTTTTGTCCGTCATGCAGCTACCTTCGTCTATGTTGGAAGGTGTGCATGAGGTTTTAATATACACGGGTTTGCTCGTAAGGATTGTTCAAGTATAATAACGATCTTTGACTTTCCTAAGTAGTAGCTTCGAAAAACTACATTTAGCCGAATTACAATTAGCGTTTTTGTCCGCCATGCAGCTACCTTACCAGTATTCTTTAACACGTGCGTTCGTCTACGTGATGTTGTGTTGTTGTAATCGCCAGCCCTTCAGCGTCTGCTTTTATGAAGTTACTTATGTCTGATGAGCCGTTCTCGCGATATTACATATGTTGTGAGGAGAATATCTTGTAAGGAGGTTTCTTCTAGGGTCGCCATCTTGGAACAGTGCAAGATGGTCATTGCACATAGTACTGTTGTTCGTGTGGCATGATGGAAAATGACGTCTTAAACATCTAAATGTTTAAGTCTTTAGCTGAAAGATGATTAATGTGCTGTTCTTAATACCATTTACCATGGTGTAGGTAGATTCAAAGACTTGATTAGATAGATACTATAAACTATAGCCTTCCATCCAGGCAAAGCAGGCGTCATTTTAGGTTAAAATATTTAGCTTCATTTTTTTCAAAAGTCGTCATATTAAAATGGCGAAAAGTGGATGAGGAATACAGTTCTTTTATTCAACAACGGGAAAGATGGAATATAATTCCACATACTTACGACAAAGAGTTACAATTAGAACCTACAATCGGTTATTGCTCTGTTTTATGTGGCATTTTCTATATTGCAAATAGTTTACAATTTGTTGATGTAATAAGTGCTAAAGTGTAAGGCATGCCTACAAACCAAAGTGAACGTCATTGCAGATAGGGAATCTATCATTTTGGTTGATGAGATGTGTTGAGACGTAGTTTGTGTAAGGACCAATGTGCAAAGAAAAGATAACTTCGTAAGGTTATAATACATACTTTCTAGTGAAACACGAGATCGATATGTATAAGAGCTTAGATAGGAAGAAGTCTATGATTTATAAATAATTTGGAAACTGAATTACAGTTTTCCAGTATTGTATTGTTTACAATAATTCCAGATGTTGGCATTTCTTAAACAATTGGCATATTCATGTTACGAACAATGATAACCAATATTGGCCTGTTCTTATTTATAAATAGAAAGCTGTCAGTGTGATATGAATAGTGACGCTGTCCAAATGGTATGCCATAAGTAATATCATTTAGGGTACTTACAGCAGATGCTGACTTGTGAAAATAGCATACGGCCATAGAGCATAGTTATGCTGTTACTAGCAATATTATTTCTTCATTTAGGCCTTTACGGACAGTGTCCAGAGAAAAAAATCCAATATGTTTCCCGTTTTTTTTCGAATTTAACTGATCCTTTCCTGGTATAGGTTTGACCTGTTCTAAAATTACCCATTTCAGTTCTGTATCGATATGTTTAAAATCTTGGTAGTGTCTAACTAGGGGTGGCTGTAGTTTCCCTGTTCTAATTGCTGATTTGTGTTCTGAGAGTCTGATACGGAATTCTCTTGAAGTTTTGTCTATATATCCTAGCCCGCATGGGCATAGGATCAAGGAAATGATGTTTGAACCTCTGCAATTTGTCATCTGCATTAGTATGCCTGATTGTTCTCCATATGTCCTTGTATGGGTAATTATGGCCGAATCACAGGCGTGGCAATTGCCACATCTGTAGTTGCCTGTTGGTGGTGGCAGTCCATCAATGGTGGGTTGCCTAGTGCTTTCCTGAGATTTAAATCTACTGTGTACCAGTTTATCTCTTAAAATTGGGTTCCTCCTATATGCTACCATCGGTTTCTGCATCGGTTGTTCTTCTTCATTAATAGTGAGGATCTTCCAGTTTTTATCTAATATGTGCTTTATCTTGTAGTTGATACTCGAATGGTCCATTACACAGACCAATTTATCTGCAGTTACTTTGGGGTTGTTATTGATGAGGGCATCTCTATTGTAATATTTGGCCTGTTTTAGTAATTGGCGTATTAGTCTTCTAGGATATCATCTAACGTTGGAGGCGTTCTTGGAGTTGTTCAGCATGTGTCATAAAATCTGTGATGTTGGTACAATTTCTCCTAATTCTTAGGAATTCCACAAAGGGAATTGAGTCTTTTTGGCATGATGGGTGGAAGCTGCTGTGTTCCAAGATAGTGTTTTAGCTGGTGGTTTTCTAAAAAGGCTTCCTTCTAGTTGCCCCTGTCTGCCCATAATCCATATATCTAAGACTTCCACTTTGTCTGAGGAGTAATTACAGGTAAACTTTAGATTTTTGTCACTCAAGTTGAGCCAGGATATAAAATCCAAAAGGTCTGATTGAGCTCCAGACCAGATGAAAAAAATATCATCTATAAATCTATGCCACTGGGTTACATTTTCATAAAAGGGAGCTACCTCATTAAAAATGTGTTTGCGCTCAAGCTCCCCCATAAAGATATTCGCTACACTGGGGGTACAAGAGGCCCAAATGCTGGTCCCCTTGATTTGGTGGTATAGGCTATGTTTGAATTCAAAATAGTTGTGTTGCAGAACAATCTTTAGACACTCTAGAATGAAGGTATCAGGTCTCTCCCCAGGAACTCTGGCCAAAAGAGCCGCCACTGACTCTATGGCCAGGTCCTAGGGGATGTTCGTATATAAAGACTCTATGTCAAGAGTGACAAGCAGCTGCGTATGATGATCAAAGGGTAAATGTTCCAGTGTTGCTATCATGTGCCCCGTGTCTTTGATGTATGATGCATATTGGGTGGTAAGAGGGCATAGGAAAACATCAACATACAGTGACAAAGGTTCCGTGCAAGAGTTGACGGAGGATACTATTGGTCTGAGTGGTGGAGCCAATGTATTCTTATGTGTTTTTGGAACTCCATATATAGCTGGTGTGACTGTGTTAGTTTTGTTGAGAAAGTCTAATTCTTTCTGGCAGAAGTACCCATCTGCGAAAGCTGTAGTTGTGGTGGTATCTTTCAGTATCTTTAGTTGTAAGAAGGCCCTAGGGTTGGTTTGCTGATAGTATTCTGGCACTTGCAGCATGGATTTTATGTTATCAGTATATTTAGCTGTATCCTTTACTACAATCTCCCCTACAAACATCACAGATTTTATGACACAACTCCAAGAACGCCTCCTACTTAGAGGATATCCTTGAAGACTAATACACCAATCACTAAAACGGGCCAAATATTACAATATAGATGCCCTCATCAATAACAACCCCAAAGTAACTGCAGATAAATTGGTCTGTGTAGTGGACCATTCGAGTATCAACTACAAGATCAAGCACATATTAGATAAAAACTGGAAGATCCTCACTATTAATGAAGAAGAACAACCGATGCAGAAACCGATGGTAGCATATAGGAGGAAGCCACATTTAAGAGATAAACTGGTACACAGTAGATTTACATCTCAGTAAAGCACTAGGCAACCCAGCATTGATGGACTGCCACCACCAACAGGCAATTACAGATGTGGCAATTGCCACGCCTGTGATTCGGCCATAATTACCCAAACATGAACATGAACATATGGAGAAAAATCAGGCACACTAAAGCAGATGACAAATTGCAGTAATTCAAACATAATTTACTTGATCCTATGCCCGTGCGGGCTAGGATATATAGACAAAACTTCAAGAGAATTCCGTATCAGACTCTCAGAACACAAATCAGCAATTAGAACAGGGAAACTACAGCCACCCCTACTTAGACACTACCAAGATTTTCAACATATCGTAACAGAACTGAAATGGGTACTTTTAGAACGGGTCAAACCTATGCCAGGAAAGAATCCAGTTAAAATGCGAAAACAACAGGAAACAAATTGGATTTTTTCTCTGGACACAGTCCGTAAAGACCTGAATGAAGAAATAATATGGCTAGTAACAGCATAACTATGCTCTATGGCTGTATGCTATTTTCACAAGTCAGTATCTGCTGTAAGTACCATAAATGATATTACTTATGGCATACCATTTGGACAGCGTCACTATCCATATCACACTGACAGCTGTATATTTTTAAATAAGGACAGGCCAACATTGGTTATCATTGTTCGTAACATGAATATGCCAAAATGCCAACATCTGGAATTATTGTAAACAATACGATACTGGAAAACTGTAATTAATTTTCCGAATTATTTATAAATCATTGACTTCTTCCTATAAAAGCTCTTATACATATCTATCTCGTGTTTCACTAGAACGTATGTATTATAACCTTAGAAAACCTTACAAAGTTGTCTATTCTTTGTGCATTGGTCTTTACACGAACTACGTCTCACAACATTTCATCAACCAAAACGATAGATCACCTATCTGCAATGACATTCACTTTGGTTTGTAGACATGCCATAAAATTTAGCACCTATTCCATCAAGAAATTGTAAACTATTTGCCATATAGAAAATGCCACATAAAACAGAGCAATAGCCGATTGTAGGTTCTAATTGTAACTCTTTGTCGTAAGTATGTGGAAATATATTTCATCTTTCCAATTTTCGAATAAAAGAACTGTATTCCTCAACCACTTTTCGCCATTTTATTTTTGGCGACTTTTGAACAAATAGCAAGCTAAATATTTTAACCTAAAATGACGCCCGCTTTGCCTGGATGGAAGGCTATAGTTTATAGCATCTATCTAATCAAGCCTTTGAATCTACCTACGCCATGGTAAATGGTAGTAAGAATAGCACATTAATCATCTTTCAGCTAAAGACCTAAACATTTAGATGTTTAAGATGTCATTTTCCATCATGCCACACAAACAACAGTACTATGTGCAATGACCATCTTGCACCGTTCTAAGATGGCATTTATTCAAAGGATTTTGTGAATAGGTAGGTTTTAAGATTTTTGCGGAATTGGGGATAGAGGGTGCTGGCACGAAGATGAAGGGGGAGGGAATTCCAAAGGGTTGGTGCTAGAATGGAAAATTTGGAGCCGCCCCACTTCTTTCTCCGGAAGCGAGGGATGGTGAGGAGGGACTGAGAAGAAGAACGTAGGTCCCTAGAGGGGACATAGGGAACAATCTCAGAGGAGATGAAGGCAGGTGCCAGGTCCGATCGGGCCAGGAAAGTGATGGATGCGAGTTTGAATTGAATTCTAGCCCACACTGGGAGCCAGTGAAGAGTTTTTAGAAGTGGGGTGGAGTGGTGGAATTTAGGAAGGTTGAAGACTAGGCGGGCCGCCTGGTTTTGGATCTGTTGTAGGCGGCGCAGACTGTATGCAGGGATGCCGGCATA
Source organism: Triturus cristatus (assembly GCF_964204655.1). NCBI lineage: Eukaryota > Metazoa > Chordata > Amphibia > Caudata > Salamandridae > Triturus > Triturus cristatus. The sequence continues at coordinate 1,455,641,889 of NC_140589.1, read as the reverse complement.
CAGAGCGTTCCCGTAGTCCAGGCGGGACACCACCATGGCCAGAATAATAAGTTTGAGAGCGGAAAAAGTAAAAAAACGGGACACCTTGCGAATAGTACGCAGTGAGAGAAAAGAAGAAGATACCACAGCGCAAACCTGGGAGTGAAGGGTGAGTTGAGAATTGAGCTTAATGCCTAGTGTTTTAACAGAGGAGGAGGGGACAGGAGGGGAACCAAGAGAGGGAGGCCAGCAAAGGGGGGACCAGGGGCTGGAAGAACCGCCCGTCAATACCAACTCGGTTTTGTCCGGGTTAAGTTTGAGGTGATTGTGGCTCATCCAGTCCCTGATGTGAAACATGACAGTGTGAAAGTTGAGGACAGAAGAAGGAGTATATGTGTATATTATAACCTCATGCGCACCTTCTGACAAAGCTGAAGGTAGCTGCATGACGCACAAAAACGCTACTTGCTATTTCGCTAAATGCAGTTTTTTGAAGAAACCAGTTAGGAAAGTCATAGAGCTTTATTATGCTAGAACAACCTTTGAAAGTAAACCTTTGTATATTAAAACCTCATGCGCACCTTCCCACATAGTCATAATGCAGCGCGCTGCATATTCAGCGTAATAGAGCCTGCCTTAGCAAATCAGCGTACATACTGCAGATTGAATGCCCCATTGATTTGATAGGCCGGCGATCGCACCATACGGCTACAGTGATAAGTCCACCCTCACAGCCAAAAATGGTTTCCAATATATATTTCTCTTTAATTTAGAAACGTGAGAAAACCTTACCCCACTGGGCACCCATGATGCTAACAAAGAGCACTGCCTGTATAATATACCATCAAAACGGCACAATCTATGTCTGTTTGTTACACCCTTGCGTTTTATACTTATATTAGAGAAGATGGACCTGCCCTAACAGCAATTTTTAATATACTGATAACATATTGGTAATATTGGTTGCTTTAGTATGCCATCCTTGAATCTTATTCTTGAGCATCACATGTGCTTGCGTTATGACACAAATAATGCAGCAGATGAAATGTATACTTCAAAAAGCATACTTCTGTTCTGCACAGACTGAATTGGAAGGTAATTATGTTTGGTTTTTAACGTGTTTTAGATCATAACTATTCAAACAAACAAAGACTACAAATAAATAATATCTCTCCCAAGCCTGTGATAATGGGGCCACTATGATACATCTTATAACCATCAGCATTGTCATTATTTAGGTAAGATACATATAGCATGTTCCATCAATAAATCAAATGCACTCTAGCATAGGAGACCCCTATTTATAGAGAACGACCTATAAAACTCTGCGGGGACTTTATTGTTACAGATGGGACCGCAAGATTTTAAGAGAGATGGTCGATGCATTATTATCAGAGTATGTGATGATTTTGGAAAATAAGGTCTAATTGGACCTCGACTGTTATAGTGAATACCTTCCCCAGACAAAAACATAACATTAAGGGTAAGATATGACTTCATCCTGATATAGCTAAAGTCTCTAACTAAAAAGGAAAAAAGAAAAAGGACGGTGGGCTAATTGCAGCTAAAAGTTATTTCTGATTACAGAAATTGAATCCTTGAAAGTATATCCAATTGATGATTACCACCTGGAGGAAAAGCATCCTTTTAATCCAAAGATAACCCCACATCAAACAGCTTACGTAGGAATCTTTTTTTAAATTAATAATTGGCTTTCTCTTAAACACGGAGACCCACTTATATTCTTAAGCATGTCTCACAAAAATCCTCTCTAAACTTTCTCCTTCCTTTCTCTGGACACATCTGAGACCCCTCATTTTCTAGAACTAAACTCCACACTAACTCCATCTTTCGAGCACGGCTAAATACTAGCCAGGAATAAGTAGATGATGCATGAATACCAACTCATTTAAGGGCTAAATATGAGATGAGCATGACTATGTAGAAAGTAACATGTTTTGAAATTATTGCAGCACATGACATTCCCCTTTGTCTTATGTAAACCGTTATTGTACTTGCAGATAACCCCCAGGCCTCTATACAGATTTAAAGAAATGTAGGTTTTTTTTGGTCCTGAAGAAGGTGATATAAATTGTCTTTCACCGAAACGTGCGTAGACCATCCGTTACACATCTGGGAATCCTACCCAAGATTCAGACGAGAGAAGAATCAGAAACAACTGAGCAAATTTTATCATTTTAAAATCATGTAGGAAAGTAAAAGTCAGTAGGATTCCGCTAAAGTTGTGTATTTTATTGTTATTCCTTGTGTGGCTTGTTTGATGGTATGATTGAAGAGAATGAGTGTTGAGTTTGGAGGTATGATGGTTCTGTATGGGGGTTACCACAACTGAGAGATCTTATATTTTAATGTCTAATCAAACACAAATGATTATATGAATTTGTTTATATTTGCAAATGTTTTTTATGAATATATGAGCACAAAAAAAAGATAAAAATTATATACCAAAAAAATAATGAACACAAGTGTTTTGATAAATAATAAAATCATAAGAAAAATCATGTGATGAGATTTTGTTGATGGGAAAATGTCATTTTTTGAGTGATTACCAATGCTGAAATGAAATAGGTCAGATAAGAGGTTTGCTTCAGGTTGTTTGCTTTTCCCCCCTCCTCTTGGACCTAAAAGTAATCAGGGGGCACCTTTTCCTTATATACTCCAACACATTTGTAAACATGTTATATTTCAAACTCTACAGTGCCAACACCAGTAACAACTTCCTGTCCCTTTCTATTGGTCAATCACTTTTTTTTACACATCGCAACCAGTTTCCTTATACAAATGGCTGACATTTTGCAATTTTGATACTGTCTATATCCTTTTTCGCTAACTTCTATATTACAGCTCCTTTTCTACAGTCAAAACTTGCTTCATGCTTTCTTGTTAGTAATAATAACTTTCTATATGTCAATACTTCCTCATTACACAAGTCTCTATTTCCAGTCTGTCATTTGTGTTTATGGGAAAAACAAGATCTTTTCCAGAAAATTCTGACAATCCAATGCTGCAAACTAGACCTTCTGCTTTGCTGGACTCCAAACCATTTTCTATAATACTGGAAGTTATGGTAGACTCAGAACATAATGCTCGCCTTCCTCCTGAGGGGCAGCAGCATCAAATATCCCTTTTCCAAATACTAAGCATACATCTAAGCTGGTTGCTTTTTCAATGCTTTCATCAAACAAACGGGTTAAAAAATACCCACATCTATGGAGTTACTTTTGAAAGAAATACAAGCTCTCAAACCATATGTAAAAGAAACTAACAGGCTTCTTCAAAACCTTGATGACAAATGCTCTACTATTGACAATAAAGTACCTCAAATAGAGTAGTGGGTGGAAACAATTCACGCAACTTCTCAGTAGCTTCCTCCAGTGCAGATGGAAATTTCTCATCTGTAAAAGCAGGTTTAAGACCATGAAAATCATGAAAGGTGAAACAATCTACATATTTATATCCTAGTAGAAGGGCTTGAAGAATCTAACCCCATTTTCTTTTTCAATTCTCTCTTCTGAAGGCTCTTGGTCTACTTGAAACGCCAACATTGAACATTCAAAGAGCACAAAGATTAGGTCATAATCTGAGTGTTGCATCTTCTTCTCAAAAACCAAAAGGAGTTCTCTTGTACTTTTTAAAGTATACTGACTTGTTGAAAGTTTTACAGGCAGTTAAAATAAAAGGCCACATCTAATGGCAAGGATCTCTATTATACTTCTCACAAAATTACGCTAAAACCACAGCAGACAAAAGGAAGACATTTATAGATATGCAACTGGCACTGTAGATCCTAATGCTAGATTTGAGTTTTTTCAACCTTGTCTCTTGTGACCTATAAAAATAAGTCTACAATTTATGAAGATCGAGCTTTGTTACAACAGTTTTTAGACAACTGCAAGGAAGAGGCAATGGAAGTCGCGAGACTGCCTACTACTTGAATGTTCTTTATTAATGCTAAATAGAGTTGTTCTAGTCAAAGTAAAATATGTTCATTGCATGTTCTGAATATCATATCTTTTTCTTCTCTATGTTTTTCTTAGGTGCTATTTTTCACATTTCATGACTGTCAACCCTAGTCCATCTCAATGGTTTGTCCTCCCACCTGACCTGCCCTGGAGTTCAAGTCAGTTGTTCCGTCTTCCCACTGTAGCTTCACCATCCTCGATTCATGTTTGTGTTTTTGGTATGTCACTTGGTGTAGCTTTTATATGGATTCTATCTATTCTCTCCTCTCTTTTTCTTTCTTTCTTCCTACCTTTTTTCTGTCATATCTTTCTAGTTTCCCTCATAATCCTTCTACTTACTTGCTACCTTCTAACCTAACCTGTTTTGAGAGCATTTCTTGGTATTATATTGTATTTTTAAATCATTACTACGTATATAGTTTTTATTTTATACCTTTTCATTTTGTAGAATAATGTTGCTTGCTATATCCTGGAATGTTAAATGTTAAATGTTTGGGTTCACCCATCAAAAGGCAAAGAGTAATTGCCCACCTATCCTTAAACTTAAACCAGATATTGTGTCCTTGCAAGAGACTCATGTAGTTGCATCAGAAGTTGAAAAACGTAAACGACAATAGGTAGGAAATATCATTTCCTCTCTGGGCTCAGGCAAAAGAAATTGAGTTATTAATTATCCTTTGTCACAAAAATCTTAATGTTACACTCCTTTCTCAAGAATATGGTGATAAAGGCTGCTGTTTGACTGCACACCTTCAGATTAGAATCTCTTTGTTTAATGTTTATGCACCTACCAAAATTGATGATGGATTTTGGGTTGCTAGTTCCCTTAAACTGATGTCTATCTCTACAGAATATGTAATATTTTGTGGTGACTGCAACTTAGTTTTAAATCTCTATATAGATCTGTCCTCCAAAGCAACAGTTTTTTCCCTCCAAAAATGCACCCGCAATTTACTACACTTATTACCCCAAAATCTCTCATTGATTCCTGGAGATTTCGTAATCCGCAAATAAGAATGTATACATTTTTCTCTCCTATACACCTATCCCAATCTCGAATAGATTATTTGTTTGATTTCAAATCATTAACACAACACATTAGCCATGCAAACATTGGCTCTATACTGATTTCTGACCATGCCCCAGTAGTTTTAGATTTGAAACTGCTCCCTATCAGCACTGGCAATAAACAATAACATTTCAACACTTCCTTGTTAATAGACCTGGCCTTTACTTCTACATTTGAGTCCACTAATATTGAATTCTTTACTCTTAAGTCAACCTCGATCTTCCTTTACATGTTGTGTGAGATACATTTAAAGAATGAGCTAGAGATTTTATTATCTCTTACGTTTCCAAGAAGAAAAAACACAATTCTCAAAAAGCACTTATTATCCTGAAACACATTAAACGTTTGAAAACTTTTAATAACAATACTAACTCCATCACTGCTCTCAATAACCTCATTGTAGAAACATTTAAATATAATAAATAGGGGTGGGCGGAATGTGCGCAATCGCGTTACGCAAATCTCCGCGAAACGGTAAAAATCCCTGCGAACACGCAGAAATTCTGCGAACACGCGGAATTGCTTGTTCGCGATGCTTTTTTCCTGTTCACATTTGCTGTTTGCGTGTTCAGGGAGTAATATCTCGCGAACACGCATTTTGAGAACGCGAACAAGAAAAAATTTCGCGAAGTCGCGGAAAGCAGAATTTTGGTCAATTTTGCGTTCTCCGCGGAACGCGAAATTACCGAAATTCCGCAAATTCCGCGAGCGGAACGGAATTTACCGCCCAGGCCTAATAATAAACTCTCTACAAAACAAAGCGGGTAAGCTCCTTGCTACCTACCTAAAAATTAAAAAAGAATGTACCAACATTGAATCTATTCTAAAACCAGATTCCTCACCTGTCGTTAAAGACGCAGACATTTTTAGATTAACTTAAAACATATTATATCAATAAATCAATCAATCAGGGGATTATAAGTGAGCTATTCACCGGTGAGGGTCTCAAGGAGTGGGGCGGTTGCAGATCAAGGTTGGCCGAAAAGTCAGGTCTTGAGGCTCTTCCTGAATGTGTGCAGAGTGGGGGAGTGTCTGATGTTGACTGAGAGTTTGTTCCAGGCTTTGGCTGAGACGTGAGAGAAGGCTCTTCCCCCGGCTCTGGTTCTGCGGATGCCTGTGGTTGTTGCTAAGGCGAGGTCGGTGGAGCTGAGGTTTCTTTTGGGTGCAGGGAAGGAGATTCTTTCGTAAAGATATTTGGATCTGATGTTGTGGAGGGATTTGTAGGCGTCGGTGAGTAGCTTGAAGGTTACTCTCTTTCCGACGGGGAACCAGTGGAGGTCTCCCAGCTGATGGGTCATGTGCTCCTGTCGTGGGTGCATGAGGACGAGTCTCGCTGTGGTGTTTCAGGTGGTCTAGAGTTTCTGTAATAGGCATTTGTTGATTCCCGCATATAGGTCGTTTCCGTAGTACAGTCTGCTGGTGACGAGGGCGTGGGTGACGGTCTTTCTGGCTTCGGGTGGGATCCACTTGAAGGTCTTGCGGAGGATGCGGAAGGAGTGGAAACAGGTGGAGGTGACGGCATTAACCTGGCGGGTCATAGTGAGGGAGGAGTCTAGAATGATGCTGAGGTTTCGGGCGTGGTTCGTCGGGTTGGATGGGTGGAGGGCCACCATGAGCTGTCCCACGTGGAGGGGGAGGGTCCAAGGACGAGGACCTCCGTCTTCTCCGAGTTCAGTTTTAGGCAGCTGTCACTCATCCAGGCAGTAATGTCCTTCATTCCTTCTTGGAAGATGAGCTTGGTGTCTTCGGGGTTCTTTGTGAGGGAGAGGATGAGTTGGGTGTCGTCGGCATAGGATAATATGCTGAGCCCATGCTGTCTACCCTTAATACCCCTGAATCCATTCTAGATCCAAACGCTATACATCAATATCTCTCCTCTATCCCGAAAGACTTCAGCACTAATAAAGATTTTTCCTCATTAGAGGATGTTAGAAATGAGATTTCTGGTTGGCTAGGGCTTGCGCCAAAGCCAGGCAGAAACCACCACTCTAAGTCAGAGCTGGTGAGTTACACGCCAAAGATAACCCCTGCTCACCCCCTTGGTAGCTTGGCTCGAGCAGTCAGGCTTATCCCGGAGGCAATGTGTAAAGCGTTTGCGCGCGGACACAGCAACAACACCCTAGGCCCACCACAAAAGAAACTCCACACAAGGTTATATATCAAAAATAGCCTTTGTATTATAATAAACACATTAGATGATAATCACATAATTTACACTGTGCCAAGTGGCACTGGGCAGAATTTTACAGGGGACTATTTACACAGGACAGGGCCACATGGACCACTGTCAGAATCAGCACAAATCACCAATTGTACATGTAGAACATATACTAACTGTAACACAAATTATCACTGTAGAGCACACCCAGTAACTACTGGCGCAATAATGACCTCGGCATCATCACAAATAGAATCAGGCATAAAACCTATCCTATATACATCACAGGGGCATAAACACATTATGCAATCTCTCACAAGTCTAACGCATTAGACCCTACCTCCTAAGTATAATTACACTAGGGGCGTACATCACACAGGGAAGTATTATCTCCCTAACATCAACCTAAACAGGTAAAACAACCTCCTATGCAGAAATCATATCTAGAGGTATAAAACACAGGGTGCGCAAAACATACTACACACAGTACATTTCCTAATACCCAACGCATTAGTATATAAATCACAATAACACCTAAATCAAATTAGGGTCCAGGTTGCGCCAGAACCTAAACGTAGCAGCGGCCCACTACTTGCTGGGCAGCTGGGGACAAGAACAGGGCCTAAACGCTGCAGCCGGCACTAAGTGCTGCGCAGCTGTGGAAGTCAAATGTGAGGCATGGGCTCTCACTGGCCCTTGAAACACTATCCCAAAAACGTTGGAGCCACCTAGGCTCTAAAAAACAACATGTCCCCCAGTACGGTGTAGCCACACGGGGCTCAGAAAACAAATATGCCATGCGTTAGAGCCTCACGGGGCTCTGTAAACAACTATGCCGCCTTCGTGGGAGCCACGTAGGCTCTCAGGATAATCATGCCCCGTCGTTCGAGTGGCCCGCTGCCATCCGGGGCCGCTCTAAACATCACTGGTACCGTGCCTTTTACCAGGCACCACAGTAGTCTCTGCGGAGTCCCCCCCCAGCCCTTTCACACTCACCGGGCTCTTCCTTGCAGCCCCACTCTTCACCCGGTCCCCTCTTCCGGGACCAGGGCTTCTACTCGCGCTGCTCGTCGGCTGGCTTTGCCCGGTTCCCGTCTCGGGACCGGGCCTCTCACTGTGGGGTGGGCTCCTGCCTGCGACACTCCTCTCTTCACCCGGGCCCCCTCCTGGGACCCGGGACTCCTCTCTGCTTTGGTGCTACCGCGGGGCTCCCTCGAGCATCGGAGCCCAGCATCTCTCTCTCATGCCGGCCTCTTCCGGCTTGGATGCAGGCCCCGCCCACGTCACAGCGGGCCTGCCTGACTTCCGGGCTTCTCCTCCTCCGGCGGCCATGAGGGGTGGGCTCCCTCGGATACCAATAACTGTAGAAGTGGGGTGGGCACCCGTTTTTAGGTAAAGATCGCTGCGGGGTGGGCACCCGATTTAAAAGGATAACATTAGCGGACATGCGGAGTAGGCTCCCGCAATTAGGTATACCAGCGGGGTGGGCACCCGCTCGGTTTTGAGATGAGAACAATAAAAACAGAAAGGAGGGGTAGGCTCCCTCCCTATTAAAAGTATAAAGCGGGGTGGGCACCCACTTCGGCTGACATCACGGGGGAATCCCTACGATGGGGATTCCCTCTACAGGACCGGGCAGCACCGCGCAGCCCACACTACTCTTCCCAGGGGAAAGTCCAAGCAAAGCATAGTGCTCTCGAGGCGCCACAAGCAGCGCACAGTCCCCCCGGCCCTGGAGTAAAAAGAACAGCAGAAAGTTCATGTAGAGATTCAAGGGCAAAGCAGGGCCCAGGGAGGCAAGCCCTCCAGGGTAAGGACATTCTTCAAAAAGTCCAAAAGAAGTCCTCCAGCATCCAGGGCATCCAGGGGCTGGGCAGGGCCCAGGGAGGCAAGCCTTCCCCTGAGCCCCAGCAGCAGCACGCCCCTGGTAGTTTCTAGTCCAAGAACAAGAACATTTTCATGGGGTCACAGTCCCTCTTTTATACACAGAATCCTTTGTCTCCAAAGGTGCAGGGAAGGGGCGGACCAGATGCAACTGGTTCCTGGTGGTACAAAAGGGGGTGGTGATGGATGGAGCGTCAGAACCAATCAAACACTCACACCCAGTCAAGAGATCTGGGTTTAATCCATCACGTTCTTTAGCCCACTCTGCCACCCCAGTTCAGACATGGCCATATGCAAATCAGTCTGACCCTGTGTCTCATGGGAACAGTCCAGCCCGAACTGCCAAGCCATGCCTTCCCTGGACCGGAAACAAGCTTCCTAGGACCGGTTTCTGGCATTTCAGCCGTCTTCAGCCAGGCTTGCTTGAATCCAGTGGCAAAGTGAGCAAGGGACTCAAGTCTGAGCATACCCTGCCAACTTATGGCGAACAAAGCGGTACAAAAGGGGGTGGTGATGGATGGAGCGTCAGAACCAATCAAACACTCACACCCAGTCAAGAGATCTGGGTTTAATCCATCACCGTTCTTTAGCCCACTCTGCCACCCCAGTTCAGACATGGCCATGTGCAAATCAGTCTGACCCTGTGCCTCATTGGAACAGTCCAGCCCGAACTGCCAAGCCATGCCTTCCCTGGACCGGAAACAAGCTTCCTAGGACCGGTTTCTGGCATTTCAGCCGTCTTCAGCCAGGCTTGCTTGAATCCAGTGGCAAAGTGAGCAAGGGACTCACGTCTGAGCATACCCTGCCAACTTATGGCGAACAAAGCGGTGCAAAAGGGGGTGGTGATGGATGGAGCGTCAGAACCAATCAAACACACCCAGTCAAGAGATCTGGGTTTAATCCATCACCGTTCTTTAGCCCACTGTGCCACCCCAGTTCAGACATGGCCATATGCAAATCAGTCTGACCCTGTGCCTCATGGGAACCAGTCCCAGGAAGCTTGTTTCCGGTCCAGGGAAGGCATGGCTTGGCAGTTCGGGCTGGACTGTTGCCATGAGGCACAGGGTCAGACTGATTTGCATATGGCCATGTCGGAACTGGGATGGCAGAGTGGGCTAAAGAATGGTGATGGATCAAACCCAAATCTGTTTACTGGGTGTGAGTGTTTGATTGGTTCTGGTGCTCCGTCCATCACCACCCCCTTTTGTACCGCTTTGTTCGCCATAAGTTGGCAGGGTATGCTCAGACGTGAATCCCTTGCTCACTTTGCCACTGGATTCAAGCAAGCCTGGCTGAAGACGGCTGAAATGCCAGAAACCGGTCCCAGGAAGCTTGTTTCCGGTCCAGGGAAGGCATGGCTTGGCAGTTCGAGCTGGACTGTTCCCATGAGGCACAGGGTCAGACTGGTTTGCATATGGCCATGTCTGAACTGGGGTGGCAGAGTGGGCTAAAGAACGATGATGGATCAAACCCAGATCTGTTGACTGGGTGTGAGTGTTTGATTGGTTCTGATGCTCCGTCCATCACCACCCCCTTTTGTACCGCTTTGTTCGCCAATAGTTGGCAGGGTAGGCTCAGACGTGAGTCCCTTGCTCACTTTGCCACTGGATTCAAGCAAGCCTGGCTGAAGACGGCTGAAATGCCAGAAACCGGTCCCAGGAAGCTTGTTTCCGGTCCAGGGAAGGCATGGCTTGGCAGTTCGGGCTGGACTGTTCCCATGAGGCACAGGGTCAGACTGGTTTGCATATGACCATGTCGGAACTGGGGTGACAGAGTGGGCTAAAGAACGGTGATGGATTAAACCCAGATCTCTTGACTGGGTGTGAGTGTTTGATTGGTTCTGACGCTCCGTCCATCACCACCCCTTTTGTACCGCAACTGGTTCCTGAGCACTTTGTTTTGCTCAGCCCCTCTCCCTATTCACAGGACAGGCCAGGGACATCAGATGCACCACAGGGGTTGGAGCCAGCATTGTGTAGGGAAAGCCCAGCCCTATTCAGGTCCCAGGTGTACTCCTCCCTGCCATCACATGCAGATCTCTCCATTCACCACCGGGGCAGACCCATCCTGACTCCTGGAGCCAGACACACCAGCCAATCACAAGTCAGACAGTCACTGCACATTTATTACACAGACAGGCTAGCTTCTAGAAGTGGCACTTCTTCACGAGACACCGTAACGCCGCACACATCATTGCGCAGCATTCACTCTCACGAGTTCGCACATGCCAAACTCGACCCTGCACTCCTCTCACATCAGGACTTAACACAGTCACTCAGATCCCCCATGCATTCCTATGGGAGGGCAGGTCAGTCTCACTAAAACATACACAGAGCGCACGCACTTTCCACTGGGACACAGTGTGAAAGCGCCTAGAGGCCTAAAACCACTAGTACAACATAGGAAAAAGGCTAGGATAATGCAAAAAGTTCTAGGCGTGAACTTGCCAAAAGGGCCAAGTCCAACAGAGGAAGAGACCTCCTTTACATATATTTGATTAAAATTGGAAAATCTCCTGGACCAGACAGCTTTCCTTTTTAATTTTAGTCTCACTTTTCCAAACTTTTGCTACCAAAACCTAATCTTCTATTTACTCATTTTATTTCATCTAAAACATCCAGTGGTAGCTTTCAAGAGGCACTCATCTGTCTCATTCCTAAAGATGGAAGCGATCCGCACTTATGTAAAAATTACAGACCGATCTCATTAGTCAATTCTGACTGTAAAATATTAGCTAACATTCTTGCATTTCTGGTAGATCCTTTTTCATCATTTCTTATTGTCAAATAACAATTGGTCTTCATTAAAGGCAAAGGTCTTTCTGATAACATTAGAGTTTTCTTCATTTACATATTAAGCAAATCTAACAAAAATGCCCACTGACTAGCAGCTATTTCCATGTATGATGAAAAAGCTTTCAATTGCATGGATTGGTAATTTATTTTTCATACACTTTCTTGGTTCAGTCTCGGTGCCAAACCTATTTCATGTATATCCTTACTATATTCTGCACCACCAGCTTTCCATTTTGCTAATGGTCTTATTTCCTCTTCTTTAAAGAGAGGTGTAAGGAAAGGATGGTCTATTTCCCTCTTCTTTTTACTCTTGCATTGGATCCTTTTTTTGAAAAAATTAGATAAAATTCTAATAATCTTGGTTTCCAACATGGCAGTACTCATACTAAACACAGTGTCCTAGCTGATGACATCCTTTTGTTTCTATCTAAACCTGACTCCACTCTTCCTGCTTCCCTTGCAGAAGTTGACTCTTTTTCTGCTCTCTGTGGATACAGATTAAATCATGACAAATGTGAAATTCTTCGCCTCAATGGTTTATGTTTAAAACAAGACTTCTATATATCTAACTTTGCTTGGAGTCTTCATAAAAGTATATTTTTAGGACTTTGATTTTCACCCTCCAATAATCTATCAAGGCTCCTATGCAAGACATCTCTTATATGAATGTGAGAGCCTGGTTTTCACAATGAAGGGGAGAGAAAAGATACTGTGCCTATAGTGTGTAGAAACTATAAACAGATTACGAGTGACAACAAATGAGCTGGTTTGGCAGGCAGTGGGGGAACCGGTAAAGCCTACAAAGCATAAATATTCTGAGGGATCCATATAATAGAAAAGGCATGGGTCTCCCATGTTTTTCACATTTTAGGATAGTAAGATCCATCTCGAGCATGATACAAATGAGGTGGTTCTGAATAAAAACTCTGCAGTAAAAGGCCTTAACACTGAGTTATTTACTATAGAAGAAGCTCAATCTGCTATTCATAGAAACCAGGTGGGCACCTGACTCCGATAAAATTCCAATCTACTGTATAAATGAAAACCTTTGATTTGGGGGAATTATATCATGGTTTCCACTGACGCAATCCTGCAGTTTGAGACATCCCTGTGTTCTGCTTAGGGGCAGAGATTGTTCTGATTTAAAAAACAGGATGCCAGAATATCTCTGCACTAAAAGTCTCATTGATAGTACTCAATAAAACCTTTGTTGGATACATTCTTAGGAGACTAGTGGAAGGGAATATTAAAGCTAATATTATCTCACATTGGCAAGCAGGATTTATGAAGAAGGTCAGTACAGTAGACCAGGAGCCGTATTATGCATAGGGTGCACTTTCCCTTTTTGCACCACTGTGCATCTTTTAAAAGATGTGCTGAGCTCTAACAGGAACAGTGCACCGTAATATATAGAATACTCTGTCCCAGAGGAGCCGCAAACTTGCACTTCCCTCAGGGTAGTGCATTCAAGTGAAATATAGAGCGGCTACTTCAAAGCCACTCTGTGTTTCACAGTGCAGGCAGCATGCTGCCTGCACTTTTAAGAGGGGAAAGAGATCTGCTTGCAGGTAGGAACAGTGAGGGACTTCACCTTCCTGCAGGGGGATGTCTGGGGACTCCAGAGTTCTGCCTTAGTAGGCTCAATGAAATGTTTGCCTCTGCGACTGTGTCCCTAATACAGCACAGAGGCAGTGATTCCCTCAATTGCATGGGGCCATTCCCTATGCAAATGCTGGTACTCCCTCTCATGATGGTGCTGGCACTACATGTGCACCAGCGCTATCAGTATTACGATTGGGGACGGCCCCTTCTGTAATACCATTATGTCCTGGGGGCACACAAAGTGGGCGCACATGACCATTGAGCCCCTGAGGATCACGGTATACAAAGTCACCCTAAAAAAAAGAATCCACAAATGTGGTTTTCATGGACTTAAAAATATGGATATCGGCGATTCTGTGTAGTTGGCTTCTGTGCTCATCAATAGGGTTAAGCATGCTTATGTGAGCACGGAAGCTCCAAAGTTTCTGTATGCAATGTGCAAACAGTTGTGTGCACCATTGCCAAAATTCAGAAAATATTCTGTGTAGCAGGTCTGTCAAGCATCAGCTTGAACTCTTTTTTGCTGGACCAAAGCTTAAACTAGACTCGATGCCACCAGAGGTGGAATGAGTTCCAGGGAAGCCCTCTCCTCACATGAGTTATGAAATGTGTTACTTGGACTCTAAATTTCAAAAGTCCCTCCCAACCAAAGAAGGAGGGCTATCACCCACTTGAATACACCTGCACATATCTCGAATATTTACTAATATTGCATCTGTTTCATGCAGTGTTGCATAAACTATTGTGGGGCTGTGTGTCATGGGTGGCTCATTTGAGCTCCCACGTTTGAGTCCACCAGCAAACGGCATGAGCACCTTTTGGAAATAAAGTGAACTGACGAAATGTGTGTGTAATTGAGGAGTGTGTCTAGACAAGAGGGGTGTGCGCAGAGGATGAGTGAGACGTGAACAGGAGGCTGCATGTGCAAAGGAAGGGGTAAACCAGTGAGGAAACAACAAATGCTCTTTCCTCCCCGGCTGGCACTCATGAGAATATGTTATGCACATCGGGAGCCATCATGAAAATAAACCAGAATAATGTCCTGAATAGGTGAGGCAAATGGTGCATATCAGGTGTTGGCGATTCTGTAGACTGAATATGATATCGGTAGTTCAAGATCAATTTCTATGCTCGGGTGTAGGGGAAAGGAAAGTAGAACATTCTGTGAAGTGTGAGATGGTCAGTCAATCAATAATAAAAACACCCCAGGTTATTTTAACAAACATATAAGTGAAGGATGATCATGATTCATTATGACTTAAATGCCAAAAATAGACAGTACATCTGTGATTAAACAGATCCATGATACATCAGAAATGAACCTTCACGGTTTGGGCTTACCTGAAGCCCACTGACAGACGAATCCTGCTTGGGGATCAGTGTGTGAGCCACAGTGGCTTCAATGAGTCCTGCAGTAGGGAACTGTGCCCTGCTGGGGGACTTGAATGGTCTGGTGGAAGTGGGCTTCCGTGCAGCAGCTGAGCTGACATCAGGCACCTAGTGGGGGTGCAAGAGTCCCCAATCTGCCTCCACTGGGCATATAAAATAAAGCTGATGCAGATGATCTCCCCAAAAGTGTCCCCTGCTGAACCAACAATCTTTCAACCTCTAATGTAAGAAGGCCAGTCCTAGCTCCATATTGAATCCCCTCAGTGTTCACTGAGGCTGCCAACAGGCTGATCATTTCCCCTCTGTCAGCTTTTATCTTATTGCAGGCCCACAGGTTTGGTGGAAGGGACATAGGCCAGGAAAGGTGAACACTCTGATGGTAGCACGCCTTGTAGCTGTCTACCTTAGTTTGGGACAGGGCAAGACGGCTGAACCAAATGCCATCCAGTAATCCTCGTGATTTGTTGCTGTGAAAACTGGTGTTCTAATCACTTCCTCTGCATCAATGCAATGTGAACTTCCTCTGTACCAAAGCAATACAAACCTAACGGATCCTGCTCTTATGCTGTTTTCAGCATGAGAGAAGCCACAGGATTGGTTTGAGCAGGCTAACCAAATGATCCTTTTGAGTCTAGTTGCCTGTGCCTACAATCCTCAGGCCGTTTAACACTGCAGGGATTGGTGTGGTCTGAACTGCACATATTGGGCTTGTTGTTGCAAGACAGCCGGCCAATCTGACATGCGCACTCCATAGTGGCAGTCAGCTTCAAGTCCTCCTTATCCTGCTTCTGCCATCAGCCCACCCTCACACGCCAACATTTGCGCTAGGTTAGATCAGGGCTTGCCTGTAATGTTGGTGACCATGACATCAGGTTACATTAACTGCTTCTGTGCTCACAGCAAGTGGGGTGATGCTCCTGCATCCTTCAGGAGGAACTGCCCTTGTCACAGAACATAAAGAGCACACAGCTTATCAGAACATTGGAATATTGGGAGCGCCATTGAAAACAATGGAGTAGCTCCATGCTTATAATGGCTGGTATAAGCCAAGAGCTCCAAAATTCCAAAAATTGTCTTTGTTCACAGCTGTCGCTGTGAACAAAGGTTTCAGGGAGCCTGAGGAGATTTCAATCCCCTCGGGCTCCCTGAAGCCTTTGTTTTATTTGTTAGAACATTCTGCCCTCTAGTTGCAGAATGTTCTAATAGCCTTATAGCCCTTCGTAGCTGGGCTTTACCAGCTATTAAAGTCCCGCTCCCTTGTTAAAGGCCCTCACCGAACGCTGGAGCAAGCCTTTAATAGCCGGTATAGCCCACTACGGCGGGCTATAAGTCTATAATAGTGTTTCCTGGGGTTTGTTCCATATCCTCACACACCTCAGTACTTACCAGAGAAAATTAGTAAATCAGACACAAAAAAGTATTAGTTATTTTTCACATAATAATATATTCTATGTTAAATATTTTTGTTCACAGCTTTAACTTGTCGTCATCGGACCAAACCAGCTCAGTACTATTTATTATAATTTAAAATGTTATAAAGCAAGCCTTTTACCTGGAAAGATGTCTTGGTGTTCGTTATTGCAGGACCAGGAAAATAAGAGGGCAGATTTACAAGTCCCCTTGCGTCACTTTTTGTGATGCAGCAGCAGCGTAAAAATGCAGCCCATTTACAACGTGACGCATCTAGGGAGATGGGTCACGTTGTAAAGCCCTGCATCACATTATACCTGCGTCAGGTATAATGTATGCAGGGTGGGCGTTCCAACGCAAAAAAGCCTCATAGAAGTGATGCAGTGAAATCTACAAGATTTCACTGCGCCATTTCAAGGATGCCACTGCGTCAAATTCTTACACCTGCTTGAAGCAGGCATATGGAGTGACGCAGCACAATGAGGATAGGCCACCCCCTGCATTGCTGGAGCTGCTTTGTGCTTGCGACATGACTCCAGCAATGCGTGACTTTTGCGTCAACAGAAGCGTCAGAATACCTGACGCATCTGTCAATCCTTGCGCCATCATGCACCATATTGCAAATACGGCGCATCCATAGTGGCGCAAGGGTTCCTCAGGGTGGCACAGGGAAAGTGACGCATCTTTGCAGATGCGTCACTTTCTTGTAAATCTGCCCCAAAGAATGCATCTAAGAAAGAGGACAGCAGAAATTCTAGAGGGTATGGAGTCATGTTTTCATGTCTTTCCTGAAAACCAATAAAACCCTTAAGGAACGGAGGGAAGAGGTTCCGCAGATGGGTGGCTTGTACAGAGAAAGCATGTCAGCCTACTGGTACCTTTTTTAACTTATGCACAACAAGCAGATTGGCATTAGGCGAGTGCTAGGTTCTTAGCAGAAGGTAATGTTCAAATTTATGCTGTAAAAATAGAGTCCCGACCTGATGGAGGACTCTGTGGGCAATATAGAGACATTTGAACATAACATTCTTAGGAAAGGAAAGCCCCTGCAAAGCATCCAATGCTGTTTATGCAGATAAATAACGTGGGGGAGAAAGGGCTAGCCTCCCATCTGCGGCTTGTGTGCACTAAAGATGCTTCAGAAGATAGTCCGGTGCACCTACGTGTAAAAAGTTGCAACAATCCAGCCTGCGCAGAATGACAGACTTCACCACAAGAGGGAGAGAATGATTGGGAAGGATGATATACATTAAAGAAAAACAAGAGGAAGATAACCTGTTACCAGGGATAGTGATAGATCGTTGTCTGGATAAACTCCAGGGTTATGAACAGATGCTTTTACGGAAGGAACAGTTTTATCCTCTTGTGGCCAGAAGTCATGAGGCAAGGATGACACCGGTTTGCCTATAGAGCAGCACAAAACTTTGGTCTTCTCACCATTACATTTGAAAGAGCTCAAGCCAGACCAAGCAGAGATGTTGCACACACAGTTATGGATAGTGTCAAGTGGAAATGGAACCGCTGATTCACTGTTAGAATGAGCTGAGTATCATCAGCATAATTCATAAAATGAATGCCATTGATTCTGATCAAGTGAGCCAAAAGTCTCAGGTAGATATTAAACAATGCCAGACTCAGAGAAGATCCCTGTGGGACCCCCACTGTCCAACCTCAATGAACCTGGAGCAAACAATTTGGGAGGTGGTCTGCGTGAACTCTGTCTGCTAGATGAAATTTTCACCAATTCAGAGGCTTGTCTCTGATGCCGACCCCAGTTAGTTTACTAATCAATATGTTATTGCTGTGTTAAAGGTGGCATATAGATTAAGAAGAACAAGAGCCACTAAATGCCCCTTGTCCACCACCATTTGAGATAATTCCGCATGGAACTCAAGGCTGATTCGGTACCGTTTAATGGGCAAAAGCCTGACTGTGCTGGATTGTGAGAAAGTGGCTCTGTATATACTGTTCCCTAATAGGTACAGGGTGTACAGAGTC
Source organism: Triturus cristatus (assembly GCF_964204655.1). NCBI lineage: Eukaryota > Metazoa > Chordata > Amphibia > Caudata > Salamandridae > Triturus > Triturus cristatus. The sequence continues at coordinate 1,455,623,622 of NC_140589.1, read as the reverse complement.
CACAGTCCCCCAGAGGCTGATAGAGGTCAAAGTTAGGTATGACCTTACTCTCAAAAGTGGTAGCTTGGTCGAGCAGTAAGGCAGTACCAGAGGACAGTGTAAAGCATTAATTGTACACACTCAGTCAGCAAATGGTTTCACACACTCAATAACTGAACTCTAGGCCAATGGTTTATATATATAAAATATATGCTTGTTTTATTTTTAGAACCACAAAGGGGATAAAAATATACTTTCTCAGAATGAGAGGTTGAATATAAATACTTTTGTCTTAAACAATAAATTTTTGTAAACAGTCACAGTTCGTTGCAATAAACAATCCTATTTCCTAAACATAACAATGCATTGAGCTCAATGGTAAATTCAGGTTATTTGTAATGAATTGCATTTCAGATTACTTTTGGAATTCCAGGTCTGGCTCCTAGATCCAGCCCTGGGTCAGTATTCAGAATCAAGTGATGAGAGTCGACTTAATAACTGTAATGATTTTTAAATAATATTTAGCTATTTCAAAAGTTAGCACTTAGAAAATATTTCAAAGAAAACATTCATTGGATCTCTATGGCAAGAAATTCAAATTGCAGGTAGAGTACTTTATCGTTACTTTAGTAATCCAGGACTGGGTACCTAGACCCAGGACTGGGGTCCTTATCAAAAACATGTAAGTAATTTCGTTTGCAGAAATGGTACGATTTTAAAAGAATATTTCAAATTTGCAAAAATAGACACTTAGAAGAAATTTCACAGAAAAGCAGACAATGGTTTCCTATGGGAGAAAAATGAGTTAGAGGTAAGTATAGTTGTGGACACTTTTCAGAGTCAGGGCTGGGCACCAAGATCCAGCACTGGGAGCTCACCTAGGAGCAGGTGAGTAAATTCGTTTTTGTCACTTGGCTGATTTTTGGTGAATATTTGTAGTTTTGAAAAGTTCACACTTAGAAGATTTTTGAAGAAAAAGCCAGTCAATGTTACCCTATGAGGAAAATGAAGTTAGCGGTTTAAGGGTAAGTACTCGACTGGCAGAGCTGAAATTCCGGGCATAGACTCAGGGGTGCCCCAGTGTCAGGTAGGTACAGTTGGTTCACCCTCAGCGGTTTCAGGACGGCCGGGTGCAGAGAGAGTTAGGCCCAATGTTATCCTATGAGGGATAGGGGGGCCTTGGTTGGTGGCTGCTGTCTGGCAAGCCACGCGGCTGTGGGAGCTGGGCTCCTGGTCACTTACTCAGGGCAAGTGGGGAAGTAGGTTAGTGTAGAGAGTGCACTGCCAGGGCCACTCGGGCGGCTGGGTGCTTTTGAGCCCTCGGGCGCTCAATGGAAATCAATGGGAATATTCCGGTTTGGAAAAAGGCTGCAAGCTCGGGGACGAGGATGCTTCAGGTGCCACCACCACTTCGAGAGGTAAGTTGGGTAGTTGTAGGTTAGGTGGGTACCCCGGGATTGGGCACAGGGGGCCGCAGGGCGCCGGGTGCAGGGGTGCCTTTTGATGTCGGAAATCTTACCCTCTTGTTGATCGCGGTTGGGGTGGCACTCTGTTCTGAGGCTGCAGGCTTCTACCGGAATGTCGAGGGGGGTCCTTGGGTGCCGGACTCGGGGTCACAGTCGCCGTGGGGTCGTCTTCAGGGTCTTTGTCCACTCCGGCACTGGCCAGGCTTGGCTGGTGCAGAGTGTGTTGGGTCCGCGGTTCCGGGCTGCTGCCAGGGGTTAAAAATAGGTTTCTTGAGTAGAGCCTCTACTCATGGGAGTCCCAGGGGCTTAGAGCCAAAAGGTAGCCAGGTCCTCCGGGGTTGGTGAGGTTGCTGGCCACGTGAGATGCCGCGCTGGTGCAGGTTCGAGAGTCGACAGGCCGGTAGGGCTGGGGCCAAAGCAGTTGGTGTCTTCTTCTCTTTTTAGCAGCTGCAGGGCAGGTCCTTGTTCTTCTTGCTCTTCTTGAAGTTTTCTATCTGGAATCTGAGGAAGGAAGGTTCAGGGTGCCCCTAAATACTAGATTTAGGGGCGTTACAGGTAGGTGAAGGCCAGGGACCAATGGGTCCTTGTCCTGGGGTGGGTACACCCCCTATCCTGCCTCTCTCCTGTGGGAGGGGGGCAGTAGCATAATCCTGGTAGGGCCCCCCATCTTCAAGATGGCGATAGCCCGGGGATGTGCTTCACCTCGCCTCCCCCACCTGAGGGGTGGGGTGGGCAGGCGGGCACATTCCCTGTCCTTGTATGGGGTTTCCGGCCAGCTTCCCTCCAGAGTGGGGGGTTGCAGAGGCTTGGGGAATCTCCAAGAGGCGGCATGCCTTTGAAGCTTCCCTTGGCTCATCCTGGGGGAGGAGATTTATCACCTCCCCCAGGACGGGCATTGTTGCAGGCCCGGGAGAGCAGGGGCTCTCCCACCCAGGGGTCCAGCAACGTGTCTGCTGTGTGGCAGCCTGGGCAGCCTCAGAGCAGACGTGGATTGTAGGTTAGCGGTAAGGGGGCATCTTTAAGATGCCCTCTGGGGTGCTTAGTACATTAAATCCCACACTGGCATCAGTGTGGGTTTAATGTGCTGAGAAGTTTGATACCAAACTTCCCAGTCTTCAGTGTTGCCATTATGGTGCTGTGGAGCTCGTGTTTGACGAGCTCTCAGCACCATGTACTCATACATGGCAGCACTGTACTTACAGTGCCCAGGAATGGACCTGGGTACTGTAGGGGCACAGGGCTCCTGCTCCTGTGCCCACACCATAGGAATAAGGCACCCAGCCAGAGGGGTGGCTGACATATGCCTTGGCAGTGTAGGTGATGGGCATGGCACACAGAGATGTGTGCCATGTCGACTCTTTGTTTTGTCCTGCACCCAGACACTCAGCCTGCAAAGGCAGTGTGTGTGTGTAAGGGCACAGGGCCTCTAAGGATGGCACAATGAGTGCTGCAGCCCTTAGAGGCCTTCCCTGGTCACAAGGCCCTGGGTACCTAGGGTACCATTTACTAGGGGCTGACATGTGGCCAGGGTTTGCCAATTGGGAGTTTGTATTTTAGGGAAGGAACACAGGCCCTGGGCACCTGATTGGCAGGAGCCTAGGGCACAGCAAGGAAAAGTGCATCAGCTATTAGGCAAAAAGGGGGGGGGGGTTACTGCAACAGAAACCCACTTTCTCACACGGATTCAACGGCGAATAGGTGCTTCAAGAATTCTCTGATCTTTCCTGAAAGTTCAAAAGGGATATTGGTCAAATAGTACTAAAAATAGAGGAATTCGCTGTATGTTTTGTTAAATGAGGGACCAACATAGCTTTCTCATTTTGGTTGGAATTACACTCATGGCTAGCAAATGGTTGCATTTGGTCAGTAGTAGAGGAGTAAGGCAGTCTAACAATCCCGTCCAGGGGTACAGTCTTGAAGGGGAGCCAGAAGAGATGGAATTGGCAATTTAAAAAAAAGCGTCGTCAGACTTCCAGCCAAAATCATCAAGACTTTCCAATGCATTACAATAGCACACTTACTAATCAATAAGGCAAATCCACAAACTTAGACACATTTTAGTTTTTTGGGTCTAGTAAAACCTCCCAGGAGACAAGTCACCATAGTTACATCCAGGTTCTGCCCAGTGTTATCCCGATTTACGTCAATTAATGTTGACAAATATGTTTTTTATCAATGGCACACCAGATGGAAAAATCCCCATCAGCATCTTTAGATCTAGGAAATGTTAACATCCTCCCAGGTATATTCTGGCCATGTGTGCTAGGGAAAGATATGTATGATAGAGGTTTTTGAACTAAGTATATATCATACCAGTTTTCTGTTAACACTTTTGGTATATTATATAACCAGTGTCCATTTTTAGGTCTCGCCTAGGCAGCGCTTGCACTGTCTCGTTGAGACATGCAGTATATACTATAGCAGGGAAGCTTTGTTTACGCTCCGCCCACTCTCCGCCCATCTTTTGCATTGGCTTGTGTGTTAAATGCTGCCTTCCGATTGGTTGTAGGCTTGTTACTCCCTCCTTCTGACAGCCATGAAATAATTTGTGTCCTTCCATGGCTATTGGCGACTTTACTGCACGGACTACTTTGTTCTGCCCCCTGCTCCTCCAACAGTCCGATGCCTTCTCGCCCGTCCCTCCGTCCCCCCTCCCGCTGGCAGCAGACAGACTGCGGCATTGGAATTTACCTGGGAGCCGATGCAAGGAGTGTGGGCAGTATTGGGCAATGCAACCCTAAAGGATACTTAGGCTGTTGTCATGGTGGCGCTGGCGGCTCTCCTCGCGCTGGGCTGGCAGCGCTGCACGCACTGCTGCTGGCTTGGTTCGTGCTCTGCAGCCGGGGCTAGGTACGAGGATTTGTGCGGGTGGCTACTGCGCTGCTTGTGCTGGGTGAGCTGGGAACAGGCATAGTTGCTTTGTTAATGCTTGAGAGCGAATGAGATACCTTTGGGTCGAGTTTGCGCTAAATAAAACTGCAACAAAAAAAGCGCTTAATATTATATTTTATTTTGCGTAATGTTTTGGTGCAGTTTACAACAAGCTTGGTGCCTTTCTCTTGTTGGCAATTGGGAGATTTAACATTGAAAAGAAACTCAGTTCGCAGGTTCTGTCTGAAACTGACAGAGGGGTGGAAACTATAAACATGCATATGACGGGCCTGGCGGCTGGCAAGGGAGTTGGCCCGCCCACCTCCACTCAAAATGCGCCGTTTTCACCCCATCCCATACTGCAGTTTGTTTCTCTTCCAGTCTAGGAGTTCTTCCTCCTGTCCGTACCATTTAGGAGGGTTAATCATTTTACAGTAAATACAGGCACGCTATCACAAAATGAATAATTGGGGGGCAAGATGGCCGCCGTAGCTCTGTAGGCACCAGTCGCTCCTCTGCTTCTCTCCTATCCTAGGATGTCAAGAGGCCTGTGTGAGCTGGGATGTGGTTCCTCGGTGGGCTATTATTTAATATCTTGCCAGTAGATGCAAGATTAGGCTTACTCTGGAGAACTACTGCTGGTGTGAGGAGAATTTTAACCTACTGCTGGAGGTGTGTACTCAGCAGTAGCGAAGTGTCATATGGTATGTCGCAGAGAAGTAAGCTGGGTAGAGACAATCATGGAGACAAGAACAGAAGTACGGATAACGATAAAGATAGAGCGACTGGCTCCATGGATGGCTTAGCGGCAAGAGAGGAAAATCGCTCTGGAGCGATCCCTAAAGAATCGGCCACTAATGTCAAAAAGCAAGCGGAGCGGTTCACCCGCCTTACAAAGGAACCCCTGCCGAGAAAAGCTGAGCGGCAAGGAAAGAAGATTGAGGCAAGACCGGAGACTCGTTCAACATCAAGCAAGGCGGTAAGGGACCAGACATTGGAATTGGAAGGGAAAACTCATCGGCTGAAAACAACGACGACTTTAAAGGAGCAGATGCGGCAGTCAACATTACCTGAGTCCTTTGTATTGAAGACAGCCACGATCTCACAGAAGTATCCGGATGACCCTCGACAATCTGGGCACTCTGGGGTAGCGAGCGGACACCCTACGGCTCTGCAGAGTAGCGCGGGAGTCTCGCAGCCTTCAGCCGCCTGGAACGCCGAAGAATCAACAGACCGCGAGGACGCAAGCCCGGCGGCTCTGGTTGCTGGGCAACCGCTGGGAGCGGAAGGAAGTACCACGCATCAAGCGGAGCTGGAAGCCGGAGTCGAGAAGTCGAACGAGGAGGAGAGTGGAAAGGACGCTACAGATTCCAGCGCGTTAGATCAGCTGGAAAAGCGTAATAATGTGGAAATGCTAGACGCGCTGATGACTGTGGAGGCAGGGCTGAATAAAGGAAATATGCAACACCTGGACCCGAGTTGGGGGAGCACTCAGAGCATCGGAAAGCACCAAGATCTTGACCAGGTCAGTGTAAAAAGCGGCAGAGAAGATAGAGGCATGAGGGGTGGCTCCCCTGAATTTTTTTCTGTTAATGAAGGTTCTGATACAACGGATATTAGTGACCTTGAAAGCGAGGAAGAACAAAGTTGCACAGAAAATTCCTCGGGCTCTGATAAAAGCCGGGGCTCCAGGGACCTAGTGACTCAGAAAAAAAAAGTTGGAACTAGAAGAGATGGTCGAGGGTCTAGAGGCAACACGAGCAAAAAATTGTCATGGGACTATGCTGCTACATCAGAAACGTACCAGGAAAATGATCAGGGAGAAGGAGACAGTGCTGGGAGGCCTAAACCTCAAAATGTAACTCTCGAACTGTTATTTGGAACATTAAAGCAGATGCAGTCAGAGGCCAGAGCAGAAAGTAGAAGAGCAAAAAGAGATACAAAAAAACTGCAAGCATCATTAAGAAAAGTAAATAGAAAATATGAAGAGGTTGAGGCGAGAGTAACGCAAGTTGAGGAAAGAACAAGCAGAGTGGAAGATGAGGTAACAGACTGGCAGACTTTCAGAATGGAGCAAGGAAAGGTAGTGGAAGACCTACAATGGAAATTGGAGGATTTTGAAAACCGCCAGAGGCGGAACAACGTAAGACTTTTGGGACTGGAGGAAGGGCGGGAGGGACAGGACCCGAGAGGGTACGTGGTCAAGGTATTAAAAGAAGCCTTTCCAGAATCAAAATGACACTGGGAACTAGAAGTACAAAGAGCTCACAGATATCCTCTGTTTGTAAAAAAAAGCCGGATGGCCCAAGAGAAAGCACTCCCAAGGGCAATGTTGGTTTGTCTAGGGAACTTCTTAGCAAGGCAAGAAATAATTGATCAAGCTAGACCAGACTCTAGAAAGACAGCTGATGGAAATTTATTTTTTGCCAGGCCGGATTTCTGCCACGTCACCGTGGAAAGAAGGTGGAAGTTAAGACAGATGATTGCACCCTTTCAAAAGCAGGGTGCAGAAGCTTATCTGTTGTTCCCGGCAAGACTGAAAGTCATTAGGAATGGGCATACTAAAATGTTTATGTCTGAAATAAAAGCGGGAGAGTATCTTGCTGAGATCACGGAGCTAGGTAAAGGGAGAGCTCCACCGAGAACGACAGCAAATAGCCCACCAAAAACCCCGTAACAGCCCCGAAATGGCCATGAGATATAGCAAATAGGAGGGGAAAAACAGGATAGGAGAGAGTAGCGACACTGCAGACTACAGGCGCCACGCATAGGTCAGGCCTGACCTATTTGCCTGTTGTTAGGGGGGGTGGGATCCAGAAGGGAGGGAGACAGAGGGAGGGGGAGGGGGTGGGGGGGGGTAGACACATACTTAGGAGGTGATTGTAAGTACAGTATATATAAGGAGGATTGTAGATGCAGGATGTGCAGTAACGTAGTAGTAAAAAAACTAACTGTTGACAAGGAAATAATGAATGTTGAACTATTGGTGGTACAGGTATATACAGAGTGTGGGGGGAAAAAATATGCATTACGATGACTTGTAGGATAGCCTCAATAAATATCTGTGGCCTAAATGAATTAAATAAGAGACTTAAAACCGCCGCCCTGCTAAAATCGTTGAGCCTCGATTTAGTGTGTCTTCAGGAAACACATATTGAAGGCAATAAAGCATATTTATTGGATCAGCTTGGCTTTAATGTTTTAGCAAAAACTAATCAAAACACAAAAACAAGAGGTGTGGTGATTCTTGGTAGGAGACAGGACACGTTGGTTAGGAGAAAAAAGGAGGATCAATGGGGTAGATGGGTTATGGCAGAACTGAGTTTTAGGGGAGAAATTATTACGGTGGTCTCGGTGTATGGGTCCACAGGAGATGATCCGGAAATTTTTCAGTTTCTAGATACAGAGTTGGCAAACTGGCCGGAGCCTATTATAGTATGTGGAGATATGAATATACATGACGCAGACAGCAGCTTTTTAGATCCTACCAGAAAATACACAGGGAGGAAAAAGAGGACTCACACAGCCTTGGCAGATATGGTAGCACACAACTTATTGGAAGATCCTAGGCTAAAATGTCACCCAAATTTAGATGGGAGTACCTTTTTCTCAGCCCCTCATCAGGTGATGGTGAGGCTTGACTATTTTTTAATAACAAGAGGGTTGTTGGATGGAGTTAGAATAGATAGGGAACCAAGGATTATTTCAGACCATAGCCCGTTAGTCTTATCTCTAAAAATTGGGCAAAGGAGTAATAGAGAGCTGAGGCAATGGACGTTTGATAGAACATTGCTTCAGGACGAACGGTATCGGGAAAGAATGAGCAACTGGATTAAGGATTACTGGGAGATAAACAGGGGTACATCATCATCGGGGATAGTATGGGATGCTTTTAAAGCAGGAATAAGAGGAGAAACCCTGAGCTATGTAATTAAGGACCAAATAATGTTGAAGGCAAAAGCTGAACAATTTAAAAAATCACTCGAGGAAGCAGAAGAAGCACTTAGGATATCCATACTTACACAAGCATCAATAGAGCAGATTTTACTGAAAATATTTGCTCTTAAGGCAGAAGCTATGGATGAGATGGGGAAAAAAACAGTAGAGAGGTATATAGCAAATAAAGAAAAGGTGTATGAACTTAGTGAAAGAGTTGGCCATATACTGGCTGTCCGAGCCAGACAAAGGGATGCGCTGGCTGATATTAAAGAGATCAGGAACTCTCAGGGAAGTAGGGTCAAGGAAGTGAAACAGATAAGAGAGGTTTTTAAACAATTCTATACGGAGCTCTATACAGAAGATGCTTCGGAGGGAGAGGAGGATGCAAGGACATATCTAAGTGAGATAGAACCTTCAGTGATATCGGAGGAAGATAGGCAGGGGCTAGAAGAGGTATTGCATTTGGATGAGTTGGATGAGGCCCTGAGGGAGTTACCATCTGGGAAGGCAGCTGGCCCGGATCAGATCCCGGTAGAATTTTACAAGACTTTCCAATCATCCCTGGTAAGAGAAATGTTTAACGTTATGTTGTTAGCTCAGAAGGGTGACTCTGTTCCAGAATCATGGGGTGGCGCGGAAATCATCGTAATACCGAAAAAGGGTAAACCTGCAGATCTCCCAGGGTCTTACCGCCCAATTACTTTAATGAACGCAGATGTTAAGGTGTTCTCCAAAATTCTGGCGAAAAGGCTGTCTAGGGTAGTTGAATCAGTGGTAACCCCTTCTCAACATGGATTTATCCCATGTCAGGCAAGTAATTACGGCATTTGATGCGGCAGGCACTCTAGGAGACCCTATGGCAGCTCTGTTTTTGGATGCGGAGAAAGCATTCGATAGGGTCTCTTGGAGGTACCTATGGGAAGTTTTGAGATGGTTTGGTATAGGGGTAGGATTTATTAAGGCTCTGCAGACCTTATATATAAACCCGACGGCCAAGATAAAGGTTAATAGAGGACAGTCATCCGCAGTCAGGATTCAGAGGGGAACAAGGCAGGGATGCCCTTCTTCCCCGCTCCTCTTTGCCTTATACCTTGATCCCTATATACGTAAGTTAGAAACTAATGCACAGATTCCACCACTAGTTTTAAATGGCTGTAGATTAAAGACATTAGCATATGCTGACGATGTGGCTATTCTAACTGCAAAACCCTTGGAAGCTATCAGGGTAATTGAAGAGGAAGCTGTGCGGTTTGGTCAGTTCTCAGGATACAGTCTGAATAATGGTAAAACTCAGATAGTAAAAAATCAGTGGGCAATCTGTAATGACGGCAGAGTGGTGGGAGCGGCAACCTATCTTGGGGTGCAAATTACAGCAGAAATAGACAAGATTGTAGAAAACAATATGACACCACTAATAGCCTTAGTTAAAAAGGATCTGGAAAAAATGAATAATCTACATCTCTCACTGGTAGGCTGTACAAATATCATTAAGATGTTGGTCTTACCTAAATTTTTATACTTTTTTAGGTCTATACCCCTACTGTTTGAAAATAGTTGGTTTAATGGCCTAGAGTCTATATGTAATAGGTTTATTTGGGCACATGGCAAAACTCGAAGGGCCTACAGGTTCATGACATTACCCAGGGAAAAAGGGGGATGGGGGGCACCTGATTTTAGACTGTATTATATGGCAACTGTTTTACAATATATACAAGGTCTAATAGGGGGGAATACTGAGGATGTAAGAACGTATAACATGTCAACTGGGGTGTACGCTGCTGTGCTAGGGGCAAACTCTTATAATTGTTTTTTAAAATGTATAGATTTTAGTTATTTCAAGAGAACTAGGTTTAAAACTGTTAAAGCAGCAGTTACGGTATGGAACGCTTTCTTAAAGAGGGTGAAGATGGGGAGGTTTCATAGATATGTGTATTTAACTAACAACAGATCGCTCCCACCGGAAATATTTGATGATCAGATAATGGCAGAATGGGCAACGAGGGGGGTTACGCAAATAGGAGATTTGTTCTCCCAGGATGGTTTCAAGCAATTTTCGGATTTAAGAACTACATATGGTTTAGATAATAGGGGTTTTTTCAAATATTTGCAGATTAGAAGCTTCTTCAAAAATAAAACGGGAGGTCCTGCAGGCTTTAATAAAATAGAAATAATGGAGAAAATTAAGTTGATGGGGGATTGCTCAATAAGGTCATTTTATGCAGTCCTCCTGAAAGAAACCCAGGACGATCTGGAGAAATTTGGCATGAAATGGGCGGATAAAATAGGAGGTGATTGCAACCTATTTATTGAATCGTTGTGCTTAGGACGCACAATATTAAGTGCAGCCCCTCTCCAGTCGCAACATTATAAAACATTATATTTTTTATATTTTACGCCTGCAAGGATAGCAAAATGGGGTGGGATTACAGGAATTAACTGCCCTCGTTGTGATGCGTTAGAGGCAGATAGTATACATATATTTGCTACATGTCCCCAGCTACAAACACTGATTAAAGAGATAGAAGGGTTTTTAGCAAGGTCATTAAGTATAGTGATTTCTTTGGTACCATCTTGGATCATGTTAGGAGTGGCTGAAGGGGAGCAAGAGCAGTATGCAGAATTTTTGTTTGTGATAATGGCTGTCTATAGATTGACAATAGCTAGGGCTTGGTTAGACAGAAACCCACCAAAATTCCAAACGTGGTTAGCAAACACGCTGTACGCATATAATATGGAACAAAATATCTATGCCCGAAAAGGGAAGAGAGGAAGAAGTCTGGGGAGAAGGATCTGGGAGCCAATAAGTAATTGGAAGGAGAAGCAAAAGTAGGACGACTGAGCCTCCTTTATTCTTTGTATTTTCTTAATGTTTCCTCAAGGTTTTCTTATTGTATAATCAAGGTGATAAAAGTAATAGAATTTAAGGAGAATATTGTAAACTGTTCAATGTAAGAAATACTGTACTTATTTTTTGTTGAGAGAAAAATAAAAAAATTTAAAAACAAAAAAAAAAAAAAAAAAAAATGAATAATTGTCACAAATGACTTGCAATATAGTGGTTATTTGGCTATGTTAAATACAGTGTCTACATAGCAAAAGTAGTAATGAGTGACTCTTTTGGTGTACTGTATGGTAGTTTCCTCCTCGGAAGGCAGCACAATGGTACAGGCCAAGGCGCGCGCTGAAACTGGTGGTTCGGTGGCTCCAGGGGGTGGGGCTCCTCAGTCTATGGCGTGGAAAGCACACGCTGGGACTGGTTGTTTGGGTGCTAGAGGCAGCATATTCTGATGCTGGAATAGGGGGACGAAACTGCGGGCCGAGGCCATGGAAGATCTGGCGGTCCCAGAGGACATGTTGAAGGATGTCAAGTTCTACCCGGTTGGAGATCTGGATCCTCAGGTACTTGGGGCAGAAGGTCTTGGAGGAAGGACCCGGGTTCCGAGAGGGAAGGAGAGGTATCTGGCCAGTGCTTGCCAATCCGGGTCTTGGGAGGTAAGAAAGGACGCTCCCGGGCATTAAAAGACAGTGTCTCAGTCCTGCTCTTAAACCTTTAACACAACAAAATGCCAATGTTTTGAGTTGCTGTGGATGCAAACTTGTCTACCGGCTATTAGCCCGAGGCCCTGCTACGCTTCTTACAGATTGCAAGCTGCAGTGTTTAGCTTCCTAAGTATGGCCCTCCGGGGCACCGTGTATCACTATAGGTAAACTGCAGGATGCTGTGCGAGAACTGCGCTCGGAGCTACAGGTGGGAGTTTAGGAATTGACTGGGCCAAGAAGGCTTGGCTAGTCCTGACTTTGCAGCCACAATGCGTGAGAGTTTGAAAGCTAGCAGTTGGGGTTCTGATTCATGTACGTTTCTTGATTGGTGGGCAATATCTGTACATTGCACTTGGGAGTGTTTTTGTTTGCACACTTTTCCTCATAAGGTGTCTGAAGGTAATCTGTTCTTCAGCTTAAATTTTGCTCCGGGTTGCTTGCACGTTCTTGTTGCTCGTGTGTTCCCTCTGCACATTATGCCTGCATATTGTGATGCCCGCTATGAGGAGGGTCCGATAAAAAAGAAGAAACCCCACCAGAGAAGTTTACTACTCGCTTTTCGCGACAGATTATTATCAAATTTAAACACGCAAATGGTAAATGGGAGAATGCTTGCAATAAGTCTAACCGCTAGCAATCTCTTGACCATGCAAACTATATATTCCAAACCCATTGGTCTGGTAATGCTCAGTGAGGAAAATGGCATACCACCAATCTTGTATAATGTAAGATTGGTGGCATTCCATTTTTCTCACCAAGTGAAATATCCTTGTGGACATCGTGGGGGCACATTCAGAATCCTCTTTTTGTCAGTTCCTCATATACAATAATCAGTTGTTTAATGCATTTATTGTCACATTTTTCATTTGATATATACTAATGAAACTTTTTTTTGTAGTGTGAATAGGTTAGAGTTTATATACAGGATAATGTTTTAGACTCTTCTGTTGTTGAAGACCTATTGTGTACAATATCAATACTTACAGGGGACTTTGGGTCAGCTCATTGCATATTATTGGTTGGCTTTCTTTTCAATTTCATTACCTGATTTTTATTTGGTGGCTTTCCTTTCTCTTATTGTGTTTGCCCCTGCCTGGAGCATAGCTTCTTAACCACCCTTTTGATTGGATAAAACTTATCCTTCCACTGCTTGCATTCGGGGATCTACTGTTCTTTTGATTTTAGCATTCCCTGGGAGTGCATGCATTTTATAGCACTCTCCTTTGTGCCTCCCCCTTCATTGGACAGAATACACATATATGAAGGAAATCCCCTGCTTCAAGGCTTGCTACTTTTAACCCCGCTTGGATAGAAAATATCTAAAGCATTTGCTTTCATTCACCTCCCCTTTTGGATTGTTTTGGAACACTTCTCTAGTCCATTAACAATCCCATTGTCCCAATTCAGTGGTGTAATCGCTGTGTATTATAAGGGAACTTTTTCTCCTGTTGTGCATTGTGTATTTGCGAATCTGTAGCTCTCTAATTGGCTGGTCTTCACAGATAAAGTGATTTGGCCATCAGTGGACAAAAAGCTAAAGAAATAGGGCATTAGAAGACAGGGTGAGCTTACCCTCATGTCCAGTGTGTGGAACCCCATCAGTAAAATAAAGATTAAAAATGATCATAGGATTTATTGATTTTTTTGTGGGTTCATATATTCCAGATCCGGGATAGTCCTGTATTTGCAAACCCAACATAAGATAAGCAATTTCTGTTTAAAAAGTAAAATAAAAATAAAAAGTATTTACTGCTTTACCTCCCGTGGCATGTTGGGGGTCTTAGTGCACCTTCTGCTGTGTACAACTCAAGGCCTTTCACAACAGTAGATGTTTCAGCACACAGGCTAATATGCTGCATTGGTAAATTCATATAAGGTCCCAAAGGCGAGACCGATGTATTGCAAATGCTTGTTTGTCTGGCATTTGCTCCTCCAGCTGCTGTTCCCATGTCTGTTTAAGGGTGGGCGAAGGAAGGTAAAAAGTAGGGGCCAGTGCTCTGTGCATGCCTGGCACCACCTTGCATTGCTCACCATGTGTAGTTAACTTACCCGCCACTTCATATTCCAGAGATTTTTCCACCCCAATGTTCCATTTGTGTTAAGCGCTGCAATCATTGTATTGTATTGTAATTTTATTTCTTTAGCACTTACTACCCCGATGAGGCATCAAGGCGCTTTTTTTGGTGAGTAGCATGCTACTCTGGCACACAAAAAGGATTAGTGGTGAATTAGTATAGGAAGATATGAAATTTATTTGAGTGGTGGACATGTGAGTTTGTTATTTGGATTGAAAAGAATAGTGGAGGGATAGAAGAGGGAAGGTTTTGCATTTATATAGCAATTCAGCTATTCAGCAGTTATAGTTAGCTGATGCCCCCGCAATGCACTGCTTATGACCTCACATATTGCATCACTGATGACATGGTCAGTGACATCACTGATGACATGGTCAGTGACATCACTGATGAATTCTCAAATGACATCACTGATGATGACATCCACGGAATCTCTGATGTACCCACTCACACCCCAATATACCCTTTCATACACCCACTCCAACTTCTACACTAGCATTTTCAAAACCATTGACACACCCATACCAGTACTTACATGCCCATTCACTTATACATAGGTCTGTACACACATTCACTCAGTTACTCATACAGGCACTCATACACCAGCACACTCACTAATACAACCGCTGATATATGCACTCATACAGCCATAAAGACACTCACACAGTCAGTCACTCATAGAGCTACTCACACACCAACTCAATCACCTATAAATTACTCACACAGCCATTTACTCACCTATACATGTATACACACACCCACTCATTTATTCATACAGATACTAACACATACTCAAGCACCTATACAGTCATTGACAAAAGCACACACTCACCCACACGGTCACTCAGTCACACATACAGTCACTCATATACTCCAACAATGACATATACTGCCTTTCACATATGCAGTTACTTACCCATATACCTCTGACACATCCATTCAATTGCCGACACAGTCATACACATCCTCACTCGCCCATACAGCCACTTACACACACACTCACTAACCCATTTAGCCACTGTCTCACCCACACACTCAGCCATACAGGCAGCTACACACCCCCTCACCCACCCACACAGACATTGAGACACGCATACATGTACTCAGACAACCAATCACTCACCCATACAGAAACTCACCTACCCACTCACACACCTATGTAACCACTTAGATACGTTTGACAGACAGAAACAGACATACAGACAAGTCACTCGCCCATAAATTCACTGAGACACCTAATTATTCACTTATACAGGTACTCATGCACCCACTGAATCATCTAATCAGGCACTCATACACCCACTGATTCACCAATACACCTTGGTATGTATATTTTGAACTCATAACATTTTTGAAAACACTCACAGCCACTAGATGATTTCATCAGTGATGTCATGAGTGATGTCACTGAACATGTCATGAGTGATGTAATATGTGAGGTCATAAACAGTGCATTGCAGGGGCATGAGTTGTAGGTAGCTTATCTAACTATAACTGCTGAATTTCTCTGGTTTTGTATCAGTGAAGCATGAGCCTAACTATAATATCTCTGTAACTTTTGTTTTTTCTCATTGCTAATTCCTGACTATAACATACCTGTAACCTTTGGTTTTTCCATGAATTTCTAACTTTTTAAACTTCTATTTGCTAACTATAACATCCATGTAACCTTTGTTTTTTCAGTGAGTTTCTATGGCTTTCTAACTAGTAATCGAGTTTGCAGAGTGATGGAGAAAGGGGGCTGGGCCTCCGACCAGTTCTTAGGAACCCCGCTGTGTAGGGCATACAGGAGGTAGCAGGAGGGCGTTTAGGCCCCTAAGGCCCCTCAGGAATAAAGTGTACTTCATCCCCCAACCAGTAGTTTACCATGAGCGGAGCCGCGTTTACAGAGTGGTGGAGAAAAACTGCTTAGCAATCCCACTGTGTGGAGATAACAGGAGGGACATCCTTGGCGGCCAACTATCCCTCCTGTTTCCTCCAGTAAGTCTCACATTGCAGGATCACTGAGAGGTTGTCGGACGTCATGCCGCCTTTCTCCACCACTGTGCAAACGTGGCTCCTGGTGCACTGCTAGTAGGGGGATGAAGTTCCCTTGGCTCCAGAGGATCGTTGGAGGCCAATTATCCCTTCTGTTAACTCCAGTAAGTCCCACACAGTGGGTTTGCTGAGATGTTTGGTGGCCACATCCCCTTTCTCCATTACTCTGCAAACGCACCTCCTGGCGCACTACTATTTGGGGGATGAAGTCCCCTGGGCTCTTGATGGTCCTTTTTTCTAATAAATTTTTCTTTTGGTCTCACGTCTCCCTCCCTGAGCCAATTACGGCCCAAGGACCCTATACCATGGGTTAAAAAAAGGAAAGGGGCTGTGTGGCCGCCCTTCCTTGGGCCATTTTTGGCCCCAGGGACCCCACCCCCGGGGTCTTCCATTTATAATTTTTTTTTTAATGAGTGGGGGGCCTCATCCCCAGTGGCCTGGCCTTAATGTGTTTTTAAAAAGTGAGAGTGGAGCCGCGTGGCCCCCCTCCCCAAACCTATCTTGGCCCAGGAGACCCCACCCCATCAGGGCCAGGCCTTCATCATGTTTTTAAAAAAGGGGGAGGGGGCCTGCACGGCCCCCCCTCCCTGGGCCGTTATTGCCCCAGGGACCTGGAGCATGGCCACCTTGTTGGGAACCACAGGTGGAGCCAGAAGGTCCCCGCGGTCCCTGTCACCTCCCCTCCTCCTGCGGGAGCCGGCATTATTTTTGGACAAAGGGAGCTGCTAACATGCAGCTCTCTCTGTCCAAAAGGAATTCTGCTCTGCTTTATGGAAGCGAGAGCATTTTTAATGCTCTCGCTTCCATGAAGCAGAGCAGTGTCTGCAATAGCTTGGTAGGATCAGTGCTCCCGCTAAGCCACAGCAAGCTGCAATGTCCCAGGGGTGGGCACCCCGGGTCATTTCTGGAGCTGGCCCTGGGGTCCGCGTGGCCCCCCCTCCAACATTAATTAAGCTCCGGGGAGGTGGTTGTCCCCAGGGCTGTGGGGGGGCTGGAAGACCGCCCACGCATTATTTTGTAATACATCCTGCCAGGAAATTTGGGGCACAGACTAGTCTTCTAGCACTTTATTTGCCATCTGGAAGATACGTTTCCCATTTGTTTGCCCACATTTATAAACCCCATGCTGCGATGCTGATAGGGCCCCTTTTTCATTTCTGAGCTATTGTTGTCTGAGGGCCACCTCTAAATGAAGTCGTTTCTCCTCGTCACATAACTGGACTGGTTGACTCTCTAATGTCCTTACATGTAGTTTACAGTTGATTGATTTCCTTTGCATTCTCCATCCTCCTTCCTGCTAGATATGCAATAATTTTGCCTCTGAGAACCACCTTCATGTCCTTCCAGAAATTCATGGGGGAGATGTCTGGTAAGGAGTTAAGTCTAACATACTTCTCTATCTCCTCCTTGAGGAATTCCTCATGTTTCAAATCCAGTAGCCACCCAGCGTGAAGGCCCCAGTAAGTGCTTGTCCGGGGTGCAGTCCACTCAAAGGTGAGTTCAGAAGGGGAATGGTCTGATAACAACTGTAGGTGTATTCTGGCTCCCATTACCCCCAGAATATCAGTGTAAGGAAGAAATGTGAGTAGGAGTCGTGCAAGTAAGAATAATAGGTGTATGCACATGCCTCTGGATTTCTGACCCTCCAAATATCACTAAGTCCCAGAGATTCTACCCAGAATGAAAGGGTCAGGTTTATTCTGCAACTGGACCCATCCTTCATATCAGTGCGCACGTACATTATAATATTAAGGTCTCTTCCCACAGTGATCCCGCCCTCTTGGGCTGAGGCAATAACTTTTGTCAGTTCGATCATATTTGGTTCATGGAAGGTCAGCTTGACATATATACATATATCACCGACCAGTCCTTCCTTCTGCAGAGAACCAGAGGACATATCTCCCTTGCTTGTCTGGTATTACATCCATGAACTCCAAGGGTATTATCTGTGGAGGAGAGTGGCTACCCCCTGGAACTCCTAGTAAACCCAGCATGGAATACATGGTTAAAGCCATGTCAGGTCAAGAAACTGTAACTATTTTCCTTTAAGTGAATCTACTGCAGTAGAACTGCAAGGGCCATTTTATTTGCCTGACATAGTATTGCTGTGTCCTTAGCCTTATCTAGCAGCTTATTTACTTTCCAGGATAATAGTTTATAATGAGTGTCGGCACATCGTGAGGTCATGATGGGTCATCATGCAGAAATGTCAGGACCTCGCTGTGTTTTGCACATGGTGTGCTATAGTAAATGAAACAAAGCTTTCTGCTCCCAACTGCCCCCACACAACTCTTTTGAACTTAAAAAATCTGTTGTTCCAAAAACAAACATTCCCAGTAAAAAAAGGTTATATCAACAACAAAAGTCAATTGCAGCAAGGGATATGGTGTCCCACCATGCCAGTCATTGCCTTGATGACAACACTCTCCTTCAAGCACCCAATATAGCTGTAGCTTGCTGAGAGTTCAATTAACCCAACCTGGGGAGACCAGTCTGGGGTTACTAACAACAGGTCTTTTAATCCACCTCCCTTAGTTGGTGTGATGGTCATGGTCCCCCATTCTCACTGGAGCCCTCAGATGAAGAGTCCCTTCCTCTTTTGGCTTTCAACCCTTGTGGGCCCTGTCTCAGTCTTTTGCACCACCTGATGTTTCTGCCCCTTCGTGGGCATCCTGAACACCGCCACCTTTCTGGGGTGTTGTTTAGGTTCTTCAACCCAATCCCAAGCTTCCTCAGGACTTTCAAAGGATAGGGATTTCCCCTAAAAGAGCACTGTGTGTGCAAGTTTGGCAGGGTATAGTGGCATGTTTTGGATTTCCATAGCCCTGAGTTTCTTCTTTACTACTAGTAAGAATTTGAGTAGCAACTGCACAAGGGCTTGTAGTTGGGAAACATCAATACCTGAGCATCGGCACAATGGACAGCAGTGCACCTGTGGAAAAATAGTGTCTCTGTCTGCATAATTTAGCACCCTTATAATTATAGGCTTGGGTGTGGTCCCCGGGGGGATCTTCAGGGCAAGTGCCCTGTGGCCCTCTCCAATACAAAACACAGTGACAGCTCACATTCTGAGTTCCAGGACTTAAACCAATCCATGAAGAATTTCTCTGGGCATGGCCCCTCTGCCCCGTCAGCCAGCCCCATTAGTCAAAAGTTATTTCACGCATTCTGAACTGCCTAGATGGCTTTCTCACCTCCACTACTCGACAGGATCCCACCAGGGGCAGGAGCAGCTTGGCTGGCCTCCTCCTGTCTACCTGGGCCTCTCCAAAACCATTGGAATGGGCGATAGCCCACCCGTCTCAACAGGCCACTTCCCCGTATCCACAGCCAACGACTATAGGCTGCATCCCAGGCAGAAATCAAAAGCTATCCTAGAAGACTTTCGCTGCTAACTCGGGGCAAGATAATAAAGAATTTAATCAGCCGGTGTGGAGCTCGCTCAGCACTTGGCCTCCATTTTAGGCTGCCATGCTCCACCCCCTCAGGTGGAGTGATTTTGCCAACAGTCCCTTCAAAAGAGTTGCGCTATTCTTTGGATTATTATTAGATTTCGTTTCCTTGGTTTTGCTGCTGTTGGAGACATTTTAGTATAGGTGGAGGAACAAGAGCACTTGCCTGTGCCCTGACTAGCACATTTTACCTACATAGTTTTCCACAATGTAATCAAAGGACGTTAAGATTTTTTCTTCATTATTTTAGTAGAAGAGGGCCTCTACTGAAAGGTTATAATGTGCTTACATTTTGTAGGGTATATAAAAGTGAAGGTCATTAGTTTATTTTTTTATTTCAAATTAAAACCAGTACTTGATAGAGTAGTCCATGGTTGATGTGGAGTTTTGCAATTTGTGCTAAGTTGCTTGATTAAACCAAAAGTAACATTCTTTTATTGGCTTTCTGTTACTATTTTAATAATTAAATTGATCATTGTATATTTGACATCTATACTATAACCATTTTGTGTGGTGTGTACTACTTACTTTTTTTTATTTGTATCTGTAATTAATTGATTGCATGTGGAGCATTGTTATTTGACAGAAAGGATTAAATTAGTGGAATGTTATTGTCTATATATTGTGCATTTATTGAATATATTTGCGCAAAGGAGGGGACTTGGTTTTAAACCGCATCCATTAACAATGTTGGTGATTGTATTAGAGATTGTATTATTAGTGCACTGCAAGCAATAATTCTTTTATCATTTTTATTGTTGTACATTGCTATTGACGAAAGACAGTAAGGCCAAACTCCTGATGTGCTGAAGTAATAAGAATAACCAATGATGCACAACTCCACTGACAGATACGCATGTTTTATTAACAAATTCGTGGACTCATCGGTCATCAAACTAAAGCAAAAAGTGGTTTACTTGAGGACAGCTCTGTGGAAGTCGGTTGGACAATAACTATCCAGCGACAAAAAAACACGTGAGGGCTAGCTTATGGAGAGGATTTGCATCAAGGATGTGATGGTTATATTTTGGCCATAAAGTGTATAGAAGACTTTTCATATGAAGATTGGAACCGTTTTTGTGGTGGAGTTCTTGGGATCACCTCTTTTATATGGACATTTTTCATTTTAAATACATTTTTGGTTTTGGCTTTTCTTCACCCTGGAGCATCTGTTTCTTGCTCTCAACATAACATTCTAATATACTGTTTAGTTTTACTATTAACACTTGTTTATGTGCGCCGTTTCTAGCTAGCCACCATTTCATTTTGATTCAGATTATAAAAGCACAATGGAAAAAGTAGATAAAAGAATAGTGAAATTAGAGTTTGAATGTGTCATTTAAGTGGAAGACTGTCCTTTAAAGGGAAGACTAAAGATTTTGACTTGCAAGTACAAATAAAGACAATGGGATTGAAGAACAGATTCCTGAGTTATGTAAAAAAAAAAAAAGAACAAAATGCTCTCCGCTCAGGCATAGTACCTTAAAGATTTACATTTACACACCCTAAACAGATTAGAGTGCCAGGTGGAGTATAACCCAGTTTTCAGGACCTAAAACATATGTGTTATTTAAATTGATCATGGCAGAGTTCCAGTCTTTTCTGACTAGGCTCATGAGATGATGATGAGGATACTGAGAGGGATGTTCTTTCCAGTGATCGAAGTTAAATATGAACCAGAGAGGTAGGGAGCATTCATTTTGGTACCTAGAAAAGCTGTAAGCCCCATTGGAGTCAGGCCAAGTTTGGAACATGAGAAAGAGGGAGAAAATTGGTTTAATCATAATGCTCTACTTATGCTTTCATCCAGAGATGAATTCATGATTGCCCAAGAAAATTGTAACAAACTGGATCACTCCGAGCTATGCCTGCATTTATAACATATAGCATACTTCCTATGGTTACACAAAGATTTTCTATGGAATATCGGGGTACGTCACTTATAGATTCTCTGAAGTGTAATAATTTCTAAATATAGATATGGAAAAGATCTACATTTCCGCATCTGGAATTGTGACACTAAATAAGACCTTGCCAAGAACAGCCACTTTGTTATGGCAATGTTCTCCTGTTGTGACAAAGGGAGCCTGCTCAAGAAAGCATTGGAAGCATCAATAGACATGAGAGCCTTCCCCCATATTTCCAGCCTGCAAATTCGTATTTTTGTGGTATCACTGAACCCCAAGATAATTAAATGTGTCAGATTAGTGAACACAGCTCATAACTCGAAGAGGGCACAGATGCAGCAATAAATCAATGTCCAGCCAAAAATGTTTGTACAAAATGAAGTATTTTATTTCTAACTCTACTCCTGCAAAGGAAAGTTATGGTATTCATAGACAACAACACATTACCCTGTTGAGTTTAAGGTTCTAGTATTTTCCTGGCATGTCCCTGCCCCACCCGCTGCTCGTAATGCGATTGGGGTTATGCCCCAATCACTAATGGGCACTAGTAGGCTTTTAACTCAAGAGTCCACTCTGACTCTTTAACTAAAAAACAAAAATGTCTTAGCATGGCAGCGCTCTTAGCAGCTAGTCCCCCAGGGCCTAGTAGGCCCGTCACAAGTCTGACCCGCAAGGAAGAAGTATGCAGTGTCTAAGAGGGTGCCCCCTCTATAGGTACTCTCAACAGCTCCTATCCTGCTCAGGTGAGTCAGCTGCATGCGAGCGTTGGGGCAGCACTCGGCCAGCACAGGTGAAAAAAAAGTCGGTTGATAGACCGTAGATTAGGTAAGAGATTTTTATTAAATTACATTTGACCAGGCGTGAGACTTCCTGCAACTGCCTTCACACTCACATTCCTTTCAAAACCCCAGCCACCGTAACCTTCTTTATTACATAATATACAATACTTTTCCCTCCTTTAACAGTGAAATGCTAAAACTGTGTATGCATAACATGGATATACATACAATGAGTATAACTGGAAAGCAGCAGAAATAAGAGACACCAATCCAAAACAAAATAAAACTACAAACACAAAACAAAATCCTTCCAAAATGGACAAACCATAAATTGACACCCATGCAATAGCAACTCATCAAATTGCCTCAGAATGTTGAGCTCCTTCAGATCACAAAGAACAATAGATTTATTCTCATCTTCATTAAACCCCCTGCCTATGCACTCTTTCTTCATCACATCCTCTCATTCAAATCTCCATGCAACCTTCACCACATTTTTGTGATTCAAAATATTAGCATCACTTAACGAAATTGTGTATTTATTCACCCTTCTTACTTGAAGTGGATGAGAAAACTTGGATTCAAACTTGTTCACCGTGCCTCCTTTTACCGCTCAAACCCAATATTCAACCCCGTAATCATCCAAATTTCCTGTGGCACTTTCCAAAACAGCCTCCATTCTCTCCACTCCTTTGGACAACATTGCGCAGGATCTGCGACCTCTCATCAGTTCAAAAGACTTTTTTCCAGTCACAGAATGAGTTGTAGTGCGATACAACCAAATCAGTTTTCTCACCATCCTTCTCCATTCCACCCCACTACTCAGAGCCACCTAGAATCCTTCTTATAATGTTCTGCTCCACCTCTCAATCAGACCATTACTTTGGGGGTAGTACACCAACCAATGGATGTGCTCCACACTGTACTTCCTAACAAAGTCTTTCAAGGATTGAAAAATAAACTGAACACTGCCGTCGGAAACAATGGTTTCTAATACACCTTCTCTTCCAAACAATTCCCTGTCTCAGTGGTGATTTGCCTTGTCAACTTCACCTCTGGCCATCGTGAGAAATAGTCCACTACTATGATGGTAGACTTGGGACATTTTCCCAACACATGTAATGGACCCATGATATCAATGCCAATCTTTTTCCATTTACCATACGACTCGTCAGTAACCACAGGGTGATACTTCACTGTTCACTGAGACTGATCACTCCACACACAAAGTACACATTCCCTGATGTTCCGCTCCACCTCACAGTCAACACCAGGCCATTAGTAATCAGCTCTGACATGCCTTTTGGTGGCACTCACACCAAAGTACCCCTCAAAAGCCAGCTTCACCACACATTGTCTCAACACCGATGGCACCACCAACAATCACCTCACCATCACACCACTTACAGTCAACAACTCTGCACTCACTTGACGGAAACAGTCCACATTATCAGAGGCCTTCCCTTACTCCGACCAAGTTTCTTGAAGGTACTTTTCCACTTCTTGGAATAGCACATAATTCTTGGCAGAACCCATCTATTCCCCATGAGAAATTCTGACTTCCGTGTAACCTGGACAGTCAGCCAAAACATTCCTCTTTCCAGGGAGACACTCCATCCAAGACTGTACTCCAACATTCTCATCATGCAACATGCTATTCTAGCAGAGGCTTTTTCTTCTCCCGGGCAGAAAAAAAAGTCAACCAAAGGGTGGTGGTCTATACAAATAATGAACTCAAATCTCCATGTATGCTTCCTGAAATGGCTCACACCTCACCAAGCAGTCAATTCCTCTCTCTCAACGGAGGAGCTATTTTTCTCTACATCTCTTAATGGCCTAGATGCATAGGCAATTGTAACCTCTCAAACATGGCACCCAATCCCGCCAAGCTTGCATCAGTGTTGATAATTGTGGCATCATTGCTGTCAAATGGTTTAAGTGTTGGTGCAGATGCAATGCTCCTTTTGAGTTTCTTAAACTCACCCTCACATTTCTAACACCAGGCAAACTTCTCATTCTTCAACATGAGTTAACACATGTACTTTGTCTTTTCTGCAAATATGGAAATGAACCGTTAATAGGATCTTCCAGATCACAAAATGATCTCAACTGATCTTTGCTTGCGGGCAAAGGGTCTTCTTCTATGGCTGCAGCTAGTTTCATTTTAGGAGAAATTCCCTTCTCATTAATTCAAAGCTGCAAATACTTCACACCATTCACTCTAATCTTATACTTATCTTTTTTGATTGTCAAACCACTTTTTTCCAGCATTTCAAATACCATTTTTAAAGCTTGATCAAGTTTGATCATATTTTCTAAACACATAAGGATGTCATTTTGAAAATAAGTAACATGGGGTATGCCTTTGAATAAATGATTCACAGCAAGTTTAAACACTGGGGACACCAAGCAGCAATCTCTTGTCTCTGTAGACACCCGCCGGCATAATAAAGGACACCAATGGATAAGAATCATGATGTAACAATATATAATGGTATGCCAGAGATGGATCCAAAGTGGAAAACATCTTAGTGCCTTTAACAGTAGTAAATATTTTAACAATGTCAGGCAGAGGGTCTCTATCCACCCAGATTGTAGCATTCTGGTCACGCAAATCCACACAAAGGCGGAAACCACCATTCCCCTTCTTGGCTATTACTAGAGGATCCAACCATTTGGGCACCTCTATCTCTTCAATTGTTCCCTCATTACATAGCCTCTGCAAATTCTGGCACAATGGCTCTCTCATAATGAGTGGGACACTACAGGTTTGCTAGCCTTGGGAGTTACCCCTTCCTTCACTACAATTCTATGCATGAACCCCTTGAGTACTCTGAGTTTATTGTTGAAAACTAAAGGATATTCTTCTAAAAAAAAGGCTTATTCTCCACTCCACATACCTCCAATTGCACCCCTAACCCTTGATCTGTGTGATTAGGGTCCAAACCATATAAACAAATGCCTTTGATGGTGCCATCCCAGCATACACCAACCATATTTGGTAAAACAACTTTGGTAGACACAACTACGTGTTGAAACTCAGACTGAGCTTCAACAAAACCCAACAACTCAATGGGTCCATTTCCATATGCTACCAACTGAGCATCAGGTGTTTTAAGGACATAATTGAGACATTTGCTCAAATAATCTCCCCAATAAGAGTACACCTGGCTCCAGATTCTGCCATCACTTTCACATTTACTCCATCAATTTTGATGGTACAAAATGGATTATTTTGTATGGGGCTCCCAACCTGTTGTATTTGCAAAATTACATCCAGGGTTTCCTTTTCACTTCCACGCTGTTCACAGAACTTTTGTCTTTTCTCACTTGGCTCACTCTTTCCCGACACACTCTGGCAAAATGCACTTTAACTTTTCATCTCCTGCATACTTGACCAATAGCAAGTCATGACTCATCTGTTGCTACATGACCTTTCAACCCACATTTGTATCAGTTCACAACCCTTTTGTCCCCATATTTCATAATTCCAGCATCATCCTCTCCTTTCGACTGCTGCACATCCTTTTAAACCACTTCTACAGTATCTTTCGACGATAATTGCTTTAGACCCTCATCACTGATTTAAGCTCTCTTCATCATATCAATAGCTATTTGTAAAGTTAACCCCTTCGTGCTCAATAACTTTTCCTACACCTTTTTTGTTCTTTACTTCCAACACCAATTGGGCCCTTAACATTTCTTAAAGGAAACTTTTATAATTGCAAGTGGCCACAAGTGATCTCAGTCCAGTGATGTAGCGCTCAACAGATTCACCTGGAAATTGGCTTCTCTTAAGGAACTGGAACCTTTCCACCACTTCATTTTTCTTTTTTCAATATTCATATTCAATTTCTGCAACATGGACTCATATTCATCCACCTCCTCATCTTTTTCTTCCTCATCACAGAGAGGCAGAATATATTTTAATGCTCTCCTTCCTTCCGCTCCCAGATAATGCTTGAGCATAGCCAACATAGTAGATGCCGTAAAAATAACGCCACCCACTGCTTTTTCATAGGTTTCAACTCTGTCTCTTCTGTCTTCCCAGGGTACAACTGGTTCTCCTGGGAATCTAGAGCAAATATAGTTGTCAAAAATCCATCCATGGTGATGCTATAAAACCATAGAGCAGTGCAACAATAGGGAATAAATATTAGCCAAGACAAGACACTCTAAAAAATACAACCCTCCATGATATCAGCAATACAAACATCTTCACCTGTAATCCCTCTGACTGGTAAAGTCTGATGAAATGATCTGAGGAGGAGCTCTTCACATCCTAGCCATTGTGTCTTGTATCTAGGCAGCAAGAACTATACAGTCACATGATCACAGATGATGCATGTCAGAACACCACAAGCATTTAAACGCAATCCAGTGTTAGCATGCATAAATGCCTGCAGTGGAGCATGAGAAGGCTCGAAAATGCAGTTTCACGTGAAGGCAAATAATGACACATGAACCACACTGGCAGAATCTCACCTGCTGGTAAACACACTACAGTAGCGCACACCTGCATAGTCACAATGACCAGCAAGTTCAGTCCGGTTCAGACTTCCGTTGCTCCTGATGGAGGCAGAGGAACACTCACTGGTTATACGTTCACTATCAAAATGAACATCGCAGGAGACATCGCCAGCGCTGTACACAGCCGGGTCTTTCTGCAGCTCTCTTCCGATCAGAAAGGTGTTTTCCTTGTTGCCAGTGAAAAGATGTCACTGAGAGACCTTAGATTAGGTGAGAGATTTATTAAATTACATCTGACTGGGATGCAACTGCCTTCATTCTCACATTCCATTTGAGAACCCAGCAACCCCAACCTTCTTTATTGAATAAGATGCAACACTAGACCCCCATTTGCGTCTATGTGGTCAGACTCCAACAATGATGAGAGGGGATTCTCTACTCCTCCTGAAGGGTAAGTGCCCATGCTTCCCAAGAGGAGGTGGGGTCATTCTTATGTGCCTTATCTCAATCTTGTTAAGGTGGCTAAACTTTCACAGCATCTTCACTCGATCCATGGTGTCAAGTTGGAGGCAGTCCTTGTTGCTCCTGGTGACCTGTGGGTCACCGCTCTCATAGTTCATGAGCTCCTGCCCGATCTACACAGCACATTTACTCCTGGCAGCCCCTCCTGGGGTACGCTGCACCACTGTACCACAAGGCTTTGATTTTTCCGCACCGCAGTCTTTACCACAGTAGCCTCTCCTGGCATACAGGTTTTCAGCTATGATGTTGCAGTTGCTCCGGCCCTTCTCTGCAAGGCAGTCTTTCCAGGGCAGCCTCTCCTGGCACATGATGTCACCACAATGGTGCCTTTCAGGCCTAAGCCTTAACCACAAGGCAATCTTTACACAATTATCTTCACTGTGGACCTCTCCTGGTATATGTGTACCGCTGAACCGATTTGTGCAGCAGCTGTCTTCTCACACCAGGAGTCCACTCAACAGGGCTCCCCACTGGACCTCACTCCTTCAAATGATCTCCTCTTCCTAACAGGGCATACTGATCTTGGTAAGCAGGCAGGCACTGGTGTTCCAGGTGCTGAGAAGGTAGTCTTGGTTCCCTAGTTGATGTTCCCTCACCCAGCTGGGAGTTTAGCAGGTCATGGCCCCAGTCCTGGTCACAGACAGAAGTTTTGCAGAGCTTCCCCTCCTCACACAGTCCGTATGGCTGCTTGTTAAATGCCAACAGTTGGGATCCCAACCTCCCGTTCCTATAGTTCATTTCCAGACAACAAATGTGATTTAGGATTTGGGTCTTTGAAGTTTTATGTTAGGATTATGCTTCTGCTTCTTTTGAAGTACATACTTCTCCTCTCCTTCATTCTCTTGTAAAGCCGTCTATCACAGAAGGAGAGACTCTGAAGCTGATAGTCCCACAACACAGGGCATGGGAGTGACCTAGATGTCAGCCACAGGGATATATACATCAAAAGTTTAATCCCAGGCTCCCAACCCCAGTCTTTCTTATTCCCTTATCAGCCACCATCTCTTTCTTTAGAAGTGTCCAAGTCCTTCCCTTGTGATCTCTCACTGAATCAAAGAGCACCCCTTGAAGAGTACAAGGGGAACCACCCAGCCCACAGGAATGCGTAAATACAGAAATCTGTCTGGGGGGATTCCTCTACCTCCACATGTCTTCACCATTCATGCCAGGACCTCCCAAAAAGGAACCCAGGGACATCCATGGAATGTACCATTACAGGCACTCTTGCACTCAGTGCATGTACACAGCACACACACTATAGAATACTGTTACCTGCTTGTATTGTGCCACCACAGACACACATACATCCAGCACAAACATTCTCTCTTCACGCACTGCTCAGGACTGTAGTCTTTCTGTGTTGCTACTTGCAAGCACACATTCAGCCACTATACAAATTCACCATATGCGTGCTGCACAACACTATACCCCTCATGTACTATACACCCCACAGGTACACATATTCCCAGTAGGTACGCTCACAATGCACCCACTGCGCAGCACTACATCATTCAAATACTGTGCTTTTCACAGTCACATATACCCCCAGTAAATGCATTCACCATCCACTCACTGACTAGCACTGCTTTATCCCTGTACTGTACCCTTCCATGCACACATACAACCAGTGCAGAGTAATCATTCCTGCACTGCACAGTACTCCACATCTAACCGATGTAGGCCAAGGGTGAGTTAAGTGGACAGCAGCAGAACTTTTAAAAGGGAGTAAGCTTGTAGTGACACATGGTAAAAAGGACCTATTCACACATTCTACAGCTATGAGGGTAGTGCTTGGGCACCCCTTCTGGTCCAACAAGACCACAATCTGTGAGATCTATGTTGTGGCACACACATATAATCCGTGTTTGCTTATGGCAACAACAACCAGCATTAGGGATCCAGACAACAGTACATTTGGGCACTCAGGGCAGCGGTACACATCAATAACCATGCTGAGGACTATTCTGTCCCAATACATATCAGCCACTGAAATGTAATCTCTATTGATAACCTACAGTGCCGATTTTAGTTAGGATTTTATATTTTTCTAGAAGGATTTTTTTGCTGTCAGAAATCATTTTGCCTAGTTTTTCACATGCTGGAAATGTGGAGTTTCTGAAAAGTGGTACTAGATAATAATGATTTGGCACCTGTTTTACAACTGAAGTAGTTCTGACAGGCTCAGTAACTTCTAAGTAATATGTCAGAAAATTACCTACTTCATTGAGAACCGTATCGTGCTGTTCTCTTCTTAGAGAACTCTATAGAGTCTTCAGGTGCATGGATGTAAAGGTTAATATGCAAACTAAGCTACAGCCAAAAAGCAAATGTTAGCTAAAATTTTTTGTTCAACCTTACAAGTGAACTTACTTTTAATAACATGCTTCCTAATTTTTAGCTCACTGTGAGCACATTTTGTACAGAAATTTCAGTGGCACAGATTTGGATGCGTAGCTGAATATTTTATAAGTGACCATTCTCCATTTGCCAAGAGCAAATTCAAGCTGCCAAGTTTTCAGTGTGTTTATGTATGGCATTGCCATCTTAGCAGGATGCTTATGTGTGGCATTTTCTAGTCTTAAGTGTGACTCTTTGAGTGGTACTGCATGATGAGTCAACCACATAAACTGGGACTATAAATGACCCAATCCATATAATGTTAAGCAAATAGGCTCAATTCAAACTCTTATGCAGTTGTATTCTATCACATTCAGATAACTACCCATGGCTGGTACCAAGCCCAGCTATAAAAGAGGAGGGTTATGAATGGGGCTAGCTACCCCACCATGTAAAAAGTCTTCAGTACAAAATGTCATCCAAAAGATTAAAGGACATCCCGGCCTTGGGGAGAGAGGAACCTCCTTCATAGAGAGCTATGATGCCTTGTGGTGAAAGCCAGGGATCCCTGGAAATCACAAAGGCAATTCTCCTGCTTTTGACCAACACCATAGTCATCAGGATATGGAACATAAGGACCATGTACATAACTGGCAAGACAGCCCAAGTGGCAGCGGAGATGAAAAAATAGAACCTTGCCCTGCCTGGCACCAGTCAGACCAGATGGACACTGTCTGGGCAGAAAAGACGGGCCCCAGGAGCAATGCTGCTGTGTTCTGGAAATGAGGAAAAGAACACCCAACATATTCAGGGAGTAGCACTGATGCTAAAACCAGCAGCCAACAGAGCTCTGATTGGATAGGAAGCCCCTGGTCTTAGAATCATCACAGAGACCTTCTGCACAAAGCAAAAGAGGATCAACATGAATGTTATCCAGTGCTATACACCTACAAATGACAGCAAAGAAGAGGTTTACAACAGACTCTAGTCTATCATGGAGAAATGCCTTGAGAGAGTCATCACCATACTGATGGGGGATTTCAATGTCAATATAGGAAGCAATAACACTAGGAGCCTCATTTACGAAGTTTTGGCGCAGGGCAGTGCCACAAGGAATCTTGCTACACTGCCCTGCGTCAAAAGAAAAGGGCAGGAATGCACCATATCTATGGGATATGGCACATTCCTGTCCTTTTCCCCTGTGCTGGCACACAATGGGCTGCCTTGTGCCAACGTAGACACCGTTGTGGCATAGTGCAATGGTGTCTGCATTGTAGGGGTGATTGTTATTGTGTGGGTAAGGGGCACATTCCTGCACAAAAACCCTCACAAGGCGTGTTTTCCTCTTTCTAAGTGTGCTGCAGGATGCTGCAAACATAAAAAGAGGATAAAATGAGGAGGGAGAAATAAGAATATTTTTCCACGTTACGCCTCCCTAACACCACCCCTTGGGGGCGTTAGAATCGGATGCATTTCGAGGTTTATGATTCCTTGTAAATCTGGGAATGTTTCAGATTCCATGGGTTTTGCTTGGGAACTCCCTCAGCAACACCCATGGAATGCCCCTTTCATGCTGTGATCTGTGTCAAAAGAGCACATATTTGCAAGGCCATGAAAAGCCACACAAAGTGGCTTTGCGTGGCCTTGTAAATATGCTGCGCCACATTGCGTCACTGGAGCATCAAAATAGTGATGCTGTGGCGGAGCAAAAGTGCCACTAGGGGTCTCGTAAATGATGCCCTGGGTACAAAGACATCATAGACAACCATGGCCTTAGCGACATAAATGAGAATATTAAAAGGCTTGCAGCTCTCTGTGCCCTGAAGTGTCTGGTGATAGGAGGCAGTGTATTCCCACACAAAAGAATACACAAGGCAACGTGGGTGTCACCAGACCATTCAACAGAGAATCAGATCGACCATGCCAGCATTGCCAAGACGTTCCAGAGGTCCCCACAAGATGTGAGAGTGATGAGAGGAGGGGATGTTGCATCAGACCCTCACCTTACCATGGCCAGATTAAGCTAAAGCTTAAAGAAGTATGGATGGGACCACCAAACCACCACCAGCGATAAAAACCACCCTCCTCAAAGATGCACAGAAACAAAGTGAACACTCAGTCACCCTCAGTAACAAGTTTCAAGTCCTGCAAGAACTAGAGGATGACAGAAACCCATTAGTAAGTCAGATGCAGAAGATCAAAAAACACAGTGACACCAACTTGCCAGGAGGCACTGGGTCCCAAGAAACACCAGCATAAAGGATGGTTCTGCTCCAAGACTCTCTGCAAAATCCAAGCGATAAAGGAAAAGAAAGCAGCAGTCAACACTAGTTGAACAAGAGCAGAAAAAGCAAGAACTCAAAGTGAATACATCAAAACCAACAAGGAAGCAAAGAGAAGATTACTGGCAGACAAGCAAAGATTGAGCTATGGTTTTGCCAAAGAAGCCCAGGAAGCAGCAAGCCCAGGAACATTGAAAGAACTCTATTACATAACAAGGAAAATCTCTTGGAAAAACAGCAAGCCAGAAAGAACTGTTAAAGACAAAGCTGGCAAGACAATCATGGCTAACGAAGGGCAACAACGAAGACGGGTGGAGCACTTTGAACCAGCCTGTGCCACAGTCTCCACTAGACATTCAGTGAGAGGACAAGGACTTGGTTATCAACTGCAGCAGACCAACCCAAGGAAAAAATGCGGGATGCCATCAGAAAAATGGGAAGGCAGCAAGACCTGACAACATTATTGCAGAGGCACTGAAGACAGTCATTGAAACATCAATAGACATGCTCTACCCCATGTTTGGAAGGATCAGACTGGAAGGAGGCATATCTCATCTAGAGCCCCAACAAAGGTGACCTGACTGTGCAAACTGCAGAGTGATAACTCTTCTATCAGCCATGCAAATTGTGCAACAGAGTCAGTCTTGCACAGATCAAATTGCAACACTGCACATCATCATTGATCAGTCAATGAAATGGAACTCCCACCCTCTATTTTAACTTCATCAACTAAGTGAAGGCATTTGAAAGCATGGACAGAGATACCCTTTGGAAACTCCTCCGCTACTATGTTGCACCAGATTAACAAGTAAGAATCATCAGAAACTCTTACAAGGGAATGACCTGCAAGATAGTCCATAATGGACAACACACGGAAGCCTTCAAAGTGAGGGCTGGAGTTCGTCAGAGTTGTTTGTTCTTAACTTTTTTCTTCCTTTCCTTTCTTTTTTTACTTTACTTTTTTCTTCCTTTTCTTTCTTTTTTCACCCACAGCCAGGAGAAGAAATGGGATCCAGTGGAAACCCTGAATGCAACTCAAAAACCTGGACTTTGCAGACAACCTGGCCCTACTCAAAGACCAAAAATGTGGCAGCAACGTCAGCAGCACAACTTGACCTCAAACATCAACAGGGGAATAAAAAAGATCCCTAGGGCTAACACGGCCAGCACAACTGCAATCATTCTTGCAGGTGATGCATAGGAAGAGGTTGAGGCCTTCACCTACCTGGACAGTGTCATAGATAAGCAGGGTGGCACAGACACCGACATCAAGAAAAGAATTAGAAAAGCAAGGGCTGCTTTTATTCTGCTAAAGACGATCTGGAGCTCCAAAGACCTAATGCTACAAACCAAGATCAGGCTTTTTAACACCAATTAAAAATCTATCCTTCTTTATGGAGCAGAAACCTGGAGGACAAATTGACCACCACCAACAAAGTGCAGACCTTCATCAACAACTGTTTGAGGAAAATACTCCAAATCCACTGGCCAAACACCATCAGCAACAACGACCTATGGCAGCAGACTATCCAGGTCCCTGCTCATGAAGAAATCATGAAAAGATGCTAGGGTAGGATAGGTCAAACCATCCACAATCCTGCATCAAACACCACCAGGCAAGCTTTCACCTGGAGCCCTCAAGGGAAGAGGAAAAGAGGAAGGCCAAGAAACACCTGTCGCTGAGGCCTTGAGGCTGACTGCAAGGAGATGGGTTACACCTGGAGTCAGATTGAAAGAAAAAGCCAGGACCGAGATGGCTGAAGAGTCCTGGTTGATGGCCTATACCCCAGGAGGGGTAGTAGGCATAAGTAAGTACGAATATTCAGAAACCCTGCTTCTCCCAGAGCTATTTTATCCACCAGACCATATTGGAGAATTATCACTTACCGATCCATCAAATTCTCTCTTTTCCCATCCTTCCTTAGGTAGTCTTTTATTGGATACTCATCTCTTCTCTCACTTCCCTCAGTACTTTATCCTTCATTCCCATAGATATAACTGCATTGTCCCCATCAGTCACTTCCCCTCCATCCTCCTCAGATGTCTCCCACATTCCTCCAGAAGTCCTCTGGGAGTTTGTTTTGTGAAAAACAAAAGATGAATTCTCAGTGGACAAAAAAATATAGTGACCAGTCGGCAATCATTTTTGAAGTAAAGATGAAAGTCCTCTCGCCATGATGATAGGAGCACATTCTTCACCAATTACCAGCTGTTTTTTCTGTCAAGGGGGGGCAATGACAATCCATCCCAAAAATCACGTTGATCATCCACAGAGGACTAAGTGACTACCTAAATGTTAGAATCATATACCAAAATTTCAGGTCCGCACAGTTGAGGCACAAAATGATAGAAATTATATAGATGTTGATTATTCCCCAAATGTGACTAACACAATCATTTTCAAACCATTTGGTTTTCTAAAATATTCATCGCTAATTTGTTATTGTACTGGTCTCATCAAGGCAAGAAGATCTGGGCGCAATCAAAACCTCCGAAAGCAACATTCGGGTCATAATTAGCTCCCACAGGGACAAATCAAGTCAGCCTTATCTAAATTTTGCACTGAATAAATCCATTTTAGAACAGATCCTGTTAGTGAGACTTATGGCCATGACAATAAAAGATATAAATGTCCACTGGAAATCCTTGGCGATGTTTGCCTCCTGCAGACCGTGCCATCAACATGAGGATTCTTTGGCCCACTTTATCTTCATTTGCCCAAATCCGATGTATGCAAGCTGCATTTTACTAAGACCACTTTTGTCAAAGTACGGCACTTGCACTTGTACAGAAGCAATAGAACTTCTTTTTACTCTGGAAACCCCAATTGAACTGGCAAGGCTACCAAAATTTGCACGGCAACTCCAGAGGCTTTTAAGTGAAAGTCAAGCCTTCGGCAATATTGATGAAAATGTAACCTACTGTTTAAGGTGGAACATACACCCACAGTCTTAATGGTTTTATCCTTTCTATTTTATAATTGCATTGATTTTAAACTAATTAAATGAAATGATAGGTCAATGTTGTAAGTAATACCAAATAAGGTCTTTGAAATGACATAATGCGTATGGTTTTGTAACAATTTTTAATTGAAACAAATAAAACATTCAATTCAATACTGGTCTCAGAAAGTGATGGCAAATTGTGCACCAACATTTTGCCCCCAGTAATTTATTTAGTGAACTGTCTTATTTACTATCATGTCAGGTCTCAAAATAAGGAATTTAAGTGGGGTTTCAGAAGGACTACCTAATTATTATTCCTTAAGCAGGTTGGAAATTGTAAACCCCCTGTAGTTGCCAGGGAAGGTGTCCTCCCGGGGACAGCAGACCACCACACATGTCAATGCTTTCCAAGATGGAAAACATTTTTTAAAGCTACCCGGGCTGTTTTGAGAAGAAAAAAAGGTTTTCTGTTTTAGAAAACTTCAGTGAGAGCAGGCACTTGTCCCTTGGACACATCCATTTTGCAAATCAATTTCCAGCCCAAGGTGGGAATCAATAACTGTTCAATAATTTTTTAACACAATTACAGTTGCACACCATCAATGTATAGGTTACAGATTCACAGTCTGGAAGGGATGGCACAAAAACAGCCCTTCCAAATAGCAAGTATTAACCATTTCTAAACCCATATGGCGATTCTGAAAGACTACTCCAAATTACTAAATGGGTTTAATACATTAGAAAAAGGTGTTTCCCAGTTGCAAACTCTCTGATTTAGTACATAGGAGTGGTTGATACCAGCAAAACTCGTTGCATGTTTGGCCCACAGTTCTAATTAGCCTATCTCATTGCTGAGCGAGTGAGACCCCATCTCCTGCAATACTCATGCTATGCCAAAAAGTAAGAGTAAATGGAAGGGTTTTGAAACTTTAGAGTGATAATTGCTCACCAGTCAGAGTATTGTGTAAAAATAAAAAAAGATGCTGAGAGAGTTACTCACTGCAGTGGATAGGGGTACGGTGCTGAAATACGCCATAAAATGTTTGAACAAATAGAAAAGCCATAAGCAACTGTGGTTGACAGAGAAGTAGTATGACAATAAAATGTTGATATTGTATACAAAGTATGGCTGTGTGGAGATTTCAAGTGTAAATGCACTTTACGTTTGAAATTAATGCAAATGATTGACACTGCTGATTTCAAAGTAATTTTTTATATTGGTTAAGCATACGAATCCTGCCGTTTCTGTGTATAGGGTGCAGGTGTTACCTTAAAATAAAATATGCATATTGTCATAGGACACTTGTATGACCATTTCAATGCGTAATACAATTGTTTTAGAATAACTGTCTTGAATGTGACTATTACATGCAGAAAGGTGTGAGTCAAAATGCACCTTTTGCATTAATGTTTAAACATCTTTGGAGAGGCAAGGCACACTGACATTGGATGCTTGCATGCTGCGCCTGCTTGTAAAGTGGGCTTTCACTTGACTTTCATGTACATATCTTTGGATGCAGTGCACAGAGACCCTTCATTTCCAAACAAAGTTTCAGACAACTCATCACAACTCCCACCCACTCTGCCGGCCACACGCTTGACCTCATCTTCTCCGTGAGCCCCCATGTCTCCTTCAACCACACCACCGAACCGACCATCGCTGCATCCACTTCACCTTCCAGAAACCTGCCACGTACCACCACACCCAACAGATCCCTTGCCACTGCTGGAGCAAAGTCACCGAAGACCAGCTAACAACCACCCTCGCCCAGAGCCCAACCGCCGACCCCACCGACCTTGACACCGCCGCCCGCAACCTCAAACAGTGGATCAACGACTGCGCCAACACCCTTGCCCCGCTCAAGAAACCCTCCAACAACCTCACTAGCAAGAAAGCCATCTGGTTCACTGAAGACCTCCAGGCCTCCAAGCAAACTTGCCGAAAGCTAGAGAAGAACTGGCTCCGTGAACAAACACCGGACAGCAGCCCACAAGGATGCCATTCGAATACACCATCACCTCATCAGATCCGCCAAAAGGGCCTCCTTCAAAGACCACCTAGACAACAATGCACACAACAGCAAAGAGCTCTTCAACATCGTGAAGGAACTCTCCAACCCCAACTCCAAAACCAACGACATCCCACCTTCGCAAGACCTGTGCGACTCGCTGCCATCTTCTTCCATCGCAAGATTGCAGACATCCAAGACAGCTTCAATGCCACGACCACCCCAACAACCACTGAGACCTCTGCCCCCACGACCACCAACCGCACCAACCGCACTAACCGCCTGATCTCCTGGACCAACATTAACAACGACGACACCATCAAGATCATGAACACCATCCTCTCCGGATCCCCGTCAGACCCATGCCCACACCACATCTTCAACAAAGCCAGCACCGCCATCGCACCCCATCTCTGGAAAGCCATCAACATTTCCTTTGAGACAGCAACCTTCCCGTAGAGCTGGAAGCACGCCGAGAGCAACGCCTTACTCAAGAAACCTAAGGCAGACCCCAAGGACCTCTAGAACTTCCGGTCCATCTCCCTGCTCCCGTTCCCAGCGAAGGTCATCGAGAAGACCGTGAACAAACAAGTGACCCGCTACCTCGAGGAGAACAGCATCCTGGACCCATCCCAGTCCGGGATCCGCAGCAACCACAGCACCGAAACGGCCCTCATCGCCGCCACCGATGACATCAGGACCCTGCTAGACAACAGAGAAACCGCAGCCCTCATCCTCCTTGACCTGTCAGCCGCCTTCGACACAGTCTGCCACCGCACACTACGCACTCGCCTCCACGACGCCGGGATCCAAGATAAGGCCCTGGACTGGACCACCTCCTTTCTCTCTGGCAGAACACAGAGCATCCGTCTCCCCCCTTCCACTCCGAAGCCACCGAGATCATCTGCAGCGTACCCCAGGGCTCATCCCTCAGCCCAATGTTGTTTAACATCTACATGGCACCGCTCGCCCACATCGCCCTATTGCACGACCTCAACATCATCTCTTATGCTGAGGACACCCAGCTGATCCTCTCCCTCACCCCCACACCGCCAAAACCAACCTCCATGAAGGAATGAAGGCCGTCGCTGAATGGATGAGGAACTGCCAACTGAAGCTGAACTCGGACAAGACGGAGGTCCTCATCCTCGAATCCACCCCTTCAGCCTGGGACGACTCCTGGTGGAGGACCGCACTGGGAACAGCTCCAACACCGACGGACCACGCACGCAACCTAGGGGGTCATCCTTGACTCCACCCTCTCCATGACTAAGCAGGTCAATGCCATCTCCTCCTCCTGCTTCAACACCCTCCGCATGCTCCAGAAGATCTACAAGTTGATCCCCACCGAAATGAGAAGAACGGTCAACCAGGCCCTAGTCAGCAGCAGGTTGGACTACGGAAACACCATCTATGCAGGAGCTTCGGCCAAACTCCTGAAACGGCTTCAACGCATCCAGAACGCCACTGCACGCCTGATCCTTGACATCCCTCACCGCAGCCACATCACACCCCACCTGAGAGACCTGCACTGGCTTCCCATCAACAAGATGATAACCTTCAAGCTCCTCACCCACGCACACAAGGCACTCCACAACACCGGACCAGTGTACCTCAACGGACGACTCAGCTTCTACACCCCCACTCGCCAGCTCCGCTCCGCCGACCTCGCCCTCACCACAGTCCCCCCCATCTGAAGAGCGACCGCTGGCAGCAGATCGTTCTCCCACCTCGCCTCCAAGACCTGGAACACCCTCCCCACCCACCTACTGCAGACCGAAGACCTGCTGACCTTTAGAAGACTCCTCAAGACTTGGCTCTTCGAGCAGTAGCAGCATTCCCCACCCCCCAGCTCCTTGAGACCCTCACGGGCAAGTAGTGCGCTTTACAAATGCAGTGATTGATTGATTGATTGATTGATTGAGGAAACATTGGTGGCTAAGCATAACACGTTTGATAAGTGCTGATTTAGGGGAACACATTCCATGATCAACAGAAATCAAGAATTACATGCTGCCTAAAAGGCCATATTCTTTTGTTGCAGAAAGGTGACGCATTTAGTTGAACACTCACTGCTGACATCAGTGTGTTACCCACAGAAAACAAACGATATTCCAGCAAGAACCACTTAACATTTCAGAATCTCTAGGTTATCAAACAAGTAAATAAAGTGTTGTATTATCTTTTCACTAATAGCAGCTGAAATTGGTATTGTTATCAATGTGCTGCATGCTACTAAAGCTGTTTATTTCAATATTGTTCAGGAGGCACTAAACGAACAGAAGGAAAATATAGATGGAAGGATGCTTGAGTAAACCTCAGCCACTGTTGACACTCAGGTCACATTCCAGTCCATTTTTTGCCTAGAGTGTC
The DNA here is from genome assembly GCF_964204655.1 of Triturus cristatus. NCBI lineage: Eukaryota > Metazoa > Chordata > Amphibia > Caudata > Salamandridae > Triturus > Triturus cristatus. The sequence goes on along the minus strand of NC_140589.1, from coordinate 1,455,584,639 downwards.
ACTCCAGACAGAGATTTATTATCTTGAAATCAGACTAGGGTTTGCTCTAATAGGGAAATTCCATCCACACTAGGCTGTTTTTTGCCTTGGTAGGCTGCCTGTGTGGGGCTTAAGGTGCAGTGAACATAAGACCCACCTTCAGTACACCCATCACACTTAGAGTATCTCACTTACTAAAACAAATATTTGTAAGATGGATTGCATGAATTCATTTGAGACCCATCACAGCGCCTCAATTAGAAAAACAAAAAGAGTGATATGTGGAATGTTTGAAGTAATCTAAGTTACCAGTAAATACTCAAACCACATTCCAATGCAGTTTACTATCACACTATGAGATTTGGGTCTGCTGCAATAGAAACAGTCCAGTCCGAACTAACAGGCCATGTCCCTTTCAGACGAAAGCACAAGCAGCCCAGACCAGTTTTTGGCCTGTGGTGCCTCCTCATTGAGGCGCAGCGGAGTCCTATATGATGGTGAGCACAGGACTTCCATCTGGGCACACCTGTTGCACTTGGGGTATCACATTTAAGAAAAGTTAAAAAAAGGAAGCATACTACTCACCACTTGTTTTTGTTTCTCTTCAGCAGAATAAAGTCTGCCTGAAGGTCTTGGAAGGTCTCTTTTGAAATTAAACACTATAGAACCTGGATAATGATGATGATCATCAGCATTATTTTCTAAATCTAAAAGACAGAACTTTACATAAGTTTTTTGACTCCATACAAATGAGAAGGCAGATTCAGGATGCAACGGGTATGCCGAGTAGTGCCCAACTCTATATTTTTGCACGGACCCTCATTTAGCTAAGATGTGAAGTTTCTAACAATTAAGATTTTTCATTTCCCCAATACAATGGTGGGGCCAGATTATCAATAAAATGCTTATTCTGAGTACTGTGCAAAATTAGTCAGATATGCAGTGATCACTGTTCCAAAGATAACCAAGGAGAACTGTTGTAAGTAGATTAGATAGGCATCAGGACTGACCCCAAGTAGCCATAACAAAGCAAGCACATATATACAACAAGAACCATCTCAACTCTGTCAAATATAAAGTGGCCCATTACCATGATATTACATTTACTGGGGTAACAGAAATGCGGTCACAAATAAAATACTGCGGGTGCAGTGTGGAAATTAGTGGTATGCCCATAGACTGTAAGCAAAACAAGTCAAACCAGCAACCACAATTATACATTTCCTACTTTTTACGATTAACTGCATCCCTCTTAGCAAACATGTGATTGCCCACATCTGCATAATATAAACAGTACTGTGTGGATTCAGTATGCAGCTCTTGGCTGTTACTGGAGATTGAGGGCACCAAGCATGACATACAAATTCATCCCATCACAAAAAACAGCAGCTGCGCATATACCCAAAATGTGCATGTCTTTTGGTGACTGTTCTACTGCACCGGATGGAAAGGCTTCTAATTTTCTTTGCCATGCCTTTGTCCCTGCGACAGCTTGAAAGTGTGGTTGGCCTCTTTTTTTTATGGAAATGCTCTGTCACAAGACTTGGTAAAAGCTGTACATTGTCAGGATTTAGGGTTATGCAAATGTAAATGCCAAAGGAATCCCTTTTTTCTGACAAACAGAACCTCAACTTGAAGCCATGCAAAGGTTGCACCTGTGCTGATGAAATTTGGCAACAGCAATTCATGATTGCTTAGAGCCTGATTACGAGTTTGGCGGTCCACTGTAGTAGAGGGACGGTGACGGTTGGGGACCACTGCACCAGTGGTCCGACTGCCGTATTACGAGTACGGCAGTCGGACCGTTTTGGGACTGCCGCAACTGTCAGGGAACAGCGTTCCCTGGCGGTGGTGCGGCGGTCTGGGGCAGCAATATGCTCAGCACCGCCAAGCATATTCTGAGTTTCTGCACCACCAGCCTTTTAATGGCATTGAGCCCGCCTTGACAAGGCTGGCAGTGGGGAAACAAAGTTTGCCTCTGTACACTGGGATGCATGCAAGGGTACATGTTGTGCATGCACATCCAGTTCCTGCACGGCATGGACTAAACAGTCCATGCCATGCAGGAACTCGATTTGGCATTTCCATTGCAAAGGCACCTCCTTGGGAATGACAAAGGACCACTCTCCAGACCAGGAGAAAACTCCTAATCTGGTGATCGGCTGGCGGTCGACTTTGTCGGTGTAGGAGCGGGGCAGTGTCGTCCAACCCCGCTCCTGCACCGACAAAGTCATAATCAGCCCCATAGACTACACCAGAGCCGGTGCAATTGTGAACTGACAGTTGGCTTGATTTACAGTGCAAAATGCACAGTTTTATCAATGTAAAGGTCAAGTTTTCACTTGTCAAGCTGCGCAAACGCGATAAAAAGTGCACAGTGTAATCTATGCAATTGAAAATCGATGATGTATAGTCCAATCCATTATATGTGGTGTTTAAAAATCGTTGCATCAGTATACCGCCAGCAGTCTCTTACTAACGTCACTGCACACAAGTGCAACACGAGTGTGTAAGTGCATGAATGCATTCGCTAAGTCATTTTGACCTCTTGATATTCCCTTCATAAATACTTCGTCATTTGGCACAAAGTATCTTCTAAGCAGGAAAAGGGTTCTTTTCCAGTCGGATCCAGGAAGCATATCCTGGTACTAATGTAAATATTTTAGGATTCCCCGGAACTTGTTTAAAAGCCCCTGAAAACATAAAAAATAAGGCAATGCACTTGCTCGGGCCTCACGACTTGATCTTTGACAGAAGTAATTCATAAACCTCTCACACTGCACCGTCTTTCAATCGGGGGATTTCCTTTTCACTGATCTGAGCAAATTTGACTGAGCTATCGTAATCAAAGGATTTCAAGGTTTATTTCAATAAACATTTATAGTGTTGCATTTTTTCCTCACAGGAAAAAGAAGAAAGATTTCAAACAAATGTCTGCGCAGCTCCTTCCTCGCTGCGAGTGATTAATCGAGCAGCAATCCCAGCCTGCTTCTCTTACAATCTAGCTCCCCTGGAAGGCTCGACGCGGCATCTGACGACAATGTGGCTATCGTCTTTCAAATGGGCGCGCACACTTGAACAGTAGATGAAATACTTGGCAAGGAAACTGTTTATTTTATGACTTGTTCCACCAGCCCATCCTGCGTGAGGTTTGTTTCCTCGGTGGAATAATTATACACTAAAAACTTGGCGAAGGACAACCAGCTGGCAGGGGCCATGGAAAGGTTACTACTGTACGTGTTTCACCAATAGGTTGATCAAGTACCAATTACTTTCACTGTAAGCATCTAACCCTTTCCTCTCATCTGCTTTGGATACGGGACAACTTGGTATGTTGGCCTGCTAACTGTCCCTTTACTGCTTCCACCCTCAAGCCAGCAGGAAAGTTTTTTTCTCCATAGGCTTGTTTCACAGTTTGATGGGCCTGATGGCAGTACACCATAAAAGTAGGGATTGATTCTCGCCTTGAAATAAGAGAAGCCACACGTGTCAAAATAAAGCCGTACAATGATGGAGGAAGATCTTTCTAAATGAGGCCCGATTTTTCTCAAGGAAGATGGCTGCCAAGGGAAACTCCTTCACTTTTCCCATGATGCGTTTCCTCATTTAAAAACTGAAAGAGACTTTCTTTGCTTTAATAGTTTGTTCTTTTCTATTTGGGGCCAGAACTTGGCATTTTGTGGATGAGTATACTTGCAGTTACAGTTTTGGTGGTAGGTCAAAATGAGTTTGTGTCCATAACTGAGGCAATTGCTTGACTTCTTGCTGTCTCACACACACACACACACACACACTGATCTTAACATTCATGGGGTGGATGGCGGCGAGTGGCAGCAGCACTGAGCCAATGTTACAAAAAAGTTCATTGACTATTAAAAGGGGCAGGCAAGACATGCATCATTTGCTGACAAGACCCATTTGTGGAACACTTATTACAATATGAGAACTGTAAACTTCACCTGAAGATGCAATCCTGCAACTCTGGATGTCATTGCTGCATAGCATAGGAGCTACTGCTCTATTAGACTGGACATCTCCCTCTGCTTCTTTTGGGCACTTGCATCTTGGCCACAGTAGCTGTTTTGGTCACTGTTGGGAACTCCACTATGTACGGAACAGATGCTTGGCATTCCGTCCATCAATTGTTTCTTTTGCTATTTATCGCCCTAAGTGCGAAGGGCATGCCCAGACATGGGTCCCGTGCTCACTGCACCACTGGATTCAAGCTAGCCTGGCTGTTGAGGGATGATGCCCCAAAACCGGTCCCAGTATTCTTGTTTCCAGTCCATGGAGGACCTGGCTTGGCAGTTCGGGCTGGAGGAACAGGGTCAAGACTGATTTGCATATGGCTGGGTCTAAACTGGGGTGGCGTGGTGAGCAAAAGAACGATGGATTAAACCCAGATCTTTGTGAGTGGGGGGTGAATGTTTGCATTGCTCAGCATTGCATCCATCAATTGTTTCTTTTGCTTTTGTCACCCTAAGGAGGAAGGGTATGCCCAGACGTGGGTCTCATGCTCACTGCACCACTGGATTCAAACTAGCCTGGCTGATGTGGGGTGATGCCCCGGAACTGGTACCAGGATGCTTGTTTCCGGTCCATGGAGGACCTGGCTTGGTAGTTCGGGCTAGACTGTTCCCATGAGGAACGGGGTCAAGCCTCATTTGCATATGACTGGGTCCAAACTGGGGCGGTGTGGTGAGTGAAAGACGATGGATTAAAACCAGACCCTTGTGACTGGGGGTGAATGTTTGCATTGTTCATCATTCTGTTTTGCGTTTGCTGCCTTAAGTGGGAAGGATATGCCCAGACATGAGTCCCGTGCTCACTGCACAAATGGATTCAAGCTAGCCTGGCTGATGAGGGGTGATGTTCCGGAACCGGTCCTAGGATGCTTGTTTCTGGCCCATGGAGGACCTGGCTTGGTAGTTCGGGCTGGACTGTTCCCATGAGGAACAGGGTCAAGCCTGATTTGCATATGGCTGGGTCCAAACTGGGGTGGCGTGGTGAGCAAAAGAACAATGGATTAAACCCAGATCTTTGTGACTGGGGGTGAATGTTTGCATTGTTCATCATTCTGTTTTGCGTTTGCCACCTTAAGTGGGAACGGTATGCCGAGACGTGAGTCCCATGCTCACTGCGCCACTGGATTCCAGCTGGCCTGGCTGATGAGGGGTGATACCCCGGAACTGGTCCCAGGATGCTTGTTTCCAGTCTATGGAGGACCTGGCTTGGCAGTTCGGGCTGGACTGTTCCCATGAGGAACAGGGTCAAGATCGATTTGCATATGGCTGGGTCTAAACTGGGGTGGCGTGGTGAGCAAAAGAATGATGGATTAAACCCAGATCTTTGTGACTGGGGGTTAATGTTTGCGTTGTTCAGCATTCTGTCTATCAATTGTTTCTTTTGGTTTGTCTCCCATAGTGCGAAGGGTATGCCCAGATGTGGGTCCCATGCTCACTGCCCCACTGGATTCAAGCTAGTCTGGCTGATGAGGGGTGAGGCCTTGAAACCGGTCCCAGGATGCTTGTTTCCCATCCAGGGATGACCTAGCTTGGCAGTTCTGGCAGGACTGTTCCCATGAGGAACTGGGTCAAGGCTTATTTGCATATGGCTTGGTCCAAACTAGGGTGGCGTGGTAAGCAAAAGTATGATGGATGAAACCCACATCATTGTGACTGGGGGTGAATGTTTGCATTGTTCAGCATTCCATCCATCAATTGTTTCTTTTGCTTTTGTTGCCCTAAGTGGGAAGTTTGTGCCCAGACGTGGGTCCGGTGCTCACTGCGACACAGGATTCAAGCTAGCCTGGCTGATGAGGGGTGATGCCCCAAAACCAGTCCCAGGATGCTTGTTTCCACACCAGGGAGGACCAGGCTTGGCAGTTCGGTCTGGACTGTTCTCATGAGGAACGGGGTCAACCCTGATTTGCATATGGCTGGGTCCAAACTGGGGTGGCATGGTGAGCAAAAGAGCCATGGATTAAACCCAGATCTTTGTGACTGTGGGTAAATGTTTGCATTGCTCAGCATTTTGTCCATCAATTGTTTCTCTTGCTTCAGAACAGACGCTTGGCCCAGAGCTAGAGGTTATCGAAGGAGGAAGTGGAGCTATAGGTGTCTGCCTTAGTGTATTGGCAAATTCATGCCCGGCCATTTTATTTTTTAATTTTTAGAGTAAGTATGTTTTATTGAAAGCACCACATAAGTATTAACTAAGTAGGAAGATGCAGGTCAACAAATAAAAAGTAGTGCATCAATATAAAAGAATACATCTACATTTAAGTGTATAAATATCAGTTTGGATTAAACCACAAGCAGTGTAAATAGGCTAGCATTTCAATAAAACATTACTTGGACCAAAGGGAAAGACGAGGTAGGGAGGGATATTGATGACATAATATTGTTAGAACCCTTAATTTTTTATCATAATATTAAAGATTGTAAGCACTAAACATAAGCATCATAAGCTAAACATTTTCATATAAGTATAAGCAAAACAGGTGTGCAATTCAGAGAGGTTTTGAAACTTCTTCAGCAATAATATCTGTTGACTTGCTAAGGTAACTTGAAGTATCAAGAATGTTAAAGGTGACCAAATACGTTCTCATTTGATGGCTAATGTAATAGGATATACATAGGCTCTATCTAATCTATGATTAGAACAAACTGCATACCATCAAGCTTTGTAAGAAACATGGGTGTCGTTTTTCCAGTTCAAGGTTATTGGGTGAAAGGCTTCAGCAAGTAAAATATCCAACAGTCAAGGTGAGTACGGGAGGTGAGCCCAAACAGGCGATAGGCCTCCTAAGAATATATCATGTACAGAATAGGAAATGCTAACATTAAAACTTCTAGTAATTTGATTCAAACTTTCGATCAGAAAGTATGAATGAGAGGACATAGGAACAACATATGAAATAGATCACAGTGAAGTGCAATACAGGACCAATAATGATCTTGCGAAACAGCTTTCATTTTGTATAATAACATAGGAGTGATAAATAATCTATTGTATATAAAAACATTGTATGAATAACATTTGCAGCCCTAGAGGCTTTTTGTAATACAGACCAAATCATATACCAACATTGTGTAGATCAATTTTCCTGTAAGTCCATTTCCCACTGCAATTCTAGGTTAGATTTTTTTCTAAAGGTAGAGGAAAAGACAAGATGTTTATAGATGAGAGAAGGTTTGGAATTATGTTGTAGTAGAGTCACTAAATTGTTTTCATATGTACATGGGATGTTATTATTGTGCAATAATGTCATGGAATGTTGAATCTGTTGGACTAGTTGTGTATATTTATGAAAGAAAGATTGTGGTCGGCAGAAAAGAGTCTGGGCTATAGAGAAAGGGGTAGGAGTATCCTTATCAACTAGTTGATTAATCAGAGTAACGTCTTTATCTTTCCATGTTTTCCAAAAAAGAGTTCTATTGTTTATCTTGAGATTTGTATTATGCCACATGGAGGAATTTAAAAATGAGTGTATCATAAGTGGTTTGGGAAAAGGAGGAGTTTTAGTTGCTTATATGAGTATGCAATAGGTGGGTAAGAGATGAAACTCATTTTGGATGAAAAGGATAAAAGTTCATTAAAAGAAAAGGGAGAGATAAGTGAATGTTCAATAAAAAAAATAAAGGTTTAGGTAGATCAGCATTATTGTTGAGCCAGTGACTAGATTGTTTAAGACAAAAAGCTTTATGAAACTTATGGAAATTGGGAAAATTTACACAACCATTTTGTTTAGTAAGTTTTAGCCATGAGAGAGACATATGAGCTTGTTTATTATTCCATATAAAGTGGGAAAAACAGAGTCTATCTTTTTAAAGAATTGTAGTAGAATGTGTACAGGTATCATGGATATTAGATACATAACATGAGGGGATAGCATCATTTTAATAGAACATGATCTACCCCACCAAGGCAAGAACAGAGGATTCCATTGGAGCAATGATGGGCCTGATTACAATGTCGGGGGGACAGCAACCAACTGACCATTGGTTGTGGTCCACCCAACATCTGATAATGTGGTCCTCCCACTGCATTATGATGTGGCGGGTGGAGGCATCAGTGGAGGGACCGTTTGTTGTACTTACGTCAGGCTCAAGAAGCCCATTGGTTCGTAAGAAGCCACTCATAATCCCATAATGATGGCAGAGCCAGGTTCAGCTCCACCGTCGGGATTATGCTACCAGTTTCAACAGCTTTTTCATGTTGGCCTTAACGACATGGAAAGGCTGTTGGAAAGTGGCCTTCTTCAACCCTTGCTCCCCCTTTTGGGCCTGAGGGGCACTCACGGAACCCCCGTAAACATCCCTGCCTCATTAGGCGCCTGCCACACTGTACAGGGATGTTTAAAAAAAACATCCATTTCACTAAGGAAGCTTGTCCAGTGGGCCTTTTCCATCCGGCACATTGTAGAATGGATATTTCTGACTTCCCTATGGGCGGTCACATCCTAATACATAGGTCGGAACTGCCGACCTATGATTGGGTGGTTCCAGACCGATACGGTGTCGGGCAGATGCCCGACATCGTAATCTGGGTCAATGTTATAGTTTTTGGAGCATGTTATCAAAGATTAATTTAAGAGTTGCTTAAATAGCATTTCGTTTCAATCCAAGTAAACCCTGGATGTTTAAATCATCTTTTATGCAGAATTTATTAAGGGGTAATATCTCAGATTTATCAAGATTCACTTTTTAGTGTAAACCAGCAGAAACATTGTGGACTTCTGATTGAAAGGCAGGAATTGATTCTAGGGGTTAGAAAGATAAAGAAGAATATCATCAGCATATACTGACAATTTAAATTGGGAGTCTTTATGTGAAAATCCAGAAATGCTAGTGTTTTGCTTAAGCCTGGGCAAAGCACTACGCTACGCTCGCGTAGTTTGCGAAGTTTGCGCTACTTTGCACTACGCGAATTGCACGTAGCACAGTGCAAACTAGCGTAGTGTAGTGCAGCGGTCATTTTTTGCTTGCTCGCGGTCCTCAACGTCAAGTTGGCGACCACGGGCAAGCAAAATGACATCCCGGCGAGACTTTTTCCACGTTCGCAATCAGCAACATCAAGTTGCCGATCGCGAGCGTGGAAAATAAACCTCCCGGCGAGATTCTCATTGCGGGGAGTTCACGTTTCTCATTGCGAGTGGTCGCGTATGCTCGCGACCGCTCGCAATGAGAAACTACCAGTCCGCATTGAGAAAGCTGCCGCTCGAGTAAAAATCTACTCGAGCGGCATAAAACTACAACTCGCACTGTGCAAGATGCCGTTTTCAATGATTGCACAGTACCGGATGCTTGTCCGCACTGTGCAATCATTGAAAACGGCATCCTGCACAGTGCGAACAGGGTACTACGCAGTTCGCGAAGTGCTACGCGTAGCTCGCGTAGTGCGAAGTGCACTTTGCGTAGCTATGCGTAGCGCTTCTTCACGAACTACGCCCAGGGTTAGTTTTGCTTGATTCTTAATAAAAATGATTCTAAGGAGAGTATAAATAAAAGGGGTGGTAGGGGCATCATTGACACACTCCTCTATGTAAAGAAAAATAGTCAGAAGTCATATTATTAACAAAGACAGCAGCTTTAGGAGGTGATTAAAGGAAAGATATAAGGTTGAGAATTTTTAGTCTTAAACCAAGCCATTTTAGGGCATCAAACATAAACTGCCAACTAATTCGGTCGAACGCTTTTACAGCATCAAAAGTGATAATGGCCACTTCAAGGGAGAGTTTTGAGGCCATACAAAGCACATTAAAAAGACATTTAGTATTATTATTAGAAGAGAAACAGCCCTTTATAAAACCAACTTATTTGGGCCAATTATGTGAGGGAGTAAGAGTTTCAATCTAAGAGCCAAAATCTTGGCAACAATTTTATAATCAACATTAACGAGGGAGATGGGGCAATACATTTTACATAAAAGTCAGTCTCTATTTTCTTTAGGGGTAAAACAAATTAGTACTTCTTGGAAACTGCCTGATGCACTTTGGAAATGAGCAAAACACTGATAGAGGGGAATAAAAGCACCAAAAATGTGAGTAGAATTCAAATGTAAATCATCTGGTCCTGAAGCTTTGTTAGGTTTTAATAGTTTGAGAGCCTCTGAAATGTCATGAAGGGTTAGTTCAGATTCCAAATGGGAGAAATAACATCATTGAGATTAAGTTGAGGGATGCAATTTAAAAATGTAGTAATATGTGAAAGAGTGGTAACAGAATATAGAGTATATAAGGATTCATAAAAGGTGGCCAATTCTTTCAGAATAACTTCAGCTTTATTAAGAGTTTGATTTTTTTAATTCTGAATTAATTCTAGCTATTTACGCTCTTGTCTGACCTTTATATAATTAGGCAAGAGTTTGCCTGCCTTGTTTTGGCCTCCATAATATCTAGCATTTTGTCTGAGAAGTAGAGAAGAAGCCTACTTGGTAGATAACTTGTTAAAATGAAATTTCGCTTGCATGAGGTTTTCAAGAGAATCTTGAGATTTGGATTGGTAAAATGTTTGTTCTTGTGTTTTTATTTTCTCTATTAAAGATTTGGAGGCAAGGTGAGATTGTTTTACTTTTTATGGTTCAAATAATGAAGAATTAAACCTTTTGCTGAAGCTTTAAAGGAGTCCCATTAAATGTGTAGTGAAGGATCCTAAGGGATATTTAATGTGAAAAATTATTTAATTAAAATTCATGAAGTGTATGTTACAGAAGGGGTCCAAAAGGAGGGAATTATTAAATCTCCATGTCTTGATGGAGGGATTGAATTGGTAAGAGATCAAAATCAGCGAAAGAGGGAGTATGATCAGAAATTTGAATGGATCCAATTTCTGCATGGAGAAGATTTTGAATCAAAGATTTGGAAGTGAAGATATAATCCATTCTAGATTGGGTTCCATGCACTGTGGAGAAAAGGTATATTCTCTTGTATGTGTAATAGAGGAACAGAAATATTTGTGCATTTTAGAGAAGATGCATTTGACTTTAGAAAGTCTGTCTATAATTGGATCTGCATTTTGATTTCAATCTCCCCTCATAATAAAATATTCAGCACTGCTATTCAATATTTGTTTGGTTATATAGACCAAAAGGACGTATTCACTGTCGGAGGACCATATACATTAAAAATGGAAAAAAATATTTGTATCTATTAATAGATCAACTATAACCCATCTATCCCCATTGTCAATGGTTTGTGATAATTTGGTAACATTACGTTTTTTGTGAACAAGTGCCATATTTCTTCTGAAGAGCCAGTGAAAAGGTATACCCAACTTCACTTCAATTTTACAGCTTCAAATTCACTTAAACGTGTTTCTTGAAGAAGTGCAATGTCAGCATACAATCTGTACAAATGTGAGAGAACTCTTTGCCATTTAATTGAATTATTTAGACCCTTAACGTTCCATAAGATTACTCTGATTGATGACAGTAAGAAAATGATAGTATAAAATAGCACTTACAGTGACATGAACGAAAAGAAGGGGAAAAGGTATGAAAATCATAAAAGGAGAAAAAGACTTCTGAAAATAGAAATTGTAAGACAGAGAAGGAAAATAGTGCAGAGAGGATAAGAAAAAAAAAGAAAAAAGGACAGACAAAAAATATGATAAACATATAAAAAAAGACAGTACATGTAATAAAACTGAAAACTGTAGGACATACCTAAGGGGGTATCCATGAGCACATGTTGAAGGGGAAACCATGAAAACAAGACGGACATGGGAAAATCCTGATAGTCAAAACATCAGGGAAATACATTGAGGTATGGCCAGATGCTGTAAAAAAAACAAAGTGTTAACTAGGATAAGTAAAAATAAGAATAAATGATAAACATTGCTGAAAAAAAGAAATAAGAAGAATTGTTATAATACATCTATTCCATTAGATCTTCTCTACAGTGGTGAAGAAAAGATCTCAATTTTGCTGGATCCTCATAGGTTAATGTTTTGTCTTTATAAGTTTGTATAAGTTCCTTGAAGTGGCAAGGATGGATGAAGCTAAATCTGGCATTCATAGCTCTCAGCTGTGGTCAAAGTTCCAGAAATTGTTTACGACTATCAGTGGTAATTTTTGCTACATTTTGAGAAAAAAACTGTTTGTGCGAAAACCAAATAACTTGCTCCATCATGTTTGCTGCATTCAGTACTGTGAGAAGATCCATGTGCTCCAAAAACAAGATGATGATGCCTCTAGGTTTAGAGGTAGCTCTGGGCCCAATCTATGAGCACACTGGATGTTGATAGAAGTAGAACAAAGATCTAGAACTTTTGGAATAAAGTCTTTGAAGAATTTGAGGGTCAGAACCTTCTACATTTTCAGGCAAACCTTAAATTCTCAGATAATTCCTTTGGTTCCTATTTTCGAGGTCTTCAGTGTGCCTCTTTAAGTCATCCATTTCTGTTTGTGTTTTGTGAATTGCAGAGGTAGAGTATTGAATGTTGCTGGCTTGCTGTTTTAATTCTGAGGGAGGCTTGTCCATATATGTTCATTCGTCTTCAAGACCGTTAAGTATCTAGGTCGTATCCACCATAAAAGTTTTCAAAGCCCTTATTCCCTCAAATAGTAGTTTCATGGATATGGGTGAAGGTGTTACTGGAGAGGTAGGATCTTTCCTTCGCCACTTATTTGAAGAAGAAGGCAAGGATTTGGCTGATAATTCAACCTTAGGAATAACTACAGGTGAGGGTTCCGCCTGAAGAACCAGTGCTTCCACCATGGATACCGTAGGCCTGTCACTTGTATTTAAGAAAAGGGTATTACCATGAGAAAGGGTTTAGGAAGATACAGTGGTGGTTTCCAATGATGTATTCTCCCCATAAAATTATAAGTTTCCAAGAAAACGTAAATCATACTGCTCAAGTAAGAGTAATGCTGAGCCTCGTAGGCAATAATAAAGGAAATAGTGTGTAATGTCTTTGAGGAAGCAATATGTTATATGGCAGAAAGTGCCCCAGAATGCATTTAGTTTCCATGTAGATCAGTCAATATATGTAGATGAAAAGTAAAATTGCAGACTTATACAATATAAAATGTAAAAAAGACAAAGTTTCCTCATAAAAACATAATATTTTTCTGCAAATATAAGGTAAATGTAAATGAGTACGCTGAGTCAATAAGGGTACATGGTTCCATGAGGCAGGAGTTGGAAATTCACTGTCTTCCATACCATGCCAATAACAAAGTGGCAGCCATTATATCATCAAGCGACAAGGAGCATGAAAAGTGCCGAAATCCATAAGGAAGAGAGAAGCAAAGTAAGCCAGTTGCTCACCATGGGGATCCGACATTATTTCCCAGTGAAATTCTGATGAAATGGATACATTCTCCATATTTTAGGCATTGATAGCCGGACCATTAGTGCAGAGCTCCGTATATACGCAGCCATCTTGTTTCACATCCAGACCATGCCTCGCATGTCCGGCCATTTTTGCATCTTTATTGAGTGCATATCTGCTGTTGCTGTTCTAGTGCTGAGTGTGAGTCACGTCCACACTCCATAATGCTTTCTTACTGTTGGACTGTGCAGCTTCTTTAGAAGTGCCCTAGGCATCAAGTGCCCTTTGGCCCATACTTACAATAAAGTGTCCCAGTGAAACTGCTCCACTGGAAAAGGCCTTCCAGGTGCTTTGGATTGCACAGATCATAGTACACACAGACTTGTACAGGTGCATCGTGTGTCTGTGTGTGAGGTATCTCCCCGCCTCACCGGCCCATCCGTTCTTCTGGACTGGGACCTACAGCAGTGGCCCAAACCATTTCACTTGCTCTGTCTGCATTGGTGGTATGCAGTGTCCTCTACAGCTTCACCTGCTTTCTGTATTCCAAGGCTCCATTTCAGATGTTCAGCCTCTCTCTGCCATGGGCTTCAGGAGGAGCCAGGTCTCCAGCAGCATTTATAACATTATTCACTTTCAGAGCCCTTTACAGTTTCAATACAGGTGCTCTAGGAGCAGCAGTGTCCTGGGAATGAGAGCAACATGTTCATTAATAATTATAAATGTTTATAGGTCTTTCACACACATGTGCACACATTTCAGCATAGTAATTTTGTACAATAATTGGTGAATTTGAGTCTGTTAACCATGACAATATCTAAATAAACTTAATATCAGATTGCAGTTTTTGCACATTTATACTGCAAGCATGTTGTACTCTTAGTACCACTTCATGAGAACTTACTGTTTTTTATTTGTTAGAAGGAATGAGAACCCTTCATACATAATCAGAAAAATCTCATTATCTTTTTAGTGATTGTTTGTGCTAGCAGACAGCTAACTACCTCCACACTGGAAATATTTCAGATTTGTTGCTGTGACCTTGTTAAAAGAGAACTTTATTGTAATGTGACCAAAAAGGTGTGCACAAAGCGGCCACAGGAGTCTAAAAAAGACTTAAAATATTCCTCTTATCGTTCATCGAGAGACAACCTTAACATGCTGGCCATAGTATAATCCTACTTGGAAAAAGATGTGAGTGCTAACACTTAATTCAATATTTTTATCACGTACGTACATTGTATGTATTTTGCACATTATAAGTGTATATCTGTTTCCAGGTAAAAGCCATTCCAGTTGCTAAAAGTGGCTGCAGGTATGGGACGGTTACTCAATGACGCAAATATTATTATTGTATTTGAGAAAGGGTGGGTTTTGCAGGAATTGCCCTTTCTGGTTATACCTGCTTGCCCTGCAGGTGATTTCTATAGTGTAGTTGGCAGGTTACACTTTCATTTCATTTTCAATAATTTCCCAAACGATTGATAAAGTATTGAGTCAAACGAGACATGGGGCCATTATGTACGATTACCTAAAAGTGAAGGCATGTGAATCGCTATTTGTTAATCACTAATCTTTAAGTAGGAAATGCATCACAAAATAAATAGTGATTCGCTATGTAGTAGGTTCGATAGTTAGGAAATCGCATTTAGTGATTCCCTAAATAGGAAATGGAGTTGCAAATAGCGACAGTCACTTTTGGCATACAGTCATGACATCAGAACCAAGAGGTAGGCCACACTTTAAAACTGGAGAGAATTGATGAAGCAGCTTCCTAGGTGAATCAATTTTACATCCCAGAGCTTGTTTGCCATTTACACCCTTATGCATCAAGCCAAAATCCAGTCGGTAAAATACCGATTCCTTATTAGCTCCCGGTATTAAGTAAAAAATACCCAATCCCAATGCATCAACCCAAAAGCAGAAATCGGTATTTAAGGAATCCTTAAATAGCGATTCTTTAAATAGGGATTCCTTAAATACCGATTCCTTAAATAGCTCTTACATTTAAGGAATCCCAAAGTGAGATTCCTTAAATGCAATGCATCAAAGTTAAAAAATTAGCGATTTCGCTAATAAGGGGAGCAAATTACCATGAAGATGAACTGCATGGTAATTTGCAAAAACTTTGAAAAATGCACTTTTGTGCATTTTTCAAAGTGTCATGTTGCGCACACACATGCCCTTAGAGCATGTGTGTGTGCAACATATGTGCACATATCATTTTCAGGGGTGCAATAGGGTGTCCTTTTGACACCCTGGCACCCATGAAAGTGCTCCAGCTATTAGCGATTCGGTAATACCGAATCGCTAATACAGAATGGCTTTACATTCATTCCTATGGGCCTCCAAGCCCATAGGAATGAATGGGTAGGTATTCCTTATTACCGATTCGGTATTACCGATTCGGTAATAAGGAATGTTAAGGAATCGCTATTTGAATAGCGATTCCTACATGCATAGCCTTTTGCTATTCCTTATTAGCGATTCCTTATTTTTCGCTAATAAGGAATCGCAAATGCTAATGTTGATGCATATGCCCCTTAATCTTTTACAAAAGCAACATGTCACTTAAGGACAGTGAAAAGGATGCTTGCAGCAGCAAGACACAAATTAAGTTTTCAGAAAAGAAACATAAAATACTCACAGAGGAAAGTATTGGCACCATGACCAACATTTTGGCAAGTCACCCCTGGCAGTGCCTGGGGCCAAGAAGCAAAAATATGGGAGGGATTGCAGGAGAGCACAGTTGGAGTTACCCAAAGATCAACTGAGGAGAAAAGAAAGAGGTTTTATGATCTCAGATCTCGTACCAAGGAGAAGGTGGCAAGCCGTCTGTGTGAGTCACTAGGAACAAGAGGAACCCCCCCACTGCCCCACCATCAACTGCCTTTGAGATTGTTGTGCAAAGTCCCCCAGAAGCCATCAGTAGGTTTTGTGCAATTGACACCTCAGACCTTCTAGGAACCTCACAAGGTAAGTCAAATATAGAGTTTTAGCACTAAACAGTGTATTTGAAGGGCATCATTCAGACAAAAAAAAATATTGCTAACCCATAGTAATGTAGTGAAATCAAAAATCTTAGATATACAATAGTAATAGTCCATGTACTTTCAAAGTGCATTTTAGGATATGTAGATTAAAAACAAATAACAATAAATATAAGTAAAAAACTGTAATAGTAAAAGTCATAAATGTAGCCAACGTCCTACCAAGTATAAATCATTAAGGTATTCTCAATCCATTTTTACATAGAAAATCCGTCTCCAAAAAGTGATCACTAAGAAGGGGAATGCCACGAAGATATACATGTAGCTGACTTCAATGATAGTGGGAGCCAGACCAGCTCAACAAGTACCGCAAATATAGGTCCTGCAGTTATGGGGCATAGACAGAGAGCTGAAGAAGAGAGTGAGTATGTCACGCTAACTGTCGCACAGGAACCTGTAGTGAGACCACATCAACTGCGGCGGAAGAAATCAACTTGGCACTCATCGTTCTTAACACACTCAATCACAGTCTCCTGTTTCAAATGTGAGAAGTCCTGAAACCAATAACTCTTTGGTGGTTTACAAACCTCTATGCCCAATGTTCAGTGCCTGCAATTTAAGCAGATTAAAATGGTTAACCTAAAAAATAAACAGCTGGGTATGAAAGTGTGACAAGTACACTAGCTGTCAATCAGATGACAATGAATGACAATTTCTCTAATCTCACAGTTGCCTCAAGACCTTATTTCAGGTACTGCACCATGAAAGCATACAGCAAAGGCGTAGGGGTGCCATACATCATCACGCATTGATGGGCTATCTTGTGCCATCAATGCCCGGCACAAGCGAGAACTATCTTATCTTACTGCATGCTGTTAGTTTACAGATGGAAATGGAGCACTAAAGTGCCGATGGATGTGGCAAGAGGACTAATCAAGGTGACCAATTCAGTGGAGACAATGCAAACAACTAGCATTGAAACTGAGAAACAAGTTGGAGTGGGAGAAAGTGAGGGCCAATCAAGAGCAGCATCTCAGCTACAGACAGTTTGAATCTGCAGTGAAGGAGGAGTCGAAGTGGTGCTGCTGAAATTGTTGGAGCTACAACATCAGCTTGCAACAAATGCAAGCCTTAGACAGGGTGAACAGTTACATCCTTACACTGCATTTCAATTTTATATAATTTTGTTTTTTCAAAAAAAAGTTTGGAGAGAGAAGCATTTTTTCAGATATGCAATTTCTTACCTGAAAATAAAGGTATATTTAGATGAACAACCTACACTGGTTGATTCTGATTCCATATGTAAGATTGAATGCATGTACATACTTTCAGTGAAAAATAATGATAGGTTATAATGGCATATTTCAAACACCCTTCTGCAGTACGGGTTTCTTCATGTGTGGAAGGTGGTGGGATTGGATGTTCCTCTTCTGAGTCAGAGTCTGACACTGTTACAGTTAGTCCTTTATTTGTTGCAATATTGTGCAGAATGGCACACGTTGCTACAATTTTACAACTGACCTCTGGAGAGTATTTCATGACTTCGCCACTCTTGTACAGACATCTAAAAGAACATTAATAGTCCAAATGTGCATTCTATGATTCCTCTGGTTGTACAGTGTGCCTTATTGTAATAATGTTCATTAAGAGTAACGGGCAACAGACATGGTGTCATTAGCCATGGTTGTAAGGTATGCGCACAATCACCTACCTACAGACCAAACATATTTAGCTATGGAATACAAACCACATTTAAGTTCTATGTTATATAAATCTATGTGTATTTTCCCAATAGATATCCAACATCAAAATCTCCACTTTGTAGCCTTTGGTAAATTCCACTATGTTGGAATATGAAATATTCATGGATGCTCCTTGGAAACTGGGCAACGATATCTGCTATGAGGTCTTTTGCATCAAATATCACTTGAATATTCAATTAATGGGTATTTTCCACTTCCTAAATAAAGACTCAGGGCCCAATTCGCAAAGGAATCCTGCACTTGCTGTGGAGTCCTGCAGTCATGCTAGGGGACCCGCACTAGTGACATGGGCCCTGCACTTGTTGCGGGACCTCTACAATGAGTAACTGCAGTGCGAAGGTCCCGCCAAGAGTGCGGGCCGCCATCATCACTGAAGGGCCTCCACCACGAGTGCGGAGGCCCTTTGTGAATCAGACCCAAAATGCCAGATGGTGGGTGTTGGACATGGCCCTATTTGCAGGTTTTTCCCCCTGACATTTTGCCTTTTGCCTCCTTTTTTTTGGCCCTGGTTTTGTTGACTTTAGGACTCTGGGTACTTTACCACTGCTGATCAGTGCATATGCTCTCTGTGTAAATTGTAATTATGATTCGTTATCCATGATTGGCATATTTGATTTACTGGTAAGTCCCTAGTAAAATGCACTTTGTGTGCCCAGGGCCTGCAAATCAAATGCTACAAGTGGGCCTACAGCACTGATTGTGCCACCCACAGGAGTAGCCCTGTAAACCAGTTTCACTTGCCAGGCCTTAACCTTCCCTTTTACTACATGTAAGGCACACCTGAGATTGGCCTGAGGTACCCCCATGAGCAGTATGAAGTGTATGTGAAAGGTACAACCTGTAGTAGTGTGTTTTACATATCCTGATAGTGAAATACTGGCAATTTCGTTTTTCACTGTTGCAAGGACTAGTTTTCCCGTAGGTTATCATTGGAGCTGCCTTGCAGCATCTTACACGTGTAACTTTCAATTGGGAAGAGCTAGATATTTGGAGTTTGGGCTCCCTAAGCTCAGAATTTAAAAACACATCTTTTGGTAAAGGTGGGTTTTAAATTGTGTGCTTGAAAATGCCACTTATAGAAAGTGGTTATTTTCTTATTTAAACATTGTGTGCCTCAGCCTGCCTATGGAATCAACGTCTGGATTAGACTGACAGGGGCTTGTATGTGCATTCACTCTAGACAGTCACACAAAGGGAGTTTAGGTGCATATTTGATGACCCATCAACAGGCTGATTGGCCTTGCTGAGCTAGAGTGCTGGGAGGAGTTGTCACTGATATCTAAATAGAACTGTGCCTGTCCTCTGAAAATGCTGTCTCTATGCCCATGGAGTGTGTGTGGAGCCAAGGCCAGGAAAGGCAGGAACTTGTAACCTACAAAGACTTTAAAGGTGAAACAGGAATAAGTATTGGGCCTACAACCCCAGACATTTAGAACACTTCTGGATCAAAAGGAACCTCTGCCAAGGAGAAGAGCTGACGAGCTGTAAGGAGGAGTACTGCCCCTTCACTGTGTGTTGCTTTGCTGGGTTGGCCTGCAGTTTCTGCTTCTGCTTTAGAGAGGAAAAGCGTTACAACAAACAAATGATGGACGGAATACTGACAATGCAGACATTCTCCCCCAGTCAAGAGATCTGGGTTAAATCCATCGTTCTTTTGCCCACTACGCCACCCCAGTTCAGACATGGCCATATGCAAATCAGTCTTGACCCTGTGCCTCATGGGAACAGTCCAGCCCGAACTGCCAAGCCATGTCTTCCCTGGACCGGAATCAAGCATCCTAGGACCGGTTTCTGGCTATCAGCCGTCATCAGCCAGGATAGCTTGACTCCAGTGGCGTAGTGAGCACGGGACCCACGTCTGGGCATACCCATCCCACTCAGGGCGAAAAGCGTTACAACAAACAAATGATGGACGGAATGCTGACAATGCAGACATTCTCCCCCAGTCAAGAGATCTGGGTTATAATCCATCGTTCTTTTGCCCACTACGCCACCCCAGTTCAGACATGGCCATATGCAAATCAGTCTTGACCCTGTGCCTCATGGGAACAGTCCAGCCCGAACTGCCAAGCCATGTCTTCCCTGGACCGGAATCAAGCATCCTAGGACCGGTTTCTGGCTATCAGCCGTCATCAGCCAGGATAGCTTGACTCCAGTGGCGTAGTGAGCACGGGACCCACGTCTGGGCAGGGCATACCCATCCCACTCAGGGCGAAAAGCGTTACAACAAACAAATGATGGACGGAATGCTGACAATGCAGACATTCTCCCCCAGTCAAGAGATCTGGGTTAAATCCATCGTTCTTTTGCCCACTACGCCAAGCCATGTCTTCCCTGGACCGGAATCAAGCATCCTAGGACCGGTTTCTGGCCCAGACGTGGGACCCGTGCTCACTACGCCACTGGAGTCAAGCTATCCTGGCTGATGACGGCTGATAGCCAGAAACCGGTCCTAGGATGCTTGATTCCGGTCCAGGGAAGACATGGCTTGGCAGTTCGGGCTGGACTGTTCCCATGAGGCACAGGGTCAAGACTGATTTGCATATGGCCATGTCTAAACTGGGGTGGTGTAGTTGGCAAAAGAACGATGGATTTAACCCAGATCTCTTGACTGGGGGAGAATGTATGCATTGTCAGCATTCCGTCCATCATTTGTTTGTTGTAACGCTTTTCGCCCTAAGTGGGATGGGTATTCCCAGATGTGGGACCCGTGCTCACTACGCCACTGGAGTCAAGCTATCCTGGCTGATGACGGCTGATAGCAAGAAACCGGTCCTAGGATGCTTGATTCCGGTCCAGGGAAGACATGGCTTGGCAGTTCGGGCTGGACTGTTCCCATGAGGCACAGGGTCAAGACTGATTTGCATATGGCCATGTCTAAACTGGGGTGGTGTAGTGGGCAAAAGAACGATGGATTTAACCCAGATCTCTTGACTGGGGGAGAATGTATGCATTGTCAGCATTCCGTCCATCATTTGTTTGTTGTAACGCTTTTCGCCCTAAGTGGGATGGGTATTCCCAGACGTGGGACCCGTGCTCACTATGCCACTGGAGTCAAGCTATCCTGGCTGATGACGGCTGATAGCCAGAAACCAGTCCTAGGATGCTTGATTCCGGTCCAGGGAAGACATGGCTTGGCAGTTCGGGCTGGACTGTTCCCATGAGGCACAGGGTCAAGACTGATTTGCATATGGCCATGTCTAAACTGGGGTGGTGTAGTGGGCAAAAGAACGATGGATTTAACCCAGATCTCTTGACTGGGGGAGAATGTATGCATTGTCAGCATTCCGTCCATCATTTGTTTGTTGTAACGCTTTTCGCCCTAAGTGGGATGGGTATTCCCAGACGTGGGACCCGTGCTCACTACGCCACTGGAGTCAAGCTATCCTGGCTGATGACGGCTGATAGCCAGAAACCGGTCCTAGGATGCTTGATTCCGGTCCAGGGAAGACATGGCTTGGCAGTTCGGGCTGGACTGTTCCTTTGAGGCACAAGGTCAAGACTGATTTGCATATGGCCATGTCTAAACTGGGGTGGTGTAGTGGGCAAAAGAACAATGGATTTAACCCAGATCTCTTGACTGGGGGAGAATGTATGCATTGTCAGCATTCCGTCCATCATTTGTTTGTTGTAACGCTTTTCGCCCTAAGTGGGATGGGTATTCCCAGACGTGGGACCCGTGCTCACTACGCCACTGGAGTCAAGCTATCCTGGCTGATGACGGCTGATAGCCAGAAACCGGTCCTAGGATGCTTGATTCCGGTCCAGGGAAGACATGGCTTGGCAGTTCCGGCTGGACTGTTCCCATGAGGCACTGGGTCAAGACTGATTTGCATATGGCCATGTCTAAACTGGGGTGGTGTAGTGGGCAAAAGAACGATGGATTTAACCCAGATCTCTTGACTGGGGGAGAATGTATGCATTGTCAGCATTCCGTCCATCATTTGTTTGTTGTAACGCTTTTCGCCCTAAGTGGGATGGGTATTCCCAGACGTGGGATCCGTGCTCACTACGCCACTGGAGTCAAGCTATCCTGGCTGATGACGGCTGATAGCCAGAAACCGGTCCTAGGATGCTTGATTCCGGTCCAGGGAAGACATGGCTTGGCAGTTCGGGCTGGACTGTTCCCATGAGGCACAGGGTCAAGACTGATTTGCATATGGCCATGTCTAAACTGGGGTGGTGTAGTGGGCAAAAGAACGATGGATTTAACCCAGATCTCTTGACTGGGGGAGAATGTATGCATTGTCAGCATTCCGTCCATCATTTGTTTGTTGTAACGCTTTTCGCCCTAAGTGGGATGGGTATTCCCAGACGTGGGACCCGTACTCACTACGCCACTGGAATCAAGCTATCCTGGCTGATGACGGCTGATAGCCAGAAACCGGTCCTAGGATGCTTGATTCCGGTCCAGGGAAGACATGGCTTGGCAGTTCGGGCTGGACTGTTCCCATGAGGCACAGGGTCAAGACTGATTTGCATATGGCCATGTCTAAACTGGGGTGGTGTAGTGGGCAAAAGAACGATGGATTTCACCCAGATCTCTTGACTGGGGGAGAATGTATGCATTGTCAGCATTCCGTCCATCATTTGTTTGTTGTAACGCTTTTCGCCCTATGTGGGATGGGTATTCCCAGATGTGGGACCCGTGCTCACTACGCCACTGGAGTCAAGCTATCCTGGCTGATGACGGCTGATAGCCAGAAACCGGTCCTAGGATGCTTGATTCCGGTCCAGGGAAGACATGGCTTGGCAGTTCGGGCTGGACTGTTCCCATGAGGCACAGGGTCAAGACTGATTTGCATATGGCCATGTCTAAACTGGGGTGGTGTAGTTGGCAAAAGAACGATGGATTTAACCCAGATCTCTTGACTGGGGGAGAATGTATGCATTGTCAGCATTCCGTCCATCATTTGTTTGTTGTAACGCTTTTCGCCCTAAGTGGGATGGGTATTCCCAGATGTGGGACCCGTGCTCACTACGCCACTGGAGTCAAGCTATCCTGGCTGATGACGGCTGATAGCAAGAAACCGGTCCTAGGATGCTTGATTCCGGTCCAGGGAAGACATGGCTTGGCAGTTCGGGCTGGACTGTTCCCATGAGGCACAGGGTCAAGACTGATTTGCATATGGCCATGTCTAAACTGGGGTGGTGTAGTGGGCAAAAGAACGATGGATTTAACCCAGATCTCTTGACTGGGGGAGAATGTATGCATTGTCAGCATTCCGTCCATCATTTGTTTGTTGTAACGCTTTTCGCCCTAAGTGGGATGGGTATTCCCAGACGTGGGACCCGTGCTCACTATGCCACTGGAGTCAAGCTATCCTGGCTGATGACGGCTGATAGCCAGAAACCAGTCCTAGGATGCTTGATTCCGGTCCAGGGAAGACATGGCTTGGCAGTTCGGGCTGGACTGTTCCCATGAGGCACAGGGTCAAGACTGATTTGCATATGGCCATGTCTAAACTGGGGTGGTGTAGTGGGCAAAAGAACGATGGATTTAACCCAGATCTCTTGACTGGGGGAGAATGTATGCATTGTCAGCATTCCGTCCATCATTTGTTTGTTGTAACGCTTTTCGCCCTAAGTGGGATGGGTATTCCCAGACGTGGGACCCGTGCTCACTACGCCACTGGAGTCAAGCTATCCTGGCTGATGACGGCTGATAGCCAGAAACCGGTCCTAGGATGCTTGATTCCGGTCCAGGGAAGACATGGCTTGGCAGTTCGGGCTGGACTGTTCCTTTGAGGCACAAGGTCAAGACTGATTTGCATATGGCCATGTCTAAACTGGGGTGGTGTAGTGGGCAAAAGAACAATGGATTTAACCCAGATCTCTTGACTGGGGGAGAATGTATGCATTGTCAGCATTCCGTCCATCATTTGTTTGTTGTAACGCTTTTCGCCCTAAGTGGGATGGGTATTCCCAGACGTGGGACCCGTGCTCACTACGCCACTGGAGTCAAGCTATCCTGGCTGATGACGGCTGATAGCCAGAAACCGGTCCTAGGATGCTTGATTCCGGTCCAGGGAAGACATGGCTTGGCAGTTCCGGCTGGACTGTTCCCATGAGGCACTGGGTCAAGACTGATTTGCATATGGCCATGTCTAAACTGGGGTGGTGTAGTGGGCAAAAGAACGATGGATTTAACCCAGATCTCTTGACTGGGGGAGAATGTATGCATTGTCAGCATTCCGTCCATCATTTGTTTGTTGTAACGCTTTTCGCCCTAAGTGGGATGGTTATTCCCAGACGTGGGATCCGTGCTCACTACGCCACTGGAGTCAAGCTATCCTGGCTGATGACGGCTGATAGCCAGAAACCGGTCCTAGGATGCTTGATTCCGGTCCAGGGAAGACATGGCTTGGCAGTTCGGGCTGGACTGTTCCCATGAGGCACAGGGTCAAGACTGATTTGCATATGGCCATGTCTAAACTGGGGTGGTGTAGTGGGCAAAAGAACGATGGATTTCACCCAGATCTCTTGACTGGGGGAGAATGTATGCATTGTCAGCATTCCGTCCATCATTTGTTTGTTGTAACGCTTTTCGCCCTAAGTGGGATGGGTATTCCCAGATGTGGGACCCGTGCTCACTACGCCACTGGAGTCAAGCTATCCTGGCTGATGACGGCTGATAGCAAGAAACCGGTCCTAGGATGCTTGATTCCGGTCCAGGGAAGACATGGCTTGGCAGTTCGGGCTGGACTGTTCCCATGAGGCACAGGGTCAAGACTGATTTGCATATGGCCATGTCTAAACTGGGGTGGTGTAGTGGGCAAAAGAACGATGGATTTAACCCAGATCTCTTGACTGGGGGAGAATGTATGCATTGTCAGCATTCCGTCCATCATTTGTTTGTTGTAACGCTTTTCGCCCTAAGTGGGATGGGTATTCCCAGACGTGGGACCCGTGCTCACTATGCCACTGGAGTCAAGCTATCCTGGCTGATGACGGCTGATAGCCAGAAACCAGTCCTAGGATGCTTGATTCCGGTCCAGGGAAGACATGGCTTGGCAGTTCGGGCTGGACTGTTCCCATGAGGCACAGGGTCAAGACTGATTTGCATATGGCCATGTCTAAACTGGGGTGGTGTAGTGGGCAAAAGAACGATGGATTTAACCCAGATCTCTTGACTGGGGGAGAATGTATGCATTGTCAGCATTCCGTCCATCATTTGTTTGTTGTAACGCTTTTCGCCCTAAGTAGGATGGGTATTCCCAGACGTGGGACCCGTGCTCACTACGCCACTGGAGTCAAGCTATCCTGGCTGATGACGGCTGATAGCCAGAAACCGGTCCTAGGATGCTTGATTCCGGTCCAGGGAAGACATGGCTTGGCAGTTCGGGCTGGACTGTTCCCATGAGGCACAAGGTCAAGACTGATTTGCATATGGCCATGTCTAAACTGGGGTGGTGTAGTGGGCAAAAGAACAATGGATTTAACCCAGATCTCTTGACTGGGGGAGAATGTATGCATTGTCAGCATTCCGTCCATCATTTGTTTGTTGTAACGCTTTTCGCCCTAAGTGGGATGGGTATTCCCAGACGTGGGACCCGTGCTCACTACGCCACTGGAGTCAAGCTATCCTGGCTGATGACGGCTGATAGCCAGAAACCGGTCCTAGGATGCTTGATTCCGGTCCAGGGAAGACATGGATTGGCAGTTCCGGCTGGACTGTTCCCATGAGGCACTGGGTCAAGACTGATTTGCATATGGCCATGTCTAAACTGGGGTGGTGTAGTGGGCAAAAGAACGATGGATTTAACCCAGATCTCTTGACTGGGGGAGAATGTATGCATTGTCAGCATTCCGTCCATCATTTGTTTGTTGTAACGCTTTTCGCCCTAAGTGGGATGGGTATTCCCAGACGTGGGATCCGTGCTCACTACGCCACTGGAGTCAAGCTATCCTGGCTGATGACGGCTGATAGCCAGAAACCGGTCCTAGGATGCTTGATTCCGGTCCAGGGAAGACATGGCTTGGCAGTTCGGGCTGGACTGTTCCCATGAGGCACAGGGTCAAGACTGATTTGCATATGGCCATGTCTAAACTGGGGTGGTGTAGTGGGCAAAAGAACGATGGATTTAACCCAGATCTCTTGACTGGGGGAGAATGTATGCATTGTCAGCATTCCGTCCATCATTTGTTTGTTGTAACGCTTTTCGCCCTAAGTGGGATGGGTATTCCCAGACGTGGGACCCGTGCTCACTACGCCACTGGAATCAAGCTATCCTGGCTGATGACGGCTGATAGCCAGAAACCGGTCCTAGGATGCTTGATTCCGGTCCAGGGAAGACATGGCTTGGCAGTTCGGGCTGGACTGTTCCCATGAGGCACAGGGTCAAGACTGATTTGCATATGGCCATGTCTAAACTGGGGTGGTGTAGTGGGCAAAAGAACGATGGATTTAACCCAGATCTCTTGACTGGGGGAGAATGTATGCATTGTCAGCATTCCGTCCATCATTTGTTTGTTGTAACGCTTTTCGCCCTAAGTGGGATGGGTATTCCCAGACGTGGGACCCGTGCTCACTACGCCACTGGAGTCAAGCTATCCTGGCTGATGACGGCTGATAGCCAGAAACCGGTCCTAGGATGCTTGATTCCGGTCCAGGGAAGACATGGCTTGGCAGTTCGGGCTGGACTGTTCCCATGAGGCACAAGGTCAAGACTGATTTGCATATGGCCATGTCTAAACTGGGGTGGTGTAGTGGGCAAAAGAACAATGGATTTAACCCAGATCTCTTGACTGGGGGAGAATGTATGCATTGTCAGCATTCCGTCCATCATTTGTTTGTTGTAACGCTTTTCGCCCTAAGTGGGATGGGTATTCCCAGACGTGGGACCCGTGCTCACTACGCCACTGGAGTCAAGCTATCCTGGCTGATGACGGCTGATAGCCAGAAACCGGTCCTAGGATGCTTGATTCGGGTCCAGGGAAGACATGGCTTGGCAGTTCGGGCTGGACTGTTCCCATGGGGCACAGGGTCAAGACTGATTTGCATATGGCCATGTCTAAACTGGGGTGGTGTAGTGGGCAAAAGATCGATGGATTTAACCCAGATCTCTTGACTGGGGGAGAATGTATGTATTGTCAGCATTCCGTCCATCATTTGTTTGTTGTAACGCTTAGAGAGGAAAAGGGCGGGACTTTGATGTGTTTCTTCCTTGAGAAGTTTCTCCAAGGGCTTGTGTGTGCTTGCCTCCTGTTAGGAAGTGTCAGGGCCATCAAATACCTCATATGCAGCATACATGGACTCCACTGCTGGGAGTTCTGCCCTGCCTTGTGGTGCCAATTCCAGTTCTGGGCCCTTGGAAGTTGATTTGCTGCAGCTGAAAATCCACGCATCGCCCTTTCAGCTCCTGTTTTTCTGAAGCAGCATTGCTGTGCGGGAGAAGTTTCCACACCACACTGCTGTGTAGCTGAAGGAATCGACGCATCACCTGTCTGCAGCTGTGGAAATTGATGTAGCGTAGGTTATGGATATTCCATACATCGCACCTGTGCGCCAAGTCTACATTGATGCTGGGCTTCATTAGGAAACTGAGGCCGTGTGTCCAGAGAAACAACGCATCACCCCCCATGCAGTAAGAAACAGATGCAGCACCTCCTCTCACAGCAAGGAACTGATGCATCACTTCCCCTGTGTAGCAGTAAGTTACCGATGTATCACCTCACCTGGGAGCAAGGAACACATCACCTTCCCTGCATGTAAGGAACTGATGCATCACTTTGTTTTCTGGCACCTCACCTGCGCCTGTTTTCTTCTTTGATTTTGACGCATCCCAGGTACTTTGTGCTGAAAGTGAGGCAGCCATAATTTTCTATGAGTGAACTATTTTAAAACTTTTTAAAGGTATATCTTGATAAATGTATGTTGGATTTTTTGTTGTTTTGGTCTTGTTTGGTTTAAATAAAGATCTTTTATTTTTCTAAACGGTGTGATGACCATTTGTAGTGTTTTCACTGTGTTACTATGTGTGTTATGTACAAATACATCACACATTGCCTCTGAGATAGGCCTGACTGCTTGTGCCAAGCTACCAAGGGGGTGAGCAGGGATTGTTTTAGGTGTGTAATCCCCTTATCCTGACTAGAAGCAAGGGTTCCTACTTGGACAGGGAGCAACCCACTGCCAACTAGAGACCCCCATTTCTAACAGTTGGCATATAGATAATATAGGTAGATGTGTACCATTCAATCATCTTATGACATGCAGAAAGTTGGCAATCCTATAGCTTTCTATTTTGGTGGTGTGCAATTCTTGTGCCTTGCTGAGTTGTTGCAGGGATTCTGCTTATACACAGAACTATGCGTAGAACCCCAGGACCTCAGTGAATTGTGGTGTACCAGAAACTCACCTCAGAACCCAGAACCCAGTATCCAGCTAGCATAAGTGTCCCATTCGTTATCCGAGATTTGGCTCGGCGATCCCAATGAAAAGACAACCCAGAACAAGCTACTCAGTGTACTCTCAGGAATGGTGGGAATCGGAAATACCTGTTCGTATATTATTCTCACATCAGTCCACAACAAGAATCAAATGAGACACGGTGAAAATAAAAAGAGTTTATTCTTATAGACCACGTGTCCTAAGATGCAGTACTTTGGCTAATACAAGCAGACAAAGGATTATAATTAAAACCATCAGCATCGTTACAATACCATAGAATATAAAAGGAGTGATCATGTTATAATGACAGTGGATACTACCACCTTCCCTTTACTAAGAAGCCAATATTATTATTATGCTAATAGAAGGTCTCTTAGGCTTGAATAGAGGACCCCATACCTCAAAGATCAGCTTAGTGAAATCACATCACAGGAGCATCAGAAGTCTTCTCGCAGGAAGGCTCGTCTTCGGTTTGAATATTAAACATGATGTCTGCAATATTAAAAGCACCAACTTTCAGGTATTCGCAGCTGCCTGTGTGTTATGGCTAAATAGTGGGTCGATCAACCTAGAGTGGAAAACATGCAATGTCTAACAACCCAGACTGTTTGTCACATCATGTACAGACCAAGGTCGCTGCGCAGAGCTCGGGATGGCAACAACAGATTGCTCTCATGTGAGGCAAAGCGCGAGTCAGCAGTTTGTTTAAACAATAACATGTAGACGCAGTGTCGTGTGCAAAAGCAGCAAGATGGCTTTCTAACATCTAACGTGGTTATGCTAACTTAACAATGTATGTACGTATTAAGGGAGTCCTTACTACAGAGTAAATATATATATATATATACATATCTTAATGTGCATTAACATTGTATCTAAAAATGCTCGGAAAAGACAAGAAAGCTGACTTCAAGCAGTTGGTCCAAGCGCTTGTTTTGCAGAGGCTAGACTATTGCAGTGCTACGCTCTGTGGCCTCCCCAAATATACCTTTGCCCCAGTAAGGGCATTGAACGCTGCTGCCAGATTGGTTACGGGTGCCAAAATAAATGCACACATATCCCCAGTCCTAAAATCTCTTAAGTGGTTGCCCTACGAGCACAAATAAAGCTAAAGATTGCCTGCCTGTCTCACAAAGCCCTCCATTTCAAAACCCCAGTTATCTAGTGCAAAAGCTAGAATTATCTGGCGGTGGTAGACCTTCAAGAAGTTCTAACTCTTTCCTCCTGAAACCACAGATCTTATGCAAAAAAGAGTACATGTCACCGAGATTTCTCCGGCTATGCCCCGAAGATCTGGAACTCTCTCCCATCGGAAGTACGCTGAATATCCTCCAGGGTTGCTTTCAAATGGGAAGTGAACAGATTCCTAATGAACAAGTTCTTACCTTAAATGGGTTTTGATCATCTTCTCTAAGGTACTGGACTTACAACTTTAAGACCTGCGCTTGGTGCCACTGTTCTTTAACTTATCATTTGCTCCCCTCCTAGTTCGCTATGTACTAGTTATTTTATTATTCTCTATTGACCTGAAAATCCTCCTCTGGCTACTCCTCCTTCTCTGCAAACCAGTCATAATACATATTCTCCTTGCAATCAAATGCAGAGTAGCTATTTTGGAAAACCTCAGGTGCATTTAGGACCAGCTTTTATAGTTTGCACACGGTTACCACCTGGTTTGAGATGGTGGGAAATTGCATGTGCAAAATTGTGTTTTTGTACCTTTTCAATAAATAGTGAATTGCTATTACAGATTTTTTAATAACAATTCTCTATTTGGAGCCTGTAAAATATTGATTCACAATTCATTCACATAGCAAAATTTATGATTAGATTTCTTACATAGAAAATTGGTGTTTTTGTGACTGGTGACCAGTTTCCAACTGATAACAGACTAGCAAAAGTGTTGTAAATATGGCCCATGGTCATTTGTTTCATGTAATAATCCTTTATTTGTTTTTGGTCATTACATTATTTTGCATTCTACTACCTAGGTGAAACTGTTTACTCTTTTACCAGTCACCATTTCTGAGTGGTGATTTACAAATAGTTGCATACTTACCTGTCATCTTCCCTAGAAATGAGGGAAATGAATTTACAATTGTCAAGCTACTAAAAGTAATTTTTTACTTGTTAGTGGAGGTCTCCAGCACGAAGGTGGAGATCTCCCTATGGGGTGGTATAAGGAAATCTAAATTCTTTATTTACAGAAAGAAACATTATAAACAATTTTAATGTAAATTATACATAAAATAATTTAGAATAATTAATATTAAATATGTTACAGCACAATAACTCCTTAAATTAAATGTGTATTAAATAAAGTAATCTAAATATACTAATTTAATTTATAAACACAAATAATTAAAGAATAATTGAAAACATAAATTGCTGATCCTCACTGACATTTTCATTTCATTTGTAGTTAGCTTGGTTACATTTTTAATTAAATACTTGTTATTTATTAGAAATAAATTAAAATGTTTAATTTAAATGTGTGTCAAAATTATGAGTACTATTATGTTTAAAAAAGAATCAAATTAATACATTATTTTATTTATTTTTTCCATTACAAAATATAGATAGATTAATTGATAGAAAGAAAGATAGATAGATAGGCAGATAGACTCAAATTTCTCTCTCTCTCTATATATATATATATATATTATCTACTGGCGGTCGCCAGTAGATAGTTATAGTTAGGACCGAGTTCCCATAGGAAATCTGAAAATTCTATTTTGAATAACTTTGGCGCCGGTTGACTTATCTTCGTGAAATTTTCAAAACTAATGGGGCGCTCCGCTCAGCTCCTACCCTGAAAGTCTCGGGGTGATTCGTCAAGCGGCGGCTGAGAAAAAAGGGGGGTCCCAAAACGCGTTTTCCACATGCATTTTCCCATAGGACCTTTAGTCGAAGGTATTACACCAAATTTGGCAAAAAGGTAGCCCTTGGTTGACACTTGTGCCTTTTGCTTAAATGGTGTAAATCCGTTCAGTAGTTCCTGAGAAAATCAAAAGTAAAATCACATATATATCTGGGCGGAGCCTAACCACACATCTCATCATGAGATCTGATTGGCTGTCAGCACTTCATCCAAGAAGTGTTGGCAGCCATCTTGGGACCAATATACATGATAGCACCTCATTAAAAAGCATTGCGGTTAATAGAAGGTTTTAAGACTTTAGTTACATTATAAATCATTTGTTGATGGTACCATACCCATTTTAGGAATTGTGGTGTGTTCTAAGTGATTTTACCATGTGAAAAAGCCTTCTGCTGTGATATCATGAATCATGTTTGCGAGAAAACTATTTTCTCATGCTTTTCCCACAGAGGTTTGGAAGGTGATCTATAAGCTAAACTGAGAGCATATTTTCTGTAAATTCACATTATCTTTCTCAGTCATGTGAGAATGAAGTCTGACATTCTCAGTAAAACATGTACATCCAACAAGGGCAGAGGCTGTCAGTTGATTCCTTTGTATTCTACTGCAGCTTCCCAGAGTGTTCTAAAGAACAACTAGAGCGCTAACAGTCATACTTATGACAAACGTATGGCACACCTGAAGCCATCTTGGTTGGGATAAAGTGGTAACGCCTAAAACATTTGATTTAAAAAGGAACACAATGAGGGGGTTCATTTTGCCATAGAAAGTAGGATTAGTGCTGCAGAAAGAAAATTTAGGGCACATTTTGAGTGACTTCTCAAATCCTCTTCTATTTCATTAAAAAATTCTGACATGCAGACTGAAACATGCACTTTCAATACCAGCAGCAGACTTCCCTGGTGAGCAGTAGCTTTACTACAGTGATCTAATAAGCAACTAGAGTGCTAACATTCTGAATATATGGCAAATGTGTGACACATCTGAATGCCTTCTTGATGGAATCAAAGTAAAAAACTGAAAGTTTTTCCTACTGAGGAGACTGTAGTAAATGAGGAAATTAGGAAACATCATAACAAATAAGTCTCCCAAAATGGCCACCAGAGACAAAAGAGCCCAAATGTAGCCCAAATATCACCCAGATGTAGCCCAAGTATAGCCCAATGACAGAATGTCTCAGAGTGTTCTAACGAACAACTAGAGTGCTAACAGTCTTACTTATGACAAAAGTATGGCACACCTGAAGCCATCTTGATTGGAATAAAGTGGTAACACTTAAAACATTTAATTTACAAAGGAACAAAATGAGGGGGTTCATTTTGCCATAGAAATTATGATTAGTTCTGCAGAAAGAAAAATTAGGGCACATTTTGACTTCTCAAATCTTCTTCTAGTTAAAAAAAGAATTCTGACATGCAGACTGAAACATGCACTTTGAATACCAGCAGCAGACTTCCCTGGTGAGCAGTAGTTTTACTACAGTGATCTAATGAGCAACTAGAGTGCTAACATGCAGAATTTATGGCAAATGTGTGACACATCTGAATGCCTTCTTGATGGAACCAAAACAAAAAACTGAAAGTATTCCCACTGAGGAGACTGCAGTAAATGAGGAAATTAGGAAACTTCAGAACAATAAATCTCCCAAGATGGCCACCAGAGACAAAAGAGCCCAAATGTAGCCCAAATATCACCCAGATGTAGCCCAAGTATAGCCCAATGACAGAAGTGTGCAAAACACTTATTTGTTGTGTATTTGCAGTTTTATATAGTGCAGACTTGTCAGGTATTGGAGTGCTTTACATGAGCATTGGTTACATCACACAAGATCAAATTCATTTTGGTTGTAGCCATGGGGAGATTAAGTGATTTGACCAGAATCACAGAATGTTGAGCTGAAGCAGAAACTCCAACCTGGTTCCCCAGTTGCAAAGTCTGCAGCTCTGAAAATAACACCACATCGTCTCCCCTAGGTGCAACATTTAATCAGGTGGTCAACTGGATAAAAAAACAGAAAGATTACAAATAATTTAAAAGTTCTTTGTCGCTATTTGAAAACTCAGAAAATATGTCCTCAATTTAGTTTTTTAGAGCACTAACCATAATTTTGATGCAAATAAGACCCTCTCATATATGTAATTTCTAAAGGAAATACTCTAGGTATTACAGTTTTGATTACATCAAGATGACGTCAGGCGTTCCACCCTTTTGTAATAAATATTGAATGTTAGCAATCTAGTTGTTCATTGGGATACTGTTGAGAGGCAGAGGCCAGGGGCACGGACTCTTAAAATTGAAGGCAGGTAGGAGAGTGCAGATGCAACAATTTGACCACACTGGGCAGGCAGGAAGGGCAGTGGCAGCACAACAGACTATGGAGGGCAGTGGAAAGGGGGGCAGGGGCAGCAAACCAACAATACAGGACTGGCAAAAGAGGCTGTGGCAATATAAGAGACCATTGTGGGCAGAAGGAAGAGGCAGTGGTAGTACAACCATACATGCCAACAGTCCCGTTTCAGTCAGGAAACGTCCAATGTTTTTAAGCTCAAATGGGCTTTATTTGATCTGTCTCCTATCTACAATCTCCTCTTTTTCAATGTAACTCAAAGGGGAAAATCAATACTCAAGTTTTTTTTCAAATTCTCCCTCTTACCAAGTTCAAAATGTTCGCAAGCATGGTACATTGGATCATTTTAGGCAGGAGGAATTGGGGTAGGGACATGGACTCGGATAACAGAGGACAGGAGGGACATGGAGAGGTGCACCAAACTGACCCTACAGGGCAGGCATCAGGGTTTGCAGCAGCACAATACACCACACAGCGCATGCAGGACGGGAGTGCAGAACAACAATCCATAGAAAGCAATAGGGAGGGGACAGGACCATGCACATGGACAACAGAGAACAGAGGGGAAAGAGGCAATGGTAGCTAGCTGACCATAATGGACAGACAGTAGTGAAAGCTGCAGCATATAAATCCATAAAGGGCAGGAGGGACGGATCAGGGGCATTACAATGGAACAGACAAGCCAGGAGGGAGGGAATAGGGGTCTGCACATGGAAAAAGAGGGCTGGGGGCAAGGGGGCAAGGGGGCAGGGCAGGAGCAGCAAGATGACCATGGAGGTCAGGCAGGATGGGCACTAGAAACAAGACACACCATGGAGAGCAACAATGAGACTATGATGGCATACACACAGACCATGGAGGGAAGCTGGGAGGGGGTCAGGGGCAGCTAGCTGACCACACAGGGAAGGTGGGAGGGGCCATGACAGCACAGAAGACCATGCATGGCAAGCAGGAGTGTTAGTGGCAGCACAATGGCTATGATGGGCAAGAAGGAGGGTGCAGGGGCATGCACAAAGGACCATGGAGGATAGAAGGGAGGGTCAGGACCTAGGCACAGACAAGAGAGTTCAGGGGAAGGGGCCTCACAACAGACCGCGCGGGGCAGGCAGGAGGAGCAATTGCAGCATAACAGACCAGGGAGGACAGAAGGGTGTGGCAGTACAATGGACCATGGAGGACAGGAGGAAGGGGATAGGGGCATGGCATGTGGACAGGCAGTATGGAGGTGGCAGGGACAGGTTACAGTCATCTGACAATGCTAGGCAGGTGGGAGGGGAGTGGCAGCTCAACAGAACACTCAGAGTAGATAGGAGTGGCAGGTCCATGGAACATGGTGGGCAAAAAGGATGGAGCAGGGGCATGCACAAAGACATCGGAGGGCAGGGGGAAGGAGAATAGGGGCAGCAAGCTAAGCACAGAGGCTAAGTAGGAGGTCAATGATGGGCCATAGAATTGGGCAATGAAGGGCAGGAGGAGTGGACTGGTACATCATGCTAAATGGAGGGCAGTGGCAGCACATCAGACCATGAATGGCAGGAGGGAGGAGGCTAGTCCATGGATTCAGACAACAGAGGATAGGGAGGAGGTGGATGGGACAGCAGGCTAACTGTTCAGAGAAGGTGGGTATTAGGAACTTTATTGTTTTTAAAATGTGTATCTGTGCGAACTACTTAAAATATAAACAAGAATGCAGCATAATCTCACTTTTATTCAGGAAGAAGAGGACGTTTGTGACTGTGACTCCGGATTCACTTGGCAGGAACACCCCCTGACCCTCCACCCCCATCGCAAAATGTAATGCCCGTGAAAAGGATAGGTGGACGGAGTGTTATATAGAACATAGTCCTGAGAGCACGATTGAAAATGAAAACTAGATATAGTATATGGTATAAACTATGCACCAAAAAGTGTGATATAAGATGAACCGGGGCGTGAAATATAATATGCAATACATTGTGCGCAATGACAGATTCATTGGAGAGCGCGAGATAGCACAGGCACTAGCGAGTGCTATGCGATATGCGCCTTGGAGTGTAATATGCACAGGGTAGTGTTGTGTAACGTAACTAGTCTCTAAAGTTGTAATATAAAATATGTGCTGGGGAGTGTAACGTTGCATATGCACTGTGCCAAAGATATAGATCCCAGATTGTGATAAGTATGGCATAGCGCTGTGCGTTATAACATAGGCATCGAGGAAGGCACGTTAAATGGGGCAATATAACCCGTGCGAAGGCAAGTGTGGCATGACATATTCACGGGGTGGTGTTACAGTGCACATGGGCTAGAGAGTGTCATAGCATATGCACTGGCTGGTGGAATACAACACAGAGGTGTGAGGCACTCGGCGGGCACTGGTGGGTGTAACACAGCATTGGGCTCAGCCAGGGGCACGCTGTGACTCTCAAGTGAGGTTCGTCTCCTTTCCAGAGAGTAAAATAAAAGGTATTACACATCCGGCGGTGGATGTGTGTTTTATTAACCGTGAGAGGGTTTCTTGCATAGTTTGGTCGAATTTTTGTCGAATCCGCTTTGAATGGCTTGGTGTGCGTGTATATGAAATGTGCCCGTCAATAGCTACCCATGTTTGTATAAATAAACGACAAGGGTGTCTACTTGGAGAGTACCCACCGGCGGGGGCGCAGGGATTAGGCACGGTAGGGTGTCAGACACATCAGAGCTTCACTAGCGGTGTAAATACATTCCATGTGGATTCATTCTATGCATAGTCGCCTTTTAATGAATATCATGCAAATCGTCATGGTGATAGGTACATACGGTTTGTCCAGCATGTCCTAGGTTTTTCTATAAATATATTTATAAAAAAAATAATAAAAAACAAAGGCCGGCCCCGGGGGATGGGATCCCCGGGGCCATAAGTGGCCTGAGGAGGGGGGCAACGCAGCCCCCTCCTAAAGAATTTAAAAAAAAAGGCCCTGACCCGGGGGTTGGGGTCCCCGGGGCTGATTAAGGCCTTAGGAGGGCCAAAATAATTTTTTTCAACAAAAACAATTAGGGTGCAGGCCCTGGGGGATGGGGTCCCCAGGGCCAGTAAATTAGAAAAAGAAGAGGGGCCACACAGCCCTCCTTCTTAAAAAAATAAAATAAATAAAAAGACCGGCATCGTGCCGGAGGCCACACCCCCTCCGTGCAGCACTCTGCAAACGCGCCCCCTGGCCAGTTGTAAGTTGGGGAATTAATTCCCCTTCAATACTGTGGGTCCTTGAGGGCCAACTAGCCCAACAGGTATCTCCAGTATGCGCCAGGGAGCTGCGTTGCAGACAGGTGTTCTGAGGCCACACCCCTTTTTACACCTCTATGCAACGCAGCTCTGTGGCGCTTACTGGAGGTACCTAGTGGGCTAGTCTGACCCTAGGGACCCTTAGGATTCAAGGGGACTTAATCTCTCAACTTAGAACGGCCACAGGGTGCGTTTACACAGTGGTGAAGGGAGGGGACGGGGCCTGAGGAGACGTGTGCAAACACTCCCTGTGGCGCGTTTTAAGAGGTAGTTTTAATCACCTGCCCTATTATATACTAGGGGCTTACAGAGGAGGTCATGCTGATCACAGGGGGACCCCAACGCATAGTGTTCCCTAGTGTATGTAGGTGTTTTCACTGTATTCTGAGTGTCTTTTAACATAGCACTGGCTTTAGGACTGGTTAGTCAGACTCAGCTACCACCAGTATCCGTCTGAAAAAGTTGAGGGTACAGGATGATTTTGCAACAAGGCTTCTTTCTGCTCTTCTGTTTGTTCTTTCTGCACGTTATTCTTCTTCCTGCACTTTTCTTCGTCTTTGAGGACTTCTGTTGCTTTTTTCTGCATTTCTTTTTTTATTTCTGTGCGTTTTTTCTTCTTTCTTCACATGTCCTTTCTCTGTAGGCATAGTTAGAAATTAGCATTTAAAAAACCTTAGAAATTCACTGAAAAAACCATAGGTTTCAGGGGCGTTATAGTTAGCTGGACTTTTCACCAGTACAAAACCATTGAAATTCCCCCGTTATAGTTAGTTCAGCTAACTATAACTCGCGCGCCCGCAATGCACTGCTGATGACGTCACATATTACATCACTCATGACATGGTCAGTGACATCACTGATGACATCACTGATGACATCATCAAGTGAATGTGTGTTTTTCTGAAAATTACATATGTTTTATATATGTATATAAGTGTCTAAATGGATGATTTTTTTTTTAAATTGATTGTATAACTGACTGATTAAGTGTATCTTAGTGAATACATGGCTTGGTGAGTAATGTTTAAATATGTAAATATCTGTATCAGTCTCTCACTTTGTGTATAAGTGGCTGCATGGGTTGGTGAGTAGCTACATGAGTGTCTATATAGGTTATTAGTTGGTTTTTTGAGTATCAGTATGAGTGTCTGAGTGTCTGTATGGTTCGGTGGGGGTATTACGTAGTGCATAGGTGCATGAATGAGTGACTCACTGTTTGTATGTGTTGAAGACAGCATGTGTGCAGGACTGTATGGGTGGTTGAGTGTGTGCATGGGTGTGTTAGTGGGTGAATGACTGTCTCAATAGTGTCTTTATGAGTAACTACATATGTTTTAAACTAGTATATGTGACTATTGGTGTATATAAGTGAGTATATGTGAGAGTGAGAGATTGGAAGAGTTCCTGTATGAATAAGTATGTGTTTCTATAAGTGATTGTTTAAAAGACTAAGTATGTGTAAGTTTCTGTAGAAGTAAGTGTGGTGGTGTGTGTATAACTGTATATGCAAGTAAATGGATGTTTAATTCTTTATTAGCATGAGTGACTGTGTGTGAGTAACTCTATGGATGAGTGGCGTTGTGTAACAGGATGTACAGGTGTATGAGTACGTATGATGAGTGAGTACATGTATGAATGACTGTATAGGACTGTTGGTGAATGAGTGGATGTGTATGTGGATCTTAGAATTACTGAATAGGTTGTTGTAACTGATATTGGTATGTCCATTGTTTTGAAAATTTTAGTTTCTAGTTTTTGAATGTGTGTATCAAAGGTTATATTAGGGGGAGAGGAGGTCTGCCACTCTATCACAAGGATGATGTCATCAGTGATGTCATTTGAGATGTCATCAGTGATGTCATGAGTGATGTCACTGACCATGTCATGAGTGATGTAATATGTGACGTCATCATCAGTGCATTGCGTGCGCGCGAGTTATAGTTAGCTGAACTAACTATAACAGGGGAGTTTCAATGGTTTTGTACGAGTGAAAAGTCCACCTAACTATAACGCCCCTGAAACCTATGTTTTTTTCAGTGAATATATATATATATATATATATATAGAGAGAGAGAGATAGAGATATATAGCGATGCACATAGCACAGTGGTAGTTGCCCCTTTGTACTTATAATAGGTTGTGGGCTTGATTGGAAGGTTTTTTTTCTTTGCAAAATAAGTTGACACAATTTGACAAATATTTACCATCCATTCCAAAAATAGTGTTCATCCACCTCAGCTTCTTCCTGGAAAATTTTAGGGTGATCCATCAATTGAGGGCTAAGAAAAAGAGGGGGCATATGCTCAAAAACATTGTTTTCCCGTGTCAAAGCAATGCAAAAAAAATGTCTGAACAAAATTATACCAAACTTAATAGAAAGTTTTAATTTTATTAATAGGGTGTGCTTTTTGTAATGTACCATAAATCCTTTCAGCTGTTTTTCAAGTAATTAGAATTTATAGTGGTGCTCAAGATGGGCTTAACAGGCTTAAAAAATAGGTATTCTGGACAGGTGGAGACCTGCAGGGTTCCCACTGTACAGAAAAAAATAAAATAAATAAGAGTATATGATTCACAAAAAGAGCTGTTTTTCCCGTTAATATTTTCGGTTCCATCGGACTGGTCTACTTGGCTCGGACAATCTGAATAGCTAGCCGCAACTTGATGAAAAGTTGCAGCCTCCGTTAAAGGACACAGAGACTCAATCCCAGTGTTCCAAAGTATTAAAAAATGATAATATAAGGGGACATGGTAGAAAACCCATGGCACTTAGAGGGGACACAAATTGACCTCTCCCCACAGGACCAATTTTTTTTAAAGATTGTACCGCAGTCCTCCTGTGGGGTTTGTTCCTTGAGACTCTGCAAGCTTCACTCGGTGAAGCTCGCAGAGTCCAGTGGTACCAAGGATGTAACACTTAAAAGCAGTCCTGCAGTACCACAGGAGTATTGCAGTAGGAGAAAAGATATATATAAAAAAAAAAAATACATGTAGGTTGGGGGTCTGCGGGGAGTTGGCACCCACTGGGGTTGAGCCCAGGAACACCCTCCTTCCAGTTCCCCCACTACACTGAAGGATGCATAGGGAGGTAGGTTGGCTGCCCATGGGGAATTGAGCACAGAACCTTGCCAATAGCCAGGCCTTGAGGCCAACCACATGCCAGACACAACAGAAGGCCATGCGGTGGAGAGGGTGGCCACCTGGAAGGCAGTGGGTGCAGCACCTAGTCACAGGCCACACTCTTCAGCCAAAACAACACTCCACACAGTCAAAAATATTGCATGGTGGCCGGATGTCCTTCCGTTGGGGATTGGCTAGTTGCAGGTGTTGCATGTGGGGCTGGGACACAGGCCTAGTCCTACAGGCAACCAACCACTTTTCAGGGCCAAAGATATGCTCAGCTGAGGAGGTGGGTAAATATGATTTTTTTTAAATCACAGGAAAAATTACAAAGGTTAACGTGATGTTATAGTTAGATGTGGTGCATTGTTGGGCATCTGTGGTTATTGGCTGCCCACAGGGCTTTGGGTCTAGATCCTGGCCAGAGGCCAAGCCCTCTGGGCAGTCAAGCACTGTTCAGAGCCAAAAGATGGGCTCAGCGGGGGAGATGAATGAATATGACAAAAAGAAAACACTGAAAAAACAAAGATTAAAGTGACGTTATAGTTAGGTACATTAATAAGTTCTTACAGTATGTTAAAAGAAATTAAAAATTCACTGAAAAAAAACAAAGATTAAATCGACACTCTAATATGCATGGTAATACAATTTTAGCTTTCTTTTAAAAACCCTAAAAAAGTCACTGAACAATAAAGGTTAGGCGCATTTCTTTTGTGATTTCTTTACACATTGTATGTAATGTTTTGTATATTCCATTCAATTCAAATAGCTTTATTTCGATAAATAAATATCATAAAAGCAGGATTATCATAAAAACAATAACAATAAAACAATTATATACAATAGATCCAAGAACAGTTTAGAAAGATGTAATTGTTTTGTTAGTAAAATAACAATTTTATACTAATACCCAGAAAAATACCATTTATATACTTAATAGTTTTTAGCAAACTGTAATAATATAGATTTGATACTTCATATACAGCTATTTGATGTTGTTTAAAAGAATAAGAATATGGGAAAGACCAACATAGGGGGCACAATCACATTTCAAATTTCATTTTACACCTCCCTGTGCAAGAGTTGAATCTAATAAGCCAAATACAAACAAGATACTTTGCCACACCGCATACAAAAAGAGCTCTAGGGTATGATTTCAAGATCCGCAGGGCAGTAGTGTGAGCTGTAGTGCCCAGTTGTCCACAAATTGGTTTGGGCCACTTTAATCTAGCCCTTGAGTAAGCTGGACACACAAACATGAGGTGAGCCACACTCTCTTTTGGTGCCTCGCAACAAGGGCAATCCGCGATTGTCTGGCGCGGGGGGCTCTAGTTTGCAGTAAGCTCACGTACCAGAAGAGAGCCCACTCTAAACTATATGTGGAGTGCCCTATCTCTTGGGATTTGGATAAAATCAAGGTACGGCTCTAAAAGAATATGTTGTTTAAACTGGTAGAATTCATCTGCCATCCTCCCCAGATTTGGATTGCTAAGTTCCTGCATATCAACCCAAAGCCAGTATGCTTTTTTAAGCTCATCCTTACTGGACGGGTTGTGGTAAATAATTTAATTACCGGGACTTAATTTGATACAGAAACATAATAAAATAGCTCAGTAAATAAGAGGCAGAATCCGTGGTATTAGAGGTTCGGAATGGGCTTTATTCCAATGGTCGATTATAATCGGTTGCTCCAGGTTCCATTACCACGAAGGTTCAGGAAGTGAAGTACATACGTTATTGACAATCAATTACTTTTATACAATAGGCATTACAGTGAGGCCAATACAAGAGGCGTAACAATTGATAGCAAAGATAACATTTCACATGCGTAGCAAAAATAGGCGTAACTGGGAGTGATTTAAAGAACGTCATCAGATGTGATGTCATAAGAGGGCGGTTACATGAAAGAATTTCGCAATGTCAGCAGAAATACTTGACAGAAATGCGCACGCAGCAGCATGACGTGTGATTGACGTGCATCTAGGGGGTGGAGGGGACTTGACATTTAGCTCTACATGTGGCGACAGAAGTCTGGAGGGTCAAGTCAACCTAATCCCAAATCATATCTAACATCCTATGTTTAAAGAACTATGTTATCCAAAAGAGAGGTCTCTTAGAGTAGAATCTTATTCTATACTGACTATACTGACTGTTAGTGCGTGTACAAGCGTCTAAGTGTCTACACTAGATGCGAGGGCAGGAATCTTCCATAGTAACAGGGCTATGAATTACTTGCATGAAGACAGAGAAACCGGGCCTTTGCTCGGTAGCTGGAAGAATGTTTACTTAAACTACTAGACAGGAATGCATTGGGCAGGGATCGGAGCAGATAATTTCGAAGGTGAAATACAGTTCTTGGCAGGCAGCAAGCTGATGTCAGGCTTCGTGAGCCGCGCAGGGAATGAGACAAAGTTCATGGTCACAGATGCAGGCTCGGACTGGAGCTTCAGAGACAGAAAGCAAGAAAAGCTTGATGACAGAATCAGGGCCTACTTGCCTGGACTGTAAAAATGGCATAAGTGAACCATATAAAGGCGGTGGCCTTTTGTACTTAGGAATGGAATATCCGGCCCATTCATGGCGGATCTGAAAGAGGACATGTTAACGGTGGACGCACATGTATTTGCGTCTTCATAACTGGAACTGGAGGGATCATACATGTACTTGTAACATGCACATAGAACCGTTGGGGTCCAAGATAGGGGACATAACTGTCCAGAAAAATCCATATTTCCACATTCCCTCCTTGTCCCCTACTTGCCCGTCAAGAGACATCAATCTTCATCAATCCATTGATCTGTTCGTATAGCATCATTTGTTCTTCTTTCTTCTTCCGAGATTTTGAACGAAAATCTTGATGTGGAATGCACGATGTGGCACACAGACCACAGATCGCTGGTCCACATTGCAGGCATAAGCAGCAACTGAATAGTATGAGAAGGCCAATACCTAGGAAGGATAGAACTCTCCATCCCCAGGCTGATAACACGCTCCAAAACCAACCGGACCAAGTCCAGGTGCCTGGATTCTGGTGTATCTGGCTTACAATCTTATGGAGGCGGGTTATGGCTTTATATACAGATGGCGAATTTTCTGGTATGAAAATGCAACAGCTTGATCCGATGACCCTACAAGCTCCGCCCCTATCGGCCAGGATGACGTCAAGGACAAGACGATTTTGAAGCACAACAATCCGCATAGCAGACTGCTCTTCTGTTAAATTGCCTAAGGCGGAAATAGTTTCGTTCACTACTGCTTCAAGGGTTCTAGTTAATCTACGTATCAGTTTACTATTAGTAACAGTACCTATATAGGGAAAGAGACCTTTATTGAAATCTGTGTATTTTTCCCATGCTGTTTCAGTGTAATCGACTATTGGGAGATCTCTCCTTTCTCTATTGTGTACTAAATGAGTATTTCTGTGATAATCAGGAGGAGCTAGGAAAACAGGTGGCAAAAGAAATCCAATGTAGCAGGTACCATCCCAATCTAGAGGCAAACGTACATATGCCGTCTGACCACATATGAAATAGGAATGGCGGGAAGCTCTAAATGTAGACTCGCCTTGATCACTAAATTCTATTACAGTGGTGCATCTACTATGGCCCATATGTATGGAACCATTCTTTCTCACACATAATTCACCTTTTACTGGAAATACTGACATGGCGGGCAAACTTGGATTAGCTTCGGATTCGACATTCAAGATCAGGAGATTAAGCGTAAAATTACCTAATCCATATACTTCATTTTCTAGATCAGTTCCTGTTCTCTGGGGAAGTCCCTCCTTGTTGGGGTGGCAGACTTTAAGTAAAACTAAGTTCAGATTTCCCCATACCCAGTTATCTTGATAAACTGCAGAATTCGAATCTAGGGAATTGATTAAGCTAAACCATGCTCCACAGGAGCCGTTG
Organism: Triturus cristatus; assembly: GCF_964204655.1. Taxonomy (NCBI): domain Eukaryota; kingdom Metazoa; phylum Chordata; class Amphibia; order Caudata; family Salamandridae; genus Triturus; species Triturus cristatus. The sequence continues at coordinate 1,455,540,731 of NC_140589.1, read as the reverse complement.
TGTGTGAACGGATATGGAAAGAGAGGTAGAATTCCTTTATAGTTCTGATAGGGAGGGAGTCGGCCACATATCCAACAATTTGTAGCATTGCTAACCTGATGGGAATGATGTAACATTTTGATAAACGTGTTATTGCGCAGCGCAAATCTATATGACAATTCATGCGGAGGTAATTCACTAAAAGAATGTTCAGCAGTAACATTATAAACATGTCTAGAAATAGGATAATATATGTGCAACAATATACTTGCAGTAATTATTAAAAGACTTAAGGAAAATAAAATTAATAACGTCACTGTACAATGACTACGCAGTGATTTACAGTACGCCTGTCGTTTCAACATTTTTCGGGTGTTATCTCTATTCAGGTCCAAGGGATACATGTCAGAGACAATTCAACCGCTTCACCTCGGAGAGGACTTAAACAATCAAATTGCTTGACTGATTGGGCCTGAGTTTTAGTTTATAATGTTCGGAATTACTTCTTTCAACAAGAGGAAGTTTTGAGTCAATGGGTGAAGACACACGAGGTGTGGTATTCACATCTGATTGTAGTCCATGAAATTTCTTGATATGACTTGAGTGAATCCAGCCTTTTCTGCCCTCGATCTTCACGGCTGTCCTTGTCGTTAATAACACGAGCTGAGGCGACCTCCACCTAGGATCCAGCTGAGTCTTTCGATCAAAGTTCCTCACTAAAACGAGATCCCCCGGAATTACGTCATGGGGTTTCACCTCAGTGTTGTCAGGAAAAGCTGCAGCTACCTGTGAACGACAAGATTGTAGTGCAGACATCAAGGAAGCCAAATAATCTGTCAGCATATTACAGTCAATATCAGTTATTTTACGTGGTATAGGCGTCCCCCACATATTTGGTGGTCTGCCGAAGATCACTTCATACGGGGATAGCCCTGTTCGAGAGTGTGCTACCATTCTCATGTAAAAGAGCGCAACTGGTAATGCTACTACCCAGTCGACACCTTTCTCCCTGCATATTTTGGACAATCTAATTTTCAGAGTCTGATTATGTCTTTCTACGAGACCTGCTGCTTCGGGGTGTCGGACACAATGAAACTTCCACTGATATCCTAACAAAAGTGAAACGTGTTTCATTAGTTCGGATGAGAACGGCTGGCCGTTATCTGAGTGAACAACACGTGGTAAACCGTATCGTGGGAAGAATTCTCGAACTAACTGTTTGGCAGTAGTCGGGGCCGTGTAATCTGAAACCGGGTATGCCTCCGTCCAACGGGAAAGAGCACAAACAACTACGAGAACATATTTGAATCCTCGACATCGTTCCATCTGGATATAACCCATCTGGAGGACTTCAAAAGGGTGATCAGGAGGCTGAAATCCACCCTGTTCTACGGGAACGCTTTTTCCTGGGTTGAACTGACAACAGATCATACAGGTACGAACTTTTTGTTTGGCTGCTGCTCGTAAATGTTTATTAAACCAAATGTGTTGAATGCTATCTAGCATAGCTTTTTCTCCTAGATGTGCGGGACTATGGACAGTGTTAATAATGACTTGGACCATTGAATCAGGAAGGAACCACACAGACTTTTCCTTCATCATCCATCCTTGATCCGTTTGGATCCCTCCTAATTCAGTCCATCTCCTTATTTCTTCTGGTGTAGCATGTGTCTGTATATCAATTACGTCAAGAGTAGGATCTTTAACCGTCATACAATGTGCTGGCGTCGGGACTATTGTCTTTGTCATGTCGGATGTTTGAGTTTGAGCAGTCTGTTTAGCTGTTCTGTCAGCTAAATCATTGCCTTGAGAAATGATATCAGTAACTTTCGTATGAGCTTTACATTTCATAACTGATATTGCAGTGGGTAGATGTATTGCATCTAATAAAGCATGAATGAGGGGTCCGTGCTGGATGTGGGCACCGTGAGAAGTTAAATAACCTCTCTCTCGCCACAGCACGCCGAAGTCATGTACAACTCCGAATGCATAACGTGAATCAGTGTATATGTTGACTTTTTTATTTGTGGCTTGAATACAGGCTTGTGTCAGAGCGACGAGCTCTGCGGCTTGAGCGGACAAGGTATTTATGCAATTTGTTTCAATAATTTCAGTGTCTGTTGTGACTGCGTAAGCGGCCACTAGTTCTCCTGTACCTTTTCTCATACATGAACCATCTACATACAACGTCAGGTCTGGGTCTGACAATGGAACATCGGTTAAATCTTGTCTGGGTTTCGTCGTGATTGTAATAACTTCAATACAGTCATGAGCTAGTGGGTCTGTTCCATTTACAGGTAAAAGTGTGGCAGGATTCAATGTGTTACAACGTCTGATTTCTATATGTGGCTGAAACAATGTGAGTTCGTACCCTGTAAGTCTTGCTATAGTCAAATGTTGTGTTTGCGTTCGATTCACAAGAACCTCCACTGCATGTGGTACTTGTACTGTCAATGGATGTCCTAACACTATGGCATCGCTTTGTCTGATTGCTAAAGCTGTCGCTGCCACTGATTTCAGGCACGCAGGCAGAGCCTGAGCTACGGGATCTAATGTACTAGAAAAATAAGCACATGGTTTGTGTGATCCTGCTTGTTCCTGTGTGAGTACTGACAAAGCAGTACCTTCGCGTTCTGTAACAAAGAGTGTAAACTGTTTACTGTAACATGGTGTTGCTAAAACAGGTGCTTGGCATAGAGCTTTCTTTAAGCTTTCAAAAGCTTGTGTATGTTCCTGAGTCCAAGGGAGAACAGTCGATGTGGCTGCCTCCTGTGTTGTCAACTGAATGAGTGGTTTTGCTAGAAATGCATACTGAGGGATCCACTGCCTACAATATGAAGTGAGGCCTATAAAAGCCCGCACCTCCTTTTGTGTCTTGGGTATTGGCATGTTAGCTATTAACTGAATGCGGTCGGGTGTAAGCTGCCTTCCCTCCTTGGACAGCGAGTGTCCAAGATAAACAACTCGCTGGACACAGAATTGCAGCTTAGAAGGGGACACCTTGTGCCCCTTTTCGGCTAGAAATCGTAAAACTGTCAGTGATGCTTTCTCACATTCGGGTTCGCTTCTCGCGGTGATCAGCAGATCATCGACATATTGAAGCAAAGCAGTGTTGACTGGCATGTGTATACTGTCGAGTTCTCGTTTCAGTGCTTGGCTATAGATGCTGGGGCTTTCTGTAAATCCTTGAGGTGCGCGTGAGAATTTGAAGCTACGTCCATTTAAACTAAATCCGAACAAATATTGGCTTTCCGGATCTATTGGGACGCTGAAAAAGGCATTTTTGAGATCAATTACAGTAAAGAATGTTGCTTCGGAATCAATAGCTGTCAGTAATGACGAGATATCTGGAACCACAGGGAATTGTGGCACAATGCATTTGTTTAATTCGCGCAAATCAATAACCAATCGATATACGGGCGGGGCCTTCGGATCTGTTCGTTTAAGAATCGGAATTATCGGTGAATTACATACATTGGAGTCTGTTTCTACAACCACTCCTTGGGCAATGAGCTCGTCAATGATTTGCAGTAAAGCCATTACAGCATCTGGGGGTAACTTGTATTGTCGCATTCGTGATAGTACCACTCCTGCCTTCAGTGTGACTCGATATGGTGTAATATTCATGCAACCAACATCAGTAGGGCCTTGTGCCCATAGATGTGTAGGTAAAGTCTGCAATCGGGGATCCATGTCTCTAGACACATAATGACCTTTAAAATCACGTAAAAACAATCTTACTCCTTCCGGGGAACAACATATTATAGCTCCTAGAGCTTTCAGTGTTTTTATTCCTAACAAGTTTTCTGGACATGATTTAGTAAGCAATAAATCTGTAGTTCGGGTCAAAGGTCCTATCGTAAGTGGAAGAGGCTGTGACACTTCATTAACAATAGGTTTTCCTGAAAAACCAAGGGAAATATTCTGTGAGCCTGAGAGGGGTACCCCTGGAACTTCACTACGTTTTATAGTTGTTCGACTTGCCCCTGTATCGAGTAAAAATTTTCTGTCTTGACCTAATAATTCACTATGTACATAAGGTCCTTCTTGGTCTACAGGGACCTCGATAAGGGGTAAGTCAATTTCCTTCTCTAGGCTTGTTCATGCATATCGTTGGTAATCAGGATAGTCATACTGTGCGGTCTGGTACAGCTGTCGTGTCGTGGTTTGTGTGGCAGCAGCAGGCAACGCTGGTGCGGCTGGCACAAACTGTATAGACTGTTGTGGAGCTGGCATGGACTGTGCATGCTGCGGTGCTCCTTGTTCATTCTGATCCTGTCTAGGTGGCCGTGGTCTTTCTTTTGTAATACCTGTGGCGATATTACGCTTCAGAACTGGACAATCGTGTACATAATGACCTGGCTGTTTACAATAGTTGCATGTCCCTTTTACAGGTCCTGCTGAATCACCGGAATGTGTCGTACCCTTTTTATGTCCTTCAGCTGGAACTGTCTGGGAGACTAGCATTTTCATTTTCGTGTCTTTCATGCGTCTTTGTTCATGATCTTGTTCTTCTCTAATTCTATTGTAATGGTACTGTAACATTTGTAACATTTGTGATGGGGTATTACCTTGCCAGGTACTCTCGAATTTTAATACTCTATTCTTCACTTGGGGCAAAGAATTTTCAACTAATTTTGTCACAAACAGATGTGGGTATGACTCGCTACTTGCTTTTATACCACTATTTATACCAAAACATTTTTCGAATCGGGCATAGAAATCACTAGTGTCTTCATCTTGCTTTTGTTTACAGGCTGAGATTGCACCCCAGTCTTCCTTTTTCGTGGTTAATAAACGTGGCAGTACCTGTACTAGTAAACCTGGTAGTGCTTTAGTTTTGTCCCCAAGCCCCGAACCTGGACCTCGGGCCTTTTCTTCATTTTCTAATGCTGTCCAATCTATCTTTTGGTCTCCCACTTCCCACTCTTTTTCCTTGAGTTTTTCGTAAATGCCAGCAGGCATCAATACCTTTAATATGGTCATAATGTCGGGATAGGTATACTCTCCCATGAGTAACATGTCTTTAATTTCTCGGTGGAAACCCGCTGGGTCTTTGTCATGACTGGGTACCACTTTCTTCATTTCCAACAATTCTATTTTCGATATGGGCGTATATACATATACACGTTTAAACTCATTGTCCTCGCCCTTTATTGGGTGCACTTCTCGTAAGGGATTCTGTCTGTCCATGTAATACGTGGTTCTTTCCTTGATGGGCAGTGAGACATGTTCTGGGCATATAAAAAGAATGTACTGCTTTCTTGATTCTAGTATTTCTTTAATTAACTTAGTACCTGAACTTCTCCATCTATTCGTGAGTAATTCAGTCAATATATCAGGTAAGGGACCAGGATCTGAATGTTGGCTTTTATATAGTATAAGAAGTTGTTGAATCATATAAATCCCAGCTAAACGCTGTTCATCTGGGGTGAGATTCAAAAATGTGTGTGCTACTGTATCATCATCATACTTTCGGGGACTGTCAATCCAATGAACGGCTGACCTGGCTAATTCTTGTTCATCCATAGAATCAAGAAAATGATAACCCCTTCGTTCTCGCAGTAATTTGTCAGCGACTTGGAACGAATGCTCGGGGGACCTCATATTTATTTTAGGTGTTTGAAAATTCCTGTTATTTTCTAGACATATCGGACGTATCGGGTCAGTAAGACATCTAGACATCTAGTATTATTACAAGATCTTCCTCTACCTACATAGGCTATAGTTCTTCCTCGCTTTGCTCGAACTGGTCTACCGCTAATCTTTCTTCGTGTAAGCGTTCTATTTCTTTACGGATCTTTCGGCACATGGCTATTATACAATTTTGCTTATCATGTCTCCCTTCTGATATATTCTGGCTCCATCTGGTAAGAATTTGCATTGCTTCCGGGTCTACCCCCGGTCGGTCTTGATTTCTGATCACACAATTTATGAGGAAACGTAACAGTTCCCCCTGTATTTCCACTTTCTGGTATTCCATAGCTCTGTTAATACTTTCAGAATCTCGCCCTGTTTGGACAAAATGGTATATATTATCTAGATGCATAGTCATTCCTGGTAACTTCCCTAAATACACCGCGGCTCGTCTGATACGTAATGATGCCATGATCATTTCGTCCTCTTTGCCGGGCACAGGGTCATATCTATAATCTATAAGAAGTTCCTTAAGCGTACGGGCATTTATGAGTTTGGGGGTACGTGAATGTGCTGACTCTTGAAAGGTAAGTTTATTTATTCTGGGTGGCGTAGAAAAATGTTGGTAGCACCTCCCGTAGCCCCATCTGGGGTATCGGGCGTGAAAGGATTCGTTGAACGTGATACAGCAACTATAGGTGTGGACACAGCTATGGAAGTAGCTGTAGGAGCAGATGTGGAAACAGATGTGCTTGCCGGAACTTGTGTCGGAATTTGGTGCTGTAGAGATACAGATACAGGATTTTGGCGTTGAACCTCCCCGGCCAACGGTCTATGTGGGGCGGGGTTAGCATACTCGGGAGCTGCGTCATCTAAATATGAGGAAAGAAAAACATCTTCTGCGGTTCTAGGATGCCCCTTGGGATGTACTTTTATTGGAAATAATGGGGGTGGCAAGTCTTTTGGTATCCCCGCAGTAGCCTTAGGTAATCCTTCGGCCAGAAGGGGATACATACCTTTCATAAGGGCATGTCTTTGTCTGTCTACTTGTTCTGATTTCACTCGTGCACCTTCTTCAATTAATAGATTTTCTCGGACTTCACTTGAATTCTCTTTACTCTTCTCTTCCTGTCTACGTGCTTTTTCTGTACGTCTATACGATTCTTTACGCCATAACTCAATGGCGTCTTTCTGTGATTGTCTAGCTTTCTTTTTCCATAATTCTTCCTCTACTTTCACGATGCACTCTGCATCCCAGGTCCCAGCTGCGGGCCACCTCTGACTTTCTGGTAATTCCTTAGTGTAGTCTACCCATAAATCAAGAAATAATATAGCATCTAGGCCATGTTTATGATACATGAAGTACCCTGGAGTGTCCCTAGGAGGAATAGGAACAGCTTCTTCGAGTACCCCTTTTCTAGTTGTGATCTGTCTTAATTTCGAAAAGAGCGGCATATTGAGAACTGATCTGATACTTGATCTTGAACAAACTTAATACAATAAACACGATAATGAACAGTCATTCATACCACAATATGCAGAACGTATTAACACATTTAACATTTAACATTTAAATGAGCAAACAATGATGATGACGATCTAAGGAAAACTTAATCACTTAAACATAATACTCGGCATTATCTGAATTATTCTGAATTTATATACTTGATATACTAGATATACTGCTAAACAGTACAGATACACTGCTGAAACAGTGCAGACCGGATTTGTGTACCCAAACCCGTCTGGACCGGCACAACTTATGTGCACGCCAGAACGCCTCCCCAGTAATGGTACTCACCGGGTAGCTCGGAACGGAAGGCCTCGGAAACTGAACTGAACTTGAACCGGACTGGACTCGACTCGAAAACTTCGGACACCGGACTCGACTTGGGACTTCGGAAACTGGTGGGCCTCTGTATACCTCGGATCTTGCTCTCTCAGCTAGGCTCTGGTCGGGATACTTCGCACTTCTCACCGCCTCGTCTGGGTGTTGATCGCAGCCTCAGTCGCCCCCGCTTGACCGGAGGGAGATACAGGAAATCCTGCTGGTACGCGTTATTGTCCGTCCAGCTGTGGCAGGAGACCGGGCCTGCAACGCACCGCCGGCGCGTGAGATGAGAAAGTGTCCCTGTTCGGGCGCCATTCATGTGGTAAATAATTTAATTACCGGGACTTAATTTGATACAGAAACATAATAAAATAGCTCAGTAAATAAGAGGCAGAATCCGTGGTATTAGAGGTTCGGAATGGGCTTTATTCCAATGGTCGATTATAATCGGTTGCTCCAGGTTCCATTACCACGAAGGTTCAGGAAGTGAAGTACATACGTTATTGACAATCAATTACTTTTATACAATAGGCATTACAGTGAGGCCAATACAAGAGGCGTAACAATTGATAGCAAAGATAACATTTCACATGCGTAGCAAAAATAGGCGTAACTGGGAGTGATTTAAAGAACGTCATCAGATGTGATGTCATAAGAGGGCGGTTACATGAAAGAATTTCGCAATGTCAGCAGAAATACTTGACAGAAATGCGCACGCAGCAGCATGACGTGTGATTGACGTGCATCTAGGGGGTGGAGGGGACTTGACATTTAGCTCTACATGTGGCGACAGAAGTCTGGAGGGTCAAGTCAACCTAATCCCAAATCATATCTAACATCCTATGTTTAAAGAACTATGTTATCCAAAAGAGAGGTCTCTTAGAGTAGAATCTTATTCTATACTGACTATACTGACTGTTAGTGCGTGTACAAGCGTCTAAGTGTCTACACTAGATGCGAGGGCAGGAATCTTCCATAGTAACAGGGCTATGAATTACTTGCATGAAGACAGAGAAACCGGGCCTTTGCTCGGTAGCTGGAAGAATGTTTACTTAAACTACTAGACAGGAATGCATTGGGCAGGGATCGGAGCAGATAATTTCGAAGGTGAAATACAGTTCTTGGCAGGCAGCAAGCTGATGTCAGGCTTCGTGAGCCGCGCAGGGAATGAGACAAAGTTCATGGTCACAGATGCAGGCTCGGACTGGAGCTTCAGAGACAGAAAGCAAGAAAAGCTTGATGACAGAATCAGGGCCTACTTGCCTGGACTGTAAAAATGGCATAAGTGAACCATATAAAGGCGGTGGCCTTTTGTACTTAGGAATGGAATATCCGGCCCATTCATGGCGGATCTGAAAGAGGACATGTTAACGGTGGACGCACATGTATTTGCGTCTTCATAACTGGAACTGGAGGGATCATACATGTACTTGTAACATGCACATAGAACCATTGGGGTCCAAGATAGGGGACATAACTGACCAGAAAAATCCATATTTCCACAGGGTTCTGGCCTTCCCAACAGCTTCTAAGACCCAAAGTGAACACAAGTTTCTTGACGTTATTGAGCCAGCTAACCCTATGGTTACAATCCAGGCCAATTACCTCCTTGAGTGCGGTGGTATAGCTAGCAAGTTCAGGGGTTCGTAACAAACAAGCCCAAAAAAGCAATGGACTTAATCTAGCAATGTCTTAAAAGAACGTCATCCCATGTCGCTCATCAAAGGCTTGAGCGGGACATTACCGGGGAGGCTCACGAGCTCTCTCAAGGACTTATGTTCCGAACTGCTGATCTCTTGCATATTATTAAACCCCCGAAGTTCCGCACCATACAGGGCGGAACTTACTGCCCTTGCTGCATAGATCGTGAGCGCTGGGGCAACAGGTCTGCTACATGAGCGACGATGTTCCCTGCCTATTGCCCCGGTCACATGCCTATGATTCAAAAGCATCTTATTAATAAGCGAGGTTTTCATTGCATTGTATCGGAGAGGCGAATACCCAAATAGTCAAAAGTGCTAACCCTTTCTAGAGATGATCCACTCAAGGAAAAGATGTGCCTAAAGGGCTTATAGGGGTTGAATGTCATTAGTTTGTTCTTTGTGGTGTTAATAGTCAACCCTCCTAATGAACAAAAAAGATGATACCTATCTAAGAACTTCTGCAACCCGACCGGGGTCTTAGAGATCAACAAGGTATCGTCAGCGAAGAGTAGTGTAGGTATCCTATCTCCTGCCAGGGCCAGGGCATCAGATGGAATTTCCTGAAGAAAACTAACCACCCGATTCACATATAAAGAGAACAGGGTGGGGGCCATAACACAGCCCTGGCGTACTCCTCTATTCACTGAGATTCTTTCAGTTTTCTGTTCTTGTGACCCCCATCTCACTTGGGCATAGTTGTCCTCGTGCAGTCGGACAAGCAGATTCAAAATAAACACAGGCATGCCCATCTCAGCCAAAAATTTCCATAGTTGGTCCCGAGGGACCAGATCAAAGGCTGTCTTTAGATCGAGGAAGGCAAGATAGAGACTGCCTCCACCTATCACGACTACCTTCCAGTAAATAAGAAGGATCCTTAACACCTGGTCCATTGTTTCAGTTTTGGACCTAAAACCCGCCTGGTATTGGGAAAGAATTATCTCATCCTCGGCCCAAGATTGAATCCTCTGGAGTAATACCCTGCCAACAACTTTTTGGATAGCATCTATCAGGCTAATTGGTCGATAGTTGGCAGGGTCCTCCCTGGCCCCCTTCTTGAAGATGGGCACCACTTCAGCTCCCTTCCATGACTCTGGTATGGGGCAGCCATTAGCAATAGACTTGATTAGGAGCATGATATACTTCGCCCAGTTACTGAGACTTGCACGGAATAAGTCCCCTGGGAGACCATCTGGTCCCGGGGCTTTTGAAGGTGTTATTTTATTTAAGTCACTTCATTTAAGTTAAAGTAATCTGTAACACTAGGAGTTGGGCAAGTAATTAACTTGACACAGGCTCCTCCCTTGTGTGTTGTGACTGTCCCAGTGTATAGATTCCTAAAGTGATCAAACCAGTCTTGGCTGGATATATGGTTGGGAATTATATCTGGATCATTCCTATTAGCCCCCTTAACAAGGTTCCAGAAAGAGTAGGCATTGTTTTCCAGACTCGCGTGTTTTAGGTTCTGCCAATGCGACTCTTCCCAATCTAATTTTGCACGTCGCAGCGTCGCCTTGTACTCCTTCCTAGCACATTGGACGCGGGAGATATTTTTACTTTTAATAGCTAGGACCAAAGCCTTCCTTTTCTGTCTGCAAATTTTTGAGAACCAGGCATGACTGCTTCTTGGACAAGCTTTTGCAGATCTATGGTTAGCAGTAGTCATGGTCAGGGATCCCAGCTGTTCTACCGTTCTTGTGTAGACATCTAGCACTTTCTGTGGGGCATCAAGGTTAAGGGATGCTTCTTGTAGGTCTATTAGGTTTTCAGCCAGTAGGCGATTAATTGCAGCCATCTTGACTTCATTACCGACTACTTTAGACCACTTGAGATGTCTCCTGCTATTTGAGGGAACTATTTCCTTGGTCATCAGGTTAATAAATGCCTCGGAGACTGGGCCAGGAGAGGACCAAAGGAGTTTAGTACTCAGACAAAGAGGATTGTGGTCGCTGTCGATGGATGGGACAACTTCCATATCAATTATACTTCTCCACAGTCTTATATCTATTAAAATATAGTCGATACGGGATGGGCAACTAATTCTATTATTCATGCAAGCCCCACCAGGATCTGATATTGTTCTGCCATTTGCAGCACTTAGCCCATATTCCAAGACAAGTGCATTCAGCTGTATTGCAACCCGTGACCATTTTTTGATGGGGGGAATACTTAGGGGGGAATACCCCACCTAGTATCATCCTCCTCCAGCCCCATCATGTCTCTCGAACTGAGGGGTTCAAACATACAGTTAAGGTCTCCCGCTATCATAAGGAGCGAGTTAGGGTGGCATTTAGACAGCTCTTGCTCCAAAGAAGATACAATAGGTGAAGAGATACCCCCTTTTGTCCCTCTCACATACACATTAAACAGTTAAAGAGGTATGGCCCCTTCCTTCCCACTTATAGTAAGCCTCATTATATCAGGGCTTGCACAATTATGATCGATGATTCTATAACCCAAGGCAATATTTACCCAGGCCATCAGGCCTCCTGAGGGACGGCCTTTCCCCAGGCAGACAGCTGGCAGAAAGAAGCAAGTTTACCCAGATTTGTAGAGGGGAACTAAGCTCCAGGTTTCCTGGAAGAGGCAGATGTCTTGGCCTTCTATTAGTCTGTTCCAGTCGGGTAGAAGCAGATTACTACCAAGACCAGCTATATTCCAGGAGATAATCTTGAGCTGCGGGTGTGAAATTACAAGGGCCGCCTCGCATGAGGGTGTCACTTGGGGTTGCAATGATGGATCAGATCTAACAACAGAGGTTACCCTATTTGGTTCTATAAGTTGGTTCCTCGGATTGTCAATATTACAGTCAATATTAAAGTTATTAAAATAATTTGTCGACAATTGGCTAGGAACACTTAAGGGATATGTGCAGAGAGTTTTTAAATTACTATTATAACAAGTCTCTATAGGCTCAGAGTAAGGGACAGGGGCTGTTCTCAGTCAGTCATTGACATCCAATATAGATCCTCCCTCAACACTCTGCTCTGCTACTTTGCCCTTGGCCCCCGTATCAGTGGACATTGGACAATTTCTAAATTGGATGACTGAGGACCCTGGGGGACATGTCCGGAATTCTAATGCCAACAAATTTGCCGCCAGATCAGGCTTTGTCAAGGTTAGTTCGATATAGGCAAGGGAACGGTTATGAATTGTACTTCGCCGAGCCCTGGCTATATCATCCCGTATCAATGACCGACAGCCCCTAACATGGCGGATCCAATGTATAGTCTTATTTTTTAAGGAGTCTTCATTTTCACGGTCATCGCATGAAGTAAGCTTCGGGACATTGACCATATAAACTGTAGGCGTCTGTCCAGTGGGGTAGTTCAAAACATTTTCTAAATGCGGATGATCTTTAGGGCGCTGACAGGGATCTGCTGGTGTGTGAAAGGATCTAGCATTTGTCGTAATAGATTGGAGAGGCAAATGTACTGCCTGATCGATAAACAGAGGGATTTGAAGAAGGAGCTGTCTGTTGGTAATAGGGGGTCTTAATAGCAAGTGGTTTAAGGGAGGAAGGAGAGCCATGATGTACAGGGGGTCGTTCATTTTGTCCATTTATGTGTACCCTATGGGCGTATGGGATAGATGTTTTATTTGCAGCCGGCTTGCGGGAGATGTCACTTGGGGCTATTAATTTAACTACTGCCACTAACTCCTCAATGATCACCCTCATTGCACCAATTTCTAGCCTAAGCTCATTGACAATCTGCAAGGGGTCTTCGAGTGCTGGAGCACAGGTCCCTCCTGGCTTAGGCAAACCTGCAAGGGCATTAGGGCCTAAAATTTGGGATTGTTGTGCTGGCTCCTCCCGCAAGTCAGGGGCCTTAGCCAACACCGCAAACTGATTAGAGCAGGAGATAGCAAGAGCCTCTGAGTTGATTGTGGAATCTCTGGACAGTTGACTATTCTCACACTGTGTGGAGGCAATCCCCCCCTGTGCTGGCGTAGTATGATCGTTCTCGCCACTAGGTGCAGCGCAGCTTTGAGAAGGTTTCTGGAACATAGACGGGGTTATAGTACGACGGGATTGCTCCCGGGAACTCCCTAGTGGAGTTTTCTCTGCACCAGTGGTCACATGCAATTCAGTTTTGAGAATCCCTTCACATTCTGTGATTAGGGTCTCGATTCTATCTATCACACAATTATTAACACTGCGCTTGACAGTTTTCCTAGCCTTTGTGACCTTGCCCACCCCGCTAATTGCTCCATTTGCCCCCCCAGACTTTCCATTGCTTTCCTTTTGCCCATGGTTACTCTAATATAAACTACTTGAATGCTAAAGCGTAGAATAGAGTAAGAGCCTATGAGGCGATGTTAAACAACAAAACATTATCGCTGCTGAGACTGACCCAGTTATCAATTCTGAGTTTCTTACAACTCTGGTATCACTATGCAGCCCGGATCAACACAGTACCTTATTATGTATCACATAGGTCCAACCAATGACACGTTAGTAATGTTTAGGTAGGTAGCCCTGCCCTGCCTTCTCCTGGCATTGACGGGCGCAGGACGGGCCCGCCCTTGGCCCGGGCTTTGCCCGGGCACGGCCCGCGCGCGTCCCGCGCCGCGGTTGCTGGTGGCACGTTTTGAGCACGAGGGTGATGCAGGTTCCTCCCTCCTGGGAGTGGAGCACTCTGGGGCTTGGAATCCCCGCAGCAGGATTCGGCAGATGTAAAGGCGTGTCCCACGCCGCGGTTGCTGGTGGCGCGTGTTTTGAGTGCGAGGTTGATGCAGGTTCCTCCCTCCTGGGAGTAGAGCATTCTGGGGCTTGGAGTCCCCACAGCAGGATTCGGCAGAGGTAAAGGCACATCCCGCGCCGCGGTTGCTGGTGGCGCGTTTTGAGCACGAGGGTGATGCAGGTTCCTCCCTCCTGGGAGTGGAGCACTCTGGGGCTTGGAGTCCCTGCAGCAGAATTCGGCAAAAGTAAAGGCGCGTCCTGCGCCGCGGTTACTGGTGGCGCGTTTTGAGCGCGAGGGTGATGCAGGTTCCGCCGTCCTGGGGGTGGAGCACTCTGGGGCTTGGAGTCCCCGCAGCAGGATTCGGCAGAAGTAAAGGTGCGTCCCGTGCCGCAGTTGCTGGTGGCGCGTTTTGAGCACGAGGGTGATGCAGGTTCCTCCCTCCTGGGAGTGGAGCACTCTGGGGCTTGGAGTCCCCGCAGCAGGATTCGGCAGAAGTAGAGGCGCGTCCCGCGCCACAGTTGCTGGTGGTGCATTGTGAGGGTGATGCAGGTTCCTCCCTCCTGGGAGTGGAGCACTCTGGGGCTTGGAGTCCCCGCAGCAGGATTCGACAGATGTGAAGGCGCGTCCCGTGCCGCGGTTGCTGGTGGCGCGTTTTGAGTGCGAGTGTGATGCAGGTTCCTCCCTCCTTGGAGTGTAGCACTCTGGGGCTTGGAGTCCCCGCAGCAGGATTCGGCAGAAGTGAAGGCGCGTCCCACGCTGCAGTTACTGGTGGTGCGTTTTGAGCGCGAGTGTGATGCAGGTTCCTCCCTCCTGGGAGTGGAGCACTCTGGGGCTTGAAGTCCCCGCAGCAGGATTAGGCAGAAGAAAAGGCGCGTCCCGCGCCGCGGTTGCTGGTGGTGCGTTTTGAGCATGAGGGTGATGCAGGTTCCTTCCTCCTGGGAGTGGAGCACTCTGGAGCTTGGAGTCCCCGCAACAGGATTCGGCAGAAGTAAAGGCACGTCCCGCGCCGCGGTTGCTGGTGGCACGTTTTGAGTGCGAGGGTGATGCAGGTTCCTCCCTCCTGGGAGTGGAGCACTCTGGGGCTTGGAGTCTCCGCAGCAGGATTCGGCAGAAGTAAAGGCGCGTCCTGCGCCGCGGTTACTGGTGGCGCCTTTTGAGCGCGAGGGTGATGCAGGTTCCTCCCTCCTGGGAGTGGAGCACTCTGGGGCTTGGAGTCCCCGCAGCAGGATTCGGCAGAAGTAAAGGCGCGTCCCGCTCATTGTTTGCTGGTGGCGCATTTTGAGTGCGAGGGTGATGCAGGTTCCTCCCTCCTGGGAGTGGAGCACTCTGGGGCTTGGAGTCCCCGCAGCAGGATTCGGCAGAAGTAAAGGCGCGTCCCCTGTTGTGTATATGTTTAATGTAGTTGTGGATATTATTGTATTGTTTCACATGATTCTTGTGTGTTTGTCATTTTGGAGACGTGTACAGCCATTGTATGGTATTTTAGCATATATTTAGAGCTCACCATATGTACATTGTATAAACATGTGTGGTTTTTAGAACAAACTTTGATAAAACAAATTCAAGACAAAAAAGAATGATATGTATATTTTTGATAATAAATGATTGAAAATTAAAAGTCGTGTGGGGCATATATATTTGTCTGGATATATCACCAAATTTAAAAATATCTAGTGGGGGAAGTTGTTTACGTTGATTTATACCAAGAAAGGTTAAAGTGACATTATAGTTAGGTGCTGCAATAACACAAAAACGTGAAAACTTGAAAAAGCACTGAAAGTCAACAGTTAGAGTTCACTGAGCTAGCCATATCTTGTGCCCCCACCATGCACTGCATATGACCTCTTATATTACATCACTTATGACATGTTAAATGATATCATTGATGACATCAATGATGACATCTCTGATGACATAAATGATAACACAATAGTCATTTATATCATAGAGTTACTGAGTGTACACATGTAGATACATAGCAAGGAAATTGCATAAGTATTGGATGTAATTGTAATTTTGCATGATTAAAGTTATATGGATCCCCATTTATGATCACAATTCTGTTTGAAAATAGTATAAGGATGCAGTGTATGGATACCCTAACACCCATGAATTTGTAGGGGGACCCAGATTGACCCTCTGCCCAGGCAAAAAATGACATATCAAATGTTCATGGCATGTGTACCGCAGTATTCCAGTGCGGCCCTCCTATGAGATACTGCGGTGGCCCCATGGATTGGCCACTTCAGCTTTAATCCTGTGGGACTGCTGGGCTGTGCAAGCATCATTGTGTGAAAATAGAATGGTCCTGTGGTACTGTGGGAGCACACCAAAACATTTTAAACTGAGAAATTAAATAAAATGTGGGGTGGTGGTCCATGTGGTGGGCTGCAGATGGGGGGGTTTGACAGGATGCAGTGGTGGTTGCCCACAGGGCCTGGCCAGAGAAAAGGACCTGCAGCCAACCCATCCCCTGACTGTGCATAGATGAAGCCTGCGGTGCAGTGTGAGATTGCCCACCCATGGAGCGGCAGAACATGGCCTAGAGATGGATAGGCCCTGAGATTAGTCCCACTCCATACATGGCCTAAGGCCATGTGCAGTGGAGTGTTGGCCAACTACAGTGGGGAAGGTGGCTCGATATGAATAAGAAAACTGAATTTCAGTGAAAGAAATAAAGGATAAAGTGAAATTATAGATAGGTACGGTAATTCGATCTTATCTTACATTAAAAAAGCTAGAAATTCACTGAAAACTCACAAAGGTTAAAGTTATTTTATGGTTAGGTATTGAAATAACACAGGTTGTAAGTTAAGTCAATAAACTATAGCTGGTGAATCTCGTTTTTTTTGTTTTTTAAACATTCGTTTTTGTGTAATTTCATCGCCTAACTATAATGTCACTTGAATGTTAAACTTAGGTGAAAATATCAGTTAAACTATACTGTCTTTCAATTGAAATTCGCCAGCTATAGTTATCTGAAAGAACTATAACTCGTGCTCTAAATTAACTATAGTTAGTTTCCCAGCCATGCACACTTTTGTTATCAATTATGTCATTTTAGATGTTGCAGTGATGTTATCAATGATGTAATAGAACATGTCCTGAGTGATGTAATATGCGAGGTAATTAGTATTGCATGGCGATGGCATGCATTTTAGTTACTTTAAAGCATAAGATTTGTTTTGTTTTTTAGAGTTTAATATTGCGCGAACTAGACCCCAGACATCGTGTATCAGAGCGCTTTACATGAGCACCAGTTTCGTTACGGAAGGACACATTCATTTTTGTTAGGCACGGGGACATAGGGGGGCAGATTTATGAGCCCCTTGCGCCTCATTTACGCTGCCGTTGCGTCACGTTTTGTGACGCAGCGGCGGCGCAAATCCTGCGCCATGCTGCTGGGTATTTACAACGTGACGCATCTGGGAGATGCGTCATGTTGTAAAGCCCTGCGCCAGCAGTAGGCGTACCTGTGCAGGGGGGGCGTTCCGTCGCAGGAACGCCTCCTAAAAGTGGCTGAGTGAAATCTACAAGACATTGGTTTGTTTGTTTAAAACAGTATGTTTTAACTGACATTTTCACCTAATTATAACAGCCCTTTAACCATTGTTTTTTTGGTGAATTTCTAAGATTTGTTTTATACAAAGTGAGATATTATTGCCATTCCATAAATAAAATGTCACTTCAATCTTTTTTTTTCTTCAGTCAATTTCAATGTATTTTTTTAAAGTAAATTATTATTATATTACCACACGTAAAACCAACCCACACAGCCTTTGGCCGTGAAAAGTGTTTGGTTGGCCAAAGGGCCTAGCCTGTGGCCAGGCCCTGTGGTAAATCCCACTCGAGCAACCAACCGAAATTTAATCTTGCAAGGGTCCTGCAGGAGCCAGCAAAGCCTCCGAGCCCGAGTGGGACTCCAGCGGGAGTCCAGGCGGCTTGAAGGCTCCCGTGGAACACTTACAGGATTGTGGAAAACCTGCCAAACATATTTTCTTTAACAGTGGGACCAGGGCTGGTCCCCCCTAGGAACCTCCCGCAATGTCCCTGTGTACTTAATTTTTAAATTTTCAGGACATGGGGACTGGGTCTCTGCATTCTAACATGGCAGCTGCAACATTTCTCTTCATGTTGCAACCAGCCTTCACAGGTTACCATAGGAGCAAGATGACTGTTGTGTTGAAAACTAAAACGGCGATGATTAAGCATTCACTAAAGACATGACTTCTCGCTAGTTAAAACATGTTTCCTGTCTTATGTTGCCTAATGTCCGGACTCCATTTTGTATTGTCATGTCTCCACGTGCTCAGCACGAGAAGAGTCCTATCTTCGTGTTAGTTGCTCTTGTAATCTGCCTAGTAACAGTCTATAAATAGTTCCTTTGTCCGTCTGGCGCATGTCCAGACTTGACCACATCTGTTATCAGTTAGTCCTTGCTTGACCATGTTTTCGCGGGCTTAGGAGTGCGTTAACTCCGCCCACATATTGATTCTGTATCGAAAATGTCCATAAAAGGTAATGCTTTTCGCCTCATGTTGTATCCACCCACTTATGAGCCCCTCTGTTGTGTTTAAAAGGGGACCGTGTACGCAAGTTCTTTGTGCTACTCTATGCAATACTGAAGAGTGTTGTATGGGTTGTAGGACCACCCTTAAGGGTTAATAAACTTTGTCTTTGTATTTGCAGTTTCCGTGCCAACTTCCTTCTAGTTTACGTTACAGGAGAGCGAACCCTAGTATTCTGCGGGCCTAGCTGGGGCCTGTACTAATCAATTGGCGCCCGTCACATGGGGCTCATCGGCGACTCGGATGCTCGAAGGACTGGTTGTGACGAAGGTGAGGAATTTAGCCAGGGATGTGATCACTCCCAGTGCCGTTTTTAGTCCTGGCATCCCGAGGTTTTCTTCCTTCCCTTCCGAACTGACCTTCTGGGTGGCGCCGGTCCTCGACTGAGACCTCTTCTGTCGGTTTGCCGCGACAGCCGTTTGGGCGAATTTTGGAACTTGGCAGTTGGAATCTGGACACTCTTGATTGGTAAGAACCATTGTACGGTACTTGCTCCGAGTTTTTAAGCCTGGGTTGGCTATTTGAGTTTGATTTGTGATGACCGGTCATATTTTGTATTGATTACTGTGAGAATATATGCGTTGCAACACATATAGGCAGGTAATGTGGAGATATTTCTCCGGAGCTGTGTAAATCTGAACGGCGCAAAGTTTAAGTGCCATTTTTTTTGATAATACTGCATATTTTGCATTATTTTTGAGCATGCCTGCTTTTAGCGCACTCCGTAAGTGCTGCTGCTGTTTTGGAAACCGGTTAAACCTCGAGGAATCTGCTCCAGCCCCCCCAGAGGGGACTCCTAATAGGGATATGTATGTGAAGCATGGTCTTTC
The DNA here is from genome assembly GCF_964204655.1 of Triturus cristatus. Lineage (NCBI taxonomy): Eukaryota > Metazoa > Chordata > Amphibia > Caudata > Salamandridae > Triturus > Triturus cristatus. Next base: position 1,455,521,501 of record NC_140589.1, on the reverse strand, counting down.
CTCTATAATGTACAGCACAGTGTGGAGGAAATACACCAAAAAGGATCCTGAGTTGCGATGGCCTTTGTATGGCTCGTTTGATATGCGCAAGATTGAGTATGTGGAACAGTGTATGTGTAAACGGCGTGCTCGGCAAGACATGTTCGAATGTGTGCGGTTATGGGTGAAGGAAGTGCGTGAGCGAGAGAAACGTGAGAAAGCGCTGTTGGATAAAGAGCAACGGAAAAATGATCATGTGAGAGCGCAGGAAGCGAAGCGTCAGGAGGAAAGAGAACTGGCGGAGAGACAAGAGAAAGAACGTAGGTTGCAATTCTCGGGTCAATATGCCGTCCGCCAGCCACTTTATCCTGTCCTTACTAATCTTGACGACGATTTTTATTTATTAGATCGCTCTCCGCCCCCTTATGTTGGCGCGTCTGCCCCGAGATCACAGGATTCTGGATTGGTTTCGGATAAGGTAGACACGCGGTCCATGTTATCAGTTGAGCGTATGGGTGAGCTTCGGAAAATTTCTCTTCGTGCACTTAAGGGCAAGTTATCCCTTGCTGAATTGTTGGACTCTTTGGAAAAGTGGCGGGATAGAGAGAAGTTGTATTTTCTTGAAACCTTTTCTGATGAAGTGATTACTGCCTTTCGGAAATATTCAGAAGTTTTTGGAGCCTGTTGATGTAGTATTAGATGCTAAAGCATTACGTAACGGTGTTTTTTCTCCCTCTAAGGCTCCTGATGCGGTCCGGCGGCTGTTTGCATTGCGGGACGCGGCGAGTGACCTTAAAGAGAGAGCGCGCCTAAAGACAGGGGAGGAGGAGCAGTCGGATTCACGTATCGGCAGTGACCAATCATCTACCTCCCACTCAGATAAGAGCGAACTAGTGCATGCTAAACCAATGCGAGAGGCGGCACCTTTGTATGTTCCTCCTAAAGGAGCAGGAACTAGCTCAGATATGTCTTCCCCCGATGCTAGGGGTTATTTTGTGTATAATTGGGTTTATACTCCCTGGCATAGGGCCGATGTTATGGCATTAAAGAATGCATTGCCTGACCCCGCAAGAATCCAGCGGCCTTTTACGAAGAAGTCGAAGGGGCTTTGAATTCTTGTACTATGACTTTAGCGGATATAGATTTGTTCTTTGGGCTTATTTTACCACCGGAAATGTGGCGATCTGTGTGGAAGGTGGATGATCAAGCCGTTTTTAAAGCCAAATGGTCTGAGATTGAGGATGAGGATAGGGAGAGAAAACCCGCGCAAAAACCGCCCCAGATTATTTTAGATCTCCCCGCTGCTATCTTGACCAAGTTGAAAACGATTATTCCCCCTAAAAAGATTGACTGGAATATGTTAGCCTCGTGTAAACAGAAGGTTGATGAATCAGTCTCAGATTTCTTTACACGCTTTGAGGAGACATTTCACGATTTCAGTGGTCAGTCGCTTACGGATGATACGGGCCGACATCTTTTTGTGGATAAATATGTGGCGAATTTATTACCGGGAATAGCAGCTCGTTTAAAAGCGAGTGAAAGTTCTTGGTCCACCTCGTCTCCGGCATCCCTCCTGACTATGGCTCAGTATTATGAGCGTCAGGAACATGAAGCGAAGGGGAATGAGGAGAAGAAATCGAAAGATTTGAAAACTAAGGTGATGTTAGCACAAGTATATGGTCCGCCTCGTCGGGGTGTAGAAAGAGGTAGGGGAGGATTCTATGGTCCCCCTTCGGGTCGGTCAGATGTAAATAGAAATCAATGTGCGTATTGTAAACAGTCGGGTCATTGGGCCAGAGATTGTCCGGTGTTGTATGCATCTCGTCAGGGACGTGGTCAGGGACCACCGAGAGGTAGAGGGGGTTTTTCGAATTATAGAGGGAACTCTAATGATCGTACTCGATTTGATCCTAACGTGCAGCAACGGGATAGGCTTAATGTGTTTGATAGGCAACACCAGTATCAAATGTCTGGGAACGACCGTTCTGGGTACCATGACTCACAGCATGCGTAGGATTGCGTTGGATGGGGGTTTGAATCAGTTGAAGTGCCGGTTGATCAGAAGGGTCCTTATGTTTCAGCAAATGTTTTGGGTTCTACTGATCGGTTCCTAGTTGATACAGGAGCTACCCGCAGTGCGCTGTCCAAACAATTGGTTCCGAGGGCTCCCCCATCTGGCTTAATGGTTACATCGGTAGGGTTTGATGGTACACTCTCTCGAAGCCCTCTTTCCCGACCCCTTGCGTTCCATGTTGACAACCTTTCTGCGTCCTGTCCGTTTCTGCTTGCCCCAAACACGCCCGACAACATTATGGGTCTTGATATGCTCAAGTATTTCAGAGCAACGATCCGCTGCTCCCCTACTGGAGTACGTGTGATCTTAAATGATAATCACCCCATGACAGAACGGATGTGTGTGGTTGCAGAGGATACTGTCTTAGCTTCCCTCCCTCGTACTTTGTGGGCTACTTCGGATACTGATTTGGGACAGATGGTGATTCCGCCTGTCCACATTAGTGTCCAGGAGGGTGCGGTGTTACAACGCCTCCCTCAGTATCGTATTTCCCAGGAAGGGGAGGAGGCACTGAAACAGATTGTGCAGGATTTGATTAAGGTGGGAGTAGTGGAAGAAGTTCCCTATAATGTCTGTAACAGTCCTATTTTACCCATTTTGAAGAAAGATACTGATACCAGAGTTTATCCTTTTATCATTGACTTAAGGGAAGTTAATAAGATAGTGATACCTCAGTATCCAGTGGTTTCTGATATCACGACGTTACTTACTCTGGTCCCGCCAACGGCGACCACGTTTTCAGTTATTGATTTGAAAAATGCCTTCTTTTCGATCCCTATTCACCCTGATAGCCGATACCTTTTCGGTTTTACTCTGAATAATAGGTCTTATAGATTTTGTAGAGTCCCTCAAGGCTATACAGAAAGCCCTAGCATTTACAGTCAAGCATTGAAAAGGCAATTGGATTCCTTTGTTCTGCCCGAGGGTGTCGCCCTTATACAATATGTCGATGACATCTTGTTGGCGGCCGACACTCCTGAGCTGTGTGAGAAGTGTACGTTATCCTTGCTTTCCTTTTTGGCATCTCACAATCACAAAGTGTCGAAGAAGAAATTGCAATTTTGTAGACCAAAGGTGACTTATTTGGGTCACCTTTTGTCTAAGGAGGGGCGTGCACTTACACCAGATCGTATTCAAGCAATTTTGGACACGCCAGTACCTTCCACACAGAAGGATGTGCGTGCATTTTTGGGTTCTTGCTTCTTTCTCTAGGCAATGGATATTGGGGTTTTCACACATAGCTAAGCCATTGTTAGCACTTTTGACAAAAGACACACCAATCCCTCTTCCCTGGTCAAATGAGTGTGAAATTGCTTTTCAGCAATTACGACAAGCCCTTTGTTCAGCACCAGTGTTAGGTACCCCTGATTATACGAAGCCCTTTTCACTGTATGTGCATGAGAAAGATGGATGTGCATTATCAGTTTTAGTGCAGATGCACGGCGACAAGCAGCGCCCTTGTGCATATTTTTCGGCTGTACTTGATCCTGTTGCCCGAGCATTGCCTGGTTGTTTTCGCTCGGTTGCGGCGACAGCTGTGTCAATACGCCAAAGTGAGGGAATTGTGTTATCTCACAAACTGTTGGTATTAGTTCCCCATGCTGTTGATGCCCTGCTTAACCAGACAAAGACGCAGCATTTGACCAGTGCTCGTTTAACGGGATATGAGTTGACGCTTTTGGCTCCTCATATTACGTTAAAGAGGTGTGCAACGTTAAATCCAGCCACATTGTTGCCGTTCCCGGAAACTCAGTCTGAAGCACGGAAAGCACATGATTGTATTCTTGTGACTGAGGAACAGACAAAGGGTCGTATTGATCTCCAGGATACGCCCTTTACAGATGTAGATGGAGAACTGTGGGTGGACGGATCATGCCTGAAGCTACCAGATGGTACGACTTCAGCAGCGTATGCAATTACCACATTACAAACAATAGTGGATACAGCACGCATACCGCAGAAATCAGCTCAAGCAGCGGAACTGATAGCATTAACACGAGCATGTGAGCTCAGTGCAGGATTGTGTGTGAATGTTTATACAGATAGCCGCTATGCCTTCGGAGTAGCGCACGATTTCGGCCTACTCTGGAAGGAGAGAGGGTTTCTAACGTCACATGGAGCACGGATAATGTACGGGGAGTTAGTTCACAACCTTTTGACTGCATTAACATATCCAAAGAAGATTGCTATAATTAAATGTAGTGCCCATAAGAAAGTGGTTGATAAAGTTGGAGAAGGGAATGCTTTAGCAGACCGGGTGGCACGAGAGACTGCGATGCAGCCTGGTGCTACTGCAATGTATGTTGTGAAGTCACAGGCAGAAAGATGGCACGATGCTAGGAGAGAAGTGCTGGAGATACAGAGGACCGCTTCCGATAAGGAACGGGAGCAATGGTCCAATGATGGAGAATTAGATGATGAAGGGTGTGGGAGAAGTAAGCAGATGGATAAATGGAAGTTACCCACTGCCTTCGTACAACCTATGGTTCAGATGGCACATGGACTAGCGCATGTCGGAGCTTCCGCAATTGTTAAATTACTCACACGAGTTTGGGAGCATCCGGAGATCGCTAGTACGGCAAAGAGGGTAGTGCAGACCTGCATGATTTGCCTGAGGTATAACCCGGGAAAGGGTACCCGAACTCCAGCAGGAGGATTTGCGACACCTACTGCACCCTTTGAGGTTTTGCAGATGGATTACATTCAGCTTGAGCGCTGTAACAATCTGAAGTATGTTTTAGTAGTGGTTTGTGCCTTCAGCAAATGGGTTGAGGCATACCCTACGAAAGACAATACTGCAATGACTACAGCCAAGATGCTATTGAAGGAGTTCTTCCCTCGATATGGTGTTTGCAGATTGTTGTGGAGTGATAATGGAACTCATTTTATAGCAGACGGTATCAAGTATGTCCTGAAAGGCCTGGGAATTACCCAGAAGTTCCATGCAGTGTTTCACCCTCAGTCTGCGGGATTGGTCGAGAAATATAATGGTACTCTGAAGCTTAAGATCGCTAAGATCCAAGCTTCGACTTCTTTGACTTGGCCAGACGCTTTACCGCTGGCATTATTGTCAATTAGATCGATACCGCATTCTCGGACCGGTCTCACACCCTACGAGATTGTATTCGGACGCCCAATGAATATTTGGGGTCCACCAAAACCGAGGTCAGTGTATGATGTACCTTGTGTAATGATGAATGATTATCTGGCACAGTTAACGGATAATTTGGTTTCTATTCATCAACAGGTTCGAGAAGCGCTCCCTGATCGGTCCACAGGTGAAGGTCATAATCTCTGACCTGGAGATCAGGTTATGATAAAGGTATTTGAAAGGACGAACAGTCTGGAGCCGAGATGGGTTGGTCCTGAGCAAGTCCTGCTTGCAACGAGGACAGCTGTGCGAGTTTCCAATCGGAAGAACTGGATCCATTCTTTGAACTGTCGTAAAGTGCCGCCTGGATTGGTGGAGCCTGCTGTGTTGACCGACCATCGAGAAATCCTGACTGCAGAGAAAGGCCGTGCTGTGGAACCGAACGACACTGAGGAGCTCTTCCCGGACCAATCGATTCCTGGAGGAGGAAGATATCATCTCAGACCGAGGAAGTGATTTTCTTTGTGTATCCAAAGACGTTGTCAGAACGGCCCTTAGGTTAGTGAAACGGAGAGCCAATGTGGCAAGGGGGGGGGATCAGCCCTGCATTAGTGTAGCGACACCCGTCTTGGCCCGCTGGTGAAGAAATCAACGGCTGCCTAAGGGGAAGAGTTCTGACAACCTTTTAGTTTCAGGAAGATAGTGATTTCTTACTACAAGATGGAGAAGAAGAAGATTCTTTGTGCGACAAGCTTTATTATCATTGTGGCTATTGTTGGTATAACCACATGGTTTGTTGAAGACGTGACTCCTGCTCGTGAGTTGCTTGTCTTGACCACTCCAGTGCCTGAGGAGCACTACTTTTATACCCTCCCGTGTCAAGAATTGAAGCATCGTCAGTCTTATTTGAATAACACTTTCATCCAGATGTTGCATCATACCCATGTTGCTACGAATGCTACGAACTGTTGGATATGTGGTATGATGCCAGCGCATCAGAAGAAAGGAGGAACGCCATTTATACCTCTTCTTTTTTCTCATAATGGCTCTTGTAGAGCATGGTACACTTTGCTTTTTGCCACACGGAAACCTACAGTGGGACGACTACTTTTCAGACTTAATAAGGAATGTCATCAGGATAAAGAAGGCTATCCACAAGCAAATGGGACAATATGGGAGTGGGAAGAATATCGACCAGACAATGAATCGATCCCCTACATTTTCACGAACACCAGAGACACAGTAGGGAAAGAACAATTTGTGATTCAAGTGGCACAAGCTCAAGCGGACCTGTGTGTCCAGAGTGTGGGTTATATTCCTGTTGGTGTTAGCGATTGCATTATTGTATTGAACATAGACGGGTTGAATAATAGTACTTTCTTAGCCTCCCATAATACATACTTTGTATGTGGGAATAAGGGTTATTATCGTTTGCCAGCCGGCTGGTCCGGAGTATGTTATGTAGCGTTTTTATTACCTCCTGTATTTTTGGCACCTGCATCTTATCATAAAGATTTGAAATTGTTGAACAATGTAACTGTAAATAGATACAAACGTACTCTATCTATTGATGATGTTGATCAAACTGATACTAGCTTACAGCAGTATATTGATTTTAACTTAGGATTGTTTTTCTTTGTTGGAGCTGCCCTAAATAGTAGAAAGGTTCGAAGGTTAACGAGAGTTGTAGAGGCTGTGACGAATCAAACCGCTGCTGCTCTTGGGAATCTTACGGAAGAATTACAAATTACTAGAATTGTTGCATTGCAGAATCGTATGGTATTAGATGTTATGTTAGCTGATAGAGGTGGAGCATGTAAAATTATCGGAAGTAGTTGTTGTGTGTTTATTCCTGACCATACGCCATCAGTTTATAATGCTATTAATAAATTGCATAAAATCGCAGCTGAAATTCATACAGAAAATGGCACTTGGACCTTTTCTGGATGGTTTTGGGCATTGATCACTACATGGGGATGGAAGGTTTTAACTGGTCTCTGCATTATTGTGGCAATTCTTTTTTCCTGCTGCATCTGTGTCCAGTGTGGTCCTTTACTCTGTTCTTTATGTGTGTCATTTTGTATTCCTGATAAGAAAGCTATTGCCAATGTCACCTGTCAGAAACATTTAACCAAAGAGGTGGAAGAGATGATGAAAATTGACATATATGATGATTATCCTAATAAGCCGAATGTCTTCAGTAAATGCTGAAAGGGTCGTCTGTTGAAAACTAAAACGGCGATGATTAAGCATTCACTAAAGACATGACTTCTCGCTAGTTAAAACATGTTTCCTGTCTTATGTTGCCTATTGTCCGGACTCCATTTTGTATTGTCATGTCTCCACGTGCCCAGCACAAGAAGAGTCCTATCTTTGTGTTAGTTGCTCTTGTAATCTGCCTAGTAACAGTCTATAAATAGTTCCTTTGTCCGTCTGGCCCCTGTCCAGACTTGACCACATCTGTTATCAGTTAGTCCTTGCTTGACCATGTTTTCGTGGGCTTAGGAGTGAGTTAACTCCGCCCACATATTGATTCTGTATCGAAAATGTCCATAAAAGGTAATGCTTTTCGCCTCATGTTGTATCCACCCACTTATGAGCCCCTCTGTTGTGTATAAAAGGGGACCGTGTACGCAAGTTCTTTGTGCTACTCTATGCAATACTGAAGAGTGTTGTATGGGTTGTAGGACCACCCTTAAGGGTTAATAAACTTTGTCTTTGTATTTGCAGTTTCCGTGCCAACTTCCTTCTAGTTTACGTTACAGGAGAGCGAACCCTAGTATTCTGCGGGCCTAGCTGGGGCCTGTACTCATCAGTTGGGGGAAAAAATCCCTCTAGGCCAATTTGATGACTCTATTTTGTAATTTTGCATTACCACAGGACTCTGGCAAGCCTTTCACAAACACAACTGTTAGATATACAATCAAAAACTCCGAAACAGATTTATGCAAAGTTACAAAAAGCATGTTATCTGGCCCCAGATCTAGCTTTCTGCCAAATGTGGTGTAATTCCATTCAGCCCTGTTCATTGCATCACTGTTCAATTTTCCTATGAAAAATTAATGGAGAAATTACATTTTGGGAACTCCTTTTTCCTCGGGCCCCACTTGATGAATCACCTTGAATCTTTGAAGAAAGGAGCTGAGTTGAAGGAACATCTTTTGTAAAATGTCATAAAGATTTGTCAAACTGCACCAAAGTCATTAGCAAACCAAAAAATCCATTCCCTATGGCAACTAGGTCCTAACTATAACTATAGAGTGGTGATTGTCGGAGTATATATATTATATATCTATATATCTCTATCTATCTATCTATCTATCTATCTATCTATCTATCTATCTATCTATCTATCTATCTATCTATCTATCTATCTATCTATCTATCTATCTATCTATCTATCTATCTATCTATCTATCTATCTATCTATCTATCTATCTATCTATCTATCTATCTATCTATCTATCTATCTATCTATCTATATATATATTCACTGCAAAAACCATAGGTTTCAGGGACGTTATAGTTAGTTGGACATTTGATTCATATAAAAAAAGAGAAATTTGCCCGTTATAGTTAATTGAGCTAACTATAGCTTGCGCGCCCACAATGCACTGGTGATGACGTCACATATTACATCACTCATGACATGGTCAGTGACATCACTGATGACATCACTGGTTTCGTATGAGTGAAATGTCCAACTAACTATAACTTTCCCTAAAACCTATGTTTTTGTCTGTGAATTTCTAAGGTTTTTTAAATGCTAATTTCTAACTATAACGTGCCTGAAACCTATGTTTTTTTCAGTGAATTTCAAAGGTTTTTTAAATGCTAATTTCTAACTATAACATGCCTGAAACCTATGGTTTTTTCAGTGAATTTCAAAGGTTTTTTAAATGTTAGTTTCTAACTATGCCTACAGAGTAGGACATGTGATGAAAGAAGAAACAACGCATAGAAAGAAAAATAAGAAATTCAGAAAGAAGCGACAGGAGTCTACAAAGGCGAAGAAAATTGCAAGAAGAAGCAAGACATGCAGAAAGAACCAACAGAGGAGCAGAAAGAGTTCTTGTTACAAAATCATCCTGTGCCCACAACTTTTTCAGACGGGTACTGGTGGTAACTGACTCTGACTAACCAGGCTTAGAGCCAGTGCTATGTTAAAAGCCACTTAGAATACAGTGAAAACACCTACATACACTAGGGAACACTATGCGTTGGGGTACCCCTGTGATCAGCATGACCTCCTCTGTAAGCCCCTAGTATATAATAGGGCAGGGGATTAAAACTACCTCTTACAACGCGCCACAGGGTGTGTTTGCACACGTCACCTCAGGCCTCGTCCCCTCACTTCCCCACTGTGTAAACACACCCTGTGGCCGTTTTAAGTTGGGAGATTAAGTCCCCTTGAATCCTGAGGGTCCCTGGGGTCCAACTAGACAACTAGGTACCTCCAGTAAGTGCCACAGAGCTGCGTTGCAGAGAGATGTAAAAAGGGGCAAGGCCTAGACCACCTCTCTGCAACGCAGCGCAGTGGCGCATACTGGAAGCACCTGGTGGGCTAGTTGGCCCCCAGGGTCCCTCAGGATTGAAGGGGAATTATTTCCCCAACTTAAAACACGCCACAGGGCTTGTTTGCACACGTTAACTCAGGCCGCGTCCCCTCCCTTCACCACTGTGTAAACACGCCCTGTGGCCGTTTTTAGTTGGGAGATTAAGTTAATTTTAATCCTGAGGGTCCCTAGGGTCCAACTAGCCCACTAGGTACCTCCAGTAAGCGCCACAGAGCTGCGTTGCAGAGAGGTGTAAAAAGTGGCACGGCCTGGACCACCTCTCTTCAACGCAGCTCAGTGGCGCTTATTGGAAGCACCTGGTGGGCTAGTTAGCCCCCAGGGGCCCTCAGGATTGAAGAGGAATTATTTCCCCAACTTAAAACGCGCCATAGGGCGTCTTTGCACATGTCACCTCAGGCCCCGTCCCCTCCCTTCCCCACTGTGTAAACACACCCTGTGGACGTTTTTTGAGTTGGGAAATTAAGTCCCCTTGAACCCTGAGGATCCCTAGGGGCAAAATAGCCCACTAGGTACGTCCAGTGAGCGTCATTGCAGAGAGGTGTAAAAACGGGCACGGCCTGCACCACCTCTCTGCAACGCAGAGCAGTGGCGCTTACTGGAAGCACCTGGTGGGCTACTTGGCCCCCAGGATCCCTCAGGATTGAAAGGGAATTATTTCCCCAACTTAAAACGCGCCACAGGGCGTGTTTGCACATGTCACTTCAGGCCCCGTCCCCTCCCTTCACCACTGTGTAAACGCACCCTGTGGCCGTTCTAAGTTGAGAGATTAAGTCCCCTTGAATCCTAAGGGTCCCTAGGGTCAGACTAGCCCACTAGGTACCTCCAGTAAGCGCCACAGAGCTGCGTTGCATAGAGGTGTAAAAAGGGGCGTGGCCTCAGAACACCTGTCTGCAACACAGCTCCCTGGCGCATACTGGAGATACCTGTTGGGCTAGTTGGCCCTCAGGGACCCTCAGTATTGAAGGGGAATTAATTCCCCAACTTACAACTGGCCAGGGGGCGCGTTTGCAGAGTGCTGCAAGGAGGGGGCGTGGCCTCCAGCGCGATGCCGGTCTTTTATTTATTTTATTTTTTTAAGAAGGAGGGCTGTGTGCCCCCCCCTTCTTTTTCTAATTTATTGGCCCAGGGGACCCTATCCCCCAGGGCCTGCCCTGCACCCTAATTTTTTGTTGTTGAAAAAAATACATTTGAAAGGGGGCCGCGTGGCCCCCCCTCCCAAGGCATTAATCGGGCCCCTGGGTCATGGCCTTTATTTTTTTAATTCTTTAGGAGGGGGGCTGCGTTGCCTTTGTTTTTTGTTATTTTAAAAATATATATATTTATAGAAACACCTAGGACATGCTGGACAAACCGTATGTACCTTTCACCATGACGATTTGCGTGATATTCATTAAAATGCATACAATGAATCCACGTGGAATGTATTTACACCGCTAGTAAAGCTCTGACGTGTGTGACGCCCTACCATGCCTAATCCCGGGGCCCCCGCCGGTGGGTACTCTCCAAGTAGACACCCTTGTTGTTTATTTATACAAACATGTAGCTATTGACGGGCACATTTAAACACACACACACCAAGCCATTCAAAGGGGATTCGACAAAAATTACACAACACTGCCCTGTACATATTACACTCCAAGGCGCATATCGCATAGCACGCGCTGGTGCATGTGCTAACTCGCGCTCTCCAATGAATCTGTCATTGCGCACAATGTATTGCATATTATATTTCACGCCCCGGATCATCTTATATCACACTTTTTGGTGCATAGTTTATACCATATACTATATCTAGTTTTCATTTTCAATCGTGCTCTCAGGACTATGTTCTATATAACACTGCGTCCACCTACCCTTTTCACAGGCATTACATTTTGCGATGGGGTGGAGGATCAGGAGGTGTTTCTGCCAGTCCCAAACGTCCTCTTCTTCCTGAATAAAAGTGAGATTATGCTGCATACTTGTTCATATTTTAAGTAGTTCACACAGACACACATTTTAAAAACAACAAAGTTCCTAATACCCACCTTCTCTGAACAGTTAGCTTGCTGCCCCATCCACCTCCTCCCTAGCCTCTGTTGTCTGAATCCATGGACTAGCCTCCTCCCTCCTGCCATGCATGGTCTGATGTGCTGCCACTGACCTCCATTTAGCATGATGTATCAGTCCACTCCTCCTGCCCTCCATTGCCCAATTTTATGGCCCATCATTGACCTCCTGCTTAGCTTCTGTGCTTAGCTTGCTGCCCCTATTCTCCTTCCCCCTGCCCTCCGATGTCTTTGTGCATGCCCCTGCTCCATCCTTTTTGCCCACCATGTTCCATGGACCTGCCACTCCCATCTACTCTGAGTGTTCTGTTGAGCTGCCACTCCCCTCCCACCTGCCTAGCTTTGTCAGATGACTGTAACCTGTCCCTGTCACCTCCACCCTGCCTGTCCACATGCCATGCCCCTATCCCCTTCCTCCTGTCCTCCATGGTCCATTTTACTGCCACACCCTTCTGCCCTCCCTGGTCTGTTGTGCTGCAACTGCTCCTCCTGCCTGCTCCGCACGGTCTGTTGTGAGGCCCCTTTCCCTGAACTCTCTTGTCTGTGCCCAGGTCCTGACCCTCCCTTCTATCCTCCATGGTCCTTTGTGCATGCCCCTGCACACTCCTTCTTGCCCATCATAGCCATTGTGCTGCCACTAACCCTCCCGCTTGCCATGTATGGTCTTCTGTGCTGCCATGGCCCCTCCCACCTTCCCTTTGTGGTCAGCTAGCTGCCCCTGACCCCCTCCCACCTTCCCTCCATGGTATGTGTGTATGCCATCATAGTCTCATTGTTGCTCTCCATGGTGTGTCTTGTTTCTAGTGCCCATCCTGCCTGACCTCCATGGTCATCTTGCTGCTCCTGCCCTGCCCCCTTGCCCCCAGCCCTCTGTTTCCATGTGCAGACCCCTATTCCCTCCCTCCTGGCTTGTATGTTCCATTGTAATGCCCCTGATCCGTCCCTCCTGCCCTTTATGGTCTGTTATGCTGCAGCTTTCTCTCCTGTCTGTCCATTATGGTCAGCTAGCTACCATTGCCTCTTTACCCTCTGTTCTCTGTTGTCCATGTGCATGGTCCTGTCCCCTCCCTATTGCTTTCTATGGATTGTTGTGCTGCACTCCCGTCCCGCATGCTCTGTGTGGTGTATTGTGCTGCTGCAATCCCTGATGCCTGCCCTGTAGGGTCAGTTTGGTGCACCTCTCCATGTCCCTCCTGTCCTCTGTTATCCGAGTCCATGTCCCTACCCCAATTCCTCCTGCCTACCATGATCCAATGTACCATACTTGCAAACATTTTGAACTTGGTAAGAGGGAGATTTTGAAAAAAAACTGGGGTATTGATTTTCCCCTTTGAGTTACATTGAAAAAGAGGAGATTGTAGACAGGAGACAGATCAAATAAAGTCCATTTGAGCTTAAAAACATTGGACGTTTCCTGGCTGTAACGGGTCTGTTGGCATGTATGGTTGTACTACCACTGCCTCTTCCTTCTGCCCACAATGGTCTATTATATTGCCACAGCCTCTTGCCAGTCCTGTATTGTTGGTTTGTTGCCCCTGCCCCCCTTTCCACTGCCCTCCATAGTCTGTTGTGCTGCCACTGCCATTCCTGCCTGCCCAGTGTGGTAAAATTGTTGCCTCTGCACTCTCCTACCTGCCTTCAATTTTCAGAGTCCGTGCCCCTGGCCTCTGCCTCTCAACAGTATCCCAATGAACAACTAGATTGCTAACATTCAATATTTATTACAAAAGTGTGGAACGCCTGACGTCATCTTGATGTAATCAAAACTGTAATACCTAGAGTATTTCCTTTAGAAATTACATATATGAGAGGGTCTTATTTGCATTAAAATTATGGTTAGTGCTCTAAAAAACTAAAATGAGGACATATTTTCAGAGTTTTCAAATAGCGACAAAGAACTTTTAAATTATTTGTAATCTTTATGTTTTTTTATCCAGCTGACCACTTGATTAAATGTTGCACCTAGGGGAGATGATGTGGTGTTACTTCCAGAAGTGCAGACTTTGCAACTGGGGAACCAGGTTGGAGTTTCTGTTTCAGTTCAACATTCTGTGATTCTGGTCAAATCACTTAATCTCCCCATGTCTACAACCAAAATGAATTTGATCTTGTGTGATGTAACCAATGCTCATGTAAAGCACTCCAAAACCTGACACGTCTGTACTATATAAAAGTGCAAATACACAAAAAATAAGTGTTTTGCACACTTCTGTCATTGGGCTACATGTGGGCTACATCTGGGTGATATTTGTCCTGCATTTGGGCTCTTTTGTCTCTGGTGGCCATCTTGGGAGATTTATTTACTATGAAGTTTCCTAATTTCCTCATTTACTGCAGTCTCCTCAATAGGAAATGCTGTCAGTTTTTTACTGTGATTCCATCAAGAAGGTATTCAGATATGTCACACATTTGCCATACATTTTGAATGTTAGCACTCTAGTTGCTCATTAGATCACTGTAGTAAAGCTACTGCTCACCATGGAAGTCTGCTGCTAGTATTAAAACTGCATGTTTCAGTCTGCATATCAGAATTTTTTAATGAAATAGAAGAGGATTTGAGAAGTCACTCAAAATGTGCCCTAATTTTTCTTTCTTCAGCACTAATCATATTTTCTATGGCAAAATGAACCCCCTCATTGTGTTCCTTTTTAAATTAAATGTTTTAAGTGTTACCAGTTTATTCCAATCAAGATGGCTTCAGGTCTGCCATACTTTGTCATAAGTAAGACAGTAAGCGCTCTAGTTGTTCTTAAGAACACTCTGGGACATTCTGTCATTGGGCTATACTTGGGCTACATCTGGGTGATATTTGGGCTACATTTGGGCTCTTTTGTCTCTGGTGGCCATCTTGGGAGATTTATTTGTTATGAAGTTTCCTAATTTCCTCATTTACTGCAGTCTCCTCCGTGGGAATACTTTCAGTTTTTTATTTTGGTTCCATCAAGAAGGCATTCAGATGTGTCACACATTTGCCATAAATTCTGAATGTTAGCACTCTAGTTGCTCATTAGATCACTGTAGTAAAACTACTGCTCACCAGGGAAGTCTGCTGCTGGTATTCAAAGTGCATGTTTCAGTCTGCATGTCAGAATTTGTTTATGAAATAGAAGAGGGTTTGAGAAGTCAAAATGTGTCAAAATGTGCCCTAATTTTTCTTTCTGCAGAACTAATCATAATTTCTATGGCAAAATGAACCCCCTCATTTTGTTCCTTTGTAAATTAAATGTTTTAAGCGTTACCACTAGGCCTGGGCTAAAATTCTGTTCTGCTTGCGGAAATTGCGATAATTTGACATTTTCCGCGGAGAGCGCGAAAATGTCAAAATTTACGCAATCCGCATTTTACCAGAAATGTTTTGCTTGCTCGCGCTGTAAAAAACTACATTCTCGCGTGCGCGCAATCGCCTTACCTGAATCCCCGCGTTCGCGACAAGTTTTCCCGGTCTGGTTGCGTTCTCCATGACAAGTTGGATTGTTGGTAGCCATTTGCGCTGTCTCGCGACAGTTCGCGCCCGCAGTAACGTCATTCGTCGCGCGATCACGTCTTTCTTCTCGCGATCATGCACCGCGAGACAAGTGAAAACAAGATGGCCGCGCAGGACGATCTGAGGACGCCTACGTGTGGCCGAAGGACTTAGATGTTTTGAACGCTGATGATACGGCTTTGACAATCTTGACTACGGAGGGAGGAGTAGAAGTAGATACACGCATTTGGGTGTAGGCTCACTTCCTGACAGCAGGACGATCTGAGGATGCTTACGTGTGACTGAAGGACTTAGATGTTTTGAGCGCTGGGACACCGTAAAGAATTGCAACAGCGTGTATTTGTACGGTTGAGACTCTGCCTATATCTGGTTATGGATGTAAATAATATACTTTGGTGATCTTTAAACAAACTTTCTTTTAAAGATACATGGAGTACTACGGAATCATTGTTGGATGTCTCCTAGCCGCATACTACATTTAGCGGGATTTAGAGTCTAACCACTATCGGACATCTACAGATAAACAGACAAATAAGAGGAAGAATTTCCACTGTGATTACGTCTTACAGTACAAACAGCAGGCTTTGTAGGGTGATATTGTCCCCCTAAATAATACCCCAGGTTTTGAGAACTTGCGCTAAGAGAAGTAGCTGGTCCTGAAGAAGGTGGTTTCCACGTTTGCTTATACCACCGAAACGCGTTGACCAAATCTTCTTGTAGATCCTACAAACATTTTTTTGTAGCAGCTCCTTTTTTTGGGGGCTATTAGGACTACCTTACCACTCATTATGTGTTAAGTGGTAAAGCTACTGAGATATATGTGTACGGAATGTCTGATATGTGTCTGTATGAATGAAGAGTTTGTATGTGCAGGGTTCTTTCTCCCTGGGTTTTGTTTTCCTTTTTTTTTGTCATGAATCAAAAGAATATCTTTGTCTTATCGAATTGACATGAACAATGTGTAAAGTATAAGTGAAAACGTTCATTTATGAAAAATTGATTTATCTGTTCAAAATTGATTATATTTTTATACAGAAAAAATGAAAATATAAAAATACGAAAAATAAAAAAAATATTAAGAATACATTTTTGTGCTTTGTGTGCTGGTTTATATATAAATAACTGTTGTTTAGGTCAAGAGGGAGTATTATTAGGTAGATTGGCTTCATTTTCCCCTTTTCTCCCTGACCTATTGGAAAATTATCTCGTATAAAGGGGGTCCCAGTATTTTCTGCATCGCGCCCGCAAGCAACCACATGGGTAAGTTGGCGAGCCGCGACCACGCAGAAAATACCGCGAACGGCGGGAAAAAACTTCCGCATCTTTGTGATATTTCCGCGTGTTTGCGGAGATTTTTAACATTTTCACGATAATTTGCGAAAGTGAATTTCGCAAATTCCGCCCACCCCTAGTTACCACTTTCTTCCAATCAAGATGGCTTCAGGTGTGCCATACTTTTGTTATAAGTAAGACTGTTAGCACTCTAGTTGTTCGTTAGAACACTCTGGGACATTTTGTCATTGGGCTATACTTGGGCTACATCTGGGTGATATTTGGGCTACATTTGGGCTCTTTTGTCTCTGGTGGCCATCTTGGGAGATTTATTTGTTATGATGTTTCCTAATTTCCTCATTTACTACAGTCTCCTCAGTAGGAAATACTTTCAGTTTTTTACTTTGATTCCATCAAGAAGGCAATCAGATGTGTCACACATTTGCCATAAATTCAGAATGTTAGCACTCTAGTTGCTTATTAGATCACTGTAGTAAAGCTACTGCTCAAGTCTGCTGCTGGTATTGAAAGTGCATGTTTCAGTCTGCATGTCAGAATTTTTTAATGAAATAGAAGAGGATTTGAGAAGTCACTCAAAATGTGCCCTAATTTTTCTTTCTGCAGCACTAATCATACTTTCTATGGCAATATGAACCCCCTCATTTTGTTCCTTTTTAAATTAAATGATTTAAGAGTTACCACTTTATTTCAACCAAGATCGCTTCAGGTGTGCCCTACGTTTGTCATAAGTAGGACTGTTGGCGCTCTTGTTTTTCTTTAGAACACTCCGGTAAACTGCAGTAGAACACAAAGGAAACAACTCACAGTCTCTGCCCTTGTTGGATGTACATGTTTTACTGAGAATGTCAGACTTCATTCTCACATGACTGAGAAAAATAATGTGAATTTACAGAAAATATGCTCTCAGTTGCTCTCAGTTTAGCTTATAGATCACCTTCCAAACCTCTGTGGGAAAAGCATGAGAAAATAGTTTTTTCTCAAACATGATTCATGATATCACAGCAGAAGGCTTTTTCACATGGTAAAATCACCTTAGAACACACCACAATTCCTAAAATGAGTATGGTACCATCAACAAATGATTTATAATGTAACTAAAGTCTTAAAACCTTCTATTAAGTGCAATGCTTTTTAATGAGGTGCTATCATGTATATTGGTCCCAAGATGGCTGCCAACACTTCTTGGATGAAGTGCTGACAGCCAATCAGATCTCACGATGAGAAGTGTGGTTAGGCTCCGCCCAGATATATATGTGATTTTACTTTTGATTTTCTCAGGAACTACTGAACGGATTTACACCATTTAAGCAAAAGGCACGAGTCTGAACTGAGGACTACCTCTTTGGTGTAATTCCGTTCAGCACTTCGGGCTGTAGCTGCGTCAACAGGTCCTATGGGAAAATGCATGGGGAAAACGCATTTTGGGACCCCCCTTTTTTCTCGCCCCCGCTCGACGAATCACCTTGAAATTTTCAGGACAGGAGCGGACCGGAGCTGGCCAAAAGTTTGGAAACTTTTGCGAAGATTCATCAATCTACGCCAACGTTATTCCAAATAGAATGTTACAGATTTCCTATGGAAAATAGGTCCTAACTATAACTACCTACTGGCGACTGCCAGTAGGTAATATATATATATATATATATATATATATATATATGAGACAAAACTTCTCTCAGGCTTCACCCCGAGTATATTTTCACTGAAAAACCCATAGGTTTCAGGGACGTTATAGTTAGTTATAGTTAGTTGGATATTTCTCTCGTACAAAACCATAGAAATTCCCCCGAAATTCCCCCGTTATAGTTAGTTCACCTCACTAACTATAACTCGCGCCCCCGCAATGCACTGCTGATGACGTCACATATTACATCATTCATGACATGGTCAGTGACATCACTGATGACATCACTGATGATATCTCAAATGACATCACTAAAATACCATCGACACACCAATACCAGTCATTTGTCGAAGTATGTGGACCATTTCCTACATGAATTTGTGGAAGAGCTTCCTTCATCTGTTAAAGATACTGGTCACTTCTTGTCGAAATTGCATACCATCGAGTGGGAAGAAGATTATGTACTTATTGTAATGGGTATTTGTAGCCTTTACACTAGCATCCATCATGTGGATGGACTAAAAGCAGTAAAATACTTTTTGGAAAAACGTAACATCAATTTCCGCCAACATAATGAAATGATTCTAAGGATGATCGAACTATGTTTAATGAACAATTATTTTATGTTCAACAGGGAAGTCTTTCAGCAGCTTCGGGGTGTGGCGATGGGGGCATATTTCTCCCCCAGCTACGTGTGCTTGCACATGGGGTGGTGAGAGGAGCATGTCCTCAAAGTCACCCACGGAGAGCTATTTGACTCCCATGTGGTGGAATTTCGGCGATTTATAGATGATGTGTGCATGGTCTGGAAGGGAACAATTGAATCAGCTAATGAATTTGTGAAAACAATCAATAATAATGAGTTAAATCTACCGTTCACTGCTGATATCAGTAAAAAATGTGTCCAATTTCTTGATGTAGAAATATATGTAAAGAACAACATGCTACAGAGCAGGCTCCACAGGAAGACAACCGCTGGAAATGCAATACTACTTGCAAGCAGTTACCACCCAGGTCATTTGATCAAAAGTATCCCGTATGGGGAATTTTTAAGAATGAGGAGAATTTGCAGCTCAGAAAAAGACCTTGTTGATTGCCAAACTCAGGCACAGAACAGATTTATTGCCCGTGGATATGACCTCAAAGAGTTAGAAGCGGCAAAATTGTGGGCAAATAGCCATACTAGAGAGCAATTTTAGGCACCACCACCAAGGAAAGCAATAGAGAGGCAGGCAGGGGGAGTAATGACCCCCCTGTGTTCAATGATCTGGTAAGATTAATAACTACATTTAGTTGTCAGGAGAAAAAATTCAGGGACATTATTAACAAGCATTGGCCTATACTTAAAACAGATACAATCCTATCTCAGCTCTTACCTGATCACCCTCTCATCACGTTCAGACGGGCACCCTCTATGAGGAATGCCCTGGTTAAATCTAGCCCGGAGGTTGGGGCCTCTAGCAATTGGCTATCTAAAAGAACAGGCTTTCATAAGTGCATTTCATGCCGGGCGTGTACGTTTGGCATCAACAAAACTGAATATTGGAGTGCTTTTGACCCAATTCCAGTCAAAATTAAAGGGTTGTTCCCTTGTCGTACGGATTTTGCGGTATACATACTTCAATGCACTTGCAATTTAAAATACATTGGCAGCACCAAACTGCAGGTATTCAACCGTATACTGCAGCATCTACGCGCCATAGTGAACTCAGATCAAAGCTATCCTGTAGCTCGGCATTTCAAACTAGTACAAGAAAATAATCTAAATGAGTTGAGCTATTTTGTGATTGATTCCGCACCCAAAGATCTTAGAGGTGGAAACAGAGAGAGGAGATTAAGACAATTAGAATCCAAATATATTGTATTACTGGATACTAGGATTCCTAAGGATCTTAACACAGGGGAGGACCTCCACAATTTTCTGTAATTTGTGTAGGGTTCAGTACCACTCGTTTCTACCTTCTTACACTCTGTAGTCTACTATTTGGGTATGGTTTGCTGAGAGACAGTTCTTTTAGGCCTGTTAGGGACTGGTTTGGGTCTCGTTTTCACTTGGATTTTAACCTTTGGTTTGGTCTAGGTGATGGCGGGAACTTTTACTAGTTTTTAAGCTGTCTTTTATCAACCTTATTCATTTCTGTTGTGTATTTGGTGCTTGTAACTTGGACATGTGCAATAATACAGTGTGTTTTCTCCCATAATATCAATTCAATGAATCTCCATGATCCAGATGGATCACTGGGGTTAATTCACTTGTTAGACTCTCTTGGAGGATGTTGCACAATGGATTTATCCTAATATTGATTATGAAAACTTCGTATCAGTTTGTTGGAAATTTGCACTTGCACTTTATTGTAAGAAAAATCAACTGCTGTGCCACATGCCTTCCATTTGTTTTTAATTATTTATCTTGTGAATGATATGATAGTAATATCTGCCACATAAAGATAATATTGCACTGTTTATTTATAATCATTTTTTGCACATGCACTTTATCTAGTCATTTTGGTTTACACGCTGACTTGGGCTTTTTGTGCGCCATGGTTCCCTTATAGGTCAAGAGGCAGAGTTTTAACCACTTGGTTTTATATCATTCAGCACGCATGGTTTTTATGATACTTTTACCGTATGTGACCTGTTTTTATTATTGTATTTATACTGTCAGTTTTAAATACATTATTTGCAAATAAGGGAACCCAGTTCTATCAGATAACATTGAAGTATGTTTTCTAGCTCTATTACTAGCCCTTATAGACGTAACCTTAATGTGAAGGGAAGCACTATAAAATGTCTATTCTGGTTCCGGTGTGTCATGTGATCAAGGCCGTGGCAACACGGCCGAAACTCGTCATGCTGAGATGGCATTAAAGCACTCTATTTGATTCAGCGCTTTGGCTGTCCGTACCTGTTTTTTGCATTACCAGAAAGAAGAGGTAATTCAGGATTTCGTGTCTGTATATATATATATATATATATATATATATATATATATTCACTGAAAAACCCATTGGTTTCAGGGACGTTATAGTTAGTTGGACATTTCTCTCATACAAAACCATAGAAGTTCTGCCGTCATAGTTAGTTCGCCTAACTATAACTTGCGCCCCCGCAATGCACTGCTGATGACATCACATATTGCATCATTCATGACATGGTCAGTGACATCACTGATGACATCACTAATGATATCTCAAATGACATCACTAAAATACCATCAACACACCAATACCAGTTACTGCATACGCACTCACTGATTTCTAGGTCTACACACACATCCACTCATTCACCCATACAATCACTCATACATGCAGTCACTCATCAATACAACACTATCATGAGCAATCATACACCTATACAGACACTCACACACCACCACTCATCCAGAGTTACTCACACGGCTAGTCAGTCATACAAAGAATTAATCACACTTCCATTTACTTACCTATACAGTTATACACACACCACATCACTTATTCAAACAGAAACAAATGCATACTTACTCTCTTATACAATCACTGATACAAGTACACACTCATCCATACAGCCATTCTCACAATCACTGACTCTCACGTATAGTCATTTATATACTTCAACTGTCACCTATACTGATTTTTACATATGTAGTTACTTGGACATGTACTATTGAGATATCTATTCACTCACCAACACAACCATAGACACACTCACCCACCCATACAGCTGTTCTAACATGCACTATTGAACCCATACACACAGTGAATCAACCACTCAAACATCTATGCACAGAGTCACACACCTCCCACCCACCCACACGCACACCCAGGCACCCATACAAATACTTAGGCAACCAATTGATAACCCATATAGACACTCATGTAGCTACTGACCAACCCATGCAGCAGCGTATACAACAACAGACAGACTGATACAGACATTCACACAGTTAAGTCATCCACTTAAACAGTCAGTCACATACCTACTAAATCCTCCATTCAGACACTTATACACCCACTCATTCTTCAATACAGCTTGGCATATAAATAATACATATTTAAACTTTAAAGAAAAACACAGTCAATGGATGATGTCATCAGTGATGTCATTTGAGATGTCATCAGTGATGTCATCAGTGATGTCACTGACCATGTCATGAATGATGTAAGATGTGATGTCATCAGCAGTGCATTGCGGGGGCTCGAGTTATAATTAGGTGAACTAACTATAACGGGGGAATTTCTATGGTTTTGTACGAGAGAAATGTCCAACTAACTATAACATCCCCGAAACCTATGTTTTTTTTCAGAGAATTTCTAAGGTTTTTTAAATGCTAATTTCTAACTATAACGTGCCTGAAACCTATGGTTTTTTTCAGTGAATTTCAAAGGTTTTTTAAATGCTAATTTCGAATTATAATGTTCATTAAACTTATGGTTTTTTCAGTTGTTTTGAATTTTTTTTTAGTGATATTTTGTAACTTTAATATCCTAAAAATAGTGTTTGTAATTTTTTTTGTTTGTTATTAAAATAATATAATGATTTCTGTTTTTTTAAATATTAATATAAATATATTTTTGGGGGGGAGAAAAAAGTGGAGTCGTGCACCCATCGTGTACCTATCTCGGCGGGTGTGCGGATTCAAACCGCCATATTGGTAAAATCGTAAAGGATGCGCGTTTCAGCCAGCTCACTCCGCTTACAGGAAGGGAACTACAATGCTACATGTCCCAGGTCTTCCCTGTAGTGATCTGCTGATCACATGTCTAGTTGTCAGCATGACACAGCCACTCCCTCACGGCTGGTTTACACCCACCCACACAAAACCCATGCAGCACAGGCATCACAGGACATGTGACCCTGCCAATAAAAAGGGCTGGGTGCACGCGCTCGACGCCATTTCCACTCTCTATCTGAGTGTATCCGTGTGCTTATTGTGTTGGTGGCAGCCGAGGCACTTTGGCGGACACGGGCCTCCAGCAACGTGGTGATGACTTGAGGTGCACAGATTTGGTGGCAGCAGAAGCACTTTGCCGGACACTGGCCTCCTGCCACAGGGCGATGACTTGAGGTGCACAGAGTTAGTGGCAGCCAAGGCATTTTGGCTGACACGGGCCTCCAGCCACGTGGCGATGACTTGAGCTGCACTGACTTAGTGCCACCAGAGCTGAGCGGGTGTGCAGCCTGCGATGATGCTTGGGCCTCGATACAGCATCCTGGCAATCAAGAGCCGATTTGAATTGTGAGCTCGGCTGGACCGCGTGTACGCTAAAGGCAGCTGGCTGTACAGACATGGCTCCTTGGCACGGTGCAGCAGGATGAGCTGGGGGCTTGTGCAACAGAATCCAGCGATGGCTGAGGAGGTTGCTCTGGCACATGGTGGGCCCTCTTGGAGACACGCCGATGACGGCAGGTGAGCATTGAGGCCTGGGGACCAGGTCTGGGATGCTTGCAAAAGATCAAGGAATCATGCACACTGCCTGAGAAGTTTGCGATGACATTAGTGTACAGGCCCCGGTGATCCAGTTTTGATTGCACATTGTTGGAGTGTGTGTGGTTTCTGTTGTGGTGATTGTGTGCAGTGTCGGCAGGGGGCACAAGTAGTACAGTACAGGACTTGTGCAGGAAGCCTGCTATGGCGTGGTTCCCTTGCTTGGTTTCCAGCTGTACCTGCACAGTGTGGGTGAAGTGAACATACAGTTGTATCAAGCTGAAACGAACCGTGATCCTTACAGGTGTGAGAAATCCTGCATAATGAGAATGTAACAGACGTTTGTGTGGTTGTATTATTCCTTTTCTTTCCTATGAAGGTTAAGACCACATGAACTTCTGTTACAGTCATTTTGTGCAGGAATGATCATACCTGTAAGCATTCCGGTTTATTCAAGTGCAATACATTGTACCATATTACGTTTGTGACCATACTAACGCTTGACCATTGTCTTCATTAATCCAACAGATTTCTGAATATGGAGTTTTGGGACTTCCAGGACGATCTACTGCTATTTAGATCCACAAGTTGATGCTCCCCGTTGTCAATGTCACTCATTGTTTGATGTTTTGTGTTGTTAATTTATGTTTTTCTAATAAAGTACTGTTTTTCCACTACTGTTGACTCCTAGACTTTATGACCTGGCGCAACCCCATTTTAGTGACTACAATCTTGGATCTGGAGGACAGAGGCGTCAAGCAACGGCTGGAGTTGGGGTTGGTTGTGCAGGAATACTACGAATTGGGACGAGCGGGTTGTGCAGATACAGGGACCCTATGTTGCTTTTGTAGACATGCATCCAAGACGTGTGAGGAAGTTTAATAGGGCTGGCTGTGAGACTCCTCTGACTCTCGCAGTTGTTAGTTGGAAGGTACCAGAGGTCAACAAGTGCAGCACAGCCAGCAGCTTTGTCTGCATAAAGATGTTGATTGTCCGCTGTGTTGGTACCGTCAGCCTGTGGGCAATGTGGCAGTGTGCACCAACTTGAGAATAGGGCGATAATTCTTTCACCACTTTTGCTGCACTAAAGTGCCGATCACTTGGCAATAAATCCCAACTGTTGGGTTATAGGGTGACTCTAAAACGAGCCCTCGTGTTTATTAGGACTTGGTTGTAGCTACATGCAAATCTCAAGAAAAAAGATGACAAAAAAAGAAAAGTGGGCAGGGTACAAACACTTTGACCCCTTAGACCTGCTCAAGGGATCCCACATAAAGCCCCATGGCCAAAAAAATTACAATTTGTTTTTTTAGAAAGCGGCTGGGTGCATGAATCTGGACGAATAAAAAAAAAACTGGGGCGTATTCTCAAGGACTTATCGCTGAGTTATCGGCACTTTAGCGCAGCAAAAGAATTATCATCCCATTCTCAACCTGGTGAAAACTGCGATGTCGCCAGTTTTCCAGCGATAGCTTCCGCAAAACACATCGCCACCAATGAGAGTGACAACTAACGCTAATGATATACAGAATAGGCGTTCCCGTGCAAAAAACCCCACAAAAACACCACTTCCCGATACTTTCAACGACCAGCCAAATCTGCGATGCGATCCAAAAACAGGCGATAACAGCCGCGTTATGAGTAAGAGTTTAACATCTGCCTTTTACTGGTGCAAAGCAGGACGACTACCTACAGTATGAAAGGGAGCCCAGCCAAGAGCCACATCTGAAGACCAACACATGTCACAGAGGTACTGATCATGCCGCTCCGACACCCAAGAAGGTCACAACACCCACTGCCACCACCCCAGGACCTCCCCCACGGACCACCCCCCTACTACCACCAAGGCAGCACATAAGAGAACAGCAGACCTTCCCAAAATGGCATGGCCCCTTAGCTACACAATAGCTGAATTTTGGGAGACGTGGGAACCAAGTATGTGTGAAGGAGGCAAGTCACCCATCAATAACAATGGACACTATGCCAAGCGTAGCAGTGATGTGCTGGACAGACCTCACTATGCAGAGCACAGACCTCTCCATGTGTACATTTACTGCTGGTGCTTGTACTGTTGTGGACAGTGGACGCAACCATGTTACCTCAGGCAGTAGGGAAGATCTCAGTCATGTAGCCTTGTCCCCCCTCTGTAAGCGGAAGCAGATGTGGAGTGGGCTGGTCCAACGTACGCCACTCCAGCATACAAGCGTGAATAAATAGGCTGAGGCTCTGGGCGTGGTTCACTTCTGAGAAGGCCAACGCATCTGCCAGAGCGGCTGCCCTCACCCTGCCACGAGGCCGCCGCTGTGACGGCTGGACTCCTCAACACAGACCCCCTGCGAACCCAGCGGCAGAGCACCACAGAGTTATGTCTGTACAGACTGAAGAACCGGACTATTTAAGCCTGGCGGCGCAGGGTACGCCTTAAATCTTCTGAGTTCGCCTTCCAAATAACAGAGACACGGAACACTCTATCTGGCATAGGAACTTCAATTTATTAGCTGCAGCTAGGTACAGTTGTCCTAGAAGTACATCAGTGGTAGGTTCTTATGAGACTGCCCCTTCAATCCGTGGCTCACAGTCTTTTGTAGCGCTTGAATCCCCTAAAGCAACAACCCCCACAATGTGCAGTAAAAATACAAATCATCCACAAGAAAACATTCTTTGTACAAGATACAGGATAATGGGTAATAGAAATTCCTTCCCTAAGGTTGTGTTCTCTACCCAACCCTATAGGTCAGGTGGCATAGCCATTCCTTTGGTAAATTAATTTACGACAGGACGTGTTTGCGTGTTGAAGATGGTGATTCGTAAAACAACTGGAGAGGCCGAGAACGGTCACCAAGGGTCAATAGATGGTTATCTGGGGAATTAGTTGCTTCGAGCCGGTTCTCAGAATGGACTTAGCTCAGGGAAACAGGAAAGGTCGTGTAATATGTGCAACAGTATAGAACGTGAAAGAAACGCTATGAGCGGTGCAAGGGGCCTGAGTGAGGGCAACAGCATAATGGTGTTACAAGGGAAGATGGGGCCGTATTTGAATTTCCTCAGACCCTCCTTTTGCCATTACTCAGGCAAAGAAGCCAGAGGCTGTTGTTAATCTGAATCGACTTCAATAGCCATGAAATCTACAAGCTGTTGTTGCAGCATTACCTTTGTGTCCGCTGCTTTCTGTGCCACCGGATTTGGAACACACAGGGTGGCGCAGAGCCCGCATATAGCTGGACCACATTGTAGGCAAAGGCAACATGAGAAGAGAATAGCCAAAGTCGCTCCGACAAAGGTAAGAGTCTTCCATCCCCATGTAGACAGTAGTCCCCCAAACCATCCCATCAGAGACCAATTCCCTTCATACTGGTGAACAGACTCAGTGATCTTATGTAGCTTAGAGATGGCTTGGTATACCGTAGGGGCGTTGTCTGGAAGAAAAATGCAGCAGCTAGATCCGATCAATCTGCATACGCCCCCACGGTCAGCAAGGATGATATCTAATACCATCCTGTTCTTAAGTGTGACAAGGCGGTCAGCAGCGAGTTCTGCAGTGATGTCACTCAAAGCTCCAGCTGTTTAACTGACAGTGGCTTCTACAACTCAAATTAGTTGTCTTATGTCTCTACTATTGGCTATTGAGCCCCAGAATGGAAGGAGTCCTTTCAAGACATCCCCGACTTCTGAGGCTGGTATCATTGTCAGCAGGGCATTAATATCCGGGACAACAGGGAATTGAGGTCAATCACAAAACGATAGACAGGTGGCTGGGAAGGGTTGGTTTGTTTAAAAACAGGCAGAACAGGGCTATTGCATACATTTCCCCTAGTCTCTTCGACCACATCGTTTTGTACCAAATCATGAACTATAGTCAAAAGAGCTTTTTCGCCGTCACTGGAAATTTTAGACTGTGGAATGCGAGGAAATTTAGTATTAGGCTTGAGCGTTACAATGTAGGGAGGAATCCGCAGGAGGCCCACATCATTGGGGCTGGTGGCCCAGAGGGTGGCTGGAAGAGATTGTAATTCAGGGGGAAGCTGATCTTTAGACAAATACATCGGTGAGGTCAATTTCTTACCTAAGGTAAGACGTACACCAGAAGGGGAACAGTGTAATGTTGCATACAATCTCTTCAATAAATCCAAGCCCAACACATTTTCACCACAACCAGTTGTTAAAAGGAGCGGGGCCTCCAATTTGTAAGGACCTATTGAAATGGGCAAAGGTCATGAAACGGGGTTCTGAACTGGGGCGCCAGAAAAACCTACAGAAACATTTGTACAGCCAGACAAAGGTGCCCCAGGGAGTTTAGAGTGAATCATAGAGCTCTTTGTTGCACCAGTGTCTAATAGGAATGGCTCTGTAACACCTAGTGCTTCCACGTCAACATAAGGCCCACTTTGGTCCACTGGAACTGACACTACTCCCGTACTTTGTCCATGGCTGTCCTAGCTAGATTAGGAATTCTGGCTCTCATCCTCAGTATAGTAATCACTGTTGTAATAGTTGGTAGACTGAACATTCTGCTGATCAAAATAATTAGTGGAGTTTCCAGGGGGCATGGAACGTTGGTTATTAGGCGGCATACCTCGTCCTCTACCTCTTGGTGCTGACTGATAACCACCCTGGCCTCGTGACGCGGGAATACCGCTCATGCGCTGTAACAAAACCGGGCAATTATACTTTAAATGGCCTTCCTCTTTACAGTAAGCGCATTGATTTTGGCCCAGTGGGGGTCGGGGAATGAAAGGCCCAGACCTCTGCGACTGTCTCTGGAATTGTGGAGACGGCTGATATTCACGTTGGGCAGGGCGAGAAGGATAAGCCTGTTGCAAAATAACTTTTGTTTTCAACTCTTTGGTCTTTTTATCAAGTTTCTCTCTTTCCTCTTTATCCCTATTTTCATAATACTGGGCAGTAGCCAATATCTGGGCCGAAGAATTTTTCAATTTATTAGATATTTCCGGAACCAAATTTGACACAAATTTGTCTACAAACAATCGTTGGCCACCTTCCGTGCTCATATCCTGACCACTATGATCGATGAACGTCTCCTCGAAACGCGTGAAGAAATCAGAGACGTTTTCATCCGCTTTCTGCTTACAAGCTGCTAACTTATCCCAATTAACTCGCAGAGGGGGCATCATAGTTTTCAGTAAGGTAATGATCCTAGCTGGGAGTTCTGTAATTAGAGCCTCAGGTTTGGCACCACCCACTTGGAGTCTGTACGCGGCGAGTATGGCGGCCCAATCACCCCCCAGTTCCCCCACATGGTCCTCCTTCCGAATCCTAGCCCATAACGGTTGTGGGACCACATTACCCATTAGCATGTCTATATCGGCCAAATTCATAATACATGCATCGACAGTTTGGGACAACTCTTTGTAGTACCCAGCAGGATTTTTACGGGGGTCCGGTAACGACTGTTTAAGGGCCAATACCTCAGATCGTTTCCACGGAACGTGTACCCACACGCGTTGAAAGTGAGCAGGTATAATAGAATCAGCACCCTGAGCTGCAACCTCCTCTCTCCACACTGGGGGAACCTCTCGCATGGGATAGTGTTTTAATTTTCGCCTTACGGAGGAATCGCGTTTTGGCAAGGACCGGCAGGCAAGCATCTTTCTAAAAGTGACAAGCGTTCCTACCGCGTCCTCGACCTCCGCGCCCACAATCAGCCCTTTAACAAACTCGGCCTGTACATCGAGCAGGCCCTGAGGGGCTCGTCTCAATCCCATATCTCCCACTCTTGACTTAAAATGTTACACATAGTATCAAAAACATATCTCTGCGTCCGTGCCTCCCACTGCTGAAAGATGACCATAATATCTTGCACACTATACTGGGGGCCATTTGTGATCCACCTTCGGGCTTGAAGATCTAGCACTTCCTGTTCCTCCGGACCTGGTAGCTGACTACGGGTTTGTCTACGAGGAGGAACAGGGGTTATTTTAAATGTCCCAAAGAGAGGGGACAAAAGGCCAGAAACGGTATCGATCATTCGCCTCCGAGCGGAGGGAGAATTCGTCATTAGGACAGGAGACAGAATATTAGGCGGGGCAGAAGAGGAAGTAACATGTACGGAGGGAGCCGAAGGTAAGGGAGAGCTCGGCAATGCCGGAGGAAGCTGTGGTGGGGGTGCAGGAACCGGTTGGGGAGCGACAGGCGGGACAACAGGCGGAACAGGCGGGGCAGGTGCTAACAATAAAGGTGCATTCGCTTCGGGGACAGGCGGTAATCCAAAAGGTACATTAGCTCCCTGCGCATAGGGCAGGGGTAATCTCAACAGATGGGACATTAAAGGATCCTTCTCAGGGTCCACATTTTTCTCCGCAGGGGAAGTTGGCAACACTGGATAACATTTATCTACCGCCATACGATGTTGCCTATCTGAGACCTCAATCGCATGATCGGTTTCATTATTTTTAAACTGTTGCGCAGCTTGCAAAATAGACATATCCCTCCTATCCCTTTTAGCTTGTTTAATTTCTTTCGGTTTGACCTCCTTACGCCATAGGCGAAAAGAGTCAAATATAGCCGGCCGGGCTTTTCGTTTAAACAAAGTGTTCTCCAAATTATCTAAAATATTGAGCTCAAAACTGCCGTTCTGTGGCCATCGTAAAACACCATCTTTTCTAGTATAGCAAACCCATACCTCATTAAAAGCTATGGGGCCAATACCGTGTTTAGAATATACTTCATAAGTGGGAGTTCCGGCCGGAGGAATTGGACAAGAGTCCTCCAGTCGGGAAGCCCTATCGCGATTATAACAAAACCATTTTCCAAACTTACTGAAACTAGGCATCACTACCACAATAGTTTCTTTACAGACTTCAAGGGGTTAATTAGTCACTTTATAGTACAAAAACTGCACTCGCCCCTCGGTTTCGGCTTTTGCAAAAGTCGAGCAAAGACAAAACAAAGACAAAGGAGTGGCCACTATACTTAACTTAACCAGATGTTTCCGTATGCCAACAGAGGTCCGTCTGATGTCTCGCGATACAAATTACCAAAGGGAGCCAAAGGGTGGCCGCAGTCAGGGCAGCAGGTCTTTGCATCCGCTGGAAGGGAGAAGCCACACGGTAAAAAACCTTTGGTCCACTTACGACAAGCAGGGGTCGATCACGTGGTGCGCGTCCTCCGGAATTTCCTTGCGGGGCTCCTCATGATCCTCGGGCTGGACCCACGACCTCTGAAGCGGCCTCACAGAGGGCACCAAATTGAAGAACCGGGCTATTTAAGCCTGGCGGCGCAGGGTACGCCTGAAATCTTCTGAGTTCGCCTTCCAAATTACAGAGACACAGAACACTCTGTCTGGCATAGGAACTTCAATTTATTAGCTGCAGCTAGGTACAGTTGTCCTAGAAGTACATCAGTTGTAGGTTCTCAGGAGACTGCCACTTCAATCCGTGGCTCACAGTCTTTTGTAGCGCTTGAATCCCCTAAAGCAACAACCCCCACAATGTGCAGTTAAAATACAAATCATCCACAAGAAAACATTCTTTGTACAAGATACAGGATAATGGGTAATAGAAATTCCTTCCCTAAGGTCGTGTTCTCTACCCGACCCTATAGGTCAGGTGGCATAGCCATTCCTTGGGTAAACTAATTTACGACAGGACGTGTTTGCGTGTTGAAGATGGTGATTCGTAAAACAACTGGAGAGGCCGAGAACGGTCACCAAGGGTCAATAGATGGTTATCTGGGGAATTAGTTGTTTCGAGCCGGGTCTCAGAATGGACTTAGCTCAGGGAAACAGGAAAGGTCGTGTAATATGTGCAACAGTATAGAACGTGAAAGAAACGCTATGAGCGGTGCAAGGGGCCTGAGTGAGGGCAACAGCATAATGGTGTTACAAGGGAAGATGGGGCCGTATTTGAATTTCCTCAAGACTACTGCCTTTGATGTATACTGCGGACAGCAGGGCTCACATTTGAGATCGAGTCATGATTGGAGATGACGCAGTCCAGTAGGCAACAGACATTGCTCCCAGTGTGGCCCGCCCGGACCACGCATCATCGCAGGCTGCGCACACGCTGAGTGCTTCAGGTGCTACTAACTCAGTGCACTACAAGTCATCGCAACGTAGCCTTACTAAGGCAGAATTCATTAGGCAAAAGATATTGCTCCCGGTGCGGCCCGGCCGGACCATGCATCATCGCAGACTGCGCACACCCTGAACGCTTCTGGTGCCACTAACTGTGCAGCTCAACTCAAGGCCACGTGGCTGTGGACCCTTGCTGACCGCTGCCACCGGCCTACACTGCGGTCAGCAAGGCTCACAATTAAAATTCAGTCTTGATTCATTAATTGCACAGTCCAGTAGGCATCCAACTATTACGTCCCTGAAACCTACATATTTCGACAATGTATTCCATACATATTTCATCTTTTGTTCCACACGCCTACACTGCGGTCAGCAAGGCTCACAATTTGAATTGAGTCTTGATTTATTAATTGCAGAGAGAATTGTACTCTATATACTCAGAGTTTGTCAAGAGGAAGTGACAAAAAGCATTCCTCGATGTCTGTGCTGACTACTGCCTTCCATCTACACTGCGGCCAGCAGGGTTCACAATTCAGATCGAGTCGCGATTGCAGATGACGCAGTCCAGTAGGCAACAGACATTGCTCCCAGTGCGGCCCCTCAATATATTTATAGGATTGCCCCGGGAGCCTGGCCCACCCGGGGGCTCATTTAAAAAAAATGTTGTCCGGATTTGTGCACCCAGCGCGCATTCGGACGTTTAAAAAATATATATATTTTGGGCATGGCTGTCCTTGTGGGACCCCCTGAGCAGGGCTAGGGGGTTAGGGTGTTTCCACCCTGCCCCCTTTTCTTTTTTTTTAAACTTTATATGACTTTTTTCTTGTGACTCGGTTCTACCGAGTCACAAGATGGCTGCCAACACTTCCTTGTTTGGAGTGTTGGCAGTCAATCACAGTGAAGCTCGTGGTCATGGCAGTCAATCACAGTGAAGCTCGTGGTCGGAAGGGTGCGCGAACCCACCGCTGGCCCAGATATCAAAACTTTTATTTTTTGAATTTCTCAGCAACTACTGAATGGATTTACACCATTTTAAAAAGAAGTTGCTTCCTGAAGCAAGCACTACCTTTTTGCCAAATTTGGTGTAATTCCGTTCAGCAATTTGGGCTGTAGCCTTGGCGAAAGTTTCTTATGGGAAATTAATTTTTTGACTTTTATTTTTTGAATTTCTAAACAACTACTGAATCGATTTACACCATTAAAAAAAAGGTCGCTTTCTGATCCAAGATCTACCTTTTTGCCAAATTTGGAGTAATTCCGGTCAGCAGTTCGAGCTTTAGCCTGTAATAAAATTTCCTAAGGAAATTAACATGGAAAAAACACTTTTTGGGACCCCCTTTTTTTCTCAGCCCCCCGCTTGACGAATCACCCCCAAACTTTCAGGATAGGAGCTGACCTGGATAGACCTTTGTTTTGGGGAATTTCGCGAACATTCATCAAACGACGCCAAAGTTATTAGCAAATCAAAAAGTGCTTTTCCTATGGAAACAAGGTTCTAACTATAACTACCTACTGGCGACTGCAAACATGCAAAGCGTGCCAACATGTCATTAAGAAGACTACTTACAGTACACCATTCAGTGATCAAGAGAGGCAAATCAATAAGGCCCTCACTTGCAAATCTGACCACGTGGTGTATGTGCGGAAGTGCCCTTGTGCCTTAAGATATGTAGGTAGTATGATACTACAGGGGCACAAGAGGATACTCCAGCACATCAGGGCTATTAGAAACAAAGATTCAGCGTATCCTGTGGCACGACATTTTGGGGATTCACACAGATCCAACCCCAATGATCTTAAGTATTTTCTATTGGATGACGTCCCTCCCAGCAAAAGAGGAGGCGATAGGGAGAAAGCGTTGAGACAACTTGAAATACACTATATTATTGATCTCGATACCAAGGTCCCTGGAGGCCTTAATGTAACAGAGGAACTTTACACCTGCCCCCAAACGTGATAGGGCTATCGAGTTCTCACAACATAATATTTGCATAGCAATGAATTCAGGAGCTTATAACATCCTTCAATGAAATAGATTAAACTACAGATTGTATCCTGAAGACTATATTTGAACCATCAGGATTCAAGCAGCCACTAGCTTTCAAAAGTGAAGAATGGTTTTTTATACACTTTTACACAGTTTTAAAATGGGGTTTTAAATTGGGAACACAATAATTAGCAGTTTTTTGCACAGCATTTATTTTCACAAATCGGATGTCTGAGCAGTTGAATAATAAAAGTATACTACTCACATTGGTAGCATCATTAATTATGGAGTTGCACTTGAATTGGCCTGCCACAACATTACCTCCGAGCTTATGAAAACATATCTCGAAAAATTTGCTAGTACTGTATTATGCATCAGCACTTTAATTACATTGGGTTTTTTAAAGCATGTATACAGTATTAGTATTGTTGACATTTGTTACCACTTTTTTAAAAAAGCATGTTATGATCAAACTATTTATAGGTTTTAATAATGCTTATTACTGATATCATATTTATATTTATATATTTATGTATATATCAATTTAAATATTTATCAACAAAACAGAACATTGGGGTTATCAATGACATGGCTGGATCCTCGTAGTTGTTAATTTGCTTACAGTTCATGGAAGGGGTATTTAAACCTGAATGCCAAACAATCTGTACATGTCAAAGGTCAAAACTCTTTAAAAAATATTTCAGGACACATTACAAAGATATCTATATCTATATATGTATATATATATATGGTTATATATATATTTTATTTTTTTTATTTTTTTTCACGGAAAGAACAAAAGGTTACAGGGAAGTTGTAGTTATGGTCAGATTTCACTCATGCAAAACCAGTGAAATTAGGCAGTTATAATTACCTGAGCTAACTATAACTTATTCCCCCGTAATGCAGTGCTTATGACCTCACATATTGCATCACTCATGACATTGTCATTGACATCACTGAGGACATCTCAAATAACATTAATGATGACATCATCCACAGAACCTCTCCCACACCTACTCTCCCCATACAACCTCTTCTATGCCCACTTACACAACTGTGCAACCACTAACTTTCCCATTCATAGACCCTTACTATTACTCACACACCCACTCACTCACTCATCATACACCCACTCACACAACCAGTCGCTCACCCATACAGCGTCTCACACTCCCACTTATTTACCTGCCTGCAAAGTCACACACCCACTCACTCATCCAATAACCCTCTCAGCACAGCCACTCACTCACCCATAGAAACCTTCATACACTCACTCACACAACAACGTACATACCCATATACACAGATATACAACCACTCACACATTCCTATACTCACCCATACAGCCATTCACACAGACACTCACTGTCCAATACAGTCACTCACACACAAAGTCACTTAACAAAACACCTACTCAAACATCACTCATTTGCCCATACACGCACTTACACATCCAGTTACTTACTCATGTAGCCATTCAGACATCCACTCACACACCCATATGGTCACTACACACCCACTTACCCACTGATAGAGCCACTTACATCATCACTCACCCATTCATACTTGCACTGACGTACCCACTCACTCACCAATACAGCCAATCACACAGCATCTGATTCACCCACACAGATACTTACACAACCACTTATACATTCATACAGCCAATCACACACCCATATGCAGGATACATACAGTTACACAGCCACTCACATGATATATATTAAAAGTAGTATCACTCATTAGTAGTACACCTAGTATACTAAATTACGTTTTGTAGTACCTAAGTATATATGTCTAACAATCATAAACTCATGCAAAATGCTTAGAATCACCTGATGGTGTCATCAGTGATGTCGTCAGTGATGTCATTTGAGATGTCAACAGTGATGTCATCAGGGATGTTACTGACCATGTCAGGAGTAATGTAATATGTGAAGTCATAAGCAGTGCATTGTGGGGGGCATTAGTCATAGTTAGCTCAGGTAACTACAACTGCTGTATTTCACTGGTTTTGTATGAGTGAAATCTAACCCTAACAATAAAGTCCCTTTAATCTTTGTTTTTTTTTGGTGAATTTCTAAGGTTTTTTTAGTTCTATTTGCTCACTATAACGTCCCTATAACCTTTGGGTTTTTTCAGTGGGTTTCTATTTTTTATAACTACTAATCACATTTGTAGAGTGGTGGAGAAAGGGGGCTGAGCCTCAGACCAGCTCTCAGGAATCCCGCTGTGTAGGACTCACAAGAGGTACCAGGAGGGCTTCTTGGCCCCCAAGGTCCCTCAGGATTAAAGTGGACTTCATTCCCCAAACAGTAGTGAACTACAAGCCGTGTTTGCAGAGTGGTGGAGAAACACACTATGTCTGTTGACATTCAAAGACAGCACAATAAAACTGCAACATACTTATAAAGTAGGGTTTTTATACATGCCACAAATATTCTATTTGAAAACCTGAATAAAAAAAAAATCATGCATTAGTTAAAAGGAGTCTACCTAATGTATCATGAAAGAATGGATAAACCAGGATAGCATATAATTTTCTGTCTACGTAAATGTGCTTGTCAGACTTCCCAGCAAATCACCGTAAAAAGTATTCAGAAACATTGCAGGAACATTAATAAGATTTACACCAAACACTCAATGGTTGACCATTTTATGGGACAATATACCTATAAGTGACAATTCAGCTTTTAAGCAATAGAATGGATACCGAAACAATCACAGACCTATACCACACACCTATCTTTTTATGTGTGGAGACTATGCACTCGTACACATACTACTTGTAAATCTTTTTGTGAATAGCAAACAATTGAATATACAAAAGTGGAAGTTTACCTTTTTAAATCAGACCCTCTATGTAGAGACTATATGATAAACTCAGCATCTGACTACTAGATCACTAAGGATATTGTCATTATCCAGAAAATATTTTAAACAGTTACTGACTTACAATATATTAGTCTGCCCCCCCATTTTTGCAACCGTATTCCTCTCCACATGGACAGTACAACTATTCTTGAGCACATACTGCTTACAACTTGACATGACAACTACTGTCTTACTAAGTTGCAAACATATTTCACTGTTTTCCATGATTTTGGGTTTCTAGCACTACTTGAATTTTACAACAGGTATAGACAAGTACAGAATTGTTGATTTCGTTTTAATTTGCAGCCTTCAGAAAGCCCCCTTTACCACTTACCACAGGTGAAACACTTGTTGGTTATACACAGTACCTATGCACAAAGTGTAGAAAATAGTGTAAGATTAAATAAAAATTACATTATTCACTACATGAAACACGACTATGTTTCATTTAAATCAATACTGCTGCACACATTTTGGAAATTAGTAGCATGGAAAAAGGGTGTAACCTGACAACTACACTACCTCAACCAATTTACCCTACCGCTTTCGGCAACAAGAGTCATCAGATTTTCATTAGGAAGTTTTGTCAGCTGAATAGCTAACACCGTTTATTACCCTTGCCCCTTTTGTGAATGATGCCACGATAAGTTGTAGGTAAGCGTTTTCTTTAAAAAAAAAATGATTTTCCTCTCGAGACCACCACATTGTCACCCCCACCTGGTCAATTTTATATGTTTTGAGTTTAGCCTAGAGAGGATACGACCAGTACTTTTTCCTCTCCCTCTCTCTACCCTTGTGTATGACATAATTGAAAATTCTACCATTTCTGTAGGATACAGAGTAGAATCCAATGACTCCAGAAGTCAAACCTATGAGGTGTGAAATTTAGCCTTCTTTAGCATTTTGCCCAGAATTTGAAGGATTTTCAGCCACCACTGGACTCTAAATCAGGCACTTTGGGCATATTTTAAGGGTATACTTTAAGTCTGCTGATTGGTTTGTGATCACACCGGTGAAGCATTGGAAAGGCCCATCTTCTGCAAGTGGATTAGAGGACCATCCGGCCCGTGGATTGTCTGCCTTCTCACTGTTTCCAGTGATGAATTTAGCTGAGGCTCACTGTTGAGAACCTGGCTGTTTCCTCACCTCTAAATGAGACTGACAAGGCATGGATTTGGCAGACAAGGCATCTCCTGAATGTTGGTGAATGCCCCACATCTGCTCCACCCTAAATGACCACCTCAGTGTGTGATGTTGATGTCTTTTCTACGGTGACGTAATACCAGTGGCAGCCAGCACGGCTTGCGGGTGAGGGATTACAGAGGGTCACGGGGGGGGGGGGGCGTCGCAATTGCTGGAGTAAGCTTAACAAAAAAAATGAAACAAAGTGTACCTTTCCGCCGGGTCCCGCTTCTCTGCTCTCCTGCCTCCGACTTCAGGAACAGGAAGCAGGCAGCCAGACTCCGTCCCCTAAGCCAATCACAATGCTGCAATTCAGTGTTGTGATTGGTCTGAGCGCCGTCACATGGTGCTCAGCCAGGGGCTGGAAGGGTGGGTATGTTCTCCATGCAGGCAGTAATGCCATCCTGCATGGAGAACAGGGAAAGTGCGCATGACTGGTTTGGGCGGCCCAAGAGGGGTGGCCAAACAGTCATTGCGCACTTAGCAGTGGGCAAACCACTCCTCTCCTGCCCTGCTCTGAGAGCAGAGCAGCCCCGCCCACCAGCAAAGCAGCACAAACATAAAATGATAATAACTTTCAGTTTTTATTATTTTATGTTTTTGTTTCTCGCACTACTTGAAAGCAGCGAGGCTACGCTCCTCCGCCATAGTGTAGGAGCCACCACTGCATAATATACATTTTCTGCTGGGTAGTCAGGGTTATACATAGTGGCCACATTGACATGTGCTGGAAGGAAGTGTGGAAATTTAGTTCGTAACTGAACATTATCTGCGCCATCTTGCCTCTCCCCAGCGCCACGCGCAGCGAACGCACGGCCGCCATTTTAGGCACCCTGGTCTCTCTCCCTGCTCATTGCCGATCGCCAGCGTGTCCCTCTGGCGCTGCGAACATCCCCCGCACGCCTAACCACCCCCGCTCTCTCATACATAGGCCATGAACCCTCTCCTTCTGCGCGACCCTGCCATGAAACCACATCCGACGCCTGACCGACATCCCATACATGGTCATACATCTCTTTGATAACCCCCTTCCTCTGCGCCCAATTGTCCGAACCGATCCCAGGCCATCACCTAGCCCTGCGGATGCAGTTTATTTCCCCTACTGTAAGGGAAACACCCCACATCAAAGGGATTACAGCAGATCAAGGCCCCCACCCCCTGAGACCCGACCAGTCGCACACACCCCCGGGAATTGGCGGAATGTCCAGCTGTGTGATAGCCATCTCCTACTGTGTGAGGGGTGGGGACTTCCACTGTAGATATGTGTGGGAACGAGCTTGAAGTGGGGATTCTGAGGATGTTCTTTCATGTATCAAAGCGATCTCAAGAATGTGCCATGTATGATAAACCTGCAATAAAGTCATAAACCTGTGTATAAGAGGCCAGGCCTCAGAGATGCAGTTAGAGCACCTCGTGACGATACCTTGCTGTCTGACCTGATGTGTTCTCCTCCGGAGAGAATAAAACTTTGTTTCCTGCCTTCCAGTCTCCGGCGCCTGCCTCTCTGTTGATTTATCATCGAATGGTATAAGAGGCGATTACCGCCGGGCAAATCTTGAAAGGTTACCAACTACGACTGCCGCTACCTTTTAACAATTGGCGTCCCAAGCGTGGGGCCCATCAGCGACACGTGGATCCAGTGGGAGAGGTCCCGACGACAGAGTGAACGACTGCAACAATCGGGAGAGCTCCTGCCCGATAGACTCTCGTCTGGCAGCCGATCATCCGAACTTCACTGGTTCCGAGCAGACCTCTCTCGAGTGATCTACGGTCCTGACTGGGAACCATCAGGAGTGCCGCGGCAAATACGGAGAGTAGAGGACGATCGGGCGCTGGAGGCGGAAGACGAGAAACTGTCCATGCGGTCCGGGTAAGGTCGTGAAACACGACAAATTGCGAAACGATTGATTGATTGATTGGAAATACTAGTATTACTTATTGATTGTTCTCTTTGAGATATTCGCTGTCTACAAACGGGGAGGAGTAGAAATACTCTCTCTTCCTTTGCAGATAGTGAAGGGTAGGTAACGCAGACTTTTGTCCCCATTGTTACCCGTCGTGCCTATTTTCATCTCCCCACTGATTGATTGTCCGAACACTGGTTGTTCGATATTGGTTCTTTGGAGGTATTCTCTGCTTACAAATAACGTGGAATAGAGATATTCTATCTAGTCTTTGCAAGCAGTGAAAAGATAGGTAGTGCTGACTTTTGTCCCCGTTGTAACCCGTCATGCCTATCTTCTCCCCACTGATTAGTAGTTGGTTCTGCCCAGACCGCTTATTAGAGGTGAACCATCCGGCTCCACTGGAGGGCACTCCTAATAAGGACACGTTCACTAAATATGGACCAGTCGCTGTAGCTTATAGTAAACTATGGCGTAAATATACAAAGAAGGACTCCGAAAGTCAGTGGCCACTGGTGGGATCCTTTTTGACCCTACAAAACTGAAGAAACACTAGGAAATAGCCCTTTGTGGGATATATGACACTAGGGGAAGGAGCCAAGCTCACGGTCGAGGTAGCCACGAGGTAGCTCGGCTCCGTCGCTCTCACTGTCTAAACATGTCTGCCCTACTGCCCACCCCGCCCAGTAAACACGACGGAAGCCTGCTGATACCCACCATCGACGTCACCGAACTGGGCTAGATCGCGCACGATTGGGCCATGTCATTTTCCGGTTACGCAGTAACATCCTCGTGCTCGTTGCCAGATTGCAAATATGTACAAACACTCCGACAAAGTAGTATAGTTATAACATTTTAATAACTTATAGATATAACAACACGCCAACAGGGTAAACACATTAAAAAAAAAAAAAAAAACGTTTTTTTAAACAACTATTTACATGACAGTCCTCGCCCCTCCTTCTTCGAAATAGTAACATTGGCCTGTTTTGGGCGGTCCTTTTAGTTGGCTTTGGGCTATAAAAGACCTGCAAAATCCATCGGCCTGTGAGGCGGCATCAGTGGCGGACGATTGTGCGAATAGGCCGGAGGCTACACGCAGCGCCGAGGCCCTGGCAGCGCCAAGGTGGAGTCCACCACGTTGTACTGGTCTTCCCATTCTCTGCTTCGACCGGCAGCGAAGTGTGCCCTGGCAGGGGGGAAGCGACGCGGACGGGCCTCCCCCGCCTCCCCAGGTGGAGGCTCGCCAGCAGAGAAGGCACCCCTGCTGTTTCACTCGCCGGCCAGCTGAGTTGCACCCCTGTTGTTTCACTCGCCGGCCAGCTGAGTTGCACCCAGCCGTTTCGCTCGCCGTCCAGATGAGTAGGCGCCCCTGCACTCACCGGCCAGCTGCAGCAGAACAGCCATTCACATCTTGCCTGCCGGGCAACCACTCAGGCGGAAGTTCCTTTCTGCACCAAGATTGCCAATAGCGTTCAACGCAAGAAGTGGGCCCCCGCAGCCGAGTGATCGGGGGACCCACCCCGGTGGCTGTAACGAAGAGCTGCTGCTGCTGCTGCCTCTGGACTCTGGCAGTCGGTTCTTCAGATTCAGGCCTGGCCCACCGAAAGACGGCTCTGGACTCGGAAGCTTGTCTGCTCGGGCGTGGGCCCCACCCTTGAAAAACACCTTCTCAACTTTGCAGATTCTGCAGGAGTCATTGACATTCGACTCCCGTGGACTTCCGGTGGGGACAACCGCCGCTATTTGCTTGCTCGATCATTCCACATTAACTTGTCTTTGCCTCGGGCGGCAGCCATCTTGCCTCCTTTTGGTGCCCTGAGAGAGACTGATTCAAGGCGTCGGCAGCGAGACCCGCCTGCTGTCCCACCCTGAGAATGGATCATGGCATTGCTGCGAGACCGTGGTGACGCCATGCTGACGCAAACCTCTGTTTGAATTATCAGGAGACACTGTAGCCTAGCCGCTCGGATCAGTTCCGGTGGAACCTCAACATGACCCGGTAGGAACAAAAACTTTGCTTCCCCACCCCCGAATCACGATTCATGCTGTCTGTTCTTTCCGTTGGCTCTAACGAAAGTTCTCGAACTGCCGAAAGGGATTCTGGTCTGGCAGCTAGTTAGTGGAAGGACTTAGACTGTACGCTGGACCCGCCCGACCTCGCCCCAAAATGGCGCCGATGTAGGAAGGGCCTACAACTCCTTATGGCGTTTCAGTTATTTGACATTTATGTTAAAGGGATATGAATGCGATGTTTTCACACATGATGGGCGGAGGGACGGGGAAGGTACTGATCGGGCATACGGACGACCTTATTGATGCTGTCCTCCCCATTTTTATTATCATTTTTTTATTTTTTTCGTGTTAAGGTAGTGTTGCTCATGATACTCGGCGCCTCTCACACCGTGGCCGGCCTGTAATGGTTGTAGGCCCGTATTTGTATACTGACATTGTTTTAAATAAAGGGCTTCTTGAAGGAATTACGGAATCAGCGTCATGACAAAACATCTAGGTTGGTAGAGGTTTTTAATGACTGTTACTCCCAAGCAATAGAAAGCAGATAATGCAGACCCTTTTTCTTTTTGCCTGAATCTTTGGATTGATGAAATTTGTACCCATCACGCCTGTCTTTTTCAGAATTGTTAGAAAATGATTTACTATAGCTTAAGGTATCTGCCGAATGCAAGGCACGGCACCTTACCTTCTAATATGCGACCAATTAAGAAACAAATGCACGACAAGGGAACCCGATTTTAGGAGACGAATAAAATGGAACGTCTTGTATAAGTCGAAGGGAAGGATATAGTAGGTCTGTGGTATTACCCGCCCCTGCAGCTAGCCTGGTACGTGGTAAGTAGAACTTTTTCGTGTCTACGCGCGCTAACGTACTTTGAATGCTGCACATCCCCCCCCCCTCTTTTTCCTCTCTATAGGTCACAACGGAGTTCCGACTGAAGAATGGAGTGGACATGGACCGCACCGTGCTCAATATAGGGAAAAACATAGACAAACGTTGTGGGATAGAGCGCAAAGTGCAGACCACCACTGGGAACGTGAAAAACTGTATGGTATGACTGTGCGTGTGTGCGACGATTATACGGTATGAATGTGTGTGCATTTCATATGCTTGGGTCGCTG
This sequence comes from Triturus cristatus, assembly GCF_964204655.1. Classification (NCBI taxonomy): domain Eukaryota; kingdom Metazoa; phylum Chordata; class Amphibia; order Caudata; family Salamandridae; genus Triturus; species Triturus cristatus. Next base: position 1,455,478,807 of record NC_140589.1, on the reverse strand, counting down.
GAAGAGAACGTCATCGTATGACTGAAGTGCTTATCTACCGATCAAAGGGAGGGGAGTAAAAGGTCCGACACCCCCCCCCCCCCAAAATGAATTACGGAAAATACTGAAAATACGCAGCGTGCACAGGAAAGAGGACAGGAAAGGAAAGGTCCCCATACTCAACGTAGCTCTGTGTCTTCGTCTTAAGTTTCTGCGCTTGATGTATGTACTGTCACGCCCTATCCGGTATTTGTGTGTACGTGATCACCGAATTTATGTCTTTCCCCCGCTTGTGTTTTCTTACATAGAACTGACCCGTGCTACTCCATGTTGTGTGTGCACCAAGTAGCCTATTATCGTACACATGTCTCTCTCTCTCTCGTTTTGTGTCGTACATATACCAAATAGTCTACTTGATGCGCACGTCTCTCTCTCACACTCTCTCTCTCTCTCTCACACTCTCTCTCTCTCTCTCTCTCTCTCTCTCTCTCTCTCTCACACTCTCTCTCTCTCTCTCTTTCACTCTCTCTCTCTCTCTCTCTCTCTCCCTCTCTCTCTCCCTCTCCCTCCCTCGCTGAAGGCTCTCTTGCCCTCTTTCTTTTTGAATAAATTAACAACACTATACCTCCTCAGTATGTGTATAATTGGCCTCAAACACGGCGGTGTTCGAACAAATTGACAGAAACAAAAACGACCGTACTTTACCACGTTACTACCTCTCCTTTCTGTAAAATGTTGACCTCAACTGGCTGAGGAAGAAAGGACAGGTAAGACGACTGATGTCTCCCAATCTGGCCCTCATCACGGGGACTATTTGTCAGTGGTTTTCGTTTTTAGAGCTCTAACAACACCATCTCCACCGCCCAGAATTTCCCCCGCCCAATTGCTCCGAACTAGAATGTCTAAGCTCCCCGTCCTCCCAGAATCACCCCAGCTCTGTACTAGCCGTCCCAGAGTATTTCGAACAAAACAGCTGATGACTTTATTTTCTAAAGATACATCGCCTAAACTGATGAGGATTACCTATTGTCTCCAGCAAGAAAAACGTTTAGCTTGTGTCCATCCCCAAAATAGATACCTGTGAATCCATGACAGTAGCACCTCGCACTTTTTCATAAACTTAGCAGTCCTCTGAAGAAAATGTGTATTAACAGAACTTGTGTTAAGAAGAACGAGTCTCTGCCGGAGAAGCCGGTTCGAATTTTGATAGACTAGAAAGTTGACAGATGTCAGGCTTCCTGCCACGATTATAGGGTACAGGAATCGACACCTAACAGGCCAGACGATGGAAATTTACAGGAACACCCACAGAAACCTGAACCACAGCAATGATTAACAAGTTAGTAACATACACCGATATAAGAGTTAATAGACATCCATCATAAGAGCGACCGATAAAACATTTCCCCGACTACTCGGTGGTTGGGAGAGAGAATGAAGTGCGTAAATGTCTTCCCTGCCAGCTCTCTAAGATTTTGTTTCTTGTACTCATTCAAAGATAACCTGCGGCCATCGGAAGAGAGGGGTCGGACGTGACGCACAGCCTGGCTACGGACCATGGAACATCTATGGCATCGACCAAGGGGGAGCCACGAAGCAAAGGGATGCGGGACGAGGCACCATTCACAGCATGGAAAGCAATAGAACGAAAGGCTATCCCGAAGCCCCCTGCTCGCTGATCAGCTCGTGCCTGAAGTCCCAACCCGTCGGGCCCGATTGAATGGGCCCAATGCTGAAAGATTCTGCTCTCCTTGGTCTGCCTTTGATCCGATCCCACTCCACCCCCTCTTCCCTCGGCCTCCCAAAAGCACCCCTATTTTTTTGACATTGACCTTACAAAAGAAAAATGAGAAGCGGGTACCCCGTCTCAAGTAACCTACGATAAGACCAGTCAAGGGACAGGACAGAACAGGACTGTGATCCAAGAGCAAAGGATGATCACACCCTGCAACGCGAAAAAAAATCTAGATTTGAGCTGGACCTTAGCTCCACCGCCGGTGCTCAACAGTGCCAACGAAAGAAGAAGAGAGAGCTTACCAGTGATGGCTCGTTATAATAGGACACTGGAAAGAAGAACTCCCTCCCCTGACTGTAACCCTTGTTAAATTGAATTCCTCTCCCAACCGCTTTCGTATTGACTATCTTCCAATCGAGTTTTCATGATATTGCATCAGTCACTTCCAACTGTACACTGATAGTTAAGAAACTCTAACTTTGTATAATGACACTTGTATAACACCAGCCGTGCACATGACTATGCTGACTATTTTTGATCCACACGAAGTCTAGGCCTTAAGTAATGTACGAAATATTCCTTGTTTTGCCAGAAACATTTTTCTTTACGGTATCATGTTTGTGCCCAAGCAAGCTTCCCTCCTCCTATCTCCGGTTCTGACATGTGACGCAGCTGATGTAATTTTGTATGCACTGCCTCCTCGCCTATCCCATCAACTACATGTAATTATGTACAAATGTGTCAGGTTATTCCTGTCCGCCCTAAAATTCGGAACTTTGAAGCAGAACATATGAAAGCTTTATACAAGGTAGAAGCTCGTGGCATTATGGGGATAGATCCGAACTATACAAGCTGGCGAGATATGTTAAAAGGGAGGACTGTGGAAATTTAGTTCGTAACTGAACATTATCTGCGCCATCTTGCCTCTCCCCAGCGCCACGCGCAGCGAATGCACGGCCGCCATTTTAGGCACCCTGGTCTCTCTCCCTGCTCATTGCCGATCGCCAGCGCGTCCATCTGGCGCTGCGAACATCCCCCGCGCGCCTAACCACCCCCGCTCTCTCATACATAGGCCATGAACCCTCTCCTTCTGCGCGACCCTGCCATGAAACCACATCCGACGCCTGACCGACATCCCATACATGGTCATACATCTCTTTGATAACCCCCTTCCTCTGCGCCCAATTGTCCGAACCGATCCCAGGCCATCACCTAGCCCTGCGGATGCAGTTTATTGCCCCTACTGTAAGGGAAACACCCCACATCAAATGGATTACAGCAGATCAAGGCCCCCACCCCCTGAGACCCGACCAGTCGCACACACCCCCGGGAATTGGCGGAATGTCCAGCTGTGTGATAGCCATCTCCTACTGTGTGAGGGGTGGGGACTTCCACTGTAGATATGTGTGGGAACGAGCTTGAAGTGGGGATTCTGAGGATGTTCTTTCATGTATCAAAGCGATCTCAAGAATGTGCCATGTATGATAAACCTGCAATAAAGTCATAAACCTGTGTATAAGAGGCCAGGCCTCAGAGATGCAGTTAGAGCACCTCGTGACGATACCTTGCTGTCTGACCTGATGTGTTCTCCTCCGGAGAGAATAAAACTTTGTTTCCTGCCTTCCAGTCTCCGGCGCCTGCCTCTCTGTTGATTTATCATCGAATGGTATAAGAGGCGATTACCACCGGGCAAATCTTGAAAGGTTACCAACTACGACTGCCGCTACCTTTTAACAGAAGGGCTGAAAACAAACCACACACTGCCAAAGTCCCTGACAGCATGCACAGCTGTGCAGTATGGGTGACATCTACGCTGCATGTGTAAGCAACCCAGATTGTCTATGGGAAGGTCCATATTAAGAGAGCATACGTTTTTTCTATATATACCTTGCATGTGGTATCACTTTGGTGGTGCCGTTTAAAGTCGCACTGCTCCTGTTTAGTTTATTTCAATTAATGTTTAACCAGCACCATCGCATGGCTCTTTCCGAAGAGAAAAGAACATTCTATACCAAACAATAAAAGTTGCGCGCTTCTTCACAGTCATAAAGATTATACAGTTTGGTAATTATCTACGAGGAAAATATTTGTTAGATGCGGTGCCAACAGCCACATCGGTTTCCAATTCCACCCAATTCAGTGAATTAATCCTTCCTCGGGGTATAGGAGAGGGCACGCCACAACAGAAAAGTTTCAGGTTTATGTTCTTTTCCGAACCTAATTGGTAACCCTTTGGTACTTCACGGCACTTAAAAGTCCTTCACGACAATTTCGTACTGCAAAAGGAAAGTTGTTAAAGTTCAATAAACCCTATCCCAAGGAAAGAGTTTCCTCAGCAGCTGGTTCCAATCAAACGCTGTATTTCGAAGCTCGTAAATGCTCCAGCGAGAGATAGTATAAATGATTTAAATCAAATTAGGGAATACTGTGCGTGTGTATTGCAAAGCACCGGCTCCGGCGTTGGCTGATATCACTCATCCTGTAGGTACTGCCAAACGGAGCCCCAAAAATGCGCATTTCAGTCACGTAGCCGGTTACAACATCTTCCTGCCTCGGAGCCAGCGCTGCAGCTTCTGTGGATAATAGAATCTTTGTCTCATTAAGGACAGGCTGCTCTGGGTGAAACCACAGCATGTTTGTGTTCTCTCTGGAAGCAAGGACATGCTTTTTAATAACGAACATCTTTGGTTTCCTCTCTTTGATCAGCAAACAGAAGTAGGTAATGTGGAACATGTAAAATGACAAAGGAAACGTGGAGGTGAGCGGGGTGAGGAGGGTGTAAAGGTTCCCCGCTGTCAGAGGGACTGAATAAATGGGATACTGGCGCGCGATAGGGACTTTTATTACCTCAGCGCCCGATGTTTATGAACAGTAATAGGTTAATTTTAGGAAATTCATGCATAGGATTTCAGTCAGAGATGTAGTAGCTGTGACACCAGACTGACAGGGGCGTTGCAGTGGCGGTCCAGCCACTCCCACACCAGTGGTCTGACCGCCCAATTAGAACTTTGGCGATTGGACCACCATTGCACCGCCGCAACCGCCAAGGAACTGCCATTCCCTGGTGTTGGCACGCTGATCAGGGGCTTAGCAATATGGTGGTAGTGCCACCATGCATATTACGAGTTTTGGGACCGCCAACGGTGTCATGGAGGTCTTCACTCCATGAAAAGGCCGGCGGTCCTGAAACAAAGGAGGCCCTGCAGGGCCCCCTGTTGCCCATGTGCATGGGGATGCATGCAGGGAGGCACAACCTGTGTCCCTTTGTGCTCCCCCCATATGCATGCACCCCAGTTCCTGCACAGCATGGACATTACAGAACTGTTTTTGGAGTTCCCATTCTAGTGCCCATTTTCAGAGACACTGCTGTGGGACCAACAAAAATAGCCTGCCAGACATGAGCACACAGGTTTGGCAGTGCGAGAGTGGGACACTGCTGTGGCTGTCCGCTCCAGCAGAACCAAACTCGTAATCAGGCCCTGTGTGTAACCTTGCTAAGACAGTTTGTTTTCCAAAGATAGCTTGAACAGAAAGTTTTTAATAGTTAATTGCACCAAGGATGTGGGGGCCCATTCTCAAAGCTATATGGTATCTTATACTCAAATTCCCGTTCTATGCCTATGCACTCTAATAAAAGGTTGGAGATTTATGTTTTGCAATTAAGGTTGGACTGGGGCAGAATATAGAACCTTGAACCAAAGTTAAAGTGTCCCCCATTGTTGAATAATGCAGCAAAAAATGTGGCCGATGTTTGCAAATTAGGACAGTTTCAACTTGTAAAACGCTGTGTAAGTGGTTTGCAAGGTATGAAAGACTGGATGGATTTGAGCTTGTTGCAAGCAATGTTTGTTTTAATATCAGAGAAATCAACAGTAAAAACCAGCAGATCATAAAACAGGCCCACAAACTGTCAAGAAAACGGCCCACACACTGACATTTCAGACAGCCCATTGCACTGTCTAATTGGCCTATAGGCCCGTCCAATTGCATTTATACTTGCGTTCATTTCCCCATGCCTAAATGTATTGCTTTTTTGCACTAAAACATGTAATTCACAATTGTTTTCACGACTACATCTGGTAACCTGTACGGTTCAAAAACAAGGACATCTGCTTCAAAGCTAGTTCAGGAACCTACAGATGAATGTCCAAACTGTGATACCTCTAAGCAAATTGACCCAAGTTTGCATTCGCCAATGCACAAAATCTAACAAGCGTTCTGCAATAGGTTGACATGCTCTTCTCTTCCTGTGACCCCTTCTAGTTTAGGGCATACTAAGGGTGGATTGTCAACATGGATCAAGTGGTCTTTGAAGGTTACTGTAAAAGACGTAGAATTTAATGGCGCTGAAATTCAGATTTTGTCTGCAAAGGGTCAACGTAATTTAATTTGTATTTATTTAACTTTTATAACAATGATTTTGTAAATTAATTTTAATGTTTTTTTATTGGTTAGACTTGTGAAAGACTTATAGGCTAAACACTCTCTGACCTCACAGCAGGTAAATATTCTTCTCTGTTGCAATGTTAACGCTAATGTTCCGGACACTAGCTTAAAATCGGTGATCACATGGATACAGAACACATCAATTACATTGCCTCATGTGACCTGATTAATATACTTACACCCACACAATGCGGGCAGTAGAAATTCTTTCCTGATCGATAAAATATTTTTGTCCCGTGGGTTAATGAAATATTTCCTTCAAGGGGAAATTATTGATCTTAAATTTGGTGACCATAATTCCTTAGTAGCTCAATCTTCTTTCCCATTACCAATTGTTCAAATTATCAATTGTTCAAATTATATTATTGCCTGTCCTACACCTGAACATAATAGTCTAAGAGTAGCTTGGAATCTCCCTAATCCTAGTCTCTTTCTTGCCGAATTAAATTGAAATGATCGCGATTTATTCTTAACTTGTTTGATAGAAGGGCAGGATGAGTTAAATATTGAAACTGCATTTTTTTTCTGGCCTATTAAAGCCTCTGCCGAAATTTAAAGATAGCTCACGATGGTTGGATGCAGCTTGCTCTCATGCAAGCAGGGGCTGCGTTCTGCTTTATCATCCAGCCCTAAGAATATTGTGGGTTGCTACTTCTCGCTTTCTTTATAAGCAAGAAATATAAAGGAGGAAAGAAGGGATTATAAAATTATAAATATTAATTGAAATTTACTTACCCTAGAAGCAAATAAAATAAGTCAAAAGGCTTTTTGGTCCCTAGCCAATATATTTAAGTTAAATTCCAACCCAGGTATTATGATGTGGTGGCCCTTTACTAGTGCACAATGGGTGGCTCACTGTTAGGCTATTTATTGTGCATGGCCTGATTGTGGCTCATCAACAGTTCTTTTAAATTGCTCGGCCAGAAAAAAAAACAATTTCAGTCTTCATTAGTGTCCAGTGCAGTACACCAGAATCCTGCTGGCAAGGCCCCTGGACCTGTTGGAATGCCCATAGATCTGCTAAAATGCAACATGGAACTGTGGGTGCCTTTTATTACTAACATTTTTAAAAACCCTGATTGCGATCAGTTAACCACCTCCTGGTCTACACCTATTATTGTACCCATATTTAAAAAGGGCAATCGTTCGGAGACAAAATGCTACCAACCCTTCTCGCTTATTGATACATCAGATAACATTATGGGTAGAAAAATATATAAAAGGGTGCACAATTGGGCCTTGAACAATTTCATTATCAGTTTTAGTTAATATTGCTTTAGAGAAAAGCTGGGTACATTCATGGAGCAGTGCTTAAATCTAAATCTTGCTATGGGGAAATACACCATAGCCGGGTGCTGCCCATTGTACCTCACCTGTCTGGATCTCTCTTCAGCCTTTGACAATGTCAACTGTACTAACCTATGGTTGCCTTTGCTAAAAATGAGTTTGAAAGAGGTTTTAGTACACTTTTTATCTGTATTCCATGAGAATTTTTCAAGCAGGGTCAGATTTGAAGCCGTGGGGGAGTTATCAGAGTAATTTTCTTTATTATAAGGGGCCCGTCAGGGATGTATTCTTCCCCCACTCCTTTTTGTATTGTATATTAATATCTGAATTCTGTCCTGACAAAAGCATGTTCTGATGTTCCCAGGATAAACAACATAACAATCCCTTGTGTTATATATGCTGATGATACACCTATCGCCTTACATTGTCTTGTGTACACCTTTATAGAGTTTATGGCTGACCCTAGATCTGGTAACCAATATTAGTAAATCAGACATAAGGGTCTATGGTCCAAAACACATGAACATTAGCACTCTAACAGTAGGCAATAACAGATTGGATAGAATCAATAGCTTTCCCTATTTAGGGGTTTACTTCAAACTTTCTAGTAGTTGGGTAACCAATTTTCAAAATCGATGTCTGAGGCTGAGTAAGTCTGTTGGCACTCTTTTCAATCTTCCATGACTGGTAGGGGTAAATTGTTAAAAATGATGTTGGGAATCTACAAGACTCCCCTACAGCTTTCAACGGTTTGGGCGTGTGGGGTCATGTGAATTCCTCTTCTCTATAGGGGGATGAGAAACACTTTTGTAGGCGCCTCCTTGCTGCTCCTATATTCACTCCTCATTTTATTTCCCCAAAGAAATTGGGCTCCCTTATTTAGAACATTTGCCAAAGCTCCCCCAGCTCGGGGGAGCTGCACCTATGGCGGTCTTGCCGGGGGAAGGGTGGGGGGTTTGGGAGGGGACAGTGCCATTTGACAATGCAACCACCTCCCAAAAACGCGAGCAGCGATTGGCCTGTCAGGCGCACGACCCCAGAAGCGGTTTTTGTGCTTCAGGGGTTGTAATAATACATTTAAGCCCTAGCCCTGCCCATAAAAGGGGCTGCAGAGTGGCAAACGGGTCTCTCGTTCCCGCTCGCTGCTCTGAAAGCCATTGAGGAACACCACCACCACTACCAATCGGGGAACCCGGAATTTTGTTTCTCTTCTTTTTTCTGCAGATTTCGTCTTTGGTGGCACACTCACTGCACGCTCTGCATTCCTTCCTTATTGCTGTACAGCCCATCTCCTGGCTGCCCAAACTCAATATTCTCTCACCTGATCCGTTGTGCGATAGCCTTATGTGGTGTCTCCAGACGGGGGGAGGGGCAAGGTGAGGGGGGTATTTTACTTTGCAGAGCATCATTCTTTTGGTTTTATCGGGGATTTATTAGCAGTGGCTTGGAAAGTGGGGGCATGATTTGATGGCTGAATTTGGTATATCAGGCCGGGGCTCAGGGTAGTGCTTTAATATGAAGGCTCGTGCGTCAGTCCTTGGTACTTTCTGTGGTTGCCTGTGCACATTTGCCTCCCAAACTTCTGCTCGTGTAAAACCCGGCCACACCTTCAGTTCAGGGAATTTTAGTAATTCACGACACTGACAACCCCAGGGGCCCAATACTGCGCTGTGTAAATGCGGCCCAATACCACCATGAACAATTAGCTTGGAGGGATGGGTGTTAACCTAGGCTGGCTGAAGGCAAAACCTTTGCCAATCACTCCTGGCAAGATGTGCCAACGCAGGTAGAATAAAGAGTTATCCAGCCCTCCTTACTTCCTTTCCCATTTCGACACAGGTCGAAGAAGAATGCCCCTTCCAGAAAGGTCATGGCCTTATCCCTGAAGCCTATCCATCCAGCATTCTACCGGAAATCTACAGCATTGCTTTGTAAGGCTCTTTTTTTTTTTTTTTTGGTTCCACAATTATTTGTGGTCGATATGCTCTCCCTCAATCTGAACAAATCTTAGCTCATCGTACGCCTGCCTAATTCCTAGGGCTGTCTGGCTTAATGCTTACGCCTGGAATTGCCCCACCAAATGAGGCCTTGAAATGAACTTAACTTGGCTGTCTCAACTATCCTTTTAGATCTAGGAACGCCCCCCGTGCTTACCAAATACCTTTGTCATTTGTACTCCTGCTACCACGATAACATATATATATATATATATATACACATCCCCTCCCTTGTCCTGTTGCCCCACTCGGGACACACAAGGTTCGTCACTTCGTGAGAATGACTTTACGGATGGTTTGCATGACTCCAACCCAGACCCTCCGCTTGTCTTAAAACAGCTCAGGCTGCTGACTGTCCTGTATAGACTAGGCTGAACATTACACCAGCTGTTTCCGAATAGCAAGGCTAAAGATGAAAGGCAGCAGCATCTCCTGACCTAAGCGTGGAACTCACAATAATAAATCCGTATTCCGAAACCAAACATTTAACCAATACCCGATCTCATGTGACTATCTTATTCACCATCAGCCAGGCCTGCTTCCTTAATAAAATCGCGAGTGCCTGGCAAGGGGTACGTTCGAAATATCAAAGACATGCATGTTCAACATGCAGACAGGAATCGAAGGAATGCTTGGGGGCGATAGTGTGAATAGTGAAGGTGGCATCTGGTTCACGGCTTTCAGGAATGAAAATAGCCTTCAAGGTAAATTTTTAAGTGTATGGTAGTGCTGCACGACCAGCAAGGTATCGAGTGTTTGCGCGCTTTACCTGCGCACCAACTAACGCTACACCAGGGACACATTCTTTTCTTATTAAGCACGGGGAGATTAAGTGATTTTCCCAGAATCTCTGCATATTGATAAGGCGCTGAGACTTCTCTCTTCTTATGCAAATCTACAGTTGTCTTGAGGCATCACACCAGAGGTGTTTGATTGCATTTCCTACGTAATGAAAACACGCTTATATATTATTAGATATTATGGGTTTTCCAAGCGCCACTTGTGTTTAAAACACATCTAGAGTAAGTGAACTTATTTGAGAAGCGGCATTTGTTGTAGGAGTTGTGACAGTCTGAAATTTAGAAAGTAAATATGTCCCCCATTTCCAAACACGAGAACGATTTCGTTCCAGTTGGAATCGTTTCCTGTTATTTCACGTGTATAATTCAAATGTGGTATAACGTCCATATAAGCAACTTGTGAAGTACAAGAGAATCATACTGAACTCCAAAACTTATAGTCATCAAGTAAAAGCAGACTACAAATCATGTGAAGCGAAGAACCAATCAATAAGAATAACATCAGTATTATTAAACTTTTTCCCTGCGAGACTGTGAGCTAGCACACGAAACCGCCATGAATTCCGAAAATCTGCAACTGCTCAACCGGAAACCCGCGGCGGCTATGCACATCGATTCTTTCCTTGCCAAGCGAAACTCCCCCTCACGCAAGAAGAGAAACTACAACTACTAAACTTGCGGCTTCAAAAGCATCACGTAGCCACAATCTATTGCGTGGCACACGGACCCAATCGGGGCAGAATCTTTTCCGTAGGCACGGGGAGATAGAATGCTGTTCCCGGAGCCAAAGATGGCGGGATGCCCGGGCTCCAAAAACTCCCAAATCGACACGTACGCTTCCAAGCCAGTGCTCCGACCGCCCGTACACATGTACCCATCCCCTCCTTTCGGACGGACCCCATTGTGTACGCTGCCAGGAATAGGGGGCCACGTGACCTACCACAGCAGAGGGTGCTGCGAACACGAGGGGGGGGGGGCCTTGCTCATAAGCCTTAAAGGCAGCCCTTTTAGTCCCTGTAAGCAACTCTGCACTGCTTCACAGGATAGTTCAGGTGCCCTTAGACCTAAACCGCTGATAACCAGTGTTAATATGTAATTTCTCTGGTCGACAGCTAAAACAAAATTGTTTGTGATATATCACCCTCCAGGGCAGTAGCTTCTACATGTGCCTCCTCCAGTAAGAATATAAATAGGCATTAGAGTTGATTTTTATCAAATCAAAATTGTTCTGCCACATAGCAAACCGACCGAGATGCTCACTCTCGGCGACATTGGGCCTAAACACTGCCATGCTAGATTCTTCTGGATGGTTAGGGGGGGGGGGGCAGCGGAATTTCCCCCTTGAAACCTCCCGCTGAACTTGTGGCCACCCCTTTCTTTGTTTACTCTATGGTAGTGCCCCCAAATCAATAACGTACGAGATTAGATACCTGTCCCAAAACCTGAGGTCCAGGCAACATGACGCGGGCTTGCCAAATGACATGCTGAGATTGGTTACACACGCACGAATTCAAATTGTTATGCACGGCGAGAAAAGAGATTTGTCCATAATACAGGACTTTGAGGATGGCTTAGGACACTCCGGTGCAGGAAGGCCCGGCGCTGTTTACCCATTAGACTAGCTATTCCCCTCGACACATGCCAGCTCATGCCCAGGCCGCAGCAAAGCACGGCCTCCACTCGGACCGGGTCCATGTGGGGCAGACCGTGTGTCGGAGGTGAGCGCTGAGAAGAGGATACCGGGGCCGGCTTTCCTCGCACCCAGCCACCCGGTTGAAAACGTAGAGTAGGAAACCGGACTGTTTCCCCCTCTCCCCCGCACACACCCACATTAGAGCCCGCACGGCCGCATCCTTCCACCCTTAGCCCCCCATCCCTGTTGCCTGGCCAACCCCGGCCAGGGGAGGGGGCAACGAGAGCAGGGCAAATGCTCCTACGCCGACATGGATCCTAGAACGTGGGAGGGGCCGCACGGCCCCCGCCCGGGAAAAGCAGACTGTAGTGGCCTGGGAACACGGGTCGGTCAGGCTGCTGGGAACTGGACCCTGTCCCACAAGGGCAACGTAGGCCATGACCACCCCACCCCGCCCCTTACGCGAACGGACCACTCAAGCCTAAGCCCACGTGGGCGATGGCCGCAGTGATCGAAGTATGCGCCACTGGCCCTTAAAGTGATCCGGAGTGGGGGCGGGGTGCTCGCTCGGACCCTTGACGCTGGTCGCCCCCAAATCTGGGGTACAGGGAAAAGATCGCCTGCTCTGATAAGCTCGGGGGGGGGGCTATCCCCTCCATTCTGCCCCCGATTCCGGGCCGCCGCCCGGACAGCGCCAGGACTGCTGTGAGGACCCATGAAATGCCCGGGCAGGGCAGGGCAGGGAATGCACTCACCAGTCTCAGCAACGAGCGTTCCCGACGGCGATCCTGGGGGCCAGCACCACGACCCAGGCAGCTTTAACTCTCGCGCTCGCGACGGCGACGCTGTTATCACGCGTGTCCGAGCTGGAGCGGCGCGCAGAAAGCAGAGGAGGAACTGGGCGAGAGGGACGCCTAAGTAGGGGGGCTAGCCTCGCCCCCCACCCCCAACGGCCCGCCTCCACCTACACACTATTGGGAGGTCTCCTCCCTGGGCGTAGCCTCGCGCGCGAGGTAGAAGAGGGGGAAGGCTGCGACGGGCGGCCACTAGAGAGCTGCCCTGCTGATGTCCCACTGCGTGGGACGCGGGCAGCGGCATTCTTTTGGTTTTATCGGGGATTTATTAGCAGTGGCTTGGAAAGTGGGGGCATGATTTGATGGCTGAATTTGGTATATCAGGCCGGGGCTCAGGGTAGTGCTTTAATATGAAGGCTCGTGCGTCAGTCCTTGGTACTTTCTGTGGTTGCCTGTGCACATTTGCCTCCGTGGTTGCCTGTGCCCATTTACTCCTTCCTTCTGTGAAGCATTCATTAGGATGCTTCTCTGCCTGTATTGGTGGGTCCTTTGTTGGTGTTCTGGCCAATTGCTATGTTATTCTGCTACCCAACATATTGTGCGATTAACACAAGATCATAATGGTGCCATAATTGATTATTGTGCATTTCCAGCCATCAACTTATTTGGCGCAATTTGCCACTTGCAGGACAGGGTTCAAGGCACAACAATTCTTTAGTGAAGTGAATTCATCTGGTACTGGTTTCTAGAGAGTAGGCAGCCATATTGATAGGTGAGTTTCTTGTCCTGAAGTGTAGTTGGGACGCAGTGGAGTGGGCATTAATGGTTTGTTTGTTGGATAGTACCACTTCTCATCTCGCAGGGATGCCTGATTGGGGGTAAGCGGGGTTCCAAGTACTCACCACTGAGGTGCTTTGGGAGGCTTTGATGCATCAGATGAACGAAACCCTGGCCTCAATAACAGAGAGGCCAACGGTGATAGAAGCAACAGGGGAGAGGCCTAGGTGAACAGGGGTGGCCCCTAAGGCAGTATTCCCCCAGTCCTGAAGAGAGCTAGGGTGGCAAAGAAAAGATTGGAAGGTCCTCTTAGGGCAGGTCCTGAGGCACAATTTGTCGGGTCCTTGGGTGGGGTGGGGTAACAGGCAGATGCTTGCCTCAGTGGGGCTGCCCTCGTTACCAAGCCCATTGGGTCCGGTGTTGGCTCAGGGTGATGTGTCTGAGGCTGCTACAATGGGTTAGCCCATGGTGCCAAGCACCTCAGGCCCAGTGTTGGCCCAAGGTACTGAGTCTGCTGTGATGGGACCAGTGGCAAGTGGGGGCATTATGCAAAATGGCAATAGTTTTATGGCAGTTGGGGTTACTCCGGCTGTGAACCCCAGCCAGCCTGTTCTAGTGGCTAATTTGGCTAGTGCCTTGCCTTGGCTCTCTAAGTTTGGAATGTTGTCTTTCCCCACGCTGGGGGGGGGGGGGGGGCTCTTGCCAATGTTGGAGATGGTTATGATTTAGAGAGGGCCAGGCGGTTGGTGGCTGACCTTAAGCGTTCGGTGTCACAGGTGCAGGCGAATCAGGCCGAATCGGTGAGGGTAGCTGGCAGTGGTGGGCTGCTCCCCATCACCCCAGAGCCCCCAGCAGTGAGTCAGGTCGGACCTCATGTGGCTACGGTGACAGGGGGGTATTTTGTGGTGTGGTGTCCTCCAGTACTACAGACACCCCAGTAGGGGGTTCAGTTGGGCTTACTGAGGCTGCTCCTGTTCCAAAGACCTTCTCCTACTACCAAGACACTACTGTATGGTATGCCAGGTGGCTCAGAGCGTCGGTGACAGCTCCACTCACCCAAGATTCCCTGAACAAAGCAAACAAAAGTAGATGATGGACGGAGTGCTGAAACTTTTCAGACACTCATCCCCAGTCACAGATCTGAGTTGAATCCATCATCGTTCTTTAGCTCACTTTGCCACCCCAGTTCATACACAGCTATATACAAATCAGTCTTGACCCTGTGCCTCATGGGAACAGGTCAGCCCGAACTGCCAAGCCATGGGACTGGTTTTGGGTTAGCAGCCCTCTTCAGCCAGGCTAGCTTGAATCCATGTGCAAAGTGACCAAGGGACCCACGTCCCGACATACCCTACTAACTTAGGGCGAACAAAGCAAACACAAGGAGATGATGGACGGAGTGCTGAAACTTTTCAGACGCTCACCCCCAGTCACAGATCTGGGTTGAATCCATCATCGTTCTTTAGCTCACTTTGCCACCCCAGTTCAGACACATCTATATGCAAATCAATCTTGACCCTGTGTCTCATGGGAACAGTCCAGCCCGAACGGCCAAGCCATGTCTTCCCTGGACCGGAAACAAGCAACCTGGGACCAGTTTCGGGCTAACAGCCCTCTTCAGCCAGGCTAGCTTGAATCCAGTGGCAAAGTGCGCAAGGGACCCACGTCCGGGCATACCCTGCCAACTTAGGGCAAACAAAGCAAACACAAGGAGACGATGGATGGAGTGCTGATATTTTTCAGACACTCACCCCCAGTCACAGATCTGGCTTGAATCCATTATCGTTCTTTATCTCACTTACCACCCCAGTTCAGACACAGCAATATGCAAATCAGTCTTGACCCTGTGCCTCATGGGAACAGTTCAGCCCGAACTGCCAAGCCATGTCTTCCCTGGACCAGAAACAAGCATCCAGAGATCGGTTTCGACCTAACAGCCCTCTTCAGCAAGACTGATTTGCATATGGCTAGGCCCAAACTGGAATGGCATGGGATGCTAAGAAAACGATGGATTTAGGCCCAGATATCTGTACTGGGGTGAATGTATGACATTGTTCTGTATTCTATCTATCAATTATTCTTTTTGCATTTGTCACCCCGAGTGGGACGGGTATGCCCAGACGTGGGTCCCATGCTCTCCATGCCAGTGGAGTCAGGCTATCCTGGCTGATGAGGGCTGAAAACCCAAAACCGGTCCTAGGACGCTTGTTTCCAGTCCAGGGAGGACCTGGCCTGGCAGTTTGGGCTGGACTGTTCCCGTTGGGCGCAGGGTCAAAACTGATTTGCATATGACTGGGTCCAAACTGGAATGGCATGGTGAGCAAAAAAACAATGGATTTAGGCCCAGATCTCTGTACTGGGGTTGATGTGTGACATTGTTCTGCATTCTGTCCATCAATTGTTCTTTTGCAAGATTCCCTGAAGGCAGGTACTACAACGCCTTTACCAACTATTAGTTTGGGTGAGGTACTGTCAGGGCATGACTAACTAGGAACGCATGTGTCGGTGGAGGTGAAAGCAAAAGTTTTGAAAGGAGCTTACATGGACATTGTTTACCTACTTGTTGATAAGCCAAATAGGGAGTAGGTGAAGCGTTGCAAAAGTGTTCTCATTCCAGGGATTGTGGTCAGTAGACCTACAAGAAGAGGGTGGAGGAAAAGTTAATACATTTGGTGAAAGGGTACTCCATTTACCAGGCAATTTTGGCAGAGCGTTTAAGTAATGTAAGTGCCCAGTTGGCATGTTATCAGAACAGGATAGCCTGACACTGCGCCTATTCAGAAAGAACCTCAAGACCTGTCTCTTTGGATAACCACAGAGCTGCTCGTATCTCCCCCCCAGCGCCTTGAGACCCTCACTGGTGAGTAGTGCGCTCTAGAAAATCCTGGATTGGTCTGATTGATTGATAGCATGTGGGCATGATGAGTATGGTGGCACGGCCTGGAAGGAGTACGAAAACAGCTTCAGGAGGGTGAAGGCTACTAGCCCCAATTTGGAGTGGGATCAAATTGTTGTTATTTGATGGTGGCGTCACACAAAGCCTCAGCACGCAGACCCCACCCCCAGTCTGTCCTTTTGGACAGAGGTAGGAGTCTCTAGCAGCCATGAGGGGGGAGAAGGGTCCCCGTTGGGACTTCGACAAGCATTCCTGCTCCAGCCCCCCAGGTACTTGTAAATTTAAACACACCTGCTCTTTCTGCTGATTGTCCTTCCAACCAGATTCAAAAAGTTTCAGGAAGTTCAAAGAAAAAATGTGCAAGAAACAAAACTGATCATCCCTCTTAGTCAATGTCCCCTCACCGGTTAACTGGATGGCAATGGCCCCATGGCTGAATATGTACAACAATCCTGAAGAAGCTCTGGTTGTGTTTGAAGGATTTAGTGAGGGTTTCTGGATTCCAGCCACAGGGTGCACAGGTGTATCCTCCTACTGCCGAAACCAGTAATCCCTGAGGACCAATCCTGGGGTAGCATGGGCAAAGATTATCAAGGAAGTGGGCAAGGGAGGGTAGCCAGTCCATTTGAATAAGTCACCCTTGAGGGTTTTATCTGCTCTCCCCTGGGGGTCATCAATAAGAAGGATCCCGGGGAATTCAGATAGATTCACAACTCATCTGCTCGCAGGGTTCAGTCAGTGAATGAGACGATTGATGTCTCCCTATGCTCCTTTAAGTATGCCTTCTTGGACCAGGCCATTTTGATGCTCCAGGAGTTGAGACCAGGTACCCTTTTAGCTAATTCAGACATAGAGTCAGACTATTGGCCCTGCAACTGTCATTAAATTCCTTCGAATTGAGTTGGATTCCAGGGCTGGTGTGTCGCAAAGCCCGATGTAGATGGCCTCCGCCTTCTCCCAGGCCTTGCATGAGTATTTGGGAGCAAAATAGGTCACATTGCACCAGTTGCAGAGAGTGGTTGGGCCGCTGAATTTTGCCCTGAGTGTCATCCCCATGGGCCACTCGTTCTTGCGATCCATTGCTCAGGCCGATGTCAGGCATGATGGAGAAGCACCACCACACCACTTTGTTGAATGGGGTACGGCAGGACATGTGAATTTGGGAGGCATTTTAATATGCAAGTTTTCAGGGCCCACCACCCAGGAGTCGCAGAATTCCTGACGCCCTTTCCAGATCATCTGTGGCGGCTTGGTGCCCAAGCCTACCGGACCTCATGGCACCCAGTTTAGCAACCAAGATGAGGCGTACCTATGAGGGGTCATTCAGAACATATTGTAGCTTTGTGGGGGGCAGGAGGGCGGGTGCCGGTATTCATCATCTTCAGTCCTGTAATTTCTGGGGTCACTGAAGAGGTCAGGGTCGTAAGGTTGCCTGCGCTAGACTCAATGTTGCGGCAATTTCCTCTTTTGCAAAAATGCTTGGGCACCAAGATGTCACTTGATTGTTCCTTGTGCAGAGGGCACTTTGGGGATGGCAGCATGTGAAAGAAACCAGGTCAGACTGTAGGTGCCCCATTGATATCGGCAAGCTGGCAGCAATCCTAGACTCCCTGGTGGATATATGCACATCACCGGAGGAGGTGCACTTGTTCAGGATGGCCTTTGCCTGGCCTTCTATGGGTGAATTGGTGGCCAAGAACAAGAAGGATATTGAGGGGGGCTTCAGCTGGCACATGTGCAATGGCTGGCAATTACTATCCCACACTCTAAGACTGACCAGGGTGGCAGGGGAAAACACATTCTATTGCATATGAGCGTTTATGGCACATAGGCTGCGTGTGAGGGGAGGGACACTGCTGGTCCATGCTGACAGGTCACCTTTGATGAGATATCAGTTCTCCAAGGTGCTAGGTCTGTCCCTGAGGGCGGTGGGATTTGACCCTATGGAATTCGGTTCTCACTCGTCTAAAATTGGGGCAGCCAACATGGCGACAGCAATGGGTCTCTCAGGCCCAACAGAGCAGAGGATCGGCAGGTGGTCCTCTGATTGTTACAAGCATTATTTGAGGTTGCACATGCTGTAGGGTTGCCTTCTGATCACCGTTTTTCTTCTCTCCCCTATTTTCTTTCCTGTGGATGCAGGTGGAATGCAGAAGATGTGGGGTAGCGGCTGGATTTCTGTGTGATCCCTGTACAAGCAGAGGTGGCAGAAATGACAGTTGTGCGGGCAATTACCCATTCTTATGTATGTGTGCTAAAGACGTTTATTTGGCAGCTAATTTCAGTGACCAAGCCTGACAGGTGGGCTACCGCATATTCTTTCACTGGCAAGGAGGGCTGCGTTTCACTCACTGGAGGTCTGCAGTGGATGCATGGTTGCTGAGGGAGTATTTGCCCTCTGGGATTGTGGTAGTGAATCTCGTGGCAATGATCTGGTGCACAATGGCAGGAGAGAGTGGCTGGTTTGCAAAGAGGCTTCCTCAGGCGGTTTTTGCATGGTCTCACGTCATCCTGAGGTTGCAATGGGAATGGAGTGAGTCCGTCAGGGCCCTCATTCAGTCCGTCAAGTAATAAGGTGAATAAGCTGTTCAGGTCACCAAGGCTGCAAGTCATCCCACACGACTGCATCAAAGGGGAACAGTTCTTCATGCGTGATGGTGTTCACATGTCCAAAATTGTCAATGAGATTGTTCTTGAGAATTGTATGGCATGGTTAATCTATCGACCATATTGACATGATTTTGTAATAATGGCCATGTGATTTATGAGTAGAATAGGCAATTTGGTCCATGTCCATGTGAAGGCAAAGGTGGGGGTTAATCCATGTCGGTCAAGGCCAAAAGAGGCTTGGTTGCCCCTAATTTTGTTCTTTTGTCATCAATAATCTGGCTTGTTGAAGTCAACCAATAAATCAAACAGGGACTTTTAAAGCACGGCTACACACATGTGAGGGTCTCAAGACACTGGGTGGGGGCTGCTGATCTCTCTGGGGGTAGAATCATTTGAAAAGCCAGGTCTTGAGGTCCTTCTTGAATTGGATCAGCAACGCAGATTGCCTGAGGTGGAGGGGTAGGATGTTCCAGGTCTTGGTGGCAAGGTAGGAGAAGGATCTTCCTCTTGTTCTGGCCTTGTGAAGTATGTAAATACTACCTCTGTTTTAGAATGAATTACTTTTGTTGAAATTTCATGCACATGTAAGATTTATTTTTGCATCAGGCAGTTTGATTTTAGAAATGATGTGGCATGCATTTGAACTGGAGATATTAGCTTTATAACTGAATCGTGACTTGTACCTCTTAGAAATAGCATGAGATTAGTGAACTTTCAATAAGCAAACTTTACTTCGTTGACCACAGCAAAATGAATAACCAATGAACTTACTGACACCTTTTGTCCAAACAAAAGGAAAGCATCAATTGCTGAGAAAGAGGACTAAAGCAATATGTTGCATTGATCGTGCTAACACATCAAATTGGATGAAGTGTGCAAGACATAAATATTGTGTCCTAAATACTGTTTACAAAGGTATTGCAGTGAGGTTAATATTAAAATGCTAAACCTCAATGTAGAGCTATGTTTTAAACAATATTTTGGACATGCTATTTATGTCAGACGATATTTCTGTTTTCAATATTCTGACAAGTAACCACATATAAAACACCTTATTACTTGCACCCGTTTCACATTTAGTATGTGTAGCATAGTGCTCTGAATTGGCTGAAAGGTGAAGAGCTGGTAGGATACAATATTAAAAAAGTAAAATAATACATTTTTCGTGATCACTTTGAATATTTTTGTATCCTAATACAAAACGTGCCCTGTCTTTGGGCCTAGGTATTAGGGATCAGGGAATACTGATCATTCAATTTTGGTCTTGATTTTTTAGCTGTAGTGGATAACTAAAAATCAATCTATCGACTGCAAACAAGTGAAAAGTCACGGTAGAAATATTTAAGTCATTTTTGTTATCCTTCAATAGTTACTAACTGAGATTAAGGTGCCAATTACGATCCTGGAAACACCGGGTACGAACCGTCGGTCGGAGCGTTTTCTCCGTCGGACTCGTACCCGGTTGTAAAACTTTACAAACATGGAAGTACGATTCGCACGGAAACACCATTTCCGTACGAATCGTAAAAAACACCGACCGACGAAAATATACATACGAATGTGATCCGGGAATGCTCCGACGTGACGTCGGGACGCTTTCAGGCAGCGTTTCACGACCCAGGAAGTATGATTCGAACCGACAGCAGTCCGGACGGCAATATTTTCACGGCACCCAAGTACGAGTCGAACCCCCCGTGTATGTAGACCCGTGTACGAGTCGAACCCCCGTGTATGTACACCCGTGTACGTACGAGTCGATCCCCCCGTGTATGTACACCCGTGTACAAGTCGAACCCCCCTGTGTATGTACGAGTCGAACCCCCACCCGTGTATGTACGGTGTGTACCCCCAGCGCTACACGCTGGGGGTACCCACCGTACATACACGGGTGGGGGTTCGACTCGTACGTACACGGGTGTACATACACGGGGGGGGTTCGACTCGTACGTACACGGGTGTACATACACGGGGGGGTTCGACTCGTACACGGGTGTACATACACGGGGGGTTCGACTCGTACGTACACGGGGGCGGGGGGGTTCGGCGCGTATGCGGGCACATGTCTCCATGGTTGCTATGGAAGTTCGGTCCGTACGGTGCATTTTCCATACGGTTGTGACATCGGACGCACGGGATGGATCGTACTTGCACGCTCGGACTTCACTTTTCACATTTGTATGTAGAATCGCCCGGGGATGTGTCGGACACTTTTTCCGACCCGAGGACGTGTGGGGAAATTTTCTGAATGCGATTCTTATGGTCTTTTTCCCATCTGAATCGTACTTGGCAGTTTGTACGCTACTTGTACGATTCGTACGGTAAAAAGACCGGATACCAGTCGTACGGGGATTTTTTTTCCAGGATCGTAATTGGCACCTAAGTCTGTAGTCATTGTTCTGAGTCTTTTTTTGCATTACATGTGTAAACATTAAGGCCCTCAATGTGGGTGACCCATTAACTTTGATGGGCTAGGTAACCAGAGTTATCAGGTGTATTGCAAATATACATTTTGGTTTTTATTTAATAAAAAACTCTGTGTAAATCCTTGGGGGGTAAATATATTGCAAATGTCACAGAAAGGCTGATTCCCTCATGTTTCCCCCCCAATTTTTATAACCCCTGTATATATTTTCTCTGCTACCAATTCTAAGAGTTCCATAAAGGTATTTCTAGTACAGGAATATAACAGGGATTGTAATGGGCACTTGTACTGAGGTCTTAAATCGGATTAAATTTGTAAATATTTGGATTACTTTTTAAACACTGATGTTAAATACATTTTTAACCACAGCCTCCACTTTATCACTCCTATAGGTCCTATGTAACGAATGTTGAATATAATAACATTTCCTACATTTTATGAAGTAAATCGATTAGCAGCCCTTCAATTGATAATTGATATATTTTTTTTAATACATTTTTGGTGAACCTCTGAATGACATTGCCTCCTTAAAACATAATTGCCAACCTCTAAATCAGAGATAACCAAAGCACTTGATTTCATGTGTTCTGATATAAAAGCTACTGCACAACGCCATGTCTATCAGACTAATTGCCATTGTGAAGCTATGTTGTGCGTAGGTGAAGGCCATTCCTGGGTCTAGCATTAATACTGCATTTGTGAATCTCTTTTTAGCATTCTTTTGAATGGATGTGTTTGGGTACCTAATTGAAAAGCTCACCCAATGAGGATACTACTTTGGCTTTTAAGTCCCGGTGAGGTCATATTAAACCTCCAGTTTGAGCACTGATGGCCATACGCAAGATGAGGAACTAATTGAATTCCTTATTACAGAATTGTGCCGTATGAATAATCATAATATTTTTACATTGCTATGTCTTATCATCTATTGTGAATTACTTTTTGTTAGACCTTCCCACAAACGTTTTGCCTCACCTTCTCCATTTTGTGAACCTTATTTTTGTTGGCCTTAGGACTCTGTGCCCTTTACCACACTAACCAGTGCTAAAGTGCTTGTGTTCATTCCTTTCAAACATGGTTACATTGTGCGACCCACTTATGTAGCACTTTAAAACATGTACCAGGCCTCACATTTCAGCCTAAATGCAGTTTTAAACTGCCATGTCAACTTGGCATTAAAACACTCAGGCCAAGCCTAAAATGTTCCTTTTATTACATATATTTGTCATCCCTATGGTAGTCCCTAGGTAGCCCATTGAGCAGGGTGCTGTGTAATTAAAAGGGTGGACATGTACTTTGCATGTATGGCAGTGAAAAACCCCTAAATTTGTTTTTCACTGCAGTGAGGCCTACCCCTCCCATAGGACAATATTGGGGATGCCTTATTACATTTAATACTCTGTAATTTCCAAATGGGAGCTGGTAACTTTATCATGTTTGGTGTCTATGGAATTGTAATGAAAGCCCTATTGAATGGTAAGGTTGGGGTTTTGATTACATTTTTAAAAATTACACTTTCAAAAACTTGCCATTTTATTTGCCCTTAGCCCTTTTGGGTCTGTAGCCTGGCCTAGGTCACATGACCGGGGGGGGGAGGGGGGGGCAACTGAAAGCTAAACTTTGTGAATTCCTTCCAGACATCGCACAATAGAGAGAATAGGTGTGTCTGAATAGACCATCTGCTGGCAGGATGGGGGGTGGAGCTGAACAGAGTCCCACTTGATACTGAATAGCCTGTGTCTTGCCTTCACACAAAGGGCCTAACAACTTCACATTGTCACTGCAGCCAGTTTGGAGCCAGAGCAGGGGAAGTCAGGAAATTCCATGCACTTCAAAGCCACTGCCTAGATAATTTTCCTACCTTCTAGTCCTAGGGCACCAGGGTAAAAAAAGGAGATCTCACATACCAGGTCTTCAGTACACTTCTGAACCTGAGGATACTATGCCTGGAAGAGGGACTGTGGTGCTGCTGAAAGGACTGCCACTCTGCTGGACTGCTGACCTGCTGATGCATTGCTGAATTGTTGCCTTTCCCACCCTGCTGCACTTTTGCTTGGGGAAGAAGAACCAGACCTACAACTTCATCTTGAAGCCAGGCCTTCCAAAGGGGAGTCTAAGGGCTAGTCTGCTGGCCTCCTGATCTGAGCCTCAGGGACATAAAAGGCCCCCAGCATCCTGCACCACCACCTAGACTCGGCTGAAGTAAGTTCTTGACCCCCAAGTGGTGACCCTGAGTTCCTGACTCTTGTGTTTCAGAGAGCTGTATTCAAGCTTTTAGGCTCCTTGTGACCGTAAACAGGCCCGTTTGCACTGAGGCTTCACCACTTGCACCGCAATCTAATGTGAAGCTCTGTCAGCCTGACCCTTCATGTTGCAGCATCATCCACTCACGGGGGCACCAATGCTAAGCTCCAGCAACGCCCCTCCGCAATGCTCTCCCTGCTCCTCGTGGCCCCCTCCACTGCAAGCAGGACTCTTGCCCTGGATTTGTGAAGGTAACACTTCAGTGGGCCTAACCTGGTGATGGTAACCAACCTACCAACCTGCATATCTGACCAATTTTGGGCCAAGTAATAGGTGGAATCACAAGGTGAAACATCCCATTAAGGATCCATTATTTCGGGCATGTCCCCAACAGTGAGTATTTCTTCAATTAGTTTCCATATTCTGTTTTTAGAACGAATTCTTACTTTTCCTCCATACAAAGCTTTTGTGCTAATGTTTCTATAAACTCTGTTAAATGGAATGAGACCTAGAGTAGGATTTTTCAGGAGGTCATCAGAATGTTTTTCACATAGCTAATTGTTTTCTCAGGGAAGACCTCATGCTTCACTAGTTCTAACACCATGCATTTAAATTCCTACATTTAAATCACTTCCCTTGACAATCTGGCAGAAAGTAGGAGCACTGCATAGACTGCAGACTTTTAAATGAAAGGTGACATTTACACAAGTGAGATTGCACCCTATCCAGAATGATGCAACTTGTACTGGGAGACCTTTTCTTTTCTTTTAATTACTAAAACAGGCCTTGCACATGAACATGAAGGTGAGATGCCTGCCAAGTTAAACACTGACCTGAGCACCATAGGTGTATTATCATCATACTCACCTGGTGCACTGGGACGGTTGCATGGCAAATGATCTTGAAAAACAATATTGTGTCATAAGAATAAAGTGACAAAAAATATTGTAAACCAAAATATCAAGTTTACATACTTTGTAAGTAGACTGCCAAAATATTGTATCAGAAATCTTGAGGAACAGAATATCACTAAACCAAAGGTAAGTGTAACAATATTTTAATATATACAGTATTCAAAGTATTTTAAAATAAAATCAAACTAAACAATAATAATATAATTAATATTGCATACCTTTAACAAGTAATGCAATTAAAATATATTCATATACATATACAAAATATACATGAAAAATATAAAAACAATAATTAAGCAATTTTAAAATACATTAAAGTAAATATATTAACAATTTAAACTAAGATCTATATAACTGAAACATAGATGTAACCTAATGCAAAAATGAAAATAAATGTAAAAATTGTTGTAAACAATACTGAGTTAAAAATAATGAAAATAAAAAAGTTAAAATCATTAAATATCAATAATAAATAAAAATACATGAAATCATATAAATATATACATAAATATACGATATATATATATCCAGTGGTCCAGTGGTCCAGTTGAAGGCATCTGCCGAAACGTATCGACCATCCCTGCTGTTTTTGCACTTCATGTCAAAAGGAATAAATGAAATAAATATAAATTAAATTACTTGCCTTGCCGTGCTGTGGAATTCCTCTGTGTTGTGGATACTCTAGTGGGGGACACTGCCAAGTTGTTCCGAAGAGATATATATATATATATATATTCTCATCAATTGAAAAAATATACGTGGCACTCTCCTTGAATATTTCAGTTATTAATTTAGATCATCTCTCTCCTCTTTACCTATGTGTTATGAAACGTTAGGGAAAGAGGAGAGAAGTCATCTGCATAAATATCTGAAATATTCAAGGAGATTGCTATGAAACGCGTAGGGAAAGAGGAAAGAGATGATCTGAATAAATAACTGAAATTTTCAAGTAGAGTGCCACGTATATTTTTTCAATTGATGAGAATATTAGTTGAAAAACTGGTCCTGTTTTCACCGTGCGCACCAGCTGGATTGTGCACCCCCACTGAGGACTGTTTGTTGGTTTATATATATATATATAATTCCTACTGCCAGTCTCCAGTAGGTAGTTATAGTTAGGACCTAGTTTTCATAGGAACTCGTTTTCTTATTTGTCTATATCTCTGGTGCCGGTTGACAAATCTTCATAAACGTTTCTAGAAAAAGTATGCCGGTGAGTCTTATTGTGCATGGCAAGTTTTGGGGTGATTCATCAAGACGGTGCAGAGAAAAAGTGGGGGTCAAAAAATGTACATTTCCCATGTTAAATCTTATAGGAATTTTTAGAAATGGCTGCAGCCTGACGGCTGAATGGAATTACACCAAAATTTGTCAGAAAGCTAGATCTTGGTCTAGAAAGCGACCTTTTTGTGATTTGGAGTAAATCCATTCAGTAGCTTTTGAGATATTAGAGAAAATCCAAATCTGTATATCTTGAGGTGCAAATACTTTGCGAATAGTTTGCAATGGTTCGTGAATCCGCGTGCCAACAGGAATGTAGTGATTGGTTGGCCACAACCTATGTAGAAAGTTCTGCCCGACATTTTAAATAATGGGGCATGGTCCTGGGGGCCAGGCCCCATTGGTGTGATAAAGGGGTCTTTTGAGGGAACCCTTATATGTACAACATGTTAAAAAACTGTTTTTTATTCATTGTGTGATATTCACGAATTTGTCTCAACGCTCAGCATTCATCAAACCAAAAAAGGCTTGGCATCCAGAGGATTCACAATTTTACTTAGGACCTACACCTCTAGTGGGAATAATTATCTCCCCCCAGTCTCTGGTATTATATCCAAATTAATGTACTCCTAGACCTCTTTAATTTCTGAAAAAACCTGTATAACAACCCCCTGCTGCCTGATAATCACTCCTCCACAGTCACCAGATCAGGAAAACTCAGAAGAATAAAAGTGAGAGTGAGAGGGCACCTCACGTACGCAATACCAGGGAGGCTACCAGCCGATTCTCGCCAGTATGTCCGCGTTTTATCATCATTGGTTGCCCACTCACAGGAGTCAGGAAACTAGTGTCCAGTGAAAAGAAAAGGAAACAGATCAAGAAAGAGAATTTACTGTCCCCATTGAAAGAAAAAAGAAAGATGAACCCCGTGTATTGCGAAGAACCAGATGTTCCAAGCAATATTTAAAATAGAGTTAGAAACTCACTTAGGGGTGCCCTCTTCATTCAAACTAGTGAGTCTACTCAAAATAAAAGCACTCGATGTTGCTAACCTTTATAAGGAAGGCCAACATGTTTCATTGCCACTTATCATTGTTCTGGCAAATTCATCAGGGCATAGGGTCTCAATCACTCGCCTCACTGGACAACTACTTTTGTGTCGCAGAAGGGCTGTTAAAAACAGGGAGGAAAACAGAATAGCCATTTTCTATTCTATTATCAATAAAAACGGACCAACCATATGTTTTTATAGTCAAGTCTATTACACACCAATTACTCATTTCGATTGAGTGTATTTACCATGTAGAGGGCGAGGGCATTCGTACCAGCCTCCACTATACCAAACGGGGTTGTGTTGAACACTCTTTCCTCGATTCTTAGAACTGCACTGTCGCTAACTCGTGTTCCACCTGTGGAAAAAAGAAGTTCTTAGATTCTTTTTATCAAACTCCTCCATGAATCATACCTCGCTCTATTTCATGTTATATATTTTATATTCTGGATATCCCTATTCTGTCCAGAATGGTACTCACTCCAAATGTTTTAAATTGCCTTTTTACATATTTCAAGGATCATATACCGCATTCAACCCTCAACAATGGAGTGTTCATATATCAATTACCAACCCTCAAAAAGCCGGCACCCAGTACCCGTACATTCATGTGCCGGTAGCGTTTTCACTTTCTACAATGGCCCTGCTGCAACTATATCTCAAGTCCCCATTCAGACAGCGCATATATTCACCGCAATTGCGCACGGCAATGCCCAAGATAACACAGAGCCCTTGCAAAAACTGCCAGCCATTCAACCACTTGTAAGTTTTCTCACCGCAACCAATATCTGAATGGGCTGTCTCTCGTCCCCGCTTCACTTCACAACTGAGACGTGCCTACTAATCCATTCCTTCCTGGTCTCTACCCCTCTACTTCCACCTCACGTGTTCCGGGGCCAGTACTCAAAATGCTTAGAACTTTTTTCCGTCAATGGCGGCCATCTTGAAATGTCTAGTGATCCACACAGGGAACATTCAGTCAGTAACTCGGCCGCTAAACCCTCAGCATGCCCCATGTACTATCACAACAAATTCGTAAATTTTGCTGCAAAAAAGAAAGCAAAAATACATTCAGATACTCACTCAGCAACTATTATACACGCACAGAGACCCAAATACACTATTACACCCACTCACACACCCACTCAGAGACTCACACATCCTCTCACAGGCCCACTGGGAGAGTTGAGCACCCACTCACAGTCTGACCCAGATACTCATGTGCCTACTCACAGACTCACTGAGACACTCATGTACCCACTCACTGACCCACTCAGACACTCACACATCCACTCACAGACCCACTCAGACACTCATGCACCAACTCACAGACCCCCTCCGAAACTCATTCACCTACTGAGAGACCCACTCTGACACTCACAGACCCACTAACAGACCCACTCATGCACCCACTCAGACACTAATGTACCCACTCACAGACCCACTCAAATACTCATGCACCCACTCACAGACCCACTTAGTCATTTACATGCCCACTTACAGACACACTCAGACACTCATCCACCCACTTACAGACCCACTCAGAGACTCATGCACCCACTCAGACATTCACAAACCCACTGACAAACCCACTCAGAGGCACATGCACCTAATGACAGATTCACACGGACACTCCCACACCTACTCACAGACATACTCTTACACCAACTTACAGGCCCACCTAGAGATTCATATACCTACTCAGAGATGTACACAGACACATACATATCCACTCACAGACCCACTCATAGATTCACGCACCTTCTCAGAAACCCACTCAGACACTTATGAACCCAGTCACAGACCTACTCAGAAACTCATGCAACCACTCACAGAACCATGCAGACACTCAGGAACCTACTCATAGACCCACTGATCGATTCATGCAACCACTCAGACACTCACTCAGACACTCACACACCTACTAATAGATACACTCAGATACTCACACACCCACTCAGAGGTTTATATACCCATTCTCAGACTAACTCAGACACTCATGCACCCACTCACAGATCTTTTCAGAGGCTCATGTACCGCACACAGATCCACTCACGCACCAACTCACAGACCCACTCAGACATTCATTTTGCCATTCACAGACCCACTCATAGACTCATGTACCAAATTACAGACCCACTGTGAGACTCTCACACCCACTGACTTACCCACTCAGACACTCACTCACCCACTCACACATCCACTCAGAGATGCACACACCCAGTCACCAACCCATTCATAGACTCACACACCCTCTCACAGATCCACGCAGACACTTGTGTACCCACTCAAAGACCCATTCAGAGACTCATGCACCCACTCAGAGACCTACTTAGACATTCATGCACCCACTCACAGGCCCACTCAGAGACTCTAGCACACACTCATACTTTCACAGTCACACTCTCACATCTGCTCACAGACCCACTCACAGACTCACACACCTACTCAGAGACCTACACAGACAGTTAAGTATCCACTCACAGACCCATTCATAGACTCATGCACCCACTCATGCACCCACTCTGAGACTCATGCATCCATACAAAGACTCACTAAGAGACATATCTATTCCCTCACAAACCCACTCACACATCCACTCACAGACCCTCTAAAAGAATTATGTACACACTCACAGACTCACTCACTCACATACCCACTCACAGACCCACTGAGATATACACCCACTCATAGATCCACTCAAACACTCTTACACCTACTCATAGGCCCATTCAGGCACTAACATGCCCAGGGCCAGATGTATGAACACATTTTCCCATAGACACAGAATTGGTAAAACTGTTTGATACATATGGCCCCCAGTCAGATGAACAGAGTCACTTACAAGTTGTGAATTTTAAATGTGCTGGTGTCTATAGAATGACTGCTTTTGTTTTGTGAATTTGCAATGTATTTGAAAATTTGAAAAAATCAAAACAAAAAAAGGTATTTTATTTGAAAAGAAAAAGAAAGAGAGTTTGGGAAACAGGATGGCCCTGAGAAGAACCTGTGTATTTATTGTGTGTAGATGATAACTACACAAAAAACAGATGCAGTGTTTCAGGTTGTTGAGGAACACCCTGTTGCCTTTCTCTATGAAGTGAACTCCATCAATTCTATATATGCCCTCTGTCAAAGTGAACAAGTTGTTGTAGATGGAGCCCATGTTATGGTCTCTAATGAATGCAGAAACAGTTTCATTGACATGTTTCCTATCTTTGTCTATCTGTGGACAGAACTTGTTTGACCACTTTCATTTCTGGCTTTGGGATATGTTGGAGGATACCAAGGCAGTCTGAGGGAAAAATACCATTAACTGAGAAAAGGTACCCTTCAATATGATTTCCAGACCTACCCCAGTAATTGTGCCTAGGTCATTGCCACCACAGTGCACAATCACGAGGTCAAGGTGTTGGCAATCCGCAATGCTTTCAACCAAAGTCAGCAATTAATGTCACTTTAACCCTCTCTGACTAATTCAACTAATGTCCACATTGGTCAACCTCAAGTCCATTTTGAAGGCAAGGAGGAGCAGCACACAAGAAAAGTCTGGATCTGAATGAGGCAGTTTGCAAATTGAAAGGCATTTAAAATGGACAGGACCTGGTTTAAAAAAAATACATATTTGATTGAAGGTGTAAATATGCAGGTTAATAATATTAGTTAGTGTCTTTAAAGGATAAGTAAGTATATTAGTTTTACGGTTTCCTTACCGTCATGAGTGAACACTGTCTCTTGATGTCGATTCGGTGGCTCGACAGTCAGTGTTGAGTGGGGGAACTACAAGTCACATGAGTCCGAGGGGTTGCTTCCTGTTGGTTCCGCAGGGAATACTGGGAGGATATCCGGCTGAATTACTTGAGGAACAGCGATTTGGAAGGATCGAGGCAAATTATTAATTTCCTGCCGCTCGAGAGGTGCCTTGTTCGTGTTCTTCCATTTGAACACCCGCTGACTAAGGAAGTAGAAGAACGGGTAAAGCATTGACGGCATGCTTGTGGCTACACACAATGTTCTGGTGTCTTTGGTGATTTCTGGAGAATGATCGGAGGGGAGCTTCCATGCCCGTTATGGCTCCCTGCTGAGTGCCTCTCGCTCTGAATGTTACATGAGCTTTGCTAGTGTTCCTTGTGTAACTGGGGATTGAGTGCAAGTGGCCTCATCGGAGAGGTGGTCAGTGTCTGTTAAACCTGCATAGACTTGGAGGAGTCGGGTTCTTTCTTTTTTAAAAAGGTACTTTGTGGATACCAGCTGAATTCTTTATTGCTTGACTTTGCCTTGCTATCTCCTGTACGGGTGAGAACAACCCTGCAGGTTTTCTTTTAATAACCTTTAATGTGGAAATGGGAGTTGGAATAAACACTCAGATTTGTCTTCTACTCAATTACATTCTTGGTTACTTCATATGGTTATTCATCTTTGTCTATGGTGTATCTTTGAGAGCAAGAGATTATCAGGCATTGTGTAAGTAATCGTTTTACGTTTTCTATTGCCATTTAACAGGGGAGGAACACTGTGCGGACTTTTTTCCTCTTTCCCTGTGACGCTGGGCTATAGATATATTGGGTAGGTACTGGAACAGCGACTATGTTCTATACTAGATTCTAGCAAGAAGAATTTAGGGGTTTGGTCCGTGTAAAATGTTCCTTATTGTGTTTTACAGGATCAGTCTTTTAGTCTCTCATCTTTGCTCCACAAGGAAATGTTTATCATTAAGCCCGCATCTATTTTCTTTACAGGTGTTAGAAAGTTCATATATGATTTTACATATATGTGGTGGTTGTTTAAGTGTCTGATGTGTGTATTTCTCTTCTAGGCCTCCTTCTCTGCTATTCCCTTCCTTTCCTTCCCTCACTTAATCCGATCAAGATTCTGTGTTTTATCGCTGATGGAATTGAGGTGATCAAGAAATGGACCAATACTTGAGCATCATATCGACTCTGAGGTATCATCAGATGACAATTTGTGATTGGCTCTGGTAAATATAAAAAATGTAATGCAAACTTGGATATGCTTTTAATTCTGAATAGTCAAACACACCTATTGCTGTGTATTTTGAAACTAGTATGTCGCTTCTGGAATGTGTTTTGAACTTGTGACCTATTGGTTCAAGAGAGTGTCCCAGAGGAGATTTGTATGGAAACTTAGATAGGAGACTATGTAGTGGGGGTACTAAACAGACTTTAGTATTTTAGTTGAAGTAGAGTGGTTTACAGTCATTATTCATGAAGAATGGTTTATTTTCCTTGTCAGGGGTTTCTTATGAAGAGTAGCGTAGTTATAAAGTAAAGCTAAATGTGTTTTTGGACTTCCATTCGTATTTGTGAATTCATTGTGAATTTACACAGGAGTTGTGCTGAGGTTTGCAAATAAATTGCCAATATGCTTAAAACCATTACCAGATTGGGCTACTTTACTGAAGTGCAAAAAGGGTTAAGAATTACCATCCATTGAGATGTGCAATAAAAAATGTAAAATATGAAAGAGATGTTTTGATTTGCTCATTTCAACAGTGTCACTGAGAGCATAGTTGAAAAGGTTGCCATTCATGGTTGCTTTGCATGAGAATGGTGTAACATTCTTCTGCTTAGTTTTTACATTTTCTCTGAGAGTATAGTCTAACTGACAATGTAAAAAAAGGTTCTGACCAGCCAGTTCAATTAACAGGCATGTGAGATTAGAATGTAGTTTTTTAAAAATTTGATAGAAAAGGTATGTCTGGACATGAGGTTGATGAAAGTGTGTATGATATATATAAAGGTATTGTGAGTGTATGACGGGATTTGTGAGTGGGTGTGTGAGTGTTTTTGTGGGTTTATGAATGTGTGTGTGAGTGTGTCTGTGGGTGTGTGAGTGAGTATGTGAGTGTCTGTGTGGTCTGAGAGTAGATGTGTGAGTAGTCCATTAATCATGTGTTGCCCTGAAGTGTGCAGCGGGTGTGTGTAGTTTTACTGCAGGGTCAACTTGGCATTAAAAACTCCTTGCTAAGCTTTAAAGTTCAGTTTTTCTCTGTACTAGTTACCCCTTAGGTAGGGTGCAGGTAAGTCATCGCACAGAGTGCTATGTGATTAGTAGGTAAGACATGCACTTTAAAGTGTCGGTCAGTCACATGTGTAGTGTGAGACTCATAGGAACAGTTACATTTGGAGTCTCACACCCATACAGCAACATATATATATATATATTCACTTAAAAAACCATAGGTTTCACACATGTTATAGTTAGGAGGACATTTCACTCGTAAAAAAACAATGAAATTCCCCCGTTATAGTTAGTTGAGATAACTATAACTTGCGCGCCCGCAATCCTCTGCTCATGACGTCACATATTACATCACTCATGACATGGTCAGTGGCATCACTCATGACATCACTGATGACATCATCCTTGTGATAGAGTTGCGGTCGCGCGAGTTATAGTTATCTCAACTAACTATACAGGGGGAATTTCATTGTTTTTTTACGAGTGAAATGTCCTTCTAACTATAACATGTGTGAAACCTATGGTTTTTTAAGTGAATTTGCAAGGTTTTTTAAATGCTAATTCCTAACTATACCGTGTGTGAAACCTATGGTTTTTTCAGTGAATTTGTACGTTTTTTTAAATGCTAAGTCATGTATTTATAAATTTTTTTATGGTTTTTCACCGTGCGCGCACCGTGCGCGCACCGTGCGCGCACTCCGCGCCATTTAAAAAACAAAAAAATTAAATGTTTTTTTCTGCCTTCGGGGTCCTTCAGGGACCCCCTGACAAAGGCTAGGGGGTCAGGAACTCTCTACCCTGCCCCCTTTTCACGTTCGCCACCTTCCTTTTTCACTCTCGCACTCAAAACAAACAAAATGGCGGCCGACACTTCCTGATTTCGACCGATTCGAACGTTGACTGACATGTAATCACCAATCAGAATTACGCTCGCGCACGTTAGGGTGCGCGCACCGTGCGCGGCTATAGATATTTATGTGCTTTTAACTGCAATTTTCTCAGGAACTACTGAACAGATTGACTCCATATATGCAAAAGGCACTTCCCTGACCTGAGGACTACCTCTTTGCCAAATTTCAAGTAATTCTGTTCAGCCGTTCGGGCTGTACCTTCGACTAAAGGTCCTATAGGAAAATGCATGGGGAAAACGCGTTTTTGTGCCCCCCTTCTTTCTTGGCCCCCACTTGACGAATCCCCCCATGACTTTCAGGGTAGGAGCTGAGCGGAGCGCCCCATTAGTTTTGAAAATTTCACGAAGATTCGTCAACCGGCGCCAAAGTTATTCAAAATAGAATTTCAGATTTCCTATGGAAACACGGTCCTAACTATAACTATCTACTGGCGACCGCCTGTAGATAATATATATATATACACACACATATATAAGCAAAGTAACTCATCTAGCTAGTTAAAGAGGGACAGAGGCACTTCAACATTCACTCACATACTCATACAGTACTTATGTATCTAGCAGTAACAGAGCTAGTTGCACACACAGTTTTAAAACCCAACACTTACTATCACAGCCAGTAAACCATCCATACAGCCACTTGAATACAGATGTATACACCCATAAAGTTACTAATATGCAGATATATTTAATTACACATACAGTGACACACCCACAGAGAGGTGCAAGCACTCGCTCAAATATACAATCAATACTGACACTCCTAGTCACCCGTCCAGACAAGTAGTCCTTCAAACATGTGTTGGTCCTGCTCACTTTGCCACTGGATTCAAGCAAGCCTGGCTGAAGACGGCTGAAATACCACAAACCGGTCCTAGGAAGCTTGTTTCCGGTCCAGGGAAGGCATGGCTTGGCAGTTCGGGCTGGACTGTTCCCATGAGGCACAGGGTCAGACTGATTTGCATATGGCCATGTCTGAACTGGGGTGGCAGAGTGGGCTAAAGAACGGTGATGGATCAAACCCAGATCTGTTGACTGGATGTGAGTGTTTGATTGGTTCTGAGCTCCGTCCATCACCACCCCCTTTTGTACACACCCAAAGAGGTACTGAAATACTCACTCAGATATGTAGTCAATTACTGACACTCCTAGTCACCTATCTGGACAAGTAGTCCTTTAAATATATGTTAGGCCTGCTACTGCAGAGCTTGTGTATGCAGTTTTACTGCCAGGTCGACTTAGCATTTAAAATCTCTTGCCAAGCCTTACATTTTCTTTGTACTACATATACGTAATCCCTAAGGTAGAATGTAGGTTAGGCCTGGGTGGTAAATTCCGTTCCGCTCACGGAATTTGGGTAATTTGGCATTACGCGGAGAACACGGAATTGCCCAAAACTCTGCGCTCCGTGGCTTCGTGGAATTTTTTACTTGTTCGCATTCTCAAAATGTGTGTTCGCGAGATATTTCTCCCCGAGCCCGCAAACAGCGTTCGTGAACAGGAAAAAAGCATCGCGAACAAGCAATTCCGCGTGTTCGCGGAATTTCTGCGTGCTCGCTGATATTTTTTACTGTTTCATGGAGCTTTGCGTAGCGTGACTACTCAAATTCCGCCCACCCCAACTGTAGGTAGTCCATAGGACAGGCTGGTATGTTTTTGGAAGAAAGACATGTACTTTGTCAGGCAGTAGAGCTGGTATGTTTTATAGCTCTAGAATGGTGTTAAATACTAGTATAATTAATTATGTAGGTATTAAGTTGCTTGAAGTATGGAACATAAAATGTATACTGTATTTTGTCTTCAGATATCAACATGTGTTCAAAGAGAAGATTTTAAGTTTTAAGATGCCGAAAAAGGAACAGACTAGAAAAGCACAAAAGAAAAAGTACTACCTGCAAAAAATTAGAACTAAAAAAGGAGATAATGGGCAGAACATAGTGGGAAAAAACCATCTGCTAATAAAAGAACAAAGGAGTTTCTTTAAATAGTATTAAGAAAAATGAAAAATGTGGAAAATTATGTGAATAAAAAGGAAGCTTTACCAAGAACTCAGAAACAAAAAGCATGAACTCATGTTCAAAGTGGAAAAAGTTCTAAAAAACACAACTCATCTGACAGTTAGGCAAAAGCACTGCAAAGACATAATAAGAAGAATGTTTCGAAGTAGGATAATACAAAATTGGAAAAAATATAAAGCAGTAGAATAGAAGAACAGCAGCTTACAAGCAAAACTAATATGCAGAAAGTGTAGTATAGAAAGCATTTACCTTGAAGCATAATCTATTTATCTTAATAGTAAATAGAATAAGAACATTGGATAAAACAGTGTTCTGAATGAAGAGGAAAAGCCAGAAAAAAAGACTTAATATAACACATTTTTTGTAAAATATTCAGTGGCAAATGACAGCAGACTTTCAATAAAAAGCCTTTCTTTAATGAGGAAAGCTACCTTCAAGAGAACACATTAGTGCATGCAGTTGAAACAACTGGTCACTGTTATGAGGCGACGGATGGTACTCCTATTCCAAAAGTGGGGATGGTTCCTAGGAATGTTCAAGAAGTGATAGCTGAAGAGGTACAAGGAAGATGTAGAAAGGCACCTGTATACAAATGGAACTGTAGCAGTATTTGCAGTGTTCAGCAAGAATCAATTGATATATTGAGAGCTTTCCTACATCAGTTTCCATGCAAAAGTCTGAAATAGAAAATTGCTATTTTGCAAGGATTAGATCCATGCAAACATAGGAAGTATACTAATGTACATGTACATTCACTAGCATGTCTATAAAAGAAAGTGTGCCAAAACACCTTGCATCACTTCAGAATGTTGGCTGTTCATCATTTTAAAATGTGAAATTTAGTTAGTAGGCTTTACTATGTGAAAAGCCCTGCCTTATGTTTAGGAGAAATGAATAGAGCTCTATTGCATGGTACAGTAGCAGAAGTAGAAATAATTTGTGAAGATGTTCAGTTTCATTTCTTTGGTCCTGAACAGGAGTCTAGGGAAAATGAAGAGTTAGTTACTGTAGGTGTAGAGGAGCAGGACACAGGCATTAGTATTGATACATTTACAGAAGAGATTGCAAAGTTTAACACAGTTTCTTCTAAGAAATCATCCTGTTTTTGAATTTTTTTGTCGACGCACTCACTACAATAGCCAAACTCGCAATATTGTTCTCTACTCAAAAACTGAACAAGAGAAAAGAGATAAGTGGTAAGAATTTGCTGTATATTTATTTGTAGAGGAGTGCTTTGATTTGTCCACACGGCAAATTATATGATAAGTTAGACGATAACAAAATGCCAGTCCGAGCAATGCATGACAAGATAGAATTAATATGAAGTCCAAAAGAATCAAATAGTTTGTATGGAAACAAAGCATTGGAAGCTGCCACCAATTGAGTTTCAGAAAGGCCTTAAAGGTAGAGTTGCCTACTTACCTTTAGATTTTAAATGGAATATTGAAAATATAGGGGTAGAGAGATATTGAGGAACCACTAATCGTCCTATTAAATGGTGTGCCTACCAACAACAAAAGAATCTAGCAAGAGTTAGTGAATTTTAGTAAAGTAAAAAAGCAACATTGGTACAAAATACAATTTATTATAAAAATCTTGATGTTATTTGAGATGAACATGTATGGTAAATGTAGTATTACCATCAAGTGTATAGATTGAAAAAGTGGATTGATCCAGATCAGAAGAAAGTTATGAACACTAAAGCATCCATCCCCTGCATTCTAAAGAAGTAATTGGTGATGTTATTGATATTTTTCAAATGAAATAAGCAAATTGAACTCCCATGATTCTGGGAGAAAAATTTTGAAGCTCGCTGTTTCTACACTGTAGCAAGTGGCTGCAATGCGGACAGTCCTGTACAGATACCAGGAGCTGAATACTGGTCAACCAGGTTATATTCAGAAGATCCTAGATTTCACCAGTCCATTCCATACATATTCTGTCTTCTGTCTGAGAGTCACTTGTCTGGACTTTCATATGCTGTAAACTACATACTGAAGGCAGGAGTTAATGTTCTAAATCTCTCTGCAGAGGTATTTGTTAACAAAGTTCATGGAAAGGATGAAAAGTTAGAATACAACTTGATTTATTTGATGGCGTGCCAATGTGGCACCAACGAATATTGGTAATGTCATCGAGAACTGAAATGTATGTTTAGAAACCTAGGTGCACCTAATTGGTTTCTGACCCTCAGTTGTGCTGAATATGCATGAGATGACCTGCTTGTTTTTTTGAGAGAAGCAAACTCAAAAATTAAGGATATCGATCTGAAGACAGCGGGAAAACTTTACTCTGTGGATCCTGCTAATATTTGCAGATATTTTAATCACAAATTTCAAGCCATTCTGTTTTTCATCTGCAACAAAGCAAATGTTGGTGTAAAGAGTAACAAGCAAGAGGTGCCCTTCAAATTTGCATGTTATTATGGATAAAAGATGCACCGAAATTTGGAACAGACAGTGACAAGTCTGTACTCTCTTTCTTAGAACAGTATGGAACATGCACCATTCTGAAAGACAGTGGTGAAAAAGGCCTGAAATAACAAGTTCTGCTCTTTCAAACACATAGATGTGGAAAGTGCTGTTGTTGAAAATACAAATGCAAAGAAAAATTTGACACAAGGTGTCCATTTGGATTTCCATGACCTGTCATTTCCCAAGGAGGAGTGAACAGTTTTTTATCTGCAGTCAGAAATACACGAACACGAACATCACTGAAAAACACATACAATCTCAGGAGAACCAAGGCCTCTAATTATATTAATGACAATAACTCTATGAATTTCAAAATGTGGAATGCTAATATGGGTAAACAATTTGGTGCGGACAACTCCATCGCTGTTACTCATTATGTTACTTAATACATTACAAAATCAGAGAAGACAGAGCTGAAGGAGATATAGGAGGAGATTTTAGCAGAAAAGTCTCTAACTAATAAATTGTACAGCTTCAGCTTCAAAATGCTTTCCCATAGAGAGATAGGGTCCCATGAGTGCTGTGATCGGTTGAGCTCGGCTAGTTTGTTCCAGAAGTCAAGAGGAATTGTTTGGGTAAGTCTGGGCCTTGCAAGCTCGTGAAATAGATTGTTGAAGTCTTTCCCAGAAATTCAGTACCTAGCAGAGTTCAACCCGGAAAGTACAGACATTGTGAAATCAAAAGTGTTGGAGACATACTACCCAAGAAGAAGCCCACATCTAGAAAACAAGTGCCTTTATGAAGTATTTCAACACTGCAGATATAGAAGCAATGTAATAGAAAATATCAAATGAGAGACATATTTAGTAGTTGAATGTGATGGTTGTTTGGTCAGACACGCAAAAGGAAATCCAATTAAGCACAGGAAACTTAGTTGCCAAACTCTAGACAGAAGAGAGTTGTTCTATCTAGCACTTCTACAACTATTCAAGCTTTGGTGTGTTGAATTGAAATTACTTGGAAACTATGACTGCTATGAAGATTCTTTTAATGCTGTGAAAGAAAGTATTCAGTGTTCAGTCTTTCCAAACTATTTGCAAATGTTAAATGATGAGATTAAACAGAATGAAACTATTGCTGCTGAGATAGCTATGGAAAGTTTACAAAGCAGCCAAAGTTCTGGACGAATGAATTAAGATCCTCTTGCACAACCAATTATTGAAAATGAAAAAGCAACAGCCGTAAATGAGGTGGAAAGTACCAATGAACAAGCGAGACAGGAAAGTGTTGATTTGGAACAGTTAGGTGGACAATTGAACGATGAACAGAAACAAATATATATGGAGGAAAAAATGAAAATAGAGCATGGACTCCTTCACGAAAAAGAAGAATGTAAATGCTCATAATTTAAGTCAATACTACTATACATTAGTGGTCAAGTTGACACCGGGAAAAGCTTTTTTAATTAAAGTTCTCACCGTTTGCCTATAGAGGACTACCAAATCAAATTTATCATGTGTAGTAACAGTACCAACTGGATTAAAGGAATTACTTATACTACCTGTCGAACATGAAAATAAACTGGAATACCAGAAGGTATCTGGTGAAGCTTGTCATAAAGTCTCAAGAGTAATGAAGAAACGGAAGATTTAAATCATCGATGAGGTGAGCATGGTCTCAAACTTAATGGTTGCCTTCGTACACTTGAGAATACAAAAGATTTTAAAAGCAGAGTATGACGTGCTGTTTGGAAAAAAGCATTTAATTGTCTTTGGTGACCTACTGCAACTTACCCCCATCAAAGGACACTTCTCCATAATATAACTTGGATTAGGAAATGGGTCAGTGGGTAAAGTGATTGATTTAATACATTTTCCAAATAGGGATGAGGTTGAATAATAAGCCATAATATTTGATCACATTGATGGCATGAAGCAGATTGGCTGATGTGTAGTATGTTTTTTGCTTGCAAAGGACTTATTTGTCCGGTGGCAGCAGTTCTCACTCTCTCTAGTGTATGCTGTAACTAAACATAAATCACAAGGTTTAAGTGTAGATGCAACTTTTCTTAATAACGGTAGCACTATATTCAAAGAAGGTATGTCATATGTAACATCTCGAGTTAAAACATTGTCCAGATTGGTTTTGGTTTATTTTGATGATAGAACATTTAGTGCCGATATAAGCTCTGTCAGTGAGTACAATCGGTTAAGAAGTGTATACGCTCCTCATTTAGGGACAGTTTCCCATTTATGAAAAAATTGATAATCTGTCCAAAGCAGAAGCTCACAAATGAATCGATGGATGTTGCTGCAAAGAAGGAAAAGAAGGTGAACATGGAAGGTATAATGAAGAGAAAGCTGGAGAATGAGGTAGATATTGTAGATTACTAGTTGTCAAACACTTCTGGTGTCATCTACTATGCAAATATTTTTCTCAATGTACTGTTACCCAGTCACCCATACAGCCACTGACACACCTACTCACTCACCAAAACAACTATTAACATACCTACTCACTCACCTACACAGCCACTGTCAAACCCACTCACTCACCCACACATGCACTCACTCAAACACGTCCACATCCAGTAACTCTTTGTTAAACACACAGATACAGTTTATCCCTTTTTAAACCAAGAAAGATGGTTCTAACGAGAACCTTTCTTTTGTAATTTTTCAAAATTATTTTATTTTTAGCTTTCTAACATTTTGTATTTTTTGGAGGAGGGGTTTAGAAATAAAATGGCAGCTGGAAAAAGAATTATCTAGAAAACCTCAAAACCGGGGATAAAAGTGCTTTTGAACAGAACAAAAACTTAGCACTTGTGGTGCTTTGCTGCATCCAGAAGTGCACCAACTGATTGTACCTCGACAGTGAGGATTTTATTATAATCAAAACAAAGTGTCCCAATTCTTAGGTGCTCTGGGGACTTCTTAGGGAGAGATTGCTCAATCTAAGTAGGTATAGTGTCCCCTGGCGTAATTGGTGTTGCACCTGATGTTGATGCGTCTGCTGCATTCCGTTCCCTCTGGGCTCTGGTCGAGTGTTGTTGTGGTAGGTCTTCAGGAGGGCCAGCATACTTGTTGTGCTATAGGAGTATCCTTTGGATGTACCACTCAACAGGGTTTTCTCACACAAGGAGCACTTCAAGTGCTTTGCCACAGCTCTTCCCCCCCAGAAGGAATAATGAAAAATGTCGATGGACTCTCGCTTTGCAGGGAGTTCCTCTTCTGATGAATTCTCCTCCATAGGATGTGGTTATTGTTCTGCACTGCCACCAGATGGCATTTTATTTGTAAATAAGAAAACCCCAAAACGGCAAATTGAGTTTTCAACATTGTAAAAGAGCAGATGCTGCAATAAGAACCTCGAATCTGACCACTGGAAGTGTGAAGAAAAGAAAACTGGGTAGGAACTTCTTTTCTAGAATAATGTACAGTGTCTTTTTCAATAAAATACCTTTCTTCCATAGTCATGTGATTTTTACAAATGCCGACGTATTCGTGAACGCTGACGTATTTGCGATTGCAGGAAATAGCATAAAACAGCATTGAACCAGTGGCCTAGCCTGAGTTTGCCAACCGGTGGCAGCATGTGAGAGTGGGGGGGAGTACTGGTGACTCCCACGACAGCCGCCCCACGGCCCCCCTTGCTACACCACTGTGTTGAACCATAAAATTGCTGATGAAAATCTCACTTTATACATAATATTACTAAACACTGATCACAAACATTAATTACACTATGTCTATATATGTTTTTTAGACTTTCAAAAAAATCACGCTGATTTCACGGATATCCGTGGTAGCGGAATATACGTATCGGAACATTTCTCAATGAATTTGCAAATATACATCTTTTTTATAAAACGAAGCAAATCCTTCTTGGCACATCTGTTTCTTGATGCAGAAGAAAATTATGCTGCATTCGGAGAATAAGAGGAAATCTCTACCAAACAAAGAAGCCCTTGCTTCATATAGTTAGGAGAAAGCACCCATGCTTAATAGAGATATACCTCTTTATTGTGCTGTTGTCTTCTCTATAGGAGGATTCATATTATCACAGATTTCTGGATGAAGACACACAAGGAAAAATCACATTGCAAAAATGCACAGAAGGACTCTGGAGACAATTCCTCGTTATCTATTATGCAGTTACAGGGTACAATTAGTTGCGGCTGGCACAGGTAAGCGTGGTGAGGCAGTGAGGCAGCGGGGCTGGGGCGGGGGGCCGGGGAAGTCAACAGATGATGGTTTTGTTTAGTTATTTATTTATTTTCCCTATTCCGTCGTCTCGCTCACCCCACCGTGCTTACCTGAACTGGCCACGACTGAGTGCAATATACATCTGGCATTATTCAAATGAGAAAACACATAGTAACTAACCAGTATAAACTACTCAGCTAGGTAGACTTTTTTGCAAAACTGTGAGGTAAATGGGCAGGTAAAATTCCTTTCTCGCCTTGATGCTCATTTCACAAAAATTAAATCTCAACGGGGAGCACTTACTTATCTAAACATAGCAGATGCCCCAGCTGAAGCACCACTTTTGTAAAGGACAAAAGATCTTAACTTCCTGGCCTTTGTGAAGGCAAAGCAAGTGAGTGTGTGTTCTTGGCAATTGAACATTGAAAAATGATCAGAAATCCTTGGTAAAGGTGAATGCATCGTTGATCTATTAGAGCACGCTCTGTAATGATTGTGATAAATTATTTCTTTCTTTGTCTCTCCTTGTGAAAGCAGATTCCATTGTGGTCCCTTTCAATGACTACAAATATGTAAAGCTGAAGAATGAGCTGGAGCCATTGTCTGATTGGCTCTGCTCCATCCACCTTAGTAGTATGCTAGTCACACACCCATAAAGCCACTCACACACCCACAAAATAACTCGCACAGCCATGCAGTACTTACACACCCAGACACCAACCCATACAGTTACCCAAAAAGTTAATCACAGACTCATACACTCACTAACACTCCCACTCACTGACCCATACAGCCATTCACACACACAAAACTACTAACACAACCACAGACACACCAATACAGCCACTCATTTTTTATTTATTTATTTTTTTATTCCGCAAATATAGCCATAAAAAATGCCACTATGCAGCGTGTGGTTAAAATGCAGATTATACAAACAATGCTACCGTAAATATTATATAAAACACAATAAAATCCTGATAAAATATATGATGTGAGCTGTACCACTCTATAAAAAATCTCTTAATTCATAGCCAAATACGGAAAGGATCACATATACATTAAATATACATTTCTACATAGATTCAGACTTCCAGAGCTCAAAATGTCCTTGAGAGGTGGGTAACATCATATTTCTACCCCATAACCCATTTTAGATTCTAACCAATTCATTCAATAACTCATGTATTGCAATTAAAATTCTTCCTATTGCACATGTCACATTTAGAAATCTCATATTTATCAATAGGCTGAGAGCTTGATCCCTACTCTCAATTTTATAAGCAATAAAAAGAGATTTTAAAAGTTC
Source organism: Triturus cristatus (assembly GCF_964204655.1). NCBI lineage: Eukaryota > Metazoa > Chordata > Amphibia > Caudata > Salamandridae > Triturus > Triturus cristatus. The sequence goes on along the minus strand of NC_140589.1, from coordinate 1,455,435,160 downwards.
TTTCCGTTCTTCTAGGAACCACAAGCAATCCAACAAAATATGTTGGCCGCTGCATTTTAATTGTAATCCACATGTACACAGACCCTATTTATTCGCCATTGCAGTTTTTATCTTCCTATCGGCGTTACATGGGTTCAGGCCAACTCTGAATTTCAATACTGTATTTCTAAGCTTCTGGTTAGGCATGGCCTCGATTTAGGGAAACATATGATCATTAGTCCATCTGTTTACCAAAAACTGGGTGGACGATTTGCTCCCCAAGCAACATAAATCTTCTTCTTGGGCCATAGTGTTGATAATAGCGTGGAGCACCTGCTTGGGCATCTGCTGCCCTGATTTCCATTGATCTGGTTCTAAAGAAAGTTTAGCACATAACTTATCTAACTTATGTCTAACTTGGGACGCCCAGTTAAGTTCACTTCCCTCTATTTCTCTTTTACAAAGGTTTGATATGTTGGGGGACCCTTCTGTATTCAGTCTGTGCCAGAAGTTCAATGTTGCTTGAATTTCCTGAAAGTTCCAGGATGTAAGTTGACATTCTACTCTCACCGCTGTATCATAGTTGATGGAGGGAGAGCAAGGAGCTGTTTCATGCATACAGTCACTCATATACCCACTTTCCGACTTATACAGCCACTTACACACTGTCAAGCGTTACAAGTTACAGTTAGGAAGTAGAATTAGAAAAAACTTAGAAATTCACTGAAAAAAAGGTTACAGGGAGGTTTTAGGTAGGAAATGGCATTAAAAAAACAAAGAAATTCACTGAAAAAGCAAAGGTTACAGGGACAGTTTAGTTATGAAATAGAATTAAAAAAACCTTAGAAAATCACTGAAAAAACAAAGGTTACAGTTATGTGATAGTTATGGTCAGATTTCACTCATGCAAAACCAGTGAAATTTAGCAATTATAGTTACCTGAGCTAACTATAACTTATACCCCTGCAATGCACTGCTTATGACCTCACATACTACATTACTCATGGCAAGGTCATGGACATCACTTATGACATCACTGATGACTTTTCAAATGACATCACTGAAGACATCATCCACCGAACCACTCACACCAACTCAGAGCCCCATACAACCTCTCATATACCCACTCGCTCACCTACAGAACCAATTCACATAACCATTCACACACCCACACAACCACTCACAGATCCAATTACTCATCCACATAGCCACTCACACACCCACTCACTCACCCACACAGCCACTAACACACTTATTCAGCCACTCATACAACCACTCACTCACCCATACATCCTGTAGCACACCCACTGACACACTGATACAGATAGTCACATAGTCACTCACTCACTCATACTCCCACTGACATACCCACTTACTCACCCATACACCCATTGATACACCTTCTACATTTATCCACCCATTCCTACAGACCACACACGAAACCTAGGCATCATCCTTGACTCCTCCCTATCCATGAACCATGAACCGCCGTCGCTTCCACCAGCTTCAACTGCATGCACATCCTCCGCAAGACCTTCAAATGGATCCCCCCAACTGCAGAAAGACCGTCACCCATGGGCTCACAGCCAGCAGACTGGACTAGGGCAACGCCCTATATGCCGGAATCAACAGAGCCCTACTACACAAACTTCAGACCATCCAGAACGCAGTTGCCAGACTCGTCCTCGGAACGCCTCATCATAAACACATGACCCAACACCTATGAGACCTCTACTGGCTCCCTGTCAAGAAGAGGGTCACCTTCAAACTCCTCACCCATGCCTACAAATCCCTCAACAGCATCGGACCCAAATACCTCAACGAGAGCGTATCCTTCCACGTACCCAAGAGAAACCTCCACTCCGCCGACCTCACCCTGGCACAGGTCCCCCACTTCTGCAGAAACTGAACAGGCAGGAGAGCCTTCTCCTACATCGCAGCCAAGAACTGGAACGAGCTCCCTGTGAACATCAGACGCTCCCCAACCCTGCACACATTCAGGAAGGACCTCAAGACCTGGCTCTTCGACTGATCCGGGGCTGCCCCCCCACCCCCCTAGCGCCATGAGACCCTAGCGGGTGAGTAGTGCACTTTATAAACCCTTGATTGATAGATTGATTGATTGATACACCAACTTAATCATATATATAGCCACTCAGACAAAGTTCTATGCTGGCACTTTAACACCCACTCAGAGACCCGTACAACATTCACACACCCACTCACATTCACAGACAGGTGCTCACACACTCACTCACAGATCCACACAACCACTCACATACCCATTCACAGACCCATACCACCACTCATACACCCACTCACCCACCCATGCAGGACTCACACAGCTACTCACTAAGCCCATACAGCCACTGACACAGCCACTTACTTATTTATGCAGCCACTGACACAACCACTCACACAGCTTCTCACACAGTTTCTCACATACCCCCTCACTCAACCAAATACCAAATACCACTTACACACCAACACACTCACTCACCCACACAGCCACTTACTTACCCATACAGCTATTCACATATATAAAGATGTGTATCATTCCTCTATGTTTTTAGCAGTTGTAATGGTTTTATAAATAGCCACTGACTATACAGCAGGAACACTAGAAGATTATGACTAGATTAATATATTTTTTTTAGGATATATAATGGTGGAAAGCAAGATATGTTGACAGCTATTTAGTAGCCTTGTACTATCTATTGAACTGAATGTTATGTGACATCTTGTTTGTATATATATGTGAATACCTTGCCTTTTTGATTTTGATTATAGAATATGTGTACTTTAGCATTGAACTATTAGATGTTTACCTTTTGTTTTTGTTTGCTCCAATCTTTGTATATATTTACCTTGGTATGTTGGATGATGGAGTTATGTGTATGAGTGGAGTGACTGTAGAGATATGTGGATGAGGATTTTTTGACTGTTGGGGGTTTGTGAGATTTAGATTTGTTTTTTCTTTTCTTTGATAATTTATTGTTGCGTTGAAAAACTGTGAACTATATATAATGATTTATGTAATTTGTGATAAAATACTACATATGTATGCAAGTCAAAATATATCCCCAGAATAAATATATATATCTGATTTGATGTCAGGTGTTTACATTACTAGCAGGGTCAAATATGGGGAATAACTATCCAAGATAAAGGATGAGATATTTCGCCTCATGTATGAGTTTCGGTAGGGTAGCTCATTTGTATTTCAATTATATATAGATATATTCCTCTATGTTTTTAGCAATTGTATATATGTATATATTGTGTGCGGCTACCTAAAAAAAATTACAATTTCTAAAAATGTAGAGGCATGACACACATACTAAAATCAAACAGTCAACAATTATAAGCAGTTTCTTAACACAATTACAGTTATTAAAAATAAAATCGTGTTGCGCATATTAAAGCAGCATGAGCAGGTTTAGAACATACAGAAAATACCACGCTGATTAGCTGATAGAGAGCAATGAAGTGAAAAGGGCTAGTGCAGAGGTACCATGGCAATTGTTTTTTAATCCGACATCATCAAAGAGGCAACACAGTGGAAGACTTCAATACAGCAAGGGGGTATCATCTGTCCTGCCAGCAAACATAAAACACTTTAAATTCACTTTAAAAAAGACCAAAATGGTCTTCAAGGTGCAAGGGAAAAAAAGTCTCACAAGTGCTACTGTAACAAATATGGCAGCAAATTAGTAGCAAGTAATTTTTCCCAAAGTCCTGGTGCAATGAATGCAGAAGCAATTTGTTCAATAATACCAGCGTCAAGATATTCCTTTAAAACATTAATCGTCAAATTTGTGTTACACTGGGGCAGCTTGAATATCTCGTGATGTTTACAAAAAAACTGGGCAGGCTACTTTAGGAAATATGGTGACGGGTTTATTAATAAAAGCTATAAACATCAGAAGTTTGCCATTTTACTTTCACTAACCCCAGTGTGCCCCCAGCCCTATGTAAATGCTGGTATTACATTGATAGGATAAAACACATAAATGTAGATACAAAGTTATAAAACTGATTGAACATTAAACTAGTGCCCTAGGGGGCAGAGGGAACATGACTAGGCCTCTCAGGTGATGCCACCACAGGGGTAACAGCAGAACCCCCTGTTGGGGCCCCCAGAGTGCTAAACCTGTTTGAAGCAATGATAACACATTTTGTCAGCAGACTGTTTAGAGTTGCAGTTTCAGGGTTTAGAGAAGTGATGATGGCCTGCCAGCATGTGTGAACTCACAATTTATTCCACTCTCCCATAGCCTGGTTCTGTGCTTGTTTAGCAGTGCTGGGCAGAGACACACAACATGTTTGGGGGATTCTTGACAATGGCCGCAGCCCTTACAGGTTGTTTCTTCTTTTGGCTGGTGCCAGCTGGTGAGATGTTTCAAGAACGGCCACTACCCTAGCCGAAGCCCATGAATCTTGTCTTCAGATGGATAGCATACATTCATGCAAAATATGACGCTGGGGAGGCTGGCTGATACTTGCTGATGACTGCTCATGAATGCTTACACTTGGCGAAGAGGGCTCTATCTGAGTGGCATGACCAATGGCAGATGCATTTTCTGATACTCGCTTTAAACATTGATTGACTCAGATTACTGGCCCAAAGTTCTTTCACATTCAATAGTTGCTGGCAGCCCTCAAGGAACTGATGGTGTACTTGACTTGATCTACTGGAGCTAATTTCAGTCCATGACAATGACTCTAGGCAGCCAGCTCGGGCCCCCTGTAGCTTGGGACACAAATTGAGGTAGTCACTGGCTGCCCACTGATGGGATAGAGCAAGTTTCAGTCTGATCTGGGCAGCAGAGACAGACTGCAGCAGCTGAAGAACCCTTTTGTATATCTTTGTGATGAGTTTATTCAACAGACTGTTATCCCTGCTCAGTAAACCATCCCTCCCATAGGTCAATGAAGTAGAGATTTTAGGCCTCATGACTTCCAGTAGGGGAGAGAGGCTTGGCCCCAGTAATGAGTTTGATCATTTCGATAGAATACCCTGAAGGTCAGGGCTTTTGCTTCAACTTCTTTTCGTTGCTTCACGAAGCGGCCCCTGGTGTCCATATGCACCCCTAGATACTTGTAAGTTTAAATTTTATTGACTTTGTAAAACTAGCCCCTCCCTGAAATTTTTTCATACCAAATGAAACAACCTTTGTTTTCTTCAAATTCATCTTTAGGTTGTTAATGGTCATGTAAGTATGTAGTTGGTTAAGCAGCCATTGAATGTCTACCTTGGTAAGACTGAGCAAGGCAAGACAATCACATACAGCAAGTTACTGATCAGCACACCTCCCACCTTTGGGGGGGGGGGTAACTATCGTTGCATCAAAAGAGCTTTTATAAATCTGCAATAACATGTTAAAAAACAGGGGGCTAATGCATCACTGCTTCAGTCCCCGTGATGTTGGGATGTTCCTGGATAAGTGGGCACCATCTCCCAGTTTGATGCAAATCCAGGTATCACAGTGTAGCTGGATTATGGCCTCCACAGGTTTTGAGGGTATTCCCCATTTCTGTAGTCAGATCCACAGGGACCCTCTTGGTACTCAGTCGAACGTTGCTTTAAAGTCGACGAATCAACAATGCATCAATGTGAAGAAGTGGCTATCTTCCAATCACTAAGTTACCTCGACACCCACCCTGCTAGATTTAGCGCTGGGATGCCCCGTTGCTGGGGCAGCCATGCGCTTGACAAATATTTTAACATAACATAACAAAATATCACGGAATGTCGAGCTATTACCTTATCCATCAGGACTTATATTGCCATTAAATTGATTAGCGTGCCAGATTTTGCCATGAACGCTGTTTGGTTAATTGGGATTAGCCCTTTTTTCTTGACCCACAACCATAGATCCTCCAGAAGCAAGCTGGCATTAGAATCTCCACCACCGGCCGGAATCTTCACCGTCGGGCCGGAATCTTCACCTCTGGGACGGAATCTCCACCTCTGGGCCGGAATCTCCATCACCGGGCCGAAATCTCCACCACCGGGCCAGAATCTCCGGCCCGAGTGCGGATATAAAGTTAGTATGAGTAAGTGCATTCTGTGAATACTAAAATGAGCAAGTGCATTCAGTGAATACCAAAATGGGTAAGTGCCTTCTGTGAATATCAAAATGAGTAAGTACCTTCTGAGAATACCAAAATGAGTAAGTGCCTTCTGTGAATACCAAAATGGTAGTAAGTTTAGGATTTTGTAGTAAGTTGGTTCTGTGAATCGGGCCCTTAGTATTTAGCTTCATTTGTGAATCAGATGGATTATGGCACCACATCATGATTCAGGTTTTGCTGAACACCTCAGGCAAAGGTCAGAGAGATTGGCAAGTGGTCCTGCCCAGAATGTAGTATCCTGTTTGTAGAGTGCCTGAGGCAGGCCGTTGGGTCCGGAAGCCTCATCCATTCTTGCTTTTGAAAATACACATTCTAGGCAGCTTGTGGAGAGAGACGGATCCCTGGCTGGTGTACTTAGAGAATCTGAAGTTTGGGTAGAGGCTTGGGTAGCTATTACAGTAATACTCTGCATGCCCGTATCTGATGGACTGACTTCCTCCTCCTTTGTCAGAAAATTGTTTGTGAGAAAGAATGGCCATTCTGGTTCTGTTATGTTTGTGCAGCCCAGCCCCCTTGGGCCATTAATTTGCCTATTCACCAAGGCCCAAAAGTTCCTAGAGTTGGGATTCTTACTGGCGCAAAGAAGCGTTGTCCAGAAATACTCTGTGCGTTCGTGTTTGTCTGTCAGGATTGCCTGCGTGTAAGATTTTCTGTGACTGCTTGAATGTGTTGAGTGGCTCCCTTGCCCCAGATTTCTTCCAAACTCCTCTCAGAGCCTTGTTGCTGGTTTAAGTCCTTGATCACGGGGAAAGTAACAGCTTGTTGGGAGGAGCAGTAAGCATTTTTTTCAAGCAATTGGGAGATTAGGATCGTGCACTCCATAATCTGGGACACATTATCGGCCCCAGCTGTGTCAAAGCGCTTGATACATTCAGCCATGACAATCTCACTAATGGAGCCACTCCATTTAAGTTGCTTGACATTCTCAGTGCAGGTAACTCGATATGTACCCCTCGCAGAGGCATAATGAGGTAAATTGGATGTTATAATGGTGGTCTGTGGGCGATAGTCGCTTTCTACCTGCGGAACTGCCTTGAGAATACCACGGTACAGAAAGAGAAAGAAAAAATATAAATATGTTTAAACATAATAAAACACTGTACTACACTATATTTTACTAATATTGTGTACTACAGTGTATTTTCAAATTTTTGCATATTTTAAAAAAGAAAACAGATTATGTTGTAATGCGCAAATTGGTCTAAAATACAGCACAAGTAAAAAAATTAAAGTAGAAATGTAAATTGGTTGAAACAGAAACAGGTACATGCTAACTGTTAGCACCATACACTTTTTAAAAAAAAATATAGAAAAATATGAATTATTTTCTATACCTATTAACACTTTTATAAAGAGGTAATAGGTAGAAAAAAAGAAGAAAACCTGTTAGTTACTTATATATAAGGCCCTAACCCAAAATACTGATAAAGTATGTAAAAACGTAAATAATGCCTTCCCATCGCCATGTACCATGGAATACCATAAAAGTACTGCAGTATACAGTGGCGCAATATATCACTAACACTCAGATTTATTATTGTATTCCGTTAACCTTGTGTCATGCATTGTGTGGCATGGCCAACACAATACTAAAGGGAGATTTGCAGAGGAATGGAAGGCCACCTTGCATGGCCCGGCATTGGCTGATAAATCTGGACCAAACCAAGGCAGTGAAAATCACTGCCTGCAATACTTTTCACATAATATTCTACATTCCTACTTAATTTTTAATTTTGATTCAGCCAATCAAATACTGTTTATTTTGGGTACTAGCCCATTAAACACGACAGTCAATTTTATAAATCATCACACAAATCAATAAATATCTTTAATTTAGATGTTACTCGTAAAAACAGTCAAGAATAAAAACATCCTCATAGAAATAACAATGTGATAAAAATTGCTAAAAACTGTTTAGAAAGATAGAATAGCAGCATACAATGGGTCAGTGGCTTGGGATAAGTGTAAATTGAAAAAATTACAGTGCTCCATGCTCCCAAATATTTATGCAGTCAGTTGAAAAGAGGGGCTGAGAAGAATGGGAGAAACGTTCATAGGGAAGATGAAAAAATATTTATATATATATTTTTTCCAGAGTAATACACCTATCCTCTTCCTCAGTAACCACACTCCATATAAGTTTCGGCTAATGTCAAATACCAATAGCTAGCTGTTGTCAGACCGTAGGATGCAATAGACCTCCTTGCATTGTCTGACTCCCATCGAAATGTGGCGTGGTTTAAGACAGTTCCATCTGGGCCTATCATACGCATGGCAAAAGAATATGAAATGTTAAACATCCTCAATCCTATAGTTACAAAATACACTTGCTTTGTGAATTAGCACAATGGGTGCCATTTGTGAATTTGTTTACTAATAGTGATCACAGTCTGAATTTAATAAACAACGTGCGAGGCAAGGGAGGTTGAATTATGTCCATGTACAGTTCCATAGCAGGTGCGGGCTTAACCTCTTCGGTGCTCCGGCCGTCCGACGTCACGGTGGGCGTGTGCGGAGGACGTCACCCGGCTGTCCGAAACACACCCACTCATTAATTCTCCCGCACAGGGGAGAATTCGCAAAGCGCCGAAGGGGCTAGAAGATAGAAAATCATCCACCAAACCCACAGATTTGGGCATACCATGTTGACCAGTGATATTACTATTCCAGCAGGCATCTTTTATAATAGCCTTATTGCTGAGGGTGATTAGTAAAGTATTGTTCCACTACTCACTCAGGCCTATCTCCACTTTCCACACACATGTAAAAGAGCTGTGCAATAGATAGGCTGCCAGCAAGAGTTGAGCTGTAACTACCTGATGAACTTATGAAACTTCTCCAAACAGAGCAACAGAAAGGAAAAGTACTTAGCAGTTCTGTTGTAAATGGCCCTTTCTGCTGGATCATCCCCAAGCTTTTTTCCTTCCTCCTCCACTTTTTTCCTGAATCCTTTTTTGTTGGCTTTAGGACTCTGTCCCATTTACCACTGCTAACCAGTTCTAAATTGCTTGTGCTCTCTCCTTAAAACATGGTAGAATTGGCTTATAGCCAATTAACATATTTAATTTACTTGTACATCATTATTAAAGTGGCACCACACGTGCAAGTGCTCAGGGCCTGTCAATTAAATGCTACTAGTGGCCTGCAGCACTAATTGTGCCCCCCACTTAAGTAGCTCTTTAAACATGTCCTAGGCCTGCCATTGCAGAGCCTGTGTGTGCAGTTTAAACTGACATTTCGACCTGGCAAAACAAACATTTTGCCATTCCCAAACCTTCCTTTTTAATAAATATATCTCACCCCTAGGGTAGGCCATGGAAATCACAGAGTGCAGGGTGCCAAGTATTTAAAAGGCAGGACATATACTTTAAAGTTTTACATGTCCTGGTAGTGAAACATTCTTACATTTGTTTTTTACAACTGCAAGGCCTTTCTCTCCCATAGGAAAACATTTAATAAGTGAAATTTCCAAATAGGAAGCGATAACTCCTTCATGTTTGGTGTCTCTAGAATCACAATGTAAAATCCTAACTAAGGCTGAAGTCGACTTTTGAATTGCAAATTTGAAAATGCCACTTTTAGAAAGTTTTCGTTTCCTTGCCTTAGCCATTTTGTGCCTGCAGCCTGATTCTGGTCATATGACATGGTATAGTTCATTGTTGGGCTTTGTGTATTCCTCCTAAACAGCCACATGCAATGAGAGTTCAGATGTTACTGAATGGGTCATCACTGGCAGGATGCGATGGGGGTGCCGGGAACAGCTCCACTTACACCTCAATACACCTCAATAGACTGCATCCTGTCTGCACACAAAGGGCTGCATACCTCATGTAGTTAGTGTGGAGCCAGGGCAGGGCATCTGTGCACTTCAAAGCCATGCCCCTGGAAGCTTACTCCAACTTCAAAGGCACAAATGTGTATAAATGAAGGACCTCAGATGCAACCACTTCAGTACACTTCTGGACCTGTGGATACTCTGCCAGGAAGATGGATTGCTGTGCTGCTGAAGGACGACTGCCACTCTGCTGGACTACACTCTGCTAGACTCCTGCTTTGCTGTGCTCACCTCATGCCCACTGTCCTCTTGCATGGGTGCGTAGGACTGGACCTGCATCTCTTGAACCCAAAGTCCTTTCAAGGGCTAGTTGTCTGGCCTCCTGATATGAAGCCTCAGGGACACACATACCAGGCTTCCAACAACCTTGCACCTCCCCCTGGACTCTGCCATCTGTGAGTATTCCCTGCCAAGTGGTGCCACCCCAGTCGTGGATCCTTTAAGTGGGCCCATGGTGCTTGCCAGCAGAAGCAATGCATCTTCTCTGCTGAGCGATGCATACCTGAGCAGAACTGAAGCATCTCCTCAGCAGAATCAATGCATCACTGCTGCAAAGTGGATTGGATCCATCACAAAGACCCACATCACTCCGATGACGAAGCACCTCCACAGCCCAGGCCTTCACATCTCTTATCGACGGCAGCCTCAACGGCAGACTCCGAATCACAGCTCCTTGGAATCAATGCATTGTCTGCTGCGCACTGCATCCCTGATGCCAGATTTCACATTCTCAAGCCCCGTCAATGGGATCTTCAATGACGATGCAACAGGACCTTCAATAGCAGCCTCGCCGCATCTCAGAGCAGGCACATCACTTCAGCTGCATGACGCATCTTCGACACAGATCCACACAATGTTCTGCAACCAGGATTTAAGGTTCTCTGTTCAGGGGGCCTCACTAGGTCCTTGTAGCAGGCCCACGCTCCATCACAGTCAGCCAAAAGTTGTGACTTAGGGCCGGATGTGCTAACATTATGATTACCGTTTTCCTACTTGCGATTAACTCTGAATCACAATTTGGAAATTGGTATTCCTAATGAATGAAACTCTTTCCAGTTTCATTTGCGATTTGTAGTGGGTTGCAAATAGACCTACCTCAAGCATAATAATGAGGTAGGTCGCAATTTACTACACATTAAAAATCTCTTCCATCACAGGGATGGTGGTCTGCAGGAGTCAGCAAACCACCATCTCTGTGATTACTTTTAAATAAAGCAATATTTTTTTCAATAGGCAGCCCTGTTTCATTAAAGGAAAACAGGAAGCGTTTAAAAAGAAAAAATGAAACATTAAAGTTGGCAGTGGTCCAATTCTTTTTCAGCATTCTCAAAAGGGAAGGGGTCCTTTGAGGACCCCTTTCCCATTGTAAATGGGTTATCACCGGTTTTAAACTGGTGGTAAAGTATTACTGTTTCGGGACTGCATACCAATTTGGTATTTGGAAGGGATACCCTAAACATGCCCCTTCCAAATACCGAATAGGAAAACCCAAATTGTGATTCAGTAACAAGTTACTGAATTATAATTTGGGCCTTGTGCATCTCGAAAAGTATTTTTCTAGTTGCAAACAGGCCAATTCTGCAAATCAGCCTGTTTGCGCCCAGAAAAAAACGTTGTACATGTGGCGTTAAGTCCCGGATCAGTGAGTCCAGATCGGTTTGTGCTTTTTGGTGCTATTGTCACTTAAAACCCTAAACTTCAATATCTCTGGTTCTACTGACTGGATATTTGTTATTTTGGTCTTCTTTTATTTATTAAAAATTACTCTATATTTTTAAATCTGTTGTGGGTTGCTTTTGTGGTGTATTTTCACAGTTTTACTGTTTGAAGTGTTGCACACATACTTTACACATTGCCTCTGAGTTAAGCCTGACTGCTCTGTGCCAAGCTATCATGGGAGTGAGCACAGATTAATTTGAGATTTGCTTATGCCTTACCCTGACAAGGATTGTGGTTGCTTCTTGACTTGGGATTACACCCCAGTGAACCAACAACTCAATTTCCTATAACTTCTAAAAAGATCACCATCAAGAATATTTGCCTGGGTCATCAAGCAATGGTCAATGCTAACTCCAACTTGTTGGTCCCTGGCTTCACCCTTAACACCCTTGGTGAGTGTGAAGTTCAGCTTCAGGACCTCTTCTGATGACTCTGAGGGTTTGTCAATCCCAAACTGGGAACAGATAATTTGCTTTCAGCATCCCTACCTGGGAATGATCAACTACTTATTTTGAGAGCACAAACTGATCTGAAGAGTTTCAGTAGGAGATGTGCAAGTGTCAGACCAACATATTGGGTAGGAGCATGCTACATAAGTTACAAACAGTTAATCAGTCAACATGTCAAAGTTTTCCATGCTCGTCTTAGAATTATAGGACATGTTGCTTCTAATCACTTCTTCAGCCCCTGCTGCAACAATAGTTTGAATGTGTGTGTATGTGTGTGTGTGTGTGTGTGTGTGTTCACATACAAGGCACCATCAGTGATGAGAGCTGTTTTGTTGAACATTATCCAGGCTTGTGTGTTGAATATGGGTACTCAGAAAGGACAAAGCCAAAGGTTTGGAGACAGAAATTCAGTCAGAAGGAGCTGATTTAAAGTATTGTCCTAATTGCACATCTATCTTTAGTGGAAAATATTTGACTAAATGCACAATAAGGTTGATTGAGTATGAACAGTGGAATAAGTTTTATACATACTCCTCAGGAGTTCTTGAATCCTAGAAAATGCCTGTATATTGTATGCTCAAGTCTTAAATAGTTGTAGCCATAAACATTTGTCCACAATGTGTAGATTTATGTTTTTTTTTTATTGGACAATATCAACCATAACAACATTGATATGCAACAATATTAAGTACACAATATTTACTAATATTGTCAAGATAAGCACATACAAGGAGGTACAGACTTACAATTCAAAACACGAGATCAACCTTCCATGATGATAAAGTGGTAGCTATTATTTCTGCAAATCTCAATTTCAACTTTGGTATTTTAACCTCTACCATATAGGGATGTTGTAAATGTTTATTGAGCACAATAGAAAAAAGAGTTGCAACTGGGAACACTTATGAAAACTGCTACAATATGGATTTTGAAAACACCCATCTCCTCTTCAAATTTTGGAAATAGAATTTACATTGTTTACCTTTCATGCGTATGTCTAAGTACAAAAAAGGCATCTTAAAGGTACAAATCAAGGATAATGCCACAAACTTGTTCGATTCAAACAATGTTTAAACAATTTAAATCTGGTCTCAACCCCCTGGTAATATAGCACAGAGAAGACAGAATTAACTTAGGGAAATATGTAAAGTGTTTAGCAGTAACAAAACATTGAAAAATACATAATGCAACACAATAAAAATCTCACAACCAATTTTAAAAAAAGCAGAAATATTGAATAATTAAAATGACATAATAACAGCAAAAATAGAATAAAGGGGTCCGTAGATATTATTTTTAAATATTTAAGGCAAAATGTGGCTAGAAATAGTAAAGCGCCAATCAGTATTCACTGTTTGTGGTTGACTGGGACCTAGGCATGATTTCAGCCGACCATAATAGAGGGCTGGTCAGGTACACCAAGCGGGTTCATATCGATCAAAGATTTTAGGACAGATGTGCAACCATTTCATTTTGCGAGTCTCTAATTGCAAATTTTTGTTACTCGCATTTAGGGACTCGCAATGAAATGTGATTCCAAATGCGTTCACAAATGGCCTATCTCATCAATATTCATGACGTAGGTTGCAATTTACGACCCATTGGGATTGGTCTGTAATCACAGGGATGGTGGCCTGTTGGGGTCGGCAGATCACCATGTCTGTGATTGCTTTTTAATAAAGCAACTGTTTCATGGAAATGCAGCCTATTTTCCTTAAAGGAAAATGGGATGCATTTCAAAAATAAAAATGAAATTCTACCTTTTCATTTTTTAAGAGCAGGCAGTGGTCTGTGGGACCACTGCCTGCTCTTAAAAAATGTTGGCACCCACATTCAAAAAGGGGAAGGGTTCCCTTGGGGACGCCCTCCCATTTGCGAATGAGTTACCACCTCCTTCATGGAGTTGGTAAAAAATAAATGCTTTTCAACCGCATTCCTGTCGCAAAAGGTTGATACATGCCCCTGTGACTCGCTATTGGGAAGGGACGCCATTGGCATGCCCTTTCCTAAAACCGACTCACAAACTGTATTTTGCGAGTCGGTAATAGTTTACCGACTCACAAAGTAGGGTTGGTACATGCTAAAAGCTGTTTTAGCTGTCGCAAACGGTCCAATTCTCCGTTTGCAACCACTAAAAATGGTCGTAGATCTGGCCCTTAGCTTCTTACTAAGTCTCTGAAATGAAAGTCAAAACCTTGCAGTGGGGCAAAGCTGCAGGTTCTACCCACCAAAATCCTCTTGGAGCCAGATAACTGCTGGGTGAGGTCCTGCTGAAGCTGTTGGTTTTGGCAGGAGAACTTCCAAATTGTCGAAATTCTAATTTAGTGGCCAACGAAATACTAGAATCATGCAAATACTTTTCATGTCTTTGTCCAGGCAAGATTTCTAATTTTGGACTCACTCCTCCAGCAGGGCAAGACTAAAGCTGTATCCAACAAAGTCCCTTTGAAATCAGACACCTTTGTTGTGAGGTCCCGCTGATGCTCTGGAGGTCTTAGAAGTCCAAAACCTTTCTCTGAGCCAACTTTTTAGAGTTTCTGAAGCAGCTCCTCTTGGTCATACTAAGACTCCCAGGACCTAGGGGCCAGCATTCAGTCAACCAGAGGCAATCAGCAGGGTCCAATTGCAACTGGTCAGTTGAGCACATCATAAAAAAGGCCTCTTAGAGCTTGTTGTGTCCCTGTAGCTACACAGGAGATTGGCCTACTGATTCTCGGCGTCCACTTCCTAGTTCTGGGTGCAAATGGGTACAGGTGCAACCTTCAGGTCTCTTCACTGGTCTCAAACAGCAGGTCCAGTCCTTTTCTGTTCTTCTGCTGGTCCAGAGAGTGATCTGATGAGCTGTGTGAGTTCCAGCTTTGTAGGTTTCACAAGCCTATGGGTGGGATTGACTCTTGCACATTCCCTAACCAATGAAAAAAGGTTTCCAAGGGAAACCCTTCCCTCCCACTTTTGGGTCACATCCTGTTTGCATTACTGCAATCTATCCCACAGTTCACTCTTCTGAGGCAAATCCAAAATGGCTTTCTGCCCCCCTGAAGGGAGCTTGTGTGCCAGCCAGGGCTCTGTTAAATTAAATTAGAATTCCTCTTCTCCAAGGCTACACCAAACTGGTTCTGGCAGTGGCTCCCCCTCCCACTGGGCTGGTGCCAAACTGGCTGGAGAGGGCGTACAGAACCAAAGGCTTATTTTCCCCAGTTACACTTTACTGTAAATACTCAGGCTCCAACCGGGTCCATTTCAATCTAATGAAGTTCCTGAACCATTCCCAGCTGCCCCACTTGAGCTGATTTCTGTCACACACCTTAAACCAAGGCCTTCTTGTGAAAAGGACTAAGCCATTATTTCTGCCGTGGGAGCTTTTTTTCACACCTCATTCAGAAGAAGCACTGGCATGGCATCTGCCAGCAGGCTAATGCTAATTATCCTAATGAAGGCAGGTAAAGCTTAACTTTTTTAAAGTAGTTTTCTTAAATATTTATTAAAACTCCAACTTCACCAATGAATGGGATTTATAATAGACGTTAAAATAGTAGTTTAATTTCCTCTGTAGTTTATCCTAATACAACGTTAGCAGTCTTATCATTTTATTCTGCACTTTAGTTTTTCTCATTGGACATCAAAAGCCCTTCAGAGTGAAAATAACTTTTGGAGGCTTGTCACTGCAAATGTTAATATTAAATTATTGAATGGACCACTTTTAAATACAAGGGGGCAGATTTACAAGCCCCTTGCGGCTCATTTACGCCGCCGTTGCGTCACTTTTGTGACGCAGCGGCGGTGCAAATCCTGCACCATGGTGCGGGGTACTTACAACGTGACACATCTGGGAGATGCGTCACGTTGTAAAGCCCTGCGCTACATGTAGGCGTTCCTGCGCAGGGGAGGGTGTTCCGGCACAGGAACGCCTCCTAAAAGTGGCTGAGTGAAATCTACAAGAATTCACTCAGTCACTTTTATGCCCATGCTGCGTCAAAACCCTGCGCCTGCTTGAAGCAGGCGTAGGGATTGACGCAGCATTAGCAAGATAGGGCCCCCCAGAGCATTGCTGGAGCTGTGTCGCGCTTGCGATGCAACTTCAGCAATGCGCCACTTTTACGGCACAGATGCGTCACGCATCTGTGCCGTTTTTGCCCCATGGTGCGCCGCATTGTAAATGTGGCGCATCCATGGTGGCGGAGCTGTGGCGCACAATAACTGGCGCATCCCTGCTGATATGCAGGGATGCGCCAGTTATTGTAAATATGCCCCAAGGTACCTAGGTACCTGACCTTGTGGGTTACAAGGTGTACTTAGTGGTGTACTTAGTGGTGACTTAAATAATATTTAAAAGTCGGGTTACTTTCTGTCAAAAAGGGTTATTTGACAGGTTTGTCTGCAAGTTTATATGCTACAGTATTCAGGCTACAAATGTAAGTCTGAAGCAATGTTTCCTTTGCCATCTTAGTGAATGGCACATCATGTCTGCAGTTCACAGGTGACATTTAACTTTTACATGCCATTGATGTATTATCTGCACCATAAACTGTGGCTTTACAGGGAAATTAAGCATGCAAATTAGGAGTTAGCCAATTTTACCATGTTTTAGGGGTGAGAGTACATGCACTGAGGACCGGACAGCAGTGCTCCAGTCTGCAGAGTTAAAATCAGCGGCATCAGTCTAAACAATGTGGGTGACCTTGCAAAAAGAGCCATTTTATGACATGGTACATCTCACTCTATTTGTCAGTTAATCAGACTGACAGGCATCGATGCTCTACATGATAGTAAGACTGAAAACATGTAACCCAATGTGCAATGGAATAAAATAGTTTCAAAAATAGGGTTACATTTAATTTATCATCTACCTTTTAACTGCACACACATAAAAAAGAAGGTCATGGAGAGTTGACATATTTCACTGTCAAAATATTTTGACAATTTCCTCAGAATGTTATCACTCCTGCAGTCATCCCAATATTAAGGTCTAATGTGTGAGTCCGGTGAAGGGGTCAGTCAATGATCCATACGAGTCACCGGGGAGCCTGTTGCACCAGCAATAGAGTTATTATCTGCTGGGTGATTGTTACTGACCCACTACAACGTTAAAACACATCCCACAAATGATACATAGATGTTGTCAAAGGATTTATACATAATCAAATATACCTACCCTTGTTTGTATGCCTCATAGAATCCCGCCACTTTTAACAAAACACTAGCCTGGCAATGAAATCTCTGACCTAATGATGAAATATCCGTAAAGTAGCAAAACTTGATGTTGAAGGCTGGGAGAGCACCATTTTAGAGCTTTGGTACAACACACTGCACAAAGTAGAGAAGCGCCACACCATCTCTGTTGTGAAAACATGGCCTAATGCAATGACAATGTTTGAGAGCTATCCCCTATACATTAAAGGTGAAAGCTACATAAGTACCATAGTGGAAAATCTGTGGCTGACCCGCCAGAATGAAGAACTCTCTACTACAGCAACTGACACAAGAATAGTATGTGGAAGCCATTGGGACGATCACTATTGTATTCTGGTAGTAAAGGTGCAATACAAAAATAAGGGCCACACTTACTAACATTTCCATTTGCGATTTTGTAATGGCGAATTTTTGCGATTCGCTATTAGGAAATGGCAAACAGCTATGTACCACAGTGTTTTACACTGTTTGTGATTCCCAGCGGGTCTCAATGGACCTACCTCATTAATATTCATGAGGTAGGTCGCTAAAAATACAGGGATAGTGGCAAGCGGATCCACAGAGTTTGTGTTTGCTTTTAAATAAAGCAAACATTTTTTTTAATGCTGCTGTTTGTTCCCCTTAAAGAAAAACAGGATGCGTTTCAAAAAGAAAAATGTTTTCATTTTTTAAGAGTAGGCAGTGGTCGGTGGGACCACTGCCTGCTCTTACAAAACATTTTTGCATACATTCAAAAAGGGAAAGGGTCCCCTTGGGGACCCTTACCAGTTTACAATTTGCAAATGCAAATGCAAATTCAATTTGGTTGTAAAATGCAAATGTTTTGTGACCGCATTTCGGTTGAAAAACATTCATGCATACCACTGCAAGTCGCCATTAGTAAGGAACACCCTTAACACGCACCTTCCAATACCAATTTTGCGATTCAGTAATAGGCTAATAGGCTAATAGGCTACCAAGACTGAGAAAAAGCTACATACATGTGGCCCTAAGTTGTTTATAATCAAGGATACTTATATAGACTACAAGAGCACATAAGGAGAGAGTATATGACAAAGTCCCACAATACTGATTACAATTTGATGACAAATTAGCCTATTGACTTGATAAAATATCTGATTAATCCTGTCTTATTAGTCTTATGGGAAGAAAAATCTAAAAATGTTCCCTTCCTTCTATGAATTACATTTGACATCTCATGGGTATCACTTGTAGTGGTTACTTATTCCAACAGAGGCCAAATAAATTGTTCTGACTTATGTTGCTTGCTTTTGAAGTGCACCAAAAATTTAGTAGGAAGCTTTCTTTGCTAGATCGTGCTTCAGCTTCTCTATCTCTACATCAAGGTCGTTGCCAATTGAGGGGTTACGTCATGTTTTTGCGGAAAGCTAATCAATTCGCATTGCTTCAAACTGTTAAATATGTTTCTGTGAAATCATCACTACAATATATCCAAACTCTTTAAATACGTTTGTGAAAGCTGTTCAGAGATACCAGCTCTAATTATAGAGAAAGAAAGGTTGGGTGCAAGGAATTGATTTGGAATTGCAGGAAAATAAGACCTCCTCTCTTACAGTGCCATTTGTTGACGTTGAGTAACAAACAACAGAAACCTAAGGAAGCTGCAGAGGGCCACAAAACACTTGTTGGTTCCTTTGCTGGCTCCTTTTCTTTAATCGGCACCGTTTCTTCAATCATCTCTTTTTGAAGCCTTTATATTCTGCCACAGATGAATAATTCCAATTTGGAAAAAGATGCCTCAACCATAAGAACAACAAATGGACTGTATCAACTACATGATTATATAGGTTGAACTAAAATAATTATATTGGGAAGTAAACTATTTGAAGGGGTAAAGGATACACTCACTTTATGATATGTTTTTACCATGTGTATATTGTGTTTTGTGATTAAGAAATAGTAGAATTTTTTAAGTAAATATACTTTCTGGGACAATAATTGATTTGAAGTATGCCCCCACCCACAATAGCCTATTGTGCAATATGAGCCAGTTGGGTTGCTGGCTCAGAGGGCCCGATTCACAGAACTAACTTAAGACAAAATCCTAAACTTACTACTTTTGGTATTCACACAAGGCATTTAGTAGTAGTAAAGTTAGGATTTTGTCTTAAGATTGACTTAAGACAGACTTAAGACAGACTTAAGACAAAATCCTAACTTTATTACTACTAAATGCCTTCTGTGAATACCAAAAGTAGTAAGTTTAGGATTTTGTCTTAAGTTAGTTCTGTGAATCGGGCCTAGAGGGTTTGAGCACTAGCACAGGGCTAGAATACCGCTTTTGATATGTGAATGTAAACCGGCCATCCTGATTGGTGGATTTGTGGAGAGTGTCCTTAGTGCCTCTTTAGCTAAAAAGAACATCATTATGCATCTGCACCAGATTTTGATCCTGTCTTTGAAAGGGTTAGATTCTGCACAGGTCCTAGCCGGCTAGGTAAATGGGGGCTCTGCTTCACAGGCAAAGAGCATCCACCATAACTAGACAGCTCTATCTATTGTGTGAGGGTGTTCTAACACCATCCTGGATCAACTTGGAGGGCAGCCCATGATTGATTGCCCATGCAGCAGCATGGACTGGGCGTTAAGCCCCTACTTGCCAGGGGCCTCTCTACATCCACTGGGGTTCAATGCGAGGGGCTGCACCAGACTGCCAGATTAGTCTGAGCGCCTGAATGAGAGACAGTTGACCGGCCTGCTCGGGCAGGCTGCCTCTGCTCCTCCACGGACCATCCTCTGTGTTATCTGCATGGCCCTCCTGCCATACTTGGGAGGTGGCATGCTCGGATTGGCCCAGCAACTCCCTCCAGTTGCCACCGACCTCAGTCCTGTTTCCTCTTACCTGCCATCACTCACTGCCAGATGGCCTCCCTTTATGATCTGTTCTGGAGCTGAACGCCTTCCCTACCGAACTCACATGCCTCCCACCCCCCATCAGGCTTGCAGTTGTAGCTTGCCCTAGGCAAGGACCCCTCCACCCTGTCTGGAATCTGCAGCCTCTTCACGCCTTGCTGTCCCATTGGCCCGACCAGCCTTAGGGGATCCCTACTCTGTCTTGCAATCTCATACCTGGCTCGCGAAGGGGACCCTGACGGAGACAGATTCCACCTCCTAGCCCAACTCGGCTCCTGCTGCTCATGGCCTCTGGCAAAGCATTCCGCCTGCTGCTCTTTAAAGAGGGTGTGGCCCAACATAAGGCCTCCACTTCGGCATCGCTGGCATGCCCAGATGCCCTGATGGACTGCATCTTGGAAGAAATCATGGCAGTGTGCCACAAGCTGAAACTAATGAAAGCCAAGATCACCGATCTCACCACAGACACGAAATCCATCAGGATGGAAATCTGGGTGCTCCAGAACCAGCTGGATGGAGTGGAATCCCGACTCGCCACGTTGAAGTCACGGGTAATGACCTTTCAGGATTGGGAGTATGAACTCTGGTGCCTCTGTCACAAGGTCACTGACATAGAGGACAGGGGCTGGGGAGACAATATCTGTTGTTTTGGCTTCTGGGAGAAGGCTGAGAAAGATGATGTGGGGCGCTTCCTCTGCAATCTTCCAAATCTCCTGGAGTTGTCCTTCACTCCCTCCTAAGATAATGCGGGCCCAGCACTTTTGAACCCACCAACCATTTCACTCTGGCAAACCTTGCTCGCTCATAGCATGCTTCCTACGGCACCACCGAGCCAGCCAATTTCTGACCAAGGCCCGCAAACACTGTCACTACCACTACCAAGGGCACGCAATCTGCATAGTAGGGGATTTGTCCAGGGCAAACAATGAAAAGTGATGTGCTTTCCTGGACCTGCTCAAATGGGACATCAAATATCGTCTACTTGAACTGGCTTGCATGTGGATCACTATGGACAGCAAATCCAGTGTCTTCCTGAATCCAGAGGACCTCAAAATCTTCCTGAACTTCTTGCAGAATTCTACCATGGACACAGACCCCCGTAGTTCCTGGTGGGGATGTCCCTGTGCCCAAGCCCATTGAACAGTCCCAATGGCTGGGTAGCAGGAAGGACAGAGCCATCAGTATGTTGTTGGGGCTCACCCAGGAGGTGGGCAGAGACAAATCCCACTCCCCACTGAAAACATCTGAGGCCCCTGGTCCAGCTGCTGAAGATCATTAGGTGACCTCTCGGCACCATGCACCACCGACCGGATGAGTACCTCTTGTTATAATTTGGTGCTTTGCTTCCTTGTGTCATTGAATATCTTCAACCTTGTTTCCCTCCCCGGATAGTTTCTTGATACCGGTTGTGCAATGTTATTATGTGATACTCTCCATGGGATACTGTGCTTTGAGGTTCTCTGTTGTTCTCATGGTTCCTGTGGTATTGTACTTCTGTGTGGGGATTTGTCAGGTGGTCCTGCTTGCCATGTGTTCTCCTCTGGCCATGTCCACTCTGCTGCCTCCCTTCACCCCCAGCCTCCCTGTGAACTACAGGCATTGCAGCAATCTGGAAGGACCCCCCCTAGGTTAGGTTCCATCACCCCCTCACTTGACATGGCCTGCTGGGTTTTCTCTTCTCTCCTTTATTATGCACTCACGGCTCAGTTCTGGATCCTTCAAATGGCTCTGGATGCTGTCGGATTGCTCTGGGGGCGTGATTCCAATCGTCCAAGACATCGAGACGACTTGGCTGATGTCCAGTGGAGCCGCTCGGTTCGGCTATGGAGGAATCCGGCCCGGGTTCTCCCGCGGCTGTCACCTACCCAGCTGGACATCTGGGCATGTCATCCCTTGTCCTGCCACCGCTGTTGCTGTTCTCTCCCTCTGCTCCCTTCCTCGGAGAGAGTCGCTGCTGATGGCTAATGATGGGGCCAGCCATTGCGCAGCTCTGTGTTCATCGGCTGCCTGCCAATCCTCGTTGCTGCCTCGCTGCCTCTCCATGCTGGCCGCCTGTCTGGATGTGCCTGAGAGACCTTTTCCAGGTATGGGGGTGTGGGAGCCACGACCTGCGGATTGCCTTTATCGATGCCCCAGTGGTCTCGAGCCTGCACGCCTCTTCTCCCTTTCACCCGCTTTTGTTTTTGGAACTGCGTCCCCCCCCCTTTGACTGACTTTCTTTTGCACTTTTATCCTGCTCCTTGGCTTTGCATCTATGGACTGTTTGACTCTTTGAATTTTGCTCTGCCCACCATTTTGTTGCCGGCCACAGTCAACTCCCAGGACCCTGACCCACCATCTTGTTTTGACCTCTGTCCTTTCCCCCTTGCCTCCGTTCTCCCCCTGATGATCCTCTATCGTTTTTCTCCCGCCTTCTAGTAGTTGAACGTTTTTTTTCTCGCAGCGACTGCCTTTACTCCCTCCCCCCTCAGATTCCCCCCCAACTATTCTTTTACTCATATTCCTGTCCCCCTTTCCTTCTCTGCCTCTTATGATTGGTCTTACTTTGAAATTTCGGTGAAAAATGTTTAATTTATTATTCGTGTAACTTGCTGTTGTTCCTGATGTAAAGCAATCTGATACCTTCGGGTCTAGCCAGCGCTATATACAACTCCATAAATACAAATAAATAAATACTCATTGTAGCTCCGGACATGGAACTTATTCTATTTATATCTCCTGTTATGATCCGGCATTAGGAGCCCGGTAAGGGCACAGGTTTTACGTCATTTGACTAAAGTGTTTTTGGCCCTCCTTCTCCCTCACTCGCCTCACTCTTCTCCTATAAGAGGAGTCTGTGCATTCCCCTTAGCCTGTCTTTCTTTTGCACCCCTCCATATCCTGCTGTCTCTATTCACCCCCTTTCCTTTCTAGCTGCTGCTCCAACACTCGCTCTCCTTGATTCTGCCACGAGCACCGCTATTATACCACCTGCTTAGTTCATACATACTCTGTTCCCTTGCCATCACCCTCTGGCCATGGCGTCGACACCTGTCCTGAAATGACCATGGCCTCACCCACTATATCAAGTGAAAGAATGTCCTGGTGTACCAGAACTTGCATGTAGCAGATACTGCTTGTTGTAGGAAATCCATCTTACTGGCCCTGAGTCAGATAAACTCAAGCACGACTGGGTTGACAGGGTTTTACATAGCAGCCGTTCTTCGCACCACCCCCTCCCCGAGGATGGCCTTGTGCCTTGCATAGTACCCCCAGGGGCACCCCGCTGTCCCCCCTCCCCCATAATAGGTTACCCAAATGACACACACAAGACAGTTGGTGTTGGGTAACAATGCTGCAGGTTTATTACATAATTCCAGAATATGTAATGGGTGGGTTATCTTACGGGCGATCCAAGGGCAGGCAACCATCTGGGTCGCCTGCCCGCCTGAAGAGCCGGGCAGCGCGGGAGCGATGCCCGCCGTTGCTGCCCTCCAGGTGATTCTTTCTACGATCACGTGCCGTTGGTAATTCTACTCACGTCCCCCCTCTCGTTCAGGCCCACAACCGCCCGCAGGACTAGCGGGGCACCCGACACGGCTTCCGGGACCTCCCTTGAGGCTCCTCGGTTTTGGCTCAGGCACCCCCTATGGTGCCGCGCAGAGGTACCCTTTGAACCGGCCTGCTTCCAGATCGCCCTGTAACTCCGCCTGCAACAAAAAAGAAAGCATTACAACGCTCAGAAACCCCCCCCACCCAACACCTACGCCGGGTAAGCGGTAGGGAGGGAAATGGCGAGGTGGGCGACAAAGAGGTCGCCAGGAGGGTGGGGGAAGGCTAAATAGCCTCCCCCTCACACCAGGGCCAGGAAGTGACACGCATTGAGCGTCACTTCCGGCCAGCCCGAGGAGGGGGGCTCCGGTCTGCATCCCCACCCCCCCAGTGGGAGGGGGTGTGGAGGGGTGACCGGTGCCCCGGGGGGCACTAAGGCGCCGACCGCCGATTGGCCCCCTGCGGGGGCCGCGGTCAGCGGCATAGTACCCCCAGGGGCACCCCGCTGTCCCCCCTCCCCCATAATAGGTTACCCAAATGACACACACAAGACAGTTGGTGTTGGGTAACAATGCTGCAGGTTTATTACATAATTCCAGAATATGTAATGGGTGGGTTATCTTACGGGCGATCCAAGGGCAGGCAACCATCTGGGTCGCCTGCCCGCCTGATGAGCCGGGCAGCGCGGGAGCGATGCCCGCCGTTGCTGCCCTCCAGGTGATTCTTTCTACGATCACATGCCGTTGGTAATTCTACTCACGCCCCCCTCTCGGGGCGGAGCATCGCATAGCAAGCCCCCGGTTGTTCAGGCCCACAACCGCCCGCAGGACTAGCGGGGCACCGACACGGCTTCCGGGACCTCCCTTGAGGCTCCTCGGTTTTGGCTCAGGCACCCCCTATGGTGCTGCGCAGAGGTACCCTTTGTACCGGCCTGCTTCCAGATCGCCCTGTAACTCCGCCACAGCCCTGGAGGCGGCTCACTGTCGCAGCCAGGGCCCCCCACCAACCCGCTATAGTCTTACCTGCAACCTCTCCTATCTAGGGCTTCCTGCAACTAGCTGGAAGGGAACCATCTCTGCAGAAAGAAGAGTTTGAAATGTTGCCCCCTATCTGACACTTTGACAGCGCTGGCGGGACTCAACCTTTGACCTGTGGGACCCTTTACAACCCCAGGCACAAGGCTTGCCCATGGGCTATAGATGGCCCCATCTATGACTCTTGCCCCTGCCCACCATCCCTTATTTCTCATGGAAATTATGCCCCTACAGATCCCTCAGTGATGAAACCCTAGGCATACCATCTTCGGTAATCTGTCTGGTTTGAGCAGTGCGCGCTGTCTGCATGGCTCAGGCCTTGAGGATTGACTAAGTCATATTATGTCCCTCCCATCATGCTCCCCGGTGGGAGGGTGGCAGGGGGGGTGCCCCCCCGCCAACCCAGGGCCTCACCTGTGGTGCCAAATACCTGCTCCGTTTAAGTAGAGTTTTGGTGGCACCCTGGGCGTGCCAAATGTTCTATTGACACACTGTCCCCTTGTGTTTGGCCCGCTGACACCCCAGTTATTGGGACGGCAGGACTAAATGTAGGCTGGCAGCATCCCCTAAGCGGGGTAAAAGTGTCCGTGAACGAGGTTCCCCGTTCCCTGCAGCTGCAGAACGCGAATTAGTAAAACAAGAGACATGGTTCACACTCATGGTTATTTAATCTACCTTAACTTATCCACACAATAACAAAACCACTACAATCACGGCACACCCAAACGGGAGTTGGGGGGGGGGTGTGCGGGGGTCGATGTACATCATTTCAGGGGCGGACATAAGTTTGTAATAGTCCGACTCCCACCGCCCCACCAATTCCACCTTGGCGGGTGCTAAAACAGCTGGGTGGGCCGCCGTGGCTGCTCCGATCCTAAATGAGTGGCTGGAGTATCACTTCTCTGGCTGTCCCAGCCCTGCCCTGGACAAGCTGGCCCCCATCATTCGCTCGAACTGGTATCCGGGGTGGGTTGGCCAGGGCTATCCCCCTTGGAGTAAGCAGTTGCGGCATGGGGGGCCCCGCATTTGCTGCACTTGTGAGTGAACCGGCATGCTTTGCCCCAGGAGCAAGACCCTGCATTAAAAAGCCTGCAGGTGCCGGAGGACTGTGCCCTAACGCCCAGCTTGGGGCCCCCCCTCGACCGCCCCAGAAGGGCTTCCTCTTCTGCACTTTCCCCTCCTGTTTGTCTTCCTTGCTCTTTTCGCTACTCGCTGTGCCTGATTTTGTTGCTGCCTACACTGTGTGCTTGCCCATGTGCTTCACCCATAAACTGACTTCCAACTGATCCCAATCAAGTTCTGGACAAATAGCCCTCTGTTTCCGGAAGTCACAATCATAATGGTACCACCCCATGCCCCCGCACTTGGCAGCCTCTTCTGTGATTACGCTCGCGTAGTGGAAGAGACCTGGCCCTTCATCCGGGAATTTCTCAACTATCACCGCTGCCATGATGGCGAAAGCCTGGCCCCAGGTCACAATGGTCTTCTCAGGCCATGAATGGTAACGCACCTTCCTGTCCTCCTCCTTGGTGCCCATCCTTCTGGTATCTACCCCCTCTGCCCCATGCATGAGAAGGGTGAAAATATCTATGAATTCCCTATGCCAAATCCCTTCCTTGGCCACTAATGGAACCATCCAAGCTAGGGAGCAGCGGCCAGATACTAGCGGGGCAGTGGTAACCAGCGGCTTGGGTACTACAGCTAGAGTCTGACCCCCGTTGTTAGGTTGAGGGTGCTTGCCACAGTACCAGCCACTACATCCGTCGGGGGGGGCAGCGGTGGGGGTGCCACCGCAGCAGCAGGCTGGCCCCAGACTTGCGTGAAGGCCCCCGGCCCCGGAGTTACGCTCGGTGGGGCTGAGGCGGGCGGCCCGACCCCTGTGGGTGACCTGACAAGCAACAGGCCAGATCTGACCTCCTCCATAAAGTTTTTCAAAGTATCTGAGAGCTTAACCAGGTCGTCCGATGTCGCAAATTTCACCTGGGATGGGCCCGGGGGTGTGTGGAGTGGCCCAGTGCCCCAGCTAGCGATTGCCTGGGGGGCCATGGCGGCCCTTTGTGGGGCAGTGGTTCTGATCCGTGCTGGCGGTTGTTCGGCCGGAAAGTCCTTAATTGTGGGGCGGCGAACCCTTTTCGACCGCGAGGGGCCTGCGTCATCTCCCAAATCCCTGTCTACGGACGGAACGTCACTGGTTATACCAGAGTCTGAGGGGTTACCGGCTTTCAAAAGTTCCGTTGCCCAAGCTAAGCCCTTGGTCTTTGCCAACTCCAAGAAGGCTGCAATCCGGGCGTCTTCCGATGTGCCTTTCTGGGTCTCCTCAACTTGTGGCCCTGGTGTGAACAGCGGGGGGAGGGTCCTTGACTGTCCGTCGTATTGCGGCGACACTCTCTAGTCTGCAAGGGGAAAGAGAGACAATTAACCTCATGCTCGCCCCCTATGTGCTTGCCACCCTGCTCCTTGGCCTAAGGATGCTGCTTCTGGCCCTCCCTTCCCCCACCTGCCCGTACTTACTCCTGTAAAAGGTGCAGAGTACGGAGCGCGTCCGGCTTGCGTTTGTCCGGTCACGCCAAAGAGCTGCCACTGAACGAAATCGGCCGGGGCGTAACTGTAAAACAAACCACCGTAAACAAGGGGCCAAACAAGAACACACGCGCGCAAACTGTAAGGTAATAAAAGAGGGGGGGGAGGCGGGGGCAAAGAGACGGGTAGACATGCGCGCAGCCATACACATAACGTTTAAATTCATCCGCCCCGTGCGCTTCTTCCCCTTCTATCCCCACCACCCTTACGCCCAGCAACATCAATTGGGGCCCCCGATAGGCTCCTTAAGGCCTTATAGGCAGCCAGCAGTTACAGCTTGCATATTTATATAGCGCAAACTCGACCCGAAAGGTATAGGCGCAAAATACTCATGAACAATGCAATCCCTGCATCAAGCATCGGCCTTCTAGGCAGCCAGCCACTACATGCTGCATATTTATATCACGTGAAATCGACCCGAAGGAATTGGAGCGCTTTACGTGAGCACCGTATTTAAATCACACCTCCCGGCACGGGGGGGTTAGTACAATATCTCATGCTCGAATGTCCCCGATATTGAGCACCGTATTTCCATTACGCATCGAGGCACGGGGGGCTTAAGTATAATACTAACATGCTCGAATGTCCCCGATCACGCGAGCTCCGCACCCGCAAATGCGGACGCGACCTCACGGGCCAGAACCTGATTTCTCCAACCCGCGTCCCGCTCGCAGGTTAAACCGCCCACAACTTGGCCCCGCTCCCCTCATCACCCCCACGACAACGCACTCGCTGCCCATGAGCACGCAGCCCAATGCATGCCCCCCCCCGCCCGTACTGCATCGCAGCCCCCGGAAGGGGGCGGCGACTGATCTCGGGAGCGCCACGGGTTTCACCACCCGCGATCCGCGGGGACCCAGGCAGTTCCCATCCTTGTAGTGCTGGTGGGGGATGGGGGGTGGGGGAAGGGGCCCAGGACCCACGCATGCGCATAACAGCTCTCCCCGCACAACTGCTGGGATAGGTCCGTGGCAGACACTGCCGGGATTCTAGGCGCTTACTGATGCTGTGGATTACACACGTGTCTAATGCTTGTGTTTCCAGGTTTGCGATTGCGGGACTCGATCCGAACGCATTGAAGCGCTTTGCATGAGCGCCAGTTGCATAGCACAAGGACCCATTCAGGTTTTGTTCTTTTTCGTAGGCACGGGAAGATTAAGTGATTTGGCCAGGGTCAGAGGATGTTGAGAGGATGCCGAGACTCGAAGCTACAAAATCGGCCGCTCTGTCCCTTACGCTTCCGTCAGAGGGACTCTGACATGTACCGTACACATGAAACCTGCCCGGCATATCTCACCTTCGGTTGTAATGTTCGACAATATATACATTTCAGTGTGACCTGAGATGAGTTCTCCTCATGCGCCTTAAGACCTTTGGGCTTAGAAGTGCGAGGCTGAGATGAGTTCTCCTCATGCGCCTTAAGACCTTTGGGCTTAGAAGTGCGAGGCTGAAAATTAAAATCTCAATAAACCAACAGCCCTAGGACATGAATGGCCGTCTGTCTCATTTCGGGTTTGCACACATGTTGGAATCATTAAAGCAAATATACAACATATCGTCTGTACATAGAGTGCGGACGCTGACCAATTTCAACGACCCGCAACCGCTCGCAGCCCACATGGCCCACAACGAGGCCCCGCACACCCCAGCGCACCCAGGGCCACGCACTTTCTACACATGTGCTGCCGCCTGAAGCCCTTCTCTCCCAACCCCTCTGCCTCGCAGCCACCCGAGGGGGGGGGGCGACTGACCAATAGAGCGCCACCAGGCTGCTCGCAACCACGTAGCGCTGGGGGGGGAGGGGGGGTTGCGACGCGCGAAACATGAATCGATACTGCCGTTGCCGGGGTGATGCCCCCACGCTAGGTGAACGTCCCATCCCCTCATTCTCAAAGGCCCTGCGGCCCAGTAGCGCCAATCGCGCCTTGCCCGCACGCCTCCAGGGCTCTTCATTCCCGCCATGAAACTGCCTTTTCGATAGTCGCAGCGCCCTTTCGAAGCACAGGACCCCACTTGCGCCCCCCCACTCGTGGCCATCCGAGCCACAGGGCCCCGTCAACCTGGTACTGCCCAGGGACAGGGCCGGGGCGGGGGGGTGTTGCAAGACTCACCGTTGCTCGTTGCTCTTGTAAATCGCACGACGACGGAGAGACCGGGATCGCAGCGTGGGACGAGGACGACAACCGTTGGTGTACGAGGCTGCGACCAGTCAAATGGCGAGGTGGGCGACAAAGAGGTCGCCAGGAGGGTGGGGGAAGGCTAAATAGCCTCCCCCTCACACCAGGGCCAGGAAGTGACACGCATTGCGCGTCACTTCCGGCCAGCCCGAGGAGGGGGGCTCCGGTCTGCGTCCCCGCCCCCCTCAGTGGGAGGGGGTGTGGAGGGGTGACCGGTGCCCCGGGGGCACTAAGGCGCCGACCGCCGATTGACCCCCTGTGGGGGCCGCGGTCAGCGGCAAATGCGGGGTGGCAATCTTAAGGCAGGGCACAGCAGTGTGGGAGAACGCCACCGTGGACCGTGAAGACGCACAGCCAGCCATCGATGCCCGGATTTCGATGTAGAGGCCCCGTCCCTGAGCACATCGTTACCTGGGCTGCTATCTACAGCCAGTTCACTTACATCGTTAAAAGGATTTAAAATTGCTTGTTCCATCGGCGTACTCCTGTAATATTAATTTCCAATACCGCACCGCCCGTGACGGTATTACAAGTCTACCCACCAGATCCCTACAGAAAAGAATAACATCATTTAAAGGAGCTTATCGTTTGCTTTTCAACTATACTCTGAAAAGGTGATTTTTAACAACACACTAGACAAAAGTGCAGAAAACATCAGCTAAACATGAGAAATAACAGAGAGTGAACTACATCATTATTTTTCCACGTCTTTTGAGGTACCTTTGGAGCCACAACCATTCCTTACAAACTAGCATATCCACACGAGATTTAAGCTGTGATGAACATTTTTACGAAGTAGAGATCTCTGGATGTTCCCTCTACAGCTAGCGCCATTATCATGTTCAAACATAGCTTCTTTGCCAGTGGAACTTTTTGATTTAGCAAGATATTATTAGACCAACATGGCTACCTGATGAAGGCAAGGCGTACTTCCGACACGAATTACGTTAGCCATGACCACTTTGGTTGTTAAAAATTAAAATTGGATTCTTTGTCCCTATGTCTACAAGTACAATATCATGTCTGATATACATCAATATTCAGTATTGTTAGGCCATGTAATGGATAAGTATGACTGAAGATTATTAGCAACGATTATATATTCATTTTTTGCTCTCAATACATAGGCCAAAACAGAAACTATACATTTACCAAAACTGTTAGTGATGTTATTTTGTATTTTTTTTTTGTTATTTAAAAAGATGAAATATTTTCTATAACTTCTTGGCTTCTAAAAATAATAAAAATTATATTTTTGGTACTTTTTCCTTTCTGGTCACACATTGCTTTTGTTTATCATAGGTCCACTTTTTACTCATTTCCTAAATGGTTTATTCACATATAAGTTCCTGCCCTGCACCATTTTGAAGATGTGAACGGATCTGGATGGGAGGTACGTCTTTGCTCGCATCAAGATCCTTCACAAAATCAAATGCGATCTACGCCCAAGTAGGGGCCAAGGTGATTTTCCTCCTCTGCCTCAACCGTACCCTCACATAATTGAATTCCGTGCCAGTCATCCTGGGAGGTGACTGGAACATAGCTGTTAATGCAGTACTTGAATGAAGCAGCGCAATAGACAGCGCGGCCAATGAGGACAGTGCCATTTTGCATGATATCTAGGAGAACCATGGTCTTCTCAATGTCTGGCGCCTTCTTCACCCGATCGATAAGTCCTACACATGCCTGTCCCCAGTGCATAGCACCTAGTTCAGACTGGACCTCCTTCTTTTCTCGCACTTCATTACCCCAGTGGTATTGGACTCCCATATCGTTGATAGACTCCCACTCAGATCTCTCCCTGACTAGTCTACAACGACACTTGAGTCTGAGAAGATCGATTTGGAAGCCCTGGAGGTTTAACACTCTTACTATAGGCAGCCCGAGAGGAAGAAGCACCTCCACTCTCACCTCATTACATCTCTTGCCGATAATAAAGGCTTGGTAGTGTACGCATGGACATTTTAGGCGGCAGTGAAGGCCACAACTAGCGGTCAGCTCATGCGCATCACAGTTCTCCATAATAAGCAGAGGAGGGGGCAACAGAATGCCCTGGTAGCGCCCATCTAGGATCTGTCCTGGCTAGACACTACCCGCCCTACTGACTCTGCTTGACAGAAACTGGAGAAGGAGAAAATGGAGCTTAATGACCTTTCCACCTCTAAGGGGGAATACGCACTTTACAAGCTCAGATGCTGCCACTACGAGCAGGGTGAGAAGACTGGCAGATTACCCGCAGCTCAGATTCGGCAACGGGAGGCATCTTTCATTATTACGGGCCAAGCTGGCCGTCTCATCATGCACCCTCAAGGGATAGGGACTCCTTCACTCATTACTACAGACACTTCTTCACTCCAGAGGTCACCACCCATGAGCCATGCATTGCATGATTCTTTAGTACAGTCCATCTCCTGCTGCTGAACAATGAGGTGAGGGCCCTCCTCTCCTAGGCGATCACCAAGGAGGAAATCCCAAAGGCGATTTCTGTCGCTTCGAACAGAAAAGCAGTCGGGGAAGACAGCTTCCCATCAGAACTTGATAAAGGACCTCCACCATTGTGGTGGAATCTTTTGAGGTGGCTTATAATGAGGCAGAGGAACTGGGTGGTCTGGGACCAACTTTCAATACAACCCTTACAATGGTGCTATTTAATCTGGCCAAGGATACACTGTCATGCGACAGCTACCGACCCATTGTGCTGCTAAACAGCGATGTCAAGATCCTAGCCAGTGTTTTAGTGTTTTGATGACCCACTCATGAAAGTTATCCCCATGTTGATACATCACACACAGGCCGGCTTTGTCCCGGCCGGACCTCTCACAATCATCTGAGGAGCCTGACACATGTTCTCTGGCTTGCTAAGGACATGCCAGATGAGTATAGACCTTGTCTTTGGATGCTGAAAAGGCATTCAACCACATAGAGTGGAGATACCTCTTTGCAGCCCCTTTCAAGTTTGGTCTGGGGGATGACTTTATATCATGTGCCCGTTGGGTCTATGACAATCCCACGGCGCAGATGAACTGTGGGGGCTACTTTTCCAGCCCCTTCTCAATAGTGGATGAAACAGGGCTGCTCGCTCTCCAAGCTCCTCTTCTTGCTTGCCCTAGAACCTTTGGCCATGACTATCTACCAGTCACTGGAGATTGTGGGTATTCCCACCCCAGGGAGCCCTCATCTGTCCTTCTCTGTGCGGATGGCATCTTGTTAATGCTCAAAGACCTCCCTAGATCCCTCCTTGCTCTTTTGACTCTCATTTACAGATTTGCACAGATAGTAGGGTACAGGATCAATGGGGGAAGAGTGAGGTGCTATCCCTCTCCTGGTCCACAACAGTAGATGCTGTTTAGGGCTAACAATTTTGCTGGTCACCATCATGTCTAAAATACTTGGGCATTTCTGTTAGATGGGGACTGGCACATGTGACGAGGGACAACATTGAGCACCTGCTGGAATGCAGAATTTGTTAAATGGACACACTTCAACCTTTTGCTTTGAGGGAGTTTACAGGTAGTCAAGATAATCACCCTTTCATGATTCACATGTGTGTTAGGTATGCTACCACTCCAGATTCCGATTTTGCTGCTTCAATTCATAGACAGGCTCATTAAGGAATTCATATGGGGCACTGCTAGGCCGAGAGTGGTGATCCCTAAGCTGATTACCCATAGGAAGTATGGGGGTCTGAGTTTGCCCTCAATGGATCAATAATCCATGGGGTTCCGAATATCGCAACTCATCCTCATGCAACAGGGGATGGCAGAACCCCTCCATTAGGTCCTGACTGAGCAGAGTTTAATCTGCAGTCCACCCTGCCTTTACTTGCTCTATGCGTATGGTGCCTGTAAGGAGTTACTCCAGGCAACGGTTTCTGCCTGGCAACAGGTCCATGTTCTCTTCTTGGTTGATACCTGCCTGCACAATAAAGACCCCTCTGGCAGAATGCTAGCATCTGAATTGCAGATTTTACGCCTGACTGACCTATATGATGGAAGGCGGGTATCCAAACGTTCTCTCTGATCCTGGACAATGGCACCATTCGCGGCCGCCAGGGAGGTATTCCACCTACCCCCACATCAGCATTGGCGGTACCTAAAACTCCACCACTACCTCCGCTGTAGTTTAGGGATACCACCTTAAGACATTACATCCTCCCCCATAGTCTCCTATATGTGGGTGTGGCATCAATTCTGTTGAGTAATGTCAGCCCTGTACAACCTAATCATGAGGCATAAGTGTTATCTTCCTCAAACAAAACACCTGCAGGTTTTCTGGCGGGTGAAATTACACATAGATTACGATAAGGAGGACTGGACAGAGCTTCTGGTCAACCTGGACCATTGAGTGCAGGATTCCAGGATGACATTTTTCCTCTTCAAGGGACTGGATTGGTACTGGACACACCCTCCAAGCTGGAGCAGGCTAGTCTATTACACCACTCCCGCAGATGTGCATGCAATCAATTGGACTGTGATATGCCCCACATTCTGTATGCCTGACCTGACGTCCAAGGGCTCTGGACAGCAGTGACGACCAGGCTGAGCTGGACATTGCCTTTCCCCTTCCCGTTATCCCCACAAACAGCGCGTTTTGATGACTTGACATCTCCCACCCCCAATGATGCACCACAAATGCCGAATTTTAGCCATGGCATGGATCTCAAATGAAGTTGTGTATCCTGCGACACTGGCGCTCCCAACATAAACCTACCCACGCGAAATTGCTTACAGCAATATTTCAGATAGCGTCCAATGAGAGGATGATTTACCCACCTTGTTAAAAAGCTAGACATTTACCAGCAAGTTTGGGCCCCATTCCTGACTGAGTATTCCTGATGAGGCCATGATTAGTCAAGATCGCCTGGCCCCTGGAATTCTGGGCATCACAGCTTGTCCAGCCCCACTCCCCTATTCCACTATGGACGGTTGCCGTCACCCCCTCCCCCCATGGATTAATAATGCCCTCTACATATGCATTTGCATTCTTGTGGTATTACCCCCCTCGAAGATGCCCCTAACTTTTGCCTCTACCCCCCTTTCTTTTAATTCTAAGTCCATAAGAGCTGAAACGCCGGGATAGGCTCCGGGTTATCCCCTTATGGGTTTTTGTTTTTACTATTGTGGATCTTATCTTATGGCATTGCTCAGTAGAGCCTGTACTTTGTTTCTCATGTTTATGGAATTGAATATAAATAATAAAGAATAAAACAACCACAAATTGATGTGCGCAGTTATTTCAAATCATTCTTAAAATTGACCTCAGTTGAGTTACTACTCCAAGCAAATACCTTACCCCTAGTTTCTGACTACTGACGTTTTTGATAGGAGAGTTTAACATCACATAGATTAGAAAACATATATCTCTACGCTTGCAAGATTGTTTTTCTTGAATACCTGTGTGCTGGGCTACTTTTCTCCCACCTGAAGCATAGGTGCTTGTAAAGTGTTTTTCCCTAGCAGTGAGATCCTAAAGAACGCCATGATCCTGTTTGGCTTGAAAGTGCTTAGCAGATGCCAATCCATGTTATTATTGCCTCATTATCATTAAATTGCAAGGAAAACAGACAGGCAGTGCAATCTACATCAACTGGCATCAGCAACATGATAATTTCCTCCTTTTGTTCAGGTAATTAGCTGTGAATATGTATACTTTGCATTGTTGACCTCTGCGCCACACCCATGGGTATCTGTGCACCGCGTGGCTCCAGGGGAAGCAGCTTTTCCTTATTAGCCAGAATAAGGAACACCAATTGTGCCTGACTCATGCCTCTGAGAGGCCTAGCACAGTACGACTGCAAGAGTTTTTTTTTTTTTTGCAGTGTTGTAGGCTACTTAGAAACGATTTTACCTTCGGGGGAAGATTGCTTCACCTGAAAATTAGTGGTAGTACTTTGAAAGGGTTTGTCTTCTGAAAACACCCTAACAACAGATTTCTGTTTATGGACTGGCAGACATCCAAGTGCTTTCTGGAGCTCTGTGCAGGGCAGTGTCAGATTACGGAACTGCTGCGTGTTTTTGTTGAACACCTGCACACGTCCTCTGAACCAGGGAGCAGTAGAGGTGGGTGCTCACCGCCAGAATGTCTTCTCAGGACCAGGCATGGGCAAAGTGGGCTCTGGCCCTGAGCCCCAGACTTTCAGGGAGCACCCTGATAAAACCAGCTCTGTTCTGCAGAGAGTCTTGCCCAGATTACTTTGAATTATTCTTAACCAGATTGTTTTAAATATCGTTTTCCTTTAATTTATTTTTAATGTGGGTGATGTGTGAGGGTCTATTACAGACTTTTTGCAGAGAAATGTTGTGTTTATGTTTCATGCAACATCCATAAAAAAGTTTTTTTTCCGGTCAAAACAGGACATGACATACGAGAAATCAATCAATCAATCAATCATGACATTTGTAAAGCGCGCTACATACCCGTGAGGGTCTCAAGGCGCTGGGGGAAGGGTGTACTGCTACTGTTCGAAGAGCCAGGTCTTGAGAAGTCTTCTGAAGGCAATCAGGTCCTGGTCGTGGGAGGGTGTCACAGAGTTTATTTGCTGTAATATTAGTGAGCTGCTGCTTTGTTATAAAAATTAAAAACACAGGTCACAATCCCTGAATATTAGATGCAATCATATTTAGAATTCGGACGAGTGTGCCAACAAGGTCAGTGAGTGACCTGGGTAGAATGGGCATGAAAAAGCTGAAATTGGTCCCCAACATCCTTCAGATGTCCCTGCTCAGGACAGCTAAGATAACTAGTAGACGTCCTTCTGCGATACTTTCTCACGTTCTTGCAGTGAAGAGTTCTTTGTAGATCACCTAACTCCCACAAGACAACTCCCTGATAGGTGGCCCAGAGATATACAGTGTGTTTCTGAGACAGAATAACTTCAGGGTTTTCAGATGGCATTCGGTTTAATCTGAGTAAGAGAATGGCGATTACATGTAAACAGGGCATTGGAAATTATGTGGCAATAAGGAACACATTGTGATACAGGTTTAACTAAATTTCACAGCAAGAAAAGGCAAATTATGAGACATGTGGCACATACTGTGGTAGTATTATTTTACTCGTTTGTCATTTTAACACGCAAGGCAGGTTTTTCACATTTTTGGTAATATTTTAATACCTCAATACATCAATCAACACTTAAATTATCACCAGGGAACCTTTGAAAATGGTCTGCCGCTGTGCTGCGCCATGTGAGGCTTTTTGTAATAACTTGTGATCTATTTCCACCA
Source organism: Triturus cristatus (assembly GCF_964204655.1). Classification (NCBI taxonomy): domain Eukaryota; kingdom Metazoa; phylum Chordata; class Amphibia; order Caudata; family Salamandridae; genus Triturus; species Triturus cristatus. Next base: position 1,455,398,428 of record NC_140589.1, on the reverse strand, counting down.
GAAACACATCTTTTAGTTGAAATACAGCACATTATACAGCAAATGGTGGATCACATGACAAGTACAGTAAACCCAGGATTATGCAGAAAAATACTGTGACCACAGAATGGCATATTTCCAGTGTACCTGAAAGTGACCCTTCGACAATAGCGTTGATGTAATTTCCTCCATTAGTGTAATTTCAATCGGAGGGTTCTGTTATGGAGGAATTACTTATGTAATAATTCCTCTGGCAGAGAATCATCTAGTGGAAATTACGTTTATTGAGGAAATTAGATTACTCTTACTTTTCGAAAGATTATATACTATCACTAAATTAGACCTAATGTAATTTTGCTCCATGCTCACCTCTTTACTGACATAGACGTAATGCATACTGAGAGTTGGTAAACTCTTCTAAAGTTACATACACCATGATATGGGCTTTACTGCAAAGAAATAGCAATCGAGAGATAAAAAATCAGTCACTTGAAGTGGTTTCCCAAAATATAGCCATTTGACCAAATTTCAGAAATTGGCAAAGCTGTTCCAAACAGATTTGTGCATAAATCTCAGTGTTTTGATTGACATTTGCACATCTCTCAGCTCTTCGCTGATGTCACGGCTGGGTGCCCCCTTTTAACAACACAACTCTGAATAAAAGAAGAATTGATTTGAACTTCAAGTGTTTTTCCAGTTCGACTCTTATTAGAGTGCACCTTCCATTCTTTCTTGGACTGATGTCACGGGTGTACCTTTCACCTAAACTTATTTTTGCAGCCGCTGTAACTAAGCATGATGAGACTTGCAGAGTTACACTTATAATGTGGTATTTTCAAAATACAAGCCTCAGCCTGCATAGTGTTTCTGGTTCAAAAACCAGGACTTGCTGAAAATCATAATCACGACATAAGGCGTGTCAACAGCTGTTACTCCTGAATAGGTCTCTGTGCATCTGGTGTTCCCTCAAACGTTCACTTCCGGGGCTCCTTCTCCTATGATTTCTTGATACATAATATTTTGAGGTGGTGAACGAGACCACATAATTGGCAAACATCATCAAATAAACAAGTCCTAGGTCCCCTAATGCATGTCTTTCTATTAAATGTTCTCTTCACCCCCTGGACAGGCCTATAGGGCAATCACGCAGTGCCCAATGGGCTGGTCTATCAGATGAGAACGTGGGTCACTTTTTTGGGGTGTTTGTGGACCTGTTTTATGGTCTGCTCATTTGGCTTTTCTGTTGATTTCTCTGAAATTAAAAGAAACATTGCCTGCTGCAAGCTCCAATCCATCCAATCTTCCATACCTTGCAAAACAGGTACAAAGCAAGTCTTTGCGAGTTGAAAACTACTCGACTTGCAAACAATGGCTCACGCAGAGCCGCTGTAAGTGCGGTGCCATCTTTCCATGTTCAGTGTGAGTGCGGAGAGCACGGCTTTGGGCTTGGAAGAGGTGGGTTTGCTGAAGGTAGGCAAGAGAATGCCCAGCTTTCCCGAGCATTTCTGCTACTCTACCTCCCTTATCAAATCTGTCTGCAATTTCTATTGTATCTCTGTGACTTTTTGACAACTGTACTGAAAGTTTTAAGCCCCCCCCCAGCTCTTAGTTGCTTCTACAAACTTTGTGCATTTTGAATAATGTTGTGAGCTTCAGCCTTCGCACTCTGCAGGGGTTAATCCACTCTTGTCTGAAGCAAGACAGTTAAATGGAGGATTACACTAAGCTAATTGATTCAAGAGTTTGATGAGACTGGCATTAGCATACATTAATGTTCATGTCTATGATGGCCACTCCTTCATTTAAATAGATCTTATTTCAAATATGAAACAACAATTACCTTTTTGTGGGTTTCTCACTCTCCATGTGGTGCTCATCACGTTAACTTTTCTGCTTAGGGCGAAGGTACATCAGTGGCCTTTGTCTCAGGACATGCCAGCGTATATTATTGATGTAATGCACATCTGGTGGTGTCTTCCTTTACAAGTGCCAATGTGCTGATGTTCCAGATTCAGGATGGATGGTGTTAGAAATGTACTGAATGTCAAACAGTTGCGTCATCATTATCTTGACACAATCAGTGGATGGCACGTTAAAACGACATAGGCTTATGACACCCTTGTGCTCCACAGAGTGAGTGACAAGTCCAACTTTTCAGAAGTGTTGTAGTGATGCGCGTGCTTCAGGACTTGGTCTCTTGCCATCCTTGGTTGACAACCGTTGACAAGAGTTACAACAGCGTCCTGTTGTGCAGAATGCTGCTGGTGCATCTCTGGTCATGAGGGACAACTACAGGGCACAGTCCCATCTTCACATCATTGCCACCTCCTCTATGAACTTAATATGTTAAGTATGATTCTGTATATAAGCAGCACATACTTTGAGCTGGTGGTTGCCAATGGGGGCTCTGGCACTCATTTTAGGAGACTGGCACTTATTTTTCTACATTAGACCTTTATCGAGAGCAAGAGAGACAAAATCACACAAAGTGGACAGAAGGAGGTAGAATAAGACAAAAAACGAAACAAAAGATAAAGCAGAAACATGCAGGAGTGAGATAAAGGGGCAGGGAGTGCCTGATAGTGGATTCATGAAGCCTGAGGTTAATTCAAGACTAAGCAGCCTTGGTATCCGCCTCACTGACTTATAATTGCACCATCCATGGACTTTTGAGCAAAGCTTTGGGCACCGGCAATCATTCATTTACAAATTAAGTTCTGCATATAAGTTCCAGAAAGCCTCATGATCAATAATTTGTTTTAAAAAAAAAAATGAAGGCACACAAATTAAAATATTGCTCATTCCATTATTGAATGAGTGTTTCAACACAGTGCCTCTATCTGTGTTGTGTAGTGGGAAAGAGAGCTAATTTATTTTCTTATCTTTTACTGGAAGTTTTTTGTTTGTTCTTCAATGGAAAGGGTCTGGGATATTTCCAATGGGTGAAGTAATGCACAAATTGACAGCTCTTACTTTAACCAAATTATCCTTATAAGCCAAGATCTTTAGAGTTTGCTAAAACTATATGTATACTATACTTACTAAAAGGGGCTTTCATTCACCTTTTATCATCCACTCTAGTGGAGCAAGTGGGAAATGTCTTTAGCCTTTTTGCAACTGGTGAACGCCCACAATTTCCAGCACACAAGTCTAGAAAGTTTTGCTGTAAGGAAAGAGACTTTGTGCATGTTCCCCCCGCTATTTGCCCCCCTTTGTACTATTAGCTGCTAGCTTGTCGACTCTGAAAGTGCACTGAGGCCAGCTGACCAGACTCCAGTGGCATTGTTCTGACCCTTTACAAAATGTCTGATGAATTGGGTACACCCAATTGGCAAGACCTGCCTTACTTATAAGTCCATAGTTTATGGTACCCAGGGCAGGTAAGACAGAGTGTCCACTCAGGTCTGCAGCACTGTTTGTGCCACTGTAGGAAGCTGGCTCTGTATATACTATACCAAAGTGAGGTATAGTGTGCACAGAGTCCAGTGGATGCCAGAGTCTTACAGGACTTAAGTAGATAATACTAAAAACTCTATTTTTGGTAGTGTGGTCGAGCAGTTAGTCTTATCAGAGGGCTGTGTTAAGCATTTGTTGTACACACTCAGGCAAGAAATGATTAAACACACTCAAAGACTGAATTCAAGATTAATTGCTTTGTATAAAAAGCTATTTCTATTTTAGAACCATGAGGAGCTCAGTTGCAGGTAAGTAACAGTTGCAAGAGTAGTAACATTTTTCAAAATGCAGCAGCAATTGTCTTTAAAATGCAATAGAACCGGGGGTTTTCTCCCACTGGGTGCAGGCGGGCTGCAGGGCACTCTTCCAGATCTATGGCCCGGAAGGAGTGGTTCCTTTTCAGCAACTCCGCCAGGAGTTCGGCCTGACGGAGCTGGACAGATTGCGCTACATGCAAGTTCGGCATTGGGCCCTCCAGCCCCAGGTGCGTGCCACCGCCGCCCGTCCAATTACACCGTATGAGAGGTGGTTGGCTACTCGGACCTCCGACGCTAAACTGATCACCGACCTGTACAAATACCTACAACCCCCGCCGTTTCACTACTACAACCCGGGGAGGGAGCGTTGGCACAGGGAATTGGGTAGGACACTCAGCCACAAGGAAGGGGACAAAATTGCGTATCGGGCGCGGCACTCTGCATATCACACGGGCCTTACGGAGACCTTTACTAAGGTGTCCACATACTGGTACTACACCCCGGAGAGACTGTATGAAATGCATAAACACACTGACAGGGGGTGCTGGCGGAGCTGCGGGCAGGAAGGTACCCTTACACACATTCTTTGGGATTGCCCAGTGCTGACCGCCTACTGGAAGGAAGTCTTGGACGAGGTGGATAAGCACTTTGGGATAGAGCTGCCGCGACTCCCGGCGTATGTCCTGTTGGGCCTCCCCAATGACCTAATGTACCCACTGAAGTCCCGTAGGGGTAGGCAGATCGCAATCGCGCTGGGGTCTGCGGTTCAGAACATTCTAATCCACTGGCGCACAACCACCGTCCCCTCCATCACCGGTTGGTTGCATAGGCTCTGGCATGTGCTGGGGATGGAGAAGCTGTCGCTTACGGTTGCGGGGGAGATAGACCAATTTGAAGAGCTATGGCAACCCTTTCTAGCGCTGCTGTCCACGGAATTCCGGGAGCTTACCTGCCCGAGGTATCTTAGGCTTCTCAGGCTGACGCCGCCGGTGACCCCGGCGGACTAGCTTACATGTGAGACGGGGACCCCCCGGGGAGGGGGGGGGGGTGCGGGGCTTCCTGGTTAGGATTACTCTGATGCGGGACCATAGGACGGGGGGGGGGGGGGGAGTGTTGTTGTTTCGTTACTGGGAGGATGGGGGATGGGAGGGGGAGGATTGTGTTCTGTTAAGGTGTTGATGGGGGGGTTTTTATTGCTTAGATTTGGGGTGTCAGATACGCGTGCGGGGATTCCACAGCTTGTATTTCTAGCTTTCATTTACTGTGTTTTTCCCCCTGACCCACCGCGCTACCTATTGCCAACCCTCTGGAGTTGCACCCTTTTTCTTTGACTGTATTCCATGTATCCTGCCCTCCTATCCCCCTCCCCCATGGTTTGTTTTGTCTCAATAAAAACGTTTTAAACATAAAATGCAATAGAAATATATTACAGTGGGAGAAATACTTTTGTGTTGTCAATCAAAAACAGTAGAAAACTTAGCAGTTGTAAAAGATAGACAGTTAAACTGAACAGGAGAAATGCAATGCAATACTAAGGAAGGGAACAATTATGCACATTAACAGGTAAATACAAGACTTACTCTTCCAGTCTATGGGGGTTTTGACTAACACTGGGCAAGGGTCCATTTAAGGTAGGTACTGCACCACCAGAAGCACTAGGGCGGCCACGTGCAGAGGTCACTGGGCCCAATGTTAATCAATAGAGACAGGGGGCACCCACAAGATGTGTGATTTGCAGGTAAGTATCTGTGTTTTTAGGGCACAGGCCATGGTGGTTAAAGCAAACACAGGGGTGCAGCCAGATGCAGGTTGGAAATCAGCATTGGGAGCCCAATGCTTTCCAATGAGGAAACCCAGTAGCACAAAGGCTGCAGGTTCGGACCGGAAGACTAGATGAAGGTGACCACCTGCCGAGGGCTGGGCATTGTTGGCTGGGCTCCCCAAAGTCGGGGGACTAAGGATGCAGGGGTGCCCTTTGGTGTCTAATTTAATTTACTGAAGCCAGTTGAGGTCAGGGCAACCGTATGAAATGAGGCTGCGGGTGTCTTTGTGGGGTCCATGAGAGGTCAGCCACCAATTGAGTTGATGTCAGGATTGCTGGAGAGACTTCACTGGATAGATGAGGCACTCAGACTCGGGCCGGGGGCATCGGATGTAAAGTGGGCAGGGGTCATGGATCCGCCTGGATCTGGATTCCTTGAAGTTGGAATTTTCTGAACAGGGCCGCTGTCCTCTGGAGATCTGGTCTCTGTTGACAGGTGGCAGTCTTCCCAGGGTTCTTGGAAGTCGCTGGCCATAGGACAGGCATCATATTCTTCACAGGCTCTTTAAACTGGAGACAGGCTGGTAGGGCTATGGCCAAGTCAGTCGCCATATTCAAGCTTTGCTGCATGGTGTCTTCTTCATTCTTCTTCTTTGTAGGTTGCAGAAATCTGAGGATCAAGATTCAGGGGTGCCCCTAAATACTGAATTTAGGGGTATTACAGTTAATGGCAGGCAGTAGCCAATGAGCTACTTTGCCTTTAGGGTGACTGCACTCTTTGTATGTCCCCTCCCTTTGGGGAGGGGGACACCCCCTAACCTGATTGGCTAAAATCCTTCCATTCAATTTGGAGGACATCCTAAGGAGATGGCCACTTCAGCTCTGGACACCCTAGTGGTGGTCCTGGCTGAGAGGGGGCACACCTCTCCTGACTGCTAATTTTCAGGCTGACCTTGCTGCCAAAAGTGGGTCTTAGTCAGGCGGGCGGGCATCGCCACTAGCTGGAGAGCTCTGGCTAGCATTACAAAGGGCAGGAAGCCTTTCAGGCTCATGCCCTGAATGCTGTTCCCAATAAGGGGTAGGTGTGAAGCACCTCCACCCAAGCAGACTATGTTCCTGACCCGTGGGAGCACAAGGGCTCTCACCTCAGGGGGTCAGAATCATGTCTGTGTGTGGCAGGCTGGTGCAGACCTGTCAGCTTTACACTAGTGTTTTGTTTTTTTAGGGGGCATCTCTAAGAAGCCCTCTGAGTGAATTGTATAATAAATACAACATTGGCATCGGTGTAGGGTTTTGTGCTGAGAAGTTTCGTACCACACTTCTTAGCTTTCAGTAAAGCCATCATGGAGCTGTGGAGTTCGCAATGACAAACTCCTAGCCCATGTGCTCAATATGACTTCACTGCACTTACAATGTCTAGGATTGGACTTAGACACTGTAGGGTCATATTGCTCATGCAGCAATGCCCTCACCTTTGGTATAGTGCACCCTGCCTTAGGGCTGTGAGGCCTGCTAGAGGGGCAACTTACCTATGCAACAGGCAGTGTTAGTGGGCATGGCACCAAGAGATGAGTGCCATGTCAACTCTTTGGTTTTGTCTGCACCAGAACACACAATTTGCAATGGCAGTGTGCATGTGTTCCGTGAGGGGTCTCTGAATGTGGCACAGTACATGCCTCATCCCTTACAGACCCTCTCTGGTCACAAGGTCCTTGGTACCAGTGGTACCTTTTACAAGGGACTTACATGTGGCCAGAGGTGTGCCAATTGTGGAAAAAGAGGTACAGTTTTAGGAAAGAACACAGGGCCTGGAAACCTGATTGGCAGTGACCAAGGGCACATTCAGTCAGAAATCTGGCAAAAAGTGTGGGGGAGTTGGTGCAAAAGAAATCCACTTTCCTACAGCCACCCTTCGTGTGACAAGGTACAAAATGACTTCCAGACTGCCACTGCAGACTGGAAGGACAGTGTTTTCTCTACGAGTTTCACTTTGTCATTCAAACCAATGGCAAAGCCATCCTACCCCTTAACATTGCATGTAAGTCTCCCCTAAGGAAGGCCTATGGAGTCCTACGGCAGGGAGCTGTATTTATGTTAAAGTAACACAAATGTTTTCTGATATGTCTTAACTGAAACACTTCCAAATTGTTGTTTTGCTGTGAGTAGCCACAGCCCTTGCAGATAAGAGCAGTGGGGCTGGGTGGGGGGGATTTCGACGGACGCTGACGAGGGAAAATTAATGATTTATTTAATTTTCCCATGTCATCATTCATTGGAACCCCCCCACCCGGCCCCCTGCCCCACCGCTCTTACCTGCACGGGCCACGGCTGGTTATGAGTACAGTTAGTAGCCCCGTTGGCTAACACAGGGTTATTGGATGGCACCCCAACATGGCAAACTTTCGACTGAGACTATCAAACAAGGTCATTTAAGGTATCACATTAAAGGGGACATTAAATGCTACTCAATGGTGTAGTTGACATTTATGTCACTTTTAAGGTTGGAAACATTTAGAAAGTTGCCATTCTGTGTTATGCTCATCAAGCAGCCTCACCAAAGCATACACACACAGACAGCTTTCTGACAATCTGGGCAGACATGTGAAGTTGGAGCAACTGCACCTGCAGCACTTTGGGCTAGCAGAGTTTTGACCCTGTTCTGTGTGCCTGAATTGGGGAAAAACTGACTCCCGGCCCCAGTCTGAAGCAGAGACTAAAAGGGTCAGTTTGCTGACCTACCAGAATGGCACTGGGGACATTAAATCTGAAAGAGCCCTCTGATAGCTTCTGAAGAGGTTTTGCAGCTACCGGACACCGGGTACCCCAAAGGACAATTCAGAGATAGCCAAAAGGTGCACCCGCATATGCTGGACCCTTGAGTGTTAGCTCTGACCAGATTTGTCACCTAAGAGGGACACCAGACTCCACCAAAGATTTGCACCATGACAGCTGTGGTGCAAAAGCGCAAGCTCTGCATCTGCAGCCCTTGGAACACTGCACAAAGGACTTCATGGACCCCGTGATCCCTGGACAGAGTCGCTGCCACTCACTTGTGGACTGAGGACGTGACTGAACTTCACCCCGTTGACAGCACAGCATCAGGATCATCATTGAGCATCTTTGAGTTTGCATCCTCAGCATCAGCACTACTCCATTGTCATCTACGGCGGTCATCCTGTAAAGTTTGAATATTGCTCTAAAATGCTCTGGTGGCCAGGTAACTGTCCAAAGTATCCTTTCTGGCCCCCTAGACCTTATCTGTGCTGGATTTGTCACTCAAGCCAGGCCAGAGTACTCACACTGGCTCGTTCAAACATTTCAAACGTTTTTGAACTTTAAATTTGCCATTGCTTGTTTTCAATTGCATTTAAAAGTGATAAACAGTTCTGAAATCTGTATCTCCCGAACCCTCTGGTGGATTGTAATGATCAAGGTCTCTAAAAATTCATAAAAATAAGCATCATTTGATAAATTGTTGTTGTGTCTTTATATTGATGTGTGACTTTCTTAATCTGTTGTTTGATGCTGTTGAATTATTAACATTAAGGGCCAGATGTACGACCGATTTTTGCTGTCGCAAAAGGAAAATCAACCCGTTTGTGACCGCAAAAAAACGGTGGTGGTATGTACAAACGCTATTTTGCGAGTCACTGACTCGCAAAATAGCTTTTGTGATTCACTATTAGGAAGGAGTGTTCCAAGGGCATCCCTTCCTAATACCGAGTCCAAATGGCATGTACCATTGTTTTGCGACTGCTTTTGCAGTCGTAAAACACTCGCAGTTTACCACCTACTTCAAGTAGGTGGTAAACCACTCGAAAACGGGAATTGGTCCCCAGGGCACCCCTTCCCCTTCGTGAGTGAGTGCAAAATTATTATTTTTTTAAGAGCAGGCAGTGGTCCTAAGGACCACTGCCTGCCTGTAAAAAAACTTAAACTGAAAAGTTTCATTTTTCTTTTTTAAATGCATCTCTTTTTGCTTTAAGGAAAACAGGCTGCATTTAAAAAAAAAAATTATTATTGAAAAAGCAGTCACAGGCGAGGTGGTCTGCTGACCCAAGCAGGTCACCATCCCTGCGAGTGCTAGCCATTCCCAATGGGGTCGCAAATTGCGCTTGCCTCATGAATATTGATGGGGCATACAATTTGCGACCCCATTGGGAATCGCAAACAGTGCCTGAGAGACTGTTGTACATTCACTTTAGCAAGTCGTAAATTGCGAGTCGCAATTCGGCGCAATTTCCGACTCGCTAAAGTGAATGGTCGTCCATCTGTCCCTAAGTACCTTTGCCAAGCCTTACTAATCGCAGCCACAGATGCCAGGGTGAGCTACTGTTAAGTAAATTATACTGACTGGACCCAAAATGGTATCTGTGAGTGTACTCCATGATAAGGCCCCACAGCTATATCATATCACCCAGATCCTCACAATTACTGACAATGGCCTTCCAACTTTTATTGCCACCCCAATGCAAAAATAAATTCATGAATGTTCACCAGGAAAAGCAAACATTTTTCTCATGATTATCCTATAAAATTGGCAGTGCTGAATATATTTAACAAGTCAAACATTGCAGTAATGTTCATTTATCCTTTTTAAAAATACAATCAAATATATGTTTGCCAATATTCTATTAGCAGCAAGATCTTCTTATAAGTTTAAAGTATACTCAAAATTATCCTTTATCAGAAACAGGGGAAGGGACTTTGAGTATTATTTGGACGCCCCTAAACTTTTGACACCTGCTCCCAGCCAGGACACGAGTGACAAAAGACATTACTGATGGTGCATTACAGAGTGGCTCACTGCCATACATTTTTCATTCACTAAACAGACAGCACTGTTTTCAGCATGGTGTTTGTCTCTGTTCCCAGGGAGAACAAAAAATGCTCCTCTCCACTAGAGTCTGGCAACCCCCCATCACCCAGGGCTATTAAGGCCCCTCCACCCGGCCCACCACACAATTTGAAGAACTCTGCACTGGGGTAATGAAAGCCAGTTACTATTTACTATGTTTCATATTAAATCCAACCATGAAAATAATTTCACTGCCACTATAACTGGGACTAATCAGCGCATGAAATCTAGATATATAACCTAATCCATTTTTGTAATTTATTTTGTTATGTTATTTATTGCTGCAATTTGTGAATTTAATTAAGAGATATACATAATTTTCATTAGTTCCATGACTGCCTTAAAAACGTTTATAAAAATACTAAATCAACCACAACACCCTACTGATTTTAAAATGAGAGTGCACCTTTTCTATAAATTCTGAGGCCCCACAAACTACCAGTGTGGCACAACTTCAAACTAGGGCAACATAATTAATTGCACCATGTATGTGTATAGAAGGAGACAGGTTTGTATGAACATGTGCTGCAGCCTAAACGAGTGCAGTGGACCATGCTTCCAACAGCAGGAGGAATCTCCTGCTGCCCAACTCCAAGACAGACATAAGCAATAACTATTAATGTGCAGACTTCAGAAACAATTACGCCTCGAAACTTTTCTTTCGGGGTGGGAAAAGTCAAATAGTTCTTCCGAGGCATCATAAAATGAGAGAAGGGTCTATATATAATTGAAATGGTAAGATCTTTTCTCCAAACAGATACAATTATATTTTTAGAACTAGATGGTGATAGGCAGTAATAGTGTGATTTTTAAAAAAAAGCGAGACCAGTTGTTAAAACTAATAATTCTGTATTGGGATTGAGCTGATCCCGTGGTTTTTCATACTTTATGAGAAAATTACTAATTACATGTGTATAAGGAATAACTTGGTTTATTAGTGATTCAAAGTAAAAAAATACATTTTAAAGAATGTCGGAAGTTACATCAGTTAGAATAATTATAACGTACACTTTTCACAATGTGTTATTTATGTTTTTCACATAGGTAATTTATTGGTGTTACTTAGGTAAGAGCTGGGTAAGAGCGAGCACTGGCCATGTATTATAGCCCTGTACCACTAGTCGTGCTAGAAACGGCATGTTTGGCCAGAACTCCTGCCAGCTCAGGAACATATTTAGGTGTGCCCGGGTAAGGACCAGCTCACTTTACAGCAGTAGTAGAGTTACTGGTTCTTCCTAATGCAATCAACCTATTTACTTACTTGTTTATTTATATTATTATAAGTGCTTGGAACTGACTTTACAAGGGGGCAGAGGTGGCGGAGTGAGGCATTAGCCATCAGGGCTTAACGTCTCATGCCGCCACTTCAGAAACGCAAGGCTGCACCATATTTACAACAATATTGTGCTGCCTTGCATTTCCCCCTGCACTGGCGCTACACTGCTAGCAATGTAAGGCACCCTTGCAACATAGTACAAGGGTGTCAGTAGGCAGGGGAAATATTGTTAATGTACAGGTTCCTGTACATAACCAATGTTGAAATGGCATTTTGTCTCTTCTATGTGTGCTGCTTAATGCAGCACACATGGAAGTCACAAAATGTAATTTTAAAAAAAAGATTGTTTATGTGCAGGAAAGGGGGACCTTCCTGTACATAAACAATAAAAGGCTTTTTGCGTTTTCCATGTGTGCTACCAAGGCAGCACACACGGAAAAAGCAAAAATGAGGAGAAATATAGCATTGCTCCTCGTTTCACCAACTTAAAACCAGGTTTTCCCTAATCTTAATTTTGGTGCTGTCTCTCTCCTATTTACGTTGCCCTTGTAAGTAGGGGGCAGCGTCAAAATCAGTGGGTGTTGTGGTGGAACGTCCACCGCAACACCCACTGCCCACCCCTTTCAAGCTAAGCATAGCGTGAAAGGGGGCATTATTTACAAGGCAGCGTTAAGCCACGTTAAGTGGCTTAATGCTGCCTTGTAAATAAGGGGAAGCTCCTATCGCCACAGAAACGTTACAGAAAGTGACGTTCCTGTGGTGATAGGAGTATGTACATATGCCCGAGAGTGTTTTACAGGTCTTACTATTGACTGGGCAAAAATGACATGAGAGTAGCCAGTAAAAAAGAAGCAGAAAACTGTTCCTCAAACAATATATACCTTAATGTGGAAAATTGGAGGGAGTAATAGAAGTAAAATATTTACAGCATTGGGTTATGCAGCATAACCTTCTGTTTTTGGGTGATTCCGAAATCTAAGTTACTGAAGGCCCTTGTATGGTGAATTAGAATTGCAACAATATGTTCTTTAACTCCTTCTTCCAAGTCTTGTTGGAAGGCAATGCTCTGATTGATGTTGGTACAAAGTTTCTGCACTTGGATGTAGTTCCTGGGGGTCTGGTGTACTATTCCAATTTGCAAACTAGGGATGGGCAATTTGCACACATAAAATGCAATCTGCAATGCAACCTATGTATTAATAGATCTCATCACAAGTTTTACATTCACTTGGGCTTCGCAAAACTACCTGCTTAATGAATATTGTACTAGGCAATTTGCAATTTGTGACCGCCCCCGTCCCCACTGTGTTTGTCTGCAATTATAATCAAGGCAGCTCGAAAAGGGCAGCAGACGCTCACCCTTACATTTGCATGCTCAAATGGGAAAGATCTTTTTAAAGCTGTCCATGTCCACCAAAGGTACAAATGCCACTGTAAAAAGAAAACCAGGTTTGGGAACACATTGGGGAAGTGGTGCTCTAGATCCATGCCTGATCCCTCAAGACCATCGGCATGATTCCCAAAGAAAATCCTTTGCAAATCAGTTACCACATTGTCTTAAGGGTCGGTAACTGAATAAAGATATGCAACCACAATTGCAGTCACAAACCATTGCAACATTCCATCGCAAATCCCAAGTAGACGGGATACTCTCTTCCCTGCCTTCTCCTATTGGCGATCCATTATGGATTGTAAATGTTCTACGAGTCAGAAGGACTTTCTCGACTCCTAAAAGGCTTTGATACAGACTGAAAAGGCGTTTTGTGATAAAAAATCCTATGTTTTTGAGATTTAAATGCTCTGTGATTGTAAAACGCCTTTAATATGACGCCCATGATTGTTTCATAATTTCTTTCTTTCTTGAAAACTCAAGTTTTCTTAAGAGATTGTCTGATCATCTAAGTGAATGCTGACAGCCTGCGATGATCAATTTGTGGAACAGATGTTTTGGGGGTTGCTGTATATGAAGCACTTTGTGGGTGATGCAGATTAGTTAAAACTAGATCCTTGATTCTATTTGAAGTCATTTGAGTAAAATCACAAGATATGATCGGCAATTAATTCCTAGGTAATCTGAGGATGTGCTGCCATTGAACAAACCACCCAAGTTGTGCTCTCTTCCTGTGCAAATGTGCAGTATGTATGTCGATGCACCTACATGCATGCATTTGAAGATGCACATCCACTTTTGTGAATGGAATCATGCACACTTTGCACATTTTTACTTCCTCAAGTAGAAATGTGAATTTGACCTTCGGTACAAAAATCTGTATTTTTGTGGCTTGGCCCCCTTAGATTCATCGTAGGAAAGGTTGGGGAAAAAATTGTATCACTAATGAGACCTTTTGTCCTCAAAAAGTAATAAGATATCTGATACGAAATTGTCATGCATCGTTTATTTCATACAAGATCTGCACGTACGCAGAACGGATGCATAATGATTATGCACCTTGAAAAACATTAACAAGGGGACTTGCAAGTAATCGAGTTGTACTGTGCAATTCTTAAAGTTGTAAGATTGTTATTGTCTTATCATATCCATGTTTAGCATGAAACTGCAGCGTCCAAACCATAAGTGCTTCCTGCCTGTAAAAACATGGCCGATTCTAAGCAGCTACTTTCTTTGCCAGCAAGGAGGCAACATATTATTTTATTGGAAGTTAGTTTACCAAGCACTCAACAAAAACGACATTTTTACTGTAACATTGTTAGCAGATTTTTTTCCATTGTTGAGTCCTATTTATATTTCACTTTTAAGACAAAGTGCACAAGGAGCTGGCACAAGACAACTCCCAGATTTCATTGGCTATAAAAACACACATCAGGATCAGGATAAACAGTGGGATAATATAACTGGTTGCAATACTAACATTTACCTTAGCTCCTAAACTTTAAACAAACAACCATTGCGACCATAAATAACCTCACAAAGGCCAAAGGCAATGATACAGATAGTGTAAACGCCATGTAAAGCTGCCTGCTTTTAATGGACTGTATAAGCAATGGCATGCTTCCAGAGGCGCAGCAGAATGTCCCTTTGAATGCAGCGCTCTGTTAAGATTCATCAATAAAATAGGCTGCTGGTATCAAAGGAAGAAAACAAAGAAATGAGTGGGTTAAAGACTTTTCATCATTTGTTAAAACACGTTTAGAGGATATGAGGGATACAATAAACCGAAAAGAAAACAGTCTATAAATCAGCTTCGTAAGAGTTTCTATATTGCAAGCAAGCCTTGCACCAGATTTTGTGGCATTCGTATTAGTCACTGGCAGGGTCCATTTATGGTTTGCTGTCCGTACTCACTTGGTGCCTGATTTACAAAAGGCCTCCGCATACCTGTCAACACACACGGTGCCACCCTGTGTCACACGTTTTCGCTTTCCTTCACACTATCCCCCGGCGCGAAGCCGATATCACACAGAGGAAGGAAAAAAACGAGCTAAAAAGCACTGTAAACAGTGAATTTTCAGCTCGATTTCAGTGGCTCTAAGCAGCTTATGTACATTAAAAGGTGTGAAAACACCCGAGGACATTGGCGACAGCCTCAATGACCCTTTTTTTTTTTTTTTTGGGTGGAGGCACCTGGAGGGGCAGTGGCATAACGAAAGTTGAGGGGGCCCCCCTGCCACGTACACGGAGGGGACCCCACTCCGGATCTAATCCGAGCTCTTGGGCCAGAGTATTGTGCTGTGGGGCCCCCCTGCAGCTTGGGGTCCCCCCGCACCGCAGGGGCTGCGGGGGCTGTGTTACGCCCCTGGGGAGGGGCTTCGCGAGAGGCAGAGTGCCTCTTTGTTAGCTCTCGACATGACACCCTACCCTTTCAAGGCTCCACCTCCTCCGCCCCTTCAAGGCCCCACCCCATCCTCACATGGTGGCATTAATTTGTAAGTTGGCATGTATGCCTTCACACTAGTGGCGGAGGCATCACAGTCATGGCGGTGTCTCTGTACTCGGGGCAGATCTCTGCAAAGATAATTCTCATTGGAGAGATTCCGCCCCCCCCCTGAGGAGACTCCCCCACTACTGCGGGCGTCCACCAGCTGCGGGAGCCCCTTTATGAATCAGGACCTGCGTTTAGTGGCATCTACAATGTTCCAAAGACGTATTTGTGTGCGCTTTCACTTTTTTTTTTTTAAGTTTGAGTTTATTGAAGAAAGAAAGAAGGGAAGGGGAAGGGAGGGGAACGGGATATAATCATCATGGTAAGCATATACAAAGAATAAGCAATTCAATAGAAGCTCTCAATAAAAGCAAATATAACAAGCATGAAGTTTACATGAACAGAACCTATGTACAGGAATGAAAAATACCATATAATATAGTAGAACGTAATACTATAACAAAAAGGCATTAAAGAAACAAAAAAATCATGGTGGCTTACGCACCTCAACTGTGTCAGGGTTTGGAGAAGCGTGCGCTGGAGCAAAGGAGGAGAGATAGGATACCAAAGGGAGCCAAATCAGGTCGAGTTTAATTGCTAGGGAAACGGGAGATACGTAATTAGTATCTAGGCGATGATGGAAGCAGACTGCATTCCACCAAGAATGGTAGGAGACATTTGCAGCCTGTTTCCAATTAGAAGTAATGGTATGGAAAGCCACAGCAACTAGAAGGTCAAGTAATAGATAATGGGAAGGAGATTGTGGGAGTCTCAGTGATAGGGAACCTAGAAAAACTTGCGAAGGGGAAAAGGGAATTTGAAGTTGGAATATCTTTTATATTTGCGTCCAAACTAGGTGCCAGAACTTGGAGATAGAAGGGCATTCAAACAACATATGTTTGAGATCTGCAACGGGACAGGGACAGGACCAACAAATAGGGGATGTGTCAGGTGAAAAACGGGATAAAGCATGTGGAGTACATAAAGTTCTGTTATAAATAAAATATAAGGTTTGGGTAGTATTAGCAGCTCTAGAGGTTTTATGAAGCTTAGCCCATATTTTGTCCCACAAAGGTATTGGCCAATCCTGAGAAAGATCCAATTCCCATGCATTCTCGATTTTAGATTTTAGTCTGTCAGCGGAGTATCGAAAAGAGTTATAAATAGCAGAGGCTGAGGGAGACGTCTCCAATAATAAAGAAGTAGCTTTGCGGTCCAAAGGAATATCGGTAGATGGAGCCAAGGAGCGAAGATATAAGATCAGGACTGGGAGAAGGGCATTGTATTGCGATCAAGCAGAAGAGGGCAGTGAGAAAGAGGATTGAAGTTCTTGGAATGAGAGAGGAGTATCTTGGGAAATTAATTGAGAGATCCAACACAATCCTCTAGAATGCCATGTCTTCCAAAATAAGGTGCGATTACGAATTTTGAAAAGAGAGTTGTGCCATATCGGTTGTTCGTGAATGGAAAGGAGGGAGGGATAAGATGATATTATGTAAGGGAGAAGGAGAGTACGGGAATGAGAAATAACAGGTGTACGAAAGCGAGCTAAAGAAGACGTGAAGGATAAGAACTCGCGAAAGGTATATGGGGACAGAAAGGAAGATTCCATACTTAACCAGACGGGCGGATAGTGCGGAAGGTCAGAAGAGAACCAACGGGTCGATTGTTTCAAAGAAAAAGCTCGATGATACTCTCTGAAATCTGGAAAGCGCACACCAGACTGGGCCTTATCCTTGCGCAATGAAGCCAAAGCTATCCGAGAGCGCTTGCCATTCCATAAGAATTTCAGCAACAAGAAATCAATCCGTCTAAAGAAGGAAACTGGAATATGTACTGGAAGCATGGAAATGGTATAAAGAAGAAGAGGGGATAACATAATTTTTCGGGGGTATAAAGATTGTCATAGAATTTAACAAACTCAGAAAGAATGTCTTTATCTTTAAAGCAAGAGTTCCCAGTGGAAGTCTTAATGGACTCAATCTTTGTACGCTCCTTTCTTATCTTTAAGTAATTGGCCAAAAGTTTCCCCATTTTGTTCTTACCCCCATAATTCCTGGAATTACATTTTAGCAAAAGATTAGAGGCAGCATCAGTTGTAAACCTATTGAAAGAGATTTTCGCATCAATACGTTTTTTAAGAGAAATCTCAGATTTAGAAGCATGATAGTCAAGCTCTAAAATCTTAATATTAGCTAAAATGCGTTCGGACTTGGCTTCTCGAAGTGTCTTTCGTCGGGCTACAAAATTAATAATAAAACCCCTAGAGGCTGCTTTAAAAGAATCCCAAACAGTAACAAAAGAGGAATCAGGGGTATGGTTGAGAAGAAAAAATTCAGTGGCAAAGACAGTAAATTCAGAACAAAAAGTGGGTTGCGAAAGCAAAGCATTGTTGAAACGCCATCTGCCAGACTGAGGGGAAAAAGGAAGTAGGTCAAGGTCCACATGAATTGGAGCATGGTCCGAGATTAGGATGGATCCAATATCAGAGCGAATATCGTGCTGGGATAGGGATTTACTAAGGAAGATATGGTCAATGCAGGATTGTGATTGATGTGGAGGCGAGTAAAAACTGTATTCTCTAAGATCAGGATTACATAATCTCCAGATATCCACCAAGGCATTATTTTGAAAGGTGTTAACAAATTGAGAGTGCATCCTAGAGGGGACAAATGTAACATTGGAGTGACGGTCAAGGAAGGATCAACAACTTGGTTACAATCTCCCCCGAGAAGTATGTAATCTCCAGAGAGGGAGGACAGCTTAGTTGAGATAGAGGGCCAAAATGATCTATCAATTCCAGTTAGGGCATACACATTAAAAAGAGTGATAGGAATATTATCTATAAGCAGTGTAACAATAACCCATCGACCATCAACATCACATTCATGAGAAATTGAGGAAACATGTAACTTTTTATGTAATAAAATCACAACACTATTTTTCTTGGAAACTGTGAAGGAGCAAAAAACATGACCCACCCAACAACGCTTGAGTTTCAGAACCTCCTTTTCAGAGAGATGTGACTCCTGAAGGAGGGCAACATCAGACTTAAGTCTCGCTAAATGTGATAAAACCCTTTGCCTTTTAATGGGATTGTTTAAACCCTTAACGTTCCACGATGTAACACGGATTGGAACAGCAAAGAGAAACAGCTAACAGCAACATGCTTATTATTGCAGAAAAAATAACTTGAGAAAACTGAGAGAATTGTAACGAAATGATGAAGGAGAGAGGACAGAAGGAGAAAAAGCAAAAAGGAAAAAAAGGGAAAGGAAAAGAAGGAAAGAACCACTATGAAAATAATACTGAATCCAAAGAAACAAGAAGGGGAAATGGGAGCTGAAGGAAAGTGAAAAAAGAGAGGGAAGAGCAAAAGGTAAGAGATCAAGTGTAGAAAAAAGGACAGAACCAAAAACCAACAAGAAGACAGTACACGTTCGAAGCGAACGACTGAAAAACATACTTACGGAACGAAAAACTCAAGAACGAGGATGGGGCGATGGCGCCGGGAGACAGCGACGACAACATCCAGAGCAGACAAACAGAACTCAAATACCATGGCTCCAAAAACGCAGCATATAGAAAATAGCATGGCACATCAGGGTAGGAGGGAGGAAGGAGAAGTCTGTAGAAATAAAAGAGATATACAATTGAAGGGAAGACGTGTCACAGGGAAATGGGAAAAAACAAACTACAATTGAACTACAGAGGGGACACATGAGAGTGAAAACGGCAGTTGGAAGAAGAGACAGTAAGGGATTCACAACATCAGCGCTAGTGGAGAGACAACAGAATCATAACACAACGAGTTCCAAGAAGAAGAAGCAGGACTTGTCAACCAGGTCTGGATACATCCATAACATCTGGGCCTTGCCGTTGGAGAAACGCCTGCAAGGCCGCAGGATCTTCATACGTGGTTGTTCTGTCTTTATATGTGACCTTGAAGAGACAAGGATGTAGTAGTCCATATCTAGCATTCAGGGCCCGAAATTGAGGTCTCATGTCCAAAAACTTCTTCCTTCGATCTGCAGTGGCCTTGGAGACATCTTGTGAAAGATAGAGGCGGTGACCTTCCCACATAATTTGCTTCTTGAGCTTGGCAGCTGAAAGGACCTGTAGGAGGTCAGTGAATTGCAGGAATAACATATTGACACCTCTAGGCTTACTAGTGACCTTCGGGCCAAGGCGATGAGCCCTTTGGATATTAACGGAGGCTAAGACCGGAGCATCTAAGATCTTGGCCAGAAAGGATTGGAAGAAGACGGTGGGGTTTGACCCCTCTGTAAGTTCTGGAAGACCATATAGGCGTAGATTGTTCCTACGATTTCTGTTTTCCAAATCCTCCGTCTGGCGTTTAAGTAGAAGTATCTCCGTCTCCATTGATGGAATATGGGAACAAGAGGATTGCAAAGAGTCTGTGTAAGTTTCTAAGGTTTGAACACGTGACTCCAGAGATGACCATTTTTCCTGCATGGCCTGCATGTTCTTTGTGGTAGCTTCCATAAAAGGTTTGAACGCACAAAGTTCTTCCAAAATGAGATCCATGGAAGCGGATGAGGAGTTACTCCCCGGGGATGGTGTATCCTTCTTCAGGCGCTTAGAGGAAGCTAGAGAGGACGGCAGCTTTTCTTTGTTGCGCGCTTTTGGAATGGCTCCCCGCTTTGAATCTGTTTTTGGTGCTGTGGCGTCCACCCTGTCCCGAGGAGGAGAATCTGAATCCGAGTCCACAGGAAATTGAGAAGAAGTAGCCAGCTTTAAATTCCGGAGTTTTCCCATGAAGATTCTTGTAAAATCGACGTTTACTATCCTGGGGAGCGGCAAACGAAGTTTCTTGAAGATGCGCGATATGTCAGCGGAGCATTCCTCTGGTTAGCTACATATCAAGAAGCCTGTGAGCGCAAATTCATCGTGCCATTTCCGGGAGCTTCACTCTGATGCTGCCATTCTCTTCAGGCGTCGATCACGTCCCCCCAACATCGCAATAATGTATCACGAGTCACAGGTACGCATGTCATCCTCTGCAAGGTCCAACCACATTCACAATAACATTCCCTCAGGTATCGTTGAAAATCAGGAAGTGCGCACCATACATCAAGAAAAATCCCTTCAGCCTACACACATCTTCTATTGAAGTTATCAGAAATTTGTGTTGTTACCCCTCCTTCTTTTTTGCGGTATTCCACTGAATACATATTCAGATCTTTTAGGATTGATAAGCAGACTGAAGCTTGAAGTAAGTCTGTGAGGTTGGTTGCTTCAAATACCAGTACTTATTTAGAGGAGTAGTTGCAGTTGGATTTTTAAAAACGCTCTACAGAAATGAGGAGCAGTATGTTAAATAGAGAATAATGAAGTAGATAGCGCGTCAAAGTATTATTCTCTTTTAATGTACCCCCTATTATATAGGCTCAATATGTGAGGTAACAGTCTGTTGTGGTAACCTCTCACTGGCAATAAAGCACATCTTCCCTGTTAAAGGAATAAAGCGATACATTCCACAGTGACCATGACATTCCCCGTGTCTAAATTATTGTCATTTCCATGTTTGAGGCGATTGGGCACTAGATGGCAGCATTCACTTGTGAGCGGAGAAAAGAAGTTCAAATATTAGGTTCCTGAAGGCTGCTCAAACTATTGCAGAGTACCAGAGAAAGCAAGCTTCACGAGGAAGTCAACCTTGTTATTGTAGGCAAAACGCACACCTCTCAAATGAAGCCAGAAAAAGAAGAAATGATGCACTTCATTGTGGCAGCAATAAGATCTTTCAGTCAGCTGACGAGCATGCATGCGATATGCAGAAAACTTTGCGAGAGAAATGCGCGGCAAAATTCCTCACAGAGCGCAATTTGAAATGGCGGCCGTCTCTGTGATGGAACCGCTCCGACGTGCGAACAAGGAAAGTGTCTCTTACATAATGTTGCCGCCGTTCATAAGCACCTCATTGTGTGAAGCTCTTTTTCCGCCGAGTGAAACACGTATCTGGAAGTCCGTGCAGGCGAACAACGTCGCGCCAGGTCAGTCGTTCTCTCCCGTGTCCCGGAAGAGCTAGGGACAGTCCGCCATCTTCTTCGGGCGCTAGCCACGCCCCCTCCTGCGCTTTCACTTTTAATCAGATTTATTGAAGAGCAACACCCACCAGTGAACATAACATAATCTTATGACCATGTTTCGTACCGCACATAAGCGTTATATTACATAAGGGAAATTACAGTTTTATTAAGACCGAAATAACATTTTTGCAGGGGAAACTACTGAAAGGGGGAAGGCAACATCGAAAGAAAATGGTGATATTGATGATGGTGCATACTAATAAGACCAATATTTTCGTGTATTTTTGCATTAGAAAATGTCAACAATCTTAAAAATACAACTTTTCTTTCCTAAGATCCAGTGAAATGTGTCACTACTTTTAAGCTATGAAACATCATTACTTATGCCCTGTCATTGGCTGCTCATGAAGACACCTAAAATATAATTGCTTACAATGCACATGTTATAATCTATGACATCACTGAAGACATTTCAAATGACATCATTGATGACATCACTGATGAGAGCAATTAAGAAAACATTGATGGCATCATTAATGGCATCACATACAATTATTGATAACATAACTGTTGTTAAAAAATTCTTTGGCTTTTATCCTTCCACACCATTCACAAAGAAGGGGATTTGTCTATGCAGTGAAATATACAACAAGCATTGGCATAGCCAATAGGTCTCGCCTTTGGGACCTTATAAGTGTTTTGCCATGCAACAGTTTTTGTTGCACCAAGGATATTGTGCTGCATAACTAAATACTTATAAGGTCCCAAAAGCGAGACCTATTGGCTATGCCAATGCTTGTGCAGCACTGACAGAAATGTCTTCAAACTCCTTTGTGAAAGTGTTGTATAGAGTGAAATAGAAGGAGCAGATAAACGTGAAGAGGCTTTAACAAACAAAAGGGCGCTTCACGGCAATGCATTAGAGGACGTTAAAATCAACCCCATGTCTCAATATTTCGATGTAGTCGCTTTGTTTTCACAGTGTGATGGAAGTGGAGCACCATGTTAGTGTCCTAGAATCAATTAGAGAAGGAAAATAATATGATACGCACGTGAACATGCGCAGAACAATAACCTCTTCACTAAAATATGAACTGCAATGACGCACACTGAATTTATGTGTCTGTATTTAATATAAAATTTGCATGAATCTACTAAGCCGTCAGCTCTATTTTTAACTGTGCATGGACCATGGTTGGTGTTCACTGGTTGACATTCGAAACGCGCTGGATACAGCCTGTCTCAGTAATCGATAGGATCCGTGCATTGAGACACAAGGGCGGGATTATGCTGCAAAGCTTTATAACAGTCTGGGCCGCACAGACCATAATAAAGGTGCCCCGACGGTATGGGACGGACTCACGATGGGCAGACACCCACCAGATCTATTTTTTTTTTTATGAAGCAACGCAAAACAGGCTAGGTGGAGGCAAAACCCTTCCTAATAGAGGGCAGACTTAATTGAAACAAGCCATCCATAGATTTGGCAGACTCTGGATTCAAACCTATAAACCACGGACACGTCATGCACAAACATACTTTGCTAAGGTGCATGGGATTCAGACCGCCTGTTCAGGTCAGATTACTAGACATGCCACTTAATGGAGATGACTTGCTTGAAAAGGAGGCACATTGTGCCTTGCAAACAAAGCAGATACATGCACTGCAAGGGTGATGGGAGCCTTATCGCAAGCCACCCAACTGCTTTTCAAAGGGAGGTTTGCTCACCATAGAGCTTATCAACTTTACTGTTCGATAGAGACTAAAAACAATACACACGAGCAGTCAGTGTGGGCTTGGGCCTATGTGATACTCCTGTAGAGGAGGGCCCCAGGCAAGAGATACCAAGCAAAAACAAGTGTGATATCCATTACTGCACAAAAGTTTCTTTTAGCCAAGCAGGGGGGCATCTCTGTCAATCATTGAATTGTTGAATTGAGAAATGGTCACACCAGAGAAATGGAGCTGGACATCCTGACTGGGTCACGATTAAATCCTTTGAATAGTTGACACTAATCCATGATCCTGTCAGTTTGAGTCAGGGAAACGATTGTACGCTGAAGACCAAAGTTCAGTAGCTGCTTTGGAAAAGTACAATAAGGGGCTATGGTGGTTCCTGGGAGAAACCTGGGAACTACTCTGAGTGTTTTTCTCTTGATGCACAGGGAATATCCCCAGTAGGATGAGGAACAAGCATCGCGGCACTGACGCTTTACTTTTAATGTTAAAAGTAAAGCGCGGGTGCCGCGATTATATTATAAGTAAAGAAATAGATGTTTTTTCTATTTCTTTACATTTGGTATAATTGCGGCACCCGTGCTTCACTTATAACATTAAAAGTAAAGCGTGGGTACCGCGATTATACCAAAAGTAAAGAAATAGAAAAAAACATCTATTTCTTTACTTTTGCTATAATCGCGGCACCCGAGCTTTACTTTTAATGTTAAATGTAAAGCGCGGGTGCCGTGATTATAGCAAAAGTAAAGAAAGAGATGTTTTTTTCTATTTCTTTACTTTTGGTATAATCGCGGCACCCGCGCTTTACTTATAACATTAAAAGTAAAGCGCGGGTGCCACGATTATTCCAAAAGTCAGATAGAGATTGAGCGGGCGGTGGGAGGAAAGTAAGGGCTGGGAGAGCAGGCAGATATAGGCGAAGACTGCGCTAGATGAAGTAAGCTCAGCCAAGGGTGGGGGAGGACAGAAGAGGTAACGAGCGATGACATGAAAGGGTGCCCGGGGAGAGGGGCTTAATTACCTATGACAACAAAGGAAAGGCAGGAAAGGCAGATGGCCGCGCGTGCACGCGCATGTGCACTCAAGCTTGTAGCCAGCCAGCAAATGCCTGGGTAGCACTTTCGAGATCCCCTTTACTAAAAGTAGAGCAACAGCGCATGCGCTGTTCTAGGCTTGACCTAAAAAAGTCGAGCAACAGCGCATGCGCTGTTCTAGGCTCGACCTAAACAAGAGTGACGTGGGAGCCAACCAAAGGTAAGTAAAGGTAAGTAATGAGTGCGCTAGAAGTCACTTTTTAAGATGTTCTTTTCTTGTTACAAGAAATTTTGCAAGAACAGCGCAAGCGCTGTGTAGGTGAAACCTAATAAAAAGGGGACCATTGAAGTCACATACTTTCTAACTCTCGATCAGGCACTGATTACTCTAACCCTCAATCCCCAAATGTTTCACCTACCCTCTGTTCCCCCACACATCTCCTGCTTCATGCGTGCTGACCAGGTACCTCAAGCTTCTCTCGTGTGAAATGTTAGCATTTTGGGGACGGCAGCTCTATCAGCAAGGTTGCTCCATCATTGCCACTATCATACCCTTCCTTCCCTCTCTCTTGGTCCATCTTTCCATCTCCCCTGACTTCCGTTTTTTGAGGTGGCCTAAAGAGCTGTACGAGGATCAAACTCCGCAAAGTGTGTGTGAGTGGGAATATTGTAGCTACAGAAGGTACCTTCAGGCTAGAGTTCAGCTCCAGCAGCATGCTTATATTTTCGAGTGCTATTTTGGAAGAAGAGACAGTCTCGTGCTCAGTGTGGCGAGACACCGCAACAAAGAGATGTTCTCGAGGGCATCACTCACGTTCGCAAATCATTGCATCCCCAGCTTTGTTTACTTAAACAGAAAACATGTTGACACGTCGCGGCCTCATTAAGTGAGATGAATCCTTTCAATGCAACAGGAGGGCCGCTCATAGGACCAGTGGCGTGCATCTGCCGTATTGTAGTTGCATTAATATAGCGCTTCATATCTGCGACGAAATGCCTAGGAGCATTAGTGCACGCGTAGGGAGTGTTTTGTGGCATCAGTTGTGCGCGCTCTGCAACATCCCTCTTGGCAGTGAGACAGAGCGAGATGGGGGCGGGGGGGCGCATTCCAGCAGCACCATAATGGCGCCCATTTATCAGCGCTCTGTGCCGGACTGCGGGAAGAAACCAAAAATAACTGCAGAGCCGGCACCCCGCCTTCCACAAGTCACAGGAAAGGCAGATGACCGCGCTTGCACGGGCACGTGCACTCAAGCTTGTAGCCAGCCAGCAAATGCCTGGGTAGCACTTTCGAGGTGCCCTTTACTAAAAGTCAAGCAACAGCGCATGCGCTGATCTAGGCTCGACCTATTTATTTATTTATTTATTTATTTACGCAACTTTTATAGCGCGACAAATACCCGAAGGTGTCTCGGCGCTGTAGAGCAACTGGAATCTATCATCAAGTCATCCTCTTACTGATTAAACAGCCATGTTTTCAAGAGCCTGCGGAAGCTCATCAGATTCGGGGCAGTTTTGATGGCTAGTGGCAAGAGGTTCCAAAGTTTTGGAGTGGCCACAAGAAAGCGCCTGTCTCCCCAGGTGACCGATCTTGTGCGTGGCACCGGGAGGAGACTGTTATTGGCCGATCTTAATTGCCTCCTAGGAGTGTACAGCTGGAAAGCTTCAACCAGGAACCTAGGTCCAATGCCATGTACAGCCTTATAAGCAATACAGAGGGCCTTAAACTTGACGCGGCTCTCCACTCTCAGCCAATGAAGCTGACGGATACCAGGAGTGGTAGATTTGCGACGAGGGATGTTGAGAAGAATCCTAGCAGCCGCATTCTGAATAGATTGCAGCTTCGTTGTGACACGCTTCTGGGAGTGTAGGAGAAGTGCATTCCCATAATCTATCCTGGAGAAGACTAGGGTAGAGACCAGGGTCTTCCCAGCTGACGGCGGGAGATAAGGCAGCAGCTTCTTGATTTTTTTCAAGATGAAAAAAGACGACGACACAACCTTGTTGGTGTGGAGGTCGAAAACCAACTTATTATCAAAGATCACTCCCAGGTTTCTGGTTTTTTCTACTGGGACAGGTGGAGGGCCAAGCTTTTCTGGCCACCAACCAAAGGACCATTCAGGGGAGAGTCTTCCAAAGGTCATGATCTCGGTCTTATCCGAATTGAGGCGAAGGCAGTTCAAAGCCATCCAGCTACTAACCTCAAGCATAGCTTTCTGAAAGTTGGCTGCTACCGTGAGACCATCCTTATGGATGCCCAGCAAGGTGCCGCTGAAGAAATCTTCGAGGGTTTGGAGATACAGCAACATGTGAAAATGTCAGCATCAACCAGTGTATTCCACCCCTAATTCATGAAAATGCTTTAACCAAAACTTTGGATTTTATATCTCAGAATTATCTCACAGAGGCTTGGGCTTTAAAAAATCTCAAATGCAACATTTATTTTCATTCTTTTTCACTTAGTGCTTCACATTAAAAAATCCATTCCTACATGCCCCCTAATTGAACAGTCTATGCCTCCCTCTCATTAGAAACAGTTATAAAAAGTTTTCATCCATATATTCATAGTCTCCATCTATTTACATTTGTGAACCATCTGTTTATATTAATTTAACTATACATTGTTCATGATGCTAATCAGAACTGACATCATTTCTTTTAATTAGCCTTCCTTGTGACGTGGCAGAAGTTTAGAGCTACAATTAAAGAAGGCAATAATTCTAGACGGTATCAATAGAACTGCAATCATATATAATGTTCTATAAATGTATTTCATTTTTTTGTTATCTAATCCATATATATTGTTCACATCTACAAATTACAATATTTACAGATTGTTTCAATCTTTCATAAGATAAATCAATCATTAAGAAATTCACATTTTCTTTTCTAAATAAGTTTTAAAATACTCTTTGAGTTTAGTTCCAATATTGTCAAAAGACAATTGAATTCCTATTACCAAGGGAGCTTTTTGGTGTAATTCAAAGGATTAATTGAGTAAATATAAAAATATCATTTACTGCATACGTTGTTATCAAATAGGGGAGGTTATGCAATCTGTTAAGAGATTCAGGTACATCACGTACGGATTTACTTTCCTTGCATGAATTAAGAGGCTCTGTGTTGCCTGCATGCAAACACATGCACACATGTGCACATGTTTGGGCAGAGTGAGTGGGACTACCTTTCTGCTCAACCCACTATATGTGCACAACTGCAAATTAACTCTTCAAAGATTGGTGCTGACCTTACATTTACTGGTTTCCATTATTATATTTTTCTAACGATGTTTTCAATAGTACATTCTCAGTATCTTCTGCTCTTGCTCTTTTTTTCTTTTTTCCCCTGCAGTGAACCCTATGTCCCCCCCACCCTACCACCCTGAAAAAAACAATCCCCACCCCGAAATGTGGAGAAACCCCTTCCAACCACGCAGACCACATTTCGCCCCACCAGCTACCCTCATCGATGTCATGAAATTACACCCTAAGTGACCCCCGCCGATCCAAGAACCCCCCCCACAGAAACATTTCAAAGTAATCAAAAAGAGAAATTATATATATATATATTTTTTTCCCTTTTTACTTCTTCCCTTTCCCCTTTCTCTTCTTTAAATATCCCAACTGACTTCCTAGATCTGTAAAAAAGAGTATAAGAGAAACCCCTCTATAATTTCCGAAAGTATTTATCTTAATACGAACTAATAGCAAAATATTCTTCATTTCAATTAATAATGATAATTATATTTTCCCCCTATCCAGCCCAATGTGTATCTTTTGGGGAAGGGAACCCTACCTATTATCATTAGTTTTAGTAGCTCCCCATACATTTCCATATTCAATCACCAGACCCTGCTGAAATTTCTTTTAACCGAGCCTGAGCCTCTTTGAGGTCTGAAAACATAAAGAACTTTCCCTTGACTAGAACTCTGAGTTTTGACTGCTGTGCAATTGAAGCTTGCAACATTTTTACAAATTCTTTTCTCCTGCCTGCAGCAACAGCAGTCATATCGGAAAATATGCGACACTTATTAGTTTCATTTACGGAAAACTGTCTCTGCTGGATAGCTTTTGATAAAATCCTCTCCTTTATTTGGAAATCTGCAAAGTTCAGCAAGATGGGTCTTGGTATCGTAGAATTTGGGAAGGGTTGCGCTGGGACTCGATGGGCTCTTGTAATCGTAAGGTCCCCTTCAAACTTAGGAAGGACATGCTGTTTAATGAATGAATTTACCCATAGGATGGTTTGGGAGCCTTCAATCCCCTCTGGCACTCCAACGATCCGGAGGTTGGACCTCCGCGAGTGGTTTTCAAGCTCCTCCAGTTTGCTTTTGAGGTGGTTCTTCCTTTTGGCCACTTCCTTTACCTCTCCCAAGGCCATGGTCATCTGATCCTCCAATACCGATATTCTAGCTTCTGCTTCCTGCAACTTGGCAGGAAATCCTAACATCACTTCTTCAATTTTCCCCAGTCTCTGATGCAGAGCAGCGACTTCCATGTGTTGTGTTTTTTTCATTTCGCGGACCTCTTCCAAGATTAAATTCAGCATTTCTTTAATATCTAACTGAAGAACCCCCCGGTCTCCACATCTAAACCATGATTGCTCAGTCGGCCTTCAGCTCTACTGCTTGTATCTTCTGCCCTTACATCGGGCAGAGCCGGTACAGCTTCTGGGGGCAACTGAGATTGAAGTTGAGATTGAAGTTGAGATTGGAATTGAACCTGGGAGGAACTTAATATTGGCATCGTTTTTCCTGTTGAATTCATGGGACTTGAAGATGTTGAAGATGTTGAGAGTACTGCCAATGTTTGTGCTGGAATTTAAACTTGCTGTGGATGCCGGACTCCCATGAAATCTGATTCCAAATTTCGTTGAGTTTTAGTTACATTCTGATCCTTGGGAGTCAGCTCTTCTTGTGATCCTATTAAAACCGGTCCTGACCCAAACAGCAGAGCACTTGATGGTTTGGGGACTGAAGTTGCGGTTGGTGAGGGGGATTGTGACATTTGTAGAGTGGATTTCTTTGTAAACAGTGGAAAATCCCTCACTCCTTTTGCACTATTCCTTAAGCCATCCTGCGTCGGGCTGCCTTGTAAAGACATAGCAACATCAACCTCAGTCTGCTCCGGTATAACACATACCTGTTCAGACGTTGATTCGGGAAACCCCTTGCATTGTGGGGAGGCGGTAATGGAAGACTCATCTTCAGAGGTCTCGGGGGTGCTGTTAAGATCAATCGGACCAGAGTTGTTTCCCTTTCCTTTCTCCTTATTGGCCGGAAGCGCAGCTTTTTTTGCCCGGGCCTGACGTGTTTCTAATTTTGAGGTGGGCCGCTGCCACAGCGTCTACTTTACTGGGTTTATTTGCCATACCTACATCTTTTTGGGGTTTGCCCATTGTTGCTCCTTCCTCTTCTCTTTAAAGTAGCTTTTTGTAGCTTTTTTCCTTTTTTTCCTTTGTCCCTTCTTTTCTTCCTGCTTATTGTTTTCTCACTCTACTTATTTTTTTTCCTTTTTTTCCTCCTTTCCTTCCCCTCTTACCCGAACATAATGGAAGTCCTGATAGAAACCCTCCCCTCTCTTCCTCCCTTTTTTTTCCCTTTCTTCACACAAAAAAAAAAAGGCAGAGTGGCCAGCAAAGTCTCCTCAGCACCTTGAGGCCGGGCTCATAATGTTCTTTCTACACATTTCTTGGCTATCCTGGCCGTCACCATCGCTGGAAGGCACACACCCCCTCCTCACCTCAATGAGCCTAGATGAGCCCTCGCCATCCACTCCTCTTCTGGTATTGGAGAGAGATACTCATCCGAAAATGCCGGGACGGAAAACCGGCAAACTCCCGGCCGGGGACCTCCCGAGGGGAAAGCTCTGTTCCAATCACGATTGCCAGTAAAAAGAAGCAGAAATAAGCCACGACAGCAGACCCTCAGGTTTGCAAGTTTCTCAGAAACGCCGGCTTCGCGGTAAACTCTGATCGCCATGTTTGAGGGGGGTGGGGCAGCGGTCCGATGTCACTCATGGCTATCCGGAGGCATGGAAACCAGTAAATGTAAGATCCTATCAGTGAATGTAAACGTAATTCTGAACAAAAAGAAGTATGGTGCTCTGATAAAATGGTTGACATCTTTGAATCCTCAAGTTCTATTTTTTCAGGAGACACATTTAAAATCTAATTCTCCTAAATTATTTGTTCCCAGGGTTTTTCTAATGTTTTCTTTGCATCTGCAGGTCTTGCCATGAAAGGAGTCGCTATTTATTTTTCTAAACAACTTCCTTGGGAATTTTTACAAATACATAGGGACATACATGGCAGATGGATTTGGGTAGTAGTAAGACTGAAAAATGTTAAATGTTATAAATTACTACGGTCCTGTCTCTGATGATACCTCAGCATTGGTCAAGATAAAAGAGCTTATGTTAGGGGCCCCTGGGCAGTTTATTTTTGGTGGGGACTTCAATTTCATACAGGACCTGAGAAAAGACACCTCTAATAAAAATAAAAAACAATTGAAACTTAATACTAAAAAGATAATCGAAGCCATCAGAACAGAGTATCAATTGATAGATCCATGGCGGGAAATGAATCTTGATAAAGAATATTTCACTTGTTATTCGCACCGTTTTCGAACAGCATCACAGATTGATTTTTTTCTTATGTCTAGATCTCTTCAAGTTCTTAAGGCAGATATTGGGTGTAATCCTTTTTCAGATCACGCGTATGTTGGCTTGGAAATGGTACTTTGGAGTGAACGTCGTGAGCGGCCCAGGTGGCAGCTGGACCGTCTCCTCTTACAGGTTTAGGACTGGGTCAAGGAATTCAGAAAGTGGATATCCGAATACTTTGATATCAATGACAACACAGCAGAGCCCTTTGCAGTCTGGGGTGGGTTCAAGGCAGCCGCCCGCGGTCAAATAATTGCTTTTACAGCCACTCAAGCTAAAACCCGGAGGCTAAAAATAGCTGAACTACAACTAGAGGTGGAAAAGGAATATGCTCTTCAACTTCAGTTGCTCCCTAACCATC
Organism: Triturus cristatus; assembly: GCF_964204655.1. Lineage (NCBI taxonomy): Eukaryota > Metazoa > Chordata > Amphibia > Caudata > Salamandridae > Triturus > Triturus cristatus. The sequence continues at coordinate 1,455,367,112 of NC_140589.1, read as the reverse complement.
TAGAACCAGCAAGAACTGCACTGAGGGATTTTTTTGTTTTGGAGGAAATTTGTAGCTCATAAATGTTCCAACAAAGGGTGTATGAGGAAAGCCAGTTAATAGGTACATTTCTGGCTAACTCAACCAGAAAAAAACAAGAAGCTGCCATAATATCAAAAATGTCCGATCCCTTGACAGGTCTGGATGTAGTTAATAATAGTGAGATTCCCCAGATATTCCTGGAACACTTCCACCGACTCTACTCTACTGAGTATCTGGTAGAGGAGGAGAAGATCCAGGAGTATTTCTTAAATATGGATATTCCTAAATTATCAGACAACAGGACGGGTTTAGTCGGATCAGATGTGGAATCAGATGAGATTTCGACAGCCATCAAAGCAACAGCGGGGGCTAAAGCATGTGGACAGGATGGATTCCCTATTGAATTCTATAAGGTTTTCTTAAGGGAGCTGATCACTCCTTTGAAAAAATTATTTAACTATATAAAAGGAGGTGGCCTAGTTCCAACAAGCTTTAAGGAATCAATTATTGCATCTTTTGTTAAAAAAGATAAAAACCCGGTGTATGTCAATTCATATAGGCCCATTAGTCTTCTGAATTCAGATTATAAAATACTCATGAAAGTCTGGGCTGAGCGTTTTTTATCTGCAGCTCAAGAGACAATTGGTAGTGATCAGACCGGGTTTATAGCGGGCAGATCAATGACGATGAATACCCAGTTCCTAATGCAGGCTTTGGATTTCTTTAATATGAATTCAACTCTGGCCTGCATCGTTATGGTCGATGCAGAGAAAGCCTTTGACCACGTGAACTGGAGAACCTTGTTTTACATTCTTGAGCAAATTGGTTTCCCGGTCCAGGTGGTCAATATACTTCGCAATATATACCAGGGAGCCACGGGCCAGTTAGTCATTAATTTAAAACAAACTGGGACTATAAAAATAAATCGCGGGACTAGGCAGGGCTGCCCGATTTCGCCTCTGCTTTTCACTTTTTTTATCGAGCCACTTGCAATTAAAATACGTAATAATATGGCGATTAAACCTCCAATTTCTGGCATGACTAAACTGAAACTCTTTGCAGACAATGTCATTTTATACTTGACCCCAGATAAAGACAATGTCAAATTGGTTTTAAGGGAATTTAAAAGGTTTGAGTTAATTGGGGGCTATAAAATAAACGCTAATAAAACGGAAGTTCTTGCCCTCAATGCAGACTTAAGTTCTCTTCCACCTCGCTTGAGGAGGCAAGCAATTAAATCAGACCCAATTAGATATCTCGGGATATATGCTTCTAGTCAATATCATCAGCTATTTAGATTGAACTATTTAAGGATGAAGGAGAAAATTAAGAAACTCTTGGATCAATGGCTTTTATTTCCCTTATTGATAGTAGGAAGAGTTTCGTTAATTAAAATGTCTATACTCCCGCTACTCATATTTCTTTTTACTAATGTCCCAACTAGCATAAACATGTCCTTTTTTAAAGAACTAGAAAGTCTGTTTACAGAATTTGTTTGGGGAAAGAGAGTACCAAGGGTCAAAATGACAGCAGTTCAACTATCTACTGCACAAGGGGGCTTAGCCTTGCCTCATTTAAGAACGTATTACGAGGCAGCCTTTATAGATTTAATTTCGGGACTCATGGGATCTTAACGTACTAAAGATAGCTTTTTTTTTAGATAAAATGATTCAAGAAAGTGACTCGCAAATTCCAGTATTTTTAAAAACCTCTAAGCTTCCAAAAAAAACTAGGTACAAGACTTTGAAGGATGTGGCTTATAGACTCCAGTCATTCTTTAAAAAGACAGGTTCCTCGGGTTTCCAATAATTAAAATTGAGAGAAATTTCTGGTTATGGTCTCCAACTTCGATCTCGACACACCAGCAATTGGGAAAGTTGTAGACTACTTGAGTTAAGACATTTTATAATTCAAAATCGGGTGATATCTTGGCAAGAGGTAATGGCCCGGGCAGAAAGCCATCGAAAACCTCCTTTTTTTGAATATCTACAAATCGTCCACTTTAAAAAAAAAAAAATGAATGGTGTCTTGGATACCCCTGATCAATTGATGGTAGCTTTATATGGGGCCCGAGTGAGCGGGTTGGGGAATTGGTACCGGCTAATATACAAACAGGGCCAAATGTCTGTGTTGGTGAGTCATTTAGTTAAAATAGATCGCGAGACCGGGTGTACCCTTTTCCCGAAGGACTGGGAGACGATATGCCATCTAGGAAATAAATCTTTGCAAATTTTAAAAGGATGGCCTTCCTTTCGCGATGGCTCTCCTATTTAACTCCGGCCGTTTTAGAAAAAAGATTTCCAGGAGCTAAGAATAAGTGTTTTCGTTGCCAGGCAGATGGGGTAGTTACGTGGCACCAAATTTTTTTTGGGTGCCCCCGGCTAAGACCCTTTTGGGAGGAAATTTTTGCTGATATTGAGTCATCAATCGGTAAGCATGCTCCATTCGAGGCAGAGGCCGCGCTATTCGGAATCTGTCGAGATGGAACAATCTTATCAGAGGCAGAGAAAACGTTTCTATTTATTTCTTGTACTGTAGCTCGTTCATTAATTTTGGTGCTGACCCGGTGTTGCTTTCTTTGACTGCTTTCAATCCTGAGAGAAAAAAAAATAATGGATTTGTCTAAAGTCTGGAGAATTCCTAGCAACTGAAAAGGTTGTAAACACTGAGCTTTTAAATTTTAACAAGACATCCCGGGAAGGTAAAGCCTTATTGACCATAGGCGGTGGTTGGGCCTGTGAATTTGCAGGTGCAGTTAATAGCCCAACCCTAATAGGTACTGACAATGCCCTGCCAGGAAACCTAAAGCAAAATTCCTCTGTAGACGCCTTTAGGTTAAGAAGCAGTCAGACCTGCTTAACTGGTTTTATATTTCACCGAAACCTGTGTTGAACGCACCAACGAACATATATCGTACAAGTGACAGATATTCGTGATACCTGAACATTTAGGCTGTGCATGGTAAATTATGCATCGTGTGAATTCATACTTTAAATGAGCAAACACTCCAATGATGGTGAAGTATAGAAATTTCTGAAATAAATCTGCAAGCAAGCCTTCATTCGACTGTTATCTCTGATAAAACAGCAACGAATTGTGCTACAATTCGAAATAAGGTGAGGCTATCACATTTATAAAAGTATCCAGTGCGAAGTAGGATCAGGCATTCGTTAACTTCTGGCACAAGTGGCGATGGGCTCAATGTCGTGAGTAGGTCCTATAATCTGTAGTTTTTTGCTTAGAATTATTTATGTCTCTGACCGGTATACCATCTTCCTCAAGAGAGGCCACTCTTAGGTACCAGCTGCTTTCCAGTTTCCTGTGCACTCATTCTTGCAGGACTCTGCCTCAGGCCACCCATCCTTTCATAGACCCCTTTGTGTGCCAAAATATCCCCTCCACTCAACAGAGCAACATATTGTCTGGCTCAGCCGCAGTCATTCAAGCCTTAGTTATGTTCCGGCCGTTCAGGCTTTCCGATGCCGAAATGTGTCCTGCAATCTTCTCTTTACCAACTCAGACCCCTCTGTGCCTGTCTCTAACCATGGTCTCATGAATCTCAAAGACCATTATATCAGTAGATTCTTAGACTGTACCTATCTGAGAGAAGTCATGGTAGTGTGCTGTTGACGGGCATTTTGTGAGACTTTGAGGCTGATTAGCATGGCAGGCGGAAACCCCCGGGAAATGGGACCACCTGTTATTCATGCGACGGTCCCGCATGTGCAATTTGGATGCACCCACCACACAGGCGGGCGCATGCTGCATTTCTAACATTGCGGCGGGTGGTGTTGCCAGCAGCACCCGCCGCAAGGTTAGAAATGCAAGTTGTGCATTTGAATGAACAAAGTGACAGGCACCGCGTGGTACCTGCCACATTGTTCATGCAAAAGCAGGGGGTATCATAGGTACCCCCATGTGCACCCCCAACCCCCCAACACCCTGGGGGCCCACTACGGGCCCCCAACAGCAAGGACTACTTGCCTGGAAAGGCGAAAGACCGCCTGCTACATAATATGGACGGCGGTGTCTTCCAGACACCGCCTCCATGTTATGGGCTTTTCTGCCCAGTTGACGAGTCGACCAGCGGACAACCAGCGGACGGTCTTTCCCTCTGCCGGGGTCCCCACCACCATAGTAATATGGCGGGGGGAAATTGGTGGCGGGCGGTAGATTATGGCGGGCGGATCGCCACCGCCATGTGGACGGTGGCGATCCGCCCGCCTTTGCAATCGACCCCTTTATGTCTAGAAGTGAAGGGTGTGATATGGTAGCATTATGATTTTAGGAATGGGGAGTATAATTGTACATGTGATTGGTGTAATACAATCTGAGAGCTTTTGTAACTCTGCAATGTAAAACACTTATCACTTTCAGTGCTCCTTGGCCAACGGAGACCCCCTTCTGCAGACATAGGATGGTGTTGTGTGTATTACCTGTCATTGTGTGGTTGACACAACAATTGTATGTTGGTGAATAAGGTTCAACAATAGGATGTGATGTGGTGTGCAGGTAGGTACAGTGGTGTTTGAGGCGTCATACCCACAGTGGTTCTGTGGTGGGTGGAGTTGTAGAAGTAAATTTCGTGGTAATGGTATTGTATTTGTCGAAGCATTCGAATGAGATGGGGCTGTGTCAGAGATGTGTTATGGTGCAGTAAAATAAGATGATTTTATGACACATGGTCGGATACCTTGAGTGTGTTATGGCATGAATGGCACTATGATGTATTCATATGTGCAGTGGTTTGTGATGTACTGTTAATGAAACCTGTTTGGTGTTGTAATTTGATGAATTGGTTGTCAATGGTAGTGTGTCATGGTATTTTGTGGTCTGATGGCGTTACCTGGTGTGAAAGTGAGTACTGGGATGTTAAGAGACTTTAGAGTTTTGGTTTTGTCTTTTTGCTTTTAAACATCTTTAATTAAGATTGTTTGTATCATAAAATGGACAAGGTCAGTGATTTAAGACATACGAGTATGTATTCTGTATGTATTCAAGTAGGTGGTATTTCTATAATGTAAAGCTAACCAAAAGGCAGTGGGGTGCTGTACATGGACAAAGGCAAGCTGAAAATCAACAAGTCATAGGAGAGAAAACTACATTGTGGACGCTTAATTTATTGTGATGTATTGTTGTTTAGAGAGATGAGTCTTCAAGTCTTTCCTAAACTGAAGCAGTAGGGGTTGAGGTAGTTATTGGAACAGTGCGGGGGCTGGGACACCGGGTAGTGTAGGGTTTTAGTCTTTAGGGCAGTGGGAGGGGAATGGGTAGTTAGGGTAGTTTTTAGGGCAGGAAGGAGGTTGTGCCAGGTTTTAGGGCAGTGTAATAGGTTAAGGTAGTTTGAGGGACTGTGCAGGGGGAGCAAGGGGTCAGAGTAGTGTAAGTTAGGGTGCAGGGCATTAGGCCTTAGGGCGGTGTGAAGGTAATGGGTAGATGGGTTTTAGGGCAGGGGTCCAAGTAGGTTTTAGGGCAGTGGAAGAAGTTGGGGTAGTTTAAGTGATGGCAGGGGTTGTGTAGGGTTTTAGGCCTTAGGGCAATGGGAGGATAATGGGTAGTTTGTAGTGTTTTAGGGCATAGGAAGGAGTTGGGGTAGTTAAAGGGACAGCACAGTGGGGTAGGGGTGGGGGGTGGTCGGTGGGAGGTGAGGCAGTGGCGAGCTTAGCCACACATACCCCTTAACCAGTCATGCCTATACCATGAAGCCTTGTGGTAAAGGCAATCGTGGTTAAGGAATGCGTGGTTAAGACGCATTTGTGGTTGGGCTGCATGGTAGAGGCATGTGTGGAAAAACCATTGATGTTTCTATCATACAACCATGTTGATGTGATGTTGGACTTGAACATAGAATGCTTTTTTAATGATCTTGCAGATGAATGGTAAGTGAGTGATAGGAGGATATTTGGGAAAGTCATCAGGGCCAAGTGCAGGTTTCTTTAGGAGTGAGAGGATCTAGCCAGCCAGACTCGAGAGCTTCTGGAAAGATGCCTTGAGTGAGAGAGGCATTGATAATTTTAAGAAGGGGCTACAACAGCATACACAGACAGAGCTTTGAAGAAGGACAATTGGTAAGACATCATCTTCATAACAAGTGGCTTTGAGAACTGATAAGAGATTTCATAAGCACAACACAATGATAATCAAGATTATAATATAGCACACAAGAAAAGGCAAGAGGAAAAGAACAAAGAACACCAAAACAGTACTGGGCTCAGGGAAATGTAGGACTGGAATCAGAGTCAGGAACAGGAGTAAAATATTCAGAACTGTGAATACTGAATACACGACTAGGGAAAATCTACACTCTAACATGGCAAGATGGAAATATGCAGAAAAACCATATTAAAAGGCAATATTTCAGTATATAACAGGGCAGATCAAGAGAAGTGCAGACAAGAGACTTGGATCAATGGCTAACACAGGAACAGAGATGCAGTAAACAAGAGACAGAAACAGATAATACAAAATAGCTAAAAATACAGAAAAAATTGGTTCAAGAAATAAGGGAAACAGAATTAAAAACAAGACTCAAATGACAACAGTCCCAACTCGGAATCACACAAGGAGACTCAGCAGAATACAGTTGCTAGCCTTTGCACTCTGGGCTCACTTTTTAGCTATCCGCTTCTCTAATGGGAGCCACTTTTATTTTGATGCCAGGGCCTACTTTTTGTCCCAATTTATTCCAAGTGAAGAGACAGGCACAGCAAGAGAATAACACAGGTGTAAGGAATCAGGGAACCACCAATGAAGTGAAGGCTTGCAGGGCTTGTAAAAGGGATGACAAGGGAAACCAGGAGACAGAAAATAGGGTACAGGAAAGCCAGAAATGCAGTGTGGATCAGAGCAAAGAGAGAGAAGTCCAGACTGCAGATATAAATGAGCTAGAATAACCAACCACAGGATCAAGGAAAGACGCTTTTGAATAGGAAACTACTACCATGACATGATCTAGGAAGGGTCTGAGAACAGAGGGAACTACAAGGGCCATAATGCATCAGGGAAATGGGACAGGAACCTGGACTAAAGAGTAAAGAGAAAACTAAGTTTGCTAAATGAAGATGTGTATAATATCCTATACTGATGTAAAGGCTAGTTACCAAAAGGACTTCATGAGCAACACCTAGTGCACACTTGAATGGCAAATTAGTGATGCGTTTCTGAGCTTTAAACCTTTTTTCTGCTGATTAACTTTACTTGGACCAGTTATTTAACAAAATAAAAAAATCATGGTACATAACCAAGGACTTGAAATTATGGTGCAGGGGAGGGCCAGATTATGCAACAAGGATGAATAAATTATTAAGCAAGAAAAGAAAAATGATGCTGCATAATGCCACACACTTGATGATAGTATTCCTTCATTATTTTGTAATTTTTAATCTTTTTATTACTGTCCGGACATAGGTTTTACCTTGTTAGTACCAGTTTAGCACACAAATATAGCAACAAGCATTAAAAAGGTGACCAGTCAATCTTTGCAAAGGGCCTTTCAATGTGCACCAACACATGTTGCCGTGTTTTCAGTAACATTTGAACCGTTTGAGCTGGAAATGCAATTTTTTCGCTAAAATCTTCAGATTATGCAGTCATTGATGTATTATGTGGCAAATCTTTTAAAAGTAAAAAGGGAGAAAAAGGGATATCTGGGTTCGCCCTCCTCAATCATACAATTTTTTAAAACCAAACAACCCAGTCAAATCGGAAGAAATAGCCAAGGACATACCGCCACAATGAGAAAAAAGTTTTTTCTTAAAGACCCATCACCCATCAGGGTTACCACTTGGTGGCATGCTTCATCATTGGGGTTCTTACCGATCCTGCTGCGGATCGAGGCATACTTCGACCAGAAAAAATACGTGGGAGCACTTTCTAATTTTTTGCTATGATGAAGATGAAGGTGTTAGGTGGGGGGAGTGGGGTATCGGTGCTATACAAAATGAAAATTACCTGGCTAGTAAGTCATCACTACTTTATTCCTGCTCCTAGGCGGTTAGATCAAAATTCAGGGCAAAGAGAGAGAAGGAAACAGATATTATTGGATCTATTCCTTTCTTATCTGGTCAACATGTTTTGAGCCCTGCACCTATTAGCTCTTCATCCAGATCAAAGGAAACTAGTTCCAATCGGTACCACTCCTCACAAAAAATTCCTCAATAGGAATATATCAAGTTGCAAGCCATGCCAATAACACAACCTACATACGATTTTATTCATAGGATAACGTCACTGCATTAATTTTAGACACCATACTCGTGCATTATGATCCCACCGGGGAGGAGGGGGTCTGTAGTCAAACCTTCGTCAAGGCTGCCCTCTGCTGAATGCACCTAAATCCGGCTCTCCCGGGGACCGCATCTTCTTTAGGAGTGGTACCGATAGGAATTAGTTTCCTCACGTCCTGATGAAGAGCCAATAGGGGTAACCCTGGTGGGTGAGGGGTCTTCAAGAAAAACTGTTTTTCTCTCATTGTGGAGATTATGTTGCAAATGCACAATTATGTAAAAAACGCTACAGCCACCTAATCACATATTTCCAGTCACCCTGTACAGAAAATACAGTCTGGATACATTGTCAATAAGGTCATACACTAGCAATTGGTCAAATGCACCTAGTGGCCTAGCAGCTTGATTCGTGAGCTGGGGAGCGAAGAATCCATTACACATTTTATGTGTCTATCTCGCTGCTGGCTATGAGGCTATATGTTCACCCACTTTTTACAGTAATAGCACTAGGCATTGTAAGAATTCAATTATATTTTTTATGCCTACTGCACTGAATACATTGTTAGTCAGGTATCCTCATAAATATATGGTCCATGGCAGGTCACTTAACCTCTTTTTCTAATAACCATACTAATTTCTATAAATGATTCTATAGGCAGCATTTTATATCTGATAAGGCTGGGATGGTCCTCTTACTCTAGTGTTTTGTTGTCACTTTTAGGTCTCGCCTACGGAGCGCGCATGCGCTGCATAGGCAAAAGACCTTTAGAAATCGCTTCGGCTTTTCAGCCAAAAATGTGCACACGTTCCATTGCCTTCAATGGCAATGCGTGCACGTCTGGAGATTCACTTGCGGGAGCGAGCGGCTGGTGCCATATGTTATCAATTATCGCGGTGCCAGCTGCTCGTTCCCGCAAGTGAATCGCGCAGGGCCCCTCCTCTCTCCCCTCCCCCTGCTGCTGTACGAGGCGCGCGTGCTTCTGCTTGTTATTTACTACCTGGTCTTAGACCAGGCCAACTTAAAACCCTGCTCTTACTGAACATAGCTGGGCTCTGCAAACTGAAGTGAGTGGACACAACCCATACTCGTCCCCGATATGAAGTGATTGAACATTCAGTAAATCTTGTTCACAGGAGGCTTCTTTGTTACACAAAGAGCCCACGACATTAACACCTCTTGAACAAGTAAGATCCTAGCAGCAACTGACATACTGTCACTGTTGGAACCGTTTACACATTCCTATTCTGCTAACATCTTACAATTCTATCATGACTTTGTGGACTTTTAATTCTATAACGACCTCACAAGATGCACACTTACAACACAAACCGCAAAACTAAGGTTTACACCATAAAACTCTGCTTTGGTTAATAAGCAGACGCCCGACATGCGTGACGCTATACAAACTGTCAAACTTGACACTAATCAAAGTGTCTGGCCAGTGCTAGGGCTCACATTATACTCATTTGGTTAAGCTACTGTACACAATTACAACCGAATGCTTTACTAGCCCCATGTAACTTCTAAAATACTAAACAACGGTCAACCCAGTCACAGCATCCAATCTACTGATTGTTATAACTGCAGTAACCCGATCACCACGAAGCGACCTCCTTCCTACCAACGGTTCTAAAGACATCAAGACTAACTGCTCTATAGTGCATTTAAAAGCGAACCCTCTAAAACAAAAAAATCTAACCAGACTCAGTATGTTACAATATTTTCTAAGAGTCACTAACAGCATTTACCACTATCGTATATAAAGCTAGACAGAAAAATCAACAAAAGCTCATGACGCTTTGCATTGGTCAATTTAGGAAAACATTCGTTCTGATTTGCGAAGGTACCTCGTTTGCTTGTGCCTAATTGACTGGTGTGCGCATGCGTATGATTGTACGCAAGCGTACTATAAACTGTCTGGAAAACTTGTATTTTTGATCTCCCCTCTGCAGCAGTGTACTTTGATTGGGCATTAGTTGGCATGGGGAGGGCTAAGGGACCTTGGGATATTTTAAATGCTGTGAGGTCAGTGTTGTGATATTGCACGGTGCTGAAGGGAGCTGCTACTGGGCTCACTCCTGAGTTGGGAGGAGGGGTGTGGCATCTAACTGTACAGGGTTTAGGCTCGGTGCCAGGGAGCCTGCTGTGCTTTGGGGAGGGTGTTTGCCGCACTGCGTCCCCGATACATCCACATCACCTTTTCCGAAGTCGCAGGCGCCTTCAGCATGCACACGTGTATTCTCCTGGTGCCAATCGGGTTCAAAAGGCGCAAGCGCTCAATGATAGTACACAATGTTCTATAGGTATTGAAGGGCATGCACCTCGTGAATTACAGGATGCGCACGCGCGTGATGCTGCTGTAGTACCACTGGGGTGGTCACTATCAGCTAACGGGTGTAGTTACATTTCTGAAATGGTGTGTGAGCTGCTCGCTCATGGCGCACACTTGTGGACTGTCACACTCAGAGGACGGGTGCGGACAGACTCCACGTGCAGTTGTTTTTTTGGCCTGTGAATTGCAATGGAAGGTTATGAGGTCATAGCTAGAATGTAAGTTGGGGGTATTTACTTTGTGTGTTAGATTGTTGGTGACGGATTGAAAGCTGCCCCAGCAGAGCCTTCATCTGTTCAAATATGCTTCCCCTTGTGGGCTTTATTATACTTATGCTCAATAAATAAGTTTCCTGAATTTGTGTGCTTACTACAACAGTTAGCCTGTGTGTTTACAGATGCACACTTGGAGCAGGCACACACGTGAAGGCTCTGCACGCGGCTTCTCCCCTCGCTGCCCCTCGGCCCCTTTTTGATGCAACCTCTCTGTGTTGGTGCTTCACATGATTGATCCAGGCCCCTTCTGATGTGCACATATTCAGGGTCTTTTGAACTAGGCACAGGAGAATTTGGTTGCTGTGGTGTTGAGAGGTTGCATACTGCGGCATGGAGTGCAGGATGGAGGCCAGGAGTGCAACTAGACCCGAATTTAAGGGGGAAGGGGTGGCTAACACTACCAGCCAGGGCTGGGGCTAGCACTGGTCACACATGTTGCAACTGTTTATTGGCTCCCCCTCCCCCATTTAGTCCTTCTCCATGAATTCCCTCACTACCACTCGACAACAATGCACCTCATCTCTCTATATCACCCTTCTGACAAACATTTCATTTATAGGTTTTGCACAGGCAGCGTATGCGCTGCCTCTCTGAGGCATTAAGTAATAATACCAGCGAAACTCCACCCATTGCATTTCTTTTTGTTTTTTCGCTTGCCATTGGTCTAATCTGGCATTGCTTTTCTTACCTCGCTCATTGTTGGCTAGTGGTCCCATCCATCACTTCCGTTTTCTTTCATTTGTGCAGGAAGCAGCATCGGCCAACTACAGTAGATGTGGACCTCTCCGCAGCATTCGACACTGTCTGCCACCGCACCCTAGTGCAACGCCTGAACAACACTGGAATCCAGGAGAAGGCCCTGAAGTGGATCATCTCATTCCTCGCCGGAAGAACCCAAAGAGTCCGCCTCCCCCCGTTCAAGTCAGCGGCCACCGAGGTCATCTGCGGCGTTCCACAGGGATCATCGCTCAGCCCCACCCTCTTCAATGTTTACATGCGCCCCCTCGCAACCATCGCACGCCAACACAACCTCAAGATCATCACCTACGCCGACGACACCCAGCTGATCCTCTCCCTCACCAACGACCCGGCCACCGCCAGAGCCAGCCTACACAAAGGGATGAAAGACATCGCCGAATGGATGAAGAACAGCCGCCTGAAACTGAACTCTGACAAGACGGAGGTCCTCATCCTGGGATCATCACCCTCAGCCTGGGGCGACTCCTGGTGGCCCCCTGCCCTGGGCACCACGCCCAAGCCAACGGACCACGCACGCAACCTGGGCTTCATCCTTGGCTCCTCCCTGTCGATGACCAGACAAGTCAACGCCGTCTCATCTTCATGCTTCAACACCTTGCGCATGCTTCGAAAGATCTTCCGGTGGATCCCCACCGAGACTAGGAAGACGGTCACCCAGGCACTCGTCACCAGCCGGCTGGACTACGGAAACACCCTCTACGCCGGCACCACTGCCAAACTCCAGAGGAAACTCCAACAAATCCAGAACGCCTCAGCACGACTCGTCCTGGACATCCCCCTGCACAGCCACATCTCCGGACACCTGAGAGACCTGCACTGGCTCCCTCTCAGCAAGAGGATCATGTTCAGACTCCTCACCCACGCACACAAAGCCCTCCACGACCTGGGCCCCAAGCTCATCAACACCCGTCTGACCTTCCACACGCCCACCCACCAGTTCCGCTCCGCCAGCCTCGCCCTCACCGCCGTTCCACGCATCCGCAGAACCACCGCCGGAGGAAGATCCTTCTCCTACCTGGCTGCCAAGACATGGAACTCCCTCCCCATCCACCTCCGGACAACCCAGGACCACCTCGCCTTCAGGAAGCAACTCAAGACCTGGCTGTTCGAGCAGTAACGTTCCCCCCCTCCCCCACCCCAGCGCCTTGAGACCCTACGGGTGAGTAGTGCGCTATACAAATTCCATGATTGATTGATTGATTAGACGTACACTGCAGGGCGATATCTTTTGATGTAGGAACTACTTTGTTGTGTTGTAGGTCTCGTATGGGGATCACCGAGAGCCGCGTGGACATCTGCTACTCCGAGTGCGCTGAGCACCTGCAGCCGCCACCACATCCGAGCCGCAGCTCCCAGGTCCTCTGTTACTGCCCTGTCCGCACCGCTCGCTTTCATTAGATGGTAGAAAGCACTATTTAATTCACGTCTTGCCGAAGCAGGCATGACAGAGTGCATAGCAATGTCGACCTCCTGCTTCCACTTTCATGATGGTTTCCACTTATTTAAAGTGCAGCCCAAAGCACTCCTGAGATGAGGTTTCAACAATTGCGGCCTCTGGTGTGTGTATTTTCATCGAGCCATGCAGACTTTCACTTTCACAAGAGCTGGCGCTCCATACAGCACTCATGTCCCGTTCTGGGAGTGCTGTGTGGGGCAGCAGCTATTTTAAAAGTGAAAGCGGGCATGTCGCCTGCAAATACAAACAAGCAGTCGCCAAAACAACAGGAGCACAAAACAACTGAACATCAGCTTTGGCAATGCCGTCTGCTTGTTTGTATTTGCAGTGCGCCATACGCACTTTCACTTTAAGAACAGCTGCCCTCCCATACAGCACTCGCATTGCAAATTAAATTGTGCATGGTGTGCTGTAAATACAAACAGGCGACCGCCATTGCCTGCTTAACAGACAAGGACCAACAAAAATGGAACTTCTGCAATGGCTGCCCCCCTTAATTTGCTTTTGATGCATTTTTTTTTTATTTGGCATCCCGCTTTTCATTTCCTTTTTCTACGATTGGCTGCGCATGCTGAAGGTCGTAGCCTCCTTCCATAATGCCAGCATGCTGTCACGGTATGTTAAGACCTCGCTGGGACTCAGATATGCATTTCTGCAGCCATGCTTTCGGCCCCCCCACCCCTCCCCTGAGACATGCTGTCCCTGTACTTTTACATTTCGTTTCCTGGGGGGCATGAGCCATTGTAGTCTTTCCACTTTCCCTTTGTAAAGCATGTTGGGGCTTCAATCATGCAGATGCCGTTTGGAAGGTTGTATGATAAAGTGCAGGAGCCCTACGAGAGAAAATAGACAAGCATTTGCAGTGCAATAGGTCTCGCATTTACTAGAGTTTGAGCTATTGCCATTGTAGATTACAATGCCTTTTATTAATGTGTTGGTTTTTTAAACAAATAAATAAAAGGCATTGTCATTTACAATGTCAATAGCATTAACTTTCGTAAATGCGACACCTATTGCATTGTAAATGCTTGTTTAAATGTGGTGCGAAATGCCGTGCCCACCGCTATCAACTGTGGAACATGGAGTTGGATGCTGTGTTAGTCATATATCTAATTCCACTTTTTTGAGCTTAAGAGGTACTCTGTTTATATGCCATGTTTAAAGAGTATCTAAATCAAGCACTTTACGAGCCTTCTGCATATTTCCTCCTGCAGTACTTGGATCGAGGAGCTGTGTCTGGCATCAGCTTAATGGCATTACCTAGTCTAGTTGGTGCCTACAGCTCACTTTAATATGTCCTAGCTTTATCACTTTATGAGCCATTTACAAAAGCTGTAGATATCAAGTCTTGCATTTTTTACATTACATTTTAATGAGTATGTTCCTTTCTGATGGGTGTCTCTGAAAGCAGAATTTTTAATATCTTTCCTAATTATTCTTAAAGCTTAGTGTTTTCCGTACTAGGCAGTTCATTCCATGAGCACTTTATTGGACTTTTTGTACTATTACTGGCACTGGAAAGCATTTATTATTAAACTTATTTAGCACAATTAAATTGTTTCTTAACTTAGGGAAGTGAACAGCTGGTCTTGCAATTGCTATTCAAGAAAAATGTCCTCATGGTATTGCACTACTTTGTATATGTTTTTATGTATGTATTTTCCTAACCTGAGCTTATGGTGTATATTGTTTGCCTTACATCTGTAAACTGAAACAATAAAGTTGATTGATTGAAACACCTAGTGTCAGAATGCAGTAATCATGACAGTACCACATTGATTCTATCAAAGAGTTTGAAGAGGGTGTCTTGATTTCTTGAGCTTGTGTTGTCTGGGAGGTTGAAGTCACTTGAGAATGCTGTGGGATTATTTGATGGATGAGGTGGAGAGGATATCTGATAAAATATCAAGTCATAAGTCCTTGTTCTGCCTGGGAGCCTGTAGATGAGATGGAAGGTGGTGGTCTGAGTTTCAGAGAGTGGGAATTGGCATGTAAGCAGTTCCATGGAGTTGAGTGTTATTTACTTGCCTAAAATGCAGGACCAGGAGGACATATGTGTGACAGCGAGACCTCTTACCTTCTTATGCATGGGTTCCACATGATGGATGCTATAGACTGTGAGTAGGACGTCTAGGATGTCCAAAGATGGATGTGGGAGTGAACCATGCTTCTGTGATGAAGAGAGCGTCAAATTTGTATTAACTGATGAGACCTGCGATGCCTGGTGCATGGATTACTGCAGAACGAGTGTTAATGATCAGATTTTGGAAAATGTGTTCTGTCGTTTGAGGGTGTGTGGTTGTTAGTGTGATGTGTTCAAGTTTGGGTCGATATGATTTGAGAACTAAATGAAGTGATCTTAGATTGACTTTTGGCCAAATGCTCCTACTTGCCCTGCAGTAGCCCCCCTGTAAGTCCGTCTTATTTGGCATGTTTTGATTTGAATGTTAAAACTTATGAGATATGGCTGACAGTGTATGAAGGAGCAACAGATGCTCTGAGACACAAAGTAATGGTAAGGCGTAGACAGGCACCAACACCGCTCCTTGCATGATTTCACAACCTATCTGTGGATTGTGATGTTTGCACAAAAATGCATTTTATCTGTCAGCAGGTTGAAGAACACGGAAAAATCCTTAGAAGCAATTGCAAATTACAGTTAATGAACAGGATAGTTTTAAAAGAATTTGAACCACTCTATCCCTCTCACAGTACTTTCACACAGTGGACAGACACAGCACAACTAGGTCTGGGCGGTGAACTTCACTCCGTTCGCGGAGTTTGCGGAGTTTTCTGCTGAAAACTCCACTTCACGATGTGCAGTGGGGTTTTTTCCCCACTCACGATCGCAAATGGTAAGTTCGCGAGCGCGAACAGTTGCTCGGGTAGAATTTCTACCTAAGCAGCAGGAATACCAGCACAAACTGCAGTTCGCACTGCACTGCGCCACTCGCGGAACTTCGTGGAGTCTTTTTGTAACTTCGCGGAGTTCCGCGCAGCAAAACTACGCAAACTACGCCCAGGCCTGAGCACGACATTAAGTATGAGGGGTCATTGGGGCTAAATATGAGGGGTCATTGGGGCATTACTCTTCCATTTATGGTGATATTTGGCAATAACGCTGTTCCACACAATACAGTGATACACCAGCCCTTTTGCCCTGTACCACCCATTATTAAGCAACAGAGCCCAGATTTACTAAGCTCTTGCATCATACTTGCATTGGGCAAGACAACACAGGACAATGTAAGACAACACAAGACAAAGCAATCCTGTAGCTGAGATTTGCAATCTAGTGCAGTGGTTGATTTACATTTCTTTTCAACCCTGCTTGGTTCAAGGTCTGCATTGGGTTGCTTTACATTAAGGTGTTTCCAAGCAAGTCCATGGCAAAACCAATGCAATGAACTTTACTAATTTCTAGGGATGGGCGTAACTTGAATAATTTGCTGCAATGTAATTACACAAAATTACAACAAAATGAAGCCAGATTATGCGAAATTACGTGAGGAGCGTGACCCTGCATTTAGAGCAATTTTTATAATGTAAAATGCACCGTCGCATCCAAAATTAACCAGAGGATGCATTTTATGCTAACAAAAAATAGTGCTTAATGTAACAGAACAGGAACAATAGTAGCCATCACTTGTGCTCTGTTCCTGTGCTCTTGGGCAGGCATATTTGCCCCAAATTTCTCCAAATTATGCAAACTGACATAATTGTATAATTTTCAGAAATTTTGCATCACAAGAGTACTACAAAATTACCAAAATTACTTCAATTATTCCAGCGTAATTAAGATTTTGCCCATGTCTATTAATTTCACGCAGGTCCACACAGTGTAACACAATTGTCAAATGCACGCATTGACAAATGTATGCATTGACGGAGCTGGTGCAAACATCGGCCCTACTGCCGCATTATATATATCAGTGTTACACAGTTTGTTACACATTAATTTGCAGCCAGGGAATATGTCATTATCTGACACAGCCAGTGTCTGTGGCAATGCAATCTTCAAAGAAATACAAAGGAGTGGATATTTGGACAGAGGATCACCCTGCCTGACCAAAGAGGATATGATTACATATTACAGACTGTATGTAGAAACCATCTTGGCTTTTCGGGACTGACTTTGCAATCCAACACTGGTCATTCACATTCCACCCTACCACATGTGTATCTACTATCAGAACTCTATCTGCTTGGATCTGGATCATTATAAGGTATTTTTGCCAGGATGGCTAACATTTTCCAGAACGCACTTTCTTCTTTTTTACCCAAATGTGATGGATATCATCATCACAATTACTCCTAAATAACTTCAATTTCCTAATACTATATCAGAGCAAAATCAGAGCAAGCAAGGATTCTATCAGATTGCACAATTACCCCATGTTTTGGGAGCTACAGACTTTTCGCACATCAAGTTAGTACCACCTGTAGCAACTACAGACATGTATTAGAACAGGAAGCACAATCACTCTATCAATGTACAAGCCACAGGTGTTTTCCAGTCCTTTTTCACAGACATTGTGCACAATATCCTGGAAGTGACTATGACTCCTACATGTTTAGGCACCCTACAATTAATCATTGATTCAACACAGGAGTACATAAATGTGCTCTATTAACAGGGAAGACATATTTTTTGGACCATAGGTAGTATCTTCTCATTTGAAAAAAAAGGTATTTACCATTTATGTCACAATATTTACTTTTTTTCAAAATAAATATACTATTATTATTATTTCCTAAGTTCATGTTCTTTTCTTTTATTTTATATATATATATATTCACACTTTATTTCTTATCTTTTTCCTGGACCAATCTAGTAACCTACATTATTGCTATAGAGGAGATTATAGTTCCATCATAAGGGACTGCTCTCCGTTAGAGTTTGTGTGGAAATGGCATCAAGGTGCCTCCATTCATACTAACTAAACTTCCCATGATGGCTTATGAGCAAGGGGATAAAGCTGTTATCCTACTGACTTGGTAAGTAAACAGAGAAAGAGGGGGTAAGATTGTAAGGGCAATTTAAGGCAAGGAGGGACAAGTTCTCACAGACTAAAATGCTATCCTGTAGAGATTAGAGGAATTTTATTCCCCCCTATATGCTAGCTAGAAATGGAAGAGGCTGTATGCATTGCTGCCTTAGTGGAGTAGGCCCATTTGGGCTATTAAAGTTATGAGAATGGGAAGGGCACCTGGAAATGATGACATAATGGCTGAGTTCTAGCAGGAATATAGTGAACTGTTGGTGTTGCCAGTGTTGGTTATGTTACAGGAGGCCTTGGAGAAAGGCAGTCTTCTGGAATCACTAGGTGAAGCCCACATAATAGTTCTACCTAAGCCTGGGAAGGATCCTTTGGACTTTGAGTCATACAGGACATTGTCTATGATCAATGTGGACACCAAAATATTAGGGAAAATCCCAGCTAGAGGGTTAACAAAGGCAGCTGAGACTCAAATTTATAAGGACCAAGCTGGATTTGTGAGGTGCGTGCAATGACTAAAAATACTAGGAAAGCATTCCTTATAATAAAACATGCCACAAAAAACAAGTGCAAAATTGCAGCTGCAAACCCTGATGCACATAAGGTTTTGGATACTCATGGGGCATAATTTCATGAGATGGGTGGGCCGCCTATATATACACTGGCAATACGGCACGCGTGAAGGTGGGCAACAGAATCTATCTATGAGAATTGTGCAGTTTAGAGACAAATGAGACCGGGGTGCCATCTCCCCATTGATCTTTGTGTTGATAATTAAAGTTCTCTCACAATTGATAAGACTTCGGTATGCAGACGATTATATTATGTTGACGGCATGCATAGGATTGTATCACTGTATGCCAACAACATTCTCTTGACAATTAGGGATCTGATTGACACATGGTGGAACACAGAGGTCTCAATAACTGAATTGAGTTTATAGTCATCTTTTGGCTCAATAATAATAAGTCCACCTTATACCCCATGAATGATGGATCCCTGACAGCGGGGAACCTCTTCAGTTACACATGCAAAGTATATACATTTAAAGTCAGTGCATTTTCTGCTGTCCTTGATGGGTTGGTTTGCCCTTAATGAAATGACAATGCTGCCCACGACATTTTTGGTGCTACAGCACGCGCGTATCTATATACAGGACTTGTGCTTCCACAGGCTCGATGAGTTGCTGAGGTTGTTACACTGAGAGAAACTAGAGCATAAATAGCTCTAGGCACCCTTAAACTCCTGTGGGACCTGGGTGTATGCTGGTGCCAAACTT
Source organism: Triturus cristatus (assembly GCF_964204655.1). Lineage (NCBI taxonomy): Eukaryota > Metazoa > Chordata > Amphibia > Caudata > Salamandridae > Triturus > Triturus cristatus. The sequence goes on along the minus strand of NC_140589.1, from coordinate 1,455,347,764 downwards.
CAGAACATACTATCAAGAGGCACAAATGCAGTATGTGGTTCCCTAGTTACACAGTATAGAGCCGGTTCCGGTGTGTGGGATATCACGGCAGATTGTGCAACCCACTCAATTGTTGGCACTTCCCTTGTTGACCCGGAGAGGGAATATGGGTTTGCTGGCACATCTCAGAACGGTACTCAAGTTGTGGAGTGCTGCCACTAAAGTTGAAGGGAGTGATCACATATCTATGCTGCAGTTGATCCCATTACATAGAACATTGTGTTCTTACATGCCAAAATTAATGCAGAAGGACGAATGGAGGTGTACTCCCCAGGGCCTATGAGATTTTATATGAAGATGGCAGATTGCTGAGATGTCCAGCCTTTTGATGCAAATGGAAGATTGAAAATAAATGTTCTTGTTATTTGTTGGATTTGCGGCAGCCATATAGAAAATGTGACTGAACTTTTCCTAGGATATCGAAGTACATGTTTTAAATTAGGTAGTGACAGGTATCCAGGATGTGGGTACATTAAGGAGAAAACATAGGGAGTAAATCTGAGATGAAATGTTTTATGATGGTAAAAAAGTCACTGGTAACCCTGGGTTGAAACTTGTAAATTTCAGTTGTCTTCACAGGGTATACGTAACATTGAAGTTACTGCATAAAGTTAATCCAAATGTAAAGGAGATCAGTCCTAAATGCAAAAGGGCAGTGGGCACCTTCATACATATGTGGTGGGAATGTCAAGGAATACTAAGGTTTGTGACAGAGGTGGTTGAACCTCAGTAAATTGTCAGTATGGCATTGCAAACAACAGTATGTCTCCTGGAGCTATTACCTGGGACTAGACTTGCTAAACTTATGTGCACATTGATTGAAATGGGCTTGGTTGTGGCAATTTTATTTTATTACAGTGCATTGGATTAGGAACCAGATGCTAATGAAGTCGCAGCGGGAAAAAGAACTGCTCAGATGGGTATCAACCGAATGTAGGGTGAGACAAAAGTTAAAAACAGAGGGGAGCAATGATTGGGGATTGGTGGAGACAGAATTAATGCATGATAATACTGAGGAGGTTGATGAGTACCCCTAGACGCGTCGGGGTGAAATAAGTAGAAATACAATGGGAGTGTAATTGATGGATGATACTTATTAGACATGATTGCATCACATGTGAGACGTACCATATAACAGCTGTGAATTACAATATGATACTGGATCGAAGGTGGAGGTTCCTCTGGGAGGATATTGATGAGGTGGGGGATCTGTTAACTGCTTCTGTTATATGGAAAAAAAATACAGATTGGTTGTGTGTTTCATTATGACTATTTATTCATGTAAATCACTTTCTCTTTTTATATGCTGCTGTTGTATAGAAACAATGACATAGAATTCGCAACACAAAATGTGCAGTGAGATCGGTTTACACAATGGCCTCTATTCTGTATTTTTATCTGAGTATAATAGCTCAAGTTGATGCAGACATTATGGTGCCGATTCCGATCCTGGAAAAATTTTCTCCGTACGAATCGTATCCGGTATTTTTACCGTACGAATCGTACAAGTAGCGTACAAACTGCCAAGTACGATTCGTATGGGAAAAAGTCCATACGAATCGCATTGGGAAAATTTCCCCACACGTCCTCGGGTCGGAAAATGTGTCCGACACATCCTCGGACGATTTACCCTACGAATCGGAAAAATGAAGTCCGACCGCGCAAGTACGATCCGTCCCGTCCTTCCAATTTTACAACTGTATGGAAAATACACCGTACAGACCGAACTCCCATAGCAACCATCGAGACATGTGCCCGCATACGCGCCGAACACCCCCCCAGCCCCAGTATGTACGTGCCAAATGCCCCCCCCGCCGCGGATGTACGCGCCGGACCCCCACCCGCGTATGTACGGAGCGTACCCCCACCCGTGTCTGAATGGCGCGTACCAACACCCCACCAGTGCATGTACGCGCCGTACCCCCACCCGTGTATGTACGGTGCGTACCAACACCCCACCAGTGCATGTACGCGCCGAACCCCTACCCGTGTATGTACGGCGCGTACCAACACCCCACCAGTGTATGTACGTGCCGAACCCCCACCCGTGTATGTACGGCATGTACCAACACCCCACCAGTGCATGTACGCACCGAACCCCCACCCGTGTATGTACGGCACGTACCAACACCCCACCAGTGTATGTATGGTGCGTACCAACACCCCACCAGTGCATGTATGCGCCGAACCCCCACCCGTGTATGTACGGCGCGTACCAACACCCCACCAGTGCATGTACATACCGTAGAGACGCCAAAAACACACATACTGAACCAGGACAACCCCAAACAACACAAGGAGAGTCAATTCGATTCACACAGCACCACAAAACATGTCCAACAAGCCCAAATACACCCCATACACTGACCTGCAACTGCCAAACAGCTAAACAGAGGCCCAAAACACAACAACTCCTTATAACACACCCACCCAAAGTTCAAACACAGCCACACCCACAAATGGACCAATAACAAGGCCCAACACACACAAGCCATGATCCTTTGCAACAGATCCACCACTGCCAGACCACAGAGACAACGCACTGCACCATACTACAGCCATCAATACACCTTACACTTGCACTCCTTCACACAACCACCATCACAAACACCCCCTCATCACATTCACACACACACACCTTCACAACCACACTCACACACCCACAACCATCCACACCCACACCCCCACAACCATCCACACCCACACCCCACACCATGCCCACTAACAAGAATCCAAAGTTCACAAAGAATGAGCTGGAGGTCCTTGTCGACGAAATCATCAGAGTCGAGCCACAGCTCTTTGGAACATTGGTCAGACGGACCAGCATATCAGAAAAATCAGCCATGTGGCAGAGGATTGTCGATGCTGTGAATGCTGTTGGGGCCACCAGAAGGACCAGGCATGAGTGCCAAACCAGGTGGTACGATCTGCAGAGGACGGTCCGCCGCAAAATGACTGACGATCACAACCAGAGGAACATCACTGGAGGAGGGCCGCCCCGCAGACTGGTACAGTACCATCCCTGGGAGGAGAAGGTGATGGCCACGCTGCCGCCGGTGGGAGTAGACGGAGTAGAAGGAGTCCCAGACAAAACACCAACACAAGACAGGACGTCCCCGATGCCGGGAGGGTGGGCCCCAAAACTAACATAAAGCAACTCTGAAGCACACAAAAATGCCCTCAGCCCATTTGGCCTAGGGCAAAGCCATACAAACAGTGTGTCCCCACACAGTACTGTGTTGCCTGAAAATGGTGGCCGCGTTGCCGGATGACATGGGTATGAAGGCACAATTTGCACATAACAGCAGCTAATCAAGACGCATCACTCTGGAAGAGTGTCAGCACACACCGCCACAGAAGCAGCGCAGACTCAGACACTCCACCCAATGGGTGCCCAGAGACTACAAACAAACCCACATGAACAAGCCAATGGCCTTTGAAAGACCTGCAGACTGTGTGTCCCCAGGAAGCTGGGCTGAGGCGACAGAGGGTGACACACAGAGGGAGGGAGGAGGCTGACAGAGGGAGGGAGAAAGGGAGACAGAGGGAGACGGACAGAGGGAGGAGACTGACAGAGGGAGACGGACAGAGGGAGGAGGGTGACAGAGGGAGACGGACAGAGGGAGGAGGCTGACAGAGGGAGGGAGAAAGGGAGACAGAGGGAGACGGACAGAGGGAGGAGGCTGGCAGAGGGAGACGGACAGAGGGAGGAGGGTGACAGAGGGAGACGGACAGAGGGAGGAGGCTGACAGAGGGAGGGAGAAAGGGAGACAGAGGGAGACGGACAGAGGGAGGAGGCTGACAGAGGGAGGGTGACAGAGGGAGACGGACAGAGGGAGGAAGCTGACAGAGGGAGGGAGAAAGGGAGACAGAGGGAGACAGACAGAGGGAGGAGGGTGACAGAGGGAGACGGACAGAGGGAGGAGGCTGACAGAGGGAGACGGACAGAGGGAGGAGGCTGACAGAGGGAGGGAGAAAGGGAGACAGAGGGAGACCAAATCACCCTTGGGTGGTGTGGCCATGTCCACTCGTCAGCAGGTGGACTGTGTGCATGTAGACAAGGTTTGGCAGTGACTTAACCCCCCCTTTTTCCTGTGACAAACCCTGGGCCATGTGTCAATCTGTGCACGAGTACATCCGTGCTGCAGGCACAAACCTAACCTTACACACAGTAAACCTACCCACTGTGTTTGTTAGAACCCTGTCACAAATGCTCAAGTTACCAACCTGCATTCTCAAATAGCATGGTGAAAACACCATTTGGCAAAGTACAGTGCAATACGTAAGGCGGCTCTGCATGGCTTGCTACGCCCGCTCACTACACTGCTGACTGCGTTCCAAAAAGATGCATCAACTAAGATTGTGTCACACATAGGTAAAGTGTCGAAAGCTGTGGCCAAGGGACATACCCATGCCCAAGTGCACTGCAAGAGGAATGCAAGCCATATCCAACCACCCAGAGGAACTGTGCCAACTCAAAAATGAATGAAACATGGATGTCGCATGTAACACAATTAACATTGTCTCTCTCACACACAGGTCAATGTCGTCGATCTCCCCCCAACACTGGGGGGAAGACTCACAGGACCAGAGTCTGCGTGAAGAGGACCCCACCAGCAGCGACGACTCTCACCACTCCGTGGACGACCCAGACCAACCTGGCCCCTCTGGTGTCCAACCACCTGCAGCACCTGCGTCAGGTACAACTGTGCCAACCACCACCCCCATTCCTGCCACATCCCAGGAGACACCCAGGAGCCCAGCCCGCACACAACAACACAGCCAGTCTGTCCAGGAGGGACAAGGTTCTCCGGGCACCCAGGAGGAGGCAGGCGACACCGCAAATGCCATCCCTCTGGGGTCCCGGAGACCCGATGTGCCCACAACGGCAGGCCAGGTGCAAGTGGGCAGGGGTGGTGGGAGTGGAGGATGGCGGAGGCGCGAACCTGACCAGTTGGCTCAGGAACCGGTAATGTCACACGTCAGCAACATCCTCGACTCATACTGGCGTGACACCAGGGGCATGGTCCAGATTGCGTCCACCCTCACCGACATCAAGGGGACCCTCGAGGAGATCAAGACCCTGCAGGCCGAGCAACATGCCTGTCAACAGCGACACCAAGGACGGATGGAGGCAAGACAGGCTGAGCTCATGGCGGTGCAAACGGAAATGACCCGTGTACTCTGTCGGATTGCCGACAACATGGGCAACCCTCCCTGTGCCACCAGGCGAAGAACATCACCACCCACAGGGAGGGATCAGGAGGAGGAGGATTCATCCGACGGAGCATCCCAAGCATCGTCACGGCCTGCATCTGAGGGTCCCCGCAGGAAAGTGGGTCGTCCACGCAAAAGACCGTGAGGGTCAGCGGAACATCACCATCTCCCAGGTCACCTGGCCTGGCACCTGGCCCTCTGGCCCAACAGCAGCACTACAGCAAACGACATTCTCTGCCACATGGACTTGCTGGTCACTGTCTGACCAATGTTGACAAAGACTGTGGCAAAGACTCTGATGACTTCCATTGGCAAGGATACCAACTCCCCCAGTAAACTTTGGATTCTACACTCCCACCAAGCACCTCTTGTCATCCCCCCAAACACGTACCCCACCACAAATAAATATCTTCACAATCACGAGATGATGCCGTCATTTTGCATTATTCTACTACATGTGTGTGTTGTAAAGTCAAACCATGCCTGAGTTTTGAAGTAACTCCAACCATGCATACCCTGGGGTCTGAGTCTGGCACAGGACACACATGGGTCACAATGTATCATCCAATACAGACATGGAGCACCATACTCACCCGTGATAGGCCCAACCAGCTGAGGGGGTGCCCGCACAACTGTGCCCACAGACCTATTTAGAAGAGCAACAGTCATGCGCAGAGGTCAGGGATCATGTGGAGTGTCCTGGGGTGCTACTCCCTGGTAGGTGTAGACAGGTGGCAGAACCATGGCCTGCATGCTTGAGTCAGGTGGATGTGGAGAATGGTGGGCCGGCCAAGGTTGGATGCCTGGAGATGGCACAATGGGGTCTTGGATCACAGTGCCACAAGGTTGTGTTGTGGTTGTGGGCTGCATCCTGAGTGTGTGCGTGGATTGAGAAGGTCATCCTGCAGCTGGCAGTGATCCATTCCCCCCATCGCTGTTGGACGTTGATGTGGCCTGGTCGCCGGATGTAGAAGCAGAGCTGTGCAGATGCACCCTGGATGTGGACAAGTATCATGGGAGTTGTACCGCACATGTCCGTAGAGTGCAGGGTAGGATTAGACACGGATGTCATAGTTGACCTGGGGGATGGTCTCTCTTGCCTTGAGGTGGATGGAACTAGGGAACTTGTGCATAATGCAGAGTGTGCTGCAGCATGAGGCACAGATGCCGCTGATCAGCATAGCACATGTCAGCAAGCAATCCATGATGAACACCAGCTCGTTTCCGTTGACACTGGGTGCCCTAGCTGCAGGCCCTGCAGCAGCATGTGCCATGTCAAGAAAACAATGCCCCAAGTTGCACACAAAGACAAGGATCTCAGGAAGGAACTATGCAAAAGGTGTATGTCAAGGAAGGAATGTCTAGTTCAACATGCCACACACACACACAATGGATGCACATGCAGCACAGTGGCCGTCATGGAGACTGACATGCCACAATACCTATACAGCCATGGACATCATGCGCAATACAGATTCTAATCCCTGACAAACAGCTTGCATCTTGCTACTCTACACATAGACCCATATGCACCATCTCTGATAACTATGCCAGACATGCCGCATGAACAGTGGCAACAGACCACCATTGACAGAGATGAGGCACCTTGGAGGCAGAGGGACACCTTTATTAGTCATGTGTGTCGGAATGCTAATGCAACTCTGTCAACACATACACAGGTCATGCGGATGAACATGTGGGACCGACACTGGCACCCCCCTTTGCACCACATATGCTGGAAATCCATAGAACTGGCACACAAGTGACGGGTTACAGCTAAACACCCCCTGCTGCTCACGGAGAGGCTGCCATACACCATTGAGCCTCCAATGGGGAATTCACACACCATGTCAACCCGGTGCAACCCGTATGTTTTCGAGGGCAGTGTTAGACACATTGATGGCTCCATCACAATCCACAATCCCATTACAGATGACTGTCAGCAAGTCTGACCATCAATTCAGGTGAATTCAGCTCCATGTCATGTGCCCCATGGTGAATCTACATGTATGCTAAGTATCCAAACATGAACAGGAGCAGTTCACACACAATCAAAAAAAATACCACACCCAAAAAGCCGTGCTGCATCCCTTACCCTAAGGCGATTTCCAAACGTGTCCGTGCATGTAACGCTGATTCAGCACATGTTGCCGTGTTCATGAGGAATAGCAGGAGCACAACAATGCCACCAGCAGACAGCATGCGCAAGTACCTGTGGATGAGAGACACACCAGAAGTCAGCCATTAGAAGCACATCCGCATGCATGTGCATGTACTCGACACGTATAAGGTTGTCAACATGCTAGGTGACAAGGATGACTCTGGAAAAACATTCATCCATTGCACCATCACTCGAGTGACACATCCAAACACACCTCTGACTCACCTGGCAGACATGCAGATGGACACACACATTGCAACACATACCACACACGGCCCAATGCGTGCACACTCAGACACTGGAACTCACCACTAAGCAAAGAAGTTGCGTATGAGCCGACTCCGGATGTCCTCTTCCGCCTCCTCCTCCTCCACATCACTTGCCTCGTGACCAAGCCCTTCATCCTCCACGGGTGGATGGTCCTGCTCATCCGGATCCAGGATGAGTGGCACAGCTTTCTCCACTGCCATGTTGTACAGCATGCAGCACACGAGGAAGATCTTGCATACCTTCACCGGTGCATATGGGAGTGCGCCACCAGTCTTGTGGAGGCAACGGAATTGGCTCTTCAGGAAGCCAAACGTCCTCTCTATCACTCGCCTGGTCCGCCCATGGGCGTTGTTGTAGCGGTGCTCGGCAGCCGTGCTGGGGTTGCGGAGAGGCGTGATCAGCCATGGCATGTTGGGATAGCCAGCGTCCCCTACATGGAAACATCATGGACAAAAGTGGGTCAGGAGAAGCAGTAAGACAGGAAGATGACGCTAAATACAGGACTGACAGAGTATACTCACCAACAAGACATGCCCGTTCGTTGCGCAGCGGCAGCATCATTTCAGGCACCCTGCTACGCCTCATGATGTAGGCATCGTGTGCTGATCCTGGAAAACGAGCACAGACATGTGAAATCACCATGTTGGCAAGACACACCACAAGGGCATTAATGGAGTGGTAATGCTTGCGGTTCCTATACGCTACCTCCTGTGCCTGTGGTGGTACCAAAGCCACATGTGTTCCATCTATGGACCCAATGACATGGGGCATCCCTCCCAGGGCATAGAATGCACGCTTGACACCTGTCAACTGCTCAGGAGTTGGGAATTTAATGAACTCATCTAGGTGAACCAACATGGCCTCTAAAAAATCATGCAGCACACGGCTGAACATAGTTTGGGATATGCCACCAATGTGAGCAATGGTATGTTGAAAGGTACCCGTGGCAAAGAAATGTAGGGCTGCCATCACCTTCATCTTGGGTGTCAGTGCACCAGGATACCTGTGTAGCGGTTGGAGGTGTGCTGCCAGCCGTGTCGTCAAGTCCTCAATCAAACATTGGGGGAAGCGGTAGCGGCGTATACAGTCATGTTCCCTCAGGTCAGCCAAGTCCGGAATTGGTCGAGGGAGAGGTGGAGCCCTGCAGTGAATTTGAAGGGACAACGAAGAGTGAGTACAGTACACCACCAATGTCAATGTACTGAGCACATGTTCAACAGGCAATACACATATGCTACATACAGAGTCAGGTCTGTGCAATGAGCCCTGGACACGTATGCCAGGCAGGGGACACTCCTACCAAGAGCCAGCTACAAACGTCGATTCTCAACCTCAATATGCCATGCCATGAAACTAGCTGTGGGCCAGTGTAAGTGAACAGGCAGACGCATTACAGGAGTTACAGACATCCACATATGTGCAGAAGAAGGATTTTTATTGTACAGACAGGTTGCGGAACACTAGATGCACAGGTCACATGTCATAGAAAAAGGACAGACCACACACCTTGCCATGAGGGAGTACATGTCAAGACTGATCACACATACATTGAGAGTATGCAGATATGTCCTTGTTATGAAACTCCGCGTCCATGCATACATACACACCTTACGTCGGATTACACATGTGGGCTGGTGTGCGTAACAGTGTGCCATGCCCATCTACACACAGACACATGTTGGTTGCAGCAACTGCAGATGCATTTGACCAAACACCTACAGCAAACCTATGGGAACACATGACACACACATGACATAGTTACAGCGTGCAACGCGGGCATTCACATCTCAGGGGTAATTTTCCGTGTACCTGGCATCAGGGGACAGTTGCGGGTGTTGGTGACTGTGCCATGCCAGTGACGCATGGCTCAACAAGTCCTTACTACATGCACACATGTCAATGGAGTGAAGGGGATGTGTGGCACATAGTGCAACATCACACATGACATGTGTACACAGCTCATCATACTTAAATTAGCTTCACACCTCAGGAGTAATGTGCCACTTCACGGCCTGACACACCTGTGCCCGACACACATAGTACTGCACAGACAATGCCTTGATGTCCAGCCTTGGGCAAGTATGACAGCTCTATTCCTGTCTGTGTGCCGCCTGTCACCACTGTCAGGTGTGAAACGCACCGTACATACGCTCTGAGGGCGTGTGTAGGGTCCCTATCCCTATGGGTGTGCTGGCGTATGCGTACGCCATAGTAATATGGACCGTACACGTGTATGTACGGTCCGTATCACTATGGCGTACGCATACGCCAGCACACCCATAGTGATAGGGACCCTACACACACGTGTACGGCCCGTATTACTATGAGTGTGCTGGCGTATGCGTACGCCATAGTAATACGGACCGTACACGCGTCTGTAGGGTCCCTATCACTATGGGTGTGCTGGCGTATGCGTACGCCATAGTAATACGGACCGTACGCGCGTATGTACGGTCCGTATTACTATGGCGTACGCATACGCCAGCACACCCATAGTGATAGGGACCCTACACACGCGTGTACGGCCCGTATTACTATGGGTGTGCTGGCGTATGCGTACGCCATAGTAATACGGACCGTACACGCGTGTGTAGGGTCCCTATCACTATGGGTGTGCTGGCGTATGCGTACGCCATAGTAATACGGACCGTACACGCGTATGTACGGTCCGTATTACTATGGCGTACGCATACGCCAGCACACCCATAGTGATTGGGACCCTACACATGCGTGTACGGTCCGTATTACTGCATTTGGGGTGCCCTAGGGCTGTGGAACGCACCGTACCTGTGTGAAAATGTTGAAATAACATAGGGGACACATGAGGGACAAGTATAATGGCCTAAATGCATGCTGGTTGTCATGGAGACCGAGTTTACAGTTTGAATTTTTGCATCAGGTGGCCAGCAGAAGTCGGTTTGAAACAATATACTTTGTTGCAAAGTGGTTGTTGACTTGACATCATGCTCAATTTTTAAACCATGCAAAGCCCCTCACTGGGGTAGGTTTAAAGGGATTGGAGGAAACATAGGATGCTAATGTGACTGACCAATCTCTCTGTACTCCTGTAAATGTAACAGGCCAGCAAGGCAGATATTAGGCAGCCAGGTCCCATGAGAGAGCCCTTGCCTGCACATCCTTTCATTCCACAACACTGCTGCTGCTCGTGATTCCTCTGGCACCATGTCCAGGTCTGTGGAGAGGGCCCAGCCATTCACACAGGAGGAGAACCTTGCCCTGCTGGATGTGATCCTCCCACAGTACATCATGCTGTATGGTCGACCAGGGGAGCAGGTGAGGGCTGACTCCACTAGCTTAGACTGTGCCCCTTTTTTGTGACTGTGACTTCTGGCATTGTGTCCCTGTGTGACAGACATGCAATGTTGTTTGGAGTGGGTCCCAGGGTGGGGAATGCCTCATGTCTCCCATGCAGCGCATGCTGTAGTTCCTGTGTGCACTCCTCACTTGCATAGTGCTTACTGTGAAAAACAATGCATGGTGCATGCCACATTCTGCCTGGCTACTCCTCCTGGGAATGTTGTTGCTACAGTCCTGATGTGATTCTGTGGTCCCCCCATTGTGACAGGTGACAGTACCCATAGATGTGTGTTTGTTTAGTGTACCTGTGCTGTGAGTGTCCAAATGATGTGTTCGTCCCCTGGACATTGGTGTGAGTGTGTAAGTCCCCTGTCATGTGGGTGAGTGCATATGGGGAGTGTTGCACATCAGCTGCATGAGGGATGGATATACCCTGGCCATGTGATGTGTGCAGGGAGCAGTGCTGTGTGACTGCCGTGCTGAGCCAGCCCCACACCTGTGACACCCCCCAGTCTAGTGGCACATGGGTAGAGTGAGGTTTGTACCCGCAGTTGGCAATGGCAGGTGATTGTCCTGTACCTGTGTGTGTCTGTGTACTCTGCTGAGGTTGCGTCAGTGGGCTGGGGCATGTGACTGCTTTGAGGTGCTGTACATAATCCATAATAATGTAGCTTGTGATGCACAGTGTGATCCAGGATCATTAATTGTGTGGCACGCCTCATGGCACCTGTGTACTTTCACTGCCACGTAGTGTATTTTGCCTTACCCAGAGGATAATGTCCCTATGACAAAGGTGCAATGAGTTTTCTGCATACCATGGCCTGTTCAAACAAGACAAATTATTAATATGTGTGTCTCTGTGTCATTGCTCAGGTGTATTAAAGTATTCTCACTTTTGCATCCTCACAGGTAGGCGTCCATGCCAAGGGGGAGATATGGAGGCGAGCCGTCAGTGCCGTGCGGAAGACGGAGGGTCGGAAGCTGCGCCTAGCCCAGGTGAGGAAACGCTGGCAGGATATCTGGTGCTGGATGAGGAGGATTGCACGGGTCCTGCTGGGGGACTCACCTGAGAGCAACAAGAACCGTGGGCGCCGGCGTCTGACCCACATCCATAAGCGTGTGCTGGCAGTGGTCTTCCCCGACTTGGATAGGCGCTTACAGGAGAGGCAGCAGCAGGAAGGGGGTAGGTACATGTTTGTTTGTCGTGTGTCCCCAGCTTTTGGAAGTGCGCAGTTGCATGGATACACTGCCAGGGTTTAAATGTGCAGTGCATAACCAGTTCCCCAAAGTAAACTCCTGCTGTTCTTCCTCCCTTCCCCTCCTTGCCATGTGTTCCTGGGTCTGTGGGTAGTCACTCTTGCACAAGGTAATCTAGACTGGCAGCATCATGTGTGGGGGTGGTGTGTAAGTGATTTTGGGACCTTGCCTGTGCCCTGGCCAGGTCAGTCATTGTGGAGTCCATGTCAGTTGGCACTGATGCTGAGTCCCGACATAGGAGTGTGTCTTAGAAGTGTACTGCCTTACAGCATGCATGTCCAATGTTGTGCCCTCTGACATGATGTGCATGAGTGGGAGTAGTGCATAGTGCTGGGACGGTTGCTTCAGTTGCAGTCATATCCATCCAGGACCATGGAGGTGTGTGGCCACTACCGTGCCCTGGGGCACCTTTTCCTAGGTATCATGTGTGTCATCCAACAATGTGGACATTCTCAGTGTCTTCGGCATAGGTTGGGCTCTGTGGCATTGTACCCTGGCCTCATCTGTATTTGCGTAAACTGTGCTACATGTGTCCACGTTACAGTGTGACCCAATTTTGCTTGTGCATACTCACGGTGGGCAGTGCCTGTGTGTCTTGGTACGACAATCTGATGATGGTTGATTGTCAATGATGTATGTGGACATGCGCAACAGTGGTGGTTTGTGTACAATCAGGATTTAGTGCAGCCCATGTGTTTTCATCCCAGAGTAAGAGGTGTCAGTACTTCCTCTGTCTCAATCACATTGTCTCAGGTAGGGGGTGGTTTGTGCGGGCAAGGCCTACATGTCCAAATCTGTATTCTCCTTGCTAGGTCTGGCCTGTGTGTGATGTTTGTCTGGACATACACTCAAGATGCAGTGACCCAGTCATGTTGGGCATGTTTCAATGCGTTAGCTTTGCAGCATGTGCAAAAAGTCAATAGACATGGTTCCTGCTCATCCCTTTTTTGGCAACGCTGTGTGGTACAGATGCAGTGCACGATTGTCCCCAGAGCCTGGCTCCTCTGTCCAATTTGATGTCAAGTAATTTGCTGTTGTGTCATGCACTCCATTGTTTCTCAGTGGCATGGTGGGTCAACCAGCTGTGTGTTGCAGGGCCTACATATGTACCTTGTATTGTAGATGTTACTCATGTTGCTTTTTAGGCTATGCACTGTGACCTATGTAGATCTGACTCATGTGACATATGTATACAGGTGTCTGATTATTTTCTGTCTCTTCACCTTGCCCACAGCATCGTCGGGGGACTCCGAGGGAGACACTGGCACGGAGCGTGAGGAGGGACCAAGCACCAGTGGCAGCAGTGCTATCTTGTCTGGCACATCGAGTGGCACGGAGGCCGAGGGGAGTGAGGCGGAGGACCTGTCCAGTTTCACCTCCGACTATGACACAGACGGGTCCGAGGCTGAGCTCCCAGAGGGGGCGGAGGCTGCTCCCACAGCTGAAAGCAGCACACAATCTCTACCCGCCCCCTCCTTCTTGCCAGGCACCGCGCCCCCTGCCCCTGTCTCCACTGCTGCCTCAAATGCCGAGTCTGTGGACATCCTGCGCCAGTTGCAGGTTGGTCAGACTGCGATGCTGAATGTCCTCCATGGCCACACCCGAGTGATCACCCAGATGGAGGCATACCTGGAGGGCATCTCAGCTGTGCAGTCTGACCAACGCCAGTTGCTGATGTCCATAGACTCGACACTGACTGCAGCAGTGGGTCTCCTGCAGCGCTACGTCCCCCCCACTACCCCTGCACCATCCACACTTCCCACTCCCATGCCTGTCCCAAGCACACCCAGGCGTACCCATGCACGCACCCCACCAGACACAGGCACCACACCACCAGAGAAAGCCAAGCGCACACCTCCTGTCACGCACACACAGGGTGGAGTAGGCACACCCACTGGGTCGGGGGCAAACGCAAGACACGCAGCCACAGAGGGAGTCCACATTCATCAAAACCCCCTGCCTCCAAATCCACTCCCCTCAGCTCTCCTGGCCATGATTCAACCAAAGAATCCTTCCTGGCCGCTCTGTCCCTGAGCCCCAGTGTGACACCACCCCGCAAACGGTCAAAGGAGTCTCCGGTCAGGGTGGTTGAGTCCCCCCCCCTGTCCACACCCTCCCCCAGTAGCACTGCAACCCATCCCTCCGACCCCCCCCCCTTCTTGGGGCCTGTGGTTCTTTCGGGTGCAGCGGGGACAGTGGAGGACCTTGCAACCGTGTGCAGCGCCCTTCTCACATCCACCTTTGGTGCTGCCCCACCCCCTGTGGTGGAGTCCTCCATCCCTGCACCCACAACACCTACCCTTGCCCCCCCTGTCCCTGCGGTGCCTGGTCCTCCCCCCCCACATGATGCCCCCCCTTCTGTGGATGATATGGACATGTGAACTGTGCAGGCAAGCTAGGGGACACACGTCCCGATGTGTACCCCCCCAGGACTTTGCTGATGGCCTGGCCCATGGGCCTTGTAAATAATGGACATTTAAAAAAATGACAATTCGAATGCTGAATAAAGCTTTTTGTTTTTCTTTTGCACACTTATGCTTTCCTGGACTTGCTGTTGGTGGTGCTGCTCCATGGTTTGGGGTGCAGATAATGTATTAGGTGTCTGGGAAATGTAGTAGTGTGCTGCTCATGGGGTGGACCCTGGTATCTGTGTGCCATCACAAGGTATTTGCAAAATAACTTTGTTCATTTTCAGCTCTTACTGAATGGTGACATTGTCCCAAGGTGTGTTCCTTCCTCTGTGGACCCTGACATCTTCCCTGCAGAGTTTTTCCTAAATGTTGTGCTGAGCTGTGTCTACATATCCTTGGTGTGTGACGGATCCGTTCAACTTTGCCTATGCATGCTGGGCGATGTCTCCACCTGCATCATTAGTGGCATCCTTGGTGGTCACTGTACTTGAGTATCGAGTATATTTACGTGACTTCATGTGGACATGCTCCCTTTCACACACTCTGCATGTGTGTACTCCCAGCCTCGCACACATGTGTTTCGTGTTCTGCAGGGTCTTGGAGCACCTGACTGACAATTGTGGGTATTGTGTCTGTGGGTACTGCACCCTTTTCTTTCCATGGGCACTGCTGGGAGGACTCTGCACCCACCCCTCCTGTGTCTGGGCACTGCTGGGAGGACTCTGCACCCACCCCTCCTATGTCTGGGCACTTCTGGGAGTGATAGGCACCCACCCCTCCTGTGTCTGGGCACTGCTGGGAGGACTCTGCACCCACCCCTCCTGTGTCTGGACACTGCTGGGAGGACTCTGCACCCACCCCTCCTATGTCTGGGCACTTCTGGGAGTGATAGGCACCCACCCCTCCTGTGTCTGGGCACTGCTGGGAGGACTCTGCACCCGCCCCTCCTGTGTCTGGGCACTGCTGTGAGGACTCTGCACCCACCCCTCCTGTGTCTGGGCACTGCTGGGAGTGATAGGCACCCACCCCTCCTATGTCTGGGCACTTCTGGGAGTGATAGGCACCCACCCCTCCTGTTTCTGGGCACTGCTGGGAGGACTCTGCACCCACCCCTCCTGTGTCTGGGCACTGCTGGGAGTGATAGGCACCCACCCCTCCTATGTCTGGGCACTGCTGGGAGGACTCTGCACCCACCCCTCCTGTGTCTGGGCACTGCTGGGAGTGATAGGCACCCACCCCTCCTATGTCTGGGCACTGCTGGGAGGACTCTGCACCCACCCCTCCTGTGTCTGGGCACTGCTGGGAGGACTCTGCACCCACCCCTCCTGTGTCTGGGCACTGCTGGGAGGACTCTGCACCCACCCCTCCTGTGTCTGGGCACTGCTGGGAGTGATAGGCACCCACCCCTCCTGTGTCTGGCCATGTACGCTGGGGACATACACCGGTGGAGGTATGCTCCGTACATGCACTGGTGGGGGTATGTGCCGTACATACACTGGTGGGGTGTGGGTACGCTCCATTCATACACGGGTGGGGGTACGCGCCGTACATACACTGGTGGGGTGTGGGTATGCTCCATTCATACACGGGTGGGGGTACACGCCGTACATACGGGGGTGGGGTGTGGGTACGCTCCATTCATACACGGGTGGGGGTACGCGCCGTACATACACTGGTGGGGTGTGGGTATGCTCCATTCATACATGGGTGGGGGTACACGCCGTACATACGGGGGTGGGGGTACGCGCCGTACATACGCGGGTGGGGGTACACACAGTCCATACACGGGTGGGGTGTTGGTACGCGCCGTACATACGCGGGTGGGGGTACGCGCCATCCATACACGGGTGGGGTGTTGGTACGCGCCGTACATACGCGGGTGGGGTTACGTGCCGTACATACGGGGGTGGGGGTACGCGCCGTACATACACGGGTGGGGTGTTGGTACGCGCCGTACATCCACGGGTGGGGTGTTGGTATGCGCCGTACATACACGGGTGGGGTGTTGGTACGCGCCGTACATCCACGGGTGGGGTGTTGGTACGTGCCGTACATACGCGGGTGGGGGTACGCGCCGTACATACGGGGGTGGGGGTACGCGCCGTACATACACGGGTGGGGGTACGGCCCGTACCCAGGCCTTTAGAATGTGGGTACGGGCCGTACCGCCATTGTTGGGGTGACGTAGGGGTGGGCGTGGTACGACTCGTACCCACGCTCTTAAGGCGTGGGTACGGTACGTACCGGACTTGTTGTGTTGCTGGTTCGCGTCATCACCCACTTCCATTGTGGCGGACGCATGCGTTGCTGGACACGCCCCCACCCCCTCGAAGTGACCAGGCCCTGAAGGTCAGGTATGTCCAGGGCATGTATGATTTGTGACTTGGGTGGGGGTCGTGTGTCCTGCCCCTGCCCCCCCCTCTGCCCCTGGGTGTTGTTCTGACCTTCTGCGGCGTCTGCGTCGGTTCCTGTAGAGCAGGTGGACTGCTATGAGGGCTGGGATGACACGTAGGTTCGGGTCCATGGCTGTCCATCGCGTACAGGTGCTCCTTGTGCGCGTCGTCCTGATTTCCCGGCAGTTTTTGGCAGTCGGAAAATATAATCCGTGCGGGGTGACGTCGGTGCGGATCGTACTTCCTGGTTCGTGTAACGCAGCCTGAGTGCGTCCCGACGTCACATCGACGCTTTCCCGGATCACATTTGTATGGATATTTTCGTCAGTCGGGGTTTTGTACGATTCGTACGGAAATAGTTTTTCCATACGAATCGTACTTGCAATATTGTAATGTTTTTTGACCGGGTACGCGTCGGACGGAGAAAACGCTCCGACCGACGGTTCGTACCCGGTTTTTCCAGGATCCGAATCGGCCCCTATGTGTTGTGTTGTCATAAAGTTCAGGGTTAAATATAAATATTATAGGGCGAGTGCACTGCACATTTGTTGGAGATGTGATTTGTACACTTAGCATAAAGCATAGTAGAATTAAATCACATCTGATGCTTCTAATAAAATATAACATAAATTAATCTAAATATACGCAAAGTTCTTACAAATCTGGACAATTGCATCTATATATGAATCCCCCTTTGAAAACTATACTGTTCCTAGCTAAAATACCGATAAATGAATCTATACATTTATTATGTGTCTAAACATATTACTAATACATATATCTACAAACACAGTTTAAATGGTTCCCACCTTCCACTAATATATTCATTTACAACATATTTTTTAATATATAAATAACTATACAAATTACATAATACTACCCGAAACCTATTCTCACAAAACGAATTCTAAATCATTATTATTTAAATTAAGGCCCACCCTCATCATAATTAAAAAAAGAATATAAAAACAAATAGTTATTTGCTTAACAATTGTACATAGTGCTTCTTGACATTCATACAATATCATAGTAATTTGGCTTAATGCCTATTGATGCTCTGTTGTAGTTTTCTTAAGTGCATCGAATGGCATTATAAAGTTATATAAAAATGAAGCACTATTCTGGCTTCTTGTCCTCAGTGGATCTTGTAATTCAGGGACTGGTGTCAGTGGTGTGGGGGGTGTGGTGGTGCTGCTGTTGCTTCTCTAGCTGATTATGCAACTCTCTCTTCCTCCCTGGTTTGCTCATAAATAGATTGTTGTTGCTGGCTGGTAGGCCACAAGGGGACTCGCTGTTCCAGGGAGCGCCAGCCCTCCGAGGAGGGGCCTCAATGTGGTCATGCCGCCCACGTGCATTTAGCGCCAGAATCTCTCCTGTGGTGCGGGAAACCCGCATTTGTTGTTAGTGGCTGGGAGGCCAGGAGGGGACTCACTGTCCCAGGAAGCACCAGCCCTCAGAGGAGGGGCCTTGGCACATTTCCACTTCTGTTGTGCATTTAGCACCAGAACCTGCCCCGCTGCATTGGACGTCTGCATTAGTTGTTCCTGGGCAGGAGGCCAGGAGCGAACTCGCTGTCCAAAGAATCACCAGCCCTCAGAGCAGGGGCCTTGCCACATTCCTGCTGCCACTGCGCATTTATTCTTATTATTATAGAGTTTTGTATTGTACATGGCTACCCTAACGGGGCTTCCCAGGGCTTAGAAAGCTGGTAAATCAGTCAAATAGGAGCAAAAACAGCCAAGTCTGGGAGGTGCAGCATCTTAGAGAGGCTGGAAGAGAGTTCCACAGTCTGGGACCAAGAAAAGAGAATGACCGCCCCCCCATGTCACCATACCTAACCCTTGGGACAGCAAACAGACCCACTACTGGATCACAGGGTGCGAACCGGATAGTAAGGGCATGCAAGTTTTTGCACGTACAGAGATCCTGAGCAGGAGAGGATCTTATGCATTTAGCAAAATGCTTTGAAATCGATATGCTTGGTTACTGAGAGCCAATGAAGTTGCCAGAGAAGCCCCAATGTAGAAGACATTTTTGGAAGATAGAACAGGAGCCTGTTGGTGGAATTCGGGATGCCTTATCAGCCCCTAGGTATAGAATGTTGCCGTAGTCAAGCCTAGAAAGTATCAAGGCCTGAACAACAGTTCTTTGCGCAGAAAATGGAAGAAACCACAATATCTTCTTTAGCCATTTCAGGGTTGCAAAGCACATGGATGCCACTTTAGTACCTTGAGGCTTCATAGATAGGGTGGAATGTGTGGTTTGACAGGAAGGAGGAGAGCCATGCAAGAGCTGACCCTGGATACCCTGAAGGATCAGTCTGTCTAAAAGAGTTGCATGGGACACAGTGTCAAATGCAGCGCTAAGATACAATAGGATCAGTGTGGCTGCTCCGCCAGAATCCACAAGTTGTCTTATATGTTCAGCCACTCCCAGGAGGGTAGTTTCAGTACTGCACCCTGCTCGTAAACCGGACTGGGAGGGTTGGAGGGCATCCTGGGTTTCCACAAGTGCGGTGAGCTGAGAGTTTACCTGCTTCTTGAGTATTTTAGAGAAGATAGGTAGTAGTGAGATAGGTCTGAAATTGGACAGATTGGCAGAGTTTAGGTGAGGCTTTTTGAGCAAGGGAAGGACCATAGAGTGCCTCCAGGCCTGGGGCAGAAGCCCTTCTCATAGGAAGTTATTCAGAAGTTCCAGCACCGGGTGTAATGCTTGTGTTTTTAAAATGCTTAGTTTGGCTGGGAGAAGAGGGTCTAAGGGTGACCCTGATTTAATGGAAGCCAGGAGGTCTATCAGTTGGGGTTGGTCCAGCAGGATAAAGGACTGCAACTCTTCTGATGACTTGCATGTCCCTGGTGTGATTAAATCCCTGGAAAAAGGCAGGATCGGGAAAGGACGGTTTCTCTCGAGCAACGTCTGCATTCGTTGTTGCTGGCCAAGAGGCCAGGAAGGGACTCGCTGTCCCAGGAAGCACCAGCCCTTAAAGGAGGCGCCTTGCCACAATTCCACCACCGCTGCACATTTAGCACCAGAACCTCACCCACTGCGCAGGATGCCCTCGGTTCTTGCCCAAGACCAGAGCGGGCCCGTCATCGCTTGGAGGAGGCTGGGCCACCCCTTTGACAACTGCAAGACAGAAGGTAGTCATGTGTTTAACTGTACATTTATTTTATATAAGCAGTGTGACTTCATATGTGAACCCTGTGCGTTGTGTAATTGTCGCCTGGTGCTGTTGGGATGTGTTGCTGATCTTTCCTTCTTAACAACAGGCAAATATTAGGCTTTGTAGTGGACATCCTATGTACTTTTTGCCTCCCCTTGTAGGCGGGGTCAGTCTCCTTTTCCCCTCTGGGCTCTGTAATTGTTATTTTGCTTCAAGATGGGCAAATAGAAAAATACCTCAACAGACACAGATGACCATAACCTCTGGTGCAGTTCTGAAGGATCTAGTCACTAATGGCCTTTCCAAGTCATTAATTCTCTCATACCTAACAACAGCTATGGGCAATCAACAATGAAGTCAGAACAGTGGAGTAGAGTCTGCGCATTTGCACTGTCCCTATGGAGTCCGCATTTACCACCTTTACCCAGTTCTGAATGCTTAAGAAATGTTTCCACAGGGACGAGTGGCACAACTCAATCAGATGGGGCCACTGATGCTATTGTTATTTCAGACGTTCACCATTCGGAGTCTGAGTCTGTGACAGTGATCAGGAATTCTCCGTTGATTGTCGTCCCCGGCATCTAAATGGAAAAAAGTTAGAATGCCTAATGCAGTTGCGGTGCAGATAGGGTCTGAAGCCAAGGGCAGACTTGCACTTTCATCCTCCATAAAGGACAAAGGTCATAAATCTATTAGTGATCACACTGTTAACGTTAATTTTGATGATTTTGCTTGCAAGGTCGAGTCCGTGATAGACACAACAATTGGTAAATGAGAAATTGTCATGTATTGAAGGCAGTTTAAATAGCACAATCTTGTTTTTCATAGCCAATATATCAATGCCAGGTATAGTGTTTGGTCCCGGTTAACCGTGCATCTTGAGGAACGGGGCAGACAAGGTCAAATATTGTGAGAGATCCTTCTCAGGGTTCTACAGGTGTATACAGTTTACCTAATGATGGAATTATATTGCTTCCCAAGTTACCTCCTTCCAGTTTACTTGTATCTGACTTTCAGGAAATTTTGCCCACCCAGCCTCTGTGGCCGGATGTTTTAGGGCACACATAGTTGTTGGCCTACCTGGGTATATTAGGAGCAACCCAGTAAAACAGTTCTCTCAGGGGGAGTCAGATGTTGCAAGTCACATAGATAGTCTGGGACCCTCCGAGAAGTTATTATTCTTCCTCCTGCCTCAGCCCCCTATGTTGTGGTACTCACTGGTGTTCCCCCTTTAAAATAGGAGGCTAGAGATGACTATCCTAGCCCAAGAAACAAAGTTAGCTACTGGATTTCCCATCCGTATGACGAAGGGTGAAATTTGGCTAATAGGTTTATCATGGCCCGGGAGTAGACTGGTTTAGACTAACTCCCAATACCTTTGACGGGATTGTGTAGTTATTAATTTTGACTGTCCAAGAGCTGTCTCAATGATTTTAAATCTTGATAAGCAGCCTGCCTGTGCCTCCATCATTCAGGCTTTTCCTCTTGGGTACTTTTATCGCTGGCTGGCTGGCAGTTTAAACTCAATCATGGATGGGAGATAGACCCAATAGCACCTGTATTAGGGTTATAGGATACCCAGGGTTAGTGAGTTGGCTATACACACCTCTAATAGATTTGAGGTTTTGGGGGCAGATATACTCAACTGACAGCAAGGTGTTAACCTTGAGATGCACCCCACTTTGGAGAGCTCTTGGATTGGGGTTAGTGGGGTGTTGACCCAGATAGCTGAACAATGGTCCTTGCAGAATGAAGTACTTTGTCACCCAGAAGAGTGTGGCCACGATATTTTGATTAATAATAACTCTGGTGATTGTCTCAACAAAGGGGACAGTCTTAGTGGCCAGACAGCAAGTTGCAAATGTCACAAGAAAGCACGTAATTACGGGTTTGTTTATATAAGCAGTGCCATGAGTAATGCAGCTGCAAGATAGAAACAGTTGCAGACACTCCAGCATGAGCGAGGCCATTCCTTCGTGTGCGGCTGTTATCAGTGAAGGCCTGCGGTCTGCATTGGGAATCAACCTGTCACCAACATCGTTAATTCTCAGGTAAGGAACAATATCAGGACTTAAATGTTAAGAGTATTTGGAAGGGAAACCTTGCGGATAATTATCACCCTTTTCTGTAGCAGCTATTGCTGCCAAAATGTCATTATCAATCTTATTCATGGATCTCGTACCTGCTGCAATTGAACACGGGGCTACTGCTGATTTGGCAGCTTCATCTGCCAAACTGTTGCCAACAGCGTGTACTCCTACGCGCTGATGACCAAGAGTATGAATTACTTGTGTGAGAGGCAGACGGTCTTTAAGATCTGCAACTCGAACCCAACGCATTTTATGTTAAATTGCACTGCCTTTAGAATCCCGATAGTAATTTTGAGACCAAAAGAATAAGTTGTCATTGAAAGATTGAACACAGTAATAAGAATCACTTACAATTAGAGTAGTCACTTTTGGATCTGCAAACTCCAGAGCCAGTACTAAAACGTGAATTCGGCTAATTGGGCGGTACAGTCACCTAGTGCCTGTGTATGGACAACATTGGACTTGAACTCTCCGTTCACTATGGTACCCGCTACTATAGCTCAGGCCGCCGAGTAAGAATGTTTAGACCCGGTTGCACTGAACCATCAGTGTATATGATACATTGGTACTGCTCAAGTGGGTGCATCGACAAAGCAGCAGGATGAATAAACTCATACTGTAAAAACTCCTGCGTCTGCAAAGAAGAGTAAAAAAAAAAGGTGATATCTGGAGAGGTCAACGATGTGGCCCATTGTATCCAACGTGGATGCAATGCCTTTGAGTTCGGTACACTTGCTTTTGTCACCGCTTCAAGAGCGGGACATGGTGTTACAACCAAAATCCGTTTTCCTTGCACCAGTGCACGTTCCTTTAGGATCGCCATCTGGACAGCTGTCAAAAGCTGTTGAAAACCTCAATTCTGCTGAAGTGTAAAAATGTGACTTGTAAGCAATAGGCACAGTGTTTAAACATCAAGTATGTGAAACCCACATGTCCTGGGACGATTCTTATCACCAGGTTAGTATGGTTATCACGAGTCAATAAGAATTTGGATTCTATAAGACCAGACTGCAAAGATTGCAGTATAGTGGAATGTTCCGGAAGCCAGCAGGACTTCGAAAAAGAGGGTTGTATAAAGGCATACAAGGACTTGATCATCTGGGCATAATCGGGGATGTAAGTCCTAACGAAATTCAAAAAACCCCAGTAAAGACTGTAATTTTTTCAGTGTAGTTAGAGGGCGCAAATGTGAGCACTTCTCCAATAAGTGAGGCGCTAAGCCTCTTCCTTCATTATTGAGCTCGTAGCACAAAATCAACACTGTGTGCTCTGCAATGTGTGATTTAGCAAGGTTAAACTTGTAACCGTGGTCCGCAAACAATACTATGATGCGATCCACGCGACAAAGATGCGGCCATAACTTGTTGTCAGTCAGATAAATGTCATCAAGGTACGAGTAAGCTTCTTCGTCTATGCTGTCTATCAAAGAGACAACACGGGCGGCGAAAACACCAGGGCTATTTTTGTAGCCTATGGCCAAATGCATACATTTTCTTTGTTTTCCACCCGCGGTGAAGGTGGTCCATTGACTGCTTTCAGGAGATAGATTGTGAGTGGAAAAGCCGTTGGAGATGTCAAGTGTCGTTTTATATTTTTTACGACCCAGACTGTCGACTAACGCTGAACTATGGGTATTCTGCACCGCACAAGTCCGACAATGTGAGTTCAAATGTCAGTAATCCAAAATCAAGCGGTACGACCCATCGGGTTTAGCTACTGTAAATAGAGGGTTATTCATTGGTGACACAAATGTCTCAAGTACTCCCTGATACTCTTGTTGACCCAGAATATCTGCTACGGGAGCATTAGCCTCCCGCTGGAGGGGATATTGGGGTTGTGGTTGTGGCATAGACCGTAATGGTATCTGATGTGGGGGAGAGTCTTTATCCCAGCTCACCTGATTGCGGTATACAGCTGGTGCAAGCACCAAAGCCCACTCTTCTACAAAAGCCATAGCTTGCTCCTTGGACACGTTATGTGAAAAACTGGGGAATATCACCTCCTCCCCTCGCGGAGGGGCTAGAACAAAAGGTGGCGGACAATCTTTTTCTGCCAAAAGTATGTCATATGATGAAGTTAGATTTTCCCAAAAAATCCCTTGTATTACACTTTGTATGTCACCTTCAATGAGAAGAACTATGTCATATAATCTGGCAGGGGGAGCCACTCAGGTGTCAGCTGTCTCAACTGTGATAAAAGTTTCAGTTTCTGTTGCCTCCAGAAATGGACACAGTGCTTGCTGTACTATGGTAAATTCCGCTGCGCTATCTAGCAGCGTTACTGCCCATGTTAAGTTCCAGAGCCGGGTTCTCACCGCCTGTGGCATATCTCGCTATCAAAGCGGCAACTTTCTTTTTCTGAAAAGGCGGGCGCTAACGAGGAAAATCGTCTTGTTTCCCTTTGCCTTCAGTCAGGCGTCTTGTCCCTGCGGGGCACCTCGACCTCTGCCACGATCCTGGCATTCCCCTCCACCGGCTTGTGAGCCCGGTTTTGCCTGTGAAGAACGAGGAGAATGCTGATCAGGAACCTGAAACCTGTCAGGAGACCTAATTCTTGTGCGGTCGTGCAAATCATAAGTGTGCTCAGAAAGTATGGGAACGGGTGACGCTGCACGCGACCCTTGTGTCTGTTGTTGCTTCCCCTGTTTCCTTTTTTTCCAATTCTTTTTAGGAAAATTAGGACGGTCGTCTTTAGCAGACTGTGCCGTCTGTGTCTGCTGTTGCGCAGGTATTCTAGCGAAATGCTTAACTCCCAAACTATTGTGCCCAATTGTTCTATAAGCTTCTGCAATAATTTTTGGTAATTCGCGGGGTTTCTCCTCATCCCGGACAAGGCGCAAAGCACTAGACACTTGAAAGTTAACTGCATCTCCCTTGACATTCGCAAGGATCATATCAGCAACTACGTCAAACACTCCAACCAACCTCATCCCCAACTCCACAGCCGCCTCTGGTCTGTGTTAGTCCTAAACACGCTTAATCACGGAGGGGAGCACAATCATAGATGGTGTGCCGAAACATTTTGCATACACCGCCGGGAACAATTTACTCCAATTTACACAATCAGTTACTTTGGGTATTATTCTGCAAACTAATAGTAAGAATCATGTGTTTCTCCACAGGAGTTGTATTTTGAAATACCGCTTCCAGCTGGTCAAATTTCTCCACAAGCCAATAAGGTAAATCTTCCTTATGCTGTGGATGCTTGTACATAACCGAATTAACCATGACTGGGCTAATAGTTAACCCAGCAGGTCCAGCTGGTTGTGCAACAACCCCAGGTGCTCCCACCTGAAGATTGCGTGAGACGTATTGTACTAGTGCCTTGTGCACCTCAATCAAGGAGGTGTGTAAGACGCGCAACTCATCGACAGCGACTGCTAGATAACGTGGATGTGGTGTGTACCCGGCCAAAACTTGCCAAGCGGCCCCCGGAATCAACAAAGGGCCTCACCGGACCGGGGTCACGGTGTGGGGTAGGGCACCATTAAACAAAACACGGTGTTGCTATGCTGAGATCGGAACCTCCAAAGTCGTATATGGCTGATACGCTATAGGGACTGCAGCGGGAGAGTACTTATGGAATAAGCCATCATCACCATCCACTTCCGGAAGCGTAACCCAGGAGTAAAAAACCTCAAACGGGTGAGCTCCAGTAGCTCCTACCACAGAAATGAGTGTGACACCCGCGTTGGGCACTCCAAAAGCGGTCAAATGACGATGGGATGCCCTGCGGCTATGTGCTGCAATATCCACTTCGGCCATACCGAGAAAAAGCTAAACAACTTAAAATGTGGCAGCGCAATGGGTAAGTAACTCAATAGTAACTATAAAACCTTTTTATGAATCAAGCTTGAAGAAAAACCTATAAGCACATCAATATAGGTAGGTTATGCCGTCACAGCTGTTTACCGGAAAACAGATGTGAGGGTATTATGGACAAGCACAAGAACTATTAAAGCGTCTTGCAATTAAGAACCAGACCAAACGTTGGTCGCCATGTTGCAGGGATTCTGCACATATACAGAACTATGCGCAGGAAACTAGGACTTCTTTGTGTAGTGGTGTACCAAAATACCCACCTCGGTACCCAGATCCCCTATCCAACTAGCAATAGTGTCACATTCGTTCTCTGTACTACAGCAAAGATACCACTGATTAGACATCCTAGAACTTGTTACTCCCTCCTCTCTCAGGATACGTGGTAACAAGAACACTCTTTCGTTCAAACTCTCGTACTTGTCCACAACATGAGTAACTAGAGTTGAAGTATATTTTAAAATGTTTATTTTAACCAACGTGCTCTATAATGAAATACACGAGCCACTGCTAGCAGCAAAATGCATAGGATCAAACAAATCAGCATAGTTACAATTCCATATAGAACAAAATGAGAAATCATATTATAATAATAGTGGAAACAGAACTACAGCACTTTTGCCACCCTCCCCTTGCTAGAAGTTAGTTTATTATAATTATAGAAGACCTCCAGGCTTTGTCAGGGGACCCCATACCTTCAGATATGCAGATGCAGGAATTTACATTTCCGGACAAGCCCAGCTCTTCTATCCTGGAAAGTGTTTTCTCCAAGTGTGTTAACATGCATGCACAGCAATATTAAAAGCACCAGCTTTCCAGGGGCGCAGCTGTGTTCTATGTTATGGCTGGAGACGTGAGATTGACCAAGGCAATTCAACAGAGCTCATTGTTTTTTTACCTTGAACAGACTGTGCAGACAAGGAGCAGAGTGTTCAACCAAATACATGAAATACAGACATTATCCTGTGAAAGCAAGCGAGCAAAGTGTTTACTAGAAATGGGCCTGTTAGAAATGGGATCTCTGGTTGGCTAAGGCTTGCGCCAAAGCCAGGCAGAGACCACCACTCTAGTCAGGGCAAGGGAGATACACGCTGAAGATAACGCCTGCTCACCCCCTTGGTAGCTTGGCACGAGCAGTCAGTCTTATCCCGGAGGCAATGTGTAAAGCGTTTGTGCACGCACACAGCAACAACATACCAGGCACACCACAAAAGGAACTCCACACAAGGTTATATCTAAAATAGCCTTTGTATTCTCATAACACATTAGAAAAGTAATCACATAATATACATTGTGCCACTTGGCACTAGGTAATATCTACAAGGGATTATATACACCTGACAGGGCCAACTGGACCACTGTCAGTACCATCACAAAGTGAACTTAGTAAATGTAGGACATATCATAAACGTACAACCAGTAATCACTAGTAACCACTGTACTCAGCATCATCCTGTAACATAAACCATATTATGCCCAGTATCACATTTAGGCATAAAATACATTCTGCGCCAACCTCACCAGCATAAGCACATTATGCAATCATCTCATAAGTCTAAACGCATTGGACCCTAACCTCCTAAGCATCACACACATTAGGGGTATAACTCACAGTAGGAAATAGTCTCACCAGCATAATCACAGTATGCAAATCACCTCATCCCCAAACACATTTAGAGGCATGAATCACAGTAGAGAATCACATTTCCTAATATCATATACATCTCTGGCCCTCCTGGCCAACTGTCCTTCTCTAGGGCTCAGATGCCCTCTGTCCAGAATGTCAGGGCTGCTGCCAAGGCAGCTGAATCCAAAGTGTGCCATTGCTCTGGGGCAAGGGAGTGCATCTCACACCTATCTCTCAAAACATGCCTTCAAAGAACTGTGGCCCAAACGTGGCAGCTTGCACTAAGTGCTGCGCAGCTGTAAATCCAGTGAAGGCCCAGGCACCACTGTGCCTCCTGTCCCCCTCAGGGACTCCTGAATCAATTATGCCCAACTCCCTGCAGCTGCCCGCGCTGGTGTGGCGCAGCTGGGACACTTTTCATAAAGGGGCCCGGCACCTCTGTGCCCTCTGGACTCCCCACGTGGCTCTAAAAACATGCCCCCATTGTTGCAGCTACCCACGCTGGTGCGGCGTAGCTGGGAATCATGTAAAGGGGGCCCGGCACCTCTGTGCCCTCAGGGCCCCACAGGGGTGCCTTAGACAAATGTGCCCCAACATTGGAGTTGCCCTCTACCAGGCGGGGCTGCTCATGAAATGGGCACCGACACTGTGCCTCGGTATGCTGAGGGGGACACGGGCCCCTCTGGGCCCTCTCCAGCTATGTCCCCCCCTCGTTGGAGCCACACGGGCTCTGAAACCAAAACATGCCACACGTTGGAGCAGCCCGCTGCCAGACGGAGCCGCTCAGACTCTGTGCCTCGAACAGGCACCAACACAAAGAACCACCACAGAGCCCCCCTCACCAGCTGGGGGCAGGACTCCTCCGGTCTTCGCTCCCGGCTGGGACCGGCACTCGGCTCTTATTCTCCGCTTACCTCTTGCTGGCACTGACGGGGCTCTCCCTCACTTTCAGGAGCCCCACGACCTCTGGGGACACCTCTCACTTCACCCGGGTCCCCTCCTGAGACCCGGGACTTCTCTGGGCACAGGCAGGGCTCCCCCCAGCACACAGGAGCCCTACTCGAGTCGATGCCGCCATTCCCTTTGCTCTTCCACTTCCGTCCATTAGGCCCTGCCCACAACCAGGTGGGCCGCGGATCGCGGCGAAGGTCTTTCCTTCCTTCTTTCGGCGGCAATGAGGGGTAGGCTCCCTCTTAAGAGACAATAAAAATGCGGGGTGGGCACCCGCTTGGTGCATCATGACGCGGGTAGGCACCCGCTATTAAGCATAAATCAGCGGAGTGGGCTCCCGCTCGATCACAAAGCACGGGGGAATCCCTACGCTGGGGATTCCCGCACGCTGAAGGGCAGCTCAGCACTGCGAGAACCACACGCTACTCTCTGGGGGAAAATTAGAATACAGCATAGCGCTCACGAGGCGCTCGATGCAGCAAAGTTCTGGAGGGCTTTAGGAATCAAGGGGGCCATGCTGGGCCCAGGGAGGCAGCCCTCCTGGCAGGTCCTCCTGGGCCCCAGCAGCAGCACGCCCCCGTAGGTTTTGGAACAGGTACTAAACAACATCATGGGTCACAGCCCCTGAATTTATATCACCAAATCCTTTGTCTAAAGTGCAGGGCATGGGGGAACCAGATGCAACTGGTTCAGGGGTATTTAGAGCACTTTGTTTTGGGAACTCCTCTTCCCCTTTGTCAGGTGGGGGCTAGGTGATCAGACACACCACAGGGGATGGAGCCAGTATTCACTAGGACAGGCACCATCCTATTCAGAGTCAGGGGATTACCCCTCCCACTACTCCCAGCCCAGATGTCCTATCAGCCAAGCGCTGACTCACCCTGCCCCTCCTGGAGCCACACACACCTCTCAGCCCCTGTCACTCACAAGCCAGACATGCAATTCACATCAGGCAGGCAGACACATAGCACACAGAAAAGCCAACTTCTTAAAAGTGGCATTTCTCCACCAGTCATCACAAATCTGCGCACACCATTGCGCAGCATTTATTCTCACAAATTCATACACACTAGACTTGACCACACTGCTCCTCTCATAACAGGAATTAACACTGACACACACTGATCAGGGAATCTCCAATGCATTCCTATGAGAGGGCAGGCCAATATAACAAATGTACACAGAGAGCGCATGCACTTTACACTGGAGCACAGTGCTAAAGTGCTCAGAGGCCTAAAACCACCAACACCATGTCAGAACTTAAGGCAGAGGGTTGCTGAGTGGGCGTCACCTGCGCATCGCCTGGAGACTTGCAAGCGTGAGGGCCCAGAGACTCGAGCCCTCAACCCCCAGCACAGCTGCCAGGGCACATCTTCAATGTCCCTAAGGTATACCGGCAGATCATCTGGGTATACCAGCCCGAACTGCCAAGCCAGGGCCTCCCTGGATCGGAAATAAGCATCCTAGGACCGGTTTTGGGGTTTCACCCCTCATCAGCCAGGATAGCTTGATTCCAGTGGCACAGTGAGCCCGGGACCCACATCTGGGCATACTCAGCGCACTTAGGGCGAGAAAGCAAAAGACACACAATTGTTCTTTTTGCATATGCCACCCCGAGTGGGACGGGTATGCCCAGACGTGGGTCCTTTGGTCTCCATGCCATTGGAGTCAAGCTAACCTGGCTGATGAGGGGTGAAACCCCGAAACCGGTCCTAGGATGCTTGTTTCCAGTCCAGGGAGGACCTGGTCTGGCAGTTCGGGCTGGACTGTTCCCATAAGGCACAGGGTCAAGACTGATTTGCATATGGCTGGGTTCAAACTGGAATGGCATGGTGAGTAAAAAAACGATGGATTTAGGCCCAGATCTCTGTACTGGGGTGAATGCATGACTTTGTTCTGCATTCTGTCCATCAATTGTTCTTTTTGCATTTGTCACCCCGAGTGGGACGGGTATGCCCAGACGTGGGTCCCGTGCTCTCCATGCCACTGGAGTCAAGCTATCTTGGCTGATGAGGGGTGAAACCCCTAAACCGGTCCTAGGATGCTTGTCTCCAGTCCAGGGAGGACCTGGTCTGGCAGTTCGGGCTGGACTGTTCCCATAAGGCACAGGGTCCAGACTGATTTGCATATGGCTGGGTTCAAACTGGAATGGCATGGTGAGTAAAAAAACCATGGATTTAGGCCCAGATCTCTGTACTGGGGTGAATGCATGACATCATTCTGTATTCTGTCCATCAATTGTTCTTTTTGCATTTAGTATGTGAGTACTCCAACACTTTTGGTCCCAGTCCGTCATTATTTCAGTATACAAAAGGGTTCTAGAGACCAGCCGAGCTGTTACAGGCCCATCTCTCTGATTGATTTGTTAGTCAAGGTGATGGGCAGGGCTGTGTTGGAGAGAGCAATATCATCAGTGGAAGATCGTTCCATTCTTTCAGATCTACAGTTTGGGTTTCATCCAGGTTTAGGGACATGCAACTAATACCTAAATGTTTTTCTATTAATCAACAAGTATACTGTGGCAAAAACGGGGTCACTGTTTATTGCATTGATAGACCAGTCCTCTGCCTTTGATAGAGTAAAAAGATCCATGTTATGGTACATTTTGCTGGTTATGGGAATGAACATAGACATTGTTTATTTTCTCAGTAAGCTGCACAGGGATATGATTGCAGTCATCCGGTATAACTCAAATGGGTCCTCTACTACTTCCTTCCCTTTAAAGAGTGGGTTAAGACAGAGATATATATTGGCCCCTTTTGTGTTCACCTCGTATGTGAATGACTTGGGGGTCAGATTGTTAGACAGGCAGTTAGATTGTCCTCGGGTAGGTGCCCGTCAGATCTCCACACTGTTATATGCAGATTACACTGTTTTGCTGGCAAGAACTGCCTTGGGTCTTCAGACACTACTTGATGGTTTTGTCACATACATGAATAGCCTCGACCAGTCAACCAGCTATGGTAAATCTCAGGTGATTGTTGTTAGGCCTAGGGGGACCAAATCAAGATCCTTTAATCTTCAGGACCTCCAGCTGACCAGAGGTTAGACTTACACATACTTAGGGGTGTCTTTTGATGAACGATCCACCTGGGCTCTTTTGATAAGATTTAAAAGATTATTCCTGTCCCCCTCTATAGGGAAGGTTTTCTCCTTCTCCTCCAAAATTGGCAGCAAGCATCTTCTTTGATAGCTTTATTTCGGTCATTGACCATAAAAGCACAGGTAAAATATGTACATACAAGATAAAACATAAATAATTATACATACAAGTAAAAAGTTATTAAACAGCAGTTATCAAAGATGAAATTTACACATCATTAATTTAATTAATAAGGGCGGACCTCCTCCGCCACATACTATGTAGGAAACGGGAAACAGTGAACACAATTGGGGGTGAGGTATCATAGCGTAATATCCTGCATGCTTGTGCACAATGTTTTAAACCTAAATTTCTACATAGTGGCAAAAGCCAAGATCTGCGTATTTCTTTGTAAGCAGGACAGAAGAATAAAATGTGGGCTAAATCTTCTTTAATTTCGCAACAACCCGGGCAAAGTCCCTCACTTCTCCCTGCCCATTTGCAGGTCAGGTCCCCGATTGGAAGGCAACCATACCTTAGCTGAATATATAACTTTTTAGCAATCGGGGGCTGAATTTGGTCTAGGAACTCCTCCCTGCTGGGTACCAGCTTAACTTGCAGGAAGTCTGTGGTCAACCTACCCACGGACTGTGAGCGGTATAACAGAGCTAGTTTATACTGTCTAAGTAAAGCTAGCAACTCCTTCTTCTGTACCGCAATACAGCTCACCCCTGGAGTCTCCCAGAGTTGTGGCAGGCCTATCTGATGTATTAAGGCTTTGAGATGGGATAGCCAGGGTATGTTTTTAGCCTTCAATTGGTACCAGATTGCTAAGAATTCAGCTCTATAGTCGTTGAGCTCGGGTACTGTCCATAACCTTCTCCAATATAGAAGGGGTCGGTTTGATAAGAATTCAGAAATGGGTTCCAGATCTAGGTCGAACCTCATAGGTATAAGAGGTGTGCTCTGAGGGAGCCCTAACAGATTTCTAGCGAATATGTGTTCGGCCTTTGAGAGGGGTGATACACGGGTGTGGCCCCAAAGTTCTGCGCCGTATGTAGCGGCAGGTCTGGCTTGCACCCTGTACATTTCGAGGGCTGGAGAAACTGGTTTAAATTGTGTTTTCCTATGGAACTTATTAATGCCACCCGCTATCTGCGTTAACTTTAAGGCAGATTTGGCCACCTGGGGGCCCCAGCCGAAATCTTCGGTCAGGGTGACACCCAGGTAAACAAAAGTTCTGACCCTTTCAAGCGGGATGCCGTTCAGAGATGGGCAGGGGCGGGTGCGCTTTGGTGGGCCGAAAATCATATACTTTGTCTTATCTAAGTTCATTTCAAGTCCCCTCAGAGCGCAGAATGTTACAAATCCATCCAAAACCCTCTGGATGCCTGTTGATGTTCGCGACAACAGCAGAGTGTCATCCGCGAACATCAGAGCAGGCACCCGCCCAGTTGACAAGCGAGGGGCATCATTGTTTCTGACCGCATCCAGGTCACCAACCAAGCCATTTATGTAAAGGCTGAAGAGTGTAGGCGCCAGGGCACAACCCTGGCGTACTTCTCTGGTGACGGGGAAAGGGTCCGATAAATCACCGTTCTTCCCACAGCGTACCTGGGCATAGTTCCCTTTATGAAAACGCTTTAAAACTTCTAGTAAATATGGTGGGAGCTTTAGGTCTTCCAATACCCTCCATAGGTTTTCCCTGGGCACAAGGTCAAAAGCGGCCCGTAGGTCTACGAATACCAGGTATAAGCTACCACCCTCCAATATTACCGTCTTCCAGTACAGAACCTGTAATCTAAAAAGCTGGTCTAAGGTCGAAATCCCGGCTCTGAACCCAGCTTGGAGAGTGGTTAATATTTTATTTTCTTCTGCCCATTCTAGAATTCTATCCAAGATGATCCGACCCATAAGTTTCTGTGAGGTATCCAGGAGGCTTATTGGTCTGTAGTTTGAAGGGGCTAAGGGGGAACCTTTTTTGAATATAGGGACAATTTCAGCCCCAGCCCATGTGTCTGGGATATTAGTTCCCTGTAGCACTGCATTAAACAGTGCAGCTAAATAGGGTGCCCAGATTCTAGGTTGGGAGTGGAAAAGATCACCGGGCACTTTATCCAAACCGGGTGCTTTATTATGGGGCTGCCTGGAAATGGCGTGCTCTACTTCCTTGATTGATATCCTAACAGTGCTTTCAGAGACTACCCTAGCCCTAGTACCTGGGTGGTCCGTGTGTTCCGCAGATGTCATAGACCCTCGTGTTCTGGGCTCACACTGGAAGTCCGGATTCGGTGTCATACAAATAGAACCATCCGGTTGGAATGCCCTCTCACCAACTGGGTGCACCAATGTTACCCCCGAGGGAGAACTGTATAGGGTCGCAAAATGTGCTTCCCACACTGCGGGGGCAATGTTTGGCAAAAAAGGTTCCGCGCTATTTCTCATGGTATTGTTCACTAGAGCCCAGAAAAGTTTGGCATCCTTCAGCATCAGGGCATTCCTCAATTTTCCCCATGTATCCTCTTCCCAGTCCATCCGACTCCTATGTAGTTCCTCCTTATATGCCTTCCTAAGGGCTCTAATGTTCGACTTATTTTTTAGCTTGATTGCTGTTAGAAGTTCCTTTCGTAATTTCCTACAAACAGTATTATACCAGGGGTGGCTATTCGGTACACACCTCTTGGTACGAATTACAGGATGGAAAACATCAGCCAGTACCATGACTAATTGTTTATGGATATCCAGTATTTGTGCATGCTCTTTTCCTTCAGCCATCTGGGCTATAAAAGGCGTGGCCATTTGGTAGATTTTAGCAAGTTGTAAGGGTGACTTTGCCAAATGTGGCCATTTCACCCGCCTTCTGTTATTAGTTAATACGAGGGGGTGGGTTACTAGAGTAGGGTTGGTCTCACTATTTTTCAGGCCAAAGGACCCTGGCTTCAGGGTTAGGATCAGTGCATTATGGTCACTGTCCTGTCTTTTCTCAATTCTGAAGTCCAGCAGCTTGTCCCAATTTTTAGCCTCAATCATTACATAGTCAATGATAGAGACTCTGTTAGATCGATTAAATGTTCCAGTCGCTGGGCGATCAGAGTCCAATCTCCCATTGCATGCCCACAAAGACATTGCAAGGGAGAAGGATTTTATTTGTAGTGCCAAAGGTGTCCAGGCTCTTACAGATACAGTATCAGGAGCTGGGATATGCCACAACTCATCTACTTCGTCCTGATCACCCAACTCAGCTTCACCCAGCGGTTCAAACTGGCAATTAAAGTCCCCTCCAATGACTAAGGCAATAGAGGGATCGAGCCCTGAAATGAATGAGGCCAGGTCACCAAATACGGTTGATTCTTTGCCACTTTTAGTGGGTCTTGAGTATACATTTATTATTGCTACTGGAGGATTACCTGGGGGTTTTAAAAGAACACACTGGAAGTCCAGGGATTTTGTTGGTATTTGAGTGGCCTGAATTCCCAAGTGTGTGGCTATCCAAATTGATAATCCACCAGAAGGGCGGCCTTTGCCTGCGAATGACGCCAAGATATCATAAGTGGCAAAGGTCGTACTAACGCTATTTTCAAGTGCCCAGGTCTCCTGCATTAGGCAGATGTCGAATTTGGCCATAAATCCTACCCACTCTGGGGTGGGCAGTTTGTTTTTGATACCAGCTATATTCCATGAGACCAATTGTATACAGCATTGATTCGGGCCATCAGAGCCCTTAATAGCCCCGGTATTAGCGTTAATTACCCTTTCCTTGGATCTCTGTTCAGGTGGTAAGGTGGCTGTCGGGTCTTCTTGCAATATTTTCTCTACCGAAGCCTCTGCCCAGGTAGGATTCTCGGTAATGGCGTGAGAATTTGAGTTTACTTCTGGGGTAAGTCAATCCACCTCCTCCAAAACACTGAATCTGTTCCAGTGTGGTTGTATCGGGAAAAGAAAAGGGCGGGTGGGCCTGCTTTCCCTATATGACCCTCTATTTTCCGGGGTATAGGGTGGACGATAATACCCTCTATTTGCTGGCCTAACTCTTTGCCAGTGTGGTTCCAAGCTAGGAGTGGGGTAAAAGTGTGAGAGGTGTAATGCAGATATTTGGGTATTTTGTCTATAGGCATCAGTGCTGCATATATATTGCACAGCACTGGTGTCCCTAAAATTTAAGATTATCGCATCCCCTGCTATAGTCTTTGGATTCCTCCCGATCCAACCCACTCTTCTGGCGAGAAGGATTTCACCTGAGATATTAGTTGGTAGGGGCCTATTGACCGTGAGCCATTGGATGCACTTATTTTTTGAGCTCATCCTCCCTTTCTCTTTTTCCCTCACTTAAGGGTGGTACTCCCACAAGTACTACAACAAATGGCTGGGCTTCTGGGGGTAAATTTATTGTTGGCAGCTGATAGGAGCTAGTTCTTGTCATTGTGTCATTTCCCATGGGTATAACAGTTTTGGGCC
Source organism: Triturus cristatus (assembly GCF_964204655.1). Lineage (NCBI taxonomy): Eukaryota > Metazoa > Chordata > Amphibia > Caudata > Salamandridae > Triturus > Triturus cristatus. The sequence goes on along the minus strand of NC_140589.1, from coordinate 1,455,311,512 downwards.
CCTGGCTAACTTCCTTCATCTTTGTCGCAGCTTTATCAGCTATATTTGTCAGAGTTGCTGTGGGTAGGGTGCTATTGCTCTGGGGACCAAGGATTGGCACAGTTTGGGATGAAACAAAAGTTAAACTTTGAGTGTCTGTGCTTGGACCCGTATCACTACTTTGTATTAGGAGTTTATTGCTTCCGACATTTAAGTGACAGGAGGTTTTACATAATTCAGCTTCCGCAGTGGTGGGTCCCATGCTTTTAAGGGGGTTAGCTATCCCTGTTTTACCTCCCCCTTTGGTATTCATTGCAGAAATAAGTTTATCGAGTTTTGACACCAATGGCTTTAATTGTGTTGTTATTATCCTCTCTAAGGACGTTTGTAAATCCGTGACCATACTAGCAACCCAGCAAGGTATCCCTGGCGTAGAATCGGGGAGACTATTAGAAGGGGTCACCAAATCATGGTTTACGTGGTTGTATTTGCTCGACCTACTAGTGTTACATTTTTTCTTATTTCTGGGACAGGATTTTCGTGCATCTAGCTTTTTCCCTACAGCAGCGGAAAGGATTGTGGAAGTGGGTCCGCTGTGAGGCTCTTTGTCATTTTCTACAGGTAGCTGACTACAAGGCAGGTCTATATATGAAGATGTCATGCATAAGCTGGCTCCTAGCGCCTCATTCATAGTAATGGAAGTATCCATTTCCTGTACTGGGATACATAAGGATGGGGTAATAGAGAGCCTTCTCTCTGTGTTCTCAATGGCGGTAGCCACAACCCCAATGGTCTGCTGTAACATTTTATCTATAGCAGTCAAAGTTGGTAGGGGCTGGGGTTCCACGGCCAGTAGCCTGGTATGTGACCGTGTGGCAGGGGATTTAATATTGGTTTTTTTACCCCGTTTCATCATTTCATTAAGTGCTGTGCACTATTAATACAGTGCAAGCTGGTAGCAGGTCTAGCACTAACAGAGAGTAAGCTGAATAATACCACCGAGGGGAATGGATAACCTCAATACTAATCGAGGATGCCAATACAGTATGCTAAATGGAATAATTCACTGCCTTACACACTATAGAGCAAATCATATAGTCCAGCAAGAAACACTCGGGGACAAAAGTACTGACCAAAGGATGTGGCCCTGCCCGGCCTCGATCGGCCCCGGACGGCCACAGACGGTCCCGCCCTTGTCCCGGGCTTCTCCCGGCGCCGCCCGCGTGCGTCCGCGAGGCGGAGGGAGTTGCCTTCCTTTGTACGCCTCCAGGCGCGGGAAACGGGTGGTGGGCGGTGATGCAGAGCTTGCTGGGAGAGGTAGTCCGGCCCTCTTTGCGGCCGCGCAGTGGCAGCGACTCGGCGGCGGGGGCAGCCCAGACGCAGCACTCAGCACTCCCCGGCAAAGCGGCAGGGCAGCTGGGCGACAGCAGGCGCAAGGGAATCCTCCCCAACAGAAGTCCACGACAGGCAAGTGTTTCCCGCTCCCCAAAGGGAGCTGCCTTCCTTTGTACGCCTCCAGGCGCGGGAAACAGGTGGTGGGCGGTGATGCAGAGCTTGCTGGGAGATGTAGTCCGGCCCTCTTCGCGGCCGCGCAGCGGCAGCGGCTCGGCGGCGGGGGCAGCCCAGACGCAGCACTCCCCGGCAAAGCGGCAGGGCAGCTGGGCGACATCAGGCGCAAGGGGATCCTCCCCAACAGAAGTCCACGACAGGCAAGCCTCTGGGTGCTTTGACTAAAATCTAGCTGGCCAAATCGGTATTGGTGGCCACATTTGATAGTGCTGTCTGGGGATGTATAGACCCAAGGGAGCTCCAAGTGGAGGTGAGTGGATTCTGTAGACGTCTTTTGGCGGTGCAAATATCTACTCCCGCCTTCATGGTTCATGAAGAGTTAGGTGTGCCCTGATTGTCAGATATTATTGCTCTGTGCCCCCCATTAGGTGGCTCATCATAGGAATTGCATGCAGCTTTAAGGGTGGAGGGTGATTAAATGGCTGGCATACATGAGGGACACCATTGTTAAGTGCAGCAGACCATCCCTGTTTGAGTCACCACTTGATATTCTGAAGGCGGACATTCTTTGGACATGGAATTGTTTTCTCTCATGGAGAAGAGCAAAAAGAGAGGGTATAGAACTCAAGAAGTCCTCAGTGTGGGGGCACGCACAGATCCTAATTGAACAAGCTCTTGAACACTATCTGCTTAATGTTTCCAATAATCAACTTCAGTTTTTTCTTACCAGATTCCGGTTTAATCAATTTCACCTGTTGCTGGCTTTTCCTAAGCCTGACACCTGGATCTTGCCATTGTGGCCTTGCATATATGATCATTTCTCTGCCCAGGACCTTATGCACCTTATGTTTTTCTGTCATTTTTATGATGTCCCTCATAGAAATGTTTTATTACCCCTGCTGAAATCTTTCAATTTTGTCCAGGTCAAACCCACTCTTATGCAACTGCAGTTACCACCGAATATTTATACAATCTATGTTGATGCATGTTTTCTGACCGCAACGTTGAGTTTGCTGAAGATGCTTGATATGAGTCTAGGGTTGACCTGATCCATCATGAAGTATGCACTTTATTGTTGTTTGACATATTTTATGAATATCTTACACCTGTCTGGCCAGTTGGTTCTGAATGTAATGCTCTTTTTTGTGATTTGTTGCTTCCATGTTATCATTTTGGGGCTCTACAAAATATGTGCTGTGTTGGTCATAGTTACCTGGATGGCTTATATTTGTGGCTAACTTTCTCATCATTTATTTATAGTATAACATGGAATTGGTGATCTATTACCTGATTTATTTACCTGTATTTTTTTTATCGATTTTATCTTAATAGTTCTGGTTTTACTTAATGGTTGATGAACATAATGATGTTATTATTCACTTTCATGGTCTAACATATTCCAAATAAAGTTATTTTGATCGACTGATGGCATTCTTTGGAATCCTTGAATCGTAGCTTGAATGTGATGGAAATGTGCTTGTCTTATTGATCGCTGTCCTCTTTGTTTTTTATAAATCTTTTTATTAAACAAGTGTCGACATGTAAGCAATTACAAGATTTCTCAGTATAATGCAAGGCATGGCAATGTGTGACATTAATCATTCATGTTACACACAGCGGGAGACTCTCAGGGAGGAAGTAGATCATCCATTACAATATTTTGCGGTGGGGTGCAGATATCACCACGGTATGAGTTCCATTGTGTCCAAATGCGGGACCATTTTCTGGGACAGCCCCAGGCATTATATACAGTCTTCTCTCTGAACATACACCAGTCCATGCTCCTTTCCCACTCCCTCAATGTGGGGGGATCACTGCTCCCAGGTCTGAGCAATGCTTCTTTTTGCTAGTGCAAACCCCAGAGTGGCCCACTGCGTTTCTTGGGTATTTAGGTCAGTTGGTTCTCATATGTTTAACAGGCATTTGTGTGCTTCAGGGTGGATAGTGATACCGAGGACTATACTTAAAACTTCATGTACCTCCCTCCAGTGTAATTGAATGTGTGTGCACTCCCATATGATATGCATAAAGGTACCTAAATGTCCACACTTTCTGCAACTGTTTCCCGCCTCCGCTCTACCCATCTGTACTAGTCGGGGGCCAGTCATATATATTCTGTGTAGGATTTTAATTTGTATCAGCCTTAGACGCGTAGGAATAGCTACCACTCGGGGAGAGGACACCACCTCCGCCCAGTCTTCATCATCCAATTCTATCCCGTCCGCCATCCATTTCTGTCACAATCCCGATAGGGGGTCAGCCATATTAAATATCAATTTATTATAGATCAAAGAGATGGTTTTGTCTGGGAGGTGCCCATCTAGAATCCTATCCTCTAATGGAGATGACTCTGGAGGTGAGGAACCCCTTGAGTGCAGTGCATGACTAACCTGTATGTATCGAAAAATCTCTGAGTCAGCCAACTCATATTGACTTTGGAAAGTGGAAAACGTTTTCACCTCCCCCTTGTCCCATAGATCATTAACTTGCGAAATGCCGATCCGGTCCCATTTATCGAACCCTTTCGACATCCATAGGTTGCCTAGTTTTGCTGAATCCCACAGGGGGGTGACCAGTGTCAATTTATGGTCCCATCCTAGGGATCTACTCACGGTGCGCCATATCTTAACCGAGTGACTAGTGGTTAGTCTTTGCTGTCCGGGTTTTAAATAAAGCGATCTGTTATAGTTCCCACCAGGGAGGAGCCATTTATCCATACGATAACCAGGGTTTTCAGGGCTACCATATGTGCCATGATTAATGGCTGCCAGGTGTGCTGTCCAATAGTACTTGTTTCTATCTGGGAGACTGATGCCTCCATCATACCATTTTAACGTAAGTTTAGCCAAGGCTATGCGAGGTGTCCCAATCCATAATAGGTCCCTCTGAAGGTGTTCAATGTCTTTGAAATATTGCTGCGGAACCAGATCAAGTGAGTTTTGAAGGACATAGAGAAAGCGGGGGAGGGACATCATCTTGAAGAGAGCCGCCTTGCCTAATAAAGAAAGAGGAAGAGATTTCCAACCGGCTATGTCTCGCTTTAACCATTATAAAGGCGGCAGGAGATTTTTCTCATATCTAAATACAGGGTTCAGGGAGAGAAAAATCCCCAAATATTTAAATCCCATGTCATTGATTTGAATTGGGCAGTTGCGGGGCAGGTCTGGTGGACCTCCTCTCAGGACATAAAGATGGGACTTAGTCCAGTTGATAATGACTCCAGAATATCTGCCAAATATCGCCAATATATCTAGGACTGCCGTTAAGTATCGTTTGGGATCGGTTAAGTAGAGCAGCACGTCATCCGCATAAAGCGAGATACGGTCCTCCCATCCAGGTGCCCAACGCACACCCCTGATGACCGGATCCCATCTGATCCACACTGCCAGGGGGTTCCAATGCTAACGCAAACAGAAGGAGGGAAAGCGGGCATCCCTGACGTGTACCCCTACTAAACCTAAACGTATCCAATTTTTTATTATTAACCGCTACTTGTGCTAGCGGCGTACCCACCGAATGAATTCTGGGCTGAACCCCAGTTTCCGGAGGACGGCTATAAGATAGGGCCATTCAACAGTGTCAAATGCCATGGTGGCATCTAGGGAGACTAGATCGTGTCTGCTCTACCAATGACTCGGACTGTGGACTCGGCGCAGATTTAATGCCGTGTTACAGTGCGGTATAAAACCGGATTGGTCTGGGTGTACCAGGGCAGAGACAATCCTGATTACTCGATTGGCTAACACTTTGACAAGGATCTTAGGTTCGGCGTTTAGGAGGGAAATCGGACAATAGGAGGCACAGTCAGTTTCAGATTTCCCCTCTTTGTGGATAGTCACAATATTAGCAATTCGTTGGTCTATCGGCAATTCCCCTTCGTCCCTACTCTCTTCAAACATGGCTTTTAGATAAACGGCCAGCTTATCAGGGTTAAGTTTATATAATTCAATGGGAATGCCGTCAGGGCCCAAGGCTTTTCCTGAATTCAGTGACCTTATCGCCTTCGCAATCATCCAGCTTGGTTTCTGCGAGCTTTCTAAAAGTTTTTAGTTCTTGAATTACGGTTTGTAATTGTGAGGTATCTTCCATCAGACTGGTAGTCTTGATTTCCATTTGTTTAAGATTCTCACTGTTTTTATTGAGGTCTGCACGGATTAGGTACACTTCAATTGTTACGGTGTCCATTTTGTGTTCGAGCGAGGTTTTTATGTCCGCTATACCTGCCATGACATCTTTAAGAGTGGGTTCCTTGTCTGGATTTCCTGCATTTCTGTGCTTAGGGGAGGACTCAACAACGTTGTCCCTCGTGAATGCATATTTGTCCAGTTTATTCACTTGTACAGTCTTGAGGCCCCTCGTGGAAGCCATTTTGTCTGCCTTTCGGGGTCTCTACTATATTTAAGGTCGGCGCTGTAAGCAGGTCTAGCGCCGGATTTTGCTGTATGGTATGGGCGATGTGAGCGATTCAGGAGTCAGGTCACCACCCTTGGGCTGTGTTCAAGAGGGCAGTGCACTTTGTGTGCTCTGGGGAATTCCCCAGCTGGCAGCTGTGGGGGACCTTTCAACAGTCAAAGGGACCTAGCATCACTATTCCATTGGGGTACCCCCTGCAGGGCCATCGATCGCTCCCTCACCAAGGTGTTTATGGGTTTAGGCGCAGAGGGCGCCTACAATGCCCGCCTTTCGTGCCTCCACTATTCTGGTCACTCACAAGTATTTTCTCGCCGCAATTCCACTAGTTCTGGCAGTCTCGCGGGGGCGGAGGGGGGGGGACCCTCGAGGAAGAGGTCACCGCCCGGCACCCTGAGTCTTTTCCACTACCTTACCCACCACGGCCCAACAAGCTGCTGGTTCACGGTGCACAGCGGGGGCTTACCGGTGCTCAACGCTGAGATTGCCGAGTCAGGTCCGCGCAGCCTGCCCCACGGCAATTTCGGATTCCGACGCCCGGCTCCCGTTATGCTCAGGGACCGAAGCAGCGATCAGGCCAAAGCACACGAGTCGGGACTAAAGTCCGCGTCCCGCCCTCCACCTCGCGACGCGCTCCATGCCACACCAGTCAATTGAGGCCCCGGCGGTCCGTTACTCCGTGGGTCGCGCGGCGTCACTGATGATATCTCGGGTCCAGGAGCGCCTGCAGACTCCGTCGTTCTTGCTCCACACTCCAGGGGTCTTCCGGTTCTTAAATTCCTCCTCGGGTACCAGGATATGTGTTTCGGATGTGTGTTATCAGGGTTGGGGCTGCCGGAGCCCAACTAAGCAGTGGCCATTGCTGTACGACGCATAGCCACGTCCCCCGCTGTCCTCTTTGTTGATCATCAAATTGTCTGCAAAAATATAAATGACAAACATTCAACCCTTTTATATTATTTTTTTATTTTAAAGATATTAATAAACATTAAAATAATTGAAGCTTTTTTCGATAAATTGATAAATTGTATAAAATAGAACATTTGTATAGTTTAATACCAAAAGCTACTTTTTTTCTTTTGCAAATAGGAAAGGGCCTATTTATGAAAACGTTATTCAGGGTAGCAAGCCACCTTGCTGCACTGCACTGCATGGGAAATGGCAGGAATCCACCGTATTTAAGGCAATATGGCAAATTCCTGCCTTTTCCTCTACGCTGGCACCCTTTTGGCAGCCCAACACCAACGCAGGCCCCCTTGCACCATGAGGCAAGGGTGCCTGCATTGCATGTTGGATTTTTTGGGGCAAAGAGGGACACCTTCCTGCACAAAAACAATCCTGAGAGGCACACTGCAGAATGCAGCACACATAGAAATAGATAGTAACAAGAAGAAATAAAGATATTGCTCCTGGTTATGCCTCTCCTGGAAAGGTGTATGTTTTTTACGCATTCCCAGGTTTTCCAGTGCTGGTAAATCTGAGAATGCATCAAAAGCCCTGGGAGTTGCAGGGGAACACCCATTCAATGCCCATGGAATGCCTTCCCCGGGCAGAGCAAGGCAATATAGTGATTTGCGCTGCTTTGCCTTGCTCTAGATTTATGAAGCAACTAAGGGTCATGCAAAGTAGCCTTGCATGGCTTCATATATTTGACTTAAGATTTCCATTGTTTTTACACCACGTTGCATGGTACAAGGGTGACACAAACCAGCTCGTACATAGGCCCACAGAGTTTAAGTCAGTATACTGTGTAATGGAAGCACGTGCCATTTACATTTTAAATATGAAAGCAGCACCATCACAGCATTTTAAAATTCCAAAATTCAATTTATGTTTTTGTAAATTAAATTAAATCATACATTTCCGTAATAAAAGTTTAAAAAAAAAATCGTGACAATACTTACACACATTGCACATTTTTTTAGTAAGTTACTTTCTCAATTAAAAAATTTACATTTTGTTTGACATCTCATGCATTGTTTATACAGTGCTCCCCTCTTGTACCAAGTGCAACATGCAAACAGAGTAGGGGACCTTGTATTTAGGACATCAGTCTCCCTGGCCTAATTAGAGTAGACGGTATAATGCCCTTTTTAGGTCTTGCCTGGCGCTGCAGCGTGCATGCGCTGTTCGCTCTGCGAGGGCTTCTTGGAATCAATACAGTTTCGGAAGGGGACTTTAATCCACGCCCTTGTTTACAATTGGCTCGCGTCATCGTTTATGTTAAACGCTGGCGCGTGATTGGAAATGGGGCCTTTTTCTAACCGCCTTGTCCAATTTTAGGACGACCCATTTGGACAGGCCGACGCCATCTTTGTTTGGCGTGACATAGGAGGGTGTGCTGCTAGCTCAGTTTACGGGAAACACTGACTCCTCATTGGAAATCTTACCAGCTCCTCCCTCCCCTTCCCCCATCCAAAAACAAACTCCCCAGAGTTGCTCAGTTCACTGTTTATGGGCTTCCTGAGGCGAAGGGCTAAGTTAGCCGCGCTGTAAGCTTCATTGGACCTCATGTTGCTTTACTTGTTTCTTTTTGTTTGAGCGCATCACAAGAGTCCCTGTGTCTGACTTGTGCACTTGTCTCCCTCTGCTGCTCTCGTGTTGCTCCGCCTGACATTTATGTTGTACTCACCCTCGTGACCTTCTCCCCTCGTGCCATGTTGCATGCTTGCCTGCCCACCCTCGCTCCACGTTGCACTCTCTTGTCTGTTTGTTTCCCTTCCCGTGCTCTGTGCGGCTCCTCCCCACACATGGCCCTTGTTGCTTCTTCCCTCCCTTCCATGATTTCGCACTCCATGTCCCCCACCTGCATACTTTTCTCTTCCCTTCTGCTGTTTTTTTGTTTCCCAATCCAATTCGGAATCGGAAACAAAAAGAAAGCAAATCACTCTTCTTCCAGCGCATTCGCTTTTGTGGCCGCATGTTTTTCTAATTATTTTTTTTCACGTTGGTGGCACACGGCAGTCATTTCTTAATCAAAACAGGAACGGGTAAAGCAATTGCTCCCGCTCTCAGCATACCATAAAAGCTGCTTTTGACAACACACCCCAGCCGTTCCTCGTGGGGAGTCCGTGCGGGGAGGGGCGTGTGTGGGTCTGTGTCCACCACCGCCTGCACAGGTGGATATGTATCCGCCACCATGTCACTGCAGGCTTCCTGGGCTAGGCCTCCCGCTAAACACTTTTTTCTGTTTCTGTCAGCCCGGTGTCCAGTTTCCATCCCTCGCTGCGCTATGGGCATGATGCTCTTGTACCCATGATCGGACAGGGGGCTCGTTTAATCCCTTGTAGTGTGGAAGGAATATACAACCGGCCCCCACTAGGTGATTGCAGAGAATGGTGGTGTACCTGTTATATGAAGCAGTGGGGGGGTTACACAAGTTTGTCCATTCTAATGCTAAACTTGCTTTGGTTCTTGAACCCGGCAGCAACGAGGCTCGTTAGCCGCATTCTAATGCGGTGGTGGGGATGGAAAAAGAGACTGCTGTTTATCTCTCTGAAAGGTTCCTCACCTCCCCCTCCATTGAAGTCTGATCTCTCCCTGCCCGCACTTATGTGTGGCTGGTAAACGTGCAGCCAGGCTGCCTTGAGCCGCAGCCCCCCCTCTGTTTCCCCAGGGGGATGGTCTGCCAGGCTGGGAACGTTGGCTGTAAAATGGCAGCCGCTCCTGTGTGGGAAACATCTCGGAGTGCGGATTCTGCTCTTACTGCCCACTGCAGGCCATACAACGTGGGGCAAATGCTTATTTTTAATTTCTGGTAGGCATTCTCTACCTTTACAACTTCTCTGAGCTACTACGGGGCACAAGCTTGTGCCCGCCGCCTGCCTCGCAGTGCGATCGAGGGCCTGGTTTAATCGTACGATCTGTAATCTAGGGCAGTGCAGGATCCCAAAGTTATGTAACATGTACACATTGTATATGTGTTATTGTTCCTTAAGTTTACAAGCACCGGTGGAATGATATTTACTCCTGTGATGGGTATCTGTGACATTTATGCCCCTTGTGTTTGTTAGTGTGGGCATCGCCGCTACTTGCAGGTCAAGGTTCAACACACTCACGACAAGTATGTGACAGTCATGGCTTACACGTACGTGTGTTGATCCATGTGGCAGGCTAGGCGGGAACGGCTGCAGGGTTTCCATGAAATGATGCAAGGGTAGCTGTTTGTTCCACTGATTTCTGACTGTTTGCATGTGGTGTCATGGTGATTCTTAATTTATGTGCACCATGTGCCTTTGTGTTTGTTATCCCCTTGCAGGTGTGTCCTAGAGGTGTATTATTTTGCTTCTCTTACCAATGTTGTCATGTGTGTTCGCAATGAGACCACATTTCATTGGCTCAGATGTGCCGTGATATCACCCCGTTCTACAATGAAAGTCTGGTCTTCCAGAACTTGTTCTTGTTATGGCTAATCCAATTTGACTCAAAAATACGTTCCAATAGGCAGTGAAGCACATTGCTAGTTTGCCGATTTTCGCTTTCTTTTACAGGTCTCTTCATTGGATAAATCAAACAGTAGTCTGCTTCACAATTTGATGAGCAAGCATTTCAATTGGCAGTGTGAGTTGCCTGTATTCTCTCCACATCCACAGCGATAGGTCATGTGAAATGGAAAACAAATGGTGGGAAGGGGTTAAAAAATAAGTAAATACAGCTTATACACAGCACGCATACCACCTTCCCCTGAATCCTTTTCTGAAATGCCTTCATCCGATAATCAAGCCACAGTAAAACATAGTGTGCACATTTCAGAAAGGACCCTTACTGTTTACAAGGACTGCATACTTAAATGGCCCCAAGATCAATTTTTCTTTGCGCTTTTATAGTAAGCGCAAGTTACCCAATCTGACATATTTACTTGATGGCATTGGAGGAGAAAAAAAGGACTGCACTGGTTCCCATAGAATTTGAACCTGTGGCCTGTAGTTGGCATTCATAGATCTGCAGGGCAGTGTAAGTGCCTAGCCCACTCAGGTGTCTTTCTAGACAGCTGCAACAAACAACAAGGTATCTATCTCAAATTCTCTCACTGTCTTGGACCCACCATGTCCATATTTATTTAATAGAGTCACCTGGGAAGGCAATAGGGTTTCCTCCCAAACTATCCTGGATTAATTGTAAACTCCTACCCTTTCCAGCTACCTGTTACTTGCCCCTCCCATCCTTGTGTCCCATCATTATTTACCTGCATAACGGTGACCACCAGGTAGGAAGGGCATATCCTTACCAAGTGCATTATTTTTTGGGCGTTGACATCATGTATTATGTAAGTACTATTTATAGGCGTTTTTGTGCCATGGAAAACAGCTCTCAACAACACACACATCATTAAACTTCATTACATACCATTCCACAACACAAAATACCATTCCACATAATTACACTCCAAACCACACAATCCCACTCCACATAATTCCAGTGCACTCAATACCACATAGTTACTATACACATAATTCCACAGCACACCATGCCACATAATTCCAATACACAAATCCAGTCTACACCACACAATTCCGCGCCACACAATTACAAAGCTAACTAATCTACATAGATTCACAACACACCACATACATACACTCCATAACACATAAGTAAAAAAAAAATGTCATTTACAATGCAAATAGCTCCAACTCCAACAAATGCGAGACCTATTGCATTTCCAATGATTGTTCTGTCTGCCACTGGCAGGGCAAAACTGGTGGTCACAGATGGAAAAATGTAAAAAACACACCCTGGGGGAAAACTCTACGGTGTGGGGGTCAATATTTCTTTCTTCAAACCCATTTCCACTTAGTGACTTTGTTCATGAAAAATAAATCAATTTGTTGAACAGCCCCCTCACAGACTGCGGACATCCACCAAACACCTTCAATGGCACCGCTGGATGGTGGTTCCTTTGAAGGTACAGAGATCCCTCACAGATAGCAGGTTGCACACCAAACTATAAATCATGCTCTGAATTAAAAAAAACTATCCATTCTACAGATTATAAAGAGGTATTTACCATTAATCTAGCACAAAGTACTACTAATGTTTGGACATATGAATATATGCATGCAGGCACTGATGCTATGACAAAATGCAAACCTCTGGCCCAGCAGACTGTATCAGGGAAGGATTGTTTTATAAGACTTCAAATAATAATTAAAAAAAGTAACTGCAGAAAGAAATAATCTTCTATTTTAATACTGGCAATGTCAAACTTATGGATTATACAAAAAAGCTACTTAACACATGTCGAAAAGAAGTATCATACACTTAAAATCACTATTATGTTTGTGAAATTAGAAAATGTATTGTTCAGGCAATTAAAATCATTGCAATATAAATACAATCATATTTTGACATTCACTTTGTCCAGTTATATAAAAGGGCCGAGAGGACAAAATTCACAAACTGGCAACAAGTTCAGTGCAAAAAATGCATAAGTAAACAATCATTGATCAACAAGATCAGACTTCTAAGGCACGCCCCATCACAGTTGTAAAAGCAATCCTTGACCAGCAAAACCTGCCCTCGAAGACAAAACTGCATTTCAGGAGACCTTAACTTAGGGGTCTACTACTTCACATCTATCTAGCTGTATGAGATCTTTATTCGTTTTATTAAAGAAAAAAGAGAACTGTTAAAATAACTAGTATTACATTTTATGAAAGGTTAACCTAAAGTTTTAATTGTGCTTATGTCAGACTCTAATTACGGTACTCAACTTACACAGAAACAGAGATGCTAGTTCCCAAATCCACCCCGACAGCAATCCAGAGCTTAGTGTGACAAGTCTCTAGAGTGGCTATCTAGGGGGAAGGGGGAAATGGATAAAATAACAAAAGAGAGAAGAGACTGTTCTGCGGCTTCCTTCAGGAGTCCGTCCAGCAGACTTCTTTTGCTGAAGAGATAACCTGTAGACAAGAGTTATTGTTATCATAAACTTTTAGTCCTTAACCTCTCTTATCTCTTAACCCCTATTGCCTTATTTCCTTACCATGCCAATTTCAGAACTCAGCTTCTCTTCTATTTCTTTTCTGTGTGTGCTTTTTATTCCTTAACTATATTCTTCGTCTGCAATTAAAAAGTAAATAGCTAGAACCCAAGGTTTATCTGCCTCATATAAATCTTTCTCTCTGTGCTTCTTACTTACTTTCCTATTTTTCTTTTCACTCTCCTATGTTTTATCTTCCTTGGTATCTGCCTTAGTTCACAGTTTCTTTTTCTTTTTGCACACCTGCAATATATTTACATTTATCTGTTAAGAACTTCTGCTTTCTTTTTAACTAGGTGTTTTCTATTTTAATTTGGTATTCTACTTACTGAGTTTGAGGTCTTTTCCTATTGGTAATTATTCATCTGTGTATTTAATGCTTTCTCTTCTTTTCGTGGTGGTATTTTACTCTCTGTACTTAGCTACTGTTCGACGACTTATTTCTGTGGTAAGTATGGTTTTATCTTTTTCTAATTAATTGTAGTTGCTCAAGCGTTCTAACCTGTATTGCAATTCTCTCTTCGTTTTTTCAGGACTTGCCATTACAGCTCGTTACCTCTGTGAAGAATTACAGTAAAGCCACTTTCCTCACAGTAAGTTCTATGACTCTATTGATATCAGTAATTTACTTCAGTTCTCTGATGTGACAAATATACACTCGTTAACTTAGCTTCGTTTTTCTTTTTCTTCCTTCAGATGCTCCTGTTGACGCTGCTTCCTCTCCCTGACGACTCGGTGCGAAATCTTCACAAACTGAGATTTGCTGTTCTCCTCAAACGTCACTTTACTTCATTGAACTCGGATTCCGAACTTGTATCTACTGACTTCCGAAAGCCCTTCAGTTTAAATTCTGAAAAGCCTTCGAACGAAACCTGAAACACTTTTTGTCAGCGCGCTCTGAAATGCGCACCTGACTCTCTAGAATTCTTGGTGAAGTGCGCAGTTCCTAAGCAGCGCGAGTCTCACCTAGGATTCCAGCGCGTTCTCTGCCAAACACTAGAACGCTAACAGCTACTCGGTTCTGGTGGCCTTTTCTGGCGCCATTTCCGAGTCAGCTCCACCCATGTACCTTCCATTGCTCAGGGTGTACAAACTTTGAATCTTCGATGCGCAATTAAACCTATCTGTAATCTTGGGGTCCTGACAGTACCCTCCAACAAGGTAGGTTCTCTCCTCTGGGGTTTAGTTGGTGATCGTAGGTGAAAGGCCTTAACTAATCTTGGAGCATGGACATCTTCCTCTCGTTCCCAAGATCTTTCCTCGGGCCCATAACCCTTCCAGTCCACCAAATAGTATAACTTCCCTTTTTGTATTTTGGAGTCTAGAATTTCCTTGACTTCAAATTCAGTACCAGTCTCTAGCTGAAGAGGCCTTGGAGGCAGGTTTTTTCGTAGATTTTCTTGAGCCTTCTTCAACAGGGATATGTGGAAAACTGGATGTATTTTCAACTTTGTTGGCAATTGAACTCGGTAAGTCACCGGATTTATTTTCTCCTCTACCAGATATGGACCAATAAATCTCGGTTGAAACTTCCAATTACCTTTCAATCTCAAATTCTTAGTACTTAACCAAACCCTGTCTCCTATTTCCAATGAGGGGCCTACTCGTCTCTTTCTGTCTGCATAACTCTTATATTTTTCTTTAGCTAGTTCAAGATTTTCAATTGCCCTCTTATGTACCTGATCTAACTGTGTTACAATCTCCTCCACCGCCGGAACTGAGATCTCGGTTTCCTGAGGGTCGAGTTGGGATGTCTTCCATAATTCATAAAGAAAGGGTAATACCCAGTGGAAACATTCTTTGCATTATTATGGGCGAACTCTGCTGCCCACAAATAGTCCGACCAATTTCCTTCTTGTTTCAAAAGAAACAATCTCAGATACTGTTCAAGTTCCTGGTTCACCCTCTCGGTTTGACCGTCAGTTTCCGGGTGGTAACTGGTGGAAAAACGGACTTCTGTACCCAACCCTGCCATGAAAGATTTCCAAAAGTGGGAAATGAACTGTGGACCCCTATCTGTGATTACTATTTTAGGGATTCCATGTATTTTCACTATTTGAGCACTAAAATGAGTCGCCAACTGCTTTGCTGTTGGCACTCCCTTTAAAGCTGTAAAATGAGCCATTTTAGAAAGGGAATCTACTACTACTAAGATGGTATTGTAGCCCTGACTAAGGGGTAAGTCAGTTATAAGGTCTAATGTAACTGTGTGCCGAGGATAAGGTGGAGTGGGTAAGGGCATAAGTAAACCTTTTGGGGCCTGCCTTTCGGATTTTCCCTGAGCACAAATCTCACAAGTCTTAACATATTGCTCAATACTCTTCGACATTTCAGGCCACCAGTAGTGTCGCTGGATCAGTTCTCTGGTCTTTGCCTCTCCCTTATGTCCTGCCAACTTTGCATCATGGCATTCCTTGATAATCTGTTGCTGCAACTCTTTAGTGGGAATATACAGAGCTCCTTGGAAGTAGGGCAACTGATTACGAACCTCTCTTCCTTCCTTCTTTGCCCACTCTTTCAAGGTCTTTTCATCCATTGCGTCAGAGATACCCTGTTCAAGATCAACTAAAGTGATTGCTCCAATAATCTTCTCACTTGGGATAATGGATTGATTTCCTAGAGGTGTCTTTTGATTTTCTGTGTCTATCCTAGACAAGGCATCTGCTTTTCCGTTCTGGGCCCCTGGTCGATAAGTAATGACGAAATCGTAATCAGCAAAGTACAGCGACCATCGCAATTGTCTTGGTGTTAAGGTTCTGGCTGTTTTTAGAAATTTTAAATTTCTATGGTCTGTATATACTGTGACTTGATGCTGTGCCCCCATTAAATGATGTCTCCAATCTTTGAATGCGTCTTTTATGGCCAATAGCTCCTTCTCTGTGATGGTATAGTTTATTTCTGCCGGAGTTAATTTTCTTGACCTATAGGCGACTGGATGCAGCTGCCCCGTTTGCTTGCTTCGTTGGGACAAAATTCCTCCCACCGCCTGATCAGAGGCATCGGTCTCCACATAAAATGGTTCAGTCGGATCTGCATGTTGTAGGATTGGGGCTGACCTAAAAATTCCCTTTAGGGATCGTAAGGCTTCTTCAGCTTCAGTTGTCCATTCAAATTTGACCCCTTTTTTCAATAGACGGGTGAGTGGTAAAATCTTATGCGAAAATTCTCCAATGAATCTCCGGTAAAAATTGGCAAAACCAATAAAGCTTTGTACTTCTTTGACGCTCTCGGGGGACTTCCAATTTATCACCGCTTCGATCTTCTTGCGGTCCATAAGAATGCCCGTTGGTGAAATTACAAAGCCCAAAAATTCAACCTGAGAGACACTGAAAGCACACTTCTCTAGCTTTACAAACAGTCTGTTTTCTCTCAACTTCTGTAAGACCCTTCTAACCTGATCCTGATGTTCTTCCTTGTTCTCAGAGTAGATAAGGATGTCATCGATGTACACCAGTGCACACTGGTCGATGAATTCCTTCAATACATCGTTAATGAAGTGTTGAAAGGCTGCGGGAGCGTTACATAGCCCATAGGGCATAACGTGATATTCAAATAGGTCGAACCTCGTTCTGAAAGCTGTCTTCCACTCATCGCCCTCCTTCATTCTCACCAGATGATACGCTCCCCTCAGATCCAACTTCGTGTAAATTGTTGCTCCTTTCACTTGATCTAGCAAAACAGATATTAGCGGCAATGGGTAACGGTTCTTTTTTGTAATCTTATTGATGGCTCTGTAGTCGATGCAAGTCCTCAAATCACCTTCTTTCTTTGGCACAAAAAATAGGGGCGAGGAGACTGGGGACTGCGAGGGATGAATGAAGCCGTTTGCTTGATACTTATCCAAATACTCTTTTAGGTGATGGTGTTCTTTTTCCGTAAGGGCATACACACGGCTGCAAGGTAGATTTGAACCGGGTTCTATCTCAATTTTACAATCATAAGGTCTGTGGGGTGGTAATTGTTCTGCCTCCACTTCATTGAATACGTCTTCAAAATCTCGATATTCCTCTGGTATGTCTTGTACATGGATTACACAAATTGATCCTCCCGTGAGACACAATGAATGTGCAGGATTCACCTCTTGCTCCTGCAGCTGGCCTCTGAAACAATTTCCCAAACAATAATCTGATTCCATCTTAATGTACTCCAGCTGATTGTTGGATTATGTTCAGTAAGCCAGGGAAGCCCAAGGATCAACTGGAATTGGGGGGCATCGATCAAGTTAAACTGGATCTTCTCCTCATGTCCGTCATTCGAGATCAGATGAATTAATTCTGTGTGACTGATTATTGGACCTGAGGACAGATTGGTTCCATCCACAGCCCTAACGGGCTCAGCTTTTAACTTTTTGATGGCTTTGATTCCCACCTTGCTCGCAAACTTTAGATCACAAAAGTTTCCGGTGGCTCCTGAGTCGATCATCACTGAGACTTCCCTCAGCGTCACGTGTCGAAACCTGATTTCCATTGATAAAGTTAGATGTGGCGCTGTAGACTGTAGAGTATTGGCCACCCTATGTTCTTTTGGAGTCTGATCGAAAATCGCATCCACCTGTTCAACTCCTCCAACAGATGGTGCCTTTAGTTTTCCTTCGGCTTGAAACTTCCCTTGGGTTTCTTTGGACACGCACGTACAAAATGACCTCCCGATCCACAGTACATGCATAGGTTGTTGGTTCTTCTCTTTTCCTTCTCTTCTTTGGAAAGAGGACCCCGTATTGTACCAATCTGCATTGGTTCGATGCCCTGCTGACCTTCATTGCTTCGTCCTCCTTCCGACCTTACTCGATCAAATCGTGGAATCACTGACTTGAAATCTTTCCTTTTTTCACCTTTTCTTTCCCCATGACGGAAATCGATTTCCAGCACAAAATCCACCAACGCTGAGATTTCTGTGGGTCTATTAGGTATTCCGGCCAATGCATCCTTTAGCTCATCTCTTAAACCTCGATAAAACACCGCTGCTCTCTTACTCTCAGGCCAGTTGGTTTCCACCACTAGTTTATTGAATTGAGCCAAATAAGAGACCACATCGCGGTTCCCCTGTTTCAGGTCGAGTAGCTCGTTGTCTACGGCTTGGGATATCCGCCTTCTGTCAAATATTCGAAGGAACTCTTCTTTGAAGTTCTCATAATTCCGCAATATGGGATCGTCCTTTGAAATCAGAGGCAAAGACCGGGATGCTGCATCCCCACTTAAGTATGAAAACACAAAGGCCACTCGAGACTGAGCATCTGGAAAAATGGAAGGGCGGCACATGAAATGTAATGAGCACTGCGTAATGAATATTTGAGCCTTCTGCGGATCCCCACTAAAACGCTCGGGTGCCGCTAATGGAATGACAGGTGAGAGGGAGTGAATCACCTGAGTTGTCATCCTATTAGTCCCTTCTGTCAATGAAGCTTGAGCGTCCGACCCTGAACCAAAAGGTTGTCTAAGCCTTAGCGCCAATTCTGCGGTTTCTTTTCTAGAATTTACTACTTCTAATCTGAGGCTCTGGTTTTCCTCTCGGACTGCACTCAACTCTTTTTGTATGGTATCTAATATTGTTCCTAAACCTTGTACGTCTATTCCCTCAGCCATCTCTGTTCGGGTGTAAAATGAAACGTGGGCACTTCACTCTGTCAGACTCTAATTACGGTACTCAACTTACACAGGAACAGAGATGCTAGTTCCCAAATCCACCCCGACAGCAATCCAGATCTTAGTGTGACAAGTCTCTAGACGGGCTATCTAGGGGGAAGGGGGAAAATGGATAAAATAACAAAAGAGAGAAGAGACTGTTCTGCGGCTTCCTTCAGGAGTCCGTCCAGCAGACTTCTTTTGCTGAAGAGATAACCTGTAGACAAGAGTTATTGTTATCATAAACTTTTAGTCCTTAACCTCTCTTATCTCTTAACCCCTATTGCCTTATTTCCTTACCATGCCAATTTCAGAACTCAGCTTCTCTTCTATTTCTTTTCTTTGTGTGCTTTTTATTCCTTAACTATATTCTTCGTCTGCAATTAAAAAGTAAATAGCTAGAACCCAAGGTTTATCTGCCTCATATAAATCTTTCTCTCTGTGCTTCTTACTTACTTTCCTATTTTTCTTTTCACTCTCCTATGTTTTATCTTTCTTGGTATCTGCCTTAGTTCACAGTTTCTTTTTCTTTTTGCACACCTGCAATATATTTACATTTATCTGTTAAGAACTTCTGCTTTCTTTTTAACTAGGTGTTTTCTATTTTAATTTGGTATTCTACTTACTGAGTTTGAGGTCTTTTCCTATTGGTAATTATTCATCTGTGTATTTAATGCTTTCTCTTCTTTTCGTGGTGGTATTTTACTCTCTGTACTTAGCTACTGTTCAACGACTTATTTCTGTGGTAAGTATGGTTTTATCTTTTTCTAATTAATTGTAGTTGCTCAAGCGTTCTAACCTGTATTGCAATTCTCTCTTCGTTTTTTCAGGACTTGCCATTACAACTCGTTACCTCTGTGAAGAATTACAGTAAAGCCACTTTCCTCACAGTAAGTTCTATGACTCTATTGATATCAGTAATTTACTTCAGTTCTCTGACGTGACAAATATACACTCGTTAACCTAGCTTCGTTTTTCTTTTTCTTCCTTCAGATGCTCCTGTTGACGCTGCTTCCTTTCCCTGACGACTCGGTGCGAAATCTTCACAAACTGAGATTTGCTGTTCTCCTCAAACGTCACTTTACTTCATTGAACTCGGATTCCGAACATGTATCTACTGACTTCCGAAAGCCCTTCAGTTTAAATTCTGAAAAGCCTTCGAACGAAACCTGAAACACTTTTTGTCAGCGCGCTCTGAAATGCGCACCTGACTCTCTAGAATTCTTGGTGAAGTGCGCAGTTCCTAAGCAGCGCGAGCCTCACCTAGGATTCCAGCGCGTTCTCTGCCAAACACTAGAACGCTAACAGCTACTCGGTTCTGGTGGCCTTTTCTGGTGCTATTTCTGAGTCAGCTCCACCCATGTACCTTCCATTGCTCGGGGTGTACAAACTTTGAATCTTCAATGCGCAATTAAACCTATCGGTAATCTTGGGGTCCTGACAGTTACACTGCATCTGTGTAGATAGCAATAACAATTCTGATGGTAGCAAATTCCTGGTTGTGGACTTTTAACACCCATGTAGCATAATTCAAACTCTCACTAAATTACAATTTAGTTGTGTGAATTAAAGCACTGTATTACAGCTTGCCTACATGTTATTATTTACAGAGAATTGAATTATCTTCTAAGCAATTGACATCCCACAGGACTCAAAATAGACCCAAGGAGATGATGGACGGAGCACGGAAACTTTTCAGACACTCACCTCCAGTGGGTTGACTCCATCACCGTTCTTAAGCACACTTCACCACCCCAGTTAAGACCCAACCATATGCAAATCAGTCTTGACCCTGTCCCTCATGGGAACAGTCCAGCCCAAACTGCCAAATCAGCTATTCCCTAGGCCGGAAACAAGCATCCTGGAACTGGTTTCAGGGTAACACCCCTCATCAGCCAGGCTAGCTTGAATCCAGTGGCAAGTGAGCAAAGGACCCACGTCTGGGCAGACCCTGCCAACTTAGGGGCTAACAAAGCAAACTCAAGGAGATGATGAACGGAGCTCTGAAACTTTTCAGACACTCACCCCCAGTCACAGATCTGGATTGAATCCATCATCGTTCTTTAGTTCACTTCGCCAGCCCAGTTCTAAGCTCAAAGTAGGCCATATACACAAAATATGAACTAAGGATTCCTCTCTGTATCTGCAGAGTCTACAACTCATGTCTAACCAGGCTTGTTTCCTCTGCAAGGTTAAGTACTTAGTTGGGAATCTTCCTAGTCGATAATAGAAATTTTAATTTGGTGTGCCGTGAAATGCAAATGGTTGGGGACAATTTACTGCATATAATATTAAGAATTGGCTTGAATGAAGGTCCCTGACACTTGTGCAATGGTTTGAATGCACATAACAGTGATCTTGGTTTGGGCTTAAACAGTTCTAAGTGTGGCTTTTAAATTTCAACTGTTATCAAAAGTGTCCCCTTTTAAGAAATTGGGTTGTTTGTTGACTGGGGTATAAACACTGGTCAAGCAGTGACCACAATCCTAGTCAGGGTAAGAGGCAAGCAAACCCAAAATCAACCTGTGCTCATCCTCTGGCAGCTTGCCACAAAGCTGACAGACTTAATCTAGAGGACATGTGTAAAGCATTTGTGCAACACTTCAAACATTAAACAATAAAAACACCATGCAAAATGATCCCACACCAGGTTAGAAAAATTAAGTAGACTTTATTAAATAAAGCAAGACCAAAATGCCCATAGTCTGATCAAGGAAACTGGAGATATTACATTTCAAATAGGGAAAAGAGCACAAAACGCCAACAAGGGATATCTTATTGTGCCAGACAGGGACAAACTCACAATTTCAGACTTGCCGCGATGGATAGTTGGCTGGCTACAGGAACCAGGTTAGGCCAACTGAACAAAGTACCTTAAATCCTGGTTGTGGAGCATTACGTGGATCCGAGGCGAAGAAGCATCACATAGTTGAAGCAATGTGTCAATTCCGAGATGCGGCGATGCTGCGGTGAGAGGTCCTGCTGTTTTATCACCTACGGTCCCGTCGACAGGGCTTGCGATGCGAAGTCTGGGCATAGAGGAGGTGCACAGCTGAGGTGATGCATTGGTTCTGATGAGCTGCGAGGATGCGCCTTTGGGGCCAGCATTGTCATAAGGTTTCTGTCAATGAGAGATGCAAGGACCTGGGTTGGAGATGCACTGTGCCATCAGCGATGCGTTGGCTCTTAAGATGCAAAATTGATTCAGACCTTCTGTACCAAGCAGGCATGGCCCTCACAGGTAAAAGCTGTGGGGAGGAGATGGGGTGGGGTGGTGGGAAGTCAACAGACGATGGGATAGGAAAAATGAAATAACAAATAAATAAAACCACTGACCTTGTGCTCGATGATGCAGCGACTGCAAGGTAAGTGGTTTTATATATTTCTTTTATTTAATTTTACCTATCCCATTGTCCGTCGACTCCCCACTCTCATCTTGCCCTGCCCCCCACCCCACCGTTCTCACTTTTGCCGGCCACGCCTGGTTCCTAGCCCAATCAACGCGACAGCAGCGATGCATCAGTTCTGCTCAAGGATGCGCCATTCAGCCGAGGAGATGTGTTGGTTCGAATGGAGGATGCACCGCCCAGCAGAGGAGATGTGTCAGTTCTACTGGTACCTTAGAACCACTACCAATGGTCCAGGATTTGGTTTTCACCACTTGGCAGGGTGGATCCACAGATAGCAGAGTCCAGGTACAGATTCAAGGTTTTTGGAAGCAGTTTAGGTCCCTAAGGCTTCAGATCAGGAGGCCAGTCAACTAGCCCTTGGAGTCACCGTGGGTTCTGGGTTCAAGTGATGCAGGTGCAGTCCTTCTAACCAAGGCAAGGAGGGTAGCAGGTCAGCACAGTAGGACAGCAGTCCAGCAGACTGGCAGTCCTTCAGCAGCAAATCAATCCTTCTTCCTGGCAGAGTAGCCACAGGTCCAGAAATGTACTGAAGTGGTGGTGACTGAGGTCCATATCCTCATATTATACCGAGTTGTGGCTTTGAAGTGAGGGAGACTTCAAAGACAAGCCTTTGAAGTGCACAGATGTCCTGACTTGTCAGCCCTGGCTACAGACTAACTTCAGAGAGTTAGCCAGTCATTTGTGTGGGGACAGGATAAACCTATCTAGGTGTAGGTGAGCCTGAATCCACTGCCTCCCTCCCATCCTGTCAGGATAGCCCACTCAGTCACACCTAGGCTCCCATTGTGTGTGGCTGTCTAGGGGGAATACACAAAGTCTATCTGTCAGCTACACCCGTCATCTGACCAGAGACAGACCTCAGGCACCAAATTGCTAAGGCAAGGAAAAGGCCAAATTTCTAAAAGTGGTATTTTCAGAATTGCAATTTATAATCCAGCTTCACCATAAATTAGGATTTTAAATAAGGATTCCAGAGACGCCAAATATGAACCAGTTATATATTCCCATTTAAAAATTACGCTTATAAAACGTAGTAAGGTAATCCCATGGTATCCTATGGGAGATATAGGTTTTGCAGTAGTGAATACCGAATTTAAAAGAGTTTTTCGCTACCAGTGCATGCAAACTTAAAAGTACGGCTTGCTTTTTTAATACATGGTTGTCCAGGGCCTACCCTAGAGGTGACATACGTATTAAAAAAAAAGTTTGGGCCTCGAAAAAGGTTTAACTCACCAGGACGACACAGCAGTTTAAGGGGAGAGGAGTTGGCCTAATGGCTAGGGCGCTCGACCTTGGACCTGGGGAACTGGGTTCGAGTCTTGGTAATGACGCTAAACATCCTGTGATTCTGGGCAAATCACTTAACCTCCCTGTGCCTAACAAAAAATGAATGTGTGTCCTCATGTAACGTAACTGGTGCTATGTAAAGCGCTCTGATACCTGATTGGATTCGGGTCAAGTTCGCGCTATATAAAACTCTGCAAAAAAAAAAAAACTGCACCCACAGGTTCTGCAATGGCAGGCCTGAGATATGTTTAAAGGGCTGTTTGAGTGGGTGGCACAATCAGTGCTGCAGGCCCATTAGTAGCATTTAGTTTAGAGGCCCTGGGCACAAGTAGGTCACTCTATTAGGGACTGATATGTAAATTAATTATGGGTATGCCAATCAAACTATGTTTAGAGGAGTGAGCACAAGCACTTTAACACTTGCCGGCAGTGGTAAAGGGCACAAAGTCCTAAGGCCAACATTATCAATAAGGTTTGGGAGTAGACCACCCTAAGGCTGTCAGGTCTAACACCCCCACATATGTATGAGTATCACACATGATCAGTTCCTGATCTAGAAACCATTTGAGGGTTTTTCTTTTATTTTGAATGACCCCCCCCAAAAGACCAGCAAATTTCATTTTTGTTGTTTTTATTTCCAAGCTGTGTGTTTTGTGTTATAAGCAAGGGCTGTTATAATTCTTTTTATCCCAATTGCAGTCTCACTTAATAGGACTATATCATCCACATTTTGCAGGCTTGTTAGTGGCTTGAGGACAAACCTGGAGGATGTAAATTCACCTTTCCAGTGTTTCGTTACGGTCCGCCATATAAGGTTAAATAACAAGGGTGCTAATATGCTAACTTAATTTAGGCCAGTCATTATCGGAATTCTTCTTGAAAGTATGGTGCTGTCACCCAGATGTTTACTGACTAAAAAAGGGATTGTATTGGGGGTAGGAGTAGTTCTTCAGTTGTAGCCATACCATTTCCTTGAAACTTTATCAAGAGCGTGTTTCAATCCATGAAACCTGGGTATAATGGAAGAGTTCACTAAGTTGGGAGTGGAGGGTACACAGGCGCTCATATAGTATTCACAACATTTATAGCATGGACAACCATTTCAAATGTCTTATGGTGCATCCCAAGAGGGAAAAACACCCTTATTCCCCAAAACTCAATCAGAGATTGAACAAACTATTCACAATCTTTGAAGCACTCATATCTTATACAGTATCCGGGTGCGGTTGCTGCGTTTTCCGGTGCCCTGTACTTCAGGGACCTAATTGGTTACTAGGAAGAACTCCTCTGAGTCAGTGTTAAATCTTCATACTCCGAGATATAACTACAAGAATATCTTTGCGGGTCGATATTGGTATTTGATTCATGGATATTGAGAACTATGTTACACTTTGGAATTACAAATACATTTTGGAGTAATTACCTTAATACCGAGATATCCTTTGGAAGAAACCGTAAGCCCTAAGGAAGTCGTAGGGTTAAACCCTATAATGACGAAACGTGTTGGCATAAGGGAGTGGAAGATCTTGTCACATTCAAGAAGAAACAAAAGCCCAATTGATTATTCTCTTGTTTTTTCACATTGCTGTATTGAATACTGTATAAGATACGAGTGCTTCAAAGATTGTGAATACTGGGTATAATGGCAGTTGTAGCGTATATGCATCCCCATGTAGAATGGACAGAGCAACAAAATGTATAGATATGCCTCTTTCAACTCAGAAGCCTGTTTGATTATAGGTGACAAGAACAAGTTGGTCTGCCCAAGTGTCCAGGTCCTTTAATAAAGGCTTGCGAAACATTTGCCTACACATTGATTAGACCTATCTATATATAAATTGCTGGTTCCCCTGCAATGCATTCTTTAAATATTGGAAAAAGATTTCTCTGTCTCCATGAATCAGGAATAGAATTTGTAGCGAAGTAATTGTTAAATAAGCAGACCAGAAGACAATTGCTTTGTTGCATTGTGCCAAAGGGAGAGAGTAAAACGGTGTAATATCTGTCTGTTGCAAAACATTCGTACATGTCAATGTGAATCGGTATTTGAAAGGGACAGCCTTAACATTGCCCTTCTAATTACTGAATCACAAACACTAATTGCTATTCATTAGGGTGTTTCCAAATCACAATTTGTGTTTTGGATATTTGTAAAAGCATTTTTGTGGTTGGAAATGGGAAAAATGCTTTGTACATGTGGCCCTTTGTCCTGAAGTTTGGAAGTATCTGTGCCCTCAATGCCAGTAACCATCTCAGTGGTGGAGCCACTGCATTTATTTTATCTTCTACTGCTCCCCATATAGCTACCTTCTTGAATAAGGGTAACTTAGAGATGAAAAACAGTTACTTCAGAAATTAAAATATAACACTCTTCCTGAGTGAAGTTCACTTTTCATTGTCTGCTCCCCTTCTGGGCAACCAAAGCTTCCTGCTGTGTCCCCTCCAGTCTGGTAACACCATCCTGGCTTGCCATTAGTGATGTTGTAGAAAAAGCAGAAAGCATGTCTGATATGTCTGCCACTTTTAAAAGTGAAAAGTAATGCAAAGAAGGCTTTAACATGCAGCACAAATATAGGATTTGCAGCATTCAGTGATGAGTTGCATTACACAGCATTGTGCTATTATGTAGAGTTTTTATTTTTAATGTTAATGCTTTGTTAAGTTTTTCAAATACAATCATTACTTCTCTACTGTCACAAGGGCAGATAAAAAAGACATTACAATCACTCCTTACAGTTCAAGTGGGATGTACTACAAAAACAACATGAAATATTAAGTCCTCCAAAATATCAGTCATAGTCAACAGGACAATCACCCCCCTGTACCATGGCCACAACGGTCCCCCTTTCCTGAGAAACAAGGGGATATGGCAAGCATTAATATAATGAGACAGGCAAAAGAAAACAATCAACCAACCAACTGCCATTGTGTGTACCTAGACAATAATGCAGAAAGCACCCGTGGACCTCCTCATATTTAGACAGATTATCATTAGGTTTGGAAATCAGTCATTCAAATCTAGCAGTATTTTGTATGTCCTCAAACCACTGTCTGTATGTCGTTACCTTGGCACAGGGCTAAAACCATAAAATTCCCACCTTTTCTGTTACCAAGGCTGTTGACAACCAATCCCTCACATGAGATGTAAGCTTGGAAAGGGTAAGTAAGTATCCAATCCTGGCATTGATATCCAGTGTCATTTCCAGGTCTTCTTCTGAGGTGTCCCAGATCTGCATCCAGTAACCCAACATCCCTGAACATTCCCATAGATGATGTACTGTGTCTCACCTCTTCTCCCTACCACATCTCCAGCATTTGGAGTGCACATTCAGGTTGGCCTTTTGAAGTCCCATTGGAGTTTAGTGCCAGTGATGAAGAATCTTGAAGTAACTGCACTTCACCGGTGCCTCCCTCAGGCCCCGGTCGTGTTCCTCCAACTGCAACCCTCAGTCCTCATTGCCAAAGGTTGTTGGAAGACTGTTTTCCCACCATCACTGTAACTTATGAGACGTGGTGTGAGAGAGGAGTGAGTATAATCCTGAATGGGTGCCCCTGAATTCTTTCCATTGAAATCGTTCCATGTATAGCTATACTTCCTAATGGCAGATGGTGCCAGGGCATACAATTCTTTGCAATGCCCCTATCATTTGTGCGTGCCTCCAATGTTGTGTGGGCAGGAGGTTGTAGTCCAGTTGCAGATCTAAAAATGGGTTTAAACTACCTAGCCGCTATTGTCATTTACACTACTTGCACTGGCAGAAGGCACAAATGGTTTGTACATAAAAATGCAAACTTTCTAAGAGTGGCATTTTCATAACATTGACTTCAAATCTAATTTTACCATTAAAGAGGATTTCAAGTGACAATTAATTTTAGTGTAAAGAGCATATCCTTATCTGCTCCCAATCCAAATTAATCACGTGTTAAATGTAATAGGGTAACCTATGTTTGCGGTTGGGAGAGATAGACGTTACAGTAGTGAAAAATTACTTTAGGAGTTATTCAATACCGGGACATGCAGAACTTAAACCAACATGTACCATTGTTAAATACCATGCACCCTGCCCTAGGCTTACGTAAGGCATGCCATTTTAGCTTTAAAAAGGAAGGTTTAGTCCTGGCTAAAGGTCCTCCCACAGACTTGTATTCTAAAGGTTTATTTTACCAGGTTGAATTCACAGTTTAAATCAGCACTACAGGCTGCAATGGGAGACCTGATAAATTTTTCAAAGTGCTGCTTAAGATGGTGGCACAATGAGTGCTGCAAGCCCACTCAACGTGGATAGCCGCATAGAAGGTGGCTGGGTATCTGCAAATGTCTATGATGGTGTTAGCATGCCGAGAGGGCATGCACAGATTTTTGCAGCATGTGGGGTTTGCAGTAATATGATACATAGTGCGCCGAAGAGGATACGTTGTTCGTATGAAAAGAAAGCTTGTTGTCAACTTGAAGTAATACGTGTCGCACACCCACGGAGATTGTCCTGGTAATGCGGACAGGACTTTGATGTTCAGTGCTGCCCTCCCTGTGCGATGTTTGTTCCTTCTACCTTTGCCTTGATGAGGCCCAGATGAAAGAGCTGAAACGCTTCAACCGCATGAACAAAGAGGAGTCCATTGAATGAAAGATTGTGCATTAAAAAAAATGTGTGGATGGATTCAGAGGTGGAAGTTTTTACCTTGTGTGTGTACAGGATTAACTCACAGTGGATTGCTGTTAGTTATAGAGCAAATTTGAAACTCCTAGTTTGGGGTAGGAAGGAATATGGGATTATGTGTAGTAGTATGTGTAATTGACTGTATGTAATTTGTTTTGTGATTGTGCCATTCATTCATTGTATTTATTTATGTTTGTATTGATATATGTCATGTATTCTTTTGTGTCCATACACATTTGAGAACAATTAAAATCATTTACTAATTGTTACTTCTTTGGAATCAGAGTCTGGTGGGTTCCTTAACACAAATAAATATAAATAGATAGGGACTATGTACCATAGAATAGGATTGTAATTATTCCTTCACATCACTGTCTTTGTATAGTTTGATGCTTCCTTGGCCAGATGGTTGAGGAGGGTTAGGGCAAACCCCATTGTTATATTACTGCAAGCCCACTAGTAGCATTTAATAAACAGGCCTTAGGTACGTGTAGGACCATATACTAGGACTTACAAATAAATTAAATGTGCCATTCAGGGGTAGACAAAAGTGGATTTTCCTTTTGTGTATTTAATATTGAACAAATGGGCCCTTTGTTTAAAATTAAATTGGCAAATGCTGGAAGAAGGAAAAACAAGTAACAAACATATATATTTTTGTTAGGTCCTTACAAACATATTATAGCACACAAAAATTGGTGTATATTCTTTTATTTTAAAAAAACTCTTTTACTGTAATTCTTGTACTTTTAAAAACACATGTCTATAAAAACAAAAGTGGAAAAGAGGAACTAATCTAGTCGCCCGTCCTCTAAAATATTGTCAATTCCTGAAAAATAATCATTACATAATATACAAATTTACAAACCAAAAATGATGTACTTCTGTTAAATACTGTATAAACATTTCATCTAACTACAACCTTTCTTTGACCTTTGTTTTTTTCAGTGAAAGAAAAGTTATACATATCATCAAATAACTTTATTTCGGTTCATTTGAACCATAAAAGGGCACAGTGCAAATTTTAAAAACAAATACGCCATGATAAAAGTTGGATTCTAAAACAATACAATTTGAATAAGTTAGATAATGTCTGGATGTCTCATTTGACACCATAGGTGCCATTCCTGGCAAGCCTAAGCCAAACAACAAAACCTCTAGAAAAGACATTAAGTAGGATCAAAAGGGTCCACTATGTCATCTGGGGAATCTAGGGATTGTAAGTTGGAACATCTTATAGCCCTAGCTAACATAGAAAGCTCACACTGCACAGTGCAGTTACAGTGTGGGTCTTTCAGGAAATGAGTCCATAAAGCATACAAATATTGTGAAAGCACAGTAAAATAGACAAAGGTCACCATTTATATATTTTAAGAAGCAGCCAAGCCTAATTTTCATGCATCAGCCATTTAAGGCAACTGCCCATTCAAAATGTATTTCCAATGCTGCCTAGTGAGGTATCTTGCGTATGGCTCAGAAGAAATACACATACAATATATGGCACAGTAGCTAATAGAAGAGGCTTAAAAGTAGCCTCTAGGTCATTTGAAGAAAATAAGTTTAAACATACGTGGAAAATGTTTTTATTTATATTAAATATAAAATGCATGATTTTGCAATTGAAATATAGATCATGTAAGGACATAAACTAACTTGCTTAGATGCACCTAAGACGATCCTTCGGGCTATTGACTGGTTCTTGTTTATGGCCCAGAAAATTTGCTAAAATCTCTCCAGATATCTTTTCCGTAGAAACCATGCAGTGTGTAGGCATTTAGCAACCATGATTACCACTACCTACCTTGTGCCTGACTACAACATGTCTGAGTTGCTTCACATTGTCTAATCCCCAGTAGTCTACACAGAGGTAGTAACTACTTTTTCCAAAGCAACTCATACATCTTACAAAAGAAGAGAAAATTATGTATATTCTCCAGTGCAAGCCTACAAGATGGGCAGATGGCAGGCAGGTTCTGGTTACAGCCCCAAGTAGCAGTATAGTTATGGGGGGGTAGGGAGCCATATCAGATCTTTAAATACAGGTGCTTTGGCAGGGAGCTCAATATCCCATCAAAGGAGTTCTCATAGGCTGGGCCTGTTTTGTGGTCAAGGAAGCTATATGGCAGATGACCCGTCTTGCATCCCTTAAACTTCTCACCCCAAAAGTAATCCCTAAATCTAGCATCTATTAGTTGTTTCAAGACACCAATTGCTTCATTTGGGTTATCCCAAAGTGTGTGGAGATTCAGGGTATAGAATAGATTCTTAATTTAACCCAGCCAAGCGATCCTAAGGTGGTTGCTGGTGCATAAAAGCTTTCTAAGTAGATTTCTATAAGGTTCCAGCTCCACAGTAGACCAGAGACGATGCCACAACAATAATGGTCTTGGTTGGATGGTGTAGGAAATCGGAGCACGACCCTGATCTAACAAGAGTGGGAGCCAAGGTGTGCTTTGGGGTAGGTTTACTAAATTTCTGAGGAACTTGTTTTCCACCACCATGAGCTCCTTGGCTCCTGTTTGACCCCTGAATTCAGGGCCATATAACACTGCATTTTCCATTCTCACTCAAATTTCAATTGCGGGGGAAAGATTCCCAAACTTAGTTTTCTTTGCCATCTTTTTAACAGCCCCAACTTCCTGCTGTAGGTTTAGTACACTTTTAGATATCTGAGCCCCCCAGCTAATTTGGATGACACATTTATTCCCAGATAGACAAAGTTTTGAGAGATGATTTGTTTCTCGGAAGTCTAAGCCAACAGTTTCTCTAGATCATGGTGGTTAACCAGCTTCTGTAGCCCGTCGAGGAGACTGATGGATTGTCCCAACATCCCTTCTTGTATATTGGGATGCTCTCAGCATCGTACCAGGAATTTGGGATAGGCCACCCAATAAAATAGCTCTTCTTATAATATTGAGGTAAGGTACCCAAGACTAAGGCTTAGCAGCATAAGGGTCTGCAATTATGCGGTCAGGGCTAGGTGCTTTATTCAGTCACAAAGATCTGGGTTTAATCCATTGTTCTTTTGCTCACCACGTCACCCCAGTTTGTATCCAGCCATATGCAAATCTGTCTCTTGACCCAATTTCTTATGGGAACAGTCCAACCCGAACTGCAAAGCCAGGTCATCCCTGGACCGGAAACAAGCATCCTGGGACCGGTTTTGGGCCATCATCCCTCATCAGACAGGCTAGCTTGAATCCAGTGGTGCAGTGAGCATGTCTGGGCATACCCTTCCCAATTAGGACGACAAATGCAAAAGGTACAAATGATGGACAGATGCTCTGCATGCCACTGGAGTCAAGTTAGCGTGGCTGATGAGGGGTGAAACCCTGAAACCTGTTCTAGAATGCTTGTTACTTGTTTCCAGTCCAGGGAGGACCTTGCTTGGCAGTTAAGGCTGGACTGTTGCCATAGGGAGCAGGGTCAAGACTGATTTGCATATGGCTGGGTTCAAACTGGAATAGCATGGGGAGCAACAAAACAATGGATTTAGGCCCAGATCTCTATACTGGGGTGAATGCATGACATTGTTCTGCATTCTGTAGATCAATTTGAGATGTCACCAGTGATGTCACTGACCATGGCAGGAGTAATGTAATATGTGAGGTCATAAGCAGTGCATTGTGGGGGTGTAAGTTATAGTTTGCTAAGGTAACTATAACTGCTGAATTTCACTGGTTTTGTATGAGTAAAATCTGAGCCTAACAATAACGCTCCGATAACCTTTGATTTTTTTTTTCCAGCAAGTTTTTTTTAATTCATTTTCCCAACTTTAATGTCCCTATAACCTTTGTTTATTTCAGTGAATTTCTACATTTTTAAAATTTAACATCTCTGTAACCTTTGGATTTTTTATTGAATTTCCATATTTTTTAAAATGTAATTTCCTAACTATAACGTCCCTGTAACCTTTGTTTTTTTGTGAATTTCTAAGGTCTTAAAAAATGTATTTACTAACTGTAACCTGTAACCTTTGACAGTGAGTGTATGAGTGGCTGTATAGGTTGTTGAGTGGCTGTGTAAGTGGCTGCATAGGTCTTTGGATGGGGTGAGAGTGTCTCTGTGGGTCTGTGACTGAGTGTGCTAGTTTCTGCATGTGTCTGTGAGAGGGTGCGTGAGTGTCTGAGTGGATCTTTAAGTGGGAGCTTAAATGTCTGAGTAGGTCTGGAGTGGGTGCATATGTCTCTGAGTGGATGTGTGAGTGAGTGCTTGAGTGGGTCTGGGAGTTGGTACATGACTCTCTGAGTAGGTCTGAGAGTGGGTGCGTTAGTGTCTGAGTAGCTGTCTTAGTGGGTACCTTAGTGTCTGGATGGGTGTCTCAGTTTGTGCATGAGTATCTGAGATGGTTTGTAAGTGGGTGTCCAAGTGTCTGAGTGGTTTTGCGAGTGTCTCCATAAGTGTGTGACTTAGTCTGTGAGTGAGTGTATGAGTGTCTGAGTAGGTCTGTGCAAGTGGGTCTTTGAGTTAGTACATGAGTCTCTGCGTAGGTATGTGAAAGAGTGCATGGGTCTCTGAATGAGTATGTGAGTTAGTGCATGAGTCTCTGAGTGAGTCTATGAGTAGTTGTGTGAGTCTGAGTGGGTCTGTGAGTAGGAACAAGAGTATCTGAGTTGGTTTTTGAGTGGATACATAACTGTCTGAGTGGGTCTGTGAGTGGGTGTGTGAGCATTTGAGTGTGTCTGTGAGTGTGGTGCATGGGTTTCTGAGTAAGTGTATGAGTGCGTGCATGAGTGTGTGATTGGGTCTTGTGAGTGTGTGCATGAGTCTCTGTGTGGATCTGTGAGTGGATGCTTGAGCCTTTGAGTATGTCTGTGAGTGGATGCATCAGTACCTAAGTGAGTCTGTGAGTGGATGCATCAGTCCCTAAGTGAGTCTGTGAGTTGGTCCATGAGTCTGTGAGTGGGTCTATGAATGGGCATGACTCTCTAAGGGTGTCTGTGAGCGGGACATCAGCCTCTCAGTGGGTCTGTGAGTGGATGCATGAGTCTTTCAGTGGGAGTATGAGTGGGTTCATACATGTCTGAGTGGGTCTGGGAGTTGGTGAATGAGTCTCTGAGTGAATCTATGAGTAGCTGCATGAGTGTCTGAGTGGGTCTGTGAGTGAGTTTGTCAGAATAAAAATGGGTCTGCGAGTGAGTGATTGAGTGTCAGTATGGGTCTGTGAGTGAGTGCATGACAATATGAGTGGGTCTGTGAGTGAGTGCATGAGTATTTGCAATGATCAGTGAGTGGATGCATGGATGTATGAATGGCTATGTCAGTGGATGTGTGACTGTCTAAGTGGGTCTGTGAGTGAGTGCATCAGAATTTCAATGGGCTTGTGAGTGAGAGAGTGAATGAGTGAGTGTCTGTATAGGTTTGTGAGTGAGTGCATGATAAAATGAGTGGGACTGTGAGTGAGTGTCTGAGTGGGTCTGTGAGTTGGTGTGTTACTGTCTGAGTAGGTCTGGGAGTGGATGTCTGAGTATCTGATTGATTATGTAAGTAGAAGCATAAGTCTTTGACTAGGTTTCTGGGTGAGTGAGTGAGTCTCTGAGTGGGTCTGTGACTGGGCACATCAAGTTCTGTAGGGATATCTGAATTGGTTCATTAATTGTCTCTGTAGGTCTGTGAGTGGGTGCATGAGTGTGTTAATAGGTCTGTGAGTGGGTGCATAAGTGTCTGAGTGGGTCTGACAGTCAGCGTGTAAGTATTAGACAGGGTCTAAGAGTAGATTCACATGTCTGTTAGTGGGTCTATGAGTGGGTGTGAGAGTGTCTGAGTCAGTCTGTGAGTGAGTGCATCAGAATATTAATGGGTCTGTGAGTGAGTATATGAGCTCTTGTATGGATCTGTGACTGAGTGAATGAGGGTCTGAGGGGTCTGTGAGTGGGTGTGTCAGTGTCTGAGTGGGACTCTGAATGGGTCTGTGAGTCTATGACTGGATACATGAGTCTCTGACTAGATCTCAGAGTGGGTGTGTGTGTGTCTGGGTAGGTCTGTAACTGGATTAATCAGTGTCTGACTTGGTCTCTAACTTCATACATGATTGTCTCAGTAGGTCTCTAAGTGGGTGCATGAGTGTCTGAGTGGGTTTGTGAGTGGGCGCATGTCTGTGAGTGGGTCTGAGAGTTTGCAGTTTGCAGTTTGCAGTTTGTCTGAGAGGGTCTAGGTGTGGGTGCATAAGTCTGCGTGGGTCTCGGTGAGTGTGTGAGTGTTTCAGTCAGTCAGTCTGTTAGTGAGTGCATGAGTGTTTAAGTGAGTGTGTGACTGGATGCATGAGTGTCTTAGTGGGTATGTGAGTGAGTGTGTCAGAATATCAATGGGTCCGTGACTGAGTTCATGAGAATATTAATGGGTCCGTGAGTGAGTGTATGAGTGTCTGAGTGGGTGCATCATTGTTGGTATGGGTCTGTGAGTAGGTATCTGAGTTTCTGGGTCTGTGAGTGGACACATGAGTCTCTAAGTAAGAGCATGAGTGGGTGTGTGAGTGTCTGAGTCGGTCTGTGAGTGGGTTCATGAGAGTTTGAGTGCATCTGTGAGCGGGAGAGTCAGACTGAGGGTGGGTGTATGAACATTTATTTTTTTATTTTTTCAGTGATATTCAAAAAGTCGTTGTGATGTATATTCATGAATTCATCGCAAGATTACATAGGGTGCTGTACTGACAGTCACAGCAAATTCGTGAATATTATGATTGGAAA
Source organism: Triturus cristatus (assembly GCF_964204655.1). NCBI lineage: Eukaryota > Metazoa > Chordata > Amphibia > Caudata > Salamandridae > Triturus > Triturus cristatus. Next base: position 1,455,276,973 of record NC_140589.1, on the reverse strand, counting down.
AAAACCTGGTTTTCAACATATTATGCTCATAAGGGGTCCCTCAAACACTCCTATATTCCTCTCATGGGTCCTATCCAACCTAATCTCTTATGCCACTTTCTGCCCTTTAGTTGGAGCCCCAGGGACTGTTGAGATGAGGTGAAATGGCAGTTGCAACTCTCTGATCAGGTTGCGGCCAGCCAATCACGGCCTTCCTGTTAGTGCACGCATTCATGTTTGATTGCGGAATCATCGCAAATTAGCCGCTATTGGAGATATTTAAATTTGGATTTCCTTACAATTTTCAACAACTACTGAACAGATTTTCACCGAATAAGTAAAAGAGGGATCTGAATAATCAAATCTTCATTTCTGCCAAATTCGCTGTATTTCCGTCCAGCGGTTCGAGCTGTAGTTGTGTTCAATGTTCCTATGGGAATTAACACGGGAAACACATTTTTTGACCCCGCCCCCCTTTTTTTCAGCCCGCGCTTGATGGATCCCCTTGAAACTTTCCATCTACAGCAAGACAAAACTTGACACTTTTTGGGAAAATTTAATGAAGATTCATCAAATGGCGCAAAAGATATATGCAAGTCAAAAAACGCTTTTCCTATGGAAACATGGTCCTAACTACTACTACCTACTACAGACCACCAGTAGGTAATAGGTCACTCAAAAAAAACAAAGATTACAGAGACATTATATTTGGGCTCACATTTCACTCATAAAAAACCAGTGAAATTCAAAAGTTATAGTTACCTGAGCTAACTATAAATTATGCCCCCACACTGCACTGCTTATGACCTCACAAATTACATCACTCATGACATGGTCACTGACATCACAATGACATCTCAAATGACATCATCACATTGTGGGGGTGTAGGCAATAGAGAGCTATGTAGGTGCACTGCAACTACCTTGAGTCTGAAGCATGGATAAATAGTTTCTGGTGAGTGACTGTATGTATAAGTGCTACTGTAGCTGTCTCTGTAACTGAAAGAGAGGTTCCATGCTTTTATGAACATGTATGTCAGTTGTTTTATGGATGGCATACTCTATGTAGTTCTTGGCATAAAGACCTGCAAGTGCGCAAGTAACTTATTCAATTCAAAAGACATCTCTCAATCTCTCAAGTACAAAACATCATCCTTTATTGCATACCTACAGCATATCTTAGAAGCGTTTCATGTGTAGTAAAACGTGGGTCCTGATACTTGAGAAAGACCTGTAACATGCCAAGTGAAGCTTTGAGTAAGAATACACAGACAAGGTCTGCACTAGTAGTCATCACCCATGATTCACAAACTATTTCTGTGCATGGTTCAGAAGGCTGTGTAAGTACTCTCCTACATATGTGAGTGAGTGTAGCAGTGCACCTGTATGAGTGCCATAAACTGTTTAAGTAAATGTGCTTGTATGTGACTCTGTGTTTTAGTAGCTCTGTGGCTGTCTAAATGTATATGTCAGTGGCTACACAAATACTTCAGTGCCTCTATAAGGGAAAAGAGAGCTATGAACTTGTGACTGAAACTACCTTTGAGTCTGCTGCAGGCATAAGTGTTTTTTAGAACGTGACTGAATGCATATGTGCATCTGTAGCTGTGTGATTATGTTGCAGAGAGGGTCTATGCTTTTGTGAATATGTCTTTCAATTGCTGTAGGAATGCATACTCTATGTAGTACTTTGCATAGGGGCCTACAAATGCTCAAGTAACTTATTCCACTCAAAAGGACATCTGTCAATCTCTTAAGCATAAAACAGCATCCTTTATGGAATACATACAGCAAATTTTAGAAGTGTGTTAGGTGCACTAAAACATGGGTTTGACATTTCAGAAACACCTATAACATGCTAAGTGAAGCTTGCAGTGATAGTGCACAGACAACAAGTGCACTAATAGCCATCACTAATTTTGAAATAGTACTTCTAGGTATTTCTCTGCATGGCTGAGAATATTGTGTCAGTACTTGCCTACATATCTAAGAGAGCATAGAAGTACACCTCTATCAGTGTCATGAGATGTTTAGGTGCATGTGCTGATATATAACTGCCTGTTATAATACCTCTATGGCTCTTTCAATGTGTATGTAAGTGGCTGCAGAAATACATCAGTACCTTTGTTATGCAATACAGGGCTATGTAGGTGTGACTGCAACTAGCTTTGAGTCTGCTGCATGTAATAATAGTTTCTGCCTAGTGACTGAATCTATATGTGTTTCTGTGGCTGTCTCAATAGTTGAAAGTTAGATTTTATGTTTTTCTGAACATGTTTGTCAGTTGCTTTCCTTAGGGATGACATACTCAATGTAGTACTTGGAATAGGGGCATGCAAGTGGACAAGTAACTTAGTGAAATTAAAACAACACCTCTCATTTTTAGCACAAATCAGCATGCTTTATAGCACACCTACAGAGGCTCTCACTAATGTAATTTCTGCATACTGAAACTTAGATTTAAGACTTGACAAACAGCTTTTACATGGCACATCAAGCTACAAGTTAAAGTGCACACACAGGACCTGTACTACCAAGCATCATCTATGTTTGAAAGTGTATTTCTCTACATGAATGAGAAGGTTGTGTCAGAACTTGCCAACATACCTGAGAAATTGTAGGAGTGAACCTGTAGCAGTGCCATGAGACGTTTAAGTAAATGTGCCAGTATGAGACTGTCTTTTTTAGTATCTCTATGACTCACTAAAATGTAAGAGGCTATAAACAAACACCTCAATGCCCATGTTATGGGAAATATAGCAATATAAATGTGACTACAACTATGTTTGAATCTGCTGCATGCACAAGTAGTTTCTGGGTAAGTGATGACCGAATATATATGTGTTTCTGTAACTGTCTCACAAAGCAGTCTAACAGAACTACAACACCCAGACTTCAAAGAAAAACACTCTTTGAGAACAGCACATCATATATGCACATGTAAATATTTCTATATCTTCTTATGCCTTGCTAAATAAAAGTTTATCTCTTAATCCAGTTTCTTTACTAACAATTACACCATGTAGTGAGCAGCAAATGTACAACATACTAATTCAAAGCAACTTCTCACACATCTAGCCTGCACATCAGAAAAACACTCACGTTTTCATACACTCATAAAGCGCCTCACTCACCTGTTATTAAGCATACACAGCCACTCTCAAAACCACTAATACATTACCTCATATAGATAAATTTTTTGGCAAAAATATTTGATGCTGTCTTATAATATATTCACATACACATATCTTTTCAATGATTTCTATCTCTAAATTAAATTTAATTAAAATACCTTAAAGTTGAGCTCGTTGTTCAAATATTATTTTTTGGTTACTGTCAGGAAATATAAAAATGAAGCATAAAAATAACACACCACTCTCCCACAAAGAAACCATCAATGGCAGCATTTTCAACTCTGCATCCTCTGATTGTGCGGAAGGCAGCAAATAAAAACAAATCTTTCATTTTTTTATTTTCTCACTTCATTCTTGAATGGTTAGTATGTGATAACCTTTTCATGCACCTTTATAACGAAGCCCAATATGTGTGGGTGCTTTGCACTCTTCTGACATTGAGCTATACTTGAGGTACATTTGGGTGATATTTGGATGTATGACGTTACAACGCATACTTTTACAACGCATGCACTTACAACGCAATTTTTACAACGCAACATCCACTACAACGCATTCCATTACATCGCATGACACTACAACGCATTTTTAAAAACTACCTTTACAACGCATTCCATTACATCGCATACTACCTTTACAACGCATACAATTACAACGCATAATATTACATTGCATTTAAGGTAAGTATTGGATAGTATAGGGGTAAAAATTACTATTCTAACTCCAGGGGGTGCAACAGTAGGGTAAGTGTTGGATAGTATAGGGGTAAAAATTACTATTCTAACTCCAGGGGGTGCAACAGTAGGGTAAGTGTTGGATAGTATAGGGGTAAAAATTACTATTCTAACTCCAGGGGGTGCAACAGTAGGGTAAGTGTTGGATAGTGTAGGGGTAAAAATTACTATTCTAACTCCAGGGGGTGCAACAGTAGGGTAAGTGTTGGATAGTGTAGGGGTAAAAATTACTATTCTAACTCCAGGGGGTGCAACAGTAGGGTAAGTGTTGGATAGTATAGGGGTAAAAATTACTATTCTAACTCCAGGGGGTGCAACAGTAGGGTAAGTGTTGGATAGTATAGGGGTAAAAATTACTATTCTAACTCCAGGGGGTGCAACAGTAGGGTAAGTGTTGGATAGTATAGGGGTAAAAATTACTATTCTAACTCCAGGGGGTGCAACAGTAGGGTAAGTGTTGGATAGTGTAGTGTAATATTATGCGTTGTAATGGTATGCGTTGTAAAGGTAGTATGCGATGTAATGGAATGCGTTGTAAAGGTCGTTTTTAAAAATGCGTTGTAGTGTCATGCGTTGTAATGGAATGCGTTGTAGTGGATGTTGCGTTGTAAAAAATGCGTTGTAAGTGTAGTGCGTTGTAAAAGTTGCGTTGTAAAGGTTGTTCCCCGTGATATTTGTGCTATATGTGGGCTTTTTTCTCTCTGGTGGCCATTATGGAAGACTCCCTAAATTCATTTACTGCAGTATCCTCAGTAGAAAATGCTTTCAATTTTCCACTTTGATTCCATCAAGATGGTGGTTAGATGTGCAACACTTTTGGCATAAATTCAGAATGTTAGCACTCTAATTGCTCATCAGAACACTGTAGTTAACTGCTGATCACCAGAAAGCTAACTGACAGTCTGCTGCTGATGTTGAAACTGCATGTTTCAGTTGACATGTAAGAATGTTTTAATGAAATAAAAGAGGAAGATATTTGAGAACTCCTAATTTGTTTTCTGCAGCAATAACCATAATGTCTATGGTGTTTCTTTCTAAATTAAATGTTTTAAGTTTTACCAGTTTGATTAAATTAAGATGGCTACAGGTGTGCCATATTTTTATCATAAGAAAGACTGTTAGTGCTGTAGTAGTTCTTTAGAACACTCTGGAAGGCCGCAGTAGTACAGACGGGAATCAACTGAGAGGTTGCTCCTGTTGGAGGTACATGATTTACTGAGAATATCAAACTTCATTCTCATATAGCTGAGAAAAAAAGTGTGAATTTACTGAAGCACTTTCTATAATCTATAGGGGAAAATCATGAGAAAACTGTTTTCTCTCAAACATGATTGATATACTCCCAGCAGAAGGCTTTTAAGGGTAAAATCACCTTAGAACACAACACAATCACTAAAATTAATATGGTGCCATCAATAAATGGTTTCTCCTTTTTTTGACCCTCAAAAACTGTCATTCACTAAAATGCATTTCAGTAGGGTGCTATCGTGCTCTCTCTGTTTGAGTCTGGTGCACCAGTTTTAAGGTGCGCCAGGTGCAAACAGGGAAAGTGCGCTCTAATGCATAATATGGTCCCTGATGTCTGTGCTTAGCCTCCACCTAGAAATCCTTATTTGCTTTCCCTTTCATTTCTTAACATCAACTGAATGGATTTTCACAATATAACTGAAAGCCTGATCTTTGAACCAAAATCTACCTTTCTGCCAAATTTGGTGTAATTCCGTCCAGGGTTTTGGGCTGTAATAGTGTTCAAAGCTTCTATGGAAATTAACATGAGAAGTAGTATTTTTTTCTACCCCCCATTTTTCTCGGCCCGCACTTGACAGATCACCCCAAAACATTCCATGCACATCAAAACTCACTATAATAATTTTTGGGAAAATTTTGTAAATATTGGTCAAACGACACCAAAGATATAACAAAATCAAAAAACACTTTTTCTATAGAAACATGGTAACAAGTATAACTACCTACTAAAGGCTGCCATATATAGTGATGTCATTTGAGATGTCATCAGTGTTGTCATCAGTGATGTCACTGATCATTACATGAGTGATATAATATGTGAGGTCATAAGCAGTGTATTGCAGGGGTATAAGTTATAGTTAGCTCACGTAACTATAACTTCTGAATTTCTATGGTTTGTATGAGTGAAATGTGAGCCTAGCTATTACATCCCTGCTACCTTTGGTTTTTTCAATGAATTTCTATGGTTTTTTAATTCTATTTCCTAACTATAACGTCCCTGTAACCTTTGTTGTTTTCTGTGAATTTCTAAGGTTTTTCAATGTTGATCCCTAACTATAATGTCTCTGTAACCTTTGTTTTTTTAGTGAATTTCTAAGTTTTTAAAAAAAAATCTGTTACCTTACTAGTGGAGAAAGGGGACAAGGTCTCAGATGAGCACTCAGCAATACTGCTATGTGGTACTTACTGGATGTAACAGGAGGGATTGTTGGCCCAAGGACCCTCTTCATCCAAGGGAACTTCATCCCCCAACAAGTAGAGCTCCAGGAGCCACATTTGAAGAGTAGTGGAGAGAGGGGGTAGGGCATCGGATGACCTCTCAAAAATCGCCACTGTGTGGTACTTACTGGCTGTAACAAGAGCGGTTCTTGCCCCTAAGGACACTCAGAATCCAGGGGAATTCATCCCCAACCAGTAGTGCACCAGGAAGCGCATTTTCAGAGCAGTAGGGAAAGGAGAGAGCCTCTGATGACTTACTCCTGGGGCCGGCCTTTTTATTATTATTTATTTTTATTAGAGGAGGAGGGTCACATGGTTCCCCTCACTGGGCTAAATTCGGCCTTGGGGATCCCATCCTCTGGGGCCTGGCCGTTTTTTATATTGGATTTGTGATAAAGGAGGGGCCCCTCAGCCCCTGGGTCAATTTCAGCCCCACGGAACCCATACCCCTTGGCCTGATCCTGTAGAAATGGGGGAGGAGGGCTGCACAGCCTCCTCCCCCTGCCGATTTAGGCCCTGAGGACCCAGTCCCCTGGGGTCTGGCCATTTGTCCTGGGTGTCATCAGAGCACCCAGTCTGCATTGGGACCGCAAGGGGAGCCTGAATGCCCCTGCGGTCCATGCCGGATCCCCGCCTCCTGCGGGAGCCACCATTGCTTTCAAACGCAGGAAGCTGCTAAACATGCAGTTCCCTGTGTCCGAAATCAATATGTCTATTTCACTGCTTGCTTGACATCGGGCAGGGAAACAGATGAATGCTCTGCTTCCAGCAAGCAAGATCATTTCTCTGCTGTCCCTTGCTGGAAGCATAGTGTTTGTTGTGGCTTGGTGGGAGTGGTTAAGGCTCCAGCCAAGCCACTGCAAACGGCTATCCCAGGGGTGAGCACCCTGGCCTTGGTGAGTGGCTGTCCCCAAGGCCAATATTGGCTCCAGCATGGGGGCTGCGCAACACCCCTCCTTTGAAGTAGACGATCCTGCCCCAGGGATGTGGTGGTCCCCAGAACCATTTATGGCCTGAGAGGCCCCCCTCCACGTTTTAATGTTTATTTGACCCCAGGGAGGTGGTGGTCACCGGGGAGGTCTGCGCAGACCCTCGGGCTGAGGATGGTCCACACGGCCACCCCAATTTATTTTACTATGTAGCCCTGGGGAAGTGGTTGTCCCCAGGGCTTGGGGTGCTCAAGCAACCCCCCTTTAATAATAAATACAACCCGGGGCGGCGGTGGTCCCCAGAGCTTTTATGAGCTACAAGAAGGGGGCTCGTGCACCCCTCTCATTTAATTCCCACATGCCCCCAGGACACAGCCCACCCAGGAGCCTATTAGAAAAAAGTGTGAAAGCCCAGATTGTTTTAAAACACTTTTTTTGCTCTGGCATAGTTCCTCTGGGACCCCCCTTAGAGGCCTAGGAGGTTCAGGGTATTTTTTGTGGGACTCAGGCGAAGCCAAGTCCCAAGATGGCTGCCAACACTTCCTGGTTTGAAGTGTTGACAACCAAACATATTTGAGCACAAGGATTGTCGGATCCTCAGACGATCTGCATCCCTATATATGCAAATTTGAATTTCTTTTATTAACTCTGCAACTACCAAACTGATTTGCACCTAATAAGAAAAAAAGGCACTTCCCTGGACCAATGTCTACCTTTCTGGCAAATTTGGTGTAAATCCTTTCAGCAGTTCGGCCTGTAGCCGTGTCTAAACTCACTATGGGAAGTAACATAGGGAAAACAAGATTTTTGGACCCCCCTTTTTTTTCTTAGTCCCCGCTTGACGAATTACCACAAAACTTTCAAGACACCAGCTAAAGTGAAAATCATATTAGTTTTGAAGATTTTATCACATTCATCGTAGTTGCGTGCCGGGACCCAGGAACGGCATCAGGGCACGTCAGGGTATGAGGAACACTGAACATATAAAGTCCACAGAAGAAACATAACAAACGTTCAATATCGTGCACTCACTTCTACAAATACTCTCAGCCAAGAGTAATGGTGATGAATTTATTTGGCATAGCTGAATAACCCAATACATGTCAACGTTATAATGCATTGATCACAGGTAAGAAAGAAATGCTATTGGCACAAATTTAAACAAAACGTGAAAGCAAATAACAACATAGAGGAGAGATATTTCTGACTGATACAATGGTGAGGTTAGTTATTTTTTCAGCCATCTTAGAATGTTCTCAAAAAGCATTGCTGTGAATACAAAATCATCCCATATTGCCTCATTTCCTCATATTTCATGACATAGCTAAAATTATATGGATTCTATTATGATTGCATACATAATTTCATTCATCCTATTAAGATATTGCAAAAATGTAATCCCTGAACATTACAGCTTGTCTTTCCCAGTTTCAACCAGATTAGATCAAAGAGGGTGAATGCTTTTGGAATTATTTGGGACAACTGATTGTTTAATTTGGAACGAGAGATTAGATCATGACATCCCAGCTTACTTCACAATCAAGTGTAACATCAATTAATATATTCTTGACTCTGTAATAGCTTCTTCTTTATGTTTGGGCTTCTTTCAAACTTTAGAGTTATGGATAAAGACCCAATAAGGTGCATCTCTCTTGTTGAACCTTAGAAATAGCCTCACACAGTGGGACAAGTGTACAGTAGCTATGCTAAATATTTCCCTTAAAGATTACCTAGAAGATCCTAAGTGTTTGCATACTAACCCTTTAGAAAAGTAGAACCATGGGATGGGAACTTTTGCAAGGCAAAAAATAGACCACATCAGGGCTAGACATGATAAAAGTATTGACTGGAAGAATCAAAACTGTTAAAACCCTACAGTAATTAGGGATATCACCAAAGTCATAAATCAGTTGACTAGATGTGAATTTCAATTTTACTCCCAAGTATGAGGCATAACAATTAAGAAACTGAAGAAGAAAATGAATTACACTTTAAGCAAAAGAAGCTGATTGGAAAAGGATCACACTTATATAATTTATATTTGCTAAGAACTTGATGAAGTTCTAGGCCCTGGTAGCAGAAGCTAAGGCAACTAGAAAAGTTGCAATGTCTTGATCCACCAGCAGCTCAACATGGGCTTATTACTTGAAGGAATTGTATAGATCACATAGCAAAAGCCACTGTGCAGCCTTGCTCATGGAGACTCCCATGATTAATGCCTTTAGTGAATAGAGACCCCTCTCTGCAGCCCAGATAAAAAACTTTTAGCATGAAATCATGCTTTTCAAGAACGATGGGACAGGATGAGATTCCAATCTCAGTTTTAAATAAAAAAGGGCCACATTTGGTCTCTGTTTCTTGCCCTGTTATTTCAATATTATTATGCGAAATGTGTAGTTCCCCCTTCATGGAAAATCAGTATTATTGCTTCCCTCTTCTAAAAGGGTGATAGAGCATCTCCTATTGGCTATTGCCAAATAGCGCCCTTGGATGCGGTTGGGAAGACTTTCATTAAGAGCGTAGTGGAGCACCTAGAAGAATCGGTAGCCGATAAGGAAATTTGACCGAGAGAACAAGCAGGCTTTATAGCTAATTGCTCTACTCTGGATAATACCTCAATCATCCAAGGTATCTCAATAAAGTATATTAAAACTAGAGGGCAATTAGCATATGTCTTTCATTGACTTCTTTACTGTCTTCGGCCCAGTCAACAGACCCACCATGTGGAGAAATTCCCCATTCATTGCTTCATTCGTTGGTGGCCTTGCATTCAGCCACATTATGGCAGGTTATTTTGGGAGATACTTAAGTCTTTTCAAAAAAGATTCCAACTAATGTCCCATACAAGGTTGCCTTTTAGCCCCATTTTATTATTCTCCCTTCAAGTGTCTGACCTTCCATCGATTCTCTCCTCCTATACGGAGATCCTCCCAAAGCAGGGGAGAAGGAAGTGTCTTGTCTCCTATATGCCGATGATATAGTCATACTTGATCTGAAGTCTAGGGGCTTACAAAGGAGGTTAGACTTACTTCAAATGTATGCAGGCTACATTTTAAAACTAAAATCATCTAAGAGTAAAATGTTAGTGTTTAAAGGTATGGATCAATTAAGGAAATTGAAGTACATTTGGTATCTGGGGGCAAATAAATTAGAAGAGGTAAAGCCATGTGTGTATCTAGGGAAAATATTTAGCTCAAACCTATTAGAAAGAAACCACATAGCCCACCTGTATATCAAAGTCATGAACCATGCACACGAATTGACGCAAATGCCACACGTGGTCGTAGACTTTGTTTAGATGAACTAATTAAAGATGCTTAGGTTATGTGAAAGGCTAAAATGATAAACCTACAGGAATCAAGAAGATTTTGGGGAAGACGCCTCACCCACAACTTATTGTGGCATACTTCATCTTTGGCGGTTCCCCACACCTTGGTAGGTAAACACCACCTTGGTGGACTCAACCATTGCTGGGAAATCTTACCAAAATACTTGCTAAATTCATTGCATGGACCCAGATAAATATTAAAAATACCTAACGGTTGACTCACAGGTTTCACTTTATTGTCGTGTATCATTGGTATGATTAAAAAGAAGTATGTTGGGACTCTGATGAGATTTAGTGACTCATCTAGACCTACTTTTATGCCACAGACCATAGACATTTTTCTCTTTACTTTAGCTATGCTAATTAAAAATTCCCTGCTGTCCATTATATGCTCTAGAGGTAGTGCAACTTGACATATTGTCTTTCCTAGACTCTATTGAAGGTAAAATTCTCCATAGGTTAGGCAATTGGAATACTTTAGCCTCCACAGCAGCTCTCCATTTAGAAATGGGTCTGGTAAGTATGTTTGTGCTGGGTTTAGCAGCAATCCTTTAATGGGGCCTTCGACTGATTCGGCCTGAGGCAACTCTTTAAGGAGACTGCTGTGGAAAGACGTTTTCTTGGAGCAAAGGCAAGATAGCACCTTCAGGTGAAATTTTCACAGTGCCTTAGCATATTTCAGACTAAATCAGGGGGAATTGCCATCTGTGTCTGTTGCACCTTAAGTTATTTCTTAAAGATACAGGTCACTCACTAGACATGGAATTGGACATGGCCTCTTGTCTATCAATTCTTAGATGCAGGCTGGTGCATTCGCCCTGCATTATTAAGAGAATGCAGGCGCATCTGACTTGGAACATAGCTCATGATATACGACTCTTGAGCCTTTAAATTAGATTGCAAATACTATCATTAAGACGTATTATAGGAGCCTGGGAAAGAATTAACAAAAATGAGCAGACATGCAATTTAAGCTCTAATGGAATTCAAGACTTTGATCATGTCATTTTCATTTGCCCCGTACTACGTATTCACTGTTCAAGATTTTTAAAGCCACTATTTATACATAATGGCATTTTAACTGTTGATAAAGCATGCGCACTTTTATATAATCCTGCTAAGAAAATGACCTGTTATAAAATATTTACATTTTTTTTTTGCAGTTTTTTTAACATTGTATTGATTATGTATTAATTTTGTTTCCGAATAACCCTTTCCTATCTAAGGAGTAAAAGTAAACGGCAGTATGATTTTCTTTTAAACACATTTTATTCATTTTTCTGATTACAGTACACTCAAGGAGCAAATACGCGCACTCACTAATTATGCAGCAGGATATTACATATATATTAATATGATACCCCCACATTAACTAGTGATGTTAGATGAAGCAGTGAAAGCCTCCGTGATATTTCTCCTTTGCATTTATGTGACACTGTAAGGAGTGAGAGATACGGATAAGAAATATTATAACCCAGGTAAAAATTGTTTCCATTTTCAAGTTGGAAATTATTTCTCTGGAAAAGATGTTTGTGATGTTAGTAGGAGCAATGTAACTCTCTGCGTTGCTTTTCTTTCTCACTTAGATAACACTGTAAGGTGTGAAAGGAATGGTAAGAAAAGTTATAACTTGTGTAAAAAACTAATAATATTTTTAATAAAGAAACTATAGATCGAGGAATGATGATGTCTTAGACTAAAACAAACAAGGTTTTGGCTGACTGACTGAATGGCATTTTCTTGATTTTTATTGTTTGTGGATTTACGGACCTAAATTGAATCTGCTGTACCAAATACAAGCTTCACAGTCTGGAACTGCGAGCCGATGGCAAGCTTCATGGACCTCTGCTTAAACGGTTGTTTGGGAACCATGCTTGGAATCCAATACCGGGTCTACAGCAACCTGTGAAGCTTTCCTGGATTGGCAGTACAAGACTGTGAAGGTTGTCCTGGAGCTGTGGGTCCCAGCCAGGGCTGGCAGAACTGAAGGGCCTCTACGGGAACCACAGCTCCAGCTGCAGGAACATCGGGTCCCACATCGAAATTGAAATTATTTTTTAATTCTAAACTCAAGGGGGTGTTCCTTTGCCCCTCCCCACCACATAAACCTGGGGGGTCAGATAGTGCTCACCCTGCCCCCTTATGTGCATTTTATTGTCACTTTCAAGATGCGGCGATCGAGTCCGCCTTTGGACCCACAGCAGTAAAATATCTCAAAAGGGTGAAAAACTCCTTTGCCAAATCATATCAGAGTATTTTTTTTTTTTTGGCTATTGAGTTTTCCTCTGAAAACTATCAGTCCAGTAAAATGTTACTCTTTCATGCCCACAAATTCTTTTGAATATTAATTTCAAGGGTTGCTGAAAAGATTTATCCCAAACCAAACAAAGGCATAATATTTTAATCAATCAATCAATCAGGATATTTAAAGTGCAGATCATTGCCTGATAGGGTATCCAGGCGCTTGCAGGTCCCGGAGGCTTTTTCAAACAGCCAGGTATTGAAGGCCTTTCAGAATTCCAGAAGTGAGGTGATGGTCCGGAGGTGCATGGGGAGGCTGTTCCAGGTCTTTACTGAGGCGTGGGAGAAGGAGCATCCTCCACTTCTGCTTCGGTAGATGCGGGTAGTATGGGCAAGTTAAAGGGAGGCAGAGCATAGTCTTTTCAATGGTTGGTGGAAGTTCAGGTGGTGGTTAATGTATGTGGGTCATTGGTTGTGTAGAACCTTTTTTGCAGGATCCAGCAGCTTGAATTGGCATCTCTTCTGTACAGTGGAGTTGCCTGAGGTGGGGAGTAATGTGGGTTCCTCAGGGAAGGCTGCGGATGAGCCTGGCTGTGGCGTTCTGTATGGTCTGAAGTCTCTGCAGGAACTGTGAAGCGATTCCTATATAGAAGGCGTTGCTGTAGTCCTGTCAGCTGGTGATGAGGGCCTGTAACCCGGGGCATCCAGTGTGTTGGGGAAGCCACTTGAAGATCTTACATAGCATGCCCAGAGTGAGGAAGCAGGTGGAGGAGATGGCGTTAATCTGTGATTTCATGGTGATCTTGTTGTCAATCATGATTCCGGGGTTTCTGGTGTGGTTGGACGGAGTGGGTGCAAGTCCTGGATCTGATGGCCACCAGGAGTCGTTCCATTTGTTGTTGATGTTGTCAAAGATCAGTACTTTCATCTTGTCTGTGCTCAGCTGCAGGCAGTTGTTCTTCAGCTGGCGACGTTTGTCATGCATCTGTGGAAGCTGGTTCTGGTGGTGGTGGGGTTGTCGGTGAGTGAGAGTATAAGCTGGGTGTCATCTGCATATGAAAGTATGTTGAGACCATGGGATCTGACAATGTTCGACAGCGGGGTCATATATGAGTTGAAGATCGTGGGGCTGAGGGATGAGCCCTGGGGGACACTGCAGGTGATTTCTCTGGGTTTAGATGTGAAAGGTGGGAGGTGGATCCTCTGGGTTGTTCCAGTGAGGAAGGAGGTAATCCATTGCCGATGTAGTGGAGTCTTTCGATCAGCGTGTGGTGGGATATGGTGTTTAAGGCTGCAGAGAGGTCGAAGACGATCAAAGCTGCTGTCTCTCCTTGGTCGAGGAGGGTTTGGATGCTGTCTGTGGCTGTGATCAGGGCAGTTTCAGTGCTGGGATTACTGTGGAAGCTGGATTGAGAGGCGTCAAGTAGCTGCTTCTGCACCAAATAATTTCATGCTAAATTTTGCGTAATTTCATCAGCCTTTTTTTCTTCATCAAGGAGCAAATCAACCTAATGGAATTAAAATGGGAAATGGCACATTTGTGACTCCCCATTTTTCTAAACCCTTGCCTAATGGATCTGCATAAAACTTGCCATGGAGGACCCAAAGTGCATGTGCTTTTGTTGGAAAATTTCATGCAGGTTCACCAATGGCAACACAGTTACGAAAATAAAAAAAAACCTTAACTACACTGGCACTATTACTGCCAGTGTAGTACAAAGTCAAAGAAATAGGGTGGACTCAAGAATTGTAAATCTAAATATTATTATATATACTTACCATGACAACATAGTTGTTATTTACATTCTGCACTCATCATGATTGTAGGTTAGTATTAAAAGGAACTGTGGTAGAACAAGGTATATTAATGAAAGGCATACTAAATTCTTGCCTTAAGCTGAAGCCAAAAGAAGATAAAAGAAACTCTAGGATCTGGAACAGAAAATTCTTCGGTAGTTAAAAAACAGAAAGATGCTTATTGTTCCAGGAGTATTGTTTTTCAGTGATTACATTATCTTTCTTATTTAGAAACAGAAATAGGAAACACCAGGAAATTTAATCATGGATTAGAACCATGCGGATGTGCCGATCATAATCGAAACATAATTTAGAAGCACAATCTCCCATGCAATCCTACAATGATGATAAAAAGAAGGTGCAAGGAAGAGCATTTGTGGTTAGTTTGAGAGATAAATAATGATAAAGCCTACCTGCAGAGATTCAGGGGTCGGCCCTGTCATACCTGGCCATTCTGCAAAACAGAACGTTCAGTATGCCTGTTGTGAAAATAACCTGTCTCTCCGTATCTATGATTGTTAAGTGTGTGTATTTGTATTACTTTCTAGCTGCCGTAAAACATGCACTCTGGAACAACAATCATTTTTAAAACCAAAAACAAAGGATCTTAAAAAACACTAAGAAAGAAGAGAAGCTGCTTAATCAAGAGCATATCGATAAGTCAGTCAATCAATCAAAACATTTGCAGAGTGCACAGCTGCCAACAGCTGTCCAGGTGCTAGAGCATCAAACTGGAACAACAATCATTTTTAAAACAGAAAACAAAGGATCTTAAAAAACACTAAGAAAGAAGAGAAGCTGCTTAATAAAGAGCATATCGATAAGTCAGTCAATCAATCAAAACATTTTCAGAGTGCACAGCTGCCAACAGCTGTCCAGGTGCTAGAGCATCAAACTGGAGCCAGAAATATGAAGGAAACTAGTCCTGGTTTTAAATTATGTTAGGTAAAGATTAATAGTGTACTAGACATTAAAGGAGCTTGTTAGAAATGGGGTGTTGCAAGGTGGAAGTATTATGAGATATGGCTGGAAAGTCTTATAATGTAATACCAACACAATGAACAGAGATGGACCTCGGATTCACCATTAACAGCCTTAGCTCGGTCCTGGTAGTGTGGAACAGACCAGTCAGGCGTACTCAGAGGAACATGTGTTAAGCATTTCACAGTACCAGCATTGATAATAATTAAGTGACACTACTCGAAAGAAACCTTGACACCAATTTATAAAAATAGATTGTATTTTTATATAAATATAGGTACCACAATTAACTTGATATGTTGCAAACAACCAGAGTTATAGGTTTTCAAAGGATTAAACAATAAACACAATGAAAGTTGTCAAATGTTCACGATTGAAGTCAATGGGGAAAAACACACTTGGCAAAATTATAGTAGCTGGGCAAGTTCAAATGAACCCCCTTGTGGTTAATGTTCTGCTGGCCCCTAAACCAAGACTTGACAGTCATTACTTTGTTACCTTACCCAGGGAGTCCGGGTGCAGAGGTTACTTGACTGACCTTGGTGCTGACAGGATCCGCAGGAGCTGTCAAAAATACAGCACTTGGTAAAACCTCACTTCGCTATGGAGTTGCACTCTACCCTCAGAGAGTAGAGGCGTTTGAGATCTCAGGACCTGGGTGCAACAGTTGGATTTCTTCTACCTTAGTCGGCGGCTCTGGATGCAGAGGTAGCTGGCAGCTGGCATTCACCGGGGCAGTTTTCTTCAAAGATGCTTTGCCACACATTCAGCGACTCCAACTTCTGGATGCAGGGGCGCAGCAGCGGGGCCGTTGCTGACATTGGTTGCTGTCACTGTGAGTTGCGCTGAGGCTGGAGATGTCTTTGAAGGGGCCGAACATCTGAATGGCGATCACCAAGCTTTGGCTATGGCGAATGTAGTCCTCGGCAGCTAGAGGACAACAGGAGTGGACTAGCGGCTCAAAACTTGGTGTGAGCTAGCTACCTCCCCAGGCTTTCAGGACACCATTTCTCTTTGGGCTCACTCTCGACAGGCCCGGAGGGTCATAATTGTTGTGACACAGCATGTTGATTCTTCTGCACGTTGCAGTTGACTGGTTCTAAGAGTCAGGGGAGCCTGCTTCAGATTTCTGGTGTCCACTGGAGTCCCTCTTGCTGGGAGCAATAAGCTTTCACTATGGACACACATAAACACACTGTTCCAGTATATGGTCTCTTCAGAGCACTTAAGTGTCCTCTCTATGCGCGGGGCAGAGTCCAAAGTCCTGCTGTCAGTAACAGCATCTTCTTTGTGCCTCTTTTTGGAGCCCAAGTTAGAACTGAAGTACAGGTTCCAGGAGAGCCCCTAAATCCTAATTTAGGGGGCTTTCAGGGTGTGAGGGGCAGTGGCCAATGGGCTACTGGTCCCTGCGGCTAACCCGTCACTGTAGTGACAACATCCTGTGGGTGTACAGCACTGTGCTATCCAGAGTACTCTATTTTAGGGTCTTCCAAAATAGCAGAACACTTCCTTGACTGTACAGACCTTCTAGCCCACCCTAAAGGTGTGGCTAAGCTTTGGGGAGTGCACTCCTCCTGAATAACTAATTTGCCTGCTTGCCTGAGTTGCAGGGTGGAAAGGGCTTTGTCCTCGAGTGGGGGAAAAGGTAATTGCACATCAAGGATGGTGACAGTCTTTGAGGTTTAACGCCTTGATGACTGTAAACACTAGCCATCCTGAGAGGGTGGAGGTGTAACTTACTTCCTCCCTAGGTCTTTATCTCCATCTTTGGGATGTGTTCGCCCATCCCACCAGAAGGGCAGACTATTGTCTCGCTGGGACACTACTTTGCGACTTTGTGACTTACTTCTATTAAGGCAGTGGTGTAGCTCAGCAGCACGTGGTGTGTGCCAAGGCACTCTCGAGCAGGCACGCTGCTTGTGCAGGGCTGCAATGTCAGACCTGCAAAGATACTTTTCCTGGGGTAACTCCGGGTGGCACAACAAAGTGCTGCAGCCCTGGTGACCCCTCTTATCACCCTTGCCCTCGATACCCCTGGTACCATCTACTAGGGACTTATAAGGAGTGATAAGTGCTTGCAATTGGGTGTACCAATTCAACTGTTACAGTTTAAGGGAAAAAGCACTGGCACTGTGGCCTGGTTAGCAGATCCCAGTGTACTTCCAGACCTATAAAGACAGCATCTAGAGCTAAAAGTGGGCGTGACCATGACAAAAAAGGGCACTTTTTAACATGACCCCCTCCCAGATGAAAGGTGGTGAGCACTAACCTCCTTTATGGTATTTCTCATTGTCTAAGTAGAACAACCTAAAAAGGCCATCTGCATTGGCATGGTCAATCCCTGGTCTGAGTTCAACTTCAAAGTCCATTCCCTGTAGCGAAATAGACTACCTCTAAAGCTTCAGGTTCTCTCCTGTCATCTGCATCATCCACCTGAGAGGCCTGTGGGTGGCTTGAACTTGAGGTGAGTCCCAAACAAGTGGAGTCTTCCCTCTCAATGGCACTCCAATGCTGCTCTCCAAGGAAGAGTCACCTGCTAATGGAAGCAACTGGTTGATCCTGGCCCTCATCGTTGGTTGGTGACAACACTGCCCCGATCCTATGTTCAGAAGCATCTGTTTGAACAATGAACTGTTTCCTATAATCGGGTGCTTTTACGACAGGTGCTGAGCACATGGCTACTTTCAGGTTGTCAAAGGCATTTTGACAGCCTGTCATCCAAATGACTTTCTTTGGCTTTTTCTTTTGAGGTTAACTCCGTGAGAGGGACCACAATGGTACCATACCCCTTCACAAACCCCCTATAGTAGCGATTCAAGCCAAGGAATGCCCTGACCTGGGTCTGTGTCTTTGGAACCTCCCAGTCCAGAAAAGTCCCTGGATCTTGGGTTGGAGAGGTCTTACCTGGCCTCCACCTATAAGGTGGCCTAGGTACACAACAATAATCTGTCCAATCTGACATTTGCTCTCCTTGATTGTGAGGCTTGCCTGATGCAGGGCCTGCAAAACGTCTCTGAGGTGGACCAGATGATCCTTCTAGGCGGCGCAAAAGAAAACAATATCAACCAGATAAGCTGCACTAAAGTCATCCAGGCCTGACAAAACTCAATTCACCAACCCTAAAAAGTAGAAGTGTGTACTCTTTAATCCAAATGGCATCACTTTAAATTAAAAGTGGCCCTCTGGGGTGCAGATGGCAGACCTCTCCTTTGCTCCTTGGGTCAAGTCAATCTGCCAATACCCTGACATCAATTCGAAGGTGCTGAGAATTTTCGCTGGCCCCAGTTTGTCAATAGGCTTATCTGCCCTTGGGATGGGGTGGGCATCAGTCTTAGTGACTGCATTTCACCCTCTATAACCCATGCAAAACCTCATCTCTATCTTGGCACCCTTTTGGTGAGCTTTGGGGACCAATAACACTGGGCTGGCTCAGGGACTGTCAGAGGGTTCAATGACCCCAAGCTCTAGCATCTTGCCAACCTCATATTTGATGCTGGGCTTGACTTAGTCAGGTAATCTGCATATCTTACTCTTGACAGGGAGGCTGTCACCAGTGTCCAAATCATGGGTACACCATGCTGTCTGTAAGGGGTCAAGGAAAAGAGCTCTTCAAACTGGCTGGGGACATTCCTACTGTGTAGTGAGAGCATCAGATAAGACTATACCCTCCACTGTACCATCTTGAGGTTTTTTTTTATAACAAATCAGGGAGAGGCTCAGTCTCCTCCTCTTCTCCCTCATCAGTGACCATCAGCATGGTCATGTCAGCTGTATCCTGGGGTGGTTTTAGGTGATAGACATGGAGTACTCTCAAAGGACTCCTAGGGGTGCCTACGACAACCAAGTAGGTGACCTCCCCTTTCCTTTCCACAATTGGATAAGGCCCAGTCCACTTGTTCTGGAGGGCCCTGGCAGCCACAGCAGTTAACCTGTTTTATACACAACCATGGTTTCCTTTTGGTCAAACCAGATCTTTGTGAGCTCCTGGCTAGCCTGCAGATTCTTGTTCGCCTTCTTCATATACATATGTGACCATAGGCTTAGCATAAAGTCCACTATGTCCTGCTGAGGTTGTTTGAGAAGCTTGTCCCAACGTTCCCTCAGCAAACTTGGAGGACCTATTACAGGGTGTCCAACCAGAAGTTCAAAGGGGCTGTATGTGAACAGGAGGCATGGCAGCAAGACAGACATCCCATCTCCTCTTGAGCTTGTCTGGCAGTCTCTGTATCATGCCCTTAATGATCTCGTTAAATCTCTCCACCAAGCCATTAGTCTGGGGATGGTAGGGGGTTGTGAATTTGTAACTCATACCACATTCGTCCCACATAACCTTGAGGTACGCGGCCATGAAGTTGATCCCTCTTTCTGAGACCACTTCCTTAGGAAACCCAACTCTGGAGAATATGCCAAGGAGGGCCTTTGCTACTGCAGGCTGGTGTATGGTGGAATGCACACTGGAAACTATGTACCTGCTGGTGGCCCACCTCCTCCCTGATGGAGTGGAAAAGAGGGCCGCCTGACATCAGGAACTCTTGGGAGCCTGGGGGGAGACACTGCCTTCATAGTTCTGTTGCCCGGGGGGCCTCACAGGACAAGGGTGGGGTGCTGCGCTGGGCCCCCCTGAGTGATGCTGCTGTAACCATTGGACAACAGCCACTCGGATGCAGTGAGAGGTATATACAGGTGTGGGGCCTAAGGCTTTATCGCCCTGGGTGAGGCACAGCCCTTTCTCAATCTGCGGGACCTGAGCACGCGGAGTCCTCATTGGCCCAAACAGCGTCACCCCCTTGATGGGGACCTGCCACTGTCAGGCTTGACGGAGGCCATTAAGTATTCAAAGGTGAACTGGCCACGAAAATAATTTTGGTGGCTATTGATATGAACTTATTCATAGCAGACCTCCGTAAGGAGGCAGACCAAGTGACGATGATGAAGAGACAAGTGGAGGACCTGCAAAGAGAAGTAGTGACTCTTAGTGAGACAGTGTTGTCACTGCAGAAATGAATGGTGCGACTGGAAGATCATGTTTAGGACGCCGAAGGAAGATCTCAGAGGAAGAACCTATAATTCGTGGGCTTCCTGGAGAAAGCAGAGTCAGTCTACAGAACTGTTTATAGAGGAGTGGCTTAACAAAATTATGCACCCGCACAAATTGTCCAAATTCTTCATGGTTGAGCGGGCTCCCAGAGCCTTGGTGCAGGTGCCGTGCCCTAGAGTGCCGCCGCATACCATTATAGCCCACCTGTTCAATTTCTGTGACTGTGATATGATCCTGCAATAGAGTAAGAGGTCCACCAAACTTTGCAGGGCATCCTATCTCTATCTATCTGTACTACACTCAGAAGGTCCACATCCAGCACAAATCATTCATAGCCATCAAAAAGATACTATGTGATCTCAACTTGCGCTACAACCTGATGTTTCTGGCAAAACTCCGGGTGGTGCATGGAGAAAAGTTACAGTTCTTTTTTGCAGAGGAGGATGCCAGTGACTGTATGTATACACTACATGGAGACGTCTCTAAGAAATCAAAACACTCTACCGTCCCTTATTGCACAGCGCAGAGATAATCAGCCTGCATCAGGAAAAAAGCCAGTAGAAAAAAGAAGCTCAAGCATCTCAGGCCTCCTAGGCTGCATTGAGGTGTGCTCAGATGGCACGCTTAGAGATGCAGAGGCCATACTGGATTCCCGGTACTCATTCTTGTGCAGGTGAAGTAGCCCGGAGTCTGGCACAGACAGCACATATGGGAATCTGGCCTGACTTTTGTGTGGAAGACCATGATTGTGGCCACAAAGATGCTCCCTGGAGTGAGACTTTGTGATCCACAAAACTGCTGGTGTACTATCGCATTTATGTGCCTACAGGTACTGACGATTGGGAGGCCTTGACCCAGCACAATGATACCAATCCATCCTGGTATGGGGTCGGCAGCTGGGAATGTCAGTAGACCCTGCTGATCATGTAGACCTGAATAAGTGCTTGTTGTAGATAGTAGTAGGATCAGGGGTCCAGGCACTGAGACGGCTATGCTGGGACTTTGTCTCGTGGTCACCTCAGGGTGATGACCTCTAGCGAAGCGACTAGTGGTTTGTTCCTTGTATTCTTGATTGAACAACTAAACAGAATGTTGGGACTAGGGTGGCAACCAAATGTTTATTATCTGCCTTATAAGAGACAGGGTCAGTCAGAGTTACTGCCCACAGAGTGGGAGGTGTAGGGAGGAAATTATGTTTTGTTCTTCACCCAATTAAGGGTGATGGTTAGCTGCTCAAGGAAATGGAGGTCAGGGTGTGTGGTGTTGGGTTTATTCGAAAACCTGTACCTTGCGTGAATAATACGTAGCAAACTTTATGGTGGATGAGGTGTTTAAGTTCCTGATATGGAATGTCAGGGGTCTAGCACAGCTGGAGAAATGATGTAGGCCTACCTCAAACGATATTGTTTATCTGTGGCTTTCTTGAAAGAGATGCATGTCTGAGGCGAATGCATTCCAAGGCAGTTCTCCTGACATATCTCGCCATGGAAACGTATAGCCGCCTGGACTATTTTCTTACTAAATCTGGTCTGGAACAACAAATTGGCGAGATTTCCTATCTAGCGATATATATATATGGCACCCGCACGCAGAGGCACTGACAGACCCGCCTTTTGCGGCTACAGTGCGAGAGGAACTCGCTAAATATTTCTGAGAAAACTGGGGTAGCTCAAGTATCAGGGCCCATGACTGGGATGCAATGAAGGTAGTATGGACACAATGAAGGTAGTATTCAGATAAATCTGTTTGAAAACCACGTATGGTGTCCATCAGCAATTAGTCCAAGACCTGTCCCATAAAGAATCACAACTATAGGACATTGAACGTGAGCTTGTCTTGCATTCATAGCGATTGGATGACTGGCAGCGCACGCAGGGTGACTTCTTAGATGACTGGTGCAGGTGATGCATCGATTTTCTGCTTGTAATTGTGGCGATGTGCCAGTTTTGAAGATGAAGCACCAAGATGAGATGCATTGGTTCCGAACTTGAGGGGATGCATCAGTCTCTCCACATTGTAGCGTCAGCTATGCGCAGTTCCTATGCATCAGGCTCTCAAGGAAATGCGCTGGTTCCAAGAGCAATGCACTGATTCTATTCCTGCAATACGGTCCATGCGCTGATTCTCCTCTATGCAGACTGGAGATGCATCGATTTCTCTGGTGCAAGTATCTGGGTCCACTTCCAGTGAACCAAGCACAAGAGCAAGGGAAGAGACTTGTGTAGCCATAAGTCTCAAGGAACAGGAGGCAAGTCAATAAGCCCTTGGAGATCACTTCATTTGCAAAGCAGAGTCCAGCTCTTCTCAGCAGGGTCCTGTGCTCACCCTCTGGTAGCTTGGCACAGAGCAGCCAGGCATATCTAAAGAGGCAATGTGTAAAGTATTTGTGTAACACATACACAGTAACACAATGAATGCACCACTAAAAGATGCCACACATTGTTAGACAAATAGACAATAATTTTATAAATAAATCAAGATCAAAACGCCAAAAATCCAATCAGTAAAAGTAGAGTTTTGAACTTTTAAAGAATAAGAGGAGAGCTAGTGCTTAGAAGCAATAACCGCCTTGGGGTTGTCTGGTTGCGTTGGATCAGGGTAAAGTCAATAGTTCAAGCTGACCATGAAGGCGTGCAGGCTGGGGACAGGAGCCATGGAGGCCGGGGAACAGGGTGCAGACGAGTGATGCGTTGATGTTGAGCAAGCAGTCGAGGTGATGCATCGATTTTCTGCTCCAAATGGTGTCGATGTGTCAGTTTTGAGGATGAAGCGCCAAAATGAGATGCATTAGTTCCGAAGTTGAGGAGATGCATCGGTCTCTACACTCTGCAGTGTTGGCGATGCGCGGTTCCTATGTATCAGGCTCTCAAGGAAATGCGTTGGTTAGAAGAGCAATGCGCTGATTCTACTCCTGAAACAGGGTCGATGCACTGGTTCTGCTCTATGCAGACTGGAGATGCATTGATTTCTCTGGTGCAAGTATCTGGGTCTACTTACAGTGAACCAAGCACAGGAGCAAGGGTAGAGACTTGTATATCCGTAAGTCTTATGCAACAGGTGGCAAGTCAATAAGCCCTTGGAGATCACTTCATTTGCAAAGCAGAATCCAGCACTTTTCAGGAGGGTCAGAGAGCAGCAGGCAGCACAAGAGAAATAAGGCCTTCCAGGTCGCAGTCCAGCAGCGTGTCAGTCCTTGATGCAGAACAGCAGTTCATCTGACAGAGTCCAGTTGCATGTCTAGAAGTGTCTGATTTGGTGGAGGTCAGAGGTCCAGTATTTATATCCAGTTGTGCCTTTGAAGTGGGCGTGACTTCAAAGAAGGGTCTTTGAAATGCACAGAAGGCCTTCCTTCCCAGCCCTTGCTCCCGACTATCAGTAGGGGTGAATCAGCCCTTTGTGTGGGGACAGGGCACTGCTTATTGAGGTGTAAGTGTCAGCCCCTCCCTCCCTTCCTGCCCAAGAAGACCCATCATCATAATGTAGAGGAATACTCAGACACATCTAATCTTCCTGTGTTTGTGGCTGTCTAAAGGGAATGTACAAAGTATAGCTGTCACCCACCCCAGGTGTGTATTGGAGACAGGTTGCAGGCACACAGAGCAGTAGGAGCAGAGAAATGCCAACTTTCTAAAAGAATATATGAGATATACATTTTTCCAAAGAGGAGGCATATATGTGGGGATATATTTAAAAAAATCTGAATATAATTTCCTGCAGAATATGTACTTACTATAAAACGAGTAGTTCTGCATGAGACACAAAATACATTATTTACAGTTTTAGGCTTCATAGCTATCTTGTGTTAACAAATGCAGTGGGGGCGGTGGGGGAACATGAGGGTAAAAGGGATCCCAAGGGTAAATACCTGAGAATACACGTTCAGATATGTCAGCAAAATCTTGCATTGGTCAATGTGCATTTTCCTGATAAAGGATAGGACCAATTTTTGAGACGTACCTTGTAGGATCAGATAAGATCAAGCAAAGAAGAGGTGATGATATGAGCGACATGAACACTGTTTGGGTTCCAGGCTTAGATCGGAAAGAGGCTTGGACATTTGTATACAGGGGTGATGTTCAAAGGCTTGAATATTACATTTCATGTATTCCATCTGAAGGATGTGTGGTGTGACCTACACCCCGAGGAAAGGGACTTCTGCATTTAGTCACACATGCATATATCATATTCCTGCATAAATTATCTTTTCATGCACCAAGTTCTGATTCAGTCTCTAGAGAGTGGTACTGCAATTTCTCTTTCAAACCATGCATATATGGACATTGTTTGGCCGAGATGAAGCAGACAAACCAGCAGGGAAATATGTAGTCTAATCAAGGGACTCTTTAGAGACACAACAAATAGGGCTGACAAAGTTAAGGGGATCGATTACATTCAGATATGCAAGGCAGACGACACCACTCAAGCAGTGTTCTGGGGTGCAATTAAAGCGTAAATAATGGGGTTAATGGGGCTAACAATAGATATCACAGCTATAGTTTCAAGGGATAGGAGGTGGAACAGACAAATTATCAGCCTTGAAATGCTCAACTAGGAAGTTTCAATCCAAACTAAGCCCAAAATCTACTCCTAATGGACTACTTTGGGTCTCAGGAGAAATAAAGCAGAGGCTGCACTAATCAAACTCAGGCATGTTGCCTTGTTATTATTATCATGTCCTTTTCAGGATATCCTCTTTAAGTTATACATGTTAGTCATTTAGGTGCAAGTGTGAGTGGCTAGTATAAAATGCATTTTTTCTCTGCAATGAGATAAGCATGTCTGCTTGATTATATTGATAGCATTTAACAGTTTTTTGTAAATAATTATTATTTAGTTGTGAACGTAGGTTAACGGAAAGCTGCTAACTTAATTTCTGATTTACTGGTATTATTCGAAGAACACAGTCTTGCTGAATGAAAAGAAGTAAAAAGGCATCAATTCATTTTCTATGAATTGTTTATTGTATAAATTGGGTTGCTGGTTTACTGGGGTGTGAGCCCTGGTCAAGCCGCAAGCACAATCCTTGTCAGGGTGAGGCAAAAGCCAACCCTAAATTAACCTGTGCTCAGCCCTCTGGGAGCTTGGCACAGAGCAGCCAGGCTTAACTTAGAGGCAATGTGTAAAGTATTTGTGCAACACTTTCAATAGTAATAAAGTGAAAAACACTAAGCAAAACGTATCCCACAACAAGTTAGAAAAATAGAGCTATTTTTAAATGATAAAACAAGACCAAAATGACAATGATCCAATCAGTAGTACAGACAATATGCAATGTTAAAGGTTTCAGTGAAAATAGGATAAAAAAGCACAAAGTGCCAAGTATGGGTATCTGGTCGTGTCAGATCAGGACAAAGTCACAAGTTTAGGCCAACTGCGATGGAGTGAAGGCTATCTACAAGGACTCAGTTAGGCCCACTCAACAAAATACCTTAGATCCAGGTTTATGGAGCAGTGTGAGAGTCTGCGTCAAAGGTGCATCTGTCAGCAGAAATGATGAGTTGGTTCTGAGAGGCGGCAAGTCTGTCATGCGTGGGCCTGTGGCTTGGAATGCGAAGGCGGGTCAGGGATGCGTTATGCAGACGGGGGCTATGCATTGGTTCCAAGGGGCTGCAAGGCTGCGATGTGGAGTCTGTCGTCATCTTCTAGGCTGCCGTCAATGAGGGAGGCAAGGGCCTGCACTGAGGATGCGTCACGCAGTGATGGTTCCAAAGGGCTTCGATGTGATACGAGTTTTTGTGAAAGGTCCAATCCATGCAGCAGCAGCGATGTTTCGGTCGTGCTTGGGTTTGTGCTACATAGCAAGGGAGATGTGTCAGTTCCGCTAGTACCACAGAAGCTGGCAGAGCACCTTAAGCCCACTTTCAAGAGTCTATGACTTGGGTGGCACCACTTGTCAGGGTAGACTCACAGATGGCAGAGTTCAGGTGCCGGTGCAAGGTTGTTGGGAGCCTGCTGTGTCCCTGAAGTATCATTTCAGGAGTGCAGTCAACTAGCCCTCGCAGGCACTCTAGGTTCAAGAGGTGCAGGTCCAGTTCTTCTCAGCCAGGCAAGAGTGTAGCAGGCAGCAGGGCGAAAGTTCCTTCAGAACAGCAGTCCAGCAGAGTGGCAGCCCTTTGAGCAGCACAGCAGTCCGTCATCCTGGCAGAGTATCCACAGATTCAGAAGTGTGCTGAAGTGGTGGTGTCTGAGGTCCAGTTTGTATACCCTCTTGTTCCTTTGAAGTGGGGAGAAGCTTCTAGTGGCATGCCTTTTAAGTGCACAGATACCCTACCTTCCTGGCCCTTGCTCCAGACTAATTACAGGGGGTATGCAGCCATTTATGTGGAGGCAGGAAACAGCCTATTCAAGTGTAAATGGGGCTTTCAGCTCCTCCTTCTCCATCCTGTCAGTGATAGCCCATCAAGGCACACCTAAGCTCCCTACTGTGTGCAGCTGTCTAGGTGAAATACACAAAGCTCAGCTGTTACCTACACCCAGTCGTGTGAACCAACACAGGCTGCAGGCACCAAATGTCTAAGGCAGGAAAGTGTCAATGTTTTAAAACTTGCATTTTCAAAATTGTAATTTAAAATCTGACTTCCCCATAAGTTAGCATTTTTCAGTATAATCCAAAGACTCCAAACTTTACTGGTTGCCTGTTCCCATTTGGAAATTACACTTATAAAATGTAATAAGGTAACTCCAATGTTGCCCTATGGGAGAGGTAGGGTTTCAGTAGCACTACCAGGACATGTAAAACTTAAAAGTACCAGTCCATCTTTTAAATACATTACACCCTGCCCTGCGGGCTGTCCAGGGCCTACCCTAGGGGTGACCTAGATGAATTAAAAAGGAATGTTTTTGGCCTGGCAAAATGTTTACTTTGCCAGGTTGCAATGGCAGTTTAAAACACCACACACACAGGTTGCAATAGCAGACGTGAGACATATTTAACATGCTACCTAATTGGGTGAGACAGTCAGTGATGTAGGCCCACTAGTGCAAAAAGAAAAATTGATGGACAGATTGATGCACAATGTCAAACATTCACTTGAGTACAGAGATCTTGTCCCAAATCCATCACTTTTTTTGTGCCATTCCAGTTCAGACTCAGCCATATGCAAAGCGGTCTTGACCCTGTTCCCTGTGGGAATAGTCCAGCCTGAACTGACTGGCCAGGTCCTCCATGGACTGGAAATAAACATCATGGGACGGGTTTCGGGGTATCACCCCTCATCAGCCAGGCTAGCTTGACTCCAGTGGCACGGACAGCACAGAACCCACGTCCGGGCATACCTGACCCACTCATGGTGACAAATTCAAAAAGAACATTTGATGGACAGAATGCTGCACAATGTCAAACATTCACCCCAGTTCAGAGATCTGGGCCTAACTTCATCCATCGTTTTTTTGCTCCACATGCCATTCCAGTTCACACTTAGCCATATGCAAATCAGCCTTGACTCTGTTCCAGCCCAAACTGCCAGTCTAGGTCCCAGAAACAAGCATCCTGGGACCAGTTTTGGGGGGTCACCCCTCATCAGCCCGGCTGTAGGCCCACTAGTAACACATATTTACAGGCCCTAGGAATGAGTAGTGCCACTTTGCTAGGGCCTTACATGTAAATTAAATACGCCAGTTGGGTATAAGCGAATTTAACTTGATTTAAGGAAAGCATACAAGCACTTTAGCACAGGTTAGCAGTGATAAAGTTCACATAGTTCCAAGTACATCAAAAATGAAGGCAGCAAAAACAAGAGGTCTGAAGGCAAAAAGTTACGGGGTAAACCACAATAAGGATTCCAGGTCTAATATTCATTCTAAAAAATTGAATAAAGTTGAAATAATGTTACATAGGCTAAACATAGGGCATGAAGAATTAGATAGGAACTTCGTGTCAGGCCACACAGACAAAAATAACCCATGCAGTATCACATCACCTACCTATTGCTGAAGGCTAACTGGAGGAACTCAGCCTTCACTTTCTGAGCCTATACGCCTGGTTGCCAGAGCAGATGAGAATAGCATACACATGCTATAATACTGAACATAAATCCTTATTGTTCAAACAGGTATGTGGGTATTAAGTAATTCTGAAACTCAGAATTAAGCCTTTATTTTTGGTGCTAGATTAGCTAAGTAAGTAGGAGAATGAGGGGTGGATTGTTGTGATGCTCTGTAGTCAATTTTTGAAATATGGTTTCTTGTTCATTCTTTTGACAAGCATTACAGCTACCACTTTGTTTATTTTCAGTGTAGTTACAATTTATATTGTATGCACTAGGATAGGATTTGGATTTTAAAATAAATCTTTAAAATACGTCCATTTCTACCTAGTGTTCTTGAGTGTGCCTGTCTTTGATGTTTAATGAAAGAGGATTTGGAATCCATTAATTACCTCTTTGTACTGCTTTGGAAATCCTTCAAAACGTGGTTATTTAGACATTAGAACTCAGAGGTCCTCCTGATTCTTGTCACTCATAACTCCAAAACACCTCTGGTCATTCATTGGGCTCTACAAGTTCCTCCATCATCTTCATCATCATCATCATCATCATCTTTGATGTCTCATAGGAATTATCATTACCAGAAACACATTTCACTCAAATGTTCAATAGGTTGCGAGGTGGTTGCCATACAACTGTGTTTTTGATTTGGTTTAGCACATTGATAACGTTCTTGGCACCAGAGATTTAGAAAAACAAATTCTGGGCCTTGTTCTAGAGGATGGTCTAGGAAACTTATCAGTCAATGAAAAGGGTGAAAACAATTGATCACATAATAGCTTTGTAACTCTGGGTCCATAGAACAAAGACACATATTTGATGTCCTAAGACTACAATTGGATGGAGGCTCAAGGAACGAAAAAATAAATTTCTTTTTTAAAGTATTTCTAAATACTATACATTATGGGTCAGAAATGGGCTGGGAAAGTCCATGACTTCCTCCAGTCATGCAGAATAATGTTTTTTCCACATGAATATCTGCTGTTGAAATGCCCATCACCACAGTGGAACTGCTCTTTTTGCTCAAATATATGAGTTTTAAAGTTTATTTTATATTTCATTTTTCACACAATTAGGTACAGTAATGATTAACTTCTTCCCTGATAAAGAGGGGTTGGCTCAGCCAATGGAAGAAACAAACACAACTTTCATTCCCATGCTGGGGGAGGATCTAGAACGACATTTTCAGTCTCATATCACTCCTGAATAATGATATAAAAATCTTCTTGAAGATTTGAGAAATTAAATAGAACATTCTGATGCAACTTGCGGCAGAGACCAACCATTCTGACTTCATCAAGCTTCGACCAGTAAGGGCAACATCAGAAAGCAACAAGGAAGTGTATTCCATTGCTGGTAGTATACTTTGATGCTGAAAAGTTGTTTAATCGTGTAAGATGGTAAGTTGCCATTCCCCAGAAGATAGGTCTGGGCCTGCGCTACATCACCAAATATTGTAGATCTTGAGACTGTAGCACCCACTGTTCATTTCCTGTCTGGGGTATTTTAATATCCTAATAAATGTCTACTGTGAACATTGTATCTGGTCCAAAAGCTACTAAAATCATTTTAGCCCCCAGAATGACGGGACTAATCTGTTCTACTATTTTGTAATACTACCAAGCAGTTCATCTTCAGGTAGTAGCAGACTGGAGGACAGTTAGAGGGTCAGAAACAATATGGCTACTGATGGACCAGGCAGAAGTTGGCAGAACATTGTGGAATCTAGCTTGGCTAGAAAAGAGAGACTGGCATGAAAAGCCTACCTAGTCACAGCAGTGAAAATGATCTTAAGTGTGGCCACTCTAGAGAAAATTGAAGTTGTTCTCCAAATTTAACATGATAATTCACAGCAATCAGAGCTTATCCCAGCACTGTTAAAAGACTCCCCTGAGACATGGAAAATGGGGAATTGAAGAACGTTGTTTGATCTCTTTGTCCAAGAGCAGTTTAAGTCCTTTGAAGAATGGCGGGTGGAATTAAATGTTAAAGAGCAGGATAGACTACAATACATACAGTTATGGGGTCTATTCGTGGCCAACAAATGAAAAAGTTAGAATCCTGCATCTTGGGTTCATATGCAACATTCTTCCTACAAGTCTCTCAAGAAGTGAAATAGGTTATCAATTTCGTTGTCAGTAAATGATCCCATTTGATTAAAAGGTTTTGCTCGCTTTATAATTTTTAAACTCTGTTATCCCTTTACATGCAAATGAGAAACACACAATTTACAACAGGAGACAATGATACCTCAATGTTCCTTCCACAATTATGTGTAGGATGATATTAAATTTGTTGATTTTATAAAGTGTATAATCCATCAAAAGGATCCTCCCAGCGGTAATAAAGACATTAACAAAAAAGTACTGCATTATGTTTCAAGTTCTGACTCAAGCATTGCTGTACAAATTCACTGGTTTACATTAACAAGACAAGACAAGCAAGCTCAAAGACTTAAGCATGTGCCTTTCGTATAAATACAAAAAAATAATGGGGCGTGGCCCAACAAGGCTTGATGAGTACGGAGCTCATTTACAAAAAACAAAGCTGTCTGCTTGGTGATGAGAGCTTCCATTTGTCATGTTGTTGCAATGTCATCCAAGTAGCTATAAGGAGAACTTTGGGCCATCAGAAGTCTTTACAGATGGAAAGATGTTTGTGGACATGCCTTTCCTAAAGTTATGAGCCATTTCCACATTTTGACTACTGACAAATAACTGAAGAACCTGAATCCTCGCCTGTGAACACGTACCAATGTTGAACCTTGCTAAAATTTTGACAAGGAGTTCTAGGTAACACTCCTTTGTATGCTTAGACACTACAGGCGTGTATGACATAAGTAGCAAAATACATGGCTCTTCCTTAGGACAGACTACTCTTTAACATACGCACTTGTTGCCATGTTGGAATCTCATCCTGACATGGAACAAAATAAAAAATGCAGCACATTGACAACTTCAAAGAAGACTACAAATACTTCATAACTGATTTATTTAGGATGAGATAGAATTTTTGGAAAGCATGTGTTTTAAGCCACTTGTGCTTCTGTACTCCTTGCATTCATCTCAAACCAATTACTTCTTTCACACAGCAACTTTTTGATAGCTCCTATATATGCACATGTTAGTATCCATATGTTCTGTCCTGATAACAGTATCAAATTGAGTGTATTGCTACATACCACATTATTTATCATGTGTGTTACAAAATGTTTGCAATAGTGAATGTTTAGGCTATGGTGAAGGTTTCAAGCTGGGATACTTGTTGAATTTTTTAATACAAGGGGCTTGCAGTCCGCCCATTGCTTACAATTTGTTGGCTTCACTGTCACTTTTATTTGATGTCTTCTAATTGGGCAGGGTGTGCTGGCTTCACTTCCTTTTCTTTTGGCTGGAGCATGAACCAAGTACTGATTGGTTCAGTTTGATTGCTGTCCTTCCGCTGATCGGGGTGTGATTGAGAGACTTCTTTTATTTTTTATTCTTCCCTGTTGTGCTTATTGAACTTCTTGCCATTTGCAATTAAGCTGTACTATGCCACACACACTTCAAATAAGGCCTTTTCCCTTTTGAAATGGTTGTTTATTGTGATAAAAGATGTTATCAGCTTTTATTGGGACAACTGATTTTATCTTCTTTTGAATTTATTTTTACTAATACATGGAGATGAACGCAATTGCTTTTTTATGTGATTAGATTTTTTGCCAAAATTCATGTTTTTTTTCATTTACTGATTTGCTCAAAATCACAGGGATGTTGTGCTGAGACCTAACAAACATTGAAAAAGCTAATAGGTCTCGACTTTGAGACTAATGACTCTGATATTGCCTTTTCTTCATGCTGCACAGCAAAGGCATTGCCAATCTTTTGCAATGGTTTGTAGCCATGCCGTATAGCAGTGTGATTACACTGAAGCATGGCTAAAAATAATTTTAAAAAGTACCATGATGCATCCAGGATTAATGAAAAAACAAAACAAAAAAACTCAAGAGCCCTGGCTGCGTCATAGCACTTCTGTAACTTAGTTTTAACCAAACTGCAAAGCATCCGTTAATATTGTCAATATCTCTCATAGGCAAGAACTATTGGCTTTGCCAATGCTTTTTTCAGCAAACACTTCTTTAATAAAAGTGAGAACCTGGATCGAGCTCCCCACCGACATCAGATGTGCCACTCCCTGAACACCTTCAGGAAGCCTCTAAAGACCTGGCTCTTCGACGGAAACGGAACTGCTGACCCCACCTCTCCCAGCGCCTTAAGACCCTCACGGGTGAGTAGTGTGTTTATAATTCCCCTGATTGATTGATTGATTGATTGAGATCCAGCATTAAAGGCAAACGCCAAAATGTAGTGCACTCTAATGTTACACAGTATCAGTTGATTTTGAGGCAGTGACCACGACTAACCTATGTTTCCCAATTAGAAAACACTTTGATATATAGAGGGAGGGAATCCCTTGCCTTGTGTACTTTATATACAAATACATCACTCCTTTGCAGCTATGTTTTTGCTATATAACTCCCCATATATACTTACATAATTACATGAATCGGTTATGAAGTGTGAAAGTACCTTGCAAGTATATTTTTCCTCTTTGTCCTAATGAAGAGAGGAATAGGTAACAAATGTATGTTAAATAAATATGATGGTGCACACATTGGGGGAAAGTGTGATGGGAGATGCTCGGAAATGTTTTGTTTGAAGGCAGCAAAAACTAATCGTTTGGCCTTTGTATAAAATGATACATTAAATGAATGACAAGCCCAGTGGCGGCTCCTCCGCTAAGGTGGAGGAGCGTCACCCCACAGCCATGAGCGGCAAAGAAAGGAACAAATAAAATGATAATAACGGAATGTTATTATCATTTTATTTTTTCCTCTTGCTGCAGCAGTGTGTGAGGGGTCAGAGCGGAGCTGCAGGAGAGGAGTGGCAGACACTCTTGTGCGCAGTGAATGTTTTGTCGTCCCTCTCGGGCAGCCCAAAACAGTCATGCACACTCCCCTGTTATCCTTGCAGGCTGCATTGCAGCCTGCATGGAGAACATGCCCCCCCTCTACAGCCCTGGCTGCTCAGACCAATCACAACGCTCCACTGGCGCAGTGTGATTGGCTTAGGGGTGGGAGCTTGGCTGCCTGCTTCCTGTTCTGACCTAGAGTCGGATACAGGCAGCAGGAGAGAATACATGGGACCCGATGGTGTGAAGGTAAGGCGCACCCCCCTCGTCCTGTGCCAGCCGCCCCTGGACAAGTCATGCTTAAAAGATTGTTTAATTTAAACATTTATACAGTATGTTGCTGGAAAAACATGTGTGCTTGCTCTAATTTAATGGTGTTTTCAAAAATACATTTCACAAAATAAGCCTTTTGTGGGTGCTTATGGGTGTCAGGCATAGTTCAGCATATTTCCCTAGTAGGTCCAAAATGTGGCATGCATTTTTTTGGGAATTAAAATGTGTAGTATTCTAGCCATATCTTGCCTCAAGATATTGTTTGTCTCGAGGCATGTTATGTGACAAATCATTTAGAATGCGTGTCAGGGAGAATAGTTGGTGATGAGCTGAGCGAGGTGCTGGTGTATCGGCACCTCGGAGTGGTTACTGGCCATACTACGAATAAACTACAAGTATAACTTTAATCAGTGTTGTCGTCCTTACTACACTGAATTTGGAGGAACAATGTCTCGAGGCGGCAACATATGCCTAGAATACAACAAAATGTTATATCAAAAAGTAAAACCTAACATCTTTGCAAAAAACTCTTGATAAAACCCCAAATTGTGGGCAAGTGAAGTGGAAGGGTTTAGAGTTTTTAGGAAGGAAATGGCTTTCAACTCTGAAGCATTTCCTACCTAAACAAGCATTTGCAATGCAATAGGACTCGCATTTACGTTAGAACTATTGCATTAGAAACGGGAGTGCGGGGGTGAGACGGCACGAACATGAGTGGGGGGCGAGAAGTCACGGATTGCCGGAGGGTGTGGGGGGGATAGACAGGGAAGAAAATAGTGTTAGGAGTAAAGGGACCAGTAACCATGGAAGGATACTAATGATGACATGGCTGTCCTGAGGAGGGACTAACAAGCCTAAAACCAATGGGAAGGCAGCATTTAGGACCTAAGCCAATGAAAAATATGGGCGGAGAGTGGGCGGACCTTCCACAAAGCTTCCACGCTATACTGTATACTGCATGCCTCGCAAAGCGTGCAGCACATGCGCTGCAACGCTAGGCTTGACCTAAAAAGACTTCAAAACTTCTATCAAGCCCTCAAGCTTTATCTTCATAATGAAGGCGGTTCCCTGATCCAAGGGCTTTCCCAACACCCTATTTGGTTCATGGAAATCCTGAAGAAATCAAACAACATCAACTCGACCCAGATGACATTTCTTTGGTTTTCCCTTCAGGTTTGTAACTTCTCTAAGACCCACTGTATCACTTACGAGGTCACCAGAACTGGCAGTAGTGCACCTATCCATTTGGTTGAGAAGATACCCAACTCTGATGGACTACACCCAGTGGCATAACGAAACTTGACACCCGCCCCCTGCCTGCAAAGTACATGGAGGGGCCCCCATGCTCTGGACCCAGTCAGGAGCTCTCAGGGGGCTGATGGGGGCTGACTACACCACGTCCATAGTCAGGACATCACCAGGCAGGTGATGAAGAACTCGGCAAAGAACAAACTGAAAACAGGCCTTCTCAGTCTACCATCCCAGGGCCAAGACCAACAACCCTATCAACAGTGGAACAATCTTTTTCTTCCTCCAACTCAAGAAGGAACTCTAAACATGCCTCTTAAAAGAACACTACATATTTAAAATTTACAAAAATCCCTCCCAAAACACTGAAATATTGGAAGCAACCTTAAAATCACAAACCAGTGCTTCACAATGTATTGCATTCTGCTGTTTCTTTGTTAATGCCCTACAAATGTATGTCGATTCATACAAACATTCGTATTTTTGTACTCATGATGGGATCTCACTGCTGGGCGCTCGCAGGGGAGAGCATCAGTTGCACAGTTTGCTCAATATCGCCTGCAGAAATACCAGTAATCATATATGGAAAAAGATGGGTGACAGGCAGCAGTTGTGAGGCACATTTGCCCACATGCAGATAGCCCCCCAAGAGGAGACTTCACTGTTAAAAATGCTGAGGTGCAGCACTACAGCCCCACATCTACACTGCCAGATATGAAGGAGTGCACATCAATGATGAGGTGGCAGAAACATGGCTCTACTTATACATTAGGGTCACTGAAGCGTTGCACCATGATAGCGCAACTGCAGGCTCAAACGTCTTATATGGAGAACATCAGTATCACTGAAGAAAAGGGTTACCACTATGTCTTTTAAATTATGCTCACATTTTCTGAATCTTGCGTTATGCTTATTACAATCACGGTAAAAAAAATACCCCCAAATTACTCCTAATTATGCAAGGAGGAGTAACTTATTAATTATAGGTAATTGCTTGCACATCAAAGAGTAATGCAGAATTACTGAAACTACTCTGAATACTCTGGCATACTCAAAATTCTATCCAGGCATAATTTTTCGCTCAATTTCGCTCCATATGCAATCTAAAAGAAAAGGCAGATTTCTTCTGCTTCACTTTCTGGCAATTTTATTCTCCCAACCCTATTCAAGTCAACACTCTGAATAGCTGGACTTGCACTTTGTGCTTAATAATAATGGTCCTCTACATGCAGCTTAGTCCACTGCCTGGATTCCACCAGATACAAGCGGCAAAGGCTTTTTCCTAAGTCTTTGGGTTGCAGTCCCTAAGACTCAAAGGAAGAGACCTAAGAATTCTGTCACCTCACCTTGCTATGCCCAGGTAGGTAGGGCTTGTTACAGTGATAGGTGAACACAGAATAAGTTAGGAGGTTAGAGTATATTTGGTGCAGTCACAGTAGGGCTCCAAACAACTCATCAAACAGATTTAGTTAGCCCCAGACTTTCATTGTGAGCCAATGATGACAAAGTGTATTTTCTACTCAAGTGTGCTGCAGGTCCTTCGTTATCAGCCACAGAGGAGCTGGCCAATCAGGTTCTATTGCTGAGGTCTTCGTTTTTTGTGGACAGGTAGCTCAACTCTTCTTATACTGTCTAAATTATTTGCCATACATTTGGTCGCAATCATTGTTAATTTATTTATTTAATGTTTTATAGAGTGCGAACGTGACGCGTTAGGGTATCGGAGCGCATTACAAGGCTAAACAAGATGTTTACAAAAATTCAGAACAGACAAATCATGTGAATGTTTTTCCGTGATAAACAGGATATTGCAATTCAAGAGAATAGGCGAACATTGGTACAACTTGAGGGAGAAAAACAAACCTTAGTGGGAGCAGAGGCTGTCTGAACAGCACCAGTCTCTGCCCCATAAAGTGACAGTGAAGTACGAATGAAGCAAAAGGAAATAGGAACAACCATGATACAAGATATTGCGTAGGTTACATCAAGGAAAGCCAGATTGGCGAACAGTGGTAGAGATTAAGAAGAGAGCATATCGCTAGGCAGCTGAGCTTTCTATGCGCTGAGAGTGTTATGGAAGGAATTTGCCCATAAGGAAAGTCTTTGCTTTCTTTTTTAATCTAGCCAAAGAGGGTATTCTTCTGACGTTGGGAGGCAGCGAGTTCCAGATTATGGGTGCGGCTCCAAAGAATGCTCTGTTGTATGTTTTCTTCTTCCGGAAGAAGGGAGGTTTCAGAACAAAAGCCCTGGCAGACTGGGAGTGCCTATCTCCTCCAGAAACCACAATTTTCTGGGTGAGATACGCTGGAGAGTTAGAGTGTAATGCTTTAGGGGACTACGATCATAATCGGAGAGGGAGTGGATAGATTTCGATCAACTAAGAATCTTTGGGAGCGGTTATGAAGGAAGGATTTTATACCATTCGAGGATGGTTCCCCCCTAATCCCATTCTGTTTTTAAGATGTTCTAGTAACTTCTCATGGTTAACTGGCTTGAACGCCGATGATAGGTCCAGAAGAATTAGGAGACATGTTTTGTCTTGGTCTAGGGCTAGAAGGGCGTCATCTACTATGTGGAAAATAGTACTTTCAGCGCTGTGATCAGGCCTGAAGCCATTTTGGCATACAACTAGCAGGTTGAATTTGGCGATGTGTTGGCTAAGTTGTTGCTGCACACATTTCTCGAGAACTTTAGCTAGCAGAGTAATATTGGACATAGGTCTGACATTTTCCAGTTCAGCAGGATTCAGAGTGGGTTTTTTTAAGGTGGAGATGTCTTGGCCAGCTTTTAGGGAGGCAGGTATGGACCCTTGAGGTAGAGAAGCATTGATTATTGTGGTCCAGATGGATATGATAAATTGGTTGGTTGCGGACAAGCAGTTGGAGGGGAGAGGGTCATTAAAGTGGTTGTTCGGTTAAATGGATGATATGATTTTCCAGATGATATGTTCATCGTATAGGTCGAAGGTAGACCAATGAGCTTGTTTTTTGGGTGCTGCCTGACAGAGGTGAGTGGAGACGCTGGTTTGTGACGCTAGAGGAAGAGAACGGGTGCTAGCTGCGGAATTCAACTCATTTTCCAGGGAATTGATTTTGGTTGCAAAGAAGGAGGAGAACGCATCACAGGTTATTAGGGATTTTGTTGCTTCTTGAGCGGTTTTTGCCAGTTTGTTCGATTTTTGTTTTATCATTTTAAAGAGCTTGTGAGGTCTATTCTTAGTGTTCTCCAGTTCCAATCTAAAGAATTATTTTTGGGATTTGCGAATGCTCCTGTTGTACGCATTTCTGGTCTTTCTGAGAAGGTTAAGCTGGGGGAGCAGGGGTGTTGTCTCCATTTCCTTTCTGTTAGCCGATGAATTCTCTTGTCCTTGTTTAGGGCCCCATTGAACTAGGGATTTTTGTCTTTGACCTGAATTATTTTTAGTTTAAGCGGAGCTAGAGAGTCAATTATATCCGACATTGTTGAGTTGTAGTGCTCTGTAAGATCTCAAACATTAGATAGCTTGGGGGCAGGGGGGAGATCCTTCTCGCATCGAGCGACCAGCTTCTCATAGTCTAGGTTTTTTGTAGCCTTGAGCCAACCTTGCTATGTTGTAGTTTGGGGGAACCAATAGATCCATGCAGGGCAAGGTTGTTTAGTTAAGCCAAGATTCGGTTAGGATTGCAGCATCATTATCTTGATTCAGAATGAGATCGGCGATGTCGGATGCATGTTTCACTGCCAATTGGCAAATGAGTTGGAGACCAGAGAGCGGTGAGACTAAGCTCCCCGGGGGTGTGCTGAGAGTTGGGGGTGGATAAGGGTTTTCGCTTTAAGTTGTTGCTGTTTACCCTTCTGTTTCTGAGGTTGGACGTTCTATTTGTGTTGATTGTGACCGTATCAATTTTGTTATCGTCTTTCTTGTCAGGGAGCCTGAGAGTGGCCGGATTTGCTTCATAGGGTAAAAGAAGAGCTAGTGTTTCATCCTCTGATAGATAGCTAAGTTGTCTGCAAGGGCGATAGTGTCTATTGGCCAGAGCCATGCGTTGAAGGAAGGGCTTGGTTTGGAGGTTGAGTACAGATTTTTGAGTGTGCTTGATTATAGAGAGAAAGTGTTTGGTGAGGTGAAGGATCCTCTTCAGTTCTAGAATAAGGTGTTTCTTTTGTCAGGCTAAAGGCTGCCCTGCTTGAATAAGCTGGATCAAGACCGAGTGAGCCAAAATGATTAACAAAGGATATGAATTTAAAGCCAATGATTTGCACTTGGCTTTACAAACAATTCTACGGGGGAGCAGGTTTTCAGCTCAGGCATGCAAGGAGAAATGGGGTAACAGCAGTAAGTAGCATTAAAAGCTATGGATCACCGTACATTCTTAGGAGATGCATACAACCATGTAGGTATCCCACCCAGGGATATCCCATCTCTGATGTTTCCAAACAATTTCATATAATAAGTGGAAGTGCAGAGGGCAGCTATGACATACTACAATATTTGCAAGAGAAGGTTAGTACATAGGCAGTCTCCCCAATGGGGGGGGGTCGAACAGACCTGTACCCAAATATTATAATCAGCTGCAGCTAACCGTTAGCCATGGCTTGGTCTTGGGGCAGTAGTAGCCACCCATGTAAGAAACAATGTCAAAGCCAATAGCCTTGGCTTTCATTTTGAATCCTGACCAAAACATTTAAAGAACCTGCAATGAAAAACGATAAACAATCACTTATGAGATAAATAACAGGCCGAGTGTACCTTTGAGATTTGACTTAATCCCTAATGCTTTGCAATACAAGCACTACATAGTAGGTCACATTATTCAATAAACAGCCAATAAAATGAGGCAAGAGAGAAATACATCTCTGGATGGAGATATTTGAAACTAGATGTGCATTTTAACAGCTGTCCAGACAGGTTAGACCTAAAAAAGAAATGCCACTTTTGATAGACCGATGATTTCACTCAGTAAAGTGTTGTGTTGAGCAGGAGACTTTTTTTAAAAACATCTTTTTGTTTTGAATACAGCCATAAAAATACAGTGCAGTGAATACATGTCAGAGTGCAACACATTAGAATGGTATACAGCAACATAGCATGGCGAAAAATTGACAATCAAGAGTATATAACCGAATGAGCTGCCCAGCACCCTGACCCTAATGCACCAGGCATCCTCATCATATCAGCTTCATCACATCTATCCCTAGGTGTGCCTGTGTTCATTGTAGGCACTACAGCCACCCCCACCTTTTCTTTTTTGGGGGCATCCCTTCGCTGGTACACCACTCTTTTGGCCTGCTGGCACCAGTCCATATCTTAC
Organism: Triturus cristatus; assembly: GCF_964204655.1. NCBI lineage: Eukaryota > Metazoa > Chordata > Amphibia > Caudata > Salamandridae > Triturus > Triturus cristatus. Next base: position 1,455,236,596 of record NC_140589.1, on the reverse strand, counting down.
TTCCATTCATGAATCCCAGGATGGGTCGGTGCGGCCCGCGACCTTGCCACATTCTTTTTTGCCACCTCAGCCCCCACTTCTACCCATAACCTCATATATTTAGACCAGTCACTCTCCTAATTTATGTGTTGAAAAAGCCACTTGGCACCCATCGGGACCTCAATTGCCACCACCCTTGACATCAATCTCGTCCCCTTCGCCTAGAAGGTCTTGATAACTGGGCATGACCACGGAATATGCAGAAACTTGCCCTCTTGCCTGCAGCCCCTCATGCAGCAATAGGTGGTCGCCCTCCCTATCTTATGCAGCAGTGCTGTTGAGTAATAGAATCTGTGCAAGATATGAAGCTGGACTGGTCTAAACCCAGCTCTTATTGCTATAACTCTTGGGCCTTCAACACCTCACCCCATTCCTCATGGTCGATCTCCCCCATGTCAGCTACTTATCTCTCTGGCGTTGTTCTATATCTTCCTAAATATTAGCGATATGGCCCTATCCAGCATAGGATCGAGTAGAAGCCTATCCTCCAACCAATGGGGAGGACTCCACTACCTGTACTTCCCCTGTGATGTGTACCTTTAGGGCATGAACTAATGTTAGGAAGAGATAGCGCTCCATTTCAGCCAAGCTATATTCACCCTGAAGTGTCTCAAATGGCATGTGCCCCGTCCCTTCCGATACATCTCCCAAACTGTCAATGCCCATTCGCCCTCACTGACAGAAACCCGATAGGGCCTCCACCTCCAACAGTAAGTCACTGCCCCACAGGGGGGTATGTTCCTTTCAACTTCCCGGCCCATCCCAGGAATTTCAAGGCCACCTACCACATCTCCACCACTGTCCGAATATGTACAGGTAGAGTTCCTCTCCGCCCTCACCTGTACAGTAGTGCTCTGTTGTCCCTGTGGCCCATTGCCTCCCTGTCCACCCAGTGCGCTTGTTGATCTGTGTACACCCACTCATTTATCACTACAAGCTGTGAGCCCCAGTAATATTTAAAGATATCAGTGACAGCCAGGCCACCATCATAGATCCCTCCATGTAGCTTTTGAAGCGCTATCCTGGCATTCCTCCTGTCCCACGGAAGAAGGCGGATTCCTGTTCAATTTTGCAAAAGAAGGCAGAGGCACCGGAAATTTGGAGGGCATACAAGAATTGAGGTAGGGCCATAATTTTGTATAAGGCAGCATTATCCATAGAGGAGAGCAACAGAGTCCTCAAGTGACTCAGTCACATCCCATGTGGAACATGTCCTAAAGCTCACATAGGTTCCATCGCAAGAACTCAATGGTATCAGTTGTAACAAAAATGCCCTGATATCTAAAGCCCTCACTCAAGTGGTACAGGTACAGTACTCCTCTGCAGCAGGGCAGGCACCACACCCACCAGGGGGTGCATGCAAGATTTATTCCATTTAATGCAAAAGCCGGAGTGAACCCAGAAAGATATGGAAAACATGCAGCACCCTAACTTCCAACATTGTTGTGTATGAGAGGTAGAGCAGCACATCGTCTGCATATAACGAGATAGGCTCCTCCCGATCACTGCTACTGCTCACCCCTGAATGAAAAGCCCCCCATAAACTCAGGATGACAGGTAGCCAATGGCTCTAGCGCAAGTACAAAAACCATTGGTGAGAGTGGGCATCCCTGCCTGGTACCTTACCCAAGCTGAAGGTCCGTGAGAGCATGTTAATGACTCTGAACTGCTCCACCGGCCCTGCATATATGAGTCCCACCCAGGCACAGAACTTAGGGCCAAAACGAAGATGACTCAGGATGGCAAAGAAATAGTTCCACTCAACACTATCGCATGCCATCCTGGCGTCATAGGAGAGCACCACGGGAGCCTCCTGTGTCATATGTAGTTCACCGTACAGGCATCTCAGATTGTGGAGTGTCCCTCTATGTGGCATAAAACCTGACTGATCAAGGTGGTTTACCATAGTTATCACACTGAAGTCTGGTTGCCAGCACCTTGGCTAATACTTTGGCCTCAACATTGAGCAATGATATTGGCCGATACGGCGCACAGTAGGTAGGCAATTTGTGTTTCTTGGGGAACACTATGATGGTTGCCATATGTGGTTTAGCAGAGATTCCCCTTCCTGCAGTGCCACTTGGAACATTGCCAGCAGATGGCCTGACAATTAACTGAAATATCTCTTTATATAGTTTAACAGGGAGACCATTCGGACCAGGTGCTTTCCCTGACTGCAGGCACCCCAGGACAGTGAGGATTTCACCCACTTCCAGATCACTATCTGGGCTGCTCTGTTCTCATGTGCCAAAGCTTGAACATCAATGTCTTTGAGGAACTCAGCACAATCCTCAGTCATCACCATGGAAGTTGATATGTAGATCCCTTCATAAGAGGATGCAAAGGTGTCCACAATGTCAGCCGTTGACTTCCTGATCACACCTGCACTAGCCCATCTCTCAAGCACCCAGTTCCTACCTTCATCTCTCTTCTTGAGCAACTTACCGGCCTTGTTCCCCTGTATCATACAACCAGTGCTGGGTAGCGCAGTCGTGTGCCCTGGCTGCCCCCTCCGCTATCTGTCAGAACATGCTCTGCTTAAGACTTAGGGCAGAGCCAACGGAAAACATCTAAATCCGCTTGTGCAAGTAAACCGTTGGGCTTTCTTCCTACCAGGAATCATGGAGAGTGCCTATCCCCTTAATACCGCCTTAAAACCCTCACCAAGAACACCATTGCAGCCAACCGTAATCTCATTATCTTGGAGGTATCGCTCTGCAACTCCACTAAGCTGTGCCTTATCCTTGAAATACCAAGGGTCGACTCGTAGCATTGCATCTCTCTCAGACGCACGCCCACAGACAATAACCACTATCGGAGAATGGTCGTAAATACCCTCACTTTGTGATGCGCATGGTGAAAGCTGTGTGCATGAAGGTGCTCTGTAAAGAGATAGTCCAATCAGGAGCTGCTAGTATAGGCTGCCGAGTAGTATGTGTACTGACGCTCAAGAGGGTTGTGTTCCCACCATAGGTCCGTCAAGCCCTATGCATCTATGAATGCCGTCAAGGGGTTAGTCCTACCCTCACCCAACACCTGCATTGCCCTGTCAGCCTCAGGTTCAGCTACGGCATTCATGTCTCCCCCAAAAATGAGGATGGCCAGTGGCAAACTCACAATCAAGGAGCCGAAGTCTGCCAATGTCTGTGTGTTTATCCTCAACAGGATATAGGTGGAGCAGAGGTTCAGTATCTATCTGCGAGATTGCGCCACCAACTTCCCAGATGGGTCACACCACGTGCGCTTTAGGGTTTATGGCAGAGATTTCTTTTACCAAAATCCCAACCACTCTAGAATCCACCGTGAAAGCCTTCATGGGCCGCTAGAGTGAATTCCAATCTATCTAACACCTTATAGTGATTGCCCTTCAGGTGCATATCCTGCAATAATACCATATTAGGGGAGAGCCTCTTTAAATATTATAGTATAACATTCCTCTTGATCTTACTCCCTAGGCAATTTACATTTCAGGTTAGCGCCTTCAAACTGTTAACACGTAGTGACCCTCGCATCGAGAGGGGGAAAGCCAAATTGTTTCTATGTGCCATTTTGCCTAGAAAAAGGTGATATTCCGTGACTGCACCCCCTTTCCTGACCTCATCTAGACCATTTGCACATATCTGTGCTGCACCACAGCTGTAGCAAAACAGTAGCAAACTGAAACAAGACTAAAAGTTACAGTACCCCCAACACCCCCCACCCAGCCCCCTACAAAGCAGGCTGCACACTGTCCACCACCCCAATATGCAGATTGCCTGTCGCCCAATGAACAACATAATGCATATCTCATGCGTGGCTTGAAGACACCTGTGGAAGAAACCAGTTAGCAATCATAACATTCCTTGACATAGCAACAACTGTTTTAATGCCCCACAGCTGGGGGTGATAGCCATTCACAACAGGTTGCAGTCAGCAGCACCAGAAGCCTCTAGGCACGACTCTGCATCCAGTACAACATATAATCTGCAAACACACCCACTGGCTCACAGCTCCTTGGTCTGCAGTCATCACCAGGTGATTCGATCAAAGTGAGCCCTGGTCATTTGTTTGTCATTTGCCCTTTGTGCTGCCCTGTCTTTGGCCCCTTGAGGCCCGCCAGTCCTCCAACCAGTCCCACGCCTCCTAAGGCATCACGAACTGCCAGGCTTTACCCTCCGCAATGACTAGCAGCCTGGCTGGAAACAGTATCATGTATTTAAAATCTGCCTCTCTTAATGCTTTTTTTTACTTCCATGGAGCTGCACCGCTGCTGCTGCACCTGCAGCATAAAGTCTGGGAAGAAACAGATCATTGTGTTTTCAAATACCACCTCATCCTTCACACGGGCTAGCTGAAGGACGGCATCGCAGTCTCTATGGTTGAACACCCTTGCGATGATGGTTCTTGGCAGTACCCCAGGCCTCTGGGGTGGAGATCAACTCCCTTTCAGGTTCCTTATAGCAGCCATTATCTCTCCCAACGAGGGCTCACAATTTAGCATACCACCCTACTCCGGCAGATCATCAATGGCCCCCCCACACCCCAACTTCAGCTGGCCAGGATCACCATAGCATATTTGTTCATTTCATTAAGTTGCGTAGGGCATGAACCGTGGTCCCAAACCATGGCAACACTTATCACTTGCAGCCTTTGACCATCTAAGTAATGCACCGGAGTCACTTCTTCTGATCCCCCACACGACAGGCAGGCTAAGTACCACACCAACCAGAGCTATGTTCTTCCACAAGCTCGTCTAGGCACTGGGTACACAAGAGTCAGATGAATGGGTGGGGCGGGGCCCACCACAGCATCCGGTGGCCTGACCAATGGAGGAGACACCCAGGCAACCACAAGCCCCTCCCAGGCCCGAGCTGTTAAGTTGTCACATGCAGCAATGGCTTTGCCCCACCACAGGCCCCTCACCAGAGGCCAGCTGTCAGCACTGCCTCAGCCCACGCTACACAATCACCACCAGGGTCTGGAGGTTCCACAAATGAGTGCATCCAAGGGTCCCACCAGGCCTTCCAGTCGACCAGGCCCAATCACTGCCTCTCACTTTCAAAGACCCAGAGACCCAGCACACATGTTTTAGTCAATGGTTCCTCCCTTGCCAGGGCGCCCAGTATCAGTTCATCAGACCACCATAAACAGTCATCTTCAGGGTGCAGGGGCAGTCACCAATGGCAGCAGGAAGTCGCAAGGGATCTCTGGCCTCCCTTCGACATGCGGTCTCAGCCCGGCCTCCTTCTCCACACATGCCGCACCCGCCATACCACCAGCCAACACTGCATGAGCCCATCTCTTCCCTCTTGCACTCCCAGGACCCTTCAGGAAGATAGTGCAGCGCTATGTCTGCCATTGCCCTACAATCACTGAAGGAGGCAGGGGAGGCGGAAGGGAAAGACTGGGAGAGCCGCTCTAGTGCCACGGTTTTAACAGTCCCCGTGGCCCTCACCGGCAATAACGAATGGGAGCGTGGGCCTTCGATGCTCCGTATGCCCATATCACCACCCACCTTACTGCAGTTCTGATGCGCCACTCTGCACAAGCTGCTATGCCAGAGCTCACGAGTCCACGCTGCCCTGGTGCTGCCGCCTTATTGCTCATCCTCGTGGGCTGGTCAGACATGCTCCACCACAACCTCGCCGCTCAGGTTTGTGGGGCCCCCTACCTTATAGATCTCCCCAGCTTCAGGGTCCGCATGTGAGGGATGTTGGCAGCTGAAGGATCTTCCTCGCTCCAAGCCACGACCCTTTGAGCAGAAAACTTGTGACACTGGTCGGCACAAGTTCACAGACAGCGCTTGCCAGAATGAAATGAGAAGCAGGTTCACAGGGACAGAGTGCCAAGAACGTTCAACACTACAGTTACTGATCACATAAACCAAATGCCGCTCTGAAATTCCTTCAAGGAAGACAAAAGCCAATCCTTATATCCGCCAGGCAGCCTCATGTCATGTGTGCCATCTTTTTAGCGCCTGAAATTTTACACTACACAAGATTGAAATCTTGTAGTACTTGTGGTTTCTTTTTTAACATATTTAATATGTGCTCAAACAGTAGAGCATGGGAAGGGTTCTTAAGTCAGAAGCCAGAACTGGCTGACGGTCAAGTGTCAGGAATAAGACCTAAGCACTTGCCAATAATGCACCCGTCCCAAGCTAAAGCAATCAACTTGGACAACCTCAAAAAGTAAAAAAAAAAAAATGTCCTAGTCTATAAAATATTATTGTGAGACAGTACGCTCCTTAGGCACTCCTCCTTTCATGCCAGCTTTTAATATACTTTATTGCTTCATTTAATAATAAGCTATTAATCTTCTTAATCAACCAGCACCAAACTTGCACTAAAATGCTTGTCAAAATGTTCCAGCATTCAGTATATACGTTTCATGAACTTTGAGCAGAGCTACAAAGCAGTCATTTTGGGTTAATTGTTGTCATTAACAACAAGAGCTCTGCGAGAGCATATCAATTAAAATATGCGCAGCTGAAATTCCAAATGAGTAAATAATTTAGTTATGGAATATTACTGAAAACAGCAGGGTAACAGTCAAAAAGGGAACAATCATTTTAATGCCTGTTTGACAAATGAGTGTGTTTGCCAGCGAATTGATCCTTGTCATAGCACCCCTACTGGTTACAATAAGAAAACTGCTAAAAGGAGTTTTCTTAAAATAAAAGCTGTTAAATTGTGTGGGTGAATTAAGGATATAATTTGTATGATGAAAGGGTGATTAGGATGCACTTTGTTAGCAGAGAGGATTCTGCCACTGGGATGCAATTAGAGACGTAAATCACACAAAACGGCGCGCAGATAGAAGGTTCCCGCGCCTCCGGTGGGAAAAGCAAGCAGTTAGAGAGTGTGTGTAGATCTGCAAAGATCTGGAGCCGAGAGAGTTCAAGCTCCTGTGGAAGAAACCTCAAAGAGAGTGAGCAAGCGCCCGAGCACCCGAGGGGCAGAAGGCTGAAATCCCGATGCAGCCACCTGCCAAAAGCAACACGAATGCAAATGATGAGGAAAGCGGTTAATCTCCTGCTCGCACTTGTGAACTCTCTTCCTGTGCAGGACGGAAAATTCCCAGTGGGTGGGTCCACAGGTGAGGCTTACCACGAGGCAGGTTTTAACTTGCACTGGGAATGTTTACTGAGCAGTTTCGTGACTATTTACTCTGCGAAGCTAACGAAAAAGAGGAGCCAAAATATACGCTTTTAGGCGCAGAAAGCTTAACGTGAAAATGGGCACACATTTACAGCACGCTGTAAAAGAGATCCTTAGCCAACATGGAAAGCACACTTTTTCAGTTTGACAAATATTTCCAGAGCTGAAAAGTTTAAGTGAAAAAGAAAATGAAACATTGTGTTCTTGTTTCCCGCATCTTATAAAGCTATAATTGTTTGTTACCAAGATAATAACTGAAGATCGGTTGCTGACGTCTGTCTCCATTTCTAATCACTTTCCAATCTTCTAAATTTGTCACAATTCGTACTTTAACAGTTGATAGCATTTGAACTTTTGTTTTTCCATTTTGTGAGCCAAGAGGGGTTTGAGAAGGAAGCTGTTATCTGATCTCATAGTTTAAGATCCATTAGGTGTTGGTGTTCGCATTTACCGCTTTGCTGCAGTTGATCGGATTGGTTTTCCTAGATGCTGTCTGTCATTGCTGTTCATTATGCAGGAGGTAAGGGGCTATAAGAGGTTAGCGTTCTAGTTAGATGAATTGCCCATCTGACACCATCTTAAGAGGGTGTGCTGTGACAGCAGTGAGCGTGCTGATGGCGCGCTGTAGGCAAGCCAAAGGCACACCCGTCTGCACCGGTCCATGCCTGTACACCCCCAGCTGCCGGCCATGCTGCCGGTCCTAGCAACGACGTGCTATGCGTTACTTCTAGTCAGAACAAAGACAAAGTCAAATTTTTACTTTGTACTGCTAGATCTGCAGTAAAACTTAGGATTCAGTTCTCAAACCTACATCCATTTTTTAATAGAGATATCAGCTGCCTGATAGAAATGTGATTAGAAGGCACCGGTGAGACTACCATAGATGATTGGTGACTCCCATATACTCTATTCTTAAGAACAATTGTAGCCTTAGGAAAGGAGGCGGGGTACAAAGGCTGAGATTTTAGTTACCAACCACACTATTGAAAAATTGAATTAATCTCTGGCCCAATTTTATGGTGCCCTACCTTCTCTGTAAAATCAGAAAGACATATGGGATTCATAATAGAAGTGCAGTTATCACATGGACACAGATCACTAAAGTTACTTCCACCTGTTTCAGGTATTTCAAACTTATAAATATGTTCTCTATTTCTTTTCTCTTGAACTACACTGTTGCAAAGTCATCCTGTGCCCTGGGCACTCCCCAACTTTTTGCTGACTGGAACTGGTGGTAACTGACTCTGACTGACCCTGGGCTCTGCCTAACCAGGCCCAGTGCCAAGCTGAAAGGAACACATTAGAATACAGTTAAACCACCCAACATACACTAGGGTACACTATGGTATGGTGGGGTACCCCTGTAATTGGCATGACCTACCCCCATAAGCCCCTAGTATATAATAGGGCAGGGGATTGAAGCTACCTAGAAGTCCCCAGTACCCTGGGGGTATGGCAGTTTAGAGGCCAGCAGCTTTTTCTGCACTAGCATGTGTGCAGTGCTGAAGCCTGAGGTCAGTTTAAACACAGCACTGGGTGCCAGGGCTGCTTTGAAACAGTAAATTGCTGGTCAAATTCGACTTTGATACTAGAAACACAGTAAAAGGAGAATATGCAATTTTTCTACAGATTCAAAACCCCTAAAGTCTCCCCTAGTTGCACAGGGGGTGGGGGGTCCTGTAGAAATTAGGGAAATACTTATAAAATATGTTTTTATAAGCCCTGGTGCTAGAAGACTGGCCAAAGTCATTTTCCCCATTGCAAACCTCATGGCCCATAGGTTAACATGGTAGGAAGTTAATGATTAATAAATATTGAAAGGAGAGGACTAGCCGGACCATTCAAAGACTTCCCAGAATGGTAGTAGTAAATCCAACAATATTATATTGTTGAATTTCTCCTAAAGTGTACATACAAGAAGTTATAAGACTTTCTGTTTTGTAAGGGGCTGGCAGGAAGTCTCTGTTGGTCCTATCAAACAGCGACACATCATGTCCCTGCCCCTGCTCCCTCCTTCTTGTCCAGCCTCTGGGTTTGTTCAAAATGGCGTCGTCCAGTGTCTCTGGCCACATGTCTCTGAAGCCTCATCCCCCACGCTGCCTTCCCTCCTTGGTGCAGCCTGGTGCCTGGCACCCAGTGACAGCTGCTAATGGATGAGCCTGTAGCCCCACCCATCTTCTCTCCATGGAGAGGAGGCCCTAGCTTGTGGAAGAAAGGTTATCAATCCATCCAGCTGAGGTCAGCCCTCAGCCTGGGTCTGGTCATGGCTGGCTCAGAGAAATATGACAGTTCTGGATGACCCAAAAGCAGTACAAATATGACTTTGGACTCTGCAGAATACTTCTTTTCACATTTGCTACATTGGACTTAAGTGCGTGTCTGGAATCTGTAGGCCTAATGGAAGTTAATCTAGCCCCTGGCTCCACATTCCCATAGAGGAATAATGAAGGGAATAAACAGTAAGACACACTGACTTTCCCTGGCATGCTTCATTCCAGTTTATAAAGCCTATTCCATGTCACCACCCAATACTGCATAAGTCCTGCCACACCTTTCACTTTGTAGCTGCTCCTGGACTGCGCACGCTAGGAATCTCCCCTGTGCAGCCCATACACGTGTGCACACGCATGTACACATGTGTCTGCATGTAACCAGCCCGGTGTCCCTTACTCCAGCTGCTGAACAGTGGCCTGGTCAAGCCAGGGGAACACCACTAAAATCCCCATGCAGTCTCTTACATCCTGAGTTCACTGTGGGTGAGTCCCAACTTATGAGGCTCCCCCACAGTAAAAGCTCAACAATTAGGTGCTCAAAAAGCGAAAAATCTGGGCGCCCCATAGTGTCAGAACCACCTTCTAACATACACAAATAAGTATTCACATCTTTAATTTACTCTCAAGATTTTTTGCAACTGATTCAAAATGCAACAGCATGTCTTATCACCAAATTTTACATAAAAGACCCTATTACCTTCACTCCCTATCAGCAAAACTGGCTTCAGTAACTTAGTGAATTTAATACAAAACGCTGTCTATCAGTCATAAGCCCCATCCTTTTTTTGAAAAAAAGTAAATATAAATAACCCTACAAGCACTAAACTTTCTACACTGCTTCTAAATAATGTAGCTCCCTTCCCTCATGTTTGAGATCTAAAACTTCTTTAATCATGTTTACGAGAGATCTTAAAACTCTTTTATTCAGAATTACTTAAAACCTCTCACGATAAGCACTTAGGGGGCATATTATCAAGGGCCATATCGCCGCTTTTTTGGCTGTAAAAGCCAAAAAAGCGGCGAGATTTACATCGCACTATTAACAAGCTCATGCTAACCCTTGTTAGCGTTTGTTTTTGCGCGATGGCTGCCGTTTTTTTATCGCCCTGCATGCCATCGCTAATGACATGCAAAGTAGGTGTTCCTGCGTAAAACAGCATGGGAACATTCGCTAACACGGCTTCGCGATATTATCAAGCCGGCAGCAGACCCACAAAGCAATGATAATAATCGCGCTAAGCCCCCTTTATCGCAGGAATTTAACTCCTGCTATAAATTTGACTTAGCCATCTTAATAATGGGAGGTGGATTGCAAGGCTAAGGCCACAGGGGCGTATCAGCGAGGTTTTCATTATCGCTCAAAAAATATTGCAGCATTTCCTGCGCTATTCCCTCTTTTTGCTTATATCGCTGGATTTCTTATTGCCTTTGAGTTAAGCGTTGATAAGAACGAGCTAACTTGGCGATGAAATCCAGGGATAGCCGGCGATAGAAAAAAACGCGCTAAGCACGCTCTGCGATATTTATCGCAGTTTGTTGATAATATGCCTATAGTGTTATATTGCTTAAACTCTGCCCAGTACCAAGAAGCTTCAGCTGTCGTGCGCCCTAGAAATTACCTTAACATAACGTAGCATAACATTAATAGAAGATTCACAATTTGACAGGATGTATAAAATGTTCTAGCTAATGTAAAGGAAAATGTCAACGCTGTTAATGATATGGAGGCAAGGATTATATGTATGCACTTACTTTACTACTTAAGAGACATAGTCAAATTAAACCAATTACAATAACGTTCCAACAAAATGATCCTACACACTTCGAGGCATATTATCAAGCCTCTATCGCCACCACAACGTCACTTTTTGTGACGTTGTGGTGGCGATAGGGTCAGCTCCCTATTATCAAGGCAGCGTTAAGCCATTTAAGGTGGCTTAAAGCCACATTAAGTGGCTTAACGTTGCCTTGGTAATAGTGCCCCTTTCATGCAAAATTTATCGTGAAAGGAGCATGCAGTGGGTGTTGCGGTGGGTGTTCCACCGCAACACCCATTGAATTCGACGCTGTCACCTATTATCAAGGATGGTGATAATAGGTGGCAGCGCCGAATTTAAGACCAGGAAAATCCTGGTCTTAAGATGGTGAAAAGAGGAGAAATGCTTTATTTTTCCTCTTTTTTGCTTTTTCCATGTGTGCTGCCTTCTGCAGCACACATGGAAAAAGCAAAATGCCATGGTTTGTTTATGTACAGGAAGGTATCTCTTCCTGTACATAAACAAACCTTTTTAAAAAATGTCATTTTGTAACTTACATGTGTGCTGCATGAAGCAACACACACGTAAGTTACAAACTGGCATTTTAGGTTTGTTCATGTGCAGGAAGGGATACCTTTCTGTACATAAACAAACCTCCCCGCTCGCAGACACCCTTGCACTCTGGTGCAAGGGTGCCTGCGTTGGCGCTAAGTTGTAAAACCGTGCGCCATCGCAGGGGGAAACGTAAGGCTGCACCATATCCTTGATAATATGGTGCAGCCTCGCGTTTCTGAAGTGGCAGAGAGAGGCATTAAGCCAAGAAAGCTAACGCCTCTCTCCGCCACTTCCCTGCTAATATGCCCCTTACTCTGTTGGTTTTCTTTGTAGAGAGTGTAGACGATATTCCGTTGCTAGTGTTTCATCCTCTATGTTCCAATACATCTGTTTCTCCTATGAAAATGCAAATCCAATGTAAAACATATTAAGAACCTTTGACCAACCTGGGCGAGGCTACGTGATAAATTGCACTTTACCAACAATCAGAGCCATTTTAATGTATGGGCACACAGTCCATGTTTGCAGCACGGTGCAATTGTAGGTATGCTGGGTGCAGACTGGTACAGTGTACCCTAGTACTGATAATAATTAACCCTCAGGTTAGTCGAGAACTCGTGCTGCTCTGGGAACCGTGCATTAGTGAAAGACAAACCTGATGGTTGAAGTAGCCAGCTTGCACTTTTAAGGCGGACAGATATCTCCCTGCAGATAGGTGCAGTTAGTAACTGCACCCACCTGCAAAGGGATGCCTGGTAAGATCCATGGGACCTCTTTTATCCTCTCTGGAGGGGCCGCCTCAGTGGGTGCACTGACTGTGCACATACATAATACAGAACTGGCACAGAGGCAAAGAGTTTCCCTCATTTGCATGGAGTCTCATCCCCCATGCACATGGTGGGGTATGCTTTGGGATAGACCACTGCCTGTGTGCCTGCGCTATGTATATTACAGAAGGGAATGTGCAAGCGTCTGCAGCCCTTTCTGTACTACCAAAGTGCCCCTGGTTGCAAAAAGCAGCTAAACATGCCTGTTGTGCACCTGGTGTACATAATACAGCCCCAGGTATGTTACAATAAATATTTATAACAATGAGGTTCTACTTATGCTCAAACATCTAACATTCATATAAACATTTCTCAATCAGGGAAGAATTTTTTTTTCTCAGATGTGATTTCAAGTGGGATAATCCAGACCACTGACTCACTGTCGATAAGACTGCTCTCCCACCCTCGCAGCTCCACCACTAAGTGAGGCCCTCTGTGAGCCCCTGCACTCCTGTAGTGCTGATGTTCGATGCCCTCCTCCACCCGCAGGTTTACACTTGCGCCTCATACCTGGTGGTCCAGTGGACCCCTGACTCCTTCTCTCACTCTGCTTTCTGCCCTCTTCTTCCTCTCCTTTCTGCTCCGTTTCACCCTTTAGCCTCTTGACCCTTCACTCTTTTCTTCTCTATTTCCCTGCCTTCTGCTCCGTTTCACCGTTTATTCTTTTTTCACTTTTTCTTTGTATTTCACCTTTTTTCACTTTTCCATGCACTTTTTGGCCTTCTTTTCCCCAGTTTTCCCACCGCTGCTGCCCTCATGGCCCCTCACCCCCAGCGCAACCAGCCCGTTTCAGTTCCCCTCCCCGCTCCCGCCTCCAAGCTGTCCAGCCCTCCCCGACCCCTACTTAATGGCGACTGCTACGGGGACAGGCGAGTAAGACCACTGACTCACTGTCAGTAAGACTGCTGTCCCACCCTCACAGCTCCACCACTAAGTGAGGCCCTCTGTGAACCCCTGCACTCCCGTAGGGCTGGTGTTCGAGGCCCTCCTCCACCCGCAGGTTTACACCTGCGCCTCATCCCTGGTGGTCCAGTGGACCCCTGCTTCCTCCTCTCACTCTGCTTTCTGCCCCCTTCTTCCTCTCTTTTCTGCTCTGTTTCACCCTTTAGCCTCTTGACCCTTCACTCTTTTCTTCTCTTTATCCCTGCCTTCTGCTCCGTTTCACCCTTTATTCTTTTTTCACTTTTTCTTTGTATTTCACTTTTTCTCGCTCTTTTTGTCCTCATTTTCCCCCGCTTTTCAGCCGCTGCTGCCCCCGCAGCCCCTCCCCGCCAGCGCGACCAGCCCGTTCCAGTTCCCCTCCCCACTCCCGCCTCCCAGTTGTCCAGCCCTCCCTGACCCCTACTTCATGGCGGACGCTATGCGGCCGCGCCGCTGGTGCGTTGAAGGTGCGCCTGAGGCAAGTCCGTCTGCGCCAGTCTGCGCCGTCCACGACCCGACCGCGACCAGCGCCAGGAACCCTGGACCTCCGCACCGCCAATGCTACGACCCAGCGGCACTCCACGCACTCAACCCAGGCAACAACAACTGCAAGCTAGCATCGCCAGCCAACACCCACGAACCCTTCAGCTGTCACCGCTGCCGGCACACCTACAGTACCGCCAGGAACACTGACACCGCACAACCCGCCCACAAGAACACACCCGAACCAAATACCCTGCAATGCATCCTCCTCAATGTCCGATCACTCCACAAACACTCCCCCAAAATCTGGGAACTCCTCGACAGCACCACCCAGGATGAAGTGTTTTTCACCGAAACCTGGACCAACACCTTGGGACCGGACATCGCCATCACCATTCCCCAAGGATACAAGACCTCCAGGAAGGTCTGCCACACCTGCCCGGCAGGAGGATTTGCCATCATCCAAAAATCCACCCTCCGCCTGAGCACACTCCCTGATGAGCCCACAGACCTGATGGAACACCTTCACTTCAAGATACTGGCCAGCCCTACCACCACCCTACGAGGAACCCTCCTCTATCGACCTCCTGGACCCCGCAGACCTTTTGCCAACTCCATCACAAACATCATCTCCCCGCAGGCCATTGCATCCACCAACTACACCCTGCTGGGAGACCTCAACTTCCACCTCGACAACCAACTGGACCCCAACACCACATCCCTCCTGGACAACCTTCACAACATTGGACTCTGCCAGATTGTGACCGAGCCCATGCACTCAGCAGGACACACCCTCGACCCCCTCTTTACTACAGGAAACTCCATAACCTTCAGCCACACCACCGAACTCCCATGGACTGACCATTAGGGGTGGGCGGAATTTGCGGAATTAACTTCCGCAAATTATCGCGAGAATGCAGAAAATCTCCGCAAACACGCCGGAAATATCGCGAAGATGCGGAAGTTTTTTTGCCGCCTGTTCGCGGTATTTTTTGCGTGTTCGCGGGTCGCCAACTTACCCATGCGGTCGCTCACGGGCGCGGCCATCTTGTTTTCACTTGTCCCGCCCTCTGGCGTTGTTTACTTCCTGTTCCGGGTCGCGCAATGCATGTTCGCGGTCGATATTTCCTGTTCGCGATCGCTTTTACTTGATCGCGTTGCTTTTTGCTTGCTCAGGGAGAAAATATCGCGCGAACTTGCGCACGTGGTCGCAACGGGCGCGGCCATCTTGTTTTCCACTCTATTGCATGGTTCTGGGGCCTGATTTTCAATCCTCCCTAAATCTTTTCTATCCTTTGTTTATAGCCACTTTTTTTGGATCTTTATTACTTATTATTTCTCTAACTATTTTCCTGCCTCTATATTTTTTGTTTTTGTGTACTTTTTTTTTGTTTTTTAGCTACTTTTTCTCTTTGTATTGCCCGCTATTTATTTCCTTTACTCCTTTATTTATTTTACCTTTTCTTTCCCGCCCCGTCCCCAGAACCATGTCCAAGGGCAGGGCTGTTCGCCGGCGCAGCCAGAGCCGCGACCGCCTTCCTTGAGGAAGGCGGCGCCCACAAGGGGTGCATGCACGGGCCTTATTTGGGGAGGCGGAGTTGGCTGCACTAATTTTCTTTGTTCAGCGCCACCTCCCCTCAACCCTGGCAGCAGGTGGCAGGCCTGGGTCCGGGTACGGCCTCCGGGAGCGTCGGCAGCGGTGGGGGAAGGTGCGCCGGGCAGTGTCGCGCATCTCTGGGGTCCGGCGCACCCAGGCACAGCTGACGCACCGGTGGTCCGACATCCTGGACCGTGAGCAGGACTTGCTGGACCTGCTAGGAGTGGAGGTCCCGGGGCTTGGTGAGTACCTATTTAATTATTACAACTTTGCGTCTGTTCTTCTGCTCTATGTTATATATTGCGAATATCTTTTTTTCCTTCCAACCAGCTAGAATGTTGCTGCTTGCAATACATTCCAGGTTAATAACGTTTAAAAGTCTTCTGTGATTATGACACAGGTGCTCTTCTGCGCTACTACTAATCTTACTTGTTTGCAGCTTTGCGTTTGCGCTTGCTTAGCGTGATTCTTTACGAGTTTATTTTAGAGAAATTAAGTTACGTAATGCTACAGTGACTCACGTCCACTCCTTACTTTGTCCTGTCACTAATAGATAGGGGCGGATTGATACATAGGTTTAGGTACTTTGTATGAGCTTCTAATTGGTTAGTGGTATGCGTGATGCCCCCCTCACTCAGTTACGTGACGTGCTGCTAGTACGCCAGTCTTTAGAACCTTTCTAGTTTGTTCAATGAGTGGAGGTAGGCTTTGCAGTTACTTAGCAGTAGCAGATCAGCATCAATCAAACCAAAATTTGGTGTATACAAAAAATGTAGTCATGTTCATGTGTCCTCCATGATTGGATCATACACATTGTTGAGGAATACAGTGGAAATGCATACTTAATGTACAATTGGCATGCCTGGAATAGGTGGGCTAGGTTGGGTGGTACGTTGTACTAATACTTAGGCTTACTTGTAACTTAGTTTTCTGGAATCAGAATGGAAGAATGGATTACTGTTGATAAATAGTAACTTAAGTAGTCGAACTGCGAATCCCCCGATATTACATGTTGACCAGATGAGATCGGTCAATGTAGTTATTGCAATTGTTTACATATGTGTTTTTTGACCGTTGTTGAAAAATATTGTATTTGCTTAAGTTGACACCATCCATCAATGTTTGTCTCTTTCTTATATCTTTCCTGTTCATCAGCACCCAGGGGCAGACGGGCAGGGACTGGGCAGTCGGCGGGACAGGAACACCACCAGGAGGACACCGCTGAGGGCTCCTCTGCTGGCCCCAGTAAGTCTTCTTGTTTTTAATAATATTTCTTATTCCATAACTTTTACTGCCCCATTTCTCCCGAACTATAGTGTGTTTCCAAATGCTATTTTTTTACCACCAATTATCCTTCGATCTGTACGGTTTCAAAAAGCTTATCCCTGCCTCCGCTATGATGACTGAGTACTACTACATACTATCAGTCTGTCTGTCTGTACTGTAGTAGCTAGTCTTGCCCAGTTGGCCAGTGCCACTCTTTGTGAAAGGTTGTAATATAAAACTCATATTCACCAGTAGCTCGTACAATCCGTTGGGTCGTTGTCTTGTACTACTTTTTACTCTTGTTGATGTTTAGGCTTTGAAAATTCACAGCAACAGCCCTACCAGATTTCTTAATATTTTGATATGATACCCTATAGGACATACAACTGTTGTAGGGATCTTGCACATACATTTGCACCAGAAAATAGGATGTTGGTGATGGTAGGTTGGACCTTCCTTGCACACCTCAATCAGAAATTCCGCACCCACCACAATTCCACTGCTTGACTATAGTACTGTCTTGTCATACCTATTAGGTCTCGGAACCCTCCCCCCAAGATAACCAACAAGTAGACAACCCAGAACATTAACACACCCAACCTCTGTCGTGGAAGCAATTCACATGCACACCCTTACTTTAATTTGCTCACTCGTGTAAGTTAGTCCACTCCACACCAAATACCACAAAGTCTATGTAAGTTTAACATTTTTATTTCAATTTGAGAAGGTCTGTACACTGTTTTCTTAGGAGCACCAACCGGCAAATCAATAACATTAAAACAATATACATTGTTACACTTATACAGTTGGGAATTAAATCATGATAACTGAAGTGGTGGAAGGCAGCACCACCATCCCATAGCAATTTAGTTTATATACATTTATAAATGAAGATGTGAGTGAAGGGACCCCTCACCTCAGAAGAACCTAGTACTGGTAGTTGGTGCATCGTTCAGAAGCTCTGGTTCGTAGAAGCGAATCTTGCGTCTGTAATGCGAAAAAAGAAATGGTGTGCGTTAGTATATTGCAACTTGCAAGCATTTCTCAGCCGTGCCAAAAAGTGTAGCATCTATGGATAAGCAATATGGACTAACAGTAACAGTAGTACACCAGTTCTTCCTAAAAAAGTGGCTTGTTAATGTTTGTTGACCGCCTGTACGCAGCGCGTAGACTAGACAGTAGCAGTGTGAGGCAGGTCATGTGGGCTCAAAGGTGTCTTAAGAAGCTGCAAGGTAAAGGTAACGTCACATGTGCATGGCTAGGGCTAATCAAGCAAATGCTACAATGATCATATAACTTAGTGTCTACTCTACTACTACCTGATTTGTACTAGTGATTTATGTTAGTATTAACTCATTTTTCAACCTTGCTACTGATCAATAGGGGGGAGGTGTATATGTTGCCTAATAAATGTGTAATGTTTTCTAGGCGCACTACCGACCACCATTGCTGGGGCCAGCGAAGGCGACGCAGAGGGCGAGGATGCGGCAGTTGCAGATAGCAACGGAGGGGGAGTGGCAGCACCAGTGGCAGGCGGTGGTAAGTTAGATTCATAATCTTTAACTATTGTTGAACTTGACAGCACACTCACTGCAAAGGTGTACTGTATGTATATGTATACTGTACAGTTGTGAATTAGGGCCCCATTAGGATGGTGGGCGTATTGCCCCCGCCGGGCTGGCTGGAATTCACTGCCGTCACAGCAGGGGCAAACCTCCCGCCATCCCTGTAGAAAATATTCAGACATGTCTAGGCGTAAAAGGGTTCAATATGGCGGTGGTGTCTCTCTCACCACACCGGCAGCCATATAATCTGCATTTTGGAATGCCTTTGCGTGGCGGCATTACCGTCCGCCACGGAAAGGCATGCACACATTGCAGAGTATGCTTGGGGTCCCCCATGGAGGGTACCTACCGATGCTATGGTACCCCCCCGACTTTCAAAGCAAAACGTGACAGGCTCCGTGCGAGGCCCGTCATGTTGTGCTTGGAAAAGCAGCACAACATTTTAGCATTGCTTTCAGCAAAGCCAACCAGAATTTAAATTTAAAATAACAGGGTGCGCCCGCCACTGTGCCGGGCGCATCATCCTAATTAATTGTCCCCACGGGACCCCCACCCTTTTTAGCAGTCGGATGGCGGGCGGACAAAGTCCGCCCGCTATCCGATGTCGTAAGTAAGTATGAGTTCTTGGGGACGTTTGAAGAGTGAACTAGAAGACTAGAATTCCCTTTAATTGGTATAGGACTAGGAGCCGGAGTATTGAGTAACCAATGTCCTCATCTATCTGATTTCAACTCCGCTTTGAAAGTTTTATGAAGAAGAGCACCTGGTGCACTGTTCAACTAAAAAGTGTAAGACAGGTGGAAGGAAGAAGGACGGGCGACATTTAAAATGTTATGTACTACTTTGCTTTATTTTATAGTGCTACTCTACCATGCCACTATGTGTATAAATAATTACCTTGTCCTACTGTTTTATTAAGACTATATTTTACAATTGTCTTGTTTTTTTCTTTTTGATACACAGCAACTCAGAAAGTCAACCGTAAGGAGTTGGCCGCCAAGGCACGGCGCCGGAAGCTGGAGGCAATCCAGCAGGAATACCGGCGGCTGGTGGTCCTAGCCGAGGAGGTGGAGGAGGCTGCTGCAGCTACTGAAGGCTCCTCCATTGCCCCGGGCCCCAGCCACCGCCCTCCAGCGGTACGGCGCCACCGCCGGGCGGATGCCCGCCGCCACCGTGCCATCTCCGGTGCCCCCCCCCACTGTGGCTGCAACTTCCGCGGCCTTAGATGCCGCGTCGCCCATTTAGAGGACCAGATTCGTGTCCTCCTCCAGTCCCGCCCCACCAGTTAGTCCCCGTCACTGCCCCTTTTTTAATTCCTGTTCGTTCTTCACTCGTTTGGGCGTTCTCTATTTCTATGGACAGTCGTTGGGGTTAGGGAGGTGGGTGGGTTAGCTTTTGTGGGTTTAGTTTATTTGTTAGGGTCAATTAAATATATTTTTCTATGTTACATGCAATGTTGTTAATGTTTTGTAGGTGGGGTAACTGTTTTACATCACACTGTTTCTTTGCTGGTGCATGGCCGCCCATAGCGTGTGTTTGATTTCAATAATTTGCTGACTGTATAAGACACAAACAGATAGATGCAACACACCTCACTCATTGACTGGTCCTACTATGCATTCCTTGGAGTGGTGTTTAAAACTGACATCATTGACAACATGTCCATTATTGATTCTGCCTCCCCCAAACTTCTCTCTTACCGGTGCTTGATGTTTATGTCCAACTGTGGCACAGCACTGGCTGCATGGTGAAGATGGTTTCCTTTTTCATACATGCCATGATTGGGGTGGTGGTGGTAGTATAGTAGTAGTAGTATACACTGGCAGGGTGGCAGCATTTCCAAAAAAAGAAAAGGAGATAGTCAATCGCCTTTGAGAGACTGTTAGAGGAGTAGTTGAATGAAGTACATCACAGAATTTACCGAGCAACAATTATATGCTCAAATATTTGACAAAAAAACTGAATGCTGGTTATTATGAGGATAGCCTACTAGACAGAGTTACAAACTATAGTTTTGTCGACTTGGCTATGCCTACAGTCTAACAGTTAGTGCTGTATATGAGGAATGACAACAAACAAATCCAATCAATGCCGGCAATTCATGCTGAGGTATATGTTCCTTTGTTAAATAAAATAACCTGTGAAATATCCTACTCATGGGTGGGCAAGCAGAAGAAGATCATCGCTCTGCATTGAAATTGAAGTAGTGTTGCTTTCACCACATCCGCCCCAGCAAGTGTGTGATTAAGTATTGGTGTACATTTAATTTAGTTACACCTCGACAATAAGTCACACAGCCCGGGGGAAGAGGGTTAGGATCCGTTGATTGGATGGGAAGGGGGATTTTGGGAAAGGTTTGACATAGAAAAACAGTATGCATACATAGACAAACAAACGACAATCATTGAAGACTACCATACCATATCCATTCCATATGTTAAGGTATAAAAAAGGAAATGCATGCATGATGAGACCCGGATTACATACACTTCTATTTCTTGTTCTGTTCCGGCCTTAATACTTTAACAGATAGCAAATAGAAATTTTAAATATTGGTAGTGAAGAATCGTAAACACAGAGCAAACGTAATGATGATTGATAATAACAACTCCAAGAACACACTGTTGTAAAGAATGTATACAAGATATTAATCAAATTATTTAAAAGAAGTGAAAAGTGGATACTGTTACTGTCTTATCCTGGTCAAAAATGTGGACTGGTTTTTTGCATCTCGGCATTCCTCTTGCTCCTCTCGTCCATCAATCTTGGGTGTGTCGCCTCACCACTCGCCACTGCCCGGCTGGAATAAAAAGGTGATTGATTGGTAAGGTAATTAATATGCATTGTAATGTTTTACAAAGTTTTGGACAAGGCCCAGCCTGTAATTTTAGATTGAAAACCAAAGGGGATATTCAGAAAGAAAGTGAAAACAAATGCACAAGTGATGGTGTAGTGCAACAAGAACACTTTCCGAGGTGGCATGTATGCATATGCATCATCTCTACTGTAGTCTGTTTCCAGCATAGACCTTCAACAGTAACAGGAGAGATCAGGCCCACAGTGCTTACCATTAGCACATCCTACGTTAACACTTTAGAGTCCTTTTTTTCTCTCAAAGAGTTGGACAAACGCAAAGCACATTATCCATTCCAGACATAGCATTTTACAGTTAAAGTTAGTAAAATCAATGCACTGCAGTCATCCCACCGCTACACTCTATTCAACTTCTACACAGACATTTGGGTGTGCTGTGGTTGTTGTTCACGTGTTTACCTTTAGGCTTTTCCGTTTTATGCCACTCATGAAACATCCTCCTGACTTCATCATCAGCTCTGATACTTCTACTGACTGAATATCGGCCTGCAGTACAAGTGTAATTTTTATAACACAACAAGAGTAGAAATATAAATATTACTGACTTGAGTCATTCTTTATTGTGTACAGAAAGATAGATTACCACTAGTACACTTTGACATCACTTTGTGCACAACAAACAACGCAAACACAAAGACCAATAGCTCAGAGTCAGGTGTCCAATGCATGCCATTAATTATCATCATTTATTACCTGTTCCTTCTCATCTTAAGTTAACGGGCCGTCTCTTTCGCCATCATCATGACGGACGGTGCTGTTAAGTCACAGTCATTTGCATTGCGCAGATTGAGTGAGTCCCCTCCCTGTATTGAATTAAAAGCAATGTATCACCAAGATGCAGGAGAAGTACACATTTCTTGTTTGCCAGAAGAGGAAAATTAGTGTGTTCTGTAGAATGTTGATTAGTGGCAGTGCACAATTACATCAATTCATTCATGCGCAACACACACAACAAAATCTACATCACTCAGTCTGCTTTTCTGCGGACAATGCATGGCATCAATCATTACCTGTTGCATCTTATTTTCAGTTAATGGCCAGTCTCTCTCGGCTCTGAAGGAGGATAGCTATAGAAGTCATCAGATTCATGGTCCACTTGTTTTGGAAGGACGAGGAAAGTTTGAATTTGTTGTTACCATCATCCAATCATCATTCATGAGGGAAATGGAATTGACCAGGAGATGCAGTATGATTGAGCGGAGGAGCTGGATTCTGAGGACTGTAGTGTCAAATGGCAGACACCTGAAACTTGTATCTTAAATTAGAAGATTAGAAGACGGTGATAATGCATTGGTTGCGATTCACAAGTTTATAACCGGAACAACAGACACAAACAAAGGGGGAAAAAAGGGAGGAAGACAGTAAGTGCGAGCCTAATTGTCAGGGAAGTATAGCTCGTCCTCAAACTCTGGGGGATCTTCCAGTAG
Organism: Triturus cristatus; assembly: GCF_964204655.1. Lineage (NCBI taxonomy): Eukaryota > Metazoa > Chordata > Amphibia > Caudata > Salamandridae > Triturus > Triturus cristatus. Next base: position 1,455,213,873 of record NC_140589.1, on the reverse strand, counting down.
TAGGTAATCATCTGACACAATACTTCCGTCACCTGAGCCGCTGTCCTCATCTTCCTCTGTTGATTCATGCATTGTGTAATTCGGTGGTATGAAGTGCTGATTCATTTTGATCATTGTTAACCTCTCCACGTTTTTGGGAGATAGACTGGTCCTTCTCAAGGTTACAATGGAACCTGCAGCTCTGAAAACACGTTCGGAAGAGACACTTGCGACAGGGCAAGCCAGATAGCTTATCGCCAGCCTGCTGAGCTGTGGCCATTCAGACCTTTTCCTATGCCAATACTGCACTGGGTTTTGATCAACGTACACCTCTGTTGGGTCGTCCAGATAGGCCTGGACCATCCGCTCAATGTTCAGGGTTGCTGCTGGTAAGCTTTTGTGCTGTTTTTTCTGTGCATCAGCACTGTGCTTAAGGCCCATCTTTACATACCAATCTGATAATGATTGTACTCGTCCGAATGATCCAGTTATTGTTTTTGTAGTCAATGGTGATGGTGAGTGTTGCGATTGTGAGCCAACCGCACTGCCCTCAGCCGACGAAGTTGCACTTGATTCTGCATGGCCTGCTTCAGTATCAGTACTTGTTGTGGGTTGATGTGGCGGGCTTTTAATTAGCAGCCCTCGTTTTCAAACTTGATGGCTGCTTCAGCTATACAACTTTTGTAGCGGGCAACATCAGTGTCGGAAAAAGAACGGAATAGTCCTAATTTTGCACGTGGATCCAGAATTGTGGCACAAATGTAATGTTCTTGTGACAAAATTTTATTTTGTATCCTTACATTTTCTGATAAGCGCCTGGATAAGCTCTCCACCAAGTCATGGGCTTGCCTTCTGTCCTCTACACCTTTGTAGGATTCAGACACATTATTCAGCTCATGCTCTAGCATTTGCAACAATGGGATAGCTTGGCCCATTGTACAGTCCTCCTTGCTGACTTCACGTGTGAAGACCTCAAAAGGAGACAGCATCTCAGTCAGGCATTGAATTAGGGTCCATTGCTCCCTCTGAAGGGTCATGCCTTTAACACTAGCATCACTGCTTCTGTACCAGACATAATCATTGAGTGACCTGTGCTGTTCGTACAGACGATCAAGCATGTAATACGTTGAGTTCCAACGTGTTGCCACCTCCTGGATGAGTGCCTTGACTGGCACCCTACGCTCACGTTGGAGGATCCTCAGCTGCTTCCGAGCTTTAAAAGAATGGCTGAAATGAGTGCATATTCTTCGGCAGATGGACAGTAAATTGCTTACTATGGGTTCTTTTTTCAGAAAGTTCTTGCACTATAATGTTTATGCAGTGTGCCAAACACGGAACCCTGAAATAGGAACCAAGTTCCATGGCCTTAAGTACATTACTGCCATTGTCTGTGGCAACAAAACCAATACCAAGCCCTCTGGGCTGCAGCCATTCCAAAACCTTGGTGCGAAACTCTTCTAAAATGTTTTCAGCCGTATGAGATTTCTCCATGGCGAACATGGCTACAGTTGCATGTTTCCGAGTACCTTCAAAAATCGCAGCTGTGTCAACAACACCTCGTGCAGATAGTTGATCTTTAACCCCCACAAAAGAGATCCAGTGTGCAGTGATACACATGTAATCTGTGGCTTGGCAACTGGTCCACATGTCTGTTGTCAGGTGGATATTGTGCACAGCACTCTTCTGCAAAGCTTGTCCAACCAATTCCAGCACATCATGATGTAGTGCCGGAACAGCAATTCTTGCGAAATAGGACCGGCTTGGAACTTTCCATTTCGGGCAGATGGCAGACACAAATTCAAGGAAACCCACCCCTTCCACAAACGAAAAAGGAAGAAGGTCCAGCGCTAACATTTTAGCCAGCTTCGCATTGTACAATCGTGCCGTTGGGTGGTTGCGTTGGAACTGCCCCTCCAACCTAAACATGCTGTCAATGGTAGGCTGGCTTACTTTCCTTAGTGGTGCCATTAACCCACTAAGGCTCAACGACACAGATTGTCTCATTGAGGTACTCGCCGGTCGCCTTGGTGTCTCACCCACACTCTGAGTATGGCTCTTACTGCGGTGCCACTCTGATGTTACTGAGGAGGATGTGGGCGTTACCACTGCAGTGACTGCACTACTGGAGACAGGGCTAGAAATGCCTCCCTGTTCTTCACCTGCCACCACAATAATATCACTCCCTGATTCCTGACCAACTTCAAAGGGTTTAGTTTTCCTACTTTCTTTTAACTTAAGTAGGTGATCCTCCCACACAATAGTGTGGTGTATTCTGAGATGACTTGCTTGTCCTCCGGTACCATAGTTTGTACCAAGCTTACCACGCCGAACACCTTGCCGACAAATTGCGCATATAGCAACGTTCTCCTCCTTGGCGCTAACAGAAAAGAAGTCCCAAACTGGGGAGGAGAACTTTCTGGCACTGCTGGATGTGCCACTTTCAACACCAGATGAACTTGAGGGGGTGCTTGAAAATATGTGACCCTGTCCACCTACACTGTGACTTTTACTACCACTTCCTACTGAGGTGGTTGAGCTGGATGTAGGTCCCTGCCGGGCCTTGGAAAATATGGCAGCTGGAGGTAGTGGTGGTGTAACCTGTGTTGGTGAGATCCGTGCTACATCCCGCTCAGTAGCAGCCTTTCTGGATAGGGTTAGAATGTCGGTCTCCAATCCCTTTGGGGCGGGAGTAATGTGCGTGATGACTGGCTCGTCTTCATCAACATCATCACCCCCCTCTTCTACATCTACCTCCATAACTCTAAGTTTTTCTGGGATCTTCCTTTTCAGAAGCAATGTCTTGTGGCGTACTTCACTCTCAGACCGAGCTGGTGGGACCCAAGTGTCATCACGATCATCAGAAGCGGGGCTTGAAGAAGAAGATGATGGACTAAGCCTCCTTTTCCTTGCTGGTGGTCTGGAAGACAATAGATGTTCTGAAACAGTGGTTTGACTTCGCTCCGCTTTGTCTGCAGGAAGCTCGATTTCCTGAAATGCCCCTACGTCAGGAGCAACAACTACTATGGTGGGCTGTTGTGGCGGCTGCTGCTGTTCTGGTTGCGGCGGCTGCTGCTGTTCTGGTTGCGGCGGCTGCTGCTGTTCTGGTTGCGGCGGCTGCTGCTGCTGTTCTGGTTGCGGCGGCTGCTGCTGCTGTTCTTGTTGCGGCGGCTGCTGCTGCTGTTCTTGTTGCGGCGGCTGCTGCTGCTGTTCTTGTTGCGGCGGCTGCTGCTGCTGTTCTTGTTGCAGCGGCTGCTGCTGCTGTTCTTGTTGCGGCGGCTGCACACTGATCTGCTGAGTTTGCGCCTGCGTTGAACTTGATTGTGTACTACTTTGCGGTAATGACATTTCTTCAACATCGCTGCCCGTTAGTAGACTGGCTACCTCTGCGACAGTAAAGCCCTTGGGCCTAGGTTGGTGGGGTTGCTGGACCGCTGTGCTGCTCCCAGCTTGGTTCCCGGACAACGCTTTGGTGCCAAAAAAAACCTTGGCCGGCACACCACCAGTCGTGGTTAATGGCACTTCCTTTTTCTGTTCCTTCTTCTCACCAGCAACTTTCTTGGTACTGGACCTGGTACCTTTCTTTGGGGCCATCTTATTCCGACGTCAGGCAGGAGGCAGATGCACAACAAGTTCTGGTCACACGTGGGCGTGATGCGCAGCAGGACTTCTGTCTGGCTGGCAGTACAACGGGTAGCCAGGTGATGCCGATGACACCTCCTACTCTGTCTTTTGTGCACCTAAAAGCAAAGAAGACAGGAGAAGAACATCAGTGAAATGTTGCATTTGTTTTTGTGGTTCAGTTACTTAGTACTGTACTAGTGCAAACAAAAGATAGTCTAGCCATTTATGAATTTTTTTTAACTAGAGCTATGTTATACTACTAGTACTGTGTACAGACACACTACACTCTCAGGAAGGTGATGTCTAAAAATTCAACAGATCACATAGAAAACACTTGATCAATAAAGCTGTGGCTACCTGCTCTGGTAGCAGTGGATGAAAGCAGGCCTGCTGGCAGACAAGGCCAGGCAAGCTTGCAGGCCTAGGCCTCAAAATGGCCACCAGCCACATGGCCAGGCCCAACAACATCAGCAAGGCCACCCCAAAAAACACACTTCCCCAACTCAATCCAATGCCATCCATGCCCAAAATGATGCCTAAATTCAACAGAGCACACAGAAAACAGTAGATTACTAAAGCTGTGGCTACCTGCTCTGGTAGCAGTGGATGAAAGCAGGCCTGTTGGCAGACAAGGCCAGGCAAGCTTGCAGGCCTAGGCCTCAAAATGGCCACCAGCCACATGGCCAGGCCCAACAACATCAGCAAGGCCACCCCAAAAAACACACTTCCCCAACTCAATCCAATGCCATCCATGCCCTAAATGATGCCTAAATTCAACAGAGCAAACAGAAAACAGTAGATTACTAAAGCTATGGCTACCTGCTCTGGTAGCAGTGGATGAAAGCAGGCCTGTTGGCAGACAAGGCCAGGCAAGCTTGCAGGCCTAGGCCTCAAAATGGCCACCAGCCACATGGCCAGGCCCAACAACATCAGCAAGGCCACCCCAAAAAACACACTTCCCCAACTCAATCCAATGCCATCCATGCCCTAAATGATGTCTAAATTCAACAGAGCAAACAGAAAACAGTAGATTACTAAAGCTGTGGCTACCTGCTCTGGTAGCAGTGGATGAAAGCAGGCCTGTTGGCAGACAAGGCCAGGCAAGCTTGCAGGCCTAGGCCTCAAAATGGCCACCAGCCACATGGCCAGGCCCAACAACATCAGCAAGGCCACCCCAAAAAACACACTTCCCCAACTCAATCCAATGCCATCCATGCCCTAAATGATGTCTAAATTCAACAGAGCAAACAGAAAACAGTAGATTACTAAAGCTGTGGCTACCTGCTCTGGTAGCAGTGGATGAAAGCAGGCCTGTTGGCAGACAAGGCCAGGCAAGCTTGCAGGCCTAGGCCTCAAAATGGCCACCAGCCACATGGCCAGGCCCAACAACATCAGCAAGGCCACCCCAAAAAACACACTTCCACAACTCAATCCAATGCCATCCATGCCCAAAATGATGCCTAAATTCAACAGAGCACACAGAAAACAGTAGATTACTAAAGCTGTGGCTACCTGCTCTGGTAGCAGTGGATGAAAGCAGGCCTGTTGGCAGACAAGGCCAGGCAAGCTTGCAGGCCTAGGCCTCAAAATGGCCACCAGCCACATGGCGAGCCCCAACAACATCAGCAAGGCCACCCCAAAAAACACACTTCCCCAACTCAATCCAATGCCATCCATGCCCTAAATGATGTCTAAATTCAACAGAGCAAACAGAAAACAGTAGATTACTAAAGCTGTGGCTACCTGCTCTGGTAGCAGTGGATGAAAGCAGGCCTGTTGGCAGACAAGGCCAGGCAAGCTTGCAGGCCTAGGCCTCAAAATGGCCACCAGCCACATGGCGAGCCCCAACAACATCAGCAAGGCCACCCCAAAAAACACACTTCCCCAACTCAATCCAATGCCATCCATGCCCAAAATGATGCCTAAATTCAACAGAGCACACAGAAAACAGTAGATTACTAAAGCTGTGGCTACCTGCTCTGGTAGCAGTGGATGAAAGCAGGCCTGTTGGCAGACAAGGCCAGGCAAGCTTGCAGGCCTAGGCCTCAAAATGGCCACCAGCCACATGGCCAGGCCCAACAACATCAGCAAGGCCACCCCAAAAAACACACTTCCCCAACTCAATCCAATGCCATCCATGCCCTAAATGATGTCTAAATTCAACAGAGCAAACAGAAAACAGTAGATTACTAAAGCTGTGGCTACCTGCTCTGGTAGCAGTGGATGAAAGCAGGCCTGTTGGCAGACAAGGCCAGGCAAGCTTGCAGGCCTAGGCCTCAAAATGGCCACCAGCCACATGTCCAGGCCCAACAACATCAGCAAGGCCACCCCAAAAAACACACTTCCCCAACTCAATCCAATGCCATCCATGCCCTAAATGTGATTGAAAATGAAATATATTCAAAAAACAAAAGGAACAGTTGCTTCATCATGCACACACACACCCATGAGGCCATGCCCATGGCTAGCTCGGGCATACTACTACAACCCACAAAATTAAAAAAAAATTAAAAAAGAAAAAGGAATGATGATAATTAATTATCAAAAATAAATTGTAGTTACACAACAACTGCAATGCCCACAATCAAACACAACAACCACTTACTTGTAAAATATCCTATTCCAAAAATCCTGAAATCCAATTGCAATGATGCAGCAGACAAAAAGAGTGATCTTTCCAGCTCCAAATCCAAAGGCAGAATGAGCAGGAGATGGACAAAGCACTGGGAGGAGCCTGCTGGACAGGAACAGGAAGTTGGAGAATCTGTGTCACTTCCTCCCTCTCTCCACCTTGTAAAAAAAAAATGACTCCTTGCACAAAAAAGGAAAGCCAAATGTGAATGTAAGGAGTTCTTTTCATCCAAAATCAGTATTTGCAGATGGTTTCATGCTGCTAGAGCCGATATTCCTCTCCAAATTGTAAATTTTACGTTGTTGAGTTCTCCAGCTTCACATTACTTCCGCCGGCGTGTCGAAAACGATATGATCGCGTTCTCTTCTTTGTCCCTGTCGCGTTGGATATGACGTGTTCGCGGTCTCTTTCTCCTGTTCGCGTTCGATTTCATGTGCCCGCGTCCTCATTCTCTGGCTCGCGATGTAGAATGACATGTTCGAGATCTCAATCTTCTCATACTCGCGCGGTGCATGATCGCGAGAAGAAAGACGTGATCGCGCGACAAATGACGTGATCGCGTGAAAAATCACTTGAATGCGGCCGCGAACTCTCGCGAGACAGCGCAAAATGGCTACCAAAATTCAACATGTCGTGGAGAACGCGACCGGGTCAAGAAAACTTGTCGGAGAACGCAGGGATTCAGGTAAGGCGATCGCGCGCGCGCGAGAATGTATTGTTTTACAGCGCGAGCAAGAAAAAAATTATCGCTAAGCTGCGGAATGCGGAAATTTTGACATTTTCGCGCTTTCCGCGGAACGCGAAAATGCCAAAATATCGCAATTTCCGCAAACGAAACGGATTTTTGGCCCAGGCCTACTGACCATCGATGCGTCCACTTGACCTTCAAAACACCCACCATCCACAAACACCATCACCTGCTCCCACAAAGAAACTGGACCAAAATCACCGACGACCAGCTCACCGCCTCACTCAGCAACTCCACCCCAATTATAGTGGAAAATGACGACCCCCAACACCACAGCCCGAACCCTGCACAGATGAATCTCTGACAGTCCCAACACCATAGCCCCCCTCAAGAAAAACAACAACACCCACGCCAAGAAAGACAGATGGTTTACCACCGAACTTCAAGAGTCCAGACGCATCTACCACCGCCTTGAAAAGGCCTGGAAAAACACCAAATCCACAGAAGCCCAAAACAACTTCAGAGCCACCACCAATGCCCACCACCAACTCATCAGAGTAAAGTGGAAATAAAGCAATTGAAGACAGAATCTCCACACACGCACACAACAGCAAAGAACTCTTCAACATCATCAAGGAGTTTGCCCAACCCACCAGCAAATCTACTGACATCCCTCCCTCACAAGACCTCTGCGACAAACTCCGCACCATTTTCCACCACAAAATCAAGAGCATCTATGACAACTTTGACGAAAACAACCAACACACTGAACCCTCACCAACCACCCCCGACACCCTGAAGCCAATGATTCACAGCTGGACACCCCTCCCCACCGAAGACACACTAAAGACAATGAAGTCAATCCACTCCAGGGCCCGCACAGACCCCTGCCCACCACATCTTCAACAGAGCCGCCAACACCATCGCACCCATGCTCCGCCACACCATTGACCACACTCTGGAGACCTCCTCGTTCCCAGATGTCTGGAAACAGCCAGAGGTAAACCCCCCTGCTGAAGAAACCCTCAGCGGACCCCACTGATCTCAAAACCTACAGACCCATCTCCCTTTTCGCGTTCCCAGTGAACGTCATCGAGAAAGCCATCAACAGCCAACTCGCCACATTCATCAAAGAGCACAACATCCTTGACTCCTCCCAGTCTGGCTTCAGGTAAAACCACAGTACAGAAACTGCCCTCCTTGCCGCAACAGACGACATCTGCACCCTACTGGACAAAGGAAAAACAGTAGCCCTCATCCTTCTCGACTTCTCAGAGGCATTCGACACAGTCTCTCACCGCACCCTAATACGCAGACTCCACGACGCAGGGATCCGGGACAAGGCTCTTGACTGGATCCGCTCCTTCCTCTCTGGCAGAACGCAACCGGTTAGACTCCCCCTTTCCTCTCAGACCCTACACCTACCACCTGCGGAGTCCCCCAGGGCTCCTCCCTCAGCCCGACGCTCTTCAATGTCTATATGGCTTCGCTCGCCCACATCGTCAGCACCTACGGACTCAACATTGTGTCATATGCAGAAGACACCCAACTCATCCTCTCCCTATGCAACGAACCCAACACCGCCAGACACAACTTTCGAGAAGGCATGGAAGCCGTCGCCAAATGGATGAAAAACAGCTGCCTACAACTAAACACCAACAAAACAGAAGTACTCATCATGGGCCCAAATCCTGACGCCTGGACCAACACCTGGTGGCCCCCAGCCCTCGGAAGCCCACCCACCCCCACGCACACGCACGCAACCTGGGAATCATCCTGAACTCCGAGCTCAAAATTGACCACCAGATCAACTCTGTCTTGTTCTCCTGCTTCCACAACCTCTGCCTCCTACGTAAGACCTTCAAATGGGTCCCCTTCGAACACAGAAAGACCGTCACGCACGCCCTGGTCACCAGCAGACTCGACTACGGCAATGCACTCTACACCAAAATAAACAAAAACCTCACCCGCAAGCTACAGAACATCCAGAACGCCGCCGCAAGACTGGTCCTCAACCTGCCAAGACACTGCCACATCTCCCAGCACCTGCGAACACTCCACTGGCTTCCCATCGAGGCTAGAGTCACCTTCGAGATGCTCACCCATGCACACAAAGCCCTCCACGACACCAGACCAGCATACCTGAACAGCCGACTCACATTCCACGCACCCCAAAGGACCCTACGATCAGCCCAGCTCTCCTACGCCATAGTCCCTCGCACCAGAAAGACCAGATCGGGAGGCCGCTCCTTCTCCTTCCTCATGGCCAGAGCCTGGAACGCCCTTCCGCTCCACCTCAGACACAGCATTGCGCCCCATCTTCACAAGAAACCTCAAAACCTGGCTCTTCGACAGACCCCCCACTTTGATGGACTGGAACCTGCACCCCCCCAACCCCCAGTGCCCTTAAAGGTGAGTAGTCACGCTTAACAAATGCCTGATTGATTGATTGATTGCCTCAGTGCCTTAACAAAATTGTAACTGTCTTCAAAATAGGAAATTTCACATTCTATGGCCGGACCAAATGGAGCATTATGTTTGTTTTACAATTTCCTACCATTAACCCTGGTTTGTAGTAAACATTTTTGATTTTTATTAAAGCCAAATCCAGCAACCAATCATCTGCTTCCAAAATGCCCTTCGGACTAGCCAGAGCAAACACATTGTAGGTCATTGTACCCCTGGTAGAGTGAGCTCCAAACCAAAACTAAATGGGTCGATGCCAGCTTCCTGCATAACCTAGCTTACTTACCTAGCCTCTGGGGGATGGCACATTTCTGAAGGGCTTCCAGGAAGGGATAATTGTTTTAAACCTCTGGATCTCAATGCGTTTAACACATTCTCAAATTCCTGTTAATACCAAACCACACACAGGTTGTCATGGAAAGTTGCACATGGCTATTACATTTAGACAATCATGAGCACTACCCCATGGAGTAAAGAAACAACTAAGCAGATTTAATGCTTGAATGTCAGAAACCCTTTTACTAGACCAGAGAAATTAAAACATGACTTAAGTGTGGAAACTAGGGCCTTATGTACTAAGAATGCATTTGGCAATTGTGCACTGACTTTTTACAAATGAATAGGCATTTTGCTGACCAATGTATGAACTAATAGGTCAGTTTGCAAAATGCAGATTTGTAGTGGGTTGCAATTCAACCTAGCTCATGAGTATCAATTAGGTAGGTTGCAAATTGTGACCCACTATGATTCACTGCCATGAATGATGGCCTGCTGGGGTGAGCAGACTATCACATCTGTTATTGCATTTCAATACATTTCATTTTTTTAACATGCAGCCTGTTTCACTCAAAGAAAAATAAGATACATTAAAAAATTGCAAACGTTTCACAAACATTTTGTAGGAGTAAACAGTGGTCCCATAGAGTTGCCACTTATCTCTAATGAGGATGTGGGCATGGCTCAAAGAGGTATTTTGTACCCTCATAAAAAGAAAAAGAAAAAGAAAAAAGTGTGCCATTCATGCTACAGCATCTGTCAGTTGTCACCTGAAGTTGCTAATTCCCATTCTGAATTTTGACATTTATCCATTGTTTTGTTCTATAAAACAATTGCAATAAAAGGGCTGATGGAGGATATAGGAATTATTTAAATCTTTTAAGTATAAAGTACAAAATAAGTTAATCAATTCATTACTAGAGTGCTCTTTTACAGGGCCGTTGGAGTTTTAATGAGCTGGAATAAATCATATAGAGTGCTCAATGATCTATACAGGAGTTTTGTACTGACAATGTTTCTATGTGGAGCTAAGTGCATCCTATCTTTTCCAAAAATGTCTACCATGTCAAACTGTAATTGTTGTTGAAGATCTATGGTATTCCATAATTTAGCAGCTAATCACAAAGTGGCTTATTGACATATATGCTAGTTTTTCAATTTGAGAACATCTTTCAAAATGTCCATTCCTGACATTAGATTATGTGAGAAAACGCAAATTAAGTTTTAAGATAAAGTTATATCAGCCTCCCAAATTAACCCCTATAGCTGATATGTTAAATACACCATGTGAGAAAGTCATTAGTTGGTGGATTGAGGTCCACCAAAAGTAATAAATGCACAGTCCTGTTAGGTCCAGTAAAAGGTTAAGTACTTTAAACCTGAGCTTTACACTTGGTAGCTATGGCACAGAGCAGACAGGCTCAACTTAGAGAAAATGTGTAAAGCATTTAGTAATGCCAAACAGTTAAAAAGTCAAAAACACAACACAATCAAAATCCCACTCAAGTTTATAAAAATTGAGATCGATTTAATGAGCAAAATGACACTAAAATAACAAAAACCCAATAAGGGCAACTGGAGATATGAATTTTTAAACAATTAAGTAAAAATGGCGCAAAGAATGGTCATGGTAGGCCTGGACCCTTGATTTGAGGCTGACTGCGATGGAGCACTGGTTGGATACACTAAACATGGTTGGAAGTTTTAGCTTGGGTATTAGTCTTTTAACTTGAAGCCAAAAATCTTTGGGCAGAAGGCTGTATCCAAGGAGGGCTCCACAGCATCAGATAGGCATTGTACAGGCTACCAAACCAATAATTCGTTTGACGGGTGTCACACTCCAAACTCCCCTGCTACGGATATCCCATCCACCATATTACAAGTTCCATAGGATATAATACACTTGTAACATGAAAGATGGGATTTCCGGCACTTTTGTGACATGGTATCCTGTTCACTAAATTCTAAATCAGGCGCTTAGTCTCTTTTTTTGAGCATGAAATCCTCCAACAGGGCAAGTCATGCACATTGTGTATGACAAAGCTCCACAAGGCTGGACACCTTCTCACTGAGCTCCCTTTGAGATGAATTTGCTGCTCTGGACAAGCATTGAGTCAGGGAATCCTGTTTCTTTAGCCCAGCAAGGTTGCCCTCTGGGTGGATTGGCTTAGCAGGTCTGTCCCGGTCCTCTGGAAGTACTGAAGTCCAAATATTTCTTCAGGGTTGGTAGAAGTCTAGTTAGACACTGCCAAGGGTCCCAGAACCTTGGGACCCCAGGAACAGGACCTGGGGAGTCAAAACTCACACCAGCAGAGAACACATGTAGGGTCTAGGTCAGGTCCAGTTGGTACTGCTAAGGTGGGTTCCTCAGGAAAAGGATTCTTGCAGCTTGTGCACAGTAGGTCAGACAACTGACCATGAACCCACTACTTTGTCCTGGGTACAAGTTAGACCAGGACCATCCCTTCAGGTCTCCTCACAGCCCTCAAACAGCAGATGGAGTCTCTTTTTTGCTTTTCCACAGGTACAAACTGTTCTGAAGAAGGTGTCTTGTGGGTGGACACATTTTGCTTGACACACGTTTGTGGATGGGGTGGGACTCATGGCCCCTCCCTAACTTATAGGGTAAACATTTCAAGAGGTATCCCTATTTTTTTGCTGCAGTTCCTGTGTGCTCTACTGAAAACAATCTCAGAGTGCCCCTCACTCGATCCAAGATGGTGAAACCCTTCTCTCCTGGTGCAGAACCTTTGTGCCCACCCAGAGGTGTGGTAAGAATAATGAGCAGCCCTTCCTATTTGGTTGCTCCAAACCAGTTCTTGGGGCAGTGTGCCCTCACTGGGTTTGATGCCTGTCTGACTGGGTAGACAAAGGAAGGCCCTATACAGGCGTAATCTGACATCTACTTGCGGCAGTGGAGGCCTCTTTAAAGTAAATTAAGTTCCTGACTGGAACCCTACTGGTCTTCCCGCCAGAGAAACAACAATACCTCCCTTCATCTAAGACATTGCTTCTACTCTAGGAGCAGTTTCCATACCTCATCAGGGCAATTCACCAGCAGGGTGACAGTTGAAAGGTCACTGCAAATTAGCCTCCAGGAGAAATTTACCTTGTATAGGCCATCGAGAACCTTGAGATCATCCGTAGCAAACAATGCAATTGTTCCTAAAGTCAGACTTCTCTCTTAGGGAGACAGAAGCTTTGTGAATAGAGCATTGTGTTCCTGGAACACTCTGTCACCTCATCTAAAATGTATAAATAATCTCTTGGCTTTTAGTAAAGCCTTAAATACCTGATTATTTAACTCCACTTGACTCTAACCTCTCATAGCATGGCGATTAGATTCTTGAGCCAAGATGAGGATACCTTTCCAGCTAGCGCCAAGACACCTCCAGGTAAAAGTTCGCTCTATAAGCTCATTTAACATAACCTACCGTTTGAGGGAAAATGTAGCTTCTAAAAGTCCCTTTTCCTTAATATTTATTACGAATATGACTACACTATTAAGTTCAGCTTTAAATACATATTAAAAACAGTTGTTAAATTATTTATCTAATTGGTCCCTAGCCTGAGATAGTACAATTAATATTTAATATCCTTCTCAGTATTTCTCGATGGGCCAACCAACCTTACTACAGTTAAAATAGTTTTTGTTGCTAGTCACGGTTAATTTAAAATTTCTACATGTCCTACTTTAAAATACCATGCACCCTGCCTCATAGGGTACGAGGCTTACACAGGATTGACTAATTAATATTTAAAAGAAAGGTTTTCTCCTGTCAAAAAAGTCACTTTGACAGGTTGGGCTGCAGTTATAAAACTGAAACATCCAGGCTACAGTGGTAGTTCTGGAGTCATGTTTGGCTTCTCACTCTAGTGAATGGCACAGTAGTGCTGTAGTCTATTGGTGACATTTACATTGCCATGCCATGCGTGTACTATGAAAGTTAAATAGGTAAATTAGGAGTAAGTCAATTTTGACATATTTGAGAGGTCAGAGCACATGCACTGGGGCCTGGTTAGCAGTGACCCAGTGAACAAAGTAAAAAAACAGTAACATCAGTCTACAAAAAATGATGGTTACCATGCAAAAAGAGGCCCTTTCTCAGACACTTCATTTGTAACTTCTAAATGATTATCTCCACACTGGAGAAGAATTCATTTACGGTGCTCAACAACTGACATGTCATGGAAGGGTGAGAAAAGCCTTGTGCTGCTTTAAAACTGTGAGTGCTTCCCAAGTTATCTTCACATTTGGGAGCATTCTTTGTTATCCAGGTTGTTGGATCTGACATAGTTTTAAAACTAAGTATTCCACACATCTGCAATATCTCAAATGATTGCTGGTCTGTATAAAGAGATAGAGTTTGTTTGAGGTATGCATTTTATTTGAATTGCTGTCTTTCTTGAAAGTGTTATAGATAGGGCAAACAAATACTATTCATCTATTAGTTGAATGAAAAAGAGGTTGCCAGCAGGCCATCCAATGAATTTTAATTTATTGTCTATTAACAAAAGCTACTGCAAGTTGTAGTTTAGACCTTTGATTGTCAGCCATATTAAAGTCGCATTTTCAAATCTCATTTCATTGCATAACTGTATGAGGCGGTATTTGTTAGCCTTTTACTAGCGTCTAAAAATACAAAGGTCAATATACCTTTATCAAGATGAATAAAGTAGTGGTTGATTTACAGCTAGTGTCCAGGGTGAAAGTTGAGTGTGATTTTGTGGTCATCTGTTCGCTATCCAACACAGTTGTGTTTTACTAAAAAATGGAATGTACTGTTCAGGTAGACAAAGGAATTAGACAAACAGTAGGCTGCAGGTGCACATTACTCATTGCAGTCTGCAACTAGCTTTGAGAATTGAAGAGACTAGATGGTAGCCTTTGCAATTTACAAATATTAGACTCTCAACAGATATAATTAAATGTATACATTAATTTCTTTTATGTAGAAGTGCTACATATTATTTACTAGAGATAGACTCTGGTTGGAGACTAGATAATGCAGCCTCAAGTATTTTACAGTGGGCAGTGGCATAGCTTCAGGGGATGTTTGGGGTGTGACACCCACCAAAGAAATGCATTCTTGGCTTGGTAGTTGGGCCTGGGGGCATGTAGGTGGGTCTGCTATCTATGTGTTGTTTTTCACATCATGAATCAAGGATGAAAGACAAAAAAGTAACCTTTGAGGCAACCGAGAGAGAGATAGGGACAGAGATACCCAGATAACCTGGAATCAATACCAGCTTCCCTGCTTGTCCAAATTGTGGGATCCTTGTGACATATTTTATTTCAGAGAGCCTCCTTTTGCTTTATTATCACATGTGCGTGGACTTTTAAATATTTGAGTTCAGGAGGTGTGCTGTGAAAGCAACTCTTATGTTTTTTTAATAGATTGCAATATTACTCCATCTATAATAAGAATCTAGGACACTGATTACTGACTTGTCTCTTAGTTCACTAATGGCATTGTCATTGTGGCGCGAGCTAGAATGTTTCTCAAAACTGTCACTTTTAACGAATGCCTGTCTATGGAGTGATATAATCTGCAGTACTAAGCTGAAATTCTTCCACATGTTAAGGAAATTCTCTTTATTTATTTTCATTTTAAAGAATTTGCATCATATTTGTGCATTATGTTTGTTTCACAATATAAACACCAAATGTTCTCATGGCTCTGGTCGTGCACCAACTCTTAGAGCCAAGCCAGACCCATGGTTCAGCTCTGGCTCATCCTATTGATAGCCTTTTATGACCTCCTCCATTTGCGACTCAGGGCTTAGTACATGGAGCTGCCAGTCACTTGATATAATGATTTGTAAAAGGTGAGGACTAGAAACATAGATCCCTGCCCACATGCACCGATTTGACAACTCTACCATCAAGGCTTCTTGTAGCAGGGAAAAAGACGAGTGTGTGTAGAGAAAATACATTTAAGATAAGTAATCCTAGGACGAGGACTCCAGACGCTGTATTGTATCTGACCGCATTTATGAGTTCCCAGGCTGAACTACCAGACTTAGGTGGGACAAACAAGGGGCCCAGCTTCAGCAGGGGTGTTTGGGGTGTGACACCCCTCAAATGAATTATTGGTTTGGTAGCTGAGTCTGGGGACCCTGAGTCAGGTCTTCTATGTCTGTGTCAGTTTTTCTTGCATTTTAATTCCAGTAAGATCCTTTAACTTGTTAATTTCATTGGATTGGGATCTTATATATAGTGACTATGTAGTGACTCCAACTTCACCAATGAAGTGATAACGAGAATTCAATGGTGGTAGAGGAAAACAAGGTGAATTTATTCCATTGAACTGCCACACCAGGCAAGCGTCATGCAGCTATGTGCAGCCAACGTCCAACTGTCAAAAATCTTTCCCCACATTCCACTTATAAAGAAAGAACACTGGAAACATTCTGATGGTGACCTATTAATGTTTTGTTCATACCCCAACCACTCTACTACCAGAACACTACATTACTTCTTCACTGAGGGAAACATGACAAATTAAACTTTCAAACCTAAAAAACAAAACACAAAACAAACACAACAAGAGGAAACAATACAAAATAACCAATAAAACAAAGAGAATAAATGAATAAATATTGGATTTATAGAGAGCAAACTTAGCCCCAAGGCATCAAGACGCTATAAGTATAAAAATATGGAGTATAAAAATAGTATGATTAACCATATGCATCAGGAGGAAAGCTGTTACCTCCAAGACCTAAATAAAGTCTAAAAATAATATAAAGGGATACAGAAAAATATAGAAAAAATCATGAACCACCGGCTACTTCCTGAAATGGAATGGTACTTGTCTGACTCTACTGCTGCTGTGAAATTCAACTCTGGGACTTTGCTGATGATTAGTCACACACTTCTCTGACATTTTTTCACATCTAACTCTACTTGCACTGTTCCCATTAACAACCTTCATTTCCCCTGACCTGCAGCCATCCTTGCATCTCATCACCTTCCAAAATTCCACTGGTTGTAACCATTAACTCTGACCGCACTACCACAAACCTTGTCCACAACCATAGGGATGCTCAATTTCTCAATTTCTCAATGCCCTTCTTAACATAAACACCCTTCTTGATGTGTACAATATCACCTACATGAAACTTGACCACACAAACACAGTTCTGATTGTCAAAAACCTCCTTCTGCTTAGATTTAACCTCCTCAGCATTTCCCTTTACCTCGAAGTCAAGATCCTGCAGTTCTACTCCAAATTTCACCCGCTTGCTCTTCTAACTTGTGTAAACCTTGGCGACAGGCTTCCTTTCTCTAAGCAACTTAACAGGAGACTACTGAGTAGATGAATACGGACTTCTGCAGTAGAACCTTAACATTGACTGTACCGCTTTAAGAACTATAAACTGATTGGCAAAAGCCCACTGAATACACTGAACCAACACTGGGTTTACTCGCTCAACCTGCCCATTGGTTTTAAGATGATAAAGCAATGTTTTCAAATGCATAACATCCCCCGACTTTAGAAACTTATCTACCTCCAAAAATGGAGGAATATGTTCTGGGAAGAAAATACCCTGTAAAAAGTCTGTGACAGCCATGACATGTGGCTCTGCAAAAAACTTTACTTCTAGCCACTTGGAATAAAGAACAACCACCACCAGTGCAACACGGCACTGACAAGGCAACCTATTGAAAAGACAGACTAGATCAATAGCAACTTTCTCCCAGCCTTTAAATGGAAAATGTGTTTTTTATGTACTACCAAATACTTCTCTGAAGTGGCCCAAAAAATGCAATCCCTATCAAAATAGTCAACCTCTTTGTCCATTGAGGGCTATCACAAAGGTTGCCTTAACCTCTGTTTGGTAAAAGTGCATCCTAGATATCCCCCTTGAACTACCTTGAACAATTTGTCCCTCAGGCCAACAGTTGAGTCTAATTTCTCTGCTCTGATCAAAAGCCCATCTTCAACTGATAACTCATCAGACACTTTCCAAAAATGATTGACAAGTACTTCTAATCAATTTTTCATTGGGCCACCCACTGGTCACATATCTAATGATTAATTTCAGATTTTCATCCCTCAACATTTCAGCCTTCCACTCAGACTCTAAAAGAGCACGCATATGTTAAGATTAAAAGCAGCAATTAAACAATCCTCCTCCAGCTGATCTTCAGTCTTATTTACCCCAACTGTTTCAGAAGGAGACCTAAACGGAAAATCTGCTCTCAGATTCTTTGCTCCTTGTATGGGCATTATATCAAAATGGAACTGCAAAGGTTTAGTTGACAGCCTTAAAATTCTAGACCTATGTTCTTCAATATTGTCACCACTCAGAAAAGACACCAGGGGTTTATGATTTGTTTCCCCCAGAAATTTAGAGCCCCAAATATATGGTTAGAACTACTGTATTCCCACCTACAGGTCAACACTTCTTTCTCGATGGTGGAAAAATGAGTCTCAATCTCTCTCAAAACCCTAGAGGCATATCCAATGGTATTTTCTACATTACCATAACTTTGGATGAGAACTGCCCCTAAACCATGACTGCTTGCCAACTGCATCTTTATAAAGTCAAAGGACTCCTGGAAAATTTAATCCCATTTAAAGAGTATATTTTTCCTTAAAAGCATGTTTAGAGGCTTGATGTATGAAGCATAATAGGAAATGATTGTAAAATTCACATAAAGTCATATAAGACTTGAGCCCATTTTATCAGTGGGTGGTAAGGCATCAATTATGGCATTTACTATGCCTGGTCTCAGTTCAATTCCCTCAGCACAGACAACATGACCTAAATACTCCACACTGTTTTTAATCAGATCACATCTATCTATTCTTAAGACCACACCCTTATGTTGCAAAATTCCTAACATCTGGTTGAGAATAACTTCATGTCACAAAAATTAGCACATAATCTTGGAAAATAACAACACCTTTGATCCCTTTGAAAAACTGATACATCATTCTCTGAAAAACCGATGCCGCTAAGGCTAGCCCAAATGGTATCCTACAGTACTGGAAAGTATGTATGGGGATATAAAAGCAGAATCATGTCTAGACTGTGATTCCAAAGCAACCTGATGGAAAGCTGAGGCAAACTGAGCTTGGAGAATCAATTTGTCCCTGCAACCAAAGCTAAAAGCTCTGCAATGTTTGGAAGAGGATGTGACTCAACCCAAATGACCTTGTTCAGACTGTGCAACTCTATGTAAACTCTTAATTCACAGCTGCACTTGTGTATCACTACCAATGGTGATAACCACAGCGAAGACTCAATAGTGTCAATGATTTCCTTGTCACATAATTTCTTCAAATCATTTTCAAGATCCTCCCTAATAGAAAAAGGAACATTTCTCAACTTACGTTTGACAGGCACTGAACCCTCCTTAACTTTAATTCTGTGTTTGAAACCAGTAATTGTGCCCCGATAATAAAACAAAACAGAACGAAACTTGATTTGAGCTCCTCCACCAAAATTTCTCCTGCTAAAGAAACGTGGACCTTGATTCCAGGTTTCAGTACCATTTTCAAAAAACACCTTGGTGGAACTACCCCAGAATGCACAACCCTTTGACCGCCACATATATTTTATCAAAAATGTTCCTGTCCTTGAATGCTATCACATCCTCAAAGAAACCTTCAGTTCAATGCGTCTTCCTTCTTAGGACACTGGGGCCCAATCAGGGAGTCCCAGGATCCTATCTGGCCATTTTTCATTAAACAACTCTTTAGTTCTCATGGTTATACTGGCTCCTGAAACCACCAAAAGCTTCACAGATCTGGCACCCACCAACACATTAACATAAGGGTCCACATTTTCAGTACGATCACCTTCCTAGCTAACCACCAGAACCATGTCTTGAACATCCTCTTGGAGTTTATCTAACTGATTGTCCATCTCTGTTTCTACCAAATTAGCTCCCACATTATTTCCCCTTTCTGTTTGTTTCATCTGACTCTGAAACACCTTGTCAGAGTACCCAAACTTGTTGCAAATTCTACAAGTAACATTCTTAGCTGGACATTATTTCCCACTCCTGGAATTAGATATATTTCCAGACCTGAACCATACATTGTTTTGTTTAAAAAGATTTTGACATGGAAACCTCGTCAACATAACACAATTGGTCACCACCATTTTTCACTTTTTGATGAATAATACAAACAACATCTGTTTTTTTCTTCTAGGTACTTCACCAACAGCTGTGAAGTTTCTATGCTTTTAGCAATATGCAATGTTTCTTGCCATGTAGGTTTCTCCAACGACAACAGTTTCTGTTGAATACTTTTGTTCCTACGATGAAAAACAAATTGATCATGAACCAATTGATCTGTTACAATTTTCAAAATGCCAATCAGCCACCAGTTTTCTGGGTGCCCACACATATGTCAAGATTTTCACCACTGAGTTGCCTTCTCATGAGAAATTTTGTATGTAATACTAGAAGACTGGGCTGAACACCAAAGCACAACCCTAGTTTTTTTACAGTCTCAGTATACTTGTCAATCGCTTCAACAGCTACACCAGCCACCTCAGGTAAGTCCTTAAAAATCGCACAACCCTCGAAACCCAAAGAGTGCAATAATACATATTTTTTCCATTCTGGCCAAAACCTGGATGCTCCAATTGCTCCGAGTAAAGTTTGGAATGCATCAAACCAATTTCTCCATCCAACAAGTGGGTCACCGGGACATTCTAAAAACGGAGTGGGTGGGTTTACTGATTGACTCATGTAGACACCTATATGTCACTTGAATGAATAAGGTGTAGGCCACTGCACGCCTCGCCACACTCAAAATCCACAAGAAATGCCCACAGACCATATAAGTGTGTGTGTCACTGAGCAGGAATGTTAGAATTAGAGGGCACAAATCCTTGGGGTTTCTCCAAAGGGGATCACAGAATCTATAGTGTGCCTATCACTGCAAATACCATTGGGTGAAACACTGTGGATAATAAACTGACGTGAAGACTCTGTAACTGTTGTAAAATATATCAGTTCATTTTTTTTCAACTACTTAAGGAACGTATAATTTTGAATGACTGCCAAACTAAATCTACAGTTGAGCAGAGCATGACAATGAACTAGTTTAACAACATGATGGATAGTAAATATTTGCTTAATATATGGCTGACTGACAGAAAAACAAGTAACACCATTATGCAGTTTGCAGGAATGAAAAATGGTGCAAAAAGAGGAGAAGAATGACTTAAAAATGATGGCTGGGCTCTGCATTAGCTCAACAATGTATCTGGAAAGTGCTGCCCAAACCAAAATGGTGGCTGTATAGTCTGACGTGTCTGAACTGAAGGTTACAAAAAAATCCTCAACTGAAAATGGCAGCAAAATAATGACATGTCCCAAATAAAAATGTTGGCCAGGACATCACACATAGTCCCTCCAATGCTGCCACGAGGATCCCAAATGAAAATGGTAGAGTAGTGACACTACCCTGATTAAAATGCTGTTCAGGATGTGATGCCTTGTGCCCCAATATCAAAGGGCCAGCCAATGATAATGTGCCAGCGCTACTGGAGAAACTACGATGTCCTTCACAAATTAAAAGAAAGAACTTGCAGTTTGGTGGTCTCGCTCAAACTCCTGGAAATGCATGAGTGTGGTGTGTGGCAGCTGCTCCTCTTCTAATTGCAAAATAAGGTGTAGTGATTCCAACATCACCAATGAAAAGATAACATGAATTCAGCAGTTGCAGAATAAAACAAGGTGAGTTTATTCCAATGAACTGCCACACAAGGGAAGCCTAATGCATCTTTGTATAGCCAAATTCCAACTGTAAAAAGCTTTACCCAGATTCCACTTATAAATAAAGAATGCTGGGAACATTATAAAGATGACCTATTAACATTCTGTTCATACCCCAATCACTCTATTACCAGAACACTACAGACTGGTGTATTAAAAAAAGTAGTACATCTGCACCCATAGAAGTACTCACTGAATGAGTGTAAATGTCCTACTTTTTGGAAGTAGCAAACAGGGGGCCTGATTCACAAAGTTAAACTTAAACCAAAATTCTAACTACGACCAAAAGTCTAACTTTACTACTAGTAAAGTTAGAAATTTGGTCTAAGTTTAGACCAAAAGTCAAACTTTACTACTAGTAAACTTACACTTTTGGCCTAAGTTTAGACCAAAAGTCAAACTTAGACTAAAAGTCAAATTTAAGTAGCAGTAAAGATAGTCTTTTAGTGTAAGTTGGACCTTTGATCTAAACTTAGACCAAAAGTCTAACTTTAGTAGTAGTAAAGTTAGACTTTAGGTCTAAACTTAAGCTTCAGGTCTCAACTTAGACTTTTGGTCTAAGTTTACATTTGTGAATCAGGCCCTTTGACTGTAGTAGGCTTGGAAATCTGCACCTGTCTCACGTTTCTAGGACACTACAGGCAATCACACACCCAAAACGTTATGGAATGAATAGTTGCAAATATTCTAACGAGTGGTAATCACTTGGAGTAGCATTTCAACCCATAATTTTTTGGCCATTGTGGAACTCTAGAGAGAGGTCCAGCTAATGTAAATCAGTATTGACCTTGATTCTTAAGGGATGAGTGGAACCTTGGCCATCTCAACCCTACAGCCATTCTTTTTTAATTGCAAAATTTGAGATTCACACTCCTCTAAATCTGACTGACCAAGCTTCACCCCTGACAGTGGGCCTGGGTGATCTGGGGAAGGAAATCAAATCTAGCTCACTGGTAGCCTTTGTAGTTTGTTAAGGTAGTAGTCATACAAAATGAATTTTGAATAAATGTTTTTCAAAATGTTTTTTGGGGGATTCTAATTGACCACAGGTTGTTGCTTGTGTTTAATTCTGCACTCAGTTCCTATCTCATTTAAAGTATTTATATTTCATTCAGAAGTGATAATGCGTGCTCTGGCATAGACAAGTACTAGACATAGAATATGGCTGGGGGCTAGGCCTCGTGCTTTGAACCTCACTTCATGAATAAAGGGTGTGGCTAATGGGTTTGAAAGAAAGCCATATCCTTCAGCCATCATCTGTCCTTCTCAAATACTTTATCTGCATATAAAATAGGGGCATTAAAGACCACTCTTCTTTTTCTGAAATTATTTGTTCAAGCATGTAAGTTATGCATATAGTCTTTTTGGATGTTAGATACTGCTTTGTGCCCCATATATGTGGTACTGAAGTAGGGAACTCTGGGACACACAAAAAAGCCTAACTGGATGGAAGCGGTTGTTAATATATTGATCCATTATTTATAGATTTGAGCTTGTTTAGGGTGGTCTGGAGTATGAAGGGTATGAAGTGCAGCTCAGTGGTAGCTTATGCAATTTGTTTATTTAATACTAATAGGTAATGTATTTAAATGATGTCTCTTGCATTGAATTTAATAAACATATTAAATGTATAATGGATTTTAATTGACACTAACCTTGCACTCATTTCCTATGTCATCTAAACTCTTTGTGTAAAACATATCCACAAGTAATTTCGTATAAGAACTACAAATAGACTTTAGGAGTATAAGCCCTCTCCTGGAAGGCAGACTATGTGTCTGTAGTTCCAATGTCCTTCTGGTTGCAAATAGTACTGGCATTGGAAACACCTTACTCTGTGAACCCAGAAATTGGGAGTCTGGGTGGCAACAAAAAGAGTCTGGAGTCATAAGGGGTGGAGTCATGAAAAGCAGACTGCCAGTCAACTTATGATTTCTTTTTATAACTCTGTCACAAATAAATTGACACCAAGGAGAAACGTGACAGAAAATCTGTTCTAGCTTAAATAGTTGCAAAGTCTGCATTGTTAAATCACATGCTGCAGAGACCTTTGTGTGCACAGTAAATCTCAGGGAACAATAATAATGGTAAGATGACTCTAGTGTTAAAGCACTTGCTAGAGGGACATGTTTTGTTTAGTCACAGTTTGGACTCATAAAGTAGCATTAAGGGTTGATGTGTCTTCTGCAAAGCAGATTGTGTAAGATGTGGATGACAGATGTTAAGTAGATAGGTAAGTGGGTCACATTTTATGACACAGTGATCCTTTTACTACTTGCATACATTTCAATACTTCTACTATAGCTCAGTGAGCTATGAACCAGCATTAAGGACCTGCATGCAAACTGCAAGACATGTGTTTAGAACCTTATTGTTTTTCTCAATCTGCTGTTATAAGGCTCCCGAGAAGGGATTTGGATAGCAATAAAAGGGCAACCCAGAGCACTGTGTTACATTTTAAATCCTCACTTTGAGCTACTCTCAGCTATGCAATCATAACATATAATTCATACCAGTAAAAAAATTGTAACTCTCATACCTTGAAACACTCTTAGTTTTGACTTATATCCTGTCTATTGATTTACACTACATACTTTTATGATTTATTGTCAATGTTTAATGTGTGTGTGTGATGTAAATTGCTCTGACACCCTATAGTGGGATGAGTAGTTTGTCTTAAGCACTTGGGAAGTGATAACAAGCAGTGTGCCTTTGTTTCCCAATTGCATTAGGTATTAGGCTGCAGATAGCTTCCAGTCAGGATTATACGTGAAAGAAAAGAGGACTGATGGCCCTCTCAATGTTCCTTTTGCTTTGGGTCCAAGCTGGAAGAAAACAAAAACCCTCACTGCCTGCACAATGCGGCTGCAAACAGAAAACAGACAACATGCAGGCACTGTTAAATTGTGTCCCGGTGTTGGCAAATTAGACCAAGACCAGTTCAGCATATTTAACTGGGGTGGATAGACCTCTAATCCAGCTGAATAATAGCTGCCGGAATGGGGATCCAGTGAGTTCTTCCTTCATTCCACCAGTCTCAACCCATTGCACACAGCTAAGTACAGTGGGATACGACTAAATTGGTCCTGTGTGGAGAGTCTGACAAAAGATCACACCCTGCAGCCAACCATCTTGGTTTCGACTCCTCTGTAAATGGTGTTGCTTGAGTGTGATCTTATTTGATTTCAAATGGCAATTTCATATTTTGGAACACTCAGGAATGTATCATGTAGAGTATTTGGAGACCAGGCACTAAGAAATTTGCAAGAAGTCAGGATTAAGTAAGGAGAGTGTAGTATCTAAATGGACCACAGATCTTGTTCTTTGGTAATGTAGCATTATCCGATATAATTTAGACAAGTGTGAAGCACTTCATTTACAGTGATGGGAAAAGAAAATACATAATCTTAAAAGGTTACATTAATATTTATGAAGACAGAAGTTGAACGCACCGAGGCCTAGCAGTAGATAAATCTAACCTCATGTGAAAGATAACACAAACAGATCCAGATTCGCAAAGAATGGTAGTAAATCTACATCTACAGTAATTATCGAATGAATGGATGCAGTGTTACTTTATTTGGGAATTCACAAACATTCCAACTAGTACACCTGGAAAGCAGTACCAGGCACAAATTTCCATCGCTACTTCAGGGAATGTCATGTAACATGTTCCTCATGCTCCCTTTTCACCATTGCATGATTGTGCATAGCATACAATTAGGTATTAGGGAAATGCACCCTGATGTGCAAATGTAAATATTTTCTTTTCTGTTGTTTCTTCGGGGGGGGGGGAACAGTTTTTCCTTTGGAGAAACACTTTCCTCTGCATCCCCCTGCCCCCAATGTTTCGGTGTGATTTGTTCTCCTTGAACACTGGGAGGTGAGATGCTCCAGCTCTTTGCTGAAGTAAAGTTCCACCCTTTTCCAGAGTTAGGAAGACACATGAAAACAACCAAACACAGAGTTCAACTGAAAAAGATTAGGAAAAAATACAATAGTTCAGTAGTAAGTTAGAAAAGTAAATGAGGTAAAAATAAAAATGTTTCGAGAGATAGTAACTGAAAATGTCTTAAAATTACATACTCAGTATAGAAATACATTAATTATTTAGGAAATTCTGCAGCAGCAGCAAAAATGAGGGAAACAGTTTGAAACCTTAGAAAAAACAGTGTCAAGAAAAATTGAGCTAAGCTTTGCCTATTTTATATTGGTGAATAGACACATAGGCAAGATCTGTGTGATTTTGCTTTCCGTGTTAAATGATGGGTGAAGCCATGAAGGTTTAAATTTAGATTGGATCTGTCACAAAGCTGACACCTGGTGGAGAGTCTTTAACTGCGAGTTACACTGGAAGCCCAGGTTTTCACAGTTCTTGACTGCCAGAGGTTTGGACAACCCCTTCCGTTAGCCCTGTTGCTGCTGACACAATTGCTCAGTCAGAGGAATCAGTCTCAACCATAAACCTTTTAGTTGGATCAGGGTGGTGTAAGATAGGAGCTTGAGTAAAGGCTTGTTTTAGATTCTGGGTGACTTCCTCAGCTAGAGTTCCATTTAAAGCCATGGCTGAGAATGTCTTTTATAAGAACAGAGTTGATGCTGCTGGTAAACTGGGCAAAGCTGTTCATGAGCTGATGGTAGAAATTGTCTAGACCAAGAAAGCTTTGGGTTTCCTTGACACATGTAGAAGTCGTCAAATCCAGAATACCGAAAACTGCATGGATCAATGGAAATTCCAGTACTATTTATGTCAAAACCTCATTAATCAATTTCAAACTGGTCGAATTCACATTTTTCAAGCTTGCGATAGAGTTGATCTGGTGCAGTCTAGTTAGCACATGTCTGACAAGCCTGTGATGCAATGGAGGATCTTTTGTGATGCTAAGAATATCGTCAAGGTACACTATGACAAATTGATTATTTCTGAGAATATAAGATCCATAAAGTGCTGAAATATGAATGGTGTGTTGTTTAAGCTAAAAGTCATAATTCAATATTCAAAGTGATCTAATGGAGTCTGAAAGGTCGTCTATCATTCGCCTCCTTCCATTATCCAGAGAAGGTGGAAAGCTCCTAGAAGAGCTAGGTTGGTGAATATTTTAGGATTCCTTACTGACTCAAAAATGTCCTAGTTTGAAGGAAGGGGATAAATGTCCTTTATGATGACCTAATGCAAACCTCTGAAGGTAATGCATGGTCTTAGGTCTTTTCATTTTTAAGGAAAAAAGAAGATTGACACCCCAGCAGAATAAGTAGACCAGGTTATAAGGCTGTTTTGTAGGTTTTCTTGCATATATTGCCTTTAGGTTTATTTTTCGGATTGAGATAGAGAATACACCTTTCCAAAAGGAACTGTTGCTCTAGGTTCAATAGGAGTAGCACAATCAAACTCTCGATGAGGAGGCAGGGATATTTCTTTTGTTTTTTCAAAGAGGTCAGAAAAAGAGTGGTATTGAGTGTGAACTCCTTGGAGAAAGTTTATTGTTCAAGAGTCTTGTCCTGTAACCATTTCCGTAGGGGCCTAGTAGTCCTCTGATGAATAACAATTGTTATGGCAGAATTGTGAAGATAGGGATATAGTTCTGGTTTCCCAATTGATATATGGGTTATGGTGAGTCAACCAAGCAATACCCAGATTGCAGTGTCATTTGGAGATGAACTTTGGTAAAAAAAGACAGTTTCCTGATGTTTTAGAAAGGTCACCATTACTAGCACAGTCATCTCCTTAACTGATCCAGAACTTAGGGGAGTGCCATTGGTAGTCTGGACGTGTTCTGGGGACTCTTTAGCAATTCTAGGTACATTCTTGTTCCTGGCCTAGCACCTCATCTAGGTGCAGTCCACTTGCACCACCGTCCAGTAATGCCAGGATTCTTTTTCTATTTCCGACAGATAGATCCAAAAACACTGGTAACCGGTAAAGTGGAACTAGAGTATCGCCTGATACTCCAACAAAAGGTTCATCCTTCTACCTTTACATAAAGGGTGGGACCTGGTGTTTCCCAAAGGCCTTGGAGGATGAACTGGAGAATCGCAGATGAAACGGACGTTCTGGTGATCCACTGTACATACACAGGCCTTTCTTTGGACATGTTTCTCTTTCAGCCTCAGAAAAAGGGCCCTGGCCAAGGCCTATTTGGAGAGGTTCTTCATTCGGCATTGAAGACGAGAATTCTCCACGAGGATCCTCTACCCTCTGACATGGAATTTGAGATAGACCAAGGCAAGAAGAAGGACTAACCCTTTGGCATTCTGCCTTATGCTCACATAGGCGGTGTTTGATGTGAAGAAGAACATGATCAATCAAGGCAAATAAGGATTGTGATTGAGCTGAGTGAACAAGTTCATTTTGTATTTCCTCATTGAGGCCTCTGTGAAAGAGGGTTATCAGAATTAGTTCGAGCCAAGTTGTTTTGGCTGCCGGTTGACGAAAGCGGGTTATGTATGTTAAAAAGTCCTGATTTCCCTGTTGGATTTAACTGAGGACTTTTTCCCCTGAATATTCTGCATCTAGTCTTTCAAACATTCACTTAAAGGCAGTCAAGAAGGATGCTTCTTTCTGGTCTAGGGAGGACCTGGCCTGGAAGTTTGGGCTGGACTGTTCCCATGGGAAGCAGGGTCGAGACTGATTTGCAGATGGCTGGGATCAAGCTGGAATGGTATAGTGAGCAGAATAGTGATGGATTTAGGCCCAGGTCTCTGTACTGGGGGTGAAAGGTAAACATTGTTCAGTATTCTGTCAATTAATTGTTCTTTTTGCATTTGTCCCCCCGAGTAGTAACACTGAAGTCAAGCTAGCCTGGGTGATGAGGGATGATACTCTGAAACTGGTCCCAGGATGATTGTTTCTGGTCCAGGGAGGACCTGTCAAGGCAGTTTGTGCCAGACTGTTCTCATGGAGAGCAGGGTCAAATCTAATTTGCATATGGCTGGGTCCAAGCTAGAATGGCATGTTGAGCAAAAAAACAATGGATTTACGCCCCGATCTCTGTAATCGGGTGAATGTTTGACATTTCTCAGCATTCTGTCCATCAATTGTTCTTTATGCATTTGTCAACCCAGGTGGACTGGGTATGCCCAGACATGGGTCCCATGCTCACCATGCCACTGGAGTCAAGCTAGACTGGATGACGACTGATGATACCCTGAAACCGGTCCCAGGATGCTTGTTTCTGGTCCAGGGGGAGATGACCTAGCAGTTCGAGCTAGATTGTGCCCATGGAGAGCACGGGCAAGACTCATTTGCATATCGCTGACTCCAAGCTGGAAGGGCATGGAGAGCAAAACAAATATTTATTTATTTATTTATTTATTTATTTATGTATTTATTTATTTATTTATTTTTCACATTTATAAAGCGCACTGTTGCCCGGAGGTGTCCTGGCGCTGATTGTCAAAGAGTGTGTGTACAGAGGGATTAATGTGTGAAGAGCCACGTATTCAGTGCTCTCCTAAAGGACAGGAGGTCCGGCAATTGTCTGAGGTTCAGCGGCAGAGCGTTCCATGCCTTTGCTGGGGACAACAACCAAGCCCTGCTCAGCTGATCTCAGCAATCTTGTCGGTCTGTACCATTGGAAAAGTCGGGTCATGCAGTGGGGCCCTAGGCCATACAGAGCCTTAAAAGTTACGCATAGTGATTTGAAAATAATTCTTTTACGAACTGGTAGCCAATGTAGCTTCACCAGATCCCGTGACACCGAGGCAAATTTAGGTGTGCCTGTGATCAGGCGGGCTGCTGCATTCTGCAGAGTTAGAAGTTTATTGAGGAGCCCCTCTTGGGCATTCGGCAGTAGGCTGTTACAATAGTCCAGTTGGGACATCACCAATCCTGTTACCACTGTCTTCTTGTGCTCGTCGGCAAGAAACGGCAGAACTTTCCGAATGGTTTTTAGGATGAAGTGGAATTTGAGGCCTGAAGGACAGCGAGTCGTCCATTAGTACACCCAAGTTTTTGACCTTTGAGACCGGAGATGGGGGGGTGCCCATTTCCTCCGGCCACCAGCGTGGGGACCAGAGGTTGTCTCTGGACCCGAACAGCAACACCTCAGTTTTAGCTGAATTTAGCTTGAGACAGTTTTCTGCCATCCAGTTACTGACCTCCCGCATGCAGCCTCTGAACCTTTCTGCAGTGCTGTCTGTTTCCCCCGGTAGCAGTGACACCACTATCTGAGTGTCATCTGCGTACGATGTTAAATTGAAACCAAAGGATCTAATAATTGGTGCCAGGGTGGAGACATACACATTAAAAAGAGTAGGACTCAAGGAGGACCCCTGAGGGACTCCGCAGGGGAGCATGAAAGGGTCTGATTGAAAGTCCCCTAGTGCCACCTTCTGAGTCCTGCTGGAAAGGAAGGCATGCAGGATTTTAAGTGCCATTCCTTGAATCCCGCTAGCCCTTAGCCGGTCCACTAGTATCATGTGGTGGACCGAAACAAAGGCCGCGGACAAATCCAGCAAAATCAGGGCGGCTCTGCCCGCTGCATCCATCATTGTTCTCAAATCTTCTGCTGATTTAATCAGTGCCGATTCGGTACTGTGCCCTGCCCGGAATCCATGTTGAGATGGGTCCAGACTCTGGGCTGCCCCCAGGAAGGCGCTCAGCTGAGTGTTTAAGATGCCCTCCAAGATTTTCACCGGAAGGGGGAGCCTGGCAATTGGCCGAAAATTGTTCAGGTCCGTCACATCTAGATTCGGTTTCTTTAGCAAGGGTAGAATGGAAGTTTGTTTCCAGCGCGAGGGAAACTCCCCACTGTCCAACATAGCATTGAACAGTGGGGTGAGGCCTGCAGCCATGGCCGAAGAGGCTAGTATGGCCACGCTGGCCGGACAGGGGTCATTAGGGGAGCCAGATTTTATCCGTTGTAATCGGTTCTCCACCTCCTCCTCCCTAATAGGGGAGAAATTGAGTAGCCTCGGTTGGTTACTGTCAGCCTCTAGGTTAGTTTCTGGAGCAGCAAACTTGACTTGAGTGTCTAACGAGAGGAAGATGTTTTCTACCTTTTCCTGGAAGAATTTCGCCAGATCTTCGCATAATTTGCGACTTGGTGGTATCTCTGTTGGTTTAGGGGCAGCCAGGGACGATACTGTGCGAAATAGTTCCTTGGGGGAATTACTAGCATCCTTGATGCGTTTCGTATAAAACTCATGTTTGGCCTCTTGGATCGCGTGTTTATACCTTTTCAACTCTGCGTTGAGAATCTTTCTGTCCTCCTCTTTGTAATTTTTTTGCCAGATTCTTTCCAGCTTTTTGCAGAGCATTTTATGGTCCCTGATTTGTTCTGAGAACCAGGGGGCAGAGGGGCTGGATCGTGTGGAATGCTCCGTTTTAGGAGGGGCTAGGTTGAGGCAGGCTGCCTCCAGCCAGTTCGTATATGAGGTGGCTGCCTCTTCCACATTGACTGGGAGGGGCCCCATAGAGGTTCTTAGCAAGCTCTCTAGTGCCTCTCCTTCTATATTTTTCCACTTCCTGATCGTTCTGGGCGGGTCCTTGACCTTGCTTGGTCTGGGAGGCGGGGCCAGGCTAATTTCAAATTGAACTGCCGCGTGGTCAGTCCAGGAGACCGGTTGAACTGCGATGACTTCTAGATTGGGAAGATTGGAAAAAATCCCATCTAGAGTGTGTCCTGCTCTGTGGGTCGGGCCATTGACCTTTTGGTTTAGCTCAACCCCGTGCATCAGTTCTATGAGATCCCGCGTATCCGGGTCTGAGTCACACTCCAGATGAAAGTTAAAATCTCCCAGCACTGTGAACGTCTTGGCGCAGAGTGCTTCTTCTAGTAGGCAACTGAGTGCTGGGAGAAACGGAGCTTTAGGCCCGGGGGGCCTGTAAATAAGGCCACCCTTAAGGGTATGATGGTTGGATAGGGTGAAGTTATAAATAAGTGCTTCGAAAAGGTCGGTGGTACCCGACTGGAAGGATCCTCTGACCGAGTTATGGTAGATTATGGCAAGACCTCCTCCCCTCTTATTTACTCTGTTCTGGACAAAACACTCGTACTCAGGGGGGGTGGCTTTGACAATATCTGGACCTGAGGCTGCATCTGTCCAGGATTCCGTTACGAATGCTATCAAAGCTTTGGTTTCCAGTATAAGGTCCGCTAGCTCTATACTGTGTCTCACCAGAGATTTGGCGTTAAGTAGCAGGCATTTGACTACCGTAAGTTCTTTCCTCTCCCTAGGCTTAAATAAAGCTGTGAGAAGATTACTGGTTTGCCAACATAGCGTGGGAAGAGCCTGCATACAATTTGTGCAAAGCTGGGGTGGGGGAAAGCAAATACTCCCGCATTTCCATGATAACGCAGTCCGGGCTCCTGCATTTGTAACGAAGGGCCAGAAGAGTATTACGGCTGTAGGAGTGACGATTCGAGTTTCTCCCTAACCCCGGACCAGGGATCCTGGCTCTAGGCGCGGAACCGGCGCGGACGGGCGCAGACGGGTTTGCCTTTGGCGAGCCTTCGGCGCGCCGCCAGCGCGCCCGCTGCGCTCGTCCGCTGCGCCTCCTGAAGAAGGAGGCCATTTATGCAGATCGGGTCGTGAGGGGCGGAGCACTAGTCTGCTCGCCCAGCTCCTCACTGAAGAGGGCGGGACAACGGGCGAATAATCACGGGTTCGAGCCCCGAATGTGCAAGAAGTGCAAATTTAAGAAATACAGGTAAAAGAATAAAAACGGGTGTTTTTAAATCGAGCGCCAGGTTCTGTAGGCAGTTAAAACCACATACCAAACAGCAGTCTCATGGAACTTCAAGTCCCGGCTTCCGCCTCAGGACCGTTCTCTCACATACACACACTTTCGGATTTAGGCCCAGATCTTTGTACTGGGGGTGAATCTTTGACATTGTTCAGCATTCCCTCCATCAATTGTTCTTTTGCGCAACACTGGACTGTAGGCAGCGCAAACTGTCACAGAGCTGACACCTCGTGGAAAGTTTTTGGCTCTGAGTTGGACTGGAGGCCCAGGTTTTAGCAGTTCTTGACTACCAAAGGATTGAGGGACCCCTTCCAGTAGTTGCTAACAGAGAAAGCATCTAGGCAGAAAGTGCCTTCTGGAAATGGCCCCAAGAAGGAGGAAAGATCCAGAGGGCAAAACACCTCTGAGATGACTGCTGGGTGTAATTGGAACTTTTAGGCAAGAAACAAGGCTGAGGACCCAACCTATAGGGGATGACTGGAGATTCCTGAAGAAGACAAGGAGAGACTAGCTGGAAGCAGACTTCAAATTAACTGGAAAAGACTGACGATTCCTGGAGGAGCCGAGGAAGGACTGGAGCATTGCAACACAAGAAGAGAATAGAAAACCTAATGGTCCCACACAGAAATTCCACCACTGGACGTTAGGCCACGATGTTGTATTGGGAATGTCCTATTGGAAGGAATGACCAAGGTGTCATCTTGAAACAGGCAGTATTTTATATCCCAAAAGAAGCAGAAGAAACATCGAGCTGCCAAGTCTGTCTCCCAACATGTCGCCAAGAAAAGCACTGCCATTTAAGAGGGCAATGGAGGCCTGGCAGCCTTGAGGTAAGTGTGTCTTGGGGCCCGCAGCAACCCACTGGTACATCTGCAGTCCCTCTGGCTCCTACTGTAGCTCATGCTCCATTCACTGTCAGAAGCTAGCGACAGGCCAAGTGCAACAGGAGCTGTTTGCTAGTAGAAGGAACGTCACTCTTGTTGGGTTGAGTTTTAGACAAGTACTTGATCACCAATTATGCATAGCTCAAGGCCAGTTTTTAGTCACTGAACGTCATTGGTCAAGAAGACTTTAAAGTTGATTTAAGAAAGCCACTCTTTACAGTCCTTGCAAACTAAAATTCATCATTACAGAAAAGAGATTCATACTCTGTTATAGTTGTTATGGTGAAATGAGGAGAAACTGATTTATCACAAAGCCGTATGAGACCACACTCAACTGTGGGCCAGATGTACAAAGCATTTTTCCAGTCGCAATCTTTTGCAACCGGAAAAATGGTTTTTCAAATGTACAAAATGCAATTCAGTAACTTGCTACCAAATTGCATTTTGCATTTGCAATTCGGTATTTGTAAGGGGCATTCTTTCTAAATACCAAAACCGCACAGTATGTATTACTGCATTGCATCCAAATTCTGGTCCCAAAACAGTAATACTTTACAACCAGTTTAAAACTGTTGGTAACCCATTCACAAAGGTGTAAGGGTCCCTAAGGGACCCCTTCCCCCTTGAGAAAGTAAATAATATTTTTTAAGTACAGGCTGTGGTCCCACGGACTATTGCCTATGCTTGAAAAAGCGTGGCGGTGCGCCCTGTTTCAGGCAAGCACATCGTGGGTGGAATGGGTGAAAATCATTAAAGAAAATGGGGGCATATTAGCAAGGGCTGGCGATATAATTATCGCTGCTTTAGCGTCCGTTTTCGGGCGATAAGCGTCGATAATTATATCGCAATATCATCAATGACACGCTAGGGCGTGTTTCTTTGTTGCAGAGCCCGTTTTTCACAGCCTCACCTCGCATCGCTAATGAGATGCAAAGAAGGCGTGGCTGTGAAAACAACACATGAAAATATCGCGAAGGCAGCTTCACGGTATTAACAAGGAGGTGCAGCAATTACAAAAAACGCTCTACCTCGGCCTTAACGCTGGAATTTAATGTCTGTTAAATTCCAGTCTAAGGCATACTAATCATGGTAGGTGGATTATGCTGAGACGACCACAGGGTCGTATCAGCAATGTTATCGCTGTTTTCCATGGAACATCGCTGGAAAACCAGCGATGTTCCATGGTAAACACCGCTATTGTTGAAATATTATTGCCATAGTGCTATGTATTGTTAATATATCGTTATCATTGCGATAATTTTCAGCGATAGCCGGCGATAATATTTCTACCGCTATGTGGGGCCAGCGATAATTATCGCTGGCCCTTGTTAATATGCCCCATGGTGCTCCCAGATGGAGATAAAACAGACCGAGTAATACCACCAGTAAAAGGTCCAGTCCTCATGGGAGGTTACAAAGGAAGACAAGGCGGTACTAATGAGGGACTATCAAGCCTATAACCGAATTAGAAACCTGCATTGACAAAGAACAATGACACAAGCCAATTAAAAATATGGGCAGAGAGTGGGCGGAGCTTCAATTACATACTCTAATACATCATGGCTCGCAGCGTGACCTCAAAATGAAACTTCAAGGTTTCATTAATTTCTTTATAAACACATTCCATTTTTGTTTGAGGAAAACAGACTGCATTTAAAAAAAAAAGATTCCTTCCATAAAAAGCAATCACAGACACAGTGATCTACTGACCTCAGCACGTCTCCATCCCTACGATAGCTGTGATTCCTAATGGGTTGCAAACTGTGACATACCTCATTAATATTCATGAGGTATGTTGATTTGTGACCCACAAGGAATCCTCAATGAGTACCATACATTAGGAATACCGATTTCCTAATTGCGAATCAGAGATAATTGCAACTAGGAAATTGGTATTCTTAATGTTTGCACATCTGGCCTTAAATGTTTCAAGCCATAATTGACAATTTAGAAAAGGAAATCCAGCAGGAAATATTGGTAACAATGGAACTGCCCACACCTCATGCCCAAAAGACTAAATATGGAAGTCAGGCACCCTCATAATGAAGCTCCTTTTGAGCCAATTATTCAAAATGAATGTGAAATGGGTATGAATGAGATTGAAGAAGCTGTGGAACAACCATTGCGAATTAAGCTGACTTGGCTTTTTTAGTTTCACGACTCAATAAAAAACAATATTTATGAGCAAGTAATAGGAAGCGTGGAACATGGCTAGTGGCTTTTGCTCTTACTTCAAATCCCCACATCTGTATGTTAGTAGCCTGACAGAGACCAGTAAGAATTGTCTTATTTATGTCATAACCAGATGAAGTCACCAGGAAATAGGGTGCAGTTTGTTCTGTGTGCCTACAACATCATAAAGATCAGAGGCCAACAATATTGGCGGTGTGACTGTGCATCACAGTCAAATGTTATCAATAGAGATTAAAACAAAATTGGAACTCTGAAAACTGTCAGGTGTTGCTGACAGAAGGTTTAGCAGGGTCTCCTAAGAAATTAATTTTGCAATTATAGAGGAAACCAGCATAGCTTCCATATGCGTTACATTTGTACAGCTGAAACTGTAGTCTGGATTAACAACCAGATGCACGCAGTATTTTAGTGGTAAACATATCCAAGTTGATGACATTCCTTATTCTGGCAGGGTGATACAAGTAAGATCAGGCAAAGTGTTTGAGAAATGCAGATGTGCAGGTTGCGATTTCACCTCTCTCTGTGGGGAATGGTCTAGAAGTGTACACGTGAAAGAAGAGTTGCAGAAATAAAATCAGCAAATTGCATGCTTAATAGGTAAATGTCCTCATTGGAATAAAATCAACCTGGCACGGATACAACTCAATCTATCAGAAAATCAGTTGTCAAATTAGAATCATATGGCATGACGATTCCCCTTTGTGAAAAAGGTCTCAAATGTCAACTTAATTTTGAAAATCAGTCACTTTAACTGCTAACTTTAAATATTTGACAATAAATTTAAAGGAGGAGTATGGTCTGGTCGATGGTGTAGTTGGGTATATAACTAATGTTTTTGACATATCCAAATTGAAATTGAAGCAAATTAAAGCATACTTTAAAAATAGACAAGCAGTCCACCAAAATGCTGGTCTGCTGGGATAGCACCTCAACCTGATCTCCGCAGCACACCTGCTGTTTTTACATTTCCTTCTCCTCTGGCAGGAATTTGTTAATGTAAGTGTGTCTGCCAGAATAGATTAAGCACTTCACTGCAAGCTGCAAGGCTTTCTTTTTGCAGAACAAAAAAATAATGCCCCTGATGCAGTGATACATTTCAGCCCAATGGGTCAATTAATAATGTTTCATTCAGGGGGACTATGTTTCATGTGGTGGTCCTGGACAGTACAAAGCACCTGTTAAAGTCCATCTTCAATAGGGTGGGCCTTCTGCCATTCATTGACTTGTGGTCCTTTGCTGAATGACCTGCTGGTCATAGGTTTCAGATGGCGGAACACCATGGGGCTCTGCCTTCACAGACCTAACAGTTCCCCAACCTCTTAAAGGGAAAGGGTGTCAGAACACAGTAAGGCACTTATCTGAGTGTCCTGATCCTGGCAGGGGTGATGAAGCCCCACAACCAGCAACGGCCCGTGCAGGTTCGAGCGGTGGGGCAGTGGGGCTGGCTGGGGGGGGGGGGGGTTTGACAGATGATGATGAGGGGAAAATAAATATTTAATTTTCCCTCCTCATCGTCCATTGAAATCCTCCTCCTCTTGGCCCCACCCACCCACCGCTCTTACCTGCACGGGTTGCGGCTGCCCACAACCCACTATATTACCATGAATTCCCTGGATGAGTAAGAGTCTCACTGCAGAACTGAGATTGAGGGCTGTGAATGAAAAAGACAAGAAAGACTGGCCCTGTACTCTGGTTCGATTTCTTGGACCACCTGACTGCTTTGACTGGGCCGATGAGTTGTTTTTTATCTTTGACTATTGTGCACTGGAAAGCAAGGGCATGTCGGTAGGGCTTCAAGTAAAGCCGCGGACAAGCACTAACCCAATTGGCCATTTAAGTATACAGGTTGTTATGTCTTTGTGCCTCACTGTCTAGTGGGGCAGGATCCTAGCAATAGGTATAAGCAAAACATTTGTTATTTACTTTTCCCACCAGGTGTCACACCGAAATTCTGCTCACTTACTTTCAATCACCTTGTTTTTCTTTATTCAGAAGATTAGGGAAATGCTATGACCCTAAAAGGGATAGCTACTTCACTATCTATCTACCTTACTACTCTCTTTATGCTACTAGCAACATCGTTTTTTTATAATTCATTCAGCAAAAACATTCCAAATTGTAATCTTCTAATATTTGAATGCTCATTTATCAAGGATAATGCCATAATTATTTCTTACAATCATTAGCTTCAATATTCATTGTTGATACTCAACATTTCCTAGGGATACAATCCATACACATGAAAAATTGTTCACAATTCTGCGGTGCATGCTGCAATGATGCTGTGGGGGTTTGTAGATCGTGCACCACAGGGAAGTATTCTAAACATGAGGATATTGCACAATACATGATCTTAAAGATGATATCTTGTTTTCATTTCAGATTGCCAATTGTTTTCAGATGGAGGGGAAAATAAGTCAGGATACAAGTGGTGCTATGCTACTGAAGAGAGGTAAGTATCCTCCAACGAGAAGGAGTGGGATGACAAGACCTTTCTCTCTGTTGTTTTCTTTAGAACTGGCAAGGCTTTAGGTATAGTTGTGGTTTTCCTACTTAGTTGCAGCCAAACAGTCGCCAGTGTTATGATTGGGGGATCTTTCAGGACCTTTCATAAGCCCCAGTCATCTCCTAGCCTAATGAGTTGAGGTTGTTTCCCAGGGAGTCGCAAGAAGAAGCACTCTGGGGCCAGTGGATGGATTCAGTGGGCAGTTTGGGAGAAGACACATCCTCAGGCTAAAATGTATTGCTGTCTTTGGGGGAGGCTGAAATGGCTGCCTGTCTGTGGGGGTATAATATTGGAAAACCATGAGTTTGGTGGTGCAGAAGCACTGAAAACTCTAAATGAGGCAAATAAATTTCAATCTAGTGAAATTCAACAACATTCAAGTGCCCTAAGCCGTATAAATTGCTTGTGACAAGTAATAATTTACTTCAAAGCCATGTACATGTGGATAGCTCAATCCCCACTGTTTTGCCTATGTTGTCACTATTCACAAGTCTCAGTGACTAAACCTTGATATTACACTTGTCAAGGTATGCCAAAAAGTATTCAAAGAAGGTATGATGTACCTAATTATGTCCTATGTGAATTCAGTGCCTGGACTGCTCCTTCATGATTTCCAGGAGAGAAAATTAAATACTGATCTTTAATGCATCCAAGAAAACAACAGATTTAGTACAATATTCTCTGGCCAAAATGAAAGTAGTCTTGAATAAATCAATTTGGCAGAAATGGAAAAAGAAAACAAAAAAGATTAAGGATGCACTGCCTCAGCACAATAGATACTGAATCTCACAATACAACACTAGAATTTGGGCTTACGCAGCAAACCATAGCAAGAAGATATCACACCACTAAAACATGGTACAAAGTACAGATAAATCAGGGTAGCCCTCTGGTCATCGCTCTATGGCAGTCCCTGGAAAGTGACCCTCTCTCAATTACAGTAAATGTCTTAATTCTTCACTACAAGAAACAAATACAATAGATGTATGGCATCTAAAATTACTGTACACAGCGTTCTGCAGTGCCATCAGTAAATCCACTAGATTGCACTCCCTTATTGACGATAAGTATAAATTCATGGCTCAGTCCCACGCTTGGATGACAATACAATTGTATGACCCCTTAAAACCCAAAGCATTGCTTAGTATGACCTACCAAGTGCATCTAAAGAGGAAACTGTTGCCCTTCATGCTTGGGGTCCTGCCATCTCTGGCTAATCAACCAGTATGGAAACACAAAGGCTGTAAATGGAGCAGATTATGTGATGCCCCTAAGGAAGACATCATACATCTGGTTTGATTATTTCCAGCATTAGAGAAGCAACAGAATTTACTGCTAAAATCCCTCTTCAATGAATGGGGGGATTCAGACTTGTCGGTTGGCCATTTTAAAGTGTCTCAATTTCATGGATCCCTAGATTAATTGTAAACAATTGAAATTCCTGGCACTACATGCAAAATTAACCTCTGGAACAGTATAACTACTGAGGGTTTGAGCGATTTCGCCATGCCATCATGTGTCAACTATCAAGTTACCAAGACGTCTAACACCTTCTAGGCACTTCAAGTTCAATTGGTCGAGCAAGAGCTGATATTGGTGCTTTTATTCTATTAAGATTGCCCAGGATATGTTTTTGTAAATGTATTTTAGGAATCTTTTAAATGCGGTTAAAATCAACTTTCTGCACTATTTGGCACTTTACCAGCAGGCACTAAGACGGGTGGCCCTCAGGAGATAAAGCATATTAGGACTTAAGTGCAAGCCTTCTCCTGTGGACTTTTATATTTGTTTTGAACATTTTATTGCTGAGCACATCCTGGTATTGTACAGTTTTAAACGCTGGTCAGGTTTAGCCAAAATGAAATAAAAACTTATCATATGCCATTTTGCACTGTTTTAGTGTGTTTATCATTTTGTATTTTTGAACATGTGATGGTTTTAATCATCTATGCACGATGACCTAATGAATAAATAAAAATGATTTTTTAAAAAGCAGATAGTATACCATCATGGTTTCTGATTGACAGGGCTTTTGCTTCGTACTATAGTACAACGATGAACATGCTGATCACAGTACACAGGCAAATAATGATTGAGAATGCATTAAAATTACAATTTTGATTGGGTATGTGTAACAATGCAAAGCAACCTAAAACTGTTTCTCCAATTAAAGACATTTTGCACAATTCAGTAGCAACATAAGTTACACTGAATTATCTAGAGGATGTTAAGGAGTATTTTCTGACCCCTGTTGAAATATTAGAGAAGGACCATGCATACACCCATGAATAACATCGCTGGCATGTCACAGATAAGGAGTAGTTCTTGCTCAAACTGTATCAAAGAAACAGAGCTGATTTTGAAAATGATTGATCTGGTATATTTCTGTAACCTAATCTAGCAAATAAATATGACAAGGGACTTCAAAATCAGCTAGGGAAATTCTAGGGGGAAAAGTCCATTAACAGTTATGTGACTGTTCACAGGGCAGCTTTTTGGCAATTAAGGCTTTGCTAAAACCAGTGCAAAGACAAAAAACATTAATAAACAATTCCCATTCATTTCTTTTAACAAATAAAACCCACCCTCTCCACCCACAACAGCCCCACCCTCTCCCCAAACTAATAGATCATTTGCCCCAATCAATGTCCAAACAGTCCAAAACCGGGCTGCTATCTCCTGCTGAAATGGCCAACCACCAGGAGTAGCTATATTAAGAAAGGAAAAAAGACAAATTGTGAATAATGCACAGTCCAAACATTTATTTATATAGTGGCACAGTAGCAGAGCATTGCTGGTCCCCTTGGGCCATTGGAATGTTTTATGTCATTAGCCACGGGACCAAGTTTTCCCCACCCATGCATCACATAAAGCACTGACTGCAAGAAATTAAGCCAGAATACCACCAGAGATAAAGTGATTTTTTTTTTGTTTAAAGGATTTCATAGCAAAAAATAAACAGACACTTTGTGTGTAAAAAGAAAAACGACCTTTCATTAATGAGTAAGGCATATACGCAGCACAATGAATAGTATTCTGGTCTTGTTGTGCTACATTAATAGAGTCATGCTAGTGTCAGGTCTGGTCCTATTTATTAATGGACAATTTATTAACTTACTTTAATTCCAGCTGACCTGCTCTTCTCCAACTGCCTTTCAACTCTACCCTAACTCCAAAGAGGCACAGGAATAATAGTAATAATACTTTATCACACATGTCTCGTATAAACATGGCTATCCTGTCTGCCGTAACTAGACAGTGGAAAAAACAATACATTGCAGTACAGGGAAGGGAACGGGATATATATTTTATTTGGTACATTCGTCACAGAGCATCCCATTTATCAAACTCTAAATCAGGCACTTAGTTCCACTATACTCCTTGGTCTTGCCCTCCACGACAAATTATTTTCAACAAATCCCTTCACTTGGCAGTAAGGAAAGTTACTCTACTGCAAGGTAAGTTATAGGGATCAAGCTAGGTAGAGGTTTTTATATAAAATTGTGTGGTGTCACTGATCATCATGTGCTAAGCTTTTGCCTAGTCAGTCACTGTAGTTGAGAAATGACAAAAGGGAAAACTTTGATCAGGCATAAATCCTTCATGGAAGCCATGAAATATATATAGATAAATCACTTGGCCAGAAAAATATGGCACTCGCCAAGAATGGATTTTTCAGTTTTTTGGTAGGCTGGGACAGAACTTAGGAAATAATAATGGAGTAAAGTACTAGTAGAATGTGACTGAGTGGGCACTGGGAAACACACCTTAATTTTGGTATGTATTGGATTGAAAACGTCATAATGTCAAATTAACTGAAGCAGATGCACATTGCACAGCCAACACTGCAGTACTGAATTTAAACATGCTGCAGTTAGGTCACGGATGCTGTGGGCAGGGAGGTGGAGGAAAATGATGGGTGGGATATTTGCCTCACTTAACAAACACTGTATACTTACTTTGTCAATAAGCAAGCAATGTGACTTACCTGTCCCTTCCAAAGCTAGTACTCACCCTCCCAACTTCCACCTGGGCCTCCTCCATCTCAATGACAGTGCCCCTGCCAGCCCCGGCAATGGTGGTCTATGTGGCTAGAACCTTTGTTTACACGTTTTACATACCAGATTCTCCTCCGAAGTAATTACAATTATTTTTGAACAAAGTACAACAGCAATACCGCATTACAGTTCGGTCAGCAGTATCTTTTATTGAAACTATCACTTTGGGAAGTTTTTGGGTTGACATGTTAGAAAGCCAGGTAGTCAAGCCAACCAAAAACTTTTCTAATCTAGGGACAGAACTGTGATGACTCTGAGCAGTTGAAGCACAAGGAAGAGGTGGAATGGTCAACGAAGAACATATGGTCTTATGCAATTGGATCTCATACGTTCCTCCATGCTGCACTGTCACATTGGAAACTGCTGGTATACTGTATAAATGGATGATAACACAACACTGGGGGTCCATGACCATGGACACTCTCTCGTTTTGCCTGTTTGAGCATGAGCAAGAAGCCTTCTCAACAAACATGTGTGGTGATTAATAGTTTACCTGGGCCTGCTATATTCACAGTACCACATTTCTGTTCTCTTAGTCTAACAGTGCCACAAGACATAGAAGGGAAGAGGGAAAACTTACAAAAAATGCAGAAGAAAGATATGGGCAGGAGGAAATCAGCTACAGAAACATTAAATATAGGAAAAAGTATGATGGTACGGAACAATTAAACAAGGCAAAATTATTCTAATAGCCGAGAGAGGTCAAAGTTAGGGAAATAACAATAACAGGACTTACTGGGGCCAGCAGAACCATCAGCTACTGGTGGTGGTGGTTCCACCTGCTCCAGCACTGGTCGTGGCAGCCCCTTTGCCCTGCTGTGATCCCCTTTTGCCCTTGTGTGCTGATCTAAGAAATAAAGAAAATAACAAAAAATAGATTAGTGGTACAGTTAATCTCCCAAAACTATTTTGACAGGTAGATGCCATAGCATTGCACTTTTCTAAATCAAATTGCTCATTGCCCTTTTCCTAATTTTCTAAACCTAACCCCTATTTCTAATTTCCGACACCTAAACTATATTTTGAACTACTAATGCATTGCAATGAAAGATCTTTGCTTCTCCACTCACTTTGATGGCTCAACTCAGTCTCCCTTTTCAATGTTTACTACACATAATTACGAGATTGGGACTGTATAAGCTACATAAAGAAAGGCACAGAGAATGCTAACATCCTGATATACTACTATCTTGGTGGCGGGACAGAGAGGTCTGCACTTCTGAACTAATCAGCACAAGTGAGCACCAACAAGTACACGTAGGTAGTGCCAAGCACC
This sequence comes from Triturus cristatus, assembly GCF_964204655.1. Lineage (NCBI taxonomy): Eukaryota > Metazoa > Chordata > Amphibia > Caudata > Salamandridae > Triturus > Triturus cristatus. The sequence goes on along the minus strand of NC_140589.1, from coordinate 1,455,170,858 downwards.
TGGCTAGCTCAAGCTGGATCAGATATTATTCGTAAGGTGAATTTAACTTACCTCTGAGTGTGAGCAGCATGCTATTTGAAAAAATTGTCATTTCATTAACTAAAAAATAATTACTCACTGAGCCCTCCAATCTCGACATACAGCAGGTCCTGTTCCTGATCTATTAGATCCACGTAGCAGTGTGTAAGCTGTTTTGTGATTCGTGGCACCCCTGTGCTACAGCACACACACCAGCATGCTCTCCACATAGCACCCGACGCTCCATCCGAGCGTACCATCTCTCAGGCCTGCTGGCAGCATGGATGGAAGGCGATGCTGCTAAAAAAAACCAGGTGCGCCAACTCCACCTCTGCAAAAATGGGGCTGGGCTTCACTACTGAGCGGCACTGGTGACCATAAGGTGTGCAACTTGCTGCACTGGCGCCGCCACTTACTGTCTGTTCTGCTATAGGGTGGGGTGAAAAAAAAGAAAGAAGTAGGACAAAAGCAAAGCAGAAGGGAAGACCTAGAGGAAGTGGAACACAAGGAAGAAAGGAGAAACAAAAAATTACATAAAGTAAAAAACAAAGTTTACAAAAAAAGAGAAAAATGTAAAGTACATACACAGCAAGACACACACTGATAAAAAAATAAGTAAATAAGGAGTAGTTGAGTGGGATAGGGGGAGGATTAGCACAGAAGAAAGTAGATTGAGAAAGGCACCATGCACAGAACAGGAGAGAAAGCAGGTAAAACAAAATGTCCATGCCCCATGCACTGCATGGTGCTGTTCGAGCTGATTTTTCAGTGCGAAACACGTACCAGCCTGAATAAGCAGCGAAAACGGGTGGGCGAACATTCGTCTGCTCATTTTCAGAATTTGGCAAAATCTCGCTGAGTTTTTTTGGAACTCTACAGAATTCCATGGAGCAAAACTCCATGAGTTCAACCCAGGCCTTCATGTTTCTCTGTTGATGAGGAACTGCATTCAGATGTGAGAATGCAAACTCTCTGGAGAAAATATAATTAATTTCTAGGTGTTTTGTGCATGCATGTAGAAGGTGAGCAATAATCATCAATATTTTGTTATACCTAATATCATCAAAATATCTGTGTGCATTATTATACCTACCTTACACATAATCATGTATATATACCATGAATAATAAAAAAAAAAACAAGTCCATATGAAACAATATCTGAAAATCTGAACTAATAATCAAATATTGAAAAACTCCAAAGATTTTCTTTCTCCCAACATCACTTCGTTATCGAAAAGGTCTTTGAAATACAACTTTTCCACTGATAGCCTCTTGTGACACTACAAAGACATGCTCAAGGATTTTACTTTAGCAATGCATTGGCATGATTGGCATGATTGCCTAGCAAGGACATCATGATACATGGGGAAAGTTATACCCATTAATACATATGGACCTCTACAAACTCCCAACAATGTGAGGGTACAAGGATTCTTGGGAAGTGTGGTGTTCTTGTTGTATGCCGTCTTGTAGTGCATTCTGCACATGTGTTATTCGTTTTGCCAGATGTGGCCAGCACTGAACATCAGCCACTAGACTTAGCTTCCTTTAAATGATCGCAGCATGAAAGGGGTTGGAGGATTAGACCCACACAACCCAACAGTGCCCTTCAGACTGGTAGTAGACAGTGATTCAAGGATGGCTGACACCTTCCTTAAGTCCATTGACATACCAGATACATTTTCAAATTCAATTGATATTGTTGATGGCTGGATGACACTGTTGCCACATGGTCTTGAGGTTCAGTAAGGGTTTTAGAAAATAACAAAATGTCATACAGTTGTATTAGCACTATGTGCTTCCAGACTTCAGAATGACTTTAAACCATGAAGCATTGAAAAATGGCTGAAGCATTGTACAGCAATAATGACTTGACTCAAAATGCCCATACTCACTATAAAATGTGCTTCCCTTTATCACTTTCTTTAATACACAGGAGATCGTAAGCACCCCACATATCAAGGTGTAGATTCTAGACTGTCTTTGGTAAGAGGTAATAGATATTGATCCTCTTGTCATAATTTGATGTAAAGCGACAAAAAAGGGCCCCTGAAAATAATTAGGGAGAGAGGAACCAGGGGAAAGAAAATACAAAAAATATTACACACATCTCTACACTCCCTCTGATAAAGATAGTGTATAACTCCCAAACAGCCAAACACCTTAGAGAAATGATTTCTTTCTTCTAAAGTGTTTGGTTCCTTTAAAAATCATTGTTATTTAATAGGGGTTATAACCTTTCTTTACCAGAAGGAGTGTAGAGGTGTGTGTAATATTTTTCATAATTTGATGTAAACCTCTGTAATCAATGCTCGATCTGAGATACCAGTATTTCCTCAGAATAAAGAATAAGGGTGTTCCAGCTGGCAATGAAGTACATGCAACCATCCATTCTGAATTGACAAACTGCATAGTTTTGAGTGAAGAACTTTAAAAAAATATTCGATGCAAGAAACTGAGCGAGAAAGTGTTTAGCATAAGCTCCAAGGCTGCATAATGCAACAGGGAAAGGCAACTGCATAAAAAAGGTGCAAATATCGATATGCAAAGAAAATCTAAGTTATGTGATGAACATTTTGAAAAATATTGTAATCAAAAGCATTGAGATGCATCATTCTGAGCTCCTAATTCCCTTATATATGAGATAGAGCAAGAAAAGAAATCACAGAAAAATGGATGAACACCATCATGGACAGGTATGATCTGGCAGTACAAACAGGAAGGATGACCATTTTGATTAGGAATTACTAAAATCCTAACCAAGCTCACTGTCACAGGAAAATGTAATTATCCTTGTGAGACAGATGCAAGAAGAGAGATTGAATGCCTTGCACTCTTCCCTTGATCCACCTGGCATCATTAATTCCCTCTGTCACGAACTCCTTATTGGGAACACTCAGCTCAATATCCTGGATTGTTAGCAGACCAACATGACACCAGCAGATGCCCTTCAGATCAATGCAGCCATGACCACACAAACCACACCCTGTGGTTCTGGCTGAAGCAGACGGGCAATCTTACCTACACGTCATGCACACTAACTTCCCATCTAACAATGAGTAACCATATGACCATGCCACGGTCTTTGTGACCCCAAGGCTTCTCTCTGGTTATTCTATCTGTGGTTCAACAACTAGACAACTATCCCCACTGTATGATTACTTTGAAGATACCTGGGTGGGTTGCAGTCACCACTCTGGACACAAAAGATTAGGTTCTACGTCCAAACTGTTTGGAATGCACAGGAATCCACTACTGTATAGCAAACAATACAAGTGAAGTGTGGCACAATGACTTTCAAGCAACGCTAGGTAAAAACTACCACACACTCACCTTATTCATAGAAATGTTTTAAAAATAGCATAGAAACAAACATTTCACATCATTACGTGTGCATTCTATTTTTTAATCTTTATAAACAATGCCAAAACCAACCAGCAAACATGGACAACAAATGAAACACCCTCCAGCTAAAGAAATAAAATGTAAATATACATATTATAATGAGACATTTAATCTAAAAATACATTAAAACAGTGACAGTGTTGTCATCAATGATGTCATGTCAGTTGTCATCAGTTATGATATCAATGTCATAGAACATGTCATAAGTGTTGTAATATGTGAGGTCACAAGCAGTGCATGGTGAGGGCACAAGGGATAGTTACTTCAGTTAACTTCATTTGTGGAATTTCAGTGTTTTAAGTACTTTTAAAATGCTATGTTTTTATATCCGACATTTGCACCTAACTATAACATCACTTTAACCTTTGTTTTATTCAGTGAATTTCTGAGTTTCTTTAAAGTAAGATATTATTGCCAGAGCTAACTATAACTTCCCATTAAGCTTTGCTTTTTTCAGTGAATTTCTGAGGTTTTCTAAGATAAAATAACAATATAAAGAAATGTCACTGGGGTGAATGTATGACATTGTTCTGTATTCTGTCCATCAATTGTTGTTTTTGCATTTGTCACCCAGAGTGAGACGGTTATGCCCAGACATGTGTCCCGTGCTCTAAATGCCACTGGAGTCAAGCTATCCTGGCTGATGAGGGCTGAAAGCCCGAAACCGGTCCTAGGATGCTTGTTTCCAGTCCAGGGAGGACCTGGCCTGGCAGTTCGGGCTGGACTGTTCCCATTGGGCGCAGGGTCAAGACTGATTTGCATATGGCTGGGTCCAAACTAGAATGGCATGGTGAGCAAAAAACTATGGATTTAGGTCCAGATCTCTGTACTGGGGTGAAGGTACGACATTGTTCTGTATTCTGTCCATCAATTGTTGTTTTTGCATTTGTCACCCAGAGTGAGACGGTTATGCCCAGACATGTGTCCCGTGCTCTCCATGCCACTGGAGTCAAGCTATCCTGGCTGATGAGGGCTGAAAGCCCGAAACCGGTCCTAGGATGCATGTTTCCAGTCCAGGGAGGACCTGGCCTGGCAGTTCGGGCTGAACTGTTCCCAATGGGCGCAGGGTCAAGTCTGATTTGCATATGGCTGGGTCCAAACTGGAAGGGCATGGTGAGCAAAGAAACAATGGATTTAGGCCCAGATCTCTGTACTGGGGTGAATGTATGACATTGTTCTGCATTCTGTCCATCAATTGTAGTTTTTGCATTTTAAGTAAGGCAGATGTACTGGTGTTGTCAAACAGTCCGAACACCAAAATATAAAAATTGTCCCCATTGGCTTTAGCAAGGAGTTAGCACATCAACCTATTTAAAGCAGACCTATTGACTTTGTCAAAAAGTCACTACATTCATTTGTCAATAGCAATATTCACAAAATTAGCCCTTATAAATATGCTCATTGGAAATGCATAATAATTATTTCCTCAAAAATATTTAAAATAAAGCATTTTTATTACAAACAACAATAAAGGTGTGTCTCAGTATTCCTTGAACACTCTTCAGACAACAACGTGTAGCCATAGAAAGAACGACAAGAGGTCCCACACTCCAGCTGAATAGCATACCACTCCAGCTCAGAGTGCTTTAACAATAATGATAAGCTCTATTAGAGTCATTTAATAAACTCAGAAACTTACAGATTTGTTTGTAACAAATTTTGTAACTTGGTGGTGCTCTGGCAAGATTGGGGCACCACAAAACAAAGAATAATATGTAAATAAGCCGCTCAAGGGTATTGTGGGGTGCTTTTGCTGGTAGCAGCAAAGATTATATGAGCAAGTCCTGTGGTTCTTTTATTATTCATTTTTAAATTTGTTTAGAACATATTTTGGGGGTGTGCCAATCCCTCCAATGACACCCACAGTTTATGTTCTGTCTGGGACCACATGGAGAGCCCCAAGTGCCCCACAGGCCCTGACGACTCTCCAGCTACCACTCAGTTTTCCTGTGTGGGTACACCAGTGCAATCCTTCAACTTCTTTAAATTTTGTGCCCTGCCAGGGGTGGGGGGGGGGGTGTTGTGTAGGATCATGGCAACCTCCCCAAATTTGTTTAAAGTTTAGGTCCAGGTGGAGTTCCTCTGGGACCCCTCACAAGAGCCAGGGGTTTAGGGTCCCCCTATCCTGATGCTTTGTTTATGGTATTTTTATGCATTTTCAGAACAGGGGACCAAGTCTCCAAGTCCAGCAATGGCCTCCCCAACATTTCTATTCATTTAATCAGAATGCTTGCTCCAAAAAGCCCCCTAAGCCAATCAGAAGGGTTGGATTTTTATATTTCATCATAAATATCAATATATCTATAAAGTTTGAACATTAATTTCTCCAAAAATACTGAACAGATTTACACCAAATTGCAAAAAGTATGCTTTCTGCCAAATTTAGTGCACTTCTGTTCAGTCATTTTGGCTGTAGCAGTGGGTAAAAGTTCCTAAAAAAACGACATGGGGAAATTGCATTTTGCCCCCGACCCTTTTTCTTGGACTCCGCTTGATGAATCAGCACAAACATTTCAAGAAAAGAGCTGAGGTGGATGATGTTTTTGTTTGGAAGGTTTTGTGAAGATTTGTCAAATGATGTGAACAGAAAAGGCACTTCTTAAAGTATCTAATACCCATTTGTGTCCCCAGACGAAGCCGCACCCATCAGTATGTCACTCCTTTCTTTTGGCAACCTGCAGTTACAACGGCAATATATTATCTGCCTAACACGTTGCTAAAGCCCTTGTTCACAGGCTCCTCTTGTGGCATCCAAACAAATAACTCCAACCACCAATTCATTTTCCAAAATGCTATTTATTGCCTTCTAGTGGACTACACAATGGAAAAAATACATGTTGGGATTGGTAGTTCATGCCATATTCCTTTTTCCCCCCGGTGGGTGTTATGATGCCACGAGTAAATAAACATTACTTTTTACCACCCAGTGGGCCGCCGATGTAAGTTACACTGTTCAGTTCAGAACACTTGCTGTTCCGTACACACCATGGAAGGTCTAGGCCATGGACCTGCTTTCTTTTCAGTACAGTGGTGCAGGCTTCACAGCTGGACTGCCGTAAACATGATACCCATTTGTGTCCAGTGACGAAGCCGCACTCATCATGAAGGCAGCACCACTGCATGAAGGAGCAGGTCTGTGTGAATTTATATTTTGCCGCATTTAGAACAACTGGGTCAAGAGATTTCCAGCAAACCTGGTAATGTTACTTTGGATTCTCTCACAAGAGGGAATTGTCCCCCTCAAGCGTTACCCAAACCACGGTTAAAAACCTGGGGATCTACATTGATAACGCCCTCTCTATGAGATCCCATGTTCAGGCCCTGGTTGGAACTTGTTTTGGCATACAACGCATGCTTAAAAAATTCCTCGCGCTCCTTCCATCGGACTCCAGAAAGATAGTGGTTCAGGCTTTGGTGACGTCTAGATTAGACTATGCCAATGTCCTTTACTAAGGCCTGTCAGGTTACCTCCTCCAGCGCCTCCAGGGGGTGCAAAACTCAGTGGCCATGGCGAATTGTAGGCTAAAACCCAGGTCTCAGATGGCCCCTCATTTCAAGGCCCTACACTGGCTTCCAGTGAAGGATCGGATAAAATTCAAGACCATGGTAATACTCTTCAACGCCCTCCATGGTAAGGGTTCCGGATACCTCAGAAGGCGAGCTTGTCACTATGCACCCATCAGTCCGCTAAGATCTTCCTCCTTTGACTTAGCCTGCATCCCCAAGATATACCTGTCATGCATGGGTGTCAAATGTTTCAGCTTCCGGAGTGCTCAAGCATGGAACCAACTAATGGCAGCACTGAGAGCAACTACTGATCTGACATCCTTTAGGAAGCAGCTGAAAATCTGGCTCTTTAAGAGCTAAGTCGGCCTCTTGTGCAGTCATGCAGGAACCTCTAGCACTGGGCCACTCCTGATTGGAGTAGCTATGTGCTTTAAAATCTCCATTCATTCATTCAAACCTACTTGGGATGAAATGAAATATGCAGGACTACTTATACCGACAAGCACTTGTTGTGATACTCACTTTATGAAGCCTACTCCAGGGTAGAATTTGGTGAGCAGGTGCCTGCAATCAATCTGCTGAGTTGCCATGTATTTGGCCTGTGAGCAAGGACTGAGGAAGTTCGACACATGTTAGGCCTCTGAAAGAAGAACTAAGTATTCTCTGTATTTTGCTGGCTTTGCTGCAGTCCATAATAAATAATTGGCACCTGTTTTGGGAGTGCATCTTTGTCTGAGGGCAACTTTTTTGTGTAATATATATATATATATATGGACATGGAATGAGTGAGTTTGAAAAAATATGCTTATAATTTGCAAGAGGAGTCTGAGCGTTTCTTCGAGCAAGCAACATAAGGGATATGTGTGTGTGTGTGTGTGTGTGTGTGCTACCTACTGGTGGTCATCAGTATGTAGTTATAGTAGTTATGGTTAGGACCATGTTTCCATAGGGAAAACATGTTTTGACTTGCCTTTATCTTTAGTGCCACAAAGAGTGGTCCAGTAAATCTTGTTCTTCATGGAATGTTTTGGGGTGATCTGTGACGTGGGAGCCGAGAAAAAAGGGGGGTAAAAAAGTGTGCTTCCGATGTTAATTCACATAGGACCTTTAGTTGAACTTGCAGCCCGAAGCACTGGATGGAAAACACCAAATTTTGCAGAAAGCAAAATTTGGTTATGCAAATCATGTGTTGAATTAGTTGTTGAGAAATTTAAGAAAATAGTGATATCTGTGGGTATGGGTCATCCACGTATAATCGCAAAGAATGACAAGCTTGTGCAGGGAAATGCAAAACTCTGTTAGGCTGCCAACACTTTATCTAGGAAGTGTTGCCAGCCATAGTGGGACTCAGCTTTAGCTGAGCCCCCCAGAAAATGTTAAAAAGAGATAAGGGGGCAGGGTAGGATTACATTGACCCAATAAAGTTTGTTCTGGGGTCCCAGAGCGACCTCATCAGTCCCAAAAAGCATTTGTTTAACAAAAGTACTGCCAAATCATGATATTCGTGAATTAGCTGGAAAAATGGGAAAAAGTACAAGTGATTGTTTTTAATTAAACCCTGGATTGGCCAGGACCTAGGGGCATACCATAAAAATATAAGGGAGGTGTACTGGGCCCCCCTCCTAGGGATTGTGAAAGCCAAGGGGACAATCACCTCCCAGGGTCATTGCTTTTTATGTATGTAGGGTGTGTGCACGAGGCACCCCATGCTTTGGGGACCACCACCTCCCCAAGGCAAATGTTTATAAAGTAATGTGGGTAGACCGCATGCCCCCTTGCAACCCCGGGCCCTGCCACCTCCCCGGGTCACTTACAAATATGTATGGGTACAGGACCAGGAACCCTGTTGGTGGACCTGCATGACCCCTGCTGGCTTCAGGACAGCCACTTCCTGAGGCATTGCTTTTTATGTATGGGGGCCCACATGGCACCCCCACACCCCAGGGACCACCACATCCATGGGGCAAATGTTTATAAAGTAATGCAAGGGGGCCTGCATGGCCCCACCGCAGGACTGCCACCTCCCAGGGACACTTACAAATATGCCACCTCCAAAGAACATTGTAGGCTAAATGAATGCAGGGGAGCCACACTGCCTTCCTACTGCCCTGGGGACTACCACCTTCCCGGGACAAAATGTTTACTGTTAATCCAATTGGGGCCATACAGCCTCCCACACAGCCCCGGTGACTGCCACCTTCCCGGGGCTAAACATAAAATTAAAGCTGGATCGATATCATGCAAGTGGCAAACCCTGACAAGTATTCAGGATAACAAGCACTGACACTAAGTAATAGGTAAGAGTGACGTTGGCACCGGAAGGGCCGCTATGACCTAAGGCATGCACAGTAGTGGCGACACCATCTGCACACTGTATAATCATTTTGTGAGATGCATTCTCCCCCAAGCCTTCCCCCTATCATATTGTTCTCCCCCCTGCGAGTTAACATTTGATTACAAGCAATGTTGTGTACATTCTAACGAACTGTTTGTAGAAGCAAAATGATGCAGTCATGGCTGGTGTTATCTCCTGGTTGTTTCATTGGTATCAGTCTTAAAGCTAGCGATGCACGGGCTCAGCATCTGTGACAGGTAGTGATCTTAAATGATGCAAACATACAATTTCAGTTATTTGGTACTGCTGTGATACATGGAAATATGTAAAATTAATAAAGAAATGTGAACAAAAAAAACATCAAATTAAAGCAGGGAACCTGCACGGACCACCACAGCCCCGGCGACCACCACCACTGAGGGGCTAACTACTACAATGGAGAGAGGCTGTGTGGCCTACTTCATACAGCCTTAGCTGGCCCTTGGGACCGTCACACTCAGGGCCCAACCCTGCTACCGCCTGAGGTGCCCAGCTTAGGGAGGTAGCTGTTTGCTTTTGCTTGGTGGAAGCTGACAGCTCCCCCAAGCAAAAGCAAACACAACTCCACTTTCCACAAGCGTGCGCGTGAGCTGTGAAGCAGCTTCTGCTTGCAGAAAGCAGAGATTTTATCTGTCTCCCTGCATGCAAGTATGTGTGAAGGGAAACAGATGAAAACTGTGCTCTTGCAAGCGGAGAGCTATTTCAAGCAGCTCCCTTCTTGCGGCAGCAATGCCGGCTTTTGCAGGAGTAGGGAGCAGGCTTGGATCATGGGGGCCTTGAGGCTCCCCCCATGTCCCCAATGAAGACATAAATATACATGTGCCACATTTGCCGCATAAACCATCATCTGCCTTTTGCAAAGCAGAACTTGTCAACTTTGTTATAGCTCATTGCTATATTTGGTTATTAAAATGGTACTAATGAGGTGCAACCAATGCCCAAACAGTGGCACAAAGTGTAAAAATGATTCAATAATTTATAATTAGGTAATACTAATTTAAAACTTGGGGCATGGTGAATATTTTGACTTTTCTTGCGGCATAGATTACTCTACTCTGCAGCATAATGTAGCCTTCTCCTGCCGCATAATTACAGTGGCCCTGACTATACATTTACCGAAGGTAGAACTTACTAATTAGCCAGTAGAAGATTAGAGGGGGAATGACTGCATGGCCAAGCCCTGTGGCAAACTGTAGCAGCATACAACCAAAGGCCATGCACTGCAGTGGTTGCATTAACATATAGTAACTAAAATTCCTTTACGTTAAAAATGTTTATATTCACTGAAAAAAAACAAAGATTACAGGGACGTTAGAGTTAGGAAATAGAATTAAAAAAAAACACAGAAATTCACTTAAAAAACAAAAGGTTACAGGGACATTATAGTAAGGCACACCTGTAATAGTCATCTCAAACAACTATAACGCGTGTCCCAAGGTAACTATAACTTGCACTCCTGCCATACACAGTTTTTTCCTAATTTGTTTTGCTGCAAATATTACAATGATATTATCAATGATTTTATCGAAGATGCCATGAGTGGTGTAATTTGTGGAGTAATTAGCAGTGAATGGGGAGATATTGTTTGAGATAACTATAACTACAACAGGTAGATTTCAATGGTTTTGCACATTTAAAATGTGAGCCTCACTATACCATTCCTCAAACCTTTGGTATTTTAAGTGGCTATTTATGTGTGTGTGTGTGTGTGTGTGTGTATAGATATATATATACGTTTCTCTTTTCCTCGGTACAGCCGCCGCTCACCAGACCAACGGGTGCGTCGTCGCAAAAGACCACCCAGGAAGGGTCCGTAATATTTTCTCTTTCTTTCGCCCAATGACAAAGATTGACGACTCTCTGTTCTGGCCAAAAATTTTATTGGAACAGCTTGGAAGGACGCGTTTCGCCTGCTCCGCAGGCTTGTTCACCAATAGTTTAACCATTTTGAGATCGGCCATTATAACCGCAGTGCATGAATACCTTGTCACGTGATACAACTACAATTTCAGTGTATTAAACGAAAGACTAGTAGTTCTTTGGCATCGAACTTACCTAGACACCTTCGATCGTTTCATAAAAAATTGCATACCAGGCCTAGTGATTTGTCAGGGGGGGGCCGAGAAAAGGGGGTTCCAAAACGTGTTTTCTCCATGCAATTTCCATAGGAAACTTTAGACAAGGTTCCATGTCGAATGGGTGAAGGGAATTACCCCAAATTTGGCAGGGAGAAGGGTCTTAGTCTAGAAAGCACGCTTTAGTTTATTTGGTGTAAATCTGTTCAGTAGTTTTGGAGAAATATTGAAATTTACAGATATCAATATTTGGGAATTCTGCCATCTGATTGGCTGAGGCGTTACGAGCACGAGCTTGCTGCTTATTGGCTGCGAGCTGTTGCAACTAGGAAGTGTTGGCAGCCATTTTGTGATTCCGTTGAAACGAGTAACGGGAAAAAAGGGCGAAAAGAGTAGGAAACAGGAGGATAGGAGCACTGTAACCTCTGGGGGGAGTTCAAAGCGAAGTACTCACTCCTACCGGTTTGAAAGTGCGGTGTTGCTCAGAGTGACATGGTGCTGAGATGAGATGCTGCTACATTTGTGTATGAGACCGAGAGCATAAACCGTGATCTCATTGCTGTAAAGTGATGTGCTCTGGTCTTTGTAGCATACCTGTGGAAGTAATGTTAGTAGGCGTTTATACCATACAGGGAGTGGGAAGCGAACTACTGACCCCTACCATGCGTTTATACGATACCAGAAGTGGGAAGCGAAATACTCACGCCTACCAGTGTAAAGCCTCGGGGATCAAACCGAGCTGATTGCTGTACAGTGATGGGACCTGGGCGCTGTAGCATACTAGCCGCTGTAGTATAACTGTGTAAGTAGTGTTGGTATGCATTTATACTATACAGGGAGTGGGAAGCGAACTACTCACCCCTACTGGTCTGAAGACTCGGCTATTAAACCGTGAGCCTAAACCGTGAGCTCATTGCTGTAAAGTGATGTGCTCTGGGTGCTCTAGCATACCTGTGGAAGTAGTGTTAGTTTGCATTTATACAATACAGGGAGTGGGGCGTGAACTACTCACCCGTACCGGTCTCAAGACTCGTGGATGAAACCATGAGCTCATTGCTGTAAAGTCATGTGCTCTGTGTAGTATTCCAATGTAAGTCATAGTAGAATGTTAGTATGTAATGCTACTATAATGTAAGTATGTAATGTTAGACTGTAGGGCTGTCATGAGAGGAATCGTGGGGAGTTTGTACACGGTGCTGGAGAAGACGGTTGCCTTGCTGTCTGCTCCTGTTGGTGGCTGTTTAAATTGTCTTCTTTTCCTGTGATAAATCTACTTATCGGATCTACTGCTGTCTGCCGCTTCACTACATAAATTTGGCAAGGAGCGGGAGAATGTAAAAAGAAGGCAGCACTCACCAATGTTTTGAGCTTCCTTGCGTTCTGCTGAATACCCGTTTTCTTTGTGAAGCTGTTTCTACTCATCCCAGGGTTGTTGGCTCATCGAACTATGTTATCCGACCTCTGGTAGGATTTATATTTTTTGATTTTGGGCTTCTTGTGCCTCTTCACTACACTCTGGTGACTGTACTACACTTGTGCAAGTAGTGTTAGTATGCGTTGATGCTAATTCTGTAGTTATGCAGTAACCAATGCATCATGGCCCTATGGAGCAACACCGCTCAGGCGCAGCTCATACAATGTCCCAGGGTGTGCATCCGCGGGACATTTATGTTTGCTATTATAGGGCAGGAGCTTGGCTTTCACCCTGTGATAGCAAATCCTTGTTTGCCTCGTTGAAGCGAGAGGAGGAAAACCTTGTATCTCTCCAATAAAGCAGACCCAGATGGTAAAAATGGAGAAAAATAATGAAGCGGGGTCTCACCTGTTCATTTAAATGAGCCCCCTGGTGGGTAATGTTCCGGGGCCAATCCTATTATTATATTGCGGGGTCTCTGCAGCACTGGGGACCTTAATCTCACATGTAAATTAGGCGCGGAAGGGCACAGAGACGTTTCGCAGCCTAGGGGATCGCCACCTCCCCGGGTATTGTTTACTAATTGTTCGGGGGGCTTCGAGGCCAACTCAAGTCCGGGAATCGGCAACCTCCGGGGCTTTACTTAAATATGCAGGGTGGGTCTCGCCAGTCCCTGAAGCCTCGGTGGCCGTAGGCAGTGCCTTATTGGTTCTGTAATCACATGGGCAGTACTCATGATGTTATAAAGTGATACACTCATAGAACCCTTGCAGTTGTAGAATTAGCCAGGCTTCATTTATGTAATAGTCTATTGGTTTATATTTGGTAGGTGCACTGCAAAATTACAAATGTTTTCCCTCATAACCTCCTATCAACTGCCGATTTTCACAATAAACAACAGAGAAGTGTTGTCAGAAAAAGAAGACCCATACACTCACTTATTTATTGGCAAAAAAATAACCTTTATTAAAACAACACAAATAAATGGAAACACAACTTTATTCGGAGAAACAACAGTATAACATGAAATAAGTGGGTGGGACTCCTCTGGAAGCAGCGTACAAAACCTGCAAGACAAAAAATAAACATAAGTATGTGTGCCATGTCCAAGAGAAAAAGAAAGGTAGTCAGAATGAAAGGAAGAAAGTGAGAATGGGACAGAGAGCGAGTGGGTGGAAGGGAGAAGGGGAGTGAGAGTCAAAACAACAGAGGGAGGAGGAGACAGAACATTGGACTACTGCACCCAGCCCTCACTGTTCATCTCCCGTCACACGTGTGTCTGGGACGCTGGGGTCCGCGAGAAAGAGTGCGGTCCAGCAAGTCCTTAAGATGAAACAGAGATATGAATGAGGCCAGAGATTACATTATTAACTATGGCAACTTCGCTTGCCTGCACCTGTGCACCCAGGCTAATGCACCCCAGCCCCTTCCCCCGCACTGTGCTCAATTGCAGCTCCTGCGCACCGAGGCTTCACGGCTCACCTGCCACCACCGGTGTGTCCAATGACGTGCCGGTGCGAGCTCCAACTCCGGGGTACCTCTCTCAGGGTGGTACAGCAGGTCTCCGGTCTGGGACGGTGTCTTGATACCACGATGGAAGGCGTCAGAATGCCCAGGGCATCATCACGGGCTGAGCACCTGCTGCGTGCATTTGGGTGCAACTAACTCAGTGTCTGAAAAGGGAGAAATAATATAATGCTGGAAACATCTTGAGTCTTAATAGAGAACACCAGTTGAGTGCATCCTTCCTTCCTGAAGTACGATCTACCAACTGTTAGTGGTAATCGTGGTTCAAAGAGAAGATGGAGTGTACGAGAATACACAAGGTTAAATAATAATATGTTATGCCAACGTTCACATACAAAGGAACAGAGCGCATGCTAGAAGCGTAATGTGCGCTTGTAATACAGTGGCGCAAGCCTGTGTGCATGAACACTTAGTAATCAGCTCACTACAGTGCCCCAAAAGCCAACACCACGTCTGTAGGGCAGCGCTGCCCGCTGGCTCAGGCCTACAGTACGGTCCAGCAGGTCCTTAAAATGAGACAGAGATGTGACTGAATGAGGTCAGAGATCACATCATTACGCACAGCAACATCGCTTAAATAGCACCGCACCCCTCCCGCCACACCGCGCTCAATTGCAGCCCCTGTGCACCCAGGCCCCACTGCTCACCTGCTGTCATTGTTGTGTGTCCAAACACGACGGCCAGCAGAGTTCATATTTCAAATTGAGTTTTGATTGCCAGGCTGGTGTACACCTCATGGATCCATTTTTTTTATTGCGCATTGTGATATGCGAGGTGGATGCGGCCATATCACCTGAGGCAGTGTGGAAGAACTGGGACATGTGGCGTCGTCGTTATCCTATTTATACGTATGCAAATTGGGCTGGGCTTGCGTACGCCAGGCCAGTGTAGGGGTGTGAATAATTATTCTGGGGACCTGGGCATTGTTCAGTTCTTGCCTGGCCAGGAAGTGAACTTATGTGTGTGTCCCTGTTGCAGTTTTGACGTCACACAATCCGCAATTTACATTAATGTAGAATGTGCTGGGAGGGCAGCAACTATCAGTAATGAGATGCTGTCCGAAAACATTGAATGGCCAACATCACATGTCGTTGTCAAGCTTGTGGATATGCGCAGACACGCATGTCAATGGTGTGCTGTATTATTGAAAATGTTGCTATCGCGAAGCGCACACATGTGAATATGCTTGGATGGAGGGAGGATCAGCTGTGAGGCTACGTCATACACAGTGATAATGCTCATTATAGTCAAGCAATGCATGTCAAACGTGAATCTGAAAGTCTCACATAGGACACACTACTATACTGGTAAAGCCTGACAACAGAGCATACTGCAACACAAATATACACATTACTCTTTACTGTTTGTCACATGTGATCTAGGATGTGCACTCTGCCCATGGCTGATGATAACCGTTCGAGCCACCAATACCCAGGCCGAAAGGCAGCACAATAATGCGCACACACACACACACCAGGGGCATTGTGTTACACACATTTGTTTTTTGATGCAACGTTTCAGATGCATGACCATCACACGTGGAAGGCTACGGTACAGACCATGAATATTGATCAAGATGATCGTTGCATGTTGTGTGTAGTATAAGATATGTGTACACAGCAAAAAACTTTTTAAAAAAGCTCTCTAAGCAGAAGAGGTGTCTCCCATCAAATGCTGTAGAGAGAATGAAAAATGGGTGGGGTCCTCCAACTGTTACAATGGGAAATGTTATGAACCAATCAAATGCTTTTTTTTAGGTCACATGGCAATTGTGCACCGAGCGCGCAAGGAGGACGCACCTGACGCTATTTTGAGAAAATATATTTACCATAATATAAGTTTATTACAGTTGGAAATATATAAATGTTTAAAATATTTTAGATTATCGCTTGCTCTCATTTACACTTTAAACTTATTTGGATATAGTTTTGAGACATAAAAAAAATTAGCAAATGGCGTACCCGGTGCAACACCATACATCAATGATGTGACACAGGGCCTGGCAGCGTGCACCCGTCGCATACCAAAGTAGCAGCTGGCGCGACCATATGGTGCCACAAACCCGTCGGATATGAAATGCACATCATTTACGAGTTTAGCAATATGGCGGATAGGATTTGCGTGCTGATGGAGCTTGGTACACTACCGGTACGGGACTCCAGTTTTCTCAACAACAAAAAAAGATATACATATTTTAAAAAAAGGATAATAGAGTTCCAAAATATTACAAAAAGAGTAGAAAAAATATAGGTTTTCTAAATATTAAAATATGAAATGAACATTTAAAAAACATTCGAAATTCAATGAAAAAAACATAGGTTTTACAGACGTTATAGTTATTTGAGATGTCATCAGTGATGTCACTGTCCATGTCATGAGTGATGTAATATGTGACATCCTCAGCAGTGCATTGCGGGCACGCGAGTTACAGTTAGCTCAACTAATTATAACGGGGGAATTTTTATGGTTTTATATGAGTCAAATGTCCAACTAACTATAACGTCCCTAAAACCTATGGTTTTTTAGTGAATTTCAAAGGTTTTTTAAATGCTAATTCCTAACTATAACGTCTGTAAAGACTATGGTTTTTTCAGTGAAGATATATATATATATTGTATTGAAGAATGAGTGGGTGTATGACTGTCTGAATGGATGATTTAGTAGGTGGATGACTGACTTTATAAGTGAGTGATTAAAAGTGTCTTGTTTAAAGCATGGGTTAGTGACTAAACTGTGTGAATGTCTGTATCAGTCTGTCTGTTGGTATGTAAGCAGCTGCATGGGTTGGTGAGTAGCTACATGAGTGTCTATATGGGTTATTGATTGGTTGTCTGAGTATCTGTATGGCTGCCTGAGTGTCTGTGTGGGTGGGGGGGTGTCTTTGTGCATAGATGTGTGAGTGGGTGAATCACTGGGTGTATGGGTTCAAGAGTGCATCTGTGAAAGTCTGTATGGGTGGGTAAGTGTGTGTATGGGTCTGTTCATGAGTGTTTAGATGTCTCGGTGGTACATGTGTGAGTAACTACATATGTGAAAGGCAGTATATGTGAGTGTTGGAGTATATAAATGACTATATGTGAGTTTGAGTAATTGTGAGAGTGCCTGTATGGATGAGCATGTTCTTGTGTCAGTGATTGTATAAGAAAGTAAGTCTGTGTTAGTATCTGTGTGAATAAGTGAGGTGGTGTGTGTATAATTATGTAGGTGAGTAAATGGGAGCATGATTGATTCTTTGTATGACTGACTATGTACGTGAGTAAATCTATGGGTGATTAGCGGTGTGTGAGTGTCTGTATAGATGTATGAGTATATATGATAGTGCTGCATTGATGAGTGACTGCATGTATGAGTGACTGTATGGGTTAATGTGTAGATGTGTGTGTAGACCTAGGAATCAGTAAGTGGGAATGAAGTAACTGGTATTGATGTATCTTTCGTTTCGAAAATGTCTGTATTTTAGAGTGGGTGTATCAAATGTTATATTAGGGTGTGAGAAGGTATATCAGATTATCACGTGGATGATGTCATCAGTGATGTTATTTGAGATGCCATTAGTGATGTCACTGACCATGTCATTAGTGATGTAATATGTGATGTCATCATCAGTGCATTGCAGAGGCATGAGTTATAGTTACCTCAACTAACTATAATGGCCAAATTTCTCTGGTTTTGTACGAGTGAAATGTCCAACTAACTATAACGTCCCTGAATCCTGTGTTTTTTTCAGTGAATTTCAAAGGTTTTTTAAACGCTAATTTCTAACTATAAAGTCCCTGAAACCCATATTTTTTCAGTGAATATCAAACGTTTTTTAAATGATAATTTCTACTTGTAACGTCCCTGAAACCTATGTTTTTTTCAGTAAATTTCAAAGGTTTTTTAAATGCTAATTTCTAACTATGCCTACTGAGGTAGGACATGTCCAGAAAGAGGAGGAAAGGTGCAGAAAGAATCAAGAGAAATGCAGACAGAGGCAACAGAAGTCCAGAAAGATGAAGAAAGGTGCAGAAAGAAGCAATAGATATGCAGAAAGATCCAACAGAGGTGCAGAAAGAGGCCTTGTTGCAAAGTCATCCTCTGCCCCAACTTTTTGCTGACTGGTACTGGGTGTAACTGACTCTGACTAACCAGGCTCCGACCAGTGGGATGCTGAAAGACACTTAGAATACAGTGAAAACACCTACATACACTAGGGTACACTATGGGTTAGCTACCCCTGTGATTGGCATGACCTCCCCTGTAAGGCACTAGTACATAATAGGGCAGGGAGATTAAAACTACCCCTAAGCTAGAGGTGCAGAAAGAACCAAGAGCAGTGCAGAAAGAACCAAATGAGGTGTAGAAAGAAGCAAGAGGGGTACAGAAAAAGGCAAGGAAAGTGCAGAAAGAAGCAAAAGAGGTGCACAAAGAGGCAAGAGAACAGCAGAAAACGGCAAGCGAGGTGCAGGAAGAGGCAGAAGAGGTGCATAAAGAGATAAGGGGGTACAGGAAGAGGCAAGAGGGGTGCAGAAAGAAGCAAGAGAAGTGCAGAAAGAAGCAACAGAGGTGCTTAAAGAGGCAAGAGGGGTACAGAAAGAGGCAAGAGAAGTACAGAAAGAAGAAACAGAGGTGCTTAAAGAGGCAAGTGGGGTGCAGAAAGAGGCAAGAGAAGTACAGAAAGAAGAAACAGAGGTGCCAAAGAGGCAAGCGAGGTGCAGAAACAGGCAAGAAAGGTACAGAAAGAGAGAACAGGGGTGCAGAAACAGGTACGAGGGATGCAGAAATTTGCATGAGGGCAGAAAAAAGCAAGAGCAGCACAGAAATAAGCTAGAGAAGTACAGAAAGAAGCAAGAGAGGTTGAAAAATAGGGAAGAGGGGTGCAGAAAGAGGCAAATGAGGTACAGAAAGAGGCAACAGATGTGTAGAAATACGCAAGAGAATTGCAGAAACAAGCGAGAGAAGTGTAGAAAGAGGAAAGAGAATTGCTGAAAGAAGCAATAGAGGTGTAGAAAGAAGCAAGAGAAGTGCAGTAAGAGGCAAGTGAGGTGCAGAAAGAAGCAAGAACAGTGCAGAAGGAACCAGCCGAGATGCAAAAAGAGGCAAGAGGGGTGCAGAAAGAGGTAGGAAAGGAGCACAAAGAGGAAAGAAGGGTACAGAAAGAGACAAGAGCGGTACAGAAAAAAAAGAGAAGTGCAGAAAGAGGCAAGAGAATTGCTGAAAGTAGCAACAGAGGTATAAAAAGAAGCAAGAGAAGTGCAGAAAGAGGCAAGTGTGGTACAAAAAGAGGCAAGAGAGGAGCAGGAAATAGCAAGAGAACAGCAGAAAGAAGCAAGAAGCATGCAAAAATGGGAAGAAGGGTGCAGAAAGAAACAAGAGAGGTGCAGAAAGAAGCAAGAGAAGTGCAGAAAGAAGCAAGAGAGGTGCAGAAAGAAGCAAGAGAGGTGCAGAAAGAGGGAAGAAAAGTGCAGAAAGAGACAACAGGGATGCAGAAAGAACCAAGAGAGGTACAGAAAGAGGCAATAGAAGTGCAGAAAGAGGCAAGTGAGGTGCAGAAGGAGGCAAGAGAACTGCAGAAATAGGCAAGAAAGTTGCAGAAACAGGCAAAAGGGATGCAGAAAGAGGGAACATGTGTGCAGACAGGGGCAAGAGAGATGCAGCCACTTGCAAAAAAAGGTACAGAAAGAAGCAAGAGCAGTGCAGAAAGAACCCATAGAGGTACAGAAGGAAGCACAATGGGTACAGAAAGAGGCAAGAAAAGTGCAGAGGGAAGCAAAAGAGGTTCAGAAAGAAGTAAGAGAATTGCAGAACACGGCAAGAGAGGTGCAGGAAGAGACAGAAGAAGTGCATAAAGATGCAAAAGGGGTACAGAAAGAGGCCAGAAAAGTGCAGAAAGAAGCAACAGAAATGTAGAAAGAGACAAGAGAAGTGCAGAAAGAAGCAATAGAGGTGCAGAAAGAGACAAGGGAATTGCAGAAAGAAGCAACAAAGTTGCCGAAGGAAGCAAGAGAGGTGCAGAAACCGGCAAGAAAGGTACAGAAAGAGGGAACAGGGATGCAGAAAGAGGTAAGAGGGATACAGGAATTTGCAAGAGAGGTGCAGAATAAAGCAGGAGCAGTGCAGAAAGAAGCAAGAGTAGTACAGAAAAAAGCTAGAGAAGTGAACAAAGAAGCAACAGAGGTGCTTAAAGAGGCAAGAGGGGTGCAGAAAGACACAAGAGAAGTGCAGAAAGAAGCAACAGAGGTGCCGAAAGAGGCAAAAGATATGCACAAACAGGCAAGTAAGGTACATAAAGAGGGAACAGGGGTGCAGAAAGGGGTAAGAGGGATACAGACATTTGCAAGAGAGGTGCAGAAAGAAGCAAGAACAGTGCAGAAAGAAGCAAGAAAAGTGCAGAAAGAAGCAAGATAGTGGAGAAATAGGGAAGAGGGGTACAGAAAGAGGCAATAGAAGTGCAGAAAAAGGCAACAGAGGTGCAGAAGTTTGCAAGAGAATTGCAGAAACAAGCAAGAGAAGTGCAGAAAGAGGCAAGAGAATTTGTGAAAGAACCAAAAGAGGTGTAGAAAGAAGCAAGATAAGTGATGAAAGAGGCAAGTGAGGTGCAGAAAGAAGCAAGAACAGTGCATAAAGAACCAACAGAGGTTCAAAAGAGGCAAGGGGGGTGGAGAATGAGGTGGAGAGGTGCACAAAGAGGCCCGAAAGGTACAGAAAGAGGCAAGAGGGGTACCGAAAGAAGGAAGAGAAGTGCAGAAATAGGCAAGTAAGGTACAGAAAGAAGCAAGAGCAGTGCAGAAAGACCCAACAGAGATAGAAAAAGAAGTAAGGGCGGTGCAGAAAAAGGTAGGAGAGGTGCAGAAAGAGGTAGAACAAGTACAGAAAGAGGCAGGAGGGGTGGAAAAAGAAGGAATAGAAGTGAAGAAAGAAGCAACAGAGGTACAGAAAGAGGCAAGAGAGGTGCAGAAACAGGCAGGAAAGGTGCAGAAAGAGGTAACAGGGTTGCAGAAAGACGCAAGAGAAGTGCAGGAAGAGAAAAGAGGGTTGCAAAAAGAGGCCAGAGGGGTGCAGAAAGACACCGGTGAGGTACAGAAAGCGGCAATAGAGGTGCAGAAAGACATACGAGAGGTGCAGAAACAAGCAAGAGAAGTGCAGAAAGAGGCAGGAAAATTGCTGAAAGAAGCAACAGAGGTGCAGAAAGAGGCAAGAGAGGTACAGAAATGGCAAGAAAACAGCAGAAAGAGGCAAGAGGGATGCAAAAAAGAGAAGAAGGGCGCAGAAGGAGCAAGAGAGGTGCAAAAAGAGGCAAGAGAACTGCAGAAAGAGGCAAGAGAGTTGCAGAAACAGGCAAAAGGGGTGCAGAAAGAGGGAAGAGGAGACATAAAGAGGCAAGAGGGATGCAGAAATTTACAAAAGAGGTGCTGAAAGAAGTAAGGGCAGTGCAGAAAGAACCAACTGAGGTACAGAAGGAGGCAATGGGGGTTCAGAAAGAGATAGGAGATGTGCACAAAGAGGCATGAGGGGCGCAGAAAGATTCAAGAGGGGTGCAGAAAGAAGAGAAGTGTAGATAGAAGCAACAGAGGTGCTGAAAGAGACAAGTAGGGTGCAGATAGAGGCAAGAGAAGTGCAGAAAGAGGCAGGAGAGATGCAGAAAGAAGTAAGTGATGTTCAGAAAGAGGCAAGAGAGGTACAGAAAGAAGAGAGTGAGATTCAGAAAGAGACAAGAGAAGAGCAAAAATTGGCAAGTGAAGTGCAGAAAGAGATAAGAGAGGTATAGAAAGAGGCAAGATAAGTGTTGAAAGAGGCAAGAGAAGTGAGTGCAGAAAGAGGCACTTGAGGTGCAGAAAGAGGCAAGAGAGATGTAGAAAGAGGCTCAAGAGGTACAGAAAGAGGTAAGAGGAGTGCGGAAAGAGGTAAGAGAGGTGAAGAAGCAAGAGAGTGTGGTGCAGAAAGAGGCAGGTCAGAAGCAGAAAGAGGCAAGAGAAGCGGAGAAAGAGGCAAATGAAGTGCAGAAACAGGCAAGAGAAATGCGTAGAGGCAAGAGAAGAGCAGTAAGAGGCAAGAGAGGTGTAGAAAGAAGCAAGAGATGTGAGAAAGAGGCAATTGAGGTGCAGAAAGAGTCAAGAGAGGTACAGAAAGAGGCAAAACAGATGCATAAAGACAATAGATCTGCAGAAAAAAGCAACAGAGGTGCTGAAAGAGGCAGGTGAGGTACAGAAAATGGCAAGAGAAGTGCAGAAAGAGGCAAGTGTAGTGTAGAAAGAAGACAGTGAGGTGCAGAAAGAGGAAGAAAGGTGCAGAAAGATGCAAGATAAATACAGAAAGAGGCCAGAGAGGCACATAAAGAAGAGAGGTTTGTGCACCATCAGTACCAATTTAACACCCACATTTAGCAATAAGTAACATGTGACCATTCCAGCTTTGCAAACGGCCTTCCACCACCCTGTAACATGTGAAGGTACATTTTTGGGAACATTTGAGCCGTTTGAGCTAGAAACAAGGCTTTTTGTTCAAATCTGCAGATTAGGCAGCAGATGATGGAATATTTGGCAAATGCGGAAAATGTTTAATTATGTGAAAATTGGTTCAGCCAAACAGTCACCTAATTCCAGTAACCCTTCTCATACCTCTGACTAGGTACAGAATTGCTCCACAGTGGCTCCTTCTTTTTATGTGTCTCATTGAGTTCACAGTTTAGCTTCTATGGAAACGAGGAAGACTACACCTGAGGTTACCACTCCACAGCACAGACTACAATACCACATATTTACTCTCCAAAACTCATAATCCCACTCCACATAATTCCTATATACTAAATACAAAATAATCATTGGGGAGGGAAGGAGAAGCTGTGGTCCATTCCGCTTCCTTTCATAAATACAAAGAATCAAGGGGGAGTGGACCACTTGTCCTGTGTAGCCAGGGTCTTTTTATGTTCTTGGTTCCGTCAGAAAAGAACCCTCATAACTATACACAAGTGCGAAAGCGGTATAAACTGGGTCACCGCTCATGTGTAATGGTACAGCATCATCATCGGGTCTTATTGTATGTATGCTGTCCTCCGCCAGGAGGAAGACCAACTGGTTATACAGTAGCGTCCAGATATAAAAACGAGGGAGGATGTGTAAACTGGTGAATCAAGTGAGGTTAAAAAATTCTCTAAATCGTATTTTCTACTGTGACTTTATTCTGAGAATATTGATAAGAGAAGCATAAAAATATTCAAGTATGAGTGAAGACCGAGTTACTGGTCCGTCGTACTTATCAACTTGTAAGGGTCAACATGTTTCAGCCTTCTGTCAGCATCTAAAGGCTTTCGTCAGGACCGATATGAAGGAGGACGCGTTATGGCTCCTTGTTTAGTGAAAATTATTCACTAATCTAAATTTATGTGGTCAGATCCATTGGTATCTGTACCTAGTTCAGCCTTGAATATTTTTATGCTTCTCTTATCAATATTCTCAGAATAAAGTCACAGTAGAAAATACGATTTAGAGAATTTTTTAACCTCACTTGATTCACCAGTTTACACATCCTCCCTCGTTTTTATATCTGGACGCTACTGTATAACCAGTTGGTCTTCCTCCTGGCGGAGGACAGCATACATACAATAAGACCCGATGATGATGCTGTACGATTACACATGAGCGGTGACCCAGTTTATACCGCTTTTGCACTTGTGTATAGTTATGAGGTTTCTTTTCTGACGGAACCAAGAACATAAAAAGACCCTGGCTACACAGGACAAGTGGTCCACTCCCCCTTGATTCTTTGTATATACTAAATACCACATAATATAATATAATAATAATAATAATAAGGGAATTTTATAGAGCGCTTGGTTACGCTCAAAGCGTGTCCCCGCGCTAGAACAGAAAAACTCCCACAGACTCAGCCAATGGGACTGTGCAAGCTACCGTGTATATAAATGTGTTTTTAACTTCCTCCTGAAACCAGGTTCCAATGACTCAAGACGGAGGTCCAAATTTAGAGCATTCCAGCTCTTAGCCACCAGGTAACGGAAAGATCTACCTCCCATGCGAGCCCATCTTATCCTATGGACCTTTAAAAGGCCTCCGTAGGAGGAGCGAAGGGAGCGTGTGGGTGCGTACCTGGTGATCAGGTTCTGGAGCGGTGTTGGCGCCTTCCCAGTGAGAATGCGATGGCAGGTACAGAGGGCCTTAAACTCAACCCTGCTCCTCACTGGCAACCAGTGAAGAGTCCGAAGGGCAGTATTGGAGGCCACTCTTTTGGGCAATTTTAAAATGAGGCGGGCTGCCGCGTTCTGCAATACCTGAAGGCGATTTATGGCCTTGTTAGTTGCTCCCAGGTGCAGCAAATTGCCATAATCCAGGCGTGATGTGACGAGGGCGTGCACCAATGTTCTGTGAGCTGACGTGGGAAGGAGATCTAAGACCTTCCGTATGCTTTTCAAGACGCCGAAGCAGACGCCCGCCACACGTCCTATCTGCGGTCCAAAAGACAGGTCGGCATCTAGCCAGACTCCAAGGTTCCGAACATCTTGGCAGGGTGTTGGAGCCTCACCCAAGCATGGAGGCCACCACGCCGACGACCAAACAGATGGTTTCCCCCCCACTACGAGCACCTCAGTCTTACTGCCATTTAATTTAAGGCAGTTGGCGGACATCCAGGCTGTAAGGTCTTGCATGCAGGCTCTGAAACTGTCCGCCGCAAGACCGGGTGCTGCGTGTCGTCGGCGTAGGACACGATGTGCAGACCATGGCCTACAGCAATAGGGGCCACTGGGGAAACATAAAGATTAAAAAGGGTGGGGCTCAGGGACGATCCCTGGGGTACGCCCTGGTCCAATCCAATATCCCTGGAATAACAATCGCCCTGGCAGACCTGAAAGCTTCCCCCCGTCAGGAAGGACTGGATCCATGCGAGGGCAGCTCCAGATATTCCGCCACTATTCAGACACCGTAGCAGGGTGGTATGAGCTACGGTGTCGAATGCTGCACTTAGGTCCAATAGGATGAGGGCCATAGTATGACCCTCATTCACCCCCTGGCGTAAGGTCTCCACAGCCATCAGAAGCGCTGATTCCGTTGAGTGGCGGGGACGGAATCCAAACTGGGTATTGTGTAGTAGGGCAACCTCATCCACGAAATCCATCAGTTGCATGTTAACCGTTTTTTCCGCCACTTTGGCCAGATAGGGCAGAAGGGAGATCGGCCGGAGGTTCTCTAGTTTCTCAAAGCTGATGTTAGATTTCTTCCTGAGAGGTAGAACCACCGCCTGTTTCCAGGCTTTGGGCACGGTCTTAAAAAAAAGTCACATCCAATAGATGTCTTATATATGGTTCTAGCACCGGTAAGCTATCCACTAGTCGTTTCGGCGTGTTGGGATCCTGCGGGGAACCCGATTTGACGGAAGTACAGATTTTTAGTAGGTCCTCCGAGGGCGGGGTGACAAAGTTGGTCAGTATATGTCTGTCCCTCCATTCCCTCGGGCTTTCCGCAAATTTGGTTCCAGCAATGGGAAGACTGGGAAATGCCGAGTAGATTTTTGCTATCTTTTGAGAAAAGAAGTCCGCAATCCTATCACAGGATTCCACTGAGCAGTCATCTGGAGCCATGGCTGGTTTCCCACTTGAGAGGGTTTTATAGAGCAAGAAGAGCTCCCTCGTCGAGTCACCAGCTTCGCTAACTCTGATGGTGTAATATGCTGCTTTGGACTTCCTGATTAGCCCGTGATAAATACGCCTCTCCATTAGGTAGGCCTCCCTGGTTTCCTTAGACGGAGCCCCCCGCCACTGCCTTTCGACTCGCTTCAATGCTGTTTTCATGACCCGTAGTTCATCACTGAACCACGGGGCAGTTTTTTGAAGGCGGCCACCCAGTCTGGCGTGCGAAAGTGGGGCAGTGCAATCAAGCGCCTCATTGATGCGCTTGCATAGATTGGTATTAGCCGTATGCGCATCATCCCCCCCAGGGCTTCCCCCTTTGGTCAGTGCTGTACTAAATTTAGCCTGAGAAAAAGTGGCCCATCTCCGCCTGGGATGGTACAGTGTAGCTGGCTCCGGGGGTTTAACCCCGGGAATTCTTATGAAGAATGGTACCAGGTGATGATCCGACCAAGGGATGGGAATGGGGGTCTTAGCTTCTACATTTCCCCAATTGACGAATATGGGGTCCAGTAAGTGTCCCAACTGGTGAGTTGGTCCACTTACTATTTGATTCAGTTGGAGGGCTCCCAATGCCTGGCAGAAGACCCTATTAACATTATCTGTGGGGTTGTTTAGATGGAGGTTAAGATCCCCCAGTACCAGAAATTTGTCTTTGCATAACACAGCCTCTATTATACCTTCCACCAGACTCTCCCCAAACCTGGCTATAGGGCCTGGGGGTCTATAAATTAGCATGCCCTTCAGCGTACAGTTCTCATTCGCTTTGACAGTGAAGCTCCCTGCCTCACTGTCCAGGATAGAGGAGTGATCTAAATGACATCGTAGTTTTTTCTGTGCTATAATAGCAATACCCCCTCCTCTACCGGTGAGTCTATCTTGCCTAAGCATTATATAGCCCTCTGGTAGTGCCTCTAGGGCATCAGGGGTAGAGCCTTCATCTAACCATGTCTCAGTGAGAAACACAAGATCCCACTGTTTCTCAGTGAGTAGGTCGTATAAATCTAATTTGTGTTTCCGCAGAGAACGTACGTTTAGCAGGCCACAGTCCAGGATATATTCTCTTGGGGCCACATCCCTGCCAGGATCAAAAGAGAAGTGGCAGTGTTCACAGCCTGTTTTATCCTCCACTCTCAATTTATGTAGACATGGGGTAGACATGCGAAAAGTCAGCAGTTCCTGCCTGCTCCACCGTATGTGTCCCTCCCGAGGGACAAAAGGTGTGGCCCTGGACCGTGTACGATCGCGGACGGGCGCAGACGGGCTTGCCTTAAGCACGCCTTTGGCGTGCTGTCGGCGCGCCCGCTGCGCTCGTCCGCTGCGCTTCCGGGAGAGACACATGATATAGTATGAGGGGGCGTGGCCTAGTGCAGAGGGGGCGTGGCCTGAGCGGGAGGGCTTCCCCGAGATGGCTGCGTGGGAGAATTACAGGCAAGACTGGTGGCAAAGTGCAGCGGCCAGGTAGGGAGTGACAACACAATACAAATATACAAGTTTTGTTTAAAAAAATGCTCGTGGCTCCCGGCTTCCGCCTCAGGAGTTCGATCTATCCGGCAGCGCGAAGGATTCTGCGCCGTTTAAAGGGCGGGGGCGTGGCCTAATGCAGAGGGGATGTGGCCTGAGCGGGAGGGCTTCCCCGAGAAGGCTGCGCGGGAGAATTACAGGCAAGACTGGTGGCAAAGTGCAGCGGCCAGGTAGGGAGTGACAACACAATAAAAATATACAAGTTTTGTTTAAAAAAATGCTCGTGGCTCCCGGCTTCTGCCTCAGGAGTTCGACATACTTTCTATTCACATAATTTCACTGCACAACATACCACATACCACTACACACAACATACATCCACTCTACAAATAAAAAACATTAGAAAAAACCTTTTACATTTACAACGCCAATATGTCTAACTCTCGCAAATGCGAAACCTATTACATTGCAAATGCTTGTTTAACTAGTAGTCATGTTTGCAGAGTGGTGGAAAAGGGGTACTGGGCCTCCGACCAGCACTCAGGATTTCTGCTGTGTAGGACTTACAGGAGGTACCAGGAGGGCTTCTTGGCCCCCAAAGATCCTCAGGAGTAAAGTGGACTTCATCCCCCATCCCGTAGTCTGTTAGGAGGCGTGTTTGCAGAGTGGTGAAGAAAGGGGGCGTGGCCTCTGAAGACATCTTAGCAATCCTACTCTTTGGGACTTACTGGAGGTAACAAGAGGGGTAGTTGGCCACGAAGGACATCCTTGGGGGCCAACTACCCCTCCTATTACCTCCAGTAAGTCCCATACAGCAGGATTGCTAAGTTCTCAGAGCAGGCCACGCCCCCTTTGCCCACCAGTCTGCCATCGTGCTCCCTGGCGTGCTCTTCGATGGGGATTAAAGTCCCCTTCGCTGCTGGGGGTCCTTAGGGGGTCAACTAGCCTACCTCTTACCTCCAGTAAGCCCCACACACTAGAAATGCTGAGATGTGGAAACAGGCCATGCTCCCTTTCTCCACCACTCAGTAAACGTGCCTCCTGGCACCCTCTTGATTGTGGGATGAAGTCCTCCTGAGGTCCCTGGGGCTAACTAGCCCTCCTATTACCTCCAGTAAGCCCCATATAGCTGATTTGCTGAGAGTGCTCAAAGGACACACCCCCTTTTTACACCACTCTGCAAACGTGGCCCCTGGCGCACTGCTGTTTGGCCGATGAAGTCCACTTGTGTCCTGAGGTCCTCAGGACACAAGAGGACCTCATCGCCCCACCAGCAGTGTGCCAAGAGGTGAGTTTGCAGAGTGGTGTAAAAAGGGGCTTGGCCTCGGACCACCTCTCAGCAATCCCACTGTGTGGCACTTGCCGGAGGTACCTGGTGGGCCAGTTGGCCCCCAGGAACCCTCAGGAATGAAGGGGACTTAATCCTCCAACTTAGAAAGCTCCAGGGGGCGCGTTTGCAGAGTGGTGCAGGAAGGGGCGGGGCCTCTAGCGAGATGCCGGCTTTTCTTTTTTCAAAAATATTTTTAGAAGGGGGGCTGTGTGGCCCCCTTATTTTAATATTTTTTGGGCCCTGGGGACTGCATCCCCCAGGACCTAAGCATTTTTTTTTTAACCGGGAAGGGGGCCAGGTGGCCTCCCTTTCCTTAGCCACTATTGGCCCTGGAGACCCCATCCCTTGGGGCCTGGTCAGCATTTAAAAAAAACAAATTTGGGGAGAAGGCCGTGTTGCCTCTGTCCTGAGGCCAATAATGCTCCCGCCCTGCCATTGCCATTGCAAACAGCAATGTCCCAGTGGTACGCACCCTGTGACATTGCAGGAGCCGGCCTGGGGGGTGGCAGTCCCCAGGGCCATGAAGGGCTCCAGGAGGGGGTCCATGTGGCCCCCCTCCCATCACGTACAAAGTCCCAGGGAGGAGGTGGTCCCAGGGCTTGGGGGGCCACGACCCCCCCTCATTAATAAAGGAAGCCCCTGGGAAGTGGCAGTCCCCGGAGCTGGGGAGCCGCATGCCCTCGCACATAATTAAATAAAGCCCATGTGAGGTGGGGGTCCCTGGTGCTTGTGGGGGCCAGGGAGACACCCCAAACCTAATTAAACAATCTCCGGGGAGGTTGGGGTCCCTGGGGCTGCCGGAGCCTGTGTGGCCCCGCATATATTTACATATTTCCCCTGGGACCTGGCCCACCCAGGGGGTTCATTAAAATGAATCATTTTTTTATTTTCTCTGCCAGATTTGCACACCCTGCGTAAATTCGGCCAATGTTTTTTTTAAATTCTTTTTTTGGCCCTGGGGGTCCTTGTGGGACCCCCTGAGCAGGCCTAGGGGGTCAGGGTATTTCTACCCTGCCCCCTTTTATTATTTTTTAACCTTTATTTTACTGTTTTCTTGTGACTCAGTTACCGAGTCTCAAGATGGCTGCCACTCAGAATGAAGCTTGTGCTCAGGAGGATTTGCGAATCCTCCTCGGTGCTCAGATATATACATTTTTATTTTTTTAATTTCTCAGGAACTACTGAATGGATTTACACCATTCACAAAAAAGGGCAACTTCTGAACCAAGAGCTACCTTTATGCCAAATTTTGTGTAATTTTGTTTAGCAGTTCAGGCTGTAGCCTGTCCCAAAATTTCATATGGAAATTAACATGGGGAAAATGGGTTTTGGGACCCCCCGCAACTTTCAAGACAAGAGCTGACCGGAGCTGGGCATTAGTTTGGAAAATTTCCCCAAGATTCCTCAAACGGCTCAAAAGATATTTGCAAAAGAAAAAACGCTTTTTTGAATAGAAACAAGGTCCTAACTATAACTTCCTACTGGCGAAAGCCAGTAGGTTATATATATATATATATATATATGTACATATATATATATATATATATATATATATATATATATATATATATTCACTTAAAAAACCATAGGTTTCACACATGTTATAGTTAGGTGGACATTTCACTCGTAAAACACCAATGAAATTCCCCCGTTATAGTTAGTTCAGATAACTATAACTCGCGCGCCCGCAATCCACTACTCATGACGTCACATATTACATCACTCATGACATGGTCAGTGGCATCACTCATGCCATCACTGATGACATCATCCTTGTGATAGAGTGGCGGTCACGCGAGTTATAGTTATCTGAACTAACTATAACGGAGGAATTTCATTGGTTTATTACGAGTGAAATGTCTACCTAACTATAACATGTGTGAAACCTATGGTTTTTTAAGTGAATTTGTAAGGTTTTTTAAATGCTAACTCCTAACTATAACGTGTGTGAAACCTATGATTTTTTAAGTGAATTTGTACGTTTTTTTAAATGCTAAGTTATGTATGTATTATTATATATGTTTTTTTAAGGTTTTTCACCGTGCGCGCACCATGCGCGCACCCCGCGATTTTAAAAAAAAAATTAAAAAAAATGTCACCCTTCAGGGTCCTTCAGGGACCCCCTGACAAAGGCTAGGGGGTCAGGAACTCTCTACCCTGCCCCCTTTTCACGTACGCCACCTCTCTTTTTCAGTGTCGCACCCAAAACAAACAAAATGGCGGACAACACTTCCTGATTTCGACCGATTCGAATGTTGACTGACATGTAACCACCAATCAGAATTACGCTCGCGCACGGCACTGTGCGCGTACGGTGCGCGCATATAGATATTTATGTAGTTTTAACTGCAATTTTGTCAGGAACTACTGTACAGATTGACTCCGTATACGCAAAAGGCACATGCCTGACCTGAGGACTACCTCTCTGCCAAATTTCAAATAATTCTGTTCAGCCATTCGGGCTGTACCTTCGACTAAATGTCCTATGGAAAATACCATGGGGAAAACGCGTTTTGGGAATTCCCTTTTTTCTCGGCCCCCGCTTGATGAATCACCCCGAGACTTTCCAGGTAGGAGCTGAGCGGAGCGCCCCATTAGTTTTGAAAATTTCGCAAGGATTCATCAAGCGGTGCCAAAGTTATTCAAAATAGAATTTTCAGATTTCTTATGGAAAACTATAACTATCTACTGGCGACCGCCAGAGTGTTCCAAAGAACAACTAGAGCGCTAACAGTCTTACTTATGACAAAGGTATGGCACACCTGAAGCCATCTTGATTGGAATAAAGTGGTAACATTTAAAACATTTAATATAAAAAGGAACAAAATGAGAGGGTTCATTTTGCCATAGAATGTATGAATAGTGCTGCAGAAAGAAAACTTAGGGCACATTTTGACTTCTCAAATCCTCTTCTATTTCATTAAAAAGTTCTGACATGCAGACTGAAACATGCACTTTGAATACCAGCAGCAGACTTCCCTGGTGAGCAGTAGCTTTACTACAGTGATCTAATGAGGAACTAGAGTGCTACCATTCAGAATTTATGGCAAATGTGTCACATCTGAATGCCTTCTTGATGGAACCAAAGTAAACAAACATTGAAAATGCAATAGGTCTCGCCCTCGTTTAAGTTAGAGCAATTCTGTTTGTAATTAGGTGGCTTTTTAGCTTTGCTTTTATTAGTGTTTTTCAAAATTTCATGTAAATAACATGCATATCTGTATATGTATGCATGCATTTATATTTTTATTTATATAGATATGCAGATTATATATATGTTTATATATGTATGTATATACATATATACACATACATATATATAAATGCATATATGTGCATATGTGTGCGTGTAGAGAGAGGTAGAGAGAGGTAGAGAGGTAGAGACGTAGAGGTAGAGACGTAGAGGTAGAGAGGTAGAGGTAGAGAGGTAGAGGTAGAGAGGTAGAGGTAGAGAGGTAGAGAGTAGTAGAGAGAGAGGTAGAGAAAGGTAGAGAGGTAGAGAGTAGAGGATGAGTAATAGAGAGTAGAGAGTAGAGAGAGAGTAGTAGAGAGAGTAGTAGAGAGTAGTAGAGATAGTAGCAGAGAGTGAGTAGGAGAGAGTAGTAGTGAGTAGTAGAGAGTGAGTAGTAGAGAGTAGTAGCGAGTGAGAAGTAGAGAGTAGTAGAGAGTAGTAGAGAGTGAGTAGTAGAGGGTGTAGTAGAGAGTAGTAGAGAGTGAGTAGTAGAGGGAGTAGTAGAGAGTGAGTATTAGAGAGTGAGTAGTAGAGAGTAGTAGAGAGTGAGTAGTGGAGACTGAGTAGCAGAGAGAGAGTAGTACAGAATGAGTAGTAGAGAATGAGTAGTAGAGTGAGTAGTAGATAGTAGTAGAGAGTGAGTAGTAGACAGTAGTAGAGAGTGAGTAATAGAGAGTAGTAGAGAGTAGTAGAGAGAGAGTAGTAGAGAGTGAGTAGTAGAGAGTGAGTAGTAGAGAGAGAGTAGTAGAGAGAGTGAGTAGTAGAGAGTAGTAGAGAGAGTAGTAGAGAGTAGTAGAGATAGTAGCAGAGAGTAAGTAGGAGAGAGTAGTAGTGAGTAGTAGAGAGTGAGTAGTAGAGAGTAGTAGCGAGTGAGAAGTAGAGAGTAGTAGAGAGTAGTAGAGAGTGAGTAGTAGAGGGTGTAGTAGAGAGTAGTAGAGAGTGAGTAGTAGAGGGAGTAGTAGAGAGTGAGTATTAGAGAGTGAGTAGTAGAGAGTAGTAGAGAGTGAGTAGTGGAGACTGAGTAGCAGAGAGAGAGAGTAGTACAGAATGAGTAGTAGAGAATGAGTAGTAGAGTGAGTAGTAGAGAGTAGTAGAGAGTGAGTAGTAGAGAGTAGTAGAGAGTGAGTAGTAGAGAGTAGTAGAGAGTAGTAGAGAGAGAGTAGTAGAGAGTGAGTAGTAGAGAGTGAGTAGTAGAGAGAGAGTAGTAGAGAGAGTGAGTAGTAGAGAGTAGTAGAGAGAGTAGTAGAGAGTAGTACAGAGTGAGTAGTAGAGAGTGATTAGTAGAGAGTAGTGGAGAAGTAGAGAGTGAGTAGTAGAGAGTAGTAGAGAGTGAGGAGTAGAGTGAGTAGTAGGGAGTAGTAGGGAGTAGTAGAGAGTGAGTAGTAGAGTGAGTAGTAGAGTGAGTAGTAGAGAGCAAGTAGTAGAGAGTGTGTAGTAGAGAGAGAGTAGTAGAGAGTAGTAGAGGGTGAGTAGTAGAGAGTGAGTAGTAGAGAGAGCAGTAGAGAGTAGTAGAGAGTGAGTAGTAGAGAGTGATTAGTAGAGAGTGAGTAGTAGAGAGTAGTAGAAAGTGAGTAGCAGAGAGAGTAGTAGAGAGTAGTAGAGAGTAGTAGAGTGAGTAGTAGAGAGTGAGTAGTGGAGAGAGAGTAGTAGAGAGAGAGAGTAGTAGAGAGTGAGTGGTAGAGAGTAGTAGAGTGAGTAGTAGAGAGAGTAGTAGAGTGAGTAGTTGAGAGTGAGTAGTAGAGAGTAGTAGAGAGTGAGTAGTAGAGAGTGAGTAGTAGAGAGGGAGTAGTAGAGAGAGAGTAGTAAAGAGAGAGTAGTAGAGAGTAGTAGAGAGTGAGTAGTAGAGTAGTAGAGAGTGAGTGGTAGAGAGTAGTAGAGAGTAGTAGAGAGTGAGTAGTAGAGAGTGAGTAGTAGAGAGTAGTAGAGTAGTAGAGAGTAGTAGAAAGTGAGTAGTAGAGAGTGAGTAGTAGAAAGTAGTAGCGAGTGAGTAGTAGAGAGTGAGTAGTTTAATTTAAAAGGAACACAATGAGGAGGTTCATTTTGCCATAGAAATTATGATTAGTGAGGAAAAAAAAAAATTAGGGCACATTTTGAGTGACTTATCAAATCCTCTTCTATTTCATTAAAAAATTCTGACATGCAGACTGAAACATGTACTTTCAATACCAGCAGCAGACTTCCCTGGTGAGCAGTAGCTTTACTACAGTGATCTAATGAGCAACTAGAGTGCTACCATTCAGAATTTATGGAAAATGTGGGACACATCTGAATGCCTTCTTGATGGAATCAAAGTAAACAAGCATTGAAAATGCAATAGGTCTCGCCCTCGTTTAAGTTAAAGCAATTCTGTTTGTAATTAGGTGGCTTTTTAGCTTTGCTTGTATTAGAGTTTTTCAAACTTTCATGTATATATATACCATGCATATGTATGCATATATGTATATGTTTGCATGAATTTATATTTATATAGATATGCAGATTATATTTATATGTTTATATATTCACTGAAAAAACCATAGGTTTCACACACGTTATAGTTACGAATTAGCATTTAAAAAACCTTGCAAATTCACTTAAAAAACCATAGGTTTCACACATGTTATAGTTAGCTGGACATTTCACTCGTAAAAAAACAATGAAATTCCCCCGGTATAGTTAGTGCAGGCAACTATCACTCACGCGACCGCAATCCTCTGCTGATGACGTCAGATATTACATCACTGTATTTAGACACTTATTTACCCATGTCTTCTTCCATTAATCTTTAGCTATACATATATTACAAATATTTATTTTTCATAAAGACACATATGTCATCAGTGATGTAATATCTGACGTCATCAGCAGAGGATTGCGGTCGCGTGAGTTATAGTTGCCTGCACTAACTATAACGGGGGAATTTCATTGGTTTTTTACGAGTGAAAGTCCAGCTAACTATAACATGTGTGAAACCTATGGTTTTTTAAGTGAATATATATATAGATATATATATATATATATCTCAACAAATCGATCACTCCTTTCAAGTAACCAGAGGACACAGCGGGGATGCGTTCGGGAGTTCCTTTACTACCTAATGCTCGGCATAATGCATTTTGGCTTGTGTGTGCCTTCCTCAAATGCCGCCTGCAGTCAAAGGTTCCATTTTGCCTCTTCCCTTGAAATACTATGGCCCTCCCTTTTGTAGGAGGTCTACTGGCTCCACTTGATCGGATGCAGCTAAAGTCTGGTCTTGGGGACTGCAACTACCGTAATTCCATATTCTGATTAGTACCGCTTGTGGAGTCAGGAGTCCGCTTGCATGAGCGCTGCTGTGCCTGGCAAGGGAGGGGGTTTGATGTTAAAAGGGAACCCCTAAATTAATGTCCAGGACTCCCTCGAGTCCCCAACATACTGCCCCATTCACAAAGACTGACTGGGCTGTGAAACAGGAATGTAATCTTCCTGTCTCCCCGTGAAATCACGGTCTGTACCTGACAGCGGCCACTTGCCTGGCCTGCTTCTGAGGCAGTCCTGCGGTATCCGATTCCTCGGTAAAGAAAATTGCCATGTTGCCAACAGCCCACAGGACGCTTGAGGAACGGGACCTCTAACACGCGTGCTGGCAGCGTGTGAAAACATCAACAAATCGATCACTCCTTTCAAGCAACCAGAGTACACAGCAGGGATGCATTAGGGAGTTCCTTTAATAACAAATGCTCGGCATAATGCATTTCGGCTTGTGTGTGCCTTCCTATATATATCGAGAAATCAATGTGCCTAAGTGTAGACAAAAAGAGCTTGCACTCCACAGTTCAAAATTTCAAAAGGTTTATTCGGCGACATGTTTCAAACATGCACTCTTCCCCACAGCCTTTGAGCGCATTGCTTTCTGAATTTTAAAAGGACCTGCCCCTGTTTGTCTGCACCTGCCCCACCAGGTGGAAGTGACAGGAGTATCTGCAGGATTTGTATCTTGCATATATGTATATATGTATATAGAAATCAATTGTTCGAAAACGAAGATCATGGTTTTTAATCCCTATAAATCTTTCAAGGGGAAACTGAGGATGGGCTAAAACTTTTTCGATCAAGTCAAGGTTTTTGATTATCTGGGAGTTAGAATTACTGATAACCTGACATGGTCACCCCAGATACAAAAGAGTACCCTCACACTACATCATGTGGAAAGTGCAATAGTAAAGAAAATCAAGTGATCAGCTTTCCTCACAATTTCTCCCGTAGTAAAAAATGTATCGGGCCAGAGGGTTGGGTGAAGCCCTCCATAGTACTGTAATATAGGGATTGGAGCAACTAAATCAATTAGAGGTGGCGGAAAATACATTTTTAAGATCAATTTTATTCCTTCCAAATAACACTCCATTAATACCGGTGAGACTATTGACTAGTATCGCGGAGGCGATCGAAAAGCATCTGGGGCAGACACTTGTCTGTACCATTTATGGGTGAATACATAGATTATGGGACTGTGAACCCGCCTACCTTGATTCTTTTGAAGTAAATGCCTTTGGTGGTCCGTACCTGCGGTGCATTCCCTCCTGGCAATTGGAGGGTCAGGACTTTGGTTTTATATATATATATATTCACTGAAAAAACCATAGGTTTCAGGGGCGTTATACTTAGCTGGACTTTTCACTCGTACAAAACCATTGAAATTCCCCCGTTATAGTTAGTTCAGCTAACTATAAATCGCACGCCCGCAATGCACTGCTGATGACGTCACATATTACATCACTCATGGCATGGTCAGTGACATCACTCATGACATCACTGATGACATCTCAAATGACATCACTGATGACATCATCCAGTGAATGTGTGTTTTTCTGAAAATTACATATGTTTTATATATGTATATCTCAAGGTCGATGGAAGAATAAATGGGTTTATAAGTGTCTAAATGGATGATTTGTTTTTGAAAAATTGATTGTGTAACTGACTGATTAAGTGTATCTTAGTGAATACATGACTTAGTGAGTAATGTTTAAATGTGTAAATATCTGTATCAGTCTCTCACTTTGGGTATAAGTAGCTGCATGGGTTGGTGAGTAGCTACATGAGTGTCTATATAGGTTATTAGTTGTTTTTTTGAGTATCAGTATGAGTGTCTGAGTGTTTGTATGGTTCGGTGGGGGTATTACGTAGTGCATAGGTGCATGAATGAGTGACTCACTGTTTGTATGTGTTGAAGACAGCATGTGTGTAGGACTGTATGGGTGGATGAGTGTGTGGATGGGTGTGTTAGTGAGTGATAGACTGTCTCAATAGTGTCTTTATGAGTAACTACATATGTTTTAAACTAGTATATGTGACTATTGGTGTATATAAGTGAGTATATGTGAGAGTGAGAGATTGAATGAGTTCCTGTATGAATAAGTATGTGTTTCTATAAGTGATTATTTAAAAGACTAAGTATGTGTAAGTTTCTGTAGAAGTAAGTGTGGTGGTGTGTGTATAACTGTATATGCAAGTAAATGGATGTTTGATTCTTTATTAGCATGAGTGACTATGTGTGTGAGTAACTCTATGGATGAGTGGCGTTGTGTAACAGGATGTATAGGTGTGGGAGTACATATGATGAGTGAGTACATGTATGAGTTACTGTATAGGACTGTTGGTGAATGAGTGGATGTGTATGTGGATCTTAGAATTACTGAATAGGTTGTGTAACTGGTATTGGTATGTCCATTGTTTTGAACATTGTAGTTTCTATTTTTGAATGTGTGTATCAAAGGTTATATTAGGGGAAGAGGAGGTCTGCCACTCTATCACAAGGATGATGTCATCAGTGATGTCATTAGTGATGTTATTTGAGATGTCATGAGTGATGTCATGAGTGATGTCACTGACCATGTCATGAGTGATGTAACATGTGACGTCATCAGCAGTGCATTGCGGGCGCGCGAGTTATAGGTAGCTGAACTAACTACAACGGGGGAATTTCAATGGTTTTGTACGAGTGAAAAGTCCAGCTAACTATAACGCCCCTGAAACCTATGGTTTTTTCAGTGAATTTCTAAGGTTTTTTAAATGCTAATTCCTAACTATAACATGCCTGAAACCTATGTTTTTTTCAGTGAATTTCAAAGGTTTTTTAAATGCTAATTTCTAACTATGCCTACAGAGATAGGACATGTGAAGAAAGAAGAAAAAACGCACAGAAAGAAAAAAAAGAAATGCAGAAAGAAGCAGCAGAAGTACTCAAAGACAAAGAAAAGTGCAGGAAGAAGGATAACGTGCAGAAAGAACAAAAAGAAGAGCAGAAAGAAGCCTTGTTGCAAAATCATCCTGTACCCTCAACTTTTTCAGACGGATACTGGTGGTAACTGAGTCTGACTAACCAGTCCTAGAGCCAGAGCTATGTTAAAAGACACTCAGAATACAGTGAAAACACCTACATACACTAGGGAACACTATGCGTTGGGGTCCCCCTGTGATCAGCATGACCTCCTCTCTAAGCCCCTAGTATATAATAGGGCAGGGGATTAAAACTACCTCTTAAAACGCGCCACAGGGCGTGTTTGCACACGTCACCTCAGGCCCCATCCCCTCACTTCCCCACTGTGTAAACATGCCCTGTGACCATTTTAAGTTGGGAGATTAAGTCCCCTTGAATCCTGAGGGTCCCTAGGGTCCAACTAGACCACTAGGTACCTCCAGTAAGCGCCACAGAGCTGCGTTGCAGAGAGATGTAAAAAGGGGCATGGCCTAGACCACCTCTCTGCAACACAGCGGAGTGGTTCTTCCTGGAAGCACCTGTTGGGCTAATTGGCCCCCAGGGTCCCTTAGGATTGAAGGGGAATTATTTGCCCAACTTAAAACGCACCACAGGGCTTGCTTGCACACGTTAACTCAGGCCCAGTCCCCTCCCTTCACCACTGTGTAAACACGCCCTGTGGCCGTTTTTAGTTGGGAGATTAAGTTCATTTGAATACTGAGGGTCCCTAGGGTCCAACTAGCCCACTAGGTACCTCCAGTATGCGCCACAGATCTGCGTTGCAGAGAGATGTAAAAAGTGGCACGGCCTGGACCACCTCTCTGCAACGCAGCTCAGTGGCCCTTACTGGAAGCACCTGGTGGGCTAGTTGGCCCCCAGGGGCCCTCAGGATTGAAGGGGAATTATTTCCCCAACTTAAAACGCGCCACAGGGCTTGTTTGCACACGTCACCTCAGGCCCCGTCCCCTCCCTTCACCACTGTGTAAACGCGCCCTGTGGCCGTTCTAAGTTGAGAGATTAAGTCCCCTTGAATCCTAAGGGTCCCTAGGGTCAAACTAGCCCACTAGGTACCTCCAGTAAGCGCCACAGAGGTGTATAAAGGGGCGTGGCCTCAGAACACCTGTCTGCAACGCAGCTCCCTGGCGCACACTGGAGATACCTGTTGGGCTAGTTGGCCCTCAGGGACCCTCAGTATTGAAGGGGAATTAATTCCCCAACTTACAACTGGCCAGGGGGCGCGTTTGCAGAGTGCTGCAAGGAGGGGGCGTGGCCTCCAGCGCGATGCCGGTCTTTTATTTATTTTATTTTTTTAAGAAGGAGGGCTGTGTGGCCCCCCTTCTTTTTCTAATTTACTGGCCCTGGGGACCCCATCCCCCAGGGCCTGCACCCTAATTTTTTTTGTTGAAAAAAATACATTTGGCCCTCCCAAGGCCTTAATCGGCCCCGGGGACCCCAACCCCCGGGTCATGGCCTTTTTTTAATTTAAATTCTATAGGAGGGGGCTGCGTTGCCCCCCTCCTCAGGCCAATTATGGC
Source organism: Triturus cristatus (assembly GCF_964204655.1). Taxonomy (NCBI): domain Eukaryota; kingdom Metazoa; phylum Chordata; class Amphibia; order Caudata; family Salamandridae; genus Triturus; species Triturus cristatus. The sequence goes on along the minus strand of NC_140589.1, from coordinate 1,455,131,141 downwards.
TCCGGGGACCCCATACCCCGGGGCCGGCCTTTGTTTTTTATTATTTTAAAAATATATATATTTATAGAACCACCTAGGACATGCTGGACAAACCGTATGTACCTATCACCATGACGATTTGCGTGATATTCATTAAAAGGTGACTATGCATAGAATGAATCCACATAGAATGTATTTACACCGCTAGTGAAGCTCTGACGTGTCTGACGCCCTACCGTGCCTAATCCCGGCGCCCCCGCCGGTGGGTACTCTCCAAGTAGACACCCTTGTCGTTTATTTATACAAACATGGGTAGTTATTGACGGGCACATTTAATATACACGCACACCAAGCCATTTAAAGGGGATTCGACAAAAATTCGACCAAATTATGCAAGAAACCCCCCTCACGGTTAATAAAAAACACATCCACCGCCGGATGTGTAATACTTTTCATTTTACTCTCTGGAAAGGAGACAAACCTCACTTGAGAGTCACAGCGTGCTCCTGGATGAGCCCAATGCTGTGTTACACCCACCAGTGCCCGCCGATTGCTTCACACCTCTGTGTTGTATTCCACCAGCTAGTGCGTATGCTATGACACTTTCTAGCCCATGTGCACTGTAACACCACCCCGTGAATATGTCATGCCACACTTGCCTTCGCACGGGTTATATTGCCCCATCTAACGTGCCTTCCTCGATGTGTATGTTATAACGCACAGCGCTATGCCATACATATTACAATCTGGGATCCATAGCTTTGTCACAGTGCACTCCCCAGCAGATATTTTATATTACAACTTTAGAGACTAGTTATGTTACACAACACTGCCCTGTGCATATTACACTCCAAGGCGCATATCGCATAGCACGCGCTAGTGCCTGTGCTATCTCGCGCTCTCCAATGAATCTGTCATTGCGCACAATGTATTGCATATTATATTTCACGCCCCGGTTCATCTTATATCACACTTTTTGGTGTATAGTTTATACCATATACTACATCTAGTTTTCATTTTCAATCGTGCTCTCAGGACTATGTTCTATATAACACTGCGTCCACCTACCCTTTTCACGGGCATTACATTTTGCGATGGGGGTGGAGGGTCAGGGTTTTTTTCTGCCAAGTGAGCCCAGAGTCACAGTCACAAACGTCCTCTTCTTCCTGAATAAAAGTAAGATTATGCTGCATACTTGTTCATATTTTAAGTAGTTCGCACACACACATTTTAAAAACAATAAAGTTCCTAATACCCACCTTCTCTGAACAGTTAGCTTGCTGCCCCATCCACCTCCTTACTATCCTTTGTTGTCTGAATCCATGGACTAGCCTCCTCCCTCCTGCCATGCATGGTCTGATGTGCTGCCACTGCCCTCCATTTAGCATGATGTACCAGTCCACTCCTCCTGCCCTCCATTGCCCAATTCTATGGCCCATCATTGACCTCCTGCTTAGCCTCTGTGCTTAGCTTGCTGCCCCTATTCTCCTTCCCCCTGTCCTCCGATGTCTTTGTGCATGCCCCTGCTCTATCCTTTTTGCCCACTATGTCCCATGGACCTGCCACTCCTATCTACTCTGAGTATTCTGTTGAGCTGCCACTCCCCTCCCACCTGCCTAGCATTGTCAGATGACTGTAACCTGTCCCTGCCACCTCCACCCTGCCTGTCCACATGCCATGCCCCTATCCCCTTCCTCCTGCCCTCCATGGTCCATTTTACTGCCTCACCCTTCTGCCCTCCCTGATCTGTTGTGCTGCAACTGCTCCTCCTGCCTGCCCCGCGCGGTCTGTTGTGAGGCCCCTTCCCCTGAACTCTCTTGTCTGTGCCCAGGTACTGACCCTCCCTTCTATCCTCCATGGTCCTTTGTGCATGCCCCTGCACCCTCCTTCTTGCCCATCATAGCCATTGTGCTGCCACTAACCCTCCCGCTTGCCATGCATGGTCTTCTGTGCTGCCATGGCCCCTCCCACCTTCCCTGTGTGGTCAGCTAGCTGCCCCTGACCCCCTCCCACCTTACCTCCATGGTCTGTGTGTATGCCACCATAGTCTCATTGTTGCTCTCCATGGTGTGTCTTGTTTCTAGTGCCCATCCTGCCTGACATCCATGGTCATCTTGCTGCTCCTGCCCTGCCACCTTGCCCCCAGCCCTCTGTTTCCATGTGCAGACCCCCTATTCCCTCCCTCCTGGCTTGTCTGTTCCATTGTAATGCCCCTGATCCGTCCCTCCTGCCCTTTATGGTCTGTTATGCTGCAGCTTTCTCTTCTGTCTGTCAATTATGGTCAGCTAGCTACCATCGCCTCTTTCCCATCTGTTCTCTGTTGTCCATGTGCATGGTCCTGTCCCCTCCCTATTGCTTTCTATGGATTGTTGTGCTGCACTCCCGTCCCGCATGCGCTGTGTGGTGTATTGTGCTACTGCAAACCCTGATGCCTGCCCTGTAGGGTCAGTTTGGTGCACCTCTCTATGTCCCTCCTGTCCTCTGTTATCCGAGTCCATGTCCCTAGCCCAATTCCTCCTGCCTACCATGATTCAATGTACCATACTTGCGAACATTTTGAACTTGGTAAGAGGGAGATTTTGAAAAAAAACTGGGGTATTGATTTTCCCCTTTGAGTTATATTGAAAAAGAGGAGATTGTAGATAGGAGACAGATCAAATAAAGCCCATTTGAGCTTAAAAACATTGGACGTTTCCTGGCTGAAACGGGTCTGTTGGCATGTATGTTTGTACTACCACTGCCTCTTCCTTCTGCCCACAATGGTCTATTATATTGCCAAAGCCTCTCTTGCCAGTCCTGTATTGTTGGTTTGTTGCCCCTGCCCCCCTTTCCACTGCCCTCCATAGTCTGTTGTGCTGCCACTGCCCTTCCTGCCTGCCCAGTGTGGTCAAATTGTTGCCTCTGCACTCTCCTACCTGCCTTCAATTTTCAGAGTCCGTACCCCTGGCCTCTGCCTCTCAACAGTGTCCCAATGAACAACTAGATTGCTAACATTCTATATTTATTACAAAAGTGTGGAACGCCTGACGTCATCTTGATGTAATCAAAACTGTAATACCTAGAGTATTTCCTTTAGAAATTACATATATGAGAGGGTCTTATTTGCATCAAAATTATGGTTAGTGCTCTAAAAAACTAAAATGAGGACATATTTTCTGAGTTTTCAAATAGCGACAAAGAACTTTTAAATTATTTGTAATCTTTATGTTTTTTATCCAGTTGACCACTTGATTAAATGTTGCACCTTGGCGAGAGGATGTGGTGCTACTTCCAGAGCTGCAGACTTTGCAACTGGGGAACCAGGTTAGAGTTTCTGCTTCAGCTCAACATTCTGTGATTGTGGTCAAATCACTTAATCTCCCCATGTCTACAACCAAAATGAATTTGATCTGGTGTGATGTAACCAATGCTTATGTAAAGCATTCCAATACCTGCCAAGTCTGCACTATATAAAACTGCAAATACACAAAAAATAAGTGTTTTGCACACTTCTGTCATTGGGCTAAATGTGGGCTACATCTGGGTGATATTTGGGCTACATTTGGGCTCTTTTGTCTCTGGTGGCCATCTTGGGAGACTTATTTGTTGTGAAGTTTCCTAATTTCCTCATTTACTGCAGTCTCCTCAGTAGGAAATACTTTCAGTTTTTTACTTGGTTCCATCAAGAAGGCATTCAGATGTGTCACACATTTGCCATAAATTCTGAATGTTAGCACTCTAGTATCTCATTAGATCACTGTAGTAAAGCTACTGCTCACCAGGGAATTCTGCTGCTGGTATTCAAAGTGCATGTTTCAGTCTGCATGTCAGAATTTTTTTATGACATAGAAGAGGATTTGAAAAGTCAAAATGTGCCCTAATTTTTCTTTCTGCAGCACTAATCATAATTTCTATGGCAAAATGAATCCCCTCATTGTGTTCCTTTGTAAATTAAATGTTTTAAGTGTTACCACTTTATTCCATTCAAGATGGCTTCAGGTGTGCCATACTTTTGTCATAAGTAAGACTGTTAGCGCTCTAGTTGTTCGTTAGAACACTCTGGGACATTCTGTCATTGGGCTATACTTGGGCTACATCTGGGTGATATTTGGGCTACATTTGGGCTCTTTTGTCTCTGGTGGCCATTTTGGGAGACTTATTTGTTATGATGTTTCCTAATTTCCTCATTTACTACTGTCTCCTCAGTAGGAAATACTTTCAGTTTTTTACTATAATTTCCATCAAGAAGGCATTCAAATGTGTCACAAATTTGCCATAAATTCTGAATGTTAGCACTCTAGTTGCTTATTAGATCACTGTAGTAAAGCTACTGCTCACCAGGGAAGTCTGCTGCTGGTATTGAAAGTGCATGTTTCAGTCTGCATGTCAGAATTTTTTAATGAAATAGAAGAGGATTTGAGAAGTCACTCAAAATGTGCCCTAATTTTTCTTTCTGCAGCACTAATCATACTTTCTATGGCAAAATGAACCCCCTCATTTTGTTCCTTTTTAAATTAAATGTTTTAAGAATTACCACTTTATTCCAACCAAGATGGCTTCAGGTGTGCCATACGTTTGTCATAAGTAGGACTGTTAGCGCTCTAGTTGTTCTTTAGAACACTCTGGGAAGCTGCAGTAGAACACAAAGGAATCAACTAACAGTCTCTGCCCTTGTTGGATGTACATGTTTTACTGAGAATGTCAGACTTCATTCTCACATGACTGAGAAAGATAATGTGAATTTACAGAAAATATGCTCTCAGTTTAGCTTATAGATCACCTTCCAAACCTCTGTGGGAAAAGCATGAGGAAATTGTTTTCTCACAAACATGATTCATGATATCACAGCAGAAGGTAAAATCACCTTAGAACACACCACAATTCCTAAAATGAGTATGGTACCATAAACAAATGATTTATAATGTAACTAAAGTCTTAAAACCTTCTATTAACTGCAATGCTTTTTAATGAGGTGCTATCATGTATATTGGTCCCAAGATGGCTGCCAACACTTCGTGGATGAAGTGCTGACAGCCAATCAGATCTCACGATGAGATGTGTGGTTAGGCTCCGCCAAGATATATATGTGATTTTACTTTTGATTTTCTCAGGAACTACTGAACGGATTTACACCATTTAAGCAAAAGGCACATGCCTGACCTGAGGACTACCTCTTTGCCAAATTTCAAGTAATTCTGTTCAGCCGTTCGGGCTGTACCTTCGACTTAATGTCCTATGGGAAAATGCGTTTTGGGACCCCCCTTTTTTCTCAGCCCCCGCTTGACGAATCCCCCCGAGACTTTCAGGGTAGGAGCTGAGCGGAGCGCCCCATTTGTTTTGAAAATTTCACGAAGATAAGTCAACCGGCGCCAAAGTTATTCATATACTTTGCATTAAAAAAAACAAAAGTAATGTTATAGTTAGGTGAAAGGTTCACTTTTCTACTCTAGACACCACTGAAATTCATCAGTTATACTTAGAGTTATCGCAAATAACTATAACTTGTGCCATAAAGTAACCACCACTCGCACCCTCACCATGCACAGTGATGATATGATGTCAAAGAAGATGTCATGAGTGATGTAATCTGAAAATTAGCAGTAACCTTAAATTTTTTCAATTAGTTTATAGGGTTTTTTAACGTAAAGTAATATTCAATTACCATATGTTAATCCAACCCCACAGTGCATTGCCTCTGGCCATGCATAGTGGGGGGTTGACTATAAGGCCTGGCTTGAGGCCAGTCCTTAAAGCACACCTCCCCCATGCAGCCAACCCCGTGCTCCACAGGGCGTTTGGTCATGCATAGGGGGGGTTGGCCTCAAGGCCCGCCCTGGGGCCTTGCCCTGTGGTCAACCCCCCCAAAGGCATCCAACCACGCACTGTACATTGCCTTTGGCTGTTTGTGATGGGGGTTGTCCACAAAGACCGACCCTTGGGGTTCCCAGAGGCTTTTCTTTTAAAGAGGAGGGGTGCTATGTGGCTCCCCTTCCCGAACCTATTTCGCCCCTTGGGACCCCATCACTCAGGGCCATATTCATTGTAAAAGTGGGGGAGGCATGTGGTCCCCTGCTCGAGCCTCCTTGGGCCCTGGGGACCCCATCTCCAAGGAACCTTTTTAAAAATTAAAGGGGAGAGGGTCATGTCGCTGCTCCCCTCAACTCTTGTTAGGCCCTGAGGGCACCATCCCCCAGTGCCATTAATGTAAATTAAGGGAAGAAGGGCATGCAGTGCTCCACCTTGGGCTGATTTTGACTCTGGGGCCCCATACCCCCGGGCTGGTGCATTTTATGGTAGAAGGGTGGCACACTGCCCCCTGCCCATGGGATTTTGGCTCCATGGACCCATCCCCTGGGGCCCGGCACATTTCTTTGGTTCGAGGAATATAGCCCCCCCCTCTGGGTCAATTTTGGCCCCAGGGAACCCATCCCCTGGAGCCTGGAATCGTATTTACAGGGGGGGCACACAACCCCCTCTTTGGGCCAATGACGGTCCCAGGGATCCCTGTGGCCCTGCCAGCAAATGGTGGGTGCCCTGGTGCTTACTCAGGGCACCCACCACGCAATCATTGGGGGCTGGAGGGTTGTCCGAAGGCCCTCATTGCCCCAGCCGGCTCCCTGCATTCACCCACCCACAGGGAGAAGCTAAAATGCTGCTCCCTCTGGGTGGGAGAAATCTTTTCATCTGTTTCCCTGTCTGCTTCACAGTGGGTAAGGAATAGTGGTGGGCAAATAATACCTCTGCCGGTTGAGTCCAGGGAGTTTTGCCCAAGTGGAGTTCCAGCAAAACTCCACCAACAGTTGTGTGGTGGAGTTTTTTCTCATGTGTGGCTCACCAACATTAAGTTGCAGAGTTAGAATTTTAGTCCTCTAGTGTGATTTTTGGGTACTATAATGCCCCCGGAGTGATTCTCAATGCCTGTGGTCGTGGCAGGTTTCAACCATTTGTAATAAGATGCCACTTGAGAAGAAAATCTACTTGAGTGGCAGAACAAAGCAGTGCCCTTTGGTGCACCATGTGATGCAGTGTGCACTGATTTTACAGTGCGGAAAAGGCTCCCAGTGCTAAATATCAATTTCGAGCAGCAAAACATGCAATACTCTGCCCACTCGTGGAACTCCACTGAATCTTGCAGAGTTTTTATCTAACTCCACGTAATTCTGTGGAGTGAAATTCTGTTAGTTCCACCCACCCCTAGCAAGGAAGCAGAATAAAAGTCCTCTATCAGTGGGCAGGAGCATTTTTCAAGTTGCTGCCCGCTGGAAGGCAACTTAGTGTTTGCTTCCGCTGGTGGGAGATTTTAAATTGATCCCACCAAGTGAGATCCAACACAGGTTTCCCTGCCTGCCCCAGTGCAGGTGAGGAAAATGCTTTGTCTCAGGAAAGGGCTCCCCAGGACATATCATGAGCAAGTCCTGAACAATGGGGTCTCCAGGACCCTTAATGGCTCAGAGAGAATATCCATCAGCCCACTAATTCGGCTGGTGCTTAGGGATGGGGTCCATGGGGCTGAAAGCGACCCGGGGAGGGGACCACCTGCCCTCATCCCCCTCGACATATGCTGCCGGGCCCGGGGAATGGCATCCCTGGGCCTGAAATCAACCCGGGGATGGTGGCACATGCCCCCTTCCCCTTTATTACATGGCCAGGACCCAGGAGATGGGATCGTCTAGGCCAAAAACAGCCCCATAAACTAGCGCTAGGCACCAGGGGATAGGGTCTCCAGGGCAAAATTGGCCTGGGAAGGGGGGCCACATATGCCCCCATCCCCCAACATAAAAATTCTAGATTCTCCTGGGTCACTCGGGGGGCTTTAAAACAAACAAGTGTGGGAGACCACGCCTGTTTTTTTTTGCTACATTTTGCTGCAGATTCGCAGATCCTCTGTGTTTGGGACCACCACTACCTGGCTTAGGGGTCAGGGTATTTCTACACTGCCCCCATGTGTCTTCTTTTGTGTTTTCTTTAGGACTCGGGCAGGAGTCCTGAGTCTTAAAATGGCTACCACCACTTCCTTGTTGAGGTGGTGGCAGCCAATCAGATCTCAGTTTGAGATCTGTCAGGATCCACAGAGACTCCACGTCCCTAGATATACAAAGTATTTTAGCATTAATTGGTCAAAAACTACTGCATGTATTTACACCAAAACTCAAAATGTACTCTGTCTGAACCTAGGTCTAGCTTTCTGATAAATTTGGTGTAAATCCATTCAGCAGTTTAGGCTGTAGCTGTGTCTAAAGATCCTGTAGGAAACTAAATGGAGAAAACGTTCCTTTGGATCCCCTCTTTTCTCCGCTCCCACTAGATGGATTACCCAAAACCTTTTCATGCACAAACTTTGCCCAAAAAAATGCATGTTTTTAGAACATTTAGTGGAGATACATCAAACAGTGCCAAAGTTATTAGCAACACAAAAAAAGCATTTCCTATGGAAACACGATCCTAACTATGACTGCTCAGTAACCGCCACCACTTGGTAATATATGTATATTCACTGAAAAAACAAAGGTTAAAGGGACTTTATTGTCGACTGCAAATGTCAGTTATAACATACCATTTTAACTTTGCATTAACATTGAAATTTACCAGTTATAGTTATCTCAAGTATATACAACTCATGCAGTAAAGTAACTATAACTTGCGCCCTAGCCATACAGTGTTTTAATCAATTATGATATTTTTATATGTTGCTGTGATGTTATCAATTATGTCTTAAACTATGTAATTTGTGAAGTAATATGTGAGGTCATTAGCGGTGCATTGCGAGGGCATGAGTTATAGTTACTTCAGGGCATGATTTATAGTTATTTGATGTAACCTGCCTGGCAAATATCAGTGATTTTGCATGGCTGAATGTATGATGTAACAATAGAAATGGTGTAATATTAAGTAAGGTAGACCTACTGACTTTATCAAAGGGTTAAAATACAAAAAGCAGACGGCCTATTGGCTTTTTTTAAGAGGTCGGCACATCAATATATATAGTGGACCTGTTGGCTTTGTCAAAAAATCACTTAAAACTATAATCCAATGTATATGTCTCTTCCTGCTTTTTATCGCTTCTCATGTAGCATCCTCCGGCCGCAGCGCGGGGACACACTAGCTAGTGTAACCAGGCGCTTTACAAGCTCTTTTTTAAATATTATTATTATTATGTCATAAATTTACACATTGCAACAAACATTAAGCATGTGTTTGAGTCTTTTTTAAAAAAAAATTCAAACTACAAAGTGCAAACATAGAACCAACCACAAAGCGGTTCTGCACTCCTGCTGAAGAGCATACAGCTGCAGCTTCTAATGCTTTAAAAAATATGGTCATTAATGTGGCCGGGGGGGCTGCTGCATTCCCTGCAGCCCCCCACAACATTAACAAAAAGGTTGGTGGACCCCTGCACATTCTAGGGGCACAATCACAAATAAAACTATTATAGAAAAATGTCCTAAAGCATTATAGGGACCTCCTAAAATGGAGCAGTGATGGATGGCTTCTACCCACCTGAGGCACCCCATCATCTAAATTGTTGGGGAGTGCAGGAAGTTGCCCAAGGCCCTGTGGCTCCTCCTGGCTCCACATCAGCAGCCATGCCAGTGTCAGTACCAGCTACAAATATTTTTTTGTAAATGGGGGCCTTGGTGCCCACCCGGAGCACTCACAATGCAGTCATATTTGGAGGCTGTGGGAGAAGCCTAAACACCCTGTAGCCCCAGCTAGCATCCATTTTGGTGCTGGTGGGAGCTGGAACCATTCTTCTTTGTGGCCACCTGGGTGGGAGCAGCTTCTTTTTATGCTCCTACCCGGGCGTGAGTAAACCTGTATTTTCTACCCTGGAGCATACGGGCAAGGTATGCCCACAGTCTCCCAAGCAGAAAAAACTGCATTCTCCTGTGGTATGGGGTCCCTAAGGCCCATCTAGGCTGAAGGAGGAGGGCTGCACATCAACTCCCCTTAGATTGATAATGGCCCGCAGGATGTGGCTCGGGGAATGGGCTGCATGCTTCCTCCCCAAAAATTCCTAACAGTCTCATAGACCATACATTTTCGGTATGGGGTGGAGTCCCTGGGGCCTCATAGAAGTTTGAGGAGGGCAGCCGCAGTTCAGCACCAGCATTTTCTTTAAAGGCAGTCATGGATCCGCAGCACTGATAAAAATAAGTTGCTGTATTTGGCCCTTGTGGGCCACAGAGGGACCCCCTGAAGTCAAATCCCTTCCCAATAAGGCCTAGCAGGAGTAGGGAATCTTTGCACTGCCCCTCTATTTGTTTTTTAACTCTTATCTGGATAGGAGGCTGAGTTCCAGTGTCCTAAGATTACTGCTGCTACATCTTTCTTGATGTGACCACTGCTAATCAGATCAAGTCGAGAGATTTGTTGGCTCTGTGAATCCTCCGCGACGTGAAACATACAACGTTTTTTAGCCTTAAATTCTCCAATACTAAATCACAAAAAGATGAAGATCTAGATTTCTGACAAATTTGGAGTTATTCTGTTCAGCCGATTTGTCTATAGCTGTGTCTAATATTACTATGAAGATCTTTATGGAGAATATGCATTTTGGGATCCCTCCTTTTTCTTAGCCCCCACTTGACGGATCACCCCAAAACTTTTCAGGAAGGTGCTGTGGTTGATGAGACTTAAAAAAAAAAGTTTTGTGAAAATATGCAAAATTATAAGAAAAACTAAAAATTTTATTTCCTTTAGAAATGTTGACCTAACAATAACTACCCATTGGTGATCGCCACTCTATAGCAATAGTTAGGGTTATCAGAGATAGGAATTCCTTGGATTTTGACCGTTAATAACTTTGCACCCATTTGATGAATATTTATGAAACTTTGGAAACCTATTGGTTTTTCTAGAATGGCAGATGATGCAAAGTTTCACAGTGATTCAATGTGGTGATGCTAGGAAAAAAGGGGGGTCCCAAAACAAGTTATTTCACCAATGCATTTTACATAGACGTTTGTATTGCACGTAGAGCAAAAACTGGCAGTAAGATTTTTTAGGAACTTTGGCAGCATTATAACTTGTTGTGTGCAGATGATCCTTTTTGGTATTAATAGTGAGTAAGGTAAGTATTTTTAGGTTATAAGGTGTAAAAACTTAGTGGTATTAGTAATTGTGGTAGTTTCATTACAGTTCGTGAATTTACTGCAGTGCATAACAATGACAAGTCATTAAGTGATTGACTAATGACTTCCTACCAACAATTAAAGGTAGCCATGTCATTCATATCACATTTTTGCTGTGTTCTGAGTTATGTGTTTACATCTAGGTAAGTATTAGGTTTTATATGTTTTCTCTGCCTAATACCACTTAAGTAAAGTGGTAATAGGTAAAGAAAAATAATTATGAGCTTCTATATAATTATATAATTAAAAAAAAATGTACGGAGTACTACAGCACTACTTAGGAAGTACTGCCGTATTCATGAAGAAATAAAAAATATGAATATGTTAAAAATTGGAGAAAAAAAAATGTAATTCACTGCATTTCAGCACTATAGTGTAGCACAGTGTATATATAACTTTTATCATCTTTTTATAAAAAAGTGTATAGAGTACCATGGAGTACCATGGAAATACCTAAATAATAATGCAATAATTTTTTTAAGTACATTTCAAAACTGTATTTCTTTGGTTCTAGCTCGGTACTTCATACACTTATTTTGAAATATGTAAAAAAAAAAATTAATTCCCTGCCTTTTACCACTTTATTAAAGTGGTATTAGGTAGGTAACCCCTATAAAATATACTAGTTAACTATATCTAAGTCCCTAACCCAGAACACGAGAATAAAAAACAAGGGGACCCTACTCACTGAGGAACCAGGGTAATTGATGAATATCTGAAACAACAGTTCCTGTGGAATGATACACTTAGGTATAGATAATATAATGCGCATCGCAATGAAAGAGTTGACAGGGATGTCAGAAAGAAGGAACCACATAAACTAATGGTATCGTTTAACACATTTATATTACTCAAACAATACAATGAGGTAAAAAGATAGTGAGTAGTGTCCCAAGTGAAACAAGAACCTAAAGTATTTGTGAAACAATGTGACAATATTTACAAGGTTTACAAAAGTTTTTAACACAAAAAGCAACCATCTGTGAGTATATGAATCATTATTCATATACAGCCACTGTATATAATAATAAGTGCTGAATTAGTGGTTCACTTTTCTCTTTTCTGTCGAGGACGTTTCGACCCTATGTGCAGTGTAGGGTCTCGTTAGGACCTAGGGATGTAGGCACATCTGGGTCGGAGACTGCGCAGCTTAAGTGAGGATTATGTGCCAAACGTGAGTGATAGTCAAAAGAAAAAGGATACTCAAAAGGTAACCTAGCTGGGTTCCCAAGTGAGGGTATTTGCTGGCAATCGGTGAATAGCACAGCGCTGATGCAGATAACACACTTTGGAGTGTATGGCCTGGTGTGAAAGTAGGAACTCTAAATGTGGCATATATTACACGTGCATGGCGCTTTAGTAAGCAGGACTAGTGTCAGGCTGTCCACTTCCGTCTTAGGTGAATTAGAAGATTCCTGAGTTAAGGTTTGAGTTCCTCAAACTCCACTCGACTCTTCGCCACTCCACTCTGCACCTCTCCACTCTATGCCACTTCACTATACGATATTCCACTCTAAACCCCTCCACTATATGCCACTTCACTGTATTCCACTCCACTCTACTGTATGGTATTCTACTTCACCCCACGCCAGTAAATGCCTCTCCAGTCTACACTACTCCACCGTATGCCCCTATACAGTATTTTACTCCAGTATACGCTATTAGATTTTTATGTCACTCCACTGTATGTCAGTCTACTCTATGCTATTTCACTGTATGCCACTCTACTGTACAAGACTCCACTGTACACTATTCCACTGTATGAAACACCACTATACACTACTCTACCATATGTCACCCCAGTGTATCCCACCCCACTCCATTGTATGCTATTACATTGAACGCCATTACACTCTACGGCACTCTACTGTATTTTATTCCACTCTAACCCACTGCAGTGTACTCCACTCCACTATTCACCACTGCACTGTATGCTACTCCACTATACGCTATTCAACTTTACACCACTCCACTGCACGCCACTCCACTGTGTGCCATTCCACTGTGTGCCATTCCATTCTATGACACTCCAGTGTATGCTATTTCAGTGTATGCCACTCCACTGTGTGCTAATTCAATCTACGTTACTCCAATCTATCCCCCTACAGTTGACGCTAATCCACTGTATGCCAATCCAATGTACACTACACTACTCTATGCCACTCCATTCTACACTATTCCATTGGACGCCACTCCACTCTATGCCACTCCACAGCATGCTATTCTACTCTACCTCACTCCACTGTGCACCAATTCACACTATGCCACTCCACTGTACACCATTCCACTTCACTCTACGCGACCCAACTCTGCGCTATTCCACTGTAGTCCATTACACTGTATAATAAACCACAATATGCTATTGCACTGTACGTCTCACCGCTGTATGGAACCTCATGTATGCTATTCCAATTTATACCACTAAACTGTACGACACTCCACTGTATGCTATTCTGCTGAATGCCATCCCACTGTACGCTACTCTACTCTACAGAACTCCAGTATATGCTATGCCACTCCATTCTATGCTATAGCACTACATGCAACTCTATCATATTCCACTCTACCACACTCCACTGTATGCCACTCCACGATATGCCACTCCACTGTATGTGACTCCACTATATGTTATTCCACTCTACACCACTTCACTGTAAGCTACTCCACTGTACGCTATTCCATTGTATGCCAGTCTACTCTACCACACTTCACTATACGCTATTCCACTGTATGGCACTCAACTTATGCTATATCCACTCCAGTGTACACCACTGTACTGTATGCTACTCCACTGGGTGTTATTCCACTCTACAACACTCCACTGTATTCCACTACACTGTACTCTATTCCATTGTATGTCATTCTACTCTACGAAACTCCAACATACGCCATTCCACTGTATGGTACTCGACCTACATTACTCCACTCCAGTGTACAACACTCCACTCTGCACCACTCCATTATATTCTTTTCCATTGGATGCCCCTCCACTGTACGGCATTCCACTGTTTGCTATTCCTCGTTCCCTAGTTCTACTATATGCCACCCCAGTCTATGACACTCCACTGTACACAACTGCATTTTATGCCAGTCTACTATGTGGTATTGCACACTATGCCAGCCTACTGTATGCCACTCTGCTCTATGTTGTTATACTGTATGACACTCCACTCTATGCTATTCCGCTGTATGCCACTCCAGTATACACTAATCCACTCTACACCACTCCAGTGTACACCACTCCAGTCTACTGTACTTCAATGTACACCATCCCTCTCTGGGCTAACCCGTCCATACTATTCCACTTTATGCCAGTCCACTGTATTCCACTCTATGCTATTCAACTGTATGCCACAGCACTTTGGCCAATTCTCCTCCAAGCTACTCCAATGTACTCCACTGAAAGACATTCTATGTCCCTCCATTCCACCACATAATACAATACTTTTTAGCCCTCCACTGTACAACAGTGTAGTCCACTCTATGCATGTGTATGACACTCTGGTGTACTCCATGCCAACAGACAACACTCTACTTCACTGAACAGCACTCTATGCAACTCCCTCTATGCTACTCCACCACACTTTACTGCACTCAACTCTATTTCAAATTACTTCACTCTACTCCACTACTCCACTCTACACCATTCCATTCTACCCAACTCTATGACAATCACCTCTACAATACTCAATGACACTGCCCTCTACCACACTATACTCCATGGTATGGCACTTTCTAACACTCAATGACACGTTACTACATTCCACTGTATGCCACACCACTCCAGTCTATGACACTTTACTACACTGCATGCTGTGCCAGGCACTTTACTCCAAGCACACCACTTTACTCTACAACATGATACTACACTGTACGACACTTCAAGCTACTCCACTATGTGATACTTTAGCCCACTGTATGCCATTGTTCGACACTCCATTCTACACGGCTCCACTGTACCACATTCTCATCCACTCTTTGCAACTTCGCTCTACAAAACTCCTCTACACCATATGGCACAGTATGAAACTGTACTCCACTCTGTCCCCGCACACTCCACTTTACAATTCTGTACACCATGCTGTCTCACTACAGTCCACTATATAACTCAGTGCTCCACTATTTGAGACTTTCCAACATACCTCTGTACTGTACCCTATGAGACCCCACTACATATTATGATATTTAACTTCCTGCACGCTATGTTACTCCACTGTAATGCACTCCGTTCGACTCTATATAATGTCACTCCACTCTATGACACCTTACCACACTATATGCTACCCCACTCCATTCTACTCCACTCTAATACAATACACTCTGCAACACAACACCTTATGACACTCTGCTCCATTGTACTGTATGACCCTCCACATAATGACACTCCAGTCGATGACACTGTACTCTATGATTTGAAACACATTGTTATTACAAAAAAAAAAAAAATTAAGGAAAAAACAAAGGATACAGCAACGTTATAGTTAGAAAATCTTTTTTTCTGTATAAAACAAACTTAAACTTCACAACATTAGAAATTCTAAATGTATAGTTATTACTTACATGTATAATTTATGCACCATCTTCAAATTGTTATAAGTAGCGAACCTCCATACACACTTTTTTCTCCATGCTAACCAGACAACACTAACTATACCCTTCTGTTAGAAATTTGGTCCAGGCAATGGAGTTTACCAGGCCAAACTGTGGCTTTGGGAGGAAAGCCCTACTCATGTACTCTTCCCCAAATATGTTATCGTAATGACCCCTGGGCCCTGGCCAACCCCGAAGGTAAAATTCATGACATATAAAACTCCAGTTGGTGTTTTTTTTTTATTTTAATGCCTCAATGCCATGGGAGTCCAGCATTGAGAGGTACCTTCATTTCCTTCTTGATGATATTGAGCTTTTTGTGCAATAGCTGCATTGTTCAAAAGAATTTGCCCACATGGTTCATAGGAAGTCCATTAGGTGATCTTGAGTGTACTAGTACTTTTCACACTTCACAAGCAAGCTGAGATAATGTCACAGGACACAAATGTCTCTGATTCAAAAATGGGTGAAAACATTGCAGAGGACCTTGGTGAATCACCATGGTGCTGCTGATGTCCGAATGGAGGCAGTGAACATATTTGGTCCATGTACTGGAATTTTGGTTACTTGTGGTAATGAGAAACCTTGGCGAAACAAATATATGGAGCTTGAGTACAAGTCTCACTGTTCAGTTCTCTTGCATGAAAGTATCCCTTCATTTAACTTATCAAAAAATGATTAAACCTGACCTGTATATGTAGTACAGGCTTGAAGCTCAGCTCTTTATTCTGCATCAATTCAAGAGAACAGAGTAGGCTGGGTTGGAAAGTAGCTTTTTGTGGATGCTTTCGGATTCTAGATGTCTCTATCACAGAACTTTAAGGAAAATATGTGATTTAAAGCATAGTTTGAGGTTTGCAGGCCTTGCTTGAGGTCTGCAGTGGAGCCTGCAACTAATTTCAGAGGTTGCTGGACGCCGATTCCTTTTTCATTTGTCCAATCTATTTTGTTCTTACCTGCTGGTCTGTCTTAAGTGCTGTTTCAGCATACTGGCCACATCCCTGCCACCCTCCTCATCATGACGGGCTATATCAATGACACCAAAGCGTGCCCGCACAGATTTGTAGCATGGAAGGAGAGTGTGCTTTGATTTCCTTGTATTCGGAAGGTGCCTGGCTTTCAGCCTAATGATTCCACCATATCAGAAGGGTGATTCCATTTGTTTTTAGTGATTTTATGTTTTAACTTCCTCACTGTTATTTTAATTCTGCTGGAGTCCCCAGTAGCAATTATATGCAGGGGAGACTGCAACTAATATCAGGGGTTGCTGAGTCCCAGGTTCTTTTTTCCATTAGTCGAATCTATTTTCCTCTTACCTGCAGGTCTGTCCTAAGCGCTGTTCCAGCATACTGGCCACACCCTCTACATGATGGGCTATACCAAGGACACCAAAGCACGTCCGGACCACTGGAATGCTGAAGGCACGCCAAGGGCAACCCAGTCTTCTCCTTTCTGCGCCAGTCTGTGCCTGGACTGGGCCTGACCGCGCCTAGCGCCGGTCCCCCTAGTTCTCCCGTCACAGATTTACTGATAAAAAGACATTTGCGCGAAGAGCTGCTCAGTTACCATTCATGTAACAGCATAAACTGCTCTAAACTTGACTGTCTAGCAACCCCAACAAACACCAGGTATGGCTCTACCAGCTGTGGGAAACAATTCATCATATACAACACAGCACTAGATATGAGCACATGCACCATTAATAGGCATGTTAATAAAACCGTTCCCCATAGCCTGTTCTGTGTCCTGATCAATGCTAGATCTTTCATTACGCACAGTCTGTAATTCCACAAAATGTTGGATCCCTAACGGCCTGATGTGGTATTTAGTACTGAAATGTGGGCCAACCCCACATGCGCTCCCGATCTACTGGTGGCCTGACCCCCCGGCTATTCCATCTCCAGACAGTATAGACCACATAAGTGAGGGGGCAGCCTAGTGATTGTATACAAGGACAAATTAAAAATTAACATCAGCCAAGAACCATCACAAAATTGTGAAGTGCTATGTATTAAAATTTTCTTACAAATACCAATACTTTCACAGGCATTCTCTTATATAGACCGGCCATAGACAAACTATCCCACAGGAAATCACAAATCTCGTGGAAGGACATATTTTGTGCAACAATTTTACATTTCTAGGTGATTTAATTTTCACCTAGGAGCAGTTTACGACACAGATACATCACCCCTCCTCCAAACCATGTCCAGTCTTGCTTTCCCCCAA
This sequence comes from Triturus cristatus, assembly GCF_964204655.1. Classification (NCBI taxonomy): domain Eukaryota; kingdom Metazoa; phylum Chordata; class Amphibia; order Caudata; family Salamandridae; genus Triturus; species Triturus cristatus. The sequence continues at coordinate 1,455,113,232 of NC_140589.1, read as the reverse complement.
ATTTTTCAAGGTCCCTCACACCAGGTGGGGCACACCCTTGATGGACTATTTACCAAGAATCCATCTATAACCACCACTAATATTCTCCCTCTAGTATCATCAGACCACAGTGTGATCTTTTTTCACTTTACATACAACCACCCTTCTCACAGGTCCAAAACCAGAGCAAATCTGTCCATCCCCAGAGCCTGGCATAATTCAGCTGGAGCTGTTCGCCAATTAACTAAACTCTTCGCCTCCTACACTCACAAACAACACCAATGAAGTGGCTTGTCAAACACCACCTGGGTCAACAACATGGTCCAATCACTGGCACCCCCTAAACAGAGGAAACCTAAACAGAACAACTTATCATCCCTTTGGTTCACTGTTGTTCTAAGGGTGCAATAACAAACCTATCATAGACAAGAGAAAGTATGGAGGCAAAACTAAAATGAGACAGAGAAGGCTAACTATAAGCTCTGTCTAGCCACTTATAAAGCCTTTATCATTAGAGAAAAGACATCTTACTTCACCAAAAATATAGATTAAGTGAAAAAATCTTCAAATGTACAGTGATCATGCGAACTACTGATTTTTCAACTAAGACATGCCCCAACAGTCAATCCTTCTGCAGTACTCTGGCCAATGCTTACCTGCACAAAGTGAAAGCAGTCTAGGATTTATTCCCCTCCTTGATCCCCTGATCAGGCGATTTTTTGTGTCCCCACGGCTGAAAGTGGACACCAACCCATTTTCTGAGACTTAGCACCACCCACTTTAGACCAGGTGACCAACTTATCTTCCAGCGCATGATCTCGACTAGTAGTTTTCCTTCCATTTGGAACAAAGCTTGATCCCAAAGATCCTTGCAAATATCACCCCATTTCCTGTCCCCCCTGCCATCAATAATCATAGAAAAAGCATGACTAACCAGTTGATGGAACACATCCAACTTAATGATCACCCAAACACCACTCAGTTTGGCTTTTGCAGTGGACATAGCACCGAAACAGCTCTGATCAAGCCCACTGAGGAGATCAAGTAGGAGCTCGTTCAGGACAGAGGGGCAGGGCTCATCCTACTTGATCTCTCTGCAGCTTTTGACATGGTAGATCACACATTGCTGCTGGAACGCCTGTTAGAAATCAATGTCACTGGTCAGGCCTGGGATCTATTGAAGTCATTTCTGTCAGACAGAGAACAATCTGTCAGGCTGGATTAATTTACCTCCTATTCTTTCTCTTTCCCATGCGGGGTCCCCCAGGGGCCCTCTCTCAGCACAACTTTATTGAATATATATTTTTATTACACCTTTAGCCAGTGTAATCAAATGTTTTGGCTTCTCTTTGACCTCCTACACAGATGACACCCAAACCGTCATCTCATTGAGCAAGGACGACACAGGCATATCCTCCAGATTTCATGACTGCATGCAGGCAGTCATTAAGTGGATGAGTAGACATTGTCTTAAACTGAACGCTGGTAAAATGGAAGTGATGCTTTTCTGGGAACAAACTTCCTTCTGGACTCCGTCCTGTTAGTGAGCAGAGATGGGCCCTCTCTCAACTCCTGTCATCAAGACTCAGAATTTGGGAATTTTGATTGACAACAAATTAAGGTATTCCAATCATGTCAGTGCCCTATCCTCCACTTTTTGCTTAAGAAGATTCTTCCATTTATTCCAGTCCATCTTCACAAGACTCTCATAGCATCTCTGATAATGACCAAACTGGACTATTGCAATGGCCTATTACTAACTGCACACCAATACATCCTTAACAGATTGCAAATACTACAAAATACTGCGGCAATACTTCTCCTTAAAATCCCAAGACATCACTCAGTAGCCACTGCCATCAGGAACCTCCACTGGATCCCTATCAGACAGCACATCACGTTTAAGCACTTTGCATTGCCTACAAGGCACTCCATGGCTCAGGCCCTGACTTTTTCCAAAGAAACTGGTACACCCCAAGTTGAACTCTACAATCCACCATGGCCAAATACTTTGTTGTTCCCAAATTTAAACGCTCCACCTGAGGAGGCAGGAGCATCTTTTTGAAATGACAGCAACCGGGAATACCCTACCACTCCATATCAAGAGCACACCTAATTTTGTTACCTTCAGAAAGTTCTTAAAAACTTGCCTTTTTAGTACTTGCTATGCCCGTTGTTCCTCCCACTCGTCCCTTCTCTAGTATCAAAGCCAGCGCTAAGACACTCTAGAGCGATTGAGCGCTTTAGAAAGTATATCAACATAACGTTGTGGATAAAAAACTCTAATGGGATCCATGTGAGATACATCACCCTGAAATCTTCTGGCTGTCTAGTTTTCAAAAAATATCTGTAGTTTGCAGCTTTGCATGCGTGGCACCACAGCACACCCCCAAAGACTGCAGCTACCTTGACTGCGTATCTCTCAATGTAGCTCTTTAGGGCTTTTTTGTGTTGTAGTCTTGTGTCCCAGACACACAAGTGTGGTACCATTGTTATAGGATGGCATATGTGGACTCTGGGTGGTAGGAAATATGTGGCTACCCACAGATTCCAGAACTTTTCATCAAATAAATTTGAAGAAAATGTCTCTTCTTTACCAAAATTTGGCGTTTGCAAGAGCTTCGGGATAACATTTCTAATGACAGCCAGGTTATTCACGCACTCCTATACTTCCCTGTTTGTGCAGTTTTCTAAAGTGTATAGGTTTGCTAGATTTCCCTAGGTGTGCCTAAGCTAGGGCCCGTAATCCACTGCTACCTACTTTGTAAAAAAAAAGGGTCAATTTAAAGCAGGAAGATGATGAATATCCATGTTGGGTTTGGGCCGTTTCCTGCTACGGGCACTAGACCTACCCACACAAATGAGGTACCATTTTTATTGGGAGACTTGGTGGAATGTTTGGTGGAAGGAAGTTTGGTGCTCCTTGCAGATTCCAGAACTTTCCATCACCGTAATATGAGGAAAATGTGTTTTTTTAGTCAAAGTTAGAGTTTTGAAAGAGATTCAGGGCGCAATAACTTGGTGAGAGCCACCTAATTCCACCCACCCTGGACTGCCTTAGGTGTCTAGTTTTTTAAAATATACAGGTTTGCTATGTTACCGTATGATACATCACTTGTGTGGGTAGGTCTAGTTCCATAAGTGCCGGCTTAAAATCACCAGCTACCCAGTCAGTCTTCAGTGGAAAAATGTGATGCATCTGCATTGTATTTTGGGCCATTTCCTGTTGAGGTTACTAGACATACCCACACAAGTGAGGTAGCATTTTTATAAGAAGACATGTGGGAGCACATAATAGTAGAACATTTGTTAATACCAATTGGATTTTGCTGCATTTGTTCCTTTCAAATGTAAGCCCGTGTGAAAGAAAGAAGACATTTTGAAAAATACACTCTAAATCGTATGCTAGTACAGGTACCAGAAATTCAGAGATGTATAAATAGCCACTGTTCCTAAACTCCATATCTTATGCCCCTTTCCCAAAATATATAGGTTTCCTTAGCAGCCCTTTCACCATATGAATCGGTCTATACGCAGTACACAATGAAAAAACATTGTACAGTGCAGCTTAGTTGCTGACTCTGGGTACTTTGGGTTCTTGGAAAACCTACCAACCTAATTTATCCCTGCAGCCAGAAGGGTCTATCAGACATAATGGCATATTGCTTTTGTAAATCGAACATCATGACAAAAAATACAGATGAAAATTTTGTCACAAATTCCCTTTTTTTCCTACTCATTTTCCAAATTTCTTTATTCCAACAGTATGTTTCTTTGGAAAACCCTTGAAAGAGCTACACAAACTACCTCTTTCTGAATTCAGAAATGTTTCTACTTTTCAGATATCTATAGCTTTTCTGGATCACTCGGGTTTCACACTGATTTCCACCACAAACTGGAAGTGGGTTAAGAGTACAAAATAGTAGAACATGGGCTACCTCTTTGAAAAATACCAGAATGATCATACACATGTGTCTTTTTTACTTACCTCTGCATGTTTCTGAAAGCTGGGGAGATGGTGACTTCAGCACACCAAACTAATCTTTGATGTCATTTTCAGATAAAAATCAGAGAATTTTATCCAGAGCACTTTTCCCTTTTTTTTTTTAAAACACAATATTTTGCCAAATTTTGTCTATTATCTGGGTCCCCTCCAGGGGAATTCCCAAACCCTGGAGATCTTCAGAACCCCCAGGATGTTGGAAAAAAGGAAGCAAATTTGGCATGGATACCTTATGTTGAAAAAAGAGCAACGGAGCCCTAAGCCAAAACTTCCCCAAATAGACAAAAAGGAGCTAAGCACGAGGGGGGGTGATAGTTAAGAGGGTTTATTTTGTTCTCAAGCACCAGCCTGCAGTTTTTTAAAGCATATTCATTCTTTGGTTTTAAATACTAGCATTTCATTTTGGCAAACTAATTTGTTCTAAAAAATTATCTTTCACATAACAATGCATCAATTTTGTATTTTAAATGCCAGCCTACCAATTTCAGTAAATAAACTCAGTTCTACACCTTCTACGCTCCTCCAACACAAGTTTGTTTTTGTTAAAATAAAAAAGGATTGTATTCCCAAGTTGCTACTATATGAACTACAATTTTTATTACCACATATGACAATCTATTACTATCAAATACTAATTGTGTCCCCATTTGCTGGGCTGAAGAACCAGAACCAATTGGGCCTGGCGGCGCAGGGTACGACTTAATCTCCTGGGTTCTCCTGCTTCAGCTAACAGAGACACGGGGACACTCTGTCGGCGTAAAAGATTAGATTTTATTAGCTGCAGCTAGTACAGTTGTCCTAGAAGTACACACGGTATGCTCTCAGGAGACTGCCACTTCACTTCGTGGCGCACACTCTTATATAGTACATAGATAACATATACATTAACCAAGAACACTCCCAATGTATATAAAATGAGCCAATAAGAAAAGTACAAAAACAGAACGTGTCCAATAGAAAAGATTGAAAAACAAAGATGTCAAATAACTCGAAGAAGCCTCTCCTCCAACTATGTTTGCCATCTGTCCCACAGGTTAAGGTATTAACATGTCTGTAACTGGTTTGCAGGTGGCGAGATACGTTTGTGTGTTTTGGAGGACAGTTGTGAAACAAGAGAATACGAGCGGAGGACAGCGAAGGCCAGAAGATGAGATAAAGTCAGAAGAGAATAGTGTGAACCAACAGATAGTTAAGACAGGGATTAGGAAAACCAGACAGGGATTAGTGTACTCGGCCAGTCTCTAACACCAGCTTCGTAAACAGAGGCACAAGGCTATTTTGACACAATATTGCAGGAAAACCAGAAAAGACTTTGTTCGTCGTGCTGCCTGAGTGAGGGCAACACAAAATGGCGGCAGAGCACAAAATGGCGGCTCAATGCGATCGTGATCGAAAATCGAATTTCCTCAGACCCTCCTTTTGCCAGAACTCAGGCAAGATACACAGATTCATGTTAATCTGAGTCGATGTCGATGGCCATGAGGTCATCAAGCTGTTGCTGTAACATCATTCTAATATTTTCTGTTCTTTGTGCCTTGGGTTTTGGGATGCACATAGTAGCACAAAGGTCGCAGATGGCGGGACCACAGTGCATACAAAGGCAACAAGAGAAAACGATGGCTAAAACCATACCAAGGAATGTTAGCATCTTCCAACCCCATTTGGACAGTAGTCCCCAAAACCATCCCAATAACGACCAATCTCCTTCGTCCTGATGAATCGACTCAGAGATTATATGTAATTTAGAGATGGCCTGGTATACTGTCGGAGCGTCATCAGGTATATAAATACAGCAACTCGATTTGATCAATTTACAGACTCCACCACGATCTGCAAGAATAACATCTAGGGCAACTCGGTTCTGTAAAGTCATAAGACGATCCGCCTGTAGTTCTGCTGTAATATTACTTAAAGCTCCTACAGTGATGTCTATGGTAGTCTCTACAACACAAACCAGTTGCCTCATATTCCTGCTGTTTGCCATAGGACCCCAAAAGGAAGAAATTCTTTAAGGAAGTCCCCTCCCTCTTGTCCTGTTGTGTCTTTGGAATCGATAATTCCTCTGCCATATCTGTTTTTATGGAAATTTGAAGAAGCAGTGTATGTAGGGGGAAGAAGAAAAGCTATATAGCAAGTTCCAGAAAAAACAGTCGGCAACCACGTATAGGCTCTATCGTGACAGATGAAATACGTGCCCTGAGATGGCACTAATGGCGGCGAATTCTGAGAGGAGTGTATGTAAGTATGGGAACAAAAGCTTTTTCTTTGTTCGGGGACAGTAGTTTGGCCATTGATTTGCAAACAGAAATTGCCTTGATGAGGTATAGTCCAAATCGGTGGAGACTTTCCTTGTTTAACCTTATCACTAAGACTTGTGATGTAATGAGTGACATTCCAATTAGCGTATGCTTTTCTCTCATCAACAGCAATTTTGCTATTTTCCATGATTTTAGCCATAGCTACCATTCCCTTTATCAATGAACTATGACTGAAATCTGGACCATCAATATAAGAACTGACAGGTCATTTAAATCGGCTTTGATAGGCGTTAGAGAAAATTACAAAATAAGCCCAAGCAGAACCTTCATAAGAGAATGGAAGGACTAAATATGGCATCCCTTTTTATGTGGTATGAGGCATTAATCCACACACCCAACAATCAGTTGTATTAATTATTAATTGGTGTTGGTGTAATAATTGAATAAACGAATTATTGTAATATTCGATTCTTCTTACGAGTTCATGTTGAGGAAGTGTATGAAACAGATGCGGAGAGATAGTAGAATAAAAAGGCACAGTAACAGAAGAAGGGGCAACTTTTTGCTGCATAGCATAAACAATACAACCTATACACGCCAATAGAATACATAATAATATGAAAACAATATTACAGCGACTGTATATTATTTTATAATGACTGTTTTTCATTTTGTTGGTTCTCTCTCTTTCGCCTAATGTAGTTTCCATCTTCTAAATGGATGCTCACGGCAATCTTCCTTAATCCCTTGGTCACGATTGTCTGCCGTCCTATGACACTGCAAGTCCTGCAGGCCTATTGCCACTACTCAGGTCACAACCAAGACTCCTACCGTGACCCTGCAACCGGGATAGAAACTACATAGAAGAGAGAATCTCAAGTTTTCTTCTTCAGTCTGGGTCTCAAATCGTAATGAGCCTTATCAGGTACAGTCTGATCCTGAAACAATGTTCGTGGGTTTGTGGTGTTCAGACGAAAATGTGATGGTACAGCTTCTTGGAGAATGTCGTCGTTTTCTTTTTCCGACAGTGTTCCATTCAAGCGTGCATCACTAAAGGGTACAAATCGTGGAACCTTCTCGCTTTCAGAGTCACTTATACCCTTGCGGACCCACTAATCAAAGGGCAAAGGCAAAGAAACCTTCTTGCAGTGCACGCCGTGAATCCAGTTCTTCTTCCCTTCAACCTTCACTGCTGTCCGAGTTGTTAGGAGGACCTGACGGGGTTCTCTTCAGCGAGGCTCCAAATTCTTTGTCCTTTGAAAATTCTTCACACAAACCCAGTCACCTGGTCGGATGGAATGACCTGAGTCTGTGGAGGCCTCTGGCAGAGCGCTCTGAACCTGTTGATGAAGAACATGCAATTTAGTTGTAAGGTCGTGCAAGTAATCAATCAACATTGGGAATGGCAAGTCTGAATACTTTTTAGGGCGAGGGACTCCCCATATATTGGCTGGGCATCCAAATACTATCTCATAAGGGCTAAGTTCCAAACGAGAATGTACAGCCGTTCTGGTAGATAGAAGAGCCAAAGGTAGTGCATCGGGCCAACTAAGGCCTGTACTAGCCTGCACTTTCGCAAGTTTAAGCTTTAGGGTGCCATTGTAGCATTCCACTAGACCCGCTGACTGTGGATGGTTTGCCGCATGGAACTTCTATCTTATACCAAGACCTGCACAAACCTTTTGCATAACTTGGCCCACAAATTCGCTCCCATTGTCACTCCAGACAATGCGCGGCAAACCAAATCTAGGGAAAAACTCTTTTAGAAGTACTTTGGCTGTAGATAAAGCAGTATTATCTTTCAGGGGGTACGCCTCTATCCATCGGGAAAAGGCACATACCACCACTAGAACATATTTGAGATTGTTGCATCGTTCCATATGAATGTAATCGATTTGCAACACCTCAAATGGATAGGTCGGAGGAGCAAAGTGACCTGCTGGAGTTGGGGTTCCCTTTCACGGATTATACATTAAGCAAATAATGCAATGTTTCACTACATTGTCTGCACACTTTGGGATTCCTTCATTTTGCCATACTGGAGCCAGAAGCTTGCATATTCCTTTCGCACTTAGGTGGGCTGGACCATGCGCCATAGTAACTACAGGTAGTACATAAGCGTCTGGTAACAGCCAACGTTGGTGCTCGGATAATTCTACCCAACATCCCATCTCATCTAACATTCCTGTACTTTCTTTCCACTTACTCAATTCTTTCTCTGTAGCCTCTTCTTGAATTGATTTCACACTTTCCACTGTATCCTCATACATTCCTCTTTCTCTGACCCAATTTGAAGGGCCTGCAACATACATGCGACTTGTAGAACCTCTGGCTGTCTTTTTCGCTACCTCATCCGCAGATGCATTCCCGCGACCAATATCGCCAACAATCTTCTTGTGTGCGCTACACTTCACAATTGCTAACTGGGTAGACAAAGCAAGTGACTCAAGAAGATCAGTCACCAACTGACCATGTTGTATCTTAGTGCCGTGGGAAGTAAGGAATCCCCTTTCTTTCCACAAACGTCCAAAACTGAACCCCACACCAAAAGCATACTGACTATCGGTGTACACGTTCACTCTTTTTCCTTTGGATAACACACACGCTCTGGTTAGGGCTATCAGTTCAGCTGCCTGAGCTGAATTATGTCTAATGCGTGCTGTTTCCACGACTGTATGCAAGGTAGTAACAGCATAGGCTGAAGTTGTCTCTCCATTAGGAAGCTTAAAACAAGAACCAAGCGTTCCATCCGGATTCACTAATGGCGTATCTGTTAAGTCAATTCTAACCTTTGTCTCTTCCTCAGTACGAAAGAAACAATCATGTTGTTCTTGAACACCTTCCTCTTCTGGAAGAGGCAACAGAGTAGCTGGATTTAAAGTATAACATCGTTTGATGTGCACGTGACTAGCCAAAAGCGTCAGCTCGTATCCAGACAAACGAGCACTCGTAAGATGCTGTGTTTTTGTTCTGTTTAGCAAAATATCCACTGCATGTGGCATCATAACAACGAGAGTATTATCTAGCACCACTCCAGCAGACTGTCGAATAGAAATTGCTGCTGCTGCTGTCGCTTTGAGACAACTAGGCAATGCTTTAGCTAGTGGATCTAACGTAGCCGAAAAATAGGCACATGGCCGCTGTTTATCTCCAAATCGCTGTGTTAAGACTGACAACGCACAACCTTCTCTTTCATGAACATAGAGCGTAAAAGGCTTACTGTAATCAGGAGTACCTAGTACAGGAGCAGAACACAGAGCAGCGCCTAAGTCAGTAAAACTCCTCTGACAGTTGTCAGTCCATGGAAGGGGTTGAGGCGTATCTTTCAAAGTGAGTGCCAACAAAGGTTTGGCCAACAGAGAGAAGTTAGGGATCCACTGCCTACAATAGGAAGTAATGCCCAAAAAGGAACGTACCTCTCTTTGTGTGGATGGCACAGACATTTGCGCAATAGCTTGGATACGTTCTGCGGTTAATCGTCTTCCCTCCTTTGATAAGAGATGACCCAAGTAGGTAACCTCTCAGCGAACATATTGTAGCTTAGAAGGTGAAACCTTATGAATAAGATCGGATAAGTGTCACAGCAATGCAACCGTCACATTCTTACATATATCCTCTGAATCAGCAGCGATTAACAAATCGTCCATGTACTGAATGAGATCAGCACCAGACGGCAAGGAAAAAGCATCAAGATGACATTTCAGAGCTTGACTATAAATAGAGGGACTTTCACAATAGCCTTGAGGTGCGCGTTTGAACCGGAAGCTTCGGCCTCCAAGAGAGAAGCCAAAAATATCCCTACTCTCTTCGGCAATGGGAATACTAAAGAAAGCATTTTTCAGATCGATAACAGAAAACCAAACCGCTGTAGAAGGTATCATCGTCAACAACGCAGTGATATCTGGGACAACAGGAAACTGCGGTACAACAATTTTGTTTACCTCCCGAAGATCAATTACAAAACGATAAACAGGAGGTTGAGAAGGATCAGTGCGTTTAAGAACAGGGAGAATAGGGCTATTACATATGTTACCTCTCGTTTCCTCAACCACATCTTTCTGAATCAAATCATGAATGATTTCCAAAAGCGCTCTTTCACCTGCAGTGGAAATTCTATATTGAGGAACGCGTGGCAATTCAACATTGGGTTTGAGAGTAACAACATAAGGTGGAATTTCAAGACGACCAACATCATTTGGACCCGTATCCCAAAGCGTTGTAGGAAGAGAAAGCAATTCAGGTGGAAATTGATCTTTAGACAAATACATTGGAGAAGTCAGTTTCTGTCCTAAAGTAAGATATACACCAGAAGGAGAACAAGATATTGTGGCATGCAGTCTTTTTAATAGATCCAAGCCCAATAGATTCTCGCCGCAACCATTCGTTAAGAGAAGCGGAACTTCTAAATCAGAAGGGCCAATTGAAATAGGCAAAGGGCAAAAACCGGATTACGAACTGGGGCGCCAGAAAAACCTACAGATACATTTGTTAAGCCAGACAAAGGTGCCCCAGGGAATTTTGAATGAATGATAGAACTTCTCATCGCACCAGTATCTAAAAGGAATGGGTCTGAAACACCCATTGAAGTGACATTAACATAAGGTCCATTCTGATCTACTGGAATCAACACAACTCCCTTACTTTGTCCAAGGCTGTCCTAGTTAGCATGAAGACTTTCATTCTCGCCTTCAATATAACAATCCTCATTGTAATACTGTGTAGACCGAGCATTTTGCTGATCAAAGTAGTTCACGGAATTAGAGGGAGGAAGGGAACGCTGTTCTTGGGTCAATATACCTCGACCTCTACCTCTGTTTGCTGACTGGAGGCCAGCACGACCTCGCGGAGCAGATAGTATCCCATTACGCTGCAATAAAACCGGACAACTATTCTTGAAATGACCTTCCTCTCTACAATAGGCACATTGATTAGGACCTAGCAAAGGTCGCGGAATATATGGCTCAGGCTTTTGATACACCCTCTGAAACTGCGGAGGCTGTTGAAACTTGGACTGAGCATAACGAGGTGGATAAGCCTGTTGCAAGAGAACCTTAGTTTTCAATTCTTTAGTCTTTTTCTGTTGCTTATCTTTTTCTTCTTTATCTCTATTTTCATAATATTGAGTAGTAGCCAATATCTGAGCTGGAGAAGAAACAGCCCATGAACTTTCGGAGTCTTTCTGCTTATGCGACAGCTCGGGAAGCAAATGGAATACGAACTTATCTACAAATAATCGCTGTCCACCCTCCGTAGTCATATCCTGACCACTGTGATCAATGAATGTCTCCTCAAAACGAGTGAAGAAATCGGAGACACTCTCATCTTTCTTCTGTTTACACGCGCCTAGTTTATCCCAGTTAACTCTCAAGGCAGGCATCATCGTTTTCATTAATGTAATAATCCTACCAGGGAGTTCTGAAATCAAAGCATCAGGCTTCGCACCACCCACTTGGTTCCTATCTGCGGCAATTATAGCATCCCAATCAGCACCTAATTCTTGTGCATGATTCTCTTTACAAATCCTAGCCCATAATGCTTGTGGAACTATATTCCCCATAAACATATCGATATCTGCTAAATTCATGATGCAAGCTTCAACAGTTTGTGACAATTCTTTATAATAACCTGCAGGGGACATGTACCCATATACGCTGGAAATTAGCAGGAATAGCTTGATTAGCACCTGCTGCCGGAACCCCTTCTCTCCATACCGGAGGAATCTCTCTCATTGGATAATTTTTCAGTGTCAACCTAACTGAGGGATCGGAATCAAGAAAAGTCTGTGAAGTAAATAAGGTTCTAAAGGAAACAAGTGTCTTTACAGCGTCCTCAACCTTAGAACCCACAATGAGTCCCTTATCAAAATTAGCCTGAATATCTAACAGACCCTGAGGAACCGAACCCAAGTCCATATCCTCCCAACCTCCAACAAGAGTATCACACATAGCATTGAAGACATATCTCTGCGTAGGCGCATTCCACTGTGAGAAGGTAGGCATAATGTCGAGTACACGATATCGAGGACCCTTCTCAATCCATTTGCGAGCGAGAGAGTCCAACCTTTCTCGTTCTTCGGAAGCTGGAAACTGACTACGAGACTGTCTTCGAGAAAATGCCGGAGACACATTTAATGCCTCAAAGAAAGGAGATAAAAGACCAGAGACCGTTTCTGTGAGTCGTTTACGCATAGACGGAGAATTGGACATGAGAATAGGGGACAAGGTATTAGGCGAACTAACTAAAGAACTAACTGAAGAGAAATCAGTAATTACCGGAGGAGCAGAGGGCGAAGAAGTTGAAGGTAAAGGAGTCGAAGGCAAAACTGACAAGGGAGGCAATACTTGAGGGGGCAAATGTGGAAGAGCCGGAGCAAGCGGAGGCGCAACTAGCGGCTGAACAGGCTGTAACAACGGGGGTGCATTAGCACCTTGTACATAGGGCGGAGGCAATCTTAGTAGGTGAGACATCAAGGGATCTTCCTCCAAATCCTTTCTTTTATCAGAGGGGGAAGCTGGCAACATCGGATAGCATTTATCTATCGCCATACGATGCTGTCTCTCTTAAATTTCCATCGTATTATCAACTTCATCATCTTTAAACTGCTGAGCAGCCTGTATAATTGTCATACCCTGTGCTTTCTTATCTCGTTTTTCTTGCTTAATTTTTCTCTGTTTGGCTTCCTTATGCCAAAGGCGGAAAGAGTCAAACATTGCCGGCCGGGCTTTTCTTTTAAATAAAATAGTTTCCAAATTATCTAGTATGTCGGGCTCAAAGCTACCATTTTCTGGCCATTTTAAAACACCATCATTCTTCGTGTATCGGATCCATGCCTCGTTAAAGGCAATGGGGCCAACACCATGTTTAGAATAGAGCTCATAAGTGGGAGTTCCAACCGAAGGAATCGGACAAGAGTCCTCCAGCTGGGAATCCCTATTACAACCAAAACAACAAATTATCTCAAACTTAGTCAGACCAGGCATCGTTATTTCACTGGACTGTTCACAAACATCAAGGGGGTTAAAGACTTAACACAGCACAAGTGTACTTACCCCTCGGCTTCGGTTATTGCATTACCCGAATCAAAGACCCAAAGAACCTAAGAACCAAAGAGCCAAAGACTTCGTTCGTCGTGCTGCCTGAGTGAGGGCAACACAAAATGGCGGCAGAGCACAAAATGGCGGCTCAATGCGATCGTGATCGAAAATCGAATTTCCTCAGGGCAGGCCACCAGGTACTAGGAGAGATCAACAAATGTTTTGAGTGCTTGCAATATTCTAGAGCCTATCCTCACTTACCATAAGAGATTAGCAAAGAGCGAGAATGTTCACCAAACCCATGGATGGACAGGATTTTTGTCACAGTCCCACTCACCTGAAAACCAGGAATCGCGGAAACGGAGAAAGTCCCCCATCTCTCCAGCAGACCAACTCTCCACACTGATAAAAGCAGGATGGGCGATTGATCTCAAGGGGAAAGGGAAGTGAGCATACCCACAGGTAGTGGAAAGGTAAGAAATGGTGGAAAGAGGGTACAGTTCAGGGACAAAGCCGGGGTCTATAGTGTTCCGCAGGATAGCGCACAGAATCCAATCCACGACACCCACCAGATAATATGGGTTCTTTAATGGGATGTCCTGATAAGGTGGAGATGCAGGATAATTGCGACTACACTTAAAAGAGCAAAACAAATAAAAGGAACCGCTCCTGTGGTCCTACACTGTCCTTGTGATGAGTGCGGCAATTGTCAGGCACTAGGAAGGGAAAAAGAAGTAATAACCGCTCCGGCGGTCTTCGTTAGTGCGTTGTGGTGCTTCATGGCGCATGCGGTGAAGGAGGGACACCAAGCAATAGCAAGCATTTGCAATGCAATCAGTCTCTCCTTTGGGACCTTATCTGTATTTAGCTATGCAGCACATTAACCTGGGTGCTTAAACATCTACCGTTCTTTAACATGGAGGGAAAATAAGCACCAAACTGCGTGACACGCCAGGTATGGGAACACATGGAGAGAAATATTGCCTTTCAGCGGTAAATGGTATAGTCCAAAGCTCTGTTTTTAATATAAATTCAGGGCCTTCGGTGGTCATATCGCTGAAAATACAAAATTTGAAAAAAATATTATTGTCTACGGGTACTCATGGAAGACAATTTCAATGGACTGGAGTCTGGAGAATGCTAAAGTGAATCTGGTATTTTTATTTTACTGACCGCTGCTGGTAGTTTTCTATCAAGAAAGTTAAATAGAGGCAGTTACCAGAAAAAGAAAAAAAAAGAAAGTCCCTAAGCAAAAAGCAATTCTAGTATTTTACTGACCTCTGCTTGTCATTTCCTATTAAGACTGTTAAATGGAGGCAGTTGAACAGAATCAAAAGTCCCTATGAGGAAGCAGACAAGTCCTAGGGCTGATCTCCAGAGCCCACAAAGCACATACTCATATAAGTATATACTAAAGTATATACAAGAGGTCTTGAATGCTCGACCTAAAAAATAAGTAAAGAAAACTGCTCCTGCGGTCTATGTCCTTTGGCGGTGCTCACAGAGACTGTAGTTCACTGTGCAGGGCAAAAGAAAATAAGGAAAACCTCTCCTGTGGTCTTAATTAGGGGCTGTGGTACCAGCGGTGGTGGTCTGTCATTAGGAGTCTTTGCAGGAAAAGGGAACCACTCCTGCAGTCCCTGGGTCATTGCGGTGCTCACTGCGGCTGCCGTACACCAAGCAGGTCATGGGAAAACCAGGAAGCCTCCCTGAGGTTTTCCCAGCATTGGCGGTGCTCACGACGATGGCCGTGCACCAAGAGTGAGGGCAAGAACAATAAGCAAAGAAAAATTCTCCTGTGATTCAAAGGCATCGTGGTGCTCCCGGCGGTCAGAGAGCACAAAAGTTTCTTTGCATGAAAAGAAGGAAAGCGTGGGAACAGCATTCTCACTCAGCAAGGATCCAATGTAGAAGTCGGTAAAGCCAAGCAAGGCGACGTTGCTTCAGGTGTTCCTGATATCATGGCACTCCTGGTCACCTGGTAGGTTCTAAACCAATGAGAAAGGAAAGAAACGCCTTAAAAGGAAAGGAGAGAGAAAATAAGGGAATACATGTGCATAGCTACGGAGTTGTGAGGTGTAGACAGTTTTGAGTGGTAACAATTTGCAAGGATCAGGCAGCCGAAAGTGATGCCCAACATTTTACAATGATACAGACTTTTCAGCAGTGGTGCTCTCCTTATTTGAGGTAGGGTGGCCAGCAAAAAGGAGTGGCCACTTTATATCTATAATGCATGACAGGTGCCATGGACCACTAGATGTCAGGGATGCTCACCTTATTCAGGGGATAGCTTCCAGATGTCACGATGGCCAATGTAGCTTACCCCAGATATGGAAATTTGTGTATGAATAATCCTTTTCTTTAGATGTTACCTTATGCCTATGAAGTGTATTATTCATATGCGGCAAACAATGTAATGCCAAATCACTTTATAACCAAATTTGCTCTCCATTCAATCCTTATAACGCTCACATTGGCAAGGTCAATTCCACTCTACTTTCCACCTCCCCCACCAATTAAAGTTACCCTCGTTCTCCATTCTCCAATCAGGTGTCCCTTTCAGCATGCCTCTAAATCTTTCCACAGACCAATCAGCAAAACTTTCCACCTGATCAATTTTACCCATCTATATTGCAAATCAAAACAAATCGTTCAATTCTAAATTCTTGCCCCTTTTCCCATTCATGAGTTTTGCTCTATTTTCATCCTCATGCTCAAGAAGCCTACTTCTGATTACAGCCAGATTTTATGTAGATGATGATCTGTCTTCATTACCCCCAGGTCCCTCCCGTCCTCTTACCGTCCATTACTTGTGAAGATCACCATCTCTCTGATAGAAAAAGAACAGGGGAATGCTGGGACCAGAACCACACCACCTCTCACAGGGAGTACACATCCAGTACTTACCAAGCATTCCGCCTGTTCTTTTTTCTGTCTGCAGATAGATCTGGGACGAGGTTCTAGGTGCAGAACCTGCTAGAGGGATTGGCAGAATTCATGGTCTCCAACCGGCTGCTGGCTGTCTGGTCATGAGTTTTTTGCTGGTGTGTCTCCCGGCCTGCTGGTCTTGCCTGGAGACATGATTGTTGCCAACTCACCCATTGCGGCTGGTACACCGGCCCCCTGGTCGTTTCCGGGTTGTGGGCCACGTCTTCCTGCTAGCTGGGATGTGCTGTGGTGGCTGCTTGACTGCTATGGGGCAGTGCTGGTGTTGCCCCTGGCTTGGTATTCTGGTGCTCATCTGGCCTGAATAAGCCTGGTTGCAGCAGTTCCTTTGTTCTGGTAGGTGAGTTCCCTGCGCTCTTTTGTGGGTTCCTTGATCTTGCCCTGTTAGCCTGTCCCAGTGCATCGGCTCATTCTACTGGTTGGGGGCTTTGGCGCTCGTCCTGTGCTGGCACTGGTGGTTGGTGCTGGGCGCTCTTTGCTTTTATTGGGCTAGTCTGCTGAGGGCCTTCCTGGTGATGGTAGCGATGGTCTGGTTGTTGGCCCTGTCGCTCTTAGTTCCTGGTTGCAGCGGGGGCATTTGGGTCTACTCCTGCTTCCCCTCGGCTCTCTTCTGCATTTGGCTGTGTGGACTTTTGGCATTTTTGGGCATTCTTTCCATTGTCTTCTTTGGGCCGCTCTCTGTTGGTTCTGTTGCCTTGTCTCTGGAGCTGCTTGGGGGTGCTGGGCATGGCAGCTTTCTGGCCCTGTGGGGAGCTTGGTCTGTTCTGGTCCTCCTGTGACCTGTTGCTCTGCTGGTGTGGTTGCTTCAGCCTCTGTTTCTCTCCTGGGGCTTGGCCTTTGGGAATCGGGGTCTCTGTGGTGTGCCTCCTTTCTGGCCTTGGTTTTGTTTGTCCTTGCATGGTCACCTTCTTGGTGGTTTTCTGGACTCCCTTCCGCTCTGCAATTTGTGGAGGTTGGGGCTGGTGGTGCATGGGTGCCTTGCTTGTCCTTTTTTCTGTGGTTGACTGCCTCCTTGGTGCCTGTGGTGGCTTCTACTTCCCTGGGTCCTGGTTCTTCTTGGCCTTCATTGTGTCCCTTTTAGTCTGCCCCTGGTTCTGCTGGGGTGTCTGGCCGCTTTGTTTCTTCTTCCGTCTGTGGCCTCCTGGTTGTCCATCTATGATTGGCAGTCTCTGGAGCCTCCTTGGTGGGTCCTTCTTCTCCGTTGTTGGTTTTGGGGTGTCCTGGTGTTGGTTGGCTACCCTCTGTGTGGCAGTGCCTTGAGTGGCCTTGTTGTTTTTCATTCTCCTGTGTCGTCTCCTGCTTGTTCTGGGAGGAGCAGCTCTTTTGTTTGATTGGGTGTGTTGCCGTCTGTGTGCTTCTGCCTGTCTTTTTCTTTGGTTCTCCTGCTTTTTCACTTGGGATGCTGCTTTCAGTGTGGTGTCCTGGGTGTTTTTGGGGGGTTTGGAGGTCCGGATTCCTGGCTTTAGTATGTTTCACAAGTAATGGATGGGATGAGAACAACTGGACCAGTAGTAATAAAGATTACTGGTAAGTAATAGGGCATTATTTCTAGGGGTGAGCGTAACTTGCATAATTTGCTGTAATTAGAGAAATTACTAGGGGTGGGCAAAGAATTCTATGCGCCAGGAGAGTTTGCAGAGTTTTGCCCACTCTGCACGGAGTTCCAAAAACTCTGTGAATTGCTGCTGAGCAGAGTTTTCTTTCTAGAGCACCTCGCCAATGGTAAATTGGCAAATGCTTGCAAGAAACAATAACATGCTAGGCCTCCTCCTGGTAAGATTTCTCATTGTGTGTAGTCATGGCAGGTCATGACTGCTCACGTTGAGAAATCTGCCTTTCGCATTGAGGAAGCTGCCGCTCAAGTAGAATGTCTACCCGAGTGGCAGAAAGCAGCAGCGCCCTCTGATATGACACATAGTTACAGTGCGGGACAAACTCCTGGTGCTAAAAATCAGTGTGAGCAGCATGACTTAACAGACTCAGTTTTTCTGGTACTTTGCGGATTTCTGCAAAGTAAAACTCCACAAATTCCACCCAGGCTTAGAAATTACAGCAAAATTATGCAGAATTACGCAAGGAGCATAATCCAACATTTAGCACTATTTTCATAGAGCAAAATGCGCCCTCGCAACCAAAATGGACGCGAGGATGCTTTTGCACTAAGTCAACAGCAGTCACAGCTGTTTACTAACAGCTTCATACATTTTCAATTCCCAGCAAGATACAATGTACTCCTTCCACCTATTCAAAACTAATAGAAGGTGCAGAATTAGAATTAACTTACCAAGACAAATGTTGACTCTCAAAGACCTCTGACAAGCTGCTTAAACGGATTTCATACTTCTATTTAAGCATTACTGTCCCTACATTTCACCCAGCAAGAACCTCACACTTCTTTAATCGTGGTCTAAATAGCTCCAGGTAAACTTCTAATTTCCCCCTTCAGTGATATACCATTTATTCTCTCTGGCCTGAAACTCTGCTTATGCCACCTCTAAGATAAGACCCTTTGAAAGAGATATGAGTCATCACTTCCCAAAATCCTCAAACACCTTTTTCAGTATCAAGGTGCCCCAAGTCTCTCCCCCTCGCCCAACTACCACTGTGGCAAGAAGCATAATGAACATTTTGACTGATCTCAGGACATTTTTTAACGTTTTGGAAAACAATCATTCTGTATGAAGTCTGCACCACTTAACAGTTTTAAATAGTGCTCCTGCGCTCATTATAACGAGGGTCAAGTTGAGCAAAATCAGAAACTGTGGCTATTAAGGGGGAGATTACGAGTTTGATGGTGTGCTGACGGGACCGCCCGCCACCGCACCACCAAAACCACATGAGAACCGCCTGCTATATAATTAGTTTTTTAGTCATTAACGGACGATTCTTCCGAAATGGGAACGTCAAAGAAAGTTCCAGCATGGCATAGACTGTTGTTGCAGGGATTCTGCAGGGTCACAGAACTATGATTGGGATCATAGAACCTTAGTAGGAAGGGACTAAGTCCTCCCACCTACTGAGGACACATGAGCCCGGGATCGACTAGCTATAGTGTCTCACTTTTCCTCCTACTCACTCACAGAGGAACAAGTGATTAGATACTCCAGAACACAACAATCCTGAACCTCTCAGGAATCGCGGTTACAGGACAAACCCTTTCATTCTCACACTCATACTAGTCCATAATAAGTTCTGACAGAGACAAAAGAAAAGTAAAAAAAATGTGTTTTAACTATCGTGCTCTAATATGCAGTATATATGCCACAATAAGTAAGAAACAAATACAGTCAGCATAGTAAATAATCCATAAGTCATAAAAGGAGCTGTCATCATATAAGGCAGGGTAGTCTAACCTCCATTCCCTTCTACAGAAGCAAAATGATTATATATCAGAAGATCTCTGGGATTTGGCAGTAGACACCGTACCTTAGCATGCACAGATGCAAGTTCTAGATCTCAGGAGCTGTCATGATCCCTTCCCTGGAAAGATCCCCCTCCAAGTGTGTGTTACCTATTCATGCATACCTATTCTGACAAAAGTATGTGTCCCCAAACAACATCTTAATTTCTGTGTTTTGTCTAGGTGCTAGGGCCCGATCAGAACCGAATAACAAGGGACATTGTTATTTGACCTTGTCTACTGTGTTCAGACTAAATCCCAGGAAAGAACAGAACATGAAAACAACAGCAGGTTCTGTGTGAAAGTACTATGCTAAGATAGAGAAATCAGCACTGAGCCTGCATGGGACATATGACACTGTGAAGTCCATGCCATGCTGCACTTGTGGCTACATGCACACAGGAGGCCATATGCATTGTGATGTGGCAGTCGGAGGACCGCCACCGCTGCTCCACCATGAGTCTGGCGGTCCAAGCCTGCCAGACTCACAATCCGGCTCTAAGTATCAATTTCAGCTTCACTTGGAGACATTGTTATTTAGATACATATAAAGGCGGTGCATTTTTGGATGTGTCCTGGGCGCTTGAAGTGTAAGTTCAAGCCTTACAACTGAGAAAGAGAGTTCCAGAAGGACATTGCATCCCCTGGGAAAGTACGGTTCGGTTTTTGAGGTCTTGTGTTTAGATATTTCCAGAAGTCAGATTGTTTTTGCTCCAGATGCCTCTTCGACTGCCTGAGATGTTGAGTGTTGTCAGACAGAGCGAAACAGCTGCTCTTGAGTTTATTGCACACTTTGATTGTAAGTCAGTCTTGTTCCTTCAGAAGGGGCTTGACTTATCCTTTTTTTGTTCCCTAAACGTCTTAAAAAACATACACAACTATTTAACTTTAAAGAGGTAAACAAGCTAAAACACATGAAGAAATACAGTATATAAATAAAACAAAAACGCTTGATAGAATGGTTAGTGCTTTCCCCCAAACTATCGCCCCTTCTCACACAAGAAAAGGGCCTATTTGGGAAAAAACTGTAAAATGTGCACAATGTTTTCTTGTTTCAAATTTAACTGAAATGTTATTAGAAAGTTACCTGTAAAAATGTGCATACAACCTATATCACTTGTCAATGACAGAATTAAATCATCTCTTTTTTATACGTTCAAAACAGTGCATAGCAATAACCTGTGCAGATGTTATTTTTCTTGGAAAATAATTAACATAACTAATTTTCCCTCTTTACCTGGAGCCAAGAACCCTTGACATCCAAGAACTGTGCCACACCCAACCTTTACTTCAAATATATATTTCCTTTAGCAGGTGGCAAATTATGCTCCAGGTTGAGCTGCATCCTTTATTAAATCTTGCATACGTTGCTTTACCTTCCAAGGACAACATGTCTTCTTCTATAGCATATATACACATTACAGTGTGCAAAGCATTTTTAAATGAGCATCGAACAGATATTTGCTATATAAGGACTCTATTATACCGAGAAAATTCAGTATATAAATATCATTTATAAAGGCTCCCACATGCAAGTTTTCGCTGTCTTTTATTCATTCCTTTTCTATCAGTAAAAGCAGAGTGCCTGGAGCTGCCTGATTTGACTTGGCGCTGCCAACTTTATAAAAGCCCCAAGGGCTTCTCTGCATCCTGATTTTAATGCACATTCCAGGTGGATTACCTCAAAAGGAAGAGTTGCATAACACAAGTACATAGTGTTACAGAAGACCTTCAATTTTATCTGTATCAATGTCTATCTCAAAGAATCCCACAGCTGCACCATAAAACATTGGCAGGCCCTTTGCAGCACATTTTTAAAACTGAGTTTATGCGGTAAAGACAATTGAATCAAAGCCAAGCCAGAAGCCGTTCAGAAACAATCAATGATTCTCCAACGTAGTTTACAAGCCGTTCAGAAACAATCAATGATTCTCCAACGTAGTTTACAGTGATTTAAGACACTTAAGTAGTTAAAACTAGCAGCCTCTTGAAAATGTGTTTTTCCTAGGTGCCAGTTGTGAGCTCTGTTCGCCGCTTCAAATCACACCATTTTAGGTTTGCGTATGTTTACTGAATGGCTGCACCATTGAACATAGCTGTCCAGATAATCCAGACCACACTGAAGCCCAGTCGGTAGTATGCCAAGTTCCAACACAGCATCTGCAGAAATCAGAGAATAGAACGCTTAATTTCCTAACTTCTGCAGGAAGCGTCCCATTGCCCCCTCCTCCCTCTGAGAACTACTAATGTAGCTTTTAAAGAAGAGTGAGCACGGACACAGCCTTGTCTTACTCTAGAGAAACACCAAATATGAGTGCATACCTCCTTGATGTGCATATTTTGGGTCCATGTCTTACTAATTAAAGCACTCAATAGCAGAACCAACCAGTTCAAGCCCCCAAATGATTGAATTTCTTTCCACAACAGTGATTGCGTCACTTTCACAAAGGTAGTTGAGAAAGTGGTTGAGAAATCCACACAGGGTACAAACATCTGGCACACTGATGGAGCAAGGACTCGTATAAAAGAGACTTGCTTAGATGCAATCCTCTCATATAACTCGTAACACTGTATTAATGAAGTATTTTTGTAAATTAACATGCACCTCATTAAATTTTTAGCAAGATGACGCTTGCATATGTGTTTTACTAACCAGTAACCCGAGTGAAACTTAAAAATGGCTCCTAACGTGGGAAACTGTACTGCGCATGCGTCAACTGCATCTACGCAGTATGACGAGTCTTTCAATTGGAGGGAAATCTCTGCACCTGCCCAAATGCATCTAATATGGCCGCTTGAAAGCTCACATGCTAAGCATCTGCTTTTCTGAAACTAAAACAAGCTTTTTACTAAACGCTAATCCGGGGAAAACTTTTATGAGTAAATGGGATTAGAGTAGAAATAGGTGGTATACAGTGAAATCATTTTATTCTGAAATTAATATGTTTCTTTTTGACCTCTCTATTAGTTCGCAAATGGGCCTCGGAGTGAGACAGAAGGCCACGTCACACATGACCCCTCACGCAGACGCAGTAATGGCAAGTCGGGAAGCCGTGATGTAGAACTTGAAACCCGTCCAATGCCGTCATCGCTACATGGCCTGGGAAACTGATGGACATCCTGAGAGCTGAATAGAAATGAAGATCAAATGTATACATTTGTCTGATAAAGAATTAATATGGGTGGGTAATAAAGCTTGGGAATAAGAATTAAGGGGCGGGAACATTAAACAAAGAACCAAAGAACATTATTAAAACTTAGCATGGTGTGATGATCATCCCCCCTTGCCTGTCCAATCAGAATTAAGGCTTCCATGACACTGACAAATTAAGGGGTGGTACATGAGCAAAGAAAAGTATAATTGAGGTAGTTTAGTTAGTTTATCGCAGCAAGACCAGAAGGCTGAGAGACCGGGATGCTGGCCGAGAGCTGAACGAATGCTGAAGGAGAATTGAATTGCAGAACTGAGAGCCTAAACCTAATTAATTAGAAGAAGATCGCAGAAGAATCAAGGAGGGAAATAAGGCAAAGAATTAGAAGAAGATCGCGGAAGAATCGAGGAGGAAGATAGTGTCAGAGAGGGGTGCGACGCAGGCGTCGGATCTAGAAGAGGTCATCTATCCTGTCCTGAATCCTGTCCTGAAACCTGTCCTGAAGTCTTTGTCACCTGTTCTTTCCCAGGGGACCCTTCCAGCTCCTTCGCCAAGGGTTTGGTTCCCACACCATTCTAGGTAACTATAATTCTGTGTAGTATGTCATTGTACTGCTCTCTTTATCCTCTCCTTTCTGAAGTACTGTCATTGTGAAATATCAATTTAATATAGGTGACAGAGTAAAGAATTAATTGACTTTTCCTCCTTGCAGAAACGGAGTTCGTACTGTAATTTTGTTTTTGGCTCACATGAATTAACTAGATAAATATTTAAAATGGCTACCGAGTCTGTGGTTATTTCAAAAGTACTAAGAAATATAAAATCTATGTAATTTCACCATCAACTAGTTCCAACTAGTAGATCCATTGACCAGGGTAAAGAACTTTTTGATCAGTGAAAGATTAGTTACATTTTGACAGGTAACTAATCTCATAAAACATTATAAAAATTGACCCCCAGCGGTATTTACTAGCCTATGCGACTGTGTGGGTGTGTTTATGGGCCCAGGTGAGTATATTGTGTTGGAGTACCTGAGGTTGGTAACCCGCTGGATCAACACCACTGTCCTTTTAGGACCACTTAGTAATAAGGACAAGTGAGTGGTATTGCACCAAGTCGATATGCCCAAATAAAAGCAAGTTTGCGTTTTAGGTAGAATCTCGTTACTCTCAGCCCACTCCATTAGCTTGAGCTGCAATAACTTTGAAAAGGTTCTAGAGAAGGGACACAACATTAAAACAATAGTTTGAATCACTGTTTGTAGACATAATGGCCCTAATTGTTGAAGATGGTGGGACTCTCTTGTTTGTCAAATGTTTGGGATCCACTTCCTCTCCCTTCCATTTTAAATTGTGGGCTATGTACCCCAGAAACTTGACCTAAATTCCAACTTTGTTTAAAAGATAGTATGAGGCTGTTGGAGCTCAAGGGTGCTGGGCCCTAGTAGTTGATCAATTGTGATCCTTAAAGAGCATCTTGGGTGATGGCGTCCTTTACTTTGCAAATTGTCTGTCTGATCTTACAGATGGGTATACTCCCGAATATCTGAAGGGTCGCAGGCCAGGTGCCAAGCCACAAGAAGGATAGGCTAATAAGATGCAGTCAAATAGTTTTTTTAATGGATGATGCAAGCCTTACAGTTGAAAAGAGTACTGCCTGTTTGGAGAAAAGTGAGGATTGGGGAACCCAGTCAATGATGGCACGGCAAAAGTCTAATTGAGAGATGACTAGGATATGTGCATTGGTTTTCAGATGCGCTTGTGAAAAAAAATGATCTTTTTGATGGAGTGGAGATGAACATTTACTGATTTGGCAATTCTGTTGATGTGCGACATAAACAACAGTAAGGGACTGAATGTGAATCCTAATGGTCTTGTTGATGTAGAGAGGGAAATACCATATCTACCTACCTTTAAGTTCACCAATCATTGCTTGTTCGATTTTCCCCTGTTTATGGGAGATGAGGAGATATCTTTTTTCAAGGTATTTCGGACCAAAATGTTGTTTGACATCCAACACTGATGTTTAGCAAGTCTGTGGACAATCGGATAAAAGCGAAGCAAAACTTCAACACGAAAGCACAAGTAGGTAACCAGTCTTAGTACTAGCCTACTGTTACCAATTACACAACAGGGTGCAGCGAGATCAAGGAGAAAAGCAACATTGGAGCCCTCTGTGCAGTGAACATAATTAACAATTTTTAAAATTGTAGTTTCAAATTTGTATCAGGGACAAAATCCAAATTGATATTCTGTAAATAAATGTTCTTTGTTGATATAGAAGACCTACTGATTGTATGCACCCCTCCCAGTTGGTTTTCCTGGGCATGGTAGGTTGGAGAGGGGTCTGAACATTGAGTGGAGTGTGGATCGAAGGTTGTATTTTTTGACAAACATTGGTGTGATTTTGCTACTCTTAACGCAGATGAGTTCTTGATTCCTTGGGGAAGTGAAGCATTGATTAGAGAGCACTTTTCTAGGGCACTTTTCATCTTGGAAACTCTCACAAAAAAATGGTTGGACAGCAGCAATTATGGATCCTTTGCTTGAATGTGCAGAGAACGGAAGCCCCATCCAGAAAAACAAATTTAGAAGAAGAAAATAAACTCAACTGTAAGTCTTCCTCCTATAGACAATCTGAAAGAATACCTGGATGAGGAGCAGGCGTTAAAATATACGAACATACAAACGTATGGATTTCTTTGCATATTTCTGATGATTTTTACAAATACACAGCAAATAAGAAATTTACTAACATGTTATAGGTATATCTATAAGCTATAGATTTTCAGCTTTCCACTAACTGTGTGTGACTTTGGCACTTTAATATTACACAGTAGTAAACATTTTAGTGAACTCGAAGGATGGAAGGCTGTGTGGGCCTGGCAGGATTTCAATCATTATTATTACATTTCATAGTTCACTGACAAGCACACACTAGTCAACTAAGTTATGTTATGTGTCTACAGGCCCAGCAAAGGTTGTAATTTAAATATGTTTTTCATATTTGTAGGGTTTCTGAGTGATTAATATTAAACTATGAAAAAAGTATATGCTGAGATACAGAAGACCTGATAATTTGCAATATTTGTTTTGGAGATTCATTTAAAAAGGAATTACATTCCTGTAGCAAGCAACATTTTTGGGCTACGTTGCATCAAAGGGGGCGAGCAGGAATGCACCATATCTACTAAGATGTTGACCAGTTCTGCTCTCTCTAAACGCTGGTACACTTCTGGCTGTCTATCACCAATGCCCTTAAGCCACGGCACCTGTTGTGGTCAGAGTAGCTTTCTTGCAGGAAGGGATACCTTCCTACACACAAATGAATTTCGAGACTCTTATTTCTCTTCATGTATGTGCTATAGGATGCAGCACAGATGCATAGAAGAAGTAAGTAGGAGAAATAAAGGGCAAGCAACGTTTACCACAAATCTTTTTCCCCGCAGGGAATCACAAAGCGGTTGTTACAATAACTGCGTTGTGATTCATCATACCATTACTCCGCAAGTCGGAACAACGACTTGTGGAGTGGGGGAGGTGTTGGATTTAAAATCCAACACCTTCCCTATTGTCCACACAGACTGGAGTTGGAAAAGTAAATTATACTATTCCAACATCCAGCGCCCCCCTCCTCAAGTCGTTGTTCCGACTTGCAGAGTAATGGTATGCGGAATCACAACGCGGTCGTTATAACGACCGTGTTGTGATTCCCTGCGGGGAAAAAGACTGCGGGATAAGAACGTACAATCGAAATAAAGATATGTCTCCTTGATACGCCAGTCTCGGGTAGGTAAACCATTTTGGTACAAACCCATGTTTACTGACGTTAGTAAATATGGATTTGCATCACAACGCATGGGTGAATGTATGAGAATACCAATGCTCTACCCATTTAATGCCTCCTCGACGCAAGGCAGCGCTATGCACTGCCTTTCTTTACCTAATTATTAGGTCTCGCCTAGCGTTGCAGCACAAATGTGCTGCGTTGCTTTGCTAGGCATGCAGTTTATAGTGTAGTGTGGAAGCTTTGTGGAAGCTCCACCCACTCTCTGCCCATTGGATTTTGTCTTAAATGCTGCCTTCCGATTGGTTTGAGGCTTGTTAGCCCCTCCTCATTCATCATTTGTATCCTTCCATGGCTATTGGCCCCTTTACTCCTAGCACTATTTTCTTTTAGGCCTCGTCAAGCATCGCAGCGTGCATGCGCTGCCATTGCTGTGCAAAGCATGCAGTATATACTGTGGTGTGGAAGCTTCGTGGAAGCTCCTCCCACCCTCTGTCCATTGGCTTGTGTCTTAAATGCTGCCTTCCGATTGGTTTGAGGCTTGTTAGTCCCTCCTCATTCTTCATTTGTATCCTTCCATGGCTATTGGCCCCTTTACTCATACACTATTTTCTTCCCTGTCTCCCCACCCCATCGCCCCCTCCCTCAGTCTGTGACTTTTCAACCTCCCCTGCCCCTCCCCCCTACTCTCGTTCGTGTTTTCTTGCCAGCCGGCACTTCCATTTTCATCTTTATTATTGCCATCTTGAAATATGCGCGTTCAAGATGCGTGCTGTACAAAAACTTCTCTTGTTTAATGAACTAGATTTTAATGTTTCTCTAAATATATTAAGACTCTAGGCAACATTCGGGGTAAGCATGGCAACTGACGCCTCTTAGTTCACAAATGGCATTGTTGTCGGGCAGGAGGAGCGGCAGTCTTTTAACTCATGCTTAAAACAAGCACTTTTAATAACTTCCTCTCAATTCAGGGTTATAATCTTGTGTACTGAGGTGACGCGCTAAAGAAATGCACTTTTTTGAATTCTGAAGAGACATTATCGCACATTTACATCATGTTTACTGTATGATTAACATGCCGATCATTTTCACATCTCGCCCACTGGCTCGTATACGCTTGGTTCATCTCCGGCTGGCTGTACCTTCTAATTAATATATTGGCTTGCGCACCTCTAACAAAGAGAGATGAATGGATACATGACAGTGATCCCGGTATAGGATAGAAAAATAGACTGGTGCAGAAAAACAGACAAAGTCAGTCTCCATTACCTCACATCAGAATCATCACTTTCAATAACCTGGAAATCTGCCGGCAACTCCCGCATGCCCCAACATCATCCCCCCACCTATTCTTAGCAGAAGCAGCAGATTCTGAGCTGTGCCCTGCTGGTGAAGAGGAGCACGGCAGAGTCTGTAGAAGCGCTAGGATCCCTAGCCTCTCCGGGCAGGCACCTAAGCCTTCCAGGTGCCTTCACACTCAGGATAAATGAATACATTTTGTTCTGTGCTTTAGTCGCCCCTCTGTGAGCACTGTCTGGTAGATGAACCTCTGTGTTAATAAACACATTCAAAGAGGTGGTTGGGCACAAACAAACAACAGCCACAATACCGTACGTTTTGAACGTGTAGTTAAATAACTGCTCATCGAGTACCTCATTGGCTGATCATTCCATGGCACTACCAAAACTACACTTGGACACATTTGCTCAACTGTAAAAGACTCCCTTCTATGGGTCATTTAACAACTCGGGGCTTTGGGGTTAGGTAACCTACTTTGGATGCTGTGTAAAAGAGTAAATACAAAAATTAATGCAATGAAACTAAGCAACCAGTACTGCCTAAAACACTGTGAAAACTGACACGCATTCTGGCATTTTGTTTAGTTAATGTCGATTTCCTAATAAATGCGAGAAAAGTACTCTTAATATCTTAATGAAATCTGCACTCTTTTAACTAATAGCACCAGGCGACCTTTGACAACTAGGCAATGAATACATTTTCATGTACCCCCGAAGAAACCCTGCCCCTGCCCCGTTGGCAAACTTCATTGCCTCCCAGTGTTTTGACAATAACCAAGACGCAGGATAGTGACTCAAATAGTCCAGAAAATGAAAGAGAAGCCGGGATTCAGATTCACATGCTCCGATCCCGATCGCGTTGTTTTATTCTGTAAGCACTAATTTTATTAATGAGTTTCACATTATTAAAGCACCACGGTGTGTATGTGTGGCGACACTTCACTCATGAGGTACGTACCAAGCAATTGTTGACACAATACACACTGCGTCTTTTTCAATATATTTATTACGAAGTGCAGGACCTTTCCAAGGGATTTTGCACACTACATACATTCACTCCAAAAATAAAACGTGTAGGTAAAAAAGAAATTGCCATTTACAACGTCAATAGCTCTAACTCACAAATGCGAGACCTATTTGCATTGCAAATGCTTGTTTTATATAGCCTCTAAAAGCAAGGTCTTTGCATGGCTTTGTAATCCCAAAATAGGTTTTTTGTCGGTGCTGCATCAATAAAGTGACACAACTCCGACGCAAAATCAGGGCCTAAGCAATTGTATTATACGACCTGGAGAAAGAATGTAGGGTACAAAATATAGCAACAATATTTTAGAATAAATTACATTATTGCTATTTTATGTATCGTTTATTATATTGGTTTGTTCAATGCTGTTAACCAAATATTGTAAGTGGAACACATTTAATAAAAGAATGTATTCTAGGCCGTTCAGGCGTTTATCACATGGCAGGTCATGCCATAATCTTAATAATGACTGAAACATATTTGAGAAAATAACAAAAATAACAGAGTGAACCGCTTCTGAGAGGAATGGATGTTTTCATCCCTAGAATAATACGCATTGATGAAAATAGCTGTGCTCAGTGGAACACTTTGTTTTAATTGCAAGAATAATTTACAACAGTGTAATTAGGAAAGAAATGGATTGACCCCAATCACCTTTTGGGATAGCAAACAAGAGGTGTATATTTCTATCTTAATAAAGAAAATGATTAATGTCAGAAATTAAAGTTCCAAGAATGTTGAGGGTGAGAGTCTGGCCAGGCTAAAGAATAATTATTTCAAAATGTGAAAAAATAATAATGAAGTGTTAGGTTGCAGGTAAACAGCATGTAAATATTGGTATTCGTGCAGTTCTCTCCTTCTTCCTCTAAATCTCACCTTGTAAGCAGAATAGATTCTCCCGGCACTAATTCGAAGATTGCTCTAGCACAAAATATTTCTCTTTCAAGCAAAATCTTCTCCTTTGGACAGTAAATAACTCAATTTCCAAATCGACCAGGACATTGTCTTAGCTTGTAAAGTATCTGGGGCCAGATGTACGTAGAAAAGTGTTTGTGATAAACAAATAGCGAATTTTAGCGATTCGCTATTTGGTAATCACAAACACCCATGTACAAATATGTGTTTAACACATTTTTATTTCCCAATGGTTCGCAAATTGACCGACCTCAATAATATTCATGAGGAAGGTCTCGGTTTGTGACTCATTGGGAATTGCAAAAATTACAGAGATGGTGGCCTGCTGGGGTCTGTGATTGCTTTCCAATAAAACATTTTTTTTAAATGCAGACTATTTTCCTTAATGGAAAACGAGATGCATAACATTTTCTTTAAATTTTTTAAGAGTAGGCAGAGCTGATATGGCAGTTTGAGCTAGACTGTTCTGACTGAAGCAGGATCAAGACTGATTTCAATATAGCTGGGTCCAAACTGAGGAAATATGGTGTGCAAAATAATGATGGATTGGGATGCGTCTGGTGTAATTATCTGTGGCTGAGATTAATTCAATCATTCCAACAATTACCTTTTTGTATAATTTAGTGTATCAGCCTATGTGGGATGAGTATGCCCAGATGTGGCTCCTGTGCACACAGTGTCACTGGAACCAAACTGTACCTAGTTGATGAGCCCAAAACTAGGGCAAAACCAGTTTTGGGTTGCTTGTGTTGCGGTTCTGGGAGGACCTGGCTTGGCAGTTCGGGCTGGACTGTTCCAATTAGAGCAGGCTAACACTGATTTTCATATAGCTGGGTCCAAACTGAGGTGACATGGTGTGCAAAATAACAATAGATTGGATGCAGCCAAAGTAGTTACCAGTGGCTGAGAATAATTCAAGCATTCCAATATTACTTTTTTGTATACTTTAGTGTGTCACCCTAGGTTAAGATGAGTATGCCCAGATTTGGATCCCATGCACACAGTATCACTGGAGCCAAGCTATACCTGGCTGTTGAGCCCAAAATGAGGGTGAAACTTCTACTGGATTGCTTGTGTTCCACTTCAGCGAGGACCTGGCTTGGCAGTTCTGGATGACCTGTTCCAATTGGAGCATGGTCAAGAATGATTTGCATTAAGCTGGGTCCAAACTGCGGTGACATGTTCTGCAAAATAACAATGGATTTGGATGCAGCCCAAGTAATTGCCAGTGGCTGAGTTTAAGTCAAGCATTCAATCCATCACTTTTTTGTATACTTTAGTGTGTTGCCCTAAGTGGGATGGGTATGCCCAGATGTGTGTCTCATACACACTATGTCCCTGAAACTAAGCTGTACCCAGCTGATGAACCCATAACTAGGGCCACACCAGTCCAGGATTGTTAGTCCAGTTCACGGAGAACCTGGCTTGGCAGTTCAGACTGGACAGTTCCAATTGAGCAGGGTCAAAGCTTATTTGTGTATAGCTGGGTCCAATCTGAGGTGACAAGGCCACTCATTTGTAGGATTTTGGTGTAGGGCAGCGCAGCAAGGCACCTTGCTGCACTGCCCTATGCTAAAGTGAAAGGGAAGGAATGCACTGTGTTTATGCAATACAGTGCATTACTGTCCTTTCTCCCTGCATAGGCATTGTTTCGGCAGCCTAGTGCCAATGTTGGCAACCTAGCACCATGGTGCAAGGGTGTCCTTTGTTGCATGCAGTATTATTTTTGTGCAGAGTGGGACACCATCCTGAATAAAAACAAACCTAAGAGATGTTTTCCACCTTCTATGTGTGCTGCAGAATACAGTACACATAGAAAGAAAAAAAACTAGGAGAAATAGAGATATTTCTCTTCATTGCTCCTCACCTCAGGAGACGTATGGATCTGGCGCTTCTCCAGGTTTACATGATTTTGTAAATCTGGGGCAGCGCCAAAATCCATGGGTATAGCATGGGAAACCCTACTACAATGCCCATAGAACACCTCTCCAGGTGCAGAGTAAGGCGATGCATTGATTTGCACTGCAGTGCCTTACTCAGGATTTATGAAGCCACTCAAAGCCATGCAATATAGCTCTGCAAGGCTTCATAAATCGGATTGAGAGCCCTATGTCATGCATGTACTACTTTACATGGTTCAAAAGTGGCGCAGGGCTCTCATACAAAAGCTCCATGATGTGCAAAATAACAATAGATTTGGACGCAATCCAAGTAATTACCATTGACTGAGATGGATTCAAGCATTCTATCCATCACTTTTTTGTATATTTTGATGGAAGGGGAGGGAGCACAAATTAACAACTGTCTGCAGTCCACAAGAGGTGGGAGTGAAATGAGGTGGGAGAGACAATAAAGTAACAGGGAGAGCTAAACCATGGGCCAGTTTTGGCTCTAAGAACCTGTGCATTAGACAAGCCCTGAAAATAACTGACACCTAAATCGTGCAATAAACATCACATTAGATTATGATAAGTTGTCTTCAAGATTCAAGAAAGTTGCTTTCTTTAACACCCAGAAGCAACTCACCTCAGCAAATCAGTTTTATGGAAACATATTTTTTACAAATGGGAGTTTTAATACATGAACTGAGAAAAATTCCTGTCCCAGCCCTGATGACAATGCTGTAAGTGAAGAAAGAGGCAAGTCAGTTGTCATGTATACTGTATACATTGCCTAGATTCTTGTTATAGATGGAGCAACTTGATAGGCTATTAAATCAAACACAAGGTATGTTTTTGTACAATGTTTTTGAAGGTGTTCTAATATGTGATAATGAACAAAAACAATGCTCAATGAAATAATGTATGTGGCTAGGATCACACTATGTGGTCAAGCAGGGACTGAGCCCAGATTTCCCAGTTTCATTCTGTACAATTCAACCACTGGATTAGTATCTCTTTCTGTCATCAGATGTCAATGCTTTGTGCTTCGCTCTTAAAGCATATGAATAGAATTGGCGACAGGCAGAATCCAGATTTTTTGTGCGCAATTTTACGTTGTGTGAACCTTGGGTAGTTTTACCCATTGCTCAGTGTCACGGCCAACAATACATCCATTCCTACACGGGCTCACAGACTCCGCCATTGCTGCTGGTTCTTTGCAGCACCCCCACCAGTTGCGGCTCCTCGAGGGAGTGCTGCGTGGTGGTGGGGCGGGCGGGGGAGGGGCAGAGTGGGGGGTAGTAAACTCCGGCATACGGCTGACCGGAGTTAAGTACATACATAAATAAATAAAATGAATTACATTGCGTGTGCTGCAACACCATTTGTTTTATTTATTTATTTATGTTCTTAACTCCGGTCGGCCGTATGCCGGTGTTTACTACCGCCCGCCCCACTGCCCCGCAGCACTCCCTTGAGGAGCCGCGACTGACCCCCACCCAACACTAATAAGCAATGAGCAAGCAATATGTGTAACAGCTGCCTGCTTCGAGCTCTGTGATCCACTGTGGCAAAACCCTTACAGACATGAGGAAGACTCTGCCAGTACTTTCACATGCATTCTGCTTCTCCACCCACACTTGTAAACTCGCTGCCACTGGACTTCAGCTCCCTGAAAGTGACCATCTTTTTGCTCCGCACATGGCTTTAAAACCAGTGGCTGACAAAAGGTCTCTTGGTCTTGCCTGGAGCAGTGAAGTGCATGCTTCGTGAGAGAGTACATGCGCTGGGGGAAGGCAGTGTGTGCACCTGACCCTACCAATGATCAATCACATCGCACTCTAATCCGTCCTAGCGCCGTGATGTCCCCCGGGATGATTCATGGGCTTTACAAATACTGTTAAATTACAAATACTGTTAAATTACCTGTGGGTATGCTGGCTACAGGGTCCAATGTCCTTGACTTCTCATAGATGGACTTATAGATCTGTTTGCTGCGTTCGACAGAGTGATTCACTTCATCTTGAGCCATCATTTGGTGGTAGTGTATCGATGGACTGTCAAGATTTATCAAGGGTAGTAAGGATTTCCAAGGATTGGCACAAAGCAACTTCACCTATATTAACCCCTTCAGCGCGGCGAGGATTTCCGCGCCACGCTGAAGGTTCCGTGCGCGGGCGGGGCCATGACGGAACGGTTCCGTCATGCGCACAGCGCAACCGACGTGCATGACGAAACCGTTCCGTCATGCGCGTCGAACGGGTTAAAGGCCACCTACTGTTTTGAAAAACCGTGCAAATGCACACACAAAAAGACCTGCAAGGCATTAAAGTACTATCAGAGCTCTATCACATAACTGATTAACAGCTATTCAATTGCCAATCTGTAGGGGGACCTTTTCCCTACATTTATGGTCATGCAGTAGGGATTATATTGGACGTGGATGAAACATTAAACCCACTAAAGATATCAGCTATCCAAGGGCAAAATAAGAAAGCCATTGGAGACATCACACATACTTGAGTATTGTACCGGACAAAAAGTATACATCAATGGTAACAATTTCAGAAGTTCTTGTGACAGGATAGCTGGAAAGAATAGCAAATGGCAACCGAATGTAATGAGACCTGACATTCTCAAATGAAGGCAGGAGTTACTTATTAAATGAAAATGTATTAAATGTGATGATTTGTGTCATCTTGAGGCACATAAACACAAATAAGTCAATCCCTTTGCTCTAAAGGGCAGAGTTACACCTGGTAAAGTCAAGTTTTTAAAAAAATGTAGCCCATTTTGTTTTTGGATGCGCAGGTTGCATTTGAAAAGAATTGGTTTTGTGTTTGCTTGTTTGATAGTTGGCAGTAGTCTTGTGGACTTTTTTACCATTCACAAAGGGATTTGCAAATACGTTAACAGCTCCTTGGCGGTGTCTCTAAAATGTCAATGTTTTGCAACCGGATTTTGGCCGCAAAGCACTGATCCATACCTTAATATATGTCTGGAAGGGACTCTCTAAATGTCCTTCTGCCAAAGAGCGATTTCTTATGGGTTTCTTATGCAGATACAAACCCTGTGATTTATATCTCAGACTTCGCAACTTCAAAATGGCTTTGCTCATCAGACTCCAGATTTCATACTTATATTGAGGACTGAAAGTTAATCTGACTGTGGCATTTCCTCATTAAAACTGGCTTAGGCAAGCATATACATTTTGTCCTTTCCCAGTCACCATCTATT
Organism: Triturus cristatus; assembly: GCF_964204655.1. Classification (NCBI taxonomy): domain Eukaryota; kingdom Metazoa; phylum Chordata; class Amphibia; order Caudata; family Salamandridae; genus Triturus; species Triturus cristatus. Next base: position 1,455,078,320 of record NC_140589.1, on the reverse strand, counting down.
TTTCAAGTTGCACACTCACTCCACTTTCATAGCAAATCTGTGTGACATAGGCTTTCAGGATTTTGGTTTAAGTATGTATTTCTTTTTACATAGATTTTTAACCCTTTCGCTGCTAGGGCCCCCTGTGCTAAGCCTTATTTTGGCTATATAGGATAGGTCATGCTTAGGCCTTCATAACTTTTTTGCACATAAGCTATCCATGCCAAATATGCACCTTTTTTTACAACATCCTGGAGATTCAAATTCTACCCAGGGTTTGTGGATTCCCTTGGAGGGGACTAAAAAGATAGGTATAGCTTAAATTGGGAGATTTGTAGGAAAAAAGTGCTTTGCAAAATAGTGTTGTTTTTCTCACAAAAGGCTTTCTGTGCTGAAGCCACCATTTTCCTGGTTTTCGGGAACATGCAGAGCTCAATCCAAAAAACACTTTTTAACACAGTTTTGGCATTTTTCAAAAAGGTAGCCACTTTTTCAAAAATGTTGTGCTTTCAACAAACTTTCCCTTTGTGGTGGAAACCCCTGTCAAACCCATGGGTGATCCCGGAGAACTACATATTTCTGAAAAGTAGACCAAATTTTAAATACAGCAAGGGGTCATTTGTGTAGATGTCACAATGGCCAATTTACAAAAGCAATATACCATTACATCTTCTAGACTCTTCTGGTTGCTGGTATATATAGGTTTGCGGGTTTTCCAAGAACTCGAGGCACCCAGAGGAAATACCTGAGCTGCACCGTGCAATGGTTTTTCATTGAGTCTTGGGTATAAAGCAATTCACATTGTAAATTATAAAGAGTGAAAAATAGGTATCAAGGAGACCTATATATTTCCAAAATAGGTACAAGATATGATGTTTAGAAGCAGTGGTTATTTGCACATCTCTGAATGTGAAGGTACCCATACTAGCATGTGAATTAGAGGGCATTTTTCAAAATGTATTCTTTCTTACACACTTGCTCACATTTGGAAAGCATAAATGCAAGGAAATACAATTGGTAATAACACTTGTTTTACCAGTCTGTATTCCCCTATGTCTCCCAATAAAAATGGTACCCCACTTGTGTGGGTAGGGCTAGAGGCCATGACAGAAAGGGTGCCAAAACGCAACATGGACACATCTCATTTTTCCAGTGAAAACTGACCCTTTGTTTTGCAATGTACCTAGCTGTGGATTCTGGGCCCTAGCTCAGCTGGCACCTAGAAAAACCTAGCAAACCTGCACGTTTTTATAAACTAGACACCTGGGGGGTCCACGGTGTGTGACTTGTGTGGCTCTAACCAGGTCCTCTTACCCAGAAGCCCTCACAAACCTCAAACTTTGACTAAAAACACATTTTCCTCACATTTCTGTGATGGAAAGTTCTGGAATCTGTAGTGAGCAACTCATTTCCTACCACCTACCATTCCCCCAAGTTTCCCAATAAAAATAGTACTTCACTTCTACTGCTGGCCCTAAGGCACGCAACAGGAACAGATCAAACCCATTGATGTTTGCCATCTCACACACACCGCCAGCAGGAGGCCAACCACATGTACCACCAGTGCACACACCACCAGCCAGATGCCAGTTCAGACACAACAATCACAACGCCTGGAAAGTAGTGGAATGTGTGCACTGGCATTTTGGTTGTGGTGTGTGAAGTGGCTTGCTGCTGTTCACAACACACATACTGGCAGCCAAATGCAGTCCACAGACATCACCAGCCAAGCGCCATTCCAAACACACTGACAGCCAAGTACCAGCCCAAACACACTGTCAGCCAAGCGCCAGTCTACACACATACCGCATTACATTTTTTTTAACAAACAAGAAAACACAAACCAATTTAAAGGAGATGAAAAGCCAGCTATTACTACAAACACAATAGGTCAAACTAAATACATGAAATAGCCGTAACCGTGAGACTGAACACAAAATATAAAACGATACAAACTAAGCTCGGGTGTAAAACTCCACTCCGTTCATGGAGTTTGCGGAATTTGGCTACTCCGCGTTCCGCAGAGAACGCAGAGCTCTGTCAAACTCTACACTCTGCAACGGAGCAGAGTTTGTTTTGATCCAGGCACTCGAAATATAATTTCACACGTGTGCGGGAGCGACTTGCCAGGTGCTCACGATCACCCATGAGATTTTCAGAGCCGTTCGCTTGCACCATGAGATTTTCTAGCTGGCCACATGCTCCCACAAGATTTTGCGGTCACTAACACGTCATTCAGGCGTGCCAGCGACTTTCAGTGGATGTTTTCTGACGTATGCAATCCCAAACGCACAGGATCTACCGCGGCTGCAATCTGGGGATGATTCTCTCCTTAAGAAGCATCAAAATCTTACAGAACTGATGATTTAGAGTCGGAAACCTCCTCAAATTGACATTTGGCTCTGGTTTTTTTTGTGCGAGAAGTCTTTTTAAAAACTTTTTTTATTTTTCTTCTTTTGTCAAGGAAAATGTTTTACAGTTTGCTACATTTTCTTCCTGTTTTTTAAGTACATTTGCAATATTGATTTCATTCACTATGTGGCCAAATCTGCCTATTGGCCTTCCAGCCAGTAGGCCCAGTGCTAGTCATTGGCGCATGAAACAACTGTTTCTGTGGTGTCTACAGCATTTAAGCCATGGATGGATTAGGATTGAAATACATTTTGTGTTTTGTGGTATTTCATGTTTTTTTCATGCAAATGGTGTATAGGACTTGGTAGGGTAATTCCTTTGAAGGATTTGAGTGGTTGTTGTAAGTATTTTATTTTAGCCCTATTCATTTTCATTTTTGGCATTGATGCATTAATGCTGCATTCTTTCTTTTACCATGCCTGCTTTGTCTGGCCAGTGTATGTGTATGTGCCACAGGCCACCATTTGTCTTTGTTCCAGATGCCATGTGGCCATTGGCCAGATGCCATTTTGTATAATCAGTGGACTGTCCCTAGGCCTGCATGCGCTCTTTGTTTTACATGCCTCCTAAATTTTGTTATGACTTGTGAGTGATCATGTGGCTGGTGGCCTTTTTATGTAGGCAGCCAGTGTGCTTTTGCCATAGGCATGCATGCGTCCTTTGTTCTAGGCCTTGAGCTGCTTGTTGTGACCATGTGGCTGGCAGCCATTTTGCATAGGCAGCCAGTGTGCTTTTGCCATAGGCCTGTATGTGTTCTTTGTTCGAGGCCTCCAGCTTCTTGTTGTGACCGTGTCGCTGGCTGCTATTTTGTGTAGGCAGCCAGTGTGCCCTTGCCATAGGCCTGCATGAGTTCTTTGATCTAGGCCTCCAGCTTCTTGTTTTAACTAGCTGGCTGACTGCCATTTTATGTAGCAGCGAGTGTGCTTTTGCCCCAGGCCTGCATGCGTTCTTAGTCCTTAGGCCTCCTGCTTCTAGTTGTGACCATGTGGCTGCTGGTCATTTTGTGGTACTACTAGCTAGCCAGTGTGCTTTCCCCATAGGCCTGCATGTGTTCTCTTATTGTGATCATATGGTCGGTGCCGGCCTGTCCATTTTTTGTTTAGGCTTGGAAGCCAGTGTGCTTTCCTTATAGGCCTGCATGTATTCTCTTTGTTCCCAATGCCCCATTGCTCAGTGTTGTTGTTGATGACAATATGGCACTGGCTGGCAGCCATTTTGGTCGTCCAACCAAATTTGGCCCTTTGCCACATACTGCATCGATGTTTGAGCAATGAGACAGCAGTTTAATAACTTAATATATCTTTGAGGATAACTTCACTTTTGTAAAACAAAAAAAATTAACATTTTTTAATTTTTCTATTATTTGGTAAATTATATTTTTAATTTTTTCAGTTTGTTTTCGTTTTTTGTATAATTTTTTTCATTTTATTTTTTGGCTCATAGTTACCATTTTTCCACAACATTTGGCATCAATCGAGTCAACCCCATGTTTGCTATCAGTGCACAACAGCAATCATTGTCTAGGGATTATACCTTCCATTGTCATTTGTCAGCTGCACCTCCCTTAGTGCCACGTGACATCCCACGTGAGTTACGTCTATCACGTGATGCACATACATCAAACAGTTTAATCTGTATGGTGTTGTTATCTTTGCTCTCTCTTATACTTCCTGAGTGTACAGTTAGTCACCATGAAAGTTGTTGGTGTGGTTTTCTGTATACATACAAACACTGTTAATTATTTACAATAGGGAGTAACCAGCGACCACACTAAATAATAATGTCTTTGTTTGCCCTACTAATTGAACAGCAACAATGCCACATTTCACTGTTGTCCTTCTTGCTTACTTTCTTTAAGGTGCTCAAGAGACAACATCACCTACAGTACTGCCAGAAAGAAGGCCTGTGCACGGCGTGATACGTGAGTGACCCACACATCACAGACATCTCTTCAACTTGTGAAGCTAAGTGCCACAGCTATCTGATAGCTTCAAAATGGCTCTAAAGAAAGGTGCTAAAACTGCTACCACGAAAGTTACCAGTGATAAGAAGAAGGAACTTACAACCACCACCAATGGTATGCCACCCCAGATTTGTTTTGGAAAACAAAAACCTGTGCCTGTCATACCGGACTCTCTGGAGCATGCTGGAAGCAGCACCTCCAAATCAGTGGACTCATTCCAATTTAGGCCCAAGTCCAGAGACAGCCAGTCTAATCAAATCAATGCCGACGAGTGGTAATGTTGAAATTGACTTACCTCTATCACAAAGTAGTACCCAATCTTTGCAGTAAACTTCAAGAAGTGGACAACAACAACAGCAGCCACAACTGCCAATAGTAGTTCCTCCCGAAGTAGGAGCAGTTCAAGAGATTGAGCTTCATGCTGAGAAAGTAGAGAAATCTGCTCTAGAAGATCAATTATCGTGCAGATCTCAAGCTTGAAAAAGGAGGGTTGGTGGTGCATCATCTTATTCTTCATGCCCTCTTCTGATGATTTAGACACCACTTGAAAACAGTCTCAGTCTCACACCATGAGAGGAGGCTAGGGAAAAGGAAGGTTTCAGAAAGCCTTACAGTTATGGAGGCAGATGAAGAAGAGGAGGATGACGATGAGCCAATAGTCATGGATGTTTCCCCAGCCGTAGTGGAGACTGACATTACCCCATCGTAACTTCCGTGGGGGATGGTGCAGTGGCACCACAGATCCAACCACCGCCAGCTGCCATATTTGCAAAGTCCCTGCAGTGACTTACGTCCACAACCACCTCAGTAGAAGTAGGTACTGCAGAGAGTCAAAAGTCAAAGTGCCCACCTACCACCAGTTAATCCAACATTGGCAGTGGCACCAGCATCATAAAGATGAGCTCCTCAATTTAGGACTTCTTTTTCAGTTAGCTGGAAGGGGGTGAACATTGCCATATGCTCCCTTTGCGGAACAAGTGTTAGTCTGGTAAGCTTTATATAAACTATGGTACCAGGGGCCAAACAAGCCATTTGAGGATGCACCATACGATTGGGAGGTGCAACATAGTGGCCAAAAAATTGCAAGTGCTGTTAATGAAGGGGGTGAAAGTCCGCTGAGCAGGGAATCCAAATCCAATCCAATCACGGTGGAAGGTGAAGAAGAAGAAGACATCTTCATTACCCAAAGCAGCACTCTCCCCAGCAGTATCGCCCACCTCAGCAACATCGCAATGGCACAAGACTCAGGTCGAGAAACCAAGACAACTGAGGACAGTGACTACCACGCTGAAAAGCACATTGAGACTACCACTGCCTGCTATCAAGAAGTCACCTGCATCAGTGGCATCAGGAAAACAAATTGAGGCTAGTATTCTTGCCATGTTTAGGCTGGAGGGGCATTATGAACGCAACCACCCAACAGCACATTTGTACAACGTGAAGCTAGCTAAAATGTTAGCGCTGGAACTCCTCCATTTTTCTTTTGTGAAAGGGGTGGGGATTTTTGAATTTGTGGCAGCCATCTGAAGGCAGCCAAATGGAAGGTTCCCAGCTGGTCCTATTTCTTCGGAGTTGCTGTTCCAGCGCCACATCACGATGTGCTTGAATTGCTTGGACAAGCTTTGCAGCAGAGTGCTGTTCACAGTATCCACCTGACAAAAGACATGTAGACCAGTGGCTAAGTGATTGATAACATGTGCATCACTGCACACTAGATCGTTCTTGTGGGGGCCACAGAAAAAATATCTACAGGTGTTGACACTGCTGTGATTTTTAATGTTGCTCGGAAGCATGCAACAGTAGCAATGTTCACCATGGAGAAACCTCATACAGCTGCAAACATTTTGGAAGACTTTAACAACAAGGTCTTTGAATGGCTGTGACCAAGAGGGCTTAAGATTGGGTTTGTTGCCATGGACAATGGAAGTAATATAGTTAAGGCCATGGCCGATGGTGGTTATTTCAGGGCCCTGTGTTTGGCGCACTGCATCAACATCATTGTATGTGACTTTCTTAAAAAAGAAGACGAAGTACACAACTTACTTTCCACTTGCAGAAGAATCTGCACATGTTTCAGCGATTTATTTAAAGCCCAGAAACAGCTGAGGGTCATTCAGCATGAAAATAGAATGCCAATTAAAGCACACGTACAGGAGGTGCTAACACACTGGAACTCTACTTTATTACATGCTTGAATGCCTGTTTGAGCAGTGCAGACCTATCAATTAATATATCAAGCAAAGAGGAGAAGCAACTGTGAAAGGTATGATCATTGAGATGGACCATTGGGGCCTAGTTAAGTGCCTGACAGAGATGCTGCTTACTTTTGAGGTTTTTACATGGGAAGTCATCAAAGAGGACAGAACCATAGGCCAAGCTATCCTGTTGTTGCACATGCTACACAAACAGCTAAAGGTGGTGTCTGCAATGTACACAGGTGTGGAGGAAAAAATGATGCATATGACTTGGTGGAGAGCTTAATACTTCCCAGTTGTCTGCTAATACAAGGGTACAAAGAGACATTGTGTCCTCCAAACATTACGTCTGTGCCACAATTCTTGATCTACGGTACAAACCATTACTGTCCTTTTTCATTCCCATTTTCAGATGAGGATGTTAGAAAATACAAAACATGGATAGCTGAGCAATGCAGTGAGCTAGAAAAAGAACAGCAGGGAATTAGAGGCCCACTGCTTCAGGGTAAAAGTCCTGTTGGGCAGCCTTCAAGTTCAGAGCCTTAGGGCAGTGTTGTTGGCTCATAGCAGCCAAAACCAACAAGAACACCACCAAAAACAAGACCAGGAGCATTAGCCCCAATATCTGCAACTGAGTGGTTTCTACTGGCAGGGCTTAAGTCTGGTGCAGAGGCGAAGGCAAAAGAGGATGAGCAAAGTGGAGCACCAGCAATAAACATTGATTGAATGGTCCAGGCCTATCTGGATGATGCACCAGAGGTCTACCTTGATCAAAACCCATTGCTGTATTGGTATGGGAAGAGGACCCAATTGCTAGTGCTCAGCAGTCTGGCAATAAACTATCTGGCTTGCCCTGTAGCCAGTGTCTCTGCTGAGCATGTTTTCAGTGCTGGTGGTGCCATTGTCACAGTGAGAAGGACCGGTCTCTCCCCTCAAAACGTGGTGAGATTAACCATGATCAAAATGAATCAGCACTTTATACCACCGGATTACACCATACCTGAAGTACCATAGGAGGAAGATAACGTAGTCTCAGGTCATGGAAGTAGTGTGTTAGATGACCTACTTCTGGGCAAACCACCAGAGTTTGAGGACATGCTCTACTTTCCTGACTACTCGAACATTCTCTCTCAGTCTGTATTCTATTGCTGATCTGCTTTCTTTCTTTCTTTGACATCCATAAAAAAAAAGATATTGCTAGGGAACATTATGTACCTTATTATTTGTGTATGTCTGGGTGACCAATTCATCCCAACCATCTTACTCTTAGACACATTTTATTGCCAGATTGGCGTTGTAACTGTGTGCAGTGAAGAAGTCCTGATTCATTCTCCAAACCCATTTCCCTCAAGCCAGGCATTGGATGGAGAATATAAACAACATATGTGCCTGCTTCCATCCTCGGGCCATGACTATCTATCCTTTCCTATCATAGAGGGACTGTCCCACATGTTACATTATAATTCGATTTACAATGGCAATTCTCTGTTTTGTAAACAAATAGATCTGTACTCTGCAGTGTACCACCACAAATCGATCATGATGAGCACACCGGAAGAACAGGTTAATGCTGGCAGGCATTGCACACTAAGTGATTTTTGTTTGTTGTGATGTGAACTTGTTGTGATGTGCCATCATCATGTGTGTTGAGACAAGATGATTCATGTGGTGGCAGGCAGTGTGAGACTCTGTGTTTCTTTATCTGTAACTATTACGCTTAATGTGTTAGTGATGATTCATAATGTTAGTGATCTACAGATGTCTGATCAATAATTTTCCCCTGAAGGTTATTTGTTTTCCATTCCCTTTGAGAGATAGTGAGATTTCTTCACCGCGTCCACTCCACAATCCACACTGCTTTGTTTAATTGTTTTCTGCTTTATACTCCTCAAACACTCAGACCCGACCAGTCCCTTAGATAATGTAAAGTTTGCAAATACAAATCTAGTCTACTAAAAAAGTGACTCAATATTTCCCTTCTTGTTGTACAACAACAGAATTGTACTACTACAGTCCTATCTATTGCATTTTGAGTCAGGACTCGGGACACAGTTGGTTCGGAGTTGGACACCATACTCGGAGTCAGACTCAGGAGGATCAAAGATGATGGAATGGCTCAAGGCATGGGCGTGACTACTTTGAGAACTGCCACCAGAAGAGGATGGACGTTTTCAAATTCACTGAAATCAACTGATTTGGATGATGACTTTGAAATGGCCTAAAGGTAAACAACAGACTTACACAACTCTGTGTAGTGGTGGTGAGTGGTGGCTGACAGCAATGCGTTGATTTTTTGCTTGATTGGCAAATGGTATGTTGCTGAGTGTGTGTGTGCTCAGTGCTGTCTGGCTCAAATTCAAAGCTAAGTATAACTTGGGTGGGGGGCCTGTTGTTGAAGGTAACTGCCATAAACCGACATTTAGCCATGCTGCCTTTGAGTCTTCTCGTTGCAGTCCTTATGTAGTTTAACTTTTCTTCTTGATTATTCAAAATCATGTTTGTTTTTCAATCTACAGGCCTTTACCCCTCGCCATACTGGAAAAACAATATAACATACTCACACTTACCTTAATGAACTGCATCCGCCAGGCACCCAAGATTGACGGACAGTCCAAGAGGAATGCTGATGCAACTCCCAATTTTGCAATATAGTATAATTTTTTCTCTTTAATCATTAGTACTGTGTGTGTGTTGTTTATGTTTGTTTACTTGACTCCTACAGATATTTTAATTTTAATTTGCTATTTTTCAAAGCTCGGTACAACAGAATATAATGTAACGTGGGTCTCTCTGGGGGTAGACGGACAATGTGATTTGGTTTACCTGTACTAGTACTCATTATCATGCATGCATTTCCTGTTCTTCCCATAACAGATTTATGATGGTCGGCTGCCAAGATGAATGTTGTTCATGTGTAGTGTTTGTCTTTGTCAAGTCTTTCCCTCAAATCCCCCTCAAATCCTCCTTCCCATCCATTCATCGAACATCTAACCCTCTTACCCAGGCTGTGTGATTTATTGAGGTGTGACTGCATTACATTTACACCATTAATTGATCACAGACTTGGTGGGGCGGATGTGGTGAAAGCAACACCAACTCAAGGCAGGGCGAGGATCTTCTTCAGCTCTAAGTTTAGCCCACACTGGCAATATTATATATACATATATTTAGATTGGCCACCCATGCACAGTATTCAATATATTTCTTTTTTTCAGAGGAACATAATTCATAATTGGCAGCATCATCATCCTTCGGCACTGTATTGTGTGTGTCAAAGTATACGCTTGTCCACTTCATGGCTCGAGTCGACTTCATTTTGAAACTTTCACTAGCTCACCATTCTGAATATTTGAATTTAGCAGTGCTTATCATATTTTCTCATTTGGCTCTCTTCTTCTTGTGTACTAGTAGTGCTCTCATCTCCCTCTGGTGACTGTCTACTTTTTTTTGTAAAGCTTGCATAGAAAATGGCATTAACTCAGTTTTTATTTCAATTGAATTAGTTCTCTGTGATGAATATTCCTCATCCTTCCGTTTGTGTTTGACTAGGAGGGTGTGGGACCGCACTTCTAGATTTGGTTCTTTCACTAGTATTCAACTAGTGCACTAGCATGCTGCTACTGTCTACTACCACCACCATGCACCTTGGGAAACCATGCAGCCATTGCTTCATCTAATTACAGTTAAAAGAAGAACTGTGGGGGATTTCTTGTTGAGCTGTAATAATCTATGAACAATGGAAATTCACATCCCCTCCATTCCTTAGGGGTTAATATAGTTGTAGACTGCAGAGACTAGGAGGAGAGAGTAGTAGGATAAGTGAAGGTACCTCACAACTATTTTTTGGTGTTACACTATCAGCAGATTAAAAAAACTGTCTGTGGGCCTGCAGCAAAGGAAGCAGTGCGAAGTAAAAGAGTAAAGCCCCAAAAAAGATCAAAATCATATTTGCAACTATATAAAATGTATTTCCCTCGGAAACGTAAACTAGAAAACCCACAACACCTGGCCCACCTCTCTCCCTAACCCCAACCAATGCCGAAAGTAAGCTTAGAAGAAAGTCCCAAAACTCCCACATTTCCACCCTCTCCCCAGCACGTCTCATCCACCAAACACAAATTAAAAAAGGGACAAGAGAGGACTAGCGGCGGGTTAGGAGTTCTCTCTCCAATTGGTCGAAACGCTCCTCTATCCTGGCTTCCAGGCACGCAATCCTCTGGAGCATGTGGCACAGAAAGGCTCTATAGAGTTTATAGGGGGAAGCAGCAGTGTTGGAATGGTGGCGGGTGGCTGCCTGACCATGGCACCGTACTACTGGAGGCACTGGGGCTTGGCTGTGGCCCGGGGCATTGGAGGCTGCAGCTGCTGACGCCTCCTCCTCCTCTGCCATCAGCCGCTAGGATTCGGCCGTGATGTTCTCCTGCTTCCTTTGCCCGGTCCTGGCTGCTACCTTCTGTCTGTTCGGTTTTGAAGATGATGTATTGGCAGGAGTAGCTATATCAAGAAAGAAAAATGACAAATTGTAACCAATACTTTAAGAAAACAGTAACACATAAATGTATGTACTGGCACAGGAGCACAAGCAGTACATAACATTTGCTTGTATCCTCGATTCCTCAGCCCATTCGATTTTGAAATGATTAGAGTTTCAGGCATTAAGCACTATGGAGTATACAAGTATTCTTCTTCTCTTGTTTAGCAAAATTAATGCAGGCATTCCAGCCCAGCTTTTGCCCTAGGCAGACATACTCATGTTGCATTAATTTGCTACTGTGAGCAGGTGGGGCAGCTGTACTAGACAATTATCTCTTTTCCTATCATGGCCATGCTCTGTTAATTGCCTCAATTTCACCCTGACTACAACAAGAAAGATGAACAGTTACTAATATATTAATGATATACATCACATGAGGTACTACTATTGTAAAAATGTAGCTGATAGGCCACCCATGGCTGTCACTAGTGAAATGCCATGGGTAGGGACTCGGAGGGAGGTAACTGATGATGATGGGTGGGTACACAGTATTTGCTGTACTTGACAACTATTGTGAGTCAAGGGAGTAGTCTGAAATACAACCTCAAACCTTTGAATCAATAACAGTGATAATAAAAACATTCCATGTTTGCTCTTCTTCCCAGGGATTTTTCCATTCGTCATTGCATTGTTCTTCAAGTATTTTTATTCTTCACCCTTGGCTTTGCTACTCAGTCACCGTTAAAGGTTTACATTCTCTTTATCCTGTCTTCCCTTATGAATACCATCCATCCATCCATCCATCCATCCAAACATGGATCTCACGTTCAACAAACCTTTCACCAACATACAGCTTTCATTTAAACACCCATGCATCCTTGTTTTGACCCATCAAGCCCATCAGAGGACTCCTTTCACCCATATGCTTTCACCCACCCAGGCAGGCATCCCTTCACCTTTCATCCATCCTTCACCCACTCATGCGTCCATTCAGCCACCTATTGAATATAAATCCTTTCACCCACACATCCTTCTCTGCCAGTCATATTACATTTCACCCGTCCTTCCTGCTTCCATCGTTCTTTCCCTTTTCCATCAACCCATCAAGGTCTGACACTTCATTAAACTTTCTCTGCTGACTTGAAGATAGAAGAGGCCATTAGTTACTCAACTCCCGCTGTATATGCTAAGTAAAGAGGGGTGTCTTCAACTGTTCACAAGTCTCAACATTACACTGTATACCCTTGCAGCGAGTATATAAATTGTCAAAAAGCAAACAATATGACTTACCACCACCAGCCACTGCCACATTAATATTAACGCAAACACAAGGACATGATGGGCGGAGTGCTAACACTTTTCAGACACTCACCCCAGTCACAGATCTGGGTTGAATCCATTATCATTCTTCAACTCACTTTGCCACCCCAGTTCAGACCCAGCTATATGCAAATCAATCTTGACCCTGTGCCTCATGGGAACAGTCCAGCCTGAACTGCCAAGCCAGGTCTTTCTTGAACCAGAAACAAGCATCCTGGGACCGGTTTTGAGGTAACAGCCCTCATCAGCCAGGCTAGCTTAAATTTAGTGGCAAAGTGAGCAAGGGACCCATGTATGGGCATACCCTGCCAAATTAAGGCAAACAAAGTGAGCACAAGGAGATGATGGATGAAGCGCTGAAACTTTTCAGACACTCACCCCCAGTCACAGATCTAGGTTGAATCCATCATTGTTCTTTAACTAACTTCACCACCCCAGTTCAGACCCAGGTATATGCAAATCAGTCTTGACCCTAGCAACAGTCCAGCCTGAACTGCCAAGTAAGTTTTTTCCTGGACCAGAAACAAGCATCCTGGGACTGGTTTCTGGCTAACACCCCTCATGAGCCAGGTGAGCTTGAATCCAGTGTCATCCCGAAACCGGTCCTAGGATGCTTGTTTCCTGTCTAGGGAAGACCTGGCTTAATACAGACCAGTGGGCAGTGCATCCAACATTTTACATGCCTCTTTGGACACAGATTCTACATCTATTACTGGGAAAGGTTTTTTTTGGGTGTGGGAAAGTGGCAATCTTTTAATCTAGTTAATAGAATATCTCAAAAAGAGTGGGGGTCTAAGGGATGTGGTTTAAGGACTCAAACAGTTTACAATCCCCAATTCAACTCATGTATACAAAAAGAAAACTGTGAGTCAAAAAAAGTTTTGTGACCGTAACATAACCACTCAGTATGAACTGATCTAGATATAACTGCTGTCAACAAGGTGCCAAATGTGTCAATAGGTGTGTTTATGCATGAGAAAGATTCCCATCACCCACAACAAGTGGCTCGCTTCATCATTTGGGAACCTGGGAACTTCACCAAAGAACCCTCCTCTACCAGATGGACGTAGATACTGGTTCAATGTGTGTCCCAAATGTATCTGTTGGTATACTATCTGGATCGAGGGAACCACAATAATAATGATAAGGAGTGATGTATGCAGTGCACGTGGTAAGAAAGTGATGGTTAAAATTGGTTACCAAGGTACAAATGTGTATTTATTGAAGTGCTACCTTGATACCAAAATAAAACAGTGCTATAACAGTTTGAACAACTAACTGTGTTGGAAAGGACTGGTCTACATGTTTCAGCTCTTGGATAAGTTATATCCCAAGCTTTCATCAGGACCAGAAAGCTACTGCAAAATTATGGTGTAATTAATACAAAAACTCGAAAAACATACAACCTGGACCTTGTTCTCGGTACAGGGGAAATACCTGTGAAGATAACAGCAGTAATCAATTCAAACAGACAAACAGAGTGGTAAGGTGTTACAATTTGGTCAAAAAACCGCAAGGATATTAAGTCTATCAGTTTTGCGAAGGTACCATTTAGTGTACTAAAGCAACTATAAAGCCATCACCTCAAGAAACCGCGAGAGGTACCGACGGAGAGGTAAGGTGTACACGATGATACTACTTCTTAAATTATCCTTATTGCTATACCCTTGCAGTTATTAATGGGGTCACGACTTCCTTAGGCTTGCATTGGTTAGTCATTCTGACTAGAGGGACTTTGGGCGGTAAGGAACAACGAACCAACAACCTTTTACCAACAGGTTGCCTGGTTACCACAACACACGCCTTTATAAGTAACAGCCTCACCTTAGCGCGAGTGTTACCCTCATTATGCGGCAATTCCACAAAACTACACTAGTCGCTTGCATTAAACAACATAATTCAAAATTAGGAAATGTGCATCTAAACTTCTAGTACATTGATGACCAGTAGAAAATGCAGCCCTAGCAATCTGCATATGCTTTTAGGGCACTCTTTCCTACAGAATGAGACACGATTGTAGAAAAGTTTTCTCGATGATCAGACTCCCGTGTGATTCATCCGCTTTGTTTTTAAAGTTGCGCCAAAGTTTAAGTGTTTAACATTTCAATAACCATGGTCAGGTGATATAATGTTTCACACTTATATTATTCCCCAGAGCGGTGCCTCCTAACCTGAGCAGTTGCCAGGTGGGGTGAGGCACAAACCCAGAACTATTCGGGTGAGTTACAACTTAAAAGTTTTTCCACTTGAGGTGATGGCTTTATAGTTGCTTTAGTACACTAAATGGTACCTTCGCAAAACTGATAGACTTAATATCCTTGCGGTTTTTTGACCAAATTGTAACACCTTACCACTCTGTTTGTCTGTTTGAATTGATTACTGCTGTTATCTTCACAGGTATTTCCCCTGTACCGAGAACAAGGTCCAGGTTGTATGTTTTTCGAGTTTTTGTATTAATTACACCATAATTTTGCAGTAGCTTTCTGGTCCTGACGAAAGCTGGGATATAACTTATCCAAGAGCTGAAACATGTAGACCAGTCCTTTCCAACACAGTTATTTGTTCAAACTGTTATAGCACTGTTTTATTTTGGTATCAAGGTAGCACTTCAATAAATACACATTTGTACCTTGGTAACCAATTTTAACCATCACTTTCTTACCACGTGCACTGCATACATCACTCCTTATCATTATTATTGTGGTTCCCTCGATCCAGATAGTATACCAACAGATACATTTGGGACACACATTGAACCAGTATCTACGTCCATCTGGTAGAGGATGGTTCTTTGGTGAAGTTCCCAGGTTCCCAAATGATGAAGCGAGCCACTTTTTGTGGGTGATGGGAATCTTTCTCATGCATACACACACCTATTGACACATTTGGCACCTTGTTGACAGCAGTTATATCTAGATCAGTTCATACTGAGTGGTTATGTTACGGTCACAAAACTTTTTTTGACTCACAGTTTTCTTTTTGTAAACATGAGTTGAATTGGGGATTGTAAACTGTTTGAGTCCTTAAACCACATCCCTTAGACCCCCACTCTTTTTGAGATATTCTATTAACTTGTTTGAGCAGCCTCGGCTGCGGGTCTTTTTTCTCCTCAAAGGGTTTCGTCCTACTAGACGCTTGTACCCTTTACTACTCTTAGGGGACACGTGCATCTTTTCACTACCATGGCGGATTTCACGGGGCTGTCTTTCGATGAAGACATGCTACAATCTATCCTGAGCACTAACCCTAGCATTCTAGAGAGTTTACCAACAGTCAACAGTAGCACACAAGATGACTGGCAAGTTCTACTCAATTTGAAAAAGGCTCACTCCCGTACTTTTATACATGGAGCTATAATGACGGAATATCTGAGGAACAATAGTGCTCCAATGGGCCTGATAGTAACCAATGCCCCTCGCCTTTTCCTCACAGACAAGACGTTCCTCAAAGATTGGTCAATGATCGCGTGGCGATGCACCCGCGATTGGCTAATCCTAATCATTAGCACTGCCAAGAAAGCAGCGGATGTGATACTTGTAGAGATACAGACTTTGGAAGGTCAAATTAAGGCATCCATTACGAGTGCCTTATACAAGAGAAACTTGGAAGAAACCAACAAGTCCAATAAGGAACATAAAGATACTATCCTCTTGACCAAAATTGAGAAATTCAAGAAGGACCTAGCACGTTTCTCGTTTGAAAAAGTATATCCTTACACAAGCGAGTTATACACCTCCAGAATTTAATAAGAAAGGCAAAAGGTACGGTTCTAATTACTCTTCGTCAGGATCAGATATTCACTCCACTGATTCAGACAGTTCCAATACATCAATACCACCCAATAGAACTTACAATCCTCGCTCTCGCCCTAATCGCAGACGAGGCACACAAAATTACTATGAACAACAGAGTTCTTGGTGGCCCCCATCTCCATGGGGTTATCAGCCTTCACCTTTTGCTCAACCTATGCCTCCCTTCCCGTACCAACCATCCCCATCCTTTGGTCAGCAACCTTTTTTAGGACAGGGCCGGGGACGCAGCAGAGGCAGAAGAAGAGGTATGACAACACCACAGGTACACTGGCAATCAGACCAAACCCCACAAAACACTCGCAACAAGAGGGGGGTACCACCGGTAGCACAGAACACGGACACGACGACCTAGTAGTCAATTTGAGTCAGAGAACACTTACCACAGTAGAACTGAATGTCTTGAACAAAGGATTAGGATTTGTACCAACAAATATAGGCGACCCTTTTCAGTTGAGACATGAACTCGAAAAGTTTTTTAGGAAAATACGCCTACACTTTTTCTTCAAAGACAAGGACCTTGTGGCTACCAATGAATCTGATGACATGCATTGCTCTAACACTGGTTTGAAGCCTCCCTCGACTTTTAATCCACCTGCTCATCTCACACCAGACCAGGTAAAAGTCTTTGAAAAAGCTGTAATACATGACATCAATTTACTTGACTCGAAGAGCGATAGAGCATACCAGAACCTATCGGGGATCGAAAAACAGGCTTTGAGAGAACTCCAGAACGAAGGCCAAATTACCGTCAAGCCCGCCGATAAAGGCAGAGCAATTGTCATTATGGACACTTCCACTTACCGGCAAGAATGCCTCAGACAACTGAGTGACACTAAGTCATAGCGACCTCTCTCAGAAGATCCCACCACAAGATTGTCCATTGAAATTCACGATCTTGTCAATGAAGCGAAGGAATCTGGTTGGATCAGTTCGCAGGAATCAGAATTCCTCATTACCAAATTTCCAGTTATGCCGTACTTCTATATACTCCCAAAAATGCATAAGCCAACAAGACCGCTACCTGGTCGCCCTATTATATCAGGGATTGGGTCTCTTTTAGAACCATTGTCTACTTTTGTTGACTTCTTCCTACGGCCGATGGTTAGGGAAATGCCCACTTTTCTCCAAGACACCAAGGATGTCTTGCGTCTTTTGCCAGAGATTGCTTTCAACACTGAGACTGACCTTTTGGTCAGCTTCGATGTGGAATCACTTTATACTTGCATTCCACAAGAGGAGACACTTGAAGCGATCAGGGGTCTTCTAGATAATAGAGACCGAGATACTACAACACCAACACACTTTATTATGGAATGTGCCAGACTGGCGATGATGGAGAACTTCTTCCAATTTGAAGAGACTCTGTTCCTCCAAGTCTCCGGAACATCTATGGGGAGTATTTTCGCTCCCAGTCTGGCCAATCTTTATGTTCATCTTTTTGAACAAAATTGTGTGTTAACTGACCAAAATCCCTTTAGTGCACAAATTGCGTGCTGGAAGAGATAGATAGATGATATCCTCGTGGTCTGGCATGGTCCAGTCGCCACTCTGCTGGATTTTCACTCTTGGCTCAATGTTCAAAACAACTTTTTGAAATTTACCGTCACACATGACAAAGCCAGACTTCCCTTCTTGGATATTATGATCTATCCTACATCAGGAGTGTTGGGAAGTGAACTGTATAAGAAGCCTCAGACTAAGAACTCCCTTCTTAGTTTTCATAGTCATCATCCCAAGTCTCTCTGATACAATCTTCCAGTAGGACAGTTCCTACGTATCCGCAGGAACTGTTCCACTATGGATAGCTTTCAACTCCATGCTGAGGCACTCTCCAGGCAACTGAAAGTCAGGAAATACCCAGCGCATTTGGTGAGACAAGCCTGTAAACGGGCGTCTAACAACAACAGGGACGCCCTCTTAGAACCCCCGGTGGCTAAGGCACCACTGACAAGAATGACTTTTGTCACCACCTTTAGCACACTATCTAATAGTGTCCAAAAGTCAGTACGGAAACACTGGCGCATTCTGAATGTGGGGAATGAAAATATCCCACTACCTTTGTTCTCCTTCAAAAGAGGAACAAGCTTGCGCGACAACCTTGTGCATACCAGACCGAGGGCGAAAGAAAAAGAAAAAACATCAACACTATGGGATCTACCAACAGTACAGGGCCACTACCCATGTGGCTCGTGTTCAGCTTGCCCACAGACACAGCCAACCAAATCGGTTGATTTAGGGCTAGCAAAACCATGGATTCTACGGCGACATACTAACTGTAACTCAGAAAAGGTAATTTACCAGATCACATGCCCATGTTCACTCAGATACATAGGGATGACAACATGCAAGATCAAGGTCCGTATCAGTGAACATAAAAGTACCATCAGGCACAAAAAACAAGCCACAAGACTAACCAGTCATTTCCTTTCCCTCAACCACAAACCAGAAGATTTGAGATGGCTCGTTTTAGAACAACCCTTTATTCCATCTCATATTACAGATATCCAAAAATTCCTATTCACAAAGGAGCAACAATGGGTTTACAAATTGCACAGTGACTGTTTAGGTTTGAATGATCAGATACCATGGACTTCGCTCTAATGAGAGTTGCTGAGGACCAGTGCACATACACAATCTCCCTCTTTATATAGGTCTCTCACAGAACAGTCATTCATGGCATCATGATCAGGCACCTTGCATGTTATTATCTGACTCTCCATTAACATAACATACACTTGGAGTGCCTTCTATTGAAACCGGATCCCTAGTGGGCTAAAACGATATAAGTAATAACGACAGATTGTAATCTCCATCTGTATTTGATTAACGGTACAAACTTATCGCTACTGCCACAACCTAATGCAATAGGCAGGGCAAGATACTATCCGTGATCATATTGCCTCGTTTGCACCAAGTTCAGGATAAAAAGACTACAAACACTTACAAAGACTACAATTCCCGACAGAAAATGCACGGCACGTCAAAACGCCATTGCGTCATCAGCCTGCGCAAGGTCTTGACGTAGATCACGCACATGACGGCCGTGACACGCTGCGGGTCCTCAAATAGGATTCCCTATCACCAATGTACACCTCCCCTTCTCGCTCAGAAACCGCGAGAGGTACCGACGGAGAGGTAAGGTGTACACGATGATACTACTTCTTAAATTATCCTTATTGCTATACCCTCGCAGTTATTAATGGTGTCACGACTTCCTTAGGCTTGCATTGGTTAGTCATTCTGACTAGAGGGACTTTGGGCGGTAAGGAACAACGAACCAACAACCTTTTACCAACAGGTTGCCTAGTTACCACAACACACGCCTTTATAAGTAAGAGCCTCACCTTAGCGCGAGTGTTACCCTCATTATGCGGCAATTCCACAAAACTACACTAGTCGCTTGCATTAAACAACATAATTCAAAATTAGGAAATGTGCATCTAAACTTCTAGTACATTGATGACCAGTAGAAAATGCAGCCCTAGCAATCTGCATATGCTTTTAGGGCACTCTTTCCTACAGAATGAGACACGATTGTAGAAAAGCTTTCTCGATGATCAGACTCCCATGTGATTCATCCGCTTTGTTTTTAAAGTTGCGCCAAAGTTTAAGTGTTTAACATTTCAATAACCATGGTCAGGTGATATAATGTTTCACACTTATATTATTCCCCAGAGCGGTGCCTCCTAACCTGAGCAGTTTCCAGGTGGGGTGAGGCACATACCCAGAACTATTCGGGTGAGTTACAACTGAATTTGTTTTCCACTTGAGGTGATGGCTTTATAGTTGCTTTAGTACACTAAATGGTACCTTCGCAAAACTGATAGACTTAATATCCTTGCGGTTTTTTGACCAAATTGTAACACCTTACCACTCTGTTTGTCTGTTTGAATTGATTACTGCTGTTATCTTCACAGGTATTTCCCCTGTACCGAGAATAAGGTCCAGGTTGTATGTTTTTCGAGTTTTTGTATTAATTATACCATAATTTTGCAGTAGCTTTCTGGTCCTGACTAGGCCTGGGCCAAAATTCCGTTCCGTTCGCGGAAATTGCGATATTTTGGCATTTTCGCGTTCCGCGGAAAGCGCGAAAATGTCAAAATTTCTGCATTCCGCAGCTTAGCGATAATTTTTTTCTTGCTCGCGCTGTAAAACAATACATTCTCGCCTTACCTGAATCCCTGCGTTCTCCAACAAGTTTTCTTGACCCGGTCACGTTCTCCACGAGATGTTGGATTTTGGTAGCCATTTTGCGCTGTCTCGCGAGAGTTCGCGGCCGCATTAAAGTCATTTTTCACGCGATCACGTCATTTGTCGCGTGATCACGTCTTTCTTCTCGCGATCATGCACCGCGCGAGTATGAGAAGATTGAGATCTCGAACATGTCATTCTACATCGTGAGCCAGAGGATGAGGACGCGGGCACGTGAAATTGAACGCGAACAGGAGAAAGAGACCGCGAACACGTCATATCCAACGCGACAGGGACAAAGAAGAGAACGCGATCATATCGTTTTCGACACGCCGGCGGAAGTAATGTGAAGCTCGAGAACTCAACAACGTAAAATTTACAATTTGGAGAGGAATATCGGCTCTAGCAGCATGAAACAATCTGCAAGTACTGATTTTGGATGAAAAGAACTCCTTACATTCACATTTGGCTTTCCTTTTTTGTGCAAGGAGTCATTTTTTTACAAGGTGGAGAGAGGGAGGAAGTGACACAGAATCTCCAACTTCCTGTTCCTGTCCAGCAGGCTCCTCCCAGTGCTTTGTCCATCTCCTGCTCATTCTGCCTTTGGATTTGGAGCTGGAAAGATCACTCTTTTTGTCTGCTGCATCATTGCAATTGGATTTCAGGATTTTTGGAATAGGATATTTTACAAGTAAGTGGTTGTTGTGTTTGATTGTGGGCATTGCAGTTGTTGTGTAACTACAATTTATTTTTGATAATTAATTAATTATCATCATTCCTTTTTTAATTTTTTTTTTAAAATTTTGTGGGTTGTAGTAGTAGGCCCGAGCTAGCCATGGGCATGGCCTCATGGGTGTGTGTGTGCATGATGAAGTAACTGTTCCTTTTGTTTTTTGAATATATTTCATTTTCAAGCACATTTAGGGCATGGATGGCATTGGATTGAGTTGGGGAAGTGTGTTTTTTGGGGTGGCCTTGCTGATGTTGTTGGGCCTGGCCATGTGGCTGGTGGCCATTTTGAGGCCTAGGCCTGCAAGCTTGCCTGGCCTTGTCTGCCAACAGGCCTGCTTTCATCCACTGCTACCAGAGCAGGTAGCCACAGCTTTAGTAATCTACTGTTTTCTGTGTGCTCTGTTGAATTTAGACATCATTTAGGGCATGGATGGCATTGGATTGAGTTGGGGAAGTGTGTTTTTTGGGGTGGCCTTGCTGATGTTGTTGGGCCTGGCCATGTGGCTGGTGGCCATTTTGAGGCCTAGGCCTGCAAGCTTGCCTGGCCTTGTCTGCCAACAGGCCTGCTTTCATCCACTGCTACCAGAGCAGGTAGCCACAGCTTTAGTAATCCACTGTTTTCTGTGTGCTCTGTTGAATTTAGACATCATTTAGGGCATGGATGGCATTGGATTGAGTTGGGGAAGTGTGTTTTTTGGGGTGGCCTTGCTGATGTTGTTGGGCCTGGCCATGTGGCTGGTGGCCATTTTGAGGCCTAGGCCTGCAAGCTTGCCTGGCCTTGTCTGCCAACAGGCCTGCTTTCATCCACTGCTACCAGAGCAGGTAGCCACAGCTTTAGTAATCTACTGTTTTCTGTTTGCTCTGTTGAATTTAGACATCATTTAGGGCATGGATGGCATTGGATTGAGTTGGGAAAGTGTGTTTTTTGGGGTGGCCTTGCTGATGTTGTTGGGCCTGGCCATGTGGCTGGTGGCCATTTTGAGGCCTAGGCCTGCAAGCTTGCCTGGCCTTGTCTGCCAACAGGCCTGCTTTCATCCACTGCTACCAGAGCAGGTAGCCACAGCTTTAGTAATCTACTGTTTTCTGTTTGCTCTGTTGAATTTAGACATCATTTAGGGCATGGATGGCATTGGATTGAGTTGGGGAAGTGTGTTTTTTGGGGTGGCCTTGCTGATGTTGTTGGGCCTGGCCATTTGGCTGGTGGCCATTTTGAGGCCTAGGCCTGCAAGCTTGCCTGGCCTTGTCTGCCAACAGGCCTGCTTTCATCCACTGCTACCAGAGCAGGTAGCCACAGCTTTAGTAATCTACTGTTTTCTGTTTGCTCTGTTGAATTTAGACATCATTTAGGGCATGGATGGCATTGGATTGAGTTGGGAAAGTGTGTTTTTTGGGGTGGCCTTGCTGATGTTGTTGGGCCTGGCCATGTGGCTGGTGGCCATTTTGAGGCCTAGGCCTGCAAGCTTGCCTGGCCTTGTCTGCCAACAGGCCTGCTTTCATCCACTGCTACCAGAGCAGGTAGCCACAGCTTTAGTAATCTACTGTTTTCTGTTTGCTCTGTTGAATTTAGACATCATTTAGGGCATGGATGGCATTGGATTGAGTTGGGGAAGTGTGTTTTTTGGGGTGGCCTTGCTGATGTTGTTGGGCCTGGCCATGTGGCTGGTGGCCATTTTGAGGCCTAGGCCTGCAAGCTTGCCTGGCCTTGTCTGCCAACAGGCCTGCTTTCATCCACTGCTACCAGAGCAGGTAGCCACAGCTTTAGTAATCTACTGTTTTCTGTTTGCTCTGTTGAATTTAGACATCATTTAGGGCATGGATGGCATTGGATTGAGTTGGGGAAGTGTGTTTTTTGGGGTGGCCTTGCTGATGTTGTTGTGCCTGGCCATGTGGCTGGTGGCCATTTTGAGGCCTAAGCCTGCAAGCTTGCCTGGCCTTGTCTGCCAACAGGCCTGCTTTCATCCACTGCTACCAGAGCAGGTAGCCACAGCTTTAGTAATCTACTGTTTTCTGTGTGCTCTGTTAAATTTAGACATCATTTAGGGCATGGATGGCATTGGATTGAGTTGGGGAAGTGTGTTTTTTGGGGTGGCCTTGCTGATGTTGTTGGGCCTGGCCATGTGGCTGGTGGCCATTTTGAGGCCTAGGCCTGCACGCTTGCCTGGCCTTGTCTGCCAACAAGCCTGCTTTCATCCACTGCTACCAGAGCAGGTAGCCACAGCTTTAGTAATCTACTGTTTTCTGTGTGCTCTGTTGAATTTAGACATCATTTAGGGCATGGATGGCATTGGATTGAGTTGGGGAAGTGTGTATTTTGGGGTGGCCTTGCTGATGTTGTTGGGCCTGGCCATGTGGCTGGTGGCCATTTTGAGGCCTAGGCCTGCAAGCTTGCCTGGCCTTGTCTGCCAACAGGCCTGCTTTCATCCACTGCTACCAGAGCAGGTAGCCACAGCTTTAGTAATCTACTGTTTTCTGTTTGCTCTGTTGAATTTAGACATCATTTAGGGCATGGATGGCATTGGATTGAGTTGGGGAAGTGTGTTTTTTGGGGTGACCTTGCTGATGTTGTTGGGCCTGGCCATGTGGCTGGTGGCCATTTTGAGGCCTAGGCCTACAAGCTTGCCTGGCCTTGTCTGCCAACAGGCCTGCTTTTTCATCCCCTAGGATCAGAGCAGGTAGCCACAGCTTTATTGATCAAGTGTTTTCTATGTGATCTGTTGAATTTTTAGACATCACCTTCCTGAGAGTGTAGTGTGTGGCTGTACACGGTACTAGTAGTATAACATAGCTCTAGTTAAAAAAAAGTCATAAATGGCTAGACTATCTTTTGTTTGCACTAGTACAGTACTAAGTAACTGAACCACAAAAACAAATGAAACATTTCACTGATGTTCTTCTCCTGTCTTCTTTGCTTTTAGGTGCACAAAAGACAGAGTAGGAGGTGTCATCGGCATCACCTGGCTACCCGTTGTACTGCCAGCCAGACAGAAGTCCTGCTGCGCATCACGCCCACGTGTGACCAGAACTTGTTGTGCATCTGCCTCCTGCCTGACATCCGAAGAAGATGGCCCCAAAGAAAGGTACCAGGTCCAGTACCAAGAAAGTTGCTGGTGAGAAGAAGGAACAGAAAAAGGAAGTGCCATTAACCACGACTGGTGGTGTGCCGGCTAAGGTTTTTTTTGGCACCAAAGCGTTGTCCGGGAACCAAGCTGGGAGCAGCACAGCGGTCCAGCAACCCCACCAACCTAGGCCCAAGGGCTTTACTGTCGCAGAGGTAGTCAGTCTACTAACGGGCAGCGATGTTGAAGAAATGTCATTACCGCAAATTAGTACACAATCAAGTTCAACGCAGGCGCAAACTCAGCAGATCAGTGTCAAGCCGCCGCAACCAGAACAGCAGCAGCCGCCGCAACCAGAACAGCAGCAGCCGCCGCAACCAGAACAGCAGCAGCCGCCGCAACCAGAACAGCAGCAGCCGCCGCAACCAGAACAGCAGCAGCCACCGCAACCAGAACAGCAGCAGCCGCCGCAACCAGAACAGCAGCAGCCGCCGCAACAGCCCACCATAGTAGTTGTTGCTCCTGACGTAGGGGCATTTCAGGAAATCGAGCTTCCTGCAGACAAAGTGGAGCAAAGTCAAACCACTGTTTCAGAAGATCAATTGTCTTCCAGACCACCAGCAAGGAAAAGGAGGCTTAGTCCATCATCTTCTTCTTCAAGCCCAGCTTCTGATGATCGTGATGACACTTGGGTCCCACCAGCTCGGTCTGAGAGTGAAGTACGCCACAAGACATTGCTTCTGAAAAGGAAGGTCCCAGAAAAACTTAGAGTTATGGAGGTAGATGTAGAAGAGGGGGGTGATGATGTTGATGAAGACGAGCCAGTCATCACGCACATAACTCCCGCCCCAAAGGGATTGGAGACCGACATTCTCACCCTATCCAGAAAGGCTGCTACTGAGCGGGATGTAGCACGGATCTCACCAACACAGGTTACACCACCACTACCTCCAGCTGCCATATTTTGCAAGGCCCGGCAGGGACCTACATCCAGCTCAACCATCTCAGTAGGAATTGGTAGTAAAAGTCACAGTGTAGGTGGACAGGGTCACATATTTTCAAGCACCCCCTCAAGTTCATCTGGTGTTGAAAGTGGCACATCCAGCAGTGCCAGAAAGTTCTCCTCCCCAGTTTGGGACTTCTTTTCTGTTAGCGCCAAGGAGGAGAACGTTGCTATATGCGCAATTTGTCGGCAAGGTGTTCGGCGTGGTAAGCTTGGTACAAACTATGGTACCGGAGGACAAGCAAGTCATCTAAAAATACACCACAATATCGTGTGGGAGGATCACCTACGTAAGTTAAAAGAAAGTACGAAAACTAAACCCTTTGAAGTTGGTCAGGAATCAGGGAGCGATATTATTGTGGTGGCAGGTGAAGAACAGGGAGGCATTTCTAGCCCTGTCTCCAGTAGTGCAGTCACTGCAGTGGTAACGCCCACATCCTCCTCAGTAACATCAGAGTGGCACCGCAGTAAGAGCCATACTCAGAGTGTGGGTGAGACACCAAGGCGACCGGCGAGTACCTCAATGAGACAATCTGTGTCGTTGAGCCTTAGTGGGTTAATGAAAACAGCACCACTAAGGAAAATAAGCCAGCCTACCATTGACAGCATGTTTAGGTTGGAGGGGCAGTTCCAACGCAACCACCCAACGGCACGATTGTACAATGCGAAGCTGGCTAAAATGTTAGCGCTGGACCTTCTTCCTTTTTCATTTGTGGAAGGGGTGGGTTTCCTTGAATTTGTGTCTGCCATCTGCCCGAAATGGAAAGTTCCCAGCCGGTCCTATTTCGCAAGAATTGCTGTTCCGGCACTACATCATGATGTGCTGGAATTGGTTGGTCACGGTTTGCAGCAGAGTGCTGTGCACAATATCCACCTGACAACAGACATGTGGACCAGTTGCCAAGCCACAGATTACATGTGCATCACTGCACACTGGATCTCTTTTGTGGGGGTTAGAGATCAACTATCTGCACGAGGTGTTGTTGACACAGCTGCGATTTTTGAAGGTACTCGGAAACATGCAACTGTAGCCATGTTCGCCATGGAGAAATCTCATACGGCTGAAAACATTTTAGAAGAGTTTCGCACCAAGGTTTTGGAATGGCTGCGGCCCAGAGGGCTTGGTATTGGTTTTGTTGCCACAGACAATGGCAGTAATGTACTTAAGGCCATGGAACTTGGTTCCTATTTCAGGGTTCCGTGTTTGGCACACTGCATAAACATTATAGTGCAAGACTTTCTGAAAAAAGAACCCATAGTAAGCAATTTACTGGCCATCTGCCGAAGAATATGCACTCATTTCAGCCATTCTTTTAAAGCTCGGAAGCAGCTGAGGATCATCCAACGTGACCGTAGGATGCCAGTCAAGGCACTCATCCAGGAGGTGGCAACACGTTGGAACTCAACGTATTACATGCTTGATCGTCTGTACGAACAGCACAGGTCACTCAATGATTATGTCTGGTACAGAAGCAGTGATGCTAGTGTTAAAGGCATGACCCTTCAGAGGGAGCAATGGACCCTAATTCAATGCCTGACTGAGATGCTGTCTCCTTTTGAGGTCTTCACACGTGAAGTCAGCAAGGAGGACTGTACAATGGGCCAAGCTATCCCATTGTTGCAAATGCTAGAGCATGAGCTGAATAATTTGTGTCTGAATCCTACAAAGGTGTAGAGGACAGAAGGCAAGCCCATGACTTGGTGGAGAGCTTATCCAGGCGCTTATCAGAAAATGTAAGGATACAAAATTAAATTTTGTCACAAGAACATTACATTTGTGCCACAATTCTGGATCCACGTGCAAAATTAGGACTATTCCTTTCTTTTTCCGACAATGATGTTGCCCGCTACAAAAGTTGTATAGCTGAAGCAGCCATCAAGTTTGAAAACGAAGGGCTGCTAATTAAAAGCCCGCCACATCATCCCACAACAAGTACTGATACTGAAGCAGGCCATGCAGAATCAAGTGCAACTTCGTCGGCTGAGGGCAGTGCGGTTGGCTCACAATCGCAACACTCACCATCACCATCGACTACAAAAACAATAACTGGATCATTCGGCCGAGTACAATCATTATCAGATTGGTATGTAAAGATGGGCCTTAAGCACAGTGCTGATGCACAGAAAAAACAGCACAAACGCTTACCAGCAGCAACCCTGAACATTGAGCGGATGGTCCAGGCCTATCTGGACGACCCAACAGAGGTGTACGTTGATCAAAACCCAGTGCAGTATTGGTATAGGAAAAGGTCTGAATGGCCACAGCTCAGCAGGCTGGCGATAAGCTATCTGGCTTGCCCTGTCGCAAGTGTCTCTTCCGAACGTGTTTTCAGTGCTGCTGGTTCCATTGTAACCTTGAGAAGGACCAGTCTATCTCCCAAAAACGTGGAGAGGTTAACAATGATCAAAATGAATCAGCACTTCATACCACCGAATTACACAACGCATGAATCAACAGAGGAAGATGAGGACAGCGGCTCAGGTGACGGAAGTATTGTGTCAGATGATTACCTACTACTGGAAGATCCCCCAGAGTTTGAGGATGAGCTATACTTCCCTGACAATTAGGCTCACACTTACTGTCTTCCTCCCTTTTTTCCCCCTTTGTTTGTGTCTGTCGTTCCGGTTATGAACTTGTGAATCGCAACAAATGCATTATCACCGTCTTCTACTCTTCTAATTTAAGATACAAGTTTCAGGTGTCTGCCATTGGACACTACAGTCCTCAGAATCCAGCTCCTCCGCTCGATCATACTGCATCTCCTGCTCAATTCCATTTCCCTCATGAATGATGATTGGATGATGGTAACAACAAATTCAAACTTTCCTCGTCCTTCCAAAACAAGTGGACCATGAATCTGATGACTTCTATAGCTATCCTCCTTCAGAGCCGAGAGAGACTGGCCATTAACTGAAAATAAGATGCAACAGGTAATGATTGATGCCATGCATTGGCCGCAGAATAGCAGACTGAATGATGTAGATTTTGTTGTGTGTGTTGCGCATGAATGAATTGATGTAATTGTGCACTGCCACTAATCAACATTCTACAGAACACACTAATTTTCCCCTTCTGGCAAACAAGAAATGTGTACTTCTCCTGCATCTTGGTGATACATTGCTTTTAATTCAATACAGGAAGGGGACTCACTCAATCTGCGCAATGCAAATGACTGTGACTTAACAGCACCGTCCATCATGATGATGGCGAAAGAGACGGCCTGCAGCGTTAACGAGATGAGATGCAACAGGTAATGATTGATGCCATGCATTGGCCGCAGAATGGCAGACTGAATGATGTAGATTTTGTGGTGTGTGTTGCGCATGAATTGATGTAATTGTGCACTGCCACTAATCAACTTTCTACAGAACACACTAGTAATTACTAATTTTCCCCTTCTGGCAAACAAGAAATGTGTACTTCTCCTGCATCTTGGTGATACATTGCTTTTAATTCAATACAGGAAGGGGACTCACTCAATCTGCGCAATGCAAATGACTGTGACTTAACAGCACCGTCCATCATGATGATGGCGAAAGAGACGGCCCGTTAACTTAAGATGAGAAGGAACAGGTAATGAATGATGACAATTAATGGCATGCATTGGACACCTGACTCTGAGCTATTGGTCTTTGTGTTTGCGTTGTTTGTTGTGCACAAAGTGATGTCAAAGTGTACTAGTGGTAATCTATCTTTCTGTACACAATAAAGAATGACTCAAGTCAGTAATATTTATATTTCTACTCTTGTTGTGTTATAAAAATTACACTTGTACTGCAGGCCGATCTCCAGTCAGTCAGTAGAAGTATCAGAGCTGATGATGAAGTCAGGAGGATGTTTCATGAGTGGCATAAAACGGAAAAGCCTAAAGGTAAACACGTCAACAACAACCACAGCACACCCAAATGTCTGTGTAGAAGTTGAATAGAGTGTAGCGGTGGGATGACTGCAGTGCATTGATTTTACTAACTTTAACTGTAAAATGCTATGTTTGGAATGGATAATGTGCTTTGCGTTTGTCCAACTCTTTGAGAGAAAAAAAAAGGACTCTAAAGTGTTAACGTAGGATGTGCTAATGGTAAGCACTGTGGGCCTGATCTCTCCTGTTACTGTTGAAGGTCTATGCTGGAAACAGACTACAGTAGAGATGATGCATATGCATACATGCCACCTCGGAAAGTGTTCTTGTTGCACTACACCATCACTTGTGCATTTGTTTTCACTTTCTTTCTGAATATCCCCTTTGGTTTTCAGTCTAAAATTACAGGCCGGGCCTTGTCCAAAACTTTGTAAAACATTACAATGCATATTAATTACCTTACCAATCAATCACCTTTTTATTCCAGCCGGGCAGTGGCGAGTGGCGAGGCGACACACCCAAGATTGATGGACGAGAGGAGCAAGAGGAATGCCGAGATGCAAAAAACCAGTCCACATTTTTGACCAGGATAAGACAGTAACAGTATCCACTTTTCACTTCTTTTAAATAATTTGATTAATATCTTGTATACATTCTTTACAACAGTGTGTTCTTGGAGTTGTTATTATCAATCATCATTACGTTTGCTCTGTGTTTACGATTCTTCACTACCAATATTTAAAATTTCTATTTGCTATCTGTTAAAGTATTAAGGCCGAACAAGAAATAGAAGTGTATGTAATCCGGGTCTCATCATCATGCATGCATTGCCTTTTTCTCCCTTAACATATGGAATGGATATGGTATGGTAGTCTTCAATGATTGTCGTTTGTTTGTCTATGTATGCATACTGTTTTTCTATGTCAAACCTTTCCCAAAATCCCCCTTCCCATCCAATCAACGGACCCTAACCCTCTTCCCCCGGGCTGTGTGACTTATTGTCGAGGTGTAACTAAATTAAATGTACACCAATACTTAATCACACACTTGCTGGGGCGGATGTGGTGAAAGCAACACTACTTCAATTTCAATGCAGAGCGATGATCTTCTTCTGCTTGCCCACCCATGAGTAGGATATTTCAGAGGTTATTTTATTTACCAAAGGAACAAATACCTCAGCATGAATTGCCGGCATTGATTGGATTTGTTTGTTGTCATTCCTCATATACAGCACTAACTGTTAGACTGTAGGCATAGTCAAGTCGACAAAACTATAGTTTGTAACTCTGTCTAGTAGGCTATCCTCATAATAACCAGCATTCAGTTTTTTTGTCAAATATTTGAGCATATAATTGTTGCTCGGTAAATTCTGTGATGTACTTCATTCAACTACTCCTCTAACAGTCTCTCAAAGGCGATTGACTATCTCCTTTTCTTTTTTTGGAAATGCTGCCACCCTGCCAGTGTATACTACTACTACTATACTACCACCACCACCACCCCAATCATGGCATGTATGAAAAAGGAAACCATCTTCACCATGCAGCCAGTGCTGTGCCACAGTTGGACATAAACATCAAGCACCGGTAAGAGAGAAGTTTGGGGAAGGCAGAATTAATAATGGACATGTTGTCAATGATTTCAGTTTCAAACACCACTCCAAAGAATGCATAGTAGGACCAGTCAATGAGTGAGGTGTGTCGCATCTATCTGTTTGTGTCTTATACAGTCAGCAAATTATTGAAATCAAACACACGCTATGGGCGGCCATGCACCAGCAAGGAAACAGTGTGATGTAAAACAGTTACCCCACCTACAAAACATTAACAACATTGCATGTAACATAGAAAAATATATTTCATTGACCCTAACAAATAAACTAAACCCACAAAAGCTGACCCACCCACCTCCCTAACCCCAACGACTGTCCATAGAAGTAGAGAACGCCCAAACGAGTGAAGAACGAACAGGAATTAAAAAAGGGGCAGTGACAGGGACTAACTGGTGGGGCGGGACTGGAGGAGGACACGCATCTGGTCCTCTAAATGGGCGACGCGGCGTCTAAGGCCGCGGCAGTTGCAGCCACAGTGGGGGGGGCACCGGAGATGACAGGTGGCGGCGGGCAGCCGCCAGGCGGTGGCGCCGTACCACTGGAGGGCGGTGGCTGGGGCCCGGGGCACTGGAGGAGGGTTCAATAGCTGCAGCAGTCTCCTCCTCCTCCTCGGCTAGGACCACAAGCCGCCGGTATTCCTGCTGGATTGCCTCCAGCTTCCGGCGCCGTGCCTTGGCGGCCAACTCCTTACGGTTGAGTTTCGGAGTTGCTGTGTATCAAAAAGAAAAAAACAAGACAATTGTAAAATATAGTCTTAATAAAACAGTAGGACAAGGTAATTATTTATACACATAGTGGCATGGTAGAGTAGCACTATAAAATAAAGCACAGTAGTACATAACATTTTAAATGTCGCCCGTCCTTCTTCCTTCCACCTGTCTTACACTTTTTTAGTTGAACAGTGCACCAGGTGCTCTTCTCCATAAAACTTTCAAAGCGGAGTTGAAATCAGATAGATGAGGACATTGGTTACTCAATACTCCGGCTCCTAGTCCTATACCAATTAAAGGGAATTCTAGTCTTCTAGTTCACTCTTCAAACGTCCCCAAGAACTCATACTTACTTACGACATCGGATAGCGGGCGGACTTTGTCCGCCCGCCATCCGACTGCTAAAAAGGGTGGGGGTCCCATGGAGACAATTAATTAGGATGATGCGCCCGGCACAGTGACGGGCGCACCCTGTTTTTTTAAATTTAAATTCTGGTTGGCTTTGCTGAAAGCAATGCTAAAATGTTGTGCTGCTTTTCCAAGCACAACATGACGGGCCTCGCACGGATCCTGTCACGTTTTGCTTTGAAAGTCGGGGGGGTACCATAGCATCGGTAGGTACCCTCCATGGGGGCCCCCAAGCATACTCTGCAATGTGTGCATGCCTTTCCGTGGCGGACGGCAATGCCGCCACGCAAAGGCATTCCAAAATGCAGATTATATGGCTGCCGGTGTGGTGAGAGAGACACCACCGCCATATTGAACCCTTTTCCGCCTGGACATGTCTGAATATTTTCTACAGGGATGGCGGGAGGTTTGCCCCTGCGGTGACGGCAGTGAATTCCAGCCGGCCCGGCGGGGGCAATATGCCCACCATCCTAATGGGGCCCTAATTCACAACTGTACATTATACATATACATACAGTACACCTTTGCAGTGAGTGTGCTGTCAAGTTCAACAATAGTTAAAGATTATGAATCTAACTTATCACCGCCTGCCACTGGTGCTGCCACTCCCCCTCCGTTGCTATCTGCAACTGCCGCATCCTCGCCCTCGGCGTCGCCTTCGCTGGCCCCAGCAATGGTGGTCGGTAGTGCGCCTAGAAAACATTACACATTTATTAGGCGACATATACACCTCCCCCCTATTGATCAGTAGCAAGGTTGAAAAATGAGTTAATACTAACATACATCACTAGTACAAATCAGGTAGTAGTAGAGTAGACACTAAGTTATATGATCATTGTAGCATTTGCTTGATTAGCCCTAGCCATGCACATGTGACGTTACCTTTACCTTGCAGCTTCTTAAGACACCTTTGAGCCCACATGACCTGCCTCACACTGCTACTGTCTAGTCTACGCGCTGCGTACAAGCGGTCAACAAACATTAACAAGCCACTTTTTTAGGAAGAACTGGTGTACTACTGTTACTGTTAGTCCAAATTGCTTATCCATAGATGCTACACTTTTTGGCACGGCTGAGAAATGCTTGCAAGTTGCAATATACTAACGCACACCATTTCTTTTTTCGCATTACAGACGCAAGATTCCCTTCTACGAACCAGAGCTTCTGAATGATGCACCAACTACCAGTACTAGGTTCTTCTGAGGTGAGGGGTCCCTTCACTCACATCTTCATTTATAAATGTATATAAACTAAATTGCTATGGGATGGTGGTGCTGCCTTCCACCACTGTTCAGTTATCATGATTTAATTCCCAACTGTATAAGTGTAACAATGTATATTGTTTTAATGTTATTGATTTGCCGGTTGGTGCTGCTAAGAAAACAGTGTACAGACCTTCTCAAATTGAAATAAACATTTTAAACTTACATAGACTTCGTGGTATTTGGTGTGGAGTGGACTAACTTACACGAGTGAGCAAATTAAAGTAAGGGTGTGCATGTGAATTGCTTCCACGACAGAGGTTGGGTGTGTTATGTTCTGGGTTGTCTACTTGTTGGTTATCTTGGGGGGAGGGTTCCGAGACCTAATAGGTATGACAAGACAGTACTATAGTCAAGCAGTGGAATTGTGGTGGGTGCGGAATTTCTGATTGAGGTGTGCAAGGAAGGTCCAACCTACCATCACCAACATCCTATTTTCTGGTGCAAATGTATGTGCAAGATCCCTACAACAGTGGTATGTCCTATAGGGTATCATATCAAAATATTAAGAAATCTGGTAGGGCTGTTGTTGCTGTGAATTTTCAAAGCCTCAACATCAATAAGAGTAAAAGTAGTACAAGACAACGACCCAACGGATTGTACGAGCTACTGGTGAATATGAGTTTTATATTACAACCTTTCACAAAGAGTGGCACTGGCCAACTGGGCAAGACTAGCTACTACAGTACAGACAGACTGATAGTATGTAGTAGTACTCAGTCATCATAGCGGAGGCAGGGATAAGCTTTTTGAAACCGTACAAATCGAAGGATAATTGGTGGTAAAAAAATAGCATTTGGAAACACACTATAGTTCGGGAGAAATGGGGCAGTAAAAGTTATGGAATAAGAAATATTATTAAAAACAAGAAGACTTACTGGGGCCAGCAGAGGAGCCCTCAGCGGTGTCCTCCTGGTGGTGTTCCTGTCCCGCCGACTGTCCAGTCCCTGTCGGTCTGCCCCTGGGTGCTGATGGACAGGAGAGATATAAGAATTAAGAAAGAGACAAACATTGATGGATGGTGTCAAACAAATACAATATTTTTCAACAACGGTCAAAAAACACTTATGTAAACAACAATTGCAATAACTACATTGACCGATCTCATCTGGTCAACATGTAATATCGTGGGATTCGCAGTTCGACTACTTAAGTTACTATTTATCAACAATAATCCATTCTTCCATTCTGATTCCAGAAAACTAAGTTACAAGTAAGCCTAAGTATTAGTACAACGTACCACCCAACCTAGCCCACCTATTCCAGGCATGCCAATTGTACATTAAGTATGCATTTCCACTGTATTCCTCAACAATGTGTATGATCCAATCATGGAGGACACTTGAACATGACTACATTTTTTGTATACACCAAATTTTGGTTTGATTGATGCTGATCTGCTACTGCTAAGTAACTGCAAAGCCTACCTCCACTCCTTGAACAAACTAGAAAAGGTTCTAAAGACTGCCGTACTAGCAGCACGTCACGTAACTGAGTGAGGGGGGGCATCACGCATACCACTAACCAATTAGAAGCTCATACAAAGTACCTAAACCTAAGTATCAATCCGCCCCAATCTATTAGTGACAGGACAAAGTAAGGAGTGGACGTGAGTCACTGTAGCATTACGTAACTTAATTTCTCTAAAATAAACTCGTAAAGAATCACGCTAAGCAAGCGCAAACGCAAAGCTGCAAACAAGTAAGATTAGTAGTAGCGCAGAAGAGCACCTGTGTCATAATCACAGAAGACTTTTAAACGTTATTAACCTGGAATGTATTGTAAGCAGCAACATTCTAGCTGGTTGGATGGAAAAAAAGATATTCGCAATATATAACATAGAGCAGAAGAACAGACACAAAGTTGTAATAATTAAATAGGTACTCACCAAGCCCCGGGACCTCCACTCCTAGCAGGTCCAGCAGGTCCTGCTCACGGTCCAGGATGTCGGACCACCGGTGCGTCAGCTGTGCCTGGGTGCGCCGGACCCCAGAGATGCGCGACACTGCCCGGCGCACCTTCCCCCACCGCTGCCGACGCTCCCGGAGGCCGTACCCGGACCCAGGCCTGCCACCTGCTGCCAGGGTTGAGGGGAGGTGGCGCTGCACAAAGAAAATTAGTGCAGCCAACTCCGCCTCCCCAAATAAGGCCCGTGCCTGCACCCCTTGTGGGCGCCGCCTTCCGCAAGGAAGGCGGTCGCGGCTCTGGCTGCGCCGGCGAACAGCCCTGCCCTTGGACATGGTTCTGGGGACGGGGCGGGAAAGAAAAGGTAAAATAAATAAAGGACTAAAGGAAATTAATAGCGGGCAATACAAAGAGAAAAAGTAGCTAAAAAACAAAAAAAAGTAGACAAAAACCAAAAATATAGAAGCAGGAAAATAGTTAGAGAAATAATAAGTAATAAAGATCCAAAAAAAGTGGCTATAAACAAAGGATTGAAAAGATTTAGGGAGGATTGAAAATCAGGCCCCAGAACCATGCAATAGAGTTGAAAACAAGATGGCCGCGCCCATTGCGACCAAGTGCGCAAGTTCGCGCGATATTTTCTCCCCGAGCAAGCAAAAAGCAACGCGATCAAGTAAAAGCGGTCGCGAACAGGAAATATCGACCGCGAACATGCATTGCGCGACCCGGAACAGGAAGTAAACATCGCGAGAGGGCGGGACAAGTGAAAACAAGATGGCCACGCCCGTGAGCAACCGCATGGGTAAGTTGGCGACCCGCGATCACGCAAAAAATACCGCGAACAGGCGGCAAAAAACTTCCGCGTCTTCGCGACATTTCCGGCGTGTTTGCGGAGATTTTCTGCATTTTCGCGATAATTTGCGGAAGCTAATTCCGCAAATTCCGCCCACCCCTAGTCCTGACGAAAGCTGGGATATAACTTATCCAAGAGCTGAAACATGTAGACCAGTCCTTTCCAACTCAGTTATTTGTTCAAACTGTTATAGCACTGTTTTATTTTGGTATCAAGGTAGCACTTCAATAAATACACATTTGTACCTTGGTAACCAATTTTAACCATCACTTTCTTACCACGTGCACTGCATACATCACTCCTTATCATTATTATTGTGGTTCCCTCGATCCAGATAGTATACCAACAGATACATTTGGGACACACATTGAACCAGTATCTACGTCCATCTGGTAGAGGATGGTTCTTTGGTGAAGTTCCCAGGTTCCCAAATGATGAAGCGAGCCACTTGTTGTGGGTGATGGGAATCTTTCTCATGCATACACACACCTATTGACACATTTGGCACCTTGTTGACAGCAGTTATATCTAGATCAGTTCATACTGAGTGGTTATGTTACGGTCACAAAACTTTTTTTGACTCACAATCTTTTAATCTAGCCACATCCTCCATTACTCTTACGTTATGAACACTTGCCTGCTCTTTTACAACAAGGATGCCTATTACAGACTGCTGAAACTGACTTTCATTGAATCTGGAAAATAATCCTTGAATACAACAAAAGCATAGAAGATTGCCAAATTAAACACATGTACAGTCAATGTCTTATACCAAATGTATGACTTATGAAAAGCACTCTCAGGCTCCAACCTCTGATCTACTCTATCTACACCACCTATGTGCTAATTGTAGTCTAAAAATGCACACAGGTTTTTGAACTTCAGCAATCTGACCCCAAACGGTCACAGGTGAAGTACTTTCATCATGAATGGTTGCCAGCATGTGGACATCTCCCCTGCCTGAAAATTGCACAGCTAGAAGTTCACTAGGTTAGCCACTGCACTGTCCCCTCTGAGGTTTATTATATACAAGCTCTTTAGGGTAACCTTTACCTTAAGAGCAGATTGTGCCACATGCAAGAGTATCCACCTTGAACAATACTTTGAACAATTGCACACCAGTGTAGAAGCTATCTACATATAAATGGTGACCTTTGTTAAAAAGTCCTCTACCAAGTTCCCACACAATTTTGTCACTGACTCCAAAAGGGGATGGAGAACCGGGGGGTTATTAGAAGAATCCCTACTAGTGTATATCCTGAAATTATAGACATATCCAGTACTACTCTGAGACAGCATATACATCTTAATTCCATACCTTAATTTTAATACGGCAAGCTTTCGGAAACAACTGAAATCCTGGCTGTTCTCTTTTCTGTTAGTCCTACTTTCCCCCAGAATATTTGACTTTCAGGTGAGGAAATTGGTGAAGGCTAGTGCCAAGACATCTAAGGACATTCTTGCACTCTATAAAATTTTAAATGAAATCAAAATCAAATCAAATAACATGCATTTTTGCTAAGAATATATTTCACAAAAAACAAACCCTGTGTGGCTTTGAGTGGCCTCATAAACCATTGAGTAAGGCAAGGCAGGGCAAATCACTGCGTCACCTTACACTGCACCTGGGAGGCATTATTTTTCCTTGCAACACCCATGGAATTAGATGCTGCCCCAGATTTACAAAAATATGTAAACTTAGGAGAGAGCCAAATCCGTACGTCTCCTGAGGTGAGGCATAATGAAAAGAAATATCTGTTTCTCCTAATTTTTTCTTCTTTCTATGTGTGCTGCACTCTACAGCACACATAGAAAGAGGAAAAACCTCTTAGGATTGTTTTTGTGCAGGAAAGTGCCCTGTCCTGCACAAACACATTTCTGCTGGCAACAGAGGCACTCTTGCACCATAGTGCAAGGATGTCTACATTTGCGCTAGGCTGCCGAAACAGCACCATCGCAGGAAGAAAGGTCAGGATTGCGCTGTATTACTTAAATACAGTGTATTTCTGTACTTTGAGTTTGACATACGGCAGAGCAGCAAGTTGTCTTGCTGTGCTGCCCTATGTCAAAATCCCTTAAATTAGCTCCTTAGTCTGGAGCAAGTGTCAATGGTTGCCAGAGCTGAAGAGCATGCTGATAGAACAAGCTGCTGACATGGAGGCTGGAGATTACCAGAATAAATCAGTCATGAGTGTGACAATTAAACCAAAGCCAAAGTCTGAAAGACACAAGGTGATGTCTACATGTGAAAATAATTTTTGTTTTGGATGTGGTTTTACGTTTCCACACGAAGGTAAATGTCCTGCAATTGGACAGATATATAAAGTCTTTAGAAAGGAGAACCATTTTGTGATGGTTTGCAAAGCAAACAAAAAAGCAACTGAGCCACAGCTCGAAGACAAACAGCGACATCACTTAAGACAAATCGACACTGAACAAAGTTGATTGTCATCAAAATCATCATCAAGTGGATCTTATAGATCAGTTTCAAGTGAAAGTGAAAGTGAAGAAGATGGTTTTGCCATGTTGATGTTTACCTCAGAAAAGTGTGCACATGTTGTACTGGCTGCATGTGAAGAAAAATGTCAGCAAAAGAAAAGTCAACATGCTAAAGCACAAAAGTCGTTCAAACAATGTCCCAAGATCCTACTGAAAGTGAATGGTTGTTAGATATCTTTCATCATCAACAGTGGTGCTTTCATAAACATTATGCCCTCACTTTTCCAGCCCTAGGTTAGTTTCGTTTTTTTTATCTGTCAGGTAAATTGCACCACAAGCTGAGGGTAAATAGAAGACCCGTTCTCCTGTATCTATGAGACTCTATATTCCATACTTTTAAGAAAGTATGCCTATCAATATCAGGCAACTGCCATCAATGCTGGTAGCTCACTATTTATCATAACATCCCAAAGATGCTCACTGAGGACAGACATAGATGCCAGCACCCCTATTGCAATACTACCAAAGCAGGATGAGTCCCCAATAGTCAACTGGATGCATGTTGGAATTAGGCCGCAATGTAATACCATTTAATATTTGAAACTCCCACTCCCTTCTTGCCTGAATGTACCCGACATTTTTCAAAGTAACCCGTTTCTTGCAGTCCCTACCTAACAAAGAAAAGATTTCAAAGAGTTCTTGAATAACACTGGGTGCAGAACCACCAGAAGATTCATAAAATAATACAGTAGATGGGATTATAATTGTAACCAATTCCACCCTATCAAATGCGGAGAATGGCATTTATTTCCAAAATACTATTGAACTGTGCATCACTCTAAAAGCTGTATTTAAATTTCCAATGATCAGATCTCCATCAGTGTATTAAATGTGGCATCCTCATAGTTAAATGTAAAGATTGCAAGGAAAGCTCATATACTTCAAAAGGTAGTGCTACTTGTAAGATTAATAAAGGTGATTTATTCCACAATGTGTGTATTCCAGAGATACACCCAAGCTAGTCTACTATGTCCATAAAGGAAGTCTATAAAGAAACCTGGACGAACCTCGGCTCAGGCTCAGACATCGCCATCACCATTCCCGAAGGCTACAAGATCACCTGCAAGGATCTCACCAACCAACCTGGAGGAGGCATCACCATCATCCACAAGGACTCCCCCTGTCTGACCACCCACTTGGACTCAGATGACCCCCCGGCAACCAAGGAACTCCTCCACTTTCAGGTCAAGACCAACCCCAACACTACCCTCCACGGGATCTTTGTTGACAGACCTCCTGCCCACTGCCTGCCCTTCACAGACGCCATCATCAAATTCATCGCACTCCAGGATCTCACATCTGCCTACTACATACTACTCGCAACCTCAACTTCCACCTGGAAAACCCCAATGACCAGACCACTGCATCCTTTCTGGAGAAACTCGCCAACATCAGACTCAAGCCGCTAGTCACCTCCCCGACCCACGCAGCAGGACACATGCTCAACCCTGTCTTCTCCACCAGCGAAAACATCACCTACAGCCACACCTCCAAATTCCTCTGGACCAACCACCACTAGGTTCACTTCACCTTTACCAAACCCACCATACACAAACCTACCCACCGCCCGTGTCACAACTGGAACAAGGTCTCCAAAGAACATCTCACTGCCTCCCTTGGCTGCACCATACTACCAACATCCATAGATGCTAATACCTCAGCATGCAACCTCCACCAGTGGATAGCCAACTGCTCCGATGCACTGGCGCCCCTCAAGAAAGCACCCTGCAAGCAACACTCCAAGAAAGCCAGCTGGTTCACTCCTGCCCTCCACAAATCCAGCTGTACCTGTAGATGACTCGAGATTCGAGAAGAGATGAATGAACAACAAAACCCCAGAAACCCACACAGCGTTCGAAGCCACTGCTGCTTCTGCATACCACCCCCCTCAAAACCACACAGAAAACAGCCCTTTAAACCAGAATCAACGCCAATGCACACAACTGCAAAGAACCCTTTGCCATCATCAAGGAGTTCAGTAAACACCACAGTAAGACCACAGAATTCCCACCCTCCAAAGACCTCTGCAACAATTGTGGCACCTACTTCCACCACAAGATCAAACAGATCTACAACAGCTTTGACACCCAAGACCCACCCATCACTCCAGCCACCACCTCAGATGACAATGATGCCCCTCAACAGATCCTGCTCATCTGGGCCACGCTCACCACAAATGACACCCGCAAGACAATGAAGAGTATTTACTCCGGAGCCCCCTCAGACCTCGGCCTCCACCACATCTTCCACATTGCCACCACCACCATCGCCCCCGAACTATGCCACACCAGCAACCATGCCATCGAAACTGCCACCTTCCTTGATGACTGGAAACACAGAGATCAACCCCCTGCTGAAGAAACTGTCAGCTGACCTGACAGACCTCAAGAACTCCAGACCTATCTCCCTGCTCCCTTTCCCAGCCAAGGTCATCAAGAAGGCCATCAACGCCCAACTCTCCAAGTTCATCAAAGCCAACCACGTCCTGGACTCCTCTCAATCCAGCCCCTGAAGAAACCACAGCAACAAGACCACACTCCTCCCTGCCACCAATGACATCTCCTCCCTCCTCGACCAGAGAGAAACAGCAGCCCACATCCTCCTTGACCTCACCACTGCCTTCGACACCATCTCCCACTATACCCTAATCATGAGACTCCACAACACTGGTATCCATGACAAAGACATGGACTGGATCGGTTCCTTCCTCACCAGTAGAACACAGTGAGTCAAGCTTCCCCTGTTCCTCTCAGAACCCACATAGATCAACTGCGGAGTGCCTCAGGGTTCCTCCTTGAGCCCTGTGCCTTTTCAGCATCTACCTGGCCCCACTCCCAAGCATCATCAGGACTCAGGAGCCACGGACGTAACATCTTATTCTAGGCTGATGACACCCAGCTGATTCTCACCCTCACCAATGAGCCCACCATTGCCAGAAACAACTTCCACAACAAGATGGAGGCCATAGCCACCTGGATGAGAGACAGCTGCCTCAAGCTACACTAGGGAAAAAATGAAGTCCCCATCATACTGGACTCCTTACTCACCATGAACTACCAAATCAGCAGCGTCACCTCATCATGCTTGCATTGTCTGTGCCTGCTTCAGAAGACCTGCAGATGGATCCCTACTGAAGCCAGGAAGACAGTCCCCCATGCACTTATTATCAGCAGACTCATCTATGGCAATGCACTCTATTCAAAAGCCACCCAGAAACTCCTCAGGAAACTTCAGAACGTGCAGAATGCCGCAGCCAGACTGGTCCTCAACATCCCCCAGTGCAGCTACATCCCAGAACACATTCAAGAGCTCCACTGGCTCCCAGACAACAAGAGTCACCTTCAAGCTCCTCACACACACATACAAAGACCTCCATGACACAAGACCAGCAT
This sequence comes from Triturus cristatus, assembly GCF_964204655.1. NCBI lineage: Eukaryota > Metazoa > Chordata > Amphibia > Caudata > Salamandridae > Triturus > Triturus cristatus. The sequence continues at coordinate 1,455,036,682 of NC_140589.1, read as the reverse complement.
ACCTGAACCACCCCCTCTCATTCTCCATACACACCAGACACTTCTGCTCCACCCATCTGGCCCTCGCCACGGTCCCTTGGATCCACAAGACCAAGACCGAAGGAAGAGCCTTCTCCAACCTTGCCACCAAATCATGGAACTCCATGACTCTTCACCTCAGGCTCCCACAGTCTCTGACACAATTCAGGAAGGATCTCAAGTCCTTGCTCTTCGAATGAACCACAGCACCCAGTTGGACCTGCTACCCCCGCCCCCTCTCAGTGCCTTGATTCCTTCATGGGTGAGTAGCCGTGCTTAACAAGTATTGATTGATTGAAGAGAGGTGGACCATTGGGTTCCCCACTTTTAAAATGAATGTCATTGGTTAACACATGATTCAACTGTCATGCGTGGTGCTAAAAAATGAATCTAGACAGAGTCATGGCTGAAACTCTATAAACCAAAGGCTGTATGGCTCTGATGAACAAGATGAATGAGAGTCGGTAGCCATATCACACGCCTTGTTTTACAGTAAACTGTGTTGATATAGTCTGGACAGTTCCAACTGATACCGCGTAGATGATGAATAGAGAAGCATGATCCAAGCTATCACCTCTTGGCCAACGTGTAGCATTTGGTAGTCAGGTTGGAGAAATAGAAAAAGCCTTTTTCAATATACATGGACACCAAAGAATTCAATGGGCTTGTTTGTTTTATAGAGGATATAAGAATAGTGCAGATGTCTAAGGATAGGGGGTTTGTATCATCCCATCTCAAAGACATTTTGTGTGAGGTAGAACCTTTAGAATTCTATTAGCTTGAAGTTTACTAAGGATTTTATAATCTAATTGCCTTGTTTGGAGGATCTCTATCTGAGTTTAGAGACGACCACAATCATATCTTCTCTGGTAGCGAATTGGGAGACCCAAGTGACATTAGTTCCTTTATAAAATTTGAATTGTTTTAGAAAAGTTGTGTTATTTAAGTTTCCTAAAATTCCGCCAGTGGCCTGTCTAGTCCAGGTCTTCCCTTGACTCATCAATGGAATGGCTTCCAGTTCATAGTTATTGAAAAAATAGGAGTCTGAATAGAGATATTATGCACCTATCAACTATGCAGCTGTGATCTGGGTATAGCAGACATGTCTACTGTGTGCCAAAAATACATGAAATGTCGAAAGTGCAATCTTGACCCCTTCTTATACACCTGGGCTAGCCACAATATTGGAATAGTCACTCTGCTCTTGATGTCCTAGCAAGGCATATATAATATTTGGAGAAATTGTTCCAACCCTATTTTTGTAAAGAACCGACCCTTTAGCAGCAAATGTATATGTTCCACTTCTGTGATCTGTTCTTTCTTCAACCCTTGGTGCTTCACCAAGGTCTTATGAGCACTAATAGTCCATCTCTGCTTCAGGGGCACGTGCTGTAAATGGCAGTCTTCTGTTGCAGCAAGGTCACTCATTGCACGACTTGAGAACCAGATTTACAAGATTTTACGTTGCACTTACATTGCAGAAATTGACTCAAAACAAAGCATGGGCTTAAGGGACATTTACCAAGTGACGCAGTACGTTAATTTTGTCGCTTTATGCCACATACATGATGCAAGTTCTGCATTGCATCAGCTTGTGCTAACCAGGCCTTAATGTATGCAAGGTAGATGTTCCCAAGCAAATCCTAATGCAAGAGTAACACAGTGGTATTTAGAAATCAGACACAGATTGAGAAGTGTCAGAATACTATGCGTTGTCATCACAGGCTCAAAAACTGGCATCACTATGAAAAGATGGTGCACTTAGCAATCTGTGGCAAACCCTTTTCAGACATGAAGATTGTCGTACTGCGAGTGAGCCATCATTTCCATCAATGTCAGCTGCAGTAAAGGAGGAAGGATGTTTCATCAGAAGATCAGTGTCATTGATATGAGTGAAGACAAGTGAAGACAAGTTCATCCATTTATATAGACTGAAGAAGGAAAGTATCTTGGATTTATTGCAGAATACTGTATCAGGTCTTGAACTGTCAACAGCTCAATCAAAGACAATCCCACTACATGTTAAACTGATGGCAGTACTGCATATGTTGGCATCTGAATCTTTTCAGGTCATTTTTGCCAGGTTGGCAGGTATATCTCAGGGTGCATTCTCATCATGTTTGCCAACTGTCTCTGATGCAATCAATAACCTAACTGCACAAGATTTTTATTTTCCAAAATCAAGGCAAAAACGATTCAATATAAAGCAACACGTTTGTAAAATTGCCAGCTCCCATTAGGTTTTTTGAGCTATTGACTGCACACATGTGCAGCTGGTGCTACCTGCAGCAACAGCAGGCATTTACTTGAATCACAAGCACAACTCAACTACTTAATGTGCAGGCTGTTGTAGACCATAAACTCAAATTCACCAATGTGTTAGCCAAGTGCCCAGGAAGTGCACATGATGCCTACATATTTAGTCACTGCACCATTATTTAATGCTTCCAGAATGGTCTTAATGGAAACTCCCTTCTGATAGGTAAGTATTATGTATAATATATTTTAATGTTTGTGCATGTGAATTAGAAATTACATTAGTTTTGTATTATAATGCCATGTTCTGATGATTTCACATATAGGTTTAATAGAAACTGAAACATAATAACTAATGGCTTATGTAAATAGAGTTTATAAATGGATACGAATCCAGTGTTAAAATAAATCATGCAATGCGAAGCATTAAGCAAAGGTGCTGTGTAGTGTGATAGAGACAGAGTTTGTTAGTGGGCCATGTGATAAATAAGTGAAATTTCATTTTGGAAGTATGGTGGCTCACAAGCATACTCTCGGATGTAGTGTTGTAAAGTGTGCGATGTGAACCGGATGGATGCCTGCTGGTCAGTGTGAAGAGTCTCAATCCTTGCAATCGGCGAATTGTCGCTGTCTCGGCAAAAAGAGCTGTATCGCAATGTTGGGGTGCAACAGCCACTCCCACTGTAAAGAAATGGATCCACGACTTAGGGGTCTATTACGATGGCGGGCGGACATCGTTTCGGCAAATGTGACCACCCGCTATGTGTGTACCTTTCCCGCAAATCCAATTAGGATGTGCCCGCCACACTGGCGGGCGCATCCCTCATTTTTAACATTGTGACGGGCGGTGCTTTCAGCAGCACCCTCCGCAATGTTAAAAAGGCATCTGTGCATTTGCATGAACAACGTGGCAGGCACCGCACAGGGTACCTATCCCCCCCATGTACAACCCCCACCCTCCCAACACCCTGGGGGCCTGCAACGGGCCCCCACATGCAGACTCCGCATGCCTTTCCACGTTGCCGCCATGGAAAGGCACTTCACCGTCACCATATCAATCCCCTAGACCGGCGGAAAACCGGAAGACGGTCTTTCTGTCCGCTGGGGTCCCCCCCGCCATCCTAATATGGTGGGGGGAAATGGGAGGTGGGCGGTGAATAATGGCAGGCGGATCGCCACCGCCATACGGGCGGTGGCATTCCGCCCGCCATTATAATAGACACTTTTGTCTATTATTTAGTCTTTAGTAGAGAATAGCTGGGGGCCTATGCAGAGGAGCTTCCCGAGGCATCGCGGGCCAAAGACTTCTGGGCCCCACTAAAAATGAATTTACTGAGCCACCTGGATTTGTAGTAACTTTTCTTTATTTATAGCCCCTTGCTCTTTAATATCTATGTGACTGCGCTGGTTGATCTTGCGGAATCATTAGGGGCTAAAGTGATGGCTTATGCTGATGATACTCAGCTCTTATTTTCTTGGAACAGGGAAGATGATTCAGTTGTGGTTGCGCAACACTGTCTGACTTCGGTTTTTCACTGGCTGGCGAATGCTCAGCTGAAATGCAATGAAGGAAAATCTGAAGTACTTTTGTATGGCTCCTTCTCATCTGATTTTAGAGATAGGCTCTGGCCACCGGGTTTTTCTCGTCCAACCACAAGTAAAGGCGCCGTAAAAAACCTTGGCGTCTGGTTCGATGAAAACCTGAATTTCTCAACACAGGTGAAGAAGTTGGCTGGTACCTGCTTTGGCACTCTTAAAACCTTGAGGAAGTTTCTTCCTCTTCTGCCAGCGAGTGTCAGAGAAACTGTGGTCCGTGCCCTCATTTTATCCCGTTTGGACTATGCCAACGCCCTCTTGGTTGGCAGCCCAGGTTTCTTAGTTAAGAAATTGCAAGTTGTTCAAAACTCGGCTGCCAGGCTTCTTCTGGGCTTGCGATCAAGGCTTAGTGTCCGCACTCACCTGCGTTCCTTACATTGGCTCCCAGTCGAATCCCGTCTGAAATTCAAAATGTTATCCATTGCCCATCGGGCCTTTTATGGCCTGGGACCTATCTATCTGCAGAAGAGGTTTGACTTTTACACACCAGGGAGACAGCTGCGTTTGTCTGCCCAGTTGCTGGTTCAGACCCCCAGGTTTAATCACCAAAGACTTGGGGGAAACTCCTTTGTGCGTAAAGCTGGCCTTGCCTGGAACTTGTGCCCTTGGTTCTTCGGGATACTCAGGACCCTCTTTTGTTTAAGAAAAAATTTAAAACGCTGCTTTTTTAATCTGGATTGGTGTGCATTTCTTCTCTTTTTTTTCCGTAGCTAGCGCCATGACACTTTCGAGTAGCTGTGCGCTGTACAAATTAAATATAACATAACATAACATAACATAAAGTGGGTGTTTTTATGTCTTGCCAGGAAATGTCGGAATTGGGACACTCTTGATGAATCCCCACTTATGTGTGTGTAACATAACTAGGATTCAACATCTGAATGATGTACCATTATTTACAAAGTACTAGGGGAGGGGTTCTTCTTTTTTTTGTTTGCGGGTTTGTTCTTTGTTCTGTATTTTAGACTGGATGTAGCTATAGGAACAAAAATTGCTTGTATCATTATATGCTATGATGGTATTGCTTGTCCCAGTTATGGGACTCTTTGTGCTATGACTGCAAGCTATTCAAACAACAACAAAAAAGAAATACGGTAGCTCTGAGGCGGCTCCTCTTTTATGGCGCGGGAGCATTGCCCGCCCCCTGCTGATAGCCAGCAGAGGCAAAGGACAAAAATATTTTTATTATCATTTTATTTTTAGCCCTGCAGGCTGCGAGCTGAGGGAGGGGTGTGACCTCCCATACTGACACTGCAGCTCTAGGGAGGAGGGTGGAGTGGTGGACACTGCTAAATAAGCATGACAGTTTGGACAGTACTTTGGGGCTTGCCAAACCATCATGGGCACTTGTCCTTTCTCCACCCAAGCTGTGTTGTACAGTTGATTGGACAAAGCAACTCAGGCTCCCAGTCTATACCGAAGCGCCAAACCAAGGTGCTCAAACCAATCCCAGCACTGCTCACATGCGTTGAATAGAATTCTGAGCATGTGAGCAGCACTGGGATTGGGAGCTGGGAGCCTGCACAGTGTCCAGCAGAGTCTGGATGGGACATGAGAATCGGGAGAAATGCAGCGGCCGTCAGAGCAGGTAAGTCTTATTTTCTTTATATATAGTTCAGTTTTGTTTTGTTTTTTGTGTTCCCCCTCGCCCGCCCCGCCACTTAGCAATTGGAGTGCACGCTACTGCCATGGCTGTACACCTGTGGGTGTGTAACAGTAGCTCTAGTCCCCTTGCACCACATCACAACTTGCAGTGTGTAATCTCAAACCTCAAAATTGTGAGTAGATGCTAATTGTCTATCATGAAGTTAACACTGTAAGGAGCATTCACCTTGCAATGTGTGCAGCTTAATACAAAACCTATCTAAAGGATAACTGAAGTCTGTAGAACATTAGTGTGATATTTAGTGCAAGATTGTTTGGGTGACGTAACAGCCATTTCCAAAATTAATGTACTTAACTCAGTAGCACTATTGTGTTCTCGCTAATTGTAATTCATGAATACACCATGCTACACTCAAAGTCCAGTAATATTTATGCATCATCTTGCACAGACATAAACAAGCCATGCTAACCAAATGTGCATAGGTGTTATTTATTCAAGAAAAACACACGTATTACTATCTCTCCTGTGTGCTGCACAGTAAGCACTAGTGTGTCAAAAATATGACCAATAAAAAGTTAGATCATAGAGATGTAAAACATGATGTTTTCTAAAACCTTATATCATGTACGCAAATAAATTAATATATCAATTTAGAAGTCTGTCATCGTTTTTTTTTTTTTTTAGTCCTCATATGCCACTTCCCACCCTTTCTCTCTTTGTAGCGCCCTAGGGTGTTATTCGTCTCATATATGAAAGATTCTTGCTTACTAGAAGGCGGAGGGGGGGAGGTGCCATGCCGTGACCGAACCTTCCAAAGCAAATTTCCTCCAAGAGATTCGAAGCAACTTAATCATAGGACCATTTCTGTTCATCTTTACCATAAGCCGAAATTTAAACATCTAATATACCTACCCGTCACCCAAAGTGCTTCAAGAATAAAGTCCAAAATCTGTGCTTCTTTTTATAATGACCTGCCATATCCAGTTTACCTATAGCTCTCATAGCTCTAATCCAGGTCAAGTCTGTCGGAGGATCAGGAGAAACCCACAGTCTACAAATTTCCCTCCGGGCCAACAAAATGACATAAAACACCAACTTCGTTTTATCATCAAGGCCCTTACCTTGTAAGTCCAGTCTTCCTGTAATAATCGTTTCAGGGCTTACCTTGATACTTTGCTTTAACACCACTGATAAGCAATTACTTACAGCATCCCAAAAGCCCTGGATCACCGGACATGTGACAAACATGTGAATATCATCCTCATTGAGGCTATTACATTTAGGGCATCTGACACTTCCATCGTCCTTAAATTTGGCCAACCTCTTTGGAGTCCAATATGCCCTGTGGAGAGTGAACAGATGATTCCTTCTTAAATTCGCAGGCTTTACCACCTTATATAGAATCAACATAGTTACTTGCCATTGTTCTTCTGTCGCAATCCTCGGCAAGCACTCTCCCCACAGGGTCTCCGGCAGTAGAAAAGGGCCATCTTCCAGCTCAACAATAGCCCAGTACCACATCGCCACCTCTTTTTTAATACAAGCGTCCGATGCCAGCTTTTACTCAAAGTCGTTATGCCGCCCAATGAGATGTTCTTTCCCGGCTACCCAGCTTTGAATATGAACATATTTAAATTTAGAAAACCTAGCACCCCAATATGACTCGCAAACAGACCATGGCAGTAAAGTTCCATCTAAAAATAACTCGCCCCATTTCTGAGGACCTTCTATTTTTAAAGCCTTTGCCAATGCGTGTTCCGTCCAACTTGGGGCGCCCGGAGTTTCCCAGATTGGTGCTCCCGCACTGAAATATGGAATTTTTGTGGCCCTCCTGACCCGATACCAAACCATAGCCAGATCTCTTAAAACCTTCAGTCTTACTTTTTTGAAATATTTTGGGTCCGAGAATTTATACAAAAAAACAGCCTGTTTGATCTTCTCAACTCTCAACAAGGCAGAGAATAACTCCCCTATAACCGAGTTCCCTGGAGTACCCAAAAGCATTCTACAGTTCTTAAGCAAAAAAGCCCAAGAGTAAATCTGAAAGTCCGGCGCTGCCAGACCTCCCTTAATACACTTTCTCCTAATTTTTTTCCAAGATAATCGTGATCCCTTGGATGACCAGATGAACGACCCGATCTCGCTCTGCAACTTTGCCAGCCCGTCCTTCTCAAACATAAGAGGAATAGAATCAAATAAAAAAGTTATTTTTGGCAGCACCATCATCTTGACCAAATTAACACGACCGAAAATAGTTAATGGAAGATGACTCCAGCCCCTCATTAGCATAGAAATATCCTTCCTGGTTTTGACAAAATTAGTTGTGGCAAGTTGCTTTATATCCTGAGTAATTTGGACCCCCAAATATCTAATCTGTTTTTTAAGAGTTGCAGCCCCCGTTGCCAGGTTCCAAGACATAATTTCGGTTTTATCCGTATTTAAGCAATACCCTGAAACTTCGCCAAAGTTCTTTGTAATAATATCTATCGAGGCCAGTGTTTGATTCAGATCAGATGTTAAAATGACTATATCGTCCGCGTAAAGGCCAATCTTTCTGGTCCAACCATGAAATCTAAAAGGAGGGATACTATCCGCCTCCCTAATCTTACAAGCCAGCGGTTCGATATATAGATCAAACAAAAGAGGGGATAAAGGACATCCCTGCCTAGTACCCCTCATTACCTTTATAGGCTTAGTCAATACTCCATTAACTAATACTCTAGAGGTGAGGGGCTGATAGAGGTGTTATTTATTCAAGAAAAACACACGTATTACTATCTCTCCTGTGTGCTGCACAGTAAGCACTAGTGTGTCAAAAATAGGACCAATAAAAAGTAAGATCATAGAGATGTAAAACATGATGTTTTCTAAAACCTTATATCATGTACGCAAATAAATTAATTTATCAATTTAGAAGTCTGTCATCGTTGTCAATAATAGGCATTATATTCATTTTCATTTTGAAATTTGCCATGCTAGTTCTGCTAAGAGGACCCTAAATGTTCAAAATAGAAACGTTTATGTACTATATTTGATGCTACTATCATATTTCTGCTTAAAGAAACTCATACCATCACTGTCAACTTGTATTGCGAGATGCTAGATGTTATGGATTTCAAACATATATAATACTCTGGTTTCACAACCATAGACTGAAGGTTCAATAGCTCATTAAGAAACACATATATTGAAGTGGAGTGTGTATTTGGTGTTTTAAAATCTAGATTTAGATGTTTGGCTTAGTCGGGGGTAGAAGGTTGTACATTCCCCTCTGGTCTGCAAAATGATACTTGTGTGTACGGTGCTGTTATAGACCCTGAAGAGATCACTGAGTCCGTACAAGGCTTTACTTGTCACAATTATTTAGTTGAACATTTATTAGCACAGAAATAGGCTACTACCCAAATATAAAGTAAATGTATATATTAAAAAGTGGAACATTTATTATTAATCATGGAGTCAAGAAATTTGAATTACATTTTATGCTGTCTAGAAATTATTTCTTGTCTATAGGCTTAGATATGATATTCGTGTGGTCAACAAGCGTACATAATCAATCATGTGTATGTCATTATTAAAAGAGTATCAATAAAATAATTGTTAATAAACTCCTGGTATGCCTTGTCATATGCCTACTGTGAAGCTGGTTGAGGTGAGTCATCTACGATTAGTCAATATACTCTTTGAAACCCTTGAAATTGCCATTAAATGGGAGATCTCAAGTCATCTGAGTGTTACTGCAAATGGTGTCTGATATTCCGCTGGTGGAACCTGCCTGATCATCATAGAGACACAGGCTCTGTGTCACCTGCTGAATGTACAAAAGGAAACAAGAGTAGAGAAGGTGAGGGCAACTGAGGTCATTGTTATTGTCTGATAATATGCACAGGCCTCCTGTTGACCATATCACTTTGCTGTAAACAGGTATGAAGTATGTTGTCTCTAAAAACATTTTATAAGCTAGCTAGTTCTATCCATGGACTCATAATGCAGTGCCTAGAAGTAGGTGTTATGGTGTTAGGTAGTTCAGTATTCAAACCAAATTTTACAATATCACTAATTTCCTAATGGCTATCATTGCAGGGCATGTGCCTTAGTGCAGTAGTTATTGTAATCATTTTTTAATAAATATGATGGTACTATATAATATTTTTCAACTAGTCAGATTATAGACTCGTAGGTTTTGACTGTTTATTACTTACTGCAGTGTTTGTGAGTGTAGCAATTAAGATTGGTATTGTGTTACAATACGCACTTCATCCAGTAAACAGTCTCTAACCTAGAAAACTTTTACAAAAAATAAAACACATAGTTGAGTGTGCATGTGTGTGTTTTTAAAACCTTGTCTGTCACAGTCAAGAGTTGGTCAACTGAACTCTGTTGGCATGAAACTCTGCCCTTCTAAAAATCCGCTGAAAGGTTTACTTAAAACAATAAGATGTGTCTGTAATATTGCCAACAGAACCTATTAAATTGCATTGTGGATTTTTTTTTTTTATTAGAGGAGCAATGGAGCCATGTAAAAATGTTAATAAAATATGCGGTACAAAGGCACTTTGTGTGTCTTTTGATGCTACAATACATAGAAAGATACACAATGGACCATATTGCACTAACTTAAAGTCACTTGTATTTAGAACCACTTCCATGTGTGGAGCATGGTAATTTACATCCATGCATGTTTACACAATCCCATATTGAATAAGGTGAGTACACTTAAAAAATTCTCTGAATTTCAAGACACTAATGCCGGAGGTACAAGGATTATAGGTATATTTGAGCACACATATAAATAGGTTCATTTCGTCAATGTCCAGAATAATATTGAGAAGGGATGACTTCATGCTCAGCAAGGATCTGGTCTGTAAAGCAGAAACACTTCCAACATGTTTACAGGTTTAATGTGTCTTCCCTACTCAGTCACATTTCAAGCAGACAATAAAATAAAGGGCAAAAATGTATTATGTTTGCTCCCATGTCACATTTGTGCACCATCGCACTCAGGCCACACATGCCAGTATCAATGTTCTCTACCTGTTCTGCATAATGAATACTAGTCATTTGGTCCATTAAGGTATATATGTAAGATGAAAACTTTAGTTGAATCAGTTAATGCCAGCTTAATCTGCAATGGTATTCTATAAAACATATATAATGTATGTACATTAAAAGAAATATATACTATTTTAATGTTTTGACATTTTTATTGATGATAACAGTGTATAAAATATATCCTAAAATACACTAATACTTAGTTATATTACAAAATACTAACTTATACTATCACTAACAAACTATTTACTTACCTAATCCTATACCTATCTCAACTAAACAGCAATCCCTCTCACCTTAACATAAAACTACAGTTTCTAACACTACGTGTACTAATTTACACACACATAAGTCCTATCTAAACAACTACTAAAACAATGATTAACTACATATAAAGATGTACCTCCTCCCAAAAAATGTCTAATCCAAAACGAAATATTAAAAAATAACTCTATTCTTAATACTATATGACTACTCCTAACACTACTCTAATCTAATCAATTTATATTAAACAAAAACTGTGCATTACCAAATCTAAACAAACAACATTTTCAAAAAATGATTACAGTATGATAATAAAAAAATACTTGGTAAAGTTTAATTTTAAGCTATTTGATAAGTGGCTACTGGCATTACTAGAGCAATTTGTTTCTGTCCAGGAGTTTTTGCAAAAATTCTTAATTTTTTAATCGATCTGTTTAAACAATCTGTCATTTTGTTGTATCAGTTTAAATACTGTCAGACTTCTTTTCGGTGTCTTGGGTTGTCCTATTGAGGTTGAGGCTGGAGCAGGCTTTGGTTGGGGAATTGCACTTCCCTCACTGACCTTTGCATTTTTTTGGAGTGGTTCCCTTTGATGAGCTTGGAAGGTTGTCTGATCTGCTATGATATTTAGACCTTTCATTCTTTTCCAAGTCATATACCTTTCCCATTTTGCAGAATCCCCATGCCAGTTCTTGGATGCACTCATATCTAACCCTGGGCGCGACACTACGCTTCGCCCACGTAGTGTACGTAGCGCTGCCTGCTTCGCAGTTTTCGAAGTAGGCGAAGCAGGCAGCGCCTACGTACACTACGTGGGCGAAGCGTAGCTGCCTGCCGCCCACCACCCGCCTCCCGCCCGCCGTACTTTTAAAAGCTCGAATAAATTTATAATAAAGCAAATTAGGCACTTACCTGACGCGCGGCGTCTCCCGGGGCTCCCTCTTCCTGTTTTTCAATTTTCCTGACAAATGCGCATGCGCGGGCGTCTGCGCATGCGCATTTGTCAGGAAAATTGAAAAACAGGAAGCGGGAGCCCCGGGAGACGCCGCGCGTCAGGTAAGTGCCTTTAATTTGCTTTATTACAAATTTATTTTATCTTTTAAAAGTAGGGTGGGTGGGTGGCGGGTGGCACGTAGTGGGGCTACGCGAAGCGCGTAGTGTGCGTAGATTTGGGCACACTACGTGCTGCTTCACGTAGCCCCACTACCCTTACTCATATCAAGCCTTGTATGTTAGGAAACCTTCTTGGCATCAGCATTCATATTTTCTAATTGAGTAAAAAAAGTACATTACTTAACAATTAATGTAAGTAGGTTTAGGAAGGTATGCCAAATTAGTTCTGTAAATAAGAGAACAATTTAAATGTTGTAGTAGTATAAATCAATAAGACATAAAATATGATTACCAAAATAATACAGCATACGTAGTTGTTATACATAGTGGCAATTGCACATCTCAAGAGGCCCAGAATGAGGAAAGTACACATGATGGAATTAGTGAATAGAACTAAATATGTCACTGCAAAGGGCTCAAAGTATGACTGATAACTCAAATATAACAAAACACACACACATATCTTATAAACTGATTTACTCCAATAGCAGTACGATCAAATCTTGCATTCATCCCGTCAATCCTCACTGTCAGATGCCCATGGCCCTTCTCCTTCCGACCCTTCTCAGGCTCTTCCATTGGTGTCTAACCATGGCTTCTAGATCCAATTGTGGAATCTCTAGCCTAACAAGATACGAGTATAGCAATTCCTCAAACATACTGAGGTCCTCCTCCTTTTTCTTATCAGTCTCACCTTAAAAAGTCTCAATAGTGCATCTGAATTGCATTCATGCACATTTGCTTCAAAGGAGGGGTGTTGTGGAGTAAAGTAGGTAAGTAGGTGAGACATTGATTACCTACATGTTGTGTAAACTATTTTATACCTGATATATTGGCCCTGCGTATTCATAGGTATGAGGGCCACCATACATTTTCTAAAGTTGACCACTAAGGACAGCTTCCTCACATTCACATGATGAGAGTGGGCATCCCAGCAGATTGCCCCTACATATGGGGAAACGGTCTGAAAGTAGGCCATTGATACTGACTTCTGCCACAGGTTGGAATTCTTTTTGCCATTTCCAGGGTATAACCTGAGGATTTGTGTAGTAATGCATCATTATACCCATGTACTGCCAAACAAGACATGCTCACATGAAGAAGCATCGCCCAGGGTGGATTGGGATCTGAGACAGGCCTTGTTCCTTCCATCCACATATTTGGTGTCTGTTTGAAATATTCCTATATATACCACACGGGCTATATATTCCACACGGGCTGCCCTGGTGTGAAGTACTTCCATATGATTTAGCATGACTGCAAGTTCTTTTGTGTTTTGTGTTTTTGTTATGTTATATATATATATATATATATATATATATATATATATATATAAATATATATATATATATATATATATATATATATATATATATATATATATATTACCTACTGGCGGTCACCAGTAGGTAGTCATAGTTAGGACCTATTTTCCATAGGAAATCCGCAACATTCTATTCCCAATAAGTCTGGCGCCGGTTGACGAATCCTCGTGAAATTTTCCAAACTTTTGGCCAGCTCCGATCCGCTCCTACCCTGAAAGTTTTGTGGTGATTCGTCAAGCGGGGGCCGAGAAAAAAGGGGTCCCAAAACGCGTTTTCCCCATGCAATTTCCCATAGGATCTGTTGTCGCAGCTACAGCCCGAACCGCTGAACGGAATGACACCAAATTTGGCAAAGAGGTAGTCCTCAGTTCAGACTCGTGCCTTTTGCGTAAATGGTGTGAATCCGTTCAGTAGTTCCTGAGAAAATTAGAGTTAAAAGTACATAAATATCTATGGCCGCGGAGAATCCGCGGACCGTACACGCACCGTACGCGCACCCTCCCCAAACCGAGTGCGCACCCTCCCGATCCCGTGCTGAATGCTAATTGGCTGTCAAGTGTCTTTCTACATTCGAAACCAGGAACTGTTGGTGGCCATTTTCTGCCTCGGTAGAAGCGTGGCTGAAGAAGCAAGGGGAATAAGTCTGTAAAACATATGAAGGGGACAGAGTGGAAATACTCTGACCCTCTAGAGGTGCTTAGGGGGTCCCAGAAGGACCCCCTGGGGCCCCCTTTTAAAAAAAAAAACTGCGAAATGCGCGCACAGTGCGCGCATCCTATCACGTTGGGTAAGCGGATCCACTGATTTTTTTTTTAAAAAGACAAGAAATCATTGGTTGTATGACTACTTTGTACACTGAAAGGTAGGGTGTATATTTCTGTTTTTTAAAGGTATGATTCTTATTGGTTAACAAAAACAGATTGTAAGGAACCTTATATATGATTAGCTGATATGTTGAAAGGGGAAGCACACTTCCTCTCTTGTGTAGGAACATTGTGTGCTGAACTTCCGACCTGTGTGCTTAGTGCAGTGTTCCATGACCTGTTTCTATGGTAACAGGCAGAAGGCAGACTGGGGGAAGGGTTGAAATGTCTTTCAGTTGGAAAGGGTTGAAATGTTTAACCAATAGAAATGTGTGTTTGCTTTTGAGTTTATGTGTGAAGGATTGTGATTTGATGTTTACATGTATGTGTGTGGAAAATGAAAGGGAAATTTTTCCATTCTTAGTTTTTGCTGAGAGGTGCACAGTGCAGAGATTCTGTAAAAGAAAATATTGTGAGTGACTGATATACTTCTTAATCTACAAAAGAACTTGAAAGGTGGGTTATTTAATTGTGAGGGGATGTATGTAGACTATTTTGATTTTAATCAGACTAATGTATTTCTCCTGCTAAAGTGTAGGGAGTACTTTTTTTCTCTACAATCTTATTGACAGTGTGTGTGCATGTAGAAATCATTCTGTGATAAGCATTTGTGTTTTTCATGTGTTTGCAGACAGATAACTGTGCTGTTTTTATATTTTGGTAGAATTAGAAACCAGTCATTGTTTATGAATTGTTGAAATGAGTTATGTTATGTTTCTATACTAAAATGTAGTACTACTTCTAGATGAAGAAATGTGTTTTGGTATAGTGCAAGGGATAGTGTTGTTTGTCTAGAATCACACAGTGAGTCTGTGTGCATTTGGGAACCACTGTGAGAGAAGCATTTGGTAACATCATGTATCTGCTGACAGATAACTTTTTTAAAACCTGTCATGTTGTGAAGTTTTAGTAGCATTAGAATCCAGTCTTTGCTTATGCGTTGATTAAATGAGTCATGCTTTGACACTGATGTGCTGTACTTAAATATGTAGATTGTGTTCAGTACCATTAACTCTTCTAGACTAGTGAATGAGTTTTGGTAAACTACTAGGATAGTGTTGATTGTCTAAAATCACACTGTGAGTCTGTGTGCATTTGGGTAAGGATTGTGAGAGAAGCATTTGGTAACATCGTGTATTTGCTGACAGATAACTGTTTTAAAACCGGTCATGTTGTCAAGTTTTAGTAGCATTAGAAGCCAGTCTTTGCTTATGCTTTGATTAAATGAGTCAGGCTTTGACACAAAAGTGCAGTCCTGAAATATGAAGATTGTTTGCAGTTCCCTTACCACTTCCACAGTAGTGAATGATTTTTGGTAAACTCCTAGGTGTAGTGGTTGTTGTCTAGAATCACACTGTGAGTCTGTGTGCATTTGGGAACCACTGTGAGAGAAGCATTTGGTAACATAGTGTATTTTTTTAGCAGATAACTCTTTTAAAACCTGTCATGTTTTCAAGTTTTAGTAGCATTAGAAGCTAGTCTTTGCTTATGCATTGATAAAATGGGTCAGGGTTTGATACTAAGGTGCAGTACCATGTACTATTCTGTTCACTGTGGCAGAACTGAAAATGTAAAAGTTTTACCTAAGCACTGTCCTAGAAGTAGTCTGATTATTTAGTCAGTTTCTAAGTACCAAATAGATTGCTTCAAATGTCTATGCAGTATGCATGTAGTGTTCTAACATATTATACACTTGTCTTTTACACCTTCAATTCCCTAGTCAGTATCCATACACTTCCAGGAAACACCCTGTCACTCCCTTTGCAGTCCTCTAGAGACCCATTCAACAGCATGTACTAATCCATTCACTGTGCCAAAACCCAAACACTTATAAATTCACCAAGACACTCTCTTTCCAGTACTCTAATCATTCAGTCACTGCCTAAGTATTCATGCACTGAGCCAGGTCTTAGAACATGGACTTCTTCAAACCCCTATCCACTATGCATGCAGTCCTCTAACCACCTACACACTTGTCTTTCACACCTTTAATTCCCCAGTCAGTATCCATTCACTTCCAGCAAACACCCTGTCACTCCCGTTGCACTCCTCTAGTGACCCATTCAGCATCATGTACTAATCCATTCACTGCGCCAAACCCTAATAAATTCACCCAGGCACTCTCCTTGCAGTACTCTAATCATTCAGTCAGTACCCAAGTACTCATCCAGTGACCCAGGCCTTAGTATATGGACTGCTTCAAACCCCTATCCACTATGCATGCAGTCCTCTAACCACCTACACAATTGTCTTTCACACCTTCAATTCCCTAGTCAGTATCCATACACTTCCAGGAAACACCCTGTCACTCCCTTTGCAGTCTTCTAGTGACCCATTCAGCATCATGTACTAATCCATACACTGTGCGAAAACTCAAACACTTATAAATTCACCAAGATACTATCTTTGCAGTACTCTAATCATTCAGTCAGTGCCTAAGTATTCATGCACTGAGCCAGGCCTTAGCACATGGACTGCTTCAAACCCCTATCCACTATGCATGCAGTCTTCTAACCACCTAGACACTTGTCCTTCACACTTTCAATTTCCTAGTCAGTATCCATACAGTCCAGCAAACATCTTGTCACTGCCTTTGCACTCCTCTAGTGACCCATTCAGTACCAAGTACTAATCCATTCCCTGTGCGAAAGGCCTAGCACTTATAAATTCACCTAGGCACTCTCCTTGCTGTACTCTAATCATTCAGTCAGTACCCAAGTAGTCATGCAGTGAGCCAGGCCTTAGCACATGGACTGCTTTAAATGCCTATGCAGTATGGATGCATTCCTCTAATCACCTACACAGTTGTGTTTCACACCTTCAATTCCCTAGTTATTATTCATACTCTTCTAGCAAACACCCTGTCACTCACCCAGTGTGTCTCCTTATAGTACTGTAATAATTTAGTCAGTTAGCATGTAGAGTTTTAGGGCCATATGTAGGTAAATTACATTTACCGATTCTTAAATACCGAATTTTACCGATTCGGTATTTATGAATCGGTAAATGTAATGTAGGTAAATTATTACCGATTCGGTAAATGTCGGTATTTAAGAATCGGTATTTACCGAATCGGTAATGGCAACTGGCTTCCCATTCATTCCTATGGGCCTGGAGGCCCATAGGAATGAATGGGAAGCCAGTTGCCATTACCGATTCGGTAAATACCGAATCGGTAATAGGGGAGGCATCATCATAGGTGGCAGGGTGTCACATTGACACCCTGTTGCACCCCTGATTCGTGCATGTGTGCACATGTGGCGCACATACATGCCCTAAGGGCATGTATGTCTGCCACATTGCACATTTCAAATAGCACAATAATGCTTTTTTACAGGTATTCGTCATTTACCATCAACTTTTAGTTGGTGGTAAATAACGAATCCACACACCGACGAGACACATACATATCATTTCAGGATTCGGTATTTACCGAATCGGTAAAATTACCGATTCGGTAATTTTACCATTTCGGTAAATTACCGAATCCTGAAATATGCCCCCTACATTGCAAAAGCCAAAATACCGGTCGGTAACGGGATATTTACCGAAAATCCACCGTTACCGACCGGTATTTGGCTTCCTACATATGGCCCCTAGTGAGGTGGGCTTTAGGGCATGAACTGCTTCAAAGAAGTATGCACTATGCATGTAGTGTTTTAACCATCGTCACACTTGTGGTTCAGGGACATAGTTTCTTAGTCAGTATTTATATAAAATGTGTTTGTACAGTAATGGAATAGTATAATTTCTTCTCGTGCAAGATTGTTCGGATGAAGGGTCCTTAGGTGTTTCATCATACTTGCCGTGCCGTACGAGTATTTCTTGTTAGGATCCCCTCGTGACAGAACTCTTTTGCAAATCTTGCACATGACCAAGGTGGCATTGGTCTTTGTTTGCCCCTGGGGAAAAGTAAAAAATTTCCTCACCAGTGAAGAAAAACATTGTGGGCGTGGTGCCTTCTGCAAAAAAAATTCCTCAGATTCGGTAAATATTTTAAAGCGGCAACATTTACAGTTTTTGTAAGTTAAACTTATAAAATTTTGTTAGCTGTACGCATTTTATATATCTGTGATTTGTTTCTTGTGGTATTTTGTTGAGAATAGCATGTTGTTTTTTTTTTAACAATCTTTCTGATTTTCCAGGTCTGTCGTCGACATCCATGGTCCCCACAGGAGTGTTCCGCCTTGTTGTTTTGTATTATTTTTGATACATTTTGTTTATTAGTTTATCGTTCATATATATGTTAAGAAAAAAATAAAGTTTGAAAATAGTTTATCGTTTACATATTTATGATTATAAAAAATAAAGTTTGAAAAAAAATTAATAACGTTTTTGGTTGTTCTCTTAACTGCTGTGTGACTCTTTCTTGTTCTTATTACTGTTATTTAATGGAGTCCACCATGGTGTTAAATTTTGGGGCACTTATCACTGGAATACTGGTGATATCTGCAGTTTACACCAACTTCTGAATAGTGTGTTAGATTTATCTCAACTTTACTTCCGTTAAAGTGCTGATAATGAAATGGAGACTAGCCGTTCCCGTACAAAAAGACACGAGGTGCACCTTTCCGATTTATTCTAAATAATAAAATCCTGTATTGAATTGCACTGAGGTATTCGCTGCACTTACAGTGTACACACAAAATCTATTAAGAAATCTCATTGTATTTATATTGATTGGGAATAGTGCGTCAGTTTCTGGATCTTAACGAGATACACTGCTCAGTTCGTATATTGTTCTGCACACGAAAAAAATCACATCACAACTTTCACACCAATTGCAATGCGAAACAAATTCCGGTGATAAGACACGTTAGCACCAGGGATTTTACACCTGCTTTCTGCTGGTGTTAAGCAGGACAACTACCTGCACAATGAAGGGGAACACAGCCAAGAGCCACACCAGAACACCCACAGGTGCCATAGAGTCAATGAGCATGGTACAGGAATACCCATGAGGGCCAGAAGACTCATCTCAACAACTCCAGGACCGCCAATGCCCCCCAAACCCACATCTTAGCAAGTGAGTCCCTGTGGTCATTGTCTTAGCATGATAGGCACGAGCCCTGCAACATCACAGTGTTCTGTCACCTCAGCGTTGGCAGTGAGCCTGGACGTGTAGCTACGCATGCATCCTCCTGCATGCACAACTGGCGTGTGCTGGTCTAGGGTTCACTGGTCAGTGCAGGGTTGTGCCTATCCGGCAAGGGGAACGGGGTGTCTCGGACATGTCCGTGTACAGGAAGTGCGGTAAGTGTGTCTCTGTGTTCTGGTGTGGCCTGCTACAAGAGCCGCAGCAGTCGATGTTGTAAAGTGGCATGCACCACCTCCAAATGGCACTGTGATGGTGTAGTTGGAATGTAGCAGGACATGCGCAAATAGGCATTACAATGGTGTGCCGTACGAGTGCACGAGATACAACAGCGCACCGTACAAATGTGTGGGGGATTGTGGGAGGGAGGAGCAGCCGTTTGGCAACATAACACACAGTGAACTCGACCATGTGCCACATGCTGGGCATCTCATCCATGATGACCACGGTCGCAGACATCCGACAACACCAACGACTGGCCTTTGTACACATCCTGTATGAATGCAGCATGGTTTTCACTTCTATGCTCGTTCAGTGGTGTGATATTGGCGGGTTGTGTGACTTGTGCTCCTTGTTGGTGTGTTTCATTTTGGACATTGTTAGTCTATATGTGTGTTGTACTTAATTGTGCATGTGTGCCATTCTGCCCATCTACCCCCCTCCCCCCACTCCCTGCTTCTTCCTCTTCCTGGTGCTGTTGTGTCTATAATTTTGTTGCTCCACACATAAATACATGTAAAGAATAAATTAGAATAGTTCCTTGATTCTATTAGGTTTCAAAACTTCTCTATTGGTTTATTTTTAATTTTCCATATGAACCATTTTTTTAATATTCAACAACACATAGAAGTCAGAAGTGCAACGTATTCTATCAACACACTTTCTAGAACATTCTACAACACGTGCAGGTTAAAAGTTCATCAATTTTTTAAAACTTAACGATATTTTTTTGCAACATTTTCTTGAACATTTAACGACACGTGCAGGTTAAAAGTTCACGATTGTTTTAAGTTCGAACAGTGCCTTCCAAATGCAAGTAGCAGGTGTGGCTGAGCTGAGCAAATTTTATCCTATGATATGTACTCCACGTTGAAACTGCTTTTTCTTAACCAATCACAAAGATGCTTTTCCACAAAACTAATCTGCACCCTACTTTTAAAAAAGAATGCTTTTCATGATATCTTTAGAGATAAGTTATAGATAGGAATTAGCATTTAAAAAACCTTTGAAATTCACTGAAAAAACCATAGGTTTCATGCACGTTATAGTTAGGAATTGGCATTTAAAAAACCTTTGAAATTCACTGAAAAAACCATAGGTTTCAGGGGCGTTATAGTTAGCTGGACATTTCCCTCGTACAAAACCCTAGAAATTCCCCTGTTATAGTTAGTTCAGCTAACTATAACTCGTGCCCCCGCAATGCACTGCTGATGACGTCACATATTACATCACTCATGACATGGTCAGTGACATCACTGATGACATCACTGATGACATCTCAAATGACATCACTGATGATATCATCCATTGAGTATGTGTTTCTGAACAGTTTTAATATGTTTAATATATATAGGGAAAGGCCTGTTGAAGAATAAGTGGGTGTACAAGTGTGTGAATGGATGATTTTCTAGGTGCGTAACTGACTCTATAAGTGAGTCATTAAATGTATCTTACTGCAGACTAGTGACTAAACTGTATGAATGTCTGTATGTGTCTGTGTGTTGGTGTATAAGTGACTGCATGGTTTTGTGAATAGCTATATGAGTGTCTATATGGGTTATTGATTGGTTGTCTGAGTATCTGTATGGGTGCCTGAGTGTTTGTGTGGGTAGGGTGTGTGTGACTCTGTGACTAGATGTGTGAGTGGGTGATTCAGTGGGTGCATGGTTTTAAGAGTGCATCTGTGATGGACTGTATGGTTGGGTGACTGTATGTAAGGGTGTGTTAGTGATTGAATGTATATCTCAGTTGTACATGTGTCAGTAACTAAATATGTGAAACGCAGTGTATATGTGTGTAAGAGTATATAACTATCTATATGTGAGAGTGTGTGATTTTGGGAGTGGCTGTATACGCCATAGTGCAAGGATATCTGTGTCATGTGCTGTTTGTTTTTCTGCATTTATGAGTAAGTGAACCTGAGTGTGTTTAACTGTATAGGTGAGTAAATTTGACTGTGATTAATTATTTGCATGACTGACTAGATGTGCCAGTTAGGCCTGGGCAAAAATTTTGTTCCGTTCGCGGAAATTGCGATTATTTGACATTTTCGCGTTCCGCAGAGAGCGCCAAAATGTCAAAATTTCCGGTTTCCGCAGCTTGGCGATAATTTGTTTCTTGCTCGCGCCTTACCTGAATCCCTGCGTTCGCCGACAAGTTTTCTTGATCCGGTCGCGTTCTCCATGAGATGTTGTATTGTTTTTAGCCGTTTGCGCTGTCTTTCTTCTCGCGATCATGCACCGCGAGACAACTCAAAACAAGATGGCCGCGCCCGCGAGCAACCACATGGGTAATTTGGCGACCTGCAACCATGCAGAAAATCTCGCGAACATGCGGGAAAAAACTTCCGCATCTTCCCGATATTTCTGCTTGTTTGCGATAATTTTAAACATTTTCGCGATAATTTGCGAAAGTGGATTTCGCAAATTCCGCCCACCCCTAGTGTCAGTACCTCAATGGATGATTGGCGGTGTGTGAGTGTCTATATAGGTGTATAAATGCACAGAGTGACTGTAAGTATGAGTGACTGTACAGGTGAGTGAGTGGACATGTATGTAGACCTACAAGTCAATGAGTGGGTGTGTAGTTATTGGTATTGGAGTATCTATGGTTGTCAAAATGGCCGGTGTATAAAAGGTTATATTAGGGTGTGAGAAGGTGCACTAATTTGTCACATGGATGACGTCATCAGTGATGTCATCAGTGATGTAATTTGAGATGTCATCAGTGATGTCATCAGTGATGTCACTGACCATGTCATGAGTGATTTAATATGTGACGTCATCAGCAGTGCATTGCGGGGGCGCGAGTTATAGTTAGCTGAACTAACTATAACAGGGGAATTTCTAGGGTTTTGTAGGAGGGAAATGTCCAGCTAACTATAACGCCCCTGAAACCTATGGTTTTTTCAGTGAATATATATATATATATATATAGAGAGGAATTGCGAGTCCAGGGGAAGCACTTTGAACTACCTTGTCCAGCATGCCCTTGGCCCACATGGGCGGGACTCTGAATGCTAATAAATCAATTGTTCCTCCTTTCCGCATCCTGTTTCCTTCCAGCCAGTGATCAAGGGCTCATGGGAGCCCGAAACGCGTTTGGCCGCAGAAGGGGGGAGGCAGCCTCGTACTACACTGCTGCCTGCGGCGTCGAGTGCAGTAACCCTGGTGTATGTGGCATCCTCACAAGGGCAACCCTGCGTTTTGGAATATATGTATATATATATAAATATATATATATACACACACACATACACACACACACACCATGTTTGGAGTGTATGCCAGGCTACAGTTATAATTTTTCCTATACTTTCTTATACTCAGATTGGTTGAGGAAGACAAAAGTATGGAGTGGTGTTATTTATTCCAAGAGCCCATGAGGCTTCGCACTTTGTGCAGAGGTCCTGCAGGAACTATAAAGGTGTGTGCATGACAAAGATTAACATCACTTTGCCTAACAACACAACTGTTGTGTTCTGAAGCCTGATGCTTGCATGACACTTTCTATCATGGTTGGCCATTTACTATATGAGACAATTCAATGACGCAACAAAGGAATGTTACACTGCAATATTCATTGTTTAGCCATTCCTCCACAATGCTACAATGCATGATTTCTACACTTTACATAACATGCATTTACTTGCTACATATATTAAACACAATTGCCTATTTAAAATAAATTGTTTTCTGTAGTAAATAAATGTATTATATTTAGTGATAAGCTGTGCATGCTGACAATTGAAATGCAGTATTTACATCTATGTTGTACATACCTTGCACAGCCATTATAAAGTAATGCTTTGTAACCTTTGTTGGAAGATATTACATCTAAACTAATGATGTAGCTAAAACACAACCCTTTATAAACCCTCCAATGTAAAGTTAATTATTCAAAGTACATTTTTAAACATGTTCTACTACCAACACAGTGTACACACTTACAGCAATGTTGGACTAGTGACCATTGAGGCAGTACCAATATATACTAAAATGATACAATTATTCAAAGTAAAGTATGGTGTCCTTCCTATAGGGTGAGTCACATTACATCACAATGCCACTTATACTATTTTGATGGCAATAGTTCATTGTAAAATGTAGCTCTGTTTTTGTTGTGCATCCACGACACAAAGTCAATTTTGATACTTTATAAGTCATGGCAAGCAACTTTGCATGGGTTTGCATGGATATTTAATTTACAATGTATACAAGTCTGCACATAGTGCATGGGGTAGGATTTATATGGGTTGAGCACGACTTTTCCTAAAAATGCAATGTAGTTTAATTTAGTGTATTAACATTTTCATAATGAACCTTAAATGTGCTTTTGACTCTACATGGTATGCTACACCCAGTAAGGAGTGATCAGGAGATACAACTTTGTCTGTTTTATTTCCTAGATACACTTATTCACATTTGGGCCATACACATTGAAAGAGAACATGAATTATAGTTTGCCAGGAAGGTCTCCCTTCCTGGCCTAAACACAATCCTGCCTATCACACATAATCCTTTGCACCATGGTGTAATGGAGCAATCCTACACATACTTTACCTGCAGTAGGATCCAGCAGGAAAGACCCATATATTCATGTATATGTGACATTTAAGCTGCCTACCTTTCACACAATGCTACTTTGCTTGGTGGCTTGTATTGTGTGTACCATATTTTACTCTGGGGCCACTTATATTTTTGGCAAAAAAAGCATGTTGCATATATATCTCGACTCCATGTTGATGCTTAAAGCAGATTGCTTTGTTGTATAACATATATAGCGTTTGCGAGTACTCAATATGCATTTAGAGATAATAATTACAAATATGTTACATGAACATTATGATATTAGTAGACTAAATGTTGTATATGTGTCTATGTGTTGTAGCTATACATTTCTGAAGAACAGAAAGGATCTGTGTGTGAACAATTTCTTTCACAGACCAAGGACGATGATGTATGTAGAAACTAAACATTGCAATAATATTATCGCAAAGTAACCACATTATTTTCCAAAAGAAAGGCCATAACAGTAAAATAGCATACTGTTGTTTTGACAGGTATGTAATTAGATGTGTGTATTATACTTAATCTATCTGAACATGATGTTAATGTAAAACACATACCTGAAGAACTGTGGATGAATTTAAATGTGACCTTATACTTGGATGCATGTTTGTGTTATCAAGCCCAACTCATACACTTACTTCAAAATAAAATAGTGTACACTTAAATATTATTATTTGAAAAAGAAAAATCAAAGACACATCATGAAGTAATTAAATGTTGTATTTTTATGCATACTAACATTATATTCATGATTGTTGATTTTTAGATATATGTTATACTGCACACATATTTTAGAATATGACAGGACATTTGAGATCATTCATGTTTTCAACTTTTACAAAGAGGAAAGTCAGTAAAGCAAACAAACATTGACAATAGATAAAATCATAACATTGTTTGCAGAAAATAAATATGAAATTGTGGACACTACCATTAAATAGAAATGATGCTTCATGGCAACAAAATATGAACAAAATAAACAGCAGGACAACAACAGAGGACTAAATTAAATGCAAATTACATGGCAAGATGACAAACACAGGACTAAATAAATAACTAGCCATGTGCTACTCACTAATGCTCATCTTGCAATTCAGAATCTTACATTGGGGAAAACTATTTCTCCATACTCTGATAATAATGCTGCCTTCTCTGCTTTGGGCTGTGCTTCCAATTGCAATTGCTACATGGCTCAAATGCAGCATCACCAGAGGTAGAAGATGTAGGACTTAATTTAGAGAGAACATTAGTGAGTGCATGAAACCTGCACGGAAATCCTCGCCAAGAGGGGGCTGATTTTGCAAAACATCAATGACTTTGCTGTTGAGGGATCTCATAGTTGACATAAAGGGGTCAATCTTGGCCTCCATTCGATTAACAAATTCCTCCAGTCTATGATATAAGGACTGGATAGAGATAAAGCAAATTACTAATTGAACTGTACATAGCACTATTAACACATTCCAACATAGGCAACATGGAAGATTTTTAATGGTTTAAATTTGTAATCCTTATACCTTTATGGTGTACTGTCTGTATCTAAGAACAACCACATGTATGTTTAGACTTAACTATTTATTTAGCATTTATACATGTTGTCAGTTTACCAGCAGAAAACATTATATACCATGTTGTAGCATTCAAAGTTACATTAAAGGTATGCAGCATGGCTTGTCACATGCATACACAAGTATATTTTCAACAGTTAAAATTATTACAGACTTCTACTCCTGATTGTGCATTAATATTTGAAAGATGACCCATAGAACTATACCAAGGCTGAAAATGAGCAGTTTTCAGGAACATTTCCACTTTTCATTCGTAGTACACTGTCAGGAAATTAAAGCTCGTGAACCTCCTAATCGTCCCCGAAGAATAGATAAAAAATCTAAGACCAGAGCCCCCTGGTTCACCCCAGAGCTAGCAATAGCCCATCTAGCTTGCAGAAAAGCTGAACGCAAATGGCGTAGAATGTACTGCATGGCATTTCATATATCCAGCTGAGGAAAACCTATCATTCCAACATTGAAACAGCGAAAAAAATTTTTTAGACAAAAGCCATTAATGAGTCCAAACATAAACAAAAAACATTGTTTTCAATTGTGAAGACTTTCACCCAGCCCAGAGCGTTACAATCTGAAATTCCACCATCCCAAGAGTTTTGTAACCAAATTGCCGATTTCTTCGAGGAGAAAATAGATGCCATCCAAAAAAATGTTCCTCCTCCCCAAGTAACACGGACCTTAAGTAAATCCGCCCAGAAAGAAGTCCCTGTTGGAAGTCTTAAAAACTTCACTCCAGTTAATTTAGATCAAACTAGAGAAATTATCTTGGCATGCAAATCTGGTTCGCCCTCTGACCCCTGCCCCCCTAGAATACTCCATCAACTCATTGACGTGGTGAACCCAATTATTAACAAGATTGTTAATTCCTCTCTTAGCACCGGAATTGTACCTCGCCTGTGGAAACAGGGAATAGTCAAACCCCTGATGAAGAAATCTAACAAATCCCCCTCTGAACTTACTAATCGCCGCCCAATATCGCTCCTTCCAGCACTAGGAAAGATCACCGAACAAACGGTTTATAGAGAACTTAAAAGGTATCTTGAAGCACACAATGTATTCCATCCCCAACAATCAGGCTTTCGCCCCCATCACTCTACAGAAACTGCACTGATTGAGTTAACAGACACTATAAAGCTGCTGCAGGATCAGATTCTTTTAGACCTTACGGCGGCATTCAACACCATCTCGCACTCCATTCTGATTAGCAGACTGACAGATATTGGTATCTCAGAGGTGGCTCTAGCTTGGATAACGTCCTTTCTAACGGACAGATCGCAAACGATCGCCCTAGGTCCTTTCCTCTCCAAAGAGAAGAGGGTCTCATCTGGAGTCCCTCAGGGCTCCATCCTGAGCCCTCTCCTCTTCAACATTTACCTAATTCCACTCATCTCTCTGATTGAGTCATTCGGCATACTCGTAACATCGTATGCCGATGATACGCAACTCATTGTGCCCCTAGAGAAACACTCGACTGAGGCGGAGCAGAACCTCAAATGCTGTCTGAACGCTGTTTTTCATTGGATGGATCTAAACCATCTAAAATGTAATTCCAGCAAGACCGAGATCCTCCCTATGGGAAAAAATGTCAATTTTTGTCCTAGCCTATGGTGGCCTGAAGACTCAGCTGTTCCCCCCCAGACTGTAACAACTGCAAGGAACCTTGGAGTCCTGTTTGATACTGATCTGTCTTTCGACCAACATGTGAGGACTGTGGCCGGCCGTTGTTTCGGAATCATCAAATCTCTAAAAAAGTTTTTTGATTTTTTACCAATAGACTCTAGAAAAACCGTCGCAGTGGCCCTAGTTCTTGCTCGCTTGGACTACTGCAACGGTCTTCTGGCTGGCGCCAAGAAAGCTACACTTAAAAAACTCCAAAGCGTACTTCACTCTGCAGCCAGATTAGTTCTGAAGTTACCCAGAAAATCTTCAATATCCGCTGCTTTAAAATCTTTACATTGGCTCCCACTGCACAAAAGAATATTTTTCAAGATTCTTATTGTAGCATTTCGGGCATTTAATCACTCCGGCCCAAAATATCTTATCAAGCGTTTCCCTCACTACAACCCTAGCAGATCCCTGCGTTCCTCTAAGGACAATCTAATCCTTCCTACTAGGTTCTCTTTGAAAACCAAAGGTGGCAAAACCTTAAATCATCTTGCCACTAAAGCTTGGAACAGCACGCCCAAATTCCTGAGGTCCTTAACCCAAGAAAAACACTTCAGGAAAGCACTAAAAACTTGGATTTTTAATCTTCCCGACGACTACATCATGGCAGCCATCTAACCTTTCTACCTTTAGGAAGTTACTTGATCTTCTACCTGGAAATCAGCGCCAAGATGCTCCTTCCGGAGCGACCGTTGCGCTCTATAAATACCCTCACAAATTACAAAATTACAAAAGTACTGTGTAGCATATATATATTAAGGACTATGCCTCTAGTATTGCTTTTGGGCAGTAAGGTGTCCACAAGCAATAGTGTACATAGCTCTGCCCCCCCCTTGCTGTATGTTGGAAGTGCCCTAGCATTGCTAATATTCATCACACTGCACCCCAGCATAAGGAGAGAGGATAAATGATACTTATTTTTATTATATTGCACATTTATGTCCTCTAGATTTTATACAATTCAGCACAGCGACTACCCTTGTTGTGGCCTATTCCATGTAAGAATACTACAGCTTCCCCATAGTGCACATTAGTTGAATGTATTTGTATAGGACACTGCATAGGCACTTACCATCCTGAGAAAGTTAGAGAGAGCAGCAACGATCCACATTTCTATGGAAAAGTTGCATTTTACCTTTCACCTTGGGCTGCCAGACTGTATGTTTGAAGGCATCCTTCCATTATAATTTAAGTGCTCCAGTGTTATAGGTATAAAAAACGTGGTGTAGGAAATGAGGACTAGCATGCAAATTTGTCATCATTTAAAGCATATTCATCTGTCTATGTGTGCTACATAATGCTGCACAGTAGGGATGAGCCATTTATTCACACCCACAAGGAAAACAATGTATTTGAAATCATCTTCCATATAGGTAAAGCATTTTGTAAAAATAATGTCAGGTTGAGCAATATGATAATATTATGGGCCCTATTGTGTATAGGGTTCACTTTCCCTGTTTGCTCCCTGGCACATCTTGAAACAGGGCCCGTCAGGAAGATTAGGCAAACTATTGCCTAGAGTCACATGGTGCTGGGCTGACCTGCCACCGGTGCTAGGGATCGAACCGTGAGACCCAGATTCCAGTGTCAGTCACCCTGGCCGCGGCGCCACACCTCTTCCCTGTAAAGCAGGTGCAAATGCCTGTTGTGCTCCCGGGGCACTTATTGTAGCACGGTTTCTGGGCTTGCATCTATTTACATGAGTGGATGAATGAAATAACACATGCTGAGCACACGTAAGAGTTGGCCAACACAAGGTCTTGAAAAGTGGCACTATGTGGTGGACTACATGACTTTGCATAAGTTAAAACAAGCAAAATAAAGCAAAGAGGCTTGCCATTTCTTAGTAAATGAGAAACCAGATTACATGCAAAGCCAGTGCCACAAAAGTTGTAATGCAGAAAGACAACCACATTGTAAATGCAGGACAGATTGTGTACAAAGTGGTATGGTTTGTGTCACAAAAGTATTTTGTACTTTGCATGTACCTTGGTGGAATATATCTATATGGGACAGTGACACGTACACCTTGCCCTAGGAAGCTAGGGTGTATGAATGGCAAACTTGAGCATAAAGGTGCAGCAGCAATTGTGAAAGAAAGTGATAATGCTAAATCTGTGCTAATTATGATCTTTAATGCTGTAACCCCGTGACATAACACATGACCACAACTTGCCTAATGATGCTCATGGTATAATGGCTTTAAACAAATGTTGTAGTGTCTGACAAATCTATACAACACCTGATATATAAACAATGCCAGTTTAAGCCTGTGTGTGCTTACATATTCTGGTAATTTTGATTACCTTTATCAATCATGTAAAAAAACACATTGCTAAGTTATATGGTATTCTTTATGCTTTCACTTACAATGCACATTTTTTACATCTTCAAGGTTAGCACTGCCCATAGTCTTGACTCCTGCAACAAGCTCTGTTGAGGTTAGTTATGCCACCTGCTCCTTCTGTGTTTAATCTCCCCCTGTCCTACGTGTAACCTTCAGGTTCCTGGCCAGTTTCTGTTAAATCCTGAGTTTATGATCATGGAATATATTCTTACATTCAACTACAGTTCTGGCTGATGTCACACAATTTATCTTGTCCACTATTGCTTGTCATAAATCATTCTTTTAAATTAATGGGAATTTAGGGATGACAAGCACATTTTTTTTTTTTTTGTGACTGTAGAATTTAAAATATTGCTTTCCTCCTCAGTAAAGTTGACTTTCCTTTTCCTTCTGGACTGTATGCCAGCCCCTTGACCCTTGTTGGTGACCTCATTGCTTGTAGATCCTTTCATTGTTCCAATATGATAATGCGCAAACAAATGTTAGTCGATGCGGGCTATTTTGAACTCATGTGCCACACATTTAAATACTGTGTGATGCAAAGCTGACTTGTGATACTTAATTGTGACTTGGTACACTACAACAACACATTTTTGTCATGCTGCATGATGCTTCCTTCACCCTTGTGTCATGGTACAACATATAGTAAATATAGCCCATCCATGGGGAAAGAATGCATCTTAACGCAGCGCATTGATTTCTCAGGAAACACTATGCAATGCTGTGAAATGCAGCACTGAGTGACTCTTAGTTAATGTGGGCTTAGGTTTTTTTAGAAACTTTGAGAAGTTGTTTTGCACTCTTTCTCAGTCCAAGGTTTTTCTGGGCTTCTCAATGAACACCACTTCTTGCACCTGAAATATCTTCCAGAGAAAGATTAGCAAACAAATGGGATATTCTTTCACGTATTGATTCTCCTTTCTTCCTGTCTGATCACAAGCTCACCTATTGACTTTTTGCATACTTCATCCTAGTCAATTTTCCTCTCATTTATACTGCCAAGCTCTCCAACTCTCAAAAACTAGCCACCTTTGTCTAGGTCTCTCTGAATCAGACCATACTGTTTTAGATGATGACTCTTGTTCCAAGCTTCTTTCGTACTCCTGCACATGGAATTTTGGAATAGCAAAGCTATAGTCAGCCCTCTTCCAATTCTGGTCATTGAATTAAAGACCAGCAGGTTTGATTGGTGGGTCAATCTAAATGGTTTGTTCACTGAAAGATCATTATCCTCAGCAGGATGTCAACTCTGCATCAGAGATCTAGAGCTCCTTACTGGCATCTTTGACATCAAGAGAATGGCCAAGCACAAGGCACACTGCCTTTCTCCTCAGGATGGACAACATGTATACTAGCCTGGAGGAGCAAGGTAGACTCCCTTTGCAACCTCACCAGAGAGCTCTGGTGTCCCCTACACTTGCTCCTGGTAAGTTTATATCTGAATAGTCATAGACACATTTCTCCAGGATTGGAACAGATTATACTTCTATGCCTTTCAGCTGTTCCCAAGGTTCTTTAGTTAGGGAGATGTTTTGCTTGCAACCCTGTCTTGGTTACTCCAAATTTAACTCTGCAGACATGGCTCCATCTTTTCTTGGCACTCACTACCAACTTCCCCTGTTTTATTTAGGCCTGGGCAAATGTTTTGTTATGACGGGGTAATCTTGTATCATTTCTGCGATTTTATATTTCCCTCGTTTAATAATAAAAATATAAAATTCAAATTCATTCTGGCAAAAATCCTATAGGAAGAGCACAGAATTAAAGCAAACAAACAGAATGCTAGTGACTGTTGTTTGCGGCACTTGTTCTAATTTGTGTAGCAAACAATGCATCCTCGCATCCAGAATGAGGCGAGGATGCATTTTTCACTAAAATGTAGCTCTAAATATGAGATATACATTTCACATAATTTTGCAACATTTTCTGAAATTTTGTGTAACTAAAAAAAAGGCAATAACATTAATTTCGCACACCCCTAGCTTTTTTCCACTTGTCAACTCTCCTCAGTCCAGAGGGGACTCCCCCACCACCTGGTTCTTTGAGGCTAGCTACATTTTTTTCTGAGCAAATCTCAGGTATTTTCTAATTGATAATGCCATTTGAGATTCAATGCTGCACTGATTTTTAAGTGGTTTGCTTTAGGAAACAAGGTGCCTCTAAGTGCGCATAGTCAGTTTGAATTAATTGGTGCCTGTAATGGGACTTGGATCACTTGCTGTCTCCTACCCATGAATCTCCTTTCTCCTCTGTGTGCTATAAGTCTCACTCAAAGATAAATAATACCACTTGTTCGCCTGTGGTGGTTCACTTTCCTATTTTAAATCATTTTCCATTGTAAAGGGCACCTTGGTTTGTAGTCTCATTAAAGTTATTTGTCTTAGAAGATCCCCACATCCCTAATTCACCTCCACCTGGGATCTATCTCAACCCCTAACTTTCTTTTGAAAATATACCCCAACTTCTCTTTCTCTTCCATAGACCTTTCCTGGAACGTCACAACCCTGCTCTGCCTCATCTCTTGCAGGAGGATTTTGTACCCCAGGTCACTGACTATTGTTGGTCTCTATTTCTTTCCAGATGAAGTCATGTTCTACACCTCATCCCAGGCTAAGAGTGGTTCCTGCTTGGTTCTTTATCTCTAAGTTCCTTTTTTCTCCTTTCTCTCTGTTTTTCATCTTGTGGCAAAGACTATGTGTCTTATGTGCTGTTCAGAGGACAAAGTAATGTGTCAAAAACATGGCAGATGTCAACATATTAGAGCATTATAGACAATGACACTCTAAATATATATGTAATATTTTTGATGGGGTAACTTGTCTAATAAACTCTAAATAAGGCTATGTATCTCTAGACCCGGTCTTGCCAGGCCTTCCTCCACTGGACACCTCTTCCTCTCTTTCAGGAAGCTTAATTAATACACCAGTCTCATGTCTAAATTTAGTTCACTTGGTGTGCAAGGTCAAGGCCACCGCAGGCACTAACACCTTTCTCTTTAGAGCTCATTCCACATGATGTATAATGGCATCTAAGGTCTTCAACAAAGGTTCATGGTTGGAGAATATCCTTAAAGCTGCAGCTTGGTCTCATGCAGCTAACTTTAGGACATTCTATCTTGCACCAAAATACCACTTGGCTAATTCTGTTATCTAAGGGCATTGACAATACAAATTAGACTGTCTTATTGTCTTACCATAGAATGCCAATATGCCAGTATTTAGTGTAGAGGACATCCAAGATTTTTTTATTGAAAATACAGCAAGTATAATATCTCACTCAAACTTCCCATGTAGTGGTTCATTGGTTCTTGCTTGATCTTAACGTGCCTTCCTTGGTTCTTGATCTTCTCCTACCAAGGCTTACCTCACTGAGGATGTGCCCTTTATTTTACGCTTTTCCTAATCTCTTACACTGCACTAGTCTTGCTTTCCCAGGACCTTTGCAGGCTCTTCACCATTCCTCATTCTCTAAAAAGCCCTGGTACCACCTTCTGCTCTTCTAATGCTCTGAGGTCCTGTTCTTTCGATGATTGAGGCTGCGAATTGGTTGTAGGTACTGGCTTGTTACTGGATCTTATAAGAGGATGGAATAATGTCCCAAAGCATTTCCTACTTTATCAATTATTGCTTATTGGAGTAGAAATAAAGGGTATTTTGCTTTCTATACTCACCTCATTGTTTTATTCATACCAGTCTTCACTCGAAATTAAATTACACTGTATTACATTAATAAAAGTCTAGGCATTTATAGAAGTCTGGGCTAGTTTGCCATTTTACACAAAGAGAAAGGCCTTTTTCCATTTCTTTACTGTGGTCCTGCCCAATTTACAAATAGCACAGTCCTGCAGCCAAATAACTTGTTTTGTATAGCTTCACCTGGAAAAGGTGACCATTGGAGAGTAAACATTTCTTTTTATCTCTAAGACTCTGATAGAGGTTCCCTTTCTGTCTTTGGTGCCTTATTTCCACTCATTTTCCTTACAGCAGTCATGTGGGTGGGGGTGCAGAAGGATTGATGTCCCTGTAGTATTTTGTGGTTGCAACATGTTTCCTGCAATCTCCTATTGGTTTTGTTCCTTTGGCTGGTTGTTTCAAAAGGTGATCTTATGAGTCATGTGTCAATACAACATTTATTGTGTAGTTACTTAAAACCATAACAATATAAAACATTTAAAAGACACGTTATACAAATGACAAAAGAAGCGATGGGTTCTTGCAATACCCTCTAGTGTGACTGTCACATTGTGCCAAAAGATAGAACTTACAGTGCACAGTTGGCCTGGGTAAGGTTTGGGGTATTTTGGCTATTTAAGATCTTTTATAATCAAACCAGTGTAAAAATCTATAAAAAAAAAAATAGGAATGGTTTAAATCCGCTACGAATTGGGTCAGTTACATAGCAGTTATTAAAACTCAATTACAGAGGGATTAAGCTTTACAATGCCTAATGTCCGTAGTGCAGGATCTAAGAGCTGTCAATCTACAGTCATCTCTGTGGTTTGTTGTATATTTTTAAGTAGGTCCTGCACTACTTAAAAAGATTTTACTATTCTTTCCAGTTCAAGGGGAACCATGGTACTAAAAATCCTGTTCATTGCGTTGTTACATGTTCTTATGCCATGAAGTTAAATGAGTGGCTTTAACAGTATTCGCTGAGAGTCGAGCAACGTTGGGCAGCAGCAAAGTAAGTGTGTAAAAGTTGCAGATTTGTAGCCGCATAGTCTGTACTTGACAGTCTTGAAGAGCAGTGGCCAGTTTGGTTTGACTTCTTTGATTTGTAGTGCCAACATCCTTACTGCCAAAATGTGGGTTAGGCAAGCTTTTCCGATTGTACCATTAAGATAAGATTGTGCCTGAAGGCCATCATTGCTGTCGTTGTTGTGTGATGCTGCCAGGGCCCTTTGTGGTAGTGTGGAATTGATATTTTCCATGTCCGCACTCTTCGAGAGGATTTTTATCTGTTTTTTCAATATGCTTTTTACTGCAATGTGCGCGAGTTGTGAGGTGTTTAGAGCGGTCAAGTCAATTTGAAGAGTAGCTGCTGCCGCCGTTAGATAAGTGGACCAAGGATTGTTTTTATATTTGAATGTATTCTTATGAGTCAGCAGGTCAGGATGCACAGTCTGGATCTGACACTTTTTGTAGATGGATGCAGGTGGCCACCTTTTTGCCCTATGTTGATTGGGTATTTTTGCCCGGGATGCGGTGCAGTGGCACGTGACTATGGAATAGTGGCCTTCTGGAAAAGATGATGTGGCTTATGTGTGAGTGTGCTAGCATGATCAAATTGTCCATGGTTTGATCCCAGCACAAAATATGCTCTTTGTTTGCTGACCAGATGTTTAATTCAGAATCTTTCAGTTTGTGGTGTGTTGTAGTCATTGCACTTGTTAGTTTCTACTTTTTCAGTTCACATTATTTGCACTGCATGTAATTATTATTATGGGCCTGGAGATATTTTCTTGCTTAATTTCTTCACCCTTAAAAAATTACTGAGAGAAGGAAGATGGGCTAGGGTGTCATTTTCCAGTTACTTTCCTTGACACAATCTGATTTCCCACCCTCTCCCACGTTCTGGTGCTTCGCTGGAACTCCTCTCCAGGGCTTTGACATTTAGTTGTGTGTTGTCTGGTGCAGGATTTTGACAGGGGGTATCCTGGCTGTGGGGCAGTGTAAAGCGGGCAGGGATACAGCATAGAAAAGAAAGAAGAGGTATCCATTATGTGGGACACATCCTTCCTACCTGCCATAGACTACAGGGCAAACAAGCTGTGATGAGGAAGACTTGGAATCAGAGTAATGAAGATCGCTGTGGATTAATCAGGACATTTGAAATGGTTCATTTAAAGTTAGAAGCAGATGCTATAAAACACCAGATTTACTACGTTTTGGTGCGCTGTGTTGCATTACGTCATAGGGAGAGAGACAAATAGGGTCATATCTTCTAAGATATGGAGCTGATTTTCTCTCTCCAGGCATTGGCACACTTAAGGCTGCTGTGCACCAAAACACACACACTTGTGCTGTAGGGTAAGGGTGGTTGCACTTTGTCAAGCATTGGTTTTGTATTGTAAGGGGCCCTTTCAAGTACCAAAACTATGCCTTAATACTTTTCCCACTTTATAAGTGTGCTGCAAAGTACAGAACACATGCAAAGTTGGGAACATGTGAAGCCTTTTTAAAGTTCAAGGATATGTAATTTTTTGGCGCAAATCCCTGTCTGCCAATGTTAGTAGATAGAGATTTCTGTCAAAACCTATGGGTACTAGCATTGGAATGCCCAGGAACACACCACAGTATGCCCCCTTGACGCAAAGCAGTGCAAAGTAGCGCATTACTCTAGATAACTGGAAAGTAAATCCCAACACATCACTTTGTGCAGCCATGGCCTTTGCAGGTAAGAGCGGTGGGGGCCGGTGGGTTGGGAATTTCGACTGACAATGACGAGGGAAAATTAAATAAATAATACAATTTCTCTCATCATCGTCTGTTGAAATCCCCACCCATCGGGCCCCATCGCTCTTACCTGCACGGGCCGCGGCTGACTTTGCGTCACATTTATGTAAATGTACCTCAAAATGATTTAAAGGTAACACAGACATGTCTTGAGTGAGTACAGAAAACAGGCTTTATAAAAATTCACAGATGCTAGTGTTTGCAACTGCAAAAAAAGGGCAACGCTCTGAAATTACAATTATTTCAGACCTGCATAATTAAACTATTAAGTCCAGCATTTTCCATCAACTGTCACTGGAAACCTGGAGGTCGAGGTGACAATTTAAAAAAATCATTTCTAAAAAAAGTCCGGCGAATGAAAGGTTTCCAATTACTGTAATATTAAGGCAAACACGTATAAGTAGACATGGTGATCATTTTTGCGCTTATCATAGTCTACCTGGCTTCAGACAGACAAGCAGGTTGGCAGCATATTAGGAGAAAACGTTACAAATAGACGCAGTAAAACAAATGCAATTAGCGTAGCAGGGCACATAAGACACAACTTCCAAATCCTGTCAGTGGTATTCATATTGCTTAAGTGGAAAATGAACTTGCTAATATGATAGAAATACATGCAAATGTGATAAGGCCTTCGTATCTGATTAGTGTAAAAACGCTGCTCAGGCATTAAATAAGTATTAGACTGCCATTTCCATCTGTTCTGGCTCACGTTCAACACCTCTCTTTCCACAGACTTGCCAAATTCGTTGTCTTAGTCGGTGGTGTGAATAGGAGATATGACCCCGGTGACTTGCAATGGGAAAAAATCAAGCCTGGAGCACAAAAGAAAGTCACAGACATCCGGCAAGAATTGTGTATTTTTTTAGAGCCAGTAAAGTGGCTCTTTCTATCTGTATAAAGAGCTGAGTTGCAAACCAAACATGAATGAAACAAAACCTGCTGGTAAACCTACACTGCTGTGGCCCCGTCCCAAAAGTGCTGAGCCATTTATTGATGTTTGGGGAACTTTACGTTTAAGCCTCCATAACTTGTTTTACACAACAGGGGCCAGATTTATCAAAGGATTGTGTTGCCTTCCGTGGCGGCTCGCATAGGGCATGCTGTAGGCTGTGGGTCAGGGCGGGGGAGAAGCAGGGCGGGGGTAGTAAACTCGGATATACGACAGAACGGAGGAAAGTAAGTATTACGTTACTCTGTTCCTGCCGTATGTCCGAGTTTACTACCACCCCACCCTGCCCCTCCCCCGCCTCACCACCCTGCAGCACGCAATATGAGAGCCCTTATGTGGCTCAGGGTGTTGCAAGGGCAACGCACTCCTTAATTCGAATTCGTCACACAAGGCTACATTGCGTGGATCTTCGTTGCTTGGTAAATCTGGAGTAACGCAAGGCAGCACAAATTGCTGCCTTGCATTGCTCTGTTATGTTATGTTGATTTGTATTGTGCACTAATGACCTGGAAGAGTATCCAGGCACTTGGGCTTGTGTGTAGGTGCGTTGTCCTCAAGGTCCTCATATGAAGCGCCAGGTCTTCAGCTTTCTGCGGAACTCATGAAGTGAGGAGAAGGTTCTGGTGTGTTGAAGGAGGTCGTTCCATGTCTTTGGCGAAATGTAGGAGAACGAGCGGCCCCCAGTTTTGCTTTTGCCATCACAGGGAGTGTGTGCAATTGGGAGTGAGGCAGAGAGTTGGTGTCTGGTGGGTTGGTGAAAGTGTAGTCAGATGTTCAGGTATTCTGGTCCTGTGTTGTTTAGGACTTTGCATGTGTGCCTGAGAGGTTTAAATTGGCTTGTGAATGGGGAACCGGTTAAGCTTCCCGAGGTGAGGTGTAATGCGCGTGCTGCATTGGAGGTCAAGTATGAGTCTTGCAGTGGTGTTCTGGATGGTCTGGAGTTTGCGTAGAAGTTTTTGGGAGATTCCTGCATTGGGAGTGTTGCCTTACTCTAGCCTGCTGGTGATGAGTGCTTGTGTGATGTTCCGCCTGGTGTTCTGAGGCAACCCTTTCAAGATCTTTCACAGCATGCGAAGGATTTAGAAGCAGGAGACACACACTGCATTGACTTGAGCTTTCATATTGTGCTTATGCCCTAGGATGATCCATAGGTGCATGGTCCTGGTCCTGCAGCACACAGAGAATGAAAAAAAACACCTTGAAGGATTGTTTTTGTGTAAGAAGGTATCCCTTCCTGCACAAGGACAATCCTGCCTGCAAAGCATGCACCCTTGCATCATGGCACACGGGTACTAGGCAGCAACTAGTACGCCAGTGCTAGAAGAGAGCTGAAATTCACCATATTCTGGTAAATATGGCATATTCCTGCCCTCTCCATTTGATGCAGCGCAGCTGTCTAACTGCATTGCACTGCATCAAAGTTTGATACATCTGATCGTAGGTATCCAAGCAAAATTTGTGTACTTTTTGCCTGGGATTCAAAGGGTTCCCAGAGTTTCTCGATTCCCTGGTGGGAATCGAGAAAATAAGCAAAATACAAAAAAATAACTGTTTGGATGGAAAAATGTGACAAAAGTGATGAGAAAGAAGGCATATTTTTTCTAAAAATGACATCAATAAAACGTTAAGTGTGCTAAAACCTTCATCTTCCCGGCTTTCAAGAAGAAATAGAGTTGTAAAAAAAGCAATTTTCTTTACCACAGTTAGTCATTTTGCTAAGGGGTTGCCAATTTGTTCGATTTCTTTGTTGTTTCTTGC
Source organism: Triturus cristatus (assembly GCF_964204655.1). Lineage (NCBI taxonomy): Eukaryota > Metazoa > Chordata > Amphibia > Caudata > Salamandridae > Triturus > Triturus cristatus. The sequence goes on along the minus strand of NC_140589.1, from coordinate 1,454,997,962 downwards.
GGTTCCTACGTAATTGCATTTTGTGGTGGTAACAGGTGTTAAACCCATGGGTGAAAGTGAAAAGATACACATCTCTGAAAAGGAGACGAAAAAGGTATGATTTAAGTATGTCATATTTTTCCCAAAAAAACTAATCATTTAAAAAAAAGTAAATGTAAGAAAAGAGAACAAGATAGAAGTAGGTGACAATGTTTTTGCCCGCATTTTTTTGCAAGATGGTTGATTTCAAATGTAATATAAGTCTAGTAAATGCTTCTAGTTACAGTGCTATATAGTGTTTATTGGTTGTTCAAAAACACTCTTTACCTAGAGTAAAAGGCATTAACTACTATGATTGTGGCTCAGTAACCCTGCTTGACCATGGCACAGAATCATAAATACTTGAACAAAGGCCATGGTAAATGGATGATGAGATCCAGGTTAGAGGCGCAGATGGACCATCTGTAGGCCTCACAGAAAAATGGTAACAAATGTGATCTGCAGTTCTGACCCAGAAGCAAAAGAACATGGGTCCATGTATTTGCCATACTCTATAGGAGAAAGGGGTGTTAGGCACAGGGTGTACTTTAAGTTCCACAATGGGCTCATTCCCCAATGAACATTGCTTTTGGTTGTGATTGAAGGTTTAGAACCAAGCCATTCATTTCTATGTTCTTTCAATTCCAGTGCACATCCTCATGTTGCACATGTTTTAAGACAAGGGCAATTTTTATGTGCTGCACCGTCCCTACTCATTACCCTCCTCTCATAACCAGCAACAGAACTCCATCCCTCATTGTAGTTTGAAAAAGTTTCTGAGCAAAGATTCTCATTTTTTCATTTATATATTTACAGTACTTTCCTAATATGTGTGACCTTGAGTGGTGAGATGCAGGTGACATAAGGTACTTGATTTTTCTCTGGAGTCTCTAATCAATAATTCACTCCTCCTTCAATGTGGACTACAGTGCAGCCTGAAGCGCATTACTCCCCATAATACCCTCAGTGGAATTGGACCAGGCTCATTGGATGGCACAGTGTGAAAGCTGGAGGACTCTGGGATTGTGCTAACAGCAGCAAACATGCACTTCCTACTTTCTGTAGTGTGGCAATGCCAGAACAATCAGAACAATCACCTCTTTCCCTTTTTCTTAAACATTGAAATTACACTTCTACCACTTCGTGGTCAATTTTATCAATGAGTGTTCAAAGCATGTTTGGAGCTAGGTCACTTTAGTCCAAGAAGGATTTTTAGTCTGACCAGGCAAAACACTCAACACAAGTTCAAGGTACTATCACAGGTTGGTAAACAGGACTAGCAGTCTATGTGTTCATATTAAAGTTACCATTGTTGCCATTGTGTGTTTTTCCTTTCCACCTTAACCCACACCTTTGATCAACCAATACAGAATGTGACATTCCCAATGTTCCCTATATAATACGATGATTTGAACTTGCTATTGGATACTCAGCCTGAGTAACTCTGTGGCAGAAGCGTAGACATTGACCCAGGGCTCTTCATACTTGTTAATGAAACATATCTGTGTGGCTTGGCCACTAAAATATGTAATGAGGATGGGACAGAGCTCTAGATTACAGCCTCAGACCAAGAATGGAACAGACGACGAGTGACCTGAACAGTCCTCAGTTACCTAGTCAGAGCATTAAAGAGTGCATATTATTCAGAAGGAAGTGCTAATCAACGATGTTCACTGCAGGGAAAAGCATACACTAACCGAAATACAGAACAAGGTACCCAACTTAGGTATGTGATAAGCAAGTTTAACGCTCAAACAAGGACTCCGTTGTGGAAAAATGTAATCATCTTCCAGGATAGCACAGCAACTGTTTCACTGCAGAGTGCACTGTACGTCACCATGCGCCTAATGGGGGTGGGGGCGGGGGGGAAGAATTCCTTTTCTGCAGTGCATGCTGTTCTTCCTCGTGATACTCTGATGGCACTGACTGCGTACGAGTGACATATGACAAAGTGATGCATCAGTTCCTCAATGTCAAGGAACGCCTGTATAATCAGTGGTTGCAGGAAATAAGCATTTCATCGAAGGATTGTTTGTGTATAAAAACTCTTGGAATCTGATGAACGCAGAGAGCTGGCATTTTCTAGGAAGTTCAACTCACTGTTTCAAAAAGCAATCGGCTCCCGTTCTGATTTCCACACAATATACTCCTTTGGTGGTTTAAGATACAGATTTAAGTTGAGAGATTAATGCTCTATATCCTACCAGGCAGCACCTTGTCTCCCGGTTGTGCGGACCTGCGGACCCTCTCGCCAGCTCCCGTAGCCTCGCAGCGCCAAGGCCGTTCCAGTCTCCCGCCGCCGCGTCATCAATCATCGCGGCCGCGGTAGGAAGACGGGACTACACACCCCAGCAGCCCTAGCGGCTAGAGACCAGCTGTCGATCAGTTTCGCGCCAGGAGGCGCATAAATCATCGCTGCAGCCCCGGCAGAGCGGGCTCTATATCCTACCAGGCAGCACCTTGTCTCCCGGTTGTGCGGACCTGCGGACCCTCTCGCCAGCTCCCGTAGCCTCGCAGCGCCAAGGCCGTTCCAGTCTCCCGCCGCCGCGTCATCAATCATCGCGGCCGCGGTAGGAAGACGGGACTACACACCCCAGCAGCCCTAGCGGCTAGAGACCAGCTGTCGATCAGTTTCACGCCAGGAGGCGCATAAATCATCGCTGCAGCCCCGGCAGAGCGGGCTCTATATCCTACCAGGCAGCATCTTGTCTCCCGGTTGTGCGGACCTGCGGACCCTCTCGCCAGCTCCCGTAGCCTCGCAGCGCCAAGGCCGTTCCAGTCTCCCGCCACCGCGTCATCAATCATCGCGGCCGCGGTAGGAAGATGGGACTACACACCCCAGCAGCCCTAGCGGCTAGAGACCAGCTGTCGATCAGTTTCGCGCCAGGAGGCGCATAAATCATCGCTGCAGCCCCCGCGACGCGGGATCGCGCGCGGGTGTCGCCGGGTTTAGCCTGGGACAAGGGCGGGACCGTCTGTGGCCGTCCGGGGCGGGAAGAGGCCGGGCTGGGCCTCCCCCCTGACAACGCTGGAAGTAAGTTGCAGCAGTGTTTGACTTTTTGATCACTGACTTTTGGCTAACCCGTGACTGTTGTAATTCATTGATCTGTGTGGCCCTGTGACAAATGGCTGGAAAGGGTAAGCGTCTTACAGCCCCTTCTACAGTAGCCGGGACTATGGACCAATTCATCACATGTGCCGTCTCGGTTCTGGAACATGAGATAGCCTTGACTGAAAAACGCCTTTCGTTAGATTCTATGTCAGGTAGGCGCTCCTCATTGGGCCTGCTCGCTCTCGTTAAATCCCCAAATATTCTCAGAGAGCGGCAGAGGGAGGAGGTATCACTACCTTCTACGTCTGATTCATCTCTGCAGATGTTATCCCCACCTGGGAGGTTGATAAATCCCCCAACAAATAAGGATGTAGTGCCAGAGGAGGAAGTTGTACCTCGAATCGCTCCTAGTGCCCCCCGCCCCCAGACTAGAGCAGGGGCTAAATCTAACATATCCACCGGTGCAGCTACCCAGAAAAGGAAAAGGGGAGGGGGTAAGGATGGTGGTAGGCAGGCGAAAATATCTAAGGCAATTAAAAACTTGGTACCCCCTGTCACTTTAAGCCCAAGTGCCCACCACTCCACGACTGAAACTAGCTTACTTGCCCCCCCTCCCCCTCACCCGAATCTACCAACATAACCTCACAGCTAGAACGCATAGTACGATCTCTAATCTCTCCATTATTGGAAAGAATCGAAAAGGTTGTTACTAAAGTTGATAAATTAGAACAATGTATTTTGGATAACTTCTGTTCACCGAAGAATGTTGTTAAGCTGTGTACTAGGGATTTACCGAAAACTAATTGCACTCATGGAGCAAATCCAACCCTTGTCATTCCACCCTCATGTGGCCTATCCTCTGTTCCTGCCCTCCGTACCTCAGGTAATGGTTTACCCACGAATACTTCTAAGGCACCCTTACATACTCAACAACCACTACGACGGGAGGGAGCGCAACTAAATAGCCAGTCCCCGAGGCAGAAGGGTCGGTTAAGCAATGTACCCTCAGGCACCAATACCGAGAACCTAGAAAGATTGAATGCGACTATTGATATCCCTCCCCCATGTAATGTAACCAGGCCATCCCTGACCCAAATAAATTTACCACAAGAATCTTTTCCATACGTTGTGGTACTAACGGGTGTCCCCGAACTTCCAAACAACAAAACTGAATCCTTTGAACAACTAAAAAATAAAGTAAGTCATTGGCTTAACATCCATAGGCCAATACCGAATGAACTGAATGGTCGGATTCTTTTTGTTAGAAGGGTCCACTGGATAGGCCCCCAACCAAAAAACACGCAGGGTGACTGCATCATCGTCAATTTTAAAGATCCACGCCTCCCTAGGTTCATCACTGAGTATACATCTTTTGATTCTAGATCCAGCATAGAGGCCCACAATTTAGCTTATTTTTACACTGGAGGTGTTCGCCAGTGACAATTGCATAGTTTGACATCCCCCTCACATCCCGTGACATCGAGGGTAACCGTTGGTACACCAACAGATCCGGTGGTCACACCTCTGGTCCGGACCGGATCCCAAACAACACCTAGAGCCCTAACACCACCTCCATCCGGCCTGTGTGAGAGGGTAAATCCATCTAGTCAATCTATTGTGCTCCACACCACACGACCTGGCAACTATTCTGGTACCTTTTTGTCATGGAACCTGGCTGGCATTAACACTAAACTCGACTCCCTCGAATGGGCTAGCTTTGTCAACAATTACGATCTCTGCCTATTGCAGGAAACATGGTCCCTAGAGGCTCGGTTTTTGCCGGGCTACCTGAGCTTTCATGTTCCAGCGACGAAAGGCCCGAAAGGCCGTCCTTCTGGCGGCCTAATTATCTGGGCTCGCCAGGATCTTTTTCCACATGCTGTCGCGATTGACACCGGGTCCCCGGACATTCAATTAGTGAGATTAACTTCTGACCATAAGTGCTCCCTGGATATTTATAACATTTACCTTCGGGGCACTAAAGGGAAAAAGTCAAGGGAGTTGAACATTTTAACCTCACTCATTGAATCCAACTCGTGCAAGAGGGACCTGATCGTAGCTGGGGATTTTAATGTCACCTTCGAACCCCTTCTAGATTCTGATTTGGAATGGGGCTCTGACACTGATGAGGACGGCCAATGGGGTATCCCAGCTCTTTCGTTACCCCCCATCAAAAGGTGGTCTACGGCAGCAGTTCAGGTAAACGCATTTTGCCTTGGAAATGGCTTACGGGCACTGAACGGCAGAACAAAGGGCGACATGATGGGAGCACATACCTTTGATAATGGCCGCTCGGCCAGTAGGATTGATTACGTCCTTTGTTGTTTGAGGCTGTGGCGTCACCCTATAGATATGGTGGTGGTGAAAAGATTAGAGAGCGACCACAACCCCATTAGTGTCTCCCATTGTTGGTGGGGTTCACCCTGCTCAAAGACCAAGGAAACAACTTTGGATCCCTTGGCGTGTGTCCCATCAAACGATATGCGGAGGCTAAAATGGTCTGTGGTAAAGACCAACGCTTCAGTAATGGCCCATATTGACACCACTCTTTCTGCAACTAATGCGAATATTGAAGTAATTTTGAAAATCCAGGACCAAAATGCACAAGCAACTAGAATACACGAGTCATTTTTTGAGGACCTACGCGCTTTCTTTTTTAAACAATCAAGAAAGGGCACTATGCCACCGTCCAAGCGACCCAGGTGGTATGATAAACAATGTAAAAGCGCAAGAGGCACCCTGGCCCAAGCCCTTTCCAGCGGGAGTTTACCTCTCATCCAATCTGCTAGACACGCATATAGGAAAAGCATTACTCAAGCTAAACGAAAATGGGATGCTTCGTATTGGCTTGAATTGAAGGATGCTTGCTATGCCCGTGATACGAGATTATTCTGGAACGTGCTAAAGTGGGGCAGAGGGGGTTTCCCTGATAACCCCGCGAACCATGTTACCCAAGACGATAGGCTGAGGTACTTCAAACCACAATATGCACGAGATCCCCACTGTAGTAATTTGGGCTCAATTCCATATGTTTTCTACTCGTCGGGGCCTTTTGGCTCTAACGACGTTTTAGTTGCCTTGTCTTGTGTAGCTACAGGGCGGGCCCCTGGCTTGGATGGTGTCATATCTGACCTTTTTCTTAGTAATAAAGCTTCTTGGAGCAAGTACATCGCCCTAATCGCGAACGCCGTGGCTGTAGGTGCCCCAGTACCTAAATCTTGGGGGGGTGCTATCATAATCCCAATATACAAAAAGGGCGATAAAACCCTCCCAGGGAACTACAGGCCCATCAGCCTCATCGACACAATCCAAAAAGTCATTGGGAGGATGGTACTGAATGAGGTACTTAGTTGGATAGAAGCTAATAAGATCCTTTCCAATCTCCAAGCGGGCTTCCGCAAATTTACCAGCACTGTGGACCAGGTGTTTCGCTTTAAACAATTACTTTGGAAGGTAGTTGAACTAGGCAAAGGCAGCCTTTATGTCACCTTCGTGGATTTAAGAGCAGCCTTCGACCTTGTCCCTCGAGAACAACTGTGGAGGGTCCTAGAAAAGCTCGGTCTACTCCCAGAGCTCTTGACTTTAATTAGGAGACTCCACGAGCCCAACTTTGCAAAAATACAATGGGGTGGTCGGGGGGAAACAACCCAAGAGTTTCCTGTCGAGAGAGGTGTGCGCCAGGGATGCGCCATGGCTCCCACACTCTTCTCCTTGTACATCAACGGAGTAGTTGATTACATGCTCCAAGCAAATACTGACGCCCCTAAATTGGCAGGAGTCCCTATACCAATACTAATGTTTGCCGACGACACCCTTATAGTGTCTAAAACACCGAGCGGCATGCAAAGGGCTTTGTCAATTTTCGAAAATTTCTGCAAAGATCATGGCTTGGAGGTCAATGTGGCAAAGACCAAGCTTATGACCTTCAATCCACACCCAAGCTACAGAGCTGGCAAGCTTTTAATGAACGGCCAAATCCTGGAGGAGGTATCAAACTTTCCTTACCTGGGCATCCATGTCTCCCATAACAATCGGTGGAATAGACATTTGGAATTGTCCACGCTGAATTTCACCCAGATCACGGGGGCGCTGGTTAAAGAGCATAAAAAATCGCTCACTAAACCTGTCAAACCAGTGCTAGAAGTATACGAGGCAAAGGCCCTAAACTCTGTCTTGTATGGGGCAGAGCTTTGGGGTTTTGACTCATTAACATCCCTAATAGCCGTAGAAAACAAATTCTTCCGCTACATTATCGGCTTGCCACAAAGTACGCCAATGGTCCCATTGCGCTATGACCTAGGTAGAAAGGGCATTAATGATCTGGCCAGTCTCCGTCCGGTTTTATACTGGAGGAGACTATGGACTACACCAGAGCTACAACCCTACGCATTGGGTATCTTGGACATAATCCGGGTTGACAAGTTTCACAAGATTGGATGGTTAAGGAACCTTCGTGAATCTTTAAAAGCCCTGGGGTTGGAAGATCTATGGAATGATCCAGTTGGCGCCGTGTTTCCAGCTAAAAAGCTATTGAAAACATTATATTGGGAACAGGTAAATCACAGGGTATGGGGTTCTTCTTCTGCCCCTACAATGACCAGCCGCTTTCTAGAGGCAAAGGCCTCACCTTTCCTAGAACCTTACTGGGATTTGATCACTTCACCAACTGACAGGAAACTTTATTTCCAACTCAGAGCAGGCTCCCTTCCACTAAGGGCTCTAACTTGCGGGTGGTTTGGTACAACTATATGCACCTGTCCTGCTTGTGGCGCTAAAGAAGAAACAATTGCTCACTTCCTGTTTGTCTGCCCGGTATATGCCACCCCAAGACGTCATTGGCTCTCTCCTTTATGTAAACTTTTGGGCACAAGGAGATCCGCCGTAGCCATTAGAATTCTACTCACAAGCACCTTACCATTCCTCTCAGTAGTTCTAGCCAAATACATGGGGTGGGCATGGTCCCTTAGATTAAAAGCCCTCCGGTCCAGTGAAAAGGCACATAGGTAGGGCCCCAAACATGATCATCATTCGTGTATTAACTTTTTTAGCACTATTTGATTTTTGATGTTTAATGCATATCATCTTGTCTACCACAATGTTTAATATCCCTTTTACTTAAAGTTTTTATCTATTTATTGTAAAGTTTTTTAGATTTTTAATCATCTAGTGATTTGTTCTATTTGTATTTGTTTTCGTGTTTGTGTCTTGTATGAATTATTTTAATTCGAATAAAGACTATGATGATGATGATGATGATGATGATTAATCAATGCTTGCTCCAGATTATGAGTCTATAAACAAGATTTATGTACTGTGCTATAGCACCCTTCATGTTTGTCAAAGTTTGCTCTTAGTGGACTCCTATGTTTTCTTGGAAACTATGATAGTTTCAATGTCCCTGTTGTCAAAACTCTCGTTGCCTGACCTCTTTGTAACTTTAAACACAGCACTAAGATCCATGTAGCCAATAGCCCACACAGTGCATCATGCACTTGTGTCTGTCATTTCCTGATATTCGAGATAATATACCAACTCAAAGCATGCTGCCTGCAGAACTCTCCATGAGTCAAGATTTCTTTTGGAGATGCCCATGAAACAAGGACCCTAACCTAGGGGTTTAAACTAAGGAATCTATCTCCCATTATGATTCAGGGGCATTGAATCCCTTCCAGGAAATCAGGTATTGTAACTGGCCATGGTTCTTGAGAACCATGAACCAACACTGGAGGAGGAGGATGTGTTCACCCTTGGGCGCTACAGGTGTAATACAAAAAATATGGAAAACTGTGAATCTTCTATCTGTCATGTGATTTCAGATGTACCGCAGAAAATTCTACTATCCTCAGAATAGCCAACAGACTCAACAACTTTGGTTCAAACCAAAGTTAATATGTGAACCTGGATATACAAATGTTTTGTAAAAAAACATACTTTTTCTCCAACCTGATAAGTGGGAGTCGGTCTTAGTGGTGAGCTCTTTGTTCCTTAAAATCTTGCTTTGTCTTAAGAGATGTTAGTATACTGACTTCCTTATGTCAATATGATGTAAAATGAGTAACAGCAGGTATGGAAGAAGGAGAGAGATTCATGCATGATGGAAGGGTGCTTGGATGAATGTTAAAACAGCAATTGAAGTATCATGTTCCCATGGAACTGTGGAGTGAGTTATTCTAAGCAAATTCAGCAAGGGAGATCCACTTGCTCCAATCTACTTGGTGATCTAGTAAGAAACATTGTAGATACTGCTCTATTGAGTTCTTCGGTCTTTCTGCCTATCCATCTGTGGATGATAACGAATGCAATGGAAATTGTTGATATTAGTTCTTTAATCAAACCTCACCAGAAATAGGTAGTAAACTGTGATTCGTGGTCTGTAATATTCACATTATGTGAGCTATTATGTCTGAAAACCTGATATGGGAAGACTTGAGATGGCTCAACTGCCGAAAGTATTGCTTTCAAATAGACACAACTGAAATAGTCCATGGCTGCTTATAGAATATAAAATCCTTGAGACAGAGGCAATGCTAATATAAATCCCATAGGAATTAACTGATCAAGGTTGGGATGCAGTGGTTGTAACAGGCCTGCTGGTCGATCCTTCTGGGTCTTGGCTTGAGCACAGATTGCATATTGTAGATTCACACTTGTAAAATTATTTACAGATATCACCATGTTACGCCTCCAAAAGTTCTCTTTAATTAACTCTGTACCTCCCTTTGTCCAGGATGACCAGATAATTAAATGTTGTGACACCATTTCATAATTTGAAGTTCTAAATCCTTCTGCAGAAGATGCAAGACTTCTTTCCTTCACAAAAATGTTCTTTGATTTTTTCGTCTCACCTGGATCTTTGGGATTTGTATTGCTTTTTACTAATTTGTCTTTGTCTGCGAGTAACCTGATAAAAAAGCTGTCCATTGAATCCAGGGAACTGCTTGTAACAGAAGCTCCATCATAGAAGCAGGAGAGGGTGGTTCCAGTTTTTCTCTTTGACTTGCTAAAGCATCTGCTTTGCCTTGTCATTTCTAAGAAGGTGCTTCTTCACTTTTTTAAATTGAAATGAGTGTTTTCCAGTAATTGTTTTATGACCATGATATTTACTTTTTGTGAGTCTCCTCCTACAAATTGAGACGATTTTTGACATTTATGTATATTTCCTAAAAGCGCACACAATATAGAACTGGAATTTGCTAATAATGTGGTTTTCCATGCATCCTTTTGCTGCCCTACATTTAAACATTTCTATGAGTAAAACACAACTAATCATTTTGTGAATCCTGCTTAAATGAGGTGTTACAGGTGCATGACATTGCTGGACCCTCTTTTTTGCTTTTCTTTTAGTATAGGTGTACACTGCGACTATTCTGATTTGGATAGTAGAAGTTAGAATGTATTCTTATTTGGAATCGCAGAACTGTCTGTATACTGTCTCTAATTCGTTCTCTGTTTTTTTCCTTATCCAGTTCACGTGAACATTGCTATTTAGTACCAAGCTCATCTCGGTACATCTTGAACGTATTTATAATTATAGGAACTGTGTGGCTATGACACAAACATGCGCTCTTCTCCCCTGCAGTATCAGAGAATAGAGTCACTAGCTAACTTTAGCCGTGATGCATAATTTTGTTATTGGAAAAGACCGCTTGAAGCTCGATTTGTGATTTGGCATTAAACACATTTGACAGTTTTATGAGCTTAAAGTGCATTGAGAGCCCAGCTCGGATAGAACAGGAAATATTCTCATATTTTCCAACTGCCCAAAAATTGGACTGGATTTACAACACTATACTTACTCTATTTCGTCCAAAAAAGAGAAGGAAACCCCATAAAAACACACAGTAGCAAAGAGAAAAACGGCCAACTATTCGTGATTTAAAAACACAATTTAATATATTGTTATTAACTGTCACAGATATTTAGAATTAACTGACTTGATACCTATCACATATGATATTTTTGCTTCTAAATAAATACATTTTATATTTTACAATAGTTCGAATTACTATTTGAAAAGTTTCCTTATTATAATTATAAGCTTCAGAGAGAGGCTCCTCGTCGTTTTGGTTTTCTACATATCACACAATCTGCTGCTATTTTTCCAAATTTTGCAACAGTGCACTGAAGGTGGCTGTTCTGATTATGCAGAGATTAATTATCTACTGACTAATTGCACTTTTCTTCCTGGAAGTCCCCAGGTAATGGGGCTGCTGCTTTCTTTTTGTTCACTGGACCATGAAGACTAAACTCTTTATATCTCGTCCTCCCTCTGCCTTTCAACAAAAGACGCCATTGGAAGAAAAATCCTTAATTAAATCTGTTATAAAATAGGCAACGGATGCACAAAAAAGCAATAAATAGAACTCATAATTTCATGTGTATGCCCCTAGTTCAAATAAAAACCTTCTAATTGTCAAATATTATAGACCTGGTTCACGATGCATGTTTGCATGTGTCAATATGAGTGACAACTAGACAAATCCGCAGTTCACACCTGTGGGATTTAAACTAGTTAACAGAGGGGGCCAGGGCTTGGAACAGCGGCTCCCCCATGTAATTGTGGGGGGCGCACCAATTGACTGCCAGTGAGGCTTCAGCCAGTTCTGCTAGTGGTCAGGGCCGGACTGGGAACCCGAAGCAGCCCCGGCAATTTTTACGGACCAGCTCCCGGGGGGTATGGGTGGTTTAAAGGCGAAGGCTGGAAGGTGAAGCACTGCTGCTTTTGTTACTGGGAGCTGATACTGCAGCACCACTGCAAAACCAGCCCCCGTTCCTTCCAACCTCCTGTGGAAATGCCCGATGCGTGCGACGGCCAGTCAGGCCCTGCTAGTGGTCAAACATTGACAGCAGTTTATTTGCCACGTATCCACTGCTGTTGGTGCACTTGTGTATTCAGAGCCACAAAATTATTATTTTTTCTCAAGTCAATCGCCATTTGTCATTCCTCTGGGGACTGCTTTCTATCCTTTTGTGCTCCAATGATACTCATTTGAGGTGAGCAAATCTAGAGTGTTGCTGCTGTTGAGGGTGCTCTATACAGGAGCTGATTTCCACCTAAACTTGAGAACTACCCAGAGTTCTCTGCTTCTTTTTTGCATAATGTATGCGTCACTCTATGCCTGAAAGGGTATTGTTTCCATTAGACTTAAACTGGATGCTGCTCCCTTGTGTCTGGACAAAGCTATACCTCTCTGAAGAGCTCTAATGCGAGTGAAACACATCAAGGGTTTATTTTATGCATTTCAGATTGGCTTGGTTGGTATTTTACCAATTCAAAGCTGTAATACTGTGCCTGGAGTGGTAAAAGGCTTTTGTCATTTTACAGCTCGGCATGGGTGGAACTGTGCTAGTCCTATGCTTAGAAATTTGCTGCAGGAATGACAAAAGAATGTGTCCCTGCCTGTCTCGGTGTGGATGGCATTGTGCTTATTCTATGCTTTAAGACTTTGATAGAAAAGCAGACACTTGAGATGAGCACATCTAGGGTGTTGCTGGTGTTGAGGGTGCTCCATACAGGAATTGATTTCCACCTAAACTTGAGATCTACCCAGAGTTCTCTGCTTCTTGCATACTTTATGTTCACTCTATGCCTGAAAGGGTATACACCAAAGGTTAAAGTGACATTATAGTTAGGTGATTATGTCAGTGACAACATTAATGTTTTGAATTCACAAAACCACAGAAATTCACCAGTTCTCGTTAGCATTGCTAATTATAACTTGCATCCTGCCATGCACTGCTTATGACCTCACATACCACATCACTCATGGCATCACAAATAACATCCGGCTGGCAGGGCCCAAGAAGCTCGGGGAGATGGGGGAGTGTGTCTCCCTCCATGAGCCCTAATAGGCCCTGCGGTCCACATCCCCGGCACAAAATAAAATGAAAAAGGGGAGGGGTCATGCAGCCCCCCCTTTCCGAGCACTATTGGGCCCTGCTGTCCCCATGCCCAGGGCCAAAATCTGAGGGTAGGGGAGGCTGTGTGGCCTCCTTTCCTGAGCCCTAATGGGCTTGAGGGACCCCACCCCTCAAGGTCAAATATAATAATAAATGGAAGGAGATCACTCGTTCCCCCTCCCCAAGCCTTTTTGAGTTCTGGGGAACCCAATTCAGGAACTCGATTTCGTAATATTTATTATCACACAAGTGACTCCACAGATGCGCTTTGACCTTCACGGTCTTTCTCACAGTGGTGAGTCCATTGCTAGTTTCTAATTTAACAGAGGTTGCCTGTCCTGCTTATCATGTGGTATTCTCGGACATGTACTTTTAACACACAATTCATGAAATAACCATTAATTTTCAAGTAGATTGCCGAGTTATAGTTAGTGTTGTCTGGTTAGCGAGCTGAAAAGAGTCTGTAAAGAGGTACACTACTTATAATAATTTGAAGGTGGTGGATAAATATATATATATATATATATTATCTACTGGCGGTCGCCAGTAGATAGTTATAGTTACAACCTAGTTTCCATAGGAAATCTCAAAATTCTATTTTGAATAACTTTGGCGCCGGTTGACGAATCCTCGCAAAATTTTCAAAACTAATGGGGCGCTCCGCTCTGCTCCTACCCTGAAAGTCTCGGGGTGATTCGTCAAGCGGGGGCCGAGAAAAAGGGGGGGTCCCAAAACGCGTTTTCCCCATGCATTTTTCCATAGGACCTTTAGTCGCAGCTACAGCCCGAACGGCTGAACAGAATTACGTGGAATTTGGCAGAGAGGTATCTCACAAGCTTCAGGTAGTGAAACCTGCTGTATGGACACGTGCAATCTTGCGAGAGGCCCCTGAGACCTGAAGAGAAATTACTGAGCCTCTATGAAGTGTTTTTCAATCCTGTGAGAGTCTTGCGATATTGCAATAGGGACAAGTAGAAAAAAGGGGCCAAGGCTCAGCCAATAGTTATCATTCTTATTACATGTTTGAGGAAATGCTGTGATGTGATTGGGTAAAGAACCAGAGATAGTTATATATAAGAAACTGATCTAAGTTCAGGTAATTAGAAATACAATTTATGAGCTTTGCTGTAAAGTGTCAGTAAGTGCACTACGTTTGGTAAACATATTCTATACAAGGTTTACTGAGTCAAAAGCTGTCTGTATGGTATGTGTTTCTTAATATAAGTTTTGAGAGGGTGACTTTAGAATGTAGAGAGATATTACCAACTATTGGACATTATGTTAAAAAAGAAATGTTCAATCTATATGTAGTTGTAAGTGAAAGAGGCAGTGATTCTGAAATTATAAATCAAAGATTTAGCAATTTGTAATACAAGGCCTAGCATTTTTATGAACCTTACTGTACATATATTTTACTCCTATGAGATGTTTGAGCGGGGATATTGTTATTTCTAGAGTAAAACATTGTGCTCACTGTTAGGAAAGGTGTGCAAAGAGGAATGTGTCACTTTACACATTTTGTATGGAACTTCCCTGCGGTTGGGAGTCCAGGGATGGGAGGGGGAGTTGTTTGTAGGTTTTGTTTATCATTGCTGATATATCTGTTTACTCAATGTAGCTGGTATCACACACTACAGGAGACACACACAGACACACTTTATCACACCTAGAAAATGACCGCCTGGGATAAATTGTCACTTTTCTATGACCTACTGCTACTCACTTGGAATGTGAGGGGGTTAAATAACGCCAGGAAAGAGAAGCAGGTATTGAATTACCTACAGCGGCACCAGGTAGATATAGCATTTCTTCAGGAAATGCATTTGTCGAAAACTGCAATTACAAACGTTGCAACTTCCTGGGGCCCCCACAGATACTTTGCGAATTACAGCACGTAAGCTAGAGACACTGCTGTCCTCATACATAAGTGCTTGTCTTTCCAATTCTCAAGGGTTCGTACTGACAGCGAAGGCCGTTGCACCATGGTGGTGGGGCACTTAATGGGACACAAGATAGCTTTTTTCTGCATCTATACGCCTAACGTCAAAGAGCCATACTTTTTCACACATAAAACTCACAAATTCTCCAGTTAGACGTGGATTACATTTGCATGGCCGGGGATTTTAATCTCCTATTAGAACCTACACTAAATGGCACGTCAGGATCCACTGACACAAAACCTCGAGCGCTGCCCCCTGCTAGAGTTGTGCGACACACTGGAACTCATGGATGTGTGGCGACACTGTCGACCTGGGGACTCAACATATACTCATTATTCTGCAGGCCATCACACTTGCACAAGATTGGATTTTTGGCTAGTTTCCCTCGCCTTGGCGTCTTGGTATAGGAAATCCCAGCTTCTTCCCAGAACGCTCTCAGACCACTCCCCAGTGGTGCTGAAGCTCAGAGTTCCATGACCTGAGGGCTGCCAGAGGCAGTGGAGGTTCCCTAATCAGGCATTGCTAGACAATGTCTTCCATACGGAGCTCCATGACGCAATCCTTGAATATTTTGACATAAATAAGGGGTCGGTACAATCCTGGGCCATACTTTGGGAAGCATTCAAGACATATATACATGGGGTATGTATTTCCAAGCATGCTGGAGTTTTGCAAGACTTGAGACATACATTGACACGCATAAAGCCGCAGCTGGGTTTATTGGACCAGGAACAGGTGGGGCACCATGGACCGACTCAGCAGGCCCGTAGGTTGACGCTTTTGTCGGAATTCCGAGAAACCGCGGAATGTGGGGCACATTTCCTAAGTAAATATGCTACTGCTCGCCGGTCTGCAGAAGATGAGAGACCTGGTCACACCCTGGCGAGGCTCTTAAGGCCCTCTGTGGGGCAAAGATTTATCACTGCTCCTCAATCCTCACAGGGGCAAATACTGACAGGTACTCCGGATATCCGGGATGAGTTCCTGGACTACTACGCTCAGCTGTATTCGTCCCGTATAACACACAGCGAAGATGATCGTAACGCATATCTTTCTGAATTTGCAATAGTGTGGCTTGAAAAAAGCTATGCAACAATTTTTGGTAGAGCCATTTACTGTAGAGAGAATCATTAGCGCCATTGATGCCCTGAATGGCTCAACCGCACCAGGCCATCATAGGTTTACGGGCAACTAGGGTGAGAGAAGAAAAGTCTAGTGCTGTGAAGGTATAAACTGGGGTAAGTCAGACATTTTTCCATTGATGCCTGGCACCACTAGGTGGGTTTGCGAATTTCCGCTGACATGGTGTAACGACTCCACTAGTTATTTGGGGATCAACATTCACATAGAGGCGGAGCAGATTGTTCGGCTCAATTACAGTCCTGCTATACATGCATTAGAGCAGCAAGTTGAGCGGCTTCCACTCTCATTGACTGGGAGAGTTGCAATCATTAAAATGGTCGTACTTCCTAAATTCTTGTATTTGTTTCAGATCATACCCAATATTTTTTTTCGCACATTTTGCTTTCATCTTGTCAGACTGACATGGGGTGGAAAAAGGGCAAGAATCAGTTGGGATACTCTGACCCTGACATATGAAAGGGGGGGTTTGGGGTCCCTAACTTTCAGTTGTATTATTTAGTAGCACAGTGCAGTTTTGCACACTCATGGTACCATCCTGATGCACACATCACTTACTCCAAACGTGAAGCTGACCTTGTACATCCTGCTCCGGTTAAAACGATTTTGCCTAAGGAATTTCCCAGAGACCCCTGGGACATACAGACAGTGTCCACCACTTCCTGGGCTTGAAAGAAGCTGGCACGAGGGACTGGCGGTCATGCATTATACTCCTCCGCATTACCGATAGTCAACAACCCATGGTTGCCCATCACTGAAGAAAAGTTGGTACAACGTACACTTACAACATATTCCTTAGACACAAGTGGGGATCTATTTCCGGGGGGTACATTTTTCATTGCTCTGAAGATGGGATGTTTAACGAAGCAACCTTGATGGACCGCTTTATTCTCAGTATGCTTTGTAGCGCGCTGAGAGCACAGATTGCAGAGTTCCCTCTGGAGCCAGAATCTTTTTTACCGTTAACGATGTTGATCACTAATGCAGGGGGGACAAAAGTGTACAAAGCCTGTATGACATTAATCCCCACTAGAGATACCAAAGTCCGGGAGCTATGAGAACGAGACCTGGGGCACCCCATAGAGGACTCCCATTGGTCCTTCTGTTGTACCCAGACCAAGGAAGTCTCCCTGAGTAGTCGACACAAGCTGATCCATTTTAAGTTACTATGGAGGGCATACAGGTCCCAAGCTAAACTTAACTCAATAGACCCCTCTTGGCCACACAATTGCACCAAATGTGGAGCGCACCACACACACTTTACTGACAGGACCTAGAATTGTGTCAAAATAGGAGGATATTGGAGAACGGTTTATATTATCCTAACACGTAAGACCCACCTTGATCTTCATCCTACACCAGAAGTGGCCCTACTAGGATATGTCCGTAACATCCCAAAGCAGTTGCGCCAATTCACCTCTATTGCATTGCTGCTCGCAAAATGTGACACAGCCCTTAACTGGGGCAGTAAGATTATTCCCACTACAAAAGGCCTGTCTAAAAGCCTTCTTTATTGTAACACAAATTGTGACCTGTCTGCAACTACACTACCTGTGACATCCAGACCCAAGGACATATGGAGTCCTTTGAAGAACTATCTGTTAGAGGATGAAGAGGCCACACCGTTGCCGCCACCTGATAGGATAGATCTCAACGGTGAGGGTTGACCCCCCCTATTTTCGACACCAGACGAGTAAATGGCATTTGTTAGAAGGTATTTTGAAATGCATGAGGACCATTATGAGCGAGATGGGCAACTAGAACCTAGCTAATCCAAGTACTTGATGCCACTTGCGGAATGTGTTTGGTTGTGATTTTTACATCAAGAATCATATACTGTGTCACATTTACTGTATTGCTGCATTGAGAACATGTATCATATAGTCGTGATTTTATATAAAAATGGTAATTAAAGTTAAAAAAAATAAAAATGGGTATAGAACCATGTTTGAAGGCATGTTATAATTTAATTGTGGATACAAAATGCAATGTTTGAAGGTGTGGAATTGTTAAAGAGAAACAAATTGTGAAGTTAGTGGTACAGTACATAGAAATATGTGATTCTGGGTGAAATATGTAGACATTTTCAAAGATTATAGTGATGTATCATTGTTATCAAGTATTGATTAGTATGTAACTTTACTTTTTTTGTACCATGTCACACTACATATGGAGGAGGAAAACAAAAAGTGTTTAATTTAGAAGAAATACGGAACAGTAACTGTGTTGAAAGTCAGGAAAACAATTTAATTGCACAAATGATGTTCTTACTTCTTACAGCGATATTTGTAGCCTTGAGGAAGCTATTTTTCTGTTTCTCTTCTTGTTTTTATTGACAATATGATTTGCTTTATTTATATAAGGAGGGTTATTATCAGCTTAAGCAGTAAATACAAGGGGAGAGGTTGTATCTGTCAGTTGAAACAATATTTAGATAGATGAAGAACGATGTATTTTTACTGCACCAGTTAAGTTTGTCTTAATTATCCTTTCAGAATGACTGCATCTACACTACTTCTACATTCCTGTAATGAATAAACATACTAGTTGTTTCTAATTTCCCAACTGAACTTCTTTTGGCAAATTTAATTTTATTTGAAGAGTCTGTTTTGCACATAGCCTGCCAAAAATGACTATTAAAGGAGATGTTGTTTTGCAGGACAGGGAGGCTGAAAGAAAGGAAAAGAAGATCTACATACATCAAAATCCAGAAGGCAAATGAAGCAAAAGGGGAGGAGGTGTTGGTGCCTGGTGGTGACAGTGATGAAAAAATATTATACGTTAGTGAAGTTTGTTGTTTGGTTTTACAGTTGTTGGAGTAGTTTGTTAATGTAGTTGTTGCTAGTTGTTGTTTTTAATGTTGTTAAATTGTTTTATTTAATAAAATGTTTAACGTTTCTACAGGTTTCTTTCCTTAATAGCTTTTCAAGATTTTAATATTATTACAGGCTTGCAATGTTGACTTAAAGTGGCATTTCCATCTTCAAGAACTGTAATTGTTTTGCTGCATGTATATGTCTGTTAAAGGTACTATGGAGAGATTAGTGCCTCTTCCCATTGTAGTATAAAGTTTTCATATAAGAGACAGGTTTTGGCACAGAGGTGAATGCATTCTCATAGTGCACATCTTAGTATATATGCTTGTCACTCCGAGGGAAATTTCAGCACAAAGGTTTGTCTCTGTGTACACCTTACTATACATGCCTGTCCTCAGAAGGAGATGTCTTAGAGAGCCATGAGTATGTCCTTACATTCAAATATGCACATTGGTTGTCCAAGACAATTTATACTCTACTAATGACATTCATTCTCATGAACAGAGGTATGAGAAGAGAGAACAGTCTCTACCCACAGCCTGTTTTGAACATGTGTTACTCTGGGTAGATGTCTGTGCTGACCTGGCAATCTCTATATAACAAAGTCTGTCTGCTTGTCATCCCCAAAAAAATTCTCAGTATAGAGCTTATTTCTTCCCCAAATCCTAGTTGTAGATCTGACATTTAAAAGAGAAGTCTCAGCAGAGAGGCCAGTCCCTTCAAAAACCCTACTAAGTATACCCATCTTTCAAGAGAGAGATCTAAGTATAGGGGCCAGTCCCTCCTCACACTGAAATACATGCATCCATCATCCCAGATAGAGGTCTCAGTGGAGAGGCCAGTAGCCCCACACTATGCACAACTGTAATTGATGAGCTGTCTCAGTGTAGAGATCAGTTTATTCCTACATACTAGCTCACACACCCTTAATCCAAGAGACAGTTCTAAGGGCCACATGTATGTACCTTTTTTAAGGTCTCAAATGGCCCGATTCTTAGGATTGGGCCGTTTGTGACCAGAAAAAAGGCGTTTCCGATGTACCACACCCTATTTAGTGATTCTGTAACCTATTACCGAATCACAAAATGGGTTAGTGATTCACTACTAGGAAGGGGCGTGTTTGGGGTGTCCCTTCCTAATACCGAATCGGATCAGTATGTAGGAATGTTTTGTGACCGAAATGCGGTCGCAAAACATTTGTATTTTACCACCTACTTCAAATAGGTGGTAACCCAGTTGCAAATGGGAAGGGGTTCCCAAGGGACCCCTTCTGCTTTGTGAATGTATGCAAAAACCTTTTTTAAGAGCAGGCAGTGGTTCCACGAACCACTGCCTACTTTTAAAAAATGAAAAAGAAACGTTTCATTTTTTTCTAAACGCAACCCAGTTTCCCTTAAGGGCAAACAGGCTGCATTCTAAAAAAAAGATTGCTTTATTTAAAAGCAATCATGGACATGGTGGTCTGCTGACCCCAACAGGCCACTATCTCCGTGATTTTTTAGATCTCTAGGGTATCGCAATTTGTGACCCCCTATGAATCGCTATATGAAAATCTTGGAGCTTCATACTTTTGTAATAGCGATAACCTAATTGCGAATCACAGAAAATCATAATTAGGTCATCACTATTGCAAATGTTGATAAAGATGCTGAGCCGAGTCCTTCCACACACTGTATTGCACATCCGTGTTGTCCTGGGAGGTGACCTCAGTGGAATTGCCAGTCCATATTTTATCCTACTATGCAAAGTGGTTATCCTATGGTGAGGTGCTTTTGAAGAGTGTAGTCTCTCACCACTCCCTACTTTATAATGGTGCCATACTGTGGAAAGCTGGTAATGGAGTGCTCCCTTCTTCAGAAAGTTCTAGGAGAACAAATTAAACATTGTAAGTATCCTAATAAAAGAGAATGTACATTAAATGATTTTTTTTTAAATTATGATCTTTTTGAGAGCATCGAGAGGTCATGAAAAAAGTTAGGGGATGCAGGGGAAAATGTTTTTAGAGAAAGGTGTCAGTGCACAGGCTTATTCACTTCAATACTCTACTGTTCACACTGAAGGATACAGAACTGTTTTCCATGAGAAATACACTAAATGCTCGAGCTCATTAGATTCTCATGAGACAAGGAGAAATACATGGCTGAAGGCAGGCATTTGGGTGCTCCCACACTCGCGGGGCGCTTGCAGAGTCGTAAAAACAAAAAGTACTGGGGTAGAAGTTCTATCCCATGAGAGAAGTTTTAGTTGAGACTGTTGTGTGTGTGCTTACTATAGAGAGGCATGTCTAAGGGATATCTACTGTGAAGAGAATAAATCTATATTGTTTTTAACTAATTCTTATGATCTTGTAGGATTTTCGAGGGATTACAAATAGTAGAATGGAGTAGATGAGTTCTCAATACATTCCAATCGTAGGGATGAATATTGTGATGCTTGTTTTTGAAAGAACGTGTGTCAGAGATAAGTACTATGATGAGTAGATGTTTTTTTTCTAAGGTTCTTTCAATCTCGCGATCATCTCATAAGACTTGAATGGAAAAGCTCTGGGCCTGCCACAAGGTGTTTTACAATTCTGTGAGAGTCTTGCAAGATCATATGGTGAGAAGTTAAGAAGAAAGGAAGGGCTAAGGCTCAACCAACAGTAACCATTCTTATTACATGGTTGGAGAAATGCTGTGATGTGATTAGCTGCAGAACCAGAGATAGCTCAATTTGCCTTGATGCTTTGGAGGAGAAAGAAGTCTCTTTGAGTTGTGCTCAGAAGAAGTTAATGTATCTGCAGTTGAAAGTCATGTGACCACATTGGTGTGGAAATTTACATTTAAGAAAGAACTCTATGTTCAGGTATTTAGCAATATATTTCAAAAACTTTGTTGTGAAATGTCATTAAGTGTACTAATGTTGGTACACTTATTCTACAGTATGTTTAAAGAATGAAACATTGTTTGGGTAGGAGTAGATATACAAAATATAGGTTTTGAGAGGATCAGAGTAGAATGGAGAGAGACATGAGCAAGGTTTGCAGATTGTGTTAAAAAATGAAATGTACAAACTGTGTGTACTTGTAAGTAAAGTAAGCAGTGTTTCTCAAATTATAAAACCAAAAATTTAAAAATACAAGTGGACTGTTATGAACCTCATTGTATATATACTTTAGCCCCATGACATTTTCGAGTGGTGATATTGCTATTTCTAGAGTGAAAAGCTGTGTTCAGTGTTAGCAAAGGTGCATCAAGAGGAATGTGTAGCTTTTTACATATTTGCAAAATAAGGTTTATTTGGGAAAAAAACTGCACTGAGTGAGAGTGTGGAATTTTTCAGGCAAAAGAATAACATGTTGCTGGTGCATTAGATATAAATACGTGATTATAGGTGGAACACATAGAAATGTTGGCAAAATATACTGATGTATTACTGTTATCAATTATTGAGCTGTAAGTACCTTTTATCTTTTTAGTTATTTTGTCTTTTTTTTTAGGCGGAAAATGTAAACTTGTCTCAGAGGAAATAATTATCTGCTTACATTAGTAGCAAAGAAGAGCCTTGTTAAGAGAAGCAAGATAATTGTGCTGTTCAGCAATAAATATGTTTTTAGGCACAGTGTATTCAGGTTGGAGGCATGTGGAGTCACTTGAAGAGATGAGTACTTCAGCAGCAAAAGCTATCTCTGGATGAGCTAGGCCTTGTGAACTGTATATATAGATATGCTGCTTTACTGAGACTTTATTGCCACCTAGTCTGCCATAACATAGCACACATCTAAAGACTAATTGGCAGGCTAAGGTGGCTTAAAGACTGAAAAGAATTGCTACCTACCTTAACATACAGTAGGCAAGTAAGGCAAAAAGAGGGAGGGGATGTTTTTAGGAGGTGCCTTGAGCCTCAGAATTTATTTAATGTCTTTTAAAGTATTTTTTCATGTTAATCTTGTTTATATTGTTTGTTAATTAGCTGTAGTTTTGTATTGTTAAATTGTTTTGTTGTAATAAATAAGTTTAAAGTTACTTCGGATTAGTTTCTTACTACTTTTTATACATTTCAGGTTTCTTATAGTATTGCAAATTTCAGTAAAACTAGCAGTACCATGTTGGGGGTCTGTGAACATGCTATTACATGTATTTGCATGTGAATGGTACTATGCCCATCATTTATCCTATAGAGAGTTGGTAATGGAGGAGCCTATTATTTTGAAATGCAGGTATGGTTTGTTGTCATGCAACATGAAGGTGCTGCATGCTGCATTATAATGCAAAAGAGGGATCTTCACACAGAGGTAAGTGCATGTTTATACTCTAATAAACACTGCTATCAGCTGCCGTGCACACCCTATTTTGTGTGAGTGTTGGTATTGGGATGTCTTTAAAACACAGGTAAGTATATTTCCACAATGAAATATGGACATGGGTTATCCAAGACACAGTTCTGAACAGAACGGATACTCAATGTTATTCTCTACTATGGGCATTCATCAGTATGAAGAGAGGTACGTGCAGAGAGACCAGTTTCTATCCACAGCCTACTTTGCACATGTTATTTTGGTGAGATGTCTCACCTGAGAGGGCATTGTGTTTTCATATCATAGTCTATATAGATGTTATGTAAGACATACATTTGAGCATAAAGGTAATTTCAACTTTCAACTCCATACTTTGCTTGTATTTCTGTCATACTGGGGTGAGGTGTGACAATAAAGGTAAACCACTTTTCACACCCTAATTTGCACAAGCATTATCCAAGAGAGACATCACAGGAGAAAGGCCAGTCTCTCCCACACTATACTATGCAGAGTTATCACGCAAGAGACTTGTGTCAGGACACAGGGCAGTATTGCCCCACAGTCTACTTTGCATACCTGTCATCATAAGAAGAGGTATGGGCAGAGAAATACATTTCTCTCAAACTCTACTAAAGACACCTCTTACCCTGGTAAGATGTGTTAGTAGAGAGATGAGTCCCTTCCCAACCGCACTACATATCACTGTTGCTCTAAGGAGAGTTATGAGGACAGAGCTCACTGGTTCTCAACACTGTACTGTACACACAAGTTGTCCTGCAGATAGGTGTTAGTGCAGAAGACAGTGTTTCCCTACATACTCCTGTTAAAATCTGTGATGCTGGCGAGAGCTATGAGTGGGCATGGAAACCCATTCCTGTTCACTAATAAATATAGTTATTTGCCTGGAGAGAGATGTCAGTGAGGAGGCAAGTACCTGTTATACCTAGTATGGCATAATTAGGTCTTACATGTGAGATGACTACCATCCCCACCCTACTATGCATACTACTTACCCTAGGAAAGGTGTGAATGGAGAGGCACTGTCTCTTTACACCTGAATGTACCACTGGTTATCTTCATGGAAGGTCTCAGTGGACAGGCCAGTCTCTCCCTATAGTATGGTATGGGCATTGTAAGAAGTAAGTATTGTAATGAAGAAAAATGTAAATTCTCCATCTAAAGTATTTTTATGATCTTGTGAGAGTCTTGCTGGAGTGTATAAAATAAAGGGTAGTGAAAATCTGGTGCATATAAATTATATCAATTTCAACAGAATATGGTCATTGAAAATACAAAAAACATTTTAAAAGTATGCTCTCGTGAGAGGCCCGTGATAGTCAACCAGGCTATGAATGAGGCCATCATGGCTCTCAGGGGTGTCTCCCGAGAGTCATCAAGAAGGAAAAAAAGGGTAACACTATAAGCAACATACATAATGAAAGTATAGGGTAGGTCTGAAAGGAGCTTTTTTAAATAAAATGTTTTAACAACTGTATTTTTTTTGTTGATAACATATTTACGTTTTTATATTTGCTTTTCCAAATAGGGTACAACAAAAACAAGAAATTGGGAGTAAATAAAAAAAATCTCCTTCAAAATAAAGAGGATAAAAAAACTAGGAAAAAAACTTTTTAAGGTAAAAACTACTGCTTAGGTGTGCATTTATGATCCAGCACAAGCCTGTCCCATGCAGCCCAGCTTTTCTTCTTTTTCCTTCCTTTTTTATCAAATACTTTTTTCCCACCTGGCCTCATTTGAAAATGTGTGACTGAGGTGCCTGAGTTGCAGGAAGCGTTACAACAAACAAATGATGGACGGAATGCTGACAATGCAGACATTCTCCCCCAGTCAAGAGATCTGGGTTAGATCCATCGTTCTTTTGCCCACTACACCACCCCAGTTCAGACATGGCCATATGCAAATCAGTCTTGACCCTGTGCCTCATGGGAACAGTCCAGCCCGAACTGCCAAGCCATGTCTTCCCTGGACCGGAATCAAGCATCCTAGGACCGGTTTCTGGCTATCAGCCGTCATCACCCAGGATAGCTCGACTCCAGTGGCGTAGTGAGCACGGGTCCCACGTCTGGGAATACCCATCCCACTTAGGGCGAAAAGGGTTACAACAAACAAATGATGGACGGAATGCTGACAATGCAGACATTCTCCCCCAGTCAAGAGATCTGGGTTAGACCCATCGTTCTTTTGCCCACTACACCACCCCAGTTCAGACATGGCCATATGCAAATCAGTCTTGACCCTGTGCCTCATGGGAACAGTCCAGCCCGAACTGCCAAGCCATGTCTTCCCTGGACCGGAATCAAGCATCCTAGGACCGGTTTCTAGCTATCAGCCGTCATCAGCCAGGATAGCTTGACTTCAGGAAGAGCAGTGAGGTTCTCACCTCAATCTGAGAATGACATTCTGGTCCCAGGTAGGTGTTCAAGGCCCTCCTCAATCCACAGGCTCCTGCCTGCGCCTCATCCCCGATGGTACAGTGGAAGAACACGCTCATTGGCTGGTCTGCTCTGTGGTTGTCAGCCTTTTTCTGTCTTTTTCTGTTTTTCTGTTCATTCTGTCTTTTTCTGTGTTTACCTTTTTAACCTGCCTTTTTTGCCTTTATTTTTGCCTCTGTTTTTCTTGCATTTTGCCTTTCTTCCTGCCGCTGATGCTCCCACCCAGAGTGTTCCCGCTCCCACCTACTGCATCTTAGCTGTTCTCACTCCCCCTGACCCCTACTTAATAGCGCACCAAAGGCAAGCCTGTCTGCGCCCGTCCGCGACCCAACTGTGACCAGCGCCAAGGACCCTGGTCCCCTGACCCCCACCGCTACAATCCCAGCACTCTCCACACTCTCCACCCTGGACACAGCAACTGCCAGCTCTCGATACGGAACAACTCCCAAGGCACGTTCTCCTGCCGTTACTGCCGCCACATCTTCACCCACCTCCAGACCCAGACAACCACCCCAGCCCACTGGAGGCCAGTGTACACAAACCCCTGAGCTGCATCCTCCTCAACGTTCGCTCACTGCACAGACACTCAGCAGAAGTTTGGTACCTCCTCAACACTCACTCACCTGTTGCCTTCCTCACAGAGGACCTGGACCAACGCCAGCTCCCCACCCAACATCGCAACCACCATCCCCGAGGGACACAAGATCCTGAGGAAAGACCACCACAATCACCCTAGAGGAGGCTTGCCATTGTTCAAAAAAGCTCCCACCGACTGACAACCTCCAACCCGGAAGACACCTCACCCCCCATGGAACACATACACCTCCAGATCCAGCCCAACCCCAGAACGACACTCTGTGGAACAGTCACCTACAGACCACCCAGATCCCGCTCCCCATTCACCAATTCCATCACATACTACATCGCTCCCCATGCACTCGCATTCACAGATTACATACTGCTCGAGACTTGAACTTCCACTTAGACAATCTCAGTGACTCCAACACCACTGCCTTCCTAGAGAATCTCGCCAACATTGGACTGAAGCAATTCACCTCCACCCCCACCCACACAGCAGTTCTCACTCTCAACCCCACCTACGCCAAATGAAACAACATTTGTTTCAGTCACACCACCCAACCTCTCTGGACAGACCACCACTGTGCCCATTTCTCCTTCCCAAAACCCACCGCACACAAGCTCACGCCATGCCTCCCAATGCAGAAACTGGAGCAAAATACCAAATACCTCGCCTCTGCCCTCAGCTGCACTCCTCCCACTACCATGACAGATGTCAATACAGCAGCAAATGACCTTCGTCAATGGATCGCCAACTGCGCCAATACTCTGGGCCCCCTCTAGAACTCTGTCCGATGACACAAAACAAAAGCCACCTGGTTCACCACTGACCTCTGAGAATCCAAGCGCTGATGCCGACGACTGGAGAAAGCATGGAGAAACCGAAAAGCCCTGGAAGCGCGCTTCGCCTACAAGGCTGCCACCACGGCACACCACCAAATCAACTCAGAGAAACTTCATTCAGGACAGAATCCTCTCCAACTCCCACAACTCCAAGGAACACTTTGCCATCATACAAGAAATCACCATACCCCACAGCGAAACTACAGAAGTCCCTCTCTTCCAAGACCTCTGCAACAAACTCAGCTCTTTCTTCCACCACAAGATCAGGACGCTCTATGACAACTTCGATGCCCAAGAACACGGCACTGACCCTACACCCTCCACCAGCGATGCCACCCAGCTGAGCCTCCTCACCTGGACCCCTGTCACCACAGAAGGCACCACAAAGACTATGAGAAGCATCCACTCCGGCGCACATCTTCCAAAGGGTCGACATTGCACCCAAACTAGGATGGACAATCAACTGTTTCCTCGAAACAGCCCGATGATTGGAAAAGTGCCAAAGTCAAACCCCCCCTCAAGAAGCCCTCCACAGACCCGACTGACCTCAAGTACTACAGGCCCATCTCTCTTCTCCCCTTCGCCACCAAAGTCATCGAGAAAGTCGTCAACACTCAGCTAACGCACTTCATAGAAACCAACAACATCCTCAACTCCTCTCAATCCGGATTCCGCCCTCATAGCCACCACTGACGACATCCGCACCCTCCTCGATCAAGGCCACACTGCAGCCTTCATCCTACTAGACCTCTCAGCAGCCTTTGACACCATATCCCACCACACACTAGCCACCAGACTCCACGACGCCGGTATCCAGGGAACTGCCTTAGATTGGATTCTATCTTGTCTCTCAGACAGAACACAAAGAATAAGACTTCTGCCCTTCCTTTCTGAACCCACAGAGATCAGATGCTGAGTACTCCAAGGATCCTCCCTCAGCCCCATGCTCTTCAATGTATACATGGCCCCCCTTGCAACCATCGTCAGAAAACACAGACTCAACATAATATCTTACCCTGACGACACCCAGCTCATCCTCTCCCTCACCAAGGAACCTAATATCACCAGGCACAGTTTCCAAGAAGGAATGAAGGACGTTGCATCCTGGATGAGCAGCAGCTGCCTGAAACTTGGAAAAACAGAAGTCCTTATCCTCGGGTCCACCCCCTCCACATGGGACACCTGGTGGCACAAAGCCCTCAAAAACCCACGCACCCCTATGGACCACACCTGCAACCTCGGCATCAGACTCGAGTCCTCCCTCACCATAAACCGCCAGATCAACGCCGGTCCTCCACGTGCTTCAACACCCTCTGCATACTATGCAAGACCTTGAAATGGATCCCCCAACTTGAAGAAGACCATCACCCACACACTCATCACCAGCAGACTGGACTACGGAAACACGCTCTAAGTCAGAATCAACAAAACACTCCTTTGCAAACACCAGGCTGTCCAGAACGCCGCAGCCAGACACATCCTCAGCTCACCACAACATGACCACATCACCCAGCACCTCCGCGACCTCCACAGGCTCCCTGCCAAAAAAAAGAATAGCCGTCAAACTGCTCACATACACCTACAAAGCCCTCCATAACGCCAGACCCCAATACCTCAATGAAAGAATCTCCTTACAAGCCTTCAAGAGAAACTTCCGCTCCGCCAACCTAGCCCTAGCCATGGTCCCTTGCATCCACAGGGCCAAAAACGGTGGCAGATCCTTCTCCTAAATCGTGGCCAAGACCTGGAACGAACTCCCCCTCAGCATCAGACGAAGCCCAACACTGCACCTATTCAGAAACAACCTCAAGACCTGGCTCTTTGGATAACCATGGATCTGCCCACACCCCCCATCAGCACCTGTAGACCGTCACGGGTGTGTACTAGGTTCTATAAATCCCTGATTGATTAATTGAGAAAATCAGCAATGTCACAGAGCTAGCCAAGAATATCTAACCACAGCAAAACCCAATAGGTAAATGAAGCAACAAGGAAGGAATCTTTCTTTGCTAAACAAAGACATCCACAGTGAACCAATCACAGTCCTTCCTTGGTCTGTCTTTCCTCTCCCATGCATCTCATGGGTGTCTCGTGACAGACCCGTGAGATTGTAAAAAGAGAGAACTTTCTTAATATCTCAAATGTAATAATACACCAACAATTTTTCAACTTTAAGCAACACTTCTCATGTCTTACTTTCTTCAAAATGACAAAAATACACTGCTATGAACTTAACTCCAAATGTACGATCTCACAAGTGGATCATGAGAGCTGGACAGGAAGTGCAGCCCCCTCGTAGTCCATGCAGGGGATTATGCGTTTGACTCCCACAATCGTCTCGAAAGTAGGTAAATGAAATCATTAATACAATAGACATACTGTACTGACTTTAGTATTAATGATTAGCATTCAAGAATAACTGACCACATGAAAAAGATCTCTGCACAATAGATTAGAATGAAGATTATAACTTTACGATCTTTTGAGTCTCCTGCAAGTGACCCACAAGTCTCCCACGAGAGCGCTCACACACCTTAGAAATGGATGTACATAGTGAAAATACATTGGATCCGATTCACAAAGGCAACCTGAGACAAAAGTCAAACTTTACGACTTTTGGCATTCACAGAGGTCATTTACAAGTCGTATCTTTACGCTCGCAGTCGGGCTGGAATCTACTCACCCGGGCCGGAGACTCCGCCCCAGGGTTGGAATCTCCGGCTTGGGCAGGATGAAGTGTAATCAATGGGCCGAAACTCAACTCTTACAAAAATGAAAATTAGAAACATGAGATAAATCATCGAGGAGGTCCTGAAAATCAGTTTGGGAAGGGAAAAGGGTGTGAACAGACACTACCTCACATCCCAGAAAAGTTTGCTCCTTTGCATCATGGTACATGCAGCCCACAATTTGCGCGCACCTCAGTGTTGACGGTAGTGTTACACCAAAGTAACACTACAGTCATTTCTCTTTCCCACCAGCCCACTGTCAAATTAGCCTTACTTGGTGAAAATTAAACTCTCATGGCGGTACCACACATTTTTTTGGAATATCTGATGATTGAAAAGGAATATGTTATTTTGTAGGCAAATTTCCATCATGTTAAGTAACATCTTAGAATGTTGTGTCTCTTTTACGCTTCTTTGTCTCAAATAATAGTCAACCACCTTTCGACCAGTCTCATATTGGATCACTGTATATAAGAAGACTACTTCAATAGTGATTAAGAGATAGTCCTGTTGCCATTCTGTCTCAGCTATAATTCTCAAGGAGTCACCAGTATCTTTGATATATGAGCTGAGTGTGGTCATCCTTGGACCTATGTATTAGTTCACATATACGGAGATATTTTCATATAATGGTCCACACCCTGATATTAGTGGTCTACTCGGTGGGTTCTCCAAACTTTTTTGAAATTTAGAAAAAAAATAGATGAGATTTTTGAATTGTCAATTTGCAAATATTGATATTCTTCCTCATCTAACAAAGATTTAACATGCCATTTTTTCAATTTCTTATTTAATGCCAATGTAATTTATTGATAGGATTGGCTTCCAATTGTTTGCAACTTTTTGTATGCAGTAGTTGGTGGTAGGATTCTTTTATATAGTCTTGCTTGTCCATAATGACTATATTAACTCCTTTATCTGCCGGTTTCACTACTAAAGAGTTTTCATTGTAAACATATTCAAGAGCATGTCATTCTTTTAAGGTCAGGTTTTCTTTTTTATGCCTTTCTCACTTCTTCCTCAGTTTATATAGGTCTGTCGTCACTAATTCATAAATACTGTCAATTGTATTGCCAGGTGTTAATTTGGGGCTAAACCTGGATTTTGGTATGAAGTTGCTGTATCTGTGTTCATTGGTATCTATAGTAAGATGTTCCAAAACCTGTGTCTCTTTGAAATCGGTGTCTTCTAAGTCATACATGAAGTCAAATAGACTTTTTAGGTCTGGTGTTTGTTCTATGGTGAGATTAGTGTCCTGCAGAATATTTTCCAATTTCTCCTTTTCATAATACTTCTGTTTTAACAAGTGCTTGGCCAATTTATTATTCTGTACGTACTAATATGTGTACATTTTTGTCTCCAACATATGAAAATGATGTTCTGGGCAGAATGACAGTCGTTAAAGATTGATAAGTTCACCACTGGGTTTTCATCTGATTTGATGATAGTGCTTATGTTCTCTGATGACTGTGAAAAGGGTATGTTCTTTTACCCGCCCCCTCTACATTTTTGATATTTCTTTATTTGTTTGTTTGTTAGCCTCTGGCTTGACCATGTCCTCGATCCCTTCCTTTTGATGTTCTCTGGTCGATATACATCATTAGCATCTCCTAAAAAAAGTTTTTTGCATCTTTTCCTCTGATGTACCTTCGCCCTCTCTGATGTCATTGTCTGATTCACTTATTTCCTCATTAAGTGGTGGAATTATTTCTGCCTGGCACTTATCAGTGAGAAAGGCGCAAAAGAAAGTGCAACAGCATTAGGAGATCTACGAAGCCCGGTGGGAAGCCGTACAAGGGGCCAGAAAAAGTTGAAAAAATGGAGCGGAGAACTGTCATCAATCTGTCAGAGCGAGAACTCAGTGATATAGAGGTAGAGATTTTATCTATGGGTTTGTCTTTCTGTCCCTCTAATGATTTTAATTGCACACAGAGTCATATTGATCTAGTCCACTTACACAAAAGCTGAGAATTAAGAAATGCTATGCTACCAGAGTAACAGATGAGACAGGCAACATTAGAGAACGACCAAGTAACATCAACATTGGGGATGTTGACTTATTGCATGCTATGAATGAATTGGCTAATGAAGCTGATTTTATTGACGATCCATTTATCAATTTGATCAATGACAATGTACGTTTAGAGTGCACAAAGTGGTTTTAGACCTTAATCTGTCTTTCTCCTGCAAATTAAAAATGATGCTATTGACGTTTTTAAGGAAGGGGTAACACAGAAACTACTTGGTCTTTCAAAAAAGAAATGGTATGGTACAAAAAATGTATCTGTGGCACAAACAGAAGCGATTGAGAGTTTAAGAAAAGATCGTTCTATAGTCATAAAAAAATCAGACAAAGGAGGAAATGTTGTTGTGTTATCAAGACAAATGTATATTGATGAAGGAATGAAACAGCTTTCTGATGGGGAGAAATATGAACTGAGCAATAATTGGAGTATGACAGATCTATCAAATGCAATTGACAGAATGGAAGGACAAGGGGCTTTTAAAAATTGAGGAATATAATTTCTTAGCATGTACATTTCCTAAATTGCCTACCCTTTACTTATTACCAATGATCCACAAAGGTAACCAGAATCCCCCTGGAAGACCCATTGTGTCCTCTAGGGGGCGTTGGCTGGAAAATACCTCCAGATATGTGGATTTTTTCCTCCAGCTCTTGTGGCAAAATCTCCCATCTTATGTTAAAGATACAGGGGATTTCCTAAGGTGGTTGTACTCCATTGAGTGGAAGGAAGATTTTGGTGTGCTCTGGTTAGACGTAACAAGCCTATACACATGTATACCACACGAGATAGGTTTTCAAGCCAATCGTCATTTCCTGAGAGAGAGATCACTATCTTATCTCTTTCACATGGAGATGTTAGTTGAAATTATGTCATGTTGCCTGACACAGAATTTCTTTACTTTTGACAACAAGATCCTCAGACAGACCCTCGGAGCAGCTATGGGGACCCGCTTTGCGCATAGCTTCGTAAGGTCTCTACCTAGGGTACTGGAAGGAGTCAGTTGTCAGGAATTTAGATGCTAGGAGAAACAAAGTGGTAACATGGGCATGATACATTGACGATATCTTCTGTGTGTGGGATGGCAATGAGAATGAGGCTAATGAGTTCGTCAATGTCCTTAACAACAATGTGTTCAATCTGAAGTTCGCAAGTCAATTCTCAAAGGTAACAATAGAATTTCTCGATCTAGAATTGACTGTTGGAGGTACCAAACTTGGAAGTAGGCTGTTCCGTAAGGAAAGTTCTGGGATCAGCCTCCTACATGCTCAAAGCTGTCACCCGAATACTCTGATCCAAAGCATTGCTCTAGGAGAATTGTTGCATGCTAAACGCAATTGCAGTATGGAGGTGGGCTATGAATTAGAGGAATCAATAATAATTAAAAGATTCCTGCAGAGAGGATATTCACAGTCAACAATAAAGAAGGCAAGGTTAGATGTCAAGTCTAGACAGCGAGCATCATTACTCATGGAAAAAGAAGAGAAAACAAATGAAATGTCTGAACAAAAGATCACGTTTATTACGACCTTCCACAGACAAGCTAAACAAGTCAGGAGGAGACTTGAAAAATTCTGGCAAGTGCTGAAAACAGATAAAGATATAGCAAAACACATTGAGTCCTTTCCACAGATTACCTTTAGGAAAGTGAAATCTCTTAAAGATACTCTCTGTAAAGCTTTAGAGTCACCAGTTCTAAAGACATCGGGTATAGAAGGCTTCTACACATGTCGGAATTGCAAAGCATGCAAATACAGTAAGAACTGCAAAGAGTGTAGATGCCCCCTAATTGAAAGCCCTTTAGAATTGTTAAGCATCTCTCATGAAATACTGACCATGTTGTGTACGCCCTTAGTTGCCCGTGTAAAAAGACGTATATTGGTAGTACAATACACAAAGCTAAAAAACATGTACTAGAACATTTAAGTGCTATGAAAAATGGAGACAAGCAGTACCCGGTGGCTAGACACTTTCAGACACACCATAACCAGAATGGCATTTTACTGATCTTTTGTGTCTGAGATACGATTGGTGTCAATGAAAGAGGAGGGAACCCTGTACAAGATCTGAGATGCCTGGAATATAGGTTAATAATACAATACCAGACACTGGCACCAGGTGGCCATAACTGTGACGAGGAACTGTCAGTTCATTTAGGGTAGGCACCATCCACTCGCAGTTAAGCTATAATTTAGCTCATGATCATTGCGTTTTTGAGGAATTACAGCTGCAGATGAAAGTCATTCAGTAAGATATTTTCTCTGTAACACCTACAATCTCATTTCAAGATTAATTGTTGATCTTTGTTAGATTTGTTTCCACATGGAACAATAGGTGATATTTTGATTGCTACCTCGCAGCATTTTTCTCAATATATTTCAACTTTTTTAAGTTTAGGGTGATTATTAAGGTGTATATAAATGCTTTCTGCTTGTTTTACAGATCCACGTGTAACTGTTAAAGATGAAGGAATTGGAGCTCTAATATCTGTTCTGATTTAAGAAATTAGTTTCCAGGGGTTTGATTCACGAACACTTTTTGAGTTATAGCCC
This sequence comes from Triturus cristatus, assembly GCF_964204655.1. Classification (NCBI taxonomy): domain Eukaryota; kingdom Metazoa; phylum Chordata; class Amphibia; order Caudata; family Salamandridae; genus Triturus; species Triturus cristatus. The sequence goes on along the minus strand of NC_140589.1, from coordinate 1,454,963,640 downwards.
ACTTGGGCATTCAATTATTCACCTTTCCATTTCTAACCACGGTTAGTCTGATAGCTTTCCCTGCCCCAATATCAAATGCCCACTTAGGCTTGACCCATGAACATTTTAGAATTGGAGTGCATTAGGGCATTGCTAATTCCATCATTCGGATCCCAAAAAAGAGGGTCGGTAGAGCAGTTTGCAATTCATTATGCCCACAGGGCACAACCTGTGAACATTTTCTGACCAATTTAGATACTCAATATGCCATCTCTCCATTCTTGAGATTGGGAGAGACCGGTAATCTTTTTTGTCCCAACATTAACTCACTCTCCATATCAGCACTAAGATAGGGCTACTCTGCCCCTCTCATGTCTAAGACAGGGTGAGTGCGATAACACGTACGTTGCCCACTGGGGCATGACTGCCACTTGGTTCAGAACTGTGTGGGTTACGGATATCGGGACATTGTGCAACCTTAGTTGGCATCAAATCAAGAGCCTCTCCGTCCCCCCCGCCCCTTTTCCATTCACTTTATTATTGTGTGGGCAGATGTTCAATATACGTACTCAATATATTTTGGTTGAATACGGGATTGGTGAAACCTATGGCAATGTTTCGTAAGCACTTGCTCGAAGAGGGTCCCAGGCATCACTATGTGCACAGAAAGGGAACAATAAAGTCTCATTCCACATGCCCGTTCAGAGACATGTTATACAGTCCTTTTCACTGCACTCACAAATGATTTTTTCTGTACCTGTGTAAATATCATTAAGTCTTATTTGACAGAAGCATTTTCACAATATGAACATTTTATCGAGTGAGGTAACTCGGATTGTAATATGAAAGTCTTTTCACTATGTTTATATTTTTTTTTATCACATGTTTTGTTTATTTAAACCATTTTGAAACTGATACAGTTACTCGTGAACAAGGGGTCTACCCCGAAACGCGTAGAGTGTTGTCAAGCCTTTTTGATTAAAAATATTGCTTTCGCAGCAATTGATGTCCACGCCGTGCTAGATATATATATATAATCAACACAACTCCTACTCCCAGAAGGAAGAGAGCACGCACACAAGTGCTGCTGGATTAACGCTTGTAGCAACAGCCTTTATCAATCTGGTGAGCACCATTTTACTTAACCCATTTATCATGTCCCAACCAAACACGCGGAATTGCTTGTTCGCGATGCTTTTTTCCTTTTCACGAATGCTGTTTGCGTGCTCGGGTTGGGAAATATCTTACGAACATGCATTTTGAGAACGCGAAGAAGCAAAAAATCCAGCGAATTCACGGCACGGAGAATTTTGGACAATTCCGCGTTCTCCGCAGAATGCGAAATTACCCAAATTACCCAAATTCCGCAAGCAGAACGGAATTTACTGCCCAGGCCTAAACTACTGCGATATTTATTGAGCGATAATGAAAACCTTGCTGATACGCCCCTGTGGCATTAGCCTTGCAATCCACCTCCCATTATTAAGATGGCTAAGTCAACGTTATTGCAGGAGTTAAATTCCTGCGATAAAGGGGGCTTAGTGCTATTATTATCATCGCTTTGTGGGTCTGCTGCCGGCTTGATAATATCGTGAAGCCGTGTTAGCGAGTTCTCCCATGCTGTTTAACTCAGGAACGCCTACTTTGCATGTCATTAGCGATGGCATGCAGGGCGATAAAAAAACGGCAGCCATCGCACAAAAACAAGCGCTTACAAGGGTTAGCGTGAGCTTGTTAATAGTGCGATGTAAATCTCGCCGCTTTTTTGGCTGGTCCGATAATGCCAGATTTTAATATAAAGATGATTCCTAACTTTTGGAAGGCACAGATAGTTAATTTGGCAAAGAATGCTGCCATAGTTGGCGTTGCTTAATTATTTACATCGAAGCTCAAGAAAAATCCAATGACGTATAATTTAATGACACTCGAGTTGCTAAACATCAACACTCTTCTCAAAAATCAATTACACTATATATATTTCAGTGCTTTTTGTTTTTTAATTTGCAACAGTTTTTATGGCAGCCCCTTTCAGCACTGTTTGTGTCCAATAGTGAATGCAGGGAGGATGAAATAATCTTGAGTGGTGCCCCAGTCTAGAATGTATGCTCTAGGCCGTGTCTCAGTCGTCTTCCCATATCTGACACTGTTTTCACGAAAGTCTTGTCTCCATTTGTTCTCTACCAAAGTAACACATTTTTTGTTCATTCTGTCATTTCATGCTTCAAATGTTTTTCTTTTCAATATATTCCGGCTTTTCAGGACATTTTAATTGCGGACCCTTAAGGGTAACTGTCCAATTCTATTGATAAAATGTGTACAGTATTTGATTGTACTTTTTGTGCCCTAAATTGATAATGGTGCTGTTGATTTATTTTGCTTTAAATCGGCTGCAACTGTGTTTATATTGCCTACACATTGCATAATAAACGAAATTTGAAAGTATTCGAAAAATACACTGGTAAGCACCAACCATGTTTTGGTCTGGATCTATATAAACATTAGGTAATCTACTACTGAGACTGGAAACACAGGGCACCGCCACTGGATAAAGATGTGGGAAATAAGGGTCAAATGACCCAATACCTTAAAACCACAAAAGTTCTCACAACTGAAATTACTCTCCAAGTTAGAATGTGGGAACAGTGTACTCCAAGACTAGTTGTTCCTAACAGTTGAATAAGCTGATATCACCACAGGCTAGCCAGGTGGCTGGCAGATATCTAACGAGTAGCCACACTGTCAAATACAAGGCAATTTGAGTTAAATGAAAACATCCTTGAAAGGTCTAGGCTCCACGTTGCTGCCGTCTGTTTTCCAAAGTTATCCTGACAAAAGGATCTATCTTAAAGTGCTTACAATTACCACTATTACCACCCACTGCTTACCACCCATAACACAAAACCTGACACAGAAGGGGCACAGATTTGACCTAATACTGGGATGCTATTCAGCAAAAAGTGTTGTCGAATATTGTTTTAGTAATCTTTTTATGTCTTTATCGTTATGGAGTCTGCCCTAGCACATGTTGCTCTTTGGGTATTGTCCACCCACTCCAACACAGTGGCACACTGCTCTACATCCCATAAATCATGTGAGGAAAATGGATGGCAACCGAACTGATTGATTCAACAACTGTTGCGTTGTCAAACCTCCATTTTGATGCAGTTATTAGGGTTCCCTGTGATAGGTTCTCACCTAGAAGCACAAATCACGGACATCATTTGGGTTCCAATTCACAAAGAAAGTACCATTCACAGATTTACACCTATGTTTATCTGTAGATTTACTACTCTCTGGAATTCACAAATGTTCAAGGAAATACGTATGCAAAGCTGTGCCAGGAAGACCATATCACATGGCCTGGGAAAGGCATGTGACACTTCCGGTGAGACCTATTCCACCTGTTAGGAGTTCTTCATAGTAAAGCATGCCACACAGGGGGAATAAGATGCCCTGTGTGAATGTACAATTTTATTTTTTGCTGGAAAAATATTATTTCCATGGAGAAACCTGTCACCCTACACCTCCAACAAATATGGGAGTGGTTCGTTCCTATTCCCATCCTTGCAAGGGATTTACACCAACCCTTGTCTTTTGCAAAGAATGAGTCCCATGCTGTCTGTGATCCAGCTTACAAATCTTAAGAACTTCATCATTGAACTGAAATGGTAGAATGTAAAGTGTCACCGATTGATGTGCCTCTCTAGTGCAGTCCCCAATTTTGGTCTAACTCGTCCATTACTGCACTGCCAGCCTTAATTGGCGGACTATTGCCCTCACTGCCTCCAAGATCACCCATATTCCCTTCCCAGAATGATCTCCTTTGGACCTGGGTATCGTAATACCCATTCCATCCTCCTTCAGCCAGAGGACTCCTTCTATATTACCCGAAATACCGGATCTGCAGCTTTGGATGTGTTAAATGCCAGGGCAACTTTGTGACATGACAGCATCGCTTCATGATCGTGTTTAATGGCACAGTGCTGCTGGAGGACATCTTGCACCATGGTCCTAGTTTGCGGATCCCAGCTCCTTCTGCTCAATATCACCCATGCTAGATACCCATGTCCACAGGGCACATTGCTCCAGGAGCCAATTTAAACACATCATAATACTTTTCCCATTAAATATGTCTGTACCGAATGGCAGACATTGCACTAAATAGAGAGCATGCAGCAGAACTGTTTAATCTGCATAGTTACCTAGATTATGTTTACTTTACTATCACTCCCAATTACATAGTTATTCCTTGCTGATGGAATTTCTTCATAGTGCTGCAGAAGGGCACCCTACTTCAGAATCGCATTGCCTGCTGGTGGCTCCACATCCCACCATTGTTTCATGAGTCCAGTCCTTCTGTATAAATACCCAAACATGCATCAGTACATCAAAGCCCTCAACAAAGGGGGAGCGAGTGATGAATGAGTGCACACTTCTAAAAGACAGGCAGAGGCACAACATTGATATATAGATTGAGTTCTCTCTCCCATCAGAATTAGAGATGCAAAGGTTTCAGTAAATCGGAGAGTGGGCCATACCATGGAAAGGCGAATTGTATCCTGACAGGGCCCTCAGAAATGAAGAATTGCCAAAGCAATCATTACATCTGCCCTGATTCACCCAATAATTACACATTCTTACCAAAGATTTGACCTGCTTTCAACAGTAGGAGACCCTGGGTGAAATTGATGGTACATCTGCAGATCTTGCAATTCGGAGGGACACTTGTAACGAGGCCTGAAGTACAACATTTGCAAAAAAATTGTTTTGGGGAACCCTTTGCTCATTTTAACGGAAAAACTAAAACAATCATAAATAAATACGAAAACAAAGTCTTTGTAATGTACTTATTAGCAAGCATACGCCTACTAAACGGACTAGTCCAGACAAACGATTTTAAACATTCTTTAAGAAATTACTATTTAAATAGAACCATCTCTCGCATGCAAGAGTATACATCTCTTTGTTTGAATAATGATTTATTACCGTGTAAACCATTTAGATGACTCAGATAAAAGGTGCTAGCTTTGAATGGGTGACGAAAATTGATGTGACGGATTTAAAGACATTTACAGATGATTTTACATACAGGTCAAGGCTAACGAGATCATCATCTAACACACAACTGCTTTGATAAATGAGTGTGATTTCTTTGATTGAAATAAATTGCACTTCATATTTCATGTTGTAAGATTTACATCATTTGACTTTTCATCACATTCACTAGAATCACACATGAGATTGGTTTAAACACGCACACGTTCATAGACAACAATAACTTAAAGAGGGTTGTACATCGGAGAGTAAAATTTTACATTTCATAAAGATAATAATAATAATATTAATAATAAGAAGAATTCGGCAATGCTGTAATGCAGTGGTTCTTAACCTTTTGACTTATGTGGGTCCATGTAATCAATACTGGAAGCTGGGGACCCCACTGAATCATTGTTGGAATCTGGGGACCACCCACTGTGTAATTACTGGAAGTCAGTGACCCCGGCCTAAGAGGTTTTGATAAATTGAATCGCAAAATGATATATATAAAGATACAGAAACAGACATTTATCAAATAAATATACAACTGATGAAATATTTTATTTAATTCACAAACAAATATAAAAAAAAATCTGAATTTGAATTGGAAGGTTGGAGGTTTTCTAAATTCAATTGAAGCCCCTCAGCGTCCGGCCCATACTATATTCTGTTTGATTCACTTGCACTGCTCCCATTAATCAATCTGAGGATTCTACATTAAATTTTAGCTTCCCATTTCAAATTATTTAATATTTACAGAACGATTTAAACTTTCCAATTGTGCATTTTGTTTTCTTATTTGTATACACTTTATTAAACCGTTAATATTATTTAATTTTCAAAGGAGTCACTGACCCCTGGAAGTAGGCTTTGCAGACCCCCAGGGAACCCTGGACCACAGGTTAAGAACCACTGTTGTAATATGTATAAAAACATATTTATTTTTCATTTTATTTACAAGCTAGTTGTGACAGAAATATGGCATAGACACCTTGCTGTCACAGAGTAGAAAGGCATCTGTTCTTCAAACAATAAAAGGATGAAGTACTTTTTCAGTTCTCCTCTTCTTTGTGTTTCTGAATAAATTAGTTATTTATGTCAGTTTGATAATTTTTGATTGGATAGGAATCTTTACAAGAACTGTTACAAGAATGCAGTCATCTGTCACATTGCTATCAAATATTCTACTTCACAACCTTTTCTGAAGTGACTTCTATTCAACTACGCAACTTATGCCTTAACATGAAATTACTAAATGCATATTGGTGTGTTTAATTTGGATTTATTTTAAACATCTGCAAATATGCCAACTTTTTCATATGAATAAACAAAAGATGGATTTAAGCTGTCTTGGGGATGGGTAGTGTGGTCTTGTTCATGATATGCTCACAAAACCTCTTGATGACCTGCAATATCCTTCTAAGAAACAGTAGACATACTTTGCCCCACTTATTATAATTGTATTACTATTAATATTGTTATTACTTAGTAGAAGTAATAGTACTTTAGTACTAGTGGTGATAGTGAAAGTAGTCCCAATAATCGTAGTAGTGGTGGAAGTAATGTTATATTATGTTTCACATTTTTAAAGTGCTATGGTTACTCCAAAAGGAGCATCTCCACACTAGGATTGGTCTACAAGAACAGCATAAAATAAGCATCAAAAATAGAATTCTAGTCATTGTAACTGTTACAGTTTCTTTGTTGTTTTCACTGATGAGCGGATGTGACTTAACGGCTAGTGAAGTCAACCTCAAATCTGGGGAACCTGGTTCGAGTCTTGGCAACGATGCTCAACATCCTGGTATTCTAGGCAAATCACTTCATCTCCCAGCGATTAACAAAAAAAAAAATAACGTTTCCTTCTGTAACTCAACAGGTGCACGTGTAAAGCGCTCTGATACCTTCAGGTCAAGTTTGAGCTAAATAAAACTCTGGGGTAAAAAACTGATGTTGTTTGATTAATGACGAAGGATTGTAAACAGTCGTCAAACCAATTATTTATTCTATTGCCAAAAAAACGTAATACATGGGATAATGTTGCCTATGGCTTTGTATGAACTGGCATGATTGCAAATTTGTCGTTAACTGCCAGATGTACGAAACCATTTTGCTGTTACAAACATTAAGATTCACAAAATCACATGGATTGAGACAACAAAGTGGTGTTTGTCTATGTATTAAACCCATTTTGCAATTCAGTAAAGCATTTCTGAATCACAAAATGGGTTTAATGACTCATCCCGAAATAGAAATAGGAGAGGAGAGAAAGTGGCCTCCCCTCCTATTTGTTATTCACAATTAAGTGAAATAACCCCTCAAAAGAAGAGGTACCAATTCATAAAGTGGAATTGCATCTGATTACCTTTGGAGGAGCTGGCAGTGGTCCTTTCTTTCGTAGCAACCACTGCCTGTTAACCCAGATGTCTTCCTAAATAGTGTTTTTTACAGTATCACCAGTTCCTTTAGGGAACATCAGCTATTTTGAAAAAGTTTCCCATTTGATAATGTTAGCAAATGATGGTCTTCTCTGTTCCTTACAGGCCAGAATCTCTTTGTTTGTAGGAGTTGTGAATATTACCACACCCTAATTTGTGAATAGCTACAGTGCATCAAGCCCCATATTATACTTTGACTGGTATAAAAAAGAAACAAAGTTGGCAAAATGAAGCAAATGCCCAAACCAGAAGAGTATTTTCTTATTAAAGTGGAAAATGGAGAATGTGAATAAGGGGGAATCAAAAGAGTACTCGTTTGGGACTTCTCACAGTCTAAGAAACTTTTTTGGAAATTGTAACGTAGTTGTACAACAGTACCACTCAGAAACTACAAAATGCTATTCACAAAACTACAGTTGGAGACTTCCATCTCTGCTCTGCCTCTCCTTTCTTCTTTACTTTGCAGATGTTTCTTACTCAGTAGCAGATACCTCTGCACCCATGGAAATTCAGATTGATATTAAATGTTGGATGGACAAGGGGCAGTGACATTTACTTCAGAACAGGAAGAATTAGAGAAATTTAAGTGGTAATCTTCACATTTTTGCCTTCTGTAACTGAACCCATTTTGTTAGCCATCAAACTCTGTGAACGTTACTCCTACTAATCAGTGGCAAAGTGGTTGTGGTCTCATTTTTCCATCTGATACAAACGGATAAAATTGACATATACCTAATTGGCACATTTAATTCATCTGTACGTCTCTATTATATTGCACAACATGTACCCAGGGCCTGTAAATTAATTGTGCCACCCACTAAAGTAGGACTGCAATGTATCCACATGTTGGGGAAATAATTCCCCTTCAATCCTGAGGGCCCCTGGGGGCCAACTAGCCCACCAGGTGCTTCCAGTAAGCGCCACTGCACTGTGTTGCAGAGAGGTGGTCTAGGCCGTGCCCCTTTTTACACCTCTCAGCAACACAGCTCTGTGGCGCTTACTGGAGGTACCTAGTGGGCTAGTTGGACCCTAGGGACCTACAGGATTCAAGGGGACTTAATCTCCCAAATTAAAACGGCCACAGAGCGTGTTTACACAGCGGTGAAGGGAGAGGACGGGCCTGAGGTGATGTGTGCAAACACGCCCTGTGGCGTGTTTTAAATTGTCAAAATAATTCCCCTTCAATCCTGAGGGCCCCTGGGGGCCAACTAGCCCACCAGGTGCTTCCAGTAAGCACCACTGTGCTGTATTGCAGAGAGGTGGAATAGGCCGTGCCCCTTTTTAAACCTCTCTGCAACGCAGCTCTGTTGTGCTTACAGCAGGTACCTAGTGGACTAGTTGGACCCTAGCGACCCTCAGGATTCAAGGGGACTTAATCTCCCAAATTAAAATGGCCACAGTGCGTGTTTACACAGTGGTGAAGGGAGGGGACGGAGCCTGAGGTGACGTGTGCAAACACGCCCTAAGGCGCATTTTAAGTTGGGGAAATAATTCCCCTTCAATCTTGAGGGCCCCTGGGGGCCAACTAGCCCACCAGGTGCTTCCAGTAAGCTCCACTGCGCTGCGTTGCAGAGAGATGGTCTAGGCCGTGCCCTTTTTTACACGTCTCTGCAACGCAGCTCTGTGGCGCTTGTTAGAGGTATCTAGTGGGCTAGTTGGACCCTAGGGACCCTCAGGATTCAAGGGGACTTAATCTCCCAAATTAAAATGTCCACAGAGCGTGTTTACACAGTGGTAAAGGGAGGCGACGGGGCCTGAGGTGACGTGTGCAAACACGCCCTGTGGCACATTTTAAGTTGGGGAATTAAGTCCTGTTTAATCCTGAGAGTCCCTGGGTCCAACAAGTCCACCATGTACCTCCAGTAAGCACCACAGAGCTGTGTTGCAGAGAGGTTGTCCGAGGCCATGCCCCATTTTACACCTCTCTGCAAAGCAAGTCTGTGGCACTTACTGGACATACCTGGTGGGTTAGTTGGTCCCCAGGGACCCTCAGGATTCAAGGGGACTTTATCCCTCAACTTAAAACGCCCACATATCGTGTTTGCACACATGTCATCTCAGGCCCCCCCTCCCTTCACCAGTGTGCAAACGCACCCCGTGGCGCGTTTTAAGAGGAAGTTTTATTCCCCCTGCCCTATTATATACTAGGGGCTTACAGAGAAGGTCATGCTAATCACAGGGGGACCCCAACGCATAGTGTTCCCTAGTGTATGTAGGTGTTATAACTGCATTCTAAGTGTCTTTTAACATAGCACTGGCTCTAGGACTGGTTAGTCAGACTCAGTTACCACCGGTACCCGTCTGAAAAGTTGAGGGTACAGGATGATTTTGCAACAAGGCTTTTTTCTGCTCCTCTGTTTGTTCTTTCTGCACGTCTTTTTTCTTCCTGCACTTTTCTTCGTCTTTGAGGACTTCTGTTGCTTCTTTCTGCATTTCTTTTACTTCTTTCTGTGTGTTTCTTCTTCTTTCTTCACATGTCCTACCTCTGTAGGCATAGTTAGAAACTAGCATTTAAAAAACCTTTGAAATTCATTGAAAAAACCATAGGTTTCAGACACATTATAGTTAGAAATTAGCATTTAAAAAACCTTAGAAATTCACTGAAAAAACCATAGGTTTCAGGGGCATTATAGTTAGCTGGACATTTAACTCATACAAAACCATTGAAATTCCCCCGCTATAGTTAGTTCAGCTAACTATAACTTGCGCGCCCGCAATGCACTGCTGATGACGTCACATATTACATCACTCATGACATGGTCAGTGACATCACTCATGACATCTCAAATGACATCACTGATGACATCACTTATGACATCATCCAGTGAATGTGTGTTTTTCTGAAAATTAAATATGTTTTATCTATGTATATCTCTAGGTCGATGGAAGAATAAATGGGTATATAAGTGTCTAAATGGATGATTTTTTTTAAAAAATTGATTGTATAACTGACTAAGGGTATCTTAGTGAATACATGGGTTAGTGGGTAATGTTTAAATATGTAAATATCTGTATCAGTCTCTCACTTTGTGTATAAGTAGCTGCATGGGTTGGTGAGTAGCTACATATGGGTTATTAGTTGGTTTTTTGAGTATCAGTATGAGTGTCTGAGTGTCTGTATGGTTCGGTGGGGGGTATTACTTAGTGCATAGATGCATGAATGAGTGACTCACTGTTTGTATGTGTTGAAGACAGCATGTATGAAAGACTGTATGGGTGGATGAGTGTGTGTATGGGTCTGTTAGTGAGTGAATGACTGTCTCAATAGTGTCTTTATGAGTAACTACATATGTTTTAAACTAGTATATGTGAACATTGGTGTATAGAAGTGAGTATATGTGAGAGTGAGAAATTGAAAGAGTTCCTGTATAAATTAGTATGTGTTTCTATAAGTGATTGCTTAAGAGCGTAAGTATGTGTAAGTTTCTGTAGAAGTAAGTGTGGTGGTGTGTGTATAACTGTATATGCAAGTAAATGGATGTTTGATTCTTTATAGCATGAGTGACAATGTGTCTGTAAGTTATTCAATGAATGAGTGGTGGTGTGTAACAGGATGTATAGGTGTATGAGTACACATGTATGAGTGACTATATAGGACTGTTGGTGAATGAGTGGATGTGTATGTAGTTCTTGGAATTACTGTATATGTTGTTGTAAGTGGTATTGGTATGTCCATTTTTTTGAAAATTTTAATTTGTATTTTTGAATATGTGTATCAAAGGTTATATTAGGGTGAGAGGAGGCCTGCTACTGTATCACAAGGATGATGTCATCAGTGATGTCATCAGTGATGTCATTTGAGATGTCATCAGTGATGTCACTGACCATGTCATGAGTGATGTAATATGTGACGTCATCAGCAGTGCATTGCGGGCGCGAGTTAGCTGAACTAACCATAACGGGGGAATTTCAATGGATTTGTACGAGTGAAATGTCCAACTAACTATAACGTCCCTGAAGCCTATGGTTTTTTAAGTGAATATATATATATATATATGTACGTGCCACCTTCTCTGCTGAAGTGGGATGGTGTGTTCATATATATATATATATATATATATACATATTTAAACCGCAAAAAACAGCATCTGCTGTTGTTAGCCTCCCCCCTCACTCACTTTTGATGGCGGTTCGTGGCGAGGTGGCAATCCTCTAAAATCGCATAAACGCCGTTATCCCTCCGTACTCCGTACTTGGACAAACACAGCAACCACGAACACTCTTGAGCTTCACCACAGTTCATTTATTGGGAGCAACTGCCAAACGACCGACTCAACGCGTTTCGGGATGAAAATCCCTTGCTTACGAGTGAAGTGTGCTGAGAACAGGAAGTATTTTAAACAACAAAAACCACGTGGTTTACAATTTCATTGAAAGTGAAAAAATACTTGGTGGTGGTTTAAGGCATCACTCTGCTGCTTTAACATACGAGTGATTCACCGCAATTGGCACATTTACATTGGATAACAAAACTGACAGTCTGCCTAATGGCAAGTTTAATTAATACATATACTTAGACTGCCCCCGTGGGCGTAATACAGATTTTTCCCATTTGGCTGTCAGGAAACGCATTGAAAGTCACAAATGTGACAATATAATAGAAACAACAATGTTTTTCATGTGCTCATTCGCTTCATGCCCAAGTGGGCCAATATTAAGAAATAATTATCAAATATGTAATCAAAAATACAGACTAATGACAGATATCGTATTAATTTAGAAGTACAATGGGCCAAAAAGAAAAGAAATACATTAAGTGTAATACCCAAAAACCCTTTAGTCTAAAGCCCAAGTGGGCATTTAATGAAAAAAATGCCATCACGGCAGTTTTATGGTCAAAAAGGATATTCCCTTAAAAAGATACTTTAGTTTTTTGCGTTTCTTTCAAGCTTAGCCATACTTCTTTTTATTCTGTGAACAAAAAAGAAAAAACAGAGATTTCAATTAAAACATAATTGAACACACCAAAAAATTACTACCTGACTCAAAACCACTAAAACCTAATGATAAACTCTAATTACTTTTAAATATGAATCCGAAGCAGCTGGTCCTCTGTGAGACTCAATGAACTCTCTGAAATGCTGGAAAATGTTGTTTGTATATGACTACCCTAAGTGTACAGCTAATTCCTCATCACAATTATGTCCAATGGGTACCAGAGTACCATGTTGGATAATAAGTTTGGATTCAAGACGTCTCAACTCTTGGACTCTATTTCCTCCTCTTTCATTTGCTTTAACTGAATCCAGAACACAAAAACTTAAAAGATTACTATTCTGATTGTGGTGACTCACAAAATGGCGTGCCATTGGATATTGTTTGTCGCCATGTTTAATGGCGCGTAGATGTTGAAGGATTCTAATCCTAGCTTTGTGAATTGTACTTCCAATGTACACTTTTTGGCAGGGACAGGACAGAGCATAGACTGCAAAATCAGTGTTAAATGTGGTGTGTTTAAGAATTTTATAAGGTTTTTCAAGAGGTGACAGCACACATTCTTTACAGTTTTTACTGTATTTGCAAGCTTTACATTTTCTGCATGTGTAGAAACCTTGTATTCCTAAAGTGTTAGCTTGTGTAGATTCAATTGCTTTGCAGAGTGTATCTTTTAATGAAGCAGCTTTCCTAAAAGTGATTTGTGGGAAAGTCTCAATGTTGCTTGATATATCTTTATCAGTATGCAATACTGGCCAGAATTTATTTAGGCCCTTGCGTAACTCATGGGCTTGGTTATTAAAAGTGGTGATGAACCTGATTTTATCCAATTCATCACTTTTGTTTGCATTGTCAACTAATAATGACTCTCTTGATCTTTTGGCCACCTCAACTTGAGCTTTCGTTATCACTGATTCAGAGTATCCTCTTTCTCTGAATCTTTGAGTCATCACTGTTTCTTCTTTTTTTAAACTTTCAACTGAACTACAATTGCGCTTTGCTCTTAATAGTTCTCCTAGAGGAATACTATTTAACAATGGTTTCGGATGACAACTGCGGGCATGGAGAAGACTGTTGCCAGCTGTTTTCTTCCGGTAAAGATTGCTTTTTAGACCGTCACTTTCGATGGTGAGGGACAGGTCTAAAAATTCAATGATAGTATTTGACCACTGGCTTGTGAAGTGAAGGTTAAAACTATTAACATTGAGATTCTCAATGAACGTGTTGGCCTCCAATTCAGTACCATTCCATACGCAGAAAATGTCATCGATGTATCTCCACCATTTGATGACTTTGTTTCCGAATGCCTCATGTTCGTTAACTACTTTTTCCTCCCAGTACCCCAAATAGAGACCCGCAAAGCAAGGAGCAAAGCAGGTCCCCATTGAAGTACCGAGAGATTGTTTGTAGATTTTTCCGTCAAAAATAAAGAAGTTTTGTTTTAGACAAAAAGTCATCATTTCGACCAACATTTCAGTGTGGTGGAGATATGAAATGGATCTTTCTTTGAGGAAATGTTTGCAAGCTGCAAGACCTAAATCATGCGGAATGCAAGTGTAAAGGCTTGTTACATCTAATGAGAGAAGGGAGAATTCTTTCCTCCATTCAAGTTTTTCTAACTCTCTCAAAAAATGGCCTGTATCTTTAATATAAGATGGCAATTTAGTCACAAAAGTCTGTAGGAAGTAATCGACGTATTTTGAAGTATTCTCCATGCAGCTACCTTTAGAAGACACAATTGGTCTTCCTGGGGGTGCTGCTGGATTTTTGTGAATTTTAGGGAGCAGGTATAACGCTGGTAATTTGGGATGTTTACACAATAAAAACTCATATTCATTCTGTTCCAGTAAGCCCTCTGTTTTCCATTTAAAAAGGCTTGACTGGAACAGTTTTGTTGCGTGTTCATACTCCATCCTATTACTGCGTTGGTATTTTTCAGAATCAGAAAGTTGTTGCATACCTTCCTTAATGTAGTTGTGTCGAGATTGCACAACGACATTTCCTCCCTTATCTGACTTTTTGATGACGATGGTATTGTCATTTTTTAAGCTATTTATTGCTTCTCTTTGCACATTTGTGATGTTATTCCATCCATTCCACTTTCTCTTAGAAAGCTTCATAAGCTCTTGTGTGACACCTTTTTCAAATACCTCAATGGCATCATTTTTTATTTGTGGCAAAAAAATGGATTTGGGTTTGAAAGGATTGTTAGCATTCAAATTCAGGGCAATATTATCAATACATGCATCTGAAAATGGATTGTCATCATCTGTTGACACTCCTGCTAATACATTAGCGGTGTGCAATAGTTCTAGATCGTTAATACTTACAGCGCTGGGTGTTGCCCTTTCAGTTCGCACTTCGGATCTAATTTTTGTCGCATACCATTTCTTGATACGCAGTTTTCTTGTAAAATAGAAAAGATCGATGCGTCTTTGCGTGTAATTAAAGTTATTTGATGGACAAAAAGTTTCCTCCTCTTGCGCAACAGTCTTCTCCATGCCCGCAGTTGTCATCCGAAACCATTGTTAAATAGTATTCCTCTAGGAGAACTATTAAGAGCAAAGCGCAATTGTAGTTCAGTTGAAAGTTTTAAAAAAGAAGAAACAGTGATGACTCAAAGTTTCAGAGAAAGAGGATACTCTGAATCAGTGATAACGAAAGCTCAAGTTGAGGTGGCCAAAAGATCAAGAGAGTCATTATTAGTTGACAATGCAAACAAAAGTGATGAATTGGATAAAATCAGGTTCATCACCACTTTTAATAACCAAGCCCATGAGTTACGCAAGGGCCTAAATAAATTCTGGCCAGTATTGCATACTGATAAAGATATATCAAGCAACATTGAGACTTTCCCACAAATCACTTTTAGGAAAGCTGCTTCATTAAAAGATACACTCTGCAAAGCAATTGAATCTACACGAGCTAACACTTTAGGAATACAAGGTTTCTACACATGCAGAAAATGTAAAGCTTGCAAATACAGTAAAAACGGTAAAGTATGTGTGCTGTCACCTCTTGAAAAACCTTATAAAATTCTTAAACACACCACATGTAACACTGATTTTGCAGTCTATGCTCTGTCCTGTCCCTGCCAAAAAGTGTACATTGGAAGTACAATTCACAAAGCTAGGATTAGAATCCTTGAACATCTACGCGCCATTAAACATGGCGACAAACAATATCCAATGGCACGCCATTTTGTGAGTCACCACAATCAGAATAGTAATCTTTTAAGTTTTTGTGTTCTGGATTCAGTTAAAGCAAATGAAAGAGGAGGAAATAGAGTCCAAGAGTTGAGACGTCTTGAATCCAAACTTATTATCCAATATGGTCCTCTGGTACCCATTGGACATAATTGTGACGAGGAATTAGCTGTACACTTAGGGTAGTCATATACAAACAACATTTTCCAGCATTTCAGAGAGTTCATTGAGTCTCACAGAGGACCAGCTGCTTCGGATTCATATTTTAAAGTAATTAGAGTTTATCATTAGGTTTTAGTGGTTTTGAGTCAGGTAGTAATTTTTTGGTGTGTTCAATTATGTTTTAATTGAAATCTCTGTTTTTTCTTTTTTGTTCACAGAATAAAAAGAAGTATGGCTAAGCTTGAAAGAAACGCAAAAAACTAAAGTATCTTTTTAAGGGAATATCCTTTTTGACCATAAAACTGCCGTGATGGCATTTTTTTCATTAAATGCCCACTTGGGCTTTAGACTAAAGGGTTTTTGGGTATTACACTTAATGTATTTCTTTTCTTTTTGGCCCATTGTACTTCTAAATTAATACGATATCTGTCATTAGTCTGTATTTTTGATTACATATTTGATAATTATTTCTTAATATTGGCCCACTTGGGCATGAAGCGAATGAGCACATGAAAAACATTGTTGTTTCTATTATATTGTCACATTTGTGACTTTCAATGCGTTTCCTGACAGCCAAATGGGAAAAATCTGTATTACGCCCACTGGGGCAGTCTAAGTATATGTATTAATTAAACTTGCCATTAAGCAGACTGTCAGTTTTGTTATCCAACGTAAATGTGCCAATTGCGGTGAATCACTCGTATGTTAAAGCAGCACATTTTTCTGTGATTATTTTGCAAATTTAAAGTTTTTGTTGAAAAACAGAGTGATGCCTTAAACCACCACCAAGTATTTTTTCACTTTCAATGAAATTGTAAACCACGTGGTTTTTGTTGTTTAAAATACTTCCTGTTCTCAGCACACTTCACTCGTGAGCAAGGGATTTTCATCCCGAAACGCGTAGAGTCGGTCGTTTGGCAATTGCTCCCAATAAATGAACTGTGGTGAAGCTCAAGAGTGTTCGTGGTTGCTGTGTTTGTCCAAGTACGGAGTACGGAGGGATAACGGCGTTTATGCGATATATATACATATATATACATCCACAAAACACAAGGTTGCCCAAGTGGAGAAAGCATCGCAGGAAGGTACACTTCCAGCGTAAAGGTGCAGCAGCTGAGGCATACGCTAGCAGCTAAACTTCACAAGCCATATGCGTTTCGGGCTCCCGCCCTTGTTCACTGGCAGATACTGACTCGCACACATGGAACAGCAGTGACTCACATTAATATCCATTAAGCCCCGCCCAATGGCCTCAATTCATTCTGTTCGTTGTAGTCCTGCACATTAAATTGCCTCAGTGGGTTTCTCATGTGGCTCACTTTTGTAAAAATAAATAAAACACCCCAGTGGGTTGCTGTTAGCTCACGTCCCCAACCGCTGCCAATACATTCCTTAACGGGGAACACCAACCCGTCTTGAGCACCATGTAGTCAGGCACTCATGCTCCCCCTTTCCACGGCGGGCAGTCTCCGTGACCGGACCGGCCGCCTACTATCCACAAAACACAAGGTTGTCCAAGTGGAGAAAGCCTCGCAGGAAGGTACATTTCCAGCGTAAAGGTGCAGCAGATGAGGCAGACACTAGCAGCTAAACTTCACAAGCCATACGCGTTTACAATCCTTAACGGGGAACACCAACCCATCTCGAGCAAACGCAGCTCCGTTGCCCTTACTAGAGGTACCTGGTGGGCTAGTTGGCCCCCAGGGACCCTCAGGATTCAAGATGAATGAATTCCCCAACTTAAAACGCAACATCAGGATGTGTTTGCACACATGTCAACTCAGGCCCCGCCACCTCCCTTCACCACTGTGCAAACGCGCCCCGTGGCGCATTTTTAGTTGGGGGATTAACTTGTCTTGAATGCTGAGGGTCCCTGGGGTGCAACTAGCCCACCAGGTACCTCCATTATGTGCCACAGAGCTGTGTTGCAGACAGGTGTAAAAAGGGACGTGGCCTCAGAGCACCTCTCTGCAACGCAGCTCCCTGGTGCATACTGGAGGTTCCTGGTGGGCAGTTGGCCCCCAGGGACCCCCAGTATTCAAGGGGAATTAGTTCCCCAACTGCAAATGCGCCAGGGGGCGTGTTTGCAGTGTTCTGCAAGAAGGGGGGCGTGGCCTCCGGCACGATGCTGGTCTTTTTAATTTTTTAAGAAGGGGGCTGTGTAGCCCTCCTTCTTTTCCTAATATTATTAGCCCTGGGGAGCTCACTTTTCCTGATTTCATGTGCTTCGGTTCTACCGAGGCACAAGATGGCTGCCAACACTTCCTGGTTTGGAGTGTTGACAGCCAATTAGCATAAAGCTCGTGCTCGGGAGGATCCGCGGCCCTAGATATATATGTGTATTTACTTTTTAATTTCTCAGCAACTACTGAACGGATTTACACCATTTAACTAAAAGGGTTCTTTCTGAACCAAGAACTACCTCTTTGCCAAATTTGGTGTAATTCCGTTCAGCAGTTCGGGCTGTAGCTGTGTCTAAAGTGTCCTATGGGAAATTGCATTGGGAAAACACGTTTTGGGACCCCCCATTTTTCTCAGCCCCCGCTTGATGAATCACCCGAAACTTTCAGGTTAGGAGCGGACCGGAGCGCCCCAAAAGTTTTAAACATTTCGCGAAGATTCGTCAATGGGCGCCAAAGTTATTGGAAATAGAATGTTTTGAATTCCCTATGTAAAATAGGTCCTAGCTATAACTATCTACTGGCGAACGCCAGTAGGTTATATATATATATATATATATATAGTCACTGAAAAAACCCAAAGGTTACAGGGAAGTTATAGTTAGGAATTAGCATTTAAAAAACCTTACAAATTCACTGAAAAAACAAAAGGTTATAGGGATGTTATAGTTTAGAAATGGAATTAATTGAAAACAGCTTAGGTTTCACTCGTACAAAACCAGTGAAACTTAGCAGTTATAGGTAGCTGAGCTAACTATAACTTGCGCACCCCACAATGCGCTGCTTATGATCTCACATATGACATCCCTCATGACATGGTCAGTGACATCACAATAACATCACTGATGACATCATCCAGTGACTGTGAGTGCTTTAAAAAAAATTAGGAGTGTAAAATATATATGCCAAGGTGTATTGGTGAATCAATGGGTGTATGCGTACTTGTATGGTTGATTCAGTGGGTGCGTGACTGACTGTATAAGTGAGTGATTAGGGTTCTGGGCTGGGTGAGTGACTGGTTGTGTGAATGTCTGTATCAGTCTCTCAGTTCGTGTCTAAGTGACTGTATAGATGTGTGAGTGGGTTCTCTAGTGACTGCATGGGTGAGTGATTGGTTGTCTGAGTCACAGACTCACTGAGAAACTCATGCACCCACTTAGAGACTCAGGAAGTCATTTACTCACTCATAGACTGATTCACAGACATATGGAGGCAGTCGCAAACCCACTCAGACTCTCTGACACTCACTCACAGACTCACCTAGACACTGATGCACCCACTCTGAGATCTAGTCATATACTCATGCGTCCAATCACAGACTCAGTCAGATACTCAGACAGCCACTCACACACTCAGAAAGAGACTATTGAACCCACTCACAGGCCCACTCAGATGCTCACCTACTCACTCACAGATCCACTCACTTAAGAAGATTTCTGTAAACAAGAGTCTTACTCAAGAAATTGTATAGCTTCAGTTTGAAAATGCTGCCCCACAGAGAAATAGGTTCTTATGAATGCCCGGACAGATTGAGATCAGCTAGCCTAGGCCTTGCAACCAGTCGAAATACAGTACCTCACAGAATTCGATCCAGAGAGTGGAGATATTTTGAAAACTAACATGCTTGATGCATATCACCCAAGAAGAAGTCCTCATCTTCAAAATATGTGTCTCTATGAAGTACTTCTGTGCTACACATATAGAAATAATGTAACTGAAAACATAGAAGAAGGAAGATATGGTTTACTTGAATGTGAAGATTGTTTGGTGACACACAACAAAGGGAATCTAATTCACCACCGTAAGCTTAGTTGCCAAACCCCAGAGAGAGGAGGGTTTTTCTACTTGGCACTTTTTCAGTTGTTCAAGCCAAGTCGCACTGAATCAGAACTACTTGGACACTATGACTGTAACAAAACCTCTTTCAATGCTGTGAAAGTGAGCATTGAGTGCTCAATCTTTCTAACCTATTTGCAAATGTTGAAAGATGAGATTGAACAGGAAGAAACCATTGCTGCTCAAGTAGCCTAGGAGAGTTCAGAAAGCAGCCTAGGTTCTGCACCAGTGTGCCAAGATCCTCTTGCAGAACCAATTGATCAAAATGAAGCAGATATAGCTATGAATGAGGTGGAGACTGCAATGCAGCAAGAGAAGAAACTGTAAATAAACACTTAATACAACAACTGAACAGTGGGCAAAACGAAATTTACAACAAAGTTAAAGGCAAAATAGAGTATGGATTCTCCATGAGAGGAAACAGTGTGGTTGTTCTTCGTACAAACCAATATTATTGTACATCAGTGGTCAAGCTGGCACTAGAAAAAGCTTCCTAATTACATTTTTCACTGTTTAACTACAGAGTTAAAATTTGTCATGTGTAGTAACAGCACCAATAGGATTTGCTGCACAGAACATTAATGGAATGACTTTACATTGGCTATGAATGCTACCAGTTGAACATGACAATAATCTGGAACATCAGAAACTATCTGGTGAAGCTTGTCATAAGGTATCAAGCGTATTGAAGAAACTGAAGCTTTTAATTATTGATGAGGTCAATATGATATCCAACATAATGCTTGCTTTAATTCACTTAAGAATGCAGCAGATTTTGAGAACATACTATGATGTACTCTTCGGAGGAAAACATTTAACTGTATTTGGTGACCTAGTGCAACTCACTCCCATAAAAGGATAACCTGTTTTTAAACGAATTCTGCATAATGAAACAAGAAATGTTCTGTGGCGTATTGGCAATGTCAATATTTGCTAAAACTTTGAATACAAGGAACTTGTGAAAAAGAGGCGGCAAGCATTAGATGTAAATTATGGAGATATACAAAAGGACATTCGAAAAGGAGTTTTAATAAAAGAGGGGAAATGTACTATGGAAACTCAGAAAGCAGGACTGTGCACACGTTAAAATCACAGTGTTTAAGGCATATTACCATTTGTATCTAAAACAAAATCATATAACACAATAATTGAATAATGAGGGATCACAGGACGATCAGGTAGATTCAGTTTTCGGTTTTATGGTGTAATTCAGAATAATCCAGCCAGCCAACACGTGTTTCGTCATGGGGTACACACACCCCCGACTTCTTCAGGGCTGGTAAGAAAAACACATACAGAGTACATATCACAGGCAAGTACCTGAATGTTATGACAGACAGAAAATAAAGTTTTCCAATCAAATTTGGAAGGTGGGAACCGACATTAGTCAAAGAGCACCATGGTTTGAAATTGTATTAGATCGGACCTATAAGCAAGTAAGATAACCAACAATCTATTTCAAACAAAAGCGGTGTAATTCGGCGTTATCTGTAGGCATTCACCATGAGGTCCAACACATTCTGTGAGGTTGTCACACTGTTATATTCAACCACTCAGGCTCCGCTTTTGTTTGAAATATAAGACCTCCTGGGTCGGAATTATCACCAGGTTGAAGGGAAGCCTGGATTGGAGTGCATACTCCGTCGCATGTTGTAAACTCGTGTATCATAGGACTCTCATTTTTGATTGTGGTTAGCTAACATATAGTCAGGAAGACGATCTTGATAGATTGTTGGTTATCTTACTTGCTTATAGGTCCGATTTATTGGCCGTACTACGACAAGGTAGGGGTACTTCGTTAATCCGCTCGCACGTTTATAATTTCCTCTCTCTGTGGTGCTAACGATAGATTTTTACCCACTCACTTGGTCATCGCGGTCTAATACAATTTCAAACCAGGGTGCTTGAACACACAAGATTTTCACATGGATTCAATATAGATGATATATCCATTCACGCTGCACTTGCTGTGAAGGGGTCTTTTTAGCATTTTCACGCATTAATGACGACGAATGCCTTTATTTATTCCCTATTTCTCTGTTTTTTGTCAAGAATACTCAAAACTTTAATTTTTGGCACCTATATTGACGCATGGGTGATTAATCCTAAACACCTGGTTACCGCTTGGTAGACCATGGTGCTCTTTGACTAATGTCGGTTCCCACCTTCCAAATTTGATTGGAAAACTTTATTTTCTGTCTGTCATAACATTCAGGTACTTGCCTGTGATATGTACTCTGTATGTGTTTTTCTTACCAGCCCTGAAGTAGTCGGGGGTGTGTGTACCCCATGACGAAACACGTGTTGGCTGGCTGGATTATTCTGAATTACACCATAAAACCGAAAACTGAATCTACCTGATCGTCCTGTGATCCCTCATTATTCAATTATTGTGTTATATGATTTTGTTTTAGATACAAATGGTAATATGCCTTAAACACTGTGATTTTAACGTGTGCACAGTCCTGCTTTCTGTTCGTATAGTGGGCCGTGGCCCACTTGTAGAGGGTTTAGGGGTTGTTTTTCCCTCTTCTGTGGCACCGTTACTAATATATTCAACTTGTGACAAAAACGTATAAAAGAGAGCGCTCCTAAATAACCTGACAGTTTGAAATAATACCCCCCATTTTGCTATTTACTATGGAAACTCGACTTATCAAGAAACTATTTCCATGCAGTATTACAACAGCTGAACTAATGCACAATTGTATTGAAGAACAGAAGTCTATAGTTTGTTTAATGCCAACACTTCAAGAGTGCACCAACTTTAATTATCAATTACTACAACTGGAGAAAGAAGATATTTTGGAAATTACAGCTACTCCCAGATAAACTGCAAGCAAAATTGGAAGCATTGGAGAAGTCTGTATCCAAAACTGCAGGATTAGAAATGATTTTACATATCAGAAAAAAAATGTCAAGTAATATTGCGCTGTAATTTAAATGTAGAGGAAGGTTTAGTATATAGTGCAATAGATAAAGTAATTGATTTTACTAATTTCCTAAACAGAGATGAGATTAAATACTTGCCTATAAAATTTGATAAGATAAATGGTGTGAAGACGATTGGCCATTGTGTTTTACATTTTTTGCAAGTGAAAGACTTATATGTGCGGTGCCAACAATTCCCACTCTCTCAAGCATATGCTATTACTGTCCATAAACCATAAGGTTTAAGTGTAGATGCAGCTTTTGTTAAAATCGTAAGTACTGTATTTAAAGAAGGGTTGTCATGTGTAGCATTGTCACGAGATAGAACATTGTCTGGTTTGTTTTTGATTTCTTTTGATGAAAAGAAGGTTAATGTTTTTGCAAGCTGTGTAAGAAAGTACAATCGGTTAAGAAGTGTATACACTCCGCATTTAGGCCAATACCTAAATGAGAAACTGATAATCTGTCCAAAGCGGAAGATTACAAAAGAGTGTACAGATGCTGAAGAAAGGAAATGACAGAAGGACAAAGTAGAAGCTGGTAAGAAGAGAACGCTGGAAAAAGACGAAGATATTGTAGTTGGAAAACAGTTCAGGTGTCATCTGCTATGCAAATGTTGTTCTCACTGTAGTGTTTCATTTAGCACATCTAGTGAACACAATTAATCAAAAAGCAGATAACAGATTATGTGCTGCACTGTATCACTCACTCTAATGTTTAATGAGTGACAGAACTATGACACATTCTGCTTCAGGTGTTCAAGACCTTTAAGATATGTGTAGTGGATCATTGATGTTTACTCTTAATAGTCAGCTAGACACTCAAGAATTTACTATGGTAATGTTTGAAATTTTAGAAGAAGAAGATGTAAATATTGATTTTTTATTTGGACTAAGAACCTCATTACAATGGTGTTGGGACTGCCACCGTCAGGCCGTAGGTGGTGGTCCCACCACCATCGGACCTTGTAGGACTGCCAGCCATATTAAAATGGCGGGTGGATAGAGGGATATCAGAGAGACCTACTGTGATGCATTTGACGGGCACAAGACCATTTGAGGGACTGCAATCCCTACAATAGTAGGGGTGCCTGCTCAGGCACCGCCATAGGGATTACAAAGTCCCTTTCTGCCGGCCTTTTCAAGGCGGTTAACCTGCCATGAAAAGACAGGCAGAAAATGACTTTAAGGGCCCCTAGTGAGCCCCCTCCCCCTGGACCTCCGGCATGGGGTCTAGGGGACAGCTATGGTGCCCCTAAACATCCCTGCACTGCGTGGCAGGCACCGCATGGTGCCTGCCACACAGTGCAGGGATGTTCACAAACATGGCATGTTTCTGCCTCCACAGAGGTCGGATCGTAATTTCCCTGGTGGTACCGCCGACTCCCTGTCGGCTGGTCCCGTTCATGACAGGATGGCAGTCGGGTGAGTTTCTGACCACCGTCATAATCAGCCCCTAAGTTACACATGGAACCATGTGTGTGAAGATTGTGTTACTCATTTACCACAAAAATAAATTCTGAGCGTTTTCTTGATTTAATATTACCAGATTCCAAAACTGTGCCTTTTTAGAAATTGTTGAAGAATGCTAACCCAAAGCTATGTAGATAACATGTTTTCTCTGTTATTCTTAACAAGAAGTGGAAAATACTTTATAGTAACGCAACAATGATGTAGAGGCGATGGTTCCAAATTGGAAACTCAAAGTACAAACGTCAAAACTGTACAAATATCAATTTTATGTAGAAACTGGATGGATGTAATGTAATGACATCAAGCTAAGATTCAAACCAAGACCTCCTTTCAAATTACCAAACTCTTATCTTTTGTTTCTTCAAACAATCTTCTAATAAGTAATTCTTGATATAAAAGCGGTGTGTGGCCTTTTTTCTAAGTGGTTAATCAGCCTTTTAGACATTATTCAGTTATTCAGTTGATTGGGGGTAATGTCTGTATAGTGTTCTTCAAATTTCAACAGTTGTTTTATCTTCCACAAAGAAGTTAATATCACATCTAAATACTGCATTGCGTAATTGGAGGGAGAAACTGAATGTAGATAATTCATTTATAGCAGCTTTAACTTGTAAGTAAAAGATGTCTTTTTAACTGAAAAATTAGCCCTTTTGTTTCATCAACCAAACTTCTACGTACTACTTGTGGAATTAAAACTATACTGCAGAATGTTCTCTATATGGAACTCCATTTCTTAAACATCATTCAGCCTAGCAGGAGTTATGTTTACACTACTTAGTATTTATTTGTTGTACTGTACCAGATATAATAATTTTAGAAATATTTTTAACTTAGGTTTGTTTATATTACTGAAGTAACTGTAGAAAAACCAAATGATTTAAGAATTGTAGTGAGAGCAATGCTCAGCTTCACTTAATCATAGTATTGCATTGTACATGTGTGCTTTATTTTTACAATCCATTGATTGTTTTTCCTCACTGTTCGAAAATGATGCTACATAGAGGCCACTGTGTATGGTGAAGAAGTATCAAAGCAGAGAACAGCAAAAAAGGGAAAATGACATTTTAACGACGTTGTAATATAATGTATAAGTGGTATATGATGTCGTGAGTCCATAATAACAAAGATCAAATACTAACATATCGTTATGTTCTTTTTCTTTTTCCATACCGGGTGCTGTTAAATGTCGTTAGATGTCTCAGAATATTTTTGCTACCACAGACAATCTGTTTATACATAACCATTGAAAGTGTTTTTAAATGTAAACTGCTCCTGCATTAATTTCCCATTAGTTTGTTTTCCCTATTTAATAATAAAACATAGTCTCACAGCAACTCACTCACCCATAGAGTCACTCACATAGCCACTCACTCCCCATACACTATTCCCTCAGCCACCAATTTATTGATACAGCCACTCACACACCCATTCATTCACTCATACAACTACTAACACTACTACTCACTTACCTGTAACTCATACAGCCACCCACACCAGCATTCACTGACATATACACCCACTCACAGTAATGGTCTCCCACACAAACGACCACTCACACAGCTAGTCACTGATCCACACACCCACTGATACTAAAGCACAATCAGCCATGCAGCCACTTATAAATGCACTCACTCACTTATACAGCCAGTCACATAGCCATTCACTCAATCATAAAGCCAATGGTACTAGTAATCACTCACCCTTACACCCACTCAAACAGACACTCTAGCATAGAGCCACTCACGCAGGCAGCCACACACCAACACAGGTACTTAGATACCAATTCACTCGCCCACACTTCCACAAATGTAACCACTCACTCATATATGCAGCAACTCACACATTCACTCACTCACCCATACAGTCACTGACAGATCATTCATTCACTCATACAACTGCTGATACAGGCAGTAACTCACCCATATAGCCATTTATATAACTACTCACTCACCTATACATTCACTACCACAAACACTTACCCTCTCATATGGCCACTCACATAGTCATTCACTCACCCGTACAGTCACTGATACATGTGCTCACTCATCCATACAACTACTAACACAGACACACACTCAACCATGCAGGCACTAATACAGTCACTCACTCTCCCATACAGCTACTCATGCACTCAGTCACTCACCCATATACACTCATGCACTTAGTCAATAACCCATGCATCACTAATGCACTCACTCACTCACATATATACACACTCATGCACTAACTCACTGACCCACACACACATTCATACACTCACTCACTCACACAGATATGCTCTCATGCACTCAATCCCCAATATAACACTGATGTACTCATTCACTCACCCATACATGCAGTCAAACGCTCACCCATGCACACACTCATGCACTCAATCAATCACCCATACATCACTCATTCACTCACCTATACATGAACTCATGCACTTATTGACCCATACACGCACTCATACTCTCACATACATCACTCATGCAGTCATTCACTCACCTATATCCATACTCATGTACTCACTCACCCATACAGTTACTCATACAGATATCTCTCACTTATACAGCCATTCACACAACCATTTAGACACACATACTGCTAATCACACATCCATTCACTGACCTACACAGTTAATTCACAACCACTCACATAATCACTCAGTCACCTACACAGCCAGTCAAATAATTACTCACTAATCCATACAGCATATTTTATCTTTTTTTAACCATAAAAGGCGTCTCTAACAATAAACTTTTTTGGGAGAGGAGAACTATTTCTTTGTGATTTTCAGACATTTGTTTCTTTTTTGGTATTTTAATTAAAATGAAATAGCAACAAGGGGTAGAAAAAAAATGAAACAAGCAGCACAACAATAGTGCAAAAACAAGGATAAATTAAAAAAATATTAACATTTGTGTTACTTGGCAGCTCGAAGGATGGCATCAATGGACTGTGATGGTCGAGTTGCACTCCATACAGTATTTGCCCATAGATCTTAATTCAGGGTCAATATCAGGACAACGAAATTAAACTTCTTCAGGGACTCTCTGTCCTGAAAAAGGTGGTGCAGACAAAAATGTTGAGGGTGCTGCATCTTCTCTATGCTTTCTTGTGCTCCTCAACTGGGTTGAGTGGTATGTTTTTAGATGGTATAACATCGATGAAGTACCAGATGAGTATTTTTTATTAGATCACCTTGAGAGGGTCTTGCAGCTGAGACAACATTTTACAAATCTGGCCACCTTCTTGATTGTCCTGATGAAATTGGGAAGAAGTCCGATGCAATATTGCCCTTCTTTGGCACAGGCCCTTCATTATTCGAGTCATCCTCTTTCATCTCCTCCTCCTCATGCTCTGGCTGCTATGGCACATCATCTTCATGGCTACCTCCTGTTGTGATTTTGCCTTTGGAAATGAGCAAATATGAAATTCTGAAGAGCTTGTTGCAGAAAAATATCAGGCTGCTGCTGAGAACAATGGTAGAATCAATGGAAGATTCAAGAGTAGTAAATGGGTGGGCCCTTCCTATAAAGATACTTGACATTTTTCTTGTACAGTCATATCTCTTTATTTTCAGGACATGCGATATTTGGGATTACCAACATCATTGCGACTAACGTCATCATCATGGAAATAGGAAACATTATTTAAAAGGGGTTTTATTTAAAAATGACTACAGACAGGAACGTTTAGATAGCTTCTTAGTAATCAGCTATTGCTAAACATTGCTTAAAAATATCTCTTTATATGTGTTTTACACTTTCCGAAAAACACACAGTCTTTGTGATTTTTCTGTGAAACAGAGAAACACACATCCCAGGGTTGTTGCAGTGCCGTTGCGGCTAATTCACGACAACGAAAAAAAACTACAGTTAATAATGCATTAAAGAAAGGACAAGTAGTGACACAGAGAAATCATTAAATAAGTGTGCTATTGTGCTGGAATATTTCCACAATGGCAGAATAGTAACTTTTTCCCCAGTAGAAAGTTACATAGATGAGTACACTATTTCCCAAAAACTGCAGACATATCTTAAAACATTTACATTTGAATCAGAAAGTGATGCACATTTTACATAAATTAAACACACTCACAGACCGACCTACTCAGTGTCAAGTACCCACTCACACCAACACTGGCACTCATACAGCTACTCAGAGACCCACTGAGACACCCAAACACCCACACTCTGACCCAGTCAAGCACCAATGCAGTCATTCACATACTCACTCAGAAACTCACACACCCACTAGCAGAGCCACTCAGAGACTTATACATCCACTCACCCACTGAGAGACATGCACCCACTAGAAAGGTGGAGCGCGTATGTTACCAGATGGCACAAGATTCGCAGCGCCGAGGTTGGTTCTTTAAACTCCAACCTATGGGAAGAGTTTCATCGACATCGCAAATCCTCAGCCAGAGATTATCTATTTGATTCAGTTCAAGTCCTGGGACTGTCAAAACTTTGGGGCACTCCAACAGACCTCCTGTCTTTCAAAAAAGTAGCGAAAATATCAGCACAAATTATTTCCTCCATTGAGGACAAGGAGGCGTTAACCAAAAGAGCTCATGGCTAGATCACGCTCAGCGACTATGGAAGAATGCAACCACAGGCACATCTTAGTATCGGAATGAACCTAAAGATGAAAGAAAAGTTTTTAAAATGATGCCTTGGAGTAATTCCGGCTGCTCCGCAATTGCCACCCTGGGAGAGAAAAAACTGCCTGCAGCAGTGCCATCTGTGCAAAGCTGACAAGGAAGATATCATCCATGTTATCTGCATCTGTCCTAAATTGAAGGATTTGAGGTACAATTTATTACGTCCCTCCTTCAAATTATATGGTGCTCGGACATGCAGGCAGGCTGTCAAACTGTGCTTTAACCCTACTAAAACAAAACTAAACTGTCGGGTTGTAAAGTTTTTTGAATTAGCAGAAAAAAGACATAAGAGCACGCTGGGTGCGGACCAAGAAAATCCGGATGCTTAATGACCATTGAAACATTTTTATTGACAATTATTAAATGATATTAAGTAATTTTGTAAACTTAGGAAAACGCACAAAATGAATTTTTAGCAATGTTTTATTGTTTTGTAAAGATTTTAATTAATCATGTACAAATAAATAAGTTACCTTACTGAGAGACATGCACCCACTGGCAGACCCACTCAGACATGCATGCACCCTCTCACAAACCCACTCAAAAACTCATGCACCCAGTCACAGACCCACTCAGACTCATGCACCCACTCACATACCCACTCACAGACTGATGCAGTCAGTGACAGACCCACTGAGAAACTTATGCAGTCATTTACAGACCCACTCAGAGACTCATACACTCACTCTCAAACCCACTCAGACACTCTCTCAGAAACTAATGCACCCACTTAGACACCTACTCAAACAGTCACAGACTTGCTTAGAGTCATGCACCCACTCCCACACCAAGTGAGATACTTATACAGCCACTCCCAGACCCACTGAGACACTCGCACACCCCCTGAGACATTCACCCACTCACTTACACGCCCACTGTCAAAGGTTACAGGTTACACTTAGAAAATTAAATGAAAAAAACATAGAAATTCACTGAAAAAAGCAAAGGTTACAGGGATGTTATAGTTAGGAAATATAATTTTTAAAAACCTTAGAAATTCACTGAATAAACAAAGTTACAGCGATGTTATAGTTAGGAAATAGAATTTAAAAGACCTTACAAATTCACTGAAAAAAACAAAGGTCACAGGGATGTTTTAGATAGGAAATAGAATTTAAAAAACCTTAGATATTCACTGAAAAAAACAAAGGTCACAGGGATATTATAGTTAGGAAATAAATTTAAAAAACTTAGAAATTCACTGAAAAAAACAAAGGTTACAGGGACGTTATAGTTAGGCTCACATTTTATTTGTGCAAAACCAGCAAAAATCAGCAGTTATATTTAACTGAGCTAACTACAATTTATGCCCCTGAAATGCACTGCTTATGACCTCACATATTACACCACTCATGACATGGTCAGTGACATCACTCATGACATCTCAAATGACATCACTGATAGTTGTGATATTTTAAATTATTGTTTGAAACATTATTTATGAATTAAATTAATATATTTAGATTAATTAATTATTCAATACACATTCAATTTGATTAGCTAATGTGCTGTTATATTTTATGTTATTTGTTCTACATGACAGATAATCATTTAAAATAAAAATTAGTATTTAGATTTAAAATCAATATATTTTAAATATATTTTAAAGAATAGTAGACTTTAATAGTATTCCCTGTACTTTCCCATAGTAAGATCTCTGCTACAGTGGTGGACAGCTCCACCATCAGGGCAAAGCTAAAAGCATAAACTTTACACTACTAAATCCTGTTATTGGAGGCTCTATCCCCTTACTTGAGGGTGTGGAGACATGAAAATTAGGGGTAGGCGGAATTTGCGAAATTCACTTTCGCAAATTATCGCGAAAATGTTAAAAATCTCCGCAAACACGTGGAAATATCGCGAAGATGCGGAAGTTTTTTTCCCGCCCGTTCGCGGTATTTTCTGCGTGGTCGCGGCTCGCCAACTTACCCATGCGGTTGCTCGCGGGCGCGGTCATCTTGTTTTCACTTGTCTCGCGGTGCATGATCGCAAGAAGAAAGACGTGATCGCGCGACGCATGACGTTACTGCGGGCGCGAACTGTCGCGAGACAGCGCAAATGGCTACCAACAATCCAACATCTCGTGGAGAACGCGACCGGATCGGGAAAACTTGTCGGCGAACTCGGGGATTCAGGTAAGGCGATCGCGCGCACGCGAGAATGTATTATTTTACAGCGCGAGCAAGAAACAAATTATCGCTAAGCTACGGAATGAGGAAATTTTGACATTTTCGCGCTTTCCGCGGAACGCGAAAATGCCAAATTATTGCAATTTCCGCGAACGGAACGGAATTTTGGCCCAGGCCTAATGAAAATGTCATCCTGGGTGCAAATTTACACTCAGCAATGATGAATAGCAAAAGAGTATAGGATTACACCTAAGTAGTAGTAAATATTCACATGAGTAAACATATACATGTGTATTTATCTTTGTGAATAGTCCTCAATAAACAACAGATCTATATTGCACCTGTGGTGTCTCAAAGTAGAAATGGTTTGGAGGCAGGATTCTAAGAGACACACGTTGCTCTCTATGCCATACCATAAAAAGAAGTCACCCCCATATCTTTTCAAACAAACCTTAGAGAATCAAACACATACTCATTTCAAACATTTTCTTCACCCAGCACTAAGTTCTCTTTTTTATTCCACTCATGAATTAATGTTGGCACTGTTCAACACCAGTTATTCCAGAGTTCATAGAAGTTACAATCCAGAGCTCATGGAGTTATAGGTGGGATCAATATGGATCACCATTTATATGGAGTACCTGATGTGTTTTTGAAGCTAACAGCTATCTTAAAGCAGTAAACATTATAATGTATTAAGTGACTTTTTTCATATTATGACAGTCACCACTGTGTAGTTACAATTAGGACCTAGCTACCATAAGGAGAGTATTTATTTGGTTTGCTAATAACTTTGGCGCTGTTTGACGAATCGTCACGAAAACTTACAAAAAAGAAGTTCTTCCACCTCAACTCCTTCCTGGAAAGTTTCAGGGTGATTTGTTAAGCAGGGCTGAGGAAAAAGCGGGTCTCAAAACACAATTTCCCCATGCAATTTTCCATAGGAAAATGAAACAACAATACCACAAAACAAGAGTATCGCGATCACGCAACTTCAAATAATCAAGCAATGTGATTGGCCAATTGGATTTTTTTCCCCATTTGCCAACTAACTCCTGCGGGAGCTCACACTGCCATTGGCTGTACACACAGAAAGAAAAATGTTGCTGCCGCCATTTCTTCACATGTGGACTCGGTCTAGAATCATCCTGAAAATAAAACACAAGTGTGGTAAAGGGGGCATGGAAGGAGCACCCTGACCACTTGGACTTAGTGGGTGGGTCACAGAGGCACTCCCTGGTGCCACATTATAAGAAAAAAATGATTTCATTGGGGGCGTCCTGCTTGTGTCAGGGGGGCCCTCTGGACTTCTGTGGGAGTCTCACAGGGGTGCAGGTGCCAGGTCGGGTCCCATAACAGTCTTGCAAGATTGGAACCTTTTTTATTTAAAAAGGGGATGTGCCTCAGTGTCTGCGGCAGATTGATGCTAATGGACAGCGATGGCCAACCCCCTACAGTGCATGGGTGAAGATTATGTGCAGTGGGTGGTTGGCAGGGCCAAGCTGCAGGCCGCAGGCTTTGCACGGCGAGGTTTGGCATACTTAAGGATGGTAATAAAATATTTCTTTATTGTGATTGTTTTATAAACTGTGATAATTTCATTGTTAAACTTTTATGGTTCTCTGAACCAAAATAAAGTTATTCTTGAAGTCACTGAAAAAAACAAAGGTTAAAGTGATTCTAATAATATCTCACTTTGCATAAAAGAAACCCTCAGAAATTCACTGGAAAAACAAAGGTTAAAGCGATGTTATAATTAGGTGAAAATTTTGGTTTGCACGTAGCATTGTAAACTAAAAAACACTGACATTCTCCAGTTATAGTTCTTTTAAGTAGTTATAACTCGGGCTCTCACCATGTCACTGCTTATGACTCATATATTACAACACTCACGACATGTTACATAACATCACTGAAAATGGGGCCGTGTTTGGTGTCTTAGTGGACTAATGCATCCATTGTGAAAGGCATGCGTTCAACGTCATTGTTACAGGGTAATTTCCTGGTAGGTCCACTCAGCCTTTCATCCTTCTGAGGTCGATAAAGTGAGCACCATTGAATTGCGTAACAGTAAACATCTGTTATTCAACACCAAGATACCCTTAGGTAAACTTGCTTTTTACAAATACACTTCATATGTTATCACAGATGCCAACTGAAATGACATAATTGATGACAGCATTGTGCATGGCAGGGGCACGACTTATAGTCACTTGAAATAACTATAAGTGGTGATTTTCAGTGCGCTATCTGTGGCAAGAAATTAGCTGCCCTCGGGGGCATCTAAAATGTTGTAGGACCCGCCACCTGGGGCAAGGGACCCTGAAGGCACCATGTGTGTTTGGCAGTAGAGTGGGCAGATACTTGTTGTGCATTATCATACCGGGACGTAAGTGATTTGCAGTAGTTTTATAATAAAAGGGGGGAAGTGATGTGTTATTAGTCACCAGGTGTTATGGTAGAATATTACCAAACATCATCATGTGCTATTTTAAAATATTCCCCTAGTTCCGTGTATGGTAGGTATCGAGGGTTATAGTTATGTTCATAATAGGATGTGTTGAGGATCAACTGAATACTCACCCAGTTCAAAGTTTCTAAGGCTGATGTGTGTTTTAAGTATAAAACATGGGTGAGTGGGCCATAATATCAGTCTGGAAAAAACACAATGCTTTAGTGTCTCAATTGATATAAAAGCTGCCACTAATAATCAGAATGAAGTATAAGAGGAGGAGATCATGCCTTCCCTCGAGTTGTCCCAATCCTGTGTTTGGGATTCTACAATATGCTGTAGGGTCGGTAATCTCCAATCAAAATTGAGCAGAGTATTACATGTCATTGTCAACATCTTATCCTTTGGTATTGAGAGTCAAGTCTGGCATACTGTGGCTATATGGTATCTTTTATTATTAACCATTTATGAAATACAATATATTTCATAGGTTGGTGTCCCAAGTGGGCTGGTGCAAATACATGGCTATTCTCATGTACATGTAGTAAAGAAAATCCATCAAAACATTAAGGTCGTACATGGTATAGGCACTCCGGTAATGCCCCGCCGGTTGTTATTTAAATTATAATGCGGTGCTTAAATGTATCTTCTCTTTGTGCTGAATAAGCTATGGTGAAGCACAAGCCAGACCTCATTATGTTGTCACTGGTCACGTATGGGTATAGTCTGTGAGTGTCCATATGTGTTTGGTCCTTGGTTGATTGAAATTACAAGTCCACCATTACCCCATTGTCATAATATGCTAAGAGTCGAAAGGTGTCTCCATATCAGGTGCACGAGAACTGCAGCGACTCAAACTGCATCAGGTCCCATTGTGTGATCGGGCATACTGGCGTTGTGCATGGGCGCCATGTTGGCCGTTGTGTATAAGCGGCTACATGAAGATTGATTAAGCTGCCCCTATATGAGGGATT
Source organism: Triturus cristatus (assembly GCF_964204655.1). Lineage (NCBI taxonomy): Eukaryota > Metazoa > Chordata > Amphibia > Caudata > Salamandridae > Triturus > Triturus cristatus. Next base: position 1,454,929,258 of record NC_140589.1, on the reverse strand, counting down.
ATCGACCATATATACTGTTGTTCATAACACAAAGTCTTAAATGGGAAAGGGGGAAGTTTCTAGTAAGCTGGATTAAGGGGAGGTAAATGGTATCACTCTTTAGGCTCTTATTATGAGCTAGGCAGTCCAATGGACCACAGATTCCGTGGTGGCACTCCACCCGCAGCATTAGGACTGTGGCAGTCGGACCACCACGGGACCGCTGGTAGTGCCAGGAATCTACCATCCCTGGTGGTGGCGCAGTGGTCTGAAGACTCTAATATGCTGGTGGTACTGCTACAACACCGCCAAGCATATTAGGAGCTTTCTTACCACCACACTTTTTCATGACTGTGCAACTTCCATGAAAAGTGTGGTGGTGTGGAAACAAAGGGGTCCCCTGTTGCCTCTACACCATGGGGTGCATGCGGGGGGCACATGTTGTACCCCTCCCTGTGTGCATGCACCCCCAGTTCCTGCAGAGCATAGACTTGACAGTCCATGCCCTACAGGATCTGACTTTAATGCACCCATTGAGGAGCCTTCTTCAAAGGCACCGCAGTGGGACCACCAAAGAACCGCCTGCCAGAGTAAAAATAAATCATACTGTGGTGGGCAGTCTTTAATGGCGTTTGCAGTCCCTGAGCGGGGTGGAAATATGGCAGTACTGGTGCAGTTTGATTCTTCTGTCAGAGTCAGTGGTTAGTTGACATTGAAAACTAGCTTCTGGGATTGCATCACACTCCTATGGGATTGCACAACTTGATGAGGAAACAAAATAACAGGTTAGTGCATTACTCTACAGTGCATCCTCCACAGATCTGCAGAGCCAAATAAAAAAATTTGTAAAGTTTTTGCCCCCACTCGGCCTAGGGGGACCTCCCTATATGTTTTATAAATGCATTTTATAGGGCAGGGGTCTGAGTCTCTGAGTCTTAAAATGGCTGCCAACACATCTTTGTTGATGTGGTGACAGTCAATCAGATCATATCTTTCGAACTGTTAGATCTGTGGATTTTCCACGACGTGAAATATACAAATACTTTGTACCTTATTTTCTCAGAAGCTACTGAACAGATTTACACCAATCACAGAAAGGCACACTTTCTGAACCAAGAACTAACTTTCTGCCTAATTTGATGAAGTTCCATTCAGCTGGTTGGACTATGGCTGTGTATAATTCTCCTATGGAAAATTACTCGATGAAAATGTGGTTTGGCCCCCCACCCACTTTTCCTAGCCCCCATATGATGGATCGCCCCAAAACTTACCAGGAAGGAGTGGGCGGATTAACTTTTTTTGGGAAAATTTTGTGACGATTCATCAAACTGTGCCAAAGTTCTTAGCAAACCAAAAAATGCTCTTCCTATGGAAACGTGGTTCTAATTATTATAATTGCCCAGTGTCTATATACATTCTTCACAGTTTTCTCATTAATAATTTCATCGCAAATGTTGCAGTGATTTATCAATGATGTCATAGAAGATGTCCTGAGTAATTAATATGTGGGGTAGTAAGCACTACATGGCGAGTGAGCGATTTATAGTTATCTTAGGGCACAAGTTATAGTTACTTCAGCTAATGATAGATGGAGTTTTGTTTGTTTAAAACATTATATTGTCACTGAAATTCACACCAAACTATAATGTTATATTAACCTTTGTTTTTTTCAGTGAATTTCTAAGGTTTTTTTATGCAAAGTAAGATATAATTATCATACCAAACTATGATGTCACTTTAACCTTTGTTTTTTCAGTGAATATCTAGGTTTTCATAATGTAAAGTAATATTTTACTATCATACAGAAAGCCAGCCTTTATGCTGCATGGATCCTTTGGTCTTGCGCTGCGGCATTTGGGCTACAGACCAAAGTCTGTGCACTGTTGGGCCTGGCTGCGGTCAAAACCCCTCCTCCTCCCCTCAGCCCCTCCCATCTACCCTCCCATCTACCCTCTCCCATCTCCCTGCTCTGCACCCAATCCCCTATATCTAAAGCAGATCTATCATCCTTTTCCATAAATAGGATATCATTTTAAGCAAAGGTATATTTCAATAATACACATGATACAATGTTTAATAATAACAATTACTTAAAAATATTAAATAAAGTCTTATTTAACTACATGTCCGAGATGTTCTTTTTACATAGTTTTTATTAATATTTTCAGTGTGTGAAAAATTGTGTAAGTAAATAGAGATGATGGTTTTTTTTAAAAAAGATGTCTGTGAATTTTCCTCCTAATATTTTTCATCCCAAAAAATACTATCATAAAAACAACTGCAAAAGAGCCTTGAACATAAAAGACAACTATTTTATAAGCCCATAGAGGGAGCAGAACTGCAAGCTGTAGAGCAAAAACTCTAACTTGGTGAATGATTTAAATAAAATATAGTAAGTTCTACAGCGGTCATGGTTTCAATGACCCAGGAGACAACTTTTTTTTCAAATATTGCTGGGGGGCTGTAGAACTCCCTGCAGCCCCCCACAACATTAAAAAGCGGGATGTGCCTGCCACTTCTAAGGACATCCCCAAAATCCCAAAAATATATGAATAGCCCTCGCAGAGCATTATGAGGTGCTCCTAGAAAGAGTGTGTGTGGCCACTCATTTATTATACTCATTTTGGCTTTTTGAGTGTTCTGGTAGCACCCAGGACACCCACTGATTTTTATTCTGATAAGGGCTGTGGGGGTGCCTCAGTACCCCTCAGTCTTGTTTGGCTCCCTGCCAGTGGCCCCTGGAGCTGGCAATTTTTTCTTAAATTAAAGGGTGGCCCCGTGGCCACCAGGGGCATCCCATATATTTATATTTTGGGGGGGCATGGGGGAAGCCCCAGGTCCCCTGCTGCCTGGACAGATCCCTGCACCTGCAGAATCTGGCCACATGTTTTATTTTTAAATTAAGTTTTGTTCCTCTGTGCCAACCTGCGCAATGCCACAGCTTTTCCCTTCCAGAAGCTGGCACTGTTCCCATCCTACGGAAGCAGTTTTCTTCTGCTCCTGTGGGAGCAATTCAATGTATGCCCCTGACAAAGAGAATGATCTGGGAAATACTTTGTTCTCCCACTGGGAGGGAGTAGCTATGTGATAATATTGCACTTTCCCTGCATCATGCTGGCATAGAAATAGATGGTGTCCCAGGGGTAGGAGTCCCCACGACACCGTCACTGAGGCAGCCCCGGAGATTACTGTATGATTCAGGGATGGGGACCACTTGGCTCCTCATTTACTGATTTGTGGTCCTGGGGATGGGGTCCCTGGGGCCACTTTAGGCTTAGTGAGGGGCACTGTGCATCCCCTTCACATTAATAAGCTATTGGCACTGGGGATGGGGTCCCGGGCCTCTTAGAGACTTGGGAAGGGGGCCACATGCCCCACACCCTAAAATATTTTTCACAATCCCAGGGGCATTTTATAGAAACATGCAGAGCCTCATGCTTGTAAAAATGTTTTTTACAGCAGATTTTATTCAACCCTACATGAAATTGGAGCACTAGTGCATAAAAAGTAGATTTTTGCCCCCATGCAGACTCTTTCTGAGACCCCAGCACCAGCACTAGGGTCAGGGTATCCCTACCCTGCCACATTGTAGTTTTTGTAACTGTTTTTTAGAACTCAGGACTGAGTCTTCATTCCTAAGATGGCTGCCACCACATCATTGTTGATCTCACCTTGAGATCTGTTGGCTCAACAGATCCTCTGCGGCATGAACTATACAAAAGTTAGTGAGCATTAATTTCTCAAATACCGCTGAACAGATTAACAACAAATCACTAAAAGCACTCTTTCTGGACCAAGATTCATCTTTCTGCCAAATTTGGTGTAAATCCGTTTAGCCGTTTGGACTGTAGCTGTGACAACATTTCTGTTAGAAAAATGAATGGGGAAGAAGCATTTTAGGACCCCTCCTTTTTCTCGGCCTCCACTTGACAGATGAATGATGAATGGGATTTTCAAGCTGCACAGATGCTCAAAGGAGTGTCTCGGTGATAGTCTTCCAGTAAAGCAAATACAGCTGAGTGAAAAGTCATGTTTTCAACTTCTTTTTGAAGATCTGCTACAAGCTCACCAGATGGAGGTCCAGGGGAAATGTATTCCACGCAGACAGACCAAGAAAGAAGAAAGAGTGCCCACCGGCCCTAGTACTGTGAATACTTGGGACCTTAGCTAGGGCCATATTAGAGGAATGGAGCTGTCTAGCTGGACAGTGGAATTGAATTCTGGGGGTCAGGTATCTAGGGCCTATCCGATGTAAGGCTCAGTAGATCACAACCAATGTCGCAAGCAAAATTCTTTGCAGGGAGCCAGTGCAGGGCAAGTAGGTGAATAGTAACTCAGGCTCTCAGAGGAAGATTACAAATCAGCCGGGCAGCTGCATTCTGGAACTGCTGAAGTCAATGGATAATATAGTCTGGCAGTCCAAGGTACAACGCATTGGCATAGTCCAGTCTACAAGTGATAGGCCCCTGAATTACAGTCTTCCTGGCTGGAACAGACAGAAAAAACAGAAACTGTTTCAATGCATGGAGGAGCTCAATGCAAGTTTCTACTGCAGATCTAACTTGAGTCTGGAACAATAGCAGGTCATCAAATTTATATCATAGATTCTCAACCACCTCTGTATGAGGGCCTGGTAGAGGTGCTCCCTCGGGCCAGCGGGCCAATCAAGTAGTGGGTGGGTTCATGCCAAAAAAGAGAATTTTCATCAGCATGGCACATCAGCTGATTCTCATTCATCCAGGAGAGCACTGCAGTCAGGCAGGGTCTGATTAAGTCTGGGGTAATGTCTTCACCTTTATTAAAGGAGAAAGGTAACTGTGTGTCATCCGCATATGATATAATCTTGGTACCAAAATATTCAACCAGGAGACCAGAGGCGTAAAGTAGATATTAATCACCCACAACAAAACTTTACATGCATACACTAGTCAAAAAGCAGCACTTCTTTGGGAAATTGTGTGGAGAGAGACATGTCAAATGGTGTTAGAGTTATTAGCAACACAAAAAAGCTTTTATTATGGAACCAGGATCCTAACTATAACAGTGGTGACCGCCACTGGGTCAAAGGAAATAAGAAAAACATATATATATTTCTATAAAAAATATAAATAATACCTGCTGGCAGTCGTCATTAGGTAGGTATAGTTAGGACCTAGTTTCCATAGATGAAGCATTTTTTGTTTTGGTAATAACTTTGGTGCTATTTAACGTATCTTCATGAAATTTTCAAACTAGTGTGACACTAATCATCATCCTCATAAAACTTTATTCAAATCTTTTTTGATCCATAAAAGTACATACATTTAAAACTTTACTATCACTAAAAATGTATATAATACATAAAATTGCTGTTAAGACTTCATTTGAACAAATCACCATGTTGTCCCATCTATTAAATTTTACTTCTCAATCAGGAGGCATACTTCAGTCAACTTTGTAGACTAGATTATCTAGGTGTTCAAGGGATTTCCTTCTAAGTACAGCCCTGCTGATAAAACTGGCAGCGGTACAAGAGTACAAGTAAGTTTCATGGCATCTTTATAAAAAAATAATTTCTGTGCAATAAAAATTGGCCGTAAAAACTTTTTTCTAATGTCGCAATAAAATGTACAAAACAACATAAGCATAGTGGACTGATTTGCTTTCCCATCACATGGGCATTTATAAAAAAAAATCTGCCATTTTTCATGTTTTGGGAAAGCTAACAATTCATGAACTGTACCCAGGCGCAGTCTTGTCATAGAAAATCTATCCTGAGCGTTTACAATTTTAACCAAATAATTGGGTAAACCAGTCGACTCAATATGGGCCATATATCTCGATACACCTTTTTTTCCTCAACCCTCCTAGCCCTTTCCTGACTTAATTTTTCCATAGACAGTTTTTTGATTTTTTTAAACTAAACTGTAAAATGTCTGTGGGGTTTTTAACCGAAAGTTCTTTGTCAATATTCTTTAATAGTTTATCCATTTATGCTAGCCATGGGATTTTGTTAGTATGTTCCAGAGTTAAGCAGTCTCTAATTATATCCCCTGTAAACTTTGGTCCATCTTTGCACAAAATATTATGCCACGAGCTCAAAGCACTTGCTTGTACTAGGTCGGCCACATATGGTGCATCTAGCTCTTTATACAAGAGATATGTGGCAGTCGATCTTGGTACGGCCACTGACACTTTCCAATAGGGGTTTTAGACATGAATACAGCCTAAACCTCTAAACAGAATTACATCAACTAAGGCAGAAAGCAAGATCTTGGTCTAGAAAGAGTGCTTATTGTAATTTGGTCTACATCTGTTCAGTTGTTTTGAAGTTATGAAAGAAGAAAAATTAATGTACATCTAGACATGTGGATCCACTGTGGATCCACCTTGATGGATCTGCAGATCCGTGCACCAACAACAATGCCATGATTGGCTGGCCGCAACCTGAGAGAAAAGTTGCAGCCCTTTTTTTCCCAGAGGAACAAATAAAGTGTAAATAGGATATTAGGGTCAGCAAGAGGTATCCTAACCTAATAGCACTGATGGAGGGATCTGTGAGGGACCCCTCATGGGTAAGAAATTGTCCAAAGATTTATTTTGGGTGCATGAGGATTTGCAGATGCTCTGTGGTACTCAGCACGGGCCACATGTGAATTTGCGATGGATCTGAAGATCTGGAACCCTCATTAACCCCTTGCATGCCCGCCCCTTTCCCCGCCCAGTGCCGCGCTTAACATTAGCGGGCGGAGTTCATGACGAGCTGGACTCGTCATGGGCACAGCGCCACCGCAGCCCATGACGAGTCCAGCTCGTCATGGGCACTGAAGGGGTTAACCTGCTCACACACTCACACACCTACTTGTACACCCAGAGAACCACTCACACATCCATGCAGCTACATAAACACCCACTCAGAGACCCAGAGAACCATTCACACTGACTCACAGACCCGCACAGGCACTCACACACCCACATACATACCCACACAACCTCTCACACACCCACTCAAACACCTGTATAGCCGCTCACACACCCACTCAGAGTCCTCCAAAACCACTCACACACCCACTCACTGACCCATTCAACCAGCCAAACAAACACTCAATCAATCAATCAATCAATCAATCAACTCAATCAATCAATCAATCAAGGATGTATAAAATGAGGCATGTCACCTATGGGGCACTAGTTGCTAGCTGCTTTGTGGTGATCTGTTCCTTCAAACAGACAGGTGTTGAGTTCTTTCATGAATTTCCAGAGCAATGGGGCAGTCCTGATGCACAGGGGAAGGTTGTTCCAGGCTACGGCTGTCAGATGTGAGAAGAATCGCCCTCCGCTGTTTCACCAGTGGATCCTGGGTTGGAACTGGCATCACTTCTGGATCAGGAACCAGTGTAGCTTCTTGAGGTGGGGTGTGATGTGGGTCCATCTAGTGAGGTTGAGGATGAGTCTTGCCACTGAATTTTGTATTATCTGTAGTCTCTTCAGGAGACGTGCAATGACTCCTATGTAGAAAGTGTTTCTGTAGTCCAGCATGCTGGTGGTGAGGGCCTGCATGACAGTCCTTCTGGTGTGAATTGGGAGATACCTGAAGATCTTGCAGCACATGAGTAGGGTGTGGAAGAAGGTGGATGACACTGTGTTTACCTGTTTCTTCATAGATAGCTTGTTGTCCAAGATGATGCTGAGTTTCCCGGCATGATATGTGGGGCAGGTGATGGGCCTAGCTCAGCAGGCCTCCGTGCGGCATTCCATGGCGAGGTGTTACCAAAGATGAGGACTTCTGTCTTGTCCATGTTGAGCTTGAGACAGTTGTCCTAAATCAATTCAGCAACGTTCCTCATACATCTGTGAAAGTTGGTTTTGGTGGTTGAGGGGTCTTCTGACAGCAAAAGGATGAGCTGGGTGTCATCAGTGTAGGAGAATATATTGCATCTGTGTGATCTGATGGTGTTTGCCAGGGGTCTTGTATGTGTTGAAGAGGGTGAGGCTGAGTGGTGGTCCTTGAGGGACATGGCAGATGATCTTCTTGGGTTCCGAGGTGGGAGTCAGATTCTCTGGGTTCTTCCAGTGAGGTGATCCATTTGAGGGTGTCTCCCTGGAGTCTGATGTTATAGAGTCTGTTGATCAAGTTGTGATGGGAGGCGGTGTCAAAGGTGGCTAACAGATCCAGGAGGATGAGGGCTGGCATTTTGCTGTGTTCCAGGAAGGCCTTACACATGCACTCACATGCCCATTTACCCACCTACACAAACACTCACATACCCACTCACATATCCATACAGCCATTCATACACTCACTCAGAGATCCAGAACACCGCTTTCATACCCATTCACACACCCATACAGCCACTTAAATACCCACTCACATACCCATACAGCTGCTCACACACACCTACTCACAGACCTACAAAACCACACACACCCACTCACACACCCATCAAGCCACTCCCACACCCACTCAGAGACCCTGAGAACCACTCACACACCCACTCACTGACCCACACAGACACTCACATACCTACTCACATACCCATGTACATACCCATGGAACCACTCACACACCTGTACAGTCATTCACACACCCATTCAGAGACTCTCAAAACTACTCACATACCCACTCACAGACCCACACAACTACTCATACACCCACTCACATACCCATACAGCTACTCACACATCTACTCACAGACCTACATAACCACTCACTCACCCACTGACACACCCATTGAGCCACTCACACACCCACTCAGAGACTCAGAGACCCAATCACACACCCACTCACATACCCATACATGCACTCACACACCCACTCACATACTCATGTACACCCATGCAACCACTTATTCACCTGTACAGCCATTCACACACCAATTAGGAGACCCACAATACCGCTCACACACCCACTCACAGACTCACACAGCCAGTCACACACCCACCTCATACACCCACTTGCACACCCACACAACCACTCACACACCCATTATTACACCCATATAGCCACTCACAAATGCACTCACAGACTTACAAAATTACTCACACACAATCACACACCCATTGAGCCACTCACACACCCACTCAAAGACCCAGAGAACTACTCACATACTGACTCACAGACCCACACAGGCACTCACACACACCCATGTACACTCCCACTCAATCAATAAATCAATCAATCAATCAATCAGCATTTGTAAAGTGTTGTACTGTCACCCCAGGGGTTTCTAGGTGCTAAGGATGCTGAGTCACTGTCAAAAAGGCAGGTTTTGAGTCTCTTCCTGAAGTCCACCAGGGATGGTGCTGTGCGTAGGTGCAAGAGCAGGTCGTTCCAGGTCTTGGCGGTGATGTAGGAGAAGAAGTGGGCCCGTCTGCAGCTGTGAAGGATGCAGGGGGGTGTGCGAGGGTGTGTGAGGAGGAATACAGGTATCTAGAGGGTTGATGAAAGTTCAGTTGATGGTTGACGTAGGAAGGCACTTGATCATAGACGGCTTTGCAGGCATGTGTGACTGGCTGCAGTATTCTGTTTGGTCTGGAGTCTTCTGAGGATCTGGGTGAGGATGCCAGTGTATAGTTTGTTGCCGTAATCAAGGAGGGTGGTGATGAGGGCCTGAGTGATGTTCTTTCTTGTGTTGATTGGGATCCATCTGAAGATTCTGCAGAGCATGCGAAGCATGTAGAAGCAGGAGGAGCTACTATGCTGACTTGCCTTTTAATGATCAGTTGGCTGTCCAGGATGATCTCTAGGTTTCATGCATGGTCCATTGGTGTTGGAGTTGGTCTGAATTCAGCTGGCCACCAGCTATGGTACCAGGCAGAGGTATTTTTCATGAAGATCAGTACTTCTGTCCTGTCGGAGTTGAGTCTGAGGCAATTGTCTCTCATCCATTTGGCTACGTTGGTCATGGTATTGGAGAAGTTTATTTTGGCATTGGTGGGGTCCTTGGTGAGCAAGAGCATAAGTTGAGTGTCATCTCCATAGGAGATTATGATGAGGCCATGGGATCTGATGATATCTGCGAGGGGGTCATAAAGGTGATGAACAAGGTGGGCTGAGGGATGAATTTGGGGTATGCCACATATGGGTGTAGAGGTGAAGGGAGGCAGCCGGATGCTCTGTCTGCATTCTGTAAGGAATGAGGCATCTTGCTATATGCTGATATAGTAGAGTCTGTTGATGAGGGTGTTGTAGGAGATGGCATTGAATGCCACAGAGAGTTCAAGGATGATCATGGCCACAGTTTCTCTGCAGTCGAGGAGAGTTCCGATGTCGTCTCTGGCAGAAATCAACATGGTCTCAGTGCTGTGGTTGGCATGGAATCCTGATTGTGAGGCATTCAGTAGGTGGTTTTGTTCCAGGATTTCGGTGAGTTGTTGGTTGATTGCTTTCTTGAGTACTTTGACGGGGTAGGGGAGCAGGTAGATCTGTCGATAATTCTTTAGATTGCTAGGGTCGGCAGAGGGTTTCTTTAGGAGAAGTCTGACATCTGCATGGTTCCATTTGTCCAGGAAGGCTGCTGTGGTGATAGAGTTGTTGCGGATGCTGGTGAGTTTGGTGCTGATTGGGTTCTTTCCATGGTTAAAGAGGTGGTGGGGCAGGGGTCGGTGGGTGCCTTGGAGTGGATTGAAGACATGACAGCTGTGGTGGTCTGGGCAGTGAGCAGGGTCCATGTTGTGGTCATTTGGCTGGTGGTCTCTGGTTAGTTGAGGTTTGGGGTGGTAAGTTGGAGGTCCAAGTTGTTGTAGATGGTGAGAGTCTTGCTGTGGAAGTAGTCAGAGAGGGTGTAGCAGAGTTCTTGGGGGGTGTATGGAGTTCTATGTGGCTCTAGAGTTAGAGGATTCCTTGACTATTGTGAAGAGTTCCTTAGTGTGGCCACAATTTCGATTTGGGCAGTGATAGTTGCTTTCTTGACTTCTTGATGTGCAGGTGATAGTTGTTGATGGCTATTTTGTGAGTGGTTCTGTAGGGCAGGGTTCTTTGTGATGCACCATCTCTTCTCCAGTTGAGAGCAGCAGCACTTGGTCATCCTAAGCTCTGGGGTGTACCAGCGGGCTTGTTTTGAGGTTTTGTTGACTTTGTTGGTTTCAGTGGGGCTACTCTGTCGGTTAAGTTGGTGATGCAGGTGAAGAAGTTCTTGACAGCCTGGTTAATATCTGCTGAGACTTCAGGTTTGGTGGTGGTGAGGTACTGTTTCCATTTGCTCCAGCTGGGTTGGGAAGAGATGTGACGGTTTGTGATGGTGTGCATGGGATCGGAGATGGTGAAGTATATGATGGCGTGGTCAGTCCAGGTGAATTTGATTTGGTCACTGGAGGTGAAAAGGTGAAAATAGAGGTGAAATTAGGGTCAAGTGTGCGACCGGCATTGTGTGTGAGTTTGGTGATGAGTTGGGTGAGGCCAATGTTGTTCAGGTTTTCCAGGAGGGCGATGGAATTGGCGTTGTTGAGGTCTTCGTTAAGGAAATTGAGGTTGTCAAGTAGGACGGAGTGGTGGGAGTCTATGGCCGGGGGGGGGCGAAGAGATTGGAGATGGCATTGCAGAAAGTTAGCAAAAACCAAAGGAAATGATGGACGGAGTGTTGAACATTGCAAGCACTCACCCCCAGTCAACTGATCTGGGTTTAATCCATCACCGTTCTTTAGCCCACTCTGCCACCCCAGTTCAGACATGGCCATATGCAAATCAGTCTGACCCTGTGCCTCATGGGAACAGTCCAGCCCGAACTGCCAAGCCATGTCTTCCCTGGACCGGAAACCAGCTTCCTAGGACCGGTTTCTTGCATTTCAGCCGTCTTCAGCCAGGCTTGCTTGAATCCAGTGGCAAAATGAGCAAGGGACTCACGTCTGAGCATACCCTGCCAACTTATGGCGAACAAAGCAAAAACCAAAGGAAATGATGGACGGAGTGTTGAACATTGCAAGCACTCACCCCCAGTCAACTGATCTGGGTTTAATCCATCACCGTTCTTTAGCCCACTCTGCCACCCCAGTTCAGACATGGCCATATGCAATTCAGTCTGACCCTGTGCCTCATGGGAACAGTCCAGCCCGAACTGCCAAGCCATGTCTTCCCTGGACCAGAAACAAGCTTTCTAGGACCGGTTTCTGGCATTTCAGCCGTCTTCAGCCAGGCTTGCCAGGCTTGCTTGAATCCAGTGGCAAAATGAGCAAGGGACTCACGTCTGAGCATACCCTGCCAACTTATGGCGAACAAAGCAAAAACCAAAGGAAATGATGGACTGAGTGTTGAACATTGCAAGCACTCACCCCCAGTCAACTGATCTGGCTTTAATCCATCACCGTTCTTTAGCCCACTCTGCCACCCCAGTTCAGACATGGCCATATGCAAATCAGTCTGACCCTGTGCCTCATGGGAACAGTCCAGCCCGAACTGCCAAGCCATGTCTTCCCTGGACCGGAAACAAGCTTCCTAGGACCGGTTTCTGGCATTTCAGCCGTCTTCAGCCAGGCTTGCTTGAATCCAGTGGCAAAATGAGGCAGAAAGTTAGCCAGAGGTACAAGGGTCTGTAGGAGGGTCCCTCTTATCTTGGTCTTTACGTCTGTCTGTAGTTGGAAATTGATGTGTTCCATGAGAGGCATGGTGTCATCGCTGGTGATGGTACATTTGATGGTTTCCTTGAAGATGATGCTTATTCTTTGTTTGTTGTTGCTGTCTCGATATATATATCACCTTGTAGCTATCGGGAGTGGCGGGGGTAGTGTTTGGGTTCAAGGAGGGGTTGAGCCACATTTTGGTAATGAAGATGATGTCCATGGAGAGGGTTGTGATGGTGTTCCAGATTTCCGTGGTGTACCCAGATTTCCGTGATGTGCTTGCAAAGGGAGTGGGCATTGAGCAGGATACAATAGAGAGGTTCCGGGTTGTTCATGGTCTTCTGGGTGGGAGTGTTATGGGATCCTACTTAAGTTGTGCTGCAGGAGAAGTGGCACTATCGGTAAGTGAAGGGTCCTCTGGTTGATTGTAGTGGTCACTCACACACATGTACAGACTCACACATCCATTCAGAGACCCACAAAATCACTCATATACCCACTCACAGACCCAAACAGCCAGTCATACATGTACTTACACACCCATCCAAACACTCACACACTCAAGTACACACCCAAACACTCACACCCCCATATAGTCACTCACACACCTACTCACCCACCCATACAGCCACTAACATACCCCTCACAGACACACATAGCCAGTTACACATGCACTGACTAATCCACCACACACTTACATACCCACTTACATACCCATACAACCACTTACACACCTACTAGTACACCCACATTACAAAGATGTTATTGTTAGGAAAAAGTATTCAAAAAACATAAAAATTCACGGAAAAAACTAAAGGTTACAGGGTTGTTATAGTTAGAGAATAGCATAAACAAAAAAAGTAGAAATTCACTGAACAAAACAAGGTTACAGGGACTTTATAGTTAGGACATAGAATTTAAAAAACCTTAGAAATGCTCTGAAAAACAAACAAAGTTTATAGGGACGTTATCGTTCAAAATTTACTCGCGCAAAATCACAGAAATTCAGCAGTTACAGTTATACTTATCTCAAGAAACTATAACTCGTGCTCTAAGGTAACTATAGCTCACACCCTCGCCATGGACTAACAATTAACCCACATATTACATCAGTCAGACATAATCTATGACATCATTGATAAAATCATTGCAACATTTGCAATAAAATTATTGATGTGAAATGTGTGTAAAATCTGAACCTAATTTTAACATCCTTGGAACCTTATATATACAAAACCAAAGAAATTCAGCAGTTATAAGCATATGTATCTAACTAATGTATATATTTATATATCTATCTATATATATAAATCTTTCTCTCTCTCTCTCTCTCTATATATATATATATATATATATATTTATATATATATTTATATATATATATTCACTGAAAAAAACATAGGTTTGAGGCCTGATATACTTAGGAAATAGCGTTTAAAATTCCTTAGAAATTCACTGAAAAAACAATAGGTTTTAGGGGTGTTATAGTTAGCTGGACATTTCACTCGAACAAAACCATTAAAATTCCTCTGATATAGTTAGTTGTACTAACTATATCTCGCGCGCCCGCAATCCACTGCTGATGATGTCACATATTACATCATTCATGACATGGTCAGTGACATCACTGATGACATCTCAAATCCCCCCACGGTCCCAGGCGGTTACGCACATCCTGCGGGAGCCGGCATTGCTTTTCCACATGGGGAGCAGCTAACATGCTGCTCCCCATGTGGAAAAGCAATCAGCTTTCCTTCATTGAAGCGAGAGCAGGTTTCCCTGCTCTTGCTTCAATGAAGCAAAGCAGTTTGCAATGACAGGGCGGGAGCCGCGAGGCTACCGCCCTGTCATTCCAAACTACAGTGTCCCGGGGGTGGGCACCCCGGGACACTGCAGGAGCTGACCCTGGGGGGTGGCAGTCCCCAGGGCCTATTCAAGGCTCCAGGAGGGGGGCCGCGTGGCCCCCCTCCCACACTGACAAGTTGCCCCGGGGGTGGCGGTACCCAGGGCTGGGGGGGGCCTGGGAGCCCCCCATCCCAAATAATTTCAAGCCCCGGGGGGTGGCGGTCCCTGGGGCTGGGGGGGCTGTGAGCCCCCCACCCATTTTCAATAAGCCCCGGGGGGTGGCGGTCCCCGGGGCTGCGGGGGGGCCATGAGCCCCCCCGCATATAGTATCTTTGAGCCCTGGGGGGTGGATGTCCCCAGGGCAGTGTGGGGGGGATTGGGACCCCCCACACTTTTTTAATTTTGCCCCCAGGATTTGGCCCCCCCGGGGGCAAATTACCAAAGAAGCGCGGGGGCCCCGCTCTTCTTTTTTTTAAATTTTCAGCCGAAATTCGCGCTGGGTGCGCGAATCTCGCCGATCTTTTTTTTAGAAATGCTTTTTGGGCCCTGGGGGTCCTTGTGGGACCCCCTGAGCAGGCCTAGGGGGTCAGGGTGTTTCTACCCTGCCCACTTGTCGCGTTTTTCACGTTTGTTTTATAGGTTTTCTCAGCAACTACTGTACGGATTTACACCATTTAAGCAAAAGGCATGAGTCTGAACTGAGGACTACCTCTTTGCCAAATTTGGTGTAATTCCGTTCAGCAGTTCGGGCTGTAGCTGCATCAACAGGTCCTATGGGAAATTGCATGGGGAAAACGCGTTTTGGGACCCAGTCGAGTGGTAAGGAAAAACTGGCATATTGTGCGCACAGATTCCGTAATCGGAGAACATCTCTTAGCCAATCCAGTTATCACTTACAGGAAAGCTCCGTCCTTCAGTGATTACCTTGTCAAAAGTAGCCCAGAAATCTCGGCAAACAAAAATTAGCTACTAAATGCGAGAGGGTTCAAGAAATGTCCCTCATGCAAAGCTTGCAAGCTGGGAATGAATAAAACTTCCCTTACAACCCCATTTAGACAGGCTCCATCTACAATCTCGAAATCCCTAACCTGCAAATCAGAGTATGCCATATATGTGTTGGAATGTGCTTGTGGCCTAAAATACATTGGTAGCACAAAGCTACAAGTCCACAAGCGCATCCTACAACATACAAGAGCTGTCACTAACTCAGATCCCACCTATCCTGTAGCACGCCACATAAAAGAAGTCCATAACAATTCATTACAGGATCTCAAATACTATGTTGTGGACACAATACCTGCACCTAGGAGAGGGGGCAACAGAGAGGCACAGCAGAGAAAATTAGAAACTAAATATATTCTGGAATGTGATAGCAAGTTCCCTAACGGTCTAAATACGACCGAAGACTTACATACTTGGCTTTGATCTTGTTAACATGAGTTCTAGCTTGTACATCACAAATGTTGAATTTAAATGCTTCAACATAACTACCCAGCTCCCAGCATTTGCATGGTAGCTTTGTACCAACATTCCAGCTTTTATTATATTAGATTACTATATTATTCTATTATATTAATGTATTAATATTTTTATAGTATTTTAATATATAAACTCCGTTTCTCGCCTCAACCCCACCAGCCAACTCCCTTCATGATAATTTTATCTTTTATATTCAGACTTTTTACTCTTTTTTTCCCCTCTTTTTTAGGATTGCGCCAGTATCTCAATTACCATCATATCTGATTTTAATGGCCTGTTTTAAAGCAATTTTGAGCACTTTTGCACCTTATTCGGGGTTTTGCACTTATACTCAGCACCTTATCTTTTAGACCTAATCAATTTATCTATCTACCACCAACATTGAGCCAAATATAATGTTTCCCTTGGTTCTAAGGAAGGGTTTGATCTAACATCTCACAATGTGTTTTTTTAGATTGTTTTGAATGTTTTTAAAAGGATATTTAGAACTTTGTTAACACAATGTTTTGATTTATACTCTCCTATTTATTGTATCTGTAAAACTGTTAAATCACAGGGTCTTATCTATCAAAAACTCCAATTAACCGACATATATGTGTACTGTTTTTTAATGTATTTATACAGGAACTAATTCTTTTTATTAATGCAAGAATTATAACAGTGACCCAGGCTGTCTTATGGCATTTAAGTCGGGATTGTAGCACACCTGAGTTACATATCAGACACTCTTTTAGTGTCTCTTTGCTTATTTGTATATATTAAGCATCACATAATGGTCCATATTGTTCTAACTAATGTCGGTATAAAAACAATGTGTTTGTTAATTACAAAAGTGAAAGGCCCTGTTACATACATGGTTTATAAGCATTATGCGTCCATTATTGATTTGGTGGTAAAAACAGCGTATAGTCTGTCTTCACGGTCTATTTTTCACTAGCACTGTATAAAAAAGGAAAAAAAAGTCAAGAGCATGTCATGTGATCAAGGGCTTACGGGCCCGAAACGCGTCATGGCGGCATTTACTGCGGGAAAATAAATTAATCAAGCACAAAGTTGGTGTCCGTTTCCTACTTCGGAAGGTCAAGCAGTGTGATTCTTCCGTGTCAGTTGGATTTCGACGATATATATATATATATATATTCACTGAAAAAACCAAAGGTTTCAAGGGCGTTATAGTTAGCTGGACTTTTCACTCGTACAAAACCATTGAAATTCCCCTGTTATAGTTAGTTCAGCTAACTATAACTCGCGCGCCCGCAATGCACTGCTGATGACGTCACATATTACATCACTCATGACATGGTCAGTGACATCACTCATGACATCACTGATGACATCTCAAATGACATCACTGATGACATCATCCAGTGAATGTGTGTTTTTCTGAAAATTACATATGTTTTATATATGTATATCTCAAGGTCAATGGAAGAATAAATGGGTATATAAGTGTCTAAATGGATGATTTGTTTTTGAAAAATTGATTGTATAACTGACTGATTAAGTGTATCTTAGTGAATACATGGCTTAGTGAGTAATGTTTAAATGTGTAAATATCTGTATCAGTCTCTCACTTTGTGTATACGTGGCTGCATGGGTTGGTGTTGCTACATTAGTGTCTATATAGGTTATTAGTTTGTTTGTTGAGTATCAGTATGAGTGTCTGAGTGTCTGTATGGTTCAGTGGGGGGTATTACGTAGTGCATAGGTGCATGAATGAGTGACTCACTGTTTGTATGTGTTGAAGACAGCATGTGTGCAGGACTGTATGGGTGGATGAGTGCGTGCATGGGTGTGTTAGTGAGTGATAGACTGTCTCAATAGTGTCTTTATGAGTAACTACATATGTTTTAAACTAGTATATGTGAATATTGGTGTATATAAGTGAGTGTGAGAGATTGAAAGAGTTCCTGTATGAATAAGTATGTGTTTCTATAAGTGATTGTTTAAACGACTAAGTATGTGTAAGTTTCTGTAGAAGTAAGTGTGGTGGTGTGTGTATAACTGTATATGCAAGTAAATGGATGTTTGATTCTTTATTAGCATGAGTGACTATGTGTGTGAGTAACTCTATGGATGAGTGGCGTTGTGTAACAGGATGTATAGGTGTGTGAGTACATATGATGAGTGAGTACCTGTATGAGTAACTGTATAGGACTGTTGGTGAATGAGTGGATGTGTATGTGGATCTTAGAATTACTGAATAGGTTGTTGTAACTGGTATTGGTATGTCCATTGTTTTGAACATTGTGGTTTCTATTTTGGAATGTGTGTATCAAAGGTTATATTAGGGGAAGAGGAGGTCTGCCACTCTATCACAAGGATGATGTCATCAGTGATGTCATTAGTGATATCATTTGAGATGTCATCAGTGATGTCATGAGTGATGTCACTGACCATGTCATGAGTGATGTAATATGTGACGTCATCAGCAGTGCATTGCGGGTGCGCGAGTTATAGTTAGCTGAACTAACTATAACGGGGGAATTTCAATGGTTTTGTACGAGTGAAAAGTCCAGCTAACTATAACACCATTGAAACCTTTGGTTTTTTCAGTGAATTTCTAAGGTTTTTTAAATGCTAATTCCTAACTATAACGTGCCTGAAACCTATGGTTTTTTCAGTGAATTTCAAAGGTTTTTTAAATGCTAATTTCTAACTATGCCTACAGAGATAGGACATGTGAAGAAAGAAGGAAAAAAGCACAGAAAGAAAAAAAAGAAATGCAGAAAGGAGCAACAGAAGTCCTCAAAGACGAAGAAAAGTGCAGGAAGAAGGATAACGTGCAGAAAGAACAAACAGAAGAGCAGAAAGAAGCCTTGTTGCAAAATCATCCTGTACCCTCAACTTTTTCAGACGGATACTGGTGGTAACTGAGTCTGACTAACCAGTCCTAGAGCCAGTGCTATGTTAAAAGACACTCAGAATAGAGTGAAAACACCTACATACACTAGGGAACACTATGCGTTGGGGTCCCCCTGTGATCAGCATGACCTCCTCTGTAAGCCCCTAGTATATAATAGGGCAGGGGATTAAAACTACCTCTTAAAACGTGCCACAGGGCGTGTTTGCACACGTCACCTCAGGCCCCGTCCCCTTACTTCCCCACTGTGTAAACACGCCCTGTGGCCGTTTTAAGTTGGGAGATTAAGTCCCTTTGAATCCTGTGGGTCCCTAGGGTCCAACTAGACCACTAGGTACCTCCAGTAAGCGCCACAGAGCTGCGTTGCAGAGAGATGTGAAAAGGGGCACGGCCTAGACCACCTCTCTGCAACGCAGCGCAGCACAGTGGTGCTTACTGGAAGCACCTGGTGGGCTAGTTGGCCCCCAGGGTCCCTCAGTATTGAAGGGGAATTATTTCCCCAACTTAAAACGCGCCACAGGGCTTGTTTGCACACTTTAACTCAGGCCCCGTCACCTCCCTTCACCACTGTGTAAACACGCCCTGTGGCCGTTTTTAGTTGGGAGATTAAGTTCATTTGAATCCTGAGGGTCCCTAGGTTCTAACTAGCCCACTAGGTACCTCCAGTATGCGCCACAGAGCTGCGTTGCAGAGAGGTGTAAAAATTGGCACGGCCTGGACCACCTCCCTGCAACGCAGCACAGTGGCGCTTACTGGAAGCACCTGGTGGGCTAGTTAGCCCCCAGGGGCCCTCAGGATTGAAGGGGAATTATTTCCCCAACTTAAAACGCGCCACAGGGCTTGTTTGCACACGTTTACTCAGGCCCCGTCCCCTCCCTTCACCACTGTGTAAACACGCCCTGTGGCCATTTTTAGTTGGGAGATTAAGTTAATTTGAATCCTGAGGGTCCCTAGGGTCCAACTAGCCCACTAGGTACCTCCAGTATGCGCCACAGAGCTGCGTTGCAGAGAAGTGTAAAAAGTGGCACGGCCTGGACCACCTCTCTGCAACGCAGCTCAGTGGTGCTTACTGGAAGCACCTGGTGGGCTAGTTAGCCCCCAGGGGCCCTCAGGATTGAAAGGGAATTATTTCTCCAACTTAAAACGCGCCATAGGGCGTTTGCACACGTCACCTCAGGCCCCGTCCCTTTCCTTCCCCACTGTGTAAACATGCCCTGTGGCCATTTTTTAAGTTTGAAGATTAAGTCCCCTTGAATCCTGAGGATCCCTAGGGGCAAAATAGCCCACTAGGTACGTCCAGTAAGCGCCATTGCAGAGAGGTGTAAAAAGGGGCACGGCCTGCACCACCTCTCTGCAACGCAGAGAAGTGGCACTTACTGGAAGCACCTGGTGGGTTAGTTGGCACCCAGGGTCCCTCAGGATTGAAAGGGAATTATTTCCCCAACTTAAAATGCGCCACAGGGCGTGTTTGCACACGTTACCTCAGGCCCCGTCCCCTCCCTTCACCACTGTGTAAACGCGCCCTGTGGCCGTTGTAAGTTGAGAGATTAAGTCCCCTTGAATCCTAAGGGTCCCTAGGGTCAAACTAGCCCACTAGGTACCTCCAGTAAGCACCACAGAGCTGCATTGCATAGAGGTGTAAAAAGGGGCGTGGCCTCAGAACACCTGTCTGCAACGCAGCTCCCTGGCTCACACTGGAGATACCTGTTGGGCTAGTTGGCCCTCAGGGACCCTCAGTATTGAAGGGGAATTAATTCCACAACTTACAACTGGCCAGGGGGCGCGTTTGCAGAGTGCTGCAAGGAGGGGGCGTGGCCTCCAGCGCGATGCCGGTCTTTTATTTATTAAATTTTTTTAAGAAGGAGGGCTGTGTGCCCCCCCTTCTTTTTCTAATTTACTGGCCCTGGGGACCCCATTCCCCAGGGCCTGCACCCTAAGATTTTTTTGTCGAAAAAAATTAATTTGGCCCTCCCAAGGCCTTAATCGGCCCCGGGGACCCCAACCCCCGGGTTATGGCCTTTTTTTATTTAAATTATTTAGGAGGGGGCTGCGTTGCCCCCCTCCTCAGGCCACTTATAGCTCCGGGGACCCCATCCCCCGGGGCCGGCCTTTGTTTTTTATTATTTTAAAAATATATATATTTATAGAAACACCTAGGACATGCTGGACAAACCGTATGTACCTATCACCATGACGATTTGAGTGATATTCATTAAAAGGTGACTATGCATAGAATGAATCCACATGGAATGTATTTACACCGCTAGTGAAGCTCTGACGTGTCTGACGCCCTACCGTGCCTAATCCCGGCGCCCCCGCCGGTGGGTACTCTCCAAGTAGACACCCTTGTCGTTTATTTATACAAACATGGGTAGCTATTGACGGGCACATTTAATATACACACACACCAAGCCATTCAAAGGGGATTCGACAAAAATTCGACCAAACTATGTAAGAAACCCCCCTCACAGTTAATAAAAAACACATCCACCGCCGGATGTGTAATACTTTTTATTTTACTCTCTGGAAAGGAGACAAACCTCACTTGAGAGTCACAGCGTGCTCCTGGCTGAGCCCAATGCTGTGTTACACCCACCAGTGCCCGCCGATTGCCTCACACCTCTGTGTTTTATTCCACCAGCTAGTGCGTATGCTATGACACTCTCTAGCCCATGTGCACTGTAACACCACCCCGTGAATATGTCATGCCACACTTGGCTTTGCACAGGTTATATTGCCCCATCTAACGTGCCTTCCTCGATGTGTATGTTATAACGCACAGCGCTATGCTATACATATTACAATCTGGGATCCATATCTTTGTCACAGTGCATATGCAACGTTACACTCCCCAGCACATATTTTATATTACAACATTAGAGACTAGTTATGTTACACAACACTGCCCTGTGCATATTACACTGCAAGGCGCATATCGCATAGCACGCGCTAGTGCCTGTGCTATCTCGCGCTCTCCAATGAATCTGTCAATCAATCAATCAATCAATCAATCAATCATGGAATTTATACCGCGCGCTACTCACCCGGAAGGGTCTCAAGGCGCCTGGGGGAGGGGGTCTGCTACTGCTCGAACAGCCAGGTCTTGAGCTGTTTCCTGAAGGCCAGGTGGTCCTGGGTCAGCCGCAGGTGGACGGGCAGGGAGTTCCATGTTTTGGCTGCCAGGTAGGAGAAGGATCTTCCTCCGGCGGTGGCTCTCTGGATGCGAGGAACGGCGGCGAGGGCGAGGTTCGCGGATCGTAGCTGGCGGGTCGGGGTGTAGAAGGTCAGGCGGTTGTTGAGGTACCTTGGGCCCAGGTCGTGGAGGGATTTGTGTGCGTGGGTGAGGAGTCTGAACGTGATCCTCTTGTTGACAGGGAGCCAGTGCAGGTCTTTCAGGTGGTTCGAGATGTGGCTGCGTCGGGGGACGTCCAGGATGAGTTGGGCGGAGGCGTTCTGGATGCGCTGAAGTCTTTTCTGAAGCTTGGCTGTGGTTCCAGCGTAGAGGGTGTTTCCGTAGTCGAGTTTGCTGGTGACGAGGGCCTGGGTGACCGTCTCCCTGGTTACGGTCCTGTCATTGCGCACAATGTATTGCATATTATATTTCACGCCCCGGTTCCTCTTATATCACACTTTTTGGTGCATAGTTTATACCATATACTACATCTAGTTTTCATTTTCAATCGTGCTCTCAGGACTATGTTCTATATAACACTGCGTCCACCTACCCTTTTCACGGGCATTACATTTTGCAATGGGGGTGGAGGGTCAGGGGGTGTTTCTGCCAAGTGAGCCCGGAGTCACAATCACAAACGTCCTCTTCTTCCTGAATAAAAGTGAGATTATGCTGCATACTTGTTCATATTTTAAGTAGTTCGCACAGACACACATTTTAAAAACAATAAAGTTCCTAATACCCACCTTCTCTGAACAGTTAGCTTGCTGCCCCCTCCACCTCCTCCCTATCCTCTGTTGTCTGAATCCATGGACTAGCCTCCTCCCTCCTGCCATGCATGGTCTGATGTGCTGCCACTGCCCTCCATTTAGCATGATGTACCAGTCCACTCCTCCTGCCCTCCATTGCCCAATTCTATGGCCCATCATTGACCTCCTGCTTAGCCTCTGTGCTTATCTTGCTGACCCTATTCTCCTTCCCCCTGCCCTCCGATGTCTTTGTGCATGCCCCTGCTCCATCCTTTTTGCCCACTATGTTCCATGGACCTGCCACTCCTATCTACTCTGAGTGTTCTGTTGAGCTGCCACTTCCCTCCCACCTGCCTAGCATTGTCAGATGACTGTAACCTGTTCCTGCCACCTCCACCCTGCCTGTCCACATGCCATGCCCCTATCCCCTTCCTCCTGTCCTCCATGGTCCATTTTACTGCCACACCCTTCTGCCCTCCCTGATCTGTTGTGCTGCAACTGCACCTCCTGCCTGCCCCGCGCGGTCTGTTGTGAGGCCCCTTCCCCTGAACTCTCTTGTCTGTGCCCAGGTCCTGACCCTCCCTTCTATCCTCCATGGTCCTTTGTGCATGCCCCTGCACTCTCCTTCTTGGTCATCATAGCCATTGTGCTGCCACTAACCCTCCTGCTTGCAATGCATGGTCATCTGTGCTGCCATGGCCCCTCCCACCTTCCCTGTGTGGTCAGCTAGCTGCCCCTGACCCCCTCCCACCTTCCCTCCATGGTCTGTGTGTATGCCACCATAGTCTCATTGTTGCTCTCCATGGGGTGTCTTGTTTCTAGTGTCCATCCTACCTGACCTCCATGGTCATCTTGCTGCTCCTGCCCTGCCACCTTGCCCCCAGCCCTCTGTTTCCATGTGCAGACCCCCTATTCCCTCCCTCCTGGCTTGTCTGTTCCATTGTAATGCCCCTGATTCGTCCCTTCTGCCCTTTATGGTCTGTTATGCTGCAGCTTTCTCTCCTGTCTGTCCATTATGGTCAGCTAGCAACCATTGCCTCTTTCCCATCTGTTCTCTTCTTGTCCATGTGCATGGTCCTGTCCCCTCCCTATTGCTTTCTATGGATTGTTGTGCTGCACTCCCGTCCCGCATGCACTGTGTGGTGTATTGTGCTGCTGCAAACCCTGATGCCTGCCCTGTAGGGTCAGTTTGGTGCACCTCTCCATGTCCCTCCTGTCCTCTTTTATCCGAGTCCATGTCCCTACCCCAATTACTCCTGCCTACCATGATTCAATGTACCATACTTGCGAACATTTTGAACTTGGTAAGAGGGAGATTTTGAAAAAAAACTGGGGTATTGATTTTACCCTTTGAGTTACATTGAATAAGAGGAGATTGTAGACAGGAGACAGATCAAATAAAGCCCATTTGAGCTTAAAAACATTGGACGTTTCCTGGCTGAAACGGGTCTGTTGGCATGTATGGTTGTACTACCACTGCCTCTTCCTTCTGCCCACAATGGTCTATTATATTGCCACAGCCTCTCTTGCCAGTCCTGTATTGTTGGTTTGTTGCCCCTGCCCCCCCTTTCCACTGCCCTCCATAGTCTGTTGTGCTGCCACTGCCCTTCCTGCCTGCCCAGTGTGGTCAATATGTTGCCTCTGCACTCTCCTACCTGCCTTCAATTTTCAGAGTCCGTGCCCCTGGCCTCTGCCTCTCAACATTATCCAAATGAACAACTAGATTGCTAACATTCTATATTTATTACAAAAGTGTGGAATGCCTGACGTCATCTTGATGCAATCAAAACTGTAATACCTAGAGTATTTCCTTTAGAAATTACATATATGAGAGGGTCTTATTTGCATCAAAATTATGGTTAGTGCTCTAAAAAACTAAAATGAGGACATATTTTCTGAGTTTTCAAATAGCGACAAAGAACTTTTAAATTATTTGTAATCTTTATGTTTTTTTATCCAGTTGACCACTTGATTAAATGTTGCACCTTGGCGAGAGGATGTGGTGTGACTTCCAGAGCTGCAGACTTTGCAACTGGGGAACCAGGTTGGAGTTTCTGCTTCAGCTCAACATTCTGTGATTGTGGTCAAATCACTTAATCTCCCCATGTCTACAACCAAAATGAATTTGATCTTGTGTGATGTAACCAATGCTCATGTAAAGCATTCCAATACCTGACAAGTCTGCACTATAAAAAACTGCAAATACACAAAAAATAAGTGTTTTGCACACTTCTGTCATTGGGCTACATGTGGTCTACATCTGGGTGATATTTGTGCTGCATTTAGGCTCTTTTGTGTCTGGTGGCCATCTTGGGAGATTTATTTGTTATGAAGTTTCCCAATTTCCTCATTTACTGCAGTCTCCTCAGTAGGAAATGCTTTCAGTTTTTTACTTTGATTCCATCAAGAAGGTATTCAGATATGTCACACATTTGCCATAAATTCTGAATGTTAGCACTCTAGTTGCTCATTAGATCACTGTAGTAAAGCTACTGCTCACCACGGAAGTCTGCTGCTGTTATTAAAAGTGCATGTTTCAGTCTGCATATCAGAATTTTTTAATGAAATAGAAGAGGATTTGAGAAGTCACTCAAAATGTGCCCTAATTTTTCTTTCTTCAGCACTAATCATAATTTCTACGGCAAAATGAACCCCTCGTTGTGTTTCTTTTTAAATTACATGTTTTAAGTGTAACCAGTTTGTTCCAATCAAGATGGCTTCAGGTGTGCCATACTTTTGTCATAAGGAAGACAGTAAGCGCTCTAGTTGTTCTTAAGAGCACTCTGGGACATTCTGTCATTAGGCTATACTTGGGCTACATCTGGGTGATATTTGGTCTACATTTGGGCTCTTTTGTCTCTGGTGGCCATCTTGGGAGATTTATTTGTTATGAAGTTTCCTAATTTCCTCATTTACTGCAGTCTACTCAGTGGGAATACTTTCAGTTTTTTATTTTGGTTCCATCAAGAAGGCATTCAGATGTGTCACACATTTGCCATAAATTCTGAATGTTAGCACTCTAGTTGCTCATTAGATCACTGTAGTAAAACTACTGCTCACCAGGGAAGTCTGCTGCTGGTATTCAAAGTGCATGTTTCAGTCTGCATGTCAGAATTTGTTTATGAAATAGAAGAGGATTTGAGAAGTCAAAATGTGCCCTAATTTTTCTTTCTGCAGAACTAATCATAATTTCTATGGCAAAATGAACCCCCTCATTTTGTTCCTTTGTAAATTAAATGTTTTAAGTGTTACCACTTTATTCCAATCAAGATGGCTTCAGGTGGGCCATACTTTTGTCATAAGTAAGACTGTTAGCACTCTAGTTGTTCGTTAGAACACTCTGGGACATTCTGTCATTGGGCTATACTTGGGCTACATCTGGGTGATATTTGGGCTACATTTGGGCTCTTTTGTCTCTGGTGGCCATCTTGGGATATTTATTTGTTATGAAGTTTCCTAATTTCCTCATTTACTGCAGTCTCCTCAGTAGGAAATACTTTCAGTTTTTTACTTGGTTCCATCAAGAAGGCATTCAGATGTGTCACACATTTGCCATAAATTCTGAATGTTAGCACTCTGGTTGCTCATTAGATCACTGTAGTAAAGCTACTGCTCACCAGGGAAGTCTGCTGCTGGTATTCAAATTGCATGTTTCAGTCTGCATGTCAGAATTTATTTATGAAATAGAAGTGGATTTGAGAAGTCAAAATGTGCCCTAATTTTTCTTTCTGCAGCACTAATCATAATTTCTATGGCAAAATGAACACCCTCATTGTGTTCCTTTGTAAATTAAATGTTTTAAGTGTTACCACTTTATTCCAATCAAGATGGCTTCAATGTGTGCCATACTTTTGTCATAAGTAAGACTGTTAGCACTCTAGTTGTTCGTTAGAACACTCTGGGACATTCTGTCATTGGGCTATACTTGGGCTACATCTGGGTGATATTTGGGCTACATTTGGGCTCAGTCTTTTGTCTCTGGTGGCCATCTTGGGATATTTATTTGTTATGAAGTTTCCTAATTTCCTCATTTACTGCAGTCTCCTCAGTAGGAAATACTTTCAGTTTTTTACTTGGTTCCATCAAGAAGGCATTCAGATGTGTCACACATTTGCCATAAATTCAGAATGTTAGCACTCTAGTTGCTCATTAGATCACTGTAGTAAAGCTACTGCTCACCAGGGAAGTCTGCTGCTGGTATTCAAATTGCATGTTTCAGTCTGCATGTCAGAATTTTTTTAGGAAATAGAAGTGGATTTGAGAAGTCAAAATGTGTCCTAATTTTTCTTTCTGCAGCACTAATCATAATTTCTATGGCAAAATGAACACCCTCATTGTGTTCCTTTGTAAATTAAATGTTTTAAGTGTTACCACTTTATTCCATTCAAGATGGCTTCAGGTGTGCCATACTTTTGTCATAAGTAAGACTGTTAGCGCTCTAGTTGTTCGTTAGAACACTCTGGGACATTCTGTCATTGGGCTATACTTGGGCTACATCTGGGTGATATTTGGGCTACATTTGGGCTCTTTTGTCTCTGGTGGCCATTTTGGGAGACTTATTTGTTATGATGTTTCCTAATTTCCTCATTTACTACAGTCTCCTCAGTAGGAAATACTTTCAGTTTTTTACTTTGATTCCATCAAGAAGGCATTCAGATGTGTCACAAATTTGCCATAAATTCAGAATGTTAGCACTCTAGTTGCTTATTAGATCACTGTAGTAAAGCTACTGCTAACTAGGGAAGTCTGCTGCTGGTATTGAAAGTGCATGTTTCAGTCTGCATGTCAGAATTTTTTAATGAAATAGAAGAGGATTTGAGAAGTCACTCAAAATGTGCCCTAATTTTTCTTTCTGCAGCACTCATCATACTTTCTATGGCAAAATGAACCCCCTCATTTTGTTCCTTTTTAAATTAAATGTTTTAAGAATTACCACTTTTTTCCAACCAAGATGGCTTCAGGTCTGCCATACGTTTGTCATAAGTAGGACTGTTAGCGCTCTAGTTGTTCTTTAGAACACTCTGGGAAGCTGCAGTAGAACACAAAGGAATCAACTGACAGTCTCTGCCCTTGTTGGATGTACATGTTTTACTGAGAATGTCAGACTTCATTCTCACATGACTGAGAAAGATATAATGTGAATTTACAGAAAATATACTCTCAGTTAGCTTATAGATCACCTTCCAAACCTCTGTGGGAAAAGCATGAGAAAATGGTTTTCTCTCAAACATGATTCATGATATCACAGCAGAAGGCTTTTTCACATGGTAAAATCACCTTAGAACACACCACAATTCCTAAAATGAGTATGGTACCATCAACAAATGATTTATAATGTAACTAAAGTCTTAAAACCTTCTATTAACTGCAATGCTTTTTAATGAGGTGCTATCATGTATATTGGTCCCAAGATGGCTGCCAACACTTCTTGGATGAAGTGCTGACAGCCAATCAGATCTCACGATGAGATGTGTGGTTAGGCTCCGCCCAGATATAGCTGTGATTTTACTTTTGATTTTCTTAGGAACTACTGAACGGATTTACACCATTTAAGAAAAAGGCACATGCCTGACCTGAGGACTACCTCTTTGCCAAATTTCAAGTAATTCTGTTCAGCCATTTGGGCTGTACCTTCGACTAAATGTCCTATGGGAAAATGCATCGGGAAAACGTGTTTTGGGACCCCCCTTTTTCTCAGCCCCCGCTTGACGAATCACCCCGAGACTTTCAGGGTAGGAGCTGAGCGGAGCGCCCCATTCGTTTTGAAAATTTCACGAAGATGAGTCAACCGGCGCCAAAGTTATTCAAAATAGAATTTTCAGATTTCCTATGGGAACTCGGTCCTAACTATAACTATCTACTGGCGACCGCCAGTAGATAACATATATATATATGCATATATCACCTGTAGGTAGTTATAGTTAGGTTCCCGGGACTGAAAGTTCTAAAAAAGCTAAAACAAGGAGTCAGAGTGGAGGTAATCTGACCCCATGTTTGAGGAATGGGGGTGTTAGTGACACAAGTTATGTGTCCAAAATTGACTTTTTTAATCGTGTATGATATTCGCGACAATGCTGTGACCGCCATTGCGGCCCCCCTTACATCGTCGCAGGTGACGTCGTGATTACCGACGTCGTCACAAATATTGGTGGAAATAGAAAAAAAATATTAGAGAATCATCAATACGTATTGTTATAGAGATATTGAGATTTTGATTAAAGTAATTATAGAGTTAATTATATAATGAGTTAATTACTGTGATGGTTACAATTAAATATACATTGATAATTTTTTAATGTTGTTGTGGCTATTGAATTCCTGCTTTTGCTTTCGGGATGTAACTGCGAGGATGGCACAACCAATGTCATCACAATCTCTGGCCTCACCGCAAAAACGGAAAATAGGTTTTAGAGATGGGTGTTCTAGAAATACACTTGAAAATACATGAGTTTGAAGTGTACAGTAATAAACCCCTAGTATGTAAAATACTGTAATATGTGCTCATATATGTGTTTTCACTTTATGGAATAGGTGCGACTGTTGCGGTTAACAGCTACGTTACAACATCCCGAATAACCACAAAAAGGTAAACTTGGTCTCAAAGCTTGTTTTTAAAGAAACCTAGCACAAGAATATGAGTTTAAACATGCTTAGAAAGAAGTATTTATATAGTAATATGTGTAGGGCAATGTTCAGAATTGATTTTTTTAAATATTATTTTTGGATGTGTTTGTTCTTGTACTAATGCATCTTCCTTTTGCTTCAGTAGCAGATCACCTGGGGTGTTGGGGAGATGTGCTAAATTTGTGAAAATTTTAAATCAGTCATTATTGAATGTTCGAGCGACAGCCCTTCCTTTGAAACAATGTCAGTCGTTAATTACACCATTTGTAACATGTACTGGGCTACCTGCCAATAGTAAGTAAGAACGGATTCGGAGAATTGTCCTCCAGATAGATGGTGCTCGTTTGATAGGTTTAAACCTTCTTAGAAAGAACACCTTTGCATTTTTAGGTGTACTCTAAACAAAGATTATACTGGGCATTTTCTTGGGTACTCTTGCATTTTGCATTCCCCCTTGGAGAGGGAGGTCCTAGGAGGGCAGTCTTGAGGTAACAAGATGGAGAATTCCAGTAAGTATTAAGCATACGCGGGTATACTGGAGACACTAGGTGTGATAGTGCTAGTGTGCAATAACTACTTTGTCCCCCTATATTGTATTGTCACATTGGTGTATTTGGAAAGACTTTAGGTATCAATGTAACTTGGTTCACCGTACTTACAAAACAGTCCAGTATATTCATTGCCGACCTCATATTGTGAATATTTTATATTGACTACACATTTTAGTTATTATGTAATTACGTTGTATATTATGAGTGAAATTGCTTATTTCAGATTTGGTTTGATCTATTCATTTTGCACTTTAGACAAAAGTATACTGGACAGAATACCCAAACAATGGAATTTTGCTAATTTAATTGTTAATCAAGTATTTTGAAAATTTCGTGCATCAGATTGATTTCCTTTTAAATTGTTTTGGTCTTAATTAACTATACAATAAACATATTATTTACTTACTTACTCATTTTAGATCCTGGTGCACCTTCCATAACCTCTATGGGAAAATCATGACAGAGCAGTTTTCTCTCAAACAAGATTCATGAAATCCCAGCAGAAGGCTGTTTCAAAGAGTAAAATCACCTTAGAACACACCACAATTCCTTGAAGTAGTATGGTACCATCAACAAATAATGAAATCTGTTATCATCATTTAAATGCTCTCCTTTTTGTGACCCTCAAAACCTGTCATTCACTACACTGAATTTCAGTGGGGTGCTATCATGTATAATGGCCTCAAGGTTGCTGCCAACACTTCCTGGTTGAAGTGTTGGCAGTCAATCAGACCCCCACCATGAGATCTGTGCTTAGGCGCCACCCAGATATACAAATTTGGTTTTCCTTTAATATCTCCAAAACTATTGAACAGATTTACACTAAAACAAAGAGTGATCTCCAGAACAAAGTCTACCTTTCTGCCAAATTTGGTGTAATTCCGTCCAGCAGTTGGGGCTGCAGGCAGGTCTAAAGACTCCATGGAAATTAACATAGGATTAAGGAAAGAGGATTTGGCTAAGGTTGACAGGCTTATGCTGGATTTAGCGAATGCGGAGGAGTTGCATATTAGGGAAATCGGCAATGGAATGGATGGGTTGGAGAGCCTAAGAAGTATGGTGGTTATTAAAGCTGATTTGCAAAAATTGGTTATACAAAAAGGGGCTGGAGATTATCAGGCCTCAAGGGCTAAGCGATATGAGACTGGGGAACAGGCAGGTAGGATTCTGGCATTACGTCTGAGACAGGACAGAACAAAGAATGTTATTACGAAAATACATGAAGATGGTATGGTATACTCGGAGACTAAAGGCAAATTAAAAGTCTTTAAAAACTTCTATCAAAAACTTTATGATGACGAGAACCATCAAGCCCAACAGCAAGATCAAAATATTGTAGGGAATGGAGACCTGGGGCCCGCACTTGATGTTTCATCTAGGGAGGAGTTGGATAAGGACTTAACGGTCAGTGAGATTAAAGACGCCCTTCATGAACTTGCAGCAGGGAAAGCGGTCGGCCCTGATGGAATCCCCCTAGAGGTTTATAAAAGTCTGGAATCAGAGTTACTTCCCATTTTGTTAGATCTTTTTAATGGTATTTTGTGTACAGGTGTTATCCCGGATTCATGGAAGGAGACTAATATAATTATCTTCCATAAGAACGGCAAGCCCAAGGAGAATCCGGGCTCTTATCGCCCTATTTTACTTATCAATGCCGACACAAAATTATACTCTAAAATCTGGGCCAAAAGGCTGGGGAGGGTCATTGGCGGCCTTGTCTCCCCTTGGCAGCATGGGTTTGTGCCCGGGCGGGGAACAACGGACCATACACGGCGAGCTATAGCCTTATTTGATGCCCTTGCTGCTGGAGGGAGGGAGATGGCCATGATCCTCCTCGATGCGGAGAAAGCATTTGACCGCGTAGTCTGGAAATATCTCTGGAACATGCTTGCTGCTAGGGGCTTTGGACCCAAGGTTATCAAAGCTATTCGAGCCATGTATAAAGATCCGGTGGCCAGGGTGTCGGTAATGGGAGAGAGCTCAGAGAAGATAATAATTAAGAGAGGAACGCGGCAGGGCTGTCCTTGTTCTCCGATACTCTTTTCGTTATATATCGACCCACTGATATATAGAATTCTGGGTTGTCCTCGGATTAGCCCTGTTATATTTAATGGCCATTCAACAAAACTGTTAGCTTATGCAGATGATCTGGCGATCCTTACCACGGATCCACACCTGGCTTTGCCCGCACTGGTGCAGTTGGCTAAGGATTTTGGCAGCAGGTCTGGGTATCTGCTCAATGAAGGGAAGACACAGATCATCTGCACTAAGAACATTATCAAGACAGATTCCAGGTTTGTAGATTCAGCAGTTTACTTGGGGATCAGAATTAATGCTGATGTTGATAAGATCATTGCGGAGAATTATTGTCCCCTAATGGTATCGATGGAAGCAGAGCTAAAAAGGCTAGATGTTTTACATCTCTCCCTGTTGGGAAGGATAAATGCCCTTAGGATGACATTCTTTCCGAAGATCCTTTATTTGTTTCGTGCAATCCCTCTAGTACTGGAGGAAAAAATATTAAAAGATCTTGAGGTTTTGTTTAATAGGTTCACCTGGCAGTTCGGGAAAACCAGACGGTCTATGAAGTTTATTTCACTCCCGCTCGAGAGAGGAGGTTTGGCTCTCCCAAATCTTCGACTTTATCACTTTTCGTGTCTTCTGGCGTATATGTCAATTCTGTTTCAAAGGGCCCCTAGCTCAGCCGCAGCCCAGGGTGATAGAGTTGGCCCTCCAAACCTTTTTGAGCTATTATTTGGGAAGAACGCTATAGGGCTGCTCCTGAGGGAGGTTGATTGGAGATACTATAAGAAGGTGCGGTTAAAGACGGTGAACGGGGTCTGGAGGGTCTGGAAAGCGTCCCAAAAACTGCTGGAAATTCCCAAGTTTAACTCCTATCTTCTCCTTTGGAATTCGAATTTGTTTCCGCTTCTCGGCATCAATAAGATTAGCCAGTGTTGGATTGAAAAAGGAATTAGATCTATAGGCGATATTGTGGTGGGGGGGGCAGTTTTAGGCTTTGAAGTAGTTCAGTATAGATTCGGGATCCCCTCTAACCACTGGCTATTGTATAGACAAGTAGCACATACATTGATGGCTTTCAGACCGAGAATTTTGACAGCCACACGTTTTCCTTTGATGGATTATTTAGGTAATGGGGGAAATAAAATCAAACCTATTTACAGTCTGTTAATGGAGGGAATTCAGGACGACCTGGTGAAAGTAGAATCTACACTGGCAGCTAAACTAGGGGATCCCGATGTGGACTTAGATTTAGCCATTATGCTAGATAAGAAATTTCTGCGCTCATCTAATCTCCGGGCTCAGCACTACAAAACGCTGTTTAATCTCTACCATACCCCTGCTAAGATGTTTGCCTGGGGCGTGGTGATGAATGATAAATGCCCTAGATGTAATAAAGGTCCAGCGGATTTACTACATATGTTTCATCAGTGTGAAAAATTATCTAGTACTCTGAATGAAATATCAATATTTTTGGAGGGACTCTTAAAATGTAGAATTGTTATATCTTCCACTCTGATGTTACTGGGAGTGGATAGAAGAATGAAATTATGCTCTATGGCGGAAGCTTTGGTTTTTATTTCTATGGCTGTTCTGCGCATACTTATCTCCGCTGGCTGGAAAGATCCTTCTCCTCCTACTTTTCAAATGTGGTTGTCAAGGCTGCTCGGGGTACATAACATGGAGTCTTGTTTATATGAATTAAAAAGTGTTAAAAAAAGGGAACTGGGGAGAAATATTTGGGCCCCTTTAGTTAGCTGGAGAAACCTTAGCTTTTAGTTATATGCTCGGCTCTGGAATGATTTAATTTGAGAGTTTTTCCACTTTATTTTCTTAACAGGACTGCTTTGGGATTTTTGTTGAACAGCTATTGTATTGTATTGTATTGTATACTTCTTTTTGTATGACGCCAGAAAAAACTCAATTAAAAAAAAAAAAAAAAAAAAAAAGGAAATTAACATAGGAAATGCACTTTTTTTGATCCCCTCTTCTCGGCCTCCACTTCACAGATCACCCTGAAACATGCAGAACAAGATTGAATTTGATACTTGTTTTGGAAAGCTTTGTGAAGATTTCTCAAACAGTGCCGAAAATATAGGCAAGTCAAAAATGCATTTCCAACCTATAACTACCTATAATACCTACCTGCGACTGCCAGATGGTTATATGTGTATATATATATATGTATATATATTACCTACTGGCGATAGCCAGTAGGTAGTTATAGTTAGGACCACGTTTCCATAGGAAAACCTCAACATTCTATTTTGAATAACTTTGGCGCCGGTCGACGAATCCTCGCGAATTTCTCAAAATAGGTGGGGCGCTACGCTCCGCTCCTACCCTGAAAGTCTCGGGGGGATTCGTCAAGCGGGGGCTGAGATAAAAGGGGGGTCCCAAAACGCGTTTTTCCCATGCATTTTTCCATAGGACCTTTAGAACGAGCTACAGCCCGAATGGCTGAACAGAATTACTCAAAATTTGGCAGAGAGGTAGTCCCTAGGTCAAGGAAGTGCCTTTTGTAGGTTTGGTGTAAATCTGTTCAGTAGATTCTGAGAAAATAGCCTTTAAATCAATATATATATCTGAGCCAGCTTACGGTACGCTTACCGTACGCTTACGGTAAGCGTACGGTGGCGTGCGCGAGCGCGATTCTGATTGGCTCTTAGATCTTAGTAAACATTCGAATCGGCCGAAACCAGGAAGCGGCGTCCGCCATTTTGTCTCTCGCACTGAGAGAGATTTTTAAAATCGGAAGCCCAAAAACATGTAAAGGGGCTGTTTTGACAACTCCCTCCCACATAGTCATGTGGAGGGAGTCCCCAAACATCCCCCAAGTGCAAAAACGGTTTTATTTTTTTTTCGGCAATTTCGCGGGGTACGCTTACCGTACGCTTACGGTAAGCGTACGGTAAAAAAATAAAAATAAAAAAAACACTATCCACACTTACCCCACCCCCTGTGCTTTTGGTGGCCTTCACAACAACAGCAACATCATTAGACGATGGATTTGTTGTACATTGTCACTCACCTTCAAGTGAAGTAGCGGTTGATGAGCTGTTGATGCAGGTCAACACCTTCTTCCTCTCCTCTGTCCTCGTCACTGGACACGGGTTGGTTTGCATGTAGGGGTTGTGGCTGCTCATCATCATCCAGGATCTGGGTTATCTCCTTGCGAATGGCTAGGTTGTGGAGCATGCAGCATGCCAGTACAATCTGACACACCTTCCCGGGCGAGTACATCAGTGCACCTCCGGTCTTGTCCAGGCAGGGAAATCGTGACTTCAGGAGACTAAAAGTACACTCCACCACACAACGTGTCCTCCCATGGGCATCATTGTAGTGGACATCAGCTGGTGTTCTGGGATTCCCTAGTGGGCTCAGCAACCAAGGACGGTTGGGATATGCAGAGTCACCTAGGTGTGAGGAACACAGAGAAACCCTGTAATGTAACTGTGGCAGAGAACAGCATGTCACACACACAGCACGCTATTTTACTATTCATACGCACCCACAATCCATGCACGCTCAGGAAGCAGATTAGCCATCAACTGTGGTACAATGCTTTTATGCATGATGTATGAGTCATGGGCTGAGCCTGGAAATTTGGCACACACGTGCGAGATGATCATGTCCGCCTGGCACACCACTTGCACATTTATGGAGTGGAAATGTTTATGATTCCTATGGATGTGCTCACATGCCTGTGGTGGAACAAGCCCAACATGTGTGCAATCAATGGCACCAACAACATGGGGGATGTGTCCAAGGGCATAAAATCTCGCTTCACAGACGCCAATTCAGGCCCCCTGGGGAAATTGATATATCTGTCCTTGTAGATCATCATGGTGGACAGGACATCACGCAGCACCATGCTGAACATAGGTTGTGACATCCCACCTGAGCTGGCCACCGTGTGCTGGAATGATCCAGTGGCAAAAAAATGCAGGGCTGCCATCACCTTAGAAGTTGGTGTGAAAGCTGTTGGATATGTTCTGCGAGGCTGCAGGTTGGGCTCCAACATAGCACATAGGTTCTGTAGGGTGACTCTATCCAGACGGAATTTCTGGATGATCTCCTCATTCCCCATGTCTGCCAGCACTTTGAAGGGACAAAAGTGGACACATGTCAATGCAATACACCATGAGATGTGCACAACATCTTACGTTTTGACTGACACAACGCTAACAATGTCTGTTATCACAATTGAGTTACAGAGCAGCTTACATGTAGGTACACCTTCAGCTACACTACTCATACACTTGTCTCCTTTCACACACCAAGTACCTCCGAAACAACATCTGACTATGAGGACAGCTAGCATGAGCACGCCTGAGAATATTTCATCCCGCATATGTGTAAAACTGCAACACTACTGTCTCATACCTAGCTGCTGTACCTCCCACACCTTTAGTCGTAAGTTGAACATGGCACACATCAACACCACAATGACCACAGGCTGAGTGTAAACAACACGTGTGTGCATGATCCAAGAAAATAAGACATTCAAATATGCACATTGGGACATACATCACTGTGATAGTCACAGCAATTTCACACATTGACATGTGTACACATTTGAGAGTCCATAACAACACTGTTCTGTGTACATGCCCATCAATATCACAAGTGACATGTGAGGGAGTACATGTCAATGTACTAAATCACATACACAAACATGGCATGTGTAGTCAGCAGTGGGTTAAATGTGACATCGGCATTGTGTGCACACTGGTGTGCCATTAATCATGTGGCCACTGTGCACTATTGAGAACTGCGCATTGGCCATTGACACAGCATGATGTGTTCATAGGTGCTGTCAAAGTGCTCCGCCACCCAAATCACAGTCACTCATGTCAATGTATGGCACCCAAATCATGGTAGCTACCATATGGCACCAGCGGTGTGTCACCACCAATGCACAAGACACAATTGCGATATTGATAGGCATATGAGCATTGCCAAATGGCGGTTGGCATGCTCTGCCACTCAAATCAAGGACACACTTGTCAATGTATGGCACCCAAATCACGGTAGCTACAGCCTGGCCCCTGCAGTGTGTCACCGCCATGGACCATGCCCTTACACCCAATGGGAACCGCAATCGTGCTAGCCTAATGCAAATTTGAAAATTCGCGGTAGGCGTACTACACCACCACGGGATGGTCATTGGATGCAATTGAAAGATTCACCACTGCGGTCACGCCCCCTTGCCCCTGCGGTGTTTCACGGCCATGGACCATGCCCTTACAGCCAATGGGAACTGCAATCACGGTAGCCTAATGCAATTTTGAAAATCGCGGTAGGCATGCTTTGCCACTGTGGAGCCGGTCATTGGATGCATTTGAAAAAGGCTGACCTGGAACACCAATTGCAGCAACTTAGAACCACAGAAACTACCCCAGGGGGCTATATATGTGTGGGAGAGAGCCTCACATTTCCACAGCTTCCAGTGCCTGCTGCCTGAGACCCCTCACCTGTTGCTGCTGCTGCTGCCTCCAGGGACTGCTGCCTGCCACCCCTCAACACCAACAGCTTCTACCTCCAGGGACTGCTGCCTGCCACCCCTCAACACCAACAGCTTCTGCCTCCAGGGACTGCTGCCTGCCACCCCTCAACACCAACAGCTCCATTGAGCGGAGGGCTGGTCGGAGGCACCTCCCAGGCTAGTCACTTCTGGGTTGTCAGTCCGCCAATCAGTGCTCTCGCACTCGCGCTGACTCTGTACTTAACCTGATGCACTCCCAGTCGCGCAGCGGACGCGCGCAGCGGGCGCGCCGGCGGCGCGCCGAAGGCGCGCTGGGACCTGGGTCCAGAACCCCTGCCGGCTTCAATACCACCATTTGTTACAGCGGCCACTTTCTTAAAACCCTAAGGAGCTCCATCCTTGCCAAGTGCGCACACTCCATTGATCCTGCCATAAATTCTTCCTGCCCTTCTTGCTATTTTTCACTGCTATCCAACCTCAAAAAACCCCATATGTCCACACCACCTCTAATGCTGCTCTTGCTAAATTGTCGGTCCATGCCCAGACATTCCTCGGAACTCCACCTTCTACTAGAAGACCGTCAACCAGACGTTTTATTCTTAACGGAAACCTGGTTACACAACAACTCTGCACCTGATATCGTCCAGACTCTTCCCCCTGACTATCGCATATGCAGAATTGACCGCAAAACTTCCAAAGGCGGAGGATTAGCCATAATTTATAAAATGCATATAAGCTGCCGTTCTTCTTCCTCAGAAGGCCCACCCGACTGCGAAAGTATTCAGTTTGCCCTGGAATTCTCCCCCACCTGTACCCTCTCCGGTCTTCTGATTTATCGACCTCCCGGTCCCATTGGCCAATTCCTCACGTCCCTTCCGTCATTTGTGGCAGAACGAGCTGTAAATCTCTCAAATTTCACTGTGCTCGGTGACCTAAATATCCATTTAGACGACTCCTCTAACCCTGCCACAATAGAGCTATCTACTGGCCTCTCTGCCCTACAAATTACTCAAAAGAGTCTCTGTCCAACTCATGATAAAGGCCACCTCCTTGACCCCGTTTTTAATAACGCACCTAACCTTTCAGTGGCCACTCCTATCCCACTCCCTTGGACTGACCACTTCCTAGTTCCCATGACCTGGGAGACTGCAAATTCTATTCCCGTCCAGCCACCGATAATCACATTGGAGAGAAAATGGGCAAAGCTCTCGGCCACTACTTGGTCCACGAAACTAGCCATTAGCAGACCCATTCACGACCCCAATCCTGAGCTGGCGAACAATAACTTCAACTCATGGATCTGTAACTCGCTAGACTCGCTCTTGCCCAAGGCACCAGCCTACAAAAAATTCAGGGAGAAATCGGCGCCCTGGTACACTCCTAGCCTGAGGAAAATCAAGCAATCATGCAGACGTCTAGAGAGAAGATGGAGACAAAACTATGAGGAAGATAGGAAACATGAATACAAAGAAGCATTAAAGTCCTATAAAGCGGAGATCAAATCTACCCAAATACGCTTCTACGAGGACAAGATCTTTGCCGCCGCCTCTGCCCCCAAGGAAATTTTCAGAATTGCCAAATCCCTCTCGGCCCTTCCCACAGAACCTCCCAAAATCGAGGACCCCTCCCACCACTGTAACAAGCTGGCAGAATACTTTAATCAAAAAATCCAAATTATTCGTCAGTCGTTCTTGCCTTATGTGCCCGACCCATCAGTCTCCACCTCTAGCACCAAATTGACGATGTCCTTAGAGAACTTTCCTCTGCTTGACGCAAAAGCTCTGGACACTCTCTGTACCAGGGTTACTTCTGGCTCTCCTACCGACCCTGCCCCCCCCAACAATTATCCCTGGTTCAGCACATGGTAGGCCCGATAATTATGAATATACTTAACTCTTCCATCATCTCTGGTATAGTTCCCCGGGCGTGGAAATGTGC
The DNA here is from genome assembly GCF_964204655.1 of Triturus cristatus. Taxonomy (NCBI): domain Eukaryota; kingdom Metazoa; phylum Chordata; class Amphibia; order Caudata; family Salamandridae; genus Triturus; species Triturus cristatus. Next base: position 1,454,890,014 of record NC_140589.1, on the reverse strand, counting down.
CCAGGTCAGAGCGCTCATAAAAAAACCTAATCTGGATCGCTCTAACCTGGCCAATTATCGCCCCATCTCCCTTCTTCCTTGGCTGAGTAAATTGATCGAACGCCACATCAATACTACCCTAGTCAATTACCTCGAATCAAATAACCTACTCCACGTCTCCCAAACAGGCTTCCGTCCTCAGCTAGGCACTGAGACTGCGCTGCTTGCTGCCATGTAAGAAGCCAGGAAACTCCTAGATCAGGGCGGATCAGCAGCCATTATTCTACTCGACCTCAGTGCCGCTTTCGACACTGTCAACCATAACATCCTTCTTGATCGGTTGACCAACCTGGGGATTGGAAAAACTGCACTTACCTGGTTTCAATCCTTCTTAGAGGACCGTTTTTATCAGGTATTTGAGGGGACAGCCACGTCCAAGCAATGGCCTCTTAACTGTGGGGTCCCACAGGGTTCTTCTCTGAATCCCACCCTTTTTAATTCCTACATGGCCCCTTTAGCCGAGATAGTGCTTCCCTTCGGCATTAAAATAATCACCTACACTGATGACACCCAGCTAGTGGTGGCACTCAACCACCCTGAGGGTTCATCTGACACTCTTGGCCTCTGTTTAGAGGCAGTCGCCCATTGGATGCACCACTCGCATCTCAAATTAAATGGGGAAAAATCTGAACTCATGTTCCTAGGAATGTCCCCGTCGCCTTCCTCTTCCCTCATCTGGCCACCATGCATGGGACCTCTGCCACCCCCGAAGCACCAAATTAAAAGTCTCGGTATCTGGCTAGATAACGCCCTCTGCTTTAATTATCAGACCACAAAGCTCTCGGCCATATGCTTCGGTCTTCTACGTCTGATCAGAAAAAATTTGCTCCTACTTCCCTTCCAAGCAAGGAGAATCATGGTCCAAGCATTGATTTTATCCCGTCTAGACTACGGGAACGCACTCTACCTAGGCGCTCCACAATCTACCGTAAACAAACTACAGGTGATTCAAAACTGTGCGGCGCGTCACCTGGCACAGATCCGCCGAAGACAGTCAGCTAAACCTGATTTGATGTCCTTACACTGGCTGCCCATCCGCGCCAGGATCCAGTTCAAAGCCATGTGCTTAGCGCACAAAGCCTTTTGGAAACACGGCCCCCAAATCCTACAATCTTTGGTTGTGCCTTATCAACAGACCAGGACTCTCCGGTCCAGTGACACTTTCCTAACCGCGCCCCCAAAAGTCCGTAGAGCGAGATGGGGCAGACGGTCCTTCATTCTGAATGCCTCTAACCTCTGGACCACCCTCCTACTCACGCTCCGTGGCGAACCCAATATCTCACTCTTCCGCAAACACCTCAAGACCCACCTCTTTCTCTCAGCTTTTTAGTAACCCTCTTCCTTTCTCTGCTCTCCGCTGTCCATAAGCGCTAGGAGGCCTCCGGGTAGCTACGCGCTATATAAATATAATTTCATTCATTCATTCATTCTGCCTCCTGGGACTGCTGCCTGCCACCCTCAACACCAACAGCTTCTGCCTCCAGCGACTGCTGCCTGCCACCCCTCAACACCAACAGCTTTTGCCTCCAGGGACTGCTGCCTGCCACCCCTCAACACCAACTGTAGCAACTGCTGTCACCTGGCCACAGTGATGGCGAGGACTAAGAAGATCCGGGCCAGTCCCTTCACCAGCAAGGAGCTGGAGGTCCTGGTGGACGAGGTGCTCACACAGTATCCAAGGCGATATGGGGCCCCAAATGTCATGGTAAGTCTTCAACAGTGTGAGAGAGAGTGCAGTGGGGGCACACATGAAGTTGAGATGCTGCAGTATGTGCCTGAGAGTGTAGGGTGTTGTCATGCACTGCTTTCCCCGGGGGGAAAGGGGTGTGTAGCCTATGTCACACATTTCCCTGCCTGCACATCAAGATTTGAGGTACATGTATTGTCTTGTCAGCCATACAGTGATGCTGCAAGTTGGTAATGCAGGAGTCAGGACAGTGATTTCTTGTGTGAATGGCTCTGTGGGTCTCTGGTGTCCCTCTTAGTGTGAGCGCACCTGGCCTGCACAGTCACCGCCCAATCTGACAAGGACACATCACTGAATGTACAGAGTGTGACTTGTGTCTTATTTTCCTTACTCTCCATCAATGAGCCGTCTGAGCCCTGTAGATTGCACACGACATGCCTTGTGAGAAGGGTGTGGGTTTGTGAGATCATGTCCCTCAATGTGACAACCATGACATAGTGAGCCATTCACAGGGCAAGGACATTGAGGGCTGCGCAATGTTGGACACAGTGAGTCTACCCCAAACATATGTTGATATGTAATGTATGTCTTGCTCTACTTAAAAATGGACTGTAGATGTGGGCAGACTACACATGGCTTTATATGCTGGCATCCTGCATGTGTATAGAAATGGGCAGGTTCACCCTCACACCTGCATGCATTTACGTGTGGTTCTACCATGCTGATGTACCATGTGAGATGCATTCTTGACTCTGTGAGACATATCTGTGGATTTGTGATGAGTCAGTATCATGCTACAGTACTGAGAGATATTGGTACATAACACTGTGTCACTGATGTTTTCCCCCTCTTGTCTCCAATGCCTGCAGCTCAAAGTACACCAGCGTAAGGCCATGTGGAGGGCCACTGCATGCAAGGTGAGGGCTCTGGGTGTCTCTAACCGACGGCGCACCCACTGTCACAAGAGGTGGGATGACATCTGCTGGCTGAGCAAGAATGTGGCTGAGATGAATCTGGGGCTGATCCCTCGTACTGGCAGGTTGGCGCAGTGCAGCATGATACCACAATGACCCGCATCTTGACCGTGACACAGCCTGAGCTGGATGCACGTTTGAAGGAGCATCAACAGCAAGCTAGGGGTGAGTATTCTGTGAAGGGTGACTTTGGCTGTGAGTGGCTGCATGTGTACCCAGCCTGGGCCAGCGCTGGGCTATGTGATGTTGGTAGTGTGATGCAGTGGCTTGTAATTGGCCTCTGTGCTGGGTGCAGCTGTCATGCATTTCATCTACCTATACTTCCTAATGTAATTAGAAAACTGACCATTTACATTGCATTCTGAGTCGTGGGCTTCAGGCATCGTCTGCATTGGGTTAGTCTGGTAAATCACAATGAAGGGAACGGCAGTGTGCCTGTTTTGAGTGTGCTTTCATCAATGCGTGCATTGCCTGACCTCAGATTTGTGAGGCTTGGACATCTGACGCCAATGTGCAACAGTAGTTGTGCCCCAAAGAACAACCTGGTGGATGGCATGAGCTCATGGCCATTGTGGACTGTTATGTTGGAGTCTGTATCTGTGTTATCCCATTTTGCTCCATCCAGATATGACAGTTGCAACATTTTGTTGGGTTCATCCTTGCCCCTATCAGGGCCCTAGGTGTGCTCAGAGCTATTTGTGTGTCTGCTTGAACGGAGCCACCGGCAGGATATTTTGCTGTGTGATCATCACATGGCTCACTTATGCCTGGTTTGCTTGTTGAAACGCACTGTTCGAGTAAAAAATTAAGGTCACTTAATGTTATTGCACAGGGTGGTGTGCAACATGTAGATTTCATCATCTTCAGTGATGCTTTGTTTGCATATGTTTGTTCTGTTGATGCCAATGAACTGACCTTACATCTCTCTCTCATGCAGCATCTCCCTTGGGCACGGAAGAACAGGGGATGTGCACCAGTGGTGTGGCATCAAGCACATCAGCTGCACTCGAGCACAGTGACACAGATGTGACCAGCACCTCGGAGGGGGACAGGAGTCTGCTGGAGTAATCACAGCCAGAGACGCAAAGTTCAACGTCATCTGACGACGGCGGTGACGCATCTTTGTTGGCTTGCACAGGGAACGGGGACTCTGCCTCCTCGTCCACCACACAGCGTACAGTGCCCACCCTCCCAGCTATTTCCACTAGTGCTGACTGTGTTCACATCAGTAAGAAGGGAAGAGTGTCCTTCACCCCAGGCACCGCTGCCCCTGCCCATGTCCCCACTGCTGCCATCAGTGCTGAGTCTATGGACCTTTTGTGCCAGCTGTGTGTGGGCCAGACAGCTCTCCTCAATGCCTTCATAGACCACGACAAAAAGTATGGCAAATGTGGTTGCTTTCATGGAGGGCATACATTCAGACTTGGGTGGGCTACACCAGACTGTCCAGTCTTTGCCCTCTGCAGTGACGGCAGCCCTTCAACTGGCACAATCTTGGAGTCCAGATCCTGTCCCATTGTCCACCCCCCTGCCAGTGGCCACATCTGACGATAGTGACCACGCACAACAGACATCAAGGTCAAGATAAAGCACACGCAGCACACAGCAGCAGCAGCAGCCCAAGTGGTCCAGGGAGCAGACACCATCCCCACAGAAAACTAAAGCCACCCCAGAAGGCAGAGACAAAAGCCCGTACAGCAACACCAAGGGCCACAAAGCAGACCTCAGGATCACATGCCTCAGAGGCATCCCCAGCCAAGGACTCTCCTGTCCCAAAAGTGTCTTGCAGAGAAAAGCAGACAGTTTCCTTGCCCACTGAGAAGGTGCTGCCTGCTGAGAGTACACAAAAGAAGAGCTTCAAGGCAGATTGACCCACAACCTCTCCTCCCATCCAAAGCCCAGTAAAGCAGGGGAAGGAGGGCACTGTAGGGGGAACACCTGGTAAACAGGGGATGGAGGTGCTAAGGCAAGGCCAGGCCAAGTGAACTGTTTGCCCCTTGCCTGTGCAGCTTCTCATGGACTCACTCTGCACATTGGACTGGCCACTGGCCTTGTTGTTCACTGCTGGTTACCCCTTGCCTGTGCAGCTTCTCATGTAAATACTCTGCAGTTTTGTAGTGTAGTTCCTATATCCCTGGTAGGCTCTGCGCATTGGAATAATATACACTATCGTTTTGACATAGGACTGAGGTCAGTATGTCTCTATCGAGTACATTAAACCTAATTACTTGTGTGTGCCAGCTAACTCAGAGATCACTAGAAATGTCTTGAATATACAAGAAGGGATTAGTTTCTGACAACCGTGTAAACATGACAACATTGTTTCCCTTAGAGTCGGAACAATCTCAGAACCATGGAAACAATAGATAACAGTTTCACTCAGTCAATCGTGCATGCTTATATTCTACAGGATGCGAAGTTCAATACGTACAGGGTTAGCAGTAAGATGAAATAATACTGCAATAGCATGGCTTGTATCTATGACATATATTCAAAAAATACATACATAAATAACGCAGGTTAAAATGTGGATACTCTTCTGATGCTTCTAAATAGTTGTACCCCAGTGTACCTAACCTAAGTGTAGTACGAGGTAAGAAGTAGGTGCTGTTTTCTAAAGTATAGCTGTCTATAGTTTTAGTTTTGCCAAGAGTTGCCAAAAGTTTCTCTAAGTTCTAGTCGGCTCCATACCTTAGAATGTGTGAGGTTGAAATCGCTTTCCAGGACTCAATATCTAACACCCCGCAAGGAAAGTCAGAAACACTGGAGCTGGATTCTCTGCGAGGAGGATGACAGCGTCTGGTCAGTGCATCAGCCGGGAACTCGATCTCCTTCCGAACTTGCTGTGGCGAACCGCAAGTAGGCTGTCGAACTGGACCGTACCGGAACCGTGGTTTGCCAAGGCAAGTGCAGGTATATTTATACCTTGAAAGTGTTTAGGAATGCCTGTATTTACGTAAAAGTCGGGCATCGGAACGTCATGAATGAACCCCTAAGGAATAGATGTTCATGCATACTAAATGAGTTCTTGGAGAAATCAATATCCAAGCAAGGGAAATTCCTAAAGGCTTAAGAGTCTGGTTTTCCAAGAACTTGTTGTGACGTGGATTGACGGATGTAGGAGGCCATGCCTGTATTTGGATAGCATGGACAATGCCTAAATAAGGGCTGGATTTTCTATGCCTAAATAAGGGCAGTATGAATTGTACCTATATAAGGGCATAAATTGGGAAACCTATATACGGAATCTAAATCTACACACAACAGTTTGTGCTGGCCACTGGCCTTGCTGTTGTCTAATATTGGTGCCTATCTGTGCAATATGTGAATAAAGATAGTTGCTCCTGTTGTCTGTTTTGTCAGTGTCCTTACTGATTACAGTTTTTTTCTGTGTGTGTATGGTTTACTGTGCCACATGCTCTGTATGCCACTTAAACATTGCCAATGGCTTGTCTCACCTTTTCTAGTTTTTACAGGGGTGACAGGAACTTCAGTTCTTTCTTCACTCTGATGCTTGTGGGTGCAATGATGGTGGTTTTATTTGAAATACTGTTGTCATTATCATACTTTGTTCATGTTAGCTATATTGTACACATGTCTGGTTTGGAGGCACTGCCAGCAGAGAGTGGGATTCTATCCACAGGATTGCAGGCAGGCTGGCCAGGGTTATCATGTATGTGTGATCTTACTTTATATGTTCCTCAGCAGTGTAGGTGTATAGTCATCTTGTGATGGTCAGTCATCCTAGTCACATGGATTACATTCAATGTGTGCACTTGGGTGGTCTAGAAGTGTTCAGTGTGAAGGGGGTGGATTTGTAGGGAGTGTTGATGTGTGTGTGCCCCTGCAATGTCAACTACACACCTGTGTCACCCAGTAGTAGAGTGCCTGTTTGTGTGATTCTTCAGCCCTGTGCTTGTGATTGTGTACACATGTGTGTGTTTTATGTTGTGCACTGTACAGTATGTTGTTGTGTCCTTGCAGTTCTGGCTGACTCCTACTTGTTGTTATTGGCAATTGTGATTATGCAGAGGATGTGACTGGCAGGTCAGTGTTGTGTTTTGTTGATCATCCATGTGTCTTGATGCTGTTTGTGGTTATTGTGCATACCTGCTCAGCCCCACTTACATTGTGAGTGTGTTTTCTCATGCATTGCTGGCACATGGGGCTTTATTGCCTCCAGTATGGCATGTGGGATGTGGTATCATACCATCCCCTATCTGTGCTTCTGATGCCTAGACATTGTGAGTCTGTGTTCCATCTATTTGTGTATGGTACACTCCTTCCTTGTCCACTACTAATATACACACCACTTCACTTTCATGTCAGCTGTCCCCTTGGGTTGCCTGTGTGTGTGCCTCCCCATCACTTTATTTTTGACACTGTGCTTTGTGGTGCAGATCATTGCGCAGGTGCAATGTGCCACTCAGGACATTTTGCCACATGGTGTATATGTGATTATATTGTACTGTTTAGCAGTCATGGTTCTTTATATGCAGTTCAACTGTTTGTGCTGCAGAGTCCTCTGGTCAGGTTGTTTCCACTTTGGTGTCCCAAACCTGTGCATCTGTGGGTGTTGGGTTAGGTGTATGTGTGTTTGCTGAGATACTGCTTCACTTCCTGAGTGTGGTGTTGTCTGTGTGCTGTTTTGGTTGTTGTTGTGGGTGTTCATGGTGTGTCACTCATATCTGTGTGTGACTAGTATGTGTGGTGTGCACACACTGCTTGTTGTGCATGCAGTGCTGTGGGTGTATGTTGGCTTGTCCATGCGTGGTGTGCATCTCCTGATGTCCTGCTGTGTTTGCAATGTGATTTCTTGGCATGTGCATCTGTTGTGTGTTTGATGTGGCTGTTTGCAGTGTTTGGGCTGTGTTGTCTCGTACAGCTTACAGATGCTCTGAGTGTGGTGTACTATTTACATGTCAGTGTGTGTGTTTTGTTGGTGTGGTGTGTTTCATTCAGATGTGTGTTGCCGGTGGGCTGTGCCTTACTTGTGTGTCTGTCACATGAACTTAGGTCTATTCTAGTTCCTGTGCTTGTGTTAGGTGTGTCCTTGGTGTTTTCTCCTCTCATATTTGACCTGTCTCTTGTCATTCTTGTGCATGTACAGGCATGTGGTACACTATGGCACCATGTTGACTTGATGGGTGATGTGGTATGTCTGTGTGTGTGTCAGTGAAGGCCCATTTCTCCCAGTTTGTGTTCATGATTATTTTGTGATGGTGCACTACTTATCTGTGTTGTGGTATGTTGTCTGTGCATTGTTCCTGACTGATGGGGTTGTGCACTCCTGTTCTGTCTGTGCTCCTATTGCCTTTCCACAGTTTTGCTGCACAGGTTATGTCTGGTCTTGTTGTGGTTCTGTGTGTGTTTTTGTTGTGTTATGTGTTTGGTGGCTGTTTTGGTGCAGGCATTGGTTCTGTCAGCCCTGTGTGTGTGTGATGTTTGTGGACACCCCCCAGGGAGTCTGATTGTTTGTCTGTGTAATGATGACTGGACATTGTTGACACCCTTCTGTGTGTCTAACACTGGTGTTGTGTGCTGCAGGTGTGAAGGGGGTATGTGTGTAGATTCCTACATGTGTTTGATAGTTATGGAGTGTTGCAATGGGTCCTGTGTGTTGTGCTGCTGACATACTCCTGTCAAGTAGTTGGATACAGAGATGATGCTGTTCACTGTTGACTTCATACCTTTCCTTTCATCCCTGTGCCTATACATGGGTTGCCTTGCTGTCTCCCTGAGTTGATATACTGAGGTGACTGTGGTATGACTTCACTCACTGTGCCAGCCGTGTGTGATTTGATGGGCTGAGGGTGTTCTTATATGTTTCTTGTCTTGCATGTGATGTACACATGGTTGGTAGTTAGCTCCTTGTCCTTCAATTTGTGTGCACCTCACTTTAGCTTTCCTATATGTTGCACTCCATTGTTGCTGTCATGTGGTCTGTGTATGTGGCTGTGTGTCAGTGTGGGTTATGTCTGTGTGACTTGGCAGGCTGTGTGTCCAGTGGAGTGTTGTTCATTATCTGTGTGTGTGTTCATTTTGTGCTTGGACTCAGTTTTCTAGCCATGTGTGTGGTGTTGTCATGGTGTATGGGTTGCTCTGGCCCTGTGCTTCTGTGCTGTGTGTTTCTCTGCAGCCACACCTGCTGGGGCTGTCTCCCTAGTTGTTTGGTGTGTGGTGCAGGGTGTGGGTTCACCTGGCTTGTTTTAATGCATGGGGGAGCACAGGAGGAGCATAGGAGGGGCACATGGCATGTCCCTTTATGTTTGAGGGGAGGTCCTACTGTGTGGAGGATGGAGGTATAGCCCTATGATCTTTGTTCACTGCCATGCCTGGCGCAGGCCCTGCCTTCTGCTCTGCCTGCTGCATTGTGCGCATGTTTTCCCGCTTCTTCACTGCAGCGGTGACGTGACCAGGACATTGCATCAATATCGTGGTAGATGGGTGTCCTGGATGTGGAGGGGTGATTTGTTGACACGTAGGACAGGTGTGGGTACACTTGTGGATGTGTTCATGTCCACACCTGGGTGTCTGGTATGGACAAGAACCCTGTATCAGCCCATGAGTTAAGTGTTGTGGTTGTGTGCGGAGTTGTGTAATTGCGTACCTGCGGCATCGTCCGCGATGGTCCATAACTTCCTGGTAGTGTATTGAGTACAGCACTGGTAAGACTTGTAGAGCTGAATTCATTGCGGTCGGGACTGGGTGGAAGGGACCGGGACTCTGGTTTCGCGCTCCGCTGTTGAGATTCCGCCGTCTCTGGTTGGGCGGTTTGTCCGCTGCGGTGCGACTGGCTGTTTGGGGCATCCAGATTTGTACAGCGGATGGGACGTCATTCCACATGGCGGTGAGTCTCCATTGGCTCCCACCGCCGCGGTGGTGGGCGCACTTTGATGGCTGTTCGCGTCGCACCGTGCGGTTGGGAAATGGGCTATGTGTGGACAAACTAATGTGGCGGTCATGAGGACTGCTGCTGGCATGCGTAAAAAAGCATTTTCGGCCAGCACCGCTGCGGTACCTCCGCCCGCCATGCTAATAGACCCCTTAGATTGGAGATCGATGATATATTTCAACTCCAAAATCTGAAGCTTTCGCACCCTATCTCCTCCTCTCTCGTGCTTTTCTACCTGATCTATACAGCAGAATTTGAGAAGGTCCCGATTGCTGTGATGAAATTTGTCAAAATGGCGAGCAACCGAAATAAATAAATAAATACATAAATAAATATATATGTATGTATACATATAAATATATATATATTCACTGAAAAAACCATAGGTTTTACAGACGTTATATTTAGGAATTAGCATTTAAAAAACCTTTGAAATTCACTAAAAAAAACATAGGTTTCAGGGACGTTATAGTTAGTTGGACATTTGACTCATATAAAGCTATAGAATTTCCCCCGTTATAGTTAGTTGAGCTAACTATAACTCGCGCCCCAGCAATGCACTGCTGATGACGTCACATATTACATCATTCATGACATGGTCAGTGACATCACTGATGCCATCACTGATGCCATCTCAAATGACATCACTGATGACATCACTGATGACATCATCCACGTGATAATCTGATGCACATACTGATGCCCTAATATAAACTTTGATGCACCCACTCTAAAATACAGACTACTATTTTTGAAACTATACACACAACAATGCCAGATACTACATACCACCGACTATTTCCTAGGTCTACACATACATCCAGTCACTTATACATGCAGTTACTCATCAATACAGTACTATATTATGCACTCATACACCTATACATACAGTCACACTCTGTCACTCATCCATAGAGTTACTCACACACCTAGTCAGTCATGCAAAGAATCAATCACATACCCATTTACTCATGTATACAGTTATACACACCAACTCTATTATTTATACACACACCACATCACTTATTTATGCAGATACTAACACATAATTACTGTCTTATACAATCACTGATACAAGCAGACACTCATTTATACACCCACTCTTCAAGTAACTTACTCTCACGTATAGTCATTTATATTCTCCAACACTCATATATACTGCCTTAAAACATATGGAGTTAGTCACACATATACCGCTGAGACATTCATTCACGCACCAACACACCCTTACACACACTAACTCACCCATACAGCCCTTCCCAGATGCACTTTGAATCCATACAACCAGTGAATCACCCACTCAGGCACCCATGCAGATACTCAGACAAAAAATCAATAATCCATATAGACACTCATGTAGCTACTCACCAACCCATGCAGTTGCTTACACACCAACTGAGAGACTAATACAGACTTTCACACAGTTTAGTCACTAACCCATGCATTCAGTAACACACATTCAATCACTCACTTATACAGTCAGTCGCGCACCTACTAAATAATCCCTTCAGGCACTTGTAAATTCACTCATTCTTCAATACACATTGGCATAGATATATATGAAAAATATTTAAACTTTACAGAAACACTCACTGGATGATGTCATCAGTGATGTCATCAGTGATGTCATTTGAGATGTCATCAGTGATGTCATCAGTGATGTCACTGACCATGTCATGAGTGATGTAATATGTGACGTCATCAGCAGTGCATTCCAGGCGTGCGAGTTATAGTTAGCTCAACTAACTATAACGGGGGAATTTCTATGGTTTTATATGAGTCAAATGTCCAACTAACTATAACGTCCCTGAAACCAATGGTTTTTTAGTGAATTTCAAAGGGTTTTTAAATGCTAATTCCTAACTATAACGTCTGTAAAACCTATGTTTTTTTTCAGTGAATTTCGAAGGTTTTTGAAATGTTAATTTCATATTTTAATATTTATGAAACCTATATTTTCTCTATTTTTTTGTAATATTTTGGAACTCTAATATTTTATTTTTGTTACTTTAAAAATTTTGTAATGTTTTACATCTTCAAAAAAAATATGTATATCTTTTTTTTGGGGAGAAAATTGTAGTCCCGTACCGGTAGTGTCCCAAGCTCCATCAGCACGTGAATCCTATCCGCCATATTGCTAAACTCGTAAATGATGCGCATTTCGTATCTGACAGGTTTGTGGCACCGCGTCCCGCGTAACATCATATATGTATGAGCTCGCGCCAGCTGCTACTTTGGTATGCGACGGGAATGCAGTACCAAGCCGCGCGTTATGTCATGTACATATGAGGTTGGGCCCGCTGCGCGTTGCGTATGTGATGAGTGCATGCTGCCAGGCCCTGTGTTACGTCATAGACATATGGTGTCGCGCCGGGTACGCCATTCCCTCATTTTCTTTTGTCTCAAAACAATATGTAAATAAGTTTAAAGTGTATATGAGAGCAAGCGATAATCTAAAATATTTTAAACATTTATATATTTCTAACTGTAATAAACTTATATTATGGTAAATATATTTTCTCAGAATCGCGTCCGGTGCGGCCTCCTTGCACGCTCGGTGCGCGATTGCCATGTGACCTTAAAAGAAAGCATTTGATTGGTTCATAACATTTCCCATTGTAACAGTTGGAGGACCCCACACATTTTAGTCATTCTCTCTACAGCGTTTGATGAGTGACACCTCTTCTGCTTAGAGAGCTTTTTTGAAAAGTTTTTTGCTGTGTACACATATCTAATACTACACACAACATGCAACGATCATCTTGCTCAATATTCATGGTCTGTACAGTAGCCTTCCACATGTGATGGACATGCATCTGAAACGTTACATCAAAAAACAAATGTGTGTTACACAATGCCCCTGGTGTGAGTGTGTGCGCATTATTGGGCTGCCTTTCGGCCTGTGTATTGGAGTCTCGAAGGGGTATCATCAGCCACAGGCACATCCTGGATCACATGTGACAAACAGTAAAGAGTAATGTGTACATTTGTGTTGCAGTATGCTCTGTTGTCAGGTTTTACCAGTGTAGTAGTGTGTCATATGTGAGACTTTCCGATTCACGTTTGACATGCATTGCTTGACTGTAATGAGCGTTGTCACTGTGTATGACATAGTCTCACTGCTGATCCTCCCTCCATCCGAGCACATTCACATGTGTGCGCTTCGCGATAGCAACACTTTCAACAATACCGTACACCTTTGACATGCGTGTCTGTGCATATCCACAAGCTTGACAACGACATGTGATTTTGGCCATTCAATGTTTTCGGACAGCATCTCATTAGTGATAGTTGCCGCCATCCTGGTACATGCTACATTAATGTAAATTGCGGATTGTGCGACGTCAAAACTGCAATAGGGACACACGCATAAGTACACTTCCTGGCCAGGCAGGAACTGAACAACGCCCAGGTCCCCGGAATAATTATTCACACCCCTACGCAGGCCTGGCGTACGCAAGCCCAGCCCACTTTGCGTACGTATAAATAGGATAACAATGACGCCACATGTCCCAGTTCTTCCACACTGACTCAGGTGATATGGCCGCATCCACGTCGCATATCACAATGCGCAATAAAAAAAGGGATCCATGAGGTGTACACCATCCTCGCAATCAAAACTCAATTTGAATTGTGAACCCTGCTGGCCGTCGTGTTTGGACACACAACAATGACAGCAGGTGAGCAGTGGGACCTGTGTGCACAGGGGCTGCAATTGAGTGAGGTGCTGCGGGAGGGGTGGGGTGCATCAGCCTGGGTGCGCAGGTGCAAACAAGCGATGTTGCCGTGCGTAATGATGTGATCTCTGACCTCATTCAGTCACATCTCTGTCTCATTTTAAGGACCTGCTGGACCGTTCTGTAGGTCTGTGCCAGCGGGCAGCGCTGCCCTACAGACACGTGGCGTTGGCTTTTGGGTCACTGTAGTGAGCTAATTACTAAGTGTACATTCACACAGGCTTGCGCCACTGCAATACACACGCACATTATGCTTCTAGCATGCGCTCTGTTCCTTTGTATGTGAACGTTGGCATAACATATTATTATTTAACCTTGTGTATTCTCGTACACTCCAACTCCTCTTTGAACCACAATTACCACTAACAGTTGGTAGATCGTACTTCAAGAAGGAAGGATGCACTCAACTGGTGTTCTCTATTAAGCTTGAAATAAACCATCATTTACCGCAAGACGTTTCCAGCATTATATTATTTCTCCCTTTTCAGACACTGAGTTAGTTGCACCAAAATCGGCGGAGCAGGTACTCAGCCTGTGATGATGTCCTGGGCCTTCTGATGCCTTCCATCGTGGTATCAACACCGTCCCCGACCGGAGACCTGCTGTGCCACCCTGAGAGAGGCACCCCAAAGTCGGAGCTCGCACCGACACGTCATTAGACACACCGGTGGTGGCAGGTGAGAAGTGAAGCCTTGGTGCGCAGGAGCTGCAATTGAGCACAGTGCGGGAGAAGGGGCTGGGGTGCAGCAGCCTGGGTGCACAGATGCAGGCAAGCGATGTTGCCTTAGATAATAATGTAATCTCTGTCCTCATTCATATCTCTGTTTCATTTTAAGGACTAGCTGGACTGCACTCTTTCTCGCGGACCCCAGTGTCCCACACACATGGGTGATGGGAGGAGAACAGTGAGGGCTGGGTGCAGTAGGCCGATGCTCTGTCTCCTCCTCCCTCTGTTCTTTTGACTCTCCCTCCTCTTCTCCCTTCCACCCACTTGCTCTCTGGCCCATTCTCACTTACTTCCTTTTATTCTGACCACCTTTCTTTTTCTCTTGGACATGGCACACATACTTATGTTTCTTTTTTGTCTTGCAGGTTTTTTTCGCTGCTTCCGGAGGAGTCCCACCCACTTATTTCCCGTTATGCTGTTGTGTCTTCGAATAAAGTTGCATTTCCATTTATTTGTATTGTTTTAATAATGGTTATTTTTTTGTTACCAATAAATAAGTGAGTGTATGGGTCTTCTTTTTCTGACAACACTTGTCTGTAGTTTATTGTGAAAATCGGCGGTTGATAGGAGGTTATGAGGGAAAACATTTGTAATTTTGCGTTGCACCTACCAAATATAAACCAACAGACTATTACGTAAATGAAGCCTGGGTAATTCTACAACTGCAAGGGTTCTATGAGTGTATCACTTTATAACACCATGAGTACTGCCCGTGTGATTACAGAACCAATAAGGCACTGCCTAGGGCCACTGAGGCTTCAGGGACTGGCGAGGCCCACCCAGCATATTTAAGTAAAGCCCCGGAGGGTGGCGATCCCCGGACTTGAGTTGGCCTTGAAGCCCCCCGAACAATTAGTAAACAATACCCTGAGGTGGCGATCCACTAGGCTGCGAAACGTCTCTGTGCCCTCCACGTCTAATTTACATGTAAGATTAAGGTCCCCAGTGCTGCAGAGACCCCAAAATATAATAATAGGATTGGCCCCGGAACATTACCCACCAGGGGGCTCATTTAAATAAACAGGTGAGATCCTGCTTCATTTTTATTCCTCCATTTTTACCATCCGGATCCGCTTTATTGAAGCGATACAAGCTTTTCTTCCTCTCGCTTCAACGAGGCAAACAACAATTTGCTATCACAGGGTGGAAGCCATGCTCCCGCCTTGTAATAGCAAACATAAATGTCCCGCGGATGCACACCCCGGGACATTGTATGAGCTGCGCCTGGGAGGTGGCGCTCCATAGGGCCATGATGCATTGGTTACTGCATAACTACAGAATTAGTATAAACGCATACTAACACTACTTGCACACGTGTAGTACAGCGACCACAGTGTAGTGAAGAGGCAGAGGAAGCCCAAAATCAAAAAATATATATCCTACCAGAGGTCGGATGGCATAGTCCAATGAGCCGACGACCCTGGGATGAGTAGAAACATCTTCACGAAGAAAACGGGTCTTCAGCAGAACGCAAGAAAGCTCGAAATATTGGTGAGTGCTGCCTTCTTTTTACCTTCTCCCACTCATCACCAAATTTATGTAGTGAAGAGGTAGACAGCAGTGGAGCTGATAAGTAGATTTATTGCAGGAAAAGAAGACAGCTTAAACAGCCACCAACAGGAGCAGACAGCAAGGCAACCGTCTGCTCCAGCAACAGGTAGAACTGCCCAAGATTCCCCTCATGACAGCCCTACATTCTAACATGACATACTTACATTCTAGTAGCATTACATACTAACATTCTACTATGACTTACATTGGAATACTACACAGAGCACATGACTTTACAGCAATGAGCTCATGGTTTCATCCACGAGTCTTGAGACCGGTAGGGGTGAGTAGTTTGCTTCCAACTCCCTCTATTGCATAAATTCAAACTAACACTACTTCCACAGGTATGCTACAGCTCCCAGCGCACATCACTTTACAGCAATGAGCTCACGGTTTAGGATCACGGTTTAATACCCGAGTCTTCAGACCAGTAGGGGTTCGCTTCCTACTCCCTGTATAGTATAAACGCATAATAACACTACTTACACAATTATACTACAGCGGCCAGTATGCTACAGTGCCCAGAGCCCATCACTTTACAGCAATCAACTCAGTTTGATCCCCGAGTCTTCACACCGGTATGCGTGAGTACTTCGCTTCCCACTTCCGGTATAGTATAAACGCACGGTAGGGGTCAGTAGTTCGCTTCCCACTCCCTGTATGGTATAAACGCCTACTAACACTCCTTGCACAGGTATGCTACAAAGACCAGAGCACATCACTTTACAGCAATGAGCTCACGGTTTAGGCTCTCGGTTTTAGGCTCTCGGTTTCATACCCGAGTGTAGCAGCATCTCTTCTCAGCACCATGTTACTCTGAGCAACACCGCACTTTCAGACCGGTAGTAGTGAGTACTTCGCTTTGCACTCCCCCACAGAGCTTACAGTGCTCGTATCCTCCTGCTTCCTACTCTTTTTGCCCTTTTTTCCCCTTACTCATTTCAACGGAATCACAAAATGGCTGCCGACACTTCCTAGTTGCAACAGCTTGCAGCCAATAAGCAGCAAGCTCGTGCTCGTAACGCCTCAGCTAATCAGATGGCAGAATTCCCAAATATCGATATCTCCAAACCTACTGAATGGATTTACACCAAATAAACAAATGCATGCTTTCTAGACCAAGACCCTTCTCCCTGCCAAATTTGGGGTAATTCCATTCACCCATTCGACCTGTAGCCTTGTCTAAAGTTTCGTATGGAAATTGCATAAAGAAAACACGTTTTGGGACCCCCCTTTTTTCTCGCCCCCCCTTGACGAATCACCCCTAAACTTTCAACATAGGAGCTGATATGAACAAAGAATTATTTTGGCAAATTTCATTAACATTCATCAAACAACGCCAAGGTTATAAGCAAAACAAAAAATGCTCTTCCTATGGAAACTTGGTCCTAACTATGACTACCTACTGGCAACTGCCAGTAGGTGATATATATATATATATGTTTCAGCTGTAGCTTTCGTCAGTGTCGGCTCGCGTTAAGAGACGGAAGTTCATATGTACACAACATTTCATAAAAATAGACGAGGGACTCATTTATATAATTATAGTCTCCATCTTAGAATGTGCAAATCACATTGTATTTACAAAAGACTTTTTGTTTCTTTTATCATTAAACATTTTCAATCCTAATTCATTATAATGAAATTCAAAATATTGGACAATTTATAATAGTCCTGTAAAAATCACCAAATTATAGATTCGTATACACCAACATAATTTTTCAAAACAAATTGAATTCTCTTTATATACGCCTCAGTCACAACAATTTGTTTAGATCTGGTAAATTATCTTGTTTCCTAAACGTGTTGTACTCAGAACCTCGAATTAAATAACATCGGGGGGATGACATAGTCAATCTCAATTATCGTGTACTTGTTGATAATTCACATCATTAAGCCCTAGATGGGCTGACAATTTCATTACCCTTATGTACTTTCGAATCGTGAAAAAATCCTTACTCAATCATCCCTTTGTACAACTCAAATGAATGGAATGCTGCGTGGACTATGTGTCATGTTTTCATTACAGATGAGTTATCAACTCTTCCCCAGCATTTAAACCATTAGGCGATTTAGTCTGGAGTTCGATAGTTTATCTAGATTCCAGACACCGTAAGGCTTTCTCTCTGTCTCCACCCCTGATATCATTTGGGATACAATCTAGACAAAAGAAATTTAGAAGAGTTCTATTACTATTGTGGTGAATAGCAAAATGGCGTGCAACAGGGTAGTTTTCATCCTTGTTCGCAATGGCTCTCTGGTGTTCCAATATGCTCATTTTAACCGCATTCATGGTGCTGCCTATATAACGGTAGCCACATGGACATTCTAAACAGTATACAACATATGTTGTGGTACAGGTCATAAACTTGGTGATCTTGTTATGAGACTTTCTTCCAGGAACCTCATAGGTCAAAATTCTTTTACTGGTGCCACACGCTTTACATTTCCCACATGGGAATGAACCTTGAAGGTTCTGTAATCCTGAAGAAGAAAGTGGTTTCCTTAAATGACTTTGTACTAGTTGGTCTTTTAAAGATCTTGATTTTCTGAATGTTATTTGCGGATAATCAGATAGCTCATTGCCTATAGTGTTATCGGATTTCAGAATTTTCCAGTTCCTGCATAATATAGTTCTTATTTTAGTAGCTGATGATGAATAGGTAGTAATCAATCTCAGACTTCCTGTATCATTCTTGTGGACACTAGTATCTCCTAGTAGGGTCTGTCTGTCCACATTTTTTACTTTTGATTGTGCTGCTTTTAGAACCTTCAATGAGTATCCTCTTGCTCTAAAACGTCTTATTCTGCTATTAGCTGCATGGTCATTGTCCCCCTCCATTGAACAATTTCTTTTTATTCGTAGTAGCTCCCCATACGGGATACTACTCACCAAATTTGCTGGATGGCTGCTATGACCATGCAAAATAGAATTACCAGCTGTGGTCTTTCTATACAGGGCTGTTTGGATCATTTCCGACTCTACAAAAACTCTGATGTCCAAGAAGCTTACCTCTTTTCTGCTCATTTCATGGGTAAATCTTAAATTTAGGTCATTTATATTAAGGGCGGAGATATACTCTTCTGCTGATTTTTCAGACCCCTTCCAAATAATGAAGAGGTCATCGATATATCGACGCCAACAAATCACCTGGTCTACCCATCTACTGTTATCGTCTGCCCAGGCCACCTGCTTCTCCCACCAGCCTACGAACAAGTTCGCATAGCTGGGGGCCAAGCAGGTGCCCATAGCTGTGCCCATTATCTGTCGGTACCTTTGATTTTGGAAGGTAAAAATGTTGTTGTTCAAACAAAATGAAATAAATTCAAGTAGCATTTCACTGTGTTCCAAGTGTCTTATTGAACGCTGCCCCAAAAAGAACTTCACTGCAGCCAGTCCATCCTGGTGTCTTATACTGGTATATAGGTTGCAGTCATCAAGTGTTATCATTACAAAGTCTTTTTCCCAACCTATATACTGTATTTGCCTAAGGAAATCCTTAGTGTCTTTGGTATAAGAGCTCATCTGAACAACTAAAGGTGCTAAAAAATGATCAATAAATCTTGACACATTTTCCGTCAAGCCTCCAATTGATGACACAATCGGTCTTCCTGGTGGGTTGGTTACATCCTTGTGCACCTTTGGCAGATGATAAAACGTAGGCATTTTTGGGTGCTTG
Source organism: Triturus cristatus (assembly GCF_964204655.1). Classification (NCBI taxonomy): domain Eukaryota; kingdom Metazoa; phylum Chordata; class Amphibia; order Caudata; family Salamandridae; genus Triturus; species Triturus cristatus. The sequence goes on along the minus strand of NC_140589.1, from coordinate 1,454,870,724 downwards.
CTTTGCAAAAATATTAGTTCCTCCTTGGATATTATTCCTCTTTCGAACCATTTACCAATCAAATTAGCGTATTTCTGGATACTGGTTTTATATTCCTCTTCTGTAGTGAGGACATAATTAGCATCATCTTGTAATTGGCGGAGGGCTTCTTTGCAATAGTCCTTATGGGCTTGTATAACGACATTTCTGCCCTTATCTGATGGTTTGATTATAATGGAATCATCATGCTGCAAATTCCATATTGCCTTCCTCTGGTTCAAAGGTAAATTCCACTTCAGTTTACCTTTGCAGTCTCCCTCTTTATTTCTTAATTCTTTGAGCTCTTGAATCACTGCTTCTGAGAAAATGTCAATGGCATCAGTTGGTAGTTGGGGACAGAAACGTGAGGGTGGTTTAAAAGGGCTTGGTTCCCTAACTTGAATTATCCCCATGTCAGCTATCCGCATGGAAGCATCCCTTAGAAATGATGGTTGGGAACTGCTTTCATTTCCCAGTTCCTCCAACACTGCCAGAGTCTCCAAATCATGGATATTCATTTTTCCTAGTTCTTGTTCCATTGATTGGGCTCCTCTTATGTTCATCCTTGTTTGATCACCTGGATTTTTTGATTTGAAAAATTTCATCAACTTCAATTTCCTGACAAATTTGAATAAATCTATTCGTGTTTGAGTGTATTCATAACGGCTGGTGGGACAAAAGGTTAAACCCAATTTAAGTACATTCTCTTCATCTGCAGTTAGAGTCCTTGGAGAAAGATTTATAATAGTTAGGGCATCTTCTACTTCCGGTTGAATCGTCCCCTTCGGTTCCTGGTAGACTTCGTTCCATTTCTTGTGTTTTCTTCCGCCCCTCCTTTTGATGGGCTTATGCTTGCTGATTGTTCCGGGGGGCGACCTTTCCCCCCTCTCAACCATGATTGTCTGATGAGGTCGAATTCCTCGCGAAAAGAAGGTTGTTGTGTTTGTCGTTGAGCAATATTTGAGCCCTCCTCTTCTGATTGCTCGGCACTATAAACTTCAGATTCAGAGGTTTCTCTAACCTCCGCTGGTTTGCCTGACCTTGCTCTCAGATTACGGCGTGGTACATCGTATCTCCTTGCAAAGGTTAAAATCCTTCCCTTTTCGTAATCTTGAGCATCTTGGTCGAACTTCTGTTGTTTTCTCAATTGAATCTTTTTTTCATATATATATACATTTAGGCTGAAACTAGTAGATAAAAGCTGCAGTCTCTGTAGAAAGGTTATGTAGACAGCCTAACCATTACAAAACATAGCTTGTATACACATAAAGCAGGCATTGACCTCATATCATATTGTTATGTTAAGCCTCTGTATCCTTACTTTGCTGGTGAATGTGAATGCAGAAGCTCTTCTCAAAACTACACCGATAGGTAATCTGCATTATATACTTGCTTGAACTGCACACCATAGGGGCTAACTACAGGGTCTCGCAGATCGAGCGGTGAGCACCAATGTCAATAGGCAGCCTTTGGAGGTGTGCAGGAGAGGCTGGGGTGTGAGTACAACCTCTGGCCAATCCTTCCAATCCATCTTTTGTGCGATTCAAATGTCCACAGTGGGGGGTCTTTGATTGTCTGTATTGGGAGTGAGACCAACGCTTTCAACGTTGAACACTGCTTGGGTGGGGTTCAGGGACTAAACTCAATACAGGACCTGCCACCACCCTGTGTGGTCATTCATCCTCAATGTAGGCAGCCTTTGGCTTTGTGAGGCAAGGATGGAACTATCCCATCCACAGTCGAGCCACTGGCACCCATAAAACATGCAGCCAAACTCCTTGACTCTGCGAAGCTTGCACCTGCTGGGGTTGCATCTGGTGGGTGGCACTAGCCCATGGCAGCCAAGCCCACTAAGCCTGTGAAACTTACACTCAATGGTGGTGAACCCTGAGGGTGGTATACTAGGCAGGAGGTACTAGCGCCTCTGCTGCAAAACTCACTGCACATGACCTTTGTAATGATGGTTGGGCACAGGGTCTGTTCTATGAGCAACCCTTTTATCTTTTTTTAAAACAATTTGGATCCATCAATCCTAAGTGGGATATTTAAACCCATACTGGAGGACATCTCTAGAATTTGTTAATTGAGGCACTGGGTCTGCAGATCCGATGACAACACTCAAAATTTCCCTAGTTAATTTTAATATGGGTGTAACATGGACCAGAAGGTGAGGGTGTGCTCACCCTTTCCCCTTATGTGCCCTTTCATTTTTTTTCTCAAGACTGAAGGAGTGAGTCCTTGAGTTATGAAATCACTGCCACAACATTTTTTTTCAATGTTGTGGCAGCCAATCAGAACATTTTGGATCATCAGATCCTTCACTGGATCCATCAATAGCAAATGGCCAATGGGACAAAAAGCTCCCTAGGGCTTGGGTATTTCTTTCATTTTTTGGTCTGCTGATATCTTGAGATCCTTCAGATAGCACTAATATTTTTTACAAATTATCCCTTCTTGCCCAATCTGAGCATTTCTTTAAACACTAATTTCTGAATGGATTTACCCCAAATTGAGAAAGTATAATCCTTGAGTAAAGTTCTAACTTCATGGCATATTTAGTGTAATTCTGTTCAGGCTTTTTTGTCTGTATCAAAGAGCAAATCATCTTATTGGTGTTAAAATGGGAAATTACACTTCTGTGATCTCTTTTTTTATGGACCCCCCTTTACTCATCTACACAGAACTTGTCATTAATGACCCAAAGCTGTTAAATGTTTTAAAAAATATTCATGAATATTCATTGAGAGGTGCCAACGTTATTAAGAAAACAAAAAATCACTTTTGGAGTAGCTCAAATTGAGACTTCATCTTCTATAGATCATTTATATCCATTTACGTTTGATTGATATATTCAATGCATGCCTAATGTTCATTAATTTGAATTCAGTTTTGGAGAATTGTCTTTGGATATGATTTATTAGCCTATTGAGAAGCCACACTAAGTTCAATGATAATCAATATAATCAGGTTTACTGAATTTACTCATTTCATGATAATGATTGTTGATTGCTAAGGATTAATACTTTTGCAATGTGCTTCCATTTTGATTTTGAATTAACCTAGCCTGACTTTGGGCCTTAACATAGTATTCTCATATATTAAAGTTTGCCAACATGCTGTTTTCCTTTCCTTTCCTCAGTAGCTAGAGAAAGACTTGTTATGTATTAAACTGTTAGTGAGGCTTGGGAGGAGTCAGTTGGCAGCAGACGAGAAGAGATGAAGGTGAAAGAAGCCTCTTCCAACCAGCGTGGTAGGAAGATGTAACTCTCAATGATGAGCAGATGTGTACCTTATTGTGTGGTAGTGGGAATTTGGGGAGTCTACTAGTTCCGACCAAAGGCATCCACAGGATTGGTCTTGGACTGTGGGAGCAAGATATAAATGTTCTGAAACCTTCGATTGTGCTTTTAATTAGTGTTCCATAGTTAGTTTCAGAGAGACATTTCCCTGACTCAGAAGAGAGCAGACCTTTCTGTTAGGTTTTCACCCGAGTGGAAAGCTTTATGCTAGAAACTACTATTTCCTTTGAAATTCTACTGAGTTTTGAAAAATGCAGACACTTTCTTCCCTTGTCCATAAGAGACTCTTGACCCTTTTTATTCTTTACTTAGACAGAGTGGGTTTCTTTATGGAACACATTGTTTGGATATGTTTTATTCTTTACACATTGTTTGTTACTATTCTGTACTTCATGATACTTATATTCAGAATACTTGAGCACCTGAATATTATGGGTGTATTGATATACTTTCTTAACCATTTCCATATCTGTTTGTTGATGATTGATTGATTAATAATCTGAAAAATAAACCTTTCTGGTTGAGATACCATCCCCTCTGTCGTCATTGTGAAGCCCTCTGGTTTCATTGTACTTGAAATGCATTTCCAATGTGGACAACCAAAGGTCCGTCAGATCAGTAGGGGATACTGTTTGACAATTTTACCAAGAGATTGAGGTTCAAATATCCCCGCTCCATCACTTTCCTCTGGAAATTCATTGGCACTATTGCCACCAGTTTATCATGGAGGGGGAAATACTGATATACAACAGTTTTTGCCCAATTTCGATCCAGGAATTGATCTGTAATGTATTTACATCAAGGACTTGAAACATCGATATCCAGGTCAAGAATGTGACAGAAACACCCCAAAAGATATTAAAGGTGTGGTGGAAAGGATTTGTACACAGGAAAACACATTCTTCCCGGGTAGAATGCATAAAAGGTTAGCTAGTACAAAGCAATTGCACTTTTAAATGCATATTACGTATATGAACATCTGTGTAAATGCTGGTGAATGAGCGAATTTCTGTATTTTTCTGAATTAAAACAAAATCCAAACTGCAAATCACCAAGTTTTTTGAGAAGCAATCCTCTGCATAAAACTGTGCCGCCATATTTCCTCACAAGATTGCTTTAAAGGGAAGAAGTGTGGCCTGTACAAAGTTCATAATTGCCCCAAAAAAAGCTGGAAATTCGAAATACATCTTTAGATATTTAGTTACAGCAGAAAAATGGGATTGTGTGATGTGTTTTGCTGTGTTTTGGGGCCCTAGCTGAGAGTATAAGACACAAGAAAAAACAAATGTAGTGAGTCTTATGCCATCTGCATTGAATGTGATGGAAAATTAACTTCCTAATATCATTACATCATTATTAAATAATTATTCATATGATTTCATGGCTTGAAAAATAAGTAACTTCAAAACACAGCAACAAAAGACACTTCTGTTTTTAGATGTATATTTAAAGTAATTTTTTTAAGAAATGTGTTTCCTAAATGTAGATAGTTGTTAACTAGGTATTTTGATGAAATACTAAAATCTCAGTAGCTGTTAATCTGTCTATGTTAGTGTGTGTGTGCATTTGTGTGTAGGTGTGTATTTGTGTGTGTCTGTGTCTGTCTGTATGTCTATGTTATGTGGTATTTATATAGCGTGAACGTGGCCAAAAGACAGTACAACATTTTGCAGGTTCAAAAGCGACCTTGCAGTAATTAAGTACAATGAAATGTTGCTGGGTTCTGGAAGCAGAATAGTGTTGTTAATGCACTGTGATGTAGTATTCTTTAAAGAGGTGTGTTGTGAACTCTAGGAGCATCATTGGAGTGGTCCTGATGGAAATGGAGAAGCTGTTCCAGAACCTAGATGTATGGATGGAAAAGACCTATGGCATTGTGGTTTTTCCTTTTTACACAGTCCCCAGTTTGATGGTGTTCTGGTTGTGGGTTGCTATGAGCCACCAGAAAGGATTTAATTATAATAGTACAGAAAAATATCTTAAATGTAATGAATCAAAATACTTTGTTGAATTTAGTGGCAAATGAAATTGGACACAAATATTGTATTAATTATAAATATAGCCCCATGGCCTATATCAAGTGGTAGACAATACATCATTATCAAAACCATTTGCGAGAAATTGTTTTGCAAAACAAAGTGCATTGAATTTTATCAATCCTAAAGTCAGAATAGCTTAGTGAGTGTGGAAGTCGAAAAAGAGACTCTACAATTATTGAATAAATATAAAGCCCTATTGTGCTGTATATCACCTGTGTACACAATGACACAGAAAATATTAATCACTAGTGGGTGACCCATCTCCTTATGAGATAAATGTATCTCACAACACAGACGTCTCTTGAGCCAGGGAGAGCAGCTGGGGGGACTCAGGACTTGAATTTACTTCATAAGGGCAAGGAACAGGCCTGCCCATTCATAGTGTACTGTAAGGGAAAGCTTTGCAGGGTGAATTCCTTTAATCCCAACACTGTAGTCAGCCTGAAACTATCCAAGTGGGATAGAGAGATAGTTCTACAACCAGTTAGGTGTAGGTTAGGAGGAGAGTACTGCACATTTCCATGGGTAGTATCTCACTCTAATAGAAGAGTGTGGCATCTTGGATTTGCCTTAGAATAGTGCACTATTGGGTAGCTTGCAGTAAGGCAAGCAGGATGCGCTGTAAAAGTGGGTAGGTTGGCCCACAGGATTTTTTTTCCCATCGTTTACAGAGTGTCCCGGAGTCACCCCCAGTGCCTACTGGAATAGTTGGGCCTGGCACCATGAGGAGAAGAACCTCCCACAGCTGTCGGTGCCCTCAGTGCCCCTGGAGCATGTAGTACTGTTGGTGTCACATGATGCACCCTTTTTAATGCAGAGGGTATTGGTGAGGCTCTGCACACCTGAGAAGCCTGTTTCCATATCTGTTGATTGATGATTTGTCATGCAGCCAAGGCAATGCATCGGTTCCAAGACGCGGAGAGGTTCTGTTGCATTGAAATCGATGATTCAGTTAATGGGGCTTGTAATATGAAGTCTGATGTCAGCAATGTGATGCGCAGCTGAGGCAATGTATCGATTCCGATGAGCTGTGAAGCTGCGATGTGGAATTTTGCCATCGTCGTCTAGGCTGCCATCGACAAGAGATGCAAGGAGCTGCACTGAGGAAAGCCTCTTGCAGTGACGGTTCTGATGGCAATGCATCGAACCTGAGATACTGGCTGTGGCAACAATGCAAGACTTTTGGGACAGGTCCAATCCATGCAGCATCAGTGATTTGTGAGTTCTGCACAGGATACACTGCTCAGTAGAGGAGATGACGTCCGGTCGAGAATTCACACTGACAAACAGCTGCACAGCACTCTGGCACCTAGTCTGGAGCAGATATACCGCTACTGAAGCACTTAAAACCTACCTAAACCACTGGAGGTCTATTTGGAGCCACACGTCAGATGGCACTCATGCTGCTTTTATGCCGAAGTAACCATCTTGGCCTGGCTAATACCGGTGAGATTCTCGACCGGAGCCCCCTAAGGGATTAGATTCCCTCTCCTTCCGTTTGACGGGATACCTAGCACCTTACGATTCCAGGACTCTTACCTCCCCCAGAGGATTACCCACAATTGGGAATTAACAGGCCTGACTTATCCCATTGAGGTGCTCCACGGACTGCCCCTAGGGATTCGGTTCCCTCACCTTCCGTTCGACAGGATACCTGGCAACTTATGATTCCAGGACTCTTACCTCCCCCACAGGATTACCCATGATTGGGACTACCAATTCTTTGTCTTTCTTCTGTCCTGAAGAGGCCTGCAATTTTTGGCCCAAAAAGCGCCAACACTTCTAATGGAGTAGACTCTATAACTTTCATTTGCAAAAGACATTTGGATACACATTTAAGAATGTAGAGGAGAAAACCTTTCCTCACGGGCAGACGATCTCCATTTTGAACTGTGTAAAAAGTAAAGAACACAGCCATAATTGATAAAAACAATGGGAAGACTGAAGAAAATAACTTCCTAGTTGGAACATTTGGTGTTGAAGCTTTTGCTTTGTGACATATGTTTATGTATGTGCACCGTTTTGTTAATTGTCCTTTATATATGTTTGCTTATTTGCTTCATTTGTGTATGTTTAATATGTTTGACAACATTGGAAAACCCAGGTACTCACCACAGGAGTCAACAATTATAAGCTTAGTTTAATTGTTAAAATAAACTTGCAGAAATTGCCAGTGAATAATTAGTGTTATCAATGGACAACCAACAATATACAAATTAAATCCCGCATTACACCCCTTTTTTTTGCAGTAGAGGAGATGCATCAGTTCTGCTCAGGGATACATAACTCTTCAGAGAAGATGTGACGGTTCCACTGGCCAACAACTTATGCCCTCTTCGAAGGGTCCCGACTGGGCTGCCTCCACTTGGTAGGGTAGACTCACAGATGGCAGAGTCCAGGTGCAGGGGTTGGAAGCCTTTCATGTCCCTGAGACATCAGATCAGGAGGCCACCCAACTAGCCCTTGGAGTCACTCTGGGGTCAAGAGAAGCAGGTCCAGTCCTTCTCACCCAGGCAAGAGGGCAACAGATCAGCAGAGCAAAGCAGGAGTCCAGCAGAGTGCAGTCCAGAAGAGTGGCAGTTCTTCAGAAGCACAACAGTCCTTCTTCCTGGCAGAGGATTGACAGATTTAGAAGTGTACCAAAATTGGCAGTGTCTGAAGTCGAGTCTTTATGCCCAATGGTATCTTTGAAGTAGGGTAAACTTTAATAAGCATGCTTTTGAAGTGCACAGATGTCCTAACTTTCCTTTCCGAGCTCCAGACTAGCTACAGGTGGTATGCAGACCTTTGAGTGGGGACAGGACACCTATTTATGTGAATGTGAGTCTGTGCCCAGCCCCTCCGTCCCATCCTGTCAGTGATGGCCCATTGAGACACACTTAAGCTCCCATTATGTGTGTCTGTCTATGAGAAATACACAAAGCCCAACTGCCAAGTACACCCAGGCAGGTGACCAGAGGCAGCCTGCAGGCACCAAATGGCTAGGGCAAGAAAGTCCCAACTTACTAAAAGTGGCATTTTCTGAGTTGTAATTTACAGTATGCCTTCACCATAAGTTAGGATTTTAAATTAGGATTCAAGAGACACCAAACTTGGACCTGTAATATCTTCCCATTTGGGAATTACACTTATAGAATGCAATAAGGTACTCCCAAAGTTATCCTATGGGAGATATATATATTGCAATAGTAAAAAATAAATTCAAGAGTTTTTCACTACTAGGTCATGTGAAACTTAAAAGTACATGTCTAACTTTTAAAATAGATGGTCCCCTGCCCTCTGGGCTGTCCAGGACCAACTCTAAGGGCTACTTATATGCATTAAAAAAGGAGGTTTGGGTCTGGCAAAAGGATTATATTGACAGATCAAAATGACAGTATAAAACTGCACACACAGGCTCTGCAATGGTAGGCCTGAGACATATTTGAAGGGCTACCTAAGTACGTGGCACAATCAGTGCTGCATTTAATTTACATGTCTGGGCACATGTAGTGCACATGTAGTGCACTTTATTAGGGAAGTAAATAAAATGTGCCAATTGGGGATTGGCCGATATTAGTATGTTTAGAGAGAGAGAGAGCACTTACACTTTAGCACTTGTTAGCAGTGGTAAAGTGCTCAGAACCCTGATACCAGCAAAAACAATGCCAGAACAAGTGGAAGAGGAAGGCAAAACAAGTTGGGGGAGACCACCCAAAGGCTGACAGGTTTAATAGGGACTTAGAAAAAGTTTGGGTCCAAGACATCTGGAGGACGAGTCACCCACCCAATTAGATCCAACCAAAAAGCAAACTTCATGGACAAGAAAAGCAAGTTGGTCCCTCTGAGGGATCTTTGTCACCTAAAATTCCAGTTCAGCAGACCCTTATGGCTAAGGTTCTCAACTTTAGTAAGACTTACCCTGCTACAGCCTGCTGCTGTGCCCCACTGGAGAATTTTGACACTCAGATATTTTCCCAGCAAAACCAATGGTTTCAACTGGACCTTACCCAATGGCTGCCCAACTTTTGAAGGGTTTTACTAGATATAGCCTGTAACCTTGCCCACTGAAAAACTTTGACTTCCATTTCAGAGAGGATGTTACAAGGTAAGAAATGTTACTGGAATGATAACACTTCATCGAGGTCACTCTGAAATTGCACCTATGTCACAGTCACCCACAATAGTGGACTTTTAGTTTGCGTCCTACTTTTTTGGAATGCTTTCTCTCCTAAACATGAAAAATTCTGATCTCCTGTATCCTTATTTGATTTTAGTCATTTTTTGTCATTTTGTTCATGTGATTGTTCTTTAACTTTTTTTCGACATTTTAACTGTTTAGGTAACTCAAATATACACATTTCCTCTAAGTTAAGCCTGGTCTGTACCATAGCTACCATGGGATGAGTTCAGGTTTAAATTATTGACACTTATGTCTAGACCTATGAAATTGTGTGGACTACAATCCACCTCAATTAATAAACTACTTTCTTACACATAGCACAATAGTGCAAGCGTTTTCTTGTACATCTCCTATCTCTTGTATCCTTATTTGATTTTAGTCATTTGTGTGTCATTTTGTTTATGTGATGGTCCTTTAAGTGTTTTTTGACATTTAAACTGTTTAGGTAATTCTAAATGATTTACACATTTCCTCTAAGTTAAGCCTGCTCTGTACCATAGTTAGCATAGGATGAGGTCAGGTTTCAATTATTTAAACCTTTGCCTAGACCTATGAAGTTGTTAGGACTACTATCCATCTCAATGAAAAAATGACTTTCTTACACATAGAGCAATAGTTCAAGAATTTACTTGTATGTTTCTTGTCCCTCTGCGATCCCCCAAGACAGAGCAAAACTGACAACAATTATAACTAGTTTAAATTCTTGAAGTTGTGCGAACTACACCTTCCAGGAATGAGTGACTATTGTATTAGTTGGTGCTTTAGGGTTGTCTGTGATGTCTCCCCACCACCATTTGAAATTATGTTTTCCCATTGTCTTTGATACTTCAGTTTGTCTAAGCACTCCTCATGACTCAGCAGTGAAGCACAAACCATTAACATAGGTTATCCTTGGCTCCCTTGGTCCTGTTACTTAATGGGTATATTGACTGTTCTGTTCCTCGTGGGAAAGTAGAAACATTATGTAGTGATAATAACATGTGTTGGCCCTCTATAAAGTAACTCTATTTTTCAGAACTCAAAAGCATTTCCCTTAAGCCTTCCAATTAGACTAGCCATGGACTAGATATTCACGTAGAGTGAAATGTTTCCTGTAAGGGGATATCTGTACCAAAGGCGGGAAAGGGGAACAAGGGAGTAGCCAGAAAATTATAATACCTCCTACTTTGAACCAAAGCTCTTATGGCACCAAACAAGCAAAGCAAGTCCTTGTGACCCTCTGCAGAAGAGGTTGAATATCTCTTGTATAAGAGCATCTTTCAATTTATCCTTTCATCCTTCAAACCACCATTTCACCTGTACATTCGGTCATCTTTTCAGTCTTTTTTCAACATTCAGTCTGTCACCATTCCTTGCATCTTCCAGCCTATCCCTATCCAAACCTATCCAATCATCTTCAAACCTATCCATCAAACATATCCATCCATCCATCATTTCTCTCATTCATCCATCCTTTCACTTATCCGTCCCCCCTTTCAATCATCCACCTTTTTGCTGATCCACCCACCTTTCACTCATCCATCCATCCATCCATCCACCATTTGACTCCATCTAGCCATCCCCCTTTCACTCATCCTTCCATCTACCCTTTCACTCAGTCATCCATCATTTCACTCACCAATCCACCCTTCAACCTAGCCATTAACTCATCCATATATCCATTTTTACTTTTACTCATCCTTCCTTTCATTCATTCATTCATTCATGCATCCACCCTTTCACCCATCTATCCTTCTGTTCATCAGTTCACTCATCCATCCATCAACCCTTTCATCAAGCCATCCATTTATCCTATCTTTCACTCATCCACCCATTCTTTCACTCATTCATCCTTCCATCTAGCCTTTCACTCACTCATCCAGCCATCCATCTTTTCATTCGTCCATAGATGCCACCCTTTCATCCCATCCATCCATCATCCATCCATTTACTCTTTCATCATCATCCATCTTGTCACTCACTCATCCATCAATTATTTTATCATCCATTCACCCTTCACCCATCTATCATTCATCCTTTTATTCATCATCCATTCATACATGATTTTCCCTTTCATTCTCTTCCACTCCCTTCCACTCATTCATCCTTACATCAATCCTTTCACTCACTCATCCATCCATTCATCCATCCATCCACCCACCCACCCTCCACACTTTCACTTTAAGTATGAATCTTTGTCTGCCAAGTTGCAGTACGAAGAGGCCCATCAAGAGCCCTATTTCCACTGTAGCTGCTAATGCGGGGCTTGACAATGCCCCTGAAGGGGACATCATCAGGGACTGAGATTACTTGAGTGGAAAGTGTGGGAACATAGAGCTAGACCAGAGGAATAACAGGATAGCTTAATAAATAGAAACATTGTTTTCTCTCCTTTCTGAAGGAACAACAAAGCAGGATGGTTCTGGAGTTAAGAAGGGAATCCCAGTAGCCAGAGAGAATCTAATTCGCCACTCTCTCTCTCTCTTGTCATCTCATTTCCCTTTCCACCTTGGCCACAGATGTGGCTTAGTTCCTTCTTGATCAAGGCTCAGGTTCTGAGAAGGAGCTGGGAGCCAACATCTAAACTTGTCTCGCCTTCGAAGGAAACATGTTTGTGAGCGACATTAAGCTTGACAGAAATGTACAAAAATGAGATTCACCACCAGCTCCTCAGGACTATTTCTGGACTAGTGGAAGAAAAGAAAATGGCCTGCACCTGCTGTTTGAGACCTGAGTGGTGACCTGACAAGCTTGACCTGCAAGCATTTGTAACCAGGACAAAGAAATTGACTTTAAGGGTCAGTTGGGTGACCCCCTGTTTGCTATGGATACGCCACAAGCTGCTAGAGGCCTTTTTCTAAGACCAGTTGACAAGATACTAATTAATCTGCACTGGACCTTGCTGTTGGAATGAGTACAGACCCATAAGTGCTGTCCTGAGAGCCTTAGGTGTGTCCAGCTGCGCTTCTCCTACAATCACTGAAAATTTGGGACTGTTAGAAATTGGGTTTCTGGTTAATTGAGGTGTGAGCCCTTTATCAAGCAGCAACCACAAGAGGCAGGCAAACCCTACATTTACCCTGTGCTCAACCTCTGGTAGCTTGTCACAGAGCAGTCAGGCTTAACTTAGAGGCAATGTGTAAAGTATTTGTGCACACTTCAAACAGTAAAATGGGGACAACACCACACAAAAGGGATGCCACACCAGGTTAGACAAGAAGAACTTAGTTTAATAAATAAAAGAAGACCAAAACGATAACAGGTCAATGAATAGAACTGAATTTTAAAGCTTATAGTGAGTAATAGTACCAAAAAGCACAAAGTGCTATTGGGGATAGACAAAGTCACAAGTTCAGGCCGATTGTGATGGAGTGCCGGCCAGTTACAGGGACCCAGTTAGGCTCACTGGACAGAGTATCTTAAATCCTGGTTGCAGAGCGTTACATGGATCTGTGTCGAAGATGTGTCGTGCAGCCGAGGCTGTTCCTAAGATGCGGTGAGGTTCTGTTGCATTGACATCGATGATCCAGTTAATGGGGCTTGCAATATGATGTCTGATGTCAGCAATGCAATGCGCAGCTTAGGCAATGTGTTGATTCCGATGAGCGGTGAAGCTGCGATGTGGAATTTTGCCATTGTCGTCTAGGCTGCCAACGACAAGAGATGCAAGGACCTGCGCCGAGGAAAGCTTCTCGCAGTGACGGTTCTGATGGTGATGCATCAAACCTGAGATACTGGCTGTGGCAACAATGAAAGACATTTTCGACGGGTCCAATCCACGCAACATCAGTGATTTGTCAGTTCTGCTAAGGATACGCTGCTCAGTAGAGGAGATGACGTCTGGTCGATGATTCATACTGACAGATGGCTACACAGCACTCTATCACCTAGTCCGGTCCGGATATTCCATTACTGAAGCACTTAGAACCTACCTAAACAACTGGATTTCTTTTTGGAGACACACGTCAGATGGCCCTCATGCTGCTTTTATGTTGAAGTAACCCTCTTGGCCTGGCTAATACCGGTGAGGTTCTCCACCGGAGTGCCCCTAGGGATCCAGTTCCCTCACTTTCCGTTTTATGGGATACCTAGCACCTTACGATTCCAGGACTCCTACCTTTCCAGAAGATTACCCACAATTGGGATTAACAGGCCTGACTAATCCTGTTGAGGTTCTCCACGGAGTGCCCCTAGGGATTCGGTTCCCTCACCTTCCATTCAACAGGATACCTGGCACCTTATGATTTCAGGATTCTTACCTCCCCCACAGGATTACCCATGAATGGGACTACCAGTACTTCGTCTTTCTTCTGTCCTGAAGAGGCCTGCAATTTTTGGCCCGAAAGCGTCGACACTTCTAATGGAGGAGTCTCTATAACATTCATTCAATTTGCAAAAGACATTTGGATACACATATAAAAATATAGAGGAGAAAACTTTTCCTCATGTGCAGACTATCTTCATTTTGAACTGTGTAAAAAGTAAAGAACACAGCCATAATTGATAAAAACAATCGGAAGACTGAAGAAAATAACTTCCTAGTTGGTACATTTGGTGTTGAAGCTTTTGCTTTGTGATATATGTTTATGCATGTGCAACATTTTGTTAATTGTCCTTTATATATGTTTTGCTTCTTTGCTTCATTTTTGTATGTTTAATATGTTTGATAACACTGGAAAGCCCAGGTACTCACCACAGAAGTGAACGATTATCAGCTTAATTTAATTGTTAAAATACACTTGCAGAAAGCATGCAGAAATTGCCAGTGAATAATTAGTGTAATCAATGGACAACCAACAATATACAAATTAATTCCTGCATTACACCCCTTTTTCTTTTACAGTGGAGGAGATGCATCAGTTCTGCTCAGGGATACATAACTCTTCAGAGAAGATGTGACGGTTCCGCTGGACAACACCTTATGCCCACCTCCAAGGGTCCCAGACTGGGTTGACTCCACTGGGTAGGGGAGACCCACAGATAGGAGAGTCCAGGTGCAGGTGTTGAAAGCCTGTTATGTCCTTGAGACATCAGATCAGGAGGCCACCCAACTAGCCCTTGGAGTCACTCTGGGTTCAAGAGATACAGGTCCAGTCCTTCTCACCCAGGCAAGAGGGCATCAGATCAGCACAGCAAAGCAGGAGTCCAGCAAAGTGCAATCTAGCGGAGTGGCAGTCCTTCAGCAGCATAGCAGTCCTTCTTCCTGGCAGAAGATTCACAGATTCAGAAGTGTACCTTAATTGGCAGTGTCTGAAGTCCAGTTGTTATGCCCAATGGTACCTTTGATGCGGGGTCAACTTCAAAAATCATGCTTTTAAAGTTCACAGAAGTCCAACCTCTCCCTCCCATGCTCCAGACTAGCTACAGTACACCTTCACCATAAGTTAGGATTTTAAATTAGGATTCCTGAGACACCAAACTTAGACCTCTAATACCTTCCCATTTGGGAAATGCACTTATGGAATGCAATAAGGTAATCCCAAAGCTATCCTACGGGAGATATATATCTTGCAATAGTGAAAAATGAATTCAAGAGTTTTTCACTACTAGGCCATGTGATACTTAAAAGTACATGTCCAACTTTTAAAAGATCTTGGCCCCTGCTCTCTGGGCTGTCCACGGCCAACTCTAAGGGCTACATATCTGCATTAAAAAAGAAGGTTTGTGTCTGGCAAAAGGATTATTTTGACAGATCAAAATGAGTGTAAAACTGCACACACAGGCTCTGCAATAGCAGGCCTGAGACATGTTTGAAGGGCTACCTGAGTAGGTGGCACAACCAGTGCTGCAGGCCCATCAGTAGCATTTAATTTACATGCCTGGGCACATGTAGTGCACTTTACTTGGGGCTTATAAGTAGATAAAATATGCCAATTGGGGATAAGCCAATATTAGTATGTTTAGAGGAGAGAGCACTTACCCTTTAGCACTGGTTACCAGTGTTCAAGTGCTCAGAGTCCCGATACCTGCGGAAGCAATGTACGAAAAAGTGGAGGAGGAAGGCAAAACAAGTTGGGGGAGACCACCCTAAGGCTGACAGGTTTAATAGGGACTTAGAAAATGTTTGGGTCCAAAACATCTAGTGGACGAGGACCAACCACCCCAGTAGATCCAACCAAGGAGCAAATTTCACAGACAAAAAGAGCAGGCTGGTTCCTCTCAGGACTTTTTGTCATCTAAAAATCCAGTTCAGCAGACCCTTATGGCTAAGGTTATCAACTTTAGTAAGACTTCTCCTTCTACAGCCTGCTGCTGTGCCCCACTGGAGAATTTTGACACTCAGATATTTTCGCAGTAAAACCAATGGTTTCAACTGGACCTTACCCAATGGCTACCCAACTTTTCAAGTGTTTTACTAGATACAGCCTGTAACCTTGCCCACTGAAAGATTTTGACTTCCATTTCAGAGAGGAAGTTACAAAGTAAAAAATTTTACCGGAACGATAACCCTATATCGAGGTAACTCTGAAATTGCACCTGGGTCCCAGTCACCCACAATAGTGGGCTTCTAGTTTGCATCCTACTTTTTAGGAACACTTTCTCTCCTAAACATTAAAAATTCCTATCTCTTGTATCATTATTTGATTTTAGTAATTTGTGTATCATTTTGTTTATGTGATTGTTTTCTAAGTGTTTTTCAACATTTTGTTGTTAGTTAACTCAAATTGATTTAGACATTTACTCTAAGTTAAGCCTGGTCTGTCCCAAAGCTACCATAGGATGATGAGCTCAGGTTTAAATTATTGAAACCTATGCCTAGACCTATGAAGATGTTAGGACTACCATCCAGCTCAATTAAAAAAACTACTTTCATACATGTAGCACAATAGTGCAAGCATTCACTTGTATGTTTCTTATCCCTCTGAGATCCCCCTAGACAGAGCAAAAGTGACAACAATTAAAACCAGTTTAAATTCTTGAAGTTGTGCCAACATACACCTTCCAGGAATGAGTGACTATTGTTTTAGTGGGTGCTTTAGGGTGGTCAGTGATGTCTCCCCACCACCAGTTGAAATTATGTTTTCCCATTGTCTTTGCTACTTCAGTTTGTCTAAGCACTCCTGGTGCCTCAGCAGTGAAGAGCAAACCATTAACATAGGTTATCCTAGGCTCCCTTGGTCCTGTTACTTAATGGGTATATTGACTGTTCTGTTCCTCGTGGGAAAATAGACAAATGATGTAATGATAATAAAATGTGTTGGCCCTCTATAAAGTAGCCCTATCCTTCAGAACTCATAAGCATGTACCTTAAGCCTTCCAATTAGACTTGCCATGGACTAGATATTCAGGAAGAGTGAAATGTTCCTGTAAGGGGGTATCTGATGGATGATGGTCTTGCTATTACTGCTATTTGTAAGATTGTATTTGATACCCATTGGTAGCTTGATCATCCGTGTAATGCAGGCCAGCTTCCATGGTCCTTTGTCAATGGAACATAGACTCTGGGAGGTGTAATGTTGTGTTATGTGCTCCTCCTCATGCAAGTGAATGACTAGAGCTGAAGTCTCCAAGATCTCCTGGCAACTTGGTCACATAGCAGTGATTACTCTTATGGCTACAATTTAATCTATCACTATACTTTCGTTTCTGAGAAGGAAGGTAAGCTCTTGCTTGTGGTATGTCTTGCTTGCCAACTGGTCTCAGAACATTTTGCATTTCAAGTTCTGGTGGGGCTCAGCATCCATGGGGAGGTGTAGGTGCTCTTTCAAGCTTGGCAAGGCACAACGTTTTGGGGAACATCTAAAGAAATATATTATAATTCAAAATCCATTCTTCAGAGGCATCAAGCTTTGAGTGATGGTCATTATAATGAACTGCATTTGCATAAGTCTCAATAACTTGCTGTAGTGTTATGAAATACATGTAAATACATGTGGTATATGAGGATAACGTCAGCTTGATTTCTGCTCCTCTTTTCACTTGAGGGATTGCAGTGGACCATGGAGTTTGGTGAATGCTTAGATTGATGACTGTAGTGAGTAAACTGGGTGATGGGCTCACTCTTTTACTACTTACCACTAACCTTCACTTTTCTGAGCCCAAGTCTTCCACATACCGGTCCTATGAACCCATCCTTTTAAGTTTAGTTCTCCTACCATTCATAACTGGGCTTAGTAGTTTACAGAAGGAACAAATGGTGTGTCCTGTCTTTAGAGCTAAATAGGAGCATCCTGACAGCTTTTTAAAAAAGAGACTTCTCTTCAAGTTTCTACTGAAAATTGTTTTTGTTGTTTGCTGGCAAGATAGTGTAAACAGCAATTTACCTCTCAAAACTACTGACAATGAATTATTATTTTAACCTCTCGTTTTGGGAATTGGGAGCCAGGTGTGTGCCCTTAAAGATGATGACCACTGAACAGATAAACCAAGTCAAATCATTGACAGCAGACAAGGTTCAAAGTCCAAACCATGAAGGCTTATTTAAAATGTAAAACCATTACCGAAACGAAATCTAGCTAATCGGTTAAAATAAAAAATATATAATTATTTTTAAAAATGCAAATAGATGGTAATTAGTGTAGGGCTCTCAGTCTCTATTCGAGTTATAAGCCAGAATCAAATACAGTCTAGCACAAGGCAAATAATGCATTGTCTAGAAAGACAAACATAAAGTCTAGTCTGTTTAAAGGCAAGGGAAAAGTTCTGAAATATTCTAGCTACTGAGCAAATAATCAGACTAACTTGGAGTATGTTGCTTAATTAAAGCCAAGAAGGGCTGGCTCACATTCCAAAAATATCATGTCAAAACATCATGTCATATAGGTTTACAAACAGAGGATTCACAATGTCAGCATGGTGTGAAACAAATGAAACATCACAAAATCCAGTGGTATAACAGAAAACACATCACAAGGAAAATTACTTTTACTCTAATATGAATTAATAATCCTGTATTATACTTCATGAAAGAAAACAAAGGCACATTTACTATTCAATACACAACCTCCACTAGCCAGAGGAAGTGGCCTTGTTAAGATACAGTTGAGCTCTGCTCTTTCCCAAAGAAGACGTTTTTTAAGACATAGGGAAACACATGACCAAAAAACTTCTTGAGTTAAGAATATTTTACAAAATGCTGAAGGACACATTTAACTAGAGCAGCACAGAGAAAGAAGCAAACCATAAAATGTGCAATGTACAACAACTGTAAATTGATTTAAGACATGCCTAGGCTTCTCACTTCTAAAAGCATTGTTAACTCAGGTCAATTACATTATTTGAGACTCTTTCACATTAACTAAACAAACTGTATTTGTTAGTTCCAAATTCACTATCTGACTCCAAGGTGAGGACTTAGATTCAGGAATAAGGAATACACTGATAAAGATGTGGCTTTAGCTTAATGAAGGCCATCAGAGAGTACTTCCTGCTGACGCTCCAGGTTCTTTCACCCTCAAAGCAGGTGACTGTTACATATGATTGAGGGGATGTCTGACACTAGCTGACGGATATATACTTAACCTGACATTATTTTGAGCTTTTTCCGCATCCGTGAATCTATGTAAAATATGGCGTTCCTGTGTGAGATGTTGACACAAACATCTCCATCATGTGCCTTAATGCTGAGGGTCAAATTGCTCCCTACCTGGCTGGGGAAGGGATTGTGTAGTGTTTTGATAAACGCAACGACCGCATTTTTGACCCCGCAGACAGTCACTAAAAGTGAATGCAAGTGCAAACAGATTTTGAGACAGCACTCGTGTCAATTACACCTTCCATTTCACACAAGAATCTGTAACTGTGAAAATGGGCCTTGACAATTAACTCAAACAATCTGTGACTTTCCTTTATTTGAAGCAATTTCAACCTTGACCTGTATGTGCTGAATGGCACATTTGCAGTGAAGCACAGAAAGTTTAATTTTCTAGTAGCTTTTGCATCTGTTAGAACACAGTTCCAGGAGCAAACTATTCAATTTATATAACCAAATAAGATTTGATGGCCTTCCACCCTGCCTACCTCTCTCACAAGCATCTTCCCCTCCTCCGCAAATATATAAACAAACATTGGCAAAGCGAATAGGTCTTGCATATACAAGAGCTACTGGCTATGGCAATGTGTTTTAGCCATTATGTACATAGGTGTCGCTGCTGTTCAGGGGTACAAGTTAGTGCTGTTGAGTGGGGTAGGGTAGATTAGAGAGGGGTAGAGTGGGGTTGAGTAGAATGGAGTAGATTGAGGTAGAGTGGAGTGTGGTACATTGGCGTAGAGTGGAGTGGTGTAGAATGATGTGGGGTGTACTGAGGTAGATTAGAGTGGGGTAGATTGGAGTGGGGGAGTTGGGTAGATCAACATGGTAGATTGGAGTGGGTAGATTGAATTTGGGTTGATTGGGTTGGAGTGGGGTACACTGAACTGGAGTAGAATAGAGTGGGGTAGATTGGAGTCGGTGTAGATAGGAGTAGGGTAGATTGGGGAAAAGTGAAGTGGGATATATTGGGATAGATTAGAGTGGAGTAAGGCAGATTGGAAAGAGTGGAGTGAGTGGATTGGGGTAGATTGAAGTGGAGTAGGATAGATAGGGTGGTTTATAGTAGGTAAGAATGTAACGGAGTGGGGTATATTTGGGTGGAGTAGTGTGAGGTAGAATGAGATGAGTTGGAGTAGATTAGAGTGGGGTAGATTGGGATAAAGTGGGGAAGGTTGGGGTAGATTGGAGTGGGATAGAGTGGGGTAGATTGGAGTAGTGGAGTGGGGTATATTGAATTGGGGTAGATTGGGGTGAAGTGCAGTAGATTGGGATGGAGTGAGGTAGAGTGGAGTGGAGTGGGGTAGATTGGAGTGGAATGTGGTAGATTAGGGCAGAGTGGGGTAGAGTGGTGTTGGGTAGATTAGGGTGGGATAGATTGGGTAGATTATGGTAGGGCAGACTGGAGTGAAGAGGGGTGAATTAGAGTGGAGTAGGGTAGATTGGAATTAGATAAATAGGAGTGGGGTAGTTCAGAGAGGGATAGATTGGAGTGCAGTGGGGTAGATTGGAGTAGAGTAGATTGGAGTGGATTTAAATAGAGTGGTGTGGGCTAGATTGGGATGGGGTGGGGTGGATTGGAGTGGGGTAAATTGGAGTGGTATAGATTGGATGAGGGTGGGGTTAAATGTGTGTGGCGTAGATTGGAGTGGAGTAGATTAGGGTAGGTTTGTGTGGGGTAGATTGAAGTGGGGTGGATTGGATGGGGTAGATTAGAGTAAGGTAGTTTGAGGTGGAGTGGGGTAGGGTAGATTGGAGTGACATAGTGGGGTTGTGGTGGAGTGGATCAGATTGGACTGGAGGGGGTAGATTTGGGTGGCATGTAATAGAGTGGAATGAAGCGGAGTGTGTTTAGATTGGGGAGAGTGATATGGATTGGGGTAGAGTGGAGTGGAGTAGATGGGGTGTATTTGAGAGGATAGATTGGGGTAGAGTGGAGTTGGATAGATTGGAGTGGAGTCGACACTAGAGTGGGGTGAGATAGATTGGGGAAGAGTGGAGTCCAGTAGAGTGGAGTGAAGTGGAGTAGATTAGAGAAGAGTGATGTACATTGAGTGGATTAGAGTAGGGTAGGTTGGTTTGGAGAAGGGTAGATTGGAGTGGGGTAGATTGGAGTAGAGTAGATTGGACTGTAGTTGGTTAGAGTGGTGTGGGATAGATTATGATGGTGTGGGTAGACTGGAGTGGGATAGATTGGATTAGGGTGGGGTATATTGGTGTGAAGTAGATTGGAGTACAATGGGTAGGTTGGAGTGGGATAGATTGAAGTGGGGTGGATTGGATGGGGTAGATTGGAGTAGGGTATTCTGAAGTGGAGTGGGGGTAGGGTAGATTGGAGTGGCATAGTGGGATTGTGGTGAAGTGGGTCAGATCAGCCTGGAGTGGGGTAGATCTGAGTGGCATGTGATAGATTAGAGTGAAGTGGAGAGGGTAGATTGGGGTAGAGTGGAGTGATGCACATTGGGTGGATTAGAGTAGGGTAGATTGGATTGGAGTGGGGTAGATTGGAGTGGGGTAGATTGAAGAGGAATGATTGCAGTGGGAAAGTTTGGAAAAGGGTAGATTGGAATGGAGTGGGGTTGATATGAGTGGAGTGGGGTAGATTAGAGTGGGATGGGGTAGTGTGGGGTGGGGTGAAGTGGGGTGGGTTAGATTGCGGTGGGGTGTGGTGGAGTGGGTTAGACTGAGGTAGAGTATGGTAGATTGGAGGGGAGTGGAGTAGACTGGAGTAGAGTACAGTGGGGTAGAATTGAGTGGAATGTGGTAGATTGCAGTGGGGTGCATTGGAGTGAAGTGGAGTTGGGTAGATTTGGGTAGAGTGGAGTAGAGTGTGGTAGAGTGGAGTAGAGTAGATTAGAGTGCAGCGGGGTGGGGTAGATTGGGTGGATTGGAGTGTGGTAGATTGGAGTGGCTTGGGGTAGAATGGAGTGGGAGTAGATTGGGGTAGATTGAAGTGGGATAGATTGCAGTATATTGAGAGTTGGACTGGAGGGGAGTGGAGTGGGGTAGATTGGAGTGGAGTCATGTAGACTGGAGTGGACTAGTTTGGATTGGGTTACATTGGAGTGGGGTGGATGGGGGTTGATTTAAGTGGGGTAGATTGGAGTGGAGTTGGGTAGAGTGGGGTAGATTGAAACAGAGTGGGGTATATCTGAGTGGAGTGCAGTAGATTGGAGTAGGGTGGGGTTGATTAGGTAAGATGGAGTGGAGTGTGGAAGATTGGAGTGCATTGAAGTGGAGTGGAGTAGAGTGGGTTATATTGGGGTTCAGCGGTGTGGACTGGGATAGTTTGGAGTGCGGTACATTGGAGTGGAGTGGGGTATATTGGATGGTAGATTGGAATAGATTGGAGTGGAGTGGGGTAGGGTAGACTGGAATAGAGTGGGGTAGATTTGAGTGTGGTTTATTGTAGTGGGGTAGATTGGGGTGGGGTGGAGTGAGGTGAGATGGGTAGATTGGGGTAGGGTAGATTGGAATGGGCAGATTGGAGTGATGTGTGGTAGATTGGAGTGGAGTAGATTGGGTAGACTGTAGTGAAGTGGAGTGAGGTGGAGCAGATTTGGGTATGTTGGAGTGGGATAGATTGGAGTTGAGAGGGGTAGACTGGAGTAGGGTAGAGTGGAGTGGGGTAAGTGGTGTGGAGTCAGGGCATAGAGTGGAGTGGTATGTTGTTTCATGGAGTGAGTGGCATAGATTGGAGTGGTGTGGAGTCATGAGGCATGTCGTAGAGTGTCTTAGTGTGGAGGGGCATGTCATAAAATGAAAGGGAGTGTTGTAGGATGGAGTGCGTGGCATTGAGTGGAGTGGCGTAGTGTGGAGTATGAATGCTGTGGTAGTACAGACAACATATTTTCAATTGAAATGACCATTACATATGCAGCAAAAAACAGTTTTACTGCACACAAACAATAATGTGTATTGTATATTTGTTTCCAACACACTTCAGAATTACAAAAAATATTGCTTCTTTTGTACTAATTCTGATATATTCTTAAACATCAGCACATTTCATTTTTTTGTGTACTACAAAATAAATCCTACACCTTCTCCTCTCGCATGGATACTCAGCAGGATTGGCACATAAATTATCTCACTTTGAAGTCAGAGAAAGAAAAGTAAGCATCAAGCTCCCTCAGAAGAGAGAGCTTGACATTTGACCTCTGTCTTTGATTGGACAGCAAATGTGACAAGAGAAGAAGAACAAGATTTGAAGGCCTGTTTACAGAAAGTGAGTTCTTGGAAGAATACAGTAAATAAAGTTTGGACAACGAGAGGGACGGACTCAAGCAGGGCAGCCTAAAGCATATAAAACCAGCAAATAGAAAGCCAGGAAATGTGAGTTACAATCCACAAACCAATAGTAAGCAACGGGTGGCATGCATTCCTAGATCAGCTTTCTGAATATCCCCAAAATGTCTTTAGGCTTCAACCTAAAATGGAGCACCCTATGTCCTGACACCTTTGCCTACCACCTTCGGTAATACCTTCCTCCAATCTGTCCTAATATTCTTTAAAATCCAATGCCTGGTGTCTTGCCACGGTCTCTCATTAGCCTCTGAGTCAGCCCTCTCCCATATTCCCCCAGAGTGCTGTGCTTTCCATTCTCAATTATCTTCCATTTCACCCCTTGCTCGGGTCTCTGGAGACTCGGGTGATATGTGGGGAGACCTGAGAGAGGAGCTTTTAACCGTGACACCACAACAGTGAAAACATCTTCTATTTTTCACTATGTGATGGAATACCATTGGATAAACTTATTTTGAATCTAGTATTCGTGTTAATGGAACCAACCCACAACAAAGACATTTCAGTTTTGAAATGTAAATGTACTGAGTAATGAGAACCAATGGCTATTGTGTAATAAAATGTCTGTTTTCCTAACGCAATCACAGTGAAATTAACTTCTTTTGTTTTCTCCCAAAACTTTAATTCAAGTGCATGTTGGCCACAGCCTCATGTAAATCACAGCTTTATAAACATATTCTTTCATTCCATTGTAGTGACCGCTGTGCTTCATACCAAAACCTTACTTTGAATTTGCAAGCTTAACGTCATTGTTTACCCATTACTAGAAATACATGAAATGGTTCCCGAAGATAGGAATTTTGGAACTGGGGTTAAATGTATTTTTTTATTTTTTGGATGATCGTCAATTTCTATTGTGTTCATGGTGCTTATGGAAATATGTACTTTCTTCTATATATGGAAGTGTTATGTTATTTTATGTAATGTTATGCTCTGTTATGATGTTATGTTACCAACTATTAATAAACAGTGCACAGATCAAACAAGGGTCTCTCTGTACTAGGAAGACAACTAGAATAGAATCACCAAGCAGACATATACATTCCTGAAAAAACATTGTTTTATGTTTTACACATTCTTAGACTATTAGGAACAGATCTCAGCTAAGCAGGCAAGGAGTTCCAAAGTCTTGGAGCCATAACTAAGAAAGAGTGACCACCTAAGCAAGCCTTTATGAAACTATGGAAGATGGATAAATGCACCAAGGGTGAGCAAAATATTATTGTTAGGGTATAGACTGAGACGGTGTTTCAGTAACTGAAGCAACAATTCATATCTGGTTTTGTAAATTTGACACAGTACGCTAAATGAAATCCTGGCATGGATGAGAAGCCAGTGTAGGGCTTTAACTAAAAGTTGTGTATGACAGAACCTGACACATCACTCGGCCATCCTAGCAGGATTGCTTTGTATTTACAACTGTTGAGTAAAAACCCAGAATACTCCAGGTCAAGGGTATTAAATTATATTTGCTCTATGTGGGTTAGAAATGGCATGATCCTGGAAGGCTTTTTGAAAGTGGAAAGTGCAAGACAGTCTAGTAACCTTCACCCTGCCACACAGCTGTCACGAGTGATCTATCTTAACTTCAAAGTTTTTCATTATTTTGACTGGTGTAAGACATGGGTTGATTTCTTTTTTGGCAGAAAGACGCGGACCACAGGTGCCATCCGCCCCCTACAACTAGAATCTACATTTTATCAGCTTAAGTACTGGCCAGCTGCCCCAATACAACTTGTCAAACAGCTTTGGAAAGCCAAAGATATTAATCCATTGATATTTATTTCAAGATTCCTTACTGTGACATATCCCTTTGTCCACAGACATGGTAATGGCACCACGAGTTCCTAACATGAGCCGGTGTTTGTAGGTTGAGCCCATCTGCATTCATTTTTGGGGGGCTGCACTTATTTGTCCTCAACCTATTTTGATCCAGAGCTTGATAGAAAAAGTCAAAAGAGGGAACAAATGAGAAAGACATGAAAACAGTTTCAAAAACTCTTGACTGAGTTTCAGTTTTTTTATTATAAGGAGCGAAGGTAGGACATCATGCATAAGCTAATTTTTCAAAACATTCCGACTGCACAATAACTAAATAGCTAATACTGAAAGATAGAAAATTATTGTGGTGGCGAAAATGTGGATGGAGATTCTCAACTTCCCTGGATGTAGAGAATGAGGGAGCCAACTGATCTCATCTTGAAATCTAGCATGAAATCACCATGGCAAACCTGCTCTCTTCAAATTAAATAAAACCAATCCACACTGCTCATTCAGGGCCTTATTTTTGAAGGCATTGCAACACTTTTACGCTGCTGTTGCGTCACTTTTTGAGATGCAGTGGCGGCTTAAACAATGCGCCATGTTGCGCCATTTTTACAAGGTGAGACTTCTAGGCAGATGCGTCACCTTGTAAAGCTCTGCTCCATATTATACCTTTTCAGGTATAATGTATGCAGGGTCGATGTTCCCACGTAAAAACGGGTCGTAGAAGTGTTGCAGTGAAATCTATGAGATTTCACTGCGACACTTCTAGGACTACAATGCATCAAAACCTTTCGCCTGCCATGGTGACGCAGTGTAATGGGATTAGGCCGACCCCATGCATTGCTGGAGTTGCGCCATGCTTGAGACACATCTCCAGCAATGCGTGACTTTTGCACCGACAGATTCGTCAAGATTGCTGACGTATCTGTCATTCCTTGCTACATTGGCGCGCCATACATTAAATCACGAACGGCGACTGGTGAGACAGCGGGACGTCGTACGGAGCAGTGCCCGTTATTTTCCAGACAAATGCTGGAATTGGAATAGTCTGGTCCATGAGGACCGTTGCAGGAGTGCTTCAAATAAGTGTGTTGAACCTTTTTTGGGGCCTCCTTGAAACAACAGTAGCTATTCAGTAGCTTCCTTTTGATGTCGGATAGACAATTTTTATGAACTTGACTACATTCTGAAATCACTCATGTAGTCTTCTAAGGGTCATTCAACATTTAAATCTACCGTCCTGAAGATGGTCTAACAGATGTCTTCACTATGTAGACCGAAACATCGACAACTACACCTATTGTTTTTTTTTTTAATTATTCACTTGAGGATTTGCTTTTTGCTTGATCAGTTACAAATTCCCGTTGTATACATTGTTTGGAATAGGTCTCCACATTACTGATAATGAGATGCTTGTAACAACAAATCATTTGTAAATCTAAGTCACTATGTGTTGATTTATATTGATATATGTAATAGTTCTTTGCACCCTCTGATAAGTTTTTCATTATAAATTTACGTCTTTAAAAATCTAAACCCGTGTAAAATTATCTTTGGCAGATTTGTTCAAATTGGAATAAGCCAATTCAATTTTTAAATAACTCAATGTGAGCTACTAGATAGAGCTTGCGACCATTGTTTGCCTATTAGTTATTAAATTGTGCGAAAATAAGTAAATCCTTTGTAGGCACAAATACCAGCTAATACACTGACTGCCCCAGCCTCCAAGGGTCTATTGGGTCTCCCACTCTTCCTTGTACTAGTACATTAAATACAACACATCCATCGTGTCACATGGAGGGCGCAGTGAAAACTGTTGCATCGCTGTTTTATCGCAGCAATGCGACAGTTTTCATAAATGAGGCCCTCAGTCTCCAGGTTCTCCTCGGGGAAGGCTCTATCATTCATGGGCATGCAGTGGTGTCCAGACCCTCTGGTTCTGTTCTCACCTGTTCCTCATTCACTATGTCATTTTAACACTTCCTGTACACCTGGAATATTTCTATCCTGCCTACATCTACATTGTCTGAGTATTTGGCCCCTCAGAGACCTCCCCATTAAGCAACAACTCATGGAGTTATTGTTCAGTTTCTGATTTCACGAAGCGCGCTCTGAGGTGGAAGCATTTTGTAACCAAGCTATGCAATGCAACCATACTAATCTGTGTATATTGTGAACTAAAGTTACTAGGAACTGCTATGAATCAATTGAGGTGACCTAGCAGTGCAATCAATTTGTTCAATGGCACTTGTACGACGTCTGGACATCGCCCAATTTGTCCAAATACTTTGAAGTGTAATAAATCAAATTACCTGTGCTGAATGGGTAATTTTAACTGTTGGTGACCAACTACCTTCCAATAATCTTTATTGAAATTAATTACTGTCAAGAGCATGTTTGAAAATATTCATTTTATTTGACTCATTTTTCCATTTTAATAATACTTCCATTCTACTTTCTGTGGTGACAGTATGCAGGTTAGTATGTTAGAAAATTCTCGCATCTGATTTACAATTCTATCCAGGGCTATGATATTTGAAAAAATGTTTATGCCATTTTTATCTGTCACTCGCGTGTCATAAAAGTTTCATATTGCAAACAAACGCGAACTGATTATATAGATTCCTTTACTGTCGGTAGAAGTCTGCACCAACTTTTCTGTTATTTATACTGACTGGTCAAGGCACAATCTGGCATCAACATCTTCAAGTACTGACAAAAACGACAGCTGCATTCTGTCCATTTAAAATATGAAAAGTTGCATCAGCAGGACAGTACAAAAGACGGTGTCACTCAAAATGTAATTTGCACCAGTGCAATCTGCGCAAATTTGGACAAGTATAAATTAAACTGATGTCACCGGCCACATGATTTTATAAGACTCTGGACAGAAGCGAGGTATACACATCACTGATGCTGAGCCCTCTTTGCTAACAATACATTGTGCTTTTTTTCGTATTGTGAATGCAAAATCTTGAAGCATTCGAGGAAACTGACAGCAGTCTCCAATTAGCTACATTAACACAAGACGTGCCTCGATGACTATATTATTTAAAATCTTTTGGTCTCAGCTAGCTATCTGCAATGATAGTAGAAATACGAGAAACAGAATAACAACAGAAACAATTCTAAAAGTTATTCATTGATCTAGATTACCTGCTGCATTATTTACTCATGGAAACATGCATTTGTGTATCTCTTATTCTCTCTCTGTAATATTAACGTATGGTGTTGCATTAATAAAAAACATTGGTACCATTTTAATTCATAACTGGAATAAAAACATGATTCGTTTTACAAGAATCACTTGACTTGGTTTTGGGTTAGTTCTTGCACTTATTTTTCTAGTAAATGCTAATTCTAAAAAGATGATGTTGGAGGGTTTTTCGCAAAATCAATACTTTATTATACAATAATCGCATCCTCAGTTTTACTGCTCATCCGGGGCTGCGCTGAATGGAGGAGGTGGCTGGGGTTAGTGGATGCAAATAGCGGTGGCATGACCTGGAAAGTTATCAAAAATCTGAACCCCAGGAAAGTGCAATTAAAATATTTTGAAAAGTGCTGCCGTAATATCGAAATTAAATTGCTCGAACATGTGTGTCAAATCGGTGATTTTTTTTACTACTGATGCGGGTATAATGAATTCTGTGATTTTCTTATGTTTTTATACTTTTAAAAAGCTTTTATTATTCGTCTAAAAACATTACAACAAAAATGTACAGTTTGTAATGGTTTACCCTAGAATTGAATGGTTTGCGTTTACACGTTTTGCTCAGTCTTTTCACAATTTTGGCAAGCAACATTTTCCCCCTCTTTCAATATTTAGTTTTACAGTATTTTTTTACCATATTGTCTTCGGTACAGTCTAATTGATACAAACGCTGCTATGTTCCCTGCGTGGGCTTGTGGCAAAATCAGAGGTGTTAGGGATTTTGCGTACATAGAAAGGAGGCTAAATGTATTACACTGGAAAATAAACGCATGCTGTTATGACAGGTTAGAAACCCACCCTCGAGAGTTTTGCAATCAAACAAGATTAAAAATACACTTGTTTTTCTTCCACTACGATCAACTCTGTATTTACTGTTATTTTAACAGCGTAGTCTTAAAAGCAATGGCCCATGTTACTTATGTCATTAATTTGCAGAAATCACACTGTATCCAGAGATAATAGTATTTTTATGGGGGATATTTTAGTAGTATTGGGCCCCAAAGGAAATGAGCTGTGCAAATCTTAGCAAATTATGTTCAGAGGCCTTATGACCACGAGCTAAACTTTTGTCCACAAATAGTAAATCCTTCATTTAGACCATAGCAATTAGCAAGAGATATGAGTCTTCAATAAAAGCAGTTCTGAAAGGCTGTCTATTCCTAGCTCGGGATGTGAGATTTATGGGCCAGAGACGTGAGCGAGTCTGATTCAGAAAGAAAGCTTTCCGATGAAGCAGAAAACCTCCGTTTTACGGCAGTTAATTTTAGCATATATTAATATCATGCAAAGTTTTTATCGGAAGTACTATAGAACGCACAATATGTATATCCTATTGGCACGTACCCACATACCATATAAAAAGTGAGGTGTTTGACAAAGGGCTATATTGAATCTATGACATATTTGTTTAATAATTTGTACATTCTGTCACAAGCTAAACAACCACCAGCAGGGTTAGATGTTTGAACCTGAAATAAATTAACTGTGTGCTTGACATCAATGTATCTATCTAAACCCCAAACACCTCTACAGAGATAGGACACCTTCCTGCTCTCTCCCCAGTGCTATAGCAGAATCATGCTGCTTAACACCACACACACAACTTTGCATTATAGTGCAAGGGTGTTTGCTGGAGTTGAGCATAGGTTTTGTACTGGAAGGGTAACATGTCCTACTTTGTATGTGTGCTGTACAGTGCAGTGCAGATGCAAAATTGGCAAAGAAATAAATAACATTATTTCTCCTCGATAGTGCCTATGTTTGCCCACCCACAAGCCACATTCAGTCTGCTGGCTGCTGCTGTGTTGGCAGGTGACCATCTTTACATAGATTTTTAAGCATTCCAAGATGGCTGTCCAAATGTGCAAATTTGTAAGGTAATGACAAGTTAGTACTTTGAGCTGTGGTAAGAGTAGCTGTTACTCACTCTTAACCATTCCCACTCTGAGCTGCTCCTGGTTTGCTACAGAAAACAGGAGAAAGACAAGAGTAGTTATGGATTTCTCCTGGTTTACTAATGTAATTCAAGAGTATGTCACGGGTACTAAAAGCGAATTCTTTCAGAATCAGGCCTTTGAAATTCCAGAGTGTCTAAAAGCTATGCATTTCTTATTTATTTTGTCCATTATTCTATCTTTTTAGAAGGATGAAATGTCTGAATTAAGCCTGATCGCTTCTGGGAATATATTCCACCATCTGGCGCTAGGCAAAAGAAGCCAAAACAAGGCTTGCGTTACAGCCTTGCTTTCTTGAGTTTCATGATTTCCAGGGGTAGGCATGTTCTCTTCCACTCCTCTGGTGTGCATTGGTGCTTTTACTATATCAGTAAACTGGAGAAGGGCTTTGTGAAAAATGCAAGCTAGTTTAAAGTGAATTATTGTTTCCGGGTGACACTAGAGTACTTCCTTCAAAATAGGGTTGATGATGTTATTTTTCTTAACCCTAGCAGGAAGGTGGGCTGTTGACTTTGAAATGGCCATAGTGGATTTAGGAGCCACAACAAGTGCATTGTTTCTGCAGAGGTGTGTAAATACAGACATTTGTGCTGCTTTCTTGAAATTCCGATTTGGGATGGAGGGACTGAGTTTTCTGGTCAGTATGGTCTGAATTGATGCAGTCTTTCAGACTTTAGCGATGTAGTCAGTTAGTTGGCCTCTGACATCAATACTTTACAATTAGTAACTTGCCCAGTACTCTTGGGACTAGTTGTTTGTTTACACTTTTATGTAAAATATTGGGATCTGGACTGATAAATCACTTTATCCGTTAATAAATATTCTCATCATATTAACTACACAAATGTCATCATCTTCCGCTTATATTTCTAAGCTAAGTGATGGGTCTGAAATTTTCCAGTTTGTCTTTAAAAGTGTCTTTAATAGTTGCTTAAAGTGCTCTATTTGTAGTAGATGGGGAACGAACACATTTTCACATGAAGAAATCACTTTCTTGATAGTTTTGGTGGAAATGGATATGAAGATACTCTATTTAGAAGAGTGGGTTTTATTGGAGATGGTGCTATAGGAGATGAAGGGAGGGTGTCAGTTTATTTTGTGATGTGTATAATTCTTTGAGAGAAGAAAGAAGGTTCTGAAGCGGAGTGAATGATGATCAGATCTGTCCATTTGAAGGCTGTCTGCATTTTCTATAATATGTTGTCTTGCAATGAATAATTTAGCATGGATCTTTTGGCCGAAGGTGAGACTGGCATTATTGGACATGGTAGTAATGGATCATTGACATAATATCGATGTAAACAATTTAGATTCCCTAAATACTGATTACCAAAATATTGCTGTCATATGTATATATTTTCCCTTGTATCAATAACAAAATTATCAGACAGAAAAATATCCAGACCTTTAAACAAACGGATAAATGCACACAAATATCGGAGCTTAAAATATTGACTACATAAATATCAATTAAAATCAATAGGTTTAAAGCAAAAACATACAAACCACAATGTTTTACATAAGGACATTTAAAATTACCCATAAAAAATTATCAGTATTCTAACACCATTATAATAATTGCACACTATTGAAATATACATAAATAACCCAAAAAAGAAGAACAAGCCAAAATGATCAAAATATTACTACAGAAATATATTTATTAAGAAAAATTAAATTTTAAACAATAAAGACAAATTATTTTGTATATATAAATAAATCATACACCCACAGTAAAATGAATGTATCACTATATCTAAATCACTCTATAAAATACTAAAATACATGCTAATTACAGTTCATCATAAAAGGCAAAAACAGAGAACACATACAGAAAAATTCACAATACAAACAAAATAAACCGATAAACATAAGCAATCAATTTAACTAACGATATAAAAGGCATACACAATATAACTAACCCAAAAATAAAAAAAGCTGCAAGAAGACGAGACTCTGCCAGATTTTCCAAATTGAACCAACATACAGAAGAGGTAAAATACTAAAATACTAACTTAACACTCTACTACTTTTATGTCTCTTAATACAGATACTACAAAACACTTACTACAACTGTGAGAAAATATCAAATTACAGAAAAAAACTGAAATTAGATATCTGGACAAAGACTAACTCAGTAATTTAATACATTTCATAAACACAAACTCACCATAAAATGAATAGAAACTTACTAAACTCCCTCTGCCCCTACTATCTACTAACAAACAAATGTTAAAAATAAAACAAAACTCATTTTTTCTCCAACAGAAAAAGAGGCACCTGACTCTTATTACATGACCCACAATGGAAAAACAAAAAATAAAGAGTACAATTTCCAGCAAGAACAGACCTATAAGTATAAATTAGAAACCGAAACAGATGTATGCAAATGGTGAACATAGTTTAAATGTTTGAACACTTCACAGAAAGGAAACAATTACTGGGTCACATGGGCTACACTTATAGGGAAGAAAGTACAAGCACAGAAACAGTCAACTGGAAATTTACTAAATATTAATCTAATTCATGGTATGGGAGGGCTGCAACAAATAAGTACTTCTGTTTCAAAAAGGCTCCCTTGAGCCACTGGGCTGACGAGCTCATGGGAGGCACCTGTGCGCCAGGGAGAGGTACAGAGACCTGAGAGGATTGTGGCAGCTTTCTCAGCAAACCCCAGAAGAATTTCGTTTTATCTCTACTGAAGAAGGATGAAATCCAGAAACACATGTGTCTAGAGATTAACAGCACTAACCTGCACCAACTTTGGTGAGACACTCTGCAAAATTTCAAGTAAGCATTTAAATTGAACTGCATGTACCAGGATACAAAGGGGCGAACTGTGCTGGGAGGTAGCAGTGTGCTCCCATCCCCCTTCTGTTTCAAAAAGGCTCCCTTGAGCCACTGGGCTGACGAGCTCATGGGAGGCACCTGTGCGCCAGGGAGAGGTACAGAGACCTGAGAGGATTGTGGCAGCTTTCTCAGCAAACCCCAGAAGAATTTCGTTTTATCTCTACTGAAGAAGGATGAAATCCAGAAACACATGTGTCTAGAGATTAACAGCACTAACCTGCACCAACTTTGGTGAGACACTCTGCAGAATTTCAAGTAAGAATTTAAATTGAACTGCATGTACCAGGATGCAAAGGGGCGAACTGTGCTGGGAGGTAGCAGTGTGCTCCCATCCCCCTTCTGTTTCAAAAAGGCTCCCTTGAGCCACTGGGCTGACGAGCTCATGGGAGGCACCTGTGCGCCAGGGAGAGGTACAGAGACCTGAGAGGATTGTGGCAGCTTTCTCAGCAAACCCCAGAAGAATTTCGTTTTATCTCTACTGAAGAAGGATGAAATCCAGAAACACATGTGTCTAGAGATTAACAGCACTAACCTGCACCAACTTTGGTGAGACACTCTGCAAAATTTCAAGTAAGCATTTAAATTGAACTGCATGTACCAGGATGCAAAGGGGCGTACTGTGCTGGGAGGTAGCAGTGTTTTCCCATCCCCCTTCTGTTTCAAAAAGGCTCCCTTGAGCCACTGGGCTGACGAGCTCATGGGAGGCACCTGTGCGCCAGGGAGAGGTACAGAGACCTGAGAGGATTGTGGCAGCTTTCTCAGCAAACCCCAGAAGAATTTCGTTTTATCTCTACTGAAGAAGGATGAAATCCAGAAACACATGTGTCTAGAGATTAACAGCACTAACCTGCACCAACTTTGGTGAGACACTCTGCAAAATTTCAAGTAAGCATTTAAATTGAACTGCATGTACCAGGATGCAAAGCGGCGAACTGTGCTGGGAGGTAGCAGTGTGCTCCCATCCCCCTTCTGTTTCAAAAAGGCTCCCTTGAGCCACTGGGCTGACGAGCTCATGGGAGGCACCTGTGCGCCAGGGAGAGGTACAGAGACCTGAGAGGATTGTGGCAGCTTTCTCAGCAAACCCCAGAAGAATTTCGTTTTATCTCTACTGAAGAAGGATGAAATCCAGAAACACATGTGTCTAGAGATTAACAGCACTAACCTGCACCAACTTTGGTGAGACACTCTGCAAAACTTCAAGTAAGCATTTAAATTGAACTGCATGTACCAGGATGCAAAGGGGCGAACTGTGCTGGGAGGTAGCAGTGTGCTCCCATCCCCCTTCTTTATCAATCACAATGGTAGTGATAAAAAAAAATCAAAAGTGCTAAAATAGATAGAAGAAGAACAATTAAACCCTCCAGTTGGCTTTATAGAGATATCGCAATGTGAATGTCTGCAAAATTGAACCTTGCCAATTTCTTGCAAACAGGATTTATGGGCAATATGGGACATATTTCATAAAAAACCCACATTTGACAATAGAAGCTCTTACTCTTCAATCAAATAAAATGGGGGTATAAATTGATTTGCTTAATGTTATGGCAAATATAGTGGCCAGAATAGATCAGAAATTGGAAACCTTAAATAATCTGATAATAAGAGCTCAAACAAAAATGGCAGCCTCATACTTAGATTGCATGTGTGCCCCAATAATTGATAAATTGCCATCAATACTGGATGTGATGAACACTATATTAGAAGACTTAAAATTGAGTATCCAAATCGAAAAGTCCAACGAACAATGGGAAAATAGAAAAACAAAGGATACTGAAATAATTTGAAATGTAAATCTGCAAAGAAATTTGTTTGAATCGATCCCACAGTGAAACTTCGAGTATAGACAAGGCAATAATGGTAACATGTCCAGAACAGCAGCAAGAAAGGTAATATCAAATACTACGCTGAAATCCATAGGTTCACTGATAGAGGAAATGGCAGAAGATCAGGGAGATAAGCAATCAACCTCTCCGTCCTTTATGACAAAATAAAACAAAGGAAAAAACTACATAAAGCAAGAAATAATGCCAAACATAATTCAATAATCGATATACAGAACCAGAAAATAGCACAAAAGGGGAATAGTACAGATAGTCCCAACCAGCAAATTGCACTATTGGGAAATCAAGATAAAGAAATACCCGGAGACCAGTTTACTAAAAGCAACGATAAAAGCACAAAATATTACTCTCTATTCAATACAGGTAAAAGTGAAATAATGCCAAAGGAGCAATGCAATGTAGACAATGAGCTATGCTACCAACAAAAAAACTCACCTTTGTAATCAGCAAAAATTGAGGTAGATCGCCATTAACCAGACATAGAAGTTATAAATATGAATTAAATAAAGAAAGAAGCTGCAAGATTAGATGACGATAAGCTATTAGAGGAGATGATGGTTCTTATGATCGATGTATCACTGGAAAAAATAGAAACACAAAAAAGTTTGGTGGACCAGGAAAAAACTGAGGTACTGCAGAAGGATGCTAGAGAGAGATACCCTACACTAGCAATAAAAAGAACAAAGTCCAAAACAAAATTTCAAACAAAGTACAAAACAGTTCCAAAATCATCCAAACAAGAGTGCGCATCCAATTCTACAGAGCTTGAAGGAAACAACAAATAAACAAAGGAGTCTACCAAAGAAAGAAAATAATTAATGATGGTAACATCCATCTTATTCTTAAACCAGAATATCACTCCAGGGGTAGACATGATATATTAAATTGAGGAAATATCTTACGTCTTTTTAAAGCAATTCCATCTCTGGAAAAAATCACAAGCGAAAATATAGAAGCTATTGAATTACTCCCAAATAAAGAAGATAGTCAAGAAATGACATTGATAACTCTGAACTCTGCTTATTTATTAGAATTAATCATTAATGAAAATGATATCTTTCTAAATTGGGGAATAATAATTAGTAAGCCTCAGCAAATGGTGCACCTAGCTCATTTACCATACAGGACCAACCAGAATATCAACAGGAAAATACACATCAGGTTTTTTCAATATTGAAAAACCCTGTAGGCAAAATGGATAATTTATCAACATCAAGAATGAATCAAACAAAGCAGGAAGGCTGATAAGACTAAATGAAGGTTGGATTGCAGCGGCCCTTCATGGGGGAGGTCAACCTTGACAGAATAACTCAAAGAGGTTCCAGGAGAAAATCAGTAATATAAGTGAACCTTTAAGACTGTGTTCCTGGAATATAAATGGGGTAGATGCTAAAATAAAAAATACATACTTATCCTCGATGGCAAACAATTTTCAGATTATATTTCTTCAAGAAACTTGGCCAACTAAATCACTAATGCTGGAAGAGTATAAAGGGTACTTTGAGCTGACAATTAAACAAAACAAATACGGATGCCTTGGGGGGGCTAGCAACATTCTTAGCAATAGCCCTTAAAGTGGAGCATGAAGAAGTGGTTCTAAATTATAGCAACCTTTTAATAGTAAAGTTATGGTATGGAGAAAAAAACAAATCAAAATTACTACTACTTATAAACGTATATATATACATCCAAATTTAAGCCCAAGTAAGAACATGAGCACTATTCTGACTAGTTTTTATTACTGAAAATTATTGAGGACCCATATATGGAATACATTATCTCAGGAGGTTTTAACCTTAACCTGCTATCATAACATTCAAGAGATGAAACAATCCAACAACATGACTATTTATGGGCAATCAGTCAACAATCATTACCGACGGTACTTAGTAGCCCAGAGGTAAAGTTGGAATAATTCTTTTAAAGGATATAGTATTACTGGGATTGAGAATGTTAAATGGGAGGTTTCCACAAGATACTCTACCAGCATTGACATACCACTAACATTGCAATAAATCAAGAATTAACTATACCACAGCAGCTTTAAACTTATTTGAAAAGATATCATCATTCCATATGGAGAATGGAAATGGTAGTGACCATAGCCAGCAAATCCTTGCTCTGAGGCTGAATGGTACACAGAATAAAAAATATGCAACTGTACCCGGTCAGACGGGAACAATTAACTATAAGAAATTATACTGGAAAGAAGATTCCAAAGTATCTACCATCATGCTGGCTCAAAAAGTTGCTCAAAAAAGTTTTGAGAAGGATTCTCTGACTATAATAGAAAGTTGGGAGCATTTCATAAAAAAATTAGTCACCACATATGCCTCAAAACCTCACTATAAACGTCATTTAATGAATCGAGTTGAAACAAGAAATAATATCAAGTTATATCATGCAACCCACATTTTAAAAAGATCTCGTAGCCAGTTTCTGAGACAGATAAAAAGAAGTTCAGATAATATGGCCTTACGATCTAATTTAAAAGTGTTAGCCATGATCCACAGAGGTTAATTTGGGAAGAAAAGACTCAATCAAAGCAAGATCTTCAGGCTAAGGTGCTGTATACAAGTAAACAATAAAATACAAGAGACTTTTGCAAAATGATAAATGGCTTATCACAATTGAATGTAACTGCTGTATCATCTACATTAAGTGAAGCAGAATGGATTAATTTTTTAACAGCACACCTGAATACTAACTGGGAAATCTCACAAAAAGGCCATCTCATAAAATGGCAGATAAGCTAACAAAAAAATGTGGATTATGAAATTAACATAACAAAAAATCAAGTATACAAACTAATTCAAAAACATAAAGACGGTGCTCCAGCTCCCAACAGGATTCCTTTTGCATTACCCAAATAAAATCCCGACCATTGTGCAGATTATCTCACAAAGGTATTCAAGAAATCTGTCGAGTCATCAACAATACCAGAAACATGGATGGGTTCGTTAATAACACCAATATACAAAAAGGTGAGTGGGCTCAGCGAGGCAACTACCGATTAATTATCATACAAGACACCAGTGCTAAACTTTTTGCAGGAGTTCTACTGTCAAAATTATCTGCATGCGCCAACGAGAATCAGATAATTCCGCCAAATCAAACGGGGTTCATTCAAGGTTTGGGATCTACAACAAATATTTTAGTTTTATCAGTATTAATAGACAAATATATAGCAAAGAAGCAACCGTTATATTTGTGTTTTATGGACTTTAAATCAACCTTTGATTGTGTGCAAAGGCAGTTACTTTGGCAAAAGTTGACAGAGCAATAAATAGCATCTTCCCTTTTAATTCTGATTCAATTACTCTATTCAAATAATTGGGTTAGAATTCGGTTAGGTGAGGGCTTGTGTGTCTCGAAGAAAATCACAACTTCCATGGGCCTAAAGCCAAGGTGTGTTCTGGCTGCATTACTTTTTCATCTATTTATAGAGGACTTACCGCAAGCGATTGGTGAGTTAAATGCCTACCAACCAAAGTTAGCTAGCACTTGTATACCAAACCTATTATATGCAGATGATGCTATCCTATTAAGTCATACAAAGGTTGGGCTACAGTCCCTCATAAATAGGATATCAAGGTATTCCCAAGTAAATGGTATGGTTATCAATGAAATCCAATAAAAAATTATGGATGTTAACAAAATCCTGTGGTTAAAGTATAAGCACAAATGGTTTCTCCAAAACTTGCAATTGGAACAAGTAAGATCATATAAATACCTGGTAGTACTATTCGATGATAATGGATAATTTCATCCACATAAGGTTGATCTCCAAAGGCAAAATAATATCTTACTGACAGCATTTAGAACCTTACAAAAGTCCCTAGGGGGACTGAGTTACCTCCCACTCCTAAAAGTAATATCTACAAAATTATTACCAACGCTAACGTATGGTAGCGAAGCTCTGTGTGTTAAAAGTGCTATAACCGTCAATAATTCTGTGATGAAAATGTTAAAAATACTCTTTCAGCTTCCACACAATGTATCACCCGCACAAATTAAATTAGAATTTGGGCTGACTAATCAGCTAATTGCAAGAAAGGGCCAATATATAAAAGTCTGGAAAAGAATTAAAATGGATACTGTAAATCAAAGGTCCAACTTGTTATGGCAGGAAATATAAAAAAACAGATTACATTTTCAATCCATGTTTTTATCCTTAAGCCAGATTTTAATATTAATATTATGTGTATTATATTATTAGTTACTGTCTCTATGTATTGTCATTTTTAAATAATCAAGCCATAACAAATTATTACTGATTACTACCTAATAAACAAAGCAGTTCTTTTTCAGAACAATTAATCCACATTAATAGTAAAACAAACAATTACACCCCACATAAAATAATAATAGATTTTGGACAAGCCATGATTCAAACTATCTTAAAACTTTAACCACACACAGCTTGACATGGATGTTACTACCACTTTAATCAAAATATTTGTAGATACCTACAACAATGTACACTAAGTGTCTGATTCCAAGTTTGACGGTCCCAAGACCACTGTGGCCTCGGCATCGGATCAACCACCTGGTGGTCCGACCGCGATTTTACAAGACATGCAATTACATAAATAATGTAGGCCAATGCATCTGTTGGAGGCTCTGACCGCCAGTGTAACCACAAGCCTAGTTACGACTTGCCTTACAGGCGGCATGACCGTGGTGGTCCAACTAACACATCTGAACAGGTGGAACGGGAGAAATAGAAGGGTGATACATCCTAGGCTGCCATGGAGCTGATTGTACACATCCTTCCTCTGGCGTACCTGTTTGATCACATCTAAAACCACCACTGTCACAGACGCAACCAACGATAAGTCATACTACTACCTCTTTCAATGGACTTCTCAGCAAAACAATGTCCCACCACGAACCAGGCAAGAGGTGAATTGATCAAACATATTTATTGGGACAATGTTTAGGATTGTTTAAATGCATTAACCAAGTCCATCTGTAGGATGACCTCCGTGCCCAATTCACTGTTAATGCACATGTACATTGTACACAAATTGACATATGTATACAACTCATAATCAGTGATAGTGATGTGTTCATGAAATTGTGTCACACAGCAACACCTCCTCATCAATATCACACATATTCATCTCTGTGACACACTCACATTGCACACATCCAAGGTTCTGTTTTGATGTCAAAGATATATCTATATGGATGTGTCATTAAAGGGAAATCACCTTCTCTGCTACAACTCTGTATGGACTCTCACATATCACCCACATGAAAAGGCAATGTCAGTGTGAGAAGTTGGCCTGGTATATGCAGTTCACTAGTTAAAGTGGACACCTTGCACCAGTACAATTCGACTCTTATGGTAGTAGGTTTAAGACAACCTTTAAAGAAAGCTATCCTAGTGGTAGCTGTGGAGAGCAGCCTTCAGGCTAAGTGTTTAGAGGAATGTAAAGAAGCTTGTTTTACCTTATAATCTCTTGAATTACCAAATGAAAGGACACCACACAGGTATATATATCAAATATATATGTATTTATTACTAAACAACTCTCTACTAATCTCTTTATGAGATTAGAAGGTAGGAACATATGCACAATCAATGTTTCACAATAAGTTAGGCACAAATATGGCTGGGGCCCTAGGCGCGTACCAGACCATATACTAAAAAAGAGACTTAGAGATAACGACTTGCAAGGGGACAAGGCCTAGGGCAGAGCTTTCCAAACTGTGTGTCCCGCCACAGTACTGTGTCGCCTGCAGATGGTGGGTGTGTCGCGGGATGACACTGGTATTAAGGGGCACTTAGCACATAACTGCTGCTAATTAAGAGGCATTCCTTTGAAAGCCTTGTTCTCACTATGCCTCATCTATTGCATAAGGTCTCCCAGTAAATGGTCTTTTAAAGACCTGTGAAGTACTCGGGTGTGGCTGTGTGTGTGCCCGGGAAGCTGGGGTGAGGTGACGGAGGGTGATAGACAGAGGGTGACAGACAGAGGGAGACAGACAGAGAGAGGGAGACTGAGAGAGAGAGGGAGATAGAGAGAGGGAGACAGACAGAGAGAGGGAGATGGAGGGAGGGAGACAGAGGGAGGAAGGGAGACAGATGGAGGGAGACAGCGAGAGAGGGAGACAGCGAGAGATGGAGACAGACAGAGGGAGAGAGAGAGAGACAGCGAGAGAGGGAGACAGCGAGAGAGGGAGAGAGACAGGGAGAGAGACAGCGAGAGAGGGAGAGAGACAGCGAGAGGGGGAGACAGCGAGAGAGGAGGAGACAGCGAGAGATGGGGAGACAGAGAGAGAGGGAGATAGACAGAGGGAGACAGAGCGAGAGAGAGGGAGACAGCGAGAGAGTGAGACAGCGAGAGAGGGAGAGAGACAGCGAGAGAGGGAGAGAGACAGTGAGAGAGAGACAGCGAGGGAGGGAGACTCGAGAGAGGGAGAGAGACAGCGAGAGAGGGAGACAGCGAGAGAGGGGACAGCAAGAGAGGGAGAGAGACAAAGGGAGACAGCAAGAGAGGGAGACAGCAAAAGAGGGAGGGAGACAGCGAGAGAGGGAGGGAGACAGCGAGAGAGTGAGGGAGACAGCGAGAGAGGGAGACAGCATGAGAGGGAGGGAGACAGCAAGGGAGGGAGACAGCGAGGGAGGGAGAGAGGGAGGGAGACAGCAAGAGAGGGAGGGAGACAGCGAGAGAGAGAGAGAGACAGCGAGAGAGAGGGAGACAGCGAGAGAGAGGGAGACAGAAAGAGAGAGACAGAGAGTGAGGGAGACAGAGAGAGAGGGAGAGAGAGAGAGAGAGAGAGAGAGCGGGAGAGAGACAGCGAGAGAGGGAGGGAGACAGCGAGAGAGGGAGGGAGACAGCGAGAGAGGGAGGGAGGGAGACAGCGAGAGAGGGAGACAGCGAGAGAGGGAGACAGAGACAGAGGGAGAGGGAGAGAGAGAGAGACAGAGGGAGAGAGAGAGGGAGAGGGAGAGAGTGAGTGAGTGAGAATGAGAATGAGAATGCCGGGTATGGTGGCTCAGTGGACGAAGGCATTTGCTGCGGGGGCCTGTGTTCAACCTCATGGTCTCAAATGTGCTTGAAAATGCACCATTTGCCCACTTTTATTTCAAAATGTTCTTCCAGGGGGAGAACTCCCCTCCCCCCGAACTCCACCTTAAGTGGTTCGGGCTCGCTTGCTCGCTACACTGCCTTACTGTGTCCCAAAATGATGCATCTCCAAAAAGTGTGTCACCAACATGAAAAGTTTGGAAAGCTGTGGCCTAGGGCCTTCAGAAGTCTGGGGCCTCACAAAACCACCCAAGGCAGGTAAGTAAAGGACCCACGGAGACGCATGCAGTGTGAGAACACAGCTACGAATCCCCATTGACTTCAGCGGAGCAAGTCGCGATTAGAAATTAAGAGTTTAAGGATACTTCGGGAGAGTCTACAAGCAAGTCACTTACAGGGTAAATAGTTCTAGAGCCAACACCCACAGGAGCACCGTAGTGCTGGAGTTACCTCACCCAGGGAAGCCGGGTGCAGAGGTGTCTTTTGGTGTCGGATCGCGGCGTCGTTTTCAATGGGAGCCAATGAAGACTTGCTGCTTGTGAAGACAGGAGAAGTGTCCGGTGGAATCCAAGGCTAGATTCTGAAGAAGGAAGACCTGAAAGCAGAGGGGACAGTGTTCAAAGTCACTTGGCAGTGACCCGGGGCAAGGAAGATGGATGCCCACAGTCGTCTGGTGATTTCAAGTGATCCACAGGTGTCTTGACTCTTCAGCCACGAGGTCAAGGAGATGTTGATGACAATCAGGAGCTGGATTCGGCATGTCCCACAAAGTCTGCAGCTTACTGCGGTGTCGGTGACCAGATTGGAGCCAACAAGCCTTGGTAACAGCAAGTCTTGTGGAAAGGATAAAAAGTCAGCGGTGCAGACCAGCAAGGTCTGAGGGACTCACCCAGCAAGGGCAAGTCAGGGCAGGCCTGGACAAACCAAGGGAGCCCTCTGGAACTGTAGAAAAGTCTTCAGGGGACCCACAAGCCAATCGGCAAGGGATCACGAAGACACCTCAGGAGGATCCACTCAACAGGGGCCCACGGTCACTCGGCACGGGGTAGGCCTTTGGTCTTCGGAGGAATTCCTGCTAGAGGGTTGGACCACACGTGGCCCAATGCACAGTTTCATAGAAGGTCGTGAAGGGGCTGCAGTCAAAAATAGTGCACGTGAAGGACTGGGCTATTCTAAGGCCCAGCGGTGCCAGGGGACAACACCTGAAACCTTCGTGGGTTACCTGTTCCGGCATACAAAACACAGAGACTCGGGACACTTCCGGCGGCGTCAAAGATCAGCGTTTTATTTACTGCAGGGATACAGAAGTCGCAAGAAGTACACAACGTGTAGGTTCTGGGAGACTGCTTCAAATTGCACAAGTGGATCGCTCCTTTTATACACATTTTGGTCATAGAACAACATGGCAAACAAAGGTTACAATTCAGTTCCCACAGTAAAACTTCAAAAGGGTCGCATTCATGTTTCAGAAACCCGGAATACAATTTCAGCTTCATTGCCGGTTCCCAACTG
This sequence comes from Triturus cristatus, assembly GCF_964204655.1. Taxonomy (NCBI): domain Eukaryota; kingdom Metazoa; phylum Chordata; class Amphibia; order Caudata; family Salamandridae; genus Triturus; species Triturus cristatus. The sequence continues at coordinate 1,454,827,274 of NC_140589.1, read as the reverse complement.
TAAAAGCAGATCATCCCCACATTAAGCACATTCCATTCTGACTGTAAACACATTAAGAGGAAGGACAGAAACAGATGCAAAGGAAGAACAAGGATGCACAACAGATTAGAAACGAGTGTAGAGGGTAATAACGGAAACCTAATTGCAGAATCAAAGGCCTCGTGACTAATGCAGGCATGACTGAAACAATAGACCAGTACGGCAAGATGAGCCCTGAGCGGGGCCATCTGCCTCTGCCATGTCATTTCCCTCATCATAAAAGACAGCCTCAAAGTAACACGTGTCTTTCATGAAAGCTTGGGAATCCCAGGGTCACAAAGCGGACAAGGTCCGTTCGCTGGCTACTTGAGGGCAAGAGACAAAATGGATGCCGCATCTAAAATGGAACCCGGGGGTTCGAATGGACATACTTAGAAATGCGACGATCCGTACGTAGTAGCGTAGCGAAAACGCGTACACCCACTAAACTCGTCATTTGCGGTTCGTAGATACCAAATTCGATCACACCCAAAAGTGTCGTTCCAATTCACACGGAACCTCAGACGCTCCTTTTGCCCTCATGTAGGCAAGCACTAATCGAGATCAGAGTCGATTTCGATATTCATCAGATCGTTCAGCTGTTGCTGGAACATCATTCTATCCATCAATGTCTCCTTGGTAACAGATGGCCGTCTTATACACGCTGTAGCACACAGACTACATAAGGCAGGACCACACTGCACACAAAGACAACACGTGAATAGAAACGTTACAACAACCCCTACGATCATCAAAATCTTCCAACCCCAAGTGGATAACAGGCCCCAAAACCATCCTAGAAGTGTCCAATTACCCTCGTCCACGTGTATGGACTCAGAAAATGTATGCAACTTCGAGATGGCTTGGTAAACAGTTGGAGCGTTGTCAGGAATGAAAATGCAACAGCTCGAATGGATAACTTTGCACACACCACCTCTATCTGCAAGAACAACGTCGAGAACCATACGATTCTGTAACGTCATAAGTCTATCCGCCTGAAGTTCTGCTGTTAAATTACCAAGAGCGGTCGCAGTTATGTTAGCAGTCATCTCTACCACACGGGTCAACTGCCTCAGGTTTCTACTATTTACCATAGGTCCCCAAAACGGCAAGAAACCCTTAAAGAAGTCTCCTGCTTCTTGACCAGCTCTCACAACTCTAGTCTTGTGATAGTCCGAGGCAACTGAAAAGGTCGGTGGCAAAAGATTCGCGATATAACAGGTACCCGAGAAATCACGGGGCAACCATGTATATGCGCTTTCATAACATACGAAATAGGTACCCTTGGCTGTCAGAAAAACAGGGGAAGAGAGCATCGGTGGAACATACGTATCAGTGCAAGCACTGTTCCCGAGTTGCGCTCTCGGATTTCGACCAAGACCCTTCAAGCAGAAATTACCGAGGTGGGGTACGATCCATATTGGAGACGAACTCTTGAGCTGTCTATCACCCACTGACGTACTATACTCGGCTTCACTCAGGTCCTTATAGGCTTGCACCTCTTCATCTGGAATAAGCGATGCATCAAAAACATCTCTATCTAAATCAGCAATCGCTATCACCAAAGGCTTGTGGTACGGACCAGGACCAAAGTTTGCAGAGCGTGGCTCTCGACTGGGGTAGGAATCTAGTGCACTACGGAACATAGTTTGGAATGCTCGAGCTGACCCTTGGGAGCTATAAGGAAGAACCAGATACGGAATACCCCTATCCATGGTATGTGGCATTAACCCACACACCCAACAGTTGGTAGTATTCATTACCAACTGATGCTGATGTAGGAGCTGAACAAAGGAGTTATTCATGAATTCCGCACGTCTAACCTGTTCATGTTGGGGCAGAGGATGAAAGGAATGTGGTGAAACAGTGGTAGTAGAACTTGGTTTAGGAGAAAGAGTAGGTGAAATGGAAGGCAACAATGACTGTATTCCGAAATACACTCCACCCACCAATAGAAGAGACACAGTCAGGAACAACAGAAATACCTGAAACAAAAAACACTTCGTTCGTACAATCTTGTGCAATTTTGATCTTTGCACCGACATCCTTTCTACTTCCAACAGCTTAGAGAATGCCATCCTCTAAAAACCGTCCGTACGTACTTGACGCACTTCGTTCTGAGTAGCTATCATCAATTCCCAGGAGTTCCCAGGAGTCGACAAAAAGTAACCGACCTAGTGTCAGAAACCTGCTAAACAGAAAGGAGTACCCGCACGGCCCTACGGTTAACCCGGATGATAGGTTTTCCTAAACACGCAGCCTAATACAAATCTCTTCAGCTGTGAAAAGCATACATAGAAATTCAAAAATACAGAAAAGGATGTAATTGTTCGCAATGTTCTTGGCAACGGGAAAGGAAAAATATAAGGAAAATTTTATTAGTCTCTGTTACGTGGACGAAGAAGATATCGGTCTCTTCCAGGTCGAGTCTGCTCGTCAAATAATTGTTCAGGTGGTAAAACAGTGTTCAGTCGATTGGATGATGATTCAGACCTTGAACTCTCTTCAACTAACGACTCAACAGGTGTATCTGACTGCGGTGGCAATGAATTGTCTCTTACAGGCTGGGCATCGCTGAACGGCACAAAACATAAAGGAGTCTCAGTTTCCGTTGCCGCTATACCAGTTCTCACCCAACTGTCGGCCGGGAAAGGGATCGGCACCTTTTTGGTATGGCCGGCGTGTACCCAATTCTTTCTGCCTTCCAACCGAACTGCAGTCCTCGTGGCCAATAGCACCTGATAGGGTCCCACGAACCTCGGCTCCAGGTTACGTTTTCGACCAAAATTTCGGGTAACGACCCAGTCACCCGGTTGAAGCCGATGTCCAGGACCCTCCGTCTGTGCTGGCAAAGCTTCAAAGACCTGTTGATGAATGGACCTTAGTTTAATAGTCAGATCATGAAGATAATCAATTAGCATGGGATATTCAAGACTATCAAAGGCCTTAGGTCTCGGGACTCCCCAAATATTCGCAGGGCGGCCGAACACAATCTCATAGGGGCTGAGCCCTACTCGAGAGTGTACAGTCGCTCTGGTCGATAAGAGAGCCAGAGGCAAGGCATCAGGCCATGACAAACCAGTCGTAGCCTGTATCTTTGCAAGTTTCAGCTTCAGGGTACCATTGTACCCTTCAACTAAACCCGCTGCCTGGGGATGATTGGCACTATGGAATTTCTGTCGAATTCCAAGGCCCTTACACACACTCTGCATCACACTTCCCACAAACTCACTTCCATTATCTGACCACACAATCCTTGGCATTCCATACCGTGGAAAGTATTCCTTCAGTAGGACTTTCGCTGTGGACAGAGCAGTATTATCCTTAAGAGGATAGGCCTCGATCCATCTGGAGAACGCACAAACCACAACCAAAATGTACTTCAGATTGTTGCATCTCTCCATATGGATGAAGTCCAGCTGGATAACCTCAAAGGGACAGGCAGGAGGAGCAAAATGACCAGGTGGCGTGGGGGTGCCCTTACCAGGATTATGCATCAAACACACCATACAATTTTTAACCACCCTTTCAGCACACTTAGCAATACCATCATTCTTCCATACAGGGGACAATAACTTACATATACCTTTCGCACTGATGTGTGACAACCCATGAGCCATCGTTACGACAGCTAATACATACGCATCCGGCAACATCCACCTCTGGCGTACCGTCAAATCAACCCAACATCCATGCATGTCCAACTTCCCCGTACTTTCTTTCCATTTGGTTCTTTCAGTTTCAGTGGCCTCATTCTGAATTGATTTCACACTTTCAACAGTGTCTTCACACATACCAGTCTCCGTCGGCCATCTCACTGAACCCGTAACATACATTCGGGTTGCAAGATTCTTGGCCGTTTCCTTAGCAATCTCGTCTGCAAATGCATTACCACGACCAACATCATCCGTAACCTTTTGATGCGCACTACATTTAACAATCGCTACCTGTTTAGGCAATGTAAGTGCATCCAAAAGATCATTCACAAGCTGCCCGTGTTGGATCTTCATACCATGCGACGTCATAAATCCTCTTTCTCTCCACAATCGCCCAAAACTATGCACAACGCCGAATGCATATTGACTGTCAGTGAACACATTCACTCACTTTCCTTTAGACAAAACACACGCTCTTGTTAGCGCAATCAATTCTGCTGCTTGCGCTGAATTCTGACTCAATCTCGCGGTTTCCACAACCGTGCTCAATGTCACTACAGCATATGCAGTTGTCACATCACCATTCGGCAATTTAAAACACGAACCATCAACATACAAAGTGCCATCAGGATCTGTCAACGGAATGTTTTTCAGGTCTACGCGACCCTTCGTTTCTTCCTCCGTTCGTAAATAACAATCATGTGGTGGTACACCATCTAGTTCCATATTAATCGGCAACAATGTCGCCGGATTCAGCACATTACAATGCTTGATCTGTATATGACTTGCCAAAAGCGTCAACTCATACCCTGACAACCTTGCACTTGTCAGATGTTGAGTTTTTGTCCGATTCAGGAGAGTGTCAACTGCATGCGGAACCATCACTATGAGCATATTATCCATGACCAGACCTGCAGATTGTCGAATAGACACTGCAGCTGCCGCTGTCGCTCTCAAGCAACTGGGCAACGCTCTAGCTACCGGGTCTAAAGTCGAGGAAAAATACGCACATGGACGCTGCTTACCACCAAATTGCTGCATCAAAACGCTCAACGCACAACCTTCTCTCTCGTGAACGTATAGTGTAAATGGCTTACTGTAGTCAGGAGTACCTAACACAGGAGCCGAACACAACGCGTCACGTAGTTCAGAAAAACTTTTCTGACATTCTTCCGTCCATGGCAAAGGAGTCGAGACATCCTTGCACGTGAGAGCTATCAATGGCTTCGCTAACAGTGAAAAATTTGGAATCCACTGTCTGCAGTATGACGTGATACCTAAAAAGGCACGCACATCTCTCTGCGTTGTTGGCACAGTAATTCGAGCAATTGCTGCAATTCTTTCAGGGGTCAATCTCCTTCCCGCCTTTGACAATAAGTGACCTAGATAGATTACTTCTTGACAACAATATTGTAGTTTAGAAGGTGACACTTTATGATGTAAGTCACATAGATGCTGTAACAGTGACACTGTAGCAGTTTTGCAAATCTGTTCAGTGTCAGCAGCTACCAACAGATCATCGACGTACTGAATCAAAGCCGCACCAGCCGGCGACACAAACGCATCAAGTTGACCCTTAAGAGCTTGGCTGTAGATAGATGGACTCTCACAGTAGCCCTGAGGTGCGCGTTTAAACCTGAAGCTGCGACCACCTAATGAGAAACCGAATAAATCTCTGCTTTCCTCAGCAATTGGAATGCTAAAGAACGCATTCTTAAGATCGATTACCGAGAACCATGATGCAGAAGCTGGAATTAGAGTCAGCAAAGCTGTAATGTCAGGCACCACGGGAAACTGTGGAACAACAATTTTATTGACCTCCCGCAAGTCAATAACAAAACGATACACAGGAGGCTGAGAGGGATCAGTTTGTTTCAAAATAGGCAACACAGGACTATTACACACGTTACCCCGCGTTTCCTCGATAACATCTTTATCGATCAAATCATAAATGATCGCTAAAAGTGCTCGTTCACCATCAAGAGAAATACGATACTGGGGAATGCGTGGCAATCGCACGTTTGACTTCAATTGAACAACATACGGTGGTATGTCCAGCAGGCCCACGTCATTGGGACCTGTCGCCCACAAAGAATCAGGAAGAGAACTCAATTCCGGTGGGAGCTTATCAGTCGACAGATACATGGGGGAGATCACTCTCTGACCTAGCGTCAGCTCCACTCCCGCAGGGGAGAAGTACAAAGTCGCATGTAACCGCTTCAATAAATCCAAGCCCAAAAGATTCTCACCACAACCAGTAGTCAAAATCAAAGGAGCTTCTAACTTTCGAGACCCAATTGTAAGGGGCAAAGGGCTAGAAACCGGATTGCTAACGGGGGAGCCAGAGAATCCAACGGAAACATTCGTTAAGCCAGACAAGGGTGCGCCAGGGAGTTTCGAATGCATGATGGAACTTTTCGCTGCACCAGTGTCCAACAGAAAAGGCTCAACTACGCCCAATGTGGCAACTGCGACATAAGGCCCTCTCTGATCAACCGGAACTGATACTACTCCCTTTCTTTGTCTATGGCTGTCCTAGTAAGTACCATCCGCGTCAACATCATGCTCGACGTAATAGTCGTCCACGTGATACTGTGCAGATCGTCCAGACGAAAGATCGCGCCGATCAAAACAATTTTGCGAATCTGATGAAGTGGCAAGACGCTCGTTCTGATTCTGAGTAACACCGCGACCTCTACCACGTGATGCTTGTTGAGGACCACTACGACCTCCTCGAGCCGAAACACCATTGTTGCGGTCACGCAGCACCGGACAATTAAACTTCAAATGACCCTCACCCCTACAATATGCACATTGATTATACCCTAACACAAAGCGAGGCATAGAGGAGTCGGTACGTAGCTGTGATCTAGAAAACTGCGGTTGTGACCGATGTGACTGCTGTGAGTCATTTTGATTCGAGCGCGGAGGATACGCTTGCTGCAATAAGACCTTAGTTTTAAGATCCTTCGTTTTCTCATCTGCGCGTTCGCTTTCCTCCTTCTCTCTATTTTCATAGTATTGGGCCGTGGCTAATATCTGAGCAGTTGTAGAAACGGCCCACGAACTCTCAGAATTTTTCAATTTGTTGCTCTGTTCAGGCAACAAGTTAGATACAAATTTATCGACAAACAATCTCTGACCTCCCTCAGAGCTCATATCCTGACCACTATGATCAATAAACACCTCCTCAAATCTCGTGAAGAAATCGGAGACACTCTCATCTTTCTTTTGTTTGCACGCAGACAATTTGTCCCAATTAACACGTATGGCGGGCATGAGTGTCTTCATAAGCGTAATTATCCTCTGAGGCAAATTCTCAATGAGCGGTTCAGGTTTAGCCCCACCAACTTGCTGAGCGTCAGCCGCCACAAGAGCAGCCCAATCACCGCCTAATGCAGCTGCGTGATCCTCTTGGCGGATTTTCGCCCAAATCGGTTGAGGTACCACATTACCAAACAACATGTCAATATCGGCAAGATTCATGACAGTAGCAGCCACTAATTGGGACAACTCCTTATAATAACCGGCAGGATTTTTACGGGGGTCGGGCAAGGTTTGCTTCACCTGCAAAACTTCCGATCGCTTCCACGGGAGGTGTATCCAAACTCTCTGAAAGTGCGGTGGAATAGCAGGATTAGCATTAGGATTACCTGGCATCCATACTGGGGGAACTTCCCGCATAGGATACTGACCAGGTTGTGCCATCCACTCCGCAGTTTCATCCTTAAACAATGCTCGAGGTTGTACCGCAGAGCGAAAAGATAATAAACGCTCTAGGGCATGTCGAACGTTGCCACCTACAATCGTACCAGTCGAAAATTGATTCTGAAGCTCAGTTATCTCGGACGGTACATTATCTACCGCATCATCATCCCACTCTTCTCGTAAGAATTTACACATTTCCTCATACACAAATCTCTGTGTGGGCTCATTGAACTGGGAAAACGTCTTGAAAACTATACGCGACGAATACTTCGCAGGATGCCTAATCCATTTACGCGCCATTTTCACTAACGACTCACGTTCCCTACCATCAGGAATTTGGCTGCGCCTCTGAGCAACATCAGAAAGATTTGACCCAAGTACTGGTCCAAAAAACGGAGAATAGAGAGTAGCGACAGCATTATATAGTCGACTACGAACGGAAGGGGATGAGGAAGAAGGTACAGGAGCAACAGTAGTAGGAGTAAGCGAAGAAACAGTAGCAGTAGTCGGGGTAGCAGGAGTAACGGTAACGAGAGGCTGGTGAGGTACCGGTAAAGGAGCAGTAGGGAAAGGAGCCGGTAAAGGAGGATGGACAATCTGTGGCACAAGGGGATTCAGAAGAACAGGAGGAACGGCAGGCTGACCAGCAGCCGCCAGAACAGCAGGTTGAAGAACAGGAGGAATCCCCGGACCCACAATATCTGGAGCATAGGGAGGTGGTGATTTCAAGAGGTAAGATAATAGGGGATCCTCTATCACCTCCTCTCCAGGTTTATCAGAAACAGACGGCAATGCCGGATAACATTTATCCACCGCCATATGATGAAGTCGGGCACTAACTTCCTGCTCCTTCTCATCTTTGTCCCGCTGATACTGTTCTGCATTTCGCATCACCGTAATGACACCATCTCTCTTATTTTTCTTATTCTGTTTGATTTCTTTCTGCTTGGCCTCTTTGCGCCATAACCGAAAGGAATCAAGCATGGCCGGCCTAGCCTTCTTTTTAAACAATTTAGCTTCAAGATTATCTAGGATTGCAGTTTCGAAACTACCATGTGATGGCCAACTAAGAACACCATCATTTTTAGTGTAACGGATCCAATAGTCATTATACACAATAGGACCCACGCCGTGACGACTATAGAGCTCATAAATTGGAGTTCCAACCGGAGGTATCGGGCTAGAATCCTCTAGTCGGGAATCCGTGCTGCAACATCTAAGGAAACCAAACAAAGTACTACGGCCAGGCATCGTGCACACTAACCGAGTTTACAAACTTCAAGGGCTATCGAATAACGATGTCCTCGCAAAAATGCAAGACCCTCGGTTTTTGGCAATTGCAATCGTCAAATAAAACCCAACAACTAAGAACCAACAACTAAGAACCACAAATGCAATGGAACCATGCAAACAACCAAGTTTAACCAAGAACTCTGGGAGCGACCCACAAATACTTAACTGAAAGAGCAATGGCGTCACCAGGAAGGCCCGTCTATCGTCTCGCCGTACAAAGGACTATGCCAGGCGCCAAAACAGGTCGACAGTCAGGGTATCAGTCCGTCGCAGCCGTCAGGAGGCGGGGATCTTCGCAGGAAAAGTCTTCGGGCCACTTATTTCGACAACTAGATCGATGAAGCGGGGTGCACCTTCCCTCGGAGATTTCACACGAAGTTCCTCACGATCGTCGGGCTTGGACCGGTACCGCTGATGTCGCCCCACGTTGGGCGCCAACTGAAGGACTGGGCTATTCTAAGGCCCAGCGGTGCCAGGGGACTACACCTGAAACCTTCGTGGGTTACCTGTTCCGGCGTACAAAACACAGAGACTCGGGACACTTCCGGCGGCGTCAAAGATCAGCGTTTTATTTACTGCAGGGATACAGAAGTCGCAAGAAGTACACAACGTGTAGGTTCTGGGAGACTGCTTCAAATTGCACAAGTGGATCGCTCCTTTTATACACATTTTGGTCATAGAACAACATGGCAAACAAAGGTTACAATTCAGTTCCCACAGTAAAACTTCAAAAGGGTCGCATTCATGTTTCAGAAACCCGGAATACAATTTCAGCTTCATTGCCGGTTCCCAACTGTAAAAGCAGATCATCCCCACATTAAGCACATTCCATTCTGACTGTAAACACATTAAGAGGAAGGACAGAAACAGATGCAAAGGAAGAACAAGGATGCACAACAGATTAGAAACGAGTGTAGAGGGTAATAACGGAAACCTAATTGCAGAATCAAAGGCCTCGTGACTAATGCAGGCATGACGGAAACAATAGACCAGTACGGCAAGATGAGCCCTGAGCGGGGCCATCTGCCTCTGCCGTGTCATTTCCCTCATCATAAAAGACACCCTCAAAGGAACACGTGTCTTTCATGAAAGCTTGGGAATCCCAGGGTCACAAAGCGGACAAGGTCAGTTCGCTGGCTACTTGAGGGCAAGAGACAAAATGGATGCCGCATCTAAAATGGAACCCGGGGGTTCGAAAGGACATACTTAGAAATGCGACGATCCGTACGTAATAGCGTAGCGAAAACGCGTACACCCACTAAACTCGTCATTTGCGGTTCGTAGATACCAAACTCGTCCATATTCGAACACACCCAAAAGTGTCGTTCCAATTCACACGGAACCTCACACGGTAACCAGTGATTGCAGTTCCTCGTCACTTGTGGGGTCCACTTGCCTCAGCTTCGCTGGGGACTCACGATGGCCTTGGAGAAGTCAGGAAATCCTCTTCCTGGGCTGCAGAGACTTCAGGCTCTGGCGGGAGTGATGGAGTTTGCGACTGTTGATTGTAGTTTTTGGTGCCTGCCAAACAGGGGAGTCACTCCTTGACTCCAAGGGAGATTCTTCCGTCTTCCAGAGGTAGTGGAATGTCGAAAGTCCGGGATTCGTCTTCAGAGCATCGTCCAGGGGTATCTAGTTTGCAATGGCAAGGGTTCCCTAACTCATACATGAAGGCAGGGAGAGACTAGCTCTATGACCCCACCTATGGGAGGGTCAGGGGAGTGGGTGGCTACACCCACTTCCATTTGTCTAGTTTCATGCCAGAGCAGGGGCAGGTAGCCCCTGAGCCGGTTTGAACTGGTGTATGCACAGAGGAGCCTACTGCTCCCCCAGTGCAGGACTTCAAAGCACTCTAGGAGTGCACCCACCCAGCCCCAATACACTAAACCCTGTCTGGGAGGTGGTCACACCTCCCTGTGACAGGATACCTATTATTTGGCTTCCTCCACTGCGAGTTTCAGTCATCAGCAGGAGGGCAGCCCAGTGTCTGTGACTGGTGGCATCCATTTTGTGATGCCAGGGCTCTTCAGGATTCTACAGTGTTTCCACAGTAGGTACATGTCTATCCCTCTAGAAGGGTGGGATCATACTCCCACACCAGTTTCTGGTGTGGGGGTATGATTCCAAAGTGTTTGACACCAAACACGACATGTTTTGATGCAGCCATTCCAAAGTTAGCATTTACCGCGAGGTTATAATGCACTTAAGAGTATATGGTTTGACCGCGTTCACAAACAGCCCCAGAGAATGGACTCTGAGAGCTGCAGAGGGGCCCTGCTCAGGCAGAGGCACCCCCTCACATGGAAACCAATCACCCTGCCCTCAGGATTGATAGGGCCTGCCTTAGGGGTGACTGATAGGTTTAAATGTGTGTGCAGGAGAGATATAGTGAACCTATATCTCAGTGAGGAGTGCTAGCACCACCTCACCCAGGCTGCAGTAGCAGGCCTGTGGTGTCAGATTTAGTCTGCTTCCCAGGGGTGTCATAATACATGCTTCAGCCCCTGGTAGGCCTGTGAAGTACCTACGCCCTTGGTACCTAAGGTACCATATACTAGGAACTCATGAGGCACCACAGTATCCAATCACTAGTGCACCTAATATGCACTCCATGTTGTTTAGAGAGAACAGAGAGGCTGGGGCACTGATTTGCAGGGTCCCAGCCAGACTATAGCCAGAAACCAGTGTAAACATCAGAAAAAAAGTGGGGGCAACATAAGAGTCAGATCCTACTCTCCTACAGTCAGTAAATGGGATTTCAAAGAAGCATTGTAAGGGCACAGTGGAAACACTCTCTGCAGAATAGGCATGCCTCTATCAGGGGGAACCCTGAAAGGCTGGGGCACTGTACATTTTGCCCATGCATGAAAAGCTAAATGAGCACAGAACATGTGAATGGAAGTATATCAGGGACAACCAATAGCAGAACCAAGTATTGTGCATGTGTAGGTAATGTGTAAGTGCAAGTCATGAAAGCAAACACTAACAGAATTAGTCACACATCTAGATAACATAGGTGTAGGGACAGAAAGGAAGATGGGCACATATCCTTTCAAAACTCCACAACGGTATGTCAGTTTAACACCCTCCATATGTGGATAAACAAATATCTAACTTGAACATATCAAATACATTTATAACCTACATCATAAGGAGAAGTGCAATCTAAATGATGCTGACAATGGCCATGCCAAGCTTAAACACTACCATATAATATGTCGCTCAATGCAATGTTTACCCCAATTAGATTTCATCCCACATAGACCTCCATCTAACATTCCTTCTTGTCCTGTGTAACTCCAGCACTGAGCCCAAGGTCACATCATACTAACAAGTTCGACTGGATCAGCAATCAGGAATGAAACAAACACAACTGTAGTCACACATCACTAACTATGCAATAAAATAAAATAGTTAGTAAAGTCATGGCTTGACTAATGTCTTCAAAACTATGAAAATGTTTTAATGACAGTTTGTCTCAACAGCATGTAAAACAAAGGCCAATGGCCAGTCCATTGTAGATCCATGTGTCACAGCACAATGTTGTGCCACCAAACTTGCCACTACTGACACTTTCAGGGAACCACCTCACAAAGAGGCATCCATTGGGCATAGCAGACACCTCAAAGATGGCAGTTGAGAGGTGGTGGGCTGTGGTTTAGGGAGGGGATGGGTTTAGTTTTTGGCAGGTTTTCATTTTCTTTTCTTTTGAGCTAGGTTCAGTGGAGTGGCGATCTGGTTTCACAGGGATGGAGTGGGATGTGGAAGGTTGGGTTGGACTTTGGGAGTTTTTTTTTGTTTTTTGAGCTGGGTGTAGTTGGGTGGGGATGTGGTTTCTCTGGGGTGGCGTGGCATGTGAAAGGGATGGGTTAGGCTTTCGGAGGGTTTTTTGTTGTCTTTTTAGTTTTTGGGCTGGGTTTTTGGGTGGGGATCTGGGTTCTCAGGGGTAGAATGGGATGTTGAAGGGATGGGTTGGTCTTTGGGAGAGGTTTCTGGGACTTAAGAAGGGGTGGGCTCAGGTTTCACAGGGCTAAGGGCAAGGGCAAACAACACATCTTCATAGGGAAAATGAAGAGGATGTTCAGGATGGAGCTGGGTTCGGGGAGTAGAAGTGTGGAGCTGTGTGTGCTGTCTGAACTGTGTACTGTGTCGAAGCTTGTTTTGTGGGTAACTGTGAGCATTTCCATTTTTTGCCTTTGTGTGCTGTGGACATGCTGGCTGTTTTGGAGGGATCTGCAGCTGTGGCTGTGGTGTCTGGGACTATGGTTGTGGGTGTGGAGGGGTCAGTGGTTGCTAATGTGTTGTCTGGTGGTTTGGTTGTGGGTGTAGGGGGATATGTGGCTGTTGCTGTGTTTGGGGTTATAGATGTCAGTGTGGAGGGGTCTGTGGCTTCTGCTGTGTTGTCTGGGGGTATGGTTGTGAGTGTGGAGCGGTCTGTAGCTGTTGCTGCGTTGTCTGGGAGTGTGGTTGTGGGTATGGAAGGTAATGTGGCTGTTGCTGTGGTGCCTAGAATTATGCTATTGGTGTTGTGGATGGTGAGGGGGGAGTGTCTGCTGAGTGCATGTATGTTTGTGTTTTTTACATGTTTTGTGTTTGTGTGGGGTGCGTGTGTCTGATGAAGTGAGTGCTTGCTTAGGTGTGCATGTGCTTGGGACAAGTATGGGAATAGGAAATTTAGATGGGGAAGGGGCAGTAGTTGAGGTGGAAGGTTGGGATGGGTGGAAGGCTGCTGTGAGGGAAGAGGCCTCTCTGAAGGGTAAACTACTTTTGCATGACTGTACAGACACCTTTGCTGCCAGGCCCATTGACTTTATGCAGATTTTTGATAGAGCCAAGTGCCATAACATACACAACATCCTAAGACTAGCGTCACACTGAAAGGGCTAGCATGTGTGTAACTGATAGCTTCTTCTCTGGGGGATATGTGGACATGTGGACTACTTATTGGGATATCATACTACATCAGAATAGGTCTGTGTGGTATGTACTGCCAGCACAGGACACCCACTGTGCCATATGTGTCACTGTAACAGGAAAGACATTCAATATACCATTGTATGTGTTGTGTGAATGGATCTAATGTAACAAAGTTGATGAATGATATTTCAAAATCTATTCAGAAGTAACCAGAAGCTTTTGGGCTCCTGAACGCTGGATTCAGATATCTGGACAAGACTGAGGGAACCCTTCTCCACTCACCTGGGAAGATGTGCAAGATCACTGTGACCTGCTCCATGTTCCTCAACATTGCCCTGCAACAGAACATCCCTTACATCACAGAGGGTGCAGGCCATGAACACCCACTGGGAGAGGAACCTGAATGTCACATGGTGATGATAGTGGTGAAGAGGAAGGAATGGACTGGCGCCAAGATGTCATCCAAAAATCCTAAGTGTGGTGTGAGATGTTATGCCTTTGACTATAATTGCAACTTTTGAATGAAAGGTGTTTGTTTTGTTAATGTAAATTTGTTTAGCTTTAAATTGTGTCTTGAGCTGTGTTCTCTAGAAGTTGACATTGTGATTTGTGCCATTTGTATGGTTTCTTAGCTAATCTCTTTGTGTTGGTCTGCTTTAGATTTATTCACCACAGCATCTTCCTTTGGACATTTCAGAGTTGTGAGATTAGCAGGCATATGATGCTGTTCAGAGGTATAAAGTAGGCATGGATTGTTGCTGGGAATGTCTGTCACAGAGTTTGGGTGTACGATGCCAGTAATCAAAACAGCTTGCACAACGATAGGATGGAAGTCACATGGCATCCATTTGACTTGTTCCTTGTAGTGTATTCGTCCTAATGCATTATGCGTGACATCATGTCATCCAAACAATGTTGTGCTGGGTCCGAATCATATAAATCTTCCTTCACATTGGCTACATCCACATTTTTTATGAATTGTATGTAACTGTGCTTGTGGCAAATCACAGACATTTGTATGCGACATTCCACCAACTGCATGCAACACTTGATTGGAATGACCCTGTAGTCAGAAACTGTTGTATTGACATGTGTCTGTCTATTTGTTTATTTGATGTGGGATTCCTTTTGTGAGGTAGACAATTTGGCTCCAGCTTATAATGTAGACCTATTCTAATGTTGCCTATTGTAGAGGATATTGTCAGAGAGGGGTAATCCTGCTGCAGCTGAGACAGGGGTGTCTGCAGATGTGTCTTCCTCTGACAGGGCCTCCCTTCCAATGGTTGCTGCAGATGTTGATGGCCTAGATGTACTTGGACCACAGGAAGGGGTAGAGGCAGGTAGAAATTACTTGCAGAGGGTGGTATTTATTTCCCGCAGCACCCCAACCAGGTACTTCAGGTTGGTGTTGATGCAGGCCACCTCCTGATATGTATCCCTCTGCACCTACTTCATTTCCTGGATTTTGATAAGCTCCTGCCCCATAGCACCATAGTGGTGCCTTTGGAACAGACTTCCCCCTCCCACTTGTTCCTGGTTCATCAGTGACTGGGGTGGTGATAGCTACCTCAGAATCCATGTCTGAGGGGCACAAGATGTTATTTACTGTGCTAGGTACACAGGCTGGGCGTGAGGGTTGGCTCAGTTATTGCAGCTGGGGTGGGATGTGTTGTTGTGGGTATAGTGAGCCCCACTCTTAACGTCTGCCCAGGCTGACCAGATGGGTCAGGACCTTCATTCATGTCCTCATCTCCAGGAGTGCTGTCAGCACTGAGGGCTTCATTCTGGGGTGAAGCAGGAGTCTGCCCAGTGGCTATGGTCAGGAGATGTGCTCGACCAACCTGTTGTGAAATAGAGAACATTGTTATTAGCGGTATCTACATCTACATAATTTGTGTCACAGTAACTAGACACCTGGGATGAATCCAAATAGGTAAAGATTACTATTGTAGTCTATTTGTGTGGGTGTTGAAGTTGGTTACTAGACATTTGGAGACATTTCATACATGTAGTAGAATTGATCATCAAATTAGATGTGCTGATATGTGGCATTTTGGCTTTAGGGATAAACATGACATCTTCAAAACATTTCAACCAACACAGTGTAGTTGTAATATGCATATTTGACAATTCCAAGGCCTAGTTGTGAATGATACAGGCAAACACACACCTTGGTTGTATATTTAGCATTATTCATCATGTGAGGAGTGCAGATGCAACGAGTCACTTGCCACCGCAAATCAGCTGAGTTTTCTTCATGGCTTACATATAGTAGAGGTACACAGTGGGTATGGTGTCAATTATGCCATCAATAGTTTCAGTTGAGAAGACCAGGACCCCACCAGAGTAGGTAGACATGTATCTATGTAGAGCATTGTAGGTACATTTCACAATACATGATTAGTGAACGTCAGTTGTAACATGGCAGACAAGTGAGAAGGGGCAAAAGCAGTATAGCATCTTGGTTAGAGTTACAGTCGCAGGGCCTCATGGTAGTTGTAGTGATTTCTATGTAGACTTCAGCCGCGGTCCATGCAGGTAACAGCGGTGGGGCGGTCGGGCCGCATGGGGGGATTTCGAGAAACGATGCTGAGGGAAAATTCATTATTTATTTAATTTTCCCTCTGCATCGTCCCTCGAAATCCCCACTCCACCCGGCCCCACCGCCCCACTTCTGTTATCTGCATGGACCACAGCTGGTAGACTTACCAACACTTGACAAAAGGTAACCTGCATGATAAGTGAACATCAGTTGTAAAATGGCAGACAAGTGAGAAGGGACAAAAGGAGTATAGCATCTTGGTTTGAGTTACAGTCACAGGGAGTGTGGTAGTTGTAGTGATTTCTTTATTGAATTACCAACACTTGGCAAATGTTGGTGTTATATCCCTGTTGGTACCATGCATTTGGGATCGGCCATACATTTACATTTTCACACATATGATGGGTCCAGGATGATCATTTTCTATTTATACATTTACAAACAGAATTCCAAAATGTGGTATGTAATGGAGATTGATATATGTGATCTTATGTGCAACACTCCACATTAATATTGAAAAACCAACATTTCCGATACTTTGTGGATTGCATGTCTGGAAAGCAGATAGATGAGATAATAGCAATAGCAGAGTTGAGAGGCAATAGGACGTTAAGGTATTGTGACAGTTTTTGAATTGTAACTTGCCAGACTTTACTCCCCAGGTATTCTTGGCATGCCCTCAGTATGCAGGATGGCCAGGCCCTTCTCCTCCCAGGGAAAGAGTTGTGAAGGGCCACTGGGAGGGCCACCACTAGTCCTGTGGGCATCCAGGTGGTACTTGGAGGCCAGGGTATGCACCTTCAAACCTCAGGTCATGCTACCTCATCCTAATTTCCTGCTGTGTTTTCAGGGTGGTACCAACAACATTGACTTTGTTGACTATCCTGTCCCACATTCCCATTTTCCTACTGAGTAGAGTATGTTGGGCTTGGGATCCAAAAAAATGTGGTTGTACTGTAAGGATTTCGTACACCATGGCTGTCAACTCAGCCTCTGTGAAATGCGGATTTTTGGGGCGATAAATGTATTTAAAAAAATGAAAGTGACAAAATAAAAGGTGAAACAACCAGGGAAATTGGTGAATTAGTGAAAAATAAAATGTAAAGGGTGTAGAGATTGCTAAATGGGATGATGGGAGATGAAAAAAGCAAAAATAACAGTTGATGGACAGAATGCAGAACAATGTCATACATTCACCCCAGTATAGAGATCTGGGCCTAAATCCATAGTTTTTTGGCTCACCATTCCTTTCCAGTTTGAGCCCAACCATATGAAAATCAGTCTTGACCCTGTGACTCATGGGAACAGTCCAGCCCGATCTGCCAAGCCACGTCCTCCCTGGACTGGAAACAAGCATCCTAGGACCAGATTCAGCCAGGATAGCTTGATTCCAGTGGCATGGAGAGCACGGGACCCACATGTGGGCATACTCTTCCCATTCGGGGTGACAAATGCAAAAACAACAGTTGATGGACAGAATGCAGAACAATGTCATACATTCACCCCAGGATAGAGATCTGGGCCTAAATCCATCGTTTTTTTGCTGACCATACCTTTCCAGTTCGAACCCAGCCAGATGCAAATCAGTCTTCACTCTGTGCCTCATGGGAACAGTCCAGCCCGAACTGCCAAGCCAGGTCCTCCCTGGACTGGAAACAAGCATCCTAGGACCGATTCAGGGTTGCCTAAGCTCAAAATGGCATACACAGTGTGACCTGTCTTGTGTGCTGCAGATGAGAAGCAAAGGATCAAGGCCACGATGGGGTGTGTTTTATAGTGTGATATGCAGGCATGTCCACTTGGCAAAAGGACATCAGCTGTGTAGTTTTTCAATTCATTCAATTGTCAATTTTGGTGGTGCTTTGTTGCTTGCATACCGCGGCGGTCTACCACTATTGGGTAAGTGCTGCTAGAGGACCGTCAGTATGACTGTGTTGTAGTAATAGGATCCTCGATGTGGTCAGCATTTCAGGCAGCACAGCTCGTAATAGGGAAGAAAGACACCCCCTTACCCTCAAAGCCCTATAAAGCAGCCATGAAAAGATATTGCCTGCTCCGGTGAATGGCAGAAATTTCCCTGACTTTCTTCCTGGAAAATGAGCCAAAAAAAGGAAAATAGGCGACAAAAGATAAGTTAAGTAAAAAAAACAATGTTCACAAGGAACTCTTTTAACAAAAGCAATATACATATAAGGGATAGACGGAAAGATCTTAGAATGGATCATTTAGATATTATTAAATAGGTATAGAAGACCATAAGACAACATAATCATGTTCACTTCAGCCGAAGTAAGTATGATTTTATTTAGCAATCAAGGCAGAAATATATACCACATGAAGTAAGAAAAAATATTTGCAGTATATAGAATATGTACAATTTGAACGTGATTTTGTGAGCCCCAGTGGAGTGACCATAACCTAACAGTGGTGCAAGGCAATTTGTAAAGCAACATAACTGGAGGCAGAGGTTATTGGAAGAATAAGGAAAGAGGACCCTTTGAAATTTATGATACAGCCGATAATATAGGTATATTTTATAGATTCTCTCTTTATACAGTCGATGACGTTTCGACCCTCTCAGGATACAGGGTCTCTTCAGGGCAGGAGTGCTGGGGACATATTGGCATCACACTGCACACGGATGCAGGTATTCAATGCAGATATCAATTCAGTTGAGGTCCGTCGAATATGGTTACCAGGTTAAAATAATGTATGAAATATGCACACTTATTTTCCTATAGAAAACAATAGGGGTTATATATCGAAACATTATAAAATGTTTAAAAAATGTCATTAAGATGTGTTAAAAATGTAAAACATGTAAAAAAATATAAAAAACTATTAACTGCTTCTGTAAAGTATAAAATAAATTATGCTATAAAAACAATAGTATTTAAATTGTACTTACAAAATTGTTAATATTTTTAATTGTATGTAAAACAACTGTGATAATGTACAAACAAACAAGTAGAACAAACGAAAAACATGTTAGACAATTTATAACTACAAAACAGTATCTACCTCTAATTTACAAGCCTTATTCATTACTGAAAAATTAATAGAATAATGTTACTTAAAAAATATCAATATAAATGTTTTTCCTATATGTAAAGATAAGTATGGTATAAAAAAAGTATATACCCGTAAATACAATAAAAAAAGTGTGTTATTTACCTTTCTTATCAAAATTATATTAAATATAACATGTATATCGAAAATTAAATGCTAACTTCAATGTACACTATTTTAGATTAAATCTTGGACACTAAAGAGATTACCTTCACAGTTCCCACTCCAATCTATACCATTTTGGGGGAAGGCATCAGATAGAAAACGGGGTTACATTTACTATTCTCACTCCAATCTATACTAGGGGTGTGTGGAGTGTTTAATTCCACTCACGGAATTAGTGAAAATTTGGTCATTCAACTTTACTCTTTAATGCAGAATCCTTGCCAAATTCTGTCAAATGCAGTGTAGCAGAAATTTACTCCTGCGAGGCTCCAGAAAATGTGAGCTGGCGAATAAGCTTTTGTGCCTCCTAGCACAATTATCTAATGTTGGCGGTCATGGGTGGTCGCAGTCAGAGGGCTGACACTCGATTAGGTTGCCTACCCGAGTGGCAGCAAAATCAACACGATTGGCTGTGCACTCTTGTGCACTACATGGTGTCGTTTGTGCTTATTCTTTAGTGCTGCTCATGCTACCAGCGTTAAATTGCAGCTACAGCAGCATGAGTTGCATATTTCCCACATGTTGGGGGGACTTCAATGGACTTTTGCAGAGTTTTTAAGTAATTCCATGGAATTCCACAAGTGAAAGTCTGCCGATTCTGCCCATATATCATATGACACACCTAAATCCTCACAATACCATTTTGAGAAATATGTTGACAATAAAATGATTAAAGGTCAAAGGTTAAGCCGCCTTTAAAGAGCTGCCTGGAACAACACTCTGGGGCAGGATGCATTTGGTTCCTGCAGACAAGATGGAGAAAGGGAAAAGGGGGAAAATGTGTCACCAAACTGTTTCTCCGTGGGCATGTAGCCCACAGGTAGCTGCACCCCTAGGGTGGGCTCTAGAGCTCCTAGCAGCTGAGAAGGGGTCCTGACAAATTGAGTGTGGCTAGAATGGTGCACTTTGGAATAGTCAGATGCCACACTTTGCAAGAAGCATGCTACCAGGTGGGGAAACCGTGTTTACAATGCAGACAGAACTACGCAGAGCAATTACAATGTAGGCACTACAATGAATGCGTTATTACCATGCGTTCCATTACAATGCACATCATTACAACGACTTGCTTTAGGGAACTCATTGTTGGATTTTAAATACAACACCTTCCCTACTGTTGCACAGAAGGGGGTTGGAATAGTAAAATATGCTATTCCAATGTAATGGAATGAGTGGTAACGGCGCGTTCATCGTATTGCCTGTGTTGTAAAGGCATACGTTGTAAAAGAATGCATGAATACGTCATACAACCCACTAGGCGGGAGGGGACCCACTAACCTATTGGCCAGCAACCTTGTGGTCCCCTCAGGGCACTTTCCTGGGATAAATATGACACACCTCACACCCCGCTTGCCAGATCACTCTTGACTTGAAGAAAGGATCGAAGAAGGACTGCCCTTCTGCCCTTGAAACTGCAAAGAGAGGGGCTGCACCGTCGGAAGTACAACACCTGCTGCACTTTTGGATAATAAAGTTTGGATTGTGCCTGTTGCCCCTGACCCAGGGAAACGTTGATTCCAGGTTTCATTTCACACCACTGGCTACAAGGATCAGGTGGGTGATCCCTTGGATCGAGAAGTTGAATAGAGAAGAACCAGAAATATTATCAGCAGGACAAGGCCTTAAGATGAGTAATCAAATTTGTGAATGACACAAAGAGTTAGAGGCCCTGAAGAGCCAGGTCTTCAGTAGTTTCCTGAAAAGGGATTCAAGAATCGATGTGTCTCAACTGAATGGAAAGATGGTTCCAAGCCTTCATCCCCAAGAAAGCAAAGGATCTGCCCCCTTTAGTCTTCAGCCTAAAAGTCCGAGGTTTGAGAAGGTTAGCAAATGACGATCTCAGAAATTGTGACATAGTGTAAAGAGTAAATCTGGTGAATTGGTACTTTGGTCTTCTTCATCTGTAGGTTAATTTCCATAGGAAACTGTTGACACAGCTACAACCTAAACTGCTGAACAGAATTACACCAAATTTGGCAGAAAGGTAGCTCTTGGTCCAGAGAGCACTCTTTAAGTTAAATGGTGTACATTTGTTCAGTTGTTCCTGAGAAATTGAAAGATTTCTCAGATATACAAATATGGCCACAGAGGAGCCGCTAACCCTCCCGATCTCGAGCCTGCGATCTATTGGAAGCCAACACTTCAAACCAGAAGCTGTTGGCAGATACATTTGGCCTAGGGAGGTGGGGACGCACACCCCCCTTTAAAATAAAAAATAAAAAATGTAATGATTTGCAGAGTGGTGGAGAAAGGGAGCGTGACCTGTGACCACCTCTCAGTAATCCCACTGTGTGGGGATTACTGGAGGTAGCAGGTAGGCTATTTGACCCAAAAGGACCACCAGCAGCAAAGGGGACTTCTTACCCCAACCAAGAGTGCACCAGGAGGCCCATTTGCAGAGTGATGAACAAAGGGTCATGGCCTGCTATCAAAACTTAGCAATCCTGCTGTGTGGGACTTACTGGAGATAATAGGAGGGGTAATTGGTCCCCAAGGACATCCTTGGTGCCAACTACCCCTCCTGTTACCTCTAGTAAGTCCCACACAGTGGGATTGCTAAGAGGTCATTGGAGGTCACGCCTCCCTTTCTCCACCACTCTGAAAATGCACTTCCTGGCACACTACTGGTTGGGGAACGAAGTCCACTTTACATCTGAGGGACCTTGGGGGCTAAGAAGCCCTCCTGGTACCTACTGTAATTCCTATGCAGTGGAATTCCTGAGCGCTGGTTGGAGGCCCAGCCCCTTTCTCCACCACTCTGCAAATGTGACTGCTAGTTTAAAAAAACCCATAGAAATTGACTGAAAAAACCCACAGGTTTCAGGGTCGTTATAGTTAGAAATTCGCAGTTAAAAAGCCTTAGAAATTCACTGAAAAAACATAGGTTATACGGCATTTAAAAAACGTTCAAAACTCAAGAAGAAAACAAAGGTTTTAGGGACGTTATAGTTAGGGGGACATTTCAATCATACAAAACCCAAGACATTCACTCGTTAAAATTAGCTGAGCTAACTATAACTCGCACCCACGCAATGCACTTGTGATGATGTCACATATTACATTACTCATGACATGTCAGCGACATCACTGATGACATCACTGATGACATCTCAAATGACCACTGATGATTACTAATTTCTAACTATAACATCCCTGAAACCTATGTTTTTTCAATGAATTTTAAAGGATTTTTAAATGCTAATTTCTAACTATAATGTCCCTGAAACCTATGGTTTTTTTCAGTGAATTTCAAAGGTTTTTTAAATCCACATGTTTAACTATTCCTACAGAGGTAGGACATGTGTAGAAAGAGGAAGAAAGGTGCAGAAAGAAGCAAGAGAAATGCAGAAAGAGGCAACAGAAGTCCAGAAAGACAAAGAAAAGTGCAGAAAGATGCAAGAGATATGCAGAAATAACCAACAAAGGGGCAGAAAGAGGCCTTAATGCAATGTCATCCAGTGCCTCCAACTTTTTGCTGACTGGTACTTGTGGTAACTAACTCTGACTAACCAGGCCTGGAGCCAGTGCTATGCTGAAAGACACTTAGGATACAGTGAAACACCTACATATACTAGGGTACACTATGGGTTGGGGTATCCCTCTGATTGGCATGACCTTCCCTGTAAGGCCCTAGTACATATTAGGGCAAGGGGGTTAAAACTACCTCTAACTTAGAGGTGCAGAAAGAGGCAAGAGCAGTGCAGAAAGAAGCAACAGAGGTGCAGAAAGAGGCAAGAGAGGTACAGAAAGAAGCAAGTGAAGTGCAGAAAGTAGCAAGAGAGGTGTACAAAGAGGCAGAAGAGGTACAGAAAAAGACAGGAGGTGTGCATAAAGAAGCAAGAGAAGTACAGAAAGAGGCAAGAGAATTGCTGAAAGAAGCAACAGAGGTGAGAAAGAATCAAGAGAAGTACAGAAAGAGGCAAGAGAGGTGAAGAAAGAGAAAAGAATGGAGAAAGAGGCAAGAGGGGTGCAGAAAGAAGCAAGAGCAGTGCAGAATTAATCAACAGAGGTGCAAATAGAGGCACGAAGAGTGCAGAAAGAGATAGGAGAGGGGCACAAAGAGGCAAGAGAGGTATAGAAAGAGGCAGGAGGGGTGTAGAAAGAAGGAAGAGATGTGCAGAATGATACAAGAGAATTGCTGAAAGAAGCAACAGAGATGTAAAAAGAAGCAAGAGAAGTGCAGAAAGAGGCAATTGAGGTGCAGACATAACCAAGAGCAATGCAGAAAGAAACAACAGAGGTGCAAAAGGAATAAGAAGGAGAGGTGCACAAAGAAAAAAGAGAGGTAAAGAAAGAGGCAGGAGGGGTGCAAAAAGAAAGAAGAGAAGTGTAGAAAGAAGCAACAGAGGTGCTGAAAGAGGCAAGATAGGTGCAGAAACAGTCAGGAAAGGTGCAGAAAGAGGGAACAAGGGTTCATAAAGAGACAAGTGAGGTGCAGAAATAGAAAAGAGGGGTGTAGAAAGAGGCAAGAGGGGTGCAGAAAAAAGCAAGTTAGGTGTAGAAGGAGGCAACAGAGGTGCAGAAAGCCACAAGAGAGATGCAGAAACAAGCAAAAGAAGTGCAGAAAGAGGCAAGAATTGCTGAAAGAAGGAACAGGGGTGTAGAAAGACGCAAGAGAAGTGCAAAAAGAGGCAAGTGAGGAGGTGCAGAAAAAGGCAAGAGAGGTGCAGAAAATGGCAAGAGAACAGCAGAATGAGGAAAGAGGGATGCAAAAAAGGGAAGAAGGGTACAGAAAGAAGAAAGAGAGTTGCAGAAAGAAGCAAGAGTAATGCAGAAAGAAGTAAGAGAGGTGCAGAAAGAAGAAGGACAAGTGCAGAAAGAGACAACAACAGTGCAGAAAGAGACAGCAGTGGTACAGAAAGAAGCAAGAGAGGTACAGAAGAGGCAATAGAAGGATAGAAAGAAGCAACAGAGGTGCAGAAAGAGGCAAGCGAGGTGCAGAAAGAGGAGAGAGAAGTACAGAAAGAAGCAAAAGAGGTGCTCAAAGAGGGCAAGAGCAGTGCAGAAAGAACCAAAAGATGTGCAGAATGAGGCATGAGAGGTGCCAAAAGAGGCAAGAGAATTGCAGAAAGAGGCAAGAGGGTTGCAGAAACAGGCAAAAGGTGTGCAGAACAAGAGAACATGTGTGCAGACATAGGCAAGAGAGGTACAGAAGAGGGAAGAGGAATACAGAAAGAGGCAAGAGGGATGCAGATATTTGCAACAGAGGTGCAAAAAGTCAAAAGAACAGGGCAGAAAGAACCAACAGAGGTACAGAAAGAAGCAAGAGGGGTACAGAAAGAGGCAAGAAAAGTGAAGAAGGAAGCAAAAGAGGTGCAGAAAGAGGCAAGATAACTGCAGAAAAGGCAAGGGGGTGCATAAAGAAGCAAGAGAAATGCAGAAAGAAGCAAGAGAGGTACAGAAAGAGGAAATACAAGTGCAGAAAGAGACAACAACGCTGCAGAAAGAGACAGCAGGGGTGCAGAAAGAAGAGAGGTGCAGAAAGAGGCAATAGAAGTAAAGAAAGAAGCAATAGAGGTGCAGAACGAAGAAAGAGTGGTGCAGAAGGAGGAGAGAGAAGTGCAGAAAGAAGCAAAAGAGGTGCTCAAAGAGGCAAGCGGGGTACAGAAAATGGGAAGAAGGGTGCAGAAAGAAGCAATAGAAGTGCAGAAAGAGGCAAGTGAGGTACAGAAAGAGAGAACAGGTGTGCAGACAGAGGCAAGAGAGGTGCAGAAAGAGGGAAGTGGGGTACATAAAGAGGCATGAGGATGCAGAAATTTGCACCAGAGGTGCAAAAGGAAGAAAGAGCAGTGCAGAAAGAACCAACAGAGGTGCCGAAAGTGGCAAGAGGGGTACAGAAAAAGGCAAGAAAAGTGCAGAAAGAAGCAAAAGAGGTGCAGAAAGAGGCATGAGAACTGCAGAAAAAGGCAAGAGAGGTACAGAAAGAGGCAGGGGAGGTGCACAAAGAAGCAAGAGGGGTAGAGAGAGGCAAGAGGGGTGCAGAAAGAAGGAAGAGAAGTGCAGAAAGAAGCAACAGAGGTGCAGAAAGAGGCTAGAGGGGTGCAGAAAGAGGAAGAGAAGTACCAAAAAAGCAACAGAGGTGCAAAAGGAGGCAAGAGAAGTGCATAAAGAGGCAAGAGAGTTACAGAAACAGGCAAAAGATGTGCAGAAAAAAGCAAGAGCAGTACAGAAAGAACAAACAAGAGGTGCAAAAGGAGGCAAGACGGGGGCAGAAAGAGGCAAGAGCAATGCAGAAAAAACCATGAGACGTGCAGGAAAAAGGAAGTAGGGTGAGGAAAGAGGCATGAGGGGTGCAGAAAGAAGGAAAAGAAGTGCAGAAAGAAGCAACAGAGGTGCTGAAAGAGGCACGAAGGGTGCAGAAAGAGGCAAGAGAAGTGCAGAAAGAGGGAAGAGAGGTGTAGAAAGAGGCAAAAGAGTTGCACAAAAAGGTAAGAGGGGTGCAGAAATAGACAAGAGGGGTGCAGAAAGCAGCAAGTGAGATGTAGAAAGAGGCAAAAGAGGTGCAGAAAGAGACAAGAGAGGTGCAGAAACATGCAAGTGAAGTGCAGAAAGAGGCAAGTGAATTGCTGAACGAAGCAACAGATGGTTAGAAAAAAGCAAGACAAGTGCAGGAAGAGGCATGTGAGATGTAGAAAGAGGCAAGAGAGGTGGAGAAAGAGGGAAGACGAGTGCAGAAAGAGACAACAGGAGTGCATAAAGAAGCAAGACAGGTGCAAAAACAAGCATGGGAAGTTCAGAATGAAGCAACAGGGGTGCAGAAATGGGCAAGAGACGTGCAGACAGAAGCAACAGAGGTGCAGAAGGAAGCAAGAGAACTGCAGAAAGAGGCAACGGAGGGGCAGAAAGAGGCAAAAGCGGTGCAGAAAGTAGAAGAGATGTGCAGAAACAGGCAAGAGAAGTGCAGAAAAAGAAAGAAAGGTGCAGAAAGAAGCAACAGAAATGCAGAAAGAGGCAAGAGAGGTGCAGAGAGAAGAAAGAGTGGCTTGCACACCATTAATACCAACTTAACACCCACATTTAGCAATAAGTAACAGGTTTGCAAAGGACCTTCCACCACGCTGTCACACTTGTCGCTGCATTATAGGTAACGTTTGAGCCGTTTGAGCTAGAAACAAGGCTTTTTTTGTTCAAATCTGCAAATTAGGCAGCAGTTGGTGGATTATGTGGCTAATGTGGAAAATGTATAAATGTGCGAAAGTTGGTGCAGCCAAACAGTCACATAATTCCAGTGGCCCTGCTCTTACCTTTTTTTTGTCTCATTTACTTCATAATTTAGCTTCTATGGAAATGAGGAAGACTAAACCTGAAGTTACCACTCCACAACACAGACTACCATACCACATAAATACTCTCCATAACACATAATACCACTCTACATAATTCCCATACACTAAATACCACATACTTTCTATCCACATAATTTCACTGCACAACATACCACATAATTCCACTACAAAGTACATCCACTCCACTCCAAACAACAATAGTAAAACACGTTTAGATTAACAATGCCAATAGCTCCAACTGCAAGACATATTACAGTACAAATGCTTCTTTAACTGGTAGTTGCATTTGCAGATTGGTGGAGAAAGGGGGCTGGGCCTCCAACCAGCCCTCGGGAATTCTGCTGACTTACAGGAGGTACCAGGAGGGATTCTTGGTCCCAAAGTCCCTCAGAAGTAGAGTAGACTTCATCCCCCAACCAGTACTGTGTCAAAAGGTGCCTTTGCAGAGTGGTGGAGAAAGGGGGGCGTGGCCTCCGAAGACCTCTTAGCAAATCCACTGTGTGGAGCTTAGTGGAGGTAACAGAAGAGGTAGTTGGCCACAAAGGACAACCTTGGAGGCCAACTACCCCTCCTATTACCTCCAGTAAGTCCCACACAGCAGCATTGTTAAGTTCCCATAGCAGGCCACACCCCCTTTCCCCACCAGGTGATCCGTGGCTCACTGTTGGATGTGGATTAAAGTCCACTTCGCTGCTTGGGGTCCTTAGGGGACAACAAGACTACCTGATACCTCCAGTATGCCCCATATAGTGGGATTGCGGATATGTGGACACAGGCCACGCCCTCTTTGTCCACTACTCTGCAAACACGCCTCCTGGCACGCTCTTGCTTGGGAGATGAAGTCCACTTGCCTCTTGAGGGTCCCTAGGAGCCAACTAGCCCATCAGGTACCTCCAGTAAGCCCCACACAGCTGGATTGCTGAGAGTGGTCTGAGGCCATGCCCCATTTTTACACCACTCTGCAAACACACCTCCTGGTGCACTGCTGCTCGGGTGATGAAGTCCACTTGTGTCCTGAGGTCCTCAGGACACAAGAGGACCTCATTGCCACACCAGCAGTGTGCCAAGAGGTGCGCATGCAGAGTGGTGTGAAAAGGGGCATGGCCTCGGACCACCTCTCAGCAATCCCACTGTGTGGGGCTTTCTAGAGGTTCCTGGTGGCCTAGTTGACCCCAGGAACCCTCACTAGCAACGCAGACTTAATCCCCCAAATCAGAGCACACCAGGAGGTGAGGTTGCAGAGTCATGCAGGGAGGGGTGGGGCCTCAGGCAAGTTGCCAGTTTCTTTTTTATTTTTTAAAATGTTATTTTATGGGAGAGGGGCCGTGTGGCCCCTCTTCCCTGGGCCACTTTTGGCATCAGGGACGCCATCCCCTGGGACCTGGCAGCCTTGTTGTATTGTTAAAAAAGTTTGGGGAGGGGGGCCGCAAGGCCTCCCCTCCAGAGGCCAATTATAGCCCTGGGGACCCCATGGCCCGGGGCCTGGCCATCCTTCTTTATTTATTTATTTATTTTGGAGGGGGGCTGTGTGGCCCCCCACCTCAGGCCAATTATGGCCCCGGGAACCCTTTTTAAAAAATATATTTTAAATAAAGGGGAGGGGGGCCGAGTGGCGCCCCCTCATGGGCCACTTCTGGCCCTGGGCATCCCATCCCCCAGGGCTGACCCTCAGCTTTGGGAACCGTGGGGAAAGCCCCAATGCCCACATGGTCCCAGCCAGCTTCCCGCCTCCTGCTGGAGCTGACATTGCTTTTGAGCAAGGGGAGCTGCTAAGATGCAGCTCCCCTTGCCCAAAAGCAATTCTGATTTGCTTTTTGGAGGCAAAAGCAGGTTTCCTGCTCTTGCTTCCAAAAAGCAGTATTTGCTATGGCAGGGCGGGAGCAGTCACAGCTCACACTCTGCAATAGTAAACGGCAATGTCCCAGGGTGGGCAACCCGGGACTTTGCAGGAGCCAGCCCTGGGGGGGGAGAAGGTCCCCAGGGCCATCGAGGGCTCCAAGAAGGGGGCCCGCAGCCCCCTTCCTGTCCTCAAAATAGCCCTGGGAAGGTAATGGTTCCTGGGGCAGTGTGGGAAGGGGCAGGAGGCCCCAAACACTTTTTTAAATTGTATTTAAGCCCCGGGGGCCGTGCACCCCCGCATATTATTTCAAAAGCCCTGGGGAGATGGCCCTCACATTCATTATAAATATTGCCCCTTGCACCTGGCCCACCTGGGGGCTTAAGTACACATGAAGCACAGGAGTCTGCGCTTCATTTTTTTGGGCTGGATTCACGCTCCCAGCACGAATTCGGCTGATTTTTATTTTTTTACAATTTCTTTTGGCCCTGAAGGGCCTTGCGGGACCTCCTGAGCAGGCCTAGGGGTTAAGGGTATTTCTACCCTGCCCCCTTTTCTTGTTTTTTTACTTGTTTTTACTGTTTTCTTCTGACTCAGTTACAGAGTCACAAGATGGCTGCCAACACATTCTGGTTTGGAGTGTTGGCAGCCAATCAGAAGTCAGCTTGTGCTCGGGAGGAGTTGCGACTCTTCCTTGGTGCTCATATATTGATATTTTTATTTTTGTAATCTCTCAGGAACTTCTGAACAGATTTACACCATTTAGAAAAATGGTCGCTTTCTGAACCAAGAGCTGCCATTTTGCCACATTTGGTGTAATTCTGTTCAGCACTTCGGGCTGTAGCCTGTTCCAAAATTTCCTATGGAAATTAACATAGAGAAAAGCGTTTTGGGACCCCCCTTTTTTCTCGGCCCCCGCTTGACGGATCACACCCAAACTTTCAAGACAGGAGCTGACCTGAGCTCGTCATTAGTTTGATATTTTCACAAAGATTCGTCAAACGGCGCCAAATATATTGACAAATCAATAAACACTTTTCCTATGGATAATAGGTCCTTACTATAACTACCTACTGGCGACCACCAGTAGGTAATATATGTATCTATATACATATTCACTTAAAAAACCATAGGTTTCACACATGTTATAGTTAGCTGGGCATTTCCCTCATAAAAAAACAATGAAATTCCCCCGTTATAGTTAGTGCAGGCAACTATAACTCACGCTACCGCAATCCGCTGCTGATGACGTCAGATATTACATCACTGTATTTAGACACTTATTTACCCATGTCTTCTTCCATTCATCTTTAGCATTGCTTCTTGAGTGATAAAGGGAGGGTTTAACATGTCTTATGCCAACAGAATGTAAAACATTTTCAAATTGAATTGAAACAAACTGAGGGCCGTTATCAGTGAGGAGTTCTTCAGGAACATCCTCTATGGCAAAAAGTGCTTGAAGAAATGTAATGATAGAAGTAGAATCTGCACTTCTTACCCACTTGATTTCAGGCCAACTTGTGTGAAGATACATGAGAACAATGCCATACTCAGGTAAATTGGCAGACAAATACAAAGGGCCTATATTAACAATGGCAACTTTGATCCAGGGTTTATCAGGAACTTCTACAGCTTCAACAGGAGAAGGACATGTTAATTGTGATTTATCACTGATGGCACATTCCATGCAATCCCTGACAAAATGTTCTACCTGTCTGTCTAAAGCTGGCCACCAAAATGTTTCTCCTACTCTCCTTTTCACGGCACGCATACCTAAGTGGCCTTCATGTGCTAACATCAAAACCTTGTTTCTCATACCTTCTGGGACAACTAATAATGATGATCTGTATAAGAGACCTATGTAGATAACTCATCGAACACATATTTGTATTTGTGGGCACAATTATGTTCATCTATGTTGTGAGACCATCCTTGACATAAGATTTTTGATATTTCTTTAAATTCCTCATCAGATTCGGAAGTTTCTCTCCACTCTCTCTCTGAAATTACATCTTCAGGTTGGCCAAAACACAACAAACTAACTCAAAATCATTATAAGTATCCCTTGCTTCAACAGGTTGATTATAGTCAGCAGGTAATCTAGATAAATAATCAGCAAGAAGAATCTTTTTGCCAGGTACATATTCAATATTAAAGTTGTGTTCCATACGTCTGAACTGCCATCTAGCAATTCTAGGAGTGGCTTTCCCTCTATCTTTAGTAGTGAATAAACCATTAAGTGGTTTATGATCGACACGTACTTGGAACCATACAGGTAATGTTTGAAATGAGTAATGCCCCACCAGCATGCAAGAGCTTCACGCTTGATTACAGAATAGGAGGGTTCAGCTCCTTGCAGACTTCTTGATGCAAATACAATCACTTCATCTTTGCCATCCCTATTTTGCAAAACAACAGCACCTAAACCCTTTTGGCTAGCATCAGTCATAATTATGGTCTTGTCACAAGAATCAAATGCTTTAAGGGGAATGCCATGGGTTACTTCATGTTTCATTAAATGCACTCTTCATTCCAAGAAAAACTAACATTCTTCTTCAGAAGAGATCTAATGTTGTAGGTTTTAGATGCACAACTAGGAATACATCGGGCACAAATTCTATGAGACCCATAAAGGACCTTAATTGATCCTTGTCACTTGGAACTTTTAAATTTTCAATGACTTTAACCAAAATCTGTTTGGTTGTACACCATCAGCGGATAACCTGTATCCTAAGTTATCTACTGTGGTACAATTAAGTTTACATTTGTCAATGCCAAGAGTGACCCCTTTTGATTTTAACAAAGACAAAACTTGCCACAATCTGGTATTGTGTTCACCTTGATCCTCACCATACACCAAAACATCATCCTGAAATGCCATGACTCCAGGCATGCCTTTGAACATGCTTTCAACCACTCTCTGAAAGATGGCAGATGCAGAGGCAGACCAAAGAGTATGCCCTCAAATTGAAAAAGGCCTTCAGGATTGATGAAAGCAGTTAAGTGTCTGGGTTCAGTGTCTAATTTAATTTGATGATATGCAGATGACATATCTAGTAAACTAAAGAACTTAGCACCTTTTATTGTAGAAGTCATCTGCGTGATGTTAGGAAGAGGATATTTATCAATCCATATGTTCTTATTTAGATCATGTAAATCTACACACATAGTTAAATTACCATTGGCTTTTTTAGCCCAAACTATCGGAGACACCCAATCAGATGATTCAATGGGTTCTATTACATCGCGGGAACATAATCTATGTAATTCTTTTTTCAAATCAGATTGCAAAGCTAGGGGAACTCTCCTAACCTTGTGTATCACAGGTTGAGCCTTATCTGACAATGTAATCATGTGTTTGAATCCCTTGAAAAGACCCAACTGTTTTTTAAACACTTCTGGATACAATACATCCCAAAAAGTTTGTTGAGCAGTTTGAACTTGGAAGAAATCTTTCTTCAACATCACCTGTTCTTTGCCTCATCCTTTGCTACATATACTGTGCCTTTAGATTTACTATTCATAAATTCAAAGTCAGCATTAAATTCACCAATAACATCAATGATTTTTCCACCATAGCCAATCGGATGTTCACAAGATTGGTTAAGGGTTTGCCTAGGAAAAGATTGTTTCCAAAGTGATTGACTTATTAAAGTGTAAGGAGACCCAGAATAAGCCAACATTTGTACACTAATACCATTCACAATTATGTTACACAGAGGTCTTTTTAGTCCTTGAGGATTAACACCCCAAACACAGTGAG
This sequence comes from Triturus cristatus, assembly GCF_964204655.1. NCBI lineage: Eukaryota > Metazoa > Chordata > Amphibia > Caudata > Salamandridae > Triturus > Triturus cristatus. Next base: position 1,454,795,020 of record NC_140589.1, on the reverse strand, counting down.
ATGAAGCCATATCTACAATGGTGAAAATGTAATCGTCTTCACTGGATGATATATTTTCTTCCATTACAGTTTCAACATTGTGAACCTTTTTGGATGGTGCATTCTTTTTAGCTTTGCAAACGGTGGAAAAATGCCATTTCTTGGAGCATTTGATACATATTTTATCAATGGCTGGACACAATAAGGAATCAGCTAGATGGTTGGTACAGCCACATCTATAACACGCAAGTATCTTCCCTGATGTAATGTTACTATTCCTTTTATCTGGTTTAAGCCTTTCATTAGACCTCTTGTATTTAGATTTAACTACACATACTTTTTGGCTATTAGTATCCGTTAAAGACATTTGTTCCATGTATGAAGAAGTGCTTTCAATTCTTGTAGCAATGTCTAAAGCTTTTTGTAAAGTTAGATCAGGTTTGGATAAAAGTGCCTCTTGAACCTTTTTATTATTGGTCTTTTCTACTAACTGATCTTTGATCATTTATTCTTTGAAGGCTTTATATCTGCATGAAGAAGCAAGAATAGGTAAGGCGCCAACATATGTAGATGCTGATTCACCTTGTAATTGAACTCTCTTATAGAACTTGTGTCTTTCCAAAGTTATATTTTTACAAGCTTTGAAGTGATTGTTTAGAGCTTTGATGGCAGTGGCATATTGTCAATAGTATTGTCACCTTCACCATTGCCAACGATGACATTTTCTTTAGGAATGTGTTTTAATATATTGCGACCTTCAGTACCTAACAAATTTCTAAGAACAGCATGTTTCTTTTTCTAGGTAAAAGACTCTCCATCAAGAGCTTCAAGATATGCTTCAAATCCTTCTCTCTATTTTTCCCAGTCTATTTCTGGATAAGCAGGATTGGGTAGAAAAGGTGCAGGTGTAGAAATACCTTGAAACATTATTGGAGTTTTGTGTGAAAAATGTGTTAGTATTGAACAAGGCAAAAATACATTCCGAAGGAAGTTGAAGTATCACTGGTAAATGCTTGTAAAGATTACACTATAAGCAATGCGCATCAGCGCTGTGTAAAACGTATGGAACTTCAAATGTGGCGTAATCAGTGTATAGGAATTTACACTACAAAACTCTGTAAAAGAAGCTAGGAAAAGCTGTGCGCATCAGCGAGATAATGAGCTCTATAAAAGTGACACTTGTTAATAATAAAGTTGGTAAAGGTCACGATCGGCACTGCAAAAATTGTGACTGACTAGAAATTCTCGTTGCAGGCAATGGTAAATGCCTGATTAAAAGATGGCCTCTGGACGTCAATTATGTTTTATGTGTGACGTGGAGAAATCCTCGTTGCAGGCAATGGTAAATGCCTGATTAAAAGATGGCCGCAGGACGTCAATTCCGTTTTACGTATGACGGGGTATGCGGATCACCGTGAGCCACACTTGAAGATGAGAATCGAATGGTATGCTCGTGCTGCTTTGCGTGAGCTCCAAATAGCGGCGATCCTTTCCATTAAGAGTAAAATAAGCAAAAATTCTGGGCCGTTGTAATGTGCCTTACAGAGAAAGTTGTTCTCTGAGCAAGAATGAGGCGATGGAAAACGGACAACGATAATTCACCGGAACAGTAGGCAGAGTCGTCAGCAGCAGCAATTAATTAGAGTAAAGATATCGTGGACACAGGTAAGATATCTTAGTATCTTTATTTTTAAGTCAACAGGACAGCAAGTGCGATGCAACCTTGAACCCAACTTCTTTCAAATGCCTCCCACTGAATCCCCGCACCACAAGGTTCCTTCCATTCTTTCGAAGCACCGGGATTCCATACATCGAGGAAATGGAAAAGAACCCAACATCATGAGTGATGTAATATGTGATTTCATCAGCAGTGCATTGCGGGGGCCCAAGTTATAGTTTGCTCTGCTAACAATAATGGCTGAATTCCCCAGGTTTTGTATGAGTGAAATATCAACCTAACTATAATGAACCTGTAACCTTGTTTTTTTCCCATGAATATATATATATATATATATATATATATATATATATATATATATATATGCATGCAACAACCACGATGACGCTGTACCTCCTTCTCGGCGAACAGAGACACCACGAATCCCAGGAATAAGGCAAGATGTTATTTATTTAACAGAGATGCACAAAATCTGATGCGTTTCGGGCCCTTGCTCACAGATATATGTATATATGATTACGATTGTCACCAATGTTGAAAAACAACTCTGCAGCATGGACGAAGCCTAGCACCACCATTGCCATAATGCGTTTCAGCCCACGTGGGGACTTGATCATATATATATCCTAAACAATGCAGGGCTCAGTGATGAGCCCTGCGGCACTCCCAAAGTAACCGTTTTTTTCAGCAGATAGCAAAGGTCCTAATACCACTATTTGTCTATGATCAGTAAGGAACGATTCTAACCAAGCTAATGCCAGATGCAAGATGCCACACTTTTTGATTCGCAGTAATAAGATATCATGGGAGATGGCATCAAATGTGGCTGATATATCTTATGAGATCAGCACAGCATTTTGTCCAACTTCTAAAGTTAACTTTAGAGTATCTGCAACCTCGAACAGAGCTGACTCTATAGAGTACTTAGGGTAGAAGCCAGACTGCCGAGGGTAGTGTATGTTGGCCTCTTCCAAGAATGTCATTATTTGACAATTTACCAGTTTTTTTTATGATTTTACTAAATCTATATGGAAAGTTGGGTTGAGTGCCAAAGAACGTCTCCCCCTAATATATGCCAGTTTTTTCAATCTAGTGTAAGATCTTTTTAGCATCAAATGAAATCAAGTGAGATTTTTGCTATATTCATTTAGAGCCAGTAAGCGGGAACAACTTAGCAACAATGATGGCAAGCACTGCTGTAAATCATTGCTTTTTATATCATTTATTACAGTCATTTACGAAGTTTACTGCAATTAAACAAAGAAGAACAATTATCATCTGCCACACAAGAATTATGAAATACACGATTTCATACTTTGTGCATAGTAATAACAGTTAAAGAAAAGGAATAGAGAAAACACTCCAGCGTTAAGGATTTCTGAGAGAAGAAAATACTCACTTATTTTCATTCAGCCATCTCTGTCCAGATCAACTCTGAACATATTCCAAGTCCTGCTTCACAGCTGGCCCACTAAATATGATGCACCAGTGTGTCAGCATATGATGACTGAATATAATATAAATGCCAAACCAGACCTGTACAGTATGATAGAACTGGAAGGCTGTGGCAGAGCACTACCTACTGGTGCAATTGTCTCTGTTTCAGGTGTTGTTGGAGATAATTATGGTATGGTTTAGGGATTTCTTCAGAAATCCTCTTACACCTTTTGAGTATCTGTATGGTCAATCTTTTTCACTTCACTGGTGTTGCACAGGTACAAGAGCTCAAAATATAGAGATTTGGGACAATATTTTATGTGCCAGGCTTCTTTAGTTTATTTATTTTGTACCTGATTCCATTTACATCGTGCCTCTGATAAGATGCCAGGTTCACTGTCCTCAGATTCCTCTTCTGCTTGAGAGAAATATTGAAGCAACTTTGCAGCATCTCCAAGCCCTTATCAGGAGCTGCTTGCATAGTGAGGTCGCATAGTGGCAGTTCCTTGTGATGATCAAATTGGGGAGAAAGAAGCTAGGATCCATTCGGCTTCCATGAGATAATAAGGTAATCAAAGGAGAATGAATCACTTGCCCTGTTTTTACCAGGGTCGGGGGGGGTCCATCTAAAAAGAACCCTCATACACGTAATGTTAGTGATAGCGGTATATCATGGTTATCCGCTTTTGTCTATTACGTGAGCAATATCATCATCGGGCCTTATCTGTGCTTACCTCCACCAGGAGGGAAACCAACTGGTTATTCGCAGTAGTGTTCGGGAATGGTGAGGGTGATAGTGAAGTGAACTTAAAATTGCCTCCTTGCGCCTGGGTTGAATTTATTCTGTCAGAGGTGGGGCAGGGTTGAAAGAGAATATGATGAATGAATAGAAGAGCTGTTGTTCTATAGCACCTGTGTTAAAGAGTGAGTGGTCGAGCAATTGCTGTTTGAGATTATAAATGAAAAGTAGGCGACAGAGCTTGCATCTCTTATGACATAGACAGTGGTGTTTAGCATATTGTGCCCTAGCAACGTAGAACAAATGAGTTATTCAGATTTTGGAGGTGAGAAACACTAGCTGAAGGAAGAGTGGGGAAATGGAGTCTGTATACTGACCACTATAGATATTGAATCTTTGCGTGATGGGGCGGGGCTGCAGGGGAGGAGTGGTAGAACACTTCTAAGTGCCTAATGACCATTTGGTCGGCCTTCTCAGCTGCCCGAAACAGTCATTTGCACTTTCCCTGTTCTCCATGCAGGCTGCATTACAGCCTACATGGAGAACAAGCTCTGGCCCTCAGTCCCTGGCTGAGCACCGACCACAGCGCTCTGACTAATCAAAACGCTGCATTGCAACGTTGTGATTGGTCAGGGGATCCTGGCTGTGCTTCCCGTAGTCCGAGACGGAGGAAAGCAGAGCAGAGACACTGGACTAGGCGGCAAGGTAAGTGCATTTTTTATTTATTTTACATCGTGATGCCCTGCCTTCCCTGCTGCCCACACCAGCTTTGCCACGCACGAGCCGTGCCAGCTGCCACTGCAGAATAAACAAGCGAATGGCAACAGAGACAAATAACTAATGAGAGGACGAACATAGAATCAAACAACAATGAAAACTGAAAACAAAGGCAAGCCTGTAATATAGCTGGTGGATCACACAGAGAACAAGGAGAAGCAGCAACAGAGTCAGTTGCATGGCGCTGCACTCTGCATTCACAGGGCTCAAATAGCTGGAGGCTCAGGGAGGAGCACAAGTGCAGGGAGAGAACCAGGTGCAAGCAATCAACCAGGAGCAAGGAATCAGGACCACCAATGAAGAGCAGGCAGAACTGGGACTTGCAAAGGGGAAGACCAGAGCAGTTGCAGTGTAGGACACAGGAAAGCCAGGAACAGAGTACAAAATTAGAGCATAGAGAGCGGAAAGTTCAGAAGGCGGATATAAAGAGGTCAAAGAAGGCAGTGGGGTCCAGCAATTAAGGTACAGAATGGAATACCACCACTAGGGCATGATCGGGGTAGGGTTTGGAGACAGAAGAGATTACAGAGACCATAAAGCATCAGGAAATTAGTGTAGGATCCTGGACTGGAACAGGAATGGTATCTAGGAGTACAAGGTGTAGAAGTGTATAATATACAATTCAGGGATAAAGGCAGGACTCCAGAGGGCCTTCGTGAGTGCCGTCTATTGGCAGGATGGCAGAATCCTAACACTGAGCAGTAATTTGCTTTTAATAAGGCTTTTCAGAAAGTATGTCAAAGTTTCACAAAGCCAACCGCTTTCCTCTATAACATATCCTAAAATGAGTAACCATTGTGGCTTTGTATAAAATAAAATATCCAGATCCTTTTACATAGGGGTGGATATGCTGACTGTGAATTGCAATTATTTATCCCTCCTAGTTTTATGATTTAGTGGATATCTGTCAGACAAAGGAAGCAGAGGTACTGCTGCTATTGTTGTTTGGCCGATGCTGGGATGTCCCCATTAGTGATTCAGACTGAAATGGTGGCAGATCGGAGGTTACCACTTAGGATGAATGCTCACTGAGTTATATGCTTGCTATGAGAAATGTAGCATATGTATGGTCGCTCTCTAGAGTGGCAAATTAGCAAAATAATTCTGGACTGGAATGTATTCCCAGGTAATTACCAGTGACTGAGATTACATAAATTTTTTCAAACATCACTTTTTTGGTTATTCTTTATGAGACACTCTAACGGGAATGGAAATGCCCTCACAGCTTACACCATGTGGCAGGTACTGTGAGGTGCCTGTCACATGGTGCAGGGATTTACAGTGACTCACATTTTTTTCTATGGGAGCTTGTGCTGCAGCTGGTTTCCGACCGCCGACCAATCTCCCATAGGAAGGTCGGTCGGTCTCGAAACCGCTGGGATGTCAGTCGGAGGAAACTCTGACTGACATCCTAATTAGGACCTTAATATCCCTGTGCCTCCAAAAAAAATGAATGTGTCGGTCTGTAATGCAACTGGTGCTCATGTAGAGCGCTTTGATCTTTGATTATGGAATGATAGGGTAAACCAGACTAGTATTGCTTTTGTTTCTGCTGGAAGTGGCCTGGCATAGCAGTTTGGACTGGACTGTTCTGACTGGAGCAAAAAAAGGCTGATTGGCAGGTAGATAATCTCTGCATAAAGTAGCATAGCGGGAAAAAACACAATATACTTTAATGCAGCACCAAGTAATTACCAGTGGGTGAAATTAACTACGATGATCATTCTTTTTGTTTTTTCCAGACCGGTAATGCGACAGTGATGTAGGCCATGGTCATAAGTTATGCGAGGCACTTGCTCATAAAAACAGGTCGAAATCTATCTATCACTTGTAAAATTCTGGCACCAATCTATTTTTAACTGATAAGCTTAAGGCTGTGCAGTATGGCTAAAAAACTCCGAAAAAGTTGTTTCCGTTGTATGCTTTTCCGTTGTTATTGTGTAAACTATGTTTTTGGCTTGTGTTTTTACCTGCCTGTAATTGCATTTCCTTCTTGAAAAGTTGTAAGAGCGCTGTTCTGCCCTTCTGCACCACTACACACACTCTGCCCTGTCAGCTTTATCTATAGAGGAGAAGACACTTGTGCTGAAAGAGGCAACCGAGGTCCTTTTTCCATCGAGACAAGTTCTAGTGAATTAATACATCCAGTGTCAATTGTGGTATCAGACCATAATATTTTTTCTGCTTGTATTTCTATCCCAAAACTGTGCAGTCAAAAAACTGTTCCCTTGGTAAAAGGGTAGTTTTGCTTGCCAACTCGCAGTTTCCAAGAGATTCCAATTTAGAAAAGGGTGAACGATGTCTCAAAAATTCATGCGTATGCTTTTATTCAGCGGTCTATTTTGGAGAAGAACGAGATTTGGAATTGAAAAAGCAATTCAAAAGCCACATTTTTTAAAATAAGTCTTCTTCTGAGAGCTGCGTGCCTCGTTTCAGGATAGACTCGCCTAAACCTGAGATCACTCATCCAGCCAATGGCTCAATAATTCTTCCTCAGAGGACAGTTAATTGGGATGTGTTTATAAGCACCCACGAGAAACACATCCCCCCTTTCTGTTCTTGTATTGGATATTGATTGGCTAATATACTTATGTGGAGATAAAACGCCTTCTCAACACAGTTGCTGGCACGAAAATAGAGCAAAGGCGACACTGTAAGAAGACCTTTCCGGCGCAAAATTCACTAAAAAACAAATGGAGAGAGCGGGAAACTATTTCAATTCACAACACTATATAAAGGGAAGCACGTTCGAGGTTAAAGCAGATAAGCAGTGCAGTAGAGCAGCTGTAATATATGAAAGGTTTGATGAAACTTCCCCAAGCCACAGAAACGTTATTTGTGTTACTAGTCAAATAGGGTTACTTTCTTAGGCCACGGATAAATCAAACAAGATTATGAACATCAGAGATTTTTTTTAAAACAACCTCACATCACAATGACTGAAATCTACCTATGCTCCCTTTCACTCAGCATTCCCTAAAATTGACCAGAGAGACGCTGAAACGTTTTGTTGTGATCTGACAAACTTAATCTAAAGAGTTAAAAAAATAAACAATATAAATAGAAGAAGCATTAGCACTCTTATGAATACTAAACTATGATAGTAGAAGATTTGTGATCTGACAGCACAAAAGTGACCAATGGGTATGCTTGACCAATGAGAAGCAATGGTGCCGAGTTGCTCTAACCGTTTGACTTCCCTGGGCTCCACTGAATTGCTACTGGAAGCCAAGGACTCTTAACTAGGCGATTGAACCTCAAAAATATTCAAGACTATTATAACAAGTATATATAAAAAAATACACATATTATGAAATATTTAATTTACAAAGGAAAAAAATGAAAATTTAAATTGACATTTTAATGCGAAGGTTGGAGCGTTAAAGCAAAACACACAAGATGATGGACGGAATGTTGCACATTGGCAAAACATTCACCCCCCAGTCACAGATCTGGGTTTAATCCATCGTTATTTTGCTCACCATGGCACCCCAGTTCACACATGGCCAAATGCAAATCAGTCTTGACCCTGTGCCTCATGGGAACAGTCCAGCCCGGACTGCAAAGCCATGTCTTCCCTGGACCGGAATCAAGCATCCTAGGATCGGTTTCAATATGTAGTTTTATTTTTACAAGATGAAGCAATAAGCTGGACTTCAGCATACCACTATGGCTTTTTTGCTCCTAATATATAAAGCAGTGTTTCAATTGGGATACTAATTGTCCACACTAGAATCCGTCTGCTGCACCTGTGCTGCTCCCATAAATCAAGCAAAGGATGCCGTCTTAATTTTTAGCAATCAATTACACACTCCTTGACATACATACATACATATATATATATATATATATATATCGAGAGCACTCTCCTTTGGCGTATATTACCCAATCAAGTCGAGTAAAGAGAGCACGGACCACAGGATTCTTGTTCAATATCCGTTTATTCGTTGAATCTCACAGACAGAACGGCAGCCATTACGCGTTTCATCCCTCCTGGGGGACTTGATCACATGACGCAGATCTACCAATGGCATTTGGTTTTTAAAAGGTTTCATTTTTTTCTATTTTGTGTTATTCAATGTGATTGGGCAAAATTAAATACATGATTACTAGTGCATAAAGTTTTGTGTTACAAATCGCATTTACACAAACTGTTCAACATTCAAATATTTCAGTCTTAGTGACTAAAAATGTCGGGATAAATCCCCGGTAACATACTCAAAGAGAATTTAAAATGTCACATAAATACGCCAATTGTTGAAAATTTCCGACAATTAAATTGCATATTACTAGTCGACACCTTGATAAACTGCCCCAGTGTTGGATGAGGTACAGGTGGAGTTTTCACTGTGCAAAATATAGCCATAAATACAATTACTCATTTCCGAATATATTCATAAATAAATAAATACACATCCAAATATGACATAATAGATTAAATAGTAATAAAAAATATTATTATAAATATATAAACATATAAATATATGTAATAAATATTAGGTATTACTATATCCATAACATCATCATGAATATTACACTATTCAAACTTATAATGGAATCATGCCCTGAAAACAAGATTTTTTGTTTTGTTTGTTCTCTCAGTACCTCATTATTTATGGATTTCATTAAATTCTGGGTCTTATGCCTTATAATGTACTGGATTTGATCAACCATATATGGCAGTTTGTGTCCTATTAAATCCTGATTGATTGTGTGTTGAACAGTATTCATGCCCTAACATCTAAATTGAAAAGGGAAGAGAGGGAAACAGGAAAGTGAGGAAAGGATTTTTTATATAAAAAAATATATATACTCAAAAATTGTATATATAAAAAAGTAATGTGCAAATTGTACCTAATTAAAACCAAAGGTAGTTAAAACTATTGTGTTGAAGAGATTTAGGGGGGGGAAAAAGAAAATACTTATTTATTCATAATATATTGAATGTATACTTGTAGGCGGCTCAAAGAATATATATATATATATATTCACTGAAAAAACCATAGGTTTCAGGGGCGTTATAGTTAGGAATTGGCATTTAAAAAACCTTAGAAATTCACTGAAAAAACCAAAGGTTTCAGGGGCGTTATAGTTAGCTGGACATTTCCCTTGTGCAAAACCCTAGAAATTCCCCTGTTATAGTTAGTTCATCTAACTATAACTCGCGCCCCCGCAATGCACTGCTGATGACGTCATATATTACATCACTCATGACATGGTCAGTGACATCACTGATGACATCACTGATGACATCTCAAATGACATCACTGATGACATCACTGATGACATCATCCAGTAGGTATGTGTTTCTGTACAGTTTTAATATGTTTAATATATATAGGGAAAGGTCTGTTGAAGAATGAGTGGGTGTAAAAGTGTGTGAATGGATGATTTTGTAGGTGCGTAACTGACTCTTTAAGTGAGTCATTAAATGTATCTTACTGCAGACTAGTGACTAAACTGTGTGAATGTCTGTATGTGTCTGTGTGTAGGTGTATAAGTGGCTGCATGGTTTTGTGAATAGCTATATGAGTGTCTATATGGGTTATTGATTGGTTGTCTGAGTATCTGTATGGGTGCCTGAGTGTTTGTGTGGGTAGGGTGCGTGTGACTCTATGCATAGATGTGTGAGTGGGTGATTCTATGGGTGCATGGTTTTAAGAGTGCATCTGTGATGAACTGTATGGTTGGGTGAGTGTATGTATGGGTGTGTTAGGGATTGAATGTATATCTCAGTGGTACATGTGTGACTAACTACATATGTGAAAGGCAGTATATATGTGTGTAAGAGTATATAAGTGGGTATATATATGTGAGAGTGTGTGATTGTGAGAGTGGCTGTATGGATGAGTGTGTGCTTGTATCAATGATTCTATTAGAGCGTAAGTATGTGGTACTATTTTTATGAGTAAGTGAACTTGAGTGTGTTTAACTGCATAGGTGAGTAAATTGGACTGTGTTTAATTACTTGCACGACTGACTAGGTGTGTCAGTACCTCAATGGATGATTGGCGGTGTGTGAGTGTCTATCTAGGTGTATAAATGCATATGATAGTCTTGTATGGAGTGACTGTAAGTATGAGTGACTGTACAGGTGAGTGAGTAGAGGTGTATGTAGACCTAAGAGTTAATGAGTGGGTATGTAGTTATTGGTATTGGAGTATCTATGATTTTCAAAATGGCCGTCTGAAATTTTGAGTCGGTGTATCAAAGGTTATATTAGGGTGTGAGAAGATGCACTAATTTATCACATGGATGATGTCATCAGTGATGTCATGAGTGATGTCATTTGAGATGTCATCAGTGATGTCATCAGTGATGTCACTGACCATGTCAAAAGTGATGTAATATGTGACGTCATCAGCAGTGCTTTGCGGGGGCGCGAGTTATAGTAAGCTGAACTAACTATAACAGGGGAATTTCTAGGGTTTTGTACGAGGGAAATGTCCAGCTAACTATAACGCCCCTGAAACCTTTAGTTTTTTCAGTGAATTTCTAAGATTTTTTAAATGCCAATTCCTAACTATAACGCCCCTGAAATCTATGTTTTTTTCAGTAAATTTCAGAGGTTTTTTAAATGCTAATTCCTATCTATAACTTATCTCTGAAGATATCATGAAAAGCATTCCTTTTTAAAAGTAGGGTGCACATTAGTTTTGTGGAAAAGCATCTTTGTGATTGGTTAAGAAAAAGCAGTTTCAACGTGGAGTACATATCAAAGGATAAAATTTGCTCAGATCAACCACACCTGCTACTTGCATTTGAAAGGCACTGTTGAACTTAAAACAATCGTCAACTTTTAACCTGCACGTGTCGTTAAATATTCAAGAAAATGTTACAAAAAAATATCGTTAAGTTTTAAAAAATTGATGAACTTTTAACCTGCACGTGTTGTAGAATGTTCTAGAAAGTGTGTTGATAGAATACGTTGCACTTCTGACTTCTATGTGTTGTTCAATATTTAAAAAACGGTTCATATGGAAAATTAAAAAGAAACCAATAGAGAAGTTTTGAAACCTAAAAGAATCAAGGAACTATTCTAATGTATTCTTTACATGTATTTATGTGTGCAGCAACAAAATTATAGACACAACAGCAGTAGGAAGAGGAAGAAGCAGGGAGTGGGGGGAGGGGGCGAGATGGGCAGAATGGCACACATGCACAATTAAGTACAACACACATATAGACAAACAATGGCCAAAATGAAACACACCAACAAGCAGCACAAGTCACACAACCCGCCAACATCACACCACTGAACGAGCATAGAAGTGAAAACCACGCTGCATTCATACAGGATGTGTACAAAGGCCAGTCATTGGTGTTGTGGGATGTCTGCGACCGTGGTCATCATGGATGAGATGCCCAGCATGTGGCACATGGTCGAGTTCACTGTGTGTTATGTTGCCAAACGGCTGCACCTCCCTCCCACGAGCCCCCACACTTTTGTACGGTGCGCTGTTGTATCTCGTGCACTTGTACAGCACACCATTGTAATGCCTATTTGCGCATGTCCTGCTACATTCCAACTACAACATCACAGTGCCGTTTGGAGGTGGTGCATGCCAGTTTACAACATCAACTGCTGCGGCTCTTGTAGCAGGCCACACCAGAACACAGAGGCACACTTACCGCACTTCCTGTACACAGACATGTCTGAGACACCCCGTTCCCCTTGCCGGATACGCACACCCCTGCACTGATCTGTGAGCCCCAGACCAGCACACGCCAGTTGTGCATGCAGGAGGATGCGTGCGTAGCTACACATCCAGGCTCACTGCCAACGCTGAGGTGACAGCACACTGTGATGTTGCAGGGCTCGTGCCTATCATGCTAAGACAATGACCACAGGAACACACTTACTAAGATGTGGGTTTGGGGGGCATTGGCGGTCCTGGAGTTGTTGAGATGAGTCTTCTGTCCCTCATGGGTATCCCTGGATCATGCTCATTGACTCTATGGTACCTGTGGGTGTTCTGGTGTGGCTATTGACTGTGTTCCCTTTCATGGTGCAGGTAGTTGTCCTGCTTAACACCAGCAGAAAGCAGGTGTAAAATCCCTGGTGCTAACGTGTCTTATTGCCGGAATTTGTTTCGCATTGCAATTAGTGTGAAAGTTGTGATGGGATTTTTTTCGTGTGCAGAATAATATACGAACTGAGCAGTGTATCTCATCAATATCCAGCACCTGACGCACTATTCCCAATCAATATAAATACAATGAGATTTCTTAATAGATTTTGTGTGTACACTGTAACTGCAGCCAATACCTCAGTGCAATTCAATACAGGATTTTAGTATTTAGAATAATTCGGAAAGGTGCACCTCGTGTCTTTTTGCACGGCAACGGCTATTCTCCATTTCATTATCAGCACTTTAACGGAAGTTAAGTTGAGATAAATCTAACACACTATTCAGAAGTTAGTGCAAACTGCAGATATCACCAGTATTCCAGCGATAAGTCCCCCAAAATTTAACAGCATGGTGGACTCCATCAAATAACAGTAATAAGAACAAGAAAGAGTCAAACAGCAGTTAAGAGAACAACCAAAAACGTTATTAATTTTTTTTTCAAACTTTATTTTTTATAATAATAAATATATAAACGAAAAACTATTTTCAAACTTTATCTTTTTTATTAACATATATATGAACAATAAACTAATAAACAAAATGTAACAACAATAATAAAAAACAACAAGGCGGAACACTACTGTGGGGACAATGGATGTCGACGACAGACCTGGAAAATCAGAAAGATTGTTAAAAAAAACAACATGGTATTCTCAACAAAATACCACAAGAAACAAATCACAGATATATAAAATCCATACAGCTAACAACATTTTATAAGTTTAACTTACCAAAACTGTAAATGTTGCTGCTTTAAAATATTAACCGAATCTGAAGAAAATGTATTGCAGAAGGCACCACACAAACAACGTTTTTCTTCAGTGGTGAGGACATTTTATACTTTTTCCAAGGAGCAAACAAAGACCAATGCCACCTTCGTCACTCGCAAGATTTGCCAAAGAGTTCTGTTACGAGGAGATCCTAACAAAAAATACTCGTGCGGCACAGCAAGTATGATGAAACACCTAAGGACCCTTCATCCAAACAATCTTGCACGAGAAGAGTGCAAACAGATGAGAAACACTCCTGTTCTGTATCTGTAAAAAAGAATCACAAATAAATGTATATTAATAACTTTCAAATTTTTACTATTCCATTACTGTACAAACACATTTTATATAAAAACTGACTATGAAACTATAGCCCTGAACCACAAGTGTGACGATCATTAAAACACTATATGCATAGTGCATACTACTTTGAAGCAGTTCATGCCCTAAAGCCTACCTCACTAAAACACTACATGCTAACTGACTAAATGATTACAGTAGTATAAGGAGACACACTTGGTGACTCACAGGGTGTTTGCTAGAAGAGTATGAATACTAACTAGGGAATAGAAGGTGTGAAACACAACTGTGTAGGTGATTAGAGGACTGCATCCATACTGCATAAACATTTAAAGCAGTCCATGTGCTAAGGCCTGGCTCACTGCATGACTACTTGGGTACTGACTGAATGATTATCGTACAGCAAGGAGAGTGCCTAGGTGAATTTATAAGTGCTAGGCTTTTCGCACAGAGAATAGATTAGTACTTGGTACTGAATGGGTCACTAGAGGAGTGCAAAGGCAGTGACAAGTGCTGGACTGTATGGATACTGACTAGGAAATTGAAAGTGTGAAAGACAAGTGTCTAGGTGGTTAGAAGACTGCATGCATAGTGCATAGGGGTTTGAAGCAGTCCATGTGCTAAGGCCTGGCTCAGTGTATGAATACTTACGCACTGACTGAATGATTAGAATACTGCAAAGATAGTATCTTGGTGAATTTATAAGTGTTTGGGTTTTAGCACAGTGAATGGATTAGTACATGGTGCTGAATGGGTCACTAGAGGACTGCAAAGAGAGTCACAGGGTATTTCCTGGAAGTGTATGGATACTGACTAGGGAATTGAAGGTGTGAAAGACAATTGTGTAGATGGTTAGAGGACTGCATACATAGAGGATAAGGGTTTGAAGCAGCCCATATACTAAGGCCTGGGTCACTGGATGAGTACTTGGGTACTGACTGAATGATTAGAGTACTGCAAGGAGAGTGCCTGGGTGAATTTATTAGGATTTGGCGCTGTGAATGGATTAGGTACAAAAGGGGGTGGCGATGGACGGAGCATCAGAACCAATCAAACACTCACACCCAGTCAACAGATCTGGGTTTGATCCATCACCATTCTTTAGCCCACTCTGCCACCCCAGTTCAGACATGGCCATATGCAAATCAGTCTGACCCTGTGCCTCATGGGAACAGTCCAGCCCGAACTGCCAAGCCATGCCTTCCCTGGACCGGAAACAAGCTTCCTAGGACCGGTTTCTGGCATTTCAGCCGTCTTCAGCCAGGCTTGCTTGAATCCAGTGGCAAAGTGAGCAAGGGACTCACGTCTGAGCATACCCTGCCAACTTATGGCGAACAAAGCGGTACAAAAGGGGGTGGCGATGGACAGAGCATCAGAACCAATCAAACACTCACACCTAGTCAACAGATCTGGGTTTGATCCATCACCATTCTTTAGCCCACTCTGCCACCCCAGTTCAGACATGGCCATATGCAAATCAGTCTGACCCTGTGCCTCATGGGAACAGTCCAGCCCGAACTGCCAAGCCATGCCTTCCCTGGACCGGAAACAAGCTTCCTAGGACCGGTTTCTGGCATTTCAGCCGTCTTCAGCCAGGCTTGCTTGAATCCAGTGGCAAAGTGAGCAAGGGACTCACGTCTGAGCATACCCTGCCAACTTATGGCGAACAAAGTGGTACAAAAGGGGGTGGCGATGGACGGAGCATCAGAACCAATCAAACACTCACACCCAGTCAACATATCTGGGTTTGATCCATCACCGTTCTTTAGCCCACTCTGCCACCCCAGTTCAGACATGGCCATATGCAAATCAATCTGACCCTGTGCCTCATGGGAACAGTCCAGCCCGAACTGCCAAGCCATGCCTTCCCTGGACCGGAAACAAGCTTCCTAGGACCGGTTTCTGGCATTTCAGCCGTCTTCAGCCAGGCTTGCTTGAATCCAGTGGCAAAGTGAGCAAGGGACTCACGTCTGAGCATACCCTGCCAACTTATGGCGAACAAAGCGGTACAAAAGGGGGTGGCGATGGACGGAGCATGAGAACCAATCAAACACTCACACCCAGTCAACAGATCTGGGTTTGATCCATCACCGATCTTTAGCCCACTCTGCCACCCCAGTTCAGACATGGCCATATGCAAATCAGTCTGACCCTGTGCCTCATGGGAACAGTCCAGCCCGAACTGCCAAGCCATGCCTTCCCTGGACCGGAAACAAGCTTCCTAGGACCGGTTTCTGGCATTTCAGCCGTCTTCAGCCAGGCTTGCTTGAATCCAGTGGCAAAGTGAGCAAGGGACTCACGTCTGAGCATACCCTGCCAACTTATGGCAAACAAAGCGGTACAAAAGGGGGTGGCGATGGACGGAGCATCAGAACCAATCAAACACTCACACCCAGTCAACAGATCTGGGTTTGATCCATCACCGTTCTTTAGCCCACTCTGCCACCCCAGTTCAGACATGGCCATATGCAAATCAATCTGACCCTGTGCCTCATGGGAACAGTCCAGCCCGAACTGCCAAGCCATGCCTTCCCTGGACCGGAAACAAGCTTCCTAGGACCGGTTTCTGGCATTTCAGCCATCTTCAGCCAGGCTTGCTTGAATCCAGTGGCAAAGTGAGCAAGTGACTCACGTCTGAGCATACCCTGCCAACTTATGGCGAACAAAGCGGTACAAAAGGGGGTGGCGATGGACGGAGCATCAGAACCAATCAAACACTCACACCCAGTCAACAGATCTGAGTTTGATCTATCACCGTTCTTTAGCCCACTCTGCCACCCCAGTTCAGACATGGCCATATGAAAATCAATCTGACCCTGTGCCTCATGGGAACAGTGCAGCCCGAACTGCCTAGCCATGCCTTTCCTGGACTGGAAACAAGCTTCCTAGGACCGGTTTCTGGCATTTCAGCCGTCTTCAGCCAGGATTAGTACATGATGCTGAATGGGTCACTAGAGGAGTGCAACGGCAGTGACAGGGTGTTTGCTGGAAGTGAATGGATACTGACTGGGGAATTGAAGGTGTGAAAGACAAGTGTGTAGGTGGTTAGAGGACTGCATGCATAGTGGATATGGGTTTGACGTAGTCCATGTGCTAAGAACTGGCTCAGTGCATGAATACTTAGGCAGTGACTGAATCATTAGAGTACTGGAAAGAGAGTGTCTAGGTGAATTTATAAGTGTTTGAGTTTTGGCACAGTCAATGGATTAGTACATGCTGTTGAATGGGTCTCTAGAGGACTACAAAGGAAGTGACAGGATGTTTTCTGAAAGTGTATGGATACTGACTAGGGAATTGAAGGTGTAAAAGACAAGTGTATAGTATGTCAGAACACTTTTATTTGAAGCAATCTATTTGGTACTTAGAAACTGACTAAATAATCAGACTACTTCTAGGACAGTGCTTAGGTAAAACTTTTAAATTTTCAGTTCTGCCACAGTGAACAGAATATTACATGGTACTGCACCTTAGTGTCAAATCCTGACTCATTTTATCAATGCATAAGAAAAGACTAGCTTCTAATGCTACTAAAACTTAACGACATGAGAGGTTTTAAATTAGTTATCTGTCAGCAAATACACAATGCTACCAAATGCTTCTCTCACAGTGGCTCTCAAATGCACACAGACTCACAGTGTAATTCTAGACAACAACCACTATACCTAGGAGTTTAACAAAAATCATTCACTACTGTGGAAGTGGTAAGCGAACTGCACACAATCTTCATATTTCATGACTGCACTTTTGTGTCAATGCCTGACTCATATAATGAAAGCATAAGCCATAACTGTCTTCTAATGCTACTAAAACTTGACAACATGACAGGTTTTAAAACAGTTATCTGTCAGCAAATACACGATGTTACCAAATGCTTCTCTCACAATCCTTACCCAAATGCACACAGACTCACAGTGTGATTTTAGACAAGCAACACTATCCTAGGAGTTTACCAAAACTCATTCACTAGTCTGGAAGAGTTAATGGTACTGCACACAATCTACATATTTAAGTAAAGCACATCAGTGTCAAAGCATGACCCCTTTAATCAACATATAAGCAAAGACTGGATTCTAATGCTACTAAAACTTCTCAACATGACAGATTTTAAAACAGTTATCTGTCAGCAAATACATGATGTTACCAAATGATTCTCTCACAGTGATCCCAAATACACACTAACTCACAGTATGATTCTAGACAAGCACCACTATCCCTATGAGCTTACCAAAATTCATTCACTACAGTGCAAGTGGTAAGGGAACTGCACACAATCTACATATTTCACAATGGCAATTTACTGTCAATGCCTGACTCATATAATGAAAGCATAAGCCATAACTGTCTTCTAATGCTACTAAAACTTGACAACATGACATGTTTTACAACACTTATCTGTCAGCAAATACACGATGTTACCAAACACTTCTCTCACAGTGGTTCCCAAATACACACAGACTCACAGTGTGATTCTAGACAAACAACACTATCCCTAGCAGCTTACCAAAACTCATTCACTACAGTGGAAGTGGTAAGGGAACTGCACACAATCTACATATTTCACGACTGCACTTTAGTGTCAATGCCTGACTCATTTAATCAACGCATAAGCAATGACTGGCTTCTAATGCTACTAAAACTTGACAACATGACAAGTTTTAAAACAGTTTTCTGTCAGCAAATACACAATGTTACCAAACGCTTCTTTCACAGTGGTTCCCAAATGCACAAAGACTCACAGTGTGATTCTAGACAAGCACAAGTATCCCTAGGAGTTTAACAAAACTCATTCACAACACTGGAAGTGATAAGGGAACTGCATACAATCTACATATTTCACGACTGCTCTTTAGTGTCAATGCCTGACTCATTTAATCAACACAAAAGCAAAGACTAGCTTCTAATGCTACTAAAACTTGACAACATGACAGGTTTCAAAACAGTTTTCTCTCAGCAAATACACGATGTTACCAAACGCTTCTCTCACAGTGGTTCCCAAATGCACAAAGACTCACAGTGTGATTCTAGACAACCACCAGTATTCCTAGGAGTTTACCAAAACTCATTCACTACACTGGAAGTAATAAGGGAACTGCACACAATCTACATATTTCACAACTGCACTTTAGTGTCAATGCCTGACTCATTTAATCAACACATAATCAACGCATAAGCAATGACTGGCTTCTAATGCTACTAAAACTTGACAACATGACAAGTTTTAAAACAGTTTTCTGTCAGCAAATACACAATGTTACCAAACGCTTCTTTCACAGTGGTTCCCAAATGCACAAAGACTCACAGTGTGATTCTAGACAAGCACTAGTATCCCTAGGAGTTTCCCAAAACTCATTCACAACACTGGAAGTGATAAGGGAACTGCACACAATCTACATATTTCACGACTGCTCTTTAGTGTCAATGCCTGACTCATTTAATCAACACATAAGCAAAGACTGGCTTCTAATGCTACTAAAACTTGACAACATGACAGGTTTTAAAACAGTTTTCTCTCAGCAAATACACGATGTTACCAAACGCTTCTTTCACAGTGGTTCCCAAATGCACAAAGACTCACAGTGTGATTCTAGACAAGCACTAGTATCCCTAGGAGTTTCCCAAAACTCATTCACAACACTGGAAGTGATAAGGGAACTGCACACAATCTACATATTTCACTACTGCACTTTAGTGTCAATGCCTGACTCATTTAATCAACACATAAGCAAAGACTGGCTTCTAATGCTACTAAAACTTGACAACCTGACTGGTTTTAAAACACTTATCTGTCAGCAAATACACAATATTACCAAATGCTTCAATCACAGGGGTTCCTAAATGCACACAGATTCACTGTGTGATTCTAGACAAACAACACTATCCCTTGCACTATATGAAAACACATTTCTTCATCTAGAAGTAGTACTACATTTTAGTATAGAAACATAACATAACTCATTTCACAAATTCATAAACAATGACTGGTTTCTAATTCTACCAAAATATAAAAACTGCACAGTTATCTCTCTACAAACACATGAAAAACACAAATGCCAATCACAGAATGGTTTCTACATGCACACACATTGTAGAGAAAAAAAGTACTCCCTACACTTTAGCAGGAAAAATACATTAGTCTGATTAAAATCAAAATAGTCCACATACATCCCCTCACAATTAAATAACTCACCTACAAGTTCTTTTGTAGATTAAGGAGTATATCAATCACTCACCATATTTTCTTTTACAGAATCTCTGCACTGTGCACCTCTCAGCAAAAGCAAAGAATTGAAAAGTTTCCCTTTCATTTTCCCACATATACATGTAAACATCAAATCACAATCCTTCGCACATAAACTCAAAAGCAAACACACATTTCTATTGGTTAAACATTTCAACCCTTTCCAACTGAAATACATTTCAACCCTTCCCCCAATCTGCCTTCTGCCTGTTACCATAGAAAGAGGTCATGGAACACTGCACTGAGCTCACAGGTCACAAGTTCAGCACACAATGTTCCTACAAAAGACAGGAAGTGTGCTTGACTTTTCAACATATCAGCTTATCATATATAATGTTCCTTACAATCTGTTTTTGTTAACCAATAACAATCATACCTTTAAAAAACAAAAATATACTCCCTACCTTTCAGTGCAGAAAGTAGTTATACAACCAATGATTTCTTGTCGTTTTTCAAAAAACGTTGCCGTGGATCCGCGCACCCACCGCGAGAGAATCCGTGCATCCAACACAATAGGATGCGCGCACCGTGCGCGCATTTCGCCGCTTTAAAAAAAAAAAAGGGAGGCCCCAGGGGGTCCTTCTGGGACCCCCTAAGCACCTCTAGAGGGTCAGAGTATTCCCACTCTGCCCCCTTTATATGTTTTATGCACTTATTCCCCTTGCTTCTTCAGCCTCGCTTCTACCGAGGCAGAAAATGGCCGCCAACAGTTCCTGGTTTCGAAGGTAGAGAGACGCTCGACAGCCAATTAGCATTCAGTGCGTGATCGGGAGGGTGCGCGCTCGGTTCGGGGAGGGTTCGCGTACGGTGCGGGTAGGGTCCGCGGATCCTCCGCGGCCATAGATATCACTAACTTTTTTACCCTAATTTTCTCAGGAACTACTGAACAGATTCACACCAAATATGCAAAAGGCATGAGTCCGAACTGAGGACTACCTCTTTGCCAAATTTGGTGTCATTCCGTTCAGCGGTTCGGGCTGTAGCTGCGACAACAGATCCTATGGGAAATTGCATGGGGAAAATGCGTTTTGGGCCCCCCCTTTTTTCTCAGCCCCCGCTTGACGAATCAGCATGAAACTTTCAGGGTAGGAGCGGAGCGGAGCTGGCCAAAAGTGTGGAGAATTTCACGAAGGTTTGTCAATCGGCTATGGAAAATAGGTCCTAACTATAACTATCTACTGGCGACCGCCAGTAGATAATATATATATATCTATATATATACATATATATATATATATATATATATATATATATATATATATATATATATATATATATATATATATATATATATATATATATATATATATATATATATATATATATATATATATATATATATATATATATATTCACTGAAAAAAACATAGGTTTCAGGGGCGTTATAGTTAGCTGGACTTTTCACTCGTACAAAACCATAGAAATTCCCCCGTTATAGTTAGTTCAGCTAACTATAACTCGCCGCCCGCAATGCACTGCTGATGACGTCACATATTACATCACTCATGGCATGGTCAGTGACATCACTCATGACATCACTGATGACATCTCAAATGACATCACTGATGACATCACTGATGACATCATCCAGTGAATGTGTGTTTTTCTGAAAATTACATATGTTTTATATATGTATATCTCAAGGTCGATGGAAGAATAAATGGGTATATAAGTGTCTAAATGGATGATTTGTTTTTGAAAAATTGATTGTATAACTGACTGATTAAGTGTATCTTAGTGAATACATGGCTTAGTGAGTAATGTTTAAATATGTAAATATCTGTATCAGTCTCTCACTTTGTGTATAAGTGGCTGCATGGGTTGGTGAGTAGCTACATGAGTGTCTATATAGGTTATTAGTTGGTTTTTTGAGTATCAGTATAAGTGTCTGATGTCTGTATGGTTCGGTGGGGGGTATTACTTAGTGCATAGGTGCATGAATGAGTGACTCACTGTTTGTATGTGTTGAAGACAGCATGTGTGCAGGACTGTATGGGTGGATGAGTGTGTGCATGGGTGTGTTAGTGAGTGAATGACTGTCTCAATAGTGTCTCTATGAGTAACTACATATGTTTTAAACTAGTATATGTGACTATTGGTGTATATAAGTGAGTATATGTGAGAGTGAGAGATTGAAAGAGTTCCTGTATGAATAAGTATGTGTTTCTATAAGTGATTGTTAAAAAGACTAAGTATGTGTAAGTTTCTGTAGAAGTAAATGTGGTGGTGTGTGTATAACTGTATATGCAGGTGAACGGATGTTTGATTCTTTATTAGCATGAGTGACTATGTGTGTGAGTAACTTTATGGATGAGTGGCGTTGTGTAACAGGATGTATAGGTGTATGAGTACATATGATGAGTGAGTACATGGATGAGTGACTGTATAAGACTGTTGGTGAATGAGTGGATGTGGATGTGGATCTTACAATTACTGAAAAGGTTGTCTTAACTGGTATTGGTATGTCCATTGTTTTGAAAATTTTAATTTCTATTTTTGAATGTGTGGATCAAAGGTTATATTAGGGGGAGAGGAGGTCTGCCACTCTATCACAAGGATGATGTCATCAGTGATGTCATGAGTGATGTCACTGACCATGTCATGAGTGATCTAATATGTGACGTCATCAGCAGTGCATTGCGGGCGCGCGAGTTATAGTTAGCTGAACTAACTATAACGGGGGAATTTCTATGGTTTTGTACGAGTGAAAAGTCCAGCTAACTATAACGCCCCTGAAACCTATGGTTTTTTCAGTGAATTTCTGAGGTTTTTTAAATGCTAATTCCTAGCTATATAACGTGCCTGAAACCTATGTTTTTTTCAGTGAATTTCAAAGGTTTTTTAAATGCTAATTTCTAGCTATGCCTACAGAGATAGGACATGTGAAGAAAGAAGGAAAAACTCACAGAAAGAAAAAAAAGAAATGCAGAAAGAAGCAACAGAAGTCCTCAAAGACCAAGAAAAGTGCAGGAAGAAGTATAACGTGCAGAAAGAACAAACAGAAGAGCAGAAACAAGCCTTGTTGCAAAATCATCCTGTACCCTCAACTTTTTCAGACGGATACTGGTGGTAACTGAGTCTGACTAACCAGTCCTAGAGCCAGTGCTATGTTAAAAGACACTCAGAATACAGTGAAAACACCTACATACACTAGGGCACACTATGTGTTGGGGTCCCCCTGTGATTAGCATGACCTCCTCTGTAAGCCCCTAGTATATAATAGGGCAGGGGATTAAAACTACCTCTTAAAACGCACCACAGGGCGTGTTTGAACACGTCACATCATGCCCCGTCCCCTCCCTTCCCCACTGTGTAAACACGCCCTGTAGCTGTTTTAAGTTGGGAGATTAAGTCCCCTTGAATCCTGAGGGTCCCTAGGGTCCAACTAGACCACTAGGTACCTCCAGTAAGCGCCACAGAGCTGCGTTGCAGAGAGGTGTAAAAAGTGGCACGGCCTGCACCACCTCTCTGCAACGCAGAGCAGTGGTGCTTACTGGAAGCACCTGGTGGGCTAGTTGGACCCCAGGGTCCCTCAGGATTGAAAGGGAATTATTTCCCCAAATTAAAAATGCGCCACAGGGCCTGTGGGCGTTCTGAGTTGAGAGATTAAGTCCCCTTGAATCCTAAGGGTCCCTAGGGTCAAACTAGCCCACTAGGTACCTCCAGTAAGCGCCACAGAGCTGCGTTGCATGGAGATGTAAAAAGGGGCGTGGCCTCAGAACACCTGTCTGCAACGCAGCTCCCTGGCGCATACTGGAGATACCTGTTGGGCTAGTTGGCCCTCAGGGACCCTCAGTATTGAAGGGGAATTAATTCCTTAACTTACAACTGGCCAGGGGGCGCGTTTGCAGAGTGCTGCAAGGAGGGGACGTGGCCTCCGGTGCGATGCCGGTCTTTTATTTATTTATTTTTAAGAAGGAGGGCTGTGTGGCCCCCTTTCTTTTTCTAATTTATTAGCCCTGGGGACCCCATCCCCCAGGGCCTGCAACCTAATTTTTTTTGTTGAAAAAAATTAATTTGGCCCTCCCAAGGCCTTAATTGGCCCCGGGGACCCCAACCCCCAGGTCATGGCCTTTTATATATTTTTTTATTCTTTAGGAGGGGGGCTGTGTTGCCCCCCTCCTCAGGCCACTTATGGCCCCGGGGACCCCATCCCCGGGGCCGGCATTTTTTTTTTTTTTTAATTATATTTATAGAAACACCTAGGACATGCTGGACAAACCGTATGTACCTATCACCATGACGATTTGTGTGATATTCATTAAAAGGTGACTATGCATACAATGAATCCACGTAGAATGTATTCACACCGCTATTGAAGCTCTGATATGTCTGACACCCTACCGTGCCTAATCCCGGCGCCCCCGCTGGTGGGTACTCTCCAAGTAGACACCCTTGTCATTTATTTATACAAACATGGGTAGCTATTGACGGGCACATTTAATACACATGCACACCACGCCATTCAAAGGGGATTCGACAAAAATTCGACCAAACTATGCAAGAAACCCCCTCATGGTTAATAAAACACACATCCACCTCCGGATGTGTAATACTTTTTATTTTACACTCTGGAAAGGAGACAAACCTCACTTGAGAGTCACAGCGTGCTCCTGGCTGAGCCCAATGCTGTGTTACACCCACCAGTGCCCGCCGAGTGCCACACACCTCTGTGTTGTATTCCACCAGCTAGTGCGTATGCTATGACACTCTCTAGCCCATGTGCACTGTAACACCCCCCGGTGAATATGTCATGCCACACTTGCCTTCGCACGGGTTATATTGGCCCATCTAACGTGCCTTCCTCGATGACTATGTCATAAAGCACAGCGCTATGCCATACATATTACAATCTGGGATCCATATCTTTTCACAGTGCATATGCAATGTTACACTACCCAGCACATATTTTATATTACAACTTTAGAGACTACTTAGGTTACACAACACTGCCCTGTGCATATTACACTCCAAGGCGCATATCACATAGCAAGCGCTAGTGCCTGTGCTATCTCGCGCCCTCCAATGAATCTGTCATTGCGCACAATGTATTGCATATTATATTTCACGCCCCGGTTCATCTTATATCACACTTTTTGGTGCATAGTTTATACCATATACTATATCTAGTTTTAATTTTCAATCGTGCTCTCAGGACTATGTTCTATATAACACTGCGTCCACCTACCCTTTTCACGGGCATTACATTTTGAGATGGGGGGTGGAGGGTCAGGGGATGTTTCTGCCAAGTGAGCCCGGAGTCACAGTCCCAAACGTCCTCTTCTTCCTGAATATAAGTGAGATTATGCTGCATACTTGTTCATATTTTAAGTAGTTCGCACAGACACACATTTTAAAAACACTAAAGTTCCTAATACCCACCTTCTATGAACAGTTAGCTTGCTGCCCCATCCACCTCCTCCCTATCCTCTGTTGTCTGAATCCATGGACTAGCCTCCTCCCTCCTGCCATGCATGGTCTGATGTGCTGCCACTGCCCTGCATTTAGCCTGATGTACCAGTCCACTCACCCTGCCCTCATTGCCCAATTCTATGGCCCTTCATTGACCTCCTGCTTAGCCTCTGTGCTTTGCTTGCTGCCCCTATTCTCCTTTCCCCTGCCCTCCGATGTCTTTGTGCATGCCCCTGCTCCATCCTTTTTGACCACCATGTTCCATGGACCTGCCACTCCTATCTACTCTGAGTGTTCTGTTGAGCTACCACTCCCCTACCACCTGCCTAGCATTGTCAGATGACTGTAACCTGTCCCTGCCACCTCCACCCTGCCTGTCCACATGCCATGCCGCTATCCCCTTCCTCATGTCCTCCATGGTCCATTTTACTGCCACACCCTTCTGCCCTCCCTGGTCTGTTGTGCTGCAACTGCTCCTCCTGCCTGCCCCGCGCGGTCTGTTGTGAGGCCCCTTCCCCTGAACTCTCTTGTCTGTGCCCAGGTCCTGACCCTCCCTTCTATCCTCCATGGTCCTTTGTGCATGCCCCTGTACCCTCCTTCTTGCCCATCATAGCCATTGTGCTGCCACTAACCCTCCCGCTTGCGATGCATGGTCTTCTGTGCTGCCATGGCCCCTCCCACCTTCCCTGTGTGGTCAGCTAGCTGCTCCTGACCCCCTATCTCCCTTCCATCCATGGTCTGTGTGTATGCCATCATAGTCTAACTGTTGCTCTCCATGGTGTGTCTTGTTTCTAGTGCCCATCCTGCCTGACCTCCATTTTCATCTGCTGCTCCTGCCCTGCCCCCTTGCCCCCAGCCCTCTGTTTCCATGTGCAGACCCCTATTCTCCCCCTCCTGGCTTGTCGGTTCCATTGTAATGCCCCTGATCCGTCCCTCCTGCCCTTTATGGTCTGTTATGCTGCAGCTTTCTCTCCTGTCTGTCCATTATGGTCAGCTAGCTACCATTGCCTCTTTCCCCTCTGTTGTCTGTTGTCCATGTGCATGGTCCTGTCCCCTCCCTATTGCTTTCTATGGATTGTTGTGCTGCACTCCCGTCCCGCATGCCCTGTGTGGTGTATTGTGCTACTGCAAACCCTGATGCCTGCCCTGTAGGGTCAGTTTGGTGCACCTCTCAATGTCCCTCCTGTCCTCTGTTATCCGAGTCCATGTCCCTACCCCAATTCCTCCTGCCTACCATGATCCAATGTACCATACTTGCGAACATTTTGAACTTGGTAAGAGGGAGATTTTGAAATAAAACTGGGGTATTGATTTTCCCCTTTGAGTTACATTGAAAAAGAGTAAAGCCCATTTGAGCTTAAAAACATTGGATGTTTCCTGGCTGAAACGGGTCTGTTGGCATGTATAGTTGTATGACCACTGCCTCTTCCTTCTGCCCACAATGGTCTATTATATTGCCACAGCCTCTCTTGCCAGTCATGTATTGTTGGTTTGTTGCCCCTGCCCCCCTTTCCACTGCCCTCCATAGTCTGTTGTGCTGCCACTGCCCTTCCTGCCTGCCTAGTGTGCTCAACTTGTTGCCTCTGCACTCTCCTACCTGCCTTCAATTTTCAGAGTCCGTGCCCCTGGCCTCTGCCTCTCAACAGTATCCCAATGAACAACTAGATTGCTAACATTCTATATTTATTACAAAAGTGTGGAATGCCTGACGTCATCTTGATGTAATCAAAACTGTAATGCCTAGAGCATTTCCATTAGAAATTACATATATGAGAGGGTCTTATTTGCATCAAAATTATGGTTAGTGCTCTAAAAAACTAAAATGAGGACATATTTTCTGAGTTTTCAAATAGCGACAAAGAACTTTTAAATTATTTGTAATCTTAGTTTTTTTAACCAGTTGACCACTTGATTAAATGTTGCATCCATGGGGAGAGGGTGTGGTGTTACTTCCAGAGCTGCAGACTTTGCAACTGGGGAACCAGGTTGGAGTTTCTGCTTCAGCTCAACATTCTGTGATTCTGGTCAAATCACTTAATCTCCCCATGTCTACAACCAAAATGAATTTGATCTTGTGTGATGTAACCAATGTTCATGTAAAGCACTCCAATACCTGACAAGTCTGCACTATATAAAACTGCAAATACACAAAAAATAAGTGTTTTGCACACTTCTGTCATTGGGCTACATTTGGGCTGCATCTGGGTGATATTTGGGCTACATTTGGGCTCTTTTGTCTCTGGTGGCCATTTTAGGAGATTTATTTATTATGAAGTTTCCTAACTTCCTCATTTACTGCAGTCTCCTCAGTAGGAAATGCTTTCAGTTTTTTACTTTGATTCCATCAAGAAGGTATTCAGATATGTCACACATTTGCCATAAATTCTGAATGTTAGCACTCTAGTTGCTCATTAGATCACTGTAGTAAAGCTACTGCTCACCACGGAAGTCTGCTGCTAGTATTAGAATTGCATGTTTCAGTCTGCATATCAGAATTTTTTAATGAAATAGAAGAGGATTTGAGAAGTCACTCAAAATGTGCCCTAATTTTTCTTTCTTCAGCACTAATCATAATTTCTATGGCAAAATGAACCCCCTCATTGTGTTCCTTTTTAAATTAAATGTTTTAAGTGTTACCAGTTTATTCCAATCAAGATGGCTTCAGGTGTGCCATACTTTTGTCATAAGTAAGACAGTAAGCGCTCTAGTTGTTCTTAAGAACACTCTGGGACATTCTGTCATTGGGCTATACTTGGGCTACATCTGGGTGATATTTGGGCTACATTTGGGCTCTTTTGTCTCTGTTGGCCATCTTGGGAGATTTATTTGTTATGAAGTTTCCTAATTTCCTCATTTACTGCAGTCTCCTCAGTAGGAAATACTTTCAGTTTTTTACTTTGATTCCATCAAGAAGGCATTCAGATGTGTCACACATTTTCCATAAATTCTGAATGTTAGCACTCTAGTTGCTCATTAGATCACTGTAGTAAAGCTACTGCTCATCAGGCAAGTCTGCTGCTGATATTCAAAGTGCATGTTTCAGTCTGCATGTCAGAATGTTTTTATGAAATAAAAGAGGATTTCAGAAGTCAAAATGTGCCCTAGTTTTTCTTTCTGCAGCACTAATCCTAATTTATATGGCAAAATGAACCCCCTCATTTTGTTCCTTTGTAAATTAAATGTTTTAAGTGTTACCACTTTATTCCAATCAAGATGGCTTCAGGTGTGCCATACTTTTGTCATAAGTAAGACTGTTAGCGCTCTAGTTGTTCTTTAGAGCACTCTGGGAAGCTGCAGTAGAGCACAAAGGAATCAACTGACAGTCTCTGCCCTTGTTGGATGTACATGTTTTACTGAGAATGTCAGACTTCATTCTTACATGACTGAGAAAGATAATGTGAATTTACAGAAAATATGCTCTCAGTTTAGCTTATAGATCACCTTCCAAACCTCTGTGTTAAAAGTATGAGAAAATAGTTTTCTCTCAAACATGGTTCGTGATATCACAGCAGAAGGCTTTTTCACATGGTAAAATCACCTTAGAACACACCACAATTCCTAAAATGAGTATTGTACCATCAACAAATGATTTATAATGTAACTAAAGTCTTAAAACCTTCTATTAACTGCAATGCTTTTTAATGAGGTGCTATCATGTATATTGGTCCCAAGATGGCTGCCAACACTTCTTGGATGAAGTACTGACAGCCAATCAGATCTCACGATGAGATGTGTGGTTAGGCTCCACCCAGATATGTATGTGATTTTACTTTGATTTTCTCAGGAACTACTGAACAGATTGACACCATATATGCAAAAGGCACATGCCTGACCTGAGGACTACCTCTTTGCCAAATTTCAAGTAATTCTGTTCAGTCGTTCGGGCTGTACCTTGGACTAAAGGTCCCTATGGAAAATTGCATGGGGAAAACGTGTTTTGGGACCCCCCTCTTTTTCTCAGCCCCCGCTTGACGAATCCCCCCAAGACTTTCAGGGTAGGAGCGGAGCAGAGCGTCCCACCTATTTTGAAAATTTCGTGAGGATTCGTCAACCGGCGCCAAAGTTATTCCAAATAGAATGTTGCGGATTTCCTATGGAAACACGGTCCTAACTATAACTCCAGTAGATAATATAGATATATAGCGCATTTTGAAATAATCAGTTTTAAATTGGTTTATCTTATGTATATTTAGTTTATTAATCTGCTAATATTATTCAATTTCCTGAAAATTTTTCGGAGCAAACTTTGCTGTCACCAAGGTTAAGAAGTGCTTATATAGACAACTGGCATTTACCCTGAACACAAACAATGCCATTGAAAATGCATCAGAAACAGGAATCAGCCATATGCAACTCATTCTTGGTCTTGCTCCCTAAGGAATAGTCCAGTCTTAACTGTTAGGTCACATCCCCTCTTAACAGGATGCACCCCAAACTCAGTTCAACCTTATCACTGAGGTGGAACTCAAATTCCTGTAGTGCAGTAAACTGCCCTTTAGTGCAGAAAGTTGGAGACAGACTTAATCACATTCATGCCACTAGAGGGAATAACCTAGAACACATAAAGTGATGGATGAAAATTCTTAATTCAATCGAATGATTTTTCCATTGGCTACTTGCTGTTTCCTTTAGGTAAAATGGGCAGCACTTACAAACGTTTACTTTATTAAAATGCGATTACTGTTATTCTGGTCTGCTGACACCAGCAGGCTACCATTCCTGTGATGTTCTCCAATCATAGTGAGTCACACTTTGAGACCTGCCACATCAATATTTATGAAATAGGTCAGATAACAACCCGTTGCAATTTAGAATTTTATCAACCTTTCTATTATTACATAGGTTTGTAAATTATTAACTGGTCACTATAATACTGGACACAACTTGCAACCAATATTATGTGACCAGTTTTTTGTACATCTCGTCCTAAATGCCTTTCACAATCACTAATTTATTACAGTATTGTAATTTTACTGAAACTGGGAAAGACTGTACAATACCAATGTCAGTACTGTACAAAGGTAAGATGGTGCATAAGCCTTCACAAAAACACGACATATACAATCACCACTCAATCTCAAACTTTGTACTGTGAAATGTAGTGTTGCAATCCTCACAACAGAATCCGGATACCTATTTTTACGTACTCAAAACTTTACAGTCTGCATATAAGCAGCCAAAACAAAAGAAACAAAGTGGAAAACCACTGTTAATGATATACAGAGTATCTCTGAGTTGTAGAAGTGAAGATAAGGACCCAAAGAAAATCCCTTTTCAAACATATGGTGTTATTCTCTTAAAATGTGGACATGTTGTGACCTTGTAACTGATGTCAACTTCTTCACATTCAGAAAAGACCTATTCAGGTGAGAAGGATTGGACCACAGTCTTACCCAAGGACTTAGTGTATGGATGACCGGTACACCAAAGACACACATTGACCTGTCAGGCCCTTCTAACCCAAGCTCTCATGCAGGTACATAGGTGCTGGACCTCTGCAACAACAGATCCCTAAATGTTAAGTAAGAACAAGGAAAGTGGTTCATGAGGGATCAGTACTATCCGGATGTAGTGGCTAATCAGCTCACCTGCACTAAACCACTTGCAATAGTTCCTTAAGGCTGTCTTTTTCCATCCTCTGGGGAGGGACAATCAAGACATAGAGGCAATACATGCATATTTCTAGATTCTTAGTCTGTCTTGGGGGCTTCTATGCTGACAATGCCAGCAGCAGGAGCATATCAGTCCAGCAGAATAGCAGTAGGGCCTTCAGCATGGCTATAGCCTTGTGGGTGGGGGGGAGGTTCAGACAAAGATTGGGTCTGTCTATAATTTTGGATGCTCTTCCTAAAGGTAACAGGACTCCTGATTATTGTTGTGTTGAAGGGTTAGGTCATCAAGCAGTGGCCTGGGAAGGGGAAGGGGCATTTGTAACATTTGGGGCAAAAATAGAAACTGAAAAGAGAAAGGTAAAGGTTAAATCAGGTAGAGATACTGTGTGAGCATATTTTTTCTTCAGCATCCATCATGAGAGATCCTCGCTTGCCTAAGTGCAGCACTGCGGATTCTGCTACAATGTCACTGTTGCGGAATGCCTCTGTGTTTGTGGTGCTTTTGTGCACATCCCTCCAGGCAACCTCACCAGAACAGTCCACTTTACAGGACAGTGATGTTGACACAGAACATGGGGGTGCATCAACAGTCATGAGAAACTCCTGTCCTACTTACCAGGGTATTGTGCTGAGCAGATACTTTAGCTGGGCCTCAATGTGAATATGCACCACCTCTTGGTCCATTTGTTTGCTTGTAGCTCGGCAGCAAGCCGCTTTACACACAATGGAAGATACTTAGCTGGGGTGGGCAATCATATTAGCAACTGCAAATGATAGACACTTTGATGAGTTTTCACAAATACTCATTTACAAATTCCAATTTTGATAACATCTAACAATTAAACGTGTTGTTATACATTTGTTCAAGCTGGCCCTGTTTATGAACGTGTTGAAATATGCCTAAGCAAAGGTGCGGACGGATACAAAATTAAAAAATGCCAGTAAAGACAAGCAAAGTAGACCAATAATTGAATGAATACCAGCGAATGTTGGTCTAATGTGCTTAATCGGGAGTGACATAATGCCCAATCCTGAGTTCAAGAGAGTCAATTAATCATGCTACAGTCTATATTTCCAAGCAAGATCATGGGAGCACGAATTTGACATATTAATAGAAAAGGAAAATGTTCCATTCCAGTAGCTGACATAACAATCTCTGGTTTTCTTAATTGCATTCCTTGCCTCAATCACATATTTTAGCAGTCACTACTGAGTGGGCACATTCACAAAGAAACCTAGGGCTGGGACGTCCATCAAAGGCCCAGAATGGCTGTTTACATATCAGATTTTCAGGATATCCACATAAGACAATTTATCGTACCTTAAATTAAATTCCTTCACAAAGCTGGTGGGCTAAAATAAAACATTGGATAAGGATCCGGTACTCCGAGGCCTATGCTGGATACTCCTAATAATGGCATTTCTTAATGAGCTCAAAATAGCCACCTATGATTGAATCAGACTGGAGGTGGGAGAGTATGTAGGTATGTACTGAAAGAAATTGGCTTGCTATTTGCATGTGCAGACTCTTTTCAGCAACACCAAAACCAATGTGCACTGGTGGCTTCACAACACCATGTTAAAACTCATCTCAAGACCTACTCCACCTCACTGGCACTTCCTATGTAAGTTTTATGTTCTACGAACACTCCATTAACCATGCAGCTGGAAAGGGGCTCTGCGGAATCTGATGTGAATTAGGGTGCTTGACAGCCTCATAATGTGTATGGAGCACTATATACATCCTACAATACAAATGTGCTTGGATTAAGCCCGTGATATCGTCACCTACTTCTCGAGATTGCCTCCTGTGTCATGGCCAATTGCTGCATAGGTGCTGTAACAATGTCTTCGTGCCTCATCATAATACTGGGCAGCTTTAATTGGTCAAATAGTTACCCAGGCCATTTGCTTTGCTGGTGCATGGCCACTCACAGCTTGGCTTGACATCCACTGCTGCTATCTAGGAACAGTTGCTTAGATGATGATGACAGATCTGCCTACTGATAGCCTGCCGGGCCCAACAACCACAGGAAGTCTCAGTAGAAACATGACCCAGGGCCTGACTTCTTCCTCACTGTTGTACCTAGTTGAAAGTAGTTGAAGCACTTAAGGCCTCATTACAGTGTCAGTCACAAAGCCTCAGATCGATGTTCGGAGGCTTTCTGAATGACATGGTAGGCTTAAACTCTGGCCGCCACATTAGGATGGCGGTGGTCGGAGGTTAAACCGGCTAGGGAATCCAACTCGGTTCCGACGAGCTCAGTGAGCCCATCGGCCAGTTGGAACTGCACCATGATCCCATAGACGGCGGTTGCCCCATCGGGATTATGATGGCACTTTCAAACAGTCTTTTATGTCAGGCTTTCCGATATGAAAAGGCTGTCAGGCAGTGTCTTTAGGGGCCCCTAGCATGGCCCCTACCCCCTGGCCCTCCGCATTTGGGCCTGAGGGGCACCTATATTGCCCCTCAACATTTTTGCACCGTGTGGCAGGAACCATGGGGTGCCTGCCACACGGTGCAGGGATGTGAATAAACTTCAATTTTTCAATAGTAGCTTCTGCTGCAGGTGGTTCCAGCCCGCCGCACAAGCTCCCATTGAAAAATGGAAGTTTGCGTCTGCACCATGTGCGGTCACATCCTAATGGGGAATACGGAACCTCCGACCCATGGTTGGGCGGTTCCTTTCCCGCAACGGTGTCTGACATCGTAATTAGGGCCTAAAGCCTTTCCTCCGGTGTTCCAGTTTCTTTAATTTGCTTTTAACGTTTACTAGTAGCTAATCAGTAAAGTGTGGTGGTTTATCTCTCCTTTTCAAATGGATGTGCTGTCATCAAGGTTGGTGTGCAGCGGCTTCATAAATTGTTTTTTAAGAACAATTCAAGGGCTGGTGGCTTTTTGAGGTTGAGAATGTTTGCCAAGGGACAGGGTTCTTAAATATTTCTAGTTTACATCCTGCCCTACCAAACCATATACAAGCATATCTTATTCTGTTTCTGCAAAGAGGTATTTCTTGTGCCACTTTGAGATTACTATGACCTGTAATTCATTAGTTTTAATCATAAACAGGTGGTGAACCTTTAATCCATATAAGGCCAATAAATTGAGATTCAATGTATTGGGTAACAGAAACAGCAGTCATTTACCGCACTTTCAATTGGAAGCTGAAAACTGTGGTATTGGCTGCTTTTCACATATGCGTTGGAAAATCCAGTAGTTTGGATTTTAGAGAGTGCATGAACATAAGCATTTTGACACACAACATTCAGGCATTCAATTGCAAAGACAACATGTGCATGCAAATTTAAAGAAAGACCAACATATTATGCGAACCCAGACCAACACACAAACCATTAGCTAAGCATATAACTCAGCAACCAAGCAGCAACAAATGTGCAGAGAGGTATAAGTACCTATACACAATGGCCATGTGATAATCAATCAATCATTACGCACATACCAAAAGATAAGTGTTGGAGTGCTGCTGCTAGAGTCTGGATAAGTCATGTGGGTTCCAAAACCCACAAAACATTGGGACAAAAGAGTAGGAGGAGGCAGGACCCCTCACAAATGCTATAAGCACCTGCACACACACTGCACAGGAAATCACTATTGATGCTGGACACTGTACTCTTGTTAGGGACTCTAACACCCACAAAGCACTGAGATGCCAGGAGGAAAAGAGGAGGTGAGACCCAGGTGGCAGGCAGTAATAGGGATGTGGTTGATGGGCTACACTTAACATCTCTAAAGGGAGTCCAATGCACACAAGAACACAATGATGTGAATGGTAGGGGCAGCTACATGAGAATACAGCAAAGGAGTGTAAGTGATCAACTTGGGAACAGGGTGGTGGATAGATGAAATCTTCCAGGAAAAGAGAGCTGCTACACTTAGCTCAGCTTAGCCTATGAACTGAATGTGATTTCTAACAGTGATGATTGTATGTGGTAGGCGTCCCTAAACTAAAGCCAGATGTGCTTGAGAACCAATCCTTCCTAATCAATAAATTAATTCACTGGATAAGGATGTTTGGGCACTGCTATTCAGTAATCAAGTCTGATAAAGTCAGAGCAAAAAGGGCTTCAAATAGTATTTAAATTAAAGATTATATTGAGCTACTCATTTCTGATTTTAATGTAAGAAATGGGTAACTAACACTAGAGTACTGCTCTCAACCCTCATGGTAATATTAACAAACAACTCAAACCCATACCCCCTTTTGGAACAAGGTATATCTCAGAAAAAAAGAGTTCCAATTCAATAGAGAAAAAACATCTATGCATTAGGTTCCCCTGGAAAACCAAGTGAATAAAGATCCTGCTGACCAGGGAACAAATAACTGAATGCCTGTCCTTGGAATAGAGGGAGGAGTTTTGTTCTCGGCCCTGTCTCACATTGGGATTAATGCTCGGGAAGAAAGTCATTTACAATTGGTAGCCTGGAACATTGCAAGACTGACAAATAAGCTGAGGGACACGAGCTGAGTAGAATTTTGTTGGACTTGGTTCTTTTTGCAGGGTCATTCCTGAACTTTTTGCCTTCCTTCTGTGTTTTCTCTGACCTGTTGTTGGTGGTTTTATTACTCTGGGCACTTTACCACTGCTGATCAGTGGTAAAGTGCATATGCTCTCTATTGTAAATTGTTGTAATGGATTAGTGACTCCATGATTGGCTTATTTGATTTACTTGTCAGACCCAAGTACAATGCACCATGTGTGCCCAGGGCCTGTAAATCAAATGCTGCTGGTGGGCTTGCAGCACTGGTGTGCCACCCACAGAAGCAGCTTGTAAAATGTGGCTCAGGCCTGCCATTGCAGGGCCTCTGTGCAGTCTGGGACTGCCATGTTGACTTGGTAAGTGCACCCGCTTACCAGTCCATAAACCTTCCCTTTTCTACATGTTAGCCACCCCTAAGGTAGGCCCTAGGTCAGGATGCATTGTATGTGAAAGGTAGGACATGCCCTGATGTATGTGGCATGTCCTGATATTGAATTACAGCCAATTTCACTATTGAAAGGCTACCTGTTCCCTTAGGCCAGAATGGGCAGCTTGATTATAACATCTTATAATCCTAACTGACCTAGGCAACCTGGTAGAAAAACAAATTTAGTATGCCTGAACTCAGAATGATAAAATACATCTTTTAGTGAAGTTGGTTTTAACATTCTGGTGCCGATTCCGATCCGTTAAAAAACATTTACCGTCCAACTCGTATCCGTATTTTTTTACGTACGAATTGTACAAGTCCCATACAAACGGCGAAGTACGATTCGTACGTGAAAAATACATACGAATGACCTCGGGAAAAGTCTACGAGACGTCCCCGGACAGTTTTACGTACGAGTCATAAAACTCAAGTCCGAACGCACAAGTCCGATCCGTACCGGCGTCCCGAATACACAAGCGTATGGAAAATGTCTCGTACGGAGCGAACTTTGCACGACCCCTATCCCGGGTACACTTGTGCCCGGGATACGAGTCATACGGGCTGGGGGTACGGCGCGTACATACAGGGCTGGGGTTACGGCGCGTACATACGGGGGTGCTGGGGGTATGGCACATACATACGGGGCTGGGGGTACGGCGCGTACATACAGGGGGGCTGGGGGTACGGCATGTACATACGGGGCTGGGGCTATGGCACGTACATACGGGGGAGCTGGGAGTACGGCCCGTACATATGGGGCTGGGGGTACAACGTGTACATGCGGGGGGGCTGGGGGTACGGCGCGTACATACGGGGCTGGGGGTACGGCGCATACATACGGGGCTGGGGGTATGGCACGTTCATACGGGGGCTGGGGGTACGGTCCGTACATATGCAATGTTAGGGTACGCACCGTACATGATGACACGTACGATGTGGGCAGTGGCGTGTACGGCGCGTACCAGGCCCCCTTTTCCTCGTGCATCGCGGCGTACTTAGCTTTGCCGGCACTTTTTGGCTCACGTAAAAATATAGCCATGCGGAGTGCTGTGGGTACGAATCGTACTTGCTGGTCCGTAAAACGCTGCCTGACTCTGTGCTGACGTCACGTAAGCGCTGTCCAGGATCGGAATTGTATGTATTTTTTAGCCGTACAGTGTTTTTTACGAATCGTACGGAAATGGTATTTCTGTATGAATCGTACTTGCTGGTTTGTACGGTGGAATTCTCGGGTACGAGTCGTACGGAGAAAACGCTCCGTACGACCATTTGTACCCGGGTTTTACAGGATCGGAATCGGCACCTCTGTGTTTGAAAATACCACTTTTAGAAAGTAGGTATTTTCTTGCCTAACCATCCAGCCGGCCTCTGCTAGGTTGTGTATTGCATGTCTGGTTTGTGAATGACAGGGGCTGGGGTGGCTCCAGGAGACAGGGTGAGTCAGCACTAGGCTGAATAGACCTATCTGCATTGGGAGTGGTGGGAGGAGTAGCACCTGGGCCTGAATAGGGCTGTGACTGCCTTCCACTATGCTGGTTCCACGTCCTGTGGTGTGTCCGATGA
Source organism: Triturus cristatus (assembly GCF_964204655.1). NCBI lineage: Eukaryota > Metazoa > Chordata > Amphibia > Caudata > Salamandridae > Triturus > Triturus cristatus. Next base: position 1,454,757,452 of record NC_140589.1, on the reverse strand, counting down.
CCCTGGCCGACACTGACAAAGGAAGAAGTTGTGCACTGGCAGAATGCACCCAGAACTGGCCTGGACTAGGTACAGACACTCTCTGCCTTTAGAGACAAAGGATTTGTGTGTATAAAAGGGAGACCCAGACCCCAGAACTTTAGAGCACCTCTGGGAGATCAAGAGGAACCTTTGGCAAGGAGAAGAAACCGGAGAAGCTAAAGGAGGATTACTGCCCCTGTGCTGTTTGCTGTCTGGGGTTGGCCTGAAGTGGTTACTTGTTGCCAAGGAAAGGAGAATAGGGCTTTGCTGTTTGCTTTGTCATCTTAAGGGAGATCTCCAAGGGCTTGAACTGAGCTTGCCTCCTGTCTGAAGTCTCAGGGACACAAAGACTTCACCACCAGCTCCCCCTGAATTTCCTTGCTGGGAATTCTAACCTACAGAGAGGTGCCTGCAGCTGTTTAGGACCTCTAGAGACTGTTTGTCGCTGGGAGCTGGAAGCATGACGCAATGAGGAGAAACATGTCACCGCCACAGCAGTTGCCATCGCATCGCCGATAATGCGTATCGCATCACCAGAGAAGCATGCCGTCGCCGCAGAGGTTGCCATCACATCACTGGAGAAGCGTGTCACAGGGCCTGTCGTGGCTCCAAAGATCATCGATTTCACCTCACGGCCATCGGGTGTGCAAGCATTGCATCCACATTGTTGCATTGCATCAAAGACGCCATTTTGTTGCATCGTACCGGATCATCGCATCTCGTTGAGGTGCCATCTTGTCGCATCACACCAGATCGCAGTAAGAAACTGGCGTTTCACCTCCTCTCCTGTAAGGAACCGACGCATCACCTCACCTGCGCTGCAGAAAGGAACCGACGCATCACCTCCCCCGAAGTAAGGAACTGATGCATCACCTTCCCTGCGACCCTTTTGTTTGTATTTTGTGATGCATCCAAGGTACTTTGAGAGTAAAGTGTTGCATTTCACCATTTACATTGAACTAAGCTATTTCTACCATTTTAAAGTCACATTTGTATTACAGTATTGTGGATTTTTGTCATTTGGTCTTGTGTTCAGTCTAGTAAAGATTACTTATTTTTCTAAACTGGTGTGGTGTCCATTTCTAGCGTTTTCACTGTATTACTGTATGTGTTCACAAATGCTTATCACACTGCCTCTGAGATAAGCCTGTCTGCTCATGCCAAGCTACCAAGGGGGTGAGCAGGGGTTATTCAGTAGTGTTTCCCCCTTTCCCTGACGAGAAGCAAGGGTCCCTATTTGGACAAAGGTATATACCATTGCCAACTAGAGACTCCCATATCTAACATTGGTGGTTAGCGGTGAGGATTTGAACTTGCATTTATGATCCATATACAGTGATCGATGTACACTACTAGTGAGTGCAGACCATAACGCAACCACATACTGTTTTTCTGTTCTCTGGTGTCCTCCTGGAAGTATTTTTTACTAAGACTCTGGTTAGCTGTTGCACCTGTGAAGTCTTGACAAGATGGGACTTGACTTCTGGCACATGTTCATGTATACAATAAGGGAGCTACGTGTGTTCTGCAAGGAAAGGGGGCTGCCTGTGAAGAGAAGGTCCAGGGAGGATCTAGAGTAACCCTGGGCGCGACACTACGCTTCGCCCACGTAGTGTACGTAGCGCTGCCTGCTTCGCAGTTTTCGAAGTAGGCGAAGCAGGCAGCGCCTACGTACACTACGTGGGCGAAGCGTAGCTGCCTGCCGCCCACCACCCGCCTCCCGCCCGCCGTACTTTTAAAAGGTAAAATAAATTTGTAATAAAGCAAATTAGGCACTTACCTGACGCGCGGCGTCTCCCGGGGCTCCCTCTTCCTGTTTTTCAATTTTCCTGACAAATGCGCATGCGCGGACGCCCGCGCATGCGCATTTCTCGCATTTGTCAGGAAAATTGAAAAACAGGAAGAGGGAGCCCCGGGAGACGCCGCGCGTCAGGTAAGTGCCTTTAATTTGTTTTATTACAAATTCATTTTATCTTTTAAAAGTAGGGTGGGTGGGTGGCGGGTGGCGCGTAGTGGGGCTACGCGAAGCGCGTAGTGTGCGTAGATTTGGGCACACTACGTGCTGCTTCACGTAGCCCCACTACGCCCACTACGCCCACCCTTAAACTAGAGACAGCCTCACTTCAGTATGAACTACCACGCTGGATGCTAACACTACCAAATGAGTCTGAGGAAATCCCTGAAAGTGAGTAAGAAACAGAAAATGAAGAAGGGCTTCTGGCTTGTGAGCAGAGGCTGAGAGAGCTTGATGAGGAGCTCGAGAGGGATGAGGCTAAGAGGGCCTTAACCCAAGAAGAAGAAAGTTGTGTAGCTCAAAAAGTTAGCTTTTCTGGGTTGGAGGTGGAGTCCAGCTCAGATTGTGGCAGCAAAATTGAGTTATCTAGTGCTGAGGGAGCAGTACATACACCCAGAGATGTGGCACCAGACTTTAAGGAGGGGGTCATACACCAAGGTGTTCAAGGATATGAGGCAGCTTCAGTGGTGTGCAGTGTCCCTGAGGTAAATTGGGAAACTGACATAGGGGTTCATGGTCCTAGTAGTGGGTGGTACACTTTACTGACTCTAGATGAGAGGTACAGGGAGAGGGGTTCCCCCAAGGTTGAAATCCTGGTGTGTGAGTGTGGAGAATGCCCAGAAGAGTGTGGGTTGAGTGACAGAGACTGTCAGATACTGTCTTGCCAATCTCAGGAGAGGGGTGTGGAGTATGTGTGCGAGGCACTGGATGGTGAGGTGAAGGATAGTTTGGTTAACACCTGTGGGGGGCGGTGTGATCCAATTGTGGGAGAGCATATTGTAAGTCCCTGTTTTCCAGACCTATGACAACACCTGTTGGAGTGTGAGTTCTCTGACCCCAGTGGGCTCTCCGGGAAGGCAGACCTTTTGGTGGATTCCAGAGGGTCTGAAGAGGCATTGGGGAGTGACTCTAAGAGGAGTGGCTCAGGTATCTTCCAGCCCAGAGCGGTGGAGAAGGTTCAGAGTAGCCCAGCTAGGTCCCGGTGTAGTGGGAATTGTTGCAGGGCCTCACGTCCTGTCTCCAAGGAGAAGGAGTGAAACTGGGATGTGTCCCTAAGTGCCCCAACCTCAGTCTCAGGACCTGGATGGTTCCTTAAGGGAACATCAGGTAGGGAGCCTAGACTGTACTTGTAGTCCACCAAGGGATGGATTTCCTAGTGTCAGGAGAACTGGGAGTGTTTGTAAGTGGACCGCCATCAGTTCTGGTGCCTGGCAGTGTCACTCCTAAGTGGAGGGTGCAGAAGTGCAGATCGAGGGGTGAGAGGTGGAGAGAGTTCCCAGTGGAAGAGCCAGTGGGCCAGGGGCCAGCTAGAAGGGCTGAGTCTCCTAGGAGTGACCATGGTGACACCACTTCTGACCTGGGGGATCTTCACGCACCACCAGATGGACAGGGGTCGGGAGATCTGCGCCAAGCAGACTGTCACACAACACATGAGTTATGTGTTATGCTCGGGGGGGCTTGTGTGCTCCCCAGGAAGTCCTGGTGCGCCGCTGGGGTTAGTCCCTGGATTAGGAAGCCAGGTTCAGGTGTTGCCTGACCTGGAGGGAAGGACAACTGTAATCAGTGTCCCTACCGGTTTGTCTTCTAGGGGCACCGCTCCAGGTGGGAGGGTGCAGGGCCTAAGTAAGGGGGGTGGGGAGAGGGCAGCCTCACCCCTGACCTCTGTCCAGTCTAAGGGTACACTAAGAAACCGATGCATCACCTCATCTATTGTAAGGAACCGACGCATCTCCTCCCCTGCGCTGCAGTAAGGAACCAACGCATCACCTTCCCTGTGACCCTTTTGCTTGTATTGCGTGACGCATCCAAGGTATTTTGAGAGTAAAGTGTTTCATTTACCATCTACATTGAACTAAGCTATTCCTACCATTTTAAAGTCATATTTTTATTACAGTATTGTGGAGTTTTGTCGTTTGGTCTTGTGTTAAGTCTAGGAAAGATTACATATTTTTCTAAACTGGTGTGGTGTCCATTTCTAGTGTTTTCACTGTATTACTGTATGTGTTCATAGATGCTTTACACACTGCCTCTGAGATAAGCCTGTCTGCTTGTGCCAAGCTACCAAGGGGGTGAGCAGTGGTTATTCAGGAGTGTTTCCCCCTTTCCCTGACTAGAAGCAAGGGTCCCTATATGGACAAAGGTGTATACCATTGCCAACTAGAGACCCCCATTTCTAACAAATTTGTTAAAGAGTTGGACATGTATGTATTTCAGGAAACATATCTGGTTGAGCCCGTAATTATGGAAGGTTATGCACACTATAAAATTGAGGCACTTTCTTCTATAAATAAGGGGTGCCCTTTTGGGGGGCTTTTGCTATAGATTAAGGTGGGTGTAATAATAATAATCCACATTTGTAAAGCGCGAAAAATCACCCGTAAGGGTCTCTAGGCGCTGGGGGCCGTCGGGAAGATTAAGCAAGCTGCTATGAGCGACACAAGTTTTAGATAGTGGCAGAAGCGAAATACATCATCTATTGATTATGTTTATTTCAGATATAGAAATAATTATTTGTAATGTATATAATAGAGGGGATAATCGTAATAAGTAGTCTATAACTGATGGTATGACAGAAAATCGAGAAGAACGATATAGAATTACATGAATATAATGTCAAATCATTAGTTTACAAAAATATTGAGTTTGCATACTATATATGCAAACTACAATACTATTGTGTCAAAAATATCATGGAACAGAATATTGCCTAAAGAAGGTAAGAATAAAGACATATTAGTGATTTATTTAAAATATTATCTTAGTAAAAAATAATGTAAGTTATACCTAAAATGTATATATATATATGTGTGTGTGTGTGTGTTCTTAAAAAATATGAAAATAATAATCAAATATTTTAGATACATTAATTGTAAAATATTAACAATAACGTAAAATTAAAATTAACAATACATATATATAAACCAAAACAATCTAATGTAATTTAAAGTGAACATGTATAGAAGAAATTGGGTGATTGGTTGTTAACCCTGCTCAGGCAACATCCACAATCCCTGTCAGGGTGAACCATAAAGTCACTAAATTAACCTCTGGTTAATCATTTGTCAGCTTGGCACAAAAGCAGTCAGTCTTAACTTAGAGGCAACGTGTAAAGTATTTATGAATCACACAAACAGTAATAACATGGAAACACAACACAAGAGAAATCCCACACAATTTAGAAAAATAGAGTAACTTTGAATAAATTATTTGGCACCAAAACAAGAAAAATCCAATGAGTTTAACCGGAGTTATGAATTCTAAGAATTTAAGGTAAAATCTAATGCCTAAAAGATTAAAGCGCCAACTGCTGACATCTAGTTGTGCAAGACAAGGTCAAAGTAAAATAAAATATGGCTGACAACGATGGAGCACAAGATGGATACAAAAAATAAATTGGGGCCCGTCGGTGTTTAATTTCGGACCAGAAAAAAATTATCTGAGAAGGTAGACGTTTAGTCTAGCAAGGCTGTAGACAGTGTCTGAGGGTCTCTTGTTGGCAGTGGTATGCACCATATCCAAGTAGGGACCCTTCCTTCTAGTCAGGGTAAGGAAATGACGCACCCAAGATAACCTCTGCTCACCCCCTTGGTAGCTTGGCAGGAGCAGTCAGGCCTATCTCAGAGGCAATGTGTAAAATATTTGTGCATAACACACACAGTTGCACAGTGAAAACTCTACAAATGGACACCACACCTGTTTTGTAAAATAAAGTATCTTTATCTAAACCATATAGACCAAAACAGTAAAAAATCCAACATAAACAACTCAAAATATCGCTTTTAGACGGTTGTAGCAATTCTGTCCATAGAACTCTATGGATGCGGTGATTTTACACAAAGTACCGTTAGATGCGTCAAAATACACAAACAAAAACAGCCTCAGAGGAAGGAGGCATTGGAAAACACAGTACTGCGGTGATTCTTGAGTCCCTTGGGAGGTGATGCGTCGGTTCTGCTGCAAGCAGGAGAAGTATTGTGTCAAATCTGCATTGTAAGGGGAAGCGATGCGTCGAAATCCAAGATGGTTCTGGTCTGTGGGTAATGCGTAGGAAAATCTTGGTGCACAGGTGTGATGTGTCGAAATACTGATGCGTGGTGGTCGACATGGCAACAGCAAACAGGCGTGGCATTGATTTCTTCAACCATGGTCACACGATGTGTCGATTCTTGCAGCCGCACAGCAGGGCCTATGTAAGAGTCAGTGCAGTGATCTTGGACACTGTGTGCTGGACTAGGGTTGTGTCTGGCAGGCGCTATGTTGATTTCTTTGGCCGAACGGTAGCGGTGGGAGGAAATGTCTCCCGCACTGTAGTGCTGCGTTCAGAAAAACAGGCGCTGGAAGGGCGATGTGTTAATTTTGATGGTTTCAAGAAGCAAAGCAACCTCCAGGGGCCCAAAACTGGAATTGGCACCACAAGGTAGGTCAACTCCCAGCAATGGAGTTCGGGGATCCTGTAGATGAAGTCTTTGATGGCCCTGAGACTTCTTAAGAGGCGGCAAGCACACTAGCTCTGGGAGACACTTCTCAAGCAGGATATGGTTTTCTTTTTTAAATTCTGAATTTGTGCTTCTCTAGACCAAGTACTATTAAATTACACACCCTACCAGTATGGATGACATGTGACTCCTACAACTTGTAGTCCTCTGGCTTATGTAACATTTCCTATACGCTGAGTTACACACGTATGATTGATTGTCTCTGTGTAATGTGTGTGTGAGGCAAAGTGCTCTGACACCATACACTGGTATGAGTGGCGCTATATATGCATTTGAGAGAGAGTGCTATATATGCATCTGAGAGAGTGTTTTTATGGAGACTTAGGCACTGTTAAAGGGTGGTTGTGAGGGAATCCATGGTGGAGGTGGTCATTGGGGGGCGCTGACAAACATTCTTGCACCGGACGCCACCAGCTCTAAAGCCAGCCCTGCTGAGACTTGGCACCCTCAGCACCCAGAATCCGCCTGGGGTGACACTGTTGCACTCTACAAATGCTCATTGATTGCATAGTGAATAAGGCGAACCAAGGGGCATATTATCAAGGATGGCGTTAAAATAATCGCCGCTCTGGTGTGAACATGGGCTTCTATTGGAATTCTCTGCGGCATATTATCAAGCCCATTATCGCTGCTTTAGCGGCAGTTTCCTGCTGCTAAAGCAACGATAATTTTAACGCCATCCTTGATAATATGCCACTAATTTGGGTGAATTCAGGAAGTGTTCATAATGGAATGACTGAGATCTATGGAGGTATGCTAAACGCAGTGCGAGTTTCTGACAGAGGTCCTCATTTTGTCATAAAGGAGTTCTTACGGCATGCTATCTAATCCTTATCCGCTCTGCAAAGTGCATAGAGAGATGGTGACATTGTTATTATGGGAACGTGCTTGAAGGTATTGCTCAACATTTGAAATATGGAAAGTGCCAAGGAATCATTTTCTAAGGTGGAGGACTTCCCACCCAAAGCTCTTGTGGGAATCTGGCTTACTCACTTTGCTTGGTCACTGTAATTTAGCTTTGCCATTCTCTTTGTAGGCAGTGAGCAACACCAATGATGGAAGGGGGTAATACCAGTGGGGGGAGGTGGATAGCAGCAAACAAGGAAAAAATTGGGGTACTTTAACTTATATTGTTTTACAAATTAAGTATTGACTGAACTTATTTTTCATCATTAGCCTGTAATCCAAAACATACAAAGGTAGCAAAGGTAGAAAGGCAGGGGTGAAGCTATCAGTGATACGCAGAAACAGTGGAACTAGGGCACCAAGGCTTGGGTGGCTGACTACATCTCAGTTTTGTATGTCTTTTAACGTCAAACTGGGGGAGGGCACATTTTCCTGGCTGACATTAAGACCCTGTGCCTTGGGAGAAATGAGGGAGATAATGATAGGTAAGAGTGACAAAAATACAAAGTAGGGAGGAAAAACAGTATGCAAGAAAGAGGAAAAGAATGTTTGGGAAATATAAGAAAAGCATGAGGCTCACTCAAGTGATGGTTATTTGGCAAGCTCCTAGAACACATTTTGGTCATTGTTCTCTCTTTATATTTTTTTTACAAATTAAGCACTGTATGTCAGTCAGGCCTTGCAGTGTATTCTGCGGCTCCTAATGTAAGGTGCATCTTTGTCTTTATCTTAGAGACTGAGGAAAACCTTGCACTTTTGTTGCCGGCAGTAATTGAGAACAGACACAACTGAACGCTGATTTAGAGAGCCCGCCCAACTTCCATATTGCACAGCAGTACAGCAGCTATTTCTATTTGTAGGCCACTGGGGATTTTTGTAGTCTAATATTCCAAGTACCAGAAGCTTAGTGCCGGGGAATATGGCACCAAACACATCCTACAGGGCTCACGTGGAAGCCAAAGTCTTTAACGCATTAATTCATGAATGCATAGACTGCTGGGAGATTTCACAATAAATACAGCCCGGTTTTTATTGAAAATTCTTCTGACATGAAACGTGATTTCATTGAAATGTGATACAGAGTTTTTCCAAGGATAAGATTCTTAAAGCACTTTGTCTTTTGGTCTATTCAACTGCTTGCTGTGCTTTAAATCATAGGAAAATAATACATTGGTTAGAAAGGAACGTGGTGGTTCTCCAAGGCAAACGCTTTCACCAAGCATGTTTTATTGTTTTCTGTACATACCTGTTATTCTCTGTGCAGGTATTTAAATCATAGGTTTAGACGTCAGTACGTCTTTGTCAAAAACAGCATTATATTTTTTCAGTCTTTACATGTTCACCTGTTTTTTATTTAACAAAAAATGTTCTTAGGTAACTTTCAGTGGGTTAGCACATCCTCAAACCATTCTAAATACTTTAAAGTTCTGTTGGGACATAGCCAGATACTTAATATTGTATTACATTTTATAGTTGTCACTTAATCAAGCTATTTAATATTATAGTACATTTTAAAACTGTCACTTAATCACATTTTCTTGACCCTTTTATGTGAATTAAAGATCACTGTAGATAAAAAATGGCATGCTTTCGTTTAAATAGATTCAGTATGTCCAGTTTGACAGTTACTTCTGGGACATTAAAAGAATTTTCTGTGATTAATGTGACCCACACACGTAAAGTGGTGTAATGTTCCATTTCTTCAGCCATTAGAGGAAATAGCGTCAGACAGGAGGAGACCAAACTTGCCCAACTGCATGTAAAGCTGAAGAAAGTCTAAAGATAATGTGCAAACTGGCATTGTGAGCTAAGAGAATCAAAGGGAATGGGTGAAATAAAATGGTGTTAGCATATGTCCTTATCATTGAGGAGAGTGCATAAATATATGGTAGGCGCTTACTGGAAATTTCTAGCAGAATATTTATTTATTGTGCAAATAAAAAGAAATATGTTTTCTAGTTGGTGCCAAAAAAGCAGATAGAAACACGTTCATGATGTAGTCTAAATATCTCACTCCAAAATTGCAACGATAACAAGAATTGGCAGAGGACCGTTCTCGCCTCCAACAGATCTTTCAGCTTTGCCAGGTATTTTTGCTGGCAAAAGAGAGAAAAATATCCTTTTTGGGGTGGTGACGTGCGCCTGCATGAGTAATCACACAGGTGCACATATGTGTCATGACTCTAACTTGGCCCAGCACGATGCAGTCTATAAGGGCGTGCTTCATGCCGCATGAATGAGGTTGCGACCGTTTTTTAAAACATTTTTTATTTCCCATTCCGAGATGTAGAACGCCAATCCTGCCGCAGCAAATTAAAGAAATGAAGCTAAACGTACCTGAAGCACATATTTTAAAAGCGGTGGTCCGATAGTAAACGTTACCCGCCATAAAATAAAATAAAATAAAAAAGAACAGTTATTATGGACATGGTGGTAGAGTCCGGGGAGCAACAGAGAAGCAAGTGGGTGCAAATGCATAGAAACAACGGGCAGCAGACGGAAGGCAAGCAGCAGAGAAGGTCGAGATGGGTATAGGAAAAACATTTTAAAAAATGAGAAAACAGGCCAGGAGTAGTAGAGAAGGCAGTGGAAAATGTAGGAATGGCCAATGGAGCACACAGGAAAGGAGAGGGTATTTGGTGGAGAAGCAGCACACAAGGGAGAGAGTAATAAAAAGCATGCACACCTATGGATTGCTGAGTGTTCCGTAAATCTGAGCGGTGGAAAGATACAAGCCATCCAATTAAAAGAATTGTAAACACGCTGTAGGGACAACCACAAGAAGAAGAAGGGCTGCCATCTAATAAATCAGATTGTCAAGGAAGCCAACCTATAGTAAACAATGGGATGGCCCGAAGCCTACTGTAAGAATTGCTGCGACCCACAGTGGTCTTTTTAACAACAGACATCTCAAAGCAGGAGCCCTGCATTCAAGAAAGTGGTTCACGTTGAAATCATAAGCAAATAGTTCAACACATAGGGGTTTCATAAACCTCATTTTAAATTTACTTGGTCATTTTCCCATAACTTGACAAAAATCTCCAGATACTTTAAATCATAGGCTATGTATGGCTAAACACAATTTGTATGCGTATCAAGCAATGCATTACCCACAGCTACTGTAGAGAAAATCTGATTATAGCTTGTAGTTAGAACATAATATGGGCACTACATACTTTCTCCTTGGACATTATATAGACAAAGAAATCAAAGTCATACCAAGAAGTCTTAAGTTTGTTTCATTGGAATAGAAGATGTTACCATGTAATGTGTGCTCAATTTTGAATGTGCTAACTTTTTGCAGCACACTCACATGGGGCCTGAAGTAGAGTTTGGTGGATGAATGTCTCCACCATAAACATGAAGGAGATCCTGTTGGCCTTATGCCAAGTGCACTATATCCCATGGCACTTGTAATAAAGCGGATGAGATATCTGTCACAGTTGTGATTGAGCAAGTAATATGCCAAACTCTTAATCAGGCTATTAATCGCTTCCCACTTCAGAACCTGCCTGTATTCTGTCCTCCACTCTTGTACCATGGACCTAGAATAACATGTTCTCCTGAACAACCAAATATTGTCTGTAAATCTCTAAATTATGAAGGTATTTGTAGAGCACTCTTATGCATTGACTGTTACATTCATGCTATACAATATACCCAAATAAAACAAATGAATAATACATTATAGGCATTAAGAATCAAAGGACTATATGAAACAAGTTATTGTGAGGAATTTATACAGTTTACAAAGTACACTGTAATGTATCTGTACAATATATACATCGCTATAAAAGCAAACCAGTATTTATATCACTGACGGTTAGTGGGATATTGTTAGCAAAAATATAGTTGACAGAGATACAGTGGCTTGAATATAATATACACAAATATCTCATTAAGTGTAGATTTCTACTATTAACTCTAATGTGACAATAGTTTTGTAAATGGTATTTAGGGTTCAATATTTTTTTCAGAAGATGTTTTAGTATGTTTTACTATGATATTCTGGTACCATACCATTTCACAACAGTATATCAAGGTTACGTTCAAACAGTATTAAGCAGCCTAGGTTTGCAACAGAAAGTGAATCTTGAATAGTTTCTTTTGTTTAACCATTTTACGCCATTTAAGAAAATATTTTCCTGTGACAATATGTTTAAATACATTTTCAAGAAAAATCTGAGAAATACATATACAAAATGCAGCACTTCCTTAATGCAACATCGTACATTAAAGGATGCCATCATCATTTGAATGTCCATCAACCATTGGCATTGACTATTATATTTTAGTTGAGGACCCCCCTGGGATTAGATTGTTTGACATTACTCCTTTTTATTTTTACTTGGGCCCTCGCAGGGTCTACTCACTGAATTACGGGGAATAGAAAGTCAGCAGATCCTCTGTTGGGCAAAGTAAAGAGTCTGAAAGCAACTAGGCATGGGGCAGAAAACTGTACCCATTACGAGATTGATGAGTTGATTGAGGAGGTTGAGGGCATAAATAACAAAGATAAGAAACTGCCACAAGCTACTTGTAAAATCACACATTTTTATAAGGGTGTCTCTTAAGCCAAACGTGCACCTGCTGGATCAATTTCATACGAAAATAAAGGTTCGCCAGTGGCTGTTTCTTCCTCTGCTGCTGAGACTACAGGACCTACCAATCCTTTCCAGCATGAGGACCAGCCATCCACCTCATCTGCCCATGAGGGCCCCTGCACTACCAAAGCCACTTCTCTTAAAGGATCTGTCTTTCAACTTATTCCAGGTGGCCTAAGTTACACCACCTGCCATACTTCGCAGGCACCTTCCCTAAGATCTAATGTGCCTGTGGTTGGAAAACGCAGGAATTCAGACCATAACAGACTACTTGAGATAAGAGCATTCTCTAATTAAAGGTACTCTTGACCCCAAAGGAAAAAGCCCTCCAGACCGATGACCATTGATGTAAAAGGCCCTAACCATGGTTATACGCAAGGCAGGTCACCACCTTCATGCTGTGGCGGTCCAAATAATGTTTCAAGAACGGCCCAATGAGAAAAAACTAACCAGAGGAAGTGCTTTGATTTACACTGAAAAAATAGGGGAAAGCTGTTCCCCTGAAAATCACAGTCTACAGATGAACCTCTGGAACTACAGTGCAGCTAATATCATCTATCCCTGTAAATAGTGTTGGGGCGTAGTCAGTTTTTGCACCACAGTTTGGCTGCCAATGCTAAGAGGAATCTCACATTAGACTAACAAATATGCCCCTGACTTTTTTTGTCCGACTCTGTGGTCAGGTTCTCATAGAGGGGCTGTGATTATTATGATGAACAGACATAAGCTGAAACCAGGCCAAAGGGTAGGCAAGTAAGCACGTATTAATAAAACTATCCACTGGATTCGAACCAATCAGCAGTACTGTGCCTTAAACCATAAAGATATAATCTCTCCCTTCCATCTTTCTGGACAGTCAAACAATTATGATTCGATCAAGCTCGTACTGGATGGCTCTGATCAAGTGGATGGCTTATTGGTGAAGGAAGCTAGGTTTCTGCCACCAACAGGGTCAAACATCCAATTTCAAAGCAATCTGAAATCTTGTGATGCAAGCACCCTATGCCCCTTGAATTCACTCCAGCTAAGAGATATGAAGTTGGGACACTGAAGTATGGAATGTGCACATGCAATGGAAGATCTAAATCAGATGACCACAGAGAAAATACCTTCTTTATGGTGGGAGTATAAGTAGGAAAGATTACATTCTTTTGGACCTAGAAATATGGTATTCTCCATATGATTTTGGTGTCCTTGTAAGATCTGAGAGTGACCATTATACGCTAAACCCATGATTACTCCCAAATCTTTTTCCCAGCAAAGCCAATAGATTTAACAGGTCTGAGTCTACACTGTTTCTAAGCAATACCAGGAGATCGATTAAGTGAGTTCAACTTTTTTCTAAGCCCGATACCATGGATCAAATATATAATGCCTTGAATTTTTTCTGAGGTCCCTAGTTGACATTCCATCTAATGAGGACTCCTTGTTGGAGCAACACCATAGTTTGTTCAGTGCGTTGAGATCTATATGCACAACTGAAAGCCAATCTTCAAATCCTCTGATGCTAAAGATTTTGCCCTGGTATAATGCTAACTGTAGGAAGGCTAAGTCAGAATCATTCATGGCTGTTAAGCAGTGTGATATATAGAAGATTAGAGAGTCCAGAGTAAGGTTCAAGACAATTGCGTCTAACACCAAACAGGACTGGATACTAGGCTGACTTTGTGAAAGCGTACAGATCTAGAAACACTGAAGCCTTTTGGCCTATTGCAGCCCACGGAACTGTATCAATTTCCAGCCCTTTGACAGTTTATATTCCGCCATACCTCTGGGAAAAGCATTTTGCAGATCTATGTAGTGTATACAGCCCGATGTCGTGATTTAAAAACTAGAAAAGCTCCAATTGATTTAGAACCTAACCAACAGGGAACACTCACTGATAGGTTACATGCATAAACTCCCTTTTTTGCCTCAGAAAATACACAAAGAGCCATAAATTGTTTACTGCCCGGCAAATCACCTGGTCTTGATTAAATACCAGGGCATCTCTACAGCTCGGAGTTAGCGGTTTGAGCACCTTACATTAACAAATTGTCTAGCAGAATCATGGGAGGAGATCATATCCTCACCTTTTAGCGGGGAGCGGAAACTATACATGTGAATAAAAAAGGGAGATAGGAGAACTCTTGAATTATCCTCCCATTAGTCTGAGTGATAACCTCCAGAAGGTATTTTGTCCCCAAGTTTTGGATAAGCGGGAAGACTGAATGAATAATTCCAGAATATTGTCTCCCCTACAAGTAGGTTTCAGTTCAGCACAGTAGACCTGACATTTTGGTCCAGTCTAATCTGCTGGAAATACCTTCTACTAAAATAAAATCACTGGCATTTGTAGATATTGGGCCAGAATTTGATTTTGTTCCAAGACAACATCTATGGTCCACATTAAGGTCAATGGGCATGCACTCTGATCTGTTACATATCATTATTAGACTACATGAGGCTAACTATGCCCAAGTGAAGTGGGTGTCTCGAGGTGAGCAAGCTGACCCATACCAATTGAGATAGCAGTACACCAGGAGAGTGCGCTAATGCACATTTGATTCTTTCTTTACATTAATGATGTGTTTAGCTCTTTGAATGAATACATCCACGATTCCCCAAGATTATATGGTATTTTTATTCCAGCTCTTTTGTTACCCTATGGTACACTCTTAACTTCTCGTACCTCCTTTTGAGTTACAAAACCTTTTAGACAAATTTTCTGAGTTTTGGGATGTGAAATGATTAGAGGTGAATGCAACTAAAGCAAACCCTGTTCTTTTTAACCCTCACAAATCATTCAGAGGTAGTTTTAAGAAGAAGAGATCAATATTTCAGAAGGTGGATAGATTTGATTACTTAGGAATTAGATTAGACAACTCCTATTCCAGGGTCACTGCAACTACATAAAAGCAGTATTACTTTGTTAAGCGGTGCATCTGCAGTTACAAAACGATACAAAACAACAACTCAGAAACATGTTTTGCCAACTATTTGGATCTATAGAGCTATTGTCCATTATTGTTTTAATATTTTGGTCTTTGAAAGAAGCTTCACCTCATACTAATTGAAAAACAATGTTGTTTTTGAATTAAGTTGTCATAAAACTCAAGATAACAGCATTGAGTAACCCTGAAGAGACTGGGTTGGGTGCACGAATGATAGCAGTGATTTATCTAAGCATTCTGAGACAAGGATGATGGAAAAGGTGGATACAAATGTATGTGATTATAGATGAGTAAAGAAAAAGGAATTGAACACGGATGGTGGAGTTAGTTGTGCAGAAATAACCAACACAGAATGGAGGGTCTAAGGGAACATTTAAAGACCAGGCGTGGATATGTACCCCAATATTAACTCAGAAAACAACAACAAAAATCCACAGGTCTAGAGACTCGGAACAGACCTTAGAGCAACTTTAGACCTACAAAACTGTATTCTAGTTTACAGAGGAAAATCTTATAACCAACAAACCTTAAAAAAGAAAATCCTTAACAAAGTAAATCCTTAAAAAAGGAAGGATTCCCATCACTCACTGAGGTGACATGCTTCATCATCTGGAGTCTCCTCCTAGTTGCACACTAGTGCAACCAAGGGCTGCGACCCTCTCACTAAATGAGGGGAGCTCACAGATGTATCACTACAAATGGGCTAGTAACAGTTTAACATGTTTTGGGAATTTTGGCCTTTTGATAGTTGGTTGTTCATACACTTGTAAATAAATTAAGATACCAGTATCGCCCTTTTCTGGCAATGCAGGCGCTACTGAGTCAGCTACATCATTTAAATGTTATTAATTTTGCCATCTTACTGTTCTATACAGTCGCACATTGCAGGTTTTGGAATATAGAAGTAAATGGTATGCCAGACCCAGGGAGAAGCTCTCTGTCCGCCTATCATTAGCAGCTTTTTGCTTCTTATCCATAGAGCGGGGCCTCAATTCCTGAGCTGCCGCCAGGTGAGGTGAGGTCCAATCCTCATAAAACACGGGTGAGCATAATCTTACATATGTTATTGGATTGCATATTTATTATACAAGATTTGATGGTGACCTGTGCACCACATCTACATTGGTTAATAATATGAGTACCAGCCCTACTTTTCTGTTTTCTCAAAAACATTTCTCTTTTCAGGTGCCATCAGCATCTTGTGAAGTACAGAGGATTTGAACACCTGCAAAACAGGTTACATGGTTGTATTAGTTCCAACCTTGTTGATATTATCACTTTTCACTACACAGTAGCAATACTATATATTTTCTTGTGGTCCTGAAGAAGTCCTTGGATTTCTCATAATCCGGTTGGCTGAAACATGTAGACCAAGTTATTACATCTCTGCAGTTATTTTGTTAAAACTGCTTTTGCACTGTTTTTAACTTGGATGACAATAGAAACTTATTAAATCTTTTTCTCTTATTATCCAATTTAATCTCACTTTTACCTTCATTGTCATGCACTGCGCATATCACTCTTATATTCATATTCTTCTTCACATCTGCTAGGTCGTACAGAGCTCCCATTCAGATCATAGTGTTTTGAACACATCCATGAGCTCCCCTCTCTTAGTGAGAGGGTCGCAGCCCTTGGTTGCACTAGTGTGCAACTAGGAGGAGATTCCAGATGAAGCATGTCACCTCGATGAGTAATGGGACTCCTTCCTATTTTAAGGATTTCCTTTGTTAAGGATTTCCTTTTTTAAGGTTTGTTGGTTATAAGATTTTCCTCTGCAACCTAGAATACAGGTTTGTCGGTCTAAAGATGCTCTAGGTTCTGTTCTGCCTCTCTAGACCCGTGGATTTTTTTCGTGGTTTTCGGAGTTAGTTGTGCAGCATGTTATTTCTGGTCTTAGTCATTTGTTGTCTTAAAGAAGAGAGCTATGTTGGGAATAATTGTATGCAGTGCATGTGTAGAATGTGGCAATTGAGGCAGACATTGCTATTTGGAGATATTGGAATGTATTCTGTTATTTTCCAGTGCCCTTGTATGTGATGGCTCTTTCGGAGTTT
This sequence comes from Triturus cristatus, assembly GCF_964204655.1. Classification (NCBI taxonomy): domain Eukaryota; kingdom Metazoa; phylum Chordata; class Amphibia; order Caudata; family Salamandridae; genus Triturus; species Triturus cristatus. Next base: position 1,454,740,421 of record NC_140589.1, on the reverse strand, counting down.
ACTTTTCAATAGCGTTTCTATGTTATATTAGTTGAACATCAGCATTCTTCATTTTAACTCAGTCACCTTGAATGTTTACATACCTTGCACCGCTCTGATGGTACCATGAGGAATCTGATTTGTACCTCCTCCTCATTTAAAGTCTGTAACCTGGAGCAAACATTTTTCACTTTGCCTTTGAGCATCATTACCATGGATACAGCCTTAAAATATTTTGTATTATTCGATTTATAATTCTTACTAATGGAGCTTGTTGTGTATCTCTATTTTTGCAATGTAAGATACCTAGGTTTTAATAACTGTGTGCCTCTAAGGGATGAGACAGAGAGAATATGCGTATCAGTATTGGTCTTTTGATTTACCTTGCAAAGATATCTTAGGCACATCAACTAAAACATACTAAGTGACACATAGATTAACTATTCAAAACTCTAAAGGGAAATTTACCAATGCTTCGCATGGGTTTTGCATCACAAATGTGATGCAAAGCAGGTTCAAAAAGTATTGTATTAGGGAATTATTTTTCAAAGCAAATCATAAACATGTTGACATTGGTGTATACATGATTGGCATATCTAGTTTACCTGTAAGTCCCTTGTAAAGTGGGAATCCATATACACAGGGCCTGTATACTAAATGCTACTAGTGGGCCTGCAGCACCGGTCTTGCCACACACTCAAGTAGCCTTTTAAACCTGTCTCAGACCAGCCATTGCAGGGCATGTGTGTGCAGATTACTGCTCTTCAGCTAAGCATTTAAAATCACTTGCCAAGCCTTAAACTCCCCTTTTATTACACACAAGTTACCCCAAAGTAGACCCTAAGTGACCTTACAGGCAGGGTGCTGTGCAACTAAAAGTCAGGATATACTTCTATGTTTAGCATGCCTAGTAGTGACAAACAGCAAAATTTGCTTTTCACTGCTGTGAGACCTACTCCTGCCATAGGTTCTCATTGGGGGTTCCTTAAAACACCTTTTAAGCTTTAATTCTTAATTGGAAAGGAGTAGCTACTTCATGTTTAATATCTTTGGAATGGTAGTGATAAATCCCCTTTAATGGTAAAGTTGGATTTGACATTACCATTTTAGAAATGCCACTTTTAGAAAGTGGACTTTTCTCTGCTCTGACTTTGTTCTGTGTGCTTGCAGCCCGTCTCCAAAACACGTTTGGGCTAGGTGACAGCTACACTTTGTGAATTCCTTCTAGACATCTAAAACACAGTAAGGGCTGGGTGTGACAGGGGATACATCTGCATTCATCTGCATAGATAGCCTTCCTGGGCAAGCAGAGGGAGAGGTGACTCACAAATACATCTAAATAGGTTGTGTCCTGCCCTCGCAAAAAAGGCTGATTTACCCCCCACTGGTAGTTTGGAGCCAGTGCTGGGTTGAAACGGATCATTGTGCACTTCAGAGAACTCTTTTGAAGTCACCCACCCCATCAAAGACACCTTTGCGTATATGTACCAGGGCTCTGGCCCTACTGACATAGAAGAATTCTGCTGGAGTAAAGACTGCTGTCCTGAAAGGATTGCCACTCTGCTGTGACTGACTATTCAGAGGCATTGCTTCCCTGCTCTGTGGAGCTGCATTACTGCCTGCTGACCCCTGCCTTCCTGCGGACAGAAGCTGAACTCATCTCTCTAGGCCCCAGAGTGACCTTAAGGCCTTGCTGGCTCACCCTCCCCATCAGAAAGTCTCAGGAATCCAAAAGACTTAGTTTAAAAGGATGTTTTTGATTAGGTAGTGTAAATAATGTAATAACTGAAAATAGGTTGTGATTTAATTACTAAAGTATGTACTGATGTGATTGGCTGTGGATAAATCTTACACACGTTACTCTATTGTGGATAAGCTTACATTTTCAAACACTCAACCACACCTGCCAAAGTTGAAATTGAAGCTGGTATGCTCCGGTTAGAAAGTGTATGAGCTTTTGACCTACTGGTACAGTAGAGTGTTCCAAAACACGTTGTTATCGCAACTAAGTGAATGCAGTGTGGGGGAAGGGTTCCAAATACAGTTCAGTATAAAAGTGCTAAGCATAGTAGTTTACAAAGAGTATATATTTGGAAATATCAGTTTTCTAATTAAGTATTGCTATTTCATCTGACATGTAGTTGAAAAATGATAGTAGTATTATTGTTAATGGTTTCACAAACTCCCGTGTGGATTCACAACTCTGTAGTGAAGTTACAAGGGGGTGCTGCGCTGGGCGCTGCAACGGGGTCGCGGAACAACTCACAGCAGCTACCAAATTGGGCTTCTTATTAGGGGAACAATAAAGGGTTAAATAAAATAACCAATGAAAACTGGAGTAAGAAAAGGAAAAAATAAGGGAAACATTTTTATTTGGTAACTATATCAATATTACTGGAAAAAAAGAGGAAACCTTTGCCATAACTGGTTGTGTCTTACAGAGAGTGGACTAATAATTTTCCGTGCAAAGAAATTTGAAGTGAAATAGTGCTATTATTTGAGGATCAACAAACCGAATTGACAGGTATGTTAATGATGAGAACATTGATATTTATATATTACCTACTGGCGGTCGCCAGTAGGTAGTTATAGTTAGGACCCCTTTTCCATAGGAAATCCGCAACATTCTATTTTGAATAACTTTGGCGCCGGTCGATGAATCCTCGCGAATTTCTCAAAATAGGTGGGGCGCTACGCTCCGCTCCTACCCTGGAAGTCTCGGGGGGATTCGTCAAGCGGGGGCTGAGATAAAAGGGGGGTCCCAAAACGCGTTTTTCCCATGCATTTTTCCATAGGACCTTTAGACAGAGCTACAGCCCAAACGGCTGAACAGAATTACTAGAAATTTGGCAGAGAGGTAGTCCCTATGTCAAGGAAGTGCCTTTTGTAGGTTTGGTGTAAATCTGTTCAGTAGATTCTGAGAAAATAGCCTTTAAATCAATATATATATCTGAGCCCGCTTACGGTACGCTTACCGTACGCTTACCGTACGCGTACAGTGGCGTGCGCGAGCGCGATTCTGATTGGCTCTTAGATCTTAGTAAACATTCGAATCGGCCGAAACCAGGAAGCGGCGTCCGCCATTTTGTCTCTCGCACTGAGTGTTATTTATCAAACATGATGCCCAAAAACATGTTACGGGGCTGTTTTGACACTCCCTCCCACATAGTCATGTTGAGGGAGTCCCCAAACATCCCCCAAGAGCAAAAACGGTTTTATTTTTTTTTCGGCAATTTCGCCGAGTACGCTTACCGTACGCTTACCGTAAGCGTACGGTAAAAAATAGAAATAAAAAAAACACTATCCACACTTACCCCACCCCCTGTGCTTTTGGTGGCCGTAGGCCACCAAATGTACAGAGCTTATTACATCAGTAAAAAAACTATATTTTGGCAACATGAAATTATAAAATTGAAATAAAAAAAACACTATCCACATTGACCCCACCCCCTGTGCTTTTGGTGGCCGAAGGCCACCAAATGTACAGGGCTTATTAAAGTTGATAAAAACCGTGCACGGAACGCACTGCGTTAAGTGGGCGCGCACGCCTCGAATGGCGTAAAGTAACTTAGCATTTAAAAAACCGTACAAATTCACTGAAAAAACCATAGGTTTCACACACGTTATAGTTAGGAATTAGCATATAAAAAACCTTGCAAATTCACTGAAAAAACCATAGGTTTCACACATGTTATAGTTAGCGGAAATTTTACTGATAAAAAACCAATGAAATTGCCCCGTTATAGTTAGTGCAGGCAACTATAACTCACACGACCGCAATCTTCTGCTGATGACATATGTGTCTTTATGAAAAAAAAATATTTGTAATATATGTATAGCTAAAAATGTATGGAAGAAGACATGGGCAAATAAGTGTCTAAATACAGTATTAGCATCAGCAGAGGATTGCGGTCGCGTGAGTTATAGTTGCCTGCACTAACTATAACGGGGCAATTTCATTGGTTTTTTATCAGTAAAATTTCCGCTAACTATAACATGTGTGAAACCTATGGTTTTTTCAGTGAATATATATATATATATATATGTATGTATATATATATATATATATATATATATATATATATATATATATATATATATATATATATATATATATATATATATATCCTCACTCAGCCTCCACTTTAACTTCCTCCGAAGCACTCTCGGGCGGGTGCGGTTTGCGGTAGTGGACACCGCTGACAATCAAAGCTCAATTTCCTCCTCTTTTCTGAAGAAATACCGCACTCAGGGGGGACATTGAAAGTCGTTCTTTATTCAACGGCCAACAGCAAACAAACACGTTTCGGCGAAAAGCCTTCTTCGCTGTTCTTGACACATCGAAGGAGGCATGTTTAAAAAGCGTTATCGTAGAGCTTCGAAATGAAGAAGGGACCAACATTTTGTTTCTTAACATAGGTGCCATTTTGAAGTGGTGCATTTTGATACCAGTTCTATACAAATTCATCAAGTGTGTCATTCTTTGTGCCTTCTTTGTCTATATGACAGGATTTAAAAGACCTACTCTTTGTACAGGTGTACTATTGAGCCGTATATCGGCATAATTATGTACTGCAACCACAGGTTTAGCTGAACTTACAACCAGATATCAGAATCATCATATTGCGCAACACTTAATTATCGCGCATGTTACATTTTAACATCAGTCTATATGACATGATTTGAAAATATATAATATGCATATTAGATTTATGCTACCTATGGAGCCGTGAATCGGCACACACATGTTACACAACTTCAAAGCAATTGTAAGTTCAGCTAGTCATCGGCACTATTGTATTACACAATTCATGAATCTCGCCGTGTATCCGCTTACGTCCCTTCATGTAACGCTAATATCAACACACTTCATGTTTCAAATCTGACATGATCTCATTGTTACAGGATTTCAAAGATATCAGAATTCAACAAGAAACAGCATAGGAATTCATTTTCAGATCAGTTTCAACAAGACGCAGAGCAGGAAAACATTTTCGAAACAGTAAACATCCACCCTACATATATCTTAAGTAATATATTCTACAGGCCTATATGGACCGCTAGTTCCTCCCCACTATTCAATCCTCTCCGATACTTAGTCTGTAAATCTATGATAAATCTTGACTCCAGTCTTCTCAATTTGCGTATTCTGTTGCCCCCCCTAACATTTATAGGAACGTGATCTAAGCCAAAATACTGCAGTTGGTTTCTATTGCTTTGATGACATTCTGCAAAATGAAGTGCCACAGGGTATGCGGCGTCTTCTTTGTCTATGGCTCTTAGATGTTCTAAGATCCTAATTTTTAGTTGGTGTATGCTTCTACCTATATAGCGTAGCCCACAGGGACACACTAAACAGTATACTGCAAAGGGAGTGCTACAAGTAAAAAATTTAGTTATTGTTCTTGTTATTTTTGTATCGGGTATGTTATATGACAGGACTCTTCTGCTATTAGAGCAGGCTTTACATCTTTTACAGGGAAAAAATCCCTTCATTTCTTTTAAGGTGTTGCTATGTTCTGGAATTTTTTCTAGATGACTTTTAACCAGCATATGCCGTAGGGACCTAGCCTTCTTAAAGGTCACTAAAGGAAAAGCCGGAATATCTTCACTGATGACACTATCTGTTTTTAAGATATGCCAGTTTTTCTTCAGCATGCGTTTTAAGTAGTTGGCTTCTGAGGAGTAAGGGGTAACCATCCGGAATTTACCCTTACCATTGTTATCATCCTGTACAGGTTTATCCATCAGGAGTCTTTCTCTAGGGATCTTTCTTACCTTCTGCAAGGTTTTGTCCAAAATCTGAGGTTTATACCCTCTCACAGCGAACCTAGCTATACACTCTGATGCCGCTGCCTTGAAATCATTTTCCCTAGTGCTATTTCTCTTCAATCTCAGAAATTCGCCATAGGGAATGCTTTGAATTAGTTGTGGTGGGTGGTTGCTGGTGGCAAACAGAGTTGAATTGCCTGCTGTCGATTTACGATACAATGCAGTCTGTATCTTACCCTCATCAATGAACACCCGCAGGTCCAAGTAGTCCGCTGCCACCGGACTCACTGTGCCTGAGAAGTGTAAATTTAGATGGTTGCTATTGAGAACATCAATGTAACTACGAGCTGAATCTATTGACCCCTGCCACACAATAAACAGGTCATCGATATATCGATGCCATTCCACAACTCTACCACTGTTCTGTCCTGTATAGGTTTTGTGCACCTGCTCCTCCCACCAGCCTACGAATAAGTTCGCATAGCTGGGTGCGAAGCAGGTGCCCATCGCCATACCAGATCTTTGTCTGTAATGTTGATTTTCAAATAAGAAGATGTTATTTTTCAGACAGAACTCCAAAAACTCAATCAACATTTGATTATGTTCCACATAACGAAGTTGACGTTTTTCAAGGTAAAACTGTATAGCCTTTATGCCGTGTTCATGCTCTATACATGTGTATAGACTGGTGATGTCCAATACCATCAACAGATAGGTCGAATCCCACTTCATCTCAGATACTTTGTTTAAAAAGTCCTTAGTGTCTTTAACATAGGATTGAAGTTGTATTACAAAAGAAAACAAGAAATGATTGATGAACATCGATAAATGTTCTGTCAGACTGTTCAAAGAGGACACAATAGGTCTGCCTGGAGGATTTACATTGTCCTTATGTAGTTTAGGGATGTGATAAAAGGTGGATATCATTGGGTTGTTACTACGAAGGAACATGTGTTCTTCTGTCCCTAACATAGATTTCGCATACCATTTTTGAATTAATTCATCATACTTCTTGATACTCTGTAGGTATGCCTCGTTGGTTGTTCTTTCATAGTATTTCTCATCTGAGAGTTGTCGTAGTGCTTCTTTACAGTACCATTCCCTGGTCTGTAGTACTACGTTCCCACCTTTATCAGAAGGTTTAATTATTATTGACGTGTCTTTCATAAGGTCTTGTAATGCCCTTTGTTCTGCGATCGTTATGTTACTCCTGTTCTGGTGCATACTTTTGCTTGATCTGAATTTTAAAAGATCTTTGACCATAGCATCAGAGAAAACGTCAATGGCATCAAATGGCATTTGGGGATTAAACAGAGAGGTGGGTTTGAAAGGGCTTTCTTCCCATTCTTGTTCAATACCCATTTCCCTTGCTCTTTCAGCCATACTGTTGTTGATCTCAGAATTCATCTGGCCTTCTGATCTCAGATTTTCCAAAAGTTCGATAGCTGGCAAATCCTTCCCCGTAAGTATATCCGTGATTGTTAGTCTTAGTCCAATTTTGGGGTCCCTGATGTTTGGTCTTAATTTTAAGTATTTGTGTAGTTTCAGCTTGCGTATAAAGCTGAAAAGATCGATTCTTGTCAGGGTATACTCCAGGTGGTTGCTAGGACAGAAAGTCAAACCCAGACTTAGTACTTTCTTTTCATTACTCGTGAGAGATTTGTCGGTCAAATTAAACACTGTTAGGTTTGTTGCGTCTACTGCCTTTTGCCCGATTTCTTGTTGCGACCTCTCCATGCTTGTGGCTTGCCTCTTCCTGCCCCCCTGCGCTCGTCGCGTTCTTCTTTGCTTCCTTCGAGTGGTTTGTTTTTGCCACCCCGTAGCCATGATTGACGGATTATTTGAAATTCGTCGTAAAAAGGGGTAGTTGTTTTCCTCCCTTCTGTTTTTCTTCCTGTCTGCTCATTCATTCGTGATGAGAACGACTACATGCAAGGAAGAATTTTAACCTTTGCCCGTAAATTTGATGGTCCAAGAAAGGAATTAAATCTACGATCTAAACAGTCAACATCTCAGAGAGTGGAGACCTCTGAATCGGATATAACAGAAAATGGATCAAGCGATGAGCAGACAGGAAGAACAACAGAAGGGAGGAAAACAACTACCCCTTTTTACGACGAATTTTGAAATCCAGTAACAATGAGATCATGCCGGATTTGAAACATGAAGTGTGTTGATATTAGCGTTACATGAAGGGACGTAAGCCGATACACAGTGAGATTCATGAATTGTGTAATACAATAGTGCCGATGACTAGCTGAACTTACAATTGCTTTGAAGTTGTGTAACATGTGTGTGCCGATTCACGGCTCCATAGGTAGCATAAATCTAATATGCATATTATATATTTTCAAATCATGTCATATAGACTGATGTTAAAAGGTAACATGCGCGATAATTAAGTGTTGCGCAATATGATGATTCTGATATCTGGTTGTAAGTTCAGCTAAACCTGTGGTTGCAGTACATAATTATGCCGATATATGGCTCAATAGTACACCTGTACAAAGCGTATGTCTTTTAAATCATGTCATATAGACAAAGAAGGCACAAAGAATGACACACTTGATGAATTTGTATAGAACTGGTATCAAAATGCACCACTTCAAAATGGCACCTATGTTATGAAACAAAATGTTGGTCCCTTCTTCATTTCGAAGCTCTACGATAACGCTTTTTAAACATGCCTCCTTCGATGTGTCATGAACACCGAAGAAGGCTTTTCGCCGAAACGCGTTTGTTTGCTGTTGGCCGTTGAATAAAGAACGACTTTCAATGTCCCCCCTGAGTGCGGTATTTCTTCAGAAAAGAGGAGGAAATTGAGCTTTGAGATATATATATATATATATATATATATATATATATATATATATATATATATATATATATATATATATATTACCTACTGGCGGTCGCCAGTAGGTAGTTATAGTTAGGACCACGTTTCCATAGGAAATCTGCAACATTCTATTTTGAATAACTTTGGCGCCGGTCGACGAATCCTCGCGAATTTTTCAAAATAGGTGGGGCGCTACGCTCCGCTCCTTCCCTGAAAGTCTCGGGGGGATTCGTCAAGCAGGGGCTGAGATAAAAGGGGGGTCCCAAAACGCGTTTTTCCCATGCATTTTTCCATAGGACCTTTAGACAGAGCTACAGCCCGAACGGCTGAACAGAATTACTAGAAATTTGGCAGAGAGGTAGTCCTCAGGTCAAGGAAGTGCCTCTTGTAGGTTTGGTGTAAATCTGTTCAGTAGATTCTGAGAAAATAGCCTTTAAATCAATATATATATCTGAGCCAGCTTACGGTGCGCTTACGGTGCGCTTACCGTACGCGTACGGTGACGTGCGCGAGCGCGATTCTGATTGGCTCTTAGATCTTAGTAAACATTCGAATCGGTCGAAACCAGGAAGCGGCGGCCGCCATTTCGTGTGTTTCACTCAGAAAAAAAAGAGTGATAACAAGAAAAGGGGGCAAGGAGGAGAGTTACAGACCCCCTAACATTTGTAAGGGGGTCAAAGAAGGACAGAAAAGTACAAAGAAAACATTTATTGATTTTAAAAAAAATCACGGGGTACGCGTACGGTAAGCGTACGGTAAAAAAAAGAAAAAAAAAAGACATGAAAATCAGATTTAAGTGTTTAGATATTAGGGGGCTCTAAAAAGAGCCGTTGTGTTTATGAAGTGATTTTTTTGTGGTACCTACAAGTAAGTACCGATGCAGAGTCTAAGGTTCAAGAGGAACACTCTGTTCCCTTCATCATTGAAGTGTACACCATCTCCTCTATAAATGTCTTGCATGTCATAACGCAAGTTGTTGTGGTAAATGGAACCCATACCATAGTCACGGAGGAAAGCAGAAACAGATTTGTTGACGTGCTTTCTTGCTTTGTCAATCTGCGGACAGAAATGATTGGACCAGTTCCATTTTTGCCTTTGGCATATGTTAGAAAACACAAAGGCAGTTTTAGGGAAAAGTGAAAACAGTTTTGCAAAGGTCTCCTTCATAAGCATTTCCAGACCTACCCCAGTCAAAGTGCCTAGGTCATTGCCACCACAGTGCACTATTATGAGGTCAGGGTGTTGGATGTGCATGAAGGATTTCATCAATGGCATCAATTGGTGCCACTTTAACCCTCTCTGACCAATCCATTTAATGTCTACATTTGGCAAAGCAAGGTCTCTCACCATATCTGTTTTCTCTGCATACTTTTCACTCCAGAAGACATAGCTGTGCCCTACAATCCACACTGTGAACATCTTCAAAGGAGAACTGGATGCACTCAGGAGGTGTCTTTCAGTAGAATGGCAATATGAAAAGAAAGACAGTTTGGAAATGGAGGCATACATATTTTTTTTCAAAAAAAAAAGAACTGATTGGCTGTTTCATACCATTCTAGAATAAAAACTAGGCTGTATGTGTAAATTAATAGAAGCATGTTTTGTATTGGTACAGAAAAATGTGTTACCAAAGAACAGTACTATGGATTTGCTGTTAGGTTTGAAAAGTCAAGCACTCTTGCTCTGTGGAATTGAAACATTGTTTGGCGAACTTCTGACCTGACTCCACACAGCAGTGTTCCATGAGCTGTTGCTATGGTAGCAGGCAGAAGTCAAGTTGGGGGAAGGGTACTAGGCAGAAGTCAAGTTGGGGGAAGGGTACTTTTGGAAAAGGGTTGGTTTTCAACCAATAGAAATGTGTGATTACATTTGAAAAAAAGGGGCAAGCACTGAGATTTGAAACTAACATGTATATGTGTGGAAAAAGAGAGGGAAAGTTTGCCATTATCTGGTTCTGCTGAGAGGAGAGAGGTGTAGAGAACAGAGATCCTGGCTCTGATAATCTGCTGTTTGAGTGCCACATTTCTTTCACAACTAACTAATTTTAAAGGTGAGTTTAGAGTTTGAGAGGGGATGTATATGGTAAATTAAGAAATGAATAATAGAAATGCAATTCTTTTTGTTGAAGTTGTGTTTATTATTTTCTGTTTTGGGAGAAATTTAAATGTGAGGAACATGTAAAATAATATGGACTATGTTTTCACAATACATTAAGGTGTACTGGTATAATAAAAGGATAGTTTAAGGGTTTGAGGTTGGACTCAGTAATGCAAATACATTCAGCATCACTAAGGCTGGTTGCCCTTGCTGGAGTGTAGGCAGACACCCAGGTTACAAATGATGCTGGTCTGAAAAAGCAGTTTGGACATGTGCTTTTTAAAAAATCTGAAAAGTGGATTCATAATGTGTCAGTCTGTAAAAGTGTTTATCACTTGCCAAAAAAAAGAGCAGTAAGTGTGCTTTCAAATTGGCAAAGAAATTTCGTTTTGTGACTAATGTGAAAACATGACTCTGTGTGCAAATAGGAATTACAGGCAGAGATTTATTGCGTATTGCTCTGGTGATTTCACAGTTGCATTAGATGGAAAGGGGGAGCCATTTTTTGGTGCAGAAGCAGACTCTTAGCACACAGGTAGCTGCTTACCATGTGGAATCATGCACAGTATTCACAAGCGAGTGGGGTTTGAGGTTTCAGTTAGTAATGCAAATACATTCAGCATCACTAAGGCTGGTTGCCCTTGCTGGAGTGTAGGCAGACACCCAGGTTACAAATGATGCTGGTCTGAAAAAGCAGTTTGGACATGTGCTTTTTAAAAAATCTGAAAAGTGGATTCATAATGTGTCAGTCTGTAAAAGTGTTTATTACTTGCCAAAAAAAGAGCAGTAAGTGTGCTTCCAAATTGGCAAAGAAATTTCGTTTTGTGACTAATGTGAAAACATGACTCTGTGTGCAAATAGGAATTACAGGCAGAGATTTATTGCGTATTGCTCTGGTGATTTCACAGTTGCATTAGAAGGAAAGGGGGAGCCTTTTTTTGGTGCAGAAGCTGACTCTTAGCACACAGCCAGCTACTTACCATGTGGAATCATGCACAGTATTCACAAGCGAGTGGGGTTTGAGGTTTCAGTCAGTAATGCAAATACATTCAGCATCACTAAGGCTGGTTGCCCTTGCTGGAGTGTAGGCAGACACCCAGGTTACAAATGGTGCTGGTCTGTAAAAGCAGTTTGGACATGTGCTTTTTAAAAAATCTGAAAAGTGGATTCATAATGTGTCAGTCTGTAAAAGTGTTTATTACTTGCCAAAAAAAAGAGCAGTAAGTGTGCTTTCAAATTGGCAAAGAATTTTCGTTTTGTGACTAATGTGAAAACATGACTCTGTGTGCAAATAGGAATTACAGGCAGCGATTTATTGCGTATTGCTCTGGTGATTTCACAGTTGCATTAGAAGGAAAGGGGGAGCCTTTTTTTGGTGCAGAAGCTGACTCTTAGCACACAGCCAGCTACTTACCATGTGGAATCATGCACAGTATTCACAAGCGAGTGGGGTTTGAGGTTTCAGTCAGTAATGCAAATACATTCAGCATCACTAAGGCTGGTTGCCCTTGCTGGAGTGTAGGCAGACACCCAGGTTACAAATGGTGCTGGTCTGTAAAAGCAGTTTGGACATGTGCTTTTTAAAAAATCTGAAAAGTGGATTCATAATGTGTCAGTCTGTAAAAGTGTTTATCACTTGCCAAAAAAAAGAGCAGTAAGTGTGCTTTCAAATTGGCAAAGAAATTTCGTTTTGTGACTAATGTGAAAACATGACTCTGTCTGCAAATAGGAATTACAGGCAGAGATTTATTGCGTATTGCTCTGGTGATTTCACAGTTGCATTAGATGGAAAGGGGGAGCCATTTTTTGGTGCAGAAGCAGACTCTTAGCACACAGCCAGCTACTTACAATGTGGAATCATGCACAGTATTCACAAGCGAGTGGGGTTTGAGGTTTCAGTCAGTAATGCAAATACATTCAGCATCACTAAGGCTGGTTGCCCTTGCTGGAGTGTAGGCAGACACCCAGGTTACAAATGGTGCTGGTCTGAAAAAGCAGTTTGGACATGTGCTTTTTAAAAAATCTGAAAAGTGGATTCATAATGTGTCAGTCTGTAAAAGTGTTTATCACTTGCCAAAAAAAAGAGCAGTAAGTGTGCTTTCAAATTGGCAAAGAAATTTCGTTTTGTGACTAATGTGAAAACATGACTCTGTGTGCAAATAGGAATTACAGGCAGAGATTTATTGCGTATTGCTCTGGTGATTTCACAGTTGCATTAGATGGAAAGGGGGAGCCATTTTTTGGTGCAGAAGCAGACTCTTAGCACACAGCCAGCTACTTACCATGTGGAATCATGCACAGTATTCACAAGCAAGTGGGGTTTGAGGTTTCAGTCAGTAATGCAAATACATTCAGCATCACTAAGGCTGGTTGCCCTTGCTGGAGTGTAGGCAGACACCCAGGTTACAAATGGTGCTGGTCTGTAAAAGCAGTTTGGACATGTGCTTTTTAAAAAATCTGAAAAGTGGATTCATAATGTGTCAGTCTGTAAAAGTGTTTATCACTTGCCAAAAAAAAGAGCAGTAAGTGTGCTTTCAAATTGGCAAAGAAATTTCGTTTTGTGACTAATGTGAAAACATGACTCTGTGTGCAAATAGGAATTACAGGCAGAGATTTATTGCGTATTGCTCTGGTGATTTCACAGTTGCATTAGATGGAAAGGGGGAGCCATTTTTTGGTGCAGAAGCAGGCTCTTAGCACACAGCCAGCTACTTACCATGTGGAATCATGCACAGTATTCACAAGCGAGTGGGGTTTGAGGTTTCAGTCAGTAATGCAAATACATTCAGCATCACTAAGGCTGGTTGCCCTTGCTGGAGTGTAGGCAGACACCCAGGTTACAAATGGTGCTGGTCTGTAAAAGCAGTTTGGACATGTGCTTTTTAAAAAATCTGAAAAGTGGATTCATAATGTGTCAGTCTGTAAAAGTGTTTATCACTTGCCAAAAAAAAGAGCAGTAAGTGTGCTTTCAAATTGGCAAAGAAATTTCGTTTTGTGACTAATGTGAAAACATGACTCTGTGTGCAAATAGGAATTACAGGCAGAGATTTATTGCGTATTGCTCTGGTGATTTCACAGTTGCTTTAGATGGAAAGGGGGAGCCATTTTTTGGTGCAGAAGCTGACTCTTAGCACACACCCAGCTGCTTACCCTGTGGAATCATGCACAGTATTCACAAGCGAGTGGGGTTTGAGGTTTCAGTCAGTAATGCAAATACATTCAGCATCACTAAGGCTGGTTGCCCTTGCTGGAGTGTAGGCAGACACCCAGGTTACAAATGGTGCTGGTCTGTAAAAGCAGTTTGGACATGTGCTTTTTAAATAATCTGAAAAGTGGATTCATAATGTGTCAGTCTGTAAAAGTGTTTATCACTTGCCAAAAAAAAGAGCAGTAAGTGTGCTTTCAAATTGGCAAAGAAATTTCGTTTTGTGACTAATGTGAAAACATGACTCTGTGTGCAAATAGGAATTACAGGCAGAGATTTATTGCGTATTGCTCTGGTGATTTCACAGTTGCATTAGATGGAAAGGGGGAGCCATTTTTTGGTGCAGAAGCAGACTCTTAGCACACAGGTAGCTGCTTACCATGTGGAATCATGCACAGTATTCACAAGCGAGTGGGGTTTGAGGTTTCAGTTAGTAATGCAAATACATTCAGCATCACTAAGGCTGGTTGCCCTTGCTGGAGTGTAGGCAGACACCCAGGTTACAAATGATGCTGGTCTGAAAAAGCAGTTTGGACATGTGCTTTTTAAAAAATCTGAAAAGTGGATTCATAATGTGTCAGTCTGTAAAAGTGTTTATTACTTGCCAAAAAAAGAGCAGTAAGTGTGCTTCCAAATTGGCAAAGAAATTTCGTTTTGTGACTAATGTGAAAACATGACTCTGTGTGCAAATAGGAATTACAGGCAGAGATTTATTGCGTATTGCTCTGGTGATTTCACAGTTGCATTAGAAGGAAAGGGGGAGCCTTTTTTTGGTGCAGAAGCTGACTCTTAGCACACAGCCAGCTACTTACCATGTGGAATCATGCACAGTATTCACAAGCGAGTGGGGTTTGAGGTTTCAGTCAGTAATGCAAATACATTCAGCATCACTAAGGCTGGTTGCCCTTGCTGGAGTGTAGGCAGACACCCAGGTTACAAATGGTGCTGGTCTGTAAAAGCAGTTTGGACATGTGCTTTTTAAAAAATCTGAAAAGTGGATTCATAATGTGTCAGTCTGTAAAAGTGTTTATTACTTGCCAAAAAAAAGAGCAGTAAGTGTGCTTTCAAATTGGCAAAGAATTTTCGTTTTGTGACTAATGTGAAAACATGACTCTGTGTGCAAATAGGAATTACAGGCAGCGATTTATTGCGTATTGCTCTGGTGATTTCACAGTTGCATTAGAAGGAAAGGGGGAGCCTTTTTTTGGTGCAGAAGCTGACTCTTAGCACACAGCCAGCTACTTACCATGTGGAATCATGCACAGTATTCACAAGCGAGTGGGGTTTGAGGTTTCAGTCAGTAATGCAAATACATTCAGCATCACTAAGGCTGGTTGCCCTTGCTGGAGTGTAGGCAGACACCCAGGTTACAAATGGTGCTGGTCTGTAAAAGAAGTTTGGACATGTGCTTTTTAAAAAATCTGAAAAGTGGATTCATAATGTGTCAGTCTGTAAAAGTGTTTATCACTTGCCAAAAAAAAGAGCAGTAAGTGTGCTTTCAAATTGGCAAAGAAATTTCGTTTTGTGACTAATGTGAAAACATGACTCTGTGTGCAAATAGGAATTACAGGCAGAGATTTATTGCGTATTGCTCTGGTGATTTCACAGTTGCATTAGATGGAAAGGGGGAGCCATTTTTTGGTGCAGAAGCAGACTCTTAGCACACAGCCAGCTACTTACAATGTGGAATCATGCACAGTATTCACAAGCGAGTGGGGTTTGAGGTTTCAGTCAGTAATGCAAATACATTCAGCATCACTAAGGCTGGTTGCCCTTGCTGGAGTGTAGGCAGACACCCAGGTTACAAATGGTGCTGGTCTGTAAAAGCAGTTTGGACATGTGCTTTTTAAAAAATCTGAAAAGTGGATTCATAATGTGTCAGTCTGTAAAAGTGTTTATCACTTGCCAAAAAAAAGAGCAGTAAGTGTGCTTTCAAATTGGCAAAGAAATTTCGTTTTGTGACTAATGTGAAAACATGACTCTGTGTGCAAATAGGAATTACAGGCAGAGATTTATTGCGTATTGCTCTGGTGATTTCACAGTTGCATTAGATGGAAAGGGGGAGCCATTTTTTGGTGCAGAAGCAGGCTCTTAGCACACAGCCAGCTACTTACCATGTGGAATCATGCACAGTATTCACAAGCGAGTGGGGTTTGAGGTTTCAGTCAGTAATGCAAATACATTCAGCATCACTAAGGCTGGTTGCCCTTGCTGGAGTGTAGGCAGACACCCAGGTTACAAATGGTGCTGGTCTGTAAAAGCAGTTTGGACATGTGCTTTTTAAAAAATCTGAAAAGTGGATTCATAATGTGTCAGTCTGTAAAAGTGTTTATCACTTGCCAAAAAAAAGAGCAGTAAGTGTGCTTTCAAATTGGCAAAGAAATTTCGTTTTGTGACTAATGTGAAAACATGACTCTGTGTGCAAATAGGAATTACAGGCAGAGATTTATTGCGTATTGCTCTGGTGATTTCACAGTTGCATTAGATGGAAAGGGGGAGCCATTTTTTGGTGCAGAAGCTGACTCTTAGCACACACCCAGCTGCTTACCCTGTGGAATCATGCACAGTATTCACAAGCGAGTGGGGTTTGAGGTTTCAGTCAGTAATGCAAATACATTCAGCATCACTAAGGCTGGTTGCCCTTGCTGGAGTGTAGGCAGACACCCAGGTTACAAATGGTGCTGGTCTGTAAAAGCAGTTTGGACATGTGCTTTTTAAATAATCTGAAAAGTGGATTCATAATGTGTCAGTCTGTAAAAGTGTTTATCACTTGCCAAAAAAAAGAGCAGTAAGTGTGCTTTCAAATTGGCAAAGAAATTTCGTTTTGTGACTAATGTGAAAACATGACTCTGTGTCCAAATAGGAATTACAGGCAGAGATTTATTGCGTATTGCTCTGGTGATTTCACAGTTGCATTAGATGGAAAGGGGGAGCCATTTTTTGGTGCAGAAGCAGACTCTTAGCACACAGCCAGCTACTTACCATGTGGAATCATGCACAGTATTCACAAGCGAGTGGGGTTTGAGGTTTCAGTCAGTAATGCAAACACACTCAGCATCACTAAGGCTGGTTGCCCTTGCTGGAGTGTAGGCAGACACCCAGGTTACAAATGGTGCTGGTCTGAAAAAGCAGTTTGGACATGTGCTTTTTAAAAAATCTGAAAAGTGGATTCATAATGTGTCAGTCTGTAAAAGTGTTTATCACTTGCCAAAAAAAAGAGCAGTAAGTGTGCTTTCAAATTGGCAAAGAAATTTCGTTTTGTGACTAATGTGAAAACATGACTCTGTGTGCAAATAGGAATTACAGGCAGAGATTTATTGCGTATTGCTCTGGTGATTTCACAGTTGCATTAGAAGGAAAGGGGGAGCCTTTTTTTGGTGCAGAAGCAGACTCTTAGCACACAGCCAGCTACTTACCATGTGGAATCATGCACAGTATTCACAAGCGAGTGGGGTTTGAGGTTTCAGTCAGTAATGCAAATACATTCAGCATCACTAAGGCTGGTTGCCCTTGCTGGAGTGTAGTCAGTCACCCAGGTTACACATGTTGCTGGTCTCAAAAAGCTGTTTGGACATGTGCTGTTTTCAGAATCTGAAAAGTGGATTCATAATGTGTCAGTCTGTAAAAGTATTTATCACTTGCCAAAAAAAAGAGTAGTAAGTGTGCTTTCAAATTGGCAAAGAAATTTCGTTTTGTGACTAATGTGAAAACATGACTCTGTGTGCAAATAGGAATTACAGGCATAGATTTATTGCGTATTGCTCTGGTGATTTCACAGTTGGATTAGAAGGAAAGGGGGAGCCTTTTTTTGGTGCAGAAGCAGACTCTTAGCACACAGCCAGCTACTTACCATGTGGAATCATGCACAGTATTCACAAGCGAGTGGGGTTTGAGGTTTCAGTCAGTAATGCAAATACATTCAGCATCACTAAGGCTGGTTGCCCTTGCTGGAGTGTAGGCAGTCACCCAGGTTACAAATGGTGATGGTCTGAAAAAGCAGTTTGGACATGTGCTTTTTAAAAAATCTGAAAAGTGGATTCATAATGTGTCAGTCTGTAAAAGTGTTTATCACTTGCCAAAAAAAAGAGCAGTAAGTGTGCTTTCAAATTGGCAAAGAAATTTCGTTTTGTGACTAATGTGAAAACAAATGTAGTAATATATTTAAATAAAATAAAGGAATTTTTTTTTAGTTTTTTTCAGGTATTGCTGAAGAGCAGTGAACAAAATTTAAGATGCCTACAAAATCCAGAGTAAAAAAAGAGCACAAAAAAAACCTATATTTGAAGACAACTGGAGGACCTAAGTTAGTTGAAGATGCTCATGTTGGGAAGAAGAAAAAATCTTCTGGTAAGCAAACAAAAGATTTTCTAAGGAACATATTCAAAAAAAGGAAAAATGTACAAAATGTCTGTACTGGAAAGAATGATTTCAATCGAAAAGGACAGGAAAAAATTGAGAATTTAGTTAATGCAAATATACCTTCTGCAACTAAAAAGATAAACTTAAACAGAAAAACAGCGTTTAAAGAGATACGTAGAAAAATGTTTCAGAGGAGAGTTATGTCCAATTTGATAAAGGATGTGAAGAAATATAAGCAAAAGGCAAAGTTTTATAAGAGAAAAAAAGAAATTGAAGCCATTGCAGCAAAGGCATTAGAATTAAAAAGGAAACTATTCATTTTAATTTTGAATAGGATGCGTACATTAGACAAAATGGTTAATGTACTGAAATCACATAGCAAAAGGAAAAGAGTAGTGAACAGAACAAACTTTTGTAAAGTGTTTTTAGGAAAATGGATGCATAGTTCAAGTAGTGAACCTTTTTTTAATGAAGAGAGTTATTTTCAAAGTAATAGTTTGCTGCATGCAGTTGACACCAGAGGTCGTGCTTATGAAGTGAAAAATGGTTGCATAATGGAGAAGGAGATAATGGTTCCAAGAGATGAGGTACAAGTGATGGCGGATGAGGCTATGGGGAGACGTCCTAAAGCCCCAGTGTACACTTGGAATTGTAGTAGTATTTGCACTGTGCGTCAGGAATCTATTGATAAATTTCGTGAGTTTCTAAGAGAATATAGCAAAAAAAGTGTGAAACAGAAGATTAAGGTGCTTCAAAGTCTAGATCCATGCAGAGTGAGAGAGAATACTGGTTTGCAGGGTCATTCTCCGGCTTGTCTATCTAGAAAAGTGTGTAATAGTGTTTTCCATCATTTTAGGATGCTGGCTGTTCATCATACTGAAATGAGAAAGTTTGTGAGACGGTTGTATTTTGCTAAAAGTCCAGCAATAAAGTTAGATGAATTGAATAGGGCTCTGTTCCGTGGAACGGTATCAGATGTAGAGAAGGTTGTTGATGAATTTCAGTTTTGTTACTTTGGTCCTGAACAAAACAGTGCAGAGAAGGACACAGTAAATGAGGAAGAAGTGGAAGAAAATGTAGAACCCTCTGTAAGTAAGACATTTAATGATCACATAACAAAATTTGCAATAATCTCTAATGAAAGACCAAATATTACTTGTATTTGTTGCCGCAGAACTCATTATAGAAAACAAACCAGGTATGTTGATCTCTACAGAAAGAGTGAAAATGAAGATAATTATAAGTGGAAGGATTTTGCCACCTATATATTTCTTGAAAATTGTTTTGAATTGGGTGAAGTTCAGCGTATTTGTAAATACTGTTACAACAAGTTAGAGGAAAATAGAATGCCGACCAGAGCTGTACATAATAATTTAGAATTGGATGCTATTCCTGCTGAACTTTCTGAATTAAATACATATGAGTCTATACTCATTCAATGTGTTTATCCGTTCCAGACCATAGTACGTATGGAGCCCAAAACTGGTAAATTACCTCCTTCAGATTTACTGAGAGGTTTAAAAGGTAGAGTGGTGTATTTGCCCTTGGATTTGAAAAAGAATATGGAAACTATTGATGCGGATACTTTGGAAACTGAACCATTAATTATTCTGGTTAATGGTGTACCTACAAAGAATAAGAAGATTTGGCAGGAGCTGGTAGATGTACGGAAAGTACAAAGAGCAAATTTGTATTTGAAAAGGAATAACAAATGGTATGAATCAATTTATATAGAAGAAGAAGAAGAAGAAGATTTACAAGAAGACACAGAAACACCAACTGGACAAATTGAAAAAGTGGACAAGTCAAAGGAAGAAGAAATTTATGAACATTTTAGCATACATCCTCTTCATTCAAAAGAAGTTATGGGAGACAATATTGATCTATTTCAGATGAAGAAAGCAAAAGGAACTCCCGTGAGTGTATGGGAGGAGAGCTTGGAAGCTCGATGTTTTCCCCAGCTGTTTCCTAAAGGAAAAGGAGGACGATACGATGAACGTCCGGAACAGATTCCAGCTTCTGAGTATCGGACTACAAGACTATATGCTGAAGATCCCAGATTTCGACAAAGTATTCCTTATTTGTTCCATCTTTTATTTGAAAGCGACTTGTCTGCACTGTCTTATGCAGTAAATCACATTTTAAAAAGTGGAGTACATTTACAAAATGTGTCTGCTAAGGATTTTATGGAAAAAGTGCAGCACCGAGATGATCATTTGGAAACACAACTGATCAATCTGATGGCTTGTCAGCGTGGGACAAATGAATATTGGTACCGACGCCATGGTGAATTAAAATGCATGTTACGGAATTTAGGAACTCCAACATGGTTCCTTACCCTAAGCTGTGCCGAGTACGCTTGGGATGATTTACTGGATTTTCTACGAGAGGCAAATTCAAACATTAAAAACATCGAATACAAGACAGCAGGAGAACTGTGCTCATTGGATCCGGTTAATGTTTGCAGATATTTCAATCATAGATTTGAGGCTATGATGTCCTTCATCAGCAATAAAAAAAATCCACCTCTAGGAGAAGTAGTGGATTTCTTTTGGAGAAAAGAGTACCAGGCAAGAGGTGCTCCTCATATTCATATGATGTTGTGGATCAAGGATGCCCCAAAGTTTGGAACAGATACTGATGAAGCAGTGTTATCTTACATTGAAGAATATGCAACATGTGCTATACCAAAAAGCACAGAAGAGAAAAAGTTAAAGGAGCAAGTTTTACGTTTCCAAAGTCATCGGTGTGGAAAATACTGTCGACGGAAATACAAGAGCAAAGATAAATACTACACTAAATGTCGATTTGGATTTCCTAGACCTGTTCTTTCAAATGGAAGAGTTAACAGTTTTATGTCATCTGTGAGACATACTATCACAAGAAAATCACCTAAGAATACCTACAACCTTAAAAGAAAAGAAGAATCAAAAAATATAAATGACTACAACCCAGTGATTTTATCCATGTGGAACGCTAACATGGATATACAGTACGTAGCTGACAATTCCATTGCTGTTGCTCGATATGTAACGTCTTACATTACGAAATCAGAAAAAACAGAATTGAAGGAAATGTGGGAAGAGATTTCTCACGAGAAAACTGTCAGTAAGAAGCTGTACAGTTTCAGTTTGAAGATGTTATCGCATCGAGAAATTGGATCCTACGAATGTTCAGATAGGTTATCTTCTGCAAGTCTCTACTCGAAATCAAGAAGAATAATTTGGGCAAGTTTAGGCCTTGCAGCAATGAGAAATCGGGTACTGAAATCTGTTGGAGAAATTGAATATTTGGCCGAGAATGACCCAGAAAGTACAGATATTTTGAAATCAAACATGTTGGATACATATTACCCAAAGAGAAGTCATCATCTGGAGAACATGCGTCTCTATGAAGTGCTGCAGAACTACATTTAT
Source organism: Triturus cristatus (assembly GCF_964204655.1). Taxonomy (NCBI): domain Eukaryota; kingdom Metazoa; phylum Chordata; class Amphibia; order Caudata; family Salamandridae; genus Triturus; species Triturus cristatus. Next base: position 1,454,718,754 of record NC_140589.1, on the reverse strand, counting down.
TCACGGAAAGCCGCAGAAGACATCAACAATGGAAAATATAAAGTCATTGGTGAGGAAGGATGTTTGGTGAAGCAAACAAAAGGAAGTTTGATAAATCACCGGAAGCTGAGTTGCGACACTACTGACAAAAAGGAATTTTACTACTTGGCTCTTTTAGAGCTGTTTAAACCATGGCGTACAGAGGATGAACTACTGGGAGAATTTCAAAGCTATGAAGATTCTTTTAATGCTTGCAAAGACAGCATACAATGCAGTACATTCACAACTTATCTGCAAATGTTAAATGAAGAAATTGAACAGGAAACTACAATTGCAGCAGAAATAGCTAGAGACAGTTCTCAGGACAGCCAAATTTCAGGAACACTCAGTCAAGATCCCCTAGGACAACCAATCGTTGAAAATGAAGCATCAATAGCCATGAATGAAGTGGAAACGGCTATGAATCAAGCTCAAGGAGAATTTATAGACTTACAAAATTTGGAAAGACAACTGAACAAAGAGCAGCAACAAATTTATGAAGAGATCAGAAACAAAATTGGTCACGGATTTCTACATGAAAAAAAAGATTGCTCATGCACATCATTTCATCCAATCAGGATGTATGTAAGCGGACAAGCTGGAACTGGAAAAAGTTTCCTAATAAAAGTCATCAGAAGCTACCTACAGCAAAAAACGGATTCTACTTTGTCTTGTGTGGTTACTGCTCCAACTGGGTTAGCAGCATATAACATAAAAGGAATCACTTTACATCGTTTGCTAATGTTACCAGTGGAGCATGAGAACAAAACACAATACAACAAGCTAACTGGAGAAGCATGCTTGGAAGTTTCAAGAGTATTGAAGAAGATGCAAGTTCTCATTATTGATGAGGTGAGCATGGTATCGAACTTAATGCTTGCCTTTGTGCATTTAAGAATGCAGCAAATTCTGAAGTCAGACTATGACGTGTTATTTGGAGGAAAACACGTCATCGTTTTTGGAGATCTTTTGCAACTTACTCCAGTTAAAGGACAACCAGTGTTTAATACCGTGACACATGAAGACACGAAGAAGTCATTGGGAAGCATCGGTAATACAAATATTTGGTCCTTCTTTGAGTACAAGGAACTTACAACTAATATGAGGCAAGCAAACGATGAAGAATATGGAAGTATTCTGAAAGATATCAGGATTGGACTACTCACAGAAGCTGGCAAAAAAGCATTACAGACTCGGCTGCTACATAATTTATTTCCAAAGGAAGAAATAGTTGCAGAGAAGATATACAAGAACATTGCAGAAAACAAAAGTGTCATCTGCTTAATGCCAACTCTACGTGAATGCTCAATATTCAATGAGGAGCTTTTGAAATTGGAAAAGGAAGATATCAGGAAATTGGAAGCAGTGGACAAAATTGAGGATGGAAGAATTACTGTCACATTAACAGGCACACTGAAAAATAAATTGGATTCACTAGAGAAGAAGATTTCCAAAACAGCTGGATTAGAAAAAAATCTATATGTTTGCATGAACTGTAGAGTATTTTTAAGGAGAAATTTGGATGTTGAAAAAGGTTTAGTTAATGGAGCTATGGGAAGAGTTGTGGGTTTTATTAATTATCAGAAAAAAGATGGAATTGAATGTTTAAAAATAAAATTTGATCAGATAGAAGAAGTTAAAGATATTTGTCGTTGTACAGTTCGTTTCATGCTTGTGAAAGACTTACATGTACATAGGAAGCAGTTTCCGTTTTCTCTAGCATATGCTGTAACTATTCACAAGTCTCAAGGATTGACTGTAGATTGTGCATTTGTGAACATTGGTTCAACTGTGTTCAAAGAAGGTATGGCATATGTTGCTTTGTCACGAGTGAAAACATTATCAGGTTTATTCATGATAGACTTTGATGATTCAAAAGTTAGTGCTGATACAAATTGTGTAAAGGAGTATAATAGATTAAGAAGAAGCTATGCTCCTCATTTAGGTCAGTATCCTGTGTTGGAGAAACGTGTAGTTTCTCGTAAAAGGAGAAATGAGAATATCTGTAATGAAGATGTAGAGAGGAGGAAAAAAAAGAGGAGTGATGTAATTGCAAGCAAAAAGAATAAGGAAAATGAAGAACAGGTTGTAGGATGTTATTTTGAAAATAGCTCTGGTGTCAACTGCTACGCTAATGTAGTGCTGAATGTTGCATTTTATCTGGAAAGTTTGCAAGAGCAGATAATAGTAAATCAGGGAAAAAGATTCTGTACTGTGCTGAGTCTCCTTTTTGAAAAGCTGAGTAATGATAAAACTCAAATAGAAAGTGCTACTGAAATTAGAAAAGTTTTAGATATATGTTCAGGACGAACACAGTTTTCTCAAAATGTACAGCAAGACGCACAGGAATTCTTGATTTATTTTCTTCAGGTACTGGAAGAAGAAGGGGTTAACATTGAAAATTTATTTGGTCTCTCTTATAAATGGGAACATAGTTGTGAAAACTGTTATAATATATGTGGCTCTAATGTTGATTCTGAAAGGTTTATTTATTTAACATTGCCAGAGAGTAAAACAGTCACTTTTGCTAAATTAGTTAAAGATGCTAATCATAGCATGCAATGCAGTGAGTGTAAATCTGACATGTTTTCAACATTAATTTTAAAGGAATACAGACAGTATGTAATTTTAATGATGCAACGATGTAGAGCTGATGGTTCAAAATTGGATACTTTAATAAAGAAGTTTACAGGACAGCAATTATCAATTTCAGGAAAAACTTTTGTAACAGTTGCAATAATTTTCCATGATGGACCTACTGTAACTTCTGGTCATTACACAGTTTATCTTAAATGTGAAAAAGGCTGGACACTGTGTAATGATTCCCAATTGATTTTTAAGCAACGTTTGCCTTTTGATTTAGCAAATTCCTATCTAATCTTCCTGAAACCTAAATTTTAGAGAGATTTGACAACATCTGGAGAAAACAATTTTACCATTTTATTGGATTACCATTTGGAATTTACAAATAAAAAGATTTAACAAATTATCATTTGGCCTAATGGAAAGGTAACAAATTGTAATGTGGAATTTTTCCATTTTTTAAGGAAACTTTGGAAAACCAAAAATTTAGAAAAAATCGGTAACATCTGCACAATTTAAATTTTGGAATGTTATTGGATTGCCATTGGAAATTTTTTCAAAAAAGATTTTTAAAATTACTATTTGGCCATGCGGAAAAGTAAACAATTCTATTGTGGACTTATTTAATTATTAATTAATCTTTCGGAAACCAAAATGTTACAGAGAATCGGTGACATCTGTACAATTTAAACTTTTGTTTTTTATTGGATTACCATTGGAAATTAAACAAAAAAAGAATTTTAAAATTACTATTTGGCCTAAAGGAAATGGAACCAGATGTATTGTGGAGTTATTTGACATATATTATTGTGATTATACTTCTGAAACAAAAATATCAGACGGTATTTTAAAGAAATAAGTATTGATATTAGATGATATTTTTTTAGAATATTATGCATTTCTTTAAAGTTATGTTTATGGAAAAAGAGATTGTGGGCTTTTTTAAAAACAATCTTTGAGATTGTTAATTTTTTTTTGCCTGCTGTTAAATGATGAATGCAATTGCTTTCAAAATTTATAGTGAAATGCAATATTTGCTGAAAACAGCAAAAAAAAGGCAAAAATATTTTTTGAAAAATATGTAAATATGTGTACTGTATTATTAAATGTTTTATTAAATATTAATACTTTTTTCTTTTTTTTCAGATTGAGATAGAAAATTTTCGAAAACTAGAACCATTTTAAAAGCAATTAAAAATAAATTAAATGAATAAATCTTTTTTTGAGTGGGTATGGTAAGTCAATAATGTCATGGTCCCTTTTTTCCACTTCTCTACAATCACATTTGCAGTTTTTAATTGTAGTCTCTCAAGGACCTTGTAATGTGATAATTGATTTTTAGTGTTTTTAAAAAAAAAAAAAAAAAATTACGCGTACCGTACGCGTACGGTAAAAAAAAATATATATAAAAAATAGATGAAAGGTAAGGTTGGCTCTTAAAAGAGCCGTTGTGTTCATGCAGGGACAGAGGAAAGAAAGATTGGGAATATTAGACGGTACGACAAGTGTGCTGATCTATTTTACTGTTCACTAGGGAAACACTGGTCTCCCTATAAGTAATTAGATCGTGACAAGTGGCGCACCGTACTTCAACCCTCGCAAACCGAGGGTTAATTTCCAGAGGACCAGAAAAAGGAGATGCTCCCCCCACAGATGAAGGGCTCACCTGACCTGCAGAAGAAGGACTCGGCCCTGCAGATGATGGTCCAGGCTGAGCTGCTGTGGATGTGCTTGGTTGATTTACTGAAGGGTTACCTTCAGTAAGTCGAGCATGTGTCCTTCTGTGTACATCCTTAAGGTGTCTCATCATGGTGTGATTCCCAAAGGAATACTTCCTGTCAGGATTACCTCTTGAAAGTACACGCTTACACAGCTTGCAAGTCACTAAGGGTGCATTTACCTTTTGCTGGCCTTCTGGAAAAGTAAAATACTCCCATACGTAAGAGGTATTTTGTTTCCTCGCTCTCTGCCTCAAGGTAGTGCTGCTAGCCTCACTCTCAGAAGAGCTCTGCTGTTCTGCCATCGTATCACAAAGACAACCCAGCTCCTTCTCCTAAGGGATCACAAGCAGAAATGAGGGGAATGGGTGTGGTGTAGGAGAGTTCTAGAACTGAAAGTAGTTTCAACCAATCAAAAGTTGTGTTTCATGATCACATGACCTACCGTACGCTTACGGTACGCTTACGGCAAAAGTACGCATGCGCGTAAAAAAGACACGCGCTTGCGCGCATGCGCATAACAGTCACTCCCCGACACTTCCGCGTAACGTGCGCGTGTAGCGTACACGCGTACGCGCCCCACGCGGAGTACGCGCGGCTACGCAAATTGCGTAACTATACGCAAACAGCGTAGATAAATTACGGACATTGCGTAAACCGTACGCTTACCGTAAGCTTACCGTACGCGTACTAAAAAAAAAAAAAAAAAAAAGGAAAAAATGTATTGCTAATAAATTTTACCTGTTTATTTTATAAAATATGTTTAAAAAAACATATTGTAGAATTTTAAAAATTTAACCATAGTCTTTAAAAAAGGATAGAAAATTAAAATAAAAATATGTAAAAAAAAAAAGAAGAAAAAAAAAAAATTAGCATTTAAAAAACCTTGCAAATTCACTGAAAAAACCATGGGTTTCACACACGTTATAGTTAGGAATTAGCATTTAAAAACCTTTTAAATTCACTGAAAAAACCATGGGTTTCACACACGTTATAGTTAGGAATTAGCATTTAAAAAACCTTAGAAATTCAATGAAAAAACCAAAGGTTTCACACATGTTATAGTTAGCTGGACATTTCACTCGTAAAAAACCAATGAAATTCCCCCGTTATAGTTAGTGCAGGCAACTATAACTCGCGCGCCCGCAATGCACTACTGATGACGTCACATATTACATCACTCATGACATGGTCAGTGACATCACTCATGACATCACTGATGACATCTCAAATGACATCGGTGATGACATTATCCTTGTGACAGAGTGGTAGACCTCCTCTCACCCTAATATAACCTTTGATACAAACATTCAAAAATAGAGACTAAAATTTTCAAAACAATGGACATACCAATAACAGTTACAACAACCTATTCAGTAATTCTAAGATCCACATACACATCCACTCATCCACCAACAATCCTATACAGTCACTCATACATGTACTCACACATCATATGTACTCATACACCTAAACATCCTGTAACACAATCCCACTCATCCATAGAATTACTCACACACATAGTCACTCATGCTAATAAAGAATCAAACATCCATTTACTTGCATATACAGTTATACACACACCAGCACACTTACTTTTACAGAAACTTACACATACTTAGTCTTTTTAACAATCACTTATAGAAACACATACTTATTCATACAGGAACTCTTCCAATCTCTCACTCTCACATATACTCACTTATAAACACCAATAGTCACATATACTAGTTTAAAACATATGTAGTTACTTATGAAGACACTATTGAGACAGTCATTCACTCACTAACACACCCATGCACACACTCATCCACCCATACAGTCCTGCACACATGCTGTCTTCAACACATACAAACAGTGAGTCACTCATTCATGCATCTATGCACTACGTAATACCCCCCACCGCACCATGAAGACACTCAGACACTCATACTGATACTCAAAAAACCAACTATTAACCTATATAGACACTCATGTAGCTACTCACCAACCCATGCAGCCACTTATATACAAAGTGAGAGACTGATACAGGTATTTACACATTTAAACATTACTCACTAAGCCATGTATTCAAAAAGATACACTTAATCAGTCAGTTGTACAATCAATTTTTCAGAAACAAATCATCAATTTAGACACTTATATACTCATTTATTCTTCCATCGACCTTGAGATATACATATATAAAACATATTTAATTTTCAGAAAAACACACATTCACTGGATGATGTCATCAGTGATGTCATTTGAGATGTCATCAGTGATGTCATGAGTGATGTCACTGACCATGTCATGAGTGATGTAATATGTGACGTCATCAGTAGTGCATTGCGGGCGCGCGAGTTATAGTTAGCTGAACTAACTATAACGGGGGAATTTCATTGGTTTTTTACGAGTGAAATGTCCAGCTAACTATAACATGTGTGAAACCTTTGGTTTTTTCATTGAATATATATATATTCAAGCTCCAGGTCTCACCCTTTGACTGCTGCACTCAGGGCGGGTGCTTTTTACCGCGAAGACGTGAAGGGTGAAATCACGGGAAATATAAAGGCTACAAAATTGCGGAGCACTCATGGGACATTCTTAAAGTTGATTTTAATGAAGCAAATGCATTTCGGCATTTTTAGCCTTCCTCAGTGCTTTATCAACTGGCACTCGAACATAGTGTGTTTAAATACATCTAAAAGTGATTTGATTGGGGAGGCACACAGTCACTGCAAGCGACGAAGGACTACAACAGTTCAAGGTCTTTATGCCTAATTCCTTGGCAGCCATGCCTGCGTGTATTCAATTCCTTGCAGCCAGATAGAAAAAAGTCATTTTTGCCATTTATTGCTTGCGCATTCTGTCTTGCATAGATAATTTTCAAGATACGATTGCACTTATACGTCGCATGGCACAATCCGTCCTTCGAATTCGCTCCGGTCCTGGTGCCTCAAGATGTAAGTGCCGTGATGTCGTGATGGAGTCCCTCGCCTGCCACATTCCAGAGCGTCATGCCATCCTTCAGGTTTCAGTATTAATTACTATTATCCTCCAATACATGATTGTCAGCAAGCTGGAAGGATGCTTGTCATTCTTTCTTTTGGCGGTGCTAGCAGTATAATTAATTCAAGCTCCAGGTCTCACCCTTTGACTACTGCACTCAGGGCGGGTGCTTTTTACCGCGAAGACGGTATATATATATATATATAAACATACATACACATATGGATAATCAGTTATCAGTGTTAGTTTAATGTACTAAATTTGGAATGTTAGTGATATATCCTATGCCATACGTGTAAACGGCTTGAAATCTTTGCTATCTTTGTTTATAGATGAAGTGAAGTGAATATGGAACTAGTCAACTATTTCGATTGCAACTGATATATACATGTAGAGTATCATGTATAGGCATTTGCATGATGAAATAGTCAGTAGCAAAAAAGCTATCGACTGAATTATCTAATTGGAATTAGATGACTGAAACCTTTGTTGGTGGTTAAGTGAATATTTTTATGTCCTAGATATAGTTTTGGTATGTTATCTGCAATTGGTATATTTAATTTGTTTGTAAGGTTGTACTTGAGTGCTCTACTTGTGGTAGGATCTGCTACTGTAGAGCATGTTACTGCTTGCTTGATTTGAGATTTAAAAAACATTGCCAATCTTAAATTGCTGTTGTACTACATATAAGTGAAATGTTAGCTAGACTGTATGTAAGGGACACTGAATGAGGTATGTGGATAAAATGTAAATTATATACTTTCAATTATAAGTGCATTCCATGTGCACTTACAGACCTGTATGTGTATTTTTAGAACCACTGTCACATCTGCACTGGAACTCATATACCTACCTCCAACATGATAGAGTGACTAAAACACCCAGTCAGACATTTATAGAGGCACTTCAATATTCACTCTCAGAAACGCAGAGCTATTATGTAAGTCATATTGATGGAGTCAGTTGCATACAGATTTTCAGCATACATATTTAGAGAGACATCTACTCAGTAAGAGAGGAACTCAGATACTAGCATACTTCCTTAAATATGCAAATAGAGACCCAAGTAGGAGTTGACACATTTATACAGATATGGGCTGTGGAACTGACACTGAGAACACAGGCATGGAGAGCACTTTCCCTTTCAAAGTATCTTTGGCCTGACACTGGAAAGCCTGTGTATGTAGTGTTACGGCTATGCACACTTGAAATGTGCATCATGTTTTCAAGTCTAAAAAGACCTTTTGTTCTATGTACCTCAAACCCTAAGATAGACTGTAAGCAGCCAGTAGTCAATGAGATTTATGCTTAAAATATAAGAGATATGCTCTCAGAGTCTTTCTTATCCACTTCTATGCTCATATGTCCAGCATTACATGCAGTTTCCCACCTATTCTGCAACTGATATACTGATCTGGAAAAGCATACATGCACTTAAAGATCAAGAGAGTAAATTACAGAGGCATTACAACATTTGCTCTCAGACACACCCAGATATTAAGTAAGTAGGGGTAAAGAAGGGAGTTTCACACAGAATTACATACACCAACACTCTTTAACTTAGCCTCTAACAAATCCCTGCAGCTCCTTCCATACCCATTTAAACACCCATAGAGTCACTAAGAGAGGCATTCTTATACAAATATACTTGTTTAAATATGCAATGACACCCAAATAGGGACTGACACAATCATTTAGATATGCCTCTCACACACCCAGTTTACACATGCAGAGAGGTACTTCAACATTTAATCTCCATGATGGTGTATTTGTGCATATAAGTAAATCCCACCTAACCGTTGGTCAGTTAATGATGCATAATTGTGCAAATTATGGAAATATTCACAAACTTGACAGTAGTTAAAAACTCAGTTCCAAACCCTGGAAGTGTTTGAACATTTACTGCTGCCTATGGGAGGACAAAATTTCTTTTCTGGAAGGGAACAGAACACTCCCAAAATTAGTGTGGGTCTGGGATAAGAGATTTCGCCACTGGGAATATATAGTTTTCCTGTGGAGATTTTTTTTTTTTAAATATAAATGTGGCATTGCCCAAAGGTGGCATTTCACATTCAAAGTTTTACACGTGGAATGATATGAAAAGAACATCGAATACAGAACAGCCACATTTGAGATGTACAATATAATGAGGAGTGGATGGATTTCTATTTAGTTACCATACCATAAAAATACAGTACCTACCATATTTGGCTACAATCACTGCCCCACTGAAACATGACCTTCTATCACATGAACTGGTCCCTCGTGTTCTTTTATGTTCATTCATGAATCTCATATTTGGAAGATTAGCTCTTCTTGCATTTTGCACCACTCATATCCAGGAAGCAGTCTCTGCTTTCCCCTGCCTGGGGAAATACCGTTTTAGCTGGGAACATACCTATGACCACTAAGGTCCTCTCATCCCTTGGGCCCCCAATGTCTTCTGTTATCCACAATAAAGTTATTTTGAATGAAATGTCAAAGGGACACCCTAAGGCAGAAGACAGTGTATGTACTACGTGTACCTGTTCATTGTGGTTTTGGCACAAGACCATATCATCTGAAAGAAATCAGCTATTTCCACTTAAAAACGTGTACAATTGGGAGACTGCAGCCTTCCCATTTTCTATAACTGCTTGGGTAGTAAACTGTGCCCTATGTGACTGTTTTCATTGTACCAAACACCGCATAGCTGAAATGGCCAATTCACGGGGCGCATGTAGTGTGCTTTGCTGATATTTGTCATCTAAGAGACTCACATCCTCCTGCCAACATGCCCTCAGAGCACATAAATTGTATAGGATACTGGCAATCAGGGAGTGATATACTTTCGAGATTCCTCCTTTATTCAGGCAGCAGTATACTGACAAGGCATTCCTCAGTTGGAGGTAGCTAAAATGTTTTGTTCATATTCCTCTTCAGTATTGCAATGGGCTTCATGGTATTTCTATCCCATATGTCACCCAACCATGATATCAATTGTGGTCCCATTTCCTAAAACCTTCCAGCCCCACAGTGTTACGCAGATAGTTACCCCCCCATCTTGGAGTCCCTTGTGCAAATCTGATTCACCATTGCATCTAATGGAGAGCTTTTTTTCAGCACTGTATTGAAAGTTTAAATTAATGGTTTAGAGTCTGAGGACCAGGCCCCATTAAAGCGACTCTTTATAGGTATTTTCTTCAGAATATCTTTCTTGGAAGCATTCAAATAAAAAAAAAAACACCATGAACAAAACTGCTCATGTTTATGATATTCATGTGTGTTTGTAGTAATATTTTGTGTTTTGTTGTAAACGGTTACCTTGAGTGGTGCATACACAATGAAATATCATTATATGCTGCGGCTCAGTTGTTGGCTTTGGGTATTGTGAGTTTTTGGACAACTAACAAAGAGTATGTACCCCTGCAACCAAAAGAGTCTGATGGTCTTGACAGTATAATATTTTTGAATATCGGCCAACGGGGCAAAAAATGATGGATGAAAACGTCACCAAAGATTAGTATTTTTTCCTACATATTTCCATTAACTTTTTTTTAATTCGACGATTATTTTCTATGGAAAAACATGAGCAATCTACACAAATAACTAGCTGAATTCAGACATTTGTCTTCATTTCATAAATACACAAATTCCCTGGGGGAGACAGCTTTTGCAACATTGGCAATACCACGCAGGTTCATAACGCGGTCGTTACAACGATCGCATTGTTACCACACGTGCCTTTACATCGTAAGACGTTTCAACGACTTGCGCAAGGTGGCGTGCAACACCAGGGAATGTGTTGGATTTTAAATCCAACACCTTCCCTGTTGTTGCGCTAACTGGAGTAGGGATAGTAATTTATACTATTCCTAAGTCCAGCGCGCCACCTAGCGCAAGTCGTTGAAATGACTTGCGATGTAATGCCACCCGTGGTAACAACGCGGTCGTTGTAACGACCGTGTTGTTACCTACCGCGTGGTAAAAGCACGTGTTGTAACGTGCCACATTCCTTTTCTGGTTGACCCATGAGTTTGTCACCTGTTCCCCCACAAACTGCAAGCAGTTTGAAAACACAAACAATAGAAACTTCAACTGCCATTTAGAAACATGCAAAAGCTGTGGTAAATATGATTTTTTCCTGAAATCTGGAAGGAAGATAATATTATATATTTAGAAAAACAAAAAAAAAATGCATTCTTGAAGAGCACTTTTAGCCTATTTAAAAAAAATAGGAATTCTCTTCATTGTGGGCGGGATGTACAAAACCTTTAAGCTAACAAACTGTTTGATTCACAAAATTAGACCGTTTGCAACTGCAAAAAGGCATTTTTAAATGGCAAAGAACTAATTGCCAATTTTTAGCCTGTTACCAAATTGCAATTTGGGTTTGCGATTCGGTATTAGGATGGAGCATATTTAGGGCGTTGCTTCATAATGAGGAATCGTAGTGGCATGTATGAATGTTTTGCAAGCAAAATGTGTTTGCAAAACATTTGCAATTTGCCATCAATTTCAAATTGGTGGTAACCCATTCGCAAATGGGAATGGACCCCCGAGGGACCCCTTCCCCTTTGAGAATGTTTGTAAAAACAAATTTTGAGAGCAGGCAGTGGTGCCATGGACCATTGTCTACTCTTAAAAAATGGAAAAAAACTCTTAATTTTTCTTTTTAAAATGCATCCTGTTTTCCTTTAAGGGAAACGGGCTGCATGAAAAAAAAGTTGCTTTATTTAAAAGCAATCACAGACATGGTGGTCTGTTGACCCTTGCAGGCCATCATCCCTGTCATTTTTGTGATTCCCAATGGCTGGCAAACTGAGACCTACCTATATGCGACCCACTGGGAATCACAAAATGTTTAATACATACGTTTGTACATGGATGTTTGCTATTACCAAATAGTGAATCGGAAAAATGTGCTATTTAGTAATCACCAAAGATTATTTCCCACACACATCTGGTTTGTTTTCTCTGTACATCCAGGAAACACACAAATCCTGGGTATGTTTAGACTCCTTAACCCCTTCGCTGCTGCGGACATTCCGCTGCAGCGCTGGGGGGGGGCAGGGGGGCAGCGCGGCGGGCCTGTGCTCATGACGGGGCCGCTCCGTCATGAGCCACAGTTGAGCTGTGCTCATGACGGAACGGTTCCGTCATGACTCCGCCCATTTGCATTGTCCCCTCGCACAGGCGGGGAAACAGCGCCGCGCAGGCGGAGCGGCCGCCAACAGGATTGTCATGACGGAACCGTTCCGTCATGAGCACACGCCAACCGTGGCTCATGACGGAACGGTTCCGTCATGAGCAGGGAAGGGGTTAACATGTGGGCAAAAACAACATAAATTTGGGTTGTATACATTTTTGTGGATAAACAGTTAGAATTGCTCGAGCACGAAGTGCCCTAAACATTAAAAAAGGGCTCGGCACTGGGGGTGAAAAAGTCTCAGCAGCTAAGAGGTTAAATTGGACCTAAACTGTTTAAAGTACATTGTATACATCCATAGGGGCCTACAGCTAGAATCTGAATATGAACATAACATCATCTTGCATATGTCAGAACCTTTCATACAAAAGCAACACACAGAGGCAACCCATCTTCTATATAAGCACACTCTATGCAACCTTGTACCATTAGAAAGAGGTTCAGTGATTATTTAAGTTTTATGTCATATAATACTTGATACCTAACATGTTGTCCTATGTCCAATCATTTGTAAAAGAAGGTTCAATTAATTGATGCTTATATTTTATTAAAATATATATTTGCTAGATTTGTTCATGTTACTTTTATTGTCAATGTTTATTTTACAGTCAATAGGAAGGCGTGGTGATAGGATTATTTAACTGTTATTGTTAAGCATGTGTATATAAATAACAAAAAACTTAAATGTTACAATTGTAACATGACAGTGCACATGACATCATAAATTCAATCAGTAATCTTGAATGCCTACACACTAATTCATTTACCATCTGTCAAAGATTGCTGCAAATTGATCACAGTCGCTTCATCGCACCACTCTCCTGTTTCTTATGCCTTAAGTATTTCTAGGACATGTGCAGGTCATACTTTTTATCTGAGGTAGCAACTCATACAAAGAAAGACAAATAGTGTATTTCTGGAAAAACGTTACCCTTGAACCCAAAAAACCATCGCAGTCTATTATAATTTAGCATTGATCTTGCTCTAAAATATCGCAGTTGACACATTCGTTTGATTGCAAAAACTATTGTAATGCAGCCAAATCTATGTTCAATATTGGTTCCATATGGACTGTATTAGTACAGTGCATATGCCAGCAATGAGAAATCTGACTGGCCAACCAATATATGTCACGGTTGTCTAGCACACGTGGGATGTGCCAAAGCAACAAAAGCAAACAAAACGAAATGCCATGCAGCTCACTGAGGGGCATAATCACAGCCAAGAAACAGGTCCAAAACCTAAAGGATTCAGTCTACCATGGGTCAAGTAGGACATCAATAACAAAGCAAGTAGTCTCTCATCCCAGCAAACGCAAATGTAACACTTGTTTTCAGATATATATTTGTGTAGTCATTTATTGATACTTTGCATCGATATTTTGCTCTACTAGCCAGTGTTTCTGAAAGACTTGTACTCAATTACTTAAAGACCGGTATTTTTTATTGTGCTGTGAGTGGTTAAATAAAACCCAAGTGTAGCCAAAAATAACTAACCACGTTTTCATTCTACTGTTTACATTGTGAATTTGCTATGATGATGCTTAGCATTTTTGAATCAACAACATAAGCCCAAAGGGTGCAAGGGAAGTTTAGAACCTGGAAGTAAACCGTTAAGGGGAAAAACAAGAAATCCGAAGGTCAGGGGGATAAACTAAGCAGGAGCAGAGAGCCACACAACTATGAATTAATGCCAGGCAAAGAGCCATCAATGTAGTGCTCTAACACTAGTGACCCAGAAATGAATCCTGAGCTAGGAACCTCTACCTATGTGGTAGTTACAAGTTTACAGAAGCCACTGTCCAGTCTTCAAGAGTCTCCAATCTCTTCATTATCTAAATCAGGTGATTATATAATTTACATGGAGAGTGATGCCTCAATGGTTATGTTATTTACAGAAGCTCCAGATAGAGTTTAATTTACGTTAGTGACTCAGAGACACATTCCTGACATTTTCCCGACTGGCTGTCATACTGAATTCCTGATAGTTTGCGGTAATACTCCCTGTGACTGATAACTGTACAGTGGTATGTCATTTTAGAGGAGACCCTGCACCACATATAATTTGAATGACTGTCCTGAATTCAGTATTCCAATGGAAACCCTAATCAACATTACACAGTTCACTGACACAACGTCAATGTAAAAAATATCAATGTTAAAAATATTGAGTAAAAAATATAGACAACACAAATATTGACTCCTATACTGAACCAGGTAAGTACAAAAATATTGACTAAAAATATCGATGTAAAAAATAGAGATGTTTGAAAGAGTGACTTTTATATAAATATAAAATAAAAGAATATCTATTAAATATATTAAATATTAAATATAAGTCTAATAAAATAAAATACATTTAATATAATTTAATAAAAGATAACAAATAAACCAAATAAAAAAATAAACACACAAACATAATTTATACATATATATTTACTATAAACAATTATTAAACTATTATTGTTAATTTATATTAAAAGTTTAGAATAATATAAAACATATATATTGACGATTTGAAATATAAAAACCTAAAATCTTTAATAAATTCAATATAAAACTTTTTTTTAAAATGTAATCTTAAATTTCACAATACAATCAGAGCAACAGTAGGAAACGTGTTGGATAGCAAAGGAGGAAAATTAACTATTCCCACTCTAGTGAGTGGAACAGTAGGGTAAGTGTTGGAAGGCGGAGGAATTAAATGTACTATTCCAAATCCAGTGAGTGCAACAGTAGGGAAAGTGTTGGATTGCGGAGGGGCAAAAATTACTATTCCCCCTCCTTTGAGAGCAGCAATAGGGAAAGTGTTGGATAGCGGAGGGGTAAAAATTACTATTCACACTCCACTAGGTGCAACAGTAGAGTAAGTGTTGGATAACGGAGGGGCAAAATTTACTATTCCCACTCCACTGAGTGCAACAGTAGGGAAAGTGCTGGATAGCAAAGGGGTAAACATTACTATTCCCACTCCACTGACTGCAACAGTAGGGAAAGTGTTGGATACCGGAGGGGGAAAAATTACTATTTCAACTCCAGTGAGTGCAACAGTAGGGAAAGTGTTGGATAGCTGAGGGGTCAATTTTACTATTCCCACTCCAGTGAGAGAAACAGTAGGGAAAGTGTTGGATAGCGGAGGGGTCAAAACTACTATTTCCACTCCAGAGACTGCAACAGTAGGGAAAGTGTTGGATAGTGGAGGGGTAAAAACTACTATTCCAACTCCAGTGAGTGCAACATTAGGGAAAGTGTTGGATAGCGTAGAAACAAAAATTACTATTCACACTCCTTTTAGAGCAGCAGTAGGGAAAGTGTTGGATAGCGGAGGGGTAAAAATTACTATTCACACTCCACTGAGTGCAACAGTAGAGTAAGTGTTGGATAACAGAGGTGCAAAATTTACTATTCCCACTCCACTGAGTGCAACAGTAGGGAAAGTGCTGGATAGCGAAGGGGTAAAAATTACTATTCCCACTCCACTGACTGCAACAGTAAGGAAAGTGTTGGATACCGGAGGGGTAAAAATTACTATTTCAACTCCAGTGAGTGCAACAGTAGGAAAAGTGTTGGATAGCTGAGGGGTCAATTTTACTATTCCCACTCCAATGAGAGAAACAATAGGGAAAGTGTTGGATAGCGGAGGGGTAAAAACTACTATTTCCACTCCAGTGACTGCAACAGTAGGGAAAGTGTTGGTTAGTGGAGGGGCAAAAACTACTATTCCAACTCCAGTGAGTGCAACATTAGGGAAAGTGTTGGATAGCGGAGAGACAAAAATTACTATTCACACTCAGAAGCCGATTCCGATCTCGGTCGGAAGGGCACCAAATCGGGTTCGGCATTAGCGGATCCGATTCGGAGGCTGATTTCCCGTCCGAGTCGTACACGGGTCCGGACGTCGAAGTACGATGCGAACAAGTGCAAAATCTCCGTCCAAATCGCTTCCGGGTCCCAACCGCTCTGTACGACTTGGTCACAAGCAAACCGTGGCACGCAATGGAGAAGTTTCACGACCGAGCTAGTACGATGCTCGATTCGGACAGCCGGATCGAGTTGGAGCGTCCGGCTCGCAATAACTCCCAGAGATGGAATTCGAGGGTCCGTGTCGGACCCCCCCGTCACCCGCAGCCTTACGACTCGGACACAGGGGGAGACCCATGGGTCTCCCCAACATAGGCATGTACGGTGTGGATGGCACCGACTCGTACCCACTGTAGGGGGGTGCACTTGTCCGCAACGTACCCATTCAGTCAATGGGAGCCCATGTACACGTCGTACGACTGGCTCCCGTTGACTTCTATGGGAGTCTGACCGAACCGAGTCCGACAGCATATGGCCGCATCGTATTCGCTAGGTCGGACTGCAGTAGTCCAGATCGGTTGGGAAATACCCCTGATCTGGGACGGTCGGAGTGCTTTCCGGCCGAGATCAGAATCGGACCCTCACAAGAGTCGTAACAAAAATTATTAAAAAAAATAAAAATCTTAAAAATAAATACATATTTAAAAAATGAAAAATCAAATATATTAAATATATAAAAAGAAAACATATTATAATATTAATTACATATAAAAAACACCTACAAATAGTAAATAATATAATAAATACATTTAAAAAAATGTTTTAGTATCAAAATATTTACACACCCAAAAATGAATTAATACATGCATGTATTTATTTTATTTGCAACCCTATAACACCACACCAAAAACAAAATATTTCAACATTTTAAATTACATTTACTTCCATAATTAACCCCTTCGCTGTCAGGCCTTTTGCCCCTCCTGTGCCACGCCCTTTTTTGGCTATTTGGGGTAGTGCGCGCTGAGGCCCCTGTAACTTTTTGACCACATAAGGTATCCACGCCAAATTTGCGTCCTTTTCTTCCAACATCATGGAGATTCTGAAGGTACTCATGGTTTGTGGATTCCTCTGGAGGGGTCACAGAAATGAGCCAAAATACAGCAAAATGTAGTTTTTTGGGGGGAAAATGGGAAAAACGGGCAGCAAATGAAAGCATCTAGGTTTTTCCCTGCAAGTGTTATCAAAAAAGGATTTGTGGGGCTGAAATCACAATTTTCCCAGCTTTTAGGGGATACCAGACTTTTGTCAGAAACCCAACATTTTTTACACAGTTTTGGCATTTTTCTAGGACATAGCCTATTTTTGCTATTTTTTGTGCTTTCGACCTCCTTCCAGTTAATGGTAGAAATGGGTACAAAAGCAATAATGGATCCTGGAAAGCTATACATTTTAGAGAAGTAGACAAAATTCTGAATTCAGCAAGAGGTTATTTGTGTAGATCCATCAAGGTTTCTTTATAGAAACTAACAGTTAAATATAGGATAAATTGAAAATTTGTTGAAAAAAAGCACCTTTTCTGTCAACGTTTTCACCTGTAACTTCTTCTAATTATGACAACTCTTTGAAAGCAATGTACCGTTACATCCGCTGGACATTACTGGTTGTGGGGATATATAGGACTTGTAGGTTCACCAAGAACCCGACGAACCCAGAGCCAAAAACTGAGCAGCAACTTGCAATGGTTTTTTATTATGTACTGGGTATATAGTAATTATTCTGTAAAAATGTGTACATGGAAAAATCGGTGTGAAAGACACCTATGTATTTCTGAAATGGGAACAAAATATAGAGTTTAGAAACAGTAGATATTTGCATATTTCCGAATTTGGGAATACTCATACTAGCATGAGAATTATCAGTCATTTTTTAGAATGACTTCTTTTTTACACAATGTCTTTCATTTGGAAGGGAGAAATACATCGAAAGTCAATAGGTAATAACAGTTCCTTTACAAATCTGAATTCCCCTAAGTCTCCCGATAAAAATGGTACCTCACTTTTAGGGGTAGGCATAGTGCCCATGACAGGAAATGGCTCAAAACCCAACGTGAACACACCACATTTTCACAATGCAAAATTACCCTTTTTTAGCAAAGTGCCTAGCTGTAGTTTTTTAACCCTAGCTCTGCCGGCACCTAGGGAAACCTAGCAAACCTATATGTTTTTGAAAACTAGATACCCAGGGGAATCCAGGATGGGGGTGACTTGACTGCCTCCCACCAGGTTCTGTTACCCAGAATCCCTTGCAAACCTAAAATATTACCAAAAAAAACACTTTTCCCCAAAATTTCTCTGGTGGAAAGTTCTGGAATCTGCATGGATCCACAAATTTCCACCCACCCCGCGTTCCCCAAAGTCTTCCGAGAAAAATGGTACCTCACTTGTGTGGTTCAGCCTCGTGCCTGCGACAGGAAACGGCGCAAAACGCAACGTGGACACACCTCAATTTCGCTGTGAAAAATTACCCTTTTTTGGCAAAGTGCCTAGCTGTAGTTTTTTAACCATAGCTCTGCCGGCACCTAGGGAAACCTAGCAAACCTATACATTTTTGAAAACTAGACACCCAGGGGAATCCAGGATAGGGTGACTTGACTGCCTCCCACCAGGTTCTGTTACCCAGAATCCCTTGCAAACCTAAAACATTGCCAAAAAAACGCATTTTCCCCACATTTCTCTGGTGGAAAGTTCTGGAATCTGCGTGGATCCACAAATTTCCACCCACCCCGCATTCCCCAAAGTCTTCTGAGAAAAATGGTACCTCACTTGTGTGGGTCAGCCTAGTGCCCGCGACAGGAAACGGCGCAAAACATAACGTGGACACACCTCAATTTTGTAGCGAAAAAGGACTCTTTTTAGGCAAAGTGCCTAGCTGTAGTTTTTGAACCATAGCTCTGCCGGCACCTAGGGAAACCTAGATAACCCATATATTTTTTAAAACTAGACACCCAGGGGAATCCAGGATGGGGTGACTTGACTGCCTCCCACCAGGTTCTGTTACCCAGAATCCCTTGCAAACCTAAAAAATGCCAAAAAAAACACATTTTCCCCACATTTCTCTGGTGGAAAGTTCTGGAATCTGCTTGGATCCAAAATCGTCCACCCACCCCGCATTCCCCAAAGTCTTCCGAGAAAAATGGTATCTCACTTGTGTGGGTCGGCCTAGTGCCCGCGACAGGAAACGGCGCAAAACGCAACGTGGAAACACCTCAATTTCGCTGTGAAAAATGACCCTTTTTTGGCAAAGTGCCTAGCTGTAGTTTTTTAACCATAGCTCTGCCGGCACCTAGGGAAACCTAGCAAACCTATACATTTTTGAAAACTAGACACCCAGGGAAATCCAGGATGGGGTGACTTGACTGCCTCCCACCAGGTTCTGCTACCCAGAATCCCTTGCAAACCTAAAAAATTACCAAAAAAAACACATTTTTCCCACATTTCTGTGGTGGAAAGTTCTGGAATCTGCGTGGATCCACAAATTTCCACCCACCCCGTGTTCCCCAAAGTCTTCTGATAAAAATGGTACCTCACTTGTGTGGGTCAGCCTAGTGCCCACGACAGGAAACAGCGCAAAACGCATCATGGACACACCTCAATTTCGCAGTGAAAAATGAACCTTTTTTGGCAAAGTGCCTAGCTGTAGTTTTTGAACCCTAGCTCTGCCGGCACCTAGGGAAACCTACCAAACCCACACATTTCTGAAAACTAGACACCCGGGGGATTCTCGGGAGGTATGGCTTGCGTGGATCCCCCAACGTTTCCTTACCCAGAATGCCCTGCAAACCTCAAATTTAGCTGAAAAAATCACCTTTTTCACACATTTTTGTGTGGGAAAGTTGTGGCATCACCGGGCTGACACAAATTTCCTACCACCCAGCGTTCCCCCGGGTCTCCCGATAAAAACGGTGCCTCACTCGTGTGGGAGGCCCAAGTACCTGCGACAGGCAAGGGCCCAAAACGTATTGAGGTGACATGAAAATTGCCTACATCAAAACGACCTGGTTTTGCAAGGGGGTCACCTGGGTTTTGGCCCAGTGCTCGGTGGCCACCTAGGGGAACCTACCAAACCCACACATTTCTGAAAACTAGACACCCGGGGGATTCCAGGGAGGTATGGCTTGCATGGATCCCCCAACGTTTCCTTACCCAGAATGCCCTGCAAACCTCAAATTTAGCCAAAAAATACACCTTTTTCACACATTTTTGTGTGGGAAAGTTGTGGCATCAGCGGGCTGACACAAATTTCCTACCACCAAGCGTTCCCCCGGGTCTCCCGATAAAAACGGTGCCTCACTCGTGTGGGAGGCCCAAGTACCCGCGACAGGCAAGGGCCCACAACGTAGTAAGGCGACATAAAAATTGGCTACCTCAAAACGACCTGGTTTTGCAAGGGGGGTCACCTGGGTTTTTGGCCCGGTGCTCGGCGGCCACCTAGGGGAACCTACCAAACCCACACATTTCTGAAAACTAGACACCCAGGGGATTCCAGAGAGGTATGGCTTGCGTGCATCCCCCAAAGTTTCCTTACCCAGAATGCCCTGCAAACCTCAAATTTAGCTGAAAAATTCATCTTTTTCACACATTTTTGTGTGGGAGAGTTGTGGCATCACCGGTCTGACACAAATTTCCTACCACCCAGCGTTCCCTCAGGTCTCCCGATAAAAACTGTGCCTCACTCGTGTGGGAGGCCCAAGTACCCGTGACAGGCAAGGGCCCAAAACGTATTGAGGCAACATGAAAATTGCCTACATCAAAACTACCTGTTTTTGCAAGGGGGGTCACCTGGGTTTTTGGCCCGGTGCTCGGCGGCCACCTAGGGGAACCTACCAAACCCACGCGCTGGTGGTACGCACCGTACATTTGCACTGGGGGTACGGTGCGTACCTACACGGGGGGTACGGTGCGTACCTACATGCTGGGGGTACGGTGCGTACCTACGCGCTGGGGGTACGGTGCGTACCTACGCGTATATACGGTGCGTACCCCAGCGCGTATGTATGCACCGTACCCCAATTGCGAATGTACGGTGCGTACCCCCAACATCGCGTATGTATGGTGGATGTTGCGGGTATGCGATGTTGCGGGTACACACCGTACATAAGCGATGGCGGTCTACGCACCCGCACCGTACAGAAGCAATGGGGTGTACGCACCGTACATAGCAATGTCCATGTACGCGCCGTACATACACAACGCATGGGGGTGTGTGGCTGTATGACTCGTACCCCTGTACCGTACTGAACCACAGACATTGTAAAACAGCACAAGGAGGGCCTATTCGACTCACACAACACCACAAAACATGTCTACACTGCACAAAAAATGAAAAGGACTGACCTGGACACATCCAAACAGGCAAACAGAGGGGCATCCTCACAACCACCCCTTATAACACACCCACCAAAAATTCAAGCTGAGCCCCACCCACAAATTGTTCAATAAAAAGGGACCACACACACAAACCATGAGCCTTTGCAACATACTCACCACTGCTACAGAGCACACACAAACCACTGCACCCATCTACCTAAACATATACACCTACACACACACACCCCTTCACACATACCCCCTCTCCACATTCACACACACACCGTCACATTCAGACCCACACAAACACAACCATCCACACCCTCACCCCACACCATGCCCACCGACAAGAATCCAAAGTTCACAAGGGAGGAGCTGGACATCCTTGTCTATGAAGTCCTCAGAGTCGAGCCACAGCTGTTTGGAACATTGGTCAGACAGACCAGCATAGCTCAAAAATCACGCCTGTGGCAGAGGATCGTCGAGAGGGTGAATGCTGTCGCACCCATCAGAAGGACCAGGAATGAATGCGAAGCCTGGTGGTACGATCTGCGGAGGGTGGTCAAGAGAAAAATGAATGAAGAGCACGCCCAGACCAACATCACTGGAGGTGGCGCGCCCCGCAGACCAGTACGTTACCATCCCTGGGAGGAGAAGGTGATGGCCATGCTTCTGCCGGTGGGAGTACATGGACTCCAAGGACCTCCAGAGCCTGGTGAGTACACAAACTACTTACGTAACATGGGGTAATGGCATCCACACCCCAACTACACCTAATGCACGCAACTACCCCCAAGCCCTCACCCTCCAGAACCACAGTCACAAACAACACGAATGCCAATAACATGTGTATGCCCCACTGAGAATGCAAGGCCATGCCATTTCCCATGCTACACAAAGCACCAACTCAAGAATGGATGTCCCGTATGCTGGGAGGGTGGGTGCACCAAAACGCATGTTTGAATTCCAAATCAGACACAATTTCCCTCATTCCATATGGCCCAGCTACATACCCATGCACCATGCGCAATGCACAGGGATTGAGAAAGTACTGACAAGATAGCTCACACTTGGACCTGGTGTAGGCAGCACAAGGCCCTCCTGTGACCAGTGCAAACACAAACACCAACACAACAAGGTCAGATATCTAGGATAGGAACTCACACTCACTGTCATGGCCATATGCTCCATGGGGGGACAGCTACATCACCTGGGAGCCCCAGGGCCAAATCACACTACACCCACCAGCAGGCCCTGTCACACACACCCCTTACAAAAGCACACACCACCAGGACAGGCAATGGATTTACCCGCTGCCACAATGGACATGTAACACAACAACACCAATACATAGCCGAAGAAGAATCCAAGCCACAAATGGACATGTCAAAGACTCAGACGAACATATCAATCTGTCCCCTGCAATATACCCATACACAAGTGAACATTGAGGAGAATGCTAGGCACATACAACTACCTGGAGGAACTGTGCCAACTTGAATGTGTATGAAACATGCATGTTGCATTAAACAGCTTTAACATTGTCTCTCTCTCACACACAGGGCAACGTGATGAACATCCCCCCAACAATGGGGGGGAAGAATCACAGTCACAGGCTGGGGAGGAACCGGATCCCACCAGCAGCGACGCCTCTCAACACTCCGCGGAATACCCAGACCGACCTGGACCCTCTGGTGTCCAAGCCCCCGCAGCACCTGGTTCAGGAACATCTGTGCCAACCACCACCCCCATTCCTGCCACATCACAGGAGACACCCAGGAGCCCTGCCCGCAGTGAACAGAGCCAGTCTGACCAGGAGGGACAAGGTGCGGCGGGCACCCAGGAGGAGGCAGACAACACCGCCAGTGCCATCCCTCAGGGGTCCCGTTGACCCGATGTGCCCACAACGGCAGGCCCAGCTTGTGTGGGCAGGGGTGGCAGGAGTGGAGGCAGGCGGAGGCGAGAACCTGACCAGCCAGCTGAAGGGACTGGTACGTCACACATCCGCAACATCATGGAGGCATACCGGCGTGACACCAGGGAGATCAGCCAGGTAGTGGGGACCTTCACAGAGATCAAAAACCAGCAGGCCGAGCAACACGCCAGTGAACAACAACACCAAGGACGGATGGAGGCAAGACTGGCTGAGCTCCTGGCGGTGCAAAGGGACATAAGCCATTCACTCCGTCAGATCGCCGACAACATGGGCAACCCTCCCTGTGACACAAGGCGCAGACCAGCACCAGCCACAGGGAGGGAGGTGGAGGAGGATTCGTCCGACGGAGCGTCCCAAACATCATCAAGGCCTGCATCTGAGGGTCCCCGGAGGAAGGTTGGTCGTCCACGGAAAAGACCGTGAGAGGCAGCGGGCCATCCACATCTCCCAGGTCACCTGGCCAGGCACCTGGCCTTCATGTACGACAGCATCACCCCATTGACTGACATCATCTGCCACATGGACTTGCTGGTCACAGTCTGACCAATGATGCCAAACACTGTGGGCTGGACTCTGATGACTTCAAATGCCAAGGATCCCATCTCCCCCTGTGAACTTTTGATTCTATGGTCCCTGCATTTGCCCATTTTCTGTGCACAAATCACGCGCCAGAGCTCGAAATTAAAAATTTAATAATTGAAATTTCATGTTGCAGTCATTTAGCATGAGCCACAACCTACGTGTGGGGATATGTTAAAGTATGCCTGAGTGTGGAACTAACTCCAGCCATCCATACACTTGGATCTGAGTTCGGTCGAGGACACACATGGCTCACAATGTATCACAAAATACAGACATGGAGCCTAACACTCACCCGTGATGGCCTCAAGCTGCTGAAGTAGCAAGGGATGGGATCTGCCTTGCAAGGGTGGGGTGTCTTGGATGGAGATCTGCTGTCAGTTTACTGACAATGCTGATGAGCTCCTTGATGTCGTGTGTTTGGGTGTCTCGGCACTATCTGAAGGATCTCCACTTGGCCTTGCTGATGATATTGTGATGGCTGTGTGTGGTGTTTTCCAGGGCTGTAAGGAAAATGATGTCTCTTTGTATTGCAAGGTTTGCACAAGAGTCCGGCCAGGTCTGTAGGAGTCCAGTAGGTCTGCCTTGTCCCAGGTGCCTTAACTGTTGTTGTGCTTCACAGGAAAGTCCGTAAATGTGGCAAGATTGATGGATCAGTTGCTGATCCAGTTTGTGAGTTTGCAGGGTGTGGCGTTGGTGTTGTTTTGAGTGTCCCACACAGCTTGTCTGTGGTGACTTACATCAGGCATCTTTGAGGGATCGGTAGTGGAGTGAGTGGCACTGTGTTGCTTGTTGGAGACGTGGATTCAAATGTTGATGGACCAATGATGGATGGTGGTGTGTGTCCCCTCCAGCAAGAAGTTACTGGCCCCCAGCCACATGTAGCCTGTGGAGGTGAGGGCCTGCGTGCAGATGTACGTGTTGATGGCTTAGCGGAATTGTGGATGTAGGCCTGCAGATCTGTAGATGAGTGTTACTCCGAGGGTTGCTAGGGAGTTGCTGTGACTCTGAGGGTGTACTTGTCAATAATTACCAATTCTGCCCCTGGGAGTGGTGTTGGCGTCCCTGCGGGTGATCTTGGATCCGTCTGAGATGGCAATGAAGACGTCATGTGCTGAGGATGCTTTTGTCCAGGTTACTGTCATGAAGATGATGTGTGGGGCTGTAGTGTTGAGGAGGTAACAGAGTCCAATGGCGTGCTGGTGGATGGAGCGGGTGTGGAGTAGGAGGCACATAACCTGGTTGGAATGACAGGGTCTGGTAGGCTGGGCAGCGCTGTGTAGGCAGTTGGAGTAGCACACTCAGCATGCAAAGGTGTTGTGTGTGTGCTTAGGGGTTGCCTGATGGCAGGAGGATGATTGTCACGAGGACATTGCTTGGAGAGTGGCTGCAGCATGAGCCTGTTGTGTGATGTGGGTCATGCAAAGACTAGAGGGTCGTGCACTGTGCATGTTGCAGGCGCAGACGGTCCGGCCTTTGGCACGGTGCTGGGGCTACAGTGGCACAGAAAAGCTGCTGGTTGCATTACAAATGGGTGGAGGGGGAAGGGCTGAGCATTTCTGATGCATGGGGGTTGCAGAATCAGGGCACTCGGAGTGGCGGGCCGCAGGTGAGGAAGCAGCAGGCGGAAGGGGTTAGAAATCATGCAAAAATCAACACACAAAGACAAGGAGGTCTGCAAGGCACAGTGCAACAGGTGTATGTCAAGGAAGGAGTGCCAGCTCACTCATGGGTCACTCCCAGAAAGTGTATGATCAATCACCGTAAATGGCAGCCACTGTGTCAGGCAACAAAATGCGGAGATGCGCAAAGGAGACACACCATCAGCAGGCATTCACGTCCCGTTGTGGTCAACAACCAGCACAAATACATATACAACCAGGCATGTCATGCACAATAGAGATCATTAGCCATGAAGCACTGCATGCATGTTGCCAAAGTACACATACACTCATATGCTCAATCTTTGTCAATTCTACCATAGATGACGCATGTAGGCCTGGGCAAAAATTTCGTTCCGTTCGCGGAAATTGCGATAATTTGACATTTTCGCGTTACGCAGAGAGCGCGAAAATGTCAAAATTTCCGGTTTCCGCAGCTTGGCGATAATTTGTTTCTTGCTCGTGCTGTAAAACAATACATTCTCGCGTGCGCGCGATCGCCTTACCTGAATCCCTGCGTTCGCTGACAAGTTTTCTTGATCTGGTCGCGTTCTCCATGAGATGTTGTATCGTTTTTAGCCATTTGCGCTGTCTCAAGACAGTTCGCGCCCGCAGTGACGTCATGCGTCGTGCGATAACGTCTTTCTTCTCGCGATCATGCACCGCGAGACAAATCAAAACAAGATGGCCGCGCCCGCAAGCAACCACATGGGTAAGTTGGCGACCCGCAACCATGCAGAAAATCTCGCGAACATGCCGGAAAAAAACTTCCGCATCTTCGCGATATTTCCGCTTGTTTGCGATAATTTTAAACATTTTCGCGATAATTTGCGAAAGTTAATTTTGCAAATTCCGCCCACCCCTAGACGCATGCAAACTGGTAAGAGATCTGCAGTGACCGAGATGAGGCACTTTGGATTGTGCTGAACACCTTTATTCCACATACACACACAAAGGGATATGCCTCCATATTAACAGACTCACAGGTCAGTTGACAGAACATGTGGGACATACGCTGGACCCCCCCTTCACAACACGGATGATGTCAATCCCAATGAACTGGCACACAAGGTAAGGGGATGAGCAAAACACATTCTGCTGCACACTGAGAGGCTGCAATTCCCTATAGAGCATGTTGTTGGTTGTGATGTCCCCCACTATGTCCACCCATAGCATCTGCAATGTTTCAGAGCCAAGGTACACACACATTGAAGCCTTCATCAGACACCATATTCCACTACAGATGACTGTCAAGAAGGCTGACTATCATGTCATGGGAGTGATGCTACATGTCATATGCTCCATGGTGAGAAGACATGTATGCATGGTACCACAACATGCACAGAAGCAGTCACCACACATTCACAACCTGTATCACCACAAAAAAGCCTTGCTGCAATACTTACCCAAACTGACATTTCCACATGTCCGTGCATGGAACGCTGATTCAGCACACGTTGCAATCCACACCAGGAATAGCAGGAGGACAACGATGACACGACCAGCCAAATACCTGGGAATGACAGACACACAAGAAGTCAAAAAAAGATTCTCAACACACACATGGAAGTGTACAAAACAACAGCAATGTAGAACACATGTAAATTGCCAATCAAGTCTCTGCAAAACTGTGTTGCATTACATCATCACTCGAGTGACACATCAGAACACACATCCATGTCACTGTGCATTCAGTCAGCTGGACACACACATTGCAACACATGCCACTCAACGCTGCAAGCTTGCACACTCATAGCCAGTGACTCACCATTATGAGAAGAAGTTGCATATGAGCTGACTCCGGATATCATACCCCTCCTCCTCATCATCACTAGGCTCGTGACCAAGCCCTTGATCCGCCACGGGTGGATGCTCCTGCTCATCTGGATCCAGGATGAGTGGCACTGCCTTCTCAACTGCCATGTTGTGCAGCATGCAGCACACAATGAAGATTTTGCAGACCTTCTCCGGGGCATAAGGGAGGCACCCGCCTGTCTTGTCCAGGCACCGGAATCGGCTATTCAGGAGTCCAAACGTCCTCTCAATCACTCGCCTGGTCTGGCCGCGTGCATCGTTGTACCGGTGATCTGCAGCTGTTCTTGGGTTGCGGAGAGGTGTCAGCAGCCATGGCATGTTGGGATAGCCAGAGTCCCCTACATGGAAGCATCATGTAAATAAGTGGGTCACGAGATGCCGTAAGAGACAAAGATACCGCAAGACATAGGACAAAAAGACTATACCCACCAACAAGACATGCTCGTTCGTTGTGCAGCCGCAGCATCATTTGTGGCACCCTGCTATGCCTCATGATGTAGGCATTGTGTGCTGATCCTGGAAAACGTGCACAGACATGGGAAATCAGCTTGTTAGCAAGACACACCACAAGGGCATTTATCGAGTGGTAATGTTTGCGGTTGCGATAGGCTTGTTCCTGTGCCTGGGGTGGTACAAAAGCCACATGTGTACCATCAATGGACCCAATTACATGTGGCATCCCACCCAGGGCATAGAAATCCCCCTTGACATCCCTCAACCCCTCTGGAGTCGGAAATTTGATGAATTCATCAAGGTGCTCCAACATGGCTGCTAAAACATCACGCAGGGCACGGCTGAACATAGTCTGGGACATCCCACCCACATCAGCTATGGTCAATTGAAATGTACCTGTTGCAAAAAAATGTAAGGCTGCCATCATCTTCATCTTGGGGGTCAGCGCAGTAGGATACCTGTGTTGCGGTTGGAGGTGTGGTGCCAGCCTGTTTGTCAGGTCCTCAATCAACTGTTGAGTGAATCTGTAACGGCAGATGCATGCACGTTCCCTCATGGCACCCAAGTCTGGCATTAGTCTTGGGACAGGTGGTGCCCTGCAAAACATAGTTTTGAGGAATGAAGATTGAGAGTCGGCAAACATCAATGTCAATGAACATAGCACATGCTACACTGCTAATACACATCAGGTAACTATGGAGTCAGGTGTGTGCAATACATCCAGGACACAGATGGCAGCTTGCTGCCACTCCTACAAAATGCATGATACACCTGTTGATTGTCAAGTCAACATGACATGCCCTGAAATGATTTGGGGGCCAGTCTGAGTGAAGAGCCACAGATATCACCGGAGTGACACACAACCACATAGCTGCATTTGAAGGATGTCATCTCATCCAGACAGCTGACGGCAAGGCACACGCACAGGTCACATGGAATGTCAAATGTACATGTCAAACACAGTGCGATGAAGGGGTAAACGTGACAACACAAAGACACAGCCATTGAGAAAACAAACACATGTATGACTGAAAATATATGATGTCCCATGCACACAGACCCTACAGCCTTGGGAATCCACATGTGGCATGGTGTGCATAGATGTATTACATGCCCATCTCCATACAGACCCCTGTTGGATGCACCAACAGCAGATGCCGTTGACGGGACACTGACATGAAGCTCATGTGAACACATGACACACAGCCGACATAGTCCCAAAGGGGCACGCTGATCGTGACAGGTCAGTTCATAAAGTGTCCCTGTCCCTGCGATCAGGAGACAGGTGCGGGTGTTGATGAATGTGCCACCCACTGCTGCCATGCATGACACAGTTGGACTACAGACACACATGTGGCATGTGTCAAGGTGATGTGTGCCACATCGTGCCCCATCACACATGACATGTGTCCACAGGTCAGAACACATCAATTGTGCAACGAGATGGAAGGACCTGTGCAAGATCACTGGCTAACACACATAGGGCCTGCACCTGAAAGTATACAATGACAAGTACTTGATGGACATCCATGTGAGACTTGTAGCCCTCCATTCCTGGAATGTGTATGGCTGTATCACCATTGTAAGTGTGTGAAATGCGTACCCGTACGTGTAGGCACTGGTAGTACATGCACGTGTACAACTGGTGCGTACACGTATGTGTACTACCAGTGCCTACACATACGTGTACTACCAGTGCCTACACGTACAAGTACAACTATTGCGTACACGTACGTGTACAAGTATGTGTACGCCATGGTAGTACACATATGTGTAGGCACTGGTAGTACACGTACATGTACAACTGGTGCATACACGTACGTGTACTACCATTGCCTACACGTATGTGTACTACCAGTGCCTACGCGTACGAGTACAACTAGTGCGTACACATACGTGTACAAGTACGTGTACGCCATGGTAGTACACGTACATGTAGGCACTGGTAGTACACGTACGTGTACAACTGGTGCGTACACGTACGTGTACTACCAGTGCCTACACGTACGTGTACTACCAGTGCCTACACGTATGAGTACAACTAGTGTGTACACGTACGTGTACAAGTACATGTATGCCATGGTAGTACACGTACGTGTAGGCACTGGTAGTACACGTACGTGTACAACCGGTGCATACACATATGTGTACTACCAGTGCCTACACATACGAGTAAGACTAGTGCGTACATGTATGTGTACAAGTACATGTATGCCATGGTAGTACACGTACGTGTAGGCACTGGTAGTACACGTACGAGTACAACCAGTGCGTACACGTACGTGTACTACCAGTGCTTACACGTACGTGTACTACCAGTGCCTACACGTACGTGTACTACCAGTGCCTACACGTACGTGTACTACCATGGTGTACACGTACCTGTACACATATGTGTACAGGTACGTGTAGGCACTGGTAGTACACGTGCGTGTAGGCACTGGTAGTACACGTACGTGTACAACTGGTGCATACACGTACGTGTACAAGTACGTGTAGGCACTGGTAGTACACGTACGTGTAGGCACAGTTAGTACACATACGTGTGCAACTGGTGCGTACACGTACGTGTACTACCAGTGCCTACACATACATGTACTACCAGTGCCTACACGTACGAGTACAACTAGTGCATACACGTACGTGTACAAGTACATGTATGCCATGGTAGTACACGTACGTGTAGGTACTGTTAGTACATGTACGAGTACAACTGGTGCGTACACGTACGTGTCCAGGTACGTGTAGGCACTGGTAGTACACGTACCTGTAGGCACAGTTAGTACACGTACATGTGCAACTGGTGCGTACACATACGTGTACTACCAGTGCCTACACATACGTGTACTACCAGTGCCTACATGTACGAGTACAACTAGTGCATACACGTACATGTACAAGTACATGTACACCATGGTAGTACACGTACGTGCAGGCACTAGTAGTACATGTACGTGTACAACTGGTATGTACACGTACGTGCACTACCAGTGCCTACACGTACATGTACTACCAGTGCCTACACGTACGAGTACAACTAGTGCATACACGTACGTGTACAAGTAGGGTGTACGCCATGGTAGTACACGTACGTGTAGGCACTGGTAGTATACGTACATGTACAACTGGTGCGTACACGTACGTGTACTACCAGTGACTACACGTACATGTACTACCAGTGCCTACACATATGTGTACAACTGGTGCGTACATGTACGTGTACAGGTACGTGTAGGCACTGGTAGTACACGTATGTGTAGGCACTGGTAGTACAAGTACGTGTACGACTGGTGCGCACACGTACGTGTACAGGTACGTGTACACCATGGTAGTACACGTATGTGTACAACAGGTGCATGCACGTACGTGTACAGGTACGTGTAGGCACTGGTAGTACACGTATGTGTAGGCACAGTTAGTACACGTACGTGTACAACTGGTGCATACACGTACGTGTACAGGTATGTGTAGGCACTGGTAGTACACGTATGTGTAGGCACTGGTAGTACACGTATGTGTACAACTGGTGCGTACACGTACGTGTACAGGTACGTGTACGCCATGGTAGTACACATACGTGTACAACTGGTGCGTACACGTACGTGTACAGGTACGTGTAGGCACTGGTAGTACATGTACGTGTATGCACAGTTAGTACACATACGTGTACAACTGGTACGCACACATATGTGTACAGGTATTTTTAGGCACTGGTAGTACACGTACGTGTAAGACTGGTGCATACATGTACGTGTAGGCATTGGTAGTACACATACGTGTAGGCACAGTTAGCACACGTACGTGTACAACTGGTGCATACACATACGTGTACAGGTATGTGTAGGCACTGGTAGTACACGTACGTGTATTACTAGTGCCTACACGTACCTGTACACGTACGTGTACGCACTAGTTGTACTCGTACATGTAGGCTCTGGTAGTACACATACGTGTACTACCAGTGCCTACATGTACGTTTCAAACGCACTGTGCAACTGGTGCCGTAGGGGTATGTGTGAAAAGCACCGTACCTGTGTGTGGCTTTCAAATTTACATAGGGAACACATAAGGGACAGGTATTAGGCCCTAAATGCATGCAGGTTGCCATGGATACCGAGTTTTCTCTTCAACTTTTTCCAGCAGGTGTCCTGGAAAAGTCAGTTGGCCACAAAATACAATGTTGCAAAGTGGTTGTTGACTTGACATGATGCTCTAAATTTGAACGATGCAAATGCTGTCACTGGTGTATGTTTAAAGGGATTGGAGTAAACTTAAGATGCAAATGATTCTGACCAATCACTATGTACTCCTCAAAATGAATGCCCCTCAGCAAGACAGATATAAGGCAGCCAAAAGCCATGAGAGGGCACTTGCCTGCACAACTTTCCTGTCGACAACATTGCTGCTGTCTCTGCTTCCCTGGACCATGTCTCGTGCTTTGGAGAGGGCCCAGCCATTCACCCTGGAGGAGAATCAGGCCCTGCTGGACGTCCTTCTCCCACAGTACACCAGCCTGTATGGGAGCCCTGGGGAGAAGGTGAATTCTGAGTCCACTACCTTTGCCTATGCACCTGTTGTGTGACAGTCAATATTGTGTCCAGGTGGGACTGACATGCAATGTTGTTCAGAGTGTGTCCCGGGGGGCATGCTTATGACACTCATGCAGTGCATCATGTAGTTCCTGTGTGCACTCCTCACTTGCATGGTGCTTACAGTGACTTTTACTGCATAGTGCATCAGATATTCAGCCTGGCTTATCCTTGGGGGCTTTTATTCATGTTGTCCTGAGGTGATTCAGTGGTCCCCCCCGGTGTGACAGGTGACTGTACCCACAGATGTGTATGAGTTGGGTGGACCTGTGGTGAGAGTGTCCAAATGACGTGTACGACCTCATGGACATTGACGTGTGTGAATGTTCCTTGTCATGTGGGTGAGTGTCTATGTGAAGTGTTGCACCACAGTTGCATGTTGAAGGCTACTGATCTAACCATCTGATGTGACAAGTGAGCCGTGCTTTGTGTCTGACTTGCAGAGCTGGCACGACACCTGGGACTCCCCCCTGGCAAATGGCACATGTGCAGAGTGAGGGTTGTATCCGCTGTAGTTAATGACAGGCCAGTGATCAGTGGCTGGGTGTGTCTGTTTAGTCTGCTGAGGGTGTGTCAGTGGAGTGGAACATGTGACTAAATGGCACGTGCTGCTCATCAGCCTGCTGTTGCATGTGCTGCACAGTGTGTGGCATGTTCATTGAGTGTTTTGCACCCCTCATGCCACCTGTAGACTTTCAATGCCATGTACTGCATTGGCGCTTGCACACAGGCCACTTGCATTTTGTGAATGAGGCTATTCCTGTCAGCATCCTATGCCCTGTTCAACATTTCAAAGATGCTCTGATGTGTGTTTCTGGGACATGGAGCAGGTGTAATGATGTTGTATCACTTTATCATCCTGACAGGTGACTCCCTATGAGAAGGGGGTCATCTGGACCAACGTCGTCAGGGCCGTGAGGACTGCGGGGGGGCGTGATCGGCTGCTGGCCCAGGTCCGCAAGAGGTGGCAGGACATCCAGTGCTGGACCCGGCGGATCGCCCGGGTCCAGCTCAAGCTCTCTCCACCTCGCCGCCATGGCGGGCGCTGACACCTGACCCACCATGTTAGACGGACCGGGAGGGTCGGCCGAGGACAAGGGGAGAGGTCTCCGGGGAGAGCCGTCTCCAGCGATCGTACAGATAAATAACTTCCCCCCCACAGACAGACACCACACAAGGAGAAGATTCAGCATTCTTTATAGGCAATTTCTTAAGGTAAAGATGAAATGGTACAAGGAGGTCTGGACTCAGGGGTCCCCTCGATTCAAGTCTCTCAAGATGGGGAAAAGGGGGTAGCGGGACAGTCTGGTTACCAGTCTGGTAGTTGAGGTGGTATGGTGGATAGCTCACAATCCTCGAGCTTGGTGTTCTAGCGGGGACGGGCCGCGGCAGCGCCAGCAGGTCCCGGTGAAGATGGTCGATACACGGTCCGCGGCAGCGCCAGCAGGTCCCGGGAAGATGGTCGATACACGGTCCGCGGCATCGCCAGCAGGTCCCGGTGAAGATGGTCGTTACAACGGACCGCGGCAGCGCCAGCAGGTCCCGACGAGGATGGATGTTGCAGAAGGCCGCGGCAGCG
This sequence comes from Triturus cristatus, assembly GCF_964204655.1. Taxonomy (NCBI): domain Eukaryota; kingdom Metazoa; phylum Chordata; class Amphibia; order Caudata; family Salamandridae; genus Triturus; species Triturus cristatus. Next base: position 1,454,684,475 of record NC_140589.1, on the reverse strand, counting down.
CCAGCAGGCAGGACGATAGTTCACAAGGTAGGGCTACGGCAGCGCCAGTAGTCCGTCAAGGCTGAGTTCTCTCGGTGTCTCTCGACTCCAGGATACAACTGCCGTCCTGCTCCGGAGCTGCCCTAGTTATAGGTCTGGCGCCCTTTGATGTCCGGACCCTCGCACTTGGAGGTCGGAGGGTCCGGGATGAAGGTGTCCAGACACCCAGCAGGGGGTGGAGCCAGCGCCTGGGGGAGCTGGAGGCGATCGGCACCTGGCGGGGGAGAGCCCTTGATGCTTCGTTCTCCCATTGACCTGCCAAGTGGTCCGCTCACCTCCTGGGTGGATGGTGGTGCCGGGATGTCGGGGCCGGCCAGGCCCAGGGTTAGGGTCGGGTGGAGGCCACGCGGCCTCGTGGCGCAGGGCCCAAGATGGCGGCTTGATCCGGCCGGGGGAGCCGGTGGTGGCTCGGTCCCGTGATACATGGAGGTCCGGGGGCAGGAGTTCCGTCGGGAGACGGGGTGCGGGTGATTCTTGTGGGTCACGCCTGGCGGGCCGGGGCTTGGGCCCTGCCATGCGGGGAGGGAGCAAGCCCTTCGGGTGGCCTGTCCAACATGCGTCCCCCCCAGCTGAAGGCGGGGAGAGTCACCCATCTTCCTGGGGACTCTCCTCGTCGAGGCGGAAAAAGCGTGACAGGCCATCTGCGTTGGCGTGGTCTTGGCCCGGTCGATGTTCCACGGTGAAGTCCATTCCCTGCAGGGAGATAGACCAGCGCAATAGTTTTGGGTTCTCCCCCCGCATCTGCATCAGCCACTGCAGGGGTCGATGGTCGGTTTGTACCCGGAAGTGGGTACCGAAGAGATAGGGCCGGAGCTTTTTGAGGGCCCACACCACTGCGAAGGCCTCCCTCTCGATTGTGCTCCAGCGCTGTTCTCGGGCCAGGAGACGTCTGCTGATGAAGGCCACCGGCTGGTCATGACCCTCGGGGTTCAGTTGGGAAAGAACCGCTCCGATGCCGTGATCGGAGGCGTCCGTCTGTACAATGAATTCCCGACTGTAATCGGGGGCCTGGAGCACAGGGGCGGTGCACAGGGCGGCCTTCAGCTTTTCGAAGGCCGCTTGACAGTCGGGGGTCCAGTTGATCCGCTTCGGCTGGTTTTTGGACGTGAGACCCGTGAGGGGCCCCACAATGCTGCCGTAGTCCCTCACGAACCGCCGGTAGTAGCCGGTGAGCCCCAAGAAGGCTCGGACCTTGGTCTGGGTGACGGGGGGCTGCCAGGACTGGATGGCAGCAATTTTAAGTTGCAGCGGGGCCACCAGCCCGCTTCCCACCTGGTGCCCAAGGTAGGTCACGGACCCTTGACCAATTTGGCATTTGCCGGCCTTAATCGTGAGGCCGGCCCGCTGGAGGGCCTGCAGGACCTCTTGGAGGTGGAGGAGGTGGTCGGACCAGTGGCGGCTGTACACAGCGATATCGTCCAGGTAGGCGGCGCTGAACTCTTCGAGCCCCGCCAAGACCTGGTTCACTAGACGTTGAAAAGTAGCGGGGGCATTCTTCATGCCGAAGGGCATGACCTTGAAGTGGTAGTGGCCATCGGGGGTAGAGAAGGCGGACCGTTCCTGAGCCCGGGGTGTGAGACCGATCTGCCAGTAGCCCGCTGTTAGGTCGAAGATGCTGAGGTAGCGGGCGGCCCCCAGCCGGTCGATCAATTCATCCGCTCGGGGATAGGATGAGCGTCGGTCCGGGTGACAGCGTTCAAGCCCCGGTAGTCGACGCAGAATCTCAGTTCAGGTGTGGTGCCGGGGGCAGCGGCTTTGGGGACCAGTACAACCGGGCTGGCCCAGGGGCTGTCCGAGGGCTCGATGACCCCGATCGTGAGCATTTTGGCCACTTCCTCCTGGATGCAGGCCCGTACCCGATCTGGCACGCGGTAGGCCCGGTGTCGGATAGGGGGACTGTCCCCGGTGTCCACGTCGTGCAAGCACCAAGGGGTGATCCCGGGGGTGAGGGAGAACAGTGTAGCGAACCGCAGCAGGAGGTCCCGGTAGCCCTGGCGTTGCTCTGGGGTGAGGGCATCGGAGAGCCGGACCCCGTCCACGGAACCGTCGTTCTCCTGAGTCTTCAGGAGATCCGGGAGGGGTTCGGAGTCCTCCTCCGCCCCACTGTCCGTAGCCATCAGGAGGCTGAGTTCTGAGCGCACAAAGTGTGGTTTGAGTCTGTTGGTGTGGAGGACCCGAAGGGGGTTCCGGGGGGTCCCCATGTCGATGAGGTAAGTGACGGGGCTTTTGCGCTCGACCACTTTGAAGGGCCCCGTCCATTTATCTTGCAAGGCACATGGTTCGGTGGGGGACATCACCCACACTTGTTGACCAGGTTCGAACTCGACGGAGGAGGCATTGTGATCGTACCATTTTTTCATGTCCTCCTGACTGGCCTCGAGGTTCGCCTTGGCCATCTCCCTGAAGCGCCGGGTCTGATTGCGTAGGGCCAGGAGGTACTTGAAGATGTCTGGAGGGGTCTTTAGGGGGGCCATCTCCCAACCTTCTTTGACGAGGCTGAGGGGCCCTCGCACAGGGTGCCCGTACAGGAGTTCAAAAGGGCTAAAGCCGAGGGACTTCTGGGGAACTTCTCGATAGGCGAAGAGGAGGCACGGGAGTAGTACATCCCACTGGCGACGGAGGGGTTCTTCTAATCCCCCAATCATCCCCTTGAGGGTGCGGTTGAATCGCTCCACTAGTCCGTTCCCCTGGGGGTGATAGGGGGTCGTGAATCGGTAGGTGACCCCGCACTGTTGCCAGAGGGACTTCATATATTTTGAGATAAAGTTCGTGCCTCGGTCGCTGACGACTTCCCGGGGGAAGCCCACCCGGGAGAAGATCCCCATTAGGGCCCGGCCAACCACCGGAGCTGTTACAGTTCGTAGGGGTACCGCCTCGGGGTAGCGGGTGGCGTGGTCCACCAGTACCAGGATGAACCTATGTCCTTGTGCCGTGCGGGGGTCCAGGGGCCCCACAATGTCTATTCCTACCCTCTCGAACGGGGTGGTGACCACTGGGAAGGGTTGCAGAGGGGCTTTCAGCTTACGGCCGCTCTTCCCACTGGCCTGGCACGTGGGGCAGGACCGGCAGTGGTTAAGGACGTCGTTCCGCATCTTCGGCCAAAAAAAGTGAGTCACTAGGCGACTGTAGGTTTTGTCCTGGCCCAGGTGTCCAGCCAGGGGGACATCGTGGGCCAGAGTTAGTAGGAAGTCTCTGAAGCGGAGAGGTACCACCAGCACTCGACTGGCCCCTAGCTCTGCGATTCTTTGTTCGCTGTATAGCAGGTCGTTATCCCAATAGACCCAATGAGTTCCGGTGGAGTCCCCTGCGCTCTGGGCGCTGGCTTGCTGGCGGAGTCCCTCGAGGGAGGGGCAGGTCTTTTGCTCCTGGCGGAACTGTTCTTGGGTGGGCCCCCCTTCTTGACGCCACTGAGCCAGGCCGGGAAGGTCCTGGGGTTGCGCGACCCCTTCGGCCGTTGGTTCTGGGGGGTTGGCCTCGTCGTTGTCCTCTACTGGGGCGACCGGGGGTGGAGGTGCTGGCCATTCTGGTTCTTCTGATCGGGGGACGGCACGGGCGGCCATGGACCGGGTGGTTACGCAGGCCCAGTCCGGGAGGCCCAGCATCCCCAGGTGCTCTCTTCTTTCGACGGTGGCCCACAGGGAACTCTCAAGGTCATTCCCCAGGAGGCAGTCCACGGGGGCATCATCCCGGACCGTCACTTTCAACAGGCCGGAGACCCCTCCCCATTCGAAGGGGACGCAGGCCATTTGACACAGACTTTCGGAATTGTCGGCTGAGCGGACGGGGCAGAGAATGTTCGGCAGGATCTGCTCGGGCTTCACCAGGTGACAGCGGACGGCCGTCACACTGGCGCCTGTGTCACGTAAGGCCTCGGCCCGACGCCCATTAATGGTCACCCACTGGCCGTATTTCCGGGTGTTGGCGGGTAGGGGAGCCCGCGGGACCATGTCTTTTCCCCCTAGGCACGCTATAACCATGGCGGCCGGTTCCCACTCTTGCTGGGCCGGCTCATATTCTTCCTGTTCCTCTGATAGTCGTTCTTCCCCCAGGGCGGCGGCAGCTACCTGGCGGGGCTTTGGTGTTTGGTTCTGCGGGCAGCTCGGGTCATTGGCGTAGTGGCCGACTCGCTGGCATCGGTGGCACGTGACGTTGGCTCGGAACCCCGGGCGCATCGGGGGGTTGCCCCGGCCGGCCGGGGGCGGGGTGCTGGCCACGGGGGTTGCCGGGATGGTGTCTCTCCCCCGCCCCTGGCCTCCTCCTCCTCGGGGACGGTGCTGGCCTTGGTTGTTTCGGTTTTGCTCGTGTGGTCCTCTCCGGCCCACTCGGGTGCTTTCCCATCGGTCAGCTTCGGCGGCGAGTTGCCGGGGGTCAGTCAATTTACTGTCGAGGAGGTGCTGCCTGAGCTCGACGAAACAGTTGTTCGACAGGTGCTCCCATACCATAAGGTTAAAGAGTTGCTCGTAGGTCGTTACATGGCTCCCCTTGATCCAACCCTCGAAGGCTCGGCTGAAATAGTTGACGTACTCCACCCAAGTTGTACCCGGGATCCGGGTGCAGTCTCCGAACCTCTGGCGGTACATCTCGGGTGTGAGGCCGTAGCGGGTGAGGAGGGCAGCCTTCATGTGGTCGTAGGACGACATCTGGTGATCTGGGAGCTGCAATAGGGCATCGCGGCCTTCGTTGACGAACCTCCCCCATAGTCCGGCTCCCCAATCACTCCGGTCGATCCGGTGGGAGGTCATGGCGATCTCGTAGGCTTTGAACCACTGTTGTATGTCGTCTTCTCGGACATACTCTCGGACAACATCCTTGGGGATGTGGACTTTTTTCTCGGTTGCTCCCGGGGTGTGCGGTCGCTCAGGCACCCCCGGTTCTTTATTCTGTTTCCGCAGTTCTATTTCCGCCAGTTTGCGCTCGTGTTCAAGTGTTATTCTTTTTTCCTCGAGCTCCCTTTGTCTCTGTTTTTCTTCTCGCTCTTCTCGGAGCCGCAGATGTTCTAGATTTAGTTTCTGCTCGGCTAACTTTAGTTCACCGTCCATCTTGAGTCGTGCCATTTCTAACTCATGTAATCTGGTTCTTTCTCTTTCTTGGATCTCCTCCTGCGAGAGGCTCGTTCTCCGCTCCTCGGGAGCCGTGGCGTTCCCCTCTGGTGCGACACTGTTTTGGTCGGAGGATCCGGTGACCCCAGTTTCTGCCCACGACTCAAGGGCGTGCTTCAAATCGTCTTTGGTACTCAGGCCGGTGGTAGCAATGCCTAGTTCCATGCAGAATTGTTTAAGTTCGCGGTGGCTATATTCTTCCAACTTATCCATTTGGAACTTTTCAGTGGAACCGCTATCTTTGGCTGACATCGTGGTTTTGTCGTGGGGTGAGCTACTCTCTGTACGATTACGCGTTGATTCGGATCGCGCCGCTGGCCACCAATGTTAGACGGACCGGGAGGGTCGGCCGAGGACAAGGGGAGAGGTCATCCGGGGAGAGCCGTCTCCAGCGATCGTACAGATAAATAACTTCCCCCCCACAGACAGACACCACACAAGGAGAAGATTCAGCGTTCTTTATAGGCAATTTCTTAAGGTACGATGAAATGGTACAAGGAGGTCTGGACTCAGGGGTCCCCTCGATTCAAGTCTCTCAAGATGGGGAAAAGGGGGTAGCGGGAGAGTCTGGTTACCAGTCTGGTAGTTGAGGTGGTATGGTGGATAGCTCACAATCCTCGAGCTTGGTGTTCTAGCGGGGACGGGCCGCGGCAGCGCCAGCAGGTCCCGGTGAAGATGGTCGATACACAGTCCGCGGCAGCGCCAGCAGGTCCCGGGAAGATGGTCGATACACGGTCCGCGGCAGCGCCAGCAGGTCCCGGTGAAGATGGTCGTTACAACGGACCGCGGCAGCGCCAGCAGGTCCCGACGAGGATGGATGTTGCAGAAGGCCACGGCAGCGCCAGCAGGCAGGACGATAGTTCACAAGGTAGGGCTACGGCAGCGCCAGTAGTCCGTCAAGGCTGAGTTCTCTCGGTGTCTCTCGACTCCAGGATACAACTGCCGTCCTGCTCCGGAGCTGCCCTAGTTATAGGTCTGGCGCCCTTTGATGTCCGGACCCTCGCACTTGGAGGTCGGAGGGTCCGGGATGAAGGTGTCCAGACACCCAGCAGGGGGTGGAGCCAGCGCCTGGGGGAGCTGGAGGCGATCGGCACCTGGCGGGGGAGAGCCCTTGACGCTTCGTTCTCCCATTGACCTGCCAAGTGGTCCGCTCACCTCCTGGGTGGATGGTGGTGCCGGGATGTCGGAGCCGGCCAGGCCCAGGGTTAGGGTCGGGTGGAGGCCACGCGGCCTCGTGGCGCAGGGCCCAAGATGGCGGCTTGATCCGGCCGGGGGAGCCGGTGGTGGCTCGGTCCCGTGATACATGGAGGTCCGGGGGCAGGAGTTCCGTCGGGAGACGGGGTGCGGGTGATTCTTGTGGGTCACGCCTGGCGGGCCGGGGCTTGGGCCCTGCCATGCGGGGAGGGAGCAAGCCCTTCAGGTGGCCTGTCCAACACACCACATGAAACGTGTCCTGGCGGTGGTCTTCCCTGACCTCGATAGGCAGTTAGAGGAGGGACTGCAGCAAGGAGGGGGTAGGTACATGGCTTTTTGTTCTGTTATGTGTCACCAACTTTAGGAAGTGCTATTTTGCATGAATACACTCCCAGAGTTCATATGTGCAGTGCATTTTCTCTTTCAAAATGTCACTTGGGGATCTTTTTCATCCCTTCCTCTCCTTTACATGTGTCCCCTGGTGTGTGTGTAATCACATTTGCGCATGGTCATCTAGGGTGCCAGTACATCTAAGTGCACATTGCTTTCTGCATCATGTGGGAGGGTGGTCTGTGACTTGTGTCGGTACCTTGCCTGTGCCCTGACCTGTTCACTATGTAGGGGGTCCATAGTTGTTGTCACTGATGCTGATTCTCAACATAGGAGTCTGAGCTTTCAACTGGACACCCTTGCAGCATGCATGTGCAATGTTGTGGCCTCAGACATGATGTGCATGAGTATGAGATATGCATAGTGCCATGATGGTTGTACATGGTAGAGTTAGCTCAGTCCAGGTCCATGGAGCAGTGTGCCCACTACAGTCCCCTGAGACACCCTGGCCTCCTAATCATGTGTGTCATCCAACACTGTGCACATTCTCTGTGTGTGCTGCATAGGTCTGCCTCTGTGGCATTGTTCCCTGCCCTACGTTTATTTGGTTAATGTGTGCTACATGTGTCCACTGGACAGGGATACAACATTTTGCTTGTGCATACTCACACTGGCCAGTGCTTGTGTGGCTATTCACAACAATCTGTTGATGGTTGTTTGTCACAAATATGTGTTGTCAGCCCCAGGAGGTGATGTGGTGTCAATGAAGCAATTTTGCAAGCACAGTTGTTGTAACCCTGAATAAGAGGTGTCACTTCTTGATCTGTATAAATCACATAGACTCAGGTATTGGGGGAGGGGGGGTGCAGGAGAGGCGTACATGTGCAACTCTGATTTTTAAGTGGCAGGTCTGACTTGTGTTGGAGAATTGCCTGGACTACAATACACTGGGCAGTGCTCCTGTGATGCTAGCCAGTGCTCAATGTACGTGCTTTGCAGGCTGTGTCATTTTTTTACCAACAAGAATCCTGCTCATACATTTTTGGCACGTGTGTGGTTCAGATGCAACGCAGTTTGGACTACGTGTGCTGACATCTGTGTGTACATTCACGCTTGCCATGAGGGTGTCCCCACAATACAGCTGGCATTTTTTACCACCCAATTGCAGCCCCATTAGCTTATGCATTGTCCTGGGTGTGGACATGGGTGCCACTCCAGATGACAGGCAGTAGGTCATATGTGTAGCCAACTGTGTAATCAGGTGACGGATGGCCTGGTGACAACTGACATGATTCAAGTTACTCTTCATGATTTGTACCTTGGCACTCACATCACTTGTCAACAGTTGTTCATGTTTCACATGTGGAAATTAGTTGATTTGTGTTAAGAACACTAATGTGCCTGCATGCAATATGTCGCACAAGGCAGTGCACACAACAGTACATTGACACTGTCATGGAATGAGCTGGCAGATTTTCAATGAAGCCACTGTTATAAATAAAAGTTGTCACGGATTCTCCATATACATGTGCCCACGGTGGTCTTGATTTTGTGAGACTCATTAGTTGTCGATGATACAAACTAACGAGTGTCAAGACGTCCAGACCTCCGTGGGCCCATGTATATGTACTTTCTGCAACACAATCTATTTCTAACAGTGGCAGCTTCTTCAATGACAGTGTCAATGTACTTTTGTGTGCACTGCCTTGTGCAACATCTTGCATGCAGGCACATCAGTTTTTTTTTTTGCAATATGGCCAATTGGCACATCCCAAACATGTAGATTGGTTGAAGTTGTGTGAGTCCCAAGGTACCAACATTGGTTCGTTTTGTGTTCCAAGGGACTTACAGGTCTCTGATTGTGGTGACACCTTGAGTATTGAGGTGTGTTAGTTAACCTTGAGTGCACCACTCCTGTTTCTTTCAGGGTAAACAAGAGGTGTCATGACTTCATTGTATTGCTGTGCTCACCGGTTCACAGACACTAGCTTCTCAGTGTATTGCTCATTCAAGTTGTGGCCTTTTGTGTATTGAGTTTCCTGGTGTCAAAGTGACATGGTGGGTCTACCAACTGGGCAGTACAGGGCTTACATATGTGCGGAGTAATCTAGCTGTTACTCATGATGCATTGCCTGATATGCACTGTGACCTATTGTTCTTGTGCTAATGTGTCAGATGTATACAGGTGACTGATGCTTTCTGGTTTCTTCTCCTTGCCCACAGCATCATCATACACACGCGAGGGAGACACCGGCATGGACCTTGAGGAGGGACCCAGCGACAGTGCCACCAGTGCTGTGGAGTCAGCAGGAGACAGTGGCACGGAGGCCGAGGGGAGTCAGTCGGAGGACCTGTCTGGAGGCGAGAGCATGTACGACACCGACGGGTCCCAGGCTGACATCCTTGAGGAGGTGGAGGATGCAACAACATCTGGCAGCATCCCACCATCTGTACCCGCCTCCTCCATTGTCATCTCCGCCCTCCCAGTTGCTCCCGTCCCTTCTGTCCGTGCACGGTCCCACCGTGTCTCCTTCAGACCAGGCACCGCAGCCCCTGCCCCTGTCACCCCTGCTGCCCTCAGTGAAGAGTCTGTGGACACACTGCACCAGTTGCAGGTTGGTCAAGCATCGATGCTGCATGTCCTCCATGAACACACTAGACTGCTCACACAGTTGGTGTCGTTCGTGGAGGGCATGTCATCAATGATGAATGAGCAATGCAGGTTTCTGCGGTCCATGGACTCTTCACTGACGGAAGCAGTGTCTCTCCTGCGGTGCTCTGTCCCACCCCCTACCACGGACCCATCCACACTGCCCTTTCCCACGCCTGTCCAAAGCACACACAGACAGTCACAGGCACACACCACAACAGAGACATCCAGCACACCCCCAACTAAGGCACAGCGGCACAGCGCACACCTCCTGGCACGCACACTCAGGGGGATGTAATCACACCCACAGGGTCTGGGGGCAAACGGCAGACATGCAGCCACAGTCAGAGTCCGCAGTCCTCACGACCCACTTCCTCCAAATCCACTCCCCTTAGCTCCCCTGCCAAGACATCACCCAAAGTGATCGACAGGGCTATTCAGTCCCTCAGCCCCACTGTGACACCTACCCGCAAGCGGTTGAGGAAGTCTCTGGCCAGGGGAGTTGAGTCCCCCCCATGTCCACCACCTCCCCCGAGAGCACTGCACCCCATCCCTCGGACACCCCCCCTCCATTGGCCCTGGTGTTCGTTCCGGTGCAGGGGTTCCTCTGGACGCCCTGGCTGCAGTGTGCAGCGAGCTGCTCACCACCACCTTTGGCGCTGCACCACCCCCTGTGGTGGATACATCCAGCCCTGCACCCACCACACCTACCCAACCCCCTCCTGTCCCTGCGGTGCCTGGTACTCCCACTGATGATGCCCCCCCGGTCGACAACCCTGAAGGTGACTTTGTGCAGGCAAGGTAGGGGTGGACACACTCGCATACGTCCACCCTTGGACTCCAACTATGGACTGGCCATTGGCCTTTGTAAATAGTGTTTTATAACAATCTTTTATTTTATGTGCTGAATAAAGCCTTTTCTTTTAGTCTCCACACTATTGCATTTCAGGTACTTGATGTTTGTGATGAGGCCCATGAAGTTGGTGTTCTGGTAATGTGTTAGGGTTCTGAGAAATGTTTTGGTATGATGGCCATGAGGTGGACCATGGTATCTGTGTGCCATCTCAATGTCTGTGAAAATATTAATTGGTAGTGTGTGTTCCTTTGGATTGTGAGTCATTGTCCCAGGAAGTGTTCCTTCCTCTGTGGCACCTGCCATGTTCCCTGCAAACAGTTGCACAATTGTTGTGCTGACCTATGTCAACATATCCTTTGTTGGTGACGGATCCCTTCAAAAAAGCCATGCATGCTCACCGATGTCTCCTGCTGACTCATCTGTGCCATCCTTGCTAGTCACTGTACTTGTGTTTTGTGTATGTAGGAATGTCATCAGGGACCAATTGGCCCTTTTCAGCATTATTCATGTGTGTAATCACGGCCTAACACACAAATGGCACGTGTAATGCAGGGTATTTGGGCACCTGACTCACAATTGTGGGCATTGTATCTAGTCGCAGTGAACCCTATTCCTTACATGAGAGACATCATCTGGGTGGCTGGACCAGCACCTGGACATTCCTATCACTCCTGTGATGTGTGTGTTCCCCTTGGCTAACTTATTTTAGTATGCATTTCCATGACTATACAGTCTGTTGGCATTAAATCCGGGTGTGTATTGTGGGGCATCCGCCATCGGTGGGTATACATGTGTTGTATGTCCTCACACCCGCATGTGGTGTGTCATGCAGTATGTGAATGACATCTATCCTCCTGGGAGTGGGGCACTGCTGGGAGTCCTCTGCACCCACCCCTCATATGTCTGGGCGCTGCTGGGGGTGATATGCACCCACCCCTTATATGTCTGGGCACTGCTAGGAGTCCTCTGCACCCACCCCTCATATGTCTGGGCACTGCTGGGAGTAATATGCACCCACCCCTCATATGTCTGGGCACTGCTGGGAGTGATATGCACCCACCCCTCATATGTCTGGGCACTGCTGGTAGTCCTCTGCACCCACCCCTCATATGTCTGGGAACTGCTGGGAGTCCTCTGCACCCACCCCTCATATGTCTGGGCACTGCTGGTAGTCCTCTGCACCCACCCCTCATATGTCTGGGCACTGCTGGTAGTCCTCTGCACCCACCCCTCATATGTCTGGGCACTGCTGGTAGTCCTCTGCACCCACCCCTCATATGTCTGGGCACTGCTGGGAGTGATATGCACCCACCCCTCATATGTCTGGGCACTGCTGGGAGTCCTCTGCAACCACCCCCCATATGTCTGGGCACTTTTGGTAGTCCTCTGCACCCACCCCTCATATGTCTGGGCACTGCTGGTAGTCCTCTGCACCCACCCCTCATATGTCTGGGCACTGCTGGTGGTGATATGCACCCACCCCTCATATGTCTGGGCACTGCTGGGAGTGATATGCACCCGCCCCTCATATGTCTGGGCACTGCTGGGAGTCCTCTGCACCCACCCCTCATATGTCTGGGCACTGCTGGTAGTCCTCTGCACCTACCCCTCATATGTCTGGGCACTGCTGGGAGTCCTCTGCACCCACCCCTCATATGTCTGGGCACTGCTGGTAGTGATATGCACCCACCCCTCATATGTCTGGCCACTTCTGGGAGTGATATGCACCCACCCCTCATACATCTGGGCACTGATGGTAGTCCTCTGCACCCACCCCTCATATGTCTGGGCACTGCTGGGAGTCCTCTGCACCCACCCCTCACATGTCTGGGCACTGCTGGTAGTGATATGCACCCACCCCTCATATGTCTGGGCACTGCTGGGAGTGATATGCACCCACCCCTCATATGTCTGGGCACTGCTGGTAGTCCTCTGCACCCACCCCTCATATGTCTGGGCACTGCTGGTAGTGATATGCACCCACCCCTCATATGTCTGGGCACTGCTGGGAGTGATATGCACCCACCCCTCATATGTCTGGTCACTGCTGGGTGTGATATGCACCCACCCCTCATATGTCTGGGCACTGCTGGCAGTCCTCTGCACCCACCCCGCATATGTCTGGGCACTGCTGGGAGTCCTCTGCACCCACCCCTCATATGTCTGGGCACTGCTGGGAGTCCTCTGCACCCACCCCTCATATGTCTGGGCACTGCTGGTTGTGATATGCACCCACCCCTCATATGTCTGGGCACTGCTGGGAGTGATATGCACCAGCCCCTCATATGTATGGGTACTGCTGGGAGTCCTCTGCACCCACCCCTAATATGTCTGGGCACTGCTGGTAGTCCTCTGCACCCACCCCTCATATATCTGGGCACTGCTGGGAGTACTCTGCACCCACCCCTCATATGTCTGGGCACTGCAGGTAGTGATATGCACCCACCCCTCATATGTCTGGGCACTTCTGGGAGTGATATGCACCCACACCTCATATGTCTGGGCACTGATGGCAGTCCTCTGCACCCACCCCTCATATGTCTGGGCACTGCTGGGAGTTCTCTGCACCCACCCCTCATATGTCTGGGCACTGCTGGTAGTGATATGCACCCACCCCTCATATGTCTGGGCACTGCTGGGAGTGATATGCACCCACCCCTCATATGTCTGAGCACTGCTGGTAGTCCTCTGCACCCACCCCTCATATGTCTGGGCACTGCTGGTAGTGATATGCACCCACCCCTCATATGTCTGGGCACTGCTGGGAGTGATATGCACCCACCCCTCATATGTCTGGGCACTGCTGGCAGTCCTCTGCACCGACCCCTCATATGTCTGGGCACTGCTGGGAGTCCTCTGCACCCACCCCTCATATGTCTGGGCACTGCTGGGAGTGATATGCACCCACTCCTCATATGTCTGGGCACTGCTGGGATTCCTCTGCACCCACCCCTCATATGTCTGGGCACTGCTGGTAGTCCTCTGCACCCACCCTTCATATGTCTGGGCACTGCTGGTAGTCCTCTGCACCCACCCCTCATATGTCTGGGCAATGCTGGGAGGCCTCTGCACCCACCCATGCACCCCCTTGGAGCTGTACACTGCTGGCCAGGACCTACACACACAACAATTTGTAGGTAACATGCTGGGCCAGTCCTCTGTGCCCACATTCCTGGCGTGTGTATGCCTCGTATCCAAATTTTCCTGCTGCCGTAACGGGGTACGGACCGTTCCCACGCATTCATGCGTGGGTACGGTCCATACCTGATTAATCATGGGGCCGTAGGGGTACGCACCGTACACACGCATTCATGCGTGGGTACGGTCTGTACCTGAGTACTCATGGGGCCGTAGGGGTACGCACCGCACCCACGCATTCATGCGTGGGTATGGTCCATACCTGATTAATCATGGGGCCGTAGGGGCACAAACCGTACCCACGCATTCATGCGTGGGTATGGTCCGTACCTGAGTACTCATCGGCCCGTAAGGGTACGCACCGTACCGACGCATTCATGCGTGGGTACAGTCAGTACCCGAGTACTCATGGGGCCGTAGGGGTACGCACCGTACCCACGTATTCATGCGTGGGTACGGTCCGTACCACTGTTGGCATGGTGCCGTAGGGGTACGTATGGTACGCACCGTACCCACGCATTCATGCGTGGGTATGGTCCGTACCTGAGTACTCATGGGGCCGTAGGGGTGCGCACCGTACCCACGTATTCATGCGTGGGTACGGTCACTACCACTGTTGGCATGGTGCTGTAGGGGTACGTATGGTATGCACCGTACCCATGCATTCATGCGTGGGTACGGTCCGTACCACTGTTCTAGGGGTACGTGTGGTATGCACCGTACCCACGCATGTTGTTCTCACCATCTGCGGTGTGTGCATCGGGTGCGGTGCACCAGGTCGTAGGCCAAAAGGACCGGGATGACACGTACGATGGGGTTCATGGCTGTACGTCGCGTACCGGGGCTCCGTGGCGTTGCCGTTCGCGTTGGACTCTGCTTTTCCGGCTGTGTTTGGCTCCCGTAAACAAAGAGCCGTACGGAGTGACATCGGTACGAATCGTACTTGCCGGGCTGGAAAACGCTGGTGAAAAATGTATGGAAGTCGCGTACAAGCATTTCCAGATCGAAATCGTGAGTATTTTTTTGCTGTACGGTCTTTTGTACGATTCGTACAGAAAAGGGCTTTCTGTATGAATCGTACTTCCTAGGTTGTGAAATGAGTTTACCTGGTACGAGTCGTATGGAGAAAACGCTCCGTACGACTATTCGTAGGGCCTTTTTACAGGATCGGAATCGACCCCTAATTGACTACACATAGACTACACATACTTTAACACTATAATATCCACAACACAAACCTAAATTAAACTATAAAATGTTAACACACAATTAAAACTTATTTTTAAATTAAAAACTATTACTATTAACAATTACTAATAAAGCAATTAAAGTTTATTTAATACTCCCTTTACCGCTTTAAAAGTAAAAACAACACACACAAAAATAAACTATTCCCCAAAATAAATATCAAATAATTAACATTAATTAACAACTATATATTAATTGATTAAACACAAATTACTTCCCACCCTTTACTCCTATAAACACCACAGCACACACCTAAAATTAAGTACACAATTACCATAATAACATTTTGATTAATTTAATTAATATCAATTATCAAAAAAATAAAAATAGACTACTTAACACCCTTTACCCCATAAATCCCAAAACACATACCTAAAATTAATTACACAAATACCATAATTAATTACCAATTAACTAACTAAAAATAATTAACCAAATATTATTCATCAATTAAAAATAAATTACTTCCCACCCTTTACACCTATAAACACCACAACACACACCTACAATTATTAACACAATTACCATCATTAATTACCAATTAATTGATTCAAATCAATTAACAACCAATTATTAATTCATAAATTAAAAATAAATTACTTCCCTCCCTGTACTCATATAAACACCACAACACACACCTAAAATTAATTACAAAATTACCATAAACAATTACCAATTAATTCATTAAAATTAATTAACAACCAATTAATAATAATTAATAATACATTACTTTACACGTTTAAAACTATAAAATCTAAATTAAACAAATATTAATTTAAAAAAATAATCAATTAATTTAATATCATTAAATTACTTCCCACCCTATTCCCCTATAAACCCACAACCCGCAACGGTACTATAAACGCAAAATTCAAATAAAAAAACATTATTAACTACTAAACATTTCACACATATATTAGAAATACAAACAATTCTTACACAAAAAATCATACATTAGATACATTTAAAATATATTCTAAAATACATAACATTATTTTAAAAAACTATGGGGTCCATTACGATGGCGGAGCCAGGGACCGACCGCCGAAGTTGCGGAGGTCCTTCAATGCATATTATGATGCACCTGCCACACTGGCGGGTGCATCCTGGGCCTATTACATTGCGTGTGGATCTGCTGGCTGCAGACCGGCCCGCAATACAATAGGAGTGTGCACATCATTGCCATGCATTACATGGCAGGCACCACATGCTGCCTGCCACGTAGTGCATGGCAATGATGGGGTGTACTATGGGTACTCCCCTGTGCAACCCCCGACACCCTGGGGGCCTGCAACGGGTCCACAATACCAGACACCGCATTTCTTCCCAAATGATGGCCATATTGTGCCCCTTTTCTGGCCGGTCGACGAGTCGACTGGCGGAAAAGCAGCAGACGGTCTTTCCATCTGTTGCGGACCCCCCAGTCATACTAATATGGCGGGGGTCAATCAGGCATGGTTGATAGGAGGATCGCCCCCGCCTGGCCAGCGGTGGCTACCGCCGGACCAGCGGGGGTGATCCGCCTGCAATCCTAATGGGCCCTTAATTTTTTAACAACTATATTTTTGCAAATGATATTAAACAGTTCGATATTTTTAAAATCGATATTACTTACCTCAAGTCGATATTCTTGACCATGATATTCTTGCTGTTGAAATTTCTGAACTACAATATTTATTACTCGATATTTGTGCAACTCATTATTTTTTACTCGATATTCTGTCTGCACACCACATTACTCAAATAAACTTGGTGCAGACTTTAGGATAAGTTACTGCTATAATCTAAAATAGGCAATTTTAATGTGCTATTAAAGCACAACCACTAGAAATAGAACCATGTGAGAATATATGTATGTAATCATCATTGATATCATCTATGATGTCATTAGAGGTGTTATGAGTGATGTCACAAATGATGTCATAGGACATGTCATGAGTGATGTAATATGTGAGGCTGTATGCAGTGATTGACGGGGATGCAAGTTATTGTTAGCTGTGCTAACTATAACTGGTGGATTTTTGTGTTTTTTTTGTTCAAAATGTTAATGTTGTCAGTGTCCCTCTGCCCTCATATGGAGGCCGCGAAGCGGTGGTAGAGTGACCTTTGACCCTGTCACCAGGCAGGTCGCTCCCCAATCCGCCACGCAGCCCCCTGTGGGTTGAACCTCCGTTGCCGCTTTTGCCGCCTGACTGCTCGCTCCCTTTTTTATTCTGTACCCCTGCGCTTGGCACTCTGTGCCACTTTGTTTTTTCATTCTGTGCCCCTGTGTTTTGCTTTCTGTACCCCTGTGCTCTGTTGTCCCTCTCCCGCCGTCTTTTGCAGCCGTTTTTGCCCCAGGTTTTTCTCCGGGTTTCCCCCCGCCGTTGAGCCCCTGTGGCCCCGCCCCCTTCACTCCCATTGGCCGCCCGCTCCCACCTCCCAGCTGCTCTTCCCTCCCTCTGCCCTCATATGGAGGCCGCGAAGCGGCCGCACAGCGGACGCGTGCAGCGGGCGCGCCGCTGGCATGCCGAAGGCGCGCCTAAGGCAAGCCCGTCTGCGCCTGTCCGAGCCTCGACCGCACCCAGCGCCAGAGCCCCTGAACCCCGCACCCCCCGCAACGCCAGACTGCACTACGACGCAAGCACCCTCCACGCACTCAACACCAGACGAGACCACCCCTGCTACCAGGCCACCCCGAAACGCACCCAGGGGCCTTTCACCTGCCGGAACTGCAGATTCACCAGCATCCAACCCTCCACACCACCAGCCAGAGAACCCAACCACCTCCGCTGCATCCTCCTCAACACCCGCTCCGCTCGCAAGCACGCCATCGAACTCTGGGACCTTCTAGACTCCACCGCCCCCGACGTCGCCTTCCTGGCGGAGACATGGCTGATCGCCACCTCAGCACCAGATATCGCCATAGCCATCCCACAGGGCTACAAGATCTTCCGCAGAGACCGCACCAATGGAGTGGGAGGAGGAATCGCCATCATCCACAAAGACTCCATCAAAATCTCAACGAACACCGATGACACACTCACCACCGCCGAGCACATGCACTTCCAGATCCACACCGAACCCAACACCACCCTCAGAGTTACTCTCATCTACAGACCTCCCGGACCCCGCCCACAGTTCAGTGACACCATCGCCGACCTCGTCAGCACCCACGCCCTCGCCTCCACGGACTACATCCTCCTCGGTGACCTGAACTTCCACCTTGAGAACAACAACGACGCCAACTCCACCGCCCTGATCGACAACCTACTCACACCGCTGGACACACGCTCGACCCCATCTTCTCCACAAGCCCCCATGTCTCCTTCAACCACACCACCGAACCACACTGGACCGACCACAGATGCGTCCACTTCACCTTCAGAAAACCCACCACACACCACTGCACCCAACAGCTACCACGCCGCTGCTGGGGCAAGGTCACCGAGGACCAACTGACTACCGCCCTCGCCCTGAGACCACCCACCGACCCCACCGACCCAGACACAGCCGCGACCAACCTCACACAGTGGATCAACGACTGCGCCAACACCCTCGCCCCTCTCAAGACCTCTACAACCAACCACACCAACAAGAAAGCCGCCTGGTTCACCGAGGACCTTCGGATCTCCAAGCACACCTGTCGGAAGCTGGAGAAGAAATGGCTCCATGACCGAACACCAGACAACCACACAGCCCTCAAGAGCGCCACCCGCAGACACCACCAGCTCATCAGTACCGCCAAGAATACCGCCTTCAAGGACCGCCTAGACAACAACACACACAACACCAAAGAGCTCTTCAGCATCGTGAAAGAACTCTCCAACCCTAGCTCCAACACCAACGACATCTCGCCATCTCAAGACCTGTGCGACTCCCTGGCCACCCTCTTCCACCACAAGATCACCGACATCACCGACAGCTTCAACTCCGAACACCCCGCACCCACCACCGAGTCCACCACCCCTGCGACTACCAGTCACCTGACCGTCTGGTCCAGCGTCAGTGACGAAGACACCATCAAAACCATGAACTCCATCCACTCCGGATCCCCATCGGACCCCTGCCCTCACCACATCTTCAACAAAGCCAGCGCAACCATCGCGCCCCACCTACGGAAAACAATCAACTGTTCCTTCTAGACAGCAACCTTCCCAGAAAGCTGGAAGCACGCCGAGATCAACGCCCTTCTGAAGAAGCCCAAGGCGTACCCCAAGGACCTCAAGAACTTCCGGCCCATCTCCCTGCTCCCTTTCCCGGCAAAAGTGACCAAGAAGATTGTCAACAAACAGCTGACCCGCTACCTCGAAGTTAACAACATCCTGGACCCTTCCCAATCCGTTTTTTGCAGCAACCACAGCACCGAGACCGCCCTCATCGCCGCCACTGACGACATCCGGACCCTGATGGACAAAGGAGAAACAGCCGCCCTCATCCTCCTGGACCTATCAGCAGCTTTTGACACGGTCTGCCACCGCACCCTATTAGCACGCCTCCATGACACCGGTATCCAAGAGAAGGCCCTGGCCTGGACCACATCCTTCCTCTCCGGCAGAACCCAGAGCATCCGCCTCCCACCCTTCCGCTCCAAAACCACCGAGATCATCTGCAGCGTCCCACAGGGATCCTCCCTCAGCCCGACGCTGTTCAATATCTACATGGCCCCCCTCGCCCACGTTGCACGACAACACAACCTCAACATCATCTCCTACGCTGACGACACCCAGCAGATCATATCCCTCACCGAAGATCCCCACACCGCCAAAGCTAACCTCCACAGAGGAATGAAGGCCGTAGCCGACTGGATGAAGGACAGCAGACTGAAGCTGAACTCAGACAAGATGGAGGTCCTCATTCTCGGACCCACCCCATCACCCTGGGACGACTCTTGGTGGCCCACATCACTTGGCACAGCTCCGGAACCCACGGACCACGCACGCAACCTGGGGGTCATCCTCGACTCCACTCTCTCCATGACCAGGCAAGTCAACACCGTCTCCGCGTCCTGTTTCAACCCCCTCCGTATGCTCCGCAGGATCTTCAAATGGATCCCCCTCGACATGAGAAAAACCGTTACCCAGGCCCTCATCACCAACAGACTCGACTACGGGAACGCCCTCTACTCAGGAACTACAAACAAGCTCCTGAGACGACTCCAACGCATCCAGAACGCCTCGGCCCGACTCATCCTCGACGTCCCCCGCCGCAGCCACATCACAATCCACCTGAGAGGCCTGCACTGGCTTCCCGTCAACAAAAGGATCACCTTCAAGCTCCTGATCCACTCACACAAAGCACTGCACAACACCGGACCCACCTACCTCAACAACCGCCACCCGAAGCCTCCGCTCAGCCAACCTCGCCCTCGCTACAGTCGCCCACATCCGAAAAACCACTGCCGGTGGCAGATCCTTCTCCTACCTCGCTGCCAAGACCTGGAACACTCTCCCCACCATCCTACGACAGACCCAGGACCTGCTGGCCTTCAGAAGACTCCTCAAGACCTGGCTCTTCGACCAGTAGCACCCCCCCTCCAGCGCCTTGAGACCCTCTCTGGTATGTAGTGCGCTTTACAAATGCAGTGATTGACTGATTGATTGATGTATCCGCTCAGTTATACCATTAGTTTAACCTTTGTTTTTTCAGACCCCATCTCCCAGGGACTTTTTGTTATAAGGGGGAAGTGGCCCCATCCCCATGCCACCTGAAGGCCCAGGGAGACCACACCCAGGGCCAAAACCTACAAAAAGGGAAGGTGGGTCATGCAGGCTCCCTCCCCAAGTCTCTTTAGGCCCTGGGGACCCCATCCCCCAGGGCCTTTCTTTTATTAAGGGGTGGAGCTTTGTGGACCCCCTCCAGAACCCTTATTAGGCCCTGGGGACCTCATCCTCTAGAACTGTTTATTTATTAATTGGGAGAGAGGCCACACAGCCCTCCTCCCTGAGACTTGTTAGGCCATGAGGACCCCATCCCACAGGGCCACTAGTAAAAATAAAGGGCAGGGGGGTCCCCAGGGCCTAAAGCTGTTATTGACCCTGGGGACCCCATGAACCGGTGCCCACACTAAGAAAGGTGGGTGCCCTAGTGTCCACTCCAGGCACCCAACATACACTTGTTGGGGGTTGTGAGGTGAGCCCCATGGCCCCCGCTGCCCCAGACAGCTTCCCACCTGCAGCAGGAGCCAGCATTGCACCCGCCTGGAAGGAGCAGCTTCTAATGCTGCTCCCCACAGGAGGGAGCAATGTCATGATCTTTTTCCCTTCCCGCATCTGTGTGGATAGGGTCACAGATCTAAAGTCTGCTCCAAGGCAGTGCTGTCATTTTTATAACTCCCACCAACTGGGAGCAGACTTTTTGGTTGCGCCTGTTTGAGGGAGTTTTGGAAATGCTCACGCCAAGTGGGAGCAAGCACAGGTTTACCTGCCCAGGTTGTGTGGGCAGGGAAATTGCTGTATCCGGGGGTTGGCTCCCAGGGACATAGCTAGTGAGCTGGCCTTGGCCGATGGGGTCCCTGGGGCCATTAATGGCTCAGTGTGGAGGCCATGTTGTCCCCCACCCTTTTAAGTAGTTTAGTGGCCCGGGGGTTTAGAGGCTCAGGGAGGGGGACCGTGCGGTCTCCCTCCCCTTTTTAAGCAACTTTAACCATAGGGGTGGGCTCCTTAGGCCTTTAATGGCTTGGGAGGCGGGCTATGTGACCCCCTTCATATATTAAATACGCCCAGGGGTGGGTTCCCCCAGGCTTATAATTAATTAATCCGGCCAAGCAAACATTTTCTTTTTTTTCCCAATTTTGCTGGAGTCCTGTGGGATGTCAACATTTTTTGCCAATTTATTTTTGTTTTTGTCCCCAGGGAAGGTCCCTCTGGGCACCCCATGGGGCCTAGAAGGTCATGGCATCCCTAACCTGCCCCCTTATATTATTTTTCTTTTTTTACGTCAGGCATGGGACTATGTCCCCGAGTCCTGTAATGGCAGTCAGCAAACATTTTCTCATGTTGCTGACAGCCAATCAGAGTGCTCACTTTTGCAGCAATCTGACTCCTGCAGGAGAGAGATGGCTCAGGAGAAATAAATCTCCTTGAGCCAATCAGAACCCTCTATTTTTAAATTGGTGCTCCCTCAAGAGTGTCTTGTGCCTCTCGAGACCCAACCGTGGAAATATACAATTTTATTTTACCCTTAATTTCTCAGAAACTACTGAACCAATTTACACCAAATAATACAATGCACAATCTGCCTATCAATGTCTCATTTCCTGTCAAATTTGGTGTAATTAAATTCAGCAGTTTTTGCTGTAGCCCTTCCTAAAGAAGTCTAAAGAAACTGCATGGGGATTTTGGAGTTTTGGGACCCACTTTTTTCTCAACCCCTGCTTGTCACATCACCCTGAAACATTCCATGCACAAACTAGTCAACAAGTCGCACCTTTTCAGAAAGTTTCATGGAGATTCATCGAACGGTACCAAAGTTATTAGCAACACAATAAACCTTTTTCCTATGGAACAGCTGACCTACCTTGGCGGTATATACATGTATTGACTTTTGACAAATCTACATAAGACTATCAGTGATGTCATTTGAGATATCATCATTGATGTCACTGACCATGTCATGAGTGAAGTAATATGTGAAGTTATAAGCATTGCATTGCGGGTGCGGTAGTTATATTTAGCTCACTTACTATAACAGCTGAATTTCTCTGGTTTTGTACGAGTGACGCCTGTGCCTAACTTTAACATCTCTGTAGCCTTTGGTTTTTTCAGTGAATTTCTAACGTTTTTTTACTCCATTTCCTAACTATAAAGTGCCAGTAACCTTTGTTTATTTCAGTGAATATACATATACATATACATATACATAACAAGTGATAGAAGGGGTCAGAGTATAGGTTCCCTGGCTCCTTCTATCACTTTTTAATGTTATTTCCCTACTGGAAACTGAGTCTTAATGAAAAAAATGGTGACCAAAACTTTCCTATTAGGTTGCGGCCAACCTATCACAGCATTGCTGTTGGCACCTGGATTTGCTAATCCGCAGAGGATCCGTGGAGGATCCGAATCCCTAGATATACAAATTTGTATTTTGGTTAATATCACCAAAACAACTAAAAGGATTTACACCAAATCACAAAAAGAGTAAAGACCTCTTTCTGGTGTAATTCCGTCCAGCAGTTCGGGCTGTAGTCCTGTTCAAATTCCATATGGGAATTAACATGGGGTAAAATGTGTTTTGGCTCCCCCCTTTTACTTGGTCCCCGCTTGACTTATTCCACAAGACTTTTCAGACAGCAGCTGTGGTGAGCATTGATTGTTTGGGGAAAGTTTTGTAAAGATTCATCAACCGGCACCAAAGATATAGGCAAGTCAAAAAACGCTTTTCCTATAGAAATATGGTCCTACCTATAGCAGCCTACTAGAGATCGCAAATAAGCAATATGTGTACATATATCTTTTTTGTAACTGCATTTTGTGAAGCCGGTGTTCTCTGCACTGTACATTTGCCTGAATTATTTTAATGGCCTTGATGCATTTGGCCTATTATATTTGTATTTATGCATTATAAAAGTGTAATCACATTTGATTTTTATATTAGGTATTAAGAATTTTCAGTCTTAATTGTGAAATGAACAGTATACCAAGCTTGAAATAATAATACCTTTTATTGATTCTTACTGTTGTCATTCCTGTTGAAGAATACAACATTCAGGATGAGGGATGGTTAGAAATAGGATGTTGAAAGTCAGAGGTATATTTATGAGTTGGGTAGCGTCGCATTTGCACTACATTTCATGGTACATGCACGACACAAACCTTAAGTAAGATTTATGAAGTCATGCAAAACAGATCACTGGCAGAATATCGACGGACTGAATATCGACCTACAAGAATATCGAGTACAGAATATCGATGCACAGAATATCGACATCCTATCTCTTCAAAGGTAAGTATAAAAATAGTGAAACCAAAATATTTTTGTTTAAAATATCGTTGTTTAAAATATAGTTTTTTTTAAATCTCTTAAAAATAATATTAAATTAATTAAATATTAAATATAAGTAGTAAAAAAAGAGTTAGAATTATTTTAAAAAGTAAAAAATGATAAATAATAAATGTAATATAAAAAATATATATATATTTAAAACATATATATATATAAACGTAATATTATTACCAAATATTTATTTTATTTTATTATAAAATGTTAGAAACATAATAAAAATTAGAAATACATATATATACATAAACCTGTAATATAAG
Organism: Triturus cristatus; assembly: GCF_964204655.1. Taxonomy (NCBI): domain Eukaryota; kingdom Metazoa; phylum Chordata; class Amphibia; order Caudata; family Salamandridae; genus Triturus; species Triturus cristatus. Next base: position 1,454,660,682 of record NC_140589.1, on the reverse strand, counting down.
TATAAAAATAAAATATATATATATAATAAATTAAAATATTAAAATTAATATTTATTTTACACTACATGAACTATAACAGTAGGGAAAAAGTTGGATAGCGTAGGGGATTAAATTACTTTTCCCACTCCAGAGAGTGCAACAGTAGGGAAAGTGGTGGATAGCGGAAGGGAATAATTTACCACTCCAGCAAGTGCAACAGTAGGGAAAGTGTTGAATAGCGGGTGGGTAAAAATTACTATTCCCACTCCACCAAGTGTAACAGTAGGGAAAGTGTTGGATAGAGTAAGTGAATAGTTTACTATTCCCACTCCAGCAAATGCAACAGTAGGGAAAGTGTTGGATAGCGGAGGGGAATAATTTAGTATTCCCACTCCTGCAAAAATTAACATTAATTAAGAAATAATTAATTAGTAAAAAATAATGTACCTCCCACCATATTCCCCTATAAACAACACCACCAATATTATAAAATAATACACAATTAACAAAATGAATTCACAATTAATTAATTAATTAATTACAATTACCAAGCAATTTAAAACCCATCAAAAATAAATTATATCACACAATTAACACTATAAAATAACTTTAAATAAATATTATATAAAAAATATACAAAATAATAACTAATTAATAACAATTTTAACACAATTATCCATATAAAATATTAACTACATAAATTTTAATTAATACCATTATTAATTAATTAATGATAATTAAATTACTTCCTACCCTACTCCCCTATAAAACCACAACCGGCACCTAAAAGAATTATACAATTAACATAATTACCAATTAATAATTAATATTTAATAACCAATTAATAACTAATTAATAACGAATTAATTAACACAATTAACAATATTAAGTAATAAATACATCAATATTAATTCATAATATTATTAATTAATTAATTGTAATTTAATTACTTCCCAACCTACTCCCCTATTAACCCACAACCCGCTCCTAAAAAAATGACACAATTAACATATTTACCAATTAATAATAAATAACCAATTATTAAATAACAAATTAATCAACAAGATTAACGATATAAATTATTAAATACAAACATATTAATTAATTAGAATCATTAATTAATTAATTAGAATTAAATTACTACCCACCCTATTTCCCTATACACCCACAACCCGCTACAGAACTAAAACGCAATATTTAATTTTTATAGAATTAATACCTTCTAAAGATTATTAATCAATATATTATAATTAAATTACTTCCCACCCTATTCCCCTATAAACCCACGACCCACTACGGAACTAAAATACGAAAACATTACTTAACATAAAATGAATTACTTCTAAAAATGTCAAACTTACATTAGAAAAATAAACTATACTTTTAACGCATACACTAAAATACAGAACGCTAAAATAAATTTCGATATTATTAACAACGATATTTTGACTAATGATGTTACTAACTTCGATATCAACAAAAACGATATTTCTTACCTGCATGTTGATATTCTGGTCGATGATATTCTTGCAGGTCGATATTGTGTCACATCGATATTTAAACATCAATATTATGGCATATCGATATTTAAACATCGATATTATGACTCTATACCATGCAAAACCACTTTGCATGGCCCTGAGTGGCTTCATAGATCTGGAGTGACACAACGCATCACAAATCCCAGCATTGCCTTACTTTGACTTGTAAAAACGTTCCATGGGCATTGCGAGGGTGTTCCCACACAACTCCCATGGTTTTTGATGCATTCCATGATTTACCAGAACTGGTAAAACTGGGAATTTGCCAAATACTTACGTCTTTCGAGGGGAAGCGTAACACTGACAAATATCTCTATTCTGCAGAATACATAGACAGAGGAATATGCCACCATGAGTTGCTTCTGTGCCCCTTCCTGCACATATACAATACTGCATGCAACAAAGTTTGTGCTAGGCTTCCAAAAGAGCACCAGTGCAATGGAAAAGTCAGGATGTGTCAAATTGCTTTAAATACAATGCATTACTGCCCTTTCGCTGTCATGCAGTGCAGCACAGCAAGGTGAGTTGCTGTGCTGCACTATGTGACTTTCTCATAAATGAGTCCCTCAGTGTTTGATACTGAACATGTCGTTTACTCATAGTAGACACAGACATTCTGCCCAATTGAACTACAATCTTTAACATAAGAGTACCCCTGAGGAATATTCCTTTTTGTTACAAATAGACTTAGGACCTGAATCAACAATTTTATTTTTCACATACAACAGCAGTGTTTCTTTAAAAATGTTCCTGATCCAAATAATTGTTTCTGTTTTCCCTTCTATTTTCTTTGCTTTTATTCTTTTTTTTTTGTCCAATTTTCTTTGATATTTCAATCCTTTACCTTTTCTATTCTGTTTCTAACTTACTTCTATGTTGGAATTGATATTTTGCCCAAGAATTAGCAACATTTTGCATCATGATTTCTCTACTTAATTGTCACCGCCATGAAGCAAAATACTAAATGACATTTACAACGACACGTTGGGGACAAATTGCATTCCAATGCATCCACCCATGTATTTTGATGCAAACTCAGGTTTACTAAAAGGCTGTAAAGAAGGGTTTGTACAAAATGATGTTCCTACCTAAGAGAGGAGTAACGAGGAGAAACGTATTCATTTGCCGTTTGTACTTCCTCCTTTGATGTGTGCTGCATTTTCCATCACACATAGAAAGAGGAATATGCCTCTAGGGATTGCTTTCATACAGGAAGGTTTTCCTTCCTGCACAAAACCAATCCTGCCCATAACGCATCATGGTGCAAAGGTGCCTGTGTTGGCACATAGGCTGCCTGAAGTGGGTCAGCGATATGAGAGAGTTGAAGAGCACCATATCTTAATATATATTTCTGCTATCTCCGTTTCAAACAACGCGTGAAAGGTTAGTAAATCCGAGCTTTCTTTTTCTGTTTCCTGTTTTTTTCTTTTCCTAAGATCTTTATTTATCATATCAATTTCAGCTTGTTATCTCTGCACTTCGGCTCACTTTTGTAAATATTTTGTTTCCTCTTTTCTTTTCTATGTTTTATATAAATTAATTAGCTAATCTGCCACATATTTTTTTCTACCCAATTAAATTATGCTTCAGTTTTTTTCAGCACAAACATGACCCAAATGTATTGGAATGCTTTTCATGAGCACCAGCTACACTACACAAGGGCACATTCATTGTTTGTAGGCACAGGGAAATGAAGTGATTTGCCCAGAATCACAGAATGTTGAGCTGACAGAGAGACTCGAACCTGGTTCCCCAGTTCAAAAGTCAGCATCTCTGGCTGTTACGCCATATCCTCCCTCCTGGGCATTTGTTGCCTAAACAGCAAAGGTTTCATTAACCATACTTACAAATGTACAGAAATGTAAAGAAATCACAGAAAAGCAATTATATTAAATTTATAGCCAAGTTGGTTTAAAGTTCACAATGATCTTCAACATTAATAATTTACACAGAATTAGTCAGATCAACTACTGAAACAGTAGGCATTTCTAAGAGCTAAGAAGGCTATGATGTTAATAAAGCAATGTTGTTATTTTAGTCTTATTTCACTGCAGTCCACATTTTGGTAACAAAGGAACCCATTAAGGATCCTAGGATTAACTTCCCTAGCTGTGACTTTAGATGGTGGGGCCACAGTGTTGCTAGAATTATTGTTTAATTCCTCCAATTACTTGTTGTTTTTTGTAAACTAAGGGATATTAAACACTGCGTGTTAGCATCACAAAGAATGCTGATATTTACCTTCCTCACTAAACTACATAAAGCAAGCAAATGATAAGACCTCTTTCACCACAGTAATTCTTTCACTCCACTGAAGATCACTTTGTGGCCAAAGATATAATAATATTATTTTAGCTCACCAACAAGTTACCCAACTCACAGCCTTTGGAAGACAAAGCAAAGAAGCCCACACTAAACAGCAAAACCCTCAAATTTTCCCTTCAAGCAATTCACAGCCTTGTAATTCCGTGACCTGGTCAGACCTGGACATGCAGGCTTTCTTTCCAACTCTGTCCTTCAAGAAATCCTAAAAACAACAGCTACTGAAAGAGGAACAATGAGCATAATCAACAACCTCCTATCTTCTGTCTCCTTCCCACCAAAACTCAAATATCCTACATATGACTACACATTAAGAAGAACAACCACTACCTGACAAACATGCCCAGCACAATGTCAATCTAAATTGTCACATTAATGGTAAATCTGAGAGGAAGGGCACCAATCACTCAGATTTGTGAATTACTTGAAGAGAACAGCCTATTCTCTAAGCAACAGAATTTGTTCTATCCTGGGAAAGGCAAGGAATTTAATCTACCCTGACCACCATCTTTGACATACTAATAACAATGGTGAATATAAATGGAGGTTTTGCGCATTTTGTAATTTGAACAGTTCCTCTGGTTGAGGAGGAACTGTTAAAAAATTGAGGATTGTTATAAGCACTCAGAATCTCTGAGCAACAAACTAAAGGATAGGGGGTATCTAAAAAAAACTCATTAAACATGCCTTCAAACGTGCTCGCTTTTATAATCGAGATAGCATGTTGAATCCTGACCCTAGCTAGAAAAAGAATAAGGTGAATACTGATAATAAACTAGTTTTTGTATGTCAATTTTCTAACATCAGTAACAGATTAAAAAACATAATAAATTCCAATGGGAACATGTTGAACGAGGGCAACGATGTCAAACCACCGAAACCCATATTTGCATTTAAACGTAATGATAACTTACGAAAAAATGTAGTGCCTACTTATCGGGAAGTAGGTATGAATTGTCAGAGTACTATCCAAGTAGGTAAAGCTATGGGAAACTACAAATGTGTAAAATGCTCCATATGTGAGAATTGCGTGATCACTAAGACATTGACCAATAATGATTATACGATCACGTCCAGGAGTTTAAATAACTGTAGGAGCAGTAATGCAGTATATCTTTTACGGTGCCCATGTGGTCTGGCATATGTGGGTGAGACGGGAAGGGAGGTTAGACTCAGATTATTAGAACACAGGTCAGCCCTGAAAACCATGAAACAGAATGCTCCCTTGGTAGATCACTACACGACTATGAACCACAAACATATGGAGTTTGATTGGTTCATCATTGAAAAAATTACGTCCTCAAGAAGAGGGGGTAATGTAGAAATCAAGAGAAAAAATAGGGAACAATGGTATATTTCAACCCTAGATACTATATCTAGGGGACTGAATACCAAAGAGGACTGGATGAGGATTGTCATATAATTCTCCAATATGGTGAACGGTTCTCTAAAGAATTATTATGTATCGATTAGAGATGTACAGGATTAGTATACTGAATTGCGCGGTTTATAAAATCTATACCGCTACTTTGAATAGGGAGACAAGATAGGAATTAAATATGGGACTCTTCTATTATGTATCAAACATAGAAGACCTAGTGAATTACAGCAATGGGGTTACCCGGGAGATTTAAGTATTGATCCATGGCCCAAATATTTGGCATTAATAGAGTTAGGTTACTTATAAGGGGCAAGGGTTACGATATGCTGTGGAAAGATTTATAGAGTGACAGTGATCTCGTAGCTTAAAGACATACTTGAAGACATGCGAGAGCAATAAGAAATTATTTCACAGGTCCTAATAAATGAACTAATGGGTCCACCCGGGAGATCAAAGTACCATTACATGGCCCAAATATTTATGAATATATAGAAAGAATGACGGGTAATAAATAAGGGCAACATATTTTATGTGTCGCGATTGCATCCTTAGAGTGATAGTGATTGCTTTGTCGACATGTGGAATTGCCGAACGTGAGAGTGAAAATAAAGTTTCAACACATTTGAAAATGAGCCACGTGATTGGGCGTAGTGACGCGATCACGTAGGTGGGAGTGGAAATAAAATGGGAGTTTGAACGCGGGGCGTCCATCTATTGCATCCACTACGATCCAGGTCACATATCGGGGATAGCGAGTTGTCAGAATAAAAAGGTGAGGATATCCGACTGGCAGGTTTAATTCCTGATTACGAGCCTGGGGTTAATCTTGTAGTCATTGGACTAACACGGCTTTACCGGGCTTTTGACTGAAGAGGCAAGCTCTATGAGGGAAGCAAGTTAGACAAGGGAGTAGCTTGAGAGTTTAATGAACAGGAATATGTTACAATGGGGCACCTTTTGGTTTGTTTATAAATAGACGAACCATCTGAGCGTTATTTTGCGTGGTGTGGATTAATGCGATATTTAAACGGGTAATAACATGCAGAGACACTACGGTGATAAATGTTTATTTAATTAAGTAAGGGACTCTGGGAGCCATTACTCGATGTAGGGATATGTGGGCCAGATGGGGGCACTGCAGCATAACACAAAACCGATAAACATCTTGTCACCTAAAGGTTGAAAGAGAAACGCGGTGACATACAGACGATCAATACAGAAGGGACATAATCATAGCCCAATGAGCAATAGGTTGAATCACGAGGAGGTCTATATTCCCAACATATATTACCTAGATATTGTTTCCATTTTTTTCAGCCACGAATAATGCCACCCCGTTATCAGAATGACGTGATTTTTTAAACGCGCTTCTGACGAGTTAATGGTGAGAATAATGCCTTTAGATTTTTGATTTCAACTTAAAAAGACAATCTGAGGTAATGGACTGATACAATAAAAATGTATTTTTGTACATCTTTAGAAACCAGGAAGTTTTAGACTCCATAGAAAAACTACAGGGGATTCAAAATGTGATAGTCTCCGACTTTAACATTTTACTGTAAATCTCTAGGTGGGGCATGAGTAAAATACAGTGTCTCTATAGCATTTAATGGTTTAGACTTTAGGTATTAATTTTAATATTTACCTTATAGGGAGTAAAGTCATATCACCTTTGAAGCAAAGAGAAGGTCATTTCATATCCTGGATAACCTTTTTTTAAACAAAGTATGTATAAACCTTGAAAGATAGATTCCGTTTTGACAGCTCTGCTTGATGATATCATAAGAAACAATCTCTCTAATGAGTCTTTCTTGATAATTCTAGAAGACCCCCGTAGCCGGATCACTTTCTCCACAATAAATTGGGAGTACCTCTCACTGAAGTGCAGATGCACCGGTGAGTAAAAGATTGTTGTTATGGATGACATATGAGAGTAGTATGTTGGATGTGTGAAGTGTTGATGACCTTAATAATGGAATGATGGGAGCACTTATAAATAGAATTAGGATTTTGTGCATGCTTTGTGATCATTATACATATATATCAAAATGCATGTATATTAATACATTGAGAAAGATATATATGTGAACTAGTGGTAATGATGAAAAGTAATAATAAGATCGTTGTTTTTATTTTTCACTCACACTAGGTGAGATTTAGAGCTATGTTTAGGATTAACTGCAATGATGAAATTTATTAAAAAGACCGTTGCTTTTGTTTTTATCTCATACTAGGTGAGATTAAAGACCACTGTACAAAGCCATTTTAAGGAGAAAATATCTGTACTTGTCCCGATGAAGGAGGCCCTATTGAGAATGTACCACTGAAACGCGTCGACGCCCAGCTTTTTTGTTAAATTTGGACAATTCAGCAGTCGAACAGAAACAGGGATTCAAGACCCATGCCCTCTGCTGTTCATAATGGATCCAAATTAACGTTTAGATGACAAGGTAGATTGTCTGTGTTCATTCTCCTTTAGGGATATTGTAATTATTGAGAATTGTGTTTTTGATGTATGTGTTCTTTTAAAGTGTTTTAATATACTGTCATGATATAAATTGTACATATAGACAGGTTTTTTTCCGATTAAAATGCATATATATTTTGTATCATTTGGTGTTATATAAGTGCTTTGATACATTCGGAGTGAGGAGTGATGCCTGTTGGTGGGTATGAGTATCTTTGAGGCATGAATGGTGTGATATAGATCTTGACCAAAGGGAATCCTTTCTTTTAACACTATGGTTATTGGGAGCTCTATCTCTTTGGTTTACAGAGCTCCCTCTACTTGATTTCAAGGTTGTCGTTATTTTTGACAGCAATGTTTATGACTCAATATTTGTGTATGGGGATATTTTGGGCATCAATATCCTATCAGTGAATCAAATGGTTCATCTACCTGAGGCTTGTGTAACAAGAAGAAATATTTGTATTTCTTCTCGTTACTTCCTCTCTCGATGTGTGATGGATTTTGCATCACACATAGAAAGAGGAAACTGTCTCTTAGGGTTGTTTTTGTAAAGGATGGTATCCCGTCCTGCACGAAAACAATCCTGTCTGTAACGTAGGCATCTTTGCAACTCGGCATAAGTGTCACTGCATTAGTGCTAGGCAGCACACAGTGTGCCAGTGCAAGGAGAGAGCAGAAGTGTAGTGTATCGTAGTAGATATGGCACATTTCTGCTCTCTCTGTTCCACGTAACACAATGCAGCAAATTCTCTTGCTGTATTGCATGAAACTTTAGTAATTATGGGACTAAATGTACTACTCAGCCCTTATTACAAATTGGGCACTCTTTTCCTGCTTCCACCATGCGCAAACAGGGAAAGTGTGCCCTTTCAGAAAGAATGCGCTGTCCTCAGTGCAGTCATGAACTCGTGCTTCTCAGGGAGCAGTGCATCCAAGTGGCATATGGAGCGGCCGCTTCAATGCCGCTCCATATTTCACTGTACAGACGGCAACCCGCCTGCTCTTTGAGGAAGGACTAGAGATCCCTTTGCTGGCAGGTGTGGTGAGTGACAGCATCTGCTGCCAGGAGATGTCTGCGTGGTCCATGGTGCCCCCCTTTCACCCTCCAGAGGGCTGCCATCAGGGGCGCACTGACCGTGTGCCAGATTTTTGTGGCACACTTTCAGTATTCCTCCTGACAAATTATTTGCCTTTGCTCCAGTGTCCATAGCACAACACAGTTGCAGAGGTAAAGAGATTCCCTCATTTGAAAGGGGCCACACCCCCATGGAAATGAGGGAAAGCCCTCTTGAGAAAGTGCTTGGGTTACATGTGCTCCAACACTATCAGTATTAAAGAAGAGGTCACACAAGCGTCTACAGCATCTTCTGTAATACCAAAGTGCTCCAGGGGTGCACAAAGTGGGAGCATATGCCCACTGGCCCTAGGGGCTCTTTCTGTAATATAGTCTCCGGTATCTACTGAAAGCCATTTGATGTTTTAAGTGTGGATTTTATGTGATACTACTTATGGAGGTTAGGCACATTCTGGCTGCCTGAGTCTGATGTATTTTGAGACCTGCAAGGAGTGTTCTAGCAAGAACAGAGTAGATGATGTTACCGTTGCGGAGACTTCACAAATGGCCTCATCTGCTTGTAAATGTGAAGGAGTGGGAGCATTTTCCAGAGAAGAGGGAATTGCATTTTCACACATTTCCACTGTGATGCTTTGAGAAGCAAAGGTGAGGTTGGTGTCGAGCAGAATACCCATATTCCTTAATTTAAGTGACATAGATGGAGCTGTTCCGAAGTGGTTGTGACCAGTTAGGTTGTAGTGATTTGGGCTCTGAGGCTCTGATCATTATAATGTTTGTCATGGTGCCATTCATGCAGAGAAAGCTCTTCTTTGTCTTGATATAGTTTCTTTAAAATATTTGATTAATCAATGCTATACCAATTTTATTTGTGTTAGCTTTTGATTGTGTTCCATGATTTGATATTAATTATGCATATCAATGCATGTTTTCTATTCTAGTACACATTCAAAAACAGTGGGGTGTCTATGCATATCCTATCTCGTGGACGAAGTAGGTTTAAACAGGAGAGAGGCAGGGCTGGACTGGAAACTGAAACTGGCCCTGGCAAACACCTCAGCTGGCCCCCGGGGGTGGGGGGTGCCAAGGCCGGTTTCGGACGATTTTGTTACCGGGGGCCGATATTACAGGCCCCCGGTAACAAAAAAGGCCCCCAGGGCCTCAAACCGGCCCCCACCCTGGCGGCCCACTGGCGAAATACCCGGTGCCCGCTACGGCCAGTCCAGCCCTCGAGAGAGGAAAGGAGCAAAACCTCTAAATAAGAGAATCAATAGGGAACGGGGTAGCAGACTTTCTTTTAAACAATGGCAACGGGCGAATGTGTACGCAGCATATTTCAGCAACAGGCAGTGGCGTAGTTAGAGGGGGCGGTATGCCCCTGGCGGCACCTTTTTGGCAGGCAACGGTGAGTGCAAGGTACGTTTTCTCTTTTTTAACTTTATTTGTTGTTTGTTACACCCCCAAACCCCCTTCTTACCTGCACTTGTGGGAAAACTAAGGGACTGTCCCTGGCAACAGGTAGTAATGAAGTAGGCTAGAAACACAGTACAATCGCTTTCCATCTCTCAGATATGGCAACAGAGTTTTGAAGATTCGACCACCGTCAATGTGGCAACAGTGAACTAGCCCAAAATTATCCTGATTATGTTTTGTAAGGTTTTGGTTTATGTGCAAATGATAAACTTGAGTCAAAAGTTAGGAGCAGATTTACAAGAAATGACGCATCTCTGCATATTAGCAGAGATGCGTCAGTTAATTTACGTCATGCAAAAAAAAACTTGTGCCACCATGGATGCATCGCATTTACAGTGTGGCGCACCGAGGCACAAGGATTGACAGATGCGTGATGCATCTGTCGGCGTAAAGGTAACGCATTGCTGGAGTCGTGTCGCAAGTGCGACGCACCTCCAGCAATGCTCAGGATCGGCCTATTCTTATTGTGGTGCAGCACTCCTTATGCCTGCTTCAAGCAGGCGTAAGGTTTTGACGCAGTGGCGTCGTAAAAGTGACTCCTTGAAATCTTGTAGATTTCACTGCGTCACTTTTACTAGGCTTTCTTGCGTGGGAACGCCCACCCTCCATACATTATACCTGACGCAGGTATAATGTGATGCAGGGCTTTACAACGTGGCGCATCTCCCTAGATGCGTCTTGTTGTAAATGTGCTGCAATGTGGCACATTGTTTACGATGCGGCAGCATCACAAATGTGACGCGACGTAAAAGTGTCGCAAGGGGCTTGTAAATCTGCCCCTTAATTTTTAAAAGAAAATATTTTCTAACTCACCTCTCTGCGTTCTTCTGACCAGATTTATTTACGTGAATTGTGATTTGCATTGCACGATTTGATATTCTTAATCAGACATTTGTATATTCCCTCTGCTCTGCCAACCCCTCATAATCAGTGGAATGGATACACGCTTTCCCTTAGGTACAATCTTAGTCCGATGAACCATAAAAGCCGATCTTCAAATAGAATAGCTCATAGGTCAGATTTGTATTTGGTTAAATAGCATCTCTTTGCAGTCATCAAAGTATCTGTTATTAATTCAATATAATCGTATTTTTATTATTTTTTTTAAACAATTTTACATAAAACTTAAAAACAACATAGCCACAGTTTTATCATACCTTCTGCTCAATTAAAAACCTACATTTTTAGGTAATATGCATATCTTTAGATTGTCTTTGATCTATAATAAGAGAAAGTTGATAAAACATTAGCAGCACTACCTGATTCTCAATTTTGCAGGAACATACTCTAATTTCTTTGCAGAAATCACCCCCCACTCCCGTTTTCCCATTAAGAGTTTAAATCTATTTCTCCTTTTTATATACATTATGCTTAAGTACTCATCTTGTTTTCATTATGTATGCACAAATGAGTTCTAGAGTTATTCTGGAACAGTGCAAAAGATGCATGGCTACATACATGAAATAATAATTAACTACACTTCATGGAAGAAAACGGATAGTTTAACTACATGTAAAATCCCTTAATAGCATAAAGAGCCTTAATATATTATATAGATGCCAACTTGAAGCATAACATAGACTCTGCCAAGCATCACATTCCACCCCTGCCCTATAGGCATTCCCACTGAAATTGATACAGGAAACTGACATTAGTGATCATAGTTTACGTAGTTTGTTGTGAAAAATGTTTCTAAACTACGTGTGTGTTGCTAATACAATATGGTATTGACTACCATTAGCTCATTTGTATGTACTATCTTCACAAGAAACTGTACTATCATTTTTTTCCTGCATAGCTGAGGCGCGAAGTTTAGCAGTGATGTATTTCCCTCCCTTCACATTCGCTTCCAGCCTCCTTCAGCGAGCTCAACCAGCCATTTCCTGCTTCTACTGTTTCACTGTCTGGCACCTGAGACAAGTTAATATATTTAAATTATATCTGTAGTCAGGGTAATTAATCAAAAGACACATGCGTTCTGCTGTTATTTGAATTTCTGCTTTGCACTGAACTGTTTTATCATTAAGGGAAAAAAACAGCATGAATATCATTTAAGCAAAGCAGGTCGGCAATATTTTTAAACCTTTTTTTTCAGAAGCCATGTGGAACTGCTGTAGATTATAAAACTCTGGCACTGTTGATGAGGAGAGCCATGGTTTTATACAATATTACACGGCAAGGAAGAAAACGTGCCTTTTAGGTGCATTAAGGCACAACTTGAGAGGAAGTACTTCACTTATTAAAATTACCTACTGTGTCCCTCATTATGAGGGGGCTGTAATTTCCAATTCCTCACGGTGGTGGCCGTGTTTTGTGGGAAAACTTCTCCCCACCCCCAGCCATTTCACCTGGGACAATCTGAAGAATTTAGAGGTTAAAAAAGGCCCTGTTATCGGGTAAGCACTAAGGTTACAAGGGTGCCAGGTGGAGGTAAGGTATTTACCTCACCTGATTATACGATTAATCTAGAGCTGGGTATTTATTGGCTGCCGAATTTACCTTCTATTCAAAGGTTTTTATTTTGAAATGAGGCATAGCAGCAGAATCAGTATTTAAAGCACCAGATCTGCGTGTTTTGCTATTTTATTTAGCACTTTGCCCCAGTAAATTTTGACAGGTGTGACCTACCAAAATCTGTCGAAGAGTAAACAGGAAGGGTGTGATCATCATTTCATAGCAAAGAATTTTGATCCCTGCACAAACCCTGTTTGTAGTCAGGATTTGAGGGAATCACTGCGAGAACATGTGTTTTCCCATTCCAGGAGGAAAAACTCATAAATGAACTGCATTACCACACCTTTGAATTAATGACCTCCACTCTATTCGTTATTCCAGGTACAGCATTACCAACACAGTTTTCCCTCCAGTGTTAACATGAAGACCTGTGTCTATGCTGTTTCATGCACGCATAATCACACACGGCTGGCGCAAGACCCGCCCTGACAAAAAAGGCTCAAAGAGCCCTGCTTCCTTTGTTTCTTTGCACAATCTCTCTCTTTCCATGCATCCATTCTCTCTCTCTCCTTTTCTCCTCTGTCTGTTCTCTCTGTCTGACCACTTTCTCTCTACCTTCCACCACTTTCCTCTCTCCCTCTCGTTCTCTGTCTCTCTAAGCCTTCTTGTGTCTGCTAGAATTGACCTCTGGGTCCTGGGGTAAGTGACCAGGAGTGGCCCTAAGCTTTCAAAGCTGGCCTCCATGTGTACCAGTCCGAGTCTAACGGCATAAAGAACAGGGTAATAAAAGGCCTTTTATTTATAGAAGGTTAAGCAATATTTCTGGCTCTAACATATCATGTTGTGTTTGTGTTCCAAACGCATGCTATCTTTTGTCACACTTCTCCAGTGCTTCAACTCGGGCCACCTATCGTCCTTATCAGATTTCGTTTGCAGTACTTGCTCTGCACCCACAAATCGAGATACGGATGCCAATTTAATTTGTACCCCCCTGTTTCAAATTCCTTCACAGAGCGTGTTTGTTTTTAAATTTTCAATTTTGCATCCTTTTGTGTACATATACTTCTTTAATCTGCTAGCATTATTCCCTTTTCTAAAATGTCCGCAGACCACAGGTGAATAATCACTGAATTAATCCAAAAGGGTGTTGTATATCGGAAGTACATGGACATGTGTATCTCTCATGAACAGAAAATTAGAAAATCTCTAGACATTCATGGTGACCATGACTTCGAGACAGTGCTTGTAAACACTAGTAAAAACAGCTTCATATTTTTGACCCGGTGCAAAATCTTTAGTTAATATGGACTAGCTCAAAAGCTGTCTTGTTTGATATATGGCACAGAAGCTCTGCAGTTCAATAAATAATGTGCCCCCCTAAGGTGAGAATACATGCATTTAACCATAAAACATACATCATTAGACAAAAATATAATCCCAAAATAGAGAAACTGCTCCTTTCCATTGTTTTTCTGCTTATGCAGTAGGAAATGGACAAGACTTGTCCGCTACCTATTACATGAAGAGTGAAACATGGATCAAACGGAATAAACTTTATTTTTGCCAAGTGTAAATGACAAAGCATGTAAACAACATATTTTTCTTCAATGATAAAATAGGAGTGATGATAATGAGCTTGAAGAAAAAATTGTTTCCTCCATTTCTTTATACAAAAGCAACACAAATACTGCAAAATTGGCTAGCTTCATTTTTATTCCACAATTGAAAATGGTAGTACAGCCCTAAATGTATTCATAGGAAAATCATGTGTCAGACAGGAGCTGCAATTGTTTTTACTCCGTTTTTTTTTCTCCGTTTTGCCCCAATGCGAAAAACGTTTAAGGAAGTAAACTAGGAAAAAAATCTGGTTGGTCCAATGCTTTTCGCACTGACAGCATAAACAGGAAAAAAATCTGTATTTTGCTCTAGTCATTAGTCGAGTAAACTGTCTCCTAATAAGTAACATGCTGGAATATGTCTTTTGTCGTTTGTGCTGTGCTTACAACCACTCACAGCAAAAAAGATGGTCTTAGCCTGAGCTTGGTAAACGGGGCACACCCCGAAGGAGGTAAAGCCGTACCCAGAATTCAGCAAAAGTTCCATACTATTGCGTTTACCTAAGGTAACCACTGATCACCCATGTGGAAGCCAAATAGGAATGATCATTTAGCCAAAATATTGTAACTCCTTAATACTCCAACCTACCACAGACATTTTATGCATAATAAACATATTCATATTTCCTATTTTTAATTGTTCGTTTGTTTATTTGCCAGAATATACATTTTTTAAACGTTACCCCCCTGAAATGCCAAAACGAGAAATATAGACAAATTTCGCACCATCCTGCGACATTCACTGAACTAATTCTGTAATCCTTGTCTCAGCAATAATACCATAGCTGCGAAACCAACACTCACAGTGCATATAAGAACACACTAAATGTAACAAAAGATTTTATTTTACTATTTTCTATAGGTATTAGTGGTACATTTTTCTAAAATCATCCATCTAAATGAACCAGTAAGGTCATCTTTTCTTCTGGACAAAAAACGGCAATTCATTAAAGAAGACTGCATTTGAACCTTTCTACATTTAACTGTCCCATATTTTAAAAGCCACATGCTTTCCTTACAGCAAAGTCTAAAGCTATTAATTCCTAGGACCTAAAGTCGCCTGCTCTTGCAATATATAGTTCACTTTATATAGTCTCTGCACTTTTCTCCGTAGATTTATCAGTTTAGTTGCAGGCTTGAGTTATAGGATCCACTATTTCCTGAATAGGTTATGGTTCTGTCTAAGGCCTTTCTCTTAAATATACTCGAGTGATTTGCCAGGACTTTCAGTATCCTGTTCTTATGCTTGCTTTATGTATTTAACTCTTTCAGCAGTAGGCTGGTTGGAAGTCTATGTGTGCGCGCATCTTTGTCAGTGTGTGCACTGTGCACGTGTATGTACCGGTGAGTGCGTGTATGTGCCTATGAGTGTGTGTATGTGCGTGTGCCTGTGAGCATGTGTGTGTGCGCCAGGGAGTGTGTGTATGTGTGTGTGCCTGTGAGTGTGTGTGTGTCTCAGTGTACTTGTCTCGTGTTTCTTCAGCACACTCTCTTTGCAGTCGTTGTCAAATCTTCAGCTTAAATGAAGTCAGAATCAAAACGCTGTCTTTTAGTATTATTTACTACCTATCATTGCCTTTCATGTTTATCACTCAGGGACGGGTGCATTACATAGGTTTCAAATCAAATAACATTTGAATTATGTTTCCATTTATTTGATAGCAATTATTTGAAGGCCTAAACTGAATTTAGTCCAGTGCTATATTTGAGACGTTAGTTGCAGGGAGGGTGGGCCCCTGGCATGATTTTTGGGGACTGGTTCTTATTTTTCCACACTAGACTTTGATCCAGAGCAAGAGAAAGAAAAACACAAAAGGGAGAAAGAAGAAAGATAGAAAACAGCAACAAATAGAGAAAGCAGGGAGTAAAGAGATTCTGCAAGAGTGAGAAAAAGAGGCAGAGAGTAAACTAACGAGTCATGAATAGTGGAGTAGCTTTAGGGGGTGTTTGCGGTGTGAGACGCCCCAAATAAATGCATTCTTGGCTTGGCATTTGGGTCTGGGGACTCTAAATCGGGTCTGCTATCGCTGTCAGTTTTTCTAGTGGTGAGTAAAGAATCAAAGACAAAAGAGTGACCTTGATATTGACCGGAGAGGGAAAGAGAGACATAGTTACCCATCTGGTGGTTTAGTTTCAAAATGTGAAATCAAATAACCGGGAATCAATATGTCTTACCTGCATGCCTAAATTGTGTGATCCTAGTCAGATATTTCATTTCACAGAGCCTCGTTTTTCTTCATTATTACATATGAGTGCACTATTAAATATGGGAGTTCAGGGTGAGCGCTGTACCAGCATCTCATATTTAATTTAGTTAACTGTAATGTTACTCCATCTATATTAAAGGTCTAAGCAACGTTTAGAGCTTACATGCCTACTGACTTGCATCTTAGTCCAGTAATGGCATTGTTGTTTGGAGCAAGCCATAAATGTTTCTATAAATTATCACTTTAAATAAATGTTTCTCTATATGGTGATATAATCTGATGCACTACGGTCAAACACTTCCACATGCTAAAGAAATACATTTTAATTAATTTTGAATAGACTAGACCATATTTTTTTAAAGTTTAAAATGCTTTATTAAGGAACTTACATTATAAAGTGCAGCAAAAATATTTTAATAGTACATACAAAAGAGACACAGTAGCAATGCCTTTGTTCAGTAGATAAATAGGTTGAGCTTGAATTACAATTTCTTGATTATGCAAAAACAGACATATCTCTAAAGCTAATAATAACAAAAAAATTGCTTTGCAAAGTCATCAGTATTTTGTGGTTTTTTTTTTAGTAGTAGGGGAAAAAAGAAAACAAAACTACCTGTATGCGTGCCTTACAAAGAAATAAATAAGGGAGAGAGGAAGGTAAACGAAATATGGGTGGTGAAGAAACAAGAGGTATACAGTGAGTGATATAAAGATATAGAGTAAAATGATGGGTAGTGAATAATAAAGTGTTCATAGAGGTTTGAAAACTTCAACATTTTTAATGTTTCTGGTTTCTGGTTAGATAAGTAGGAGGTCAAAGGCAACTATAGCAAATTAATTTTAATGTCTACCTGTAGTGTGGGTAAGTGTGCCGTATCCAGTCTGTGATTGTGACAAATCAAATTCCACCATATGAGAAAATCTTAATTGTTAAAGTTCTTCCAATTAGAGGTAATGAATTGAAAGGCCACCACCAGGATAAGATCCACAAACATACTCTTGGCCCTATCCCCAGACTATATATATGAATACCTAAGTAGACAGATATGGACAATGTCATAAAGAATTGAAATAGAACATATCCTAACGTGTGTGCTATACCTACTTCCAAAAGGAAGCGACCTTGGGACAATAGAAAAACATAGGCAGAAAGTCACTGTTAGAGGCCTTCCAGTTGCAGCAATTACTATTTTTCAAAATGTTTAATTTGAATAAGGAACTCATGGTTAAAAAAAAGCCTATTGTAGAAGAAAAAACATAGTCTGAGTACTGCTGGCAGAGTGGGACGTATGATTTACTTCAGGCCATATTTTGTTCCATAAGGGAATGGAAAAAGTGGACTGTAGATTTGGTTCTCATGAGTCTTCAGTTTTGGTTTTAGCCTTATCTGAGTCTGGAGTAGAAAACAGCTGGTATAAAAAATAAACTTTTAATACAGTGTAAAAGTTGTGGAATGTCATAGGATCACAGAAAGTCTCATGAAGGTCTGAGGAGAGATCGATGACATTTTGTCTGAGAATATATAAAAGGAGGCCATAATTATGCCGAAACATGGTAGGAATACTCAGTGTGTAGTTCCTCAAAAGGACATAACTGATTATTTGTGATGATCTGAGAAATCATTGTAATTCCATTGGGTATCCAGAGAAACCACTTAAGGATTTTGTCAGCTATGGTAATGTTAAGGTTCTACCAAATGGGGGATAGCGGCAATAGTTGGGAATGTGAATAAATCTGAGAGAAAACATTTTCACAATAAAATTTGAGTGATAACTGAAAATTCAAGGAATGAAAAAGGAGAGAATAAAGAAAGCTGAAGAGAAAACTAGAGCAGAGGCAGCAGCGGTCCGTGGAGGGAGTTCCGTGGGGCGGAAAGGCGGGGCGGGGGAGGGGCAGGGTGGGGGATACTAAACACCGGAACATGGATAATTGGAGGTAAGTAAACAATTAAATAAATAAAACGAATTTCGTAGCGCGCCCTGCATCACAAAATGCAGTGCAGCGCGCGCTACGAAATTCGTTTTATTCGTTTTAACTTTTGCATTCTGCCAAATCTTTGTCCATTTGCCATTTTTTGGATTAGACATGTCATAGCCTCCGAAAAAGGAGCCAACCGTATTATCAGTTAATATAATATTAATTGAACTTTAATTAAATCTTGGGTACTGTAGATGTAGAAAATTTGGAATAGAATTTGCCCATAAAACCATCAGGGCCTTTTGGGAGTTTAGGGATGGCCACATGAATCTCAGCAGAGGAGATATCTGCATCCAACTGAGAAAAGTCAATCTATGGAGCTTGTAATTTTGGAATAGTACGAAAAAAGAATCTAAGAAATCATGGGTCAAGAGTGTGTCTTCTGAGTATAACTTGGAGTAAAATTTGACTAATCTCCTCCTCTTTAAATAATTTATTAACAGTGGCATTGTGAATGACTTCTATTTTTGACTTTTAGATAATTGCCTAACAACTTACCAGCCTTGCTGGATCTGCAGTAATACTTATCATTGTTTTTTTTAAAGAGTACAGCTTGCATTATTGATGGATATTTTATTAAATGTAAGTTTGGCCCGGATAAGTCATTCAAGAGCATCTTTGTGAGAAAATGAATAGTATTCATGTTCTAGTTTCTTAATTTGTTGCAGGATAGTAGAACATTCCTTGGAAGCTGTTTTTTTTTCTTTTAGGATACATAATTCATAATATATCCTCAAGCTGTTGCCTTTAAAGAGTCCCAAACATAGGGGAACTTGTGGTCAGAGGTAATGTTAATGTCCAAAACTTCAGTGAAGAATTTGTTAAATCCTGTAACAAACTTCTTTATCCTGATAATAACCCATAATTGAAACACCATCTACTTGTGCAGGTAGAAGACTAGGTCGACTCAAGGTCAATAATCACCGAGGCGTGATCATAGATCACAATAGCACCTAGATCAGAGTGAATTACATTTTGTGTGAGCTTTTTTGCTAAAAAAATATAATCCATTCCAGAGGAGGAATGGTGAGAGGGGGAATACAAAGAATATTCTAAAAGATCAGGATTGTGCCAGGCATCAAATAAACCTCTATCAGAGACTGTTTGATAAAAAGCCTTTTGCACTTTGTTCCGGATGTGTTTAAATGCAGATTTTCTGTCTAGGAAGGGGCCTAACAATTGGCTACAATCACCGCCCAAAACGAGATTGACATTCATAAATAAACAAATGATACCTAACATATAATAGCTCAATCACAATATTCAAAGGCAAAGAGATGTCTGTAAGAGAAAAGGCATATAACACAAATTTTGTATGCAAATATGTTGTTTTATTTAATGTAATCACATTATTTTAAATCCAGTGCATGGTGTCCCAAGTGATTGTGAAACCTATATTTCAAGTTTGTGACTCTTTGTGATATAAAAACAAGATTTCATCAAAAATGTGCAAAAGCGACCATTAAATCAGTACATAATATGTATCCCACAGCCTACTAATACAGTAATAGTGGCTGACAAGCATGGGGTCTCGACGGAGAGAGTGGTGCCCCTCCCCTAAGCTGTGTAAAGGATGGAATGTAATTTTTAAAAAACATTTGAATTGATATTTGGTTGTTAATTAATTTTAATTAATTAATTTGTTGTTAATTTTGGTAATTTTGGTAATTTTGTAATTAATTGTAGGTGTGTGTTGTGGTGTTTATAGGAGTAAAGGGTGGGAAGGAATGTGTGGTCAGTTAATTTTATATAGTTGTCAATTAAGTTTAATTATTTGATAGTTTTGGTAATTGTTTATTTTTGTGTGTGTTGTTTTAAAGGGGTAAAGGGTAGGTATTGAATACATTTTAATTAATAAATTATTAGTTTTAATTGTATTTTACTATTTTATAGTTTAATTTAGGTGTGTGTTGTGGATTTTTTAGTGTTAAAGTGTGTGTAGTTAATTAATGTTTATTAGTTAATTTAATTCATAATATTTTTTAATTCATTATTAATTATGTTAATTATGTAAATACATTTCATTAAAAATGTTGAAGTGTTTTGTTATTGGTGTGGTGTTATAGGGTAGGAAATAAAATAAAGACATTTATGTTTTAATTAATTTATTTCTTTGTAAATATTTTCTAGTTTAAAAGAATAATTTCTTTGTGAATGTATTTATTATTTTATTTGATATAATATTTGTAGGTTTTTGTTGTATGTAATTAATATTATAATAGTATTAATAATTTTTATTTTATTTTGTAATTTTTAATATATATATTCTTTTCCAAGTGTTTGAGTGTGAACAATAATTTCTTTTTCTGCTCTATCCAACACTTTCCCTACTATGCATTCACTGTAGTGGGAATAGTAATTTTTACCCCTCGGTTATCAAGCACTTTCCCTACTGTTGCACACACTGGAGTTGCAATAGTAATGTTTACCCCTCTGCTCTCCAACACTTTCCCTACTGTTTCACTCTCTGAAGTGGGAATAGTAATTTTTACCCCTCCGCTATCCAACACTTTCCCTACTGTTCACTCACTGGATTGGGAATACTTTTTTTGCCCTCCGCTATCCAACACTCATCCTACTGTTGCATTCAGTGGAGTGCGAATACTAATTTTTACCCCTCTGTTATCCAACATTTTCTCTACTGTTGCACTCTTTGGAGTGGGAATATTCATTTTTGCCCCTCCGGTATCCAACACTTTCCATACCAACACCTTCCCTACTGTTGCTCTCACTGGAGTGGGAATAGTAAATGTTACCCTTCCGCTATCCAACACTTTCCCTACTGTTGCACTCTCTGGAGTTAGAATAGTAATTTTTACTCTGCTGCTATCCAGCACATTCCCTACTGTTGGACTCACTGGAGTGGGAATAGTAATTTTTACCTCTCCGCTATCCAACACTTTTGCTACTGTTGCATTCACTGGCATTGGAATAGTAGTTTTTACCTCTCCGCTACCCAGCACTTTCCCTACTGTTGCACTCACTGGAGTTGGAATAGTAATTTTTACCTCTCTGCTACCCAACACTTTCCATACTGTTGAACTCGGTGAAGTGGGAATAGTAATTTTTAGCCCACTGCTATCCAACACTTTCCCTACTGTTGCACTCACTGGAGTGGGAATACATTTTTTTACCCCTCCGCTATCCAACACTCATCCTACTGTTGCACTCAGTGGAGTGGGAATACTCATTCTTACCCCTCCGTTATCCAACATTTTCTCTACTGTTCACCTTCCCTACTGTTGCTCTCACTGGAGAGGGAATAGTAAATTTTACCCCTCCGATATCCAACACTTTCCCTACTGTTGCACTCTGTGGAGTTGAAATAGTAATTCTTACCCCTCCGCTATCCAGCACTTTCCCTACTGTTGCACTCACTGGAGTGGAAATAGTAAATTTTACCTCTCCGCTATCCAACACTTTCCATTCTGTTGCACTCACTGTAGTTGGAATTGTAATTTGTAGCCCTCCGCTATCCCGCACTTTCCCTACTGTTGCCCTCAATCAGGTGGGAATAGTGACTTTTACCTCTCCACTATCCAACACTTATACTACTGTTGCACTCAGTGGAGAGGGAATAGTTATTTTACCCTCTGCTATCCAACACTTTCCCCACTGTTGCACTCACTGGAGAGGGAATAGTAAATTTAATTATTTTGCTATCCAACACTTTTCCTACTGTTGCACTGATTGTATTGGGCAATTTAAGTTTACTTTTTTTTTATAGTTTAATATTTTAATTTATTCTAGAATGTTTTTTATTTTTAAATTATTTATTTACATATATTTTATTTTTATATAATTTAAAAGTTTTAAATGAAATTAAAGATAATAGTTTCTTAATTATTTTAAAGTAAATATATATGTGTATAAATTATTATGTTTGTGTGTTTATTTCTTTAACTACATTTATTTGTAATATTTTGTAAAAATGTATATTAAATTAAATTAATGTTGTTAAAATTAATATTAATTTTTAATATATATCACTTTATTATTATATATATATATATATATATTCAACAAAGTTACCCCACGG
Source organism: Triturus cristatus (assembly GCF_964204655.1). Classification (NCBI taxonomy): domain Eukaryota; kingdom Metazoa; phylum Chordata; class Amphibia; order Caudata; family Salamandridae; genus Triturus; species Triturus cristatus. The sequence continues at coordinate 1,454,638,151 of NC_140589.1, read as the reverse complement.
GTGGAGGCACAAACCCAGGACAGCTCACTCTCCACGCCATTAGCACCTGGAAATTCTGCCGCCGACGCGTTTCAGGCCATTTGCCCTTCCTCATGGGCGGTCTTAGATCAACTGAGGCAAGCAAAGAACCACCAGCACGTGCCCTTCTTTTATTTCAATTAATCCTCAATAGGAAATGCTCAAGAATTATGGGACTGGTAGTTCAGAACAATAAAACCGCAAATACGGTGCTGCCATCAGTTCACAATCAAATCCGGGTAAATGCTAAGTGCGGGAGGAGTGAAAATAAGTCCTGTCCCGTTCCGCTCGCCGCTCGTGATCCATAGGCAGCAGCAGACCCACAGACTTATAGTGGTGGTGCCATCCGTGACCGGGGTCGGTCACAAAAATATTCAACAAAGTTACCCCACGGGTGGAGGCACAAACCCAGGACAGCTCACTCTCCACGCCATTAGCACCTGGAAATTCTGCCGCCGACGCGTTTCAGGCCATTTGCCCTTCCTCATGGGCGGTCTTAGATCAACTGAGGCAAGCAAAGAACCACCAGCACGTGCCCTTCTTTTATTTCAATTAATCCTCAATAGGAAATGCTCAAGAATTATGGGACTGGTAGTTCAGAACAATAAAACCGCAAATACGGTGCTGCCATCAGTTCACAATCAAATCCGGGTAAATGCTAAGTGCGGGAGGAGTGAAAATAAGTCCTGTCCCGTTCCGCTCGCCGCTCGTGATCCATAGGCAGCAGCAGACCCACAGACTTATAGTGGTGGTGCCATCCGTGACCGGGGTCGGTCACAAAAATATTCAACAAAGTTACCCCACGGGTGGAGGCACAAACCCAGGACAGCTCACTCTCCACGCCATTAGCACCTGGAAATTCTGCCGCCGACGCGTTTCAGGCCATTTGCCCTTCCTCATGGGCGGTCTTAGATCAACTGAGGCAAGCAAAGAACCACCAGCACGTGCCCTTCTTTTATTTCAATTAATCCTCAATAGGAAATGCTCAAGAATTATGGGACTGGTAGTTCAGAACAATAAAACCGCAAATACGGTGCTGCCATCAGTTCACAATCAAATCCGGGTAAATGCTAAGTGCGGGAGGAGTGAAAATAAGTCCTGTCCCGTTCCGCTCGCCGCTCGTGATCCATAGGCAGCAGCAGACCCACAGACTTATAGTGGTGGTGCCATCCGTGACCGGGGTCGGTCACAAAAATATTCAACAAAGTTACCCCACGGGTGGAGGCACAAACCCAGGACAGCTCACTCTCCACGCCATTAGCACCTGGAAATTCTGCCGCCGACGCGTTTCAGGCCATTTGCCCTTCCTCATGGGCGGTCTTAGATCAACTGAGGCAAGCAAAGAACCACCAGCACGTGCCCTTCTTTTATTTCAATTAATCCTCAATAGGAAATGCTCAAGAATTATGGGACTGGTAGTTCAGAACAATAAAACCGCAAATACGGTGCTGCCATCAGTTCACAATCAAATCCGGGTAAATGCTAAGTGCGGGAGGAGTGAAAATAAGTCCTGTCCCGTTCCGCTCGCCGCTCGTGATCCATAGGCAGCAGCAGACCCACAGACTTATAGTGGTGGTGCCATCCGTGACCGGGGTCGGTCACTAAAATATTCAACAAAGTTACCCCACGGGTGGAGGCACAAACCCAGGACAGCTCACTCTCCACGCCATTAGCACCTGGAAATTCTGCCGCCGACGCGTTTCAGGCCATTTGCCCTTCCTCATGGGCGGTCTTAGATCAACTGAGGCAAGCAAAGAACCACCAGCACGTGCCCTTCTTTTATTTCAATTAATCCTCAATAGGAAATGCTCAAGAATTATGGGACTGGTAGTTCAGAACAATAAAACCGCAAATACGGTGCTGCCATCAGTTCACAATCAAATCCGGGTAAATGCTAAGTGCGGGAGGAGTGAAAATAAGTCCTGTCCCGTTCCGCTTGCCGCTCGTGATCCATAGGCAGCAGCAGACCCACAGACCTATAGTGGTGGTGCCATCCGTGACCGGGGTCGGTCACAAAAATATTCAACAAAGTTACCCCACGGGTGGAGGCACAAACCCAGGACAGCTCACTCTCCACGCCATTAGCACCTGGAAATTCTGCCGCCGACGCGTTTCAGGCCATTTGCCCTTCCTCATGGGCGGTCTTAGATCAACTGAGGCAAGCAAAGAACCACCAGCACGTGCCCTTCTTTTATTTCAATTAATCCTCAATAGGAAATGCTCAAGAATTATGGGACTGGTAGTTCAGAACAATAAAACCGCAAATACGGTTACCCCACGGGTGGAGGCACAAACCCAGGACAGCTCACTCTCCACGCCATTAGGGTTTGTGCCTCCACCCGTGGGGTAACTTTGTTGAATATATATATATATATATATATATATATATATATATATATATATATATATATATATATATATATATATATATATATATATATTCACTACTGAAAAAACCATAGGTTTGAGGGGCGTTATAGTAAGCTGGACTTTTCACTCGTACAAAACCATTGAAATTCCCCAGTTATAGTTAGTTCAGCTAACTATAACTTGCGCGCCCGCAATGCACTGCTGATGATGTCACATATTACATCACTCATGACATGGTCAGTGACATCACTCTTGACATCACTGATGACATCTCAAATGTGTGTTTTTCTGAAAATTACATATGTTTTATATATGTATATCTCAAGGTCGATGGAAGAATACATGGGTATATAAGTGTCTAAATGGATGATTTGTTTTTGAAAAATTGATTGTATAACTGACTGATTAAGTGTATCTTAGTGAATACATGGCTTAGTGAGTAATGTTTAAATATGTATATATCTGTCTCAGTCTCTCACTTTGTGTATAAGTGGCTGCATGGGTTAGTGAGTAGCTACATGAGTGTTTATATAGGTTATTAGTTGTTTTTTTGAGTATCAGTATGAGTGTCTGTATGGTTTGGTGGGGGGTATTACGTAGTGCATAGGTGCATGAATGAGTGACTAACTGTTTGTATGTGTTGAAGACAGCATGTGTGCAGGACTGTATGGGTGGATGAGTGTGTGCATGGGTGTGTTAGTGAGTGAATGACTGTCTCAATAGTGTCTTTATGAGTAACTACATATGTTTTAAACTAGTATATGTGACTATTGGTGTATATAAGTGAGTATATGTGAGAGTGAGAGATTGAAAGAGTTCCTGTATGAATAAGTATGTGTTTCTATAAGTGATTGTTTAAAAGACTAAGTATGTGTAAGTTTCTGTAGAAGTAAGTGTGGTGGTGTGTGTATAACTGTATATGCAAGTAAATGGATGTTTGATTCTTTATTAGCATGCGTGACTATGTGTGTGAGTAACACTATGGATGAGTGGCGCTGTGTAACAGGATGTATAGGTGTATGAGTACATATGATGAGTGAGTACATGTATGAGTGACTGTATAGGACTGTTGGTGAATGAGTGGATGTGTATGTGGATCTTAGAATTACTGAATAGGTTGTTGTAACTGGTATTGGTATTTCCATTGTTTTGAAAATTGTAGTTTCTATTTTTGAATGTGTGTATCAAAGGTTATATTAGGGGGAGAGGAGGTCTGCCACTCTATCACAAGGATGATGTCATAAGTGATGTCATGAGTGATATCACTGACCATGTCATGAGTGATGTAATACGTGACGTCATCAGCAGTGCATTGCGGGCGCGCGAGTTATAGTTAGCTGAACTAACTATAACGGGGGAATTTCAATGATTTTGTACGAGTGAAAAGTCCAGCTAACTATAACGCCCATGAAACCTATGGTTTTTTCAGTGAATTTCTAAGGTTTTTTAAATGCTAATTCCTAACTATAATGTGCCTGAAACCTTTGTTTTTTTCAGTGAATTTCAAAGGTTTTTTAAATGCTAATTTCTAACTATGCCTACAGAGATAGGACATGTGAAGAAAAAAGAAAAAGCGCACAGAAAGAAAAAAAAGAAATGCAGAAAGAAGCAACAGAAGTCCTCAAAGACGAAGAAAAGTGCAGGAAGAAGGATAACATGCAGAAAGAACAAACAGAAGAGCAGAAAGAAGCCTTGTTGCAAAATCATCCTGTACCCTCAACTTTTTCAGATTGATACTGGTGGTAACTGAGTCTGACTAAGCAGTCCTAGAGCCAGTGCTATGTTAAAAGACACTCAGAATTCAGTGAAAACACCTACATACACTAGGGAACACTATGCATTGGGGTCCCCCTGTGATTAGCATGACCTCCTCTGTAAGCCCCTAGTATATAATAGGGCAGGGGATTAAAACTACCTCTTAAAATGCACCACAGGGCGTGTATGCACACGTCACCTCAGGCCCCGTCCCCTCCCTTCCCCACTGTGTAAACACGGCCTGTGGCCGTTTTAAGTTGGGAGATTAAGTCCCCTTGAATCCTGAGGGTCCCTAGGGTCCAACTAGCCCACTAGGTACCTCCAGTAAGCGCCACAGAGCTGCGTTGCAGAGAGGTGTAAAAAGTGGCACGGCCTGGACCACCTCTCTGCAACGCAGCTCAGTGGCGCTTACTGGAAGCACCTGGTGGGCTAATTAGCCCCCAGGGGCACTCAGGATTGAAGGGGAATTATTTCTCCAACTTAAAACGCGCCATAGGGCGTGTTTGCACACGTCACCTCAGGCCCCGTCCCCTCCCTTCCCCACTGTGTAAACACGCCCTGTGGCCGTTCTAAGTTGAGAGATTAAGTCCCCTTGAATCCTAAGGGTCCCTAGGGTCAAACTAGCCCACTAGGTACCTCCAGTAAGCGCCACAGTGCTGCGCTGCATAGAGGTGTAAAAAGGGGCGTGGCCTCAGAACACCTGTCTGCAACACAGCTCCCTGGCGCATACTGGAGATACCTGTTGGGTTAGTTGGCCCTCAAGGACCCTCAGTATTGAAGGGGAATTAATTCCCCAACTTACAACTGGCCAGGGGGTGCGTTGCAGAGTGCTGCAAGGAGGGGGCATGACCTCCGGCGTGATGCCAGTCTTTTATTTATTTTATTTTTTAAGAAGGAGGGCTGTGTGGCCCACCTTCTTTTTCTAATTTATTGGCCGTGGGGACCCCATCCCCCAGGGCCTGCACCCTAATTTATTTTGTTGAAAAAAATAAATTTGGCCCTCCCAAGGCCTTAATCGGCCACGGGAACCCAACCCCTGGGACATGGCCTTTTTTTTTTAATTCTTTAGGAGGTGGGCGGCATTGCCCCCTCCTCAGGCCACTTATGGCCCCAGGGACTCCATCCCCCAGGGCCAACCTTTGTTTTTTATTATTTTTAAAAATATATATATTTATAGAAACACCTAGGACATGCTGGACAAACCGTATGTACCTATCACCATGACGATTTGTGTGATATTCATTAAAAGGCGACTATGCACACGTGGAATGTATTTACACCGCTAGTGAAGCTCTGACGTGTCTGACACCCTACCATGCCTAATCGCGGTGCCCCCGCTGGTGGGTACTCTCCAAGTAGACACCCTTGTCGTTTATTTATATAAATATGGGTAGCTATTGACGGGCACATTTAATACACACGCACACCAAGCCATTAAAAAGGGGATTCGACAAAAATTCGACCAAACTATGCAAGAAACCCCCCTCACGGTTAATAAAACACACATCCACTGGCGGATGTGTTATACTTTTTACTTTACTCTCTGGAAAGGAGACGAACCTCACTTGAGAGTCACAGCGTGCTCCTGGCTGAGCCCAATGCTGTGTTACACCCACCAGTGCCTGCCGAGTGCCACACACCTCTGTGTTGTATTCCACCAGCTAGTGCGTATGCTATGACACTCTCTAGCCCATGTGCATTGTAACACCACCCCGTGAATATGTCATGCCACACTTGCCTTTGCACGGGTTATATTGCCCCATCTAACGTGCCTTCCTCGATGCCTATGTTATAACGCACAGCGCTATGCAATACATATTACAATCTGGAATCCATATCTGTCACAGTGCATATGCAACGTTACACTCCCCAGCACATATTTTATATTACAACTTTAGAGACTAGTTAGGTTACACATCACTGCCCTGTGCATATTACACTCCAAGGCGCATATCGCATGGCACATGCTAGTGCCTGTGCTATCTCGCGCTCTCCAATGAATCTGTCATTGCGCACAATGTATTGCATATTATATTTCACGCCCCGGTTCATCTTATATCACACTTTTTGGTGCATAGTTTATACCATATACTATATCTAGTTTTCATTTTCAATCGTGCTCTCAGGACTATGTTCTATATAACACCGCGTCCACCTACCCTTTTCACGGGCATTACATTTTGCGATGGGGGTGGAGGGTCAGGGGGTGTTTCTGCCAAGTGAGCCCGGAGTCACAGTCACAAACGTCCTCTTCTTCCTGAATAAAAGTGAGATTATGCTGCATAAAATAGCGACAAAAAACTTTTAAATTATTTGTAATCTTTATGTTTTTTTATCCAGTTGACCACTTGATTAAATGTTGCACCTTGGCGAGAGGATGTGGTGTTACTTCCAGTGCTGCAGACTTTGCAACTGGGGAACCAGGTTGGAGTTTCTGCTTCAGCTCAACATTCTGTGATTGTGGTCAAATCACTTAATCTCCCCATGTCTACAACCAAAATGAATTTGATCTTGTGTTATGTAACCAATGCTCATGTAAAGCATTCCAATACCTGACAAGTCTGCACTATATAAAACTGCAAATACACAAAAAATAAGTGTTTTGCACACTTCTGTCATTGGGCTACATGTGGGCTACATCTGGGGGATATTTATGCTGCATTTGGGCTCTTTTGTCTCTGGTGGCCATCTTGGGAGATGTATTTGTTATGAAGTTCCCTAATTTCCTCATTTACTGCAGTCTCCTCAGTAGGAAATGCTTTCAGTTTTTTACTTTGATTCCACCAAGAAGGTATTCAGATATGTCACACATTTGCCATCAATTCTGAATGTTAGCACTCTGGTTGCTCATTAGATCACTGTAGTAAAGCTAGTGCTCACCACGGAAGTCTGCTGCTGGTATTGAAAGTGCATGTTTCAGTCTGCATGTCAGAATTTTTTAATGAAATAGAAGAGGATTTGAGAAGTCACTCAAAATGTGCCCTAATTTTTCTTTCTTCAGCACTAATCATACTTTCTATGGCAAAATGAACCCTCTCATTTTGTTCCTTTTTAAATTAAATGTTTTAAGACTTACCACTTTATTCCAACCAAGATGGCTTCAGGTGTGCCATACGTTTGTCATAAGTAGTATATATATATATTATCTACTGGCGGTCGCCAGTAGATAGTTATAGTTAGGACCGTGTTTCCATAGGAAATCTGAAAATTCTATTTTGAATAACTTTGGCGCCGGTTGATGAATCCTCGCGAAATTTTCAAAACTAATGGGGCGCTCCGCTCAGCTCCTACCCTGAACGTCTCGAGGTGATTCGTCAAGCGGGGGCTGAGAAAAAAGGGGGGTCCCAAAACGCGTTTTCCCCATGCATTTTCCCATAGGACCTTTAGTCGAAGGTACAGCCTGAACGGCTGAACAGAATTACTTGAAATTTGGCAAAGAGGTATAGTCCTCAGGTCAGGCATGTGGCTTTTGCATATATGGAGTCAATCTGTTCAGTATTTCCTGAGACAATTGCAGTTAAAAGTACATAAATATCCATAGCCACGCACCGTGCGCGCCCCGTGCGCGCACCCTAACGTGCTCGAGCGTAATTCTGATTGGTGGTTACATGTCAGTCAACGTTCGAATCGGTCGAAATTAGGAAGTGTCATCCGCCATTTTGTTTGTTTTGGGTGCGACAGTAGGTAGTTATAGTTAGGACCTATTTTCCATAGGAAATCCGCAACATTCTATTTGGAATAACGTTGGCGCCGATTGACAAATCTTTCCAAACTTTTGGCCAGCTCCGGTCCGCTTCTATCCTCAAAACTTCACTGTGATTCGTCAAGCGGGGGGCGAGAAAAAAGGGGGGTCCCAAAACGTGTTTCCCCATGCATTAAAAATTCTGACATGCAGACTAAAACATACACTTTCAATACCAGCAGCAGACTTCCCTGGTGAGCAGTAGCTTTACTACAGTGCTCTAATAAGCAACTAGAGTGCTAACATTCTGAATTTATGTCAAATGTGTGACACATCTGAATGCCTTCTTGATGGAATCAAAGTAAAAAACTGAAAGTATTTCCTACTGAGGAGACTGTAGTAAATGAGGAAATTAGGAAACTTCATAACAAATAAGTCTCCCAAAATGGCCACCAGAGACAAAAGAGCCCAAATGTAGCCCAAATATCACCCAGATGTAGCCCAAGTATAGCCCAATGACAGAATGTCCCAGAGTGTTCTAACGAACAACTAGAGTGCTAACAGTCTTTCTTATGACAAAAGTATGGTACACCTGAAGCCATCTTGATTGGAATAAAGTGGTAACACTTAAAACATTTAATTTACAAAGGAACACAATGAGGGGGGTCATTTTGTCATAGAAATTATGATTAGTGCTGCAGAAAGAAACATTAGGGCACATTTTGACTTCTCAAATCCTCTTCTATTTCATAAACAAATTCTGACATGCTGAAACATGCACTTTGAATACCAGCAGCAGTCTTCCGTGGTGAGCAGTAGCTTTACTACAGTGATCTAATGAGCAACTAGAGTGCTAACATTCAGAATTATGGCAAATGTGTGACATATCTGAATACCTTCTTGATGGAATCAAAGTAAAACACTTAAAGCATTTCCTACTGAGGAGACTGCAGTAAATGAGGAAATTAGGAAACCTCATAACCAATAAATCTCCCAAGATGGCCACCAGAGACAAAAGAGCCCTAATGCAGCACAAATATCACCGAGATGTAGCCCACATGTAGCCCAATGACAGAAGTGTGCAAAACACTTATTTTATGTGTATTTGCAGTTTTATATAGTGCAGACTTGACAGGTATTGGAGTGATTTACATGAGCATTGGTTACATGACACACAATCAAATTCATTTTGGTTGTAGACATGGGGAGATTAAGTGATTTGGCCAGAATCACAGAATGTTGAGCTGAAGCAGAAACTCCAACCTGGTTCCCCAGTTGCAAAGTCTGCAGCTCTGAAAGTAACACCACATCCTCTCCCCTAGGTGCAACATTTAATCAAGTGGTCAACTGGATAAAAAAACATAAAGACTACAAATAATTTAAAAGTTCTTTGTCGCTATTTGAAAACTCAGAAAATATGACCTCATTTTAGTTTTTTAGAGCACTAACCATAATTTTGATGCAAATAAGACCCTCTCATATATGTAATTTCTAAAGGAAATGCTCTAGGTATTACAGTTTTGATTACATCAAGATGACGTCAGGCGATCCACACTTTTGTAATAAATATAGAATGTCAGTAATCTAGTTGTTCATTGGGATACTGTTGAGAGGCAGAGGGCAGGGGCACGGACTCTGAAAATTGAAGGCAGGTAGGAGAGTGCAGAGGCAACAATTTGACCACACTGGGCAGGCAGGAAGGGCAGTGGCAGCACAACAGATTATGGAGGGCAGTGGAAAGGGGGGCAGGGGCAACAAACCAACAATACCGGACTGTTCAAAATGTTCACAAGTATGGTACATTGGATCATGATAGGCAGGAGGAATTGGGGTAGTGACATGGACTCGGATAACAGAGGACAGGAGGGACATGGAGAGGTGCACCAAACTGACCCTACAGGGCAGGCATCAGGGTTTGCAGCAGCACAATACACCACACAGGGCATGTGGGATGGGAGTGCAGCACAACAATCCATAGAAAGCAATAGGGAGGGGACAGGACCATGCACATGGACAACAGAGAACAGAGGGGAAAGAGGCACTGGCAGCTAGCTGACCATAATGGACAGACAGGAGAGAAAGCTGCAGCATAACAGACCATAAAGGGCAGGAGGGACGGATCGGGGTCATTACAATGGAACAGACAAGCCAGGAGGGAGGGAATAGGGGTCTGCACATGGAAACAGAGGGCTGGGGGCAAGGGGGCAGGGTGGGAGCAGCAAGATAGCCATGGAGGTCAGGCAGGATGGGCACTAGAAGCAAGACACACCATGAAGAGCAACACTGAGACTATGATGGCATACACACAGACCATGGAGGGAAGGTGGGAGGGGGTCAGGGGCAGCTAGCTGACCACACAGGGAAGGTGGGAGGGGCCATGGCAGCACAGAAGACCAGGCATTGCAAGCGGAAGGGTTAGTAGCAGCACAATGGCTATGATTGGCAAGAAAGGATGCAGGGGCGTGCACAAAGGACCATGGAGGATAGAAGGGAGGGTCAGGACCTGGGCACAGACAAGAGAGTTCTGGGGAAGGGGCCTCACAACAGACCGTGCGGGGCAGGCAGGAGGAGCAGTTGCAGCACAACAGACAAGGGAGGGCAGAAGGGTGTGGCAGTAAAATGGACCATGGAGGACAGGAGGAAGGGGATAGGGGCATGGCATGTGGACAGGCAGGGTGGAGGTGGCAGGGACAGGTTACAGTCATCTGACAATGCTAGGCAGGTGGGAGGGGAGTGGCAGCTCAACAGAACACTCAGAGTAGATAGGAGTGGCAGGTCCATGGAACATAGTGGGCAAAAAGGATGGAGCAGGGGCATGCACAAAGACATCGGAGGGCAGGGGGAAGGAGACTAGGGGCAGCAAGCTAAGTACAGAGGCTAAGCAGGAGGTCAATGATGGGTCATAGAATTGGGCAATGGAGGGCAGGAGGAGTGGACTGGTACATCATGCTAAATGGAGGGCAGTGGCAGCACATCAGACCATGCTTGGCAGGAGGGAGGAGGCTAGTCCATGGATTCAGACAACAGAGGATAGGGAGGAGGTGGATGGGGCAGCAAGCTAACTGTTCAGAGAAGGTGGGATTTAGGAACTTTATTGTTTTTAAAATGTGCGTCTGTGCGAACTACTTAAAATATGAACAAATATACAGCATAATCTCACTTTTATTCAGGAAGAAGAGGACGTTTGTGACTGTGACTCCGGGCTCACTTGGCAGAAACACCCCCTGACCCTCCACCCCATCGCAAAATGTAATGCCCGTGAAAAGGGTAAGTGGACGCAATGTTATATAGAACATAGTCCTGAGAGCACGAGTGAAAATGAAAACTAGATGTAGTATATGGTATAAACTATGCACCAAAAAGTGTGATATAAGATGAACCGGGGCGTGAAATATAATATGCAATACATTGTGCGCAATAACAGATTCATTGGAGAGCGTGAGATAGCACAGGCACTAGCGCGTGCTATGCGATATGCGCCTTGGAGTGTAATATGCACAGGGCAGTGTTGTGTAACATAACTAGTCTCTAAAGTTGTAATATAAAATATGTGCTGGGGAGTGTAACGTTGCATATGCACTGTGACAAAGATATGGATCCCAGATTGTAATATATATGGCATAGCGCTGTGCATTATAACATAAACATCGAGGAAGGCACGAAAGATGGGGCAATATAACCCGTGCGAAGGCAAGTGTGGCATGACATATTCACGGGGTGGTGTTACAGTGCACATGGGCTAGAGAGTGTCATAGCATACGCACTAGCTGGTGGAATACAACACAGAGGTGTGAGGCAATCGGCGGGCACTGGTGGGTGTAACACAACATTGGGCTCAGCCAGGAGCACGCTGTGACTCTCAAGTGAGGTTCGTCTCCTTTCCAGAGAGTAAAATAAAAAGTATTACACATCCGGCGGTGGATGTGTTTTTTATTAACCATGAGGGGGGTTTCTTGCATAGTTTGGTCGAATTTTTGTCGAATCCCCTTTGAATGGCTTGGTGTGCGTGTATATTAAATGTGCCCGTCAATAGCTACCCTTGTTTGTATAAATAAACTACAAGGGTGTCTACTTGGAGAGTACCCACCAGCGGGGGCGCCGGGATTAGGCACGGTAGGGCGTCAGACACGTCAGAGCTTCACTAGCAGTGTAAATACATTCCATGTGGATTCATTCTATGCATAGTCGCCTTTTAATGAATATCACGCAAATCGTCATGGTGATAGGTACATACGGTTTGTCCAGCATGTCCTAGGTGTTTCTATAAATATAAATATTTTTAAAATAATAAAAAACAAAGGCTGGCCCCGGGGGATGGGGTCCCCGGAGCCATAAGTGGCCTGAGGAGGGGGGCAACACAGCCCCCTCCTAAAGAATTTAAATAAAAAAAAGGCCATGACCCGGGGGTTGGGGTCCCCGGGGCCGATTAAGGCCTTGGGAGGGCCAAATGAATTTTTCTCAACAAAAAAAATTTGGGTGCAGGCCCTGGGGGATGGGGTCCCCAGGGCCAGTAAATTAGAAAAAGAAGGGGGGCCACACAGCCCTCCTTCTTAAAAAAATAAAATAAATAAAAGACCGGCATCTTGCTGGAGGCCACACCCCCTCCTTGCAGCACTCTGCAAACGCGCCCCCTGGCCAGTTGTAAGTTGGGGAATTAATTCCCCTCCAATACTGTGGGTCCCTGAGGGCCAACTAGCCCAACAGGTATCTCCAGTGTGCGCCAGGGAGCTGCGTTGCAGACAGGTGTTCTGAGGCCACGCCCCTTTTTACACCTCTATGCAGCGCAGCTCTGTGGCGCTTACTGGAGGTACCTAGTGGGCTAGTTTGACCCTAGGGACGCTTAGGATTCAAGGGCACTTAATCTCTCAACTTAGAACGGCCACAGGGCGCGTTTACAGTGGTGATGGGAGGGGACGGGGCCTGAGGTGACGTGTGCAAACACGCCCTGTGGCACGTTTTAAGTTGGGGAAATAATTCCCTTTCAATCCTGAGGGACTCTGGGGGCCAACTAGCCCACCAGGTGCTTCCAGTAAGTGCCACTGCTCTGCGTTGCAGAGAGGTGGTGCAGGCCGTGCCCCTTTTTACACCTCTCTGCAATGGCGCTTACTGGAGGTACCTATTGGGCTATTTTGCCCCTAGGGATCCTCAGGATTCAAGGGGACTTAATCTCCCAACTTAAAAAACGGCCACAGGGCATGTTTACACAGTGGGGAACGAAGGGGACGGGGCCTGAGGTGACGTGTGCAAACACGCCCTATGGCGCATTTTAAGTTGGGGAAATAATTCCCATTCAATCCTGAGGGCCCCTGGGGGCTAACTAGCCCACCAGGTGCTTTCAGTAAGCACCACTCCCCTGCGTTGCAGAGAGGTGGTCTAGGCCGTGCCCCTTTTTTCATCTCCCTGCAACGCAGCTCTGTGGTGCTTACTGGAGGTACCTAGTGGTCTAGTTGGACCCTAGGGACCCTCAGGATTCAAGGGGACTTAATCTCCCAACTTAAAACGGCCACAGGGCGTGTTTACACAGTGGGGAAGTGAGGGGACGGGGCCTGAGGTGACGTGTGCAAACACGCCCTGTGGCGCGTTTTAAGAGGTAGTTTTAATCCCCTGCCCTTCTATATACTAGGGGCTTACAGAGGAGGTCATGCTGATCACAGGGGGACCCCAATGCATAGTGTTCCCTAGTGTATGTAGGTGTTTTCACTGTTTTCTGAGTATCTTTTAACATAGCACTGGCTCTAGGACTAGTTAGTCAGACTCAGTTACCACCAGTATCCGTCTGAAAAAGTTGAGTGTACAGGATGATTTTGCAACAAGGCTTCTTTCTGCTCTTCTGTTTGTTCTGCACGTTATCCTACTTCCTGCACTTTTCTTCGTCTTTGAGGACTTCTGTTGCTTCTTTCTGCATTTCTTTTTTTCTTTTGTGCGTTTTGTCTTCTTTCTTCACATGTCCTATCTCTGTAGGCAAAGTTAGAAATTAGCATTTAAAAAACCTTTGAAATTCACTGAAAAAAACATAGGTTTCAGACACGTTATAGTTAGGAATTAGCATTTAAAAAACCTTAGAACTTCACTGAAAAAACCATAGGTTTCATGGGCGTTATAGTTAGCTGGACTTTTCACTCGCACAAAACCATTGAAATTCCCCCGTTATAGTAAGTTCAGCTAACTATAACTTGCGCGCCCGCAATGCACTGCTGATGACGTCACATATTACATCACTCATGACATGGTCAGTGACATCACTCATGACATCACTGATGACATCTCAAATGACATCACTAATGACATCACTGATGACATCATCCTTGTGATAGAGTGGCAGACCTCCTCTTACCCTAATATAACCTTTGATACACACATTCAAAAATAGAAACTACAATGTTCAAAACAATGGACATACCAATACCAGTTACAACAACCTATTCAGTAATTCTAAGATCCACATACACAACCACTCATTCACCAACAGTCCTATACAGTCACTCATACATGCACTCACTCATCATATGTACTCACACACCTATACATCCTGTTACACAATGCCACTCATCCATAGAGTTACTCACACACATAGTCACTCATGCTAATAAAGAATCAAACATCCATTTACTTGCATATACAGTTATACACACACCACCACACTTACTTCTACAGAAACTTACACATACTTAGTCTTTTAAACAATCACTTATAGAAACACATACTTATTCATACAGGAACTCTTTCAATCTCTCACTCTCACATATACTCACTTATATACACCAATAGTCCCATATACTAGTTTAAAACATATGTAGTTACTCATAAAGACACAATTGAGACAGTCTATCACTCACTAACACACCCATGCACACACTGATCCACCCATACAGTCCTGCACACATGCTGTCTTCAACACATAAAAACAGTGAGTCACTCATTCATGCACCTATGCACTACGTAATACCCCCACCGAACCATACAGACACTCAGACACTCATACTGATACTCAAAAAACCAACTAATAACCTATATAGACACTCATGTAGCTACTCACCAACCCATACAGCCACTTATACACAAAGTGAGAGACTGATACCGATATTTACACATTTAAACATTACTCACTAAGCCATGTATTCACTAAGATACACTTAATCAGTCAGTTATACAATCAATTTTTCAAAAACAAATCATCCATTTAGACACTTATATACCCATTTATTCTTCCATCGACCTTGAGATATACATATATAAAACATATGTAATTTTCAGAAAAACACACATTCACTGGATGATGTTATCAGTGATGTAATTTGAGATGTCATCAGTGATGTCATGAGTGATGTCACTGACCATGTCATGAGTGATGTAATATGTGACGTCATCAGCAGTGCATTGCGGGTGCGCGAGTTATAGTTAGCTGAACTAACTATAATGGGGGAATTTCAATGGTTTTGTACGAGTGAAAAGTCCAGCTAACTATAACGCCCCTGAAACCTATGGTTTTTTCAGTGAATATATATATATATATATAAATTTATATATTACCTACTGGCGGTCGCCAGTAGGTAGTTATAGTTAGGACCACGTTTCCATAGGAAAACCTCAACATTCTATTTTGAATAACTTTGGCGCCGGTCGACGAATCCTCGCGAATTTCTCAAAATAGGTGGGGCGCTACGCTCCGCTCCTACCCTGAAAGTCTCGGGGGGATCCGTCAAGCGGGGGCTGAGATAAAAGGGGGGTCCCAAAACGCGTTTTTCCCATGCATTTTTCCATAGGACCTTTAGAACGAGCTACAGCCCGAACGGCTGAACAGAATTACTCAAAATTTGGCAGAGAGGTAGTCCCTAGGTCAAGGAAGTGCCTTTTGTAGGTTTAGTGTAAATCTGTTCAGTAGATTCTGAGAAAATAGCCTTTAAATCAATATATATATCTGAGCCCGCTTACGGTACGCTTACCGTACGCTTACGGTAAGCGTACGGTGGCGTGCGCGAGCGCGATTCTGATTGGCTCTTAGATCTTAGTAAACATTCGAATCGGCCGAAACCAGGAAGCGGCGGCCGCCATTTTGTGTATTTCACTCTGAAAAAAAAGAGTGAAAACAAGGAAAGGGGGCAATGAGGAGAGTTACAGACCCCCTAACATTTGTAAGGGGGTCAAAGAAGGACAGAAAAGTACAAAAAAAACATTTATTAATTTTTAAAAAAATCACGGGGTACGCGTACGGTAAGCTTACGGTAAGCGTACGGTCAAAAAATAAAAATAAAAAAAACACTATCCACACTTACCCCACCCCCTGTGCTTTTGGTGGCCGAAGGCCACCTAATGTCCAGGTCTTATTAATAGGTAAAAAAAACTATATTTTGGCAACATGAAATTATAAAATCGAAATAAAAAAAACACTATCCACATTGACCCCACCCCCTGTGCTTTTGGTGGCCGAAGGCCACCAAATGTACAGGGCTTATAAAAGTTGATAAAAACCGTGCACGGAACGAACTGCGTTAAGTGGGCGCGCACGCCTCGAATGGCGTAAAGTAACTTAGCATTTAAAAAACCGTACAAATTCACTGAAAAAACCATAGGTTTCACACACGTTATAGTTAGGAATTAGCATTTAAAAAACCTTGCAAATTCACTAAAAAACCATAGGTTTCACACATGTTATAGTTATCGGAAATTTTACTGATAAAAAACCAATGAAATTGCCCCGTTATAGTTAGTGCTGGCAACTATAACTCACGCGACCGCAATCTTCTGCTGATGACATATGTGTCTTTATGAAAAAAAAATATTTGTAATATATGTATAGCTAAAAATGTATGGAAGAAGACATGGGCAAATAAGTGTCTAAATACAGTATTAGCATCAGCAGAGGATTGCGGTCGCGTGAGTTATAGTTGCCAGCACTAACTATAACGGGGCAATTTCATTGGTTTTTTATCAGTAAAATTTCCGATAACTATAACATGTGTGAAACCTATGGTTTTTTAGTGAATATATATATATATATATATATATATATATATATATATAGATATATATTCACTGAAAAAACCATGTTTCACACACGTTATATTTACGAATTAGCATTTAAAAAACCTTGCAAATTCACTTAGTTAGCTTGACATTTCACTCGTAAAAAACCAATGAAATTCCCCCGTTATAGTTAGTGCAGGCAACTATAACTCACGCGACCGCAATCCTCTGCTGATGACGTCAGATATTACATCACTGTATTTAGACACTTATTTACCCATGTCTTCTTCCATTAATCTTTAGCTATACATATATTACAAATATTTATTTTTCATAAAGACACATATGTCATCAGTGATGTAATATCTGACATCATCAGCAGAGGATTGCGGTCGCGTGAGTTATAGTTGCCTGCACTAACTATAACGGGGGAAATTCATTGGTTTTTTACAAGTGAAATGTCCCGCTAACTATAACATGTGTGAAACCTATGGTTTTTTAAGTGAATTTGCAAGGTTTTTTAAATGCTAATTCGTAACTATAACGTGTGTGAAACCTATGGTTTTTTCAGTGAATTTGTACCGTTTTTTAAATGCTAAGTTATGTATTTATTAAATGTATTTTTTTTAAATCGCGAGGTGCGCTTTGCGCACCGAGCACCCGCGGTTCGCAGTGCGTGCCGTGCGCGCGCGGTGCGCGCTCCTCGCGATTTAAAAAAAAAAAATGTTTTTTTCTCCCTTGGGGGTCCTTCTGTGACCCCCTGACCAAGGCTAGGGGGTCAGGAACTGTCCACTCTGCCCCCTTTTCACGTTCTCCACCTTTTTTTTCACCCCCTCAGACTGCGAGAGACAAAATGGCGGCCGACACTTCCTGGTTTTGACCGATTCGAATGTTTACCGACATCTAACAACCAATCAGAATTGCGCTCGCGCAAGGCAGGGTGCGCGCACAGTGCGCGCACGGTGCGCGCGTATAGATATTGATATGCTTTTAAATGCTATTTTCTCAGGAAATACTGAACAGATTTACACCAGACCTGCAAAAGGCACTTCCTTGACCTTATGGCTACCTCTCTGCCAAATTTCACGTAATTCGGCTGTTCGGGCTGTAGCTGCGACTAAAGGTCCTATGGAAAAATGCATGGTGAAAACGCGTTTTGGGACCCCCCCTTTTTCTCGGCCCCCGCTTGACGAATCACCACGAGACTTTCAGGGTAGGAGCTGAGCGGAGCGCCCCATTAGTTTTGAAAATTTCGCGAGGATTCGTCAACCGGCGCTAAAGTTATTCAAAATAGAATTTTGAGATTTCCTATGGAAACTAGGTTGTACCTATAACTATCTACTGGCGACCGCCAGTAGATAATATATATATATATATATATATATATATATATATATATATATATATATATATCCAACAAAAACTCGCTCCTTCAGAACTCCGGTGAACCCATGAAGAGTGGCGTACACTCCGGCGAAGCAATCCGGAAACTGTATCACTAAGATTAAAAAAAGCATCAAGTACGCTCTCAGGCAAAGAGGACTCAATCTCCGTTACTATTCACAAAGGTTTATTCACAATGCGTTTCGCTTCCGCAAAAGCTTGATCACGTGAATGTTACAACAAATCCGGGCAGTGAAATAGGCAGCACCCCAGTGAAAATAGAAGCAGGACTAGTGCATGTAAATGAAATGTACATGGTTACGCTGTTCGCACACTGTTATATGCATTGAAATTAATGTCTGTGTGGTAAAAATAATGAATCATAATAGTAAACTGGACATGCAGTACAAGGAGCATTATATATAAATGCCGTAGATCCAATGGCCTTGTGAAATACAGAGTCACGTCACTGTGCGTGACAAAACAAATACGAGGCCAAATCTGCACAATGGTGAACGTAAAATGGTCCAGATGGCATGCAAATCGCCAATGAAAATAGTTGACAACGCAGTATTCAAAAAAGTTGTGGGCACAGAAAAAACCACAGTCGTCAAGGGAACCAAAATGGACTCTAACACGCAACTAGAGCGCGTCGTGTTGCTAGGGAACCTGCCATGCAGAGGCTGTGCTGTGTACGCATCGTAGCGTGAGAAGAGTATCTGTCGGTCTGATACGTTAACCAGCAACCAGTTACTGCGTAGTGTGGACAAGTCACTGAATACTTGTGAGCATGAGTGTGACAGTCTGTAGTAGACATGCGTGCACAGACATCGCACAATTAAAGCGTAATGCTGTAATGCGCATTCATAATGACCAACGTGTGGTCAAAAATAAAACATGGTGGTGTGTTGATAAGAAAACCTAGGTGTAGGTATCGTAAACCCAAATAGTCATGTAAACTGTCAAAGAAAAGTTTATGGAAAATACGTCCAAAAAGTTATATGTTGCTGGTTAACGTATCAGACTATTGTTGTGCATAAAGTGCATTATGGTACATGACAATAGTGTACGGCCTAGAACACAGGACTGTTTAATGCTTAATGAAGGTGTTGCAGAACATGGGTTCTTCAGCTTTTAACATTATGGGGCCGATTCCGATCTCATTGGGAAAGTCCTCCAACCGAGTTGGATCCAGAGTGCTTTCCGACCGACTCACACTCCGGGGCTCCGAACGCCCGAGTACGATGCGAACACGCGCTTACTTACACAGGTCGCTTGGAGCCCCGGAGCCCCATTGAAGGTAATAGGAGCCTGTTGTATGTTGCGCAAAAGGGTGCCCCCTGTAGTGGGGACGCATCTGTGCCACCCGCACCATACTTGCACGTGTTGGGGGGACCCGTGACCGACTCGTAAGGCTACAGGTGAAGGGGGCTCCGGCACGGACCCCTAAAGTTTGCCTCCCAGAGCTTTTACGAGTCGGAAACTCCGACTCGATCCGGCTGTCCTAATCATGCATCGTACTGACTCAGTCGGAAATCGCCTCAGTTGCACGACTCGGTTCGCTTACGGTTCGGAGTGATTCGGACCCGGAAACGTCTCGGTCAGCGATTTCACGTTTCCGGCATCGTATTTGCTCGCTCGTATGATGTAGTTGTACGAGTCGGTCGGAAAACACGTGTCCGGCTCGTACTTTTCCCAACCAGATCGTGTTCGGAACTATTCCGAGCGAGATCGGATTCGGCCCCTATATGTGGGCAATTGTCATTTTTCTTCTTTTTTTAAAGCTCACAATAAGAAGCATAGAGAAGAGATATTTGTACCTCTGCAGAAGCTAGGTTACACTGTGGTTCTGCAACTATAAACTGCCTTGCAGGGTTTCATAAAGGAGGGACTGACAAGATACAATAATATGAGCTTCTGTGCTTCCTGAAATCTGAATGAAAGTATTGTGTATGGTTCAGTGTAATTGAAGCATGATATGAGCATCAGTAGCTACTTCTCTCGTTCTAGAGTACCATGTAATTAAAGGTCTAAACGTTATCTGTAATTGGGGCTGGCCAAGGCAGATGTACCAGTTGCTATAGGAATGCTGGGTCCCAAATGTCTGATTTCAGATCTTAAGAGATAAAGGTATGTGAAGTGATACATGACTTGGCTTAGGCATTCTATATCGAAAAATGCTGTAAATCATTTAGTTTTAACATAGGCTGTGTTTATGCTAATTGAGTAGGTATATGTGATGGAATGTGATTCGAGTATATTTAGGGGCAGTCTTTATTCATCTTGCTCAGTTTCTAAACATCATGGCAATACGTCTTACTGATAATATTTGTAGGAGAGTAGCTCATAATGATTAATAGTGTGTTAGCAAATACTAATGCTGTCTGTGTACTGGTTTCTTAGTTCATGGCTCCTGTTAATTAGACATTTTTGTTGAATGGTTTGTCTACAGCCTTCTTCACAAGAGCAAGATTCCATCAGTGGTGATAGACAGCTGCAAGATATACTTAACTCCAAAAAGATCACAGTTCACTTTTGGTACTATGAGGTACAAGCCCGCACCAGATGACCTGTTTTTTTTTTTTTGCATAGTTTTATATAGCGCAAACTTGACCCGAATCCAATCAGGTATCAGAGCGCTTTACATGAGCGCCAGTTACGTGTCACAAGGACACATTCATTTTTTTGTTTAGGCACGGGGAGATTAAGTGATTTGCCCAGAATCACGGGATGTTTAGCGTCGTTACCGAGACTCAAACCCAGTTCCCCCAGGTCCGAGGTCGAGCGCCCTAACCGTTACGCCAACTCCTCTCCCTGGGTACTGAACGTTTGTCTCCAGAAGACCAACTTCAGATGTTCGTAAGTTTGAAGGTCCTTTATTATGCTCTCCCGGCAATGTGTGCAAGATTGTTGCACTCTGCTGTATCCTTCATAGGACTGCCCTACAGAGGAATATCCCTGCATCCTAGGTGTGGATTACCAGCCATAGCCAGAGGGTGATGTTGGAGGCAGTTGACAGGAGTATTACTGGGATGAAGCACATGGAGTATAAGTGAGGTGTAGGTTTACCGCATAAAGGTAGATATATGCATGTTAAGATGTCATGGAGTGTTTCTTATGAGCCATAGCCGACAATTCATACAGGAACATAAGGTACATAAGTGTATTGTCAAACTTCTAGCTGCTGATGTATTAGATGTATTTTGCAGTCATTTTACACTTGCAGATGGTATATTTTTTAGACCTGGGCGAAAATTTCGTTCCGTTCGCAGAAATTGCGATAATTTGACATTTTCGCGTTCCGCGGAGAGCGCGAAAAAGTCAAAATTTCCGGTTTCCGCAGCTTGGCGATAATTTGTTTCTTGCTCACGCTGTAAAATAATACATTCTTGCGCTCGCGCGATCGCCTTACCTGAATCTTTGCGTTCGCCGACAAGTTTTCTTGATCCGGTCGCGTTCTCCATGAGATGTTGTATTGTTTTTTGCCATTTGCGCTGTCTCGCGACAGTTCGCGCCCGCAGTGACGTCATGCGTCGTGCGATCATGTCTTTCTTCTCGCGATCATGCACCGCGAGACAACTCAAAACAAGATGGCCGCGCCCGCAAGCAACCACATGGGTAAGTTGGCGACCCGCAACCATGCAGAAAATCTCGCGAACATGCGGGAAAAAAACTTCCGCATTTTCGCGATATTTCCGCTTGTTTGCGATAATTTTAAACATTTTCGCGATAATTTGCGAAAGTTAATTTCGCAAATTCCGCCCACCCCTAATATTTTTGTGTTGATGTGAAGAAACATAATGTTATTTATATTTTAAGTTCCTAGAACATGGTGTCATTGTTGTGATTATGTCGTGTTGCTCCTCTATCATAGGCCTATTCCTCCTCTTATGATCTGCTTCACCATTGATTTATGTGTGGATCATTGTCAGGCATTGAAGAAATCTGAAGCACAAGGTACCTGCACATTGTTTGATTGACATGGTTTTGGGATGTAATATGCTAGCCCTAATTCATGTGATTAATAAAATGCTACAGATGTCTTTCATTTGGACCAGACATATTTAGCATTACACTGCCTTCATGTTATTTGTTACTAGAAAATGTGCAGGAAACTAGAGAACGTTCTACCTGTGTCCTTACACTACTTACAGGACCTGCAATAAATGATGATTTGTAAATCATTACCTTTTTTCACATTCTATAATTTGGCAAGTGGTGCATTTCAGTTTTTAAACAAATGCATTGTTAAACTTCAATTGTATTTCTATTTTGGCCAATATTGTGTTGTGTACTAATCTGTGTATAACTATGATGGCTGATCATAGTTGATCTTGTTTACCAGATGACACTGGTACACCAAATAGCAATAAAGCTATTGTTCTCAATTATATTGTTGTACAGGATGTTTTTTCCATTGGTTGTCAAGTACTTAGGTCATGTGAGGGATTTGTTTAATATTTAGATAATTCTGTCACACAGGGTGAATTTATTGTATGGCATGACTACTTTGATGACTGTGTTCATACACTTTCAAGCTGATTTGTGAGAATGTGCATCTGAAGTGGGTGCAGATTTTATTGTTACTTGACAATACACTGTAGCACAGCAGTTGTTGCTTCATATTTTGTCATAGTTTACTTCATAAGTATTATAGTCTATGGCACTTGAAAGATACCGCACACAGTCACACTTAGAAGAAGTATTCCATCTGACAAACTCTAAGTAAGGCCCAAAGGTTGTTTTAAAATTTGGCACATTTATTTACAAAAGGTGCTGGTACATTACTTCACAATTACTCTTGGACTCTTTGGTTAGTAGAAGTGTTTGGAAAATGTGGAGGAAGCAGTGGTCTCTGTGGCAATAGGCCACTAATTGTTTGGGAGCCAGAGTGCTGGGATCCAAGTCCAGAGTAGGTAGGGATATGTATCTCTAGTCTATGGATATAGTTACATCTTTGTGTCTGTCCTATGCTTTTATATGCAAAGACTGCACAGTTGTAAAAATGCTACTAGTAAAACACTTTTGTGAATATCAAAAATGTAGTATTGGGAATCAGGTACTGTATATGTAGAGTGTGACACACAGGAGTATGTTAGTAGCTCTCCCTTTTGATGGGGGGACTTTTAGGGTTGCATTCAGTTTGTGTAGCAGAATTGCCCATGTGTAGGGTTGGTGGAGCGGCTGTGGCAGAAACAGCATGTTGGGGTTTCAAAGAGTGACAATGTTGACAGTGTAGTTGTCCCAATGACCCTCCCACCCTGTGATATTCCAGTGGAAGGGGTGGTAGTAGATGGAGGTTGACCACATAAAGCTAATGTCAAATTACACCATGCAGCTGAGAGTGTTCAAAAGTCATCTTGCAGACAAGCCCTCCTGACTTCAAAATACTACTCAAGAAGGTCATTCTGCATGTTATGCAACTGGATAATCTTGTACAGCTGTTCCACCTGCCATGTAGCCACACTTATTGGGTTTTGTTGGAGGTTAGTTAGATCAATTCCCTTACCCTGAACTTCCCAGCAATTAGCAAGTGGTGTCACAGCAGAATGGGCCGGGCCCAGAAACTTATCCTCTGGTCAGAACAGAGGTGGTCACAGTGGAGGATGTGGCACTGGTAAATGTACTTGGCTCAATGGTGGTGGAAGGGTGTATGAAACAACTCACTTCTGGATGTTGCTCTGCTGTTGTCATAAAGGGAGGAAGTAGATATAGGCAGAAGAACTCAGATAGGCCTCCTGCTTCACCTGCTCTTTCTGCTATGACAGAAGGTATGCTGTGCTCACTGAGGTCATCTAATGTTCCTTCTTCTGATTGAATTTACAAGCATTCAAGCAGTGGTTGCTTGTCGACTTGTTATGGAGACAAAAAATATATGTGAGTTTACATTTCAATGAATGATCGCTTTAGTCATTGTTCTTTCACATATGGCATGCTGACCACAATGTCTACACATTGATATTGTTCATTATGTTTTGATTTTAAATGATTACTATTTAAACTGGGAATGTGTCACTCCAGTCAGATACATTCAAACATGGACGATTTAATCTTACATAGGATTTTGTTGAGGATATTTCAAGCTGGTATACTTTAGGTAAGGCCATTATACATCAGTGGTCATAGTTTGAACAGGGCATGGATAGTAGATGGGGACACTAACAACATCATAAGAACCAAAACTGTGTGTGCTATGGTCTTGAATTCTCTGGCACATTGTCTTAAAACTGAAGTAGTTGGGAATATGCACTTATATGGCATTCAGATTAATTACTAAACAGTTAAACTGGTGTTCTACTATAATTTAAATACAAAATATTGTGATATCCAAATATTGATATTTTGGTGAATAGATGCTGAAGTGCCTTACTTTATTTTATTTGGATAACTATTATCTCTTTTCATTTTGGGTGTAATTGATGACAGACCATTAATAATTGTGAGAAAATATTAATATTGTGGTTAAAGTTTTAATAATATTTAATGGTACACATAATATATAAATATATTCATTGAAAAAAAACAAAGTTTACAGAGACTATATAGTTCGGCTTAGGTTTAACTCGTACAAAACTAGAGAAATTCAGCAGTTATAGTTAACTGAGCTAACTATAACTTGCGCCCTCGCAATGCATTGCTTATGGCCTCACATGTTACATAACCCATGACATGGTCAGTGACATCACTGATGACATCACTGATGACATCATCCAATGACTGTGAGTGTTTTTATAAGGTTTATGAGTGTTAACTATATATACCAAAGTGTATTGATAAATCAGAGGGTGTATGGGTAATTTATTGGGTGTGTGACTGACTGTATAAGTGAGTGATTAGGTGTCTCAGTGAACGTATGGCT
Source organism: Triturus cristatus (assembly GCF_964204655.1). Taxonomy (NCBI): domain Eukaryota; kingdom Metazoa; phylum Chordata; class Amphibia; order Caudata; family Salamandridae; genus Triturus; species Triturus cristatus. Next base: position 1,454,613,120 of record NC_140589.1, on the reverse strand, counting down.
GAGTGACTAGGTTGTGTGAATGTCTGTATCAGTCTGTCAGTTTGTGTCTAAGTGAATGTATCCCTTGGTATGTGGGTATGTGAGTGGCTGTGTGGATGATTCATTGGTTGTCTGAGTGTGTGTATGGGTGTATGAATGTCTGTGTGGGTGGGTGAGGAGGGGTGTGACTGCCTGCATAGATGAGTGAGTGGGTGAGTCAGTGGCTGTATGGGTTGGTGAGTGCATCAGTGAGAGGTGTATGGGTGAGTGAGTATGTGTATGGCTCTGTCGGTGAGTGAATGGATGTGTCATTGGCATGTGGGTGAGTAACTACATATATGAAAGGCAGTATGGGTGAGTTTTGGAGTATATGAGTGACTATATGTGTGAGTGAGTGAGTGATTGTGAGAGTGGCTGTATGGGTGAGTGTGTACTTGTGTCAGTGACTCTTAGGTGAGTGATTACGTGTTAGTATCTGTATGAATGAGTGAGTGGGTGTGTGTATAACTGTATAGGTGACCAAGTGGCTATGTGAATAACTCTAGTGGTGAGTGTGTAGGTGTGTGAGTAGCTCTTTGGGTGACTGACAGTGTGTAAGTGGCGGTATGGGTATATGAGTGGCTATATCAGTGGCTGTATGAGTGAGAGAGTTGGTGTATGATGGCTGTAGGGGTGACTGAGTGGAACTGTGTATAAGCCTATGAATCAGTGAGTGGGTGTGTAAGTACTGGTATGTGTCAATGGTTGTGAGAATGGTAGTGTGGAATTTGGGGTGCATGTATGAAAGGATATATTGGGGTATGAGTGGGTGCATCAGATATTCTATGGATGATGGCATCAGTGATGTCATTTCAGATGTCATCAGTGATGTCACTAACCATGTCAATAGTGATGTAATATGTGAGGTCAGAAAAGTGCATTGTGGGGGCAAGAGCTATAGTTAGCTCAGCTAACTATAACTGTTGAATATCTCTGGTTTTGTATGAGTGAAACCTAAGCCAAACTATAACAGCTATATAACCTTTTGTTACAGTGGATGTCTAAGGTTTTTTAAAATGTTGTTTCCTAACTGAAAACGTCATTGACACCTTTGTTTTTTAGTGAATTTCTTAGGTTTTTTAAATGCTAATTCCTAACTATATCGCCCCTGTGAGCGTTGGGTTTTTTCTGTGAATTTCTTTGGATTTTTAACTAGCAGTTGTGTTTGCAGAGTGGTGATGAAGGGAGCTGGGCCCCTGACCAGCTCACAGGAATCCTGATGTGCAGGAATTACAGGAAATACCAAGAGGTGCCTCAGTACTAAAGTGGACTTCATACCCCAACCAGTAGTGCACCACGAGCCGCGTTTGCAGAGTGTTGGAGAAAGGGGACGTGAACTCTGAAGACCTCTTAGCAATCCCATTGTGTGGGACTCATTTGAGATAACAAGAGGGGTAGTTTGCCCCCAAGGACGTCCTTGGGGTCCAATTACCCCTCCTATTGCCTCCAGTAAGTCCCACACAGCAGGATTGCTGAGAACTTATAGGTGGCCACAGCCCCTTTCTCCACCACTTTGCAAATGCGCCTCCTGGTGCATTACTAGTAAGGGGTGAACGCCTTTGGCTATAGAGGGTCCATATGGCCTGACTACCACTCCTGTTACTTCCAGCAAGTCCTACACAGTGGGTTTGCTAAGAGGTTCTTTTCACCACACCACCTTTATCCACCACTCTTCAAACGTGCCTCCTTGTGCCCTACTAGTTGGAGGATGAAGTCCCTTTTGGCTCTTGAGGGTCCTTGGTGCCCAACTAGCCCTCCTTTTACCTCCAGTAAGACCCACACAGGTAGATTGCTGAGGCCACGCTCCCTTTCGCCACCACTCTGCAAACACGCTTCCTGGTACACTTCTCATTGGGAGAAGAAGTCTACTTTAGTCCTGATGCCCTCAAAGGGCAAGGGGACCTCATCCCCCACTAGCAGTGTGCTGAGAGGCACATTTGCAGAGTGATGGAGAAAGGAGGCATGGCCCCTGACCACCTCTCAGCAATCCCACTGTGTTGGGGCTTAATAGAGGTAGTAGGAGAAGTTGGACCCTAAGCACCCTCAGCAGCCAAGGGGACTTCATCCCACAACCAGGAGGTGCATTTGCAGAGTATTGGAGAAAGGGGATGGGACCTCTGGCAAGTTGACCCCGGAGCTTTACCCTTTAAAAAAAAAGATATAAAAAACAGGTGTGGGGGTCCCCCTCCTGGGCCGAATTTGGCCCCAGGGACTGCATCCCTCGGGGCCCAGACTTGATTTTGTTATTTTTAGTATTCAATGGGGGGCTGAGTGCCCCCCATCCTGGGATATTTTTGGTGCTGGGGACCCCATCCCCAAAGGCTTGCCCTTAGTTGTTTTTTAAAGGGAGATGGGCCTCACAGTTCCCCTCCCGTTTTTGCCCCGGGGACCCCATTCCCTGAAGCCAGGCCTTTATATATATTTTTTTTAAAGCGGAGGGAGGCCCCCTCACGGGCCATTTTCAGCACAAGGAAACTCATCCCTCAGGGCCAGGCCACCTCGTCGAAGGCCCCCGCTTTCTTATTCACTATCGCTGTGTAAAAGTATTGTATGCTACTGTTTTCTTTGAAAAATAAATTGTTGTTTTTAAACTTTTCAATTCACCATACTCAGCCCTGAACCTACCTGGCCTTTCAGTTCACTGCCTAGACCCCGTTCCGCCACAGCTCGTGCCGATTGAAGCGAAGGGTCGGCTGGCAGAATACACTTCCGGTCCCCGGAAGTGGTAAGTTGACGATGTAGCCTTTCTCCGGCCTCTTTTACTTAAACCGGGAAAGGGCGCGGATGTGCGCAGCGGCGCCTGCATTTAACTGGTGCCCCCGCTTTCTTATTCACTATCACTGGGTAAAAGTATTGTATGTTACTGTTTTCTTTGAAAAACGAATTGTTGTCTTTAAACTTTTTAATCCACCTCTTGTGCCATACTCACCCCTGAACCTACCTGGCCTTTCAGTTCACTGCCTAGACGCCGTTCCACCACTGCTCGTGCCGATTGAAGCGGAGGGTCGGCTGGCAGTATACACTTCTGGTCCCCGGAAGTGGTAGGTTGACGTTGTAGCCTTTCTCCGGCCTCTTTTTCTTAAACCGGGAAAGGGCGTGTACGCGCGCACCGACGCGCCAAAGGCAAGCCCGTCTGCGCCCGTCCGCGCCGGACCGCCGCCAGACACCAGGACCCCTCGCTTTCCGTAACTCTGCACCCCATTGTACAGACTGACATTATCTAGAACTGCCTTATTGGTGAGTGTTAACATGACGATCTTAAAATATTCTAGGAATTAACTTATAGAATTAAATATTTCTACCTCTTTCAATATAGACAATCATGTAGTAAGCTCTAATACAGTTTTAAAAACTCCTTACATAGTCAGACCTCAAAAGGCCGCATCTCCTAGCATTAAAGATGGAACAATTCCCCGGCAACTCAGTGCCATTTATCTTAATGCCCGCTCTATTCCTAAACATTCCACTGAGTTATGGAATCTCTTAGATCAAGAGGCCCCCGACATCTGTTTTATTACAGAAACTTGGCTTCATGAATATGCTCTGCCGGGCATATATGTAGCCTTTCCCCCCCAATATAAAATAATTAGAGTAGACAGGACTCAGACAAAAGGTGGGGGCCTGTTAATAGCGACTGCTACTGATCTTGATATAACTCTCCTAGAAGCTCATGTTGAAAACCATGAAGTAATCTGTATTTTCAAGATGAAGGGTTGCCATAATGGTTCCTGGAGGGGGGCTCTAATGTATCGTCCCCCTGGACCCAAAGGCGATTTTTCAGATAAACTACTGGAGCTTTTATCTCCTCATGTTTTGGCATCAGATACATTTCTCTTGATTGGAGATGTAGATATATTGTCTAACTCTGATGCAGAGAAGTTGATCTCTAATATGAATATTTTAGGTCTTACCCAACTGGTGCATGAACCCACACAAACTGCCGGCCATACTCTTGACCTTTTTTTTCACTAATTGGTCCGAGATAATTGTATTATCTCCGGTTCCATTATAGTGGATCGACCACTATCTTTTAAAAATTTTAATTCCAAGTATTTTAATAAAAAGCCCCTGAAAACTGATTCCTCCTTACGAAGACCATGGCATAAAGTTACTCTGCCTCTCTTTTTAGAGCATTTCTCCCCTGACTTAATTAGTCCTGATATGGGTGTAAAGCAGACACTACATACAATTAAGAGCTATAAAGACTACTTGTCATGCAGCAGAACGCAAATGGCGTAAGAGTAAAAGCTCGGATGAGCGTGCTATTTATAGAGAAGCTCATCACAGCTATATGAGTGAAATCAAAGTGGCTAAAAAACTGTTCTTAACGGACAGGATAAATAAGGCTGGCAATTCCATGAAGGAATTATATCAAATTCTGAAGGAATTTACAACCCCTAGAAACCAGACGTCAGCACCAGTTTCGCAACACTGGGTGGACTCCCTCTCCAACTTCTTTGAAGAAAAGATTTTAACCATTCACCGATCTTTGACTCTTTATGATAACAGTTCGGATCCAGCCGACGAGCCTGGTGCTCTCGCTGTTGCTTCTCATTTTTTCGATGAATTCACTAATTGTGATGCTAAACTAGTCTTTAGGGCTTTGCAAAAGGTAAAATCCGGTTCTCCCAGTGATTCGAACTCTCGCCCCTGCATTGGTAGATAACATTACAGTCCTTTTTAATAAATCACTTTCGGAAGCTGTTTTTCCTTCAAACTGGAAGATTGCCTGTGTGAAGCCCATTCTGAAAAAACCTACGGCTGACCCTAAACTCCTCTCTAACTACCGTCCAATTAAACTACTCCCCTATTTTGGGAAAATATTGGAATCCCTTGTCAATCAGAAGCTTGTTGTCTATCTGGAGAGTCACAATCTACTGGACCCCTCACAGTCTGGTTTCAGAGCTGCACATAGCACTGAGATGGCATTGGTCGAGGTCACAGATAACATCAGACGGGCACTGGATAGTCACCAATTAGTTATTCTCGTCCTCCTGGACCTGTCGGCTGCATTTGACACCATCTCCCACGGTATTCTAGAAAATCGGCTGTGGGAAATGGGTGTCAGAGGCAAGGCCCTGAAATGGTTCAGAAGCTATGTTTCGGACCGTAAAACCATTGTCCAGACGGGACTCAGTATCTCCGCCGCAAGATCTGTTACGATGGGAGTACCACAAGGTTCCATCTTGAGTCCTACCCTTTTTTATCTGTACATGACTCCACTGGCCCCAGTGATTAGGGCTTATGGATTTGATGTCATATCGTATGCTGATGACACTCAGATCATAGTCACACTGGGTCCTGATCCGATTGAAACCATGGTACGCTTTAAAAACTGCATGTCCCACTTCAATAGGTGGATGAAAAGTAACCATCTTCAATTGAACAGTACTAAATCTGAGATTATGCTCTTTGGGAAAGCGTCTGAGCACTGGTCGCCTGATTGGTGGCCATCCAATCTTGGCACCTGTCCTGTCCCCAAAGAGGTGGTTAGCAATCTGGGTTTTCATATGGACAATCAATTGTCCATGAAAGCCCAGGTAAATCACATTGTCAGCTGAAGTTTTGGGATAATGCGTACTTTGCGGAAAGTTTTTAAATGGATCCCCTTGGAAGCTGGAAAACCTCTGATTCAGGGTCTTATTACTAATTGAATGGATTATGGTAATGCGCTTTTGCAGTCCATAAATGAAACGTCATTAAATAAACTGCAGATTTTACAAAACACTGCGGCTAAAATGATCCTGAACCTGCCGCATTGAACATCTTCCGCTCCATGCCTGAGAGCTTTACACTGGCTTCCAGTAAGAAAGCGTATTCTCTTTAAGGTCCTCTGCCTTACGTATAAACATCTGTATGGGAAAAGCCCACAATACTGGTTTAAAATGTTTTGCTGGTAAAAGCCTCAGAGGGCTCTTAGGTCTAGTACTATGTCACTGCTTACCCCTTTCAGAATAAAAACTACTAGACAAGGTGATAGATCTTTCTCGTATTTAGCGCCGACCTCCTGGAATAAAATGCCTGTATATCTATGATCTATCCCTGTTCACAGCTGTTTCCGGAATAAGCTGAAGACATGGCTGTTTGATCAATAACTCTTTCCCTTTCATTCTCGACCAGAGCCGCTGCAAGCGCCATGAGACTCTTCGGAGTGATATGTTTTGTGCTATAAAAATGCCTCTGACTTGACTTGACTGCTGACATGCAGCTCTTTGTGTGTAAAAGCAAAGTGCTCCGCTTTGAGCAAACAAGAGCAAAATGCTCTCCCTTGCTCAAAGCGGAGCACTGTTCGCTATTTCATAGCAAACTGCAATGTCCCGGAGGTGAGCACCCTGGGGAATTGCTGGAGCCTGCACTGGGGGATGGCGGTCCCCTGCATTACAAAATCTGTGTGTCCATGGGACAGGGGGATCAGCAAGGCCCCCACGCAATTGCAACTAGCCCCAAGGAGGTGGCGGTCCCTTGGGCTGCAGGATGGCCCAGTGGGCCCACACACATTCATAGTTAAAAGTGCCCCGAAGAGATGGCAGTCCCCTGGGCCAGGCGTGCTCGCATTCATAATTAAAAAGGATCCAGAGATGTGGCAGTCTCCAGGGCTGCAGGCAGGCCAGGGGCCAGTGGGCCCACCTGCATGCATAATTAAAAGAGCCCCAGAGAGGTGACAGTTCCCTGGGTCGTGGGCGGGCCAAGTAGGCTCACCCGCATTCATAATTAAAAAGGCCCCGATGATACCAAAATGCACCTGTTGGGGAATAAAAAGGATTTCTACTTACCCATGAGTGCTCCACTTGCTTTGAAGGGAAATTTTGTGTGCGGCCACTCGCACATTGGAAGCACCCATTTACAGTTGTTCAGCAGTTAAGAGTGGTAGGTGGTGCATTCCAAACATTGAGGTTTTACCTGCCGTGAAAAGGGACATTACTTCAGTGTCTAGACAGGGATTACTACAATCAATGCCTTCTGGTCTCCTCACTGAAATTGGTAAATGGAGCAACGAGGGGCATGAGATGTACGGATTTTCATTAGCAAGGCGACTCCCTATTAACATTGGGATTGCGAACATCAGAGAGTCGGCATGCGAGGATCTGTATAATTGCAGCTGTTAACATGAAATGATGGCTGCTCAAGTGATATCATCTGCACTGAGAAAGCTGAAAAGGAACAGCTATGAGTGGAAATGCACACTCTGTAATGGCTGCCATGCATGATAGCAAATCAGAGGCAACCCGATATGATGTGAAACTAACCAATGGGGGCGGTCTTGAACCCTTTTTAAAGACACTAATATGAGACTATGAGAGTAGTACCAACATTTAAAAAGGCAATGATGCTGAAACGCGTCTGTTGGGGAATAAAAAGGGTTTCAACTTACCCGTGAGTGCTCTGCTTCCTTTGAGGGGAAGTTTGGTGATTAAAATGTTGTGTGTGGCCACTCGCACATTGGAAGCACCCGTTTGAAGTTGTTCTGCAGTTACGAGTGGCAGCTGGTGAAAAATATTAATTACTGCCAGAACAGTCACTTTCCATACACTGAGGTTTAACCTGCCGTGAAAAGGGACATTACTCCAGTGTCTAGACGGGGGTGACTACAATCAACGCCATCAGGTCTCCTCACTGAAATTGGTAAATATGGCAATGAGGGCCATGAGATGTGTGTGTGTGTGTGTGTGTGTGTGTGTGTATGTGTGCGTGCGTGTGCGTGTGTGTGTGTGTGTGTGTGTGTGTGTATCTATATATATATGTATTTTGGGAACAGGTGGCCTTTTGGGAGTGGGAGTCAGATTTACTATTCCCACTCTAAAGTTAATCATGTTGAGGAAAGTGTTAGGATTTCGGTGGGGCATTTACTATTCCCACTCCAAACTTAAAATCTTACTTACTTATATTATGGAAAAATACAGATTTATGGAGTTAACTATTGGGATTACTCGGACACATTTTGTTGGACTTATATGCTTGAAGAGGAGGTGCATCTGTCATATTTGAAACATAGACGCATTGTACGCACTTGATTTATGTTGGTACAGGATGCTGGCTAGTGTTGTGACTCTGGTATATTATTGTTTTGCAGATTTAATATCCCCTGATGAAGGGCTAATCCGGCCCAAAATGCATTGTGAAGGGACGATTTCATTTTTGTTTTTTCATTAAGCTCTTTGATTTCTAAATTTACATTGATAACTCAACATGGATATGAAAGACAATTACCTACAACAACTTCATTGGTAATTTGATGAATAAATATTGACTTCAAAAATTTAAGTATTCAATTGTGATTAAAATTCATGAGCTTTACAAACAATCCTACTGGTTAGGGTTTCAAGCAGTGCAAAGAGGGGCGAACCCCAGCGGGGAACGCTTGTGAATTGCTTTAGAGTTGGTCTTCTATACTGGATGTCCATTAAGTGTTACCATTGGGTAATCATTTTAATTTTGTGGTTTACATGCTAACAGCAATTTTAAATGTAAAGTGTTTTAAAAAATGTATATATTTATTATTAAGTATAATGTTTTACATTATTTATTTAAACACATTTTTAAAACATATCTTTGATGATGTACAATTTTCCTCGCAGTATTTTTAAATTTAACAACTATTTTTTTTAACAAAAGAGAATAGATTGTTTTAGTGCAAATATTAACATTTTCCATATAATAGACTTTTAGTATGCATACATTTTATATCTAATTTTACGATTTACTTCATCGTGTTTTACATTAATTTTTAGCAGTAAAATTATTTTTCACTTTTTGTAGTTTTTGCATATGTATTAATAAATTAAAAACTACTTACTGTAAAAAAATATTAGCCTTTGTTTTTCATTATTTTTAATATAGTCTTATAGCCCACCATAGCGGGCTATACAGGCCATTAAAGGCCCACTCCTGCTTTAAATGCTGTATAGCCCAGCTGCTAAGGGTTATAAGGCTATTAGAACATTCTGCCACTAGAGGGAAGAATGTTTATACAAATAAAACAAAGGCCTCTCGGAGCCTTAGGGGGTTTAAATCCCCTCGGGCTCCGAGAGGCCTTTGTAAAACAGCATTGGAATTTTGCTTTGCGGGCTTTTACCGGCCTGTAGAAGCTCAGAGCACTCCATTGTATTGAATGGAGTGCTCCACATTCCAATGTTCTAAAATATATTTATGTTGCATATTGTACATTTTTAACTAGAAAATGTTGTAACATTTTTATTGTGTTTGTTATCATTTCCAAACATTAATAAAACATATACATGTTTTCCTTTCCATTGTTTTCTATGGTATGAAGCCTTTTTTATGTCTGCCTTCATTTTATTTGCAGATTTCTTGATTTTGTGGTCTATCATTTTGGGCTGCTTGTGGTCCCTGTTTCTCATTCTTGTTCTTTGGTTCAAGAACAATTTAAAGTTACTTTCTAAGGGTTTAATGTTGCGGAGCGTTAACAGTTAGTCACCAGTAGGTAGTTACAGTTAGGATGTAGTTTCCATAGGAAGAACGTTTTTTCATTTGCTAGTAACTTTACAATGTTTGATGAATCCTCGCGAAATTTTCAAAACTAGTTTGAGATTCAATTCTCCTGCTGTCTTGAAATGTTTGGGGTGATCTGTGAAGCAGGGGCTGAGAAAAAGGGGGCTTCTAAAATGCATATTCCCCATGTTAATTTTCAAAGGAAACTTTAGACATGGCTACAGCCCGAACTGCTGAACGGAATTACACCACATTTGGCAGAAAGGTAGCAGTTGGTCCAGACAACAACCTACTTGTTAAATGGTGTAAATTATTTTTTAAACTATATGTGATAATCCAAATTTGTATATCTGGGGAATGCGGTGGAACAACAACCCCTACCAATCTCTTGCTTAGGTCTGATTGGCTGCTAACACTTCAAACCAGGATGTGTTGGCAGCCATCTTGTGAATCGGTTGAACCAAGTCACTGAAAAAACATTTATAAAAAAGAAAAGGAGGCAGGGAAGAAACCCTCTGACCCCCTAGGCCTCTTGGGGGAGGTCAATCAGCCCCCAGGCATGTCCAAATATGTAGGAGGGGTATAGGGGCCCCCCTCCTAGGAACACTTAAGCCTTGGGGACTACCACCTCCCCAGGGCATTTTTTCATAATATATGTGGGGGACTGCCCTGGACACCCCTGGGGACCACCACCTCCCCAGGGCAAATGTTTTATTAATGCAGGGAGGACCACCATCTCACCGGGGCAAAATTTAATGTGGTGCAGCCCAGGCAAACACCACCTTCCTGGAGATAATTGTAATATTAATGCAGGGGTTCCAGCCCCTCCGTAGTCCCAGAGACTGCCGCTGGCAAATGGTAAGAATTAAAGTGGGGGCCGCACGGGCCCCTACAGTCCCTGCGACCACCAACTCCCATGCGGCCCCCCTCCTGGAGCCATGGATGGCCCTGGAGACTGCTAATCCCCAGGGACAGCTCCTGCTGTCTCCCAAGGTGCCCACCCTTGGGAGGTTGCTGGGTGCTATGACTTGGAGGGAGTTTTACCTCTCCCGCTAAGCCATAGCAAACTGTGCTCCGCTTTGAGCAAACAAGAGCATTTTGCTCTTTCTTGCTCAAACTGGAGAATAATTGCTTTGACACAGAGGGAGCTGCATTTTATCAGCTCCCTCTGGGTCAAAACCATGCCAGCTTCAGCAGGAGAAGGGGAACCGTCACAGACTATGGGGGCCTTCAGGCTTCCCCTGTGATCCTCAACACTAGACAGGGGGTACCCTGGACAGCAGCAGAGGCTTGACCCTAGGGGAATGGGGTCCCTGGGGCCAAAATCAGTCCAGGAAGGAAGCTGTGCGGCACTACTCCCTTTGTTTTTTATTTCAAAATAAGAAAAAGAAAGACAGAAGCTGGGCCCTGGGGATGGGGTTCCTGACGCCACAATTGGCCCAGGGAAGGGGGACCAGATGTCCCCCTCTCCAAATAATCCAAAAAAGGGACCAGCAAGCCACCAGAGGAACTGCCCCTTTTTATCACCACTCTGAAAATGCACCTCCTGCCACAGTTCTGGTTCGAGGATGTCACTGACCATTGCATGAGTGATGTAATATTTGAGGTCATAAGCTGTGTATTGGGAGGTGTGAATTATAGTTAGCTCAGGTAACTATAAAAGCCGAATTTCACTGCTTTTGTATGAGTGAAACCTGAGCCTAACTACAACGCCCCTGTGACCTTTCATTTTTTTCAGTAAATGTCTTAGGTTTTTTTAATTCTATTTCCTAACGATAACGTCCCTGTAACCTTTGGCTTTTTCAGTGAATGTATATATATATATATGTATATAAATATTACCTACTGGCAGGTGCCAGTAGGTAGTTATAGTTAGGACCAAGTTTCCATAGGAAGAACATTTTTTGTTTTGCTTATAACTTTGGCGTAGTTTGATGAATCTTCATGAAATTTTCCAAACTAATTCTTTGTTCATATCACCTCCTATGTTGAAAGTGTGGGGGTGATTTGAGAAAAAAGGGGGTCCCAAAACGTGTTTTTTCCATGTTAATTTCCATAGGAAACTTTAGACCAGGCTACAGGTCGAACAGGTGAACGAATTACCCCAAATTTGGCAGGGAGAAGGGGCTTGGTCTAGAAAGCACGCTTTGTTTATTTGGTGCAAATCCATTCAGTAGTTTTGGAGAAATATCGAAATTTACAGATATTGATATTTGGGAATTCTGCAATGTGATTGGCTGAGGCGTTACGAGAACGAGCTTGCCGCTTATTGGCTGCGAGCGGTAAGAACGTTGCAACTAGGAAGTGCTGGCAGCCATTTTGTGATTCTGTTGAAGCGAGTGAGGGGAAAAAAGGGCGAAAAGAGTAGGAAAGAGGAGGGTAGGAGCGCTGTGAGCTCTGTGGGTTGGTTAGGGTGTGCTATACAGAGAGTGTGAAGCGATATATTCACCCCTACCAGTGTGAAAGTGCTGTTTTGCCCAGGGTGAGATGGTGCTGAGGTGAGGTGCCGGTACACTCTGGATAAAACTGTGAGCTGATTGCTGTAAACTGATGTGCTCTGGGCGCTGTAGCATACTGGCCACTGTAGCATATCTGTGCAAGTGGTGTTAGTATGGGTTTAGACTATAGCGGGAGTGGGAGGCAAACTACTCGCCCCTACCGGTCAAAAGACTTGAATGGAGTGTTTTAGCAAGCAGGAATAAAGAAATAATCATGAAGAATATAATGCAGAATGTTGCAATGCCACAGAAGACAAATGGTGAAAAGGTGTGTTTAAGAAAGTGGCTGTGTGTGATAAAGCAATGGAGTCTGCAAGTTATATAAAAAGTGTCTTTATTTAAGTGCCATAAATGGACACACTGGTACAAGAGCTAAGGCATCCAGCTGAGGCAAACTCCAACCGCTTCTGCTGTATTCAAACCTAAGCTCCTGCATCAGTCAATTCCACATTACATGTTACAGTTCCATGTGACATAAACAATACCTATTAGACATGAATGACTGTAAATTGTAGAATGAAAAGAAAGGTAGGATACGATTACCACACTGTGCCAACGAGTTGCTAAACAATGGTGTGTTTTTTTATCTTGATCGCCAGCTCGTGAGCAGAGGCTGAGGATGAGCTAATTTGTGTGAAACGGCTTCGTGGATAATAGGCAGGTAGAGAGATGTGTGTACAAAGAATAGACATGGTTTCAAAATGAATGTCGGGTTTAGGCTAATTTAGCAAGTAAATAGCGTATTTGCATAGGCCACACATCACCCATCCCTGGTTAGTCTGGAGAGGTAAGCGGCAATAATGAAAACAGAGTTCAAATGCCTAAGCATACTTAGAAAGTTATTTTATGAAAATAGTTCAATTGAAGTGTATTAAAAAAATGTATAGGAAAATGTCAAAATAGTTGGAAAAAATCAATCCAAGAATAAATTGAATTTCTTACAAGTCTTGGAGATTGCAGTCCGGAAGTTGTCAGTGGCTTAAGATGCGTAATGTTCCAAGAGGCGATTGTTGCCATCGTGTGAGAAAAGTGAAGCGATCCAATTCATATCCTCGAAGGGACAGTAATGTTCCTTCCTCGAATGTTGGAGCGGCAATTTGAATTGGCAGGCAATCTATGATGTTTTCAAAGGTCGCATGTTGATGGGGATCTTTCACGGCTGCGCAGGAATCCCAATCCGCCAGGATACCTTTTTGAATTGCATACGCCATTGCTCCACTACCCGAACAATCAAGTTCACGGTTTTCAAGATACTCCATTACCTGCTGGAAATAGTGAGCGTTTGCTGGGATGTTGGCAAGGCATAGATCCATTCGCCAGTCGATTGGGCAAGTTTTGCAATAAAACGATGGTTGCACGCAGATTGTATATGTGTAAATAAATGTCATGTTGTAGCTGGCTCCGATAATAGATAGAGGCAGGCAGGCGAAAAATTGTTTCATTTTTTCACGGTATTGATGTAGTTTTGCGTAGAGGCGTATTCTGTCGGACATGCTCTTTACCACAGGGAGCGCAGCCATTTTTTACAAGCTAAAATAGTAGTAGGATGGCTGCAAACAGAGTGAGAATTATGGGCACTGTTCCTGTTATTCCAGAGATGATCGAATTAATGAAGTCTGGTATTATACCAAAAACTGTTTGAAAGCCTGTGACAAGGCCGGAGGAGAGGGTGTTAAAAAAGTGTGCCAGAGCTTAAATGTCAGATGTGTTGAAAATTGTGTAACAATTTACAAAGTGTAATGGGAGGTTCGTATTTAAAAAGGGAGTGTATTTTACTTGAAGTTCGTGGTATCTGCAGTCGATAAATTACTGTTGGAGAAGTCGGGGACACTTCTGTTTGAAACAAAAGCGCTTTTAGTTTGCTCCATTTAATAAAATCTGTTTTCAAAGTAGGTATTGAAGGCCAAGTTGAACTTTGGGAGTTACTTTGTGTGGGTGGGAATAGAGATTGCCACAGGAAGTTATCCGGTTTGAAACAGTAAGTACATACGGTATGCCAATTGACATTGCGTAGCAGTCCATGTTATTAAGAAGCAGATAACTGCAGTTAGAAAGCTGTGTGAATGTTGGTCTGATTGTCGGAGTTGGCGTGCTTTTAAGAAAGCACGCAAGATTGGGGGCTGTAAGGTTAGAAGCATCGTGCAGTTGGACATTCTTGCATAGTAATGAATGATGCCATTGTGGTCCCACTTTTCACCTGTGAGAAAGTTCTGCATCCTCTTTAACACAGTGCTATGTAAATCGGAGGAACCACTGCTCGTAAATAAACGCGCTACCTTATATAATCACATACAACATGACAAACAACATGTACACCTAGCAGACACAACGACACTATGTACTGTGGGAACCGTGGCTAGCCATGTACACAAACCAAACATAGCACCTCTGTCACACAATGCAGAATGCAGGGAGAGATGGGAGCAAAGTATGTGCAAAGGTGGCAAGTGATTCTCGATTATAAAAGTATACAATGCAAAATGTTGAGGGGATGTGCCGGACAGACTTGAGTATGCAGAGCAGAGACATGTACATGTCAACATACACTGATGGTCTATTGAGTGAAGTGGACAGTGGACGCAACCATGATAGTACAGTCAGTAGGGAAGATTACGAAAACATATTGCGTACGTGCCCCCTCCCCCCCAAATCTTTAGCATAGTGGGCTGGCTCGGCGTACGCAAGGCTAGCGTAGGGGTATGAATAAAAGACATGTTTCTCTGGGTGTGGTTCTCTTCTGGAATAGCGAACATGTCTGTCAGGTCTGCGCAGCTTACACCACCACGAGGCTGACGCCATGAGCGAAGGTGGCTGCGGGAATAATGCTCTCAGCCTGCTGGTACCCAGAAACCGTCATGGCCGCTGCGACGCACATATGCCCCACAGTTCACCTTTTGACACCGCCGTATGTGAAAGATGGCCCACCATGCGCCGGCGGAAGCTTTTGGGCCGAGGTCTGCGAGCTGGGAAGGCTCCTGAGATCAACGCTGGCTACCGCAACACAGGCAGACAGCGCCCAGCCTGAGGCCCAGCACCGTGGAGTGCTCTGTATACTACTAACACAGTAGCCCAACAGGTACCAACAGTGGAACGGTGTCTTCATCCCACAATGGATGATGTTAGAACTGCATCTGAAAGTGCAGATGAAGGTACTCCCTTCGACCAGGTGTAACCAACTCAAGGTCCCAACAGTGGAACGGTGTCTTGATCCCCCAATGGACGATGTCAGAACTACATCTGAGAGTGGAGATGAAGGTACTCCCTTCGACCAGGTGCAAGCAACTCTAGGTCCCAACAGTGGAACGGTGTCTTGATCCCAGAATGGACGATGTTAGAACTGCATCTGAGAGTGCAGATGAAGGTACTCCCTTTGACCAGGTGTAACCAACTCTAGGTCCCAACAGTGGAACAGTGTCTTGATCCCAGAATGGACGATGTGTGATATTACCTGCTGCTTGTTGTTTTTTACCAAACTCCCTCCGTTGAGGTGCATCAGACTCTGTGCTTCCGTAGCTAATTGCTGCACATGATCATTGGGCTGGGCTGACTGCAGTTGCTGGAGTACACCTCAGTACAGCAGGTCCAAACAGTGAAACTGGGTCTTGATCCCACAATGTACGATGTTAGAACTGCATCTAACAGTGGAGATGAAGGTACTCCCTTCGACCAGGTGCAACCAACTCTAGGTCCCAACAGTGGAACGGTGTCTTGATCCCAAAATTGACGATGTCCGATATTACCTGCTGCTTGTTTTTCACAGAACTCCCTCCGTTGAGGTGCATCAGACTCTGTGCTTCCGTAGCTAACTGCTGCACATGATTATTGGGCTTGGCTGACTGCAGTTGGTGGAGTACACCGTGGTACAGCAGGTCCGAACAGTGAAACGGGGTCTTGATTCTGTGATTGAGGATGTCAGAAGTTAAAGTCTGTGATGATTTGTGTGTACCTCCTCCAATCAGGTGCAACCAACTCCATGGTTTTGAATCCAACGGCACGTGGCTGTGAGGGGTTATTGACCACTGCCTCTGGCCTACACTGCGGTCAGCAGGGCACACAATTCAGATTGAGTGGTGATTGTTTAATTACAGAATCCAGTACACAACTAACTACCGCATCTCTTAAAATATACACAATAGCCTTTTAGTATATTTGCTTCAAGAACTTTTTTTAGATGACTTATAGGTCTAGTACAATGACCAAATTCTTCTTGGTAGTGGTAAAGAACACTGAATAATAGTCTACACAGTGGACAGCAGAGATCGCAATTCAAATTGTTTTGATTTATTTATCGCAGAGTTTTTTTGTAATTTATGTTGTTGTATTTTGTGAAGAGGAAGTGAGAAAAAGTATTCATGGATGACTGTGCTCACTATTGCCTTCAATTTACACTGCAGACAGCAGTGTTCACAATTCAGATCAAGTCGCTATTGTAGATACCGCAGTCCTGTAGGTAAATTGCTCCAGTGGGCTCTGTCCAGACTACGCATACGTATCATAGCAGGGTCCGCACAGGTTTTTTATTGCTTCGCGTACGGCAAACAGGACAGCTCAAGTCAACACCACATGGCTGTGGGCCCTTGCTGACCGCTCTTTGGCCTACACTGCAGACAGCAGTGTTTACAATTCAGATCGATTCGCTATTGCAGATGAGACAGTCCTGTAGGCAACAGACATTGTTCATAGTACGGCCCGCCTGCAGCACGCATCAACGCTGGCTGTGCACATGCTGAATGCTTTTGATGTGGATATCTGAGTGCACTAGACCTGATGGACCCTTTATGATACAATCTTCTTGTGCATTATTTCAGATCTACTGTCTATATCTCAGTATACCACAAGGTATGGTTCGTTTACGATAGAATCTTTTCTGTATTATTTCACATTTAGTGTCCCTACCGTACTGCAGCACAAACTATTGACCCTTTTATTATTGAATCTCTGTGTGTGATCCAATGATTACTGTTGTAGTTGATGCTAGCAGCAACCATTTCCTGAGGGCTGGTTTACACTCACCCCACATGCATTCAGCATAGACGTCACTGGATATGTGACCCTGGTAATAAAAAGGAGTCGAGTGGATGTGCCTGTACCCACTTCCACTATCTATCTGTGTCCGTGTGTTCATTATCTATGCATGATACTGCCCTTGGGCCGTACCACATTACATTGTGCTATGGACAGCGTATGCAACCATGTTACTTCTGGCAGTGGGTAAAACTTCTGTTATGTAGCTTTTAGATGCATGGCTATCACAGGTGGAAGGCTACTTTACAGAGCATGAATGTAGATGAAGATGATGGTTGTATGTTGTGTGTTGTGTCAGATATGTGTACATAGCAAAAGGTTTTCAAAAAAGCTCTCTAAGCTGAAGAGGAGTCTCTCAGAATGACTAAATTGGGTGGGGTCCGCCAAATGTTACAATGGGAAATGTTATGAAGCAATCAAATGCTTTTCTTTAAGGTCACATGGCAATTGCGAACCAAGCGTGCAATACACAGATACACTTTAAACTTATTTAGATATAGTTTTGAGACCCTAAAAAAATGAAGGAATGGCGTACCCGGCGCGACACTATACGTCTATGACTTAACACTGGGCCTGGCAGCGTGCACTCGTCACATAAGCAATGCGCAGCGGATGTGACCCCATACGTACATGACATAAGGCGCGGCTTGGTACTGCTTACCCGTCGCATACCAAAGTAGCAGCTGGCACAACCACATATATGATGTTACGCGGAACGCAGTGCCACAAACCCGTCTGATACGAAATGCGCATCCTTTACGAGTTTAGCAATATGGCGGATAGGATTCGCGTGCTGATGGAGCATGGTACACTACCGGTACGGGACTTCAGTTTTCTCCCCCCCAAAAAATATATAGATAATTTTTTTTGAAGATATTAAACATTACATATTTTTTTTAATTAATTTAAAAAAAGGATAATAGAGTTCCAAAATATTAAAAAAAAAATAGACAAAATATAGGTTTTATAAATATTAAAATATGAAATTAACATTTAAAAACTTTCGAAATCCACTGAAAAACCATAGGTTTTACAGACGTTATAGTTAGGAATTAGCATTTAAAACCTTAGAAATTCACTGAAAAAAACATAGGTTTTAGTGACGGTATAGTTAGTTGGACAGTTGACTCATATAAAACCAGAGAAATTCGCCTGTTGTAGTTAGTTGAGCTAACTATAACTCGCGCGCCCGCAATGCACTGGTGATGACGTCACATATTACATCACTCATGACATGGTCAGTGACATCACTGATGACATCACTGATGACATCTCAAATGACATCACTGATGACAGCATCCACGTGATAATCTGATGCACATACTGATGGCCTAATATAAACTTTGATACACGCACTCTAAAATACAGACTACTATTTTTGAAACAATACACACAACAATGCCAGATACTACATACCACCCACTATTTCCTAGATCTACACTCACATCCACTCACTTATACATGCAGTTACTCATCAATACAGTACTATAATATGCACTCATACACCTATACATACAGTCACAGTCCGCCACTCATCCATAGAGTTGCTCACACACCTAGTCAGTCATGCAAAGAATCAATCACATACCCATTTACTCATGTATACAGTTATACACACCAACTGCGTTATTGAAACACACACCACATTACTTATTTAAGCAGATACTAACAGATACTTACTGTCTTATACAATCACTGATACAAGCAGACACTTTTTTATATACCCACTCTTCAAATAACTTACTCTCACGTATAGTCATTTATATACTCCGACACTCACATATACTGCCTTAAAACATATGTAGCTACTCACACATATACCAGTGAGACATTCATTCACTCACCAACACACCCATACACACACTAACTCACCCATACAGCCCTTCCCAGATGTACTTTTGAATCCATACAACCAGTGAATCACCCACTCAGACATGTATGCACAGAGTCACACACACCCCCACCCACCCACACAGACACTCAGGCACTCATACAGATACTCAGACAACAAATCAATAATCCATATAGACACTCATGTAGCTACTCACCAACCCATGCAGCCACTTATACATCAACTGAGACACTAATACAGACTTTCACACCGTTTAGTCACTAACCCATACATTCAGTAACACATGTTCAATCACTCACTTATACAGTCAGTCACGCACCTACTAAATAATCCATTCAGGCACTTGTAAATCCACTCATTCTTCAATACACCTTGGCATAGATATGTATGAAAAATATTTAAACTTTACAGAAACACACATTCACTGGATGATGTCCTCAGTGATGTCATCAGTGATGTCATTTGAGATGTCATCAGTGATGTCACCGACCATGTCATGAGTGATGTAATATGTGACGTCATCACCAGTGCCTTGCGGGCACGCGAGTTATAGTTAGCTCAACTAACTATAATGGATGAATTTCTGTGGTTTTATATGAGTCAAATGTCCAACTAACTATAACGTCCCTGAAACCTATGGTTTTTTCAGTGAATTTCTAAGGTTTTTTAACTATAACGTCTGTAAAACCTATGGTTTTTTTCAGTGAATATATATATATATATATATATATATATATATATATATATATATATATATATATATATATATATATATATACGCCTACCCCTGTTTGTTTATGGGGTGGTGGGAGGAATTGGTCCTCAAACAGCAACACCTGCCGAGCATTACTGAGCTTCAATATCCCCACTGTCCCTGGCATTGCTTTCACACACAGTGAGCTGCTATAAATGCAGCCCCTTTTGTGCAGAGGCAATCCTTTCATCTGTTTCCTTGCCTGCATGACAGTGATCAGGGAAACAGATGAAAATTCCACTCCCACCAAGCAGGAGCCGTTTGACAGCTCCTGCTTGTTTGGAGCGAAGTTAGTGTTTGCTTTCACTGGGCAGGAGCTGTCAGCTCTCACCAAGTGAAAGTAAACTGCTATGTCCCAGGTGGGCTTGCCAGGACATAGCAGGAGCCAGCCTGGGGTGTTGCGGTCCCCAGAGCTATCAATGCCTCCAGGAGGGGTCTGCACAGCCCCCTTCTTTACAATGCACGGGCCAGCCACAAGAAGGTGGTGGTTCCCGGGGCCGTATATGGCCCAGGAGGAAGGCTGCAGGACCCCCTTCCAGTTTTTAAAGTTTTTGGGCTCTGGGGAGGTGGTGGTCTCCAGTGCCCAGGGGACCACGTGGCCCCATTACTTTTTATTTAGCCATGGGGAGGTGGTGGTCCCTGGTGCATATCAAATCCCCTGGAAGGGGGTCCTCACAGCCCCCCTCCACAAGGTTTGAAAAGCCTCAGGGAGGTGTTGCTCCCTGGGGCTCAATAAGCCCCATGGAGGGAGGACCGCATGACCCCCACTCCCAAATTTAAATAAAACCCAGGGGAGGTGGTGGCCCCTGCGGCTAAAAACAGCTCCTTTATTTTTTAAATGTAGATGCATTCCTCTGGGCCTGACCCACCCAGGAGACAGGAGATAGCGCTTGTTTATTTTTGCTGCTGATTCATGACTCCGTTGCAATATCGCAGCAATTTTATTTTTAATGATTTTTTGCCCTGGCATGGTCCCTGAGAGACTGCAGGACCAGTCCTAGGGGATCAGGGTCATCCTACCCTGTCCACTTTTTTAATTTTTTGGGAGGCTCGGCTGATGCCGAGTTCCAAGATGGCTGGCAATACTTCCTGGTTAAAGTGTTGGCAGCCAATCAGATATCAGCAAGGGGACTGTCGGATCTTCGGATCCATGTTTCAAAAATGAAAGCACTGACTGTAAAACAATTTATTGAGTGTTGTTGTGTGCCAACACACTAGTGTTACTCTTCTGCACTAGTCCCCTGAGTAGGCCTTGGACTGTTCTTCTTCCTTACCCTGAGAGAGTCAAGTACTACAATGGCATATTTGGTTTCCAGTTGCTCACTTATTACATATGTAGCACTCACATTCTTTGCAACTATAACTAGGGGTGGGCAGAATTTTTAATTCATCTGGCGGAATTGGACCTAAAGTGGATACCCCTCGGTGGCCTTATAGACTTATGTAAGGGCACTGAGGGGTATACACTGTGCATTGCAGTGTCCACACCACCCCTTCATGGAATTTAGGTGAATTCTGCAGCATTTTAATGTAATTCCATAGAATTCTGCAGAATGAAACACTGCGAGTTCTGCCCACCCCTACTAATAACACAGTTTATTACACTGCCCTGTCCCTGTCTCCTTGCTTGATGATGGAACCGTGAAAGGTTTCTGTGACTCAAGCAAAAGACAGTTTTGCTGATATTAGTGCAATCGCATCCCCTTTTGCTTTACCCAGATGCAATCTGGCACCACCCTCTGGAGGTGGCATAAGGCTGCTGTTTAGTTTGTCTTTTGAAGGTGTAAGCTCTGGCTCAACATAATTAGCCTCTGTGTAATATGAAATAATCTTTAAATATATTCTGTGCATTACCCTCTTCATCCTGAACTTTTCAGCAAGTGCATAGAGGTGCATAAGGGAGCTGGCTGTTTTAAGACTGCAGCACAACTGGCCATTCTTTGCATGCTAATCCCCTCCCAGTCCGCCTCTTTGGGCATTCTGCAAATTTTGTGATTGCCAGTTCCAGCAGCTGCATCAAAGTCTTAGGTTTTAATGGCCAGCTCAAATTGATTGTCACTTGCACGTTAATTGACCTTTATGTTACGTTTTCAAGAATGTTGCCACTGTTTATAAATGTATTTTATTATTATTTTCTGTATGCTTTTTTACTAACCAAAAACATTGCATGAGGTTCCCAATAAAAGCATCATAAATGTATTCTAAATTCACTTGTAGGCACCAAGAGGCACATCAGATTCTTTTTAAGACAAGAATACAGCTAGCCGTACTTACCTAAAAGTTATTGCTCAGTTTAAGTGATGTTCTTTTTCCATAATGGCCTATCCTGGCAGTATTAGATTTACCACCAGAAATTTGAGTTTTCATCGGGGTCAGACTCGAAACCAAAATCACCCCTGTCAAAATTGTTCAAACTAGTCCCATACTGCAGGAAGCCAAGACTATAATGGGGCCATAGTGGCATGGCTGGGTAATCAAAGCCCATCTGTACTGGCAGAAACCCAGAGCACGGCACATTGGGAAAATGTGAGAGTAGCAAATGGAAAGTAGAATGGCTTTTACCCAGTAGTGGCCAGTAAGGTACAGGGGTGGTATGGCGGGGGGTGGCGATATTGATTAAACAAAAAAATAATCACTTACCTGATCTCGCAGACGTCCCTCCATTGCTGCGTCCCTCCCACGTTGACCCATAGACCAGGAAGCACCCGGACTCCCCTAAGTCAATCACAATGCTTCAATGCAGCATTGTGATTGGTCTGAGCACCATGGTTCGGTGCTCAGCCAGGGAATGGGGGCCTGGCATGTTCTCAGCCTGCATGGAGAATATACAAAGTGCGCACAAATGTTTGGCTGGCCTGAGAGGGCAAATCAAACATTCTGGCGCACTTAAGAGTATGCAATCACTCCTCCAACCCGCAGTCAGGAGAGCCAAGTCTGGCACTGACGTGCCCTGGACAGACCATATGAAAAATAAAATGATAATAACTTCAGTTATTGTCATTTTATTTTTACATTTTCACTGCTTCATGAGCAGTGGGGCGACGCTCCTCCACCTTAGCTGAGGAGCCGACATTACCGCCAGCTGAAAAACACCACTGACAGTAGTACAGCAAAGATGTTTTCTGAGTAACATACAATTTTCTTTTTCACTTCTTGCAGCATTTCACGTCACTTTAATGAATCACCAGTAACAGTTTTAATTTACCACCACTTTAGTTTTACTGAACATTCGCTAACATTTCGAGACCATGACGTTATAGAGCAGTGATACTCAAACTACGCCTGAGGACATCATGTGGACCTCCTGTCCTTTAGATGCGGCCCCTGGTCGAACAGCAGCACTAGGCTTTACTTTACAAAGCAGTTATACTCCTAAAGATAGTAAATAAATGGCAAGCATTTATTTACATTTTAAATGAAATTTAAAAAAAGAAGCTGTTCTGCACCACTTAACTTTAAGAGCATTTTAATTTTTACAGACATCTTCCAACAAACGTGTAAAACTATGTCCCTTCAAACTTCAAAAAAGTATATTTCACTAACATGCAGAAGCGTTTTACCTTATTACATACAGTTATAAAAGTGCATTGCATTTTTTTAAAGGGACAGTTTTCAAACATGAGTTTAGAAACATTCATGCCTCCCATCCCCACCCTGACAACAATGCCAATAGGCAAAGTGAAATAAAACAATTGCCTAGGATCACACAGTTTGGTCAAGTGCAAAAGGTAGGATTGATCCGAAGTGCAATTAAACC
Organism: Triturus cristatus; assembly: GCF_964204655.1. Classification (NCBI taxonomy): domain Eukaryota; kingdom Metazoa; phylum Chordata; class Amphibia; order Caudata; family Salamandridae; genus Triturus; species Triturus cristatus. The sequence continues at coordinate 1,454,589,766 of NC_140589.1, read as the reverse complement.
AGTAGATGTACGGGCGTGGCTTCCCCTTTGCCTACTTAACACCTCCCACGCCTCCAATCGCCGCCACTATGCTGGCATCAATGCAGCTCTCGGTCACAGTACAGATAAACTTTTGGACTCTAGGAAAGTGTTAGCGCAGTGGCGGCTCCTCGAGGGAGTGCTGCGGGGTGGTGAGTCAGGGCAAGGGAGGTGCAGGGTGGGGGGTAGTAAACTCCGGCATACGGCCGAACCGAACGGAGTTAAGTAAATAAATTAACAAATAAAACATTTTACATTGCGCTCGCTGCAACCTCACCTCGGCGATGCAGCGCACGCAATGTAATTTGTTGTATTTATTTATTTACTTAACTCCGTACGGCCGTATGCCGGAGTTTGCTACCCCCCCGCTCTGCCCCTCCCCGCCCGCCTCACCGCCCCGCAGCACTCCCTCGAGGAGCTGCCACTGTGTTTGCGAGTAACAGGGTTATAGAGTTCATTTCAGTGACGGCCCGTGTAGGGCGTTTTACCGGGGCGGTGACGTGGCGCAGAGGAGGGGCAGGGGGGGTGTTGCAAAATGCGGCATACGGCCGAGTACAGGTAAGTTATGAAAAAAATAACTAATTTTGTTGCGCGCGCTGCATCGCCAAAGGCCCCGGGCTCTGAACGAGAATTATTCAGAGTAAAAATAAACAATGTAGGCGGCGACATTCTTCAAACATAGGCATTACTGAACACATTTCTGCAGGGCACTTTCCTATATCAAAAGTTCTATGTTTGTATTCCAGATGATTCATAGTTAAGGTGCAATTCTCTGATATCTGAGAAACAAATGTGGTTTGCAGATGTCTGACAAAGAATGTGCGATTCCCAGAAGCCCCACCAAAAAACAATCCGTGCTTCTGAAATATATGACAATTTGTTCCCGCGAACATCTAACTGAAACATATTTTTTGATTTTGAACTTGCCATGTCAGTGGAGCAATGGAAATTCCTGATAAAAAATATTTTGATCAAGCAGATATGGCAACCTATGGTTGTAAGCTGTCACCTTCACTTTAGGGAAATAGCGCTTTTCATAACAATATATGTCAGTTTATGAACAGGATAGAGTTGTTGCAAACATTTCTTTTTTAAAAGCGAATTCAAATTTTTGGTTAAAAAACTGCCCCTTCAAGGAGTTTAAATAGATCATCCAATTGTTATATTTTGTGTGTATGAACAAATGAACTCGCAAAAGAAAGACTGTATATTGTTGAAAAAAATCAAGAACACGTGGGCACACAGATATGCACACATACTGGTGTATGCTTGATCAATAAATCAATTACTTATCTCTTAAAACTTTGTTGCACTGGTTATCTTTTCTGGAAAAAGATAACCAATAACAGAAGATTCCAATATTCCCAGGACAAAGCTTTGCGAACTCTCAAGCACAAAGCAAAAACTCAAGCCAGGCGATAAAATTATCGCCGCTTTAGCGGCAGAAAACTGCCGCTAAAACGGCGATAATGGGCTTGGTAATATGCTCTATGGAATTCCAATTGAAGTCCATGTTAAATGTGAAGGATATCTAACATGGGCTTCAATTGGAACTCCATAGAGCATATTATCAAGCCCATTATCGCCGTTTTAGCGGCAGTTTTCTGCCGCTAAAGCGGCGATAATGTTATCGCCTGGCTTGATAATATGCCCCCTATCCTCAAACGTGTCTATTTCTTTCCTAGACTTGCCATTTGGAGATTTACAATCACCACACCAGAGCACTTTTATAGGCTTTAATTCGTGGCCTTTTTGTACTAGGAACTGCTGGAAATATAAGTGAAGCCATACAGTCCTATGGACCGATATTACGAGTGACCACCTCTGGTAGACCCTGCTTCGAGCAGAGCGTCTCTGTTTACTCTCGTTGTAGCACAGCGCAGCACGGGGCAGACCGCGAATAAAGTGACATGCATTTCAATGACAGTGTCGCTGGTCGGGAAACGTATTGTGGAACGACTCTGAGACCGGAAGCAAGGGAATGACTGAGGGCTTTCATGCCCTTGCCTTGGATTCAGGGAGACCTACAAAAGACGAGGCAACGAGCAGTGAATGCTGCTGTTTGTCAGAGATTGGCAGATGATAACTGTTAGTAAAATGGTTCCAAGCCTTGCTAGGGAGAGGCAGAGATGAGCAACACTATTTTAAAACCAATTCTTACCTCTTTAGTAGTCAAAATAAAGGTATCACAATCCCACCTCTTGCCCTGAAATATAAATCAGTAATTTCATTGCTGTTCTAGCAATGAGTGAGTGAACGCAGTTGCGCCAGTCCACTGTGGGGACGTTTTGATTTGGGTAAGAGGCCAGGCAATACTGATTTCTTTCCTGTGGTGGATTGTTTTTATTTTGTTTGTTGCTGGATGGCCTGCAGTTTGAATAAGCAGATTCAACGGAGGCCTTTGTGAGAATTAAGGAATAATAATGTGGGGGCAATGGAAATATTGGGGTGGTGGAGGCCTGGGGATATGCTTCATCCTTCTCCTGTTTTTTTTTCTAAATTTGTGATCATAATGTGTGTTTTACGGTTTGCAGCACGGTTTGCTGTAGGCCATAGATCATTTTCTCAGTTAGTTTAATGTATTTTTCAAGTTTTCACATACTTTAGAGGCCTGTGGAGAGCCTTAAATTCATGCCAAATTAACGTTATTTTTTGTCTGCATGCATCTGTGGATGGCTGTGGCTTGGGGACATTAGGAGTCTAGGCCCTGGTAGCCAGCCATTTGCCCATATTCTAAGCCACTTTCTTCACCATATCCATCTGCCCCATTTTGTGCTTGTGTATGTTTCTGCATGTGTGTATGGGTGTGTGTGTGTATGTGTGTGAGAGTGGGATAGAGAGAGAGAGAATTGGTTGATTAATGTGTACTGTATGCACAAAAAAGGTATTTGGCGGGGGTAATTGTTGCCTAGGGATATTTGCCTTTTATATGATAATTTTTTTTTGTTAGTTTCCATTTTGCTGCAATTTGTCATTTTTATCTAAATAGTTTTTTTTATTTTCTCTGTGCGGTTTTAGTGGTGGTGTTCGGGCCTTGGATGGCCATTGGCACATTGTGATGCAGCTCTATGCAATCCATACCTTTCAATTTATCTGTTTATTCTGGATGGGGTAAGGAAAGCTCTTCAGGAAAAGGCACTATTTTTGTCTTTCTTCTCCATGTTTTCTTTACTTTCGATCACTGCCCACAACCACCATTTTGTAATACCATTTTGTACCTCATAGGCGCTGGTTTTGTCTTTGTTCTCCTCCATGCCTTCCTTGAAAAGCCATGTTCTCACACACCATTTTGTGAAAGCAGTGTGTGTCTGATGGACGCTCATGTTGTCTGTGTTCTTCTCCATGCCTTCTTTGATAAGACTTAGGGCCTGACTACCAGTTTAGTGGTCCTACAGAGGACGGTGCAACGCGCCGTCTTCTGTAAGACTGCCAAACCTGAGGTGCGACCACCTGCCAGATTAAGAGGTTATTCCTGGTCTGGCAGCAGCCACAGTCCGTGCAGGTAACAGCGGTGGGGCCGTGTAAGGGGGTATTTCGAGGGACGATGCAGGGGGAAAATTAAATAAATTATTCATTTCCCCTCTGCATCGTCCCTCGAAATCCCCCATTGACACGGCTACACTGCCCCACTGCTGTTACCTGCATGGACCGCGGCTGTCTGGCGGGCAGCCCTGTGTCAGTCTGACAGTGGTGGTCTGGTAGGCTCATAGTAGAGCCTACCATGCAGACCGCCATTCTCAGAGCACCGCCTGTACCTTCCTATACGGTGCAGCATACATGCCACACCGTGCAGGAACTGGGGTTGCAAATCGTGTAGGGCACTATATGTGCTCCCCGCATGCACACTCTGGGCCCTGAGGCAGCAGAGGGCCCTATTAGGGCCCCCTTAGCTGCCTTACCGGGACCCTTTTCACGGTAGTCTCACTGCAATGAAATGGGTGGTGGTGAGGCAACTCAAAATATGCTTAGCAGTGGCACCACCAGCATATTTCTGCCTCTGACCACTGTGCGAATGTCACTGGATCCTGGATCTCTGGCAGTCGGAGAGGTCCTGCGGCGGTCCAACTGCTGTTGTTGGAATACTGCGGCCAGTCCCACAGTGAGGCGGTTGCCGGACCACCACCATGGGTTAGGTGGTCATATGGACTGCCAAACTCGTAATCAGGCCCATATGCTTGTCCACCATTATGGGAAACCAGTGTGTGGTTGGTTATTAACCATTTCCTGCCACTTTCAAAAGTGTTCTGCGATGTGCATTGTATGTTATGTTCCCCTGGGTGCCTGTATAAATATATCTGTATATCAGACCTCCCCCAGGAGTATGCGACTTGGAATGAAAACTTTCACAGCAAAGAATGCTAAATTTGTGATCCCATTCCACAAACATTGCAGCATTTTTGCAGCAGATTTAAAATGTGCTGCTCCAAATCACTCTGAAATAAATGGCAATCATAGTCGAGACGTGTAAGATTCAGGTAGTCCGTTTATTGTGAGCCACTTCACGCTTCCTAGCAGCTCCACTGACTTTGTTGCTGCTTTTTGTGACTCTGTTTGAGATGTGACAGGTTGTTTTGGCTGTCTGAGTCTGGCAGAGTGCCTGGACTCTCTCAAGAGAAATTTACCTTAGGACAATAGCTGCAAAGGTGGAGCTTGGGGACCAGGCTTGAGTCTAAGCATCACCTCAAAATCCTGTGATTGTGTGCAAATCAAAATCTCCCTGTGTCTAAAAAACATATGAATCTGACCTTGTGTAATGTAACTCGTGCTCATGTAAGGTGCTCCAAAGCCATTGGGCCAACTTTGCATTATTTAAAACTGCAATTGGTGTGACTGAAGCCGGTTGTTATGAAGCAACCAATACCCTCAGTTAGTGGGAGCACTGGAAAACTCCTTTAATTTATTGGATCCCAAATACTCCCAAAGGAAACATGCCTCTTTCCTGTGAACTGACAAATAAATCTATATTTAAAATGGTGGCAACACTGGTTGACGGAGACAAAGGGCATGAAGTGGGAGGAAGCTGAGTAGATATATTCATGCATTTGCAAGTTATTAACAGGCACATCAGCGGAACTGAACACCTATGCTGTCAACTGGCCTGTTGCTCAACTTTATTTTATTGGCTTAGAGACAGTGCAGAGCAAATAAAAGGAAGATCAGCCAATTTTTTTTTAATGGGTATTTTTTCAATTTTTGCATGTACTTTTGTGAAAATCACAGGACTTTTACAAAAGTACAGATTTCATGATTTTATTTGCATATTACAAAATAACAATATCCTGAGGGGTCTGAAATATAACTTACCTGCGGGCAGTCATCAGTAGGTAGTTACAGTTAGGACCTTTTTTCTATACCAAAAGCGTTTTCTCTTTTGCCAATATTATTTGTGCTGTTTGACGAATTTTTGGGAAATTTTCAAAACTAATGGCCCACTCACTTTAGCTGCCGTCTTGAAACTTTCAGGGTGATCCGTCGAGCAGGAGCTGAGAAAAAGGTGGGGTCCCAAAATGCTTTTTCACTATGTTAATTTCCATAGGAAACTGTTGACGCAGCTACAGCCCGAACTGCTGAACGGAATTACACCTAATTTGGCAGAATGGTAACTCTTGGTCCCGAGTGCACTCTTTTTGTTAAATAGTGTAAATCCGTTCAGTAGTTCTTGAGATATGTAAATATTTCTCAGATATCCAAGTGGGGACACAGAGGATACACGAACCTTGCCAAGCTTGTGCCTGTGATCTGATTGGCTGCCAACACTTCAAACCAGGAAGGTAAAAAATGATGAAAAACAAGAAAAGGGCTCAGGGTAGAGACCCCCTGACCCCCTAGGCCTGGTCAGGGCCAAAAAAAGCATTTCTAATTTTTTTTGTGGTATTTGTGTTGGATCTGCAAATCCGTCTGAAAATTAAAACAAAACGAAGTGCAGGCTCCGCGCTTTGTTTCCTTTTAGCCCCTGGGTGGACCAAGTCCTGGAGTCAATGAAAAAATGTGATGTGGTGGCCCGTGCCCACAGCCCCGGGGACAGCCATCTCCCTGGGGCTTATACATTCAATGCGGAGGGTGAAGATGCCCCCCGCAGCCCTTGACACTTCACCTCCCTGGGGCTATAATTATCAAATTGAATGCGTGGGAGGGCTTCTGCCCCCCACGCTGCCCCAGGGACTGCCACCACCACAGGGCTATGTTTGTGAAATGTGAGGGGGCCATGTGGCACCCCCAGCTACAGGTACCACCACCTTCCCGGGGCAAAGTAAATAATTAGGTGTGGGCAGGGCTCCTGGCCCCCCCACATAGCCCTGGGGAATTCCACCCTTCCTGGGGCTATTTACAAATGGCAGGGAAGCCATGTGTAGCCCCTCCTGGAGCCGTAAATGGAGCTGGTGACCGCCACCCCTGCAGGACCCGCTCCAGCAATGTCCCAGGGTGCCCGCCTCCGGGACACTGAAGTTTGCGCTGGTATGGCGGGTGCACTGTTCCCACCATCGCATAGCAAACAGTGTGCTTGCTTTGAATAAGTGAGAGCACTTTGCTTTTTAACCCCAGGGAGCTGCATGCCGTATATATATATCTATATATATAGTGAATATATATATATATATATATATATATATATATATATATATATATTCACTGAAAAAACCATAGGTTTCACACACGTTATAGTTAGGAATTAGCATTTAAAAAACCTTAGAAATTCAGTGAAAAAACCATAGGTTTCACACATGTTATAGTTAGCTGGACATTTTACTCGTAAAAAACCAATGAAATTGCCCCGTTATAGTTAGTTCAGCTAACTATAACTCACGCGCCCGCAATGCACTGCTGATGACGTCACATATTACATCACTCATGACATGGTCAGTGACATCACTCATGACATCACTGATGACATCTCAAATGACATCACTGATGACCTCACTGATGACATCATCCAGTGAATGTGTGTTTTTCTGAAAATTAAATATGTTTTATATATGTATATTTCAAGGTCGATGGAAGAATAAATGGGTATATAAGTGTCTAAATGGATGATTTGTTTTTAAAAAATTGATTGTGTAACTGACTGATTAAGTGTATCTCTCACTTTGTGTATAAGTGGCTGCATGGGTTGGTGAGTAGCTACATGGGTGTCTATATAGGTTAGTAGTTGTTTTTTTTAGTATCAGTCTGAGTGTCTGTATGGTTCGGTGGGGGGTATTACGTAGTGCATAGGTGCATGAATGAGTGACTCACTGTTTGTATGTGTTGAAGACAGCATGTGTGCAGGACTGTATGGGTGGATGAGTGTGTGTATGGGTGTGTTAGTGAGTGAATGACTGTCCCAATAGTGTCTTCAGGAGTAACTACATATGTTTTAAACTAGTATATGTGACTATTGGTGTATATATGTGAGTATATGTGAGAGGGACAGATTGAAAGAGTTCCTGTATGAATAAGTATGTGTTTCTATAAGTGATTGTTTAAAAGACTAAGTATGTGTAAGTTTCCGTAGAAGTAAGTGTGGTGGTGTGTGTATAACTGTATATGCAGGTGAATGTATGTTTGATTCTTTATTAGCATGAGTGACTATGTGTGTGAGTAACTCTATGGATGAGTGGCATTATGTAACAGGATGTATAGGTGTATGAGTACATATGATGAGTGAGTACATGTATGAGTGACTGTATAGGACTGTTGGTGAATGAGTGGATGTGTATGTGGATCTTAGAATTACTGAAGAGGTTGTTGTAACTGGTATTGGTATGTCCATTGTTTTGAAAATTTTAGTCTCTATTTTTGAATGTGTGTATCAAAGCTTATATTAAGGTGAGAGGAGGTCTGCCACTCTATCACAAGGATGAGGTCATCAGTGAGGTCATCAGTGATGTCATTTGAGATGTCATCAGTGATGTCATGAGTGATGTCACTGACCATGTCATGAGTGATGTAATATGTGACGTCATCAGCAGTGTATTGCGGGCGCGTGAGTTATAGTTAGCTGAACTAACTATAACGGGGCAATTTCATTGGTTTTTTACGAGTAAAATGTCCAGCTAACTATAACATGTGTGAAACCTATGGTTTTTTCACTGAATTTCTAAGGTTTTTTAAATGCTAATTCCTAACTATAACGTGTGTGAAACCTATGGTTTTTTCAGTGAATTTCTAAGGTTTTTTAAATGCTAATTCCTAACTATAACGTGTGTGAAACCCATGGTTTTTTCAGTGAATTTGCAAGGTTTTTTAAATGCTAATTCCTTACTATAACGTGTGTGTAACCCATGGTTTTTTCAGTGAATTTGCAAGGTTTTTTAAATGCTAATTTTTTTTTTTATTCTTCATTTTTTTCAAACATATTTTTAATTTAATTTTCTTTCATTTTATAAAGACTATACTTAAATTTTTAAAATCCTTAAATATTTTTTTTTAATATATTTTTTAAAATAAACGTAAAATTTATTACCAGATTTTTTTTTTTTTTTTTTTTTTTTTTTTTTAGTACGCGTACCGTAAGCTCACGGTAAGCGTACGGTTTACGCAACGTCCGTAATCTATCTACGCTGCTTGCGTATAGTTACGCAATTTGCGTAGCCGCGCGTACTGCGCGTGGGACGCGTGCGCGCTTACGCCACACGCGCACGTTACGCGGAAGTGCCGGGGAGTGACTGTTATGCGCATGCGCGGAAGCGCGTGTCTTTTTTACGCGCACGCGTACTTTTTGCCGTAAGCGTACCGTAAGCGTACCGTAAGCGTACGGTAGGTCATGTGATCATGAAACACAACTTTTGATTGGTTGAAACTACTTTCAGTTCTAGAACTCTCCTACACCACACCCATTCCCCTCATTTCTGCTTGTGATCCCTTGGGAGAAGGAGCTGGTTTGTCTTTGGGATACGATGGCAGAACAGCAGAGCTCTTCTGAGAGTGAGCCTAGCACCAGCAGCACTGTCTTGAGGCAGAGATCGAGGAAACAAAAGCCTTCTTATGTTTGGGATTATTTTACTTTTCCAGAAGGCCAGCAAAAGGTGAATGCACCCTTAGTTACTTGCTGTCTGTGTAAGCGTGTACTTTCTAGAGGTAATCCTAACAGGAAGTATTCCTTTGGGAATCACACCATGAAGAGGCACCTCCAGGATGTACACGGAAGGACACATGGTCATCTTTTTGGAGGTAACTCTTCAGAAAGACGAGCCAGTACATCCACAGCAGCTCAGCCTGGACCATCATCTGCAGGGCTGACTCCTTCTTCTGCAGGTCAGGTGAGCCCTTCATCTGTGGGGGGAGAATCTCCTTTTGCTGGCCCTCTGGAAATGAACCTTCGATTTCGGAAGGTTGATATTCATTGCACATTTTGTAAAGGTCTAATTTGTCATAGGGAGACCAGTGTTTCCCTAGTGAACAACAAAATAGATCAGCACATTTGTAGCTTTGAATGATTTTCCCATGCTTCCTTTCCTCTGTCCCTGCATGAACACAACGGTTCTTTTAAGAGCCAACCTTATCTTTCATCTTTTTTTTACATATGTTTTTTAAAACCTTTTTTTTTTTTTTTTTTACCGTACGCGTACGGTGCGCGTACCTTTTTTTTATTTTTTAAAAAAAACACTAAAAATCATTTATCACGTTACAAGGTCCTTGAGAGACTACAATTATTATTATTGACTTACCATACTCACTCCAAAAAATATTTATTCATTTGTTTTTTTAAAAAATAGTTTTAAAAATGGTTGTAGTTTTCGAAAATTTTCTATATCGATCTGAAAAAAAAGAAAAAAGTATTAATATTTTTTTAACAATTTATAATACAGTATACATATTTACATTTTTTTCAAAAAAATATTTTTGCCTTATTTTTGCTGTTTTCAGAATATATTGCATTTCACTATAAATTGTGAAAGCAATTGCATTCATCATTTTACAGCGGGCAAAAAAAAATAACAATCTCAAAGATTGTATTAAAAAAGCCCAGAATCTCTTCTCACTTAAACTTATCATTACAGAAATGCATATTATTCTAAAAAAATATCATCTAAAAACAATACTTATTTCTTTAAAATACCGTCTGATATGTTTGTTTCAGAAGTATAATCACAATATTATATCTCAAATAACTCCAAAATACATCTGATTTCATTTCCTTTAGGCCAAATAGTATTTTTTTTTTTTTTTTGGAATAAATTTCCAAGGGAAATCCATTAAAATTCTAAAGTTTAATCTGTCCAGATCTCACCGATTCTCTGTAACATTTTGGTTCACGAAAATTTTTTGAATAATTTATTTAGTCCACAATAGAATTGCTTACTTTTCCACATGGCCAAATAGTAATTTTTTAAATCATTTTTGAAAAAATTTCCAATGGCAGTCCAATAGCATTCCAAAATTTAAAATGTGCAGAAGTTACCGATTATCTATAAATTATTGGTTTTTCAAAATTGCATTAAAAATTAAAAAAGTCCACATTACAATTGGTTATCTTTCCTTTAGGCCAAATGATAATTTTAAAAATATTTTTTCTACAAAATTGCAATGGTAATCCAGTAAAATGGTAAAATTATTTTGTCCAGATCTTGCCAAGTCTCTCTAAAATTTAGGTTTCAGGAAGATTAGATAGGAATTTGCTAAATCAAAAGGCAAACGTTGTTTGAAAATCAATTGGGAATCATTACACAGTGTCCAGCCTTTTTCACATTTTAGATAAACTGTGTAATGTCCAGAAGTAACAGTAGGTCCATCATGGAAAATTATTGCAACAGTTACAAAAGTTTTTCCTGAAATTGATAATTGCTGTCCTGTAAACTTCTTTATTAAAGTATCCAATTTTGAACCATCAGCTCTACATCGTTGCATCATTAAAATTACATACTGTCCATATTCCCTTAAAATTAATGTTGAAAACATGTCAGAATTACACTCACCACATTTCATGCTATGATTAGCATCTTTAACTAATTTTGCAAAAGTGACTGTTTTACTCTCTGGCAATGTCAAATAAATAAACCTTTCATTATCAACAATAGAGCCACATATATTATAACAATTATCACAACTATGTTCCCATTTATAAGAGAGACCAAAAAAAATGTCAATGGGAACTCCTTCTTCTTCCACTACCTGAAGAAAATACATCAAAAATTCGTGTGCATCTTGCTGTTCATTTTGTGAAAACTGTGTTCGTCCTGAACATACATCTAAAAGTTTTCTAATGTCAGTAGCACTTTCTATTTGAGTTTTATCTTTACTCAGCTTTTGAAAAAGGAGACTCAGCTCTGAACAGAATCTTTTTCCCTGATTTACTATTATCTGCTCTTGCAAACTTTCCAGATAAAATGCAACATTCAGCACTACATTTGCGTAGCAGTTGACACCAGAGCTATTTTCAAAATGACATCCTACAACCTGTTCTTCATTTTCCTTTTTCTTTTTGCTTGCAATTACATCACTCCTCTTTTTTTTCCTCTTCTCTATATCTTCATTACAGATATTCTCATTTCTCCTTTTACGAGAAACTACACGTTTCTCCAACACAGGATACTGACCTAAATGAGGAGCATAGCTTCTTCTTAATCTATTATACTCCTTTACACAGTTTGTATCAGCACTAACTTTTGAGTCATCAAAGTCTATCATGAATAAACCTGATAATGTTTTGACTCGTGACAAAGCTACATATGCCATACCTTCTTTGAACACAGTTGAACCAATGTTCACAAATGCACAATCTACAGTCAATCCTTGAGACTTGTGGATAGTTACAGCATATGCTAGTGAAAACGGAAACTGCTTCCTACGTACATATAAGTCTTTCACAAGCATAAAACGAACTGTACAACGACAAATATCTTTAACTTCATCTATCTGATCAAATTTTATCTGTAAACATTCAATTCCTTCTTTTTTCTGATAATTAATAAAACCCACAACTCTTCCCATCGCTCCATTCACTAAGCCTTTCTCAACATCCAAATTTCTCCTTAAAAACACTCTACAGTTCATGCAAACATATAGATTTTTTTCTAATCCTGCTGTTTTGGAGATGTTCTTCTCTAGTGAGTCCAATTTATTTTTCAGTTTGCCTGTTACTGTGACAGTAATTCTTCCATCCTCAATTTTGTCCACTGCTTCCAATTTCCTGATGTCTTCCTTTTCCAATTTCAAAAGCTCCTCATTAAATATTGAGCATTCACGTAGAGTTGGCATTAAGCAGATGACACTTTTGTTTTCTGCAATATTCTTGTATATTTTCTCTGCAACTATTTCTTCCTTTGGAAATAAATTATGTAGCAGCCGACTCTGTAATGCTTTTTTCCCAACTTCTGTGAGTAGTCCAATCCTGATATCTTTCAGAATACTTCCATATTCTTCATCGTTTGCTTGCCTCATATTAGTTGTAAGTTCCTTGTACTCAAAGAAGGACCAAATATTTGTATTTCCAATGCTTCCCAATGACTTCTTCGTGTCTTCATGTGTCACAGTATTAAACACTGGTTGTCCTTTAACTGGAGTAAGTTGCAAAAGATCCCCAAAAACTATGACGTGTTTTCCACCAAATAACACGTCATAGTCTGTCTTCAAAATTTGCTGCATTCTTAAATGCACAAAGGCAAGCATTAAGTTTGATACCATGCTCACCTCATCAATAATGAGAACTTGCATCTTCTTCAATACTCTTGAAACTTCCAAGGATGCTTCTCCAGTTAGCTTGTTGAATTGTATTTTGTTCTCATGCTCCACTGGTAACATTAGCAAACGATGTAAGGTGATTCCTTTTATGTTATATGCTGCTAACCCAGTTGGAGCAGTAACCACACAAGACAAAGTAGAATCCGTTTTTTGCTTTAGGTAGCTTCTGATGACTTTAATTAGGAAACTTTTTCCAGTGCCAGCTTGTCCGCTTACATACATCCTGATTGGATGAAATGATGTGCATGAGCACTCTTTTTTGATATGTAGAAATCCGTGATCAATTTTGTTTTTGATCTCTTCATAAATTTGTTGCTGCTCTTGATTCAGTTGTCTTTCCAAATTTTCTAAGTCTATAAATTCTTCTTGACCTTGATTCATAGCCGTTTCCACTTCATTCATGGCTATTGATGCTTCATTTTCAACGATTGGTTGTCCTAGGGGATCTTGACTGTATGTTCCTGAACTTTGGCTGTCCTGAGAACTGTCTCTAGCTATTTCTGCTGCAATTGTAGTTTCCTGTTCAATTTCTTCATTTAACATTTGCAGATAAGTTGAGAATGTACTGCATTGTATGCTGTCTTTGCAAGCATTAAAAGAATCTTCATAGCTCTGGAATTCTCCCAGTAGTTCATCCTCTGTACGCCATGGTTTAAACAACTGTAAAAGAGCCAAGTAGTAAAATTCTTTCTTGTCGGTAGTGTCGCAACTCAGCTTCCGGTGATTTATCAAACTTCCTTTGGTTTGCTTCACCAAACATCCTTCTTCACCAACAACTTTATATTTTCCACTGTTGATGTCTTCTGCAGCTTTCCGTGAATAAATGTAGTTCTGTAACACTTCATACAGACACATGTTCTCCAGATGATGACTTCTCTTGGGATAATATGTGTCCAACATGTTTGTTTTCAATATATCTGTACTTTCTGGGTCATTCTCAGCCAAATATTCAATTTCTCCAACAGATTTCAGTACCCGATTTCTCATTGCTGCAAGGCCTAAACTTGCCCAAATTATTCTTCTTGACTTCGAGTAGAGACTTGCAGAAGATAACCTATCTGAACATTCGTAGGATCCAATTTCTCGATGCGATAACATCTTCAAACTGAAACTGTACAGCTTCTTACTGACAGTCTTCTCGTGAGAAATCTCTTCCCACATTTCCTTCAATTCTGTTTTTTCTGATTTCGTAATGTAAGACGTTACATATCGAGCAACAGCAATGGAATTGTCAGCAACATACTGTATATCCATGTTAGCGTTCCACATGGATAAAATGACTGGGTTGTAGTCATTTATATTTTTTGATTCTTCTTTTCTTTTAAGGTTGTAGGTATTCTTAGGTGATTTTCTTGTGATACTATGTCTCACAGCTGACATAAAACTGTTGACTCTTCCATTTGAAAGAACAGGTCTAGGAAATCCAAATCGACATTTAGTGTAGTATTTTTCTTTGCTCTTGTATTTCCGTCGACAGTATTTTCCACACCGATGACTTTGGAAACGTAGAACTTGCTCCTTTAACTTGTTCTCTTCTGTGCTTTTAGGTATAGCACATGTTGCATATTCTTCAATGTAAGATAACACTGCTTCATCAGTATCTGTTCCAAACTTTGGGGCATCCTTGATCCACAGCAGCATATGAATATGAGGAGCACCTCTTGCCTGGTACTCTTTTCTCCAAAAGAAATCCACTACTTCTCCAAGGGGTGGATTTTTTTTATTGCAGATGAAGGATATCATAGCCTCAAATCTATGATTGAAATATCTGCAAACATTAACCGGATCCAATGAGCACAGTTCTCCTGCTGTCTTGTATTCGATGTTTTTAATGTTTGAATTGGCCTCTCGTAGAAAATCCAGTAAATCATCCCAAGCGTACTCGGCACAGCTTAGGGTAAGGAACCATGTTGGTGTTCCTAAATTGCGTAACATGCATTTTAGTTCACCATGGCGTCGGTACCAATATTCATTTGTCCCACGCTGACAAGCCATCAGATTGATCAGTTGTGTTTCCAAATGATCATCTCGGTGCTGCACTTTCTCCATAAAATCCTTAGCAGACACATTTTGTAAATGTACTCCACTTTTTAAAATGTGATTTACTGCATAAGACAGTGCAGACAAGTCGCTTTCAAATAAAAGATGGAACAAATAAGGAATACTTTGTCGAAATCTGGGATCTTCAGCATATAGTCTTGTAGTTCGATACTCTGAAGCTGGAATCTGTTCTGGACGTTCATCGTATCGTCCTCCTTTTCCTTTAGGAAACAGCTGGGGAAAACATCGAGCTTCCAAGCTCTCCTCCCATACACTCACGGGATTTCCTTTTGCTTTCTTCATCTGAAAGAGATCAAAATTGTCTCCCATAACTTCTTTCGAATGGAGAGGATGTATGCTAAAATGTTCATAAATTTCTTCTTCCTTTGACTTGTCCACTTTTTCAATTTGTCCAGTTGGTGTTTCTGTGTCTCCTTGTAAATCTTCTTCTTCTTCTTCTTCTTCTATATAAATTGATTCATACCATTTGTTATTTTTTTTCAAATACAAATTTGCTCTTTGTACTTTCCGCACATCTACCAGCTCCTGCCAAATCTTCTTATTCTTTGTAGGTACACCATTAACCAGAATAATTAATGGTTCAGTTTCCAAAGTATCCGCATCAATAGTTTCCATATTTTTTTTCAAATCCAAGGGCAAATACACCACTCTACCTTTTAAACCTCTCAGTAAATCTGAAGGAGGTAATTTACCAGTTTTGGGCTCCATACGTACTATGGTCTGGAACGGATGAACACATTGAATGAGTATAGACTCATATGTATTTAATTCAGAAAGTTCAGCAGGAATAGCATCCAATTCTAAATTATTATGTACAGCTCTGGTCGGCATTCTATTTTCCTCTAACTTGTTATAACAGTATTTACAAATACGCTGATCTTCACCCAATTCAAAACAATTTTCTAGAAATATATATGTGGCAAAATCCTTCCACTTATAATTATCTTCATTTTCACTCTTTCTGTAGAGATCAACATTCCTAGTTTGTTTTCTATAATGAGTTCTGCGGCAACAAATACAAGTAAAATTTGGTCTTTCATTAGAGACTATTGCAAATTTTGTTATGTGATCATTAAATGTGTTACTTACAGAGGGTTCTACATTGTCTTCCACTTCTGCCTCATTTACTGTGTCCTTCTCTGCACTGTTTTGTTCAGGACCAAAGTAACAAAACTGAATTTCATCAACAACCTTCTCTACATCTGATACCGTTCCTCGGAACAGAGCCCTATTCAATTCATTTAACTTTATTGCTGGACTTTTGGCAAAATACAACCGTCTCACAAACTTTCTCATTCCAGTATGATGAACAGCCAGCATCCTAAAATGATGGAAAACACTATTGCACACTTTTCTAGATAGACAAGCAAGAGAATGACCCTGCAAACCAGTATTCTCTCTCACTCTGCATGGATCCAGACTTTGAAGCACCTTAATCTTTTGTTTTACACTTTTTTTACTATATTCTCTTAGAAACTCTCGAAATCTGTCAATAGATTCCTGACGCACAGTGCAAATACTACTACAATTCCAAGTGTACACTGGGGCTTTAGGACGTCTCCCCATTGCCTCATCTGCCATCACTTGTACCTCATCTCTTGGAACCATTATCTCCTTCTCCATTATGCAACCATTTTTTACTTCGTATGAACGACCTCTGGTGTCAACTGCATGCAGCAAACTATTACTTTGAAAATAGCTCTCTTCATTAAAAAAAGGTTCACTACTTGAACTATGCATCCACTTTCCTAAAAACACTTTACAAAAGTTTGTTCTGTTCACTACTCTTTTGCTTTTGCTTTGTGATTTCAGTACATTAACCATTTTATCTAATGTACGCATCCTATTCAAAATTAATATGAATAGTTTCCTTTTTAATTCTAATGCTTTTGCTGCAATGGCTTAAATTTCTTTTTTTCTCTTGTAATATTTAGCCTTTTGCTTATATTTCTTTATATCCTTTATCAAATTGGACATAACTCTTCTCTGAAACATTTTTCTACGTATCTCTTTAAATGCTGTTTTTCTGTTTATGTTAAACTTTTCAATTGCAGAAGGTATATTTGCATTAACAAAATTCTCTATTTTTTGCTGTTCTCTATGTTTTGTTACATTTTTCCGAGAACAGATATTTTGTACATTTTTCTTTGTTTTGAATATTTTGTTTAGAAATTGTTTTTTTTGCTTACCAGAAGATTTTTTCTTTTTCCCAACATCAGCATCTTCTACTAACTTTGGTCCTCCAGTTGTCTTCAAATATAGTTTTTTTTTAGCGTTTTTTGAACTCGAGATTTTGTAGGCATCTTAAATTTTGTTCACTGTTCTTCAGCAATACCTGAAAAAAACTAAAAAAAAAATCTGTTATTGTATTTAAATATATTACTACATTTCTTTTCACAATAGTCACAAAACGAAATTTCTTTGCCAATTTGAATGCACACAAACTGCTCTTTTTTTTGGGCAAGTGAAAATCTCTTTTACAAACTGTCACATTATGAAACCACTTTTCAGATTTTATAAAAAGCCCATGTCCACAGTGCTACACTCCACCAAGGGCAACCAGCCTTAGTGATGCTGAATGTATTTGCATTACAGACTTAAACCAGAAAACCCCACTGGCTTGTAAATACTGTGCATGACTATACACGGCAAGGACATGGGTGTGTGCTAAGCCTCTGCTTCTTCCCCCAATAATTCGCTCCCCCTTTCCATCTAATGCAACTGTGAAATCACCAGAGCAAGACGCAATAAATCTCTGCCTATAATTCTTCTATGCACACAGAGTCATGTTTTCACATTAGTGCCAAAACGAAATTTCTTTGCCAATTTCAAAGCACACTTACTGCTCTTTTTTTTTCGGGCCAAGTGAAAATCTCTTTTTACAATTTGAAATCACTTTTACAGACTGACACATTATGAAACCACTATTTTTGATTTATTTAATTGCACGTGTCCAAGCTGTTTTTTTTTCAGACCACCACCATGTGCATTCTCTGTGACTGCCTACACTCCAGCAAGGGCAACCAGCCTTAGTGATGCTGAATGTATTTGCATTACAGACTTAAACCTGAAAACCCCACTGGCTTGTAAATACTGTGCATGACTATACACGGCAAGGACATGGGTGTGTGCTAAGCCTCTGCTTCTTCCCCCAATAATTCGCTCCCCCTTTCCATCTAATGCAACTGTGAAATCACCAGAGCAAGACGCAATAAATCTCTGCCTATAATTCTTCTATGCACACAGAGTCATGTTTTCACATTAGTGCCAAAACGAAATTTCTTTGCCAATTTCAAAGCACACTTACTGCTCTTTTTTTTTCGGGCCAAGTGAAAATCTCTTTTTACAATTTGAAATCACTTTTACAGACTGACACATTATGAAACCACTATTTTTGATTTATTTAATTGCACGTGTCCAAGCTGTTTTTTTTTCAGACCACCACCATGTGCATTCTCTGTGACTGCCTACACTCCAGCAAGGGCAACCAGCCTTAGTGATGCTGAATGTATTTGCATTACAGACTTAAACCTGAAAACCCCACTTGCTTGTAAATACTGTGCATGACTATACACGGCAAGGACATGGGTGTGTGCTAAGCCTCTGCTTCTTCCCCCAATAATTCGCTCCCCCTTTCCATCTAATGCAACTGTGAAATCACCAGAGCAAGACGCAATAAATCTCTGCCTATAATTCTTCTATGCACACAGAGTCATGTTTTCACATTAGTGCCAAAACGAAATTTCTTTGCCAATTTCAAAGCACACTTACTGCTCTTTTTTTTTCGGGCCAAGTGAAAATCTCTTTTTACAATTTGAAATCACTTTTACAGACTGACACATTATGAAACCACTATTTTTGATTTATTTAATTGCACGTGTCCAAGCTGTTTTTTTTTCAGACCACCACCATGTGCATTCTCTGTGACTGCCTACACTCCAGCAAGGGCAACCAGCCTTAGTGATGCTGAATGTATTTGCATTACAGACTTAAACCTGAAAACCCCACTGGCTTGTAAATACTGTGCATGACTATACACGGCAAGGACATGGGTGTGTGCTAAGCCTCTGCTTCTTCCCCCAAAAATTCGCTCCCCCTTTCCATCTAATGCAACTGTGAAATCACCAGAGCAAGACGCAATAAATCTCTGCCTATAATTCTTCTATGCACACAGAGTCATGTTTTCACATTAGTGCCAAAACGAAATTTCTTTGCCAATTTCAAAGCACACTTACTGCTCTTTTTTTTTCGGGCCAAGTGAAAATCTCTTTTTACAATTTGAAATCACTTTTACAGACTGACACATTATGAAACCACTATTTTTGATTTATTTAATTGCACGTGTCCAAGCTGTTTTTTTTTCAGACCACCACCATGTGCATTCTCTGTGACTGCCTACACTCCAGCAAGGGCAACCAGCCTTAGTGATGCTGAATGTATTTGCATTACAGACTTAAACCTGAAAACCCCACTGGCTTGTAAATACTGTGCATGACTATACACGGCAAGGACATGGGTGTGTGCTAAGCCTCTGCTTCTTCCCCCAAAAATTCGCTCCCCCTTTCCATCTAATGCAACTGTGAAATCACCAGAGCAAGACGCAATAAATCTCTGCCTATAATTCTTCTATGCACACAGAGTCATGTTTTCACATTAGTGCCAAAACGAAATTTCTTTGCCAATTTCAAAGCACACTTACTGCTCTTTTTTTTTCGGGCCAAGTGAAAATCTCTTTTTACAATTTGAAATCACTTTTACAGACTGACACATTATGAAACCACTATTTTTGATTTATTTAATTGCACGTGTCCAAGCTGTTTTTTTTTCAGACCACCACCATGTGCATTCTCTGTGACTGCCTACACTCCACCAAGGGCAACCAGCCTTAGTGATGCTGAATGTATTTGCATTACAGACTTAAACCTGAAAACCCCACTGGCTTGTAAATACTGTGCATGACTATACACGGCAAGGACATGGGTGTGTGCTAAGCCTCTGCTTCTTCCCCCAATAATTCGCTCCCCCTTTCCATCTAATGCAACTGTGAAATCACCAGAGCAAGACGCAATAAATCTCTGCCTATAATTCTTCTATGCACACAGAGTCATGTTTTCACATTAGTGCCAAAACGAAATTTCTTTGCCAATTTGAATGCACACTTACTGCTCTTTTTTTTTCGGGCCAAGTGAAAATCTCTTTTTACAATTTGAAATCACTTTTACAGACTGACACATTATGAAACCACTATTTTTGATTTATTTCATTGCACGTGTCCAAGCTGTTTTTTTTTCAGACCACCACCATGTGCATTCTCTGTGACTGCCTACACTCCACCAAGGGCAACCAGCCTTAGTGATGCTGAATGTATTTGCATTACAGACTTAAACCTGAAAACCCCACTGGCTTGTAAATACTGTGCATGACTATACACGGCAAGGACATGGGTGTGTGCTAAGCCTCTGCTTCTTCCCCCAATAATTCCCTCCCCCTTTCCATCTAATGCAACTGTGAAATCACCAGAGCAAGACGCAATAAATCTCTGCCTATAATTCTTCTATGCACACAGAGTCATGTTTTCACATTAGTCCCAAAACGAAATTTCTTTGCCAATTTGAATGCACACTTACTGCTCTTTTTTTTTCGGGCCAAGTGAAAATCTCTTTTTACAATTTGAAATCACTTTTACAGACTGACACATTATGAAACCACTATTTTTGATTTATTTAATTGCACGTGTCCAAGCTGTTTTTTTTTCAGACCACCACCATGTGCATTCTCTGTGACTGCCTACACTCCAGCAAGGGCAACCAGCCTTAGTGATGCTGAATGTATTTGCATTACAGACTTAAACCTGAAAACCCCACTGGCTTGTAAATACTGTGCATGACTATACACGGCAAGGACATGGGTGTGTGCTAAGCCTCTGCTTCTTCCCCCAATAATTCGCTCCCCCTTTCCATCTAATCCAACTGTAAAATCACCAGAGCAAGACGCAATAAATCTCTGCCTATAATTCTTCTATGCACACAGAGTCATGTTTTCACATTAGTCCCAAAACGAAATTTCTTTGCCAATTTGAAAGCACACTTACTGCTCTTTTTTTTTTTCGGGGCAAGTGTAAATCACTTTTACACACTGACACATTATGAAACCACCATGTGTAACTACAACAAAAACAATTCCCATTTCTATTATTCATTTCTTAAGTTACCACATACATCCCCTCTCAAACTGTAAACTCACCTTTAAAATTAGTTAGTTGTGAAAGAAATGTGACACTCAAACAGCAGATTATCAGAGCCAGGATCTCTGTTGTGTTCACCTCTCTCCTCTCAGCAGAACCAGATAATGGCAAACTTTCCCTCTATTTTTCCACACATATACATGTAAGTTTCAAATCTCAGTGCTTCCCCCTTTTTTTCACATGTATTCACACATTTCTATTGGTTGAAAACGAACCCTTTTCCAAAAGTACCCTTCCCCCAACTTGACTTCTGCCTAGTACCCTTCCCCCAACTTGACTTCTGCCTGCTACCATAGCAACAGCTCATGGAACACTGCTGTGTTCAGTTAGGTCAGAAGTTCGACACACAATGTTTCAATTCCACAGAGCAAGAGTGCTTGACTTTTCAAACCTAACAGCAAATCCATAGTACTGTTCTTTGGTTACACATTTTTTTGTACCAATACAAAACATGCTTCTATTAATTTTCACATACAGCCTAGTTTTTATTCTGGAATGGTATGAAACAGCCAATCAGTTCTTTTTGTTTTAAAAAAATATGTATGCCTCCATTTCCAAACTGTCTTTCTTTTCATATTGCCATTCTACTGAAAGACACCTCCTGAGTGCATCCAGTTCTCCTTTGAAGATGTTCACAGTGTGGATTGTAGGGCACAGCTATGTCTTCTGGAGTGAAAAGTTTGCAGAGAAAACAGATATGGTGAGAGACCTTGCTTTGCCAAATGTAGACATTAAATGGATTGGTCAGAGAGGGTTAAAGTGGCACCAATTGATGCCATTGGTGAAATCCTTCATTCAAATCCAACACCCTGACCTCATAATAGTGCACTGTGGTGGCAATGACCTAGGCACTTTGACTGGGGTAGGTCTGGAAATGCTTATGAAGGACACCTTTGCACAACTGTTTACACTTTTCCCTAAAACTGCCTTTGTGTTTTCCAACATATGCCAAAGGCAAAAATGGAACTGGTCCAATCATTTCTGTCCACAGATTGACAAAGCAAGAAAGCACGTCAACAAATCTGTTTCTGCTTTCCTCCGTGACTATGGTATGGGTGCCATTTACCACAACAACTTGCGTTATGACATGCAAGACATTTATAGAGGAGATGGTGTGCACTTCAATGATGAAGGGAACAGAGTCTTCCTCTTGAACCTTAGACTCTGCATCGGTACTTACTTGTAGGTACCACTAAAAAAATGACTTCATAAACACAACAGCTCTTTTTAGAGCTCCCTAATTTCTAAACTCTTAAATCTGCTTTTCATTTATTTATTTTTATTTTTTTTACCGTACGCTTACCGTAAGCTTACCGTACGCGTACCCCGTGATTTTTTTAAAAATCAATAAATGTTTTTTTTGTACTTTTCTGTCCTTCTTTGACCCCCTTACAATTGTTAGGGGGTCTGTAACTCTCCTCATTGCCCCCTTTCCTTGTTTTCACTCTTTTTTTTCAGAGTGAAATACACAAAATGGCGGCCGCCGCTTCCTGGTTTCGGCCGATTCGAATGTTTACTAAGATCTAAGAGCCAATCAGAATCGCGCTCGCGCACGCCACCGTACGCTTACCGTAAGCGTACGGTAAGCGTACCGTAAGCGGGCTCAGATATATATATTGATTTAAAGGCTATTTTCTCAGAATCTACTGAACAGATTTACACCAAACCTACAAAAGGCACTTCCTTGACCTAGGGACTACCTCTCTGCAAAATTTTGAGTAATTCTGTTCAGCCGTTCGGGCTGTAGCTCGTTCTAAAGGTCCTATGGAAAAATGCATGGGAAAAACGCGTTTTGGGACCCCCCTTTTATCTCAGCCCCCGCTTGACGGATCCCCCCGAGACTTTCAGGGTAGGAGCGGAGCGTAGCGCCCCACCTATTTTGAGAAATTCGCGAGGATTCGTCGACCGGCGCCAAAGTTATTCAAAATAGAATGTTGAGGTTTTCCTATGGAAACGTGGTCCTAACTATAACTACCTACTGGCGACCGCCAGTAGGTAATATATATATATATATATATATATATATATATATATTTATATATGTAGATATATATATTCACTGGAAAAACCATAGGTTTCAGGGGTGTTATAGATAGTTGGACATTTCACTCGTACAAAACCATAGAAATTCCCCCGTTATAGTTAGTTCAGCTAACTATAACTCGCACACCAGGAATGCACTGCTGATGACATCACATATTACATCACTCATGACATGGTCAGTGACATCACTCATGACATCACTGATGACATCTCAAATGACATCACTGATGACATCACTGATTACATCATCCTTGTGATAGAGTGGCAGACCTCCTCTCATCCTAATATAACCTTTGATACACACACTCAAAAATGCAAACTAACATTTTCAAAACAATGGACATACCAATACCAGTTACAACAACCTATTCAGTAATTCCAAGATCTACATACACATCCACTCATTCACCAACAGTCCCTATACAGTCACTCATACATGTACTCACTCATCATATGTACTCATACACCTATACATCCGGTTACACACCACCACTCATCCATAGAGTTACTCACACACATAGTCACACATAGTCACACATGCAAAGTATCAAACATCCATTTACTTGCATATACAGTTATACACACACTACCACACTTACTTCTACAGAAACTTACACATACTTACTCTCTTAAACAATCACTTATAGAAACACCTACTTATTTGTACATGAACTCTTCCAATCTCTCACTCTCACAGATACTCACTTATATACACCAATACTCACATATACTAGTGTAAACATATGAAGTTACTCATAAAGACACTATTGAGACAGTCATTCACTCACCAACACA
Source organism: Triturus cristatus (assembly GCF_964204655.1). Taxonomy (NCBI): domain Eukaryota; kingdom Metazoa; phylum Chordata; class Amphibia; order Caudata; family Salamandridae; genus Triturus; species Triturus cristatus. The sequence continues at coordinate 1,454,565,945 of NC_140589.1, read as the reverse complement.
CCCATACACACACTCATCCACCTATACAGCCCTGCACACATGCTGTCTTCAACACATACAAACAGTGAGTCACTCATTCATGCATCTATGCGCTAAGTAATACCCCCACCAAACCATACAGACACTCATACTGATACTCAAAAAACCAACTAATAACCATTATAGACACTCATGTAGCTACTCACCAACCCATGCAGCCACTTATACACAAAGAGAGAGACTGATACAGAAATTTACATATTTAAACATTACTTACTAAGCCATGTATTCACTAAAATACACTTAATCAGTCAGTTATACAATCAATTAAAAAAAAAAATCATCCATTTAGACACTTATATACCCATTTATTCTTCCATCGAACTTGAGATATACAGATATAAAACATATTTAATTTTCAGAAAAACACACATTCACTGGATGATGTCATCAGTGATGTCATTTGAGATGTCATGAGTGATGTCATGAGTGATGTCACTAACCATGTCATGAGTGATGTATTATGTGACATCATCAGCAGTGCATTGCGGGCGCGCGAGTTATAGATAGCTAAACTAGGTTTTGTACGAGTCCAACTAACTATAACGCCCCTGAAACCTATGGTTTTTTCAGTGAATTTCTAAGGTTTTTCAAATGCTAATTTCAAACTATAACGTGCCTGAAACCTATGTTTTTTTCAGTGAATATATATATATATTTATTATACTAGGTATACATGTGAAAATGTCTCGGTCTGCCTGTTTGCCTCGGTGGCACAGAAAAAATGGGTGGAACTGACGAGGTCCTCTTATGGCTCTGATGACATCATACGGTGTCGCGAGCGGAGCCATGCTATTATGACGTCCTCGTCGACGTGGGAGAGCCAGGAAAGAATTTCGGTGGAATGCTGGTGCAGGGGATATTCACCTAAGTGTTCAGGCTAGTCCTTTGGGAGCAACTGTTTATGTTGCCACTCCAGAAACCGAAACCAATGATCCGAGGGCAGAGGCCCTGCAGATGGCACTCGAGGTGGGGTACCCAGTCGTGTGCACCGGCGGGGCAGTGAAGTGACAAGTACCACAACCCATAAAAAAGGTAACGAGGGCACTGAATAACACAGGATCTTCTCTTTGTATCTGGCAGGAACAACAAAGTTAAAATGCCCTAGTACCAAAATGTAGAATTAATGCTACAACGGTCTTCAAGTGGACCTGCGATGCCGCTTCTGCCTCCCGTGCCCTGGAGGTGGCACATGGGTCATGCGGTACGGTCATACTGCGGTGGGATGCACACTCGTTGACCTCTCATGGCACTGCTCCACACTTCAGGGAGGACGCTTTCCATTCGCTATGTTTTCTGATGACGTGTCGTGCCGGGCCCGTCCAACAACAGAACTCCTTTAGATCCACACAGACTCCGCCACTTTCTCACCGGAAGTGAAACCAGGCCACGCGGACAATTCCACAATACAACAGCTGGGAATGCACTTTTCAGAAAAAAAAAACACATTCCTTCCTCCTAATTAATCAAATAAACGTCTCACTGAAGAACAGGGGCCAGCTTCGATCGGTAAACAGCCGTTACAACGACTTTTTTACTTCTCGGTACCAATACAATGCATGCATTACCACGCATGCGTTGTACATTGCGAAGTCATTACTGCACATTTTTTTAGAACGCATGGTCATTTACCACGCATGCCTTTACAACAAATTTTGTTGTAAAGGGATGTATGGTAAATGACCATGCGTTCTAAAAAACATGTAGACGATCCACGTTGTTGTAAGGAAACAGAGGCTGTTCCGTTTCCTCACGAATGCGCATGCGCATTTCTCCCGAGAAATGCGCATGCGCGGGCGCCCGCGCGTGCGCATTCGTGAGGAAGAAGTTATCCAGGAAACAGCAAGATGGAGCCCCGGGACGCGGCAGCTCAGGTAAGTAATTTTTCTTTATCTAATGATTCTAGTAATTGTAAAATGAGGGCGGGAGGGAGGCGGGTGGTGCGTAGTGGGGCTACGCGAAGTGTGTGGGTGGGCGTAGATTTGCCCCCACTCCGTATTGCTTCACGTAGCCTCACTACGCCCACTACGCCCAGGGCTGCTGTTGAAAGGCAGAGGCCAGGGGCATGGACTCTGAAAATTGAAGGCAGGTAGGAGAGTGCAGAGGCAACAATTTGACCACACTGGGCAGGCAGGAAGGGCAGTGGGAGCACAACAGACTATGGAGGGCAGTGGAAAGGGGGGCAGGGGTAACAAACCAACAATACAGGACTGGCAAGAAGAGGCTGTGGCAATATAATAGACCATTGTGGGCAGAAGGAAGAGGCAGTGGTAGTACAACCATACATGCCAACAGACCCGATTCAGCCAGGAAACTTCCAATGTTTTTAAGCTCAAATGGGCTTTATTTGATCTGTCTCCTGTCTACAATCTCCTCTTTTTCAATGTAACTCAAAGGGGAAAATCAATGCCCCAGTTTTTTTTTCAAAATCTCCTCTTACCAAGTTCAAAATGTTCTCAAGTATGCTACATTGGATCATGGAAGGCCGGAGGAATTGGGGTAGGGACATGGACTTGGATAACAGAGGACAGGAGGGACATGGAGAGGTGCACCAAACCAACCCTGCAGGGCAGGCATCAGGGTTTGCAGCAGCACAATACACCACACAGAGCATGCAGGACGGGAGTGCAGCACAACAATCCATAGAAAGCAATAGGGAGAGGACAGGACCATGCACATGGACAACAGAGAACAGAGAGGAAAGAAGCAATGTTAGCTAGCTGACCATAATGGACAGAAAGGAGAGAAAGCTGCAGCATAACAGACCATAAAGGGCAGGAGGGACGGATATGGGGCATTACAATGGAACAGACAAGCCAGGAGGGAGGGAATAGGGGTCTGCACATGGAAACAGAGGGCTGGGGGCAAGGGGGAAGGGCAGGAGCAGCAAGATGACCATGGAGGTCAGGCAGGATGGGCGCTAGAAACAAGACACACCATGGAGAGCAACAGTGAGACTATGACGACATACACACAGACCATGGAGGGAAGGTGGGAGGGGGTCAGGGGTAGCTAGCTGACCACACAGGGAAGGTGGGAGGGGCCATGGCAGCACAGAAGACCATGCATGACAAGCGGGAGGGTTAGTGGCAGCACAATGGCAATGATGGGCAAGAAGGAAGGTGCAGGGGCATGCACAAAGGACCATGGAGGATAGAAGGGAGGGTCAGGACCTGGGCACAGACAAGAGAGTTCAGGGGAAAGGGCCTAACAACAGACCGCGTGGGGCAGGCAGGAGGAGCAGTTGCAGCACAACAGACCAGGGAGGACAGAAGGATGTGGCAGTAAAATGGACCATGGAGGACAGGAGGAAGGGGATAGGGGCATGGCATGTGGACAGGCAGGGTGGAGGTGGCAGGGACAGGTTACAGTCATCTGACAATGCTAGGCAGGTGGGAGGGGAGTGGCAGCTCAACAGAACACTCAGAGTAGATAGGAGTGGCAGGTCCATGGAACATCGTGGGTAAAAAGGATGGAGCAGGGGAATGCACAAAGACATCAGAGAGCAGGGGGAAGGAGAATAGGGGCAGCAAGCTAAGCACAGAGGCTAAGCAGGAGGTCAATGATGGGCCATAGAATTTGGCAATCTAGGGCAGGAGGAGTGGACTGGTACATCATGCTAAATGGAGGGCAGTGGCAGCACATCAGACCATGCATGGCAGGAAGGAGGAGGCTAGTCCATGGATTCAGACAACAGAGGATAGGGAGGAGGTGGATGGGGCAGGAAGCTAACGGTTCAGAGAAGGTGGGTATTAGGAAGTTTATTGTTTTTAAAATGGGTGTCTGTGCGAACTACTTAAAATATGAACAAGTATGCAGCATAATCTCACTTTTATTCAGGAAGAAGAGGACGTTTGTGACAGTGACTCCGGGCTCACTTGGCAGAAACACCCCCTGACCCTCCGCCCCCCATCGCAAAATGTAATGCCCGTAAAAAAGGTAGGTGGATGCAGTGTTATTTAGAACATAGTCCTGCGAGCACAATTGAAAATGAAAACTAGATATAGTATATGGTATAAACTATGCACCAAAAAGTGTGATATAAAAGGAACCGGGGCGTGAAATATAATATGCAATACATTTTACGCAATGACAGAATCATTGGAGAGCGCGAGATAGCACAGGCACTAGCGCGTGCTATGCGATATGCGCCTTGGAGTGTAATATGCACAGGGCAGTGTTGTGTAACCTAACTAGTCTCTAAAGTTGTAATATAAAATATGTGCTGTGGAGTGTAACGTTGCATATGCACTGTGACAAAGATATGGAGGACCGGGAACAACACCGTAGGCTGAACACGGGACACTTTCCCTGAGACAAATGAACAGGAGTGCCCCCTCCCCCCATGTGGCAAGTAGTTGTTTCAACTAGGGCTTGACGGTTGGAAGCCAAGTAGGAAGCGGAGTGCGGCCCTCGCCACACCCGCACAGTGGTACTTTCTTGCTATCTATTGGTAAGAACGGAGCCCCAATTCTAACTTAGGTCCTGATGAATGCCCTGGACCCGTTCGGGCCAACTAGGCAGAAACATGTCGACCTTTCACAAGACGGTTAGGGGACACTGAATACCCCACTCACCGTCCTTTTGTTTTTAGCATCATATAGTTATTGGCCACATTAAAAAACTTCTCTGGTAACTATAATGATTTTTAACTTCACGTTCCACCTCACGGGCCCCCACTCTTTAGTTTAGAAGTGCATCCCTGTCTCCAGGTGTATGCCCGCCCTCCATCAAACGAAGGTTTTGGAGGGCGAGGACTGGCCGATGATGAAGCATGACACCAGGTGGTGTGTGAGATCAGTCCGTAACTTTTTGTGAGATGCCCTAACTCACAATAGGCCTTTAACTGTAGTAGGGTCACACTCCATTAGGAGCAGCTTTTTGTGGTAATCACAAAGATATGGATCCCAGATTGTAATATGCATAGCGCTGTGCGTTATAACATACACATCGAGGAAGGCACGTTAGATGGGGCAATATAACCCGTGCGAAGGAAAGTGTGGCATGACATATTCACGGGGTGGTGTTACAGTGCACATGGGCTAGAGAGTGTCATAGCATACGCACTAGCCAGTGGAATACAACACAGAGGTGTGTGGCACTCGGCGGGCACTCGTGGGTGTAACACAGCTTTGGGCTCAGCCAGGAGCACGCTGTGACTCTCAAGTGAGGTTTGTCTCCTTTCTAGAGATTAAAATAAAAAGTATTACACATCCGGCGGTGGATGTGTGTTTATTAACCGTGAGGGGGGTTTCTTGCATAGTTTGGTTGAATTTTTGTCGAATTCCCTTTGAATGGCTTGGTGTGCGTGTGTATTAAATGTGGCTGTCAATAGCTACCCATGTTTGTATAAATAAACGACAAGGGTGTCTACTTGGATAGTACCCACCAGCGGGGGCGCCAGGATTAGGCACGGTAGGGCGTCAGACACGTCAGAGCTTCACTAGCGGTGTAAATACATTCCACGTGGATTCAATGTATGCATAGTCACCTTTTAATGAATATCACGCAAATCGTCATGGTGATAGGTACATACGGTTTGTCCAGCATGTCCTAGGTGTTTCTATAAATATATATTTTTTTAAAATAATAATAAACAAAGGCCGGCCCCGGGGGATGGGGTCCCTGGGGCCATAAGTGGCCTGAGGAGGGGGGCAACGCAGCCCCCCTCCTAAAGAATTTTAAAACAAAAAGGCCATGACCCGGGGGTTGGGGTCCCCAGGCCGATTAAGGCCTTGGGAGGGGAGCCACGTGGCCCCCTTCCAAATTAATTTTTTTCAACAAAAAAAATTAGGGTGCAGGCCCTGGGGGATGGGGTCACCAGGGCCAATAAATTAGAAAAAGAAGGGGGGGCCACACAGCCCTCTTTCTTAAAAAAATCAAATAAATAAAAGACCGGCATTGCGCCAGAGGCCACGCCCCCTCCTTGCAGCACTCTGCAAACGCGCCCCCTGGCGAGTTGTAAGTTGGGGAATTAATTCCCCTTCAATACTGAGGGTCCCTGAGGGCCAACTAGCCCAACAGGTATCTCCAGTATGCGCCAGGAAGACAGGTGTTCTGAGGCCACGCCCCTTTTTACACCTCTATGCAACGCAGCTCTGTGGCGCTTACTGGAGGTACCTAGTGGGCTAGTTTGACCCTAGGGACCCTTAGGATTCAAGGGGACTTAATCTCTCAGCTTAGAACGGCCACAGGGCGCGTTTACGCAGTGGTGAAGGGAGGGGACGGGGCCTGAGGTGACGTGTGCAAACACGCTCTGTGGCGCATTTTCAGTTGGGGAAATAATTCCCTTTCAATCCTGAGGGACCATGGGGGCCAACTAGCCCACCAGGTGCTTCCAGTAAGCGCCACTGCTCTGCGTTGCAGAGAGGTGGTGCACGCCGTGCCCCTTTTTACACCTCTCTGCAATGGCGCTTACTGGACCTACCTAGTGGGCTATTTTGGCCGTAGGGACCCTCGGGATTCAAGGGGACTTAATCTCCCAACTTAAAATGGCCACAGGGCATGTTTACACAGTGGGGAAGGGAGGGGACGGGGCCTGAGGTGACGTGTACAAACACACCCATTGGCGCGTTTTAAATTGGGGAAATAATTCCCCTTCAATCCTGAGGGCCCCTCGGGGCTAACTAGCCCATCAGGTTCTTCCAGTAAGCGCCACTGAGCTGCGTTGCAGAGAGGTGGTCCAGGCTGTGCCACTTTTTACACCTCTCTGCAACGCAGCTCTGTGGCGCTTACTGGAGGTACCTAGTGGGCTAGTTGGACCCTAGGGACCCTCAGGATTCAAGTGAACTTAATCTCCCAACTAAATTTGGCCACAGGGCGTGTTTACACAGTGGTGAAGGGAGGGGACGGGGTCTGAGTTAACGTGTGCAAACACGCCCTGTGGCGCATTTTAAATTGGGGAAATAATTCCCTTTCAATCCTGAGGGACCCTGGGGGCCAACTAGCCCACCAGGTGCTTCCAGTAAGCACCACTGCGCTGCGTTGCAGAGAGGTGGTCTAGGCCGTGCCCCTTTTTACACCTCTCTGCAACACAGCTCTGTGGCGCTAACTGGAGGTACCTAGTGGTCTAGTTGGACCCTAGGGACCCTCAGGATTCAAGGGGACTTAATCTCCCAACTTAAAATGACCACAGGGCGTGTTTACACAGTGGGGAAGGGAGGGTACGGGGCCTGAGGTGACGTGTGCAAACACGCCCTGTGGCGCATTTTAAGAGGCAGTTTTAATCCCCTGTCCTATTATATACTAGGGGCTTACAGAATAGGTCATGCTAATCACAGGGGGACCCCAACGCATAGTGTTCCCTAGTGTATGTAGGTGTTTTCACTGTATTCTGAGTGTCTTTTAACATAGCACTGGCTCTAGGACTGGTTAGTCAGACTCAGTTACCACCCGTATTCGTCTGAAAAAGTTGAGGGTACAGGATGATTTTGCAACAAGGCTTCTTTCTGCTCTTCTGTTTGTTCTTTCTGCACGTTATCCTTCTTCCTGCACTTTTCTTCGTCTTTGAGGACTTCTGTTGCTTCTTTCTGCATTTCTTTTTTTCTTTCTGTGCGTTTCTTTCTTCACATGTCCTATCTCTGTAGGCATAGTTAGAAATTAGCATTTAAAAAACCTTTGAAATTCACTGAAAAAAACATAGGTTTCAGGCACGTTATAGTTAGGAATTAGCATTTAAAAAACCTTAAAAATTCACTGAAAAAACCATAGGTTTCAGGGGCGTTATAGTTAGGTGGACGTTTGACTCGTACAAAACCATTGAAATTCCCCTGTTATAGTTAGTTCAGCTAACTATAACTCGCGCGCCCGCAATGCACTGCTGATGACGTAACATATTACATCACTCATGACATGGTCAGTGACATCACTGATGACATCACTGATGACATCTCAAATGACATCACTCATGACATCACTGATGACATCATCCTTTAGATAGAGTGGCAGATCTCCTCTCCCCCTAATATACCTTTGATACACACATTCAAAAATAGAGACTAAAATTTTCAAAACAATGGACATACCAATACTAGTTACTACAACCTATTCAGTAATTCTAAGATCCACATACACATCCACTCATTCACCAACAGTCCTATACAGTCACTCATACATGTACTCACTCATCATATGTACTCATACACCTATACATCCTGTTATACAACGCCACTCATCCATAGAGTTACTCACACACATAGTCACTCATGCTAATAAAGAATCAAACATCCATTTACTTGCATATACAGTTATAAACACACCACCACACTTACTTCTACAGAAACTTACACATACTTAGTCTTTTAAAAGAGAGTGAGAGATTGTAAGAGTTCCTGTATGAATAAGTATGTGTTTCTATAAACTTATAGAAACACATACTTATTCATACAGGAACTCTTCCAATCTCTCACTCTCACATATACTCACTTATATACACCAATAGTCACATATACTAGTTTAAAACATATGTAGTTACTCATAAAGACACTATTGAGACAGTCATTCACTCACTAACACACCCATGCACACACTCATCCACCCATACAGTCCTGCACACATGCTGTCTTCAACACATACCAACAGTGAGTCACTCATTCATGCACCTATGCACTATGTAATACCCCCCACCGAACCATACAGACACTCACACACTCATACTGATACTCAAAAAACCAACTAATAACCTATATAGACACTCATGTAGCTACTCACCAACCCATGCAGCCACTTATATACAAAGTGAGAGACTGATACAGATATTTACATATTTAAACATTACTCACTAAGCCATGTATTCACTAAGATACACTTAACCAGTCAGTTATACAATCAATTTTTAAAAAACAAATCCTCCATTTAGACACTTATATACCCATTTATTCTTCCATCGACCTTGAGATATACATATATAAAACATATGTAATTTTCAGAAAAACACACATTCACTGGATGATGTCATCAGTGATGTCATGAGTGATGTCATTTGAGATGTCATGAGTGATGTCATGAGTGATGTCACTGACCATGTCATGAGTGATGTCATATGTGATGTCATCAGCAGTGCATTGCGGGTGCGCGAGTTATAGTTAGCCGAACTAACTATAACGGGGGAATTTCAATGGTTTTGTACGAGTCAAAAGTCCAGCTAACCATAACGCCCCTGAAACCTATGGTTTTTTCAGTTAATTTTTAACGTTTTTTAAATGCTAATTCCTAACTATAACGTGCCTGAAACCTATGGTTTTTTCAGTGAATATATATATATATATATATATATTCAATGAAAAAACCAAAGGTTTCACACATGTTATAGTTAGCTGGACATTTCACTCGTAAAAAACCATTGAAATTCCCCCGTTATAGTTAGTTCAGCTAACTATAACTCGCGCGCCCGCAATGCACTACTGATGACGTCACATATTACATCACTCATGACATGGTCAGTGACATCACTCATGACATCACTGAAGACATCTCAAATGACATCACTGATGACATTATCCTTGTGACAGAGTGGTAGACCTCCTTTCACCCTAATATAACCTTTGATACAAACATTCAAAAATAGAGACTGAAATTTTCAAAAAAATGGACATACCAATAACAGTTACAACAACCTATTCAGTAATTCTAAGATCCACATACACATCCACTCATCCACCAACAATCCTATACAGTCACTCATACATGTACTCACACATCATATGTACTCATACACCTAAACATCCTGTAACACAATGCCACTCATCCATAGAGTTACTCACACACATAGTCACTCATGCTAATAAAGAATCAAACATCCATTTACTTGCATATACAGTTATACACACACCACCACACTTACTTTTACAGAAACTTACACATACTTAGTCTTTTAAACAATCACTTATAGAAACACATACTTATTCATACAGGAAGTCTACCAATCTCTCACTCTCACATATACTCACTTATAAACACCAATAGTCACATATACTAGTTTAAAACATATGTAGTTACTTATGAAGACACTATTGAGACAGTCATTCACTCACTAACACACCCATGCACACACTCATCCACCCATACAGTCCTGCACACATGCTGTCTTCAACACATACAAACAGTGAGTCACTAATTCATGCATCTAGGCACTACGTAATACCCCCCACCGCACAATGAAGACACTCAGACACTCATACTGATACTCAAAAAACCAACTAATAACCTATATAGACACTCATGTAGCTACTCACCAACCCATGCAGCCACTTATATACAAAGTGAGAGACTGATACAGGTATTTACACATTTAAACATTACTCACTTAGCCATGTATTCAAAAAGATACACTTAATCAGTCAGTAATACAATCAATTTTTCAAAAACAAATCATCAATTTAGACACTTATATACTCATTTATTCTTCCATCGACCTTGAGATATACATATATTAAACATATTTAATTTTCAGAAAAACACACATTCACTGGATGATGTCATCAGTGATGTCATTTGAGATGTCATCAGTGATGTCATGAGTGATGTCACTGACCATGTCATGAGTGATGTAATATGTGACGTCATCAGTAGTGCATTGCGGGCGCGCGAGTTATAGTTAGCTGAACTAACTATAACGGGGGAATTTCAATGGTTTTTTACGAGTGAAATGTCCAGCTAACTATAACATGTGTGAAACCTTTGGTTTTTTCATTGAATATATATATATATAGGCGCCTAAGGGATTGGGAAAACAAAAACGAGTTTCCTATGGATGCTAGGTCCTAACTATAACTACCTACTGGCGACCGCCAGTAGGTAATATATATATGTAAATATATATATATATATATATATATATATATATATATTCACTGAAAAAACCATAGGTTTCACACAAGTTATAGTTAGCTGTACATTTCACTCGTAAAAAACCAATGAAATTCCCCCGTTATAGTTAGTGCAGGCAACTATAACTCACGCGACCGCAATCCTCTGCTGATGCTAATACTGTATTTAGACACTTATTTCCCCATGTCTTCTTCCATTAAATTTTAGCTATACATATATTACAAATATTTTTTTTTCATAAAGACACATATGTCATCAGCAGAGGATTGCGGTCGCGTGAGTTATAGTTGCCTGCACTAACTATAACGGGGGAATTTCATTGGTTTTTTACGAGTGAAATGTACAGCTAACTATAACTTGTGTGAAACCTATGGTTTTTTCAGTGAATTTGCAAGGTTTTTTAAATGCTAATTCCTAACTATAACGTGTGTGAAACCTATGGTTTTTTCAGTGAATTTGTACGGTTTTTTAAATGCTAAGTTACTTTACGCCATTCATGGCGTGCGCGCCCAGTTAACGCAGTTCGTTCCGTGCGTGCACGGTGCGCTTCGCGCACCGCGCGCGCACAGTGAGCACGCGGTGCGCTTCGCGCACCGCGCGCCCACTTTACGCAGTTAGTGCCGTGCACGCACGGTGGTCACACGGTGCGCTGCGCGCACCGCGTGCCCACGTTATGCGGGATGGGCCATGTACGCACGATGCGCTTCGCGCACCGTGCGCACATGGGGGACATATTATGCGCATCGTTGTGAAATGTATTCTTTATTAATTTCACAGGTGAGATATGCCATGCGCAAATGGTGCCCTTCGGGCACCATTTGCACACGGGGTGGAGAGAGTGTGGATAATTTTTATTTTTTTTTATTTTTACCGTACGCGTACGGTAAGCGTAATCGGCGATTTTTCAAAAAAAAAAAACATTTTTTTTTTGGCCTTGGGGGTTGTTTGGGGACCCCTATATCAATGCTGGGTGGTTATGATCTCAATATACTGCCCCTTTAGACATTTGTTGGCTTTATTTTTGCTGCCCCACTCAGAGTGCGAGAGAGAAAATGGCGGCCGCCGCTTCCTGGTTTCGACCGATTCGAATGTTTACTTAGATCTAACAGCCAATCAGAATCGCGCTCGCGCACGTCACCGTACGCGTACGGTAAGCGCACCGTAAGCTGGCTCAGATATATATATTGATTTAAAGGCTATTTTCTCAGAATCTACTGAACAGATTTACACCAAACCTACAAAAGGCACTTCCTTGACCTGTAGACTACCTCTCTGCCAAATTTCAAGGAACTCTGTTCAGCCGTTCGGGCTGTAGCTGTGTCTAAAGGTCCTAAGGAAAAATGCATGGGAAAAATGCGTTTTGGGACCCCCCTTTTATCTCAGCCCCCGCTTGACGAATCCCCCCGAGACTTTCAGGGTAGGAGCGGAGCGCAGCGCCCCACCTATTTTGAAAATTTCGCGATGATTCGTCGACCGGCGCCAAAGTTATTCAAAATAGAATGTTGCGGTTTTCCTATGGTAAGAGGGTCCTAACTATAACTACCTACTGACGACCGCCAGTAGGTAATATATATATATATATATATATACCATCTATTCAAGCGACACAAACACTGAAGGCTCAGATACGACACCTACATCTGAAGGAACAACGTCGGAAGGGGAAGCCACTCCACGTCCAACGTCTTTTTTAGACGAATATCGGCTCCTGAGACGGAGCCGCCAAACTCTGAAAACAAATCAGGAGAATCAGAGAGACGCAACACCAACGAGAAGAGGAAGGGGCAGAGGAAGAACAAGAGGACCAAGAGGAAGAGGAGGAAGAGGATCCTACAGAGGAGACAGAAAAGACTACGATTCGGAGCCAGTGGGAAGACAACAGACACGCTCCAAGACCAACGCATAATGGATGACAACATGGTAAATTTAACTATTGTGAACCTCTCCAATAGAACCATTAGTCTCAAAGACAAAAGAACCCTATGCTTTGGCCTATCTTTCTGCCCATCAATCCCCATGAATTATGTGAATGACAGAATTGATATTTTTAAATTCTGCAGAAAACTAAAACTTAAAAAATGGCATACTCTGAAACCAACAAGAAATAGAACTAGGCCCCAAAAAGAGAGCTCTATAACAGATGAGGAATTGACTATAGGGGATATTGATCTGTTGGTTGCTATGCATGAATTACAAAACGACATCAGTGACGGAGATGCCAATATTGAGGCTCAACGAGTTTTAAATGAGATGGAGATAAGGTGCGATGCATCTACCATTTCTGGTTTCAAACCAAAATCCACTTTTTTACCGATAATGAGCCACGACAATATTGACACTTTTCAGGAGCAGGTGAGCCAGAACCTTCTGGAATTTAGGCAACAGAACTGGGCCAAGAAAATGCAAACTTTTAAACATAATCTCACCCTTACACAAAGGAGGGCTATACAAGAGCTAGCCGAAGATGACAGTATTGTAATTCGACCCGCCGACAAGGGGGGCAACATTGTCATCATGTCTAGGGAAATGTACGTAGCAGAAGCTACGAGACAACTGAGTGACACCTACACTTACTCTAGATCTAATCGTACAGATTATAACAACAGCATTGTACAGATTTGGGAAAAACTGGGCGAATGGAAGGATAAGGGGTTGATTGAATGGGAGGAATTCTGTTACCTGAAGAAAGATCACCCTATCCTCCCTGTGATGTACCTACTTCCCAAAATACATAAAAATAAGGTCAATCCTCCCGGTAGACCCATTATCTCTTCCAGAGGTTGTGTCTTGAAAAATCTATCGCGTTATGCGGATCATTTCCTCAGGGAGTTTGTAATTACTCTCCCGTCATATGTCAAGGACACAAAAGACTTCTTGGCTAAAATACACGATGTTAAATGGGAAGATGATTTCTTACTGATAACCATGGATGTCAATTCCCTCTACACTGTCATCAATCATGAACAAGGAACAGAAGCATGCGAAAGATTTCTCAAACGCAGACACATTAGATTCAAAGAGCACACTCTGATGATACTTGAAATTATCAAATTTTGTCTGAAAAATAACTTCTTTATGTTTGACAATGTAATCTATAAACAATCCCTCGGTACGGCGATGGGGACCAGCTTTGCGCCGAGCTTTGCCAATCTCTTTATGGGAGCATGGGAGGAGGACATCAGGAAGGAAGCCAGTCTACAGCATGATTTCACTAAAGTAAAACTCTGGTTACGTTATATTGACGACTTGTTTGTAATCTGGAAAGGCAGCAAACAAGAAGCCAATAATTTTATCACCAGACTGAACCAGAACAACAACAATCTAACACTCACACATACTACAAGCAATGTGAGGGTTGAGTACCTTGATACATGTGTAGAAATTGCAAACAACAAGTTAACAACTATTTTGTTTCGCAAACCTACAGCAGGGAATACGCTTTTACATGCTCTCAGCAGTCACCCTAACACACTCAAATGGAGCATCCCCTACGGGGAACTGCTCCGAGCAAAGAGAAATTGTAGCACAGAGGAAGGTTTCCTAAAAAGCAAACAACCATGACACAAAGATTTAAAGAAAGAGGATATCCCATGTGGGTTCTCAAAATGGCGATGGACAGGGTTAAAACGATTGACAGAGGTGCAATCCTTGAACCCTCCCCTGAGTCCAATTCACCCATTAATGATGAGAATGTAGAAACCAGGCTGATTCTCACATATAACGGCCACTCAGATAAAATCAAGAAAATGATCTCCCGGAACTGGAAGCTCCTCAAAGGAGATCCTGTTATAGGCAAGATGTTACCCACACATCCCTCAATAAGTTACAGGAAAGGACGTAGCTTAAAAGACATGCTTGTACATAGTGATTTACCTAGCATGGAAAGAAGCAATACTATTGATCTACAAGGCTTCTATCCCTGTGGACACTGCAAGGCATGCGGCAACAGCCGCTTACGCAAGGAGTTTTGGAACGGCAGTACAAACAGTATGATTCCCATTAAACAGTTCCTCACTTGTAGTAGCACCAACGTAGTCTATGTGCTTGAATGCCCTTGCCAACTGAGCTACGTAGGAAGCACCACACACATGGCTAAGAAACGGGTCCTCGAGCACATGAGGGCAATTACAAACAAGGACCAACAGTACCCCATTGCTCGACACTTTGAGGCAAAACACTTTTCAGACTATACCAAACTGTCCTATTATGTAATTGAAAGAATTTTACCCAATAAGAGAGGAGGTAATAGTACTCTTAAATTGAGACAACGCGAATCACGTCACATAATTGGGATGGGGACTAAATATCCGAACGGCCATAACATTGATGAGGAGATGGCAATACACCTACATGGGGATTAAAGGGTTAGCAATTTTTCCATCCGCAAATAAGACACTGATCACATTTAAGAACAGAATGGATACTCCTAGGAGGGTGTTCCATGAGGGAGGTTGTATTGAGGCCCAGCTAGGACAACGATGAATGGTGTATATAACTAATGATTTGTATTTTGATTGTCTGTTGAATGTCTATTGTAGTTGGAGTCAACTGACCCTGTGTTTCTCTTTTACAGGAAGAAAGGAAGGGACTATGTCTCGGGCCCGCGACACAGGATCCCTACCCTTTTCTTCCCATGCTGCTCTCCAGTGGACAGATAAGACCAATTCTATTTTAACTTTATTATTGGGACACTTTTGAATTTATTTTGATTTTGGTTAAGGATGCACCAATGGACCAATATGTTACAATACAATTCAATGCAATAAATTTTTTCTGGGCTTAATAGAGACAATGCAAGGTAACCGACACAGCTGGACGGGGCAGGCGTGACAGGCTGTCTAGTTATACATCAGCAAGATCTGTGACACAAGGGATTGAGCGACCAATTATTAATATACAAGGACACCCAGCAACACAAGTTTTAACTGACATTTGGGTGGTAGTATAGTATAGCCAAATGTCCCGGCAATAGCCATATACACATCACTAACATGATCGGTAGCCACTTTGGGAATATGTTGCACCACCAAGGAGCAACACAGATTGCGACCAATTATAGACGCGCTCCTAACATGGCATACAACATTACAATGCGTGATGCTACCCAATCACAGAGAGCTATTGTGAAAATCAACCACACGGCGCAAATTCAGTCCCGGGGGTGCCACTAATGTTCATCCAATGTTTGTTCAACATGTCTGTATAAGCCAGTTAACTTTGCCCTAGAACCAAGCTCACTAGAAGCGAGTAACGACATTGTAATGCGGAACGCTATTTAAACACAGAGAGCAATCAAGCAATTAGCTATGCGACCCCCAGCTCAAGCACACGACACAAAATCACTCCAGAGGGTTCTGTTAATGTATATCCGATGTTTATTAAACATGTCTGTATAAGCTGGGTAACTATGTCCCAGAACCAAGCTCTCTAGGAGCGAGTGACGGATTTTCCAGTTAAAAATAAGTAAAGTACAAAGTAGGCTTTGTTACAGTATACGAGTTGCTTTTACCGTTGTGTAATGGCGCCCATAAAGTATTGCTATTTGTCAAAAATTCACTGTTCCAATATGGCGCTGTAAAACCTTCGCAATAGTCCTCTTTCGATGTCCATGGTTGTACGAATAATGTATGTCTACGATGGTCCGGTAGCATAACGGTGTGTGAGCAAGCCCGTTGAGGGTGAAACGCGTCACGTTGGGTTTATGAAGCAATAAACCCCCTTGAAGCAACTTGGACGGTGTGGTGTCTTTTTCCTTGACCTGAGAGCACAGTTGGAACTCCGTTTTGCAAGGATATTAATTACCGGGTTACTCCACCGGCGCTGTGCCACCCCTCGGAGGGCTACGCTTTCCGACAGGAGTGCATCTTTATTGGATATATATATACTTACATACATACATATATATGTGGGTCACTTGCACTAGTCTGGCTGATGAGGGGTGTTAACCCGAAACCGGTCCCAGGATGCTTGTTTCCAGTCCATGGAGGGCCCGACTTGGCAGTTTGGGATGGATGGTTCCCATGAGGAGCAGGGTCAAGACTGATTTGCATATCGGTGAGTCCTAATTGGGGTGGTGTAGTGAGCAAAAGAAGAATGGATTTAACCCAGATCGCTTGACTGGGGGAGAAAGTTTGATTCATTCATCATTCTGTCCACCATTTGTTACTGCAGCACATCAATCTCAAAATACAGAATAAAAATCATTGTTAAGCAACCATTTCTTATTGAGGGTAATACAATTAATTTCACTTTTCAAATTAGTAAATCAGTCCTTATAGGCCTAAGGTGCATTTCAGTTCTATACAATGTTAGATTATATCTGGAACATAAAAATTTGGCACATGAAAAAATAAATGAAAGGATACAAGACTTCATGAAAGTTGCATATACGTCAGGTACTGCTGCGTATCTCTTTCGCTTCCCAGTCACCACCTCTTAACATAAAACAGGTGCAAACAAAGGGAGGGGAACCATAAAACTCTTTAAAAAAAAGTTTTTCAAAACAATGGTCAATAGACCTACTGCTGAGGGGGAGAAGAGCTGCTAGGTGATATATATCTAATTTAGCGTAAATTAACTGCTAATTCTTCATTGAGGTTTAACCCATCAGAATGTATTGCACTGTAACATATCATCAGCTTAGATTTCAATCTCCTCAATTCCTGAACTCTGTTACCTCTCCTTTCTCTGATGGGTATTCTATCCAACACACAGAATTTCAAAATGCTTATGTCTTCGTTGTGCTTGACTTTGATGTGTCAGGTAATTGAGTATTATTTGTCCTCATTAATGAATGCGCTTGTATGTCCAAAACCCTCTTGTTTGCCTTGTGTATAGTGCTGCCGATGTAATATTTTTCACATGGGCAGCACAAGGCATAAATGCATTATTCTGAGATGCATGTCAGATGTTTCAGTATCCTAAAGGGCATTTGTACTGTACGGAATTGTACTTGTTTCTTATTAACACTATATTTACGCACTTTTCAAATGCTACAGGTAAAAAAAATGGAATATTAGTTATTATTCTTGCCAGTATGACCAGACCCTGACTCAATGTATCCTGTTGTGAGGTACTCCTTCTGAAAGTTATCCTGGAGTTTCCCTCAATATGCTTGTCTAAGTAACTGTCGGTCTGTAAAACCTGCCAATATTTTGCCAGTATCTTTATAACTTCCTTTTGTTTCTGTGGAATGTAGTAAATAACCTCATTGTTTGTGAATCCTGCATAGATTTCTGATGGGGAATCAAGAGATTCTCTCTATTCATGGAATTAACCTTCTTACACGCACTGTTTATTGAGGATTTAGAGTACCCTCTTTCTCAGAACCTTGTGGTTATGACTACCATCTGTTCCTGAAAGGCTTGCTTGAAACTGCAATTTCTTATTCATGTTAAGAACCTTCCAAACAGAATGCTGTTCACCAGGTTCCTAGAGTCTCTGCTGTAAGCATGAAGCAGACTGTTACCTGCTGTTTACAATAGAGGCTACTCTCCAATTTGTTGTGTTTCACCTTCAGTTTAAGATCTGAAAATTTGATCTTGGTAAAATATATATAGCTTGTGAATGTCAAATTGAGGGTCTCATCATTAAGTTCCAGTACAAAATCCTGAGCAGATGCTGCACCGCCGTTCCATAAACAGAAAATATCGCCAGTATAGTGGACCCAGAGGATGATGTTTTTGTCAAATTGGTGGATGTTACTGATCACCTACTCCTACCACCAGGCCAGGTAATGACTCTTATAGCTGGGGGCAAAGCAGGTGTCCATCACCATCCCCTGGGTTTGCCAATATATCTGCCTGTCAAAGGTGAAAGAATTACAGGCTAGACATGTCCAAACCATATCTAGCCCTATCTTTGTGTGAAGAAGACAGGAAAGACATCATGCTCATAAAAAATGTCTACATACTCTGATTCCCCAATTTTGTTGTATCCATGTATAAAGACTGTTAACATCAAGTGACATGAGCCAAAAACTTTTCTCCCATGTCACATCATTTTATATCAGCAAAGAATCCACTGTATCCCTTATATAAGATGGAAGCATCTCTACAAAAGGTCACAGAAAAATTCCACGTGCCTTGAAGTGTCTTCTAGGAGACTACCTCTCGAGGATGCTATTGGTCTCCCAGAGGGGACTAATCAGTTTTTTATGGGGTTTGGGTAAGTAGTAAAGTGCCGGAATTTTAGGAAAACCACATCCGAGAAATGCATGTTCCTCCTACTCTATCAACTTCTGTTCACTCCAACCCACAAGTCCATCATGGACATTCTTGGTGGTTCTACTTATATCTACCTTAATAGAAAAGTCATAATAGTTGGTGTCCTGCACCTCCCTTTAGCCTTCTTTGAGGTACATCTCAATTGGCCAAATAGCATTCCCTCTTTTATCTTATTTTTAATGACAATTTTGTCATTTTCTTGTAATTCCTTGATGACAGTACGATTTTTATGTAAAATACTGTAAGGGCTTTCATGTGTCTTAGCTTTTTGAATTCTTAAATGACTCCTTGCTCAAATACCTCTATTGCATCACAAGCAATCAATGGCAAAAAAAATGAAAGTTCCTTATTATAGCTAAGTCACCAGGTCCCAGTTAAATGTCAAGAAATTTCTGCTGTTATTTACCAACCCAGTTCTCAAATTGGTTTGTTACTTACCTTCTTGTCAGTACTCCAAAAGCACGAAGTACACGGGTGAATCCACTTGTAAACCCTGGCTGCTATCAAAATCACTTTCCAAATGAGGCGGGCCTCTCAGCAGTGGCCCTGCCATCAGTACTGCGTCCATATCCTGTGTTGCAGCCAGCGGGTGCTCCTTTTTCCAAATCATTCCAAATGCCAACAACGTAAGGAGTGCCCAGCCTCTCGGGTCGGGGCCCATCTGGATGCGTCGCACATCTTGTATTATTACATAAGAAAACACACACTGTTTAGTGACGTGAAACAGGCCCACCAACAATGCTTTATCAAATACCTTTATTAAGAGGCAAGGTTTAAAAGCATTACGTGCTTCGACTCATGAGAGTCTTATTCAAATGCAAATGTTCTTAGGCTGGTTCGATAGCTTTTTAAAACTTAGCACAAAAACATTGAAGGACTAAGTGCCCACACATTTGTTCTGTTGTTTAAAGAGGCAGTAAATCATATGTTCAGGAGTTGTGGGTAAGTTTATTTCTTGCAGAAAATAGATGTTTCTTTCTATTTCTGTCTGTATGTATATATATATATATATATATATATATATATGTCCGTAGCTTGCTGCAAGAGCAGCCCCCAGGCCTGCAACGTTGGTGCTGTCAGTGGCGGCAGCAGCCACTGTAATATAATCCAAATCTTATATTCCAATAGAATCCAGGAATAAGAAGACAGCACACCAGGAAACCGCACAAATCCTTTATTGTGCGCTAGCTTTAGAAGGCCGACGCGTTTCGGCGTTTGCCTTTGTCAAGTTACTTCCTGTGTGCCAATCAACCATAGAAATACGATTGCATCATTCATAAACATAGAGAACATACTTCGAGAATGCGTTGTTTGGCGACCGCTACAACAAAAATAAGTTCATTAAGTCATGCTAATAATTCAAGCATACCGGTAAATACAGTTATATAAATTAGAAGGCAATTGTCTTGAAGAAACATGCTGTTTTAAATAAGTCAGAATGTTGAAAATAAAGCTTTGTCCGAAATATTTGGAAACAATAAAGTTATGAAAGATAAATAAAGTAAGCGTGGATATTCACTGCTTATTGTGGACATTATAATTCATATACCTCTCTGTGTGCTAGCGTGCTTGAAGCGCATGCAAATGAATCTGTGTGGGCTACATCAGTTATATAAATGGAGGTAATCGCTCTACCTAATCTGAATAATACACGTTACCGACACTGAGAGCTAACAAGTTCATGATTACAGCATACGATTCAAATAATAGAGAGCGGCATGCTACCCAAAATTAATATCAATACAACATAATAAAAGGAAATGTTACGCATACTGAAAATGGAATTGATATATCATCTATAACAATAGTTGTCCATTAGTGGCCCCTTGGATAAATTGTGGTTGCTGCGCGCAATTGCGCTTGTTAGACGGCAAACAGGTTAATTGAATATGGGCACAGTTAGCCATATATATAATCTCAATGGTACCATTGCATTGGTATACATACGGGACCAAAGATCATAAAGTTATTTCATTAGGTAAAGGGCCTTTAATGATATGGATAAATGATACTGGATATGTCAATAATTCTCAATGGATAGGTAATATACTCTCTTATTATCAATCAGGTTATATGATAGGCAAATTCGGAAGTATCCTACTGATGAAAGCTAGACATGGGGGAGTGACAGGATGGTGATGTATATAAAGTAAATAAGTGATAGAGGAAGGGTAATGAGGGGTACAAGGGAAAGCTCATGGCTGTTTCCAAGAGCAACCGCAAATGCGGTAAATGCTTATATAGTATCCCAATTGGGGAAATAATGTATCATCCTAAGTACACCTGAATCCCTATCTTGCTAAAAGTGAGGTAAAAGACGAAAGAATGGAATTAAACAAAATTAACTTAAAATCCCAACGATTGATCGGGAGTGCTCATATTTTTCTTCTTGAGACCATATAGTGATGATCAGCTTGTCTGAGAGGCCATACACTGAGTAACTACAAGCCTATGTGAGTTGCAAGTTCCTCCCCACTGCTAAGTCCTTTCGGTATTTTACAATCCAGATCTATGATGAATCTGGATTCCAGTACTCTTAAGTCTTTCTCTCGATCCCCTCCTCGAATGTGTTTCGGGATTCTCTCTACTCCAAAAAATCGCAGGCTACTATTGTCACTATTATGGAGTTCAGTATAGTGACGGGCTACTGGATAGTTGTGATCGCAGTTAGAAATGGCACGCAAATGCTGCAGAATTCTAAGTTTAAGTGGCAATTTTGTACTGCCCACATATCTGAGGCCACAAGGGCACTCAAGTATGTAGACAGTAAAATCGCTGTTACAGTTAATTTGGTGTTTTATAGGTCGTTTGTGGTTAGTGCCTATGCTGTATTCTTTGCAGTTGATGCCATTGCGATCTGCCTTGCACATTCCACATGTAGTGAAACCGTTAGGCATTGTTAGCCAATGTGATTGAGTAGTCTCATCGCGGTAGCTATGGACTAATCTGTCCTTAAGTGACCTAGCCTTTCTGTATGTGATATGAGGTCTGGTGCCTATAGATTCACCAATAATGGGGTCTGCTCTTAATAGGCTCCAATGTTTTTTCATGATTTTATTGAGAGTCCAAGCTCCCCTGCTGAATTTAGTTATCATTCTTGGAATATTCATTTGGTTGCTGTCGTTATTGGTTCTTTTGATGGTACTCATGGAGGGCTTAAAGAGTGTGTCATGTTGGTTCAAATCCTTGACTTTATTTTGAGCTCTCTCTAAGGTTTCCTCTTTGTATCCTCATACTCTGAAGCGTGTGAGCATGATCTGTTGTTCATTCATGAAGTCCCTGTTTGTGCTACAGGCACGACGTGCTCTAAGAAGCTCCCCATAGGGTATGCTTTGTTTCAGGGGGACTGGATGATGACTCGCTGCGTGTAATAGTGTGTTGCCTGCAGTCTGCTTCCTAAAGAGACGTGTTGTAATTCTCTTTTCTTTGATTTCGACTGCAATATCCAAGAATTCGCAGTAGGTTGGGCTGATCTTATGAGTAAACTGTAAGTTCAAATCATTGATCCCCAATTGGTCAATGAATTCATTGGCGAGATTTTGGGGGCCATTCCAGATAAGGAACAGGTCGTCTATATACCTGATCCATACAAGTATATGGTCGGTATACATTTTCCACTTGTCAGTCCACACTATCTGTTCTTCCCACCAACCTAGGAACAAATTCGCTAGGCTGGGGGCAAAACAAGTACCCATCGCGGTACCTGACCGCTGGCGATACACAGATTTTTCGAAGAGAAAGATATTGTTTTGGAGACAAAACAACATCATGGTCTCCAACATTTTATTGTGTTCCCAGAGATCTATGTGTCTACTCTTTAAAAAGTGCATGCATGCTTCCACCCCTTTCCGTTGGTCAATGCACGTATACAAGGAGCAGACATCCAGACTGATCATAGTGTAGCCGTCCTCCCATTGTATATCGTGGAGCTGACGTAGGAAATCTGAACTGTCTTTACAATACGATGCTAAATTAAGAACATATTTAGACAGAAAAGAGTCCAAGAAAATTGATGTGTTTTCAAGTAGTCCTCCATTTGATGAGACAATGGGACGCCCTGGTGGTAAAGTGGCGTGCTTATGAATCTTTGGTAAAAAATAAATTCATGGTATGCGTGGTTTATCTGTTCTCAAAAAGCTGTACTCGTCAGTGTCAATAAGACCATAGAAATACCAATCACTTAATAGTTTATGGTAATCATGAATAGTTTTCTTGTATTGTGCCCAATCAGTGAGTTCATAACAGGTTTCATCTGAGAGCTGTCTCATCGCCTCTGATCTGTACTGTTCCACGTCCATCACTACAACATTACCTCCTTTGTCGGAGGGCTTGATTATAATTTTAGTGTCAGATTCCAAGATTTTGATGGCTTCCCGTTGTTTCTTTGTAAGATTGTCCCATTTAGATTTTTGGAATGACTCTCTTGATTTCTTTAGTTCAAGAATGATCGCTGAATTGTATGCTTCAATGTTATCAAAAGGCACATTGGGATTGAATTTTGATTTCCTTTTGAGACCGCTATGTGCGTGTTGCATACTGGTAACACCACATGCTTGCAATAATGAATTATCATCGCCGCGATAGTTGTCTTCAGTTTCTAGGTCATGCATAATTCTAAGAAGTTCCATGTCCTGTATTTGTAAATTACGTGTCTCTGGATCATCTAAATTAGTTATTAATTCTTTAGGCTTTGATTTTGAGCGTGCCTCGAACATTTTCTTTAATTTTAGTTTCCGGATAAATAGGAATAAATCAATTCTGGTGTCCATATAGTTTAAATTGTTGCTGGGACAAAAGGACAAGCCCAATTGCAGGACTGAGATTTCGACTTCACTCAGACTTCTGGTGGATAGGTTAATAACTGTTTGATTTGTTGTCTGGTCTTGGTGTTGCGAGGTCGGTGTGTTGGATTTCTTTGACCTTCTCTTACTTAATCTTTTTCTTTTGTGGTCCCTCGTCCTCTTCCTCTTCTTTGCCCCTTTCCTCTTGCCTGTCCTCTCGTTTGGGGCTTGTTTACTTGAGTTTGATCCTTTTTCTGCTTTAGTATCTGGAACTCGTGTAAAAAAGTGAGAGGACGTGTGGCTAAAGGGATCACTGTGCTGGAAGCTTCTGAGTCAGTACTGATGTCTGAACTGGAACCTGTTGACAATAGTTCCGTTGTCCGTTCGGTGGTGGTGGCTTTAAGGTTTCTTTGAGCCCAGTCGTATTTTTTGGCGTAGGTTAGGATACGTCCCTCAGCGTAGTCACGCTTATCCCTGAGGAATTTACGTTGTTTCTTTTGTTTGATTGAATCTTCGTACTCTTTGAGTTTCTTTGGAAGTGTTTTAAGGAATTCTTCCAATATATTGTCGTTTTTGTATTTCTCTAAATCAGCTTTCAAAATTGACAATTCCTTTCTGGTTGTCTCAAGGTCTATTTGGGCATATTTAACAAGCATCTCTAACATTCTTTTGCAAGTTTTGGCCATGAATTGAGCCCATTCTGCTAGAAGATCTGGATTAGGATTGTCATACGTTGGTACGATTGTGATTCTTAAGCCTCTGGGGACGCGGCCAACTTCTACGTAATTAGTGAGCGAGGCCACTTCCCACCATTTGTTTATTTCCCGTTTGCTCAGTTTCTCTAGCAGAAACAATTTTTGTTTCAATGAAGTATCACTTCCCACGGGGGCGGCACTTGTCGTGGGTTTCACTCTCAACTCATCTTGCTCTTCGTTAAACAAAGAAATGGCCTCTGCCTTTCTTTCATTGTCCCAATCACTCATAACTCCTTGGTATCCTGACGCCGCAACTCGAGTTGTGGCAATCACGTTTGTTCCCGTACTACAATCCACACTCGATAATATCTTCGGGGCAGAGGCACTGTGCAAAGTATCAAGAGAGATTTGTAAAGACGGACAATCCGCGTTCTCCAACGCGGACCATTAACCCCCACAAAAACCCTTAAAAACAGATACACAGGCTTACCCACAGGTGTTTATTTTCACAAGATCTCGGTCGGGAACGGCGGGAGCCGCTGCAAAAAGTTGTATGTCCGTAGCTTGCTGCAAGAGCAGCCCCCAGGCCTGCAACGTTGGTGCTGTCAGTGGCGGCAGCAGCCACTGTAATATAATCCAAATCTTATATTCCAATAGAATCCAGGAATAAGAAGACAGCACACCAGGAAACCGCACAAATCCTTTATTGTGCGCTAGCTTTAGAAGGACGACGCGTTTCGGCGTTTGCCTTTGTCAAGTTACTTCCTGTGTGCCAATCAACCATAGAAATACGATTGCATCATTCATAAACATAGAGAACATACTTCGAGTCTTCAAGACAATTGCCTTCTAATTTATATAACTGTATTTACCGGTATGCTTGAATTATTAGCATGACTTAATGAACTTATTTTTGTTGTAGCGGTCGCCAAACAACGCATTCTTGAAGTATGTTCTCTATGTTTATGAATGATGCAATCGTATCTCTATGGTTGATTGGCACACAGGAAGTAACTTGACAAAGGCAAACGCCGAAACGCGTCGTCCTTCTAAAGCTAGCGCACAATAAAGTATTTGTGCGGTTTCCTGGTGTGCTGTCTTCTCATTCCTGGATTCTATTGGAATATAAGATTTGGATTATATATATATATATATACATATATATATATATATATATATATATATATATATATTACCTACTGGCGGTCGCCAGTAGGTAGTTATAGTTAGGACCAAGTTTTCATAGGAAGAGGATTTTTCGATTTGCTTATAACTTTGGTGTTGTTTGATGAATCTTCATGAAATTTTCAAAACTAATTCTTTGTTCTTATCAGCTCCTATGTTGAAAGTTTGGGGGTGATTTGTCAAGGAGGGGCTGAGAAAGAAGGGGGGTCCCATAACGTGTTTTCTCCATGCAATTTCCATAGGAGACTTTAGACAAGGCTACAGGTCAAACGGGTGAACGGAATTACCCCAAATTTGGCTGGGAGAAGGATCTTAGTCTAGAAAGCACGCTTTTGTTTATTTGGTGTAAATCCATTCAGTTGTTTTGGAGAAATATCGAAATTTACAGATAACGATATTTGGGAATTCTGCCATTTGATTGGCTGAGGCGTTACGAGCACGAGCTTGCTGCTTATTGGCAACGAGCGGTTGCAACTAGGAAGTGTTGGCAGTCATTTTGTGATTCTGTTGAAGCGAGTAAGGGGAAAAAAGGCAAAAAAAGTAGGAAGAGGAGGGTAGGAGCACTGTAACCTCTGTGGGGTGTTTAGGGTGTGCTATACAGGGGTGCGAAGCAAACTACTCATCCCTACCAGTCTGAAAGTGCTGGGCTATGGAAATTAAGTGAGGTATTGCCTAGAGTCTGATGCTGCTAAGGTGAGCTGCTGCGGGACTCGGGGATTAAAGCGTGAGCCCAAACTGTGTGTCTTATGCTGTGAAGTCCTGTGCCCTCTCCGTTGCACCACACCTGTGGAAGTAGTGTCAGCATGTGTTTATACCTACTAGGACAAACTACTGACCCCTATTGGTCTGAAAGTGCTGGGGTACGGAAAATATGTGAGGTATTGTCTAGAGTCTCATGCTGCTAAGCTGAGCTGCAGCCGGACTTGGGGATGAAAGCATGAGTCCAAACTGTGTGTCAAATGCTGTGAAGTCATGTGCTCTGGCCGCTGTGCCACATCTGTCCAAGTAGTGTCAGCATGTAGTTCTACCTACTCAGAGGAACTTTTGTTTCGAACATTGCAAGTTGTGTATGGTGCTTAGGGGGTGTTATACAGGGAGTGCGAAGGTAAATTTGCGCGTATCAAATCAATTCGGTATTTGTAAAGTGCAAACTACTCAGTTGTACGGGTCTGATGGCGCTGGGGGCATAAGCTGAGCTGCTGCCAGACTCGGGGATAAAGTCGCTGAACTACTGACCCCTACCGGACTGAAAGTGCGGGGTACGGAAATTAAGTGAGGTATTGCCTAGAGTGTCATGCTGCTAAATTGAGCTGCTGCTGGACTCGGGGATGAAACCGTGAGCCCAAACTGTGTGTCCTATGCTGTGAAGTCATGTGCTCTGGGCGCTGTGCCACACCTGTCCAAGTAGTGTCAGCAATATTTTATACGTAGTAGGAGGAAGTTTTGTTTGGAACACGGTAACTTGTATATGGTGCTTAGGTGGTGTTATACAGGGAGTGCGAAGGTAAATCAATACGGTATTTGTAAAGCACAAACTACTCACCCGTATGGGTCTGAAGGCCCTGGAGGCTGGCGTGGAAATTATGTGAGCAATTAAGTGAGCTATTGCCCAGAGTCACATGGTGCTGAGCTGAGCTGCTGCTGGAGTAGGGGATTAAACCGTGAGCCCTGTGCTCTGAACTCATGTTTTCTGGCCGCTGCGGCACATCTGTCTATGTAGTGTCAGCATGTGTGCATATGTACTAGGAGGAACTTTTGTTTTAAACAGTGTGACGTCTGTAGGGTGATTGGGGGTGCTACAGAAGGAGTGTGAAGTTCAATTCTGCCGTTTCCAATCAATCCGGTATTTGTAAAGTGCAAACTACTCACTCGTACGGGTCTGCAGGTGCTGGGGTAGAAATTAAGTGAGCTATTGCCCAGAGTCACATGTTGCTATCCTGAGCTGTGGCTAGAGCCGGTGATCAAAGCCAGAGCTCTATGCTTCAAAGTCAGATGGTCTGGCTGCTGCGCCACAGCTGTGTGGAGAATAAATTTTGGCGAGGGTCCAGGAGTTGCCGTTACCTGGATCTAAAATAGCAGGCCTAAGTTTTCAGTTATAGGGTGGCTCTAAAAAGAGCCCTTGTGTTTATCAGTTGGAGCTACATATAAGTGTGGATTCACAGCTTCAGGTTATTCAGAAAAACTCGATTTCCCTGATCTGTGAAGTGTACTCCATCACTTCTGTAGATATCAGCCATATCAAAACGTACGTTGTTGTTGTAGATCGATCCCATTCTATGGTCTCTGAGGTATGCAGACACAGCTTTGTTGACATTCTTCCTAGATTTTTCAAACTGAGGACAAAATTGGTTTAACCATTTCCACTTCTGTCTTTGGCATATATTGGAATATACAAAGACAGTTTGAGGCAATAGCAACATCAATTGTCGAAAGGTGTCTTTCATTAGCATTTCCAAACCTACCCTAGTCAATGTGCCTAGGTCGTTTCCACCACAGTGCACAATCATGAGGTCAGGGTGTTGGAGATGCAAACAGGTTTTAACCAAAGGCAACAATTGGTGCCACTTCAATCCTCTCTGTCCAAACCATTTAATGTCCACATTTTGTAAACCTAGGTCTAAGTCAATACATCTCTGTTCTGCATACCTCTTGCACCAGAAAACATAGCTTTATCCTACGATCCACACTAGCATTTTGAAGGTATGGCTGGGAAGTATGGATAGATGTCTGTAGCACATGCAGTCCGTTCGTAGAATAAGAGATATGTTTAAAGGTGGGGAACTACCTTTTTTTCTCATTCAAAACGATAACTGATTGGGAGATGAAGAGCATTGTTTTTTAAAAGTAGGGTGCATATTTGTGATTGGTTAAGAAAAAGCAGGTTAAACGTGGAGTACATATCATAGGATAAAATGTGGTCAACTCAACCACACCTGCTACTTGCATTTGGAAGGCAGTGTTCGAATTTAAAACAATCGTGAACTTTTAACCTGCACGTGCCATTAAATGTTCGAGAAAATGTTGCACAAAAAATCGCTAGGTTTATAAAAATGGATGAACTTTTAACCTGCACGTGTTGTAGAATGTTCTAGAAAGTGTGTTGATAGAATATGTTGCACTTCTGACTTCTATGTGTCCTTGAATATTAAAAATCTGTTTATATGGAAAATTCAAAAATAACCAATAGAGAGAAGTTTTGCAATCTAGAAGAATCAAGGAACTATTCTAATTTGTTCTTTACATGTATTTATGTGTGGAGTAACAAAATTACAGACACAACAGCACCAGGAAGAGGAAGAAGCAGGGAGTGGGGGGACAAGGGGAGATGGGCACAATGGCACACATGCACAATTAAGTACAGCACAACTACAGACAAACCATGGCCAAAATGAAACACAACAACAAGGAGCACAAGTCACACAACCCGCCAACATCACACCACTGAACAAGCTCAGAAGAGAAAACCGCACTGCCTGTAAGGGATAAGGGTGAAGAAAACCTCACATGAAGGTACATCTCACACACAATGCAGCACACACACACAGGAAGCAGAGCACACCAACATCCAACACAATGTTGTCCAAACACAAACATTCGCACAATCTAACACAGGACACAAATGCACTCACCTGCGGTGGATAAACATCCAAAAGCATCAGTACGAAACAGGCACATGAGAACGCATAAGTACAAACCCACAGTCAGGATGGGGTAGCAAATCACGCATGGCAGGCAGCTAGAGAGTCCGTGACACACACATTGGCATACAAATGAAGGCACAACACATTTGGAGACAAGTAAAAATGTGGAAACTTTATTAAAAAAATGTGCATGTCAGTACGGCCAAGAGTAGTGCCACGATATGCAGACAAATGCAGCAGCATGCCTGAATAAGGAACGTAGGAAAATGTCCAAGTTCACCTCAGGGTAGTCCATCACCAACACACGTCAGTGTCAAGCAGCGTTGGTTGTCCGCCCCTCGGACATGAGGCGACGCCAATGCAGCCATGTCCATTGTCGTCTTGGGACATGTGACCAGATGCTCAATGTGCAATGATGCGGCAGGACACATGCAATGTGGCACATCAAGTCGTGGTTGCAGGTACCTTGTCACTCGTCCATGAACGCAAGTGTAGCTGCGCAAGCCACTATCTCTAATGAGTGATGGTTGGCCACAATATTTGACATGTCGTCGACGTATTCCATCAGCTGACTGAGACAGATGTGCTGACTCCAACCACTGTACCCAACGTGCACCAAAGCAGAATCTGGAAGTGGGTCAATTTGCGCACTGCATACTACGACACGTGCAATCTCCCAGGTCCAGTTCCCAACATGCATGCCAACCATCCATGCATGCCATAAACAGGTATCACCATGACAATCCTGGTCATGGGCCAAAAGGGGACGCACACACCCGTCGTAATCCATGTCAGCTACCCACACATTGAAAGTGCACTCGTCCATGCACCACTCGGATAGGCACCTGCGACATTGCAATACAGGTTGAATGCTGGTGACGTCCGTAATGCACAAGCTCAGCCGGTAAGTGATCCACAGCACTGCCAAAGGCAGTGCATTCAGGACATGCAGCAGATGTGCAAGGTATAGGTGGACGTGAATGGAGTCGACCATGTGTTCAGGATGCCCTGCTATATGTCAGTGGCTCTGCCTGTAGCTGCACTGGCTTGCCGTGTGCCAGTCTTATGGATGAAATGGCACAGCTTGGTGCAATGAGTCGGGTCTGTGTGCAATGGGTGCAGGGTAGGGTTGTGGTGGGAGTACATGTGAAGGCCATTTCACACACGCTAACTACGACGAAGGAGTTTTGAGTGTGGGATGTCCACTCTTTGTTCTCAAATCGGGCAGTGCATAGTGTGGGACACGGATGCAAATATTATCGTATCTGTCAGATGTGTTAGCGCAAGATAGCTCAGACAAAGAACCTTTCATCCTTACAGTAACTTCTCCAGCTGCATTCATACAGGATGTGTACAAAGGCCGGTCGTGGGTGTTGTGGGATGTCTACGACCCTGGTCATCATGGATGAGATGACCAGCATGTGGCACATGGGCGGATTCACTGTGTGTTACGTTGCCAAACAGCTGCTCCTCCCTCCAACGAGCCCCCACACTTTTGTGCACTGCGCTGTTGTATCTTGTGCACTCCTACAGCACACCATTGTAATGCCTATTCGCACATGTCCTGCAGCATTCCAATCACACCGTGACACTGCCGTTTGGAGGTGGTGTATGCCACTTTACAACATCGACTGCTGCGGCCATTGTGGCGGCCACACCACAACACAGAGACACATTTACCGCACTTCTTGCACACGGACATGTGTGAGACACTCCGTTCCCTTTGCTGCTTGTGCATGCAGGAGGATGCGTGTGTAGCTACATCTCCAGGCTCACTGCCAACGCTGTGGTGATATGGTAACGTCTGCTGAAGACAGCACACTGTGATGTTGCAGGGCCCGTGCCTATCATGCTAACACAATGACCACACGGATGTACTTGCTCAGATGCGTGTTCGGGGGCATTGGCGGTCCTGGGGTTGTTGAGATGAGTGTTATGGACCTCATGGGTATCCGTGTATCATGCTCATTGACTCTATGGCACCTCTTGGCTGTGTTCCCTTTCATGCTGCAGGTAATCGTCCTGCCTAACACCAGCAGAAAGCAGGTGTAAAATCTCTGGTGCTAACGCGGACTATTCCGAATCAATATAAATACAATGAGATTTCTTCATTGATTTTGTGTGTACACTGTAAATGCACCCACTACCACAGTGCAATTCAATACAGGATTTTAGTATTTAGAATAAGTCGCAAAGGTGCACCTCGTGTGTTTTTGCATGGGAAAGCCTACTCTGCATCTCATTATCAGCACTTTAATGTAACTACAGTATGGTTTCGAAAATGGTAGTCTGTATTTTAGAGTATGTGTATCAAAGGTTATATTAGAGTGTGAGGAGGTGTGTCAGACTATCACGTGGATGATGTCATCAGTAATGTCATCAGTGATGTCATTTGAGATGTCATTAGTGATGTCATGAGTGATGTCACTGACCATGTCATGAGTGATGTAATATGTGACGTCATCACCAGTGCATTGCGGGTGCGTGAGTTATAGTTAGCTCAACTAAATATAAAAGGCAAATTTCTCTGGTTTTAAATGAGTCAAATGTCCAAGTAACTATAACATTCCTGAAACCTATGGTTTTTTCAGTGAATTTCTAAGGTTTTTTAAATGCTAATTTCTAACTATAATGTGCCTGAAACCTATGGTTTTTTCAGTGAATATATATATATATATATATATATATATATATATATATATATATATATATATATATATATATATATATATACGTTCAAAATTTTAAGTTCTTGTATTGTTATGTCTTACAAGAATATAAAAACTAAGTTAAAAAACGTTTAAAAAACAAAACAACACTGAAATTCACCAGGTATATTTTACAAATCTAACTATAACTTGCATCTCCTTCATGCACTGCTCACTGCTTATGGTCTCACATGTTACATCATTCATGAGATCATTGATAACGTCACAGATAACATCTCAAATTACATCATTAACGACATCACTGATCACATTACTGATGAATGATTTCATCCAAGCTACTGCTCCTCAAATAGAAAGAGTATAGGACTGAACACAAGCCTCATTTGGTATATTAATACTCACATGGTGCACACTTTAGCTAAAATTGAATTTTTAAGTACAAGCAGTGCTTCATTAAAGAAAGGTAGAGGCTAGGCAAAACTAGTATGGGTGACAGTCACAAACACTAAAGCTTCTCCTAAGAATATATGTGGATGTCTGTGTACACCCTGACGTTAAAGTGTTAAAGGAAATAACATTTCTATTAAAAAAATTAAGATTTATAAAGTGCAGACATTTATTTCCAAAAGTTCACTAAAAATTTTTAGGCACAAATCTTCATGGATATATAATGCATGGCAGACCCACTAACAGACAGTTCAAATCACAGTATGATTGTAAGCGTTGCTAAAATGGTGTACACCATTCTGCACTTTTCAAGAATATGTGTAAGGTATGTTTGATATTTCAGAGGGTTGTCAAAAAGGCCTGGTAGTACTGCCTCATAACTGACTAAGTTAAAAAAGTGAAGCTATTGACTTGAAATTCCATGTCAGATGAGGTGCTTAAGAGAAACATTTATACCAAACACTGGCTTTGAACATTACCCAAGGTTTAATAAGTTGCTGATGTAATTAATATCTGCAAAGCCATTTAACTTATGCACGTACATTTCTTATTGTTATGCACATCAATCCCAGTAAAAAAACATAATATCTACTTAACATGGGAGATTTCACAGGTATGCTTTAATATTTAGCTTTTTTATGCAGCACTAGCAACCCTTAAATAGGGGTGGGACCAACCTGTGTAATTCCATGTAGTACCCTATTATACCTTGCATACTGTTCAAACGTAAGGCAAAGGTCAAGTGCACCAAATCCAAGTTCATTTTCATCAAATACACTACATAAGACATTCAGACCTTGGGACAATGCATTCAAAATTAGGCCAGGTAGTAAACTTTGCTCCACTCACTGAGTTTGCGGAATTCGGGCACTCTGGCCACTACAGAGTAGCACAGAATTCCTGAATTCCATCTTTCCGGACACAAAGCTGAGTTTCTTTTCCGTTCACGTGTTGGTGACTTGTTTGGGCACTCATGAGGTTGCACCACGATCATTTTGGGCTTCTATCGAGCACGCACAATACTTTGTGCTTGATTGCACAGCTTCCGGCTGTGACAGAGCCAATGTGGTGCCGATCGTGCAAGCACCGCTTGAGCAGCTTTTGTGCTTGAGACTCAGCTGAGAGGCTTTTCAATTGGATTTTCTTTGGGTTTTTTTGTGCAAGAAGCCTTTTAAAATTTACTGTGGTGGGTTACCTGAAGTTTGAGTAGGGGCCTAGTTATTTTTTCGTATGTCATTTTTCTTGTTTTATAAAGGAAAAATGTTGTACAGTTTAGCACATTTTCTCCATGTTTTTTAATAATTTTGCAATATTCATTTAATTCACTATGTGTAATTCATTCAGGCACCAATGTGCTAAATTGACAGTTTACCCTTGCACACAGACGGATGAGTCTGACGCTGTTATTGTGGGATCTACTGAATCAACCTTCTGTAGAACAAGCAACAAGGCATGAATTTCTGCAAGCCAAGCAGTAAAATCACCGAAAGTTTTGTGTGTGTATGCTGCGGTCTGAGTTTCATCTTTCAATATTGCATGCACTGCTTTGCAAGCCATGGAGGATTTCTGTTCAGTACCAACTGCAGGCTGTGCAGAGCCATCTATATAGAACATGCTATTGTAATTCTCAATGGGTAAAATGTTTTATTTTTGGAATGTTTTGTGTGCATTGTAGATGTCATTCTTTTATGTGGCGTGGAGAGTCAAATGATATTCAAATTTTACATCAACATCACTTAAAGATATTGCCAACTGCACCCAACAATCGCGTAGAGCACATGCATTAGCTGTGCTTGATTTTGCTACCCCTTCTAGTGTAGGACTAGGAGAGACTATGATGATTGTTTTTTCCTGCACCAACGGGTGCTATTTCAAAATGGCCATCTGCAGCACAACAAACTTTTCGTCTATGGGAATGCAGCGTACATGATCTGTGGAAACAAAATGTGATTTGTAATTTATGGGAACTCTCAGCCCCTCATGGTGAACTATGTGTGTGTGTAGCCTGATGAACATGGAACAATTCTAATAAAAAGGTTTGTTTTGTTATCCATAGCCTGAAACTATGAAGGGGCATATTTACAAGAGGCTGGTGTCATGTTTGCACCTTGCCATGTGGAAAATGTGCAATGCAAATCACTACAACAGATTTATGAAGCCACAATCCCACTTTCCATGGCTCTGTTTGTCTTCATAAATCTGGAGTAGCGCAACACAGTGCAAATCGCAGTGTTGCTCTGCCCTGGTAGGCGTTCCATGGGCATTGCAGTGGGTGTTCCCATGCAACTTCCATGGATTTTGAAGCAGTCCCAGATTTATAAGAACTTGAAACCTGGAAATGCGCCAAAATCTGACGCCTTCGCAGGGGAGGCGTAACAAGAAGAAATTCCTTTTTTTCTCCTTGTTACTTCCTTTTTATATGTGTGCTGCATTTTAGAGCCCACTGTTCTTGTATTGATACCCTCCATGAGTATGCCTCCCAGGACTGTGTTTGTGCATGAAGGTGTCCCTTCCTGCACAAAAACAACATACCTACAACATAGGCACCCTTGCACCATGGTGTAAGGGTCCCTGCATTGGCGCTAGGCTACCTAAAGTGCACCATTGCAGGGGAAAAGGCAGGAATGAGCCAAATTCCCTTAAATAGAGTGCATTCCTGCTCTTTTCCAATGGCGCAGTGCAGTGCAGCAAAATGTCTTGTTGCGCTGCTCCATAGTTTCATAAATATGCCCCATTGTCTCTAACATGGCTGGTTGGGGTCCATGTAAGATAGATGTGAGTGTTTTCATCCAATGTTGTTCTGAAGACAGGGGTGATATCAAGACATAATGCAAGCTTACTAAGTTTATTGTTTTTGTGCTCCTGGTTAACATGTGTGTGCCACACTGCTCATAATTACCCAAACAAGTGTAATTGAATAATTTTCGATAATTTTGCATCAAACGGGTAATGCCAAAATTACTCACATTACTCTGGCATAAATGAAATTTCGCCCAGGCCTAATAGATACACGCAAATATATTTCACTGTGTGTTGCACTGTTTTATGAGGGAGGCACTTAGTCAGTATTCTATGCTTGTCTTGGGGTCTTGTCAAAGGATAGATTGCTTCCAACTTCTACTTCTTGGTCTTGCGAGCAAGCCAGGAGGCAATTTTGTTGCATTTTACAATCACTTTGTCAATAATAACTTCAATAGTCTATGGTCTGATTGCCTGTATGGCAAACTGTGCCTTTGGCGCAGGTCCTATTGAAGCTGCTCTGCCCGCTGTCGTCTACAGAATGTATAGTCTGTGCCACCTGTATATGGTTACTACCTGATTTTTTAATCTTACCAAATCCCTGGCCTGAAAATTTCCTGGTTGAGGATAGGATGTAAACCCAGCCAATACAGGCCAGGCGACCCCGTCATTACTTAGGAGACCCAGTCTGACAATCTTGTGCATATGTGGTAACTGACCATCAAACCAATTTTGGTGTCCCGGCGGGTCAAAAGTTATGATTTGCTGGGTACAATGTAGGCACTGCTGTATGTGTATATGCGAAAATGTTAAGTATGAGGATCAGCAGCTTCAAACTCCACCCATGAGCAAAACATTTCAAAGGCATATGCAGCATGTGCATTTACAACAAATGTTGTGTAATTGCTGTCCTGAAATGTACTCTTGTCACAACAGGAGTTGCGTCTTTAGTGAACAGATCAATAAACAAGTAATGTTAAACACATGAGCAACAAAATGGGAAAGACGCTTTCAAGAGTCAAGCATGACAAACCTACAGTAAAGAGAAGTTTCCTATTTAACTAAAAAAGGAGTCCAATATTGCAGCAGTCATCCCCATATGTTTGTCATGATTGTTTTTTAAGTGTGACATAAAAACTACGGAAGCATTCAGATAATTGACACATGGTGTATGAGGGCAAAATATGAAATGATATGAGTCCCACAGAGCTGCAGGAGTAAGATTTCTAAATTCCTGGAGCAAGGGCTCACTCAAAGCATCAATAAGAATTAGAAATCTAATTGGACTACAATTCACTCAACCATCTGGGCAATACTGCACAGGGATTTTTATAGTAACAATCAGGACCACAAGGTGGGTTCAAGGCACAGTCGAACACTAAACCCTTCTCTGCCAACGAATAGCACACTCAAAAGAGCATTACAAAACAGGAGACATATTTTAAAAGGTTTACTTTACTATCCTACTCTAGTGCATAAAGCATGAGAGGTGACAACTGAGAATGTAGTAAAGAGTGCAATAATGCATGTCATGCTCAGTAAAAACAGAAAAAAAACATTTCTAACATGGTTAGTAAACTCTTGACATCCTACCACCCGCAAGGTTTTTTGATATTCTATGCTAAATGTTAGCCCAAGCCCTACATAGTATGCCTATTTAGCAGGTTTCTTGAGAAAGATATCAGAGCATACCTTTTTCATTAGGAAAAAGCAACTTAGTTACGTTCTATCACAACTTTACCTTGAAATTAAAAACCGTGCTATGCTGAAGGCCACTTCGTTGCACTGCTCCTAGCGTCACCTTCTACCTAAGGTTAGTTAATGGTGTATCTGCCTTGATAGACCTCGCATGAAATCCATCGAATCTATGGTCAGATACCTGGGTGTTTGCAGTATCTGACTTCTTATATCAAATTTATATATTAAAGAGCACTTGCAGACACTAATGCATTAACAAGACTAAAGAAACATGCTAATAAATGTGTCATCTCGATTCTCATATTGATAATATGCTTCTATAACTACCAGCAATAAAAACAGGTCAGAAAATACAGTAAGCTAAAATGGTGTTATTGTTTTGTCCATAAATGTAAACAATAAAATATGTCAGCCTAGATAGTAAGGAGAAATTATGCCACCAAATCTGTGCATATCTGCAAACTTCACACTTTCTAAAAAGAGATGAAAGAGTCTGAAAGCAGTCATAGGATAAAAAAGATAAGGCTTAAACAGAAACTGGCACATTGTTCACAATAGGTTGAAGCTGCTAACAGAAAAAATACATTTCTGCGGATGTCGATTGAGTTGTATGTAAACCAGACTTAAAGCTCTCACCAATATCACTAGATGTTTATTTAGCCTTTCTTCTCTCGGACCCAAAAGGATTGAAGTCACATAGAATTATCACGCGTTTACTTTTTTGAGGAAAAGTGTTCCTTAACATTATTTTTATTATTTTGAAGAACGGGTTTCGTCTATATACTTCCCAAAAAAATATCCGCCATTTGGAACAGTATACCTCAGACGGGGGGAGGGGGGGGGGTCAATAAGAGGTTCGTAGAAAGAGTGAACCATGTTAAGTTGTCTGTTCAACCATTCCACTAAATGTGTGATTCTCACCTCGAGGAGAGAGATGTAGAATTAAGCGAGTTTCCAATGGCAGGGCCTCTGCTGGTTTTAAAAGGGGCCACCAGGGGGGGGGGAGAGGAGGGGGTGCAGGTAATGCATCAGAAAGCATGTCTGCTTATGGAGGGACATCCGAGGCATATTTTTCATATCTGGGTCAGATTCTCAAATTATGATGGTCTCATGTAGGAAAACCATCACTGCCCCCCCCCCCCCACCCTCCTCGCGCGTGCAGGTGGGAAACTTACTAGGCAAAAGGACCAATCATTATTGGCATTTCAGAACTAAAACTCAACTTTGGGATTTGCTTCTGAAACCAGTCATCATGATATGGTTGCTGACTGGCATGGTGTTTTTTTGCAAAATGATCCCTGTAAAGCAGGCAGCGAACTATTAACTGGGCAGGAATCCGTCATCCACATACGCATAGGTAGGCCTCCGTCACCCTAGAGGATTTGCTGACCTCTGTGTTGTTAAAAAATGGTCATCACTCTGGGCAAACTATAATATGCACTAGTTCCCTTTGTGTTGTTTGTTTAATATAACGGCCCCTGTTTGTTAGTTCTAAAACCACGTCTTAACATTCTTTTCATACGTGTTTTGCCACACAATCCCCCTACACAAGTGCAATTAATGTAATATGTTTCGTGACTTTCAGCGCTTTAACATGTTTGTAAAATTTTCAGAGGATATATTCATCATTTTTTCAAACTTTGACATCTACCAGATTTGCATTGTGTAATTCATGAAAATGAAACACATGGATGACCAATCTGGGTGATTAAGGAGCAGGCCTTTAATGGCCGGTAGAGCCTGCTACGGCGGTCTCTAAGGCTATAATATTGATGTTGCCATTGATCTTCAAGGGTAACTGGTCCTTACTACTAAAAGCAAAACAGACATAAGCCACATTGTGTTAAACTCCATTGTTGTCTTTTATGAAGATTCACTTTTCAGAAACTCACCAAAGTAGAGAACTCTGAGGCTTAGCTAACAATGAGGAGGTCTATGGGTAATTGATGTATGCAATCTGCAGGGCACAGGTTCACATCCTGGTAAGGCTGATTCACCATTTCATCTTTTTGAGGACAAAACAAGAATTCCGTTATGTTCAGTGACAGCAACACCTGTTAAAGAATAGCGAGGTATGGTAAAAATGGTAGTATAAAAAACAGCTTATAATTGGCTGTGGGCATGCTGCTTAGGGTAAGAAGTGGCAAGTTGCGTATTACTCTGAATTGGAATACCTAATTTAGGGCCTGGTGAGCAAAACCTTTTACAATTGCAAACCCTGTGATTTGCAAAATCAAAGGTGTGCGACCTCAAAGGGCTTTTTTTCTGTGCAAAAGCCCTTTTACAAGTTGAACATTTGTTTCCAACTGTTTAGAGGACATTTGGGATCCTTTCCCATTTGCAAACAGGAGGGGCCTTGAAACGTGCATCCCCCTCCTATTTCTAATTTGGAAAGGATTGTATCAATGCTTCACGGCCACAAATGCAATCACAAAACATTGATGAGTTATCAACCACTGAGTTGGAGTGGCAACTTATTCGGAAAAGAGCAGGGGTCCGCTTAGGACCCCTTCCCAGTTGGGAATCATGTTGGCAGCCTTGGAGAAAGTAGGCATGGATCTAGGCGACCACTACCGGCTCCTCATTAGGGTTTTATAAAAACAGAAAACCTTTTTTAAAAGCAACACTTGTTACTTAAAGGAACATGAGCAGCTTTAAAAAACACAAATCCGTTTTGAAATAAAATCAAAAGGATGGGGTCCTCCTGTTTCATGCAGGCCATCATCTCTGTGATTACAACATCTCATAGAGGTTGCAAATTGTGATCTGTATAATGAATATTAATTATGCAAGTCATTCTGCAACCTTCCGCGATTCAGTATCTTGTGAACCGACCTACTAGCAGTAGCGGTTCCTGGAGGGAGTGCTGCCGGGCGGTGATGCAGGGCAGGGGATAGTAAACTCTGGATTACGGCCAAACAGAGGTAAGTATACAAATAAATAATAAATAAATAAAACAAATTTCATTGCACGCGATGCAGCGCGTGCAATGAAATTTGTTTTATTTATTTATTTGTATACTTACCTCCATTCGGCCATAATCCGGAGTGTACTACTCCCCAGCCTGCGTCACCGCCCAGCAGCACTCCATCTAGGAGCCTCTACTGCCTACTAGTACATTGGTCGGTTTGCAAAATACTATTCTTAGGAACGAGATCTCAGATCCGGGTTCTTTGTAGCTAAATGTTGGCAGCGGCGTCCAATGACTAACCAGCATGGTTTACTGCCTTCAAAGCCTGCATTGTTTTGCTCTGTCCCTATCGTTAACAAGACGATTTGCACGAAAGAACCATAAGAACAGAAATGAATTAGAGTGAGCTCTGTGATTTTGCGGAGGAGTGCAGATACGGCGGGGAAAGGAAGGTGAAAAGCTTGCAGTGTGTAGTCTGCATTGACATCGATTTGGAGTTGAAGATTCCGGCAATTTGGTGATTATCGATGGTACCCCAGCAGGGGTTGAGAAGCCGCGGAGTCCTTAGTGGTTTCAGTGGGCTTCGCGTTCAACACTCCAGCGGGGAGGGACTGCAGCTGTGGCCAAGTGCAGTCGGCGGGAGTTTTTTTTAACTACGGAAAGGATCGCTGTGCCTGAGGGGATAGTTCGCTGGTCTGGCAGTTTGTTTTTCAGCAATATTACCACTCCTGCAGTATACTCGGAATGAATTAACTACGGAGACAGCTTTTCAAACACCACGCCAAACAGAACAGTGAGTCGATATCCTTTCATTTATTTGAACTGAACTCGATTCCTCCTCGCTTGATGTGACAGGATGTGACAGGAATGGCAATTGTTACAACGTGTTGCTACATTGTATCATCTTCAACCGCCCTAATTCTTTGAGCTCACCATGAGGGGCTATCGAGGCTGTTACGAGTGCGGATGGTAGCCTTTGCAAACCTGACTGTTTGAGAGATTGTCCTGCTGGGTTTCAAACCAGTGTCCTGGAGGTTACACATGCATCATTGCAGAAGGCATTATACTCATATCAGTGAGAGGAGTTTGTCTGCAATTTCAGCGGGACTGCAAGTCCCAGGGACCTTTCTGAGTAACTGCCCGCACCTGTGCTCATCTTCTGGATGCCATAAAGCACCTCGTGGCATCCGCTTCGCGGGACGCGGGCAGGCGCGCGCCGGGCGAAGCTAGGGGCCAAGGGTGGGCCCGTCTGAGCCCATCGGAGACTGGAGTAGGCCGGGCCCCCCCTCTAAATTCGACCACAGTACAAGGTCAGTGCTGCTAACATATTATCTTGTACTCTAATAACTTCAGAGTACATAGTCTAGTGCCTTGGTTTTAATTTAAACCCAAAATGAGCAAGCGAGAAGGGAAGATGATAGCCGCGCTCCAAGGCAGTAGTGTGGCAGGGACCTTAGATAATTTTATACTGAGAGCAACCTCTGTCCTGGAAAAAGAGATAGCTATTACAGAGCGCCGATTATCTCTCGAACCGTTACCGTCTAATAGATCCTCCCTCGGTACTATGGCTTCAGCCCGCACTACCGATAACTGTACTACAAATGCAATTATGGCTATCAACAACGATGAGGTGAGGGGTCACATTTCCATTCCAAATGGGCCATTGGAGGAGTTTGCAAAACTGCCTTTAGTTGCAAATAAGTCTGTCATCAGTGTGCCTCAACGAACATCTACTAGGACTGTGTCTGTGACCAAAATTAAAAACCAAGCTATCCCTGATCCCGCGGTAAAGGGAAAGAGGGGAGGAGGCCCACAGAGACCTAAAACCGCAAAAGCGCCTAGGACACACCAAAACGGAGAATGGGCCACATTGGTTGAATCCAATTCCATAGAAAATGCTGCTTCCATCCGTGCGGATTTTAACTTTGATTCCATGGGTGGTCTTGGCAAAAATTTCAATGAGGAAATGTGGAGAAGACTCGAAAATCTGTTGTCCACATTGTTAACTCCTATCACCTACAGATTGAGTGGGATTGAGGACAGTTTAAATACCTTTGAGTCTCAGGTTTAGACCGATTCTTCTGTTCTTGAGGGCCTTCTTGCACAATCCAAGTCTACAGCAGCATTCATAACCAGCAAACTGGATAATACTGTTCCAGTTTTATCCACAGCAAATTTTAAGTCTCCCGGTCTGAAAACAACTGCCCCTAGGATGCCTACTGATCTAGCTGTCACTTCATATAAAAGTCTAGTTCCATCGACCGAAATCCACACTGAAATTGGGAACATGTCCAGTGAATTCGCCCAATCCACCATGAGTACCCCTGGGGAAGGAACTGTGGTAGTTGTGACAGCATTAAACAACGCGCCAGATGTTAACATCCATAAAAGCTGTGCCCCAGCAAGACAAGTTCGTACATCTTGCGGACCTCAGGGACGTGGAGGTCTGGAATATAATACACCCAAAATTGATTCTTGGCCCTTACATCTTCCTACGGCAGCAGCTCCTCTAGTGGTTGTTCTGAGAAATGTACCAGTTTTGCGGGAGGGTCAGATTGAAACCCCTGAACAACTACTATCTAAAGCCTTGCACTGGTTTGACACTCAAAGGGTGTTGGGATTTGGGAGGAGGGCATTGTTAATCACATGATAATGGCTAGACGTACATCGTGGATTGGCCCTTCGAGTAAGGAAGGGTATGGCGATTGTGTAGTTGTGAATTTTAAGAATGAACATACAACTAGATTTTTGTTGGATAATTTGGGCAGAAATCATGGGACATACCCGGACAAAATTTCTGTTCTACCGCTAGGGTTAAAAAAAATATATATATATTCTTAGTGTATACAGTTAGTGCGAAAATTGTGACCACTTTTTACTAATGGAATAACATTACATCAAGCTCTTTATTGCAAACAAATCTGTTAACTGAAAGGAACTTACGAAATTATAAAGATGCCCCATTCCTGGTTCATGAGGACTGGACAACACATTTTATTACATTCTTGCTGAATATGATATCAACAGGCCTGACTATATTTATAAGAAGGTATTGCACTTCAGTTTCCACAAATAAAATGAAAAATGTTGGCTTACCAGTACTGTGAAATAAGAGTTAATTTGGGAGTGCGCATCCTAAAAGGACCAGAGCGGCTTAAAACTAGAACTGTGTAGGAAATGTGCCCATGCAGAAGCGAATTTTTTCTTTTATAGGTGCAATAAACATCATATTCTTTGCATTTAGAGCTCGCTAAGATTAAAACAAAAACAGCCCTTGGACCCAAGTCTGATGAACCATCTTTCAAGCCTTACACTGATTCACATTGTAGCAAATTGTACCTAATCAAGTGACATTTAAAAGCAGGAGGAAAATTCACAACGAATAACAATGTGGTGACAATTTGGTTCATTTTTTCTCTGTTAGTAAAAACACCGCCTCCTGTTTGGTCTCGATTCAGGTCAAGACATTTTGCTAATTTGCCAGTCATTAAAAAGATATTTTTATACGCAGCGTGAAACCTTATACTCCTCGGTGATTGTGATCGGTCCCAACAGAATTCCAGACTCGAAAATTAGGGCTGGGAAGCCGTGCAGCAATTACGATACTTTAAATAATTCCACAAAAGTAGAAAAACTGTTAAATAATTTATAGTCTTTGATCTTTTCACAGATCTGTTCAGATCTTCGTGTCACTCAAGCTAAATATTTTCAAACAGTCAGGGGAGATTGATTGCGTTCCTCGGTGCTTCTGCAGCACCAAGACCATATACTGAACTGAAAAAAGCAGAATTCCCACTAAGTTCAGAAGTTGAATTTAAGTAACAGCATTTTATACCATAATTCAGATTTATGGTTTATTATACGTGCAGGGTGGATAGCACCTTCTTTCGTCCTGCTCTCCTCCTGGTAGAATTCACATCTGGACAGAAAACCCAATAGCAAAAAAAAGAGATTTACCTGTCATATAAAGAGAGACTTCATAACTGACGTGGAGACATGGCAATAAAAGCAGAGAAATAAATAAGGCCGTAATTACGTTTGTGTCTGTTTAGCTTGCTTTGGGGGGTGTGTGCATGGGGGTTCAATTTAATTGTCACTTCCGAGCTGCAAATATGATTTCATTACTAAGGGTAGCATGTAAATAGAAGCCATTTTGAGAAATCATTCTTGCATAAGGCTACCGCAAACTATGCTTATCCCTTGCAAAGCTCGCCTAATGCAGTGTGTTTATTCAGGGAAAATGCATTTGCTCGCCGCTTTGTTTATTGCTTCCACACTTGCCATGCCGTTTCGATGTTTAGTGTCATTGCACATTACTCTGACCATCTACCAAGCGTACGTACAGCGCATGATCAGGATGCAGAGTTTTTTTTGCCTCGTTTCTCTGTATAGAGCTATATTCAGACTAGAATGAGGTAATGATTTCAGGGATCTGATATTTGTATCAGGGGTAACCAAATTTGGGGCCCGAGTGCCTATATTATGATCATACTTTACATAAATGTTCCCTCTTTTAATGGTCTTACATTAGATGAATGACATCAATTGTCTCTTAACCAATCTTGGTTTCCCCTTTAGGAACTCTTGTTTCCCTTTTCCACCATTTTCCTTTCACAATATCAACGTTATCGGTTTGAAAAAAACTTCTTCAATCCATAACCAGGGAATAGCTTTACTCTTTCCTAAAACAAATAATTTTGCGAATATATTTCAAGAGTTGATTAGTATTAAATATCATATATTCACATCTGCCTTCACTGGTACTATTATATAACCGTATTAAATGGTTATTCGAAAAACATCTGCAATCTTCAGATTGAAAGAAATCGGTCAGCATTATTGTTTTGCCATTAAT
Organism: Triturus cristatus; assembly: GCF_964204655.1. NCBI lineage: Eukaryota > Metazoa > Chordata > Amphibia > Caudata > Salamandridae > Triturus > Triturus cristatus. The sequence goes on along the minus strand of NC_140589.1, from coordinate 1,454,521,233 downwards.
ATGCCTTCCATGAAGACATTAGAGATTGCTTTGTTCTATGTTAAGTATTTTGCCAGACACTTTAAATGCCCATCATGTTATTCTTCAATAGAAAGTTACTATTAAAACTAAACAAGGTTCACAATTTAGGCCTGGGCGGAGTTCACAGAGTTTTACTCCGCGGAACCCAGAGAAGTGCTGGAAAAACTCGACCATGCTCCGCTGAGTTCTACCTGCGGCACAGTCTGTTCGGTTGCACTGCTCGCACTTATTTTTAGCACTGGGAGTTTGTCCTGCGCTGTAAAATCTGAGCGAACTGCACTACACGTCGCACCAGAGGGCGCTGCTGTTTCCTGCCACTCAAGTAGACATCGTACTCGAGCAGCAGTTTCATCAATGCGAGCAGCAGATTTCTATAAGCAAGGGGTCACGGCCTGCTGCAAAGAGGAAGTCTAGCACGCAATTTATTTGCGCAAGTGCCCACATGCTTAAAAAGTTGACAAGCCGCTGGCGTTAAAAATTGCCGCTCCATGTCACTTTGCAGAGTTCATCGAAACTGCGCTCTGCATGGAGCGCAAAGTGGGCAAAGTTTTGCAAACTGTGCCGGCAGAGCGGAATTCTTAGCCCACCCTAGTTCACATTTATGTTTAAACTATAACCTGCACCTTCCCAAGAGACTATCAAGTTGTGTTCCGTCATCACTGTTTGATTAAACAGTCCGCTAATTACAATCAATAGCCATTTAACAAATATTTACAATATCTTATCTGTAAAAAACCTTCAGGGAGACAAGAGTGTCAAGGAGATCTAATAATTTGTTAGTGTTCACTTTTTTGCATTCTGTTTTTTACATCAGCACACGTGAGATCACAGGATGGGCCCTCTGAACGAGCAGTTTGTCCCATCTGCAATTGGTTAGTGACAATGATGATTAAGTCAGAGCCATTCAATGTAATATATTAAAAAATTGTAAAAATTGTGCACACTTTTTATAATAGAAACATCAATCATCTAAGTGATGTCTATTGGTCCACAATAGTTGGAACTCGTATAAATGTCAGCATTGTCAATATTATTAATATTGTTAGCAATGCCAATGATGACCAAGGAATGGCAGAGTCTGCCAAGAGGGTCAGGCATCTGCTTGAAGCTTTCATAGTGTAAGGTAGTAATTGAGTTGCAAATGCTACATTTTAGAAACGAAGCCAGTGGGGTTTACTCTTTAAATGTCTATCATTTAATTTACTGACATTATAAAGTATCACGTTGTTACTGTGTCGCATTAATCTGCATCAGATGGTGCCACAGCTGAATCATTTATTGGGTCTGCTGATGGTATCTGCTGTCCTCTTGTGTGCATCACTGTCTTTGATAGTCCTATATTAATTTGAACTCCTGGGCTGTGGACCACTTTTCATTCTATCATCTTATGACAGTGCAGCTACGGACTGGACCCAACCATTTACAAATCGGTCTTGGTACCACCCCAAAACAGACAGAACATCACAAACTGTTTGATAGGATCCGCTCCCTAGGGGAGCACAACAAACTCGGTGTATGTCTGGAGCTGCGTGAGTTGTTGGCCTGGCTGTCTGGGATGAATGAAGTCTTATACAGACCACATTTTCACTTGGGAAAGGCAAGGGTGACAAAAACATCAACCCTCACCTTTGTGAAGACAATTGGACAATGATGGTATCTTGTCCAGGGAGAGAAGCGCGCGCAATAAAATTAGTTTTATTTATTTTGTCCATTACTTACCTGAAATCGTCCGTTTGCCGAATTTTACAACCTCCCACCCTGTCCCTCTCCCACCCCACGTCACCACACAGTGGCACGTCCTATACGGGCCGCGGCTGGTTCTGTGTATGCCTGGAATGTGCGTGAGTAGGAGTCCATCAGATTAGAGCTGTATGAATGGTTAGTGGAATGAGATGCAGCTGTTCACGTAGCTGGGCCTGAGTTGTGCAGTGCCTTGAACTGTGTGTGAGGAGTATCAAATGAGTGTATTTGTGTATTGGGAGCCATTGGAGTTCCCTGGGGCATTGAGTGATGTGAATTCTGTTTGAGAGGTTGAGGATGGTTTGTAGTCTTCTTGTGAGATGCTTGGTGAACCTGGCATAGAAGATGTTCCTGTAGTCCAACCTACTGTTGACTGTGGCATGAGTGATGTTTTTGTAGTGTTGCTTGTCAGCTATTTGATGATCTTCCTCACCATAATCAGGGTGTGGGTGCATTGATGGCACTGATTTGTGTGGTTATGTCCAGTTTGCTGTGGATGAAGTTTTTGAGTTTCCCGGTGTGGCACCTGGGTGTGGGCCGAGTTTGGCTGGCCACCAGTTGGAGTCCTATAGTGTGGTGTTCTTGCCAAAGATCACTACTTCTGTCTTGTCAGCGTTGAGCATGAGACATTTAGCTTTCATCCAATCAGCTACATTGATCATGCAGGTGGTGAATTTTGTTTTGTTTTGTTGGGGGTCTTGTGTGTGAGGGAGAGTGTGAATTGCATATCATCAGCAATGGAGACGATGTTGAGGCCGTTATTACGTTTGTGAGGGTTTTTTTTCCCAAAGTTTTATGTAGCACGAACTTGACCTGAAGGTATCAGGTATCAGAGAGCTTTATATGAGCACCAGTTGCGTTACCCAAAGACACATTCATTTTTTTGTAGGTTCGGGGAGATCATGGGCCAGATGTACGACGGCATTTTGCATGCGCATACAGGTTTGCGACCTGTTTGCGCTTTACAAAATCCTATGGGCCATGTACTACCACTATTTTGCAAGTCACAAATAAATTGCGACTCGCAAAATAGTGTTTAGTGACTCGCTATTAGGAAGGGGCATTCCCTTCCTAATAGCGACCCCACACGCCATGTACGAATGTTTTACGACCTCAATTGCATTTGTAAAAAAAAAAAACAATTTACTGCCCTCTTCAAGAGGGTGATAATGCAATCGCAAAAGGGATGGAGTCCCCAGGGGACCCCTTCCCTTTTGCAAATACAGGGGGAAATATTTTTTAGAGGCAGGCAGTGGTTCCTTTAAGGAAAATGGGCTGCATTTAAAAAAAAAACACACACAAAAAAGTGCTTTACTTAAAAGCAGGCCCAGATATGGAGGTCTCCTGAGCCCAGCAGGCCACCATACCTGGGAGGGCCAGCCAATCTCAATGGAGGCGCAAATTGCGAGTGTCTCATGAATATTGATGAGGCATGCAATTTGTGACCCCAATGTGAATCGCAAACAGTGTCTCTGACACTTTTGTACATGTCATTTTGCGAGTCGCAAATTGAGTTTCACAATCGAGCGCAATTTGCGACTCGCAAAATGACATGGTCGTACATCTGGCCCTAATTGATTTAGCCGGAATCACAGGATGTTGAGCATCATTTCGAGACTCAAACCTGGTTCCCCAGATTAGAGATCAACCGCCCTATCCGTTAGGCTACATCCTCTCCCCGAACCACGGCGATCAGACAAATCATGTGGCTGCTGTCATGGTGACAGCAGCATCATGACTGTCTCAGGGGAGCCTGGGTGCTTCCGGGAGCCAGCAGAAACAGCGAGGCCAAAGAAGTGACCAGCAACCAGCAGGTAAGTATTTTCTTTTTTTTCTAACTCCTGCCCCCACCACTGTAACCTACAAGCCACCATTGCTATTTTAGCTGCTAAAGAAGTTTTAACTCATCTTTGAATAGCCACAATAGCAGTCAACACACATTCCTTCATAGTTCAAGCTCTTCACAAACAGTTTGTGGTTAGTGCGACAGGGTCATACCTTCACAGGTTGTGGGTTCCTCTGCCTCCTGGACCACACACCTTTCAGACAGAAACTCTCAAGTGTGGGAAGATGAGCATCTAACAACTACCTGCTTTCACTGTAGCAGACCAGAGAGGACATTAGTCTTGGGTGTGAAATTAGGAGGTTTGGTTTTCTAGTTTTGATGGCAAATTAGAAGATTCTACAGGCTTAAGTCACATTGGAAACAATAATTGGCTAAACAAAAACTCATTGCATTGGCACCTCGAGGTTTAGCTCTGTTTTTGGCATTCGTTAAGTCTTTTGACCCATGTAAATCCTATTGAGCCTACCTGACATAATTGAGTATTTCTTTGGGAGTTGGCAGATATGCATGATCTCAATCACTGTATGGTTTGCACTGTAAAGCAGAACTATTTGTGTATAGAGATCTTAATTAACTTTAGGGCATATATATTGATGTTTATTTTCAGTTAGCCAGTTGGGGTTCAAAGAAGGCAAGGTTTAGTTGTTAGTAAACACTTTCATTATCTGACTTTTACTCTTAATTAATCAAATAGGATTTTTAAAGCATGGCTAATCACTTGCGATGGTATCCAGCTGCTGAGGTAGGTGCTGTGGGTGGATCATTTGAACAGCCAAGCCTTGAGTCCTTTGCTCCAGCAGAGCGGGGGAGGTCCAAATGTTACGGGGGAGGCTGTTTCAGTCCTTGGCAGTGAGGTAGGAGTAGAAGTGTCCTCCTCTGTTGCATTGGCAGATGCAGGGGTTGTGAGCGAGAGAGAGGGAGCCAGAGCGCAGGTGTCTGGCAGGTAGGTGGAAGTTCAGACGGTGGTTGATGTAAGCCGGATCTTGATCGCAGAGGGTTTTGTAGGTGTGGATCAGCATCTTGAATTGGCAACTTTTCTGGATGGGGAGCCAGTGAAGCTTCTGGGGGTGATGTGGGTTCGTTTGTGGAGGTTGAGGATGAGTCTGGCTGCTGCGTTCTGAATAGTCTGCAGTCTCTTCAGGAGGTGATTGGTGATTCCGACATAGAGTGCTTTGCCGTTCCAGCTGGCTGGTGATAAAGGCTTGGGTGACAATATGTCTTGTGCTGACGGGGAGACATTTGAAGATTTCCCAGATCATGTGAAGGGTGAGGAAGAAGGCAGATGAGACTGCTTTGATCTGGCTTTTCACGGAGATTTTTCTGTCAAGGATGATGCCAAGGTTGCAGGAATGGTGAGTAGGAGTAGGTGAAGGGCCAAGTTTGGGTGGTCACCAGGAGTCGTTCCATGAGGAGGTGGTGTTACTGAAGATCAGCACCTCAATCTTGTCAGTGTTGAGTTTCAGACAGTTTTTCCTCATCCAGTCGGTGACTCTCGTCAAGCATCAGTGGAAGTTGGCTCTGGTCGTGGAGGGTTCTCCAGATAGCGAGAGGATGAGCTGGGTGTCATCTGTGTAGGGTATGATGTTCAGTCCATGGGTTCTGACAATGTTGGCCAGGGAGGTCATGTAGGTGTTAAAGAGTGTGGGGTTGAGGGATGAACCTTGAGGGATGTCACAAATGATGTTCTCGAGTTCTGAGTAGGCCTGGATGGTGAACTCTGCTCTGTTTGCTCTATTTGTGGAGTTTTATGGACTCCGTGGAGCACACGGAGTTCTGAAAAACTCCACCCCGTGAAGCGGAGCAGTTATTTACTCACTCGTGCTCACCAGCGTTAAGTTGGCAAGCAAGAGTGGGAAAATCCAATGCTAGACCACCTACCAGTGAGATTTCTCAACCCGACGATTCATTGAGAAACCATCCGTTTGCGTTGAGGAAGCTGTCACTTGAGTAGAAAATCTACTTGAGAAAGAAGCAGTGCCTTCTTGCACTGCACGTGCTGCTGTTCACGCCAATTTTCTAGCATGGGACAAACACCTGTAGCAAAAAATATGTGTGAACAGAGCAATCTAATGCACTCTGCCGCTTGTGGAACTCCACGTAGCGCGGCAGATTTTTTTGTTTGTGTCACTAGCAAAGTCTGCCTTGCCCTAGTTCTGAGGAGAAAGTATGAAGGTGGATACTCTGGGATCTTCCAGTGAGAAAGGAGGAAATCCATTTAAGGGCTTCCTCTTGGATGCCCATGTGATGGGGCCTTTTGATGAGGGTGAGGTGGAATATGGTTGTTCACACTGCAGAGAGTTTGAGGAGGATCACAGCTGCAGATTTTCCCCTGTCAAGGAGGGTTCTGATGTTATCAGTGGCAATGATCAGGGTAGTTTTGATGCTGTGGTTCATGCAGAACTTGGATTGGGAGGTGTCCAGCAGGCTATGGTGATCCAGGTGTTCAGAGTTAGAAGTTGATGGCCTTTTCGAGGACTTTGGGGAGAAAAGGAAGCAGTGAGAAGGTGTGGTAGTTCTTGAGCATGCTTCTATTCTTCAAGGAAGGTGGCTGAGGTGATGGATGCTTTGAGAATGGAGGTGATCTTCTTGCTTCTCAAGTTGAAGATGTGTTGGAGATAGGGGTCCATGGGTGATCTCTAGTGGATGGAGTTCATGACGGCTGTGGTGTTCTCTGTGGTGAGCTGTTCCAGGCAGTGAGATGGTGGTCAGAGTTCATGCCTAAGGGGGTAATGGAGGTGTGCAGGTCAGTAGGCTGGTGTTCAAAGTTCATGTAGATGCCAGAGATCTTGTCATGGAAGAAGTCAGCCATGGTGTCACATAGTTCCTGAGAAGGGGTGATGGTGTTTTGAGCGGCGGAGGATTCTCTAACAATGCTGAAGAGTTCTTTGTTGCAGCTGGCGCAGGCTTCGATGTGGCTGGCTAGGGTGCTCTTTTTCATGTCTTTCAAGAGATGGTAAAGGTGTCTTGGAGGTGGCTTGGCTTGTGGGGCGCTTGCTGGTGTGCCATTTCCTTTCTAGTTGATTGCAATTGAGCTTTAAGTTTTCCAGTTCCGTGGTGTACCAGCTAGCTCAATTGGTGGGTCTGTTGGGATTGGATGGCTTGATGGGGGTGACTCTGTCTACGTTGTTGGTAATCCAAGTGGAGATGTTCTTGACCACCTGTTCTAGGTTGGTTGAAGTGTCAGGATGGGAGGTGTTGAGGGCTTCGGTCTATTGGTTTTCTGACACTTTGCTTCAGCTGCAGTGTGAGGTGCTGGGCAGGTTGGTGGTGGTGCTGGGGTCTCCTGAGATGGTAAAGTGGATGAAGGTGTGGTTGGTTCAGGTGAGCTTGGTGGTATGACTTGGCTTTTTGCTGGCCATCAAGATGGGGTCCAGCATGTGTCCAGCGATATGAGTGGGGATGGTGACAAGGTGAGTGAGGCTGATGTTGTTTATGCTGCCAAGAAGGTTTGTGGATTTCGTTTTATTATAGTGGTTGAGGTGAAAGTTGAGGTCTCTGAGTAAGTTGTAGTTTTTAGAGCCGATGGCGAGCAGGGCGATGAAGTCAGAAATGGCATGCAGAAGCTGGGGCATGGACCTGGAGGTCTGCAGAAGAGGATGCCTCTAACGGTTGCTCTGCCATCTGTGTGGAATTGGAAGTTGGGGTGTTCCATTATCAGTGTGGTATTTTCTTAGAGGGTGGTGTGGTAGATGGTTTCTTTGTGGATGATAGCATGTCCACCTCCGTCTTTGTTGGTGTGGTCCCAGTGTCCCGGTAGCGTTTGAAGTTTGCTGCGGTGACGTCTGGAGTGGAAGTGGGGTTGAGCCAAGTCTTGGTATTGAGGATGGCTTTGAGAGTGAGAAAGGTGATGATGTCCCAGATCTCGGTGGGGTGCTTTGCAAGTGGTGTGATAGGCACAGTAGTGGTTGTTATGCTTACTGGGGCTCCAGTGCTACAGACAAAGAGGCAGTGCCGCAGGTAAAGGGTTTGACTGTGGAGTAGAAAGACGTACAACAGCAGTTGTTGTCAAGGAGACTGGGGTCTAGGGCTCAGAGTAGAGCAGTGGACTATCTGTATGGCGGATGATCCAGGGTTCCTGCCACTGGGCGCGGTTCAGGCACAGACGGGCGCAAACTGGCTTGCCTTAGGTGTGCCTTTGGAGCTGTCACACTCTGGCCTCCATTAAATAGGTACTGGGAGGAGGGAGGAGGGAGGGACAGAGGGAGGTGGTATGGGGTAAAAAGGGTGAGTAAGGCCAAGCAGAGGGAAAAGCAAGTGGTGAGGCGTGCCTGCTCAACAGCACCATAAGCTAGGTAAACAAACAGCAAGAAATCACAAAACCCAGGGAAGCAGATACAAGTAACACAAGCAGAAATAACAATGTGACAAAGGGAAAACAGATGCAAATTAACACGTGCAGAAATAACAATGGGAAAAAGGGAAAACAGATACAAAGTAACACAGGCAGAATAACAATGTGACAAAGGGAAAACAGATACAAATTAATACAGCAGAAATAACTATGAGAAAAAGAGGAATCAGATACAAGGTAACAGGAGCAGAAAATAAAACAGTGGGAGAGACTGAGAGCACTACAACAGGCTAACGGGCAGTAGTGGAACAGACTGCAGAGTCAGGAGACCTGCAGATCATACAGCAGTGAGGGGAGCAAGTACAGGAACCTACTGTACTTCTGCCTAGTTCTAAAAGTGCTCGTAGGTGGCCTATACTATTAATCTATATATAACCGCATGCTCAATTAGCTTTCAATGTGCCTTCACCATGTTGGATCATTGGCCTTAGCCCCTAGGTGTTGCTTTTACATGTGGCTCAGGATTTGCAAATCATTGTTTGGATGGGAGGGATGCTAGAGACTGTGCCAATTACAAAATAATGTTGTAGTAATATATTAACTAGACATCCTATTATGAACATCTCTTTGAGATTTCCTTTTTAATTATATTGAAATGATTTTTGCATGTAGCAATATATTAATATTCAAGTAATTTGATGAACACATGAGAGCCACACTAAAGAGCCAGAGGAATATAAAAGGAGTAGCAATTGCTTGTTGTCATTTCCAGGCTCGTCTCCTACCCTTTCTGACCATTAAAACTGTCTAAGATTCCATCCCACAAGAGACTTCGGTAACTTCCCTTTCAGGGTGGGAAGGGGAATGGAGCACAACTGAATTTTACAGGGGTGGACAGGACAGGGTTTATTCATTCACAAGGAAAAATATGTCCCTCTTTGATGTGGTCTTCCTTTAATATTGGCTCTTGATTCATGCAAGAGTGAATGCTTCCTTCAAATCCAGTTTGTTAATTATAGTGGCACCTTGTACTTGAACCTGTAAATCAGATAAGTGAGGCTGCAGAAGTAGATTATTTCCGGGGTCCTATGATACTTTTAAGGTAAAGGAACATTATAATGCACAGTATACAGTATAAAGGCTGCTACAGTCTACAGATAGAGTCAGCAATTTAAGGTGCTGGAGATGCATGTCCAGCAGAATATGCGGATGATGTAAATGTTGTTGGATGACATATACTCTTTAATAACCACGTCAACAAACATGGCGGAGGCATCGCCATAATTTTTAAAAAACCCATCAGATGCACCATCACCAACAGTGACACTGCACCTCTTATGTAAAAACTCAATGTCTTACTACCAACAAATGTCAAGACCACAATAAGATGCACCCTCACCTACAGAGCCCTGGGACCCCGAGCAACATTCTGTGACCCCATTCACAACCTCATCACCACCCCTAGCAATCGACTCTCACAAATACATTCTACTTGGCAACATCAACTCCCACATTGACGGCCCCAGTGAACCCAACTCCATCGCCCTCCTGGAGAACCTCAACAACATCGGTCTCACCGAACCGATGCACAAAGCCACACACACACTCAACCCCATTTTCACCTCCAGTGACAGAATCAAATTCAGCTATACCACACAACTCACCTGGACTGTCCACACCAACATACATTTCACCATCACCGATAATCAGCTCACCTTCATCAGTTGCCAGATTTCCTCCCACCTCAGCTGGAGCAAGGTCACCAAAACTCATGTGTCATAGGCCCTACCACCTCCCAACCCAAGGCCTCAACTGACCTCACCCAGGCCGTCCAAACCTTGCTCTCTGGATCACCGATAGTGCTGATAGAGTCACACCACTAAACCCCACAAAATCCCACAAGACCCTCAAACATGCCAGATCATACATCCCAGAAATCAGGACCACCTAGCACAACTGCCACCAACTGTGGAAATGATGGCATGCCCCAAGAACCCCGCCCTCAGCAACTATCATTGGCACATCAAAGATGCCAAGAAAGAAGCCCTCATCACCCACATCGACTCCACACAGAAGAACTATTTTGAAAAACTCTTCAAAATAGTGAAAAAATTCTCCAACCCAACAGCCACACAGAACAACACCTCATCCCTCCCAAGATCTCAGTGACACCCTATCAGACTACTTCCACAGCAAGATCACCAACATCTACAACAATCTCAGCCTCCAACCTGCTGCCTTCCACCCAGATGACCTCAACCAACTAGTGAATACCACCCAAACCCTCACCGCATGGTCTCTGCTCACTGCCCTGACCATCTCAGCCATCATGTCTTTCATCAACGCTGGGGCGCCCACCAACCCATGCCCCCACCACCTCTACAACCTCACATCAAACCCAATCAGCACTCAACTCACCAGCATCCTCAACACCTCTATCTTCACAGCAACCTTCCAGGACAGATGGAAACATACAGACGCCAGACCCCTCCTAAAGAAAGCCTCCACTGACCCCAACTATCTTAAAAGTTATGGTCTGATCGCCTTGCTCCCCCAGCCAGATGAAGTTCTCGAGAAAGCTATGAACCAGCAGCTCAATTAATTCTTGGAACAAAACCACCTACTGGACGCCTCTCAAATTGGATTCTGTGCCAACCACAGCACTAAGACTGTGCTGATTTCTGAGAAAAAGGACATCAGAACACTCCTCGACCATGGCGAACGTATGGCCTTGATCCTCCTCGACCTCTCTGCAGCATTCGACACAGTTTCACACAACACCCTCATCAACAGACTCCAAAACGTAGGCATACAGCAAGATGCTCTCAAGTGGATCGCCCTGTTCCTTACAGGACACACACAAAGCATCTGACTGCCTCCTTTCACCTCTGCACCCAAGGACATCATATGCTGTGTACAACAAGGATATCCCTCAGCCCCACCCTCTTCAACACCTACATGACCCCTTCACAGACATCATCAGATCCTATGGACTTGATGGAGCAGGGATTAGCAAAAAGAAACCCTCTTGAATCAAGTACCCCTGTAATACCTACTAATTTTAAGTAGTAAGTAATATTAATGTGCAATCACACACCACACATGGGGAAGTTGCTTTGAAATATGCATGAAATTAATCCTAACAATAAATAAGTAACCAAAATTGTAATAATATTGTGTGTAGAACGTGTTATAAATGTACTGCATGGCACATTGCACGTATATGTAGTAAAAAGCATGACGTGTTGCAATGTCATACAATTAATGCTGCTTTTCTGCTTTTGAAATGCTAGGTTAACTGTTAATGTTGGCTAGAAATAAGGTGGGTGGTTAACAGTGAAAAATTCCATTATCACATTATTATTAAATGTCTGCTTTCTGTTCTTTTAGTAAATGGACGAGTCTCCATTTTGCATTAAGTTAGACAGACTATAATAAATTAAACTTGCAGCGCGTACAAATCATGTGGCTGGATGGCAGGAATGCTGATTAAGCTGAAAGAGCATGGCATGGTGAAGAAGATGACGCTTGACGTGCGTCCAACTCCAGTGTCATCGTGTGAAAGAACCCACAAGATGTTAATTGTATAACATTTGTCCTTAACTTGTTACTTTAACCTCATGAGAGAACAGGGATGTATACTGAATATGTAGTAACTGACGTTTAACAATGGGGTAGTCAAAGAAGCATGACCTAATGATAGGGTGACCATCCACCCCTCGTTTTAACCAATCCCGTAGCTAGAATGAGTGAGTTTAGCAACTTTAGTGGGATGGACATGTATGGAAAGGGTATAAAGAATAGGTGATTTAGGGATGAGGGTGGATTGTGAGCGTGGCTGCTATCTTAGGTGAGGAAAGAGAGAGTGGGTGCGCTGCTGATTATCGGGTTGCAGAGATGCCTAGATGTTCCAGTCATTATCCTTGTCCTGATCTAATTCAAAGTTATTATGCCTGTACTTTTGTCTCTCCATCTATCTTTCTGAATTGAGAATTGTTCTATGCATACATCTGATGTCTCTTTATCTATCCCCTCCATGCAACATATGTTTTCTTGAAATTGATTGTTTAGTGACTGATTAGAGTGTATTTTCTCTCATGAGGTACATTTTTTAAGATTAATGCATTTGAGTTAGATGAAATTAACAAATTGCAAACAAAGTCTGTGATTATTTTGTCTGATTATTATCATGAGTAACTGTTACCTTCAATTTTTCAACTAATTGGTCCATTGACAAACAAAAGGGTTATTGCGTAAATTGTCAACTGTTGAAATTTGAACAGCTAATGTATGAATTGGTATTGAATTCATAAACTTGACACCAGTGCAACAGGGATATTGGGTGTATGTGTATGGGCCAAAGCAGATGAAATTATTGGGTGTTTATCGCTGTCCAAATTATTGAGTCTGCGCTGGATCAGACTCAACATGATATTTTATGCAGATGACACTCAACTGATCCTCTTGCTCATCGAGGACCCTACCAACATCAAAACCAGCTTCTGCAATGCCATGACCAATGTTGCTGAATGGATGAGAGACAACTGCCTCCAACTCAACTCTGACAAATTGAAAGTACTGATCTTCGGGTAGAAAAGCACCACATGGGACCACAGCTAGTTACCGAAAGAACTCAGAACCACAGTGACCTACCATGCATGCAATCTCAGGATCATCCTTGACAACCAACTGACCATGAAATTACATGTTAACGCTGTTGCCTCCTCCTGCTTTAACACACTTCGCATGCTCCACGGAATCTTCAGATGGATCCCAACCAACACCAGAAAGATCATCACTCAGGCCCTTGTTACCAGCCGCCTTGAGCACAGCAATGCCATCTATGCCAGCATCTCCACCAAGCTCCTCAGAAGACTCCAGACCATAGAGAATGCTGTAGCCAGACTCATCCAGGACCTCTGCAAATGAACCCACATCCCTTCCGACCTGAGAGACCTCTACTGGCTCCCCATCCAGAAAAGATGCCACTTCAAGCTCCTCATGCTCACCTACAAAGCTCTCCATGATCTAGGATCTGCCTACCTCAACCATTGGCTGCACTTCCATCAACCCACTAGACACCTGTGCTCCCCTTCACTCATCCTAGCACATACCCTCTGCATCCATGACAGCTGCAGTGGTGGCCGCTCCTTCTCCCACATCGCTGCCAGGAACTAGAACGACCTCCCCTTCCAGCTCCACACAGCGACCTTGCCGGCACACTTCAGAAAGAGACTCAAGACCAGGCTCTTCGATGGAGACACAGCGCCCAGATACCCCTATAGGTGACAGTGTTGGCTTTACAAATGCTGATTGATTGATTGATTTTCCTGTAGTTACCCTTAAAGTCAACTTATAGTCCAGTTAGTACTAACTGTTAGATGGTGTACTGCAAAGATTTTTTATTGTTAGAAGTCTTCCCAAACTGTCATTTTACCAAGCTGTCAAGACTAACGCTATTTGCAGTAAATGATCAAGATGGACACTGCAACCTTTCCCTAAGCAATCTTATTTGTAAGTCAGGAGCAGTACAGGATATACACGAGATGCCCAATGTTTACCAGAAGGGTATGAGTCTAGAGTCTTCAACGCATGTATGAAAGGTTATAATGATGGCTTGACCCATGAACACAGAAGTAAAGTTATTAAAAATAAGTGAAAAAAGCAATGGCAGCATGAGGAAGTGTGATAGGCAGTCCTGTTATGGCCAGGCTCTCAACTCGCCAGATAGCTGCACTCACTTGGAACAGAGTGAAGCTGGGCTTTAGATGACCAGAGGTATCTGGTTCATCGGTTATAGCTCAGGTCTATATGAAAGGAGGTACCCAACAGCTCTTTTGATGCAAAATAATATCCATCAGAAGAAAGTCTCCTTTCAACTGGACTAGTACAGTTCAAAAGTATAAGGAACACTATACAGCCCCAAACAAAGATACAAAGGTCTAACTGCTTTGCAGGAGGACAATTCAAAAAACATTAATCTCCTTGCAGCCACTGTATGATCTGATACAGTGCAAAGAGCAGTAAGCTAGAAAGACTTGGAATGAGACTTGCATGAAGTCACACCCCGAAAATGTCTCACAGAAAAAGTCAAGGATTAGGATGTGCACCCTGAATATCAACCCCAGAATATCAATGGGACACAATATCGAGGACAAATATATCCCAAAAACAGCAACAGGGAAGTAAGTCTAGATTTTTTTTATACCAAACTCCAAATATATGTACCTACACGGTCATATATCTTCAAAGTACATAGATGTGGAGTTAGGAATATTAACTCAATATATCCATACATGCACTTACCTATTGATACCTTGTCTCTCAATATTCTGTCTTCTATAATCTTGTCCACAGTGTTCTACGAGTTGATACTTAGTAGTACAATCAAAAGTCAGGGATAGACAGCCAGCTTGGCAGCACACACAATAGCTTATTGAGATGGCGGTCTAATATCTGCTTTAATACCTCTTTTAACTTCTTTGATGTGCAAGTGGCCCGTTGACATATGCATGCATACCTCAGAGAGTGGTAGCCTTTAAGCATCCTATGTATTAATATCAGACTGGAGTGGTCTGTAAGTTCATTAGAGAGGGACTGCATTGAGCTGAAGAAAAGCAATGACTTGGTCCTTCTGTGTCACTCTTGTATAGGTTGTTGGCTGCATGTGTCTCCCTCAGGTGCCCACCAATCAGGATATACAATGATGCATATCATTGCTGAAGAGTTACAGTCTCCTGAGGACTGATTATGGCTCTGGAGCCCATATTGCAAGTAGTAGTTGTGACAGCCAAATTTATATAGGTAACAAACAGGGCCTAACCCATTGGTGCATGTTATTGCAAATAATTTATGGATTTCAATTTGTATTTGATGTACCGTTGATATACTGACTTTGGATCATAATACTTCTAAAGGTCAAAAACGTACTTGTAAAATGGTCCACTTACAAAAGCACATCCTATTATGTGTTGTAAGCCCTTGACCCACACTGCTCCTTTAGTGAGCGGATTCACAGTGCACAATTCTCTCTGCATTCTGTAACAAACTATGAATGCTAATAGCATTACAGAAGAAAATGCTTTTTTCCTTGTTTTTTATACATAAAATAACTATCCTTTATTTTAGAAACTAATTTGAAGTTGTTAGAAGTCTGAATACCCATTGGCAGGATGGTACCATTAGTACATTTTTATCTTTAAGATCTGCAAAAAATATACATTTGTATTGTAAATATAAAAGCACATCTATGAAGGGGATACTCCATCAACAATATTGGTATCATATTTCTGTAAACATCATCAACACATCATAAAAATGTCTTTTTCCCTAGCTACACAAATCGTGTTATTATCCTTCTGGCAAATGCATTATCAACGCATCCCAGTTTACATAATTCCACACTAAGACTGAATGTGTACATATATTAAGTCTTTCAGAATCAACTTCCATTTATTCACAGAACTGTGTAATTGTATTTACATAGTTTTGCATGCTTCAAAAAATGATTGCCTGCATTGGAATAATTTGCTTAATATAGATCATAGAGATGAATTATCAGTATGCAAGAAGATATACGGACAAGGAGGTGCGGACAGGAATGTACAGACAAGATGGTACACATGTTAGAAAAATGTATCTTTACATTTTTGAATATATAACTTATAGTTGCTTATCATCTATAAATACATAATTGTTCTTATTAGGTTCCTGTGAAGTTAATAATTTTGAATAAGAATATCCAGTGCCTTCTCACCTACAATTACTTCTGAATAACGATGGGTTAGGTGTACGAATCTCCAGCATACGACTCATAAACTGCGATGAACTCTGGATTGTAATTTAGGAATTGATATTCCTTATGTATCATACTGTCACTTACCGAATTTGTGATGATGTATAATTCGCATCTGCAATTCATCGATTCCCAAATACTTTTTCAGTAAATTGTGAATGCATTCACAAATTGCGAAAGTCACATTCAGGTACTGTATGATGATATCACAATGAGGAAGTGATTTAATATATGTTCTGTGTGCTCTTCTGGAGCAGAAAAGAAGGCATACATTGTGTCCAGACCAAACAGTGAAGGAGTATTTGGTTGGAATTTCGACGTTTTGCCACCAAGTGAAAATAGATGGATGGCAAAGAAGAGTGGTTGAGGAAGAAAGAGAAAGCTAAAGTAAGGGAGATGCAGCTGGATATGCTCACTGAAGAATGCGTGGCTCACAATGATGATATTTGGGGGCAGAGATCCTTAATAGTTCCTGACTTATTGAAGCAAAAAATCCGGGGAAAAAAATCTGGAACTGGATCAAGGAGAAAGTTAACTCTGTGGGAGTGATGCAGTATACTATTGAAGAGATAGGCATATGATGATATGATCTGCATTCTAAAACCAAAGACAAGTTAGCAAACTGGCTATTGGAGGCTGGTGGAACAAGTAGAGGATCCTTCACCCAGACACCACCCACACTTCCTGATCCTATCATTGAGTTCACTTTAAAGCTTGTGGTATTACTGATCTCACTGATATTGATACATCAACACCACCCTGTAAATCTAGGAGGGTAAGTGTTAAAAGTCAATGCTAAATTAAAAAGTTCTAGGTAAAAATCAACGTAGTTAACTAACATTGCAAATTCAACTCCAGAATAATTCTTGCATTTGACTTACTATTGCACTATGGGAGATATAGTACATACACTTTAGTTTCCGAGTAAAAATAAATTTTGACTTTACGAACAATGATTTAGACATGTTATGTCGGAAAAACACTAAAGAAAGAACATTTTTATATATTGTTTTTTTTAATGATATAACTTTTTCTCTATTGTTCAAGATAGCGATATAAACGTACATGCCTGACAAATGTACTATCACAAAAAGAGCAAGAGTACGAACAAGAGGCCTCTCAAGACAGTCCATCAGACATACAGGAAGCCAATAAATCACCACCTGCAACATCCAAGTGTCTCTGTTCTGCTAGTAGAGCATATGACAGCCAGAGAGACCCACAACCCTCTGTGAGGGACAAACATATGCACAGGAGGCTTCTTCATTTTCATCACAGTGCTTCCACACAAAGATGTTCTGTTTGTGTTGCACCAACTGATAATGGAGAGATAAACCTGATTTGTTTAATGGGCTATGGGCCTCCATGTTGGATGTGAAATAAAAAGCTAACATCTGTTAACAAACACTTAGTGAGCCTGAATAAAAAACTGTTCTGCAATCAGAAATGGCTTAGATAAGCTCACAAACAGAGTAGAGGAGGGCAAAAAAGTAATTCTTAACACATTTGTTAACTGAGGCTTTTACCATCTTCTAAATAGTTTTGCAGAAGGAAAATGTCACACACCTAGGTGTAGCATCAGCAACATATGACACACAAAGATGTCTTCAGCAGGTCTGTTAACCGTCTGGCACATGCTACTGCCACTTTGTCAAGATGCACGGTAAACATGCAGGTAGAAATGGGGCACTATAGCAGGCATGCTGCATGTGATGTTGTGAAGTGAACACGTGACTTGGAGACTACACATACCTCCCAATTCACAGATATTGGTTAATCAGATGGGGGTGAAAGTGAAGAGGCTTCAACCCTCAGTAGCCTCTCTGTTTCAGAAGCCACGAGTGTGAGTCGCTCTTGCAGGCAAGCTGCAGATACTGACATCCCTGCAACTCCCAATGCTGTAAGCACAGAAAAGGAAAGTGCAAGAAGAGGGATATGGAAGCATTAGCAAAAAAAATTCCAGTCACCTGATTTTGTGCAACCTTTGTTAGGAACCAACATTTACAACAAAGTCAATTTTGTAAAATACATGGTAACCTTTTTGTAGTGAAAACAAAAACAATGTCATTATTAATAACCATGTATAAAAGGTATTTTTGTTTCACTTATTAGTTCAATGGTTGTCTTTTGCTTTGATATAACTGATTTATTTTGCTGTACATTAAAAATAATAGGTAGTCATGTCTGCACGTTGCGCTCTGCCTTCTGCAGCTCGAGATGCATTTTATGGTATATGGTGCAGTGGACTTACTTCCTCTGTGTCTCAATCAGAATCTGATTAGACAGTGGGGAGTTGCTTTCGTGTTGCTGTATGTTAGAAATTGGCTTTCTGGTTGGCTGAGGTATGCACTCAGGCCAGGCAGGTATCACCACTCTAGTCAAAGTAAACTAGATACACACTAAAGGAAAACCTGTGCTCACCCTCTGGTAGCTTGACACAGAACAGCCAGGATTATCCGAAGATGCAATGTGTAAAGTAGTTGTGCAACACACACACAGTAGCACAATGAATACATAACAAAAAAAGAATCCACACAGGTATTGAAATATAGAGAATACTTATCTGAGCAGAATGGGACCAAAACTACAAAAATCCAATTAATACTTTACATGTTAAGCCTTTTTGGACAATTGCATGTAAACCAGTTAGTAAAATGTGTCCCGTTTCACTCATTATGGCCGGTCACTCTAGACCGTCGTGAAGCGACACAAATCCAAATGGGGTCCTTCACGTAGGTTATCACACTGTGTCTTAAACAAATAATTCCCCCAAATCATTAGTGCATAGGAAGAGGGTCTTGGGGCAGGGGCAGCTCCTCTGCAATGGTGGAGGAGCATCGCCCCACTGGCTCACAGCCAGTAGCTAAAAAATAAAATAATATTGTATTATCGTTATATAATTTTATTTTTCAGTAGCTGGCTCTGCCAGCATGTGTAGGGAGGAGCAGGGCTGGGCCATAGAAGGGGGGGGTGGTTAGAAGTGGAGTGAACTCTCTAAGTGTGCATGTGTGTTTGGCTGGCTATCTCAGGCCAGCCAAACACACATGGGCACTCAGGTTTCTCTAAACCAGTTGTATTGAACAGCTGGGTTAGAGAAACAGCACAGACTCCCTGTGCCTGAGTGAGAATCTTTTCAGCCTGCTTGGGCCAATCTCCACTCTGCTCTCATAACATAAGAGCAGCATGGGGATTGTACAGGTAGTCTGTGATCCTGTCCCAGTGTCTGCTGGTACCAGGAAGAAGAACACTATGTGTTGCAATGATGGAAGTGGCCGCCACCTTAAGGTAAGTCTTAATTTTTATCATTATTAAACTCCCCTCCATGCTCCCCCTCCCACATGCCCTTCATCCCCTTTACCCGCCCCACCAGTTTTTATATGTGGTGGCTGCGACTGTCTTGGGGGTCCATCAGACTGAAATGCTTTATCAATTTGAGCCACCCGTGAGGGAGATCAGGGCGGCTATGTGCACCTCTAGGCCCCACTGAGCCCCAGTACCTTATGGGAAGAGTTGATGATGTCGGCAAGCCCAGAGAGTAAATGCCGAGCTAGGAGTCAGGTTGTGGGGGTGTCGGCGAGCCTTGGAAGCAAGGCCTGCGTCAGCATGTGCTATCTTCCTGGAAGGGTGAGTGGAGACAGCTGACAAACCTTACATCTCTGGCCCACCTCTGGTCACCCAGGCAACGCGTTGCTATTGAGCCTTGCTGAGAGGCACTGCAGTGGCGTTGGGGACGATGTGCAATCTTTGATGACACAGAGTGTTGGGTATTTTGGTCACAACTAGCTGGCGATCAGGCCCATGCTGATCACAGTGCATTTGGTCCTTTTTTTGCACAATGAAGCACTGTCCTTATAGCAGAATGGGCTAGTGATCAGGCACACTCTCATCTTTGTCAGTTTCAGCTGTTGGACTGATGGGCTCCAGAGTCCCGTGGCAGTGATATGAAAGTGAAGTCTTAAAAGACCCTAAGACTTCATGGCCAGGGGGCAGGCCAGCATGCCCTTGGAGATCACTAGGAGGAAATCCCAGCTCTCCTTCCAGCAGAGTCAGGGAGGAGCAGGCAGCAGGGCAACAAGCAGGGAAGCAGTCCTCCCAGAAGAGCAGTCCAGTTGAGTCCTTTAAGAAGCCCAGCAGTCCTTCAGACAGAGGTTCAGTTCAAGATGCAGAAGTGACTGATTTTAAGGGGTTAGAAACCCTGTACTTATACCCCAAAATGCCTTTGATGTAGGGAGTTTAAACTCAGCTATTAGGTCTAAAAGACCCTGACTACAAAGCCTATATTTATCAAAAATGGTCATTTTCAGTTTGTTCAAAGAGGGTAATCCTAACTGAAAAACATATTTCCTGTCTCCTCCTCCACCTCTGATGACCAGCCAGTATTCACATCCTCTCTTTATCACACACAAATCAGGGATTGTGAAAGGGCGTCATGCATTCTAGAGCTGTTTATATAGGTTTTTCCTGATTAACACCTGATTACATGTGGTGCAAAATTGTTAATGCAAAGTTATCATTTTGCCTCTGGTCGAAATTTGAAAATGTTTCCTACATAGAAATACCAAAGCGCTACTAGGAAATTCCTAATAATATATTGCTCTTTAGAGTCTAAAAAGTTGTGATTCGGACTTGTGTCACTTTGTAAAAATGTTGACGTTAAGGCCTTTCATGCATATGAAAAACCTATTTTCGAGGAGGGTAACCACCTTGCAAATGTTTAATGAATAACTAAACCTTCGTACATCTGGCCCTATGCATTTTATTTATGAACTGATTACACATGCTCCACGCAGGTGTGTGCTATTTATCACATCCAATAAAATTAGGGTTCAGAATTTAAATTAATAGCTCTGAATCTGAGTTATTGCATAAAGGCATATGGATGATGCTGCTTACCACCACAACATTTTCAGGCCACAGTAAATATGGTACACTATTTCTTTGTTACATTCTGGCAGGCTTAACTCTCTGCACCTCTGCACATCTCCACCCCTCTCATTATCAGCGCCTAAATATTAAGCTCAGTCTTTGTCATACAAAACTATCATGCCAGTGTTCAAAGTCAATATTAATTATGTATTGATTTCACCTATAATCAATGGAGCATTAAGGTTACTGATTGCACTTACCACAAGTTCTCATTCTTTTTGTACCACTTGAGCTTTCGGCTTGGGACCAACTTAAAATGCCATTATCGGTCATAGACATATGGTTACAGTCAAACATTGCTAGATTTACTCCTACCTGGTATCCACAATAGGATACTTAGCAGGCGTACCCACATTTCATATACACCTACATAATCTTATGCCAAAACTGCAGGAGTAAACATCAGGATAGAGGCATTGGGTGCTAAGGTGTAGTTTGCATTCTGACACCCGCAAACTTGTGATTTTGTCAGCATCTACACACTCTGCTCAGACGATTTCCCACCCTTGAAATGGCTGGAGGTTTGCACCTGCATAAGGCTCGAGTAAATCCCCTTCCAGGGAGTGAAGCTGAACGGAGGTGGACGTGCAGAGGCTGGGTTACCAAGGAATGTTTGTGAATTACAAAAAGTGGTAATTGGCATCCATTCGAAAGAGTGCTATCACAAGTCAGATTTACTTCTTATATGAGAATTGGGTCTTGTCACCTCTTGAGACTCATTTAAAGTCTGACATGTGTCCACAAGCCTGCCTGACCAGCAGAGGCTAGATTTAGAGATATCTGCCTGCATGGCTCGGTTCTCTGTATCTTCAGAGGAGCCACCAGTGCAGCAGCACCATTGCAGGCATTGGCCCTTTAGTGTGCGGGCACCTTGATCTGCAAGCAACTTATTCTGCGAGAATAAGCCTCCCAAAGTAGGAATGTATTGTTACTGAGCAAAATAACTATGACCTCAACCCACAGGTAGGTTTTGCATGTGGGGCTAATTTTGTTTTTCCGCAACCTAGGACCATCTTGTTTAGGCCTGGGCAAAAATTTTGTTCCGTTCGCGGAAATTGCGATAATTTGACATTTTCGCGTTCCGCGGAGAGCGCGAAAATGTCAAAATTTCCGCTTTCAGCAGCTTGGCGATAATTTGTTTCTTGCTCGCGCTGTAAAATAATACATTCTCGCGCGCGCGCGATCGCCTTACCTGAATCCCTGCGTTCGCCGACAAGTTTTCTTGATCCGGTCGCGTTCTCCATGAGATGTTGGATTGTTTTTAGCCATTTGTGCTGTCTCGCGACAATTCGCGCCCGCAGTGACGTCATGCGTCACACGATCACGTCTTTCTTCTCGCGATCATGCACCGCGAGACAACTCAAAAGGTAGGTAGGTAAAGCTTTATTCGATATAAAATATCATAAAAGCACAACATACAATGATAAAAAAGAGGATCAAGTGTACATAAAAAACATCAGTAGTCGCGAACGTCTTAAAAAGTTATAAAAACAGTTAAAAGCAACATATAAGAAACAGAGAATAAAGTGCTTAGTTATTTAAAGTTCGTTAAAATACATGGTAACCGTCGATCTCATAAATGGGTCAGTGCAGTTGGGATGGGATGTTTTTCTTACGCAATAGCCACGCACAACCCAAGTACTTGGCAATGCCGCAGACAATAGTAAGGGACGAAGTATCCGTCTGCAGAATGCGTAGCACAGTACAGTAGTCACGACATCCCAACATTCTGCAGATCGGACGGAGCCATTTAGCTCTTGGCCTTCGATAATGATGGCAAGCAAATAGGAAGTGAGGAATAGACTCACTAGGTGCTGTGCAACTCGGACAACCAGCAGATGGCGGTAGGGATCCCTTCCAACCAGCAGTCACACAATTAAGGGGGAGGGACCCTAGTCTAAATCGTACATACAGGGATCTGTCCAGAGGGGACTGGATGAAGTCAAGATATGCCTCAAGTTTACAAACGGGCTTATGTTCTAAGAAAGCCACACTCAACTTCCCCAATTTGGGATTATTCAGATCTCTTGTATTTACCCAACTCCAATATGCTTCCTTAAGATCCTGTTTCTGAGGGGGTACCTGAGATACCCAGGAGTCTTCGTAGCCAATGGATTTCAGTGTTTGCTTTATGTGGGTGATCCATTTTAACCTCCGCCCAGTGTCTGCTAATAGGAGATCATCTAGACCTGCCGCATATTTAGCAAGTTCAGGGGTCCTCCGCAGTCTAGCCCAGAATAGTAAGGGGCGTAGGCGTGCAATGTCCTGGATGGAGTGTCTCCCCAGGTCATGCAGCAAAGGTTTTAACGGGGATGATACTGGGACGGAGATGAGGTTCCTCATAAATTTGTTCTCTGAGACAACCAAATCGTGAATG
Source organism: Triturus cristatus (assembly GCF_964204655.1). Taxonomy (NCBI): domain Eukaryota; kingdom Metazoa; phylum Chordata; class Amphibia; order Caudata; family Salamandridae; genus Triturus; species Triturus cristatus. Next base: position 1,454,498,237 of record NC_140589.1, on the reverse strand, counting down.
TTTTCGTAACCCCAAATTTCAGCCCCATACATGGAGCTAGACAATGCCTGGGCCTCATATACCACAAGAGCCGGTGCCACAGGTCGGCTAGTAGAGAGGTGTTGTTCTCTTATAATGGCACCGGAAACCCTCTTGTGGCACAGAAGCATCTTGGTCAAGTGTGCACTCCACTTCATCCCTTTTGCAATGCGTATCCCTAGATAATCAAAAGAATCTACAATGTCTAGGGGAGTGCCATCAAGGGTAAAAGTATAACTAAAGCGTCTCGGAGGATTTATAACCATTAATTTGGTTTTTTCAGTATTAATAATGAGCCCATAGGATTTGCAAAAGAGAGCAAATCTATCTAGATTTCTTTGTAGGCCAGCCGGGGATTTTGAAATCAGGAGAGTGTCGTCGGCGAACAGGAGGGTGGGGATCTTTTCACCAGCCAGGGCTGGCGCATCGGCAGGGACCTCTCTAAGGAAGTCCACCACCCCATTAATGTATAGAGAAAACAGGGTGGGAGCCAGCACACAGCCCTGGCGTACCCCCCTATTCACCGCGACACTCCCTGTAAGCTGGCCTTGGGCCCCCCATCTGATATTGGCATGGTTATTTTCATGTAAAAGCTTTAAAAAGGCAAGAATCTCATGGGGAACACCTAGTTGAAATAAAACCTGCCACAAACGTTGGCGGGGAATTAGGTCGAAAGCCGACTTTAAATCAATAAAAGCTAAATATAGGGTTCCCTTGCCTAAGACTACCGTTTTCCAATATATCATAAAAAATCTAAAAACTTGATCCATGGTGCCTACCTTTTGTCTAAAACCTGCTTGATAATGTGATAAAACATCCCCATTCCCAATCCAGCATCTCAGTCTCATTAGGAGAACCCTGCCAACTACCTTCTGTATTACATCAATTAGACTGATAGGTCTATAGTTAGCAGGGTCCTCCTTATTGCCCTTTTTAAAAATTGGCACAACCACCGCGGCTTTCCAGGACGCCGGTACTATACAGCCCTTAGCTATGGCATTCATGACAACAACAATGAATGAGGCCCAGGGAATTGGGTCATGTAGAAGAAGGTCACCTGGTATGCCATCAGGCCCAGCCGCCTTACCTGGGGCAATACTTTTGATGGCCAAGATGGTTTCGTGGATCCCAAAGTTGGTCTCCGCTGGGAACTCAACAATGGGTGGCGAATCCTCCGCCACCGGTGTGTCAGAGGCAGTCACCCCCTCATATATAGCAGAGAAATGGTCGAACCATTGCAGCTCCGCTATGTGATTAGGGATACTTATTGTTTTGGCCCTTTTGGCTCTGTTCAGAATATCCCAGAAGGTTGTCGAATTCCGGTTTAAAGCCGCCTCCTTGAGTTCCTGCCAATGACTTTCTTCCCAATCCCGTTTGGCATCTTTCAATGATCTTGCATAGTCTTGTCTTGCCTTACTGATTAGGTTTCTGTCCTGTTTCCTTAAGGCTTGGGACAGAGTAATTCTGGCCCTTCTGCAACCTTTGGAGTACCAAGGGTTCCCGCTCATTGAGGAGTCCGCCTTGGGGCGAGCTTTCTCCCCCACAATAAAGAAATCCCCTATTTTGCTGATGGTGTCATAATAGACAGAGGCTATTAGGTGGGGATCATCCATTTTAGTACTAGCATCATGGAGTTCGGTAAGTTTCCCGGCTAGAAGCTCTTTGATCAGAGCAAGCTTCTCCTCATGTTGGGAGATCCCGTGCCATTTAAGGCGTCGACAGCACCCTGCCAATGACACCTCCTTGGTTGCCATTACTGGGGATTCGTTGGCCACATTAGGTGTTATCATCCAAGGGTCTTTGGCTTTGTAGACATAGTGGATTGTGGTCGCTATCTATTGTATTTTTGACGACCATATCTATGATGAGCCCCCATGAGTGGATATCGACAAGGATATAATCGATGCGTGATGGCGAAGATAATCTGTTGAAGGTGAAGGCGCCACCCTTGTCAGATATAGATCTGCCATTCACTGCACGTAGATTGAATTCTTGTGTAAGTGCGTTCAATTGGATGGCCCTTTGTGACCATTTCTTAATCGGAGCAAGTTCCAAAGGCGGGATTCCCCAAGTGAGATCTGGATCACTAAGCCCAACTCAAAAGAAGATGGCCGCACCCGCGAGCAACCACGTGGGTAAGTTGGCGACCCGCAACCATGCAGAAAATCTCGCGAACATGCGGGAAAAAAAATTCTGCAGCTTTGCGATATTTCCGCTTGTTTGCGATAATTTTAAACATTTTCGCAATAATTTGCGAAAGTGGATTTCGCAAATTCCGCCCACCCCTAATCTTGTTTTGCATGGCTGTCATGGGTAGGGAAAGCGAGTGACGGTCACTGTTCTTTAAAAAGAGTCACCTTTGTTATAACATTGTGATCCTGTGGCGGGTGGACTTCAGGCTCAAATATATATATATATATAAGTTAAGCGGTTCTCCTCCTCTAAATGTGAGAAGAGAGCTGCGTAATGAACCACTTTGTATTGAAGTACAACTATACTGAACCAAGTAAATGTATGCAGATTAATTAAGACCTCATTTTCTTGTGTTTATATTGTTTCGTTGTCTAAATGCCCCGGTTATGACTCCACTTCCTTTATCTACCCCACACTCTATGTATTTGCTTATTTTTTTTTTTTTATACTGCATACATTATCCAAAAAAGCATGGCGGAGTGTTTTATGAAAATGTTTAGAGTAGCTAACATTTGGGGGTTTTCAACTTTAAATGTGTATGTACAAAGAAAATGTTTACAATTTAATTTACCGAGAAAACCAGAAACAAAGCACGGCCAAAATCAAACTGAGGTTGCTTTTGTTCCCATTCAGAAGTGCCATGGCCTAGCAGTTTGGCCTGAACCACTGGAATAAGGCAAACTCTGTTGAAAAGTTTCTGCATTTAGTAGCACAATGGGCAAAAAAACTACACTTGAATACGGTCCAAATGATTGCCAGCGGCTGCGATTAATTCAAGCAGTTGTCTCATCAAATGTTTGTTTTTCTCAAATTTACAGTGAAGAGTGGTAAGTGCAACTAAAAAAAATCTCAAGTAGAGTTCACAAGATTAGCAAATAAAATGTATGAGGTTAGAAATGCTCTATTACTTACCGGTAATCTTCATTACTCCGGGTCCCGTTGTCCTCGTCCCCTTCATAAACAGATTGGAGATTACTATCTCCCGACAGAAAAAAAGAGCAGAAGGCATGCTGGGACCCTAATACTGCCCCTCCCACCGGGAGTACATAAGCAGTACTTACCCAGCATCCCGTCTGTACAACCAAGCCCAGACAGGAAGGCCGGTCGCCCGGGAGGGAGGGAGGGGCGTATGAAGGGGACGAGGACAACGGGACCCGGAGTAATGAAGATTACCGGTAAGTAATAGAGCATTACCCCCAGGTCCCTTATGTCCTCGTCCCCTTCATAAACAGATTGGAGAATACCAAAGCAGAAAAACCGGCCTTCCAAAACCAAAAGCACCCCCAGGAAACCACACCAACTCAGCAACCCAAGGGAGCACCGAGAAGGAGGCAAGGGGAGACCGCAGGAAGCAACCGGCCAGCACCAAACCAGGACCGGAGACAACCCATAAAACAACACAAGGCCAGTACCACAAAAATGAGGCCACCAACCAGAGAAACAGGAGACAGGGCCAAAGAAAGAAGGCCAGCCCAGGCAAGAGGCGCAGCCCCAAGCACCCAGACCAACAAAAAAGGAGGAAGGCCCAGGCCAGAAACCGGCCCACCACACCAAACCGAAGGCCCCTGCCAGACGAAAGCATAGAGAAGAAAGCCAACGAACCCCGCAGAGTAGGCCAGGGCCGGGGATGAACCACAGCAAGAGCCGGCGAGCAGAACAGGAACCAGACCCCAACCAGACCAAAAAGGACCACGAAGGAGACAGAAACCCAAAAACCCCAGGAGGACAAAGCCCCCACAGGGAAGAAAAACCGCCAACCGAACAGGGCGGCCAAAACCCAGAACAGGCGGAGCAGAAGAACCAATCCGGAACCGAACCGGAACCTCAAGACGGAGGGCAGAAAAAAACAGAAGCCAAGAAGGAGGACGACCGCACAGGCACCCAACACCCAGGCCAAGCACACAGCAAGGGCCAGAGCCACGGAACAAAAAGCCCTAGGGTGCATAGCACCCAGACCGGAAAACCACCAGATCCGACCCCACATAACACTGAAGAGGAGCCAAGAGACAGCAAAAAATGAGGGCAACAAGGGACAAAGAACCAGGAAGCCAGGACCGAAATCCAGCAACCCGCAAGGGAAGGAGGACCCACAGGCCCAACCAACCCAGGAAGAAGCCCACGTAGAGCCCAGGGCAAAGAAAAGGCAGGGAGGCCGAACGAGACCCCCAGCAACCCAACGCCGGACCAAACAGAAGGCCGGAAGAAAGAACAAGCACAGGAAACCACCAAAATGGAAACCCGAGGAAGCAGAGAAGCAGAGGGCCAAGCAGCAGAAGAACCCGGACACCCATGAGTCAGGAGGGAGAGCACGACAAGAAGGCCCAGCCAGAGAACACTCAGAACCAGAAGGAAGCCCGCAGACCAGGAGCAACAGGAGGCAACCCCGGAGGAGCCAACCCAGAAGCCCCGAAAACCCGGACCCACACAGGGCCGGACAAGGGACCCTCAGTCCATGAAAAAAGAAGAGGGCGGTCATCCAGACAGGAGCAACGGGGACCGAAGCTCAACAGCACCCAACCGAACCCCAGGAACCAGGCAGAGACACGGACACCCCACTAGAGGTGAACCAAACCCAGGAAAGAAGCGCCGGCATGAGCAGGCCCAGAAGGACCCACCAGAACACGACACGAAACCAAGAGAGCACCCCGCCAGGATCCACCGAGAGAGCACAGACAAGGATACCCATCTGAAAAAGGGCGACCACCAGACGCCCAAAACCAGCAGAAACCAGAAACCCCTGCAGAACAAAAGAGGAGAAACTAGAGCCAAGTCAAGGACACAGCACCAGCGAAAGAGAGCCAGGCCCCAAACAAACCAGACATGAACGCCAGAGATCCAAAACGCGAACCGCCACTGGAAACACACTCCAGGGGGGACGCAAAAGGAAAGGGAGAGCAGGACCCAACCCGAACCGTCGGAGAAGCCGAACGCCACAGGCACCCCCAGGGAGCCACAAGCAGGAAAAAATCTGTACCGACCCAGCCGAACCACAGAGACCAGGCGAGAGTAGGAGCGCCACAGTCAATAGGAGGGGCGACTAGGACCCACCGAAAGAAGCCAAATACAAGCCCAGAAACGAGCAGGAGCGCCGCAGCAGCAGAGGAACACAAGGCCACACCAAGGAACCCCAGAAACCAGGAAACGGCAGTGCCAGAGCCATGAGCACCCAAAAAACAATAGCAACCAGCACGGAAGAAGCCAGAAACAGATGCAAAAAGGAGGCAGCAACAGCAAAAGAAGCCCCCCAGCATACGGCAACACCGAACTCCAGGGAGCTCAAACCCCCGAAAGGAAAGGGACATCGTACCCCAGCGGACAGAGCGAGCAACCCCGAAGAGGGGCAGAAATAACCCACGGCACAGCCAAACACGGCCCACAACCAGCTGAACCGGACGGCAGCAGAGGAACAGAGCCAGCCGCACAGGCAAGGACCCCCGAGGAGGGAATCCAACCTAGGAACCCAGCCCACTCCAGGCCAGACCACAGCACGGGTCCCAACAACACCCAGCATCAGGACAGCGCAGAAAAGTCAAAAAACAGGCAGACCCCGGCGTGACCAAGAGAGCAAGAGAGGGCAAGCCCAAGCGGACAAGAGAGGACCACGACCCCAGACACACAACCCAGGGAGGCCACGTCCCACAGAGGCAAAGCGGCAGCTAGCAAGAAAGCCCACAAACACCAAGTGGAGCAACACAGAAGCCCCGGAGGGAAAGCGGCAAGGGGACAAGGCGGCACATACCCGCTGCAAACGACAGCGGACGCGCAGCGCCAGCCCAGCAGCCAGGGAGCAGGATGCCGCAGAGGCAGAGAGCCAAACCGGCGACCAGGCCCCCGCAAGAGAGACAAGGCCATAAAAGACAGCCTACACGGTGAACCAAAACACCGGCAACACCGCACACCCCAGCACACCATCCCAGCCACCCGGAACATCCAGGAAGCCAAGGACGAGGAACAGCCCAACCAGGCAAGAACCCCAGCCCCGTAGACCACACACGAGGGCCGAAGTGGGGACGCAGAGCAGCAGCAGAGAGCAAGCAGCACAAGCAGGAGGCCCTAGGTACAAACCCCAGCAACACCAGGAGCCACCGCCACCCAAACAGGCCAAGGGCAACCCGCCAAAAATGGAACAGGAGCGGGAGGACCGGCACCCCTATCAAAACATGGAACGCTTCATGAATCCGCGTGTCATCCTTGCGCAGGGGCCATGCTAATCCACTCCGTGGAAAGGAGCAACCAGCAGCGCGGGAAGAGCAGGAAGCGCCCAAAGACAGAGGCGTCCATCGGCCAACAGCCCCCGAAAGAAAGGGCCACACAGCAGCCCCAGTGCACAACCCACGAGAGCACCACGGGAACGGAACCCCAACACACACCAGGGACAGGACAGAGAGGGGCGGACACAGGGAAAAGAGAAGGAGCACACCAACTCTATGTCGCACCACGCAAATACCCGAAGTGCAGCAGAAAACCGCAAGTCACACAGCCACAGAACGGGAACCCGACGCAAAGGCACCGGAGCACCCCACAAGAACACTAGGGACGGCACCCAAGGATACATACAAGAGCGCAAGGCGCAGGGAGACCAGGCGAACAGTGCAGAAACACAGTATGCCGAGCCCCTGTCAGGCTCCAACCCGGGACCCTAGCCACAAAAGAGGCAGCCCACGCGGTAAGGCAGCATCCACAACTGGGAGGAAACCAGCACACGCAGAGGCAGCAGCCAGTAGAAGCGTCACACTGCCGCAGTCACAAACTCCGGCAGTAGAAGAATCACTCGGACTCAGGGCAAACGGGCAGGAAGGAGGAGCAAGGAGCCACGCACCCCAACACCCCCAAGCAGTCAAGCGACAGCGACATCAAAGAACCAGGACAGCGCCAGCTTAAAGGGAATCCAAGGGCGCGCCGGTCGGGATGTAGCTCAGTGGCAGAGCGCATGCTTCGCAAGCATGAGGTCCCGGGTTCAAACCCCGGCATCCCCAAGAGCCCCCGCCATCCATCACGGACCTGAAATAAAGAAAAGAGCACCACAGCAGAGCGTGAACAAAAAACACTGCAATGCGGGACTCACCCAGGGCAGGGGCCGGACACCACCAGCAGCAAGGCCCCCACCCCAAAGGAAAGGTAATCCATGGGTGCGACTGTCGGGAAGGAGCACAGCGGCAGAGCGCATGCATCGCAAGCATGAGTTCCTGGGAGCAAACCCCGGCATCCCCAGGAGCCTCCGTCGCCCACCACGGACCTGAAATAAAGAAGAGAGCACCACAGCACAGCGTAAACAAAAAAACACCGCAATGCGGGACTCACCCAGGGCAGGGGCCGGACACCACCAGCAGCAAGGCCCCCACCCCAACAGCGGGAAGGTATGGCACATAGGAAACGCGGCACGCCTCCCAAACGCCCAGCTTCAGGAAGACGAGCACGCGACCCGGAAGTACCCGGGAGCGCACCAGCCGCAAAGGACCCGCAGGATCCAGGCAGCACACCGGCCACCACCGTCACGACCCCCAGCAAGCCCAGCAGGCTAGGGGACGGACCAGGAACGCCCCCCCCCGCCCGCAAAGCCAGGCAGCCGGGCGGGGGGAGGAAGAAAGGAACGCCACACCAGCCCAGCAGGAGTAGCAGAACAGCACACCACGTCCATTCTGTCGTCAGACAGAAAAAAAGAACAGACGGGATGCTGGGTAAGTACTGCTTATGTACTCCCGGTGGGAGGGGCAGTATTAGGGTCCCAGCATGCCTTCTGCTCTTTTTTTCTGTCGGGAGATAGTAATCTCCAATCTGTTTATGAAGGGGACGAGGACATAAGGGACCTGGGGGTAATGAAGAGTTATATAATAAAATGTGATAGTTTAAAATTGAAACACTTAAGGTTTACTGAGTGTTGGTAGCTGAACTAATTGAATGCACTCTATGTTGGCATCACTACACATCTCACCAAAACACTCAAGGTCATCCACAAATGCAGCAGCCAGACTCATGATCAAACTCCCACCCCATGCCCAAAATAACATAACATTTTATAAAGCTGAGTTTTCTTTAGAAAGGGGGGGACCAGGCCATCAAATTGGTCAACTACATCTTCAGATTTTGCATCACGTCTTGTTGTACATTGTATGGTTTCAGGATATATTAAATGGATTCTGGAGCAGATTTTATTTTGGGCATGCTTTGAAAGAACCGAAAGAGAAATAGGAGAAAGAGATCCTGTCTGGCTATGACGGTATTTTGTTTCAAAGAATACTGAGATAAAGAGCAGGTCATTGTATGACCTGTCAGCCTTATAGTGAAGAAGTGTGACTCAATGGTTAGAGTGGCAGACCCTGATGCAGAGGTCTGGCCCGGGACCAGGGTTCAATTCCCTAGCTCAGCCGGTCTTGGGCTCAAAATTCCACAGACCTGACAATTCTCGCCTCGGTGCCTATTCCAATCATGGAGTCCCACTCTGCAACTCTGGGCAATAGCTTGCTTAATCTCCACAAGGGCCCCCACAATGCTAAGGATGCCTGGCCTCCACCTTGGGGGTGCCCAGGAGTGGACACCTCACAGGGAAAGCCAGGATGGGTTCCACAGCGGTATTCGTACAAGCGCCTTGAGACCCTTGCAGGTGAGTAGTGCGCTATACAAGTATCAATTTACAATTTTACAATTTATAGTGCTCTCCAGTCGTGGCCGGCATGACTCGCGGGTAGGGCGTCGCTCCTCCACCCTAATGTAGGTGCTGAACCTGCTGGTCATCCCGCAATATTTTTGTCTTCACTCTCCTATTTTGCTGAATTTGTTTTGTTGGCTTTAGGAATGTGTGCACTTTGCCACTGCTAACCAGTGCTAAAGTTCTTGTGCTCACTTCATAAAACATGGTAAAATTGGCTTACACCTGATTGGCATATTTAATTTACTTATACGTCCTTAGTAAAGTGGTATGCCATATACCCAGGGCCTGTAAAACAAATGCTACTAATGGACCTGCAGCATTTATTATGTCATCTACTTAGGTAGCCCCCTAAAACATCCCAGGTCAGCCATTGCAGCCTGAATGCAGTTTTAAACTGCCAATTTGAGTTGGCAATTTAAGCCCTTTGCCAAGCCTTACACCACCCTTTTACTGCATGTAAGTCACCCCTAAGTTAGGACTTGGTTAGTCCACAGGCCAGGGTGAATTCGAATTAAATGTTGAGACATGTACTTTCAAGTTTTACATGTCCTGGTATCAAGAAACTCCTTAATTCATTTTTCACTGCTGTGAGGCCTACCCCCCCACACAGGATAGCAATGGATTGATGTATTACATTTAATAAGTGCTAACCTTTGATTGGGAGTAAGTGAACATTTCTTGTTTGGTGTCTAAGAAATTTAAAAAAAAAAATCCTCTGTAATTGTTGGATATTAAAGTTACAATTTTGAAAATGTCACTTTTAGGAAGTTAAAATTGTCCCGCCCTATTTGGTGCCTGCAAACTGTTCCTGGGTCACATGACTAGGTGCAGTTGGCAGTTGGACTTTGTTGATTCCTCCCAAACAGCCACACAATAGATGGATTAGGTGTGACTGGATGGGCTGCCAACTGGGAGGATGGAGTGCGGAGCTGGGCACAGCCCCACTTGCAACTGAAGAGGCTGTGCCCTACCTTTACACAAAGGACTTGCCACCACTTCGTCGTTCATGCAGACAGCTTGGAGCCTGGAAGGGGAAGCATGAACCTTCAAACACCGATAAGGAATTCTCTGGAATCTTCTCCTGATTCAAAGCAGGCACAAGGTATAAAAATAGGACCCTTTGACCCACTTTTCAGTTCACTTTCTGGACCTGAGAAAGGACCCTCGAAGGACTTCCTACTGCTCTGGCCTGTGGTGGGCTCCACAAGACTGCTTTGCTGCACCGGAAAGGAATGCTTTGCTGCCTGGTGCCTGCCTTGAACCCTGAGAGGTCTTCCACGCTACATGAACCCTTTTCCACTGCTTGCAACCAGTAGTACCAGAGTGACTCCAAGGGCTAGTTGTCTGGCCTACTGATCAGAGCCTCATGGGGAAAATGATCCAATGATCCTTAACTCATACCTGAACCCAGCCTGTGTGAGTCCTAACTCCCCAACCAAGTGGTGCCCCTTCAGTCTGGACCATTGATGGTGATGTTAAAGGTGACCAGATAGCCAAAATCCAAAACCTGGGACTTAAAATATTATTGACTGAAAACTGCTCTGACAACCTAGAGCAGACCGTCACCCACATGTTCATCCATCTGCCCAAGATGCCTCGCCGGTCAGCCTGACTTCACAGTAGCTCCTGCTTTGTTAATCTTCACAGCAGCAAATCCTGTTCGCCAGTCTTTTGCCTAATGGGTATCCGACCTCATGTAACTCTCGCTGGCTACAACCTCCAGCTTTGTCCCACTGAAGATTTTAGACTTTCAAAAAATAGAAAAAGTCAAAATCTAGAAATCTTCTCTGCAACTTCATCCAGTGGCTCCCTGGCGACACCTCCTCCTCCTCTTCCTCAGACACTTGTAGCCTTGCCCCACTGGACATCTCCCTTCTCAGTCAATTTTTCTTAAAATTTCTTCCAAGTCGAAAGGTAAGCACAAACTGAGCCCAATTCTCTTTTTGTATCTGGCTTGCAAGCCATCATGGCCGGCCATATTTTTCGACTTTGACCAGGTCTCGTGCGACTAGATGTCCACTTTTGGAGCTTTGATCTTTTAGCTGCTCATTTACTTTACATTTTTGAAAAAATTCATAACTTCCAGTTCTATTTATTGGCTTTGTATTGTTTTGGTGTCAAATAATTTATTTACATTTACTCTATTGTTTCTAAATTAGTTTGGGATTTTACTTGTTTTGAGTTTTCACTTTATTACTGTTTGTGTTCTGCATAAATACTTTACACATTTCCTCTAAATTAAGTCTGACTGCGTTTGTGCCAAGCTACCAGATAGTTAAGAACAGGTTAAGTTAGAGACCTTTGTGGTGCACCCTGACATGGATTGTGACTGTTGCCTGAGCTTGGTTAACACTCCACTCAGTCAACAACCCAATTTCTCATAGTCATGTTAGATGGTTTTGGTTCCAGATGGAGTTTGATTGTTCTACCAAGGCGTCTCCTTTTGTCATGACAGGGTGAGCATATGAAATCACCCTTTTCTGCGTGGTTACCCTAGTTTTATTATCTTTTGCTGTACCGTATATTTTTGGCGGCTTTAGAACTCAATGCACTTTGCTCCTGCTAACCCATAAGAACATGTCTGTGCTCCCCTTTTAAACACAGTTGAATTTGCATATTCCTAATTGGTATATTCACCTTGCCTATAAGTCCCTTGTATATGGTACAGGGTGCACCCAGGCACTAGAAGTTAAATGCCACCAGTGGACTGCATCAACAGTTGTGTCATTCACTACGATGGCAGTGTAAACATGGCTTCAGGCCTACCATTGTAGACTGACTACTATAGTTTTAAACCTGCAGCCTTTAAAAGTGTACTTTAGTGGTGGATTGGGACGTAAAGGACTAAGGACCAGATTTAGATATTGATAGAGAGATTATTTTGTTATTCTGGTGACAGTGTTCCCTTGTTGCCAACATAGTGGTCCACCCACCTGGTTTGAATTGTGGGTGGACCATAGTTTGGCCACGGTCAATCAATCAACTAATCAATCAGGATTTATAATATGTGCCTAATTACCCAATAGGGTATACAGGTGCTTGCAGGCCCAGTAGGCTTATTGGAACAGCCAGGTCGTGAGGCCCTCCACTTCTGCTTCGGTAGATATGCGGGGAGTATGGACAAGTGAAAGAGAGGTGGAGTGTAGTCTTATCAATGGTTGGTAGAAATGTAGGCGATGGTTAATGTAGGTGGGTCCTTGCTTGTGTAAAGCTGTGTGTGCATGGGTCAGCAGCTGGAATTGGCATGTCTCTCTGATGGTTGTCTGTCATCTTAGTTGAGCTTGAAGTTGAGATGTTCCATGAGAGTAGTGGAGTTGTCAGTGGTGATGGTACACTGTATAGTCTCTTTGTGGATGATGGCTGTTCCTCCTCCTTGCTTGTTGGTGTGGTCCTGGTGAGTGAATTTATATCTGTTGGGGATCGCTGTGGCAATGTCTAGGGTGGATGTGGCGTTGACCCAGGTCTCAGTGAGGAAGATGAGGTGTGAGGGTGGTGATGAGGTCCCATAATTCAGTGGAATGCTTACATAGTAAGCATGTGAGTTGGTGTTTTTGTTCAGTGGTGGCTGTGGTGTGGGGCTGATCGGTGGGCTGGTGTGTGTGCAGTGGCAGGTGAAGTGGCAGTGGATGGAAGTGAAATGCTATGCATGGTGGGTCAATATGGTGGCAGTGTTTGTAGTGGCATCCGGGGGCAAAGGTGTAGAGCTGGGTGATGTATCTTTGGGGGGGCATGAGGGCCAGGAGTCATGGCACTTGAGTGGTCCAGGCACATATAGGCACAAACAGGCCAGCCTTTGGTGCAATTTTGTCTCAACAGCAGCGCGTCTACTGCACCCGTCTGCTTTATGCCTCAGCTGAACAGTCGTGCTGTGGCCTGCATTAAGTAGATCCTGGGGTGAGCGAGGCTTCTGTTGGTGGGTAGAACGGTGAGTGGGAAAACTCAGTCAGGAAAGCCCCAGTAGGAACACCTGGGCAGCTGTGGTGTCACTGGATCAGTCTGGAACAAATAGGTCCTGGAGGCCACAGGCACGTAGCAAGCTAGGTGTCCAGGTGTCTACGGTGGAGACAACTTTGACTCCACCATGGCCATGCCTCTGACAGCCTGATGGAATAAGGGTCATCAGAGATCTGGATATATGTCCATTCACCCAATTAGAATGAGAGGGCATAAAGTCGATTTTTACTGTCCATCATCACAAGGCAAACCATGGCAGTAAAAAACAAAAAAATACTCTCATGGTGAGGGGTATTATCTTTTTTATTTTCAAAAATAAAATCCTAAAGAGAGATTTGCTCTTTGAATATAAAAAAGAAAACTGCTTGGTGCAAGAATCTGCCATGTTGATGGAGCCTTGCACCAAGCTGCAGAAAGTGTTGACAGGAACCGCTATGACAGAGGTTCTTGGAAAAGCTTTAAAAAATGACCACCGACTTGATGGTCATTTTTAAATTTGGTGGTTGGAGATGCAGTCAAGGCAATGGAGTAAAATACTCCATTGCCCTGACTGCTGAACCTCGATCTGACAAAATATAAATTGGGCCCTAAGTCAGAAGATAACATTTTTGACCAGGTCTAACTTGGTTGGTGAATCTGACCCATGGGCCATGCCAGTCAGCCTGAAATTGTGCTTAGGTCTCAGTCTACAATTACCAAAACTGTAATTGGCTCTTTCTTGTTTTTTGGCCCTATTTTTACTTAAACTTTTTTAATTTGCATCTCCGGATCTCCATATTGGATTTTCGTCATTTTGTTGTCATTTTGTTTATAAGTTTTTACTCTATTTTTCTAATTTGGCTTGATTTTTTTAATTATTTTGCCTTTATTCCTGTTTTAGCACCACATAAATACTTTACACCTTGTCCTAAATTAAGCCTGTCTGCTCTGTGCCTTATCTGCTTGGGGGATGAGCTCAGTTTAATTTAGTGACTTTGAGAATTCTCCCTGACAAGGGCTGTGATTATACCTTGAGGTGGTAGTCATCCAGCCCAAATCGAAATTAAATTTCTTACAGTAAGGTTAAGATTGATATTTAGACACATAAGTGTAATGTGTTTAAATGCTTTCAAAATTATGCATGCATATCTGAATGTGCAGTAGTCTTGTAGAACAGAAGGCTTGCATCAGGCCTATCCTGGAGAAAGCCACTCTGGACCCCACTGATGTGAAACACTACCGACCAATTTCGTGTCTACCACTTCCAACCAAAAGTTTAGAAAAGCCATTAAAATGGACCTCACTGACTATCTCGATAGTAACTACATTCTAGATTCCACCCAACACGGCTTTAGATCTTGACATTCCACCGAGTCTGCCCTGATCATGGCCACAGAAGAAAACCGGAAAGTGATGGATGGGGGGAAGAGCCATCCTGATCCTGCTTGACCTATCAGCAGCATTTGATACTTTGAACCATGCAGTATTGTTGCGGTGGCTGAAGGCAGTAGGTATCAGAGAGACGGCTCTAGACCTACTATCATCCTTTTTGGCATCCAGGTAGCAGTTGATCCACCGGGATGGTTTCACTTCAGGAAAAATTTGCCTCCCATGTGGAGTCCCACAGGGATCAGCTTTGTCAACGAAGCTGTTTAAAATAAGCATTACCCCTCTGGCAAGATTAATCAAAGATCATGGTCTCACTTTAGTCTCATATGCTGACGATACCCAGATCGTGGTATCGGTTAAGCAGAGGGTGGACATCACAGCTGTCAGTTTTTGTAACTGTCTTAACTCATTCATGGCCTGGATGAACTCAAATTTTCTAAAACTCAACACTGAAAAGACTGAGGTCATTGAGTTTGGACAGAATCCTTCGGTATGGAGCCAATTATGGTGACCTTCCGAGGCTGGGAACTGTCCTGTTCCTGTGACTAAGTCCAGGAACCTTGGATTCATGTTCAACAATGAACTAAAGTTTGCAAAACAAATCAATCAGTTATCTTCCGCATGTTTCTTTACTTTTAAAGTCTTGCACAAAATTCTGCAGTTTATTCCATTAACTCTTAGGGAAACGGTCATAGGAGCTCTTGTCCTTTCAAGAATCGACTATGGCAATGGCCTATATCTGGGAACAGACAAAGGCCAGACTGCCAAACTGCAGTCCTTGCAGAATGCAACAGCTCGCGTGCAGCTTGATCTCCCTAAACATCACCCCATGTCTGCCAGTATCAAACAGCTTCATTGGCTCCCAGTCCGGCAGCGAGTGGAATTCAAGGCCCTTTGTCTTGTACACAAGGCTCTATACGAAGGGGGAGCCACGGACATTGAACATTTCTTTTCCTGGTACTTGCCGCAACGTAGTCTTAGGTCAGCCAACACAGGACTGCTACTGGTCCCTAAGATAAAAAAAAAGCCAGATGGGGTGGCAAGAGCTTCTCCCACCGAGCAGCCAAACTGTGGAATTTCCTCCGGACAACGATTAGACTACAACTGAATAGGTCTCTCTTTAGGAAACTGGTAAAGACCTGGCTTTTCCCCTAAACTCTTAGATTGACAAGCCTGTGCTTCGGTATCAACTCACCTCAGCGCCAAGACGCCTCGACAATCAAACGCTTTACAAGTATTTCAGTCAGTCAGTCAGTCAGTCAGTCAACAAGATATTTGAGCTAGATAGGATCTGATGTGAACTGTTCAAATATTTCTGTGCTTATGATAAATCTAGCTGCTGCACTGATGATTGCATTCAAGTACGTGATGCAAACATCAGAGAGGCCGCTAAAAATCCTCTACTCTACGTGCAATATTAATCAGTTAGGAACATCACTGGCCAACAATTTCCTGAATGAACAGCAACTTAATAATGGGCACTTTTGCTGTAACATTAATGTGGAATTCTAAGTTGAATTTATTGTCTAGTAGGAAGCTTAACTATTTGATATTATGACTGCTAACCAGTTTAACTGACGTAGTTGTGCTAGTTAGGTCATGACTCATAATAACAAACTATGTTATATTTTTTATTTTATGCATCAAATATTTATATTCATAGTCTTTTGTGAATAAGGTGTCATTGTTTTTCATGTAAATGAGTGTGTTGTCTGCACATTGGTGGTAGGATAGAATAAAAGATTTTAGAACATTTCCCAGTAGCTCTACAAATAAACTGAAATCGATGGGGTGAGTACTGATCCGTAAGTAATCTAGAAGCAAGACATATCCTCCCCCTTAATGCTTCTTCTTATTATGGATGTTTTTAACACATACCAAGAGTTACAAATGACTGGCTTACCCTAAACTATAATGCACAACTCAATAACTGTGAGTTAAGACTTTCTGTGACAACATCCGTCTACCAGCATGCAATAAAGATAACTGAGACAATCTTGGCAATCATTAGGCAATCCTAACCTTTTGCTAACTTGGTGCAGGTTCCTGAATAATGCAGCGGTAAAACATGTTTTCTACACATCTTACCTTTTGGATGAATAGACAAAGGCACATGTCAAGGAATAGCATATACTGCATTAATTTTGAATTTTCAATCTACTTCTACTTTACTGCTAGTAAAGGGTTTTGGTGACTAAACCTACCAGCATACAATTTAGACGGTCATGCCAGCCAATGCGAAGCCACACCTTTATGATAATTGAATTGCCTTTGTGTTTTTAAGGAAGTTTGGATAATTGTAATGGTAATTATATCTATATGGCACTGACTGCCCTTGATGAAGCATCGAATGGCTGTTCGGTGAGTAGCACGCTACTCCTTAACCAAAAAATAATTAGTGGTGAACTAGTATAGGGAAATATGCGTTAATTTGAGTGGTGGGCATGTGATTCTGTTAGCTGGATTGAAATAAATAATGGCTGGATAGAAGAGGGACGAGTCTAGAAAGTGTTTATTGGGAGATTATAGTAGTAAGATGAGGTGTGGGTGAGAAAAAGGAGAGATGGAGGAGGAAAGAGTCACTAGAAATGGATTAGGGAGATCATAGTTTTAAGATGAATTATGGGATAAGTAAAAGAAGATCGCTACATGATAGAAGAATTTAAAAAGGCATGTTTCAGGGATCATAAAAGTAAAATGAGACTTGGGGTGATCCAAGGAGAGATAGAGGAGGGAAAAGTCTAGATAGGGTTATTTTGGCAATCATAGTAGTAGAATGATGTTTTGGGATGAGTCAGAGAGTGGGTGTAGAGGATATTTGTGAAAGGTATAGGGTGAAACCTAGGGTAGTGCACTGTAGAGAGTAAAAGTTTTCTTCATTTTTTTACGGTAAGAGTAAAGTAATAAATATATAGATATATGAGTACTTAGAGGGTATACATTTATAAGTAAGATAATATATAAAGACTTAAGTAGTATTTGATAAACTCAGACATTCAAGTGTTGGTGTACTTTAAGATCATTTATTTGCGTTTTAAAAAAAACTTTTTTTATATTTTCTCCACTATTTCGATAGCGAACAAATGGTGCATAAAATTGTTATGATAATATTTACATATTGTGATAGAAAAATAAAACAGAGACCCATAGGCATCAAATGAAATAGCTATGTAGTGACCTTTATACAGGTAAATCATAGAATAATATACATATTTAATGATAAGTAATAAGCTGCGAGAACAGGTTACAATGCTGGACCCGAGTCATGTCTTTGGAACCTTTGTAAACCTCCTATGGATGAAAGTGCCTTTGCTTTTAAAGTGTCTAAGTGCAGCATCCATGCTTACACGTTAATAAAAATCATACACTAATATTTATAATAGGAGATCTCTTCTACCCCTGTCTGTCCAATCAACCACCAATATCCATGCTGCTTTGTACCGAAGGCTATTATTTTGGTTTTATTCAAATCGATTAATAGTTTGTTTGTTCAACAATGATTATTAAAATCTGTTTTTTTTCCTCTCAAGTCCAATTGGAGTCTTGTTCATTATTACCAGGTTGTCTGCATAAAGTAAACATGGCATATGTAAACCCCTATTTTGGGGGAAAAGGCATGGGAGTTTGAGAGGATCTTAGGAAGATCCTCTAAATAAAATGCAAATAAATCTGAAGCCAAGAGACATCATTTATCAATTTCCTATACAGATTTACATAAGGTAAATTTCCACTTATATCTAACTCAATCCTTGCCCAGTTATTCCTTTGAAACTCTTAAAGGTCAGCCAAGGGACTATTTATTATTTTAAGGCGCTCTAATTTAGACCACCAAATCTCTCTTTTGACCACAGAAATCAACATACAGCAGAACAGGAGTTCTCCAGTTTCAAGTGATTTTTGTGCAATTGTACAAAGACAAGAACATTAGTCTAGGTTTGAATTACCTTCTTTAAAACTGGCCTATTTAATCAGTATACGATTTTCCTCAGTAATCCAACTGCAGACTTATTTTGGTGTATATTTTTGCCCTTTCATCAATTAAACCGATCAAGCAGTACATTTATGGGTCAGTGTAGTCATCCTTATTATTGATGGGCTTTATTATTGCACCTTTCTAATATTATGGGTTATTCTCCTTGGAAGAAATACATATGAAAGCCCGTAAAAAAGAAAGTTGTCCACCATTTTATATATGATTTTATTGCAGTTGTGGGTAGATCATCAGGCCCTGCTGCTCTTGTGGACTTAAGAGAGGAAATGGTAGTTTATTGTGTTATTATAAATAAAGGGAGTATCTCATCTTTGGGTTAAATATCGCAAAAGGCGGTACATCTCCTTTATTCGAGTATTCATTTAACAGATACTCAGGCCAGGATCTTTCTGTAACTCTCCTTTAGAGAACATGCACACCCTTGCATTCTTTCTATTTGTCAAATATTCATAAATCTTGGTCTCAATGAGGTAGGAAACCCAACAAGTTGGTGGACGAGATATTTTCCAATTAAGGGAGGTTGTCCAAATGCGCATTTCCTATGAGTAAATCCATAAGTCTCTTTACTATGGATGCTGTTGAAAATCTATGTGTGTCATTGATATAACACTTACTCTTTTTTTTAACTCAATGCAAATAGAAAGGAGAAAAATATTCTGTGGTGAATACTTAAACAAATAATTAAAAGCTACACACAAACATAGCCTCCCTGAATATATATCTCAGACACTAATGACTCTCTATACCTTTCCTGGATTTTACTGCAGTGTGAGGGCTTAATTTGCAAAACAATGAGTGCCGATGCCCAAAGCTGTGAACAGAAGACCGCAGCTGACACTATTAATGTTGGTGCGCCTACTACCAAGCCCATCGGGCCTGCCTGCATATACATTTTGATAGTGCCATGGGTAATTGATGGTGCACAGGGCTTTCAGGTGGCTGCAGGGGTCCCCCTGCATTATTTTAATTGTATTTGCTCTCTATTATTTGACTTTTCTGTCCCTGGGTTGGGCTGGGCCCGCGTGCATATACATTTTTAAAGTGCTCCAGGGATGTGGCGATTCCCAGGGCTGAGAGGGGGCCACGTAGGCCCCCCTGCATTTATTTATATGTTTGCACTGTGAAGGTGGTGGTCCCCGGAGTGTGGGCAGTGCACAATAGCACCCCCGCGCATTATTATGTGTAGATGTCCCTGGGACCAGGCCCATCCGTGGGACTAAACAGAGTAGCGCTGGAGCACGTGCTTCTTTTTAAAAACATTTAAGCACGAGTCGTGGATCTGGCAAGGCTCCAGCTCAATAAAATAATATATATTTTTCCCTGTGAGACCCCCAAACTCCAAGAGGTCTAGGAGGTCAGGAAATTCCTACCCTGCCCCCTTCTCTTTTTTTTAACCTTTTTTTGTAGTACTTGGCTGAAGCCAAGTTCACAATATGGCTGCCAACACTACCTGATTTGAAGCATTGGCAGCTAATCAGATTTCAGCATGAGTTCTGTTGGATCCTTGGAGGATCTGCGTCTCTATAAATACAATTAAGTTTTTCTCTTAATATCTCAAATGTATGCCACATTACAAAAAGGTCACTTTCTGGACCAACAACTACCTTTCTGCCGAATGTGGTGTGATTCAGTTCAGCAGTTCGGGCTGTATTCGTGTCTAAAATCCGAATGGGAATTATCATGGGGAAAATGTGTTTTGGGACCCCCTTATTCTCCACCCCCGCTTGACGGATCACCGCAAAACTTTCAAGACAGCAGCTGGAATGAGTGTCATACCGGCTTTGAATATTTTGTGAAGAATCGTCAAATGACACCAAAGTTATTGCCAAATGACAAAACGCTCTTGCTATGTAAACTATGTCCTTACTATAACTTTTCTTTTTTTTTTTTAAAGATGGCTGCCAACACTTCAAAGTGGAAGTTTTGTCAGGCAACCCTTACATGATCTTGCCATTTTTGGTGATTATTTGTGAAGGACCCAAGATCAAAGATATCACTAACATTATTTTCTTGAATTTCTCAATTACTACTGAAGGGATTCACACTACACCACAAAAAGCACAATCTAGCTTTCTGCCAAATTTGGTGCTATTCCATCCAGCAGTTCAGGCTCTAGTCGTGCTCAAAGGTCCTATGAGAATTAAAAATACACTTTTATCTGCACCCCTTTTTCTGAGCCCTCTCTTTACAGATCACTTCAAAACCTTCCATACAAAGACTCACATGACACTTTGCTTGGAAAATTTTGTGATGATTTGTCAAATTATGGCAAAGATATAGGCAAGTCAAAAAACGCCTTTTTCTATGGAAACATGGTCCTAATTATTACTACCTACTGTCAACCGCCAGAAGGTAATACTGGGCTCCATGCTAGTTTTTAAAGAACCCCTCCCTTTAAAAAAGAATGTAAAGGCCAGGCCCTGGGGATACCGAGTGGAAATTGGCCTGTGGAAGGGGGTCATGTGGCCCCCTCCTCCAATGCAATAAGGCCAGCACCCCAGGGGATGGGATCTCTGGGGACAAAATTGGCCCAGGGAGGGGGGCTGAGTGGACCCCCCACATTATATATTAGCCTGACCCCTGCATTTCCACTGATTGCAGTATGCAGTGTCTTCCTCCCTTTTCCCAGATGATGGAGAGCTTACTAAAAGAACCCCTAGGGTATTTCCTAACCGTCTTGGAGACATGTTCCACATGCCTAGGAATAAGTTTGCATTTCCCCCAAACAATGAAGCACTGACTTAGGCAAAGTACAAATCATCCAAGTTTGTTTTCTCTGCAGTTCCACTTTCTAAAGATATCTGGTGAAGACGCTTGAAGAACAATCACATTGCAAAGTTACAGACACACAAGGTCACTGAAAACATTTTCTCTGCATCCTTTATGCAGTTGTAGTGTAGGAGATGTACTATATATTTACCCAGTGAGGTAGCACTTACTGATTAGCTAGTAGAAAGAACTCCAGTTGGGTAAAGGTATTGCACAAAACGGTGGCCTCTTCTTGGATAAAAATATGAAATTCGGCAGAATTAATTCTTGCACAATTCTCATTTCACAGAAATTAAATCTCAATAGGTCACAGTTTGGAAATAAAATGTAAAAAACCATTGAAATTAACTGAAAAAAAACAAAGGTTACAGGGAAGGTATAGTTAGGATATAGAATTTAAAAAACCTTAGAAATACACTGGCAAAACCAAAGGTTACACAGACATTATAGTTAGAAAACAGAATTAAAAAAAAACCTTAGAAATTTACTAGAAAAAACAAAAGTTAAAGAACGTTATACTTAGGAAATAGAATTTAAAAAACGTTAGACATGAACTGAAAAAGCTAAGTTTACAGGGATGTTATAATTAGTTGACATTTCACTTCTTCAAAACCAGAGAATTTTAGCTGTTATAGGAGGGGGCGGAGCTTGCCGGCGGCAATGGCGGACGCGTGAGAGCGGAGCTCCTCGCCTTAGCCCTCACAAGATCCGCTCAACTATCCTAATCTGTGGAGCCGCCTAGCTGGGGAGACGGGGAATCCTCCCTCCACCGAGCGGTGCTGCCGGCGAGGCCCTTTTAGGTAGTGGAGGAGCCGTGCCGGCCGACGCGGCGACTGGAACCGCGGCTGGCAGGCAGGGCCGACATCCCCGGCCTGCCCTGGGGAGCTTCCCGGCGTGCGTGCCGCGACGTGCGGCTATGAAAGCGAAAGCAGCCCCGCACTGACGGACTTGGCTACGGACACCTCGCCGGACGCAGACATCGCGGAGCGGTCGACTCCGGAGGGCGGCGCTGACCCCGGTGACCCTAGCAGCGAGAGGGCCTGGACTGTGCGCATGCCGCGTCTGGCGGCCTGAATTAAACGGCGTAGCGGTGCTGACCGGGGCACCCGGGAGATCCTGCCTGGAACCTGACCTCCTGGGGCGAGAGGCTGTGTCGCGCCATCGCCCCTGGCTTGCAGAACGTTGTGCCCCGACGGGGGTAGCTGGAGAGCCGCTGGGCCATTGAGGTAGGGGTGCGGCCCCGGGCGCCCACGCGCTTGGATCCTCGTGGAGTTTACTGTGGGTCTAGCGGAGGCAGTTTCGGGTGTGGTCCGCTGAGGGATACCTGCTGGCTGGTCAGGGATACGCCCTGGAGGACACAGACTGCCCGGGTGGGCACTTGGAGGTAGCCCCCTGCCCGGCTCGGTGCTAGGGTTGTGGCTGGCGGCCTGCGGGGTCCCGCCTCGGCGCTCCGGGGGGGGCTGGACCGGGAGCAGAACGTCGTGCCGGGAACTGGTGCACTCGCAGCTGCAGGGCAGCCCGGCCAGCTGCAGGCGACACTCCTGACGGCGCTGGTGGGGGTCACAGGGGTGAGACCTCTTGGCTGTGTTGCCGTCCGGATCGAGCATTGGACCTGCCTGGAGAGGCCCGGCCTGGGGGTGCTCTGGACGCTGACCGCCGCCATGGGAAAAGGCGATAAGACACAACCCAAACTATCATTTGACCCCCGCAAGGTGAAGGGACCCGGCGCGGAGGGGACGGAGGCGACCGCAGGTGGCTCCGCCTCGGGGGGTGCCATGGAAGCGGACCTCAGAGAAATGCTGGTGGCGATGGAGAAGGGCCTACAGGGCAGCCTGACGGCGATTGACGCCAAGCTGGACGCGCTCACTTACCGCATGGACCGCATGTCGGAGCGGGTGGACAAGAACTCGGAACGGCTGGACATGGCAGAAAAGAGGGTGTCGCAGGTTGAGGACGCGCAAACGGAGTGGGACGCGGATCGGAAGCAAATCAGCAGACTGCTCCGAGTCATCCAGGACAAGGCAGAAGACTGAAGGCCCGCTCGAGGAGATTGAACATCCGCATCACGGGTGTTGCGGAGACGACGCAAACCGGGAGGATGGAACTCTTCGTGGAGAAGCTCTTGCGAACCCTTCTGGGGGAGGGCGTGTTCTCTACCATGTTTGTGGTTGAAAGGGCCCACCGCTTGCTGGGGCCTCGCCCAAAGCCGGGAGCGCTGGCGAGACCCATAATCGCAAAGCTGCTGAATTACAGGGACCGGGATGGGGCCCTGCGGGTGGCCAGGGAAAAGGGCAAGCTCCAGTTTGAAGGTATGGACATATCCATTTTCCCCGACTTCACGGCCAAGATACAGGAAGAACGAAGGCAATTTGCTCCATATAAAAAACAACTCCGCGACCTTGGCCTGGACTATGCGATGCTATACCCTGCGAGACTTCGGATCAACAGGCAGGGCCGTTCCCACTTCTTTTCTGACCCGAAGGAGCTGCAGAGATCTCTGAAGGACTGGCCCAGGGAACAGCGGAGCAGCCCGCGGAGCCAAAATGACGCTACGGAGGAGGCCTCCCGACTGGAAGAGCAGGACTAGCCATCTGTGGGCGGTCAGACTTAGTGTTTGATGGATCTGGTTTGTTTTGCTGGTTGGGCAGGGGTTGTTCGATGCCATGGCAATGGATGGGGCACTTGGAGCTCCATGTCCGGCTGCTACGGGTGCGGCCACACATGAGGACTGCGCTGCTGCCTCCTGGTGAGACCTTTCTGATACATTGGGCATGTATGCATTTTTGGGGACCTGTGGAATAGCACTATCTGGGGAAAGTACATTGAGCTTGCCTGGATGCTGGCCTACTGGGCCTATCTTCCTGGGGTCTGGGGGGGCCCCTCCCCCTCCGGGGTTGTTTAAAGACATTTGCTTAACCGGATTGGAACTGAGTTTGCCTGGGTGGGTGCGGGTGGGTCCCTCGGGTCCCCTGGGGGCATCAGACTTGCTTTGCAGGGCATACGGCCCGGATACTTATGGGTGTGGATGGGATTCCCCCTTTGGCCTCTCGGGGGCGGAAGCGGGGCGGCTCGCACAGGGTGTTGCACGAGGGCGGGGTGGGGGGGTATACCGTTACCCTGAGGTGCAACCTGGTGGGGAGTGTTTTAGTGCCTGGTAGCCTCTGCCCCCACGCTGCTGCTTTACGAGGCCCCTGCTGGGACTGGTTTGGGAAATGTCAATGAGGTATGTGTGTGGTTTTGAGGGGTGGGGGTGGGCTTGGGGTCCTGTCTGGCCAGGTTGGGGGAGGTCGGATGTGGGTGGGGGGGAGTGATGTTGGGGGGAGTTCCTGAGATAAGGGATGGGTGGGCGCGCGACGCACTGTGTGGTCTGTGTTTTGTTGTATCTTTGCCGTTTTGGACGTGGATGCCTGGTACCGCCCAGTTAGTGGCACTCTGCGTAGAAACTCTCCTGGTGGTGCTAATGGAATGTAGGTATACTGATGGCAGCCCCTAGCGTGGCGAATGGTGAACGCAACACTAGTACACTGAGAGCACTGACGTGGAATGTCTGGGGGCTGAATGACTTCCGTAAGCTTAGCAAAGTGCTAAATTATTTCCACAGGCACCACATTGACCTAGCACTAATACAGGAAACACACCTCCCCCTTGGGAGTAAAATGCTTTCTGCACGGGGCTTGGCGGGCAATAGCGCGGCGGCTGGCTTTACGACGCACTCCCGGGGGGTAGTCACTTGGGTGAACCCGAGATCCCAGTTGAAGCTGACGGTGCTGGAGTCTGATCCGAATGGGCTCTACTTGATAACTAGATGTGCAGCGAAGGGCCATGAATTGGTGGTGGTTAACGTGTATGTTCCTAATTTTTACAATCCAGAGTTTTACGCCACGCTGGCTGCACTTTGTAGACAATACGAACATGCGAGAATGGTGTGGGGGGGCGACTTCACATTCAACCCGTCGGTGGACCGCTCTTCGGGGTCGTTGAGATGCCCGGCGGCGGCTGCCTTACACATGCAGGCGGAGCTGACTAGACTCGATCTGGTTGATACCTGGCGGCACGGACATCCGGGGAAAGGGGGTTATACGCACTACTCCGCGTACCATGACGTGCACACTAGAATTGACTACTGGCTGGTATCGCGTCCCCTACTAGTGGTGGTTAAGGGGTGCGTGGTCCTCCCGCGTACACTCTCGGACCACTCCCCTCTTCTGCTGATACTGGATGCCCCGACCAAACGGATCCCGCCATTCACCTGGCGACTGCCGCCCTACTCGCTGCTAGATGAGGTCTTCAGGGGTGAGTTGGCGGAAGACATAGAATCTTTCTTTGATAAGAATCTGGGCTCAGTACAGAGTTTCCACATGGTATGGGACTCATTCAAAGCTTACATACGTGGCATGGCTATGGCCAAACACTCTAGTGTCCTTAAGTCCATCCGCCAGCGTCTGCAGACCATAGAGGCGCAGTTAGCGCAGCTAGAAAAGCAGCTACAGCGGTCCCCGGATGACGGGGTTGAAGCTAGGATTTGCGAGTTGGTTGCGGAATAAAATAGCGAAGCAGACAGAGAGGTGCAGCACCTGGGCAAGTATGCAACTGCCCGTTCGTATGGGGAGGGTGAGCGCCCGGGCTCCCTGCTGGCAAAGATATTGCGTAATAGCAGACAACCCCTGGTAATCGACGAACTTGTCACCTCCGCAGGCACAGTGATCACTGACGAAGAGGAGATTGTGGCTGAATTCAGAGAGTACTATGCCGGGCTCTATTCATCTAAATCTGTGCATATGGAGGAGGAAATAGACGACTACCTCAGCTACATTAAAATGCCCTTCTTGTCCAACTCGCAGAGGGAATTTTTGGCGCTGCCAATACAACAGGATGAGATCCTGGAGGCACTGGAGGGTATGAGGTCGGGCAGTGCCCCGGGTGCAGATGGGTTGACAGTGGCCTTCTACAAGGCCTTCAAGGACGTGCTTCTCCCGCACCTAATCACGCTATTTGATGATATCTGCCAGGAGGGTAGTATGCCGGATACCATGAGAGAAGCTCTATTGGTCACTGTCCTGAAACCTGGGAGACCCCCTAACTTATGCGGGTCCTATCGGCCGCTCTCACTGATTAATGTGGACGCCAAGTTGTATGCTAAGGTCTTGGCCACGCGCCTGGCGTTGCTGGTACCGGAGCTTGTGGCTCCGGAGCAGGTGGGTTTTATCCCAGCCAGAAACCTCACATACAACATCCGAACGGGGTTGGGAACCATGCAGCATGTACGCCCGGAGTGCAAGGCCTTGGCACTTTTCCTGGACATGGAAAAGGCATTTGACTCTGTAGAGTGGCCATTCATGGTGCATGTACTTCGTAAGTCCGGGCTTGGTGAGCCCTTTCTGCAGATGCTTGGAGCATTGTACTTCCGTCCCACTGCCAATCTGAGAATTGGAGACCGGGTCACGGGCGCCTTTGACATAGGCAGGGGCACCAGGCAGGGCTGCCCCCTTTCCCCTCTCTTATATGCCCTGGTGGCGGAACCCTTGGCTTGCGCAATAAGGGAATACCATAGATACGAGGGCATCAGCTTTCCCACCTATAAGATTGGCATCTCGACCTACGCAGACGACACCCTGCTGTATGTGAGGGA
This sequence comes from Triturus cristatus, assembly GCF_964204655.1. Lineage (NCBI taxonomy): Eukaryota > Metazoa > Chordata > Amphibia > Caudata > Salamandridae > Triturus > Triturus cristatus. The sequence continues at coordinate 1,454,471,666 of NC_140589.1, read as the reverse complement.
CCCAGAGGAGAATCTCACCTCCATTCTGAGGGAGGTGGTTAGGTTCGGGGCCCTGTCTGGCCTTAAGGTGAACTGGAGCAAATCGTTGGCATTCCCGCTGACACCGGTAACGCTGCCGTTCCAGATGGAATATCCACTGCAGTGGACGACGGATTCGGTCCGGTACTTGGGGATTCAGCTCCACAGGGATCCGGAGGTGCTCCTCCGGGAAAACTACGGAGTGGCCTACACTAAGTTAGTCGAGGATATGGAGAGGTGGAATTGGCTTCCCCTGACGTTACTGGGCAGAATAGCCATCATGAAAATGGTGGTTTTGCCGAAGTTTTTGTTCTTGTTCAGTAATATCCCTGTGGTGCTATCCAAGGCCTTTTTCAAGCAGCTGACCCAAACACTAATTAGCCTGGCCTGGGGCAGTAAGCAGCCCAGGATCCGATGGGAGGTGTTGACGCTACCGCACGAACAGGGGGGGCTGGGAGCCCCAGACCTGGAAAGGTATTACAGAGTCGCGCAGGTGGCGCACATGCACACGTGGATACACGCTGACCCGGGGGTTCCCCATGTGATCCTCGAGCGCTTGTTCGCGGACCCGCTTCCCTTGCCGGCAACTGTCTTTCAACCGGTAGATCGCAGGGTGGGATGCTTAGACTCCCTTAAGGCCACGAACCACGCTTGGCAGGCGCTGGCGAAGGCCCGGGGCTGCGCAATATTGTACTCTCCGGCGCTGCCGGTGGAGTGGGCGGTGTGGCTCCCCCCGCTGAGAGAGAAGGGTGTGCTACGGGCGTTGAGCAAGTTGGGCATTCTTAGGATGGAGGATTTATTCGTTGACGGAGTGACCAAGACGTGGGAACAGATTGGATCGGCGCTGCCGGCTCTCACGCTCCTACAGCATTTTCAGTTCCATAGAGTGTGCAGAGCACTCTCGGTCCTGTTGGGGCCAGGTATGGCGGAGCCCCCGGAGGTCCCGGAACTCACTTATGTTATAAAAACCACGGCGTCGGCCAAACTGGTCACGACACTCAAACGATTGGGGGATCAGCATGCGGCGATCCGGTGTATTGCGGCGCGACTTGCCTGGCAGACGGATCTTAACATGGAGATCACAGATGAGATGTGGAAATACTGCTGCGCTAGCACCAAGATGGTGTCATTAAATGGCCGATACAGATTGGTGCATTTTAAATTTTTGCAGCGCGTATATTACACCCCGGAGAGATTATGTAGGTATGGGCTGCGCCAAACTGCGAAGTGTGAGCGCTGCCACTACCCTGTTGCGGATTTCATACACATGGCCTGGCACTGCCCGGGGGTTGGCAGGTTCTGGGCGGAGGTTTTCCGCGACCTAAGTCAGATTTTGGAGGTGGAGATCCTCCCTACTCCATCTTTGGCACTGCTGGGGTACTCCAGACCCCTCCCGCAGGTGCTGCGCCGCCTGGCGGATATGGCACTGTTGATAGCCAGGAGAGTGGTGGCGCTTTGCTGGATGAGAGGACCACTGCCCACTAAAAAGCGATGGGCCAGTGACATGCTGTACTGCAGCACACAGGCGGAGATATATAGTGAATTGTTACCGCCGAAAAGTCGCCCCAAGAATTTCTGGGGGCTGTACAGAACGACTTTGGCATCCGGGGACCCTGAGTTGAATAGTCGGGGGGGGCACAGAATGTGGAACCCAGTGTGCACGCAACAGCTGGGGAGGACACTGGATGTGATCAGGACACCGAGGGCGTGCGCCTGTGAGGTTCCCTGTGAGACTGAGGCGGAGTGGGTGCCTGCATGCGGAGAGAAAGGACTGATACGTTCCAGGTTTGACTGGGCCGGTTGGGCGATCTGCTCACATTGAGTGTGTGAGTATTGCCAGGGTGTATATAGATCGACTGAGGGAGGACGCTCCTACTGGGTGCGTCAGGACGGTGAGATGACAGACGCGGGCATATGCAGCAGAGAGACGGGAGGAGATAGTGCGTGTGCGGTAGGCAGGGTGGGTAGGGGGGGTTAGTGATAAGGCTAGATCATTTAGGGATTATGTTAGATTGGTGGGCTGTGGAGGACACGTGGGTATTCCTGCTTAGCGATTGCATGCTACCTTGGGGTACGGGGGCGGACACGGCTCTGGCCGACGGCGCGACCATGCTCGGGGTTTTTCTCAGTCCATGATTATTGCAACGCCGCCGGTCCCTCGGGATGTCGGCTAAATGGCTGTGTATGAGTGACCTCAACTGCCCACGCGAGGAGCTGTGCCCTCGCGTTGAAGTGTGCCGGGAGGGCGATGCTATTTGTACTGTTCCTTTGTGTTAATAAAGGTTTTTGAAATTCAAAAAAAAAAAATAATTTTAGCTGTTATAGTTTGCAGAGGTAACTATAACTCACGCCCTCAATGCACTGCTTATGATCTCATATATTACATCTCTCATGACATGGTCAGTGACATCACTGATGACATTTCAAATGACATCACTGATGACATCAATGATGAACTCATCCAAAGCATCTCTGATGCACCCACTCATACCACTGTAGAATCTTTTATACACCCATTGATGCTACCACACAACCATTCACAAACCCATTCACAGAGCTATTCCAGCATTTACTCACCCACTCACTGACTCATTGATCCATACACTCATCCACTCGCACACCCATGCTGCCACTCATAGACCCACTCATTCACTAATACAGCAATTTACATATCCACTGATACAGGCATACAGGTGCTGACACGCTGAGTAAGTCACCCATAGAACTACTCACACACACAGACACTCACCCATACAATCAATCATACAGCCACTTATGCACCCAAACAGTTACACACACACACTTACTTACTCATACAAATAGTAACACATACTCACTCAGCGGTACAGTCACTGACAGAAGCATGCCACTCTTACATTCACTCACTCACATATACAGTCACTCATATACCCCATCACTCACATATAGTGCCTTTCACACACTCAGTTACTCACCCATACTGACATATGCACTCAATCACCGTCACAGTCATACAGACACTCACTCACTCATGCAACTTTTCCCACATGCAGCAGGTTGTATCCCATACAGCCACTGACTCACCCACTTAATGATACATACAGGGAGTCACACACCTCTTCACCCACAAACACAGACCCCCAGAAAATTATAGACATATTCAGACAACCAATCAATCATCCATATGGCCATTCATGTACCCACTAACACACTCATACACCCACTGAGACATTAACTGACAGACAGATACACACATTCACACAACCAGTCACTCTCCCATACATTCACTGAGACACCTAATCAACCACTTATACAGTCAGTCACACACCTACTGAGTCATCAATATAGTCACTATTAAACCCACTGATTCAATAATACATCTTGGTATATATATTTAACGCTCATAAACTTTCAAAAAAACACTCACAGTCACTGGATGATGTCATCACTGAAGTAATCAGTGATGTCATTTGAAATATCATCACTTATTTCACTGAACATCTCATGAGTGATGTAATATATCATAAGCAGTGCATTGCGGGGAAGCGCAAGTTATAGTTACCTCAGCTAACTACAATGGCTGAATTTCTTTGGTTTCGTATGAGTGAAATGTCAGACTAATTATAACATCCCTCTGACGTTTGTTTTTTTCAAAGAAAATATATATATATATAAAGTCAGTGAAATTCAGCAATTATATTTACCCAAGATAGCAATTACTTACAACACACAATTCACTGCTAATGACCTCACATATTACATCACTGATTACATGGTCATTGAAATCACTGATGACATCTCAAATAAAATCACTGATGACATGATCAAGTGAGTGTAAGTGTTTTCTATGAGTTTATGATTGTTAAACATATATACTAATCTACTACAAAAGTTAAGATAGTATACTGGGTGTACTTATACTGAGTGATACTGTTTCTAACACATATAATGTAAGTGGATATGTGACTGTATGTCCCCTTGTGTGTATTTGGGTGTGAGTGGCTGTATTGGTATATAAGTGGATGAATGAGTAGTTGTATTGGTGAGTGAGGTGCTGTGTGAGTGGTTGTATTGTTAAATGGGTGTGTCAGTGGCTGTATGGGTGAGTGAGTGTCAGTGTGAGTGGCTCTATGGGTGGGTAAGAAGGTATGTAAGTGACTGTATGGGGGAGTGGGTATCTGCATGGCTATATGAGTGAGAGACTGGGTGTATAAGTGGCTGTATGGGTGAGTGAGTGTCTGTTTCAGTGGGTGTTTGGTTAAGTGAGTTAGTGTGTGAGTGGATATATTAAAGAGTGAGTATCTGTGTGAAAGGCTATATGGGTGAGTGAGTGGATGTGGGAGTGCTTGTACGGATGTGTGAATGGGTCTGGAACATGGTTGTGTGGGTGTGTGAGTGAGTGTGGGATTGCTTGTATGGGTGAGTGAGTGGCTGTGTTGAGAGGCTGTATGGGTATGAGTGGGTGAGTCAGTGACTGGGTAGGTAAATAAGTGGGTGTCTGAGTAGCGGTATGGCAAACTCCCCAATCATTTTCTGGCACCGAGGCCTCCTGATGTCGTAACGGTGCCTGCAGTTGCCTGCACCAGGATCTGCCATGTAAGCAGCAGGACCCTCTCGCGGCCGGACCAGCTGCTAAACAAACAAGAACATGAGGGGTGCCTCGGTGAGAGGGTCTCATCATCACGAGTTGCCACACACCGATGCCGGTAGTTGCTCAATAGCATGCTCATTCACCTTCATGCGCTGGATCTCACACGTGCAGCCAAACGCGTTTCAAGTCTGTGCTCTTCGTCAGTGGCAAATTAATGAAAACAAGAGTGGCGGTGATTGTTACTGCATTTATTTGATTAAAGTCCCGCCCTAATGGGCACCTGGCATCCTGGTACTAATAGTCCATCAAATGGTTGCCTGGGCTTTTGTATAACTTTTCCCCAGTGGGTTCCGCCCACTCTTGTAATTTCAAAACCAGTGGAAAAATAAAAATAAAATCCATACTGTCCCATGTGGGTAAAGGTGTAGAAGGATGCTGGCAATCTCCCCAATCATTTTCCGGCAAACAGGCCTCCTGATGTCCTAACAGTGCCTGCAGTTGCCTGCACCAGGATCTGATATGTAAGCAGCGGGACCCTCTTGCAGCCAGACCAGCTGCTAAACAAACAAGAACTTGAGGGGTGCCTCGGTGAGAGGGTCTCACCATCACGAGTTGCCGCACACCGATGCTGGTAGTTGCTCACCAGCATGCTCATTCACCTTCATGCACTGGATCTCACACGTGCAGCCAAACGCATTTCGAGTCTGTGCTCTTTGTCAGTGGCAAATTAATAAAAACAAAAGTGCAAGTTTTTGTTACTGCGTTTATTTGATTAAAGTCCCACCCTAATGGGCGTATGGCATCCTGGTACTGATAGTCCATCAAATGGTTGCCTGGGCTTTTGTGTAACTTTTCCCCAGTGGGTTCCGCCCACTCTTGTAACTTCAAACCCAGTGGAAAAATAAAAATAAAATCCATATTGTCCCATGTGGGTAAAGGTGTAGAAGGATGCTGGCAAACTCCCCAATCATTTTCTGGCACCGAGGCCTCCTGATGTCCTAAGGGTGCCTGCAGTTGCCTGCACCAGGATCTGCCATGTAAGCAGTGGAACCCTCTCGCGGCCGGACCAGCCGCTAAACAAACAAGAACATGAGGGGTGCCTCGGTGAGAGGGTCTCACCATCACGAATTGCCGCACACCGATGCTGGTAGTTGCTCACCAGCATGCTCATTCACCTTCATGCACTGGATCTCACACGTGCAGCCAAACGCATTTCGAGTCTGTGCTCTTTGTCAGTGGCAAATTACTGAAAACAAAAGTGGAAGTTTTTGTTACTGCGTTTATTTGATTAAAGTCCCACCCTAATGGGTGTACGGCATCCTGGTACTGATAGTCCATCAAATGGTTGCCTGGGCTTTTGTGTAACTTTTCCCCAGTGGGTTCCGCCCACTCTTGTAACTTCAAACCCAGTGGAAAAATAAAAATAAAATCCATATGGTCCCATGTGGGTAAAGGTGTAGAAGGATGCTGGCAAACTCCCCAATCATTTTCTGGCACCGAGGCCTCCTGATGTCCTAACGGTGCCTGCAGTTGCCTGCACCAGGATCTGCCATGTAAGCAGTGGGACCCTCTCGCGGCCGGACCAGCCGCTAAACAAACAAAAACATGAGGGGTGCCTCGGTGAAAGGGTCTCACCATCACGAGTTGCCGCACACCGATGCCGGTAGTTGCTCACCAGCATGCTCAATCACCTTCATGCGCTGGATCTCACACGCGCAGCCAAACGCATTTCAAGTCTGTGCTCTTCGTCAGTGGCAAATTAATGAAAACAAGAGTGGCGGTGATTGTTACTGCATTCATTTGATTAAAGTCCCGCCCTAATGGGCCCACGGCATCCTGGTACTGATAGTCCATCAAATGGTTGCCTGGGCATTTGTGTAACTTTTCCCCAGTGGGTTCCGTGCACTCTTGTAACTTTAAACCCAGTGGAAAAATAAAAATAAAATCTATATTGTCCCATGTGGGTAAAGGTGTAGAACGATGCTGGCAAACTCCCCAATAATTTTCCGGCACTGAGGCCTCCTGATGTCCTAACAGTGCATGCAGTTGCCTGCACCCGGATCTGCCATATAAGCAGCGGGACCCTGTTGCGGCCGGACCAGCCGTGTGAGATCCAGCGCATGAAGGTGAATGAGCATGCTGGGGAGAAACTACTGGCATAGGTGTGTGGTAACTCGTCATGGTGAGACCCTCTCACCGAGGCACCCCTCACGTTCTTGTATATTAAATGCACAGTGTAACAGTGCCATCAGCGAGGTATGATTCCTTTTTCCCATCACTGAATGGAAAGTTACACCAAACTAAGAACATCGTGAATTACATACTACAATAGAACGTGCACAAAAGGGATATACACTCAAAGATGACGGCCAATGAAATCAGGAAGGACTGTGGTGTGAGTGCAGTTCCCCTTTGCTGAACGCTGTGCAGGAGGAGCCTAATGAGGCTTTCAAATACAACAGATTGCCAGTACCCACCTTGCTCACCGAAAAGCATTTGAAAAAGTCGAGAGACGATACGCGTCATGCTAGGTGAAATAAAGGCTTGTCAAACCCAAGAGTGCTCCGTGTATGTTCCTGGAAGTAGGGACTCCTTTTGTTGATTCATTTTGAGCGTGCACACCACTTGCATGAAGGAAGCATCCGTCAAGTACAGTGTTCGGCAAGTTTGTGTGGCAATATGTTGGGACTTTAAAATTGTCTTGCCTGAACCACTGCAGTCAAGTGAACCAAGTACCTGCCAGCACAAAGCTGGTACATGACAACATAGAGGAGCGGAGATTACTATAATCAGCAGTCTCAGGCACAAGGCCACTAAGATGGCAGAAAAGCGGCTGACGAAGGGTTGTTAATACGGACGTTCAGGCTCCCAAATTAAATGCACAGTGTAACAGTGCCATCAGCAAGGTATGATTACTTTTTCCCATCATTGAATGGAAGGTTACGCCAAACTAAGAGCATAGTGAATTACATACTACAATACAACGTGCACAAAAGGGATTTACACTCAAAGATGGCGGCAAATGAAATCAGGAAGGACTGTGGTGTGAGTGCAGTCCCCCTTTGCTGAATGCTTTGCAGGAGGAGCCTAATGACTCAAATACAGCAGAATGCCAGTACACACCTTGCTCTCCGAAAAGAATTTGGAAATTCGAGAGACGAATCGCGTCATGCTGGATGAAATAAAGGCTTGTCAAACCTGAGAGTGCTCCGTGTGTGTTCTTGGAAGTAGGGACTCCTTTTGTTGATTCATTTTGAGCGTGAACGCCAGTTGCACGAAGGAAGCACCCGTCAAGTAAAGAGTTCGGCAAGTTTGTGTGGCAATTTGTTGGAACCATATATATTACCTACTGGCAGTCGACAGTAGGTAGTTATTGTTAGGACCTACTTTCCATAGGAAATGCGCAACATTCTATTTGGAATAACGTTGGCGCCGATTGACGAATCTTCGCGAAATTGTCCATACTTTTGGCCAGCTCCGGTCCGCTCCTAACCTGAAAATTTCACAGTGATTCGTCAAGCGGGGGCCGAGTAAAAAGGGGGGTCCCAAAACACATTTTCCCCATGCATTTTCCAATAGGACCTGTTGACGCAGCTACAGCCCGAACTGCTGAACGGAATTACACCAAATTTGGCAAAGAGGTAGTCCTCAGTTCAGACTCATGCCTTTTGCTTAAATGGTGTAAATCCGTACAGTAGTTCCTGAGAAAATTAGAGTTAAACAGATAGATATATCTGGGCGGAGCCTAACCACAAATCTCATCGTGAGATCTGATTGGCTGTCAGTACTTCATCCAAGAAGTGTTGGCAGCCATCTTGGGACCAATATACATGATAGTATCTCATTAAAAGGCATTGCAATTAATAGAAGGTTTTAAGACCTTAGTTACATTATAAATCACTTGTTGATGGTACCATACTCATTTTAGGAATTGTGGTGTGTTCTAAGGTGATTTTACCATGTGAAAAAGCCTTCTGCTGTGATATCATGAATCATGTTTGAGAGAAAACTATTTTCTCATGCTTTTCCCACAGAGGTTTGGAAGGTGATCTATAAGCTAAACGGAGAGCATATTTTCTGTAAATTCACATTATCTTTCTCAGTCATGTGAGAATGAAGTCTGACATTCTCAGTAAAACATGTACATCCAACAAGGGCAGAGACTGTAAGTTGATTCCTTTGTGTTCTACTGCAGCTTCCCAGTGTGTTCTAAAGAACAACTAGAGCTCTAACAGTCCTACTTATGACAAACGTATTGCACACCTGAGGCCATCTTGATTGGAATAAAGTGGTAACTCTTAAAAGATTTCATTTAAAAGGGAACAAAATGAGGGGGTTCATTTTGCCATAGAAAGTATGATTAGTGCTGCAGAAAGAAAAATTAGGGCACATTTTGAGTGACTTCTCAAATCCTCTTCTGTTTCATTAAAAAAGTCTGACATGCAGACTGAAACATGCACTTTCAATACCAGCAACAGACGTCCCTGGTGAGCAGTAGCTTTACTACAGTGATCTAATAAGCAACTAGAGTGCTAACATTCTGAATTTATGGCAAATGTGTGACACATCTGAATGCCTTCTTGATGGAATCAAAGTAAAAACTGAAAGTATTTCCTACTGAGGAGACTGTAGTAAATGAGGAAATTAGGAAACTTCATAACAAATAGGTCTCCCAAAATGGCCACCAGAGACAAAAGAGCCCAAATGTAGCACAAATATCACCCAGATGTAGCCCAAGTATAGCCCAATGACAGAATGTCCCAGAGTGTTCTAACGAACAAATAGAGCGCTAACAGTCTTACTTATGACAAAAGTATGGCACACCTGAAGCCATCTTGTTTGGAATAAAGGGGTAACACTTAAAACATTTAATTTACAAAGGAACAAAATGAGGGGGTTCATTTTGCCATAGAAATTATGATTAGTGCTGCAGAAAGAAAAATTAGGGCACATTTTGAGTGACTTCTCAAATCCTCTTCTATTTCATAAAAAAATTCTGATATGCAGACTGAAACATGCACTTTTGATACCAGCAGCAGACTTCCGTGGTGAGCAGTAGCTTTACTACAGTGATCTAATGAGCAACTAGAGTGCTATCATTCGGAATTTATGGCAAATGTGTGACATATCTGAATACCTTCTTGATGGAATCAAAGTAAAAATCTGAAAGCGTTTCCTACTGAGGAGACTGCAGTAAATGAGGAAATTAGGAAACTTCATAACAAATAAATCTCCCAAGATGGCCACCAGAGACAACAGAGCCCAAATGCAGCACAAATATCTCCCAGATGTAGCCCACATGTAGCCCAAAGACAGAAGTGTGCAAAACACTTATTTATTGTGTATTTGCAGTTTTATATAGTGCAGACTTGTCAGGTATTGGAGTGCTTTACATGAGCATTGGTTACATCACACAAGATCAAATTCATTTTGGTTGTAGACATGGGGAGATTAAGTGATTTGATCAGAATCACAGAATGTTGAGCTGAAGCAGAAACTCCAACCTGGTTCCCCAGTTGCAAAGTCTGCAGCTCTGGAAGTAACACCACATCCTCTCCCCTAGGTGCAACATTTAATCAAGTGGTCAACTGGATAAAAAAACATAAAGATTACAAATAATTTAAAAGTTCTTTGTCGCTATTTGAAAACTCAGAAAATATGTCCTCATATTAGTTTTTTAGAGCACTAACCATAATTTTGATGCAAATAAGACCCTCTCATGTATGTAATTTCTAAAGGAAATGCTCTAGGTATTACAGTTTTGATTACATCAATTGACGTCAGGCGTTCCACACTTTTATAATAAATATAGAATGTTAGCAATCTAGTTGTTCATTGGTATACTGTTGAGAAGCAGAGGCCAGGGGCACGGACTCTGAAAATTGAAGGCAGGTAGGAGAGTGCAGACTGAGGCAACAATTTGACCACACTGGGCAGGCAGGAAGGGCAGTGGCAGCACAACAGACTATGGAGGGCAGTGGAAAGGGGGGCAGGGCAACAAACCAACAATACAGGACTGGCAAGAGAGGCTGTGACAATATAATAGACCATTGTGGGCAGAAGGAAGAGGCAGTGGTAGTACAACCATACATGCCAACAGACACGTTTCAGCTAGGAAACATCCAATGTTTTTAAGCTCAAATGGGCTTTATTTGATCTGTCTCCTGTCTACAATCTCCTCTTTTTCAATGTAACTCAAAGGAGAAAATCAATACCCCAGTTTTTTTTTCAAAATCTCCCTCTTACCAATTTCAAAATGTTTGCACTTATGATACATTGGATCATGGTAGGCAGGAGGAATTGGGGTAGGGACATGGACTCGGATAACAGAGGACAGGAGGGACATGGAGAGGTACACCAAACTGACCCTACAGGGCAGGCATCAGGGTTTGCAGCAGCACAATACACCACACAGGCATGTGGGACGGGAGTGCAGCACAGCAATCCATAGAAGGCAATAGGGAGGGGACAGGACCATGCACATGGACAACATAGAACAGGCAATGGTAGCTAGCTGACCATAATGGACAGACAGGAGGGAAAGATGCAGCATAACAGACCATAAAGGGCAGGAGGGGCGGATCAGGGGCATTACAATGGAACAGACAAGCCAGGAGGGAGGGAATAGGGGTCTGCACATGGAAACAGAGGGCTGGGGGCAAGGGGGCAGGGCAAGAGCAGCAAGATGATCATGGAGGTCAGGCAGGATGGGCACTGGAAACAAGACACACCATGGAGAGCAACAGTGAGACTATGAAGGCATATACACAGACCATGGAGGGAAGGTTGGAGGGGGTCAGGGGCAGCTAGCTGACCACACAGGGAAGGTGGGAGGGGCAATGGCAGCACAGAAGACCATGCATGGCAAGTGGGAGGGTTAGTGGCAGCACAATGGCTATGATGGGCAAGAAGGAGGGTGCAGGGGCATGCACAAAGGACCATGGAGGATAGAAGGGAGGGTCAGGACCTGGGCACAGACAAGAGAGTTCAGGGGAAGGGGCCTCACAACAGACCGCGCGGGGCAGGCAGGAAGAGCAGTTGCAGCACAACAGACGAGGGAGGGCAGAAGGGTGTGGCAGTAAAATGGACCATGGAGGACAGGAGAAAGGGGATAGGGGCATGGCATGTGGACAGGCAGGGTGGAGGTGGCAGGGACAGGTTACAGTCATCTGACAATGCTAGGCAGGTGGGAGGGGAGTGGCAGCTCAACAGAACTCTCAGAATAGATAGGAGTGGCAGGTCCATGGAACATGGTGGGCAAAAAGGATGGAGCAGGGGCATGCAAAAAGACGTGGGAGGGCAGGGGGAAGGAGAATAGGGGCAGCAAGCTAAGCACAGAGGCTAAGCAGGAGGTCAATGATGGGCCATAGAATTGGGCAATGGAGGGCAGGAGGAGTGGACTGGTACATCATGCTAAATGGAGGGCAGTGGCAGCACATTAGACCATGCATATCAGGAGGGAGGAGGCTAGTCCATGGATTCAGACAACAGAGGAAAGGGAGGAGGGGGATGGGGCAGCAAGCTAACTGTTCAGAGAAGGTGGGTATTAGGAACTTTATTGTTTTTAAAATGTGTGTCTGTGCAAACTACTTAAAATATGAACAAGTATGCAGCATAATCTCTCTTTTATTCAGGAAGAAGAGGACGTTTGTAACTTCGGGGTCACTTGGCAGAAACACCCCCTGACCCTCCACCCCCATCGCAAAATGTAATGTCCGTGAAAAGGGTAGGTGGACGCAGTGATATATAGAACATAGTCCTGAGAGCACGATTGAAAATGAAAACTATATTTAGTATATGGTATAAACTATGCACCAAAAATGTGATATAAGATGAACCGGGGCATGAAATATAATATGCAATACATTGTGCGCAATGACAGATTCATTGGAGAGCTCGAGATAGCACAGGCACTAACGCGTGCTATGCGAAATACGCCTTGGAGTGTAATATGCACAAGGCAGTGTTGTGTAACCTAACTAGTCTCTATAGTTGTAATAAAAAATATGTGCTGGGGAGTGTAACGTTGCATATGCACTGTGACAAAGATATGGATCCCAGATTGTAATATGTATGGCATAGCGCTGTTCGTTATAACATAGGTATCGAGGAAGGCACATTAGATGGTGCAATATAACCAGTGCAAAGGCAAGTGTGGCATGACATATTCACGGGGTGGTGTTACAGTGCACATGGGCTAGAGAGTGTCATAGCATACACACTAGCTGGTGGAATACAACACAGAGGTGTGTGGCACTCGGCGGGCAATGGTGGGTGTAACACAGCATTGGGCTCAGCCAGGAGCACGCGGTGACTCTCAAATGAGGTTCGTCTCCTTTCCAGAGAGTAAAATAAAAAGTATTACACATCCGGCGGTGGATGTGTGTTTTATTAACCGTGAGGAGGGTTTCTTGCATAGTTTGGTCAAATTTTTGTCGAATCCCCTTTGAATGGCTAGGTGTGTGTGTGTATTAAATGTGCCCATCAATAGCTACCCATGTTTGTATAAATAAACGACAAGGGTGTCTACTTGGAAAGTACCCACCGGCGGGGGCACTGGGATTAGGCACGGTAGGGCGTCAGACACGTCAGTGCTTCACTAGTGGTGTAAATACATTCCACGTGGATTCATTGTATGCATAGTCGCCTTTTAATGAATGTCACGCAAATCGTCATGGTGATAGGTACATAAGGTTTGTCCAGCATGTCCTAGGTGTTTCTATAAATATATATTTAAAAAAAAATAATAAAACACAAAGGCCGGCCCTGGGGGATGGGGTCCCCGGGGCCATAATATGCCTGAGGAGGGGGGCAACGCAGCCCTCCTCCTAAAGAATTAAAAAACCAAAAAATGCCATGACCCGGGGGTTGGGGTCCCCGGGGCCGATTGAGGCCTTGGGAGGGCCAAATTAATTTTTTTCAACAAAAAAATGAGGGTGCTGGCCCTGGGGGATGGGGTCCCCAGGGCCAGTAAATTAGAAAAAGAAGGGGGGCCACACAGCCCTCTTTCTTAAAAAAATAAAATAAATAAAAGACCGGCATCGTGCTGAGGCCACGCCCCTTCCTTAAAGCACTCTGCAAACGCGCCCCCTGGCCAGTTGTAAGTTGGGGAATTAATTACCCTTCAATATTGAGGGTCCCTGAGGGCCAACTAGCCCAACAGGTATCTCCAGTATGCGCCAGGGAGCTGCGTTGCAGACAGGTGTTCTGAGGCCACACCCCTTTTTACACCTCTATGCAACGCAGCTCTGTGGCGCTTACTGGAGGTACCTAGTGGGCTGGTTTGACCCTAGGGACCCTTAGGATTCAAGGGGACTTAATCTCTCAACTTAGGACGGCCACAGGGCACGTTTACACAGTGGTGAAGGGAGGGAACGGGGCCTGAGGTGACGTGTGTAAACACGCCCTGTGGCACGTTTTAAGTTGGGGAAATAATTCCCTTTCAATCCTGAGGGACCCTGGGGGCCAACTAGCCCACCAGGTGCTTCCAGTAAATGCCACTGCTCTGCGTTGCAGAGAGGTGGTGCAGGCCGTGCCCCTTTTTACACCTCTCAGCAATGGCGCTTACTGGATGTACCTAGTGGGCTATTTTGCCCCTAGGGACCCTCAGGATTCAAGGGGACTTAATTTCCCAACTTAAAAAACGGCCACAGGGTGTGTTTACACAGTGGGGAAGGGAGGGGACGGGGCCTGAGGTGACGTGTGCAAACACGCCCTATGGCGTGTTTTAAGTTGGGGAAATAATTTCCCTTCAATCCTGAGGGCCCCTGGGGGCTAACTAGCCCACCAGGTGCTTCCAGTAAGCGCCACTAAGCTGCGTTGCAGAGAGGTGGTCCAGGCCATGCCACTTTTTACACCTCTCTGCAACGCAGCTCTGTGGCGCTTACTGGAGGTACCTAGTGGGCTTGTTGGACCCTAGGGACCCTTAGGATTCAAATGAACTTAATCTCCCAACTAAAAACGGCCACAGGGCGTGTTTATACAGTGGTGAAGGGAGATGACGGGGCCTGTGTTAACGTGTGCAAACACGCCCTGTGGCACGTTTTAAGTTGTGGAAATAATTCCCTTTCAATCCTGAGGGACCCTGGGGCCCAACTAGCCCACCAGGTGCTTCCAGTAAGTGCCACTGCGCTGTGTTGCAGAGAGGTGGTCTAGGCCATGCCCCTTTTTACATCTCTCTGCAACGCAGCTCTGTGGCGCTTACTGGAGGTACCTAGTGGTCTAGTTGGACCCTAGGGACCCTCAGGGTTCAAGGGGACTTAATCTCCCAACTTAAAACGACTACAGGGCGTGTTTACACAGTGGGGAAGGGAGGGGACGGGCCTGAGGTGACGTGTGCAAACACGCCCTGTGGCGCGTTTTAAGAGGTAGTTTTAATCCCCTGCCCTATTAAATACTAGGGGCTTACAGAGGAGGTCATGCTAATCACAGGGGGACCCCAACGCATAGTGTTCCCTAGTGTATGTAGGTGTTTTCACTGTATTCTGAGTGTCTTTTAACATAGCACTGGCTCTAGGATTGGTTAGTCAGGCTCAGTTACTACCAGTATCCATCTGAAAAAGTTGAGGGTACAGGATCCTTCTTCCTGCACTTTTCTTCGTCTTTGAGGACTTCTGTTGCTTCTTTCTGCATTTCTTTTTTTTCTTTCTGTGCGTTTTTTCTTCTTTCTTCACATGTCCTATCTCTGTAGGCATAGTTAGAAATTAGAATTTAAAAAACCTTTGAAATTCACTGAAAAAACCATAGGTTTCAGGGGCTTTATAGTTAGCTGGACTTTTCACTCGTACAAAACCATTGAAATTCCCCCATTATAGTTAGTTCAGCTAACTATAACTCACGCACCCGCAATGCACTGCTGATGACGTCACATATTACATCACTCATGACATGGTCAGCGAGTTATAGTTAGCTGAACTAACTATAATGGGGGAATTCCAATGGTTTTGTACGAGTGAAAAGTCCAGCTAACTATAACACCCCTGAAACCTATGGTTTTTTCAGTGAATATTATCTACTGGCGGTCGCCAGTAGATAGTTATAGTTAGGACCTATTTTCCATAGGAAATCTGCAACATTCTATTTGGAATAACGTTGGCACCGGTTTACGAATCCTCGCGAAATTTTTCAAACGTTTGGCCAGCTCCTGTTCGCTCCTACCCTGAAAGTTTCATGGTGATCCGTCAAGCGGGGGCCGAGAAAAAAGGGAGGTTCCAAAACGCGTTTTCCCCATGCAATTTCCCATAGGATCTGTTGTTGCAGCTACAGCCCGAACCGCTGAACAGAATGACACCAAATTTGGCAAAGAGGTAGTCCTCAGTTCGCACTCGTGCCTTTTGCATATATGGTGTGAATCTGTTCAGTAGTTCCTGAGAAAATGAGGGTAAAAAAGATAGTGATATGTATGGCCGCGGAGGATCCGCGGACCGTACCCGCACCATAAGCGCAACCTCCGCGAACCGAGCGCGCACCCTCCCGATCACGCGCTAAATGCTAATTGGCTGTCAAGTGTCTCTGTACATTCGAAACCAGGAACTGTTGGCGGCCATTTACTGCCTCGGTAGAAGCGAGGCTGAAGATGCAAGGGGAATAAGTGTGTAAAACATTTAAAGGGGGCAGAGTGGAAATACTCTGACCCTCTAGAGGTGCTTAGGGGGTCCCAGAAGGACCCCCTGGGGCCCCCTTTTAAAAAAAAATAAACGGGGAAATGCGCGCACGGTGCGTGCATCCTATCGCGTTGGATGCACGGATTCTCTCGCAGTGGGTGCGTGGATCCACGGCAACGTTTTTTGAAAAACAACAAGAAATCATTGGTTATATGACAACTTTCTACACTAAAAGGTAGGGTGTATATTTCAGTTTTTTAAAGGTATGATTGTTATTGGTTAACAAAAACAGATTGTAAGGAACATTAAATATGATAAGCTGATATGTTGAAAAGTCAAGCACACTTCCTGTCTTGTGTAGGAACATTGTGTGCTGAACTTGTGGCCTGTGAGCTCAGTGCAGTGTTCCATGACCTGTTTCTATGGTAACATGCAGAAGGCAGATTGGGGGAAGGGTTGAAATGTATTTCAGTTGGAAAGGGTTGAAAAGTTTAACCAATAGAAATGTGTGTTTGCTTTTGAGTTTATGTGCGAAGGATTGTGATTTGATGTTTACATGTATATGTGTGGAAAATGAAAGGGAAACTTTTTCATTCTTTGCTTTTGCTGAGAGGTGCACAGTGCAGAGATTCTGTAAAAGAAAATATGGTGAGTGATTGATATACTTCTTAATCTACAAAAGAACTTGAAAGATGAGTTATTTGTTTCCTAAGGGAGTTGTATAATGGGGCCAGGGCTACAGTTAGATATGGCCTAAAGGGAGAATGTACCAACATGTTTAATATTGCGAGGGGAGTAAGACAAGGATGCGTCCTTGCTCCGTTTTTATTTACAATCTATATCAATGGGCTTGAGGATACCTTGCTGAGGGACTGCATAGATACGCCTTCGGCATCAAAGCGCCATATTCCTGCTCTAATTTACGGCGATGATGCCGTTCTGATGGCAAGGACCCCTGTTGCAATGCAAACAATGATTACTTCCTTTTCCACTTTTATGACTAGTTTGGACCTGTGGGTGAACTGTACTAAAACTTATTCCATGATTTGTGGCACTAAAACAAAACAGAGGAAAAAAATCATGTTTATAGATTCTAAGCCACTAGAACATATTTCTACTTTCCCCTATTTAGGAATTATGTTTGAATGCTCAGGTCAGTGGAATGCTGCAGTTAAGGGGAGAAACATGCAATTCACTAAGTCCATAATGGCCCTTAAACTTTTTAGTAAAAAGATGGGTAAGAAACCATTGAATGAGTTATTGCGTATTTATAAATCCAGTTGTGTGGCCGTGGCAACTTATGGCGCAGGAATTTGGGGCTATTCAAATGTAACTAGTATACAGCTAACAGAGAATAGCTTTTTGAAATTTCTTTTAACTACGCCAGAAAGCACATCCACTTATAACGTCCACGCTGAGCTTGGAATGTTATATATTGAGGACCTTATTAGAATTCAGCCTGTCCTCCTGTGGTATAGGGTTTGGACTACAAATGAGTGCCACTTGAATCGCCTTATATTAAGGGATGCCCTAAATTTGGAGAATGTGCACCGAATGAAATGGCTGAAGTACATTAAAAGCTTCTGCGGCCATATTAACCATCCGGAATTTTATGATGATCCTGAGTCTATGGTGACGATCTCTAGGAAGGAATTAAAAAGGTTATGTATTATGTACCTAGAGAAGTTAAGATAACGAACGGAACTGACAAAAAAAACAGTGATGTCCCATCAATTGATTTTAATATCGCAGGATATTCAACCATATTTAACCCTGCGGTTGACGGAACATGAAAAGTTCCTGTTGATACGTTTTAGACTTGGGTTTCTTTTTAGGTCTGTGAGTTTTCCTGTAAAAAATGATTGGTCAGCTGGAATTATTAAATGCCCCTGTGATAACATATCCTCCCAATCGGATATTCATATTTTATTCTTTTGTAAATATTACGTTATTCCTAGGGAAAGGTGGATTAAGCCAATTATAAAATATATGAATCTTAGACAATGCCGACCTGCCTTTTTGATTATACGAAAACTTGAGGATATATTTACGGTAGCCTCGGTCTCTGTATTTCTCCGAAATGTTTTTCATTTAAGAAAATCGATACTGTTTTAAATGTTTTTTAGAGCCCATGTGCCTTTTAACACTTATTTTATTTTATCACTATTAACTTGAAATTATTTGAAATGTGAAATGTGAAATCTGAAATTTGAAATGTGGATTATGAAATGTGATATAATATGTTTTTATGTACTTTTATGGTTATCATTGTTTTATAACCGAATAAAGTCTTAATGAATGAATGAGTTATTTAATTGTGAGGGGATGTATGTAGAGTATTTTGATTTTAATCAGACTAATGTATTTTTCCTGCTAAAGTGTAGGGAGTACTTTTTTTCTCTACAATGTGTGTGCATGTAGAAACCATTCTGTGATAAGCATTTGTGTTTTTCATGTGTTTGTAGACAGATAACTGTGCTGTTTTTATATTTTGGTAGAATTAGAAACCAGTCATTGTTTATGAATTTGTGAAATGAGTTATGTTATGTTTCTATACTAAAATGTAGTACTACTTCTAGATGAAGAAATGTGTTTTGGTATAGTGCAAGGGATAGTGTTGTTTGTCTAGAATCACACAGTCAGTCTGTGTGCATTTGGGAACCACTGTGAGAGAAGCATTTGGTAACATCGTGTATTTGCTGACAGATAACTGTTTTAACTTGTCATGTTGTGAAGTTTTAGTAGCATTAGAAGACAGTTATGGCTTATGATTTGATTAAATGAGTCAGGCTTTGACAGAAAGGTGCAGTCCTGAAATATGTAGATTGTGTGCAGTTCCCTTACCAGTTGCACTGTAGTGAATGAGTTTTGGTAAACTCCTAGGGACAGTGGTGCATGTCTAGAATCACAGTGTGAGTTAGTGTGTATTTGGGATCAGTGTGAGAGAAGCATTTGGTGATATCATGTATTTGCTTACAGATAACTTTTTTAAAACCTGTCATGTTGGGAAGTTTTAGTAGCATTAGAATCCAGTCTTTGCTTATACGTTGATTAAATGAGTCATGCTTTGACACTGATGTGCTGTACTTAAATATGTAGATTGTGTTCAGTACCATTAACTCTTCCAGACTAGTGAATGAGTTTTGGTAAATTCCTAGGATAGTGTTGATTGTCTAAAATCACACTGTGAGTCTGTGTGCATTTGGGTAAGGATTGTGAGAGAAGCATTTGTTAACATCGTGTATTTGCTGACAGATAACTGTTTTAAAACCAGTAATGTTGTCAAGTTTTAGTAGCATTAGAAGACAGTTATGGCTTATGCTTTCATTAAATGAGTCAGGCATTGACAGTAAATTGCAGTCGTGAAATATGTAGATTGTGTGCAGTTCCCTTACTACTTGCACTGTAGTGAATTAGTTTTGGTAAACTCATAGGGATAGTGGTGGTTGTCTAGAATCACACTGTGAGTTAGTGTGTATTTGGGATCAGTGTGAGAGAATCATTTGGTAACATCATGTATTTGCTGACAGATAACTGTTTTAAAACCTGTCATGTTGTGAAGTTTTAGTAGCATTAGAATCCAGTCTTTGCTTATATGTTGATTAAATGAGTCATGCTTTGACACTGATGTGCTGTACTTAAATATGTAGATTGTGTGCAGTCCCCTTACCACTTGCACTGTAGTGAATGAGTTTTGGTAAACTCATAGGGATAGTGGTGGTTGTCTAGAATCACACTGTAAGTTAGTGTGTATTTGGGATCAGTGTGAGAGAATCATTTGGTAACATCATGTATTTGCTGACAGATAACTGTTTTAAGGGGACCTTACCTGATCTCTAAACGCCAGGAGTCATACCGACCAGAAGGTTGTGCCGCCACCGCCAAGAGTCATTCCCAGCCAGTTGCAGCGTCGCCGCACAATGGGACTACGAATCCCGGCAGCACCAGCGGCGGCGCACAGCACGCACGTCACAACAGCGCCAGGAGGCGCATATAAGCAGTGCAAGGCCGGCGGAGCGGGGGGACCTTACCTGATCTCTAAACGCCGCCATCGCCAGGAGTCATACCGACCAGACGGTTGTGCCGCCACCGCCAAGAGTCATTCCCAGCCAGTTACAGCGTCGCCGCACAACGGGACTATGAATCCCGGCAGCACCAGCGGCGGCGCACAGCACGCACGTCACAACAGCGCCAGGAGGCGCATATAAGCAGTGCAAGGCCGGCGGAGCGGGGGGACCTTACCTGATCTCTAAACGCCGCCATCGCCAGGAGTCATACCGACCAGAAGGTTGTGCCGCCACCGCCAAGAGTCATTCCCAGCCAGTTACAGCATCGCCGCACAACGGGACTATGAATCCCGGCAGCACCAGCGGCGGCGCACAGCACGCACGTCACAACAGCGCCAGGAGGCGCATATAAGCAGTGCAAGGCCGGCGGAGCGGGGGGACCTTACCTGATCTCTAAACGCCGCCATCGCCAGGAGTCATACCAGCCAGAAGGTTGTGCCGCCACCGCCAAGAGTCATTCCCAGCCAGTTACAGCGTCGCCGCACAACGGGACTGCGAATCCCAGCAGCACCAGCGGCGGCGCACAGCACGCACGTCACAACAGCGCCAGGAGGCGCATATAAGCAGTGCAAGTCCGGCGGAGCGGGGGGACCTTACCTGATCTCTAAACGCCGCCATCGCCAGGAGTCATACCGACCAGAAGGTTGTGCCGCCACCGCCAAGAGTCATTCCCAGCCAGTTACAGCATCGCCGCACAACGGGACTATGAATCCCGGCAGCACCAGCGGCGGCGCACAGCACGCACGTCACAACAGCGCCAGGAGGCGCATATAAGCAGTGCAAGGCCGGCGGAGCGGGGGGACCTTACCTGATCTCTAAACGCCGCCATCGCCAGGAGTCATACCAGCCAGAAGGTTGTGCCGCCACCGCCAAGAGTCATTCCCAGCCAGTTACAGCGTCGCCGCACAACGGGACTACGAATCCCGGCAGCACCAGCGGCGGCGCACAGCACGCACATCACAACAGCACCAGGAGGCGCATGTAAGCAGTGCAAGGCCGGTGGAGCGGGGGGACCTTACCTGATCTCTAAACGCCGCCATCGCCAGGAGTCATACCGACCAGAAGGTTGTGCCGCCACCGCCAAGAGTCATTCCCAGCCAGTTACAGCGTCGCCGCACAACAGGACTACGAATCCCGGCAGCACCAGTGGCGGCGCACAGCACGCACGTCACAACAGCGCCAGGAGGCGCATATAAGCAGTGCAAGGCCGGCGGAGCGGGGGGACCTTACCTGATCTCTAAACGCCGCCATCGCCAGGAGTCATACCGACCAGAAGGTTGTGCCGCCACCGCCAAGAGTCATTCCCAGCCAGTTACAGCGTCGCCGCACAACGGGACTGCGAATCCCAGCAGCACCAGCGGCGGCGCACAGCACGCACGTCACAACAGCGCCAGGAGGCGCATATAAGCAGTGCAAGGCCGGCGGAGCGGGGGGACCTTACCTGATCTCTAAACGCCGCCATCGCCAGGAGTCATACCGACCAGACGGTTGTGCCGCCACCGCCAAGAGTCATTCCCAGCCAGTTACAGCGTCGCCGCACAACGGGACTACGAATCCCGGCAGCACCAGCGGCGGCGCACAGCACGCACGTCACAACAGCGCCAGGAGGCGCATATAAGCAGTGCAAGGCCGGCGGAGCGGGGGGACCTTACCTGATCTCTAAACGCCGCCATCGCCAGGAGTCATACCGACCAGAAGGTTGTGCCGCCACCGCCAAGAGTCATTCCCAGCCAGTTACAATGTCGCCGCACAACGGGACTACGAATCCCGGCAGCACCAGCGGCGGCGCACAGCACACATGTCACAACAGCGCCAGGAGGCACATATAAGCAGTGCAAGGCCGGCGGAGCGGGGGGACCTTACCTGATCTCTAAACGCCGCCATCGCCAGGAGTCATACCGACCAGAAGGTTGTGCCGCCACCGCCAAGAGTCATTCCCAGCCAGTTACAGCGTCGCCGCACAACGGGACTACGAATCCCGGCAGCACCAGCGGCGGTGCACAGCACGCACGTCACAACAGCGCCAGGAGGCGCTTATAAGCAGTGCAAGGCCCACTACGCGGGACGCGTGCAGGCGTGTGCCGGGCTAAGCCCGGGCAAAGGGCGGGCCGTCTGTGGCCGTCCGGGGCTGACCGCGGCTGGGCTGGGCCACCTCCGTTGGCTGTTATTACAGGTATTTTGCTGAAAGTCGAAGTCAAGGGGTTCTCTATATATATTGAAAGTACGGTGGCTGTTAAGAATGGGTAAAACCACGCCGATGGTTACTCATTCAACTGCAAAAACCAAAGCTCCACCGAAAACCCCTCTATCAAGCTTGACAGCAATAGATAGGATGCTGAAAAAAACAATAGGGGTAGTTGTTAACGCAATTGAGAGCACCGAGAGGCGGTTATCACTACTCCCTAGTCTTTGTTTGCAAGCGCACCAGAACCAAGACTCTGAAGCTCACCCTAATACTGCGTTGAGCATGGCATATTCACAAGAATCCATTCTTATGGCTTCATATGCGGACTTTCCGGTTAAGGACTCTAACTGTGTTATAATTTCGCAAAATACACCTCCTGATGACTTTATGATCCGGGAAAACAGGTTGTCTCTTACTCCCAGATTAGGGTTAAGCGAGGGTCAACCTAACACTAATAATGTGTCTGATCATATGGAGGAGATAATTATCTGTGAAAATGAAGATACAAACACAGTGGAATCAATACATAGTGCTATCCCCTTACAAGGGATACAAGGGAATCGCCCAAGAGCAAAAGTTGGGCAGAACTCACGTAAGAAAGGGAAACCAAAAGGTAAAAATAAGAAAACTGTACCAATCCCATTACCAGAAAAAGGGGAGAAAAGAAAGTCACTAAGGAGTATTGAATCCCTTAACCAAGATGATAAGCCCACTATACAAGAAGGAATTACATTGACAGATTTGGTAGACTTCATGATAAAAATTGAGCAGGTAATGAAGTCTTTGATACTGCCAATAGTAGGAAGATTAAAAACTGTTGCTGAAAAAATTGAGGGCTTAGAAAAGCAAGGGGCAAGTAACTTAGAAACACTGGAACATCTTAGTACATTAATTAGACCTATAGCTGTATCTAATACCAACAAATCAGATAATGTTGCTATTAGTGTTTCGCATTCATTAGAACCCGCAACTTTACCTGCAAGGTGTGAGAAGGATAACGTACCCCTTATTCCATCTACGGGGGTAAATATGTTGAACCAAAGGGATTCTGGTCGTAAAAGATTTGAAAGAGAGAAAGGTAAGGGACTTGAGGGGAAGGAGGGAATGGCAGATTCGAATGTGTTTAATGGAAATAAGGATGCAAATATTTGTGATAAGGACAAAAAAATACATATTGACCTCCCCCCACAGTCAATTCCCTATACAGTAGTGTTGGCAGGGGCACCAGAGCTGAGCAATGGAAAGACAGAAAATTATCAGGAACTTAAGAATAAGGTAATACATTGGCTAAATTATAATAGGCCTTTACCTGGACAAACACGTGTGGAAATTCTAAACGTTAGGAGAGTACATTGGATTGGTCAGAGGCACAAAGATATACAAGGAGATTGTATTATTGTAAACCTGAGAGATAGAAGAGCGGTGAGTTTTATATGTCATTGGGAACCTAATTATAATATAGGTAGAATTCAAACTGTAGACCTAACCTATTTTTATCCATCAATGGATTTAAGGAGTGATAATACTTGGTATCATGGGGAGCACAGGCTCAGACATAGAGGCAATGTCAGCCCAAACTTTAATATCCCTTTAGTAAATAGATTTCAAATCTTGCAGGGGTTAGAAGATATTGACTGACTTAAGGGGAATAACAAACCCACTGACTTGATCACTAGTGAAAGGAGCGATCTTAAGGACCAAGGGCTTCAAAGTACCATCACTGAATTAGAGACAGTTAAGGTGGTTCATATTAGTGAGAGCTCACAAATTGAGGAACCTTGCGGTTGAAAAACATCTCTCAATAGTAATAGTGATCTAGTGGTTGACCAATCTAGTGGGGAGGTATGGTCTTTTCTGAGCTGGAATATTGCAGGGTTGAGATCTAAACTGGGTAATGAAAACTGGGAAAAATTGCTAGGCAATTATGATGTTATTAGTCTCCAGGAAACATGGACAACTTAACCCATACATATTAATGGATTTAAAACATATTTCTCCCCAGCAGTAAGCTCACCTTATGGTAGGGCCAAAGGAGGTCTGTGTACCTATGTTTCAAATTTGTTAGCAGGAATTAAAACTGAGTTCGTTTTTAATAATGTGTATTATCACATTATAAGGATCACAATTAATAAAGGGTTTTCTTTAGTGTTGATTAATTTTTATGATAATATTCAAGGAGAAGACCAAGTGGATGTCTTCAGACTATTAGGTAGTAATATCACTTCGGCTATAGGGAGGAGGACCGAGGACACTTGTATTATTTGGGTAGGAGATTTTAACTGCCAAATATGCAGGAGCGCAGAGAGTGGGTTATGTGGGGTAAAATTAGATAGAGACATTGGCTTTAGTCATTTTGAACATTCTGGACGAGGGGACTATATAAATGAATTAATATTTGAGAATGATTTGGACTTTGTAAACAGGTTGATTAGTCCAGAAATCCCCTTTTTACCAACGTTCAATGGCAGAGGGGCAAACACAACAATTGATTATGCCTTAATGAATTCTAGTCACAGGGATATGTCACAGAGCTATAGCATTCTGGATTGCCTGCTTAGTGACCATTTTCCTTTAAGTTTTAAAATTAGTATGAGATTTAAGAAACATCGTGGTAGGGCCAAATCTAAAGTTATAATAGATACTATCACCATGGCCCGTAAAAATGGATATGCTCTAAAGTGGACAAAAATGTGCCCAGTTGACTTCCAGGAGAAACTAATAAAAAGTATGTTGCACCAATTTTATGTATGTACAGATGAGAATGCCAATGATTCTGATATCATTAAAAAAATGTATTGATTATTGCCCAAATTAGAAAGTTATTGTGGGTTGGAACTAGTGGTGGGAATACAAAGCAGAAGGGGTGGTTTGATTCAGAATGTACCAAGGCATATAAAAGTTTAAAGCATGCTATACATGCTACGGAGAAAGATATGGATTTAATTAGAAACTGTAGGAATGTCTATAAGCAAACCCTTAAAAATAGGAAAAATGCTTTAAAGTTTGAAGCATGGGATGCTTTATGTGACGCCTCTTTAAGTAAAGACTCTGCCTTATTCTGGAAAGTTGTCAATGCCCCTTTTTTTAAATTTTAGTCATGCAGACCCATTAGAGGTGGCAATTACAGAGTGTGAGTGGGCTGAATATTTTGCCAAGCTGTATTCCATTGTACAAGATAGGACGGAATGTATTAATGACAACACCCAAATGAGAGACTGTAATCAGATTAGTAGCCCATTCGAACCCGAAATAACAGTAATAGAAGTGCAAAATTGTATTGATGCATGTCTGGCAGGGAAAGCACCCGGCCCTGATGGGGTTCCTGTTGATCTATTTAAAAACAACAGAGAACTATGGGCCCCAATTCTTACACGTCTATTTAATGCTACTCTGGATAAAGGCCTCCTTCCATCGTGGTGTGAATCCCTGATAGTCCCTATTTTTAAAAAGGGCGATCGTGAAAACTGTCAGTGTTACCGCCCAATATCACTCCTGGACTCTACTATTAAAATTCTAGGAAGGATAATTTTAAATAGATTACATGTATGGGCAGACGAAGCTAATATTTTAAGTGACCTACAGTATGGTTTTAGGAAAGGGCTCGGAACTACAGAACAGTGTTTGAATTTGCATATCTTAACTGAAAAATATACCAAAGCTAAAGAGGGACGAATGTTTTTAACTTTTGTGGTCTTACCTCTGCATTCGACTCTGTAACACATTGTAAACTTTGGTTAGTTATGAATAATTTGGGAGTAGACAAACAAATCATTAATTTTCTTAGAGATCTCTCTGCAGGAGCATCGGCCAGAGTTAGATACGGAAAAAATGGTGAATGTACTAGATCTTTTGCAATCAAAAGGGGTGTACGACAGGGCTGTGTCCTGGCACCGTTCCTATTTACACTCCATATTAACAATGTGGAAAAAATGTTGATAACTGAGTGTAGGGACGTACCGATGGTAGGGAGTAGATCAATCCCAATTCTGCTATATGCAGACGACGCGGTCCTGATGGCTAGAACACAGCAGGCCATGCAAAGAGTAGTTACATCCTTTGCTGATTTTATGAACCAGCTTGATTTAAGTATTAATTGTTCTAAGACATTTACCATGCACTGTGGGCCGGGTGCACAGAGAAAGAAAAAAGCAATTTATATTGGATCTACCCCAGTAGAGGATACTTTAACATTCCCCTATTTAGGGGTTTTAATTGATAGTACGGGCCTATGGAACAATACAATCAAGACAAGGAAATTGTTGTACTGTAAATCTATTATGGCTTTAAAAAATTTTAGTCGAAAAATAGGGAGGAAGCCAACTAAAGAAATGTTGACTGTTTACAAAGCGACTTGCGTAGCTATTGTTACTTATGGGGCAGGCCTGTGGGGGCATGCAAACGTCAGCACTCTACAAGTGGTTGAAAATAATTTTATGAAATATCTCCTAGGGGTCCCACAGAGTGTCTCGACATATGTTTGCCATGTAGAACTTGGGGAGCCATGTTTGGAAGACATAATAAAAACTGCACCAGTTCTACTATGGCATAGAATATGGACTGCAGATGAGTCTGGTTTAAACCGAATGATTATGGAAGATGCAATGGGTCTAGAGAAGTGTGGAAAAATTAGATGGTTGAACTATATTAATTATTTTTTCACACTATTAGGGATGGGGAATTACTACACAGATCCATCTACTCTATGTAATATATCTAGGAAATGTCTAAAAGAAAGATGTATGACCTATTTGCATGAGACCAGAACTAGAAAAGAAATTAAGAAAACCACGGTGGTAGCCCATGAGCAAATTGTTTTTTGCAAGTATTTACAGCCATATCTAAAGTTAGTGATGAGTGATTATGAAAGGTTTTTGCTAACACGCTTCAGATTTAACTTATTATTCAGATCACTCAGCTTTCAAGCAATGAATAATTGGTCAAAAATTTTGAGTAAATGTCCCTGTGATGATTTATCAGTCCAATCTGACATGCATATACTTTTTTTCTGTAAGTTTTATACTAGACCTAGGCGAATGTATGTTGTTCCTTTGCTAAAAATTATGGAAATTAATCGCTGTCGTCCGGCTTTTTTAGCTGTACAGAAATTGGATAGTATTTTAACAGTCGTATTTATTTCCTCATTCCTTAAAAATGTTTTTAAACTACGGAAAACAATTGAGATCTGAACTTATGCAGTTTTTTCTATGTGTGGTGCCAATGACTGTTATTTTTAAATATGTAATTTTGTCTTTTGTACTTTTATGGTTATTTTGTCTTAATAACCGAATAAAGTTTTGAATCTGAATCTGTTTTAAAACCTGTCATGTTGTGAAGTTTTAGTAGAATTAGAGTCCAGTCTTTGCTTATATGTTGATTAAATGAGTCATGCTTTGACACTGATGTGCTGTACTTAAATATGTAGATTCTGTGCAGTCCCCTTATCCCTTCCACAGTAGTGAATGAGTTTTGGTAAAGTCCTAGGATAGTGTTGATTGTCTCAAATCACACTGTGAGTCTGTGTGCATTTGGGTAAGGATTGTGAGAGAAGCATTTGGTAACATCGTGTATTTACTGACAGATAACTGTTTTAAAACCTGTCATGTTGTCAAGTTTTAGTAGCATTAGAAGCCAGTCTTTGCTTATGCGTTGATTAAATTAGTCAGGCATTGACATTAAACTGTAGTCGTGAAATATGTAGATTGTGTGCAGTTCCTTTACCACTTCCAATGTAGTGAATGAGTTTTGGTAAACTCCTAGGGATAGTGTTGTTTGTCTAGAATCACACTGTCAGTCTGTGTGCATTTGGGAACCACTGTGAGAGAAGTGTTTGGTAACATTGTGTATTTGCTGACAGATAGGTGTTGTAAAACATGTCATGTTGTCAAGTTTTAGTAGCATTAGAAGACAGTTATGGCTTATGCTTTCATTATATGAGTCAGGCATTGACAGTAAATTGCAGTTGTGAAATATGTAGATTGTGTGCAGTTCCCTTACCACTTGCATTGTAGTTAATGACTTTTGGTAAACTCATAGGGATAGTGGTGTTTGTCTAGAATCACACTGTGAGTTAGTGTGTATTTGGGATCACTGTGAGAGAAGCATTTGGTAACATCATGTATTTGCTGACAGATAACTGTTTTAAAACCTGTCATGTTGTAAAGTTTTAGTAGGATTAGAATCCAGTCTTTGCTTATGCGTTGATTAAATGAGTCATGCTTTGACACTGATGTGGTGTACTTAAATATGCAGATTGTGTGCAGTACCATTAACTCTTCCAGACTAGTGAATGAGTTTTGGTAAACTCCTAGGATAGTGTTGCTTGTCTAAAATCACACTGTGAGTCTGTGTGCATTTGGGTAAGGATTGTGAGAGAAGCATTTGGTAACATCGTGTATTTGCTGACAGATACCTGTTTTAAAACCGGTCATGCTGTGAAGTTTTAGTAGCATTAGAAGCCAGTCTTTGCTTATGCTTTGATTATATGAGTCAGGCTTTGACATAAAAGTGCAGTCCTGAAATATGAAGATTGTGTGCATTTCCCTTACCACTTCCACAGTAGTGAATGATTTTTGGTAAACTCCTAGGTATAGTGGTTATTGTCTAGAATCACACTGTGAGTCTGTGTGCATTTGAGAACCACTGTGAGAGAAGCATTTGGTAACATCGTCTATTTGCTGACAGATAACTAATTTAAAACCTCTCATGTTGTCAAGTTTTAGTAGCATTAGAAGCTAGTCTTTGCTTATGCATTGATAAAATGAGGCAGGGTTTGACACTAACGTGCAGTACCATGTACTATTATGTTCACTGTGGCAGTACTGAAAATTTAAAAGTTTTACCTAAGCACTGTCCTAGAAGTAGTCTGATTATTTAGTCAGTTTCTAAGTACCAAATAGATTGCTTGAAATGTCTGTGCAGTATGCATGTAGTGTTCTAACATACTATACACTTGTCTTTTACACCTTCAATTCCCTAGTCAGTATCCATACACTTCCAGCAAACACCCTGTCACTCCCCTTGCACTCCTCTAGTGACCCACTCAGCATCATGTACTAATCCATTCACTGCGCCAAACCCTAATAATTTCACCCAGGCACTCTCCTTGCAGTACTCTAATCATTCAGTCAGTACCCAAGTACTCATCCAGTGACCCAGGCCTTAGTATATGGATTGCTTCAAACCCTTATCCACTATGCATGCAGTCCTCTCCCCACCTACACAATTGTCTTTCTCACCTTCAATTCCCTAGTCAGTATCCATACACTTCCACGAAATACCCTGTCACTCCCTTTGCAGTCCTCTAGTGACTCATTCAGCACCATGTACTAAGCCATTCACTGTGCTAAAACCCAAACACTTATAAATTCACCAAGATACTATCTTTGCAGTACTCTGATCATTCAGTGGTTGTTCTCTTAACTGCTGTGTGACTCTTTCTTGTTCTTATTGATTATTTATGTCTGATGACATCATCCATTGAGTATGGGTTTCTGAACAGTTTTAATATGTTTAATATATATAGGGAAAGGCCTGTTGAAAAATAAGTGGGTGTACAAGTGTGTGAATGGATGATTTTCTAGGTGCGTAACTGACTCAATAAGTGAGTCATTAAATGTATCTTACTGCAGACTAGTGACTAAACTGTGTGAATGTGTGTTTGTGTCTGTGTGTTGGTGTATAAGAGGCTGCATGGTTTTGTGAATAGCTATATGAGTGTCTATATGGGTTATTGATTGGTTGTCTGAGTATCTGTATGGGTGCCTGAGTGTTTGTGTGGGTGGGGTGTGTGTGACTCTGTGCATACATGTGTGAGTGGGTGATTCTATAGGGTGCATGGTTTTAAGAGTGCATCTGTGATGGACTGTATGGTTGGGTGAGTGTATTTATGGGTGTGTTAGTGATTGAATGTATATCTCAGTGGTACATGTGTGAGTAACTACATATGTGAAAGGCAGTATATATGTGTGTAAGAGTATATAACTATCTATATGTGAGAATGTGTGATTTTGGGAGTGGCTCTATGCGCCATAGTGCAAGGATATCTGTGTCATGTGCTGTTTGTTTTGCTGCAGGAAGACACAAAATTTGTTAGTATTTTTATGAGTCAGTGAACTTGAGTGTGTTTAACTGTATAGGTGAGTAAATTGGACTGTGATTAATTATTTGCATGACTGACTAGATGTGTCAGTACCTCAATCGATGATTGGCGGTGTGTGAGTGTCTATATAGGTGTATAAATGCACAGAGTGACTGTAAGTATGAGTGACTGTACAGGTGAGTGAGTGGATATGTATGTAGACCTAAAAGTCAATGAGTTTGGTGTGTAGTTATTGGTATTGGAGTATCTATGGGTGTCAAAATGGCCGTTTGAAATTTTGAGTCGGTGTTTCAAAGGTTATATTAGGGTGTGAGAAGATGCACTAATTTATCACATGGATGACGTCATCAGTGATGTCATCAGTGATGTCATTTGAGATGTCATCAGTGATGTCATCAGTGATGTCACTGACCATGTCATGAGTGATGTAATATGTGACGTCATCAGCAGTGCATTGCGGGGGCGCGAGTTATAGTTAGCTGAACTAACTATAACAGGGGAATTTCTAGCGTTTTGTATGAGGGAAATGTCCAGCTAACTATAACACCTCTGAAACCTATGGTTTTTTCAGTGAATTTCTAAGGTTTTTTAAATGCCAATTCCTAACTATAACGCCCCTGAAACCTTTGGTTTTTTCAGTGAATATATATATAAATGAGCTTTTTTATCAATGGTAATTAAGATTTGCTGCTACAACTTATGCACTGAATGTGGATTCATCCCGTAATATTTTTGCACATCAATTATATATTTATATATTTATATAAGTTTGAAGCATTAGCACATATATATTTTAATAATATGTATGTTAAATATGTAGTTTTTACTGACAATTTGTAAACATCCAGCAAGAAACTAAGTTGTACATTTGTAAAGGGCTTCATATAAGTCGCCACACAAAGTGAGTCTTTCTTCCATGGTAATCATCATGTGACACGGAGTGGTGAAAGTGGGTGGACACTAAACGAACACTTAAAAAACTGCAATGGTGATATGTAAAACCGTATGTGATCAAGGGCTCCTGAGGTCCGAAACGCGTCGTGCGTGGGTTGTTGTTTGAAGAATAAACATCTTGCCAGAAGTTTTGCGGGGTCTGAGTTTCCTTCTTCCCCGCCGCCGTGTGGGGGTTGGAAGTAGCGGGAGTTGGAATCATCCGATAGGTTTCACACACGTTATAGTTAGGAATTAGCATTTAAAAAACCTTGAAAATTCACTTAAAAAACCATAGGTTTCACACATGTTATAGTTAGCTGGACATTTCACTCGTGAAAAACCATTGAAATTCCCCCGTTATAGTTAGTGCAGGCAACTATAACTCATGCGACTGCAATCCTCTGCTGATGACGTCAGATATTACATCACTGTATTTAGACACTTATTTCCCCATGTCTTCTTCCATTAATTTTTAGCTATACATATATTACAAATATTTTTTTTTCAGAAAGACACATATGTCATCAGTGATGTAATATCTGACGTCATCAGCAGAGGATTGCGGTCGCGTGAGTTATAGTTGCCTGCACTAACTATAACGGGGGAATTTCAATGGTTTTTCACGAGTGAAATGTCCAGCTAACTATAACATGTGTGAAACCTATGGTTTTTTAAGTGAATTTGCAAGGTTTTTTAAATGCTAATTCCTAACTATAACGTGTGTGAAACCTATGGTTTTTTCAGTGAATTTGTACGGTTTTTTAAATGCTAAGTTATGTATTTATTTTTTTTTTTTAAGGTTTTTCACCGTGCGCGCTCCGTGCACCTAGTGCCCACGTTACGCAATTCGCTGAATTTTCCCATTTACACCGTACACCAATCAGAATTGCGCTCGCGCACGGCAGCGTGCGCGTACGGTAAGTTTTACCGTACGCGTACGGAGCGCGCCTATAGTATATATATGCTTTTAAATGCTATTTTCTCAGGAAATACTGAACAGATTTACACCAGACCTGCAAAAGGCACATCCCTGACCTGAGGACTACCTCTCTGCCAAATTTCAAGAAATTCTGTTCAGCCGTTCGGGCTGTAGCTTGGACTAAAGGTCCTATGGAAAAATGCATGGGGAAAACGCGTTTTGGGACCCCCCCTTTTTCTCAGCCACCGCTTGACGAATCCCCCCAAGACTTTCAGGGAAGGAGCGGAGCGCCCCACCTATTTTGAAAATTTCGCGAGGATTCGTCAATCGGCGAAAAAGTTATTCCAAATAGAATGTTGCGGATTTCCTATGGAAACACGGTCCTAACTAGACCTATCTACTGGCAACCGCCAGTAGATAATATATATAAATATTTACATATTTAAACATTACTCACTAAGCCATGTATTCACTAAGATACACTTAATCAGTCAGTTATACAATCAATTTTTCAAAAACAAATCATCCATTAAGACACTTATATACCCATTTATTCTTCCATCAACCTTGAGATATACATATATAAAACATATGTAATTTTCAGAAAAACACACATTCACTGGATGATGTCATCAGTGATGTCATCAGTGATGTCATTTGAGATGTCATCAGTGATGTCATGAGTGATGTCACTGACCATGTCATGAGTGATGTAATATTTGACGTCATCAGCAGTGCATTGCGGGCGCGCGAGTTATAGTTAGCTGAACTAACTATAATGGGGGAATTTCAATGGTTTTGTACGAGTGAAAAGTCCAGCTAACTATAACGCCCCTGAAACCTATGGTTTTTTCAGTGAATTTCTAAGGTTTTTTAAATGCTAATGCCTAACTATAACGTGCCTGAAACCTATGGTTTTTTCAGTGAATTTCAAAGGTTTTTTAAATGCTAATTTCTAAATATGCCTACAGAGACAGGACATGTGAAGAAAGAAGAAAAAACGCACAGAAAGAAAAAAAAGAAATGCAGAAAGAAGCAACAGAAGTCCTCAAAGACGAAGAAAAGTGCAGGAAGAAGGATAACGTGCAGAAAGAACAAACAGAAGAGCAGAAAGAAGCCTTGTTGCAAAATCATCCTGTACCCTCAACTTTTTCAGACAGATACTGGTGGTAACAGAGTCTGACTAACCAGTCCTAGAGCCAGTGCTATGTTAAAAGACACTCAGAATACAGTGAAAACACCTACATACACTAGGGAACACTATGCGTTGTGGTCCCCCTGTGATTAGCATGACCTCCTCTGTAAGCCCCTAGTATATAATAGGGCAGGGGATTAAAACTACCTCTTAAAACGCGCCACAGGGCGTGTTTGCACACGTCACCTCAGACCCCGTCCCCTCCCATCCCCACTGTGTCAACACGCCCTGTGGCCGTTTTAAGTTGGGAGATTAAGTCCCCTTGAATCCTGAGGGTCCCTAGGGTCCAACTAGACCACTGGGTACCTCCAGTAAGCGCCACAGAGCTGCGTTGCAGAGAGGTGTAAAAAGTGGCATGGCCTGGACCACCTCTCTGCAATGCAGCTCAGTGGAGCTTACTGGAAGCACCTGGTGGGCTAGTTAGCCCCCAGCGGCCATCAGGATTGAAGGGGAATTATTTCCCCAACTTAAAACGCGCCATAGGGCGTGTTTGCACACGTCACCTCAGGCCCCGTCCCCTCCCTTCCCCACTGTGTAAACCCGCCCTGTGGCTGTTTTTTAAGTTGGGAGATTAAGTCCCCTTGAATCCTGAGGGTCCCTAGGGGCAAAATAGCCCACTAGGTACGTCCAGTAAGCGCCATTGCACAGAAGTGTAAAAAGGGGCATGGCCTACACCACCTTTCTGCAACGCAGAGCAGTAGCGCTTACTGGAAGCACCTGGTGGGCTGGTTGGCCCCAAGGGTCCCTCAGGATTGAATGGGAATTATTTCCCCAACTTAAAACGTGCCACATGGCGTGCTTGCACACGTCACCTCAGGCCCCGTTCCCTTCCTTCACCACTGTGTAAACGCGCCCTGAGGCCGTTCTAAGTTGAGAGATTAAGTCCCCTTGAATCCTAAGGGTCCCTAGGGTCAAATTAGCCCACTAGGTCCTCCAGTAAGCGCCACAGAGCTGTGTTGCATAGAGGTGTAAAAAGGGGCGTGGCCTCAGAACACCTGTCTGCAACGCAGCTCCCTGGCGCATACTGGAGTTACCTGTTGGGCTAGTTGGCCCTCAGGGACCCTCAGTATTGAAGGGGAATTAATTCCCCAACTTACAACTGGCCAGGGGGCGCTTTTGCAGAGTGCTGCAAGGAGGGGGCGTGGCCTCAGGCGCGGTGCCGGTCTTTTATTTATTTTATATTTTTAAGAAGGAGGGCTGTGCGGCCCCCCTTCTTTTTCTAATTTATTGGCCCTGGGGACCCCATCCCCCAGGGCCTGAACCCTAATATTTTTTGTTGAAAAATATAAATTTGGCCCTCCCAAGGCCTTGATCGGCCCCGGGGACCCCAACCCCCGGGTCATGGCCTTTTTTGTTTTTTGATTCTTTAGGAGGAGGGCTGCGATTCCCCCCTCCTCAGGCCACTTATGGCCCCGGGGACCCCATCCCCCAGGGCCGGCCTTTGTGTTTTATTATTTTTTTTTAAATATATATTTATAGAAACACCTAGGACATGCTGGACAAACCTTATGTACCTATCACCATGACGATTTGCGTGATATTCATTAAAAGGCGACTATGCATACAATGAATCCACGTGGAATGTATTTACACCGCTAGTGAAGCACTGACGTGTCTGACGCCCTACCGTGCCTAACCACGGTGCCCACGTCAGTGTGTACTCTCCAAGTAGACACCTTTGTCGTTTATTTATACAAACATGGGTAGCTATTAACGGGCACATTTAATACACACACACACCAAGCCATTCAAAGGGGATTCGACAAAAATTCGACCAAACTATGCAGGAAACCCCCCTCACGGTTAATAAAACACACATCCACCGCCGGATGTGTAATACTTTTTATTTTACTCTCTGGAAAGGAGACAAACCTCACTTGATTGTCACAGCGTGTTCCTGGCTGAGCCCAATGCTGTGTTAGACCCACCAGTGCCGCCGAGTGCCACACACCTCTGTGTTGTATTCCACCAGCTAGTGTGTATGCTATGACACTCTCTAGCCCATGTGCACTGTAACACCACCCCGTGAATATGTCATGCCACATTTGCCTTCGCACGGGTTATATTGACCCATCTAATGTGCCTTTCTCGATGCCTATGTTATAACGCACAGCGCTATGCCATACATATTACAATCTGGGATCCATATCTTTGTCACAGTGCATATGCAACGTTACACTCCCCAGCACATATTTTCTATTACAACTTTAGAGACTAGTTAGGTTACACAACACTGCCCTGTGCATATTACACTCCAAGGCGCATATCGCATAGCACGTGTTAGTGCCTGTGCTATCTCGCGCTCTCCAATGAATCTGTCATTGCGCACAAAGTATTGCATATTATATTTCATGCCCCTGTTCATCTTATATCACACTTTTTGGTGCATAGTTTATACCATATACTATATCTAGTTTTCATTTTCAATCGTGCTCTCAGGACTATGTTCTATATAACACTGCGTCCACCTACCCTTTTCACGGGCATTACATTTTGCGATGGGGGGTGGAGGGTCAGGGGGTGTGTCTGCCAAGTGAGCCCGGAGTCACAGTCACAAACGTCGTCTTCTTCCTGAATAAAAGTGAGATTATGCTGCATACTTGTTTATATTTAAAGTAGTTCGCACAAACACACATTTTAAAAACAATAAAGATCCTAATACCCACCTTCTCTGAACAGTTAGCTTGCTGCCCCATCCACCTCCCCCCTATCCTCTGTTGTCTGAATCCATGGACTAGCCTCCTCCCCCCTACCAAGCATGGTCTGATGTGCTGCCACTACCCTCCATTTAGCATGATGTACCAGTCCACTCCTCCTGCCCTCCATTGCCCAATTCTATGGCCCATCATTGACCTCCTGCTTAGCCTCTGTGCTTAGCTTGCTGCCCCTATTCTCCTTCCCCCTGCCCTCCGATGTATTTGTGCATGCCCCTGCTCCATCCTTTTTGCCCACCAGGTTCCATGGACCTGCCACTCCTATCTATTCTGAGTGTTCTGTTGAGCTGTTATCACAAAGGAGGCTCCACAATGTGTGGAGGGGGGAACGGGAGGCGTGGGGTTCTAGGAGCTAGCGGCCTCCATTGATAAATGTATACCACAGAAAGCTGCTCCTAGTGAAGTGTGACCCTACTACAGTTTATAAGACTATTGTGAGTTGGGACATCTCACAAAAAGTGACGGACTGGTCTCACACACCACCTGGTGTCATGCTTCATCATCGGCCAGTCCTCGCCCTCCAAAACCTTCGTTTGATGGAGGGCGGGCATACACCTGGAGACAGGGATGCACTTCTAAACTAAAGAGTGGGGGCCCGTGAAATGGAACGTGAAGTTAAAAATCATTATAGTTACCAGAAAAGAAGTTTTAATGTGGCCAATAGCTATATGATACTAAAAACAAAAGGACGGTGGGTGGGGTATTTAGTGTCCCCTAACAGTCTCCTGGAAGGTCAACATGTTTCTGCCTCGTCGGCCCGAACGGGTCCAGGGCATTCATCAGGACCTAAGTTTGAACTGGGGGCTCCGTTCTTACCAAAAGGTAGCAAGAAAGTACCACTGCGCGGGTGTGGCGAAGGCTGCACTCCGCTTCCTAAATGGCTTACGAACGTCAAGCCTATAAGGAGAAGTGAACAAACAAATGTATAAAAACTGTAGAACTGGGTCGAAAGAGACATGACATTACAAGACAAAAAAGGAGGAAAGAAACAGCGCATGCGTAAGTTCCTTAAGGTGAGTGACTATTCATGTGACATGTGCCACTCTATGTGTGTACACAAAAAGATCGAGAGTCTTGAGTCTCTCGTGGGTCTTACCCTGGTTGAAACAACTACTTGCCACATGGGGGGTGGGGAGGGGAAACTCCTGTTCATTCTGGAGGAAGAGAAAGTAAACCAAAGTATTCATCAACCGGTATGTGGGAGATGAAGTATCACATGCGTGTATATCCACGCTCATTCACACAGTAACGAACCCAAAGGGTCCAGTTACAGCATTCACTGCATTCATACTCTTACTGTCTCAGGAAAAGGATCCCGCGATCATCCTATGGTGTTGCTCCCGGTCCTCCCGGATGTTGGAGTGAGGCCGCGGGGTCGGTGTTTAAATAGTGTGCTCGTGGTTTAATGAGAAGCAGCACTGGGTAGTTGAGGCTGGAAAGTGGCTCCTGGTGTGTGGTTTCCGGTGTCCTGAGCGGGCGTGAGAGGGATGTGTGCGGCGAGGTGCCTGGTTGTGTCATGGCTGTAGCGCTGAACCAATGGTTATCCTCACTGGTGGTACGTGCCCAAATAAGGGGAGCAGCTCCCTAGAAACTCACGTGGTAGATATCACGTGTGAGCGAGGAGCGCGTTCGGGGTCGCCTAGGTAACGCGGTGGTGACATGGTGGAGCAGGTATAGTTGTGCTCTACGAGGACCAATGCGGAGTGTGGTTGTGGGCTCACGTGGTTGGTATCACGTGAGGCGCGGAGCGCGTTCGGGGTCGCCTAGGTAACGCGGGGGTGACGTGGTGGAGCGGGTACAGTTGCGCTCTGCAAGGACCAATGCGGAGTGTGGTTGTGGGCGTGGAAGGCCGTGCGGGAGAAACCATGCT
This sequence comes from Triturus cristatus, assembly GCF_964204655.1. Lineage (NCBI taxonomy): Eukaryota > Metazoa > Chordata > Amphibia > Caudata > Salamandridae > Triturus > Triturus cristatus. The sequence goes on along the minus strand of NC_140589.1, from coordinate 1,454,433,494 downwards.
TGCAATTGGAGATACATGGAGGGAGTGCGTCTGGGGTTGCCCTGGTGATGCGGGGTTGCCCTGGAGATGTGGGGAAGCCGCGGTGGAGTCAAGGCGATACACTAGGGTTCAGCGCATAGTGTATGAAGGCGGGGTGAGTCATTCCCCGGTTATGCGTGCGCCAGAATCATGGCACGTGGTCAATGTCCCAGTGCGAAGGGGGTGCTGGTGATGGCCCAGGATGCGAACAACTACATAGGAATGGAGCACAATGGGCAAGAGGGAGTGCTTGGAGTGCCCAGGGGTGCAGAGAGTGTCAGGTAGCAAAGAGGATCCTGGCTCACGTAGCTGGCGCGGGGGTGTAGGGAGTGTGTAGGGAACAGGATGAACAATGGAGGCAGTCCTTTATTGCAAAAAGGGCGCGGATGTCGCCAAGTTGTAGAGGGGGTCTTGTCTCAGGTGGCCAGCGACGGGGTGGGATGGTGGTGTAGAGACAGTGAGTAGTGACACTGGGGAGGTAAAGGTGTTACAGGTACCAGAATTGAACAAGTTCAAGCCATAGAGTAAGGGTGGCGCGTTGGTGTCACAAGAGGGGGACAGAAGTACACGGGAGGTGGGGTTTATCTGCCCAATTGGAGCCAGGGGATGTCGTCGTTGAGGCCCTTCTCATGGGACCGCAGGCGGTAGACCCACCTTTGTTCCCTTATGTGTAGAGCTTTGGAAACGTCAAATTTACTTTTATTCATGACTTCAAGGATAGTCCATCGAAGGTCAGTGTCCGTGTGGTGTTTTTCCAAGAAGTGGCGTGTAAGTTTGGTATTTGTTCTCTTACACCTGATGGTGCTGCAATGTTCGTTGATGCATATCCTGATTTTCCTGGTTGTCATGCCAACATACTGGAGACCACATGAGCATGTCAAGAGGTAAACGACATTCTCAGTATTGCAATTACTGAATTTACGTAATTGCCACGGTTTTCCTGTGCCTATGTTGACTTCTTTAGTGTTGGCAGTAAGATTACATGATGTGCATCCCCCACATGTAAAATGTCCCATCACACGCGGTTGGTCCCAAAGCCTCTGTTGTTCAGTGCCATCTGTAGTTGGCATGCTGGCGTGGACTAGTTGATCTCGCAGGTTTTTATTGCGTTTAAATGCAAACAGTGGAGGTTCCCACTGTTTTCCAGCGCTGTGCAGGATGTTCCATCTTTTTCGAATGATCTTCTGCACTGTGTTGGAGAGAGGAGTGAATGTGGTGACACATACTGTTCTTTCGGTTTTTTCTTTCTCCACATCTTCCAGAAGCGCTTCCCTTGGGTTGTTTCTCGCTCGCTTCTTAGCCTTGCGTACCATTTTTTTCGGGTAGTGGTGATCAACAAGTTTCTTTTCTAGGTGGGATGCCTGTTCTTCGAAGGTATCGATATCAGAGCAGTTTCTTCTAACACGAAGGAATTGTCCAACCGGGAGGTTTTGTCTCAGGGCCTTGGGAAGGTAGCTCTCATATAATAGAAGGCTGTTCTGTTGAGCTGCCACTCCCCTCCCACTTGCCTAGCATTGCCAGATGACTGTAACCTGTCCCTGCTACCTCCACCCTGCCTGTCCACATGCCATGCCCCTATCCCCTTCCTTCTGTCCTCCATGGTCCATTTTACTGCCACACCCTTCTGCCCTCCCTGGTCTGTTGTGCTGCAACTGCTCCTCCTGCCTGCCCCGCGCGGTCTGTTGTGAGGCCCCTTCCCCTGAACTCTCTTGTCTGTGCCCAGGTCCTGACCCTCCCTTCTATCCTCCATGGTCCTTTGTGCATGCCCCTGCACCCTCCTTTTTGCCCATCATAGCCATTGTGCTGCCACTAACCCTCCCACTTGCCATGCATGGTCTTCTGTGCTGCCATGGCCCCTCCCACCTTCCCTGTGTGGTCAGCTAGCTGCCCCTGACCCCCTCCCACCTTCCCTCCATGGTCTGTGTGTATGCCATCATAGTCTCACTGTTTCTCTCATGGTGTGTCTTGTTTCCAGTGCCCATCCTGCCTGACCTCCATGGTCATCTTGCTGCTCCTGCCCTGCCCCCTTGCCCCCAGCCCTCTGTTTCCATGTGCAGACCCCTATTCCCTCCCTCCTGGCTTGTCTGTTCCATTGTAATGCCCCTGATCCATCTCTCCTGCCCTTTATGGTCTGTTATGCTGCAGCTTTCTCTCCTGTCTGTCCATTATGGTCAGCTAGCTACCATTGCTTCTTTCCCCTCTGTTCTCTGTTGTCCATGTTCATGGTCCTGTCCCCTCCCTATTGCTTTCTATGGATTATTGTGCTGCACTCCCGTCCCGCATGCCCTGTGTGGTGTATTGTGCTGCTGCAAACCCTGATGCCTGCCTTGTAGGCTCAGTTTGGTGCACCTCTCCATGTCCCTCCTGTCCTCTGTTATCCGAGTCCATGTCCCTACCCAAATTCCTCCTGCCTACCATGATCCACTGTACCATACTTGCGAACATTTTGAAATTGGTAAGAGGGTGATTTTGAAAAAAAACTGGGGTATTGATTTTCCCCTTTGAGTTACATTGAAAAAGAGGAGATTGTAGACAGGAGACAGATCAAATAAAGCCCTTTTGAGCTTAAAAACATTGGACGTTTCCTGGCTGAAACAGGTCTGTTGGCATGTATGGTTGTACTACCACTGCCTCTTCCTTCTGCCCACAATGGTCTATTATATTGCCACAGCCTCTCTTGCCAGTCCTGTATTGTTGGTTTGTTGCCCCTGCCCCCCTTTCCACTGCCCTCCATAGTCTGTTGTGCTGCCACTGCCCTTGCTGCCTGCCCAGTGTGGTCAAATTGTTGCCTCTGCACTCTCCTACCTGCCTTCAATTTTCAGAGTCCGTGCCCCTGGCCTCTGCCTCTCAACAGTATCCCAATGAACACCTAGATTGCTAACATTCTATATTTATTACAAAAGTGTGGAATGCCTGATGTCATCTTGATGTAATCAAAACTGTAATACCTAGAGCATTTCCTTTAGAAATTACATATATGAGAGGGTCTTATTTGCATCAAAATTATGGTTAGTGTTTGAAAAAACTAAAATGAGGACATATTTTCTGAGTTATCAAATAGCGACAAAGAACTTTTAAATGATTTGTAATCTTTATGTGTTTTTTATCCAGTTGACCACTTGATTAAATGTTGCACCTAGGGGAGAGGATGTGGTGTTACTGCAGAGCTGCAGACTTTGCAACTGGGGAACCAGGTTGGAGTTTCTGCTTCAGCTCAACATTCTGTGATTCTGGTCAAATCGCTTAATCTCCCCATGTCTACAACCAAAATGAATTTGATCTTGTGTGATGTAACCAATGCTCATGTAAAGCACTCCAATACCTGTTAAGTCTGCACTATATAAAACTGCAAATACACAACAAATAAGTGTTTTGCACACTTCTGTCATTGGGCTACATGTGGGCTACATCTGGGTGATATTTGTGCTGCATTTGGGCTCTTTTGTCTCTGGTGGCCATCTTGGGAGATTTATTTGTTTCCTAATTTCCTCATTTACTGCAGTCTCCTCAGTAGGAAATGCTTTCAGTTTTTAACTTTTTTTCCATCAAGAAGGTATTCAGATATGTCACACATTTGCCATAAATTCTGAATGTTAGCACTCTAGTTGCTCATTAGATCACTGTAGTAAAGCTAGTGCTCACCACGGAAGTCTGCTGCTGGTATTAAAAGTGCATGTTTCAGTCTGCATATCAGAATTTTTTAATGAAATAGAAGAGGATTTGAGAAGTCACTCAAAATGTGCCCTAATTTTTCTTTCTTCAGCACTAATCATAATTTCTATGGCAAAATCAACCCCCTCATTGTGTTCCTTTTTAAATTAAATGTTTTAAGTGTTACCAGTTTATTCCAATCAAGATGGCTTCAGGTGTGCCATACTTTTGTCATACGTAAGACAGTAAGCGCTCTAGTTGTTCTTAAGAACACTCTGGCACATTCTGTTATTGGGCTATACTTGGGCTACATCTGGGTGATATTTGGGCTACATTTGGGCTATTTTGTCTCTGGTGGCCATCTTGGGAGATTTATTTGTTTATTCTTTCCTAATTTCCTCATTTACTGCAGTCTCTTCAGAAGGAAATACTTTCAGTTTTTTACTTTGGTTCCATCAAGAAGACATTCAGATGTGTCACACATTTGCCATAAATTCTGAATGTTAGCACTCTAGTTGCTCATTAGATCACTGTAGTAAAGCTGCTGCTCACCAGGGAAGTCTGCTGCTGGTATTCAAAGTGCATGTTTCAGTCTGCATGTCAGAATTTTTTTTATGAAATAGAAGAGGATTTGAGAAGTCAATATGTTCCCTAATTTTACTTTCTGCAGCACTAATCATAATTTCTATGGCAAAATGAACCCCCTCATTTTGTTCCTTTGTAAATTAAATGTTTTAAGTGTTACCACTTTATTTCAATCAAGATGGCTTCAGGTGTGCAATACGTTTGTCATAAGTAGGACTGCTAGCGCTCTAGTTGTTCTTTAGAACACTCTGGGAAGCTGCAGTAGAACACAAAGGAATCAACTGACAGTCTCTGCACTTGTTGGATGTACATGTTTTACTGAGAATGTCAGACTTCATTCTCACATAACTGAGAAAGATAATGTGAATTTACAAAAAATATGCTCTCAGTTTAGCTTATAGATCACCTTCCAAACCTCTGTGGGAAAAGCATGAGAAAATAGTTTTCTCTCAAACATGATTCATGATATCACAGCAGAAAGCTTTTTCACATGGTAAAATCACCTTAGAACACACCACAATTCCTAAAATGAGTATGGTACCATCAACAAATGATTTATAATGTAACTAAAGTCTTAAAACCTTCTATTAACTACAATGCTTTTTAATGAGGTGCTATCATGTATATTGGTCGCAAGATGGCTGCCAACACTTCTTGGATGAAGTACTGACAATCAGATCTCACGATGAGATGTGTGGTTAGGCTCCGCACAGATATATCTATCTTTTTAACTCTAATTTTCTTAGGAACTACTGAATGGATTTACATCATTTAAGCAAAAGGCATGAGTCTGAACTGAGGACTACCTCTTTGCCAAATTTGGTGCAATTTCATTCAGCAGTTTGCGTCAACAGGTCCTATGGGAAAATGCATGGGGAAAACGCGTTTTGGGGCCCCCCTTTCTTCTCTGCCCCCGCTTGACGAATCACCGTGAAATTTTCAGGATAGGAGCAGACCAGAGCTGGTCAAAAGTTAGGAAAATTTCGCGAAGATTTGTCAATCGGCGCCAACGTTATTTCAAATAGAATGTTGCAGATTTCCTATGGAAAATAGGTCCTAACTATAACTACCTACTGGTGACTGCCAGTAGGTAATATATATATATATATATATTCACTTAAAAAACCATAGGTTTCACACATGTTATAGTTAGCTGGACATTTCCTTCGTAAAAAACCAATGAAATTCCCCCGTTATAGTTAGTAAAGGGAACTATAACTCACGCGACCGCAATCCACTGCTCATGACGTCAGATATTACATAACTGTATTTATTCACTTATTTACCCATTTTTCTTTCCTTTAACCTTTAGCTATACATATTTAATAAATATTTATTTTACAGAAAGACACATATGTCATCAGTGATGTAATATCTGACGACATCAGCAGTGGATTGCGGTCGCGTGAGTTATAGTTCCATTTACTAACTATAACGGGGGAATTTCATTGTTTTTTTACGAGGGAAATGTCCAGCTAACTATAACATGTGTGAAACCTATGGTTTTTTAAGTGAATTTGCAAGGTTTTTTAAATGCTAATTCCTAACTATAACATGTGTGAAACCTATGGTTTTTTAAGTGAATTTGTACGGTTTTTTAAATGCTAAGTTATGTATTTATTATTTATTTATTTATTTTTTAAAGTTTTTTTACCGTGCGCGTACCGTGCGCGCACGTTGCGCTTCGCGCACCGTGCGCCCACGTTACGCCGTTCGCGTAATTTTCCCGTTTCTACCGTGCGCGCACGGTAAGCGATTTTTCATAAAAATATTAAAAACATTTATGGCACTTGGGGGTCCTTTGGGGACCCCCTGACAATGACTAGGGGGTCAGGAACTGTCCACCCTGCCCCCTTTTCATGTTCTCCACCTTTATTTTTCACCTCCCTCGAACTGCGAGAGACAAAATGGCGGCCGACACTTCCTGGTTTCGACCAATTCGAATGTTTACTAAGATCTAACAACCAATCAGAATTGCGCTCGCGCACGGCAGGGTGCGCCTACCGTACGCGCACGGTGCGCGCCTATAGATATATATATGCTTTTAAATGCTATTTTCTCAGAAAATACTGAACAGATTTACACCAGACCTGCAAAAGGCACGTCCCTGACCTGAGGACTACCTCTCTGCCAAAATTTCAAGGTTTTCTGTTCAGCCGTTCGGGCTGTAGTGCGGACTAAAGGTCCTATGGGAAAATGCATGGGGAAAATGCGTTTTGGGACCCCCCCTTTTTCTCAGCCCCCGTTTGACGAATTCACCCGAGACTTTCAGGGAAGGAGCGGAGCGGAGCGCCCCACTGTTGGAGGGAGTACCACCGGGGAGTCGGGGAGACTATTCCGGGGCACCTTCCTACCGCAAAAGTATAGCTGAGCGCCGCTGAGAAGCCCCCTTCGGGGAGGTCCTTCTCCTAGGATCGTACTAGGCCCAGTAACACCACCACACAGGACTCAATATCAGTTGCTTGACTGGTTCTTTATCAGAAGTAGTACGTTCAATATTTATAGTGGGATCGAGGGATCCAGTAAGAGTCTCAATGTCTGTTAGAGGGATAGGGTAGCGGGACAGTCTTAGTACCAACCAGGTACGGGAAGGCTCTGCGCCAGACCTTGAGTGCTGGTCTCAGAGCGGCTCGGACGTGGGGAGCCGTGACGGCGTCTGCAGGGCTCGGGTGGTAGTTCCGCTTGGGTCGAGCCGCGACACAGTCAGCAGGGCTCCGGTGGTAGGTCCGCTTTGGTCGAGCCGCGACGAGGTCAGCTGGGCTCTGATGGTAAGGTTCAACAAGGTCAGGCCGCGACAGCGTCAGCAGGGCCCCAAAGGTTCGTGAAGGTCTTTAAGCACGGTGGAGCCGCGACGTCGTCAGCAGGGCTCAGAGTGTGGGTTCAGGATGAGTCTTCTTCCGTAGGGTCAGCCGCGATCCGATCAGCAGGGCTCTTGACTCCGGGATACAACTCCTGTCCTGTTGTCGGGTCGCCCCAGATATAGGACTGGAGCCCTTTGCTGTCCGGACCCTTGCGCCCGGAGGGGGCGGAGAGGCCGGGTAGGGAGCGGCCAGACGCCCAGCAGGAGAGGCGCCAGGCCCCAGAGAGCTGTGGGGCGTTCGAACCTAGGTGTGGAAGGACGGTTGGGGGTCCCATCGATACTGCCCTCCGCCGGGAGTGGGAAGGGTTCACGTGGTATCCCCCGGGCCATGGGTTGGTGCCTCGATGTCGGGCCTCGCTGGGACAGAGGCCGGGTGAAGCGGGGTCACACAGGTGGTCACGTGGAGTGACGTATAGTTCAAAATGGAGGAGCCCCGAGGTGCATGGGACCTCGTGCGGCTTAGCGCGGGGAAACAGGACCACGCCACGAGGCCGGCTCCCACATGCGTCCCCCCCAGCTGAAGGCAGGGAGAGTCACCCATCTCCTTGGGGGTTCTCCTCGCCGAGGCGGAAGAATCGGGACAGGCCGTCAGCATTGGCGTGGTCGTTGCCGGGCCGGTGTTCCACAGTGAAATCCATCCCTTGCAGCGAGATGGACCAGCGCAACAGCTTGGGGTTCTCGCCCCGCATTTGCATGAGCCATCGCAAGGGCCGGTGGTCAGTTTGGACCTTGAAGTGGGTGCCGAAAAGGTAGGGCTGGAGCCTCTTGAGAGCCCATACCACTGCGAAGGCCTCCCGCTCGATGGTGCTCCACCTCTGTTCCCGCGGCAGCAGTCGGCGGCTGATAAAGGCCACAGGTCGGTCGAGGCCCTTGGCGTCCACCTGGGAGAGGACCGCCCCGATCCCGTACTCCGAGGCATCGGTCTGGACTACAAATTCCTTGCTGTAGTCAGGGGCCTGTAGCACAGGGGCAGCGCACATGGCCGCCTTGAGAGCATCAAAAGCGGTCTGACAGCGGGGCGTCCAGTGCACCGCCTTGGGCTGTTTCTTTGAAGTGAGCTCCATAAGGGGGCCCACAATGCTGCCATAATCCTTGATGAATCGTCGGTAGTAGCCTGTGAGGCCTAGGAAGGCCCGGACAGCGGTTTGGGTTGCGGGGGGCTCCCACGCCTGGATGGCGTCGACTTTTAACTGGAGGGGCGCCACCTGGCCACTCTCCACCTGGTGGCCCAGATACGTCACAGATCCTTGACCGATCTGGCATTTACTAGCCTTAATGGTGAGCCCGGCTCTTTGGAGAGCGGCCAGGACTTCCCCAAGGTGTCCTAGGTGCGCGGCCCAGTGGTCGCTGAAGACTGCAATGTCGTCGAGGTAGGCCGCGCTGAAGGCTTCTAGTCCGGCCAGGACCTTGTTCACCAGTCTCTGGAAGGTCGCTGGGGCGTTCTTCATACCGAAGGGCATTACCCGAAAGTGGTAGTGCCCATCGGGGGTGGAAAAGGCGGATCGTTCCTGGGCGCCGGGGGTGAGCTTGATCTGCCAGTACCCAGCGGTGAGATCAAAGGTGCTCAGGTAGCGGGCGGCCCCTAGGCGATGGATCAGCTCGTCCGCTCGTGGCAAGGGGTGGGCATCGGTCTTGGTGACTGCGTTCAGGCCCCGGTAGTCTACACAAAATCTGAGTTCCGGGGCAGTGCCGGGGGCCGCGGCCTTCGGCACCAAGACTACCGGGCCGGCCCATGGGCTGTCGGAAGGTTCGATGACTCCGAGGGCGAGCATCTTGGCGACCTCGGTCTGTATGCAGGCTCGAACTCGGTCAGGTACTCTGTAAGCGCGGTGTCGCACAGGGGGGCTGTCCCCCGTGTCCACGTCGTGGACGCACCAGGGGGTCATCCCGGGCGTGAGAGAGAAGAGGGCAGCGAAGGGTTGCAGTAGCTTCTGGCAGTCGTGGCGCTGTTCTGGTGTCAGGGTGGCGGAGAGGCGGACGCCCTCCAAGGAGCCGTCTTGGCCCGAGGACCCCAGGAGGTCTGGTAGGGGCTCGGAGTCACTTTCGCCCCCATCGTCGGTAGCCAGCAGTAGGCTTAGTTCAGTTCGGGCAAAGTGGGGCTTGAGCCGGTTGGCGTGCAGGACCCGGAGGGGGTTCCTCGGGGACTCCATGTCGACCAGGTAGGTGACGGGGCTCTTCCTTTCAACTACCTTGAAGGGCCCGGTCCACTTGTCCTGCAGGGCGCAGGGGTCCACGGGTGACATGACCCAGACTTGCTGGCCCGGATCGAACTCGATGGCTGAGGCATTTTCGTCATACCAGCGTTTCATGTCTTCTTGGCTGGCTTCGAGGTTGGCTTCTGCCAGGGCCCGGAACTTACGAGTCTGGTTCCGCAGGGTCAGGAGGTACCGGTAGACGTCCGGAGGGGCACCTTGGACTTGTGCCTCCCAGTCCTCCTTGACCAGGCTGAGGGGCCCTCGGACGGGGTGCCCATATAACAATTCGAAGGGGCTGAAGCCCAGGGATTTCTGTGGTACCTCACGATAGGCGAACAGGAGGCAGGGCAGCAGGACATCCCATCTCCTCCTCAGGGGCTCTTCCAGGCCCTTGATCATCCCCTTCAGGGTTCTGTTGAACCGCTCGACCAGTCCGTTCCCCTGGGGGTGGTAAGGGGTGGTGAATTTGTAGGTGACCCCACATTGTTGCCAGAGGGATTTCATGTACTTCGAAATAAAGTTCGTACCCCTGTCGCTCACCACTTCTCGGGGGAACCCCACCCTGGAGAAGATGCCCATCAGGGCCCGGCCCACCACTGGAGCTGTCACAGTGCGGAGTGGGATGGCCTCGGGGTATCGGGTGGCGTGGTCGACCAGTACCAGGATGAAGCGGTGCCCCAGGGCGGTTCGGGAGTCGAGGGGCCCCATGATGTCGATTCCCACTCGTTCGAACGGGGTGTGTACGGCTGGAAATGGTTGGAGGGGGGCTTTCACTCGCCCCCCAGTCTTCCCGCTAGCTTGGCAGGTCGGGCAGAACCAGCAGTGGTGGTCCACGTCTCTCCTCATTCGGGGCCAATAGAAATGGGTCACTAGACGGCTGTAAGTTTTGTCCCGCCCGAGGTGTCCGGCGAGGGGCACGTCATGTGCCAGGTTCAGGAGGAACTCTCGAAATCGGAGGGGGACCACCAGCACCCGGCCGGCCCCTAGTTCGGCGACTTTCTGCTCGCTATACAACAAGTCATTGTCCCAATAGACCCAGTGGGTTCCCGTGGGGTCCCCCGCAGCCTGGGCGGCCGCTTGCTGTCGGGCCCCCTCGAGGGACGGGCAGGCCTTCTGCTCTTGCTGGAATTGCTCGCGGGTGGGGCCCCCGTCGTGGCGCCACTGGGCCAGCTCGGGGATCTTGCTGAGGGAGGCGGCCTCGTCGGGAGAAAGTTCGGATGGCCCGGCCTCCTCGTCAGGTTCCTCCGTGCCAGAGGAGGGTGGTAGTTCGGGGCCCGTCGGCTTGTCGGGGACGTGGTAGTGGCTGGTTGGGTGATCATGGAACCGGGTGGTGGCGCAGGCCCACTAGGGCAGTCCTAGCATCCCCAGATGCTCTCGGCGTTCCACCTGGGCCCAGGGGGAGCTCTCTAGGTCGTTCCCCAGGAGGCAGTCTACTGGGGCGTCATCGCGGACAGTTACTTTTAGGGTGCCGGACACTCCTCCCCACTCGAAGGGGATCCTGGCCATCCGGCACATGCTCTCGGTGTTGTCCGCGGTCCGGACAGGGCATAGGACATGCGGCAGGATTTGTTCGGGGGTCACCAGGTGGCAGCGGACAGCGGTCACACTGGCCCCCGTGTCCCGGAGGGCCTCGGCCCGTCGTCCATTGATGGTGACCCACTGTTGGTACTTCTGGGTGTTGCTTGGGATGGCGGCTCGGGGCACCATTTCTCGGGAGCCCAGGCAGACGAGCGACATGGCAGCTGGTTCCCACTCGGGGGACCCGTCGTCGTGGTTTTCCTCCTCTTCTTCTCCCTCCCCCAGGGCTGTGGCGGCTATTTGTCGGGGAGGGGGCCCAGCGGTCCCGTTCCGTCGGTTCACGGGGCAGGCAGGGTCGCTCGCATAGTGGCCGGTCTGCTGACAGCCGAAGCAGGTCACTGTCGGTCGTGGTCCAGGCCGTGCGATAGGGGTCCCTCTTCGGCCCTGGGTCGGTGAAGTGTGGTTGGTGGCTTGGCCTCGTGGCGGGCTTCTGGGCGGCCCGGCCGGGAACTCTCGACTGCGGTGGGACCCCCCTCCTCCACCTCGCTGGCGGGGAGGTCCCGTGGTACTCCGTTGGTAGTCCCCCACTGGGTTCCGGGGGACCCGGGTGTTGACCCATCGGTCTGCTTCGGCGGCGAGCTTCCGGGGCTCGGTCAGTTTACTGTCCAGGAGGTGTTGCCTTAGTTCAACAAAGCAGTTGTTGGCGAGGTGCTCCCAGACAATGAGGTCGAACAGTTCATTGTATGAGGTGACCTTGCTTCCTTTTATCCACCCTTCCAACGCTCGGCTGAAGAAGTCCACGTATTCGACCCATGTGGTACCGGGGAGCTTCTTGCAGTCCCGGAAGCGCTGCCGGTACATCTCGGCTGATAGTCCGTAGCGTATGAGTAGGGCTTCTTTCATGTGGTCGTATGAGGTCATCACCGCGTCGGGGAGTTGCAGCAGGGTATCCCGGCCCTCGCTGAGGAACCTCCCCCATAGGCCGGCACCCCAATCCTTCCGGGGTACCCGATGGGAGGTCATGGCGACTTGGTACGCTCGGAACCATTGCTGGATGTCGTCATTTTTATAGTACTCCTTGACGACATCCTTGGGGATGTGAACCTTTGGCTCGGTCAGGGGCAGAGCATCCCAGGCTCCGGGGCTGCTGGTCTCCCCTGTTTTAGCTTTTAGTTCAAGTTCCTTAAGGCTCCTCTCGTGCTCGAGGGTTAGCCGTCCCTCCTCTAGTTCCCGCTGCCGTTTCTTTTACTCGATTTCCTCTTGCAGCCGTAGTTGCTCCAAGGCTATCTTCTTCTCTTCCAGTAGGAGCTCACCGTCCAGCCGGAGTCGGGCGAGGTCCATTTCGTGTGTCCGGACCCTCTCCCGTTCTCGCATTTCTTCGGGGGAAAGGCTGGTTTCGGGGACGGTTCGCCCCCCATCTGTCGGGGTTGGGGTCGGCAGGTTTCCGTCCCGGGCCGAGGTCCCTTCGGCTCGGGGTGGAGTGGTGTCGGGTTCTGTCCAGGCTTTCAGGGCTTTCTGCATCTCTTCCTTGGTGCCCAATCCTGTGGTTGGGATCCCTTTGTCCTTGCAGAATTGTTTCAGTTCTTTGTGGGTGTATTCTTCCAACCTTTCCGGCTGGAAGGTTGAGGCCACGGTTGCTTCTTGGCCGTCCATGGTTCCCTTTTCTTTTTCCGTCTGGTTAGGTAGTGGGTGCGTTACTTGCCTGTACGATTGCGTCTGGCTCGGATCCCGTCGCTGGCCACCAAATGTTGGAGGGAGTACCACCGGGGAGTCGGGGAGACTATTCCGGGGCACCTTCCTACCACAAAAGTATAGCCGAGCGCCGCTGAGAAGCCCCCTTCGGGGAGGTCCTTCTCCTAGGATCGTACTAGGCCCAGTAACACCACCACACAGGACTCAATATCAGTTGCTTGACTGGTTCTTTATTAGAAGTAGTACGTTCAATATTTATAGTGGGATCGAGGGATCCAGTAAGAGTCTCAATGTCTGTTAGAGGGATAGGGTAGCGGGACAGTCTTAGTACCAACCAGGTACGGGAAGGCTCTGCGCCAGACCTTGAGTGCTGGTCTCAGAGCGGCTCGGACGTGGGGAGCCGCGACGGCATCTGCAGGGCTCGGGTGGTAGTTCCGCTTGGGTCGAGCTGCGACACAGTCAGCAGGGCTCCGGTGGTAGGTCCGCTTCGGTCGAGCCGCGACGAGGTCAGCTGGGCTCTGATGGTAAGGTTCAACAAGGTCGGGCCGCGACAGCGTCAGCAGGGCCCCAAAGGTTCGTGAAGGTCTTTAAGCACGGTGGAGCCGCAATGTCGTCAGCAGGGCTCAGAGTGTGGGTTCAGGATGAGTCTTCTTCCGTAGGGTCAGCCGCGATCCGATCAGCAGGGTTCTTGACTCCGGGATTCAACTCCTGTCCTGTTGTCGGGTCGCCCCAGATATAGGACTGGAGCCCTTTGATGTCCGGACCCTTGCGCCCGGAGGGGGCGGAGAGGCCGGGTAGGGAGCGGCCAGACGCCCAGCAGGAGAGGCGCCAGGCCCCAGAGAGCTGTGGGGCGATCGCACCTAGGTGTGGAAGGACGGTTGGGGGTCCCATCGATACTGCCCTCCGCCGGGAGTGGGAAGGGTTCACGTGGTATCCCCCGGGCCAGGGGTTGGCGCCTCGATGTCGGGCCATCTGGGACAGAGGCCGGGTGAAGCGGGGTCACACAGGTGGTCACGTGGAGTGACGTATAGTTCAAAATGGAGGAGCCCCGAGGTGCATGGGACCTCGTGCGGCTTAGCACGGGGAAACAGGACCACGCCACGAGGCCGGCTCCCACACCCACCTATTTTGAAAATTTTGCGAGGATTCGTCAATCGCCGCAAAAGTTATTCCAAATAGAATGTTGCGGATTTCCTATGGAAACACGGTCCTAACTATAACTATCTACTGGCGACCGGCCTGAGCGTTTCACGGACTGGAGACGTTTACTTCTATGCGCAAAACTGCAAGATCCTTGAATAAATACCACGTTTACCCCTGAGAAAGTGTTGGCCCATTCTTTTGGTGAGTTGGATTGGACCTATATATATATATATATATACACATATATATATATATATATATATATATATATATATATATATATATATATATATATATATATATATATATATATATATTCACTGAAAAAACCATAGGTTTCAGACATGTTATAGTTAGCGGAAATTTTACCGATAAAAAACCAATGAAATTCCCCCGTTATAGTTAGTGCAGGCAACTATAACTCACGCGACCGCAATCCTCTGCTGATGCTAATACTGTATTTAGACACTTATTTGCCCATGTCTTCTTCCATAAATTTTTAGCTATACATATATTAGAAATATTTTTTTTTCATAAAGACACATATGTCATCAGCAGAAGATTGCGGTCGCGTGAGTTATAGTTGCCTGCACTAACTATAACGGGGGAATTTCATTGGTTTTTTATCAGTAAAATTTCCGCTAACTATAACATGTCTGAAACCTATGGTTTTTTCAGTGAATTTGCAAGGTTTTTTAAATGCTAATTCCTAACTATAACGTGTGTGAAACCTATGGTTTTTTCAGTGAATTTGTACGGTTTTTTAAATGCTAAGTTACTTTACGCCATTCGTGGCGTGCACGCCCACTTAACGCAGTTCGTTCCGTGCGCGCACGGTGCGCTTCGCGCACCTTGCGCGCACGGTGAGCACGCGGTGCGCTTCGCGCACCGCGCGCCCACTTTACGCAGTTAGTGCCATACACGCAAGGTGGGCACGCAGTGCGCTACGCGCACCGCGTGCCCACGTTACGCACCGTGCGCACATGGAGGACATATTATGCGCTTCCTTGTGATAGGTAATCTGTTAAATTTAATTTGTAAGTGATGACAATAATATTCCATGCACAGAGAGTGTTTTTTTTTTTTATTAAATTTTTTAGCGTAAGCGCACCGTGCGCGTACGGTAAGCGTAATCGGCGAAATTTTCAAAAAATAAAAATTTACCGTTTTTGGCCTTTGAGGACTCAACTAACATGGCTATGTGCATGGGCGCTGTCTAAACAGCCCCTTTATATGTTTTTTGCCTTTATTTACAGCCCCCCCTCGGAGTGCGAGAGAGAAAATGGCGGCCGCCGCTTCCTGGTTTCGACCGATTCGAATGTTTACTTAGATGTAACAGCCAATCAGAATCGCGCTCGCGCACGCCACCGTACGCGTACGGTAAGCTTACGGTAAGCGTACCGTAAGCTGGCTCAGATATATATATTGATTTAAAGGCTATTTTCTCAGAATCTACTGAACAGATTTACACCAAACCTACAAAAGGCACTTCCTTGACCTGAGGACTACCTCTCTGCCAAATTTCTAGTAATTCTGTTCAGCCGTTCGGGCTGTAGCCCTGTCTAAAGGTCCTATGGAAAAATGCATGGGAAAAACGCGTTTTGGGACCCCCCTTTTATCTCAGCCCCCGCTTGACGAATCCCCCCGAGACTTTCAGGGTAGGAGCGGAGCGTAGCGCCCCACCTATTTTGAGAAATTCGCGAGGATTCGTCGACCGGCGCCAAAGTTATTCAAAATAGAATGTTGCGGATTTCCTATGGAAAAGGGGTCCTAACTATAACTACCTACTGGCGACCGCCAGTAGGTAATATATATATATATATATATATATATATATATATGTGTGTATATATATATATATATATATATATATATATATATATATATATAGGTCCAATCCAACTCACCAAAAGAATGGGCCGACACTTTCTCAGGGGTAAACGTGGTATTTATTCAAGGATCTTGCAGTTTTGCGCATAGAAGTAAACGTCTCCAGTCCGTGAAACGCTCAGGCAGACACGTTTCGGCCACCTTGGCTTCATCAGTGCCGGTTTCACTTGTGCCAGATGTTACACCTGGGAGCCTATTCGAAAGTTCAGATGTCCACTCCCATTGGATGGCATGTTAGGTTCCTCCTTTGCTTTGGATTCACTCCATACGCGGCCCCAAACATATTCTGCATCGGTCTTTGCCTTCAACCATGGGTGCCCTTTAAGTAATAGGGCACTCGTGCACCAAGTGGTACCCCAATCCTGTTGGCTTTCAAAAGCAAATCTGGTGCGGCTGCCAGCAAGGGTGAATATGATGGTAAGTCCAATTGTTTGCCCCTCATGCAGTAGCAAACTGCATACTATCTCCCCAGTAGAAACGATCACACAGTGGCAGTGTCTCTGCTGGGGGGCTACGCACTGTGTTTCTCGCACCATCGTCCAAAGTTTACAAGCAGGCGCGTTGCTCCAGATCGAGAGTGTGTGCCGGTTGCCATTGCCTGCGAACTGGCTACACATAGGTCCAGTCCCACTCACCAAAAGAATGGGCAAACACTTGCTCAGAGGTAAACGTGGTATTTATTCAAGGATCTTGCAGTTTTGCGCATAGAAGTAAACGTCTCCAGTCCGTGAAATGCTCAGGCAGACGTGTTTCAGCCACTTCGGCTTTCATCAGTGCCGGTTTCACTTGTGCGGGATGTTACACCTGGGAGCCTATTAGAAAGTTCAGATGCCCACTCCCATTGAATGGCATGCTAGGCTCCTCCTTTGCTTTGGATTCACTCCATATGCGGCCCCAAACATACTCCGCATTGGTCTTTGCCTTCAACCGCAGGTGCCCTTTAAGTAATAGGGCACTCGTGCACCAAGTGTCTCCTCCAAGGATAATAACGAGAGCAGACCCAATTTTCGTGCTGGTTATTTTATTTCTCACACCTCTCCACCATAATATATGCTTATGTGTGTGTGTGTATACATATATATATATATATATTTTATTTTTTTTCAAATTTTCTAATTGCATTCTGGTTGTAGGCAAATTCTTAAGGGAAAATTAATTTTCATTGAAGACTATAAGGGGAACAGTTACTCTCTATGCACTTTTTGCCTTCATAATATAGCACATTTGTTACTGCTGTAAATGGAAGTACACTAACACACCATGTCCCCATCCCCATACAACTCTTCAAACGCTGCTGTGTTAACATGGGTCAATGTGTGACACCCAGCAGCCTGGGGCTCCTCCTAACTTCCAGGAACATTCTCCTTTGTGACAATCTCCCTCCCCTTCTTGTTGAGCCATATACCATTAATATAATTCACACTGAATAAAGTACCCATTTAGCTGAGTGAGAAGCTATTTTCAAGATGTAGTTCGGTAAAATATTGCATAACGATGCAATTAAAGTAGAAATCTTAACAGAGGTACCCGTGGGGGTCGCTGTTCACATTGAATATGTGAAACCATTAACAGTAATCCCACTCTGTCATCTAGACCTGGAATACTGAATGCACTTTTAATAATATCGAATATTCACCAAAGGAGCCCATCGCTCAGTGAGATTAGTGCCTTAAAAACTTGAACACGCTTTATTCAAGTAAAAGGGATTGCAGAGCGGAACGGACGTATGGTTGCTACCCTTTGAAAGAACCTCTCTAATTTCTGTAGTGCCCCAAGAAAAACCCACAGTGGTTTACCGCAAGGTTCGCCAAGTACCCGGTGATTGACAAATTTATCAAAAAATAGGAGGACCATTTTCCTGCTTTAGGTAACACTTGCCTTTAACAAATACAATAATTTCCCTTACACTCCGGCAGCGTTTCGCCGCGTTTGCTGCGCCAGAATCCTCAGCCATTTTGGGTCAAGAGTTCACTCGTTCCTAATGATTGTTTCCTTTGACTAACATCCCGTGGTTTACGCATGAATTGCGCCATAAATGGCTTGAAGAACGAATGTAAGCTGATCGTTGTTTGATTACGTTTGATATGGGTAACGGTTAATTTACAGTTCAATCTGTTTTCCGTAGTATATTTTTATAATGAGTTGATTTTACTGAATATGCGGCTAACAGTTCATAAACTGCTCGCTGAATCTTACACAAGCCTAAGTCTTCGTGGCCTCGCAAAGCAGCCTTGAAGAGCCATAAAAAAGGCAAACCTGGAGACTATCGCCAGATCATTTCAATCTATATATTATTAGATATGACATATATATTTGCAAAATTCTTTTCTATTTTCATTGTCTTTGTATATAAGTTTGTTTTTTATTTTAGGGCAATCATGGGTGGTTGAGTGAGAGTACAGAGTTGGAGAGCATATGTGCTACAGCTGGAAAGACTGGATGATGCTGACCAGAAATTTATCAGCATAGATTCCTATTCTGAGTATTATCTGTGGTTAGTTTGTCATATACAACAATTTTCAGGCACGATTTTTTCATCATGAAAAAGCATATTTTTTTTAATCATAAATCAACATTCCCCTGAACTCGCTTTGAAATCTGTATATAACCTTTGGACTCCTTTAGTTATTTTTATTGCACACCTTTACCAATCTACTCACTGTGGGGCATATTATCAAGCACGGCGTTAAAATTATCGCTGCTTTAGTGGCAGAAAACTGCCGCTTAAGCGGCGATAATGGGCTTGATAATATGCCGCAGAGAATTCCAATAGAAACCCATGTTGACACCAGAACATGGGCTTCTATGGGAATTCTCAAGGGCATATTATCAAGGCCATTATCGCCACTTTAGCGGCAGTTCTCTGCCGCTAAAGCGGCGATAATTTTAACGCAGTTTCTTGATAATATGCCCCCCAAATATTAAACTGTGAGATGCATTTGCGAAGGGAATTTTCGAGTATCAGTAGATTTAAGCAATGATATGGGACTGGGAACACGATTTTCAGACATCTACGGGGCATATTAGCAAGGGCTGGCGATATAATTAGCTCCGCTTTAGCGTCCGTTTTCGGGCGATAAGCGGCGATAATTATATCACAATATCATCAAGGACACGCTAGCGCGTGTTTCTTTGATGTAGAGCCCGTTTTTTCACGGCCTCGCCTTGCATCGCTAATGAGATGCAAAGAAGGCATGGCTGTGAAAACAACACATGAAAATATCGCGAAGGCAGCGTCGCGATATTAACAAGGATGTGCAGCGATAAAAAAAATCGCGCTACCTCTGCCTTAACGTTGGAATATAACACCTGTTAAATTGTAGACTAAGGCATACTAATAATGGTAGGTGGACTATGCTGATACGATCACAGGGTCGTATCAGCAATGTTATCGCTGTTTTCCACGGAACATCGCTGGAAAACTAGCGATGTTCCATGGTAAACACCGCTATCGCTGAAATATTTTCGCCATAGCGCTATGTATTGTTAATATAGCGTTATCATGGCGATAATTTGCAGCGATAGCCGGCGATAATATTTCGACCGCTATGTGGGGCCATCGGTAATTATTGCTGGGCCTTGTTAATATGCCCCTACATTCCTAAGTTTACATCTGTTTTCAGTGCAGATTTACAATTTCTATTAAATATACAAAGCAGTCCAGGAATACCTTTAGGAAACTGTGGCAGTAACAGGTTTCCATTAATATACTTGAAAGTCTCTTAAGAATTATATTTAAAGCCTGTGAAATAATTTTTGCAAACATAGCCTACTCGAATACATGCATAAAAACAATGCTTCATTGCACTTGCACTTTAAAACATCGTTTTCTTTTTCCTCCTTTGGAAACATGTTTTTTTACTTTGAGAAATCCTTTACCCTCAAGGTCAGATTGGCCTATAGAGCAATCAGGCAGTTCCTGGTTTGCTGGTCTGACATATCAGTGTCTAGGCCAGTTTGTTTGCTGTTTATCGGCCTATTCACTGGGCAGGTGGGCAAATTATTACTGTTGATTTCCCTGATACTACCACCAACATTTATAAGACAAGAAGTATGCACTTCCTATATAGGAGTCTAGGTCTACCAAAGGTCTATTTTTGTTGTGTGCTCCTTTTAGGAGCAAGGGCCAACACACAAACCAAAGGGTGTCATGCTTCATCATCGGGCAGCTCCTTGTTTGATTGGCGCCCCAATGGCCAATGGACCCCATAGGTTGGCTCTTTGCAGGAGTTCTTTTCTTTCCCCATGTGAAGAGTGAAATGTGGTGGGTGGCTAGATGTGAGTAGATTGGCAAAGGTGTGCAATAAAAATAACTAAAGGTTCCCAAAGGCTATTTAACCATTGGGTTCGTTTGTTAAGGTTAAAAACATGAGTTTGGACGAGAGGTGGATATAATGGTCTACTACAGCTCTGATTTGTCTGTATGTAAAAAATTCAAGAGTCAACATGTTTCATGCCTATTACTGTCCAAAGGGTCATGGCATTCCATCAAGACCAATGATCCTTATCTACCCATATAGGGATGGTGGATTAGTGCATATAGATAATACCATACCCTCCATAAATCAAATAGATATATTGTATAACCTTCTGGGGGAAGACCTAGGAAAAGGAAATAATAGAGAAACATTAAAAACAGTGTCATCTTGAAGCATCAATTAACAGCGGGAGTATGCAAGTCACAATCCCCATAAATACATATTTGGGCTGCTAACCTCACCAGTGGGGACCACAGAAAAGGCAATAGTTTACAGATGCAGTTAATCGTTACCATAGAAGCATCAGTAGCTAAAAGTTTCTTGTCAACCAATCACACCTATCACCTGCAGCGTATGCCTACCCACTAGAGTGCAAAGTAGTGTAGTGTAGTTCCTATATCCCTGATAGACTCTGAGCATTGGAATAATATACACTATAGTTTTGACATAGGAGTGAGGTCAGTATGTCTCTATCGAGTACATTAAACTTAATTACTTGTGTGTGCCAGCTAACTCAGAGGTCACTAGAAACTTCTCAAATAAACAAGAAGGGATTAGTTTCTGACAACCGCATAAACATGACAACTTTGTTCCCCTTAGAGTCGGAAAAATCTCAGAACCATGGAAACAATAGATACCAGTTTAACTCAGTCAATCGTGTATGCTTCGTTTCTACAGAGTTGCATAGAAATAGAGAGATAGGCGTTTCAATAAAAAGGGTTTATTGAACAGTCTTATTTCTCGTGCAAGAGATATGAACTGCTACAATCGTAAGACAGGCTGCGAAGTACAATATGTACAGAGTTAGCAGTAAGATAAAATAATAATGCAATAGCATGGTTTGTAGCTATGACATATATTAATTAAAATACATACATAAATAACACAGGCTAAAATGTGAATACTCATCTGATGCTTCTAAATAGTTCTACCCCAGTGTACCTAACCTAAGTGTAGTATGAGGTAAGAAGTAGGTGCTGTTTTCTAAAGCATAGCTAGCTATAGTTTTAGTATTGCCAAGAGTTGCCAAAAGTTTCTCTACGTTCTAGTCTGCTCCATACCTTAGAATGTGTGAGGTTGGAATCTCTTTCCGGGACTCGATATCTAACACCCCGCAAGGGGAGTCAGAAACACTGGAGCTGGAGTCGCTGCAAGGAGGATGACAGCGTCTGGTCAGTGCATCAGGTTGGAACTTGATCTCTTTCTGAACTTGTCGCGGCGAACCGCAAGTAGACAGTCGAACTGGACCGTACCAGAACCGTGGTTTGCCAGGGCAAGTGCAGGTATATTTATACCTTGAAGGTGTATAGGAATGCCTGTATTGATGTAAAAGTCAGGCATCAGAATGTCATGAATGAAGTGAACCACTAAGGAATAGATGTTCATGCATAATAATGAGTTCTTGGAGAAATTAATATCCAAGCTAGGGAAATTCCTAAAGGCTTAAGAGCCTGGTTTTCCAAGAACTCGTTGTGACGTGGATTGACGGATGTAGGAGACCATGCCTGTCTTTGGTTAGCATGGACAATGCCTAAATAAGGGATGGATTTTCTATGCCTAAATAAGGGCAATATGAATTGTACCTATATAAGGCCATAAATCTGGAAACCTATATACGGAATCTAAATCTACACACAACAGTAGATGTCCGTAATTGCTCAGAAATGCAGTGAATAGGACTTACCCAATTACAGATAATAAGGGACCCCAACCGTACGGGCCAGATCTGATGCTCACTAGCGTACCGACGGTCCTGTATCGTCAAAATGGGTTAAGTGAGACAAAGTCAGGGACACAAAATTATTCCAATGCTCTACAACGGGTCACAGGATTAGCCGCCCATCTAAATGAAAGGGGACAGGGTTACCATAGTGGAGGACAAAGCAATTACTCACAATAGCCGGTGCTCATGTTCGGCTGCTGACCTATACCTTAGGTGTGCTGGTTTGGGAGTGGCATTTCCCGTGGTGTGTTGGTGTTTATATCAGGCTTCTGGGATGGAACGGTTGAGGACTGGAATGGTTCTTCTGCACAGGGAGGTTGCATATTGGGTGCCATCTTGAGTGTAGCACATGACCCAGCGGTCCTGGGTGCAAATAGCATGACTTTCTTCTACTAGAGAAAGTCAGCATGCTAAGTGTGCAAAATAACCAAGAAAGGAAATTATGGAACTATTAACCAATGATTAATAATGTTGCTTTGTTGGTGCAAATAATTCACGGGCTCCAAAATGAAGTCCGGGGTCTGTGGCGAATGTAATGCCTCAGGGGGTTACAAGGCACCCGACAGCCCGTATTGTCCTAGCAGGGAAGTGTTGGTCCTGCTAGTAATGAGTCACTGTGGATATGTGTGAAGGAGAATGCACTACTGAATGGGGGTACTGATCATCTTGCGGGCCTGTCCACAGCTCAACCTACATCACAGGTGTAAGGTGCACGTGGTTAATGAACCATAGGTCGCACATAAATTAATAGGGGAGCAAATTACCCCTGCTAATCAACCTGGTGAGCACTTATATGAAGTGCTCCCAAGGAGGGAACTGTATATCAGATGCTCAAGGGGTCAGGTGGGAAGGGGAGTTGTGTGGGGATGAAAGGAAAAAAAAAATCGCGGTTCCTTGACTAGTTGGTTGTTGCCAAAGGTGGATAAATGTGGATGTTAATCCCCCAAACCAAGGTTGATTCTGTGACCGCGGGGAGGTGTTTACAATTTTCTTATAATAAGTACCCAGTCCACTATTTGGAAGGCATGCGCTACTGGGCGCCTGAATCGACAGTGTTTTGGTGATGGAGTTGCCAAATCATATGACTGTGTCTTAAGGTTGTTGGTATGTGAACTTGGTTACTGTAAAGTTACCTCAACCCACGGCATATCATCATTTAGCCCAGTGAGGTGTGTGGAAGGATGTAAAATCCATTGTTGTTCTTTGTGGAATAGGGCATCCCTATGTAAGTGTCTATGGTCCTCAAGAATAGTCCAACGTAGATTGTCAGGTGCATGTCCTGACTCCATGTAATGGGTATTCCTCTTGGTTGTTATTCTTTTACATTTGACATTTCTCTGGTGTTCCGTAACTCTGGAAAGATACCACAGGTGTATTGAACTTACTAGGAGCCCTCAATGACAATACTCACATTGATCTACTTGTGACCTTAGACGTCGAAGCACTGTAAACCAATATACACCAAGATGCCACATAGGAGGTGATAGAAAATATACTCCTATCAGAGAAATTGACTTCCTCAACCCCAGTGAGTGCCGTTACTGAATGTGCCACTCTTGCACTAAAAGAGAACTTCTTCCGATTTCAGGACTGACTGTACCATCAAACTAAAGGGACTGTGGGGTCCGTTGGGCATTGTAGTGCCAATGAAGCATGACATCCTTTGAGGTGTGTGAGAGACCTTGCTCCTAAAAGGATCACTTCCCAAACCTGACCTCCTGGTAGACCTAGACTCCTATATAGGAACTGCATACTTCTTGTCTCATACGGTTATTGTAGGGGCACATATGCTGGACCTCATATAACCTCATTCTTTGTTTGATTAGCACAAACATTGCCAGCAGCAAACACATATGCATGTAGTCTCTCATATCTTTCAAAATAACTATAAGGCATGGCATGTCTTTACAAGCTCAAATCTGCCCTGATTTGCAAATGTGGGCTACTATTCTTTAGCGATTTGGTTTGTTAATGTGGGTCACTTTTATTTTGGTTCCCAGTCCTATCTTTTTTGCCACAGTCTGTTTATCCTACATCATTTCAACAAGTTTGAGAGTGATCCCTCCTCATTTAATTCTAAGTACAGACTTATTCCAACCCTTGGCTGGATCATGTTCTGACTGTAACTAAACCAATGTAATTCTTAGCTAAAAACATTATTATTGAAAGGGTATGAAAGAGTCATCATTTCAAGATGCTTGCTATATTTGGAGCTTGTTGATAGTGGATATGTGTCATTTTACTTTCTGTTCCATTTTGTGCAACATCAAGAAAGTACAAGGTGCTGAGATCAACAAGTAGGGTGTGCAGCTCCAGCATAGTAGCAGTGAAGGCAAGGAGCTAGTGCATACACTTGCCTTGTGTGAGACCTAAGACACAGCTAGGATGAGGAGAGAGCAATTTGTTGTCAAGTTGATGTGTATGTGCTCATGAGTGTTCCTCTGTTAGTGGGCATATAGAGTAGGGGTGCCAATGGTGTGGTATTGTCTCAGCATGTTGAATCAGATGCCCAGGCATCTACATTTCTTCCATAATTTAGTCCCTACTAGTGAAGCGGAGTGTGTAGCCAGGGTTGATTTCAGGCTTCCCCTGCATTTACCACTGTAGAATTACTTTTCACCCTATGGCCCAACATGTTCCAGTATGCAACAAGTTGTTTGCTTAAAAAAAGCCAAGACTGCTTGAAGGTGTTATGCAGAATAAATAAGAGTCAATTTCAGCTATGTTTTGAAAATGCTGGGAAAGGTAGGTTCAGGTTTACTATTGTTGAATTGACTGAATCGTAATTTGCGAATCTTAAGAAATCACATTTTGTGATTTGCTAAATGAAACATACTATTGTGTACAAGTTCCAGATGTCAATATCTTAGGATTCACTTACTTAAAATACTGAACCACAAACAGTGATTTGGTCGCATTTGCAAATTGAGAACAGTAGCCAAAAACACACTGATGACATCAAAATCAGGAAATAAATTGTTGCAATCAAATTCAAAAGCACAGGAACTGTCAGGAAGCAAGTTTTGAGACTACTAGCTATCGTATTTATCAACAATTGCCAGTTCGAAGGATAGCAGCTCTCCGCTAGAAAAAGGAAGCAGAATTTTTGCGATAATGAAATAAAAATCCTTGTTGAGGAATTTGTAGCTAAGAATGAACAGCCATTTGGGACATTTTCATAACTATGGCTCAATCAACTAAGAAGTGCATCTGGAGCCTGTTCCAATGTCAAAATAATGCTGTGGGGGTTCCTATATGCAGTGTGGCTGAGGTATGGAAAAGGTGTTATGACCTCAGCTTCAGAACAAAGGAGAAGCTGGCAAACTAGAGGAAGAAAGCTGCTGGCACTGGAAGGGGCCCTTCCACACAGCCATCTCCCACACCTTTGGATGAGGCCCTTAAAAGTATCTTTTCTATAGAGGCTACATCTGGACTTACTAATTTAGATGCGTCAGAACCTCCTCAGTCAAACCCAGGTTAGTGTAATATTGAAAAAAGAAAGATTTTTAAATTGGCGAGCAAATGTTTTGGATCTTTAAAAAAAAATTATAAAACAATTTTAAGTTCACAAGCATATATTTCAAATTAAAATGCAATATGGTTTAGCGTGTATGTTGAAATGCATCACAGCAGAGCTTCTCAATCTTTTAAGAAACATGACCCACTTTTAAGAACGACAAATGTTTGAGACCTATCTAGCTTTAATGGACATGAGGTGGGACAATTTAAAAATATAATAGTAGAGATGATCTAAAAATGTTGTGCACTACCAAAAGAACATACTCCTTACAATTTTTTTTCTTTCCTCTCTTAGAGCAATTGTTTGTAAACATAACAATCTTGATCATGCCCTTCAATATGTCTTTATTGAACAGTGACCAAGATATTGATCTGCCCATAAAAATGGCAGATGGTGAACCGCACTCGAGCTGGAACACATTTCAGAGGGGTGTGCTCACCTGTGGCATCTGATCACTAAAATTACAAGGCTCCTGAAAAATCTAAGTGTTGATAAAAGTCATTCTAGCAAATCTGAAAAACCGCCTCTGCAGCAGAGTATGGGATGAGGCCTCATATCCATTTCCTTTTTAAAAAAGGTCATTGAAGTCTTTTGGAATATATATTTAAATATAAATATATAGTCACCAAAAAAACCAAGGGTTGCAGGGACATTATAGTTAGGAATTAGCATTTAAAAAACCTTGGAAATTCACTGAAAAAAAGCTACGGTTACAGGGGCGTTATGGGTAGGCTCAGGTGTCACTTGTACAACACCAGAGAAATTCAGCTGTTACAGTTAGTGAGCTAACTATGACTTGCGGCCCATAAAGCACTGCTGATGACCTCACATATTACATCACTGCACCCGCCATCAGTTTGTGAAAAGCTCTGGGCAAGTGGAGGTCGCCGGGGCTAGGAGAGGGTTCAAGTGATGTCATCAGTGATGTCACTGACCATTCCCTGAGTGATGTAATATGTGATATCATCAGCAGTGCATTGCGGGGGTGCGAGTTATAGTTAGCTGTACTAACTATAACGGATTAATTTCTCTGGTTTTGTACGAGTGAAATGTCCAACTAACTAGAACATCAATGAAACCTATGTTTTTTTCAGTGAATTTCTAAGGTTTTTTAAATGCTAATTTCTAACTATAACGTCCCTGAAACCTATGTTTTTTTCAGTGATTTAAAAAGGTTTTTTAAATGCTAATTTTTAACGATAACGTCCCTGAAACCTATGGTTTTTTCAGTGAATTTCTAAGGTTTTTTAAATGCTAATTTCTAATTATAATGTTCATTAAACCTATGGTTTGTTCAGTGATTTTAAATTATTGTCCCATTCTCAACCTGGTAAAAACAGCAGATATCGCCAGTTTCCCAGCGATAGCTTCCGCAAAATAAATCGCCACAAATGAGAGCGACAACTAACGCTTATGATATGCAGAGTAGGTGTTCCCATGCAAAAATAACACAAAAACACCACTTCCCGATATGGTCAATGACCAGCGAAATCTGTGATGTGATCCAAAAACAGGCGATAAGCCACGTTAGCAGTAGGAATTTAACATCTACCTTTTACTGGTGTAAAGCAGGACGACTACTAGCAGTGTAAAAGGGAGCCCAGCCCAAAACCACATCTGAAGACCAACACATGTCAAAGAGCCACTGATCATGCAGCTCTGACACCCAAGAAGGCCACAACACCCACCTCCACCACCCCCAGGACCTCCCCCTCGGACAATCCCCCCTACTACCACCAAGGCAGCGCAGAACAGAACAGTGAACCTTCCCAAAATCGCATGGCCTTTCAGCCATACAATAGCTGAATGTTGATAAATGTGGGAACAAAGTATGTGTGAAGGATGCAAGTCACCCATCAATAACAATGCACACAATGCCAAGTGTAGCAGTAATGTGCTGGACAGACCTCACTATGCAGAGCACAGACCTCTCCATGTGTACATATGCTGCTGGTGCTTCTACTATTGTGGACAGTGGACGCAACCATGTTACCTCAGGCAGTGGGGAAGATCTCGGTCATGTAGGTGTGTGTCCCCCCTGTAAGCAGAACCAGAAGCGGAGTGGGCTGGTCCAACGTACGCCACTCTAGCATAGAAGTGTGAATAAATAGGCCAGGGCTCTGGGCGTGGTTCACTACTGGGAAGGCCAACCCGTCTGCCAGAGCAGCAGCCCTCACCCTGCCATGAGGGCGCCGCCATGACCACGGGCCTCTTCAACACAGGCCCCCTGCGAACCCAGCGGCACAGCACCACAGAGTTATGTCTGTTCAGACTACTGCCTTCGATGTACACTGCGGACGACAGGGCTCACAATTCAGATCGATTCGTGATTGCAGATGACGCAGTCCAGTAGGCAAGAGACATCGCTCCCAGTGCGGCCCGCCCGAACCACGCATCATCGCAGGCTGCGCACATGCTGAGTGCTTCAGGTACCACTAACTCTGTGCACCATAAGTCATTGCCATGTAGCCTTATTAAGGCAGGATTCATTAGACAAATGACATTGCTACCAGTGCGGCCTGCCCTGACCACGCATCATCGCAGGCTGCGCACACGCTGAACTCTTCCTGTGCCACTAAATGTGTAGCTCAACTCTATGCCACGTGCCTGAGGGCCCTTGCTGACCGCTGCCTCCGGCCTACACTGCAGTGAGCTGTGCTCACAACTCAAATTCAGTCTTGATTAATTAATTTCAGAGTCCAGTAGGCAATTAACTCTAACGTCCCCGAAACCTACACATTTCGACAATGTAGTCTATACAAATTTAATCTTTTGTGGGCAGCAGAGCTCACAACTTACATTGAGACATGATTTATTAATTGCAGAGAGAATTGAACTCTATGTCCTCGGATTTTGTCAAGAGGAAGTGACAAAAAGCATTCCTCGATATCTGTGCTGACTACTGCCTTCGATCTACACTGCGGACAGCAGGGCCCAAAATTGAGATCGAGTTGCGATTGCAGATGACGCAGTCCAGTAGGTAACAGACTTTGCTACCAGTGCGGCCCTCCAGAACCATGCATCATCGCTGGCAGTGCACACGCTGAATGCCTCTGATGCCCCTATCTCAGTGCACCACAACTCATGGACCCGTTATGGTAGAATCTTTTGTGTATAATTTCAGATCTGCTGCCCCTACCTCAGTGCACCACAAGTCATGGACCCTTTACGATAGAATCTTTTGTGTATTATTTAACATCTGGTGCCCTTACCTTAGTGCAGCACAAGTCATAGACCCTTTATGATTGAATCTCTGTGTGAGATCTGATAATTACTGTTGTACTTGTTGCCAGCACTAATCATTCCCTGAGGGCTGGCTTACATTCACCCAACATGCATCCAGCACAGACGTCACTGGACATGTGACCCTGGTAACAAAGAGGAGCCGAGCGCACGTGCCCGTACCCAGTTCCACTATCAATCTAACTGTGTCCGTGTGTTCATTATGTATGCATGATGCTGCCCCTGGGCCCTACCACATTACATTGTGGTATGGACAGCGCACGCAACTATGTTTAACCCTGGGCGTAGTTTGCATTGTAGCACTATGCGTAGCTATGCAAAGTGCCCTTTGCACTATGCGAGATACGCGTAGCACTACGCGAACTGCGTAGTGCACTGTTCGCAATGATTGCACAGTGCCGGATGCTTGTCCGTACTGTGCAATGATTGAAAACGGCATCTTGCACAGTGAGAGCTGTCATTTTCTGCTGTTCTAGTAGGTTTTTACTCGAGCAGCAGCTTTCTCAACGCGGACTGGTAGTTTCTCATCTCGAGCGGTCACTAGCATACGCCACCACTCGCAATGAGAAACCTGACCTCCCCGCGCTGAGAATCTTGCCGGGAGCTTTATTTTCCACGCTCGCGATCTGTAACTTGATGTTGCTGATCGCGAATGAGGAAAAAGTCGATGTCATTTTGCTCGCTCGCGGTCGCCAACTTGACGTTGAGGACCGCGAGTGAGCAAAAAATACCGACTACGCTCCACTACACGTTTTGCACTGTGCAATGTGCAGTTCGCATAGCGTGAAGTAGCACAAACTATGCAAACTACGCGAGCGTAGCGTAGTTGTCCACCCAGGGTTAACTATGTTACCTCTGGCAGTGGGGAAAACTTTGGTTATGTAACTTTGTCTCGGTCATTGTATAAGTACATAGGTAGAGACTGGATCATTAGAGTACTGCAGGAGAGTGTATAGTGAATTTATAAGCGCTTGGGAATTGGTGGAGTGATTGGATAACTACATATGTTGGTGGAGCCTAGCCACCGAGCATGAGCTTGGCTAATTGGCTGCCCTCCATGTGGCAAAAACAGAAATTTGGGCTTTTCATGGCCCTGTATTGCTACAGTTGCAAAACTCCATTGAATGTGCAATAAACATTCATATCCACACAGATACGTCATGTGCACGATCTTTCATGTGTGGAAGTATGGATGAATGTAGGGTCAGTGATTTCCCCTCCCTTCCATGTTGACCATGTAGTTGGACTTGGGTCACAAGGTGACACATTGGCGCTTGCGGCCCGGGTGGCGGCAGCACTACAACAGAGACACCTGCATCAGTTGATTCCTCATACAGCCCAGGACAGAACCATGCCCATAGCTCCGGAGTCATTCTTCACAGCCTCACGCAGAACTGGCATATGCCAGGCCAGCCCACTCCCCTTACATTTACAGGGAGGGATGACAACGCTACATGGCCCAGGTTTTCATTGCAGTGATCTGCTGGTCACAGGTCTAGTTGTCAGTATGCCACAGCCACTCCCTCATGGCTGGTTTACATCCACACCACTCCCATCAAGCACAGGCATTACAGGACACGTGACTCTGCCAATAAATAAGACCAGGTGCACATGCTCTACGCCATTTCCATTTCAGACTTGCTGGCACCGAATGCACTGCAGCTGGCACAGGCACACCGACACGGGACAGTGACTTTTGGTGCACTGAGGTAGGGGCACCGTAAGTGCTGAGCGGGTGTGCAGCCTGTGATGATGCCCCGTCCCGGCGGTCTGGACAGGTCAGGTTTTTTGTGCCCTGCTGGACCGCAGTGTAGGCCTGAGCCATCAAACAGCGGGGGCCTACCGCCACATGGCATGGCCTCGCTGGTCACAGAGTTAGTGACACCGCAAGAGTTGAGCGGGTGTGCAACCTGCGATGATGGCGGGTACACTGATATGTCCTCTGCCATGGTAAAATCAAAATGCCGCACCAAATGTGAGACCTGGTGGCCTGCGGATTGGAGCTACATGATGTGGAGCGTGTCCTGTCCATGGACCCCGGGTTTGCGGCTTACAGCAGCACGTGGTGGGCCCTCTTTTCTACACGCAGGTGGTGAAAGGTGAGCAGTGAGGCCTGGGTGAGCAGGGACAGGCAGACACCTCTCGACGGCTGGAGTGGATAGTGTGCAGCAGCCTGGGTGCGCAGGGGCAGGCAGACACCTCTCAGCGGTGGGAGTCGATAGTGTGCAGCAGCCTGGGTGCGCAAAGGCGGGACAGCGATAAAGGTGTGTGCAGTTGTATGTACTCTGCCCTTACTGATTCTTTACTATGGTTCAGATGAGTGAGCTTGAGGGCTGCAGTATGTCCCGGCATGTGGTTGGAGACACACCGGTGGCAGAAAGGTGAGCTGTGAGGGTTTTGTCCGGAGTGTTGGCACTCACTCTCCCTCTCCATCACTTCCTTTCTCTCTCTCACACTCTTTTTCTCTCTCTTCCTCTCTCTCTCACACTTTCTCTTTCTCTGCTTCTCTCTCTCACTCTTTCTCTCTCTCTTCCTCTTTCTCACTCTTTCTCTCTTTTGGTCTCTCTTCCTCTCTCTCACTCTTTCTCTCTCTTCCTCTCTCTCACTCTTTCTCTCTCTCTTTTGATGGGCGCATTACACACAATCGTATCTTACTTTTTGTCTTGCATGCTGTGATTCACAGATTGTCAAGGGATAACATGCCATGGCTGTACCTACTTTTATTTTGTTGTTTTGTATAAATACATTTTTTTATGTGTAAATCCATAGATGACTATGATTCTCATTTGTCCAACCTCACATACATCTTGAATTTTATACTTGTGCGAAATCAGCCGATTTGTTATGTTCATAATGTTTAAAAGGATAAGGGTGCAGGGTGGCCACCCTCCCAGGCCACTTCTGGCCCCGGGGATCCCATCCCCCAGGGCCTGGCCTCTCTGTAGGGGACCGTGGGGGAGCCCCAATGTCCCCACGGTTCCGCCGGTTCCCCGACTCCTGCGGAAGCCGGCATTGCTTTCGGGCAACGGGAGTTGCTAACATGCAGCTTCCCTTGCCCAAAAGCAATCCTCCTTCCTTTATTGAAGCGAGACGAGGTTTTCCTCCTCTCGCTTCAATGAAGCAAACCACGGTTTACTATCACTGGGAGGAAGCCATGCTCCCACCCGGTCATAGCAAAGGACAATGTCCCGGGGGTGCCCAGGGCCATCAAGCGCTCCAGTAGGTGGATCGCATGGCCCCCTCCCTCTATTTTCAAAGCTCTGGGGAGGAGGTGGTCCCCGGGGCTTCGGGGGGCCCGTGAGGCCCACCCTGCTTATTTAATTAAAGACCCGGAGGGTGGCGATGCCCGGGACTTGGGTTGGCCTCAGAGGCCCCTGAACAATTACAAAACAAGCCCTGGGGAGGTGGCGATCCCAGGGGCTGCGGTAGGGCCATGTGCCCTCCTGCACCTAATTTACTAGGGAGATGGTGGTCCCTGGGGCTGCAGAGGCCCCGCAGGCCCCCGCAATATAATTATAGGATTGCCCCCAGAACCTGGTCCACCCGGGGGCTCATTTGAATGAAGTGGGGGAGTCCCCGCTCCATTTATTTTTTAATTTTTTGTCCGGATTCGCGCACCCATCACGCATTCTGACTTTTTTTACTAAAAAAAATTATGTTTAGGCCTGGGGGTCCTTGTGGGACCCCCGTGAGCAGGACTAGGGGGTCAGGGTGTTTCTACCCTGCCCCCTTTTCTTCTCTTTGAATCTTTTTTCTACTGTTTTCTTTTAACTCAGTTCTACCAAGTCACAAGATGGCTGCCAACACTTCCTGGTTTGGAGTGTTGGCAGCCAATCACAGTGAAGCTCGTGGTCGTGCCACCCAATCACATTGAAGCATGCGGTCGGGAGGGTGCGCAAACCCACCAGTGCCCCAGATGTTGAAACTTTTATTTTTTGAATTTCTCAGCATTTACTGAACGGATTTACACCTTTAAAAAAAATAAGACGCTTTCTGAATCAAGCACTACTTTTTTGCCAAATTTGGATGTAATTCGGTTCAGCAGTTCGGGCTGTAGCCTTGCCTAAAGTTTCCTATGGGAAAAAGATTTTTTGACTTTTATTTATTTAATTTCTCAGCAACTACTGAACGGATTTACACCGTTTGAAAAAAAGGTTGCTTTCTGGACCAAGCTCTACCTTTTTGCCAAATTTGGTGTAATTCCGTTCAGCAGTTTGGGCTGTAGCCTGTAATAAAATTTCCTATGTAAATTAACATGGAGAAAACACTTATTGGGACCCCCCTTT
Organism: Triturus cristatus; assembly: GCF_964204655.1. NCBI lineage: Eukaryota > Metazoa > Chordata > Amphibia > Caudata > Salamandridae > Triturus > Triturus cristatus. The sequence continues at coordinate 1,454,400,692 of NC_140589.1, read as the reverse complement.
TTTCTCAGCCCCAGCTTGATAAATCACCCTCAAACTTTCAGGATAGGAGCTGACCTGGATAGACCTTTTTTTGGAGACTTTCATGAACATTCGTCAAACAACGCCAAAGTTATTAGCAAGTAAAAAAATGCTTTTCCTATGGAAACTAGGTCCTAACTATAGCTACCTACTGGCGACCGCCAGTAGTTTATATATATATATATATATATATATATATATATATATATATATATATATATATATATATATATATATATATATATAAATATCCACACTTGAAAATCCTCAAGGAAGACGCACTCTCGAATTTCAACCCAAAATAGATTTATTGAGCAACCGTTACGCGTTTCGACAGACTAGCTGTCTTGTTCACACAGTGCATGAAAGTGCAACCAGGTCTTACATGGGAAAAGAAAGTAAAAACGGACTGCGTTTGGTAATGCAACAGCGGCGGCCATTACTTAATGGCTAAGAAACCCATGTGTATAAGCTATACTAGTAGCATAAAATTGAAATCCTGGTTCATATGTCGCTGTATGCAAACAAAAAGATACAAGTGATTAACCACATAGTTATTCGGTATGAATATGCTCAGAGTAATCAGAATAATTCTAACATGTGTGAGACCAACAAGATAATCATACCATAATGGTGTCCAATCGATACATAGTGCTGTTGCTCAAAACCATAATAGCAGTGCAATAATAATGAACAGCATACAAAATCGTAAAAGATAAATAATCCATATCAGCCTATATAGTGGCTAGAAACCATGGTTATACGATGAACACATTCATATGTATAGTAGAAATATAATACTTTGTAGTTTTTTTGTGTTTTGTTGTGTTTCATACATAACCTGAAAAAAAAATTTTTGTGTCATAAAGTACATAGATTGTATCGATTATACTTGCATTTGTCGGTCAAAAAACCATATTGTATCCAAATACAGCACCATAGTGGTGTCGTTATTCAGTTCGTTATTACCCACACAAGACCTAGTTTTCTCAATAGTGTCCAAAGTGAAAAAGAAAATTGAAAGAATAAGAAAAATACAGACTTAGCTGGAGTGGACCCACAGGCCAAGGAAGAAAAGGGTAGGGAGGCCGGAACGGATAAGACAGTCCGCAAACGGTACGACCCTTCCTATCCTCCTGTGAATAGAGAAAAGAATGAAAAAATCAAGTGATGATTAAAAGGATATGAAACTCACTTTTCACAGCACAGTGCTTTCATGTGATTAAAAAGACTTATCATATTATAACATGTTGCAGAATATGGACATGGAATAGTCAATTATTCATTATGTAAATGTATACTTAATTCTTCGTCAAGATTGTGGCCCCTGGGATATTTTGTTTCTAGTTCAATTATCCATTTAGATTCGTGTTTGCGAAGCTGTAATACCCGGTTACCCCCTCTGGGTCCCGAGTGTACTTGCTCAATCACAAAATAACCCAAAAGAGAGCTGTTTGAAAGATGAAAAGATTCAAAGTGTCTGGCAATGGGATAGTGGGTGTCTTTTTTGTTTATAGCCCGCATGTGCTCTAATACTCTTTTTTTAGCCATAAATGTGGTGCTGCCCACATACCACATGTTGCATGGACAGGTCAAGACATACACACAAAACGGAGTGCTGCAAGTTAGAAACTGAGAGATATTTTTAGGTAAGGTTTGTCCAGGAATCCTGAAATGTTTAGTCATATTACTATTGCGACACGCCTTGCAGTGTCCGCAGGGATAAAAACCTTTTAGATTATGTTCGCTGCTGGACTGTTTAGGAGTTATGTCATTTTGAGTAAGTATATCTCTCAAACTCCTGCCTTTTTTGTATGTAATTCTGGGTCTCTGGGAAAAGGTTTTCCCGATAATAGGATCACTGATAAGTATGTCCCATTTATCAGTCAGTATTTTTTGTATCTGAGATGAGTTACCATTAAATGTGAGGATGATTCTACTTTCCTCTTGTTTATTGGTAATAGTAGTTTCTATTTTTTCACTTAACGTTTGTTTTCGATCAACTTGATTTACTCTGTTTAAAGCTTTTTGGAAAACCCATGTAGGGTAACCTCTCTCTTTAAATCTTTTGATCATGACATCTTTTTCAAGGTTGAATGCTGCTGTAGTGCTGCAGTTTCTCCTCGCTCTCAACAGCTCCCCATATGGGATACTCCACTTGAGTGTATCCGGGTGACTGCTGAGAGCGTGGAGAAGGGTGTTACCTGCTGTTGTTTTTCTAAAGAGGCTTGTATGTAAATCTCTGCCTTGAGGTGTTATTAATAGATCGAGAAATTCTATTTTTACTTTACTCATACTACTAGCAAGAGAAATGTTGAGATGGTTACTATTGAGTTTTTCAATGAATTTTCTAGCTTCTTCCTCAGTATCAGACCAAATGAGGAAAAGGTCATCAATGTAGCGCAGCCAAAGTTTGACTTTGCTAAATGATGAAATTAGGGAGATGTCATTTCTTATATCTTCTTCCCATTTGCCTAGAAAAAGATTCGCGAAATTTGGAGCAAAGCAAGTCCCCATAGCTGTACCGAGGACTTGCTTGTAAATAGTGCCATCAAACATAAAAATGTTATTTGTGAGGCACAGATGCATCATCTCCAAGAGCATGTTGGTATGTTCGAGAAATTCAATAGGTCTCTTTTTCAAGAAATGGTGACATGCTTGAATACCTTGTCCATGATCAATAATCGTGTAAAGAGAACTGACATCTAAAGTGATCATAAGATCGGTGTTTTCCCATCGCACACCTTCCAATTTAGTTAAAAAATCTTTAGTGTCTCTTACATAGGATGGGAGTAGTGCAACATATTCTTGGTGGAAATGGTCCACATATTTAGAGACATTCTCTAGAGCACTGCCAATTGAAGATACTATGGGTCTCCCAGGTGGTATAACGGGGTTTTTGTGGACTTTAGGTAAAAGATACATTATGGATAGCTTGGGGTAATCTCGTTTTAAGAAACAATACTCTTCCCAAGATATATAGCATTTTTGTTCCCATTCCTTAAGTTTGTCCCAAATTTCAAGAATGCTTGCATTGTACATATCAACATTGGCTTTCATATAGAATTTATGATCATTTAGTTGTTTAGATGCCTCAGTAATATACATTTGTTTGTTCCAAAGAACAATGTTTCCTCCTTTGTCAGCAGGACGGATAATGATGTGAGTGTCGTCTGCTAGTGATTTCAACAATTTATATATATATATAGATATATATAGATATATATATATATATAGATATATATATATAGATATATGTATATATCTATATATATCTATATCTATATATATATATATATATTCACTTAAAAAACCATAGGTTTCACACATGTTATAGTTAGGTGGATATTTCATTCGTAAAAAACCAATGAAATTCCCCCGTTATAGTTAGTTCAGATAACTATAACTCACGCGCCAGCAATCCTCTGCTCATGACGTCACGTATTACATCACTCATGACATGGTCAGTGGCATCACTCTTGACATCACTGATGACATCATCCTTGTGATAGAGTGGCGGTCGTGCGAGATATAGTTATCTGAACTAACTATAACGGGGGAATTTCATTGGTTTTTTACGAGTGAAATATCCACCTAACTATAACATGTGTGAAACCTATGGTTTTTTAAGTGAATTTGCAAGGTTTTTTAAATGCTAATTCCTAACTATAACGTGTGTGAAACCTATGGTTTTTTCAGTGAATTTGTACGTTTTTTTAAATGCTAAGTTATGTATGTATTATTATTTTTTTAATATATTTATTTTACAATAAACTACGTATTAAAAATTATAATTTTTTTTTTAATGGTTTTTCACCGTGCGTGCACGGTGCGCGCACCCCCGCGATTTTTCCCCCAAAAAAATTACATGTTTTTTTCTGCCTTTGGGGTCCTTCAGGGACCCCCTGACAAGGGCTAGGGGTCAGGAACTCTCTACCCTGCCCCCTTTTCACGTTCGCCACCTTCCTTTTCCACTCTTGCACTGAAAACAAACAAAATGGCGGCCGACACTTCCTGATTTCGACCGATTCGAATGTTCACTGACATGTAACCACCAATCAGAATTACGCTTGCGCACGTTAGAGTGCGCGCACGGTGCGCGGCTATAGATATTTATGTGCTTTAACTGCAATTTTCTCAGGAACTACTGAACAGATTGACTCCATATATGCAAAAGGCACATCCCTGACCTGAGGACTACCTCTCTGCCAAATTTCAAGTAATTCTGTTCAGCCGTTCGGGCTGTACCTTCGACTAAAGGTCCTATGGGAAAATGCATGGGGAAAGCGCGTTTTGGGACCCCCCTTTTTTCTCGGCCCCCGCTTGACGAATCCCCCCGAGACTTTCAGGGTAGGAGCTGAGCGGAGCGCCCCATTAGTTTTTGAAAATTTTGCGAAGATTCGTCAACCGGCGCCAAAGTTATTCAAAATAGAATTTTGAGATTTCCTATGGAAACACGGTCCTAACTATAACTATCTACTAAATATATTTATATCAGAAATGTGAATGGATGATGGCATGAGTGATGTTATTTGAGATGTCATCAGTGATGTCACTGACCAGATCATAAGCTGTGAATTGCAGGGGTGTAAGTTATAGTTAGCTCAAGTAACTGGCACTGCTTTATTTCAATGGTTTTGTACAAGTGAAATCTGAAGCTAACCATAATGTCCCTGTAACTTTTGTTCTTTTTTCTGTGAATTTCTAAGGTTTTTAAAACTTCTATTTCCTAACTATAATGCACCTGTAACCTTTGTTTTTTTCAGTGAATATATATATGTATGTATATATATATATATATATATATATATATATATATATATATATATATATTGCGTTCATAAAAACAAACAATTAAAACACAATGGTTAATAAAATTACAGACACTCAGGAGTATAACACTGATGTGAGAGACGTAGTGGGTAAAATATAAGGTCTAATATGGGCATTTTAGTTTTAGTATTTCACCACAACCAAATCCAACGCAACAGCTGTACAGGCATAACAATAAACACAACATGGATGAGTCTTCGGCAACTGTTTCAGAGTTGACATTGGCACAAGAAGCGTTGCATAGATAGGCACACTAGTATTACATAAATATCATAATGTACGGAATATAAATACTAGGCGAGACCAAGGATTTTGTACGGAAGCATAACAAACAAGTCTAACTAATAATCTAATCTTTTTTTTATCGCACTTGCACTTTAGTCACTCTTTTTAGCACATTTTAATTCTTCACGTACACATAAGGAACACACAGCAGACTTTGCACATCAGGTTGGACATGGAAGTACAAATTTATTTGTATGGGAAACATTAAAGACTGTATTATTAAGACAAACAAAGCACAATTTGCAAGTAATAGTTAATGTTGTGACGAATATTTTAAACTGTTTCTTTAATATGTGATCGCCACAATTATATCCGTGCCCCTCGAACAGGTTATGCATTGTTAATCATTATGTGGGTAAACGACCAAAATATAGAATCCAAAATATAGACGGGACAGAATATCGACTCTAAAATATAGATAGCACAGAATATCGAATCACTAAAATATATATAGGACAGAATATCGAAATGGGGATATGAAATATCGATTTCCATAATATCAAATTTAAAAATATAGATTTCCATAAAATCGGGAAAAAATAGTGTTATGAATGGAAGTATATGTGTTAAAATTATTTATTATTTTTGTAATGTATGTTTAATTGTTTTTAAGTAATCAATGTTATGTAAGTTAATTTTAGCGTAATTTAATTCCGTAGCAGGTTGTGGGTTTATAGGGGAATAGGGTGGGAAGTAATTTAATTATGGTAAATTAAATATTAATTTATATGTATTGATAATTAATTGATTGATAGTTAATTATTAATTGGTAATTAATTATTATTAATTGGTAATTAATTGTTATTCATTGGTAATTCATTTTTATTAATTGAATAATTGATAATTATGTTAATTGTATTTTTTATTAATAGGAGCGGGTTGTGGGTTTATAGGGGAATTGGGTGGGAAGTAATTTAATCGTAATAAATTAAATATTAATTTTTCATTTTTGTGTATTAATAATTAATGGATAATTAATTATTAATTGGTAATTCATTTTTATTAATTGCTAATTCGTTTTTATCATTTGCTAATTAGTTTTTATTAATTGATTAATTGATAATAATGTTAATTGTATTTTTTATAATTGGGAGTGGGTTGTGGGTTTTTAGGGGAATTGGGTGGGAATTAAATTAATTGTAGTAAAGTAAATATTAATTTTTATTTATATGTAGTGCTAATTAATTGATAATTATTAATTTTTCCAATGGTAATTAATTTGTATGAATTGGTAATTATTTTTAAATAATTTTTTATTGGTATTGATAATTAATTTAATCTTATTTTAATATGAAATCATTACTTTCCCTACTGTTGCACTCTCAGGAGTGGAAATAGTAATTTTTACCCTCCCGCTATCCAACGCTTTCCCTACTGTTGCACTCACTGGAGTGGGAATAGTAATTTTTACCCTCCTGCCATCCAACGCTTTCCCTACTGTTGCACTCACTGGAGTGGGAATAGTAATTTTTACCCTCCCGCTATCCAGCGCTTTCCCTACTGTTGCACTCTTTGGAGTGGGAATAGTAATTTTTACCCCTATGCTATCCAACGTTTTCCCTAGTGTTGCACTCACTGGAGTGGGAATAGTAATTGTTACCCTCCCGCTATCCAACGCTTCCCCTACTGTTGCACTCACTGGTGTGGGAATAGAAATTTTTACCCCTACGCTATCCAACGTTTTCCCTACTTTTGCACTCACTCGAGTGGGAATAGTAATTTGTACCCCTACGCTATCCAATGCTTTCCCCACTGTTGCACTCACTGGAGTGGGAATAGTAATTTTTACACTCCCGCTATCCAACGCTTTCCCTACTGTTGCACTCTCTGGAGTGGGAATAGTAATTTTTACCCTCCCGCTATCCAACGCTTTCCCTACTGTTGCACTCACTGGAGTGGGAATAGTCATTTTTACCCTCCTGCTATCCAACGCTTCCCTACTGCTGCACTCTTTGGAGTGAGAATAGTCATTTTTACCCCTACGCTATCCAACGTTTTCCCTACTGTTGCACTCACTGGAGTGGGAATAGTAATTTTTACCCCTACGCTATCCAACGCTTTCCCTACTGTTGCACTCTCTGGAGTGGAAATATTAATTTTTACCCTCCCGCTATCCAACGCTTTCCCTACTGTTGCACTCTTTGGAGTGGGAATAGTAATTTTGACCTCTACGCTATCCAACGTTTTCCCTACTGTTGCACTTTATTTATATGTAGTGCTAATTAATTGATAATTAATTATTAATTGGTGATTCATTTTTATTCATTGGTAATTAATTTTTTTCCAATGGTAATTCATTTGTATGAAATGGTAATTATTTTTAAATAATTTTTTATTGGTATTGATAATTAATTTAATCTTATTTTAATATGAAATCATTACTTTCCCTACTGTTGCACTCTCAGGAGTGGAAATAGTAATTTTTACCCTCCCGCTATCCAACGCTTTCCCTACTGTTGCACTCATTGGAGTGGGAATAGTAATTTTTACCCTCCTGCTATCCAACGCTTTCCCTACTGTTGCACTCACTGGAGTGGGAATAGTAATTTTTACCCTCCCGCTATCCAGCGCTTTCCCTACTGTTGCACTCTTTGGAGTGGGAATAGTAATTTTTACCCCTATGCTATCCAACGTTTTCCCTAGTGTTGCACTCACTGGAGTGGGAATAGTAATTGTTACCCTCCCGCTATCCAACGCTTCCCCTACTGTTGCACTCACTGGAGTGGGAATAGAAATTTTTACCCCTACGCTATCCAACGTTTTCCCTACTGTTGCACTCACTCGAGTGGGAATAGTAATTTGTACCCCTACGCTATCCAATGCTTTCCCCACTGTTGCACTCACTGGAGTGGGAATAGTAATTTTTACCCTCCCGCTATCCAACGCTTTCCCTACTGTTGCACTCTCTGGAGTGGGAATAGTAATTTTTACCCTCCCGCTATCCAACGCTTTCCCTACTGTTGCACTCACTGGAGTGGGAATAGTCATTTTTACCCTCCTGCTATCCAACGCTTTCCCTACTGTTGCACTCTTTGGAGTGAGAATAGTCATTTTTACCCCTATGCTATCCAACGTTTTCCCTACTGTTGCACTCACTGGAGTGGGAATAGTAATTTTTACCCCTACGCTATCCAACGCTTTCCCTACTGTTGCACTCTCTGGAGTGGGAATATTAATGTTTACCCTCCCGCTATCCAACGCTTTCCCTACTGTTGCACTCTTTGGAGTGGGAATAGTAATTTTGACCTCTACGCTATCCAACGTTTTCCCTACTGTTGCACTCACTGGAGTGCGAATACTAATTTTTATGCTCTCACTATCCAACATAATCTAAACTTTTTTTTACCTTACATTTAATATTTTACATTTTAAGATTTTTTATATTATTTTAATTATGTTTTATTTAATTGTTTTTAATATTTAATTACTTTTATATTATTTTTAATACATTTAAAAAATTCGATATTTTGGCTAACTATATTTTAACATTCTATATTTTGGAATCGATATTTTAGTACTTACCTGTTTGTAGATAGGGAATCTATATTCTGTACTTCTATATTTTGGATTCAATATTTTGGGCATTCTATATTATGTCCCTCGATATTTAGTCACTGAACCCATTATGTGCAACAATTATTGACGCACTGCTTAAGTGTTTCTGCTATGTTCATTAACGATTTGTTACCACGTGATGTTTCACATACAGCACTATCACTTTAAAAATGCGGAAGAAGCTTACCTCCATGTCATGTGATCAAGTCTCACCCCAAGCCGAAATGCGCCAGGACCGAGCAAGGCAATAAAAAATATTTATGCACTATACCGTGGTCCATTTCCATCTATGCGAGCAAGCTGAGGAGTGACGGAGTACAAGGATATTTAAAGTCAGGTCTCCATCGACTTTTGATGGAGCCCCTCTCTGAAAATTGGTCGCCGCACAGAAGGAGGAGACTGGTAACGAGGCAACCCGTAACCAGTACTTTGGAGTATTTCCTGTGAAGAATTGAGGCGTCTGACCCCCCACAGCCAAGGGATTTCCGTAAATCCTGATGATACTACGAAGGAGCCTGAGTTGGAGGACTCGGTAACTACGCGGCGAATCAGGTAGGAACTACATCGGCAAACTCTGGGGTGGAGAGGTGTGCAGTACCAGGGGGAGCACTACAATCTTCCGAGCAAGGATTAAGTTTCCCCCATAACACAAACACAGAAACATTTACCATTGCCATGCCGGATGACACGGTACGCAATAGAGAAGCTGCGGCACTAGAAATGTTCGATGATGGCACGCCAGCTAGCAACAGTGACACTACAGTCAAACGTAATGAAAGTCAGACACGCTGAAGGACAAATTTAAGATCTTTGAGAAAAAATGCAAAGCGGAACAGAGTAAATGGTGGGAGTCTCACTCCCTACTAGGCCTGGGCGAAAACTTCGTTCCGTTCGTGGAAATTGCGATAATTTGACATTTTCGCGTTCCGCGGAGAGCGCGAAAATGTCAAAAATTCCGGTTTCCGCAGCTTGGCGATAATTTGTTTCTTGCTCGCGCTGTAAAATACATTCTCGCGCGCGCGCGCGCGATCGCCTTACCTGAAGTTTTCTTGATCCGGTCGCGTTCTCCATGAGATGTTGTATTGTTTTTAGCCATTTGCGCTGTCTCGCGACAGTTCGCACCCGCAGTGACGTCATGCGTCGCGCGATCACGTCTTTCTTCTCGCGATCATGCACCGCGAGACAACTCAAAACAAGATGGCCGCGCCCGCAAGCAACCACATGGGTAAGTTGGCGACCCGCAACCATGCAGAAAATCTCGTGAACATGCCGGAAAAAAACTTCCGCATCTTCGCGATATTTCCGTTTGTTTGCGATAATTTTAAACATTTTCGCGATAATTTGCGAAAGTTAATTTCGCAAATTCCGCCGACCCCTACTCCCTACAACGCTACATGGATGTGGGGAGGATTGCCCGTGGTTTGCAAATATTTCTGGCCCGAGTCATGAAAACCCCAACACAGAGATAATGCGAGAACGGGCGGAATGCAATTTAGATTCATCACAACGCCTTGTACTAATATTAATTAAATACACTGACATAGACAGGGCAGTGCTTTTAGAAGAAATTAAAAAATTGAATGAAGAGATTGATGAAATGGGCACAAGTGAAGACAGAGATAAACTGCGTAAAGAAATGATGACCCATCTGAAAAAGGAGGAAGATGTGATAAAGGAGAGAAAGAAATACAAGTTCCATAGAGACAAAATGGACAATGACCCGGGACAGATCATCACATTTGCCAAAAAGTATGAAGCCATACGCTCATCCAAGAACAAACAGTCACCGCTCCCTACGGATGGCGTACCACATGGATGGGCTACAGGGTCTAATTCGACACTATCTTAGCTTAGTTCCATGGTGGACAGAATTATCTTTTTTATATTACGACCAGCGTCAGACACTGTGCCCCAGAAAACGGAGGAACAACGAAGGAAATACAACAACTTCAGGAGGCGACAGAGGAGAAAAGCAAACAGAAAACAAAACATGATAAAAAAACAAAGAGGGGGAAGGCGGCAGAGCAAATAAATATAACTGCTACGGAAGAAACAGATAAAACCATCATGAATCTGGCCAATGTTAATTTGAACAATAATGAGAAACGTATTTCGAGCTTGGGGCTATTGTTTGGTCCTAATGTCAATTTCAACTATACGAACACTAGATTGGATATTTACAGGGCTGTGAGGAAACTCAAATTACAAAAGTTTCATAAACTAGCCAAGAAGACGAACAGACAAACAGAGACCAATATAATGACAGACAAGGCGGGCAACCTGACACAATCGGATTTGCCGCTCATTGAAACATTGCAAGAGCTATGGATACAACCACAGATACAACTGAAGCTACCATGAGTCAGGCAGATGACAATACAATTAACACAGCAACATTCCAAGACAGTGCAAGTAAACACACAACTAAGTTTAAACCTAAGTGTACATTCAATCGGGTGACTTTAATAGACTCCATCGTTATCTTTCACGAAACTGTGACAGAGCAAATTAAAAAATGTAACTTTATAACACAAGGTAAAAACAGCAAATATCGATGGCAGGACCGCAAATATCATGATCTCATGGGAAAACTAAAAGACAATAAAGCCATCATCATACGAAACTCAGACAAAGGGGGCAACATTGTGATCTGGAGCAGGACAAAATACAATAAGAAGGCATATACACAATTAAACGATAGGGCTTGCTACATGAGAACGAGCAGTACGAATCTCAAGGCAGTTTATGCATGATATTGCCATATGCTACACGCCTGGCAGAGGAATGAATTGATCACTACACAGGAATACAATTTTTTGAAAAATGAACATCCTATCATACCAACCATCTACTTCATTCCCAAGACCCACAAAGATCCGCTAAAGCCCCCTGGTCGACCAATCATCTCGGCCCGCAAAAGCTTTCTTGAACCTTCTTGAACACACTCAATATGTAGACTACTTCCTCCAGCCACATGTGAAAGCACTGCCATCCTATGTCCGTGATACAAGTGATTTCCTGAATAAACTTAAAGGAATAGAATGAAAGAGTTCCTATTTGATGATGGCTTTAGACGTAACGTCTCTTTACACAAGCATGAAGACGGCGTCAAAGCAAATGAACATTACCTCTACAAAGACTTTGACCACTGCGTTGAACACAAGAAGATTATCATAGACATGGTTTTGTTCTGTCTAGTAAATAATGTTTTTATGCTTAATAATATTCTATACCAGCAGATTAGGGGAGTAGCAATGGGGGCCATCTTCTCCCCAAGCTACGCCTGCCTCCACATGGGGTGCTGGGAGGAGCTGGTCCTCAACACATTATTAAAACACCAGGATTGTATCATGGTTGCGTTACATAGATGACTTATTTGTAATATGGGATTGCACAACTGACACAGCCCTAGAGTTTGTAACAGACATATACAAAAATGAGATCAACTTACATTTTACAGTAACCTTGAGCAACAATTCTGTGTAATTTCTTGACACACAGGTGTCTATTGTAGGCAACAGGATTGAGACCAAACTATACAGAAAACCGACGTCAGGTAATTCTATATTGCATGCCAGCAGCGCCCATCCGCGGCACCTCGTCAATAGTATTTCCTACTGCGAGATGCTGCGGATAAGGCGGCTGCATAAAATCATGATGATCTTATACACGCACAAAAGGAATGTAGAATAAGGTCCCAGAGAAGAAGATACTTGCATAGGATCATTGATTCCGCTATCACCAAATCTATGATTAAACCCAGAGAAGAGTTACTGCAGAACACAAGCACAGACAGACAAGATGACACAGGACAAGGTCCTACAAACGAGGAAGCCAGCAATACAAATTTCAGTCTTATATTACAATACAGTAACCAACATAACCAACTACGGTCGATTATACAAAAGATATGGCCACTGGTCCTAAGTGACCCAATAATTGGACCAGATTTGCCACAAAGAGTGTCTCTCACATACAGTCGAGGTCCCTCTATAAAAGATCAGCTCGTAACAACCAGTCCTGAAACCATAGACACAACCAGCTGGCTCCAGAAACACAAAGGAGTTTTCCGATGGAAAACATGCAGAGCATGCCAGCACAGAATCAACAAGACTGAATACAAAACACCGTTTAACAAGATGCATGTTATTAATAAATTATTAACTTGCAAAACCGATCATGCAGTATATATTCTTTCCTGTCCGTGCAATCTGCTCTATGTTGGCAGTACCAAATTAGCAGTAAACAAGCGCATACTCCAACACCTCCGGGCAATAAGCAATTAAGACAACAACTACCCGGCAGCCCGCCACTTTAGAGACAGTCACCTCTCAAACAATAAAGATCTCAAATATTTTGTAATAGACACAGTACCACCCAGCAGATGGGGTGGGAATAGAGAGAGTGCACTGAGACGTCTGGAAACTCAATACATTATAGAGCTCGATACCAAGAAACCTAATGGTCTGAACATGACAGAAGATTTATACACCTGTCTGTAAATCCTCACATAAACTGTAACTATTCAAATCCAGTAAAATTGAAATTAGGAAACTACAATGAAATCAAGTACGACACGCCAAGCTCAGACTAACTAATGTCAATCTATTGACTTTTAATACCAATTAACACTCACGCAGGCATCAGGTTTTTAATGTTTTATCCAATGTGTTTTTCCCTTGTGGTTTTACCCTCTGTTTACAATGAAATGATAAGCAATGTGTAAATGGCCTACTAATGAGTACAAAATGACAATATAAGTGCCTATAAACAGTATATATATACATCCTTGTACTCCGTCAATCCTCAGCTTGCTCGCATAGATGGAAACGGACCACGGTATAGTGCATATTTATTTGTATTGCCTTGCTCGATCCTGGCGCATTTTGGCTCAGGGTGAGCCTTGATCACATGACACAGAGGTAAGTTTTTTCAGTGACAGTGCTGTATGTGAAACATCACGTGGTAACACATCGTTAATGAACATAGCAGAAACACTTAAGTAGTACGTCAATACTTGTTGCACATAATGATTAACAATGCATAACCTGTTCGAGGGGCACAGATATAATTGTGGCGATCGCATATTAGAGAAACTGTTTGAAATATTTGTCACAACATTAACTTATTTCTTGCAAATTGTGCTTTGTTTGTCGTTCTAATACAGTCTTTAATGTTTCTCATACAAATACATTTGTACTTCCCTGTCCAACCTGATGTGCAAAGTCTGCTGTGTGTTCCTTATGTTTACATGAAGAATTAGAATGTGCTAAAAAGAGTGACAAAAGTGCAAGTGCGATTAATATAACATTAGATTATTAGTCAGACTTATTTCTTATGTTTCCGTACAAAATCCTTGGTCTCGCCTTGTATTTATAGTACGTACATTATGATATTTATGTCATACTAGTGTGCCTATCTATGCAAAGCTTCTTGTGCCAATGTCAACTCCGAAACAGTTGCCGAAGACTCATCCATGTTGTGTTTATTGTTATGCCTGTGCAGCTGTTGCGTTGGATTTGGTTGTGGTGAAATACCAAAACTAAAATGCTCATATTAACCTTATATTTTACCCACTAGGTCTCTCACCTCAGTGTTATACCCCTGAGTGTCTGTGATGTTATTACCCGTTGTGTTTTAATTGTTTGTTTTTATGAACTTAAGTTGGTACTTGATGCCGATATGGCCTACTCTGGTTGTCTATGAGTAACATATTAAGTAATAATATGCAGAATGTGCAAAATCACAAATAAATATATCTATCTATGTAAATGTGAATACAATTACAAAAACAATTCCAATTGGAAAATTACAAGTAAAAAGAAAAAAAAAATCATTTCAAAGATCAAAAGGAATTTTAAAATACTAATATAATAACATGATAATATAATTGTTAAAACTTGACAATCCATCAATACAATATATTATAAAAATTCAATAAAATGCATAATTACTGTTTATAGGCACTTATATTGTCATTTTGTACTCATTAGTAGGCCATTTACATATATATATAATCAAAATTATTTGAATCTTTTAGTACATTTTTAGAACTCAGGTTTCTAGGAATCGTACACCACATGACACTTTACTGAGCTTATTTGTTCTAGGGTTAACGCACATGATATTGAATGTTGCTAATATCTGTGGAGTTGAACTAGAGGAGTTTTCCAGTATTAGCACACCTTCAAATTGTTTCATTGGCTGATTGTGCATGGAATACTGTTATTGTATATGAGTAGTATCATTATTAACTAAACTCATAGGTCACATAGGTGCATTCTTGTGACGCATCATACATTTTTGTTCATGCTTTTGTAAGTTTTTGATTGTGCTTTATGGTTTTAAAAAAATCAAATAAAGATATTACTACTGTACATATATATATATATTATCTACTGGCGGTCGCCAGTAGATAGTTATAGTTAGGACCGAGTTCCCATAGAAAATCTGAAATTTCTATTTTGAATAACTTTGGCGCCGGTTGACTTATCTTCGTGAAATTTTCAAAACTAATGGGGCGCTCTGCTCAGCTCCTACCCTGAAAGTCTCGGGGTGATTCGTCAAGCGGGGGCCGAGAAAAAAGGGGGGTCCCAAAACGCGTTTTCCCCATGCATTTTTCCATAGGACATTTAGTCGAAGGTACAGCCCGAACGGCTGAACAGAATTACTTGAAATTTGGCAAAGAGGTAGTCCTCAGGTCAGGCATGTGCCTTTTGCATATATGGTGTAAATCCGTTCAGTAGTTCCTGAGAAACTTAGAGTTAAAAAGATAGATATATCTGGGCGGAGCCTAACCACACATCTCATCGTGAGATCTGATTGGCTGTCAGCACTTCATCCAAGAAATGTTGACAGCCATCTTGGGACCAATATACATGATAGCACCTCATTAAAAAGCATTGCAGTAAATAGAAGGTTTTAAGACTTTAGTTACATTATAAATCATTTGTTGATGGTATCATACTCATTTTAGGAATTGTGGTGTATTCTAAGGTGATTTTACCATGTGAAAAAGCCTTCTGCTGTGATATAATGAATCATGTTTGAGAGAAAACTATTTTCTCATGCTTTTCCCACAGAGGTTTGGAAGGTGATCTATAAGCTAAACTGAGAGCATATTTTCTGTAAATTCACATTATCTTTCTCAGTCATGTGAGAATGAAGTCTGACATTCTCAGTAAAACATGTACATCCAACAAGGGCAGAGACTGTCAGTTGATTCCTTTGTGTTCTACTGCAGCTTCCCAGAGTGTTCTAAAGAACAACTAGAGCGCTAACAGTCCTACTTATGACAAACGTATAGCACACCTGAAGCCATCTTGGTTGGCATAAAGTGGTAACTTTTAAAACATTTAATTTAAAAAGGAACAAAATGAGGGGGTTCATTTTGCCATAGAAAGTATGATTAGTGCTGCAGAAAGAAAAATTAGGGCACATTTTGAGTGACTTCTCAAATCCTCTTCTATTTCATTAAAAAATTCTGGCATGCAGACTGAAACATGCACTTTCAATACCAGCAGCAGACTTCCCTGGTGAGCAGTAGCTTTACTACAGTGATCTAATAAGCAACTAGAGTGCTAACATTCTGAATTTATGGCAAATGTGTGACACATCTGAATGCCTTCTTGATGGAATCAAAGTAAAAAACTGAAAGTATTTCTTACTGAGGAGACTGTAGTAAATGAGGAAATTAGGAAACATCATAACAAATACGTCTCCCAAAATGGCCACCAGAGACAAAAGAGCCCAAATGTAGCCCAAATATCACCCAGATGTAGCCCAAGTATAGCCCATTGACAGAATGTCCCAGAGTGTTCTAACAAACAACTAGAGCGCTAATAGTCTTACTTATGACAAAAGTATGGCACACCTGAAGCCATCTTGATTGGAATAAAGTGGTAACACTTAAAACATTTAATTTACAAAGGAACAAAATGAGGGGGTTCATTTTGCCATAGAAACTATGATTAGTGCTGTAGAAAGAAAAATGAGGGCACATTTTGACTTCTCAAATCCTCTTCTATTTCATAAAAAAATTCTGACATGCAGACTGAAACATGTACTTTGAATACCAGCAGCAGACTTCCCTGGTGAGCAGTAGCTTTACTACAGTGATCTAATGAGCAACTAGAGTGCTAACATTCAGAATTTATAGCAAATATGTGACACATCTGAATGCCTTCTTGATGGAACCAAAGTAAAAAACTGAAAATATTTCCTACTGAGGAGACTGCAGGAAATTAGGAAACTTCATAACAAATAAATCTCCCAAGATGGCCACCAGAGACAAAAGAGCCCAAATGTAGCCCAAATATCACCCAGATGTAGCCCAAGTATAGCCCAATGACAGAATGTCCCAGAGTGTTCTTAAGAACAACTAGAGCGCTAACAGTCTTACTTATGACAAAAGTATGGCACACCTGAAGCCATCTTGTTTGGAAAAAACTGGTAACACTTAAAACATTTAATTTAAAAAGGAACACGATGAGGGGGTTCATTTTGCCATAGAAATTATGATTAGTGCTGAAGAAAGAAAAATTAGGGCACATTTTGAGTGACTTCTCAAATCCTCTTCTATTTCATTAAAAACTTCTGATATGCAGACTGAAACATGCACTTTTAATACCAGCAGCAGACTTCCGTGGTGAGCAGTAGCTTTACTACAGTGATCTAATGAGCAACTAGAGTGCTAACATTCAGAATTTATGGCAAATGTGTGACATATCTGAATACCTTCTTGATGGAATCAAAGTAAAAAACTGAAAGCATTTCCTACTGAGGAGACTGCAGTAAATGAGGAAATTAGGAAACTTCATAACAAATAAATCTCCCAAGATGGCCACCAGAGACAAAAGAGCCCAAATGCAGCACAAATATCACCCAGATGTAGCCCACATGTAGCCCAATGACAGAAGTGTGCAAAACACTTATTTTTTGAGTATTTGCAGTTTTATATAGTGCAGACTTGTCAGGTATTGGAGTGCTTTACATGAGCATTGGTTACATCACACAAGAACAAATTCATTTTAGTTGTAGACATGGGGAGATTAAGTGATTTGACCAGAATCACAGAATGTTGAGCTGAAGCAGAAACTCCAACCTGGTTCCCCAGTTGCAAAGTCTGCAGCTCTGGAAGTAACACCACATCCTCTCCCCTAGGTGCAACATTTAATCAAGTGGTCAACTGGATAAAAAAACATAAAGAATACAAATAATGTAAAAGTTCTTTGTCGCTATTTGAAAACTCAGAAAATATGTCCTCATTTTAGCTTTTTAGAGCACTAACCATAATTTTGATGCAAATAAGACCCTCTCATATATGTAATTTCTAAAGGAAATACTCTAGGTATTACAGTTTTGATTACATCAAGATGATGTCAGGCGTTCCACACTTTTGTAATAAATATAGAATGTTAGCAATCTAGTTGTTTATTGGGATACTGTTAAGAGGCAGAGGCCAGGGGCACGGACTCTGAAAATTGAAGGCAGGTAGGAGAGTGCAGATGCAACAATTTGACCACACTGGGCAGGCAGGAAGGGCAGTAGCAGCACAACAGACTATGGAGGGCAGTGGAAAGGGGGGCAGGGGCAACAAACCAACAAGACAGGACTGGCAAGAGAGGCTGTGGCAATATAATACACCATTGTGGGCAGAAGGAAGAGGCAGTGGTAGTACAACCATACATGCCAACAGACCCGTTTCAGCCAGGAAACGTCCAATCTTTTAAGCTCAAATGGGCTTTATTTGATCTCTCTCCTGTCTACAATCTCCTCTTTTTCAATGTAACTCAAAGGGAAAATTCAATACCCCAGTTTTTTTTCAAAATCCCCCTCTTACCAAGTTCAAAATGTTCGCAAGTATGGTACATTGGATCATGGTAGGCAGGAGGAATTGGGGTAGGGACATGGACTCGGATAACAGAGGACAGGAGGGACATGGAGAGGTGCACCAAACTGACCCTACAGGGCAGGCATCAGGGTTTGCAGCAGCACAATACACCACACAGCGCATGCGTGACAGGAGTGCAATAGGGAGGGGACAGGACCATGCACATGGACAACAGAGAACAGAGGGGAAAGAGGCAATGGTAGCTAGCTGACCATAATGGGCAGACAGGAGAGAAAGCTGCAGCATAACAGACCATAAAGGGCAGGAGGGACGGATCAGGGGCATTACAATGGAACAGACAAGCCAGGAGGGAGGGAATAGGGGTCTGCACATGGAAACAGAAGGCTGGGGGCAAGGGGGCAAGGCAGGAGCAGCAAGATGACCATGGAGGTCAGGCAGGTTGGGCACTAGAAACAAAACACACCATGGAGACCAACAATGAGACTATGATGGCATACACACAGACCATGGAGGGAAGGTGGGAGGGGGTCAGGGGCAGCTAGCTGACCACACAGGGAAGGTGGGAGGGGCCATGGCAGCACAGAAGACCATGCATGACAAGCGGGAGGGTTAGTGGCAGCACAATGGCTATGATGGGCGAGAAGGAGGGTGCAGGGGCATGCACAAAGGACCATGGAGGATAGAAGGGAGGGTCAGGACCTGGGCACAGACAAGAGAATTCAGGGGAAGGGGCCTCACAACAGACCGCGCGGGCAGGCAGGAGGAGCAGTTGCAGCACAACAGACCAGGGAGGGCAGAAGGGTGTGGCAGTAAAATGGACCATGGAGGACAGGAGGAAGGGGATAGGGGCATGGCATGTGGACAGGCAGGGTGGAGGTGGCAGGGACAGGTTACAGTCACCTGACAATGCTAGGCAGGTGGGAGGGGAGTGGCAGCTCAACAGAACACTCAGAGTAGATAGGAGTGGCAGATCCATGGAACATGGTGGGCAAAAAGGATGGAGCAGGGGCATGCACAAAGACATCGGAGGGCAGGGGGAAGGAGAATAGGGGCAGCAAGCTAAGCACAGAGGCTAATCAGGAGGTCAATGATGGGTCATAGAATTGGGCAATGGAGGGCAGGAGGAGTGGACTGGTACATCATGCTAAATGGAGGGCAGTGGCAGTGCTCCAGCGCGGACTGCAAAATCCCTCCCTACCGTTGCGGACCAAAAGATCTCACACACGCACACTATCCATACATTCGCTGGTGGGGCCCATAACACCAACACACACTCACCATCAGTCCGTACGAGAGGCGATTATCCTTCCAAGTGCTGGATAATGAGGGAGGAAGATACCACTTTACCCTAATGAGCAACAAACCTACAAACCCTTCTTATACTCATTAGGCCCTAGATTCTACATTTGGTATTCCCCTCATGAACGGGATGGATCTGTTAGTTGTAGATTTAAGTGAATTTCTAATACTCTAATTAACCTTTTCATTAACACATTTCAATGAATAAACAACCCAACTCATTTCTGTAGATGTTCAAATCCAAATTTATATTAATATTGCAGATTAAATCATTCATTTGATCAAGTTGCCATTCATATTTACCTATTCTGGCTAAAGTCATCCTCTATGTCAAATCTGGCAATCTCGCAAATCTATGCCCATCAATTTAGCAGGTTAAGTTCATCAGGATTTTGGGCATTAATTCAGTCCGTAAAAGAATCAGGCTAACAGCTGTCCTGCAGTGTCACCGTCCTCTTCGTCAGCATATCATCAGGAAATCGAAGGAGCGACCCTCTATTCTATGGGTTTTATAATAATTTCAATAGCAAAATGTAATAATATTGAGTTTTAAACTGTTCTGATTGGCTGATCAGGGGTCAACCTCTCCGTTCCCATAAGGTTTAGTATATGTTGTCAGCATACTTGCTGGTTCCGGTTCTTTAATAAAGCCTTTTGTCTGTAGCGCTGGCACCTTTCCCAGTGGCCTTGATAAGTACAGCTTGCCTGGGGTCAAGAAAGGGCCATTGTTGCTCATCTTTTAGCGCAGGCGCACTTCACCCAAGACTGGTTCAGCGTCGGCAGTTGGGTGAGGCACCAAAAGCAGCCATCATTTGATAGGCCAGAATAGTCAACTTAAGCAAAGAAACACAAAAACGTAATTAATACATAGAAATGACTAATTAAATGTTATTCCCTCGCTAATACCCATATGTGTGTGTATTTATCTAGCCAAAAGCAACACTCAATGCCGTTTACACTTACTAAATAAAGCACGAATCCCAATTTCATCACCAAAGCGACATATATCATGCAATGTTCTAATTATCTATCATTAATATGCCTACGAAATTTAGTTCACGTCATTAATTAGGCCATGCAGATGCAAATCCCATGTGTATTTCGGTCATTAATAAGGTTGATCAGTTATTTCCACATCACTCCAAACCATTAGTACGATTATGATTAATTAATTAATCTAATTAATAAAACAACATGCAAAATGGGATGGGTATACAAACATTTTGCATAACCCGCTCCAGCAGCAGCACATCAGACCATGCATGGCAGGAGGGAGGAGGCTAGTCCATGGATTCAGACAACAGAGGATAGGGAGGAGGTGGGTGGGGCATCAAGCTAACTGTTCAGAGAAGGTGGGTATTAGGAACTTTATTGTTTTTAAAATGTGTGTCTTAAAATATGAACAAGTATGCAGCATAATCTCACTTTTATTCAGGAAGAAGAGGACGTTTGTGACTGTGACTCCGGGCTCACTTGGCAGAAACACCCCCTGACCCTCCACCCCCATCGCAAAATGTAATGCCCGTGAAAAGGGTAGGTGGACGCAGTGTTATATAGAACATAATCCTGAGAGCATGATTGAAAATGAAAACTAGATATAGTATATGGTATAAACTATGCACCAAAAAGTGTGATATAAGATGAACCGGGGCGTGAAATATAATATGCAATACATTGTGCGCAATGACAGATTCATTGGAGAGCACAGGCACTAGCGCGTGCTATGCAATATGCGCCTTGGAGTGTAATATGCACAGGGCAGTGTTGTGTAACCTAACTAGTCTCTAAAGTTGTAATATAAAATATGTGCTGGGGAGTGTAACGTTGCATATGCACTGTGACAAAGATATGGATCCCAGATTGTAATGTGTATGGCAAAGCGCTGTGTGTTATAACATAGGCATCGAGGAAGGCACGTTAGATGGGGCAATATAACCCGTGCGAAGGCAAGTGTGGCATGACATATTCACGGGGTGGTGTTACAGTGCACAAGGGCTAGAGAGTGTCATAGCATATGCACTAGCTGGTGGAATACAACACAGAGGTGTGAGGCACTCGGCAGGCACTGGTGGGTGTAACATAGCATTGGGCTCAGCCAGGAGCACGCTGTGACTCTCAAGTGAGGTTCTTCTCCTTTCCAGAGAGTAAAATAAAAGTATTACACATCCGGCGGTGGATGTGTGTTTTATTAACCGTGAGGGGGATTTCTTGCATAGTTTGGTCGAATTTTTGTCGATTCCCCTTTGAATGGCTTGGTGTGCGTGTATATTCAATGTGCCTGTCAATAGCCACCCATGTTTGTATAAATAAACAACAAGGGTGTCTACTTGGAGAGTACCCACCGGCGGGGGTGCCGAGATTAGGCACGGTAGGGCGTGAGACACGTCAGAGCTTCACTAGCGGTGTAAATACATTCCATGTGGATTCCTTCTATGCATAGTCGCCTAGTGGTCTAGTTGGACCCTAGGGACCCTCAGGATTCAAGGGGATTTAATCTCCCAACTTAAAACGGCCACAGGGCGTGTTTACACAGTGGGGAAGTGAGGGGACGGTGCCTGAGGTGACGTGTGCAAACACGCCCTGTGGCGCATTTTAAGAGGTAGTTTTATTCCACTGCACTATTATATACTAGGGGCTTTCAGAGGAGGTCATGCTGATCACAGGGGGACCCCAACGCATAGTGTTCCCTAGTGTATGTAGGTGTTTTCACTGTATTCTGAGTGTCTTTTAACATTGCACTGGCTCTAGGACTGGTTAGTCAGACTCAGTTACCACCAGTATCCGTCTGAAAAAGTTGAGGGTACAGGATCATTTTGCAACAAGGCTTCTTTCTGCTCTTCTGTTTGTTCTTTCTGCACATTATCCTTCTTCCTGCACTTTTCTTCGTCTTTGAGGACTTCTGTTGCTTCTTTCTGCATTTCTTTTTTTTCTTTCTGTGCGTTTTTTCTTCTTTCTTCACATGTCCTATCTCTGTAGGCATAGTTAGAAATTAGCATTTAAAAAACCTTTGAAATTCACTGAAAAAACCATAGGTTTCAGGCATGTTATAGTTAGGAATTAGCATTTAAAAAACCTTAGAAATTCACTGAAAAAACCATAGGTTTCAGGGGCGTTATAGTTAGCTGGACTTTTCACTCGTACAAAACCATTGAAATTCCCCCGTTATAGTTAGCTCAGCTAACTATAACTCGCGCACCCGCAATGCGCTGCTGATGACATCACATATTACATCACTCATGACATGATCAGTGACATCACTCATGACATCACTCATGACATCTCAAATGACATCACTGATGACATCATCCTTGTGATAGAGTGGCAGACCTCCTCTCCCCCTAACATAACCTTTGATACACACATTCAAAAATAGAAACTAAAATTTTCAAAACAATGGACATACCAATATCAGTTACACAACCTATTCAGTAATTCTAAGATCCACATACACATCCACTCATTCACCAACAGTCCTATACAGTCACTCATACATGTACTCACTCATCATATGTACTCATACACCTATACATCCTGTTACACAACGCCACTCATCCATAGAGTTACTCACACACATAGTCACTCATGCTAATAAAGAATCAAACATCCATTTACTTGCATATACAGTTATACAGACACCACCACACTTACTTCTACAGAAACATACACATACTTAGTCTTTTAAACAATCACTTATGGAAACACATACTTATTCATACAGGAACTCTTTCAATCTCTCACTCTCACATATACTCACTTATATACACCAATAGTCACATATACTAGTTTAAAACATATATAGTTACTCATAAAGACACTATTGAGACAATCATTCACTCACTAACACACCGATGCACACACTCACCCACCCATACTGTCCTGCACACATGCTGTCTTCAACACATACAAACAGTGAGTCACTCATTCATGCACCTATGCACTACGTAATACCCCCCACCGAACCATACAGACACTCAGACACTCATACTTATACTCAAAAAACCAACTAATAACCTATATAGACACTCATGTAGCTACTCACCAACCCATGCAGCCACTTATACACACAGTGATAGACTGATACAGATATTTACATATTTAAACATTACTCACTAAGCCATGTATTCACTAAGATACACTTAATCAGTCAGTTATACAATCAATTTTTAAAAAACAAATCATCCATTTAGACACTTATATACCCATTTATTCTTCCATCGACCTTGAGATATACATATATAAAACATATGTATATTTCAGAAAAACACACATTCATTGGATGATGTCATCAGTGATGCCATCAGTGATGTCACTTGAGATGTCATCAGTGATGTCAAGAGTGATGTCACTGATCATGTCATGAGTGATGTAATATGTGATGTCATCAGCAGTGCATTGCGGGCGCGCGAGTTATAGTTAGCTGAACTAACTATAACGAGGGAATTTCAATGGTTTTGTACGAGTGAAAAGTCCAGCTAACTATAACGCCCCTGAAACCTATGTTTTTTTCAGTGAATATGTATATATATATATATATATATATATATATATATATATATATATATATATATATTCACTGAAAAAACCATAGGTTTCAGGGACGTTATAGTTAGTAGGACATTTCACTCATAAAAAAACAGTGAAATTCGGTCGTTCTAGTTAGTTCAGCTAACTATAACTCGCACCCCCGCAATGCACTGTTGATGACGTCACATATTACATCATTCATGCCTTAGTCAGTGACATCACTGATTACATCACTGATGACATCTCAAATTACATCACTGATGACATCATCCAGTGACTGTGTTTTTCTATAAAGTTTAAATATGTTTTATATATGTGCCAAGGTGTATTGACGAATGAGTGGGTGTATAAGTGTCTGGATGGAGGATTTAGTAGGTACGTGACTGTATAAGTGAGTGATTAAATGTGTCTTACTAAATGCATGGCTTAGTGACTAAACTGTGTGAATGACTGTATCAGTGTGTCTGTTGTTGTGTAAGCTGCTGCATGGGTTGGTGAGTAGCTGCATGAGTGTCTATATGAGTTATTGATTGGTTGCCTGTGTATCTGTATGGGTGCCTGAGTGTTTGTGTGGGTGGGTGGGGGGTGTGACTTTGCACATAGATGTGTGAGTGGATGATTCCTGGGTGTATGGGTTCAAGAGTGTGTCTGTGAAGGGCTGTATGGGTGAGTGAGTATGCATATGGCTGTGTTGGTGAGTGAATGGATGTCTCAGTGGTATATGTGTGAGTAACTATATATGTGAAAGGCAGTATATGTGAGTATATAAATGACTATATGTAAGAGTGAGTGATAGTGAGAGTGGCTGTATGGATGAGTGTGTACTTGTGTCAGTGATTGTATAAGAGAGTAAGTATGTGTTAGTAGCTGTATGAATAGGTGAGGTGGTGTGTGTTTTACTGTATAGGTGAGTAAATGGGAGTGTGATTGATTCTTTACATGACTCACTAGGTGTGTAAGTAACTGCATGGGTGAGTGGCGGTGTGTGAGTGTCTGTATAGGTGTATGAGTGCATATGAAAGTGCTGTATTGATGAGTGACTGAATGTATGAGTGACTGTATGGGTGAATGAGTGGATGTGTGTGTAGAAACAGAAATCTGTGAGTGAGTATGTAGTAACTGGTGTTGGTGTGTTCTATGTTTTTAAAAATGGTACGCTGTATTTTAGAGTGGATGAATCAAAGGTTATATTAGGTTGTGAGGAGGTGCATCAGATTATCACATGGATGATATCATCAGTGACGTCTTCAGTAATGTCATCAGTGATGTCATTGACCATGTCATGAATGATGTAACATGAGACATCATCAGCAGTGCATTGCAGGGGCGCGAGTTATAGTTAGCTGAACTAACTATAACGTCCGACTTTCACTGGTTTTGTACGAGTGAAATGAAGCAAGACAAATGCGGAAAGAGGCAACAGAAGTCCAGAAAGACGAAGAAAAGTGCAGGAAGAAGCAAGAGATGTGCAGAAAGAACCAAAAGAGGAGCAGAAAGTCCTCCTGTGCCCCCAACGTTTTGCTGACGGGTACTGGTGGCAACTGACTCTGACTAACCAGGCCGAGCGCCAGTGCTATGCTAAAAGACACTTAGAATAAAGGGAAAACACCTTCATACACCAGGGAACACTATGTGTCGGGGTTACCCTTGTGATTAGCATGACCTCCTCTGTAAGGCCCTAGTACATAATAGGGCAGAGGGATTAAAACTACCTCTAAGTCAGAGGTGGAGAAAGATGCTTCTTTAAGGAGTAGTCACATTTGCAGAGTGGTGGAAAAAGGGTGCTGGGCCTCTGACCAGTGCTCAGGAATTCCACTGCATAGGACTTGCAGGAGGTACCAGGTGGGTTTCTTGGCCCCCAAACTCCCTCACAACTGAATTGGACTTCATCCCCCATCCCGTAGTCTGCTAGAGGTGCGTTTGAAGAGTGGTGGAGAAAGAGAGGCATGGTCTCCGAAGACGTCTTAGCAATCCCACTGTGTGGGACTTACTGGAGGTAACAAGAGGGGTAGTTGGCCCCCAAGGACATCCTTGAGAGCCAACTTCCCCTCCTATTACCTCCAGTAGGTCCCACACAGCAGCATTGGTAAGTAATCGTACCAGGACACGTCCCCTTTGCCCACCACTCTACAAACGTGCTCCCTGGCATGCTCTTGGATGGGGATTGAAGTCCCCTTTGCTGCTGGGGGTCCTTTAGGGGCCAACTAGCCTACCTCTTACCTCCAGTAACCCCATGCAGTAGGATTGCTGAGAGGTAGACAAAGGCCAGGACCCTTTCTCCACCACTCTGCAAATGCGCCCCCTGGCGCGTTGTTAGTTGGGGAATTAATTCACCTTAAATACTGAGGGTCCCTGGGGGCCAACTAGCCCACCAGGTACCTCCAATATGCGCCACAGAGCTAGATTGCTGAGAGGTGGTCCGAGGCCATTCCTCCTTTTTGCACCACATTGCAAACGCGCCTCTTGGTGCACTGCTGCTCAGGGGATGAAGTCCACTTGTGTCCTGAGGCCCTCAGGACACAAGAGGACCTCATCGCCCCACCATCAGTGGCTCCTCGGGCCACTTTTGGCTCGGGTATCCCATCCCCCGGGGGCCTGCCCTCTGTGATTGGGACCATGGGGGGAGCCCCAATGCCCCCACAGTCCCGCCGGCTTGGCGGCTCCTGCGGGAGCCGGCATTGCTTTAGAGCATGGGGAGCTGTTGACATGCAGCTCCCCTTTGCTCGAAAGCAAATGTGCTTTGCTTCATTGAAGCGGGAGCAGGTTTCCCTGCTAGTCCTTCAATAAAGCAAAGCAGACTTTGCTATAACAGGACGGGAGCCGTGCTCCAGCTCTGCCATAGCAAACAACAATGTCCCTGAGGTGGGCCCCCTGGGACATTGCAGGAGCAGGCCCTGGGGGTGGCGGTCCCCAGGGCCATCGAGGGCTCCTGGAGCTGGGCCACGCAGCCCCCTCCCTTCATTTTGAAAGCCCTGGGAAGGTGGTGATCCACAGGGCTTGAGGGTCCGTAACTGACCCCCCAATTTCCATATTTAGTGTTCCGGGGAGGTGGTGGTCCCCTAGGCATGTGGGGGGCTCGAGCCCCCTACACAATTCTTTTTTAAAAGCAGAGCCCTGGGGAGATGGTGGTCCCCGGGCTGCAGGGGCCCCCGCAGGACCCACCCCATAATTGGGCATGCCCCTGGGACCTGGCCCACCCGGGAGCTTAATTTTTTATTTTTTCTCAGCCGGATTCGCGACCCCAGCACGAATTCAGCCAATTGTTGTTTTAAAACATGCTTTTTTGGGCCCTGGGTGTCCTTGTGGGACCCCCTGAGCAGGCCTAGGGGTCAGGTGTTTCTACGCTGCCCCCTTTCCTTGTTTTTCAACCTTTTTTCCACTCTTTTCTTGTGACTCGGTCACAAGATGGCTGCCAACACTTCCTGGTTTGGAGTGCTGGCAGCCAATCAGAGTGAAGCTCATGCCCGGGAGGGTTCGCGAACCCTCATCAGTGCTCTGATATCGATATTTTTCTTTTTTAAATTTCTCAGGAACTACTGAACGGATTTACACCATTTAACAAAAAGGGTGCAGTCTAAACCAAGACCTACCTTTTTGCTAAATTTGGTGTAATTCCGTTCAGAAGTTCGAGCTGTAGCCTGTAATAAATTTCCTATGGAAATGAACATGGAGAAAACGCACTTTGGGACCCCCCTTTTTTCTCAGCCTCACTTTACGAATCACCCGGAAACTTTCAACACAAAAACTGAATGGTCCAGCCCAGTTTTTTGGAAAATTTCACAAAGATTCGTCAAATGGCGCCAAAGATATTGGCAAAAAAAGAAAAACGCTTTTCCTATGGAAACTGAGTCCTAACTATAACTACCTACTGGCGAACACCAGTAGGTAATTAATATATATGACTTTCCCCGGTGCTTTGGACCCCCTCCCCTTGAGTTGGCTCCGTGGACGGCAAAGTCACAGACTTCTGGGTCAGCTGACCATCCCAGAGGCTTCGAGGAGGACGGCAACCCGGAAGCAATCGTAGTGAGTCCGGCAACGGAAACACGGAGCCCCCTGTGGATCAACAGCGGTTGGAAATTTGCCTGATACGAGCAGGATAGCGCCGAGCCGGAGGTCTCAAGTGGATTACTGTCCAGCGAGGAGGTGACGGCGGTATGTGTTGCTAAGAAATCAGGTACGGAACCGCGCTGTAATAAATCACAGGTGGGGAGGCGTGCACCCGGGGAACCTGCTCCTGACTAAAATCTAAAGAGGGCAGGCACCATTCCGGGTCACTTTATAGGATCACGCACTACAAGCATATCATGTCCACCGCAGCGCTACACAGTAGAGAATCGGCTGTAGAGGGGATGTTTTCGGACACACCTTCGACATTACAGTCCCAAACATTCAGGGGGACCAACAAGGAAACAACTAGTGAACAAGGAATGAAAGACAAATATCGCATACTGGAGAAACTTATGCGACAAGAACATTCAAAATGGTGGGAATCGAAATCCCTGCAGGGATATTTGGATGTGGGTAGAATACCGAGGGGATTGCGCATTATGATAGCCCCCAGCTATGACACCCCGAATCCTCTAATGATGGCCGAATGGGCAGAAACCAACTTGGAATCATCAAGAAGATTGGTCCAAATATTGGTTAAATACGCTGTCATAGATCGTGAGGCTTTACAACTAAAAATAGATGCCCTGGAATTAGAAATAAAGGCATTACAGGATCCCCATCAAACTAAACTACATGAGGAAATGGTTAACAGACTTGGAAAGGAGGAAGACAAAATCAAACAACGTAAGGCTTTCAAGTTCCAAAGGGATAAAGATGACTATGCAAGCGGACAGATCTTTACTTTCTCACGCAAATTTGATGTATGTAGATCAACTGCGGCAGGTCAACATGGACAATCTGACAAGACCGCCCCAGCATCCAATATCCATGATGAAACAGCTTCTGATTTAAGCTCGGCTGTGGAGAGCGAATCAAAAGCAGAAGGAAGAACAGATGGGGCACTTCCCAATGCTATCAAACCCACCCTGGGGGAGGAACTTGACTATATGAGGAGAAGCAGAAGGGAAACACTAAGGCCATGCAACCAACCGGCAAAAAACGACGAACAGCGTCCAGAAGACAAAGGAGAAAAGCAAGGGAGCGCCACTTATAACAAACATTCAAACAGGGGGAGAGGACGGCGGGGAGGATGGAGAAACAGTCAGTAAACAATCCTCCTTCTGTTACATCGACGGCCAAAACAATAATCAATCTGGCTGATATTAATCTGACCCAAGCCGAAAAGCAATTACTATCCCTAGGATTATCATACTGTCCTCAGTCCGATTTTGATTATCCGACGACCCGTGTGGATGTTTACAAATTTATCCGCAAGCTGAAACTCAAAAAGTTTCATGAATTAAAATCTCGGTCTAGAGGGGAAAGCGCGGATATGGCGATTAACACAAGCGACACCTGTGAGCTCCTGGTGGCGGACTTAGAGGCCTTAAGAAACCTGCAGGAATTGGCAAAGGAATCAGATACATCCTTAAACAGGTCAAGCCAATGCCTCCTATCTGAACCTACTACCAAAGATCGATCATTGGAAATTAATACCAATACAAAACCTACTAATCCCTTTAAGGCTAAGTCTAAATTTATGCCCATCATGCCTCGTGATTCCATCGATGTTTTCAACGAACAGGTCGTGGCACAAATTAAAAAATTGAACATTAACATCAACAAACAAAAAAGGCAAGTAACTAATCATGAAAGGCAATACAACAAATTGATGATGAAATTAAAAAAAGAAAGCAAAATCGTTATCAGAAACTCTGACAAAGAGGGAAACATTGTACTATGGCCAATAAAAGAATATTTGGAAGAAGCCTACTCACAACTAAATGATATACAATGCTACCGTAGAAGCACGGTATTGAAGTATAAAGCCATGATAAACCAATTTTATTCCAAATTACTGGCTTGGAAGAGTGTGGGACTTCTTAGTATGGAAGAGTTCAAATATTTAAAAACAGAATATCCAAAAACACCATCCATGTACGTTATCCCCAAGGTTCATAAAAACATTTACAAGCCCCCTGGAAGACCAATAATAGCTGCCATCAATGGGCCACTAGAGAACATGTCACGTTACATTGACTTTTTTCTTCAAGAACACATGAAAAAATTGAAATCATTTGTGCAGGACACTGGGGATTTCATCAGGAAAATCGCTAATGTTCAATGGCAAGAAGGGTATTTTCTCCTGGCTTTAGATGTATCCTCATTATACACATGTATCAGGAATCAGGATGGACTAAAAGCAGTCGATTACTTTTTGGCGAATAGGCCATTACAATATGCTCAGCATAACAAGATGATAATGGATATGTTGGGTTTCTGCCTTGAGAATAATTTCTTTATGTTCAAACACCAGATGTTCCAGCAAATTCAAGGCGTAGCTATGGGGGCCAGTTTCTCCCCCAGCTACGCTTGTTTGTTCATGTGCTGGTGGGAGGAGCTGGTCCTCATGAAAACATATGAGCAGATATACAAAGAAAATATTGTATGCTGGTTACGTTATATAGATGATTTATTCATTGTATGGCAGGGAACCCAGGATAAAGCCATTGATTTTGTTAAATTATTGAATGACAATGATGTAAACTTACAGTTCACTTCTAACATAAGTAACACAAGTATAACCTTCCTAGATGTCCAGATCAACATAACAAACAACATTATGAATACTTCACTACACCGCAAGGAAACAGCAGGCAACACTCTACTACACGCTTCGAGTGCACACCCTCCACATTTAATACATAGCATTCCCTATGGGGAAATGCTTCGAATTCGTAGAATTTGTAGTGAGGAAGAGGACTGCAACACAAAACAACAAGAGTGTAGACAACGATTCCTGGACAGGGGGTATACAAATGCATCTATTGAAACTGCGATCGACAAATCAAAAAGACTTCTGAGACATGAACTCATACAAAATGTGAACAAGAGCAAGGATAAGGAGGAGGCTCTAGCTGAGCCTACCAGGCTTATCCTCACCTATTCAAAGCAGGAGCAACAGCTCAGAACTATAATAAGAAGGAATTGGCCAATAGTTCATGATGATCCAATAATTGGTACACTTTTGCCCAAACAACCTGCTATTACATACAGAAGAGCGGCCACAATGGCGAATTCTCTAGTCAAGAAGAACCCTGAGGAAAGTGAGAAAGTTGGATGGTTGGTGGCCAGGAAGGGTTTCTTTAAATGCTCTGTCTGTAAAGCATGTAACTATGCTTCAAACAGAACCGCTTATCAGACAGCATTTAATGGTACGACACGAGAAATTAAACAACACCTGACTTGTTGTACTGACTTTGCAGTATATGTGTTACAGTGCTCCTGTAACTTATTGTATATAGGTAGCACTAAATTACAAGTTCATAAGCGCACATTACAGCACATTAGAGCCATCACCAATAGCGACCCGAGCTATCCTGTAGCGAGGCATTTCAAGATGCAACATGACAATAATTTAAAACATCTTCAGTATTATGTCATTGACACGATACCTCCACTTGGCAGAGGTGGGGATCGGGAACTAAAACTCAGGCGTCTTGAAACACGTTACATTCTAGAACTAGATACCAAACATCCAGGGGGGCTTAATACTAGCGAGGATCTGCATACATACCTCAACTAGAGATACCTGCACCAGTTAAGATGTCATTCCTCTCTCTTTTTTTGCTCTTTTTCCACATCTATTGCTAGGGATGAATAGGATTCAATAAAATAGTAGTATTGTATGTTAGGATTGTATATTTATATGGAAGATTTTCTTTAATATAATAATTTTTAATATAGTCTTTTTAACATACTTGTATTTTACACTTTACATATTTTACTATCATTGTTTGAATTTTATATCTCTCCCTTCAGCCAATTTGATTCGAATATCCCACGACCAAAGGTCTTTTAAAAATGTTTTAAAAATGATCTATTTTGCACAGACAACGATGGTATGTTACAATGTTGGTATTTTACCTACTTTGCTAGGGGAGGTTTTTTACAAATAATATGTGTGAGTTTTAAGAATGTATCTATTTATATTTATTTATATATTTATATACTTAATATATTCTATATATGTATTTATTCTTGTTATGCCACCTATATTCATATTATATGAGCTAGGAATGACCGGCTACAATCTAACCCCCCGGATTACATATATTCTGTGCATGAGATAATTTTTGATACGCCATTTGAACATACGGTCAAGAAACTTCCTTTCCTTAGTCTGCGATATTTATCGTCAGAATACACAGCTTAGACAACATTAGTCTGTGACACTAGAACCATCCTTGTTACCATTATATTTACATACACTGGGAGGTTATATATCAACAACCAGTCCCTCTATACACCTTTTATATAACTTTTATGCACTGACACTTTACACTTTAAACACCGGTTCTTTTACTAGTTCTTAACTTTCTTTTACAATTTATCGGATGCACGGTTATAATTATTTTTTATCACATAGGTCCCATGTAAATATTTTCTGCAATGTACGTTAACAAATGGAAAACACCTATGTCTTTGGCATTTATGCCATTAATTAACTTCTTAAGAGACCACCATATAGGTAGGCATTCAGCAACATAATTGTAAAGACTGATGTCTCTTTTCTGAGTTACATACTGTTGTAATTACATATATCTGTTTTCTATGTCCATTGCACCATGTGACCTTGCAATTGCACTTTAAAAATGAAATCCTTCCGTGTAAGAGCTGTCATGTGATCAAGGCAGAGGAGCTGCCGAAACGCGTCATGGTGGAGTGTTGCTTGTAACAATAAACCAATCAAGCACCTATCTGGGCCCTTTCTCGCTTTGTTCCAGCGGAGTGGCATGGAGGC
The DNA here is from genome assembly GCF_964204655.1 of Triturus cristatus. Classification (NCBI taxonomy): domain Eukaryota; kingdom Metazoa; phylum Chordata; class Amphibia; order Caudata; family Salamandridae; genus Triturus; species Triturus cristatus. The sequence continues at coordinate 1,454,367,408 of NC_140589.1, read as the reverse complement.
GTAGGGCGAGCTTTTGTGTATATATATATATATATATATATATATATATATATATATATATATATATATATATATATGTATATATATATAAATATATATATATAAATACAGGAACATGCACTGGCGGTCCCACAGCGGTGCTGTTTAAGGCTCAGAATTGCTCCATCATAAAAACTCATAAAAGAGTCTGTAGACCAGGTAACTGGGGTCCTTGTTTTTAATAGCCCTAAGATATTGAAGGACACTTTTGTGAGCTGGTCAAATTGTGTTCCCTGTATAGATCTTAGAACTGGGGCATTTGAGCATGTAAACTACAAACTCACTGGTAAAAGTAAGATGTTTTCTAATTTTGATCACTTGATTTTAGGGTGTTGCAATTTCACTTACATTCTCTGCATGTCTGCAGGCCTTGTATCTGCTGCATTTGAATGTGAATGAATGTTACCCGCTCAAATTAATCAAGGATGCAATCCAGAAAACACGACTCATATCCAGATCAAATGCGTTGCTACCAAAGACTAGAAGTGAGAAAACATTGGATAAATCGCCTATATTCCAATCAAGAATTATTCTAACTTATAGCAGACAACATCAGGAGTTGAGAAGAATTTTCAGCCGTAATTGGAATTTAATACAGGCGACCCAGTAATTGGGAGTACCATCAATCCTAAACCGGCCATAACTTTCAGGAAAGCATTTTCCTTAAAGGATGGCTTGGTAAGTAGCAGTCCAGAACTGGCCCCAGCAAGTACGTGGTTGTCACAAGTGAAAGGTTTTAAGAAATGTTCAAGCTGCAAAGCTTGCAAATTCGGATGCAGCAAAACACACTTTTTAAGTCCCTTTAAAACCATGCCTATAGAAATCAATAAAAGACTTACATGCAAAACCGAATTTGCAGTTTATATTTTGGAATGTCCCTGTGGACTCAAATATGTTGGTAGCACTAAGCTACCAGCCCACAAAAGGATTCTGCAGCATATCAGGGCAATCTCTAATAAAGATCAGGCCTATCCTGTGGCTAGGCATTTTGAGGGGAAACACAACAGCAATCCTGGCCTCCTTCAATATTATGTCATTGATGCAATTTTACCATTGAAACGTGGCGGCAATCGGGAGGCCAAACTTCGGTTACTTGAAACCAGGTACATTATAGAATTAGATACGAAGAACCCGAATGGCCTGAACTCTAGTGAGGATCTCTTCACATGTCTCTAGTTCTTTCATGGCCAGATAATGCCTCAATCACCGCCTGTAGCATCAATTCTATTTTTCCACTTCAAATCTCTCCAAACCTGTTCTCTCTGGTAGGACACAATATGGGCTCATATTGTTTTCCCATAGGGAGCGTGCAGCGACATGTTTTTAATAGGAGTTTCTTTTCTTTTTCCCTTTTCCTTTTCTTTTCCACTCTCTACAGAGATGGGAAATAGTAGATAGAGGTATTTAACGGGCTTTGGGGTTATATATTGAGGTGAGATAAAGTGTATACCCTATATTTGTCAGCTTTGAATTGTAGCCTGTTTGTCAATAATTATGAACTAAAAGTTCAATATCTCAACATAAAAGGGAGAAACTAATGAAATTAATATGGGGTAACTATAACAAAAAGTTGCATTTTTTAACAAATGGTAAAAACATAAACAAAGAAAAAAACGGAAAATATGTAAAAGAGCTCCAATCTTGAATTTTAAATAATTGATTGACAGTCTTTAGAGCTCTGTTAGGTGGGGGATAAATGATAAGATGGGGTAGGAATCACTTGTCTTTATTTGAAGAAGGGGTAGTTTGTGTATTTATACATCAACACCCGTTTGGTTTATTAGCAGGATATTAGGGGATCATTTTGGATGTTGTTATTAAGATGGGAATTAGATCTAATATTCATTGGCCCACTGGGGCGTGATTGAGGCATTTTAAGATTGGTAAAGATATTACGAATTATCGCAGTGCGCAATGAATCAACAAATTAAATTTTGTTGGAGGTGATGGCTCATTTTGTACAGTTAGGATATTTAAATAATATCACTGTATACACTAGAAGGGAATTTTTATATACATTTTATATTTCATGAATATTTATTTTTGATATAAAAGTGCATACATATTTTTCTATTTGTATATATATCTACATTATATTTATATAAATATTTATTTGTAAATATGTGTATGAACTGTGAATCATACACAATTGCGCACAATGTATTGTGTATTTTATACAGCAATATTGAAACTGTCGAAATGCAGTAACTCTTCAATGTCCATGATGTTCTCATATCTGGTGTTGATTCCCCTTTAAAAACTGCTATTCCCCTTTGCAACGCGTCATGTGATCAAGGCCCGAGTGGGGGCTGAAAAGCGTCATGGCGGACTGGTACAGAGAAATTTAAATAAAAGTCTCAGTGATTGGCACCGAAGTCTGGGTCCGTTCTTCGTCTTCCTAACCAAGGCAGCATCAGAGACGAATTTACATTTATATATAAATATATATATATAAATATATATATATTAATTACCTACTATATATATATATATTGTACCAGTCCTGATTTCAAGCATACAAAGCAGGCGCTGACACCGTGGGACGTTCTGTCAAAGAGAAATATTTATTCCATAAAGATCACCTAGACGCGTTTCGGCGGATGAACCTGCCTTGCTCACTATATATATATTTATTAGTAACCTTTCCTTCATCATCAAGAAGAAAAGTCAGCACTCCGGGAGCTCTTTCCAAATTGTATTTAATGTAATTGGAAGCCACGATGGAACCATGCCTGTCAACACATTTCAGCTATCACTTGAGCCTTGTTCAAAACAGTAAGTGCCCTTTCGAAATGCAATTTTATATGCACACAACGTTCATAGACATGGACAATAGACTAAGAAAATCACCCTTAGTGCAAAGACTTTGGCCCTGATCATGAGTCTGGTGGTCCGAGGACGGACAGACTCACGGGGTGCGGCAGTGTTGGTCCAGCCACCGGAGCACAATTAAGACTTTGGCAGTCGGACCGCCATTGCACTGCTGCACCACATTCCCTGGCAGTCCCGTGGCAGTCTGAGGGCTGCAATATCCTTGGTTGTCCACTAAGGCACCGCCAAACATATTGCAACTTTCCTCACTGCCAGCAGCGTCATGGAGGTTCTTACTTCATGTAAAAGCTGGTATTGAGGAAAGAATGGTGGCCCTACAGGTCCCCTTCTTGCCCCTGTGCATGAGGGTGCATGCCGGGGTAAATTTACACTCTCAGTTCCTATACTGGAAGGAATGCATAACACTGTGCATTCCTTCCAGTGCAGGAACATGCACTGGCGGTCCCACAGCGGTGCTGTTTAAGGCTCAGAATTGCTCCATCATAAAAACTCATAAAAGAGTCTGTAGACCAGGTAACTGGGATCCTTGTTTTTAATAGCCCTAAGATATTGAAGGACACTTTTGTGAGCTGGTCAAATTGTGTTCCCTGTATAGATCTTAGAACTGGGGCATTTGAGCATGTAAACTACAAACTCACTGTTACACGTAAGATGTTTTCTAATTTTGATCACTTGATTTTAGGGTGTTGCAATTTCACTTACATTCTCTGCATGTCTGCAGGCCTTGTATCTGCTGCATTTGAATGTGAATGAATGTTCTTTATTGTTTGAATAATTGAAATCATTGCAATATACATAATTGTGTGTCTTACAGTTGAAAACAAGAACATTTAAAAAAAGATAAAAGGCTTGTAAGTTCATGACTAGTATACACACTCCAGCTGGGGGGGGGCAGAGTTCACAAAAATTGGTAAAGGTAGAAGCATCACAGATACAATCTGGAAAAAAGTGCTAATGCATGAAAGTGTCAGCAGAATCTAGTTTTCTGGTCTTCCCACCATTTAGGTGTGTCCCTTTGACTAAGCAAGTAAATATTGATTTTGAATAGTTCATAAAATCTATGCATACACAGTCCCAGCATTGATTTTGAATAAAAATATTTTAAAAGAACATAAAAGGGTGGTTGTCTTATTTTGTTGCAGGGATTCTGCTTATGCACAGAACTATGCACAGGAAACCAGGACCTCAGTGAATTGTGGTGTACCAAAAACTCACCTCAGAACCCAGAACCCCTTATCCGACCAGCATCAGTGTCCCATTCGTTATCCGAGTTTTATCTCGGCGGTCCCAATGTATAGACAACCCAGAACAAGCGACTTAGGGTATTCTCAGGAATGGTGGGAATCACAAATACCTGTTCGTAATTATTCTCATATCAGTCCACAACAGAATAAACAGAGACACGGTAAAGTTTAAAGAGTTTATTTTATAAACCTCGCGTCCTAAGATGCAGTACTTTGGCTAACATAAGCAGACAAATGATTAAAATTAAAACCATCAGCATAGTTACAATACCATAGAAAATGAAAGGAATAATCATAATACAATGACAGTGGATGTCAGCCACCTTCCTTTTGCTAGTAAACTAATATTATTATTATTAGACTAATAAAAGGTCTCTAGGCTTGAATGGGGAACCCCATACCATAGAGATCAGCTTAGTGGAATCACATCACAGGATCAGCTAGACTCTGCTCCTGGGAAAGCTCTTCTTCCGAATGTGTCTAAAGCATGCAGCCCTGCAATATTAAAAGCACTCGACTTTCAGGTATTTGCAGCTGCGTGCGTGTTTTGGCTAAATAGTGGGCCGATCAACCTGAACCCAACAACATCCACCGTCTAGCGACCCAGACTGTTTCTTTACACAATGTTCAGACCAAGGTCGCTGCTCACTGTTTGGGATGTGAACAACAGACAGTTCTCATGTGAAGCAAAGGCGAGCAAGCATTTCTCAATTAATAACATGTAACTACAGTGTCGTGTGCAAAAGCAGCAAAAGTGGCAAGTTGGCTTTCTAACATCTAACGCGGTTGTGCTAACTTAGCATTGTACGTATATAAATAGCAGTCTTCACTACAATTTCAGTGCGGTAAGTGCAGAGTGCATGAGTAGATTTACCTGGTCTGCTTGCACTTCTGATCTTAGGCATATTGAGGTTCTTGTGTTACTTGAGTTCCCTATGTTACTTTGGTTAACCCCCTGAGAGACGTGGGGGTCTAAAACAAATGGGGTGTGGTGATGTGAAGGATTGATTACAGTACTAGAGCGTGACCCCCTCGACGCCAATAGGGATGGACTTGCCTGACAAACTTAGTGTGAGTGTTAAGATATCCTCCCCCGCCCGGTCATGACAGGGTTTTATTCCAAAGTTATTACTAATTTGCTAGCAGAGGTATCCAGAAGTTTCCACCCTGCTTTGGCATCACTTTTGCGTCATGTCCTACGGGACGGCTGATTGGGTCTCTGATGAAAAAAGGGTGCAAAGAGATAAGTTAAAGTGTGAATGTGCACCCCCAGAGTACCAAAGATATTATTAATTGGTGTGACTGGTTTGAAGTTCCTAATGGGGTCACAAATTGCACCTGACTCATGAATATTAATGAGTCAGGCAAATTGCGACCCCATTATGAATCGCAAACACAGTTGTACATTTCTTTTCGCGAGGCGCAAAATGACGCTGATCCAGCGGCGCACCAACAACAGATAATCCAACACCATATATTCACCTGGGCCCATCAATATTGCAGACACTTTAATTCACTTGGCTAACTGCTGGGGGGTGTTTGTTTATCACTGATCGATAAGTTCTTTCCATTTGATCGATGAACCAAATTAGTTGGAACTAGTTGATGGTGACGATGCACATATCCAACCTTGCAAATAATTCATCAATAATGTTAAACACAGACTTAGGAAGTTTTCAAAACCTTTATCTAAAATTTTAAATGTGAGTGAACCATTCAAAATTCACCACGGACACCTTCAATCATTTAGGAAGGAAGATTCAATCAATTTAAACACACTCACGAATTCATTAGATTGACGTTGCTCAGAAAAAGAGGATAGAGACAGCAGTATATAAAAATAATATACGAATCATATAGTTACCACAGATGGTGTGAAGACCAACCCCCTGGCCAAAGGGCTGGTAAGGGTCCCCTGGGAAAGATCAGATGACAAAGGCTTCAGGACAGGATTTAGGACAGGACAATTATAGACCTCACTAGAACCGACGACTTGCCGCAGCCCTCTCTGACACTCTCTCCCTCCTCGAGATTCTTCCGCGAGCTTCGTTCTAATACATTTCTTTAAGTCTTTATTGAATCTTCTTCAGCATCTCAGCATCATCGATAAATCCGACAGCATCTTCCCTCTCAGCATTCTCTCAGGATAACACACACCCAATTAACTGCACCACCCCCTAAAGTTACAATATCGCAAATATGCGATTTCTGATTGGACAGGCAAGGGGCGGTTTGTTCATCACACCATGATGGCATAGCACTTTCTTTGTTCCCAAACCCATCCCTTTATTAATATTCATTTTATTTTATTCTCACCCGAGTTCATCCAAAATTGTAACATTTTTAATAATAATGTTCATATGATTTCTTTCTCTGCACATCAGACATCTGCGTTTCCCGGGGTTTAGTGGTCGATGGTCTTGGATGCAGTCCAATCATGGGATCATCCTTCCAGGGGAAGTAGAGGTCACACATGCATGGGCGGTGTTCACTCAAGTACTCGAGTTGTGGCAAGAAGGCCCAAAATACGGACTAATAAAAGGTCAAAAGAAAAAAATATTAATTCAAGAAATAAATGATTTCACTGTATACCACCTACATCTACTCTATTCCCCTTTATTCATTAAGATTTTCCCTGCATTAGCTCTTTAGTGATAAAGCGTTTTCTAAATAGCAAAGCAGGTGCCATGCATTTGGGTCTTGAAGACGCCATGTTAGTGCTTACTGCTCATGCGCGAGAAGTTTCCCTCCAAAGCTATTACACGTCACATTACGTAGATGCACTTGACGCATGCGCAGTAAAGTTTTCCCTGTTAGAGCCGCGCTTTTAGTCCACTGTCCATATTAATGGTTAGCAAACATATAGGCAATCTTCACTGTCTTATTTATGTAACTGAAATGTAAAAAAATTTATCACAAACACAATTAATAATGTCATGTTAGTAAATTAATAAGTTAAACGAGTGAATTGAATCCGAGCAAGTTTCACATAGACGAGTCCTTGCTCCATCAACACAATTTGCAACTTGCAAATTGGTAGGGTCGTACATCTAGCCCTAAGATACTATGTGGTGGGTGAGCAAGATCTATTGATTATTTCCAGATCTGCATTGTGATTAATGGTGATCTCCTCAGCAGATTTATGTCTGTAGCAGATGGTGACAAACACTGCTCGCCTAGGAAATTAACCAAACTCCAGCCAGATCTGTGGAGGTGATGTGTAGCTGGGGAGTTGGAAGATTTGCTGTGTTTAAAAAACCCTGCTGGTGATTTAAGCCTATTGGAACTATTATGCTCCATTGTTATGTCATTCTTGACCAGCATATCTCTCATTGAGCGTGCTCTTCTGTAGGTTATTAAGGGTTTCCCTGAGATTGAATTGCCTATCACCGGATCACTCCTCAATGTGTGCCAATGCTTGTTCAGAATAATTCTAAGGTGCCCATGCTGTCTATGATAGTCAGTAATAAATGTAATGTTATTCTCCCATTTATATATAAACCCTCCTATTTCTGATCCTGTTTTGTTGGCTTTTAGGACCGTTCACACTTTACCACTACTAACCAGTGCTAACGTTCTTTTGCTCTCGCCTTAAAACATGTTAGATTAGCTTATACTCAATTGGCATATTTAGTTTACTTGAAAGACCTTAGTAAAGTGGCACTACCTGTGCTCCGGGCCTGCAAATCAAATGCTGTTATTGGGCCAACTCTGAGTGGTCCACCCACTTAAGTAATGCTTTAAACATGTCTCAGGCCCGTGTCTGCAGTTTTAAACTGTCCTTTTGACCTGGCAATATACAGCTTTTCCCAGGCCCAAAACTTCATTTTTAATACATACAATTCACTCCTGGGGTAGGTCCTGGACAGCCCAGAAGGCATGGTGCAATGTACTTAAAAAGTAGAGCATGTAGTTTTGTGATTTATATGTCCTAGTAGTGAAATTTTTAATATTTGTTTAACCTGCTGCAAGACCTACCTCTCTCATAGGATAACATTGATGTTACCCAATTACATTTTACAAGTGTAATTTTCAAAAGGACCATGTGACCAGTTCATGTTTGGTGTCCCTGGAATTTTAGTTTAAAACCCTAACTTTTGGTGAAGCTGGGTTTTAAAAAACAATTTTGAAAATGCAACTTGGACCCAACACATCTCCTCTGCTGTGTGGCACAAACCATGCAGAACCACTGCATCCCCACTGCTGCATGAATTGGACCCATCACAGAAACCAGCATCGCATCTCAGCACTTCAGAATGGCTCCAGCGCCCCCATTGCATGCCACATCCTTGGTGTAGGCCCTAGCATCCCTCAGTGACAGCAGCCTCGATGACGACGACCGGTTCCGCATCGGATCCTCACAGCTCTCTGGAACCCAGACATCATCCGGACTGTGTACCACATCCATTACAGCCGGTTTTCGCATTGCAGGCACCATCGACAGGATCCTCGACTATGAAGCAGGCCCTTGCATCATTGCCACACCACATCTTGGAGCCAACACATTATTTTGCCTGCACACCGCATTTTCGACACAGATCTTCGCAGCGCAATGCAAACCAGGATTGAAGGTACTCTGTTCAGTGGCCCTAACTGGGTCCCTGCAGCAAGACCACGCTCCATCGCAGTTGTCCTGAACCTGTGACTTTGTCCTGGTCCGGCATGATCAGATATCCACAATTGGAGCTTTGTATTTTTTGGAGCTATTTTCACTAAAATCGTTAAAATTGTATGTTTTCAGTTATACTGATTGGATTTTGTCATTTTGGCCTTTTTTAAATTTTTGTTTAAAAATTGTCTATTTTTCTAACTTGATGTGGGATCCTTTTTATGTGGTGTTGTTTCACTTTATTACTGTACAAAGTATTGCACGAATACTTTCCACATTGCCTCTATGTTCAGCCTGAGTGCTCTGTGCAAAGCAGCCAGAGAGTTGAGCACAGGCTAATTTAGGGTTGGCTTGTGCCACACCCTGACAAGGATTATGGTTGCTGCTTGACTAGGGCTCACACCCCAGTCAACCAACAGCCAATTTCATACAGTATATATTTCAGACTCAGGAGATTAAGTAATTTGCCCAGAGTCAGCCGCAGGTTTCAAACCTGGTCCACAGATCTAAAGTCAGTAACTTTGGCTCTTAGGCCATGCCAATCTTTCTCAATTTATGTGTGAAAGTTATACACAAGAGAGATGATTTTGTATGATCACTTATAGTGTTTTGCTTGGTAATACTTGCAAGAGTTTGTTTTTTAACTGGACTTAGGGGTGTAGTTCAGCACTTTTGCACCAATGGTCCTGGAACAATTTTCAGTATGGGGGCTGACATCAATGTTTCATCACTAAAGTGATAGGGAATAGCATGTAGTTAGTGATGCATTTTAGAGCATACTTATGTAAATATATTACTAAAGCATCATGCAGTAGAACACTGTCATTTACAGACAGCACATTTTCTGTTCAAATGGGTAATACATTTGCACAGACATACATATTTACTGATAAAACTATATAGCACACAAATGATAATGTGGGCAAATCAGATTACAGTGAATAGTTATAATTTGCGCATGACCAGGTAAGGTAAAGAAGTGTTTTGATCCTATTAAAATCTTTGTTTCTATCACACTTCAGAATTACCAAAAATCTTCTTCCTTTTTGCTATCCTGACTGCTGATATATTCTGAAATATGTGTACAGTTCATTTACAGGGATTTAAATTGTGTAGTGTGTTACAAAAAATGACATACTACAGCCTTTCCCTATGCAGTCTTTGTACCCCAGCAAGAGTGTCAGATAGTTCACTTTAAAGCTCTTCTCAATTTGCAGGCAGAGAAAGAAAATTAAAGACCAACATCCCTATAAGCATCAATTTGACAGAAAACATAGCCTGACATTTGACCTCTGTCTTTGAAGCACAGCAAATGTGACAAGATAAATACAAAATGTAAAGGCATCTTTATTTATTGCTCTTTCTCAACCCACCAAAAATTTGGTGGCTATCTACGAGTGGGTCACAACCCACAGTTTGATAAACAATGCATTATAGGATGTATAGTCCATTATAAGCCTTGTACATTTTTAATTTCAAGATTAATTGACAGTTCAATATACGGTTTGTCAATAAGAATGTGTAAGACAAAAGTAAGCCTTTAATTTAGTTTTCAATATTCATGTTAAAAAAAATATTATTGGAAACATACATTTATCATCCTATTACTTGTAGGTGTGTCTAAATGGCGTATAACACAAAGTAAAAATTTCAGGATTTCATAGCAGACGATGATCAGAATTTGGAAATGTAGAGGATCAGAACACTGCCTTCAAAAATCTCCCTACACCAATAGAGATTACAAGTATCCATACATTTTCTGAAACATAAGTAGCTCAAAGAAGACACGCAGCTAGAGCTTCTAGATGTACATCCACCTACAAGATGTAGAACAAACTTTTACATACAAAGACTTGGGAGGGAAAGATGCATACCAATATGATCATGGCATTCCCAAAAGCATGCTGAATGCAGGAGCAACACCATCTAGATAATAATGTGTGAATATCATAAAATCCTTGTTAGAAGTTCAAAATAAGCAATTGGATTCTATAAACATGATTGGCAGAAACATGGATGAAGGCTTGTCTGCAATAATTAATAACACTGATAAGCTGAATGCAACCATGAAATCTTTACATGATGCTATTTATGAGGAGACTCTGCAACAGAGCATATTACACTGCATGTAGTGTTTAAAATACAAAATTATAGTAAGAGTGTTGAAACACTGGCTACTGCTATAGATAGTCAGCAGGAAAACCATACATAGCCCTTACAAAATGACACACTGTACCAAATATGTTACAAAAAGCAGTTTAGGCTGGTCACATCATCACTGGAATTGTTGCTAACTATGCACACATGTTACAATGATCAGCCAACCCCTGCCCTAGAAACTCAGGAGGCTTCCAGCCACAGTAGTATGTCTGTGTCTGATGTCATAAGACGTACTCATTGTAAGGCTGCTGAAATAGAAGTTGACATTTTGCAGGCAAATACAGAGAGGCCCACTCCTACCAAGCTAAAAAAAGACGCATTTAAATAATTTTCTGATGATTCTAAGATACATTTTATATTTTTTATTAATTTTGCAGTTCTAAACATTTTTACTGTTGCTTGTCTTTAAATATCCTGTAAGTCAACATGGTATTACATGGAATTTAAGAATTACGGGCCCGATTTACAAAGGTAAACGTAGACTTAAGTCTAAGTTACTACTTTTTGCTATTCACAAAGTCACTTATAAGTAGTATCTTTATGACTGCTGAGTTTCTGCACTCAAGGTGGAGTTTCTGAACTTGGGGCAGAATCTCAGAACTCAGGGTGGAATCTCATGGTGGATAAAGTGAGAATTAAATGTCTGAATCACTAGTAAGTACATACATCTACAATCAATTAACTACATCTGAAACTCTTTTATCTCCACTTGAATCTCCGCACTCTTGAGGAGGAAAGCGAGATCTACAAGATGCTGCCCATCTTGAGGAGGAAACACAAATTTGCAGATGAGGAGACAAGTACCATGGTCAGATTTGTAGTCCAAAACAAAAAACTAATTATATGGCCTACCCCCTTATTTAACAAGTGCGACACAGAAGGCAATCTTTTGGCAGCAGTTAGCAAATGGAATCACTACATTGAAGGAGGACATTCGGACTGTGTGTGACATAAAAATAAGTTGCATGATGAGACGGGTGAAAGAGAAGTTCACCAGGATAGAGGTGGCAAGAGCTCTTACTGGTGGAAAAAATGGAACCCGTTTCTGTCTCACCCCAGTCGAGAAGGAAGTCCTCTCCACTTTGCACCACCATCTGCTGCATGGGCTGCGTGTGACGATGACCGTATTGTGGTGCCAGGTAATAAATGAAGCATAAAGATCCATTCAATATGTAAATTTGTTTTTTCCCATTACAATTGTGACTATGGAAGGCCTTCCATGTTTGTGCTATGACTCACAATGATTTGCACTCATGTATTTCATTTTCACAATCAATCAGACTACAGGTCCCAGAATCCTATGTAAATCAAATCCAAAGTTCCATCATCATTTTGAGTAAAAGTTGTAAATCCTTTACCTGGAACTTGAGATATGAATTATAACTGGCTCATGGACTTTACCTTCTTTGTGTTTTCATCATACCTGCATTGTACATTGTACTACATAGTTATGGTCACATATACATCAACTGTTGTGTTTGTGTGTAATCTTCTAAGTTTAATTTCAGCATACAGCCAGAGTGGGCCCTTCTGCTGGGCCAGAAGTCCCTGCCACTGCAGGAGGTGGACATCAAGGGCCAGGTCAACCGCACGCACCTGCAATAACTGGTACATGATGCTCAGGATATGTGTTCCATATTGTACTGTAATTTTATGCAATCATTATATATGCATAGTCATGTCATAGTCATGTCCAATTCTTGTTTTACTATATTTTAACTCAACTGGTGTATTTTGGTTTAACATGTTCAATGTTGAATTTCATCAGAAATACACCCACATTCTTATAGGCCCTGTGATTCTCACCGAGAACCCATTGCAGGCAAGAGTGACTTCAGTTCTTCATATTGATGCCATAACTGGTCAGGCACCACATGGGGGGTGAATGGTAGACACTGGTAACTTCGCTTGTAGATAACTTCACAAAAAACTAATAGCCAGATTTCATGGATGACATGTTAGAAAATGCGGCTTTGCAAACATCCTAGCTGTCACCTAGCTCAATATGCACAGATATGATTTATAAGATTAGAAGTAGGAGTGGGCGAAGTTCGCGGAGTTGCACTACATGGAATTCCAAGGAGTTGCATAAAAACTCAAAGGAATTCCATGGAGATCCACTCCACCCCACAGTCTGGACTCGAGAACGAAATACAATGCCATAAAAAACGTAGGCAGCGCTATACTCATGTCAATAAAATAACACAACCTGATTCTCTCAAAAAATGTCTCTGAAAGTTGTTCTTGGTTCATTACATTTTTAGACTGTCAGATGTGCGAATTCACCTCATTCCGAAATGTGATGTGTTCAAAAGAGGAACTATGCACACATCCATTTCAGCTTTTCTTGACACTCAAAGTGTGATGTAAATCATGTGGGTGACAGTCTGGATTTGTGCAACTACTTCTGCAACAGTATTGTCTTCTGTTCCCTGTCTTCCAATGTCCGTAACTAATGGCCTAAATGAAGACAACCCTACTCTGTCAGTATCACACAGATCTCCTTCAATTCACCTACATATTCTTGCATTTACCTCTATCTGCGCTTTCCGGTATGCGCCAGAAGCAGCAGCACAGATCCAGTGGCGTGATTTCTTCCCAGCGCATTAAAACACAGTCTCAACAGTAAGCAGAGGGTGTTCAATGGTCCCACATTATGCCGATAGGCTGAAAAGGACCTTTTACAGTGGCACAGCAAATCAGAGGCCCTTACGACACATTGGGGCCCGCTGCCTAGTATATTGCCCCAACCGGAATTAAAGAGGGAAGCGGAGTGAGGCTCTTTCTTGGCAGGGGTCACATGACCTGACAATAGTCAATCACAGGAATGTTGGAGGGTAGTCGCTTGGTGGAACTGCTTGCAATGGAATTAGGGATTCCAGAAAGGAGCACAATGATGGAGGTCACTCCTTGAAGAGCTCGCAGGCAGGGATGGCCAGGAGGAGATGAGGGCCTGCTCCTCATGTAGTCTCCATAAAGTGATAACACTTTTGAAAATCTCCTAGTCCTGCAATTTTTCCTACTTCTTCTATGGAGTCAAGTGACCCAGTTGTATCTAATCACAGAGTCACAACTCCGCAGACTCAGCTGGCAGAGCGGAGTTCACCACCCACCCCTATTTAGAAGCCTTGTGTAATGTAATATATAGGAAACACAATAAATCATAATGTCTCCTCTAAGGAGGAGTGGTTCCAGCTGTTTAGAAACTGGATTTGAGTAACACATGCATTTTTTTCTTAACACTAAATGATTTAAAAAATATATATTTATGTGTCCCAGAGTGGAGTTTATAACACTTATTTCACAGTAGGTGCTAATAATATTCATAAATATTCTGAATTTCAGCTTTTTACAAGCCAGACACTAACATGAAGTGACTGATAATTTACTGCAGATATTACACCATATAGTGTACAATTGAAAAACAGGCAGAAGATTTGAAAGGTCATTTTTAAGCTCTATTTGTTAAGTCTAACAAACATAGCAATTGAAAAATTGGTACAGACATTTCACTTGTTTGTCTTTGAATCAGCTGTGTTCAAATTAATGTTATGACATTTTTAAGGGTGTACAAAATCACACATTTTCCCCTGAAAAATGCAAAATGCCAAGGAATTTACCCACAATTATAGTTACATTTTGCGCATGCATTTTGGGACATCTTGACTCAAAATATGAATGCACTGGCATACCTCATGCTCAAAACGAACTCGAGATACCTACACGGGGACTGGTTCATGGACAGAACGTCTTTTATTAAATCTTTTGATCGAACATGTCACCTGCAAAAATAATTTCTGCTCAAATCAGCTCTGTGCAGAAAAAAAGACAATGAAATTTCACCCTGGCTTTATTTAAGATGTTTTGCTTGATTTTAGGTAAGCAAAATTGCACAGATTATGCACAGTACAGAGACAAAATATGATTTTTTGCACATGCTAAACTTTATAAATAACTTTGGTTCCCCTCAAAACCTATGCAAAACGTTCTAGAGCTGCAAATGTGGCATATTCAATTCCTTAAGATACACATTACAATTTGGAAACTTCTGTTCTTCACAGCACAGTAAAAGGTGGGACTAAATTACTATTGATATCAATTAAATGGAAATGGTCTAATTCTAACTAAACCTAAACACTATTCAATTTTAAACCAAACTAACCTGTATTGAAATGACACCATTACATCAGTGTAAAGCAGGATCCCACCTAAGTAAATAATTGGGATTTTGTGGAATAAGGTTCATGCATGCCTTTTAAAAATGTTAGAAGAGGAAATACATTATGAACGGCTAGCTATTCTCCTCTATTTTATATATTTATTTAATGATGCACTTATTTATTCATAATCGTTCACTTTCTACAGTGAAAGTGTGTATGTCTTATGAAGACTTTATTCTTTATCAAACCCACTTCTTGTCTTTCTATTATTGATCCATCTCATATGAACAATTCTGGATACTCCTCATGACCAAAAATCCCCAAACTCATCCATCATCACCAAACAAAAATGTGCTACTGACATTTTCCTTCTTCTCCTTCACAAAATCACAAATTCTTTACATCACTTCAACATACTGACAATTTCAAAAAATTATTCGTCATACTTTTGACTCATATTACACTTGCACTCTTTCTTTCCTGCTTCCTGCTGCCTCAATGTAGAGTTCACTGAGCATTCTCTCACTGCAAACTAAGATGAAGGCACTATTCTGAATATGGCAGAAAAATATAACTCTGTAATTGTTCGACAACTGCAAACAGGCTGTGAACATATTCTCTTTTGCCTTGGACAGTATAAAGTTCACCTGCTTTAAAAAAAAAAATCTTCCCTTGCTATGTTACAAACTCCATTATCCTGCCATTCCTCATTACCATTTGCCACCTCTCACTCTCAATCTGTGACTTTCCATTTTTGATTTGATTTTGATTTGATTTGCAATTTGTAAAGCGCAACAATCAACCTAAGGTATCAAGGCTCTGAAGACCGGCCGTCCAGAAGAGGATTGAAAAAGAGATTACCCCAGATAGATGCTAGGTCAAGAAAAGCCAGGTCTTAAGAGCCTTCCTAAATGTTAAAAGAAGTGGAATGGCCCTGAGGGCGAGAGGATGGGAGTTCCAAAGTTTGCTAGCTGCCACTGAGAATGCTCTTTCCCTCGATGTTCCCCATTTGCATTGTACATCCATTCCACTCTCATCAACCAAAATTATCTCTTCTATCATCAGACTTCTAGCCTAACTCAGCTATGGAGCTTAACTCCACACTTGGGTTTATGCTAAACCCAGATCATGCACCGTTAAAGCCCTCCTGAACAAATTTTCTTTAAGACATTTCACAAAGGGACTTTATTTCCTTCAACTCCTAGCAACTGTTTAAATAATAGCAACAGTCTATACCTATATCAGGTTTGTAACAAAGATCAGGAAGAACTATGTGCCCTAATAAAGATGACACTCCTGGGCCTATTTACCAGTCAGTGTAGTATGATATGGCGATCCCACTTAGGAGTATATAGTGGATCTCATTACTGCTGTTCATGTTCTTTACTTGCTGTAAGGCACCCTATGTCTAGAAGAGTTTTGACTCTGATTTTGAATTTGCACTCTCAATTATTTTTTTCAGCTACTTTTAAATTTTGAAGATTGATGAAATTTGGAGCTGTTAAAGCTTTACCACATTACTTTTTGTACAGCACTATTAGCACTTAACCTATTTAATGCCTCTGTCTCATCTTACTTCACAGGACAGCTGTGCTTTACTTTTGAGGCTTTTAGGAGGAACAATCAGTCGTGTGTCTCTGCGACTACACTAATTTCTTGATGCAGGTTGATTTTCAGCTATTGTTTGGCTGAAACTCTGATTACACCCTATCTACAGCTACTCTAAATAAATACCCTGTAGGATTTTGCAATTAGACATTTTTCCTTAGCATATATCATATAGCACTAGATTACCTTTTTGTGACAGCCCATATTTCCTCTTATTTACACAGATATATGACCCGTTAGAGCTTGTCTTTTATTTGTGATGTTATGCTGAGGGGCCCCTCCTGACTCTTGCACATGCAGGAGCAGATAGCAGACCCTTATTTGAAGTTTTTGTTCTCCTTTCTTTCAGCTTTGGTTGTTTGATCAATATGTATGCTGGTGCAGGGGCCCCAAATGTACACGTGTTGTATTTTTGATTGTCTGCAACATATTCATTCATTTCAATACTTGTCAAAATATGGAGTTGTTAGAGCATGATAGCGTTTTTATTTGAACCGTTTTTAACTATCTTTACCATTTTACATTTTTCTTGACATTATTGTATTGCAATATATTTAATTGTACTTTTATGGTCTATTTTCAATTAGACCCCAAAATGTTTTTGAATTGAATTGGTAACAAAATATCATCTGACATAAATATTGAGGTGTAAGTATTGGTTACAAAGCTATCACTCCATTTGGTGCATATTTTATTCTTTAGACTCCAATGGGATGATATTTTTGCAAACAATTTATAGGACATCATATTTTTGTCAGTCTATATTAGGGATATGATATGCTGATACTATACCCTCTATCCTCATTATTTCTTTCTTTTTTTTTGGTTGTCTTTGACAGAGATAGCGCCGTAAATAATCTTCTTCCATCGATACGATTGGCATCAAGTGTAGTGTAAACCAGACCTCTCCTCAAAACCTTCAGGAAGTTATCATCTGTCAACATCAACTTATAGGTGACATCAAAACTGTGTTGTGCAGGTTCCATGTTTTAATCCATTTACATTCTAGGCAGCATCTGTGGAAGTCAGTACTCACTGCCTGAGTTAATGATAGAAACGAAGAAGAACATGGCATTCAAAGAAAAAGAAAATCACAGGACGATTGGTTGTCCAACTGACTAAATGTTTTATCACTGTTTAACCAAATCACTGCATTGATCTGACCAAAGGACTGGTCATGTTATGGTAAGGCTGCTGTAAATTGATCAGCACTGAGAGCAGAACTACAAGTTACGTCTTTAACTGGAAAGAGCATTATCAGAACAAATCCACATTATATGTGCCCACTTGCTGATGGCTGGGCCAGGATAAAATGTAAACTCTTGTACTGCATTCATTAAGCAATATGTCAGTTATGTCAAAGCTTGATGTAGAAATTTGCGTCTCATTTAATCCTGTTCAGCAACCCAAGATCAGCAAAAAACTGAAAATGCAAACTACAAAGACTAAGGGATAGAACCTTGGAGATACATAACCAGCAGGCCCTGGAATTCCCTCAATTAAGTCATTATACCAAAGCATAACATTTTACTGTTCAGGGCAAACATCTGAAAAGGGAACTTGTTATATGGACTAATGATTCAGATTAGAGGTCATACATGTTTGTACGAGTAACTCCATATTTCCTTACTTCGAGAGTTTTCAATCTTCAACATGATTATCTCCACTATTATCTTTACTACTAAGCAGTATGCTCTTGGAACCAGCTCAGCCATGAACTATTAAATATTTATCTGTGTCAGAAGTGAAATGACAGCAACAAAGTTGAACTTTATACAGACGAACACCAGATATTCCTTATAGTCTCACTGAAGTGTCACAAATCCTCAGATGTACAATACATTTGTGGCACTAGAATACACATCCCAAGAACAAAACAATATGCAGCAGGTGATGGCAAAATACATATACTGTGGTGCTTGATGAGCAGCTATTAAAAGGTCCATTGGAGGAGCGTCAGTCATCATGGTGGAATGTCACAGGAGGCAGTTCAGAATAGATGTGTGTGGACAGTATGATATTTCACAGCAGCAGCATGAATAACCTTCCAGAAACAATAACTGAGGGTGTGGTTGGCTGCTGACCCTTTCTCACCCAGTTATTAAAAGTACTTGCATGAACAGCATGAAGCTATGCATGGCCGACGTGTCTCCCACAATGCTGAGTGCCAGTAGCAGGTTGATTCTGCTCCAAGAGTTTGAAATTTTCATTCGTTAGCTAGGAAGGCAGCAGTCTCAAGCGGATCTACGTCCTCTCCCCTGATCAAAAGTTATAACGATTTATAAATAGAAATGGATGAAACTATGATTGTATTTACATAAGTGGCATTTTCAAATCTTTGGCAAAATATATCTGGTTTTAGAGAAGGATTTGAGAATATTAAAGACAGTTTTGTAACAGATAGTGTACATGGTTTTAGAGATCTAAAACAAATTAGGACAATGGATGCCACTTTTGTAAATTTAGGGCCAAATGTGGATTTGTAGTAGGTGTCATTGTAGGATTATTCTCAAACAGGGAACAATTCTGAGTGAAAACATTTGTGTTTTGATTATTAGACAGAATCAATAATCTTTGCCTTTTAAATGTAGTGTTATAGTGGCTGCTAAAATAATAATAATAATAATAATAATAATAATAATAATAATAATAATAGTAATGATATTAACAATAACAATAACAATAATAATAGTCATCATCATCTTCAGAATCACAATCATTCTGATAATAGAACATTAACTATTGCTCTTTAAATAAAATAGTGTTTGGGGGCATGTCTCTGTAACCAAACTACAATCTTAACAAATGAAGGTGCCAAGTTGCATTCTAACAATGGAGAGCACACTTTTTAGCTAAGATTAATGAAAAAAGAAAATTAAAATTTGGGTCGTAGGATTGGATTCAGAAAGTATTTCACTCCTGAGATTAACTCAGAGGCGCAAAACCACTTTCTTCAGGGTGAACTGAACTCCCAACTATGAGCCAAAGAATCAGAACTGGTGAAATTTGACCTTCTCAAAAGGCATTTGGAAATGCATAAAGACTGACAATATGATGAAATGTCTGCATTCACAAATGTATTGTTGAGGTGTCTGTGTGTATTCCTAGGAGGGTCTACATGAAAACACATTTAGCACACAAACTTGGATGCTTATTGGTATTCACATAGGTCTTGGTGGAAGTTTTCCATTCTGACAATATATGCAAATTTACTCCTTGAATGACTGGAATTTCATTTCCAAAACTGGAATGAGATGTACCCATCCATATTGAATGAGAATGGTATAGGTTTATTCTTCAAGTTATATTTTCAGTTACAGGTTACAAGAAAATGACAAGTTCCATGTAATGCCACACAGGGAGAAGCCTTCTTGCTGCTCAGCCCGTACACTCCAACTATCTCTTGTCCAACACAAACTTTCCCAGCATTCTGATGACCTCACCACTGAGCAGCAAGGCAGAGAACAACAATGGGAAGGATGCATATTGTCAGAAAGTAATTACACACAGGGCTTCCAGTGGGGTGAAACCCGTGTGTGGGGGGGGGGGGGTTCTGAAAGGGGCATGGCCAAAGAAGAATGAATCCTTTCCAAGAGGTTTGGCATATGTAATTAAGGGCATGGCTTAAAAATATGAAGTAAAATCCTGTGTTTCACACAGCATGCCACCTGACTAGTATTTGAGTGCCTCTCTGTTTACTTTCTTTTACTGCATCCAAATGTATATCACAATAACACACACCAAAACGAGCTAGACCAATTGGCTTTGCCAATGCTTGTCAGCAGTATAAGATACAGCAGTAGTAATAACAACCTTGTCGTAAATAATTAGAATCGAAAGGGTTTCAATTCTGAAAATATGAAAATGCTAATTAAACATTACTGTGATCTGTGGAAGGGGTAGTGGGCTTCAAAGTGTTACAACCACTCCTGGTCTCCCCTTCATACCACTTTGATCTGCAGTGTCTCTATGAGGCACTTACACAATTTTTCTCCCCCACCTCTTTCTGACACCTCATCTCTTTACTCTTCTGCATCCGCTTTCCACTATTTTCTTCTGTATCTATTTCCTTGCATCTCCCTCACCTCACCAACCCTCTGCATACACACACAGAACACTCCCATTCACCTGTAAGGATTGAATTTTATTTACTTTTGTCCTGTCAATATTTCAAAGTTGTTGTACATTGTTCACACACTTTCGCATATACTCACAATTTCAACTGACATGTCACCATTGCTCTGTGTGCTTTACAAAGGGACAAAAGATTTTAAATGTATGCATTCAGAACACCTTTATGATCCACTGAGAGACACAGTGGGAAAAATCACACTGTGTCGCCCATCATAAACACACACCCACATCTTCAACTCACACAGACACCTACAGTTGTGTGACCCAATTTACTGTATGCCCAATACAAGAATAATATGCTCCATGAAAAGATTGAAGAAAAACAACATCCAAGAAAAAGTAAAGAGCATTAGGGAAGTAAAATTTGAAAAACAAGTAAAACGTAAACAGGAGCAACAGCACTAACATGAATTACCTTAAAGTTTCTTCAGTTATTGTTGCGATATCAATGTTGAGGAATTAATCAGTATTTCCGTGTAAAGGACATCAATAAAAGGCCCAATAGTGAACTATTTCACAGTCAGTTTTTAATTACTGTCTGGTCTGGGACCCAGAGGGACCCACCCCAGTTAAAGCGTTACCTTTTGAGCTCCTGGAATCCTCAAAAAAATGTGTAATTGTCTTGAAAGATAGCAATAATTGCACAGTTCTGCTTTTACAGTCCTGGCCTTGTGAATCAGGCTTTTAGAAATTGGAGCCAAAACGTAACATTTGCATTTGTCCCTTAGTTTGAATGGTGTCATTGCAAAGGTGGGTAACTGCTAACATTGTTTGCACACTGGTCTACTGGTGCAAATAGTTGTGCAAAATGTAAATTATATAATAAAGTGAAATATTAGTGCACACCTCACCCCTCCTACGTGTAGATTTCAACTGGTCAGAGGTATCTGGATTACACTCATATTTACTTTAAAATGAGGAATAATCTTTACCAGTCAGCTTCATTGAAGGGAATTGGGCCATTTCAGGGGGATGATTAATACCTGATAAATTAAAACGTAATCTTAGTGTATGAAACCTACAATAATATCTACAGAATTGATCTACTATTAGTTTGTAAGATAGGTATATATTTACTATTCTTAACTCCACCCATACTTACCTTTGCGGTGTATTTGTAGGTCGATGTAGAGGATGCATAATAATGACATGCAATGTATTACATGTAATACAGTGAGCCACTCTTTCTTATGGCATTTTGTTAATATCCGCCACTAGTTCTAGTTCACATAGGTTCTCTTGGTGGTAGAATGATTAAAGGGGCTACTAAAGAATCATAGTTAGATCCTGGTCCAGTAGGCATAAACCTATTCAACAAAGGGCAAAAAGCCATTTCAAATTCAAGACTAACGGAGACTTGTAACAGAGCATGAGAAACAAGCTACACATGTTGAAAATCTTATGCAACACAGTCTCCAGTACATGCCTATGAGTGATATTATTTTACATTTTAGATACTCAATCTTTGAAAACAGCTACATTTTGATAAATGTCTACTAGAAGAGATAATGTAACATCAAAGAATGCAGAAGCCAAGAAGTCCTTGAAAGCATGGAAAGGTTCCAGTGAACAATTCTGGGTTATATCAATATTTTTTTGAACATATTTTGTTTGCAGGACAAATAGCTGGATATTAAATGTGAACTTATGTTCGCAGCACTGAGTAACCACATCAGATCTGAAATTGGTTGATTTATATTCTTACAAAGTTCTTTTGAAAAGCAGTAGAATCTTGCCCACCATAGAAAAAGTGTACAGTGATGTACAAAGATATTTTCTCAAAATACTATAGGGTGGCATCACAATGAATGAAAGGGGTAAAAATAAAACGAAATCTGTGTTAGCTTTAATTATACTTAATAAGGCTACCCTGAGTCTGGGATGAAATATAAATAAAGTTTTATACAATACGTTTTAGACATTGGACAGACCATCGAAAAACAGACAATGGGGATACATCAGATGTTAGTTGAAGTGATGTAGTGGCTAAACATGTCAACATTCCTTTATTGGAAAAAATGGCTGCCCTGCAGTTTTTGTTACCAGTACAACCAAAGATTAATTTATATAACAGCAGATGACTAATAAAAGTGATACGAGAGTCATCATACAGTAGGAGATGTAGAAAAAAACTGTAAACAAGCTGTTGAAAAAATAGCACCCAATACATAGTCCCAACCGATCCCTTGCTACATGGGACAGGCGAGGACTGCACCTGGGTGAAGCCTAGGCCAAGGGTAGGCCCATCTATATCCTTAAACAGCTGGCAGAGGTTAGGCTGTGCCACACCCTCTGAGATCTTTATCTTGGTTATCAACCTTCCAAGGCAATTCATACTGTACATCATGGGAAAAAGCAAGCCAGTGAGTGCTGTCAGTCAACCACTGTTGAAAGCACCCTGGAGCATACTGCAGGTGAAATTGTAAAGGAAATGTGCTGACCAAAAGGAGACTCTCTCTTTAGCGCATGAGCCCTGGTACTCAGTATGTAGCTGCAGAGGAAACTGCAACCAATTTGAGTTTGGCATTCTCCAGCACCCTTCAACCAGTGCACTGCTCTTTGGCTCAGGATCATATTTCAGCTGCTGCTGCAGTATATTTAAAACTAGCATTTGCAATGCAATAGTTCTCGCATTTGCAAGAGTTAGAGCTATTGCCATTGTAAATGACAAAGTCTGTTATCTATGTGTTTTGGTTTGGAGTGTAGTGGACGTATGTGGGGTGAAGTGGAATTTTGTTGGTTGTATTGGAATTGTTAGTTGTGGTTTGATGTGTAAATGTGTTGCGTGTATTGGAGGTATGTGGTGTGCTGTGGAATTGTGTTTTGTGTTTGAAATATGTGGTTTGGTGTGGAATTTTGTGGTGCGCATTGGAAATGTGTGGAGTTGAATCATGTTTGCGAAGTTTTGCGCTACTTCGCACTACGCGAACTGCACGTAGCACAGTGCGAACACGCGTAGCGTAGTGTTGCGTAGTGCTGCGGTCATTTTTTGCTTGCTCGCGGTCCTCAACGTCAAGTTGGCGACCGCGAGCAAGCAAAATGACATCCCGGCGAGACTTTTTCCTTGTTCGCGATCAGCAACATCAAGTTGGCGATCACAAGCATGGAAAATAAACCTCCCGGCAAGATTCCCAATGCGAGGAGGTCAGGTTTCTCATTGCGAGGGGTCGCGATGAGAAACTACCAGTTCGCGTTGAGAAAGCTGCCGCTCGAGTAAAAATCTACTCGAGCAGCAGAAAACTACAGCTCGCACTGTGCAAGATGCCATTTTCAATGATTGCACAGTGCCGGTTGCTTGTCCGCACTGTGCAATCATTGAAAACAACATCTTGCACAGTGCAAACATGTTACTACGCAGTTCGCGAAGTGCTACGCATAGCTCGCGTAGTGCGAACTTCACTTTGCGTAGCTTCGCGAAGTGCTACTTCGCGAACTACGCCCACCCTTAGAAATTATGCTTATTGGAATGATGTGTTATGCTGTGGAGTGCCTTTATTTGGATTGCTGGTATGTGTCATAGAGTGCATTTATGTAGGTTGTATTTGTGTTGTATTGAGTAGAGTTTAATTATGTGTAGTGTGTTAATGTGGAATGTATGACGTTACAACACATACATTTACAATGCATTCCTTTGCAACGCAGTTTTTCCATCGCAACATCCTTTACAACGCATTATTTTACATATCATGCCATTACATTGCATTTTCATAAACTACCTTTACAACGCATTCCATTACATCGCATTATACCTTTACAACACATACCATTACAATGCATACCATTACATCGCATTTAAGGTAAGTGTTGGATAGTATAGGGGTAATATTTACTATTCTAACTCCAGTGAGTGCAACAGTAGGGTAAGTGTTGGATAGTGTAGGGGTAAAAATTACTATTCTAACTCCAGTGAGCGCAACAGTAGGGTAAGTGTTGGATAGTGTAGGGGTAAAAATTAAGATTCTACCTCAAGTGAGTGCAACATTAGGGTAAGTGTTGGATAGTGTAAGGGTACTATGCGTTGTAATGGTATGCATTGTAATGACTTGTGATGTAATGCCTGCGTTGAAGTGACATGCGTTGTAATGACATGCGTTGTTGTGACATGCAATGTAATGGCTGCATTGCAATGACATGCAATGTAAAGGATGTTGCGATGTAATGACTGCTATGTAAAGGTAGTGCGATGTAATGACTGCGTTGTAAAAGTTGTTTCACGTTAATGTGGCGCTAAGTGGTATTATGTTGAGTGCAATTATGTTGTATGGTGCAGAGTTGTGTGGTATTGAATTGTATGCTGTTGTGTGAAATCATGTGGCATGGTTTGTAGAGGTATTATGTGGCATGGTGTGGAGTAGTGTTATATGGTGTGGAATTGTGTCATGTTGAGAAGTAGAATTTTTTTGTGGAGTGTAATTATGTGTTTTGGAAGGGAGTGGATATATGTGCAGTGTACAAATATCAGAGAGGTGCTGAAAGAAAATGCCCACTGAATGTCCACAAAAAAGCCCTAACCCTACATTTCCTAAGTGAAGCATTGAGTAGTTTCAGTAGCGCTAAGTAGCTCCCACTTTGACAACTGCCAGCCTCATTTGTGGTCTTGCCACATACCAGTTCCAAAACCTGCAGAAGGCTCAAAATGCATACAGCTGTCTCACCTATCTTTTGGTTATGAAAAAATCAATATGTAACATCCCAACTAAAGGCCTGCACTGGCCCCAGTTAAAAAAAAAAGAAAATAATTCAATGGATTTAGCTTTATCTTCAAATGCCTGGAAGGATCCGACATCATACACCTTAATATAATGAACACCAACCAACAGCAGAAAGAAAACAACAACTTGTCATGTCTAGATTCAGAAGAAAAGCAGAGGAGACAGCTGATTTGCAGAGGTGGCACCTTGCCTCTGGAACAACTGGTGCTCAGTTATCTACAACTCTCCATTTCTTATGGTCTTGGTATTTGATGGCTATTCTTTTGTATTCGAGGCTGCACAAGAGCAACAAGTTTCATTACACCACTGATTGTATGTTTTTAACGGAAGAACTGGCACTGTAAGTAAGGGAGTTAGAGGCTCAAGGAACCTGCCAATGCAGTAATGGAGTGTTAATAATAACAAAACATGCCAAACAATAACATTTTATAAACCTTACATCAGATGAGGTCGCCTAGGATCCCATGATCGCAGGCTGTAGTAAGGGTTAAATTCATATTGTAATAATTTAAGGTGGATGTTTAAAAGAAAAAAAAGCAAATAGTAATGAAATATGCAAACATGAGCGATGCTGTAGTCCCAGTTGTTTGGGGCAAAACCGCATGGGAAAAAAGAAAACAGCACCGTATTTGTAAGCAAAGGCATACATGTCTTTTCAAATGTCCTTGTTAAGTCCATCTTGATTTTTTTTACAAAGTGCAATCTCTTTACAGAGCGTGGTATAAATCAAATGATCTTTTTTTAAGCAGAAAACATATCATACTAAAAAACTCATAATAAAAATGAGCACAGACTCACATCAGAAATGTAGGGGCATATTAACAAGGAACGGAAAATTAACGCTAAGGGCGCTTAGCATTAATTTTTTTAATGCCCGCTATCGCTGGGTAATATCGCCTGGTTATCGTGTTATTAACAACGCTAACCGCCTAGGCAATAAAAAATCCAGCGATGCGGGATTTTGGGAGGTTATCGCTGGTAATGCAATGATAAAACTACAAGAATCGGGATATCCTTGTTGATAGCCCATGGTGGACTTAGCCATGTAATCCACCTCCCTTTGGATTACATGGCTAAGTCTGAAAATTAGCAGATGTAAAAAAGCAGCGTTAACCGTGGTTAGCGCTGCTTTTTTTGTCTCTAACAGGATTAGCGTGAAACTTGATAATAGGAGAAATGTCGCTTACCGACATTTCTCCTATTATTTTGCTCTTGAACGCCCACTTTGCATCTCATTAGAGATGCAAAGGGAAGCGCAGTGAAAAAGGGTGCTAACTTGCGATTTTGCATGTTAACACCCTGTTGTTGATAGGGCGATATTTTTATCTCCGCTTCTTTGACTTTTAAAGCCAAAAAAGCAGAGATAAAGTCCTTGTTAATATGCCCTGTAGTTGTTTAGAAAGTTCACGTTAACTCTGCGTTTTTTCGGGCACATAACAATCAAGTACCATTTTAGAAATAGTGGTATGGTTAGTGTTTGCTTTTAAGAATGAAAGAAATGCATTATTTAAAAGAAATATTGCACACAGACGTGAGCATTAATTCCCATCTAAATGAAACAACAACTGTTAAGTGTTCACAACCTCACCCTGGAACCAAAGCCAATAATAAAATCTAGCATTTGGAGTCCTGACTAAAGAATTTAGGACCAGATGTACGACCTTTTTATGCGGCCGCCAACGGAGAACCTCCCATTTGCGGCCGCAAAAACGGGTCATAGGATGTATAACCACTATTTTGCAGGTCACTGACTCGCAAAATAGCATTTGCAACTCTCGCTATTAGGAAGGGGCGTCCATTCCTAATAGAGAGTCAACATGCTATGTACAAGTGTTTTGCAACCGCATTTGCGGCCGCAAAACACTCGCAGTATACCACCTACTTCAAGTAGGTGGAAAAACCACTCGCAAAGGTGAATGGGGCCCCGGAGGACCACTGCCTCTTTGTGAGTGTGTTATAAAATATTTTTTAAGAGCAGGCAGTGGTCCCCGAGACTAGGCCTGGGCAAAAATTTCGTTCCGTTCGCGGAAATTGCGATATTTTGACATTTTTGCGTTCCGCGGAGAGCGCGAAAATGTCAAAAATTCCGGTTTCCGCAGCTTGGCGATAATTTGTTTCTTGCTCGCGCTGTAAAATGATACATTCTCGCGCGCGCGCGATCGCCTTACCTGAATCCCTGCGTTCGCCGACAAGTTTTCTTGATCCGGTCGCGTTCTCCATGAGATGTTGTATTGTTTTTAGCCATTTGCGCTGTCTCGCGACAGTTCGCGCCCGCAGTGACGTCATGCGTCGCGCGATCACGTCTTTCTTCTCGCGATCATGCACCGCGAGAACAACTCAAAACAAGATGGCCGCGCCCGCAAGCAGCCACATGGGTAAGTTGGCGACCCGCAACCATGCAGAAAATCGCGCGAACATGCCGGAAAAAAACTTCCGCATCTTCGCGATATTTCTGCTTGTTTGCGATAATTTTAAACATTCTCGCGATAATTTGCGAAGGTTAATTCCGCAAATTCCGCCCACCCCTACCCGAGACCACTGCCTGCCCTTAAAATAATGAAACTGAAAAGTTTCATTTTTCTTTTTTAAATGCATCCCATTTTCCTTTAAGGAAAATGGGCTGCATTTAAAAAAAAAAACCTGCTTTATTAAAAAAGCAGTCCCAGATATGGTGGTCTGCTAAGCTCAGCAGGCCACCATCCCTGGAAGGGCCTGTCATTCCCAATGGGCTCGCAAATTGCGAGAGGCTCAATAATATTCATGAACCTTGCAATTTGCGACCCCATTGAGAATCACAAACAGTGTTCAACACACTGCAAAATAGCGCCTCACAAATTTCAAGTCGCCAATGACTCTCAATTTGCGATGCGCTCTTTTGCAGGTCGTACATCTGGCCCTAAGTGAAATGTGAACTTCTGTGAAAAAAGAACACAAAACAAGAAAATAAAAAGAATGCTTTCCCTTTTCAATTAATCCAAGAGAGAAATAAATTAAAGAGAGATGATTTTTTGTGTTTTGAGATCAACAAGAGATCCCTCATACATTACAATATAAGCACTGCATAGTAGCTGCCATGATACACGATACAGCCAATTGAAGGAGGTGAGCTATATTTGAAAAAAGTATTGAATGGGCCTCATTACTTATTTCAACTGCATTTTCTTTCATATTTGTTGTTTAGAGGGTGCCTAAATGCATGGTTTAACCTGTGGGAGAACTGGAGGAGGCAAACGTTTGGGATGAGGTTTTGCATGCAATGTTCTTTTATACAGATGGCACTAAACACCCCTCACTGCAAGAGGGTGCCAAGGTTAGTGGTACATAGAACTCATCATACTCAAAGGTAAATCTACAGAGGACTATGGGGAGCTCTGCTCGAGTCCCTGTAGAAGCATGTGCGATGTGGGCACCTACTTATGGGTAAAAGACTAATTAAATATTGCTCATCAGCTTCAGCAGGTTGTCCTACATGGTGGTTTTATGTTCCAGGTAGTCACTGGCCTTCAGTCTGCTCTTTGCTGCCCCACTTCACCATAGTGTGATTCGGCTGCAACCTCTAGTTCAATCACTTACCCAAGACAGAGCACAAGGACCTATCCACAGCTGTGTGTCTCGTAACCATACCCACCATCTTTACAGCAGCAACAGCAGCAGCAGAACCCCAAATTCCAGTCTGATTGTGAAAAATCACCCCAATACATCCGACGATGCAAACAACATGTGCAACCAACAGATCTCCTGCTTCCGCCCAAGCAATGCTCCAAGTTACAGCTGACCCACTGTTGCCATCGAGACAGTTTCAACCTTTAAAGTCTCGGAAAGCAACATTTGCTAAATTGAAGTGAAATTGGGGAGAGGAGTTGGCCTAATGGCTAGGGCAGCCGACCTCGAATCTGGGGAACTGGGTTCAAGTCTCGGCAAGGACGCTGAACATCCTGTGATTCTGGGCAAACCACTTAATCTCCCTGTGCCTAACAATAATGAATGTGACCTCATGTAATGCAACTGGTGCTATGTAAAGCGCTCTGATACCCGATTTGGGTCAAGTTCGCGCTATATAAAACTCTGTAAAAAAATCAACAACAAAAAATCAAGGTTACAACTTGCTAAATGCGAAAGTATGTTAAATGAGACTTACTATATTTAGTTATAGAAGTATGCATGTGGAATATCCTGGTGCTGGCATAGGCTTGTATAGAGCTTGCAGAAGGTTGATGGTGTTTTTAACGCCTCAGTTTGATCGCCTGGCTTGTGGTCACCATGACATCATCACCGGCCGCCAAACAATCTCAGTAGTGGCCACATGCATCAGCAACTGCATTCTCAACATGGGTCATACTACACTTTTGTTCTGTTCTAGCCATTGTCACAAATAAAAAATTTAGAAAAGGGAAAACATAAAAGCAATCTGGCAGTTGCTCATGCAGGGACGAAGCTTTAAGACGCATGCACATGGCGTTTTGCCAACACCGCTTGCTTATAAATATGTAGTTAGAATATTTAATATGGATGAGCTTTCACAGGCTTTGTCGTTACGTGGCAGCGAACGGGCAGGTGGGGGGACAAAATGAAAGCGGGCGCATGCAGAAAATTAGAAAGGCACATGGCCTCCAAAGCTCGCGCCGTGCTTAGCGAGAGGTTATGGGGGTGGCTCCAATGCCTCATGCCTCCATCAAAAGGAAATTTAGAAGTAAACGAACAGTGTGACAGTAGGTGAGGGAAATAGATAAAGTGCAGCAGACTTGAAGGTTTGAGTCCCGGCGTGGGCTCAACATTCTGTGATTCTGGACAAATGACTGAATCTACCCATGCCTAAAAATATACAGCATAACCTTTTTTAAAGTAACTGGTGCTCAAGTAATGTACAGTGCTCCACCATGGCTGCTTTATGGAAGAAGGCCCCCTCTGCTTTTATGGCAATGGCGCATGAATTCATGTTTCATCACTGTGAAAAAAGGCTAAAAACAAGCCCAATCCCCATTAAAGAGAAGCCCCAAACCGATATCTTACCAAAAGAAGCACAACTGACAAACAGCTTCCAAAATTGCAAATTGACTAAATAAGTTACAAGCAAAGGAGCAGGAGGCACATCGCGGGAGGCAGCAATAACACAACTCTGGCATTAAGAGGAGATGGGAGCGGGGAATGCTATATTAAAAAGTAAACTGCTATGGCATCGAAGCTGAACACAGGCAAACAGTAACAGAGCAGGAAACCAAGAAAAAAATAGCCCCCCCCAAAGAAAGGATAAAAAACCATAGTGTAATGAGACAGTACTTAGTCTTTGCTCCGTGGGAGTAACAGAAGAGAAAAAGGAGGGACAAAGAGGCTGACCACTAGCAAGCAAAGATTTTTAAAGGACACTGACATAGACAAAGGAAATTCAATGGCAAGCAATGGGCGGAGTTGAACTCCACAAAGCACATACAACAGGTCACTATGGGACAGCACAAGCACTAATCTAGGCTTGATCTTAAAAGGTGGGATCATGGGAGGCAGGTGCAGCTGACCCTGTTTCAGTTACAGCTGAACCTTCACCATTTTATCCTACTGTTGATCACACACTTATGGAGTCATTTTGTAAGACATTTAGGGAGATTGTGAGTGACCAGCTTCATCGGAATATTGTTTCTTTAAAGTGCATAGGGTCAATCCTTTCAGCTGCCTGCCGCAATTTGCACTGGGGTCAGTACCCCTGTCAATGCATAGTTCTCAGCAGGATGTTTCTACTGAACCATTGAACTGTGGTGCCTCATTGATTGCTTTGCCCTGCCCTGCCCTCCCACTACAGCCTCACCTGATTTTGTACTGCCTGAAACCCTGCATATGGGAGCACATAATAGCAACCATTCAGCACCTGCTGCAAGAGCTTCTTGCTTCACTAATTGTACTTGGGAGCCACAGAGAGCTTATTGTGTCAACAAGAGGTGAAGAGGCCATGTCCTGAAACTAAATCTGTTGACAAGTGTAATACTTTGAACTTACCTCCTTCTTCCTTTGCCAATGTTTTGGTTCTAGCAGGCATTCCAAAACTCAAATGTGACCAGGGAGGTAGAGAGGAGCAACTTGTATATAAAGTAGTGCATTTTATCCTCAATATTCTAATGATCAGGAGGATGGAGTGGGTTGATTTGCCCATGAAAACCTTACTGAGTGATTGCATTTGCATCAATTTTAGAAATCCGATTTGTGTACTTAACCTGTTAGCATCCACTGGCTCATTAAAGAGGAAACAGAGTTGCATAATTCCTTTTCTTCTTGAATATTTTCATAATCCCTCTGTGTCTTCAGATATGCATGTTGTACACCCACATCAGTCCTGCATTATCCCACGCCACATTGCTGGGAAATGATCATCCACTACACATTGAAACTATCATTTGATTTACCTCATTTACAAATAATAGTCTTAGTAAGAGTCTTAGTAGCACAATGCTATCAACTGGGATTGGATGTAATACTCCTGGGTTCACCTCAATTGATACATATATTTCTACCACTCTAAAAATCATGAGCTGGAACATTGCCTGTGATAACCCCCCTGACTGGCTAGCTCTGATCCTAAATATCATTTTATTTTATTAATAGAAAACTGGGCCACTCTTTCCTTAAAATTGTAATGGTTATTCCTGACATTCAATTCATGCTGTCCCATCTCATTCAGGTTGAGTCAAAGGAGGTCTCAATCTGGGTTAAGCTCTCATTAAATGTTGGGTTACTTGTTTTGGAAACAAAGAACTGTGAGGTTCATATAGTTCTCATGAAGGGTTCACAGAACCTGCCTTTCTATTTAATCAACTTTTAACTTTTATAGGAATTATTTTGTTTATAATGTTAACAAGAATTTCCCTTTATTGTTTAGCCTTATATATGATCCCCTAGCCGGAAGTCTTACATAATGTTTTTGCTGGGACATCAATGCCAAACTTAACATGAATGCTTTTGTGTTGAAATTTTTTATTGAGTTTTATAAGACAAATACATTACAGCATATGCAATAATAAATAAAAGAAAATAAATTCATGTTAAAAGGAATCATGGAATAAGATATTAATAAATAAATACGATATAAATATGCGTTTAAATAGATACATACTAGTTAATGCAACGATGAGATCAAAACCCAGAATGACATGTAATAAGAGTGAGCTATAGGGAAAAGAGAGAGGAGAAAGACATAGTAGAATAAAGAGTGCTGGAAATATAAAGAAATAAAACAAAGGAAAGGTAATTAAATAAAAGCAGGAGAATACCACAACGGAGGAAGCAAAGGATTGGGGGGGAACAAAGAGAAGAGAAAAAACAAAGGACAGAAAAAGTGAAAGCTGATTAATGTGTTTGAGTAGAAGTGGAGGCCGGAGAATCAGCAGCATTTGATTTAAGAAATGGAGACCATATTCGAAGAAAAGTGTCAGTTTGATCCTGAAGGTTATAGATTGTACGTTCATGGGAGGCAGTTTGCATCATTGCCACCAACCAGTCCTCCTGTGAGGGAGGCAAAGTTGATTTCCAATGACGCAGTATACATATTTTGGCAGTAGCAATTGAAGTATGAAAAAGACGGAGTTGTGGCTTCGTGAGCTTTGGGGAATGACGTAAATCATGCAGGAGAATATTAGTAGATGTAAGTGGCAATTTTAGGGGCATAGTGGAATTCAAGGTAACACCGATAAAAGTCCAATAGGATTGGATACTAGGACATTCACAAATGATATGAGTAATATCACAACCTGAATTGGAGGATCTCCAACAATTAGAATGAGAGAGAAGGCCAGCTTGGTGTAGTTTGACAGGAGACCAGTGCCAATCATGCAGAATTTTAAAAAGACAAAATTTGAGCCTTGACTCACGGGCTCCCTTATTTAAATTCTCTAGAATCAAATCCCACTCAGTATCGGAAAAGGAAATTGAGAGACGAGATTGCCATTTACGCTGGAGATCATGTGAAAGAGATTTAGAAAAAAGATGAGATGAAAAAATGTTGTATATACCAGAAGTAACACCCTTAAGTTTCCCCCAAATGTGCAAATAGGATAATATAGGGGAATCTTGCAGGAGCCATGGTGATGTTCCCATATGGGTCTTCAAACATTGTTGGAGTTGAAGATATTTGGAAGAATGATGAAGGGGAAGATCAAATTCTACCCTGAGCTGAGAGAATGACTTAAAATCCCCATCATGCAGAAGTTGATCCGGATAGAGAATACCTGCAGCTCGCCATTCAGGCCAGGATAACATACGACCATTAATACGGATCCCCGAATTATTCCACAGGGGAGCCTTAGCATGGATTCTTGAGTTTGAGCCTAATAATCTATGACTTCTCTGCCAGGATTTATGCATGGCAGATAGTATCGGGTTTTTTGGGTCAAAACGACTAGAACCATTACCATACAGAGGAGAAAGGTTTGATTCTGAGGATAGGAGATGTCTTTCTATTTGAACCCATTGTGGTAAATCTTTGATGCCAGGTAAAAAATATGAGATTTGGGAAATATGTAACGCCAAAGAGTAGTGTTCAATAGATGGAAGGCCAATTCCGCCAGATAACTGGTGAGCCTTCAACTTAGTGATAGCAAGGCGAGGCTTCATAGTACCCCAAATGAAAGTTTTAATCTGGGCATCTACTGATCGAAGTAAAGATAAAGGGATCTGCAGAGGAAGCATACCTAGAATGTATATAAATCTCGGAAGGGTAACCATTTTAACCGCCTGAGTTCTGCCCCAAAGAGAAAGACCCAAAGCCTTCCATTTGTCAAAATCCCGTTGCATTTGGGATATAAGAGGAGATAAATTATCTGCAACCATGTCTTGCAATCCTTTATTAACGAGGACACCCAAGTATTTAAGGCGTGAAGACTGCCAACGAAAAGGGAATCCAAAAATGGCTGCTTTTGTGGTACCGTTAGAGATGGGTAAAGCCTCACTCTTGTCCCAATTAATCTTATAACCTGAAAAAGAGGAGAAATCATTAATAATGTGAAGAAGAGAAGGAATCGACCGGGGAAGACGAGTAAGGGTGAGTAGGATATCATCAGCATATAAGTATATTTTAGAATGTCCAATTGGAAGGGGGACACCAGAGACCTCATCAGATTGACGAATGGTGGCGGCCAAAGGCTCCATAGCCTGAAGAAACAAAAGGGGGGATAGTGGACATCCTTGGCGTGTCCCTCTCTTAATCGTAAAGGTGTCTGATAGAAACCCACCACAATTTACCTGAGCAGAAGGGTGATCGTATAATAAGCGTACCTTATCAATAAATTTCGTGCCTAAACCAAATCTATCCATGACCTTAAAGAGATAGTTCCATTCGATGCGGTCGAACGCTTTTTCTGCGTCAAGTGAAAGGGCTAACGCATCGTCCTTAAGATGTTGAGCCGACCATAGTGCATGGGCCAGAGAACGCAGATGGTTCCGAGAGGAACGACCCGGTACAAAGCCTACTTGAGAATGGTGTATCAAGGAAGGCAAGACTTTACGCAAACGCGAAGCAAGAATGCTGGCCAAGATTTTAATATCAGAGTTCAATAGAGAGATGGGGCGATAGCTACTGCAGAGCTGGGGGTCTTTACCTGGCTTTGGAAGCACAACAATAATAGCCTTGTTAGAAAGGGGTCCTAGTGAAGATGAACTGTCCGCCTCCTGGAATGCGGCATGCAGGGTATCAATAATATTGTGACCTGCCCAGCGATAAAATTCAGGGGGAAATCCATCTTCTCCAGGGGCCTTGTGGTAAGGCAGGGCAGTAATCGCACTAGAAACCTCATCTCTGGTTATTTCACCCTCTAGGATGGCTCTGCCCTCCGCCGAAAGAGAAGGAAGATGCACTTTTGCAAGAAATGCTGTCATTTTATCCGAATCCATTCTCTTATCGGAAGTGTAAAGAGATTCGTAAAAGGAGGCGAACTCATTAACAATGTCTTGAGGTTTTGTGCACAGGTGACCTTGCGCAGATCTAATGGCCGGAATGGCCATGGACGCCTCCCTCTGACGCAGCTGCGCAGCTAATAACCTTCCCGCCTTTTCCCCTTGCTCGTAATGCCGACCTTTCATTTTCTGTAAAGCGTATTCTGCTTTAGATGTAAAAAGGCTATTTAAGGCCATTCGAGCTTGCTCAAGTAATTTACGATTTAGTAGAGACGGAGATATGGTGTATAAGCGAGAATAAGTTTGTATGTCAGATTCGAGCTCACTTTGTCTCCTTGCATATTGTTTATTAGCAATTGCTGCATCACGCATTAATTGCCCCCTCAAAGTAGCCTTCGCCGCAGCCCAGAGAGTCCTACTGGAAGTGACAGACCCCTGATTAATAGAAAGATAATTTTGAAGGTGAGATTGCAGTTGGGACTTACCAGTAGGAGTCCTGTGGCGTTGGATGTTCATTCGCCATGGTTTACGTCCAGGCCGAGAAAGACCCAGATCAAGGGAGAGGAGAACCGGAAAGTGATCAGACAAGGCCGCTTCCAGGATGCAGGAGTCTGTAACGAATTGAACTGTGCTATGAGAAATGAGGAAGTAATCAAGACGAGAAAATGTACCATGGGCCGATGAAAAGAAAGTATATTCCTTATCCGTTGGATGGCTGAAACGCCAATGGTCAACCAGTCCAATATCTGATATGATGTCCCCCAACAAGGCTCTGTCTGACGCATTGCCCCTATCTAATGGACCAGTTTTGTCTAGAATGGAATCTTGCGTTACATTCCAGTCTCCGCCAATCAAATATTGTGATGCATTAATTTCAAGCAGCAAACGGGATAATTGAAGAAAGAATGTTTTTTTGGTACCCGTAGGAGCATAAACAGACCCTACACAAATGTGAGACTCTCCAATTTTAAGTTTGACAAATACATAACGGCTATTTACATCTGACCATGTTTTAGAGACAGTGACCGGGAGGGATTTGCGAAGGAGGATTGCTACTCCACATTTGCGGAGGGGGCCTGTATCTGAGGAATCGTCTTGTTGAACGCTACTATGGATAACCTTTCCCACCCAGTCTCTGCAAAGTTTATCTGATTCTAGAGCATCCAAATGGGTCTCTTGAAGCAAGGCCACATCTACATGTTTGGTCTGGAGATAGGAGAGTACTTTCTTCTGCTTTATGTAATGGGTGAGGCCATGTACATTCCAAGTGATCGCATTAAGAGAATGTGCCTGTGCCATAGTAGAATAGAGCAAAAATCAGAAAGAGGAAAATAAAGCACAAAACAACGTGTTGAACCAGACAAAGAAAAAAGGAAAAGAAATGACAAAAGGAAGGGGAAACAGAAAGAAAATAAGTGGAAGCAGTACTTCTAATCTAGATGAAATGCATAAAGAAAACAATAAAAGAGATAAAGACGAAAGGAGATAAAATTTAGAAAATAGTACAGTAATAAAGAAACTATAGAATTAAATAGTAGCGAGTAAAGAACAAGAAACCGTAAACTGTTACCCGCGGGTCTGGGCACACTAGAGCGCCGCCGCGGGAAAAGACCCCACAGAAAGAGAGAAACAGTTAAGAATGCATTAATAATATAGAAGGGAAACCCGAAAGAGCAATATAAAAGAGAACAGAAGAAGGTAGAGAAAGCCAAATAGAGATTGAGAAGCGACACTACATAAGAGGAGAAATCTTACAATAATTAAATGTGAGGTAACCTTAAGTGCATAAGACATATCATACACATATCAAAAAGCCTATACCAATATGCATACGAGCAAATAAAATAATACAACTATAATCAAACAATTAGGCGCCAATGCACCCGAGTAACTGCAAAACCATTTAGGAATATGCAATAAAATTGTAACATGGAGAGTAATAAATGCAGGGAGAAAAAAGAATAGCATTATAAGGCAGAGAAATAGCAGAAGGCAAAGTGAAAAGGAAAAGAGATAAGATAAGAAGCTAGTGAGAAAGAGGTGAAAAAAGGCAATCAAATATTATAAGAACAGCGAAATATGTCAAAAATATAATAATGAATTAACAATAGAAACAAGGCTCGCAAGGACCAGAAGTCCACCATTAACTGCCAATAGGTCAGGAAGTAACTATTTCCACAGGAGGAAGTATTATTCAGTCCGCATCCGAAGGGGTTTTAAGAGGAGAGCGGGACTTGTCTCTTTGTAAGTCTTGTGGGAATGTGGCTGCCGAAACCGATTGTATTGCAGACTTCCTATCTTTTTGTGAGCGATGAAGTCGTTCGAGGTCCCTGCCCCGAGGTCTAGGGCTACTGGGAGGGCGCCTGTTACGTTCTGACATTGAAGTAGAAGATTTAAGGAGTGGTTGGGACGGGATTGTCTGTGAGGATGCAGCGAGAACCTCCATATCTTGAGGTTGAAGGCAGTCCAAAAATTGCTGAAGATGTTCTGGATCAAAAAAGTCCTTAGAGACTCCATCTTTGGTAACACGAAAACGTGCAGGTTCAAATAGACCATATTTGATATCTAACTGACGTAATTGAGGTCGCATGGAGAGAAAGGCCTTCCGCCGTTCATTGGTTTCCTTGGAGAAATCGGCCGCCATATGAATGCGATGGCCTTCAAAAGAGAAGGAACCTTGAAGTCGAGCAGCAGATAGTAGTTGTCTAGTTTGGTCATGTCGGAGAAAACAAGCAATGATCGGCCGTGGGCGTGCGGCAGGATCACCACGTGGAGGACCAATTCTATGAGCCCGCTGTATCTCCAGAGGTGGGGTAAAGGAAATACCAGTCATCTGAGGAAGTATACGACATAGAAATGCACTGGAACTCTGCCCTTCAATACGCTCTGGAAAACCAAAGAAACGAACATTATCCCTCCTGCTTCTGTCCTCCAAATCAATAAGTTTGCTACGGAAGAATAGGAGGTCTCGGTCTTTGTTGGGAAGGGAGTCCAAGCGGTTCTCCACCGTCTGAACTCTGGAGTCAAGAGATTCAATCTTCGCATGAAAGCTGATGAATTCTGCTTTAATTGATTTAGTCTCCTCAGCTAATGATGTAATTGTGAGGTTCATGTCATCTAATCGGCGACTAACCTCAGATATTTCGTGTAAAATACGTTGCAGAGTTGCCGCCGATGTCTGCCCCCCATTAGAGGTCGAAGCCGAGGGTAAAGCGGGAGGAGAGGAGGCAGTACCTTTCGTTGGCATGTTAATGGTCTGCTTAAGAGCTTCTGCAAAGAGAAGTGGCTTAGAAGACTTATTTCCTTGCCTAGGGGCAGGCATTTGAGGAGAATATTTGACAGAAACTTTGAAAATGCGTGAAGGCGTCTTGCTGGTAGACAATTCTTGTATATAAACACAAAAATACAACAATTCCAGACACTAAAATGTAAAAGTACATCACATGAAGGGGAAAACCCTGCTTAGTTATCCCCAAAACCACAAGCAAAGGGTTAAAGCATTGATGAAGATAGTGTAACTGTCGCCATGTTCAAAGGCGCATAAATAGAATTGAGATAAGATGAAACAACATATGAACCACAGTTGTATTTGCAGAATGAACAGGGAAATCATGAGCCATATCAAAGCAAAGAGTACACAACCTGACTGAAAAGGTTGACTAAAGCACTATAATGACATTAAATTAAAACATGCTATTATATGCGTCACCCAAGTTGCATTAAAAGAGTCATTTCCAGGCAGCACCAGTCGAAGGGGCGAAACTACAACTATGAGGCCACTCATAAGAGGGTGAAAAAATTAAATTTGAAAAGTTCAGTTTTGAGTGACAGTCGCGACTTGTTCTTGCAGGAAAAACATTAACTTTGCAGAGGGTGTGGCGCAAAATGACTGGCTGAGGTGAATGACAAAAAGCGCCACAATAAGGTTATAAAAGGAGTTAATCCTACCAGCAGCAGACCAGCAGCACAACAAGAACCATGGCTCCTGTGAGGTAATATTGCTGAGGAAAATAAAGCAGACAAAATTGAAGGAGGCGCGGCTACATGAGGAGGCAGGTATTCAGCAGTAATAGCAAGGGCGGGACTTCATGAGGAAGGCGCCTGACAGCAGCAGCGAAGGCGCGGCCTCATGAGGAGGCGGGCGCTCGACATCCACAGGAGCCCGACCTCGTAAGGAAGCGAGTGCTCCTCAACAGCAACAAAGGCGCGGCCTCATGAGGGGGCAGGCGCACTCCATGGGTAGCAGAGGCGCGGCTTCAGGGGGAGGATGAGGCAGCCGAAGGAAGCACGTCAGGCGGGCTGCGTCAGGCAAGCAGCGCCACACAATCTTGTCGAGACGATTAACACCAGGAAGACTGCGCTGTCACATCCCTGGAACACGCTCAAATCGTGCCCCCCCACCTTCCGGCAAGCACAGGGCACGTGAAGAGGACTCCAAAGCCGGAAAGGAGTAAAATATTTCCGTTAAGAGCCCATCCCGCGGCGGAGCTCACTCGTCAGGCGGCCATCTTCCTGCGTGGCCAGACCACGCCCCCAACATGAATGCTTTTGAGATAGTTCACTGAAACAATTTCTTGCAAGGTACTTCCACGGACCATAGGGGTGAGTAACTTAGTAGTTACATCATTGCCCATGACTTAATTAACATACTAGAAACTGAGATGTACCATCTTTCCTTGGGAAGAGCTACAAATCATTAATTGACAAAGTATTTGTATGAAGGGGACTTACACAGTGCCTCTCAAAAGGGCGACATTTTAAATGTTGATTATAGGGATTATAATGCAATCATTGATTCACTCTCATTCAGATTGAGACCACAGTCTGCCCATAACTTCAACATGGTGGTTTAAAGGCTGGCATGGAACCTGTCAAGCCCAAGCCAATTTTTAGCAACTAT
The DNA here is from genome assembly GCF_964204655.1 of Triturus cristatus. NCBI lineage: Eukaryota > Metazoa > Chordata > Amphibia > Caudata > Salamandridae > Triturus > Triturus cristatus. The sequence goes on along the minus strand of NC_140589.1, from coordinate 1,454,327,140 downwards.
GATTAAGACTAATTTAAATGTGGTTTTGAATTGTTTAATTAAGGAAATGAGAGCGATAGAAAGCATATATGTCTTTATTGACTTATGCACTAAGATTGAACTGCTGTGTAGGAGCAGCAATGCTCTCCTTCGTTGGTTTAATGCATCATGCACATCTGCAAAGAGACATTTATGCAATGTGTTGTCTACCAGACCAAGAGATCTAGGGGTTTAAACTGCCCACTTACAATAGAAATTTGCCAGAAAAAACAGGTATGTAGCCTTAAATAATGACAATAGGGGATGCTTTGTATCAGCCACTAATCAGAGAAACCCTAAATTGTTCTGCCTCACAATTAACTGCTTCAGTACAAATTCTGAATTGAGCTGACACATTGCTGGTGCTCAGTGTTTTTTTCCATTTGAAGGGCATCTGCAGCCTCCCTAACTTCTGAGCTCTCTATCTGTGTTTAAAACATATTAGAATGGGTGCTAAGCTCATCCTTACATTAGACAAAGAGTCCAAGGCCATAAATCAGAGTTCTGCCGTCAAGCCCCCTGGGCCAAATGGGATGCCCATTGACTTAATAAAATGCAATGTTGAATTGTGAGCACCCCTTCCGACCAATGTTTAATAACCTTGATAGTAACCAGCTGTCCAAATCATGGTCCACCTTGATCATAGTTCCTCTATTTCAGAAGGGGAATAGAAAAGATTCCAGATGTTACTGGCCTATCTTGCTCATCAACACTTCCGTTAAAATTCTGGGAAGAGTAATTTATGAGAGAATTCGAATTTGGGCCAATAATAATAATATTGTCCGTTTTTGTCAGTATGGCTTTAAGGAAAGGCTAGGTCCAGTGCATTAGTGTTTCAATTGCCATTGTATTATAGGAAAATCTATTGTAGTGAAGCACTGCTCATTGTACCTTGCCTTCATAGGGAAGAATCAAAGAGAGAGCGAGGAAGGACAGAGGGATGCATCCTCTTCCCCTGATTGATAATAATTGCAACAACATGGACAGACCCACTAATGAATCCTTTAGTTGAACTGACTCAGTGGCAAGCACTGGAGCACAAAAAAAACTGTGGATTTGTAAGAAGAACCTTCACCCACCAACCTAGTTAGTGGCATGCTTCTTCATTGGGTTCCCAGCTGGGCTGCCGAGTGCAACCCAGCTGTACTTCAACGCCTGAGTTACAGTGGAGCGGGTTTTGATTTGTCAGTGTAGTGTGTGCTAAAAATTGTTGAGGCTAAAAATGTCTCTACGATATCCTGCCAGAAAAAGATGTATTCATAGGGACCTAGGACACATTTAAAAACAAGGTGGGGATATAATGAAGATGAAAAATGGGTCTTCAATATCCCCTAAATACTGGTCGACATGTTTCAGCCTCCCCAATAGTAATGAGGCTTTCTTCAGGACCAAAGAACGTGAATTGTGATGTGGCTACAAAAGTGGAGATAGCCACGTGAGTTTGTGAATATTTTTCAGCACACACTCTAAGGTGTGCTGTGCATGCGGTGTTGTAGCCGTACTTATGGACCCACTGACGGAAATACCAGCTGCGCAAATAAAAACATCAAACGGATCCTGGAGGAGGGGGTCTCCTGTAGTCAAACATTCATCAAGGATGACCACCCGCCTTTCAAACCTACTCCGGTTTTCTCTGGATCCCTGCCTTCATAGACCTGTTCACTACATTCAACAATGTCAACCAGTCTAAATTGTGGCTGTTATTGGTGGTAAAGGGTCTAAATGCAGTCACATTGCACTTTTAGCTGATCTCTATGATGGCGAGTCAGATGCAGACAATGCAGGGGAATAAGCAGACAAAAGATTTGCCTTCCGCGGCAAATATGCGTCCTTGCTCCACTCCTCTTTATTCTATATATTAATAATCTTCATACATATTTATCTCATTTCTGTTTAGATGTACCACTAATCAATAACGCCCCCCAAATCCTGCACTTTTGTATGCAGATGATGTGGTCCTTTTGGCTTTACTCCCAAGGCTTTGATCTGTTTGCTAGCACCATTTCACAGTTCATGGCTGATGTAGACTTAGTACCTAAATTCACTAAGTATCATACTCTGGGGTTGGCTCTAAACGTCTAAGGGTGCACACCTTTTCTATCAACAACAACAGGTTGGAATACATCACCAACTTTATTTATTTTGGGGTACACTTTGATCCTTCTGAGTCTTGGGCCTACAGTATCATTTACCACTGTTTGAGGTTCACTGAAGCCCTGGCAGCAATTTTCCATCTGCTGCACTCTGTAGGCTGCAAAACTATATAACTTTGCAAGTGAAGGAAAACAATTTTTGTAGATGACTACTTTCTTTTCCTCACTCTACATCCCATTATATCTGCACAGAAGGAATTGAGTCTCTCCTATTTCGAATTTCTTTTTAAACTGACTCCATTGTCCCTGTGGCTAACCATCTGCCTTATCCCAGTTTCGATCTTAAATCAACAGATTATTAGAGAACTTTGTCCTTTGACAAAGGGCTAAATATACCCTGGTTAGTCTATGTGAAACAGAGTTTTATGGTCCTGGGGGGGCCATCACTTTTTGATCACCAGTTACCCATACACCCCAAGGGCACACTCCAGACCAAATATTTCTTCCTAGAGAGAAGGGAGGTGGAACAAAATGATAAATTAACGGTGATGTTGTATGCTACCTTAAAGACTTGCAATTCCATGCATCCCTACCTCGTCATTGTAAAAGGACATTGGGAGAGAGTTTTACTTCTAGATTTAGAGTAGGCATTGTTAGATATCTTCTTTGCTCCCCCTAGGTCATTATTGTAGTAACAGTGTCTATGTTTGTCCCTGTGATGGAGTCTCGGACCAGTCTCTGGGCCGATTTAGATCTTGGTGGAGGGGGATACTCAGTCACAAACCTGTTGGGTATCCAGTCTGCCGTATTACAATCCCATTATATCCTAGGGAGATCGTAATACAGCAGACAGAGTATTAAATCTGCTGAGATCTAAATAAGACCCTTTGTCTTGTATTTCATCTTTTTTTATAAACTTTATACCACTTTTACCACGCAATTTTTATTAAATTTTTTGAGAACATTTTAATTTGGTAAGTGCATTTCCACCTCAATGATGCAATTCACCTAGGCAAATATTGACGGGTGGTCCAATATGCCATGACAGACTTTTTGAACAGCAAGCCTTTTTTATTGTCTTTGAAAATAGAGCATCTCAGTTAAGCACAGGGTGTTGTTTACTAGCACAGGATGCAGATTTTTGTATGTTTCTCTGTCCATAATTCATATGGTGAACTTAGAAAATACAAATACAAAAATCATGAAGGAATTGTACTGAAAGTCAGTCCTATTTAGGAAGTCTTCTCTGGCATGCTGTAAACCAATGGGTGCCCCTGCAAAAGGGTTTTCACCTAAGCAGAACCTTCAGGAAACCCACCCTCATCTGACCTCCAAAAGAGTTGGTGCATGCCACAGTTAGGCTGTCACAGATACACCAAATTTGACACAGATCCATTTACAGCCAATTTAAATGACCTCCAATATTTCTAGCAATGGAACTGGTAATGCTAAGGTAATGCTTTTAAGCTACAGTTTAGATAAATCTGCTTAGACTACAAAAAGAGAAAAAAGAAGTGGGAGGTTTCAGAACATGTCATCTGTGATAATCAACAAACAATTCATATACCAGTTCTATCTTTGACTTATGTCAATCTTGACTTCACGACTGATGGCTTGCAAGATTTCTAAAATAATTTGTTGCTTAAAAATATATGATCCCTTACATCCCTTGGGACGTTTTCTAGATTTTTCAATCCTGAAAACATTGACAAAACATTTTTTTACAACTTGCCAATTTTCCATATACCATGTACCTTCATTGTCTTTTGTCCTCCCCAGCTCCCTAGATCTTTCTCTATTGCCAGTCACGTTGCAGCACTTCTAATTTTCTTAAGACCTCCTATACCCCAATTATGTATCCTGCTGCAATGTCCCAATATGAATTAAGTAAAGACCTTAAAGTACTCCACCAAATAGTAATGGCCTAACGAATTCTAGCAGACACAATATGATACTTAAGTGAGCTCCAGATCTCCTGATGTAGTGCCTTTCCAACAAATGCACCAGATCTCAAGGGGTAATAGATAAACTGAAGGGGAACTGGGTGGGCCGAGTGGTCCATACCTGTAAATCTTCACATAAGGTTCTGACAACATAACAGTTTACAAGTCTATAAGTTTCAAAATGTGCCTTCCTGAGAATAAAAGCATATGTAGGTTGGAATATGGCCCTTCTCTACATGCTGGACAGTTCAAACAAATCGGATTAGCAAAGTGTAGGGAAAGGTGCATACAAATATTTGAACCTAGACCATGCCTCGAACTATAGTGCCTGTATCACCCAAGAAAACAAGACTATACCTCTTTTTATACATGTAGCAGGAGCACACAGATTGATTATTTTGTGATCTCATGCTCTATACTAATGTAAATATTTTACTCCCTACTTCTAGATGGCAGAATATCTGACCACTCAGGAACCAAACTGATTTGTGTTTGTTAGTGCAATATTCATAAACTTACTGAAATACAAACTTACCGAAGACAGAAAATGTCTCAAATCATACTTTAACACATAGCTACAAGACAATTACGATTCATTCTCTTCAAGCCAAACACTATAAGCTGCTGGAAAATCATGTCCTATATGGTTATTGATGAGGAACTCGACCATTGAGATTAGAAAAGTAAAAGCTAAACAAACAGAACTGGAATGTGAAATCAAGAAGCTGACTTTAGCATATATCCGAGCTCACCTTAGGATGTGTTTCTGTGATGTTTAACAGCATCAAAAAAGCTGGACGGTTGAAAGCAATGCAGCTCTATCAGAGAGAGAGAGTACGCCAGCAATATTGGTGATTCAATCCCGCAGAGCCATCTCTTACCATACCCTACAGACATAATACATTAATTTGCCTTTTCTTTGCCCATCAACATGACATGTCACTTTGAGCAATAGGTTTTCTGCATCCATTTTACATGCTGCATATGACGGATAATGCTAGACTAATATTAGATGGTCCCATAATGGAAGAGGACTATGCTGTAGCTCTCAACCAAAAGTCTACCTGAAAGGCTGATGGCAAAAATGACTTTCCCATTGAAAACTGCATCCTACCTACTATGCATGTTTTGCTAACAGTGGGGAGAAATGCCTCCTTCAGAGATATGTGCTGGCTTCCTTCTCCTTCATTTCACCCTTCCTGTGGAATGAAATGTTCTAGAATCCCACTTCAACTGCTGCCCAATGACCCACATTGTGCCTGAAATAAACATAATAGTTGGTCTATCTTTGTAACTACATGAGATGAGGCTGCATGTACAAAGCCTGTTAGAACTGGGGGTCTCTAATTGGCAGAGTTATACACCTTTGTCCAAGTAGAGTCCCTTGCTTCTAGTCAGGGTATGGGGGATACACACTTCAGATAACCACTGCTCACCCCCTTGGTAGCTTGGCACGAGCAGACAGACTTATCCCAAAGGCAAAGTGTAAAGTATTTTTACTCAAAACATACAGTTTTAGAGTGATAACACCACAAATGGACACCACACCAGTTTAGAAAAATAAAATATCTTCATCTAAACTCAACAAGAGCAAAATGACAAAAATCTCATCAGTGCCAAGGTTGAGGCTGGCTCCCTGGCTGCTACGGTGGAGACGAGGCATTGTGTCCACAAGGAGGCAACGTGTTGAATCCAGGACAGGGGAAGTCAGTTGCGTAGGTGGTGAGGCATCGGTTCCGGTGAGGATGATGCAAAGTCATCAAGTTCGTGTAGTCACCCTCTGCGGTTATAGGTGCCACGATAACAAGATGCAGGCGCTGGCGATGACAGAGATGTTGCAAGCGCGGGCTTCCGGAAAGCTGATATCTGCAGGCGTTGAAGGGCGTCAGTGCTGCGGTGCAGGCCAGGCGGAAGGCTGTGCACTTCACAAGTGGTGCCCCTGGCCTCGATGCAGATGTCCTTTCCTTGGCAGAAGCAGCAACTGCAGGCCAACCCCACACAGCACACAACAAAATTGGCAGTACTACTCCCCACAGCCCTCCAGCTCTTCTCCATGGCTAAGGTTCCTCTTGAATCAGAAAGTGATCTCAAGTTCTGTGGTTTGAGGTCCACTACTTAAACCCAATTTTATCTTTCTTCTATTTTGTGCAAGGGTCTCTGAGCCCAGTCCAAACAAGTTCTGCACTCACTGGTGCAGTATAACCACAGGGGGCGGAGACAGCATTGTGCAAGGGAGACAGGCCCTATTCAGGTGCAAGGCAAACTCCTTCCACTACTCTACATGCAGCCAAAGTTTATTCAGCTCAGATCTGAGTCATTGAGGAAGAGCCTGGCATACCTCAACCCCCGCTCAGCAGATATCTACAGTGAATGCACATCTCCAGCCCCTGTCACTTCAAAACCAGACAGTCAATCCACAAACAGGCAGAGGCACACAGAGTGGTTAAACATGAAAATGCCTACTTTCTAAAAGTGGCATTTTCAAATAAATAATTTAAAAAACATCTTTCCTAAAAGATGTGTTATTAAGTTCTGAGTTCAGAGAGCCTAAACATTATTCCTCTATCTTTTCCCAATGTGAAGTTATACTTGTAAGAAGTTACAAATTATCTCCCATGCTATCCTATGGGACAGACAGCCTTTCAATAGGTAAACACGAAATTCGCACTACTTCTCTATCAGACCATGTTAGACACACCAGTAGGTGTCCTACCTTTCACATACACTGCACCCTGCCCATGGGTGTACCTTGGGCCTACCATAGGGGTGCCTTCCATGTAAGAAAAGGGAAGGTTAGGGCCTTCAAGTGGGTGCACTTGCCTGGTCGACATGGCAGTTTAAAAGTGTTCACAGACACTGCAGTGGCAGGTCTGAGATACCTTTCCAGGACTACTCCTGTGAGTGGCACAATCAGTGCTGTAGGCCCACTAGTATCATTTGATTTACAGACCCTGGCACCCTCAGTGCACTTTACTAGGTACTTACCAGTAAATCAAATATGCCAACCAAGGGGGAACCAATTGTAATAACAATTTAAATTACACAGGGAGCACTTGCACTTTGACATTGATCAGCAGTGGCAAAGTACCCAAAGCATCTAAGCCAGCAAAAATTAAATCCAGCACAGCATCAAAAATACAGGAGGTAGAGGCAAAGGTTCAGGGGAAACTACACCAAAGATGACAGTCCCAAGCCCTGCGATTTAGTAAATGATGGGTTTTGCAACTTTAAGAGTGCTTTCCAGTTGGTCTTCTACAAAGAGCCCTGTACAAAAGCCTTTTTATATTAGTCTGAAATGTATTTTATACTCATGAAAGGGCTTTCCAAATTACAAATAGGTGTGAGTATAAAAGGGGCACCCCTCTTATTCCTGATTTGGAGAGGAATGTATTAATGGTTTCTGACTGCAATTGTATTTGCAAATTATTGGGATTTTTACTTACCTCTGAGTGGGAATGGAAATTGATTCACAAAAAGGAGAACGTCCCCTTGGGATGCCTTCCCCTTTATGAATCATGTCAGCAGGGTTGGGAGAGATGGGCAGTGGTCCAGAGGCCCAATCAAATGTGATCTCAAACAGGAAACACTGTTTTAAAAAGCAGCATCTGTGAATTTACTGGACAAGGGCTGCTTAAAAAAAGGTTTCCATTTTGCCTACTTGCAAGCCTCCAACCCTGTATCGGTAGGAAATGATGGAGGATTGTGAATTGCAACCTGCCCTATTAATATTAATTAAGCAGGTAATTTTGCAACCAGTAAATATGTTGCATCGCAAATTGCATCCCCATTTGCAAGCCAGGTATGCAAATTACACATCTCTGGTTTTCAAATGGGAACTATAGATCTGATCATTGTCTTTCTATTTAATGTGCAGTACTATAAACATAACAAAAGGACCAATGTTCTGCAGTGCAGAGGGTATATTTTCTATTATATCTGCTGTGACATTGACATAATAGAAGGGCTACCTTCTGCAGTGCTCACAGTACTTAGGGCCTGATTACAAGACTGCCAGACTCATGGGGCCACGGCGGTGGCAGTCTTCCAACCAACCTATTTCAGTTAGGGTGGTCGAAGCACCATTGCCCCGCCACAGCCACAAGGTAAACGCTGTTCCCTGGTGGTGTTGTGGTGGTCATGAGGCCGCAATATACTTGGTAGGATGGCTGCTTTCCCGCCAAGTATATTACGAGTTTCCTCTTGCTGTGATTGCATGCCATGAAAACTGTGGTGGAGAGGAAATAAGGGTGCCTCACACCATGTGGACGCACATAAGGGGGCACGAAAATGCACACCAGTTCCTGCTTGGTGTGGACTTTGCAGTCCATGCTGTGCAGGAACTGTTTTTGGCATTCCTATTGCGGTGGGAACGTAAAAAAAAAGCTCACCAGACATGAGAAAAATGGGTAATCTGTCGCGTGGCCCAGCCACGGGTTTGGCGGTGCGGCAGCGGGGCAGACCCAGTGCAGCACCGCCAAACTCATTAATCAGACCCTTAGTGTTCTATAACAGGGGTCAATGCAGGGGTGGCTCATCCGTTATGGTGGATGAGCGTCGACCCACTGCTTTAAAGCAGTGCAGAAGCAAAAACAGTTTCAGGTATTATCATTTTATGTTTGGCTGCTTTGCGGGCAGGTGGGTGGGCGGTGCTGCTCTGCTCTGCGAGCGGGGCAGTGGATGAGTGGTTTGTTCACTCTTAAAAGAGTGCAGTTACTGTTTGGTCGTCCCTCTCAAGCCACCCAAACCAGTCATGTGCACTTTCCCACTTCTCCATGCAGGCTGCATTACAGCCTGCATGGAGAACAAGATCACCCCTTAGGGAAGGGAGCCTGGCCGCCTACATTTTGTTTCTGAAATTGGTAGCAGGAGAGCAGAAGCAACAACGCAGGGCCGGGAAGCAGCAAGGTAAGTGATGTATTTATTTTATTTTTTACCTCCCTCCCGCAATCACAACCACCCCCTTGTGACCCACTTTTCCCCCAGAACGCCCTTGCCCACCCCCTACCTAAGTCATGCCGGGTGCTGCTGGATCAATGATATAATATTGATGCACACACTATCGATTCACATCAGTATCAGAAAAGAAATATCGTTCCCAAAATTGTCACCTTCCTATACTTAACTGATAAAAGCACAAATATCGAGAACCAAAATATTGCTGATTAAAATATCGATTTTTACTAATATCGATAACAAAATATCAGAAACAAAAAACTGTAACCTTGAATATCACCAAACACAGTATTGACTACATTAATATTGGACAGATATAAACTGGAGGTGGATGTCTGGGCCCTGATTTCAACTAATTATGGAAACTTAGCCTGGCAGGTAGGCCTACCCAGGACGTGGTGCTATGCCATTATAGATATTGACTTCAAGAAGGGTGACAGGGCCTCTCCTCGTTGTTATAGACCCATCTTTCTTCTTGAGTCTTCCTTCAGGGTCATCAGCATAGTCATTTTGGACAGAATTCTGTCCCGGGCCATGAATAATAATTGTATTGCCAACATTCAGTGCAGATTCAGACATGGGCCGGGGCCCCAGGAGCAGTGCTTAAACCAAACCTTCATCTCCTTACCAATAAATACACTGTGGCTAAAGATGGCCCACTGTACCTTGCTTTTATTGACCTGGAATGTGCTTTTGATAGCATTGTCAGTGCCAAATGGTGGAAAGTTCTCCTTTCCCTAGGCTTTATACAGGCCTAGTGGATTTTTTACGTGCCCTCCATAAAGACTTGAGTGTCTCTATTAGATTTGGGAATGAGGGCGAATGTACGGAGAGTTTTGGGCTGAGACGAGAAGTTAGGCAGGGGTGCATAGTCGCCCCTATTCAGTTTGTATTACACATTAATGGTCTGAAAGTTGTACTGATGGCTAAGGGTGGAGACCCGCTGACCATTAAGGGAAGACGAATTCCCGTCCTTCATTATGCACATGATGCCATTTTAATATCTCACACACCGAATACCCTCCAAGCCTTTTTGAACTCCTTTGTTGAATTCATGGGTAGCTTAGGGCTGCACACAAACCTGACCAAGACGTTTGAGATGCCCTGTGAGAGAATGCAAGTTACATATCGCTTTAATGCACTTCAGGGCACTTCCTTGGATGAAATTCATAAATTCCCCTATCTGGGGTTTACTTTCAACACACTTGGGTCCTGTCGACCCTGTTTAAATCAGAGGTGTCTGAAATTGTGCAACTCTGTGGGATCTTCGGCTTGGTGTTGAAAATTGGCAGTAAGTCAGTAACGACCCTTGCTGAAATTTATAGCAAGTAATGTGTCTCGACCCTCACCTATGCTGCTGGTCTGTGAGGGTATAACGTTTCTAAGGGTCTCCAAGCCGAGGAGAATAGGATTGGCAGAAGATTACTTGGTGTGCAACCTGGGTCACCTACCTTTGCCCTTTTTGAGGAAATGGGTCTGTCGTTCGTTGAGGATGCCATGAAATTGGCTCCCCTAATTCATTGGTGCTCCATCTACTGCAATCAGAAGGCCTCTCTGAAAAGGGACATCATTCTGGTTTGCCTTGGCTGTGACATGTACCTTCATATTGCGTGGCTCAGTTATGTCAAAGATCTTTGCAGGAAGCTGGGCAGACCAGATATATTCTCCTCGCCTGACCAACTTTTGGCGAAGGATAAAAAATGGTTCAAATTTACCTTTCTGGAACACCTCACCAAGGAAAGTGAGGCCCGAGAATTACAGAAACCTGCAAACAGAGAGTATGTGCAGGTAAAAACTACTCTCAGCATGGAACCTTATCTGGTACCAAGTGGAAGGGATAGGGCCCTCCTTACTAGGTTTAGGCTCGGACTGATCGGGTGTCAACTTTCTTTTCCTCTGGGTCAGTTTAACCCTAAGGAAATACTGATCAGTCCCTGTGGTGAGCGCTCACTACAAACACTTTACCATTTCACAATTTTTTGCAGGTTTGACAACAGCTGTGCTAAGAAGGTCCGGTTCACCTTGTTGAGAGGTACCTCAATTTCTCGACACATTCTGGCCCTTCTGTACCTACAGTCACTTCTGAACCTTAAGGTCTGTCTTGACATGACTACCTTTTGCAAATAAATCCCACAGTATAGTTTCTCGTTCTGTTTTTCTACTATTTATGGTAATGAGTTTTTTAATATTCTGCATGTAATTTTGACTGCTTAATTCTTCTGTGTTTTGTTATATTAGTGGGGCACTATAGTCCTTGCTTCCGCCTTAAATTCTTCTGCACTTTTTAGCTGATGATATTTTCTTATTTTTTGTATGATAATATTGCAAAATAATGCTTTTATCATCTTTTACCTTAAGTAGACACACTAATGAAAATATTAGAAAATTGAAATTGACCACATTAATATTGTCAAAATAAATATATAAAGAAAATATGTTTTAATACAAAACATAAATGTATAAAAACATTTTAAGTAAAACAAAACATGAAAACAAACATATAAATATTATAACAGCTTTATACATATTTTACATAATTAAAATAAATATAAACCTACCACAAAATTATAAACTTCAATACATTAAAAAAATTATAAACAACTAACAACTACAAAAATTGGAACATTATTTAAAATATTTATAAATCAATAAATAAAATCAAAATTTTCAAAATACATTTTCGACATTATAACACAAACGGTAATTAGCAGTCACTATTAAAGACTATATAACAAAAAAAATCACATTGAAATGAAAAGTTACCTGTAAAAACAAACTATGAGCAAACTTACTAAACAAAATCACCAAAGCAAATAAGCTAACAATTTAATAGCCCCAAATGTTTATCAACTTACTACACCAAAAACTACAAAAGCTGCAGGAAGAGAAGACTAAGCCAGATTTTCCTCCCAGAAGTGGAAAATATATGTACCTTCCAAAGTAAGGAAAACATATAGTTAAACTAAAGTATACAATTAATTAAATTAATAATTATTAATTAAAATACCAAGTAACTAACAAAACACTCTACTATGTCTAGCTCTTTATGTTTAGATACTATAAAGAAATTACTGCAAAATCAAGAAATTGCTGATCTAATGAAAAACGATACCAGTTACATACCTGGAAAAAGACACACAAAAAGAAAAAAAATGAAAATATTACTAAACAAGAGCCTCGCCCTAAAACAGCAGAAAAATGCAACCTAAGTCCCTCAGTTCCCACATGCTATCAACAAGCAAATATTTCAAATGTAACTAAGGTACTTTTTTCTACTCTGCAAACAAGAAACCACTTAATCCATATTGTAACACCCACATCCAAAAACCTGAAATTAAAATCTGCAGCATCCAGCAAAAACACACGTGTAAGTATAAAATAGAAAATGAGTTGCATAATTTGTCTGTAAATAATGAATGTATTATATATTTTAAACATGTAATTTCTATATGATTACACTATGTTCAGATATTATGACAGGAAGAGCAAGATACAACACATCACAGAAAGGAAAGCAATTATTATGTCACATGGACTACACTTACCCCCAAGAAAGTACAGGCACAGAAACTATCAATTGGAAATGTACTAAATATTACCCTAATGCTTGCCATGGGAGGGCCACTACAAAAGATGACACTGTTACTAGTGTAAGGGAACACAACCACACCCCAAATGTCACCAAAATAAAAGTAAAGTATGTATTGCAAGATTTAGGAGAGGCAAGCACTAGCTCCCAAGAGCCTACAACTAATATATTAAAAGATATACTCCCTAAATTTCCTTCACACATCACAGGCCAGCTACCAGCTATACCCACCTTGAAACTAGGGGTATGCAGAATTTTTTTATTCTGCTCGCAGAGTTGGAGGAATTCGGTAATTCTGTGTTACTCCTGCAACTCGGAATTACTAATAAACTCTGTTGCTCAGCTTGCGGAATTAGCATTGGTGAAGTAGATAAGTAATAACTTATTGTTATGAATGCCACTAGCTGCGATTAAGAAACAGACTAAGGGACTCTAGTTTCCCGGGCAGGCTTTATCACCATGGAAACACTAATCACATATTTTGCCGCGTATAACCCTGCCTGCAAATTAATAGCAGGGAGAATAGCCGAATAATATTAGAGCTCTCCAGTCTGGGGACAGAAGGGGGAGGGGTTTACGACAGGGAGCGGAGGGTGGAAACTCTCTGAGTTTCTATTTAAGTCCATGAGTTACGCCCACCCCCTACTTAAGACGCATAATTACATAAACTAAAAAAGTGACAATTTATGACCTTCCTGCCACTAGAAGATACCAAGATATTCAAACACCTGAACACTTAACAACCACACATTATGAGGAACCCTTCCTCTTTCACGATAACCTTAACAATGAAAAATTAATTCTAACATTTCTACAGTTTATACCTTTTTAAAACTCAGTTAATGTCAAACTTGGATGATGGATGAGACATTTAAAATGTGTCCCAAACTATTCACTCAAAACACTAATATAACATTCATAAATGCCCTAATACTTAATAAACAAAGTAGCACTTCTTACAAACTACTAATCCACATTACAATTAAAACAAACAACTACTTCCCACATAAAATAATAATCACAAGCCATGATTCAAACTATTTTAAAACTTTACCCACACACAGTCATACACGGAGGTTACTACCATTTTAAATAAAGCATATGGATACTGTTCCAACAATCTGCACTAATTGTAGAAAATGCAACAAACTGCCAATTTGCCTTTGAAATGAAAAACAATTATTGCACTTGCCTATGTCTCCATCACAGAAGTAGCTCACAACTACAACTTACTTATAGAAAGTCATTTCTACCAACAAAATGAACACAAACTAAGAACCCTAAGAGATTATTTTGAAGACACTTGGGTTGGCAGACTGCATCACTCTGGACACAGATGCCAATCCAAATTCTCAGTACCATGGTGGAATGTCTACAACAGCACCATGGCTCAAGAAGCAAATAGTAACATCGCAGTAGAAAAATTGCACAATGCCTTCCAATCCACAATAGGCAGAACCCAACCTACACTCTATACATTTATAGAAGCCCCAGAAAAAGAATACAGCTACCAACTACTATGTATGGAACAATAAAGTAATCCAAATTAAATCTAAAGTTATCAACCAAACCAATAGAAAGTATGACATGCTACAATGTAAAGTAAAACTCTTTATGAACAACAATGTAAAGTTAAACTCTTTATTAACAACAGAGGCACTACTTAGAATCAATAGCTAAAACTCTAGTTAAAAAAAGTAATATCCCACAAAACACCCAATAATTCAAAAGCATAATCCAAAAGTGGATAACTAAAATATTTTTAACTAAATAATAAACAAATTATTTTTATACATCAGGAACAAATTATATAAAACTGAAATTTAAAATAAGACTGATGCATAGAAATAATAAGTTGTATTAATTATATAAAATAATTAACCTCACCAAACATAAATATAAACCTCAAATAAGAAATACAATTGATTAAATTACAACACATAAATATTGATAATAACAATCACATAAAATTGACAACATTCATAAAATATAACATTTCCTACCAACAACAGATAACTAAAATAGAACTTACTGTTATGTAGCTGCATGTCCTTCTCTGTATCCAGGTAATCAAAAAGTATAATCCACCAAAACTGGAAAAATAAATTCCAAAACGCCCCAAAATAATGCAAAAGTAAAGCAAGTCCAAGAGAAGTCAGTCAAAGTAGCTAAAGTTCTAATGAACCACAAAAAAAGTCTTTAAAAAAGAAACTCTATTTGAAACTCGAAAAAAGGAAATCAAATTTAAAAACATTGGTTTACTAGAAACCAAAACTGATTTCCATAAAAAAAGATACAAACCAAAAACATTCACAGGAAACCTTGGAAATTGAAAAGCTGTAAAATAAAAGGCAATATCCGCCCACAAAACACAGTACCTTCAAACTTAGCATATACATCACACTTAATCAACACAAAGCTCATAACGTAACATAATGTAACATAATGTAACAATAGATTACTAACAAACTTTACCTAAACCCAGCCTAACACACTTGTGAACAAAATTACAAAAACTGCAAATATACCTACCAAAAATCCAAAAGAACACTATAACTACAATTTGCATTTACCCCATATATTCCCCCACCCTAAAAATCCTATAAAATACCTTACAAAGGTCTTACTTGCTCGCACAAACAGCAGCACCTTCATGCGACTTACTTCCTGGAAAATGCACTGCAAATGAGACAAATAGATTACAAAATTGTAGTTAGTGGTAAAATAAAACGGCTGCTAAATTAAGCTTGAATAAAGACATAGATAGAAAACAGTGGTAATTTAATGTACAAATGGAAAAGAAAATTAAAAAATATATTTTTTTCAATAATGTAAAACATTTGAAAAAAATGCTATGAAATATGTTAACAAATGTATAAAATAAATAGTACCATAAAAAATATGTACCTTTATTATAATAAAATATCTAAACATTAATACATATGCACAACCAATTTGGATACTAATTTAACTGCATTAACTATTCCTGCTTAATACAAACCATTTAAAAAAAAATGTGTTGGACACTATAAGGGTTACAGTCACTATTCCCACTGCAATTTAAATCATTTTGGGAAACGGTTCCTGACACTAAAAAGTTTTTATTTACTATTCCCACTCCAATCTAAACCATTTTGAGGAAAGTATTGGACATAAAAGGGGTTACATTTAGCATTCTGACTCCAATTTAAAATATTTTAGGGAAGGTGCTGGACACCAAAGTGGTTAGATTTAGCATTCTGTCTCCATCTAATATAAAGAAATAATTAGGAGCGAAAAAACCTTATTCTTTTCCCAAAAAATTGAAAGCGTCAGGAACTCCTCTAAGGAACATTTTAGGTGTCCCTCACCTCACCACACACTCCAGAGATTGTACCAACTCAATCTCTGTGCAATAAGATCACCATGCACTTTGCGCACAAAGTAGAGAGTATCTTCAACGAATTAGGCAGTCTCAGATCTAAGGAGAAATTATCCCCTCCCAACATTGAGCTTGTATCAGTCCGACTT
Organism: Triturus cristatus; assembly: GCF_964204655.1. NCBI lineage: Eukaryota > Metazoa > Chordata > Amphibia > Caudata > Salamandridae > Triturus > Triturus cristatus. The sequence goes on along the minus strand of NC_140589.1, from coordinate 1,454,311,034 downwards.
GTTGGGGAGCTGAGTTTTGAAACGTATGTCAATCTGGACAAGGTACAAGTAATGGATCGAATGGTAAAAACGAAATCATGATCACCGACTGACCCCTGCTCATTGGCTGTGGTGAAATCGGCCCAAGAGGTAGAAGCGGATAACCTGATAAAAGTTTTTAATTCTATCTTTAAGACAGGAGTATGCCCAAATATGTGAAAAACAGTCTCAATTCGGCCTATTATAAGAATAAAAAACGTGGACTCAGAGGACATTGATAATTACCGTCCCATATCACGACTACCTTTCCCCTCTAAACTCATAGAGAGAGCCATGAATACGCAGCTTGTGGAATATATTCATGCACATACCTGGCTAGATTAATCACAACATGGCTTCAGAACCGTACACAGCACCGAGTTGGCCCTGATCAAATCAGTTGAGGATATCAGGGAAGCACTGGACAGTGGTGGGAAGGCCGCCATCATTCTATTCGATTTGTCGGTGGCCTTCAACACTGTCCACCATAACATTTTGGTGGAGAGGTTAGTAGCTATAGGAGTGCAGGGATCAGCCCTCCATTTGCTTGAATCTTTTCTGAAAGACAGGACACAATTTGTAACCATGGATTCGTATAAGTCTAACTCTTTTCAGCTCCCATGTGGAGTACCACAGGGCTCCTCTACGAGCCCTGCCCTTTTTAACGTATACATCACAGCTCCAGCTTTACTCGTAAGATCTATTGGCTTTGCTTTAACTTCTTACGGTGATGATACACAAATTGTCGTAGCAGTCACGAATCAATACCCCACCATTAGCAAACAATTTAATGATTGCATTTCAGAATTAAACTCTTGGATGAGTTCTAACTGTTTAAAGGTAAATAGTAACACAACTGAGGTTGTGCTTTTTGGTAATGACCACTCTTTCTGGTCCCCTAGTTGGTGGTCAGCAAATATAGCAAAACCAAAGGACGGAGAGATGAACATTGCAAGCACTCACCCCCAGTCAACTGTTCTGGGTTTAATCCATCATCATTCCTTAGCTCACTCTGCCATCCCAGTTCAGACATGGCCATATGCAAATCAGTCTGACCCTGTGCCTCATGGGAACAGTCCAGCCCGAACTGCCAAGCCATGTCTTCCCTGGACCGGAAACAAGCATCCTGGGACGGGTTTCTGGCTAATCAGCCATTATCAGCCAGGCTAGCTTGAATCCAGTGGCAAAGTGAGCAAGGGACCCACGTCTGGGCATACCCTGCCAACTTAGGGCGAACAAAGCAAAACAAAAGGGGATGATGGACGGAGTGTTGAACATTGCAAGCACTCACCCCCAGTCAACTGATCTGGGTTGAATCCATCATCATTCTTTAGCTCACTCCGCCATCCCAGTTCAGATATGGCCATATGCAAATCAGTCTGACCCTGTGCCTCATGGGAACAGTCCAGCCCGAACTGCCAAGCCATGTCTTCCCTGGACCGGAAACAAGCATCCTGGGACGGGTTTCTGGCTAATCAGCCATCAACAGCCAGGCTAGCTTGAATCCAGTGGCAAAGTGAGCAAGGGACCCACATCTGGGCATACCCTGCCAACTTAGGGCGAACAAAGCAAAACCAAAGGGGATGATGGACGGAGTGTTGAACATTGCAAGCACTCACCCCCAGTCAACTGATTTGGGTTTAATACATCATCATTCTTTAGCTCACTCCACCATCCCAGTTCAGACATGGCCATATGCAAATCATTCTGACCCTGTGCCTCATGGGAACAGTCCAGCCTGAACTGCCAAGCCATGTCTTCCCTGGACTGGAAACAAGCATCCTGGGACCGGTTTCTGGCTAATCAGCCATCATCAGCCAGACTAGCTTGAATCCAGTGGCAAAGTGAGCAAGGGACCCACGTCTGGGCATACTAATAAAATTATTTTGTATTTGTAAGTGATTGAACATATAAAATATTAATCTGAATATCAATTTTTAAACATGCATTTACTTTCATACCTATTTATTATATTGTCATAACATCGTTTTAACATATACAAAATTTTAATGAGAATATAATATTAACATTTGAAATATAACAATGTTTTATACACAACTTATTAATAATAACATTAAATGAATACAGATTACCAAAGGAAAACCACAACATTTATAAAGTATTTAAATATTATTTTGAAAAACATTTATCAAAGTATTTTTTGGATAAAGTAAATTTAACAAATGTAAATACATAATTACATTAAACAATACAAAATGTGAATATTTAATTTTCCAAAATAATAATTGGGGAATTTTGGAAATGTATAAAATACTTATATAGATTTCTATAAATGTATATTATAAACACACAAGTGTGCATTTATTATTTCGTTAATTTGGCAAGTTTACATGACATGTATAATTTTGTTAAAAAAACAATTAATTATATTCGTAAATAAAAAAACAGATTTTATCAAATTTAAATGAAAATTTGCATATTTATAATAAATTAACCTCAAACCAAATTAAAGTTTTACATTTTAAAACTCTCTCCACCCTTATTCGCTAAAACCCCAACATCCTGCTCCTATAACATAATTATATAAACATTAATTATACACATTAATAACATTGTTTTTAAATTGTAATTTTAAATAAATCAATACAATAATTTACAAAACACACTTCCACAAAATTAAGAAGCCACTTAAATAAAACACATTTCAGAAAATGCTTATAAAATAACACATAAAAAGTATATTTTAAACAACAATATTTTCTGTCACAATATTTTTTCAATGATATTAAAAACAATATTTAAAATTATATTCTTGCCTTCGATATTCCTGTCGATGATATTTTAGACATTCTGATATTCTTGACACTATCTTTTTTTAGCACAGAATTTTGGATTCGACCATCTCGCTGTATGTTAAACCTTATAAATGTTGAATAAAGGTGACAGCAAGAATGACTGAATAGCATTCTTGCATTCTTGCATGCAGTAACTGTTCATTTATGTGTAGTGAGTAAACTCTGTCAAATGTGATATGTGATATGCATTATCTGATAAAAATCAGACACCAAGGTGTTTCGAATTTATCAGATGAGATAATATTCTGACATTTGGAGGTTTTAGGGAATAACTTACAGCACTGCATGTTTTAACAAATGTCGACCCCTTGCCTCCTGTTGGATTCTACCAGATCTGAAAGACTCAAATTTAAGAAAAGGTGCCCCAAACATTGCACCACATTTAATTCCAATACCTGCGTGAACAAGCGTTGGCCACAGGACAGCAATTTAATGAGCCATTGTAATCAAACCTAATATGTTTTTAGGCATTAATATCCATGAAGTATGTGAATAATAACGACTGCCCATGAATTTCAATCAGGTAGAATACTATGATACCATGAAGCATCTTGTTTTAGTTAAAATTGTTTTACTGTTTCCACATGGACGAGCCATGCTTTTTATGCAGCAAGTTCTTCCTCTAGCCCTATAGCAGGAAATCAAATAACATCCATTGCCAAGTCCATTCCCATTGTAGAAGGTCACCGTGGATACATTTCTCCTTGAAAAATCACTCTAATTTTCTATATTAAATTGCATTATTTCAGCATATAGTGAATATTTTTTTATTGTAAGGACAAAAGATTTGTTATATTGCAGAATGTCTCGGTGGTAGAACCAGTGGATTTTGGAATCGCGTATCTGCTAAAATACTGAAATAGATTTCCAGGAAAAGAGTTTGTCATTTGCTGTCTGCTCTGAAGTTATGTTAAAAAGACGAAAGAGCCCATAAAAACGCCTTTTCCTTTAATTGTTGGCTGCATTCCAAATCACTGGTAGTTAATGTAATTCATTTAGCTCTTTTCATGGGATTTTGTTGTGCTTGTAGAATAATGAATGTTTTTCAGTTTGATGCAATAAAGTAATACCCTTGGTATTTCTCACACAGAAAAACCAGAGCAACCTATTTAGATATTTTGAATTCCGACAGCATTCTATCATGTTGAGAGGTGCGTTTGAAAACAGTACTTACCAAACATAAAATATTTTTGTTTTTTCTTTATTTTAAACATGGGCAACATGATGCACAATACAGAATCTTGTTGGGTATTCGAGATACTCATGCATTGCTAGAAGAGCGCTGCTAACCTCCCGGAATTCATTGCATTTGCATAGTTGACTGTCTTTCACAATATTCTGTAATGTCAACCAAGCAGACTCAAAAATAGTTAGTTGCATAGCTAGAGAAAATTATATTTTTACATCAATGTTTTGCATACATTTTCCAAGAAAATGTGCCACATCTCCCAGTTCGGAAATAACTGCAGAAGTTCCCCTTTAAAGCCAGGATCAAATTTAGCCTGGCCAATGTTTTGCCTTAAAAACGTGTAGAGGCCCAAGGCACTCAAGTAACAAAGATATACTGAGTCAAAAGTTAAAACAAATCCAGACCAACATGACCATATCTCATTCCTTCTCTGAAAAGCCCTTTAACTCTGCAGGTCACACCCAGAAGAAGTGAAAACCAAGATCACCTATTTAAACACTCCTCCCAGAATCCTATAGTTCCCTCTTCTGACTCGTTTCCTTCCATTCCTAGTTTTCCCCACTTTATCGCCTTTCTCACCTATACAACTTCTCTGCTGATTATCACCCTGCTTGTAAACAAACTCTTTTTTCCTCTAATCTCAAAAGTGTTGCTTCGATTATTCTCTTCTACGTCTTCTTTCCTCTCCACCCACCCCTCCTTTTCTTCTCACTCTCCAGCATCCTCTCTTTATGTCTTTATCACGTTGCATCCTATTCCTGCCTAATAGTCAATGGCAGATCTCACGACTCGCAGTTTATTTCACAGTTTGATATACGTTTATGTACAATGGATATCAAGTTTAGGATGAGAATTCTACGTCCATATCTGTAAAGTGCCTTTACACGTTGAGCTCTTCCATTGTGTTATAGACAATTGTAAACAAAAATACATAACATTAGAATGCTGTTACACAGTAACTCTTTTAGAAATGAGAGTCATCCTCAACACAGTAATGGAAGGTAGAGTGCAATATTAAAATGAGATTTGAAATGAAAATTACATTTTAGAAATGAGTTACAGTAACCGAGCATATTTTTTACGTACTGCTGCACTATGGGCAGTAGCATCGATGCACACAGTTTCAATAGAAAATGTATCTAATACTTCCCCAACAAATACGTTGGTCGGGTACTACTAGGGGGACATACATATGCTCATACCTGGTGATTCGAAATATTCCATTAATGAACAGAATGAAGTGTTATGCTATTTAAACTTAACAGTAGTGTTCTAAATGTCTTTCACTTGAAGCAATTAGCTTAAACATAGATTTCATGAGTGAGTTTTGCACATTATTAGGCTGCTAGGTATGCTTTGTACCGCCGGTTATTTCGTTTTTAGAAGAATCTGTGTAGCCCGAATTTTCATGGAGGATTTTAGGGATTATGGCTGGTAGGAGTGTGATGAATTGAGGAATCTAGCTGGGACAAATAGATATAATGGATTTTGTGTTCTCTATATTTGTACACTCTGCACTTTTGTAGTTGCTGCATATACTTGTGTGTGACGTCTTTTAAAATGTTTCTTGACGAATCTTCGCGAAATTTTCCAAACTTTTGGCCAGCTCCGTTCCGCTCCTATCCTGAAAATTTCATGGTGATTCGTCAAGGGGGGGCCGAGAAAAAAGGGGGAACCAAAACGCGTTTTCCCCATGCATTTTCCCATAGGACCTGTTGACGCAGCTACAGCCCGAACTGCTGAACGGAATTACACCACATTTGGCAAAGAGGTAGTCCTCAGTTCAGACTCATGCCTTTTGCTTAAATGGTGTAAATCCGTTCAGAAGTTCCTGAGAAAATTAGGGTTAAAAGGATAGATATATCTATGGCCTTGGAGGATCCGCGCACCCTCCCCGCACCAGCGCGTACCCTGCCGTGCACGAGCTGTATTCTAATTGGCTGTCAACACTCCAGATCAGGAAGTGTTGGCAGCCATCTTATGCCTCGGTAGAACCGAGGCACAAGAAACCTGAAAAACAAACGCGAAAAATGCGACAAGGGGGCAGGGTAGAAACACCCTGACCCCCTAGGCTTGCTCAGGGGGTCCTACAAGGACCCCCAGGGCGCAAAAAAGAATTAAAAAAAAAAAAAATCGGCACGATTCACGCACCCAGTGCGAATTTCGGCCGAAAATAAAAATAAAATTCAGCGCGGGCTCCCGCGCTGAATATTCTAATTTGCCCCCGGGGGCCAAATCCCGGGTGCATAATTTAAAAAAAGTGTGGGGGGGTCCCAATCCCCCCCACACTGCCCCAGGGACCGCCACCCCCCGGGGCTTGATTTCAATCTATGCAGCCCCCCTGCATAGATTGAGCCCCCCCACACGCTCCGGGGAACGCCACCTCCCCGGGGCACTAAATATTTTAAATTGGGGGTCCGTTACGGACCCCCAAGCCCCGGGGACCACCACCCCCCGGGCTTTAAAGTAAGTGGGAGGGGGGCCGTGTGGCCCCCCTCCCTGGAGCCAATGATGACCCTGGGGACCACCACCCCCCAGGGTCAGCTCCTGCAGTGTCCCGGGGTGCCCACCCCCGGGACACTGCTTTTTGCAATGGCAGGGCGGGAGCCTCACGGCTCCCACACTGCCATTGCAAACTGCTTTGCTTCATTGAAGCGAGAGCAGGGAAACCTGCTCTCGCTTCAATGAAACAAAGCAGATTGCTTTTCCACATGGGGAGCAGCATGTTAGCTGCTCCCCATGTGGAAAAGCAATGCCGGGTCCCGCAGGAAGCGGGAGCCGGCTCGGACCGTGGGGGGAGTGGGACCCCCCACGGTCCCCAACGAGGTTACCAGGCCCCGGGGGATGGGGTCCCCGGGACCAGTAGTGGCCCGGGAGGGGGGCCACGCGGCCCCCCTCCTAAAAATAAAAAAAACAACAACAAAAAAACCCGTCCTGGGGGATTGGGTCCCCGGGGCCAAAATGGGCCACAGGAGGGGGGCAAGGCAGCCCCCCTCCAAAAAACAAAAAGAAGGGCCATGCCCCGGGGGATGGGGCCCCCGGGGCAAGTTATGGCCTCGGGAGGGGGGCCACGCGGCCCCCTTCCCGATTTTTGGTTTTTTTTATTTAAAAGAACAAATTGGGGGCAGGCCCTGGGGGATGGGGTCCCCGGGGCCAATAAATTAGAAAAAGAAGGGGGCTACCCAGTCCCCCTTCTAAAAAAAGACAAAAAAAAAGGGATCCGCCCGGAGGCCAAGCCCCCTTCTTGCACCACTCTGCAGACGCGCCCCCTGGCGCGTTTGCAGAGGGGGATCTAATTCCCCTTAAATACTGGGGGTCCCTGGGGGCCAACTAGCCCACCAGGAACCTCCAGTATGCACCAGGGGGCTGCGTTGCAGAGAGGTGTAATGAGGCCATGCCCCTTTTTACACCTCTCTGCAACGCAGCTCCGTGGTGCTTACTGGAGGTACCTGGTGGGCTAGTTGGCTGCCAGGGGATCCCAGGATTCAAGGGGACTTAATCTCCCAACTTAAAATGCGCCACAGGGCGCGTTTGCTCAGTGGTGAAGGTAGGGGGCGGGGCATGAGGTGATACTGTGCAAACAAGCTCTGTGGCGCACATTAGGTAGGGGAATTCATTCCTCTTCAATCCAGAGGTCCCCTAGGGGCCAACTAGCCCACCAGGTACCTCCACTAAGCGCCACGGAGCTGCATTGCAGAGTGTTGTAAAAAGGGGCGTGGCCTCTGAACACCTCTCTGCAACGCAGCTCCCTGGCGCATACTGAAGGTACCTGGTGATCTAGTTGGCTTCCAGGGGACATCAGGATTCAAGGGGACTTAATCCCCCAACTTAAATCACCCCATGGGGTGCATTTGCACAGTGGTGAAGGTAGGGGGCGGGGCCTCATGCGATATGTGTGCAAACACGCCCTGTGGCGCGTTTTAAGTTGGGGAATTAATTCCTCTTCAATCCTAAGGGTCCCTGGGGACCAACTAGCCCACCAGGTACCTCCAGTAAGCGCCACGGAGCTGCATTGCAGAGTGTTGTAAAAAGGGGCATGGCCTTTGAACACCTGTCTGTAATGCAGCTCCCTGGCGCATACTGGAGGTACCTGGTGGGCTAGTTGGCTGCCAGGGGATCTCACGATTCAAGGGGACTTATTCTCCCAACTTAAAACGCGCCACGGGGCGAGTTTGTACAGTGGTGAAGGTAGGGGGCGGGGCATGAGGTGATACTGTGCAAACACGCTCTGTGGTGCGTTTTAAGTTGGGAAATTTATTCTGCTTCAATCCAGAGGTCCCCTAGTGGCCAACTAGCCCACCAGGTACCTCCACTAAGCGCCACGGAGCTGCGTTGCAGAGTGTTGTAAAAAGGGGCATGGCCTCTGAACACCTCTCTGCCACGCAGCTCCCTGGCGCATACTGGAGGTACCTGGTGGGCTAGTTGGCTGCCAGGGGACCTCAGGATTCAAGGGGACTTAATCCCCCAACTTAAAACACCCCACGGGCACGTTTGCACAGTGGTGAAGGTAGGGGCGGGGCCTCAAGTGATATGTGTGCAAACACGCCCTGTGGCGCGTTTTAAGTTGGGGAATTAATTCCTCTTCAATCCTAAGGGTCCCTGGGGACCAACTAGCCCACCAGGTACCTCCAGTAAGCGCCACGGAGCTGCGTTGCAGAGTGTTGTAAAAAGGAGTGTGGCCTCTGAACACCTCTCTGCAATGCAGCTCCCTGGCGCATACTGGAGGTACCTGGTGGGCTTGTTCGCCCCCAGGAGACCTCAGGATTGAAGAGGAATTAATTCCCCAACTTAAAACGAGCCACAGGGCGTGTTTGCAAACGTCACCTCAGGCCCCGCCCCATTCCTTTACCATTGTACAAATGTTCCTCTAAAATCAGCCGAACTACGAATTTCTATTTACTCACCTGTTACCATCAGAAAACCCAGGGCTGCATCTTTTAGACCAGCACTGACCCTGAAAAGTAATTCTAAGCGTACTCACCAGTAACTTGTATTTCTTTCCATAGGAATCCATTGTGTGGTTTTCAGCAGAAAAGTTTCAAAGTGTCAATTTTTGAAACGTACAAATATTCCTCTAAAATCAGCCGAACTGCGAATTCCAATTTACTCACCTGTTATCAGGAGAGAACCCAGTGCTGCATCTGTTAGACCAGCACTGACCCTAAAAAGTTATTCTAAGCGTACTTACCAGTAACTTGTATTTCTTTCCATAGGAATCCATTGTGTGTTATGCAGCAGAAAAGTTTCTAAGTGTCCATTTTTGAAACGGACAACTATTCCTCTAAAATCAGCCGAACTACGAATTACGATTTACTCACCTGTTATCAGGAGAGAACCCAGGGCTGCATCTTTTAGACCAGCACTGACCCTGAAAAGTAATTGTAAGCATACTTAACAGTAACTTGTACTTCCTTCCATAGGAATCCATTGCCTGCTTTTAAGTAGAAAAGTTTCTGTCTATTTTCACAAACTAAAAATATTCCTAAAAAATCGTCTGCATGACTTAAACACATTCGTTCAACTGTTTACAGGAGATTCACCTGTGCTGGATCCAGGATCCACCACTAAGTAAGAAAAAGTAACGATAACACTACTTACCTGCTGAGTGAATTTTCTGCCATAGGATTACTTTGGTGATTCTATGGGAAAGTGTCAACTTTTAAAATACAATAATAATCATTAAAAATCACTACTGTAACCAAAACGCTTTTAATCAACTGTTTACAGGAGATGTCCAAGGACTGAATCTAGCATCCAGTCCTGTGGTTAGAAAAGTAATCCATAAAGTAACTAATTGCATTTGACTAGAAATTCACGTTGAGCTCAATGTTGCTTTGTGTTTGAAATTGTGTTGCCCATTGCAACAACTGTAACCACTGTACTTAAAAGTCTTCTATTGCCTATTTGCAAAGTATTTAAACTAAAGTAATTCATTCTGAGAAAGTATTTTTTGTATTGTAATGTATAATGTAATTAAAAAAACAAAATATCTAAAAATAAACAGTTTAAACAATGTAGTAAATCAGTATAAAAAAAATCAGTATAACAATTAATACATTAAAAATTGTCATTTACAAAACCTTTGAAATTCACTGAAAAAACCATAGGTTTCAGGCCTGATATAGTTAGGAATTAGCATTTAAAAAACCTTTGCAATTCACTGTAAAAACCATAGGTTTCAGGCCTGATATAGTTAGGAATTAGCATTTAAAAAACCTTTGAAATTCACTGAAAAAACCATAGGTTTCAGGCCTGATATAGTTAGGAATTAGCATTTAAAAAACCTTAGAAATTCACTGAAAAAACAATAGGTTTTAAGGGTGCTATAGTTAGCTGGACATTTCACTCAAACAAAACCATTGACATTCCTCCGATATAGTTAGTTGTACTAACTACATCTCGCGCGCCCGCAATCCACTGCTGATGATGTCACATATTACATCATTCATGACATGGTCAGTGACATCACTGATGACATCTCAAATGACATCACTGATGACATCCTCCATGTGACAATCAAATACACCTCATCATACACTAGTATAACTTTTCATCACTCACTGTAAAATAGAGAGTGCCAGATTTAAAACCATTGACACACCAATACAAGTTTCTAAACACCCACTTAGTGATTCCTAGATCTATACACACATCTAATCACTTACCTATAGATTCACTCATACATGCTGTCAATGATCAATAGAACACTATCAAATATACTTATACACCTATATCGACATTACACACCAGTGCACATCCTAATCACTTATGAAGTCATCCTACTCACTTATGCAAACAATGGATCATGCTTAGTTTTACTTAGCTATACACTTATAAAAACACCACTTCATCTATTCATATAGATAATAGATCATACTAAGTGTGTTTTAAAATCACTATTACAACTATACAGTTATCCATACAGTCACTCATACAATCACTGAGTGTTATGTATACCTATTTATATACAACAACTGACACATACACTAGCTTTTAATTTTCTAGTTTGTTGGACATGAACCATTGAGACATATATTTGTTCATCGCCACACCCATAAAGATATTCACTCACCCAAACAATTGTTATAACATGTAGTTTTAACTTCATATACCTGCTGAATCAACTATTCACACATCTTTGGGCAGTCATACACTCCCCACCGAACCACACACACATTCACTCTCCCATACAAATACTCAGTTAACTAAACAATAAATAATATAGACATTTACGTAGCTAGTAACCAACTTCTGCAGCAGTTTACACAACAACTGACAAAGTGGTACAGATATTCACACAGTTTAGTCACTATCCAATATATTTAGTGAGACACTATAAATTAGTCAAGTAAACAGTCAATCACACTGCTACTAAATCCTCCATCCAGATATTTATATTTATATATCCACTCATTCTTCAATGTAAGTTGCTATATATATATAATACATATTTAAATAACGAACCAAACCACATTCTCTGGATGATGTCATCAGTGATGTCATCAGTGATGTCATTTGAGATGTCATCAGTGATGTCACTGACCATGTCATGAATGATGTAATATGTGACATCATCAGCAGTAGATTACGGGCACGCGAGATATAGTTAGTACAACTAACTATATCGGAGGAACTTCAATGGTTTTGTTCGAGTGAAATGTCCAGCTAACTATAACACCCCTAAAACCTATTGTTTTTTCAGTGAATTTCTAAGGTTTTTTAAATGCTAATTCCTATCTATATCAGGCCTGAAACCTATGTTTTTCTCAGTGAATGAATATATATATATATATATATATATATATATATATATATATATATATATATATATTCACTGAAAAAGCCATAGATTTCACACACGTTATAGTTAGGAATTAGCATTTAAAAAACCTTGCAAATTCACTGAAAAAAACCATAGGTTTCACACATGTTATAGTTAGCTGGACATTTCACTCGTAAAAAACCAATGAAATTCCCCTGTTATAGTTAGTTCAGCTAACTATAACTCGCGGGCCCGCAATCCACTGCTGATGACGTCACATATTACATCACTCATGACATGGTCAGTGACATCACTCATGACATCACTGATGACATCTCAAATGACATCACTGATGACATCACTGATGACATCATCCATTGAGTATGTGTTTCTGAACAATTTTAATATGTTTAATATATATAGGGAAAGGCCTGTTGAAGAATGAGTGGGTGTACAAGTGTGTAAATGGATGATTTTCTGTGGTGCGTAACTGACTCTATAAGTGAGTCATTAAATGTATCTTACTGCAGACTAGTGACTAAACTGTGTAAATGTTTGTATGTGTCTGTATGTTGGTGTATAAGTGGCGGCATGGTTTTGTGAATACCTATATAAGTGTCTGTATGAGTTATTGATTGCTTGTCTCAGTATCTGTATGGGTTCCTCAGTGTTTGTGTGGGTAGGGTGTGTGTGAGTCTATGCATAGATGTGTGAATGGGTGATTCTATGGGTGCATGGTTTTAAGAGTGCATCTGTGATGGACTGTATGGTTGAGTGAGTGTATGTATGGGTGTGTTAGGGATTGAATGTATATCTCAGTGGTACATTTGTGACTAACTACATATGTGAAAGGCAGTATATATGCGTGTAAGAGTATGTAAGTGGGTAGATGTGAGAGTGTGTGATTGTGACAGTGACGGTATGGATGAGTGTGTGCTTGTATCAATGATTCTATAAGAGTGTAAGAATGTGATGCTATTTTTATGAGTAAGTGAACCTGAGTGTGTATAACCGCATAGGTGAGTAAATGGGAGTGTGATTATTTGCATGACTGAGTAGGTATGAGAGTACCTCTATGGATGATTGGTAGTGTGTGAGTTTCTATATAGGTGTATAAATGCATATGTTAGTTTTGTATGGAGTGACTGTAAGTACGAGTGACTGTACAGGTGAATGAGTGGACGTGTATGTAGACCTAAGAGTTAATATGTGGGTATGTAGTTATTGGTATTGCAGTATGTATGGTTTTGAGAATTGAACTCTTAAATTATGAGTCGGTGTATCAAAGGTTATATTAGGGTGTGAGAAGATGTGGTAATTTATCACATGGATGACGTCATCAGGGATGTCATCAGTGATGTCATTTGAGATGTCATCAGTGATGTCATGAGTGATGTCACTGACCATGTCATGAGTGATGTAATATGTGACGTCATCAGCAGTGGATTGCGGGCGCGCGAGTTATAGTTAGCTGAACTAATTATAACGGGGGAATTTCATTGGTTGTTTACGAGTGAAATGTCCAGCTAACTATAACATGTGTGAAACCTATGGTTTTTTCAGTGAATTTGCAAGGATTTTAAATGCTAATTCCTAACTATAATGTGTGTGAAACCTATGGTTTTTTCAGTGAATTTGCAAGGTTTTTTAAATGCTCATTCCTAACTATAACATGTGTGAAACCTATGGTTTTTTCAGTGAATTTGCAAGGTTTTTTAAATGCTAATTTATGAATGTTTTATTATATTTTTTATTTATTTATTTTACAATATGCTACCTATATATATAATTATAGATTTACTGTATCCTGCAATATGGTATGGCTCAGCTTTTTTTAAATTTTTTAGATATAGTTGAACAGAATAGTTAATATCTTCTATAAACCTCTAAACATTGTTTTTTTGTTTTTTAAAGGGTTTTTGACCGTGCGCGCACCGTACGCGTACCGTACACGTACGGTACGCGTACGGTGCGCGCACGTGGCTTGCATGCGTACGTGCTCCGTGAGCGCATGCGTACGTGATCCACGTGCGCATGCATACTTCGTGTGTGATGCGTACGTGCGTGCTCCGTACGCTCATGCGCGCGTGCTCCTTTCGCGCATGTGCGCATGCTCCGTACACGCATGCGCGCGTGCTCCGTACGCGCGTGCTCCATACGCGCATGCGTGCTTGTACAGTGCGCGCACCGTACGCGTACCATGCGCGCACGGCAAGTCATGTGATTATGAAACAACACTTTTCATTGGTTTATAGTAGTTTCAGTTCCAGAAACTTCCAACACCACACCCACTCCCCTCATTATTACTTCTGATTCCCTGGGAGAAGGAGCTGAGCAGCTTTTCTAGTACTTCAGTACTTCAGAATGGCAGAGCAGCAGTCATCTTCTGGGAGTGAGCAGGAGACCCTTGTGAGACTGAGACAGAGGAAACAGAAAGACTCTTTTGTATGGCAATTTTTTACATTTCCACTGGGGCAGAAGAAAGTGAATGCTCTCAAAGTCTTCTGCACTCTTTGTGATCGTGTCTTATCAAGAGGAGATCCTAAAAAGAAATACTCTTTTAGTATCTTCACTATGATCAGGCACATTAGAGATGTACATCCTGTGGCTTATGCTCGAGCTGCTAGAGAAAACCCTCCAGCAGCTCAGCCGAGCACATCCGCAGCAGCTCAGCCGAGCACATCATCGGCAGCTCAGCAAAGCACTTCATCCACGTCGGCAGCTTCACCTTCTTCGGTTCCACTGGATATACACCCTCTGTTTGAGAGGGTGCATATACGGTGCAACTTGTGTAATGCTCTTATCTCTTATGCGGACACCAGCATTCCGCTAATAGAGAGGAAGATACAGCAGCACACGTGTGACACCCTATAATTTTTGCCATGTTTTTCTTTTTCTCCGTCCCTCAATTAACACAACGGCTCTTTTTAGAGCCACCTAACATCTAAACACTTAAAAATTATTCTATTTTTTTAATGTTTTTTTCCCCGCCGAGTGCGCACCCCGCGATTTTTTTATAAAAAATAAAAAAAAAAATCACCCTTCATGGTCCTTCAGGGACCTCCTGACAAAAGCTAGGGGGTCAGAAACTCTGTACCTTACCCCCTTTTCACGTTCTCCACCTTTCTTTTAAATGGAAACACACATTTCGTTTTTTTGCATATTTTAACCCTTTTCAAATGATTTCTACCCCCAACATGACTTCTGCCTGCTAGCATAGCATTTGATCATGGAACACTGGTGTGTGCAGAGACGTCAGAAGTTCAGCAAATAATGTTTCTAATCCAAAGAGCAAGAGTGCTTGACTTTTCAATACTAACAGCAAATCCAAAGTAATGTTCTGTGGGAACACATTTTTCTGGACCAATACAAAACATGCTTTTAAAAATTTAAACATACAGCCTAGTTTTTATTTTAAAATGGTCTGAAACAGCCAATGAGTTCTTTTTATTAAAAAAAAGTATATAAGCCTCCATTTTACAACTACCTTTCTTTTCATTTTGTCATTCTACTGAAAGACACCTTCAGAGTGCATCCAGGTCACCTCCTCACTCCCTGAAATACACTGCTGTTCTACCATTTTCAAGTAAAATTGATACCTGTTCTGCTCCTTGTCCCACGAAATAAGAAGAAATAGTGCGGGGATTGGCAAGGCATTTATAGAGTAGACGGTGTACATTTCACAAATGAAGGGAACAGAGTCTTCCTCTTGATCTTTAGACTCTGCATCGATACTTACTTATAGGTACCAAAAAACACTCAATTAACACAATGGCTCTTTTTAGAGCCAACCAACATCCAAACACTTAAACTTTATTTTTAATTCTATTTTTTATACGATTTTTTTGTCGCATCTCTATGCTTCCCCTACGCAGGCATACAAACTTCAGCCATGCACCGGCGCAGGCTCCCTTGCACCATGGTTCAAGGATGCCTGCGTGGTGGGGAGATTGTTCTTGTGCAGGAAGGGACACCTTCCTGCACAAAAACTATCAAAAGAGGCTTTTTCCTCTTTCAATGCGTGCTGTAGAATGGAGGACGCACTAAAAGAGGAAAACACGAGGAGAAATAAAAACATTTCTCCTCGTTGTGCCTCGCTACGCCACCTCTAGGGTAGCGTAGCATTCACACGCATCTCCAGAGTTACGATTTCTCGTAAACCTGGAGATGTGTCTAGTTCTTTGAGTGATGCGTGGGATCACCCACAACAACACCCATGGAACGCCCCTTCAACGTTCAGTGCTGCGTGTGAAGTGGCTGTATTTATGTGGAGAGGAAAAGTCACGCAGGGTGGTTTTTCCTCTCCTTGTAAATATGGAGGAGCTCCCTGCGCCACCAGTACGTTATGAAAAAAGACATAGTGGTGGCGCAGGGGCCTTGTTAATCTTCCCCAGAGATGTTAAGCAAATTAAGGGTAAGACAGACAAAGGGAGAGAGACAGAAACAGAGACAGAGAGCAAGGAACTGAGAAGGAGTAAGGCAGTTAGAATGACTGAGACACATGGAGACAGGGAGATATACATGGTTGAAAAAGTAGTGATGGAGGCAGTAAACCTAGGGGAGTAGTATAGAAGGAGTGAGGGAGTTACGAAAGAGCAGTGAAGGAATAAGAGAGAGAGAAGGGGAATGAGAAAAGCAGAGTGAGGAGAAGTGAAGACAAGGGAGCATGAAAGTGAAGGGGTGAGAAATACAGATATTTCAAACTTACCTGACCAACAAAATAACTTAATTATAAATAAATGTTTTTTTTAATTGCTAAAAAAAAGGATTACATTTCCTAAATTTTCTTTCTCGATCTGAAAAAAAAGAAAAAAAGTAGTAATATTTAACATTACATTTTAGAATACAGTACACATATTTTCATATTTAACAAAGTAATTTTTTGCCCTTTTTTTCTGTTTTCAGAATATATTGAATTTCACTGCAAATTGTGAAATCAATTGCATTCATCACTTAACAGCGGGCAAAAAAATTAACAATCTGAAAGATTGTTTAAAACAAGCCCTGAATCTCTACTCAGTAAAACATACCTTGATAGAAATGTAACATATATATTAAAAATATCATCTAAGAACAATAACTATTTGCAATAAATAACGTCTGTAAATTTTGTTGCTTAAGCTCATACACCAAAATAATATCTGTCAAAGAAGTCCACAATAGAAACAGTTACCTTTCCATGAGGCCAAATGGTAATTTTTAAATTCTTTTTTGGTGAAATATCCAATGGTAATCCTATAAAATCAAAATAATGGTTTCTTCAGATGCTGCAATTTGTATCTAAAATTTTGGTTTTAGAAAAATTAAGTAGGAATTTGGTAATTCTGCAGGCAAACGTTGCTTGACAATCAATTGAGAATCATTACACAGTGTCCAGCCTTTTTCACATTTTAGATAAACTGTGTAATGACCAGAAGTTATAGAAGGTCCATCATGGAAAATTATTGAAACTGCAACAAAAGTTTTTCCTGATATTGATAATTGATTTCCTGTAAACTTCTTTATTAAAGTGTCCAATTTTGTTCCATCAGCTCTACAACGTTGCATCATTAAAATTACATACTGTCCATATTTCTTTAAAAATAACGTTGATAACAATTCTGATTTACATTGAGAGCATTCCATGTTGTGATTTGCATCTTTAACTAATTTACTAAAAGTCACTGATTTACTCTCTGGTAGTGTTAAATATATGAACCTTTCAGAATCAACATTAGAGCTGCATGTGTTCAAACAGTTTTCACAACTATGTTCCCATTTTTAAGAGAGACCAAACATAATTTCTATTTCTACCCCTTCATCTTCCAGTACCATAAGCATATACATTAAGAATTCCTGTGCATCTTGCTGGACATTTTGAGTAAAATGTGTACATCCTGAACATACATCTAAAAGATTTCTAACATCAGAAGCACTTTCTATTTTAGTTTTATCATTACTCAGCTTCTCATAAAGGAAACTCAGCAGAGAACAGAATCTTTTTTCATGATTTAGTATTATCTGCTCTTTCAAACTTTCAAGATAAAATACAACATTCAGCACTACATTAGCATAGCAGTTGATACCAGAGCTATTTTCAAAATGACAACCAACAACCTCTTCAGCGTTGTCCTTTTTCTTTTTGCTTGCAATCACATCAGTCTCTATTTGTTTACTCTTCTGTACATCCTCATTACAGATATTCTCAATTCTCCTTTTCCGACAAACAACACGTTTTTCAAACACAGGATACTGACCTAAATGAGGAGCATAGCTTTTTCTTAATCTATTATATTCCTTTACACAGTTTGCATCAGCACTAACTTTTGACTCATCAAAGTCTATCATGAATAAACCAGATATTTTTTTCACGCGTGACAAAGCAACATATGCCATACCTTCTTTAAACACAGTAGATCCAATGTTTACAAAAGCACTATCTACAGTTAATCCTTGAGATTTGTGAATAGTTACAGCATATGCTAGAGAAAACGGAAACTGCTTCCCACGTACATATAAGTCTTTCACAAGCAAGAAACGAACTGAACAACGACTAATGCCTTTAACCTCTTCAATCTGATCAAATTTTATTTTTAAAAATTCAATTCCATCTTTTTTCTGGTAATTAACAAAACCCACAACTTTACCCATAGCTCCATTCACTAAACCTTTTTCTACATCCAAATTACGTCTTAAAATTATTAGACAGTTCATACATACATAAAGATTCTTTTCTAAACAATATAATAGTTATTCCTTCATGCTGTATTTTATCCACAGCTTCCAGTTTTATAATCTCTTCATTTTCCAATTTCAAAAGTTCTTGATTGAATATCGAGCATTCATGTAGTGCATGAAGCAGATTACAGTATTTTTTCCAGCAATTTTCTTGTATATTTTCTCTGGAACAATTTGTTCTGTTGGAAACAAATTACATAGCAATCGACTCTGTAAAGCTTTTCTGCCATGTTCTGTGAGTAGTCCAATTCTGATATCTTTGAGAATACTTGCATAATCATCATCATTTGCTTGCCGCATATTGGTAATGAGTTCTTTGTACTGAAAGTATGTCCAAATATTCACATTACCTATAATTCCTAACGACTTTTTCGTGTCTTCATGTGTAAGAGTATGAAATACTGGTTGTCCTTTAACTGGAGTGAGGTGCAGTAGATCCCCAAAAACTATAACATGTTTTCCTCCAAATAGCACGTCATAGTTTGTCTTTAGAATTTGCTGCATTCTGAAATGCACAAAGGCAAGCATTAAGTTTGATACCATGCTTACCTCATCAATAATGAGAACTTTCATTTTTTCCAATACTCTTGAAACTTCAAAACATGCTTCTCCTGTTAGTATTGTATTTTGTTCTCATGCTCTACTGGTAACATTAGCAAACGATGGAGGATAATTCCTTTTATGTTAAATGCTGCTAACCCAGGTGGAGCAGTAACAACACAAGACAAAGTTGAATCCGTTTTTTTCTGTAGGTAGCTTCTAATTACTTTAATTAAGAAACTTTTTCCAGTTCCAGCTTGTCCACTCACATACATTCTGATTGGTTCAAATGATGTGCATGAGCACTCTTTATTTTCATGTAGTAATCCATGATCAATTTGTTTTGTGACTTCCTCATAAATTTGTTGTTGTTCATCATTCAGTTGCTGTTCCAAATTTGGTAAGTTTAATAAATCTTCCTGAGCTTGATTCATAGCTGTTTCCACTTCAGTCATGGCTATTGCAGCTTCATTTTCTACGATTGGTTGTCCTAGGGGATCTTGACTGAGCGTCGCAGAACTTTGACTGTCTTGAGAACTGTCCCTAGCTACTGCAGCTGCAATTGCTGCTTCTTGTTCAATTTCTTCATTTAACATTTGTACATAAGTTGTGAAAGTACTGCATTCTATGGTATCTTTGTATGCATTAAAGGAATCTTCATAGCTCTGAAAATGTCCAAGTAATTCATCCTCTGAACGCCATGGTTTAAACAACTGTAAAAGTGCTAAGTGGTAAAATTTCTTCTTGTCAGTAGTGTCGCACCTAAGCTTTCTGTGATTAATCAAACTTCCTTTTGTTTGTTTTACCAAACATCCTTCCTCACCAATGACTTTATATTTTCCATTGTTGATGTCTTCTGTGGTATTCCGTTTAAAAATGTAGTTCTGCAGCACGTCATAGAGACACATGTTCTCAAGATGATGACTTCTCTTTGGGTAATATGTGTCCAACATGTTTGTTCTTAAAATGTCTGTACTTTCTGGTTCGTACTCTGCTAAATATTCAATTTCGCGAACAGATTTCAATACCCGATTTCGCTTTCCTGCAAGGCCTAAACTTACCCAAATTATTCTTCTGGATTTGGAGTACAGACTTGCAGATGATAACCTATCTGAGCATTCGTAAAAGCCAATTTCTCGATGCGATAACATCTTTAAACTGAAACTGTATAGCTTTTTACTGACAGTCTTCTCGTGAGAAATCTCTTCCCACATTTCTTTCAATTCTGTTTTCTCAGATTTAGTGATGTAAGATGTGACATACCGAGCAACAGCAATAGAATTGTCAGCTACATACTGAATAAAATGACAGGGTTGTAGTCATTTATATATTTTGACTCTTCTTTTCTTCTTAGGTTGTAGGTATTTTTAGGCGATTTTCTTGTAATAGTATGTCGCACAGCTGACATAAAACTGTTTACTCTTCCTTTTGAAAGAACAGGTCGTGGAAATCCAAATCGACATTTTGTGTAGAATTTATCTTTACTCTTGTACTTTCGTCGACAGTATTTTCCACACCGATGACTCTGGAAAAGTAAAACTTGCCCTTTTAAGTTTTTTTCTTCTGTGCTTTAAGGTATAGCACATGTTGCATATCCTTCAATGAAAGATAAAACTGCATCATCAGAATCTGTTCCAAATTTTGGGGCATCTTTGATCCACAACAGCATATGAATATGAGGAGCACCTCTTGCTTGGTACTCTTTTCTCCAAAAGAAATCCACAACTTCTCCAAGAGGTGGATTTTTTTATTGCAGATGAAGGACATCATAGCCTCAAATCTATGATTGAAATATCTGCAAACATTAACCGGATCCAATGAGCACAATTCTCCTGCTGTCTTGTATTGGATTTTTTCAATATTTGAATTTGCCTCTCGAAGAAAATCCAGTAAATCATCCCAAGCGTACTCAACACAACTTAGGGTAAGGAACCATGTAAGAGTTGCTTAATTCCGTAACATACATTACAATTCTCCATGGCGTCGATACCAATATTCATTAGTTCCACGCTGACAAGCCATCAGATTAATCAATTGAGATTCCAAATGATCATCTCGCTGTTGCACTTTGTTCAGAAAATCCTTTGCAGACACATTATGTAGATGTACTCCAGTTTTTAAAATGTGATTTACTGCATACGATAGTGCATACAAGTCACTTTCAAATAAAAAATGGAACAAATAAGGAATACTTTGACGAAATCTTGGATCTTCTGCATATAATCTTGTAGTCCGATACTCAGAAGCAGGAATCTGTACTGGACGTTCATCATATCGTCCACCTTTTCCTGTAGGAAACAGCTGGGGAAAACAACGAGCTTCCAAGCTCTCCTCCCATACACTCACGGGAGTTCCTTTTGCTTTTTTCATCTGAGACAGATCAATAGTGTTTCCCATAACTTCTTTAGAATGAAGAGGATGTATGCTGAAATGTTAATAAATTTCTTCTTCTTTTGACTTGTCCACTTTTTCAATTTGCCCATTTGGTTTTCCTGTGTCTGCTAGTAAAACTTCTTCATCTTCATCCATATAAATTGATTCATACCATTTATTATTTCTTTTCAAATATAAATTTGCTCTTTGTACTTTTCGTACATCTACCAGCTCCTACCAAATTTTCTTATTCTTTGTAGGTACACCATTAACCAGAATAACTAATGGTTCAGTTTCCACACTATCTGCATCAATTGTTTCAATATTTTTTTTCAAATCTAATGGCAAAGAGACAACTCTTCCTTTTAAACCTCTTTGTATATCTGAAGGAGGTGATTTTGGGCTCCATACGAACTATAGTCTGAAACGGATGGTCACATTGAATGAGTATAGACTCATACGTATTTAAATCACTAAGTTCTGCAGGAATATCAACCAATTCTAAATTATTATGCACAGCTCTAGCTGGCATTTTATTTTCTTCTAACTTGTTATAACAGTATTTACAAATACGCTGATCTTCATCCAAATCAAAACAATTTTCCAGAAACAAATATGTAGCAAAATCCTTCCACTTAGAATTATTTTCTTTTTCACTTTTTTTATAGAGATCAACATTTCTTGTTTGAGTTTTATAATGGCTTCTCCGGCAACAAATACAAGTATTATTTGGTCTTTCATTAGAGATGATAGTAAATTTTGTCATTTGATCTTCTAATGTTTTACTAACAGTGGGTTCTACATTCTCTTCCACATTTTCTTCAATAACTGTGTCATTTCTTGCACTTTCTTGCTCTGGACCAAAGTAACAAAACTCAATATCCTCACAAACCTTCTTCACATCTGATACAGATCCACGGAACAGAGCACTATTCAACTCATGTAACTTTAGTGCTGGACTTTTAGCAAAATACAATCTTCTCACAAACTTTCTCATTTCAGTATGATGAACTGCCAGCATCCTAAAATGGTGAAAAACACTTTGACAAACTTTCCTAGAAAGACAAGCCAGAGAATGTCCTTGCAAACCAGTATTCTCTTTCACTCTGCATGGATCTAGTCTTTGAAGCACCTTAATCTTCTGTTTAACACTTTTTTTTACTATATTCTCTTAGAAAGTCACGAAATTTATCAATAGATTCCTGTCGTACAGTACAAATACTACTACAATTCCAAGTATACACTGGGGCTTTAGGACGTCTCCCCATAACCTCATCAGCTAACACTTCTTCCTCATTTCTTGGAACCATTTTCCCCTTTTCCATTACACAACCATCCTTAACTTCATATGCTCGACCACTGATGTCAACTGCATGCAGCAAACTATTACTTTGAAGATAACTCTCTTCATTAAAAAATGGTTCAGTACTTGAGCTATGCTTCCATTCTCCTAAGAAGACTTTACAAAAGTTTGTTTTTTTCACTTCTCTTTTTTTTTTGCTTTTTGACTTCATTACATTCACTAATTTATCTAATGTACGGATCCTTTTCAAAATTAAAATGAATAGTTTTCTTTTTAATTCCAATGCCTTTGCAACAATTGATTCAATATGTTTCTTTTTCTTATAAAATTTGGCTTTCTTCCTATATTTTTTCACATCCTTTAGCAAATTGAACATCACTCTTCTCTGAAACATTTTTCTACGAATGTTTTTAAAATCTATTTTTCTTTTTAAGTCATTCTTTCTTAGTTCTGATTGTACATTAGCATTTAGTATATTCTGTTGATTGTCTTGTTATTTTCTACTTGAAACACTATTTCCAGTGGATATATTTTTTACATTTTTTCTTTGCTTGAGGATATTTTTTATAAAATCCTCAGTCTGCTTACCAGAAGGCTTTTTCTTTTTTCCAACATGAGGTTCTTCAACTATTTTTTGTTGTCCAGTTGTCTTCAAATATAGATGTTGTTGCTGTTCTTTTCTCTTTCTTGATTTTATAGGCATCTTTAATTTATTTCAGTGTTGCTCAGCAATATCTGAAAGAAACTAAAAAAAATACCTTTATGTAATTTAAATATATTACTATATTTTTTCTGAGTTTTTCAAAACCTATCATATGAGCTGTCCCTTTCCTACGACTGCAAGTCTTACACAATAAAAGCTACACAAATTAAATCTCTGACAACAATTCCTGTGTGCACACAGACTCATGGTGTGATTCTAGGTAGAAAACGATATTTGATTGGCAAATTCAAAGCACATTTACTACTGTGGTTTTGCAAGTGATAATTACTATAACAGCCTCACACATTTTCCTTATAGTTTAGAGAGGCAGAAAAGAGCACATGTCCTAACAGCTACTTGAGAGCATGAGCATGTGGAACCTGGGTGAGTGATTAGACTAGAGCAAAGGAAATGAGCCTTGGTGATGTTGAATGTGGTAGCGTTACACACTACTATCTAAAATACCACACAATGCTGAATAGTAAGCATGGGAGTGCAGGAGAAGCAGCTGCCTGTGTGCTAAGAGCGTGCTTCTGGAGACTGTGTATTGTCAGGTGCAAGAGAGATCTGCATGGACGCTTGCACAACTGCATGAAGACTGCAGAGATGTATGTAAGAGTACATGTATGGTAAGGGTTAATTGGAGTTTGGAACATGTAGGAACTACCTCACCCATGGCAGGAGTGGAAGGAAAATCTACCCTGTTGTTTTCAAATGTGTTTGTATTTGCCTCTCATCTGTGAGATAGTGATTTGTGCTGAATGCTAGCCATCACAGTTCAAGAAAACAAGCTGCTCCTTTCCTACGAATGCAAGTCTTACAGAACCAGACCACCACGAATTAAATCTCGGACAACAATTCCTTTGTGCACACAGACTTATGGTGTGATTCTAGGCAGAAAACGATATTTGATTGGCAATTTCAAAGCACATTTACTACTGTGGTTTTGCAAGTGATAATTACTGTAACAGCCTGACACATTTTCCTTATAGTTCAGAGAGGCAGAAAAGAGCACATGTCCTAACAGCTACTTGAGAGCATGAGCATGTGTAACCTGGGTGAGTGATTAGACTACAGCAAAGGAAATGTGCCTTAGTGATATTGATTGTGTTAGCGTTACTCACTGCTATCTGAAATACCACACAGTGCTGAATACTTAGCATGGGAGTGCAGGAGAAGCACCTGCCTGTGTGCTAAGAGCTTGCTTCTGGAGACTGTGTATTGTCAGGTGCAAGAGAGATCTGCATGGACGCTTGCACAACTGCATGAAGACTGCAGAGCTGATGTAAGATCACCTGTGGTAAGGGTTAATTGGGGAGTTTTGAACATGTAGGAACTACCTCACCCATTGCAGGAGTGTAAGGAAAATCTACCCTGTTGTTTTCAAATGTGTTAGCATTTGCCTCTCATTTGTGAGATATTGATTTGTGCTGAATGCTAGCCATCACACTTCAAGAAAACAAGCTGCCCCTTTCCTACGAATGCAAGTCTTACAGAACCAGACCACCACGAATTAAATCTCTGACAACAATTCCTTTGTGCACACAGAATGATGGTGTGGTTCTAGGCAGAAAACGATGTGTGATTGGCAATTTCAAAGCACATTTACTACTGTGGTTTTGCAAGTGATAATTACTGCAACAGCCTGACACATTTTCCTTATAGTTTAGAGAGGCAGAAAAGAGCACATGTCCTAACAGCTACTTGAGAGCATGAGCATGTGTAACCTGGGTGAGTGCTTAGACTACAGCAAAGGAAATGAGCCTTAGTGATATTGATTCTGTTAGCGTTACTCACTGCTATCTGAAATACCACACAGTGCTGAATACTTAGCATGGGAGTGCAGGAGAAGCACCTGCCTGTGTGCTAAGAGCGTGCTTCTGGAGACTGTGTATTGTCAGGTGCAAGAGAGATCTGCATGGACGCTTGCACAACTGCATGAAAACTGTACAGATGTATGTAAGAGTACATGTGGGGTAAGGATTAATTGGAGTTTTGAATATGTAGGATCTACCTCACCCATTGCAGGAGTGTAAGAGAAATCTACCCTGTTGTTTTCAAATGTGTTAGCATTTGCCTCTCATTTGTGAGACATTGATTTTTGCTGAATGCTAGCCTTCACACTTCAAGAAAACAAGCTGCCCCTTTCCTACGAATGCAAGTCTTACAGAACCAGACCAATACAAATTAAATCTCTGACAACAATTCCTTTGTGCACACAGACTCATGGTGTGATTCTAGGCAGAAAACGATATGTGATTTGCAATTTCAAAGCACATTTACTACTGTGGTTTTGCAAGTGATAATTACTGTAACAGCCTGACACATTTTCCTTATAGTTTTGAGAGGCAGAAAAGAGCACATGTCCTAACAGCTACTTGAGAGCATGAGCATGTGGAACCTGGGTGAGTGATTAGACTACAGCAAAGGAAATGAGCCTTAGTGATATTGATTGTCTTAGCGTTACTCACTGCTATCTGAAACACAACACAGTGCTGAATACTTAGCATGGGAGTGCAGGAGAAGCACCTGCCTGTGTGCTAAGAGCGTGCTTCTGGAGACTGTGTATTGTCAGGTGCAAGAGAGATCTGCATGGACGCTTGCACAACTGCATGAAGACTGCACAGATGTATGTAAGAGTACATGTGGGGTAAGGGTTAATTGGAGTTTTGAACATGTAGGATCTACGTCACCCATTGCAGGAGTGGAAGGAAAATCTACCCTGTTTTTTTCAAATGTGTTAGCATTTGCCTCTCATTTGTGAGTTATTGATTTGTGCTGAATGCTAGCCATCATACTTCAAGAAAACAAGCTGCCCCTTTTCTACGAATGCAAGTCTTACAGAACTAGACCACCACGAATTAAATCTCTGACAACAATTCCTTTGTGCACACAGACTCATGGTGTGATTCTAGGCAGAACATGATTTGTGATTGGCAATTTCAAAGCACATTTACTACTGTGGTTTTGCAAGTGATAATTACTGTAACAGCCTGACACATTTTCCTTATAGTTTAGAGAGGCAGAAAAGAGCACATGTCCTAACAGCTAATTGAGAGCATGAGCATTTGTAACCTGGGTGAATGATTAGACTACAGCAAAGGAAATGAGCCTTAGTGATATTGATTGTGTTAGCGTTACTCACTGCGATCTGAAATACCACACAGTGCTGAATACTTAGCATGGGAGTGCAGGAGAAGCACCTGCCTGTGTGCTAAGAGCGTGCTTCTAGAGACTGTGTATTGTCAGGTGCAAGAGAGATCTGCATGGACGCTTGCACAACTGCATGAAGACTGCACAGATGCATGTAAGAGTACATGTGTGGTAAGTTTTAATTGGAGTTTGTAACATGTAGGAACTACCTCACCCATTGCAGGAGTGGAAGGAAAATCTACCCTGTTGTCTTCAAATGTGTTAGCATTTGCCTCTCATTTGTGAGATATTGATTTGTTCTGAATGCTAGCCATCACACTTCAAGAAAACAAGCTGCCCCTTTCCTACGAATGCAAGTCTTACAGAACCAGACCACCACAAATTAAATCTCTGACAACAATTCCTTTGTGCACACAGACTCATGGTGTGATTCTAGGCAGAAAACAGTATTCCTGGGTGATACCAGTACACCTTAACTTATGGTGAAGACATACTCCCTAATATCTTACAAGTTCAAGGCAGTTAAATATCTTCCAAAACATAAAATGTAAAACACTAAAACAAGAATCACATTTATATTTTTCATATCAAAATGCACCATATACATCCCCTCTCAAATTCATAACTCACCTTTAAAAGTAGTTAGTTGAGAAAGAAATGTGGCACTCACACAGCAGATTATCAGAGCCAGAAACTCTGAACTGTACACCTCTCAGCAGAACCAGTAAATGGCATTCTTTCCCTCTCTGTTTTTCACACATATACATGTCAACTTAAAATCACAGTTTTTTCCACATTTTTTCAAATGGAAACACACATTTCTATTGGTTGCAAATTTCAACCCTTTTCCAAATGATCCCTACACCCAACATGACTTCTGCCTGCTACCATAGCAACAGGTCATGGAACACTGGTGTGAGCAGAGAGGTCAGAAGTTCAGCACACAATGTTTCTAATCCAAAGAGCAAGAGTGCTTGACTTTTCAAGCCTAACAGCAAATCCAAAGTAATGTTCTGTGTGAACACATTTTTCTGAACCAATACAAAACATGCTTTTAAAAATTTTAACATACAGCCTAGTTTTTAGTGTTGAATGGTCTGAAACAGCCAATGAGTTCTTTTTATTTTAAAAAAAAGTATGTAAGCCTCCATTTTACAACTACCTTTCTTTTCATATTGTCATTCTACCGAAAGACACCTTCTGGGTGCATCCAGATCTCCTTGAAAGATGTTCACAGTGTGGATTGTAGGTCATAGCTATGTCTTCTGGAGTGAAAAGTATGCAGAAAAAAGAGGTATTTTGAAAGACCTTGCTTTGCCAAATGTAGACATTAAATGGATTGGTCAGAGAGGGTTAAAGTGGCACCAATTAATGCCTTTGGTGAAATCCTTTCTACATCTCCCACAGCCTGACCTTATAATTGTGCACTGTGGTGGAAATGACTTAGGCACTTTTTACTGGGGTAGGTCTGGAAATGCTTGTTAAGGACACCGTTGTGCAATTGATGTCACTTTTTCCACAAACTACCTTTGTATATTCAAATATATGCCAAAGGCAAAAGTGGTACTGGTCCAACCAATATTGTCCGCAGATTGACAAATCAAGACAGCACGTCAATAAGTCTGTTTCTGCTTTCCTCAGAGACTATGGTATGGGTTCTATATACCACAACAACTTGCGTTACAACATGCAAGGCATTTATAGAGGAGACGGTGTTCATTTCACAGATGAAGGCAACAGAGTCTTCCTCTTGAACTTCAGACACTGCATCGGTACTTACTTGTAGGTACAAAAAAACACTCAATGAACACAACGGCTCTTTTTAGAGCCAACCAACATCCAAACACTTAAACTTGATTTTTAATTCTATTCTTCTATGTTTTTTTTGCCGTCGTGCGCGCACCGTACTCGCACCGTGCGCGCACCCCACGATATTTAAATGTTTTTTTTTTTTTGTGACATAAGGGGTCTTTCATGGTCCCCCTGAGAAGGCCTAGGGGGTCAGGGACTCTCTACCCTGCCCCATTTTCACGTTCTTCACTTGTGTTTTTAGCTCTCTTCTGCCTCTAAAACTCAAAATGGCGGCTGGGGGTGCGCGCACCATGCGCGCACCCCGCGATTTTTTGAAATTTTTCACCCTTCGGGGTCTTTCAGGGACCCCCTGACAAAGGCTAGAGGGTCAGGAACTCTCTACCCTGCCCCCTTTTCATGTTCTCCACCTTTCTTTTTCCCTGTCACACACACAATATACAAAATGGCGGTCGACAATTCCTGATTTTGACCGAGTCGAATGTTGACTGTCATGAATCCACCAATCAGAATTACGCTCGTGCACGGCACCGTACGCGCACGGTGCGCGCACGATGCGCGCATGGTGCGCGGGTATAGATATGTATGAGCTTTTAACTGCAATTTTCTCAGGAACTACTATACTACTGTATATCTCAGTGGTACATTTGTGACTAACTACATATGTGAAAGGCAGAATATATGTGTGTAAGAGTATATAAGTGGCTAGATGTGAGAGTGTGTGATTGTGACAGTGACTGTATGGATGAGTGTGTGCTTCTGTCAATGATTCTAATAGAGCATAAGAATGTGATACTATTTTGTGAGCAAGGGAACTTGAGTGTGTATAACTGCATAGGTGAGTAAATGGCAATGTGATTATTTGTATGAATGACTAGGTGTGAGAGTACCTCTATGGATGATTGGTAGTGTGTGAGTGTCTATATAGGTGTGTGTATAAATTCATATGATAGTTTTGTATGGAGTGACTGTAAGTATGACTGACTGTACAGGTGAGTGTGTGGAGGTGTATGAAGACCTAAAAGTCAATAAGTGGGTATGCAGTTATTGGTATTGCATTATGTATGGTTTTGAGAATGTAACTCTGAAATTTTGTGTCGGTGTATTAAAGGTTATAATAGGGTGTGAGAAGATGTGGTAATTTATCACATAGATGACGTCATCATCAGTGATGTCATCAGTGATGTCATTTGAGATGTCATCAGTGATGTCATGAGTGATGTCACTGACCATGTCATGAGTGATGTAATATGTGACGTCATCAGCAGTGGATTGCGGGTGCGCGAGTTATAGTTAGCTGAACTAACTATAACGGGGGAATTTCACTGTTTTTTTACGAGAGAAATGTCCAGCTAACTATAACGTGTGTGAAACCTATGGTTTTTTCAGTGAATTTGCAAGGTTTTTTAAATGCTAATTCCTAACTATAACGTGTGTGAAACCTATGGTTTTTTCAGTGAATTTGCAAGGTTTTTTAAATACAAATTCCTAAATATAACGTGTGTGAAACCTATGGTTTTTTCTGTAAATTTCCATGGTTTTTTAAATGCAAATTCCTACCTATAATGTGTGTGAAACCTATGGTTTTTTCATTGAATTTGCTTGGTTTTTTACATCTTTTTTTTCTTTTTTTTTTCCCTTTAAACACTATGCTACCTATGTATATATTCATGGTTTTATACCATTCTGCAATATAGAAAGATTCACCTTATTTAAATAAATGGTTAGATATAGTTGTATAACATAGTTAATATCTTCAACAAACCTTTATCATTTTTTTTTATTTTTACATTTTTTTACCTTGCGCGTACGGTAAGCTTACCGTAAGCGCTCGCTTCGCTTTATGTACGGTGAGCGTACGTAATATTTATACTCCGTGTGCGCATGCTTACGCAATTTACGGACGCATCCGAACTTCCTACGCGACGCGCAAGCGCATACTTCATATGCGCACGCGCGCACGCACGTTACGCGGAAGCGTAAGAGCGTGCCTGTAATGCGCATGCGCGGCTGCGTGTGTCTTTCGTTCGCGCATGCGTACTTTAACCGTAAGCGCTCGGTAAGCTTAACGTGCGCGTACGGTTGGTCATGTGATCAAGAAACAACACTTTTGATTGGTTTAAACTACTTTAAGTTCCAGAATCTTCCTACACCACACCCATTCCCCTCATTACTGCTTGTGATTTCCTAGGAGAAGGAGCTAAATTGTATTTGGGATACAATGGCAGAGCAGCAGTCCTCTTCTGAGAGTGAACAGGGCAGCACCATAATTAGACAGAGAAGGAGGAAACAAAAGAATTCTTTTGTTTGGGAATATTTTACATTTCCAGAGGGGCAGAAAAAGGTAAATGCTCCATTAGTCACCTGCTCACTTTGTGAGCGTGTCTTATCTAGAGGTGATCCAAGGAAGAAGTATTCCTTTGGTAATCACACTATGGTTAGACACATTAGGGATGTACATCCCAGGACTTT
Source organism: Triturus cristatus (assembly GCF_964204655.1). Lineage (NCBI taxonomy): Eukaryota > Metazoa > Chordata > Amphibia > Caudata > Salamandridae > Triturus > Triturus cristatus. The sequence goes on along the minus strand of NC_140589.1, from coordinate 1,454,280,179 downwards.
TGCTCGACATACTGAAGAAACATCTCCAGTAAGTCACCCGAGTACATCCGCAGAAGCTCAGCCGAGTACATCTTCGGCAGCTCAGCTGAGCCCTTCCTCTGCGGTGGGAGCATCACCCTCTTCTGCTCCTGTGGAAAGGAACCCTCGATTTCAGAGGGTACAAATGAGGTGTACCAGATGTTATGGTCTAATTGTTCATGGGGAGACCAGTATTTCCCTAATAAACAATAAGATAGACCAGCACATCTGTGGTCCTTGTTAATATTCCCATTCTTTCTTTCCTCTGTCCCTGTATTAACACAACGGCTCTATTAAGAGCCAACCTTAGCTCCCAACTTTTTTTTTTTTATTAATTTTTTTTTTTTACCATAAGCGCATTTAAAAAAAAAAAAATTTCACCCTACAAGTTCCTTGAGGGACTACAACTAACCCCGGGCGTAGCACTATGCTTCGCCCACGTAGTGTACGTAGCGCTGCCTGCTTCGCACTTTCCGAAGTAGGCGAAGCAGGGCAGCGCTACGCACACGCCGAGGGCGAAGCGTAGCTGCTTGCCACCCGCCACCCACCTCCCGCCCGCCCTTCTTTTAAATATATGAGCAATGAAAAATAAAGTAAAGTAAGTCGACTTACCCGTAAGCGCGGCGTCTCCGGGGCTCCCTCTTTCAGTTTCTAATTTCTTCTGGCAAATGCGCATGCGCGGACACCCGCGCATGCGCATTTCTCGCGAGAAATGCGCATGCGCGGGCGTCCGCGCATGCGCATTTGCCAGAAGAAATTAGAAACTGAAAGAGGGAGCCCCGGAGACGCCGCGCTTACGGGTAAGTCGACTTACTTTTACTTTATTTTTCATTGCTTATAATATTTAAAAGAATGGCGGGTGGGAGGTGGGTGGCACGTAGCGGGGCTACGCGAAGCGCGTAGTGTGCGTAGATTTGGGCACACTACGTGCTGCTTCACGTAGCCCCACTACGCCCACTACGCCCACCCTTAACTACAACAGAAATGAGAAAAGCAGAGAGAGGAGAAGTCAAAAAAAGGGAGCATGAAAGTAAATGTGTGATAAGTACAGAAATTTCACACTTACCTGACCAACAAAATAACTTATTTATCAATAAATGGTTTATTTAAATTGCTAGAAAAAAGGTTTATTTTTTCCTAAATTTTCTTTCTCAATCTGAAAAAAAAGAAAAAAGTATTAATATTTAATAATACATTTTAGAATACAATACACATATTCTCATATTTAAAAAAAAAAAATTGCCCTTTTTTTGCTGTTTTCAGAATATATTGCATTTCACTATAAATCGTGAAAGCAATTGCATTCATCACTTAACAGCGGGCAAAAAAAAATAACAATCTGAAAGATTGTTTAAAAAAAGCCCAGAATCTCTTCTCACTAAAACATACCTTTATAGAAATGTAACATATTCAATAAAAATATCATCTAAGAACAATAACTAATTCCAATAAATATCGTCTGAAAATTTTGTTGCATAAGCATAATCACCAAAATAATATGTGTCAAAGAAGTCCACAATACAAATTGTTACCTTTCCTTTAGGCCAAATGGTAATTTTTAAATTATTTTTTGATGAAATTTCCAATGGTAATCCAATAAAATTGCAAAAATAATTTGTACAGATGTTGCAATTTCTATCTAAAATTTTGGTTGCAGAAAAATTAAATAGGAATTTGCTAAATCAAAAGGCAAACGTTGCTTAAAAACCAATTGAGAATCATTACACAGTGTCCAGCCTTTTTCACATGTAAGATAAACTGTGTAATGACCAGAAGTTATAGTAGGTCCATCATGGAAAATTATTGCAACTGTAGCAAAAGTTTTTCCTGAAATTGATAATTGCTGTCCTATAAACTTCTTTATTAAAGTGTCCAATTTGGAACCATCAGCTCTACAATGTTGCATCATTAAAATTACATACTGTCCGTATTTCTTTAAAAGTAACGTTGAAAACATGTCAGATTTACATTCACAGCATTCCATGCTATGATTGGCATCTTTAACTAATTTACAAAAACTCACTGATTTACTCTCTGGCAATGTTAAATAGATAAACCTTTCTGAATCAACATTAGAGCTGCATGTGTAGAAACAGTTTTCACAACTATGTTCCCATTTATAAGAGAGACCAAACATATTCTCAACATCTACCCCTTCATCTTCCAGTACCATAAGGACATACATCAAAAATTCCTGGGCATCTTGCTGGACATTTTGAGTAAACTGTGTACGTCCTGAACATACATCTAAAAGTTTTCGAATTTCAGTAGCACTTTCTATTTTAGTTTTATCAATACTCAGCTTCTCATAAAGGAGACTTAGCACAGAACAGAATCTTTTTTCATGATTTACTATTATCTGCTCTTGCAAACTTTCAAGATAAAATACAACATTCAGCACTACATTTGCGTAGCAGTTGACACCAGAGCTATTTTCAAAATGACAACCAACAACCTCTTCAACATTGTCCTTTTTCTTTTTGCTTGCAATCACATGACTCTCTTTTTGTTTTCTCTTCTCTACATCCTCATTACAGATATTCTCAAATCTCCTTTTCCGAGAAACAACACGTTTTTCCAACACAGCATACTGACCTAAATGAGGAGCATAGGTTCTTCTTAATCTATTATACTCCTTTACACAATTTGCATCAGCACTAACTTTTGAGTCATCAAAGTCTATCATGAATAAACCAGATAATGTTTTCACTCGTGACAAAGCAACATATGCCATACCTTCTTTGAACACAGTAGAACCAATGTTTACAAAAGCACTATCTACAGTTAATCCTTGAGACTTGTGAATAGTTACAGCATATGCTAGAGAAAACGGAAACTGCTTCCTACGTACATATAAGTCTTTCACAAGCAGGAAACGAACTGAACAACGACAAATCTCTTTAACCTCTTCAATCTGATCAAATTTTATTTTTAAAAATTCAATCCCATCTTTTTTCTGGTACTTCACAAAACCCACAACTTTACCCATAGCTCCATTCACTAAACCTTTTTCAACATCCAAATTTCTCCTTAAAAATACTCGACGGTTCATGCAAAGATATAGATTTTTTTCTAATCCAGCTGTTTTTGAAATGTTCTTCTCTAGAGAATCCAATTTATTTTTCAGTTTGCCTGTTAATGTAATAGTAATTCCTTCATGCTGAATTTTGTCCACTGCTTCCATTTTCTTAATCTCTTCCTTTTCCAATTTCAAAAGTTCCTCATTGAATATCGAGCATTCACGTAGTGTTGGCATTAAGCAGATTACAGTATTATTTTCTGCAATGTTCTTATATATTTTCTCTGCAACTATTTCTTCCTTTGGAAATAAATTATGTAGCAACCGACTCTGTAATGCTTTTCTGCCAACTTCTGTGAGTAGTCCAATTCTGATATCTTTCAGAATACTTGCATAATCTTCATCGTTTGCTTGCCTCATATTGGTAGTAAGTTCTTTGTACTCAAAGAACGACCAAATATTCGCATTACCAATGTTTCCTAATGACTTCTTCGTGTCTTCATGTGTCACAGTATTAAACACTGGTTGTTCTTTAACTGGAGTAAGCTGTAGAAGATCCCCAAAAACTATAACATGTTTTCCACCAAATAACACGTCATAGTCTCTCTTTAGAATTTGCTGCATTCTTAAATGCACAAAGGCAAGCATTAAGTTTGATACCATGCTTACCTCATCAATAATGAGAACTTGCATCTTCTTCAACACTCTTGAAACTTCGAAGCATGCTTCTCCTGTAAGCTTGTGATATTCTATTTTGTTCTCATGCTCCACTGGTAACATTAGCAATCGATGTAAGGTAATTCCTTTTATGTTATATGCTGCTAACCCAGTTGGAGCAGTAACAACACAGGACAAAGTTGAATCTGTTTTTGCTGTAGGTAGCTTCTGATGACTTTAATTAAGAAACTTTTTCCAGTTCCAGCTTGTCCACTCACATACATCCTGATTGGTTCAAATGATGTGCATGTGCACTCTTTATTTTCATGTAGTAATCCGTGATCAATTTATTTTCTGACTTCTTCATAAATTTGTTGTTGTTCTTCATTCAGTTGTTGTTCCAAATTTGGTAAGTCTATTAAATCTTCTTCAGCTTGATTCATAGCTGTTTCCAGTTCAGTCATGGCTATTGCAGCTTCATTTTCTACGATTGGTTGTCCTAGGGGATCTTGACTGAGCGTTCCAGAACTTTGGCTGTCTTGAGAACTGTCTCTAGCTACTTCAGCTGCAATTGTAGCTTCCTGTTCAATTTCTTCATTTAACATTTGGACATAATTTATGAAAGTACTGCATCGTATCTTTACATGCATTAAATGAATCCTCATAGCTTTGAAATTCTCCAAGTAGTTCGTCCTCTGTACGCCATGATTTAAACAGCTGTAAAAGTGCCAAGTAGTAAAATTCCTTTTTGTCAGTAGTGTCGCAACTCAGCTTCCTATGATTAATCAAACTTCCTTTTGTTTTCTTCACCAAACATCCTTCCTCACCAATGACTTTATATTTTCCATTGTTGATGTCTTCTGTGGCTTTCCGTGAAAAAATGTAGTTCTGCAGCACTTCATAGAGACACATGTTCTCAGGATGAGAACTTCTTTTTGGGTAATACGTGTCCAACATGTTTGATTTCAAAATATCTGTACTTTCCGGGTCGTTCTCGGCCAAATATTCAATTTCTCCAACAGATTTCAGTACCCGATTTCGCATTGCTGCAAGGCCTAAACTTACCCAAATTATTCTTCTTGATTTCGAGTACAGACTTGCAGATGATAACCTATCTGAGCATTCGTAGGATCCAATTTCTCGATGCGATAACATCTTTCAACTGAAACTGTATAGCTTCTTACTGACACTTTTCTCGTGAGAAATCTCTTTCCACATTTCCGTCAATTCTGTTTTCTCAGATTTAGTGATGTATGATGTGACATACCGAGCAACAGCAATAGAATTGTCTGCCACATACTGAATATCCATGTTAGCATTCCACATCGATAAAATGACTGGGTTGTAGTCATTTATATATTTTGACTATTCTTTTCTTCTTAGGTTGTACGTATTTTGGGGAGATTTTCTTGTAATGGTATGTCGCACAGCTGACATAAAACTGTTTACTCTTCCTTTTGAAAGAACAGGTCTGGGAAATCCAAATCGACATTTTGTGTAGAATTTATCTTTGCTCTTGTACTTCCGTCGACAGTATTTTCCACACCGATGACTTTGGAAATGTAAAACTTGCTCTTTTAACTTTTTCTCTTCTGTGCTTTTAGGTATAGCACATGTTGCATATTCTTCAATGAAAGATAAAACTGCTTCATCAGTATCTGTTCCAAATTTTGAGGCATCCTTGATCCACAACAGCATATGAATATGAGGAGCACCTCTTGCTTGGTACTCTTTTCTCCAAAAGAAATCCACAACTTCTCCAAGAGGTGGATTTTTTTTATTGCAGATGAAGGACATCATAGCCTCAAATCTATGATTGAAATATCTGCAAACATTAACCGGATCCAATGAGCACAGTTCTCCTGCTGTCTTGTATTCGATGTTTTTAATGTTTGAATTTGCCTCTCGAAGAAAATCCAGTAAATCATCCCAAGCGTACTCAGCACAGCTTAGGGTAAGGAACCATGTAGGTGTTCCTAAATTCGGTAACATACATTTCAATTCTCCATGGCGTCGGTACCAATATTCATTTGTCCCACGCTGACAAGCCATCAGATTGATCAATTGTGATTCCAAATGATCATCTCGCTGCTGCACTTTGTTCATAAAATCCTTAGCAGACACATTATGTAGATGTACTCCACTTTTTAAAACGTGATTTACTGCATAAGATAGTGCAAACAAGTCACTTTCAAATAACAGATGGAACAAATATGGAATACTTTGACGAAATCTGGGATCTTCTGCATATAATCTTGTAGTCCGATACTCAGAAGCAGGAATCTGTACTGGACGTTCATCATATCGTCCACCTTTTCCTGTAGGAAACAGCTGGGGAAAACAATGAGCTTCCAAGCTCTCCTCCCATACACTCACGGGAGTTCCTTGTGCTTTTTTAATCTGAAACAGATCAATAGTGTTTACCATAACATCTTTTGAATGAAGAGGATGTATGCTGAAATGTTCATAAATTTCTTCTTCTTTTGACTTGTCCACTTTTTCAATTTGCCCAGTTGGTGTTTCTGTGTCTCCTAGTAAATCTTCTTCATCTTCATCTATATAAATTGATTCATACCATTTATTATTCCTTTTCAAATATAAATTTGCTCTTTGTACTTTCCATACATCTACCAGCTCCTGCCAAATGTTCTTATTCTTTGTAGGTACACCATTAACCAGAATAACTAATGGTTCAGTTTCCAAAGTATCTGCAACAATAGTTTCCATATTTTTTTTCAAATCCAACGGCAAATAGACAACTCTTTCTTTTAAACCTCTCTGTAAATCTGAAGGAGGTAATTTACCGGTTTTGGGCTCCATACGTACTATAGTCTGGAACGGATGAACACATTGAATGAGTATAGACTCATACGTATTTAAATCAGAAAGTTCAGCAGGAATATCAACCAATTCTAAATTATTATGTACAGCTCTAGCTGGCATTTTATTTTCTTCTAACTTGTTATAACAGTATTTACAAATACGCTGATCTTCACCCAAATCAAAACAATTTTCAAGAAATATATATGTTGCAAAATCCTTCCACTTATAATTTTCTTCTTCTTCACTTTTTTTGTACATTCCTTGTTTGAGTTTTATAATGGCTTCTCGGGCAACAAATACAAGCAATATTTGGTCTTTCATTAGAGATGATAGCAAATTTTGTCATTTGATCTTCAAATTTCTTACTTACGGAGGGTTGTACATTCTCTTCCACATTTTCCTCAATAACTGTGTCATTACCTGCACTTTCTTGTTCCGGACCAAAGTAACTAAACTGAATTTCATCAGTAACCTTCTCAACATCTGATACAGTTCCACGGAACAGAGCCCTATTCAACTCATTTAATTTTAGTGCTGGACTTTTAGCAGAATACAATCTTCTCACAAATTTTCTTCTTTCAGTATGATGTACTGCCAGCATCCTAAAATGGTGAAAAACACTTTGACAAACTTTCCTATATAGACAAGCTAGAGAGTGTCCTTGCAAACCAGTATTCTCTCTCACTCTGCATGGATCTAGTCTTTTAAGCACCTTAATCTTCTGTTTAACACTTTTTTTACTATATTCTCTTAAAAACTCACGTAATTTATCAATAGATTCCTGTCGCAAAGTACAAATACTACTACAATTCCAAGTATACACTGGGGCTTTAGGACGTCTCCCCATAACCTCATCCGCCATCACTTCTTCCTCATTTCTTGGAACCATTTTCTCCTTTTCCATTATACAACCATCTTTCACTTCATAAGCTCGGCCACTGGTGTCAACTGCATGCAGCAAACTATTACTTTGAAAATAACTCTCTTCATTAAAAAATGGTTCAGTACTTGAACTATGCATCCATTCTCCTAAAAACACTTTACAAAAGTTACTTCTTTTCACTACTCTTTTCGTTTTGCTTTGTGACTTCATTACATTGACCATTTTATCTAATGTACGCATCCTGTTCAAAATTAAAATGAATAGTTTTCTTTTTAATTCTAAAGCCTTAGCTACAATGGCTTCAATATCTTTTTTTCTCTTGTAAAATGTCGCTTTTTTCTTATATTTTTTAACATCCTTTAGCGAATTGGACATCACTCTCCTCTGAAACATTTTTCTACGGATCTCTTTAAATGTTGTTTTTCTTTTAAAGTCAATCTTTATTGCTTCTGATTGTACATTAGCATTTAGTAAATTCTCACTTTTGTCCTGTTGTTTTCTACTTGAAACAGTATTTCCAGTGGAGACATTTTTTTTAATTTTTCATTTTTTTGAAGATATTTTTAAAGAATTCCTTTGTCTGCTTACCAGAAGACTTTTTCTTTTTTCCAACATGAGCATCTTCAACTAACTTGGGTCCTCAAATATACATGTTTTTTCTGTTCTTTTCTCTTTCTTGATTTTATAGGCATCTTAAATTTGCTTCACTGCTCTGCAGCAATACCTGAAAGAAACTAAAAAAAAAATACCTTTATGTAATTTAAATATATTACTATATTTTTTATGAGCTTTTCAAATCTTATAATACTATCTACCCCTTTCCTACAATTGAAAAACACAATAAAACCAACACGAATTAAATCTCTAAGAACAATTCCTGTGTGCACACAGACTGTTGGTGTGATTCTAGTCAGAAAATGATTTTTCATTGGCAATTTCAAAGCACATTTACCGCTGTGGTTTTGCAAGTGATAATTACTGTAACAGCCTGGCACATTTTCCTTATAGTTTAGAGAGGCAGAAAAGAGCACATGTCCTAACAGCTACTTGAGAGCATGAGCATGTGGAACCTGGGTGAGTGATTAGACTAGAGCAAAGGAAATGAGCCTTGGTGATGTTGAATGTGTTAGCGTTACACACTGCTACCTGAAATACCACACAGTGCTGAATAGTAAGCATGGGAGTGCAGGAAAATCAGCTGCCTGTGTGCTAAGAGTGTACTTCTGGAGACTGTGTATTTTCAGGTGCAAGAGAGATCAGCATGGACGCTTGCAGAACTGCATGAAGACTGCAGAGATGTATGTAAGACTACATGTGTGGTAAGGGTTAATATGAGTTTTTAGCATGTAGCAACAAAATTTGATTGCCAATTTGAAAGCACACTTACTACTGTTTTCTTTGCAAGTGATAAGTACTCTAACAGTCTGACACATTTTCATTACAGTTTTCAGAAACAGAAAAGAGCACATGTCCTGGCAATTTGAAAGCACACTTACTACTGTGGTAGAGCAAGTGTTAATTACTCTAACAGTCTGACACATTTTCCTTATAGTTTAGAGAGGCAGAAAAGAGCACATGTCCAAACAGCTTTTTGAGACCATGAACATGTGTAACCTGGGTGACTACACTTCAGCAAAGGTAATGAGCCTTGGTGATGTTCAATGTATTAGCGTTACTCACTCCTACCTAAAACACCACACAGTGCTGATTAGTAAGCATGACTGTACAGGAGAAACAGCTAGCTCTCTGCTAAGAGTGTGGTTCTGGAGACTGTCTACTGTCAGGTGCAAGAGAGATCTGCATGGACCCTTACATAACTGCATAAACACTGTAAACATGTATGTAACACTACATGTGTGGTAAGGGTTAATATGAGTTTTTAGCATGTAGCAACTACATGACCCATTGCACGAGTGGAAGGAAAATCTACCATGTTGATTTCAAATATGTTAGCATTTGCCTCTCATTTGAGATACTGATTTGGGCTGAATGCTAACCATCACAGTTGAAGAAAACAAGCTTCCCCTTTTGTACGAATGCAATTCTAAAAGAACGAGAGTGACACGAATTAAATCTCTCACAACAATTCCTGTGTGCACACAGACTCATGGTGTGATTCTAGGCAGAAAACAAAATTTGATTGGCAATTTGAAAGCACACTTACTACTGTTTTTTTTGCAAGTGAAAAGTACTCTAACAGTCTGACACATTTTCATTACAGTTTTCAGAAACAGAAAAGAGCACATGTCCAAACAGCTCATGTGTAACCTGGGTGACTGACTACACTCCAGCAAAGGAAATCAACCTTAGTGATGTTGAATGTATTAGCGTTACTCACTGATACCTGAAACACCACTCACTTGTGAATACTAAGCATGATTCTACAGGATAAACAGCTTGGTGTGTGCTAAGAGTCTGCTTCTCCAGACTGTGTATTTTCAGTAACAAGAGACATATGCATGAATGCATTCATAACAGCATAAACATTGTAGTAATGTATGTAAAACTACATGTGTGGCAAGGGTTAATTGGAGTTTTCTATATGTAGGACCAAGCTCACCCATTGCATGATTAGAAGCAAAATCTATTTTTTTTTGGACTCGGGATGCAGCGTCGGGGAGCCACACCTCCACGCTGCTGTGCCGCGCTCGTGATCCCTCCCTCCCTCTCCCCCTCACTGCCGATGGCGGACGCTCGCAACCTGCAGCCTGCAGCCTGCCGAGAACTAGTCGAGTTGATGAGATGGTATGAGCGGGAGATTTGCGGTCTTTTCTTGCTCCTGTTGTTCTCTACGAAGGACTAAGGGGAGACGGATGAATTAGTAAACTGAACCTTCGCTGGAATATGAACCCGCTGCTTTCTGGACCTCCTCTTGACCGACTGGGAACTCTCAGCTGTCAGGGGCCTGGATGGACTCGGCAAAGGTGAGCAGCTGAATTTACTCTGAACATACCCTGTGTGCGGCCAAGCCTCGTCGTTTGAGACGTAAGGAGTGGAATAAGACGGAGTTGCTGGCCAGAGAGCTGCACTGTATTGGTAGTTAACATTAACATTGACATCTACACAGGGGCGTATTTCGGTTCCCTCGAGTAGAGATCTTGCCGGGGGAAAAAAGAGAGGTGGTCCCCTTGGCACTCAAGGGAAAATGGTGAGACCTCAGAGGGAGGGTGCTGCAAGTTTTAAAACAGCCAGATCTGAAGCACAGAAAGTGAAGAAAGCCCGCCGCGCTCTCACAAAGATTACGCGCCAAGCAGTCAGAAAAAGCGATAGGGGAGCTGTGCCTTCTTCACCGGATAGCTGCAGTTCACCTGTCACCTCAGAGTAGGATACATCCTGTACCGCGGCTGTTGATAGTCTAAGCTTCCAACAGGAGACACAAGCAGTACAATTGAATATTAGCCCGGAAGGGGGTACCTTGCCGGATCAGAGTAATCAAGACCTCTGTATTGGGGGGAAGATGTTAAAGGAGGTGAAAAAATTTCCTTTATTTGCCAAAAAACAGACTTTACTATCATCTCACTCCCCTACACTTCAACAATCTATCGTTACATCTGGCCTTGAGCTCCCAAATTCCTTAAAATTAAAAAGCTTGGAGCCTTGTCCTATAGGGGGGACTGGGCCAGCTGGTCAGATAGGTACTCCAATATCGATTGATGACTTATCGGATCCGCCAGATCCCCCAGAATTGAGACGTACTCCGGATAATCCACAGGCTTCTGCGCCGCTAATATTGGATTGTTCATCGAAATCACAGGAATCATTATTAACTCTACCAGCATCTGGTGTTGATGCTTTACCGTTTGTTAAAATTGGCACGGAGAAACCCGAAAATTACCAAATTGATATTTGGGATATGCTGAATTTAATTTTAGAGGAGATAAGGGAGATGAAAAAGCTTCCGCAAATCGAGATCAACACCCTGAATCAGAGGCTAGATAAAATTGAAGAGGCTATTATGGGTCTCCCCTCTAGAGTTTCTGAAGCAGAAGCCAGAATCTCCACCATTGAAGACCAACTGGCGACGGTGATGGCTGACTCAAAAGAAGCAGACAAGAAGAAAAAATATCTCGAGAATAAAGTTGAGGAACTGGAAAGTCATTCGAGGAGATCTAATCTCCGCCTAGTGGGGGTACCTGAAGGGATTGAGGGTTCTCAGACTCTCCTCTGGGTTAACACGTTTATCAAGCAGCAAGTGCTGCCAGACTATGAAGGAGATCTGTCTATCACAAGGGCACATCGTATTCCAGCCCAACCTTTTCCAAATTCTCCTTATCCTAGAACAATTCTTCTCAACTTTGCTGACTATAGAATTAAAGAGAAGGTGTTGGCAAAAGCTATCCAACAGCGTCAATTCTCCATTAATGAGACACAGAAATGTAGAATCTTTTCCGATATGTCAGCTGTTGCAGCTCGAAGAAGAAAAGAGTTTGTAAAGATGCTACACCTCTTTAAAGCTCATGGGGCCCAGGCCTCTATTGTCCAGCAATCTAAATTAAAGGTGTTGGTGAAGGGGAGATTTTTTATGTTTTCGGATATAGAGGAGGCCCAGATTTGTTTAAAAGGAATATCTGGTCCCTCGGATGAAACATGATCCTAGATTTATTTAAGCTGTTTTTTGTTTCCCCTGAAAAGAAATGTAATCTAATTTTTTTCATTTTTTTTTTCTTTTTTTTTTTTTTTTCTCTTTCTCCATAATGTTTGGTTTGATCTAATCAGGGGGCAGGAGGGGCAAGGGGGTAGAGGGGGGGGGGTCACGATCCCCCTATCGGGTGTATCAACATGACACCCAGGAACAATTGTGGGAGGTGGGAGATGTGGCATGCGTGGTGCAGGGTTTTTTTTTCACATTTCCGGGGGTGGGTTCTTTAGGGTGGTGGGTGGGTGGGTGTTAGCAGGTAAAAGAGCAGTAGTAAGAAGGCCAGGATTGATTTATAGAGTACAGAAGTATGGCAACTGGTAGTTGTAAGATTTTGTCGTTAAACACCAATGGGATATTAAATAAAAAGAAATATGGTGCACTTATAAGATGGGCCGCTTTTTTAGACCCCCACGTTCTCTTTCTTCAGGAGACCCGTCTTAAATCTAACTCCCCCAATTTGTTTATTCCCAAAAAATTCTCTAAGGCTTTTTTCGCCTCTTCAGGGGCAGCAATGAGGGGGGTAGCAATTTATTTTTCTAATAAAACAGATTGGGAGTTTCTTCAAGTGCATAGAGACATTCTAGGGAGATGGATCTGGGTAACAACAAAAATTAGGGGTCGGATAATAAATGTTATCAACTATTATGGCCCAATATCGGATGATGTCCTACCTTTGACCCAGATCTGCGAAAAGCTGATTAGTTCTCCTGGGCAAATTGTGCTAGGGGGGGATTTTAACTATATTATGGATATTAGAAAAGACTCCACTAATAAAAACAAAAGACAGTCGAAGCCTAATACCAAAAAAATGATCGTGGCAATTATGGAAAAGTTTGGGCTTGTAGATTCTTGGCGGGATCTCCATCAAGAAATGGAATCCTACACGTTTTACTCCCATCGTTTTTCTTCGGCCTCCCGAATAGATTACCTATTAACATCTAGGTCTATACAGGTGACAAATGCATGGATTAGTAGTAATTCCTTTTCTGACCATGCGCTTGTTGGGGCTTCCTTGCTATTGGGGGGGAGATATAAGAAACGATCAAGGTGGCAGATGGATCGCCTCCTCCTCCAAAATGCAGATTGGATTACTGGATTTAGGGAGTGGATTGTACAATATTTTGAGGTAAACAACAATACCGCCACCCCCTTTGCTGTCTGGGGAGGTTTTAAGGCCACGGCCCGAGCCCAAATAATAGCTATCATGGCCGGGCAGTCCAAAACTCGGAGGTTGCAAATTGAGAGCCTTCAGAACAAGGTCGAGGAGGAGTACGCCTTAATGCTACAACACTCCCCCAACTCCTTTAATAAAGCTAGCAGGGAACTAAGAGACTTTTTCATCCTTGAGGAAGTATGCAATTCAAAAATCTACCAGCAAAAAATGTATGAAGAGAGCCAGCTAATGGGGAAGTTGTTAGCCAATTCCACCAGGAAAAAAATGGAATCCTCCCTAATCACCTCCATCAGGGACCCGGTCACAGAACAGGTTGTATTAGATAGGGACAATGTCTCACGGGTTTTCCTCCACCACTATGGACAGCTTTACTCAACAGAATATCCGGTTAACGACAAACTAATTTGGAAGTATTTGATGGATGTTGATCTTCCCAGACTGTCAGAGGCCAGAATTAAAGAATTAGATGATGAAATTATGGAAGAAGAAATTAAAAATGCAATTAATTCCATGGCAGGGGGCAAGGCATGTGGACAGGATGGATTTCCTATTGAATTTTATAAGGTTTTTATTAAAGAACTGGTATCTCCCCTAAAGAAACTTTTTAATGATATTAGAATGGGTGGAACTGTTTCAACTGAATTTAAAGAGTCCATAATAATATCCTTTGTGAAAAAAGATAAGAATCCACTAGATGTTAACTCTTTTAGGCCAATTAGTTTACTTAACTCCGATTACAAGATTTTAATGAAAGTTTGGGCTCAGCGCTTCCTTCCTGCCGCTCAAGAAATAATTCACAAGGATCAGACAGGTTTTATAGCAGGTCGTTCAATGGCTACTAATACCCAATTTTTAATTCATGCCATAGATTTTCTTAATACTAATCAAATTCCTGCCGCAATAATTATGGTTGACGCTGAAAAAGCCTTTGATCTTGTTAATTGGCAAACATTGTTTTTAACTTTAAGTTGTATTGGTCTTTCACAACAGATTATTAAGATGTTAAAGAATATTTATTATAGTGCTAGCGCAAAAGTGGTTATAAATCAGGAACAAATAGGGGAAATTACAATTAAAAGGGGAACCAGGCAGGGTTGCCCGCTTTCCCCGCTACTTTTTACCTTTTTTATTGAACCCTTGGTTTTACAAATCCGTAATAATGCTACTATCTCTTCTCCTATACCAGGGATGTCAAAAGTTAAGTTGTTCGCTGACGATATTATTCTAATTTTAACCCCGACGAAAGAGAATTTAGAGCAAGTCTTTAGAGAGTTTTTTCTGTTTCAACAAATTGGTGGATATAAAATAAATGAAAAAAAGACCGAGATACTGGCTCTTAATACTGATCCCAATGTCTTTCCTAATAATTTGAGGGTCCAGGCCATGAAAACAGACCCAATAAGATATTTGGGTATTTATGTTATGAACCAGTATCAGAAATTATTTGAACTAAATTATCTTAGAACAAAGCAGAAGATAAAAAGCTTCCTTGAACAATGGTCTGCACTCCCACTTACTATAATAGGGAGAGTTTCTTTGATTAAGATGTCTATTCTTCCCCTACTGATTTTTCTATTCTTGAATGTCCCTATTCGTCTTAATCAATCTTATTTTAATGAGCTAGATATACTGTTTAGGGAATTTATTTGGGCAAAAAGGCTCCTAGAGTAAAATTAGCAACAGTTCAGTTGCCCATAAATCAAGGGGGTCTTGCATTCCCGCAAGTACGGACGTATTATCAGGCGGCTTTAATGAATTTAGTGGTGGATCTATTATATTATAAGTGCATCTACGATAGTTTTTTTTGTTGAGAAAATGGCACTAGAAGGGGGAACACAAATGCCTGCCTTCTTAAAAACAGCCAAACTGCCAAAGAAAACCCGTTACAAATCTCTACGAGAAGTTCAGTTTAGGCTTCAAACAGTTTTTAAAAAAAATAGTTCCTCAGGCTTTCAATATTTGGGTCTCGGTGAGTGCAACAGCCTTGGCCTTCATCTGCAACAAAGACACATGGAGATATGGGGAGAGTGTGGGTTCTCCCAACTTAAATGTTTTATTATCCATAATAAAATAGTATCTTGGCAAGAAATTATGGTTAGGGCAGAAGGTTGTACAAAGCCCACATTCCTCGAACATATGCGGATAATTCATTTTATTTCCAGTATTGAGGGCATTTTGAACATTCCAAATAATACCATGGTAGACCTTTACGATTTCAAGCTCTCGGGACTTGGGAAATGGTATTCTGTATTGCGGAAGCACGAACAGGCCAAGGGGATAGTCGGCCACATTGAAAAAATAGCTAGGGATGCTGGATGTAGATTTACTCCTAAAGAATGGGAAAAAATATGTCTTTTAGGGCACAGATCCCTACGCGCTGCTAATTTTAAAAGAATGTCCTTTCTTTCAAGATGGCTCGCTTATTGGACCCCGGCTATGATTCAGAAACGATATCCCGACCATCTTAATAAGTGTTTTCGCTGCCATCAGGAGGAGGAAGGAGGATGGCTACATATTTTCTTTTCCTGTCCGCAATTGGAGCAGTTCTGGGGGGAGATTTTCAACGATATGGGAATAGTTCTAGGCATGAGTGTTTCTCCCCAGGCGGAAACTGCATTATTTGGGTATTCAAGGGATGAGGCCAACTTATCCGGCTCTGACAAGGTTTTTTTAGCTATATCTTGTATGGTGGCCCGTTCCCTGATACTTCAAAATTGGAAATCTAAGGTTATTCCAAATCATTTAAATTGGTTCAACAAAATGAAAAGGATCTGGAAATTTGAAGAGGCATACGCCAAGCGTGTTGGCGGTATAAGGAAATATGAGAAAAATTGGAAAAGATTTGAAGAGTTACTCTTACTCAAGGATAGGTAGTGGACTTGTCACGGGCTTTCTAATGTGGCAGTTTAGACCATAAAGCATTACTGAATGGGACTGAGGCAACGATTTTTTTACTGATATAAGTTTTATATGTTTAGCAACGTAGAATTTCCGGGGTTTAATCACGAAAAAATGGTGATTCATGTTTAAGGTTCTTTTTAGTATGTTATTTATTTGCTGGTATTTGTATTTTGCACTTTATCTCGCTAACCTTGTATGTCGTATTTTATGATTGAAATCCTTTGGTTATCTTTTAAGTCAAGTTTTGCTGCTATCATACTTGCACTTTATATGGTGATAACACTGTATTCATTGTTAATAGTACTGTATTTTGTTAAAGTCAATTACCGGCTGCGATTGCATTTGCACTTTTAAGAACTCAATTGGTGTCTTAAGCGACTTAAGATGAATTTTATAGCACATTTGAGATACATGCCACTCCGTAGCCTTATTTTGCATTTGCACTTTATTCATCAGCTTGCTTTTGGGGGTAAATTACGAAAAAGTAGATTTGATGTTAATAGTACTGTACTTTTCTAAAGTAAATTACTGGCTGCTAATTGCATTTGCACTTTAAATTAAGAACTTAATTTGTCTCTTAAACGATTTAAGATGAATCTTATATTACATCTGAGACATATCTGATTTTGTATTCTCTGCAATGGTTTCTTGAGTTGTTGTGATTTAATTGTTTTGATTGAAAATGTGTATTTTGGTATCTTCTTGCTCTGCTCAATAAAAAAAGGAAAAAAAAAGAAGCAAAATCTACTATATCAATTATGTTAGCATTTGCCTCCCATTTGTGTGTTACTGATTTATGCTGAATGGAAACCATCACATTTACAAAAAAAAAGCTGACCCTTTCCTAGAAATGCCATTCTTACAGAACCGGACCAACACTATTAAAATCTCTGACAACAATTCCTTTGGGCACACAGACTCATGGTTTGATTCTAGGCACAAAACAGTATTCCTCAGTGATACCAGTACACCTTAACTTATGGTGAAAACATACTCCATAATATTTTACAAGTTCAAGACAGTTAAATATCTCCCAAACCACAAAATGTAAAACACAACTTTTAAAGAAGAATCACAATTCTATTTTTTATATCAAAATTCACCACATACATCCCCTCTCAAACTCATATCTCACCTTTAAAATTAGTTAGTTGAGAAAGAAATGTGGCACTCAAACAGCAGATTATCAGAGTCAGAATCTCAGAGCTGTACACCTCTCTCCTCTCACCAGAACCAGTAAATGGCAATGTTTCCCTCTCTTTTTTCACACATATACATGTTAAGTACAAATCTCAGTGCTTCCCACATTTTTTCAAATGAAATCACACATTTCTATTGGTTGAAAACTTCAACCCTTTTCCAAATGAACCCTTCCCCCAACTTGACTTCTGCCTGCTACCATAGCAACAGCTCATGGAACACTGGTGTGAGCAGAGAGGTCAGAAGTTCAGCACACAATGTTTCTATTCCAAAGAGCAAGAGTGCTTGACCTGTCAAACCTAACAGCAAATCCAAATTAATCTTCTGTGGGAACACAATTTTCTGAACCAATACAAAACATGCTTGTAAAAATCTAAACATACAGCCTAGTTTTTAGTGTTGAATGGTCTGAAACAGCCAATGAGTTATTTTTATTAAAAAAATATCTATGCCTCCATTTTACAGCTGTCTTTCATTTCATATTGCCATTCTACTGAAAGACACCTCCTGAGTGCATCCAGATCTCCTTGGAAGATGTTCACAGTGTGGATTGTAGGTCACAGCTATGTCTTCTGGAGTGAAAAATATGCAGAAAAAAAGAGGTATGGTGAGAGACCTTGCTTTGCCAAATGTAGACAATAAATGGATTGGTCAGAGAGGGTTAAAGTGGCTCCAATTAATGCCTTTGGTGAAATCTTTTCTACACCTCCAACAGCCTAACCTTATTATTGTGCACTGTGGTGGAAATGACCTAGGCACTTTAACTGGGGTAGGTCTGGAAATGCTTGTTAAGGAGACCTTTGTGCAATTGATGTCGCTTTTTCCACAATCTGCCTTTGTATATTCTAATATATGCCAATGGCAAAAGTGGAACTGGTCCAACCAATTTTGTCCACAGATTGACAAAGCAAGAAAGCACGTCAACAAATCTATTTCTGCTTTCCTCAGAGACTATGGTATGGGTTCTATATACCACAACAACTTGCGTTACAACATGCAAGGCATTTATAGAGGAGACGGTGTACATTTCACAGATGAAGGCAACAGAGCCTTCCTCTTGAACTTTAGACTCTGCATCGGTACTTACTTGTAGGTACCACAAAAAAAACACTTCATCAACACAACGGCTCTTTTTAGAGCCCCCTAATATCTAAACACTTAAGTTTGATTTTTAATTCTATTTTTTTAATGATTTTTTTCTGCCGTGCGCGTACGGTAAGCTTATCGTACGCGTACCCCGTGATTTAAAAAAAAAAATTAAATTGTATTTTTCATACTTTTGGGTCCTTCTTGGACCCCCTGACAAACGCTAGGGGGTCTGCAACTCTCTTCGTTGCCCCCTTTTCACGTTCTCCTCCTTTGTTCATCAGTGTGAGACACACAAAATGGCGGCCGACACTTCCTGATTTCGACCGATTCTAATGTTTACAGTCATGTAACCACCAATCAGAATTAAGCTCGCGCACGGCATCGTGCGCTTACGGTAAGCTTACCGTACGCGCTCGGAGCGCGCTTATAGATATATATATTGATTTAAATGCTATTTTCTCAGGAACTACTGAACAGATTTACACCAGACCTGCAAAAGGCACATCCCTGACCTGAGGACTACCTCTCTGCCAAATTTCAAGTATTTCTGTTCAGCCGTTCGGGCTGTAGCTTGGACTAAAGGTCCTATGGAAAAATGCATGGGGAAAACGCGTTTTGGGACCCCCCCTTTTTCTCAGCCCCCGCTTGACGAATCCCCCCGAAACTTTCAGGGTAGGAGCGGAGCGTAGCGCCCCACCTATTTTGCAAAATTCGCGAGGATTCATCAATCGGCGCCAAAGTTATTCAAAATAGAATGTTGCAGATTTCCTGTGGAAACACGGTCCTAACTATAACTATCTACTGGCGACCATCATTAGATAATATATATATATATATATATATCACATCGCCAATCCTACTTCCCCAAAGAAGAGGCACGCACACCGGTCTGTGAGTATGGGGCTGATTTAATGATGTTTCAGGTCACCCTCGATCCCACAAGAGAGAGAGACGCGTTTCGCCTGCGCAGCAGGCTTTATCAATCCAAATGACACCAGCACATCGAGGATATATATAGTACCCTCCCACTCCTTCAAACATGAATAAACATGGTGAAAAGACTAGATGTAACGAGGTCACTGGAAATTTACAATTAAACTTTGCTCAGTGCCAATAATCCGAGTGTCAGCTAATGTGTAAAGATCTCGACATAATGTCTCATTAGCATACTTAGCTGCATACTATAAATGGATAACAGTTCTACAGTGTAATAGTACTGAGATTGAATAAACATCTGTTCATTAGTGGTGGGGGTATATACTGTTTAGATGTGGTGCCATTTCTCTCATCACATGCTACCCTGTTTAGATGGATAGCAGAATAAAATAAAAACTGCGTAAAATGCAGTATGTAAAATCGGGCTGCACAATGTTATGTAATACTCGCTGCACTGGAAATGCGAAGCAAAAAGACCCCAGCTATCCAATTGTCATCAATTAGTCCCGTAGAAGTGGAGCATAATTAAATTGTCAATATGCAAATATGTTTGTGGAACGGATCCGTTACTGGCATCACATGGGAGTGTAGTCCAATGTCCGTGGTGCTTTAGTTTTGCTGTTCCTTGGAACTACAGGACCCATAATTCCCTTTGTTGGCCTTAGAATGTCAAAGTCCGTTGGTGTGTGCCAGCAGAAGAGATTCGAAATTGCAAGTGTTCTTTGGAGATGCCCTAACTGAAACGGGTGTTTTAAATTTGATCCGAGGTTCAGTATGGGAAATAATAGTATCACACACCTGAATTCAGCAGCAGCTCGAAATATGATTCCTTGATACACATATCATAGAGGTCGAGGGAGACTAGTGTACATCAAAATAAGCAAGCCATGACAGACCTCACCGTTTCCGCATCAGCATCTACGGTGTCCAGTCTCCAAAGGGCGTCAGTATACCAGGTAAGGCTCTTCGTGCTTTGGAACACAGGCTTGCATGCTGGCCGTCCCGCGGAACCGCCCACTCTGCTGCCTCCATTTCCGCAGCTGTCATCCTTATTCCATTCGTCTGGCGCGTACTTTGGGTGCTCCGCTGCATAGTACTACCGTACTCCTCTTTCAACAACGTTGCGGTCAGAGCGGAGCCACAATGCCTGGAGGTACGTGGAAAACGCCGACCGCCGGCGTCGAAATGTAAATCACATCGCCAATCCTACTTCCCCAAAGAAGAGGCACGCACACCGGTCTGTGAGTATGGGGCTGATTTAATGATGTTTCAGGTCACCCTCGATCCCACAAGAGAGAGAGACGCGTTTCGCCTGCGCAGCAGGCTTTATCAATCCAAATGACACCAGCACATCGAGGATATATATAGTACCCTCCCACTCCTTCAAACATGAATAAACATGGTGAAAAGACTAGATGTAACGAGGTCACTGGAAATTTACAATTAAACTTTGCTCAGTGCCAATAATCCGAGTGTCAGCTAATGTGTAAAGATCTCGACATAATGTCTCATTAGCATACTTAGCTGCATACTATAAATGGATAACAGTTCTACAGTGTAATAGTACTGAGATTGAATAAACATCTGTTCATTAGTGGTGGGGGTATATACTGTTTAGATGTGGTGCCATTTCTCTCATCACATGCTACCCTGTTTAGATGGATAGCAGAATAAAATAAAAACTGCGTAAAATGCAGTATGTAAAATCGGGCTGCACAATGTTATGTAATACTCGCTGCACTGGAAATGCGAAGCAAAAAGACCCCAGCTATCCAATTGTCATCAATTAGTCCCGTAAAAGTGGAGCATAATTAAATTGTCAATATGCAAATATGTTTGTGGAACGGATCCGTTACTGGCATCACATGGGAGTGTAGTCCAATGTCCGTGGTGCTTTAGTTTTGCTGTTCCTTGGAACTACAGGACCCATAATTCCCTTTGTTGGCCTTAGAATGTCAAAGTCCGTTGGTGTGTGCCAGCAGAAGAGATTCGAAATTGCAAGTGTTCTTTGGAGATGCCCTAACTGAAACGGGTGTTTTAAATTTGATCCGAGGTTCAGTATGGGAAATAATAGTATCACACACCTGAATTCAGCAGCAGCTCGAAATATGATTCCTTGATACACATATCATAGAGGTCGAGGGAGACTAGTGTACATCAAAATAAGC
This sequence comes from Triturus cristatus, assembly GCF_964204655.1. Lineage (NCBI taxonomy): Eukaryota > Metazoa > Chordata > Amphibia > Caudata > Salamandridae > Triturus > Triturus cristatus. Next base: position 1,454,258,672 of record NC_140589.1, on the reverse strand, counting down.
AAGCCATGACAGACCTCACCGTTTCCGCATCAGCATCTACGGTGTCCAGTCTCCAAAGGGCGTCAGTATACCAGGTAAGGCTCTTCGTGCTTTGGAACACAGGCTTGCATGCTGGCCGTCCCGCGGAACCGCCCACTCTGCTGCCTCCATTTCCGCAGCTGTCATCCTTATTCCATTCGTCTGGCGCGTACTTTGGGTGCTCCGCTGCATAGTACTACCGTACTCCTCTTTCAACAACGTTGCGGTCAGAGCGGAGCCACAATGCCTGGAGGTACGTGGAAAACGCCGACCGCCGGCGTCGAAATGTAAATCACATCGCCAATCCTACTTCCCCAAAGAAGAGGCACGCACACCGGTCTGTGAGTATGGGGCTGATTTAATGATGTTTCAGGTCACCCTCGATCCCACAAGAGAGAGAGACGCGTTTCGCCTGCGCAGCAGGCTTTATCAATCCAAATGACACCAGCACATCGAGGATATATATAGTACCCTCCCACTCCTTCAAACATGAATAAACATGGTGAAAAGACTAGATGTAACGAGGTCACTGGAAATTTACAATTAAACTTTGCTCAGTGCCAATAATCCGAGTGTCAGCTAATGTGTAAAGATCTCGACATAATGTCTCATTAGCATACTTAGCTGCATACTATAAATGGATAACAGTTCTACAGTGTAATAGTACTGAGATTGAATAAACATCTGTTCATTAGTGGTGGGGGTATATACTGTTTAGATGTGGTGCCATTTCTCTCATCACATGCTACCCTGTTTAGATGGATAGCAGAATAAAATAAAAACTGCGTAAAATGCAGTATGTAAAATCGGGCTGCACAATGTTATGTAATACTCGCTGCACTGGAAATGCGAAGCAAAAAGACCCCAGCTATCCAATTGTCATCAATTAGTCCCGTAAAAGTGGAGCATAATTAAATTGTCAATATGCAAATATGTTTGTGGAACGGATCCGTTACTGGCATCACATGGGAGTGTAGTCCAATGTCCGTGGTGCTTTAGTTTTGCTGTTCCTTGGAACTACAGGACCCATAATTCCCTTTGTTGGCCTTAGAATGTCAAAGTCCGTTGGTGTGTGCCAGCAGAAGAGATTCGAAATTGCAAGTGTTCTTTGGAGATGCCCTAACTGAAACGGGTGTTTTAAATTTGATCCGAGGTTCAGTATGGGAAATAATAGTATCACACACCTGAATTCAGCAGCAGCTCGAAATATGATTCCTTGATACACATATCATAGAGGTCGAGGGAGACTAGTGTACATCAAAATAAGCAAGCCATGACAGACCTCACCGTTTCCGCATCAGCATCTACGGTGTCCAGTCTCCAAAGGGCGTCAGTATACCAGGTAAGGCTCTTCGTGCTTTGGAACACAGGCTTGCATGCTGGCCGTCCCGCGGAACCGCCCACTCTGCTGCCTCCATTTCCGCAGCTGTCATCCTTATTCCATTCGTCTGGCGCGTACTTTGGGTGCTCCGCTGCATAGTACTACCGTACTCCTCTTTCAACAACGTTGCGGTCAGAGCGGAGCCACAATGCCTGGAGGTACGTGGAAAACGCCGACCGCCGGCGTCGAAATGTAAATCACATCGCCATATATATATATATATATAGGAGTGAATTAGTCACTGCTAAGATGTCTTATCAGTTAAACACTTTGCCCTGAAATCTGTGCGGTAACATCAATAATCTCTCCTGGGTTTATAGAGACGAAAGAGATTTGTGGAAATGAAGGTTGGACTCCTGCACCACCAACCACTCAGCTATAGGTCTCTGAGGATAGTCGCTGACAGGGAAATACAGGCTACGCTAAAAGGCACCGCTCACTGAGTTGCTGTCAGTGAGGTTCTGTCTCTCTCCCTCAGTGATAGGGCAAAGAGCTCCATTTCAGTTGGAGGGATGGAATGAATGCCAACAGGGTGATTGGAAGGTGTCAGGATGTCACCTATTGATTTGTTTTCTGTATGAAGTCTTTACCCCACAGTCTTTACCCCTCAAGACGTTACCCCGCAAGTAAGTACCCTGTAAGTAAGTATTACACAGCCCCTCATTTGCTACTTTACCTCATAGTACATATTGTGACATTTATAAAAAGGGTCAAGGGATGAGTAAATATTATGGGATGAGTAAGGGTAATGGAGGGGGTTCGGGGGCAGGTGGAGGTGGAGGTAAAGTGGGGTACGTTTTTGTAGGGTTCAGGGTAAGGTAAAAGTAAAGAGAGCTAAGGGTGTTTGAAGGGTTCAGGGATGGGTAGAGGAGGTAATGGTTTGCTAAGGTTGAGGGACCGGTAGATGTTAAGGGGGTAAGGGTTTTAGGGTACATTGGTGGGTAAAAGTAAAGGGGTAAGGGTTATTAGGGTTCAGGGGTGGGCAGAGGTAAAGGGGGTAGGGTTGTTTAGCACTCGGGGACAGACAGAGGAAAAGTGTGTTAGGGGCTTTTTATGGTTCAGGGATGGGTAGAAGTAAATGGAGGTAAGTGTGATTTTAGGTTTAAGGGGTGGGTAGAGCTAACAGGATGTAAGGGTAAATTTAGGGTTTGAAGTGGATAGAGGTAAAGGGAGGTAACGTTGTTTAAAAGGTTCAGGGGTGGGTAGAGGTAAAGAGGGTAAGGGTTCTATACAGTCCAGGGACAAGTAGATGTAGAGAGGCATGAGTGGCTGCTAGGGTACACAGGAGGGTAGAAATGAGAAATTCTTCAGTTATTGTTATAATCTTACATTTATAATTTTATAATTTACACTCCACCTTTACATTTGTATAACTTTATGTATTCTGTAGTTACAAGCAGAAATGAAAGTACACGAAAATGCAAATTTTAAACATACACTTATACCTTTAATTTCTAATGTATGCAACAACTTCAAATTATTATAACTTGTGCCACTCCACCTTGGCAGTCATGCCGCCCTGGGACCACCAAAGCCACCAGAGAACCGCCGTTCCCTGGTGGTGCTCGTGAGGCAGTAATGTGATTAGCAGGACTGTCACAGTCCCACCAAGCATTTTACGATTTTCGTCACAGTCACTAATTCAATGAGGTCTTTCCTCCATGAAAACATTGGCAGTGAGGAAAGAAAGGGGTGCTCAAGTTGTGCCCCCCCTGTGAATATGCACCCCCAGTTCCAGCACGTCATGGACTTCACAGTCCATGCAGTTCTGGAACTTCCTTTGCTGCCAAAGGAACTGCTTGCCAGTGACTAAAAAAGTAATAACACGGCAGACGATTCTCATGTGAGTTTGGCGGTGCGGCGGAAGGGCGGTTCTGCCACCACACCGCTAAACTCATAATCGGGCCCTAAGTGGAGTGTGGTACAGGACAGTGAACAAAACTGCTGTAAAGTGCACTGTCATAGATTATAGTGCTGTAGAGTGGAGGAGAGTTGAATGTGATACAATGGAGTGGCGTAGAGTGGAGTGGTGTAGGAAGGAGTGGTGTAGAGTGGAGTAGTGTGGAGTGGAAGAGCATAGAGTAAAGTATTGTAGAGTGGAGTGCATACGTTAAACTAGCATGCAGTGGAGTGGTGTAGAGTATAGTATAGTAGAGTGTAATAGCATAGAGTGACTAGCGTAGAGTGCAGCTTTGTAGAGTGGAGTGGTATACAGTGGAGTGAGGTACAGTGCAGTGGCATACAGAACAATAGGGTAGAGTGGAGTAGCATAGTGTGTGGTGGAGCGTCAAATGGTGAGGAATCATAGAATGCAGTGGTATAGAGTATAATAGCATACAATGGAGTCACGTAGAGTGGAGTGGCATAGAGTGAAATAGCATAGAGTGCAGTGGCAAGAGTGGTGTTGCATACAGTGGAGTAGCATAGAGTGTAGTAGCATAGAGAGGCCTAGCTTAGAGTGCAGTGGCATAGACTGGAGTGCCACTGAGTGGAGTAGAGTGGAGTAGCATAGAGTGGAGTGATGTAGGGTGGAGTGGGGTAGTTAGAGTGGCGTAGAGTTTAGTGGTGATCAGTGGAGTGGCATTAAGTGAAATACCGTATATTAGAGTAATGTACAGTAGGGTGGTATACAGTGGAGTGACATAGAGTGGATAGCATCGAGTGGAGTGCCGTACAGTGGAGTTGCATAATGTGGAGTAGTGTAGAATGGATTGGCGTACAGTGTAGTGGTGTACAGTACAGTGGTTTACCTTGGCATGTGCTACAGTGGATTGAAATACAGTGGAATTGCGTAGAGTGGATTGACGTACAGGGGAGTATCATAGAGTGGACTGACATACAGTGAGTGTTTTAGAGATGACTGTTGTAAAATTGCGTGAGCTGCAGTGTAATGTAATAAAGTAGAATAGATTAGAGTGGAGTTGTGTAGAATGAAGTGGTGTAGAGTGGAGAAACACTGGAATAGTGAACACTGGAGTGAAGTTGAGTGAAGTGGTGTCAAGTGTAGTGGTGTACAGTGAAATAGTGTAGACTGGAGTAGCATAGAGTGGAATACTGTACAGTGGAGTGTTGTAGAGTGGAGTGGGCAAGAGTGGAGTGAGGTAGACTGCAGTGGCGCACAGTGTAATAGTTTCTGTGGAGTGGAATAGAATGGATATTTCTAGAGTGGAAAGGCATACAGTGGAATAGTGTACAGTGGAGTGGCCTAGAGTGGTGTAGCATAGAGTGGAGTGGCATAGAGTGGAGAGGTATAGAGTGGAATAACGTTGAGTGTTACTGGCGTACAGTGGAGTGGCATATTGTGGAGTGGTGTAGAGTGTAACCCTGGGCGGACAACTACACTACACTTGCGAAGTTTGCGTAGTTTGTGCTACTTCACGCTACGCGAATTGCACGTAGCACAGTGCATAATTGCGTAGCGTAGTGTAGTTGGCATTTTTTGCTCGCTCATGGTCCTTAACGTCAACTTGTCGACCGCGAGTGAGCAAAATGATATCCTGGCGAGACTTTTTCCTCGTTCGCTATCAGCAACATCAAGTTGCCGATCGCGAGCGTGGAAAATATACCTCCCGGCGAGATTCTCAATGCGGGGAGGTCAGGTTTCTCATTACGAGTGGTCGCGTATGCTCGCGATCGCTTGCGATGAGAAACTACCAGTCCGCGTTGAGAAAGCTGCTGCTCAAGTAAAAATGTACTAGAGCGGCAGAAAACGACAGCTCACACTGTGCAAGATTCCGTTTTGAATGATTGCACAGTGCGGACAAGCATTCGGCACTGTGAAATCATCGCGTATCTCACGTAGTGCGAAGTGCACTTCGCGTAGCTATGCGTCACGCTACTGCGCAAACTACGCCCAGGGTTAGTAGAGTGGAATAATGTTGAGTGTTACTGGTGTACAGTGTATTGACGTAGAGTGAAGTGGCATATTGTGGAATAGCGTACAGTATGGTGGTATACAATGTAGTGTCATACAGTGGAATATGGTAAAGTGTAGAAGGGTAGAGTGGACTGGTATAAAGTGGAGCAGCTTACGGTAGAGTGGAAAAGAATGGAGTGATGTACAGTGCAATAGCATACAGTGGATTGTGATAAACTGTAGTGGTGTATAGTGCAGTGGCATACAGTGCAGTGGTGAAGACTGGAGTGGCATAGAGTGGAGTGACGTAGAGTGGGGAGGGGTAGAGAAGAGTGGTATAGCTTGGAAAGGCATACAGTAGAGTGGTAATACCGTTGAATAGTGTATATTAAAGTGGCGTATAGTGGAGTGGCCTAGAGTGGAAAAGTATAGAGTAGAGAGTCGTACAGTGGAGTTGAGTACAGTGCAATAGTGTAGAGTGCATGAGCATATAGTGTATTAGCGTACAGTGGAGTGGAAAAGTATAGAGTAGAGTGAGGTCCAGTGTAGTGCCGCACAGTGAAATAGTGTGAAGTGGAGTGGCATAGAGTGGATTAGCATACACAGTAGGTACACATAGTGGGATAGTGCATACTGGAGTGGAGTAAAGTGGAGTGGCATAGAGTGTAGTGGAATGGTATATAGTGAATTAATATATAGTGGAGTGGCATCGATGCAGTGGCGTAATGTAGAGTAGAATCGCGTAGAGTGCCGTAGTGTACAGTGTAGTGCCATAGAGTCGAGTGTTTTAGAGTTCAACACCATAGAGTGGAGAGTTGTAGAGTGGAACTGAGTACAGTGTAGTGGGGTAGATTGTTGTGGCATACAGTGTAGTAGCATACAGTGAAGTAATGGTAATGGTGTACACGTAGTGACCTAAAGTGATGTTATGTTATGATGTCATTTCATGTCATGTCATATTATCTTATTTTATGTCAATTTGTATGGTGCAGCTAGTCACCCATGAATGTATCCAGGAGCTGGAGCCGAAACATAGGCCGGGCGGTGCTCCTTGTTCAATCAATCTGGAATTTATAAAGCTTCGTAAATCACCCATGAGGGTCTCAAGGAGCTGGGGTAGCTTGCTACTTTGTGATGATTTTTTTAGTCAAACAGCCAGGTCTGAATCCTTTCCTGAGTTCCTGGAGCGATGAAGTGATTGGACTAGTTGAACAGCCAGGTCTTCAGTTTCTTGTGGAAGTTGGGGAGTGAACTAGCAGTTCTGATATGTTGAGGAAGTTCATTCCCGTTCTTTTGTAGTGACGTAGGAGAAGGTGCTTCCTCCAGGCTTACTTCTGTGGATGCCGGGGACCCGTGAAAGGGAGACAGAGGTGGTAGAGCTGAAGTAGGTTGTTGAGGTATGCTGGTTCATTGTTGTGGAGAGCTTTATAGGTGTGTTTGAGCAGCTTGAATTGGCAACATTTCTGGATGAATGGCCAGTGTAGTTCAGTGAGGTAGAGTGATGAAAGCATTTTGGGGATGGCTAGGATGAACCTGGCAGTTGTATTTTGGATGATCTAGAGACTTTGTGTGAGCTGGATTAGAGATGCTGATGTAAAGTGAGTTGTGGTAGTCGAGTCTATTGTTTATTAGGGCCTGGGTGACTGTGTCTTGTGTGCATGGGTAGCCATTTGAAAGTCTTGCAAAGCATTCTGAGGTTTAGGCAGCAGGATGCGATCACGGACAAGATTTCTGGCATGGTCTGTAGGGGTGGGTGTGGGACTTGATTTAGGTGGCAATCAGGAGGAGTCCCAAGGGGAGCTCATGTTTCTAAAAATCAGGATCTCCATTTTGTCTGAGCTGTGTTAAAGGCAGTTCCCTTGCATTCAGTTGGTCAGGTTGGACATGCTTGAGGTAAAATTGGTCCTGGTGGTGCTGTTTGTGTCAGTGAGGGAGAGGATTAGCTGAGTGCTGCTGGTGCAGGACACAATGTTGATGCTGTGGTCTTAAAGATGCGGGCAAGGGGTGCCAGGGAGACGTTGAAGACGGGAGGACTGAGGGAGGAGCCCTGGGGGACTCTGCACATGAGATTTTTTGTTCAGAGGTGTAAGTGGAGAGTCTGACTCGTTGAGTCCTGTGTGAGAGGAAGGAGGCGATCCACCTCAGGGCTGGTCCTTGAATTACTGAGTCCTGGAGTCTGGCGATAGTGGTGCCATGGAAGATGATGTCAAAAGCCACCAAGAGGTCGAGCAGGATTTCAGTGGCAGTTTCCCCTCTGTCCATAACAGACCATATGTTGTCTGTAGTGGCAAAGAGGGCAGTTTCCATGCTGTGCTTGCTGCAGAACCCTGACTCAGTAGAGTCCATGTGGTGGTGCTGTTTTAGATGGGCAGAGAGTGCCTATTGATATCTTTCTCAAGGACTTTGACCGGGAAAGGAAGGAGCGAAGGTCTGTAGTTGCTGAGTTCTTTCTGGTAAGCCAACGGTTTCTTCAGAAGGGCTGTTTCTTCTGCATGTTTCAAGCTATCTGGGAAGGCCACAAAGGATGGAGGAGTTGACGATGGTGGTGAGATTGGCACTGATCAGTGTTCTTCCCAGGATGTACATGTGATGAGGGCAAGGGTCTGTGGGGACTCTAATTGGATGGTCTACATAATTTTGGCATTGTCGCCTGTAGTGAGAGGGCTCCAGTTTGTTAACAGGTTGATACTCCTTGTGGTGGTGGGAGGTTGCTTGATGATGTCTTCCATGGTGAATTGGGGTGCGAAGTTAGTTGGTTGTGGTGTAGATCTTGAGTATTTTGCTGTGGAAAAAGTCAGAAAGGTTGTTGCAACGGTGCAGAGCTAGAATATCGATGTAAAAATATTGATGTGCACAAATATCGTCGTAAAAATATTGTTGGTCAAGAATATCGAAACAAAAAATATCGTGGTGCCGAATATCGATTTTGCGTATTTAATATCGATGTAAAAAATATCGAAGTGTTTAATATCGTTTGCAAAAATATAGATGTTAAAAATATTGATTTTTTTATTAATGCTATGTATTTTAATATATATTTCATGTTTGTGATGCATGTATTTTTTGTATAAGAATTGTTTGTATTTTTATTATTTGTGTTAAAATGTTTGTACGTATTTAATTTTTTTTGTTTGAATTTTGCATTTTTAGTTCTGTAGCGGGTTGTGGGTTTATAGGGGAATAGGTTGGGAAGTAATTTAATTATATAAGATTTATTGAATATTTTTAGTAGTCATAATTTTTTTTAATTTGAATTTTGCATTTTTAGTACTGTAGCGGGTTCTGGGTTTATAGGAGAGTAGGGTGGGAAGTAATTTAATTATAGTAAATGTATTTATTAATTTTTAATTAATATTTGTTGAATTGAAATGTCTTAAATATGTACATTTAAGTTTTATTATTTATTCAATCATTAGTTGTGAATTAATTTTAATTAATTATTTGGCAATTTATTATGTTAATTGTGTAATTATTTTTAGATGTATGTTGTGTTTATTGGTGAAAATGGTGAGAAGTAATTTATTTTTAATTGATAAATTCATCATTAGTTGTTAAATATTTTGAATTGATTAATTAGTAATTAATGATAGTAATTGTGCAAATAATTTTAGGTGTGTGTTGTGGTGTGGTGTTTAGAGGTGTAAATGATGGGAAGGATGGGAAGTAATTTATTTTTAATTTATGAATTAATAATTAGTTGTTAATGAATTAAAATTAATTAATTAGTAATTAATTATGGTAATTGTTTAATTTATTTTAGGTGTGTGTTATGCATATTATAGAGTTAAAGAATACATATTCAATGAATGTTTATTAATCTTTTTTATTGATACTAATATGTAAAATCATTATTAATTGTGTTAATATTGACAAACAAAAAACATTTAAAAACTAAATGTATTTATTTTATTTCCTACCCTATAACACCACCACTTTCCCTACTGTTGCACTCACTGGAGTGGGAATAGTAACTTTTACCCCTCCGCTATCCAACATTTTCCCTTCTTTTGCACTCTTTGGAGTTAAAATAGTAATTTTTACCCCTCCGCTATCCAATACTCTCCCTACTGTTGCACTTACTGGAGTGGGAATGGTAATTTTTACCCCTCCGCTATCCAACATTTTCCCTAATGTTGCACTCTTTGGAGTTGGAATAGTAATTTTTACCCCTCCGCTATCCAACATTTTCAATACTGTTGTATTTATTTTACTGTGAAATGTATGTTGTAATTTTTTAATAATAGTTAAATGGTTGACTTACTTATAAAATGGTATTTTTAAATTTTAAACTATTTATATAAGCATTGATTTTATTTGTATGTATTTTAAATGTTTACACATTCAATAAAGATAATTGTTACATTATTTTAAAGAAAATATATGTATATGTATAAATTATTATGTTTGTGTGTTTATATTTTTTTAATTAAGTTTATTTGTAATATTTAGTTAAAATGAATATTAAATTTAATTTGTTTTGTTCAAAATAATATTAATATTTAATATATTTAATACATTGTATTTTATTTTCTATATATTTACAAATCGATATTTTTTACATCAATATTTTTTACATCGATATTTTTGTTTTTATATTTTTGTACTTACCTGGTTAAGTATAGGGAGACGATATTTTTGTATTCTATATTTGTACTGCAATATATTTGTCATCGATCTTTTTTACATCGATATTTTATCAGTGAACCGTTGCAACGGTACTGTGAAGGAGTGATGGTGTTGGTGTCTGCTGTTGAACTGGGGAATTCTCTTCTGATGTTGATAGTTCTTTGCTGGAGTTGAAGCAGCAGTCTAGTCTGAGCATGAGTGTATAAAACAGAGGGTGTCTCACGTACCCTCTCAGGTCTTAGGCTTGTGCCAAACTTAATGTAAACAAAATTGACCTTTGAGGGCTACATACTTATCATCAATAGTCTATTAATTACTATTATTGGACTTCAGTAAATATTTTTCTAAACATATATATTTAGTTATGGTGGTTGTGTCGACCACTACCATGGATAGCTGTAAACCAATTCTATGGAAATAACAATCCATCTTTCAATACAAAACACACTTTCCTCATATGTGATTTTTACAAAAAACTGTGACGGCCCAATATTTCCCTTTGTATTGGGTCCGTCTTAAAGATAATCCACTTATGTAACCAGTGAACCAATTGCCTAATGTCCATATATCACAGATGTAATATATTTAGGTTGGTGCTCCTTGCACCAATGATTCTCTTAATTTCTTTTGAACTCCTTAATGAAGATAGTCAATGTGTTTCAGCCAAGTGTCTTCCGTCCTCCTCAGGACGGCATAAGGAGTGTGAATCCTTTAATATAAGACAATAGAAAAAACCTCTAAAAATATGCGTAGTCTTATAAAAAAACACATATGTATATTTACCCAGTGAGAACTTATTGTATGTGCAAACATACAGCGCCAGTGTGGTTTCCAGAACCATATTACCACAACCAGAGGTGACAAAAATGTATATACGGGGTACACATAGCATTAACATTTCAAATCTATACACGAATATACTTAGCGATTGGTGTCAAGCCGCCTATGGGCAAACAGGCTCTTGTGACATTGTGCACGAGAGTTCTCGCCTCATAGCCCCTTATGTACACATTGGTGGAATAAGGCACCTTATGTACTTAATTTATTCGGTGTGGTATCGTCCTTGCCATGTGCATCTATTTATGCTGGCATCATTGACTGATACACCACTTGTGGGTTCATCAAAAAGAAGGTGCACCGGTATGTAATGTACCTCCCAGTTCTTCGGGCGAAGAGGCGATGTGTCACACATGCACATTAGCAGGGACATAAAAGGAGGTGAAGAAATCTCTACTCTCAAACGCACGCCTTGGCTATCCTATACTCTAAACAAGGAAGACCTAAACCTCAGGTTTACCATCCCACAGATGCCAAGTGTTGATTCAACTGGGTGTCGTTGGGTCAAAATATCTCGATCTTAAGCCCATGAAGAGATACTTGCAATTTTTCAATGTCATTCTGTCTGCTGGCTTGTGTTGTGCAGTTCTGTTCACTACTAACCTGGCGGCATATCTGTTTGGTGTGTTAGCATTAATCTGACACTTAGCAGTTTTTTAAAGTGCGGTGTCTAGGAAGTAATGCTTGCTTTTCTCCGACGTAGTTCGGAGACAACTAGACCACATTTGATGCATTAATATCATGTAGATTATGGACTGCATTTGCAAAGTATTAGTGCAGAAACACGCTTTATGTGGATTATAATATATTGAGGACCTTCTATGAGCAGGGCTCACGTGTGGGATGCATGTCAACATACCAGGTTAACGGTATCAGTATATCGCATCTATGCGGACTCAAGTCTGAGTGTAGTGAGATCTAGCAGATTGTCACTCAATCCAATTGCACCTCTCAACTGATATGACAATCATGTATAGGTCACTGGGCACCTGTGTAGGTAGGACATCTAAGAGATAACCCTACCAATGACTAGGCTGTGGCTGTCCTCATTGAAGCAGAATGGCATCAAGGCTGCACAGAATGTTTGGCTACACTAATCAAATTACTCAATTTCTGCACAGTGTGCACATTTGTGTTACAAATCAAATGTATATGTGCTAAAACACAGATGATCAAACTCCCTGGTTGACCCCATAAATAATATCACTTAACTTGAAAATCACTCAAAGGAAACTCAAACAAACAGATTATCACATGTGCCACAATTCTTCACCTGTGCCACAATTCTTGTGGGTTAATATTTCATTTGCATGATAACAATCTTCTTGAAGTACATCTCTTGACAACCTATTGAGCGCCAATCAATGCCCACATCTCAGTATGTTAGTTTAGCCCTTGTTTAACTGTATCAAATGTTTGAATCATAGGAGCTTCTATTCTCAATAGCAAACTTTCTATCGCTTCTCCCTTCACTCCCCTTGGAATTGCATACAACACTGACCATTCCATGTTGTTTGTAGGATGTCCTGCTGTATTATAGTGATAAACCAAAAGAGCTCCCTGTGTCCTATAGTTCACTCTCAACAATTTGTTGCAGTATCCTGTTTTTTACTGGTTGGATTGTTTGGCCAATGTACACTTTATTGTATGGGCACCTGATGTAGTACTGTAAAGTTTTAGTGTTACAATTGGACAAGGCATTTTGATGCCATGTTCGTCCATCAATCATTACACTTTTGCTGTTTTTGGTGAAGTTGCAAGCTGCACAATTGTTGCACTAATCACAACATTTGTGGTAAGGATTTAACTTTTGTTTTCCTGGCTGCTTTGGCCAGTTGTTGGCATAAGTTTTTGCCCTCTTTGAATGCAAATAAAGTCTTTTGGATGTTAAAATTTTTGAGTATTTTAAGATTAGAATTAATGATCCTCTTAATATTATTGGCCATTGGGGAGAATGTCAAGACAACAAACTCTCTCTGGGGGTGAACCATGCTTGTCTCAAAGTATTCTTCGCAAGTTTCCTAGGGTATCCTCTGTGTATAAGTTTGAAATAATCCCCCATTTGTCGAATTCTTAACAATTGCCTATATGGTAATTTCTACTTTAGTGTTCTAGGATGGCTGCTTTGGAAATGTAATAAGGTGTTTCTATCTGTGGGTTTAGTGTATATATTGACCAAAAGTTTACTATGTTCTGTCAAGATCCATAGGTCCAGGAAGTTAAGTCTTTCTCTGTTGTAAGTTATGGTAAAGTATAGATTGATGGACCTTTCATTTAAACCAGTCATAAAATTCTGTCAAAATATTTTGAGGACTTCATCAAATAAAAAATACACCATCAATATACCAAGGACATGATTAGGCCTGGGCAGAGTTCGTGGAGTTCTGGAAAGTGACCTAAAACTCCGCCACACTACACAGATCACACCATTCATGCTGATTTTTAGTGCCAGGTGTTTGTCCAGCACTGGAAAATCAGCGTGAATGGCACCATGCGCAGCTCAAGAGGGCACTGCTTCGTTCTTCCACTCGAGTAGATCTACTCGAGTGTTAGCTTCCGTGACGCAAACCCCCACGTTGAGAAATCTTACTGGAGGTGGTCTGGTGTTGGATTTTCCTTGCTTACACTCGCCAACTCAACATTGGTGAGCAAGGAAAACCTCGGCTCTGCGAACGAAACTCCATGTGCACCGCGGAGTGTGGAAAACTCTGCAAACTCCGCAAACGGAGTGGAGTTTACCGCCCAGGCCTAGTCATGATATGATGTGCTGTTTATATCTATTTGCATCTCTATAATCCATAAGTCTTTATAATTAGACATATTGGGGTCGATTCTGATCTCATTCGGAAGGGCTCTGAATTGGATTTGGGTTTGCCGAGACCGATCCGGAGCCCTTGTTTCCGAATGACTTGTTCCCAGTTTGGAGCCAATTAGTACAGCTCTATAGACTTGGTTTCCGAACGAGAGAGTACGATGACCGATTCATACAGCTTTTCAGATTTGGTTTGCCTGGAACTAAAAGGCTGCCAGAATCGTTCTTTTGGGGCCCGTAGCAGGCCCTCCTTCACCCAGTGCATCCAAATCGGGCCCGTGGGGGTACCCAAGGTACCCCCTTTCCAGCCATGCACAATTTGGCAGGCACCATGGGGTGCCCACCACAGGGTGCAAGGTTTTCCCCAGCCACCCCTTTCTTTAACGGGAGACTGTGCTCTCGTTCAGAACACAGGCTCCCATTGAAGTCAATGTGAGTCTGACTGAATCCTATCCGGATGCATATGGATGCATCGTACCCGTTCGGTCGGACTCCCCTCATCCGAGTCATACGGAAAGCATTCCGGAACCGATTTGGTCGGCATGCTTTCTGAACCAGATCGGAATAGGGCCCTAAGATGTTAGCTAACTCATGGCTGCTCCCTTTGTTTGTATAAAAGTCTATCTTTAAACAAAAATAACTTCTTTTCAGACACAGTTTAGCCAGTCAAGCAAAAAGTCAGTTGGTACCAATTGTGGTTGAGCCTTCTTGTTCAAAATATCTCTCATCACTTCCAGTGCTTTGTCCTGAGGAATATTTGCATACAGATACTCAACATCCAATGATACAAGGATTTATTTCAGGGGATCAAATGTTTTGTTCTCATACTTTCCGATAAAGTCCATAGAATTCCTGATAAAGGCCTCCTCCACTAATGGCTTTAGAAAAACATCTATGTATTTTGCTAGTGGCTCCAAAATGGACCCACGCCCTCATATAATGGGATGTCCTGGAGGTTCTTCTGTGTTTTTGTTGATTTTGGGAAGTACAAAGAACACTGGAGTTCTAGGGTTTTGTTTATTTAGGAAGTCCCATTCTTTATCACTAATCCAGCCATTTTCCATTGCTACTTTCGTGATATCCACAATTTGGTGTTTCAATTCTGAAGTAGGGTCGCTATTGTGTCTATGGTAGTTATGATTGTTGCTAAGTTGTATGAACATCTCATTATCATATTTTACGCAATCCTTTATAACTATCCCTTCACCTTTATCTGCTGGCTTAATCACCAGTTGAGGGATAGTGGATAAAGAATGTAATGATAATTCTTCCTCTTTATAGATACTTTTCTGAAAGAAATGGTGTCTCTGATGTATTGAGTCTACCTCTCGTAAGATGATCTCTTCAAAAACCGTGGAGGCATTGCTGCTGTTGGAGGACAGTATTTTGATCTATTTTTGAGTCCCCTAATGCTCTCTATATTTGTATTCTCAGGAAGTGTAAGATTTCAACTTTGGATTCTGCTGGGTTTTGACTTTTAGCAGGTACAAATGACAGCCCCTTACTTAGGGGGTGATTATGATGGCGGGCGGACCACCACCACCGGGCCGGCGGTGGCAATCCGCCCACCATCTCCACCTGATTTACCCCCGCTATATTATTATGGCAGGGGGTATCGTGGTGGACGAAAAGTCCGTCTGCCGTTTTTCTGCCGGTCGGCAATCATGATTGCTGGCCAGGCAGAGCTGGGGCATAATATGATGCGCCATCCGTATTATGATGCCTGTTTGTTAAGGCCTTTCCGTGGCAGTGATGCTGCCATGGAAAGGCTGGCGGGGATGTGCATTGGGTGCCCATTGCGGGCCCCCAGGGGATGTGGGGGGTGCACTTGGGGGGTACCACCCTGCATTCCCATGCACAAGGTGGCATGCACCGCGTGGTGCCTGCCACGTTGTGCATGGGAATGCACAACATGCCTTTTCACCATTGCGGCCGGTGCTGCTGTAAGCAGCACCCACCACAATGTTGGAAATGCGGAATGCGGCAGCCAGGGTGGTGGTCGCATCTAATCAGTAGTGCAGCCGGTCCCAGCACCGCTAGGGTGGCGGGTGGACAAAAGTCCACCCGTCATCCTAATCAGCCTTTAAGTAGGAAAAGTGCCACTAAGTCACCACTGGCCCGGCATGGGCGATCCTCCCGCCATCCACACTTCAAAGACCCCCCTCCATATTAGGATGGCTGGGGGGTCCAAGACAGACGGAAAGACCATCCACCACATTTCCGCCGGTCGACGAGTCGACCGGGCGGAAAACATGCATAATATGGTGGCGGTGACTGCAAGACACCGCTATCCATATTATGATGATAGCGGAAATCAGCCCTTCCATGGCAGCATTGCCACCATAGAAAGGCATGCGGTCTTCGCTGTTGGGGGCCTGTAGCGGGCCCCCAGGGTGTTGGGGGGTTGGGGGGTGCACATGGGGGGTACCTTTGGTACCCCCCCTGCATTGGCATGGACAAAGTGGCAGGCACAGCACGGTGCCTGTCACCTTGTGCATGTCAATGCACAACGTGCATTACCAGCATTGTGGCGGGCGGTGCTGTGAGCTCCGCCGGCCACGATGGGAATGGGGATGCCCCCGCCACGGTGGCAGTGGCATCCTAATTGCAGGTGCGGGACCGCCGCACCCCTGGTGGGCGGTCGCACATTCCGTTACGGTGGCATCGTAATAGACCCCTTAGTGTTTGTTGAGATCGATTGTATACTAGTATATTTTCTGGTCTTGTCACCAATATGCCTTCCTGTGAGTTTGTATTTCTCCTGAAAATGTCACACTGCCTCTTCCTCTGCCTCTTCCTCTGTTTTCTCTGCCTCTCCTTCCACCTCTTCATAAAAAAGGGTGTTGTCCAGAGTGCTTTGTGTTATTGTCTTGTGCCCCTGGACTTGTATTGGAGTTAGAGTCCGATGAGGTATTTGAGAAAGTTATGAATCTTCTTCTGGACTTTGCATAGGCAGGGTGATTTTAAATGTTTGAGGGGTTAGGTTTTTAGAAATCTTCTTTCAAGTACGGGTATGTTGTTTCTATATTCAAATGTTTTATATCTCTTGTTACCTTTGATGTTTTTTTGATTAATAGTAAAGGTCTTCAACTTTGATATTTGCTTATTGACTTTTTTGATCAATTTCTTATCTTCTGGTATTGAGTCATCCCTCATTATGAACTTTTGCAAATCTTCAGTTAATTTTGAATTCCTGTTTACTCCGTTTAAGTGCTGTCTCTATAGACAGAGTGAGCCATTCTCTAGGTAATATCACCGTCTAATCATCTGCATATGATTAAGACTCATTAGAGTTGAAACGCGTCATGCTTGCCCTGCCTTTAATAAATGAATGAAATAAGCACGGTTGTTGTGGCCTGTCTCGCTTTGCGGGGTAGCATGCGTGTCCTGTGGCATAAATAAGGTGTCTGACACACCAAACAGGCCCAGACCCGAGAGGACGAGGCTCTCCTGTTGTCAGGATTTTTTGAGTTTGGATCGTATCCAGTTTGGAGAGCCCGCCGGCTGTAATATTGAACGTCGACGAAGGATGGATGGAAGGGCCGCATGAGAGGCCCTCCCCAACCCGGGAGAGGAACACTATAACAAGCCAGGGTCTGCGACTGGGATTTCCCTGCGCACTTCGTGCTGAATGAATATTCGCTTTAAAGGCAAGTAACAAACTGGATGAAAATCGGTGGTAGCGGAACTGATTCGTTTGACTTCGTGACCTTTTGATATTACCACAAAATGGAACTATTCCTTGAAAGGCGAAATATATACATTTGGTACACATAGGAAACGAGTTGAAGTTCTGCCAAAACCAGCATTAAATTATCGAGTGGGTGAAAAGCGGCAAGAAAGGTGCATTATGGAGAGTGTAGGAGGAGTGACTACAC
The DNA here is from genome assembly GCF_964204655.1 of Triturus cristatus. Taxonomy (NCBI): domain Eukaryota; kingdom Metazoa; phylum Chordata; class Amphibia; order Caudata; family Salamandridae; genus Triturus; species Triturus cristatus. The sequence goes on along the minus strand of NC_140589.1, from coordinate 1,454,241,264 downwards.
CTTAAAAAAACGAATAATGGAACATTAATTCTGCAGAGATGAGAGACGATGATTGTGAAAAATACTTTATTTTCGAGGCATTTAACCTGAACTTATACAATGGAAACTGTGTACTTTTCATCTCTGTATATGAGGAAATGTGTTTAATTTTAAAACAAACTGCCGCTTTAAAACCATCGTGGGCATTAGTCCTCTTTTGATGTTTAAAGTTACGAACTTAAAAGCTAGCGAACCCACCGTCTAATCATCTGCATATGATTAAGACTCATTAGAGTTGAAACGCGTCATGCTTGCCCTGCCTTTAATAAATGAATGAAATAAGCACGGTTGTTGTGGCCTGTCTCGCTTTGCGGAGTAGCATGCGTGTCCTGTGGCATAAATAAGGTGTCTGACACACCAAACAGGCCCAGACCCGAGAGGACGAGGCTCTCCTGTTGTCAGGATTTTTTGAGTTTGGATCGTATCCAGTTTGGAGAGCCCGCCGGCTGTAATATTGAACGTCGACGAAGGATGGATGGAAGGGCCGCATGAGAGGCCCTCCCCAACCCGGGAGTGGAACACTATAACAAGCCAGGGTCTGCGACTGGGATTTCCCTGCGCACTTCGTGCTGAATGAATATTCGCTTTAAAGGCAAGTAACAAACTGGATGAAAATCGGTGGTAGCGGAACTGATTCGTTTGACTTCGTGACCTTTTGATATTACCACAAAATGGAACTATTCCTTGAAAGGCGAAATATATACATTTGGTACACATAGGAAACGAGTTGAAGTTCTGCCAAAACCAGCATTAAATTATCGAGTGGGTGAAAAGCGGCAAGAAAGGTGCATTATGGAGAGTGTAGGAGGAGTGACTACACCTTTAAAAAAACGAATAATGGAACATTAATTCTGCAGAGATGAGAGACGATGATTGTGAAAAATACTTTATTTTCGAGGCATTTAACCTGAACTTATACAATGGAAACTGTGTACTTTTCATCTCTGTATATGAGGAAATGTGTTTAATTTTAAAACAAACTGCCGCTTTAAAACCATCGTGGGCATTAGTCCTCTTTTGATGTTTAAAGTTACGAACTTAAAAGCTAGCGAACCCACCGTCTAATCATCTGCATATGATTAAGACTCATTAGAGTTGAAACGCGTCATGCTTGCCCTGCCTTTAATAAATGAATGAAATAAGCACGGTTGTTGTGGCCTGTCTCGCTTTGCGGAGTAGCATGCGTGTCCTGTGGCATAAATAAGGTGTCTGACACACCAAACAGGCCCAGACCCGAGAGGACGAGGCTCTCCTGTTGTCAGGATTTTTTGAGTTTGGATCGTATCCAGTTTGGAGAGCCCGCCGGCTGTAATATTGAACGTCGACGAAGGATGGATGGAAGGGCCGCATGAGAGGCCCTCCCCAACCCGGGAGAGGAACACTATAACAAGCCAGGGTCTGCGACTGGGATTTCCCTGCGCACTTCGTGCTGAATGAATATTCGCTTTAAAGGCAAGTAACAAACTGGATGAAAATCGGTGGTAGCGGAACTGATTCGTTTGACTTCGTGACCTTTTGATATTACCACAAAATGGAACTATTCCTTGAAAGGCGAAATATATACATTTGGTACACATAGGAAACGAGTTGAAGTTCTGCCAAAACCAGCATTAAATTATCGAGTGGGTGAAAAGCGGCAAGAAAGGTGCATTATGGAGAGTGTAGGAGGAGTGACTACACCTTAAAAAAACGAATAATGGAACATTAATTCTGCAGAGATGAGAGACGATGATTGTGAAAAATACTTTATTTTCGAGGCATTTAACCTGAACTTATACAATGGAAACTGTGTACTTTTCATCTCTGTATATGAGGAAATGTGTTTAATTTTAAAACAAACTGCCGCTTTAAAACCATCGTGGGCATTAGTCCTCTTTTGATGTTTAAAGTTACGAACTTAAAAGCTAGCGAACCCACCGTCTAATCATCTGCATATGATTAAGACTCATTAGAGTTGAAACGCGTCATGCTTGCCCTGCCTTTAATAAATGAATGAAATGTTGTGGCCTGTCTCGCTTTGCGGAGTAGCATGCGTGTCCTGTGGCATATATATATATATATATATATATATATATATATATATATATATATTACCTACTGGCGGTCGCCAGTAGGTAGTTATAGTTAGGACCCTGTTTCCATAGGAAATCCGCAACATTCTATTTGGAATAACTTTGGCGCCAGACGACGAATCGTCGCGAAATTTTCAAAATAGGTGGGGCGCTACGCTCCGCTCCTACCCTGAAAGTCTCGGGGGGATTCGTCAAGCGGGGGCTGAGAAAAAAGGGGGGTCCCAAAACACGTTTTCCCCATGCATTTTTCCATAGGACCTTTAGACACAGCTACAGCCCGAACGGCTGAACAGAGTTACTTGAAATTTGGCAGAGAGGTAGTCCTCAGGTCAAGGAAGTGCCTTTTGTAGGTCTGGTGTAAATCTGTTCAGTAGTTCCTGAGAAAATAGCATTTAAATCAATATATATATCTGAGCCAGCTTACGGTGCGCTTACCGTGCGCTTACGGTAAGCTTACCGTACGCGTACGGTGACGTGCGCGAGCGCGATTCTGATTGGCTGTTAGATCTTAGTAAACATTCGAATCGGTCGAAACCAGGAAGCGGCGGCCGCCATTTTGTGTGTTTCACTCAGAAAAAAAAGGGTGGTAACTTGAAAAGGGGGCAAGGAAGAGAGTTACAGGCCCCCTAACATTTGAAAGGGGGTCAAAGAAGGACAGAAAAGTACAAAAAAAACATTTATTAATTTAAAAAAAAAATCGCGGGGTACGCGTACGGTAAGCTTACGGTAAGCTTACCGTACGCGTACGGTAGAAAAAAAAAATAAAATAAGAAAAAAAAATCAGATTTAAGTGTTTAGATATTAGGGGGCTCTAAAAAGAGCCGTTGTGTTTATGAAGTGATTTGATTTTTTAGTGGTACCTACAAGTAAGTACCGACGCAGAGTCTAAGGTTCAAGAGGAAGACTCTGTTCCCTTCATCAGTGAAGTGTACACCATCTCCTCTATAAATGTCTTGCATGTCGTAACGCAAGTTGTTGTGGTAAATGGAACCCATACCATAGTCTCGGAGGAAAGCAGAAACAGATTTGTTGATGTGCTTTCTTGCTTTGTCAATCTGCGGACAAAATTGATTGGACCAGTTCCATTTTTGCCTTTGGCATATGTTAGAATACACAAAGGCAGTTTTAGGGAAAAGTGAAAACAGTTGTGCAAAGGTGTCCTTCATAAGCATTTCCAGACCTACCCCAGTCAAAGTGCCTAGGTCATTGCCACCACAGTGCACTATTATGAGGTCAGGGTGTTGGATTTGCATGAAGGATTTCACCAATGGCATCAATTGGTGCCACTTTAACCCTCTCTGACCAATCCATTTAATGTCTACATTTGGCAAAGCAAGGTCTCTCACCATACCTGTTTTCTCTGCATACTTTTCACTCCAGAAGACATAGCTGTGCCCTACAATCCACACTGTGAACATCTTCCAAGGAGATCTGGATGCACTCAGGAGGTGTAATTCAGTAGAATGGTAAAAAGAAATGAAAGACAGTTTGGAAATGGAGGCATACATATTTTTTTTTTTTTAAAATAACTGATTGGCTGTTTCATACCATTCTACACTAAAAACTAGGCTGTATGTGTAAATTTATAGAAGCATGTTTTGTATTGGTACAGAAAAATGTGTTACCAAAGAACAGTACTATGGATTTGCTGTTAGGTTAGAAAAGTCAAGCACTCCTGCTCTTTGGAAATGAAACATTGTGTGGTGAACTTCTGACCTAACTCTACACAGCAGTGTTTCAAGAGCAGTTGCTATGGTAGCAGGCAGAAGTCAAGTTGGGGGAAGGGTACTAGGCTGAAGTCAAGTTGGGGGAAGGGTACTTTTGGAAAAGGGTTGGTTTTCAACCAATAGAAATGTGTGATTACATTTGAAAAAAAGGGGGAAGCACTGAGATTTGAAACTAACATGTATATGTGTGGAAAAAGAGAGGGAAACATTGCCATTATCTGGTTCTGCTGAGAGGAGAGAGGTGTACAGAACAGAGATCCTGGCTCTGATAATCTGCTGTTTGAGTGCCACATTTCTTTCACAACTAACTAATTTTAAAGGTGAGTTAAGAGTTTGAGAGGGGATGTATATGGTAAATTAAGAAATGAATAATAGAATTGGAATTCCTTTTGTTGAAGTTGTGTTTATCATTTTGTGTTTTGGGAGAAATTTAAATGTGAGGAACATGTAAAATAATATGGACTATGTTTTCACCATAAATTAAGGTGTACTGGTATAAATGAGGAAAACTTTTAGGGTTTGAGGTTCCAGTCAGTAATGCAAATACATTCAGCATCACTAAGGCTGGTTGCCCTTGCTGGAGTGTAGTCAGTCACCCAGGTTACACATGTTGCTGGTCTCAAAAAGCTGTTTGGACATTTACTTTTTTGAGAATCTGAAAAGTGGATTCAAAATGTGTCAGACTGTAAAAGTACTTATCACTTGCAAAAAAAAGAGTAGTAAGTGTGCTTTCAAATTGGCAAAGAAATTTCGTTTTCTGACTAATATGAAACCATGACTCTGTGTGCAAAGAGGAATTATAGACAGAGATTTATTGCGTATTGCTCTGGTGATTTTACATTTGCATTAGATGGAAAGGGGGAGCTATTTTTTTCTGCAGAAGCAGACTCTTAGCACACACCCAGCTGCTTATCCTGTGGAATCATGCACAGTATTCACAACCGAGTGGGGTTTGAGGTTGCAGTCAGTAATGCAAATACATTCAGCATCACTAAGGCTGGTTGCCGTTGCTGGAGTGTAGTCAGTCACCCAGGTTACACATGTTTCTGGTCTGAAAAAGCTGTTTGGGCATGTGCTTTTTTAAGAATCTGAAAAGTGGATTCGAAATGTGTCAGACTGTAAAAGTACTTATCACTTGCAAAAAAAAGAGTAGTAAGTGTGCTTTCAAATTGGCAAAGAAATTTCGTTTTCTGACTAATATGAAACCATGACTCTGTGTGCAAAGAGGAATTATGGACAGAGATTTATTGCGTATTGCTCTGGTGATTTTACATTTGCATTAGATGGAAAGGGGGAGCTATTTTTTTATGCAGAAGCAGACTCTTAGCACACACCCAGCTGCTTATCCTGTGGAATCATGCACAGTATTCACAACCGAGTGGGGTTTGAGGTTGCATTCAGTAATGCAAATACATTCAGCATCACTAAGGCTGGTTGCCCTTGCTGGAGTGTAGTCAGTCACCCAGGTTACACATGTTGCTGGTCTCAAAAAGCAGTTTGGAGATTTGCTTTTTTAAGAATCTGAAAAGTGGATTCAAAATGTGTCAGACTGTAAAAGTACTTATCACTTGCAAAAAAAAGAGTAGTAAGTGTGCTTTCAAATTGGCAAAGAAATTTCGTTTTCTGACTAATATAAAAACATGACTCTGTGTGCAAAGAGGAATTATAGACAGAGATTTATTGCGTATTACTCTGGTAATTTTACAGTTGCATTAGTAGGAAAGGGGGAGCTATTTTTCTGCAGAAGCAGACTCTTAGCACACACCCAGCTGCTTATCCTGTGGAATCATGCACAGTATTCACAACCGAGTGGGGTTTGAGGTTGCAGTCAGTAATGCAAATACATTCAGCATCACTAAGGCTGGTTGCCCTTGCTGGAGTGTAGTCAGTCACCCAGGTTGCACATGTTTCTGGTCTGAAAAAGCTGTTTGGACATGTGCTTTTTTAAGAATCTGAAAAGTGGATTCAAAATGTGTCAGACTGTAAAAGTACTTATCACTTGCAAAAAAAAGAGTAGTAAGTGTGCTTTCAAATTGGCAAAGAAATTTCGTTTTCTGACTAATATGAAACCATGACTCTGTGTGCAAAGAGGAATTATAGACAGAGATTTATTGCGTATTGCTCTGGTGATTTTACATTTGCATTAGATGGAAAGGGGGAGCTATTTTTTTCTGCAGAAGCAGACTCTTAGCACACACCCAGCTGCTTATCCTGTGGAATCATGCACAGTATTCACAACCGAGTGGGGTTTGAGGTTGCAGTCAGTAATGCAAATACATTCAGCATCACTAAGGCTGGTTGCCCTTGCTGGAGTGTAGTCAGTCACCCAGGTTGCACATGTTTCTGGTCTGAAAAAGCTGTTTGGACATGTGCTTTTTTAAGAATCTGAAAAGTGGATTCAAAATGTGTCAGACTGTAAAAGTACTTATCACTTGCAAAAAAAAAGAGTAGTAAGTGTGCTTTCAAATTGGCAAAGAAATTTCGTTTTCTGACTAATATGAAACCATGACTCTGTGTGCAAAGAGGAATTACAGACAGAGATTTATTGCGTATTGCTCTGGTGATTTTACATTTGCATTAGATGGAAAGGGGGAGCTATTTTTTTCTGCAGAAGCAGACTCTTAGCACACAGCCAGCTGCTTATCCTGTGGAATCATGCACAGTATTCACAACCGAGTGGGGTTTGAGGTTGCAGTCAGTAATGCAAATACATTCAGCATCACTAAGGCTGGTTGCCCTTGCTGGAGTGTAGTCAGTCACCCAGGTTACACATGTTGCTGGTCTCAAAAAGCTGTTTGGAGATGTGCTTTTTTAAGAATCTGAAAAGTGGATTCAAAATGTGTCAGACTGTAAAAGTACTTATCACTTGCCAAAAAAAAGAGTAGTAAGTGTGCTTTCAAATTGGCAAAGAAATTTCGTTTTCTGACTAATATGAAAACATGACTCTGTGTGCAAAGAGGAATTATAGACAGAGATTTATTGCGTATTACTCTGGTAATTTTACAGTTGCATTAGTAGGAAAGGGGGAGCTATTTTTCTGCAGAAGCAGACTCTTAGCACACACCCAGCTGCTTATCCTGTGGAATCATGCACAGTATTCACAACCGAGTGGGGTTTGAGGTTGCAGTCAGTAATGCAAATACATTCAGCATCACTAAGGCTGGTTGCCCTTGCTGGAGTGTAGTCAGTCACCCAGGTTACACATGTTTCTGGTCTGAAAAAGCTGTTTGTACATGTGCTTTTTTAAGATTCTGAAAAGTGGATTCAAAATGTGTCAGACTGTAAAAGTACTTATCACTTGCAAAAAAAAAGAGTAGTAAGTGTGCTTTCAAATTGGCAAAGAAATTTCGTTTTCTGACTAATATGAAAACATGACTCTGTGTGCAAAGAGGAATTACAGACAGAGATTTATTGCGTATTGCTCTGGTAATTTTACATTTGCATTAGATGGAAAGGGGGAGCTATTTTTTTCTGCAGAAGCAGACTCTTAGCACACAGCCAGCTGCTTATCCTGTGGAATCATGCACAGTATTCACAACCGAGTGGGGTTTGAGGTTGCAGTCAGTAATGCAAATACATTCAGCATCACTAAGGCTGGTTGCCCTTGCTGGAGTGTAGTCAGTCACCCAGGTTACACATGTTGCTGGTCTCAAAAAGATGTTGGGACATGTGCTTTTTTAAGAATCTGAAAAGTGGATTCAAAATGTGTCAGACTGTAAAAGTACTTATCACTTGCCCAAAAAAAGAGTAGTAAGTGTGCTTTCAAATTGGCAAAGAAATTTCATTTTCTGACTAATATGAAAACATGACTGTGTGCAAAGAGGAATTACAGGCAGAGATTTATTGCGTATTGCTCTGGTAATTTTACATTTGCATAAGATGGAAAGGGGGAGCTATTTTTTTCTGCAGAAGCAGACTCTTAGCACACAGCCAGCTGCTTATCGTGTGGAATCATGCACAGTATTCACAACCGAGTGGGGTTTGAGGTTGCAGTCAGTAATGCAAATACATTCAGCATCACTAAGGCTGGTTGCCCTTGCTGGAGTGTAGTCAGTCACCCAGGTTACAGATGTTGCTGGTCTCAAAAAGCAGTTTGGACATGTGCTTTTTTCAGAATCTGAAAAGTGGATTCAAAATGTGTCAGACTGTAAAAGTACTTATCACTTGCAAAAAAAGCAGTAGGAAGTTTGCTTTCCAATTGGCAAAGAAATGTCGTTTTCTGCCTAATTTCAAACCATGACTCTGTGTGCACACAGGAATTGTTTTTAGATATTTAATTTGTGAAGGTGTTATTGTGATTTTCACTTGTAGGAAAGGGGTACTTAGTATTTTAAGATTTGAAAAGATCATAAAAAATTTAGTAAAATATTTAAATAAAATAAAGGAATTTTTTTTTAGTTTTTTTCAGGTATTGCTGAAGAGCAGTGAACAAAATTTAAGATACCTACAAAATCCAGACTTAGGAAAAACCACAAAAAAAACTATATTTGAAGACAACTGGTGGACCTAAGTTAGTTGGAGATGCTCATGTTGGGAAAAAGAGAAAGTCTTCTGGTAAGCAGACAAAAGATTTTTCAAAGAACATCTTCAAAAAAAGGAAAAATGTACAAAATGTCTGTACTGGAAAGAATGTTTTAAATAGAAAAGAACAGGAAAAAATTGAGCAATCAGTTAATGCAAATATACCTTCAGAAAAAATAAAGATGAACTTAAACAGAAAAACAGCGTTTAAAGAGATACGTAGAAAAATGTTTCAGAGAAGAGTTATGTCCAATTTGATAAAGGATGTGAAGAAATATAAGCAAAAGGCTAAATTTTATAAGAGAAAAAAAGAAATTGAAGCCATTGCAGCTAAGGCATTAGAATTAAAAAGGAAACTATTCATTTTAATTTTGAATAGGATGCGTACATTAGATAAAATGGATAATGTACTGATATCACAAAGCAAAAGGAAAAGAGTAGTGAAAAGAACAAACTTTTGTAAAGTGTTTTTAGGAGAATGGATGCATAGTTCAAGTAGTGAACCTTTTTTTAATGAAGAGAGTTATTTTCAAAGTAATAGTTTGCTGCATGCAGTTGACACCAGAGGTCGTGCTTATGAGGTGAAAAATGGTTGTATAATGGAGAAGGAGAAAATGGTTCCAAGAGATGAGGTACAAGTGATGGCGGATGAGGCTATGGGGAGACGTCCTAAAGCCCCAGTGTACACTTGGAATTGTAGTAGTATTTGCACTGTGCGTCAGGAATCTATTGATAAATTTCGTGAGTTTCTAAGAGAATATAGTAAAAAAAAGTGTAAAACAGAAGATTAAGGTGCTTCAAAGTCTAGATCCATGCAGAGCGAGAGAGAATACTGGTTTGCAGGGTCATTCTCTGGCTTGTCTATCTAGAAAAGTGTGTAAAAGTGTTTTTCATCATTTTAGGATGCTGGCTGTTCATCATACTGAAATGAGAAAGTTTGTGAGACGGTTGTATTTTGCTAAAAGTCCAGCAATAAAGATGAATTGAATAGGGCTCTGTTCCGTGGATCGGTATCAGATGTAGAGAAAGTTACTGATGAAATTCAGTTTTGCTACTTTGGTCCTGAACAAGACAGTGCAGAAAAGGACACAGTAAATGAGGAAGAAGTGGAAGAGAATGTAGAACCCTCTGTAAGTAAGACATTTAATGATCACATAACAAAATTTGCAATAATCTCTAATGAAAGACCAAATATTACTTGTATTTGTTGCCGCAGAACTCATTATAGAAAACAAACCAGGAATGTTGATCTCTACAGAAAAAGTGAAAATGAAGATAATTATAAGTGGAAGGATTTTGCCACATATATATTTCTTGAAAATTGTTTTGAATTGGGTGAAGATCAGCGTATTTGTAAATACTGTTACAACAAGTTAGAGGAAAATAGAATGCCGACCAGAGCTGTACATAATAATTTAGAATTGGATGTTATTCCTGCCGAACTTTCTGAATTAAATACTTATGAGTCTATACTTATTCAATGTGTTCATCCGTTCCAGACCATAGTACGTATGGAGCCCAAAACTGGTAAATTACCTCCTTCAGATTTACTGAGAGGTTTAAAAGGAAGAGTGGTGTATTTGCCCTTGGATTTGAAAAAAAATATGGAAACTATTGATGCAGATACTTTGGAAACTGAACCATTAGTTATTCTGGTTAATGGTGTACCTACAAAGAATAAGAAGATTTGGCAGGAGCTGGTAGATGTACAGAAAGTACAAAGAGCAAATTTGTATTTGAAAAGGAATAACAAATGGTATGAATCAATTTATATAGAAGAAGAAGAAGAAGATTTACAAGAAGACACAGAAACACCAACTGGACAAATTGAAAAAGTGGACAAGTCAAAGGAAGAAGAAAATTATGAACATTTTAGCATACATCCTCTTCATTCAAAAGAAGTTATGGGAGACAATATTGATCTGTTTCAGATGAAGAAAGCAAAAGGAACTCCCGTGAGTGTATGGGAGGAGAGCTTGAAAGCTCGGTGTTTTCCCCAGCTGTTTCCTAAAGGAAAAGGAGGACGATACGATGAACGTCCAGAACAGATTCCAGCTTCTGAGTATCGAACTACAAGACTATATGCAGAAGATCCCAGATTTCGACAAAGTATTCCTTATTTGTTCCATCTTTTATTTGAAAGCGACTTGTCTGCATTATCATATGCAGTAAATCACATTTTAAAAAGTGGAGTACATTTACAAAATGTGTCTGCTAAGGATTTTATGGAGAAAGTGCAGCACCGAGATGATCATTTGGAAACACAACTGATCAATCTGATGGCTTGTCAGCGTGGGACAAATGAATATTGGTACCGACGCCATGGTGAATTAAAATGTATGTTACGAAATTTAGGAACACCAACATGGTTCCTTACTCTAAGCTGTGCTGAGTACGCTTGGGATGATTTACTGGATTTTCTACGAGAGGCAAATTCAAACATTAAAAACATCGAATACAAGACAGCAGGAGAACTGTGCTCATTGGATCCGGTTAATGTTTGCAGATATTTCAATCATAGATTTGAGGCTATGATGTCCTTCATCTGCAATAAAAAAAATCCACCTCTTGGAGAAGTAGAGGATTTCTTTTGGAGAAAAGAGTACCAGGCAAGAGGTGCTCCTCATATTCATATGCTGTTGTGGATCAAGGATGCCCCAAAGTTTGGAACAGATACTGATGAAGCAGTGTTATCTTTCATTGAAGAATATGCAACATGTGCTATACCAAAAAGCACAGAAGAGAAAAAGTTAAAGGAGCAAGTTTTACGTTTCCAAAGTCATCGGTGTGGAAAATACTGTCGACGGAAATACAAGAGCAAAGATAAATACTACACTAAATGTCGATTTGGATTTCCTAGACCTGTTCTTTCAAATGGAAGAGTAAACAGTTTTATGTCATCTGTGAGACATACTATTTCAAGAAAATCACCTAAGAATACCTACAACCTTAAAAGAAAAGAAGAATCAAAAAATATAAATGACTACAACCCAGTCATTTTATCCATGTGGAATGCTAACATGGATGTACAGTATGTAGCTGACAAATCCATTGCTGTTGCTCGATATGTAACGTCTTACATTACTAAATCTGAAAAAACTGAATTGAAAGAAATGTGGGAAGAGATTTCTCATGAGAAGACTGTCAGTAAGAAGCTGTACAGTTTCAGTTTAAAGATGTTATCGCATCGAGAAATTGGATCCTACGAATGTTCAGATAGGTTATCTTCTGCAAGTCTCTACTCGAAATCAAGAAGAATAATTTGGGCAAGTTTAGGCCTTGCAGCAATGAGAAATCGGGTACTGAAATCTGTTGGAGAAATTGAATATTTGGCCGAGAATGACCCAGAAAGTACAGATATTTTGAAATCAAACATGTTGGACACATATTATCCCAAGAGAAGTCATCATCTGGAGAACATGTGTCTCTATGAAGTGCTGCAGAACTACATTTATTCACAGAAAGCCGCAGAAGACATCAACAATGGAAAATATTAAGTCATTGGTGAGGAAGGATGTTTGGTGAAGCAAACAAAAGGAAGTTTGATAAATCACAGGAAGCTGAGTTGCGACACTACTGACAAAAAGGAATTTTACTACTTGGCTCTTTTACAGCTGTTTAAACCATGGCGTACAGAGGATGAACTACTGGGAGAATTTCAAAGCTATGAAGATTCATTTAATGCTTGCAAAGACAGCATACAATGCAGTACATTCACAACTTATGTGCAAATGTTAAATGAAGAAATTGAACAGGAAACTACAATTGCAGCTGAGCTGAAGTAGCTAGAGACAGTTCTCAAGACAGCCAAAGTTCAGGAACACTCAGTCAAGATCCCCTAGGACAACCAATCGTTGAAAATGAAGCTGCAATAGCCATGAATGAAGTGGAAACGGCTATGAATCAAGCTCAAGAAGAATTTATAGACTTACCAAATTTGGAAAGACAACTGAATGAAGAGCAGCAACAAATTTATGAAGAGATTAGAAACAAAATTGATCACGGATTACTACATGAAAAAAAAGACTGCTCATGCACATCATTTCATCCAATCAGGATGTATGTAAGCGGACAAGCTGGAACTGGAAAAAGTTTCTTAATAAAAGTCATCAGAAGCTACCTACAGCAAAAAACGGATTCTACTTTGTCTTGTGTGGTTACTGCTCCAACTGGGTTAGCAGTATATAACATAAAAGGAATCACCTTACATCCTTTGCTAATGTTACCAGTGGAGCATGAGAACAAAATACAATACCACAAGCTAACTGGAGAAGCATGCTTGGAAGTTTCAAGAGTATTGAAGAAGATGCGAGTTCTCATTATTGATGAGGTGAGCATTGTATCAAACTTAATGCTTGCCTTTGTGCATTTAAGAATGCAGCAAATTCTAAGGACAGACTATGACGTGTTATTTGGTGGAAAACATGTCATAGTTTTTGGGGATCTTCTACAGCTTACTCCAGTTAAAGGACAACCAGTGTTTAATACTGTGACACATGAAGACACAAAGAAGTCATTGGGAAGCATTGGTAATGCAAATATTTGGTCCTTCTTTGAGTACAAGGAACTTACTACTAATATGAGGCAAGCAAACGATGAAGAATATGGAAGTATTCTGAAAGATATCAGGATTGGACTACTGACTGAAGCTGGCACAAAAGCATTACAGAGTAGGTTGCTACATAATTTATTTCCAAAGGAAGAAATAGTTGCAGAGAAGATATACAAGAACATTGCAGAAAAGAAAAGTGTCATCTGCTTAATGCCAACTCTACGTGAATTCTCAATATTCAATGAGGAGCTTTTGAAATTGGAAAAGGAAGATATCAGGATATTGGAAGCAGTGGACAAAATTCAGGATGGAAGAATTACTATCACATTAACAGGCAAACTGAAAAATAAATTGGATTCACTAGAGAAGAACATTTCCAAAACTGCTGGATTAGAAAAAAATCTATATGTTTGCATGAACTGTAGAGTATTTTTAAGGAGAAATTTGGATGTTGAAAAAGGTTTAGTTAATGGAGCTATGGGAAGAGTTGTGGGTTTTATTAATTATCAGAAAAAAGATGGAATAGAATGTTTAAAAATAAAAGTTGATCAGATAGAAGAAGTTATAGACATTTGTCGTTGTACAGTTCGTTTCATGCTTGTGAAAGACTTATATGTACAAAGGAAACAGTTTCCGTTTTCTCTAGCATATGCTGTAACTATTCACAAGTCTCAAGGATTGACTGTAGATTGTGCATTTGTAAACATTGGTTCAACTGTGTTCAAAGAAGGTATGGCTTATGTAGCTTTGTCACGAGTGAAAACATTATCTGGTTTATTCATGATAGACTTTGATGATTCAAAAGTTAGTGCTGATGCAAATTGTGTAAAGGAGTATAATAGATTAAGACGAACCTATGCTCCTCATTTAGGTCAGTATCCTGTGTTAGAGAAATGTGTAGTTTCTCGTAAAAGGAGAATTGAGAATATCTGTAATGAGGATGTAGAGAGGAGGAAAAAAAAGAGGAGTGATGTAATTGCAAGCAAAAAGAAAAAGGAAAATGAAGAAGAGGTTGTAGGATGTCATTTTGAAAATAGCTCTGGTGTCAACTGCTACGCTAATGTAGTTCTGAATGTTGCATTTTATCTGGAAAGTTTGCAAGAGCAGATAATAGTAAATCAGAGAAAAAGATTCTGTTCTGAGTTGAGTCTCCTTTTTCAAACGCTGAGTAATGATAAAACTCAAATAGAAAGTGCTACTGAAATTAGAAAACTTTTAGATGTATGTTCAGGACGAACACAGTTTTCTCAAAATGTACAGCAAGACGCACAGGAATTCTTGATGTATTTTCTTCAGGTACTGGAAGAAGAAGGGGTTCCCATTGAAAATATGTTTGGTGTCTCTTATAAATGGGAACATAGTTGTGAAAACTGTTACAATACATGTGGCTCTAATGTTGATTCTGAAAGGTTTATTTATTTAACATTGCCAGACAGTAAAACAGTCACTTTTGCTAAATTAATTAAAGATGCTAATCATAGCATGGAATGCGGTGAGTGTAAATCTGACATGTTTTCAACGTTAATTTTAAAGGAATACGGACAGTATGTAATTTTAATGATGCAACGATGTAAAGCTGATGGTTCAAAATTGGATACTTTAATAAAGAAGTTTATAGGACAGCAATTATCAATTTCAGGAAAAACTTTTGTAACAGTTGCAATAATTTTCCATGAAGGACCTACTGTTACTTCTGGACATTACACAGTTTATCTTAAATGTGAAAAAGGCTGGACACTGTGTAATGATTCCCAATTGATTTTAAAGCAACGTTTGCCTTTTGATTTAGCAAATTCCTATCTAATCTTCCTGAAACCAAAATTTTAGAGAGACTTGGCAAGATCTGTATAAAACAATTTTACCATTTTATTGGATTACCTTTGGAATTTTCAAAAAAAAAGATTTTTCAAATTACCATTTGGCCTAATGGAAAGGTAACCAATTGTAATGTGGACTTTTTTAATTTTTAATGAATCTTTTGGAAACCAAAAATTTAGAGAAAATCGGTAACATCTGCACAATTTAAATTTTGGAATTTTATTGGATTACCATTGGAAATTTATTCCAAAAAGATTTTTAAAATTACTATTTGGCCATAAATAAAGGTAACCAATTGTATTGTGGACTTATTTAATTATTAATTAATCTTTCGGAAACCAAAATGTTAGAGAGAATCGGTAAGATCTGTACAATTTAAATTTTGGAATTTTATTAGATTACCATTGGAAATTTAATCAAAAAATAATTTTAAAATTACTATTTGGCCTAAAGGAAATGGAACCAGATGTATTGTGGAGTTATTTGAGATATAATATTTTTGTGATTATGCTTCTGAAACAAAATTGTCAGACGGTATTTTAAAGAAATAATTATTGTTATTAGATGATATTTTTATAGAATATTATGCATTTCTATAATGTTATGTTTAAGTAAAAAGAGATTCTGGGCTTTTTTAAAACAACCTTTGAGATTGTTATTTTTTTTTTGCCCGCTGTTAAGTGATGAATGCAATTGCTTTCACAATTTATAGTGAAATGCAATATATTCTGAAAACAGCAAAAAAAGGCAAAACATTTTTTGGGGAAAATATGTAAATACGTGTACTGTGTTATATAATGATTTATTAAATATTAATACTTTTTTCTTTTTTTTCAGATTGTGAAAGAAAATTTTCGAAAAAACCCAACCATTTTTTCAAGTAATTTCAATTACATTTTAATTAAAAATTAAATTGTTGGGTGGGTCAGGTAAGTCAGAAATTAGATGGTCCCTTTCTTCCACTTTTTCTCAAACAGATTTTTAGTATTTAGTTATTAATTCCTCAAGGATCTTGAGATGTGGTAATTGATTTTTAGTGTTTTAAAAAAAAAAAAAAAAAAAAATTACGCTTACCGTACGCGTACGTTATAAAAAAAAAAAAAATTTAAAGAAAAAATAAAAAAAAGTTGAGAGGTAAGGTTGGCTCTTAAAAGAGCCGTTGTGTTCATGCAGGGACAGAGGAAAGGAAGAATGGGAACATTAGCTGGTAGGACAAATGTGCTGGTCTATTTTGTTGTTAATGAGGGGAACACTGGTCTCCCTATGAACAATTAGACCATGGCAAAATGAACACCGCATAGTAACCCTCGCAAACCGATGGTTCGTTTCCACAGGATCAGAAAAAGGTGAATCTGCCCCCACAGATGAAGGGCTCTGCTGAGCTTCCGAAGAAGGACTCGGCTGAGCTGCTGTGGATGTGCTTGGTTGACTTACTGAAGGGTTTCCTCCAGTATGTCGAGCATGTGTCCTAGGGTGTACATCGTGAAGGTGTCTCAACATAGTGTGATTCCCGAAGGAATACTTCTTGTTGGGATTACCTCGCGAAAGTACACGCTGGCACAGCTTGCAAGTCACCAAGGCAGCATTGACTTTTTTCTCACCCTCAGGAAAAGTAAAATACTCCCATATAAAAGAGCTCTTCTGTTTCCTCCTTCTCTGCCTGATGGTGGTGCTGCTAGCCTCACTCTCAGTAGAAGAGTGCTGGTCTGCCATCGTATCACAAAGACAAGTCAGCTCCTTCTCCTAAGGGATCACAAGCAGAAATGAGGGGAATGGGTGTGGTGTAGGAGAGTTCTAGAACTGAAAGTAGTTTCAACCAACCAAAAGTTGTGTTTCATGATCACATGACCCACCGTGCGCGTACGTTACGCTTACGTTACGCTTGCGGAGCGCTTACGGAGCGCTTACGGTAAAAGTACGCATGCGCATAAAAAAGACACGCGCTCGCGCGCATGCGCATAACAGTCACCCCCCAACACTTCCGCGTAACGTGCTTACGCGCCCCATACGCAGTACGCGCGGCTACGCAAATTGCGTAACTATACGCAAAAAGAGTAGATAAATTACGAACATTACGTTAACCGTACGCTTACCGTACGCTTACCGTACGCGCACTTAAAAAAAAAAAAAAAAGAGAAAAAAAGATTTTCTATGTTATACTAATATATCTTACCTGTTTGGTAAAAAAAAAAAGAGAAAAATTTATATATTGCAGATTTTTTTTTTAATTAAAACATAGTGTTTTAAGAGAATATAAAGTTAAAAAAAAAAAAAAAAAACGTGCTTTTTTAAAAAAAATAACACATTTAATATAAGAATTTATAATAAAAAAACTCATACAAAATCAATAAAAAAAACATGGGAATC
Organism: Triturus cristatus; assembly: GCF_964204655.1. Lineage (NCBI taxonomy): Eukaryota > Metazoa > Chordata > Amphibia > Caudata > Salamandridae > Triturus > Triturus cristatus. The sequence continues at coordinate 1,454,224,168 of NC_140589.1, read as the reverse complement.
ACATATGTTATAGGTAAGAATTAGCATTTAAAAAACCATACAAATTCACTGAAAAAACCATGGGTTTCACACACGTTATAGTTAGAAATTAGCATTTAAAAAACCTTGCAAATTCACTGAAAAAACCATAGGTTTCACACATGTTATAGTTAGGAATTAGCATTTAAAAAACCTTGCAAATTCACTGAAAAAACCATAGGTTTCACACACGTTATAGTTAGGATTTAGCATTTTAAAAACCTTGCAAATTCAGTTAAAAAACCATAGGTTTCACACACGTTATAGTTAGCGGACATTTTCCCCCGTTATAGTTAGTTAAGCTAACTATAACTCGCGCACCCGCAATCCACTGCTGATGACGTAACATATTACATCACTCATGACATGGTCAGTGACATCACTCATGACATCACTGATGACATCTCAAATGCTAAATCCTAACTATAACGTGTGTGAAACCTATGGTTTTTTCAGTGAATATATATATATATGTATCACACAAAGTTTCTCCATGCTGAGGGGCCACCGACCCTGCTGACAGGGCGGTCTCGGCGATGCAGGAACGGAGCATCCTGCTTCTGACTCAACAGCACAATGAAATGCCAAGACTCGACATCGGAGATAACAGGGCTCTTTATTAGACATACTCCCTTGCTCGCCTATCATTATTTTTCAGGTAAATCCTTTGTTCCATCTCCGGATAAGGCGAGTGAGTCATGCCCCCGAATATAAATCACACAAAGTTTCTCCATGCTGAGGGGCCACTGACCCTGACAGGGTGGTCTCGGCGATGCAGGATCGGGAGTAAGGGAGTTGAGAAGGGTATTTCACCACTTCTTGATGACATCGGAGGCCGGAGCACCTTTAAATCTTGACCACTTGGCAATACAGCCCATCCCCCAATGATTAAGGCTAATTAGCTGAAACGCGTCTGAAAGTGATTGAAATCTGCCGCCCTATATCTAATAAAGAGCCTTGTTATCTCCGATGTCGAGTCTTGGCATTTCATTGTGCTGTTGAGTCAGAAGCAGGATGCTCCGTTCCTGCATCGCCGAGACTGCCTTGTCAGGGTCGGTGGCCCCTCAGCATGGAGAAACTTTCTGTGATTTATATTCGGGGGCATGACTCGCTCACCTTATCCAAAGATGCAGCAAAGGATTTACCTGAAAAATAATGAAAGGCGAGTAAGGGAGTTGAGAAGGGTATTTCACCACTTCTTGATGACATCGGAGGCCGGAGCTCTTGTGGGCTTTTACTATCTGGGGCAGTGCAGAATCAGGAGCACCTTGGGAGTACGTATGTGGAACAGTGTGCAAAGCGCAGGCACCAAGCCAAAAAAGTATTTCACATCGCAATGCACTGCACCCTGAACTGACGTGAATTTTCCCTTTTGGTGCATTATGGGTAATGAAGGACTTTTGGACTATAATGCTCAGAGGTATGCACCTTTAAATCTTGACCACTTGGCAATACAACCCATCCCCCAATGATTAGGGCTAATTAGCCGAAACGCGTCTGGAAGTGATTGAAATCTGCCGAGATATATATATATAGTTTATAAAATAATAAATATTAAATACATTAAATAATAAAATTAATTAAAAAAACAAAATAGATTTAATATACATTTTAACAAATAGACAATTAAAACAAGTTAAACACACACATATATATATATAATATATATGTGTGTGTGTGTGTATATATATATATATATATATACACATACATATATATATGTATATATATATTATCTACTGGCGGTCGCCAGTAGATAGTTATAGTTAGGACCGTGTTTCCATAGGAAATCCGCAACATTCTATTTGGAATAACTTTGGCGCCGGTCGACGAATCCTCGCGAAATTTTCAAAACTAATGGGGCGCTATGCTCCGCTCCTACCCTGAAAGTCTCGGGGGGATTCGTCAAGCGGGGGCTGAGAAAAATGGGGGGTCCCAAAACGCGTTTTCCCCATGCATTTTTCCATGGGACCTTTAGACACAGCTACAGCCCGAACGGCTGAACAGAGTTACTTGAAATTTGGCAGAGAGGTAGTCCTCAGGTCAAGGATGTGCCTTTTGTAGGTCTGGTGTAAATCTGTTCAGTAGGTCCTGAGAAAATAGCATTTAAATCAATATATATATCTGTAAGCGCGCTCCGTGCACTTACCGTAAGTAACAATCACATTTATTAAATAAATTAAAGGACCCACAAGGGAGAAAAAAACAAATGTTACTGCGTAAAAAAAGGCGAGGCGCGCACGGCATGGACTGCGCAACGTGGGCGCTCGGTGCGCGAAGCACACCGAGCGCCCACAGCGCGCGCACGGTGCGCGAAGCGCACCGTGCGCGCAGGGTGTGCGCATAGTGAAAAACCAGAAAAAAAAAAATACATAACTTAGCATTTAAAAAACCGTACAAATTCACTGAAAAAACCATAGGTTTCACACAGGTTACAGTTAGGAATTATCATTTACAAAACCTTGCAAATTCACTTAAAAAACCATAGGTTTCACACATGTTATAGTTAGCTGTACATTTCACTCGTAAAAAACCAATGAAATTCCACGTTAAGGTTAGATCAGGTAACTATAACTTGCGCGACCGCAATCCACAATGTGTAATTTCAGATGTCATCATTGATGTCATGAGTGATGTCACTGACCATGTCATGAGTGATGTACTATGTGACGTCATCAGCAGTTTATTGTGGGCGCGCAAGTTATAGTTACCTGATCTAACTATAACGTGGAATTTCATTGGTTTTTTACGAGTGAAATGTACAGCTAACTATAACATGTGTGAAACCTATGGTTTTTTAAGTGAATATATATATATATATACTACGCCAGTTAGAATCCTCCTTCATCCTATTACTCGATACCAAGATGCCCAATGGGATGAACATGAGTGAGGATTTGCACAACTTTCTGTAAATATCTGTTTCATTGTGGTCTTTATACTTTTCCCTAATTGTAGTTGACCTAACAGTATTTGTAACATCTACTAGCGGTTTCTTGCCACTGGCAGCCTTGTATAGTTTGAGTATTCACTCCAATGCTTCTTGCTCTACCTCTCTTTTACTTCCCTTTTTGTATTTAAAAAAATCTTTTTTCATCCCTATATGTGTTTTCGAATTTTTCTTTTATCTTTCTTCACTGCTCTTCTCTTGTGTTGATCTTATTTTGACAATTAATGACCAAGAGTGTGTTGTGTTTAGATTCCAGAAATGAATTGTTGTTTTTTTCAGAAACATATAAGCCGTGGTTATGATGTGGAAATTAGCATTTCAGCATTTAGGGGCACTTGCCGTGTATTTCATTTGCTATGATTTGCTTTGCTGCATTTTATGTATTAATTCGTTATACTAACCCGGTCATAAATGTTTCTGATTGATTCTCGGTACTTTTCCAAGAGAACACACTTTTGGTTTGTAGTATTTTATTTATGTCTATGACCATCAAGCATCATGATTGGATGAATTTGATTTTAAATTGGAAGGTCCGGCACCAGCGCGTCAGGTGATCAAGATCGCGGAGGCGATCGAAACGCGTCTGAGGCGGACACTTGTCTGACAAAATGAATTAAAACGTCGGATTTGAAAACTTGGAACCGTTTTGTTGTCTTTACTTTTGGACGTCAGCGCTTTGCATGGTCAAGAGGTCCATACCTGCTTTCAACTCCCTTTGTTTCATTGGGGAGTTCAGGACTTTGTTTCTATACAATTTCTTCCGGAAATCGGCTGAACTCCGGAATTTTGGACCCTCTCCCAGTCTAGTGGCGTGTTCGTGTTTGGCCGGATATCACTGCTTGTGATACAACTTGACTCGGAAGGAGTAATCTGGTCACGCCCCCGTGCCTCACAACAGTGTTGCAACATTTCTCCGTATACCAGACGAGGAAGTTTGAATCTCTGGAGTCGGCGGACCCCGGATGGCTTTCTTCATTCGCCGGTAAGGAGTTATACACTGTTCCTAAGAGGTTATCTAACGGGTTGGGAGATTCTTGCCGGTGCTTAGAATTTAAATTCTTCGTCCTCGACCTTTAAAGAAACGGTTCCACCTATTTACGTATATTAAGCTTGGTAGCTTACAATGTCAGCCCAGGACGCGCTGCGTGACCGGGAGGCTGCAGCAGAAGCGTTATTTGTTGATTTACCGACTGCCAGTGTCGCAATTGAATCGCTAACCCATGAGGGGAATACGAATGATGTTAGAAGTTTACTGAGGAAATTGGAAAAACTTCAAAAAACCGAGTTATCCAAATGGTGGGAGAGCAAGTCCCTTGAGAAGTATCGTGATGTAGGCAGGGTGCCACGGGGGTTGCGAGTCATGATTGCACCTTCGTATGAAAATCCGCATCCTGAGATGCTTTCCGAATGGGCCACCAACAATCTCCAAGCCTCCATGAACATGGTTCACATCCTGATCAGATATGCTGTGATCGATAGAGAGAGGATTCTTAAAGAGATTAATGAATTGAATCAGACTCTTGATGCTCATGACCAGAAGGATACCATTGCTAAAGGCAGAGTTTCGATAGCTAACAAATTACAACAATACGAAGAGACTATCAAAACCCGCAAAGCCTTTAAGTTTGCCAGGGATCGTGATGATTATCTGGCGGGAAGGGTTTTCACGTTTTCCCGCAAATTTGACAACGTAAAAAGGAAAGCTCTTACGGATCAAGTCCAAGGGAATCGTGATAATGCTAGCATTGACAACCCCAGCATTCAAGTGGACTCTGATGTCAATTCTCTCACCAGTGGGGACTCGGATGAAGGTTCCAGTACATCGGTTATATCTAGTACAGTGGCCATCAAACATACTCTGGGAGAGGAGCTTAATTTTTTAACTATGGACAGGCGAGCAACCCTCCGCCCCAGAAATCCTCAAAGCCAAGCAAATGCAGCAGCAAGCGGCGGAGAGAGAGGCGCCAGCATCGCCTCAAGGCCATCAAACAGGGGCAGAGGAGGACGGAGATGGAAACGCTAGACTCTCAGGATAACACAATCATCAATTTGACGGATACTGTGTTATCCAAAGCTGAGCAACAACTGTTAAAATTGGGCCTTTCATTTTGTCCCGAGTCCAACTTCTCATACAAACAGTCTCGCATAGATATATACAAGTTCATTCGAAAAATTAAACTCAAAAAATTCTTCCAATTGAACAAATCTATGAGTATGGCCACCACTTCCGACTTGTTGTTGGATCCACTACAAGTTCGGGACTCTGATACACTTCAAATCATGCAATCCTTGGCCAAGGAAAGTTCGGACTTTACTATATCTGGTACCGTGCCTGAACGTCTGGAAGGAATCAACACAGGATTGGCGGCTGCCAGTCCATTTCGTCCTCCTTCGAGTTTCTATCCGATCATGCCCAAGGACTCTGTTGATGTGTTCAGTGACATGCTAATTAATGACCTCAAAAGTCTCAACTTGTCCACTTATTCCAAATGTAGACAAATAAGTGCAAAATTGAGAAATTATTGGGCGTTGTTCAAGAAAATTCGTGGGAATGGTCAAATTGTGGTGATGGGTGCTGATAAGGGCGGTAACATAGTTCTTTGGCCCAAAAATGATTATCTGCAAGAGGCTCAACGCCACTTGTCCGATACTAATTGTTACAGCAGAGTAGGCCGAGACCATTTGGGTGAAATTAAGAAATCTATATCCTCCCTATTGGCACAATGGAAAAGAATGGGACTCTTGTCAAAGAATGAATATTTGTTCCTCAAAAATGATTTTCCAACGACAGCCACCCTGTATTTCATCCCTAAGGTTCACAAGGGTATTCACCCGGTACCAGGCAGACCCATCATCTCTGCTCGGAATAACCTTTTGGAAGCTATGTCGAAATATGTGGATTACTTTCTCCAACCTCATATGACCGCTTTGCCATCCTTTATTAAGGATACTGGTGATTTTTTAAATAAAATCAAGGCAATTGATTGGCAATCCACCTTTGCTCTAATCACACTTGACATAGCTTCCCTTTACACCAGTATTTTACATTCTCAAGGGTTAACCGCTGTCAAACATTTTTTAGATTCCCGTTCCATTAATTTCAAGGACCATAACACCATGCTCCTCCAAATGATTGATCTTTGTCTCAATAACAATCTTTTTTTGTTTGATAAAGTCCTATACAAACAGTTGAGGGGTGTGGCCATGGGGGCATGTTTTTCTCCAACCTATGCCTGCCTTTTGGTTGGTTGGTGGGAGGAACATGTCCTCAGAGCCAACCACAAAGATATATGGGATGCGCATATCCGGTACTATGGCAGATACATAGACGATATTTTTATCGTCTGGGAAGGTTCCATAGAGGAGGCCTCTTTATTTGTAGCATCCATTAATAACAACACGATGAACTTACATTTTACGGCCACTATCAGCACTGAGAGGGTGGAGTTCCTTGATGTGGAAGTGTTCATTATGGACCAACACATAGAAACTAAACTACATAGGAAAATCACTGCTGGCAATTCTATCTTACATGCCAGTAGTGCACACCCACCACACCTTATACGTAGCATACCCTACGGGGAATATCTTCGTCTACGTTGTATATGCAGCCGTCAATGTGATTTAGAACAGTGCCAACAGGAAGCTACCAATCGGTTCCTTGCCCGTGGGTATAAACCTGACAATCTGAAAAAAGCCCTTGACAAAGCTAATCTTTGTTCTCGGGAAATCTGCCTCATTACCAGACAACCTCAAACTACAAATCTCAGTTGGGAGGTGGACACAGAGGTCATTCAACCCATCAGACTCATTACCACCTTTTGTAAACAACACAGAAGTTTGCGACAGATTATTTACAAACACTGGCCCATTGTATTAACTGATATGACTCTCAAGTTTTTGCTGCCCAATCTACCTAACATTACTTTCAGGAGAGCACCCTCAATGAGGGATGCGTTGGTCAAATCCAATCCTGAAGTCACGGAGAAGATTACGTGGTTATCACGTTTTGGTTTTTTCAAATGTGCTTCATGCCGTGCGTGTAAATTCGGAATTAATGTTTCCGAATACTGCACTGCATTTAGCAATGTTCCGGTACAAATCAAACAACATTTCACGTGCCGCACTGACTTTGCGGTCTATGTGTTAGAGTGTACCTGCCATTTGAGATATGTGGGGAGCACCAAACTACCGGTTTTCAACCGCATTTTGCAACACCTTCGTGCGATTGTTAACTCGGACCCCACATATCCTGTTGCCCGACACTTCAAAGCTATTCATGCTAATAAGATCAGTGACTTAACATATTTTGTGATTGGGGCGGTACCACCTTCAATTCGGGGGGGTAACAGAGAAAAACAACTACGCCAGTTAGAATCCTCCTTCATCCTATTACTCGATACCAAGATGCCCAATGGGATGAACACGAGTGAGGATTTGCACAACTTTCTGTAAATATCTGTTTCATTGTGGTCTTTATACTTTTCCCTAATTGTAGTTGACCTAACAGTATTTGTAACATCTACTAGCGGTTTCTTGCCACTGGCAGCCTTGTATAGTTTGAGTATTCACTCCAATGCTTCTTGCTCTACCTCTCTTTTACTTCCCTTTTTGTATTTAAAAAAATCTTTTTTCATCCCTATATGTGTTTTCGAATTTTTCTTTTATCTTTCTTCACTGCTCTTCTCTTGTGTTGATCTTATTTTGACAATTAATGACCAAGAGTGTGTTGTGTTTAGATTCCAGAAATGAAGTGTTGTTTTTTTCAGAAACATAGAAGCCGTGGTTATGATGTGGAAATTAGCATTTCAGCATTTAGGGGCACTTGCCGTGTATTTCATTTGCTATGATTTGCTTTGCTGCATTTTATGTATTAATTCGTTATACTAACCCGGTCATAAATGTTTCTGATTGATTCTCGGTACTTTTCCAAGAGAACACACTTTTGGTTTGTTGTATTTTATTTATGTCTATGACCATCAAGCATCATGATTGGATGAATTTGATTTTAAATTGGAAGGTCCGGCACCAGCGCGTCAGGTGATCAAGATCGCGGAGGCGATCGAAACGCGTCTGAGGCGGACACTTGTCTGACAAAATGAATTAAAACGTCGGATTTGAAAACTTGGAACCGTTTTGTTTTCTTTACTTTTGGACGTCAGCGCTGTGCATGGTCAAGAGGTCCATACCTGCTTTCAACTCCCTTTGTTTCATTGGGGAGTTCAGGACTTTGTTTCTATATATATATATATATATATATATATATATATATTACCTACTGGCGGTCGCCAGTAGGTAGTTATAGTTAGGACCCTCTTACCATAGGAAATCCGCAACATTCTATTTTGAATAACTTTGGCGCCGGTCGACGAATCCTCGCCAAATTTTCAAAATAGGTGGGGCGCTGCACTCCGCTCCTACCCTAAAAGTCTCGGGGGGATTCGTCAAGCGGGGGCTGAGATAAAAGGGGGGTCCCAAAACGCGTTTTTCCCATGCATTTTTCCATAGGACCTTTAGACACAGCTACAGCCCGAGCGGCTGAACAGAGTTCCTTGAAATTTGGCAGAGAGGTAGTCCTCCGGTCAAGGAAGTGCCTTTTGTAGGTTTGGTGTAAATCTGTTCAGTAGATTCTGAGAAAATAGCCTTTAAATCAATATATATATCTGAGCCAGCTTACGGTGCGCTTACGGTGCGCTTACCGTACGCGTACGGTGACGTGCGCGAGCGCGATTCTGATTGGCTGATAGATCTTAGTAAACATTCGAATCGGTCGAAACCAGGAAGCTGCGGCCGCCATTTTCTCTCTCGCACTCTTAGTGGGGATTAAAAAACAAATGACATAAACATGTAAAGGGGCTGTTTAGACAGCTCCTAAGCACCTAGCCATGTTGGGGGAGTCCCTAAAGATCCCCCAAGGCCAAAAACGGAATTTTAATTTTTTCGATAATTTCGCCGATTACGCCTACCGTACGCGTACGTTAATAAGTTTTTTAAACAAAAAATTATCCATACTCTCCCCACCCCATGTGCAAATGGTGCCCGATGGGCACTATTTGTGCATGGCTTATTACATTTGTGAAAATGTAAAATATTACCTTTCACAACGAAGCGCATCATATGTCCTCCATGTGCGCACGGTGCGCGAAGCGCATCGTGCGTACATGGCCTATCTAGCGTAACTTGGGCACGCGGTGCGCGTAGCGCACCGCGTGCCCACCGTGCGTGCACGGCACTAACTGCGTAAAGTGGGCGCGCGGTGCGCGCACGGAACGAACTGCGTTAAGTGGGCGCGCACGCCACGAATGGCGTAAAGTAACTTAGCATTTAAAAAAACGTACAAATTCACTGAAAAAACCATAGGTTTCACTCACGTTATAGTTAGGAATTAGCATTTAAAAAACCTTGCAAATTCACTGAAAAAACCATAGGTTTCACACATGTTATAGTTAGCGGAAATTTTACTGATATAAAACCAACGAAATTCCCCCGTTATAGTTAGTGCAGGCAACTATAACTCACGCGACCGCAATCTTCTGCTGATGACATATGTGTCTTTATGAAAAAAAAATATTTGTAATATATGTATAGCTAAAAATTTATGGAAGAAGACATGGGCAAATAAGTGTCTAAATACAGTATTAGCATCAGCAGAGGATTGCGGTCGCGTGAGTTATAGTTGCCTGCACTAACTATAACGGGGGAATTTCATTGTTTTTTTTATCAGTAAAATTTCCGCTAACTATAACATGTGTGAAACCTATGGTTTTTTCAGTGAATATATATATATATATATATATATATATATATATATATATATATATATATATATATATATATATATACCAAAACACCTCTTCCAAAGGAAGAGCCGAGTCCTCACGGGAGACTGTTCGGAAACACCTTTAATAGAAATATGCGGCATAATGGATTTCGACTTAATCCAGCCTTCTTCAGATGCCTATATGTCAGGAGGCTTTGAGACACCTTGAATATGAACGTCCCGCAGCTTCCCCATTGGTGGAGACCCGCTCCGCCCCCTTATCTAGTTCTTGCTCACCGACTTGCAATGCGTGAAAACTACAGGTCCCAAGATGCATCTGTGATCGAGGTATGGTGCTGCTGGGGGAATATGCTGTCCAACTGGAGTCGCGGGGTGCAGGACAAACAATGGTGAAACAAACTTGCCAATTTCCTGTTTAAGTAATGTTCCTGGTGTCTCTTCGGGTCCCCAAACACCGCTTCAGCCCCACACTTCAGGAAACAGATGCAACGGAGGCAGGAGTGAAATGCAACCCGCCCTACGTATCGCCGCCGTCTGGTGTCCTGAATAGAGAGGCGAGCCACGGACCTTCCGATACCTCGGATCCCAAACAAATCTGCAGACGCAGCCGCCAGGAATGTCCGTGGCCAACTTGTGAAGCGGGGGCCTCAGAATCACGTTGCCAGCTGACGTGAAAATTATCCCAAAACACCTCTTCCAAAGAAAGAGCCGGGTCCTCACTGGAGACTGTTCGGAAAAACCTTTAATAGAAATATGCGGCATAATGCATTTCGGCTTAATCCAGCCTTCTTCAGATGCCTATATGTCAGGAGGCTTTGAGACAACTTGAATATGAACGTCCCGCAGCTTCCCCATCGGTGGAGACCCGCTCCGCACCCTTATCTAGTTCTTGCTCACCGACCTGCAATGCGTGAAAACTACAGGTCCCAAGATGCATCTGTGATCGAGGTATGGTGCTGCTGGGGGAATATGCTGTCCAACTGGAGTCGCGGGTTGCAAGACAAACAATGGTGAAACAAACTTGCCAATTTCCTGCTTAAGTAATGTTCCTGGTGTCTCTTCGGGTCCCCAAACACCGCTTCAGCCCCACACTTCAGGCAACAGATGCGACAGAGGCAGGAGTTAAATGCAACCCGCCCTATGTATCGCCGCCGTCTGGTGTCCTGAATAGAGAGGCGAGCCACGGACCTTCCAATACCTTGGATCCCAAACAAGTCTGCAGACGCAGCCACCAGCAATGTCCGTGGCTAACTTGTGAAGCGGGGGCCTCAGAATCACGTTGCCAGCTGACGGGAAAATTATCCCAAAGCACCTCTTCCAAAGAAAGAGCTGAGTCCTCACGGGAGACTGTTCGGAAACACCTTTAATAGAAATATGCGGCATAATGCATTTCGGCTTAATCCAGCCTTCTTCAGATGCCTATTTGTCAGGAGGCTTTGAGACACCTTGAATATGAACGTCCTGCAGCTTCCCCATTGGTGGAGACCCGCTCTGCCCCCTTATCTAGTTCTTGCTCACCGACCTGCAATGCGTTAAAACTACAGGTCCCAAGATGCATCTGTGATCGAGGTATGGTGCTGCTGGGGGAATATGCTGTCCAACTGGAGTCGCGGGGTGCAGGACAAACAATGGTGAAACAAACTTGCCAATTTCCTGCTTAAGTAATGTTCCTGGTGTCTCTCCGGGTCCCCAAACACCTCTTCAGCCCCATACTTCAGGCAACAGATGCGATGGAGGCAGGAGTGAAATACAACCCGCCCTACGTATCACTGCCGTCTGACGTCCTGAATAGAGAGGCGAGCCACGGACATTCCGATACCTCGGATCCCAAACAAGTCTGCAGACGCAGCCACCAGCAATGTCCGTGGCTAACTTGTGAAGCGGGGCCTCAGAATCACGTTGCCAGCTGACGTGAAAATTATCCCAAAGCACCTCTTCCAAAGAAAGAGCTGAGTCCTCACGGGAGACTGTTCGGAAACACCTTTAATAGAAATATGCGGCATAATGCATTTCGGCTTAATCCAGCCTTCTTCAGATGCCTATTTGTCAGGAGGCTTTGAGACACCTTGAATATGAACGTCCTGCAGCTTCCCCATTGGTGGAGACCCGCTCTGCCCCCTTATCTAGTTCTTGCTCACCGACCTGCAATGCGTTAAAACTACAGGTCCCAAGATGCATCTGTGATCGAGGTATGGTGCTGCTGGGGGAATATGCTGTCCAACTGGAGTCGCGGGGTGCAGGACAAACAATGGTGAAACAAACTTGCCAATTTCCTGCTTAAGTAATGTTCCTGGTGTCTCTCCGGGGTCCCCAAACACCACTTCAGCCCCACACTTCAGGCAACAGATGCGATGGAGGCAGGAGTGAAATACAACCCGCCCTACGTATCACCGCCGTCTGGCGTCCTGAATAGAGAGGCGAGCCACGGACATTCCGATACCTCGGATCCCAAACAAATCTGGAGACACAGCCACCAGCAATGTCCATGGCCAACTTGTGAAGCGGGGGCCTCAGAATCACGTTGCCAGCTGACGTGAAAAATATCCCAAAACACCTCTTCCAAAGAAAGAGCCGAGTCCTCACGGGAGACTGTTCGGAAACACCTTTAATAGAAATATGTGGCCTAATGCATTTCGGCTTAATCCAGCCTTCTTCAAATGCCTATATGTCAGGAGGCTTTGAGACACCTTGAATATGAACGTCCCGCAGCTTCCCCATTGGTGGAGACCCGCTCCGCCCCCTTATCTAGTTCTTGCTCACCGACTTGCAATGCGTGAAAACTACAGGTCCCAAGATGCATCTGTGATCGAGGTATGGTGCTGCTGGGGGAATATGCTGTCCAACTGGAGTCGCGGGGTGCAGGACAAACAATGGTGAAACAAACTTGCCAATTTCCTGTTTAAGTAATGTTCCTGGTGTCTCTTCGGGTCCCCAAACACCGCTTCAGCCCCACACTTCAGGAAACAGATGCAACGGAGGCAGGAGTGAAATGCAACCCGCCCTACGTATCGCCGCCATCTGGTGTCCTGAATAGAGAGGCGAGCCACGGACCTTCCGATACCTCGGATCCCAAACAAATCTGCAGACGCAGCCACCAGCAATGTCCGTGGCTAACTTGTGAAGCGGGGCCTCAGAATCACGTTGCCAGCTGACGTGAAAATTATCCCAAAGCACCTCTTCCAAAGAAAGAGCTGAGTCCTCACGGGAGACTGTTCGGAAACACCTTTAATAGAAATATGCGGCATAATGCATTTCGGCTTAATCCAGCCTTCTTCAGATGCCTATTTGTCAGGAGGCTTTGAGACACCTTGAATATGAACGTCCTGCAGCTTCCCCATTGGTGGAGACCCGCTCTGCCCCCTTATCTAGTTCTTGCTCACCGACCTGCAATGCGTTAAAACTACAGGTCCCAAGATGCATCTGTGATCGAGGTATGGTGCTGCTGGGGGAATATGCTGTCCAACTGGAGTCGCGGGGTGCAGGACAAACAATGGTGAAACAAACTTGCCAATTTCCTGCTTAAGTAATGTTCCTGGTGTCTCTCCGGGGTCCCCAAACACCACTTCAGCCCCACACTTCAGGCAACAGATGCGATGGAGGCAGGAGTGAAATACAACCCGCCCTACGTATCACCGCCGTCTGGCGTCCTGAATAGAGAGGCGAGCCACGGACATTCCGATACCTCGGATCCCAAACAAATCTGGAGACACAGCCACCAGCAATGTCCGTGGCCAACTTGTGAGGCGGGGGCCTCAGAATCACGTTGCCAGCTGACGTGAAAATTATCCCAAAACACCTCTTCCAAAGAAAGAGCCGAGTCCTCACGGGAGACTGTTCGGAAACACCTTTAATAGAAATATGTGGCCTAATGCATTTCGGCTTAATCCAGCCTTCTTCAAATGCCTATATGTCAGGAGGCTTTGAGACACCTTGAATATGAACGTCCCGCAGCTTCCCCATTGGTGGAGACCCGCTCCGCCCCCTTATCTAGTTCTTGCTCACCGACTTGCAATGCGTGAAAACTGCAGGTCCCAAGATGCATCTATGATCCAGGTATGGTGCTTCTGGGGGAATATGCTGTCCAACTGGAGTCGCGGGGTGCAGGACAAACAATGGTGAAACAAACTTGCCAATTTCCTGCTTAAGTAATGTTCCTGGTGTCTCTTCGGGTCCCCAAACACCGCTTCAGCCCCACACTTCAGGCAACAGATGCGACGGAGGCAGGAGTGAAATGCAACCCGCCCTACGTATCGCCGCCGTCTGGTGTCCTGAATAGAGAGGCGAGCCACGGACCTTCCGATACCTCGGATCCCAAACAAGTCTGCAGACGCAGCCACCAGCAATGTCCGTGGCCAACTTGTGAAGCGGGGGCCTCAGAATCACGTTGCCAGCTGACGTGAAAATTATCCCAAAGCACCTCTTCCAAAGAAAGAGCCGAGTCCTCACGGGAGACTGTTCGGAAACACCTTTAATAGAAATATGCGGCATAATGCATTTTGGCTTAATCCAGCCTTCTTCAGATGCCTATATGTCAGGAGGCTTTGAGACACCTTGATTATGAACGTCCTGCAGCTTCCCCATTGGTGGAGACCCGCTCCGCCCACTTATCTAGTTCTTGCTCACCGACCTGCAATGCTTTAAAACTACAGGTCCCAAGATGCATCTGTGATCGAGGTATGGTGCTGCTGGGGGAATATGCTGTCCAACTGGAGTCGTGGGGTGCAGGACAAACAATGGTGAAACAAACTTGCCAATTTCCTGCTTAAGTAATGTTCCTGGTGTCTTTCTAGGTCCCCAAACACCGCTTCAGCCCCACACTTCAGGCAACAGATGCGACGGAGGCAGGAGTGAAATACAACCCGCCCTACGTATCACCACCGTCTGGCGTCCTGAATAGAGAGGCGAGCCACGGACATTCTGATACCTCGGATCCCAAACACATCTGGAGACGCAGCCACCAGCAATGTCCGTGGCCAACTTGTGAAGCGGGGGCCTCAGAATCACGTTGCCAGCTGACGTGAAAATTATCCCAAAACACCTCTTCCAAAGAAAGAGCCGAGTCCTCACGGGAGACTGTTCGGAAACACCTTTAATAAAAATATGTGGCATAATGCATTTCGGCTTAATCCAGCCTTCTTCAGATGCCTATATGTCAGGAGGCTTTGAGACACCTTGAATATGAACGTCCTGCAGCTTCCCCATTGGTGGAGACCCGCTCCGCCCCCTTATCTAGTTCTTGCTCACCGACCTGCAATGCGTGAAAACTACAGGTCCCAAGATGCATCTGTGATCGAGGTATGGTGCTGCTAGGGGAATATGCTGTCCAACTGGAGTCACGGGGTGCAGGACAAACAATGGTGAAACAAACTTGCCAATTTCCTGCCTAAGTAATGTTCCTGGTGTCTCTTCGTGTCCCCAAACACCGCTTCCGCCCCACACTTCAGGCAACAGATGCGACGGAGGCAGGAATGAAATGCAACCCGCCCTACGTATCGCCGCTGTCTGGTGTCCTGAAGAGAGAGGCGAGCCACGGACATTCCGATACCTCGGATCCCAAACAAATCTGCAGACACAGCCACCAGAAATATCCGTGGCCAACTTGTGAAGCGGGGGCCTCAGAATCACGTTGCCAGCTGACGTGAAAATTATCCCAAAACACCTCTTCCAAAGAAAGAGCCGAGTCCTCACGGGAGACTGTTCGGAAACACCTTTAATAGAAATATGCGGCATAATGCATTTCGGCTTAATCCAGCCTTCTTCAGATGCCTATATGTCAGAAGGCTTTGAGACACCTTGAATATGAACGTCCCACAGCTTCCCCATTGGTGGAGACCCGCTCCGCCCCCTTATCTAGTTCTTGCTCACCGACCTGCAATGCGTGAAAACTACAGGTCCCAAGATGCATCTGTGATCGAGGTATGGTGCTGCTGGGGGAATATGCTGTCCAACTGGAGTCGCGGGTGCAGGACAAACAATGGTGAAACAAACTTGCCAATTTCCTGCTTAAGTAATGTTCCTGGTGTCTCTTCGGGTCCCCAAACACCGCTTCAGCCCCACACTTCAGGCAACAGATGCGATGGAGGCAGGAGTGAAATGCAACCCGCCCTACGTATCGCCGCCGTCTGGTGTCCTGAAGGGAGAGGCGAGCCACAGACATTCCGATACCTCAGATCCCAAACAAATCTGCAGACACAGCCACCAGAAATGTCCGTGGCCAACTTGTGAAGTGGGGGCCTCAGAATCACGTTGCCAGCTGACGTGAAAATTATCCCAAAACACCTCTTCCAAAGAAAGAGCCGAGTCCTCACGGGAGACTGTTCGGAAACACCTTTAATAGAAATATGCGGCATAATGCATTTCGGCTTAATCCAGTCTTCTTCAGATGCCTATATGTCAGAAGGCTTTGAGACACCTTGAATATGAACGTCCCACAGCTTCCCCATTGGTGGAGACCCGCTCCGCCCCCTTATCTAGTTCTTGCTCACCGACCTGCAATGCGTGAAAACTACAGGTCCCAAGATGCATCTGTGATCGAGGTATGGTGCTGCTGGGGGAATATGCTGTCCAACTGGAGTCGCGGGGTGCAGGACAAACAATGGTGAAACAAACTTGCCAATTTCCTGCTTAAGTAATGTTCCTGGTGTCTCTTCGGGTCCCCAAACACCGCTTCAGCCCCACACTTCAGGCAACAGATGCGACGGAGGCAGGAGTGAAATGCAACCCACCCTATGTATCGCCGCCGTCTGGTGTCCTGAAGAGAGAGGAGAGCCACGGACATTCCGATACCTCGGATCCCAAACAAATCTGCAGACGCAGCCACCAGCAATGTCCGTGGCCAACTTGTGAAGCGGGGGCCTCAGAATCACGTTGCCAGCTGACGTGAAAATTATCCCAAAACACCTCTTCCAAAGAAAGAGCCGAGTCCTCACGGGAGACTGTTCGGAAACACCTTTATTTGAAATATGCGGCATAATGCATTTCGGCTTAATCCAGCCTTCTTTAGATGCCTATATGTCAGGAGGCTTTGAGACACCTTGAATATGAACGTCCCGCAGCTTCCCCATTGGTGGAGACCCGCTCCGCCCCCTTATCTAGTTCTTGCTCACCGACCTGCCATGCGTCAAAACTACATATATATATATACATATATACATATATATATATATTCACTTAAAAAACCATAGGTTTCACACATGTTATAGTTAGGTGGACATTTCACTCGTAAAAAACCAATGAAATTCCCCCGTTATAGTTAGTTGAGATAACTATAACTCGCGCGCCCGCAATCCTCTGCTCATGACGTCACATATTGCATCACTCATGACATGATTAGTGGCATCACTCATGACATCACTGATGACATCATCCTTGTGAGGGAAATGTCCAGCTAACTACAACACCCCTGAAACCTATGGTTTTTTCAGTGAATTTCTAAGGTTTTCTAAATGCCAATTCCTAACTATAACACCCCTGAAACCTTTGTTTTTTTCATTGAATATATATAAACACACATCTATATACATCCACTCACACTTCCATACAGCCACTAATACAGCCACTTACAGACCCACACAGCCAGTCACACACCCACTCACAGACTCACAGAACCACAAACACACCCACACAACCACTCACACACCTTGTCACACACCCATACAACCACTTTCACATCCACTCACAGATCCAGAAAGCCACTCACCCACACAGGCTCTAGACAAATACTCATATACCAACACAGTCACTCTCACACCCAGTTCCACACCCACACAGACACCTACATGCCCACTCACCCACCGATTATGCCTCTCACACATCCACACAGTTACTTACACTAAGGGTGGGTGCAGTGCTCCGCTCCGCCCACGGAGTGTGCGTAGTACTGCCCACTTCGCGCTGCACAAAGTAGGCGTAGCAGGGGCAGACTACGCACACCCCGCGGCGGAGCAGAGTTGCCCGGCACCCGCCTCCCTCCCGCCCTCATTTTACAATTATTAGAGACATTAGATAAAGAAATATTACTTACCCGAGACACGGCAGCTCAGGTAAGTAATTTTTCTTTATCTAATGTTTCTAGTAATTGTAAAATGAGGGCGGGAGGGAGGCGGGCGGTGCGTAGTGGGGCTACGCGAAGTGTGCGGGTGGGTGTAGATTTGCCCCCACTCCGTATTGCTTCACGTAGCCTCACTACGCCCACTACGCCCAGGGCTGACTTACACATGTAAAAAACAAAACCAAAGGTGACAGGGATATTATATTTAGGAAATGGCATTAAAAGTATAGAAATTCAAGGGAAAAAACTGAGGTTACAGGGACATTGCATACACAAAACCATAGAATGTCAGCAGTTATAGTTATCTCAAGTACTTATAACGTGTACCCTAAAGTAACAATAACTTGTGCCCCACATATTAAATCATTCATGACATCTTCTATGACATCATTGATATCACTGCAATATATGCAGTGAAATTATTGATGAGAAAACTGTGCTTGTGTGTGTACATTCTGAACCTAACTAATAATGTCCCTGTAACCTTTTTTTGGGAAATTGTATGGGTAACATTATATTTAGGTGAGACATTCAGTGACAATGTTGTGCTTGATATGTGCAAAACCACTGAAATTCAACACTTATATTTAGCTCTGGTAACCATAACGTGTGCCCTAAGGTAATTATAACTCATGCCTCTGCGACCTACAGTTTTCCAATACAAAGGGGAGGGGGCCTCATGCCCTCCTCCCAGAGCCTTATTAGAACTTATGGAATTCATCCTCTGCCGCCACTTGCCATAATAAGGGGAGTGGGTCCGGATGGCTCCCCTTCCCCGAGCCTTATTAGCCCCTGGGGACTCTATTCCCCATGGCCTCATGCTATATAGGGGACGGGCTGTACTGTCGCTCTCCAAGACTATCGGTGCCCCAGAGACCCCATCCCCAGGCCCTATATAAATTGTAGGTTGGTTCCCCTATTGCCCATGAGGCACCTACCAAGCACCACATTGGAAGCTGTGGTGGGAGCTCTTGTGCCCCAGTGGCCCCAGCCAGCTCCCCACATACTGCGGGAGCCAGCATTGCTTGTGCAATCCCCATGCTTGCTCCCACCAGGCAGGAGTAATATCTATTTTGCTGTCTGCATCAGTGCACCAGGTGGGAGCAGACATACCTTCCCTGCGCAAAATCCTGCAGGGAGGGCTGGCATGTTTTCTCCCGCCATGTGGGAGATTGAAAAATGCTCCCACCAGATGGGAGCAAACATATATTTCCCTGTCCACATCAGTGCAGGCAGGGAAATTACTTTGCCCCGATGTGGGCTCCCAAGAGCAAACTACTTGAGCTGGCTACGTGGATATGGTTTCCTGGGCCTTTAAAGGCTCCGGGAGGGTGTCATTTTTATTGGCCCTCTTTTGTTGTTTTTGACTCTGTGGATGGGGTCCACGGGGACTATAGTGGGCCGGAGATGAGTGTAGAACATCCCCTCCCCTTATAATTACACTAATGGGGTCCCTGGGACCCTTAAAGGATTTGGGGGGACATTTGTGCTCCTCACCTTTTTTATGCATTTCAGCCTCAGAGGATGGGGACCCAGGGCCCTAAAAAGTCTCTGAAATGGTGGCCCTGTGTCTCCATCCCTTTATTATCTCCCTCAGGCAATGGGATGGGGTGCCTGGGGCCTCATCTAGGCTAAGGTAGTGGGGCCACTTTCCCCACTCCCTCAAACAACCACTTTGCGATGCACCCCCAGGGTCCCGGCCTACCCCAGGTGAAGGGGGGTTTCAGAAAAAGTTCAGGAACTTGCACTTTTTTGTAAAGAAAATGTGTTGCAGATTGTCTGTAAATTCACTGAACAACTTAAAGAATGAAATATTTTTGGCCCCAGGTGTGGTCCTCCTGACCCCAGGCCCAAGTGGTCAGCGTATCCCTAGCTTGCTCCCTATGTCTTTTTTCACCTTTTTTTAGGACTTGGTACTGAGTCCCAATTCCTAAGATGGCTACTGCCACATTGTTGATACGGTGGCAGGAAATCAAATCTCTCCAAGAAATCTGTCAGGTCTTCAAATCCTCTGCGGCATCATATATGCAAAGTTTATGAGCAATAATTGCTCAAAAACATCTGAATGGATTGTCACCAAATCACAAGAAGCACTCTTTCTGGACCAAGAGTTAGCTTTCTGTCAAATTTGGTGAAAATCCGTTCAGGAGTTTGGTCTGTAGCTGTGTATATAAAATTCCTATGGAACAAATTATAGGGGAAATGTGTTTTGGGATTTCTCCTCTTTTCTGTCGGCCCGCCTTGATGGATCCCCCAAAACTTTCCAGTTAGAAACTGAGGTAAAAACATTTTTTTCAGAAAGTTTCATGAAGGTTTGTCATACAGCGCCAAAGTTATAAGCAAACCAATGTGCCTTGGTATTACAATATGATATAAAGGTCAATGTGCTGTAATGTCTAGGGGTAAAAGCATGTAGGGTAGTTCCCTGTGTTGTAATATCTAATATTCATGTTTTCAGGCTAAGACAAAGGGGTTGATTACGATGCCAGCCTGAAATCATTCCGACCGGATCGGTCTCGGAATGGTTTCCTACCAAATCAGATTGTGGGTGTCCGACTGACCAATCACAAAGCTTCCGGATACGATTAGGTCGTACTCCCATTGACTTCAATAGGAGTCTGTGTTCTAACCAAATACACAGGCTCCCATTGAAGAAAGGAGTGGCTGGGGAAAATTGTGCACCCTGCGGCGGGCACCCCATGGTGCCTACTACACTCTGCATGGTTGAAAGGGGGTCACTTGGGTACTCCCACGGGCCCCATTCAGAAGGCTCCGGGTGAAGGGGGGGCCTGCTGTGGGCCCCCAAAGTCAGATTCCGACAGGCAATTTGAGTCAGAACAACCGATTCGGAAAGGCTGTCTGAATCTGACATCGTAATCTCTCGGTCGGAAAAGCGGTCCATAGACACATACGATTCAGCTCCGAGCAACTCGCACTTCCTGAATGCCGTCCGGTTCGGATTCACAAGTGACTCAGAAAGTCCGAACGCTTTACGAACATCGGACCCGGCCGTTCGGAAACCTTTCCGATTCAGTTGGAAAGACGGGTTCTGAATTGGATTCGGCAGACCCGAATACCATTCAGAGCCTTTCCGAAAAGCATCGTAATCGACCCCAAAGATGGGGGAGGGGTTTCCTATGGTGGAAGAATCACAGTATTTGAACTAATGGAATGGGGGAAAGTGGTATTAATAAAGGTGAGCCCGGGTGGCAGGACAAGGATAATTTTGCCAGTACCCTAGGAGGGCAGGGTACTGGTAGGAGTGATGGTGATGGGTGTCGGGATATCAGGTATATATTTTTTTAGAGTACTGATCAGTGAAGGTGTTTGAAAGAGTTGAGAGCATACTATACACGACTTTGCCAATAATGCTCTTCCACTACACAGGTGATCCATGGGATCAGCTGACCCAGGGAATAAGATTTGATGAGGCCATATGTAAGATACAACTATATGTGGGTATCTGCCAATAATGGAGTGGTTTTCTCTATGGGATACAACTTACTTCATAAACAAATCGAGCTTCATCTTTCATGCATCTGATTTAGAACCACTTGGTGGAAAACAACTCTGATATTAACACCTGCCCATCTATAATATGTATTTTACACATAACATAGCAATTTTGCAATGTAAACCTCCATTTTACGAGTCTTAGCACACCGTGTCTAAACTGGTATTTCATTAGTTTCCACCATCTCCAGTAAGACATCAGAAAAATCACGCGCAGGATCATTTTTCAAAACGGTAGAAGTAAGATGGACGGCGTTACAGAAAATCAATCAAACTTCACCCATAATGTTCACGATCCAACTACGTATCTACTACTGTTTTTGTGACGATGGGATTTTTGTATTTACTCATAGGCCTTCAATATAGCTAATAACAATTAGCAAATCTGTAATCTGAGTGAGTTCAAGAAGCTAAGTGATAGATTTGACATCCTGTGTTTGTGAATTTAGAAACTGATTTGAACATGTCCCTTTCAGATTACAAAGTGGCACTTTCAGCCACAGTGTGAGGGCCTGGTTTTAGCCTACGACTAGGATGCTTTGGAACTATGGACCTACCATTGTGGGCATGAATTTATATGGTTGCATGAAATCACGAGGAGGATTCATACTGAGAAACAAAGTGGAACTTTTCAGTTACTCTCTTTATTCGAGGAATGCAATTTTATGTGACACATTTGCTTCCATTGCTATGACGCTTGAGCATTTCAAACATACAGATGGGCTTGACGTTGAAGAAATATTGCGTGGCATATGGCAAACAATAGTGTTGACAGAAATGGAGAAAAAAACTGTGAAATTTAACACGGACCAAATTCACAAGGTGGCCTGTTTACTCACAAGCTCTCAGATTCATACATATGTGTGCCCGGTAGGTTGAGGAAAAGACAATTGTGATGCATGTATATTGCAGATGGAGGAGCTCAAAAACTATTTTGGCTCAATGGCTAAGTGGTGTTTTCAAGCCAACTTGGGATATACATGTATCCCGGACAATTTCAACCTAAAAAAGAAATAACATTCTGTCTGTAGCGTACCTGATTTTTTTCACTTGCAGACAACATTTTTCGTCTAAAAACGTAACTTTATAAGGTGGAATAATTTTACAGAGACTTAAAAAGGCTAAACAGATATATTATTTGCCAGCATGTTAGAACCAACTCTTTAGCTGTGTTTCTTTGTCTTAACAAAGCTGCCATATGTTACCTCACAAGTTATTATTTTGCAGCCAAATGGAAGTCTTTGTCAAATTGATCTAATCCAAACATGTATCTCTTTTGTAAAGAGTCTTGGTTTTTGTGGTCAAATTCTTTTGTTTTAGATGAAACCCATAAGTGCTGAGGTGTTTCCTCTCCTGTGCTAAGCCATTTTTAGGTCTCGCCTGTGTGAGCACATGTGTTGCTTGGGATCTTGATTGCTAGAGAACTTGTTTACAACAAGGGCTTGCAGCCCTCCCATTGCTTGCTGTTCATTGGGTTCATTGTCACTCTTAGTTTCTGCTTTCTAATTGCCGAGCGCATGCTGGCTTCAGAAGGAGCAAGGACCAAGTATTGGTTGTTTTACCTGATTGTGCTGTGATTGCAGTCCTACTTTTACTTTTTCTTCTTCCCCATCATCCTTGTTGAACCTCTTGTCATTTGTAGCTATGTTTCGCTATGCCACACACACTTCAAAGCAACCCTTTTCTCCTTTGAAACAGATATATTTTGGGACAACAGTTGCAATTTGCTTTATTGTGACAACATGTTAACTGCTTCCAAATGTATTTTCACGAAGACATGGACATGGATGCCATTGATTTCTTTATGTGATAGATTTTTTTGCCAAATGACATACTTTTTTTCTTACTCATGCATCAGAAGAGTAACTTATTTACTGAGAATCACAGGGGTGTTGGGCCAAGACCTAAAAAGCTTTGGCAAAGCCAAATGGTCTCGACTTTGAGACTGTTGGCTCTGACATGCCTTTTGTTCCTTCTTACTGCATGGGCGTGCTGACTTTGGCAATTATTTGTAGCCATGCTGTATAATAGCATGGCTGCTGTGTAGCATGGCTAACAAGGATAAAGATAAAAAAGGATAACAGTGCACCCAGCGCTAATTTACTTTAAAAGAAAAAAATCATTGGCTCTGGCTGTGTCATAGAGATTTTTTAAATTAGTTTTAGCCACACTTCAAAACATCCAAACAGCTGTACAGCATGGCTATAAAACATTGTCAAAGCTAATAGCTCTCATAGGTGAGACCTGTTGGATTTGCCAATGGTTGTTTTAAATCTTGCCTTTGAAAAAGCTTTTGCTGTATCACAAGACTATAGTTTTTCAAAACAATCACACATATTATACATTTGCACTGGAGCTTTCGGTAGCAAGCTTCTTTCACATGTCTTTTAAATTGTCATTCACATGTTACTTCCACCACCCACCTAATACAGCATGGGGCAATGGGCAGCCCACTTTACCCATTGGCTCCCTTTACTTTGAGTGACTGCACAAAACCTCTGTATATCGTGCACATCTGCCTAAAATGAGTTTTTTTCTCTGCAAATCTGGTTCATTGTATTTTTTATTTTATTTACTTTTATATTAGCTTTTATTCTGGCTATTCATTTTGTCTGCACTTATTTTTAAAACCTTTATAAGTGAGTAACAATGCAACTGCAATTTGAGTGCTTGATTAATTTATTCTTGTCTCCAATCATGAAAATATTATTATTATTATTATCACTATTATTAATCTTATTATTATTATTATGATTGCTGATGATAATAATAATAATAATAATAATAATGATGATGATGATGATAATACTATACACTTCTTGTTTTAAAATGATCACTAGAGAAAAAGTGAATATTCGTTAAATGTTTTCTCTTATTGCAAGCTTAAGTTGCCCGTGTTTGGATGACAGCACATTGTGTATCTTTTTTATTTTATTTGTGTGACATATGTTTGCATTAATGAATAAATAGCCATTACACCAGGTTGCCAAGGCCAGACCTATTGGCTTTTCCAGGAATTGTGTTACATTTGGGATAGTTTATGCTTAGGCATTCATTGCCTCTTTTCTCCAAAAGATAGACAGACTGGACTTACATTCTTTTTACCCACATATATGGTATCCTAAAGGTGTACAGTGTTTGAGTTTTCCCCATAAAAAGGCCAGAGAGAATAGCAACACTTTTACAAAATTGTGTTTGTGTTAAAAAAAATTGTTTCTAAATCTTTCCAAGAAAGAGAGTTATTTTTTATAAAATGGTGTCAACAAAATGTCTTCTGTACTAAGAAAATCCCTCTTCACATATTTCAGAAACAGGAAGTTGAAAAATATTTTTTTCACTGTGGCTTTTGCACATTTGTAAATGGTGGTCAATATTTCCTATGGTATCCTGCAAATTCTATCGAGTTTTTGTAGGAAAAAGATGTGTAACCTTGACATTTTCAGAGCATTGGTATAAGATTAAGAAAATGTTCTGAAATCCATGCAAGCCACACCACCCTTTATTCTCCTTGCTCACTTATTTTCACAAATGTCCTCAGTTGGTAGTTTTCCCTGGGAACCAGTTGTTCTTGCACCCAAATAGCCATGTTCCATTAAAATCAAAAATGTGTTTTTAAGCATAGGTTTGACAATTCCTAGACATTCTGGGAACAGAGTTTAATGCAATCCACACAAGACATGCCATGATAAATTTCCCTCAGCCTAGTTTTCAGGAATACTCATGGTTGGTAGGCTTCCCTGGTTGCTGACACACCTGGGACTCAAATAATGCATCCATCCTAATGTAATGAGAGGAAATTATGGAATGAGAGGAAATTATGGAATTTAGGAATAGTGTTGAGTTTTGCGAGTGTTGAGGATAATACAAATTTGTGAGAATCTCCCAGGTTCCTAGTTTTCAGAAGTAGCTGGGGATGGGCGGTTTCTCTGGCTGACTGTTGACACCAGGTCGAAATACTGCAGTTGACCACATCCAAATAATAATTTAATTCAAAGAGAAAAACGTTTTCCAATGGAGATTTTGGGGCATTTTCTGTCCAAATTTCCTTGTGATGTTTTGCAATGTTCTTCTTATTCACTTGAGAAGGAGTCATCATCTGAAAGATGTCCACCAATGGAAAAATGGCTGCCAAAATCGGATCCATGATCCCCACTCTTTGAACTCTGTCTCAGTATCTAATCCAGCAACAGAAACCTTCTCCATTATTCGACATCAGGAAAAGGCAGCAGTCAACCTGTAAAAAGCCATGACTGTATCGTACCTTAAATAAGTGTTACCAAATACTGTGTGCTCTATTGGGTGCAGCGGCCCTGTAGAAATGTGCATGGAGTGTGAATGTTAAGACGTGAGTGAGAGGTGTGTGCTGAGAAAAATCCAAAATCAAAGCAAACACAAAGTCTCTGGTAATAGCCAAGCAATTTGACAATATTTCTAAAGCTTGTCTGAAAGAAATACAGTAAATACCATCTGGAAACTACCTACAAAGGAAAACACACACATCAAAAGGGCAATCTGAAATGCAATTACATCAAAAAAAATCAAAAACGAAACAACTAAGCAAAACCGGATTGATCTGGAAAGATTTTTATGGCACCCCTTGTCATTTGCTCCACTAGTAGTGGTTTGCACTAATTATTATAAGGTCTGGGCGTGAAATTCCACTTTGCGTGCAGAGTTTGCAGAGTTTTCTCTATTCCACGCTCCTCTCCTACCACCTCCCGGCAGGATTTCTCAACACAGGCGGTCGCGAATGACTGCTACCGCTCTCGTTGAGAAACCTTCCATTCGTGCTGAGGAAGCTGCTACCTGAGAAGAACATCTACCCAACTGTCTGAAAGTAGCAGCACCCTTTTGCTCAGCTCATGGTGCAGTTCGCGCTGATTTTCCAGCACGGGACAAACACCTGGAGCTAAAAATCTGTGCAAACGGTGTGATCTAATGCACTCCGCCACTTGCGCAGTTTTCTGGTTATGCAATACTCCTCGAACTCTGCCCAGTCATTATTATATGTATATTTATTTTTCTTTCACTAACGCTCAACAATAAAGAGGAACAGACAAAAACAAAATCAGGATCTGAAGTTGTTATTCTGTGTGGTCATGTGTGTCCGGTTAAAAATCAAGATGTGTGCTTGAAATGCCAAGGTGCTGAGCAAGCAGCACCTACCCAGTCTAGCAGATGTTCCGCTGAAATTCTCTTGAAATTTCATCCTTTTTTCATAACCTCAAATGACAGAAAACTGATTATTTGCAGGCAAAGTCTTACACAGCTGTGGAAAATTAAGGGCAATGGTAACTGGCGTCTAGCCATCAAGCTAAAAACCAGAAAATCCTTTTGGAGGTACACTACTGAAAACAGGTAGGACTCTCCTTCACAATGCTATCTGCACTTCCTACTGCCACTCTTCGTTGTCAATGAAAGAGGTGAAGTTTGCATCACCTCAGACAAATCTAAGGGGCATATCAACAAGGGCTTTATCTCTGCTTTTTTGGCTTTAAAAGCCAAAAAAGGAGAGATAAAACTAGTGCCCTATCAACAACAGGGTGCTAACATGCAAATTTGCATGTTAGCACCCTTTTACTCTACGCTTCCCCTTGCATCTCTAATGAGATGCAAAGGGGGCATTCCAGAGTAAAATAATAGGAGAAATGTCGCTAAGCAACATTTCTCCTATTATCAAGAATGTCGCTAACCCTGTTAGAGACAAAAAAAGCAGCGCTAACCGCGGTTAACGCTGCTTTTTTACGTCTGGTATTTTTCTGACTTAGCCATGATATCCTATGGAAGGAGGATATCATGGCTAAGTTTGCCTGTCCCTATCAACAAGGTAACGTGAGATTATCGCTGGGTTTCCAGCGATAATCTCATGTTAGCCTGTTAGCGTGAGGATTTTTATCGCTATTGAGATAAGCGTTGCTAATAGCACGCTATCTCAGCGATAAAAATTCACGCTAGCCGGCGATAATTATCCTAGCGCTAAGTGCGCTTACAGATAATTATCGCCGGTTGTTGTTGATATGCCCCTTAGTATGGAAGAGTTAACGTTAAAGTATCTGTACTCCTCAAAAAATTACTTATTTTAGAGGAATGGGTTTCAAAGCACATACTTTTTCAAGAGGATCACTATTGACCTTCCAAAAGGATGCTTGCACAAAGATAATCATCCTCCTGCAATTCGGCAGCAAGGATTCATTTCTTATGAGAACTATGAAGACACATGAGTTTTGCATGTACTCCATACAAGGAAATGACGTCACGCCCTTAACATTAACGAGGTGGTATAGTGGATTTTCTGATAATGTTTTTTAAACTGGATGGGTGAAAGTCATTTTCTACCTATGTCCTCAGGCACAGATGTTACCTGGAGTTCCGATCCATGATTTACAGTAGGAAAATCCAGAAGTAAATTGCATGAGGGCAGGGCACACAATAGCAGCCCCTTATTACAAACGTATCTGGTTGCCAAAAGGAGGATTCCTGCTTGGTGATTACTGACCTGATTAAGTCACTAAGCAGGAATCTATTGGGAACGGGCACCATTAGAAAGTGGAGACTATTCACTTTCCAATGGTGCCTGTCCCCTGCTAGGAGCTGCTTGAGGGAGGGGATGGATTTGCACTCATATGCATGCTTCGAGACTCACTTGTCTCTAGTGGCAGCATCCTCCAGTGTGATGACATCTGCAAGCGGGGGTCCAAGGATGCAATCAATTAGCCACAGGAGGGTCTGAAGGCTGATGTGGGAGTGCTTCTTTGTCAGCCCCCAGTGGTGTCAATAAGGGAGAAGGCTCCGATGAAAGCACAAGAGACTTTCCTGCACCCAGGTGGAAGGTCATGATGTGGTTTAGTAGTAGTAGTACGTAAAATGTGAATGTCACACTATGAACAACAAAATGTTTATGCTCTTAAATAAGCATGTGGTAGAACAATACATTATCAATACCACATATTGGATATTATGCACTGACATAAGATGATTGTGGTTTAGTGAAAGTCATAGTGTGTATCCTTGACTCTGGCATCTAGAAAGCAGCATATTTCAAAACTGAAAAATGCTTATTCCAGCCTTTACTGGATATTTTGGCAGCTAGGCCTGCAGGGATGTCTAATTTCCAAGTGAACAAGCACTTTCTTTCAGCTGAACTTTACCTAATACATGAGGACAGACAACTAAGCAGAGGAGGAACTTTGGAAAATCTGAAATCAGAACCTCACCCTGAGGATTCCGTACAATGTTCTACAACTCTAGGGTTAGGAGTACGTTTTTTAAAGGTTCATTATTGCTGTTCTCTTACTTATCTATTTAAAACAGCTGTAGTTAGCAAGGCTCCTAGGCAACATCTAATAATAAGATCTGGAACAGAAATAAACTAAGTGCCATGCTACTATCCATAGCTGCAATGGCTTGAGACATTGCACATGTCCTAAGGCACTTGTAAACAAATTGATGCCGGAGAATGGTTTGTTTAAAGGACTAAATAGAATTCTGCTACCATTTGGCACCAAGGTTTTTCTATATTACCTCATAATTGATTTATTTAAAGTATTGGGAATATAAAGTATATTCCGCATATTTTTTCAACATTTCCATTAGAACATAGGAATCACACACCCTTATAAGACAAGTACAGAGTCTAATTTTATTTGTTCAGCTATCAAAAGATCTAATATTGTTATTGTAGAGCTTCCAAGTACCATACATAAAAACCACATTTATCAGACAGGTCATTTGTAGGCAAATTATTCTCATTAGGCATTGCCTCAACGAGCCTGTCTCACTTGGATAGGAATTGCTGGAATGATTTTAAGGGAACTGTCTACCGACCTACAATGGCACCTTCAGGCAGTGTTTTATGATAAAATGATCTAGCCTTCAAGATAGTGCACAGAATATTGATTATTTAAACAACATCATCACTGAATCAGGTTTCCATTCTCTGAAAATGCTGAGGAAGGTCTTCAAATGGCCCAAGCAACACCAGAAAAAATGTCACTCACGCCCTTGTCATGGCAAGTTGGATTATTCGAGCGCCCTCTACATCGGAATCACCAAACAACTCACCATAAGACTACAAATGATCCAGAATTAAGCAGCCAGACTCATATTCAACCTCTTACACAGAACACACATCACACAATACCTCAGGGATCTACACTGGCTCAGGATACAAAAAGGGCTCCTCACACACCCATTCAAGGCACTATATAACTTAGCCCCCAACTACCAGAACAGTCACACCTCCTTCCACCAACCAGTCAGCCGCCTCCAGTCATCAGGACTCCTACTGGCATATATATCACGCATACACAGAATCAGATCAGGAGGATGGGATTTCTCTTACATCACTCCTAAATGGTGGGATGATCTGCTACTCCACATCCGAGCCTCCTCCTCTCTTCTTGAATTCCACAAGAATCTGAATCAAGATCTGGCTTTTCAATTAACCAACCTAACCTACACAGGGATAGATACACACCTGCTTAGTTGGAGTATAACGTCGAGAGTGATAGTGTGCTTTGCAAGTACAAATAATATAACAATCAATGAAATTTTAGCTTTTTCAAATCACCCTGTTATACTCACCTGATCCCAGCAGCTTTACCATATCTGCCTAATTGGGCTTACAAGACAAAAAAGAAGTATGATTCTCAATAGTGCGGACACTTCCCCTCTGTTTTGCTGTTTCTGCCTGGTTATTCTAACAATCATCAGATCACACAGATTTTATAGTTGCTTGCTTTTTAAATGCAGCTCAGTGGCCCTTTTCACTAGGAAGGCTTTGTCAGATTTTCACTTTTAAGGAACTTAAACCTCCCCTTTCCTATCCTTGATGCAGACCCTCTAGCAAAGCATCAGTAAGCATAAACAGCATCATATTTTCACCATCCCCTTATTGAAAGAGGGTAAATCATCCCCTCTTCCAAAACAGAAAGAAGGCAGTAGCTGCCTGGATGTAGGAGATGTAGGAGACCTGCCCAAAAGTCAACTCCTATAAAATCGAAGTCCTCATCATGGGCTCCACTCCTTCCTCTACGGGCGACTCCAGGTGGTCAGCAGCACTCGGAACCCCCACACCCACTCATCACGCACACAACCTCAGCATTATCCTCGACTCCTCTATCAACTGCCAAATCAACGCTGTTTCATCCTCCGGCTTCCACACAATTTGCCTACTCTGAAAGACCTTCATATGGATCCCCACTGAATCAAGGAGAACTGTCACAAATAATGCCTTGACCAGACTTATCCTGGACATCCCCTGCCGAAACCCCATCTCCGTTTACCTGAGTGACCTCCACTGGCTCCTGATCAACAAAAGAATTAACTTCCATCTCCTCGGGCACACAAACAAAGCCCTGCATAACCTGAATACCTCAACCACCGCTTCTCCTTCTACACACCTACCAGACTCCTCTGCTCCGCCCATCTGGCCCTGGCCATTATCCCACGGAGCCACAAGACATCGGCTAGAGGAAGATCCTTCTCCTACCACACTGCGAAGACCTGGAGCTCTCTACATCTGCACCTCAGTCAATCACCATCATTGCCTCAATTCAGGAGTGCTCTTCGACTGAACTGAAGAACCCCTCTCCCAGTGCCTTGAGACCCTAACGGGTGAGTAGTTGCACTCTATAAGAACACTGATTGATTGATTCATTGACTGCTTAACAGATCTTTATGGATCCTTCATTCTTTATCAATTTTGATTCTCTGTTGCCTAGACGTCAGCCACAGGTGGTGTCCCTTCCACTACGCAACTAAAAAACTTGCTAAACATTTTCCCTCATAAAGTTTGAATCCCTCTTTTGACATTTGTGGCAGTTGATGCTGAAGCCTTCATAACATTTTTTGCAAAACTGAAACACATGCCAAAATTGCATCATTCCTTTCCCACATACTGGAAATTGTAAAGATACAAGGAGTTTAGTATTTACTCCTGGTGAGTCTGAGACAACAGCAATAATATCACAAGCATTTCTTTTCTTCCAAAAATAGGGCTAGAAATGCTGCACAAGAAAGCGTGTAGTTCTACTTCCGAAGATTAGCATGAACAAAAGCCATGCTGTGGTAATGTTTCTAGGTTCTAGAAATAGCATAGGAAACCCAGAATTCTTTTCGCCATTTCTGCATTTCTGCATGGAGTACTCAGAAGTCATGTCAGAGCCACCTGAGAACTCTGAATACAATGTATTTTTCTAAAATTGCAGAACTATTCAGTAATTTAGAAAAGAAAACAGTTGATTAATTAAAAAGTACTGAATGATAATTTGAAAACCAAACATTGGTGACAAGATTTGCATCTGGGAGAATCCACGAAGATAGGACTGTCATGTGCCTTACTACTTGTTGTTACCCAGAATGTGTTTAAAACAGAAAGCTATGGCTAGAAAAAAACAGAGGCGTGGGTACAGTCCTGCTATTCTTGCCTTTGCACACATACATCAGTAGACAGCAGGCCAGAACTAAAGGTATATCAAATGACTTAAGTGTGAAAGGTATTAGCCAATTTACTATGGGGGTGGCTGTAATATTTCTTGAGTGGGTCCACCAGCACCCAGAGTACAGTACCAACCCATTCATCTTTCAACTAGAGATTGAAAGCTTTCCATAGAGGTGCATGGTACATGTATCCCACCATGCATTCATATGCACAATGCTCTGCTAACTTTAAACTGTGGCTAAATATCAACATTTCCTCATATATATCTGGTGAAAAAAAACAAATGCTGTAGTCATTGGCAAATGTTCACCTTTCTTGCTTTCCCATGCTTCTCAAGATCAAATCAATACCACACGTGTGCTTCTGCATATTGTTCAGTCTGCAATGTTTCAAAACCTCTACTATATCAAGTGACTTTTTGATAGAAAAATTCATAGCGAATTGCCATGGAGAATGATTATAGTATTTGGACTTGTGATTTCCTGGTACCAATTTTATCCTACTAGCCTAAGGCAGTTTTAAAACTAAAGATATATGTAAATACAGAGAACTGATGTTTTCACAGATACCAACACATTTTATTACTCAGAAGCCTGCACACAAACTATGGCTAAAACACAATTTCCTCAAATGTATGTGCCAGAAAACTCAATGATGTGTGACAAATCTTGGCTCTACTTAAGAAACCCACATTGGACCCTCAAGAGGAAAAGAACTATTGCCCCATATGACGTTTGCGCTCTATGCAAACATTTTGGAAAAACACATCAACATCACTTTATCCAAATAACTCAACCGAAACAGATTTTGGATGGAGCTCAATTGGGCTTCAGAAAGGCGCACAGTACTGAATCAGCGCTCCTAGTGATCACAGAAGAAATTAGGGACATTATGGATAATGGAGGCAAAGCTGCAGTGGTCCTATTGGACCGATCCGTGGCCTTTGACACTGTGATCCATTTCGTCCTGATGCAAAGGCTAATGGAGATAGGAATTTCAGGGTCAGCCCATGATCTCTGGCACTCTTTCTTTTTAAATAGAGAGCAAATGGTCATGCTTGGAGATTTTGTCTCCAGTCCCTTCTTCTTGCTGTGTCGCAGACCACAAGGGTCGTCACTGAGTCCCACCTTATTTATTATCTATATGCCCCCACTTGCCAACCGTATTTGATCTTTCAGTTCAAGCATCGCCTACGTTGATGACACACAAATTGTGGTGTCCATCACAAGTAATATTGAGGAGGTAGCACAATGGTTCCACAATTGTATGCAAGTACAAGCTGGATGACCAACCACTGTCTCAAGCTGAGTTCATAAAAAATAACTTCTCTTTGGGAGGGATTCCTCCTTTAAGAATGATACTTGATGGTCACAGATGTTGGGATCTCTCCCAATTCCAGTTCATAAAGTGAGAAATCTCTGAATTTTTTTTATTCCAAACTCTCGTTTATGGAACAATCAAATAAACGTACATCAACTGTTTTCACAAGTTCAAAATCCTCAGGAACATTTTGCCCATTATCCAAAAGTATTTACAAAAGACTTTGGTTATTTCTCTGGTCCTTTCAAGACTAAAATACTGCAATGCCCTGTAATTGGGCATGCAGGAGGAATCTCTCAAGCAATTGCAGAGAGTTAAGAATGCAGCTGATATACTTCTCAAAACATCAAAATATTTGACCCAATCTCAAAGGCCCTGGAGGAGCTGCACTGGCTCCCTACAAAAACAGTGTTGTTTTTAAGGCACTGTGCACAGCACACAATGCGTTCCACAGTGTCGGGCCAGAATACCTCAAGACCAGATTTTTATGGTATGTCTCAGGAAGAAGCCTACACTTAGAGAGCTCCAAACATATCAGGATACTAAGAATTTACACTGCCTCGTGGGATGTCAGAGGTTTTATATATTCAACTCACAAACTTTGGAACCGACTCTCCTGTACCTATGAAGCCAGTTGAACCTGATAATATTTCGGACACAGCTCAAAACATGGCTTTTGCACTCTCCATGTAGATGCTATACATTAAATGAATATGATCTTTCCTGGTTAAAGTCGCTACCCCAAGATGTCTTCGGGGATATGTTGCGCTATATAAACATAAATATCACATATCAACAAATCACAAAATTTCTATGTTTGAAAAATTAACATAGTGACATGATTGCTCTTCAATTCTACTGCTATCCCTGTTTTCCGACTCAAGTGAAACTCTCATGAAGGACTATTGTAATTTCTAAAATCCTTTTCCATTCCTACATTTGGGTTATGGGTGCATGAAACAGAGAATTAATATGGCTACCACATCCCAATGTGGCATACTCAAACGGCAAAGCCTCTAGATAATCTATTTAATTCATCAATATTGCAGAGTATTCAAATAAGGAGCCACATATTTTCTGTGAGTGAAAAGCTCAGGATATAATCTTGAAAAAAAAATAAGGGGGGCAAAACATACGAGGAAAAAATTTGAGAAGAAAACAAGTAAGTATAAAAATGAGGGTTACCATTAGGGGTTGTGGCATGATTGAGTGTAAAGGTATGGGAAAAAGAAAGGTTTAGTGATATTTTAGGGTTCTTCAATTAACAAGTATAAAAGTCAGAGATTAATGTAACATCAGTTAAACATTGTACGCCAAGGTTAATCACTGCAAGTCAATCACCAGTGATTAATCTCAAAGTGATTTATACTTAAAAAAGTAACATAAGAGTAGAGAAAGGTGATGGATCACAAAATGATGAATGTAATTGTTTGGACGTGATAAGTTTAATCTGCAGATTTTCGTCTTCTTTATGTGTGCTTCCCCTAGAAGTGGCAGTCTGATCTCTGTTACTATGTTGGTCCATGGCATCATGATGTGTATCTTATTTAGCACAGTTCACTTCCTTGTGGCAGATAATGAAGATTGAAATGTGGCTATTAAAAGTAATAGTGAACTGGGTCCCTTTACAGTGGTTTTGCAAGATTCAGTCAACCTCTAAACCTGAGTCCTATGACCTATTTACTGAAGCAAACTAAGATGTTAGGTTTCCTGTGGTCATTTTTTTGTCTTAACCCCTTCAGTGCCCATGACGAGCTGGACTCGTCATGGGCCGCGGTGGCGCTGTGCCCATGACGAGTCCAGCTCGTCATAGACCCCGCCCGCTAATGAAACGGCCGGCACTGGGCGGGGAAAGGGGCGGGCACTGAAGGGGTTAAACTTAGTCCTATGAATCACATATATATGGTGCAGTAATGAGCATGTTCACCAGAAAAAACTGTCCTTTTGGAGAAAACATTATCCCATATCTTATTTGGTGCTCAGTGGCACATTCATGATCACTGCCACCATCATCTGATAGGGGACTTAGAGAAAAAGCAGGACAGGTTCTTGGAAAAGATGTTTAGGATAATAGTAGTGCCTTCGACAAAAAAGCACTTCTGTGTGTGTTTTCTTACTTAGGCTAAAACTTGTTTCCAAAAGTCTCTGTCCAAAAATCATTAGTAACAGAGATTGCCTTTTGTACAGTCCAGACAATTTTACAGAAAAAGAATAATAGTGTTAAGTACACTAGACAATGTAAAATTCAGGACAAAAATTTGCCTTTCATCTTTAGACAGGCCCTTTTCTCTTCTACAATACACCCAACTCTCCTTTGTCAACAAACAACAAAGAAAAATAGAAACAGAAATATAATTGATGCCCACTAGAGCACCTTTGATGCCCCTCATTACCCATGTACCAAACATAGCTTAAAAACAAGCCAGTACACCTAGGATTGAATGCTAACATTTTGATTTTGTCAATGATTGTTTTGAACTGTTTTTTCATAAACAAATATTGTTGTGGGCGATGCTTGGAAACCACCACTATAAGAAATAATAATGGCTGACAACAAAACTATTTTTGGTCTCAAAAAGCATATATTGC
Source organism: Triturus cristatus (assembly GCF_964204655.1). Classification (NCBI taxonomy): domain Eukaryota; kingdom Metazoa; phylum Chordata; class Amphibia; order Caudata; family Salamandridae; genus Triturus; species Triturus cristatus. Next base: position 1,454,188,506 of record NC_140589.1, on the reverse strand, counting down.
TGTAGTAGTTTCTTGCACTGAAGGCAATTACTTTGTGTGCTTGTGTGCGCTCCGTGTGCAAGAGAAGAGTGTTGTGTAAAGTTAGCCACTAGCTAAAGTGGGCTGTTCCATTCCCCCATGCTGTATGATGTAATGGAGAGAAACTTTACCTGGGAGATGCTTTTCTGAAAATGAGGTGAATTTTGTGCTAAATGACTAAACTATTTACAAAAGCATGCAAACTCTAAGAAGGATTGAAAGAGAAATATTTTCTTTTCAAAGCAGATTACTATATTAAATGGAGAGAAACTTTACCTGGGAGATGCTTTTCTGAAAATGAGGTGAATTTTGTGCTATTTTTTAGAGTTTTGCTATTGTTATTGTTGCAGATGCTAATCCTTATCATCAGAACGCTAAGATGTGGTGCAGATATGTAATTGACATTTTTCTGATATGGACTGGTAAGGAGCAGGTTCTTAAAGACTTCATTAATTGACTGAACACAACTCTGACATATGAGTTCAGATGATTTGAACTTCACTAAATTAGAACAGAGGAGAGTAAGTTTGACCTTTTAGGGCATCATAATGACAACTAATATATATTACTCTGTATAAGAATGAATGAATGATGTAGCATTTGTAAAGCGCCTGGTTACCCGGAGGCATCCCCGCGCTAGTGGACACTCTGATCATCAAATACAGATTCAAGGGAAAAGTAGGGTTTTTAGCTGTTTACGAAAAAGAGCATGATTGCTTTGAGACCGGATGTGCATAGGGGCGATGTTCCAGAGTTTCGCCCCACAGTAGGAGAACCTACGGCCTCCACATCTGGTGCGTTTTACTCTGGGAACTGTCAACAAATATTTGCCCTCTGATCTTAGAGTTCTTTGTGGTTGATGGAGGTGCATCATGGCCTCAATCAAGGTAGAGCCTTTCCCATTCAAAGATTTTTGTATAATACACATAGCTTTAAATTTAATCCTATCCTGAATGGGAGGCCAGTGTAATGAGGAGACCTAGCTGATAGACGTTTAGGAATATTCAGCAAAAGTCGGGCTGCACAATTTTGTACTGTCTGCAAGACTTTAGTAGTAGACAACGGGGCTCCCAGGTAAATGGCATTTGAACAATCCAACCTAGACAGGATAAGTGCCTGTACCAGTATTCTACTGGCCATAAACGGGAGCAGGGGGAGAATCCTCCTGATCATCCGCAGAAGACCGTAACAGGTACATGAAACCTTTCGTGCTTGTTCCTTAAAATCAAGTTTGGTATCTAGCACGATTCCTAAACTTTTTATGGTTTTTTTAGGGATGGGAGGGGGTCCAAGACTGACTGGCCACCAGGACTCAACGGATATAGATGTAGCTTTTCCGAGAAACATAACCTCCGTTTTTGCTCCATTAAGCTTGAGGTAGGATGCCTCCATCCAGTTAGCCACTCTCTCCAGACATACCGTAAGAGCCCCTCCTGAGTTGTTATCATTGTTCAAAGAAACGACTAGCTGAGTATCATCTGCATAGGTGACAATATGCATCCCAAACGGGGTGACGATACTTGCCAGTGAACTCAGGTAGACGTTGAACAACGTAGGGCTTAGTGCTGAGCTCTGGGGAACTCCACAAGAGAGCGGTACTGGGTCAGAGACGCAGTCGTCCGCAAAGACGGAGAAGACTTTGCCCTCCAAGAAAGAGCTGAGCCATTTCAATACAGCACCCCTAACCCCAATGTCTTGGAGCCGTTTAATTAGAAGTGAGTGGCTCACAGTATCGAAGGCTGCGCTCAGGTCTAATAGGATAATTGCAGCGCAGCCTCCGGTATCTAAGATCTTCCTGGTTTCCTCCACTACCGACAGAAGCGCAGTCTCGGTACCCTGTTTTGCCCTAAACCCAGTCTGCGAAGAGTGCAGCAAGGCGTTCTTTTCAAGGAAACTAGATAGCACCGAGTTCACATATTTCTCTGCAATTTTACAGACACCGGGGAGTAAAAATATGGGTCTGTAGTTTGCCCAGTATTCCATATCTAGGTTGGGCTTTCTCAACAAGGCCCTAACCATTGCCTTTTTCCACAGGGGAGGAGTAATCCCTGTATGAAACGACACATTAATAAGTTCGACCAGGGCTGATAGGATAGTCTTCCTAATTTTAAAGAGAGCAGTAGGAGGGGCAGGGTCGGACGGGTGTCCGGATTTAAGATGAGTGAGAATTCCATCTATCTCCAACTCATCTACCAGAGGGATTTCTACCAGGAGGGGCTGTTCTGCCCCTGACTCCCGCTGACGAACCAAACATACATCTACCTGCAGGGGAAAGGATTTATAAATGGTTTGAATTTTGTCAGAGAAAAAATTTGCCATTTGGTTACACCAGGATTGAACATTCTCCCGGATGGGGCAAGGAGAGGGAGGTGCCAAAAGAGATTTTGCAACCTGAAAGATTTCCCTCGGAGAGTTAGCTGCAGATGTTATTTTTTCCTGAAAGAAGGTACTTTGTGCAGTTTTAAACTCGCTTTTATAGGCTCTAATCACATTTTTATATTTAGTTCTATCATTCAATGAGAAGCCTTTCCTCCATTGCCTTTCACATCTTTTGCACTCTTGTTTAAGTTTCCTGAAACCAGTAGAAAGGAATTCCCTATCACTACATAGGAGCTTCAACCATCATGGTCTAAGGCACTACCTGCTATTTGGACAGCCTCTCAGAAAAAGGGACAATTGCAAGTGCAGATTTCTTCTCGGAATCCAATTAACTTTGTGAGAAATTGATCTTCAGGAGATAACCTAAGAAAGAGTGTTTGATACTCCACCTGTGAGGAACTTCTGCAAGACAGAGTAAAAACAGAGACCAATGACAGTTGGATCTGTGTGAGTGCTTTTAATCCAGAAAACAATAAACTTAATAAGATAGTCCTGAATTATTGGTATATATTAGATCTGTACACTCTCTGCAATCAAATGAAAATAGAGTAGGAAGGGAACACACAGGAAAATGACAAATCTCCAGGTCTGTTACAGCTCAATGTTGTTTGGTACCCATTGTTGGACTCTTCAAATTTCGTAAAAAAGCCAGATGTAGAACTTCACCACTAACACAAAGATGTGGAGTGCAAAGGTCATAAACACAAAACCAGGGTATTTTCCAATTTTACCACTCACACTTGTAAATTCCAATACATTGTAAAACTACCCAATTGCTAAAACATATAGTCTGCTGACTGAGAATGCATACTGAGTCACCAATGCCTGATTAGTGGAACATTTCCAACCCAACAAGCACACATTAGACAATCTGCAATGAAAAGTGAATGGGGTGGTTGAACAGGATTGAGGGATGGCAGTCTGGACAAAATACTATTCATGACAGAATGTTGATGGACTTATCTGTTTTGTGCTGTAAAGATTAACTAAATGAAGCTTCCGAATTTGCTTGTATGGTACTCTTACCATACTAATTTACTCTCCTCATAAATTCAAAATAATAAGATGCATGTAGGACACTTTCTTATGGATTTGTTCAAATGAACAGTGAGAAATGGGCTGGCAGGACCCCATTGGATGGTATGAAAGTTACCAGATATCCCAATACTTCCCTTTACATAAATGTGTTGTTTTGCTTTGTTGTTAATACCCTCGGGTTGCAGAGTTTGGTATCAAATTCAACATTACATTTTGAGACATTTTATTTGTAAGTATTTTAATAATTGAGGCATTTTGATGTCAGGAGTAAGAACACTATTATTGTCACATGAGATTGCTGAGAATATTCATTTACTGAGGAATTGTTAAATACTGATGATGCCAAGAACTTAAGGCAGAACATGCATGAAGCTTAAACCATTGTCTATGACCAATCAATGACAATGTTTACTTTGGAGTATTCATGGTATATGAACATTAATAAATAAGCACAACAAGGATAAGTAACACTCCATTGTAAGACCACAGGTATTGTGAATCATGGGTCTCTATACAATTGAGTTAGTTGGGATATTCTATACTTTGCACATTAGACATCAGCACTTTCCCATTCTCTAGAAGTGCCCGTTCATTTTACTTTTTGTATCAATCCCTCTATTGAAAGGGCTACTCAGGATCTGGTGTATCTGGCCATGCAAACTATGCATGCTCATTACCATGTTTCACGGGTCTACCATTATAACTTTTCTACCATGTACCAGACAAATAGAACGGATGTATTTGGGCATATGACAATTGCACACCCCATGACTGGGACGATCATCTAGTTTTCTATCCTTCCTCTTAAGGTGGCACTCTTTTTACACTGCACTCCATTTTACCTACATGCCCAGAGCAACATTCTCTTTGCTTTCCCATGACAGACGACAGAGCATCTTTGTGTGCTGCTTAGCTCTACAAAGGATGCGTAGCAATTATTTCCCAAGTGAATGGTGTTTGTAGTGTTGAGTGGAGAATGGCCACCTGCTCCAAGTATTGTAAATTATGATAGCTTAGTTTTGGTGTTCTTTATTATTCTTGAACCTAAATCCTACAAATAAAAGACCTGTTAGCTTCCTTTGCTTTAGACATTTTCGCAGCAGTAATACCATATGTACAGCTCACAGGTTGTGGTGGGGATTTTAGAATTTTCCTCTCCTCACGCTTTTATTATCTTACAACATTCTGTCCAGGACTGAGTGCTGCAAAGGTCTTTCTAGTTTCTTTCGTGATTGTCTGAGGAAAGGCTCACTCCTCCCAGTAGCCGTGGTGCCACCCTACATTTAACGTAAGTTGCCAAGTGTCTCCTTAAGAGGGTCGCACTTAGTATTAGAAAGCCACATAGGACAGAAAAAAAGTCATGGAAATATTAGTATTTCTTGATTGAAGATAACAGCTCATACAGGAGCTAACAAACAAGTCATTAAAACCACTCTCAAATCAGCGTTAAGAAAGATCCCTACCTAATGTCTTTCAGAATGAATCCTGGTGAAAAAAGGAAGCAAAACACAATGGGTTGGATGTACGAAACATTTTACCAGTCGCAAACGGCCCATCAGGCCATTTGTGACTGGTAAAATGCATTTTCAACCAACCCTAATTTGCGAGTCAGTAACCTATTACCGACTCGCAAAATAGGGTTTGCAAAGCACTATTCGGAAGGAGCGTGTAAACGACATCCCTTCCTAATAGCGAGCTACACTAGTATGTATGGATGTATTGCGACCGAAATGCGGTCGCAAAACATTTGCAGATTACCACCAATTTGAAATTGATGGTAAGCCATTCACAAACAGGAAAAGGTACCCAAGGGGCCCCTTCCCCTTTGTGAATGGGGCACCAACATTTTTACAGAGCAGGCACACTGCCCACTCTAAAAAAAATAAAAATAATACTTTTATTTTTTAAATACATCCTGTTTTCCTTTAAGGAAAATATTCTGCATTTAAAAAAAAGATGGTTTATTTAAAAAGCAGTCACAGACATGGTGGACACCTTCCCTGTGAGTGGCAGCTATTCCCAATCGGTCACAATTTACAACTTGCCTCATGAAAATTAATGAGGCAGGTCCATTGCAACCCATTTGGGAATCACAAACAGTGTCTGAGGCATTGTTGTGCATCAGGTTTTCCGAGTTGCAAATTATGAGTCACTAAAAATTGCAATTTGCGAGTTACAGAAGTTGACAGTCGTAAATGTGGCCCATATGAAACATAGGAGAACAAATGCAATGTATCTTTCTCTGTTTGCATGGATTAGGCATGAAAATACATCAATGGGAAAAGGTTGACACCATCTTGGTTTGAGATGGGAAGTAATATTCACTGGGAAGGGGACCATCTTGGAAAAGAATAGATTTATGGGTAGTCAAGCCTACTGCTCCTGGAAAATGGTGGTTTTCAGAATTGTCTGGCATGGGAAGACATCTTTCCTTTCCTCTATGCTTTCACGCTTCACCAGGCATTTCCTTAGCTTAGTTCTCCACATGACATGTGGAGCAAAAACACTCCTCATCATGCTCAGATGGATGAGGAATTAAAACACACTGATTTATCTTGGATTCAAGGCCAAGTTAGCAAGCCCCTGGTGACTCTGGTCCTCTGATGTAACACATTCATGCTGGCTGTCTACTGACAACTATGAGAATGATGATTTGTTTCTCATTAGGCTTATACTTAACATGCAAAGTTCACCAGACTGGCTCTAGCATTTCCTTTTCTTCAGACGGGGTGAGTAGCAGGTTTTTGTTGTTCTGATGAGACACATAGAGGTTTTCACCAAGAAGAACTAAACATCAACATTTGCAAGTAAGGGCTGAATCCAAGATGTATATTCTTTGCAGCTTAAATGGGCAATTACCTTTATTTGCTCTCACGTGTGCTCGAATTGACACTGTTTCTATTTTAAAGCACTTATAAAAACAGGATTATTTAGCTTATTTTCAGTGTGTGCATGTTTGGATTGGATTGCCACACACAAAATGTATGGAAGTACTGAATGATTCTTGATTGGCTACTGCTGTTCAATTTCTCTTGTAAAGACTGCATAAATATATTTTTATACAAGTATTTGCAATCTGCACGATTGAGGGATATTTTTAAGGGTTCATGGTGATGATGATAACTAACCCCGGGTGGGTAACTTTGGAGTTTACGTAGTTTTTGCCTTCAGGCAAAACTACGACTACATGGAGGAGCGTAGTTAGCCGGCCCCTGCAACCTCCTCAAATAATTGTGAAGCAGGACGGCGAGGAGGAGGCAGGAGAGCGGCAATGTCCAGGAGGAGGCAGCCACGGGCAGGTGAGTGCCTTTTACTAATTTTTAATTATTTGGGGAGAGCGCAGAGCGGAGCGAAATTCCACGGAGTTGCTTTCCAACTGCACGGAACTTCGCGTAGAGGCACTGTGCCTGTTCCGTCCAGGGTTAATGATAACCTACACTCTCCCCAGAGCCTACTGTATCCCAACTGATCACCACAATCACCTGTCTAGAACTCAAAATTAACACTATACTTGATGAAATCACCTCACTATGCAAGCACTCCAAGACCTACCCCAGCTTGTGTTGTTAGCACAAAACCTATCCAAGCACTGTGTCTGCCACTAACTAACATGCACTCTGACACCTCATACTCCATCACCTGGGCAACCAATGCCTCAAACTCCTCCAACTGGGCAACTATCCCTTTCAAACAATACCATCGCAAACCTAGACAAACCATGTCTGGTTCTTCACATCTTGAATCAGAAATGCAGAGCAACTCATGCACAAATACCACCAGGCAATGGTCATACTCCAAGGTGCCGGTCATCCTCGGCACAAGCAGGATCCCTCCCTCCAATAGCCCACTTAGTCCACCAGTCCAACTCACATCCATCCAACTCATACATTGAAAAAGAAACCCTCAACTATATTAAAGTGCATGCTTCTAAACAGTCAGTCAGCTGACCAGCAATCCACTCAAATAGCAGAAACCGTCATTCTCCTTAAAATTGACGTATGCTTCCTGACAGAAACCTGGCTAAATGACAACTCATCAGCCATTATTGTGACCTTAAAGACCATACTAATGGCAGACTTTATATCATACACAACAAGGACCTCCACCTAAAACCCTTCCACATTATTGAACACTCAGCTTTCGAATACTTAGGATTTGATCTCCCTTCCAAACACTCCCACCCCATCAAACTCCACACCATCTATCATCCCCCAGGTTAAAAGCTACTATTTCTTGAAGAGCGAATATACCTTATAAAACTACCTTCCATAAAAGTTTCCACAAACATTATACTAGGTGACCTAAACTTGCACCTGAATGATACTAACGACATAACAGTACAAGCCCTAACCACCCTCCTTGAATCGAAATGTCTCAGTCAACAATGCAAAAAACAAACCCACAATTAACGCTCTACCCTCGATGCAATCATCTCCAACCATAATGGCATATCCCTCCACTCCATCGTTCCTATCGACTGGACCGATCACCTCCTAAATATTTTCTATTTTAACTTCAACTAGCCCAAACCCCCCCAACCAAACCCATCATTCGAAGTACTGGACAAGGAACATACATCAAACCCAGCAATTAGAGCTAGAATCCCTAATCATCTCCCAAATTTCCCCCCCTTTTGAACTTACCACTGCCAATGGCCTCATCTACCACTATAACACAAAAATGACAGAATTTGTTGACACCATTACTGCCTTACAATCAAAAAGTCAAGAATAGCCCTATCAGATCCTGGTTCACCACAGACCTTAACAAGGAGACAACTCAGACTGAGTGAAAGAAACTGGAGAAACAACCCTCACTAGCACATTTCTCTCTCCTTCGAGCTGAACGCTCAAAATACTAAAACACATCTACAGACAAAAATCATCTTTTTTCTGAACCCAACTGGATCTTTCCAGAAACACACCCAACGACCTCTTTGATATCATCAAACACCAAACATCCACTATCCCACAGCATCCGACTGAGACCTCGACCAAGCACTGTGAAGAGTTTGCTACATTCTTCTCAGATAAAATTACAAACATTGACCTCTCTACAAACATTGCCCTCTCACTGAAACCTCTCACTCCACCTACTGAAGTTGATCCCAGCTTCCAAAGATGGTTCCCACCTTACCGCATCAGCATATGAAGCTGCTCCGCCCAAATCCACCCTCTCAGAGAACCAGAACCCCATCACCAATCACTTACACCTAAATAACAACGTAACAGGGTTCAAGTTTGAAAACATCTCTGAAAAAGAAGTTCACAAAATACTAGCATGCCTGAAGCCGACCTCTGACCTTTCTGACCCTCGTCCCTCTCTTGTCACAAATCTCAGACACATCATTTCACCAACTTGGACTAAAACCCTCCCTATCCACCGGTTCCATGCTGCCAAAACCATGGGAAAATGTGTGTTCTCCCAGCTAAACAACCATATTGAAAATGTCCACTTACATGACACATTCCAATCTGGATTCAGGAAAGGCTGTAGTACAGATACTGCAATCCTGAACATCACTGATCATCACTGATGATCTACATAGATCCCTCGACTACGCCAGCCTCCAAATCCTCCTGGTCTTCTCCTCTGCCTTTGATACTATCAACCACAACATTCTTCTAAACATCCTCTCACAACATGCTGGCATCAGCGGCATGGTCCTGCAATGGTTCGCAATGCAAGTTCCTAAAGCAACTCAAACATAATATACAACTATACTCAATTTCCAATATAAAGAGGGACAAGACAGACTATATCTAATGCAAAATACAAAATTAGTGTTTATTGAAAAATAGTAATAAATATGTATACACGTCACATATGGAACAATCCACAGACAAACCACAATCGTGTCATCATTCACTCATATTGCACATTAATCTTTTTCAACAGACGTCATAAATAGACAATAAAAGTAAAAGAAAAAATTAATAAAATTCTTGTTTATAAATCAAGTTGTCTCCTTGATGATTTATGATTCAGTCATCAATAACATGGATCCTGATGCCCTTGAACCATAGATTCAAACTGATAAATAGGTTTGAAGATCATTGCTTGATCAATGAGTTGCTGCAACCCAGATAGGGCCGTATTATCAAGAACGGCGATAAAATTATCGCCACTTTAGCGGCAGGAAACGGCAGCTAAAGCGGCGATAAGGGGCTTGATAATATGCCCTTGAGAATTCCAATAGAAGCCCAGGTTCTGGTGTGAAGGACATCAAACCTAGGCTTCTATTTGAATTCTCAAGGGCATATTATCAAGCCCCTTATTGCTGCTTTAGCGGCAGTTTCCTGCCGCTAAAGCGGCGATAATGTTATTGCCATTCTTGATAATATGGCCCATGGTATCCTATGCGCATTTCGGCACCACAGTGCCTTCTTCAGGAAAAGCCACAGCAATGAACCCAAATATACTTTTGAGAAAGTATGTTGACCCATTTGATGACGAGCTGAATGGCTCACTACAGTTGTTGGAAGGTAGAGGAGATTTTCTAGAGAGAGATCGAGGTCCACTACACTGGTGAGCAATGTGCAGTGTCAAATATTTAAAGAGCAGTCCCAGGATTAGGGCTGTATGCAAGATGCCTGATGTGCAGTGCTCCGGTGTTTTAGTACTATCAGCGATCATTGTCCGGGCACCATCTGATAAAAGCACCTCGGACAAAACTGTATATTTAATGAGTGAATGTCCAATGAGCAGCCAGACGCCGTGCAATGGTTCACTTCATACCTGAGTGAAAGATCCTACCTAATCAAAATAAATATTTCCACATCACCCGCAGCACTAGTCAAACAAGGAGTGCCCCAAGTCTCAATCCTATCCCACGCCCTGTTTGACCTCCACATGGAACCCCTTCCATTGATCCTAAAACAAGCCAGGACAGCCCACCATCTTTATGCTGATGACACTCAAATCTGCATCAAAATCTCATCACTTAAAGACAACCAACACCTAAACTGCACCCTCTCCCTGATATAAACTTGGCTGATCAACAACCACATAACGCTCAAACCCAACAAAACTGAAATTCTCCTAATCTAGCTAAACACTAGCCCTTAATCAATTCACAACTGGCTCAACAACCTAACTGCCCTAAACTGTAAACTATCCATCTCCAACTCTGTTAAATCTCTTGGGATCACTCTCGATATGAACATGAAAGACTACATCAATTCCTCAATAAAAAATGCCTTCTGCATGCTAAAAAACCTTTAAAAAAATTACACCAGTTTTCCCCATTGAAGACCTGAAGACCGTAACACAATCCCTAGTCTTCTCTAAACTGGAGTACAGTAATGCAACGATCACTGTCACCCCAAAAGTCCATCTCCTACCAATGAAGTCCACTCTCCACGCAGCAGCCATACTTCCCTCTGGAAAGAATTTATATGAACACATCACCACCACACTTACACAGATCAATTGGCTACCAATTGAAGTGAGAAGTATAGTCAAAACAGCTTGCATAACCCACAAACCCCTCTACTCTGGAAAACCAACCTCCCTTGCCAATAAACTCTCAAAAGTGGACCAAAAGTGACCCCATCGAAGCTCTAACACTCTTCTCTTGATATCAACCAAATTGAAGACTCCCAAATCCCTCACCCGCTCATTCTCAGGGATTGCTCCCAGAATCTGGAACGTCCTTCCAAAAGAACTATGTGACAAATGACAACACATCTTACCTCACTTTAGGAAAAACCTCAAACTATCCCTGATCAACAAATACCTATAACCTCCCTCCTAGATCATGCCTTCCCCACCAGCGACTCATCCCGGCCTCGGAACAAATTGCCTCATACCAAACGATGATCCCATTGTCCATTCCTCTTTCTCCTGTAATTAACTCAGAACTACAATGACAATCCTCTCCTCCCTCATTATATATTTCACCCCTGTTTTTTATTGCATATTACTGTGTGCTTCCTACTTGTATTATACCACCTGTATGAATCCTAATGTTTTCCATCTCCCATAATCATTGTTTAAGCATTCCTTTAACTCCATGACCCATGCCTCATTCTCCTGTAACTACCTCAGAACTGCATTGACAATCCTCTCCGTACCACATTGTATATCTCATTCCTGTGATGTACTGCATATTACTGTATGCCTCCTACTTGTATCGTTCCTCCCAATGCATCCTACTGTTTTATACCTCCCACAATCCCTTCATATGAACCCCTTGTAAAGTGCACTGATGCCCTCATGCCAAGTTTGCGCTACATAAAACTAAAAAGATAAAATATGTTACTTTGGAAAGAATGCAATAATGCATTGCATACAGTGGACCAGATAACGTAAAGGCATTTTGGAGTATGGAAATTAGTACTCCAGGGGCCATATTATAGAAAGTACTACGGTGGGCAACAGGCATGTGCAACCACTTTGTACACTTCTGGGGCACTTTGGTACTACAGGAGGGGCCACAGATGCTAGTGAGGCCCCTTCTGTAATACAGATTGCACAGGCGCACATGTAGCGGCAGCGTTATCTCAAGAGGGAATTTTCTCATTCACTTGGGGGTGTGAGAGAATCTCTTTACCTCTGCTCCTGCACTTTATTATGGATGTGGGCACAAAAACAAAGGTGTTGCACTGTCACTGAGTCCCCTGAGGGCAGCACTCACAAAGGATGAAAGTGGGTCCCATGGACCCCTTTAGACATCCGGATGCAGTCACTCAATGCACCTGCCTGCAAGGCGATCTCTAGTACCTTTTGAAAGAGCAGTCACCTTGCCTCCTGCACTATGAAACACGGAGGGGCTTTGAAGCAGGTACTCTGTATTTCAGTTGAATGGGCTGCCCCCAGGGTAGAAGACGTTTGGGACTGCCCTGAGGGCAGTGCATTTAACATAATAGGGTGCACTTCCCTGTTTTTGCACGGTGCACGTGTTTGAAGGTGCACCATGGCACAAACAGGGAAAGTGCATCCTATATGTAAAAGGGCCCCGGTAGTACTACTTCACATACTATCAAAAGCAATTCACAGGCCTAAGGTTGGAGATCTCCACGTTCCTTATCTTTTCTGCAAGGAGAGTTCCCTGGTGGGGGAAATCTCTTCTTAACTTAGTTTAGGCTTTTGGAGTAGATGTGAGAGGGAGACAGAGGAGCGGTAAGTAAATGGGTAAAATTGCTACGGGTAAGTTAAGGAGGGATTTCGGGGAAAAATGCTAATACAAAACACACACCTAAGAGTGAGAACAACATGTAAGTATAATTAATGCTAAATGGTATTATTTTTTTTATTTAAGGATAAACAATTTAAAATAAATTAACTTCAAATTTTCAATTAAAAACATCTAAAAATATTTTTAATGAGTTGAAAATATAACTTAGAAACATGTTTTGTACAAATTAAATAGAAATAGAAAGGGGGTAAATTTAATTTTAAAGCTTTTTTCAAAACAATTATTTAAAAAAATCAATCAATATATTTGAATGAATTCAACGATTAATTAAAAGTTCTTTTTTTTTGTTTAAACTTTATTTTTCATTTTTCATGGGTAAAATAAATCAACATTACAGCATACAATAGTTCGTAGGTACTTTGTACACAACCTCTATGTTGCAGAGGCCAGCCTGAAAAGTCCTGGAATCGATAATATTGTTAACAATGAGGGATCCATCATACAATTCATCATAGTGGACTGTAAGCATTAGGGTAAGCTTTCCTTCCATCAATCCACCCTCGCCACCACCCCCCCCCCCCTGTTCTCGACTTAGCTTGTTTCACTCCCACTGGATGCGTCCCCTGTTCTCGACTTAGCTTGTTTCACTCCCACTGGATGAGTAATCTCTCATCTTACTGTCCCCCTCCCCTGAAGTGAGGGTAGATTTGCACAGCTCTCACCACTCAGTGAGGTCTGTTCCACGTAACCTATCATCTTTGTGTGTTAATTTCATGTGTGTTTCTTTGGCTAGTGCCCATTTCCCTAACATCTCTAACCCAAGTTGCTATATCTGGGCTTCTCTGCCCCATCCAATTTATGGCCACTCTGCGTCTAGCCAGGACCAACATCAGCTGAAAGAGTTTATATGCTATTTTCCGTTTTTTGGGTTAGCGTAAATGGGCTAACAGGCATTGAAGTGGCTTTTCTCTTATAGGAAGACCTGTGCTTAAGCGCACATTTTCTACCACCAGCGCCTAAAACTGTTGCAGTTCGGGACACGCCAGGTGTAGAAATTCTGCTTCCTCTGTGGTGCTCCGGGGGCACCTGCCATCATTACTGTTTGAAATACTTTGCAGCTTCTCTGGTGTGAGGTAGGTATGGTGTATAAAGTTGTAGTGGATCAATTTAAACCTTGCGTTGCAGGAGACTGTGTGTGTGAGCTCGCAGATGGCTGTCCAAGACCTATCTCCAACTTGTGTGTTGAGGTCCCTCTCCCAAGCAACCCTTGATCGCAGCGACTGGGAAGTTGAGTCCTGCCTCATGGCTTTATATAGGAGCGATATCCTCCTGCGCCCGGATCCGCATGTGAGCAGTAGGTCTAAAGGGTGCCGGTTGGGGAATGTCTGGGTACTGGGGCCAGGTAACTTTGCTACCACTTGAAGAATTCAAAGCTAATTTTATATGGCAGTGTGTTATATCATTTTCTTTGGGTAGCCCATGGTCAAAATGCTTGCTTATTTTACTTCAAATTAATTTTGTCTATTTACTGTTTGAAAAACTTCGCAGCTTCACTGGTGTGAGGTAGGTATGGTGTATAAAGTTGTAGTGGATCAATTAAAACCTTGCGTTGCAGGAGATTGTGTGTGTGAACTTGCAGATGGATGTCCAAGCCCTATCTTCAACTTGTATGTTGAGGTCCCTCACCCATGCAGCCCTTGATCACAGTGACTGGGAAGTCGAGTCCTGCCTCAAGGCTTCATACAGGAGCGATATCCTCCTGCGCCCGGATCCGCATGTGAGCAGTAGGTCTAAAGGATGTGTCGGTTGGGGAATGTCTGGGTACTGGGGCCAGGTAACTTTGGCTACCTCTTGAAGAATTCAAAGTTAGTTTTATATGGCAGTGTGTTGTATCATTTTCTTTGGGTAGCCCATGGTCAAAATGTTCGCTTATTTTACTTCAAATTTATTTTGTTTATTTATTTAATAAATAATAAAAATTCTTACATTTCCCTACATTTTACTGTGGGGAGATCGCCACTCTGGTGCCAGAGCTCTTGACAATAAGGTGGAAAGTAGCTTATTGTAACTTTAAACTCATAAATTCAGTTGTAGGATCCTCCACCCTGTCACTTCAGAGGGCGAATACTCTTTAGTCCATGTCTAAAAGTAAATTTCCACTTGGAAATGATGAATAGCAAAAAAAGTGGAGATTTACACGTAGGTGTTTAGGTATATCTACATGTAATTAGATCTACACATCATAACTTATCTTTGTGAATCTTGCCGAGTATTTGTAAAACAAAGCCAATATTTCTGTGCAAACACAAATCATCAACATAAAAGAGCACAGGATAGTTAGAATATCAGCTATAAACTAGATGGGAATTAACCAAAGGATGAGATTACAGAGTCATATTTATTCATTATTAGATAAATATAGGAACCCCAGATAACAAGATGTATCATCTTATCATAGTCAGTCATTTACATTTCTCGTTGGTTTCTGTGCATTCTCTAGAAATGTGTAAGATACTGAGACACAACAAATGCCAGAGAGAAAATAGGCTGATTTACAATACAATGGAGCTGCTATAAGAGTGATAGTGAAGGCTGATGCGAAGATTTCATTTAACGACTACACATTTGAGAATATACTTGACATAAAATTAAGATAAAAAGGAACTGATTCTGCACCATCACTGCAGAAACAACATATATCAGACAATAGGCATTTCCTGCACCAACACTTACTTATTGATGGTCCAGGCAATATACCATGAAAGAATGTTAACAGCAGTTATCAATATCATAACTTCACTTTGTCAATTGCCATAAAAGCAAACATAATAACTTAAGAATTTAAAATCCTTCAATAATGTAATGCTTAAAATCATGACATAAGATGATTAAAAGGAAAACACTATTAAAACTAGAAGTATATCAGGGGAACATCACAACCATTGTAAAACGCAAAGTTAGAATTCATCCTAAAATCTCCTATACTGTTGCACGTGCTTTAAGAAATCATAGAAAACCGTGAAATGCAATTTGAACACACAAGTATATTAGGTACAACAGTTCAGTCTCCACACATATGCAAAAAACTAGGAGAGAGCAAAGAAAATTGGTTGAGTGGTGTCTGCCTTGAATACCCTAGTTGCAATTGTGTAGTTCCCAATGCAGCAGGATCCATATTCTCATATATACATAGTACTGAGGACAAAAGTACAGGACAGGACATGGTCTACAGTTTGCTTGTGCAAAATTGACAAATTAGGTCAGATTTAGCATCAGCGAGGGGGTGCCGCCATTTCGCAGTGAATGATCGAAGCAGCAAGGTCTCAATTTGGAACTTAATGTAGAGTGTCTTAGCAGCCGGGGGATTATTTGTGTCCATGTACATTTCCAAAAGATAAGTGTTTTTTTATATTCCAGAAAAGTAGAGGCTAGAGTGCCTGCCCCCCCGACCTGTGTAGTCTATCATCTACATATCTCCAGTACCGCTCCTTGAGCATAGCCTCGAAAATGCCGCTTGACATTTCCGAGTGAACCCACATGTTACCGCATCCGATCTCCTCAAGTGAATGCTTAATATATCCCAGCCATGGAATTCTGGTGGCACCAGGGAGTTTCATGATTTCTTTCATGCCCATCCAATCACATAGTAGATCTGCTGAGGACCAGATCCTCCTCCAGTACATCAAAAGTCTGAGTGGATGAATGCCAAAATCTAAACAAAGTGGCACTAATGGAGTACTAGGGCAAAGGATGGTGATGAGTGGGAGATTTTTTTCCGTCAACTCCAAATCATTTATATTAGCATGCCCCCAAAGCTGACCGTCATATAGGGACCTCCCAAAGGTTTGCAGGTAATCAATTTGCATACAGATGTCATCGGATGAAAGCTGGACCCCTTCAAGGCTCTCAGAAGGCCACCACCATGATATTCTAGTCTGAGCTTTGGATCTGTGAATTTGAGGTGACCAGCCAAAGTGCTTATTGAGAGTAAGCCCCAGATATTCAAAGGTGCAAACACTCTCCAATTGGGAACCATTAAGGAAAAGGTGCAATCTTGCCATCTGGAAGGGGTTCAATACCATATATTTGTTTTTTTGTACGGATCTCCAGCCCTCTCTGCCTGCAGAAGATCCCAAACTAGTTCAGAAGCTTTTTGGATACCTATTGGCTAGGCGTAGGGCATTATGCTTACACCGCTCTAGCATGTTTACCAAGTTTTCCATCCTCCAATCACTGACATCTCACTCCCCTCCCCTGTCATCTCTGCAGCCAATACCATCACCCAACCACTGTCACCCAAATATTCTCATCCCCCTACGACCCTCCCTCTCCCTGACATCCCTACTGCACATCCCCTCTCCCAATCACTTACGTTCTCTAATGACCTGTCCTCCCCAACCCCTTATAAAATATATAACCCCTATCCTCCCTCCCAGGCCCCACAACCTGAAGCCCTACCCTTCTACCCTGGTTCCCCTAGCATGCCACCACCAGCCCCATCCTCACCCTCTCCAAATCCTTCATCCTAACCACTGAATTACACTCCATGGTTAATCCCCGATGCAGTCCTACTCCACACTCTTCACACCCTTATACCATCTCTATCCTCATCCCCTGAAATCTTAAATCTCCTGTCCTCCATCACACCACCCTTCACGCCTAATAGCCTTAACTCTCCTCATTCCACCCCCACTGACCTCACACACCCTACACACAATAGACCCCCTTCCGCAGCAAACACTGAGCATTCCTTATCACCCTCCTCCTCCCCAACAGTGTTCCCCCTCACCCCAATGACCCAGACTCTACACAACATTGAACACAATCTCTCTAAGCTGACAATGAAACTCTTTCGACTTAGAGAAGATTTTAAATCCCTCAGCTCCAGAACCCTACTCACCCGTGCAAATTCCCCCTTCTGCAGCTGAAAAAACCCCACTAACTACAATCATCATCATTAAAATACTAACCCCCTCTGCTGCCGTATGCGTAGATTTCTGAATCTATCCTAAGCGAATCCATTGACATTGCGTTCCTCGTGGAAACCTGGCTCAATGACCACTCAACGAGCATGTCTGGCCTACTCTCCCCCCGGATTCCCTAATCTCAGAAAAGACAGACTAGAGGGTGGCTTGGCCATAATCTTCAAAAACAAGCTTCAGCCTTCCCTTGTTAACAATTC
Organism: Triturus cristatus; assembly: GCF_964204655.1. Lineage (NCBI taxonomy): Eukaryota > Metazoa > Chordata > Amphibia > Caudata > Salamandridae > Triturus > Triturus cristatus. The sequence continues at coordinate 1,454,170,750 of NC_140589.1, read as the reverse complement.
TGGCCACTCCACCTTTGAATACCTTGAAGCTGAACTAAAAGTTCAAGGCACCCACCCAATTCATCTACATAATATCTACCACCCTCCTGGTGATCCTCATCCCTTTATTGATGAACTTTCCGACCTTCTGACACAATTCTCAATATCCAACTCAAAAAATCTCCTCCTTGGAGACCTCATCCTCCAATTGAATGACACCAACGATCCCACAACCACCCTCCTCACCAATCTTCTTGAGACTAATGACCTCAAACAACTATGCCAGTCCTCCACCCACACCAAAGGAGCCATCCATCCTGGACGTCATTATTACCAACAATGACTTGGCCTTCATAACCAATATCATCCCCATTGACTGGTCCGACCACCACCTCATACTGTTCACCATAGCTACCACGCCCCCTCGCACCCACTAAATTCACTAAACCTATGAAATGGGCCAGAAATCTAAAGCCTATTCCCCCTGATGAACTTGAGTCCAAACTCCAAGCTCAACTGCTCATCACTCCATTCTCACAAAATACAAATGAGCTTACGGAATACTTTAATAAAGCTGTCACTGATGTCCTAGACCAAATGGCCCTGCCTAAACTTAAATCTCAAAGAAGTATCCTTTCTAAATCATGATTTAACTTTGAACTCAACAACGAAAGATGCTCACTAAGACTGATGGAAAGAACATGGAGACAGCATCCCTCTCCCTCAAATCTGACACTCCTCAGATTAGCGAGATCTACATACAAGAAACACACTCTTAAGGAAAAGGCATCCTTCTTACGTGCACAACTCGATCAGGCCAAAAATAGACCTGGAGTACTGTTCAACATTATTCGTGACCAAACCTCCTCCACACCGCCTAACCCAAAGGCCTCAACCGCTAGATGTTAAGAAATTGCCCACTTCTTCTCGGAAAAAATCTCCAAAATAGATCAATCCCTCCTTTCAACTCAGATCCCAACCAACCCCCTACTTACACCTGGCATCACCTCTAAATCACACACCACATTCCCCACACCACCTGATCCTTCGTCACACTTGCCCGCTACTTCACCACTCCCTAACCTCTCTTTACACATTCCTGCTACTACACCATCTAAACTACTCCCCACACCTACCCACAACTACTCCTCTTGTACCCAACCACCCAAACTCACAACTAAAAAATAACGCATCCTGGCATAATTTCCTCCCTGTAACTGAGCATGAAGTTCTCAACATCATTGCTAAACTAAAACCGCCCTCCCATACCAAAGACCCCCTCCCTTCAAACCTTGTCCAAGACCTTAAACACATAATTGCACCATCTTGGGCCACAATCCTCCACACCTCCCTTTCCACAGGATGTGTCCCTATCTTCCTTCAACTTGGTCAAATCTTCCCCATTATCAAAAACACTAATGCCGACTCCAATGACCTAAACAATCTCCGCCCCATCTCTAACCTCCCCCTTCTTTCTAAAGCCCTCAAAAAATGTGTCTTGCTCCAATTAGACAAACACATTGAAAATTTCAACTTACTGGACCCCCTACATTCAGGCTTAAGGAAAGGCTGCAGCACCGAAACGGCCATGCTAAACATTGTTGATGACAACCACCACTCCCTCGATAATGGTGAGACCTGTCTACTTATCCTCCTTGATCTCTCCACAGCGTTTGATACTGTCAACCACTCTGCCCTACTTAATGTGCTCAGAGATCGCTTCGGCCTCAATGGTACTGCCCACAAAGGGTTTGTCTCCTATCTACAACATCGAACACAGCAAATCAAAATTCAAGACTGTCCATCCAACCCCACTCCAGTCTCCCTAGGAGTCCCCCAGGGATCTTTCCTCTCTCCCTCTCTCTTTAACCTCTTTATGGAACCCCTCACCCTTATTCTAAAACAAGCTGGTATCAAATACCACCTCTATGCCGATGACACCCAAAGATTAAAACCCACGTTGATATCCTAAGACCGTAACAACACACTCACTAAGATTCAATTCTGGTTCCAATTAAATCATCTGAAACTCAACCCTAAAAAACTGAAATCATTCTCTTCCCCCCTAAAAATAACCCTCTCCCCATTCAAACATGGACCTCCGACCTCAATGCCCTCAACTGCTCACTCTCCTTGTCTAACTCAGTAAAATCTCTTGGTATCTCCATCGACAATAGCCTAAATCTCAATGTTCACATGAAAAATTAGGCTAAAGGAGCCCTCTTCACTTTCCGTCATCTCAAGAAAATTAAGCCCTTTCTCCCAACTGAAGACTTTAAACTAGTAGTTCAATCCCTGGTCCTTTTGCAAATTGACTAAGGCAACGCCATCCTCACCGGAATCCCCAAGGCCCACCTAGCTCCACTCAGATCTGTACTCAAACTTGCAACCAGGCTCATCACCGACTGCAAACGTTTCGACCATATCTCCACAGCCCTCAAAATTCTTAAATGGCTCCACATCGAAGGCAGATTCGCCTACAAAAATGCATGCATTACACACAAAGTCCTCCATCAAAATACACCGCCATACCCCGCCAATAAACTCTGCAAAACGGGTGGCACACGACCTCTGTGAAACACTAATGCCCTCCTCCTTGTCCCACCCCTGCTAAAAAGGGATCCACACAATCCCGCTCCTCCAGAAATGCCCCCTACATCTGGAATGCCCTCCTCAAGGACCTGCGATGCAACCCTTCCTATACCAGCTTTATAAAAGACCTCAAAATGCACCTCCTCAATAAATATTGACGGTCTCAACCTGCGCCTTAAATTCGATCTTCCATGTCATATATGTATATAGCTCTTTGCTCTATCTGTTTACGTAATATATATAATCTCAAGCCGTTTCTCTTTTGTTAACTTGTTGGTATTCCATGCTGTTTGTAATTTTGTTTCTTACTGTAACTATCTTATACTCAGGTAAAGCACTCTGATACCTCTGGGTCCAGCCAGCGCTATATCAAACCTCTAAAATAAAGAAATAAGTCATTAATGTATAACAAAAACAGAGTGGGAGCTATTACGCACCCCTGTCTCACCCCCGAGAAACTGGAATGGGATCTGTCAAATCCCCCGCAGAGTCATAGCGAACCTGCCCATGGTTATCCAAGTGAAGCTTCCTGAACACATCAATTAGGTATTTGGGACCCCATGTTGGTTAAAACAGCCCTCGAGCCCTCCCTGGCAAATAAATCAAAGGCTGACCATAGGTCGACAAAAATGACTTAAAGTCGCCCACCCCCGTGCAACATATTTCCACTAAATTAGTTGTAATTGGAGTACTTGATCAATAGTGCTTGTCCCAGCCCTATCCCTTGCTTGGAGGGGTAACAACTAAGGGCGGGTGTAGTTCGCGAAGTAGCACTTCGCGAAGCTACGCAAAGTGAAGTTCGCACTACGCGAGCTACGCGTAGCACTTCGCGAACTGCGTAGTAACATGTTCGCACTGTGCAAGATGTTGTTTTCAATGATTGCACAGTGCGGACAAGCAACCGGCACTGTGCAATCATTGAAAATGGCATCTTGCACAGTGCGAGCTGTAGTTTTCTGCTCGAGTAGATTTTTACTCGAGCGGCAGCTTTCTCAACGCGAACTGGTAGTTTCTCATCGCGAGCGGTCACGAGCATACGCGACCCCTCGCAATGAGAAACCTGACCTCCTCGCATTGGGAATCTCGCCGGGAGGTTTATTTTCCATGCTCGCGATCGCCAACTTGATGTTGCTGATCGCGAACAAGGAAAAAGTCTCGCCGGGATGTCATTTTGCTTGCTCGCGGTCACCAACTTGACGTTGAGGACCGCGAGCAAGCAAAAAATGACCGCAGCACCACGCAACACTACGCTACGCGTGTCCGCACTGTGCTACGTGCAGTTCGCGTAGTTCGAAGTAGCGCGAACTTCGCAAACTACGCGAGCGTAGCGTAGTGCTTTGCCCAGGCTTAGTAACAACACATCCACTTCCTCAATCCATGCTTGCGGTCTACTCAACAGAATTAGTCTAAAAAGCTTCTGTGAGCAGTGAATGAGGCTAATAGGGTCATACTTTGACAGGGCAGACCACAATTATCTATTTTTACAGTTCTTGTGTCATTTGTATCCTAAACGATTTGTGTATGGTACTGTATCCCAGCTATTTTGGGCAGGTGGAAAATGATTCACATTTGTTTCTCTCAGTTACGTGTAAGCAGCAGCTAAACCATCTGTTGAATTGGCATTTAAGTTCAGAAACAATGCTCATGAAGAGGTAAAAATTACAGATCTAGTGGTTAAATTGAACCAGTGTGGCTAGAAGTGTTTAGAAGCAGGAGAACAAAGATTGTTGACAGAATCATGGAGCTTTCAGAAAAACTGCTGTTGTGCAGCATCTAGGTGCAAATGAGTACCAAAATCTGAACCAGTGATTAAAGGGTTTCAAATCATGATCAGTTAGAATAGAATGCAACTCACCATCCACATATACTGGTAATGATAACACGGATGTAGTTGTAGGTAGCATGAGGAAAAATGTAATGGCAGACAATTTTACATAACTTCTTTGTCCCTAGATATTGAACTCACACTTAGGCGCAGAGATTAATTTCACATTTTGCAGTTTGAACACCAGAATACTAAATATCTTTCCAAACCCTGCTGAAAATATAGTCAGACACCACCTCTGTTTAAACCATCTTCAGCTCTTCTCAAGTTAGCTATATAATTAGTGTTATATCTGAGGCAAATTTCAAAACCCAAACTAGTGGGACTTTCTCAAGAACAATTATCATGTAAGGGGTAAGGGTCATGTATGTTATTTTTCTCTTAATTATTAGGCCCATTTTGGTGCACAAAACAGAAACTTATTGGGAAGGTTGGGTAGAACCAATAGAGTCAACAAGATAAAGCTGTTGGCGAGTACCCAACATTCAACTCAGTTCTGGCATGTTTACTAAATTATAGAATAATCCTTTCGATAGGTTATGGATGTAGAGGCAGAAGAAGATTGGCAACAACACCTCAAAATGGTACGTACATGATTTATGTGTTCACTATGGAGCCCCATCTCGCCCTTGAAGAAGTGCATGTGTAGAATGATTTTTTAGCCTGTAGTATACCAAGGAAATATCTATTTTCTCCTGTCAGGGTAGCAGTTGAAAGATACAAGAGCAATACTTAACCTCTTCGCTGCTAGGCCTTTTCCCCCCCTGTGCTGATGGGTATTTGGGGTAGTTCACGCTTAGGCCCCTGTAACTTTTTGACCATATAAGGTATCCACGCCAAATTTGCATCCTTTTCTTCCAACATCATGGAGATTCTAAAGGTACCCAGGGTTTGTGGATTCCCCTCTAGGGAGCCAGAAATTTGCCAAAATACAGCTAAATGTGGTTTTTTTTGGAAAAATGAGAAAAAAGGGCTACAGATAAAAGTGTCTGTTCCCCTGCAATTGGTATCAACAAAGGGGTTGTGGTGCTGAAATCACCATCATCCCAGCTTTCAGGGACAAGCAGACTTTTGTCAGAAAATCAAAATCTTTCACACAGTTTTGGCATTTTTCTGGGACATAGCTTATTTTTGCTATTTTTTGTGCTTTCAACCTTCTTCCAGTTAATGGTAGTAATGGGTATGAAAGCAATAATGGATCCTGAAAAGCTATACATTTCAGGAAAGTAGACAGAATTCTGAATTCAGCAAGGGGTCATTTGTGCAGATCCTTCAAGGTTTCTTTATAGAAACTACCAGTTGAACATAGGAAAAATTGAAAATTAGTTGAAAACAGCCATTTATGTCAACGTTTTCACTTTTCACCTGTAACTTCTTCTACTTATGAGAGCTGTTTGAAAGCAATATACCGTTACATCCGATGGACCTTTCTGGTTGTAGAGATATATAGGACTTGTAGGTTCAAAAAGAACCCATACAAACTCAGAGGCAATAACTGAGCAGCATCTTCCAATGGTTTTTTATGATGTACAGGGTATATAGCAATTAATTTGGGAAAATATATACATGGAAAAATCGTTATGAAAGACACATATGTATATCTGAAATTGGAACAAAATACAGAGTTTAGAAACAGTAGATATTTGCACATTTCCGAAATTGTGAGTACCCATACTAGCATGAGAATTATAGGTCATTTTTCAAAATGACTTATTTTTTACACATTGTGTTTCATTTGGAAGGCATAAATGCATCAAAAGTCAATGGGTAATAATAGTTGCTCTACAATTCTGTGTTACCCTTAGTCTCCCAATAAAAAAGGGATATCACTTGTGTGGGTAGGCCTAGTGCCCGCGACAGGAAACGGCTCAAAACGCAATGTGGGCCTTATTTATTTTTACAGTGAAAACTGACCCTTTTTTTGTAAAGTACCTAGCTGTAGATTTTGAACGCTAGCTCTGCCGGCACCTAAGGAAACCTAGCAAAACTATACATTTTTTAAAACAAGACACCCAGGATGGGGTGACTTGACTTACCAGGTTCTATTACCCAGAATCCCTTGCAAACCTAAGGATTTGTAAAAAAAAAACATTTTCCTCATATTTCTGTGGTGGAAAGTTCTGGAATCTGCTTGGATCCACAAAACTCCACCCACCCCGCATTTCCCAAAGTCTTCCGATAAAAATGGTACCTCACTTGTGTGGGTAGGCCTAGTGCCTGTAACAGGAAACGGCCCAAAACGCAACGTGGATAAACCACATTTTCAAAGTGAAATCAAACCTTTTTTTGCAAAGTGCCAAGCTGTAGATTTTGTGGCCGGCACCTAGGGAAACCTAGCAAACATATACATTTTTGAAAACAAGACACCCAGGGGAATCCAGGATGGGGTGACTTGTCTGGCTCTCACCAGGTTATGTTACCTAGAATCCCTTGCAAACTTCAAAATGTATAAAAAAACACATTTTCCTCACATTTCTCTGGTGGAAAGTTCTGGAATCTGCTTGGATCCACAAAACTCCACCCACCCCACATTCTCCAAAGTCTTCTGAGAAAAATGGTACCTCACTTGTGTGGGTAGGCCTAGTGTCCGCTACAGGAAACGGCCCAAAACTCAACGTGGACACACCACATTTTCACAGTAGAAACGGACCCTTTTTTTGCAAAGTGCCTAGCTGTAGATTTTGAACCCTAGCTCTGCCGGCACCTAGGGAAACCTAGCAAACCTATACATTTCGGGGGGCAGATTGGGGGCTACTTCAGAAAGACTGTTGTGCCCAAAACAATATGGGGGGAGCAAAGGCCCTTGCCCAAGAAAGTTTGGAGAGCAGCTCCCAATGCCATCCCCATTTGTTTCCCTTTCCGAGATCTGAGCGGATACATCAGCGGGTTAGGTAAACCCAGCGCCACATATGCGGGAAATCACGGTATATGCGTGTCAAACTGGTGATCCACATCGTCCAAAATCACAGACCTATAACCTGTCAATTCCTTGAACTCCCACAACAAATGCAACAGCGTACCTTCTTCCCCACAACCCCGCCAGCAAAGTGAGCTGCGTTCAGGGTTACCCTTAGGCAAACGGACCGGGGTCAGATACCAGTACATCGCCACCTTAACTGCTGTCTCTTTGCTCGCTATGTTTTGTGTGGTGTGGGCGGCCCAGTAGTAGATGTCTGACCACTCTTTCGCTATGAGATCCCTCCCAATTCACTCGCCCACTGTCTCTGCCCTGCCGTGTGTTCCCACGGGACCTGCGGGCGTAGCACCCCGTATATCTCAGAGATCATTTTCTTATCCGTGTTTTTCGTGTAAAGCCATTTCTCGAATTTCATTAACTTCTGACAGACCTTCAGCAGGACCTCTGTGTGAAGTAACCAGTGTCTAATTTGCAGGTAGTGAAACCTCTCGGTGTCCGGGATGCCATATTCAGTGCACAGATCTGTAAAGGAGAGAATCCCATTAAGGTCAAGGAAGTGTCCTGCTGCCTTACATTCCGCCTCCCTCCATCGCGGAAACTCCCTTTTGGCTGCTCCCGGGGAGAAGTCGTTGTTATCAATAATGGGGGTCAGGGGCGAAGGGAGAGAGGACAGCCCTTTCTTGATAGCAACCCCATCCCAGACTCTCAGCACTGTATGCGTAATGGGGGAACCCTTGAGATTCGGAGGCCTATCTTGGCCAACGCTCTATCCTGGAACAGCCATCTCTTCTCCGATGCGTATCTGTTCCACTCCACTAGATATCGGAGCTGTGCTGCCTGGAAATACTCCAATATATTCGGCATCCCCAATCCCCCTTCATCTGGCCGTGGGTAGCCCAGTTTCTTCTTCAGTCGAGGTCTAGTTCTCACCCACACAAATTCCTGGAGCACTTGCTGTAACGCCTGCTTAGTGACTGGTGGTGATCATATCGGAATGGTTTGGAAAAGATATAATGCTTTAGGGAGAATGGACATCTTTATAGCCGCCACTTGGCCCAAAAGGGAGAACCCATGCTGCCTCCACTGGTGCAGGTCTCTCGTAATTTGAGAGATGAGCTTAGCATAGTTAATCTTGACCGTTTGAAAAACCGACAGTGCCAGGTCAATGCCCAGCTAGGGGATGGATGGGTGTACAGGAATACCCTCATATCTACTCCCGTCCATGGCTAGGGACTGCTTGGTTCAGCCACAGGATCATGGATTTTCCTACATTAACCCAAAAGCCCAAGACCCGGCCAAAACCTTGCAACTCCCTCAGGAACGCCGGGACCGAGCACGCGGATGATTCAAGGGATGCGATGATATTATCTGCATAAAGACTGATGGTATGTCTTTCTCTCCCAAACGGGATGCCTAATATATCCGGGTTCTCCCTGATCTTCTGAGCCAGCGGCTCGACATATAGGGCAAAAAGAAGGGGAGACAACGGGCACCCCTGGTGCATTCCTCTCTGTATCTCGAATGGGCAAGATGTCCCCCCATTCACCCGAATAGTCGCCGTAGGTTGGTTGTAGCAGCTCGCCACTCAGGCCCGAAACCGTTCTCCAATTCCAAAGTGAATTAGGGTTTTATCTAGATAGTCCCAGTTGACTCAGTCAAATGCCTTCTCGGCTTCCACCGACAATAGTAGGGCATCCATATCCATGCGGTGAGCCTTATCAATGAGATGGAAAAGGCGTTTGGTATTGTTGCTACTTTGCCGGTTTTCAATAAGGCCCGATTGGTCAGGCTCTATAATACCCGGCATGAGGAGACCCAGCCTAGCCACCAGTATGCCCGTGAACACCTTCAGATCCACATCTAGCAAAGACATCGGTTGGTATGAGCCGCACAGGGACTTGTCCTTTCCCGGTTTCAGCAGTACTCACGCTGCTTCCCCCTAGAACAGCTGATATCAGATGGGATTCTGGGGCCTAGTCGTTCCACTGAGGATGCCATGCCCTGGGGCCATTACTGCTCCTTGTCTGCAGGCCCTCCACTACCCCCACCACCCCTCACCCTGTGGGGTCCTTCTCTGCCTTCCCAGTTATGGCGGTGAAAAAGTGCTGCAGATCCCAGACGTCAGCCGAAAATCTGGCCGTTATCGGTGGGATGGTCCTCTCCGTCTCTCTAATGGGCCCTGTGCTGCAGCAACCCCCAGGGCCGGAGTGCTGGAGCAGAGTTTTCTGTTGAAAATCTATTGGGTTTTTAAAGCTCTGGTTTGTCTATTGTCGAAAGAAATTAAAATTATTAATTATAATTACTAATTATTTGTTTTGTGTAAGTGTTCTAATTAACCAACAAGAAATAACAAGAGAAAACTACACGTGGGGAAGCATTTGTGTCGTTTATTAATAATGTGCATGTTTTATTAATAAATGTTGCTAAGTGCTGTTTATTTTAAAGCACGAAAACGCTTTTTAAATGTCATGTACTGATGCTTTTCTTGTGTTGCAAAGGCTAGATAATTACATACACATAAGGGTATTAGTGGGGTTAACACTGTTTAATCACTATGCTGTGGTAACGTTGTTTTTGTCTCTTTTAATTAAGATGGTACGTTTTGGCCTAGTATAAAATGGCTGCCGTTTGCAGCCTGGCCTCGAGTGAATGATTTGTGATGAGAAGGCCTTGCTGAACATGGTCGAGAGTCATCTGACCACAGTCTTCGCCTGGTTAAAGTTTTCCGTGAGGACAGCAGTTCTGGGCGAATATCCAAATACATCTAGGCAACCTTGGAGGACAAAGGAGCCATAATGAATGAACTCTGAGATCATAATGCTGGTTTCGAGGAAATGTGAACATGAAAAGATACTTTTTCAAATTCTAGTTCCGTGTTCCGTTTTTTTATTTTTGTGATTTTTCTGAGCGGAGATTTTCCAAATGTAGCGATGCTACATCCTTTTCTGCTCGCTCTGCTCAGCGGTTCAGCGGATATCGAAAACATTTTATGTTGCCTTCTATTGTTTAATTCATTATAAATATTGTTAGCTTAGAGAGGGTTCGTTTGTTGCATTTTGGATTCTGAGGCCACTTCTTCCCAAACCTGCGTTGGTGAGGATCTATGCTGTGAGGACGGCGACTCGGGACTTCTACTGAGAGACCTGTCCTGACCCATTCTGACATTTAGCTAGAATAGGTAATTATGAGAATAATGATTTACTTTGATTGATTTTTCTTTGACTAATTTTAGATAAAGTACCATAATTTTAAATACAGTGTTGGTGGTTATTTCTTGTCAATTATTGAGTACTCTATTTTGATTATTGTTGTATAGATTGTTTAGATCATGACTCAGGACAGTCACAATTAGGTCTTATCGACCTCAGTGTAGATGCAGGGTGTTTAGGAGTTTTTCTTTTCACAGGTTCAGTGTTAGTAGAGTATTTGAGCGTATGTTAGTAAAATGGGCCCAAGTGTATGATGAGTGTATGTGCGTGTAACTGTGAAATTACTCTATCCGTGGAAGTAGGGAGATTTTGTACACCCCAATCTGCACCAATTTCCTGGTAGCAGAATTTGATGGTTATTGATGATTGTCTTGATCTGATTAGATTGATTGTATATTGGCTTTTGATTTATTGATTATTGATTGATGTTGATATATGTACTAATACTAAATGTTGAAGTCGTCATGTTGCGTTTTATGTAGTGCTTCTGGAATTTGGGAGCTGGTAGCAGTTCCGTAGTAGGGCAGAGGGAAGTATATGCTGCTCTCGGGAAAGACGGGATTGTTGGTCCTGTATGTATGCAGGAGAAAAACGTGTGACAATTGAAGTTGCGCGTCACATTGTCTGTGTTCGGAATTAGTGACATCGTTGTGTGTTACTATTAGAAATATTTCTGGTATAAAAGGAGTGTGTATGGTAGTGAAGGTTATCTGTGAAACTCTGGTCTTAAGTCCCAGGGATCCGTAAGGTTCACCGTTAAAGCTTATCGCGGGAGGAGTAATAGGTATTCTCTGAGCTTGTCTGAAGGACTGGGCAGAGGTAAACACTGCTTGGTTAACGTATGTTATAATTCTGTAGTGGGGCAGATTGTTCGCTGTTCTCGGGAAAAGCAGGATTCTGTGTGTATGTACTACATTTTCTTGTATGAATGTGCGTAAATGCTCATATATTTAGTCAATTGTAATACTCTTTGGAGCAGTCCTAGAGGAAACAGTTAATGAATGCATGCTACTGTGTCAACGGGATTCTTGTGAAATAGATTTTCTTTACTATTCTTTGGTTAGCGAAGCAGACAATGGAGATGTTTATATGTTGTAACTAATAGATTTTGTAGAATCTGACACGAAGTCTACTGAGAAGTATTGTAAAGGAGGGGTAGACGACTGACAGGAGACAGGAGCAAGAGACTGCAGCGACTGCTGACGTCAAACAGACCACGCTCTGATTGGATATTAGATCAGAACAGTGCTCGAAATTGAGATTGGTGCGTTGGTATGAGCCGCGCAAGGATTGGAAAGAGTCACTTTGTATTCTTGTGACGTAGACGCTCCAGGATTGGTGCGTTAGTGTGAGTTGCGCTGTTATTGGATAAAACATCGTACTATTGAGTTGTATTACGGAAGGGATTAGAAAGTTTGGTAAAAGCTAAAATGTATTACCAAGAAGAGAAAAAGAAAAAATCTTTGTTCAGAAAGATTAAAAATTGGTTCGACAAGGATAAAGATGTTAAAACGAGAGAAGGTGAATTGTTACCTCCATCGAAAACGCCTGCATCCTTCATGGCTGCGAGATATGGGTATCATACCTGTATATGGTTGGAGAATTGGGTTAGGTATACAAAGGAAGATGGTGTTCTAGCATTTCCAGAACATGGTTCATTTAATTTGGCCGTGTTGAAAAATTTGCGGGAAAAGATGTTATGTCTTGACCCAAGACCAAGGCCGACACAGTTTGAGGTTTTAGTGGAATGGGAAGAGGAAGTACATGAGCGAGAAAAACAGAGGTCTGGGGGAAATTATAGGTACATGTTTGGGAGGAGACATAATCGTGAAACTCATCATGATCGAATGAAGAGATGGAGAGATGCTAGTATGTCAGAGGGATTATACCCTATGAGAACAATTGAAGAGAAGGGTACAGAGGCAGAAGTGAGAAGATATGGAGTTAATGAGTATGAGGATGAAGTCTTGAATGACATGATTTACAAAAGACCACCTCCATATAGACCAGAACCAGAAGAGAGCACACCAGTTGTTTCTCCGATAAGAGATACATTGCGTATCATTGAGACAGAAAATGTGACATCTGAGTTAAGAAGTAGTAATCCTTTCAGGGAAAGAGAGAATAGAAGCGGTGGAGAGAATACGAGAGAATTAGCCAGAACTACATCGGAGTTGACTGAAAAGATTAAAGAGCTGACGAAGAATCTAGACGCTGTTACGGTGCCCGTAACCATAGGTCCGATTATGCCTGTTTTTGATAAGCAGAGGACAGGTGAGAATGGTTTGGTGATTCCATATGTTGGGAATAGATTGACAAGTTTGGCTGGTCCTTCAGGAGATTCAGGAAAAAGGACAGAAAAATCCAGACATGAGACATGTAGTGAAGGATTAGAGATACAGTCTAATTCAGGATTGAATGCTGGTGAAGCTAGTTGTTCAGGGATGCCGATTTTAGAACCGCAGAAGAAAGTGGTTCCAGTGAGAAAATCTACTGAAATAACAGCTGAGGATTTGAATGAATGGATGAAAGTTCTTCAAAAGAGAGATAAAGATTCACAGGCAATTGATGTGGCTAGGTTACGTGTAGAATTAGAAGAGCTTGTTGCAGGGACAGTTCCTACAGAAATTCTAAAAAATCATCATGATGGTGAATTGTTATTTATGTGTAAAAATATCACCTGGAGAACTAAAAATACACATGACAGATTAAAAGCAATAGCGAATGAGCATGGAGTTGACATTGATAAAGTGAAAGCTTTGCAGAAGTCTTACAGGATGGATTTCACAGATAAAGACATTGAAAATCTGAATGGTGCTGGTAGAACAGGACAGATTAAAGAGATGATCGCTTTATTGCGAAAATGGGGTGATGTTGAGAAGTGGAAGGATAGGTGGTACAAGAAAAGAGAAGAATCAGGAAATAGGACTTATTTAGCATTTCCTGTGAGAGAAAAGGAGAAAACTGAGGAGGCTTATCCTATGAGAGAAATACCTGGAGGAGGATATGTACATGTTCCATGGACCAGACAGGATATTTTATCATTTACGAATGATTTCCCTCGACTGAGAGAAAAGCCCGTCGAGTGGTATAGGCAGGTAGACAGGTTTGTGAAATTGTCAAAAGTGCTGTGGATTGACCTGAATAGTCTGTTTGATATAATTGTTCCAGCAGACTTGTGGGCTGAGTGTAAAATAGTTGTAAGTTGGCCTACTGAGGAATATCCAAGAGATCAGAGAACAGGAGCACCAGATCCAGAGGTAATGAGAAAGTATGAGCAGGTGATCGTATACCTGAAAAATAAAGTACCTCCAAAAGAGACAGACTGGGTTAAAATAGATCGAACACATCAGGAAGCAAAAGAATCGGTTCATGCTTTTTATGAGAGGCTGATACTGGCTTTTAAACAATTCAGTGGGGATGAACACCTGGGTGACAAGGATTTGAGTCATTTTGTATACAGATTTGTATATGGCCTGAGACCTGAGATTAGTGAGAGAATTCGTGAGCATACAGTGGACTGGCAGAGTAAGAAAATAGATGAGATTTTGAGACATGCAAAATACTTCAGTGATGAAATTGAAGCAAAACAGAGAAAGCTGAAAGAGAAAGCAATGTGGGCACAAGTGAAAGTTGCGGAAAGACAGGAAGCACAATTGGTGGAACAGGCGAATAATGCAGGAAATAATCCAGGGAATAGACCTAGATATGCAGGGAAAGGAAAGGGGAATCTTGAGGAAGCCAAGAAAAAGTTCCCGTGTCACAACTGTGGCCAACTGGGACATTGGAGATCTGAATGTACCAATCCACCATTAGCGAATAATGAGAGTAAATCCTTAAATCAACAGGTGCAGAACGAAGGGAATAATCGACAGCAGCAACAATCTTCTGTTGTGAAACAGCAGAGTCAAGAGCCAAAACCGCCCTTGCCGCAGAATAGAGGATCACAAAAGTATAATAAGGATTCGGGATTCTACAATGATGAACAGGTAAACAAACCAAGGCGTTCTAACCAGGTACAGCAGTACTTGTTAAAGAATGAAGGGAGTGAGTCTGAAGGTGAGTCTGAAGGTGATTATTGACGGTGCCGAAGAGAGGAGGAAGAGTGCATACTTGGTGCAACTCTAGAAATAGACCAGGCAGGACCATTTGTGGATGGGAAAATAAATGAAGAAGGTGTTACTTTTTTAGTAGACACAGGTGCAACAAGATCAACTGTCAGGTCAACAGATATTAAAAATCTTCCTCTCTCGGATGAAGCAATCCAAGTAGTTGGTGTAGCCAATACACAAATCAAGACACGTCTTACTGAACCAGTAAGAGTACAAATAGGGAAATTTTCAGACATGCACAGATTTATTGTCTGTGACACTAGTCCAGTGAACCTGTTAGGTAGGGATCTACTTTGTAAGATGATCGGATGGAATAGCTTTTGAAACACCAGATGAGGATGTTTTGTACCGAGTGACTCTAGAAAATAGAGAGAGTGAGTTAATTGGTGCATATGCTGTGTTTGATCCGGAGGATTTGCCTCAAGAGCTGAGAGACACAGTGAAAAGGACAGTTTGGGATTTTACTGGAGAGGATGTGGGATTGATGAATAATGTAGATCCTGTGAATATTTCAGTGAAAGAGGGAATTACTTATCCTAACATTCCTCAGTACAAAATGACACCAGAAATAATTGAAGGAATAACTCCTATAATTGAGAAAATGATTCAGCAGGGAGTTTTGAGAGAATTATTGAGTAGCCCGTGTAACTCACCGATAATGGGGCTAAAGAAACCTAATGGGAAGTTCAGGATTGTACAGGATTTGAGAAAAGTTAATCAAATTGTGGTGGCATGTTGTCCTATTGTGCCAAATCCGTCAGTGATTTTGTATCAGATTCCACATGATGCTGAGTGGTACACAGTGATTGATTTGTGTCATGCTTTCTTTTCAATTCCATTGCATCATGACAGCCAGCCGATTTTTGCATTTAGGTTTGGCCAGCGTATTTTAGCATGGTGTCGTATCCCACAGGGGTATACGGAGAGTCCTTCGATATTCAATCAGTTATTGAAAAAGTCATTGGAGAGTTTGATCATGCCTGAAAACTCAGTATTAGTGCAATATATTGATGACTTACTTGTGGCATCAAAGACACGTGAAGCTTGTGAAGTAGATACCATAGCTTTACTGAATCATCTGGCAGATGGAGGGTTAAAGGTATCTCCAGCTAAATTGCAATTTTGCAAAAAAGAGGTGCATTATCTTGGACACAATATTGAAAAAGGTCTGAGAAAAGTGACTGATGACAGGATCAAAATTATCAGAGAAATGAAAGCCCCAAAGACCCAGAGGGAAGTGAGAATGTTCCTGGGAATGGTGGGTTATTGTCGTCAGTGGATAATTAATTTCTCGCTGATAGCAAAGCCACTGATTAAGCTGACAAAAAGTGAGATGACAGATCCATTGGAACTAGATGGAGAACAAATGGCAGCATTTGAGGAGCTAAAGAGTAGAATGTGTGAAGCCCCTGCTTTGGGTATGCCAGACTATGAGAAAGAGTTTGAATTGTACTGCAGTGAGAGAAATGGATGTGCACTTTCAGTGTTAATCCAGAAGCATGGATTACTGAGAAGGCCTATTGTGTACTTCTCATCGACACTTGACCCTGTAGCTGTGGGTTTACCAGGTTGTCTAAAATCTGTGGCTGCAACATGCAGAAGTCTGGAACAGAGTGAGGGAATCATAATGGGATATCCTGTAAGGGTATTCGTACCTCATAATGTGGCAATTCTTTTGACAAGAAGCAGAACTCAGTACATGTCACATAGTCGGCTGACTAAATATGAGAAAGTCATTTTGGGAGCATCAAATGTGACTTTGGAGAGATGTGTGAATGTGAATCCAGCGACATTGTTACCGGATATTGAAAATGTGGGTGTGAAGACAGAAGATGATCACAATTGTTTGGATGTGCTGGATTACTGTACAAAACCGAGACCAGACATAAGGGATCTTCCCTTACTTGAGAGTGATCATGTGCTGTTTGTAGATGGATCATGTCTGAGGAATGATGAGGATGTGCTGAGTGCAGCATATGCAGTGTGCAAGGTTTCAGAAGTAATGGAAGCATCATCATTGAAAGGAGTGAAATCTGCACAAGTTGCAGAATTGGTGGCATTGACGAAAGCTTGTGAAATTGGGAAAGATCTGAGAGTGACTGTGATGACTGATAGTCAGTATGGATTTGGAGTTGTGCATGATTTTGGCCAACTTTGGCTACAGAGAGGTTTCTTGACGTCGAGTGGGACTCCAATAAAGAATGCTGAAGTGATTGGGAAATTGCTTGAGGCGATACAGCTACCTAAAGAATTAGCAGTTGTGAAATGTGCTGCTCATGGACAAGGAGATGATTTTGTGACTGTTGGCAACAGATTTGCTAACGACATTGCACAATATTGTGCTAAGAACAATCACTCGATTAATAGGGAACGAGAAGGAGAAATGTCTTTTTGTTCTGTGATGTTTACTAATGTCCTAGAAACGTGGGATGAAGTGAAACAGTTGCAGGATGAGGCAGGAAAGGAAGAAAAGAAAGACTGGATCAAGGCAGGTTGTGCCCCAAGAGAAACAGACCATGTTTGGGTCTATAGAGACGGCAGACCAGTCATGCCTAATTCCATGCTGTCGACAATGGCAAGGATGTATCATGGCCAGGGACATTTGGGAAGGGATGCGATGATCAGGTCTTTTAAACAGACTTGGTACAATGCAAAGTTCAGGACAATTGCAGAGAGCATCTGTCAAAGATGTTTGATTTGCCAGCAATTTAACACTGGGAAAAAGACAGTGGTGAGTCTGGGAACGATAGGTAGAGAAGGTGGTCCTTTTACGAGAATGCAGGTAGATTTCATTGAAATGCCCCAAGTGAACAGACTGAGGTAAGTTCTAGTGGTAGTCTGTTTGTTCTCAAGATGGGTGGAGGCCTATCCGACTAGGAGAAATGATGGAATAACAGTGGCAAAGTTACTGTTAAGAGACTTGATTCCTAGGTACGGGTTTCCAGTAACGATTGAGTCTGATAGAGGTGGACACTTCTATAATGAGCTCATGAGTTTGATTTGTGAAGCATTGGGCATACAGCAAAAGCTACATTGTGCATACAGGCCAGAGGCTTCTGGTGTGGTTGAGCAGATAAATGGCACAATCAAGAACAGGATTGGTAAGATGTGTTTAGCCACTGGAATGAAATGGCCTGATGTCTTGCCTCTAATGCTAATGACTATTAGATCTACTCCAGATAGAACTACTGGGTTAAGTCCGCACAAAATTTTGATGGGACGCGCAATGCGACATGCATATGTGCCTGTCAATAAGTTGATGACAATAACTGATGACATGATTTTGGATTACTGTAAAGGCCTGGCTGACGCAGTTCATTCTGTGTTTCACCAGGTTGGAGAAGAAGCTACCACACTTGAGAAGAAGCAAGCTCATGATCTGAGTCCAGGGGACTGGGTGAGGATTAAAGTACACAGAAGAAGAAATTGCTTGGTTCCAAGGTGGGGAAGACCAAGACAAGTTATTTTGACTACGACAACGGCAGTGAAGTGTGCTGGTGTGAAAAACTGGGTACATGCGAGTCATACTCTGAGAGTTCCAAACCCAAAGGATGGGACTGGCAAGGAGTATTTTGAAGAATCAGATTCCAGTGATGATGAAGACCCAGAACCAGTGAGAAAAAATCAAAGTTCAGGAAAAGAAACAGAAAAAACTTCAAGAGAACCATTGAGAGTCTCAGAAGGGAGATCAGATTCTATAAGAGAGCCTGAAGTTCCAAAAAGCAGTGGAGGAAAAAGAAGAGAAAAGAGTAATTCCACAGAGACTCCTGAATCAGAGGAGGAGATTGAAGAACCACTTGAGATTATACCTGAAGAAGTAGGGTCAGAAGAAGATAGAGAGGGACAGATTGCGGAAGACCCCCGAGGAGGTGTAGGTAACATTCCTGATAAGCTAGGTGAAGGGACAAGTAGACAGCAAGAAGATTGCGTGTCGGAGACTCGAGGAGGGAAAGAAGTAGGGAAGTCTCAAACAGTGGTGAAAAAGACTGTGGAGCGAAAGAAAACTGCTGAAGAACAAGAGGCATTTGAAACAGAATCGGATGAAAGTGAGAATGAAAAATCAGAAGGTCGAGTTCTGAGAAAGAGAACTTGGATTGGAGAAAGAAGTAATACAGAAACAAGACCGAAAAAGGTTGTAAGAGGAGATTTTTGGCCTAACAACAGAGTGAAGAGGCTGAGATACAGACTGATAAGAGCAAATACATCGAAAGCTGA
This sequence comes from Triturus cristatus, assembly GCF_964204655.1. Lineage (NCBI taxonomy): Eukaryota > Metazoa > Chordata > Amphibia > Caudata > Salamandridae > Triturus > Triturus cristatus. The sequence goes on along the minus strand of NC_140589.1, from coordinate 1,454,151,901 downwards.
ACAAGTGAATGAGGTGTCGAGTCAAAACGAAGTAAAAAGAAAGGAGCAAAAGGAGTCAAGAGAACCTGAGGAGATAAAGAGAATTAGAAAACCCAACCAAAAGTACAGATCACCGGAATGGTCTTATGTGGCACTGTCTGAAGGAGGAGAAGAAGAAGAAACAGTGAATCGAGACAATCCGGAGGGGATCTTGAGAAAAGTGGTTGAGGAAAAGGAAAAGTCTGTTGGAATCTTAAAAGTTATCCTGACTGACATTGGAGAAGAGTCGGATGCACAGGATGCTGTTGATGATCTGATACAATTTGATGTTGCTGAAGAAGAAGGAGTGAAAAGTGATGAATATCCAAATTGAGTGAACTGAAGAAATCACTTGAAGAAAAGTGAAAAGGAGAAAAGTCTGAAATTCAGCTGTTTGAAGTAATCCAGAAATAAAGAGTAATACAGTAGTGGAGTAGTAGAGGCTAAGTCAAAAGACACGGTCAAAGTAGTAAAATGGCTAACATAGAGAATAATCAAAGTAGATGTGCCTTCTTGAAAAGATGGTGTAGAATGTGCTGTTGCTGTACTGGATTATTAATGCTACTATGGGGTGTTTTAGCTTTATTAGTTACATTTAGAGTTACAATAGGTACATTTGGAATACATACTGAGAATGAGACTAATGTAGAGAAAAGTTCACAAAAAGTAGTTCCAACTAGAATTAGTAATACTTACATGCATAAAGATAGGTCAATTAATGATTTTTCTAGTAATTGTTGTATGAATATGTGAAGACAATGGAAGTAAGGGATTGCTATGTTTGTATGCAATTACCTGCATCAGTTTCAGAGGGTGTTACTTATCACCATTTACCAGCTACGTATGGAATTTCTTGTAGTGTGTTAAGTAGTGTTTTTTATTTGCTAGGGAAAATAGATTATAAGATGTCTAACAAAGATAGTATTTTTGGGCAATTGCCTATGAATGAGAAGTTGAATCCAGCTAAAGAAGCTAACATTTTTGGTGAGATTTTTATTGAGAAAGAAGAATTAACATTAGATTACATGTTTAAGAATAATTTAACTTGCGGTTTGAAAGAAGAGGAGAAAGCTTTTCTAAACATGGTGGAGGAAAGGAGATTGAGCATGCATGAAAAGGCAGGGAAATACAAAGTGAGTGAGACAATTTGGGATATTGAGATGGGAAAAGAATTGAGAAATGGAGCTAGTCCAACTTTAGCTTTAGATGCACCACAGAAGGGTAAGCTGTGCATTACAAGAAAGAAATCCCAATATGATACATACTTTGTTGGGACTAGTGAGTGTCATGATACATACTTCATTGCGACAGGATGGGGTTTTAGAGGAGGAGAGGATCCAGTTTTCCCAGGAGTGTATTATGTTTGTGGGAACAAGGCTTATTACAAGTTGCCTGACCATTGGTATGGCATGTGTTATGTAGGCCTGGTCTTTCCAAAGATTTTTCATATAGATAGAATAGAAGATGTAGAACATATTAATTTACTAACACGTTTTAAGAAAGAAACTTGGTCAGAAATAGTGGGTGACATTTTTGGAGCTTTAATTCCAGCAGTGGGAATTTCTTTGAATGCATATGGAATTCGGAAACTGTCAACAGTGGTGGATCGCTTATCGACAAATACCGCTGGAGGGTTTGTTTTGGTGAATACGGAATTGATTGCCGTACGTGCCATGTCTATGCAAAATCGACTTGCCCTTGATATTTTATTAGCCAAAGAGGGTGGGGTCTGTGGAATATTGAAAGTTCAACATTGTTGCACTTACATTCCAGACGAAAGCAAAGATCTGAAGGTCTATATCAAAAATATTACTGATTTGCATGAAGAATTAGTACCACTGAAAGCTGAGAGCATTTGGACTAAAATAGCTAATAAAATAGTTGCTGTTAAGAATTTTATTGCAAAAATAGGTAGTACTATTATAGGTAAGATATTGTTTCCTTTGACTTGTATAATTGTTGCTTTATTGATACTAAGATTGGTGTGTTTGTGTTATAAAAACAGGGGAGGGAAAAAGAAATTAATTAAAAGAAATATTGAAAGGAGAAATAAAAGAAAAAGGGATCCACAAGAAATAGAATTAGAAGAATTGAGGGAGAGTGTTTATTTGGAGACAAAGAGGGATGATGAAAGGGAGTCTGGTGTCTAGTGTTGTCAAAAAGAAAAAAGACATTTCCAGTTTCTCCTAAAAATTGGGACTTAAATTTTACTAATTTTTTTTTTGGGTTGTTTATTTGGTGATAATATCACCAAAGGGGGATTGCTGGAGCAGAGTTTTCTGTTGAAAATCTATTGGGTTTTTAAAGCTCTGGTTTGTCTATTGTCGAAAGAAATTAAAATTATTAATTTATAATGACTAATTATTTGTTTTGTGTAAGTGTTCTAATTAACCAACAAGAAAAAACAAGAGAAAACTACACGTGGGGAAGCATTTGTGTCGTTTATTAATAATGTGCATGTTTTATTAATAAATGTTGCTGAGTGCTGTTTATTTTAAAGCACGAAAACGCTTTTTAAATGTCATGTACTGATGCTTTTCTTGTGTTGCAAAGGCTAGATAATTACATACACATAAGAGTATTAGTGGGGTTAACACTGTTTAATCACTATGCTGTGGTAACGTTGTTTTTGTCTCTTTTAATTAAGATGGTACGTTTTGGCCTAGTATAAAATGGCTGCCGTTTGCAGCCTGGCCTCGAGTGAATGATTTGTGATGAGAAGGCCTTGCTGAACATGGTCGAGAGTCATCTGACCACAGTCTTCGCCTGGTTAAAGTTTTCCGTGAGGACAGCAGTTCTGGGCGAATATCCAAATACATCTGAGCAACCTTGGAGGACAAAGGAGCCATAATGAATGAACTCTGAGATCATAATGCTGGTTCCGAGGAAATGTGAACATGAAAAGATACTTTTTCAAATTCTAGTTCCGTGTTCCGTTTTTTTATTTTTGTGATTTTTCTGAGCGGAGATTTTCCAAATGTAGCGATGCTACATCCTTTCCTGCTCGCTCTGCTCAGCGGTTCAGCGGATATCGAAAACATTTTATGTTGCCTTCTATTGTTTAATTCATTATAAATATTGTTAGCTTAGAGAGGGTTCGTTCGTTGCATTTTGGATTCTGAGGCCACTTCTTCCCAAACCTGCTTTGGTGAGGATCTATGCTGTGAGGACGGCGACTCGGGACTTCTACTGAGAGACCTGTCCTGACCCATTCTGACATTTAGCTAGAATAGGTAATTATGAGAATAATGATTTACTTTGATTGATTTTTCTTTGACTAATTTTAGATAAAGTACCATAATTTTAAATACAGTGTTGGTGGTTATTTCTTGTCAATTATTGAGTACTCTATTTTGATTATTGTTGTATAGATTGTTTAGATCATGACTCAGGACAGTCACAATTAGGTCTTATCGACCTCAGTGTAGATGCAGGGTGTTTAGGAGTTTTTCTTTTCACAGGTTCAGTGTTAGTAGAGTATTTGAGCGTATGTTAGTAAAATGGGCCCAAGTGTATGATGAGTGTATGTGCGTGTAACTGTGAAATTACTCTATCCGTGGAAGTAGGGAGATTTTGTATACCCCAATCTGCACCAGGAGCGTGCCACAGCGTCTGCCGGGTCTCCATCTCTAGCTCCCGGCCTGCCTCCCGACTGCCGTCCGGCATCTCTCCTCATTTCCCTGGACCCCCGTTGGACTCCTCACTGTGTGCCGCTATGTCAGTCCGGCGCTGGATCACTCTCCGGGGTCGGGCCTTTCTGCGATAACCGGCCAGAGATCGTCCCACTAAATCACCCCATCACTGTCTGGTGACGGCCGCCATTTTCTCGTCTGGCGTGTTGCTCTCTGCCGGCATGGAATCGGCAGCTCCCCAATCCCCTGCCCCAATTCCCCTCGAACCACAAGCTCTAGCGGGCCAGAGAGCTCTCCTCCTGTAAACCTTAGCTTTGCAGGGGTAACGCTGTATCGGCATGGGCAAGTTCGTGCCTCGGGAGTGGGGAGACGATTCGAAACATCCTACCCGCTCGCCATCTTGGCCACGCTCCCTCTCAAGCTTTTTTGTTCACATCACTTGTAGAAGCTAGAAGTAGCTGAGCTTCATAAATGTGTGTCATTCAATACATCTACTACAAGAATAATCAGAAAAAACCTTGATAGTAGAGTAGATATAATAAAGTTATAGCTTATAAAGAAATACCCTGTTCTCTTGTCAGTCTTCTACTCTGTGTTCACAGTCTAGTTTTTTTTTCATTCCTAATCAACACCTTGCAAAGGTTTCACATATTCATATTAGTAGTAAACACATTTTAACTGCTTCCTTCTATTTTCTTTTGAAATCAGGCAGTATTGATTCTTTACCGTGTAGTTCAATTTCTAAATGTTGTCATTATATTTAGAGTGATAGGTAGGCTGAGAGGCAACTCCCTTCTGTCTCCCCTTCTATGCCTGCAAGAATACTGGGACTTAGGTGGGCAAAAAGGTAAATGTTTATGTTTATGGGATTTATAAATAGCATGGCTTCCTCAAGGATCCCCAGCGCCGCCGAGAGGAGCAGTCAGTTAGTGAGGCACCATAGGAACAGCCAGGTTTTGGGTTTTGTTCTGAAACACTGTTCATTTTTGACCAGTGTTAGTTCTGTGGTCATTGAGTTCCAGAGTTTTGAGACCTAGTGTGAGTAGAATCTTCCCTGTTTGGGTGCTTAGGCTATGGGATTACTTTTCTCAACCTTTTGTCTCACTTCACTAGTGTGGGAGATTTTGTTTTTGATTGAGAGTTGTGAAAACCCTTCTCAAGCAACAGCCACAATCCTTTTCAGGGTGAACAATCACTAAATTAACCTGTACCTAACCCTCTGGTAACCTGGCACAAAATTAATCAGGCTTAACTTAGAGGCACTCTGTAAAGTATTTATGCAGCACACAAACACTAATAAAGTGAAAACATAGCACAAGAAAAATCCCAAACCAATTTAGAAACATAAAGTAACATATAAAAACATAAGTGATACCAGAATAACAAAAATCCAAGCAGTAGATCTGGAGTGATGCAATTTTAAAGTCTTAGGTACAAGTAGTGCCAAAAAGTGTAAAGTGCTAAATGGGTTATCTGGTCATTCAGGACCGGGACAAAGTCAGGTCAAGTTCAAGCCAACTGTGGTGAAACGTGGACTGGGCGCCAGGCTGAGTTTGGCCTACTGGGTGAAGTACCTGGTTTTACTTGGACTGAGATGTGAGGTCCTGCATCACACTTCAGAGAGTTTCATTGGTTTCGATGGGGCCGGTTCAGGATCTGCGAGCTGCTGCATCGAAATGCGTTGCACTGCATCAGTTTCCAGGAGGCCGCTAAGAAGCGGCTGCGAGAAGCTATGATGCGAGGCCTTGTGTTGCGATGTGTCACACTGTGTTAGTTCCAATGAGGCTGCTGTTTAGGAGTTGTAAGGTGCTGTGGTGCGGGATCCTGCATCACATTGCACCACATTGAGTCGCATTGTGTCCGTTCTGAGGGAACCAAGAGTTGGGCCAGGAGGAGTATGCTTTGATGCCAGCCAAGGGTCCAGGACCTAGTAGGCACCTCTTGACTACCAAGGCTCACCACAGCAGAGGCCAGCAGCAGGTCACATGCAGGACCAGTTGAGTGTGGGCAGCTGGACAAATGCAGAACAGGTCTATGGAGCATATTATGATCCTGTAGCTCAGAATGAACAAGAGGCCAGTCAGCTAGTCCTTGAAGTAATTATGTTGATTCTGGGTTCAAGAAGCATGTCCAGTCTTCCTTCCCCAGGCAGCTGGGCAGTCCTTCTTGCAGCAGGGCAGCAAATCAATCCATCCAGCAGCAGGAGCACAGCAGTCCTTCTTCCGAGACTTTCATAGATCCAGAAGTTATCTGAAGAGCTGGTCTGAGGGTCCAATATTTATCTCTGGTGATAGCTTTTAAAGGGGCAAAGTTTTCAAGACTTCCACTCACATCTGGTTCTGAAATTCCCTTCCTTCCCCTCCCCTGGCTCTGAGGGGTCTGGGGTGGTAATAGACTAGTGTGAAGTCCTTTGTGAGTGTGCTGAGGCATCCCCTTTAAAGAGCAAGTGGGGTAGGTCACACCTCCATCCCTCCCATTACAGCAGGATGGGTCATCCTGCCAACACAGCAGTCCCCCTTTGTGATGCTGTCTGGGAGGAATACACAAAGGGCAGTTGACTGCTAATCCTAGTCACACGACCCAGGATGCAGGCTGCAGGCACTAAATGGTTAGGGCAAGAAAGTTACAACTTTCTAAGTGTAGTATTTTCAACTTTAAGATTACAGAGGGTTTTTAATTAATTTAAGGCCAAACCTGACATTCTTACCTGCTCCCAACCAAAAGTTATCACTTTTGAAATGTAATAAGTTTACAAAATGGTATCCTTTAGGAGAGGTAGGCCTTGCAGTAGTGAGGAATGAATTTAAGAGTTTTTCACTACTAGTACATGTAAAACTTAAATGTGCATGCCCATCTTTTTTAAACACACTGCACATTGCCCTATGGGCTGTTTAGAGCTTACCTTAAAGGTGAAGTAAGTGTATTGAAGAAGGTTAAGGGTTGGCAAAAGGTTTATTTTGCCAGGTTGAAATGGCAGTTTAAAACTGCACACAGGCTGCAATGGCAGGCTTGAGACACAATGTGTGCTGCACACCCACTAGTAGCATTAAGTCTACAGGCCCTGGCTACAAGTAGTCCCACTTTACTGGGAACTTATAAGTAAATTAAATGTCCCCATTGGGTGTAAGCCAGTTGTGCCATGTTTTAGGGAGAGAGCACAAGCACTTTAGCACTGGTTAACAGGCAGCAAAGCAGTCCTTCCAGCAGCAGGACAGAGCAGTCCATCTTCTGAGTCTTTCAAAGGTCTAGAAGGGATCTGAAGAGCTGGTCTGAGGGTCCAATATTTATCTCTGGTGCCAGATTTTTTTAAGGGTTGAAAATGTCAAGGCTTTCACTCACATCTAGTTCTGAAATTTCCTTCCTTCTCCTCCCCTGGCTCTGAGGGGTCTGGGGTGGTAATAGACTAGTTTGAAGTCCTTTGTGAGTGTGCTGAGGAAGCCCCTTTGAAGAGCAAGTGGAGTGGGTCACACCTCCGTCCCTCCCATTAGAGCAGGATGGGTCATCCTGCCAACACGCCAGTCCCCCTTTGTGGTGCTGTCTGGGAAGAATACACAAAGGGCAGTTGAGTACTAAGCCTAGTCACATGACCCAGGATGGAGGCTGCAGGCACTGAATGGTTAGGGCAAGAAAGTTACAGCTTTCTAAGTGTGGTATTTTCAGAACTGTGACTCAAAATATAACTTTAAGATTATAGAGGGTTTTAAATTGATTTCAGGCCACCAGTCAAAAGTTATCACTTTTTAAATGTAATAAGTTCACAAAATGTTATTCTTTCCGGATCCTGAAAGTGGCATCGTGGACCTGAATGGACTTAAGTTTTAGAGCAGCCCCTAACACTTGCTCCTTTAACCGGTAAGATTGAAAATAGATTAGGACTTTCCTAGGCTTTTTTCGGGCCAGATTCAATTTAAATGGATCTCTGTGTATTCTCTGGATCTCGGACTCCCAGATATCAGAAGTAGTAATTTGTGGGAAGGATTCACTCAGAAGAATAATGACAAAAGCTTTTAAGTTATCTCCTTCTAAACCTTCCTTTAGATCTAAAACTCTTATATTGTTCTGTCTCGAGATGTTGTCTAACCTCTCCAACCTCTCCGTTAAGTTACGCTCTTTGTCCCTCAATCTCTGCACCTCGCTAGAGTTATCTCTGACTTCTAAACCCAATTCCTCCACTCCGGACTCTAGGATCTCAGTTCTGTGAGTCAGTGCTGTAAGATTTTCCTCTAGACTGTTACAGGTATCTTGTATCCTCTTTTGATTTGATTCTGAGGTCGAAAATCATACTCCAATCTCAATAGACAGCTGCCTTAACATCCCGTGTAATGAGTCTGGACTTTGGGGCTGAGCTTCAGGAGTTGGAGGGGTTGGTGATAAGCCATCTGGAACATCCAATTCAATCTGACTCCCCCCATCGTCCAAAGAGGCCATAGGGGGCTCGCTTAACAGAGAGTATCAATTAGAAACGGGAATTACAGCAAGCAGATTCTGGTGCTCATCTGCCGGTGGAACTGTTGCTAGATTGGTCTCAGCCTGAGATTTAGACTTCCCTATAACCTGAGTATTAGGTATAAAATATGACTGAAGGCAAGGAATAACTTTAGCTGGATAAGGATTTTTTTCAGTGATGTCATCAGTGATGTCATTTGAGATGTCATCAGTGATGTCACCAACCATGCCATGAATGATGTAATATGTGACATCACCAGCAGTGGATTGCGGGCGCGTGAGATGTATTTAGTACAACTAACTATATCGGAGGAATTTCAATGGTTTTGTTCGAGTGAAATGTCAAGCTAGCTATAACACCCCTAAAACCTGTTGTTTTTTCATTGAATTTCTATGGTTTTTTAAATGCTAATTCCTAACTATATCAGGCCTGGAACCTATGGTTGTTTCAGTGAATTTCAAAGGTTTTGTAAAGGACAATTTTTAATGTATTAATTGTTATACTGATTATTTTGATACTAATTTACTACATTTTGTAAACTGTTTATTTTTAGATATTTTATTTTTTTAATTACATTATACATTACAATACAAAATATACTTTCTCAGAATGAATTACTTTAGTTTAAATACTTTGCAAATAGGCAATAGACTTTTAAGTACAGTAGTTGCAGCTTTTGCAATGGGCAACACAATTTCAAACACAATGCAACATTGAGCAAAATGTGAATTTCTAGTCAAATTCAATTAGTTACTTTACGGATTACTTTTCTAACCACAGGACTGGATCCTAGATTCAGTCCTTGGACATCTCCTGTAAACAGTTGAGTAAAAGCCTTTTGGTTACAGTAGTGATTTTTAAGGAATATTATTGTATTTTAAAAGTTGACACTTAGAACATTTTTCACATAGAATCACCAATGTTATCCTATGGCAGAAAATTCAATTAGCAGGTAAGTAGTGTTATTGTTACTTTTTCTTACTCAGTGGTGGATCCTGGATCCAGCACTGGCCAATCTCCTGTAAACAGTTGAAAGAATGTGTTTAAGTCATACAGACGATTTTTTAGGAATATTTTTAGTTTGTGAAAATAGACACTTAAAAACTTTTGTGGGGAAAACCACACAATGCATTCTTATGGAAGCAAATACAAGTTACTGGTAAGTATGCTTAGAATTACTTTTCAGGGTCAGTGCTGGGCTAAAAGATGCAGCCCTGGGTTCTCTCCTGATAACAGGTAAGTAAATCGGAATTCATAGTTCGGCTGATTTTAGAGGAATATTTGTACGTTTCAAAATTGGACACTTAGAAACTTTTCTGGTGAAAAACACACAATGGATTCCTATGGAAGGAAATACAAGTTACTGGTAAGTAAGCTTAGAATTACTTTTCAGGGTCAGTGCTGGGCTAAAAGATGCAGCCCTGGGTTCTCTCCTGATAACAGGTGAATAAATCGGAATTCGTAGTTCAGCTAATTTTAGAGGAATATTTGTACGCTTCAAAATTGGACACTTAGAAACTTTTCTGGTGAAAACCACACAATGGATTCCTATGGAAGGAAATACAAGTTACTGGTAAGTACGCTTAGAATGACTTTTCAGGGTCAGTGCTGCGCTAAAAGATGCAGCACTGGGTTCTCTCCTGATAACAGGTGAGTAAATCGGAATTCGTAGTTCGGCTGATTTTAGAGGAATATTAGTACAATGGTGAAGAAAGGGGGCGGGGCCTGAGGTGACGTGTGCAAACACGTCCTGTGGCGCTTTTTAAGTTGGGGAATTAATTCCGCTTCAATTCCGAGGTCCCTTGGGGGCCAACTAGCCCACCAGGTACCTCCAGTATGCACCAGGGAGCTGCGTTGCAGAGAGGTGTTCAGAGGCCATGCCCCTTTTTACAACACTCTGCAATGCAGCTCCGTGGCTCTTACTGGAGGTACCTGGTGGGATAGTTGGCCCCTAGGGGACCTCTGGATTGAAGAGGAATTAATTCCCCAACTTAAAATGCGCAACAGGGCGTGTTTGCACACATATCATCTCAGGCCCCGCCCCCTACCTTCACCACTGTTCAAACACGACCCGTGGCATGTTGTAAGTTGGGGGATAAAGTCCCCTTGAATCCTGAGGTCCCCTGGCGGCCAACTAGCCCACCAGGTACCTCCAGTATGCGCCAGGGAGCTGCATTGCAGAGAAGTGTTCAGAGGCCACGCCCCTTTTTATAACCCTCTGCAAAGCAGCTCCGTGGCGCTTACTGGAGGTACCTGGTGGGCTAGTTGGCCCCTACGGGACCTCTGGAATGAAGAGGGATGAATTCCCCAACTTAAAACGCGCCACAGGTTGTGTTTGCAAAGTATCCCCTCAGGCCCCGCCCCCTACCTTCACCACTGTGCAAATGCACCCTGTGGCGTGTTTTAAGTTGGGGGATTAAGTCCCCTTGAATCCTGAGGTCCCCTGGCGGCCAACTAGGCCACCAGGTACCTCCAGTAAGCGCCACGGAGCTGCGTTGCAGAAAGGTGTAAAAAGGGGCATGGCCTCATTACACCTCTCGGCAACGCAGCCCCCTGGCGCATACTGGAGGTTCCTGGTGGGCTAGTTGGCCCCCAGAGAACCCCAGTATTCAAGGGGAATTAGTTCCCCGTCTGCAAATTCGCCAGGGGGTGTGTTTGCAGAGTGGTATAAGGAGGGAGCGTGGCCTCCGGCCCGAACCCAGTCTTTTTTTTCTTCTTTTTTTAGAAGGGGGGCAGTGTAGCCCCCCTTATTTTTCCATTTTTTTGGCCCTGGGGACCCCATCCCCCAGGGCCTATCCCCAATTTTTATCTATAAAAAAATTAAATTGGGAAGGGGGCCGCGTGGCCTCCCTCTCAATGCCATAATTTTTGCCCCGGGGACACCGTCCCCCGGGGCATGGCCCTTTTTTAAAAAAAAAATTAATTTTGTATGGAGGGGTCTGCGTAGCCCCCCTCCTCTGGCCACTTTAAGGCCCCAGGGACCCCATCCCCCGTGGCCGGCCATTGTTCGCGCTGGGGGTACGGTGCGTACATACGCGCTGGCGGTACGGTGCATACATACGTGCTGGGGGTACGGTGCGTACAGACATGCTGGGGGTACGGTGCGTACATACACGCTGGAGGTACGGTGCGTACATACGCGCTGGGGGTATGCACCGTACATACATAACGCACGGGGGTGTATGCCTGTACGACTCATACCCCTGGGGACTCAGCTTTTACGGCTGTTATTGGCTCCCGTAAAAAAAGAGCCGTACCGAGTGACGTAGGGACGATTCGTACTTGCTGGGCTGTAAAACGCTGCTTACATACGTACGGACGTCGCGTACAGGCTGTTACGGATCAGATTTTTTACCCGTACGGTCTTTTGTACGATTCGTATGGAAATAGGCTTTCTGTACGAATTGTACTTCCTAGGTTGTACGGACAGTTTACCGGGTACGAGTCGTACGGAGAAAACACTCCATACCACGATTCGTACAGCCTTTTTCCAGGATTGAAATCGGCCCCCAAGTATGAATTATTATCTATATGAATAGATGAAGTGGTGTTTTTAAGTGTATAGCTAAGTAAAAGTAAGTATGATCCATTGTTTGCATAAGTGAGTAGGGTGACTTCATAAGTGATTATGATGTGTGCTGGTGTGTAATGTTGATATAGGTGTATGAGTATATCTGATAGTGTTCTATTGATCATTGACAGCATGTATGAGTGAATCTATAGATAAGTGATTACATGTGTGTATAGATCTAGGAATCACTGAGTGGGTATTTAGAAACTTGTATTGGTGTGTCAATGGTTTTAAATCTGGCAATCTGTATTTTACAGTGAGTGATGAAAGGTTATACTAGTGTATGATGAGGTGTATCTGATTGTCATGTGGATGATGTCATCAGTGATGTCATTTGAGATGTCATTAGTGATGTCACTGACCATGTCATGAATGATGTAATATGTGACATCATCAGCAGTGGATTGCGTGCGCGCGAGATGTAGTTAGTAAAACTAACTATATCGGAGGAATTTCAATGGTTTTCTTCGAGTGAAATGTCCTGCTAACTATAACACCCCTAAAACCTATTGTTTTTTCAGTAAATTTCTAAGGTTTTTCAAATACTGATTCCTAACTATATCAGGCCTGACACCTATGGTTTTTTCAGTGAATTTCAAAGGTTTTTTAAATGCTAATTCCTAACTATATCAGGCCTGAAACCTATGTTTTTTTTCAGTGAATTTCGAAGATTTTGAAAATGACAATTTTTAATGTATTAATTTTTATACTGATTATTTTGATACTGATTTACTACATTTTTTAAACTGTTTATTTTTAGATATTTTATTTTTTTAATTACATTATACATTACAATACAAAATATTCTTTCTCAGAATAAATTACTTTAGTTTAAATACTTTGCAAATAGGCAATAGACTTTTAAGTATAGTAGTTACAGTTGTTGCACTGAGCAACACAATTTGAAACACAATGCAACATTGAGCTCAATATGAATTTCTAGTCAAATTCAATTAGTTACTTTACGGATTACTTTTCTAACCACAGGACTGGATCCTAGATTCAGTCCTTGGACATCTCCTGTAAACAGTTGAGTAAAAGCCTTTTGGTTACAGTAGTGATTTTTAAGGAATATTATTGTATTTTAAAAGTTGACACTTGGAAATTTTTTCTCACAGAATCACCAATGTTATCCTAAGGCAGATAATTCACTTAGCAGGTAAGTAGTGTTATCGTTACTTTTTCTTACTCAGTGGTGGATCCTGGATCCAGCACTGGCCAATCTCCTGTAAACAGTTGAAAGAATGTGTTTAAGTCATACAGACGATTTTTTAGGAATATTTTTAGTTTGTTAAAATAGACACTTAGAAATTTTTCTGCTGAAAACTACACAATGCATTCCTATGGAAGGAAATACAAGTTACTGGTAAGTACGCTTAGAATTACTTTTCAGGGTCAGTGCTGGGCAAGAAGAAGCAGCCCTGGGTTCTCTCCTGATAACAGGTGAGGAAATCGGAATTCGTAGTTCGGCTGATTTTAGAGGAATATTTGTACGTTTCAAACTTGGACACTTAGAAACTTTTCAGGTGAAAACCACACAATGGATTCCTATGGAAGGAAATACAAGTTACTGGTAAGTACGCTTAGAATTACTTTTTAGGGTCAGTGCTGCGCTAAAGATGCAACCCTGGGTTCTCTCCTGATAACTGGTGAGTAAATCGGAATATGTAGTTCTCTGATTTTAGAGGAATATTCGTACATTTCAAAATTGGGCACTTAGAAACTTTTCTGGTGAAAACCACACAATGGATTCCTATGGAAGGAAATACAAGTTACTGGTAAGTATGCTTAGAATTGCTTTACAGGGTCAGTGCTGGTCTAAAAGATGCAGCTCTGGGTTCTCTCTTCATAACATGTGAGTAAATCGGAATTCGTAGTTCGGCTGATTTTAGAGGAATATTTCTACGTTTCAAAAAAGGACACTTAGAAACTTTTCTGGTGAAAACCACACAATGGAATCCTATGGAAGGAAATACAAGTTACTGGTAAGTACGCTTAGAATTACTTTTCAGGGTCAGTGCTGGGCTAAAAGATGCAGCCCTGGGTTCTCTCCTGATAACAGGTGAGTAAATCGGAATTCGTAGTTCAACTGATTTTAGAGGAATATTTGTACCATTCAAAAATGGACACAGAAACTTTTCTGGTGAAAACCACACAATGGATTCCTATGGAAGGAATTACAAGTTACTGGTAAGTACGCTTAGAATTACTTTTCAGGGTCAGTGCTGCGCTAAAAGATGCAGCACTTGGTTCTCTCCTGATAACAGGTGAGTAAATCGGAATTCGTAGTTCGACTGATTTTAGAAGAATATTTGTACAATGGTGAAGAAAGGGGCGGGGCCTGAAGGTGACGTGTGCAAACACACCCTGTGGCGTGTCTTAAGTTGGAGGATTAAGTCCCCTTGAATCCTGAGGTCCCCTGGCGGCCAACTAGCTCACCAGGTACCTCCAGTATGCGCCAGGGAGCTGCATTGCAGAGAGGTGTTCAGAGGCCATGCCCCTTTTTACAACACTCTGCAAAGCAGCTCCGTGGCGTGGAGGTACCTGGTGGGCTAGTTGGCCCCTAGGGGACCTCTGGATTGAAGAGAGATGAATTCCCCAACTTGAAACGCGGCACAGGGCGTGTTTGCACAGTATCACCTCAGGCCCCACCCCCTACCTTCACCACTGTGCAAACGCGCCCCGTGGCGCTTTTAAAGTTGGGGGATTAAGTCCCCTTGAATCCTGAGGTCCCCTGGCGGCCAACTAGGCCACCAAGTACCTCCAGTAGGCGCCACGGAGCTGGGTTGCAGAGAGGTGTAAAAATGGGCGTGGCCTCATTACACCTCTCTGCAACTCAGCCCCCTGGCGCATACTGGAGGTTCCTGGTGGGCTAGGTGGCCCCCAGGGACCCCCAGTATTCAAGGGGAATTATTTCCCCATCTGCAAACGTGCCAGGGGGCGTGTTTGCAGAGGGGTGTAATGAGGGGGCGTGGCCTCCGGCCCGATCCCGTTCTTTTTTTTCTTCTCCTGTGTTTTTTAGAAGGGGTTCTGTGTAGCCCCCCTTCTTTTTCCATTTTTTTGGCCCTGGGGATCCATCCCCCAGGACCTGCCCCCAATTTTTATTTTTTATATCTACCTATTGGCGACCGTGGCGGTAGATATAGTTAGGACCTATTTTCCATAGGAAATCCGCAACATTCTATTTGGAACAACGTTGGCGCCAATTGACGAATCTTCGCGAAATTTTCCAAACTTTTGGCCAGCTCCGGTCTGCTCCTATCCTGAAAATTTCACAGTGATTCGTCAAGCGGAGGCCGAGAAAAAAGGGTGGCCCAAAACGCATTTTCCCCATGCATTTTCCCATAAGACCTTTTGACGCAGCTACAGCCCGAACTGAACGGAATTACACCAAATTTGGCAAAGAGATAGTCCTCAGTTCAGACTCATGCCTTTTGCTTAAATGGTGTAAATCCGTTCAGTAGTTCCTGAGAAAATTAGAGTTAAAAATATAGATATATCTGGGCTGAGTCTAACCACACATCACATCGTGAGATCTGATTGGCTGTCAGTACTTCATCCAAGAAGTGTTGGCAGCCATCTTGGGACCAATATACATGATAGCACCTCATTAAAAAGCATTGCAGTTAATAGAAGGTTTTAAGACTTTAGTTACATTATCAATCATTTGTTGATGGTACCATACTCATTTTAGGAATCGTGGTGTGTTCTAAGGTGATTTTACCATGTGAACAAGCCTTCTGCTGTGATATCATGAATCATGTTTGAGAGAAAACTATTTTCTCATGCTTTTCCCACAGAGGTTTGGAAGGTGATCTATAAGCTAAACTGAGAGCATATTTTCTGTAAATTCACATTATCTTTCTCAGTCATGTGAGAATGAAGTCTGACATTCTCAGTAAAACATGTACATCCAACAAGGGCAGAGACTGTCAGTTGAATCCTTTGTGTTCTACTGCGCTTCCCAGAGTGTTCTAAAGAACAACTAGAGCGCTAACAGTCTTACTTATGACAAAAGTATGGCACACCTGAAGCCATCTTGATTGGAATAAAGTGGTAACACATAAAACATTTAATTTACGAAGGAGCAAAATGAGGGGGGTCATTTTGCCATAGAAATTATGATTAGTGCTGCAGAAAGAAAAATGAGGGCACATTTTGACTTCTCAAATCCTCTTCTATTTCATTAAAATATTCTGACATGCAGACTGAAACATGCACTTTAAATACCAGCAGCAGACTTCCCTGGTGAGCATTAGCTTTACTACAGTGATCTAATGAGCAACTAGAGTGCTAACATTCAGAATTTATGGCAAATGTGTGACACATCTGAATGCCTTCTTGGTGGAACCAAAGTAAAAAACTGAAAGTATTTCCTACTGAGGGGACTGCAGTAAATGAGGAAATTAGGAAACTTCATAACAAATAAATCTCCCAAGATGGCCACCAGAGACAAAAGAGCCCAAATGTAGCCCAAATGTCACCCAGATGTAGCCCAAGTATAGCCCAATGACAGAATGTCCCAGAGTGTTCTTAAGGACAACTAGAGCGCTTACTGTCTTACTTATGACAAAAGTATGGCACACCTGAGTCCATCTTGATTGGAATAAACTGGTAACACTTAAAACATTTAATTTAAAAAGGAACACAATGAGGGGGTTCATTTTGCCATAGAAATTATGATTAGTGCTGAAGAAAGACAAATTAGGGCACATTTTGAGTGACTTCTCAAACCCTCTTCTATTTCATTAAAAAATTCTGATATGCAGACTGAAACATTCACTTTTAATACCAGCAGCAGACTTCCGTGGTGAGCAGTAGCTTTTACTACAGTGATCTAATGAGCAACTAGAGTGCTAACATTCAGAATTTATGGCAAATGTGTGTCATATCTGAATACCTTCTTGATGGAATCAAAGTAAAAAACTGAAAGCATTTCCTACTGAGGAGACTGCAGTAAATGAGGAAATTAGGAAACTTCATAACAAATAAATCTCCCAAGATGGCCACCAGAGACAAAAGAGCCCAAATGCAGCATAAATATCACCCAGATGTAGCCCACATGTAGCCCAATGACAGAAGTGTGCAAAACACTTATTTTTGTGTATTTGCAGTTTTATATAGTGCAGACTTGTCAGGTATTGGAGTGCTTTACATGAGCATTGGTTACATCACACAAGATCAAATTCATTTTGTTTGTAGACATGGGGAGATTAAGTGATTTGACCAGAATCACAGAATGTTGAGCTGAAGCAGAAACTCCAACCTGATTGCCCAGTCGCAAAGTCTGCTGCTCTGGAAGTAACACCACATCCTCTCCCCTAGGTGCAAAAGTTAATCAAGTGGTCAACTGGATAAAAAAACATAAAGATTACAAATAATTTAAAAGTTCTTTGTCGCTATTTGAAAACTCAGAAAATATGTCCTCATTTTAGTTTTTTTAGAGCACTAACCATAATTTTGATGCAAATAAGACCCTCCCATATATGTAATTTCTTAAGGAAATGCTCTAGGTATTAGAGTTTTGACTACATCAAGATGACGTCAGGCGTCCTTTTCAAATGCAAATCGTGCACCTACTGCATCATAGTTTCTACTTCACAATCTTGTTTCATGTTTTATATTACCCACAATGCCCGGATCATAAATTGGCTAATAACTAAGATACACAATCTCACCTAGAGCATTGCAACAGTGTTTCCTTCCAAATAGTTCATGACAATGCTTTCAAATCATTTCTTAGAGCAAGATATTTTTTTATCCTTTCTTATTTTGTTCTTTCTATCCACAAAAATTTAAACAGAGCCTAAAAAATCCACCTGAAGAAGAAAGCCCTGCCGCAATACAGAAAACTCTTGACTCCTGTTGAATGAAGACGACTCACTCAAGGACTCACACAAGGACTCAAGGACTTCTTATTTTATATGGCACCCAGGGACTGGAACTGCACTCCAAGGTCAAGTGGTTTGCCTGCTTTGGGGATACAACAAGCAGAAGAACTACTGACCAAATGGTGTCAGATTACAACTGAGGGCTGCCTTAAATAGGCAGGTTGCTTTGCAGGTGGGCAAAAAAACCAGTGTCATCCCTCTCTAAGCTTTTTGCTACAATGGAAACAGGCACATGGGAGCTTGTGGTAAAGGTATCAGGCTACTGCTTTCCAGCATTGCGCCAGTAGAGAATTTTCACTTCCAGGAAAGCGATGACCGTTGGTCAAATCCTGAATTGGGGTAAGGTGCCAAATCTCTCAAACTGACAAAACCCCTTGTGTGCCACGAAATCCCCCTTTGTCCCAATCGTAGCTCATGGTGCCAAAACTAATGGCTTAAATGGGAGCTTAATGATTAAATATCTTACTTCACAAGACCCTCACTAGCCACAACCTTGAACCTTGCCAAGCTAGAAGATTTTGACTTCCACTTCGGAAATGAGGTCCGAAGGGGAATATTTTTATCAGGCTGTCCCACTTGATGTAGCCGACCTTTCCTCCTTTCCATTCACCATGGCATTGCGCCTATGTCCTGGTCAACCAAAGACTATTGTTTTTCAAAGGCTCTTTACATTTTCAAGGTCCTTTTTACCTTCTAACTTTAAAAAAATCATATCTCTACTTCCTTTTATCCTATACTAATGACCTTGGTAGCCCTTTGCCCATTAAATTGTTCTCTACTTTTGTAAATAGTTTTTAAAATGTTATTAAATTGTGTTTTTACTTTAAAATTGTTGGTACTGCTTGAACTTGCACTTTTCTGGGGAGCACTAGCTTCTTGTGTCATAGCAACCAGGGGTTGTGTAGAGATTCTCTCAGGACTGTGTTTGGACCTATGCAGATTGTGTTTACAAAATTAGTTGGAATCACCCCCTCAATAATTCAGTTTCTGACACCTCATTAGAGGGCTATTAGTGGAAGAATTAAATGTACTGCCAGGAGTGTAGAGGAGTGTCTGGTAACCTCAGCAACTAACTCAAGGCCTAACTGAATGAGACTTGTGTGAAGGGCAACACTAATGCACAATTACTTCAGGATCCAAGATGACATGCAGCCCTGCTGGCTTGTACTAAACTAATAATCATCTCTGAAACATAAGCATTATGAAATCATCAAGAGTGTGTGAGAGACATTGAAGAATTGTCTGATGGCGAGCCTGCACTACCCCCTCAACCTAAAATCCACTTTAATGGCTGATAGTGAGCACCCATGCCCAGTAGCATGGTTTTAAGTATAGTGTTTACTCTCTTGAAATGTGTGGAAGCCTGTATCATAAATACATGAACCCCACAAGGAGCATACAATTTTCTCTTTCTCAGCATGCATCTCTGAAACTTATTAAGTTGGCCAACTTTGGTTACCATGAAATTATCGCAGTTTAAAAGATGGGGTGTGGGCTGATAATTGCTGTTATCTGTACCAATCAGAAATAATAGGCACCTCTTGATGGAGCTGTGAGCAATACACTAATGTAATTTTTTCCTGTGTATTTTTATCACCTTCTTCATTAAACTCTACAATAATATCCACACTACTACCTATTTTATGGTTCTCAGTGTTTTCACCATGTATCGTGCTTGCTAAATAAATCTCGATTTTGTTAATTGCCCCATCTAATTATGCAGGGTGAAAAAAAAATCCTTTGCAATCATACACGATTTGGCAAACAAATTCAGCTTTTTCCTGGTGATCCTTAAATAGGTTATAAGGGGCCAATTCACAAAGGGCCTCTACACTCTTTGCAGAGGCCCCATAGTCGTGGCAGGGGGCCCACACTTGTTGTGGGACCTCCACAATGGGTAACTGCAGTAAAGAGGTCCCACAATGAGTGCAGGACCCCCACCCTGATTACGGGGCCTCCATCATGAGTGCGAAGGTTCCTTTGTGAATCGGGCCCCATGTAGTGGGATAATGTAAAATTTGGCTACAACACAACTATGTGCTCCAATGTAGTGCCCTCTAACACTAATATTTGTATGCACTCCTTTGAAATAAAATACATTTTTGAAACAATAAGATGAAAAAATATTTTTGCAGCTTCTTTCCTCTAATCTCCTTAAATATTCAAATTATCCTCATTTAAAGTTCAAAATGAATGTTGGAAAATGTTTTATAAATTGTCTGGACTTAAAGCAGCAGAGAAATCAAAAGACACATCTATACATAAAAGCCCATAGACCATAGCTCATTCTTGGATATAACTAGTTTCAAATGGCCTGATAGAGAGAGTGAGGACCTGGCAGCCAAATATTCTGCAATAAAAAAAAATATTATTATATAGGAAAGCATTTTTCAATAATAGCAAAAAAACATACAGGACAATTTCTGGAAAAGTAAATTCAAAGTTAACCCAATGCATGAAACAAAAGAAAAAGCAAGAGCTCAAACAAGAAGTGAAGAATTAATTAAAGGAGTGGTGCACAAAGTGAACTATTAATGAAATGAGTGGAAAAAGCGAAATAACCAAGAGTACTCCACACAAATATTCTTCCATTATCCACTAAAATCAGTAGCATTTATTTTTTTAAATAACTCTTTTTTATTGAAAAGAAAGGCATGTTATATAGGTAAGGCAATGGTAAACAAATTATCATTATAGGTTGCACATTAAATCGTTCCTCATGGTGTACACATCCCAACAAATGGTTGACAATATTCATTGTGCAGTGTCAAGTCCCCCCCGTGATACCTTCTCCGACTCTCTGTGGTTCACAAATCTCCCCCCTGTAAACGTTACACTGCCCCCATATTTGCGTCCATTTATGCGGGCACACCCTGGCTTCATAGATGGATTTTTCTGTCACCATACACCAGTCCATATCATTGGCCCAATCTACTATTTTTGGTGGGTTCAGAGCCCTCCACAGTCGCGCAATCTTCCTTTTTGCAACCATAAGCCTCAGTGTGACCCATATTCGCTCCCTGAAGTTCAAATCTGTAAGATCCCAGATATTCAACTATGCTAACTTAATATTACAGTGGATCTGTTGCCCCAGTGCTTCCTCCATTTGGCGTACAACCCGTTCCCAGTATCTCTGGATCACTGCGCACTCCCAGAGAGTGTGGATAAATGTGCCCTCCTGCCCATATTGTCATACACAGCCACCACCCAGGGTGTAACCCATGTTAACCAGCAACGGCCCTGACAAGTAGGATCTATGAAGAAGTTTTAACTGGACCAGGCAGAGCCGAGAGGGGATGGACACCTCACCAGGGGAAGCCACCGCCACCTGACACTCTTCATCATCTAGACTCGCAACATTGTGATCCCATTTAGCTCTTAAGCGGGTCAGGGAATCCGCCATATTGTTGATGAGCTTTTTATAGATCAGGGATATGGCTTTTTCCGGTAGGTCGCCGCCCAGTATCCTGTCTTCAAGTGGGGAGGATTCAGGGAGGGTGCCACCCCTGGCGAGATCCGCGAACATGTCATGTCTAATTTGAAGATATCTAAAATATTCGGACTGGGCTAGTTCGTACTCTTGCTGCAGTTGAGAAAAGGGAACCACTTCACCCGATTTCCATAGATTGTCCACCCTGGAAATGCTTATAAGGTCCCATCTATCAAAGCCCTTCGAACGGATCAGTCTACCCAATTGTTCACAGTGCCAAAGTGACTTGGCTTGCGTGAGTTTACCCTCCCAGCCCAGACTCCTAGTGGCCACCCTCCATATATGCACTGCATGCCCGGTTGGGCCGGTCAAGACAGGCCTCAAAGATTGTGCGTATAAGGCACCCTCGAAGCCGTCCCCCGGGAGGAGCCTCCTGTCGATTCGAAAGGCCGGGTCATCCTGTGGTCTATACTTGCATTGGTTAATTGCTGTGAGTTGCGAGGCCCAGTAATACCTTGTGATATCCGGGAGCCCGATACTCCCATCAAACCATCCCAGCGAAAGTTTGTGTGTTGCAATACGGGGTGCTTTGCCCTCCCACAGCAGATCTCGAACAATGCCGTCAAGGTCCCTGAAGTACGAGGTGGTGACTGGGAATGGGGTGTTCTGTAGTGCATATAAAAGTCTAGGAAGGGACATCATCTTGAACAGGGCTGCGTGCCCCAAAAATGTAAACAGGAGCGACTTCCAGTGTTGAACGTCCGATTTGAGATGCACTAGAGGTGGCAGGAGATTATTGTCGTAAAATCTAGATGGATCTTTAGAGACCCAGATTCCCAAGTGGTTGAAGCCGTCAACAGCCTCCGCTAGTTGGCAACCCTGGGGGAGAGAGGGCCGCTGGCAATAAAGGACATAGAGCACTGACTTAGACCAGTTTATCGTATATCCTGCAAAACTACCAAATACTCGTAATATGTCCAGAACCACATTGAGGGATGTCGCCGGGGAGGCCAGATAAAGCAGAATGTCGTCCGCGTACAGCGAAATGCGGTCCTCCCAGCCTGACGTCCACCTAAGGCCCCTGATGGAGGGGTCTTGTCGGACCCACGCCGCCAAAGGCTCCAGGGCCAGAGCAAAGAGAAGCGGTGACAAA
Source organism: Triturus cristatus (assembly GCF_964204655.1). NCBI lineage: Eukaryota > Metazoa > Chordata > Amphibia > Caudata > Salamandridae > Triturus > Triturus cristatus. The sequence goes on along the minus strand of NC_140589.1, from coordinate 1,454,129,759 downwards.
GGACAGCCCTGTCTGATGTCTCTGCCAAGAACAAAAATGGGAGATTTCCTATTATTAACAATTACTTGTGCAAGTGGTTGGCAGTACAGAAGCCACACCCAGTTGGTAAATTCGGGCCCAATCCCCAATTTGCGGAGTACAGCAAACATGTAGGGCCATTCAATGGTGTCAAAAGCTGATGCAGCATCCAGGGACACCACAACTGCATCTTCCCTGATTGTATCCACCCGGCACAGCACTCCATGAAGCCCGCGCAGGTTGAGGGAGGTATTTCCCGCGGGCATAAACCCCGATTGGTCCGGATGGACCAGGCGGGTTAGGACCCTGAGCAAACTAATAGCAAGAACCTTTGCCCGAATTTTTGCTTCACAGTTGAGCAGTGAAATGGGTCTATAGGACGAACATTTGTTGGCTGGCTTGCCTCCCTTTATGAACCACAACAATGTTGGCCAGTCTCGGATCCTCAGGGAGGGTACCCCCCTTCTTGCTTTCTCTGTACATTTCGTCAAGAAAGTGAGCAAGCTTGCTCGCCGTGAGTTTGAACAATTCTATGGGGATACCGTTGGGGCCCAACCCTACGCAGGTCATGTATGGCTTTTTCAACTTCTGCCACTGTAATATTAGGATCGAGATCGGAGCATTCCTCCTCAGTAAAGAGTGCCATCGAGATATCACATAGGAGAGAGGCAGCTTCCTCCTCAGTATGTGTCATGTGGGACGTTTAAGCGACTGGTAATATTGGCCGAATGCATCAGCTATTTCTTGTGGTGCAGTAAGACGGGAATGTGAGTCTGTTTCAAGCTCTACCACAACGCGCTGGGCCCTGTCGGTGCGATCTAACCAGGCCAGTAGTTTGCCCGCCTTGTCGCCTTGTCGCCTACGTCATAAATTCTACTGAGCATGGCCCTGTGGTGTGTCTTGGCAGCCTCGGTAGCTAGATCGTAGAATTCCTTAATTTTAATGTGGAGTTTGTGGTGCACTGCCACAGAGTCTTGTATTCGGACAGCGTTTTCTAAGTCTAGGATTTCTCCCTCCAAACGCGCTGTCAGCTCCCCTCTCCTTACACTGTCCAGTAATCTGTGCCAAGACCACCCACCGTATAACCACATTATAGGCCTCCTAGAGTACTTTTGACGAGTCAACTGACCCCTAGATTTCCTGAAAGTAAAGATCCGACTCGCTTAGGACCCTGTCAACGATGGAGGGATTCGTGAGATACCAGAAATTGATCGGCACCACCCGGCCAACCGTGGGTTCGTCCACTTCTAAATGACACTAAATGGGTGAATGGTCAGAGATCCCCCTAGCCAGATGTTGCATGTCTTTGAAGGTGTGGAATTGGTGCACTAGTGTCAGTACGTAGTCTATTCGGGACATACTACGATGAGGCCCCGAAAGATAAGTGTATTGGAGATCGGTCGGATGCAAGCCCCTCCAAATATCCACAAGGCCCATCACACCCAGAAAGCTAGGGATCAGCTTGCGGGAAGGCAGCAGGTCCCTCTGGGGCCAACGATCAAGGGAGTCAGAGACATTGGAGTTAAAGTCACCCCCGATCAATAATCTTCCGTCTGGTAAGCCGAGAAGGAGATCGCCGAGATCAGCGAAGGCTTGAGCGTGCAGGCCTTGTGGTATGTAGACCAAGACAACATTAAGTGTGTAACCCTACCAGGTCCCAGAGATGACAACAAATCTACCCAGAGCGTCAGTGTAGACCGAATCAACAGTTAGGGGGAATGATTTCCATACCAGTATGCCCACACCCCGGGAACCAGAGCCGAAAGCCGAGTGGGCCGCTAATTGGAAACCCCATCGGGACAAGGCCTTGCATGCATTCCCAAGCAGGTGGGTCTCCTGTAGTAGTACAACGTCAGGAGAGTGTTGCTTTAAAAATTGGAGAACCACACCCCTCTTAATTTTATTGCCCAACCCGTTGACATTCCACGACAGTAACTTAAGCCCCTGCCTAGTCGTTGTGCCTGTTACTCAGTCGCAGAGGTACATACAATTCCGGAGAGGACCACCCAGAAAGGCCCCCGGGGAGAGACCTTCCTGTACACCATGGATTAATCACCAATGAGTACACCAAAGAAAAGGAATCAGCATCTGCCTATGGCTCAAACCAATCAAGTGTGCTATGCCTGTACAATAAAAAAAAAACTACAATACAAATGAAAACAATCCCCCCCGTTACGGTCCGAGGCCTTCAAGATCATCTGTGGCGTCCCACAGGGATCCTCCCTCAGCCTGACGCTGTTCAACGTCTACATGGCACCACTAGAACGCATTGCCCGACAACACGACCTCAACATAATCTCCTACACCGACGACACTCAGCTGATCCTCTCCCTCACCAAGGACCCCCTCACCGCCAAATTCAACCTCCATCAGGGAATGAAGGCCGTCGCCGACTGGATGGAGGACAGCTGCCTGAAACTGAACAGACAAAACGGAAATCCTCATTCTCTGGTCCAACCCCTCCGCTTGGGACGACTCTTGGTGGCCCACATCACTGGGCCTCCCCCCAGCCCCCACCGACCACGCACGCAACCTGGGAGTCATCCTCGACTCGAAACTCTCCATGACCAAACAAGTCAACGCAGTCTCCTCCACCTGTTTCAACACCCTCCGCATGCTCCGCAAGATCTTCAGATGGATCCCGACAAAAACGAGTAAAACAGTCACCCAGGCCATGGTCAGCAGCAGGCTCGACTACGGAAACGCCCTCTACGCCGGAACCTCGTCCAAGCTCATCAGCAGACTACAGAGAATCCAGAATGCCTCTGCACGCCTGATCCTCGACGTCCCGTGCCGTGACCACATCAACCCCACCTGAAGAACCTGCACTGGCTCCCCGTCGACAAAAGAATCTCCTTCAAGCTCCGGATCCACGCACACAAGGCACTCCACAAAACCGGCCCAGCCTATCTCAACAGCCGACTCTCCATCTACGTACCCAACAGAAAACTCCGCTCCGCTGACCACGCCCTGGCCACTGTCCCACGCATCCGGAGAACTACTTCCGGAAGCAGATCCTTCTCCCATCGCGCCGCCAAGACCTGGAACACCCTCCACCTATGTCAAACCGAAGACCTGCTGACCTTCAGGAGACAACTCAAGACCTGGCTCTTCGACCACTAACAGCCCCCCCAGCGCCTTGAAACCCACCCGGGTATGTAGTGCGCTATACAAGTTACATGATTGATTGATTGAACCCCCAACCCAAAAAACAGCCTCCAAACCCCCCCCAGCCTCCCTGCTTGGCGGTGTCATAACCTCCCGCCCACCCAAATTAGCAGAGTGCCTATTGCCCACCCCTCACAAACTTGTGGGTGCATGTGACCAACCAAGTACCCGTCACGAAAAAAATAAGCAACTAGTAATCACGTTACAAACGAAGATAGTCCAGAAGCAGCCACCAAACCCCATAAGATGCTTTGTAACCGTTACAGAAGGAGCTGGGAATCATGGATAGTCACATTAAGTCTATTTTGAAAAAGTCCCAAAGAAAGGGCCCTATCACAGTTCAGTTGCAAGGTCTGCAGCACTGAGAGGGGGCGATGCCCAAATCCACCCCCCAGCTGGAGAAGAAGCCCACCACCCTTAAGACACTGAACATAGAGACCATTTATTCAGACCCTCCCTTCACTGCCTCCTGTTCCTCAGACGGAGTGTCTCTGCCAGATCCTCCAGCACCCTCCTCCATTGTTGCTCTACAGGCATTGTTGTTTCTCCGGCCTGCCATGCCCCATCCATCCAGTCAGTCCCAGGCCTCCTTGGGGGTGGTAAAAAACCAGGCCTTTCCCTCAGATTCCACCCTCAGCTTGGCGGGGAAGAGCATGGCATATTTCAACTCCTTCTTTCGAAGCGCCTTCTTCACATCCAGGAAGCTGCGTCGTTGTCACTGCACCTTGAGGGTGAAGTCCGGGAAGAAGGTGATAGGGCTGTTTTGGTATTCCACCTGTGGCACCGAACGGGCACACTGCAGGATGACTTCTCTGTCCTGGAAATTGAAAATCCTAGCTAGCAAGGGCCGCGGGGGGCCCCGGCCTTTGGCCGGCCGCCCGACCCTCTGTGCGCCCTTTTAATGGAAAAGAAGTTGGAGAGACCTTTCGGCTTGAGATGGGTGGTGATCAAATCTTCCACAAAGAGGTCCGCCGATGGCCCCTTTGCCCGCTCCAGCACCCCAATATACGGATGTTGTTACGCCGAGAGCGCCCATCGTAGTTGTCCAGCTGTGCCTCCAATTTTGCAGTATGGTTTTGCATGGCGTCCATCCCACGCTGCAGTTCAGAGTTATCATCGACCAGAGAACTCGTTTTGATCTCAACATACTTTAAGCGCGAGTTCATCGAGCGCACGTCCGCCCGGATAAGGGATACCTCCAAGGACACAGAGTCAATGCGCGATTCCAACAACTTGTGCACAGTCATTATGGCTTCAAGAATGTCCTGTAATGTCAGTTCTTTCTTTTTTTCACCAGACTGTGGCTTTTCGTGCGAGGCAGGTCCCCCCTTCGGGTTTGCGTCGGGGCCATCCCACGCATATTTGGTAAGTTTAGCTTGAACTGCTGCTTTGGAGCTGCGACCACCCCGCCATAGCGTGGCCGGTTCTGTCAGCAAGAACCCCAGGGGAAAGAGGGCAAAGCTGTCTCGTACAGGCGAGGGTCTGTTGGAGTCGCCACTCGAACCATGTTGGACAGGGCCTGATTTTACAGCACAGGTCAAAAGATGCAATTACCCAGGCTCCAGGAACAGATCAGACAGCGCTTCTCAGGGGGTCGGGTGCCACTCCCCCTGCAATGCCATAAGTCTATTCGGGCGTATCACCAAAGGAGCCAGGTATTCAACTGGACCATAGAAGCAACAGGGCTCAGCAACCCCCTTCAGCGTCCAACCGCAGTTCGCACTGAGCCCAAGATGGCAGCAACATGTTCAGCACCTCCTCCTGGCCCTACGAGGAGAGTCAGACCCCCCACAGCTCCCTGCATATGGCCGTGGGCTTCTCAAGGTCTGCAAACAGTCACTGACCTGGGCTGGAGCCAGCCGGGGAAATGTTTTGCAGGGCCCAGGGAACCCAGAGGGGTGAGTCAAGTCACTCTGGCCGGTTCTTCACGCCGGTGACGGGTTGTGCCCAGCTTAGGTCCGCACACCGTAGGTCAAACGATGTCTCCACCCAGCTTCAGAACATAGCGGGCGGCGTCCGGACTTAGTCACCAACAGTTCGGGGTAGACTGCAGCCCTCCCCCTCCAGCACCGACAGACAGTGCAACCAAGGCTCCCCAGCGGCCGGAGGTAGGAAGGCAGTCCGAGGTGTCTCCGGGCTCATGCTGCCACGGAATCCCGTCACACACCGCCCCAGCAGTGAGCGCCAGGGCCAAAGCAAACCTTCCGGGCGCCTGGCCAATTGTCAGCCCCCTGGTACACCGCAGGGAGACAGGAACGTTGCGGGTTCGCCAGGTCGGAGCTGCGGACTGCGGCTCAGCGGAGTTCGAGCTGCGAGGTAGGCGGCCTCCCACTTCACAAAGTGCGTCAGCGTCCCGATCACCGAAACTGCTGATCGGATTCTGCTGGGACTCGGCTCATTCGATCCCCAATGTGCTCTTGTGTATTCCGCTATGCAATTATACCAGCTGCCGGATTTCTGAAGGACGGATATTCACATTAACGGGAACCCTCGGACGGTGCCGCCTTAGGAAGCAGTCATTTCTCCTGGCGGTTGGCCAAGCCCCCCTAAAATCAGCAGCATTAAAGCATTGGAACTTTATTGAACAAGATAGTAAATTTAAAGGAATTATTTCCAGAGAAACCGTGTGTCTTATTCCAGAGGAAAGAATTTGAAAAACACATTAAAATCGAACAGAACAAGGTGAAAGATTCTTGTATGGCTAAGTTGAAACAAAACCAACTGGGACCTGTCCTAATTTGATCAGCTCACCCTGCAGTAATATAACAAAAGGAAATGTATATTTTACATCTAGACACTTAGAAAAAAGCTGCAACAAAATTATATAACAAATGTGGTACTTTGGTAGTTGAATAATTTGAAATGCTGTTACTTTGACCCTAGATTACAACAAACAGTTTGTAATGGACGTTTTTTCTAGGTCACACACAAACTATAAAACTGAAGTGTCTAGTGAGTAGTGTAATGCTCTTAAGGATTTGTAATAGATTTCACTGTTGAGATGAGTCTACAAAATACCTAGGAGTATAGTGTTCAATTTGAAATACATGTGGAACATTTTTTGCCTTTCTAATTATTAGGAACATAAAGAAGATTTTTGGGCTGATTTCGATGGTGGTGGGGCGAGCGTCTGACCTCCATTGGTACGAGATCTGGACCGCCTGACAAATAGGGGGAGGTCCTGACCTCCGAATTATGATCTGAGAGCTGCGTAGGCGAGCAGAAACATCCCTTTTTGCATTGAGGCGTGTGCTGCAGCCCGGAAAAGGGCTGCGCACCACAAGCCTAAATGCAAAAAGGCATTTTTAGAAACATCCCTGCATCGTGTGGCAGGCACCATGTGGTACCTGGCACAGGGTGCATGGATGTTTTATGGGGTACCACGGGTACCCCCGCTCCCCTTAGCAGAGGCCCAGGAGTGATGGGGGCCCCAAACTTGCTTTCTGTCGGCCTTTTCATGGTGGTAAGAAGGCCATGAAAAGGCAGAGGGAAAGGGACATTGCAATCTCAACTGCGGCACCTGCGCAGGCCCCGCCACCATTGAGGGATTACCCATTCCACCGCTGCCCCGTCGGATGCGGCACTCTCCCCCCCCCCCCCCCCCCCCCGCAGCGCTCCGACTGCCGGCATCATGTTCCGACGGTCAGACCACGGCACTGGATGTCGAGTGGAATGCAGCGACAGCCTGCCAGTGGATGTCCATACGACATTGTAATCTGGCCCAATGTTATTGAGCAGCCTCTGAAGAAACTATTTTCAGTTCTGAAATACATAGGAATAAGTTAAAATAATTACTTTGTCTATTAGGATCAAGTGAGATAACGGTAAGGGAAATCTGTAATAATGAAAATATAAAACCAAATTATGAAACTTTGACATATGAATTTTAAGAAAAGTAATTCGTAAATTCTGAAAATGTGTGGATAACTTTTATTATACAACAACATAAAGACCTGAGAGAGGAACCACAGCCTTTTCAAAGAGAAAGAGCTCTCTTCACTTCTTAAGTGTGAGGTATTGAATCCAGAGTGGCAACAGGAAAGAATACCTGGATGACTGTTAATAAAAGACTAACTCTAAACACTGAAACACCGTAGGAGTTTGGAAAGGCTCACCTAACTTTGGTTAGAGCTTTCAAATGTTTAAAGCTCCACTATAGACGACGGAGAGGTCTGGGGCCAATTATGGGGGTGTAAAACGTCTGATCCAAAATGCCAATATTTGTCTTTCTGTTGTCCCCTATTTAATTATGAGCATTCTACACTTGGGTGGAATGCTCCAATAGCATTATAGCCCCTCTACCCTATAATCCCAGTTGTTGAAGATACTTTTCCTAGGTATAGGCCGTGGGTTGTGTCACAAGTCTAGAGCTTGATTTCAGGGCATTTAACCACTGGTATGGACCTCAGCAGCACTCTATAATGTTATATTGTTCTACCGCCTTTGGTATCATATAATGGATTGTGAGATTAGCTATTTGGTTTCTTTCATTAGTATGATGTTATCAGTCTATTAATTTTATGGAATTGGAATTGGAAGGCAACTTTTGGCAGGCAGTAACAAAGGCCCATATTCACTATACTTTACACAAATCATAGCAGCATCTAAATTTGTTGTGAGTTTTGTGCAAAAGGTAAATATAGCACAGAACAGTACCTTCTTACAATGCCCTGCTGCTGGTGTCATCCTCTTTGCTGGCAATAACAAGGCCATCTTGCACACCAAACAGCCTCTTCCATGGTGCTGAGGTGAGTTTGTGCTGTCCAGCATTCGATTTGCACTGAAGGCACATCCTTCCAGTCAATTTCAGATCTCAGAAGGTTCCCATGTATGAGATGTGTGCTTTGCACTGCAGCAAACATGCAATTAATTGTTTTTATTTTGAGAATTGAACACATTTCCTCTTGTTTGCACCTCCTTGATTAAAAAAGCCCAGTCTGGCTATTTAAGTAGACTAATCTTTGCCTATGTGTGCTTTTGAGAATCTAGCACAGCAACATCCCCTTGAAAAACGTGGTACAAAGCAGTCTTTGCACTGAAACAAGATCACTTTTTCAGTGCTAAATACCTTTTGCTCAGGATAGTAAACAGCATGTACCAGTTTGAGTTGTGGTTGTGTGGGTTCAAAGCTTTTGTAAATCTGGGCCAAACTCTTCACAAGGATTATGTAACGCTGGCTTTTAGTATCTTTTTTCCCTGACAATGAATATGAGGGCATAAAGCTTAGGCTCGACAGTATACATCAGGGATTTATAACACGTTAGATGGAAACAGAATATCGAGGAACATGAGCAAACACTCTAAAGTTTATGGCAATTAAGAAAGTAAGACTGCTGGGAAATACCACCAACTGGAATGCATAAATTGCACAGTTGATTCTAATTTGCAGAAAGGCTCCATTTCACAAGAATAGTGCTGTTTTACTCCACCTCTGTTTGTGGTGGCCAATCCTAATTGCCATGTTTGTGCTTGAGCTACAGATGTAATATGAATTAAATATATGATATGGTGCTAAATGCACTCTGTGGCAAATTAACACCTACTGAGAAGTTTATATCACCCTGCCAATGGCCTCTCTTTGTGGACATAATGTCATTGACATTATGAGAGGAGAAAAGTCGGCCTAACGGGCAGGGCGGGCGACCTCGAATCTGGGGAACTGGGTTCGAGTCTCGGCAATAATGCTGAACATCCTGTGATTCTGTGCAAATCACTTAGGGGCATATTATCAAGCCAGGCGATAAAATTATCGCCGCGTTAGCGGCAGAAAACTGCCGCTAAAACGGCGATAATGGGCTTGATAATATGCTCTATGGAGTTCCAATTGAAGCCCATGTTAGACGTCCTTCACATCTAACATGGGCTTCAATTGCAATTCCATAGAGCATATTATCAAGCCCATTATCGCCGTTTTAGCGGCAGTTTTCTGCCGCTAACGCGGCGATAATTTTATCGCCTGGCTTGATTAACAAAAATGTATGTTTCCTCATGTAATGCAACTGGTGCTATGTAAAGCGCTCTGATACCCGATTCGGGTCAAGTTTGCGCTATATAAAACTCTGTTAACAAAAAAAAACATTTGAAGCGTTGATGGAGAAATGAATATATATACTAGAGGCAGAAATTATAACTGGTACAAAAAGTCTCAAGCAACACGATAAAACGCCTTGCTCGATCTGTAAGGAGGGGCTTACTCAACCATTACAAAAGGGAGGATGTTGGCTGCTGGACCATAAGGAATCGGCTGGGGACAGATGACTGACTGCATAGATTAACACATGGCCAAAAAAAGAAACCGACACAAAAGAGCAGCGTGATATTATGATCTCAATAAACTACCGCCCTGAAAGGCTACATTGAAAATTACTTACATTATCCTCCCCAGCCCAAAAGGAGCTGCCGCTTGAAAACCATTTAACCATTCATCTTTGTCATCGTTAAACACACGGTAATTGCTTATCATTTAAACTAATTTGAGGGTAACTATTAATTATATCTGTTAATTTGCAGCTTAAATACGTTCATAAGTTATTTATATGATCATGTGATTTTCAGAGTTATAAGCCTCGCATTAAAGGGTTTGGCGGGACTGTCAGACTCGGAGTATTTTAATTTCTTTTTTTTAAAGGTACAGTAATGGCACATTTCCGGAGACCCGAAACAACTAAAATTGAAGTGATAATCAAAAAGGCAAACTTCAAACGCTTTTTCTTTCATGTATATCTTCAAATATCGAGAACTTGACAGGGACTCTTGTTCCATGTGGTGGCACACCGTGTGACTGGGGCACGTCACTTTCTCCATTTTTTTCATTTCCTAAAAGTGCACCCGGAAGGAATACGCTGAGCGCATTTATAATGTAATCAGTGGCGTGATGAAACTTGAGGGCCCCCCCTGCACCGCAGGGGATGCGGGGGGCCTGTGTTACGCCCCTGAATGTAATGCTAGACATTCACAGGTGTTCAGACTGTTTGATGCCCATGTGTTGTCAAATGTTTATACAGTTGTTACGAAAGACGGCAATGAACAGATTTGAGGACTGTTTACTGCGTTAATTTTGGGGGTCTTATATCTAGAGCATTCCATGTATGTCACTGAAGTATTTTTGGACCTTCAGGTTGATTTTTTTTATAGAAAAAGGAGTACATTAATAACTTGGGGGCATATAATCAAGCACATCGTTAATATTATCGCCGCTTTAGCGGCAGAAAACTGCCGCTAAAGCGGCGAAAATGGGCTTGATAATATATGCCGCAGAGAATTCCCATAGAAGCCCATGTTCTGGTGTCAACATGGGCTTCTATTAGAATTCTCTGTGGCATATTATCAAGCCTATTAGCGCAGCTTTAGCAGCAGTTTTCTGTCGCTAAAGCGGCGATAATTTTAACGCCGTGCTTGATAATATGCCCCTAAGAAATTTACAAGTAGCCCAGGGTGCCCATGCACTTGGTGCAGCAAACTGCAATCCTGGATCCACAGGTCGAAATCTGAGAGACTCAGCCAGCCTTTTATCTTTTTGGTATTTATAAAGTGTGCGCCAGCGACTGAATGAAGGTATGGGCATGAGACAAAAAAACACTTTTGTGGTCACATAGCCTGCACAGGGTTAGAGACACCAAAATAGTGTTTTTGATATATAAAACTCCGTTTGCTAGTCTGAAGTCTTTTACAACTGGGCATGAAAGAGGTGTCTTTCCTAATTGTTGCTGCTGTTCATTTCATCGCATCTCTGACCAGGTGATCGCTTTCTTTTGACTGCTGGTGGATCATACTGACCACATTTTACGGGTGTAAACATTTTCAAGCTTTCAATATCCTTGTGGAAGCTTTCAACTACTTATTTATTAGGATTACATATGGGATAAACCATGCCTCCATCAATTTAGGCATTGATGCCACCAGCCTAAAGCAACTCAATCTGCTTGTACAGCATAACAGTGAACATTGTAATGTTGGTTCTGCCAAGACATCCGTTGCAGCACATCCCAGTGGTCATTAAGTTAATGGATGAGACCACTTATAATACTCAGCCATCCCCAGGATTATTACAGTCCTGATGAGACCGTAGTATATTGGAAAAGGAGTGATATGCAGTCGACAAACAAAACAAGCATTGGCATAGGCAATAGTTCTCGCTTTTGGGACCTTCAAAGTATTTAGTTATGTAGCACAATATCCTTGGTGCAACCACATCAACTGTTGCGTGGCTAAACACTTATAAGGTCCCAAAGGCGAGACCTATTGGCTATGCCAATGCTTGGTGTGGTTGTGTGTGTGGTTGTGTGTGTGTGTGGTTGTGTGTGTGTGTGGTTGTGTGTGTGTGGTTGTGTGTGTGGTTGTGTGTGTGGGTGTGGTTGTGTGTGTGGGTGTGGTTGTGGGTGTGGGTGCGGTTGTGGGTGCAGTTGGGGGTGTGTGTGTGGATGTGTGGTTGGGTGCAGTTGTGTGTGCGGTTGTGTGTGTGGTTGTGTGTGGTTGTGGTTGTTGTGTGTGTGGTTGTGTGTCTGGTTGTGTGTCTGGTTGTGTGGTTGTGTGTGGTTGTGTGTGTGTGTGTGGTTGTGTGTATGGTTGTGTGTGTGTATGTGTGTGTGTGCTTGTGTGTGTGCTTGTGTGTGTGCTTGTGTGTGGTTGTGGTTGTGTGTGTGGTTGTGTGTTTGGTTGTGGTTTGAAGAACCAGAACCTTTTGGACCTGGCGGCGCAGGGTACGCCTTAATCTCCTGGGTTCTCCTGCTTAGCTACACAGAGACACGGGGACACTCTGTCGATGTAAAAGATTAGATTTATTAGCTGCAGCTAGTACAGTTGTCCTAGAAGTACACACGGTATGCTCTCAAGAGACTGACACTTCACTCCGTGGCGCACAATCTTATATAGTATATATGTGACATATACATTAACTAAGAACACACCTAAAACATATAAAAGGGAGCCAATAAGGAAAGTTGGAAAACAGAACAGAACCAATAGGAAAGGTTTGAAAATAATGTATCAAGTAACTCGAAGAAGCCTCTCCTCTAACTGTGTTTGTCACCCCTCCCCACAAACTAATTCATTAACTGACTTGTAGCTGTCTTGCAGGTGATGAGATACGTTTGTGTGTTTTGGAGGATAGTTGTGAAACAAGAGAATACGAGCAGAGGACAGCGAAGGCCAGACGATAAGATAAAATCAGAAGAGAATAGTGTGAACCAACAGATAGTTGAGACAGGGATTAGGAAAACCAGACAGGGATTAGTGTACTCAGCCAGTCTCTAACACCAGCTTTTGTAAACAGAGGCACAAGGTTATTTAGACACATTATTGCAGGAAAAGCAGAAAAAGACTTCGATCGTCGTGCTACCTGAGTGAGGGAAACACAAAATGGCGGCGGAGCACAAAATGGCGGGTCGATATGATCACGATCGAAAATCGAAGTTCTTCAGACCCTCCTTTTGCCAGAACTCAGGCAAGATACTCAGACTCACATTATTCTGAGTCAATGTCCATGGCCATGAGGTCATCGAGCTGTTGCTGTAGCATCATTCTGATATTCTCTGCTCTTTGTGACTTGGGTTTGGGGATGCACATAGTAGCACAAAGGTCGCAGATGGCGGGGCCACAGTGCATACAAAGGCAACAAGAGAATACGATGGCTAAAACTACTCCAAGGAACGTCAATATCTTCCAACCCCATTTGGACAGTAGTCCCCAAAACCACTCCAATAATGATCAATCTCCTTCGTTCTGATGAATCGACTCAGAGATTATATGTAACTTAGAGATAGCTTGGTATACTGTCGGAGCGTCATTAGGTATGAAAATACAGCAACTTGACCCGAAGAATTTGCACACTCCACCACGGTCTGCAAGAACAAAGTCTAAGGCAACTCTGTTTTGTAAAGTCATAAGACGATCTGCCTGTAGTTCTGCCGTGATATTACTTAAGGCTCCTACAGTGATGTCTATGGTGGTTTCTACGACACAAACAAGTTGCCTTATATTTCTGCTGTTGGCCATTGGACCCCAAAAAGGAAGAGATCCTTTGAGGAAATCTCCTCCCTCTTGTCCTGCTGTGTCCTTGGAATTAATAATCCCTCTGCCATATCTGTTTCGATGATGATTTGCAGAAGTGGTGTATGTAGGGGGAAGAAGGAAAGCTATATAGCAGGTACCAGAAAAACCAGTTGGCAACCATGTGTAAGCCCTATTATAACAGATGAAATATGTACCCTGAGATGGTACTAGAGGCGGTGAATTCTGAGAGGAGTAGACGTATGTGTGGGAACAGCTATTTCTTTGTACGGTGTCAGCAGACTGACCATTTATCTGTAGACAGAAATTGCCCTGATGTGGTATAGTCCAAATCGGTGAAGATTTTCCTTTTTTAACTTTATCACTAAGGCTAGTGACATAATGGGTGACGTTCCAGTTAGTGTACGCTTTTCTTTCGTCAACGGAGATCTTACTATTTTCCATGATTTTAGCCATAGCTACCATTCCCTTTATCAATGAACTATGACTAAAATCTGGATCACCAATATGTGAACTAACGGATCGTCTGAATTTGCTTTGATAGGCATTTGAGAAGATAACAAAATAAGCCCAAGCAGAACCTTCATAGGAGAACGGAAGAACTAAATATGGCATTCCTTTTTCTACGGTATGTGGCATAAGTCCACACACCCAACAGTTTGTTGTATTTATCACTAATTGATGTTGATGTAATAACTGGACAAATAAATTATTGTAATATTCGGTTCTTCTAATGAGTTCATGTTGAGGAAGTGTATGAAATAGATGTGGCGAGACAGTAGAAGAAGACGAAGAGGTAGAAGGAGAGACAACTTTTTGCTGCAGAGCAATAACCATCCAATTTATACATGCCAAAAGAATACACAATAATATAATAATACATAGAGCAATACCACAACAACTATACATTTCTTTACAATGATTCATTTTATCTTTACTTCCTCCTTTGCCTAATGTAGTCTCCATCTTTCTAAGTGGATGCTCACGGCAATCTTCCTCAATCGCTTAATCACGATTGTCTGCCGTCCTGTGACAATGCAAGTCCTGCAGGCCTATTGCCACCACTCAGGTCACAGCCAAGACTCCTACCGTGACCCTTTAACCGGGACAGAATACTACATAGGAGATAAAAAATCTTAAGTGTTCTTTAGTCTAGGCCTTAGGTTATAGTGTTCTTTATCAGGTACAGTTTGGTCTCGGAACAATGTTCGCGGATTGGTCGTATTCAAGCGACGATGTGATGGTATTGCTTCCTGAAGAATGTCGTCGTCCTCTTTCTCAGACAATGTTCCATTTAGGCGTGCATCGCTAAAAGGTACAAATCGTGGAACCTTTTCGCTCTCAGAGTCTCTAATGCCCTTACGTACACACTGATCGAACGGAAGAGGCAAAGGCACTTTCTTGCAATGCACACCGTGAATCCAATTTTTCTTTCCTTCGACTTTTACTGATGTTCTCGGGGTGAGCAAAACCATTCGGGGCTCTCTCCACCTGGGTTCCAAATTTTTCGTCCTTCGGAAGTTCTTTGTGCAGACCCAGTCACCTGGCCGAATGGAATGACCTGGGTCTGTGGAAACCTCCGGCAAAGCACTCTGAACCTGTTGATGGAGAACACGCAATTTAGTTGTAAGGTCATGCAAGTAGTCAATTAACATTGGATATGGTAAGTCTGAGTATTTCTTAGGGTGAGGGACTCCCCATACATTAGCTGGGCATCCAAAAACCACTTCGTAAGGGCTAAGTCCCAAACGAGAGTGTACTGCAGTTCTGGTGGACAGAAGAGCCAATGGTAAAGCATCGGGCCAACTAAATCCTGTACTAGCCTGAACTTTCGCTAGTTTTAGTTTTAATGTACCGTTGTAACATTCTACTAAACCCGCTGACTGTGGATGATTTGCCTCATGGAACTTTTGCTTGATACCAAGACCCGCACAGACTTTTTGCATGACTTGGCCCACAAATTCGCTTCCATTGTCACTCCAGACAATGCGCGGCAAACCAAACCTGGGGAAAAAATCTTTTAGTAGAACTTTAGCTGTGGATAAGGCTATATTATCTTTTAGAGGGTATGCTTCTATCCATCTAGAAAAGGCGCATACTACCACCAGAACGTATTTGAGGTTGTTGCATCTCTCCATATGAATATAATCGATCTGCAACACCTCAAAAGGATATGTCGGAGGAGCAAAGTGACCAGCTGGAGTTGGTTCCCTTCCCCGGATTGTAAATCAAACAAACAATACAATGTTTTACTACATTGTCTGCACACTTTGGGATTCCTTCATTCTACCACACTGGAGCCACAAGCTTGCATATACCTTTCGCACTTAAGTGGGCTGGACCATGCGCCATAGTGACTACTGGCAGCACATAAGCGTCTGGTAACAGCCAACGTTGGTGCACAGACAATTCCACCCAACATCCCATCTCATCCAACATTCCTGTACTTTCTTTCCACTTGCTCCAATTCTTTCTCTGTAGCCTCTTTCTGAATCGATCTTACACTTTCCACTGTATCCTCATACATTCCTCTCTCTCTAACCCAAATTGCAGGACCCGCAACATACATTCGATTTGTAGCATCTCTCGCTGTCTTTTTCGCTACTTCATCTGCAAATGCATTACCTCGACCAATATCGTCAGTAATCTTCTTGTGTGCACCACACTTCACAATTGCTATTTGGGTAGGCAAAGAAAGTGACTCAAGAAGATCAGTCACTAATTGACCATGTTGTATTTTAATGCCATGGGAAGTAAGGAATCCCCTTTCTTTCCAAAGACGCCCAAAATTGAACGCCACACCAAAGGCGTATTGACTGTCAGTGTACACGTTCACCCTTTTTCCTTTTGACAACACACATGCTCTCGTCAAAGCTATCAGTTCTGCTGCTTGAGCTGAATTGTGTCTGATGCGTGCTGTTTCCACAACTGTATGTAAAGTAGTAACAGCATAGGCTGAAACTGTATCTCCATTAGGAAGCTTGAAACAAGAACCATCCACCCATAGAATTCCATCTGGATTTTCTAGCGGTGTATCTTTCAAGTCAATTCTTCCCTTTGTCTCTTCCTCTGTACGGAGGAAACAATCATGTTGTTCTTGATCTTCTTTGTCTACTGGAAGAGGCAATAAAGTAGCTGGATTTAAAGTATTACATTGTTTGATGTGCACGTGACTAGCCAAAAGTATCAACTCATATCCAGACAAACGAGCACTCGTAAGATGTTGTGTTTTTGTTTGGTTTAATAAGGTATCTACTGCATGCGGCACCATAACAATAAGTGTGTTATCTAACACTACTCCAGCAGACTGTCGAATAGAAATTGCTGCTGCTGCTGTTGCTTTAAGACAACTAGGTAATGCTTTAGCTACTGGATCTAACGTAGCCGAAAAATATGCACATGGCCGCGGTTTGTCTCCAAATCGCTGCGTTAAAACTGACAACGCACACCCTTCTCTTTCATAAACGTAGAGCGTGAAAGGCTTACTGTAATCGGGAGTACCCTATACAGGAGCAGAACACAGAGCAGTACGCAAGTCAGTGAAACTCTTCTGACATTCGTCAGTCCATGGAAGGGGCTGAGGCGTATCTTTCAAAGTGAGTGCCAACAAAGGCTTGGCCAACAGAGAGAAGTTAGGGATCCACTGCCTACAAAAAGAAGTAATACCCAGAAAGGCACGTACCTCCCTTTGTGTGGATGGCACAGACATTTGTGCAATCGCCTGAATTCGTTCTGGGGTTAATCGTCGTCCCTCCTTTGATAGGAGATGACCCAAGTAGGTAACGTCTCGACGAACATATTGTAGTTTTGAAGGTGAAACCTTATGATTCAGATTAAACAGATGGTGTAACAATGCAACAGTCACATCTTTGCATATATCTTCTGAATCAGCAGCAATCAACAAGTCGTCCATGTATTGAATAAGAGCAGCACCAGACGGTAAATGAAAAGCATCAAGATGACATTTTAAAGCTTGACTGTAAATAGAGGGACTTTCACAATAGCCCTGAGGTGCGCGCTTAAACCGGAAGCTTCGGCCTCCAAGAGAGAAGCCAAAAATATCCCTACTCTCTTCAGCAATGGGAATACTAAAGAAGGCATTCTTTAGATCGATAACAGAAAAACAAGTCGCTGTGGAAGGTATCATCGTCAACAAAGCAGTGATATCTGGGACTACAGGAAATTGTGGTACAACTATTTTGTTTACCTCCCGAAGATCAGTTACGAAACGATATACAGGAGGCTGAGAAGGATCAGTGCGTTTAAGGACAGGAAGAATAGGACTATTGCATATGTTACCTCTCGTTTCCTCAACCACATCCTTCTGAATCAAATCATGAATGATTTACAAAAGCGCTTTTTCACCTTCAGGGAAGATTCTATACTGCGGAATACGTGGCAATTCAACATTAGGCTTAAGAGTGACAACATAAGGTGGAATCTCCAGACAACCCACATCGTTCGGACCCGTGGCCCAAAGCGTTGCTGGAAGAGAAAGCAATTCAGGTGGAAACTGATCTTTGGACAAATACATTGGAGAAATCAGTTTCTGTCCTAAAGTAAGATGTACACCAGAAGGAGAACAATATATCGTAGCTTGCATTCTTTTCAATAAGTCCAAACCCAACAGATTGTCACCGCAACCATTCGTCAAAAGAAGCGGAGCTTCCAAATCATAGGGGTCAACTGAAATAGGCAAAGGGCAAGAAACCGGATTACGAACAGGGGCGCCAGAAAATCCTACAGAAACATTCGTTAAGCCAGACAAAGGTGCCCCAGGGAGTTTGGACTGAATGATAGAACTTCTCATCGCACCAGTATCTAGGAGAAATGGCTCCGAAACACCCATTGTAGTGACATTAACATAGGGTCCATTCTGATCTACTGGAATCGACACAACTCCCTTACTTTGTCCATGGCTGTCCTAGTTAGTGTGAAGACTTTCATTCTCGCCTTCAACATAACAATCCTCATTGTAATACTGTGTAGACCTGACATTTTGCTGATCGAAATAATTCACGGATTTAGGAAGAGGAAGGGAATGCTGTTCTTGAGTCGACATACCTCGACCTCTACCTCTGTTTGCTGACTGGAGGCCACCACGACCTTGTGGAGCAGATAATGCTCCATTGCGCTGCAATAAAACCGGACAACTACTTTTAAAATGACCTTATTCTCTACAATAGGCACATTGATTAGGTCCTAATAAAGGTCGCGGAATATATGGCTCAGGTTTTTGATACAACCTCTGAAACTGCGGAGGCTGTTGAAACTGAGGCTGAACATAGTGAGGAGGATAAGCTTGTTGCAAGAGAACCTTTGTTTTCAATTCTTTCATCTTTTTCTCTTGCTTTTCTCTTTCTTCTTTATCTCTATTTTCATAATATTGTGCAGTAGCCAATATCTGGGCAGAAGAAGAAACAGCCTATGAACTTTCAGAATCTTTCAATTTGTGTGACAACTCAGGAAGCAAATTAAATACAAATTTGTCCACAAATAATCGCTGACCACCCTCTGTAGCCATATCTTGACCACTGTGATCAATAATTGTCTCCTCGAAACGAGTAAGGAAATCAGAGACACTCTCATCTTTCTTCTGTTTGCATGCTGCTAATTTATCCCAGTCAACTCTCAAGGCAGGCATCATCGTTTTCATTAATGTAATAATCCTACCAGGGAGTTCTGAAATTAAAGCATCAGGCTTAGCACCACCCACTTGAGCTGCATCCGCGGCAATTATAGCAGCCCAATTACCACCTAATGCTTGAGCATGATCTTCTCTACGAATCTTAGTCCATAAAGCTTGCGGAACGACATTTCCCATCAACATATCGATATCAGCTAGATTCATGATGCAAGCATCACCGTCTGTGATAATTCTTTATAATACCCTGCAGGGTTCTTACGAGGATCCGTTAGAGTCTGTTTAAGAGCTAAAACTTCAGATCGTTTCCAAGGGACATGTACCCATATACGTTAAAAATGAGCAGGAATAGCTGGAATATTACCTTGAGCCGCAACTTCCTCCTTCCAAACTGGAGGAACCTCTCTCATGGGATAATTTTTCAGTGTTAGTCTAACCGTCGGATCGGAATCAAGGAAAGTCTGAGAGGACAACAAGGATCTAAAGGAAATAAGTGTCCTTACAGCTTTCTCAACCTTAGAACCCACAACAAGACCTTTGTCGAAATCAGTCTGAACATCTAACAGATCCTGTGGAATCGAACTCGAATTCACATCCTCCCATTCTTTAATGAGAGTATCACACATTACATTAAAAACATATCTTTGCGTAGGTGCATTCCATTGTGAGAAGGTAGACATAATATCAGGCACACTATACTGGGGACCCCTCTTGATCCATTTACGTGCGAGAGAGTCCAACCTTTCTCGTTCTTCAGAATCTTGGAACTGACTGCGAGATTGTCTTCGAGCAAAAGCCGGAGACACATTTAAAGCTTCAAAGAAAGGAGATAGAATACCAGTGACGGTGTCCATGAGACGCTTACGCACAGACGGAGAATTAGACATAAGAATAGGGGACAAGGTATTAGGCGAACTAGTGAAAGGAGTACCGGTAATTGCAGGAGGAGCAGAAGGCAAAGGAGATCGAAGATCAGGAGATGAGGGCAAAGAAGTTGAAGTTAAAAGCAAAACTGCTAGAGGCGGATATAATAAAAGGGGCAAAGGCGGAAGAGCCGGAACAGGCGGAGGTACTGCTGGCAGCTGAACAGGCTGTAACAACTGGGGTGCATTAGTACCTTGTGCATAGGGCGGAGGCAACCTCAATAAATGGGACATTAGGGGATCTTCTTCTAAATCTTTCTTGTTATCAGAAGGGGAAACAGGCAACACCGGATAACATTTATCTATCGCCATACGATGCTGTCTTTCTGAGATTTCCATTGCATTATGAATTTCACCTGACTGTTCACAAACTTCAAGGGGGTAAAACTCAGTTTACGCAGCACAAATGCACTTACCCTCGGCTTCGGCTATTGCAATAGTCGAATCTAAGGACCAAAGAAACTAAGGAACAAAGGACAAAGTTGTGGGCGCGACCCACGAAATACTTAACTAAGGACGTCTTCTTACGCCAACAGAGGCCCGTCTATCGTCTCGCCTTACCATACATCACCAAAGGAAGGGCCAAGGCAGGGCGGCAGTCAGGGCAGCAGTCGTTAGTAGCCGTCAGGAAGGAGTAACCGCGCTGAAAAAGACCTTCGGACCACTTTCGACATACAGGGGTCGCTTGACGTGGCTCGCGATTCCTCCAGAATTTTCTTGCGGGGTTCCTCACGACCTTCGGGCAGAACCGGTACCACTGAAGCCGCCCCACGTTGGGCGCCAGTTGAAGAACCAGAACCTTTTGGACCTGGCGGCACAGGGTACGCCTTAATCTCCTGGGTTCTCCTGCTTAGCTACACAGAGACACGGGGACACTCTGTCGGAGTAAAAGATTAGATTTATTAGCTGCAGCTAGTACAGTTGTCCTAGAAGTACACACGGTATGTTCTCAGGAGACTGCCACTTCACTCCGTGGCGCACAATCTTATATAGTATATATGTGACATATACATTAACTAAGATCACACCTAAAACATATAAAAGGGAGCCAATAAGGAAAGTTGGAAAACAGAACAGAACCGATAGGAAAGGTTTGAAAATAAAGTATCAAGTAACTCGAAGAAGCCTCTCCTCTAACTGTGTTTGTCACCCCTCCCCACGAACTAATTAATTAACTGGCTTGTAGCTGTCTTGCAGGTGACGAGATACGTTTGTGTGTTTTGGAGGATAGTTGTGAAACAAGAGAATACGAGCAGAGGACAGCGAAGGCCAGACGATAAGATAAAATCAGAAGAGAATAGTGTGAACCAACAGATAGTTGAGACAGGGATTAGGAAAACCAGACAGGGATTAGTGTACTCGCCCAGTCTCTAACACCAGCTTTTGTAAACAGAGGCACAAGGTTATTTAGACACATTATTGCAGGAAAAGCAGAAAAAGACTTCGATCATCGTGCTGCCTGAGTGAGGGCAACACAAAATGGAGGCGGAGCACAAAATGGCAGGTCGATATGATCACGATCGAAAATCGAAGTTCTTCAGGTTGTGTGTGTGGTTGTGGTTGTGTGTGGGTGCGGTTGTGGGTGCGGGTGTGGTTGTGTATGCATGTGTGGATGTGTGGCTGGGTGTGGTTGTGTGTGGTTGGGTGTGTGGTTGTGTGTGTGGTTGTGTGTGTGTGTGTGTGTGGTTGTGTGTGTGTGCGTGGTTGTGTGTGTGGTTGTGTGGTTGTGTGTGTGTGTGTTGTTGTGTGTGTGGTTGTGTGTGTGTGTGTGTGTGTGTGTGGTTGTGTGTCTGTGGTTGTGTGTGTGGTTGTGTGTATGGTTGTGTGTGTGGTTGTGTGTGTGGGTGTGGTTGTGGGTGTGGGTGCGGTTGTGGGTGCGGATGCAGTTGTGGGTGCGGGTGCGGTTGTCGGTTTGTGTGTGGATGTGTGGTTGTGTGTGGTTGTGTGTGTGGTTGTGTATTTGTTGTTGGGTTTGGTTATGTGTGTGGTTGTGTGTGTGGGTGTGGTTGTGGGTGTGGGTGCGGTTGTGGGTGCGGATGCAGTTGTGGGTGCAGGTGCGGTTGTGGGTTTGTGTGTGGATGTGTGGTTGTGTGTGTGGTTGTGTGTGGGGTTGTGTATTTGTGGTTGGGTGTGGTTGTGGTTGTGGTAGTGTGAGTGGTTGTGTGAGTGGTTGTGTGTGTGCGGTTGGAAGTGGTTGTGTGTTTGAGTGGTTGTGTGTATGGTTGTGGTTCTGTGTGGTTGCGTGTGTATGTGTGTGGTTGTGTGTGTGGTTGTGTGTGTGTGGTCGCGTGTGTGGTTGTGTGTGTGGTTGTGGTTGTGTATGTGGTTGTGGTTGTGTGTGGGTGCGGTTGTGGGTGCGGGTGTGGCTGTGGGTGTGTGTGTGGCTGTGTGGTTAGATTTGTGGCTTTGTGTGTGGTTGTGTGTGTGTGGTTGTATGTGTGGTGGTGTGTGTGGTTGTGTGTGTGGTTGTGTGTGTGTGGTTCTGTGTGTGTGGTTGTGTGTGTGGTTGTGGATGTGGTTGTGTGTGTGGTTGTGGCTGTGTGTGGTAGTGTGTGGTTGTGTGTGGGGTTGTGTGTGTGTGGTTGTGTTTGTGTGTGGCTGTGTGTGTGGTTGTGTGTGTGTGGTTGTGTGTGTGTGGTTGTGTGTGTGGTTGTGTGTGTGTGTGGTTGTGTGTGTGGTTGTGTGTGTGGTTGTGTGTGTGTGGTTGTGTGTGTTTGGTTATATGTGTGTGTGGTTGCGTGTGGTTGTGTGTGGTTGTGTGTGTGGTTCTGTGTGGTTGTGTGTGTGGTTGTGGTTGTGTGTGTGGTTGTGTGTTTATGGTTGTGGTTGTGTGTTTGTGGTTGTGTGTGTGTGGTTGTGTGTGTTGTGTGTGTGGTGGTGTGTGGTTGTGTGTGTGGTTGTATGTGTGGTTGTGTGTGTGTGGTTGGGTGTGGTTGTGTGTGTGTGTGTGGTTGTGTGTATGGTTGTGGTTGTGTGTGGTTGTGTGTGTGGTTGTGTGTGTGCTTGTGTGTGTGGTTGTGTGTGGTTGTGTGTGTGGTTGTGTGTGGTTGTAGTTGTGTGTGTGATTGTGGGTGTGGTTGTGTGTGCGTGGTTGTGGGTGTGGTTGGGTGTGGTTGTGTGTGTGTGTGTGTGGTTGTGGGTGTGGTTGTGTGTGTGGTTGTGGTTGTGTGTGTGGTTGTGGTTGTGTGTGTGGTTGTATGGTTGTGTGTGGTTGTGTGTGTGTGTGGTCGTGTGTGTGGTTGTGTGTGGTTGTGTGTGTGGTTGTGTGTGTGTGGTTGTGTGTGTGGTTGTGGGTGTGGTTGTTGTTGTGTGTGTGCGTGTGTGTGTGGTTGTATGTGTGTGGTTGTGTGTGTGGTTGTGGTTGTGTGGTTGTGGTTGTGTGTGTGGTCTGTCTGTTGTGTGTGTGTTGTGTGTGTGGTTGTGTGTGTGGTTGTGTCTGTGTTTTTGTGTGTGGTTGTGTTTGTGTGTTTGTGTGTGGGTGGGTGTGTGTGGTTGTGGGTGTGGTTGTGTGTGTGTGGTTGTGGTTGTGGGTATTGTGTGTGTGGTTGTTTGTGTGGTTGTGTGTGTGTGGTTGTGGTTGTGTGTGTGGTTGTGTGTGTTTGTGTGTGTGGTTGTATGTGGTTGTGTGTGGTTGTGTGTGTGGCTGTGGTTGTGTGTGTGGTTGTGTGGTTGGGTGTGGGGTTGTGTGTGGGGTTGTGTGTGTGGCTGTGTGTGTGGTTGTGTGTGTGGTTGTGTGTGGTTGTGTGGTTGTGTGTGTGGTTGAGGTTGTGTGTGTGTGTGGTTGTGTGTATGTGTGTGGTTGTGTGTGTGTGTGTGGTTGTGTGTGTGGTTGTATGTGTGGTTGTGTGTGGTTTTGTGTGTGTGGTTGTGGTTGTGTGTGTGTGTGTGGTTGTGTGGTTGTGCATGTGGTTGTGTGTGTGGTTGTGGTTGTGTGTGTGGTTGTGGTTGTGTGTGTGAAAGTAATACTAAAAGCCTCTCAAAATAAAGGAACACAAACATCGAGTTTGTGGAAAGAGAAAGCACATTGTAAGTCAAACGGCCGCATCAAAGCATTAACACAACAGCAAAACAAACAAGATCACTTAGCGAAGACTGAGTGCTGATAATGGATACACACAGCCCATCATCTTAAGAGTTCGATTGCAGCCAATGTGCACTCAAACCTGCCCCCCCTCGTGAGTTGCACCCCATATTTCATGAGTTGTAACTGCTGCACCCACCATAGCGCTTTGAGATTTAAAGCGCTACATAGGTCTAATCGATTAACTAGTCACCAACATGCTGTGCTTTTAAAGAGAATATGCCAAAAGTTTCCAGCTTCCTCATCATGTCCTCATGAAAGCACCAACGAAAGGACTCCCTGAATGGTGCAACGGACATGAATCAGACGCTGCTATCAGAAATAAACACTGTGAACATTGTCCAGTTTCACAGTAACATTTCCTTAATGTTCTTTAAGTCACAAAACAGTAATACTAAAAGCATCTCAAAATAAAGGAACACAAACATCGAGTTTGTGGAAAGAGAAAGCATATTGTAAGTCAAACGGGCGCAGCAAAGCATTAACACAACAACATGTTCTTTGATGTTTGATGTTCTTTGAACGAGAACATCAAAGGGGCGCCGCGAAAGTGATCGCGGGCGAAAGCCAAAGTGATCGCGGGCGCTTAATGAGCATGACGAGTTTTGCCAGCCTCTGCTCCTAAGCACGCGCCCGCGCACCTGCACTGTAGCTCTAGGCTGGGCATGGTAGCATTTTTTGAGCTCTCACAAAAAGTCTCGCCAGTGCAGCGCATGCGCAGGGTCAGGCGAGTCCTAAAAACAAACCTGACCTATGTGTAAATGACACTGAGAATTCCCCTTTGTGTTTTTCATTGCATGAAACAGAATTGCCTGTCTTTCTAATAAAATAACCAATGTACGTATATGATCACATAATTGGTCACGGTGTTCCCTGTTTGGTTTTGTTTTCTCTCACTTGGGGTTCTTCTTTTTTCAAAAAGTCTTTTATTACTCGAGTATTTGCAAATGATTGTTTATTGTCTTGCTTCTGAAATAAAATTAGATTCGTCTTAATCAAATCCAACTATAAGGGGAAACAGTCGGAACACCGTGGTCTAAAACATGAGTGTTCCGACTCTGCAAGCTTAACCACACATATGCCTTAACCACGCATGTGCGTGGTTAAGGCAATGCACGGTGTAGCTGCGGGCTGCATTGGACAGCAGCAGGAAGCAGGGAGAGATCAGCAGTGAGGTAAGTGGTGCTGGGGGTTGGGGTTGTTTTGTGGGCTGGGTCAGGTTGCTTTGTTGGCTGGGAGAAGAGTCGGGGTTGTTTTGTGGACTAGGGGGTGGGTTGGGGTAGTTTTGCAGGGTGGGGGGGTCGGGGTTACTTTGTCGGCTGGGGTGGATCGGGGGTTGTTTTGTGGGCTGGGGGATGGGTCGGGTGTTGTTTTCTGGGCTGGGGTGGGTCGGTGGTAGTTTTCTGGGCTGGGCTGGGGTGGTTCAGGCTAGTCTTCAAGGCTGGAGGGTTGGAGGAAGATTTTAGGGTTGGGGGTTTGGGGTTAGTTTTCAGGGCTGGGAGGTGGGGCTAGTTTTCAAGGCAGGAAGGGAATGGGTAGTCAGGGTAGTTTTTAGGGCTCAGAGGAGGGCAGGATAGCGTTTAGGGCTGGGTCATGGCTGGGCTGGGTCAGGTTAAGGGACAGGGTTTTAGGCATCAGGGCAGGGGGAGGGCACAGCGTGGGGGTTGGGAGGGGGTAGAGGTATTAACATCTCAGGGCGGGAGCGGGACAGGGGGTAGTTTGTACCTTATGGCGGTGGGGATGGGTGGTGCCAACCTTAGCCACGCATACTCCTTTACCATTCATGGCTTTATCACGAAAATGTGTGGTAAAGGCATGTGCGGTAAAGGAATTCATGGTTAAGATGCGGTCGTTATTAAGACCAAGTTGTTTAGGCATGCGTGGTTACGGAACTTGTGGTTCCATCATGCAGCCAACTATAAGATACTGGCTGTTTCTTTTGAATTAAGTGTCTACGTAGATTAAATCTAGACTGAAGCTTGCCTGTGAAAACATTGAAATTTAAATATTGATATCGATTAAATCTACACAGAAAATTCTGTGTTATTGTGCCTAAAAATGAATTCCACATGAATACCAGTTTCAAGATCTACTCTCCAAATTGTTGGTAGTAATAAAATGTGTTAGTGGCTTGTGAGCGCAATTGTGGTGCAGATCATTGATCAGACACCGACAACTAAGTTGCAGAGGTATCTAATTCACAAAGGGAATACTGTGGCACAGAGGCAGATTCCCCTTTATGGATCATGTCTGTCAGTCTTGTGGAAAGGAGGTTCAGGTAACCACTGCATGCTTCCCCTTATGTCTTTGGAAACAGAAATCTTATGCCTTTTGTAAAACAGTCTGTGATCTTCACAGGGACTGATGCTGCTTTTCAAAATGTATTTTCATTTTGATAATCTTACTACAGGTATGGATATCAGCTGTCCTTTACAGGCCTTCATCACTTGGTTCACAGCGATCACTGAGGTTGAAAATAGAGACTTGCCTGATTGATATTTATTAGGCAAGTGATTTTGTGCAAGTGGGCAACTGCGATATGACCTCTTTGTATATGTTTGGCATTGCAAATTGTATACCTATTCTCAAACCGGATCAAATGCCATACGCACATATTGGTTTGCGAACAAACATCCTGCCCGTGGTCCTATTTTTAAGGGTGGCTAAACTGCATAAGCCTTACATAAGAACAAATTATTATATCAGTTATCACTGCTTATAGTATATTTATTTGTCATGTTATCCGTAGAGCCAGTTCACTGAAATTGTGAGGGTTACATCAAATCCTTTATGATCCCACTGGAAGGGAAGTTTTTGACTTACTAATAAGAAAGGCTTTGAAGAACCTCCTCTTCAATCAAAACCTCATCCCATTGTAAACCTCTGCATAATGGACTGTAGCTGCAAATCCCCCTGCTAATCTCCCTTGCACTGCCTGCATCCCATTTCTCAACCCCACTTTTCACTGCCCCGCCCCACACCTCCATCTTTGTACACCACTCCATTGCTTTATAGCTAGGTTCACATCACCTAAATCCTCAACAGAAAACTCAACATGGGTGTGAGCCCAAGGATAGGAATTAGGATTGTTTGCTGTAATGCAACGTTTTCCAAACTGTGGGTCATGACTCACTGGCGGGTCACTAGCTGATTTTTGGTGGATCACGAAAATCCTGGCTTTGTACTTTTTGGTACGTTTTGGGAAAGCCTTTTACCACTTGGCCCCCTCATATTGGAATCAACTGCCTCTACACCTTCGCGAATGTACCAATTATCTTCAATTTCGCCAGTCTCTTAAAACCGAACTCTTCCAAATCTCCCTTCTGACCCGGTAACTTCCCGCCAGAATCCTTTGCTGATCTGTTAGCACTTCCACAGTGCGGAGATACCCCTTCGGGGGTGATTTTGGCGCTTTACAAGACAAATAAATAAATACATTTGGCCATGTTATAGCAGATTAACTGCTGACATATTTCCACATCTTCACATCTCCCCATCTTCTCTGACAACATTCCCACAATATGATTTGTACAGTAGGAATGTTCTCATCAAAGAAGGAAAGATGTGAATACTTGGAAATATGTCAGTGGCTAATCTGTTGTAACATGATTTAAATAGGCCAATGCTGAACACACACACATCACTGGCAACATAAGTGTGCCTATCAGTTATTGTCATGCTGCATTTACTTTAAAAAATAATACATGTTAATCATAAGCTTTGCAAGGGACTTAATCTGACTGAGCCCCACTGGCCTCCTAGTAGTACTGGCCTGCAAGTAATTACATTAAATTGTCTACATAGCTTAGTCCCCCCTCTGGCCCTGAAGAAAATGCTGAAAAGACCAAAACACTGCAGGCTGCTGTCCCGAACTCAGGCCAAGACCATTGATCTGCAATAACATTAGAAAAGCAGATGCTGCTAATTTGTCAAGGTCAGGAGTATCCCTGTATCATCTCTCAAAGGACCTCGATTTCAGCTTCTGCCCAATCAGGGATCAGAAGCACACCACGTCTATAAGGCTAGGTGGGTTTCAAAAGTTTGTTTTTCTAACAATTGGGTTGCGTTTCTAGATAGTTTGGGAAGCAATGCTGTAAGGCATAATGATCACGTGTGGCAATTCCTACCTTGCAAAGATGTAATGATATCTTTATTTATTTTATCACATTTTTTTTAAAAACAGATTTTTATAGATTTTTCAGTGTGACATCATAGGTCAAAAAGCCCGGAGGGCACAACAAATGATCAAACAATTCAATTAAAGTCCAGTACAGGTGTCCCCCCCCATTCACTTGGTAAGGTCCCCCTTCCCTTCTCAGCGTCGAGCCTTCCATCAGCTAGGGAACAGGTATGTCTGCTCGCTGGACCGCTTCCCCTCCCCGTATCTGGTTATGTATGATTGTCCCAGGGCGCCTCCTGTAGCGAAAGTCCCAGTGGCATTTCCGGGTGAATGCCACCTGTAAAGAGGATTCAATGCATATGACCTTGAATTCTAAAGGCACCCTATTACACCACCCACTGACCCGCTTCCTCCCCCTCCCCCACTTCCAAAACTCCCCAGGAAACGCCCACCTCCCTCCCTCAGGCATGCCGCTCCCTCAAGAAAGTGTCTGTTCATGGCCACCTAGTGCATCCACCATGTTCCATGTCCCTCACTTCCCGGACTTCAGGGGTCAATATCATGAAGAGATTGAAAGGAAGCCCGTAGGTGCACCCTCCCAGACCCCATAGTATGTCCAAGCACCCGGGGGGGATCGCTGGACCTAATCACCCAGTGCATCGCCCCTCTCCCCCATCGCGTCATCTACATCCTCAAGCGGGTGCTTCACTAGGTCCACCAATGCCATCCAGGCACGCGCCATTTCCATCGACCTTTCATTCTCCGTGTGCGTAGCCATTCGTAACCTATAAGTCTCTTCACTCTCCGCCCATTTCAATAATTCCCTATTCCATCTCAGGAGGTTGGGAGTGTTCTTTGACTTCCAATGGGTAGTAAGCTCCCTCTTAGCCAATACTAACCCCAAATCGATAAATTTACTAGTAACTTTTGTCTTAGCAGTATGTGGGAACCAATGCAACAGGCAACAACCAGGCATCAATGCTACTTCTCTCTCTGTCACTGTGGCCAGTCCAGTCGTCACCCCTCTCCAGTAATCTCTCAGGCATGAGCACTCCCAAAACATATGTAAAAACCCTGCCTCCTCCAGGTTACATCTTGGACAGGTGGATGATACCCCAAAGTACTCGTTGATTTTCCCGAGTGTAAGATAGGCACTGTGTAGCACATAGAAGTGAATTAGCTGAAAGCGCGCGTTCCTGCTGCCCTTCCAGGCCCGTTCTAATATCTCTCCCCATGGCTTCTCCCCAATGGCCTCCCCCAGGTCTGCCTCCCATTTACGGCGTAAGCCTTCCAATGGCTGCCGCAAGTCATGTGTGATCTGCCTATAGAGACATGTAACCGCCTTGATAGTCCCCACTGCCATCACCACGTATTGACAGGCCAGGAATGTCTTAGGTTCCACCAACCCCTCTCGCCAGTGCTTTCTAATGGCTGCCGTCAGTGCCGCAAGGAAGAGAAAGTCCCCTCGTGGGAGATCGTGGCACTCCGACAGGTCATCAAAGGGGAGGAGGTTACCCTCTTCAAACAAGTCTCCTATAGTGATGACCCCTGCATCTTCCCATTGGCGCAGTTTGATCCAGTCACCTCCATGAGGTAGTGCTTCACATATCTGCAGCGGACTCTCGGGCGCATATGGGATCCATACCCAAGCCCTTCGAGCCATGCGGGGCCAACATTGTCTCACTGTTCGTAAGTCAGGGGGAAGCGTTCTATCGCTCACTGGCAACTGCAGCAGCACCCGAGAAAGCTGGGCCAGACTGGGGTCCTGCCCACCCAAATCCTCTGGATCCCAGATTTGTCGAGCCGCCCATTTTGTGAACCACTGGAGCTGCGCTGCGTGATAGCAGGCCTCAAGGTCCGGCAGAGCAAAACCCCCCTCTGCCCTGGGCCGCCGCAAGTGCTATTCTGCGCCTCCTGCTGCCCCATAGAACCCCCGTGAGCAAGGAGGGGAGTTGCGCAAAGATCTTACGCGGGATCCCGATAGGGAGTGTCCCAAAGAGATAAAGAAGCCTGGGTAAGGCGACCATCTTCACAAGTGCGACCCTACCTGCCACAGACAGTGGGGGTGGCATGGACAGCCATGGGTTCCATTGCTAAGGCAAATAACAGGGGGGACAGCGGGCACTCCTGTCACGTGCCCCTTCCCACTGAATAGGTAGCAGAGATCAGTCCCCCCATCCTGACCCAGGCCGGTTTAATCGGCTTCAGAAGGAGGACAATTATTGCCTCTCGCGGAGAGGCCAGGAGGACGCCTTCCTGTCTCGCTCTATTGTACAGTGCCACCAAGCGTGGAGCCAGTGCATCGATGTATGCAGAGTAGAATTCCACGGGAAGCCCATCGGTCCCTGGCGTCTTGTTCCTAGCCCTTTGCTTGATGGCGCTGCAAACCTCCCCCACCTCTATGTCCCTGCCTAGTTCCTCCTCCTCCTCCTCTTCCTCAATCATGGGGAGTTCCTCACCGGTCAGGAAGTCCTCGTTACCTGGGAGCCCCGGGATAAGTTTACTCTGGTATAGTCCCATGTAGTACCACAGGAACTGCTCATTAATAGCACACTGAGTATATGCTGTATCACCACCGGGGTCCCTCAACTCCATTATCGATGTCCCCCTCCTCGCTGGGTTGGCCAGCCATGCCAGTAGCGCTCCAGACTTGTCTCGGTCGGCATGTACCCGAGCAGTATAAGCCTTGTAGTCAAAGGATCTCAATCGTTCTATGTGTACCGCAAGAATCTCGCGAGTTTCAATGAGAATCTTCCTGCTTATCAGGTCGTTCCGGTCTCTCTTTCTCCACATCCCTAAGTTTATGCTCTGCACTTTGTACCTCCCGTAGTAGTACCCTCAGCACTCCCACCACTTCCCCTATGCAGCGTCCCCTGATCACCACCTTAAAGGCATCCCCTTCCGTTAGTGGGCTCGTCGCCGATCCCAGTGTTGACCCCAAAATAGCCCTCTATTGCTGCGCCTATTGTATTCCGAAACACCGGATCCTCCAATGTTTCCAGCCGCCAAGTCGGTATAATGGGGCGACCCCGCAGCAAATTCAGCGATATCAACAGCAGGTTGTGGTCTGATATTGTTCTAGCTAAGTATTCACTGTGGGCAACCCCTCTGTGGCCGTCAGGCGAAGAGAGTATGGAATCAAGGCGAACATGTAAGTCATGCAAAGAAGAGAAATAAGAGTAGTCCCTATTCCCTGGGTGTGATGCCCTCCAAGTATCTTTCAGTGCCAACTGATGTTGCCATGCCCATCACACCACCGCTAGCCTGGTCGCTGGGGCATTTGCTAGAGGGGGAAGCGAGCGGTCCAGGTCAACATCCTCAGTGCAATTGAAATCCCCCCCAGTAATACCGACCCCGGTAGCATGGTCGCCAGTTGCCCCGAGAGACGCGCAAAAAATGCAGCCTGATCTACATTAGGGGCGTATAGGCTGCCCAATACAATGTCCCTGCCATCAAGGTGCCCCACAGCCACCACATACCTCCCGTCTGGGTCAATCAGCTGTCTAGTACTCTGGAAGGGAACCCCCGCACAAACCCAAAATAAGGTGCCCCTGGCAAAGGCCGAATAAGCTGTGCAGAACACCTGCCCCACCACCTGGGCTGTAGAGCCCCCCCCTCTTGTTTCGTGAGATGCGTCTCCTGCAGTAGTGCAATCTGCACCCCTCTCTGCACAAGGTAAGTGTGTTTCTTATGGCGACGTGACATAGTATGCATTCCCCTGATGATCCAGGTCATACATTTAATACCTATGGTGGATCCCATGGCACTTTCTGCAGCGTGTTCCCATTCTGAACCCCCCCAGTGGCATGCCTGACCCCATTAAGAACTCCATCAACCCCTTGAACTCCCCAACTCCCACTCCCCAGGACAGATACATTCGAACTAGCTCCCATCCAAACTAGTGCAACAATCAACTGTTTGCTAAATGTGGTGAGGCGTGTGCTGACCCTGTGGGACCCAAAGCCCCCCAGGCCATCCCCCCGCTCATACCAGACAGGAGAGCCCCCAGTTTCAGTTCAAGTCTGGTGCCATCTTCCTGCCCCTCCCGGAGAATTGCATAAACAGTAGCCAGTCCCTGGCACCAACTGAGCCCTCTCTCACCCGACTTCTTGCTCCCACCTTAGATGAGTAGGTCCGCCGTCTGGGGTTTAACCTCAGGAAGTTCAGTCGCAATGTCCCCAGCCGTACTGCTGGTAGAAGAAGTCTCAAGGCTGCCCATGCCAGGGCTAGCGGCAGTGGAGACCGGGCCAGCCCCACCGCAGCTGATCTCTGCAACCGCCCGTACAGCCCTGGTCCTCTCAAGCTGAAGATCCGGCGGCGTTATGGGCTTCTGCGACCCCAAGCGTGCCGGCAATCCGCGATCCGCAGTGCTCGACGGAGAAGCAGGCCTTCGTCTTGGTTTGCGCGCCTCTAGCCATTGCCAAGCCCTGTGGGGTGATGAAGAAATGTGTGGTGGGTCCGTCTCCCATTCTGAGGAGTGCTGGGAACAACATGGCATATGGTAGCTGCAGCTGCCGGAGCTTTCGCTTCAGCACAATGAAGGAAGCTCGTTGTCTCTGCACTTCCCTGGTGAAGTCCGGGAAGATCATTACCCTGGCATTCGCAATGTGGAGATTCTGCTTACCCCATGCTTGTTGTAAGATGTGGTCCCTGTCGCAGTAGTGAAGCAAGCGCACAACCATCGGCCGTGGGGGTGCACCCTATTTAGGAGTCCCGGCCCAGACTCTGTGTGCACGCTCAAGGGCGAAGAAGTGGGAGGGACCTTCCGGGGCCACTGCAGTCTGGAGCCAGTTCTCCATGTATTGAACGGCATCTTCTCTCTCCTCCCGTTCCGGAATCCCCACTATGCGCAGGTTGTTCCTGCGAGAGCGCCCTTCGCTGTCCTCCGCTCTCACCTCTAAGATCCTGACCTTGTCCTCCACCAGTTTTAAGGAAACGCTGCAAGGTAGATAGTGCGTCTGGTACCTCCTCTAAGGTCTGCTCAGTGACTTTCACCCGCTCCTTAAGCTTGTGGTGATCGTCCTTCAGCAGGTTAAGATCCACCCCTATGGCGTCCATTTTGGTCTCCAAGGCTTCCCTTGAGGAGGTGAGTGCTTGCATTATGTCCACCAGTGTAGGGCCCTCTGCTGCCTTGTTTCTCCGAGTGACTACCTCCTCCTCCTCATCATCAGTTAAGTGCTCCGTTGGCTCCACATGTAAGGCCGCGAAGCCCTTCCGGCGAGACACTCGGACCATTCTGATCAATTGTGCTTGGGCGCGAAGGGCCCCCAGGTAGAGATCACAGGGAAGTTCAGTGTGGGCAGGGAACACTGGGAGCGTCAGCGGATGCGCCCCGGTGCAGTAAGCCATTCTTCTTTGATGTCACAGCGGGGAGTAAGCACTGCCCAGGAGTGCCAGTTCAGCGGGAAAACAGGCTAGCCGTCCACACTGCAGGCGAGTCAGCGCCCACTCATCGAGACCCTTCAATCCGCCAAGTCCTCCGCAACTCGCCACCAACGCAGCGATCTAGTCCACAGGCCTGGTCTCTCTCAATCAGCACCCGCGTGCTGTTCTTATGTCAGCAGAGGGGTCCCCGCCCTCACCTATACCTCTCGTCTGCCTGTAACCAGGTGGGTGGGAGTCAAGACCTCCGAGAGCTCACCGATGTCCCAGGTGGATTCCAGGGGTTGCACGCTCCTCATTTAAGCTCCGCGCCTCCGCATGCCGTCCCGCTCACCATTCTTTGGGCTCCCAGCAGGGTGCATCTCTGCTGATATCGTCCCTGCCCTGCCGTCTGTGAAGCCACTTCAGTCCCAGGCAAGGCTTTGGAAGCGTTAGTGCGCCCACCCAGAAGCAGAGGTCCCCAGCACAGCGCCGCACTCCCCAACTGCACACACTCTCACCGGGTCTCTCTTCTAGCTCCCGCAGCCGCCATCTTAGGATCACCTCTCAGTGCCGGATCCTGATGCTCCGCCAATCCAGCGTACTTTCCCCACACCCGTGCCTTTGTGTTCTTCTGGCTCAAGTATGGGTCTGGAGCACCTCTCCGCTACCTCGATGGGGCCAGCCGCATCCCTGCCACCGCAGCCCACAGAGACCTCCTCGTCAGATGCCAGCCCGCTCACAGGCCTCTAGACTCCTAGCAGGGTCTTGGCTTGGCTCAGCTCCACCAGTGTTTTCCCTGCCCCGCCGACCGCGGAGCCACACCAGTCCCAGGGAGGTATACTGGAGCATTATTTCGCCCGCTCAGAGGCAACGGCCCCCAGCGCAGCACCGCACTCCCCAACTTGCTCACGCGCTCACCGGGCCTCCCTTCTAGCTCCCGGAGCTGCCATCTTGGGGTCGCCTCTCAGTGCCGGGTCCCGATGCTCCGCCACTCCAGCACGCTCACCCCACTCTTATGCCTTCGCGATCCTCCGGCTCGAGTGCGGGTCCGGAGCTCCTCGCCACTGCCCAGAGGGAGCCAGTCGAACTTTCAGCACCGCATCCCACAGAGACCTCCTTGTCAGGGCGCAGCCGCCATCTTAGGTCGCCGCGATCAGAGTACAAGTGGAGCAAGGAATTTCATTTAACTCCGTGCCGCAGCCACCTCGTTCATTGGCAGACTTCCCACAGTGGGACCAGGTATTCCACCACAGAATGAGCGACAAGGGGCCCCCACAGCTTGTCAGGATCAGTTGCAATGGAGGGAGGCCGAGGTCCGCTTCTCCCTACATCGGCGTCAAGCCACGCCCCCCCTATTTATTTTATCTCATTTAGTGCATTTAGGTAGTGTCAGTTAGCTACATGGACAACGAAACTGAAAAGTAAAATAGGAAAACCTAAAGGAATGATGACTTTCTACAGTAATTCAGAGTCAATCACAGGCAATAATAAATTTTATTAGCATAAGGGAGAAAGAAAGAATCGCATTTTCAAGTGTTCTGCATTACATCTAAAAATGTTCTATGGTTGTTCTATGTATGGAAGCACCCGTAGTAGTCTAATTAAAGTATCAATTATTATTATTATTTATTTTAATTTTAATTTGTATTTTGAGCATATGACTGATATGTTTAGACGGCAGCTTTACTTATTTCTTCTTGTTTATATGGTTGTGGCATTCACTTATAAAAACAAAGAAAAAAACGAACCCTTGCAGCAGGTTGCAATGTGTGACCTACTTTAAATGAAGTCAAATCACAATGCTCTGTTGTGTGTGCCTACATTGCTTCATAGTCAGAAGCAACATTTATGTTACATTAACCAAATCCTCCTAATCCACCTTCAGAGAAGAAAACATTGCTAGTCTGGATCCAAGAATAGCAGCCCTTTTAACCCCCCACACTTGAAATCCAAAATGCACTAACCACTGAAACAAACTTTGGTAATTATCCTTCCTAAGCAACCAAATGCTGACAAGACATATTCAGCGGAACGTATGTCTGATTCCCAAACCTGCCTTAAGTGGTAAGCTAAAATAGAAATGCCACACAGTTCTGTTGTGGACAACACCTTGTTCAACTGAAAATATTGCTTGATGTCTTGTATATGCTTCGATTCAATCTTTCTCACTGTTAGAGAAGAAGACTCTTTGCCAAGGAGGAAATAGTATTCTTGCTTACACTGAACTTTGTGGCGCGGATCATCTGCCATTCTTATTCTTTATTACCATCAACAGCACTTAAGCATCGATCTCAAATGTAGGTGACCTGTCTGCTCAAGAAGGATTCAGCAGTGCAGAATAGGTGACCTCCACTCAGACAAACTCCAAAGTTCCAGCTGAGGTCTCCATCGGCCAACAATACAACTCTTACATTTCAGCACAGGCATGAACACTCTCACAGTCATAGGATGAGTAGGGCATGTCAGGATCCCCTAGTTAAGAGAGATTGGCCGCTCAGGGACTACTGCAGTGTAGGTGGAAGTGCAGTGGATATACATTAAAAAGAAGACACAGGTCTTTCACAGTGGAGCATATGAATAAGCAGAAACAGGATGTATGAAGCGGGATTAAACTGGTTCAAACCTTTTGGAAATCACTGTGTAGGGAGAGGGTGAAATGTGATTGGTTCCAGTACAGTCCTTTACAACATGAGTTGGTGATCTCAGTGGAGGAATAGGACGATCGTCTACCATGCAATGAGAAATCTTGTGGATAGCATATGGTTGAAATCTGAATGCCTGGGTTAAAGGAGCTGCATGTATGTATGCATGGTTTGGTATTTTGGCAACACAATCCTAGTTAGTTAGCAATGGAACTACAGTACAAAGGGGAAAGCTCCAGGGGATGCATGTGGAGGGGGTAGAAGATGGTGGTACAGCTAGTGAAAGGGTGAGAATTCATTCCGAGGTAGTTCTTGTGGAAGAGGTGAGTTTTCAGTTTCTTCCTCAATTGCAGAAGGGCTGGTGGTGTTCTGGTGTAAGAGGAGATGCTGTTTCATGTCCTGGGGGAAGAGGGGGAGAAAACGAGCTTTCTTGTTTTCTCCTTCCTGCAGTGTTTAGTCTTTTATCTGCTCATCATATCAAGTTGACCTCCAGATATTTTAATTTTGTTAGATGGATAGATATGGGTCTTGGTGTAGAGGTCCTTGAAAGTGACTGCAAATCATACCCTAAATGTTCTTCCTCTGGCTGCCAATTTCAACAGGTTGTACATTTAAACAAGTGGAATAAGATCCTAAATGTTAATTTCCTTGTCATTTTTAACTAGAAGGTGAGGTCCATTCACCTCATAATGAACTTCACTGTAAACATTTTGACTCACAGTTGTCCTGGCTTTAATAAATCAACAGTACTGTGAGAAGATAACGTTCTTCATCTATATTACAAAAAAGGAAAAGATGAAGATTTGTATATTTGTCCATGTTTAATTATAGTAGCTATTAAACTAAGTACTATCATGTTTCAAACTGTCCTTGAGCATTAAGTGATAACGCGATGCTTGACAAATTGAAGACAGTATCAGATATATAAGGAAACATTGGAGTAGATAAGGTATTTCAAAAAATCGATATTGCAAATGCAAGTTATATAAAATTGAATATCAGATGTGAAAAATATATTAACATAGGGGCACATTAGTAACAACTTGCGATAACTATCGCAAACAGCACTTAGCGCGATTTTTTTTATCGCCTCCTATCGCTGGATTCTATCACGGAGATAACGCTGTATTATCAACATTTATCTCCACGGCGATAAAAATCCAGCGATAGCGGCGAATTCCATCTTCAATGTGACATTTCCAGCGATAAAAATCCTATCGCTAAGGAAAATCTCGCTAATAGGCAGGTGGGGGAGTTAGCCGTAGAATCCACCTCCCATTGCCTATTATGGCTAAGTCAGGTTTTTACCAGGTGTAAAATCCTGGCGCTAATCGCGGTTATTGCTAATAGGCGATAGCTGTGTTAGCAACTGCTTTCAGTCGCTACCAGTTTGAGTACGCCCACTTTGCATGTCATTAGCGATAAATATCGCTGACATGCAAAGCGGGCCCCAAACCGGTCGCTATCGCCTGGAAGCTGTCGCTAACAGCTGTTAGCGACAGCTTGGTAATTGGGCGATAAAACAATCGCCACTTTATCGGCCCTTCGCTAGTATGCCCCTCATTTTCATATGACAATGTGAAGGTGAAAGTGTAAACTGAGCAATAAAACTTGTATTTTTTCAAATTTCCACATATGTAATTTTATGGTGATAAGGGTAAGACAACCAGTAATCAACCCTTAAGACCAGTGCCTGACCAACCCTGTCAATGTGGTGTGTGTACAGCACTAATTTATTGTTCCATCTACGACTTTCATTCCGTTAAGTGAGGAGAATCCCGATCCAGGTGCAAATACATGTTTGATTATCATTTGGGATTTCAAGTTATACAGGAAGCTCTGTAGATCCATTATTTCCATTACACATATTTTGCCAGAAAACAACTTGGTGATATTTCTTTCTGAAAATGATTGGAAATAACCACTGTGGAAACTGGCCTTTTCTGCAGGATCATCCCAGATTTTTGCCTCGCTTTGCTGAACTTGTTTTAGTTGTTTTTTTAGGGCTTTTCCCTGCAAACAAGTTTTTAAAGTGTTGTGTTCTCTCCCTTAAACATGGTAGAGTTGGTCTACACCTAATTGGTACATATAATGTGTTAGTAAATCCCTAGTAATTGGTACTATCTGTACCCAAGGCTTGTAAGTGAAATGCTACTAGTAGGTCTGTGACACTCATTGTGCCACCCACTAAAGCAGCATTTTAAACAAGCATTGGCATAGCCAATAGGTCTCGCCTTTGGGACCTTATAAGTGTTTAGTAATGCAGCACAATATCCTTGGTGCAACAACATCAACTGTTGCATGGCTAAGCACTTATAAGGTCCCAAAAGCGAGACCTATTGGCTATGCCAATGCTTGTTTTGCATTTGTCACCCTTAGTGGGACGGGTATGCCAAGATGTGGGTCCCTGCTCTCCATGCCACTGGAGTCAAGTTATCCTGGCTGATGAGGGCTGAAACCCTGAAACCGGTCCTAGGATGCTTGTTTCCAGTCTAGGGAGGACCTGGCTTGGCAGTTCGGGCTGGACCGTTCCCATTGGGCACAGGGTCAAGACTGATTTGCATAAGACTGGGTCCAAACTGGAAAAGCACGGTGAGCAAAAAAAAGATGGATTTAAGCCAAGATCTCTGTACTGGGGTGAATGTACAACACTGTTCTGCGTTCTGTCCATCAATTGTTCTTTTTGCAATTGTTTGGGTGATAATGGCCTTAGTAAAGTGTTGTTGAGACAGTTTCTTAAGGACCTTGTTGGCTTTCTCAACCAAGCAAGAAAATTAAATACGTTTTCTTTTGAAAAAGAAGAATTAGGAAAAAAAAGCTAAAAAAAAAGTAGATAATAACTTTGAACTTATTTTGAACGAGATGCACTAGGAAAGCACAAAAGAAAAGGTTGTGGGGAAATGTTAACTGGGCCGCTTCAGAGAGGGCTGCAGCTCACAGAATTGGATGTGCTATTATCTAGAAGCAAGGCAGGTATGGACTTCTCAGGGGTAGCACAGGTGCTGAGTTTACTGAATGCTGAGGCAAGACTGCACTGAAACAAATGTTGTAAAGCCACAGGAGCTGGTAGGAGATGTAGCTTTATTGTCCGTAGTAGTTGGCAGAAAAGTGTACTTTATGTTTCAAATGCCAAAAGTAACAAATATAATGTTTTTTTTGTTATGAAATCAATCTGCACAGGATATACCGATACATCTCTGTATTCTGTTTGGGGAGATTAGCAATAATGAATTAAGAAATCTGAATTGTACTTGCATTAATCAGAGTTACAAGTAATGTGCTTTGAATGGACTTTTTGTCAAATTAAATACGTTTGCTTTAGAACTCAGGAATTAACAGTTCATGAATAGCTTTGTAGTTAGTTCTATGTACCCAATTGTAGAAAAATTAAACATTTTTATGTTTTTATTATATGAGTGGGGCAACTGATGAGCGCCAGGCAGTTTTCCTCTATTACCATTCAGAATAATTTATGCCCATGCAGAAGCCACTAAAAAAGCTCATGTATAATAAACGAAACTCTTAACATGATAGGCTATGCCCACTTTACAGTTTGTAAAGATGCCATTGTCCTGTGCTCTGGGCAGCTCCTCATTTTGGCACTGTGTTAAATAGATGATTCCTTAAAATGAAGACAGGAGATGAAGGTATTCTGTCTGGATATGTATTCTTAAGTTTGTTGGTTAAACAGCTCAGCCACCCAACCGCCTCTAGCTCAACTCAGCAATCAGTCTGCCAAGATTCCACTCTTGAGCCAGGGCAACTCTACAGTTCTAGAATACATAGATGCCAGCACAGAAAGATATAATGAAGTAACATTACAACACACTGCCCATGGGAACCCCTGGTAATCTGTTTTCTTATCTTGTAATCATTAATAAATGCACACTTTATATATCTAAACAGTACAGTATGGAATTATTTCCCTCCATATTTGCTTACTCCTGGACATCAAGAGTAAGTCAGGAGTACTACAGGAGGATGTCACACCTACTCACTTCAAAATCTTTGCGACTCATGCCCGCTGTATGGAGGCAATAGAGAAAATGATATATACATTGTGAAGTCATGTTAATAAATATGATTTTGTTTACAGCCAGCTGTATTCACGTGGGTCACTCATTCTACCATCAAACCGGACTCCACTGCAAGGCTATACTAGTAACATACAGCACTGTACAAATCTCTCTTAACATAACATCACATCTCACAATAACAGTGATTTGACTCCTCGGCTCCCTGCTTCAGCACCACTAGTCGGGTGCAGCTATTAAACCGAAGGGAAGTCAATGTAATTTGAACCTATTTGTTGTTTTTATCCACTTGGATTTTCCTATGTTTTAATTATGTACCAGTGCATCTTATTTTCTCTGAGGACAACAGAAAGTGACGGGTGGATTGTTGGAATTAATTTTACTATGCTACCTCAGACAGGAAGCATCCATATGCAAATCAGCCTTGGTCCTGTTCCAATAGAAAGAGTCAAGCCCCAGCTACCAGTCCAGGGCCCCAGTGAGTGGGTGGACAGGGAGCAGCAGATAGGAGCACTGTATCCGTGGGAGCTTGAGCTTGGCTGCATTGTTTTGTGATATGATGGGCCATGCATTGAAAGAAGCCAAGGGAAAGGAGATGGGTGCCCTCAACTTTAGGTTGGCAGCAGGGCGCCTGCGCAATGTGGATAAGGCTGAGGAGACAGGCAGCAGTGGGTAGGGTTGCCACCTGATAGGTTTTCTACCGGCACCAATGGTATTCTGACATCCCTGCCCACACCAAAAACAAGCCAAATCACCCAAAGCCGGTATTTTTAACCCCTACCTGTGCATACTTCAAACAGCAAACATAAATACAAACTACTTTTTAAAGTGTTCTAGAGCTTCGTTAAAGATCCATGACTACTAATTGAAGTAAGTATACTGTGGGTCTAGAGTGCAGAATCAGAGCGTATACTGGTAGAGCAGGAAAAAGAGAGAAAAAGTCCGAGGTAACCGAAGCAGGTATCTGGAAACCTCCACTGAGGTTTAAGTTCCCATCACCCACCGGAGGTGGTTCATCATCATTCGGGAACTAAGGACATTCCCCGGAGTACCAACCACTATGATGGTACCCTGGTTGTCCCAGGCAACCGTGCCAAATTGTTACCAACGGTAGGGTGATGATTGCAGTGCGAAAAATGTGATGAAACAAAAATTGTGAAGTTAAAAATGACTACCAAGACACTAAGTAATTTATTCTGGCGCTATCCTGGTGCCAAATTAAAAATAGTGTTGACAGCCTAAACAAATAACTGTCAGATCTTAGGTCTACATGTTTCGGCTTATGGACAAAGGAGTCCAAGCTCTCGTCAGGACCATGTAAACGCTACTGCAAAAAGCGTGATAGAAATGAAAATAGTAATAGTAACAAATAAACTGATTCAACGGTTGGTACCCAATACAACCTGATCGAGTCCTGCGTGTCACATTGGAACAGTTACAGGCAATGTCTGGTGGTGAACCTCCGAGTCAATGTGGGTACGCACCTCGCCTCACCTGGCATCCGCTCAGGACTATGAGGCACCGCTCTATCCGTCGGTACCCCGCTCCAAACGCCAGACCTGGAAGAGGAGCTGGCGTTTTTATGGACAGCTGCTCAGGGGGCACGGGCGGGGGCATTAGGATACGAATATTTGGGCAGCGATAGCAGAGATGGGAGGGGCAGGAGTTTGGTTTGTCACGGACAGGAGAAGTGGAGGTGCGCTGGAGGGGCAGAGGCCCAGAGGGGGTGGACGGAGTGGGCGGGTGCAGCTCGGTGCACTGCGGGCAGAGCGGGGCCCCGGCTCAGACCCGGAGATGCAGCCATGGCAGAGAGTTCAGAGAAAGTGCCCATCACCCTGGCGGGGCCCGAGGACGTGGAGCAGTGTTTGCCGCCCGTGAGTACCGCCGCCCGGGGTCGTGCACAGAAAGTTTCATAGAATGTGCGAAACGATGCACCTCATTTACAGCCTGAAAATTGAAGGGGTGCACAAAAATACAGCGAGGGTGCCTAGAAGGCTGGGTTTGCGATTAGCCGAATGCTCAGCTTTACTTCCACTGCCCTTTTTGCGTGGTGCCTGTTAGGACGCCTTGTTCTTCAGGGCAATAGGTGTGATAGTGAAGAGGTAAATTAACTACATTGTGTACTGGAGCGTGCCTAGTTGCGAGGCGGGGGGGGCGTGTGCCTTAATGAGGGAGTTATAAACACTGGAGGGACACGGGGTTTGGTGATTGCTCGGGGTGTGGTTTGCAGGCTGAGTGTGGCTGTCTGTTGTATTGTGATAATAAGCTTTAGGGAGGTGAAGTGAGCGGAGATCCACTTTTTAACTTACAAAAAAGAGTATTTCTGGCAGCACGTCGCTGTGGAGCTCCACCTGTCATCTCTAACGATGTTATAACGCACGGCGCTGTGGGTGGGACAGGCCTGAGCATCTCTGTAATGCAAGGCCTGCGACCAGACGGGGCGCTCTCGCGCATATCAAACAAGCATTGAAAGCGTGCGTCATCACGATAGCTCTGAAAGCGAAAGTGATCGTGATGACGCACGAGTTTTCAAAGTGCTGCTGAAGGCTAGCGGTTCGCACGTGCACGGTCGCGTGAACGCAAGCGCTAGGCCAGCCAGCAGCACTTTGAAAACGCACATACAAAATGTCTCTCCGAGCCAGCGCATGCGCTGGGCTCAGCGAGACCTAAAAGTGACTCAGGAGTGGACTGCCACTGCAGCTTGTAGTGCAGTTCTAAACTGCCATTTTGAACTTGCAAAATAAACCTTTTACAAGGGCTTGAATCTTGCATTTTAATACTGATAAGTCACACCTAAGGTAGGCGCTAAAGGCTCATAGGGTAGAGTGAGGTGTATTGAAAAATTAGGACATGTGTGTTTAAAAAACTCCTTAAGCTGTTTATCACTGTTGTAAGGCCTATCTCTCTGACAAACTAACACTGGCTACCTTATTTAAATTAATAAGTGCTAACATCAGATTGGGAGCAGATAGATAAATACTGTTTACATGCAAAATAATTGTAATTTAAAATCCTATTTAATGGTAAAGTGAGATGTTAAATTACAATTTTGAAAATGCTACTTTTAAAAAGGTGGCATTTTTTTTCCTAACGTTTCTGGGGCTTTTCTAGGAGTTTCCAGCTGCCTGAACATATTAACGGTTCCCCTGTCAGGAATATACACTGGGTCCAGACAAAGAAGAATGGGACTTAGATGTAGCTGGGAAACAGTCTACTTAGCTGAAAG
This sequence comes from Triturus cristatus, assembly GCF_964204655.1. Lineage (NCBI taxonomy): Eukaryota > Metazoa > Chordata > Amphibia > Caudata > Salamandridae > Triturus > Triturus cristatus. The sequence goes on along the minus strand of NC_140589.1, from coordinate 1,454,086,531 downwards.
GCTAGAGATTAGCTGAGCCCTGTCCTGATTACATTTCAAAGGGTCCTGCCTGCAGCTCACAGAAAGAAACCTGCCACCAGACCTGCCCCACCTTTGACCAGCAGACAGTTTGGGGCCAGCACCAGGGGAAGGGGAAGACTTGACCAGGAACAGTTTTGGGGGTAGGTCAGGGAATTTCCCCACATACAAAATGGCATCCAGGTATAAAAATAGAACCTTCAGAACCTACCATCAGCACACTCCTGTTCCTGTAAATGATTCAGAAGAATGACTTTCCTGCTGCTTGAAGGGCTGCCTTGATGTCTGAAGAAGAAAGATTGGAGCTGCTTGTCTTGATCCCAGGCTACTCAACATGACTCCAAAGGTCAGTTGTCTGAACTCCTTTGTGAGCTACAGTGACACAACATGTTTCCAGTGGCCTCTTCTACTTCCCAGCTGACTAGACTCAACTGGAAAATACCTGGTCCCTACGGCTGGCCTCTGTAGGAGTGAATCCTGACCCACAAAGGGATGTCCTCCAGGTCCTGGATCCTTGTTTAGAGTCTTGAGTGCACTCCTCCTCCAAGTGCAACTGAAGGTTTCAGCAGAGCCAAGGCAATGTAACCTAATGCAGGAGCTCTCATTACAGCACCTTATCTGCAGTTTTACCAGAACCAACACAGAGCAATGCAACCCAATGTAGGCCCTCACAATGCAGCACCTTGCAGCACCTGACTAGCGGTTTATCCGGAACCAAATCAGCCGCATAAGCCGATACATAAGCTTGTATTTCAATACCAAGGACACAAAGGAACAACTCCCAGCAGGCCACACTAATGCCTGTACCCCAATCGTGGTCAGCCTGAACTTGTGAATTTGTCCCGATCCAGCTTGCCCAGATACCTGTAGTTGGCACTTTGTAAATTTGCGCAGTAATTTCACTAGCAATTTTAAAATTCAGTATATCTGGTTCTACTGATTGGCTTTTTGTTGTCCTGGTATCATTTTATTTTTTAACATTTACTCTATATTTTCTAAATTGGTCTGGTATTTGTGTGTGTGTGTTTTCACTTTAGTACTGTTTGTCTGCTACATAAATTCTTTACACATTACCTCTCAGTTAAATGTGGCCGCTTGCAAATATATTAGAGGGTTAAGCACAGGTTAATTTAGTGATGGTTTAGGTCTACCCTGTCAAGGATTGCAGTTGTTGCATGAGTGGGGCTCCCACCCCTGTCAAACAATAACCAATTTCTTATGGCCAATTAATCCCTCACCCCGAGGTGAAGGGATTTACTTGGTGTGGTATTTATTACCTTTTTACACTCTACTGGGAATGAGCCCCAAGAGTGGGAACAGCAATATTGAGGAGCCAGTTGTGTTGACCACTCTTCCTCTCATATGTTTACGAATAAAGGGCAATTTTTTTTCAAGATCTTCAATTGATAGTGACAGAAAGAAAACTGAGAAGGTAAACTGAGATCCTTGTCAATTTAGAAGATGAAGAACTAAACTTCTCCGCAAAAACGTCAACTATAAAACTGGTGAACAGGGAGTACTTCAAATTTAGAGGCTTTAAGTCTCAAGAAGTTACTCTTCACCCAGTGCAGAGCTGCTGACAGAGCTTTAAGTTGTATCTGAAATTTCAGAGAGGGGTTTATCAAGCCTAAAGATAAGGTGAGTGTTATGTGCATAGGAGATTACTCTGAATCCAAAAATGTTATTAGTGTTGGAAAGAGGATGTAAATAGATGTTTACCAAGATGGGGGAACTCGCTGAACCCTGATGCTTTCTGCGTGATAATCAAACAGAAGCAAACCATTGACTAGCACATCCCTGAATGCCCTCCTCCTCCATAGGCTTGACCTTGATGGAGTGGTTCATCCAGTCAAATTCAGCACAAGATTCAAGTATAATGCAGCACATGGGCACGCCTCCATGTAGGTTCAGTTTCAAGTTGTTCAACATCGCAGCATATGAAGTCTCTGTACTTAGCCCAGGTCTAACACCTTACAGACTTATATTTAACAAAAGGTGACCTTTAGAATATCTTACCAATTAGCACAAAAGAAACTTACCAACAATTGTTATTACAGCTAGTATAAGATGTGTAGTTAGAAAGAGATGGGTTGGAGCAGCACTCTCATTGAGCACTAAAGCTAAAGTGCTGTAGAAACATGTTCAAAAGAAAGCTGGGGTCAGGTGTACTAAAAGTCGGTTTCCAAAAAGTCCTCACAAATGGCACATTGACTTTTTGCAAACAGACTCTGATTTTGCTAAAGCAAACTGTATACTAATAGATTGCACCAAAAAATGACTATGCGAAGGAGGTCACAGAATGAATGATCAGTCTAATGTAAATAAATTAGGCAGGTCGCAGTTGGTGACCCCATTTGATTGGCTACAACATAGGGATAGTAGCCTGCAAGGGTCAACAGACAACCATCTCTGTGATTGCATTCCCAAATAGAGTTTTGTCTTTTTAAGACAGTCCTGAAAGGAACTGGTGCAGTTTTAAAAAGCATAAACGTTTTCCATTTGAGAAGTCATCAGGGGTAAAAGTCAGAGGTCTATTGGACCACTGCCTACTCCCCCATAGGTTGCCATTATAATTTGCAAAGGGGGGGGTCCCAAAGGAACCCCTTCCCCTTTGTGAATCAGTTATAAACACATTTAACGTGTCTGCAAATGTTCAATGGTTTGCCACTGTATTTACAGTCATAATCCAATGATACCTTGAATCTAAACATTGCAATTTGGCAGGGAAGCCCTGTTTAGGCTCGTTCCAACTGTGAAAAAAGCATCACTTTTTACTCAGGTTGACGGAAGTGTTGTGACGTACCAACGCATAGAGGTAAAAGTGTCCCGTACGGAGCTCGCGGGGCAGCCTGGAAGAAGACAGAAGAAAACACTGACGCCGTCTGGATTGCTGTCCGTTGCTCTCCTGGGGACGCGCCGGAGGAGCAAAAGAGTGCTTTACCTTGCCTTCTTCCTAGTTTGCCGTGAGGGGAACGGCTTGCCACGTGGGGGAAACCTGCAACCTGCTACCTGCCTCCATACCAAACTCCCGTGCCGTGAGGGGAACGGCGGTGTATACTACAATTCCCAGCACCCCCAGACACCGGCGCAGCGCGTGATGTCATCTTAGCGCGCCGGTCTCCTACATAAGGCACTGAAAGCTCCCGCAGCGCGGGACGCGCCGGAGGAGCAAAAGAGTGCTTTACCTTGCCTTCTTCCTAGTTTGCCGTGAGGGGAACGGCTTGCCACGTGGGGGAAACCTGCAACCTGCTACCTGCCTCCATACCAAACTCCCGTGCCGTGAGGGGAACGGCGGTGTATACTACAATTCCCAGCACCCCCAGACACCGGCGCAGCGCGTGATGTCATCTTAGCGCGCCGGTGTCCTACATAAGGCACTGAAAGCTCCCGCAGCGCGGGACGGGCGCGGGCGGCGCCGGGCTAAGCCCGGGCATAGGGCGGGCCCTCTGTGGCCCTCAGAGGCCGGAAGAGACTGGACTGGGCCAGGTTCCTGTGCATCCTGTCGAATGGTGTTGATCGCGCATTGACTATCGTTGCCATTTGATATATTCATTTGTTGTTAATTTGATTGGCCTATTTGTGAGTGCGTAGGCAGACACTAGGGTTTCTGGGTAGAAGCCTAACCTATAAGTGAACGGAATGGTGAAATCGAAAACTGATAAAGCCATGGCGGCTCCAGCTACCCTAGATAATTTCCTGGTCAGGAAAGTAACACAGATTAATAATGATAGACGTGTATCCTTGGGGAAAGGCACCGTGACTGAAGAGACACTATTAGAAAATGATCCTTTAAGCCAGCCCCAAGACCCTGAGATCAACCCGAGTGGTGTCATTTCTACGGCCCTCCCAGTTCTCATTCCTGTAGAGGTGGAGGTCCATTCAGCTTCTCGGGTGTCATCAAGTTCTGATGCTGATGTATTAAATGAGACCCAACCTGAGATTAGGCATACGAGATCATGTAGAACACGGTCTCAAAGGGAGAACGGGAAAAATAATAATTGTAAGCCAAGAAAGAAGGTCAGTAAGCCAAATACTGGTACTAGTGTACCAAACCCGTTTGTATTTACGGCCACCAATGGTGCTGGCAATGGTACTAATTTAAACTCGGATATGATTGCCTCTCTTTTAAAAAACTTAGAAGCTTCTTTTACTGCCAAAATGAAGGACCTTATTAAGCCATTAATCACTAAGATTGATGATTTAGCAAAGGAAGTGATAAGGCTGGGTGACCTGTTATTGTCTCGGGAGATTGCCCAGCCTAGTGGAATTGATTACTCTGGGGGGAAAAGGAGAAATACTACTGTTCTTAATGATCTACAGAATAAGGGGAGGGGAGAATTTGCTGATAAAGTTATCCCAGGACCTGTAACCTCTATCCAGCCGGATATTCCTGTGGAAACTGCTTTGCAGCAACAAATATCCATGACTCCCCACAGCAACAGAGCCTCTAGTGTGGTGAGACACAATGGTTATCTTAATCTACCACCAGACTGTGCCCCTTTTGTAGTAGTACTGACCAATGTGCCTTCTTGTGGCACCCATCCTGCATCCCCCTATGATGAATCCTTTATCTCTCTGAAAAATAAGACAGTGTCTTGGCTTAACAAAAATTGTGGTTTTCCGATTTCCTATTTTGACGAGATATTAACAGTAAGGCGTGTAAATTGGGTAGGGCCATCCAAAAAGGTTGGTTCAGGGGACTGTATAGTCGTAAACTTTAAACACCCCCAGCATGTAGCAACCGTACTTTTGAGAGCTTCTGCACTGGTTTATAACACAAATAGTATCTGTGTACGCCCTTTGGGTTATTTTTATGCACATTTGTGCAAACCACGACTGCCACAGAATTTAACCAGGTGGAGACGTGAACCTTTTACTCCCGTGCAAGAGACCCTTTTTCAGCATAGTATTACTAATTCCTGTGGTGTAGGTGGACCGATTGGTGTGTCTAACAGGAGTGTTAGTGCTGGACACTATCAATATGGGCCGAATCTTCACACACAGAATAGGTTCGAAGTACTATCTGGTCTTGAACTGTGCGATTGACGGGGGGCACCTGCAGCTCAGGACATCGGGGCTTCAGGTGAACCTTCTAATCCAGATAGTTTGGTAGGCAAACTGTCAGGATGTCTTGCTGTCTCTTGGAACATTGCGGGCCTTGCTGCTAAAATGTCTGATGTAAACTGGGTGATCTATATTAAACAATTCTCGATTATTTGTTTACAAGAAACCTGGGAATTGGGATGTGAACTCTTTTTGGAAGGGTATAGGGCCTTCTTTGTGCCAGCCTTGCCATCTGTGCGTGGTAGGCCCAAGGGGGGCCTCGTAATTTTTGTATCTATATTAATTTCCTGCGAAGTACAAAGAATTGTAGCACAGCATACAAGTGTAATGGGTGTAATCTTATGTGGAGGTAATGTCCGTGTCGGGCTGGTGAACTTTTATAATGCTGTTCATGATAGTGGTGGCAGGAATCATATTTATTTTTTAAATTCTTTTGTTTCAAATTTTATGGAAAATGTGGGCCATAACCTCCTGATTATGGGGGATTTTAATTTGCATCCTTGTATAGACCCATTGCATAAATGTTTACCAGAAATGGTGTGTGATCGGGCAGACTGTCTCCATATGGAGCACACAAAGGAGGGTGAACTGTGTAATGACTTTTTGAATGACCATGACCTCTCTTTGGCTATGTCTTTAAAAGACCCTCTATTTCGCTTTGATACCCCTACGTTTAAAGGGCATGGAAGGGGTACCTTCATAGACCACATACTGGTCTCGCAGACGATGCAAACTTTCGTGGATTCTTTTACCATTGACTTTAGTGAATTCAGTGACCATAATCCTCTTATAATCGGTCTAAACTGCCCATGGTTCAAAAAAGGTATTACGAGTATCAGGCAAGGTAGTTTGGTTACAACAGATGGTAAGAGGCGCTTAAAATCGTCTATGGTCTCTGAGGATGTCCTCTATAGGAATATCACTGAAGGCTGTGCCGAGGACATCAAAGTTTGTATGAATTAGGGGTGGGCGGAATTTGCGGAATTAACCTTCGCAAATTATCGCGAGAATGTTTAAAATTATCGCAAACAAGCAGAAATATCGCGAAGATGCGGAAGTTTTTTTCCGGCATGTTCGCGAGATTTTCTGCATGGTTGCGGGTCGCCAACTTACCCATGTGGTTGCTTGCGGGCGCGGCCATCTTGTTTTGAGTTGTTCTCGCGGTGCATGATCGCGAGAAGAAAGACGTGATCGCGCGACGCATGACGTCACTGCGGGCGCGAACTGTCGCGAGACAGCGCAAATGGCTAAAAACAATACAACATCTCATGGAGAACGCGACCGGATCAAGAAAACTTGTCGGCGAACGCAGGGATTCAGGTAAGGCGATCGCGCGCGCGCGAGAATGTATTATTTTACAGCGCGAGCAAGAAACAAATTATCGCCAAGCTGCGGAAACCGGAATTTTTGACATTTTCGCGCTCTCCGCGGAACGCAAAAATGTCAAATTATCGCAATTTCCGCGAACGGAACGAAATTTTTGCCCAGGCCTAGTATGAATGAGGGAGGTGAACCCAAGTTGGTTTTAGAAGCGTACCAAAATATCACGGAAAGGGTATCAGCATTTCTATCGGTCCCATATAAACCCCAACTTAACTCAGGCCCGAGATGGTTCTGTCATGACTGTACTCTAGCTGCCCGTAATTTGAGGGTAGCCTTGGCAGCAACCCCGAGGAACAGGGAGGCGGTAAAACTATGTAGAAAGGAATATAAGGCTACTATTGCTGCCCGTAAAGAGTTTCTGAGGAAAGAGGCCTGGGAGGAATTGCTTGATCCCTCCACTTTGAATAACAGTACTAAATTCTGGGGTCTGGTAAAGAAACCTTTTTTGACTGGGGACTCGGGAGATGGACTGGTATGTTGTATAACTAAGGAGGAATGGGAGAGTCATTTTAAAAGTTTATATTATTCAGAAGCTGATGCAACTATGGTTGCTGTCCCCTCTGATATGGACAGTACTGCCATCATTTTTGATATAAATGAGGTCTTGGTTGCTATAAAGGGTCTTACTGCTAACAAAGCCCCTGGCCCTGATGGAATACCACCTGATCTTTATAAATCTGATCCGGACTTTTGGGCTCCCATTCTGACTGCTGTTTTTAATGCAGCAGTCATATTGGGCTGCCCGGAGACTTGGGGTCTCTCAACAATAGTTCCGGTCTTTAAGAAAGGAGACAGGGGTAGTGCTCTGTGCTATCGCCCAATCTCGTTAATTGATTCAATGGTGAAGATAATGGGGAGAGTTATACTCCAACGCCTAACAAGCTGGTCGAACGAGAACAATATTCTGTCGACCTCTCAATATGGTTTTTGTGAAGGGCGTTCAACTATAACTCAATGTCTTAATTTGTTTCTTATATTGAGTAAATATACTGTTGTGTATAAAGGAACAATTCACCTTGCCTTCATGGATCTGTCCTCTGCCTTCGACTGTGTTAACAGGGGGAGGCTGTGGCAGACCATGAAGGATAAAGGTATTGATAAGGGGATTGTGGAGTTCCTTGCGGACCTGCACAATGACACAAGAGCTAACGTGAGGTTTTCATCGACCGGGGAAACTACAGGAAGTTTTAGCATCAACAAAGGAGTAAGTCAGGGGTGTATTTTGGCCCCTTTTCTTTTTAACTTTTATATAAATGACCTTGAGGCTGTGTTACAAGAGGTAAAATCAGACTGCCCTAGAGTTGGTCCGAGGGGTATCCCTCTACTTTTATACGCTGACGATGCGGTCTTAATTTCCAGAACTGAAGTTGGTCTACAGGCACTATTGAATGTTTTTAATAATGTCATGTCTGATAGGGATCTTAAGGTCAACAATTCAAAATCTTATATTATGCATGTTGGCCGACAACCAAAGAAGAAGTTCAATTTTAAACTGAATAATGTCCCGATCCCTACCACCCAAACATTCACCTATTTAGGTATCTTATTTGATACCAAACTTATTTGGGCTCCTCACCTGGCCAAGAAAAAGGGGGAAATGACTAGAGCCAATGCTTCCATCTTCAATATTGCGTCTAAACTGGGGAATAAACCAAATGTGGCTATGATGAAATTATACAACTTGAGGAAATATGAATTTTGTGATCAGTTATGTCCCCTATCGTAGACCCCAACGGCTCCATGTGCATGCTATAAGTACATGTATGTTCCCTCCTGCTCCAGTTTTGAAGACGCAAATATATGTGCGTCCACCGTCAACATGTCCTCTTTCAGATCCGCCATGAATGGGTCAGATATTCCTTTTCTAAGTATGAAAGGCCACCGACTTTATGTGGTTCACTTTCCACATTTTACAGATTCAGGCGAGTAGGCCCGAATTCTGTCATCAAGCCTTCTGCCTTCTGCCTCTGAAAGCTCCAGTCTGAGCCTGCATCTGTATCCATGAACTTTGTCCTACTCCCTGCGCGGCTAACGGTGCCTGATCCAGCCCGTCGCTTGCCAAAAAACTGTATTTCACCTTCAAGATTATCTCCTCCGCTCCTCATCCGATGCATTCCTGTCTAGCAGTTTAGGTAAACATTCCTCCAGCTACCGTGCAAAGGGCCAGGCCTCGCTGTCCTCATGCAAGTAATTCATAGCCCTGTTACCATGGAATATTCCTACCCCCTCGCATCTAGTGTAGACACTTAGACGCTTGTACACGCACTAACAGTCAGTATAGTCAGTATAGAATAGATTCTATCCTAAGAGACCTCTCTTTTTGGATAACACAGTTCTCTAAACATAGGATATTAGATATGATTTGGGATTAGGTTGACATAACCCCAGACTTCTGTCTCCACATGTAGAGCTAAATGTCAAGTCCCCTTCACCCTCTAGTTGCACGTCAATCACACGTCATACGGCTGCGCGCGCATCTCTGCCAAATATTTCTGCTGACATTGCAGGATTCTCTTATGGATCCACCCACTTGTGACATCATGTATGATGACGTTTATTAAATTACGCCCATGTATACGCCTCTATTAGCTACGTATGCACAGTTTATCTGTATTATCAGCTGTTACGCCTCTTGCATCTGTTTCACTGTAATGTATTTTCTATAAAACTGCCTATCTGTCAATAATATATGCCCTTCCTTCCTGAACTTTCGTGGTGATGGAATAGAATGCCTACAATTCGAATTGTATTCCTTTGTATAGGAATAAAGCCTTTTAAAACCTCTAATACCACGGATTCTGCCTCTTATATTTACTGAGTTATTCTTAATAGACTTTACCGCATAAAAAATAGTACCGGTAACGAAATATTTACCACATAAATTGGCGCCCGAATAGGGACACTTTCTCATCTCACGCGCCGGCGGTGCGTTGCAGGCCCGGTCTCCTGCTACAGCTGAACGGACATAAACGCGTACCTGCAGGATTTCCTGTATCTCCCTCCGGCCAAGCGGGGACGACTGAGGCTGCGATCAACACCCAGACGAGGCGGTGAGAAGTGCGAAGTATCCCGACCAGAGCCTAGCTGAGAGAGCAAGATCCGAGGTATACAGAGACCCGCCAGGTTCCGAAGTTCCGAGTCCAGTCAAGTCGAGTCCAGTCCGGTCCAGTTTCAGTTCCGTTTCGAGGCCTTCCGTTCCGAGCTACCCGGTGAGTACCATTACCGGGGAGGCATTTAACGTGCACATAGTCTGTGCCGGTCAAGACGGGTTTGGGTACACAAATCCGGTCTGCACTGTTTTAGCAGTGTATCTGTACTGTTTAGCAGTATATATAGTATGTTTTGCATATAAATAAGTATAAATAAGTATTATCTAGTGTCAGTATTATGTCAGTAACTAGTTTTCTATTAGTTATCATTGTTCGTAAAACTGTTAAGTGTTAAATGTTTTAAATACGTTCTATATATTGTGGTATGAATGACTGTTCATTATTGTGTTTTCTTGTATAAAGTGTGTTCTAGTAATAAGGTCTAAAAATGCCGCTCTTTTCGAAACTAAGACAGATCAAAACTAGAAAAGGTGTACTCGAAGAAGCTGTTCCCATCCCACCTAGGGACACTCCAGGGTACTTTATGTATCATAAACATGGCCTAGATGCCGTATTATTTCTTGATTTATGGGTGGACTACACCAAGGAATTACCAGAGAGTCAGAGATGGCCCGCAGCGGGGACCTGGGATGCAGATTGCATCATGAGAGTAGAAGAAGAATTATGGAAAAAGAAAGCCAGACAGTCACAGAAAGATGCCATTGAATTATGGCGTAAAGAATCATATAGACGTACAGAAAAAGCACTCAGACAGGAAGAGAAAGGTAGAGAAAATTCAAATAAAACCCGAGAAAATCTATTACTTGAGGAAGGTACCCGAGTAAAATCAGAACAAGTAGATAGACAAAGAAACGCTCTTATGAATGGTATGTATCCACTTCTGGCCGAAGGGTTACCTAAGGCTACCCCGGAAATACCAAAAAACTTAACTCCTCCATTGCTCCCGATAAAAGCACATCCCAAAACACATCCCAAAACAGCAAAGGACGTTTTCCTTTCCTCCTATTTAGATGACGCAGCTCCCGAGTATGCTAATGCCATACCACCCACACCGCTTGCCGATGGTGTTCAACACCAAGAGCATTCGTCTGTATCCCCGCAACTACAAACTCCTACACAAGTTCCCACAGGTTCGTCCGTTTCTACAGTTTTTCCCGCATCTACAATCTCTATCCTACGCCCAACGAATCCTTTCGTGCCTAGCACCTCAGATGGTGCCACAGGAGGTACGACAGACATGTTTGCCACACCGCCGCGAAATAAACAGACCCTTAGAGATTTAGCACTCCAACGTACACCCCAACTAGCGACATCCGACATGTTTAAAGAACAGCTTGTGGATTGTAGATACGACCCAGTACCAGGTAGACAGGATAAATTGCTCATATCATCACTACGTATAAGACGAGCTACATTATATTTAATGACAATACCAGGAATGGGTGAACACCTAGATGAAATATATCGCTTTGTCCAAACAGGGCAAGGTCCAGAAAGTATTAACGAAGCTATGGAATACCAGAAAGTGGATGTCCAAAGACAACTACTGCGTTTTTTCATAAATTGTGTAATTAGGAATCAAGACAGACCTGGGGCAGATCACGATACCATGCAAAGACTTGCCAAATGGGGTCAGAACATATCAGAAGAGAAACATGATAGACAGGCGTGTATAATCGCCATGTGTCGAAAGATCCGCAAGGAAATAGAACGAATACATAAAGAGAGACGAGTAACAGACAGAGTAGAATTAGAAGAGGAGGAGGAGCAAGAATCAGAGCAATTAGAAACGATAGCTTATGTAGGTAGAGGAAGATCCCATAATAATACCAGAGGTTTTAACGACCCGATACGCCCAATACGTCCAGAATATAATAGACATTTTCCAAACCCTATGTTAAATACAAAATCCCCTGAACACCTATTCCAAGCCGCTGATAAATTACTCCGAGATCGAAGGGGGTACCACATGCTCGATTCCATGGACGAACAAGAATTAGCCAGGTCAGCAGTACAATGGGCTGACAGTCCCGGCGAATACAATGATGATGTACTTGCACACACGTTTCTGAATCTTGACCCATATGAACAGCGTTTAGCTAGTATATACATGATTCAACACCTCCTTATATTATATAAAAGCCAACACTCCGATCCAGGACCCTTACCTGACATATTGACAGAACTACTCACGAATATATGGAGAGGGTCAGGTACTGATTTGATTAAGGAAATTCTAGAATCCCGAAACCAATATTTAAATTTCGTATGCCCAGAACACGTTCCAGTTCCCATTATGGGAAGAAAAATGTATCACATAGATAGACAGAACCCGTTACGCGAAGTGCACCCAATCAGAGGTGCCGGTGATAATTTTACACGCGTATTTGTGTACACGCCTATAACTAAACTGGAATTATTAGAAATGAAGAAAGTAGTACCCAGCCATGACAAGGATCCAGCAGGTTTCCACCGTGAGATAAAAGACATGTTACTCATGGGAGAGTATACCTACCCCGACATTATGAAAATATTAAAAGTCCTATTACCCGCCGGTGTTTACGAGAAACTCAAAGAAAAAGAATGGGAGGTGGGAGACCAAAAGATAGATTGGACAGCATTAGAAAACGAAGAAAAGGCCCGAGCTGCAGGAGCAGGGCTTGGGGAAAAGACTACAGCACTAGCAGGATTACTAATACAGGTACTGCCGCGTTTATTAACTACGAAAAAGGAAGACTGGGGTGCAATCTCAGCCTGTAAACAAAAGCCAGATGAAGACACTAGTGATTTCTATTCCCGATTTGAAAAATGTTTTAGTATAAATAGTGGCATAAAAGCCAGTAGTGAGTCATATCCACATCTGTTTGTGACAAAATTAGTTGAAAATTCTCTGCTACAAGTCAAGAATAGAGTATTGAAATTCGAAAGTACCTGGCAAGCTAATACCCCATCACAGATGTTACAGATGTTACAATATCACCACAATAGAATTAGAGAAGAACAAGAACACGAACAAAGACGTATGAAAGATACAAAAATGAAGATGCTTGTTGCACAGTCAGTTCCAGCCGATAGTCATCAAAAGGGTGATTCCGCAGGTCCTGCGAAAGGGACATGCAACTATTGTAAACAACAAGGTCATTATATACACGATTGTCCAGTCCTGAAACATAATATTGCCACAGGTAGAACCCATGAAAGACCACGTCCACCTAGACAGGATCAGAATCAACAACAAATCCCTCAGCATGCACAACCTAGGTTAGCTCCGCAACAATTAGCTCCGCAACAGGCAGCTCCACAACAGATCGTAGCACCACCACAAGCGCAGCCTATTGCTGCAACACAAGCAACGACACAACAAATGTATCAGTACGCACAAACAGATTATCCCGATTATCAGCGATACTCATGAGATAGCCTAGAGAGGGAAGTTGGCTTACCCCTTATTGAGGTTCCTGTAGACCAAGAGGGACCTTATGTACATAGTGAACTATTAGGGGAAGACAGAAAGTTTTTACTTGATACAGGGGCAAGCAGAACAACTATAAGACGCAGTGAAGTTCCAGGGGCACCCCTCTCAGGCTCACAAAATATTTCCCTTGGATTCTCAGGAAAACCTATAATAAATGACGTAACACAACCTCTTCCACTTACAGTCGGTCCATTGACACGTACTACAGATTTATTGCTTACTAAATCATGTCCAGAAAACTTGTTAGGTATAAAAACATTGAAAGCTCTAGGAGCCATAATATGTTGTTCTCCGGAAGGAGTACGACTATTTTTACGTGACTTTAAAGGTCACTACGTATCCAGAGACATGGATCACCGACTGCAGAATTTACCTACACATTTATGGGCACAAGGCCCCACTGATGTTGGTTGCATGAACATTACCCCATATCGAGTTACACTGAAAACAGGAATAGTACTACCACGAATGCGACAATACAAGTTACCACCAGATGCTGTAGTGGCTTTACTGCAAATCATTGACGAGCTCATTGCACAAGGAATGGTTGTCGAAACCGACTCCAATGTATGTAATTCCCCGATAATTCCGATTCTTAAAAGAACGGATCCAAAAGCACCACCAGTATATCGATTAGTTATTGATCTGCGCGAATTAAATAAATGTATTGTACCACAATACCCTGTGGTCCCAGATATCTCTTCATTACTCACAGCTATTGACTCAGAAGCAACGTTTTTCACTGTGATCGATCTCAAGAATGCTTTCTTTAGTGTCCCAATCGATCCGGAAAGTCAATATCTGTTCGGTTTTAGTTTAAATGGACGAAGTTTTAAATTCACACGCGCACCTCAAGGATTTACAGAGAGCCCCAGCATCTATAGCCAAGCACTGAAACGAGAACTTGACAGTATCCACATGCCAGTTAACACTGCCTTGCTTCAATATGTCGATGATCTGCTGATCACCGCCCGAAGCGAACCTGAATGTGAAAAAGCGTCACTGACGGTTTTAAAATTTCTGGCTGACAAGGGGCACAAGGTGTCCCCTTCTAAGCTGCAATTCTGTGTCCAGCGAGTTGTTTACCTTGGGCACTCACTGTCCAAGGAGGGAAGGCAGCTTACACCCGACCGCATCCAGTTAATTGCTAACATGCCACCACCCAAGACACAAAAGGAGGTGCGGGCTTTTATAGGCCTCACTTCATACTGTAGGCAGTGGATCCCTCAATATGCATTTCTAGCAAAACCACTCATCCAGTTGACAACACAGGAGGCAGCCACATCGACTGTCCTCCCTTGGACTCAAGAACATACACACGCCTTTGAAAGCTTAAAGAAAGCTTTATGCCAAGCACCTGTCCTAGCAACACCATGTTACAGTAAACAGTTTACACTCTTTGTTACAGAACGCGAAGGTACTGCCTTGTCAGTACTCACTCAGGAACAAGCAGGATCACACAAACCATGTGCTTATTTCTCTAGTACATTAGATCCAGTAGCTCAGGCTCTTCCAGCGTGCCTGAAATCAGTGGCAGCAACAGCTTTAGCAATTAGACAAAGCGATGCCATAGTGTTAGGACACCAATTGACAGTACAAGTACCACACGCAGTAGAGGTTCTTTTGAACCGCACACAAACACAACACTTGACTATAGCGAGACTTACCGGCTACGAATTAACATTGTTTCAGCCACATATAGAAATCAGACGTTGTAATACGTTAAATCCTGCCACACTGTTACCAGTAGGCGGAACAGATCCATTGGCACATGATTGTGTCGAAGTCATTACTATCACGACGAAACCCAGACAAGACTTGACAGATATCCCTTTGTCAGATCCAGACTTGACATTGTATGTAGATGGGTCATACAACGCAGTCACAACAGACACTGAAGTCATTGAAACAAATTGTATTAACACTTTGTCAGCTCAAGCAGCAGAGCTCACCGCTCTGACACAAGCCTGTATTCAAGCCACAAATAAAAAAGTCAACATATACACAGATTCACGTTATGCATTCGGAGTCGTCCATGACTTCGGCGTACTGTGGCGAGAGAGAGGTTATTTAACTTCTCACGGTGCCCACATCCAACACGGACCCCTCATTCAAGCCCTATTAGACGCGATTCATCTACCTACCGCAATATCGATTATGAAATGCAAAGCCCACACAAAAGTTACCGATATCATTTCTCAGGGTAATGACCTAGCTGACAGAACAGCTAAACAGACTGCTCAGAATCAGACTCACACAACTGACATGACAAAGACAATAGTTCCGACACCAACACATTGCATGACAGTTAAGGATCCCACCCTTGATGTAATTGACATACAGACACATGCTACACCAGAAGAAATAAAGAAATGGACTGAATTAGGAGGGATCCAAACTGATCAAGGATGGATGACGAAGGAAAAATCTATATGGTTTCTTCCCGACTCAATGGTCCAAGTCATCATTAACACAATACATAGTCCAGCGCACCTAGGAGAAAAAGCCATGCTAGACAGCATTCAGCACATTTGGTTCAACAAACACTTACGAGCAGCAGCTAAACAAAAAGTTCGTACCTGTATGATATGTTGTCAGTTTAATCCAGGTAAAAGCATCCCCGTAGAGCAGGGTGGATTTCAAACTCCCGATCATGCTTTTGAAGTCCTCCAGATGGATTATATCCAGATGGAACGATGTCGAGGATTCAAATATGTTCTCGTAGTTGTCTGTGCTCTTTCCCGTTGGACAGAAGCATACCCGGTTTCAGATTACACTGCCCCGACTACTGCCAAACAGTTAGTTCGAGAATTCTTCCCACGGTACGGTTTACCACGTGTTGTCTACTCAGATAACGGCCAGCCGTTCTCATCCGAACTAATGAAACACGTTTCCCTTCTATTAGGCTACCAATGGAAATTCCACTGTGTCCGACATCCCGAGGCGGCAGGTCTCGTGGAACGCCATAATCAAACTCTGAAAATTAGATTGTCCAAAATATGTAGAGAAAAAGGAGTCGATTGGATAGTAGCCTTACCAGTTGCGCTCTTTTACATGAGAATGGTAGCACATTCTCGTACAGGGCTATCCCCGTACGAGGTGATCTTTGGTAGACCACCAAATATGTGGGGGACGCCTATACCTCGCAAAATCACTGATGTTGACTGTAATATGCTGACAGATTACCTGGCTTCCTTGATGTCTGCACTACAATCTTGTCGTTCACAGGTATCCGCAGCTTTTCCCGATAACACTGAGGTGAAGCCCCATGACGTGGTTCCTGGGGACCTGGTTTTGGTCAGGAATTTTGACAGGAAGACCCAACTGGATCCTAGGTGGAAGTCACCGAAGTTAGTTCTACTCACTACAAGGACAGCCGTGAAGATCGAGGGACGGAAAGGGTGGTTGCACTCGAGTCATATCAAGAAATTTTATGGACTACCATCCAGTGTGAATATTCAACCCTGTATTCCCTCACAGACAGACTCAAAGCTCCCCTTGGCTGAATTAACAAAACCAGAACTTTACAAACTAAAATTGAGGTCTAGTAAGTCAGACAATTTGATTGTTTAAGTCCTCTCCAAGGTGAATCGGTTGAATTTGTCTCTGACATGTATCCTCTAGACCGGAATAGAGAAAGAAATCATCAAATGCAGCTCAAGAAGCATGCGTATTGTAAATCATTTCGTAGTCACTGCACAGTAACATTATTAATTTTGTTTTTTCTAAGTCTTCTGATCATCATTGTCAGCATCCTATTGCACATGTATTACCCTATTCTTAAACGTGCTTACAATGTAACTGCAGAACATTCTTTTAGCGAATTACCTCCGCATGAGTTGTCCTATAGATTTGCGCTGCGCAACAACACATTCATTAGTATGTTACATCATTCCCATCAAACCAGCAATGCCACAAATTGTTGGATATGCGGCCGACTCCCTCCCTATCAGAACTATAAAGGAGTTTTGCCCCTCTTTCCCTATCCGTTCACACACAATGGCTCCTCTGGAGCATGGTTTAGTTTGATTAATTCCCTAGATTCGAATTCCGCAGTTTATCAAGACAACTGGGTATGGGGAAACCTGAACTTAGTTTTGCTTAAAGTCTGCTACCCTAACAAGGAGGGACTTCCCAAAAGAACAGGAACTGATCTAGAAAATGAAGTATATGGATTAGGTAATTTTACACTTAACCTCATGATCCTGAACGTTGAATCTGAAGCTACACCAATCTTGCCCGCCATGTCAGTATTCCGAGTAAAAGGGGAATTATGTGTAAGAAAGAATGGTTCCATACACATGGGCCATAGTAAATGCACCACTGTAATAAAATTCAGTGATCAAGGCAAGTCTACATTTAGAGCTTCTCGCCATTCCTACTTTATATGTGGCCAGACCGCATATATATGTCTACCTCTAGATTGGGATGGTACTTGTTACATAGCATTCCTTCTGCCACCTGTTTTCCTAGCTCCTCCTGATTATCATAGAAATACCCATTTAGTACACAATAGACAGCAGAGAGATCTCCCAATTGTCGATTACACTGAAACAGCATGGGAAAAATACACAGATTTCAATAAATGTTTCTTTCCCTATATAGGTACAGTCACTAATAGTAAGCTAATACGTAGATTAACCAGAACCCTTGAAGCAGTAGTGAACGAAACTATTTCCGCCTTAGGCAATTTAACAGAAGAGCAGTCTGCTATGCGGATTGTTGTGCTTCAAAATCGACTTGTCCTTGACGTCATCCTGGCCGATAGGGGCGGAGCTTGTAGGGTCATCGGATCAAGTTGCTGCATTTTCATACCAGAAAATTCGCCGTCAGTATATAAAGCCATAACCCGCCTTCATAAGATTGTAAGCCAGATACACCAGAGTCCAGGCACCTGCACTTGGTCCGGTTGGTTCTGGGGCGTGTTGTCAGCCTGGGGATGGAGAATCCTATCCTTCCTAGGTATTGGCTTTCTCATACTATTCAGTTGCTGCTTATGTCTACAATGTGGGCCAGCGATTTGTGGTCTGTGTGCCACCTCGTGTATCCCACATCCAAGTTTTCGTTCAAGATCCCGGAAGAAGAAAGAAGAACAAATGATGTTATATGAACAGATCGATGGATTGATGAAGATCGATATCTCCTGAGGGTCCGTAGGGGACAAGGAGGGAATGAGGAAATATGAATTTTGTGATCAGTTATGTCCCCTATCGTAGACCCCAACGGCTCCATGTGCATGCTATAAGTACATGTATGTTCCCTCCTGCTCCAGTTTTGAAGACGCAAATATATGTGCGTCCACCGTCAACATGTCCTCTTTCAGATCCGCCATGAATGGGTCAGATATTCCTTTTCTAAGTATGAAAGGCCACCGACTTTATGTGGTTCACTTTCCACATTTTACAGATTCAGGCGAGTAGGCCCGAATTCTGTCATCAAGCCTTCTGCCTTCTGCCTCTGAAAGCTCCAGTCTGAGCCTGCATCTGTATCCATGAACTTTGTCCTACTCCCTGCGCGGCTAACGGTGCCTGATCCAGCCCGTCGCTTGCCAAAAAACTGTATTTCACCTTCAAGATTATCTCCTCCGCTCCTCATCCGATGCATTCCTGTCTAGCAGTTTAGGTAAACATTCCTCCAGCTACCGTGCAAAGGGCCAGGCCTCGCTGTCCTCATGCAAGTAATTCATAGCCCTGTTACCATGGAATATTCCTACCCCCTCGCATCTAGTGTAGACACTTAGACGCTTGTACACGCACTAACAGTCAGTATAGTCAGTATAGAATAGATTCTATCCTAAGAGACCTCTCTTTTTGGATAACACAGTTCTCTAAACATAGGATATTAGATATGATTTGGGATTAGGTTGACATAACCCCAGACTTCTGTCTCCACATGTAGAGCTAAATGTCAAGTCCCCTTCACCCTCTAGTTGCACGTCAATCACACGTCATACGGCTGCGCGCGCATCTCTGCCAAATATTTCTGCTGACATTGCAGGATTCTCTTATGGATCCACCCACTTGTGACATCATGTATGATGACGTTTATTAAATTACGCCCATGTATACGCCTCTATTAGCTACGTATGCACAGTTTATCTGTATTATCAGCTGTTACGCCTCTTGCATCTGTTTCACTGTAATGTATTTTCTATAAAACTGCCTATCTGTCAATAATATATGCCCTTCCTTCCTGAACTTTCGTGGTGATGGAATAGAATGCCTACAATTCGAATTGTATTCCTTTGTATAGGAATAAAGCCTTTTAAAACCTCTAATACCACGGATTCTGCCTCTTATATTTACTGAGTTATTCTTAATAGACTTTACCGCATAAAAAATAGTACCGGTAACGAAATATTTACCACAAACTCTAAATCTATAGCCACTGCTGTATATGGTAGTGAGATATGGGGCTACATAAATGGCGAACAACTACAAATAGTTGAAAATAAATTTTTAAAACGCCTGTTATGTGTCCCATGTAGTACCTCGAACTTAATTGCGCATGAAGAACTGGGCTGCCAGTATCTATCCGACATTGTCGGTTTAAAACCTCTGTTATGCTGGATAAAACTATGGTTAAGTGATGAAATCCCTCTAACACACTTGATAGTGGAAGACCTTATATCACTTGATCATGCCATGTGTGTACCTTGGCTTAAATACCTGAAGTCCCAATTTTTGAAACTTGGTCGCCTGAATCTGTTTGATAATCCGAGGGATATAGTCAAGGGTGATGTAGTAGCAATTAAAAAAGCTTTCTCTATGAAATGTATTGCCCTAAGAGATGAAGTTGAGCTCTTAAAACCTAATGTTAGAAAGTATATTATGCTGAGTACTTGTAACTCTATGGAAAAGTATCTAACATGCTCCTTCACCTCACATGAGAAATTTTTGCTGACCCGATTCAGGCTTAACATTTTCCATCTTCTCTTATTTAGACCCACGGTAGATATTTTTAAGAAACCTGTAGCTCCCTATGGCTGCGACGGGAAGTCTCCACAGAATATGCTACATTTTATGTTTTTATGTACATTTTATGAATATCCCCGTAGGAGATATCTTCTCACCCTTTTAAAGAAATTGAATTTTAAACAAATTAGACCTGCCTTTATGTATTTACAGATGCTGTACCCGGATAGTGTCCTCCAGGTGTTAGAATTTTTAAAATTGACACTAAGATTTAGAAAATGTTTAGATGAGTAAATGTAACTACCTCTGAACTATCAGTCGCCCATTGCACCAATGCACTTTTTTTATTGTACTGTTTTGCCTTTGCACTCTTTTATGGAATTTATTTATGTATTGTATGTGTGTGTGATTGATTTTGTTATTAATGTGATGTTTTTTAATATGAACTGTTTATTGATGTGTACTTTTATGGGTTGAAAATATCCGAAATAAAGTCATTATCTTAGTGCAAAATCATGCACCAAATCCTCCTTTTGTGACCCTGAGAGTACCATGATTCAGAATGTGCTACTCTGATGTGCTCCCATTCCCTTTTTGTTTTTGAATATGGTGCCCTTGAAATACTATTGGGCATATTTACAAGGAAGTAGGGGAGTGTGGCATTAGCCTCCGTGGCTTAACGCTGCACTCCACCACTTCCAAAATGCAGGGCTGCACCATATTTACAAGGATACGGTGCAGCCCTGCGTTTCCCCCTATGCTGGTGCTAATTTAGCTGCCTATGCCAACGCAGACACCCTTGCACAATAGTGCAAGGGTGCCTGCATTGCGGGGGAAGATTGTTTATGTGCAGAAAGGTGTCCCTTCCTGCACATAAACAATCAGAAATTGCATTTTGTAACTTCTGTGTGTGCTGCTTAATGCAGCAAACATAGAAGTTGCAAAACGTGAGTTTTTTAAATGATTGTTTATGTGCAGGAAGAGAAACCTACCTGCACATAAAGAATCAATGGCCTTTTGCTGTTTCTATGTGTGCTGCAAAACAGCAAAAATGAGGAAAAATTAAACATTTCTCCTCGTCTCGCCTGCCTAAGATCAGGTTTTCCCTGGTCTAAATTTTGGCGCCACCCCATATTTACGCCGCCCTTGTAAATATCGGGCAGTGTCAAAATCAATGCCCCTATGTCTCTTTACCAAAGACTAGAGCGCTAACTCAATTGCCTCGTAAAGATTAGAGGGAGTTGTCAGCAAAATGCAAAGTGCTAACAGGTACTCAGCATCAAAAAAGTTAAAATGTTGCAAAAACACACCATAGGAACTCACACAATCTGAAGAAAACACCATGGGGCATATCATCAAAGCCAGGCGATAATTATCGCTCAGCGCTCTTAGCGCGAGGATAATTATCGCCTGCCAACACTGAATTTTATCGCGGAGATAGCGTGCTATCAGCAACGCTATCTCCAAAACGATAAAATTCAACACGCAAGCTGCCAATTGTGCGATTATCGCTGGAAATCCAGCGATAATCGCACAACGTTTGGCGAAAGCTTGCTGATAGCACAAGGCAGACTTAGCCATGATATCCACCTTCCATAGGATATCATGGCTAAGTCAGTTGAAAAGCAGGCGTAAGGAAAGTAGCGATAACCAAGGTTATTGCTACTTTTCTTGTCGCTCTGCAGGTTAGCGTGTGGCTAGATAATAGGAGAAATGTCGCTTAGCAACATTTCTCCCGTTATCTTGGGGTGGAACGCCCACTTTGCATCTCATTAGAGATGCGAAGATGGGCGTTGGGGGAAAGGGTGATAAGGCAAGGATTCATGCGATAGCGTGAACTTGCTGATAAGGCGATAAAATTATCGCAGCTTTCTGTCCGAAAATGGACGCTAAAGCGGCGATAATTTTATCGCCTGGCCTTGATTATATGTCCCTAATTTTGATGGCAAATTGTTACACCAAAGGAAGGAGCCTTTATGACCCACAGAGTAAAATGATTCAGAATGTGCTTTGCGTACATGCTTCTTACCCCTTTTTAGGTCTCGCCTGTCCCAGCGCATGCGCTTGTCTGGCGAGACTTATTGAGAGGGCTCCAAAAAGAGCTACCAGGCCAGCCTAGAGCTACAGTGCATGTGCGCGGGCGCGCGCGCCTCACTTTACCACGATTACTTTCGCTTTGATGTTTGATCGTGATCGCAATCGCGATCACTTTCACTTTCGCGGCCGCTTTGCATAGCCAATAGGTCTCGCTTTTGGGACCTTATAAGTGTTTAGTTATGCAACTGTTGCATGGCTAAACACTTATAAGGTCCCAAAGGCGAGACCTATTGGCTATGCCAATGCTTGTTTATTTTAATATGGGGCTCTTGCGCGTGCTCTGTCTCCATGGCGGAGACTAGAGCACTAACTCAACCACCGCATAAAGTCAAGAGCAAGCAGTATACAAAGTGCGAGTTGCCAATATATACTCCTTCCATTGTAGAAAGTTAATGCTTTTGTAATTTCCAACGTTTGCCTGTTTTAAATGACTGATTATTTTGGGATCTATATATATTTTATTTGTATTGTTTTTATATTTATATGTACTTTTATGTGTGGGTCTGACACCTTAATAAAGATTGATGTGATCAGATCTCCAGTCTAGCAGTGTTTTGCCTGTAAAGTTAAGAACATGAACATAGGGCCCGAAAGAAACCCCTTTCAATGTCAGTCAGTTGTCATTTACTGCCAGGTCTGAGACCCAGAAGGACCTGCCCCACTTAAAGCCCTAGGTGTGCCTCGCATGCAGCTACACATTGTCACGATAGCCCCATGCAAACATATCAGTGCTGTCTCATTAAGAGGTGTGATGGTTTTTACTGACGACAACCCCCATATCGTAACTCCAAACTGTACAGGGAGAGGAAATATATGGGGCTATCCTTCAGTTCTTCTCTGCCTATACATTTTAACAGATTAAAGGCCGACACAACTTCATTGACCTTTATTTCACAGGGCATGGTTGCTGAGAAGCAGTCATTCCAGTTTCCGTGTTCGATCACACACCCTTATCCATTTGCAGAAAAACAGTACACTGCATTCATTGGACTGTAATCCTTCGTCATTTCAATTATTTATTGTTTCTCTATAATTAAGAAGGACATTAGAATCGTTTTCCCTGCATTGGGAGAATATTCGTGCAGTGCAGTGCGTTATTGTCCTCTGCAGTAACAAAGTGATGGAAAACGCGCAACACCTCATTTGAAAGCAGCCTCCTTCATGTGATCCACTCCGAGCAGATGGATATATAATCGCCAGACAGAATAGGTGGAAGCAGAGGCATGATTACGGTGTCAACATATTTCCAGATAATATGTTTGAAAACAAATATTTAATTTCCCTACTTCTGGTTGCAGTACTGCTTGGGCGGTCGGGGTTCACGGCACCGGTTTTCAAAATGAACAACGCGGTTTTCGGGGGTAATTAAAAAATGTTTTCCTAGGCCGGTAAATGTGTCTTCTGAAGCCGTTTTAGCGCCACTGCTCTCTCGAGCGGTATCAGTTGACACAGTGCATCATCTAGAACAGACTAATTGCAGCACGATTTCATTTTTTTTTTCTGCAGGCATGTAAATGAGCTCCCATCTGCACAGGTGGAATCTATTAGACCAAATGATTTTGCTCTCATGTTGTCATCTTCATTCGCCGTTGTCTTATCAAGCGAAAGTGGAAAATCCGATGTCGTGAAGCACAGGCAGGGGAACAATGTCTGACTGGAAAGCCTTGTATCATTATTTTTTAATTCCTGCGGAACTACCTGCCTAATGGAATTTTCGGATTATCATGCCAGGTAGCCAGTAATGCAGTTTTAGTCAAATATGAAGACGTGCTTAAATTTAAGATAAAAAAAAAAAAAACATATTCCACAAATCCTACCAAGCGACGAGGACTGCGGTTGAATAATACATGAATTCAATAATGCATAATGGTAGACTTTGCAGGTACTAAATAGCAATATCAGGACGGATAAGTGCTGTGTTTTCCACTGTTTCATGTCTGTACAGCTCTTGCTGGGGCACTTGCTTTCCAGTTTAGTTTGCCATTATTTATAAAGGTGATGCAAGCTAGAATAAACCGCTCTGAAGTTTAATTAAGTTGTAGATTTGCAGTATGCTGCCGAAAGTTGAGTTTTCTCTCCGACAGCCTGTAGGCCACATTTTCCAAAGAATGCATTCAGAGGGGAAAGGACATGGTTAGCTTTTTTAACAAAATGTAGGGAATGATAGCATTTACAAACTATAAAAATCGGACACAAAAGGCTTGTATTATTATATGATTGCCCTGCTCAGAACATTGCCAAAGCATATAATGGTGATACGTGTTCAGAGGAAAGTTTATATGAGCTGGCTTGTGATTGGTTAAATAGGCCCATACATTTAGTGAGTCACTCTCTGAATGTATGGCCTGCAGTGCCAACCCAAGAGAACTAATTAGAAGAAATTTTGCACAACACATACATCTCGTTTTAAAGTGCAAAAATGGTTTAATTAATGTGTGTGTGTGTGTAGCATATACACTGCAGGATTGCCAATTACACTAATCTAAACCTTGATCCACTGGCGACCTCTCTAGGGTAACAAATGAAGCGTTCTGTGCCATTTTTTTTTATCATTCAGCATTTCCAGGTCAATCTCCCACCAGCCCCTCATGCCTTCGTGAGTACTGTGAGGTATCCCTACTAATGATATGTTCTAAAGGTTTCTGATTGTCTTAGGGAGATAAATCGTTGACTCCTTGCAGTCTTGTTGCGTTCTTCCCAGGGGCGGCTCCTCCACTAGGGCGGAGGAGCATCGCTCCACTGCTTTCTCGCACTGCGAGAAAAACAAAACATTAAATGGTAATAAATAAAAGGTATTACCATTTTATATTTGCTTTGCCATTGCAGGCGGGCGGGTGGGCGGGGCTGCTCTGCTCTTTGAGCAGGGCAAGGGAGGAGTGGTTTGCCCACTCCTGAGTGCGCAAAGACTGTTTGGTCATTCCTCTCGGGCCGCCCAAACCAGTAATGTGCACTGTGCCCTTCTAAAATGCAGATGGAGAACATGGCCACCCCATTAGCCCCTGGCTGGGTGGCGGACCGACCAATCACAACGCTGCATATATTTTGATTAGCTTAGGGGAAGGAGCCTGGCTGCCTGCTTCCTGTTCCTGTCGGAGGCAGGAGAGCAGGAGCCAAGAAGATGCGGGACCCGGCGGAAAGGTATGCTTAATTTTATTATAATTTTTTAAAAATTTCCGCGTGATCCTCCCTTCCGTGACATCCCCGTGAATCCCCCATACAACCCTTCGCACCCGCCCCCCAAGCTGCCAGCAATGCCGGCCACTACTGGTGCTTCCTAGAGCATGCAGTCTTTGATACTCTGTCAAGGGGAAGTTAGTATACAAAGCTTCAAAATATGTCATGCCTACTTTCCCCAAACATCTCTGACTACAGAAATACCTATCAGGTTCCATTTTCGAAACCCATCCAGGCTTCGGAGGTCATTGAGCAGTTCACTGTCCCATAAAGGGGACCTTAATGAGACAACTTCATGTCATGTCAATGTTCTTGTGATGGGGTTCCATGTACATATCATAACTTTGTCCCTTCCTTCTCCCGTCTCCATGATATATTCCCACCAAGATACTTCACCTCCTACGGCATGTTTGTCAACTGTCAGGGAAGATCATGTAAGGAAGCACAACCAGTTGAGAGACCATATTATTATCCAATCTCCTAGATCTGTTTGTCTCCACCATAAGCACCTTAAATAGTGTTGTAATAATATCCAAGCCATTTACTTATCCCACAATACCAGACAGCAAATAAAGGGGCTGATTACAATGCGGCTTGGAAAGTCTCCGGAGCATTGGTCGGTGCCTTTCCGGGCGCATCTCGGTTACATTTCTGACCGCCGCATTACAATGCCCATTATGCCAAAGGGTGTTCTTTCCACCCTTGGGATTATGATACTTCGTCTCAGGCAAGCTTTCCATGTAGGGCTTTCTGACATGGAAAGCCTGTCGGAGAGCGGGTTTGGGGGCCCCTAGCAGGGCCCCTTTGCCTCTGCGGCCTCTGGTTGGGAGCAGAGGGGGCACCACAGGTGCCCCCTTGTTAATCCCTGTGCCCCGTGGCAGGCACCTGAAGGTGCCTGCCACGGGGTGCAGAGATTTACACCACCTCCCATTTCCCTAAGGGAGCATGTACTACAGCAGGTTTATGGCTGTAATACATGCTTCCATAGGGAAAAGTCAGAATGCTACCGAATAGTGTTTAGTCGCATCCTAATCAGATGGTCGGGACTGCAGACCGGAGGTCGGTCGGTTGGCCCATTTCTGAGACAGTTTCGGGCGGACGCAAGTCCGCCCAACATCGTAATGGGCCCCATAATCTAGTTTGCTACAAATGTTACCACAACCAAAATAACGTGTTTTGCACGGGCATATGAATTTGTGGAGGGCACTATTTTTGTATAATGCAGCACATCCCAGAAGTGAGAGATGGGGGCCCCCTTCAATGTTTCTCATCTTGTGAAAGACTTGCACCAGCTGTGGGGAGGTCGCTGCAACGTTTCTCAAAAGGACTTGTATGCATGATGCAATAGTAGAAAAATCAGCTCAGAAAATTCTCCAAGGTTCTTTTTTTTCCTAAAGTCTTGTTTTACTGACAGTGACCTGATTTTCCAAACAAAAGATACATGTGTGTTGTTTCCTACAAAATCGGCTGAAGCAGGATCACTGTAACCTTTGATGGATATCTGTGCTACCACATCCAATTTGGGGTCGTATTATCAAGAAACGGCGCTAACATTATTGCTGCTTTAGCGGCAGAAAACTGCCGCTAAAGCGGCAATAATGGGCTTGATAATATGCCCTTGAGAATTCCCATAGAAGCCCATGTTTTGGTGACAATATGGGCTTCCATTGCAATTCTCTGCGGCATATTATCAAGCCCATTATTGCCACTTTAGCTGCAGTTTTCTGCCGCTTAATCGGCAATAATTTTAACGCCGTGCTTGATAATATGCCCCTTGGTACTTTTATTTTCCATAAAAGCTGACATTTCTGACTCGTGGAATTTTGAAAGAGTTCTAGGAGTAATTCAGAGAATCTAAGACTTTTGTAGATACTCATATGTGTAAATGTTTACAGGTGCACAATGTATGAAGTATATATTTCTGTATGAATACATTCAACTTTTGGTCTGCCTCACAAAACTCATTTACCACCGATGCAAACTTCACTTTACTGACTTGTGATTAAGAAAAGGGTCATTTATATGAGCTGATACCTAGTTCATATAATGCTATTCAATGCAGTTCAAGTTACCTTCAACCAAGTTCAAATTCTGGCCTACTTCTAGAACATTAAGATTATCCTCTGCTGTTCTACTATCTGTCTTTCAGTTCCCCAGATTAAGATGGATCAAGTTTCTCTTTTTAAACAGTCAGACTACTGGAAGAGGTTTACACAAGATGTATGCTTCTAAGAAGATCACCTTTGATTTCGAAAAGCACTCATGATACAGCTTTTCATTTCATCCACCCTCACTGAAGACTCATCTGCTGCTGCTCTTAGTATATCCATTTAGTGTCAGGACCAATGGTCATGGTGCTCTGTGTAAATCATTTCATCATCCTTAATCTTAATGCATTTTCAATGAAAAGGCGCATCCCCAATAGTTTTAAAATGTGCTTACTTTCTTTCATGGGAAACTGTTTTAACCATGATCTTGATGGGGTAAATTTGTAATTAGTTTTAGGGTGAGAAAATACCGGCAAAACGGATGTGAAATTCAGATAAATTTATGAGATTGTGGATTTGACCTGAAACCTGAAACTCTCACTACCTGCCCATGGGAAGAAATTCACTCAAACACTAAGAGGATAAATTCACAAACTGCACATTATGACATATTTAGTAGTACTACAATATTGCAACTAAAGTACTACAAAGTGCATCTAACAGGCGTACAAGGGACCTTTACCTCTCCATCTTTTCTATGGGGAAATCCTCTCACATGTAAGTTTACTACTTACTAGTAAATGTGGAAGGGACCAGGGGACTGTCTGAAAGAGGCGCATTCTGACTACTAAATGGAAAAGGGTTTGGCATAAGTAAGGAGGGGTATAGGGTGTAGCGAGGGGTTTAATGAGGGACATGGACTCGCCCACAAAAGGATAAGTCAATTGTTATTCACAAATTACACATCTGAATTTACTACAGCCAAAAAAGGACCCAAAGCAGTAGTAAATGACTCACGCTCAGAAGTGGAGTAAGTCCAGAAGCACACATGGTCAACCACTAGTACGGAAATACCCTCCCATAGAAAATCCTCAGTAGGGACTTAAAATAAAACCTCATAGAAAATAATATTAAATTACATTACTTAAAATAGTGAAACATTAAATACATTAAATATAATGTTACAAACCTATACAAATAAAACATATTTTGATTTAATTATGAAATATGTTAACCTTTTTAATGCATAAATTGATATAACATACATTTTTATTGAAGCATAATTACATTACTTTTAAATCTAAACTTCACTTTTAACACTTGTTTATGCATATTAAAGATTAATTTATGTTAATATGTTACAGAAAAATATGTTCACTATTTTTTGGAGTTAAATAAACTGTTTTCATTTTCCCTATACTTTACCATAGGGATACTCCATAGTCGGATTGGAGATCTAAATATGGAAAAGCAGAGGGAAAAGTAAAAAAGTTTATCCAACTTTATAAAAAATTAGTAAAAGTATTGTTATGTAAAATATTAATGTAAATTAATTTTGTATATTTAATTTTAAACTAAGGACAACAAAAAAGCATGCTACAGCACTATTAAATTAATATTTATTTAATGTTTGAATTAATGTAAATCTTTATTTAATTAAATAAAAATAATTTTCCTGAGGTTTAAATAAAAACAAATAGGGCTTTATTTCGATAGTGGGTGGTCGGAGAGGAGTAGCAGATAGCAGTGGGTGATAAATTCTACTCCGCTGGCACAGTTCGCAGAGTTTTGCCCACTCAACATTATGCTTGTAACATGGGGCTGCGGGCACCTGCCAACTCCATGTGGCAGAGTGTTTTTTTCATGGGTTAGTGAGAATTGGCATCCACTAGACTGATTTTCGGCACTAGGATGACACCCAACTAGATTTCCGAACGTGGGCGGTTGCAGGCGGTCACAACTGTTTATGGTGAAAAATCTGCAGTTCGGGTAGAAAATCTATGTGAGTGACAGCAAGACCAACTCAAGAAGCAGCATTTCTTTGTCAGGATTGAAGTGGCCCAGAAAATGCTACCAGGTCATTTTTGCTGGATTTTTCCCTCTAACATCTGGGTTTTGGGAGTAAACTAGTGCATCTTGCCCACGTTGGCCCTTTGTTGCCTGGTGTTCTTTTCCCAGGAAAACAGAACTCTGAGGTGTTAACATAAGTCATTTCAGCACTGATTGGAATAGGAATAGGTGGGATATTAATATGTATGGGAGAATAGAGTTTTAATAAAAAAGTGATAAAAGTTTCCCAGTAGAATTAAGTCAATGTGGAAGAATTTATGAACTATGGACATGATAAATGGTTGATCAATAATTATTTGCAGAGTTCTTTGAAGTAGCACCACCATTGACATACCTTATTGGGTCTATCCCTTACATGTGTTGCAGTGAGAGATATTACAGATTTTCCCATGACACTGTAGATAAATATTAAATGATTAAATGCATGATAAAAAAACTGTAATGCACTTTGGTATGCCCTAAAATGGATGGGCAGATGAATGTGAGTGCACTCACTAAGAAAAATATGACAGGTACAAAAACATTTGGCAGACAGATTGAGAAGGCAGTGGGCACCTGTGGTCTAAAAAGTAAAATGCAATATTTACTAAGCAGTCTCCGGTGAATATGCAATGAAAATAAAAGGGCCACTATTGTGTTTTGTGGCCAGAATGCAGAAAGTAGAAAACAAAACTACTGGTGATAACAGAGAGTAAGATATTGGAGAAGCATAAGTCCTGCTGATGAAGATCAACCCAAAATTGTAGTTTGTAGACTGGGTTCCTTGGTTTTTCTTTTCACTAATTCGGTTTATATTTTGACTACTCTTGCTTGGCTTGCATTAGCTTTAGCTCATGTTGGAAAGATGAGTTGTTTCCATTGTTAATAGAGTTGTCTTTGGGTCAACCCTTTGCTCATGAGTGAATGGCTTTGTTGTCGATCTCAATGATCTCATCTTGCTTCAATAGCTTACCTCACTATTATTGTTTCCCAAGGATCATTTCAATCTCACAGTGTTCAGCTTAGCTGATTGATATCCTTTCACTACTGCCATTGCTTGTATTCAGAGAACTACTTTTTTATTTTATTTTCTGCACTTCAAAGAGATGCATGTGTTTTTGTTTTTGCTCTTTTCCTGCCTGCTGCCCTCCCTTTCACTTCCCATCAATCTAACATTGCTTCCCGCCACTCCCCGCTAGAATATTAATAAAAACAATATTTGCTCCCCACTTCTTTTTTACCACCCTATTCCTCAAATCTTGCAACCCCGTTACCCACCACCCATTTTCCACTATTCTTTTTTGGTTCCCCACTGCACTATCGGCAGCTGGCCAACTTCATTATTTTTTACCATTTCAAGAAAGCCACCGTTTCAAGAAGGTGGGTTCACCGTTCCAGTGGATTATGAGTACTGTGTGGTAGCAGACATGATGGGGAGGGACCAGCTCTCATCTCCCAGTGCAGAATAACTGCGTGCTGCCGATCACAAGCGGAGATCTGCGTGTCAGGAAAATCGATAACTGAGACTCAGGAGCTGAGTGGCCAATTAGGGCTGGGTTCTTTCATACCCTTCAGTGCTTGTACACTGCATCTCCTCCTGGGAAATACCAGAAACCCTGGAAGTCCTGTAATAGTGTTGTGCACTATATAAGAGCTGTGCAGTGTGAGGAGGTCAGCAGAACAATGAAGAGCAGGATGCAGAGGCCAATAGCTGATTGAGCCTGGGATCTGCATACAAATTAGGGCTTTCAGGCTGTCAGCCCCTCAGCACTAAAAGAGCCTGTTGCATAAGTTACAACTGTGGTGTAACTGTACAGGGGGTGCTTTTCCCACCCAAGGGTGACACCGATGAACTTGGTTCAATTCACATAATGATGAATGTGCAAAACAGGTTAATGTAGCCGTGCAGTATCTTATTCAATGTGTGATTGACAAAGATGTTTTGCTTATGGATTATTAACAATACATAAATGGATCAGAGGCAAAGCAGTAACAGTCACAAACCTTATTTCATTGATCACCGTATTACACACACTGTACTAAGAAGAATGAACACGTTTATGTAAAAAGGTATTTATTTCTACAGGACTAATCTGTTACTCAGTACATCTAAAACAACTACACAGAATATTGAAAAACAGCTAACAGGATCGTTATTAATAACGAGAATAAAATGGACTGTTATAGCATTGTTAAAATGTTATCTCTAACCTAACAATCTGATGTCTACTTCTATATGTTAAACTAAGAGAGCATAGAAGAAAGAGCAAGTTGCAGTTTAGAGTTTCTTAGGGAAAAAAGACACATTGCATACCTTGTTGACATCAAAGGTGGTCAAACATACATTGTTGTTGCAGTCAGTTTGTCTTTAGGCACGATGTAGCACCTGCGATGTGTGCCGGCAGTAGGTGAGACCGTCTCTGGCAGAATACCGGACAATAATCTGGGTGAAGGACCTATCCTGACAATTGGTCAAGTGGCTGTCCTTTTGTATTAAATCTTACCAGAAATTGGAATTTCTGACATACATTTAGGAATGTCTGACATTATGTGCATCAAGGTATGCAGCCCAGACGTTTTTCTTTATGAGCATATAAGGCAAAAGGACGTCAATTAAGACTACCTTCTTTTGGTTATATGTCTGGGTGCATTCTTATTCAACCTTGACATGGTGAACGGTAAACATTTGACTCAGACAAATGTCGCATTAGATGTTGAATCTACTTCAATAATTAAAGAACTTGACATTATCGCAGGTCCTAGAAAGATAAGGTTGGGTGACATCTCTGTCTAAAGGAACACATGGCAATTATTCTACATAAATCAGGGAATATGGTGATGTCCACTGTCTATGTTAAGGAATGTTGTGACCTCCATGGACCAAGATGGAGTTAGGACCTAAATGTGATGGAGTCGAACCTTATGGACTTTATGTCATCCCCGGCTTGTACGTCTGAATGTGACGTAATGGGGAGTGTCTATCCAATAGGTATTCAAATAATGTGTAGGGAAATCAATGACAACATGAATACTTTCTATCTAAAGAGTTTTATGGTGAGTAAACCTACCAGTTATAATAAGAAATAGGGCAGATAAAAAATGTGCTTTAAATATTGGGTCCTATTGTTCAAATATGATTTAATCAGATTAAGGGCAGAGTCCTTAACTCCTGCCTCTAGGAGCCTTCTGATTAGGATATCATGTTTAACGGTGTCAAAAGCTGCCAATAGATCCAAAAGTATCAGGGCGGCTCTGGCACCAGAAACCAGTATTGCTCGGAGCTTCTCTGCAGCCTTAACCAGGGCAGTTTCAATGCTGTGCCCCTGTCGGAAGCCATATTGTGCGGTATCTAACAGGTCTGCCGAGGAAAGGAAGGCTGTTAATTGGATGTTTAGGATTTTTTCCAGGACTGTAATTTCTAGTGTTGCTGGGATCTAGATTAGGTTTTTTTAAAATAGGAAGAACTGAGACCGTTTTCCAAGAGTCAGGGAAGAGGCCAGAGATAATAATTTCTTTAAAAAGTATGCTGAGTTGCTCGCTGATGCTATCAGGTGCCATCTGAAAAATTTTTGGTTGGCATGGGTCTGTGGGTGGTCTGGACATTAATGATCTGACTACCTGGGATATATGTCCTATATTAGGAGGATCCAAAAATGCCAGAACATTATCCGGAACCGGGGAATGTTTTGGTGGGAATGTTTCCTGTGTTATTGATGCCCTTTTCTGTAAGGGATTTGAAAACAGTCTGCACCTTGTTCTTGAAAAACCCTGTGAGTTGGTTGCAGAATTCCACACTGCTGTCCCCTTTTGATGTTTCGGGTAATTTAACTAGCCTCTTTAAAGTTGCAAAGAGTACTTTGCTAGAGCTACCTGCCTGCAGAATTTTCTCAGAAAAATAACTACATTTTTTTCCCAAAATCACTTATTTATATTCAGTCAGTGTCTGTGCATATGAGATTTTATCAGCTACAGCGTAATGCCTTCTCCACCGTCTCCCTGACTGTCTACACAGTTGTTTCTGTGCAACGCAGCGCGTCACAAAACCAAGGTTCAGAGTTTTCCTTACGCTTGGTAGTGAAGCTTTTTTCTGGGGCTAATGTATTTACTGCAGTTTTGATCCAGTTGGTAAAACTGCTTGTTGCCATATTTGCCTCGGATTTTAGGTCAGGCTTTGAAGATTCCAGAGCGGAAGATTCCAGAACGGATTGCTGCAACTGGGGGTCGATGTTCCCCTTGTTGCGCCCTTTTTGTGCCCTATAAGGTATGGCTGGCTGGGTTCCCACCCACAGCAAGTTACAATTGTTAAAAATAATTTAGAGCTGTTATTCAAAAGTTCATAATATATGGGAATAAATGCAATGGGGAAAAAAGACATAATACATCTTCACCCTGGCATTAAAGCGATGCACATTCCACTCAATGATATGGTGTCACATAGAAGGGAGCGTCCGAGATGATTTCTGCAAGTAGCTGTACTAACATATACAGGGCCATTATCATTTTCATTTAAACAGATGTGGGTGAAAGGAAATGTGCAGTTGTGAATTATGCATAGTTTCATACCAGCCAATAGATTTATACTTTTGATAATTGTGAAAATGAAACATTGTAATGGGCAATAGGTGGAATGTCACTAACTGTAAATGGTGCATCTTCGACTTGCTCTATACTTAATAGAGTGTATGTGGATTCTTTCTTTGCCATTGTTTTTTTTTTTTGAGTGAGTATACTCTTTATAAAGCATGTGCATTCCATGGTCAATAACTTTAAAGACTATTTATATGTTTTCTATTTGTTGTATACTTTCTGCAGCTTCTTTCTCAAAATGTTTGTTTAATTCATTATAGATGGCATATATTCCTGTGGTAAGGTATCTTCTACTTCTTTTTAGAACGTGGTCCCAGAAAGAAGTCAAAGTAATCCATGTTCTCATTAATTGAGGGAAAGTGTTCTTTCACAGCTGTAAACTGGAGTGTTCCAACCATTGTCATCTGAAATAGAAGCAGGTATTATAACATAATTCCTTGATACTTTTCTCACATAAAGCAATTGCAATATCTCAGTGGGCCTCCTAATCTGATTTGGAACCTTTTACCAGGCTACGCCCTTGGACCCAGGGTAAGCTGTAATGTTTGCAGCGTAGAGACTTCTACAGGGTATGTGGGATAAAAAATGAGGCTGTAGTTCACAAACCAAAGGGGATACAATTGTCGTGGCAGGGATGAAGTGTCTGTTGAGTAGCAGTAGCACAATGAATATCGTTGACTACCAGATGATGAAAAGGAATGTTTTCTAGACAATCCAGGTATAGGACCATGGTGGAATGAACTACTTGTCATAAAACCATTGACATGCATGTAAAAATCTCTGGTGGTGAGTGACTGTAGAAGGGATTGAAAAATCTCCTGTGAAATATCCAGAGTCATTTTCAATATTGTTGGTCTCCCGAGGCTCTTGAGAGGGTACCAGTTCAAATGAAGTAGCATCAGGTGTAATTTCATAGTAAATCATGGAAATACTTTGAACAATATCCACTTTCATGTTATCAGCATCAGCTGTGTTAGTTGCATTCAATGTTCTGCGTAGAGTCTTAAGCTCAAGTATCCCCGGCTGGGTACTCAAGCTAGGAATGTTACTGCTTTGTTCAGGGGGTAGAGTATTCAGAGTAGGGAGAAGCTGAGGGGTACTACTTCGAATCCTTTTTGGTGTCTGTGGCAAACAGCTATAGAGAACTGGCCACATAGTTTTTATTTATGTGGTCAATATACACCTATCTTCTTCTTTTTGATCCAGACAGAGGAGGCAGATAAACAGTTCTGTTGCCTTTTACCCCAAGAATAAAGATGGGTGGTCTGTAGGATGATTCAAAAGCTTACTTGTCATGAATTGTTTCCTAAACTATTCCCCAGCTTTGGGCACTCACCCTTTGACAGCAGTAATAACTTTCTCTTCACAAATAAAGGTGTCATAGTGGTTTGTGCTTAACAGCTTGTCTCTAACTTCTTGGATAGTGTGTAAAGCATTTAAATATTTCCCCCAGGTCAAATTTATCTTAATCCCCCACCCTCCCAGAATGTAAAGGGAACAGGGGGACCGCGGAACAGTCACAAACCATATTTCATTATTCACAATATTACACACACCCTGTACTAAGAAGAATGGACACTTTTAAGAAAAACATATTTATTACTGAAGGAATCATCTGTTTCTCACTATGTCTAAAACCACTACACAGAATATAAAAAAAACAAAATGACCATTTCTAACATTGTTATAATGTCATCTAAAACCTATCACCCTAACATCTACTTCTATGCGCTATTCTAAGAGAGAATAGAAGATCGAGCCACTTACAGTCTAGAGTTTCTTAGGGAGGAGAGACGCACTGCATCTATTGTTAACAGAAAAGTCTGTCTTTATCAGTGGAGGCATGTAGATGGTATTCTACGCAAAGGGCAAACACACACTGAAGTAGCAGTCAATTGGTCTTCCTCGGGCCTTGGATTTATCAGGATCAGTCTTTAGGCACAATGCAGCATCTTTCATGCGAGAAGTGTGCCGACATTAGGTGAGACTGTCTCAGGCAAAATTTCAGCCAATAATCGCGAAAGACCTCTCCCAACAATTTGTCAAGCGGCTGTACTTTTATATTAAATCTTAATATAAGTTTAGGAATGTCTGACATAGATTATGTGCATCAAGGTAGGTGTCACAGATGGATCCTTATGAACATATAAAGCCAATGGATGTAATTCAGATTATATTATTTTGGTTATATGCCTGCATGTGTTGTTATTGGAGTTGATGTTGGAGATAGGGGAAAAGCTCATGGTCAGGCAGCCCAGCCTTCAGAAGTGGTGAAAAATATTTTTACTGTATCTGTGAACCTTTGCAGCATCACTTTCTCTCAAAAGGAATACTATGAGGCCAGGGCGAGTACACTCTGATATAGCACACTAATTTACATATAGAAAGAGAGGACATACAAAGAAAACTAATACAGGCCTGTTTGATAGTTATAAATTTTCTCTGGCAAGTATGAAAATGATCTATTCATCCACATCTTTCATAGCATCTTACTACCAGAAGTTTCCAGCAGTGCAAAATGCACAAAAAATTCCAGCATGTAATCTGCAGCAGCAGAAACCACAAACCTTCCGAATATGTGCTCATGCGCCCCAATTGTAACTAAGCTGGAATCGCTTCCTCATGTGCTAAATGATCTGGTTCAGGAAGTTAAATTGTATTAAACCCAAAGTAACCCTCATTGTCTTATAACAGCAGTCAAGGAATTGGGGGAGCGGACAATACAGCCATTAAATGGCAATGTGGATACAGTGACAAATACAAAAGGTCAACTTAAACAAGGGTCAATATCAGAACTAATGTTAACATCCATTGCAAAATCTAAAACTCATATGCTCTTACTCATAATTAAGAAGAAAACAACAACTTTCTCTTACAAACCTCAAAATGAATTTATAAAATCACTGTAGGAAATTGGGTTACTGGTTGAGGGGGTGAGAAAACCCGCTCAAGCAGCTACTCCAATTCTTGTAAGGGTGAAATACAAGCAAACTGCAAATTCGCCTTTGCTTAACCCCCTGGTAGCTTGGCACAAATGTAATCAGGCTAAACTTAGGAACAATGTATTTCTGCTGCACTTCAAAGGATAATAAAGTTAAAAGACAACTGAAGAAAAATCTGACATCAACTTAGAACAATAGAGTAAAATGTACTAAACTATTTGACACCAAAACAAAAAAAATCCAATTAGTAGAACTGGAGAAATTTAGTTTTAAAGATGTAAGTGAAAACATGCAGTGCCTGTGTGTGCAGTTTTTAACTGCCATGTCAACCTGGCAAGTGCACCCACTTGCCAGGCCCAATCCTTCCCTTTTTCTACATGTAAGGCCCCCCTAAGGTAGGCCCAAGGTAGCCCCATGGGCAGGGTACAGTGTATGTGAAAGGTAGCAGGTGTGTAGGACACGTACTGGTGTGTTTTACGTGTCCTGATAGTGAAATGCTGCCAATTTAGTTTTTCATTATTAAAGCGATCTCTCCCATTGGTTATCATTGGAGCTGCCTTGCAACCTCTTACAAGTGAAACTTTGAATTGGGAAGAGCTAGAGATTTAGAGTTCGGGGTCCCTAAACTCACAATTTAAAAATGCATCTTTTAGTGAAGTTGGTTTTTAAATTGCTTGTTTGAAAATGCCACTTTTAGAAAGTTAACAATCAAAATCCCAGATGTGTATCCAGGAATGCCAAGTGCACTACTTACAAGTCACTGAAATAGTGTACACAAAGTTAACAAAAGTTGTGGTGTCATGAAAAAAGTTAACCAATCTTGTAAACATAAATAAAACAATAAACGATGCATCGAATGCTTCAAAGAAGTTCACCAAAAGTGAATCTGAGTTCAATCTGCTTTATTCTTGATTTTCGCAGATGAAGTGTAGTTCATGAAGAAGAATTTTGCTTGAGATCAGCAGTAGAACAACAGCCCTTCGTCACGGGAATCTGAAGTACATTAATGAGCTACTTTATGGTACTAGTAACTAATGCTCAAAGCTTGTCAGAAAATCAGAAAATAATTAAAACACCTCTGGGCTCTATAGAGGACAGGATTAGAGAGCAATAAATTTACCACATGCTGTACCTTGCGAAAAAGGAAATAAGTAGAAACGCATGACCAGCATACTCTGGACAACTCTACTGAAAAGTGAAACAAGGCGTGAACATGTGCGGGAAAAAAACTGGCTAGAATGCCAAACAATCCCAGGTGAACAAAGCAACAAACGAGTGCTAAAAGAACTGTACCCTGAGTTATATCAGTGAAACAGGCATACCTCAATCGATCGATTATTCAACACATGATGCTGAAAACAACCACAGGACTCTACAAAAGTAATAAAGATAATCATGAAGTGACCAAGATAAAACAAAAGTGTGACGGGAACACTGCATCGAAATCACTCTTACCTAAGCGTGAATGCTAGACGGGAAGATCTGAACACACAATCTGGACTGAAAATCAACAGATCTAGCACTCCGTAGTCCTGTAATAATGAAATTACAGTAAGCTCCTAATCTACGAAATGTGAGAACCAACTGAAGGACATGTCATCTTTTTAAAAACTCATCGGTGTCGATAAGCCTTCCACACGGCCTAAACGCTCGGAAGTTGAAAGTCAAACGCCGACTCCGTCTGCTAATCAAGAGAAATAAGCTAAGTTTAAAACGAGGCACGTAGAGCGTCTGCTAAAGTGATAGAAATAGGAGTGGAGTGTGACAAAAAGAGCTTAAATAAAGTTCAAGCCGCAATAAGGTAAAACCAAACAAACGCCTTACAACCACAAGAGCAAGTGCCAATGAAAAAATGAATGAAATAAATTAATGAATGAAATAAAAATGAAGCTGAGGGAAACCAAGTGATCACAATCTGTGAAAATGATCGTGAAAAAAGAGACAGAAGTGCATGAGAAGCTAAAACAGACTGCTAGTTGAGCAATATAATATGTGTAAACCCACATAGCTACGGATGCTCACTGAGGAGTACAACTATTTGGAAATGTATGCAAATCTGACATTGAATTACAATGAGTATGCCTTTCAGACATAAACCCCAAAAGATATATTCATAATACATGACAACAAATGTGTGTGACAAATATGCAGAAACAAAACAAGTGGCGATAAAGTGAAATAATGAACTGACTGATATGATCTAATACAGCCGAACACCTAACTCAAAGAGAACAAATAAAGACATAACCCGACAATTCAAAATTATAATTTAAACCTTTAGGAGACATTGTTTTCATAAACCAGATCCAATGAGTCTCACGTTGAGATAGTATTCTCGACATATATCTGTCGAGATTTTAGAAAGTTGCCATTTTCTGCTTTACCGTTCTGTTCCTCTGCCTGCCTCTGGAAACCATGTCTGATTTAGATTGACAGTTGGGCTGTTTGTGCATTCACTCTAGATCAGGGGTCTTCAAACTGGGGGGCAGACCCACCTAAGGGGACCTCCAGTGATACTGGAGGGCAACAGGCTCTGGCCAAAAGAACCATTATGCTGATAACAGTGCTTTGTTTTCAGCAGAAAGAAATGAGCAGCATTAAGCCACTCTGTGATGGGCCATCACTAACATCTTTTGTCACTTATATCCTGGCTGGGAGAAGGTGTCAAAAGGGAAGGGACTGGGAGGAGGCATCAAAAGGGAAAGAACTCCAAATATTCTTCAAAACCAGAACTTAACTGCAATGTTTAAATACATCTGGACATATTAAAACATTGCCAGTTTAATAGAATTATTGTGAACAATTTTGAGGGGGGCCCTGGTGATTTTTGTTTTGCACTGGGGGGGTCACGGCATTAAAAAGTTTGAAGACCACTGCTCAAGACAGTCATACAAAGGGAGTTGAGGTGTGTCCTGTATATCCTGATGGCCCATCACTAGGATGATGGATCTTCCTGAGCTAGAGTGGTGGGAGGAGTTGTCACTGACATCTAAATAGGGTTGTGCCTGTCATCACACAAAACTGTCTCCATCCCCTTGTGGTGTATCTGGAGCTAGGTCAGGAAAAGGCAGGGTCTTGTGCACTACAAGGACTTTCCTTAAAAATGTACCCACTTCAAAGGCAGAAACTGGCATAAGTACTGGAGCTGTGACACCATAACTTCAGAACACTCCTGGACTAAGAGGAGATTCTGCCAAGAAGAGGAGCTGGAGAAGCTGTAGCAGGGCCTGCTGCTTGCTGCTTCTCTCTTGGACAGTGAAAGGACTAGGCTTTGCTTTCTGTTTACTGCTTGCCAAGGTTCTCCAAGGGCTTGTTTTTGCTTGTCTCCTGTTAAGAAGTCTCAGGGCCATCAAAGCCTTCACCTGCAGCCCTTAACTCCTCTGCCGAGAGTTCTGACCTGCAAAGTGGTGCCAATTCCATTTCTAATGCCCATAAAGGTGACTTTGCTACAAAGAAGAGAAGAAAATACGTGCATCGCCCTTCAGCACTTGTTTTTCTTGACGCAGCATCGCCGTGCAGTTGAAAAACCAATGTATCACCACGGTGCTGCCGAAGAATCTACGCAGCGCCTTTCGTGTAGCTGAAAAGATTACCGCAACCTGAATTCTGAGCACTGTGTCTCTGATGTACGAGACACCCACTCCAACTCCAATGCAGGCCCTGCTGTGAGGCTGAAGAAATTGATGCATTACCTGCCAAAATGGCTGGAAAATCGAAGCAGCGCCTGTTTCACCATCAACACAGTGCATCCGGATTTTTGATACATCACACCTGTGCTCCAAATTCTTCCTCAACATTGCCCGCATTAAGGAACCGAGGCCTCATGCCTGGAAACTGACAGAGCCCCTACCCTTGTATTAAGGAATCAATGCATCACCTCCCCGGACAGCAAGGAATCGATGCATCACCTCCCCTGGGAGGAAGGGGTTGACGCATCACTTTGTTTTCGTGCACTTCTTCTCCCCTGCGCCTATTTTCATCTTTGATTTTGACACATCCCAGGTACTTATTCATAAAATTGACACATCTATAGTTTCCTATGGACATAAATGTTTGGAACCTTTTTAAAGTAATATCTTTGCTTGTGTATGTTGGATTTTTGTCGTTTTGGTCTTCTTTTATTCAGATAAAGATTGGGTATTTTTCTAAGCTGGCTAGTGTCCACTTGTAGTGTTTTCACTGTGTTACTGTGTGTGTTTTTTCTTACGAATGCTTTACACATTGCCTCTTAGATAAGCCAGACTGCTCGTGCCAAGCTACTAAGTGGGTGAGCAGGGGTTATTTTAGCTGTGTAATTCCCTTACCATGACTAAAATAAGGGTCCCTTCTTTGACAGTGTGCAAGCCCCAATTTCTAATACAGCCCTTCTGAGTCTTCCACAGGTCCAGAGGTATACTGAAGAGTTGAGTCTGAGGGTCCGATATTTATACCTCATACCAGCTTTGAAGTAGGAGAAGTCTCCTAGAGGTGAATGGGATTTCCTGCCTCCATGCCCTGGCCCTGCTTGTCTTGGGAGACAAAAGACTGGTGTGAAGCCCTTTATGAGTGTGCTGAGGCAAAGTCATTGCAATGTGCAATTGTGTCAGATGACAGAAGGACATCTTACAGATTTTAGGGGGACAGGGCCAAATGTATTTTGGGGGTCCCTGTTCAGAACATCTTTGAATTTATGATCCAATATCATATCTTTCATGCCGTCTTTGGTCAGGCCTAGGGCAGTGCACAGACGCACTCGTCCAAATTCTAAAGTTGTTTCATCTAATATTCAGAGATGTTTTCAATACTGTAACACAGTAGATGCTCGCAAATATTACTTTAAATGTCTCTGTGACACCCTCCCATTTCGCATATGTGAGGTCCTGTATTGATCTAGAAGAAACTTTTTTATGGATTCTGCATGAAATAAACAACATTTCTCTGCAAATTGTCTGTGATAGACTTTCACAGATTACTCACATTAAAAATAAATTAAAGGGAGTATTTAAACTGTCTGTTTAATACTTATTCAAGGTCATCGGGACAAGACTTTCTGGAGAACAGAGCTGGCACTATCAGGGGACCCCCTGAAAGGGCATAGCTCACTTTGCTCATGCCTTAAAAGGTCTCTGAGGTGACAGCTACTCCCCCCATCAAGTCAGAGATGGCACGTCTTGCCAACACCCATTCCTCCTTTGTGCCTGGGACCAATACACAAATACCATCTGCCAGCTATGTCTAGTCAGACCCAGGATATAAGCTGCAGATAAAGAATAGTTAGGGCAAGAAAATGGCAACTTTCTAAAGTGCCATTTTCAGTATTGAGACTTGAAATCCGACTTTACAATTAAACAGGGTTTTAAATTATAGTTCTCTAGGCACCAAACTTGAAATTCCTACTTGCTCCTAATTGATAGGTATCACTTATTAAATATAATAGGGTAACCCAATGTTATCCTATGGGAGGGAGGTCTTGCAGTAGTGAAGACAAATTGAAGCTGTTTTTATTGACAGAAAATGTAAAACTTATAAGTACATGTCCAACATTTTACACTGCACCATGCCCTCTGAGCTTTGTGGAGTCTACCTAGGGGTGACTTATGTATACTAAAAAGAAAGGTTTAGGCCTAGAAAAAGGTTTATTTTGCCAGGTTGAAATGGCAGTTTAAAACTGCACACACAGGCGAGAATGGCAGGCCTGAGACATGTTAAAAAAGCTAACTAACGGGTAGCACAATCTGTGCTGCAAGACCACTAGTTGCATTAAATTTACAGGCCTTAGTTACATGTAGTACGATTTTACTAGGGACTTAAAAGTAAAATAAATGTGCCAGTTGGATGTAAGCGACATTTGCCATGTTTAAAGTAGACAGCACAGACACTTTGGCACTGGTCAGCAGTGTTAAAGTGCACAGAGACCTAAAAGCCAGCAAAACAGGTTTGGAAAACTGGAGGGTAAAGGCAAATAGTCTGTCTCTCATGACACCGTAGAAAGGGCCAAATCCAACAGCCATGATTAGAATCCCAGGGTTGCCTAAAAGATAAGATAAACATACAGAGTATTCAAAACAGTGGCTATAAACCATTGTTTAAACATGAAATAAAGGGAATGAGAAAGGTTATAACAGACAGCCAGTCAAAGCATCTCAATTTCTAACAAAGTCTAAAGCCACAGTCAAAATATTTCCTATCTTTGAACGGGCAGGAAAAACAGTACATTAAAAAAGTATAGTTGCCCACAGGAAGCCATTCAAGTTGAATCCCAACCCTCTCTTGTTGTAACAAATGTAGAAGGCTCAAATGGGGAGGATGTGCAGATCATCCCTTTATCATGTAGGGGGGGCCACTAAAAGAAACTTGAAGTTAAAGCAGGACATTAGATCACGGATCCGCCCAATAACTCAGAGAAATAAATCAAAATCAAGTTTAAATCAATCATTTTCACTTCAAGACACACCCTAATTGATCCAAACGAAACATTTCCCCCATTGTAATGAGTACAAAGAGGCCCCCCCCAAATTCAGATACTGCAGCTTTTTACCCACTATTGTAGCCCTAGCCAAAGGGACACTAAGAATTATTAACCAAGTCTCAGAATCTGCTGAATTTTGATAGTAACACAATCAAATGACAAGTAGAGTAATGTTATATCCAGTATACAAATACAAGGGGGCATTTAATATATTGAATAGAGGAAACCTTAAATGAATAAACATTAGAGAAATTCAATTCATTCACATGACCAGAACCAGAAAAATTAACCCACTTTGGTAGCATGGGATTCTGCTGAAACTGAAAAATTTGTTATGAATGAAAAGCAACATTTCACCAAATGGGGAATTATAGTGTCTGCTGAAGACCCAGCACCATAGCAGGACATTTTAAACCCAGCATGTATTAACAATTCAATGGATACTGTTATTAAAAATTACTTGCAAGGTCATGATATTTAATGCACCCAGTAAGGTTAGTGATAATAAAACATGCTATCAATGTGAGTGAGAATCCATTTAAAGATATTAAACATGTTAATCTAAATGTGCACTACTCACATGATATG
The DNA here is from genome assembly GCF_964204655.1 of Triturus cristatus. Lineage (NCBI taxonomy): Eukaryota > Metazoa > Chordata > Amphibia > Caudata > Salamandridae > Triturus > Triturus cristatus. The sequence continues at coordinate 1,454,042,694 of NC_140589.1, read as the reverse complement.
CAGAAGCTGTAGAGTTGCAATATGGATGAAAAAATGGTTTGCTGTTCTTAATATATGCTCCTGGAACATAAACGGTTTAGTAAATATCTCACACCATACGGGTGCTGTAAAATTCTGGCAATCGTTTGAGATCCTTGCCTTTCAAGAAACATGGTGAGATGTGGCATTTCCACTTATTGGCTTCATTTAATATCACCAATTGGCTACAAGATCAGTTATAAAAGGACGGGGTAAGAGAGGCTTGGCCATTTATGTAGCATTATCCATCAATCTAAATATTGCACCATTGAATCTACAACAAACCTGACTAAATGGAATAATTATTCACAATTGGAAAAGTCTAGAACCAGGTCCACTTATCATTCTTAACAACTATATAAACACAGATAAGCAGTAAAAAGGTCTATGATAAAAAAAAATAGAAGAAATTCTCTACTTATCCAAATGCTAGCTGGCTGCTTACTGGCAATTTTAATTCCAGTCTATTCTCTCCTTGCTCCGATTTAGAACAACTGAGCAATTTAAGCGATTTATGGAAAATCCAGTTGCAACTTGGCCCTCAATATAAAAGACAAGTTAGGAGAGGCTGTATTGGACATTTTGTATCCATTAGACTGTTGCATATTAAATGGGTGACACAAAAATGACCACCCAGCAGCCTTTACCAAAATGAAGTCAAGTCCTAGTCGCTACTGGAAAACACTCTGATGAGTTTGAATATTTTTCCTAAGGTCAGCAGTTTTCGAATAGATCCCAGGCCAGAGGGTAATCATTCATTTTCCACAAACAATAAAACCAATGGCATATAATTCCGCAGCAAATCAGAAGAAGGTCTTACCAATAGAATCCAATGCTTATTCATTAAAAAGATTTAAGCAGAAAGAATCAAATCTAATATTGATTATCTAATATTCAAAGCAGTCTTTACAAATGTGGTCAATATGGGAGGATAATCCTTGGTCTTCCTTTATTGTAAAGTTGTTGGATAACTTTACAGCTCATCTACCACTAAAGGTGATTAGCCTGCACTCTAAACATAAAACGAATGGTTCTCCCAAAATTTGAAGGGATAAAAGAGGAAATTAAACAAGGAAATAAGAGCTTTTAAAAATCTCCCAATTGCCATTAAACAATCACAGATGTAGAAATTATGAATAATCTGGTCAACGTAAGAGAAAGCCATTATACAAAATAAAGCAGACTATACTTACAATAAATAGATGACAATTCAACCCATATGAAGGAAGGAAATAGCTTTTTGGAAGTTTATTAGTGGGTTAAACTATGGGCACCATAGGGGGTGCCCTGCAAACATCTCAGAAAAGGAATAGTATGGACAAAACGCATATCAAAATTACATGGCACATTAACTCCTGAGGATTTTACATCACACAATTTAAAAAAAGTTCTATCCTAGACCACCCTAGTTAGACCTCAACACAACTTTAGCAAGTTATTAAACAGGCTAAGTCAAACATGACATTTGGCCCAAATGGCCTCCCAATAACATTATACAAAGCTGAGTCTGAGCTTTAGTCAACCAATTTGCGTATTTTATTTAATAATTGTCTGGCTGGCTGAGAGGTACCATACTCCATCCCATCTATAAAACAGGCAAAACAGACGAGCAGTCCAATTGTAGGCTAATTGTCTTATTTGAAATTGAGTCAAACTTCTGTTGTAGCCTCTTATTAAAGGACTTTGAGAACTGGGTTTCACTAAAGTCTCTGATACCAATAAATAAAACTGCTCTTCAAAAAGGTAAAGGTACCGCAGTAAATCTTAAGGCCCTTGCAATGGTTATCAAGTCCTCTCTTCATGGTAAATGTTCACTTTATGCCTGCTTTGTGAACCTAAAGTCTGCATTTGATAAGGTTTCACAGCAGGCTTTGTGGGCTAAACTAAGCCAAAGGGAAATAAACCCAGAATTACTTTGTGCCATCCAGCTTCTATACCATAATACATGGGTGAAAGTAAAATTCGGAGACAGCTCAACAACCACAGAAAGAAATATTTACATAAGTGGCGGTCTAAAACAGGGATGCGCGGTTCTGTCACTTTTTATTCAACCTATATATTTCTGATCAGTTTTGAATATGGTAAACTCAGATCCACCATTGTTAACCTGTATTCCCCTGACTAGTCTTTAATATGCTTGTGATATAGTTATGTTCAGTAAGACCCTGATAGGCCTGCAACACTTGATAATCACCTTTGCTGCATATACCAGAAGGAATGGGTTGAAAATGGATGTATTACAAAAACATGGTGAATGCTAACGGGGAGGGCAAGATGGCCCCAACTGACCTCAGTGAGAGCTGCAGCAGCTTTCACTCCTCCTGAGGTGCCTAAAGATGTATAAACGGATGGTATAATATGGTTTTGGGTACTCACCTGCTTGGCTTAGAGACTCAAGTACTGGGACCCAGGAGCCGCGTACATTTGCTGCTGTGGTCAAGGGGGAATGGTCTGACACTCCGGCTGCTCTCATTGCTACATCAGAGTCTGTGCAGGCACCACCGGCAAATTATGGCTCCCAAATCAAACAAGACGGCCAAAGAGGCTGTGAAGGATTCCTTAACGGACGCGGTGCGAGGCTCAAGCCAAGGTCAGCGAGGGGGCCAAGCGAAGAAGGGCGATGAAAGCGCAACGAAATTGAAAGAGACTGGCGTGGCGGGATGCACTCGCATTCGGGCATCTGCGGCGGCCGTTGAGGGCTCCCTATGGCAGCCGACTGTAGTTGAGGCGTTTAGGTCAACAACAGCCTCCTACACCATCCCCGCCGCTCCAGGGGTTTAGAAAATCACCAGTGTCACGGAGGGTACAGCGGTGGACATCGGACGTGATCCGGCAGTCAAAGTGGTCGCCAAGGCTGCGTTTGGGGGCACAAGCCTGGGTCAGCGTACTCCTTCACTTCAGGTTGCTGTTGGGCTGGCTGCGAAACCCGGACTGGAGTCACGCTGCTCTGGGAATCAAGAGTCCGAAGCTGCTGTGCGATGCTGTGAACTCTGCGGTGGGTCTTCAACTACAGCGGCTACCTGGGGAGTTGGTTGAGTCTGTGAGTAGGGAGGAAAGACTTTTGGAAGCTGGGGAATACACCTCTCAGGTCAATATCAGCACATTGGTTAGCGAGACAGTTGACAGCGTGCCTGCATCAACGGAGGCCGGAGTTCAGATTGGCAGAGTATGTCCCGATATCTCATCAGATATCTCATCGGATGCACAGCCTGCTATTGTGTATATCGCTGGGGGAAATGTCATCTGCAGTTTTACTGGTCAGATTGTGACCTCATCATGGTCTAGCGCACCCTTTATGTCCCCAGAGGGAGATAAGTTCTACTCTTTAAACAACGACTCCGAATCATCTGGGCTTAGCGATCTTGATACATCTGATGAGACTGTCTCGGGGGAGTCGTCACTTACGCAAAAAACACATCGCAGTAGATCCTCTAACTCAAAGCGACAGGCAAGGGCCAGAGCTAGATCCTCTAAATTAGATTCAGCCACAACTTGGAAGCTTGAATGAGATTACTCTGCAACAACTATGACCACGAGCATGGTTGATGGATCCAACTCAGCGAATATCGTGCAAGGCGGTTCTAATGGCCCCAATGACTCTGAATCTGTGGCTTCCTCAACCACACTAGAGTTACTGTACGCAACCCTTAAGCAGATGCAGGGGGAGGCCAGACAAGAGAGCCAATGATCACTCCAGGCCACAAAAAAATTGCAGGGTTCTATTCGCAAAGACAACAATCTGTGTACCGACATGACTGAACGGGTAACCCAGGTGAAAGAAAGAACTGCTGCCTTGGAGGTGGAAGTCGACCAGTTCCAGACCTTTAAGGAATCACAGGAAAAGCAATCTTTGGATATGTGCTGGAAGCTTGAAGATTTTGAAAATAGGCAATGCAAAAATAACGTATGGTTACTTGGACTGGCAGAAAATGTGGAAGGGGAAAACATTATGGCCTTTGTCGTCTCCTTGTTGAAAGGGGCTTTCCCTGACCTTGCCGATTGGAACTGGGAGATGGAGGTCCAGCGGGCTCATCGCTTCCCAATGTCTTGAAGGATTAACACAAACAGCTAGGGGGAGCGACCTAGATCAATTTTGTTCTATGCCGGGAATTTTCTTCTAAGGCAGGCCATAATTGATCGGGCCAGACCAGACTCGAAACGGTCTTATGAGTGCCACACTTTCTTCGCTCGGCCCGACTTTTGCCACACTACGGTTGAGCGGAGGTGGAGACTCTGGCAGTTGATAACTCTCTTTTAGGGGTTGGGCTGTGAGGCTTTTTTGTTAGTTCCCGCCCGGCTCAAGGTTATCCTGAATGGGAGGGTGCAAATGTTTTCCTCCAAAATTAAAGCACAAAAATATATCACTGGGCTTAAGGATGCAAGGGGGAAGAGCAGAACGGGACGTATTATGCAAGGGGGGTTCAACTGCTGAATGATCATTGATTTTGATGTAGGTTCTGGGTACTTGAAGTATATATTTGCTTTGGTTAAATATCCTGTCTTTTTATTTTTAGATTTGGTCTCGCTCACAGATTAAGATAGGCACATGGGGTGAGTTCACACAGGTTTAGGGGGCCTCGGGGGGGGGGGGTGGGAGGACTGACGCGGCTCAAGATGTGAGATCGGCTGCCATATATAGGTCATGCCTGACCTATTTGCCTGTAAGGGTTGTAGGGGGGTGGGGGCCATTCTTCTTAAAGGGGAGGGGAGCACAATACGTGAGGGAAGTTATGGAGATGAGCATTGGTAATAGGAATGTGAAGAGAATGAGCGTTGTAAGATTACATTTTGATGTACCAAAAAGTGATAGTATGATGGGTACTCTGGTGGCTTCGTGTAAGAACTGTCAAAGCATAACACAATGAGTCTGCGAATAGCTTAAGTTAACATCTGCGGTTTAAATGATCAAGTTAAAAGGCAAAAGGCGGCAATCCTGTTTAAAACTCTGCAAATTGATATACTTTGTGTTCAAGAAACTCACATAGAAGGTACCAGAGGTAGCATCCTGGAACAGCTAGGATATAATCTTATGGTGAACACCAAACAAGGCACCCGTACAAGAGGGGTAGCAATTCTTACTCTTAGGAGTGATATAAAGGTTAAAAGAAAGTTGGCTGATAGATGGGGTCACTGGGCCGTGGCTGAATGCTCGATGGGTGGTGAAATATTCACAACTTGCTCTGTGTATGGATCAACTGGTGATGACCCTGAGGCTCTCGAATCTTTGGATACTGAACTTGCAACTTGGCCCATGCTGGTAATAATCTGTGAGGATTTTAACATAAATGGGCAGGGTGTGCGCTGGGTTAATCTGGGAAATAGATATTATGGTAGGAAAAAAAGGGTCTCTATAGCTCTTACGAACATAGGAACAATGGTCTCACTGACGCATGGGCTTATTTGAAATCTGAAGACCCCGGTAGTACGTTCTTCTCAGCACCGCATAAGGCTATCTCACGACTTGATTATATTTTTGTGTCGCACTATTTTATTTCAAAGCTCAGGATAGAGAACTATCCTTGGATACTATCGGATCATAACCCACTAGTTCTTACAACCACTCTCACTGGGGGGGTAAGGCAAGAACGGGGTTGGACCTTTGAACGGGGGCTCTTACATGATCCAGAATATGTGTCTCATATGAAGGGTGGATTAAGGAATTTTGGGATTTTAATGGGGAGAGCACATGCACAGGGATAGATTGGGATGCTTTTAAAGTGGGGGTCAGAGGGGAAACAATGAGCTATAGCATGTACCGGCAAAAGAAGGTGGCTCAGCAAGAGAAAGCAATTAGAAAAAACTTGATTAGGATAGAGGAGGATCTGGGCATCGCCATCAATATGGGTAGACCAACCGAGGATATATTATTACAGTTGGCCGCAATTAAGGCTGATGCTGGAGAACGGATTGCTACTAAAGCTGTGGAAACCTTTTTGGAAAAAAGAGAGCACTGCCATGAGTTTAGCGAGCGGGTGGGGCATACCCTAGTGGTAAGACTAAGACAAAAGACTCCTGAAGGAGAGATATCTGAAATCTTGGATAATAATGGGAGCATAGTAGCTGATTCCTCAGGGATTCAGGAGGCTTTCCGGCAATTTTATCACCCGCTATATAGCAAGGAACCCTCGAAGGCGCTGAATTTAATTCAAGAGTATTTAGATAAGATAACCTTGCAGGGGATTGATTCAGTAGATAAGGAGACACTCGAGGCCGCTTTGACACAGGAGGAGATAATGGGTGCATTGCAAAGCCTACCATCTAGCAAGGCTGCTGGGCCAGATCAGATTCCACTAGAGCTCTATAAAACTTTTGCAGATATAATAGAACCTGACCTGACTGAGGTTATCCATCACGCTCAAAGGGGTGGTTCTGCTCCTGAGTCATGGGCAGGGGCGGATATTGTAATTATTTTGAAAAAAGACAAACCACCGAGGGAGACAGGCTCATATAGGCCAATAACTCTTTTAAATAGTGTTGTTAAAATGTTCTCAAAGGCAATGGCAACAAGATTAATTGGCATTATGAAGAAAATAATTCATCCCTGTCAACACAGGTTTATAATTGGGCAGGGAACAACGCAGCATATTCGCCGAGTAATAACACTTTTTGATGTAACGGAGATCTCAGGGGACCCTATGGCTGCTTTGTTTGTTTGATGCTGAGAAGGCATTTGATAGGGTCTCCTGGGAGTTTTTGTGGGAGACTTTGAAATGGTTTGGTTTTGGGGAAGGATTTATTAAAGCCATTCAGGTTTTGTATAGAGTACCTACAGCTCGTTTAAGATTGAATGGGGGCTATACAGCGCCTTTCTTTATTGAGCGTGGAACAAGGCAGGCCTGCCCATGTTCACCCCTCCTATTTGCTATATATATAGATCCCTTAATACGACTACTAGAGGCCAATAACGTAATTAAGCCTATTGTGTGTCAGGGTCTGGAATCTAAGGTACTGGCCTACGCAGACGATGTTGCTGTCGTCACGGCCAATCCTTAAATTGCGCTTATGGTGGTGGAGGCGGTAGCACAGGATTTTGGTAGATTCTCAGGGTACGCACTAAACAAAACAAAAACACAGATTATTAAGAATAGGCATGTTACTATGGCTGACCCGTGAGTAACTGATTCAGGAGGGTATCTAGGTATAACCATTACGCCAGAGCTGGGGAATTTGGTCACCAGGAATTTTAAACTGGTAATCAGGAAGGCGAGAACTGATTTTGACAGATTTAATAATCTACACGTCATTAGTGGGCCGCTGCAATGTGGTTAAGATGATGTTTTTACCAAAAATACTTTACTTATTTAGGGCAATACAGATAGAATTTGAAAAACACTGGTTTGTAACTTTGGAGAAAATAGATAACCATTTCATCGGGCGCATGGGAAAACTAGGAGGGCCCTTAGGTTTATGTCAGTCCCCCGGGAAAGAGGGGGCTTTGCCGCTCCTGATTTTAAAACGTATTACTGGGCAGCGGCTCTACAGTATATAAGTATTCTATTTGGTGCATCTCCTGGTGATTCTGGGGAGGAAGTAGGGCACCCTGATGTATACAAGCTATTGCTCGGGGATCAAGCAGTGAATTGTTTTATGAAATTTAGCAAGCCCAGTTACTATAAGAAGACGAAATTTAACATAATACTGGCCGCCTTTAAAATCTGGGCTGCACTTAAAAAAAGACTGTTCTTGGGAGGATCAATTATTATAGCCAGCTCTATAAAAAACCCATGTTTCCTGAGATATTTTCTGACGGGATTATGGCAGATTGGGCGGTGTGGGGGGTTCTGAATGTTGGGGATTTAATACAGAGGGAAGGTTTTCATCAGTTTAGCGATATCCAGATGGGGTATGGGCTAGATAGGTGTAACTTTTTTAAATTCTTGCAGCTGAGAAGCTTCTTTAGCAAGAAGGTGGGGGGGGTCTAATGGGTTTAGTAAAATTAAACTTTTTGATATCATCAGAGACAGCAGGAAGTGTATTACAAGATTAATGTATGCTGAATTCGTAATGCTTAAACAGGATGATCTGGTAAAACATGCGGGTAAATGGGAGGAACGGGTGGGTGTTGAACCAGAGAAGTTCTCGACTCTTCAGAACTGGGTCAGATGGTTGTGTGCTTGTCAGGGCTTCAAGCACAACACTACAAAACTATCTTCGCACTTTATTATACCCAGGCGAGGATTGCACAGTGGGGTGGGCAGGTAGGAGTTAGATGCCCGCGGTGCGACGCACCCGAGGTGGATCTTGTACACATGTTTGCATCCTGTTCACAACTTGAAAACCTGATAGACTCCATCAAAAAATTTCTTGATTTCACACTATGTTTGAAAGTTACGCTAACCCCGGCTCTGATACTCCTCGGAGTAGGTAACAATGAAGTGCAAGATCCATATTATCAATTTATTTTCCTGGCTATGGCCGTGGAACGGATATGTATTGCCTCTGCCTGGCTAGATCCTGTACCCCCAACATTACAACAGTAGCTTGCGCAGCTGCTCTCAATGTTTACCCTGGAAAGAGCTATTTACGAGAGAAAGGGTAAAAGAGGGAGACTCATGGGTCGACGCATCTAGAATCCTATAGCGAGATGGAAGAAGTCACAGATGGCTAACGATCCCTGAACCAGATGCTGAGAGGGATAGGAGAATCTATTTGTTTTGACATCTGTTAGCAAATGCTGTAAATTTTATATTTTGACGTCTGAATTGATATATGGTTGAGCTCTTCCTTAATTGTATTTTGGAGTAGGATGAATTATTGCTTATCTTCTTTTGATTGTATCTTCGAGTAGGATTAATTAATGCTTATCTTCTATCTGATTGTTAAAAAAGTCTGGATCTAACCTCACGGTTTAATATATTATATAATTTTGAGCACTTTTTTGCAAATACAAAAACTTGAATAAAAAAACAAAAAAAAACAAGGTTATGATTTATGGTAAACTAAAGAGTATTGTTTGATTGACAACTTCAATTTACCCCACATTTTCAAGTATTATCACAAAAAGCAGGTTCACTCCTAGCCACATGTAAATATTTGCAGCCTGACTTGAGTGGATCAAGACAGCTTTCCATTCTCAAGACAATTGTGTCTAGATTTATATAATCTCTGAGATGTGGATCAGACATAATACATAGGTGTGACTCAAACTTTCTAGAGATACTTCAAACAAATATATATAGATGTCTTTTCTGACTGCAACCCAATACTACTCAGTCACAGAGTTGTCTGGAACTTGGCCTAGAAGTCAAGTTTTGTTGCGGCCCTCCCTAGCCTCTTTTATTTAGGTAGAAGTTGGAACCAGTGAAACTAATACTTCACGGGCAGAGTATTTATCCTCTGCATTAACCACGTTGTGCCTTATTTCACTATGGGACTCTGCTTCCTCCGACCCATTTTTTAAACAAGTGGTGAACAGATAAGTTAGATTTGTTTGTCACCTTCTGAATAAAATTCAATTCACCAAGAAAGCTCACAAGTGGATGCTTATAAATTCTTATGACTGCTTACACCCATGGTCTTACTTGAGCACTTCACATTCTTATTGCATTAAGTTAAGTTCACGAGGTTAAGAATGGGTGATCTTTCCCTAAAAGATATGAATCCACATTAGAGGTGCACATGGTTAACACAAATTCGTCATCTAAGTGGATATTAACAAGAATCGGTAATTCACATTTTGTATGTTTGCCCAAATTTAATTGATGCATGTAGACACTTTTCATGCAAGCGCTTTAATACTTTAAAATAAAGATCATTCAGGGCAGCTTTGATTCAGTGCCTAAGTGGGGAGCATACTCAACTCTTAAATAATTCTGATGAATTATGTCAGTATTAGGATGCCGCTGCATTGAAATGTATTGTTAGTCAATCAAATTATACATGTACACAATTTGGTAATACATATGCTCTTTGTTTGTACATATTATATCTTACTATGTTGCATTGCCCATGGAGATAAATGATGTGGATGAGCTTGGATATATCGTACACTGTTACATTTTGGAAGTTTAAAAAATATATATATTTGAATATTTGCAGTCAGCATGACTTATAATTGAAGTACATGGCAAAGGGGTAAGCATCTTGCATTACGTGGTGAAAATATTAGCATTTGTCGTTGGTTCGTTAATGAAAACTTTCGTCATTTGCAGAACATTACAGAGCATTACAGTGAGGCACAAATAATCTCCTTATACACCCATTAATCACTGACATCAGAGATCGAGTCTTCCAGCGGGGGTTCGCATATATTGGCCCGAAATGCATTCCATTTACCCCACACCCTGGACCACTTCTTGGGGCACCCTCTATGCATGTAACTGCTCTTTCCCTCATCATTGAGCTGTCCATATCACATCCCCATTGTCGCCAGGGGGGAATCAGCCCCATACCCCAGTGCTGGGCTATGTTACGTTTCGGGATTACCATCCCCAGCACAGCCCAGTCCTGTGTCCTCAAGTTCAGATCCCCAGATATTGAGAAGACACATTTTTGGTTCTGGCGGGACAGTGGATTCACCAACCCTAGAGATCGTGCTCATGACCGCCAGCCAGTAGGGTGCGAGCAGTGGACATTCCCATAAAATGTGATAAAACGTACCCGGCAAGCCACACTGCCATAAGCAGAGGGGTGTGGGTGTTCGACCTAGTCGGTGCATTGTGATACGCATGTAGTATATGCGATGGAGGATTTTTAGTAGTACTAATTTGAGTTTCGAGGAGATCGCTACTTCTCACAGAGACGCGAGTGCCTCCTGCCAGTCTGTTTCATCCAGTTCTCCAATGTCCGATTGCCATCGTTCCCTTAGGGTCGCTGTGGGGTCTGGTTGATTGTTTATTATTTTTCTGTAGGTTTGGGAGATGGCCTTCTTGCACATGTAATCTTTAAGGAGTCTGTCCTCTAACGGTGAGGCCTACGGTAGTTGCGTTCCTGGTGGGGTAGTTCCCATCAGTGTGTGTCTGATCTGCATGTATCAGAATGTTTCAGTTGGTGCCAGGCCATACGTGTCTCTTAGTTGAGCAAAAGCAATGACTTCCCCCTACTTCCACAGGTCTCCTATCTTGGAGATTCCTATGAGGTCCCACTGTCGGAATCCCTTGTTGTGTAGTTTGCCTAGCTGTCGGCGTTAAAATTCCCTCCCACCCCAGTGCTCGCTGCGCAATGTGCCATATCCGAACAGTGTGTGCTGTCGGACCCGTGAGGGTATTCTTCCTTGAATTATTGTACAGGGCACCCATAATGTGCTCAACCGGAAAGACATACCTGTCCATGCGGAAAGCTGGTTCCTCCTGTGAGGTATGTAGCCATTGGTTTAAGACCATAAGCTGCGAGGCCCAGTAATACAATTTTATATGAGGCAAAGCGATCCCGCCATCGTACCAGCCCAAACTAGTTTGTGCATTGCTATACGTGCTGGCTTCCCATCCCATAGGAGATTGGTGACTTCAGTGTCAATCGCTTTGAAGTATGTGGGGGGAACCGGGAATGGAGTGCCTTTCAGGGCGCATAAGAATCTGGGTAGCACCATCATTTTAAAGAGGGCTGCTCTTCCCAGCAATGTCAGCTGTAATGATCTCCAATGTTTTACATCACAACAAAATCTTTCTAGTGGTTCCATGAGGTTTTTGCTCAATGAAATGTGGGGGCTGGGGCGTGATGTATAACCCGAGGTACCTAAATCCCCTGGTCGCAATTTGCAGTTCACAGCCCGGCGGGAGTCTCGTGGGGGGGCATGTAATACATATAGGAGTGATTTTGCCCAGTTTATAGTGTATCCGGAGACCTTCCCGTATGCAGCGTAGATGTCTAAGAGGCTAACAATTGAACGCACCGGGGATGCCATGTATAGCAGTACGTCATCTGCATATAGCGAAATACGGTCTTCCCACCTCATTGTCCATTTCAGCCCATGGATAACCGGGTCTTGCCGTAAACATGCCGCCAGTGGCTCTAATATTAATGCAAAGAGGATAGGCAACAGGGGGCATCCCTGCCGCGTACCTCTTCCCAGTGAGAAGTCCTTTGAGATGCGCCCGTTCGCCAACACCTGTGCCAGGGGTTTGGTGTATAACAGTTGGATCCAAGCACAGAACTTGGGGCCAAAACCCATACGCTGAAGGACCACAAAAAGAAAGGGCCAGTCGACAAGGTTGAATGCCATGTGAGCGTCTAAAGAGAGGATAACGGCATCTTCTTGTATGGTAGGTATGCGCATCATGACGCCGCACAAGCGCCTCAGATTGAGCGCCGTGTTACGGCCCGGCATGAATCCAGATTGATCCAGATGTATCAGCGTGGTAAGGTGTAGTTGCAGACGAATTATCAATGCTGTCGCCAATATTTTAGCTTCTGCATTTATTAGTGAAATTGGCCGATAAGACGTGCATTCTTGTGGTGGTTTGCCTGGTTTGTGTATTGCGACTATCGTTGCTAGGCGCTGATCTCTCGGTAATTCTCCTTTTTCCAAGCTATCGTTGTACATATTAAGCAAATGGGGTAGGAGGGGTGTGACTGCCTTTTTATAGAATTCTACAGGTATTCCATTGGGCCCCATAGCCTTCCCTGTGTGTAGTGCACCTAGCACTAGCGCCAGCTCATCGGACGTCAGCTCAGCCTCCATTTCGTGTGCTGCAGTGTGCGATAGTGTGGGTAGTCGGATATCGTGGAGAAAGGCAAGATTGTCTTCAATGGTAGATGTGTCTGTGGGTGTATATATTTTCTCATAGTGGGCCGCTAGTGTGTCCACTATCTGTTCTGGGTCTGTAGTGATAATTCCATCTTCTAAGTGTAGTTGTGTAACCCATCGACTGGCTTTCTCCTGCCTTTCTAACCAAGCGAGAAGCCTGCCCGTCTTGTCCCCTACTTCATATACCGTGTGCTGTGCTGCAGTGTTCCTAGCTTTTGCCGCTTCCCATGCATATGCCCTGTATTCCTGTTGTGCTAGATTTAAATCATGTGCCGTGTCGTCATTGGTGTTTGCAGCATGTTTGCTCTCTGCCTGGGACACTCCCTTTTCCAGGGTGTCTAATTGATGTTGCTGTTCCTGCTTATGTCTGACAATTAACGAAATTGCATGGCCTCGTAACTCTGTTTGTATGCCTCCCATAGGGTGGTCGGGGATGCAAGTGAGTATTAATTCTCCACAAAGTATTGCCCCATGGCCTTGAGAAAGCCCCTACCTATTGCGGGGATTTTAAGATATCCGGGGTAGAATGGAAAGACTCGTCTCCAACCCGGGATATGCGATGTATATTTAATTTGGACCGGTGAGTGGTCTGAAATACCTCTGGGCAAAAGTAGTACCTCGAGGACTCTCTCAAGGCCCGTTGCAAGTGTGAAAATATAGTCTATCCTTGAGAGGCTGTTAAGGACCCCTGAGTGGAAAGTATATTGTCGTTCAAGTGGGAACCTGGTGCGCCAGGCATCGATGAGTCCTTGCGCATCCATAAATTCCTTCAATTTAGGATTGGCACTCTTAGGGTCTCTGGGGGGTTTACGGTCTATAGTAGCATCAACCATGGCATTAAAGTTGCCGCCCATAATCAATTCTCCTTGCGGTAGTGTTAATAAAAATGTACTCAAGGCAGGGAAGGCCGTCTGGTGGAGTGCAGGTGGAATGTAGACCGACACTAAATTGTAAGTTCGCCCCTCCCACTGACATGATACTGCTGCAAAACGGCCCTGATCATCCGTCCAGGACCCAGTTATGATAAGGGGAAAGCTCTTATGGATCAATATCCCCACCCCTTGGGAACCAGAGGTAAATGCAGAGTGGGCCACCATTTTGAAGCCCCATCTATCTAAGGCTTTACATGCTGATCCCACCAAGTGTGATTCTTGGACCAGTGCCACTTCCGGGGCTTTGCGTTTAAGATATTGTAGGACCAGCCCTCTCTTTATCTTATCATCTAGGCCATTGACATTCCAAGATATAAAGTGGAGGGGGGGCCCAGTGCATTGGGAGTCAGGGATTGGGCGTCTGTCTCGTCAAGTAAGGTATCGTTTTTGCCTTGTGTAATGTAATTCGCAGTCAAGTGCAGTGCGTTTCGCGACATATGTGCCATTCTGATATAGTGTACATTACCCGCTAAAGTACTGTGTATCTGAAACAACAAAAACAAACATAAAACCATGAACTGTTCCCCTCCCCCTTCCGGTGACCCTCAGAAGTCTTTCCCTTAGACATATAAACTTCAGCGTCCCACACTATACATGATCAGTTCACATCTGCAGGGGGCGGCTTCTCACGCCATTTTAGTAAGTCAAACGCTTACAGTAAGTCATAACAATATGAGAATGGCCTTTCTGGTGGCCCTTTGATGTTTCCGCGGCTTCCAATTGTTAACTGGTTCTGGTGTCTTGTATTGTAATACCAACTGTTTTTCCCATCGCTGATTCATAATCAGTCTCCCGTTTCACTGGGTTCTCTGGATCTGGACAATTTTGATTCAGTCAGTCGGTGCTGCTGTTGGTTTCCCACCTTCCTGGATCTCACAGCTGGGCGCCATCCCTCCAGCCATTCGCGGGCCTCTTCTGGTGTCGCGAAGAACCTGGTTTTTCTCCCTCCGCCTCTACTCTCAGTTTTTGCCGGAAATAGCATTGAGTATTTGAGTTCTCTGGCACGCATTTCCTTCTTTACTTCCAAGAAACTGCGTCGTTCTTTGGTGACTGCAGCCGTGTAATCTGGATAGAGCGAGACAGTACAATTTTAAATCCAGACAGAGGGAGGTATTCTTGCTGCCTGCAAGATTGCACCACGATCTCGGAAGTTGAATATACGTCCCAGTATTGGTCTGGGGGTCACCCGGTACGCGATGTGCCCTATTCACTGAGAAGAAGCTGGACAGCCCCCGTAGCTAAAACTGGTTCTTGATTAGGTCTTCCACAAAGAGATCTAAGGCTGGACCCCCTACATTTTCCGGCACACCAATGACTCGCACATTGTTACGTTGTGAGCGGCAATCCTGATCATCTAGTTTAGCCAATATTAGCTTATTGTCTGCTTCTAGATGGCATACCTGGCGTTGCAGAGTAGCTGTATCTGTGGAAAGTGCCGCCGTTGTGGTCTCGACCTCCGTCATTCTTTCAGTCACTTTGGAGAAGTCTGCCCGTATTAGGGATATGTCTGTCGAGATCGTGCCAATGGAAGACTAGACATTTTGCAGGGTGGCCATAATATCCACCAGTGTGACCTCATCTGATTTATTAGACGTGGGGGTTACTGTATGGGCAGTGTTCATTTATGATTTCTCTGGCGGATCTTTGCTATATGCATACTTGTCCAGTTTAACGGTAGACAGACCCCCATCCTGTCCTGTGCACCAAGGGTTCCACCAAGCACACGGGAGGAGGGCAGTAATCTCTGCTGCCTGCCGCGTGATGTTCTGCCACGCATGTCCTTTCGGGTTTCCTACCTCCTCCTCCCGTGGCGTCAACTAGAGCTTATGACCCAGCTGTGCTGCTTCTGCAGGGCATCGAATACTGGGGCCAGTGGATTCCAGTATCACGTGACCAGCTCTGGGCGCACACGATCTACAGTACAACCGGATCCCCTTCTCAGTGTCACCATGTCACAGCATCTCAGTGGCCTGTAACAGCGGGGGTAGTCAGCACATCTGATGGGGCAAAGGTGTGGGCCTGTAGGTAAAAATGCAGGTCTGTTGTGGCTGGGCAGTATAGAGTTATCTGCATGTGTTCATGGGACTCAAGTCCACAATGTCTCTCTCTCACAGGCTCCAAGGTTGTCAGCTCCTGAATTTAAACAAGCGCCCACATGCTGTGTTTCTCCGCTGGCAGCTCTCAACACGGTGCTCGGTCAAGCGGTGCTCAACAGCCTTGTAATCGGCCCTGGTGTGATTAATTTCGGGCTTCACGGACCTCGGAGGCTCCAGTCAACACTGCCTCGTCCTCTATCTTAGTGCAGGGCAGGGTCCTCCACCCCCCCGGAGCCCGCCATTCCTTTTCTGTGTGGCCACGTTGGATCTGCCGTTCTTGCCGGTTGCAGGCCCAGAACTGTTCGCGTGTATGCTGCGCAGCTCACCTTCTCCGCAGCACAGTGTGCGGTCACCTCTGCGCTTCGCGCCACACAGTTGCAGTCGATTTCACGGTCTTGTGACACCAACCCCTTCATGGCAGCGTGTCTCATAGGCCTCAGCTTCGCCGCGTCTCACTAATTGGTAGCCGCCAATCCTCCAGGTCTCCGGAGAGGCACGATCGGGTCTGCGGGTGGTCCGGAATCGATTCTGCCTGGTTTGGGCTGTGCAGGTACAGGATAACTGGCGGATTAATAGGGAAGATTCCCACGATCTCGGAGCTCTCTTAGGCTACGGCCATCTTGCTCGGCTGCTAGCCACACCATGGCAGTTGTTTTTTAACTCTATAAATTATGATAAATATGTTGTATTGGATGTTTGCATGTTTGTGTACAGCGTAACCTTTGGGATAGTGTCACACTGACTCCATGCACCCCCTCAGGGTATGTCGTCCTATAGGCCAGCTAGCTCACAGTGCCACCATAATCCCCCCTAACCCAAGGCGGGTAGCAAATGGTTCTGGCAACTACTGAACATGACAACCCTGATCTCCCAGGAATCGTGGTAACAGATATAGAACCCTTTTGCTCAGTCACTCATGCTCTTCTTCTCTCAGAGAAATTTGAAAGGAATACACAGCTGGACATTTTCAATATTTATTGAACCAATGTGATTCTTGTATAAAATATATGTGCTGCAATGATCAATAGACCGAAGCTAATGAAAGTTATTAGAAGTACTAGGACAGTGAACAGAATGAAAAGTTCCACCATTGTGCTGAAACAATGTATATATGCAAGCATATTAAACAATATAGAAATGTTTGTGCATTCCTACTATGCGACCTCTTACTTAAGTGTCTAGGGCTTGTGTGTGTTCTGCCAAGAATCACCCTACAGGATGATCCAGCCCCCGCTACTTGAAGGGAAAGAATGTAGGTCGCAGTCGTGGTCATGTGCATGACACCCTTCATAGAGATATCAGTGGGCTGCTGGGCCAGAGCAGGAAAGTGCTCCTCTACCAACACCCGGAAATAGATGTTTATTTATAACAAAAGGCATCCCTGCTATGGCACTCTAGATTGTGGAAACTGCTCAGTCTGGAACGAATGTCGGAAGTCTTTAGGGGTGATTTTAAAAACTTTGAATTCAAATGGGGCCCGCTGGTTGCCTTTCTTTCACGAGGACTTCCATCTGCAGTATGCCCCTCATCTTTTAGAGCTCTTCATCTCTTCCAACTCTAAATAGCCCTATATGCTCATGATTAGACTGGCTATCTGAACGCCGCTGCCACCACTGTCGGGGAGGGGGGAGGGAGGGGGGGAGGGTTTCTTCTTATTTATATTTTTTGTGTTCACTATACCCCGGTTGGGGATAGTTGTTCCAGGGATACAAGCTGTCCGGGTGTCTCCCTCGGTATGAGGGGGTATGTGTGCTCTCCATCGCAAAAGAAAGATGGGACGCACACTGACATGTTGGCTGTCCTTGACTTTTGTTAGAGTTTTCACCCATACTCCATTCATATATGAAGCTGTAACCTTCTTGTTAGCAACCTAAGGATATCGGAGTTGGACTGATACTATATGTTATGTATTATTAGCCTTGCACAGTCTCATTCAACCCAGTGCCCCCCTGCGAGGGGTGATTTGACAGCACTGTTGTAAGATGTACTTAGCATACAAAACCAATAAAAATATGTTTGACAAAAGGCATCCTTGCCTTGGGCTGAGATCTTGTTCAGGCTGCTATCGTTTGTGTGTTATAGATAGCTATGTCACCATAGGTACTAAAAAAGCAAGCACATTTGCACAACGTAAGTATAAACCTTGTACATGGTTTCAAGGTAGCATGACAGTGTTCTTACGAAGTTGATTCTGTAAGCAATTATAGTTTCCAAGAAACTATTCCAGACTATCATTGATGCAACTGTGTGTTCAAAGTTATTGTGCAATAGTGAAGGCAACTTTAGGAAAGACCCATGTATATGTAAATGGCACTGTTTCCCTCCAGGCCTAACTGGAGCACATGACACTCACACCTAGGACATAAGTCGACTAAGAAAGCAATTTATAATCCTATTGCTAAAAATGAAGCAGAATATGCAAAAGGAATCCAAAACTTAGTACTCAAAAATCAAGCTAAACGCTGTTTAAAAGGCAATTGTGTGATTTAGAAGCCCAAAACAAAGAAAACCAACATTAAAAAAAATAAAAGCCGAAAAAGGGCAATTTAAAAAAAATCAATTTAGGATGTTAAAAACAGGCTGAACAAAAGTTCCCACAAAACAGAATAGCCAGATGTTTATGTGTTCAGAGTGGTAGAAGAAACATTGCTGTTCCCAGCATCCACAGAGTGAAACATCCATTATGACACAGTAATTATATGGCACTGCTTTTACAACGCAGCTGTTACAATGCAACTGCCTTTACATCGCATGCCATTACAACGCATGCCATTACAACGCATGTCACTACAACGCATGCCATTACAACACATACCATTACAACGCATGCCATTATAACGCATTATAGGGTAAGTAATAGAGATTTATTACTTTTAGGGTGGGTATGGGTTTTGGGGTAGATGGGAATAATAATTTGTACCCCTACACTATCCAACACTTTCCCTACTGTTGCACTCACTGGAGTGGGAATAGTAATTTTTACCCCTACACTATCCAAAACTTACCCTGCTGTGGCACTCACTGGAGTGGGAATAGTAATTTTTACCCCTACACTATGCAACACTTACCCGACTGTTGCCTTAAAAGTATTATACGCTGTAATGGTATGCATTGCAATGGAATGGTTGTAATGGTAGTATTTACAAATGCATTGTAAGGCTTGCGTTGTAAAATCATGCGATGTAATGGTAGTTGTGATATAAAAACCGCGCTGTAAAAGCATGCATTGTAAATGTTTGCATTGTAATGTCATATATTCATCCGCAGATGATGATCCCAGAGGCACACCTCGGAGCAAGTTTGTATAGCAAATATGTTCCCATCCAAGCCCTACAGCAGCTGCTGAAGGAGCAAAAACGGCCAGTCGGGGTTCCGCTGAACCATGGCCAAGATTCAGTTCATCTGGGGCAGAGGCATCCAAAAGAGGCTTGTAGAATGCATCCTGGAGCAATTAATACACAGAGGACAACTATGGATATGAGCTTTTAAGGGATCCACCAGTACGTTTATGTCCAAAAGCTCAACCAATTGTGATCCCAGGCATAAATACAAAGCACACTCGAAAGTGCACAGCAGACAGTGGAACACGGGTTGCATGCAGTGAAGCCACATAGGCCGAAACGATGAGAACCAATGCTCATTCAGTGCTCGAAGCAAGGGTGCGCTAAACCAATTCATCATATGCTCATGACACAGTAACAAATTAGATAGTGCCAGCTCCATTTTATCTCGAAAAGGGACATTCATTTTGGAGCAAAAAGGAACAGGACCAGTGGATGACCACCAAAGATGCTCCAGAGGATGCTGATGTTCCCAATGGGCGTAAATTTAAACAGCACATGGAATACTTGCTTTATGCAGAAAATGATGACCATAATGTTGAAAACAAAACATGTTGTAATAAGTAGATGTTCCATCATACAATTCATCAGAAGAAAACACAGTTACATTCTCTAGACCTTCTAGCAGTTCATACACTGTATCAATGTCCCAGTAGTCAGAAACAGTACTAGGGGTAATTACATCATTCAAAGAAATTTTGAACAAATAAGGAATTTGTAAAGGTTCACTGAGGCCATACACATCATATGATACCCTATCCCAAACAATCCCATCGGGAACTGGGACAGCTGTAATGTTCACCAGGGAAAGGCCTCCTTGTTCTCTGTGTGATGTTGAATGTGGTTTAAGAACCAATTTCACCCATTGTACTCTCACAGCATTCTGGGAGGAAATGTCCATTTAGAAACATGAAAAAGACTGTCACAAAACCAATCCAAAGGACTAGGAAAGGTAACACAATTGCAATCCAAAGATGTAATCATGGAGAAACAAAATATGTCCTTTTCAACGAATGAAGGGAAAAAAAAAACACTTTCAGCCTGAAAGGAAGAGGTAGTGGTGGTTGAATCTGATGAGGAATCATCAAAGTTGATGAAGTAGCCAGAGGCTGTATGATCTATTTTTGGCAGCTCAGCAGGTTTGGTAGAACTGGGAGATGACTCGATCTGTGGTACATTAATGCAGACTGAGTTCTTCTCAGGTTTCTGAATTGAAATCTGTGTTTCTGTTCTAGTTGACTGTACAGTTGTAGTAGATGTAACAAGTAGAAGACATACTTCGTTGTTGTTTTTTGTTGTCTCTCATTGGAGAGAGGATGAACCCCCTTAACTCAAGGCTGGTAGCAAATGGTTCTGGCAACCACTGAACATGACAACCCTGATCCCCCAGCAATTGTGGTAACAGAACTAGAACTCTTTTGCTCAGTCACTCATACTCTCCTTCTTTCAGAGAAATATACATTGGAATACACAGAGGGATATATTCAATATTTATTGAACCAACGTGATTCTTGTATAAAATATATGTGGTGCAATGATCAATAGACAGAAGCAAACAAAAGTTATTAGAAGTACTAGGGAATTGAACAGAATGAAAAGTTCCACCATCGTCCTGAAACAATGTATATATGCAAGCATATAAAAACAATATAAATATCTGTAATACTCCTATGCATCCCCTAACCTAAATGTCTAGAGCATGTGTGTGTATTCTGCCAAGAATCCCCCTACTGGATGATCCACGTTACCTGAAGGGAAATAATGTAGGTCGCGTTGTGGTCACGAACTAGACACCTGTCATAGAGATATCAGCGGGCTACTGGGCTCAAGCATCAGCATGTAGAGATCTCACCAATGATAGTAAAGTACTCCTCTGCCAACACCCAGAAATGGGTGTTTATTTAAAACAAAAGGCTTCCTAGCCTTGGGCTGAGATCTTGAGCAGGCTGCCCTTTTTTGTGTGTTATAGATAGCTATGTCACCATATGTGCAAAAACAACAATCACATTTGCACAATGTAAGTATAAACCTTGTACATGGTGTCAGGGTAGCAAGATAGTGTTCTTGCAAAGTTGATTCTGTGAGCAAGTATAGTTTCCAAGAAACAAATCCAGACTATCATGGATACAAATGTGTATCATATGTCATCATGTACTAGTGAAGGCAACTTTAGGAAAAATGTCAAATGGCAGTGTTTCCCTCCAGGCCTAAATGGAACACGTGACAGAATAGGTTTGTAATATTTGTGCAAATCCCATTCATAGATGCTCAGTGCTGATTTGTGTGCATTCAAGGCAACCATCTTTGAACAGGATTTATTATATTATAAATGCATTTGAAGCTTGTTGCCATGAATTCATACGTATCCGAGGCAAAAAGCTTTTAGTACATTTGTAATATTTGTACAACCAGTTCTAAGATGGCCACTGCATGTTAGTTTGCAGTGAACATATTTGAACTCTCTAGGCATGTCCTCTTGTTTATAGGAAGTTGAATATTAAGTTATGAATTACTGTTAATGTAAGTTTAAGGAATTAAGGAAGAGTACATTGCAGAAAATTCAGATATATAGGTCCCTGTGTAGTACTTTACATAGCTGTTGTGGTGCTTATGGACCAGATATTCACAAAAGAGGAAGCACTTACTAATTAAGCAATAGATAGAACGTCTGTTTGGTGGACATCTTATTCAGAACTGTGCACTCTTTTTCAAGAAATATATAGACAATTTTCCATTTTGGCAAAGGTGTTCGATTAAAACAAAAAATCTCAAAAGGAAGCACTTAGAAATATGAACATAGCAGCTGCCCATGTTGAAGCTACTCTTCTCTAAATTTGCAAATGATCGGAAATCCTAGATTGGGTATTGACTTAGGGACATCAATAACTTCTGTCCTGGTTGTTAGAGCAAAGACATGCATGTCCCCTCTTCACTTCTCCTGCTCTGAGTGCTGAGAGTTGGTTCCAACTTTTAATCACTTCAGAATCTTCAGGGGTGCTAAATGAACTACAAGTTCTGCCATCTTTCCTGACAATTTCTCAAGAGCAGTGTGGCATTTTCTGCTATGATGATTTTTTGCAAAACAACTATTCATACAGTTTTCTATTTTGGTAGAGATTTAAAATTCACATAACGTAAACCTCAATGTGAAGATCTTACAAACAAAGACATTTTAAGGCATGGGCTAAGTGGGCTTTGGCCCAGAGCCCCAGACATTCAGGGAGCCCCCTGATACAGCCAGCTCTGTTCTGCAGGGCGTCTTTCCTGATGACCTTGAATAATTCATAAACAAATTATTTTAAATACTGTTTTCCTTTAATTTACTTCTAATGTGGGTGATGTGTGAGAGTCTATTACAGGCATATTGCTGAGAAATGATGTGTTTATGTTTCATGCAGCATCCATAAAAATGTTTCTTTTAGATCAAGAGAGGATGTCACATATGAGAAATGGTGAGGGTGCCACAGAGGTTACTTGCAGTAATGTTAGTGAGATGCTCCTATATTAAAAACACACATCGTTATCCATGAATGCTAGAGGTAAACACATTTAGAAGTTGGATGATATCCCTGTGCACTCTGAGTGACATGGACACAGAGGGAGTGAAAGAGCTGAAATTGGATCATAAATTCAAAATTGTCCCAAAGAGGGGCCCCCAATATACGTTTGGCCCATGGCCCCCAAAATTGTTAAGATGGCCCTGCTTACAAATATGTTTTTAGCTGTTGCCCCAGATGAAACTGTATGTCAGTTATTTCCCAAGTGAACTGAAATCAATCCTTGATCGTGATAAAGCTATCTCTGTCTCTTCTGCTCTAAATGGAAGGTGAAATGCAAGCTCGTAATCTGAAGTCTTCATCTGCTCTGAGTGCAGAGCTGGTAGTTTCAACTTACAATACCTTCAGAATATGCAAGCGCATCAACTCACCGACAACCTTCATCCTTTTGTTTTCACCATTTTTGTGGTTATTGTTTAATGCATATGGGTAGAAGAAAATGTACTATATACACAACAAAGGACCTGCCTCGTATACCAAACTAAGTTTTTAAGTACAGAGACCAATCAATACTTTATACTCGACATATGGGCTATTGTACAGTTCGTTACCTATTAGCCGTTATTACTGAAAATCAAGTACTACAGGGTTCTATTGTCTCGGGCTATACAAATGCCTGTGAACTAGGTGAATTTAACAGAAGGTTCCCCTGGAAACCTGTGTGGCCCCCCACCCCCACCACCCTGTGTGGAGAGAAAGGAGTAAGGGCGGAAAAGAAAAGAAAACAGCAATTTCACAATCCACCACACCATCAGAGATTGATGTCCGTTTCGACGCCACAAAGGAAAAGTGTAGAAAAAATGAGTGTAGAAAAAATGAGGGCGGCAATTTTTCTACACTTTTCCTTTGTGGCGTCGAAACGGACATCAATCTCTGATGGTGTGGTGGATTGTGAAATTGCTGTTTTCTTTTCTTTTCCGCCCTTACTCCTTTCTCTCCACACAGGGTGGTGGGGGTGGGGGGCCACACAGGTTTCCAGGGGAACCTTCTGTTAAATTCACCTAGTTCACAGGCATTTGTATAGCCCGAGACAATAGAACCCTGTAGTACTTGATTTTCAGTAATAACGGCTAATAGGTAACGAACTGTACAATAGCCCATATGTCGAGTATAAAGTATTGATTGGTCTCTGTGCTTAAAAACTTAGTTTGGTATACGAGGCAGGTCCTTTGTTGTGTATATGATATTGAGTGGGGGGCGACCTGCCTTAGAGACCCCCTTGGCTCCATTTTGTAAATGACGTAGAAGAAAATGTACACCAAACAAGAAGCACCTAAACTGTTTATTTAAGAGATACTTTCTCTGTTTGAAGGAGACTCAAAGTTTAATCTGTAGGCGCATCTTCTTTAAAAGAAGGTAAATATTTGGCCTTCAATTTCAGTTGATAGAAGTATGAAAAAACATTTGCTAAGTCAATAGTTTTCACTACATATACCTATTGGCTGTGCCAATGCTTATTTCCATTGTCTTCTTGTTTCCAATAAAGTTTGAGGCTTTCACCCATTGAGTGATTACACAAATTTCATACCCACCAATTCTGAGATATTTCTAGATTGTGATATCCGTATAACATATCTCTCTTTAAGATTTCATCACAATAGGTAAAATATTTTGGACCCGATTCACAAATGTAAATTGAGATGAAAGTCTAATGTTATGACTTTTAGTATTCCCTACTCGTAAATGCTCTTTGTGAATACCGAAAGTCTAACTTTACGATTCTCAGTATTCACAAGTGTGAATCGGGCCCATAGAAGGTAATTTAGACCCTGGTGTGCGGCCCACTAACCCATCATATAAGTGGGGGATAAATCCTCCGCTCCACTGTTGGGGAACCTGAACCACAGTTAGAAATACACAACTGCTAGGTGGGTTTTTCCAAAGCCTTAATTGCAACTGCAGGTGAGGTGGATACATTGAATATGGAACGTTTTGCAGAGGTGGTACCATATTTTCTGTGGCAACTATGCAAATTACTTTGTTTTTCCAGAAGCGAACCCTCTAAGTCAGGTGTTGCTGTACTTCAAGGTCATTAATTGATATCTCTGCTCAAGGGCACCACGTGAGGGAAGGGACATATAGTGATGGTTACGCTGTCCTATACAGAATGGTGCGACCATCACAATTATAGAGGCCCCCCAGTGGCAAACATGCTGCCAATTCAAATGTCTTTCTATTATTTCCCCCAAAGGTAAATGGAGTGGGGCAACTATAAGTTTAAGGTGGCTTGAGAACTATCAATTTATAGAAGATCTCCCAATCCACTGAATGACCCCCATATTAAGAACTAGAAATGTTTACTGTCTTCAGAAAGGTTCCCTCTAAGTACTTTGCCCTTGGTCACTGGCATGTTGTCTAGTTCACATGAGTCCATTTGCTATGATCCCCTGGACTTCCATTATTTCAGGATCTTCTGTCCAGAAGATTAGGTAAAGTCCTCCTTTACAATGAATGATCATACTAACACAAGAAGTGAGGGAGGTAATCATTCGGAAGCTTCAATTGAGTTGGGCTTTCTATCTTTGAATTGATCAATGAATCTAATGGTGTCCTCCTACATTGTGGAGCCACTTGTAAGAAAGAATTCATCACTGAGCATTTGTTGCCTCAAGAACAAAACCTTCCAACAGGTGCTCTCGAATTTTAGCAGGATACTTTGTCTTTCATATTCTGCTAAAGAAAGAGTGAGATTCTCAGCCATCGTGGCAATCGTCTGTGTCACATTGTTTTGATAAATCATCTGCAAAGGAGAATTCAGATCGTTCCCTAGTCATGATTGCCACATCAGTTCTAGTATTTCCCTTTGTCATCACTAACCAGAGTCTCATTCAGCCAGCTCATATTCCAGGAGTACCACACACACGGGTGTTACAGTCACTCAAAGTATTATATAAATGAAGGCCTTCATTGACTCCTTTTTTGTTCAAATGCAGCCCTGACTTGGTCCCTCCACAATTGAAAACCCTGCTTCTAGCCTTTGCTGTAGATCAAAAATGGAGGCCAACAGACGCCTTCCCTCAAGACTTGAACCAGGAGCGAGTTAGTTTCCTGTAATTGATTTACCAGGAGCCCCATTATGGGTAGTGTGTGCGCATCAGTGTTAATGTTACTACCACTTTGACAAAAAAAGACAAATCTCGATTTCATTGCTGGGATTTGTGATTTTTAAATATCTCTATTGTGTTTTTTTCTTCTCTGAAGCTGTGGGCGGGATCCAAGCCCAATATGTTCCATTGCTTTCCATTGGTCTGCCGAGCAAAGATTCACATTTATAATACATTATGCACACATAACATAACAATTGAAAAAAATATGTCTGTTATGACTCAAATGTATATATATTTAGTTTTCAGAAGCAAAATGGAAGGTGTTAAATGTAGAACTTAATACTTACGTTTATAAAAGAGAAAAAGCTCTTTGCATACTATGCATTTGTTCAAATGATCCCTTTATATGGCTGTCAGAACATCAAGTAAGACATCTTTTCCTGCCAATTTTAGCTATGACATTTTTGCAAGAGGATTTTAAGCAATCGATATTTTGTGAGAGACTCCATCTGTATGTGATATTAAATTATAATACTAACACGTTTTCTATAGAACTTCATACCACAATTCTGCCATTTCTGAGAGCCATAAATAACATGCATTACTATCACACAATTTAGCGATAACTCTGTGTATGGCATGCTGGGTATGCATGTTGAATTATGGAGTGTGGGTCTGGCTACCAAGCAATGGAACACTGTTCTATACCCGTGAAGATAAAATGCAGTGGGAAAGGTCATCGAAGGGTCATGTTGATGCATTGTAGGGTTACACCAAGGGACACAACAGCAGGGAGGGCGGAAGTGGCAAGGTGGGAGGCTCTGCGCTGTTGCAGCAGGGAGTTCAATATTAATTTCTACTCTTTCCTATAACCAACATTAAAAGGATGTTCTTGCTTGGTTTTGAACTCATAGTCTGCAGATCACTAGAATGTTAGATGTCATAGTTTAGCTCACTGATCCATCATTACAGCTGTGCTTGTAGATATGACGTGTTTTAAGTGTCGCATGCAGTTTGGTTTGTCAGACTTATGAACAATCAGGCACATGCATCAAGCCAAAATGTGGTCGCAAAATTAGCGATTAGCAATTTGCGAGCGCATTGTAGCGTTTCCCAATGCATCAACCAAATAACCTATAATCGCAAAAATACCGACTCACAAATACCGGGAATCTAGAAATAGCAAATCCTTATCAGCGAAAATATTAAAAGCGTGAGCAAATAAAGAATCGTAATAATTAATTGCTAAACGATGCATCAAAAATCGCAAATAGCGATTTCACCAAAAATCGCATTTTTGCAAGTGCAGATTAAGGAGAATCAGAAGCAGGTGGGAAAAAAAATATTTATTTTTTTACTACAGCTGATAAGCTGGTGAGGGGTATTGCAACAGACCAATGAGTCCATAGAGGACGCACACAATGGCGGCACACTACGTGTTTGTGAGGAGGATGAGGATCCATGCAGCAGGCCAGGGCAGAAGGAGATTCCAGGAGAGGATATTCTGCCTGCGCATCACTCTGTTGTGACAAACTGATGAGGACAAATATGATTAGTACAGGATTAACGCTGCCATGAAACTTTACCTCATAGCTGAATTCGAAACACTAATGCAGCGCAATACACGTAGAACCCATGCCATCCCTCCCCATGTCCAGGTGTAATGTTGCCTGCACCTACTTGCATCAGGAGGTTTCCAGGGGGCAGTGGCAGTAGCGGGAGGGGTATCACAAGGCTCCCTCTCACGTTTCTTTAGATCCTTCCTGGCTGCCATGATGACTCTGATCCACAACCACATCAGCCTCCTCACAACCCAAAGGGAATTGAACCCACCCACACTCCATTCATATCAAATTGCACAGTTCTCTAATGTGATATGATGCATAGATTGCACCCACGAGCCATATGTCCACCAGCAGTCAATGAGTAGATCTTCCATAACCGGAAATCGTATCACTCCATCAATGTCCAAGCAATGTGCAATGTGAATAACATCATGACCGACATCGTAGCGCAATATCCTAGGAGCATCCATGATTCATACATCTTCCGATACATTGGCATACACACACGCCTGCTCAGGGGGGGATATGGCGAGGGACACCTGGTAGGTCAGACAATATACTTATGCACACAAAATCATTCTGCAATGGCAATGCATACCTGACACAAACACATTCCACACTGTCCTGTAGGTGACAGTGCATATACGCCGTGAGGAACTATATCATGACTCCATAGTTGAACCCAGGCTCCCAACAGGAGCAGCGGTACAATGCAGCACACACCAGGACAGGTTATGTGATTGAACAGACATTTGGATAGCTCAAGAGTCGCCTCCACATCCTGCACAGACCTGGTGGTGCGATGCTGTACCAGCCGGTGACCTGCTGTAGGATAGTGGCAGCATGTGCAATGTAGCACAACATAGCTACCACGAGACGCATACCCATAGATGCCTACAGCACTGCGGACAACCAGCCCCCTGTACACCCACGACATCCACATCCTGCAAGCTCAGCGGAGGGGCAGTGGAAACGTGCACACGTCACCCAACATCACTTCAAAGGTACGCAATCATGAGACAGAAACTATCATTCTTTACATGCAAAGTTCTTATTTGCACGTGAACATGAACTGTTGTGTGTCTAAACATACACGTAGCTTAAGGGTACACTCACGGCATGTACCAAGGCACTAATCAAATAAGCATTCGGACTTCATTACCAGTCCCTCTGTATGTCCTGACCATGGTTACGCCACCATGGCTAATTGTCCGGAGGTATGTGTGTGCTCAGTGCTTCCTCCCACGCACACCGAGGCATCTTTCGCCTGCATCGGCATCCCCACCCATTGGTGCAAGTGTAGGTGTCGAACGACGTGTACTACACCTCCTGCCAGTGCTGACTGGCGCAGACATGCTGCTCAGGCTGGATGCCCCCTCACTCCCCTCATCTCCAGTGGCATTGCTGAGGCCACCTGCACCAGCCTGGAGCTGTTCAACAGCAGTGGTAACTTGGCCATTTCCCGGCCACATCCCCACAACAATGCCCCATGTCAATCTGCATTGCCACCGACCTTCGTGACAGCAGTGCAGTAGCGTTGCACAACTTATTGTTGGATCTTGTATATCCAGCCAGGCGCGCCATGAATTGGCGATGCCTCCTCCTCTCGGTGTTGTGTCCCTCCTGCATCACACGCACGAGCTCGTGCAATGTGGCGTTGGTGTGCCTGTTGCCTTCCACAACAGCTTGAGTGAGTTCACTCACGCGATCTGCCATGGTAGAGAAGTTCTTGTTTAATTTAGACATTTGCAGGTTGATGGCTCCAATATGTCGTGCCTGATGGCGCTGCATCCTCATCATCTGCAACTCGACACCTCCCCAGACATTTGGAGTCGATGCCTCCTGTGCTGATATGTGGTCCCTTGCCCTGCGTCTTCGCATCATCTGGACCGGTGTCTGCGGTGTGGTGGTGGTGGACCTGACACTAGGCAGGCTTTGTGCAGGTGCCCTTTCAGGTTCCGGAATGCTCTCCATTGGCTGAAGGGGAGGGACTGTAGCCCTGCGTCTTGTGGGTGCCTGGGATGTGCTGGGAGGTGTGACTGGTATGGCAATGGCAGTCTCTGCAGTGGTCTGTGTGCTCTCCCTGCATTCGCTCTCATCAGTGTCGCCTTCCTCTGCACCTGTGGTGTGAAACAGTGCAAAATTAATATTTGTTTGGGCTAATGTTTCGCAACATGGTGATTTTGTTAGCTCTTACGTTCTCACTGTCTTTAATCACTGTCTGTAAAGCAGTTTTGGCACAATGGCCACACAAAGTGCAATGTTACTCACTAATTGGTTCAGGGGACTACAAATCCCATGATGCATTAGTAGCTGTATATGAACTGTGGCCTGGGGTTGATTACAGCTGCTTGCCTTCTTATTACTGTATGGGCGCTATTATTATTTACATTGATAGGTATATTATAGTGCCTCTTACCTTGTGTACTGCAGGCTGCGCCGGATGTATCCATCTGCGTCACTCCCACTACAGCTTCTGGCAGGATTGTGCCCGCCACCAGGTACTCCAGGGCTGTGTTGTCCGGGACTGCTGAGGGTCCTCCTCCAGTGCTCTTTGCCTCCTTCAGCCTCTGTGCAATTCGCTCCTTGGCACGGCTCCGCAGATCATACCAGCGTTATTTTAACTCTTCAATGCTGCGGTGTGTCACACCCACAGCATTGACTTTTGTTTTTATCCGATTCCAGATGCGTCTTTTCTCAGCCTCTGGGACTTTTAGGGAGAGCTTCCCAAAGAGCTTGTCATGGCTCTTTACAACCTCTTCATAGAGGTACTCGAGTTCCGTCTCACTGAATTTGATCTTTCTTTTTCTGGCCCCTGCCCCCTCCTCTGCTGATGTGTGGGCCATTTCTGGTGTTAGCAGTAGTCTGGATGTCAAGTCTTCCTTTGCACAGCTCTTCACAGGCACTCTGCTTCCTGCTCTGGCTTCCTATGGGCACAGACTGCAACATGGGAAGAGTTACTTCCTGGTTGTGAGGTCATCAGGCTGCTCCCAATGCGACTCGGTAAAATTGCGATCTCGCAATTAGCGATTTCGCTAATAGCGATCTCGCAATTTGCGAGATCGCAATTTGTGTGCTTTCAGCGATTAGCGATTTTTTTTTGTTTTCTCGCTATTGCGTTTAGCGATTTTTTGCAAATCAGTAATTTTTCGGTATCTGCTTCATGCATAGGAGATACCGAATCCTTATTTGCGATTCCTTAAAAATCGCAATTAAGGACTCGCTATTTCTTAGCTTGATGCATGTGCCTGATAGCCTTTTATCTCCTTCAGGGACTCAGCTTTCTGGGAACATTGTAAATTAATGTACAAAATAAAAAATTATATTCGTTACCTCGATGAACCTTTTCAAATGAGAATATCTCAGTCTAACTGTCTCCTGGTGTCTGGTGTGGGTGTCTACTCTTTGCTTAATTAAAGTAGTTCCAACTGATCAGATTGCACTGGGGCTACTCTTTTCTGCAGCTAGAAAAATCAGTTTCCATTGCTCCCACGGACACACAATTCGTGCTAATAATCAACACTAAATGCAAAATTATACAGAGACTAAAACAAGTACAAAACTAAAATGAATTCCGAAACAGGGCTAAATTTAGGCAATAGGTATTTCAACAGCAGTGCACATGCACAATGGTCAAAATAAGTTTTGCTCTTATGCCAATTAAGGAATAGTGGAATGGCTGCCATTAGTTTTACTCGTGATTTCAGGCATTTCCTCGAGTATAGCTACTGAACCCAAACAGCCCTCTTTCATCTGTGAACATGGCAGCCAATTCTGCTAGGTCATAGGGCGAAGCCCAATATTCACAAGGCATGTTGTCCCAAATGCCCTCCATAACTGAAAAAAGAGACTTTGTTCGCATTCCACCAGCAGTGTTTCACATGGGAAAAACATGGAGGTAGGTGAATGGGGGAGCAGAGTGACAAATTCTGGAACACCCTTGACCAGCGCCTGAGGAACAATGCAAATTATGCACAAATCAGCCAAATCCTTCAGGCAGAATTGCTCAGAGGCCCTTTGGAATGATATACTGACTGAGGAGCATCGGCTGAAATTTGTCGATGGGTGTCTCGTCTGCATCTGCCTGGAGTAAACTGCCCAATGCAACTACCTTCTTACCTGTCCTCGCTTTAGCCTGTCGACACGTGGGGGTCGTGCCTTTTCTGTTTTTGTCCTGCAGCTGTGGAATAAACTTCCTGAGGATTTGCGGAAGGACGCAAATCTACTTTCATTTCGGAGGAGGCTGAAGACTATGCTATTCTCGGAGGTTTGAGTAGGCTTATGGGGATTGTGCCAACGCCAGTGTTCTACCCTGTTATGTCGGTTGTCTAAAAGGAAGCGCTTAGAGACCTTTGGTGATTGGCGCTATACAAATAACAACAAACATAAACATAAACTATCTCCCATTGTCTCAAACATGTCAGTGCATGAGTTGTCCACTAGGCGCCACGTGGGCCTTTACAAAAGACTATAATCAGCAAACACTCAACAGCTGGGGTTTTAGAGACTTTACTGACCGTGTTAAATGAAAACTACATTCCACTGTCTCCATCCATCGATTTGCTAAAAAAAAATCCCATGCTGCTGCAAGGTGTCACCAGCCATATGATGGAGCCGCCTGGCAGCTACACAAACTTGATATAAGAAACTACAATAACAGGAATGTCACGGAGACATAGCCCTATAATCTGAAAAGCTTTACAGTTGAGCGACGCATAGCGCAGAGGATTAATGTTCTTTTTCACACGCACATATGTATGTGTGCAGGAAAGGGAAGCATCAGATGGCGAGCGAGGGCGTGGGGGCCAGGAGCCTCCAAGATAAAAGCCACCGCATTTTACCAGCATTCACAGCACCGCTCTCGTTTTTAGCGAAGCCAATTACTGTATTATTGCCTCCCTTTGCACTATGCACAGTAGGGATGTCACTGGATAATGGTTCGCATGTAGAGTTAATCACTTTGATGCATTTCTGACTGATCCAAGCAAATTATGTTTTGGTTCCACTATATTAAACACAAGAGCAGGGGATTATCATTAATAAATCTAAGGCACAGCATGCATAAATCTTGAATAAATCAAATATCAATTACATAGGCAGTATCCGACATCTGCTTTCATCAAATAATATTTGAAATAGGTTTTAATTCCAGTTTGCTGGAGCTGAAGACATTTTTACTGTGTCTTGCTAAGAGGCTGATTACAAAGGGCTGCCCGCAGTGCAATCTCTGCGGCGTTTGCTGGATTAGAAGGGGCTGCGTTAGTTTTGCAAATCAGCAATGTTGCTTCAGTTCTCATTCAGGTCTTTAGTGCATTGTTGCTGTCTACTCATTCATGTAATGCACGTCCGTTTAGGGGTTATTTACTCTAATTTTCTTTGCTTGGATTTGCTCTGTGAAGGTCTTGTGTGTGGCTCAAATTTGCCTCGGGTGATCAGGGTTCAGGAAGGGGCTGTGCTAACTGAAGCAGTTTATGGAGGGCCCCATTTACACAGCGCAGGCGAAGATTTCATAAATTTGCTCACTGAAGATTCCTCATCTATCTGGAGCAAATATCTGCCTTTGTCTGGAATTCTCAAGGAATCCTACAGGTCCTCTTGGAAAAACAGGGCAGTCATATTTTTCCAGAAGCACTCATATGCATATTAAACATAACACATATCGGTATGTTTGCAAAATAATCACCAGTGAAATGGTTGTTCAAATGGAAATACAATAGAAAGTCAGGAAAGAACTGAAAGCACCCTTCTTCCAGCTAAACCTCCCTTAATTGTGCTTCTGTACGTAATGGAACCAATGTGGTATTTCCTAAATGCCCTACCTAAATTCTTTCACTAATCCCCCCCCTACTCTGTAGAACATTACTGTGCTAAATCCTTGTGTACAATGTTCCAAAATCATCAAAACAAATCAGTACGCTATGTGATGTCATTTCCACACATTTTCATTTGTGCTCTGTATAGTTTTATTAGTAAAACTGTATGATAGAAATGGGGGTCTCTGGTTGGCAGGTTTGTACCCTGTCCAAGTAGGGACCCTTCCTTCTAGTCAGGTTAAGGGGGAATACACTTCCAAAATAACCCTTGCTCACCCCCTTGGTAGCTTGCACAAGCAGTCAAGCTTATCTCAGAGGCAACATGTAAAGCATTTGCACACAGTTATTATTATTATTATGGAATTTTATAAAGCGCATGGTTACGCACCTCGGCGTGTCCCCGCGCTGAGAGGAAATAGAGGCGAATCAGGAAGAAGGTCATAGCAGTGCTGAGCGGTAGAGGTGGGTTTTTAGTGCTTTGCGAAATTTATTCTCTGAGGGTTCGAGGCGAAGCTCTGCTGGGAGAAGATTCCAGTTTTTGGCCGCGAGAAATCTAAAAGATCTCCCTCCCATTCGAGCTTTCCGAAATTTGGGGATGACAGCTAGTCCAGTGCCCGAGGAGCGAAGCGACCGCTCCGGTCGCTTGGGGGTGATAAGATTGCAGAGGGGAGTAGGTGCCCTGCTCATCATAATACGATGGCATAGACATAGTGCCTTAAAGATGATCCTCTCCCTAACGGGCAGCCAGTGGAGAGTCTTCAGGGTGGCTTTAGATGGCGTACGTCTAGGCAGTCGCAGTACCAATCGAGCTGTAGCGTTTTGAAGAACTTGGAGACGATTGAGGCACTTTGCTGTCACGCCCAAGTATAGAAGATTAGAGTAGTCAAGTCTAGACGTGACTAGGGCATGAACAAGAGTCTTCCTGGTGCTGACTGGAAGCAGATCGAGAGTTTTCCTTAAACTTTTAAGCATGCCAAAGCAGGTACCAACCACCCGCTTAATCTGGGCAGTAAAGGCGAGATCAGAATCACATACCACTCCCAGATTTTTTGCCTGTTGACACGGCACAGGGGTGGGTCCCAGGCAGTCTGGCCACCATGCGGACGACCACACACTCGGTACACCCCCCACCACGAGCACTTCAGTTTTCGACCCATTCAGCTTCAGGCAGTTAGTAGACATCCAGGTGGCAAGCTCCTGCATGCATGCTCTGAAGCTGGATGCCGAAACATCAGGTGCTCGTGACAGCGAAATGACGAGCTGTGTGTCGTCGGCATAGGTCACTAACTGGAGGTCGTGGCTTTCCACTATGGTGGCAATCGGAGAGACATACAGGTTAAACAAGGTGGGGCTCAGGGCAGAGCCCTGTGGAACCCCTTGATTAAGAGGGAACATGCGAGAGTAATGTTCTCCCTGTCTAACCTGAAAGCTCCTGTCAGTGAGAAAGGATTGGATCCACCTAAGTGCAGAACCCGTAACTCCACCTTTGTTGAGACACTGTAGCAAGATGGAATGTGCTACAGTGTCAAAGGCTGCACTAAGGTCCAGTAAGACGAGGGCCATAGTATGTCCCTCATCAGCACCTTTCCTAACGGTTTCAGTGGCCAAGAGTAACGCAAGCTCCGTAGAGTGGTGGGCCCGGAAGCCAAACTGTGTAGTGTGAAGCAGGTTGGCTTTCTCCACAAATGCCATCAATTGAAGATTGGCTACCTTTTCTGCCACTTTAGCCATGTAGGGGAGGAGAGAAATGGGTCGGAGATTATCCATCCTGTCCCAGCTGAGGTTAGGCTTCTTTTGGAGTGGAAGAACTACCGCCTGTTTCCAACTCTGAGGTACACTTCCGGAGCTAAAAGAGAGATCTAGAACATCACTAATATAAGGTTCAAGGATCTCTATGCTCTCTGCTAGAAGTTTAGGAGATGCAGGGTCTCGTGGGGACCCTGATGTAATCGAGCGACAGATCCGCTGGAGCTCATTCGAGGGAGGGACAAGGAAATTGGTTAGTCTGTTCGTATCTATGTCTGCTGATTTGCTCTCAAAGAGAGCTGCTCCCATTTCTGTCCCTCCCGAGAACGAAGAGTAGATGGTAGCTACTTTGTCCGAAAAGAAGGCAGCGATACGATTGCAGGTATCTTCAGAGACCAATGACGGGTCCATCGAGGCACCGCAGACAGCAAGTACACAGCAATACAGTGAAAACACTACAAAGGACACCACACCAGTTTTAGAAAAATAGCCAATATTTATATGTGTAAAACAAGACCAAAACAATAAAATCCAACATACAGTAATCAAAACAAGAATATTGCAATAATAGACTCAAAATACAGTTCCTTGAAGTTGATAGCTCAGTTCAGAGCTATCACAAACAAACCCAACAGTTCAGGCTGACAACGGTGTCACGGGCCAGCTATGGTGTTGTGATGGCACGCAAACAGCATCTTGGAAATGCAGGACGTCGTGGACCTTGCAATGAGCTTTAATGAGGCAGCATCAGCAGGTGTCGGTCCCGGAGGTTGGTACAGGAGTCGTCGGGTCCTTGAAGCCACACGCGATGCAGATCGAACTCCGTGTGGTTGAAGTCAGGAGCACCGGCGTCAGCCGGCGCTGTAGCTGCGGTGCAAAGTGGTGCAGCATTCAGTGCCCTCAGGTCGCGGTGCAGGTAGCAACATGGTGATGACATCAGCGTCATCAGTGAGACCAGGGCTGCAGTGCAAAGTAGGACAATGCTCGTCACAGTGCTGGCAGGTCATGGTGCAAGTAGTGTCGTTGTCTTTGCTGAAGCGCTGTAATCGATAGACTATCTGAAGTCAATAGCGCCGGCACCAGTGGGCCAAGGCTGTGGAGTGGGATGGAGGGTGCATCGAGTAACTTATGAGTTGTGCCCACAGGCCACAGTTCAGGCAGCGGTATCGATGTTAGCTTGGAGCAGCATCGTCGGGGATGCCAAGGTGGCGATATGAAGTGAGGAGGTGTGAAGTGTGGTGCCTCAGTTCACGGTGTAAGCAGTGACATGGTGGTGTCACTGGACATCCTCGTCGGTGAGACCAGGGTTGTGGTGCAAAGTGGGGCGTTGCTCTCGGCAGCAGCGTCATTGATGGCGTTGGATTGCTTTTTCTCCTGTTGCAGCACAAAACACGTAGTTCCCAGTCCTGGAAGCAGATGATCTTGAAGTATTTGCTGTTCCTGAGACTTCTTGAGCATAGGGCAATCTCTACCTCAAGCCTTTGGAGAAACTTAGGAAAATAAGTTGCAGAAAGTCCAGTCCAGTCCTTTCACTGCCCAAGACAGAAGCAGTCACTGCAGGCCAACACAGTAAAGCACACAACAAAGTGGTAGTTTCTCCTAACAGCTTCTCCAGTGCTTTTTCTTGGCAGGTTCCGTAGTTCAAACGAGTTCTGAAGTTCTGGGGTCAGGGCCAGAATATTTATAATTCTATTCCCTTTGAACTTTTAGGTAGAAATTCTCCAAGCTCAGTTAAAACCAGTTCTGTCCTCCCTAGTCCAGCTTCACTACAGGAGGTGGAGACAGCATTATGCAGAGCAGACACAGCCTATTCAGGTGCTAGTGAAAACTCCTCCCACCACTCTAAATGCTGACAGGTCTATTCAGCCTGGCTATGAGTCACCCAGGAAAGGCAGGACACACCTCAATCCCCCCTTGTGACTGTCTAGTGTAAATGCACATTCCCAGCTCTTGTCACTCCAAAACCAGATAGTAAATACACAAACAGGCAAACGCACACAGGATGGTTAAGCACGAAAATGCAGACTTTCTAAAAGTGGCATTTTCAAACACACAATTTAAAAAACACCTTTACTAAAAGATGTGTTATTAAATTCTGAGATCATGGAGACTGAGCTCAATTTCACTGTCTTTTCCCAATTAAACGTTATGCTTGTAAAATGTTACAAGGCAGCTCCAATAACCCATACGAAAGACAGCCTTTCAATAGTGAAAATAAAATGCACAGTATTTCACTATCATGAGATGTAGAAAAACACACTACTACATGTCCTACCTTTTGCACACACTGCACCCTACCCATGGTGCTACCTTGGACCTACCATAGGCGTGACTTACATGTAGGACAAGGGAAAGTCAGGGCCTGGCAAATGGGTGCATTTGCCAGGTTGACATGACAGTTATAACTGCGTGCAGACACTGCAGTGGCAGGTCTGAGACACCTTTGAAAGGCTACTGGTTTGGGTGGCACAACCAGTGCTGCAGGCCCACTAGTAGCATTTGATTTACATACCCTGGGCACACACAGTGCACTGTACGAGGGATAATAATAGTAATAGTAAATCAAATATATCAGTTATGTAAAAACAATCATAACACAATTTACAGTAGGAGCACTTGCACTTTAGAACTGAATAACAGTGAAAATGTGTGCAGGGACACTAAACCAGCAAAAACAAACTCCAGCATACCATAAAAAAGCAGGAGGTCAGAAAGCAAACATACAGGGGAATCACTCCAAAAGATTCCAGGTCTAACACTGCATGTCTGTGTAAATGTAATGTTCATTTCAATAAAAAATGTGTGGTTTCTAATTGCAGTGCGCTACCACCCCATGCATACTCCACACGTTGTCACTCCACTCGACACCACTCCACTCTACAACACTCTACTCCACTATATACCTCTCCACTCTATAACACTCAACTCCACTATATACCCCTCCACTCTACACCACTCAACTCCTCTCTACGACACTTGACTCCTCCGTACTCCACTCTACTCTACTCTATACCATTTCAATCTCGGCCAATCTACTCCACTCTGTGACACTCTACTCTATTGTACTCCACTCCATGACACTCTACTCCACTCTGTGACACTCCACTAAACAAAACTCTACACCTTTTTACGACACTCTACTCCCCTCTATGCCGCTATACATGACCCCTCTAGACCACTCTACTCCACTCTAAAACTCTATTCCACTCTACGTCACTCCACTCTACACCACTCCACTCTAGGACTCTCCTACATTCTATGACTCTATGCCACTCTACTCTACGCCACGCTATGACACTCTGATCTACAACACTTTATTCCATTCTACGCCTCTTAAATCTACTCAATGACACACCAGCCTATGACACTCAACTCTACTCTACTCTTCGCAACTCTACTCCCCTCTTAGCCATTCTATCCCACTGTCTTGTACACCAATAACTTTTAGCAATGCTGAACAACAGCCACGCTGATGTAAAACATGGCTAAAACACATTGGCATGGCCAGTAACTTTTCTACAGGTGAGACCTATTTTCTTTTGCAAAAGCAGCCTGTTTTCCTTAAATGAAAATGGGATACATTTAAAAATAAAAAATGAAATGTTTCATTTCTATTTTTTAAGAGTACGCAGTGGTCCGTGTGACCACTGCCTGCTCTTAAAAAATATTTTTTCAAATGTTATCAAAGGTGAATGAGTTACCATCAACTTTGAGTTGGTGACACAGTGTGAATGGTTTGTGGTCGTATTTTGGTCCAAAACATTAGTACATACCATTCAGATTCCCTATTTGGAAGGGATGGCCTGAACACACCTCTTTCAAATAGCCAGTCCGTTTTTGTTTGCAAACCCAAACTGCAATTCGGTAACAAGTTACAGAATTGCAGTTTAATGTTTGCACATTACAAACAACCTTTTTGGTGTCGCAAATGGCCTGATTCTGAGAATTGGGCATTTTGCAACAGCAAAATGCTTTGTACATCTAGCCCTTGGTTCCTTTTTTCCCATTAAAGTTTTCTCTATGTTTCTAAATTGGTTTGGGAATGTTATTGTGTTGTGTTCTTTACTTTAAAATTGTTGAACTTAACACACACTTCTCTGAAGAGTGCCTGCTGTAAGTGCCAGAGGCTGAGCAGAGATTGTCTCCAAACACTATTTTGACTTAACAAGAGTGGATTTATTGCATAGGTAAGAGTACCACTTACAAATTAATAATCCCTTTTTTGACACTTACAGTGTGCATCACCACATGAGTGTTTTTGTTTCTTTCTCCTTGATGAAAATAATGTTCCCAATGGAGGAAGACCCCCTTTTGATTTTGAGGTAATTCCTGTCCCATTCCAACTCTATACCAATCCTACAACTGCTCTTAACATGAGTATATTTGCAAAGTGGGCATTGAACTGAATACCTAAAGTCTATGAGTTTTAGGTTGTTAACGTTGTTTTATAGGTAGAACCACAATGAAATGCCTGCCATCACACCCTAACTGTGTGAAGATATGATTGTGTAATTTCTATCATATTGACAGAATTTCCTTATTAGCAAATGTGCAGCAGTAAAATTCTGCCAATCCTGATTTTATGAATCAGAATTGTGAAGCTACACCCTCAAGTTGATTCATCTGCGCACAAGCATTATGGCTCTGTGGATATTTAGGGCCTAATTTAGATTTCGGTAGACAGGTTACTCCGTCACAATGGTCTTGGATATCCTGTCCGCCAAAATATAAATCCCATAATATCCAATTGGATTTGTATTTTGGCGAACGGGATCTCTGTCACTGTTGTGACAGAGTAACCCGTTCCCCAAAATGTAAATCAGGCCCTTAGTCACGCTAGACCAGGACAAGGTCACAAGTTCAGGCTGACCATGATGGAGCGTGGGTCGGCTACAGGAACCCAGGAAGGCCTGCTGTAGAAAGTAAAGTAAATCCTGGTTTGCAGAGTGGTTTGAGGATCCGTGTCAAAGATGCGTCATGCAGCCGAAGCGATGTTTCAGTTCCAAGATGTGATGAGGCTACGATGTGAGGGCCTGTATCATCATCAAGTATCCCGCGAATGGGGCTTGCAATGCGAAGTCTGGTGTAGAGGATGCAGCACACAGTTGGGGCTAGCATGGATTTGGATGAGCTGCAAGGATGCTATGTGGAATCCATCATTGTCATCAAGGCTGCTGTCCATGAGGGATGCAAGGGCATGTACTAAAGATCTGTCGCACAGTAGGAGTGATGCGATGGCTCTGAAGAGATGTAATGCAATGGAGGTCTTTGCATAGGATCTTATACACACTGGACACAATGGAGATGCATCAGTTCTGCTTGATCCACAAAGGTTGGCAAAGCACCTTAAGCCCACTTCCGAGGGTACAGGACTGGGGCAAGTAGCACAGCAGGGAAGCAGTTCCTTCAGAGCAGTAGTCCAGCAGAGTGCCAGTCCGTTCAGCAACACAGCAGTCCTTCTTCCTGGCAAAGTATCAAAAAGACTAGAAGTGTACTGAGGTGGTGGTGGCTAAGGATCAGTATTTATACACAATGTATCTTTGAAGTGGTGAGAAGCTTCTACACTCTTTCCTTTGAAGTTCACAGGTCACCTGCATTCCTGGACCTGGCTCCAGACTAACTAAAGGGGGTATGCAGCCCTTTGTGTGGAGACAGGACACAGCCTATTCAAGTGAGATGGGGTAATTGAGATGTGCTGACCCCCACCCCACTCTATGATGAGGTGTCAGTCACTGATTGCCATTCGGCCATGGACACTTCAGGGCTTAAAACTGAAGTGCCCAGATCAGAGGCAATTAGTGATGCTCCCCCTGTGAGGCACTTTTGCCAGGCTAAGGAAGTCACGCTCACAGGCCTGCAATATCCTCAGTCTGGTAACATTCAGCTCAGGCAGCCAGGAGTCTGCACATTTAGTCAATGTCTAGCTCCTGGCTGACTGACCTGAACAAGAAGAGTGTCTGTGAAAACACGAGTTATGTTGTTCCTATAAAGGAAGAGGTGGTATGGTCCTGACAATGGAGGCACCCACAGGGAGTGCTCCTATAAGGAGCAAGAGCCCTCACACACCGAAGCAGGTCATGCTTCATCATCGGACAGCTTCTCATTGGGCTGGCGCTGCAATGCCCAACAGGCCCTGCAGGGGGACTCTTTGCTGGAGATCTTTTACCTGTGATCTTGGCTGATGATGAAGCATGTGTGTGTGGTATGTGAGGTGTATATACAAAGGTGAGTAGAGTGTGGGGAGGATGTGAGTTAAAAATAACTATGAAAACCAGCTGAACCAACTTTCATCAGCGGGTTCCATGTCAGGGTTAAAAACCTACAATATTTGCGAGAGGAGAATCTAGTAATCTTATCAAGCATATGTTAAGTAAGGATATGGGTCGACATGTTTCATACCCTCTAGTGTCTTTAAGATCGTGGCATTTCTCCAGGACCTAAAAACCCTACTATCTACTCACTGAGGGGCAGATCATATCTGTATGTAGAAATAAGTAACCATACCCTCACCAAATTACACCAACCGTAAGAGTGCAAATGATTTTTATATTGTGTGTCTGAAAATACCACTCTTAGATAGTGGCTATTTTCTTGTCTAACCATCTGTGTGCCTCTGCCTGGTTGTGTGTTCGCTGTCTGGGTTTTAGACTGCCAGGGGCGTATTTGTGAATTCACACTAGACAGGCACACAAAGGAGGCTGAGATGTGTCCTGCCTTTCCGGGGTGACTCATAGCCTGGCTGATAGATCTGTCCTGCATCTAGAATGGTGGGAGGAGTTGCCATATGCACCTGAATGGACTGTGTCTGCCTTCAACAATGCTGTCTCCACCTCCTGTAGGTAACAAAGCCTGAGCATGACAGAACTGGATTATGTGTGCCAGGAAAACTTTGTTTGTGCCAACACCACAGAACTTGAATGGGAAATGGGCTATAAGTATTGCGTTCCTGACCCCAGGATTTTGGAACTCTTTGGGATCAAGACACCTGCCAAGAAGAAGAGCCGGAGAAGCGGGAGGAGGGACTACCACTTTGCTGTGTGCTTTGCTGTGTTGGCCTAAAGTGGCTGCTTCTGTCTTGAATCAATCAATCAATCAATCAATCAATCAATCAATCAATCAATCAATCAAGGGTTTGTAAAGTGCACTACTCACCCGTGAGGGACGCAAGGTGCTGGGGGAGGGGGGATTTTGGGCAGCTCCAGCTCAACATAAAAGCCAGGCCTTGAGGCTCTTCCCACATGCATGCAGTGTGGGGGTTCGCCTGATGCGGAGGGGAAGTTCGTTCGAGGTCTTGGCCGCGATGTCGGAGAAGGATCTTCTTCCCGTTCTGGTTCTGTGGATGTGTGGGATTTCGGCCAGGGCAAGGTCAGTGACTCAGCAGAGCAGAGGTTCCTTTTGGGGGCGTGGAAGAAGATTCCTACATTGAGGTATTGGGGTCCGGTGTTGTGGTGAGCTTTGTAGGCATGTGTGAGCAGCTTGAAAGTCACTCTTTTTTTAAAGGGGAGCCAGTAGAGGTCTTGTAGGTGTTCTGTGATGTGGTCGTATCGTGGGATGTTGAGGATGAGTCTGGCTGTGGTGTTCTGGACCGTCTGGAGCAATGAAAGAAAATATTTACAAGTCTTAAACCTGATACATAGTGGTTAATGTAAACAACTAAACCCTTTAATCTTTGTGACTTTTAGATGGGGCTACAAAGGCTCGAACTTGAAACTTTCGATAAACCTGATTAACCCCTTAGGCTAACCTGGAATATTTTGCTTAATGTTTGAAATTCCTAACAAAAAGAAACATAATTGCACGTTCTCTTTTTAAAGATGGAGAAGACTGAAAACAATATTTCGCCCCAGGAGTACCCACTGCTCTTACAAGCGCCCCAATCCTCCCTGTATACAATAGCGCATCGGAAACATTCTTTTAATGTGTTTCCTGCCCCTCACACCAGACCAAAAGATGTGACAATTTTGAAAGGCGTTTTCCTTTCTTGTTGCAACAAAGTTTCAATGCGTCCCTCACTCAGAAGCACCAGCTCAAGAGACACAGACATGTTTTAAACAGAGGCTTCAAACTGGCAACAGAGTTTCAGTCCAGGTCCTGCTCATTAAACACCATCTCTATCTTGTCCCAGTCGACAGTTAGGCTTGTAAAATGTTTCAAGGCAACCCCCATGTTAACCTATGGGACAGATAGCTTTCCAATTGTGAAAACAAAATGCACAGTATTTCACCATCAGGACATGTACTACCTTTCTCTCACACAGCACCTTGCCCACAGTGGAACCTTGGACCTACCTTATGGGTGTATTACATGTAAGGGAGGGGAAGGTTAGGGCCTGACAAGTGGGTGCACTAGCCAGGTCGACAAGGCAATAAAAATTGTGCACAGACATTGCAGTGGCAAATCTGAGAACCCTTTGAAGGGCTACTTGTATCAGTGCTGCAGGCTCACTAGCAGCATTTGACTTACCGACCCTGGGCACACACAGTGCACTGCACTAGGGACTTAGTAGTGAATCAAATAATCCAATTATGGAATCACCAATCCATAAACACAATTTACAGTAAGAGCACTTGCACTTTAACACTGATCAGCGTCAAACAACCATTACAATGCAGTCATTACAACACACTACCTTTACAACGCAACATCCTTTACATCGCATGCCATTACAATGCAGCCATTACAACGCATGTCATTACAACACATGCCATTACAACGCATGCCATTACAACGCATTGTAGGGTAAGTAATGGGAAACAGTAACTTTTACCCCTAAACTATCCAACACTTACCCTACTGTTGCACTCACTGGAGTGGGAATAGTAATTTTACCCCTACACTATCCAACACTTACCCTACTGTTGCACTCACTGGAGTGGGAATAGTAATTTTTACCCCTACACTATCCAACACTTACCCTACTGTTGCACTCATTGGAGTGAGAATAGTAATTCTTACCCCTACACTATCCATCTCTTACACTACTGTTGCCCTAAAAGTATTATGCGTTGAAATGATATGCGTTGTAATGGTATGCGTTGTAATGGAATGCTTTGTAAGTGTACTTACCAAAAATGCATTGTGATGGTGTGCATTGTAAAATCATGCATTGTAATGGATGTTGCAATGTAAAAACCGCGTTGTGAAGGCATGCGTTGTAAAGGTTTGTGTTGTAATGTGTCATATTCATGATCAGCAGTACTAAAGTGCACAGAAACACTAAACCAGCAAAAACAGTGTCCAGCACACCACCAAAAACAGGAGATCAGATAGCAAAAGACAGGGAAAACACGCCAAAAGATGCCAGGTCTAACAGTTATGCATTCAAACCATTCCGGATACATAATGATATTTGAAAAAAATAAAGAAAAATATAAACTGGATCCTGAAAGCAGGCACTATTGGGGACAACAATGGGGGTCTTTTTCGGTGTAGAAAAAATTCACTGCTCCAGGGCGGATAATAATGATTGGAAAAAGCACAGAGAGCAACGATCTGCTCCTCGTTCTCCTCCACCTCCTGTAACATCTTGTACAATTCTGTAAAACAAACAGTTACAGATTTTGATGTGTTTGTCAGAGGTGTTTGAAAGCACATGAGAGGTTAGAAGTAGCCTTCCTTGCACATCCTAATCTACTATTTTTATTTCTTCCGTTAACATATCATCCCTTTCTACTGTCTCCTCTTGGCCTTCGCCTGATTATGACAAGGAGAAGTCTCAAGTTCTGGAATCTGTTCAGGAGTGCAAGTTTACTCAAAAGTCAGATCTGGCGACCTGCAACAGTT
Source organism: Triturus cristatus (assembly GCF_964204655.1). Taxonomy (NCBI): domain Eukaryota; kingdom Metazoa; phylum Chordata; class Amphibia; order Caudata; family Salamandridae; genus Triturus; species Triturus cristatus. The sequence goes on along the minus strand of NC_140589.1, from coordinate 1,453,998,111 downwards.
GCAGTCCATGATCCACACTGCCTGACAATAAACAAGGATATTAATGATTTGCCACAAGGAGAACAGAAAAATCCAGAGTAAGCAACCTTTCTAAATTCTTTATATGCCTTTATAAATGGAGATATGGAGTTACCACAGTTTTAAAGCACATTCCAATGCTGGCATACTTGCCAGGACTAAAATCAGTAATGCAGATGATATTTCAATAGCTGTTGATATGGTAAGACACAAAGTGTTGGAAACATCATTGAAAATAATTTCTGAGTTTTGTAACAAGAGAACTATTTATGAAGTTTCTGCTTTATAGTCCTTGTTGAAGGATTTTTGGAGCATGATGGCAGCCCATTCAAGAGGGATTGTTTTGCATTGCTGACTCTTTTCAGACATGGAGGTGGAAGCAAAGTTATTTTCAGATATATCCTGTGTTCTCCATAAGGCTTAAGCATTTTCTAAAGGTTCTAATTTTGCTGTTCGTTGACATTTACCTCCGAGACTGGAGTGTAAAAGGCGCTCCGAAGTTGGTTGATTAAATGTGCCCTCTTTTCGTGAGAGGTTCTTTGGGGAACATTTTGAAGAAGTGCTTAGTGGAGCTTTCTACATTAAAAAAGCACAATTATTCAAGGCCTACATTTAGACTCCATACCCTCCATGTAGACCATTCAACAGGCTAAGCTACTGAGGGTTTCCAATTTCATGGAGGGAAAAGTAAATTCAACCAATATTATTCTTTCATAGAACTGAGTATACACCCCCTCCCTCCTCCTCCTAAAATCAAAAGCGGTTCTGACTATACCAACATTCAAGTAGGGTGGTGGCCTTATTTTCATGATGTCTAACAAAAAACTGTGTCAGGTACATAGGTGTTGGCCAAAAAAAAGGAAGATTATTCCCTGACATTCAAATTCATAGCTATCTCTTCAAATACAGGTCTAGTAGATCTAAATTATGATCAAGACTCAATCAAATTGTGGAAATATGGATTTTTCTGGTCAGTTATGTCCCCTATCTTGGACCCCAACGGTTCCATGTGCATGTTACAAGTACATGTATGTTCCCTCCAGTTCCAGTTATGAAGACGCAAACACATGTGCGTCCACCATCAACATGTCCTCTGTCAGATCCGCCATGAATAGGCCGGATATTCCATTCTTAAGTATGAAAGGCCACCGGCTTTATATGGTTCACTTATGACATTTTACAGTCCAGGCAAGTAGGCCCTGATTCTGTCATCGAACTCTTCTTGCCTTCTGCCTCTGAAAGCTCCAGTCTGAGCCTGCATCCGTGACCATGAACTTTGTCTCATTCTCTGCGCGGCTCACGAAGCCTGACATCAGCCTATTCTCTGCCAAGAACTGTATTTCACCTTCGAGTTATCTGCTTCGCCCCTCAGCCGATGCATTCCTGTCTAGTAGTTTAAGTAAACATTCCTTCCAGCTACCGAGCAATGGCTCGGCTTCTCTGTCTTTATGCAAGTAATTCATAGTCCTGTTACCATGGAATATTCCTACCCCCTCGCATTTAGTGTAGACACTTAGACGCTTGTACACGCACGCACAGTCAGTATAGAATAGATTCTGTCCGAGAGTCCTTCTTTTGTGGATAACATAGTTCTTTAAACATAGGATGTTAGATATGATTTGGGATTAGGTTGACTTGACCCCCCAGACTTTTCGTCTCCACATGTAGAGCTAAACGTCAAGTCCCCTTCACCCCCTAGTTGCACGTCAATCACACGTCATGCTGCTGCGCGCGCATCTATGCCAAGTATTATCTTATAAATCCACCTATATATGACATCATAACCAATTATGTTCCTTTTTACTCCTTATTACACCCATTTTCGGTTACGCATATGAATCGTCATTTTCCTTATCAATTGTTACGCCTACTGCATTCGTTTCATTTTAATGTATGTTCTATAAAAATCACTTCGTGTCAATAAAGTATGTACTTCACTTCCTGAACCTTCGTGGTGACGGAACTTGGAGCAACCGATTATAATCGATCATTGGAATAAAGCCCATTCCGAACCTCTAATACCACGGATTCTGCCTCTTATTTACTGAGCTGTTTTATTATGTTTCTGTACCAAATTAAGTCCTGGTAATTAAATTATTTACCACATGAATGGCGCCCGAACAGGGACACTTTCTCATCTCACGCGCCGGCGGTGAGTTGCAGGCCCGGTCTCCTGCCACAGCTGGACGGACAATAACGCGTACCAGCAGGATTTCCTGTATCTCCCTCCGGTCAAGCGGGGGCGACTGAGGCTGCGATCAACACCCAGACGAGGCGGTGAGAAGTGCGAAGTATCCCGACCAGAGCCTAGCTGAGAGAGCAAGATCCGAGGTATACAGAGGCCCACCAGTTTCCGAAGTCCCAAGTCGAGTCCAGTCTCCGTAGTGTTCGAGTCGAGTCCAGTCCGGTTCAAGTTCAGTCCAGTTTCCGAGGCCTTCCGTTTCCGAGCTACCCGGTGAGTACCATTACTGGGGAGGCTTTCTGACGTGCACATAGTTTGTGCCGGTCAAGACGGGTTTGGGTACACAAATCCGGTCTGCACTGTTTCAGCAGTGTATCTGTACTGTTTAGCAGTATATCAAGTATATAATTCAGTTAATGTCGAGTATTATGTTTAGTGATTTAAGTTTTCCTTAGATCATCATCATTATTGATTGTTCAGGTAAATGTTAAATGTTAAATGTTTTCAGTACGTTCTGCATATTGTGGTATGAATGACTGTTCATTATCGTGGTTACTGTATTAAGTTTTGTTTTAAATCAAGTATCAGGTTAGTTCTCAAATATGCCGCTCTTTTCAAAATTAAGACAGATCACAACAAGAAAAGGGGTACTCGAAGAAGCCGTTCCTATTCCTCCTAGGGACACTCCAGGGTACTTCATGTATCATAAACATGGCTTAGACGCTATATTATTTCTTGATTTATGGGTAGACTACACCAAGGAATTACCAGAAAGTCAGAGGTGGCCCGCAGCGGGGACCTGGGATGCAGAGTGCATCATGAAAGTCGAGGAAGAGTTATGGAAAAGGAAAGTCAGACAGTCACAGAAAGATGCCGTTGAGTTATGGCGTAAAGAATCTCATAGACGTACAGAAAAAGCACTCCGACAGGAAGAGAAGAATAAAGAGAGTTCAAATAAAGTTCGAGAAAATCTATTAATTGAGGAAGGTATCCGAGTGAAATCAGAACAAGTAGACAGACAAAGAAATGCCCTTATGAATGGTATGTATCCCCTTCTAGCCGAAGGATTACCTAAAGCTACTCCAGAAATACCGAAAGACTTGCCGCCCCCATTATTCCCAATAAAGGTACATCCTAAGGGGCATCCTAGAACCGCAGAAGATGTCTTTCTCTCCTCATATTTAGACGACGCAGCTCCCGAATATGCTAATTCCGCCCCACATAGACCGCATACCAGGGAGGTTCAACGCCAAGATCCAGTACCCGTATCCCTACAGCAACAGATCGTGTCACAAGTTCCGGCAAGCACATCTGTTTCTACATCTGTTCCCACAGCTGCTTCTATAGCTGTGTCCACACCTATAGTTGCTGTGTCACGCTCAACGAATCCTTTCACACCCGACACCCCAGATGGGGCTGCGGGAGGTGCTAGCAACATTTTTTCTACGCCACCCAGAATAAATAAACTTACGTTTCAAGAGTCAGCACATTCACGTACCCCCAAACTCATAAATGCCCGTACGCTTAAGGAACTTCTTGTAGATTGCAGATATGACCCTGTGCCCGGCAAAGAGGACGAAATGACCCTGGCATCATTACGTATCAGACGAGCCGCGGTGTATCTAGGGAAGTTACCAGGAATGACTGCGCATCTAGATAATATATATCATTTTGTTCAAACAGGGCGAGATTCTGAATGTATTAACAGAGCTATGGAATATCAGAAAGTGGAGATACAGGGGGAACTGTTACGTTTCCTCATAAATTGTGTGATCAGAAATCAAGACCGACCAGGGGTAGACCCGGAAGCAATGCAAATTCTTACCAGATGGAGTCAGAATATATCAGAAGGAAGACATGATAAGCAGAATTGTATAATAGCCATGTGCCGAAAGATCCGAAAAGAAATAGAACGCCTACACGAAGAAAGATTAGCGGTAGACCAGTTCGAACAAAGCGAGGAAGAAGGATCAGGACTGCCCACAGGACAGTCAGACACTATAGCCTATGTAGGTAGAGGAAGATCTTGTAATAGTAATAGATGTCTTATTGACCCGATACGTCCGATATGTCCAGACAATAACAGGAGTTTCCCAACACCCATAGTCCATATAAGGTCTAACGAGCATTCGTTCCAAGCAGCTGACAAATTACTTCGAGAACGAAGGGGTTATCATTTTCTCGATTCTATGGATGAACAAGAATTAGCCAGGTCAGCTGTCCATTGGGTTGACAGTCCCGGAAAATATAGTGATGATACAGTAGCACGCACATTTTTGAATCTCACCCCAGATGAACAGCGTTTAGCTGGGATTTATATGATTCAACAACTCCTTATACTATATCAGAGTCAGCATTCGGACCCTGGTCCCTTACCTGATATATTGACTGAATTACTCATGAATAGATGGAGAGGTTCAGGTACTAAATTAATTAAAGAAATACTAGAATCAAGAAAGCAATACATTCTTTTTGTATGTTCAGAACATGTTTCACTACCCATTAAGGAAAGAACCACGTATTACATGGACAGACAGAATCCTCTACGAGAAGTACACCCAATAAAGGGCGAGGACAATGAGTTTAAACGCGTATTTGTATACACGCCCATATCAAAAATAGAATTGTTAGAAATGAAGAAAGTGGTACCCAGTCATGACAAAGATCCAGCGGGTTTTCACCGAGAAATTAAAGACATGTTACTCATGGGAGAGTATACCTATCCCGACATTATGACAATATTAAAGGTATTAATGCCTGCTGGCATTTATGAGAAACTCAGGGAAAAAGAGTGGGAGGTAGGAGACCAAAAGATAGAATGGTCAGTATTAGAAGCAGAAGAAAAGGCCCGAACTGCAGGAGCAGGACTTGGGGATAAAACTAAAGCACTACCAGGTTTATTAGTACAGGTACTGCCACGTTTATTAACTACGAAAAAGGAAGATTGGGGTACAATTTCAGCCTGTAAACAGAAGCAAGATGAAGACACTAGTGATTACTATGCCCGATTTGAAAAATGTTTTGGTATAAATAGTGGCATAAAAGCGAGTAGCGAATCATACCCCCATCTGTTTGTAACAAAATTAGTAGAAAATGCCCTGCCCCAAGTAAAGAATAGAGTATTAAAATTCGAGAGTACCTGGCAAGGTAACACTCCATCACAAATGTTACACATGTTACAGTACCATCACAATAGAATTAGAGAGGAACAAGAACATGAACACAGACGCATGAAAGACACAAAAATGAAAATGCTAGTTTCTCAGACAGTTCCAGCTGAAGGACATAAAAAGGGTATGACACATTCCGGTGATTCAGCAGGACCTGTAAAAGGGACATGCAATTATTGTAAAAAGCCAGGTCATTACGTACACGATTGTCCAGTTTTGAAACATAATATCGCCATAGGTAATACAAAAGAAAGACCACGGCCACCTAGACAGTATCAGAATGAACAAGGAGCTCCGCAGCACGCACAGTCCATGCCAGCTCCACCACAGTCTGTACAGTTTGTGCCAGCTGCACCAGCGCTGCCCGTTGCTGCCACACAAACCACGACACGACAACTGTACCAGACCGCACAGTACGACTATCCTGATTATCAACGATACGCATGAACCAGCCTAGAGAGGGAAGTTGACTTACCCCTTATCGAGATCCCTGTAGATCAAGAAGGACCTTATGTACATAGTGAATTGTTAGGCCAAGACAGAAAATTTTTACTCGATACAGGGGCAAGTCGAACGACCATAAAACGTAGTGAAGTTCCAGGGGCACCCCTCTCAGGCTCTCAGAATATTTCCCTTGGTTTTTCAGGAAAACCTATTGTTAATGAAGTGTCACAACCTCTTCCACTTACGATAGGACCTTTGACCCGAACTACCGATTTATTGCTTACTAAATCATGTCCAGAAAATCTGTTAGGAATAAAAACACTGAAAGCTCTAGGAGCCATAATATGTTGTTCTCCGGAAGGAGTAAGATTGTTTTTACGTGATTTTAAAGGTCACTATGTATCTAGAGACATGGATCCCCGACTGCAGACTTTACCTACACATCTATGGGCACAAGGCCCTACTGATGTTGGTTGCATGAATATTACACCATATCGAGTCACATTAAAGGCAGGAGTGGTACTACCACGAATGCGACAATACAAGTTACCACCAGATGCTGTAGTGGCTTTGCTGCAAATCATTGACGAGCTCATTGCCCAAGGAGTGGTTGTGGAAACAGACTCCAATGTATGTAATTCACCAATAATTCCGATTCTTAAACGAACAGATCCAAAGGCCCTGCCAGTATATCGATTGGTTATTGATCTGCGCGAATTAAACAAGTGTATTGTGCCACAATTCCCTGTGGTCCCTGATATCTCGTCATTATTGACAGCTATTGATTCCGAAGTAACATTCTTTACTGTAATTGATCTCAAGAATGCCTTTTTCAGCGTCCCAATAGATCCGGAAAGCCAATATTTGTTCGGATTTAGTTTAAATGGGCGTAGCTTTAAATTCTCACGCGCACCTCAAGGATTTACAGAAAGCCCCAGCATCTATAGCCAAGCACTGAAACGAGAACTCGACAGCATCCACATGCCAGTTAACACTGCCTTGCTTCAATATGTCGATGATCTGTTGATCACCGCTAGAAGCGAACCCGAATGTGAGAAAGCATCACTGACAGTTTTACAATTTCTAGCTGAAAAGGGACACAAGGTGTCCCCTTCTAAGCTGCAATTCTGTGTCCAGCGAGTTGTTTATCTTGGACACTCGCTGTCCAAGGAGGGAAGGCAGCTTACACCCGACCGCATTCAGTTAATAGCTAACATGCCAATACCTAAGACACAAAAGGAAGTACGGGCTTTCATAGGCCTCACTTCATACTGTAGACAGTGGATCCCTCAATATGCATTTCTAGCAAAATCGCTCATTCAGTTGACAACACAGGAGGCAGCCACATCGACTGTTCTCCCTTGGACTCAGGAACATACACAAGCTTTTGAAAGCCTAAAGAAAGCTTTATGTCAATCACCTGTTTCAGCAACGCCATGTTACAGAAAACAGTTTACACTTTTTGTTACAGAACGCGAAGGTACTGCCTTGTCAGTACTCACACAGGAACAAGCAGGAGCACACAAACCATGTGCTTACTTTTCTAGTACATTAGATCCCGTAGCTCAGGCTTTGCCTGCGTGCCTGAAATCAGTGGCAGCGACAGCTTTAGCAATCAGACAAAGCGATGCCATAGTGTTAGGACATCCATTGACAGTTCAAGTACCACACGCAGTAGAGGTTCTTGTAAATAGAACGCAAACACAACACTTGACTATAGCGCGACTTACAGGGTACGAGCTTACATTGTTTCAGCCACATATAGAAATCAGACGCTGTAACACATTGAATCCTGCCACACTTTTGCCAGTAATCGGAACAGACCCACTAGCCCATGACTGTATTGAAGTTATTACTATAACGACGAAACCCAGACAAGACTTAACCGATGTCCCATTGTCAGATCCAGACCTGACATTGTATGTAGATGGTTCATGTATGAGAACAAATACAGGAGAGTTAGTGGCTGCTTACGCAGTCACAACAGATACTGAAGTCATTGAAACAAATCATATAAATACTTTGTCAGCTCAAGCCGCAGAGCTCATCTCTCTGACACAAGCCTGTATTCAAGCCACAAGTAAAAAAGTCAACATATACACTGATTCACGTTATGCATTCGGAGTTGTACATGACTTCGGCGTACTGTGGCGAGAGAGAGGTTATTTAACTTCCCACGGTGCCCACATTCAGCACGGACCCCTCATTCATGCCTTATTAGATGCAATACATCTACCCACTGCAATATCAATTATGAAATGTAAGGCGCATACGAAGATTACTGATGTCATTTCTCAAGGCAATGATCTAGCCGATAGAACAGCTAAACAGACTGCTCAAGCTCAAACCTCCGACATGACAAAGACAATAGTCCCGATGCCGACACATTGTATGACAGTTAAAGATCCTACTTTTGACGTAATTGACATCCAGACACATGCTACACCAGATGAAATAAAGAAATGGACCGAATTAGGAGGGATCCAAACGGATCAAGGATGGATTATGAAGGAAAAGTCTGTGTGGTTCCTTCCTGATTCAATGGTCCAAGTTATAATTAACACTATACATAGTCCAGCACATCTAGGAGAAAAAGCTATGCTAGATAGCATTCAACACATTTGGTTCAATAAACATTTACGAGCAGCAGCCAAACAAAAGGTCCGTACCTGTATGATCTGTTGCCAGTTCAACCCAGGAAAAAGCGTTCCCGTAGAACAGGGTGGATTTCATCCTCCTGATCACCCTTTTGAAGTCCTCCAGATGGATTATATCCAGATGGAACGATGTCGAGGATTCAAATACGTTCTCGTAGTTGTTTGTGCTCTTTCCCGTTGGACGGAGGCATACCCGGTTTCAGATTACACTGCCCCGACTACTGCCAAACAGTTGGTTCGAGAATTCTTCCCACGATACGGTTTACCACGTGTTGTTCACTCAGATAACGGCCAGCCGTTCTCATCCGAATTAATGAAACATGTTTCACTTTTGTTAGGTTATCAGTGGAAATTCCACTGTGTCCGACACCCTGAGGCAGCAGGTCTCGTAGAAAGACATAATCAGACCCTGAAAATTAGATTGTCCAAAATATGCAGGGAGAAAGGTGTCGACTGGGTAGTAGCACTACCAGTTGCACTCTTTTTCACGAGAATGGTAGCACACTCTCGAACAGGGCTATCCCCGTATGAGGTGATCTTCGGCAGACCACCAAATATGTGGGGGACGCCTATACCACGCAAAATAACTGATATTGACTGTAATATGCTGACAGATTACTTGGCTTCCTTGATGTCTGCACTACAATCTTGTCGTTCACAGGTAGCTGCAGCCTTTCCCGACAACACTGAGGTGAAACCCCTTGACGTAATTCCGGGGGACCTCGTCCTTGTGAGGAATTTCGACCGAAAGACTCAGCTGGAGCCCAGGTGGAAGTCACCCAAGTTGGTCCTGCTGACCACAAGAACAGCCGTGAAGATTGAAGGCAGAAAAGGATGGATTCATTCGAGTCATATCAAGAAATTTCATGGACTTCCTGCAGATGTAAATAGCCCACCTCGTGTGTCTTCACCCATTGACTCAAAACTACCTTTGGCTGAGACCAACAGCAAGGAACTCTATAAACTAAAACTAAGGCCTAGACCGTCGGACGATTTGATTGTTTAAGTCCTCTCCTAGGTGAAGCGGTTGAATCTGTCTCCGACATGTATCCTCCAGACCTGAATCATGGAAAACCACGAAAAGTGATGAAACGACAGGCGTATTGTAAATCACTGCGTAGCCATTGCATAGTGACATTATTAATCTTGTTTTTCTTAAGTCTTTTAATAATTACTGCAAGTATATTGTTGCACATATATTACCCTATTGCCAGAAATGTTTACAATGTTACTGCTGAACATTCTTTTAGTGACTTACCCCCGCATGAATTGTCTTATAGACTTGCGCTGCGCAATAACACTTTCATTAGTATGTTACATCATTCCCACCAGACTAGTAATGCTACTAATTGTTGGGTGTGTGTGGCCGGCTCCCTCCCTATCAGAATTATGAAGGAGTCCTGCCTTTCTTTCCACATCCGTTTACACATAATGGCTCCTGTGGAGCATGGTTCAGCTTAATCAATTCCATAGACTCAGACACAGCAGTTTATCAAGACCATTGGGTATGGGGAAATCTGAACCTAGTTTTATTCAAGGTCTGTTACCCTGACAAGGGGGGTCGCCCCAAAGGAACAGGAACTGATCTAGAAAATGAAGTATATGGATTAGGTAATTTTACACCTAATCTCATGATTCTAAATGTCGAATCCGAAGTTGAACTAGTTTTACCAACAATGTCAGTATTCCCAGCGAAAGGTGAATTGTGTGTAAGAAAGGTTGGTTCCATACATATGGGCCATAGTAAATGCACTACTATAGTAGAATTCAGTGATCAAGGCAAATCCTCATTTAGAGCTTATCGCCACTCCTACTTTATATGTGGTCAGACTGCATATATGCGTCTACCCCTAGATTGGGATGGTACCTGCTACATTGCATTTCTTTTGCCACCTGTTTTTTTAGCTCCTCCTGATTATCACAGAAATATTCATTTAGTAAATAGTAGAGTAAGGAGAGATCTCCCAATAGTCGATTACACTGAAACAGCATGGGAAAAATACACAGATTTCAATAAAGGTCTCTTTCCCTATATAGGTACTGTTACTAATAGTAAGCTGATACGTAGATTAACTAGAACCCTTGAAGCAGTAGTGAATGAAACTATTTCCGCTTTAGGCAATTTAACAGAAGAGCAGTCTGCTATGCGGATTGTTGTGCTTCAAAATCGTCTTGTCCTTGACGTCATCCTGGCTGATAGGGGCGGAGCTTGTAGGGTCATCGGATCAAGCTGTTGCATTTTCATACCAGAAAATTCGCCATCTGTATATAAGGCCATAACTCGCCTTCATAAGATTGTAAGCCAGATACACCAGAACCCAGGCACCTGGACTTGGTCCGGTTGGTTTTGGAGTATAATATCTACCTTTGGATGGAAGGTCCTATCTTTCCTAGGTATTGGCCTTCTCATACTATTCAGTTGCTGTCTATGTCTACAAGGTGGACCAGCGATCTGTGGTCTGTGTGCCACATCATGTATTCCACCACCAAGAATTCATTCGTCACGAAAGAAGAAAGAAGAACAAATGATGTTATATGAACAGATCAATGGATTGATGAAGATTGATATCTCTTAACGGGCAAGTAGGGGACAAGGAGGGAATGTGGAAATATGGATTTTTCTGGTCAGTTATGTCCCCTATCTTGGACCCCAACGGTTCCATGTGCATGTTACAAGTACATGTATGTTCCCTCCAGTTCCAGTTATGAAGACGCAAACACATGTGCGTCCACCATCAACATGTCCTCTGTCAGATCCGCCATGAATAGGCCGGATATTCCATTCTTAAGTATGAAAGGCCACCGGCTTTATATGGTTCACTTATGACATTTTACAGTCCAGGCAAGTAGGCCCTGATTCTGTCATCGAACTCTTCTTGCCTTCTGCCTCTGAAAGCTCCAGTCTGAGCCTGCATCCGTGACCATGAACTTTGTCTCATTCTCTGCGCGGCTCACGAAGCCTGACATCAGCCTATTCTCTGCCAAGAACTGTATTTCACCTTCGAGTTATCTGCTTCGCCCCTCAGCCGATGCATTCCTGTCTAGTAGTTTAAGTAAACATTCCTTCCAGCTACCGAGCAATGGCTCGGCTTCTCTGTCTTTATGCAAGTAATTCATAGTCCTGTTACCATGGAATATTCCTACCCCCTCGCATTTAGTGTAGACACTTAGACGCTTGTACACGCACGCACAGTCAGTATAGAATAGATTTTGTCCGAGAGTCCTTCTTTTGTGGATAACATAGTTCTTTAAACATAGGATGTTAGATATGATTTGGGATTAGGTTGACTTGACCCCCCAGACTTTTCGTCTCCACATGTAGAGCTAAACGTCAAGTCCCCTTCACCCCCTAGTTGCACGTCAATCACACGTCATGCTGCTGCGCGCGCATCTATGCCAAGTATTATCTTATAAATCCACCTATATATGACATCATAACCAATTATGTTCCTTTTTACTCCTTATTACACCCATTTTCGGTTACGCATATGAATCGTCATTTTCCTTATCAATTGTTACGCCTACTGCATTCGTTTCATTTTAATGTATGTTCTATAAAAATCACTTCGTGTCAATAAAGTATGTACTTCACTTCCTGAACCTTCGTGGTGACGGAACTTGGAGCAACCGATTATAATCGATCATTGGAATAAAGCCCATTCCGAACCTCTAATACCACGGATTCTGCCTCTTATTTACTGAGCTGTTTTATTATGTTTCTGTACCAAATTAAGTCCCGGTAATTAAATTATTTCCCACAAAATTCAGAACACTCTCGCAGGAAATAGTAAAGCTGTTAGCAAAAAATGAAATCTGTTCTGCCCCGAAAACACAAGAAGAAAAGTGCCTCCCTTCCAGTGTCTTCTTGGTTCCGGAGTCATCAACAGACTTCAGATTGATAATAATTCTAATGCCACTGATTCTTGAAAAAGGAACACTTAAAGGTTCCTTAAAGACATTACAGTGGAAAAATTCCCTTGGCATACCTGGGGGAATGGATGATGGTTTTGGATTTTCATGATGCATATCTACACATCCAAATGTTTCCCTCGATCAAACGTTCCTGAGGTTTGTCCTGAAGGGTAATCATTGACAGTGTCAGGTACTCTTCTTCAGGTAAAGTTCCTCGCTTTGTGTCCGTATGAAGTGCTTGGCACCAACAGAGCTTATTCTCCACATGATAGAAATTTTAGTGCATCTTTATTTGAACAATTGATTGAATTATTCACTGTAAAGATCCAGTTTGCAGTAACAAACTGACATGGTATTTCAAACACTGAGTCTTTATGTTTGGATGATGAATGATAAAAAGTGACATCTAGTACCAACTCAAAATTTGGAGTTTATTCCTGCCTAATTCTAGGCTCATCAAGGGTATTTATGTCATTCACAAGTAAGAGCTGTCAAAATATGCCAGCTGCTGTCCAGACTGGTTATGCAGAGAACCACTTTAGCAAGAAAATAGGTTTGGTTCAACGACGTATAGTAAGCCTTCTAGAGGGAGCTGAGGTTTGTAGTATTGCTGCAACATTTTTTTGTTTATCACATTCTGCATCTTTGTATTACCATGGGCTTCTCTCCATCTGGACCCATTGGTATGGCTCCTACTTCATTGGGATCTATCATCACAGACATTAGGAGAACTAATAATAGTGAAGAACAGTATTACAGTGGTGAATGATTCCTGCAAAATCTCAGTAGTTTAATTATGTTGTCTCTTTCCCTGCTAGTAATCATAACCATTGAATCAAGCAAGATTAGTTGGAGAGAAACACTGGGAGACCAATCAGTTCAAGGCAATAGCTTACAGAAGAGAGATTCTGTTCCTCGAACTGGAAATAGATGAAAGCAGCATTTCATGATGTCCATCATTTTTCTCTTCTGTTACATAATTAGATAGTCCTAGAAGGCAGACACTATAGTAACAACGTCTTACCTCAACTAACTGTCCGGGGCAGCATCACATTCTCTATCAGCCCTGACTTAACAAATAATCAGTTGGGTGGAAACTCATGTTATATCTCTTTCAGCAGCTGCATCAAAGTCAAAGAGAATATGATAGCAGACTAAGCAGAGTATTTCCTCCTACCCACAATTTTTGTATGGTTTCTCATATATTCAGGGGAACGTGACAAAGATATGTAATCCCTCTGAGAGTTTTTTGAGGTAAGAGTTGAACACACTAGAAATGATCAGAGATTTTCTTCTACAAAGAGCTACAGTAAATACCATCTTGGTTAAAGAGGGGAAAGAAACATCATCAAACTTTATGGAGGTGTAGAGAAAATGGTTTCATCACAAAGAAAGATATTTTCGTTTTGGAGAAAAGCATAGAAAAATATATGATTTATCAGCTAGACTGCCTTTCATAATGTGAGTGGTGCTGTGTGTGTTAAATTCTGTATGGGGAAAAAGCCTATGCCTGAAAAAGTCACTTTACTTTCCCAACAGAAAACCTGAAACTGACAATTTTCCAGGCACCATCCAGGAAAGGACTGCGAAATGGAAAAAAAAAAGTAAAAGAACATTGAAGTCGAGGGGTAAATCTCTGCTTGTTTTTCTACAAATTTATGTAAGTTGAGTCTTATTTCTCCAGTAAAGTAACATTTGTAGATAAAATTAAAAGATGGCATTAGAATCAGTAGCTTCCCGGAGTATTGGATGTTTTTAAAGTCTAAACACTATTTGCCTCATTTCGCCAGATCTAGCAATCTATTTTTCTAATAAAGGTACATTAGAGATACTTTTAGGTTTCACCCATTTCCTTCTTCTATGGTTGAACTGGCATACAAATATTTTTCAAACCAATCATTTGCAGTTTATTTTTTTCAGAACTGTCAGGCACACTTTTTGTTTTTGACTCATTTGCTATATTAGTTGTACAATATGTTTTTGTCACAGTTTGTTAAAAAAGAAAAACATTTGCTTTCAAGTTCAGGCAAATTCAGTTTTGTACACAGGACCTTTTAATGGCTTGATTACTTACCGATAATCTTAATTACTCTGAATACACATTTCACATACCAGGACTTCCACCAGTGTTTCACCTCCCATGCAGGCACCACCTGATCCAGAATAGCCCAATAAAAAATATGAATCTCCAACCCTCCACCTTCCCCCCACATTGCCCCACCTCTTAGACGTAGAATTAATGAGAAGAAGGACACAGCACACTTCCTGTCACCTCAAATGGTTAAGGAGTCAAGGTTGTAAGTGGGTGGTGGGGCAGATGGACTAAGTACTGGTACAAGACAAGGATATTCAAAGTAATGAAGAATACTGTTAAGCAATCAAGCCGCTACTTCTTCAACCCCTTTCTCCTATCATTACTTTTTAAATCAGGATGTACCTTAGCAGAAGCAGCTAGTAGAATCTCAGAAACAAACCACTCTTGAATGATACAAGAAATAATCAATTTCATTATGAATTTGCTATCGAAAATAAGCTTTATTTGATATCACAATGTGAATCATAAAAGTGTACATAGAAAAAATATATTTGCTATCACTGAGGAAAACAATCATCTAAGAACAGCTACTCCTAACACTCTCATTTCAAATTTCATGAAGTTACACTGGTGAAGGAAGTTCTTGTTGTCCCTTTCCAGTTCCTCTCTAGACAGCAAGGTAAGTTTGTACAGTTGTGGGAGTTGATGAGAGTGTAAAGAGTTGTGTACTTCTGCTTCCAGTGTTGTACCTGTGCTGTGTGTGAGAAAAGCTTGTATTGCTGCTGCTAGTAATTTAGTTTTGCTATGTGTGAGATGTGTTGTCAGTTTCACTGTACATGTGCTGTGTGTGTGAGGGAAGTTCTCACTGATGCCATCTGAAATTAATCTATAATGTGTGACATGCTTTTAGTTTTACTGTACTTTGCTGTGTGTGAGGGAATGGAGATTCTCCAATCATCATACAGAGAGAATCTTGATTTCATTGAAGACACCTGAGGCTGGCGTTGTGCAATGGCCTTTTTTTGCTGACCCACGTTGGAGCCCTTTGGTGAGCATGTGTTGCATCATGAGTCGAGCATTCCATTGGGAACTTTAAAGGCAACATTTGGGTTCCTGAGTAGGGAGCTACCCACAAAAAAGAGCTTCAACACCTCATCAGGGGTAGCCAGTGCTATATAAATGCAAACCTTTTCCCTCTTCTATCCCTCCACTAACCTTTTCAATCCAAATAACAGACTAACATATCTGCCACTCAAATTAATTTCATTTTTCATTATGCTAATTCACCACTAATCCTTTATGGGTTCCGGAGTAGTGGGCTACTTGCCAAAAAAGTACTTTGACGCTTCGTCAGGGGTAGTAAGCGCTATAAATGCAATTACCATTACAATTAAACCCCCTATATTCAATTTGAGCTGAGAGATAATGGTGGGTGAAGTAGTCCACACGGCTGCCCTACATATCTCTATGACAGAAGCTCCACATGTTTTGCCCACAAAGCAGCAATATCGAGAGTGTCTTCCCTGACGAGCTGCTGGAACAGTAACATTCTATGAAGCATAAGCCGGAGAAATCAGTGTTGATCAAGCTACGTGAAGTTGCAAAAGGAGGAAGAGTTGAAGGAACCATTTCCGGAATACCCCAGAGGGCCCTTACTGGTATTACACACCCTAAAGTAACAACTGGCACTCTTTTATCAACTCCCTCCTGTAGGAATTGCAGGATTCGCAGCCACAATGTAAGAGATTTAAATAATGCTGCTTTTATGACAAAGTGTTGAATAAAGCTTTTTGGACTGGAAATAATGCTTAGCACACCAATTTGGAAAAAAGACCCATGATAATCATAGGAGTGTCTAGTGAAAAGACGTCTAGATTTTTGAACTGATAGTTCAACAGGGGAGGAAAGACTAAAACTTTTTGAACCTCTCCTCTCAACAGCCATGCTGCTAACTGCATTCTCTGACATACAACAATGAAAGACCAATTCCTGTATTATGGACACCATTTGCATTACGAAAGGCAGTCCAGCTGATCCATTACATATTTTCCTATGTTTTTCTCTAAAATGAAAATATTTTTCTCTGTGATGGAGCCATTTTCCCTACACCTCCACAACGTTTGATGATGTTTCGTTCCCATTTATAACCTGGAAGAGAATCTTCTCCAGCTCATTGCAAAAGCAAATCTCTGAGCAGCTCTAGTGTGTGAAAGACTTTTAGTGGAATTTGGGAATGCCCACAAACGAATGTGCTTAGCGGCAGTCACAAACTGACATGGCAAACTATGCCTTGTTATGTCCAATATCCACCCCTTTCCAGGAATTATACTTACATATTTATCTGCAGTCACTGAGGATAATTAAGCACAAGTATTATAATTTACACATAATAGGTATCCTTTTGTGAAAAGAGTGTTCAAATGCAGCAATCTTTGCACCTAAACATGTGTTCATGAAAAAGGAAAGAAATCCATACCTGTATTTCTTGAGCAGGCCCTTGATAGAGGTAGTTTTTGGAAGAGCAATTTTTCTTTTCTTTGGGGGTGAGGGGACATTGGCAATTCACAATGTAATGATTGTGCTATTTCAACTCTTTTTTTTATTTGGTTTGTTGCTTTCAAAGTGGTGATATTTTAAGTGTCTGATACTAGAACATAGCTATTTGTTCTTATTTCTTATGCACTGTAGATACAATTAATTAAGACTATGAAAACAATGCTATGTTCACATTTTGTCAGGTGTAAAATTACTTTATACAATGTATTTCATTAAACCCTGTAATAATTACATAATAAATTGTCTTTATTTCGAGTACAGTTGTGAAATTGGTACTCATCTGTAAGAAGAAAATCGAGGCCTCATCTATTTAGGCATGGACATCACTGTAGAGTATCATTTTTTTACAGTAGAGTCGGGCCCTCACATTGCCAGGTTCATAAGAATTTCTCCTGCTTAAATAATGGAATAGAATGATAACTACCATTTCAATTCTTGTTTGTGAACTATTTTCTAAAGTGTCACTGTCATCGTATTTAAGGGAGACATCCATGGACGTTTGCTGATTTTTTGCATTGATAGAGTTCAGTACAAGAAATCAGGAATCTATGTGCATGTTCCGCACATTCTGCAGTATATCCACATTTGACTATACTGCAGAAGCTGTGAATTTGGAAACTTGCAGGTTCAGAAAGAGCGAGAATAAAGGTCATGGTATTTCTTGTTTCACATTTGGAAGCGACTTCCATTAAAGTGCTTCAATTATTTATTCACAACCATTGCATTCTACATTTATCGTATGTATTTGTAACAAACGTATATTTATGAAACGTAGGGGCATTATTACCTGAAATAGTAAGGAAAGGCTCATTACATACAATTATGTTAATAGACCATTTATTTTCTTCTCGTATAGTGCTGTGAATTTTAAGAAACAGTCAATTTCTATTAACAACAGTTAATTTTTATGTCTGGTCTTTGAGACTGCTTTAAGTGTCTTGCCAGATTGTTTTCCAAAGCCTTCATACATAGAAGGCCGTGTGGTCAGCAGGCTTCATCTATTGTTTTGTAGAATTGTCATTCACATTTTCCTTTTGTCCTCCTCAGCATCCAGGCAGCATTAACCAGCACACTTTACCCCGTGACTCCCTTCACTGAGTGACAGCACAAAGCTGGAGCATATTGTGCACATCCACTTAAAAACAGTTCCTTTCTATTCAGTGTTGTTGGACTTGACCCGTTTTGCAGGGTCATCCCAGAACGTTTTTCCTTTCTCCTAGCCTTTTCTCTGGCATGCTGTTGGTGGTTTTAGGACTCTGGGCACTTTAGCACTGCTGTTCAGTTCAAAGTGCGTGTGCTCTCTGGCCTATTTAATGTACCTGTAAGTCCCTTGTAAAGTAGTATCTCATATACCCAGGCCTGGTAAATTAAATGCTACTGGTGGGCTTGCAGCGCTGATTGCGCCACCCACCAAAGTAGCCTTGCAAACCTATCTCAGGCCTCTGCCATTGCAGGGCCTGTGCACACAGTGTTACTGCCGCTGTGGCGTGGCACCTAAAGTGTGTGCCATGTCTGTGACCCCCCTTTACTACATGTCAGTCACCCCTAAGGTATGCCCTAGCTAGCCCTATGGGCATGGTGCATTGTAGGTAAACAATGGGACATGTGCCTTAAGTGTGTGACATGTTCTGGTAGTGACAAACAGCCATTTGGTTTCTCACTGCTGTGGGGCTGCCCTCCGATAGGAATGCATTGGGGATTCCCTGATAAGTGTTTCAGTGGTAATTCCTGATATGAGAGGAGCAGCATGGTCAAGTTTCTTATATTTTAATGGTAATAATAAATGCTGCCCAATGGTGTGCGCAGATTTATTATACCTATTTTAGAAATGCCACTTTTAGAAGTTATCATTTCTGTGTGCTATGTGTCTGCCTGCCTGATGTGACTTGCATGTCTGGCTTTTGAGTGACAGGGGCTGGTGAGGTGTGTGTGGCACCAGGAGGGGCGGGGCGAGTCAGCACTAGGCTGAATGAGACATCTGCATTTGGAGTAGTGGGAGGAGCAGTCCCTGGTCCCTGAACATGATTGTACCTGCCCTAGTGAATGCTGGCTCCACTCCCCTATGGTGTGTCTGATGTCGAGTCCCCACCTAACAATGGAGAAGAGGAGCCCTGTCAACAGAGTGCGCCAAAATCCCTCAGAACCAGTTGGGACAGGTCCCCCCAAAGCAATGTGCTGCAGACAAAGAGAAAATGTGTTTAAATAATGGGGCCGTGGCCCCATGGAAATGGTGTGCTTGTTCCTATGCCCACCCCGCATTTCTGCTCCCTTAAAAAAATGGGAGACCACCCGCTGTTTTCTGCCACATTAGGCGGGATCCCACCCCGCACTGGTGACCGGTAGCGGCGAGAGCCTACCCCGCAGTTACCGGGAGAAAAGAAGAAGCTGCGCTGCTGAAACTGGAAGTCAGGCGTCCGCCTGACTGCGGGTGCAGTCGCGCGTCAGAGAGGAAGTGCCGGCTGGAGGGCGAAAGCCTACCCCGCCTCCGTGAGCCCATGCGGAAGAAAGTCAGGCATCCCTGGCCTGGTGGTGGGCGTTACAGAGGAGCTACAGGAGGAGACCGGGCAGAAGGTTCCTGGATCTCCGTGCTTACTGGGAGAAGTACAGAGCCTCGCAGGCTCCCGTGGTCCAGCTTCACGCCTTCCCTCCCCAAGGTTGGACGTGCAGCACTGCCACAAGGATCCCCAGTGAATGGGGCCTCAGGTTGGCACAGCATCAGTGCCTAGTTGCTGATCGGACCCGCAGGAGAGCGGGCCGCTCCAACGTTGGGGGCGATTTTGTTCAAAGAGCCCCAGAGCAGGGCCCCCGAGCGCCAGTGCCCATATTTTCCTGCAAACGTGACCACATTTAGTTAGAGTCCCAGTGGGGACTCCCAAGGGCACAGTGAGTGCCCGTGCTAATTCCTTTTGGGGGCATTGTGGTGTGCTGGCAGTCCAAGGGCGCAGTGGTGTAGATCGGGGCACATTATCGGTGCCCATTTGGCCATATTTGTTGATAAGAGTCCCGGAGTGACACTTGGGGGCATTTGTGTTTGCAACAGGAAAGGGGTGAGAAGCACCCCAGGCCCCAGTGCAGTGTGCACTTTGGGTTTGCTGCCAAGGCAGCCAGGGGGTCATTTGAGAGATCCCTCCTAGACCCCTGAATTTCTGGACAAACGGCCTTTGAGCCCCAGTGTATGGCCAGATGGCCTGGGGTCATTGTAGATGGTGATTGCATAATGTGATTTATGTGAGGTATATGCCAAATGTGATCTATGTGCCCTGATTTATGCCTCTAAATGTGATTTATGCTTAGGAGGTTATTGCATACTGTGTTTATGCTGGTGAGGCCTATTGCGTAATGTGTTTATGCTGATTAGGTTTGGGCCTCATGTGATTTATTGCCTAATGTCATGCTTTGATATTTTAGGTTGGTGTCTAATGCTAATGTGATCATGCTTAGGTCATTATGGTACCAGTAGTTGCTGGTTGTGTTTTACAATTACTTACCTGTTCAGTTGGTTCTGACCATGGCCCGATTGGCCTGGCCCTGTATATAATCCCCTGTGAATATTGCCTAGTGCCAGTTGGCACGGTGTAAATGTGTGATTATGTTTCTAATGTGGTTATGATAATACAAAGGCTATTTTTGATATAACCTTGTGTGGAGTTTCTTTTGTGGTGTTCCTAGTGTGTTGCTGCTGTGTGTGTGTGTTGCACAAATGCTTTACACATTGCCTCTGGGATAAGCCTGACTGCTCATGCCAAGCTACCAAGGGGGTGAGCAGGGGTTATCTTCAGCATGTAACTCCCTTGCCCTGACTAGAGTGGTGGTTTCTGCCTGGCGCAAGCCGTTGCAAACCAGAAATCCCATCTCTAACAAGAGTCAAATCTCCTTCGTGTGCGTTTTTATTTTTATTTTATCTTTGAATATTATCTTTAAAAATGGCTACTTTGCTTGCAATTCAAGTGCCCAGTTACATCGTGATATTACCTGTCTTCTTAATGAAATTGCTGTTTTAAAGTGTTTATCAGAAATTGTAACTTAGTAGCTGCCTGCAATGTGAGTGATTTGTTGGATGATGGTTTTCTTTTGTTGTCTTCATATAATATAATATTAATGATGAAATGCATGGCACAACAGAAAAGCAATAAATCACTAGTATAACAGCTCATTAGTTGATTATCTGTAAGTTTATCATTTTTATTGCAAGCCTATGGTGGGCATATTTATGTGGCGGTGAGTTTCCTTTTCTTTGCATAGGCTTGCTATGAAAATGTACAACAAAAAATGCTTAAACATTCCTAAGAACGCCAAGGTCATACCTATTGTCTTTGCCAAAGCTTCTTGGGTTTATTGTTAAGCTTCTTGTTAAGAATGCTAAGATCTCTAAGCAAGAAATCTAGAAAATGCTTTTATGTCCTACACTACCCATTGAACAATACACACTGTTTCAACTTCTTTGGTTTCTTTGGTTTCTTGGTGCTGCATAAAAGGTGCTTGTTGTTACAAAAGACAATAGTACTGATTTCATTGACCTCAGAAGGATCCAAGACTGTGTAGACCATCCTAGATTTGAACCCGTGAGTTTCAGGTCAACAAAGACCTCAGCAGTGGAACAGTAGTTCACTGAGTCACCAAACACTGTGTACCTTCTTACTTACCTACCTATCTGCCATACTATAAAAACGTACTAGTTGTACTTGTTATACCTATACCTATCCTATAATACCTAAACTACCATATCTAATGTGCCCACACCTCTGCAGTGCTTATATGTTGCACCTGCCCTTAGGGGGTGATTTTGAAGAAAAGGGGCAAAGTATGCCTATGAGACTTCAAGTAATGGCTTAAAGTGCTGCAAATTACTATGGAAGGCAAATGTGCCTAAATGAGGGGACTTTTAGTAATGAGAAAAGGTAGGAATGTGTTGACTAGGGCTTTTGAATAACATGAAAATTGCAAGCTATTGTGCAAGCGATTGCGGTTTTAAAACCAGGAACATTTGATGGTTTGTCAAAGATTCTTTCAGTACCCGCTATCCATGACCAATCTACTGAAACTATCTATTTTGTAAGGTATATTTTTGCCTATAATTTTTTTCAAATGTTCTGTCATTGCAGACATGCATTCTCTTAATATAATAAGAGGCAGTAAATGACAGATTATTTGGAAATTTAGAATAAATATGATACATAATTTCATATATCATTTGATTTATAAGGCTTCGTTTTTGTTCACTCACAAATTAGATAAATAAACGCCTCCTTGTTTAAAGTAATCTATGTATCCAAATGCAAATTATATAGTATCTTTTCAATAAAATGGCAACAGAAGCACTAAAGTATAGTGCTGGGTTTTAAATCTAAAACGGGATAAACCTAACCTTCCTACATCAGACAACACTAAGGGGCGGTTTCCGATTCCCGTCGCAAAACTTACCGACCGACATGGACCCGGAACAGAGACCGACCGACACGGACTGGCGCCGTACGACCCGTGCAGTACGATGTAATACGTGTGAATTACAACCGACATGTACGGAATACAAGCCGTACGACCGAGCCGTAGGGAAAACAGTGATTCGCCCGGAAAAAGGACGCGATTAGCATCGACCGACACGCACCAGGAATGAACCTGACCGACACGTACCCACGATGTCCGATCCGCTCAGTACGATGCAATGCGTGTAAAACCAGACCGACTCGCTCAGGCGCCCAAGCCGCATGACCGACACACACAAAAAACAGGGACCTGAAGCAAAAGAGATCTCTGCGACCAACGCGTATGAAACACAGAAGAAATTCAGCGTGAAAGACCTCCTTCATGCCTAGAAAAACCAAAGGAAAAAATACTAAAAAAGGACCAAACAAGCAATGACAAAGTAAATTTAATATAAAAAAAACTTTTAACAAAGACACACCAACAACTCCACCTATATAAAGGACACCAATCACTACCATGATCCTTTGCAAATTGAATACAACAGCCAGCAGAGAACACCATCACACAGCAACCACAGACACACTCACAACTCACCCATCACACAACTTTCACACCATTAGTACCTCACCAAAAGCACTCACACATACACCTAGCAAAACCGACACCCACCCACCCTCACTAGCACCCTCACACACACATCACTCACCACCACCACCCATCACCATGCCTCCAAAGAAGAATCCAAAGTTCACAGATAGTGAGTAAGAAGTGCTGGTAGACGAGATCATCAGAGTAGAGTCACATTTGTTTGGTACATTGGTCCAAAGGACCCCCATGTCACAGAAAACAAAGATGTGGGCGAGGATTGTGGACAAGGTGAACGCACAAGCACCAACGTTGCGCACAAAGGATGATATCCAGAACAGGTGGTATGACGTGCGCAGGAGGGTCAAGAAACTCATCGAGAAAGAGCACGCCTTGAGTCAGTGCACTGGCGGTGGCCCTCCTGCCAAACCAGTATACTTTAGGTCCTGGGAGGAGAAGGTGCGGGACATCCTACTACCAGAGAGCCTCCATAGTCTAGCAGACATACCGGAGCCTGGTGAGTACACAACCAACATACTCAATATTGTGTGGCAAGGGGACAGTGAAACCATGTACCGTTAGCAAAGCCACAGTAACCAATAGATAATCATCCCAAGATGAGTATCCTAGTCAGACAAACACAATACCTGCCATCTCATAGTGACTTGTAACTGTGTCATGACATGTACAAACCTAGCAACAACTAGAGCAAGGCAGTGGCACAAAGCTAAATAAACACTGTCAGACAGTTTGCCACCACAAACACACTACATCACAGTGCAGCTGACTGACAGGAAGGAATAGTGGGTATGCAGGTGAAGTGAGTGTATCCAAAAGCATGATGGGGTTTGTAATCACAGATAATGCTCCCCCTCCCAATTGGCCCATCAAGACCTCTCTGAACCATGCCCACATCTCAGGGAGTGGAAAATGACTGACAAGATGACTGACACTGGGTCCTGCTGTGGGGAGCACAAGGCCCTGGTAGGGCTTGTGTGCAAATCAGAAGCAGGACACCACTGCCTAACATCCTGAAAGCCAACTTGCACGCCCTCCAATGGAAGCACATTTCATGGTGGGATGTCTGGCAGGTGGGGAGGAGGACTGACAGCTCTGACCATACTTACCAGCATGTGAAGACACACACACCCCTCAACACAAACTCCACACAACTCACCGGGTAGAATGTAGTGAAATATCACCTAAAGATAAACCGCACTTGTAGCCAAACGAACACCAGGACTTCACAGTCAGCTATCTTGCCATTGCTGTCACACTCCCTCACAGGGAAGGAGAGTCAAAAGGAAGGAAGTATGGGCATGCTGGAAAGGGGGTGTAGCCAAAAGCATGATGGGAGTTGCAGTCACAGACATTCCCCACCCACCAACATGGCCCCGCAAGCTCACACTGAACCATGCTCACCTCACAGGGAGTGGAAATGGACTGAAAAGATGTCTGACACTGGGCTCTGTTGCGGGGAGCACAAGGCCCTGCTGGGAACTGGGCACCAACAAACACCAGGACTGCACTGTTAGCCATCTTGCCATTGCTGTCACACTCCCTCACAGGGAAGCAGAGTCAAAAGGAAGAAAGTATGGGCATGCTGGTAAGGGGGTGTAGCAAAGAGCATGATGGGAGTTGCAGTCACAGACAATCCCCACCCACCTACATGGCCCAGCAAGCTCACACTGAACCATGCTCACCTCACAGGGAGTGGAAATGGAAGGAAAAGATGTCTGACACTGGGCTCTGTTGTGGGGAGCACATGGCCCTGCTGGGAACTGGGCACCAACAAACACCAGGACTGCACTGTCAGCCATCTTGCCATTGCTGTCACACTCCCTCAAAATGAAGCAGAGTCAAAAGTAAGGAAGTATGGGCATGCTTGTAAGGGGGTTGTAGCCAAGAGCATGATGGGAGTTGCAGTCACAGACAATCCCCACCCACCTATATGGCCCAGCAAGCTCACACTGAACCATGCTCACCTCACAGGGATGAAAGTTAACCTGCACCCACTGCAATGGTGGCACGCTTCATGATGGGATAACTAGCCTGGGGGAGAAGGAGGTCCTGACTTGAAAATAAATAACACTGATGCTGGCCATACACACACCTTCTTTGCAAAAACACATTGCATACGTGGTACCTGTCATTCACAAAGTAAATGCCCGGGCAAGATGGCTAACACATGGGCCTGATAAATGATGTGGCTGCAAATCACACATATGCACTGGCCAACCCATACACGTTCGCGCACACAGCCATTGCAACCATATGTTCAAACATACTGTCTGGGGATGCAGTGTCCAGGGGTGCCCCCTGGCCTGGCTGTGGAGGTGTGTCTTGCAGATGACAAGTGTGGAGATCCATAATAGTACATTGCACAAACCACACAGGAACTCACATATACATCATTGACAGGGAACATCTGACAGTGGATGGAATGGACACACCAATATAGCTGACATCGTAGCATGGTCTCATTCACACTAGGTGCAGTTATGAGCTGCATTCCACTCCTACGTCGTTCTGCAACATACGCATCCTTCACACAACACACCACTCACTGTCATAGACAGTGTAGACACAAGGTCTAACCTGGACTGCATTGGAGGAGACATGCTACTCATAGCAGCAAAACCGCAACACACACAACACTGGCAATCACTGTCATGAGCATGGAAAAGTCAGAGAGCTGCCTTGCTCAATCCATATAACCATGGAGAACATTGACAAGTCAATACACATATGCACGTACAAAACTCAGCACCAGTCTCATTAACTCCGGTGACATCATCACTTGTCTGAAATGAGATGGGAACTAGGAACACAGGAAAAAAAACACTTTCTCCCAAGAGATCACAGGCATACCGGACTGTGACCATGTCGTACCAACACACCAATGTGACGCGCAAAGACTAGCAAAAACTGCTACCATACCTGCCCCAATCTTGCAATATATCCAGAGTGGAATTGCACGTATGTCCTCGTTAAAGGTCAAATGTGTACAGGGATGACCGCCTGTGTCAGCAACGTAATGGCCCTTGAGTAGTAATGGCCATGTACAGCCAAATCTATACATGAACTGGGCATGCACACACTTCGACATGCACATTGAAATGTTTCATTGTGGCTGGGCAATGTGCCACAACAATATCAATGTCTGTCCGTGACAACTTTGGACAAAGCAGTGTACAGGCACGCATTCTGACGTACAGTAGAAAATATCACGTATGTGAACCATTGATGCATGTAGAAACATAACCTACATTGTGTGTCTCTTCTAAACAAAGGTGGTGCTGGGGACACAGCAGCAAATGAAGAGGAGTCCCTGTCCCAGACTCTGGTGGACCCTCAGCTCTCTGGTGTGGATCCGTCTCTGTCCTCTTCGGATGACGACAAACAACCTGGCACCTCCAGTGTGAGTCATCATGCAGCACCAGCAGTACCAACATCTGCACCCCCTGTACCCACGCCTCCAGCATCTGGCAACAGACAGGGCACCGCCGCCAACATGGACAGACCAAGGCCACAGAATACCGACAGCACAGGGACACAGGACCCCCATGAAGCTACGGACAACACCACCAGCAACAACACGCAAGGGGGCACAGTGTCACCTGTGCGTGCCACCACAGGTCCTGCCCGTGTGGAGAGTGGTGCTGGGAAGGGTGGTAGGCAGAGGGTGTGCCTTGCAGAGGGGTCTGGACTGCATGATGACCCCCAACTGGCACGCATCATAGATGCGTACTAGGATAGCACTGGAGGATTCGGCCAGATACTGGGGACAGATAAGCACCAACATGTCCAGACCTCCCTGTGTGGCCACAACATCTGTTGCCGCACGATCTGCCAGTGCCACTGGGAGGGAGGATGACTCTGGCAGAGAGTCCTCTGCACCGCAGACGCCTGCACCTGAGGATCCCCCCCCCCCGAAGAAGAAGAGGGGTCGTCTGAAGAAGGACAAGTGAGACGCAGATGTCAATGCACATCCCCCAGGGCCTCTAAACCTGTTCTGGACAATGTTCTTTGTGCGCAAACCGTTCGCCTTGTCGTATCTAACAAAACTCGCCTACATGACATGGAGGGTTCATGTTGGTCCAATGTAGCAGATGACTGTGGCTCTCAGCACCATCCACCCCAGCTGTGGGCCACAGCAGCTCGGAGGATGACTCCCTTGTGTAGGAGGGTGTCAGCAGCCACCAAACCCCAGCTAGTGAGGCTGTCCCCGCCACAACCACCATCACCACCCTCCCATCGGCTCCCATCCCAGAGGTCTGTGGAGGCTCCCGTGTTCGGGAGCATGTCTCCTTTGTGCCAGGCACCGCACCCCCTGCCCCTGTGTGCCCTGCTGCCCTGAGTGCGGAGTCTGTGGATTTGCTTCAACAGATTCATGTAGGGCAGACATCAATGCTGAGTGTCCTCCATGCACACACCAGTCTGTTGACACAACTGGTGTCGTTCATGGAGGGCATTTCATCGGGCATGTCTGCCCTACAGAGGACCAATCCGCCCGTGGCCTCCTCCCTGATGGCAGCAGTGTCCCTCCTCCAACAGTCCCTCACCCCTCCTACCCCTGCACCATCCACGATTCCTAGCACCCTACCTGTCCCAAGTACACACACACCAGCACATTCACCCAAAGCCACAGACACGGGCAGCACACAAACACCCAAACCAAGGTCTAGACGTGCACACAAGCAACCTCAGGGGACTGATACCACACTCACAGGGGATGGTTTGCAAACACACACACAGGCATCCACAACCACTCCGCAGTCCTCCGATACCTCTCCCTCCAAGACCCCTTCCCTTCCCTTGCCTCACCTGCAACCTCATCTCCCCAGAAGCTCTTCCTCTGTGACCTTGGCCTCTTCCCCACCGATCCAGCAGATCCAGCTTACAAGGGGAAGAGGAAGTCCCCACACACAGAGGGGAGTGCCCCTCACACCCGGACACCCTCACTCAGGTGCAGTCAGACTGAGGCCCCCACCCGCAAGTCTCCCCGGAGCTGGAAGAGCAAGACCCCACCCCTGCCCCGTAGCTCCACGACACAGTCTCCATCCTCCATCCCCCAGGCCACCACTCCACAGGTTCCCCCGCAACACCCTGCCCCAGGTTCCCCCACCCACAGATACACCATCCCCAAAATGCTCCGGCCCTCACCCCCTACCACTTGCTCTTCCACCCCCACCCCCCGATGAGTCTGTTTGTGCCACTGATGTGGGGACCGTGGCCCCCCCTCTGTCCTGCCGACCTCACCTGAACCCTAGTCCGCTCCCATGGAGTTGGGCACTGCAGTGGAGTCCACGACCACCCCATCTGACTTGGGCACTGCAGTGGGGACCCAGTCCACTCCATCTGACCTGCCCACTGCAGTTGTGCCGGCACCCACCCCATCTGACTTGTACACCACAGTTGTGACTGCACCCACCATGTCAGACACCTCCACTGCAGTTGCCAGTGACTCTGCTGCATCCACCACCCCTTCACTGCCTTTTTCTGCTGAGCCCTGATCCTGTCCCTGCGGTGCCTGGCCTGCCCCCATGTATGCCCCTCCGAGTTGATGTCCCCTGTCCTTACCAGTGCAGGCAAGCAACGTGTGACAGTTGTCACTCAAATCACATTGTTGACATTTGGATATGGACTGGCCAGTTGCCTTTGTTTTGAAAGGACTTTGAATTTGCATTGAAATTTGGCTGAATAAAGCATTTGTATTTATCCTTGTGAATTTGATTTAGCTGTACATTATGTTGATCATGTGTACCATGACCTTGCAGTTATGACGCTGGATTTCCAATGTTGAATATTGAGGTGTTGATGTGAGGTACTCCATGTGGTCCATGAGATATGTATCCTATTCTGGTCGGTATCCATGGCATCCTTTGCAGTTAACTGGGTGTGTCATGATTAATAATTTTAGAACATCTCTGTATACATTTCATTTGCATGGTCACATCTCTGGCTTGCACATATGCACATATGATGTGCTTCCCATTGTCCAACTTGTCTATTTCCCTGACTGTGGGTGCATCTCCACTGGATCTACAGGTGTGGGCATCATTGGTGTAGGAGCAACTGGGTCCTCTGTGCAACTTGCTTGACATATGTATTGAGTATGTGCAGATGATTTAAGGGACAATCCCGTACCCAGGCTGTTGTGACTAGAGCCTTCATTGGGTGGTAACTGATAGCTGACTGACCAAGTGTTCTGCTGACATGACTGAGACCCGCTGGGACTATGTTTGGCACAGCTGAGCTTCCACAGGAGTTGAGTCCCCTCAAGTAAGTGTGTTGTTCCGTGACATTGCCTGGGCCCATGGTGTGTGTTGTGTGAGCATGTGAGTGTGTGTCCACATCCCTTTTCATACACAGGCAGTGTTCCCTTGATATGATCCTGTTGTTGATGCTTGCTGAGTTGTACTGTCTTCATCCCACATATTTGTCCTGGGCTACCAGATGTGTGGGTGCATGACACACTACTGTTAAGAGGTGTTTCATCATTGGGATTTGTCAGTTCTGAGTGGTGATGAGGTGGTCAGATGCAGATGGGACACAGTCAGGTGTCCCCAAGGCACTTCTTTGTTTGCAATATCATGTAGATGTCGCTAGGTGGTACCTTTTAGTGATTGAGACATGTGTATGTGTGTGTGACTGCTCCCACTCGTCAGGTTCAGGGCTGCAATGTTGGCAGGTGTCTGCATGTGTGCCTTGTGGTTTTCCTTGGCTTCTGCATTGTCCTGGGACTGTGGCAGGGATTCCGAAGGTTACAGTAGCTTTGACATCATGGCCATGTACCGCATACTGTGCAGTATGTCTGTCATTCACCAGGGTTGTAGACTGTCCTTGTGTGATCAGTCTGTGCACCTTAGTTCCTCCCAACATTACTGTGTTTGACATGGGTGCATGTGCAATGTCACCTGTCCATGTGGGCATCACAGATGCACATTGGTGCAGTTCAGGGTGTGTGGTGTTGAGAGTGGACAGATGTGAATGCTTGCATGGATGGGCCCCTAGCTTCCATTTGTCCATGGATGACGGGCCATGCTGAGTGATTTGTGTTTGTGTAGGTGTGGTGTAGGTGTGATGTACGTTTGTGGCACAGGACACATGTCTGGGTTTCACAGTTTGCACAACATCTACCTTTGTCATCACAGTGGACGTATCATGCATGCTTGTGTCACCCCAATGTCTGGTCCCTGAGGGTAGTGCTGTTGTGTGTCAGTCTCTTGCTGTGTTAGTTGCTGTTCATTCCAGCTTGTGTCACATGTGTCTGTTGTGCTCCCTCTCATCTCACAATGCCTGATTGCCCACTAAGGGGGACCCAACGATGGGTTACTTTTGTATGGCACTGTGTCCACATCTGTCTTACTGTGGTTCAACCCCCCTCATGTGTTGTGTAGTTGCCTGTGGATACTGAGACACACACACACATGTTGTGTCAGATGTGCAGTGTGAGGTTGCCTGTTTGTCTTTGTGCATCTGCACCAGTGCATTGGTATTGCTGTTGTGGGCCATTGTCTGGATGTTGTTTTTGTGATTTTTCCTGCTGTCCCTGTGAGTCATATCACATCATTCTGCACATTCATCCTGGTTGTTAGGTCCCATTGCTGCCATGGAATGGGAGTTTGTGACCTGACACCTACAGTCTACACATGATGTTTTGATTTGTGTGTCTATTTTAGAGATGTGTGTATGCTTTGTGATGGTCAATTCTGTTT
The DNA here is from genome assembly GCF_964204655.1 of Triturus cristatus. Lineage (NCBI taxonomy): Eukaryota > Metazoa > Chordata > Amphibia > Caudata > Salamandridae > Triturus > Triturus cristatus. Next base: position 1,453,967,407 of record NC_140589.1, on the reverse strand, counting down.
TTGTGTCATTGTACACTGTATTCAATGTCAGCCCCCATGGGTAGTGCTTGTCTGCACATGGCCGAGAGTATGTTAGGTTTTCACAGCACTGTTAGCCTCACCACATCTCTGTGGGTATGGGACACAAACACTACTTTGCCCCAAAAGTGTTTCATGTGTTGGGACCAGGAATCATACATGCTGTTTGGCATTTGCAGCTTTGACCATGATGCCACTTACCTTTTGGTCACTGTGATGAGGGGGGTTTTAGACCTCATCACCACAATGCTCAACATTTGCTGCAGTTTGGAACCACACATTAAACTTTTGTTCTACACATTGAGGGGGTGTTAGTGCACATTGACACAGTGCTATTGTGATGCTTGCCTTGTGTAGGCCACACTCAGTTTTTGTTCACACATGTGATGGTAGTTACATTGTATGTTCGAAGTCATATTCACTGTTGTAGGCATTTGTCACAGACTACACACTGTTGTCATGATGTTAGGGGGATGTATTTTGCAGACATACCTAATGTTGGTGTATGATGGATGTGTGGCGCATCACCCATCCTATGGGTGGGGGTGCAGGAGTGATGGGCAACCGGTCCCCTATGGGTGGGGGTGGCAGGAGTGATGGGCAACATAAGCCCTATGTGTGGGGGTGGCAGTAGTGATGGGCAACAGGTCCCCTATGGGTGGGGCTGGCAGTAGTGATTGGCAACATACCCCCTATGAGTAGGGGTGGCAGTACTGATGGGCAACATACCCCCTATGAGTGGGGGTGGCAGTAGTGATGGGCAACAGGTCCCCTATGGGTGGGGCTGGCAATAGGGATGGCAACATACCCCCTATGGGTGGGGGTGGCAAGAGTGATGGGCAATATAAGCCCTATGAGTGGTAGTGGCAGGAGTGATGGGCAACATAAGCCCTATGAGTGGGTGTGGCAGAAGTGATAGTCAACAAGTCCCCTATGGGTGGGGGTGGCAGTAGTGATGGGCGACAGGTCCCCTATGGGTGGGGGTGGCAGTAGTGATGGGCAACATAAGCCCTATGAGTGGTGGTGGCAGGTGTGATGGGCAACATAAGCCCTATGAGTGGGTGTGGCAGAAGTGATAGGCAACAGGTCCCCTATGGGTAGGGGTGGCAGTAGTGATGGGCAACAGGTCCCCTATGGGTGGGGGTGGCAGTAGTGATGGGCAACATACCCCCATGAGTGGGGGTGGTAGTGGTGATGGCCATGCAACCCCTATGGTGGCCTGTTGCTAGTGGACAGGATATGAATTCTCTGGGTATGTATGACAATTGGCGGGTATGTGTTGTTTGTTTATGTGGTGGGTGTCTGACTCACCGTCTGCGCCGTCCATGTCTGATCCTGATCCGGTCATAGATGTACAGTACTGGTATGACCTGCGCGATGGGATTTATGATGTGTTCGTCTCGTACACGCTGCTTGTTGCTCCATCTCATACCCATTGCTAGCTGGTCCGTCTCGTAGCCGTGGATTGTGTTCTGGCTCGAATCGTACCTGATATGCTGCTTTTCCAGATGCTGTGACGTGCTGTACATGGCGACCCATCCAGCGCGTATGATTTGCGCATCGTACTTGTCCTGCCGGAAACTGCTGTGGGAACTGCTTCCGGGCAACTCAGTTCGGTGATCGGAGGTACGGCTCGTACGGAAAATGGAGCTTGAATCGCAGCCTACGTGTCGGTCGGATTTGTGTCAGTTATGCGCATCGTACTTCATCGCCCGGATGGACCAGCTCCGGGTACGAGCCGGTCGCAAGGTAAGGCTATGAACAGCTCTCCGAGAGCTGTCCGACCCGGATCGGAATCGACCCCTAAGAAGGGAGGGAAGAGGATACGGTCTTACGGCTAGACTGCCGACCTTGGAGCTGGGAAACCAAGGTTCGAGCCTCGGGGTTGACTCCACATCTTGTGATTCTGGGAAAATCACTTAATCTCTCTGTGCCTGCAAAAAATGAATGTGTCCTTGTGTAACCTAACTGGTGCTCATGTAAAGTGCTCCAATACCTTCTGGTCGAGTTTGCGCTATATAAAATCTGGAAGAAAAAAAAAGGAGAGCATTTTCTTCAAGGGAGAAAACGCCATTCCCAATTATTTGGAAGTGATTCTTACACATTAAACTTTTTCGAAAAAATATAATAAAACCACACTACTGTAATTTATTAATGGTCTGATACTGTTCTTCGACAGATCATGTCCACAAATGTAGTGTATTATCTTCTGCCTCAGCTTCTAATCAGGAACATCACATCTTCTGGAAGAGAGAGAATCACTATGAGGTTTTTCTTGTTGCTTTACCTGGAGAATGTAAACCATAGTCAAAGCTGTAGCTACCAATATATATGTATGAGCTTTGTATAGCACACATTTTTGTCCTAGGCTACTTTACAACATTAAGATTGTAAGTTTACTGTGGGTCACCTACACGTTTTATTGGGTGGTGTGGATTTGAAAGCTAAGAAATGTTATTTTTTTTGTTGATTTTGGGATGCAGTCCCAATGCAGTGAGAAGTGAGAGGCAAGGGAGATCCCAACATTTGTAGACAAGTCTGGGAAGACATAACTCTCAATGGTCTTCATAAAAACAGGAAGGCTGAGCAGGATTCTGGAATGGAAATCAACAATGTTCAAGAGTCGGGATTCCCATAACTTAAATGGCTTTCCCACCACGTTTCTTCCTTTTAAAGGATGAGTGAGTGACCATATAAGAGCTGTTGAATGTGAAGTTCTGGCTTGTAGTGTATTTAGGAGCCAGCCTCTTAAGAATTACATTATGAACCAAAACTAATATTTTATTGTGACAAAATGACTCATCACCCCTTTTATGACTGTTTGCTATTATGCACTTTGGAGCATTTTCTAATGTGGTATTGTCTGCACTTAGTAGGTTTATTTGTGATTTAGATGGTAAATGAAAGCTTTTCACGCTGTGTAAATGCATAAAACCAAAATGTTTTCAAGCTTTATCATTTTAATAGAGTCATACAGTTACAGCACAGTGAAGAGCATTTCTAACAGATCACACGTTGTCGCACATCCAGATATCAGTGACTGTTGCTCATTGCCAAACATAAGACATCACTACATTGATCATGCACAGGCAGACTGGGAAAGGCAGCCTCTGCTAAGCGCATTCTGGGCAATCACATAGCACATACACGCAGCCATATGTATTGATTTCTTGACCTTGGTTTGAAAAATGTGTTGGGAGCATCTTCAGAGTTACTGGAATAAACCATTTCAGTTAACCTGTCTGAGAGGATTTAGCTCCAGATAACATTCAACACAGCACCAAACACCTCTTCTTTGGGCAATCATAATGGCCACTCTGAGAAACTTGGAAAAGGGATTATATTAATGAATTCAAATTATTTGGGTCAATTTGGAGAAGCCTGACTTATTTCTATTATGAAATCAATAGCCGCTTTCAGGTCATCCATATGTTTCTGGTTATCCTTAATATTGTACAAACCACCTATTATTTCAGTGCTCAGATTGGCAAACCAATGCAGTCAAGCACTACTTACTCACAGTATACTTTTTCCAGAATTTTGAAGTAGAGTGTATCACAACACAACCCTTGTGTTGATTTCGGTCTAAGTTATGTAATGTTCTATGTGTAGTGTGTCAAATGGAAAAGGAAGACTGAGTCGATCCATCTGCAATGTGGCAAGATTATGAAATACTGAAAGATTGGAGTGCAACTTGCCAGCTTTCACAGCTATCTTAATTTTTGTGATAAAGTAACAATACACCCTGATATCCTTTTATAGGGATCTTGGAAAAATCTGCCTTCAAGCATTACTCCATTCTGGCATGGCCTGTATACTTAGTATGGGAGAGAACAGCACATAAGATGTCATTCTTTGTCACCAGACCTGGTGTGTGGAGCCACAAGTGGCTAATCCATAGAGCAATGGATTTAGGAGACAGCCTCCAAGCATTATGTGATGTAGGAGCAACACAAGTTGCTCATGTCCCTCTTGGGGTAGGAGCTAGTAGTTATCAATCAGTACATAAGGTGTCCCCTGTATGGGTCAAAACAGTACTTCTGGCATGTTTTGCCAAATATCATTCCATTCCAGAGCACCATCTCAATAAAGGAACATAATGATTTTTTCTCCTATAGTGGGTGAAAGGATAAAGTTAAATCTACAACATTTAACCTTTAGGCCAGACACATGGCCACATTCAACAATAAAAGGAACAATTTAGAGGATAGTGTCAAGATATCTGATACAATGGAACAAGTCAATTACTTTGAAGGGAACCCATTTGTTTTGTTTTATGTCACTCGTTGCATACCTTTATTTACATGCTGTGACTGAACATTGCAGTATCCTCTCTGTGCAACTGTACATTTCACCTCAATCATCAATAGAATATTATCTTCAGAAACAACATTTTCAGGGTAAATCCTAGGAATATCCACCCTTCAGGACACTTCTTACACTAAACTAGAAAAGGGAATGGTACATTCCCTGCCCATGTTGTATCAGCAGTGATAGCAATTATAAAAGGATTTAGGTTTATCATTGCACCAAACATTGTGTGCCAGAGTGAACCCTGATTAGTCCTGATGGATTAAAGATGGATGTGGAGGGGTAAGAATCTCTTTATAAAAGATTTTAGCACAAAACCATTATCTGCATTTGGTAAGGATAGGAGTAGGTAAGAGCTACATCACATAGGAGTTGTAGCAAAATACCCTAATAGAGATTTGTCAAGCTCAGACATAGTAGGACTCTGTAGCAACACTGTACTCTTTGGCCACTACAACTATGGTGCTAATTGATCTATGCTTGGCTTGTAAACTTTACCAAGAATCCTATCAGCAATGAGAGGTTTACTGCTTGTAAGGTTGAAAATCTTCCACAGCCACTCGAAACTCCTCAGAGTAAACAAGACAACACAAGCCAAGAAGTAATTTCCTTCATCTTGTCAGGCATGACAATACAAGCTATACTCATCTGATAATACAAGTGAAAAACTGAATTTATGCCTAGCTCATCATTACAGCTTACTCATTGGTTGACTGTATGTAAGTTCTAATCTTAATGCAACCTCTACACATTAGCCACAGCAAGGATTTGTGTAGCCTCCCAGCCTCACCATATTTTCTCGCTGAAAAATTGCGCTCATGAAATGTAACATTTCTGTCTGAAAATTCTTAAGCATTAGCAGTCTCAGTAGGACTTTAATCTTGTGTTTGACATGAGGTAACATTCACCTGAATGACCTAAGAATCCCAAGCTTTATAGCTATGCCCCCCTCCACTTACCCACTTACCCTCAATTAGTTTAACATTTTACTGGCTGTTCATACAATACTGGGTTTCTTTGGAGCGATGGAGTTTCAAGACTTAATCTATCCAGGCATTTGTATCTAGTTGTTAAATGTCCCACTCACAATTGGCATGTAATTTGTTAGTATGCCTTTACCCAGCCAAGTACATGAACTTATGCTTTGGGTACCAGTGATTGTCATCATGATCAATATGGGATTGATAGTGTATCCAACTAGAACTGCAGGCATGAATATCTTGGCAAGCCTATCCTTCATTCACCTACTGTCATCCTGATATTTCTTACTGATGTCTCCCACGTTGCTTCACACCACCCAGAATGTAATATTCCTATCTGTGTCCTCCTGGCACAAGGCTTGCTTTTCCTCCAGACGGAGGGTTTGTGGGGGCAGAGTTTGTAGTTCACCACAGAGGTAAACTAATAAGTTGACTAAAATGTGGAATAGTCTACATGTTGTGGGATCTGGCAGGGCCCTGGCTCCAAACAGGACAGAGTGCATAGGAAAGTGGAACAAAGCCCTGAGTATGAAATGTATTAAGTACTTCATATTGTGGTGGGTGCCTATTGTAAGTGACTGTGGTCAGGTGTGACATTCCCCCATCATTTTGGAGTTGTGTGCAGCATAGGCATGTACTTGCAGTAATATTACAGTCAGAAATGCAAGTGTGCATCTATATAGGGGTGTGGAAAAGTTGTGTGATATGCTTTCATGTAATTATGCAAAATTACAGCAAATTAATCAGTAATCATTTATAGTTCTGCAAAATAGAAATCCTGCAGAAAATGCACTCTCATGTCAATTTGTAGTGCAAAGTTATCTTTGATATAAAGATTATAAGGCCCGACTCTGCTTTAAGTAGGCTGAATCTCCATTTTCTGTATTTTTGCAAATTCATGAACATGTCTACCTTTGACACATGTGTCTTCTGTCCTTAGCTTTAGAAGAACCTTTGAAAGTGTCAACTCACTCAGATATATACATCAACAAGACACCTGCTGCAACATCAATTTGGAACAAGTGTCTTGTAATCTCACTTTTGTGGTCAAACAAGAAGATTAGCCAAAACAGTGTAGTCTGAATTGTTACATTTTTACCTTATTTGTTTAAAAGAATGGGTCTTAGACTGGTATCTTGATGCTCATTGTTATACCAGACATCCTTAGGTGATATTTGGAAATTCCATCTTACGTAATATATAGCATTGAAGGACTGCCACTTGACCACTTGTTAGGAGAGGTTCTTCATCTCAGATTATTGTGCAAGATACTGCTAGAGATGCTGCTGTATTGCGCTTTCTACAGAAAGCTGATATCGAGTATGGAAGAAGCTGATGCTGATGCAATGCATGATTGCCTTTCACAGGGAACACAGACTCCCTGACTACTGATAATTACAGTGCTTGGCTGTAAACAGGTGGACTCATTCTCCGCCCCCCAAAATTTGGATGTGAGTTATGCTACTCCATGCTCTCCTCTTAGCTTAGGGCATAGAAGTAGGTTTTAGGGTAGTACGCTTTTATTAGATGACATTTTAACCATGGTAGAAATGTTCATTTTATTCTTGTTGTTCACAACATGCATTTGTGCTGTTTTAATCATATTCTGTGTGGTTATTTTAGATGGGCTGAGCAACAGGGGCACTTGTTAAAAGAAACATGCTTCATAGTTAAAGTCCGTTGCGGAGGCCACAAACAAACGGGGGTGAGTGGGTGGAGAGAACATGGGAGTAGGATCGCTGGAGGGGGGTTTCTCAAGGGTGGTGTTAGAAATAATATATATTTTTTTTAACTTACCTTTAGCCTCTGGCCGACTCTGGTGTTGCGTAACACCTCCTTTCCTCTTCCTGGTCCCAGCAGCCCCTGGGACAGACTCCCATCCAATCCCTGTGCTGCAGAGCAGCACAGAGTTTCCTTTAGTGGGCTAGAAAGATGCTCTGCTCAGGCCCGGGAGTCTGTGTGGGTTTCTCCAGTCCGGCTGATGGAGAAACTTAAGTGTGCATGTGTGTTTTGGTCAGCCTGAGATGGCCAGCCAAACACATATGTGCACTTAGGGAGTGCACATAGTACTCCTCCTCCCCCTCCCATGCCTCAGCCCCGCCCCTCCCTACTACACTTGCTCAGAGCTGGCAAATGCAAAATAAAACAATGCAAAAACATTGTTGTATTTTTCATTTGCTGGCTCTGAGCCAGGCAGTGGGGTGACGCCCCTCCACAATTTCGGATTAGCCGCCCCTGGTTAAAGTGCAATGTGTGTGTGTGGTATTGATGAGAACAAAATAGGTTTTGTTTGCAATCAGAATAGTGTCCCTGGATGGCTGTTTAGGGACTGTTTGTAACCAAAAAGCATTGACCCCATTTCAACAATGTATTGGGTGGAGTTTTGCAGGCCTACAAAAACCTGTCTTTTACATTCAAGCGTTGGTGCATTGAACTAAGTTCACTTGTGTCACCCGTGGGTGTGACAACAAACTTTATAGATCTGATCCAGGGACTCATTTTATGCAACACCTTTAACAAGAGCACCAGGAACAACAGCTGCTCACGTTCTACTGTTCCTGTGTATTGAACCATTTGCAGCAACTTTTACTGCAAAAAGTGCAATATTCCACAAAGTGGTGTAATGGCATGATTTCAGAAATTTGCGTCACAAGCATAATGCAAAAAAACACGAAATTACATCTCTGTAATTTACATTTTTCCCAGGCCTACATCTATGCTCCTCCTCATTTGCAAAGTCATAAAGTGTTGGCAAGCCATTAAACATCATCACAATGCATTAACAGTACACAAATCATCTACCTCTCCCACCACTTTTTACTTTATGATAGCCTTTCACTCTGTAGAGCGCTCTGCTGCCTCATGTCTAGGTTCGCGCTATATAAATGCCAAGGGCAGATATACAAGCTCCTTGCGACACTTTTACGCTGCCGTTGCATCACTTTTGTGACGCAGCGGCGGCGTAAACAATGCGCCACTATGCAACATATTTACAACGTGACACATCTAGTGAGATGCGTCACGTTGTAAAGCCCTGCGCTACATTATACCTGCGTCAGGTATAATGTATGCAGAGTGGGCTTTCCGTCGCAAGGAAGCCCGTAAAAGTGACGCAGTGAAATCTACAAGATTTCACTGAGACACTTTTACGTCCCAGCTGCGTCAAATCCTTACACCTGCTTGAAGCAGGCGGAAGGAGTGACGCAGCATATAAGGTATAGGGCACCCCTAAGCAGTGCTGGAGTTGCGTCGCGCTTGCGACACAACTCCAGAAGCAGTGCTGGAGTTGCGTCGCACTTGCGACACAATTCAAGAACTGCGTCCCCCTTACGGCGACAGATGCGTCACGCATCTGTCTATCCTTGCGCCACAGTGCACCGCACTATAAATACAGCGCATCCATGGTGGCGCAAGGGGCTTTCTGAGTCACGCAAAATAATTGGCGCATCCCTGCTAATATGTAGGGATGCGAGAGTTATTGTAAATCTGGCACCAAATACATACTGCTGAAAAAATCCAATGTTTTTTGTTACTTACATTCAGAGCTCTACACACAGAGGTAGACGTACTACTATGCATGTGCAACTCTCTAAATGCAATCTTACTTTAGGGAATTAGCCCTTTAATAATTTGATTGTCATTTTGTCAGCCTGAGTATTTTTTTAATTTGGCAACATTTAGCTTCTTCTAAATATAATTTACAGGGTGTATGCATACTTGTATTGTGAAATGAACTCTACAAAGCAATGCTTTTAAGTGGAATGATTCAGCACCTCAGCCTGTTTTTCAGAGGTGTTAAATGTGTGATGTATTGATTTTCACATCTAACGCTTGGGTGCTGGAGTGGGTGCACATTTTCAGTTCCATCAGCTGTTTGTTGAGCACACATTATAATGCAGCATCCAAAGAGATGTGAGGGGACAGGACGGATTTCAGCCAGGACCCTCCAACATTCACCGGCTCAATGATCTATTTTCAGCAGAGCGTGACTGTCTAACATTTGACTGGTATTTTTACCACGCAGAGAACTTGACTACTTTCCCAACCACCCATTAGTCTTCCTTTTTATTTAGATTTTGCCCTCCGAAGGAAACACACACTAACTTTGAGGTCAAAACTACAGTTCAAACATTGCCCTGACTTTAAAATCGTTTGCGTTATTTGTCAGGAAGAATTGTATTTGTATTTGGCGTGTCCACAAGGCATTTTTTTTTCTCGACTCTAAAATTAAGCTGTGAAATATGAGTTATCACAGGATAAACTGGGTATTAACAATATGATTATTATTTTGTTAACCCAATGTGGTGTAGGTTATCACAGAACAAGCTAATTATTAGTAATACTATTATTATAGTTCTTCTTCATAATATGATTATTGCTTTGTTGTTGTTGTTAACCCTTTAAATGCTGTGGGTCTTCCCACTGAGTTACATCCAGGGCAGCTCAATCTCGTTTTTCACACATGCTGAGTATTTTAAAACTATCCAGGGTTTGCAGGATTCCCTTAGGGGAGACCCAAAAAATAGCAAAACGTTTGCGGGTTTCGTTGGAGAAAAATTAGAAAGCAGTGATGTACATTGATAAAAGGTTTAATGTACTAAGACCACCCACTTCCCAGAATTCAGAAAGAGGTTAAGTTGTAAAAAAATCACAGTTTTCAAAATTTTCCAAGCTGTGCCATTCTATCCATGATTAAAGTTTTGATCTAGTCTTTTGACATGTGTTTGGTCCTACACATGGGGGTAGTGTTTCCATTAGGAGAAGAGTGGGAACACAGGGTGATAAGCCTGTTCCCGGTGCCTAGTGTGCATTCTGTTCCCACCCATGGAGGGCATATCGAGAGTAAAAACCAGAATCTGAACCCCAGGAAGGACAGGAAATTTGTGAGGGCTTTCGGAGGCGAGTCCCAATTCCAAGTCGTGCCAGCCCCTATGCCAGTTTTTTGTCTAAAGAAAAATCTAGCCCTGGTGTTTGCTATGCTTTCCACACTAACCCTGGGAGGCCAGATTTGGGGCATATTACCTAATCTGCCACGGGCAGGGGGGGTGGGCAGAAGGCTGTGTGGGCTTCAGAGCTGAGGGATCCAACATAATGACAGGATGGGCTGGACCCACCCAATTCTTTTATTAAGCTATGACTGGTGTCAAGTGTGTTTTCTGTCTGACCTAGGGAGGGTATATTGGGGGTATATTTCTGCAATCTTCCCCTTGTGGGGCAGAACATTTGTATGCCTTGCTGCCCGTATAGGTTGGCCCTCAACCCATTTAAAAAAAAAATGTTTCCATGATACCTAGTGTTTTCTGTGCTCCCTGGGGGAGGGTAGACTGGGGTTAACTCCCTAAATATGCCCGCGGGTTGGGAAGGTTGATGTTAAACATATGATTCTGTCCACCTCAGGGGGCAGACAGGCGTTTGGCGGCCTTGGTGGGTGCAGGAAGATGTGCCATGCACGATGGCTAGTGGGCGGATCCTTCAATGAGCATCACTGTATGGCTCCTTCTACTTTCACTTGTGATGACCCCATGCATTGTTCATCATTCACAATAAAAGAAAACCTCTGGAAGAGGTAGGGGTTTTGAAAGGGAATCTTGGTGGTGTGGGCACCAGCGCAATGTCCTGCATTTATTGGGAGGACATGATTTTACCGCTGTGAAGGTTGTGCAGAGGACTTGAACATCAATCTTCTGCATAAGTTGGGTAATAGATAAAAAAACAAAATAATTATACTGTTTTGCTGGCAACACTATCATTATTATTATTAATTATTAACCCTTTCGCTGCTAGGCCTCCCCCCCCCCCCTGTGCTAAGCCTTTATTTGGCTATTTGGGGTAGTTTGTGCTTAGGGCCCTGTAACTTTTTGACCACATAAGGTATCCACGCCAAATTTGCGCCTTTTCTTCCAACATCATGGGGATTTTAACCCAGGATTTGTTGATTTTTAAAAAATGGGAAAGAAAGTGCTGCAGAAGAAAGCATCTGTTTTTTTCCCTGCAAATGGTTGGCTGAAATCACCATTTTCCCAGCTTTCAGGGACTGACAGACTTTTATCAGAAAACCAATTTTTTTTTACTCAGTTTTGGCATTTTAATGGGACATAGCTTATTTTTGCAATTTTTGGTGCTTTCAACCTCCTTAGTTTAATGATAGGTAATTTTGATGTCTCCACAATACGTTTTTGGCCCTTGCCTGTCGCGGGTACTTGACCCACCCACACCAGTGAGGTACCAATTTTATAGGAAGACTTGGTGGTAAGCTGGGTGGTAGGAAATTTGTGTCAGCCCCGCCATTCTATAATGTTCCCACACAGAAATATGTGGAAAATTTGATTTTGTCAGCTTAATTTGAGGTTTGCAGGGTATTTTGGGTGGGAAAATGCTAGGGGATCCACGTAAGACATACCTCCCTGGACTTCCTGTGGTGTCTAGTTTTCGGAAATGTTTGGGTTTGGTAGGTTTCCCTAATGGCCGCCGAGCCTGGCACCAAAAACCCAGGTGACCCCCCTTGCAAAACCAGGTTGTTTTGTGATAGGTATTTTTGATGTCTCCACAATATGTTTTGAGCCCTTGCCTGTCACGTGTACATGGCCCACCCACGCAAGTTAAGTACCATTTTTTTCGGGAGACTTGGGGGAATACTGGGTGGTAGGAAATTTGTGTCAGCCCGGTGATCCCAAAACTTTCGGACACAGAAATGTGAGAAAAATATGATTTTTTCTGCTAAATTTGAGGTTTGTAGTGGATTCTGGGTCGGGAATCTTTTTGGGATCCATGCAATCCATACCTCCCTGGACTCTCTAGGTGTCTAGTTTTCAGAAATGTGTTGGTTTTGTGGGTTTCCCTAGATGGCCTCTGAGCCAGGGACCAAAAACGCAGGTGACCACCTTGAAAAACAAGGTTGTTTTGTGATAGATAGGTGTGCACCTATGTTTTTGGTCCCGGATTGGAAGGCATCTATGGAAACCTGAAAAAAACAGACATTTCTGAAAACTAGACACCTGTGGGAGTTCAGGGAGGTGTGGCTTGCGTTGATCCCCAAACATTTTCCATCCAAGAATCCGCTGCAAACCTCAAATTTAGATAAAAAGTCATATTTTCCTCAAATATCTGTGTGGGAAAGTTGTGGGATCACCGCACGGCACAAATGTCCTTCCACTTAATGTTCCCCTCAGTCTCCCGATAAAAATGATACCTTACTTGTGGGGATGGGCAGTGTGCCTATGATATGGAAGGGCCAAAAACATGTAGAGATTGAGGGGTGATCGAAGTGGGTCCAAAAGGGTAGTTTGCTTATACGTTTTTAGGCTGATGATACTTTGGGCACCCACACAAGTGAGGTATCATTTTTCTCAGGAGCCCAAGGGGAATGCAGGATAGTAGGGAATTTTAGCCTGCGCAGTGATCCCACAACTTACTCACACAGACATGTGAGGAAAATGTGACTTTGAAAGTAAATTTGAGATTTGCGGCAGATAATGGGTAAGAAAACACTGGGGGATCAATGCAAGCCACATGTCCAGATAAGAGTCAGTACACGCACACCATCATCCACACACACCTACAGCCAAACCCTATCCATACACTCCGCCAGCCTAGCGCAATCCAAGTACACTGCCAGCCAACTGCTATCAATGCACAAATGCAACAACAACAGTTGATGGACAGAATGCAGAACAATGTCATACATTCACCCCAGTACAGAGATATGGGCCTAAATCCATCGGGGCAGATTTATAATAACTGGCGCATCCCTGCATATCAGCAGGGATGCGCCAGTTATTTTGCGCCCCAGCTCCGCCATCATGAATGCGCCGCATTTATAATGCGGCGCACCATGGGGCAAAAACGGCACAGATGCGTCACGCATCTGTGCCGTAAAAATGGCGCATTGCTGGAGTTGCTTCGCAAGCGCGACGCAGCTCCAGCAATGCTCTGGGGGGCCCTATCTGCACAATGCTGCGTCAATCCTTACGCCTGCTTCAAGCAGGCGCAGGGTTTTGACGCAGCATGGGCTCAAAAGTGACTGAGTGAAATCTTGTAGATTTCACTCAGCCACTTTTAGGAGGCGTTCCTGCGCCGGAACGCCCCCACCTGCCCTGGAACGCCTACATGTGGCGCAGGGCTTTACAACGTGACGCATCTCCCAGATGCGTCACGTTGTAAATACCCCGCACCATGGCGCAGGATTTGCGCCGCTGCTGCGTCACAAAAGTGACGCAACGGCGGCGCAAAAGTGCCGCAAGTGCAACATAAATCTGCCCCATCGTTTTTTTGCTCACCATGCCATTCCAGTTTGAACCCAGCCATATGCAAATCAGTCTTGACCATGTGCCTCGCCACTGAAGTCAAGCTATCCTGGTTGAAGAGGGGTGAAACCCTGAAACCGGTCCTAGGATGCTTGATTCCGGTCCAGGGAAGACATGGCTTGGCAGTTCGGGCCGGACTGTTCCAAGAGGCACAGAGTCAAGACTGATTTGCATATGGCCATGTCTGAACTGGGGTGGCGTGGTGAGCAAAATAACGATGGATTAAACCCAGATCTGTGACTGGGGGTGAATGTATTGCCAATGTGCAACATTCCGTCCATCATCTTTTGTGTTTTGCTGTTCGCCCTATGTGGGAAGAGTATGCCCAGACGTGGGTCCCGGGCTCACTACGCCACTGGAGTCAATCTATCCTGGCTGAAGAGGGATGAAATCCTGAAACCGGTACTAGGATGCTTGATTCCGGTCCAGGGAAGACATGGCTTGGCAGTTTGGGCTGGACTGTTCCCATGAGGCACAGAGTCAAGACTGATTTGCTTATGGCCATGTCTGAACTGGGGTGGCGTGGTGAGCAAAATAACGATGGATTAAACCCAGATCAGTGACTGGGGGTGAATGTTTTGCCAATGTGCAACATTCCGTCCATCATCTTGTGTGTTTTGCTGTTCGCCCTATGTGGGAAGGGTATGCCCAGACGTGGGTCCCGTGCTCACTACGCCACTGGAGTAAAGCTATCCTGGCTGAAGAGGGGTGAAACCCTGAAACCGGTCCTAGGATGCTTGATTCCGGTCCAGGGAAGACATGGCTTGGCAGTTCGGTCTGGACTGTTCCCAAGAGGCACAGAGTCAAGTCGTATTTGGATATGGCCATGTCTGAACTGGGGTGGCGTCGTGAGCAAAATAACGATGGATTAAACCCAGATCTGTGACTGGGGGTGAATGTTTTGCCAATGTGCAACATTCCGTCCATCATCTTGTGTGTTTTGCTGTTCGCCCTATGTGGGAAGGGTATGCCCAGACGTGGGTCCCATGCTCACTACGCCACTGGAGTCAAGCTATCCTGGCTGAAGAGGGGTGAAACCCTGAAACCGGTCCTAGGATGCTTGATTCCGGTCCAGGGAAGACATGGCTTGGCAGTTCGGGCTGGATTGTTCCCATGAGGCACAGAGTCAAGACTGATTTGCATAGGGCCATGTCTGAACTGGGGTTGCGTGGTGAGCAAAATAACGATGGATTAAACCCAGATCTGTGACTGGGGGTGAATATTTTGCCAATGTGCAACATTCCGTCCATCATCTTGTGTGTTTTACTGTTCGCCCTCTGTGGGAAGGGTATGCCCAGATGTGGGTCCCGTGCTCACTACGCCACTGGAGTCAAGCTATCCTGGCTAAAGAGGGGTGAAACCCTGAAACCGGTCCTAGGATGCTTGGTCCCGGTCCAGGGAAGACATGGCTTGGCAGTTCGGGCTGGACTGTTCCCATGTGGCACAGAGTCATGGCTGATTTGCATATGGCCATGTCTGAACTGGGGTGGCGTGGTGAGCAAAATAATGATGGATTAATCCCAGATCTGTGACTGGGGGTGAATGTTTTGCCAATGTGCAACATTCCGTCCATCATCTTGTGTGTTTTGCTGTTCGCACATTGTGGGAAGGGTATGCCCAGACATTGGTCCCGTGCTCACTACGCCACTGGAGTCAAGCTATCCTGGCTGAAGAGGGGTAAAACCCTGAAACCGGTCCTAGGATGCTTGATTCCGGTCCAGGGAATCCATGGCTTGGCAGTTCGGGCTGGACTGTTCCCATGAAGCACAGAGTCAAGACTGATTTGCATATGGCCATGTATGAACTGGGGTGGCGTGGTGAGCAAAACAACGATGGATGAAACACAGATCTGTGACTGGGGGTGAATGATTTGCCAATGTGCAACATTCTGTCCATCATCTTGTGTGTTTTGCTGTTTGCCCTATGTGGGAAGGGTATGCCCAGACGTGGGTCCCGTGCTCACTACGCCACTGGAGTCAAGCTATCCTGGCTGAAGAGGGGTGAAACCCTGAAACCGTTCCTAGGATGCTTGATTCCAGTCCAGGGAAGACATGGTTTGGCAGTTCGGGCTGGACTGTTCCAAGAGGCACAAACTCAAGACTGATTTTCATATGTCTGAACTGGGGTGGCGTGGTAAGCAAAATAACGATGGATTAAACCCAGATCTGTGACTGGGGGTGAATGTTTTCCCAATGTGCAACATTCAGTCCATCATCTTGTTTGTTTTGCTGTTCGCCCTATGTGGGAAGGGTATGCCTGGACGTGGGTCCCGTGCTCACTACGCCACTGGAGTCAAGCTATCCTGGCTGAAGAGGGGTGAAACCCTGAAACCGGTCCTAGGATGCTTGATTCCAGTCCAGGGAAGACATGGCTTGGCAGTTCGGGCTGGACTGTTCCCATGAGTCACAGAGTCAAGACTGATTTGCATATGGCCATGTCTGAACTGGGGTGGCGTGGTGAGCCAAATAACGATGGATTAAACCCAGATCTGTGACTGGGGGTGAATGTTTTGCCAATGTGAAACTTTCCGTCCATCATCTTGTGCGTTTTGCTGTTCGCCCTATGTGGTAAGGGTATGCCCAGACGTGGGTCCCGTGCTCACTACGCCACTGGAGTCAAGCTATCCTGTCTGAAGAGGGGTGCAACCCTGAAACCGGTCCTAGGATGCTTGATTCCGGTCCAGGGAAGACATGGCTTGGCAGTTCGGGCTGGACTGTTCCCAAGAGGCACAGAGTCAAGACTGATTTGCATATGGCCATGTCTGAACTCGGGTGGCGTGGTGAGCAAAATAATGATGGATTAAACCCAGATCTGTGACTGGGGGTGAATGTTTTGCCAATGTGCAACATTCCGTCCATCATCTTGTGTGTTTTGCTGTTCATCAATGCACACAGTCAGCCACGCAATATCCACTCACACTGCCAGCCAGGTGCCACCCATTCTCTCCACCATCCAAGCGCCATCCTCGCACACCGCCAGTCAAGCTGGGCCGAACTGGGAACATCAACCAGCCCTCGCAGATTGCTGCTCGACCAGCCCTGGGGGGGTGGGCAGGTGGGGCATGGTAGTATAAAGCGCCAATCCTGCTTTTGTTACTAGGGCCTGATATTACAGCACTGCTGCAAAACCAGCCCCCAGTGACAAAACTGCCCCCCACGGCCAGAAAACCGGCCCACCGGGGAAACGCCTTATGCCCGCTACGGCCAGCTTGGCCCTGCATCCAAGCACCCTCGATGCACACAGCCAGCCAAGCACCAGTCCAAGTACACCACCAGTCAAGCGCCACTCCACGCACACCTGCAGGCCAGCACCAATCTACACACAAGGTCATCATGCGCAAGTCCACCCACACCATTAGCCAAGTGCAGGTCCACACACCATCAGCAAAATGCCAGCCAAAGGTCAGTACACGCAGACCGTCACCCAACCACCAGTTTACACACACACAAACTCTCCCTGGTTTCTAGTGGTTTTCTGCCCCCGCATGGGTGCAGATGAGAATAAAAATATCACTGAAACAGCCAAAATATGTACCTAAAAAAAGGGAGTCACCCTTGCCTATGGGACTTCTCACTGGCATGCCCATAAACATTTCCCTGGTGGCTAGTGGACTTTCTGTCCCCCCCAGGGGGCAGATTATGGACTATTGCCCCATCTGCCTCCTGGGGGGCAGAAAGACTGGGATTTTTGGGGGGCATAGGGGAATCCCCCACCCCTATCTACATATAAATAATCCCTGGTGCCTAGTGGGCTTTCTGCCCCCTCTTGAGCATGTAGAAAGTTAAACTGAAATGAGCCTATCAGCTCGTTTCAGTTTTGGTTTCTGTGCAATGACATCAGCACGACGTGTGCGCTGATTGTCATTGCACAGAAACCAGGGGAACAGCCTCAGGAGCTGGAGAAGCTCTTCCCTACCTCCTGAAGCTGTTGGGGGTAAAAGGGAATCCCTCTGGTGCTCGCACCAGAGGGATTCCCTGTGGCATGTGATCGAACGGCTCCCGGCCATCCGACGCACCGAAGGGGTTAATCATATCAATGTAATACAATTACGGTTATTATCCCAACAACAAAAAGCATTGGTAATGCCAGTCGCTCTTGCTTACCTGCTTACCTTTACATACAAGAGCGACTGATTGGCATTGCCAACACTTGTCTATAGTAGTCTTCAATGCCTGTCAAGTTTTGTGTTGTATCTTCCACATTTTTCTGCAGTTTTTCTAGTGACCACTAGGTATGTCTGGAAGGCAGCAAACTAACATTGTTTAGACATGGCTCTGTTTGCAATACTGTGTTTAGCGCAGGATGAATGACTAATCTACCAGTGGTGAAAAAATAATAATCCCGTGGGCAGGTCCAACACACACAGGGAAGAAAGCAACAAATAGGAGTTTGGCAGCTGAGACTGACATTAAAGCCATCCAATGTCAAGCAAGGATTGACTCTGCAATGCTGTCTTCAGACAGTCAGCTGTACCTGTCTGTAGCAAGATTGCAAACATGCTCTCCTTAAGTACAGCAAGATCACAGTCATATGACAAATTCAGACCATAAAGTGTGTTCACCTAAATATTCTATTGAACTAGATTTTTAGACCCAAAATGTTATGTTAGTTATTTAACTATATATAGACATCCTAAAAATACTTTTCATTAAAAAGTATGTATTATCTGCACATATTGACTCACCCCAAACTATAAAAAAGACAATATCCACATGTTGTTTTAGATTCTGCTGTAATCCATCAATGTATAATTAGGGCTGCTGACTTTTTATCAAATTTATATGAACGGTGTTAATGGCAAGCCTTTCAACACTTAGCAGTTGTGAGTTAATTATATATAATAAGGGGCCAATGAAGAGGAAAAATTAGTAACTGCTGAGAAAAACATGTGCTAACAACATCGGTGATAAAATTTACATGCACAAAATCAGCACTTGACAAAGATACAAGCACCCGCATTAATGGATCATCCGCAGTTATTATGGTAAATAAAGAATGTGTCCATGCATGTGAGTATCTACAAATATTCAATTGAAGCGTGTTTCCATATACCATAAAGGCTTCAGGTGTACTGATTTTTGCTGCTACTGAGCACTTGCTCTCTTTTTGCAGGGCCAGGACTAGTCCTGGGCTAAAATTCCGTTCCGCTCGCAGAAATTGCGATAATTTGACATTTTCGTGTTCCGCGGAGAGCGCAAAAATGTAAACATGTCCACAATCCGCATTTTACGGGAAATGTTTTGCTTGCTCGCGCTGTAAAATAATACATTATCGCGTGCGCGCGATCGCCTTACCTGAATCCCTGCGTTCGCCGACAAGTTTTCCCGATCCAGTCACGTTCTCCACGAGATGTTGGATTGTTGGTAGCCATTTGCGCTGTCTCGCGACAGTTCGCGCCCGCAGTAACGTCATTCGTCGCACGATCATGTCTTTCTTCTCGTGATCATGCACCTCGAGACAAGTGAAAACAAGATGGCCGCGCCTGTGAGCAACCGCATGGGTAAGTTGGCGAGCCGCGACCACGCAGAAAATACCGCGAACGGGCGGGAAAAAAATTCCACATCTTCGCGATATTTCCACGTGTTTGCGGAGATTTTTAACATTTTCGCGATAATTTGCGAAAGTGAATTTCGCAAATTCCTCCCACCCCTGGACACCTACAGGGCAAAGTACTGCAGATTGGTGCTAGGACGATAGCAACAGACAGCAATTTAAAAGGTAAAAATACAATTAAAACTTTCTCTTGAACAGAACATGATATGCCACTTAATATTGTGTGATACATGATGACGTAACAAGTTCACATACAAGAGAGAGAATCTCAGCCATGTTAGTCCATCTCCTCGCACCTACCATTGACTAAGTCATTTTACAGGACTGCATTGATAATCCAGCAGAAACTCACTATCCCATGTTCTGGCTGCCACAGAGCCAAAGATAGTGCCAACAGTGCTGTTTCCATATAATAAAAAGAATAAAGTCAGCCTGAAACTCAGTCAAGCACCCTACGCTGTGTCAATGATTGCAGCACACCATAATATGGTGCAGTCATTACGCTTTTTTCAGTGTGCTGCTGCTGGCAGGTGGCATCAAGGTCAGCCATGGTTCAGGGTTTGCTGTGTGCAGGCGGTGAACCACACTGACTGGAACACAGCCACACTCTTTGGCAGGAGCTGAGCATGCTAGCAGTGAGGGATTTAGTGAACAGGCACAGCCTAAGGTAAGAAGGAAGCAGAGCAGTGCACTGCAGTCTGTAACCGGTCCGCTGCAGACAATATGAAGCATCTGCATCCAACATTGTGATAAAAAAGAGGCAGGATTGTTCTGGCTTCACAACTACTATTGGTGAGAGCACCACAAATGACTTCAAGCACTAGTGTTCCCTGAGGGTTTACAGTCAAACTTTGATATATCTATGTGTTTGTGTTAGTCTGTGTGGGTGTGTGTCAATCAATCAAACAGGTTACTTGAAAAGCGCGACTACTCACCTGTTAGGATCTCAAGGTGCTGGAGGGAGACAGCTGATCCGCCGGAGGTGCTGTGGCTCAGTCGATGAGCCAGGTCTTAAGGTCTTTCCTAAATTGAGACTGAGGTGGAGGGCGTTCCAGGTCCTTGCTGCAAGGAGGAGAAGGATTTTCCTCCTGCCGTGGTCTTGCAGATACGTGGGATGGTAGCCAGGGCCAGTTGGGCAGAGTGGAGGTCTCTTGGTGGGTGCGTGGAATGAGAGGCAGTGGTTAAGGTATGCAGTTCCTGCGTTGTGTAGAACTTTGTAGGCATGTATGTGAGTGTGCATGTGTGTACATCTGAAACATGTAAGCTGGCTCCCTATCTAAGGAACACAACATTAGAGACACTGTTTCCTGATTTCCTGATTTGCATTCACAGTGAATGAATATCTTCTTTTATAATGTGTTGTTCTATTGTAACTGTGCTTGGAGCCTATGTTAGGTGTATGTGACAACATGCTAATTAATCAGTACAGCAGTCTGTGTTTTTAAGAACACTGTCTCTTAGGGCTACATTTAAATTATGGCTGCTGGAATACTCTGTCAAAACATGACTGATATCCTGTCTGCTGCATTACAAGTGTCATAGAATATATGTTATGTTATTCACTTGTAATACGAATGGGATATCTGCCACTTTTGTTATGTCATATCCCATCTGCCAAATGCTACATAAGGCATTTAGTGTTCTTATTTGCATAAAATGTTAGTATTTTGAGTAAGCCTTTCTTCCTCAACTTTGGTTTCCAAATCCTGCCACAGCCCCACAATTTGAAGCACTCTGTGTGACTTACTGATCCAAGCCTAAATGTTTATACTTGCTCTGGAGCTGGGTTCCTATGAGATACTCTTCAAGTGAATGAAAATCCATTTCCCTTGGTGCCAATTTAATAATCCACACTGTGTGATCTTGGCCATATGTAAGTTTCCCGAAAAGTGCTAACCTAGTACTTGAATGTGTAATTGTTCTCAGCTCCTGGGAATTCTAACAGATTATTTATTTTTTCATGTATCCTCTCCCTCCTTGAATTATAAACTAAAGTGATGTGATTCTTCTCACTTTGCAGACTATTTAGATAATTTATTTTGACCTAACAATTTTACAATGAAACACAATATTGGTCTTTTTAGTTAATGTCACTTCATTTTCTTTATTTTCTTGCAATTCTTATTTGGGACTGAAGTTTAATCCATCTTGGTATCAATGTGAAACAATGCATACTTGAAACAAATAGCAAAATGTAGTTAGTGTATGCATAGTTATTTCTATAATGTTATACAAATCCAGATATGATTGATTTTAGCACTATATATAAACTAAGTCAGAAAAAGGGGCCTAAACATAAGGACCCCACCAGCGATTGGAGTATGCTACAACAGTAGTGGATGTACATTCGGAAACCAAACTCAGAAAATCAACAAAACTTGGTGCTTTTTCTTTTTTTGTTCAAATTCAGCACTGCATGCCTTACACCTAAAAAAATTAGGAAAGCTTGTATCTGCACAATGTAATGACAGAGGAGCCAATTCGTAAGGACATTTATGAGTATGTGAAGGAGTATTCCTTGTACTGCCTCACCTATTTATTATAGACATTTTGAAATGCCCCCCCAAAAAACAACTTCCTGTTAGTAAAAGTGCAAAAAGGGCACTGTTCTCAGTGAATATATCAATTTGATATGTTTCAGGGCTGACTCAAAGTGGCATTTAATAGCACTAGACATGGTACAAACTTCCTTTAGGCAATCTGTAGAAGTGTTATGCCAAAGTTTTGGAGGCCCTGGTAACGGCTGCAAAGATCCAATAGGTTTAAAGCATAGGGATTTATGCTGGATTCAAATAAGATAGTCAAGAATATATTATTGGATATCAGAATGAACAGTTAGCCACCAAAATAACCATAAGCCTACATTTAAAGTATTGTTAATGTGTCTATGATGCAATAGCTTAGTTGTAATAAAACAGTTTGTTGGCTGAAATACTAATCAAACTAGAAGGGTCTTTGCACGAAGATCTTCTAATTCCATTGTCTAAGTATGAAATACTCAAACAACACGTTGAGATGGAATTACAGGCTGATCAATAGTAAGCGATGACTCGTGATAATGAATATACACTGAACCATCCACCAGCATATCCTTTAACCCATTAATTTAAGCGATGACAAAATCGTACTGAGCAATGATAAACACCCCAGAAGCTTGATAAAGATTTCCTAAACACTGTAGATTTTGATCATCAGTTTGGATTTCAAATGGTTCTCAATGGCCATTCAAAAGATTTTTTCCTTCTCAAACTCAGACTTCTATGGTTTACAAAACAAATTATGTTACTGATGCCTTACAAACACCAAAAACACATGCCCTTAATGTTCTACAAGAGACTTTTAAAACAAAACAACATCATTCAACTAGAGGATAGCAAACTGATTTAAAATACCAGAGAATATTAAATCCATAAGGCTCTGAAATATGGCTATAGCACTATCAATTTATATGGCATTACATGATATTCAAAATGGCCAAATGTTCTTCGGGGAGTCAAGCTCCTTCTGTCACCCTTCTTTATATGTAACAGATGATAATCACCTTGCAAATCAAGTTTAGTTAAGACTCATCCTCCAAGAACTGACTCCAAGGCGTCCTTTATAATAGGTAATGGATATCTATACTTGATTGTGATTTGAAGATCTTGATATTTCATGGGTATAAAGAACAAAAGTGCCCCAGCAGGTGATGAAGATGGCAAAATTAAACCCTTTTGAAAATTCTTCTATAAATAAGACTTTAGGATCTCTTTCTATTTATTAGTTTAGGAATAAATGTACCCAAAATGAACAATAGATCAAGGCTCAATTGATATGGCACATTGATGTTCCCGATGAAGGGGAAGTAAACATACAGTGGCACTGAAGAAAGTTTAGCCACTGTTAAAATGGAAATGGACTACTTTATCCTATTACCGTATGACAAACTTCCAGAAGCAGAACAATGATCCAGAATTTTTTTTAATGTCAAAGATGTTGTTTGAGTATATAGTTAACATAACGATTATGCCTCCTCAGCCCAAAGAATTAAAAAAAAAATAGCATAGATAGGAGAGACTATATTGTAAAAATATAACAATTCTCTGTTTCCAATAAATGAGACTTGCAGTAGAGAACATGCTTTTGTATCAGACCTGAAGTTAATGAAGAGTCATTAACAGTTCAAATCACTTCAAGGGTATTCTTAAGTCACATAAGAATGTTAGTGGCAAAGTCCTGTTAGATGAGCCTTTCACAGTCTCCACTGTCCAACCATAAGGGTATTCACAGCCTTGTCATCATCTGTTCACCCACAAGTTGTCAAAACTATCAAATGATTGGCAGAATTATACATAGAAGATATAAGAAGCCACTGCATTCCTGTCATCTTCTCAGGAGATGATTGGATTCCTCCAGCATCCCTCAGAAGCCATTTAGCACAGGCCTGAATCATATGTGCAACACTGTCACAACATCAACACTGTCCAGCCTCATGTCATCACTCCTTTTCGCTTTCAGCCAAAGGACCCCTCACAGCTCCTTCTTGGGTAGGTTCTTCTTTAAAGAATGGATCCACTGACCAAGAAACACTAGAAATATTTGATTAACTTCCTCAGGATTTCCTTGTTTCCTTTCATAAGTCTTGTAATCTATGTTTAATCAAAAGCACTAAACCAATATGTTCAGAAAATGAAGTAGGACATTGCAAACACATCAATTTGTCCTTAATGTCTTCTTTGAAACTATGTTAAACGAGAGTCCTCTTAGATCTTTAAGCCAAGTATTTTCTGCTGCTAACTGATAAAAATAAATTACAAACCAATAAATCCTTCCACCTTGCTGAATATCCTAAAATAGTTCTTTAGCAGAATACTCAAAATCAGGACATTCAAATATCTTTTGATAAGAAGCCATCATAAGACTGCACACAACCTTCTGAATTTATTAATAACGGACATGCTCCTGCCTATGCTAATCAAGTAAGGCAACTAATCAGGGAGCCCACTTTTTTGTTTGATCTTAACCTAACTGCAAGATGAAAAACAAAATGCAGCAGAAGACTTCAAAGGGTTTATTGAAAAAATTTGAGAAATTAAGTCAGCTCTGTATAACCACTAATCTAATTTCCTCAAGTAAAGTTTTGTCTCTAGTAACAATTGGTTCAGTGGCATTCAATGGTTCAAGACAAGTACCATGCGGAGTTTGGTGCAATAAGCACTAAAATCTGCATGTCATTCCCCAGAAACTAGTAAACTATGCTATTTATTGCATCTGATAAATACCACACCCCAGGGTATTGTTATTTGTCTGATGCAATCAAAATCACCCGGATAAAGACAAACTTGGATTCAGGGCCCAGGCCCTACAATTGCTAAAACTTTGTTGTGTATTTCCTATAAATCTATATAGGATCTACGCGTTTAGACAACATGAACTACGGGATTGGTGTCCAGACTGATTCCAGACACCCTCA
Source organism: Triturus cristatus (assembly GCF_964204655.1). Classification (NCBI taxonomy): domain Eukaryota; kingdom Metazoa; phylum Chordata; class Amphibia; order Caudata; family Salamandridae; genus Triturus; species Triturus cristatus. The sequence goes on along the minus strand of NC_140589.1, from coordinate 1,453,942,790 downwards.
AAGGATATGTTAGTCTGTAGACCACTTAGCTCACAGTGCCACTATGAGCCCCTCTTACCAAGGAGTGAATAGCTTCTGGCAACTATCGAACATGACAACCCTGACCCCTCAGGGATCGTGGAAACAGAACAGTACTTTTTGCTCAGTGACTTGTGCTCACTCTGCCTCAGAAATATATACAGAATAAACAGTCAGGACTCTTTTCAATGTGCATTTATTGAACCAACGTCATTCTAGTATAAAATACGTGTGCTGCAGCAATCATTAGACATAAACATATGTATATGGTTATGAGCACCAACAGAGTAAAGAAAAGGTAGAATTCTACCATAGTGCTAAAACAATGAATATATGCATGCATATAGATACATAACAATAAAATGCGTGCTCCTACGATGCAAACCCTATCTAGATGTACCTAAGTGCACCTAGCATGTATGTATGTTTATAGACAAGAATACACTTAGGATAGAGCCAACCCCATTACCTGATGTGAGAGAGCGAATGACCCCGTCTTGGTCTCGAGATGGACACTCCGCAACGGATGTCAGACCACTGTGTGCTGGAGTGTCTGCATGCAGGGACCTCAGCTTCTTGTGTCAGCATGGAATTCTTTCTCCTCTGGTTTGCCCAACAAAGACGTGGTACTTATATACCCAAAAGGCACCCTCAGGGATTTGTGTACTATGGGTTTGTTGGCCAAGGATGACGATATTGGTGACCCTTATACATAGTTATTATGCAGAAGATGGTAGTCCTGCTGGGATACTGAGAATCCTCATGCATATTAAATTAGGCTAGATTTCGGAGAAAACCACACAACATTTATTCACCACCTAACTAGGTAAAAGGTCAGCATCAGACCCGTTATGTAGAACAATGGTAGGACAAATGTAGGTAAAGGGTTGTGCAACTACCTAGGCCAATATTGGGGTACATAGGTGTTCATAACAGCTTTGGGTCACCGCAAAGTGATGAAAAGTGATGCAAAACAATGCAAAGCTGCACATTGGTATTTGCTTTACAGAACAGTATTTGGTGCCAGAAACATGTGATTTTCTCAGTGCAAGAAGTGCTTTGCATTGCTTAGTGTCACTTTTCAGCAAGATGGTGTTACTAGACATTATTTAGATAGATCAGTACAGACACTCATAGGTTTTGATGCAAAGCCTGATCTAGTAAGATTACCATCCCAGGCTCTGCATAAAAATGAATGCCTCCTTTAAAGAGGCGTTTAACAAGGGGAAATGTGTTCATTTCTCAAAACAACACAGATATTGCCTGTGTGCTCCAGTGCACAGCACGTATCCAATATGTGGGATCATTCTGAAATGTGTCCAGGCTTTGGAATTTTTACTGGAAGTGCATGCTTCCATTGCAATCCAATGATAGGGCACAATCCTCTTTGCACCATGGTGCGAGGTTGTGCATCGCACAAGGCACCCTAATTATAGTGTTACATTTAATTAACGTATAAATCCATAGTTTATGCTATACTATATATACTCAGGACCTGTAAATTAAATGCTACTTGTGAGCCTGCAGCAATCAGTGTGCCAACCACGAAAGTGGCACTCTGAACTTTTTCTCAGGCCTGCCATTGAAGCATGTAGTGTTAAACTGCCATTTCAATGTGGCCAAATAATCCTTTTGCCAGGCCTAAACCTTTGTGTTAAATACAAGTAAGTCAAACCTAAAGTAGGCCCTAAAAGGCTACAGGACACGGTGTATTGTATTTAAAAAGGAGGACATGTGAGATTAAGTCTTACATGCCCTGGTAGTGAAAAACCCCTAATTTTGCTTTTCACTACTGTAAGGCTTATCCCTTTGATTGGCTAGCATTGGGTTACTTTTTTACATTCACTTTGCATTGCTAACTTTTGACTGGGAATACGTATAAATGTCATGTTTAGCCTCAAATAATGTGTAATTTAGAACCCTCTTTAATGATAAAGTCAGATTGTAAGTCACAATGCTGAAAATGCCATTTCTAGAGAGTTAGCATTTTCCTGTCCTAACCATTTGTGCCTCTGTCAGTGTCCTTGGTCACATGACTGTGAATGGCTCTGCTATTGGGCTTTGTGTATTCCTCCCAGACAGTGAAGCGATAGGGGACCAGGTGTTGGCAGATGGACTATCATGCCAAAATGGCTGTGGACAGAGCCGTTCCCTGCTCCACTTATACTTCAAATGGTTTGCCTCCAACACAGACAAAGGAACCTGACACTAGCCTTTTATCACCCCAGTCTTCTTGGAGCCTTGACAGGGGATGGGAAGAACTTTCCAGGACCAGATGTGGGGTAGTGTCAGGGAGTCCCCCACCCAGATATTGGTAATATAAGGAAGCCCCCCACTTCAAAGGCTGGCACCAGGTAAAAATATTGGACCCTCAGAACACCCCTTCAGTACACTCTTGAACCTGTGAACATTGCAGAAGAAGGACTGCCTTGCCCCCAAGACTCTCCCCTGCTACCAGAGGACTGTCCTGCTGCTGAGAACTGCCTTGCTCTCTGAGATGGAGGACTGAACCTGCTCCCTTCTTTCCAGGCTAACCTGAGTGACTTCAAGGGTCGGTTGGCTGACCTATCTGTGATACAGGGACACAACAAGCTCCACCTGGACCTGCCTGGGACCTGCTGTTCTCTGCTGGAGTGAGCTCCTGATTCTTAAGAGGTACCTCCCAAGGTCCTGGACCATTGGCTGGCTTTAGGTGAGCACCTCCTTTGAAGATTGGTGAAATCCTGAAACTTAGGGCTCTTCGCAACCACAAGATGTTGAGACTGCTGCTGCCGATGACTGCCAATGCAAGGCTCCAGTGAATCGACACTTCATTCCACAGCGAACGCTAGCGATGACCAGCAATGAGAGACCTGCACATAGTACTACAAAACAACAGCCCTCAGTGACCATCAAGGCGAAGCTCCAGCAACAACTTTCTGCAACACGCGACTGAATCTTCATGCTACAGTGACAACTGTCCGAAACACCAGGCCTGCCTTCCACAGCGATGACCATCCACAACTCTCTCCCCCTCTTCGCATCCCTCTCCAACATGAACGTAACTCTTTGCATTAGATGTTGAGAATGTAACTTTTGCAGTTGGACTATCCTGGCCTGTATATCCAGACCATGCTCCATCAGTCAGCTGAACTTGTGACTTTCCCCCTGTCTGGCACAAACGAGTGGCGCTTTATGTTTTTAGGTGCTATTTATACTTAAAACTTTAAAATTGACTATCTCTTGTTCTACTGATTGCATTTTTGTTGTTCTAGTATTATTTTATTTATTGAAATTCACACTATTTCCTAAATTGGTTTAGGGTTTTTCTTTATTAAGCTGACTGTTTTGTGTCAAGGTAACAGAGGATTAAGCACAGATATGATTATGTCCAGGTGTACGTCCAGATGCACCCGACCTAAGAAGGAGGAATCAACAAATCATGTTTAATATTAGAGGTATTGTAACAATTCAATCTGTTCTTGTATTCTGTGACTTAGGGTTGATTTGTCAAGAATGGCGAGCATACTTACATTTTATACAGGTGGATGTACAAAAGCACTTTCTATCACTGCCAAGGACTAATACTAATGAGAAATTTGATACACTGCTAATTTAGGGTTTTCTCTATTGAGCAATGTAATCTTACTTTCTGTAATAAAGCCACTCCAGAAGTCTTAGGAAATAAACCAATTTGCTGCAGTTCAGGAAGGCATTGAAAACCTGGTTATTCGCTCATAAATCGTAGCCGATTAGTACCGTCCCTGCATAGAGTAACGACAGCTAGAGCTAAAACGCCACTGCAAGCACGAGCTTTATAAAAACCATAATTTCATTTAATTTCAAACACATCTAAATGTTTTCTTATAAGGTCCAACTGTGTGTCCTTTTCCCGAAAATAGCTGCTGAACAGATTGTTTTAGTTGGGCCACACAGCTTCATGAACCTATGGGTTGAATTGTATGTAGGTTTTTAACAAAGATCGCCAGAAGTTTACTGTTTTGTTCAAATATATGGATTTCTTCTTGTTTTTTCTTTGCTATTTTTTAAACTTTACTCTACGACCTAAGTAGCAAACTAAGATTCCATTTTATATCATGGATTCCCACCAGGGGTACCCCAAAAAGAAAGAGCTGGGCAACCAAAAGTGGGATTGCGACATAAAGTTGGGACTGGTGGTTAAATGAAGATGGTAATTCTTATAAGAAGTGAGAGAGCACAGCTGTCAGACTACCTTTCATATTTTAGATCTTGAAAACCTAGAAAAATTATATAGTAACAGAGCAATCAGCAATGGAAATCAAGTTTCAGTTGAACAAAGGGCCTTTCCATTTTTATTATCTATCTTAGACTACTTTGTGTATGTCAAAAACGTGGGACATCTGAGAAGAATATTGTGCCTGGAGATAAGATCCTAGGATGGAGTGATTGGCCATCCCAGCAACAGCAGACAACAGCAGACAAAATAACTTTCCCATTTACCAATGAGTATCATATTACTTGGTCATGATTCCAAATAGAATGTCTAATGAACACTGCTTCATATAGAGGCTTGTGGACCATTAATTTATGATGCGTCTAGCTGCACAGGAAGAAATAAACATAAGGTCTGAGGACACGTTCTCACACCTTTCCTGGACATTGGCAGTATCCTACGTGAGTATAGTCTTTGCCCACCAACTCCTTCCTCATGCGCACTAAGGGGGTCATTACGATGGCGGGCAGACTTTAGTCCGCCCACCACCCTAGCGGTAACGGGACCACCCGGCTGCCATGCAGCGGTCCTGCCACCCCAAATTATGATGCGACTGCCACCGTGGCGTTTGCATCTGGCATTTCAACATTGCGGCGGGTGCTGATGGCTGCAGCATCCGCTGAATGGGAAAATGCCATGTTGTGCATTGCCATGCACAACGTGGCAGGCACCGCGCAGTGCCTGCCACCTTGTGCATGACAATGTAAAGGTGTACCTTAGGTAACCCCCCCAGTGTAGCCCCCTCCGCCCTTGGGGCCCGCAACGGACCCCCAAAGCAAATCCACTCCAGCCCTTCCATGGCATCATCGCCACCATGGAAAGGCCTGCAAATGCTCTACATCCTAATATGGATGGCGGTGCCACCATATTTGAGCCCCTGCTCCGCCCGGCCGGCAATTGTAACGATTGCCGACCGGCAGAATAGCGGCATACGGGCTTTCCGTCTGCCACGATACCCACCACCATAGTAATATGGTGGTGGGTAATTCAGGTTACGATGGTGTGACGTAACGCCATCGTAATCAGCCACTAAGTGATGTGAGCTGTTATTCATAGTAGAGGTGAGCTGGTATTCATAGTAGGGCTTGTCCTAAACATGTAATGACTACAGGACTTCCTGTTCAATTTCTTTCAGTCAATGCTGGCCACTTTATGCTACTGAATGTCTGGGTAACCAGTCATTTGGAGGCACAAATGACACATGAGATGCACCTTCTTTCTCATCCCAGCATCCATATTTAAACCAGGCAGTATAATCCAGTAAATTAAAAAAATTGAATGTTTCAGCCTCAAGTCTCACTATTCCTAAGGCCACAGACTACCATGTTTGTGATCTGAGGCTTATCTGCATCCGCATCTTGCACTAAATTTTCACTTTGTTTATGCATTGAAGGTAAACAAATGGAGGTTGTGTTGAAAATACTGCTGTCCATTTTGAAACTAGGCAGGTACCTTCTCCAAACTAGTCTAGTTCCCTTATAATGTATGCTATGTCTGCCAGCACCAAGGACAGACCTATCAAGCTTTCTGAGTGAAACTCTGTTAGCATATCCAGCTTGAATAGCATATTAAAGGTGGCACCAGGGAGTTATATGTTGGAGAGGTTGGAAGAGGACTCACATCTTTGAATGTTCCATCGTTGCTGCATGGTCTACTGCTTACCCCATTGTCATTTTTTGCTGACCCATGACTTTCATGCATCCATTTTGTGTTCTATATTTTATGTGTCTGGTGCCCACCTTGTGTCACTACCCAATTTAAGCTGAGTCACTTTTCCATCCCCTCTGGTTTTGTTCCTACTACTCCTGATCTGAGACATCCTTATCAAGTTTCCTTTTGATGTGTTTCTTTGTCCATTTTAAGCCCCTCTGCATATTTAGCTGACTCCTCTGCTCTTGCCTTTGCCCTACCCATTCTTGTATCCCATCTGAGCTTGAGCTGACTTCTTGCCATCGGAGGTTCTTGTCACGGATGTCATATCTCATTCCTTTCTCACTTCCATTTTATTCATCCTAGAGTCAGCAATCTCATTTTTACACTCGTCCCTCGTCTCTGAGCTCTATACCTGCTTGGACAGAGCCTTTTTCAACTGAAAGCAAATTCCATAGTCCTCTTTCGACTTTCAAGCCATCTACAAACCCAGGTAATGCGGACCCTGACTGCTACAACGACATGAATGAGAAGATGAATCCGATATACTTTCACAATGCCCACTTTTGGAACTGTTGCTGATCTCTCCAAGCAAAGGCCTACTCGAAGACATTTTTACAATCATGAATCGGTTTTCTCCCCATTAACTTCTGTCATCACCAGGGACTACATGAAAGAGGAGGAAAAACGTATGTATTACAGACTTCAAAAGCGGTTCATTTAGGTAAACAAAGAACAGTAGAACTGATGTCATGTAAGATCTCAAGGGAGGAAGGACAACTGTAGCTGATAATAATAAGAATGATATAATAATAATAATAATAATAATAATAATAATAATAATAATAATAATGATAATGATAATATAATAATATTGTCACCTAACAAACATGTGCTTCAGGAAGGTCAGTAAAATCATGGTACAGTCAGTTTTGCAGTGGGTGTTTTTTTTAAATATATAGTCAACGTAGTGTCTGGACTTCAAGCTTTTGAATGGTTTCCATATTGATGATGCAGTAAGTTCCATTGACAATGTCCAGAGCCATTATTTACACCTTGACATTGTTTATCAGTGAAATGCTGGGGTTTTAAGTTGATATCCCAGTCCCATTTTATTTTTTAAATCATTCATAACATTTAGACATACAATCCACAAATTAAGGGGGTAACAGCAGCAAAAAGCTGATCAGTCATCATGCCACCAAACGCACTGACCCTGAGTTCAGGGCATGGTCTTTGGTTGCATCCAGTGCCCATTCCTGTCACCCACACTGTAAATGCACTTGACTTTGGGCTTCAGCATTGGCACAGAGTATGGCTTTTGAACCTTAAACACACAAACTAGTTCCATTATGCCTTTGGTCATACACATTAGACACAGGGAGGGACATTAGCTCATGCTATGTGGCCAGTGATTGAACTGCCAATTCCTCTCCTCACAGAGTTTGGCTGATCACATTGATCAATGGATGCAGGGTGTAACATTTGGCAATGACCTGCTTCAGTTCATCATGGCACTGCCCTCACAGTGTACAGTCGTTGACCATGTAGAATGGCTTCTGATCACAGGGTGTGGGTTTGGGCTACTCTCTGCACTGAGTAGTCCGCAACCACTACACACAGTCTACAGATTGCACTGGCTGTCTCCTGATGATGCTGGATCTGATGTCAGAGTTTTGTTTAATGGACCACTCCACATTGCTTCAAAGATCATCCAAATCAGTCTACACTGGCCCTTAAGCCTTAAGGAGACTTAAATGTTCAACAAAGCCATCCATGTCTTTACAGTGCTGCACAGTTCCTTCCTGCAAACACTTAATTTTGAAACCATTTGGACCAGTATGTCACAGAACAGCCATATGATCAAGACATAAAGGTTTACATAAAATTTGATATTACAAAACGATGGCGAATTTGCTTTGAAATACAAGCCTGGGTTTCTGAAGATATATTACAGCTAAACAGCTGCAATAAAGAGTATATTGCCATAGGATCACAAAGGAAATCAGCCAAATTCACTCTCAACAAGCTGGCCTTGTTTGGACATCACATTCCGGTCTCTCCAAAAGAAAACAATATTTGGCTTTTGGAGTTGGCCTGCGCCCTGTGATTTGCCCTAATTCAATCTGCATATTACGACCTTTATCTTCTGTGTAGCTATTCTACAAATGTTAGCTTATTTTAAGAAGATCACAATCACATTAAAACAGTGGTGGACAAGGCTTAAGAACTGAAATAACATTAATGCTTAAGTTCAGTAGTTCATATCACGTAAGCCAGTTCGTCTGGAATATATTTTATTGATAATAAAATGTAGGAGTGAGTGGTTAACTTTAATACAGCGTTGTTAGCAACTTATTTTGGTACAGCACTTTATGTGTTAATTAATACAGCACTTATTTCGATACAGTCCTTTCTAAATTATTGCAGGCTTAATAGACAAAATGGCTGGTGCCTTGTGAGCCGAAGCTTGATGAGAAAACACAGTAGGTAGAACCTGTGGTTATATCTACAGGTTCTATGTGGGTCTGGCGTAGGGATGAGTGATACATCGGAACATTGTTGAAGGACAAGTGGAGGTTTGTGGTTCTTCTGGAGTGCAGGAGAGCAATGGAACTCTGCATAAGTCGGGTGCTCTGCTGTGCTGCACCCACTCACTGCTTCAGCGCTCCCACTCTTGGGTGCAATCCTCCATGGTAGACTTGGCTGGTCTGTTCAGTGAGTGCCAATGGTTGCTGTGATGATGACGGTGTTTGTGCAGTGACATTGGGCATTAGAGATAAGTCCTAAGCGCAGGAACCCCCAATGCAGGGATCAGAGCATTAGAAGGTGTCAGAGTAGATGGGCAGCACCTCACTATTTTGGCTGGTGTTGTTAGTGGAGTGTGCAGAGGTGTCAGACAGATAAATTAGGTGATCTGGGCTGTGATAGGCCTTTCTGAAAAGAGTGGTCTAGATAGCACTATCCTCCATAGTTGTCATCTGTGGCAAGGCTGCTTAACTTCCATGATCATCTGAGTTCATAGGTGTGTTCACTCTCCATTGAATAACTTGCTAGATGCCTAATAATAGAATTTAGAACCCAGGTTGGAGTGGAGATTTAATCAAGAGTGACCATCTTTACAGCTGACTACTTATCCATCCCTGTATTAAGTAACATGTAACACATAAAGTACTGTATTAAATTAAGCACTTGACTTCAAAAATAGCTACTCAGAACTCAGGCAAGCAAAACTGTTAATCCACAAGTAACGCAGCAGTAAAATCTTACAACTGCAAATTTAAAGGGGGCATATACTAGGAAGCTCAAGAAGTACATGGAGAAAGAAGATCTTGAACTAAGGTAACTCTTAACTTTACATTTTCAAACAATCTCTAGAGAGGCCTAAAGCTACCACAAATACACTAATATACATATAGAATAGTGGAACATTGACATGGAGAAACTTGATATAGCTATACATATATAAGTATATACCTATACCAAACATGACCAGACAAGAAATTGCATGAGCTGTTAAACCAGTCTGCACACCCTGACCAGCCTCCACACAAGGGCAAGTTTCTGCACCCATCCTATTACAATGGCTAATACTAATCCTCAAGAAGAGAAAAACTAGAAGTTGGAACTGAGACCAAACCTCATCCTACACACAATAGGAGGAATGCAGCCAAGAACACAAAAATTAGAGGATTGAAGCAAAGAAATACTTGACCGGTAACAAAAGAGAAAAATGTAGTCACATTTTCCTCATGAAATAAAGTGCTGTTGAAAGGCTGGCTTATATTATGAATGAGATAACATCTCTTTAACTATTCTTTGCACTGAACTGTGACAAGATACAAAGGATAGAACAGAAGCTCAATATTATGGAGCAAAAATATATTACAAAAAGTGACTGGATTGGGTGCCTCAAATTATTTTCCTTAAGAATCTTGGAACTATATCTTGAAGTTGCCAGCTTACATCAGGTCCAAGAGGACATAGAAATCTGAAGCAGGAAGAAGAATGTAAGAATCTATCCCTGAAGGGAAAGAGAGGAACAATATCATTTCTTACCAAGAAGCCTCTCACCAAACCTCCTTGAAATGTCAGCATCCAATGAGCCTACTTACTAGTCCCTCAATTTTCCTTCACAAATAACTCCAGACCCAGAGGTACACAATCCAACATAATTATAGAAGCCATTAAATAGCAGAAGGACTAACACGGTGCAGCCAAAAAATCTACATATTACAAAATCTAGCCAAAGCAAGAGCTGCACAGAAAAGCTATTAGATTTGAGACCTACAATGAAATACTACAAGATCAGATATGGAAAAATCTCCAGTGGAAGATGCAAAATCAACTATAAAAATTGCCTTTTCAATGAAACTCAATATCTACAGAAATCCTTTGGCTCTTCCTTGGCTCTCTGACCTACCAGGAAATTGAGACAAATCAATGCACTACAAATCCCACTTTATGTCCACAGAGAAAATAATAAGACTCTACCAAAATAACTAAAATCAGAATAGCTAATAATCTAATACACCTATTTGAATATCAGCTTCCTTGCTGTTTGTACTTTCGTTGCGGAAATGCCCTCATCACCAGTTCTGTACTTCTAGGCAACCATTAACTCTCAGAGTTTGCAATCAGCACCTCTCAAGGATAAAAGATGTTTGTTAAATGTGTCATATGAAATATCAAAGGAATAAATAATGCTACCAGGTGACAAGAAATTCTAGCACACCTTCACAAACTGGAATCTAGCATCACTTTCATTCAAGAAACCCATTTTAATGAATCAGAAAACATAAAACTCAAAAGTAAGAAAGTGGGAGAACTTGCATTCTCACAAGCAGCAAAGTATGCTATTTTAGCCTCTAAAGTGGACGACTAAAGCAAATCATTCAGGGTACAGTTAACATTAGAAACATAACCGACAACATACTTAATATTTATGCCCAAATCTCCAGATCTATTCACTTCGGGGAGAGAATTTAGCAAGTAATCATGGAGAGCCCCTATCAAAATATTGATCCTAGGAAGAGACTGTAAAATGTACTTAGATGCCATAATAGAAACAAAATTATCAGCAAGATACACCCCTGACAGATTTCCAAAATCACTCAAGATTGTTAAAGAAGAAAACCTGTCAGATGTTCGCTGCATTATTCATCCAATCAAGGATTTACTTTCTGCTCCAACCTACATACCTTCCACCCAAGAACTGATTATCTCTTCATTTCGAAAGCTTTTCTCAAGGACACAACAGTGGCATAAAATGGATCAGTTATTCTCTCTGTGCAAGCCCCTATACCACTACTTTCGAGAACACCATACACTGCAACAGTACTCATACATGGTGCTAAAACACATCTTCTGAACAATCCTCGATTGCGGAAACACCTAGCAACATTCACACTATATTTTCCAGTAACAATAGCTCTCAAACTGTCTCTGAGGAAGTTGTCTGCAAGGTGAGATATTATTTCACTTATGATTAAGAAGAAACAAGCGCTACTAGTGTCCATAGACTCTGAATTATCTGAACCTTGTAGGGTATTTTATTAAACACTTTATACCACAAAAAAACAACCCACCAAACAAATTGTAACGATTTGAAAAACTTTGGTTTTATACAATGTGAAAACCATAAAAGCGGCATGACAGTTATAAATTAGATTATAAGAACATACAATTTAATGTAAAATTGACTGTTTTCAAAATTATGAGAAATATATCATCTAAATCCATATTCGTAACAGCCATAATCCTGTCAGAATTGAAAAAGGAACCTGCCATATTCAGGATATTGACACTAAACTACTAAAATGTAAATAAAAAAACACTATTAAGTTAAATCATATTACATATTATGCAATCACAAAATGGGTGTCTGCGGAAAAGCTTGCACTCTGTCGCAGGCACCCCATGGTGCCTGCCACACTGTGCAGGGTTTTACAGGGAGGTCCCTTGGGTACACTGTTGACCCCAATCCAGAGGACCCAGGATGAAGGGGGGCCTGATTGGGACCCCCAAAGACAGTTTCAGATAGGCTTTTCGTGTTGGACAGACCGAGCCGTAAAGGCTGTTGGAATCCGACATTGTAATTGGTCGGTTGGAAACGCTGTCCGTTGAGCTGTACGAATTGGTTCCGACTGACTTGGATGCCCTGAATGCCAGTCAGAACTGATTTGGAATGACCGAACGGTTCCCCTTCCGACTGTGAACATCGTAATCGTTCTGTCGGAATTGTTTCCGACCGAGTATGGTGCATGTGTTCCGACACGGTCTAGGGTAATCCGATTTTTGCTCAGAGGATTTCCAACCGACATCGTAATCAGGCCCTAAATGTTCATTCTACTACTCTTCACATGTAACACCAAATCAAATTTCATATAAGCCATAATCTTGACCCATACCATTCAAACCGGATACAACAATAAACTAATATAATGCTCATACATTCTGTTTCTCACTCATCTTCACTTTACTACCTGTTTTCTCATCACCATACTCTACACTGAAACACTTTTGACAAACAGCAAACTGTTCCAAACAATCACGTCCTGCAATTTATTGTATTGTATTGTAAATGCATTATTTAGCACTTACTAACCCTGACAAGGCCCATCTATTAATCCAATCAATGCATCAACTGAGGCATGGAGTGCTGTATAAATAAAACTTCAATGCAAAAAGATAGAGGTGGGTCTGTTTTCTGCTTTGAGAATCACTGGGAATAGATAGACGACCCAACTACATGGCACATCAACACAAATGACTGTTTGGTCCTCAATAAAGATATCATAATTTCTGTTTACTCATGACTTCATGAGCACATTATTGCATAAATATAATACAATGTAAGGTTTGTAGTAGCCTTCTCTTTCCCACCTCTTGAACTTTCATGTACTTCATTTAATATGAGTGGCCTGGGAAAATTTTGTAAATGACACAACGCACATTTCGAAAGAGAAGAGCACCTCTGCAGAGAGGTTTCCCTGCAGCTTTCCTGGTAATTTACTTGTGGTGTTCTTATATGAGTGGCCTGCGAATAATTTGAGGATGCTTACTTAAATGGAAGATTAGTAAAACTTACTCCTTCCTCCTCTGCCCAGTAAAATATTTTTACCAGGGAGATTGCTGCCAAAAGTGACATTTTCAGATTCTGAAGAATATTTCCTTTGCTCCACTTAGAGACACACCACAATTTAATTCTAACTAGAAAAACATGAAGTGAAGGGAAGAGGTTCTCAATACTCAAAACAGGAGATCAGGCCCAAATTACTGTTCCTTAAAATTAAATGTTGTGGCAATTTCTAAAGACAAATGCCTTCTTGGTACCATATTATACATTGTCCAATGGGTGCTCCAAGGGTTATGTTATGTTATGTTATTATGAATTTCTAAAGCGCATGTACACCAGCAGGTCTCTTGGTGCTGAAATCTGTTATGGAGTGACCAAGTCAAGTCAAGTCAAATATACTTTTATTTGATTTCATTGAAAATCATAAAAGGGTGGAAGAACCACCGTGGAACATAATACATTAAGTATACATTTTTAAAAAAATGTTATAAAAAAAGGTAACTAGGACATGACCACAAGCGATATACAACGGTTAAAAAAGAAAAAAGTATTGGCAAGTATATCAGTGCAATTGGAAAATGTGTATACAGATTGTTGTTAAGCAACTTGAATTGAATTACTTTTTTTGTCCAGTTCTTTTGCCGCGATATTCCAGAAATGTATGGCTCTGCAAGACAGTTGAATCGACGACCCTCCAAGACACTTTATGACTGCTGCTCTACATGTTTCTACTTGTTCCTTCCTTAAGGCCTCCCGATGGACAGTTTTTCGAGTTTCTAATAGTGCAGGGCAGATACATATTAGATGTAAGAATGACTCGTTCCCCTGTCGGCAAAAGCGGCATTCCTTGGATGGCCATGTGTATTTCCATTTCGCGGTCAAATCCTTTGAGGGCAATGACCCCATTCGCACCAGCATCAAATAGTGCTTTTTCTGATAAGAAAAGTGTTCAGACAGGTACGGTTGGGGTTTCAGTGTCTGATAGACATGTATCACTGCCCAAGCATGGTGTTTTTTTGAAAAGACAGTTTTATCCATTAGTAAAGAAATCCGTTTGATGGCTTTATTCACGACGAATTTAAATCCGGAGTGCGTTGTAGGGATAAACCAAGCATCCTCTAGCTGTAATGCCGAGAGAGATTCCTTCAAAACTGCTGTAATAGAGTTGATTAGCCTTGCTTGATTTTTGATCTCTACCCAGCAATAGTGGGCTAAGTTGTTGTCTTCTGCTTCCCTCATGCTCCAGTAATATTTTACTAGTGTGGCTTGTCTGGCAGGGATCTGATTTTTTAATCCATATTCTAGTCGGATTTGTGCTTGGGAGTGACTGATATCAGGAAGTCCAAACTAATTGTGCGCTTTAGTAAAAAGCCAAGTCTTCAGCATTTTCCTGAAACGCAGATAGTCCATTTCGAGTCTCAGGGTTGTAGGCAAAGAGTTCCTCAGTTGAGGACCCAGTATCGAGAACCGTGACCCTCCTGTCCGTTTGAGTCTGAATCTTGGAACTACAAATAGATTCATATTCATGGATCTTAGGGTGCGCTTGGGGGAGTATTTGAGGATTCTTGAAGATATATACTTGGGACCAGTACCATGTATGGCTTTAAACAGGATACATCCTGTTTTAAACAGAGAACTCTGTTTCATCGGGAGCCAGTGAAGCTCTTTCAGCAGCGGTTTGATGTGACATCATCTGTCTTGTTGGTAAATGATTCTGGCAGCTTGATTCTGTATCATCTGCAGACGGTGTTTCTGATTTTGCGGGAGGCCAAGGTATATCGCGTTTCCATAGTCAGTTTTAGATAGAATCAGGGCAATAGTGATTTGGATGCTGGCCTCTCTGCTGATAAATCTTCTGATCTTTTGTAATTTCCAAAGTTGGAAGAAACATGCAATGGTAACTGAACCAATCTGTGTACTCATAGAGAGATCTGAGTCTATCTGTATGCCCAGGCTCTTAATCGTAGACTTTGGGGTAGATGCAGAGCCCAACTCCAGGGGCCAGTGCGCAGGAGTCCAATGCAGGAGTTTGTTTTTGGGGATAATGATTTCTGTTTTTTCCAAGTTCAGTTTTAATTGATTGCTATTATCCAGTTCTTGATGCATAGCATGGAGTTTCTAAGAAACTCCTCTGATTTTGTTGACTCTTCAATGGTAAGGATCAACTGCATGACGTCAGCATAGTTGTAAATATTGATTGCCATCTGACGAAGGCTAGATATGAGTGGACGAATATAAACATTGAAGAGAATCGGGGAAAGAGAGGAGCCTTGCCGAACTCCACAGCTCATAGTTACAGTATCAGATTTGTAAGGGGAGAGTCACACCGATTGCTTGCGATCCTCTAAAAAAGATTTGAACCAACTTAAAGCAGCGCCTCTGAGACCAGCTGCAGCAATACGATCCATCAGTATTTCATGGTTACCGGTATCAAATTGCCGCAGACAGGTCTAAGAGAATCAGAGCCTGCTTGCAATCCTCATCCGCCTTTCCTTTCAGATCATCCATGACGGAGAGTATAACAGACTCGATAGAATGGAATGGATTGAAACCTGCCTGATGGGTGTCAAGAAAATGTGTTCCATCTATGAAGGAGCTAAACCATCTAGCTACATGCATCTCCAATAATTTAGCTGAGAAGGGAAGGAGGTCTGCAGTTGTCTAGCTTATATGGATCAATACCTTGCTTTTTTGCAGGGGGATAACCACTGCTTCTTTAAAAACTAACAGCACAGTTCCTTGGGTCAGGGAGAGGTTCAGAAGGGCAATAATGGTGTCTGGGAATGCCAAATAGATATATTGTGGTACATGGAAAGGGCATACCTCGTTAGGGGAGCCTGATTTTACTTTATTTAAGAGTTCAGAGAGAAGTTATTTATTTAGGGTGTGTGCATCAATTTTGTAGGCCCCTGGGACACAATGATATTACAGAAGGGGCTGCAAACGCGTGTACATCCCATTCTGTAATACTGGTAACACTGGTGCATATGTAGTGACAGCGCTATCATGAGAGGGCATTTCCTCATTTGAAAGGGGGGCGTATTCACCATATTATAGATGCAGGACAGACTCAAACAGGCCCTCAGGAGACGCACTCCCAGTGCGTCACAAAAGGGGGGCACAGTATCAGTGCACCTCCCCAAGCTAGCCATCTGGAGGGGGAAAGTGGGTTGCATGGACCCACCCCAGACATCTCCATGCAGGCGAGTGTCATCTCTCACTGCACCCGCCTGCCAGGGGATCTCTCTTTTATGTGCTTTGAAGCAGTCACTCTGTATTACACTGAATGTGCTGCACGCAGTCAGTGCAAGTTCACAGCTGCCCTGGTGACAGCTAATGTATTGTAATAGTGCACAGTGTCCCTCTTTGCACCGTGTGTACCTGTTAAAAGTACACTGTGGCACAAACAGGGACATTGCTCCCTTACCATAATGTGTCTCCTGTTATTGAATGTTTTGAAGTATTTTATACCTCTGAGAATGTAAAGATTATTAAAGCTCCGTGATGTGAGTAGCCTTTGAATTTGGCCTTTTTGAATGCAGGTTTTTCCATCAGCAGCAGTTTCTCCTGTGTAATGATCGTGCTCTGCAACTTTTGCTCATTCCAGACATCCTGCTTAAATACTGCACTGCCATAAAAAAATAAATTCCCTACGTTTCCTCCTACTGTACCAGAAAATGGAGTAAATGTATGCCATTCCATTTTACATATATATTTTCGCACCACTGCACGAGAATAGAGAAAAATTATTATAAAACCAATTAACCATTACAAAAATATATGTATAAGACAAACCCATATTTCTTAGTAAAAAAGTGGAGAACACTTGTTGTCTCTCCATTTCTTTGTGAGGATAATGAAGCAAAATAGTATGGAAGCAGTTTCGTTAATTCTTTGCCTTGCAATAAACTCATATTTTGAGACAATTTTTGAATTTCTAGGTTTTAGTACAATAAAAAACTGTTAATACTAACATTGAGTCATTTTTTGTAATGTTTATGCAAGCTGAAGTGCATCCATTGTTAGGTCTCAGCGGCAGACAGCTTTAGCTGTCTGTAGATAAGTCAGTTTCAGTGGTCTGTTGTTAAAGACCTAGGCTCAGATTTTTCAAGGGTTTGTTTTGCCCTTGGGCCAGACAAGGTGACGCAAGCCCTTCAGTCAGGTTTACTATGCCACACAGAGCCCCTTGCATGGGGAAGGTGTTCGATGGGTGGAATGGGTTCCCATGCATCCACCCATGGTTTTTGGTTGCATTCCCAGATTTACTAAGACTAGTAAACCTGGGAATGTGTCAAAATGCTACCCCTTCCCAGGTGAGGCATAACAAAGAGAAATATTTTTATTTTTCCTCATTATTTCCTCTTTGTACGTGTGCTGCATTCTGCAGCACACATAAAAGGAGGATAATGCCTCTTGAGATTGTATTTGTATAGGAAGGTCTTCCTATATTTTAATAATTATGGTGCATTCCTGCTCTACCCAGTTGGCGCAGCGCAGCAAGTTGTCTTACTGCGTTGCACCAAATGAGGATAATTCTTGCCCCTATTGTCTACAATACAATACAATACAATACAATACAATACATAAGTGGGCTTTGGATCATCCCATTGCTCAATTCTCTGTTTCATTTTTAATGGCCTGCCTCTCTATTACTGTGCATATCCCGCCTATGGAGTTTTGCTGCCTTACATTGCTTCTGTCTGGAGGAGTTGTTTGTTTCACTGTTGAACTAATGGGTTTTCTAATTTTGTTTCAGCACTACATGAGAGCATATCTTCTTTTCTTGCTTTCTTACCATCTGCTTGTTCTCTCTAATATCTCAGCCACCTGCACTCTTTTTTAGCATTCCCTGTGTGCTTGTCTTTTACTCTCTCATCAAGTTCCCCTTTATTTAGTTTTATTTTATCAATTGCATTCCTTAGGTTCCCACTTCCTCTGCATCTGAGACCCTCACTTCCCAGGACATCATTGCTTCTCTCCATCATGCTCTCTGTTTTTATTTTACTTTACTTTTTTTTTCGAGTGCCTGATAGCCGCAAAATGTTACCGGGTCGCTTGTTATTTTTATACTCCTGCACTTTAATTTGCCACTCTAAAACAGAGATCTCAAGAAGAAAAACCATTCCAAAATGATTGCTCATATATCTGGAAGCATGGGAAGCCATTTTGGCATTTTTAATTAACCATTTCAACATGGCTGATGACCATTTTATCACTGCAAATTAAAAATAAAGGGGCATATCGTCAAGGACCGGCGCTAATTATCGCTAAGCGCACTTAGCGCTAGGATAATTATCGCCGGCTAACGTGGATTTTTATCTCTGAGATAGCGTGCTATTAGCAACGCTTATCTCAAAAGCAATAAAAATCCTAGCGCTAACTGCCGAACGTGAAATTATCGCTGGAAACCCAGCGATAATATCGCGAAGTTTGGCGTTAGCTTGATGATAGGGCAAGGCAAATTTAGCCAAAATATCCACCTTCCATAGGATATCATGGCTAAGTCAGTCCTGAAGCAGGCGTAAGGAAAGTAGCGATAACAGGGGTTATCGCTACTTTTCTTGCCGCTATGCTTCATAGCGTGGGGCTTGATGATAGGAGAAATCTCGCTAAGCGACATTTCTCCAGTCATGTCAGGGCAGGAATGCCCACTTTGCATCTCATTAGAGATGCAAAGCTGGGCGTTCAGAATTCAGGCAATAGCGTGACCTTGCTGATTAGGCGATAAAATGATCGCGCTTTTCGCCCGAAAACGGGCGCAAAAGCAGCGATAATTTTTTATCGCCTCATTGCTGATATGCCCCTAAGGGCTCAGGGGCACTAGTGCAAATCAGCATTGGCATAGCCAATAAATCACGCTTGCCTTATCAAAGAGAGACCTATTGGCTTTGCCAGTGCTTGTTTTCTTTTTTGCTGTGGACAATCTGTCGCAGTCTTTCTTTGCTGTAATGTGGTATTGCAACATTTGCAACGCGGTAAATCTGTGCTAATATTATAATGTTCAATAATACCAATAGAACACTTTTCACACAATTAGCATATCATTCTAAATGAGAGCTTTGGTGTGCTGGACAATAACTTAGGGGGAAAGCAGGGACATTGCTCAGCTGCATGTTCTCTTTTAAAATTATACAACGCTTAGGTCTTTTCAGGTGACACATGCACCATTTTGGGCAGCAGTGTGCATGGTGAAATCAAATGCTGTATAATTATGCAAAAAAGAAGCTGCTAAATTCCAATGAATTCATAAAAATTAAAGCAGAATCTATTAGAAGAAGTTGGGGTGATATAAAAAGAGATGCAAATGGTCTTCGAGCAAGCTTGGAACATATAAACTAATCATGTTTGGCTTCAGACCAACAATCATTAAACTGATTAGTTTTAATAATCAGCCTTCGGTGGCATGAATCCCCTCATAAATATGTTGATTTACTGGGGAATGCATTTTACATGTTAATAAAAATAGAGAAGAATACACATTTGGTATTAGTGAGAATAATCATTACTCCCATAAAACCTCTCTGAACGTGGCTATGGAAATAAAAAGCGGAGCCTGAATTCATCGCCATCTTTCATGTCACTCCGTGAGGCTGTCTCATGAATGTTATTAGGACATTACTTGTGGGTGTAACTCTTCGGCTGCCACTCGTCCGGTGCCAGCAAGTGTATGAGTATATATGTTGCTTATCCGAATTAATAGGTTACATGCACAGAAGGCGCAATAAAAGAAGCTTTATATCGATGTGAAGGGCTTTTTGGAGCAACAAAAAGGAGCTCGTAAAAGAAGCATTGTTTTTGAATAAAGGATATCATTTTTCTAGGAGTCTCGTTCGAATTTGCACTGAAGCAGTTTTAATGAGAAATGTTCGATTTTCGTGGTGCACGTCATAAGAAGGACAGGACTTGGAAAAACATTTGGAGGATTCTAGTGCTTTCATAGGAGAACACGTGCTACCAGTAAAGAAGATGTATTTTCTGAAATTAACCCTATGAGTCTTAAAAAATGTACATACCGCATATTGGGCAGAATCAAGAAAGTTTCTTATTCGGCTCTGGCTCGCAGGTCGAGCGAAGAGCTTCCGAATTTAGGAATGACGTGGCTTCCCTGGTCCTTCAGGTACCTCGGAATATATGTATCTGCTATGCTTGCGGAGTTTATAGACATAAATATGGAACAGATGCTGCAGGGTGTGGAGCACTCTCTTCCTTTTTAGGGGAAACTGCCAATGTCCCTTATGAGAAGGGTGCCTCTTAAAAAACAAAAACGTGCTCCCCAGATGCCTGTGTGTTTTAGAGCATGATGTGCTTGCTGCCTAGGTCTGTCTCTCGAAGGATTGACTCCATGCTGGCTGTGCTGCTATGGTGAGGCTCGCATTCCAGAATTAGGCTCAGTATGCTGACACTCCAATAAGAGAAAGGGGGCTTAGCCCTCCCAGATTTTGAATATTACTTCTTAGTATCTCAGATGCACCACCTCCCATTGTGGAAGAATGAATGTGCTAACGGAGAGGAACCTTGTGGCAGGATGTTATCCCTTTAACGACCTAGGCAAGGCACCTTTAATGCTGAGACGACAGGGTCAGGATATACCTTATTTAATAGTACTGATGTCTCAGATCCGGGGAGAGCTTCTGTAGGCATGTAGGGGCATATCAACAACAACCGGCGATAATTATCGCTGAGCGCACTTAGCGCTCGGATAATTATCGCCGGCTAGCGCCGATTTTTATCGCTGAGATAGCGTGCTATTAGCAACGCTTATCTCATCAGCGATAAAAATCCAAGCGCTAACTGGCTAACGTGAGATTATCGCTGGAAACCCAGCGATAATCTCACGTTATCTTATTGATAGGGACTCACAAACTTAGCCATGATATCCTCCTTCCATAGGATATCATGGCTAAGTCAGTCCTGAAGCAGGTGTTAGGAAAGTAGCGATAACAGGTGTTATCGCTACTTTTCCTGACGCTATGCTTCATAGCGTGGGGCTTGATGATAGGAGAAATGTCGCTTTGCGACATTTCTTCTATCATGTCAGGTCAAGAACGCCCACTTTGCATCTCATTAGAGATGCAAAGCTGGGCGTTAGACATCCCCACGCTAAAGCAAGGTTTCACGCATTAGCGTGGCCCTGCTAATATAGCGATAAAATGATCGCCGCTTTTCGGCCGAAAACGGCCGCTAAAGCGGCGATAATTTTTTATCGCCTCGTTGTAAATATGCCCCCAAGTGAGAGTGTCTACCTTTTTGTCTGATATAGAAATATTGAACTACCCAGGCTTTCATACACTGAAATAGATAGCAAAGAGAGTGGGATAGATTGCGGAGGGTGCCAGGAACTGAGGTCACGTTCATAAAGGTAAATTTAGACCTGAAGTCTAATTTTAGACCTGAAGTTGAAGTTTAGACCTGAAGTCTAACTTTAGACCTGAAGTCTAACTTTAGACTACAGGTCTAAAGTTAGACTTCAGGTACAAACTTAGGACCCAATTATGAGTTTGGCGGCCATCAGACCGCCAAACCTGTGATGGAAGTGCGTTGGTGGTTGGGGACCACCACACCAACGGTCCGACTGCCATATTACAAGTACGGTGGTCCGAGTGCTTTGGGACTGCCACAACCGACAGGGATCCTCAATCCCTGGCAGCGGTGCTGCGGTCTTGGGAAGCAATATGCATGGCGGTGCGGCTGTGGTACTGCCATGGATATTACACGTTTCACCACAGCCAGCCTTTTCATGGCAATGAGCCCACCATGAAAAGAATGGCAGTGAGGAAACAAAAGGGGCCCTACAGGGCCCCCTGCAGGGCTGTACTGGCTACCTGGCGCTTTTTGCTGGGGTGGGAGGGTGGGGCCAGGTTCACTGCAGAGGGGACACATTTGTTGCTGGGGAGCTGCAGGCCCTTCCAAATGAACAATGCAAAACAAATGGCTTTAAAGCCTACCTTTTAAAACATTTGTTTTGCATTGGTTATTAAGGAAAGCCCTGTAGTCAGTCCAGCCCGGGCCTCCTGTTGCCCTTATGCACATTGATGCATGAAGCGGGGCACATTGTTGCCCCCCTGATGACCTGCACTCCCTTTCCTGCACGTCATGGACTGCACAGTCCATGCCATGCAGGAACAGTCTTAGGGCCTCCCATTGCAGTGCTTTTTTAATAGGCACCACAAAGGGACCACTGTGCCGCCCGCCCACCAGACAACGAGGAAACTCATAATCTGTTGGGCAGGCGGTGGTCATCTTTGGCAGCCCGCTCCCAGACCGACAAAGTTGTAATCAAGCCTCTAGACTTCAGGTCTGAAGATAAACTTTAGGTCTAAAAGTAGACTTCAGGTCTAAGTTTACCTTTGTGAATCGGGCCCTGACTGATTTAAATGAAGGTGAGGCGTTTATTACATTTAAGGAGGCATGGCAAAGGTTCTTGATTGGCTAGGTGACTTTCTAACATTTGCCAAGATGACTACTGTGGCAAGGCACTGTTGGGGAACTTTCATGGGGCATCCCCCCAGAATCGATCACATTGAAAGTAATTGCTGAGCTATCAAGTGGAGGTAGGTGGGTCTCTTTAATCGATAGTGTGATGGTGCAAAGGTTCCAGGTCCTCTTATGGTTTGGGCAAATTGGGAAGGGTATTTTAGTGCCTGTTTGTGAATTCAGACTGAAGCAAGGTGTTGATGTACCATTGGACTTTGGCAATGCTAGTTTCCCCCTGCTCAATTTAAGATATTGCATCAAGCATATTTCCTAGCACGAAAGCTTAGCAAGAAATGCCGGTGTGGTCAGGTAAGTGCCACACTGCTGGCAAGACTCGGCAGATTTTCTGAATATGACGTGGACCTGCCTTGTGGTATGTAAATACTGGAGGTGGGAGCGAGGGGCTCTGATAAAAATGTTGGCGGTGTGGGTAGAATGTTCTTTAACACAATTTATATGAGGCTTCAACCGAAAACAAAAACGGCAAAATTCACTAAAGGTATGTGACACTAGGATTTTTGTTAGGTAAACGTAGGATAATGATCAACTGGATACAAACAGAGAGTGCTTCATTGCAACTGTGGCATACAGATTTCTGTGAATGGCTGCTGGCTGAAGAAAGTTTGATGAAAATGTTGCAGAAAGATGAAAAGTTATCAATTTACAAGAATGGCACGAAAGGATTCTTAGAGTGATGTAGAGTGAGGCAAGGTTTCCCCTGTCAAAAGCCTCACATTTTTTATGAACTTTGGGCTGCCCATCTTATTTGGCTCATATGCTTACATAATTGTGGTCTATGCTTGCTTTTGAATGTGTCAATATTTTTACTTCCTTTACTCTGAACAATTGGATTTTTTCTGTTACAGTACTGTAAGGTCTTTCTTATTGAAATAAAACAACTAAAATGTGTCTGAAAAGAAACATAAACATGAAAGAGGTGAGCCCACTGTCCAACATGGTGTCAGAAATTACTTCATGAATGACGTCAATGTTGACATCACATGTCACAGCCCCTAATTATTAACTCGTTCCGTGCTCATGACGGAACCACGCCGTCATGAGCCATGGTTGCTGTGTGCTCATGACGGAGTGGTTCCGTCATGTTGCGGCCGTTGGCGGCCGCTCCGCCCACGCGGCGCTAATTCCCCGCCTGTGCGGGCGATTAGCACTGTGGGCGGAGTCATGACGGAACCACTCCGTCATGAGCACAGCCCAACCGTGGCTCATGACGGAGTGGCTCCATCATGAGCACCGCGCCACCGCGCTGCCCCCCGCACCCCCCAGCGCTGCGGCGGAATCTCCGCCGCAGCGATGGGGTTAAAGGAGGAAGCTTTCTTACATTGTGAGTATTCTAAAGACTGATGTTGATTACGATTTACGACTTCCATTTGGAAACTAATACCTTTGTCAGTGATTGTTGGCAACACTCTACTCCATTGACAAGATGCTGTGCAACAAAGGCAAAAGTAAAAAGAAAAATAATAGCATAACAAAAGTGAGATGAATCATACGCAGTGGTTGCATCATGTTGCAAGTGCACACATCCAAGATGAACAGGTAAATAGAACAAGAAAGGATTGGGGGGTAAGTAAGGTGGAGGGTAGAAGCAACTTGGGGGACCTGGTGGGGAAAGGAATACAGGGAATGCAATCAACAGTGAAAGAGCAAAGTGGAGAACTGAAGAGAGCATATGGGCGAAAGAGAGCAGTGTGGAGAAGGCAGGAGAGAAGCACATGGGCGAGAAAGCAATATGGAGAAGTATACGAGGGCGAGTGCAATATGGAATGGGGTGGGATAACATGGATTTCGGGTAGAGAGAAGTGCATAAGGGGGAGAGCTGGAAAATACATGCACCACCAAGGAGTGCTTAACCCAAAAGACAAAAAAAACTAGTGCTTGAAAAGCAATCATAGATGCTAGCCGCTCAAAAGAGATGGCAATGAAGCTATGGGGCATATCAGCAACAACCGGCGATAATTATCGCTAAGTGCACTTAGCGCTAGGATAATTATCGCCGGCAAGCGTGTTTTTTTTCGCTGAGATAGCATGCTATTAGCAACGCTTATCTCAAAAGCGATAAAAATCCTAGCGCTAACTGCCTAACGTGAGATTATCGCTGGAAACCCAGCGATAATCTCACGAAATGTGGCGTTAGCTTGTTGATAGGGCTTCACAAATTTAGCCGTGATATCCACCTTCCATAGGGTATCATGGCTAAGTCAGTCCTGAAGGAGGCGTAAGGAAAGTAGCGATAACAGGGGTTATCGCTACTTTTCTTGCCGCTATGCTTCATAGCGTGGGGCTTGATGATAGGAGAAATGTCGCTTAGCGACATTTCTCCTGTCATGTCAGGCCAGGAACGCCCACTTTGCATCTCATTATAGATGCAAAGCTGGGCGTTAAGAATTCGTGCGCTAAAGCAAGGTTTCACGAATTAGTGTGACCTTGCTAATTAGGAGATAAAATTATGCCCCTATGTTCCTTGGATGGGACAAGTAGAAGATTGGGAAAATGGACAAGCAGGCAAATGAGAATGAAAAGAAAGCCAACCAATGGAAAGCAATAGACTCCTTATGTTCTTAGTAAGTCCACAGTATGTGTCGCACCAGACAGCACATACACTGTCTATTATAGGTGAGAATAAATTAAAAGTGCATCACAAAAGCACTTTTTTAAGGCCTTGGTGTCAGTAACAATTTGCTGCCTGGTCTTTACCCTCCCCTCCACCCCCCCAAAAAAGTTGTTTTTCAAAAAGCAGTCGGCATGGAACAATAGATGAGCATGTGGAGGGAGAGGAAAAGCAACACACGAGGAAGATCAACAAGGGAGTGGAGGTAGAAGCATATATGCAAGAAAGCAACATGGAGGTGGGTAGCAGATGAGCAAGAAAGCAACACAGAGGTGGCAGAAACACATGCGAGCTTGCAGAACAATTGAGACAGCAAAATGGAGCATGAGACATGGGTATTTGAAGGCTGGGAGGGTAAGCACACAAGGCGGATAGCCATAAAAATACCTACACTTTCAGGGAGCGCTTAAGCAAAAAGAAAAAAAGTAGTTTCCTAAATGTGAGCAGTGGAAGGATATATGCCGGACAGTCTCAGAGATAGAAAAAATGCTACTCTGCATGGGAGGGACAAACAGAAGATGGATTAACTGGAGCAAGAAAGTAATTGAAAAGGAAGTAACCAAATTTAAGTAACAATAAAACACACCAATGGCAAACAATGGGTGGGCTGTAAGCTTCTGTAACTTCTTTGTAATCCAGCAGTAGGTCTTTTCCAACCATACATCTTGCCCTGTATGGTACGTTCAACCTAAAAAGGGAGTTTTAGGTGTGCAGCAACTGAAAAATAATTAGTGGAAAAATGCTATGGAAAGTCAAATGCATTTTCACCAAACCCTTTGCAAAGTGCCTTACAGACAATGTTCGTGGAAATGCTCTTGGATCAAATGAAAACAGATATTTTACCTTCATTTTGGCTATAAGTTCAAAGAAGGGAACTTGCTAATGCTCATTTACGAGGAGTAGAATAACTGACCCATTACTGCACTTGCAAGTGCCTGGATACCCTATCGGGTGATAAGCCTCGGTTTATAAATCCTGATTGATTGATTGATTGATTTGCTAGAGAAAAGGAAATGATCCTCTGTAAGGGATTATTGCCAAAAAATGTGAAAGCCCAGAGTCAGCACAAACAAATTCCTTCCTTAAAATGCCAATCTGTTTGTAAAGATTGTAAAAAAACTTACCTTGTGCATGGCAAAATTCACAAATATCAATTGTGCACACTCACCATTTTCAGGCATGTACATAAGCTTGTGTATCCCTTATTCTTAATGGAAGATGCATGCGTTTGTGCTTTTTCTGACCGCACTTACCACGAATCAGGCTTAGCATATGGCTACAGACAGGGAGTTCTCAATGAAAAAAGTGAACAAATATATATCCTTTTTACCTTACAAATTGGCCAACGACACTACTCATACATGGCTAGAGTATTAGCAAGCTGTTTTTGTTTCTACCCAAAATAAGTGGTAGAAATCAAATCAATCAAATTTCCTAGGAAATATATTTTATGGCTCTACCACAAAATGTGCACCTACAACAAAGTAGTGCAAGATCATAGGAACCCATGCTGAGGAACTCGATTTTCGATCACGATCGAATCGACCCGCCATTTTGTGACCCGCCGCCATTTTGTGTTGCCATCACTCAGGCAGCACGGCGAACAAAGTCTATTCTGCCTCTTCTGTAGCCTGGTGTCGAAATACGCCTTCGGCCTCTATTTGCAAAGCTGGTGTTAGAACTAGCCGAGTACACTAAATCCCTGTCTGGCTTTTCTAATCCGCATCTCAACTACCTGTTGGCTCACACAATTCTTTCCTGACCTTATCTTATCGACTAGCCTTCACTGTCTCCTGCTAGCATTCTCTCGTTTCACAACTGTCCTCCCACACACACAAATGTATCTCGCCACCTGCAAGTTAGTTATGAATCTGTTAATAAATTAGCTTGAGGGAGGGGTGACAAACATAGTTGGAGGAGAGGTCTTTCCGAGTTATCCGACACTTCTGTTTTCAAACCTTTCTCATTGGTTCCACCTTGTTTTCCAACTTTCCTTATTGGCTCCTTCTTGTATGCTCTGGGAGTACATTTTATTAATGATTATGAACATTGTATGGTTTTTAACCCGATGCGCCACAGAGTGAAGTGGCAGTCTCCTGAGAACCTACTTTGTGTACTTCTAGGATAACTGTACTAGCTGCAGCTAAATAAATCTGATCTTCTAACGCCGACAGAGTGTCCCGTGTCTCTGTGTAGCTAAGCAGGAGAACTCCGGAGACTTGGGCGTGCCCTGCGCCGCCAGACCCAAAAGGTTCTGGTTCTTCAATGCCAAGGGCTCTGAACCTGATTTATAGGCTGGGACCACATGTGTGGGCCTATAACAAGTTCCAGGCAGAAAATGTTATACTGCTCGTGGAATTGGTGGAATTTGATCACTCCGCATTACTCTTGTAATATGGAGTTCTGGCCTTGTTCCACCACTCACTGCATGACTGAATTTTGCTCCCGGATAAGCAATGCAATGACAACCGGAACAACTCAAGGCTCAAGCAAGAGTGCTGGTGAGGGCGAGCGACCAATGGCATCCCCTAACACGATTTCCTTTTGCTAGACAGCTTTCCTGTGCCATTTTCTAATGAGGGTGGTTAGAAGCAGTCACGTTCAGTAGTTTAATTCTTGTGTTGATTTTCTACTCGAGAAGTTGCAAAATCAACTCAAAATTGGATTTTTTAGTAACTATTCTACCTACACAGATGGTTTAGGCAGTTGTTTAGTGCATTTTTTTTCAGAGACTTCAACTTCAGCTTCCTAGACAGAAGGCTCTTTGTACATCCCTTGGTCACATTTCATTTGGAGTTCTACGGGAAAGGATCACTGTCTTCTTTGTCTGCAACTCCTGCAGCATATATCATTGAATTTAAAGCATTTTTTGTGTGCGAAATCAAGTAAATTAGGGAACTTTGGGATAAACTTGTTGTTTGATGGGAAGCATGCACCAGTGGTTTTTTTTTTACCTTTTTTGTTTTTTCTTCCATTTTTAAATTTGATTCTGGGTAGCCTGGGGTTGCAGTAGGGGCCTATTTTCCATTGACCTTTTCGTTTTTTCTAAGGGAAAAAGTTTGCACAGGTTTAGGAGTGATAGGGACCTGTTTTTAAAATTTGAAAGCACTTTTTCTCCATGTTCTTGTGTATTGTTTATGTATTTTGCACTATTTGCTCGTTTTACCGGGGGGCCAAGTCTGCACATGGACCATGGCCATCCAGTCCGTTCTAGGCATTGGTAGATATTAATCAACTGTTTCTGTGGTATATGTTTTTTAAAACATCTATTGATTTAGGAATGGCCTTGTAATAAATGCAAAATGTGGTTTTAGTTTTTTACATTTTTATGCAAAGTATTTTGGTGGGGTAAATTTTGATGCCTTGGGATGTTTGTGATTGGTGAATTTTTAAAGTTGATGTCATTTTTGATTTTGACATTACTGAATAATGGTAGTTTTTTTTTCTTTGTTTATCGTGCCTCCTCTCTTTGCCAGCCAAGTGGCCATTTTTTGTGTGGCCAGTGTGTGGGTTTGCCAAAGACCACCATTTTTTCTTTGTTCTCAATGCCATGAGGCAGGTTGGCCATTTTCTTTTGTGCTTTCAGTGTGCTTTTTGCCATAGGCCTGCATGTATTCTCTCTGTTGTCCATGCCTTCTTGCTTGTTGTTTGAACATGTGACCGGCGGACATTTTGTGTTGTCAGTGTGCTTTTTCTAGAGGCCTGCATGTGTTTTTGTTGTCCATGCATTTGCCCTTGGTGGCCATGTGGCTGGCAGCCAGTTTGTGGTCAGTGTGTTTTTGTCAGAAGCCTGTATGTCTTCTTTGTTATTTATGCCTTCGCCCTTGGTGGCCATGTGGTCTGCAGCCATTTTGTAGTCTGTGTGCTTTGCTTTTGCCGTAGGCCTGCGTGTGTTCTTTTTTTTCCATGCCTTTGCCCTTGGTGGCATTGTGGCCGTGTGGACATTCTGTAGTCAATTAACTTTGCTTTTGCCATAGGCCTGTTTGTATTCTTTGTTGTCCATGCCTTTTCCCTTGGTTGTCATCTTGTACAACCAGTGTGCTTTTCATTTTTTATAAGCCTGCATGTGTTCTTTGTTGTCCATGCCTTCACCCTTCATAGCCATGTGCCAAGTCAACCATTTTGTGTAGCCAGTGCGTTCCTTTTCTTCCATTTTTGAAAGCCATTTTTTAGAGACATTGATAGAAGAGTTCTATACCTTTTGTGCTTTCTTCATTTATTCTTTTTCCCCTGTTGTGAGTTTAATATTCTTGAAGAAAATAGTAGTATGTATCGACCTTGTTTTTTAATGCATTTTTTCAATTTCCCCTTCTCCTCTTTGCCTCCCATATGATTTCTCATGGTTCCTAGGAAGACAACAGCAATAACCTTTTTCAGTTATGTGATTTTTCCCTACACTCCCTGCCTGCCATAGATGTCTCATAGGTGCATATCAGCAATCATCTTTTTAAGGGTTTTTCAATTTTCACCCTGCATCCTTGCCTGCCATGGGTGTCTCATAGGAAAACAGCAGCAATAATTGTTTTAAGGATTATTCGATTCCCCCCTGCATTCCCTGCCTGCCACAGGTGTCGCAGAGGCATACACCAACAATCATTTTGTTAAGGATTATTCCATTTTCCCTGCACCCTCTGCCTGTCACAGGCACCTCATAGGCATTGGAGACACATAAAGTAAACTTTTCAATCTGTGTGCTATTGAACTAAGATGTTATGGTATGGAATGTATATTCAATTTGTGATGTGACCTCACTAAATAACATTGTCAGTAGTTTCAAACTGCAAATGCCACATTTCACTGAATTGTTTTCTTGTTTGTTTGCTTTTAGGTGCACAAGAAACATCGCACACAGTACTGTCAGACAGAAGGCCTGCAGTGACACAGATATCAGCTGAGTACTCCTCAGTTTCCACTTGTACAGCTAAGTGGCAACTGTCAGAGCTAAGAAAGAACTTGAAGATGCCCTAAAAAGAAGGGTGTTCTTGATAAGAAAGTGGCCAGTGATGAGAAGAAGAAAAAGGATAGTGCCACCAGTGGTGTGCCAATTTTCACCTTTTTCAGGAAACATGGTGTACCTGCTGCACCAATCTCGGGGCAGCAAAAGTCTGGGAGCAGCACTCCTGCATCATCAACAGAACCACCTCAGCCTACAGCTAAGCCTAAGCCCATGTATTTTAGTAATGCAGCCACTGCAGTCATTGCAAGGAGCAGTGACTCTGAACAAGAGTTGTCTCAACTGCAAAGTGCCCAATCGTCATGGAAAAGTGGACAACAGGAGCCGCAGTCAGCAACAGTTCTTCCTGAAGTAGGAGCAGAACAGGAGGTTGAGTTTCCTGCTGAGCAAGATGTTGCAAACCATTGGCTTCATGATCTCAGTAAAATAAAAAAAAAACTCCAGCACCTTCTCCAAGCCCCTCTTATGATGATCTGGACATGAATTCGACCCCAACCCAGTACGAGACCTGCTCCGAAAGACAAGGGAAAAAGAAAGTTCCTGAAAACCTTAACATTTTGGAAGGTGACAGTGATGATGATGAGCCAGTGAGTGTCAGTATGAAGGGCGGCACACAGGACACCAAGATGACCTCTCCGATTTAATTCACTCTGAGGGATATGATTTCACCACCCCACTTCCATCTTCCATATATTAATGACCCCTGTCGAGACTGCATCAAAGACTACCACAGTCGAAGTATGCCTACAGGGAGGCAAACAAACCAGCCACCTACCACCAGATCTTGAGGCATTGGCAATGGCACACTAACATTGTTCTTCTCCCTAGTTTGGGACTTCTTCATGATTAGCAAGCAGAGGGATAACATTGCAATATGCTTCATTTGCTCCATGAGGGTTTATTGAGTAAGCCAGGTTTGCACTACGATACTGAAGGCCAACTGTCCCACCTGAGAAAACCTCATAGAATCCGATGGGGGGAATGATGAATACAGGCCCCAGCTAGGCCCGCAGAATACTAGGGTTCGCTCTCCTGTAACATAAACTAGAAGGAAGTTGGCACGGAAACTGCAAATACAAAGACGAAGTTTATTAACCCTTAAGGGTGGTCCTACAACCTATACAACACTCTTCAGTATTGCATAGAGTAGCACAAAGAACTTGCGTACACAGTCCCCTGTTATACACAACAGAGGGGCTCATGAGTGGGTGGATACGACATGAAGCAAAAAAGCATTACCTTTTATGGACATTTTCGATACAGAACCAATATGTGGGCGGACTTAATATTATCCTGAACCCGCGAAAACATGGTCAAGCAAGGACTAACTGATAACAGATGTGGTCAAGTCTGGGCATGCGCCAGACGGACAAAGGAGCTATTTATAGACTGTTACTAGGCAGATTACAAGAGCAACTAACACGAAGATAGGACTCTTCTCGTGCATAGCACGTGGAGACATGACAATACAAAATGGAGTCCGGACATTAGGCAACATAAGACAGAAAACATGTTTTAACTAAAGAGAATTCATGTCTTTAGTGAATGCTTAATCATATCGCCGTTTTAGTTTTCAACAGACGACCCTTTCAGCATTTACTGAAGACATTCGGCATATTAGGATAATCATCATGTATGTCAATTTTCATCATCTCTTCCACCTCTTTGGTTAAATGTTTCTGATAGGTGACATTGGCAATAGCTTTCTTATCAGGTATACAGAATGACACACATAGAGAAAGGACCACACTGGACACAGATACAGCAGGAAAACAGAATTGCCACAATAATACAGAGACCAGTTAATACCTTCCATCCCCATGCAGTGATCAATGCCCAAAACCATCCAGAAAAGGTCCAAGTGCCATTTTCTGTATGAATCTCAGCTGCGATTTTATGCAATTTATTAATGGCGTTATAAACTGATGGCGTATGGTCAGGAATGAACACACAACAACTACTTCCGATAATTTTACATGCTCCACCTCTATCAGCTAACATAACATCTAATACCATACGATTCTGCAATGCAACAATCCTGGTAATTTGTAATTCTTCCGTAAGATTCCCACGAGCAGCAGCGGTGTGATTCGTCACAGCCTCTACAACTCTTGTTAACCTTCTAACCTTCCTACTATTTAGGGCAGCTCCAACAAAGAAAAACAATCCTAGGTTAAAATCAACATACTGCTGTAAGCTAGTATCAGTTTGATCAACATCATCAATGGATAGCGTGCGTTTATACCTGTTTACAGTCACATTATTCAACAACTTCAAATCTTTATGATAAGATGCAGGTGCTAAAAATACAGGGGGTAATAAAAATGCTACATAACATACTCCGGACCATCCGGCTGGTAAGCGATAATAACCCTTATTCCCACATACAAAGTATGTATTATGGGAGGCTAAGAAAGTACTATTATTTAATCCGTCGATATTTAACACAATAATACAGTCACTAACACCAACAGGAATATAACCCACACTCTGAACACACAGATCCGCTTGAGCTTGTGCCACTTGAATCACAAATTTCTCATTCCCAGCAGTGTCTCTGGTGTTCGTGAAAATGTAGGGGATCGATTCATTGTCTGGTCGATATTCTTCCCACTCCCATATTGTCCCATTTGCTTGTGGATAGCCTTCTTTATCCTGATGACATTCCCTATTAAGTCTGAAAAGTAATCGTCCCACTGTAGGTTTCCGTGTGGCAAAAAGCAAAGTGTACCATGCTCTACAAGAGCCATTATGAGAGAAAGGAAGAGGTATGAACTGCGTTCCTCCTTTCTTCTGATGAGCTGGCATCATACCACATATCCAACAGTTCGTAGCATTCGTAGCAACATGGGTATGATGCAACATCTGGATGAAAGTGTTATTCAAATAAGACTGACGATGCTTCAATTCTTGATACGGAAGGGTATAAAAGTAGTGCTCCTCAGGCACTGGAGTGGTCAAAACAA
The DNA here is from genome assembly GCF_964204655.1 of Triturus cristatus. NCBI lineage: Eukaryota > Metazoa > Chordata > Amphibia > Caudata > Salamandridae > Triturus > Triturus cristatus. The sequence continues at coordinate 1,453,909,787 of NC_140589.1, read as the reverse complement.
GCAACTCACGGGCAGGAGTCACGTCCTCAACAAACCATGTGGTTATACCAACAATAGCCACAATGATAATAAAGCTTGTCGCACAGAGAATCTTCTTCTTCTCCATCTTGTAATAAGAAGTCAATAGCTTCCTGAAACTAAAAGGTTGTCAGAACTCTTCCCCTTAGGCAGCCGTTGATTTCTTCACCAGCGGGCCAAGACGGGTGTCACTACACTAATGCAGGGCTGATCCCCCCCCCCCTTGCCTCATTGGCTCTCCGTTTCACTAACCTAAGGGCCGTTCTGACAACGTCTTTGGATACAACAATCACTTCCTTGGTCTGAGGTGATATCTTCTTCCTCCAGGAATCGCTTGGTCCGGGAAGAGCTCCTCAGTGTCGTCCGGTTCCACAGCACGGCCTTTCTCCGCAGTCAGGATTTCTCGATGGTCGGTCAACACGGCAGGCTCCACCAATCCAGGCGGCACTTTACGACAGTGCAAAGAATGAATCCAGTTCTTCCGATTAGAAACTCGCACAGCTGTCCTCGTTGCAAGCAGGACTTGCTCAGGACCAACCCATCTCGGCTCCAGACTGTTCGTCCTTTCGAATACCTTTATCATAACCTGATCGCCAGGTCGGAGATAATGGCCTTCACCTGTGGACCGATCAGGGAGCGCCTCTCGAACTTGTTGATGAATAGAAACCAAATTATCCGTTAACTGTGCCAGATAATCGTTCATCATTACACAAGGTACATCATACACTGACTTCGGTTTTGGTGGACCCCAAATATTCATTGGCCGTCCGAACACGATCTCGTAAGGTGTGAGACCGGTCCGAGAATGCGGTATCGATCTAATTGACAATAATGCCAGCGGTAAAGCATCTGGCCAAGTCAAAGAAGTCGAAGCTTGGATCTTCGCGATCTTAAGCTTCAAAGTACCGTTATATTGCTCAACCAATCCCGCAGACTGAGGGTGAAACACTGCATGAAATTTTTGGGTAATTCCCAGGCCTTTCAGGACATACTTGATAACGTCTGCTATAAAATGAGGTCCGTTATCACTCCACAACAATCTACAAACACCATATCGAGGGAAGAACTCCTTCAATAGCATCTTGGCTGTAGTCATTGCAGTATTGTCTTTTGTAGGGTATGCCTCAACCCATTTACTGAAGGCACAAACCACTACTAGAACATACTTCAGATTGTTACAGCGCTCAAGCTGAATGTAATCCATCTGCAAAACCTCAAAAGGTGCAGTAGGTGTCGCAAATCCTCCTGCTGGAGTTCGCGTACCCTTCCCTGGGTTATACCTCAGGCAAATCATGCAGGTCTGCACTACCCTCTTTGCCGTACTAGCGATCTCCGGATGCTCCCAAACTCGTGTGAGTAATTTAACAATTGCGGAAGCTCCGACATGCGCTAGTCCATGTGCCATCTGAACCATAGGTTGTACGAAGGCTGTGGGTAACTTCCATTTATCCATCTGCTTACTTCTCCAACACCCTTCATCATCTAATTCTCCATCATTGGACCATTGCTTCCGTTCCTTATCGGAAGCAGTCCTCTGTATTTCCAGCACTTCTCTCCTAGCATCGTGCCATCTTTCTGCCTGCGACTTCACAACATACATTGCAGTAGCACCAGGCTGCATCGCAGTCTCTCGTGCCACCCGGTCTGCTAAAGCATTCCCTTCTCCAACTTTATCAACCACTTTCTTATGGGCACTACATTTAACTATAGCAATCTTCTTTGGATATGTTAATGCGGTCAAAAGGTTGTGAACTAACTCCCCGTGCATTATCTGTGCTCCATGTGACGTTAGAAACCCTCTCTCCTTCCAGAGTAGGCCGAAATCGTGCGCTACTCCGAAGGCATAGCGGCTATCTGTATAAACATTCACACACAATCCTGCACTGAGCTCACATGCTCGTGTTAATGCTATCAGTTCCGCTGCTTGAGCTGATTTCTGCGGTATGCGTGCTGTCTCCACTATTGTTTGTAATGTGGTAATTGCATACGCTGCTGAAGTCGTACCATCTGGTAGCTTCAGGCATGATCCGTCCACCCACAGTTCTCCATCTACATCTGTAAAGGGCGTATCCTGGAGATCAATACGACCCTTTGTTCCTCAGTCACAAGAATACAATCATGTGCTTTCTGTGCTTCAGACTGAGTTTCCGGGAACGGCAACAATGTGGCTGGATTTAACGTTGCACATCTCTTTAACGTAATATGAGGAGCCAAAAGCGTCAACTCATATCCCGTTAAACGAGCACTGGTCAAATGTTGCGTCTTTGTCTGATTAAGCAGGGCATCAACAGCATGGGGGACTAATACCAACAGTTTGTGAGATAACACAATTCCCTCACTTTGGCGTATTGACACAGCTGTCGCCGCAACTGAGCGAAAACAACCAGGCAATGCTCGGGCAACAGGATCAAGTACAGCCGAAAAATATGCACAAGGGTGCTGCTTGTCGCCGTGCATCTGCACTAAAACTGATAATGCACATCCATCTTTCTCATGCACATACAGTGAAAAGGGCTTCGTATAATCAGGGGTACCTAACACTGGTGCTGAACAAAGGGCTTGTCGTAATTGCTGAAAAGCAATTTCACACTCATTTGACCAGGGAAGAGGAATCGGTGTGTCTTTTGTCAAAAGGGCTAACAATGGTTTAGCTATGTGTGAAAACCCCAATATCCATTGCCTACAGAAAGAAGCAAGACCCAAAAATGCACGCACGTCCTTCTGTGTGGAAGGTACTGGCGTGTCCAAAATTGCTTGAATACGATCTGGTGTGAGTGCACGCCCCTCCTTAGACAAAAGGTGACCCAAATAAGTCACCTTTGGTGTACAAAATTGCAATTTCTTCCTGGACACTTTGTGATGATGAGATGCCAAAAAGGAAAGCAAAGATAACGTACACTGCTCACACAACTCAGGAGTGTCGGCCGCCAACAAGATGTCATCGACATATTGTATAAGGGCGACACCCTCGGGCAGAACAAAGGAATCCAATTGCCTTTTCAATGCTTGACTGTAAATACTAGGGCTTTCCGTATAACCCTGAGGGACTCTGCAAAATCTATAAGACCTATTATTCAAAGTGAAGCCGAAAAGGTATCGGCTATCAGGGTGAATAGGAATCGAAAAGAAAGCATTTTTCAAATCAATAACTGAAAACGTGGTCGCCGTTGGCGGGACCAAAGTACGTAACGTCGTGATATCAGAAACCACTGGATACTGAGGTATCACTATCTTATTCACTTCCCTTAAGTCAATGATAAAACGATAAACCCTGGTATCGGTATCTTTCTTCAAAATGGGTAAAATAGGACTGTTGCAGACATTATAGGGAACTTCCTCCACTACACCCACCTTAATCAAATCCTGCACAATCTGTATGAGTGCCTCCTCCCCCTCCTGGGAAATGCAATACTGAGGGAGGCGCGGTAACACCGCACCCTCCTGGACGCTAATGTGGACAGGCGGAATCACCATCTGTCCCACATCAGTATCCGAAGTAGCCCACAAAGAATGAGGGAGGGAAGCTAATGCAGTATCCTCCGCAACCACACACATCCGGTCTGTCATTGGGTGATTATCATTTAATATCACACGTACTCCAGTAGGGGAGCAGCGGATCGTAGCTCTGAAGTGCTTGAGCATATCAAGACCCATAATGTTGTCAGGCGTGTTCGGGGCAAGCAAAAACGGACAGGGTGCAGAAAAGTGGTCAACATGGAATGCAAGGGGTCGGGAAAGAGGGCTTCGAGAGAGAGTACCATCAAACCCTACCGATGTAACCATTAAGCCAGATGGGGGAGCCCTCGGAACCAATTGTTTGGACAGCGCACTACGAGTAGCTCCTGTATCAACTAGGAACCGATCAGTAGAACCCAAAACATGTGCTGAAACATAAGGACCCGTCTGATCAACCGGTACTTCAACTGATTCCAACCCCCATCCAACGCAATCCTATGCATGCTGCGAATCATGGTATCCAGGGCGGTCATTCCCAGACATCTGATACTGATGTTGCCGATCAAATACATTAGGTCTATCCCGTTGCTGCACGTTAGGCTCAAAACGAGCACGATCATTGGAATTCCCTCTGAAATTCGAAAAGCCCCCTCTACCTCTCGGTGGTCCCTGACCACGTCCCTGACGAGATGCATATAACACCGGACAATCTCTAACCCAATGACCCGACTGTTTACAATACGCACATTGATTTCTATTAACATCTGACCGACCCGAAGGGGGACCATAGAATCCTCCTCTACCTCTTTCTACACCCCGACGAGGCGGACCATACACTTGTGCTAGCATCACCTTAGTTTTCAAATCTTTCGATTTCTTCTCCTCATTCCCCTTCGCTTCTTGTTCCTGACGCTCATAATACTGAGCGATAGTCAGGAGGGATGCCGGAGACAAAGTGGACCAAGAACTTTCACTCGCTTTTAAACGAGCTGCTATTCCCGGTAATAAATTCGCCACATATTTATCAACAAAAAGATGTCGACCCGTATCATCCATAAGTAACTGACCACTGAAATCATGAAATGTCTCCTCAAAGCGTGTAAAGAAATCTGAAACTGATTCATCAACCTTCTGTTTACATGAGGCTAACATGTTCCAGTCAATCTTTTTAGGGGGGATAATTGTTTTCAATTTAGTCAAGATAGCAGCAGGAAGATCTAAAATAAGCTGGGGGGGTTTTTGCGCGGGTTTTCTCTCCCTATCCACATCCTCAATCTCAGACCATTTGGCCTTAAAAGCGGCTTGATCATCCACCTTCCGCACAGATCGCCACATGTCCGGTGGTAAAATGAGCCCAAAGAACAAATCTATATCTGCTAAAGTCATAGTACAAGAATTCAAGGCCCCTTCGACCTCTTCGTAAAAGGCCGCTGGATTCTTGCGGGGGTCAGGCAGTGCATTCTTTAATGCCATAACATCAGCCCTATGCCAGGGAGTATAAACCCAATTATACACAAAATAACCCCTAGCATCGGGGGAAGATATATCTGAGCTAGTTCCTGCTCCTTTAGGAGGAACATACAAAGGTGCCGCCGCTCGCATCGGTTTAGCATGCACTAGTTCGCCCTTATCTGAATGGGAAGTAGATGGTTGGCCGCCGCCGATGTGCGAATCCGATTGCTCCTTTTCCGCTGCCTGTAGGCGCGCTCTCTCTTTAAGTTCAAACGCCGCGTACCGCAACGCAAACAGCCGTCAGACCGCATCAGGTACCTTAGAGGGAGAGAAAACACCGTTACGTAATGCTTTAGCATCCAATACTACAGCTTCAGGCTCGAAAACATCTGAATATTTCCGAAAGGCAGTAATCACTTCATCAGAAAAAGTTTCAACAAAATACAACTTCTCTGTATCCCGCCAATGTTCCAAAGATTCCAATAATTCAGAAAGAGATAGCTTGCCCTTAAGCGCACGAAGAGAAATTTTCCGAAGCTCACCCATACGCTCAGTTGATAACATGGACCGCGTGTCTACCTTATCCGAAACCGATCCAGAATCCTGTGATCTCGGGACGGACGCACCAACATAAGGGGGCGGAGAACGATCTAATAAATAAAAATCATCTTCAAGATTAGTAAGGACAGGATAAAGTGGCTGGCGGACAGCATATTGACCCGAGACTTGCAACCTACGCTCTTTCTCTTGTCTCTCCACCAGTTCTCTTTCCTCCCGACGCTTCGCTTCCTGGGCTCTCACATGATAATTTTTCCGTTGCTCTTTATCAATCAACGCTTTCTCACGTTTCTCTCGCTCACGGACTTCCTTCACCCATAACCGTACACATTCAAAGATGTCTTGCCGAGCACGCCGTTTACACATACACTGTTCCATATATTCAATCTTACGCATATCAAACGATCCATACAAAGGCCATCGTAACTCAGGATCCTTTTTGGTGTATTTCCTCCACACTGTGCTGTACATTATAGAGGAAAGACCATGCTTCACATACATATCCCTATTAGGAGTCCCCTCTGGGGGGGCTGGAGCAGATTCCTCGAGATTTAACCGGTTTCCAAAGCAGCAGCACCACTTACGGAGTGCGCTAAAAGCAGGCATGCTAAAAAATAATGCAAAATATGCAGTATTATCAAAAATGGCACTTAAGCTTTGCGCCGTTCAGATTTACACAACTCCGGAGAAATATCTCCACATTACCTGCCTATATGTGTTGCAACGCATATATTCTCACAATAATCAATACAAAATATGACCGGTCATCACAAATCAAACTCAAATAGCCAACCCAGGCTTCAAAAACTCGGAGCAAGTACCGTACAACGGTTCTTACCAACCTATACAACACTCTTCAGTATTGCATAGAGTAGCACAAAGAACTTGCGTACACAGTCCCCTTTTATACACAACAGAGGGGCTCATGAGTGGGTGGATACGACATGGAGCAAAAAAGCATTACCTTTTATGGACATTTTCGATACAGAACCAATATGTGGGCGGAGTTAATAATATCCTGAACCCGCGAAAACATGGTCAAGCAAGGACTAACTGATAACAGATGTGGTCAAGTCTGGGCATGCGCCAGACGGACAAAGGAGCTATTTATAGACTGTTACTAGGCAGATTACAAGAGCAACTAACACGAAGATAGGACTCTTCTCGTGCAGAGCACGTGGAGACATGACAATACAAAATGGAGTCCGGACATTAGGCAACATAAGACAGAAAACATGTTTTAACTAAAGAGAATTCATGTCTTTAGTGAATGCTTAATCATATCGCCGTTTTAGTTTTCAACAGGATGGCCTTAAAAAGATAGGTGCTGGTGGTTATGAGAGAGGGGAAGCAGTTGAGTGCACAGTGATAGAAGAAAAGGTGGTCATGAGGAAGAAGATGATGACAGCATTACACAAAGCAGTCCTTCCCCTGTAGTGTGCCAGCATCACCTGCATCAGCAACCTCCAAATGTTGAAAGCCTCATATGCAGACACCTTTGTCACATACAGCGATCCCCCCTAGATGCACATTGAGTCTACCACCTCCTGGTTCTCTCCAGAAGTTGCTTGTGTCAGTAGTACCACAAAAGAAAAAAATCCAAGCTACTATTACAGGCATGTTTAGGCAGGAGGGGCCCTATGATCACAACCAACCAACAGCAAGTTTGTTCAATAGGAAGTTGGCTAAAATGTTAGTTCTGGACCTCTTCCCTGTTTCTTTTTTTTGAAGGAGTGGTATTTTTAGAATATGTGCCAGCCATCGGCCCAAAATGGAACATTCCCAGCTGGACCTTTATTCTGACAGGTTTTCTGTTCCAGTAATACATCATGATTTGCTGCATTTGGTTGTCTAAGTTATGCAGCAGAGAGCTGTTTACACTATCATCTTGATGACAGACATGTGGACAAGTTGTCAAGAAACTGATTACATGTGTATCACTGCATACTGGATCTCTTATGTGGGGGTTAGGCAACAGCTAGCTGCATGTGTCAGCTCTGAAGAAAGTTTTAAAGGCATTCAGTGTTGTGAAACAGTAGCGATGTTCACCATAGAGAAATCCCATACAGCTGCAAACATCTTGAAAGAGTTTAACTGAAAGGTGTTTGAATGGCTTTGAAAAGAGGTCTCAGAATTAGATTTGTTTACACAGATAATTGCAGTAATATAGTCAAGTCCATGGTAGATGGTCAGTATTTCAGGGTCCTGTGTTTGGTGCAGTGCATCAACTTGATTGTAAAGATCTTTCTTAAAAAAGAAGACATAGTCAGAAACATTCTGGCCACTTGCCAAAGAATCTGCACTCATTTCAGTCATTCTTGTAAAGCCCAAAAACAGTTGAGGATCATTTAGTGTGCCAATAGAGTACCGGTTAAAGTCCTCATACAAGAGGTTCCAACATGTTGGAACTCGACCTACTACATGTTGCAATGTCTGTTCAAGCAGTACAGACTGATCATGGATTGTGCCCTTCAAGAAGAGGAGATGCAACTGGGAAAAGCATGACAATGGAGGTGGACAAATGGGGGCTAGTCAAGTGTCTGACACAAATGCTTCTTCCTTTTGAGGTTTTCACATGGGAAGTCAGCAAGGAGGATAGTATGATGAGCCAAGCAATGCTGCTATTGCAGCTGCTACAGGACCAACTGAAAAGGTGACACAAAGTTCACCACTGTGAATGAAGTAGCATATGAGTTGGTTCCGACCTTAATCATTTGCTTGGCTACTAATCAAAGGCTACAAAGCGAGATCATGTACTCTAAAGTGTGCATTTGTACCATAATACTTGAATCACAGTACAAAAAACTACTGGATGCTTTCATTCCTTTTTCAAAAGGGGATGTTTCGCTGTGCAAGACTTGGATGAAAGGTGAAGGCAACTGAGGTTGAGCAAGCGGCAGCACCGATGACCATTAATAGGATGGCCTAAGACTTTCTGATGACCCAAAAGAAGTCTGCTTGGATCAAAACCCATTGGTCTATTGGTATGGGAAGATGCCACAATTGGCCAGATCATAGGAGGCTGGCAATAGAGTATCTGGCTTGTCCGGTGGCCAGGGTATCTCCTGAATGTGTGTTTAGTGCAGCGGCTTCAGTTATCACAGTCAGAAGGACCAGCCTCTCACCTCAAAATGTGAAAAGATTGACCATGATTAAAATGAACCAACACAAATACCACAAGATCACATTGTTTCTGAAATTGGTCAGCTAGCTCACAGTGCCTTTTGAATCTCCTCTTACCAAGGTGAGAATTGTTCTTGGCAACCATCGAACAAGACAACCCTGATCCCTTAGGACCGTGGAAACAATATATTACTTTTCTCTCAGTCACTCATGGTTACTTAGTCTTTCTTGGAGAGGTACACAGAATAAGAAGCCTGGGAGTCTTCAATAAGCATTTATTGAACAGTTGTTATTCTGGTGTAAAATAGATGAGCTGCAACAGCCGTTAGACAGAAGCAGATATATTGGATTAGAAACACTGCAAAAGTAAACGGATGGTAAATCTCTACCATCTTGCAGTAATCATGAATACATACAAGTATATAAAATACATGATAATAAAATGATGCAAACTCCTACGATTTCTCCCTAACTAGATGTACCTAAGTGTACCTAGCTTGTGTGTAGGTGTAAAGCCAAGAATCCCTTTGGGATAAAGTCAACCCCATTACCTGAATTGAGAGAGTGTGTGACCTCATCCTGGTCTCCAGTTGGACACCCCGCGAGGGATGTTAGGCCACTGCGAGCTGGGGTATCTGCATGGAGGAACCTCAGTGTCTCTGGTCAGTGTGTCGGCCGAGAAGTCCTGGTCTCCTCTGTCTATCTTAGCAAGATGTGGTGTATATATACCCATAGGTCTCCCAAGGGGTCCTACCTCACTGCATTAATGTGTCAAACTAAGGATGATGTCGGGCATGAACTTTATACATAGATATTATACAGGAGATGGTAGTCCTCCTTGTCAGGGTCCAACCTCCGAGTTGGAGGTATCCAAATCCTCAGGAGCGAATAATTATCTCTACTCTCCCCCCAGGGCACCACTGAACTCGAATTGCACTCAAAATTCTGTTAACTACCCTGATGGGAGAGAAGAGACTGCGTAGGACCACCAGGCGCAGACGACACACGGTGCTTGTACAGGACTTTCAGGGTTTGAGAGTTTCCTATAAGAAAAGAAGAGGGACACCAGGTAAGTAAGGTCACCCCTAATGACAAGTATGTGAACCCCAATTATTGATGTAATTGACTCAGCCCTACAGTACACCCCCTATGCCGCTACCACTCCCCGGTTGTGTGCTCTCCCAGACTCACCGCCGGATTCTTTACGATATGGCCAGAAAGCAGAACAGGGAGATAGTCAGGAATTCGAGAGTGCACCACCAATGAAGTCTTTTGATGATTCAATGTTCGCTGAGACTTGAGCAACTGGCAGCCTTAGGTGAGCAAAGATAAATCCTGGTAGAGTCTCAACTCGTATTCTCAAGGGGGGATGCCGCCTGAAAGTGAGGACAATTGAAGATGCTCTGCAGGAGCAAAGGGAGTCAGGCAGCCCAATGTACGGAGTTTTGTCCAAGAACAAGAAAAGAAAAACGAGCGTCTGCTTTCAGATGTTCTACTTCTTGGCTCTAACAAAGGAAAAGGAGCGGGGGCGTCACCTGCTGGGCGCGAGAGGAATTGTCTGTACACAACACCGTCACAAGCCAAGAATCCACGGGAATGCGATAAGCACGAAAGTCTGTGCATCTAGACGTAAATCAAACCAGGAAGTCGCCGGCGTGCGACTAACGCGAACTCCTCACGCTTTGATGCAGGCAATTCCAGGAAGACGCGAGATAGCGGCAATCACGAAGATCAGGGAGGAGCGATCAGGCGTCACACCAAAGACCAAGAATGCTGGAACAAGGTAGCAAGGGAGCAACAAGCTCCTCGTAGTTTTCCCCAAATGCAGGCAATCAATGATTCCGTACTCAGGGAGGCGTGGTCCATCCAGAAGGAAGGTTGTCAAGCACCTGTGCTTGATAGTGGGAAGCTTATATGCTCCTCCCAAGACACGTGATCACTGTGAGCGCACACAACCACCTCCCCTTACTGCTGCATTCTGGGTAATGTAGTGTGCACGCGAAACGGGACCTGACTCTAAAGTGCAACACTCCTGTGCTTCCAAGAATCCTCATGCATAATGTAAGAGATTTCAAACTAGCCAAAACCTGCGTTCTGAATGCAGTGTTGTATCTAGGTAAAAGGTCAGTCCCTGTAAAACGTTATAAGTGTAATGTAGGGAAGAATATAGGTGAAGGGGTATGAAGTTACCTGGGCCTATATCGGGGTACCCATATGGAATATAACACCCAGTCCTCTTCCGAATGGATGACATAGTTAAATTCTAAAGTGTATTACTAGGTTGACTCGATACTGGTACGCTAATTGCTACAAAAACATTAGTTCTTGCTTACATTTGAATTAAAAGTTCTAAACAATCTTTAAAAAGTTTAAAAAGGAAATTGTCACTCAAGCCATAGCTCTAATATGTCTGTAGGAATAGTTCAAACTACTACAAGCACTTGAAAGCCATGCATGCCCAAAATGAATGTCAATTTTGTTGTGGAGTTCCAATTCTAGTTTTTTTATTAAAAAAGTCGAATTTCTCCCAGCATACGACAGGCCAAATGAATAAAATGTTTACGTGTCCTGGCTGGTAGACACAACATTATCGTTGCCTGCCTCCGCAGAGTACAGTCCCTGCAACACCTCGAAGATTATGTCAATTGAGGACAGATGATCTTTCGTACTGTCCACAGCCGATTCTGGGGCAGCCTGTGCGCCATCCAAGGCCTGGGTGTCAGAGGAGGAGCCGATCTCCATACCAACAGGAGCCAATACTACCTGTGGTGGCTCTAGGAATGCCGCCATCAACATTGGAGTACGCTGGGGATGCTGCAGAACATGGGATGTTATCAGGTCCAGTAAAGCATCAACGTCTAGTTGCACACATGATAAGAGTGTCAGAAAGAGATCAAACGCGCATTCTTCTCCGCAAAACAGGCATCAGAGGACAGGTAAGATGCAGTCCATCCCGACTGGTCCAAATGGCAGGAACCAAGACGCACTTAGTTCTCTGAGGCGAGGTGTGTCTAGATGTTGTACCATGCGATCACGGTATGTTCGCACCAGGACTACTGTTTCCATCTCCTTGGTGACTGGGACGTCCATTGCGTAGCAGAAAAATTACAATCAGGATACCTGCTATTAAAAACAGGATCAGCGGCAGTCCTCCAAAAATGCTTCCAAATACTGAGTGTCAACAGTCTGGCATAACTCGGAGGACTGTCTGAAAGGTGCTTAATTGTACAGGTCCAATGGTCTTAAATAGGTGGACGATGCCTGTCGTATCAGACATGGTAAAGATACGATTTGCCATTTCTGTGAAATGGAAAGGGCAGTTTATACGTATGAGCACCTGCATCTCTGGCGAAGACCTTGGAATCTGGAGATCAAAAGTCTCTTGAGTGGAGGTTAAGGGCACGGACTTCTGTAAAAGCATGGCTTTCATTCTGCTCAAAGTATCAAACCGTATTAATGAAACATTTAGTGAAGGCCATAACAGCGCCTCCCTGACTGAATGTGTTGGTGGAAACAATACTTGCATACAGCACGTGATACCCCACCAATGTGTACTGCAGAGGGTGAGACCCCTGGAGCCCGCATCGCAGTAAGTCCTCCAGCCCTGAAGTGCCTTCGGTGGGAGGCCTGTCCTCCTGGAGTGGTGTCATTGGCAGAAAGTGAAGGCTGAGTGGTGGTGGCTGGACCTCAACAGATCCTGATTGTCTGCAAGCAAGTGTGTGGGTTCTGGTTCAGTGGGGCGCCGAACACCAAGGACCTGCGTGATGCCCCTGTACCTCCTGGGATCGGTGCGGCCTGCATGGTGAAGGTGGGACCCAGCGCTCGAGGGGCCATGGTGAGAAAGGGTGCACCCAGTTGATCGGAATCCAGGCGTGAGACTCCACAAACGTGTACCTCAGGGTGAGAGTGGGAGGCCCTCCCCCAGAACGTTGACACTGGACATTCCCACTTTGGGTGAGAGATAGAGGTGGTGCAGGTACTCACTCTCCGCTGTGGTTTGGCCTGGAGTGCTCCAGCGAGAGGGGACACATACTGTGTCTTTCGATACCCACCGTCCCTGAGGTAACGATGTGTTGGGTGTTCCCCCCTGACCTCCACCCAATAGCGACAGGATCCACGGAACCAGCCAGTGGGATCCAAGGGGCAGGTGACGGAGAAGAGAGATCCCTCCCAGTGGGGCAGGATGTCGAGTGGGAGAGGCTCAAAATCGACGCAGCAGAACAAGCTAGATCGATATACTTGCCCAATGGCAGATGTTCCCGAGCACCTGTCCCGGGATGGGCCAGCTGGGGGTTCGGAGGGAGGCCTCCCCGAGCCTACCTTAAAAGACGTCATGGAGGCAATAGCCGGGGTGAGAACATCTATGGAGCAGAGGACAGACACAATCACGGTGGAGATGAAGCACATCTGAGCAGACCTCACCAAAATGAGCAAAAAGGTCAAGCAACTGGAGGTGACCTCGACTAGTTTTGTCAATGACGTCTCACAACTCCAAACCGAAATCCAAGACCTGACAACCTTCAGAAAATACGGTGAGGACAAGTTGGATGACTATGAGGGGTGCTCCAGATGAAATAATGTGCAAATCATTGGGGTGCCAGAGAAGGTGGAGGGACAGGCACCAGATCTGTTCGTTGAAGATCTCATACTCAACCATTTATGCCCTAAGAGCCTGTCGAAGTTCTTTGTGCTTGAGCGGGCTCACAGAGTCCCTGGGGGGCGTCCAAAACCCGGCACCCCTCCCTGTCCCTTATTGGCTAGACTACTTAACTTTCGTGAGCAGGATGTGATCTTACAGAACGCTAGGGTGGCACCACCACTCAAATACAAAAATGCAGTCATCTCTTTCTTCACTGACTTTACTCAAGTCGTACAAAAACAGAGGCGACCCTTGCTGTCAAGAAGAGAGTTAGAGATAAAGGACTGAAGTATGCAATGCTCTTCCCGGCTCGGCTGCAGGTTGAGGCGGATGGAAAGGCCTGGTTTTTCGAAAGGAACACAATGCCCGCTGACACTTGACCAATATGGAACTCTGACTACAAGACATTCACTGACTTGGTGAGCTCCGACGCCTGTTTCGCCATTTGCAGAGTGCTGAGACGAGAAAGGACAGTTACCGGTGACAGACGTCCTCGGGAACTCTGACTGGTTGAGTCGTATCACGTTTCCTGTTTTCAAAGACACTGGTGACTGTCCCAATCGGAAAATAAACCTGGTTTGTTTGGGAAAATGGTGGTGGGGCGGAGGGATGGAGCGCCTTTCCCCACATTTAGCTACTCTTAGTTCTTAAGTTGGGCGACAGGCACTCTGCAAAGTTGATCTTATGGGTAGTTTTAGGCCCAGAGTGCAGGGGAGCAGGGAGGGGGGTGGTCGGGCTTGGGGTTGGGGGGGTATGTTTACTTGTTATAGTTCAATCTGCAGCAACCGTTATAATGGCGCTTGAAGGCAGGATCACAACTGAAAATTGTCATGGGTACACACTGGGATAAGAGCTTTACTCTACTGAGCTGGAACGTAAATGGGCTCGGAGACGAGGTAAAACGCACTTTAGTCCTACAATACCTCAAACACCACTCCCCTGATATGGTTTTCCTCCAGGAGTCGCACCTGGTCAGTAATACTTGTAAAGCACTAAACAGGTGGGGATATAGGCTAGAGCCCATTCCGGTTTAACTTCTGGGTCCAGGGGAGTGGGCATCATGATCAAAAACACCTTCCCCTTCTCCATGCAGTCTATGCACTCTGATGAGTGGGGCAGATACATCGCTATCATGGGGCAGTGGGAGGACAACACACTAACCTTAATGTTGGTCTTTGTCCTGCCCGGGTTACAGAACCAAACGTTCACTGATCTGGGTACCAAACTGCTCTCGCTTCCTGATGGTCTTTTACTGGTGGGAGGAGATTTCAATGCTGTGGCCTCTGGCTCCCTGGATTGTCATCCCCCGTGACATAGGACCCTCATGTCGCTGACTTCCTGGAGGCCCTCAGCCTCTCGGATGTATGGAGGGTGTTTCATCCTAACAGCAATCAGCATACCTTTTTCTCAGGGGCGCATCACAGCTTTTCCTGAATTGACTACCTCCTTACCCCGGCGTCTCAACTCACCCACATTCAGGAGATAGAGCACTTGGCACGGGGTATCTCTGATCACTCCCCGGTATGGGCTCGGTTGGTCCTGGGAGACATGTGGGTAGGAACGGTCACGCCCTTCAGCCCCTGGTTCCTGTGCAACCTCTTGGGTCACAAAGAGCTCTTGCTCGCCATAGACCACTACTTTCAGGAAAATCAGGGGTTGGTCGAATCCCCCCAAATATTGTGGGAAGCGTTCAAATCGGTAATCAGGGGGCAGGCTCTCTCACTTATTGCAGGAGTCAAGAAAGAAAAACAAAAAGATCTTGAAACCGTAGAGGATGAGATCTTCTGGCTGGAGGGCTGTCTCATTGAGGAAATGAGTCTAGAAAAACTACACAGTTTGAAATTAAAGAGAGATGAGTAAAAACGTATTGCCACTGACAGGGATAGAACTTGGGCGAGGGAGAGAGACGGTAGAGTGTATGAATGGGGAGACAAAGCTGGGAAGCTGCTGGCCTGGCTGGACAGGAAAGAAAGGGTCAACAGGCTTGTCCCAGAGTTGACGGACGAGGTGGTCAGAACCATCACAGACCCCCTAAAAATCATTAGTGAGTTTGCCATGCACTACAGCGCGATATATCAATCAAGCTCGTCATTCCTCGAGGAGAACTCCTTGGATCTCCTCCGAGATATCCGCATCCCTGTCCTCTCTGAAGAGGATAAGAGGTTCCTAGAAAGCGACATCACCAATGATGAAATAGCCCAGGCAATCAGGAACCTCCGGTCGGAGAAGGCGCTAGACCCCAGTGGACTGCCGATCAAACTTTATAAACTACGTCCCAATAAAATAGCCCGCATCTACGGGCCAAGTTTGAAGAGAGTAGGAGGGTGGGGTCACTCCCTCCGGACCAGCATCTTGCGTCACTGGTCGTGATACATAAAGAGAGCAAACCTAGAAATAAATGCGCCTCCTACAGACCCATCTCCCTGCTTAATGCAGAACCTAAAATCCTTGCCAAACTCTTAGCCACTCGGTTGACAAGTACTCTGGTGCGTCCTGACCAATCAGGCTTTATGCCCCCCCGAAACACAGCCCTAAATCTGCAGAGGGTGCATGGAGTGCTGGGGAGGGTGACACCATTAAAGAGGCGGCCATGTTTGTGTCCTTAGATGCCTCTATGGCGTTTGATACCATCGAATGGCCATACCTTCTCTCTGTTCTCACCAAAATGGGGTTTGAGCTCGTCATCACAGCATAGGGTTAGACTCCTCTTCTCTGAGCCATTGGCTCAAGAGGTGGTCAACAACAAATAATCGGACTCATTCAAACTGAGTCGTGTTACCCGTCAACGGTGTCCGCTGTCGTCCCTGCTATTTGCCCTCTCACTGGAGCCACTGGCGGCGTGGATCCGTAGGGACTCGGTGATTTGAGGACTGCAGTGGTCAGCAGATTGGGAGGACCGTATTTCGCTCTATGCAGATGATTTACTCCTCTACCAAGCCTCCCCCAAAATGTCTCTAAGATGCGTACTAGACATTTTTACGGCCTTTGGTAAATACTCTGGCTACTCGATTAATTGGAGCAAGTCTCTCATATATATCCTGGGAAGAGATTCTCCTGTTCTACCCAGGGACTGCCCAATGCAAACAGTGAGGGATGGCTTTCGCTACCTTGGGATATTTGTCACTGCAGACTCTAAGATCTGTTACGAGACTTTTTCTGTTATCTGCAGATCCGTCATGCTCTTGTTACAACCCTACAGAAAGGCACCACCCCTACTGAGTCTTCACAGCTAGAAGACAGATTGCTCAATGGATACCTCCCACAGAAACAATTTCGTTA
Source organism: Triturus cristatus (assembly GCF_964204655.1). Taxonomy (NCBI): domain Eukaryota; kingdom Metazoa; phylum Chordata; class Amphibia; order Caudata; family Salamandridae; genus Triturus; species Triturus cristatus. The sequence continues at coordinate 1,453,893,262 of NC_140589.1, read as the reverse complement.
ACTTATAAAAAATTGGTTAAGAATACCCCGGACCCCCTTGAACGTCTATGTGAGTGTTGGGAAAGTGATGGCCTGGAGCTTGACGATGGGGAATGGCGAGAGGCGGTGGCCTCACCGCGAGAGGTGGCGATTTCCACTCGGCTACGACTGGTCCAACTTAAAATATTGCATAGAACGTACGTCACTGGGCCCCGGATGGTTCATATGGGGAGGGGGGATTGTAGAAGGCGCTGTGGTTGGGTGGGCACTTTCCTGCACATAATTTGGGAGTGTGAACTGATCCAGGAGTACTGGCGGGGGCTACACAAGGTCATGCGGGAAGTACTGCACAAAGACATTCGCCCGGAGGTTAAAAGATGTCTCCTTAATGTTTGGGAACCCACTGATTTGACTGGTATGGAGAGGCTCTGGGCTACTCTGGGTGCAATGGTGGCCAAACGTGATATAGCACAAATGTGGGGGGCGGGACCTCACCGACTCTGGACACGTGGAAAAAGAACTTAGATTGGTGTATGTTCAGGGAGAAAACGGTCTACATGGCATGGGATGTCCTAAGAAGTGGTCTGCTGTATGGTGTAAGTGGAATGCGTACTGGGGCGATATTTGTGCGGCCCCTGTGGTCTCCTCGGAGGATGAACCTTTGTCTCCTTGAAGCCCTTTCGGGAGCTCGATATGTGTCCCAGCAACCTTTGATGTCTAAATGTACTCGCCATATGAAGCCATACCATGTAAGTGCACGCTGCTTTGCTAAACGTCAATGTTTATCATTAATAAAAAAATATTTTAAAAAAATACTTGCATACAGCAAGTAATCCTGGAACTGACGGTCACCAGATATGCGTTGCCTTGAAGCATCCTACAGCAACCTTGATCATTCAGCATCAAGTAACTCCCATTTGAAAGTAGCCTGAACACTGGAGTGATCACTGAAGCTGGGGCACCCCTCAAATGAAAGGATAAGTTTGCTACTGAACCGTTACAGTCCCCATTCAGCATTATATCCTGACATATGAGTGATCCAATAAAAGCGTTCTCACAGTTTGTACTGCTTAAAAAAACTTCTCTATCCCCACTCCGGCATCGAAATCTATACGACATTTCCCAAAATTCCTTGGTGAATTCCCTACCCATTTCTTTATATCTGCCTGCCTGCTTTAGATCAAGGCAATATTGAAATTGAAAAGTAGTGACCAGTTGAGTTATCTGACCATGGATTAACCATTCTGTGAATGGTGATTCTACCACTGTAAAGGCTAATCTATCCAGTTTTACAATACGCAGCATTGTATATTTTGCTCCCCTCTTTGCCATTTCTATCTGTTTTCCTTTAGGTTGTATGTAGAAAACAGAGATGAACTGTTGATGAAACGCCAAGGCACATAGCCTGTGCACAAACATTGCAGCGTCCAGCTTAATAATATAATAGAACGCAATTATGATTGCCCGTGTTGTAATATGGACAAACCGTGTACTAATATATCTATTGCAGAAGATACAATGTTGCCCTGTGAATATATCCTGGAGGTTAATGTAGTTAAACCACTGTCAACCACGGCTAGAGCTTTCTCTAGGTTTATATGATATATTTCTCGTCATCTCTCCGTGGCCTCTTGTTGTGATATTTTTCAGATTTCATTATAGACATCATAATAGAAACGTTTGTGACGTGGCTTTCTAGGACCTAATAGAAAATCCCGCAGATCCACATCCTTTGTAAGTAAGGATAAGTGTTGTTTCACCTGTGACAGTGTCGAGGTTTTTAGCCTATCAAGGCATAACTTCCCAGCACTGTATGATGTCACTACCCTTGGATGTTCTCTCTGCACATAGCGTGGATCTGGCCTGTGTATATTAAACCCTTTGGTTTTACTCATCAGTCTTTCCTGACATCTATTGGTGTCTTTGGGCCAAATCAACCAACCCTTTCAATCGGGGTCTGATCTATTGTATTGCATGATCTCTTCTAACGTAATCCCTTATTGTGATGTATGTTACCTTCGGTGTGTGATGGTGTGGGCATCCAAGATGTATTCTAGTCTTTGTTCTTGGCTATTCCAAGACAGGACGTTTGTTGTACGATGTCATTCAGAACCATAATATGCCAAGGAATGAGGCATGCTCTAAATAACACTTCTGTTCCCTGGACCTGCCAGCCTCTAGTACCCCAGACTGATTTTAAGTCCATAGTGTCTTTCCATAAGTCGAAACTTTGTTCAGACAACTGGGCAAAAAAGGAAGCAGAATAAATCTGTTTGGTGTTTGTCAACATATTTTTCTGTGCTGGTGTTTGTGCAACCTTACAATAATAAGAGACTGGGTCTGACGTGTTAAACCCTGAAAAATATGAGAATTTCTATGCATATGTCTTTGAACTGCTTTTCGGTGGTGTTGGGCAATGTTCCCATTGGTGGTATGTGAAAACATTTCCGGGATTAGCAGATTTATGCAGAAAATGATGACCATAAATTTGATAGCAATACATTGTTTCAAAATCTGATGTGTCTTCCAACATTTCACTATTAAAAAATGCAGCAGATTTTTCTAAATCAGACAACATATTATTTTCAGTTTCGTAATCCCATTCATCGGAAAATGTATTGGAGGTAATGATATCACTCAATGATATTTTAAATAAATGTGGAATTTTTTAAAATTCAGTCGGACCAAATATATCGTATTCAACCTTGTCCCACACTATACCATCAGGCATAGGAACTGCTGTAATGTTCACTGATGATAAGTCTCTTTGTTCACGATATGATGATAGGTGAGGTTTCAGAATCAGATTCACTTTTTGAGCTGCAGAGCTTTGTCGAAAGCAAGTTCCATTTATAAGCATTCTAAAGACAGTTAATAAGCTTATCCAGAAAGGAAAGAACAGTATATTGGTAATAACCCAGAGTTCTATCCAAGGTGAAAGTTCAGAAAATCTTTAATTTGCTGTTTGCGTGTTTCTTGGGCTGGCGCCGTTTCAGGTTCACTTGGATCCAAAGAAAATGTATCAAGGTCTATGAAGTAGCCAGATGCAGTTCGATCATTTTTTGGTATTTTCACAGGTCTTGTGGAAACTATAGCTTGCTCTTGTTGAGGCATGTTGATGTAGATATCAGTGTTTGGTCGAATTAAAATTTTTCTTTCATTTTGATTTTGATTCTGATTATGAACTTCAGTTTCAAGAGGAACGAGTTCCATGGCATTATTGCATAGTCCATCATTCCATGCAGGGGACTCTTCAAACGTGATGAGTCCTTCTGTTTGAACTTCTTGTATAGTAGTGAGAGGAGGGCGTCGGCTACTCGGGATTCCACGAGGCCTACTATTCAGTATCAGCCACATAGTGTGGTTTGATTAAGTCTATTGAGACAAACCTTTTCTCCTTTTTTCTGGCAAGAGGCAGCAGAAGTACAATTATTGTTCCTTCAACGGCCAGGACAGTTACAGGCTTTCTGTATGATGGCCCAAATTCTTTCTTGTCCGCTATTTTCTCCCTGACCAGATCCCCAAATTTTGGGACCCAGATAGGTCTTGCCGTGTCTGACTTGACTTCCCCAGTGGCGGTCCGCTTTACCTGGACATTGCTTTGTAGTGCCCTGGATTCATTTAGCTCCTAAAACAGCCAAACGTTTATGGATGTCAAAAGGTTTTTTATCTGCCACCGTGCCTCCGTAATCAAGATCAGGTACCCACATTTTCATCCCAAATAGGACATCATAAGAAGTGACATCCCCTAGAGAACTTCTTGGCATATTATTCAATGCTCGTTGAACTCCATTCAAATGTTTTACCCAACTCTCACCTGAGCCTAATACTCTAGCTGTTAAAGACTGCTTTAAGTCCCGGTTTTTCCTCTCCACTACTGAATTTCCTTCGGGATGGTACGGAGAGGAGTACGGCAATGCTACACCCAAACCTCACTTGGCTTCCTTGTAAGCCCTAGAGCTAAACGCAGGGTCACAGTCAGAATGTAATGTGCCAATTGCATATGTCCCTATAAAGACTCACAAATCTTTTATAACAGTTCGAGCGTCAGCCGAGTTATGGGGCCAAACCCATAGGAATCTAGAGCAGGAATCCACTGCAACCATGATATACCCGTAAGCCCCATCTGTCGGTAAGGGGGCCACAGTGGTCCAAATAAACACATGCATGTGGTTTGTCTGATATCAATAATGGTATCTGCACTGGATGTGTTATGGTAGAGCCTTTCATCTGCTGACAGATGTCGCATTTTAAGACATAGCCCTTAGTCTGCTTTCTTAATCCTGGCCACCAGCAGTGTTGTTTTAGTAAGGAAACAGTCGCCGTAACTCCTGCATGTGCAGAACCTATACTATCGTGTGCAGCTGGAATTAACCCTAACCTGTAATCCATATTTGTTATTGCTCTATCCCCCACTCCAGGAATTTTAGCACATGAAACGTTATTTGCATCTAACTTGTAGGAGTACTTGAGTGGAAATCTTTTCGGGAGTGGCATTTAATTGCATGCAGCAATAATTGCAACCATAATCTCACCGTCTATTCTGGTTTTTGAATGCGTGATTGCAGCAACGGAAGCCCTGCATACAGCCCCATACGCGGCTTCATCAGCCAAAGAATTCCCGTCAACGTGAATGCCACCTTTCACATCTTTTAACCCATTGTGTCCCCAGTGGTGTACGTATTCATTGTATGACTGTACACAGTAAAAGGAATCACACACGATTCGTGTGGGGAATTCTGGATCCGTATTTACCAGTGCCAGTAAGAAAACTTTTAATTCTGCCTGCTGTGCCATGCAGTCTCCTAGAGACTAGGGGCCCGATTCACAGAACAAACTTAAGACAAAATCCTAAACTTAGTACCATTTTGGTATTCACAGAATGCACTTACTACTTCTGGTATTCACAGAATGAACTTACTACTTTTGCGATTCACAGAATAAACTTACTAATTTTGCTATTCACAGAATGGATTTAAGACTACTAACTTTACGTCCGCACTCGGGCCGGAAATTCCGGCCCGAGGCGGAGCTTCCGGCCCAGAGGCGGGGCTTCTGGGCCGGAGGCGGAGCTTCCGGCCCGGAGGTGGGGATTCCGGCCAGTGGCGGAGATTTAAAATCTCCACCTCTGGGCCGGAAGCTCCGCCTCCGGCCCGGAAGCCCCACCTCCGGGCCGGAAGCTCCGTCTTCGGGCCGGAAGCTCAGCCTCCGGGCCGGAATTTCCGGCCCGAGTGCGGACGTAAAGCTAGTAGTCTTAAATCCATTCTGTGAATAGCAAAAGTAGTAATTTTATTCTGTGAATCGCAAAAGTAGTAAGTTCATTCTGTGAATACCAGAAGTAGTAAGTGCATTCTGTGAATACCAAAATGGTACTAAGTTTAGGATTTTGTCTTAAGTTTGTTCTGTGAATCGGGCCCTAGGTTTTTGTACAACTCAGATGAAACTTTCCATCCTGCATGTGTCCTTTAATGATTGTGCATGCAGCGCTGTATTTCTGTTTACTCCCAATGGCCAGCTGAGCAGATCCAGCAGTGTAAATTATATATTCATACTGATCAAGAGGCAATATTTCATAAGGGAGAAGATTTTCTTGTTCGTATTGCAGGAATGCTTGTGTTTTTAGACATGGGTCTTACCTGTATTCTACATCTGTTGCAGTAAGAGAATTAGCCTATTGTATCCGTTCTCGGATGTAAGGTTTTAGCGTTCAGAACGCTAGCCTTTGTAGAAGCCTCTAAGGCCGGTACTGGGGTTATGGCAATTATTGGCTTTCCCTGAGCCAGTGCTCTTTCTCTCACTACAGCAGTCTGTACTGCTGTAAGAATCTTTTCTGTTGATGCAAAGCACATCTCATCATTTGTGTACAAATGTGATTTGTATGCGATTAGTAATGTTTCACCTTCATTATATGTTAGGTAGGTGTATCCTGATGGATCCGCAACTATACGGATCACTAAGATGCATATACTTACGCGTGTCTGTAAGTGTTTTAAAGCTATCATATCAGCTCGTAGGGAACGAAGAATGTCAGTGTGTTCATGTGTCCATTGCCTAACTGAAAAGTCAAGTCTTATCAAATCGTAGAAAGGTTTAACTCTTTCTGCGTAATCCAAAATGTATGTTCTGCCAAAGTTTAGGAACCCCAGTATTGGTTGTAAGTTTTTTAATGATTTTGGAGGTTGTAGCAGTGCACACCTTTCTAAAAATTAGCTGCTAAGCTTTTTTCTTCACCTGAAAACTCATATCCCAGAAAAAGGACATTGAGTTGGGCTATCTTTGATTTCTTAAAATTAAATTTGTAGTCTTCAGAGGCAAATCCCAATATTATGGTATTTACTCTGTTCAAGTGTTCATCCAGGTCATCATCCATTAGATAAATATCATCCACGTAGGACATTGCCTCTTCAACTAGATTTTGAAGTAATTCAGTTACTCTGGCGGAAAATAACACCGGGTAGTTCTTATACGCCTGGGGGAGTCTACAAAATTGCGGCTGGGAGCCTAACGCGGAGAATGCTGACACCAGGTACCAATACTATTATCAAGGTTTTGTGTAGCCCTTGCCCCTAAGTAATGTTTTTGTGCAGGGAAGTGTCCCTTCCAGCAACAAAACAATCCAGGGTGCTGTGTAAAATTATACCCTTGTACCATCGCGTAAGGGTGCCTGCATTGTCGCCAGGCAGCACTTGGTCCCCCTTTGCAGGGAGACAACAGGAATGCAATATATCTTGAGAAATTAATATGGTGCACTCCTGTTCTCTTCCTTTGATGCAGCACAACAAGTATTCTTGCTACTCGTCATTGCATGAAATTTTGATAAATCTGTGCCCGATGCAATTAGCAGAGTGTATAGATACACCCTTGCGTATTACATCACATGCCCACTTCTTTTTGAACAAAGAAATTGACTGCAACTGCAAGCACTCTTTAATGCAAAAAGTGCATTTATTTATCTGAGTGGCACACACTAACATTAAAAAACCTATTGCCTTAACATAGTATCATGCTCATAAATGAAATGTCCTTATTGTACTAGAGAGCACATGTGGCCACAATCATTGCTGCACAGATTTTGATCTATATCTATATCTATATGCATATAAATATAGAAGGAGATATAGCTATAGGTGTAGATATACATATATAGATATATAAGCATGATTAATATATACATGTAATTTACATTTTATAGTAAAGGAACACATTTACATAAAAAAAATATATATGTATATATATATATATATTACCTACTGGCGGTCGCCAGTAGGTAGTTATAGTTAGGACCACGTTTCCATAGGAAATCCGCAACATTCTATTTTGAATAACTTTGGCGCCGGTCGACGAATCCTCGCGAATTTTTCAAAATAGGTGGGGCGCTAGGCTCCGCTCCTACCCTAAAAGTCTCCGGGGGATTCGTCAAGCGGGGGCTGAGATAAAAGGGGGGTCCCAAAACGCGTTTTTCCCATGCATTTTTCCATAGGACCTTTAGACAGGGCTACAGCCCGAACGGCTAACCAGAATTACTAGAAATTTGGCAGAGAGGTAGTCCTCAGGTCAAGGAAGTGCCTTTTGTAGGTTTGGTGTAAATCTGTTCAGTAGATTCTGAGAAAATAGCCTTTAAATCAATATATATATCTGAGCCAGCTTACGGTGCGCTTACGGTACGCTTAACGTACGCGTACGGTGGCGTGCGCGAGCGCGATTCTGATTGGCTCTTAGATCTTAGTAAACATTCGAATCGGCCGAAACCAGGAAGCGGCGGCCGCCATTTTCTCTCTCGCACTGAGAGTGATGTTTAAAATATAAAGCACAAAAACATGTAAAGGGGCTGTTTAGACAGCTCCCACACACATAGCAATGTTGAGGGAGTCCCCAAAGATCCCCCAAGGCCAAAAACTGAATTTTTATTTTTTCGCTAATTTCGCCGATTATGCTTACCGTACGTGTACGGTAAAAAATTATAAAAAAAAAAAAAATTATCCACACTCTCCGCACCCCGGGTGCAATTGGTGCCCGAAGGGCACCTATTGTGCATGGCTTATTAAAGATGAGTTAAACTAAAATATTAATAAAAATAATAATAAAAAAAAAATTATCCACACTCTCTCCACCCCGTGTGCAAATGGTGCCCGAAGGGCACCATTTGTGCATGGATTATAACATATACGAAAAATTAAAATATTACCTTTCAAAACGAAGTGCATCATATGTCCTCCATGTGTGCACGGTGCGCGAAGGGCATCGTGCGTACATGGCCCATCTAGCGTAACGTGGGCACGCGGTGCGCGTAGCGCACCGCGTGCCCACCGTGCGTGCATGGCACTAACTGCGTAAAGTGGGCGCGTGGTGCGCGAAGCGCACCGCGTGCTCACTGTGCGCGCACGGTGCGCGAAGCGCACCGTGCGCGCACGGAACGAACTGCGTTAAGTGGGCGCGCACGCCACGAATGGCGTAAAGTAACTTAGCATTTAAAAAACCGTACAAATTCACTGAAAAAACCATAGGTTTCACACACGTTATAGTTAGGAATTAGCATTTAAAAAACCTTGCAAATTCACTGAAAAAACCATAGGTTTCACACATGTTATAGTTAGCAGAAATTTTACTGATAAAAAACCAATGAAATTCCCCCGTTATAGTTAGTGCAGGCAACTATAACTCACGCGACCGCAATCTTCTGCTGATGACATACGTGTCTTTATGAAAAAAAAATATTTGTAATATATGTATAGCTAAAAATGTATGGAAGAAGACATGGGCAAATAAGTGTCTAAATACAGTATTAGCATCAGCAGAGGATTGCGGTCGCGTGAGTTATAGTTGCCTGCACTAACTATAACGGGGGAATTTCATTGGTTTTTTATCAGTAAAATTTCCGCTAACTATAACATGTGTGAAACCTATGGTTTTTTCAGTGAATATATATATATATATACATATATATATATATATACATACATATATATATATATCTGTGCCTTCCTCAGATGCCATTGCTCGTTCCAAAATGCACTGTTCACTTAAGGAAATGGAGCGTCTCACTGGAGTTGGTGGAGACACTCCTTCCACCTTTCTAAGGAAGATTTTCCGGACTCGCTGCCTCGAGTTCACTTGCTGCAGAAACACATGTGGAAGTCCTTACCCCATTGGGCGGTATCTGCAGCTCCCTTTGCATTGTGGATCCTGTAGTGTAAGGGGCTGAATTCGCTGACCTTCACCCAACCGATATTACCACCAGCGCGCCGGGATCCCCTATATATATATATATTGCCACCACTCGAATTGTTCGTCGCTTGCTGCCAACAAACGAGAGCGGATCAAGAGATACGGGCAGATTTTCTTGATTTATTTACCGCAAACAAGTCTCGCCATAACGTGTTTCGTCAGCCGCCTGCCTTGATCACATGACAGGGCTTGGGATTCTTTGTGCTACATTTAAAGTGTCAGTGCTACTACATTTCCCAATGGACATAGAAAAAATACTTATGGTCAAACTTGTGTATTTTTCAACATTTTCGTAATTAGCTGCCTTAATGCATATTTTTCACTATGTTGTGACAATTCCATTTTCAAAAACGCTTATAAATTTCCCAAAAGCATTTTGTACAATAAACAATTATCCCTTAACTTCCACTTAGAGATTCATGGCATAAATGCAATAAAACCAATTTGTTGAAATGTGCATATTCCTAGTCCATTGTTTATGCAAAGTCAAATTAACTTAATACCATAAATCGAAACTAAAATTCTCCTAATATTTGTGCAAATAGAAAAAACCTAAACTATATCCCAATATATAGAAGTGCATATAGTTGTCGTGTCATTATAACATACAGTTTCTTAGGCACATACCCATACTTTCCATTTGTGTTGACATAATGTCTTTATCAATATATTGGAAAAGTATCAATATGGGTATGGTCATTGGGTGCAAATAATCGCATGTGCAAATGAGCAATATTGAATGGCAGGATTGATAAATTGATTCTACAATTGATTCCCATGGTTGTAAACATAGATATGAATATGTAATTAAATAATCATATAAATATATAAATATATAAATAAACACATACAATATCTTAAATACAACTCAATCATATAATTTCATCCATCAATAAAATATTCCATAAAAATTGCTATATATACAACCCATGTGCATAAAAACTATGATGAAAACATCAGGCTTACTATAAATAACTCATGTTTGTACTGTAGGGCTGGTAGGTTCATTTAAATCCGAGTATATCTATAGATCTAATTAGATTCACATATAGAGAGCAAGATGATACATTTAAAATTTTCGTTGTTATCAATTTGTAATTTAAAAAGTTAAGAGGAGATATATAATAAATAATTTAATTGAATTCCATTTAATTAGATTTAATACTATAAAAGGGTTTGCATGCAATGATTATACTGATCATTTATTGACAATTTCTTAGACACTGTATATGGGATCCTCATAAATAAGTATAGAGATCCTCAGATGTATTGAGGCCCCCCGGCTGCTTAGTGTCTAACTCCAAAATGAAGTGTGTTTCTAATCTTCTTAGTTTAGCTTCCCTATTGCCTCCTCTCTTGTCCAGTGGAATTGAATCCACCACATAATATTGCAAATAGGAGAGGTTACTCTCATGACATTCTTTAAAATTTCTGGCAACGGGATAGCTTGGGTCATTATTGATAATCGCTCTTCTGTGTTGCAGGATTCTCTTGTGAACCGCTAGTTTGGTACTCCCAATATATTTTTAACCACAACGGCACTCCAAAACATAGACCGCATATTCGGTCTTGCATGTTAGATGCTGAGTGATGAGTCGGGGAATATTATTAAAAGCTGTACAATATTGTGTTTAATAGTGCCAAATTTGCATGCCTTGCAACTACTGCATTTAAAAAACCCTTTTCTAGCAGACAACCACGAGCCAGTATTATGACCCTCTGGGTTGTTACAAAGCAGAGCATTGCCCATAGAAGCAGTCTTCCTATACTAAATTGATGGTTTCTTAGGCAGATTGTGTCCTATAACTGGATCATCCATAATTATGGGCCAGTTGCGTCTCATAATTTCTCTAATTTGTCTTTCCTGCCTTGAAAACAATATAATGAGTCGTATGGGTTCATTCAGTGATCCCACCGATTTCTTAGATTTATTTTGATAAATTAGTAGCTCCCCTCCGGGTTTTTCATTAGATTTTGCTATGGCTCCGTCTATTGTCTTTCCCTTGTATCCTCTTTCCAGGAATCTAACTTTGCTCTCATTTTGTTTCTTTTGACAGTCTGATTCACTGCTACAAATCCTTCTTATTCGCAACATTTCCCCATAGGGGATGTTGTCTATGAGATGAATATTATTAAAAGCTGTACAATATTGTGTTTTATTAGTACCAAATTTGCATGCCTTGCAACTACTGCATTTAAAAAACTCTTTTCTAGCAGACAACCACGAGCCAGTATTATGATCCTCTGGGTTGTTACAAACCAGAGCATTGCCCATAGAAACAGTCTTCCTATACGAAATTGATGGTTTCTTAGGCAGATTGTGTCCTATAACTGGATCATCCATAATTATGGGCCAGTTGCGTCTCATTATTTCTCTAATTTGTCTTTCCTGCCTTGAAAACAATATAATGAGTCGTATGGGTTCATTCAGTGATCCCACCGATTTCTTAGATTTATTTTGATAAATTAGTAGCTCCCCTCCGGGTTTTTCATTAGATTTTGCTATGGCTCCGTCTATTGTCTTTCCCTTGTATCCTCTTTCCAGGAATCTAACTTTGCTCTCATTTTGTTTCTTTTGACATTCTGATTCACTGCTACAAATCCTTCTTATTCGCAACATTTCCCCATAGGGGATGCTGTCTATGAGATGAATATTATTAAAAGCTGTACAATATTGTGTTTTATTAGTACCAAATTTGCATGCCTTGCAACTACTGCATTTAAAAAACTCTTTTCTAGCAGACAACCACGAGCCAGTATTATGATCCTCTGGGTTGTTACAAACCAGAGCATTGCCCATAGAAACAGTCTTCCTATACGAAATTGATGGTTTCTTAGGCAGATTGTGTCCTATAACTGGATCATCCATAATTATGGGCCAGATGCGTCTCATTATTTCTCTAATTTGTCTTTCCTGCCTTGAAAACGATATAATGAGTCGTTTAGGTTCATTCAGTGATCCCACTGATTTCTTAGATTTATTTTGATAAATTAGTAGCTCCCCTCCGGGTTTTTCATTAGATTTTGCTATGGCTCCGTCTATTGTCTTTTCCTTGTATCCTCTTTCCAGAAATCTAACTTTGCTCCTATTTTGGTTTTTTTGACATTCTGATTCACTGCTACAAATTCTTCTTATTCGCAACATTTCCCCGTAGGGGATGCTGTCTATGAGATGGCGGGGATGTGCGCTGGATGCATGTAATAACGTATTGCCTTCCGTGTCTTTACGATACAAGGTAGTGCATATGACATTATTATTAATTTTAACATTCCAAAAACTGACACTTTCCTCACTGATATTTGAAGTGAACTTTAGATTTACATCATTCACATTTAGTTGGGCTATGAATTATTTTGCGCTTTCTTCCGTTCCTCACCAAATTATAAACAGATCATCTATAAATCTCAGCCAACATATTATATTATCTTTGCAGACGCTGCCATATTTCTTTTTGAGGAACACTCCTCCCACCATCCCATGAATAAACATGCATAACTGGGTGAGAATCTGGCCCCCATGGCTACGCCTTGCACCTGTTGATACATTTGATTCTTAAAAAGGAACAGGTTATTGTTCAAACAAAATGTCAGCAAATCGATGATCATTCTATTGTGCTGCACAAACTGTATTGATCTGCGTGATAACAAATATTCTGTTGCTCTAATTCCATCCCCATTTTTTATACAGGTATATAGTGAAGACACATCTAGTGCTATCATGCGATATCCTTTATGCCAGTGTATGTTGTTGATTTTCCTTAGCAAATCGCTTGTATCCTGTACATATGACTCAAGTCTCTGTACGTGTTCCTGGAGAAAATAATCAATATAGCATGACATATTCTCAAAGGGCCCATCACAGGCCGAAATAATAGGTCTTCCGGGTGGTTTGTGCCTGTCTTTGTGAACATTGGGGATGAAATATATTTTCGGTATCACCGGATGTTCCTTTCTAAGATATTTATATTCATCAGGACTCAACATTCCTAGGATTTTCCATGCCAGTAATTTTGCTATAAAACATTCCAGAGTGGTTTTGTATTTCAAGAAGGAACTTTTCCTATAACATTCTGTATTACCTAATTGCCCCATGGCCTCAGTCATATATTCCTTTAGGGGCCAAAGGACAAAATTGACACCCTTATCCAAGTTTCTTATGACCACTTCTTTGTCCTTCCGTAGCCTTTCAATCAAGTGACCATACTTCCTTTCATGGTCTGAAATTTTACGTTTATTTTTGTTAATTTCAATGTTCAATTTTTTGATTCGGCACACAATCTGATCATTGAAGATATCAATTGAGTCCCTCGGCATAATGGGTGTAAACTTGGATTTTAATTTGGAATTAGTGTTAGGTCTGGCACTTGTTTCTTAGTCCAAGGCCCCACTACTCTGCGAGTCATTAGAATAATCATAGTACATATCATCATCCCCTATACTGGCATTCTCTTTTTCCAAGCTTTGTAGGTCTCTCAGTGCACTTACATCCCCCACTGTGAGGCCGGGAATATTTATTGTATCTGCTATTGTCTTGTTGGCTGTATTGCCTTTGTTTGATGTTTGTAGCTGGTGATATTTTCGCAATTTGAATTTTCTAATACATCTGTAGATATCTGCTCGAGTTTGTGTATAATTAAAATTGGTGTCAGGACAGAATGACAGGCCCAGGGCAAGGAGTTGTTCCTCTGCCGCATTTAATACAATATATATATATTCGTCCAAAGTGTATCTACAAGCAAAGGCGCACACAATGACAGTCGGGATTCAAACTTCACAGAGGAGTCAAAAAATTGGGCAACAACTCTTTGAACCTAGCCTTCACTCACTCCATTAGCAACACCCGAGTGTGCTTCCTAGATGTAGAAGTCTATGTGGAAAACAATATCTTACACAACTGCCTATAGGAAACCTACTGCTGTCAACACCATCTTACACTCCAAAAGTAACCAGCCACAAAAATCGAAAAACAGTATCCCTTATGGTGAACAACTAAGAATTAAAAGGAATTGTAGTGAAACACGTATCCTGGAGTTAGCACAGAAAGATTTGACAAAAAGATTTATGCAGAGGGGTATCAACACTTAGTACTAGATCAGGTACTGACTAAAGTAAATACAATGAATAGATCCAGCCTTATATATTCAAATGAAAAAGAGAAGGAAAGAAAGACAAGTAAGAACAAAAATGAAATAAGGATGTTTACCACCTACAATGCCTACCACAGCAGGGTGAGAGACTGTCTGAATAGGCATTGGTACCTGGTAAAGAGGGATCCTATATTGAGAGAAATTATTTCACGGAGACCTTTAGACCACTCTTAAAAGAGCACGGTCTATGTGGCAGGACTTGGTCAATAGCAGTCCTGAGTTAAGGGCAACAGAAGGGTGGCTGTGGGCCAGTGCAGGATTCTATAAATGCACAAAATGCAAAGCCTGCACAATAGGACAAAATACAAAGCAGATCAGTTTCCCACTACTCAAGAGTCCTTGGATAATTTGTACTCATTTGGCCTGTAGAAGTGATTTTGTAGTCTACATGCTTTAGTGCTCATGTCACAAAACATACGTGGGCAGCACTACCCATGTGGCATACATCAGAATGTTACAACATATGAGGGCTGTCACAAAAAAGGATAAAAACTACCCAGTAGCAAGACATGTCACTGAGGCTCATAATGGTAACATTCAGGATCTAGCCTACTATGTGATTGACCAGGTACCCAAGAATAGGAGAGGTGGTAACTGGGAGCGAAGGTTACGTCAACTTGAATCTAGGTACATAATACTCTTCAATATCAAGATCCGGTTTGGGCTTTATTCTGATGAGGACCTTTCTGTACATTTAGGAGTCTAAGATAGAATGAGTTGGCCCCTCAGTTTAATAGATGGTTTTAACATGAAGGAGGAGTGGCAGGTCATGTAACAAATATTGAATTGTGATGATTAGTAAGTAACACAAAAAAAAGGCATGAGTTGGCGCAACATGTGCATATTGAATCATGTAGGGCACTTGCCTAGGAATACACATCATTGAATAAAATGTTGTAGATGGGAGCAAACAAGTTACATGATTTAAGAGGTAATATAGTTGGAAAGTCACCTGAGCCAACCATTGATCTCCAGCAAGAGATGAAGTGGCAAAGTTATAAAGCATTAGCAGAAATCCTGTGGCCATTTCTATTGCTGGAATCTCATTAGTTAGAACTTTCAATAAGCGTAATACAAGCGTAATGCACTTGCACTTTATTGTATTACTGTGTTTCAAATTTTCAAATATTCACTTGAATGAAATTGAGCACTTGCACTTTATTGTATTACCATGTTTAAAATTTTCAAATTCTTGAATGAAATCGAAAGAGTTTGCATAACGTGTTGGTTTCCCACTGAGGAAAGAAATTGTGGAGGAGTTTAGAAATTTGATGAATATCAATGAATTTAATTTTGTGTTGTGTAACGGAATGAAATATTTTAGCATTATGAGTTGCATTGAAGCATAGTTACCAATGTGAATCACAGTCTGTTTTCAGTGATGATGGCTGTTGCGGACCACGTGACTGGAAGTATACGATGGTTTTAAAAACAATGTTTGTAACAGAAGCTTGATGTGTGATCAAGGCAAGTAATGCTGAAACACGTTACAGCAGTGAATAAATCCAAGCGCTAAATAGCCTAAGGAGTGGTGTGGTGTCTTTGCAGGCGTGTATTTCCGATCCAACAGGGATTTGGGAGTGGTAGCAGATATATATGCTGCTTCAGCTCAACATTCTGTGATTCTGGTCAAACCACTTAATCTCCCCATGTCTACAACCAAAATGAATTTGATCTTGTGTGATGTAACCAATGCTCATGTAAAGCACTCCAATACCTGACAAGTCTACACTATATAAACCTGCAAACACAAAAAATAAGTGTTTTGCACACTTCTGTCATTGGGCTACATGTGGGCTACATCTGGGTGATATTTGTGCTGCATTTGGGCACTTTTGTCTCTGGTGGCCATCTTGGGAGATTTATTTGTTATGAAGTTTCCTAATTTCCTCATTTACTGCAGTCTCCTCAGTAGGAAATGCTTCAGTTTTTTACTTTGATTCCATCAAGAAGGTATCCAGATATGTCACACATTTGCCATAAATTCTGAATGTTAGCACTCTAGTTGCTCATTAGATCACTGTAGTAAAGCTACTGCTCACCACGGAAGTCTGCTGCTGGTATTAAAAGTGCATGTTTCAGTCGGCATATCAGAATTTTTTAATGAAATAGAAGAGGATGTGAGAAGTCACTCAAAATGTGCCCTAATTTTTCTTTCTTCAGTACTAATCATAATTTCTATGGCAAAATGAACCCCTTCATTGTGTTCCTTTTTGAATTAAATGTTTTAAGTATTACCAGTTTATTCCAATCGAGATGGCTTCAGGTGTGCCATACTTTTGTCATAAGTAAGACAGTAAGCGCTCTAGTTGTTCTTAAGAACACTCTGGGTCATTCTGTCATTGGGCTATACTTGGGTTACATCTGGTTGATATTTGGGCTACATTTGGGCTCTTTTGTCTCTGGTGGCCATTTTGGGAGACTTATTTGTTATGATGTTTCCTAATTTCCTCATTTACTACAGTCTCCTCAGTAGGAAATACTTTCTGTTTTTTACTTTGATTCCATCAAGAAGGCATTCAGATGTGTCACACATTTGCCATAAATTCAGAATGTTAGCACTCTAGTTGCTTATTAGATCACTGTAGTAAAGCTACTGCTCACCAGGGAAGTCTGCTGCTGGTATTGAAAGTGCATGTTTCAGTCTGCATGTCAGAATTCTTTAATGAAATAGAAGAGGATTTGAGAAGTCACTCAAAATGTGCCTTAATTTTTCTTTCTGTCTGCACCACTAATCATACTTTCTATGGCAAAATGAACCCCCTCATTTTGTTCCTTTTTAAATTAAATGTTTTAAGAGTTACCACTTTATTCCAATCAAGATGGCTTCGGGTGTGCCATACGTTTGTCATAAGTAGGACTGTTAGCGCTCTAGTTGTTCTTTAGAACACTCTGGGAAGCTGCAGTAGAACACAAAGGAATCAACTGACAGTCTCTGCCCTTGTTGGATGTACATGTTTTACTGAGAATGTCAGACTTATTTCTCACATGACTGAGAAAGATAATGTGAATTTACAGAAAATATGCTCTCAGTTTAGCTTATAGTTCACCTTCCAAACCTCTGTGGGAAAAGCATGAGAAAATAGTTTACTATCAAACATGATTTATGATATCACAGCAGAAGGCATTTTCACGTAGTAAAATTCAATTAGAACACACCACAATTCCTAAAATGAGTATGGTGCTATCAACACATGATTTATAATGTAACTAAAGTCTTAAAACCTTCTATTAACTGCAATGCTTTTTAATGAGGTGCTATCATGTATATTGGTCCCAAGATGGCTGCCAACACTTCTTGAATGAAGTGCTGACAGCCAATCAGATCTCACGATGAGATGTGTGGTTAGGCTCCGCCCAGATATATATATATTTTTAACTCTAATTTTCTCAGGAACTACTGAACAGATTGACACCATATATGCAAAAGGCACATGCCTGATCTGAGGACTACCTCTTTGCCAAATTTCAAGTAATTCTGTTCAGGTGTTCGGGCTGTACCTTCGACTAAAGGTCCTATGGGAAAATGCTTGGGGAAAACGCGTTTTGGGACCCCCTTTTTTCTCGGCCCCCGCTTGACGAATCACCCCGAGACTTTCAGGGTAGGAGCTGAGCAGAGCGCCCCATTGGTTTTGAAAATTTCACGAAGATAAGTCAACCAGCGCCAAAGTTATTCAAAATAGAATTTTCAGATTTCCTATGGGAACTCGGTCCTAACTATAGCTATCTACTGGCGATATATATAGACGTTTCACCAAGTGTATAACATACACGGATGCACCCTCCCCAAAGAAGAAACAGCATTTCAAAATTGGATCACGAAGATTTAATTAATGTGCATTTAAGCCAAATAATACCCAACGCGTTTCGACGAACATATCGTCTTGGTCACGGGTAAATGTCTGTTCAAATTCAACAGTTAAATACATTCAAAAAAAGCATCGGAACAACGCACAAGTTTTGCGGCAATGAACAGTAAAAGAGGACAATAGTTTGCATGTACTCCTGGCCGGCGGCATGGCGGCCATCTTGGAACGGTAAAGGCATAATACCATATCCAACACCAAAAAGGTACCTCAATAAAGTTTTACATTCAAAGAGAAAGAGATGACTATATAAAACACAATGATGTTAATTCCTATTCCTGCATAAGTTGCAATCTGCCAATAATGTTGGTTGTATGTCGGTTTGCATACTATATGCTTACTAATTAAATCGCTACTTGTTTGAATTATTGCATCTGCATACAGTCAAACATTTCTTTAGCCATCCGTTCTCTATGTATCCTAATCTGAAATAGTGGGTACCTCAGCCAAATGCCCCCAGTTGCATAAAGAAATTATTATTAGTATAAGTCCATAGAATTCACAACATATCCATATCATACCCATAAGTGGGTAAACGTTAACATAATTGCTGAAAAGAGGAATATCCACATAAATTCAACATTGCATGATATGCATATATATCATATATCATAAGGGTCAACTCAAATAATTCAACTTACTCTCCAGTCAAGAGTATAAGAGATATAAAATAATTATACCAAAAAATCAAAATTGCAAATTATGCAAAATATATGCAAAATGTACTTAGCCCAAGTGGGCCATCAGTTATTCTTATACTTCTTTTACTGACTCTTATTCTTGATAGTAGCCTCAATCCATCCTTAAATTCTTCTTCTTGGACCACCTAAACATAACAAAGTGGAGATAGCAAACAAAACAAAACTGTCAATCAAACTAGTGCTCTCATATCAAAATATACAGCACCGATGCTAAAAAACTAGAGAGGATCAATTCAGACTCAACAAGGAGGAAAACATCAAAGCCAACCCACCATTACAAATTTTAACTCCCATCATTTACTAAAATATTGTAAAGGCATGGCAGAATAGCAAAGAGAATCAGATTGAAGATGTGACAATGAGGTTCAGAACATTCTCAAAGAAAGAAACTAGGAAACTAGGGACCTAGTCTTTAAACACAGCAAAGCGTAATAATATATGTGTAAACAATCTTACTGTCGCTTCTGAAATTGAGGGAGGATAGGGAAGAGTAAGGAGCGAGAAATCAACCTAAACTCTAAGTTTTATCCCCCAAATGCCAAGACAATTCTTCCTCCGAATTTAATCCTACTGGAATCTTGGTGTTGAGCTCCATAATGTACCTGTATTCAAGTTGGCGTAATTTGCGAATTCTATCACCACCCCTCTTGGAGGGTAGAATTCTATCTAAAACAAAAAATCTTAACAGGTTACGGTTACTTTTGTGGTACTCTTCAAAGTGCCTGGCGATAGGGGACAACTTATCTTTATTTTGAATTGCCCTCATATGTTCCAAAATACGTTTCTTGGCAGCAAACATAGTGCTGCCAACGTACTTTTTAGAACAAGGACACATCAACACATAGACACAATAATCTGACAAACAAGTCAGGTGTTTCTCAATGCGTCTGTTGGTGTCAGAAACTGGGAAATGTACTGTTTTCACATTAGAGCTAGTTTTGCATGCCTTGCAGGACATGCATGTGAAAAAACCTTGTATATCCATGTTAGAGCCTTTCGTACCAGGCACCTCATTGCTGCATAATCTATCCTTTAGAGAATTCGCTTTTCTGTAGGTGATATTAACAGCATCCCCTACTATATCCTCTAATGTAGATTCAGTCTTCAGGATCTCCCAATGTCTATTTAGACATTTTCTGACTTCATAAGAGCTAGAGTTGAAAGTAGTAATAAATCTCACAACCTGATCATCCTTCTCCTGCACTATATCTTTTGGTTTCAACAATTCAGATTGTGTGAACTGCATTGCCTTTGAGAGTGCTTCTTGTATCACATTCAGTTTATAGCCTGTCTCTACAAATCTTTTAATCATACAGTCACTTTCATCTTTGAAATCAGCATCCGTGCTGCAATTTCTCCGAGCCCGAAGAAATTCCCCATACGGAATGCTGCGAATCAGGGTTTTTGGATGACTGCTTTCTGCGTGTAACAAAGTGTTACCTGCAGTGATCTTACGATAGAGTCGAGAACATAGTATTTTATCCACTGCTTCAATTTCCAAATCCAAAAACTGAATTTTCTGATTACTGATAGTTCCCTCAAATCTCAGATTCTTGGTATTCATATTCAAAATGGAGATGAAATTCTCAGCTAGTTCACGAGAACCATCCCAGATGATAAACAAATCATCGATATACCGCAGCCATACTTTCACATGGCTGCGGTATAACTCATCCGTTCTGCATATATATGCATATCATGCAATGTTGAATTTATGTGGATATTCCTCTTTTCAGCAATTATGTTAACGTTTACCCACTTGGGTATGATATGGATATGTTGTGAATTCTATGGACTTATACTAATAATAATTTCTTTATGCAGCTGGGGGCATTTGGCTGAGGTACCCACTATTTCAGATTAGGATACATAGAGAACGGATGGCTAAAGAAATGTTTGACTGTATGCAGATGCAATAATTCAAACAAGTAGCGATTTAATTAGTAAGCATATAGTATGCAAACCGACATACAACCAACATTATTGGCAGATTGCAACTTATGCAGGAATAGGAATTAACATCATTGTGTTTTATATAGTCATCTCTTTCTCTTTGAATGTAAAACTTTATTGAGGTACCTTTTTGGTGTTGGATATGGTATTATGCCTTTACCGTTCCAAGATGGCCGCCATGCCGCCGGCCAGGAGTACATGCAAACTATTGTCCTCTTTTACTGTTCATTTCCGCAAAACTTGTGCGTTGTTCCGATGCTTTTTTTGAATGTATTTAACTGTTGAATTTGAACAGACATTTACCCGTGACCAAGACGATATGTTCGTCGAAACGTGTTGGGTATTATTTGGCTTAAATGCACATTAATTAAATCTTCGTGATCCAATTTTGAAATGCTGTTTCTTCTTTGGGGAGGAGTGCATCCGTGTATGTTATACACTTGGTGAAACGTCTATGAATACAGGATTTCCTCGGACCCTGCTTTTGCACCGCCGCACTTGTGTCCCGGAATCTGAGGATGTGGATATTTTTTATATTTATATATATATATATATATATATATATATATATATATATATATATATATATATATATATTATCTACTGGTGGTCGCCAGTAGATAGTTATAGTTAGGACCGTGTTTCCATAGGAAATCTGAAAATTCTATTTTGAATAACTTTGGCGCCGTTTGACGAATCTTCGCAAAATTTTCAAAACTAATGGGGCGCTCCGCTCCGCTCCTACCCTGAAAGTCTCGGGGTGATTCGTCAAGCGGGGGCCGAGAAAAAGGGGGGGTCCCAAAACACGTTTTCCCCATGCATTTTTCCATAGGGACTTTAGTCGCCGCTACAGCCCGAACGGCTGAACAGAATTACGTGAAATTTGGCAGAGAGGTAGCCATAAGGTCCGTTTGGTGCCTTTTGCAGGTTTGGTGTAAATCTGTTTAGTATTTTCTGAGAAAATAGCATTTAAATCAATATATATATCTGTACGCGCGCTCGGTGCGCGCTGGGTGCGCGCACTCGGCAGTCCGCGAGCGCACTTCTGATTGGTTGTTACATCTTAGTAAACATTCGAATCGGTCGAAACCAGGAAGTGTCGGCCGCCATTTTGTCTCTCGCATTGAGAGGGGGGTGAAACAGAAAGGAGAAAAACATGTGAAGGGGGCAGGCTGGACAGTTCCTGACCCCCTAGCAGGGGTCAACAGGTCCCATGCGGTCCCCCAAGAGTAATTAAAACATTTTAATTTTTTTCGTAAAATCGCCGAGTGCGCGTAGGGTGCGCGCACTATTGAAATTAAAAAAATATCTACTAGGTTCGCGCAGTGTGCGCGCACCCCAATAAACCCCCAAAAATAAATTGAAATATCATTCACCCCGTGTAGCGCAGTTTGCGTGCATGGCAATTGTAATCCAACAAATTAATGCCAAAACCCTTAAAAATAATGTGCATCATGTATACTCCGTGTGCGGACGGTGCGGACGGTGGTGCGGACGGTGGCCTATAACGCGTAACGTGGGCGCGCGGTGCGCGTAGCGCACCGCGTGCCCACCGTGCGTGCACGGTGCGCAAAGTGCACCGTGCGCGCAAAGTGCACCGTGCGTGCACGGCACTAACTGCGTGAAGTGGGCGCGCAGTGCGCGAAGCGCACAGCGTGCCCACCGTGCGTGCACGGCACGAACGGCGTAAAGTAACTTAGCATTTAAAAAAACGTACAAATTCACTGAAAAAACCATAAGTTTCACACACGTTATAGTTAGGAATTAGCATTTAAAAACCCTTGCAAATTCACTTAAAAAACCATAGGTTTCACACATGTTATAGTTAGCTGGGCATTTTCCTCGTAAAAAACCAATGAAATTCCCCTGTTATAGTTAGTGCAGGCAACTATAACTCACGCGACCGTAATCCGCTGATGATGACGTCAGATATTACATCACTGATGACATATGTGTCTTTCTGAAAAAAATAAATAAATATATGTATAGCTAAAAAAAAAGGAAGAAGACATGGCTATATAAATGTGTAAATACAGTGATGTAATATCTGACGTCATCATCAGCGGATTACGGTCGCGTGAGTTATAGTTGCGCGCACTAACTATAACAGGGGAATTTCATTGGTTTTTTACGAGGAAAATGCCCAGCTAACTATAACATGTGTGAAACCTATGGTTTTTTAAGTGAATATATACATATATATATATATAATCCTGAATGGAGTCCCAAACGCGCTCTTGGAGTCAGAAATATTAACCAGGGCACCGCGCGCCCACGTTACGTGGTTCGCGGAATTTTTCCGTTTCTACCGTGCGCGTACGCTACGCGCACTCCGCGATTTTTCGTAAAAAAATTAAAATACATTTTTGCCCTTGGGGGTCCTTCTGGGACCCCTTGACCAAGGCTAGGGGGTCAGGAACTGTCCAGCCTGCCCCCTTTTCACGTTATCCACCTTTGTTTTTCACCCCCTCAGAACAAGCCCGTTCGCGGGTGAAACGCGTTGCAGCAGGTTTATGACGTGAATAAACCTACCTGTGTCAAAGTGACCTTTCGTTTCCCTGGTAATTATTTCTGACTCCAAGAGCGATTTTGGGACTCCATTCAGGATTATAGTACTGCCGGTTGTCTCCGCCGGTCCGCGCCACCCCTCCTACGGGGGCTAGAACTTCGGAAGGAGTGACTTCGTGGATTAATATATATATATATATATATATATTCACTTAAAAAACCATAGGTTTCAAACATATTATAGTTAGCTGGGCATTTCACTCGTGAAAAACCATTGAAATTTCCACGTTATAGTTAGTGCAGGCAACTATAACTCACGCAACCGCAATCCTCTGCTGATGACGTCAGATATTACATCACTGATGACATATGTGTTTTTCTGAAAAAAAAATATTTGTAATATATGTATAGCTAAAAATTAATGGAAGAAGACATGGGTAAATAAGTGTCTAAATACAGTATTAGCATCAACAGAGGATTGCGGTCGCGTGAGTTATAGTTGCCTGCACTAACTATAACGTGGAAATTTCAATGGTTTTTCACGAGTGAAATGCCCAGCTAACTATAACATGTGTGAAACCTATGGTTTTTTAAGTGAATTTGCAAGGTTTTTTAAATGCTAATTCCTAACTATAACGTGTGTGAAACCTATGGTTTTTTCAGTGAATTTGTACGTTTTTTTAAATGCTAAGTTATGTATTTATTTATTTATTTATCTTTAAAAGTTTTTTCACCGTGCGCGTACCGTGCGTTACGTGGTTCGCGGAATTTTTCCGTTTCTACCGTGCGCGTACGCTATGCGCACTCCGCGATTTTTCGTAAACAAATTAAAATACAATTTTGCCCTTGGGGGTCCTTCTGGGACCCCTTGACCAAGGCTAGGGGGTCAGGAACTGTCCAGCCTGCCCCCTTTTCACGTTATCCACCTTTGTTTTTCACCCCCTCAGACTGCGAGAGACAAAATGGCGGCCGACACTTCCTGGTTTCGACCGATTCGAATGTTTACTAAGATCTAACAACCAATCAGAATCGCGCTCGCGCACGGCAGCGGGCGCGTACGGTAAGCTTACGGTACGCGCTCGGAGCGCGCCTATAGATATATATATTGATTTATATGCTATTTTCTCAGGAAATACTGAACAGATTTACACCAGACCTGCAAAAGGCACATCCCTGACCTGAGGACTACCTCTCTGCCAAATTTCAAGTAATTCTGTTCAGCCGTTCGGGCTGCAGCTTGGACTAAAGGTCCTATGGAAAAATGCATGGGGAAAACGTGTTTTGGGACCCCCCCTTTTTCTCAGCCCCCGCTTGACGAATCCCCCCGAGACTTTCAGGGATGGAGCGGAGCGGAGCGGAGCGGAGCGGAGCGGAGCGCCCCACCTATTTTGAAAATTTCGCGAGGATTCGTCAATCGGCGCCAAAGTTATTCAAAATAGAATGTTGCAGATTCCTATGGAAACACGGTCCTAACTATAACTATCTACTGGCGACCGCCAGTAGATAATATATATATATATATATATATATATATATATATATATATAAATATATTCACTGAAAAAAACATAAGTTTCATGCACGTTATAGTTAGGAATTGGCATTTAAAACACATTTGAAATTCACTGAAAAAAACAAAGGTTTCAGTGGCGTTATAGTTAGGAATTGGCATTTAAAAAACCTTAGAAATTCACTAAAAAAACATAGGTTTCAGGGGTGTTGTAGTTAGCTAGACATTTCCCTCGAACAAAACCCTAGAAATTCCCCTGTTATAGTTAGTTCAGCTAACTATAACTCGCGCCCCCGCAATGCACTGCTGATGACGTCACATATTACATCACTCATGACATGGCCCGTGACATCACTGATGACATCTGAAATTACATTACTGATGACATCACTGATGACATCATCCAGTGAATGTGTGTTTTTCTGAAAAGTTTAAATATGTTTTATATATTTATAGTAAAAGGCCTGTGGAAGAATTAGAGGGTGTATAAGTGTGTGAATGGGTGATTTTCTAGGTGCGTAACTGACTCTATAAGTGAGTCATTAAATGTATCTTACTGCAGACTAGTGACTAAACTGTGTGAATGTCTGTATGTGTGTTGGTGTATAAGTGGCTGCATGGTTTTGTGAATAGCTATATGAGTGTCTATATGGGTTATTGATTGGTTTTCTGAGTATCTGTATGGGTGCCTGAGTGTTTGTGTGGGTAGGGTGTGTGTAACTCTGCGGATAGATGTGTGAGTGGGTGATTCAGTTTGTGCATGGTTTTAAGAGTGCATCTGTGGTGGACTGTATGGTTGGGTGACTGTATGTAAGGGTGTGTTAGTGATTGAATGTATATCTCAGTTGTACATGTGTCAGTAACTACATATGTGAAACGCAGTGTATATGTTTGTAAGAGTATATAGCTATCTATATGTGAGAGTGGGTGATTTTGGGAGTGGCTGTATGGATGAGTGTGTGCTTGTATCAGTAATTGTATAAAAGCGTCAGAATGTGTTAGTATTTTTATGAGAAAGTGAAAGTGAGTGTGTTTAACTGTATAGGTGAGTAAATTGGACTGTGATTAATTATTTGCATGACTGACTAGATGTGTCAGTACCTCAATGGATGATTGGCGTGTGTGAGTGTCTATATAGGTGTATAAATGCATATGATAGTCCTGTACAGAGTGACTGTAAGTATGAGTGACTGTACAGGTGAGTGAGTGGAGATGTATGTAGAGCTAAGAGTCAACTACCTTGGTTCTTTCCTTTAAAATGGCTCTTCCCTGAACTCTATGACCAAGCCTTCTATGCCTGCAATTACCCAAGGTCCGTGAGTTATCAATTTCCATTCTTCCCCAAAAAGTCTCAGTCTGCCACCCACCTTTCCCTGGCTAGAACCAGAATAAATCCTCGTACTCACCTTGCTTAGCTGCAGACTGCTGACCTCTAACTCTTGAGGCCCTTGTTCATCCACCTCTACCTCTCGGAGGATAAAAGCCTCATCCTGCTTGATAATCTTTACCTGCTCCTCTTCCCTTATTATACTGGACTCTTGTACCTCTTTGGCAAAAACCTTGCCCTCTCCTTCTCTCCCTGGCATATATATTGTTTCCACTAAACACCTTTCTCATGGAAGTTTGAGTTTTATCTAAAGCTGTGAAAGTTGAGACATACTTTCCAAAGGATTTGACCACTCCTTCTGCAGATAAAAGGCCTTTCGCCTCCTCTGAAGATTCTTTCTGAGCTAAATCACTTAGTTTTGTGTTTATTTTCATCAAATTTTGTCTTCCTCCTTTTCGCAATCAAGCTAGCATTTGCATTTCCAAGAAAACAAATAGCCCCATGACTATAACCTTGAGTAAGCTCTATATTCACCTCATTACTATTGCTATAAGCTTGCTCTACCAAGTCATAAATCCTAGCTAAAGGACTCAATACATCCAGAAACTTATTCTCACGCTGGTTTAGTGCACACTCCAGTCCCTTTCTGGGATCCCTACCCAGCTTAAGTAAACATGGTATTTAAGCTGGGTCCAAATTAAGCTCATTACATTCCGCTCTTCCTTCTCTAATGGTTTCCTATTCCGTTGTTCAATGTAATCTGCCACATATCTCAATGGCTACCAATCTGAGCTCCTCAAACTTCTATTGGGTCAAATAAAGTCTGACCTAAAGGATGTTATATTTACCTATCTTCGACTTTCTTTACCTTTCCCATATCATCAAACTCATTTCCTGAATAACTATCCTTGTCCAAATCAAAAATGTATTCATCCCAATCTCTTCTCTTTCATTCTAAATTGGTAAATTCAAATGCCTCATCACCTGCAGGGTTAACCTGCCTTTTTAACATGCTGCTACAGACTCTTCTTCTCTGTGTGTTGCTTGGGACTCTGTTGACAGAAATATGCTTTTATTTCAAGCATTTCCCAACTGGTCCTTTATTTGCATCTGACAAGAACCAACATTATTCCTCATCATTTCCTTGTAATCTTTTTTCTGTTATTTTTAAATATATACTTACCAGTCTCCTGTACAGTTTTTTTTATCTCCTGTCTTACTATCTCTGTTTAACGTATTCTCCTCTTGAGCTCCCTGTTCCTCAGACATATTTTCTGTCTTCTAATAAAGGTATTTACACCTTCAACAATATATATTCTTAAAAAATGTAAATCAGTGCTTCTCATCAACCCTTTTTCTCACATATTTTGAAAATTGATAATCTCTGCTAATTTCACCCACTCATAGGAATTACATTTTTTCTCTTTACTGTTTCTCCGATTCACCTCAAATGAGCACCACTGCATGTTCTATAAACCGAGACCAAGGTCCTTTTCCTTTAAAGTCCTTCAATGTTCAAATATGCCCTATTTCCTTTAAAAAATACTTGCAAACGTGGTGCGTGCCCTTTTTAAGTATGGCCACCCACAAGCAATCTGTTATCTGTTACTCTTTGGTCAAAAGCGGTGTGTGCCAGTTTCAAACAGGGACTCCCTCTTACTTACTTTTACATTGTGCGCATTGCCTTCTCACACCTGTAGGGGGGTGAGCATTACACACATTTGAAAGCCGTGAGGGAGGATCAAAATGCACATTTGAAATGCTGTGGGGAAAGTGCTTGATATGCTCTCTTAATGCTGTGTTTAAATTGAACCACTTTTAACAAACTGGTAAATCAAGTTGTACAGATATTTATTCGAAAATTTCATTTGTTTTAAGTTTTTACCAATCATAGAAAGGTTATAGAGACTTTCCTCAGTACCACACAAATTGATTTTTTCCCTGTAATTTATTTCTCAATCCTAGAAGCATAACTTCATAAGCAAACATGCTCGCTCCTTAAACAACCCATACATCGGATTGATCACCAGATTAACAAGCCATAAATTTACTCTAAATACAATTGAATGATAAGAAAAATTAGTATATTATATGCTCAGAAGAAGCAAAGAAAAGAGGGAGAAGATAGCATTTTGTGGGGTTTTATGGACAGCATGTTCTGAAGTTCATTATGAGTAATGCAATGTACTTGTTTTGGAACTTTGAAGCTTTGCTGCTTGGAAGTGGTGAGTCATGCATTATGGATGCCTCCTGTCTTGCCATACAATTAAAACAAAATATCCCTGATGCATTGGGAGTTTTCTACCGGCACGTGGGAGCATTTTCACATTTCACTTTCACATTTTTGCTATCTGGGTCTTCAACACACTAAAAAGGCATCTGGGGATGATATCAGAAGGGGTACCATAAATAGAGATCTACTATGACATCACACAGTTAGATCTGAGTGAAAAAGGGTATTTCTTTTAGTAGAGATGGCTGAGGCTCTCCTCATGGAACCATAGGAGTTCTCACACCTCTCAATGAGGTGGGGGTCCAACAGTAAAGTGGACAATGCATACACTGAGGTTTATCTGAACCATATTACTGCTTAAATTTAAATAAGATCCAAAGACTGTTGCTAGCATTCTTGTACCTTTGCCATATCTGACTATTGATGTTATTGTATGGCAAAGCCAGTATTACTTGAGTAAAACAAAACTTATTTACCTTGCACCCTCTTTGGGTACTTTATCCAAATTACTAAGTATAATGTTCATCCTTTAAAAAAACGTTTTAGAGAACAGATTTAATGAGTCACATTTTGAATTGTTATGAATGGCAGAACCAGTGTATGCCAGTGTATATTAGGTAAGTTTCATTTTGGATAAAGGAAGTTGTTGCTTCCCATCCTGCACTGTTGAATTCATAGTTTGCATATTGACTAACTGTGCATGATCTAAGGTTCCTACTGAGTGTGCAAAATGGAAGCCTGCTTTTGCAGGTACCTTGACCCCCTACTCCAGACCAGTGCATGCATGTTGTGAAAGACTACATTAGGAGTGACATCCATGAATCTTTTAGCATTTGAAAACCCTCTGATTAAGTAAATCACAAATCAGAGGGTTTGTGAATGCTAAAACCCTTTTCCAAATGTACTTAGCCCATTTACAGATTCAGAAAACGTTTTTTGAATTGATCAATGAGTTCAGGAAACCATACAGAATCGGTATTTGGAATGGCATGTTTAGGGCGTCCCTTCCAAATGCTGATTCCTTATAGTATGTGTTACTACTCTGCGACTGAAAAACATTACTATTCTACTAACTACACATAGCTAGTAGTAACCTATTTGCATGCAAGAAGAGGTCCTGAGGGAACCATTTCCCTTTCGTGAATATTGAAAAAAACATCTGTTAAGAGGGGGGCTTGGCTGACAGCCAAGATGACAGATGCCCATTTACTGTACTCCACGAACTCCTATGCTATCCTGCACCATTGATGGGAAGACCCACTGATTTCAGGCCCTGAGCGAATCACTGGATTGTGGCCTGGATGGCCACGCAAACTTCCTGAGACGTTTAGCCCTGAGAAGTCAAGTCATAACAGCTCTCCCAACCTCCAGAGCAACCGCAAGGATTGCACAGCCTGCTGGTCCAACCAGGAGCTGGCACCAATTGCGGCCACTGGTCGAGCTAGGTGGATGTGCTCCCTCCAGGGTGGAACACTTGGTGGTACCAGGGGCCACCTTCTGAGGATGGCCTGACCCTCCCATGCCCAGGCCATGGAAGGCTTGCAGATCAGTGACTAGACCTAGCTGCATGTGCTGCACCCTCTGGAGGGGGATATCCAGTCCATATGCGCCCTCTGAGGCCGACAGGACCACTGGCAGGACCTGGATGGTCCGTGGGTAGCTACAGTTGAACCAAGGGACTGTGTGTTCCAAGTGAGGTGCCTCGAGGAACAACAACTAGCTGCAAATGCATTCTGTCAACCTTTTTATGTCAAGTGGGCTGGTCCAAAATGATTGGCCAGCTCTCTGACCTTTATGAATGGCTGGCAGATGCGACTCAAGAGAAACCCTCCCCCAAGCAAGAGCACAGGCTCTGATTAATTACCCATCCAATGCCCATTGTACCAACGAACAGTTCATTTACCCTTGTGCCAGAGCATGCAAGAGGAATACTATCTAGTGTAGCCCCGGGTGGAATTATAATTCCACTTGCGGAATTGGCTAAATTTGGTAACTCCACATTACGCTTGTAAATCGGAGTTGCTGCCAAATTCCACCAATCGGCATGTGGCATAATTATTACCTGCTTTTCATTCCTTGCAATTTTCACGGGAACAACAAAAGGTTCCATCAACACATGCTTGCAAGAGCAAGTGAGATTTGCCAGACCCCGGCGCAATTTCCTTTTACCACAGAGCCTTCTGGCACCATTTTGTGATGCCAGTGGTCGCAAGCAGTTGGAGCTGCTTCCTGTGTATATTGAAGCTTTGCCTTTTAGTTTTTGTTAATTTTTTATCTTCTTTCCCTGATATAATTTTAATTTGCTTGTGTATCATTGTAGTATATATATTTACAGTGTTACAGGTAAATTAACTTGAAATTACCTTTTTGAGAGAATATTGTACTCAAACTGATGTTTCAGGTCATTTTTTAGTCCCAAAATCATTTTTTGTATGTTACTTTTTTTTTTCAACAGGAAGAACGTGCCACAGGGATTCCAACTTCCTCTTCCTATCCAGAAGGCTCCTCCCAGTGCTTTATACATCTCCTGGTCACTTTGCATTTGGATTTTGAGGTGAAAGGATCACTCTCTTTGTCTGCAATTTCTGCTGCTGATATACCATTTGATTTTCAGGACTTTGTTTCTGTGACATCACAGCATGCAAGTTAAAAACTGATGGATAAGGGTGTTGTTTGATAGAGGGCATGCACCAGTATATATTTGTACTTTTTCATTAAAATGTTTTATTTGATTGTGGTGGGTGGCCTGGACTTGCAGTAGAGGCCTATTTTTTTGCATTTAACTTTTTAGCTTTTATAAGGGAAGAAGGTTGCACAGTTAAATACATGTTATACATGTTTGTGAAATTTGCACTATTCATCTATTTTCACATGAGACCTAGTCTTCCCATGGGCCATCCAATCCAGCCAGTATTAGGCATTAGGTACACGAGACAACTGTTTCTGAGGTACATGTTGTTTTAAAACATGTATGATTTGGGTAGGGAAAGTATTGGATTGAATGCAAAGTTATTTTTGTATTTCACAGGTTTTTTTTACAGCAAAAAGTGTATTTTGATGGGGTAATATTTTGATGCCTTGGGAGTATGTGTGTTGTTGGAATTTTTTTATGGCCGACTTAATTTTCATTTTTGGCATTGCTGAATTAATGATAGTATTTTCTTCTTTGTATACTGTGCCTCCTTTGTTTGCTGGACAAGTGGCAATATTTTTTTCTGGTCGGTGTTTGTGTATGTGCTTGTGTTTGCCATAGGCCACCATTTTTTCTTTGTTCTCTATCCCATTTAACAATTTCCATAGGCCTGCATGTGTTCTTTGTTGTACATGCCTCCTTCCTTGCTATTGTTTGAACTTGTGTCCTGCAGCCATTTTGGGTGGTGGTTACTGTGCTTTTGTCATAGAACTGCATGTGTTCTTTGTTATCCAATCCTTCTTGCTTGTTGTTGTTTGAACATGTGGCCAGTGGCTGTTTTGTGTGGCCAGCCAGTGTGCTTTTGTCATAGGTCTGCATTGTTATTTGTTGTCCATGCTTGTTGTAGTTTGAACATGTGTTCGGTGGCCATTTTGTGTAGCCAGCCAGTATGCCTTTGCCATAGGCTTGCATGTGTTCTTTGTTGTCCATGGCTTATTGCTTCTTGTTGTTTGAACATGTGGCATCCAGCCATTTTGTGTAGCCAGCCAGTATAATTTTGCCATAGGCCTGCATGTGTTCTTTGTTGTTCATGCTTTCTTGCTTGTTGTTGTTTGAACATGTGGTCGGCGGCCATTTTGTATAGCCAGCCAGTGTGCTAAATCCTTTTTTTCAGTTTTCAAAGCCATTTTCTAGTGACACTGATAGAAAAGGGATATGCCTTTTTGTTTTTGTTCACTTTCATACTTTTTTCCCTGATATAATTTTAATGAGCTTGGCTATCGTTGTAGTATATATATATATATATATATATATATATATATATTTATATATATATATATATATATATTTACAGTGTTACAGTGTACAGTGTTCATATAGTGTATGTATTTTTTTAATTCACCCCTGCACCTCCTTGCCTCCTAAAGGACTTATCATCGAGACACCAGCAATTACTTTTTTATACATTTTGACATTCTTTGCTTGCACACCCTGTCTGCCATAGGTCTCTTAAGACATAGGCGCCCACCACCATTCATCTTTTTCAGGATTATTCAATTTTCCCTGCACCCTCTGCCTGTCACAGGTCTCTTAGGCCATAGGTGCACACCAGCATTAATGTTTTAAAGATTGCATAATTTTCCCCTGCACCTGCTGTCTGTAATAGGTACCTTAGACCATAGGCATACATCAGCATTCATTTTTTAAGGATTATGTCATTTTCCCCTGCCTGTCATTGGTGCACTCCCCCAACCTCAGCATCATCCTTGACTCCTCGCTCTCAGTGATCCGTCAAATCAACACCGTTGCATCCTCCTGCTTCCACATGCTCTGCCTGCATTGGAAGATTTTCAAGTGGATGCCAAGGAGAACGGTCACCCAGGTTCTCAGCAGCAGGGAGCTTGACTATAGTAATGCAGTCTACACTGGCGTCACCTTAAAAGTCCAACAGAAATTGGAGAGCATCCAGCAAAAAAGAATCACCTTCAAGCCCCTTACCCATGCCTACAAAGCCCTCCACACCACCAGACCTGGATACCTCAACCACCGCCTCTCCTTCTACTCACCCACCAGACTACTCTGCACCACCAAACTGGCTCTGGCCACTATCCCACAGATCCAGAAGACCTTAGCCGGAGAAAGATCCTTGGCTTACCTCACTGCAAAGACCTGGAACTCTCCACCTCTACATCTCAGACAATCACCTTAACTGCCTCAATTCAGGAAGGACCGCAAGACATTGCTCTTTGCATGTACTGCAGAAAGCCCCCCAGTGCCTTGAGACCCTAACGGTTGATAAGCTGTGCTCTGTAAGAACCCTGATTGATTGATTGAAGATGGTCCCAAAGAAATGTGTTCCTGTCAAGAAAGTGGCAAATGAGAAGGAGAAGAAGAAGCATATTGCTACCACTGGATTGCTGCCCTCCACCTTTTTCAGGAAATGTTGTGTGCCTGCTGCACCGTCCTCTGGGCAACAAGCTGGGAACAGCACTCCCGCATCAATGGCACAACCTCAACCTAAGCCCAAGACCATGTCTCTAAGCAAGGCAGCAACTGCAATCATGCCGACAAGCAGTGAGTATAAATGGGATTGGCCTCAGCCGCAAAGAACCCAATCGTTGCAGGAAACTGAGCAAAGTGGACAACAGGAGCCACAGACAGCAACAGTTCTCCCTGAAGTAGGAGCCGTTTAGGAAGTTGAGCTTTCTGCTGAGCAAGATGCAGCTCTTGAACCATTGTCTTCACAATGTACAGCAAGAAAAAGAAAGGGTACTCCACCATCTTCTCCAAACCACCCTTCTTATGTTCTGGACATGGATTGGACCCTGGCCAAGTAAGATCCACCACAAGAAAAAAGGCAAAAGGAAAGTTCCTGAAAGCCTTACAATTATGGAAAGTGACAGTGATGAGGTTGATCCAGTGATGTCAGTATGGGAGGCGGCTCAGAGGACACCAAGATTACCCCTCCGGTTCACCCTGCTCAGAGGGATGTGGCATTGGTCCCACCACCGCCTCGAGACCTGCATCCACCACTACCTCAATCAAAGTTTGCACTGCAGAGAGGTAAACTATGCACCCCCCTACCTCCAGTTCTTCAAGCATCGGCAGTGACACACTAAAAAAGTTCTCCTCCCCAGTTTGGAACTTCTTTACAATTAGCAAACAGGAGGTTAGCATTGCAATATGCTCAATTTGCCATGAGAGTGTTCATTGAGTTTAGCCTGGTTCACAATATGGTAGTGGAGTCCAAACTTCCCATATGAAAAAAACATGACGCAATCCAGTGGAGCAGCACCTTAAAAAGGTAGCTATTGAGGATGGTATTGATGAGAGAGAGGAAGCAGCTCAGATCACAGTGCTAGAAGGAGGTGATAAGGAAGAAGAGGATGACCGCTTTACACAAATCAGCCTTGTCCCCTGCAGTGTCATCACCACTGAATACAGTGATTACCCCAAGAATCACATTGAGTATACTTTCTCCTGGGAAGTTGCCTGTGTCAGTGGCACAACAAATTTAAAAATCCAAGCTACTATTATAGACATGTTAATGCAGCAGGGACCCTACAGACACAACAATCCAATGGTACGTTTGCACAGTGGGAAGCTGGCTAAAATGTTAGCTCTGAACCTCCTCCCTTTTAATTTTGTGGAAGGAGTGGGATTTTTGAGGATTTGCAGCAGTTATCTGCCCGGAATGGAAGGTTCCCATTCGGACCTATTGTCAAGAGTTACTGTTCGAGTGCTCCATTATGATGTGGTGCAATTGGTTGGCCAAGCTTTTCAGCAGAGTGCTGTTCACACTATCCACTTGACGACAGACATGTGGAGCAGTTGTCAAGCAACCAATCATGTGTATCTCTACACACTGAATTTCTTTTGTGGTGGTTAGGCAACAGCTGTCTACAGGACTCAGCACTGAAGAAAGTTTTAAGGGTGTTCTGTGACATGCAACAGTAGTGATGTTTGCCATGGAGAAATCCCATACAGATACAAACATCTTGGAAGCCTTTAACACCAAGGTTTTTCAATGGCTTTGACTCAAATGTCTCAGAATTGGATTTGTTGCCACGGACAATGACCGTAAGATAATCAAGCCCATCGCAGATGGAGGATATATCAGGGTCCTGTGTTTGGGGCATTACAACAACCAGATTGTGCAGTACTTTTCCAAAAAGGAACACATAGTCAGCAACATACCGGCCCTGCCAGTCATTCTTTTAAAGCCCAGAAGCAGTTGAGGATCAATCAGCATGCAAATAAAGTACGGTTAATGTCCTCATACAGAAGGTGCCAATACATGGGAACTCAACCTACTACATGTTGCAACGTCTGAATAGGCAGTACAGACTGATCACTGACTATGTTCTTTAAAGAGGAGGGGAAGCAACAGGGAAAAGCATGACCATGGGCATCAATAAATGGGGACTAGACAAATGCCTGACACAAATGCTACTTCCTTTAGAGGTATTTGCACGTGAAGTCAGCAAGGAGGACAGTACGATGAGCCAAGAATTTACTTTGTAGCATCTGTTACAGGAACAGTTAAAAATGGTGTTGTTAAGGTTCGCCGGTGTGAAGGAAGACGCATATGAGTTGGTTCAGAGGTTAATCCTTCACTTGGCTGTTAACAAAAGGCTTCAAAGAGAGATCATGTCCTCCAAAGTGTACATCTGTGTCAAAATACTTGATCCACAGTAAAAAACAAAACAGGCCACTTTCCCTTTTTTTCAGAAGGGAATGTTTTCCAGTACAAGACATGGATTGTTGAGCAAGCTAGAAACCTGGAAGAAGAATGGTGGGTAGTTGGAGTCCAGGGCAGAAGTTCTGGTGTGCAGCTTTCAACCACCAGAGAGGGTAGTGCTGTCGTCTCACAGCAGTCAACAATAGCCTCAACATCAGCAACAGAAGACTCAAGCACAACCTCTGCAATGGCTAGGCTTCAAGTGGCAGGCCTTAAATGGAGTGCAGAGGCAAGGACATCAAAGGTCGAGCAAGTGGCAGCACCAATGACAATTCAGAGGATGGTCCAAGACTTTATGGATGACCCAAAAGAGATCGACCTGGATTAAAACCATTGGTCTATTGGTATGGGAAGATGCACCAATGGCCAGAGCTCTGCAGGCTGGCAATAAAGTATCAGGCTTGTCTGGTAGCCAGTGTGTTTGCTGAGAATGTGTTCAGTGCAGCTAGCACAGTTGTCACAGGCAGAAGGACCAGTCTGTTGCCTCAAAACATGGAGAGATTGACCGTGATTAAAATGAAGCAACACTTCATACCACAAGATTACACTGTTCCTGAAACAGCACAGCAGGAGGATGAGGTCACTTGGGCAGACTCAAGTGAATTAGCTGATCAACTTCTGGGTAAACCTCCTGAGTTTGAAGATGAACCATACTTCCCTGACTGAGTAGGCCATAATAGAATGATCACATTATCATAAAAATGCTATGGAAAAAAAGATATAGAGAGAGGAACATTTATATATTAGGTGTCTGACATATGCAGCCGCACCATTAATTCACATGTATGGACTGGATGGGAGTTGTACTAGAGTGCACAGAAGAATGCTCCCCATTCGTTTAAAGGACATGAAGACAATGCCTCCCACCCATATTGTTCTTTGTTCATTCACTAGCTAAGATGACCCAGTAAAGATGATTACTTTACACAACTGACGTTGTTAGTTGCTTCTATGGGAAAAGAGGAGATACAATAGATAAATGTGTATCACCATGCTTGGAACAGATAACTATTGCACCAATGAGTAGTATATATTGAGTGATGATGATTCATGTGGTCGCAGACAGTGGGGGTGTTCAACTAATTTGTAAACTGGATTTTAACAATTCTCAATGTTTGGAGCCTAGTGGGTGATTCTACCTGAATTTGAATGCCCCTTTCACACTTAGCTCGATTTACTTACATGGTCCAGTCCTTGCTGTACTTTTTTTATGGGTTATCCGAGACTAGACCAGTCAGTTAAGTTAACAAATCTACACAAAATGCTGAATTTATTTTGCTCTTATTGTTCATCAACAGCAGTGCACTACATCTCTCTCAATCTCAATTGTGTCGGGAGTCAGGGCTAAGGGCAGGAGTACCACAATATCCAGAAGAAGGAAGTTATGAACAATGCCTATCTACTTCAAAGAGAAACTAACATGACTCAAAGAGGCCTAATCATCCCTGTGGACAGGAGAGAGGTGGGTTGATTTGGGAAATGCTGAGCAGTGTGTTGGCTTAAATGTCAAACTCCTCCAAATAAGTGGTGGTGGTCGGGAGGTCTGGAACTGGAAATATGTCACATGATGGATGCACTCAACTAAATTGTATGAAAGTTGCGAGATTGATCAGCCAAGTACATGTAGCTACTTGTTTGGAATTGGTTGTAAAATTGTTCTCACTTCTCAAATAATCGCACATTGATTGCAACAGTCTATTACTTCTCAAATAATTGCACATTGATTGTAGCAGTCTATGCTCTTGCTCTACTTCTTGGTCCTCATCAAGCTCACCTTCTACTTGACTCAATAATATTAACATTTGCTGTTTTGCAATCCACAGGCCTTCTCTTCTTTTGCATGAAAGCTCCATAACACTCCTACTTACAATACCGGACCTGTTTACCATTGCACTCAAGACAGACTTTCCAAGAAGAATACAGATGCAATGCCCAATTGGCATTTATATACAGTGTCATTTTTCTTTTGTTAATAATCACAATATTTAGAAATGCATGGGTCCACTCTTCTCTAATTTGTATTTTTCAAGCCTAGGTGACAGAACAATTAGTTAAACTTGTGTCTCTGGGGCTGAACTGTGTAATACCTTCATTTCCTCCCACAACAGGTTTGATGATGATGTGCTGCTTATCGGCCTGATGAATATTGTTCCTGTGTTTTGTCTTTGTCATACCTTTCCCCAACTCCCCTTTACCATCCTTTCATCAAACACCTAAACCTCTTACCACAGGGCGTGTGCTATATTGAGGTGTGACTTACGAAGTTACACCATAAATTGATTACACACTTGGTGTGGCAGATGTTATATTATGGTAAATGTATTGGTATAGTGCCTAATTACCCAAGGGCATCTAGGCCCTGGCTACAGAGTGCAGAGGAAAGATTTAAGCTGTATTGAATAACCATGTCTTGAGGATTTTCCTGAAAGTCTAAATATTGGTGAAGGATTTGATAGAGAGTGTAAGACTGTTCCAGGCAGTGGAAGCACTGAACAGAAAATTGTGACTGCCCCAAGTCATTCGTTTGAATTTAGGGATAGTCCCAAATTTGGCTGAGGCCGATCTTAGTGCCTTATTGTGAGTAAATCACCTGAGGCTGTTTTTCAGAAATGCAGGACCATGGTCATGTAGGGCTTTAAAAATGATACAGAGAGTCATGACTGTAACTCTGCGTCTAACAGGCAGCCAGGTGAAGCCTTTTCAGGTGTTTAGACAAAGATTTATACTTTGGAATATTGAGAAGAACACGTACAGCTGCATTCTGAAGTGTTTGAAGCTTGTTAAGGACCATCGTAAGTACATTAAGGTACAAAGCTTTGCAATAATCAAGTCTGATATTGTGAGACATGGAACCACTGATTTCTGGAGTTGGGGAAGGATCTTATGTGTCAGTTTGAGAGTATAAAAGACTTTGGAGGAGACTGTGTTGACTTGGTCTGTAAAGGAAGAGTTGTCAATCATCATGACTCTCAGATCCCGGGTTTTGCTATCTGGTGAGGGATGAGTGACCAATTCTTGGGGCCATGAGGCGGGAGCTCAGAGAGAAGACTGAGTGCCGAAAAGCAGGACCTCCATCATGCTAGAATACAGCCGAAGGCAGTTTTTGGACATCCAAGTGCTGACTGCCTTCAAGCAAGTGCAGAAGCGGGTGCTTAAATCAGGCCTCTAACTACGAAGGGAGACCACAATTTGGATGTAATTAGAATAGGATGTAAGCCAAAAGACTTCATGATTTCTGCTAACGGAGTGATATAAATATTGAAAAGTGTGGTACTGAATGAGGATTCCTGTGGGTCCCCTCAAGGAAGGGAGAACGGAAAGGATAAAAAAGTGTCCAGACGGACCACTTGTTCTCATGATTGTAGAAATGATCTGAGTAGGTCCCAGGCAGAGCTTGTGACACCAATTTCGGTAAGACGGGAGAGCAGTTTGTTATGGTAGATGGTAGATGGTGTTGAATGCCACCAACAGATCAAGGAGGATCAAGCAGCTGGCAGCATTCAGGGCTATTCTGATCTCTTTGCTGGCCTTGATTAATGCTGTCTCCGTACTGTGGTCTGAACGGAACCCAAACTGAGTGGTATCCAGTAAGTTATGGGATTGGATGAATTCAGTAAGTTGAGAATTCATTTTTTTCTCAACAATCTTGGCCGGTAAAGGAAGATTTGATATCGGATGAAAGTTATTTGGATCAGATGGATCCAAGGAAGGATTCTTGAGAAGAAGAGGGATAGAAGATTTCTTCCATCCATCTGTTAAAACGGCCATGCTGAAACATGCATTGGAAAATGTTCTTGAGGACCGGGGCCAAGGTGTCAGCAATCGAGGCAGTGACCCTAGGAGGACAAGGATCATTAGGGGTGCCAGATATGGCTGACTTAATCTCGCAAAAGTGTCGATGGGTGGTGCGATGAACGTCGAGAGGCTATAAGCTACCCTGCAGTGTTTTATGGGTACCGGACAGGTTGTTATAGATCGCATTGACTTTGTTAAAAAAGAAGCTGGCAATCTAATTGCAAAAATATTGGCTAGAGTTGGTGAGTTTATTTTCAGGGTTTCTTGTGAGCCTGGTAACAGTTAGAAAAAGTTCCTTATTTGAGCTCTTAGCAAGTTCAATTTTCTGGGCAAAATATGTTGCCTTAGTTTTAAAAATGTTTGATTTATAGGTACTTAGGCATAACTTGTATTTAGCCTTTTCATTGATATTATTGTTATGGCACCAGATTTTTTCCTGCCTTCTGCAGGTTCGTTTGGAAATTCTCAGGCCATCTGAGAACCAAGGGGCAGTAAGCTTGCTCCCTCTATTTGGTGAAAATGACACCAACACACTGCGGGATCTTCTCTAATCTGAACAATAAAATAGCCCACACCAGCCCCAATTACCCACCCAGGCATGAAAGGGAAGGCAACATCATCATAGTGCAGATTCTTAGTTGAACAATGTCTGTCCCCATGATAGGTAGTACTAGTGTACACTATGTGGCCTGATTCCCAAAGGTAAAGCAAAGTTACACTTTTGGTGTAAGTTCACTCTTGCGTTTTAACTGAACTGCAGCAATTTTATGAGTACTAAGTGAACTTAGTAGTAACTTACTAGTAGCAAGTAATATCGACTCCTTTTAAAGTGATACGGATTACTTACTACTTCCAAAGTTACTACTTGTTAAGTTACCAATGGAAAAGGTACTAGTGATAAACTTACACTGCAAGAGTAAACTAACACCAAAAGTGTAACATACTTTACCTTTCTGAATCAGGCCTGACTCAAGGATTTTGTAAGATTAGATTGAATTGTTTTAATGAATTAAATACTAGCTCCCCATTACTCAGAAGTTACTACTGCTAGTGTTTGTAATATCAGTTTTTTGTCATGGTGGTGCTCTGGTCTCAGTCTTTGATAAGTTATGATAATGACCCACTAACTGTGTTTTTTATCGCCTAGTTACCTGTGATATATAATCCTTCTGAAAAATCCTACAGCTGGAGTTCACCTAGTTTGCATAGGTGAGAGTGGGACTTCACTTGTGATGTCTCCCCTGTTAGCACTAGCCCACTACTACTACCAACCTTAGGAAGGCCCTTTGAAATCCCTGAAATAAGGTTTTGGCAGATTTAGAGACGTAGCAGCCACCACTTCATCTATTCTGTTAAGAGAACTTAGAGGTGGACTAGTTTAGGTAGTAACTTGTACTGAAGTTGATTTTTTAGCTAGCAGAGATATATAAGTATGTTAAGATTTCTGTGTATATTGTAGGCTCTGGCGTCCCCCCTAGTGGTCAACAGTTACAGAGGGTAGTAGGACAAAAGTATTATTAAGTAACTAGTATACACTTTGAGAATGGCTGGGTGTTGCAAAAGTGGCAAAAGTTAACCTCATCAAGCAATGTCAACGGACCTAATCTGCAGTTCCCACATACCATTAGCTGAGTATTGGGTATACTGGACTGCAGGAATAGGATGAAAGTAAAGCATGTAACGTAGCAGGTGTAGGGGGGAAAGTCGATGTACAGTG
This sequence comes from Triturus cristatus, assembly GCF_964204655.1. Taxonomy (NCBI): domain Eukaryota; kingdom Metazoa; phylum Chordata; class Amphibia; order Caudata; family Salamandridae; genus Triturus; species Triturus cristatus. The sequence continues at coordinate 1,453,851,928 of NC_140589.1, read as the reverse complement.
TTTTCAGAGGACAGCTTTTTGTCAATAAATAAAACAATGCTGCTCTAAAAAACAGAGCAAAGACAAAAGACAGATTGCGAGTGATTTGCATTTACAAAGGAAACCCACCTTCGCCACCAACAACAGGCCTACCTTGCTCCCCAAGCAAATACCCACAAATGTCCGGTCAACCGTGTTTGGCCCTTACCCCAACTTACCTTCCCAGTACCCACCCTCTCTGCCCACAAGAACAAGAAAAAATGGATCAGATGGCATTCATGTGGGTGGGCCACTTCCTGAGTCAGGTTCTGCTGGCCACACTGAAGCAGCACCAGCTCACATAGGTGCGGTGGAGGAGGCAGTCTGTCGTAGTTGATGTCAACAATGAGTAGGGGGGTATTCCGCTGGGCAGCAGTGGTATACCTGGCTGCCGACAGTGCTGGCGATGGTTTGGCTGGGATAGAGGCATAGAAGGCTGGATGGAGGAACTGAAGGTAGCTGTCTCCTTCTAATCCAAGGCCCCCAGCCAGCATTATTTGGCCATGTTGGCCTCCATCCTGTGGTGCCACAGCCAGGCGGCTATCTCCTACCAGGATGGTTGACCTCTAGCAGCAGGAGTACCTATATCAAGAAAGTAAAAAAAGAAAAAACACAATTTGTGATGCTCAGTGAAAACACTTCTTTATAGTGGGACAGTAGCAGAACATTGCTGCTCCCCTAGGGCCATTGGAATGTTTAATGTGATTAGCCACAGAGCCATGTTTTCCCCACACATGCATCACACTGCAATACCACTGACTGCAAGGAAATACGCCAGAATACAGTCCTAATCAAAAAGTGCTTTTATTAATTTAAAGGGTTTCTTAGTGTGTAAGTTACCTCTCTTTAATGAGCAAGGCGTATATGCTACACAATTAATAGTATACTTGATGTGCAACATTAATGGAGGCATGCTAGTGGATCTGCTACTCTGCAATCCACTGCATGTTTTTGGGGCAGCTGTAATGAATAATTTATTAACTTATCATAATTAATTTAAAAGGCCCTGTCAAGTGACAGTGACTCTGGGGGACAACAGCGGGGTCCTGAGTAGCGATGGTTGGCTCTGCCAGTGAAGTTGGCGGAGTTTTGGCCACTCCATGTTATGTATGTAACATGGAGTTCCAGCCTAATTTTGCCAACTGCTGCATGGCAGGGTTTTTCCTCGCGCGCGGCTTGCCAACAGTAAGTTGGCAAGCACGATTTGGTATCCCATAGTGCAATTTTCAGTTGCTAGAAGGGCACTCAGTGAAATTTCTCCAACGCGGGCGGTCGCATGGCCAGTCGCGACCAATCACGGTCAGAAAGCTGCTGCTTGAGTGGAAAATGTACTCAACGGCAGGAAAATTAACTCGAGAAGCAGTGTCTTCTGGCATGCTGTGTGGTTCCATTGAGGTAATTCAGTTTCCGATCTCGTTCGTATTTAGCCACCATTTTGTGTCTTTCTGCCATTTTGTGTTGCCCTCACTCAGGCGGCACGGTGAACGAAGAGTTGTTTTTCCTCATCCTACTGCAACGTGTCAAATAACCTCCTGCCTCTGTTTATAGCTGGTGTCAGGGTCCGGCCGACTCCACTAATCCTCGTCTGGCCTGACTGATCCCTGTTTCAACTATCTGTTGGTTCGCACCATTCTTTCCTGACTTTATCTTATCCTCTGGCCTTCGCTATTCTTTACCCGTATTCTCTCATTTCACAACTGTCCTCTAGGCCATATAAATGTGTCCTGCCACCTGCAAGTTGACTTATAAACACTACCATTGATTAACTTGTGGGGAAGGGTGACAAACACTGTTGGGAGAGGGGCTTAGTTGAGTTACTTAATATCTTGTTTTCACATTCTTCTCATTGGTTGACCCTGTATGCATTGGGAGTGTTCTTCGTGAATATGTATGTTATAAAAGATTGTGCGCCACGAAGTAAAGTGGCAGTCTCCTGAGAACATACAGAGTGTACTTCTGGGACAACTGTACTTAGCTGCAGCTAATAAACCCTATCTTCTACGCCTAATGAAGTGTCCTGTGTCTCTGTTTGACAAAGCAGGTGAACTCAGGAGATTAAGGCGTACCCTGCGCCAACAGGCCCCTAAGGTTCTGGTTCTTCACCATTCACACTGATTTTTCAGCGCAGAACACGCTGCTTGCACTAATAGTCAGCACGAGCAGCGCGACATGCCTAATTGCACCCATTTGCAGAACTCTGCAGAATCTCACAGTGTTTTCATGTAACTCCAGGAAATTCTGAAAGAGTGAAACTCTGCAAGTTCTGACCACCCCTAGTCCTTCCTGAGGCCCATAAGGCACCTTAATGCCTGATATCTACAAGATGAGAAATTTATGAACTTACTCTCCACTGAGTTAGAACAATACTTTACACTCAACAAGGGCACGGTCACCTCCCCAGGCATCCTCTGGGTAGTGGGCAAAGAGACCCTTAGGGCAAAGCCAAGGGATAAGTCAGAACCTCAAAAAAAGAGAGGGTCCAAACTATGGTAGCCCTTGAAACTTGCATCATGTACCTCGAGAAACAGTATAGTAGGGACCCTAGCTAGACCATCAATTGCCAACTGACCGTAGCAAAAGAAACCCTTCGACCGACGATGTTGGAGAAGGCCTGCCAATGCTGTATGGCCTCCACACAAAGAGTCTATGAGCAAGGTGATGAATCCGGGATATTACTATACTGGCTAATATCCAGGGGTATGACCTCCTGTATAGTCCCCGAGAAACTCAATACTTACCACACCCCAATCAGCAGCTTCACCCAAATAGCTGCAATTTTCGCCACCTAATTCACTTCACATTATGAACACCAGGAGCGCCCAAGATGTGAGTGCCAGAATACAATCCTAAAAGACATACTGCATGAAGCTCTCTCTCGGATGGGCAGCACAGCCCTCAATGGTCCAATCACGGAAGAAGCAATCAGTGTTGCTATTCAAGGCTTGAACTACTGCAAGATGCTAGGCCCAATAGCTTGCCCATAGAGTACTACTCAGCTTTGTTTGCCCCCATATTCTCAACTTCTACCAAGAGGCAGCAGACGAGGGTCCCATCTCTCTGTACGTAGAGATGGCCACCATTGTGGTGATACCTAAATCAGGCTACCCCAGTTTCCAGTGTGCCTCATATAGGCCCATCTCATTGATCAATGCCTAGATCTCGCTATTCACCAAGCTCCTAGCCAATAGGCTCTGCCCAGTCCTGACTACACAGATTCACCATGACCAATGCTGCTTTATGCACTGTATTCGCCAGCTAAACCTAGCCATGGCCCGTACGGGAGAATTGTGGGACCCACTTGCCCTTCTCCTCCTTGACTTTGAAAAGGCCTTCAACACAGTTCAATGGTCATTTTAAGCTAGGGTGTTAAAGGTAACGGGACTGGGCCCCAGGCTCTGCAGCTACATTGTTGTCCTGTACTCCAAACCGTAGGCATGAACACTGGTTAATGGAGTGCTGTCGAACCCAATCTTCAAATACCTGGGGATTCACATCTCCAGAGATCCTGAAAAGACCTGAATTCTTAACCTCACCTCCTCGATCCAGAAAATGAAGCTGGACCTCCAATGCTGGGAGGCACTAGATTCCAGAGAGAATCAACCAATTCAAAATGATGATACTCCCAAGGTATCTCTATGTGTTCCAAAATCTCCCCCTCCCCATCTCGCACAGCTGGATCTGCAATTTGGCATTCATGATCTGATCTTGCTCTGATCCTTTCTCTGGTCCAACTGCACTTTTCGCATAGCCCAAGACAAACTGAGGAAGTCGGTGTATGATGGGGGTGTGAGCTTGGTGGACTCCCAGCTCTGCCACTAGGCCACATACTTACTGGTTATCAATGACTAGCTGATAGGTGGGTGAGACGATCCATCTTATCAAACTAAACTCTCACTCCTAGGACTTGACCAACTGATTGGGATCCTCCATGATGACCCAATCCCAAATGATCTTACCAAGGTAGTCTTCCATACTTGGTAAGAGGCATCCAGAGGGCTGGGGAAAACCCTGGCTGACAAACTCTACCTTGTGCATACTGCCCAAGTGCAGGGATTCGCCAAATGGAACAAGATCGGCATCACTTCCCTGGAGAACATCTGTATGTTAGACACAATTGGTTCCTTTCAAGACCTACAAGCACACTTCACCCTCTCAGTAACGGAATTGTATTAAAAAAAACTCTAGCTGTGGTACACCTTGCAATTAAACAACCCTCAGATCACAGATCTCCCCTGATCACAGTCTCTTCGAAGCAAAACTACTAAAGGGAAGACTGGAGAAGGAAGGGGTGTCCCAAATTTACTGCACACTGATGATAAATACCCCCAACAGATTTCAGTCCTAGAGATAGAAAAAGAAGAGGTGCGTTGGACAACTTGAGGACACAGTCTGTACATTAGTGCATTTGGCTTCTTGAGCGATAGCAATATCCTCAAGGCTCAGGCTTATACTTAGATACCTTTATACCACCTATATCCCTCCACAGGAGCTTTGGTGGGTGGACAAGATTCCAAGTCCAGAATGTCTCCAATGTCCCTGCCCAAAGGCAAACTTCTATCATGTTGTTTGGCAGTGTCCTCCATAGAATTTTATTAGAAACTTATTATGGGTACCCTTGCCTGGATACTGGAGACCTCAATCACTCTCTCACCCTAACAAGCACTCCTGGGCATTCTTGACAAGGTTGGGGATAACTGGGAGGATCGATCCCTGATTGAAATGGCGATGATGGCAGCAAAGTGGGACATTGTTGGCAAATGGAGATCGGCCAGGCCACCTACTCCTCAAATGGTGTAGGGGTATGGCTGGTGTGCGCAGCAGGAAAAACGTATTAACACTGCCAGGAGCTGCCCATGGGAACATCCCCATTTAGATCCCCCTATGATAGACAACAAGCTGCTGAGAAACACTTGGTTGTACGAGTTGATAGTTCGATAGTAAGTTGTACACTTTTAATATGGTGTACACATGATAAAAACAAATAAAGTTGTTCATCAAAAAACAGTTTTTTGGAGTAGGCAGTGCTCCATGAGACCACTGCTTACTCTTAAAAAAATAAGTTGGATTTAGAACCACTACTTTTCCGATTTTTAAGAACCAACCTATTAGTACTTAGGTTGGTTTTTAAACATCTTTATCGCTCACAAAGGTACTGGTTGCAAATTACGACCAGTATCTTGCGACCATATATTAGCAAATATGGCCCTAAATTCTGTACTGTAGTGAATAACTGAGTGCTTTCTACTTGGATTTCATATTCCATTATTATGTGTGGCTCTCATAGAGAGCTTCAATCTTTTATTTCAGTTTCTAAATGTTATAAACCAAAGCTATGATGTACCAACAGTTGCCCAATGTCCTGATATCAGAAAGGCCTTCCAGGAAAGACTGATACGACTCTCCGGCAGTCTGTTAGCATAGTGCTGCTTGTCTGCTTGACTGAAAGGAGAAATCAGAGCTTCAGAAGGGGGAAGAAAGACAGGGAAGGTGATGGGGATAGTCAAGGATGTTAAGTAAGTTTTTTTTATAACCTTAGCAATAGAGGTACATAACAAAGTCCATGTTATGTATAGCTTGCCCATTTTTCACTGCCACTGCTTAGTACTTGAAAGCAGAGGCAGATGACTTAGTAGGCCATAATTAACATAACATTATCGATGGAGAAAAAGTGAATTACAGAGATTTTTTTCACCTCGGGGTTTTGAGTGACATCATTTGCTCTTGTTGTCCATTCGATGGCACGCAGAACCCCTCTGTGAAAAACATCCCCATAATTCACATTACCTAAATACAATACTATGGGGGCGATTCGAATAGCGGGCGGACTTCCCCGCGGCGTTGGGACCGGCCGCAAGACATGCGGTGATCCCGCACCATGAATTAGGATGAGACCGCCCCCTGGGGTCGCATTCCGCAGTTTAACATTGCGGCAGGTGCTGCTTACAGCAGCACCTGCCGCAATGCCATATTGCCATGTTGTGTATTTCCATGCACAACTTGGCAGGAACCGCACGGTGCCTGCCAGCTTGTGCATGGAAATGGAGGGGGGACCATGGATACCTCCCAAGTGCACCCCTCAAACCCAGGGGGCACGCAAAGGGCCCCCATAGCAAATCCCCGCCAGCCTTTCCATGGTGGCGATGCCGCCAGGCAAAGGCCTTTACATCCCAGCATACTAATATGGCTGGCGGTCCCTGCTAGGCCCCGCCACCATATTAGTGGCCCAAGTCCACTCGGCCGGCAATCGTTCTGTCCGCCACGTTACCCACTGCCATTGTAATCTTGTGGTGGGTAAATCAGGTTACGATGGCGGGTGGATCTCCCCTATGTGTTGTTCGGCTCAGTCTGATAGCAGGTTTTTGGAAAAGGTTTTATGATATGATGTTGTATTCTAAAAATGGGTTTAGTGAGAAATCTTTGATGTTTACCCAATGATGGCTTTATAGGAGCATGTGGACTTCTTAATTCATGTGTAGCTGTTTTTTTACTACTGTTTCATCTAATCAAATGCAATGTACCCTAAAACGATCACGTGTTAGCTCACCTAAAATCGCATCACAATATTGTGTCTAGAATATATCAAAAACTATGTACACATACACTTTGATACACAACTCTGTAAGAGAATAAACTATTCTTTAAACATTCCGGAGAGCAAAATTGGGACAACATTATCATTCTTTCTCTTATATATGTAATATGGATGACTTTGGGTATTTTTCATCTCAAAGCAACCTGTGAAAAAAAGATAAAAACGCTCTTTGAAATACTCCACTCAGACAAAACATGTGTGAACAGTCTTCTGTGCTATGGTACCACTGATGATTTAAGGCTGGGTTTAAAGGGATGACTTCCCCCACAGTATGACTGTTAGTTAAGCCAGGAGGAGACACTTTGGAGCTTTAGAAAAAATTAAGTTAAATTTATGGTGAACACCTGTAATGCTATTCTCCTTTCAAGTTTCTCCCAGCATGATTCATAATTTTCCTGATTCCTAGAAGCGAACAATTTGAAAGCAAAACAATGTGGTCACTAGGTACCGGCTCTCTTCAATTTGGAAGCGCTGCTGTTTCAGATTAGTGAAAAACTGGTTCTTATCTGAGCTAGGAAAGTATACAAAAATGATCAAAGTCACTTGCACCATCACATGGCCTTCAAATGATTATGTTGGATGATTTAATGTGGTACATTTTCTTACAATTATTGCTAATTTACGCAAGAGGATGTTTATGTGCTTTCACTTCCTATTTCATGACTGGATGATGTATGGCTCATTGAACTGAACGCTGCGTGAAATCTCCTCACATTTGAAGAAAGAAAGGAAAGAGGGACTATTTTCATTCAAGACACATCACTCCTTTGAATGGGTATGTTTCAAGAACTTGTTGATGCTTGCACAGTCGAAATATATGGCAGTTATGTCACGAAATGTGATGTGGTGAGACACGTGTAAAACCACGAGATAAAAATGTGATAATTTCTGTTAAAGTGTGATAAATCTATGCATCAGCTCGCAGTGGCACCTACAGCCTCTCCATTCAGTTTTAATTTCAGTCTGCTCTTTTTGAACGCGATTCACAGACAATTTTTCGAAATATAAGAGGGACGTATATTCGCAAAAAATAATGTATATTTTGATTCCTACACTTGCATTTCTACAATGGAAAGTCGTCCACCATGACAGATTTCCCATCATCGTAAATGTTGGGTTAGGAGTTAAAGGTGCATTTTGACAAGGAAGGAATTGGATGTTAAGAAACACACTCAAATTAGTAACTTTGGGCCACATGTACGGCCGTTTTTAGCAGTCGCAAATAGCTAAACAAGTGGTTTGCGACCGCTAAATCGGTCTGTGGCATGTATTAACTCTATTATGCGAGTCGGTAACCTATTACCGACTCGCAAAATAGGGTTTTGGAACTTGCTATTAGGAAGGGGCGTATCAAAGGCGTCACTGCCTAATAGCGGCTCGCAGTGCAATTAATGGGGTTTTTGTAACCGAAATGCAGTCGCAAAACATTCATATTTTACCACCAATGGAAAGTTGGTGGTAGACCAGTTCCAAAAGGAAAGGGACCCCCAAGGGACCCCTTCCCCTTTACGAATGTGGGTTCATAATTGTTTAAGAGTAGGGGTCCCACGTTTCATTTTTCTTTTCAAAATACATCCCGTTTTCCTTTGTGGAAAATGGCCTGCATTTAAAAAAGAAACTGCTTTATTAAAAGAGCAGTCACAGACATGGTGGTCTGCTGATCCCAGCAGGCCACCATCCTGTGAGTGCCTGCTATTCCCAATGGGTCACAAATTTCGACCTGCCTCATAAATATTAATGAGGTAGGTCCCTTGCGACCCATTTGGGAATTGAAAACAGTGTCTCAGACACCGTTGTACATTCCATTTTGCAAGTTGCAAAAAATCGTAATTTGCGACTTGCAAAATGAAATGGTCGTATATTTGGCTATTTGTGGGCATTCACAAACATTTGCAATAAAGAGCTACACAACATTTACACACTAAAACCACTCCCAAAAATATTTGAGAATCTGTGAATTTGGTGGAATAGGCTCACAAACACCCCTGCATTTTCAGAAAGCACAGAGGAGAGGGGAAAAGGGCTTACTAAGACATTTTGCGCCAGATGTAAGGAGTATTTTCCCGGGCTGTCAATTGGTGTATAAGTGGCTGAGTGGGCATCGGAGTGGCTTTATGGGTGATTGATTGGTTGCATGAGTACCTGTATGGGTGTATGCGTGGCTGTGTGGGTGGGTGAGAGGATGTGTGACTGCCTTCATGGATGACTGAGTGGGTGAGTCAGTGGCTGTATGGGTTAGTGAGTGTGTAAGCGAGGGGCTGTATAGGTGTCTGAGTGAGTGTATGGCTGTATAGGTGAGTGAATGTATGTGCAAGTGGTATATGGGTGAGTAATTGGAGATGTGTAAGACAGTATAGGTGAGTGTTGGAGTATATGAGTGACTGTATGTGTGAGTGAGGGATTGTGATAGTGGCTGTATGGGTGAGTGTGTGCTTGTGTCAGTGACGTTATAGGTGAGTGAGTATGTGTTAGTATCCATATGAATAGGTGAGTGGGTGTATGCATAACTGTATAGCGGAGTAAGTGGCTGTGTGATTGACTCTATAGGTGAGTGAGTAGGTGTGTGAATGAAGGAATGAAGCATTTCTATAGCACACAGCTACTCAAAAGAGTGTCCCGGCGCTTTTAGGTATGCCGCAGGTAAGTAGAGACAGAGTCAATGCCCATACCCCCCTTTGAGCCTAAATAAGAATGTTTCCAGCTCTTTTTTTTTGTAAAATTTTTTATTTAAATTATTAGAAACAAAATGAAAAACAGCGCCAGCCACGCTCAACTTCCAACGCAGGGGGTACACCATATATGGGGGGGAAGCCGCAGTGAGCAAAAGTTCAAGAGTGATAGCTCTCTAGGCCCGCCAGTCCGCAAACCCTACGGGGCCTAAGGGACCAAGTCACGGCCCCATACTCAAAGTTAAATAGCGAAGTTCAGCTCACTTAAGTTGTGAAAGCATGGCTTAGATCGAGCCCCCGAGGTCTCTCTCCCCCCCCAGCACTACCAGCCCCCCCCGTCAACCATGCAGAACACTATAAACCCTAAGTAGAAACCCCTCTAACCCCAACCCACCCCTCTCCCCCCCAGTGGTGGTAGCTCTCAGGCATACTGACTACGGACGTCTGCGGACTCTCAGATCTGAAACAAATGAAGGGCTCTGAGCAAAGGTGGGGCCACCGCAGCCGGTAAACCCGTGGATAGAAAGCGGACTAAAGTTCCCCAACGGAAAATGAAATTCTTAAAGTTGCCCAGGAAAATATCCGCCATCTGCTCCGTGCTCAACAACTTCCACAACCTCGCATGCCACAAGGAGATTGCTGGGGCTTCCCTCTTCTTCCATGCTGCCGCCAGGGTGATCTTGGCCGCTCCTATGCAAAGCCAGATAATCTTTTTGTCTGCTCGTGTTTGATGCTCAAGGAGGGGATCGCGAAGGCCCAGCAACACCTGAGCTAGGGAATCCATGATCGGGTACCCCAGGATCTCTTTAATGTGGGACAAGATCTCCTCCCAGTAGGGGCGGATGATCGGACAGTCCCACCATATATGGCGAAAATCCCCCAGTAGGCCACAGCCCCTCCAGCATCTATCCGAGGAGGCGGGAAATATGCGGTGCAGCTTGGCGGGTGAGAGGTACCAATCCAACATGGTTTTGAGGTGCGCCTCCCTTAATTCCACCGAGTGATTATGTTGGTGCATATCCTTCCATAGGCGGGACCACTCGTCATCCGTGATGGCGCGACCGACAAGGTCCTCCCAGAGGCCCATGTACCGCGGTCTCGGGGAGTTGGCCGTGGCTAAGAGGTGACTATAAATAAAGGAGATGGCCCCGCGCATGGACGTGGAGCGGGACAGAAAGACCTCAAAGGGGGTAGGCGGCCAGGTCGCCGCTTCCCGAACGGACGGTGATAGCGCCCAGTGCAGCAGTTGAGCGTGACGAAACTGCACTGAGTGGGGGACCCCGTAGTCCCGCCTGCAATTGGCAAACGTCAATGGGGCATGGCCATGAAATAGATGCGTGAATGCAAGGCATCCCCTTTTTTCTCCAGGCATCGAAGGGCCCCTCCCGCTGCACCGGGGGGAATGCCGGGTTGAAGTGTATGGGTGTAAAGGGCGACGGGAACGTGGTCCATCTCTCATCTCCAGACACCGAGTCCCAAACCTTCAGGGTGGTACCAGTGGGTTTGCTGATGTACACGTTCCGGGGTCTGTCCCCCCGAGACCTCCACACCAAGTCCCATATCGTTCACCCCGTCACACTTCTATCCATATGTAGCCAGTGTTTCTCCGAGAGGGGCTGAGTCCATTCCACTAACACCCTCAATTGGGCCGCCTTATAATAGAGGCGCAGGTCTGGTAATCCCACCCCCCCCTCTCCCCGGGGGCACCGGAGAGTGGCAAAAGAGAATCTAGCCCGTCCCCCCTGCCACACGAAGCGGAGCATAAGGGTTTGTATACGTCGGAAAAAGTCACCGTCTAAGACAATAGGAAGGGCCTGAAACAGATATAAGAACTTCGGGAGAAGCGTCATTTTGATCGCATGGATGCGTCCTAACCATGAGATGAATAATGGCTTCCAACGATGGAGATCAGCCTGGATCGAGGCCAGAAGAGGGGGGAAATTGGCCGAGTATAGTTTCCCTATCGTGCGGGTTAGGCGGACCCCCAAATAAAGTAATGAGGAGTGGGTCCACGGTAGTGGCGACAGCAAACGGAGGCTGTCCACCTCTGTTGTGGAAAGCGTGAGGTTAAGGATGTAAGATTTGTCGTAGTTCACCTTGAACCCCGCTACTGCTTCGACACGCGCCAACGCCCCCTGGATCTGAGGGAGGGAGAATTCAGGGTCGGCCAGGGAAAGCAAGACATCGTCCGCAAATAAGGAGATCTTGTGTTGTTCGCCCGTGAATGGCAGGCCCCGTATGTCCGGGTTCTCTCGGATCGTCAACGCCAGAGGTTCAATACTTAAGGCAAAGAGCAATGGGGAGAGGGGGCCCCCTGCCGCGTGCCTCGCGAGTGCGAGAAAAAAGCTGAGAAATGACCGTTGACCGTGACTCGCGACCGGGGATTGCTATAGTTGGCCTTGAGCATGGTCAAGAACCGGTCCGAAAACCCAAACGCTGCCAGAGTACGGAAAAGAAATTGCCAGTCCACCCGGTCGAAGGCCTTCTCGGCGTCGAGGCCGAGCAACACCGCTGGGATGTTGAAACGGTTTTCCTTCTCGATGAGGTGGATCACCCTTCTGATGTTATCATGCGTTTGACGCCCCTTAATAAAGCCCGATTGGTCAGGATGGATAAGTACCGGCATCAGATCCTGCATCCGAGCTGCAAGGATCGAAGAGTATAGTTTGGCGTCGATGTTAAGTAGGACTATCGGTCGGTATGACGAACATACAGAGGGGTCCTTACCCGGCTTGGGGATAATGGAGATGACCGCCTCTGCCATTGAGGCCGAGGAGACCCCCGAATCAGCCATAGCAGTGAACAGCAGGACTAAGAAGTCACTAATATCAGTGGCAAAGGACTGGTAGAAGAGGGCCGTAAACCCGTCTGCCCCAGGCGCCTTGTGTGGTTTCAAGGACTTAATGGCGGTTAGCACCTCTTCTCTGGAGATGGGAGCGGAGAGTCACTCATTCCAGTCGCTAGATACACGAGGTAGTGGGAGCGCGTTTAGGTAGTCCATTTGAGCGACGGGGTCCAGGGGGCTGCCCGAGTATAACTGCGCATAGTACTCCCCGAAGAGCTCTGCCTTCGCATCGTCACAGTGCCTCAACCCGCCTGTCGCATCTTGTATGCCCCCCACATACTCCCTCTCCCACTTACCGCAAAGTTGGCGAGCCAGGTGCTTCCCCACCTTATTTCCCTGAGCGTAGGAGAGATGGCAGAGCCTCAGGAGGGTAAATTCCGCTCTGTTATTATAGTGGGCTCGGAGTCTGCCCCTAAGGGCAGCCAGCGGCCGCAGCGTCTGTCTGGAGGGCTTGGCCTTATGAGCCGACTCCAGCGTAGAGAGTTCCCTCTCCAATGCCTCCCGCTCAGTCCTCCGCAATCGATTGAGAGCCGCATTAAGGGCCAGGCAACTACCTCTCATTGAAGCCTTGAAGGCGTCCCACGTGTTGAAGATCGAGGTATCTTTCACAGGGTTGAGATCAAAGAACTCCCGAATCGCTTGACGGAGCTTCGTGCAAGAGGATGCATCGCGCACCAGGGAGGCCGGGAAGTACCACCTCCGGCGCTCAGCATAGTCCCAACGCTAAAAGCCCGTGGTCCGAGACAGAGAGAGGAAAGATCTTGGCCTCCCGTAGGGATCCCCGGAGGGATTGGCTAAAAAAAATAGGGTCCAGCCGGGAATAAGAGTGATGGACATGAGAGAAAAAAGTGTAATCTCGAGACAGGGGGTGCAAGAAGCACCAGCCATCCACCAGGCCTAGTTTGTCAAACCTCAGATGCAGTTCGTCGGAGAAGAGACCAGTCCCTGCTCTTTGTCGATGCGAACTATCTAAGTCCTTATCCCAGACCAGGTTGAAGTCTCCCAGTACGAAAAGGGCCCCCTCCACAAAATCCTCCACAGTGCGCAACAACTCTAGGAGGAACCTATTCTGCCCCGCATTGGGAGCGTATATCACCAGAAATGAGCAAGTCTTACCGAGCAGCACCCCCTTGACAGCAACCCACCGGCCCTCCCTATCACTCCGGACCCCCAATGGCTGAAACTGAAGCGTCGAGCGGATCAACAGAGCCACCCCCCGATGCTTAGAGGACGCCGAGGACCGATAGATAAGGGGGAACTGCTTATGTTTCAATCGGGACTCATCCCTCCGGGCCAGGTGGGTCTCCTGCAGTCCAACCACATCTAGGTGGTGATCTATGATGTACTTACAGACCTCCTGGCGTTTCTGGGGGGAGTTCAGTCCCTGTACGTTCCAAGTCCCTAGGGCAACAGGCATAGTTCACACCGCACCCCACCTATCTCATCCCACCCTTCCCACACAAAACTCCTCAGGCAACTCGCCACCCAACACCTGACCCTCTCCCGTCCGCAGCGGCTAGAGCTAAAGGTCCCCCCAAGAGTGCCAACATCCTCCTCCCGGGGCCCCAGACATACCCCTATCCTCCACCCCCATCCCCCTCTCAAAGCCCCCGCCAGCTGCCAGTCATACATCACGCATTCCAACAGTCGCAAGCTACCACCACCGGTCCCCCCCGCCCCATTCCCCCCCCCACCGCCCCTCTCTGAAACACGTCCCAACAAAAACCCAACAAAACGCACCCCTCCCAAAACACCAGAGCGAACAAATCCCAGAGAAAAAGGTACCCTAGAACCCAGAGGTCCCCAGTGAGGGCCAGTGTTGAGACCCTCTGAGAACAGACTCCCTTGGTGCAGTCAGTGTTCCATCTGCTCTCCAGCCCGGGGCGTCTTCCCCAAAAGTACATAGTCACCCACGGTACCTGCACGGAGGGGGGGTGTCCCTCTGTCGCTTGGCAGCCTCCCGTTGGTCCTCAAGCCACTGATGAGCTGTCTTGTGGTGGGACCACCGTCACATTTACCACTGAGGCCCCGCTTCTTTCTCGCTGGCTGGCCGTGGGATCAGGTCTACTCTGCGCTGTGGGCCGCCCCACTCTATGCCAGGAGGAGGAGCGCCGTCGGCGCCGCGATGGCGATCGACCCTCCCGCGGAAAGGGGGCTGCGCTGTTCAATCCAAGGAGCTCTTTGGCCGCCTGCAAGGAACTGAGCTAAACCAGTCTATTTTGCCACCGGAAGATGAGGCGAAAGGGATGGCCCCAGGAATACGCCACCGCGTGATCGCGTAGGTAGGTCGTCACCGGATTAAAGGCGCGCCTCTTCTGGAGCGTCGACGCCGCTAGATCCTGAAATAGTTGGGGACGGTGCTCTCTGAACCGCAGATCGGCGATAGCCCTCGCTTTCCGAAGGACACGCTCCTTGAGCTGAAAGTCCTGAACACAGACCAGGATGTCCAGAGGGGGAGCCCCCGCACCCCTCAGCAGACCCACTCTATGAACCCTGTCCATTTTGACCTCCCGCAGTTCATCTTCGTCAAGAATCTGTAGGAAGAGGGCTTCCACGTAGCCACGCAGATCTCCTGCCTCACCGTCCCAGGGAACCACTCGAATGCGGATGTTGTTCCGGCGGGACCGGTTTTCTACGTCCTCCGCATGGGCCTGGAGGTCCAGGTTCTGCTCCGTCAGCCGCAGCACATCTTGTTGGAGCTGATGCACATCCTCCACCAGCCCCAAATCGTGTTCCTCCAACGTCGCCACCCGTTCGCCGATGCCATCCACCTCTCTCCTCACCTCCTTGAGATCCGAGGCGAGCTGGGAACGGAGTTCCGAGATGTCCTCCTTGATCGCGGCGAAGAGCTCTAGCATAAAGGCCTTAGTAGCCGGCGCTTCATCATCTCGCTGCCGGGGAGAGACGCTCGGTCCGGGAGGTGTCGGCGACTGCGCACTCCTTTGCGACCCCTCTTTGCCGGACCTTCCCCTGCAGGACTTGTTGGACATCGCGCCCAGGACGATGGCAACCGAGCTCGCAGGCTCTCTGGTAGGTAGCGACACGTGCGTCCGACTGTGTCCCGCTGGGCTGGCCTCCCTCCACAGGCCTCCCGGCGCTGTGAGGATCCCAAAGGGCCGGTGTAGACTGCCCACTGACCACCGCACCCAGATCACCTGCAACAGATGTGTCTGGCCAATCGAGGATGTGAATGTGCACCCAGGGGATCCACCCCACGGAGCGCTCCCCTCTCTGTCGCTCTCAGCCACCACCAGGGCTATGGACTCTCCTCCAGGCCACTCCAACCCAGATCGCCTGCGGTGGCCGCGCTCACTCCTGTTCGGGTCGGTGGTCCCCAACGCGCCTGGGTTCTCCACTGGTACACTGTGGTGCGTAGGGCTACTGTTCAGGGCGCACTCATTCTCTTCGGTGGCCTCCTGGCACTAGCTCTATCTGGCTGCAAGATTCGGGGTCATTCCAGGAATCCCAGCCCCAGGCTCCCCCGCGCCATCAGTCCACAGGCCCCGGGCCTTAAAGATGGGGGCAAAGCGCAAAGGAGGTCCCTGGCAGGAGATCAACGAGAGTTCCTCCAAGTCCGTGCACGCCACGGGGCCCCTATGGCTCCTCCTCCACCCCGGTCCGAGCACCCTACTGTCGCAGCCTCGTGGTTCCAGCTCCTGAAGCGTTCCGCTCCGGACCGGGGGGGGAGTTGGGTCCAGCCCCCGTCTAGGCTACCGCCGGGTCACTTGGCAGCCCCTCCCCTCGGGAGCTGCGCAGATCCAGGCAGGTGTTCCCCGGGCGCCGCCTCTTGCAGGCCGCGAGGTCCAGCGGGGCCCAGGTCTCTCGCTAGAAGCGCGGTGCAGCCGATCGGCTATCCACCGAGCCCAGTCAGCGTGCCTAGTGTGTGGGCTCCCGGAGGCTCAGCCGATCATTCCACTCTCGCAGGGGTGCCAGCTCATCTGCCGCGCGCGTCGATCCGGACTCCGCCGTAAGTGGGGTCGTCCCCACACCGCCGTACAGGGCTCCGCCTCCAGCCGCAGCACAAACTCGAGCTCCCCGGCTTGCGCTTTCCGGCTCCGCCACAGGCCTCGCCGTCACCAGGTGGCCCCCTGCTTCATCAGCGGGACGGCCGCCAGCACCGGAGTACCTCCCGGGCCACTGGAGGTTCCGTCCAAGCTCCAAAGCGGTCAGGAGGGCTCCGGGAGGAAGCTTATTCGAAGGTATGTAATCGCGGAGGCGGAGGGACTCAAAGACAAGTCCTACTCCGTTGCCATCTTGGACACGCCCCCCCTCCAGCTCTTTTTTGAATCTCACTTCTTCAGGGATCTATCTAAGATAATTTGGTAGGTTATTCCACATATTCGCTGCTTTGGCAGAGAAGGAAGAACCACCTATCCGTTGTTTCTGAAAACGGGGGGGTCACAATGAGACCCGCTGAGCTAGATCACAGCAGCCTCCCAGGGCAGTATGCCTTGACATGGTCATTAAGATACCTGGGTCCCCTGTTGTAGAGGTCTTGGTGTGTTAAGGCCAGTGCTTTATACTTAATCCGCTGGTGGACTGGCAACCAATGTAGTTTACCCCGAAAACTTGGCACTGAAGTATATTTCAGAATGTTGTATATTAAGCAGACTGCCATGTTCTGCATGACCTGTAACCCCTGGATCAGATATTCCAGGAGGCCAAGGTACAGAAAATTAGTGTAGTCCAGTCTTCATGAAATCAATGCCCTAACCACTGTGATTTGGGCCTCGTGAGGAAGCAATGTAGAAACTTCCTTAACATAGGAAGAATCCAAAAACAAGACTTGACCACTGCTGGCACCTCCACTCCAAATTAGAGCTGAGGGTCGGACAATACCCCCAGGTTTCTGACACTCGTTGTTGGAGGGGGCGGTGGATGGGACACTGTCAGGCCAATGCCCAACCCAACCAGGAAGGTGATCTCATCCAAATAATAAGACCTCCATCTTATCTGGGTTGCCCTGTAGTTTATTTTTCTTCAGCCTGTCTAACAGTGCCACCAAACAGTTGGCAAACTCTGCCTTTGCCCTCTCAGGCTTTCCATCATATGCGAGCAGGAATTGATTATCATCAGCATATGAGATGATCTTGATATAATGGGATTCCACCAAGTATGCCAGGGGAGACATATAAATGTTGAAAAGTGTAGGACTAAGAGACGAGCCCTGAGGCACCACCTATTTCAGTTCAGTTCAGTTCAAATAGCTTTATTCGACAACATGTATCATAAAAGCATCATTTGACATCAATACAATAAAAGAGTATCTGTTCAGTGATAAAAAAGATTTTACAAAACAGAAGGTCATTTAAAAGTATCTTGGCGTAAAATTAGTAGCAGCGTATTTGAATAAAAAACATAAAACAAATTTCATAAAAGACTTAAGTCTAGGACACTATATACATGTCGCTTTCTACAGATCACTTCCATCCCAGGTACACAATAATTTTAATAGTAATGCAAACAAAAAAGGGTAAAAGGGCATAATCCATCACGGTAATCAATGTATAAAGGGCTAGTGCTATCTCCATCATAAGCAGTGTTCAGAAGTTATAGAGCAGGCCAATATAATATATGGTCCAATCACATATAATGAGTCGTGAATATCTACATTGGGGTCACACCTCGTAGAGCTCTGATTCTAATTAACCAAGCTTGCCCTAAAAACGTGGCCACTCCACATGAAAACAGAACACTGGAATCAGATTTTAAAATGCGCATAGCAAACCGGTAATCACTGGTGCCCATATCACTGCATATTGGTTTTAGCCATTTGCTCCTAGCTTTCTTAAAAGCAGGGCAAGCAAACAGGACATGAGCAACACACTCCACCGGAGCTCCACAGCACGGGCAACTCTCTGTTATGTTCTCGGCTGTATGCCACTTTGCCAGTCGGTTATTAACAGGGAGCGTGCCAAGCCTAAACTGAATATACAGAGTCCTATCTCTTTCAGTTCTTAACTTCACGAAGTATATGGTTTCATCCAGACTACCTGTTCATAGCCTTAAAGGAAGGAGCTCAGTTAGTTCAGTGCTGAGCCAATTACAACAAGGTGTTTTAGTCTGTACAGCAGGATGTTATGATCCACCTTATCAAATGCTGCTGACAGGTTCAACAGTACCAGTGCCACATTGAGGCCTGCATCCAGATTACATTTGATGGACTCAGAAACCTCTTACAGTGTGGACTCTGTGTTGTGGCAGGCTCTGAACCCTGATTGAGAGGGTTGTAGTAATTTTTTTTCAGTCAAAAAGGCAGTGAGTTTTTGATTTACTGATTGTAATATTATTTTAGTATATAAGGGGTATCGGATCCGTTGGGGACCCAGATCTGCAGTGTAAAAAGGAGGCATGTGTGTGAGTAGCTCTATCAGAGACTGACTGTGTGCGAGTGGCTATATGGGTAGATATATCATTGGCTGTATTAGTAAGTGAGTTGGTTTATGAGCAGCTGTATGCGTGACTGAGTGGATGTGTGTGTAGACCTTTGAATCATTGAGTGGGTGTGTAAGTACTGGTATGGGTGTGTCAATGGTTTTGACAATGGTAGTGTGGAAGTTGGAGTGGGTATATTAATGGTTATATTGGGGGTATGAGTGGGTGCGTCAGACATTCTGTGAATGATGTCATCAGTGATGTCATTTGAGATGTCATTAGTTATGTCATCAGTGATGTTACTGACCATATCATGAGTGATGTAATATGTGAGGTCACAAGCAGTGTATTGCGGTGGAGCAAGTTAAAGATAGCTTAGCTAACTATAACTGTTGAATTTCTCTCGTTTTGTACAAGTGAAAAGCCAGTCTAACTATAACATCCCTGTAACCCTTGTTTTTTTCAGTGAATTTCTAAGGTTTTAGAATTCTATTCCCTAACTATAATGTCCCTGTAACCTTTGTTTCTTTCAGTGAATTTCTAATGTTTTTTTAAATTCTATTTTCATATATATATCGTCCCTGAATATTTTGTCTAAAATAAGATATTAAACATTACATCTGTATGGTGCACAACTTATTGTTGTATTTGTCATCTATTTATTTTAAGAGTACATTAATCATCTTATTTTAAGATATTTTCACGATGATGTCGCACTTGCCAAGGACACAGTGCGAATTCCGCGTGTTTTTGACAAAGCCACCTAGGTGGCCACTATTTTGTTCATTTTCTTGTTAAATAATTTTTTCTTAGAATTCTTGAAATTCGTGACGATGTTGCAATGTTCGCGATCATGTTGCAAAATTGAAAAACAAAACAAGACATTCCACAACCAACACCACATTAAAAAATGTTAACTTAAAAAATGTATTCTAACTATTACAATACACATATTACTAAAGTAAGGCACATGTTTGCACACATATTTTTGTAGTGCCTTTTTTACAAACTTTGTTTGAACCCTACTTCCCATCTTCGCGATTACGCCAATTGTCATGATGACTGTGATAACCGTGACGATCAAGCATTTTTTAAGGGGGGTAAAACACATATATGCACATATTTTACAGTATTTTAGACACTAGGGGTTTATTAATGCACTGTTTGAAGTCATATTTTCATGGGGCGTACAAAAACAAACTTTTAAACCAATTTTCCATGTTCACGAGTGTCACGAAGACGTTGGTAACAGCGATGATCGCGCCTTTTTATTATAAAGTGTAAAACACTAGGGGTTTATATAAAATTCATCTAAAAAATCAATCTTCCATTTTCACTGTTACACCTTGCGTCGCAAATATGTCGATATCTGCGACGGTACAAAAATAGTTTAGTCCCGGGAACCATCTCTGATACATAAAATGGCCACCGGAACTTTCTGTTCAAGTTGCGTGCAGCCAATCACATCATTCCCGTTGGGGCACCTTCGTGATGTACTTCGGACATATTGTGATGTAACTGCGAGCACTGTGAAACCGCTGGAACTTTCTGCTAGGTTGCATCCAGCCAACCAGAGCATCCCCGTTGGCATGTGCTTTCGTAGTTTACTCAAAATTCCTCGTAATTTAACATTAATCACCGAGAAACAGTCGCAAAATATCCGCTACCAGAGATATCACTATACTGCTCAGATTTAATTTCTCAAGAACTACTGAACAGATTTGCATGAAATAACAAAAAGCACAATCTACATAACAACATCTACCTTCTCTACCAAATTTGGTGTAATTCCAACTGTATGGAAACAAATTCGGGCTGTAGGTTTGACAGAGCTTTGGTATAGGAATTAATATTATAAATGTACCCTTATTTCACACCCCTATTTCTCGGGCCCAACTGCCCGGATCACCCCCAAACTTTCTATAACACACAGAACCTACTTTGGCACTTTTTTGGGAAAACTTCATGAAGATTCATAAACCGACGCAAAAGTTATAGGCAAGTCAAAAAATACTTTTCCTATGGAAACTAAGTCCTAACTATAACTACCTACTGGCAACTGCCTGTAGGTTATATATACATGTGTGTGTGTGTGTGTAACGAAGAAGCAGAGAACTCTGGGTAGTTCCCAAGTTTAAGTGGAGAACAGCTCCTGTATAGAGCCCCCTCAACACCGGCGATACTCTAAATTTGCTCACCTCAAATGTTGGCTTTTCTATCAAAATCTTTAGGCTTAGGATGAGCACAGTGCCATCAGCACCGAGATAGAATGAGACAAAGTCTTTTGCCATTTCGACAGCTAAGTATCTATGCATAGGATTAGCACGGTGCTATCCATGCTGAGCTGTAAAATTACAAAAGCCTTTTACCATTTCAGGCACAGTATTACAACTTTGAATTGGTAAAATACCAACCAAACCGACCAGAAATGAATATAAGCAACCCCTGACAAGTGTTTCACTATCATTATAGCTCTTCGGAGAAGTTTAGCCTTTTCCAAACACAAAGGGGCACCCAGTATAAGTCAAAACAAACCCTTTCAGGTATAGAAAGCAGCTCCTGAATAGAGCACTCTCAACACCAGCGACACTCTACACTTGCTCACCTCAAATGTCTAATTTCTGTCAAAATCTTTAAGCTTAGGATTTGCACAGTGCCATCCATGCTGAGACAGAAAGAGACAAA
Organism: Triturus cristatus; assembly: GCF_964204655.1. Taxonomy (NCBI): domain Eukaryota; kingdom Metazoa; phylum Chordata; class Amphibia; order Caudata; family Salamandridae; genus Triturus; species Triturus cristatus. The sequence goes on along the minus strand of NC_140589.1, from coordinate 1,453,830,744 downwards.
GTATTTTGCCATTTCTACAGCAAAGTGTTATAGTTAGTTATAGTTAGGACTAGTTTCCATAGTAAAAGCTTTTTTTCACTAGCCTAAATCTTTGGTGCAAGTTGACTAATCTTCACAAAAGTTTTAAAATAAAATTTGCTGCTGAGTCTTTTTGTGCATGGAAAGTTTCAGGGTGATCTTTCAAGTGGGGGCTGAGAAAAGGGAGGTAAAAAAAAGTGTGTTTCCCAAGTTAATTCCCATAGGGATTTGGAACGTGACTACAGCCCGAACTACTGGACAGAATGATATCAAATTTGGCAGAAAGCTAGCTCTTGGTCCAGATAGAGTGCTTTTTGTTATAGTGTAAATCCATTCAGTAGTTTTTGGGATATTAAATGAAAAACAAATTAGTATATCTAGGGACTCAAAACCTTCCCGAATACTCCCTTTCTCATGCAGAGATTTGATTGGCTGCTACCACTTCAACCAGAAAGTGTTGGCAGCCAATTTGGGACCTGGACTCAGCCGAGTCCCAAATAAAAAGGTCACAAAAAGAAATGGGTGCAGGGCAGGAATACCCTGACCCCCTAGCCTTGGTGCTGGGGCCCCCGGGACCCAGCCAGGGTAAAAAAGCATTTTTTGTTTTACATTTCACAGCTGATTTGTGAATTTATTTGGAAAACAAAATCAAGCACTGTCTCCCGCACTTGTTTTCAGTTTAGCCCCCAGGTGGGCCAGGTCCTGGGTCAGATTGGCATATTACAATAAGGAGTGGGTCGCATGGGGCCCTCCTCCTAGGACTCTATTGAGCCCTGGGGACCACCACCTCCTAGGGGCTTTATGTAAATATGGTAGGGGGTGTGTGACCCCCTGCATTTGGGCTATTTTGAAGCCCATGGGACCACAACCTTCCCAGACCTTTATTTTAAAAAAGGAGGGGGCAGTGCGGGTCCCCCTCCTGGGAATCTAATATGCTGCAGGGACCACCACGTCCCCAGGACTAAATTAATAAACATGCCAGTGGGTTGTGCAGGTCCCCCAGGACCCGGGGACCACCACCTTCCTGGGGACAAATACTTCTTTAAAAACTGGAAGGAGGACCACGCTGCCCCCCTCCGGGGCCATATAAGGCCACTACCTCCCGGGGGCCAGCCCCTGCATACTAAAGGAATGGGGACCGTGTGGCTGCTCCCTTTTTGGAGCTATTAATGGCCCTGGGGACCACCTTCCCCCAAGGCTGGCTCCTGCTATCTTCTGAGGGGCCCACTTTCAGGATATAGCAGTTCGCTTTTGCTTGGTGGGTGCTGTGACAGCTCCTGCCAAGCGAGAGCAAATACTAACTCTGCTCCCAGCAAGCTGGAGCTGTCAAACTGCTCGCGCTTGCTGGGAGCACAATTTTTATCGATTTCCCTTCCCGCTGTCATGCGGGCAGGAAAACACATGAAAGACTGCTCCGGCACACAAGGAGCTGCATATTTAGCAGCTCCATGCATTCAGGAGGCTCAATGTCTGCGCGGTCCACATCAAACCACACGGGGTACCCTGGGTGAGGTCAGGGCACCCAAGTAGACGTGGCTGAGCCCCAGGAGATGAGTCCTCTGGGCCGAAATCAGCCTAGGGATGGCACCATGTAGCCCCCTCTCATTGCTATTTTTTTTACAGTCCCCGGAGAGATAGTGGCCCCCGGGGCACAGGGCATACATGCAGCCCCCCTGCCTCCATTGATAAAATAAAGCTCCAGAGAGGTGTTTTCCCAGTGGCTCAAAAGAGCCCAATGGAGGGAGTGTCTGCAAGGCCCCCTCCAATTTTTTAACAAAGCCCCAGAGAGTTTGTGGTTCCTGGGGCTCCAAAGAACCCTAGAAGGGAGCTACATGTTCCCTTCTCCTTTTTTGTTATGCTGCATGCCCCCAGGACCTGGCCCACCCGGGGTAAAACCAAACAAGCATGGGAGACTGTGATTGTTTTTTTAAAATGTATAATGTGAATTAACAAATATGTCTGCATTTTGCAGCAAAATAAAAAAAAAGCTTTTTTGCCCTGGCGTGGTCCCAGGGGGGCCCCAGCATCAAGGCTAGGGGGTCAGGGGTATTCCTAACCTGCTCTCTTTTCTTTTATTTCCCAAGTCTGTGCATCTCATGGAGTTGGTTGCTTAATGGGGTTTTTGTCGCAGGCCCTGTGGCCAAACCCCATGCATGGCCAAATACCGTGTGTGGCTTGGGTGCTTATAGGCTGCAGGCCATGCTCTTTGGCAAACTCCAGCCACGCAAGGCCAGAGGCATTGATTAGGTTGGGGTTGGGTGCTTATAGGGGTAGATCTCAGGGCCTGGCCCACGCCAAAGCCCATGCATGCTTAGGGTTAGGTGCTCATATGGGGAAGGCTGGCCAACCTCCACCATGCACAGCTGAAGGCCATGGGTGGCTTGGGTGGCTTACAAGAGGTTGTTCACAGGGCCTGAACATAGCCCACGCCCTGCAGCCAATGCCCGTCGTGCATTGCTTAAAGGCCGTGTGCAGCAGTGGTTAGATAACATAAAGCAATTAAAATTATTTAACATAAAAATATAGAGAAATTCACAGAAAGCACCAAAGGTTACAGGGACTTTCTAGTTAGGAAATAGAAATAAAAAAACTGTAGAGAGTCACTGAAAATACAAAGGTTACAGGGATGTTATAGTTAGGGGCAGATATAACTCATACAAAACTCAGTGAAATTCAGCAGTTATACTTACCTGAGCTAAAATACATCACTCCTGACATGGTCGGTGACATCTCTGATGACATCACTAATGACATCATCCAGTGAGTGAAAGTGTTTTGTAAACGTTTACATGGAGTAAAATGTCAAACTACTTACTAATCATGACGACTGTAGTGATTTAATATTGTATGTTATAAAATGTATGTTATTTTCACTCATTGTTGTATGATGCCATTAAGGACCATATTTAGGACCACATTTATAATGTTTTGGACAAATTACTCCATGACAATGTGATAAATAGGCAGTCCACCTTATCACCAGTGCCTTTATAATGTTTGATTATACCCTTGTAGCATGCTCTCAAGCACAATACCAGTTGTTAATGGCTCTGAGCCCAAGTTATAGACTAGAGCGGCATGCGTTGGCCTAATACAAGGGAGAGGGCCTTTAACAACCGGAATAGGCAGATGCAAAATGGCAATAAGTCTATTAAAACAATCCCCCCACTGAGGGTAGAATGTTCTACAAAAGGGAGGAAAGGATGACAAACATTTGAATTTTAGCGCCAAAGGCTTATACCATCCATTATATGACCAAAGATGCTCCATTGTCTTCAATGGTACTCTCAACATCCCATTGCTCTAAGTCTTATTATGTGTATGAGCTATAGGTCACATTGTTATAGAGAAGCCATTCTTATGAACAGAAACTCAGTACCTGTGTGGTGCTCTATGTAGTGCGTACTCCATTCCAAATGCCAAGGTGTACCCTGTCCACAATAAAACAGCATCACTGTCATCCTTAAAGTCAAGTGCACTGTGAATTGTTAAAAGCACGGTTCTTTTTGACTTAGCAGTTGGAAAGTTAACTTCCACAGCCAGGGTCGGCCTTGACTCTGATAGCACCATGTCCTAAAACATTCATGACATTACAACACTAAACAGCTAAAGCATCACATAATTTGCGACACCATGTATGTTAATCATTTGGTTATCATGATTGTTGTTTCCCTGGTTGAACCCACAACTTTCACCTGCCAAAGGGAGGGCCTGCATACCCTCACCAATGCCTGACTGAATTGTTTTTGAAAACAACATATCTGGCTGGTAAAGTACTGTGGGTCTCCATTCTAAATGTGTGTATGTTATGCTATCATTACTGTTTGTAGAGTACATTACATACAAACGTCTGGCATACTTGAGCTAAAACAACAATTATCAGCCCCAGAGTAATGATTGAGTAATTATTGAGACATGTTTAAAATGTCAGAACATCTATGTGCATTTGTTGTCAGGCATTTGCTATTACTAATGAAGGCTGGGTGGTCACTCTAAGTTTTCCATATTTCTTAGTTCCAAATATTTAAATATAGTAATCAAACTCAATTTGAGGCACACAAGGTAGATACAAAATATAGTTTATAAGTAGCTGATTGGTTCACCAAATTGCCAGATCATAGGGTTATGAAAATGTTTTCTTATGGTGGATGTGACATTTAATATACTAGAGCCAGAGTTTAGAGAAACTCACAATATTTTTATTAACTACATGAGTACAAATTTAAGTGTGTTTTATGTATGCAGCTTACCTGATTATCTGAGGCCCATATAACAGGTTGTAGTTGGTCAGAGCCCCCTGTTTGTAATGTGGATGTTCTAGTTGTCAATAGAACTAGAACATCCACATTGCAAACACTAGATATTCACTATCTGCCATGTAATCTATGTCAGCCTTGATGGATTTTACAAAGAAATGATTAAGAAAAAAATATTCTGAACCGAAACACATTAGTTTTAAATTAATATTTTTATAGTGAAAGTGTGTTTTTCAATCTTCCCCCAAAAAATCATCTTTTACTTTGGCTAATTTTTCAGGTATTGTAATATTTACAATCTGTCTTTTTATATACAGCATGTCAGCTGCTTTCTGGAAAGTTTTGGGGTGACCCATCAGGTGGGGGCAAAGAAAATGGGGGGTGGGGGCAAAACACATTTTCCCAATGCAATTTCCCATTGGGATTTTAGACACGATTACAGCCCGAACCACCAAACGGAATTACACCAAATTTGTCAGAAAGCTAGATCCAGGTCCAATAAGAGTGCTTTTTGTAATTGGCTGTAAATCCCTTCAGTAGTTTTGGTGTATTGGAGTTATTAAAGAAAAAGATTTATAGACATCAAGGGATGTGCCCTAAGGTAAAAATAACTCGCGCCTGCGCCACACACTGCTAGTTACCCCAGATATTACATCATCCATGACATCTTCTATTACATGATTAATAATATCAGTGCAACATTTCCTGTCAAATTATTAATGAGAAAACTTTGCATTGCAGGGGCGTGAGTTATACTTACCTTAGGGAACTATTCGATATAGTTTATTGAGATAACTCTATCTATAAATGCTGAATTTCTATGGTTTTGTTAGTGTAAAATCTGAACCTAACTATATCATCCCAGTGACGTCCGTTTTTTTTAGTTAAATATATATTTCAATATGTTGTAGAAACAACTATAGACTCTAGTGGGATGTCGCAGCCAAATTTATCAGCATTCCTCAACCAGATCCTGAATGTTGTGATCAGACGTATGTGCGAAGTTGTCCAATTCCCAATTGATAATGCTACACTGAACACTATCAAGGCCTTGGGAGGCATACTGCATGTCGTTGGTGCCACAGATGGAACCCACATTGCATTGATGCTACCTCATGACAGAATGCAAGTGTACCACAATAGCAAGCATTTTCACTCCATTAATGTGCAGGTGGTTTGCGTAGAAGATCTCTACATTACCAGGGCATGTGAAAGCTTTCAAGGTTCCCCCCATGATTTACTAGTTCTACACACTAGCTGCATACTACAGTGGATGACAGACCTTCCAGCAACGAGGACCAAGCTTTTGGTAAGTAGCAAACAAAGCCTATGTTGAGGTTGGATTTTTCTTGGAAAGTTCCAAACACAATTTAATTTATGTTTACTTTTATGATTATATTTTTCAGGGAACTAAGCCCATTCAAGTCGACAAGGTGTTTAACACCTCTAAGAAACTCAATAACACCAGGGAAAGTCTGCTTCAATGTGTGAAAAAAGGATCCTGTGGTGCGGGCTTCTGGGCTCCTAAAGGCCCAGTTCAGGTGACTAGACAAGATTGGAGGGGCCCTACTCTAATCAGCAGATAATGTCTGCAAGGTTGTTGTGTAATGCTGTAGGTTTGTATTCCCTATGCACATATTCTTTTCTAAAATGCATGCTTATAATCCACCAATAACAGTTCAGAGTTTTTTATTTTTCATTATATTGAAAGTGTGTTAATTTTTTATATGTGTTTTGACATTTTATATTTTTCCGCAGTTTTTTAATTTTGGTTGTATTCAAAGTGTGTTTATTTTTTAAATGTGTTGTGAATGTACAAAAGTATTTTGACCATATCTTATATATAATGTGGGGCATGCTGCATGACATTTTGGTGCCGATTCCGATCCTGGAAAAATGTTCCCCGTACGACTCGTATCTGGTCTTTTTACCGTATGAATCGTACAAGTAGCGTACAAACTGGCAAGTACGATTCGTATGGGAAAAAGTCCATACGAATCGCATCGGGAAAATTTCCCCACACGTCCTCGGGTCGGAAAAAGTGTCCGACACATCCCCGGACGATTTTACGTACAACTGTGAAAAGTGAAGTCCGAGCGCGCAAGTACGATCCATCCCGTGCATCCGATATTACAACCGTATGGAAAATGCACCGTACGGACCGAACTCCCATAGCAACCATAGAGACATGTGCCCGCATACGTGCCGACCCCCCCCAGCCCCCGTGAGTATGTGCTGAACCCCCCTGTGTATGTACACCCGTGTACGTACGCGCCGAACCTCCCCCGTGTATGTACACCCGTGTACATATGAGACGTACCCCCGTGTATGTACACCCGTGTACGTACGAGTCATACCCCCACCCGTGTATGTACACCCGTGTACGTACGAGTCGTACCCCCCCGTGTATGTACAACCCTTGTACGTAAGAGTCGTACCCCCACCCATGTATGTACACCCGTGTACGTACGAGTTGTACCCCCGTGTATGTACACCCGTGTACGTACGAGTCATACCCCCACCCGTGTATGTACACCCGTGTACGTACGAGTCATACCCCCCGTGTATGTACACCCGTGTACGTACGAGTCGTACCCCCACCCGTGTATGTACACCCGTGTACGTACGAGTCGTACCCCCACCCGTGTATGTACGGTGCGTACCCCAGCGCGTAGAGCTGGGTGTACGCACCGTACATACGCGGGTGGGGGTACGACTCGTACGTACATGGGTGTACATACACGGGGGGGTTCGGCACATACTCACGGGGACTGGGGGGGGTACGGCGCATACCGGGCCCCCAAATCTGGTCATTTCGCGGCGTACTTCGCTTTTCCGGCACTTTTTGGGTGCCGTAGAAATATTGCCGTCCGGACTGCTGTCGGTTCGAATCGTACTTCCTGGTTCGTGAAACGCTGCCTGAAAGCGTCCCGACGTCACGTCGGAGCATTCCCGGATCACATTCGTCTGTATATTTTCGTCGGTCGGTGTTTTTTACGATTCGTACGGAAATGGTGTTTCCGTGCGAATCGTACTTCCATGTTTGTAATGTTCTTCTCCCGGGTACGAGTCGGACGGAGAAAACGCTCCGACCGACTGTTCGTACCCGGTTTTTCCAGGATCGGAATCGGCACCATAATGTTTTTCAGCAGTTGATATTTCATTATTAGAAACTGTCTGAAATTTGCAAATGGTAATATAATGTTAATCACATACATATTCATTTTGCTAAGTAGCCCTTCCTGGCTCATGTCATCCTGTCATCTGCTGGGGCATCAGCAAGTCGTATGTGGATTGTTTTGAGAGTTCTACAGATAATGCTTATAGAGAGGTTTACAGTGCAAGTTTCCTGAGCATTGGTAGAATGTTTCTGAATACTAAAGCAGTACACTTCCTCTCAGTCATGGAGTGATGTCAATGTAATGATTTTCATCTACCTGTGATGCGTTTTGTGTGCGTGTCAAAGTCTAGAACTTGGACTTTATCTTGTGAACTGTAGCTTATATGTTGAAGTTTGGTATAGTTTATGACTGCACCTCATCATAATATCTGTGTAAAATATGAAGATAGTCCAGATTATGGCTGAAGACTTCTATTGTTGTTGCTAGTGCATTTAGAGGAACACATAACAAAATGTATCACTGACTTTAAATCTTCACAATAAGTGGAATTGTCTGCATTTTTTATTACAATTCACATTTTCTTTGTCAATATGCCTCATGCAACTTTTTTATTTTAAGTCTATACTTCTTAATGTTGTGTTTTCTCTGCAAGGTTTGTATGTAGTGTTTGGATACATTATTTACATGTCCTTCTCCCTTGGTGGTCTTTTGTATGTATAACACTTGCATACTAAAATGCTAAGTTAACAACCCCCTGAAGACGTACTTGTACATACTTAGATGACAATAATTAATATTTTGTATTATGATGAAATGTGTATTTTGTGAGCATATTGAATGATTGGCAAATATGTAACATTTTAAGAGAAGTATGTAGATTTTCCTAACTCATCAATGCTACATTTATTTAGTTTTATGAGAAGATCCCCACACACATGTTTATTTTTTTTTTTAATTCTTTCATAATGTATAAAATAATAAACAATTTAAAATTATCAAACATTGAGTTACCTTGTATGTTGGATGGGGGTTTAAAATATCAACCAACAGTTGCTTAGAGTAATTTTTCAGACACCTGTCTACGTGTGAATTGGAAATGTGTGGACATAAGATGGATAAGGGGAATAGTTCAGATACTCCCATTAGCACATCTCTTTATGCATTTCTTGGTGATAGGGTTTAGGGTGTTGTCCTCATCCGGGGAAGATGAACGACCCCTATTACTGCAGCGGCTTGTGCCTTAGGGCATCAGAGCACCGCTCCTCTGTAGAGCAGGCATGTTTCCTAAAATGTATTATTCATTTTTATTAAACTATTGCTTTTGAAGTACATCACTATCTGGTTGGCTGGTCCAAAGTGCACAGTGAGACAGCCAGGCACTGGCAGGCCAGTCATGTGCATTTGCACATGCATCAAATCCTGATGGCCGGGTGAAGTCATGAAGCAGGGTTTACTCCTTTACAGCCTGTGCTTCCCATGAGGAGACTTGGAATCTGTCGTATTGCTCAGTGCTGATGAAATTTAAGCTTGTTCGGGGACTGCAATCTGAAACCCTGCATGCTATAAACCATGTCATGCATGGCAGTCACTCCACTCCTTAGTCTAGAATGCCAAAATGACCAACCTCCCATTACAGCAGTTTTACTTTACGGCAATCTTTTTTCACTTTTTTTTTATAAAAAAGACTGCCTGCCACTGTGATTGTCTTTTTCCTCTCTGCCCAGGATCGTTAATGACAAAAGGAAAACCTAACTCAGAGGCGTGACTGTGTACTTAGATGTGCTAGCTGGGACAATGACAGTGGGTACACTAACAGAGCTGTCCAGACTCCCAGGTAAGAATTTTGATAGCAGGAAGTAAGGTATTGGAAGGGACAGCCCGGGAGCGAAGTCGATCTAGTATCCAATGAGTCAAAGCCACTCTTGCTGCTATGTCGCTATTTAATTTCAGAATAGCATACCTTTAAATATTAGTGGCTTGGCTAGATTTTTAATTCATTAAAATGTAACTGAAAGAGCCTCAAAGGCCGATTGCATTGGCATAAACATTTTTTCAATCACCACCGTCTCACCTCAGATCTGAAAGTCTTGTATGAGGAGATTTTTAAAGGGACTTTATGTGGCCTGCATGGTCAAACATTTTGTGCACACACACACACTGTCTCTTCTCTTCAAGCAATAAACCTAATGGCCTTTGTGACTGTATGAAATATTACATTTGCTGACAGTGGCATTAGACAGAGGTTTTTCAGCTCACTATATTGTTGTCCACATCTAAGTCCTGATTGCCTATATGTACCCCCTAATGATATTCTGGAGGCAGGCTGCGTTGAAAGGGATCATTGTACACTTCAGAGAGTTCCTTTGAGGTCACCCCATACATCAAAGGCTTATTTGGGTCTAAGTACTGGGGCTCTGTTGAATAAGCGCACTATGGGCCTCACTACAATGTCGGTCGGAAAGACTCCGAACGTCATTCAGATTTTCCTAACCAGAGTCAGAAGCCATGTTTCCAACTGACTCGGAAACATTTCCGACCGACAGATTGAAGGTAACCATTTGGTCTGTCGGACTCGGTTCCGACCGGCATTCAGAGACTTCGAGTATGGACCGCATTTCTGACCGACGTATTACGATGTCAGATTCGGCCTTTCCGAAAGGGTTTGTCCAACATGAAAAGGCTGTCGGAAACTGACTTTGGGGCACGTAGCAGGTCCCCCTTCACCCAGTGCCTAAGGTTGGGGCCAGTGGGGGTACCCATGGAACCTCTCTTTGCAACGATGCACAGTTTTGCAGGCACCATGGGGTGCCCACCACAGGGTGTAAGGTTTTCTGCAACCACCCCTTTCTTTAATGGGAGCATGTGTTGTCGGTCAGAACACAGGCTCCCATTGAAGTAAATGAGAGTTTTACTGAACAGTGTTCGGAACCATCAATCCCTGAACCCGAGTCAGTCAGAAATGATTCTGACAAGGAGTCGGTCTGTTTTTTTACCGACATCGTAATGAGGCCCTTTATAGTGAAAAGACAGCCTTAGAATTATCTTCGGCCTTTTCAAATCCTGTCACTGTTCTAATATGTATACATTCCCAAATTCTTCAGAATGTGTGCGCTTCATGGAAAAAAGGTAAGGTGTGAGGGTGAAAGTGTGGAAGAACATAGCTCTTAGTGCAATATTTGCTTTTGAGGTTACAATCACATTTTTAACAGATGCAATCCAGAACTCAGATTTGCATCTCTGCCTGAAAGACCTCTGGCAGATTGCAGATTCCTTCTAAGTTTGAGTTTATTTTATGGCTAGCTGCTTGATAAACAATTTGTTGATGATATTTTAACCTATAACAGTTCCATTGTAGTGTGCAGCCAAAGTAAAATAAAGCAGGAAGCAGTGAAATTAGTCTATGGACCTGGTATTTAAAACGACTTGCCAATCCTTAAATCCCCTTTAACTACACATAGGTCTCCCCTGAGGTAGGCCCTAGGTAGCCCTACGGGTAGGGTGCTGTGTAAGTAAAAGGTAGAACATGAACAATTATGTTTTGCATGTCCTGGTAGTGAAAAAGCAGCAGCTCTGTCCGAGAATCAGGCAATCAGAAATCGCTGACCATTAACATGAAGCCCTGATGAGAGTCCCGGTACCAGAGGACTGGGTCTTGAAATGCGTCGGCACTTTTTTGAACACAGAGGAATTTGAATAAACTTGTTGTGACGTGAGGGATTTGTATTGAATCGTATGCCCCATGCACACACTCTAAACATTTTCCCGTGTTCGGCACATGTTTGGCCCAAAAAACAAGATAGCGATAAGAGTATTCTAGTTTCTGACGTCATGATGCAAAAGTCCACCGTTGTTATATATAAATGTGTTTGTATATAAATATTTTATTGACTGTCTATTGTGAATTGTCATAAATATTTTTCATGTTTTGTATGTTAATTTGAAAAATGTGTGTCTCTTCACTTCTCATGCAATCTTTTTGGTAAATATAAACAATTGAAAAGAATGGAATGGTTTAATAAAAATTCCATTCAAACAGAAGAATAATAACAGCATTACGTCAAACGGAGCCAGGTTCTCCTTCTTGTATTCTTTTAGAAAGTGGGCATTTATGTTTTGCATGTCCTGGTAGTGAAAAAACCTATTTCCTTTTTCACTGCTGCAAGGCCGACTCCTCTAATAGGCTAGCATTGGCAATTCTGCGCATGCGCAGTTCCCAGAAGAAGACGCGATGGAGACGGATGAAAGCCCGGGGACGCCGCCGATAAGGTAAGGTTATTTAAAATTTTATTTGTAATGCTTTTTAAAGTTTTGTAATACTGCGGGCGGGAGGCGAGTGGGAGATGGGCGGCGCATAACGGAGCTCTGAGGAGAGTGCGGAGATTGGTTCCATCTCCATGCCTCTCCGCGTAGGTCCCTTATGCAAATTACGCCCACCGTTACTTTTGATAGTCTGGAGCCAGGCTGTGTTGAAAGGGATCCTTGTGCAATTCAGCTGCGCCCATCGCTTCACAGCAGCTCGGAAGGAGAAGCCCAACCTGGCTAGAGATCACCACATCACTACTCCTGGTGAACCGCTGTGTCTGCTCCAATTGATTAAGGACAGACAGTGAGGCCCCGAGGCCATCACCCCCCAGGGTGCATGGGGAAAGTACTGCTGGACCCTGTAGGAGCAAGACGCCCTTGCGGGCAGCAGGATTTGAGAGCTCCCAAATGCAAGGGACCAATGGAGGTCTCTTGTGTGCTCCTTAAGTTTGCGCCCCTTCTCTTTCATACAGAACTTGGGACCATTGTTCTTTCTCTGCGTTGTGGTGTGAAAACTCCGTGGAGAACCACCACTAGAGACTAAACTGCCTGAGGTGACTCCAGTCTCTTCCGGAGCTCACAGAAATTACAATGAAGAATCTAAGGGTGGGCGACAATTTCTGTTCTGCTCGCGGAAATAGCGAAATTTCGACATTTTCGCTTTCTGCGCGGAACGTGAAAATGTCGAAACTTCCGCGACGGAACGGAAATTTGCAGGGCAGGATTCATTCTGACACGATGCTCCTGTCATTAAACCTCAACAGGAAGCACTTACAGATTGAAATAAAGCAGGTGCCCGAGTTGAAGGTCAAATTCAGTAACGCATTAATCAGCACAAAAGATTCGTGAGCACGGTGGAGGCTAGGCAGGTGTGCTTTCTCCCCATATCTACCGTCAACAATTTGCTGTAATCCTTGATGGAGGTCTGTGCATCCATGAGTTTCTCGAGCGCAATCCCCATGTAGTTCCTGACACCGGAGTTTCTGTCTCCTCATCTGCTGCTCTGGTCGGTGTTTGTCCCTTTATAAACAAGAGGCATGTGAACTGCATAGAAGCCCCGCCCGTTTGGCCCCAGCCCACACACCAGCGGTGTGCAACGTCTTCCCGCCCTATCCCCACTATGATGGACAGCTCACTCGAGGGACCCCGGCGCCCATCGGCGCAGTTGCAAAAGTTACAGACACACATGGTTGCTGGAGAAAACTCTTCTGGCCCTTTTCTGGCCCGAGTTGAAGGTCAAATTCAGTAACGCATTAATCAGCCCAAAATCTCTGCGAGCAAGCGAAATTTCGCGTGTTCACAGAGATTTTTTTGGCGTTTGCGAAATTTTGCGAAAGGCAATTTCACAAATTCCGCCCACCCTTAGAAAAATCTACCAGGCACGCAGGTGCTCCCGTGCTCTATGTTTTCCTGATGCGATTGTAATAATATTACTGCTATGTATGAGTTTTTCTCTAATACTGCATTACTTGCAAAAGAACTTATGTGATTCATTTCATTTTGTTCTTCTTTTGTTTCTAGTATAGTGATCTATTTTTACAACCTTGTGTAGAGCCTCTTTTGTGGTGTGTTCATTGTGTTACTGGGTATGTGTGTTGCACAAATGCTTTACACATTGCCTCTGTGGACAAGCCTGCCTGCTCTGTGCCAAGCAACCAGAGGGTGGGCCCAGGTTATCTTTGGAATGTATCTGACTTACCCTGCCTTAGTGGTGCGTTCTGCCTGACTTGGGTGTGCCCCTTAACCAACCAGAAACCCAATTTCAAACAGTGTTATCAGCAGCACTGTGTAAGCCAGGTGCATGTAAGAGTGATGTAATTTGTTTGCTGTTTGATCATGGAACTTCTTTGCAACAGTTTCAAGTTTATTTTATTTATGTTACGGAACTCCGAAGAGATCCATGTAAAACATTAGCCAGAATGCATATACTCAAAAGACATAAAAAACACATATTCAATAGGTTCCTTGAAGATAATTAAAAACCAAGACAACATAAAACCCAAATACTATGTGTACTATAGAATAAATGCAGATTTAAAAAACTCATTAAAAAGATAAACATTCAGTAACAAAACATTTTATTAGAAGGTACTTAAAGTGATTGTAGTGCATCTGAAGCACAAAATGTAGATAACTGTAGACATATAGGTCTCAGCCATTTTCGATGATATAATAAAAGTGCTGGGCAAACAAAGAGAACAAATTTCAGGTCGTGGGGGCCGTTTCGACATAGATTACATTTAGCTGGAATTCCATACCATTTAGCCCAAAGCGGATTAAGCGGAATCATACTCTGCCTCAACAGAATCCAAAAGCGTCTCACTCCCTCCAGCAAATTCCAAGTAATATAAGGTTGCATTTGTTTATGAAAAAGGAGTCTATTATATTCTAAAATGCCTATTTTTTGAGGCACGTCTCCCTGTGCAAACTAAAGCTTATGATCCATGTAGCTTGCTTTAAATTAGCTTTTAATTGCTGCATTGTTGGGGCCAGAACCAAGTTGGAATCCAGTTGAAGCATATCACCAGCATAAGCAAAGTTTCTACAAATTATTGACTTATCCTTGATGTTACCCAAAATTTCTTTCTTTATGTAGGTCCTTAATGTATCATCATTGCTCCTCAAGTCCTCGCTAGACAGGCAATGCAGCATACCACCCAGCCAGACCCTGAAGAGAAGTATTTCTCAAGCCCAATTCCAACCTTAAGGCCAACACTGGGGTCACTGAATTAATAGAAGGTACATTTCTGAATACTCGTCCTTCCATTGTATCGTGAAAGCCCCATTTAGTTACTTAAATCAGCTCCAGTCCATAGAGCAGAGAGGCAGGGATTTTGGCTCAATAGACCTCTAAATGATGCAAGAAGTGACTTCTTCTGGTTGCCCTATAAAGAGCGGCCAAGCCTTTAGCTTGCGACTGGGATTTACTCATGTTTTTTTCAATATGGGCCTTTTCGACTAAGGTTCCCACACAGTATTTCTAGCTTTTGTGCACCCAAGAGCCATGTAAACTTTCTATATTTGGGTTTCTTCCTCCCATGAAAACACATGATTTTGCGTTTAGAAATGTTTAGAAATTGTAATCCCTAAGATGTGGGCATCTGCAAACTGTTGCAATGATGCCTGGCGACTACCGTTTAACCCTTTTGGGGTGAAATCAAGAATTATTGTATTGTTTGCATATAATAGGCAAACTATTGATTTACTGCCAATTATCAGTGCGATACTCTCGCTCTGATTCAGGTGGCCGGGAAAGTCTATGTGTATGTGTATGTATATATATATATTCACTTAAAAAACCATAGGTTTCACACATGTTATAGTTAGGTGGATATTTCACTCGTAAAAAACCAATGAAATTCCCCCGTCATAGTTAGTTGAGATAACTATAACTCACGCGCCCGCAATTCTCTGCTCATGACGTCACATATTACATCATTCATGACATGGTCGGTGGCATCACTCATGACATCACTGATGACATCATCCTTGTGATAGAGTGGCGGTCGCGCGAGTTATAGTTATCTCAACTAACTATAACGGGGGAATTTCATTGTTTTTTTACGAGTGAAATATCCACCTAACTATAACATGTGTTAAACCTATGGTTTTTTAAGTGAATTTGCAAGGTTTTTTAAATGCTAATTCCTAACTATGACGTGTGTGAAACCTATGGTTTTTTCAGTGAATTTGTATGTTTTTTTAAATGCAAAGTCATGTATGTATTATTATTTTTTTTATATATTTATTTTTCAATAAACTACGTATTAAAATTATTTTATTTTTTTATGGTTTTTCACCGTGCGCGCACGGTGCGCGCACTCTCGCGATTTAAAAAAAAATAATTATATGTATTTTTCTGCCTTTGGGGTCCTTCAGGGACCCCCTGACCAAAGCTAAGGGGTCAGGAACTCTCTACCCTGAACCCTTTTCACGTTCGCCACCTTCCTTTTCCACTCTCGCACTGAAAACAAACAAAATGGCGGCCGACACTTCCTGATTTCGACCGATTCGAACGTTGACTGACATGTAACAACCAATCAGAATTACGCTCGCGCACGATAGGGTGCGCGCACGGTGCGCGCACGGTGCACGCACGTTGCGCGACTATAGATATGTATGTGCTTTTTAATGCAATTTTCTCTGGAAGTACTGAACCGATTGACTCCATATATGCAAAAGGCACATCCCTGACCTGAGGACTACCTCTCTGCCAAATTTCAAGTAATTCTGTTCAGCCGTTCGGGCTGTACCTTCGACTAAAGGTCCTATGGGAAAATGCATGGGGAAAACGCGTTTTGGGACCCCCCTTTTTTCTCGGGCCCCCGCTTGACGAATCCCCCCGAGACTTTCAGTGTAGGAGCTGAGCGGAGCGCCCCATTAGTTTTGAAAATTTCGCGAAGATTCTTCAACCGGCGCCAAAGTTATTCAAAATAGAATTTTGAGATTTCCTATGGAAACACGGTCCTAACTATAAATATCTACTGGCGACCGCCAGTAGATAATATGTATATATGCATATTAGGATCCATATCCACTTTAGGTATGGATCCCTCCTTGTTTGCGGAGTGACAGCAAAATGGTGCACAAGCAATGGGAAAATTGCCAAAGTTGCAAGCCCCCGACAAAAAGCATTGCCCACTTAATGTTTGCTTGCCCAGCGTATAAAACACCAGGGGCCAAATGGCTGAAACCGCTTTGCCAGCAACTGGGCACATGGGACCACCACACAGCACTGCGTATCCTCAGGTCCGAGCCCAGGCCTTTCTTTGCATGCTGCGTAGCAAAATCATTGGGACAAGCCTGGCTCATAAGGAAGAGAGCCCTCTCAAGATAGACATAGTTTGTATTGTATATAGGTCAGTGGGGATTTTAAGGTTACAACATTATTGCTGCTAGAATTACTATGTATAAGCACTTTATTTTTTAAATCCCTGCTGTCATGTTTAGGCAAACTTAATGCCTTCTTAGTATTGTATCAATGCTCAGCTAGAAAGATGAAGTATTGACTGTTTTTAAGGCAATTACGTATTTACCTAACATTGTTATTCCGCTCTTTTTTATTAATTTTAACATGATATATGCACTATAGTATAAAGGGCTCACTGATACTTGGTTGTACCAACATCCATGTTAACTAAATATGCTGTATATCTGTACTCCCTTTTTTAAACAACAGCAATGCATTTTTATTTGTAGCTTTTATGACACTTCTGTCGAAATAAAGCTTAAATTTAAATTGTATATATATACATGAGCTGTACAATGAGGAAAATGCAGCACAGGAGACATTGGACAATACAGAAATCAGTACCCAGGCTAAATTACAAGGTATAAAAATTAGCCAAAAAGGTGCAGGCATTAGTCCTTTTAAACCGAAAAGTATATTTGTTCCTATGATGCCCAAAGACTCAGTCGATATATTTCATGAATGTGTTATTGAAGATATAAAAAAAACTCTATGCTCAAGTGAAGAAAAATAAACCGAAGAAGAAAAAATGTATGGATCAACAATATGCTCAACTCATAAAAAAATTAGGAGAAAACCACAAAATAATTGTGACTACGTCTGACAAGGGAGGAAATATAGTGATATGGCCGAGAAATGAGTATATTGTAGAAGCGAGGAGACAGCTGGACAATAAAGATTGTTATATGAAAACAAACATCAAGAAATACAATAAAGCTAAAGAAACATTAAAGAAACAACTACTGCAATACAAAAGGGAAGAATTGATTTCAATGAATGAGTATACATTTATGAATATTGATTTCCCTGTGATACTAATCATGTATTTAATTCCTAAAGTTCATAAAAAGATCCGGCCAGTACCAGGAAGACCCATTATCTCGGCTATCAATAGTGTTAGTACACAAATCTCCCAATATGTGGACTTCTTCTTACAAGATTTTGTAATAAAACTACCAAGTTCCGTGAAAGATACGGGTGACTTCTTGAACAAGATCAAAGATATCGCTTGGGAAGAGGGCTTTTTTCTGATTTCTTTAGATATTGAGTCATTATATACCAGCATTGATCATACAATAGGTGTGAATGCAGTGAAACATTTTCTTGAGACCAGAGCTTGCGAATTTTATGAACATAACAAAATGCTTTTGGATTTGATATCATGGTGTCTACAAAACAATTTCTTTCTCTTTGGAAAAGATACCCTGAAACAACTAAGGGGCATGGCTATGGGATCCTGTTTCTCCCCCAGCTACGCTTGCTTGCATGTTGGCTGGTGGGAGGAACAGGTCCTAAAGAAAACACATCCGGATATCTATAATCAACATGTAATGTTCTGGTTACGGTACATTGATGATGTTTTTTTAATTTGGAAGGGAGATGGGAAGAGTGCTATCAAGTTTAGTTCTACTCTTAACAATAATTCCATGAATTTGAATTTTACCTCCCAGATTAGGAACATCACAATAGAATTTCTTGATGTGAAAATTATGGTGCCAAATAACAAATTAAAGACAACACTGTTCAGAAAGTCCACAGCAGGAAACAGTACTCTGCACGACAGGAGTAGTCACCCAAAATATTTGATTGATAGTATTCTGTATGGCAAAATACTTAGGATCAAACTTATTTGAAGTACCATTGCAGAATTAGAAAAATGCACACAGAATGCTATGCAGAGACTGAAGAGAAGAGGTTACAATGATAAGATACTGACACAAGCCCTCAATAAATCACAGGGCAGACCAAGAGAGATACTTTTGCAAAGCAATGAAAAAGTGAGAGGGGAAGCAGAGACAGAAAATAGCCCCAGACTAATCACAACATACAGTAGGCAAGAGAGGAGAATCAAATCCATCATAAGAAAGAACTGGCCTATTGTATTAACAGACGCTGTGTTGGGACCCCGTCTTCCTAGTCTGACGACCATCACTTTCAGGAAAGCTAAGTCTATGCAGAGCAAATTGGTAAAGAATAGTCCAGAGTTAGTGACTGCGGGCACATGGCTCAAACCAAGACAAGTTTTTTTAAAATGTTCTTCCTGCCGTGCGTGTAAGTTTGGTATTAACACCCCCAAATACACAACTCCATTTTCTAATAAGGACATTGACATCCAAGGCAATTATAATTTCCGGACTGAGTATGCTTTTTATGTCCTGGCGTGCACCTGCGATTTGCGTTATGTGGGTAGTACCAAGCTGCAGGTGCACGTCAGGATATTGCAGCATATCAGGGCCATAGTCAATAATGACGCGTCCTACCCGGTAGCAAGACATTTTAAAAGCACACATGATAATGACTTGAGTTGCCTCACATACTTCGTGATTAATGCAATTTCACCTCTTAGAAGAGGAGGCAACAAAGAAAACATGTTAAAACAACTTGAAACCCGCACTATTTTGGAGTTAGACAGCAAGGTTCCGCATGGACTGAACACAACTGCAGATATGCATAATTTTTTATAAAGGTGAAGGCAGGGACTCCCTTCTGCATTATAAACTTCTTTTCTATGTGTTTTCAGTCAATACAATATTTTTCACATTTTACTACTTTTTTAGATAGCAAAATATGGTTCATTTACCTTTTTAAACAGGTTGTATAGGGGATTTTAGTCGCATCTCACTCTAGACACTTAAGTGGTCAGTTTTTTAGATATTAGTTCTGTTAGTTATAGGTTGCACTTGCACTGGATATATTGCACTTTTTGACACATAAAACACATGATATAGTAAACATGGACGGCAATTTGTTTAGTACCACAATACTTTTACCATCTGTGCATTCACTTGGTATGGCAGAGCTAGATTTACTTACAAGCTAGGCAATCGACTTACCCGATAATACTGTCTGAAACTAAGAGGCAAGACATTACAAAAAAACTGCATTTAGGCTGAAATAATATTGTTGCACAATATATGTTTTCAGACAATGGTGTAACATCTTAAATAATGTTTAGTTGGGATGGAATTTAAAAGTGTTATTGCAGTGTTACATTAATATGCTTTTTGACTAATTGAAGCAATGGTGACATACGTTTATGCACGCTGTATTTATCATAATGTGTATATGTGTTTTTAAATTCAAATATATACATTTTATATCAATAGAATTTTAATATATTTATATTTTGTACAAAAATAGAGACATATATTTATAAATGTATCTTTTTTTAATGACAATTTATAGGTGTCGTTTTTAAAACCAATATATATATATATATATTTCCATTCGTCTATAAGATGCTATCTTACCATATGTTTCAGTATTTATACAGTAATATGTTTACATTTGCCTGCTTGCATGCCATGAGGAATATGTCCTTCATTTGCACAATGGTACAAATTTGCGGAAGGTTTTTTCTATGTCTATGACCATATGACACAGGAAAGTGTACACCCAGTAGTTTAAAAATGTTTTGGCGGAAGGGCTCTCTGTGTGTGAACAAGGGCACGGCTGTGCTCGAAGCGCGTCACGGAGCAAGAAAATAAAATTCTACCTGCCATCGCTATCAGGGTCTGTTTCCCTCTGTTCGCCGCTGCTGTTGCGCTGTTGTTGAGGTTCGGAGAGTTTTTTGGCTGCATATCATATAGATATATATATATATATATATATATATATATATATATATATATATATATATATTCACTTAAAAAACCATATGTTTCACACATGTAATAGTTAGGTGGATATTTCACTCGTAAAAAACCAATGAAATTCCCCCGTTATAGTTAGTTCAGGTAACTATAACTCGCGCGCCCGCAATCCACTGCTCATGATGTCACATATTACATCACTCATGACATGGTCAGTGGCATCACTCATGACATCACTGATGACATCATCCTTGTGATAGAGTGGCGGTCGTGCGAGTTATAGTTATCTGAACTAACTATAACGGGGGAATTAAATTGGTTTTTTACGAGTGAAATATCCACCTAACTATAACATGTGTTAAACCTATGGTTTTTTAAGTGAATTTGCAAGGTTTTTTAAATGCTAATTCCTAACTATGACGTGTGTGAAACCTATGGTTTTTTCAGTGAATTTGTATGGTTTTTTAAATGCTAAGTCATGTATGTATTATTATTTTTTTTATATATTTATTTTTCAATAAACTACGTATTAAAATTATTTTATTTTTTTATGGCTTTTCACCGTGCGCGCACGGTGCGCGCACTCTCGCGATTTAAAAAAAAATAATTATATGTTTTTTTCTGCCTTTGGGGTCCTTCAGGGACCCCCTGACCAAAGCTAGGGGGTCAGGAACTCTCTACCCTGAACCCTTTTCACGTTCGCCACCTTCCTTTTCCACTCTCGCACTGAAAACAAACAAAATGGCGGCCGACACTTCCTGATTTCGACTGATTCGAACGTTGACTGACATGTAACAACCAATCAGAATTACGCTCGCGCACGATAGGGTGCGCGCACGGTGCGCGCACGTTGCGCGACTATAGATATGTATGTGCTTTTTAATGCAATTTTCTCTGGAAGTACTGAACCGATTGACTCCATATATGCAAAAGGCACATCCCTGACCTGAGGACTACCTCTCTGCCAAATTTCAAGTAATTCTGTTCAGCCGTTCGGGCTGTACCTTCGACTAAAGGTCCTATGGGAAAATGCATGGGGAAAACGCGTTTTGGGACCCCCCTTTTTTCTCGGGCCCCCGCTTGACGAATCCCCCCGAGACTTTCAGTGTAGGAGCTGAGCGGAGCGCCCCATTAGTTTTGAAAATTTCGCGAAGATTCTTCAACCGGCGCCAAAGTTATTCAAAATAGAATTTTGAGATTTCCTATGGAAACACGGTCCTAACTATAAATATCTACTGGCGACCGCCAGTAGATAATATGTATATATGCATATTAGGATCCATATGCACTTTAGGTATGGATCCCTCCTTGTTTGCGGAGTGACAGCAAAATGGTGCACAAGCAATGGGAAAATTGCCAAAGTTGCAAGCCCCCAACAAAAAGTATTGCCCACTTAATGTTTGCTTGCCCAGCGTATAAAACACCAGGGGCCAAATGGCTATAACCGCTTTGCCAGCAACTGGGCACATGGGACCACCACACAGCACTGCGTATCCTCAGGTCCGAGCCCAGGCCTTTCTTTGCATGCTGCGTAGCAAAATCATTGGGACAAGCCTGGCTCATAAGGAAGAGAGCCCTCTCAAGATAGACATAGTTTGTATTGTATATAGGTCAGTGGGGATTTTAAGGTTACAACATTATTGCTGCTAGAATTACTATGTATAAGCACTTTATTTTTTAAATCCCTGCTGTCATGTTTAGGCAAACTTAATGCCTTCTTAGTATTGTATCAATGCTCAGCTAGAAAGATGAAGTATTGACTGTTTTTAAGGCAATTACGTATTTACCTAACATTGTTATTCCGCTCTTTTTTATTAATTTTAACATGATATATGCACTATAGTATAAAGGGCTCACTGATACTTGGTTGTACCAACATCCATGTTAACTAAATATGCTGTATATCTGTACTCCCTTTTTTAAACAACAGCAATGCATTTTAATTTGTAGCTTTTATGACACTTCTGTCGAAATAAAGCTTAAATTTAAATTGTATATATATACATGAGCTGTACAATGAGGAAAATGCAGCACAGGAGACATTGGACAATACAGAAATCAGTACCCAGGCTAAATTACAAGGTATAAAAATTAGCCAAAAAGGTGCAGGCATTAGTCCTTTTAAACCGAAAAGTATATTTGTTCCTATGATGCCCAAAGACTCAGTCGATATATTTCATGAATGTGTTATTGAAGATATAAAAAAAACTCTATGCTCAAGTGAAGAAAAATAAACCGAAGAAGAAAAAATGTATGGATCAACAATATGCTCAACTCATAAAAAAATTAGGAGAAAACCACAAAATAATTGTGACTACGTCTGACAAGGGAGGAAATATAGTGATATGGCCGAGAAATTAGTATATTGTAGAAGCGAGGAGACAGCTGGACAATAAAGATTGTTATATGAAAACAAACATCAAGAAATACAATAAAGCTAAAGAAACATTAAAGAAACAACTACTGCAATACAAAAGGGAAGAATTGATTTCAATGAATGAGTATACATTTATGAATATTGATTTCCCTGTGATACTAATCATGTATTTAATTCCTAAAGTTCATAAAAAGATCCGGCCAGTACCAGGAAGACCCATTATCTCGGCTATCAATAGTGTTAGTACACAAATCTCCCAATATGTGGACTTCTTCTTACAAGATTTTGTAATAAAACTACCAAGTTCCGTGAAAGATACGGGTGACTTCTTGAACAAGATCAAAGATATCGCTTGGGAAGAGGGCTTTTTTCTGATTTCTTTAGATATTGAGTCATTATATACCAGCATTGATCATACAATAGGTGTGAATGCAGTGAAACATTTTCTTGAGACCAGAGCTTGCGAATTTTATGAACATAACAAAATGCTTTTGGATTTGATATCATGGTGTCTACAAAACAATTTCTTTCTCTTTGGAAAAGATACCCTGAAACAACTAAGGGGCATGGCTATGGGATCCTGTTTCTCCCCCAGCTACGCTTGCTTGCATGTTGGCTGGTGGGAGGAACAGGTCCTAAAGAAAACACATCCGGATATCTATAATCAACATGTAATGTTCTGGTTACGGTACATTGATGATGTTTTTTTAATTTGGAAGGGAGATGGGAAGAGTGCTATCAAGTTTATTTCTACTCTTAACAATAATTCCATGAATTTGAATTTTACCTCCCAGATTAGGAACATCACAATAGAATTTCTTGATGTGAAAATTATGGTGCCAAATAACAAATTAGAGACAACACTGTTCAGAAAGTCCACAGCAGGAAACAGTACTCTGCACGACAGGAGTAGTCACCCAAAATATTTGATTGATAGTATTCTGTATGGCAAAATACTTAGGATCAAACTTATTTGAAGTACCATTGCAGAATTAGAAAAATGCACACAGAATGCTATGCAGAGACTGAAGAGAAGAGGTTACAATGATAAGATACTGACACAAGCCCTCAATAAATCACAGGGCAGACCAAGAGAGATACTTTTGCAAAGCAATGAAAAAGTGAGAGGGGAAGCAGAGACAGAAAATAGCCCCAGACTAATCACAACATACAGTAGGCAAGAGAGGAGAATCAAATCCATCATAAGAAAGAACTGGCCTATTGTATTAACAGACGCTGTGTTGGGACCCCGTCTTCCTAGTCTGACGACCATCACTTTCAGGAAAGCTAAGTCTATGCAGAGCAAATTGGTAAAGAATAGTCCAGAGTTAGTGACTGCGGGCACATGGCTCAAACCAAGACAAGTTTTTTTAAAATGTTCTTCCTGCCGTGCGTGTAAGTTTGGTATTAACACCCCCAAATACACAACTCCATTTTCTAATAAGGACATTGACATCCAAGGCAATTATAATTTCCGGACTGAGTATGCTTTTTATGTCCTGGCGTGCACCTGCGATTTGCGTTATGTGGGTAGTACCAAGCTGCAGGTGCACGTCAGGATATTGCAGCATATCAGGGCCATAGTCAATAATGACGCGTCCTACCCTGTAGCAAGACATTTTAAAAGCACACATGATAATGACTTGAGTTGCCTCACATACTTCGTGATTAATGCAATTTCACCTCTTAGAAGAGGAGGCAACAAAGAAAACATGTTAAAACAACTTGAAACCCGCACTATTTTGGAGTTAGACAGCAAGGTTCCGCATGGACTGAACACAACTGCAGATATGCATAATTTTTTATAAAGGTGAAGGCAGGGACTCCCTTCTGCATTATAAACTTCTTTTCTATGTGTTTTCAGTCAATACAATATTTTTCACATTTTACTACTTTTTTAGATAGCAAAATATGGTTAATTTACCTTTTTAAACAGGTTGTATAGGGGATTTTAGTCGCATCTCACTCTAGACACTTAAGTGGTCAGTTTTTTAGATATTAGTTCTGTTAGTTATAGGTTGCACTTGCACTGGATATATTGCACTTTTTGACACATAAAACACATGATATAGTAAACATGGACGGCAATTTGTTTAGTACCACAATACTTTTACCATCTGTGCATTCACTTGGTATGGCAGAGCTAGATTTACTTACAAGCTAGGCAATCGACTTACCCGATAATACTGTCTGAAACTAAGAGGCAAGACATTACAAAAAAACTTCATTTAGGCTGAAATAATATTGTTGCACAATATATGTTTTCAGACAATGGTGTAACATCTTAAATAATGTTTAGTTGGGATGGAATTTAAAAGTGTTATTGCAGTGTTACATTAATATGCTTTTTGACTAATTGAAGCAATGGTGACATACGTTTATGCACGCTGTATTTATCATAATGTGTATATGTGTTTTTAAATTCAAA
This sequence comes from Triturus cristatus, assembly GCF_964204655.1. Taxonomy (NCBI): domain Eukaryota; kingdom Metazoa; phylum Chordata; class Amphibia; order Caudata; family Salamandridae; genus Triturus; species Triturus cristatus. The sequence goes on along the minus strand of NC_140589.1, from coordinate 1,453,805,679 downwards.
TATATACATTTTATATCAATAGAATTTTAATATATTTATATTTTGTACAAAAATAGAGACATATATTTATAAATGTATCTTTTTTTAATGACAATTTATAGGTGTCGTTTTTAAAACCAATATATATATATATATTTTTCCATTCGTCTATAAGATGCTATCTTACCATATGTTTCAGTATTTATACAGTAATATGTTTACATTTGCCTGCTTGCATGCCATGAGGAATATGTCCTTCATTTGCACAATGGTACAAATTTGCGGAAGGTTTTTTCTATGTCTATGACCATATGACACAGGAAAGTGTACACCCAGTAGTTTAAAAATGTTTTGGCGGAAGGGCTCTCTGTGTGTGAACAAGGGCACGGCTGTGCTCGAAGCGCGCCACGGAGCAAGAAAATAAAATTCTACCTGCCATCGCTATCAGGGTCTGTTTCCCTCTGTTCGCCGCTGCTGTTGCGCTGTTGTGGAGGTTCGGAGAGTTTTTTGGCTGCATATCATATATATATATATATATATATATATATATATATATATTCACTTAAAAAACCATATGTTTCACACATGTTATAGTTAGGTGGATATTTCACTCGTAAAAAACCAATGAAATTCCCCCGTTATAGTTAGTTCAGGTAACTATAACTCGCGCGCCCGCAATCCACTGCTCATGATGTCACATATTACATCACTCATGACATGGTCAGTGGCATCACTCATGACATCACTGATGACATCATCCTTGTGATAGAGTGGCGGTCGTGCGAGTTATAGTTATCTGAACTAACTATAACGGGGGAATTAAATTGGTTTTTTACGAGTGAAATATCCACCTAAATATAACATGTGTGAAACCTATGGTTTTTTAAGTGAATTTGCAAGGTTTTTTAAATGCTAATTCCTAACTATAACGTGTGTGAAACCTATGGTTTTTTCAGTGAATTTGTACGTTTTTTTAAATTCTAATTTATTTATGTATTATTATTTTTTTTATATATTTAGTTTACAATAAACTACGTATTAACTTTTTTAGTTTTTCACCGTGCGCGCACGGTGCGTGCACCCCCGCGATTTTTTTAAAAAAAAAGTAAAACATTTTTTTTTGCCTTCGGGGTCCTTCAGGGACCCCCTGACAAAGGCTAGGGGGTCAGGAACTCTCTACCCTGCCCCCTTTTCACGTTCGCCACCTTCCTTTTTCACTCTCGCACTGAAGAGAAACAAAATGGCGGCCGACACTTCCTGATTTCGACCGATTCGAACGTTGACTAACATGTAAGCACCAATCAGAATTACGCTCGCGCACGTTAGGGTGCTCGCACGGTGCGCGCACGGTGCGCGCTTACAGATAGTTATATGCTTTTAAATGCTATTTTCTCAGGAACTACTGAACAGATTGACACCAGACCTGCAAAAGGCACATCCCTGACCTGAGGACTACCTCTCTGCTAAATTTCAAGTAATTCTGTTCAGCCGTTCGGGCTGTACCTTCGACTAAAGGTCCTATGGAAAAATGCATGGGGAAAACGCGTTTTGGGACCCCCTTTTTTTCTCGGCCCCCGTTTGACGAATCACCCCGAGACTTTCAGGGTAGGAGCTGAACGGAGCGCCCCATTAGTTTTTAAAGTTTCGCGAGGATTCGTCAACCGGCACCAAGGTTATTCAAAATAGAATTTTCAGAATTTCTATGGAAACTCGGTCCTAACTATAACTATCTACTGGCGACCGCCAGTAGATAATATATATATATATATATAATCCTGAATGGAGTCCCAAACGCGCTCTTGGAGTCAGAAATAATTACCAGGGAAACGAAAGGTCACTTTGACACAGGTAGGTTTATACACGTCATAAACCTGCTGCATTTACATTTAAAATATGTGGATCATTTCTTACAAGAGTATGTTGTAACTCTTCCTTCATATACCAAAGATACTAAAGATTTTCTAGGGAAAATAAATGACATTGTATGGGAAGAGGATTACCAACTGTTTACAATGGATGTGAACTCACTGTATTCGATAATAGACCATGAATTAGGTTTACAATGTTGTTTCCACTATTTGAAAAAGAGAAAAGTCTGTTTTTTGGATCACAGTATGATACTGTTAGAAATGATAAGATTCTGCCTGACACACAATATTTTCATGTTTGATGGTCAAATGTTTAAACAAGTCCTCGGTACTGCAATGGGGACTTGTTTTGCCCCAAGTTTTGCAAATCTATTCCTTGGGGTATGGGAGGAGGAAGTACAAAGAAGCATTTCCCAAACAGAAACAGGAGAGAGGATAATCAAATGGTTAAGGTACATCGACAACCTTTTTATTGTATGGAAAGGAGATGAACAATCAGCTACCACATTCATAAACAACGTGAATGTTAACAATTACAACTTGAGATTGACATACAATATAAGTAGGGTAGCCATTGAATTTCTGGACGTGACAGTAGAGATCCGTCAAAACAAAATCTGTACCAAACTACACAGAAAAGAAACAGCTGGTAATAGTCTTCTCCATGCCCTGAGCAGCCACCCTGAAACCTTAAAATGGAGTATACCATTTGGTGAACTGCTAAGAGCAAGGAGGAACTGTAGTACCATGGAAGATTTTTGCATTAGAAAGAGCTGTAGAGAAATTAAAGAAGATCTCGAGAGAAGAAACCTTGGTAGAGAAATCTAAGGAAGAAAAAGAAGGGGCAAACTAACCCAGAGTTATCCTTACATTCAATGCAGAATCTAACAACATTGTTAAAATTCTTAATAAGAACTGGAATGCACTAAAATCTGAACCTACTCTGGCGAATGATCTATCTACACGCCCACTCATAACCTATGGAAAAAGCAGAAATCTTAAGGATATTCTAATGAAAGGCGATATTTCTAGAACTCAAACCAACACACGTCTAAATTTGAAAGTATTTTTTCCATGTGGTCACTGTAAAGCGTGCCGTAACAGCCACATGCAGAAAAAATATAATACACCTGTAGCAGAAAAGAACATTGAACAATTCCTAACATGTGGAACCACATATGTTATCTATATTCTTGAATGCCCTTGCCACTTAAGATATGTGGGGAGTACCACTCTGGCAGTTAAAAAGAGAGTGTTGGAACATATGCGCACAATTAACAACAAAGATCCACATTACCCAGTGGCAAGACATTTTGCCAAGTACCATCTATCCAATAACTCACTTTTTGTCATTTTTTGCAATTGAACAAATAGAGTTCAACAGAAGGGGCGGAAACAGAGAATTACAATTGAGACAGAGGGAGTCATGGCACATTATTAACTTGCAAAGCAAATATCCAGGAGGATTGAATCAAGAATGAAATGTACATTTACGAGAGTAACATCTGATTATATATTCTGTACATCAAATTGATCTGTATGTTTGTGTATGAAAGAACTAATTTTGAATATTTTTATTGGTATTATTAGAGTCTAATAATTTTGTAATTTGTTTTAATTTTAGGAGGAAAGGAAGTGGCCGACTCCGGAAGGGAATCGAGACATACCCCTACCCTTTTCTTCCAGAACATGAGAATTGAATCACATGACAGATAAGAGAACCTTCATATTCCTAATGATATGTTTTAGTTCTTTTCTGTGATTTGGGGATTATATAGGGGATAAGGTGGCACATATATTAAGTATCTTTTTTGACCAGGGTGTGGATCTTTAGTTATGGTGGGAAAAAAATTATGTCACGTACTTTACCAATGGGAGAATTAGTTAACAGCAGATAACAAATTTCTTTGACACTGTGTCAATAACAATTATAGGATAATCCAGGATAGGTTATTCAGTTATCGAATGTAGAAAATAGCATTTTCTTATTTACATTGTTCTAATTGAATGTTCGTTCGAAGCACTATGCTAACAAAATAATGATTCTTCATGAACAAAATGTACTCATGACTAATGAATAGGTCTGATTCGAATTATGAACCGAATAATTAGAGTCCTGTGTCTTTTGATTTAAATGTGACACAATAGTAATATAAAGTATGAGGACTTATGAAGCACTAGGCTTAGTATATGCTATTGAACATATATATGACTAGCTTAAAATGGCCGCCATAGTAACACACACTGCTGATGAAATTCACAGTCCGTTTTCTGTTTGAATTCCCTTAAGGTATATACATGTACATAACCCACTATCCATTGTGTGATCAAGCCTGTTGTGTCAGGCGAAACGCGTTACCAAAATTAAAAAGATCTGGTGAAAGACCTGTGGTGGTCGTTATAATTGTTGATTTGAGAATTTGGAAGTCGGCGTGCTCCGCCGACATTGGATGACCTGCCTGCCTTGGGCGAGGGGAGACAGAAGGAGCAATGATGGAAATAATATATATATATATATATATATATATATATATATATATATATATATATATATATATATATTCACTGAAAAAACCATAGGTTTCACACAAGTTATAGTTAGCTGGAAATTTCGCTCGTCAAAAACCAATGAAATTCCCCCGTTATAGTTAGTGCAGGCAACTATAACTCACGCGACCGCAATCCTCTGCTGATGATGTCAGATATTACATCACTGATGACATATGTGTCTTTATGAAAAATAAATATTTGTAATATATGTATAGCTAAAGATACAGTATTAGCATCAACAGAGGATTGCGGTCGCGTGAGTTATAGTTGCCTGCACTAACTATAACGGGGGAATTTCATTGGTTTTTGATGAGTGAAATTTCCAGCTAACTATAACTTGTGTGAAACCTATGGTTTTTTCAGTGAATTTGCAAGGTTTTTTAAATGCTAATTCCTAACTATAACGTGTGTGAAACCTATGGTTTTTTCAGTGAATTTGTACGTTTTTTTAAATGCCAATTTTTTTTTGAGATTTTTGGTAAACCTATGTATAAAATAATATATGTACTATATCCTGCATTATGGAATGGTTATTTTTTTTTATGCATTTTTTTCCGTGTGCGCACGGTAAGCTGACGCTACGCGCTCCGCACGTCATAAGTACAGCGCGCTTACGTACACGCGGAAGCAACGTCGCGGTTACGCAGGGGCGTGTAATGCGCATGCGCGAGTGCGTCTTACGTACGCGCTCCGTAAGCGCTCCGTAAGCGTCACGTTCGCGCATGCGTACTTGTTTCCGAGCGCGTACCGTAAGCTTATGGAGCGCGCACGGTAGGTCATGTGATCCACAAAGAACACTTTTCATTGGTTGAAACTACTTTCAGTTCCAGAAACTTCCCACACCACACCCATTCCCCTCATTACTGCTTGAGATCCCCTAGGAGAAGGAGCTGAATTGACATTGAGATACAATGGCAGAACAGCAGACCTCTTCTGAGAGTGAGGCTAGCAGCACCACCATCATCCAGAGAAGGAGGAAACAAAAGAATTCTTTTGTATGGGAGTATTTTACTTTTCCAGAGGGGGAGAAAAAGGTCAATGCTCCATTGGTCACTTGCACACTTTGTGACCGTGTTTTATCTAGAGGAAATCCAAGGAAGAAGTATTCCTTTGGAAATCACTCTATGATGAGACACCTTAGGGATAGACATCCCAGGACCTTTGCTCGACATACTGGAGAAAACTCTTCAGTAAGTCACCAGAGCCCAACCTCAGAAGCTCAGCCGAGTACATCATCGGCAGCTCAGCTGAGCCCTTCCTCTGAGGTGGGAGCATCACCTTCTTCTGCTCCTCTGGACGTTAACCCTCGATTTGGGAGGGTTGCAATGAGGTGTACAAGGTGTTGTGGTCTTATTGTTTTTGGGGAGACCAGTGTTTCCCTTATTAACAATAAGATAGACCAGCACGTTTGTAGACGCTCATAATATTCCCATTCTTTCTTTCCTCCATCCCTGTATTAACCCAACGGCTCTTTTAAGAGCCAACCTTACCTCACAATTTTTTTAATTTTTTTTAAGCTTTCCTTTTTGAAATTTTTTTTTTGCAGTGCGCGTACGGTACGCGTAATTACGCGAAGTTCGCGGAATTTTTCCTCGCAGAATTTCTCAGTTTACGCCGTGCGCGTACGCTGCGCGCATTCGGCGATTTTTTGAAAAAAAAATTAAAATTAATGTTTTGCCCTTGGGGGTCCTTCTGGGACCACCTGACAAAGGCTAGGGGGGCAGGAACTGTCCAGCCTGCCCCCTTTTCACGTTATCCACCTTTGTTTTTCACCCCGTCAGACTGCGAGAGACAAAATGGCGGCCGACACTTCCTGGTTTCGACCGATTTGGATGTTTACTGAGATCTAACAACCAATCAGAATCGCGCTCGTGCACGGCGGCGTGCGCGTACGGTAAGCCTACGGTACGCGCTCGGAGCGCGCCCATAGAAATATATATTGATTTAAATGCTATTTTCTCAGGAAATACTGAACAGATTTACACGAGACCTTCAAAAGGCACATCCCTGACCTGAGGGCTACCTCTCTGCCAAATTTCACGTAATTCTGTTCAGCCGTTCGGGCTGTAGCTGCGACTAAAGTCCCTATGGAAAAATCCATGGGGAAAACGCGTTTTGGGACCCCCCTTTTTTCTCGGCCCCCGCTTGACGAATCACCCCGAGACTTTCAGGGTAGGAGCGGAGCGGAGCACCCCATTAGTTTTGAAAATTTCGCGAGGATTCGTCAATCGGCGCCAAAGTTATTCAAAATAGAATTTTGAGATTTCCTATGGAAACTCGGTCCTAACTATAACTATCTACTGGCGACCGCCAGTAGATTATATATATATATATATATATATATATATATATATATATATATATATATCTTCACTGAAAAATGATAGGTTTCAGGCCTGATATAGTTAGGAGTTGGCATATAAAAAAACCTTAGAAATTCACTGAAAAAACAATAGGTTTTAGGGATGTTGTAGTTAGCTGGACTTTTCACTCGAACAAAACCATTGAAATTCCTCCTATATAGTTAGTTGTACTAACTACATCTCGCACGCCCGCAATCCACTGCTGATGATGTCACATATTACATCATTCTTGACATGGTCAGTGAAATCACTTATGACATCTCAAATGACACCCAAATTAACCTTTTCAAAAAACATTTACGGGAAGGGGGCTGCGTGGCCCCCCTCCCGTGGCCATTTCCGGGCCCCGGGGACCCCATCCCCCAGGGCATGGCCAACTTTTAAACTGTTTTTATGGAGGGGGGCTGCGTATCCCCCCTCCTCTGGCCACTTAAGGCCCCGGCCATTGATTTTTTTTCATTATTGGGGAGGGGGGCTGCGTGGCCCCATCCCCTGGCCCCTGGGGCCTGGCTCTAGTTGGAGACCGTGGGGGGGTCCCCAATCCCCCCACGGTCCCAGCCGGCTCCCCACCTCCTGCAGGAGCCGGCATTGCTTTTCCAGATGGGAAGCAGCTAACATGCTGCTCCCCATGTGGAAAAGCAATCTGCTTTGCTTCATTGAAGCGAGAGCAGGTTTCCCTGCTCCCACTTCAATGAAGCATAGCAGTTTGCAACAGCAGGGTGGGAGCCGCGAGGCTCCCACCCTGCCATTGCAAACAGCAGTGTCCTGGGGGCAGGCACCCCGGGACACTGCAGGAGCTGGCCCTAGGGGGTGGGGGTCCCCAGGGCCTGTACAGGGCTCCAAGAGGGGAGCCATGCAACCCCCTCCCATATTTTAAAGTTGCCCCGGGGGTGGTGGTCCCTGGGGCAGTGTGGGGGGGGATTGGTACCCCCCCACACTTAATTTTACAATATGCCCCCGGGATTTCCCCCCCCGGGGGCAAATTAGCATATGTAGCGCAGGAGTCAGCGCTGAATTTTTTTTTCTATCGGGAGGATGCCCGCATCCAGCGCGCATCCTCCCGTTTTTAAATATAAAATAAATAAAAAATTGGGCCTTGGGGGTCCTTGTGGGACCCCCTGAGAAGGCCTAGGTACCCTGCCCCCTTTTCGCATTTTGCACCTTTTTTGGGGGGGTTTCTTGTGCCTCGGTTCTACCGAGGCACAAGATGGCTGCCAACACTTCCTGATTCAGAGTCTTGGCAGCCAATTAAAATTCAGTTTGTGATCGGGAGGGTGCGGGGATCCTTCGAGGCCATAGATACATATGTACTTTTAACTCTAATTTTCTATCTCAATCTGAGAAAAAAGTATTAATATTTAATAAAACATTTTATAATACAGTACACATATTTACATATTTTCCCCCAAAATTTTTTTGCCTTTTTTTTGCATTGGAAACAGTGCCAATACACCCAAGAGGTGGTGACAGAGAAAGAACTCTTAGACAGAAGGAATCGCGGCACATTCTGAACTTTCGAACATTAATGCCGAATGGTCTAAACCAGGATGAGGAGCTCCATTATCATCTATGAACTGTCTGGGATAAAGCTCCATAACCAAACAAAATAAAAAAGAACAATCATGCAATACTACTGTAGAGCTGAAACTAATAATGCCTCGTACATAGTATAGATAATTGCACAACTAACTTGCTAACACACATTTCCGAATAATCCATGGTAGAAGTGCTTGAGTTTTTGTATGGTAGAAGTTGAAATATTGCAGACAAAAATTTTAAACTGACCACAAACTTCACGGTATAAATTTAAGATGGTAGGAGTGTTTTAAACATATATTAGGAATGAGACTAATATGTAACTAATTTACGGTGAGGGAGAGGCCCACTGGAGGGCTGAAATGTACCTACAGAAATGATTGTGAGACCCGCCTGTGTTCGAGTGCGGTTCCGCCTGTTGGGCAACTTGAGCGTGATATTTTCCGGCCCATCCAAGGTCGGGGAACCTGCACCGCCACCAATAACAGGTGGACTGCTGCTTTTGGATACACGGAAGAATTATGCAGGATCCTTCGAGGCCATAGATACATATGTACTTTTAACTCTAATTTTCTATCTCAATCTGAGAAAAAAGTATTAATATTTAATAAAACATTTTATAATACAGTACACATATTTACATATTTTCCCCAAAAATTTTTTTGCCTTTTTTTTGCATTGGTAACAGTGCCAATACACCCAAGAGGTGGTGACAGAGAAAGAACTCTTAGACAGAAGGAATCGCGGCACATTCTGAACTTTCGAACATTAATGCCGAATGGTCTAAACCAGGATGAGGAGCTCCATTATCATCTATGAACTGTCTGGGATAAAGCTCCATAACCAAACAAAATAAAAAAGAACAATCATGCAATACTACTGTAGAGCTGAAACTAATAATGCCTCGTACATAGTATAGATAATTGCACAACTAACTTGCTAACACACATTTCCGAATAATCCATGGTAGAAGTGCTTGAGTTTTTGTATGGTAGAAGTTGAAATATTGCAGACAAAAATTTTAAACTGACCACAAACTTCACGGTATAAATTTAAGATGGTAGGAGTGTTTTAAACATATATTAGGAATGAGACTAATATGTAACTAATTTACGGTGAGGGAGAGGCCCACTGGAGGGCTGAAATGTACCTACAGAAATGATTGTGAGACCCGCCTGTGTTCGAGTGCGGTTCTGCCTGTTGGGCAACTTGAGCGTGATATTTTCCGGCCCGTCCAAGGTCGGGGAACCTGCACCGCCACCAATAACAGGTGGACTGCTGCTTTTGGATACACGGAAAGCTTTGCAGAGCACAGGTATGGATGAATTTACCGGCAATGCTGCTTTGGGCTCATTGGAGCTGTGAACTTTGAAATGACTGTTAATACGGCGAAACCCATTTGAGGGAATTATTGAAAACTACGAGTCCCAGGAGGCCCATCAAAGGGCGTGATGTATAAATTCCATGTGACTTTGTTATGCAAATCAGCCATTACCATGCCCGTGATCAAGGAGACAAATCTCCGAAACGCGTAGGGCGCAGTTTTATCTTCAGTGCATGCTGGTTTTACAATAAAGGGACCTACAGAAATGATTGTGAGACCCGCCTGTGTTCGAGTGCGGTTCCGCCTGTTGGGCAACTTGAGCGTGATATTTTCCGGCCCGTCCAAGGTCGGGGAACCTGCACCGCCACCAATAACAGGTGGACTGCTGCTTTTGGATACACGGAAAGCTTTGCAGAGCACAGGTATGGATGAATTTACCGGCAATGCTGCTTTGAGTTCATGGGAGATGTGAACTTTGAAATGACTGTTAATACGGCGAAACCCATTTGAGGGAATTATTGAAAACTACGAGTCCCAGGAGGCCCATCAAAGGGCGTGATGTTTAAATTCCATGTGACTTTGTTATGCAAATCAGCCATTAACATGCCCGTGATCAAGGAGACAAATCTCTGAAACGCGTAGGGCGCAGTTTTATCTTCAGTGCATGCTGGTTTTACAATAAAGGGACCTACAGAAATGATTGTGAGACCCGCCTGTGTTCGAGTGCGGAACCGCCTGTTGGGCAACTTGAGCATGATATATATATATTCACTGAAAAAACCATAGGTTTCAGGGGCGTTATAGTTAGCTGGACTTTTTACTCGTACAAAACCATTGAAATTCCCCCGTTATAGTTAGTTCAGCTAACTATAACTCGCGCCCGCAATGCACTGCTGATGACGAAAAGCTTTGCAGAGCACAGGTATTGATGAATTTACCGGCAATGCTGCTTTGGGCTCATTGGAGCTGTGAACTTTGAAATGACTGTTAATACGGCGAAACCCATTTGGGGGAATTATTGAAAACTACGAGTCCCAGGAGGCCCATCAAAGGGCGTGATGTATAAATTCCATGTGACTTTGTTATGCAAATCAGCCATTACCATGCCCGTGATCAAGGAGACAAATCTCCGAAACGCGTAGGGCGCAGTTTTATCTTCAGTGCATGCTGGTTTTACAATAAAGGGACCTACAGAAATGATTGTGAGACCCGCCTGTGTTCGAGTGCGGTTCCGCCTGTTGGGCAACTTGAGCGTGATATTTTCCGGCCCGTCCAAGGTCGGGGAACCTGCACCGCCACCAATAACAGGTGGACTGCTGCTTTTGGATACACGGAAAGCTTTGCAGAGCACAGGTATGGATGAATTTACCGGCAATGCTGCTTTGGGTTCATTGGAGCTGTGAACTTTGAAACGACTGTTAATACGGCGAAACCCATTTGAGGGAATTATTGAAAACTACGAGTCCCAGGAGGCCCATCAAAGGGCGTGATGTATAAATTCCATGTGACTTTGTTATGCAAATCAGCCATTAACATGCCCGTGATCAAGGAGACAAATCTCCGAAACGCGTAGAGCGCAGTTTTATCTTCAGTGCATGCTGGTTTTACAATAAAGGGACCTACAGAAATGATTGTGAGACCCGCCTGTGTTCGAGTGCGGTTCCGCCTGTTGGGCAACTTGAGCGTGATATGTGATATATATATATATAAATATCATCCTTCTTCCCACACCGGGTTGCCCCTCGCACTCACAAGTCAGGAAGCAGTTATGCAGTGATGCATAACATTATAGAAATCCATAATATTCTTAAAAAATATCATCTAATATCAATACTTATTTCTTTAAAATACAGTCTGACATTTTTGTTTCAGAAGTATTATCACAAAAATATATCTCAAATAACTCCACAATACATCTGGTTCCATTTCCTTTAGGCCAAATAGTAATTTTAAAATTCTTTTTTGATTAAATTTCCAATGGTAATCCAATAAAAATCTAAAGTTTAAATTGTACAGACCTCACCGATTGTTTGTAACATTTTGGTTTCAGAAAGATAAATTAATAATTAAATAAGTCCACAATACAATTGTTTACTTTTCCTCATGGCCAAATAGTAATTTTAAAAATCTTTTTTGAATACATTTCCAATGGCAATCCAATAACATTCCAAAATTTTAAATTGTACAGATGTTACCGATTTTGTCTAAATTTTTGGTTTTCCAAAGTTTCATAAAAAATTTAAAAAGTCCACATTACAATTGGTTACTTTTCCATTAGGCCAAATGATAATTTGTAAAATCATTTTTTAAGAAAATTCCAATGGTAATCCAATAAAATGGTAAAATTGTTTTGTACACATCTTGCCAATTCTCTCTAAAATTTTGGTTTCAGGAAGATTAGATAGGAATTTGCTAAATCAAAATGCAAACGTTGCTTGAAAATCAATTGGGAATCATTACACAGTGTCCAGCCTTTTTCACATTTAAGATAAACTGTGTAATGTCCAGAAGTAACAGTAGGTCCTTCATGGAAAATTATTGCAACTGTTACAAACGTTTTTCCTGAAATTGATAATTGCTGTCCTGTAAACTTCTTTATTAAAGTATCTAATTTTGAACCATCAGCTTTACATCGTTGCATCATTAAAATTACATATTGTCCGTATTCCTTTAAAATTAACGTTGAAAACATTTCAGATTTACACTCACTGCCTTCCATGCTATGATTAGCATCTTTAACTAATTTAGCAAAAGTGACTGTTTTACTTTCTGGCAATGTTAAATAAATAAACCTTTCAGAATCAACATTAGAGCCACATATATTGTAACAGTTTTCACAACTATGTTCCCATTTATAAGAGAGACCAAAAAAATTATCAATGGGAACCCCTTCTTCTTCCAGTACCTGAAGAAAAAACATCAAGAATTCCTGTGCGTCTTGCTGTACATTTTGAGAAAACTGTGTTCGTCCTGAACATACATCTAAAAGTTTTCTAATTTCAGTAGCACTTTCTATTTGAGTTTTATCATTACTCAGCTTTTGAAAAAGGAGACTCAACTCAGAACAGAATCTTTTTCCCTGATTTACTATTATCTGCTCTTGCACACTTTCCAGATAAAAAGCAACATTCAGCACTACATTAGCGTAGCAGTTGACACCAGAGCTATTTTCAAAATGACATCCTACAACCTGTTCTTCATTTTCCTTTTTCTTTTTGCTTGCAATTACATCACTCCTCTTTTCTTTCCTCCTCTCTACATCTTCATTACAGATATTCTCATTTCTCCTTTTACGAGAAACTACACGTTTCTCCAACACAGGATACTGACCTAAATGAGGAGCATAGCTTCTTCTTAATCTATTATACTCCTTTACACAATTTGTATCAGCACTAACTTTAGAGTCATCAAAGTCTATCATGAATAAACCAGATAATGTTTTCACTCGTGACAAAGCTACATAAGCCATACCTTCTTTGAACACAGTTGAACCAATGTTCACAAAAGCACAATCTACAGTCAATCTTTGAGACTTGTGAATAGTTACAGCATATGCTAGAGAAAACGGAAACTGCTTCCTACGTACATATAAGTCTTTCACAAGCATGAAACGAACTGAACAACGACAAATATCTTTAACTTCTTCTATCTGATCAAATTTTATTTTTAAACATTCAATTCCATCTTTTTTCTGATAATTAATAAAACCCACAACTCTTCCCATAGCTCCATTAACTAAACCCTTTTCAACATCCAAATTTCTCCTTAGAAATACTCTACAGTTCATGCAAACATATAGATTTTTTTCTAATCCAGCTGTTTTGGAAATGTTCTTCTCTAGTGAATCCAATTTATTTTTCAGTGTGCCTGTTAATGTGATAGTAATTCTTCCATCTTCAATTTTGTCCACTGCTTCCAATTTCCTGATATCTTCCTTTTCCAATTTTAAAAGCTCCTCATTGAATATTGAGCATTCACGTAGAGTTGGCATTAAGCAGATGACACTTTTCTTTTCTGCAATGTTCTTGTATATCTTCTCTGCAACTATTTCTTCTTTTGGAAATAAATTATGTAGCAGCCGACTCTGTAATGCTTTTTTGCCAACTTCTGTGAGTAGTCCAATCCTGATATCTTTCAGAATACTTCCATATTCTTCATCGTTTGCTTGCCTCATATTAGTAGTAAGTTCCTTGTAGTCAAAGAAGGACCAAATATTTGCATTACCAATGCTTCCCAATGACTTCTTTGTGTCTTCATGTGTCACAGTATTAAACACTGGTTGTCCTTTAACTGGAGTAAGCTGTAGAAGATCCCCAAATACAATGACATGTTTTCCACCAAATAACACGTCATAGTCTGTCCTTAGAATTTGCTGCATTCTTAAATGCACAAAGGCAAGCATTAAGTTTGATACCATGCTCACCTCATCAATAATGAGAACTTGCATCTTCTTCAATACTCTTGAAACTTCCAAGCATGCTTCTCCAGTTAGCTTTTTGTATTGTATTTTGTTCTCATGCTCCACTGGTAACATTAGCAAACGATGTAAGGTGATTCCTTTTATGTTATATGCTGCTAACCCAGTTGGAGCAGTAACCACACAAGACAAAGTAGAATCCGTTTTTTGCTGTAGGTAGCTTCTGATGACTTTTATTAGGAAACTTTTTCCAGTTCCAGCTTGTCCGCTTACATACATCCTGATTGGATGAAATGATGTGCATGAGCACTCTTTTTTTTCATGTAGAAATCCGTGATCAATTTTGTTTCTGATCTCTTCATAAATTTGTTGCTGCTCTTCGTTCAGTTGTCTTTCCAAATTTTGTAAGTCTATAAATTCTTCTTGAGCTTGATTCATAGCCGTTTCCACTTCATTCATGGCTATTGATGCTTCATTTTCAACGATTGGTTGTCCTAGGGGATCTTGACTGAGTGTTCCTGAACTTTGGCTGTCCTGAGAACTGTCTCTAGCTACTTCTGCTGCAATTGTAGTTTCCTGTTCAATTTCTTCATTTAACATTTGCAGATAAGTTGTGAATGTATTGCATTGTATGCTGTCTTTGCAAGCATTAAATGAATCTTCATAGCTTTGAAATTCTCCCAGTAGTTCATCCTCTGTACGCCATGGTTTAAACAGCTGTAAAAGAGCCAAGTAGTAAAATTCCTTTTTGTCAGTAGTGTCGCAACTCAGCTTCCGGTGATTTATCAAACTTCCTTTTGTTTGCTTCACCAAACATCCTTCCTCACCAATGACTTTATATTTTCCATTTTTGATGTCTTCTGCGGCTTTCCGTGAATAAATGTAGTTCTGCAGCACTTCATAGAGACACATGTTCTCCAGATGTTGACTTCTCTTGGGATAATATGTGTCCAACATGTTTGATTTCAAAATATCTGTACTTTCTGGGTCATTCTCGGCCAATTATTCAATTTCTCCAACAGATTTCAGTACCCGATTTCTCATTGCTGCAAGGCCTAAACTTGCCCAAATTATTCTTCTTGATTTCGAGTAGAGACTTGCAGATGATAACCTATCTGAACATTCGTAGGATCCAATTTCTCGATGCGATAACATCTTTAAACTGAAACTGTACAGCTTCTTACTGACAGTCTTCTCGTGAGAAATCTCTTCCCACATTTCCTTCAATTCCGTTTTCTCAGATTTAGTAATGTAAGACGTTACATATCGAGCAACAGCAATGGAATTGTCAGCTACATACTGTATATCCATGTTAGCATTCCACATGGATAAAATGACTGGGTTGTAGTCATTTATATTTTTTGATTCTTCTCTTCTTTTTAGGTTGTAGGTATTCTTAGGTGATTTTCTTGTAATAGTATGTCTCACAGATGACATAAAACTGTTTACTCTTCCATTTGAAAGAACAGGTCTAGGAAATCCAAATCGACATTTAGTGTAGTATTTTTCTTTGCTCTTGTATTTCCGTCGACAGTATTTTCCACACCGATGACTTTGGAAACGTAAAACTTGCTCCTTTAACTTTTTCTCTTCTGTGCTTTTTGGTATAGCACATGTTGCATATTCTTCAATGTAAGATAACACTGCTTCATCAGTATCTGTTCCAAACTTTGGGGCATCCTTGATCCACAACAGCATATGAATATGAGGAGCACCTCTTGCCTGGTACTCTTTTCTCCAAAAGAAATCCACTACTTCTCCAAGAGGTGGATTTTTTTTATTGCAGATGAAGGACATCATAGCCTCAAATCTATGATTGAAATATCTGCAAACATTAACCGGATCCAATGAGCACAGTTCTCCTGCTGTCTTGTATTCGATGTTTTTAATGTTTGAATTTGCCTCTCGTAGAAAATCCAGTAAATCATCCCAAGCGTACTCGGCACAGCTTAGGGTAAGGAACCATGTTGGTGTTCCTAAATTCCGTAACATGCATTTTAATTCACCATGGCGTCGGTACCAATATTCATTTGTCCCACGCTGACAAGCCATCAGATTGATCATTTGTGTTTCCAAATGATCATCTCAGTGCTGCACTTTCTCCATAAAATCCTTAGCAGACACATTTTGTAAATGTACTCCACTTTTTAAAATGTGATTTACTGCATATGATAATGCAGACAAGTCGCTTTCAAATAAAAGATGGATCAAATAAGGAATACTTTGTCGAAATCTGGGATCTTCTGCACATAGTCTTGTAGTTCGATACTCAGAAGCTGGAATCTGTTCTGGACGTTCATCGTATCGTCCTCCTTTTCCTTTAGGAAACAGCTGGGGAAAACATCGAGCTTCCAAGCTCTCCTCCCATACACTCACGGGAGTTCCTTTTGCTTTCTTCATCTGAAACAGATCAATATTGTCTCCCATAGCTTCTTTTGAATGTAGAGGATGTATGCTAAAATGTTCATAAATTTCTTCTTCCTTTGACTTGTCCACTTTTTCAATTTGTCCAGTTGGTGTTTCTGTGTCTTCTTCTAAATCTTCTTCTTCTTCTTCTATATAAATTGATTCATACCATTTGTTATTCCTTTTCAAATACAAATTTGCTCTTTGTACTTTCCGTACATCTACCAGCTCCTGCCAAATCTTCTTATTCTTTGTAGGTACACCATTAACCAGAATAACTAATGGTTCAGTTTCCAAAGTATCTGCATCAATAGTTTCCATATTTTTTTTCAAATCCAAGGGCAAATACACCACTCTACCTTTTAAACCTCTCAGTAAATCTGAAGGAGGTAATTTACCAGTTTTGGGCTCCATACGTACTATGGTCTGGAACGGATAAACACATTGAATAAGTATAGACTCATATGTATTTAATTGAGAAAGTTCGGCAGGAATAACATCCAATTCTAAATTATTATGTACAGCTCTGGTCGGCATTCTATTTTCCTCTAACTTGTTGTAACAGTATTTACAAATACGCTGATCTTCACCCAATTCAAAACAATTTTCTAGAAATATATATGTGACAAAATCTTTCCACTTATAATTATCTTCATTTTCACTCTTTCTGTAGAGATCAACATTCCTAGTTTGTTTTCTATAATGAGTTCTGCGGCAACAAATACAAGTAATATTTGGTCTTTCATTAGAGATTTTTCAAATTTTGTTATGTGATCATTAAATGTCTTACTTACAGAGGGTTCTACATTCTCTTCCACTTCTTCCTCATTTACTGTGTCCTTTTCTGCACTGTTTTGTTCAGGACCAAAGTAACAAAACTGAATTTCATCAACAACCTTCTCTACATCTGATACCGATCCACGGAACAGAGCCCTATTCAATTCATCTAACTTTATTGCTGGACTTTTAGCAAAATACAACCGTCTCACAAACTTTCTCATTTCAGTATGATGAACAGCCAGCATCCTAAAATGATGGAAAACACTATTACACACTTTTCTAGATAGACAAGCCAGAGAATGACCCTGCAAACCAGTATTCTCTCTCACTCTGCATGGATCTAGACTTTGAAGCACCTTAATCTTCTGTTTTACACTTTTTTTTACTATATTCTCTTAGAAACTCACGAAATTTATCAATAGATTCCTGACGCACAGTGCGAATACTACTACAATTCCAAGTGTACACTGGGGCTTTAGGACGTCTCCCCATAGCCTCATCCGCCATCACTTGTACCTCATCTCTTGGAACCATTATCTCATTCTCCATTATGCAACCATTTTTCACTTCATAAGCACGACCTCTGGTGTCAACTGCATGCAGCAAACTATTACTTTGAAAATAACTCTCTTCATTAAAAAAAGGTTCACTACTTGAACTATGCATCCATTTTCCTAAAAACACTTTACAAAAGTTTGTTCTGTTCACTACTCTTTTCCTTTTGCTTTGTGATTTCAGTACATTAACCATTTTATCTAATGTACGCATCCTATTCAAAATTAAAATGAATAGTTTCCTTTTTAATTCTAATGCCTTTGCTGCAATGGCTTCAATTTCTTTTTTTCTCTTGTAATATTTTGCCTTTTGCTTATATTTCTTCACATCCTTTATCAAATTGTACATAACTCTTCTCTGAAACATTTTTCTACGTATCTCTTTAAACGCTGTTTTTCTGTTTAAGTTAATCTTTGTTGTTGCAGAAGGTATATTTGCATTAACTAAATTCTCAATTTTTTCCTGTTTTTTTCTATTGAAAACATTCTTTCCAGTACAGACATTTTGTACATTTTTCCTTTTTTTGAAGATGTTCTTTAAAAAATCTTTTGTCTGCTTACCAGAAGACTTGTTCTTTTTCCCAACATGAGCATCTCCAACTAACTTAGGTCCTCCAGTTGTCTTCAAATATAGGTTTTTTTTGTGGTCTTTCTTTAGTCTGGATTTTGTAGGCATCTTAAATTTTGTTCACTGCTCTTCAGCAATACCTGAAAAAAACTAAAAAAAAATTCCTTTATTTTATTTAAATATATTACTACATTTTTTATGATCTTTTCAAATCTTAAAATACTATGTACCCCTTTCCTACAAGTGAAAATCACAATAACACCATCACAAATTAAATACCTAAAAACAATTCCTGTGTGCACACAGAGTCATGGTTTGAAATTAGGCAGAAAACGAAATTTCTTTGCCAATTGCAAAGCATACTTTCTACTACTTTTTTGGCAAGTGATAAATACTTTTACAGTCTGACACATTTTAAATCCACTTTTCAGATTCTGAAAACATCACATGTCCAAACTGCTTTTTCAGACCAGCACCATGTGTAACCTGGGTGACTGACTACACTCCAGCAAGGGCAACCAGCCTTAGTGTTGCTGAATGTATTTGCATTACTGACTGAAACCTCAAACCCCACTCGGTTGTGAATACTGTGCATGATTCCACAGGATAAGCAGCTGGGTGTGTGCTAAGAGTCTGCTTCTGCATACTAAAAAATGGCTCCCCCTTTCCATCTAATGCAAATGTAAAATCACCAGAGCAATACGCAATAAATCTCTGCCTGTAATTCCTATTTGCACACAGAGTCATGTTTTCACATTAGTCACAAAACGAAATTTCTTTGCCAATTTGAAAGCACACTTACTACTCTTTTTTTTGGCAAGTGATAAATACTTTTACAGACTGACACATTATGAATCCACTTTTCAGATTCTGATAAAAGCACATGTCCAAACTGCTTTTTTCAGACCAGCACCATGTGTAACCTGGGTGACTGACTACACTCCAGCAAGGGCAACCAGCCTTAGTGATGCTGAATGTATTTGCATTACTGACTAAAACCTCAAACCCCACTCGGTTGTAAATACTGTGCATGATTCCACAGGATAAGCAGCTGGCTGTGTGCTAAGAGTCTGCTTCTGCATACAAAAAAATGGCTCCCCCTTTACATCTAATGCAAATGTAAAATCACCAGAGCAATACGCAATAAATCTCTGCCTGTAATTCCTATTTGCACACAGAGTCATGTTTTCACATTAGTCACAAAACGAAATTTCTTTGCCAATTTGAAAGCACACTTACTACTCTTTTTTTTGGCAAGTGATAAACACATGTCCAGACTGCTTTTTTCAGACCAGCACCATGTGTAACCTGGGTGACTGACTACACTCCAGTAAGGGCAACCAGCCTTAGTGATGCTGAATGTATTTGCATTACTGACTGAAACCTCAAACCCCACTCAGTTGTGAATACTGTGCATGATTCCACAGGATAAGCAGCTGGGTGTGTGCTAAGAGTCTGCTTCTGCATACAAAAAAATGGCTCCCCCTTTCCATCTAATGCAAATGTAAAATCACCAGAGCAATACGCAATAAATCTCTGCCTGTAATTCCTATTTGCACACAGAGTCATGTTTTCACATTGGTCACAAAACAAAATTTCTTTGCCAATTTGAAAGCACACTTACTACTCTTTTTTTTGGCTAGTGATAAACACTTTTACAGACTGACACATTATGAATCCACTTTTCAGATTCTGATAAAAGCACATGTCCAAACTGCTTTTTTCAGACCAGCACCATGTGTAACCTGGGTGACTGACTACACTCCAGCAAGGGCAACCAGCCTTAGTGTTGCTGAATGTATTTGCATTACTGACTGAAACCTCAAACCCCACTCGGTTGTGAATACTGTGCATGATTCCACAGGATAAGCAGCTGGGTGTGTGCTAAGAGTCTGCTTTTGCATACAAAAAAATGGCTCCCCCTTTCCATCTAATGCAAATGTAAAATCACCAGAGCAATACGCAATAAATCTCTGCCTGTAATTCCTATTTGCACACAGAGTCATGTTTTCACATTAGTCACAAAACGAAATTTCTTTGCCAATTTGAAAGCACACTTACTACTCTTTTTTTTGGCAAGTGATAAACACTTTTACAGACTGACACATTATGAATCCACTTTTCAGATTCTGATAAAAGCACATGTCCAAACTGCTTTTTTCAGACCAGCACCATGTGTAACCTGGGTGACTGACTACACTCCAGCAAGGGCAACCAGCCTTAGTGATGCTGAATGTATTTGCATTACTGACTAAAACCTCAAACCCCACTCGGTTGTAAATACTGTGCATGATTCCACAGGATAAGCAGCTGGCTGTGTGCTAAGAGTCTGCTTCTGCATACAAAAAAATGGCTCCCCCTTTACATCTAATGCAAATGTAAAATCACCAGAGCAATACGCAATAAATCTCTGCCTGTAATTCCTATTTGCACACAGAGTCATGTTTTCACATTATTCACAAAACGAAATTTCTTTGCCAATTTGAAAGCACACTTACTACTCTTTTTTTTGGCAAGTGATAAACACATGTCCAAACTGCTTTTTTCAGACCAGCACCATGTGTAACCTGGGTGACTGACTACACTCCAGTAAGGGCAACCAGCCTTAGTGATGCTGAATGTATTTGCATTACTGACTGAAACCTCAAACCCCACTCAGTTGTGAATACTGTGCATGATTCCACAGGATAAGCAGCTGGCTGTGTGCTAAGAGTCTGCTTCTGCATACAAAAAAATGGCCCCCCTTTTCCATCTAATGCAAATGTAAAATCACCAGAGCAATACGCAATAAATCTCTGCCTGTAATTCCTATTTGCACACAGAGTCATGTTTTCACATTAGTCACAAAACGAAATTTCTTTGCCAATTTGAAAGCACACTTACTACTCGTTTTTTTGGCAAGTGATAAACACTTTTACAGACTGACACATTATGAATCCACTTTTCAGATTCTGATAAAAGCACATGTCCAAACTGCTTTTTTCAGACCAGCACTATGTGTAACCTGGGTGACTGACTACACTCCAGCAAGGGCAACCAGCCTTAGTGATGCTGAATGTATTTGCATTACTGACTGAAACCTCAAACCCCACTCGGTTGTGAATACTGTGCATGATTCCACAAGATAAGCAGCTGGCTGTGTGCTAAGAGTCTGCTTCTGCATACAAAAAAATGGCTCCCCCTTTCCATCTAATGCAAATGTAAAATCACCAGAGCAATACGCAATAAATCTCTGCCTGTAATTCCTATTTGCACACAGAGTCATGTTTTCACATTAGTCACAAAACGAAATTTCTTTGCCAATTTGAAAGCACATTTACTACTCTTTTTTTTGGCAAGTGATAAACACTTTTACAGACTGACACATTATGAATCCACTTTTCAGATTCTGATAAAAGCACATGTCCAAACTGCTTTTTTCAGACCAGCACCATGTGTAACCTGGGTGACTGACTACACTCCAGCAAGGGCAACCAGCCTTAGTGATGCTGAATGTATTTGCATTACTGACTGAAACCTCAAACCCCACTCGGTTGTAAATACTGTGCATGATTGCACAGGATAAGCAGCTGGCTGTGTGCTAAGAGTCTGCTTCTGCATACAAAAAAATGGCTCCCCCTTTACATCTAATGCAAATGTAAAATCACCAGAGCAATACGCAATAAATCTCTGCCTGTAATTCCTATTTGCACACAGAGTCATGTTTTCACAATAGTCACAAAACGAAATTTCTTTGCCAATTTGAAAGCACACTTACTACTCTTTTTTTTGGCAAGTGATAAACACTTTTACAGACTGACACATTATGAATCCACTTTTCAGATTCTGATAAAAGCACATGTCCAAACTGCTTTTTCAGACCAGCACCATGTGTAACCTGGGTGACTGACTACACTCCAGCAAGGGCAACCAGCCTTAGTGATGCTGAATGTATTTGCATTACTGACTGAAACCTCAAACCCCACTCGGTTGTGAATACTATGCATGATTCCACAGGATAAGCAGCTGGCTGTGTGCTAAGAGTCTGCTTCTGCATAAAAAAAACCTCCCCCTTTCCATCTAATGCAAATGTAAAATCACCAGAGCAATACCAAACAGCTTTCTGAGACCAGCAACATGTGTAACCTGGGTGACTCACTACACTCCAGCAAGGGCAACCAGCCTCACTGATGCTGAATGTATTTGCATTACTGAGTGCAACCTCAAACCCTTAAAGTATTCCTTATTTTTACCAGTACACCTTAAATTTTCGTGAAAACTTAGTCCATATTATTTTACATGTTCCTCACATTTAAATTTCTCCCAAAACAGAAAATAATAAACACAACTTCAACAAAAGGAATTCCAATTCTATTATTCATTTCTTAATTTACCATATACATCCCCTCTCAAACTCTAAACCCACCTTTAAAATTAGTTAGTTGTGAAATAAATGTGGCACTCAAACAGCAGATTATCAGAGCCAGGATCTCTCTTCTGTACACCTCTCTCCTCTAAGCAGAACCAGATAATGGCAAACTCTCCCTCTCTTTTTCCACACATATACATGTTAATTTCAAATCTCAGTGCTTCCCCCTTTTTTTCAAATGTAATCACACATTTCTATTGTTTGAAAACCAACCCTTTTCCAAAAGTACCCTTCCCCCAACTTGACTTCTGCCTAGTACCCTTCCCCCAACTTGACTTCTGCCTTCTACCATAGCAACAGCTCTTGAAACACTGCTGTGCAGAGTTAGGTCAGAAGTTCACCAAACAATGTTTCAATTCCAAAGAGCAGGAGTGCTTGACTTTTCAAACCTAACAGCAAATCCATAGTACTGTTCTTTAGTAACACATTTTTCTGTACCAATACAAAACATGCTTCTATAAATTTACACATACAGCCTAGTTTTTATTCTAGAATGGTATGAAACAGCCAATCAGTTCTTTTTTTTATAAAAAAAAATATGTATGCCTCCATTTCCAAACTGTCTTTCATTTCTTTTTACCATTCTACTGAATTACACCTCCTGAGTGCATCCAGTTCTCCTTTGAAGATGTTCACAATGTGGATTGTAGGGCACAGCTATGTCTTCTGGAGTGAAAAGTATGCAGAGAAAACAGATATGGTGAGAGACCTTGCTTTGCCAAATGTAGACATTAAATGGATTGGTCAGAGAGGGTTAAAGTGGCACCAATTGATGCCATTGGTGAAATCCTTCATGCAAATCCAACACCCTGACCTCATAATAGTGCACTGTGGTGGCAATGACCTAGGCACTTTGACTGGGGTAGGTCTGGAAATGCTTATGAAGGACACCTTTGCACAACTGTTTTCACTTTTCCCTAAAACTGCCTTTGTGTTTTCTAACATATGCCAAAGGCAAAAATGGAACTGGTCCAATCATTTTTGTCCGCAGATTGACAAAGCAAGAAAGCACGTCAACAAATCTGTTTCTGCTTTCCTCCGTGCCTATGGTATGGGTTCCATTTACCACAACAACTTGCGTTACGACATGCAAGACATTTATAGAGGAGATGGTGTACACTTCACTGATGAAGGGAACAGAGTCTTCCTCTTGAACCTTAGACTCTGCATCGGTACTTACTTGTAGGTACCAATAAAAAATCACTTCATAAACACAACGGCTCTTTTTAGAGCCCCCTAATATCTAAACACTTAAATCTGCATTTCATTTCTTTTTTTAAATTTTTTTTACCGTACGCGTACGGTGAGCTTCCCGTACGCGTACCCCGCGATTTTTTTTAAAATCAATAAATGTTGTCTTTGTACTTTTCTGTCCTTCTTTGACCCCCTTACAAATGTTAGGGGGTCTGTAACTCTCTTCCTTGCCCCCTTTTCAAGATATCACCCTTTTTTACCGGAGTGAAATACACAAAATGGCGGCCGCCGCTTCCTGGTTTCGACCGATTCGAATGTTTACTAAGATCTAAGAGCCAATCAGAATCGCGCTCGCGCACGTCACCGTACGCGTACGGTAAGCGCACCGTAAGCGCACCGTAAGCTGGCTCAGATATATATATTGATTTAAAGGCTATTTTCTCAGAATCTACTGAACAGATTTACACCTAACCTACAAAAGGCACTTCCTTGACCTGAGGACTACCTCTCTGCCAAATTTCATTAAATTCTGTTCAGCCGTTCAGGCTGTAGCTGTGTCTAAAGGTCCTATGGAAAAATGCATGGGAAAAACGCGTTTTGGGACCCCCCTTTTATCTCAGCCCCCGCTTGACGAATCCCCCCGAGACTTTCAGGGTAGGAGCGGAGCGTAGTGCCCCACCTATTTTGAAAAATTTGCGAGGATTCGTCGACCGGCGCCAAAGTTATTCAAAATAGAATGTTGCGGATTTCCTATGGAAACGTGGTCCTAACTATAACTACCTACTGGTGACCGCCAGTAGGTATATATATATATATATATATATATATATATATATATATATATATATATATATATATATATATATATATATATATATTCACTTAAAAAACCATAGGTTTCACACATGTTATAGTTAGCTGGACATCGTGAAAAACCATTGAAATTCCCCCGTTATAGTTAGTGCAGGCAACTATAACTCACGCGACCGCAATCCTCTGCTGATGACGTCAGATATTACATCACTGTATTTAGACACTTATTTACCCATGTCTTCTTCCATTAATTTTTAGCTATACATATATTACAAATATTTTTTTTTCAGAAAGACACATATGTCATCAGTGATGTAATATCTGACGTCATTAGCAGAGGATTGCGGTCGCGTGAGTTATAGTTGCCTGCACTAACTATAACGGGGGAATTTCAATGGTTTTTCACGAGTGAAATGTCCAGCTAACTATAACATGTGTGAAACCTATGGTTTTTTAAGTGAATTTGCAAGGTTTTTTAAATGCTAATTCCTAACTATAACGTGTGTGAAACCTATGGTTTTTTCAGTGAATTTGCACGATTTTTTAAATGATAAGTTATGTATTGTTTTTTAAGGTTTTTCACCGTGCGCGTACTGTACGCGCACGGTGCGCGTATATATATATAAATATGCTTTTAAATGCTATTTTATCAGGAAATACTGAACAGATTGACACCAGACCTCCAAAAGGCACATCCCTGACCTGAGGACTACCTCTCTGCCAAATTTCAAGTAATTCTGTTCAGCCGTTCGGGCTGGAGCTTGGACTAAAGGTCCTATGGAAAAATGCATGGGGAAAACGCGTTTTGGGACCCCCCCTTTTTCTCAGCCCCCGCTTGACGAATCCCCCCGAGACTTTCAGGGAAGGAGCGGAGCGGAGCACCCCACCTATTTTGATAATTTCGCGAGGATTTGTCAATCGGCGCCAAAGTTATTCCAAATAGAATGTTGCGGATTTCCTATGGAAACACGACCCTAACTATAACTATCTACTGGCGACCGCCAGTAGATAATATATATATATATATATATATATATATATATATATATATATATACATATATATATATATATATATATATATATATATATATTCATATTTAGCAATGCTAGGAGGCACGCTTGTTTTAGTCCATGGATGGTAGGTAGTTTCTTCGAGAGATCCCAATCACCACCTAGTAGTACTCTGCACCAGGTGGAAGAGTAGAGGGACATGACTTGGGTGAACATGCATCAAAACAGTCAATAGCGATTCTTTAATTACGATTTCTAAGGAATCGCAATTAAGGAATCGCTATTGCCTAGGCATGTAGGAATCGCAAAAACATTTGCTATTCCTACACATTCCTTAATTGCGACTCACAAATTGCGAGTCGCAATTAAGGAATTGCTTCCAATGCATTCCTATGGGCCTAGAGGCCTATAGGAATGAATGGGAATTGCATGCACAATTCGCGAGTACCCAATAGGTACTCGCAAATTGCGCATGCAATTTCAAGGGTGCCAAAAGGACATACTGTTGCACCCCTGAAATTTCAATTTATCTATATGTTGTGTACACACAGGCCCCAAGGGCATGTGTGTGTGTAACATGGAACTTTGAAAAATACACTTCAGTGCATTTTTTAAAGCAATCGCAAATTATCATCAACTTGAGATTGACAGTAATTTGCGATTCCTATTTGCGAAATAGCAAAATTTTACTGGTTAATGAATTGCATTTAAGGAATCGCAATTTGCAAGTCCTTAAATGCAATTGCAATTTAAGTAATCGCAAATTTTGTGATTACTTAAATAGCATTTTTTGCATTTGGGACGATGCATCCCAAATGCAAAAATACTGGTCCCAAAGGGGCAGATTCTTTGAATCTTCCCATTTGCGACCATTTTTTTCCTTGATGCATGTGACCCTAGATATAATAGGGAACCCAGCATACCCAATCTTGAGAGCTTTCTCCATGGCAGAGATCGATCTATCTTATCAAATGCTGTGGAGAGGTCTATAAAGG
This sequence comes from Triturus cristatus, assembly GCF_964204655.1. NCBI lineage: Eukaryota > Metazoa > Chordata > Amphibia > Caudata > Salamandridae > Triturus > Triturus cristatus. The sequence goes on along the minus strand of NC_140589.1, from coordinate 1,453,778,911 downwards.
GAGCAAAAATCACTATTTCTCTCACTGTAGCATATTTCTAATTAATCACCTGGATCATGCTATATTATCAATAGTTCCATGTTTGCTCCTGAACCCAGTTTTCTCTATAAGTATAGTTTTGTTTTCTTCTGCCCACTCACAGTCAGTATACATTTAGAAAATATTTTTTTTACAACATCTAAAAGGTCGATTTGACGATAATTTCCTGGCAATATTCGATCTCCCTTCTTGAATAATGGCACTATAATACTTCCCGTCCAGGAGGTGGGATTTTTTTTGTTTTCATAGAAACTTTTAAAAACCAGGGATAGTATTTCACTCTAAACGGGTGCACCTTGTTTTTTTACTAAAATTGGAATTTCATCTGGCCCCATCACAGCCTAGGTGCACGTTCCTCGAATGGCTAACTCAATCTCTTTTTCAGATTGGGTCCATAAGAATGTGTATCCCCTTCTGCAATAGATCGATTAACCTCTACACCATTTGCAGCATAGAGATTTGAGATATAGGCAATCCAAAGAGTTTCCTCAATGACTGAGGGAAAAGATCTAGCTTGGTACTCACATCCCTCTGTGACCAGCTTCTAAAAAGACCTTGCCTGACCCTTTCATGCAGCTTCCCTTAGGTTGAACCAAAGCCTGTCCTTTGCCTCTCTTTTTACACGGACCTTCAATCGACTCTTTCTCCTTTTTAATAGCTACACCCTAGAATTCCTCTCAGGGGCGTATACCACGTATTGTTTTCTAACTAGGTCATTTATTTCCCTATTTAATAAGGGGTATTGCCATAAACTTGCCTTGGTATTTTTTTAACTAGCATTTACTAATAGCTTCTTCATAAACATACTAAAATGCTCTAATTGATCTCCCAACCAGGCTTCAACATGTTTAAGTGTAGCTTCTAGTTTATTTTTCAAGCCTATGATCATCCTGTGATTATACTGTGTCCTCCCTGTTTATTATCAAATTTGGATGTGGACCCTTCAAACCTCCATGAACAAAACAATCAATCAATCAATCAGTGGGTTTTGAGAGTGCAGCTACACACCCGAGTGGGGTCTTAATGTGCTGAGTGGGGATGCACAGCTCCTGGAGGATTACGGAGTTCTGTCAAAAACCCAGGTCTTGACGTCCTTCAAGAACTTGGGGAGTGACGGAGACTGTCGGAGATAGAGAGGGAGGTTCCATGCCTTGGCTGCAAGGAAGAAGAAGCGTTCTCCTGATCTGATCTTCTTGATTCGTGGTACCGTAGCAAGGGAGAGCTGGGCAGATGGGGGGATCTTTGCGGTGCGTGGAATGTGAGGCGGTGGTTCATGTAGGCGGGTCTGGTGTTGTGGAGGGTTTTGTGGGCATGGGTGAGAAGCTTGAAGGTGATTCTCTTCACGAAGGGGAGCCAGTGTAGAGTTCGTAGGTGTTGGCTGATGTGGCAGTGGTGCAGTAGGTTGAGGGCTAGTCTGGCAGTGGTGTTCTGGATGTTCTGTAGTTTGCGGGTGAGGTTCTTGTTTATTCCAGCATAGAGTGCATTGCCGTAGTCTAGTCTGCTGATGATTAGGGCGTGGGTGACTGTTTTCCTGTGTTCGAGGGAAATCCAGTTGAAGGTCTTTCAGAGTAGATGGAGGGTATGGTACCAGAAAGAGGTGACGGCATTGATTCAGAGGTTGTGTGCATGGTGCATGGGGGGCCCAAGGGCAGGGGGCCACGAGGTGTGGTTCCAGGCTTCAGGGTGTGGTCCCATGATGAGCACCTCCATTTTGTCCGTGTTGAGTTATAGGCAGCTGTTCTTCATCCATCTGGTGACTGCTTCCATATCGTCTTGTAAGTTATGTTTGGAGAGATTGGGTTCATTGGACAAGGAGAGGATGAGCTGGGTGTCATCTGCATACGATACGATGTTGAGTTAGTGTGGTCTGACGATGGATGCGAGTGGGGCCATGTAGACATTGAACAGGGTCGGGCTGATGGAGGAGCCTTGGGGGACTCCGCAGGTGGTCAGTGTGGGTTCCAAGAGAAAAGGAGGGAGTCTGACATGTTACATTGTGCCGGAAAGGAAACAGCAGATCCAGTCGAGGGCCATGTTTCGGATTCCAGCGTCATGGAGCCTGCGGGCTATGGTGCGATGAGAGACTGTATCGAAGGCCACAGAGAGGTCTAGGAGGATGAGGGCCACAGTCTCTCCTTTGTCAAGGAGGTAGCAGATGTCGTCTGTCGCAGTGAGAAGGGTGGTTCTGGTGCTATGGTTCTTCCTGAAGCCTGATTAGGAGGAGTCGAGGATGTTGTTTTCTTCTATGAAGGCAGCGTGTTGGCTGTTGATGGCTTTTTCCAAGACTTTAGCCGGGTGCAGGAGTAAGGAGATTGGTCTGAAAATTTTGAGGTTGGTTGGGCCCGCCAAGCGTTTTTTCTGGAGAGGGTTGATTTCGGCGTGTTTCCAGTCATCGGGAAGGAGGCGGTCTCGAGGGAGCAGTTGATGATTTGTTGAAGCCTGGGGGCGATGATGTCTGCAGCTCTGTGGTAGGTATGGTGGGGCAGGGGTCCATGGGGGCCCCAGAGTGGGTGGTCTTCATAATCTTTATGGTGTCTTCGATGTTGAGGGTGGTCCAGCTGTCCAGTGTCGGTGGCATGGGGCTGGGAGCGGTGGGAGTGGGTTACTGGTGGGGGTTGTTGTCATCTAAGTTGTCATAAATGGTCTTGATTTTGTGGTGGAAGAAGTTGCTGAGTTTGCCGCAGAGATCCTAGGAGGGAGAAATGTTGGTGGTCTTGCTGTTGGGTTGGGCGAACTCTTTGATGATGCCAAAGAGTTCTTTGCTGTTGTGTGCGTGGGTGGAGATTCTGTCTTGGAGTGCATTCTTCCTTGAGTGTAAGAGAAGTTTGTGGTGGGCGGTGGTGGCTGTTTAGAAGTTGTCATGGTCGGGTGGGGATTTGGAAATCCTCCATAGCTTTTGAGGCATCTGCGGATGTGTCTAGATTCCCAGAGTTCAGTGGAGAACCATCTGGCTTTCTTGGCATGAGGGTTGGGGGCTTTCTTGAGGGGGATGATGGTGTTGGTGCAGTCGGTGATCCAGTTGTGTAGGGTGCGAGTGGCAGTGGTAGGGTCATCATCTGTGGCGGTGGGAGCAGAGTTGCTGAGGGCGGCGGTGAGCTGGTCATCAGAGATCCTGGACCAATTTGTCCATTGGAGCTGGTTTGGACATCTGCGGGAAATGTTAGTTTTGAAGGTGAAGTGCATGCAGCGGTGGTCTGTCCATGGGAGTTTGGAGGTGTTGCTGAACGTGATGGAGTTCCCCACTGTGAAGATGGGGTCGAGGGTGTGTCCTGCTGAGTGCGTTGGTTCTGGTGCAATCTGTTTGAGTCTGATGTTGTGGAGGTTGTCCAGGAGGGAGGTGGAATTAGGGTCTTGGTGGTTGTCGAAGTGGAATTTGGGGTCCCCAGCAATGTGTAGTTGGTAGAGGTGAAGGCATTTGGGGTGATGATGACGGTGATGGAGTAGGAGAAAGGTGCGTTTGGTCTGGGGGGTCTGTTGCTGAGGGTGCCTCGGAGGGTGGTAGATGGGTTGGTCAGTATCTTGAAGTGGAGGTGTCTCATCAGATATGTGGGCCCGTTGGTGTAGGTGCTCAGGCAAAGGTTGGCCTTGTGGGCAGTGGCGACGCCTCCCCCAGGGTGGTCGATTTTGTATCTTTCTGGAATGGCGGTCACGATGCCTGATCCCGAGGCGGCATTCCTCCAGGTTTTAGTGAGGAAGGCTACGTCAGAAGTGGTGCTGTCGAAGAGGTCCCAGATTTCCATGGCGTGTCTGTGGAGGGAGCGGACATTGAGGAGGATGCATTGCAGGGTTTGGGGTGTGAAGGAGTTATTGCTGGAGGGTGGAGGTGGGTCCTGTGTCTTGGCAAGGATGAAGGAGTGACGGTAGTATTGGCTGGTGAAGGGTCCGTGGGTGTCGAGGGGTGAGGCGAGCTTGCAGTTGTTGTTTTAACCAGTGTTGAGTGTGTAGAGAGCTTAGGAGCTGTAGCATTGGTGAGTCAGAGGACCAGGGTTCCTGGTGCTGGTCGCGGTTGGGTCCCAGACAGGAGCCCACGGGCTTGCCTTTGCCAAAACCATGCACCGGCCACCATTAAGTAAGGGTCAGGGGGAGGGAGGGACAGCTGGGAGGCGGGATTCGGGCACGGTGCAGCGGCGGCGGAAAAGGAGGCAGACAAGGGAGAAGGAAAAAGCGACAGAATAAATTACCAGAAAGAGAGGCAACAGCAGAAAAGGCGCAAGGAATGAAATAAAAAAGGCAAAAGCAGCATAATACCAGCAAAAGCACGGACAAGCAAGAGGCGGCACTGAGGCACAAAGGCCTCGAACACCAGTCCCGGCAGCCCAAAATGCATTGGGTTTATGAGAAGATGATTATTCAGGATGAACGATGTATTCCCCACGTGCTTGAGAAAAAGGCCTGGACAGGCATCTCTTGAGCATTTGAAGCTATTGGAAAACATGGTGCTTGGCATGTGGATGGAGAAAGTTATGGATTAAACATTTGTTGGAATCATGGTAAAAAATTAAAGAAATAATTGGATGATCAAATTAACAAGTATTTGCAATGCAATAGGTCTCGCATTTACGTGAGTTGGAGCTATTGACATTGCAAATGACAACGCCTTTTATGTTTTTAAAACATAAATAAAAGGCATTGTGATTTACAATGTCAATAGCTTAAACTTGCGTAAATGCGAGACTTATTGCATTGCAAATGCTTGTTAAACGTGGAAGGGGCTTCTGGGGACGTGGCGTGGATGCTCAGCTGTCTCTGTCAGTTTTTAATCCAAACAAATCAGTATGTAAATGTCCGAGCCGAGCCCTGTGCTGACCCATGAACTGAATCCATAAAGAGAAGTTATAGAACTGCCCCTCCCCCACCCGCTGCCGCGACCATAGAGTAAGGAGGGGGCCGCATATGAAAGTAAGGGGGCCCTAGACAGCTGGCCCTAGCCCTCGATCTGGGGGTGGCGGCTCTAACTGAAAACAGGACTCGGGTTCTGTCCTTCCTATTCAATGCTTTGTGTCCGTGCTGCACAGCTCTAAATCTTAAATGCCAGGACACCCACTGCTCTCCGGGAGGAATGCTGGGACTAGGGGGGCAGGGAATATAACACCCCGGAAGTTCCAACTCTTGGTGATGAATGGGGGTGCTAGGGGGTCATGGGTCTCATAATCCTAGGGCACCCCCCGCTCACGGTGAGTAATTCTAAGGTGGGGGCTAAGGGCACCGAGAGCAGTAATAGGACACCAGCCTTCGGGGGGAAGTTGTGGACTAACAATTGTGTGTGGGGGGTGCCGAGAGTGAGTGAGGTGACAGAGGGGGATACTCGATGCCAGAGAAGGTCATTGAAAACAACCGGCTCAGTCCAGGGTGCCACGGTATGTTTGAGACGCTGCACCACATCATTACGAGATAAAATAAATAAACGGAGTGCCCAGTGTCCCTAAAGTGAGTGTCACGCTCTGAATTAAAGAATTAATAAATAAATAAATGGAGTGCGGTATCCCTAAAGCGGGAGCTGCACTCAGCATGAACAACATACAACTAATAACAAGCTGTCGCCATTGCGCGAATGAGGAAAAAAAGTGCCCACCGACTAATTCAAGGAGGCCGTGTAACGCCGCAAGTAAAAGATCCAGTCGGGATGGGCCATCCAAGAAGGAGACAGGGTGGTAACAAAGAAGCCTCATTTTGAATCGGAAGCCAGCGTTTAGCATAAACGATGACGCTAGCCAATATGAATGAAGGGCGGGGCTTCAAGTTCCTTTCTGAAATCTACTTGATTACATGCGTGCTGCAACGCAGGTCTACGAGACCTAAAAATGGATTCTGTTGAGTATCGAAGGTTGTTGCTGTGCGATTGGGAGAGGGGAACAAATTGCTCTTTTATTTTGTTTGGAATCAAACGCACGTGCCAGTGGGGCAGAGCACAAACCCAGTCTTTTATGTTAAGGGGGACTTAAAGAGCGCACGGCTACTCAAAAAGAGTGTCCCGGAGCTAAGAGTAACTGCCTCAAAAAGAGATCGCACACGCTGTCTGTCCTACCGTTCGCAACTTTATAATCCATAGATGGAACAGCCAGGTCTTAAGGTGCCGTCTAAAGCTAAGAAGTTCAGGGTCACTTCTGAGGGCCAAGGGAAGGGAGTTCCATAGCTTGCTAACGATCACCTGGAAGGAACGTCCTCCCTTCCTGGTTCGGAAAAATGTTGGCACCACTAGCAGGTGTTGTGTTGAAGATCTTAACGTCCTCCCTGGACAATAGGGAGCGATTATCTTTCTGAGATAAGAGGCCCCGTTATCGTGAAGAGCTTTAAAAGCAAGGACCAATGCCTTAAAATCAATTCTATTTTTTACTTGAAGCCAGTGTAATGTTTTAAAGTGGCTTGCCAGATGGGTGCTAGGACCGACCCTCAAAATAGCCCTGGCCGCCGCATTTTGAACCAACTGAAGGCGGTTGACAAGGAATTTCGGGATGCCCAGATAGAGGACATTCGGATAGTCCAATCTTGAAATAATTAAAGCCTGAACTACAGTCTGTCTATGGGGCAGGGAAAAGTGAGAGGAAATTTCTCAACATTTTTAGAAGCCTGAAACCTGTGCCCGTCACAGATTTCACCTGCGACTTCATGGAGAGATCCGAGTCTAATAAGACTCCAAGATTTTTCACAATGGTGACAGGGCTAGGAGGAGAAGGTTGGTCCTGAGGCCACCAGTTCTTCCACTCGTCCCCTGGGGTATGTCCAAAGAAAATAATTTCGGTCTTGGCCGAATTGCAGGACAACTGATTCCGGTAGAACCATCCAAAAATGTTGGACAGACAATTATTAATTACACTTTCATTAAAAGGTTCATCCTTTCCATATGTGAACAAAATTTGAGAGTCGTCAGCATATGTTATAATCTTGGCTCCCAATTTTTCAGCAAGAGAGGCCAAAGGGGCCATATAGAAATTAAAAAGAGTCGGGCTCAACACAGAGCCCCGAGGTACTCCCACATTAAGTTGGGGAATATCCGCAGAAAAAGGGGGGGACCAAACCGATTGTTGACGCTCATTCAGAAAGGAGGAAAAGCAGCTGAGAACCGTGCCCCCTAGGCCGCACTCTCTCAGTCTCTGGAGGAGACGGTCATGGGGCAAGGTATCAAAAGCGGCCGAGAGATCAAGCAGTATTAGAACTGCTTTTCCTCCTCTGTCGAGCGTATTCTTAATGCTTTCGGAGAAATCGAGCAAAGCTGTCTCAGTACTAAAGTTTGCTCTGAAGCCCGATTGACTGGAATATAGAGCATTAGTGGTTTCTAGATGGTTGGTAATAACTGCATTCACATGTTTTTCCAAAGTTTTTGCAAAAAAAGGAAGCAGTGTTATAGGCCTGTAATTACTGGTGACAGCTCGGTCGGCAGAAGGTTTCTTCAGAAGAGGGAGTATTTTGCCCTGTTTCCATCTAGCAGGAACTGTGCCGGTACTAAGTGAAAGATTCATAACATGATTGGCAACGGGATTCACAACTTCGGCAACAGATGCTATTATTTTGGCAGGGCACGGGTCGGAAGGCGACCCAGATTTTAGCGCTCTCATAATAGTTAGAGAGGTGTCCAAAGATATTGAAGGAAATTCTTCTAAAGCACTCGCCTGAGAGCAGCCTATGGGGTCCGAGACATTGGCCGGGTTTTGCCGTGGGGATAAAGCAAAAGAATCCTGAATGGACTTAATCTTGTCATAGAAAAATTTAGCAATATTTGAGGTCCATTCAGATGTGGGGGTAAAAGGACTCTGAGTAGCAATAGGGAAAACTAAATCTTTCACTACTTTAAAAAGTTCTTTGCTACAGTTGTTAGCGGAGTCTATTTTTTTAGCTAAAAATGTTTTCTTCTCATTGCGGACCTTCAGGTAGTGAGTTTTGAGAGCCCGCTTGTAAATGAGTTTGCTCTGGGGGTCATCATTTTTCCTCCAAGAGCGCTCAAGACATTTACAGGCTTTTTTACTCTTCCTCAGTTCCTCAGAAAACCAAGGAGCCGAGGGACTATTCCGCATGGCCCTATGAACTTTGGGAGGAGCAAGGTGAAGTGTCCAATTGTGGAGCCAGTTTTCTAAAGCGGATACTGCGTCCTCAAGAAGACCTTTCACCGGAATGGGGTGGTGAATTATTATTTCCGCTAGGGTTTCGGGGGTAATGTTTTTAAAAGATCTAGTTACCTTAGATAACTACCTTAGATCTACCATTAGGTAGATAAGGACCAGGGCTTATGACGTTCTACATGTATCCAAAAAGTGAGCAAGAAGGGATCAGACCAGGTTAAAGATCAAGAATTACCTAGTTCAATGTTGTGGGTCGAAAAAATCTGGTCTAAAGTATGACCTCTGTCATGCGTTGGAGTAGACACAAATGGAGGCATACTAAAAATGTTAAATGATTCGCATATCATTTTAACCTCCGGGTCAGCATTCTGGTCAAAGTGCAAATTAAAATCCCCTAAAACCATACAGTGTTTGTATCTAGCGGCAATGGGGGCAATAGCCAGACCAATAGATTTTAAGAAACATCCCGCCGGCCCCGGTGGCCTATAAATAAGCATTCCTGCAACAGACTGGTGCGCAGAGATCGAGAGATAAAACCCTAATCCCTCTGCTCCTACAAGGTCGTTTACTGGAATAACAGAAAACCGGAGTTTTTTTTATAAATAATAGCTACCCCCCCACCACGGCTTCCAGTTCGATCTTTCCTGATAATTTTGTAGTCTGAAGGTATGGCGTTCACAAGAGTGGGGTTAGAACCTTCATGGAGCCAGGTTTCTGTGATAAATATAAGATCAGGCTTGTCCTCCATAAGGAGGTCATGCAAAAGAAATTCGTGCTTCTTCATAGATCTGCAATGAGCGCTTAAAGGTGTTGCCTCCCAATTACAAATGCTACAGAACAATAAGTCCGGAGTTATGGCTAAATTAAAGGGAGTGCAGCCGCAAGTAGGCATTCTGAGCTTAGTCATGGAATACTTACTGTATTTCCGCCTAGTCATATTCCCATCCATGACGGTTTCAGCATCAGATACAGAGATCCGTGCGCCGGACGCTGAAGGGATGTGGATGGGCGCAGACGGGCTTGTCTTGGGCGCGCCAGCGGCGCGCCCGCTGAGCGCGTCCGCTGCGCGCTAGCGCAGCATCCTCTTTTGAAGCCTCCAGAGCGTCTAGAACGCTAACTGGAGGAAAAATGGTGGCACTTTCGATTAAAATCTATTTGCCCCCCCAGGCTCGATTCCCCAATGTCAGTCACACAACAATACACAATGGAATACAGTACATAATATTTTTTAAAAAGCTGAGCAGCAAAGAACAAGCTTTAAATTCTAAAAACTAGCTGTGCAAAAACGCAAATATTACGAGAAAAAGCGAGTGGTAAGAGAGAAGCTATTGCAGCTTTCTCTCGACCGGTTTCTGGCATTTCAGTCGTCTTCAGCCAGGCTTGCTGTCTGCATGAGGAAGATTATTTGTTATGTCTCGAGCAATCATGAACATCGCAGAGAATGATGGTGTGCATTCTATCAGTTAATTCTGACATTTAATCGCTTTGTGCCAGACCTTCCTCACTCTGACAAGAATTTTTAAGAGTTTTTAGCTTTTTCCCGAAACATGGTAGTTCCCTCCAGTTTCCCTCTCTCAATGGCATATGCCTTGCAAGGCTTGACCTCAACTTCATTCCTCTGGGTCTTATGGCTGTGAGGCTACCAGAAGTCTATGGGGTTTTTTATGACTTCAGAAAATAAACTGTTTGCTGTGCATTTTGGAAATTCATAAAATAGCTGCAAGTGAAATGCCGGTTTAGAGTACGTGTCCTTTGGTTACAGGTATCACCCCTGGTCAATATGGAAACAAACCACAACCATATTCTATTTGATATCTACAGCAGATAAGGTTTCTATTGTTGTGTGTTCCATACTGCCCTTGCTGTGATTTGCTGACCATGACAACATGAATAAGAAGACTTTTGTCAGATTTTCAATATTTTTTCCCAAAATATGATTTTCAGTCCTCATTAAACAGGAACATGTGCCTTCCAAGGCTTGACCTAAAACTGTTTTACCCAAGGTCTTCTGAATGAAGGGCTGTCAGACATTTATGGATTTCCATCTGTTTGAGCAGGGATCCACACAGAGCATCAAAGGGAGATGTAGTGACTCTTGTGAAATGGAAGGAAACAGGAAGTAGGGGTTAGAAGTGGAGGACTAAGAACAATCCTTGTCCATCCACTTCCAGTCCCAATCACCTGGTTCATTTCTTCTGTTGTCTAGGGGGGGTAGGGCAGGTGGGGGATGGGGTGGGAGGAGCTATACTGCTCCTCCCACTCTCTATCCCACCTCCTGCCCTTCCATCAATGTGGCTCGAGCTGGTTATCATAGCTAGGGAGCAGCATTAGTTAGGATTGTCAGACCGTAGCCCTTCCTATCTGCTTGATCTTTCCATGTAACTGTAAAGGTCTAGGGAATTCCCACGAGGCCCATCCATATGTTTATGTGACATCACTAAAGAAGTCACTAACGTAATAATGACCTGTTCCAGAATTAAGCATCGTGCCTGCTGTTAAGGAGTTTGACAATGCCCAAAAATGAACAAGACCAGCTAGCTCCTTATCTCCATCCCGATGCCAAGTAGGAGTTTGTCCCCTCCGGGGAAAATGGCCACCAGGGATGAGTGGCTCTTGACTGACCCATGATGTGTATACATATGTCATAAGGGGATCCTATGACCACCCTTTTGTGATGTTTATAGATGTCAAAATTGCAGCCAAGAGGTAAAAGAGGAGTCAGTACTAAACAGAGCACATAAACAAAAACATCACAACATTCAGAAGTCATCATAATAATAGTAATATCATGGCCTTAGCCCCCACCCCTGCTATGCTCACTCAGCTTTAACTCCCGTGTTGTCTTACACTGTTTCCAACATCAACCATGTTTTGACATATAAAAAAAGCAATATTACATAATGTGAAATATCACAAATTACATCTAAAATAAATACACACTTATCCACATACATATTCAGCCTGTCATTCACATCTCATTTCCATCTTCCACAAGTGATGATGGGGGTGAGAGTTAAGTTTGACTGAGGAGAAGGGTTGCAGCTAAGGTTAAGGTACTTCTTATTCTTTTGTGGTGTGTGTTCACATGGCCCATAGCATCAGGGTGCACCCAATAATGGTGTGTCAGGATGTTAAATTTGGACAGAGGTTCAATCCACCTTCTATCATGAACTCAACACTGTCCTGCCCTTGTGATGCTACCACCAGACATGTGGCTAAGGAAAACAGTAAAGCCACACGTTGGTTGTGCGCATGCAGACCTTGAGCTTTGGGGAATGCGTCCTCTTGGGAACTTGGATGAGACCATAATGCCGAGTGTTGATCTATGTTGTACCCCTTTGCAAAATGATGTTCTGCAACACGAAACTGTTGGGGATTGTCCAGCACACTACTCCAGGAGAGCACAGTCTCTGTGCAATCAATACAATGGAACAGTGTGCCAATTGAGCACTAAAAGAAAGGACATGATTGTTGCTGTTGATTTTTCACCTTTTCCTTTCTGTTTTATTTTGACTTCAGGTCTCTGTGTTCTATGACTGTGCTAAATAGTGCCACAGTGTGAGTGCTTTTTGGTTAAAATATGTCCTGTGCACTGGTTTCACCAAATTGGCTTATTTAACTTTCCAGTAAGTAAGGCCATGGTAGATGGCACAGAAAATGCACCAATAATGTGGAGGTTAAATATGACATGTGGGTGCATTTACACCTCCCATAGATGTGACAAGAATATGGCTGCATTGTTCTTTGGCTATTGCAGTTCAATAGTGCTTCAATGTCAAATGGCAAGGAAAAGTGCCTTTCTTTGAAGAAAAATCTACTTTTATATACTAGCCAACTCACTCCATGTGTCTTGTAAGCCCACATGGTTCGGTGCTTAGTAAATAAATTGGAACATACTAAATATAACGGAAAAGTATGACCACACAGTGAAGATTTACAAAAAGGTTCTTGCCACTATTTTTAAAAAATAAATTCACTGGTGAAAGTACATTTTGATATCTTTAATGCAACGAAAAGTGGACATTATGATATCTTAGGATACATTGGTTGAGACTAATTTTCCCCACAGCCCTGCTTTATAGAAATGTGAAACATTTCCTAGCTTGTTTGTTAATGGCTTCTTTCCTGGATCTTGGGCCACAGCAAGCGACAAATCTACCCCACCAGCAAATTGACTTCGGTGTCCATGAAATCCTGCTTTGTCCTACTCAAAACGATTGGTGACAAATTTAAGGGGTTTCAAGAAGAATTTGGCAACAACATATCAATCTTTGGTGACCCTTAGTGTCTTTATTTTCCTGCGTGGCCCTGGTGGAGTACTTGAAACTTCAGAAAATATCCTAACTCAGTGCGTAAACGCTTCGGCCAGTGTGACCCGTTTGTCTTACCAAACCACCACTTCATTGCAATTGTCCTGAAAACATTTCCATAGTCCCTTTGTGTTTCTTGACAGTTTGAAAATTCCTATCTCTGGTTCTACAGTATCCAATTTTGAGGGTGTGGGGTCTTTTAACTTTTTACATTCTCTTGATTTTTCTAAATTGTTTTCAAAATTATGTTTTCTGTATTTGAATTATAAAATTGTTATATATTGCTAGGCTTTCCTGTTTTCAGTTTCTATTTTTGGTAAATTCTGGTGGGGTTTTTTCAGTGATTTCTATACCTTAAAAAATAGTGGTGGTTATCAGTGGTTACACATTTTTGTGCCATTAAAATCAACAGAAACTGTGTTTTTCTGTTGTTTATGGAATGTTTTGCATTTATTATACCTTGCTTTCTGCATTGATATATAGACAGTGTATGTACAGTGTATATGCAGTCCAAATATATTTTTACATATCAAACTTATTGAACACACCATACAATACTTCTTCAGTGACTCTTTGGTCATGCACGACCACTCTTTCCTTCCCATGTAAACTTTTATCAGTGAAAATGCCCTCTCAACATTGGCACTTGAGACAGGCAATGCCAAAACAGCCAGTACAAAATTTTCTAACTCTGGCCATCTACATAGCTTTCCATGCCAATACTGATATGCCTGAAGAGTGTGATTCTCTGGTACAGGTTCTGCAGCATATGCATTGAACTGGGCATATATGCCCTCAGAGTTATTGAAGAGTTCAAAAATGGAGCAGTACTTTTTAAAGTCCGGAGAATTTCCCTGTACTGAAGAGATCTAGAACTTGTGCAGAGTACCACAGTGAGGCTTCATTGACTTCAAATGGCTTGGTTGGTGAAGGGACATTTCTATGCATCATTGCAAGCCATTTCTCATGCATAATAAAATTAAATTTCCTAAATTGCTCCTCAAGATTCCTTTGCTTACCAAGTGGCAAGCATTCTAATATGGAGAATGTTCCAGTGACACAGTCATTAAAATTGTCGCCCAGTCTACTCTCAAGGAGATGTTTCACATCTGCGCCAATTACACTGAATACTGGGTAGACAAGGGTGTTTTCAGACTCTAGTTTTTTGATTATGCAGTCATGTTTTCCAGTAAACATGTAGGAATGCAGTAGAGTGTACTTTTCTTTACATCACCATCAATATGCGACTGAAGATCCTCACATTTCTTGCCTTTGGCATCATCACTGAGCAAAAATTCTGTAAACGGTTGCCAGATGGATAAAATACCATTCATGGCTTCTACGACTGTGGACCACTGACTAAATAACACAGTTGGTATGAATCTTTCTTTGATGCCACACAAAACACAAAATGAGAAATATTTGTTTTTAGTTCCCGCACTTAACGAAACAGTGCACTAGAATGGACTACAACGTCCACAGCATTCTTCATTAACTTTGAAGTTCGTAAAGATGCTTTCAGCATACCATATAGCTAGTGGCAAGGATTTCTTACAGGGAAGCACTTCAGCTCAGGTATCAATTTTGAAAGGTCATCAAACATACACATAGCTGAATCATTGCAAATGCAAACAATATCACTCCAATCTTTGTTGAATTTGGTAAGACATTTTTGCTGCAGCATTCCAAGTGACACTGTGCTCCATGGTTTTCAAAAGCCTGGAGCCATGTTTTCACCACTATCCCAGATGCTTGGTGACAGCACTATTTTCACATATACCTGCCACTCCACCTTTCAATAAATGTTGAAAGCCTTGGGTGTTTGGCAATATACCTAAAATCAATACTGACTTGCTAGGATAGGGGTATCAAAGGGTTTCACCCATTCTCTGTGGGTAAATATGTTGGTAAATATTGGGAATATTTTTATGAAACCGTCCATTTTACCTATCAGTGGAAGAATCAAACATAGCCAAAATATCAAATATGATTTTGATATTTCCTGATCCTCTACAGTTTATAAAATAATAAAATATGACCTAAACATGCTTCTAAACCCTGCAACATTAGACCAAAAATCACAAAAATGAAAAAAGCAAATACGACCTCCCTAAAAAGCAAATGTCAAGCAGAATGATGTTAACACAGTCTTTCTTGCTGCTGCCTTGTATAGCAAAGTTGCATTGTATTGGCCCCTTCAGGTTGGAATAAAAATGACTTTCACTCTCCTTTTCCTTTCTTTGAATGGCATTTAGTTTTTGGTTCTGCAGGTGTTTTTTCAGTGTTTATATGTTTACACTGGTAAGGGATATTTCCCTTTCAGTGGGGTTTTATCAGTTATTATAGGTGTAAGCCTAAAACAGGATAGCCTAAATATTGCTTAGGTTTAGCAGACATTCCTCTGAGAAATTGCATGCTGCTTGTTCCTTTCCTACCAGGGGTTGAAGAGAGATTATTTTTGAGCTATGTTGCAAGCATACAACATTGTACTTACTACTTTGACGAGGGTAGCCTATTCCCAAATAAATAACTCAATTTCTGACATGCCCTTTATGATGTCTCAGGACAATATGTGTTCTTTGTGTTACCTCTTTTCAGGCACCGTGTTTGGATCTCTTCAAAGATTGAAGAGATTGGCTTGGAGGTCATACAAACCACCACCTGCTAACAAGACAGGAATACATGGATCAGAGTTTTTTTACAATCATGTTCTTCTCATTTCACACATGTTTGCATTGACAACTTCAATCAGTAGTCATTAGGGAAAAGTGTTGTGGGGTGTGACCGTCACCCTGTGTTGGGATGCTCTGCGTGAGCATGGAGTCCTTGTGTATGTTTGCTATACTTACGTAGCAGCCACATGTTGCCATAATCCGATGCAACCACCTGATGACCAATCAATGGATAACAGAAAATAAAGATGTTGTGTTTCACCAAGGAAAGTGTTGATTAGGATAATGGTCTGCCATATGCAGAGGTGGCTTAAATGCCAAGGAGGAAATAGGCAGTGGCATAGAACTTTGGTGCCAATGGCTGTCTGTCCAGAGTGACCATGGCATGCTTGCAGATCGCTGCACTTGACTGGTGAGGTATTTCAATTCCAGTTGCAGACACCGGAATTGGCTTGCCTGTGAGAAGCCAGCTGTAGGTCTGCTGGTCCTCTAAAGTGTTCAAGTTACCAGGAAATAGAGTGTGGTCATCGGCAGGTTGACATGGGCAGTGATTGCTTGGGTGTAGACTAAGGAAAAGTTAGCACCTGCCCTTATTTTACCACCATGTCTATGATCATGTCTGGAGGAAAACAGCATCTACCCACTAGCTCTTCATCAGGCACGCCAAAGAGTGGGATCACCTGCCTGCATCTCCTCTCTCTTGCCCCCAAGTAATAATTACATGGGACGAGGGCCAGTGCAACAAACACTAACGCTGAGGTAATGTAGTTGTGGCTGTCTTAATTACAATGCAAACCATTGTGTGATTGATTGGTGACTTGATGAGAAGCAACTAGGAATATAAGTGGTGTCATGGTCCACCCTTGTATTGGCAAGTGTGTGCATGTGTATCTTGAGATCTCTTATGTCGTTTGTTGCTGTGACTTGACTTATTTGTCTGTTCCTGTGGCAAACTACATGTAATTATTTGAGATTGATGATTCATATGATGTGCCACCATTTATAGTGTTCTGCAAAACTTCAGTTGTTGCCCTTTTCTATGTGTGACTTTTGTTATGGTGCTGACTATGGGTGTGTGTCCCATTTCTGCTTCAGCTTATCTTTTACTGCTTGCCTTGGTAGGATTATTCACTGCTGAACTTGTCACTCAGTAAGTCCACTGCAGTTTCTATGCATGGCAGGTGCGGTGTGTGACTTAATTCAGGATGACGTATATTTACTATGGTACTACGTGAATACCTTTCAGTATAACTTTTTAAAACTGGGACTGACATGGATTTTTATAGATATTTCAAACCCTTTTATCTTCCTTAATTTCCTAGTTTCCCTGCCTATTTTCAAGGAAATATTGCCTATTTTTGGGTCCTTTCTCCTTTCCACATCCACATTTACACCAAGTACACATGGCAGAGTATTAAGTAGCTTGGCTTCTCATGCGCATACTTTTCGGAATGGACCTTTATCATACACACAGCGTCTTGTTTTGCATGTACACAAATGGCTTCATGAGTTGGATCCATTATGTTTAGTTGTAGTATTAGTTTGAGCTCTGTTGGTCACTGAGGCACTTTGTTTAGGCCGTATCCCCGAAGACAAGCATTTAAAGACAGGTTCTGGAATATTAATTAACCTAATTTGACCATTTGAGTGCCACTAATTGTTTAAGGTCAACTAGAGAAAGAAGCACTAATGTTAGGTCTGTGTAGAGACAGTTATACTTGTCTGCCAGAGATCATGTGATGAAAAAAACACATGGAGAGGCTTTTAGGGGCAGAGCCTTCTTTCCCAGAACAGCAACAGAAGATGCCAAAAATCAGCAACTAGAGTAACAAGCATAACTGTAATTACAACATGGTCCAGAATGGAAACCACAGCTGCCACTAGAGCAGGGACCAGAGCAGTGAACATAGCAGCTGTCTTGGCAGGGGTCATATCTGTGACCCTGCCCACTTGAGAGGAATAGCAGCAGTGCAATCAACCACCACTACAGCAAGGACATTTACACCAATCACACCTGCAGCCAAAGCAAAGACCACAGCTTCCACCACAGCAGCGACAATAGCTACAGCCTCTTTAGGAAAAAATCAAACACAGCTGCCTCCATGGCAGCAGCAACAGAAGCAACAATAGCTTTTACCACAACAGAGAGCACAGCAACAGTAGCCACATTAGCTCCAGCAACCACCACAACAGCTTTGACCACAGGACTACCACAGTAGCAACAACAGTAGCAACAATATTTATAAGCACAGCAGCAATGGAAGCTTGCGCCATAGCTGTAACTACAGCAGGGACTACAGTAGTGACCACAACAGTCATCATGATAGACACAATAGTAGTGAGAAAGGCTTTCCACATAGTTAGGATGACTGAAGATGATAAGCTGATGGACTATTGTGAGTCTGCAGTGTATTAAACAAAGGGTAGAAGAGGAACCACCAAATTTCAATCTTCCTGAGGAGTTCTTATGTCCTCGGAGAATCCTGATTTGATAGTATTTATTTAGATTAACATGATCAAGCACTAATGACATTTTATGTTGATAACTGTTTATTCTAGCACATGCTGATTTTTACGAGCATCTACATCTATTGTTGATCTATTAATAATGCACATTTTGGACATATATTTATGTATTTTTTTTAAGCTTTATTATTTTTTCCAATTCATATAAATATAACTGGGATCAATAAAAGCTGCTGCACAGTAGGGACTACAGCAGTGAAAACAACTGCCAAAGCTGCTCGAGCTACAGCAGCAATCACTGATGTAATTACAATACTGACCTCATCTTTCCCCACCACAGCAACAACAGAAGCCACAACAAAAGTGACCACAGGTGCTTAAGGATAATAGACCAGAACAGTGATCACAGCTGCCACCATGGTAGGTACATCAATATTAACAACAGCAGGTAGCAAAACAAAGGTAACAGCAGAGACAACAGTTGTAACCACCAAAAAGAACACCAGCAAAAGTAGCTGCCACCAGTGCAGGTGAAACAGTGGACACTACAGCCGTGAACACAGCAGCAACAAAAAGCTGCCATAATTGCAATGACAATGGGCACCACAGCAGTGACCACAGCTGTAATGATCGAAGGAATCTGAGCAGTGATCACAACTGCCACTAGAGGAGCAAACAGAGTAGTGACTAAGGTGGTAACTACAGAGGTGATCACAACAGTGACCATAGCCACAACCACATGATGTAGAATAGCTTCGAGCACATCAGGGACTAAACCAATGAGTACAGCTGCATCATTTGTCAAACAGCAGCATCATCTATAGCTGTCACCACAACAGCAACAACAAAGGAAAAGTGTCAAGTACAGTAAAAATCACAGCATCCACAACAGAAACTATAATAGTAGCCGGAAGAATTGCACCCTTAATCACCACTGCAGCAGCAATAACAGCTGCAACAATAACAAAGGGCAGCAGTCACAACAGCTTCCACCACACCTGCAACCACATTAGGCAAAATAGTAGGGACAACTGCCTCCACCATAAAAGAAACAAAAACAGTATCAATATCTATAAAAACAGTAATGGCCACATCTCTCATAATGGCAGTGCAACAGCAGGCACAATTTGAGGGAACACAACAGTAATCAAATTGTATATATGGTGTGCAGTTACTCATGAAGGAAATCTAGAGTCGAAGGTTCCAGGGAAAGGAATATGCTCCAATAGGTGCACAGGCCCTAACACTCCCAAATTGGTGTCATGCTTCATCATTGGGCAAGCCCCTCATTGGGCCAGCACTGCAATGCCCAACAGCCAGCTACAAGGGGGCCCTTTGCAAGAGACCTTTTGGTTAGCTGTCTGGTGATGTCAGGGTTTGTGGGCTAGACACATGTAGTGTAGAATGGTGAAAAAGTGAATTAAAATAGGTAAAGTGATACCCAGAGTCAGTCAATTAAATGAGTGAGCTCACTAACCTAGTTAAAAGCTGATCTGCTAACTTTGAATACAATGGTCCTAGCTAGCCTGGTGAACAGATTAGTCTAGGGGTTAACATGTTTCTCCTCTAACTATGTAAAATAAAGATTGATCAGGGCATAAAGAACAAATCCAAAATACACTGTGACTAGTTTCAGTGAAGATGATAACTGTAATAAAGGTAACCAGACACACAGCCATTAAAATGGTAAGAATGTTACCTTAATGCAAGTAAAATCATCTTGGAACACAGAGGTAGACAAACATATATGCAAATTTGTAAATCACAACTAAACAGTTTAATAGATTAAGGCATGCACAATCACTGCCCCAAGTGACAAAAACATGAAATACAACGTGAAACTGATACCACCAACCATTCATAACAGTGTGCTGGAATTGCGTTAGCACTAAAAGGTGAACGGGGATAGGAAAAGTAACTCCAACACACCCATTTGGTGTATTCAATGAAGTCCCATGAGGAAAAGCAAAATGAATGCCTATTAGTGTCCTAAAGGGAAAAATATCAATTTTAAAAACAGCTCATCTCAGCCTCTATCTCGTGGTTTAATACTCACAAGGATGCAGAGAGGCATCCTCCACAAGACCTACATTGAAGGGAAGCGAGCGGGTGGTGGCATATTAACATGCAGGTAGAGCGCGTCCCTGTTGCTTTTGCAACGAGTCACAGAATAAGTGTAGAACCAGCTGCCATGTTGAAGACTGAACATAATTTCCTCAATCAGGTTAAAGATGTTTTTAGAAAAGGTTTGTGTCTACGTGGAGAGAACCACGTCAGTGTAATCCTATTTTTTTAAAACACTTATTATATTAGCACAGACGTGCACCCCATGTGTTAAGGGCCCGCAGTATGCTACGATGCCGTTTAATAGTCGCCGCACCCAACTGGTATCTTATTTTATCAAAAGATAATGACACAGTTAAGAGTCACATAGCAAAAGATAGTAGGCAGTTGAGTTATATTGTGTCAAAGTACTCTAATGTCGGTTGAGTGTATATTGATGGACACCCTGAGGGTCAAAAAAGCAGAGCCCCAATCGCAATTCTAGCAATTCAGCTAGCTACATGTTAGTTCTGTAATTCCGCCCATGAAATGTCATCATTAAGGCCCATAATATGTGTGGGAAGGCGAAATATCCAATTCTGTTCTTTCCTAAACAGAGCGTCCTCTCTCAAGTGTTGGTGGGCCTCAAGTATGGTTCATCTTAGGTCATCTACAGATTGACCATAGTAAGAAAGTGGATGCTAATTTTTGTGTTGGATTTTTTACACCGTACATTACTGCAGTGTTCTGTCATTCTGATTGTAATCGCTCTGGTGGTCATGCCTATGTACTTCTTTTGGCATAGACAGGTGATCATGTATATACAGTTCTTACAATTGCAGTTTGTGCGTCTTTTCTGTACCTATGTGAATGTGTCATTTAGTTTGATCACTTTTGTGATCTCCGAGTATGTGCACACATTACAGGAGCCACAAGAGAAATGTCCCACTATTGGAGAAAGCTAACCGCAAGGATCTCTGTGTAGATCTTATCGCTTTTTTCAGTCTGGAGTGGATTATTATGTTCTTTGGATTGACAGTACGCTTGTAGGCAAACCTTGGCAGAGGAAGTGTGAGCTTACCTGTCTGTAGGATTGACCAGTGTTTCCTAAAGATTTTTTGGATGATTTTAGACTCTGGTGTAAAGGTCGTGACACAGGTTAGGATGTCTGAACTTGGTTTAACATGTGGGTGGAGTAAAGCACCATGATTGTAATTCTGTGCACATTTTTTGGCAGTCTTGATGCATTTTCATGGGTAATGTTAGTCCTCTAAGTTATCAGCTAATTCTTTAGATTGTATATTGTAATCAAGTATATTACTGCAATTCCAGCGCAGTCTCAAAAACTACCCATAGGGTAAATTGTCACTTGAGGCCCTAGGGTGGTGCGTTCCATGGAGAAGCAAACTATTGCTGTCTGTGGGCTTTGCAAAGGTAGTGGTGTGTAATCTACCATTAGTCAGATGAATCATAAGGTCCAGGAATGGTAACATTTCTTCAGAGGCATTAGCTGTGAAGCAAAAGAAGGGATTCAGTATATTAATCTATTCAATAAAAGAGATGCAGGTGGTTCTGTCCCCTTTCCAAAGGATCAAAATGTTGTCCCTACAACAAAACCTTCTGAGAATGTTTTGACTGTAGAGATTGGTGGAGCAAAGGATTTCTTTCTTTTCTAAATGAGCCTTATAGAGGCAGGCCAACCTTGGATCAAAGGTACTGCCCACTTAAATCCCCGGGTTTGATGAAACAGTTTGTCATTATATTGAAAGAAACAAAACCCAACCCTTTCTGCAAGGCCTTTATTTCTGCATCAGTAAAAACTCTTATTGAGCGATTAACTCTGAGTGTTTCTTCCCCACATGGCTCCTGAGTTGCATTGGCGGGGGTGGAGGTTACTGACATTGTGCTTTTTTCTGTTGTTGACCCCGTCTTCTTCTTCTTCCTTTGACCCAACCTCTGCCTAAAAAAGAAGAGTTGTATGGGGGAGGAAAGGGCTGGTGTGCCCCTTGGAGGAATATTGTGTGTTGCCACACTGGTGGTCCTTGAAACAGAGCCATACCATACCGAACATGGGCAGTGGGGGACCTCTTCTTCCCCTCATTACTCCCCCACCCGTCTGAACTTGTGAAGAATTTCTCTTCCTAAAAGACTGACTTTCATCTGATGATATTTCATCAGTTGTAGGTTGGAAGTCCTCTTTTAAGTAAGGGTAGACCTTTTCCTTGCTGAACTTCTTTATATATTTCTGAAGTTTTGTTATCTTATGATTCATTTATACAAGAACACAGCATTAACCACAGCAGAGATCGCAACATCAAACATATCAATTACCAAAGTAGAGACCATAGCACTAACAGTGGCTATCATGATATAGGGGTTCATAGCTACAAAAATAGTAGTGACCAAAGCAAGGACTGGAGCAGTGACCAGATTTACCAACCATAGCTGGAAGAAGTGCCTCAACAAAAACTACAAGCACTACAGAGACCACAGCCTCTACCATAGCTGCTAATACTGTAGAACCTCCAATAGGGTCTACAACAGGGCAAATCATAGCAGCAGCAATATTGAGCTACAACAACAGCCATCACTGTAGTAGCAACCATATCTGCAACAATAGTTGCAATCGCAACAGGGATCATACCAGTGATAACACACAAAAAAGGGGGGCCTAAGGGAAGTTTAAGGACCAGCGTGGGTACAATCCCCACTCATAAATTGCACACACAAAAAGGAACCCACGGGTCCAGGAAATGTCAGTAGAACATAAATGTGAACAGACAAGATACACAATGACCGACAGTGATATAAGGGAATATCCCTTTTTAAGGACAACTCCCCTCACACACCATTGGTGTCATGCTTCATCATAGGGGTGCCTCCTTGTGTCAGAACCTAGTTCTGGCGCGGGCTACAACCTCCTCTCTACGAGAAGGGAGCTCAGGGATGTTTTGAATGTGGGCACACGGGTTGTCCTAAAAACCCTATGTGAGCGTGGTGTGTACAAAAAGTAACGTGCAGTGCTGGTTATGTGTGTGAGATTTAAAACAGCCTACAGAGGTAGCAACAAAATGTATTCAGCTCCCCTGTGGCAGGATCAAAAACAATAAACTGTGTAATGAGCCTATCCAAATTCGAGATGGCTACATTAGTTAGATGAACATGTTTCCGCCTTAATAACCTGTGTAAGTGTCTAGGCTTTCTTCAGGATCTATAGAGAACAGCTACTGCTATAGTGAGTGGGTGCAAATAGTGCAAACGTTAAAAGGAAACATCAATGGTGTCTAGAATACTGAACTAGGTATTGTCATGTTCAGTCACATCCACCGTTCAGACCTGTAGTGGAGACAAACAAAAAACAGTGTATATCTCAAACTGTGTCATGCCATTTACTGACAAGTAGAAGCCAAGGCATATTTAGCCTGGCTTGTACACTGTTAGTCTGCTAGCAGTAAACATTATTGTGACGCTCATCTATTTAGGTTAATAGAGTTACCACATCTGTCCGGTACTATTCAGTAAAAGGTACAAACGCCAACTTATATAGAAAGAAAAGTGGTGGCGTAAAATAGGAACTGAAGAGAAGGAAAGAAAAGTAAACAGTCCGCAATGCATAATGCAGTGTCGGTGAATAAAAGTGTAACAATATACTGGTAGACACTCAGACTATAAAATGATAAAAAGGAGACCTAGCCAGTGATGCACTGAAACAGCGCTGGTATGGGTTTAAGGGTAGAGGACCAGTCTGGGACCCAAGAGGACACCCACATGACATTGCTAAGTATCAAGGTCCAAAAGAGGGACCTGAAGTAGTTAATGTGGGTACAAGAAAGGTGCTTACCATCTCGCCGGTAATGAAAGTAGTAAAGGAGAGCGCAATGTTAAACCGCTCACCGTTAGGGGCTCCCTAAGAGGGCATGAGAGGCACAAAAATGCACGTATCGATAGGAGTCGAAGAATTGCCTCCGACAACCATAACGGGCTCATTAGTGGGCTATAAGCAAGCTGTACAATATATAGCTCTGCATGCAGTCGAGATAACTACCCAGAGTGTGGCCAGTCTCTACCATCAAAGCCACAGCTCTCATGAGCAGGCTACAAGTATCCACAAACGTATAGGACATTTACCACAAACAGTTGGCTGCGTGGGCCACGGCATCTGTCCAACTGACAGGAACTATCGCATGACCTGGGAGCGGAGGTTCTTAAGGAAGCACTTCCGATTGCAGCGGGTCTTGGGAGTTGTAGTAACACCATTAGGTATCATGGGACTTGAAGTCACCGTGATCCTGACTAGACCAAACCAGAACGAAAACTGCAACAATTAACGGAAGCAGTAACACTCTGGAGTTTGACGTAAAAAAGGGGTTTGAGATAATTACAAAAGTGTGCAAAGGAACGCACGCAATAAACCACCTAATGCACTCTAGCGGTTCGTGAGGCTATCAGGGTGCCTGGCAGGACGGAAAGTCAGTTTAAAGGATCAAGACTGCAATAGGATACACGTAGCATGTCAAATTTAATGGATATACAATGACAGCCTATGGAACATACCATGTGTGGCGCGCCAGATGTGGTCAATATGAAATTGCGCTGATAGGGGAAATTTTATTTATAATAGATATACAGGGTAGAATCCGGGGGGGGGGGACGGGGGTATTCAACAGCAAATTAATTGAGCTCATTGGATTCTTTAGTAAAGAAAATCTGCAGTAAAGGGATGCAGCATAAAAGTCTTGGTTTAGAGAAGATGGTCTCGTCAGTGATAGCCAAGGGATCTCATCGTTGAATCCCACTCTGGACATGCCCAACCTAAAAACACCCATCGTTGTTCCATGCGTAAAAGCTTGAGTGTGAGGTCAGGTGTGGTAGCGAAGAGATTCGGTTTGTCACTTACCGTCCAGGTCAGGGAGTCTGCCTGGTGTTGTAGTTTTGAGAAATGTTTCGTCAGTCTTGTGTTCTGTTTCCCACACCTAATAGTGCTTTTATGTTCTTGTATCCATATCCGTACCTTGTTCAGTCCCACATACCTGAGACCGCAAGGACAGGTAATAAGGTAAATGACTTGTTCAGTATTGCAATTGGTGTGATACGTTAATTCCCACAGTTTGTTGGTCCCAGTATCTATATGTTTAGTGGGACATGTTTATGCACAAACTGAACATCAGCCACAAGGAAAATGGCCCTGCACAGATGCTAGTCACCATAGTGTGTTCGCCTTTTGCCTGGGTTTAGGAAGAGGTCTAGTGTGTACTAAGGTGTCTCGTAAGTTAGTGCCCCATTTAAATGCAAACAGTGGTTTCTGTAGTGTAAGCTATCCCTTGTTGAGAATCTTCCAACTGTTCAGGATTGATTTTTTGACTGCCTTGGATAGTGTGCTGAAGGTGTTCACGCAGACTAATCTGGTTTGTGATGGCTTACAGGAATTGTTGTTTTTTGTTTGTCTCTACTACCGGTCTGAATGGTGAATGTGACTGAACACGACTGTAGGAGATTAGGATCTGCTTAACATGGGTACCCCCACTTTTTGCTGGTGTTTCACTGTTTTTCGACCTTAGTCTGGCTGTGGCCCTGCTAATCAGGACCACAGCCTAACTGCTTCCTCTCTAAAATGGTTTCCGTGTACAATAGGTACATATCTAATTTGATTCTGGAGTGCCTTATAAGCCCCTAGTATATGGATACTATGTACCTAGGGCATAGGTACCTCAGAGGCCTACCAGGGGCTGAAGCATGTATTATGCCACCCCTGAGAAGCACGCCAAAATGGCACCACAGGTCTGCTACTGCAGCCTGGGTAAGGGTGTGCTTGCAACCCTTACTGGGGTATAGGCTACCTACATCACTACCTTATACAGACACATATAAACCTATAAGCCACTCCTATGGCAGGCCTTGACAATCCTGAAGGCAGAGTGCTTGGTTTTATGTGAGAGGGTGCACAAGCATGAGCTGAGCCCCTTTGCAGCTTTCGGAAATACTTCCTTATGGCTGTTCTGTGACACAGCCATACCATATACTCTTAAGTGCATTATTACCTCGCTGTAAATGCTAACTTTGGGATGGCTGCATCAAAACATGTCATGTATGGTGTCAAACGCTTTGGAATACTACCCCCCCGCCAATTCTGGCGGCGGGAGTATCATTCCACCCTTCTAGAGGGAGAGACATGTTCACACTGGCTAAACCAGGTAGGACTTTCCTGAGCCCTGGCATCACAAAATGGATGCCTCTGCCACAGACACGGGTCTGGCCTCCTGTTGCTGACCGAAACTCCGGCAGGGAAGGCCTGGACAATAGGTTTCTTGTCGAGGGGAGGTGTCCCCACCTCCCCAGACAGGCTGATATGTATTAGGGCTGGGCGGGAGCACTCCCTGGGGCTTTGAAGTTCTGCACTGGGGGCACACTTGGTGTCCCTGTGTATACTCCAAATCAAACCGGTTGCAGGGGCTACCTGCCCCTGCTCTGGCGTGAAACTGGATAGAGAAAATGGGTGTAACCACCCCTCTTTCCTGGCCCACCCATAGGTGGGGCCTTAGAGTTAGTCCATCCCCTAAACTTAGTATAAGTATAGGAATCCAGTCCCTAGGACTTTAGATTACCCTGGACGAAACTCTGCAATGTTCATCCTGGACTTCGACATTCTATCCTGACTAGAAGACTGAAAAAATCTCCATTGGGGTCAAGGAGTGACTCCCCTGCTTGGCAGGCACCAAAGAAGCAACTGACCTGTCTGCAATTCTGAAGCTCCCACCGGACGGCTAAGTCTCTGCATCCCCAGAGGTGGATTTCCAGACTTCCCCAAGGCTACCCTGAGTCCACAGCAAAGCTGAGGCCCATGGCTATTGTGGGTAACGTGGAACCGTGACCCCTGGACACTGTGAACTTTTGCAGCAACACTATCTTCCTGGTCCTCCTCGAAGTTGTGCTTTGGGCTCCCAGTAGCCCCAGCCTTGAGCCCCTCCTGCACCAAAGATTGTTGGCCTCCACTTGACGAGTGACCCGTGGGCCAGCTTCAAGTGCGATTGCTTGAGGCTCCTTCGCGATCACTAGCCCGTTGGCTAGCAGGTCCCCACAAAGGCAACTCCTTTTCTGATTGGGCTTACCTGGTTGCTCCAGATGTGCCCCGACTTACCCTTGCTGGGTGAGTCCCTCAGACCTTGCTGGTCTGCACCGCCGTCCTTTCTCTGAATTCCAGTGACTTGCCGTTGCCAAGGCTTGTTGGGTCCATTCTGGTCGCCGACACCGCAGCACTCGACAGACTTTGTGGGACAGCTCGAAACCGTCTTGTGGACTTCATCGATGCCTCCTGGACCTCGTGGCTGAAGAGTCAAGACACCCATCAACTCACCTGAAGCACCCGACATCTGTGGGCATTGGTCCATCCTGCCCTCGGTCACTGGCTAGTGACCCAGACTCTGTCCCCTCTGCACTCAAGTTCCTTACATCCTAGATCCAGGCTTGGATCTCTTCGGACACTTCTCCTCTTCCCGGAAGCAGCAATTATTTCCCGGCTTCCAAGGGTGAGGTAACTCGAGTACTACAGTGCTCTCGTGGGTGCTAGCCCTAGCACTTCTTAAGTCCCAAAGGGTTTGGTCCAGACTCAATTAGAAGTGTCGCTAATCTTTAAATTTACAACCGTGACATTGCCCATAGAAGATAATAGGAACCCGCGGTTGTGTTTTCACACTGCATACAGCTCCCTTGGGTCCTCTGTGTCACTACCTTGGGTGGTTCCTTGGGGTCCCAGCGATTCTAGAGGCAATAGGCCTAGTGCCTGTTCCAGTCGCGGTTCTTATACCACTTTTTTGGTATATGGTTTGGTACGCCCCTGGGGTCCAAACGTGTATTTGTGCTTTTACTGATGCTTGCTCACTTGTAACTTAAGTACTTCGAACTCCATTCTCATAAAGAGCCTAGAGGGGTGTGTATTAACCTAAATACATATATTTTAACTATATACCTGGTGTGGTTGTCCTTTCATTTGATCATTTAAGAGATTATAGACTGGTAAAACAATCTGCTTTACATTCCTTCAAGACTTAGCCTGAAGGCTGCTTTCCATAGCTTAGGTTTCAAATAAGAGGGATAAGGGGGGCGTTTTCCGCACATACAAGTGAGTGGGAGGTCCAGACTGGTAAAGCGCCCCAACAATGAGACTCTCAAGAAGAATGTTACCAGTAGTTCCTCAGAGGAAAGAGAAGAGTGGAGGTGAATCGATAAGAGAGCCTAGAAAGACTGCATGTACGTTATGTGTAAAGTGGGTAATCCTTTTGTTGGATATTAATGCCCTCACACACCCTTTCAGGTGTCATGCTTCATCATCTGGGCTGCTCCTCGTCGGGCCGGCGGTGCAATGCCTAACGGGCTCCCTAAAAGGGGCACTTTATCGGAGTTCTTTTAATCCAACAGCCGTTTGGTGAAGTGCGGGTATGAGGGCCTGATTATTGTAGATACAAAAAGTGATTTAAAACAGGGTCGAAAGTACCAGTGTGGGAAATCAATTTATTCTAAAGGTCTCCTTCCCTGATTAAAAAGTGTGCGTGGCAC
Organism: Triturus cristatus; assembly: GCF_964204655.1. Taxonomy (NCBI): domain Eukaryota; kingdom Metazoa; phylum Chordata; class Amphibia; order Caudata; family Salamandridae; genus Triturus; species Triturus cristatus. The sequence goes on along the minus strand of NC_140589.1, from coordinate 1,453,750,777 downwards.
TCGGTAGAGTGTAATGTCTCTAATTAGAGTGCATGAGATTGGTGGTCAACATGTTTCTCACTCTGAGCTCGTGCGCTCGCGATTCGTCAGGACCTATAAAACTATATACAAGAATAAGAGGGGACTATACAAAATATTGGTCTCCTAGTCACAATAAGTCATGTGAAAAGATTTATAATTCGGCTAGAATACCTGTCATGGTCTGGTGCTACCCTATTCAGTAGGACTGCGGACCACAACAGTGCTTGGTGGACTCAGCGTGAGTCGAAGGACCTCTAAAAGTAGGTGTCTGCCCCGCTCACGCTCTATCACTGGACCTACCCGTAAAATAAATCTTTTCACATGACTTATTGTGACTAGGAGACCAATATTTTGTATAGTCCCCTCTTATTCTTGTAGATAGTTTTATAGGTCCTGACGAATCGCGAGCGCATGAGCTCAGAGCGAGAAACATGTTGACCACCAATCTCATGCACTCTAATTAGAGACATTACACTCTACCGAGTGCCACGCACACTTTTTAATCAGGGAAGGAGACCTTTAGAATAAATTGATTTCCCACACTGGTACTTTCGACCCTGTTTTAAATCACTTTTTGTATCTACAATAATCAGGCCCTCATACCCGCACTTCACCAAACGGCTGTTGGATTAAAAGAACTCCGATAAAGTGCCCCTTTTAGGGAGCCCGTTAGGCATTGCACCGCCAGCCCGACGAGGAGCAGCCCAGATGATGAAGCATGACACCTGAAAGGGTGTGTGAGGGCATTAATATCCAACAAAAGGATTACCCACTTTACATATAACGTACATGCAGTCTTTCTAGGCTCTCTTATCGATTCACCTCCACTCTTCTCTTTCCTCTGAGGAACTGCTGCTTTCCATAGCTACCACTAGGATAGCTTTCATATAAGGTTGTCTTTAACCATTCACCATATGGGGTTGTTTGGACTGATACAAGGTGCCTACTAGAACTAGTGGACAGCATATATCAGGCCACCTTCTCACAACGACAATACCTGGTTCAGTATTCTAGACACCATTGTTTGTTTCCTTTTAATGTTTGCACTATTTTCACCCACTCACTATAGCAGTACCTGTTCTCTATAGATCCTGAAGAAAGCCTAGACACTTACACAGGTTATTAAGGCTGAAACATGTCTATCTTACTAATGTAGCCATATCGAATTTGGATAGGCTCATTACACAGTTTATTGTTTTTAATCCTGCCACAGGGTAGCTGAATACATTTTGTTGCTACCTCTGTAGGCTGTTTAAATCACAAACACATAACCAGCACTGTACATTACTTTTTCCACACACCACTCTCACATAGGGTTTTTAGGACAACCTGTGTGCCCACATTCAAAACATCTCTGAGCTCCCTTCTCATAGAAAGGAGGTTGTAGCCCGCGCCAGATTTAGGTTCTGAAGCGAGGAGGCACCCCTATGATGAAGCATGACACCACTGGTGTGTGAGGGGAGTTGTCCTTAAAAAGGAATATTCCCTTATATCACTGTCGGTCATTGTGCTTCTTGTCTGTTCACACTTATGTTCTACTGACATTTCCTGGACCTGTGGGTTCCTTTTTGTGTGTGCAATTTATGAGTGGAGATTGTACCCATGCTGGTCCTTAAACTTCCCTTAGGCCCCCCTTTTGTGTGTGTTATTGTATGAGCAGTGGCTCAGCTGCGGGCCTCTTTTACTTTTCGCTTGTACCATTTAGCACTTCTTTCTATACCTAACCACGACAGCAGCGTGCTTTCCAACATAACATAAACATCTACTCTCTGTCACCATGGCAGAGTACACCGGCTTAACCTTTTGACGATGCACTGATACTGGACATATTGACAACACCCAGCATTCTTGATACTCCACTAACTCAAACCATCACAACATCAGATGACTGGAGCAAATTACAAAACTTGAAACGGTTACACTTTAGAACAACCACCCATGGTTCGATTATGACTGAGTACTTGAGGGGCAACTGTGCGCCAACTGGTCTCTTGGTTACGAATGCCCCTAGACTCTTTTTAGATAACAAAGCCTTCCTCAAAGACTGGTCCCTCATTGCATGGAGATGTATGAGGGACGGGCTAATACTCATCATAAAAACCGTAAAACAAGTAGCTGTTGCCATTTTAATTGATATTCAAACTTTGGAATCCAAAATCAAAGTGATAGTTGGAGCAACACTGTTGGACGATACTAACAGAACAGCTAAAGAGTATAAAGATTCTATTCTTACAAGCAAGATCACCACATTTAAGAAGGATCTGGCCAAGTTTGTCTTGGAAAAGGTATACCCTTATACTAGTGATGCATACAAACCCCCGACTTTCAACAAAGGAGGGAGGCGTTATTGATCGAACTATTCAACTTCAGATGGTGAAGAAGTCTCCAGTGATTCAGACAACAGCAATGATTCCACAAGCCAACAGACTTATTACCATGGTAACAACAACTGACGTAGACCACGAGGCAGAGCTCAACCAAACCATTGGTGGCCGCCGGCTCCATGTGGGTATCAACCATTTCCAGCTTATGGACCAGGACCACAGGGTCCGATGATGACATTTACACAACAACAAGGATTTGTCCAGCCTTTTTAAGGGCAAGTTCGTGGCCGGTCCCAGGAAAAAAAAGAGCTCAACAGCAGGTCCATTGGGCAGTCCCCCGAATTCTCCACCGAACATGAGGACCAGGACAGGACAGCAGGCAGGTCCCAGTCGGGACTGAGCCTTGTAGTGAATTTAAGCCAACGAACTTTGATGTCAGATGAAAATACTGTGTTGGAACGAGGATTGTGTTTTGTCCCCACTAACCGGGGTGACCAATTCAAAACCCAACAGGAGATCCATCAGTTTTTTCAGAAAATGAGGCTTCACTTTTTCTTTGCTGACAAAACACCATTAGAAAATAATCTGAGAACAATGAACACCAATCTTTGCCTCAGATCCATTTTCAATGCACCGACGATGTAAATACCAGCAGAAGTCATTACCTTCGAGAAGGCTGTTCTGAAAGATCTAGAACTCAGCACTTCAAATCCCTCACATAGTTTCCAGAACCTCCCCAAGAAAGAAAAAAGTGCCTCATGTCAACTCAAGACGGACGATACGATCGCGATCAAGCCCGCAAACAAAGGGGGTGCCACTCTCATAATTGACACGACAGCATACAGATCAGAATGTTTGCGTCAGCTGAACATACAGACTTCATACCGTAAACTAGCTCAAGATCCTACAGAAAGGATTGCTAAAACGATATCGATGATGATGAAAGAGGCACTTGATAATGGCTGGATTACTCACAAGGAGTCTGAGTTTCTCTGTACAAAAGAACCAGTCACACCTTATTTTTATGTCTTGCCAAAAATTCATAAAATACAAAGACCTCCGCCTGGAAGACCAATCATCTCTGGCATTGGCTCCTTTTCTGAGCCATTGTCCCAGTGTGTTGATTTCTTTTTACGTCCACCGGTACGTACTATGCCAACATTTTTACAAGACACGAAAGATGTTTTAAGGCTTCTCAGAGAGATTTTGTTTGATCCTGCTACTATTTATCTTGTTTCTTTTGATGTGGAATCACTCTACATCTGCATTCCACAAGACCAGACCTTGGCGACTTTTGAACAACTTCTGTCCCAACATGTTCCAGACACCATTACACCGATCCCCTTCATAATGAAGTGCGCAACTTTAGCTATGAAAGAGAAATTTTTCTTGTATGAAACACAATTGTATCTTCAAGTGTCTGGCACTTCAATGGGCAGAACTTTTGTGCCAAGCCTGGCGAATTTGTTCATGTATGCGTTTGAACAGGACATGGTACTCTCTTCCAACAATCCCTTCCAGATCCATATTCGGGTTTGGAAGAGATATATCAGTGATATTTTGGTGATATGGAGAGGAGAAGAAACAACTATCAACGCCTTTCATAGTTGGCTCAATACATGCAGCGAGTATCTTAAATTCACATGTGAATACAGCAAGAACAAACTCGCCTTTTTGGATCTCTCAATTTTTCCATCAAGGGGCCAGCTTGATACTGAACTCTATATCAAACCAATGGCCAGGAATGCACTTCTCCCCTATGAGAGTTACCATCCGAGATCACTTCGAAACAATCTCCCGTTTGGACAATTTTTGAGATTGCGACGTAACTGTTCCAACATTGACAAAAACAAAGAGCATGCTCACACGCTCAGAAATAACCTTTTAGATCGACATTATCCCAGTACGTTGGTAAGGAAATCAGCAAAACGTGCACTCAATAACCATCGCAATGCCTTACTAGACAACAATTCCTGTAAGCCACCACAAACCAGATTAGTCTGCATGAACACCTTCCCCACACTTTCCAAGGCAGTCAAAAAATCAATCCTAAACAATTGGAAGATTCTCAACAAAGGCCAGCTTACACTACAGAAACCACTGTTTGCATTTAAACAGGGCACTAACTTACGAGACACCTTAGTACACACTAGACCTCTTCCTAAACCCAGACAAAAGGCGAACACACTATGGCAGCTACCATCTGTGCAGGACCATTTTCCTTGTGGCTCATGTTCAGTTTGTGCACAAACATGCCCCACTAAACATATAGATATTGGGACCAACAAACCATGGGAATTGACGTATCATACCAATTGCAACAATGAACGAGTCATTTACCACATTACCTGTCCTTGTGGTCTCAGGTATGTGGGAATGACCACACACGAGGTACGGATATGGATATAAGAACATAAAAGCACTATTAGGTGTGGGAAACAGAACACAAGTCTGACAAAACATTTCTCAGAACTGCAACACCAGGCAGACTCCCCGACCTGGACGGAATCTCTTCGCTACCACACCTGACCTCACACTCAAGCTTTTATGCATGGAACAACGATGGGTGTTCAGGTTGGGCACATCCCTTGGCTATCACTGACATGACCATCTTCTCTAAACTGAGACTTTTATGCTGCATCCCTTTACTGCAGATTTTCTTTAATACAGAATCCGATGAGCTCAATTAATTTGCTGTTGACAACACTTGTGTGCCTTGAATACCCCCCGGGATTCTACCCTGTATATCTTTTATAAATTTCCCCTATCAGCGCAATTTCATATTGACCATATCTGGCGCGCAAGACATGGTATGTTCCATAGGCTGTCATTGTATATATATGCATTAAATTTGACATGCTACGTTTATCCTATTGCAGTCTTGATCCTTTAAACGGACTTTCCGTCCTATTAGGCACCCTGGTAGCCTCACTTACCGCTAGCGTACATTAGGTGGTTTATTGCATGCGTTCCGTTGCGCACTTTTGTCATTATCTCAAACCCCTTTTTTTACGTCCAACTCCAGAGTGTTACTGCTTCCGTTAATTGTTGCAGTTTTCATTCTGCTTTGGTCTTGTCAGGATCACGGTGCAGTCGGAAGTGCTTCCTTAAGAACCTCCGCTTCCAGGTCATTCGTCATTTCCTGGCGGCTGGACAGAGGCTGTGGCCCATGCAGCAAACTGTTTGCAGTAAGTGTCCTATACGTTTGTGGGTACTTGTAGCTTGCTCGTTAGAGCTGTGGCTTTGATGGTAGAGACTGGCCACACTCTGGATATTTCTCTTGACTGCATGCGGCACTATATATTTTACAGCTTGCTTATAGCCCATTAATGAGCCTGTTATGGTTGTTGAAGGCAATTCTTCGACTCCTATCAATAAGTGCATTGTTGTGCCTCTCATGCCATCTTAGGGAGCCCCTAACAGTGAGCGGTTTAACATTGCGCTCACCTTTACTACTTTCATTACCGGCGAAATGGTAAGCGCCTTTCTTGTACCCAGATTAACTGCTTCAGGTCCCTACTTTTGGACCTTGATAATTAGCAATGTCATGTGGGTGTCCTATTGGGTCCCAGACTGGTCATCTACCCTTAAACCCATACCAGCTTTGTTTCAGTGCGTCACTGGCTAGGTCTCCTTTTTATCGTTTTGTAGTCTGAGTGTCTACCAGTATACTGTTACACTTTTATTCACCGACACTGCATTATGCGTTGTGGACTGTTTACTTTTCTTTCCTTCTCTTCAGTTCCTATTTTACGCCACCACTTTTCTTTCTATATAGGTTGGCGTTTGTACCTTTTATTAAATTGTACCGGACAGATGTGGTAACTCTAGTAACCTAAATAGGTGAGTGCCATAATAATGTTTACTGCTAGGAGACTAACAGTGAACAAGCAAGGCTAAATATGCCTTGGCTTCTACTTGTCAGTAAATGGTGTGACACAGTTTGAGATATACACAGTTTTTTGTTTGTCTCCACTACAGGTCTGAACGGTGGATGTGACTGAACACGACAATACCTGGTTCAGTATTCTAGACACCAGTGTTTGTTTCCTTTTAACGTTTGCACTATTTGCTCCCACTCACTATAGCAGTAGCGGTTCTCTATAGATCCCGAAGAAAGCCTAGTCACTTACACAGCTTATTAAGGCTGAAACATGTCGATCTTACTAATGTAGCCATCTCAAATTTGGATAGGTTCATTACACAGTTTATTGTTTTTAATCCTGACACAGGGGAGCTGAATAAATTTTGTTGCTACCTCTGTAGGCTGTTTTAAATCACACACACATAACCAGCACTGCACGTTACTTTTTCCACACATCACGCTCACATAGGATTTTTAGGACAACCCGTGTGCCCACATTCAAAACATCCCTGAGCTCCCTTCTTGTAGAGAGCAGGTTGTAGCCCGCGCCATAACTAGGTTTTGATGCGAGGAGGCACCCCTATGATGAAGCATGACACCACTGGTGTGTGAGGGGAGTTGTCCTTAAAAAGGGATATTCCCTTATATCACTGTTGGTCCTTGTGTATATTGTCTGTTCACACTTATGATCATACCAGTGATGACAGTAAGTAATACGTTTATTGCACAGTTAATTAAAACAAATACAACTCATTCGTAATAAAATATAATGATTGTATAGTCAACATTTGATAAAAACAATAATTCTAAAAGATATTTTTAAAATTATCCTCTTGGTTGAATATTCCAAAGTAAAGAATAATGAGCACACTTTGCATTATGTGGTGACTATATAGCCATGTAACAGTTGTTCTTTTGTTGTCATCACAGCAGGTTCAACAGCATCACAACAAGAAAAACCAGAACAGTAACCATAACTGTAACCAAGGCAGGAAACAATGGAGTAATGCCATCTGTCACCCCAGAAACAACAGCTGTCATGGTAACAACAATAATGACTGTAACATAAGTGAACACAGCTGGTACATGGGATCTGTCTACAAATGGTAACATGGCAGAGAAAACAACAAAAAGAATACATGCCAGCAAGGTAAGGCAAGCAGAGTGACCACAGTTGTAGCTGTTAGAAATTAGGTCATAGTCAGGGTAATTCACAACACACCCCAAATTATCCTGTGCTCACCCTCGGTAGCTTGGCACAGAGCAGTCTGGCTTAACTTAAGAGGTATAGTATTTGTACAATACTTAAATCAGTAACACAGTGAAAACACCACAAAAAGACTCCACACCAGGTTAGAAGAACAGATTATGATTTTATATATAAAACAAGACCAAAACAACAAAGCTTTATCAAGTAGAAGTAGAGATATGAATTTTTAAAGAATAAATGCAAGTATAGCACTGAGAAACAAATAGCACTCAAAGAGTTAATTGCTCGCCCCGGGTGGGACAAAGTCAAGTGTACAAGCCACCTGCAATAAAGCACAGGCCGAATACAGGATCCATACAGGGCCTGCTGAGCAAATGTACCTTAATCTTGGTTGCAAAAGCGAGATGCATCATTGATCCCTACACAGGTGAGGTTTCGTGCCGAAGTTCTGCATGCAACTGTGGTGATGCTCCGGATCTGTAAGCGAAGCTTTGGTTCCAAAGTGCAGCAGTTCCGAATGTGATGCTCCGGGTTTCCCCTGAGTGTAGAAGCGATGCGTCGATCTTCTCTACACAGTGGTGACGATGCGTCAGTTCCGGAGCCGTGGTTCCGAGTGCGAAGCTGCGGTTCTGAGAACAAAACAATGCACTGATCCTGTTCCTGCAAAAACGGTGATGCATTGATTCTGCTCTCACAGCAGAGGATGCATCGGTTCCTCTGAAGCAAATCCCTAGGTCCACTTTCAAGGATTGAGAACTGGGATAGAACCACTTGGCAGGACAGACTTACAAGCAGATGAGCCCAAGGGGTGGAACAGGAGAGTTCTAAGTCTTTTGTGTCCCTGAGACTTAGGCAACAGGATGAAAGCCAGCAAGCGCTTGTAGTCACTCTGGGTTCAAGTGATGCAGGTCCAGTGCTTCTCACACAGGCAGGGAACAGCAGGCAGAAGGGCAGCACAGCAATGCAAGAGCAAAGCATGGCAGAGCTCAGCAAAGCAGTGGTACAGCAGCGTAGCAGTCCTTTCATCAGCACGGCAGTTCTTCTTCCTGGCAGAGTAGTCACAGGTTGAAGTGTACTGAGTTGGTGGTGTCCGGAGTCAAGTACTTAGTTGTGCCTTTGAAGTAGGGGCGGCTTCAAAGAAGACATTTGAAGTGCACAAACTCCCTGCCCGTCCTGCCCTGGCCCCAGACTCATTAAAGGGGGGTATGGAGCTCTTTGTGTGGGAATAGGCGCATCCTTCTTCAGGGGACACGTCAGCTCCTCCCTTCTGTTTAGCTCAGGAAGACCCATCAGCCAGGCGATGGGCCATCAGGATGTGAGTGGCCCACCAGGCACTTTTTCTGTGGCTGTCTAGAGGGCATGCACAAAGCTCAGATGTCACTGACCAAAAAGTGGCATTTTCAGACTTACGATTTAAAATCTGACTTCATCATAAATTGTAATTTTTAAGTGTTGGTCCAGAGACATCAAACTCAAAATGTCTATCTTATACCAGTTGAAAATCCCACCTACAAGATGTAATAAGGCAATCCCAATGCTGACCTATGGGACAAACGGGCTATGTAGTAGTGAAATATGAATTTGATAGTTGTTCACTACCAGGACATGTAAAACTAAAAAAAATTGCATGTCAAACTATTTAAATACCCTGCATTCTGCCCTTAGGACTGTCCAGGGCATACCTTACAGGTGACTTATATGTATTAGAAAGAAAGGTTTAGGCCTGGCAAGAGGTTTTACTGGCAAGGTCAAAATGGCAGTGGGAAATGGCACATACAGGCTCTGCAGTGGCAGCCCTGAAACATGGCTATGGGGGTACATATGTGGGTGGCACAATCAGTGCTGCAGGCCCACTAGTAGAAGTTAATGTACAGGTCCTGGACACATGTAGTCCAATTTACTAGGGGCTTGTATGTAAATTAAATATGCCAATTGGGTATGAGTCAATGTTTCCATGTTTTAGGGAGAGAGCATATGCACTTTAGCACCTGTTAGCAGTGCTAAAGTGCTCAGAGTCTTATAGCCAGCAAAAACAAGAATGGACAAATGGAGAAGGTAGGCAAACAGTTGGGGGGAAGACCACCCTAGGGCTGTCAGGTCTAACAGTAACCATGCTTGAATTAATCTGAACCACTGATATCAAATAAGATTTCCTGCTGACATAAACAGTATACTGCCAAGACGCAAGGGTCACTAGAATTATTTGTTCCCAAAGCTCATAGCCTACTATAGCTTATAGAATAATATCAGCAGTTTTTTGAGAACACAAATCTTTGACTTCTAAAGGAATTTGTGAAGAAATGTAAAAATATCAATGCACAGTAAGAATATAGAAAATGCTGGATGGAAAAGAGTTTGGTAAGGGCTGATAGCTCGCACTCTTTAAACAAAATAGGATCTCAAGTTGCTGCAGATTATAACGTATTCATTGCCTTGAAGGAAGTTCAGTGAAATATGTTATTTCAAACCTTTGGAACAATAGAAAACAGGCGTACTGCTCATGAAATTAGTGAATATCCTGGCTGCCAATGACTTTTAATTAATTACAAACATTAAGCTAAGCCAGTATTATGCCAACCTGTGCACCATTGTGCCATGCATGCTCAACATAAATGTATAATTTACCATCACAAGCTAAGGGTCAGGATTATAGCATGTGTGGGCACCATGTACTGTGGATACCGGCAATATTCCAATAATGACTAGGCCTGAGCAGAATTTCAATTACGCCAGTATAATCAGAGTAATTTAGGTAATTCCATGTTACTCTTTGTTGAACAATTACCATAATTAAGCAATTACTTCTACTGTTGTAATTAAGAGTATAATTTACTGGAAAAAATCCTACCAAGGGGGCACATAAACGAACGTGTGCAGCCACTCACAGTATTCATGTTATGCTGCATTTAGCACTGTTTTTCAGTTCAAAATTCATCCTTGCATCCATTTTGACCGCAAGGGTGCAGTTTTCACTAAGAAAATAGCTCTAAAGGCTGGTGGTAAATTGGGGGAAAATCCTTCTACAAGAGCACATTTAGCAAATGCTTGCTAGCGGCTCTTTATTTATGTTCTAACGCCATTTGCACTATTTCTTAGTGCAAAGTGAATCATCATGTCCATTTTGGCTGCTATGGTGCATTTGATTTTTGCACTAAGAAATATCGCTAAATGTAGAATTGCTCTTCTCGCATAATTCTATGTAATCCCTCTGAATCCTAGGCAATTCCATGTTTTACACTATACACTGTACCAGAATCTCAATATGCAGATAAAAAAACGATTGTAACTTGGATGGCTACAATATACCAAGAATTGTTACATACAACCGGGAGCAGCATGGATGTCCACAAGGTGTTATGGATACCACCATTTTGTGTTGGTCCCACTGGTTGCTAAGAAATACCACAGCTATGCAAGAGCTCAAATTTTACCATGGATGGACAATAGTCATAATGCCATGGATGCCGACAAGTTGTCAAGAAATAAAACTGTTATGCAAGAGCCAGCATTTTACCAAGGGATGGCATATTTCTGTGGTCGCCAAGAGGTAGATAAGAATTAGCACTATTGTGTTCAGGTTTATCCGTTTACCAGGGTATACAGTCAGCTATGAATGTCAAGTCAAGTCAAGTCAAATCAGCTTTATTCGATGCAGAATATACAACCATAAAAGCATACTAATCAGAGAGAACAATTGGTCATTCCTTCTTTAAAATATAATATTATTCAAATAAAAACATTTTCAAATCAAAACACGTTAAAAACACCAATATTTCATAAACATTTCATACATCACGTTAAAATTGCATTTTTACAGAGCTTTAGGAGCAAAATAGCCTACATCATAAGGATGCATAAAGTGCAAAGTGTTAGCATATATCAGGATAAGGGATAAATGACACATAAAGTGCGATGTGTTGGCATATATCAGGATAAGGGATAAATACCACAACTAGGTGCAGTCATCAGGTTTTTCATATGTTAATGCATCCAAATGTGAATAATCCTTTCTTCTCCTGATTGCCATTTATATAAAACCAATGATAGAATTAATAGTTTTTCATTATCCATATAAAGTTAAAAGCATGGTTATAATAAAAAAGCATATTGGATAAAAAAAAAGTGGTTTTAAGACAGATTTCCGGATATCCCTATAAAAACTACAAAAAAGTATAAAATGCAACGTGGACTGGGGGGACTTTCCATCACATGGACAATTCGGTAGATTATGACACCACTTTTCCATTGTAGGAAATGCTGTTATATAGTGTAGTGTGCCAAGCCTGTGCCTAGTTAGGTAAAATCTATGTTGAGTGTTTCTTACTAAAGTTAAATAGATGGTCTTTCACAGTAGCTAGTAACACTTTGTTTTTGTCTGACATCAGCCTCTCTTGCACATTCCCTAGCAGTGATATATCTTAATTTCAGGTCATTTTTACTACAATCCTGAATGAACACGGGATCCTTCCTATCAAAATCAACCTTACAGCTCGTTAAAAGGGTGTAGAAATGCTCTAGCCAGGGATTTTTTCTACTTGGGTCGAGGGCCAAGCAGTCCATAATTTTTTTTTTTTTAACGTAATTTTATTTATTAAGCTTTTATACCAAACCAACGTAGTGCACGATATTACATCTCAACGAAAGCATGGTAAGCACATGGTGATCAGACAATTACAGGGAATCATAATACATACAGATCATCACCAAATTGATGTAACACTTTGGTGGAATACCCATGTACTGAACTGATTGTAGATACACAGTCCCTCCCAGCAGTCCAAAATTAAGTCCTTAGTAAACTTGGTCTCCTCTTTCACCCTAATACCTCGCCAGAAAGTGAGTCCTGCCGTATTTATAAGGTCACTTAGATACGGTACAGACAATTATTTATGTACTATTTGTTGTGGAGCTTGGGATGACAACACTCTTTTCAAAAATGTATTTTCTTGAATTTGTAAGGAAGCAGTGTTGGCTCTCCCCCATATGGCAGCCCCATAGCAAACGCCTGTAACACACTTAGTCCTATACAGGGCAAGGATTTCCCATACGGGTTTATTTCCTATTTTAGCAGAAAATCTGGAAATACCCTCCATTGTTCTTAAAAATTTCAAATTACAGAATTCTATATGTGTGTTCCAAGTACCTCTTCTATTAAAAATTAATCTTAAATATGAAAAAGTTGAGACTCTATTAATAACAGCCCCTCCCACATAGTGTTGTCTATTCTTCAGCCTATTACTCCTGCATGTCACAACAAATGTTTTATTAAGGTTTAGCTGGAGGTCTTTTTCAGAAATGTACAGTGCAAAGTTTTCTTTTAGGCATTGCAGTCCGTTCGCTGTCCTTGATAACAGGACAGCGTCGTCTGCATATAAAAGTACAGGAGTGGGGTGTGCTCCAACTTTTGGAGCATCTACGGTTTGCTTTTGTAAGAAAGATCCACATTATTAATATATAAAGAAAATAGGAGGGGTGCTAAAACACATCCTTGTCGTATTCCCCGTGTTACCCTGAAATCAGGGGTACATTCACCCATTGTACCACACCGTACTCTAGAGGTTAAAAATGTGTAAATCTGGGATAAATATGTAATGATATTGGTTGGGGCGCCTAGCTCTTTAAATGTTTGCCATAATTTGGCTTGATTAACAAGATCGAAAGCACTATTGAGTTCAACGAAACAAAGATGTAAAACCCCGTCCTTGGCTATCCCAATCCCTATCAGTAACTCCAAATTTACACATTGTTCCACCGTTCCAATACCCCTTCTAAATCCATACTGGGCCTTTTCTCATTGGCCCAGTTTTCTAATCTCCCCAACATGATACTACCCATCTGCTTGGAGGTTGAGTCTAGAAGGGATATGGGACGGTAGCAATTAGCCTTCCTTCTGTCCTCTTTTTTGAAAATAGGTAAGATAATGCTTTCTACCCAGGATACAGGCAGCACCCCTCCTAAGGTAGCATTAAAAACATTTAATAAGATGGGGGTCCAAAAATCAATGTTATGTTTAAAAACGTCTATGGATACCCCGTCCGGTCCGGCTGCTTTCCCATTGGTGCTTTTATTTTACAGCAGTTTTAATTTCATCTGGCGGTATTGGTGGTTATTTTACGTGTTCTACTAGTATAAAATTACCATTATTTCGTTTGGTGAATTTAACAGCTTCTGGATTAAAAATACGCTCGAAATGCGTTGTCCAGTCTTCCAGGGGAACAGCAATCTCATTTTTCACTGCAGTATTCTCTTTAAAAACAAGGATGTTCAATAGTCTTCCAGAATAAGGCTGCATCTCGTGTCTCTGCAGCCTGGACTAACCTTTCCCAGGCCTCCTCACGAATCTCAATTTTCCTTTGATTGAGTATTTTTATAACCTTTTCTCAAGGTACTAATTCTGGCACTATCCCCAGGTTTCGCTTTTAGTGCTGTTTTTAATTCCCTATTTAGCCTTGAGCACTCCTGATTAAACCATCTGGGATTATGGTCACGGGCTCTCTTCCTCTTTTTGGATATTAGGTCACCCGCTATCTCGGTCGTGATGTTACAAAAAGTACTTATAATTGCCGAGTCTATGGAGGAACTATCCAGACAGATATTAATATGTTTTCGTTTTTTTACTGTAAGGTTATCCATAAAATTTGTTGGGTTCACACCTGACCATTTTATGGAAACTCCGTTGTTACCTTGGGTTTTTATGTTTATATCTGCGGCCTTGACTCTATCTTGTTGAGACAGGCTAAGCATCAGAGACATAGATTGTGGATAGTGGTCGCTAGGCAGATTTACACAAATCAGGAGTTTTTCAACCAGACCCCTGCAATTAGCTGATACAATGAAGTGAGCGATATTCGAGGATGACCCAGCTCCTACATATTTGTGAATAGCTGTCTCTCCATCAGAGTTATCTGGTTCCATAACTGCTAGATTGTATTTGTGAATGATATTGTTAATTACTTCCCCATAGGGATCATGTGGGAAATGGGGAATTCGGTCACCAAAATGGTCACAGTATCCACATGGTTCTCCCGCTACAATTTCGCATTTATCACAATTTAAAATCTCCTGCCCAAATAAGTATATACTCCCCCCCCCCACTTCCTTTATAAAACAATCCAGGTCTTCTTCTAATGACTTGATAATTCTGGATCTTGTGTTATCAAAGATATTATTAAACAAATGTATTACTATTATAGCCTGTTTCCCCTCCGAACAGAGATATAAAAGCTGATAATACTTTGACATAATGTTGACTATCCTTAGTATTAAATGCGAGGTTACGGCGATTAATGCTGCTAAACCTCCTTTTGCTCTCCCCATTCTCGAGGGTGTAGCATTAGTACAACTTGTTTGAAAACCATTTATAACAAGCATTTACAATGCAATGGTCTCGGCATTGGTAAAGTTAGAGCTATTGGCATTGCTCATGACATTATTTTTGTTTATGTTTTTGTTTTTAAAACATTTAAAGAAACGGCATTGTCATGAGCAATGCCAATAGCTCTAACTTTAACAATGCCGAGACCGTTGCATTGTAAATGCTTGTTTCCTCTTCTGTCCTTCCGAATCCAAATAACTGACTAACTTATCCACCACTTAAAATGACTTCTTATTTCACAATACTAATTCAACACTAATCCTTTATGGGTCCCTGAGTAGCGCGCTACTCGCCGAAAAAGCGCTTTGACGCATTGTCAGGGGTAGTAAGCGCTATATAAATGCAATTACAATACAATACAATATGTCTGGAATTCTTCTAAATACGGATTGCCCTCCTGGAAGATGTGCTGCTTCCAGTGCAAAGCTTGTGATCTCAACATGAATGTGCAAATTGTGCAAAAAACATGTTCATGAAAAATAATTTCTTTCCATTCTCTTTGAACTATATTGAACTACCATATGTTTTGTATTCCTGCTGCATGTTAAATTCCTCACTTCAGCCCAGAAAAGTGTGGATATTTGAGGAATCTGAACAGCATTGTTAACTCCTTAAATGCCTGAATAAGGTGTACACCAACGGAGAGGTGACCAGTTAAAATGTGTAATGGGTCAGGTGTGGCGCTGCACCCCTTGTGCAGCACTTTGATGACTTTGAACTACAATTACTTTTGTTAACATCTGCAAATTACGCCGCGGGTGGCTGAATATGCAGAAACTGAGGAAAAATCATGTTTGTGCAGGAAAAAGGTGGCCCGAGTATAGTCCACTAGATAGACACTAGAATTAGAAGTCAGTTAAAGGGGAAGTTTGAAAAGCCAAAATTAAAAAATTAACAGAACTTTAAGTGAATTTATAAACAAGCCCACGGCTAACGTGGCACACAGAACAAAAGCTATGATTCCTTAAGTCAATAATAATCATTCCCTTAACGGGCCAAGTTGAGGCACTGGCTACACACCTGTCACGAGCAGCAGGTGCATTAACCAGCCAGACCTCCGTTTCTTAGGGACTGACCGCCTAAAAAAATCAATCCAAACTTGTTTCATGTAACTTGTGTCTCCAAAACAGAAGCGGCTGCAATTATTACCTATGCAACAATTTCTGCAGCACTACCTATAATCCTATTAACTGTTGATTGCGGGGGGGAGGGGAGACGAAAATCGATTTATTTCAACACACATCTGCAACGATCCTCCCGCTGAGCTGATTGTAAAGGGACTGCAGTTCATGAACCGCAGCAGCGCCTGTTGACAGGACGGAAACCCACTCGTCCTGAACGTCCCCTCGCTACGGCAGCCGGCGGCGGTCAATCCGGAAGACAGACTGGTTA
Organism: Triturus cristatus; assembly: GCF_964204655.1. NCBI lineage: Eukaryota > Metazoa > Chordata > Amphibia > Caudata > Salamandridae > Triturus > Triturus cristatus. The sequence goes on along the minus strand of NC_140589.1, from coordinate 1,453,734,590 downwards.
ACAGCAGGTTTCCGCTCTCCGCCTTGCAAGCCGGGAGTGTCTCCAGGACCCACGTGCGTCTGTCTTCGGAGACAGCTCGGTGTGAAGAGTGAGTGGGGGGCCTCAGTTCTCGAGTTTCGACGTGCAGCGCTCCCTCCGCCAGGGCACGTCGCCCAGTGAAACCCGAGCCGGGAAGTTCTCTTTAAGGGGTTCCAGAGTTGCTGCGTTGCATTGTGATGAAGTTGTCGGGGAGATTCTAGTGACCAAATGTTCGGGCGGCGCGTTACGCGACCGGTACCTGGATGTGACTTCCTCGGTTTCCCTGGCTTGGATGCGCTACTTTTCCTACTCCGGACGGGCGGAACTCCCAAGTAACATAAAGAAGCAGAGGGCACCGGAAGACACCACCGCCTTTCTCCGAGGCTGAGAAGAACTGCCTCGGAGAAACGCAGCGTCCTTTTCGGATTGGGGGGCGTGTTTTGCTGTTGTCTCCTCCCTGAGACTTCTCGCAAAAAACACGCCCCCCGATCCGAAAAAGACGGGGCTTCAACGGAGTGACTGGACCTCTTCTCCAGTGGCTGGCCAGCATTTAAGAGGCCAGCCAATGGAGAACAGGATAGAAGAGGGGCGGGTGCAAGCCCCTCTTCTCAATGACATTAAATCTCCGGACTTCCGGTCTGCCGACCGGATGGTCCCGAGACCTAAAAAAGGGCTCAGTATAACAGGTTTCCTGTAATAATATTAGGGCACACCCCTCTATTGATTTTAACCATTCTGGCCAACTGTACCTGATTCCTGCTGCCCGTTGACCCGCGACCCGCGTCCTCAAGTTCCCCGCTGCCGCTGCCTCTTTCCATCCCGGCGGAGCAGCGAGGACTACAGCTCCCAGGTGCCTTGGGGCAGGAGCCAATCATCGAGGGCGTGCCAGGTGGCGTTTAAAAGGCAGCCAGCCCTGCTGACGAGTGGGAGAGCATTCTGGCCAACTGTACCTGATTCCTGCTGCCCGTGGACCCGCGACCCGCGTCTGCAAGTTCCCTGCTGCCGCTGCCTCTTTCCATCCCGGCAGAGCAGCGAGGACTACAGCTCCCAGGTGCCTTGGGGCAGGAGCCAATCATCGAGGGCGCGCCAGTTGGCGTTTAAAAGGCAGCCAGCCCTGCTGACGAGTGGGAGAGCATTCTGGCCAACTGTACCTGATTCCTGCTGCCCGTTGACCCGCGACCCGCGTCCGCAAGTTCCCCGCTGCCGCTGCCTCTTTCCATCCCAGCGGAGCAGCGAGGACTACAGCTCCCAGGTGCCTTGGGGCAGGAGCCAATCATCGAGGGCGCGCCAGGTGGCGTTTAAAAGGCAGCCAGACCTACCGCCTCGCGGGACGCGCGCGGGTGGCGCCGGGCTGAGCCCGGGAAGAGGGCGGGCCGTCTGTGGCCGTCCGGGGTCGACCAGGGTCGGGTCGGCTTACCCTCTGACATCGCGATCACGGAACTACAAGGTACTGTGCTTATTGTTGAATAATTTTCCGAGCCATGGGCAAGAGAAAAAATCCGGAGGGCGAGTCTGAACTAACTAGCTCATTACCTGTCAATTCCAAAATGAGGAAGACCAAATCTAAGAAAAATCGCCAGCATGCGGGTGGTAACTGTGTAATGGATTGCCTTGATGACATTATTGATGAATGCGGGGAGTTGCTCAATGTCCCCCCTACGTCTGTTACAGGTGGGAGGAGTGAGGTTACTAGAGGTTCTGTTACGGTCCCGGATATGTTTCTCTCGAAAAAGGGTGGGGAGGAACAAACAAATGGGGTGAGGGGCAAAGTGCCCGTTTGTAGTGCTCCTGTTGTATTGTCGGATGAGGGGCAAGCTTTTCCTCTTAAGATTCTTCCCACCTCCAACCATTCACCTGACATTGTTTGCAGTAATAGGTTTTCTCTTTTGGGTGAAATTGATACCGATACTTGTAGTCCTGCTCTGCCTTCCCCTGTACTTGTGGACTCCATTTTGGGTACCTCTGCACCTGAGGGTAGTTCTACCACCAATCTTTCTGAGGGTCTTACTGTTATTGAATCAAGTAATCCTGATATGAAATCTCTACTGGTGGTAGTGAATAATCTTTGCTCCTTGATTGAGTCTATGCAAACCAAGATCGAAATCCTAACGGTTACTGTCAGAAAACTCGAAGTATCTAAGTTGGGCTCTGGCACCTATTCTAAAACCGATCTTTCTACGTCTAGGGGGGGTTTGACCAAGGCCCCTTTAAAAGTGGCTGATAGGCAGAGTGTGCTCTCTAATATTTGTGGAAAGACTTTACCCCAAGACTCTTATTCCCTGAGTAATCAGTCTAGTTTCTCAGTCTCATCAAGGGTTGATCGATCCTCTGATTGTACCCCGACTACTATCGGACGTTCTATTAGAGCCCCCCCCTGGTATTTGTCAGACTATTAAGCGCGCTGGGGGTCCTCCTTCTGTAAACGAGAGATCTGGTGTTAACCCTAGAGGTAACCCTTATCATCGAGCCCAAACCTACGGATCATACACTCGCACTCCTCACTCACAAAAAATTTATATGGTGAATGTCCCTAGTTTGCCTTCTGGGTCCGACCATGAAAGCAGTGAATCCTTGATTAACAAGGTTATTCACTGGATTAGATACGTGAGGGGCTGTCGCTCAGTAATCAGAGCTGATATAGCTGGAGCATGCAGGATTTCCCAGGCTGGTTGAGAGGTGGATTATATTGAGGTTACTTTTATCGATCCTACCATTGCAGGGAACTTAATTAATCTCGAGTTTAGAAGCTGTTCCCCGGATTGTTCTGCAATCCAAATGAGGTCCACTCCTATTTGGTTTTCTCGCTCAGATGATCTTTCCAGCCTGTCTGTGGGAGAGTCATGTCTAGAACAAAATGACTGACTGTGCAAAGAACCCACTCTAGCTGTTCCCCCAGCTTGTTCTTCGCTGTTTAACAAAACCCAAAATACTGAGTTGGGTACTCCAGCCAGTGCAGAAATTCAAGGTCTTCCAGTAGATTTGGCAAGGATAAATCAACTGAGTAGTATCTCGGAGGTCCATCAGGAAGATAGTGTAACCTATCCAGAGTTTGGGACGCTCCTATCCTGGAACATTGCAGGATTAAAATCTAAGTTGAAGGATCCAAACTGGGCATTGTTTATTAATTCTTACGATGTCTGCTTATTTCAGGAGACCTGGCTACTTGAGGCCCAGTTTTAAACAGGTTTTTTGAACTTCAACGTACTGGCAGTTAAGGGCAAAAAGGGGCGCCCTTCCGGCGGTCTTACTATTTGGATCAGACAGGACCTTGGCATTGTTGTCAAAGAGCTTCCTACTTCGCATCCAGACATCCAGCTTCTTAACCTCAAGTTTAAAAATGGAAAATTGCTGGATATCTATAATGTTTATGCTAGAAGTACTGGTGGAAAGAAGTCTGACACAATAGCTCGCCTGGATGAACTTATGCTTCTTTACTCTCAGCACTCCCATGTAATTTTAGGTGGAGAGTTTAATACTACTTTTGAACCCCTTCTTGGTGTTGATTGGAGCATTTCGGAGGTAGAGGATAGTTTATGGGGTGTTCCAAAATTAGATCTCGATCCTGTCACTTGTTGGTCTGAACTGGCAATCCAGATCAACGCCCTTTGTTTGAATAAAGGGCTTCGTGCAACAAATGGCAGGTCTGAGCAAGATAAATCAGGGTCCATTACTTTTAAGAGTGGCTCACGTGCTAGCAGAATTGATTATATTCTGCTATCACTAGATCTATGGGATGTCCTGAGGGGTATGGTGGTTATAGATAGATTGGAGAGCGATCACAATCCTCTCTCTCTGTCTACCTTGTTTTGGGTGAACCCCATTGCCCCTAGTGATTTTTCTCCTCAGTATCACCAAGATGTAGTCATCGCAAATGATATGCGCCATGTTAAATGGGCCAAGGTAGCTCAAAGTCAAGAATGTCTTACCCGTATTTTTAATAGTTTAAAGCTTGCCATTCAGGATTTAGGGGTTGAGTATAACCAATGTCCTTTGGAACCATCTTGCATACCTGGAATATCGATCCATGACTCCTTCTTTTTAGGACTTAAAGATATCTTTGTAAGGCCCTGCAAACCATCTACGCCTAAGTATGACCCCTCACCACGATGGTATACTGCCGAGTGTAGAGATGCTCGCGCGAACCTGGGTATCGCCCTGAAAACTGGCGATAGTCTCAAAGTTCGCTCTGCTAGATATGCTTATAAGCAAGCAATCTCAAAATCTAAGCGAGCGTGGGATTACCAAAGATGGCAGGATCTTAGGGAAGCAGGTGCCCAAAAGGACATGAGACGTTTCTGGTCCGTCCTAAAGTGGGGGAATGGGGGCAACCCTGATAAACCCCAAAATTGGGTTTCGCAAGACGCATGGGTCAAGCATTTTGAGTCCCTCTATGCTGTTGGAGAGGATCTGTGTGCCTCCCCCAAGTACCAATTTACCTTTTATACGGAAGATGCTTTTACCTTGGGTGACGTTGCTAACACCCTTAAACTTCTGGTTCCAGGAAGGGCCCCTGGGATGGATGGAGTCCCCGCAGATATTTTCCTGTGTAACAGCGAATCTTGGGGAAATTATATCCTAATCTTAGCTAATTTGATTGCCAGAGGTGCCCCGATTCCCACTTCCTGGAAAGGCGCCAAAATTATTCCGGTGTTCAAGAAAGGGGATAAGTCCCTCCCTGCAAATTATCGACCAAACAGCCTGATTGATACCATGCAAAAAATTCTAGACAGGCTGATCTTGAACAAAGTGTTGGATTAGGCTTCTGAAAATGCAATTCTCTCCCACTTACAAGCAGGTTTTAGAGCTAGAATAAGCACCATTGATCAGGTGTTGCATTTTGCTATGCTCTACTGGAAGGTGGTTTACTTGGGGGGAAGGCAGCCTATATGCTGCCTTTATTGATCTCAGGGCAGCCCTTGATCTTGTCCCTCGGGCATCTCTATGGGCTGTCTTAGATAAAATGGGTATGCCACCTGTTCTAATTTCCCTAATTGCTAGACTCCATGTAGATACTTTTGCACAGATTAGGTGGGGTGGTGTAGGTCAAGTGATTAGTCAGTTCCCTATCCAGAAGGGGGTTAGGCAAGGCTGTGTTCTTGCGCCAACCTTATTCTCCTTGTATATCAATGACGTGGCCAAATTATTAATTGATGCAAATGTAGACGCCCCCTCATTGGCAGGTGCTAAAATTCCTATTTTAATGTTTGCCGACGATTGTCTTATTATTGCCAAAACCCCGAGTGGTTTACAGAACTCCTTAGGTATTTTCGAGGACTTCTGTTTAGCCCGCGGGCTTGAAATAAATGTTTTAAAATCAAAATTTATGACTTTCAACCAGTCCAAATCTTTCAAAGGCAAAATATATATGAACAATCTGCCATTGGACCAGGTTCAAGATTTTATTTACTTAGGTATTTGTATCCAACATGATTTGGGATGGAAAAAACAAGTAGATTTGGCAACCCTTAAACACTCTCAACTCTCCGGTGCGCTGAGTAAAGAACACATCCAATCTCTGACTAAACCTATTGACCCTGCACTTCGTGTGTATGATGGTAAAGTGGTTGGTGCCGCGCTCTATGGAGTTGAGTTATGGGGATTCGATAATTTACACAAACTGTCTACCTCTGAAAATAGATTCCTACGAAATCTTACTAAACTACCTCAGAGTAGTCCCCTGTGCCCTCTGTTTTATGACCTAGGAATGAGACCAATAGCACTAATTGCCTCGTTTCGCCCCATATTGTATTGGCGGCGCTTATGGGTCACTCCAGAACTCAGGCTCTTTGCTCTTGGTCTTATGGATATTATTAAATTGGACACCTTCCATAAGGTAAAGTGGCTCTGTAGGTTATATGAGTTGCTTAAGGACTTGGGCCTAAAAACCCTGTGGGAGGATCCACTAAATGCTAGCTTCCCGCCGAAGCAAGTACTGAAGGCTTTGTATTGGGAAATGGTGGCTACTCGAGTCTACAGAAGTACAGCCCCGCTCTCATTGTCTGGTGTATTTTTTTACTTCAAAGATACGACTTCCTTGGCAACCTTTTGGGATGACATTACAAATCCTTTGGATAGGAGGCTCTATTTTCAATTCAGAGTTGGCAGTCTCCCAGTAAGAGAGTTTTCATCTAGATGGGCCTTGACTAATGTGCTCAATTGTCCTGGCTGTACTGCACCTACTGAATCTGTCAACCATTTCTTGTTTCAATGTCCATCCTATGCAATTCCGCGCCGGACCTGGTTAAAATCAATGTGCCGACAGTTGTGCACGAGGAATGCCAAGGTGGCAGTGCGAATTTTGCGTTCTGCTGAAATCCCACTTGTTTATATTTCTGTCGCTAAGTTCCTTGGAAGGGCCTGGGTGATTAGGAGTAAAATGTTGGCTGGGTAAATCTTCCTAGACCCTGAAATGTTAATCTTTCTGCAAATACCTTTTTTTACTGTTTTAAACTATTTTAATATGTCCTGACTATTTTGTACATATATACATTTTTGTACGCTTCTATGACAATTGTCGAATAAAGCTATCTTGACTTGACTTGTTAATCTTATTTTTCATCCCTGCCACATTCCAGGACATAATATGTGAGGATTCATGGGTTTGTATACTAGATTCAACTTCCGTCAAATTACTAGTAAGAATATTGCCCTTATTACTAACCAGTGGCTCACACAAGACCTCCCTATGAATATGTACGCAAGGATCTGGCTTGTTACAGGTTGAGGTACAATCCGGGGTTCTATCTAGTGCTCGCCCACGTCCTCCCTCTGTCAATCAATCTCGTAACATCTTCTCAGGAGTGCATACCTATTATAGAAGGGAGCGATTGGGATTGAATTATACCTATGAGTTGTATTTACTTTGCTATGACTAGGCCTGTAGAACAGCAGTTATTTGATCATACTGGTTAAAATGTGTCTCTGTGGTATTAGTTAGAAATACTTCCATCAATTTCCCTACCAAATCCCTGCTGCAAAAATTCACCACAACACAGTCTCCATGACATAGTTTTCTGGAGTTGCCAACCCACTCTCCTTAACATTATATAATATTCTGTTGTAACATATTGATAACAAAGTTGTTTTTACAAAAACCCAGTGCACCACTTGATTTTTCAGTGACTCATATGATTCACAATTTTTGTCTGCTAATTTTGGAACATTTTTCAAAACAATAACATATGGAGTCGCCTGGGGGGGGAAGATTGCACAGTCCTATTCACTTTATCCTCCTGGTTAATATTTACTAATCTTAAGGGAGGGGCTTTGTCCTCTTTAATGGACCTTGGATCTTGGGGGTATCATGTCATTTGGCAATCCCTTGAGGATGGTTCTGGGAAAATCGTTCTTTCCTTAGGTTCACCAACGGGTGTAGGGGTACCTAAACTTTCCTTACGCCTTGTGGCTGGATTATTAGCAATAATCGTCCTATTCAAATTTTTTGAAGGTAATATTTCAGAAACCAAGTCTTTTAGAAAAGTCACATCCTTTTGAACTAATTTTATTTCTGACATCAATCGTCGCTCAATGCTATCCAGTTTGCCATTTAGCTTTTTTGTATAGAGTTTCCAAATGTTGTGGCCTTTGTACATTATTTGTTGAATTGCTATCCCCCTTTGCCGCCCCAGCATTTTTTCCTCATTTTTTTGCCTTTGGCTCACATTTAGCCTTCACTACCAGGTTCTCCTTGAGGCCATTATGGGGTAGTTGTTTCGATTTTTTTGCTGGCAGGGAGATCAGGTCTGTGTTATTGGACAGCACTGAAATCTCCAATGCGGTTGTTAAAATGCAAGTGTTGTCCAAATTTGGGGCAATGTCCTTGTTAGTTACATCCGTAATGAATAACTCTATCTCAGAATCCTTATCTCTCCCACTACTCACGAGTACTGTGGAATCACGCCCACCCTCTGATACAGATTCTTTCAACACAGCATCTAATGCAGTTTTGGTGGCTGCAAGTTGTTCCTCGACATGAACAATCATGCTATCAATCAACCCCACAGCGGTCTTCAAGTATTTAGTGATAGGTGCATTGTTTATGGGCGGCTGCCCTGCGGAGGATGGTAATTTCCTTTTGCCCATACTCTTGTAGAGGGGGATGATCACAGGGTGGAGCAAAACAAAAATGTTGTATCTCCTTACCGGTACCGATAGTTAGCTGCTCCTGTAAGACCAAGGGAGATGGCCTATCCCAGACTCGTCCTGCCGTGGACAGGCGTAGATTGGCCCGCCCATGGCCCGGGCTTTGCCCGGGCACGCATGCCCGCGTCCCGCGCTGCAGGAGCCCTGACCGCAATTTAAGCGCCTCCTGGCACATACGATGGCGAGCGCGCTGCTTGGCAGCGTGGGAAATGTAGTCCCTCTCCCCCGCTGGCAGGAATTGTCAGGGGAAACTGTTGTATCGTGAATCGTGACGCGATACGCTTGGGCGTCCGCGTCCGATCACGTGATTAAGAAAAGATAATAAAGCAACGGGACGCACGCACGTACGCCAGTTAGGCGCCGGCGGCGGACCGAGTTATAATACATTCCCCTGACTCCTCGTACTTCTTTGCCCACGAGGCATCACCGAATCAGGCAGAGTTTCCCCGTGTCATAGGACACAACAAAGCTGGCGACGAGAGTAGGATTGCCCTCGGTCGTGTCTTCAGCGTGGGTGTGGTGGCTGTGTGAGGCTTGTCCTCTGCAGCGCTCGTGCCCCTGCACGCTCTGGCCTTGACCTCCATCGGTGTCTGGTGGCAGTTTTGAGCCTCGGAGGGAGGCGCTGCTGGGGGCTGTGGAGTCAAGCGTGTAGCCCAGGTCACTGGAGGTGACGGAACATTGAGCTCTGAGGCCCCAGGGGGAAATCGGACACCTGTGCCTCGTGCAGGCCCTGCAGAGCACCGGAGAGAGCACATGGGGAGCCATTCATACAGCAGCAGCCTGGCCCAGCCAACTGTGAGTACCTGGGAGGAGGTGCTAGAGGCCCCAAGGAGGTGGGAATTCATCTGCTCACGCGAGGGATACACACCCTGAAGCCCGTTGCTGTAGGCAGCCAGGTGGAGCACACTGGTGGACAAGGGGGTGGACAAAGAAGGACCCCAGTGAGTGGCAGGTCTCGCCCGGCAAGAGCAATACGCGCGCAGAAGGGCAGGACGCCCTGGTTCTTCACAGGTCTCGCCTGGCAGGAGCAAACACGCGCTAGCCATGACAAATATACCCCCAATTGAACCATTCACAGTGGAGGGGTCACCGTCCGCAGTGGCGGCCAGATGGAAAGACTGGGAAGACAGGCTACGAATATTCTTTGAGGCCACTAAAGTCCATCGAGACCAGAAATGTGCCATGATCATTCACCTAGGAGGGAAAGACATTCACAATATCGTCAAGACGCTAGCGGAAGCCACGCCTAAAACGCACGTGACCCTAATAGCTGCCCTGAATGAACACTTCGAACCCATGGCTAACCGCGACTACGAGCGATTCATATTTCGACAAGCGCGCCAGCTGCCGGAAGAGTCGCTGGATAGGTTCCATGCCCGCCTCAAGAATCTAGCGGCCACGTGTGGTTTCAGAGACGAAACCGAAGAAATCAGAGGCCAAATCATCCAGGGATGCGCGTCAGCCAAACTGAGAGAGCTGATACTGGAGGAATCAGGCAAGCCTCTGGCGGAAATATTGACAATGGGTCGCACCAAAGAGCTGTCGAAGGCGCGAGCGGCGCACATGGAGGCGGCGCTTCAAGCACCAGTGAAAGTGGAGCCAGTTAATGCGGTATCGGCCAGGCCTAAGCAGAAATGGGACAAGAAAGGGGCAAGATCCACCGCCACAGAACAGCCAAAGTCGTGCAGCTACTGCGGGGGACCGCCACATACTGCCGCAACAGAGTGTCCGGCGAGAGGGAAGAAATGCTCCGGGTGTGGGCGTTTCAATCACTTCGAAAAGGTGTGTCGGTCGAAGAAGTGGTACCGCAAGCCCCGCCCGGCGGTGAACGCGGTCAAAGAGGGAGAGTCGGCAGCTAGCGACAGGGATGATGACGAAGAAGAGGAGAGGGTGGTGCACCGAATTCACATGATAGGCACCACCACGCGCAAGGCAAGGCGGCTGCCACAGTGCAACGTCCGAGTAGGAGCGCAAGACATGACGGCAGTGGTGGATACGGGCGCCAGCATCAACATCATGGCCGCGGCGTTGTACAGCACGATGAGCCCGAAGCCGGCCCTGCGCCCGTCCACCATAACCGTGTTTGCATATGGCCAAGAAACGCCGCTGAACGTGCGGGGACGGTTCAGGACAGTCATATCACATGGAACTCAGTCTGTCACCACCAATATCTACGTCACTGAGGATGGCCAGGGCATGCTTCTGGGATGCCGACCGGCAGAGGAGTTGGGAGTAGTGACCTTTGCGTTTGGGGTGCACTACGAGTTTATGCGAACTCTGCTGAGTGAGTTCGAAGAAGTGTTCCAGGGGATTGGCAAGTTTCGAGGGAAGGAAATCCACCTCCACATAGACCCGACAGTCCAACCGGTTGCCCTCCGACACTGGCGAATAGCATTCCACCTACGGCCGCTGGTGGAAGAAGAGCTCAAGAAACTCGAAGCGGCTGGAATAATCGAGAAGGTGTCAGGGCCCACGCCGTGGGTGTCCCCCATCGTGGTTGCCAGGAAACCCAAGCAGCCCGGCGCAGTCCGGATATGCGTCGACATGCGACTCCCCAACGTCGCAATCAAGAGGGAGCGACACATCACACCCACGATTGACGACCTGATCGGGGAGATGGCTGGTGCTCGGTGGTTTTCGAAACTGGATCTCCGGTCAGGATACCATCAACTGGTCCTAGACGAAGCATCCCGAAACATCACGACATTCTCCACCCACGTGGGGCTCAGGCGGTACTCTCGACTGAGCTTCGGAGTATCAAGCGCAGCCGAGGTGTTCCAGAACGTGATACAAGAACTCATAGCCGGGATTCCAGGGGCGATCAACGTCAGTGACGACATTATGGTTCATGCTAAAACAGTCCAGGAACACAATGAGCGTTTGCTCCAAGTATTGCGCCGGATCCAGAAAGCTGGCCTGACACTACATCGAGAGAAGTGCGAGTTCCTGTGTGAGAGGCTGCAGTTCTTCGGGTACACGTTTTCCGCAGAAGGGGTGAACCCAGATCCCGAGAAGGTGAGGGACATCAAAGACGCCACCGCTCCCACCAATGTCACGGAGGTTCGAAGCTTTCTAGGGATGGTCAACTACTGCGGGAGATTCATCCAGGACTTGGCCAACCTGACAGCCCCCTTGAGAGAGCTGACCAAAGACTCCACACCGTGGACATGGGGAAGCGAGCAGGCTCAAGCTTTCGAAACGATCAAGAAGTCATTGTCAGAGGCCACGACGCTCGCGTTCTTTGACCCCGCAAAATCAACCCTCATTGCTGTGGATGCTGGCCCAGTTGGACTGGGCGCCGTTCTTTTGCAAAGAAACACACCCCAAGATGAGTGGAGCCCCGTAGCCTTCGCGAGTAGATCGTTAACAGAGACCGAGCAAAGGTACTCACAAATAGAGAAGGAAGCCATCGCCATTCATTGGGGCTGTCGGCACTTCCACCTGTACGTGTACGGGAAGCCGTTCGTGGTTGCCACCGACCACAAGCCGCTAGTATCACTGTTCTCCGGGACTTCAACGAAACCTCCACCACGAATTGAAAAGTGGATGCTGCAGTTGCAAAACTACAACTGCAAGATAGAGTACCAACCAGGATCCCGGAATCCTGCCGATTATCTATCGCGCCACCCCCGGAAAGCCACTCCCCAAGAGATGGAAGAGGCCGCCGACACCGAGGAGTATGTATGGTGTGTCACTGCGCACTCGTGTCCCATACCCCTTTCCATGGTCAGCATTCAGCAAGCTACTAGCCAAGATGAGTGCCTGCAGCGGGCCAAGAGGGCCGTTCAACAGAACAACTGGCACCGAGCCCGGGAGGAGTGGAAAGGCTTGACAGCGACGGCGCAGCAAATCATGGACAGCCTCTACCATGTCCGGGATGAACTCCATGTCCGGGATGAACTTACCGAGGATGCCACCGGATGTCTCCTGAGGGGGCATAGGCTAGTGATCCCGACATCACTCACCCAGCAAATGGTAGATCTAGCCCATGTGGGACATCAAGGCATTGTCAAAACCAAATCCAGACTTCGCTCAAAAGTCTGGTTTCCCCTGATGGATGATCTCGTGGAGACCACGGTTCGAGCGTGCCATTCGTGTCAGGTCACGGGAGAAGCGCCGCGCCCTGCACCCATCGTCATGGAGCCGCGGCCGAGAGTTCCGTGGTCCCAGATTAGTGTGGATTTTGGCAGCCTGCCTGATGGGCGTCACACCCTCGTGGCAATCGACGACCACTCGAAGTACCCAGAAGTGGAAATCCTGTCGGCCCTGAGTGCCAGCGAGGTCATCCCCAAATTTGAGAAAATCATGGCCACTCACGGGCTAGTGAAGGAGGTTCGGACAGACAATGGGTCACCGTTCCAGAGTCAGGACTTTGCCGCATATCTACAGGGTCTGGGGATCCGTCACAGGCGAGTAACGCCCCGATGGCCGCAAGCCAACGGGGAAGCCGAAAGGTTCATGAGAACCCTCAACAAGGTGATACGCATAGCGCACGACAAGTCTCAGTCCGTGGAACTGGCCATCTTCACGTTCCTTCGGAGCTATCGCCAGACACCCCACACCACCACGGGGGTCGCTCCAGCGCATCTGCTAATGGGAAGGGTAGTTACGGATACCATACCTCACCACCCGGAGTGGCACCCTGACACCCCAGAGGACAGTGCCATTGACGGCCGGAGACGCAGTGCACTCGCACGTACTGACACCCGGCGAAGAGCTGCAACCCCGAACATCCGTCCAGGAGACAGAGTGCTCATAAAGAACCGGACCCTCGGAAGCAAGTTTCGACTGAGGTTCGAAAATGAGCCGTGGACAGTGGAGACCGTCCGGGGAACTTGCATCACTGCCGCCCGAAGAGGGGAAAGGATCACCAGGAATGTTTCCCATTTCAAAAAGTACATTTCACCATCCCCTGTCGACTGTCGGGAGCGGGCTGCTCCCAGTAGCAATCCGGAAGGGGTGGAGACATTCATGGGTGGAGATACCCCCACCGGTGCAGCGCAGGGGCCGGCCCCGCTACAACCGGAGGCTACAGAAGTTCCCCAAGTTCACCAGCCATCAGAAAGGCCCAGCCTGGGCGGACATTCGGAAATCTGCAGTCCAAGTAACGGCGAGCCTAGTGGTGACCTGAGAAGAAATCCAGAGAGCGCCCCACATGTAGAGGCGCCAAGGTACCATCTCCGAAGTAATCCCGAGCCATCCTGCCGCCTGAAAGACTATTTCACGTAAGACTGTTCTAATTTAATTATGTATCCTGAGCCTGAATAGGAAATGGGGAGTGCAGAGATCGGTGGGGCTAAAGTAGGATGGAAATAAAAAATGTTTTGGTTTTTGTGTTGTTGGGGAGGGATGTTGTATCGTGAATCGTGACGCGATACGCTTGGGCGTACGCGTCCGATCACGTGATTAAGAAAAGATAATAAAGCAACGGGACGCACGCACGTACGCCAGTTAGGCGCCGGCCCGAGTTATAATACATTCCCCTGACTCCTCGTACTTCTTTGCCCACGAGGCATCACCGAATCAGGCAGAGTTTCCCCGTGTCATAGGACACAACAGGAAACAATCCGTCGACAACTGGTGGCAAAAGGAATAGAGCCCTGGCCACAATTTAAGCGCCTCCTGGCGCGTACGATGGTGATAATGTAGTCCATCTCTCCCGCAGGAATTGTCAGGAGAAACATTACGTCGGCAACTGGTGGCAAAAGGAATTGAGCTATGGATGTAAGCAAATTGCAAGAAATATCACTGCTCAGTAAAGGACAGCATTTTACCCAGCATGTGCAAAAGATTTCAATGCCTGGATGCTGACATGTTTCCAAGAAGTACCACCACCGTGCAAGAGGCAGTTTTTTTTACCAGGATTTGCCACAAAGAAAACTGTCAAACACACTCACACATGCATGCACACAAAGACACAAATTCACATCATGCAATCACACACGGAGACATTCACTTGTCGACACACTAACAGACACACAGTATTTTTTATCCTATGTCTACGTCCGCTGCCATCCAGGTTTCTGCTCTGTCTCTCCTCTTCCATACATGGCCAATCTGCTGCTGCTGCTGCTCAAGGTAAGGTTCTATTGGCTCCCCCAGGAAGAGAGAAGGATGGATAGGAATGCCTCGGTGTAATCAGCGGAGGGGAGCATGAGAGTGACTGGTGGGCTGGGAGTGAAGAGAGTATACCTTCTAGACTGTCTCAAAGGGCCGGAGAATAGAAGGAAAGGGGACAAATTGATGTGCACTGGATTTTATTGGAGGACATGGCGCAGGAAGTGCAAGGGGAGAGGCACATGTGAGAGCCTTGCTGGTTCTTGGGGGTACAATTAGTCAATATAGGCCAAATGGTATTTTCTAATCACAAACTATAGACAGGGAAACAGAATATAGAATAAAAACCAATATGGACAATTCTGACTGCCTCGCAATCAAAGCTAATAGTTTCCACGTATTTGCCTCGTCATTGTTTCGATGAAAGACAATTTCCATGTATTTTTGTTCATTTGTGGAAAATGATTCTTTAAAAAAACGCAATATATATGGCCATATCAATTCAGGTAAATTAACAGGAAATCCCTTTTGAAAAGGCAAGTTCCAGAAGAAACCACAATGAACTCTGCAGAATGTGCTGATATTTCCTGCAGGGGGTGCTCGCTGCTCTTTATAGTAACTAAGTAGCTCATGCTGCGCCTTTACTCATTATTTTGAATTAATAGTTGTCTGATTTACAGTTCTGCGAAAGATTCTGTGACGTTTCAGCAATTTTACTGTCTGGTGGACCCCTGGCCTTCCCATTTCTGTGGACATGGCTTGACATATGTCTGATGATTTCGCTGCACTAATTTGCACCCATTTCATTCTTTTCGATGACTAGTAGAGCAAAGTTTGACAAAAAATAATATTTTAGTTACGTTGTAATCATCGCCTGAATGCTAGAACTATTTCGGAAGGACAGTTCAATGGGATTTTTGAAAACACGTGCTATTTCCTAAAAATTAATGATGGTGAGCCTACTCGGATTTATTGCCGCATTCAGCACATCACAGGCATTCTAAAGCTCGCCAGAACATTTAGAATGACATGCTGCTGCCATATGTCATTGTTATACTGTGTTTCTTCTGATGCACATGTACAAAAGTATATCTTTATGGCCAAAGTCGAAAAAGAATCAGGAATGAACATAAGCTGTCCTGACTGTAGTTTTAAAACTGTACTTGATGTGTGCTTCACTTTGAAAGTGATGCAATTAAGGAACATGCAGATCCACAAGAGGGGATTTCAGGATTAAACACTCTAGCCTGCTGAACAGTTGGCCGTTAGCAATTTTTTTAATCACACATGAGTTCTCTGAAGTTGTCAAGCTAGAATGAAAAAAGCCCTCTAATTGATTCCAGACAATGTGACTTAAATGGGGCTAAGAGTTGCTCATATAGTATTGTGTGGCAGCAGGAGCTTTCCACAGATTTGTGGGGAGAGGCATTATCAGCATGGCGGCTGTTTTCCCAAATTAACCCTTCCAGTGCCTATTTTGTTTTCAAGTGTTAGGCCAGGGGAATGCCCTTTAACGTTGCCAACGATATTAAGCGATATAAAAATTGCATGCCAATGTGTTTTTTGACACAGTTAGCGTTTTCTTTCCTTTAAAGATCATGCCAGTATATGCCAGTATCTGGTTATACAAGTACAAAAAAGGGTTTCCTAATGGTATTGTACGTGGATTTTTTTTAATGATGAAGAATTCAGTCTGGAGCTGTACAAAATTTCTACGATGCAATATAGAAAACAGAAATGTTATAGTGTGCTTTGAACATTTTTATCATGTATATATAAATAGATATATATTTATATCTAAAAACAACGTGCTCTCAGCTGGTGCCGGCATGTTGGGTGGAATCAACCCGTATTCATTTTTTAAGCAAAAGAAAGTATGCCGCACGCCAGGAGTTCATTCACAAAAGTTCTTTAATTGTACCACTAACACCAATGCGTTTCTACTGTGAAGTCTCGGTCGGGTGAGTCCTACTTTGATTGCAATTATATAAAAACAACCCAATTTGCCGATTATGAGGCATTATGGGATATGTAGTTTTAAACATAGGTTTAAAAAAACAATTACCGACTTACAATATATACAAACGAATATTCCAAGGATGTTATGGTCCAAATTACAAAATTAATCAATACTTAGCATAAGAAGTTTTGATATTTTGATAAGCATGGTTACATATATGTGTACAGTACATTCAATGTTCGCTCTAAATTAAGGGTACAGTTAATGGCCTCGTGCCATATGATTATTTAGTTATAATCTGACCCAACTTTGAAACATATATATGTATCAATTCAACATGTTCAAATAATGTTTAAAATATAATGTCATATGTTAGGTCCATTACAAGATGCTTAGGTGATCCATGAACATCTTGGCTAAGTGCCTTTAATCAGACAGATTCTTACATCCTATATAGTAGGAATGGTTCCTGTATTTAATTTAATTTGTGATTGATCATAATGGCATCACCTATTCTTGTATGTAGAGAACAGAGGACATTCGTGTATTATGTCTTGTATAGGTGGTCATTGTTATGAACAAAAACGTCCTGATTATTCATGACTTTCATGGGTGATGAGATGTAGTGTTGCTACGCCTGTGTATCTGCTGAACCAATGCAAGTTAGAGATGGACATATAACTCCTCATCGGCATTCAGGCCTAGTGGCTGTTTAGTCCTGAACTGTATTATCATACGAGACTCCAGGCGTCTTAATTTCAATGATCTGTCTCCACCTCTTTCTTGTTTGCAAACATGGGCTATGCCATAGTATCTCATATTCTGCCATGTATATCCTTCATAGGTTTCTAGGTGTTTCACAATGGCGTAGTTGGTATCCTTGTTATGTACATCTCTGATATGTTCCAATATTCTCTTTTTTCATGGACAAATAGTGCTTCCTATGAATTTCAGGCCGCAGTCACATTCAATCATGTATACAACATGACTGGTTTCACACGTGATTTTGAGATTGATGGTAAAGATTTTGTCTTTAAAATCAATAAGTTGTTTTTTGCATGCATAGCATTTGTCACACTTGGTGAAGCCTTTTTGATAGTCAGTTATCCAAGACTCCTTCAAAGATGGTGCTTTGCGGAAGGAGACATCTATTTTGTCACCTAAACCTTTCCGATGTCTGGATCTCTTTTGATGACATCCTAGTATTTAAACATGATTTTGATTATTGAGTCTTTTTCTTTACTGTAAGTCATGATCATTCTTATCTTTTGATTTTCACTTTCCTGATTCAATTGTCTGCCATTGTTTTTCAGAGTCTCAGGCCTTGGGGTGACTGCTGCTCGTGTTCTCCCATGTTTGATGTCACGCATTCTGTTACCTCTCTGTTTAAATTTCATTTCAGTTTCAGTTGCTTTTAATTCAAATTCCTTGTCATCCGAGCAATTTCTTCTCATCTGCAGATACTCACCATACAGATTGCTTTTCATCAAGGGTTTGGGATGAAAGCTGGTTCCATGCAGCAAACTGTTTGTTGCTGTTGTTTTCTGATAGACCGTGGTTTTTATTTGATTATTTTCAATTTATATATTCAAATCCAGAAATTGTACTGCTGTTGTGCTAGTGTTGCATGTAAATAATAATTCAATATCATTCTGATTGAATATGGAAACATATTCCATGAATTCATCGTCATTGCCATTCCAGATGATAAATAAATTGTCTATATAATGAAGCCATGTATTTTTTCAGTATATATCTTGTTTCCTTCTCCCCAAGCCATGGTTCTCTCCCACCATCCCATCATGAGATTCGCATAGCTTGAAGAGAACGAAACTCCCATGGCAGCAATAGACCAGGTATTACCCACTGGAGGGTTTAATTGAAAAATGTTCACGCAAACCACGAGTCCCACAATGCCTCAACTTGCATCCACGGAGGAGGTCCAATGAGGGCCAAGATTATAAAAAAACGCTAATGGACGAATGGCTTGTGTGAAGAACAACGCTGGACTATGCCTTTGAAAAAGTTCGAAAAGAACGAAACGCGTCAGGCTGCATGTCCGAATGCAAATAAAAATCTAAATGAACTACCGATTCGTGAGTGCGCCTTCCTTCATAATTGAGGGAGTTTTGTGTGGATATAAATACGGCTTGGTCCTGCCGTTGGACGCACCACCCGTAAAAAGCGCCACAATGCCCCGAAATGGACCCTGTTGTGTTGCTGTCGAGAGACGTCAAGGGGTAATGGCTGCCGCCTCGGACTTACCGAGGCTGGGATCCTAGTCAGCTTTGAAAATGGGCTGCGATGGAACGAATCAGCACAAAAAGTGCAACATTTAAATGGACAGCAATAGACCAGGTATTACCCACTGGAGGGTTTAATTGAAAAATGTTCACGCAAACCACGAGTCCCACAATGCCTCACCTTGCATCCACGGAGGAGGTCCAATCAGGGCCAAGATTATAAAAAAACGCTAATGGACGAATGGCTTGTGTGAAGAACAACGCTGGACTATACCTTTGAAAAAGTTCAAAAAGAACGAAACGCATCAGGCTGCATGTCCGAATGCAAATAAAAATCTAAATGAACTACCGATTCGTGAGTGCGCCTTCCTTCATGATTGAGGGAGTTTTGTGTGGATATATATATATATATATATATATTCACTGAAAAAAACATAGGTTTCAGGCACGTTATAGTTAGGAATTAGCATTTAAAAAACCTTAGAAATTCACTGAAAAAAACATAGGTTTCAGGTGCGTTATAGTTAGTTGCACATTTCACACATATCACCTCAGGCCCCGCCCCCTCCCTTCACCACTGTGCACACGCACCCCGTGGCGCATTTTAAGTTGGGGGATTAACTCCCCTTGAATACTAAGGGTCCCTGGGGTGCAACTAGCCCACCAGATACCTCCAGTAAACGCCACAGAGCTGCGTTGCAGAGAGCTGTAGAAAGCGGTGAGGCCTCAGAACACCTCTCTACAACGCAGCTCCCTGGCACATACTGAAGGTACCTGGTGGGCTAGTTGGCCCCCAGGGACCCCCAGTATTCAAAGGGAATTTGTTCCCCCACTGCAAACGAGCCAGGGGGTGCGTTTGCAGAGAGGTGCAATGAGGGGGCGTGGCCTCTGTCCGTAATCCCGTTTTTTAAAAGTTTTTATTTTCTAATTTTTTGGCCCTGGGGACCCCATCCCCCAGGGCCTGCCCCCAATTTTTTTTAATAATAAAAACATTGGGAAGGGGCCGCGTGGCCCCCCTCCTGAGGCCATAATCTACCCTGGGGACCCCATCCCCCGGGGCATGGGCCTTTTTAAAAAAAAAAAATTGTTTGGAGGGGGGCTGCCTTGCCCACTTCCTGTGGCCACTTATGGCCCTGGGGATCCCATCCCCCGGGGCCGGCTTTTTTTTTTTTTTTAAACATTTCATTTTGGGGAGGAAGCTGCGTGGCCCCCCCAATCATTTGGTTACATCATGTATTTGCTGATAGATAACGGCTTAAAAGCCTGTCTTGTTGTCAAGTTTTAGTAGTATTAGAAGCCAGTCATTGCTTATGCATTCACAAAATGAGTCAGGCTTTCATAGTAGTGTGCAGTATG
Source organism: Triturus cristatus (assembly GCF_964204655.1). Classification (NCBI taxonomy): domain Eukaryota; kingdom Metazoa; phylum Chordata; class Amphibia; order Caudata; family Salamandridae; genus Triturus; species Triturus cristatus. Next base: position 1,453,714,814 of record NC_140589.1, on the reverse strand, counting down.
GAAATATGTAGAATCTCTGCAGTCACTTCAGCCCTTCCACACTAGTGAATGTTTTTTGGTAAAATAGAAGGAATAGTGTTGTTTGTCTAGAATCACACTGTGAGTCTGTGTGCATTTGGGAACTAATGTGAGAGAAGCATTTGGGGGTTTCATGTTTTTGCAGACACATAAGTGCTTAAAAAACTATCCTGTTCTTAAATGTTGGTAGAAATGGAATCCATTTATTGTTTATGTGTTTGTAAAATGAGTCAGGTTTATACATTAATGAGCAGTAAGTAGTAAAATATGTGGAATGTGTGCACTCACATTACCTCTTCAAGAATGGTAAATGTGTTTTTGTAAAATCCAAGGGATATTGTTTGTTTTCTAGAATCACACTGTGAGTCTGTGTGCATTTAGAAACTGTACTAAGAGAAGGATTTGGATATTTTATGTGTTTGCAGATACATAACTGGTTCAAAAGCTGTCCTGTTCTCATACTTTGGTAGAATAAGAAACCAGTCATTGGTTAAGTATTTGTAAAAGAGTCAGGGTTCTACAATTATGTACAGTAGTATAATATGTGCATTGTGTGTACTCTGTTTATCAATTCCGGAAAAGAAAATGTGATTTGGTAATATGCATGGGATAGTGTTTGTTGTCTAGAATCACACTGAGAGTCTGTTTGCATTTAGGAACCATTTAGAGAGAGGGTTTTGTGTACTTTATGCCTTTGCATACATATAAGTGCTTAAAAAACTCTAATCATTTAGTCAGTACCCAAGTACTCATATACTGAGCCAGGCCTTAGCTCATGGACTGTTTCAAACATCTATCCACTATGCATGCAGGCCTCTAACCACCTACACACTTGTCTTTCACACCTTCAATACCCTAGTCAGTATTCATACAGTTCCTGCAAACACTCTGTCACTCCCCTTACACTATTCCACTGATTTATTCAGCACCATGTACTAATCCATTTACTGCGCCAAAAAAACAAACACTTATAAATTCACCCAGGCACTCTCCTTGCAATACTTTAATCATTCAGTCAGTACCCAAGTACTAATGGAGTGACGCAGGCCTTAGCACATGGATTGATTCAAACGCCTATCCACTATGCATGGAGGCGTCTAACCACCTACACAATAGTCTTTCACTCCTTCAATTGACTAGTCATTATCTATATACTTGAATAAACACCCTGTCACTCACCTTGCACACCTCCAGTGACTCATCCAGTACCATGTACTAATCTATTCACTGCGCCAAAACTGAAAAACTTAACAGTTTCACCCAGGCACTCTCCTAGCACTACTCTAATGATTCAATCAGTACCCAGGTACTCATGCAGTGAACCATGCATTACCACATGGACTGCTTCAAATGTCTATCCACTATGCATGCAGGCCTCTAACCTACTACACACTTGTCTTTAACAACTTGAATTCCCCAGTCCGTATCCATACACTTACAGCAAACACCCTGTCACTCCCCTTGCACTCCTTCAGTGATTTATTCAGCACCATGTACTAATCCATTTACTGTGCCAAAAAGAAACCCTTATAAATTCACCCAGGCACTCTCCTTGTCATACTCTAAACATTCAGTCAGTGCCCAAGTACTAATGGAGTGAGGCAGGCCTTTGCACATGGATTGATTCAAACGCCTATCCTCTATGCATGCAGACCTCTAACCACCTACACACTTGTCTTTCACACCTTCAATACCCCAGTCAGTATTCATACAGTTCCTTCAAACACCCTGTCACTCCTCCTACACTCCTCCAGTGACTCATTCAGCACCATGTAGTAATCCATTTAGTGCGCCAAAACTCAAACACTTATAAATTCACCCAGGCACTCTTCTTGCAATACTGTAAACATTCAGTTAGTATCCAAGTACTAATGGAGTGAGGCAGGCCTTAGCACATGGATTGATTCAAACGCCTACCCACTATGCATGCAGGCCTCTAACCACCTACACAATTGTCTTTCAGACCTTTAAGTTACCAGTCAGTATCTAAAAAAAACAATAAACACCCTGTCACTCCACTTGCACACCTCCAGTGACTCATCCGGCACTATGTACTAATCTATTCACTGTGCCAAATCCCAAAAACTTAAAAAGATTCACCCAGGCACTCTCCTTGCAGTACTCTAATGATTCAGTCACTATCCAGGTAGTCATGCAGTGACCCAGGCCTTAGCCCATGGACTGTTTCAAACGTCTATCCACTATGCATGCAGGCTTCTAACCACCTACACAATTGTCTTTCACACCTTCAATACCCCAGTCAGTATGCATAAAGTTCCTGCAAACACCCTGTCACTCCCCTTACACTCCTTCAGTGACTCATTCAGCACCATGTAGTAATCCATTTACTGCGCCAAAACCCAAACACTTATAAATTCACCCAGGTACTCTCCTTGCAATACTCTAAACATTCAGTTACTATCCAAGTACTAATGGAGTGAGGCAGGCCTTAGCACATGGATTGATTCAAACGCCTACCCACTATGCATGCAGGCCTCTAACCACCTACACAATTGTCTTTTAGACCTTCAATTGCCCAGTCAGTATCTATAAACTCCAATAAACACCCTGTCACTGTACTTGCTCATCTCCAGTGACTCATCCGAAATTATGTACTAATCTATTCACTGCGCCAAAACCCAAAAACTAAAAAAGATTCAGCCAGGCACTCTCCTTGCAGTACTCTAATGATTCAGTCAGTACCCAGGTAGTCATGCAGTGACCCAGGCCTTAGCCCATGGACTTTTACAAACGTCTATCCACTATGCATGCATGCCTCTAACCACCTACACACTTGTCTTTCACACCTTCAATTCCCCAGTCAGTATTCATACAGTTCCCGCAAACACCCTGTTACTCCCCTTACACTCCTTCAGTGACTCATTCAACATTATGTACTAATTCATTGAGTACACCAAAACCAAACCACTTATAAATTCAGCTAGACATTCTCCTTGTAGTACTCTAATGATTCAGTCAGTGCCCAGGTACTCATCCAGCCAGCCAGGCCTTAGCACATGCGCTGCTTCAAACCACTATGCATGTAGTAGTCTAACCAGTTTCACACTTGTGCATCAGGCCTACATTTCCACAGTCAGTATGCATACACTCCAGCAAACACACTGTGACTGCAGTTGCAAACCCATAGTGAGTCTTTCAGTAGCATGTAGTAATCTATTCAGTAAAATAAAACTCAAACAACTGTGAATTTACCCAGTGTCTCTACTTCTAGTACTGTAATCATTCAGTCAGTAAGCATGTACTCTTTCAGTGTGGCATGTTTTAGGGCATGAACTGCTTCAAAGTAGTATGCACTATGCATGTAGTGGTCTAACCACAGTCACACTTGTGCTTCAGGCCTATAATTTCTTAGTCAGTATTTATATAAAATGTGTTTGTATAGTAATAGAAAAGTATAATTTATAAAGATATTAATATACATTTATTTGTGATTAATTGTTACAGATACTGTTTATCACCATTAAAATAGACAAATCATGCCGGACAAAGTAAGGAAAAGAAAAGAACAGAAAAAGGACAGTTACTCGAAGAAAAATCAACCACAAGTATTGAATGAACAACATAATGTGGCTAAAAAGAACAAATCTTCTGGTAAGATCACAAAGGAATTTATTAAAAATGTTTGTAGGACCAGACAGAATTTACAGAATGCTGAGACCTCTGAGAATGCTTCAACTAGAAAAAATATTCAAAGGAGACGAAGTATGGTAAAAGAAGGCAACATCAGTATAAAGAAATGCACAAAAAAATATTTTACAAGAGAGTAGTACATAATTTGCTGAAAGATATGAAGAAATATAAAAAGAGAGCTCTATTTTATTAAAAGAAGAAGAATATTGAAACCATTGGTGAAAAGGCTTTTGAAGTAAAAAGGAAACTATTAATTTTAGTATTAAACAGAATTCGATCACTAGATAAACCAATCCATTTAATGAAGGCCAAAAGTCGGAGGAAAAGAGTAATTAACAAAATACATTTTTGTGATTTTTTTGGGGTGAATGGAAACACAGTTCAAGTTCAGAACCTTTCTTTAATGAAGAGAGTTATTTACAGAGCAATAATTTATTGCATGCAATTGACACCAGTGGTCGAGGTTATGAGGTTAGAAATGGTTGTCCAATTGACAAAGAGAAAATGGTTGAGAGAAATGCAGAAGAAGTGATAGCTGATGAAATACTAGGGAGACATCCTAAAGACCCTGTGTACACTTCGGATTGCAGTAGTATTTGTAGTGTACGACAAAAATCTATTGATAAATTATGCAGTTTCTTATGAGCATATAGTAAACAAAGTGTTAAACAAAAGATTAAGGTGTTGCAAGGACTAGACCCTTGCAGAGTGAGAAAAAATACTGGTTTGCAAGGTCATTCTCTGGCTAGTCTTTCTAGGAAAGTTTGTCAAAGTGTTTTTCCCCATTTCAGGATGTTGGCAGTACATCATACTCGAATGCGGAAGTTAGTGAGAAGATTGTATTATGCAAAAAGTCCAGCACTAAAGTTAAATGAGTTGAACAGTGCTCTTTTGCGTGGGTCAGTATCAGATGTGAAGAAGGTTTGTGATGATATTGAGTTTTGTTACTTTGGTCCTCAGTGAGAGAGTGCAGAAACTGACACATTAGTAGAACAAGATTTTGAAGACAATGTAGAACCCATGATTACAAAAAATTTTGAACATCAAATCACAAAGTTTAAGGTAATTTCAGGTGAAAGACCAAATGTTTCTTGTATTTGTTGTCGGAGAACTCACTATAAAAATCAGACTAGGATTGTCAATCTATATTTAAAAAGTGAAACGGAAAATAATGATAAGTGGAGGGAATTTACAACGTATTTGTTGGTAGAGGATTGTTTTGATTTGGGATCTGATCAGCGTATTTGCAAATATTGTTATAATAAATTAGATGAGAACAAAATGCCTGCTAGAGCTGTTCATAATAATCTAGAGTTGGTTGCTATTCCTCCAGAGCTGATAGATTTAAATACCTATGAGTCCATTCTCATTCAATGTGTGCACCCGTTTCAGGCTATTGTTCGTATGGAGCCTAAAACAGGTAAATTGTCTCCATCAGACTTACAAAGAGGGTTGAAAGGAAGAGTTGTGTATTTACCTTTAGATTTAAAGAAAAACATTGAAACTGTTGGTGTAGACCATGCAGAAAATGAACCACTAGTCATTCTAGTTAATGGTGTTCCTACTAAGAATAAGAAAATCTGGCAAGAGTTAGTGGATGTTAGAAAAGTGCAAAAGGCAACATTGTATCTGATAAAAAATAATGAGTACTATAGAAATGTGTTTGCAGGAGAAGGAGAAATAGATTTAGCAGAAGATACTGAAACATTAAGTGGACAAATTGAAAAAGTGGACATGTCCAGATGTGAAGTAATCTATGAACATTACAGTGTACATCCACTTCAGTCCAAAGAAGTTATGGGGAATACGATTGAGTTGTTCCAAATGAAAAAAGCAATAGGAAGTCCCATGAGTGTATGGGAAGAGAGCTTGGAAGCTCGTTGTTTTCCTCAGTTGTTTCCAACAGGAAAAGGTGGACGATATGATGAACGTCCTGTGCAGATTCCTGCATCTGAATATCGGACAACAAGATTATATGCAGAAGATCCAAGATTTCGACAATGTATCCCTTATATGTTTAATCTTCTGTGTGAAAGTGACTTGTCTGGACGTTCAGATGCAGTAAATCACATTTTAAAAACTGGAATGCATCTGCAAAATGTAACTGCAAAGGAAATTATGGATAAAGTGCATCAGAGAGATGATCATTTAGAATCTCAGTTGATTAATCTGATGGCATGTCAGCGTGAGACTAATGAATATTGGTACCGTCGTCATGGAGAACTGAAATGTATGCTACGGAACTTAGAAACTCCTACATGGTTTGTTACACTAAGCTGTGCTGAGTATGCTTGGGAGGATTTACTTGAATTTCTTCGAGAGGCAAATTCCAATATAAAAAATATTGAATACAAGACACCTGGAGAATTGTGCTCTTTGGATCCTGTTAATGTATGCAGATATTTCAATCATAGATTTGAAGCTATGATGTCTTTCATCTGCAATAAAAAGAATCCTCCTCTTGGAGAAGTTGCGGATTTCTTTTGGAGGAAGGAGTATCAAGCAAGAGGTGTTCCTCATATACATTTGTTGTTATGGCTAAAGGATGCCCCCAAATTTGAAACAGATTCAGATGATACTGTTTTGTCTTTCATTGAAGATTATGCCACATGTGCTGTACCCAATAGCAGAGAAGATAAAAACTTAAAACAACAAGTCTTACGATTCCAAAGCCATAGATGTGGAAAATACTGTCGACGAAAGTACAAGTCTAAGGATAAGTTCTATACCAAATGTTGTTTTGCATTTCCACGTCCTGTATTATCCAAAGGAAGAGCGAACAGTTTTATGTCAGCTATGCGACATACAATCACAAGAAAGTCTCCGAAAAATACCTACAGCTTAAGAAGAAGCGAAGAGTCAAAATACATAAATGACAACAATCCAGGTATGTTATCCATGTGGAACGCTAACATGGATATTCAGTATGTTGCGGACAATTCCATTGCTGTTGCTCGATATGTAACGTCCTACATTACTAAATCAGAAAAGACGGAATTGAAAGAAATGTGGGAAGAGATTTCTCACAAGAAGACTCTATGTAAGAAATTATACAGTTTCAGTTTGAAGATGTTATCGCATCGTGAAATTAGAGCATATGAATGCTCAGATCGGTTATCATCTGCAAGTCTATACTCCAAAAGTAGAAGAATCATTTGGGTGAGTGTAGGTCTTGCAGCAATGCGAAATCGGGTACTGAAATCTGTTCAAGAAATTGAATATTTAGCAGAAAAAGAACCAGAAAGTACTGATATTTTGAAAACAAATATGTTGGACACATATTACCCAAACAGAAGTCATCATCTTGAGAACATGTGTCTCTATGAAGTGCTGCAAAACTACACTTTGAAACGGAATACTACAGAGAACATCAATGATGGAAAATATGCAGTGATTGGTTCCGAAGGATGTCTGGTGAAACAAAGGAAAGGAAATGTAATTGATCACAGGAAACTGAGTTGCGACACTGCTGACAAAAGGGAATTTTACTATTTAGCCTTTTTGCAAATGTTCAAACCGTGGCATTCAGAACTGGAATTACTTGGAGATTTTCAGAGCTATGAAGATTCATTTAATGCTTGTAAAGATAGCATACAATGCAGTGCTTTTGCAAATTATGTGAAAATGTTGAATGATGAACTTGATCAAGAAGCTACAATTGCAGCTGAGATTGGTAGAGACAGTTCTCAAGACATTCAAAGTTCTGCTGCACTGAGTCATGCTCCACTAGGACAACCAATTGTTGAAAATGAAGCATCAATTGCCATGAATGAGGTGAAAACAGCAATCCATCAAGCTCAAGAAGATGTAATGCAGTTAGGAAACTAAGGTGCCGATTCCGATCCGTTAAAAATAATTTGCGTACGGCCCGTATCCCTATTTTTTTATGTACGAGTCGTACAAGTACCGTACAAACTGCCAAGTACGAAAAGTCTACGAGAGTGCGTCGGAAAGTTTTTACGTCCGAATATCGTCGGGAAAAGTGTACGAGAGTGAGCCGGACATTTTTACGTGCAAATCATAAAACACAAGTCCACGCGTGCGAGTACGATCCCGAACGTCCGTCCGAATACACAATCGCACGTAAAATGGCCCATACGGAGCCAACGCAGTAGCACACATGTACACGGGTAAACTTATGCCCGTGTACGAGCCGTACAGCCCCCCACCCCCAAATATGTCAGCACCGTACACCACCCTGTCCGCACTGTACCCCAGCCCCGCAACTGTACGTGCCGTACCCCCCCATGTACACGCCGTACCCCGTGTACGCGCCTTACCCCCGTCCACAATGTACACCAGCCCCGCAGCCGTATGCGCCGTACCCCCCCATGTACGCGCCTTCCCCCATGTAGGTGCCTTACCCTCGCATGTACGCGCCGTACCTCCGCATGTTCGTGCCGTACCCCAGGGCCGCACCTGTACGCACCGTACCCCCACCGCATGTACGCGCCCTCCCCATGTACGCGCCCTCCCCCATGTACACGCCTTACCCCCATGTGCGCCGTATCTCCGCATGTACGCGCCGTACCCCAGGCCCGCACATGTACGCACCGTACCCCCACCGCATGTACGCGCCTTACCCCACCCCCATGTACACGCCGTACCTCCGCATGTATGTGCCATACCCCAGGGCCACACGTGTACACACCGTACCCCCACCGCATGTACGTGCCGCACTCCAACACCGTACCCCAGCACCCTCACCCAGCATCGCGTATGTACGGATCGTACCTACGCGAAAAAGACTCTTACAGAACCAGGACACTGTAAAACAGCACAAGGAGGGTCAATTCGACTCGCACAACACCACAAAACACGTCTACATAACAAAATACATCTCAATGACTGACCTGGCACATCCAAACAGGCAAACAGAGGCCCCAAATCACAACCACCTCTTATAACACACCCACCAAAATTCAAACACAGCCACACCCAAAAATGGACCAATAAAAAGGGCCCACACACACAACACATGAGCCTTTGCAACAGACCCACTGCTAAGCTGAACCATAACGTCAGCCAGCTGCCACTCTGTCTTTGTTTTGTTTTAATCAAGTGGATAGCCACTCCTAATAAAATCCTATTTTTGGACTATCCAACTTGTTTTAATCACACACACGCATTCACATCTACACCACTAGACTCCTCTCACACACACTACACCATACGGCCAGGAACAGAAGATCTCCGCTAAAGAGCCCCTTTAAGGGTGCCCGTCGGGCATTGCAGCGCCGGCCCGACGAGGAGCAGGTCCATATGATGAAGCATGACACCTAGCTTGCTGGGTGTGTGAGGACCCTAGTTCCGACTAGAGGAATCCATCTTCCACACGGTCTCCTCTCCACACTTTCACTCTCCCCTTACTCTGAGGAACTGCATACTCTTTCTCTTCATATGACTAACTAGGCACGTATGCTGGACCTCCTGTAAAAAAGCCCACCAGTCCCCCTTTTGATAATAAAACAGACCCACTGCTGCCAGACCCCACTGAAAAACAACTCCACATTACTCATACCCTCACTACACCTTCACTCACACACCTTCACACAACCTCCTCCACAAACATCCCCCTCTTCACATTCACACACACACCGTCACATTCACACCCACACACCCACAACCATCCACACCCACACCCACACCCACACCCCACACCATGCCCACAGACAAGAATCCAAAGTTCACAACGGCGGAGCTGGACCTCCTTGTCAACGAAGTCATCAGAGTCGAGCCACAGCTGTTTGGAACATTGGTCAGACAGACCAGCATAGCTGAAAAATCTTCCATGTGGCAGAGGATTGTCGATAAGGTGAATGCTGTTGCGCCCATCCGAAGGACAAGGCATGAATGCAAAGCCACGTGGTACGATCTGCGCAGGGCGGTCAAGAGGAAAATGAACGAAGAGTATGCCCAGAGTAACATCACTGGAGGAGGGCCGCCCCGCAGACCCGTACACTACCATCCCTGGGAGGAGAAGGTGATGGCCCTGCTACCGCCGGTGGGAGTACATGGAGTCAAAGGAGTCGCAGAGCCTAGTGAGTACACAAACAACTTACGTAACATGGGGGAATGGGGTCCACACCACATATATACCAAATGCACGCAACTTCCCCCAAGCACTCACCGCACACAACCACACTCAAAAACCACACTCATGCCACTAACGTCTCCATGCACCCTTCACAAATCAAGGCAAGGCCATGTCCCAGGCTACAACAACCACAAACACAAGACTGGATGTCCGGGAGGCTGGGAGGGTGGGCCCCACACAACACATTGTGAAAATGAGACGCAGACACCAATGCCCTCAGCCCATATGGCATAGGTACATACCCATGCACAATGCACAGGGACTGGCAAAGTACTGACAAGGTAGCTGACACTTGGCCCTGCTGTATGCAGCACAAGGCCCTCCTGGGACCACTGTACACTCAAACACCAACTCCACAAGCACAGGTATCTAGCACAGGAACTCACACTCACTGTCATGCCAGCATACACCATGAGGGGACAGACACATCACCTGGGAGACCCAATGACAACTCACACTACACACAACAGCAGGCCCTGTCACAACCCCCCCCTTACACAAACACACACCCCCGGGGCAGACAACGGATTTACACACTCCCACAATGGACATGTGACACAACAAGACCAATCCATAGCCAAATAAGCATCAGAGCCAACAATCTACAGGTCAAACACTCAGGAGAACATCCCAATCTGTCCCCCGCAACATACCCATCCCCAAGTGGACATTGAGAGGAATGCTAGGCACATCCAACTACCTGGAGGAACTGTGTCAACTTGAATATGTATGAAACATAGATGTCGCATGAAACACCATTAACATTGTCTCTCTCGCACACACAGGGCAACATAGACGATCTCCCCCCAACATTGGGGGGAAGAATCACAGTCCCAGGCTCCGCGTGAAGATGATCCCACCGGCAGCGACGACTCTCGCCACTCCGTGGATGACCCCGACCAACCTGGACCCTCTGGTGCCCAAGCCCCTGCAGCACCTGCGTCAGGTACATCTGTGCCAACCACCACCCCCATTCCTGCCACATCCCAGGACACACCCAGGAGCCCTGCTCGCACTGAACAACAGAGCCAGTCTTACCAGGAGGGACAAGGTTCTCCGGGCACCCAGGAGGAGGCAGGCAACCCTGTAAATGACATCCCTCAGGGGTCCCGTAGACCCGATGTGCCCACAAGGGCAGGCCAGGCTCAAGTGGGCAGGGGTGGTGGGAGTGGAGGCAGGCGGAGGCGCGAACCTGACCAGCCAGCTCAGGACACCGGTATGTCACACATACTCAACATCCTGGACTCATACCGGCGTGACACCAGAGGCATCAACTAGGTCGTGTCCAGACTCTCTGAGATGCAGGGGGCCCTCGATGAGATAAAGAACCTGCAGGTCAAGCATCATGCCAGTCATCAACAACACCAAGGATGGATGGAGGCAAGACTGGCTGAGCTCCTGGCGGTGCACAGGGACATGAGCCAATCACTCCGTCAGATCGCCCAAAGCATGGGCAACCCTCCCTGTGCCACCAGGCGTTGACCAGCACCAGACACAGGGAGGGAGGAGGAGGAGGAGGATTCGTCTGACGGAGCGTCCCAGCATCATCAAGGCCTGCATCTGGGGGTCCCCGGAGGAAGGTGGGTCGTCCACAGAAAAGACCGTGAGAGTCAGCAGACCATCTACATCTCCCAGGTCACCTGGCCTGGCACCTGGCCCTCTGGCGCAACAGCAGCACCTCATCCAATGACATTCTCTGCCACATGGACTTGCTGGTCACAGTCTGACCAATGATGACCAACACTGTGCCCTTGACTCTGATGACTTCCAATGCCAAGGATACCATCTCCCCCTTTGAACTTTGGATTCTATTCCCCCGGTAGAGCACCTAATTGCATCTACCAAGAAACGTACCCCACGGCAAATAAATATATCACTTTGGACATGAGACGTTCCTGTCATTTTGCATAATTCAACACATATGTGTGTGGAAATGTCAAACTATGCCTGAGTGTTGAACTAACTCCAGCCATCCATACCCTGGGATCAGAGTCTGGTACAGGACACACATGGGTCACAAGGTATCATTCAATGTAGGCATGGAGCACAACACTCACCTGTGATGGCCTCTGGCTGCTGAGGGGGTGCTTGCTAAACTGTGCGGAGAGACCTATTTGGGAGATTATCATCAAGGCGTTGAGGTCATGGCTCATGTGGAGGTTCCCGGGGAGGGAGTCCCAGGTATGTGTGGCCAGGTGGGAGAACAATGTCCTGTATGCTGGAGTACGGTGGATGTGAAGAACGGTGGCCAGGGCAAGGTTGGATGCACAGAGATGGCCCAACGGGATCTAGGATGACAGACGTACAAGGTTGGTTGGGGTCGGGGCTGTGGACTGCCTCCTGAGTGTGGGTGGGGAGTGTGGAGGTCATCCTGCAGCAGACAGTGATCCATTGCAGCTATTTATGGTGGACGGTGAGGTGGCTGGGGCGCAGGGTGTTGAATCTGAGGTGTGCAGATGCACCCTGGAAGTGGACCAGTTTCCTGGGAGTTTGGATGTACTTGCTCCGTAGAGGGCAGGGCAGTATTTGACACGGATGTTGTCATGGACCTGGGGCATGGTCTGTCTTTTCTTGGAGTGGATCTATCTGTTTATCATGTGCAAAATGCAGAGGGCGTTGCAGCATGAGGTACAGATGGTGTGGACTAGCATGGCATATGTGAGCGAGCCAAACATGATGCACACCATCTTGTGTGTGTGGCCACTGGGTGCTTGTGCAGGGCTCTTGCAGGTGGGACACAGGCACTTGACCCAGCTGGAAGGGGACAATCCTCAGATGATCACCTCAGTCCTGTACAAGTCCAGCCTCAGGTGGTTCGTGTTCAGCCATTCATCAATGGATCTCATGCATACTTGAATGATGGAACTGCCAATGTCTGTGTCTTTGTGGTGAGGAGCACATGGCTGTCAATGGCATACGAGCTGATGATGAGGTGCTGTGCGCATGTGATGGTGGAGAGGGGGGTCCTGGACACTCTGTAGATTGACATGTTGAGAGATGATACCTGTGCCATGTCCCAGACGATGACACCATACTACATGCTGAAGCCTTGAGTCCCACTCCCATGCCCTTGCTGGGCTACAGAGCCTGTGGGGAGTATTAGGGACGTGACCTGGTTGGTGTGACAGGGCCTGGAAGGCGGGGCAGCGCAGTGTAGGCAGTTGGAGTTGCACACTCAGCATGCAAAGGTGTCGTGTGTGTGCCCAGGGTATGTCTGACAGCAGGCGTTAGATGTGCGGATGGACATAGCTCGGAGTGTGGCTGATACATCAGACTGTAGTGTGATGTGGGTTATGCAAGGACAGGATGGTGGTGCAATGTGCACCTTGCATGTGCTGATGGTTCAGCCTTTGGCACCGCATGGCGGCAACTGTGGCATAGACAAGCTGAGGACAGCCAAATGAATGGGTGGAGGGAGGAAGTGAGGACCATCTTGGAGGCGTGTGTGTTGCGAAATCTGGATACTCTGTGGGCCTTTGCTGCAGGGGCCGCAGCAGCAGGCGGCATCTCCTTGCAAAAGGACAGAATTTGCACACATAGACTAGGATGTCAGAAGGATAACTGCAACAGGCGCGTGTGTAAAGTATGGAGTGTCCAGTGTCACATGGCACACCCTGAGACAATGCATGCACAATCACCAAAGAAGCATGACACCGGATCAGGAAACTGAAGGCCGACCTGCGCACAGGAGACACACCCTCAGCAGCTGTTGATGGCCCATTGTGTGTACCAACATGCCAAAAAACATACACAACCATGTACTTCATGCCCAATAGGGAGCCTAATCCATGAGCAACTGCATGCATGTTGCTAAACTACATATGGACTCCTATGCATAATCCTCCACAACTATGCCAGATATGCCGCATGCAAAGTGGCAAGAGACCTGCATTGACAGAGATGAGGCACCTTGGAGTGTGACGAACACCTTTATTACTCAGCCTCACACTAAGGGAAATGCATCAATTGGAACAGACTCACAGGTCAATTGGCTGACCATGTGTGACCTACACTGGACACCCCCTTCAACACACAGATGTGGTAAATCCTACTGAGCTGGCACACAAGTGAAGGGGTTGACCCTAACACCCCTTGCTGCACACGGAGAGTCTACAATTCCCCATTGAGCCTCATATGGGGATGTCCCACACTATGACCACCATTAGCATCCCGTATGTTCCTGAGGGACGTTATACACACATTGATGCCTTCATCAGAATCCACAAACCATTACAGGATGGGTGACTATCAATTCATGGGAGCCATGCAACACGTCATGTGGCCCACGGTGAGTCGACATGTATGCATGGTAACACAACATGCACAGGAGCAGTCCCCGCATATCACAAACACGTACCACCCACAAAATGCCTTGCTGCACTCCTTACCCCAAATGACTTTTCACCATGTCTGTGCATGTAACTCTGATCCAGCACACGTTGCAATACTCATGAGGAATAGCAGGAGGGCAATTATGACATGAGCAGATGACAGCCGCAAGAACCTGGGGAGGCCAGACACACAAGTCAGCGAAGAGCTAGTAATCCTCAGACATTTACATGTACTCTACAGGAATGATGTTGTCACCATGCCCTTAATAAATTTAGTGTCCCAGCTAATATGTGTGGAATGACATCATCACTTGAATGACACATCAGAACACACCTCCGAGTCACTTAGCACACAGTCAGCTCGACACACACATTGCAACACATGCCACACAAGGCTCAAAGCGTGCACACTCAGACACAGGGACTCACCATCATGAGAAGAAGTTGCGGATAAGCTGACTCTGGATGTCCTCATCCTCATCCTCATCCTCACTTGCCCCGTGCCCGAGCCCTTCATTCTCCACGGGTGGATGATCCTGCTCATCCGGATCAAGGATGAGTGGCACGGCCTTCTCCACTGCCATGTTGTGCAGCATGCAGTACACAATGAAGATTTTGCAGACCTTCACCGGGGCATATGGGAGGGCGCCGCCGGTCTTGTGGAGGCACCGGAATCTGCTCTTCAGGAGTCCAAATGACCTCTCAATCATGCGCCTCGTCTGCCCATGGGTGTCGTTGTACCGGTGTTCTGCGGCTGTTCTGGGGTTGCGGAGAGGCGTCATCAGCCATGGCATGTTGGGATAGCCAGAGTCCCATACATGGAAACATCATGTGAAGAAGTGGGTCAGGAGATGCCGTAAGATACAAAGATAGCGCTGAACACAGGACTAACAGAGTATACCCACCAACAAGACATGCTCGTTCCGCGTGCAGCTGCAGCATCATTTCTGGCACCTTGCTACGCCGCATGATGTATGCATCGTGTGCGGACCCTGGAAAACGGGAACAGACATGGGAAATCAGCATGTTAGCAAGACACACCACAAGGGCATTAATGGAGTGGTAATGTTTTCTGTTTCTATAGGCTACCTCCTGTGCCTGTGGTGGTACCAAAGCCACATGTGTCCCATCAATGGCCCCAATTATATGAGGCATCCCTCCCAGGGCATAGAACTCACCCTTGACACCTGTCAACTGCTCACGAGTGGGAAAATGAATGAATTCATCCAGGTGCACCAACATGGCTTCTATAACATCATGCAGGACATGGCTGAACATTGTCTGGGACATGCCACCGACATCAGCTATGGTCAATTGAAACGTGACGGTGGCAAAAAAATGTAGGGCTGATATCACCTTCATCTTGGGGGTCAGAGCTGTAGGATACCTGTGTTGTGGTTGGAGGTGTGGTGCAAGCCGGCGGGTCAAGTCCTCTATCAACTCTTGCGAGAAGCGGTATCTGCGTATGCAGTCATGTTCACGCATGGCATCCAGGTCTGGCATTCGTCTGGGGAGAGGCGGTGCCCTGCAGAGATTTGGAAGGAATAACGGAGAGTGAGTACATTACCACACCAATGTCACTGAGGTGAGCACATGTTCAACAGCTAATACACATCTGCTTAATACAGAGTCTGTGCTGTGCAATACATCCAGGACACGTAGGCCAGCCAGGTGATGCTCCTACGAAGAGCCAGCCACAATAGTTGCATGGCAATGTTGATGTGACATGCCATTAAAATAGCTGTGGGCCAGTGTAAGTGACAAGCCAGACATATTACATGAGTGACAGACATCCACAGATCAGCATTTGAAGGATGTCATCTCATACAGACAGCTGGCGGAAGTCTAAACCCACAGGTCACATGTCATCTGGAAAAGGACAGATAACACACATTTCCATGAAGGGGTACATGTCAAAAACTGATGACACAGACATTGAGAAAACGCAGATATTGCCTCATGTCAGGAAGTCATCTTCGAACCATCGTGACACATTTAACGTGTGAGTCCACATATGGCATGGTGTGCGTATATGTGTGTCATGCACATATGCACACAGACACATGTTGGATGCTGCAACAGCAGATGGAGTTGACGGAACACCAACGGAAAGCTCATGGGAACACATGACACACACATGACATAGTCACATCGTGTCACGCTGGGAGTCACATGTCAGGTGTAATTATCCATGTACCTGGCATCAGGGGACAGTTGTGGGTGTTGCTGACTGTGCCATACCAGTGATGCAGTGCTTGACACGTGTGTCGTACATGCACACATGTGCAAAGTGTGAAGGGGAAGTGTGCCACTTAGTGCCCCATCACACATGACATGAGGGAGAAGTATTAGGGTCTAAATGCATGCTGGTTGTCATGGATACCGAGTTTCAAGTTCAAAATTTAACATCATGTGGTCTGGAAAAAGCAGTTGGCCACATTATACATTGTTGCAAAGTGGTTGTTGACTTGACATGATGCTGCAAAATCGAAAGATGCATAGGCTGTCACTGGTGTATGTTTAAAGGGATTGGAGGAAACATAAGGATGCAAATAAGTCTGACCAATCACTCTGTACTCCTGTAAATGAAATAGGCCAGCAAGGCAGATATAAGGCAGGCAGAACCCATGAGAGGACAGTTGCCTGCACAACATGTCAGTTGATAACACTGCTGCTGTATTGTCTCCCTCTGGCACCATGTCAAGGACTGTGGAGAGGGCCCAGCCTTTCACCCAGGAGGAGAACGAGGCCCTGCTGGATGTGATCCTCCCACGGTACCCCATGCTGTATGGTCGACCAGGGGAGCAGGTGAGTGCTGACTCCACTACCTTTGCCGGTGCACCTTTATTTTGTCTGTCACTTCTGGCATTGTGGCCAGGTGTGACAGACATGCTATGTTGGTTGGAGTGGGTCCCGGGCGGGGATGGCTTATGTCTCTCATGCAGGGCTTGATGTTGTTCATGTGTGCACTCCTCACTTGCATTGTGCTTACTGTGACATTCACTGCATAGTGCATGGCACATTCCGCCAGCCTAATCCTCTTGGGCATTCTTGTTCTATTGTCCTGCGGTGATTCAGTGGTCACCCCGGTGTGACAGGTGACTGCACCCACAGATGTGTGTGAGAGTTGAGTGGAGCTGTGGTGAGAGCGGTGAGAGTGTCCAAATGATGTGTACGCCCCCTGGACATTGACGTGTGTGAATGTTTCTTGTCATGTGGGTGAGTGTCTATGTGGAGTGTTGCACCACAGCTGCATGGAGGAGGCAACTGCTCAATCCATCTGATGTGTGAAGTAAGCCGTGCTGTTTGTCTGACTTGCTCAGCTAGCCCCACACCTGTGACCCCCCCTGACAAGTGGCACATGTGCAGAGTGAGGTTTGCATCCGCTGTTGCCAATGGCAGGTGATTGATGTGTGCCTGTGTGTGTCTGTGTACTCTGCTGAGGTTTCGTCAGTGGCCTGGGGCATGTGACTGCTTTGCGGTGCTGTCCATCAGCCTCATGTTGCTTGGGATGCACAGTGTGTGCCATGATCAGGGATTGTTTCGCACCCCTCATGCCACCTGTGTACTTACTATTAGGCCTGAGCGGTAAATTCCGTTCCGCTCGCGGAATTTGCGGAATTTGGGTAATTTCGCGTTCAGCAGAGAACGCGAAATTGCCAAAAATCTGCGTTCCGCGACTTCGTAAATTGTTTGCTTTTTCGCGTTCTAATAATGCGTGTTCGCAAGATATTTTTCCCCCCCTAGCACGCAAACAGTGATTGGGAACAGGAAAAAAGCATCGCGAACAAGCAATTCCGCGTGTTCGCGGAATTTCTGCGTGTTCGCGGAGATTTTTTACTGTTTCGCGGAGATTTGCGTAACGTGATTACGCAAATTCCGCCCACTCCTACTTACTATGCCATGTAGTGCATTGGTGCGTCCACAGTGGAAGAAGTCCCTATGACTAAGGTGCTATTACTTGCCAGCATACTATGCCCTGTTCAACAAATCTAAGATGCTCAAATGTGTGTCTCTGTGACATGGTGCAGGTGTAGTGATGTTGTCCCACTTTGTCATCCACACAGGTATCCCCCTACCACAAGGGGAAGATCTGGAAGGATGCCGTCAAGGCCGTGCAATCGGTGGAGGGTCGTAGTCGGCGCCTGCCACAAGTGAGGAAGAGATGGCAGGACATCTGGTGCTGGACCCGGAGGATCGCCCAGGTCATGCTGAAGGAGGAGGCTCCTCGCAAGCATGGCGGGCGCCTGACCCACCAGATGCGGCGTGTCCTGCCGGTGGTCTTCCCTGACCTGGATAGGTGGATACAGGAGTTACAGTAGCAGGAAGGGGGTAGGTACATGTGTGTTTGTTGTGTGTCGCCAGCTTTTGGAGCTGCTCAGTCACCTGGATACACTGCCAGGCTATATATGTGCAGTGCATATCCTGTTCCCCAAAGTCAACCTGTGCTGTTCTTCCTTGCTTCCCCTCCTTGACATGTGTTACCTGGTTTGTGTGTTATCACTATTGCACACGGTCATCAAGGCTGCCAGTTTATCAAGGTGCACACTGCTTTCAGCATCATGTGTGGGGGTGGTCTGCCTGCGCCCTGTCCTGTTCAGTCATTCGGGGGTGCATAATTGTTGGCACTGATGCTGAGTCTCAACATAGGAGTGTGAGGGTTCAAATGAACAGACTTGCAGCATGCATTACCAATGTTGTGGCCTCAGACATGATGTGCATGAGTGGTATATGCATAGTGCCGGGACGGTTGCTCCTGTAACAGTCAGCTCATTCCAGGACCATGGAGCAGTGTGCACACTACAGTCCCCTGACACAGCCTGCTCTCCTACTCATGTGTGTCATCCAACACTGTGCACATTCACTGTGGGTTCATCATGGCTCTGCCTCTGTGGCATTGTTCCCTGGCCTAGGTAGTAGTTTTCACATGTGTGATACATTTGCCCACTGGACAGGGATACACCAGTTTGCTTGTGCATACTCACACTGGGCAGTGCCTGTGTGGCTATTCACAACAATCTGTTGATGTTTGTTTGTGACCAATATGTTTTGACAGCCCTACAAGGTGATGTTGTGTTAATGAAGCTAGTTTTCAAGCACAGTTATTGTAACCCTGAATAAGAGGTGTCACTTCTTGATCGGTATCAGTCACATTGACTCAGGTATGGGTGGGTGTGTGCGGGAGGGGCATACATGTTCAACCCTGATGTTTCATTGCCAGTTCTGACTTGTGTGTGAGGATTCGCAGTACAGAAAGTCATCGTGCAGTGCCCCCGTGATGTTGGCCAGTACTTAATGTTCATGCTTCAGTGCCTGTGTCAGTTTTTGACAATCATGTATCCTGCTTGTACATTTTTGCCACCTGTGTGTGGTTCAGATGCTACACAGTTGTGACTTTGTGTGCTGACACCTGTGGGTACATTCTGGCTTGCCATGAGGGGGAACCCACAGTACAGCTAGGCTTTTTTGCTAAACAATTGCAGGCCCATTAGCGTATGCATTGTCCTGGGTGTAGACATGTGTGCCACTCCAGATGACAGTCAGTAGGTCATATGTGTAGCCAACTGTGTGATGAGGTGACGGATAGCCATGTGACAAATGACATTATTCAAGTTGTTACTCAGAGAAAATGTCCATTGGCACTCACTAAACCTGTCAACATGTCTCAATGTTTCATATGCTTGACCTTGTTGTTTTGTTGTGAAGGACAATGATGTGCCTGTATGACAGATGTCTCCCAAGGAAGTGCACAAGACACCACCTTTATACTTTACAGGGACACGCTGGCACATTTTAAAGTAAGGCACAGTTTGAACAAAACTTGTTTGGAGTTCATACATATACATGTTCCCGCAGTGTGCTAGCATTTGGGTTAGTCCTTGGTTGTTGCTGATACCAACTTACGAGTGTCAAGTCATCCAGACCACCCTGGTGCCATGTATATGTACTTACTGATATGCCATTTCTGCCTAACAGTGGCTGATTTGAATGAGTCTGGCAGCTCAGACAATGACTGTGTACATGTAGTTTGGTGTGCACCTCCTTGTGTGACTTCTGCTATACAGACACATGTGTGTTGTGTTCACAGAGTGCCACATTCACACATGCTAGACATGTCCATTGTGTAAAGGGTTGTGATTCTCCAGGAGTCACAATGTATTTGTTTGGGGTGTCAAAAGTACTCACAGGTCTCTGAGTGTGGGGACACCTTCTGCATTGGCATGTGGTATTTGGCCTTGGGTGCGACAATACTGTTTGGTTCACAGTGAACAAGAGGTGGCATGCCTTCATAGTCTTGCTGTGCTCAACTGATCCCAGACACTAGCTTCTCATGATCTTGTGATTTCAAGTTATTTGCCGTTGGGTCCTAATTTTCATTGTTTCCAAGTGGCATGGTGGGTCAGCCAACTGGGGAGTGCAGGGCTTACATATGTGGGGGGTATCCTAGATGTTACTCATGATGCCTTTCCTGATATGCACTGTTGCCTATTTTGTTTGGACTCATGTGTCAGATGTATACAGGTGACTGATTTTTTACTGTCTCTTCACCTTGCCCACAGCATCATCGGAGGACACAGAGGGAGACACTGGCATGGACGTGAAGGAGGGATCGAGCAGTGGTGCCTCCACTGCTGAGGATTCGGTGGAATCTAGTGGCACGGAGGGCGAGGGGAGTGAGGTGGAGGACCTGCCCAGTACCAACACTGACTACGAGGCAGACGGGTCCGAGGCTGAGCTCCCAGAGGGGGCGGAGGCTGCTCCCACAGCTGGAAGCAGCAGTACATCTCTCGCCACCCCCTCAATTCCCATCACCGCCCTCCCACTTGCTCGGGTCCTTTCTGTCCGCGCTAGGCCAAACCGTGTCTTCTTCGTGCCAGGCACCGCACCCCCTGCCCCTGTCCCCCCTGCTGCCCTCACTGCCGAGTCTGTGGACATTCAGCGGCAGTTGCAAGTTGGGCAGACATCGATCCTGACTGTCCTCCATGGCGACACCAGACTGCTGACCCAGATGGTGTCGTACATGGAGGGCATGTCATCAGCGATGTCTGACCAACAGATGTTGCTGAGGTCCCTGGACTCGTCACTGACGGCAGTAGTGAGTCACCTGCAGCGCTGCATCCCCCCCACCCCTGACCCATCCACAAGTCCCACACCCATGCCTGTCCCAAGCACACCAAGACATTCACACACACGCACCCCACCAGACAGAAGCAGCACACCACCACGTAAGGGCAAGCGCACACCTCCTGACACGCACACTCAGGGGGAAGCTGGCATACCCACTGGGTCTGGGGCACACAGGCAGGCACGCAGACACAGTCCTCGTCCACATGACTCACTCCCCAGTCCCTCAGATGTCACTCCCCTTGGCTCCCCTGCCCCAGATTCGGAGAAGGAGGCCTACTTTGCTGGGCTGGGCCTCAGCCCCACTAGTTCACCTGGACGCAAACGGTCAAGGCACTCCACGGGTAGGGGAGTTAAGCCCTCCAGCCCGTCCACCACCTCCCCCAGTAGCGCTGCAACCCATCCCTCTGACCCCCCCTCCTTGGGGCCTGTTGTTTCTCCGGGTGCAGTGGAGATGCTTGAAGAACTGGCAGAAGTGTGCAGCGCCGAGCTCGCCTCCACCTTTGGCGCTGCCCCACCCCCTGTGGTGGAGTTGTCCGTCCCTGCACCCACCACACCTACCCTTACCCCTCCTGTTCCTGCGGTGCCTGGTCCTTCCCCACATGATGCCCCCCCCCAGTCGACGACACAGTCTTGTGATGTGCAGGCAAGCTAGGGGAGATGCATGGCCATGTGTCCCCCCCAAGGACTGATGATATGGACTGGCCATTGGCCTTTGTGAATAGTCTCGTTTACACATTATTATTTTCATGCTGAATAAAGCATTTACTTTTTCGTTTGAAATGTCTTGCATTTCAGGTATTGATGTTGATGCTGATGCTACAGGAGTTGGGGTTGTGGGCATGTGTTATGTTTCAGGGAAATGTTGTAGTCTGCTGCTCATGGGGTGGAACCTGGTATCTGCGTGCCATCACAAGGTCTCTGCAAAGATTCTTTGTTGTGTATGCTCTTTGTGTTTGGAGACATTGTCCCAAGGAGTGTTCCTTCCTCTGTGGCACCTGACATCTCCCCTGCAGAGAGTTGCACAATTGTTGTGTTGCCCTGTGTCTACATTTCCTTTGTTGGTGATGGATCCCTTCAACTCTGGCCATGCCTGCTCAGCAATGTCTCCGGCTGCATCGTCTGTGCCATCCTTGGTACTCACTGTACTTGTGTATAGAGTATTTTGCCATGCCTTCATGGAGAAATTGTCCCTTTTCCGCACAATGCATGTGTGTAATCCCAGCCTAGTACACATATGGTACTTGTTCTGCTGGGTATTTGAACACCTGACTCACAATTGTGGCCATTGTATCTGTGGGAACTCCACCCTATTCCTTCCATGACAGACAACATCTTGGTGGCTGGCCCAGCACCTGAACATTCCTATCAGTCCTGGGATGTGCGTGACAGTGTGTGTTCTCTTTGGCTCTCTTAGTTTATTAGGCAGTGACATGACTATACAGTCTTGTGGCATGATCTCAGTGTGTGTATTGTCCTGCATCTGCCAGGGGTGGGTATGCATGTGTTATTTGTCCTCACACCCACATGTGGTTTGTCATGCAGTGGGGGAAAGACATCCATCCTCCTGGGAGTGGGACACTGCTGTCAGTGATGTGTTGTTATGGCACTATCATCATTGTCCAAAGTTAGGGATACGTACATTCATCCCATGGAGTTGTGGTCATCTGATAATGTTGTACACCCCCCCATGTCTCTGTCCACTGCTGGGAGTCCTCTGTACCCACCCCCATGTCTCTGTCCACTGCTGGGCGTCCTCTGCACCCACCCCCATGTCTCTGTCCACTTCTGGGAGTCCTCTGCACCCACCCCCATGTCTCTGTCCACAGCTGGGAGTCCTCTGCACCCACCCCCATGTCTCTGTCCACTGCTGGGAGTGATGGGCACCCACCCCTCACATGTCTCTGTCCACTGCTGGGAGTCCTCTGCACCCACCCCCATGTCTCTGTCCACTGCTGGGAGTCCTCTGCACCCACCCCCATGTCTCTGTCCACTGCTGGGAGTGATGGGCACCCACCTCTCACATGTCTCTGTCTGCTGCTGGGAGTCCTCTGCACCCACCCCCATGTCTCTGTCCACTGCTGGGAGTGATGGGCACCCACCCCTCACATGTCCCTGTCCACTGGTGGTATTCCTCTGCACCCACCCCCATGTCTCTGTCCACTGCTGGGAGTCCTCTGCACCCACCCCATGTCTCTGTCCACTGCTGGGAGTGATGGGCACCCACCCCTCACATGTCTCTGTCCGCTGCTGGGAGTCCTCTGCACCCACCCCCATGTCTCTGTCCACTGCTGGGTGTCCTCTGCACCCACCCCCATGTCTCTGTCCACTGCTGGGAGTGATGGGCACCCACCCCTCACATGTCTCTGTCCGCTGCTGGGAGTCCTCTGCACCCACCCCCATGTCTCTGTCCACTGCTGGGAGTCTTCTGCACCCACCCCATGTCTCTGTCCACTGCTGGGAGTGATGGGCACCCACCCCTCACATGTCTCTGTCCGCTGCTGGGAGTCCTCTGCACCCACCCCCATGTCTTTTTCCACTGCTGGGAGTCCTCTGCACCCACCCCCATGTCTCTGTCCACTGCTGGGAGTCCTCTGCACCCACCCCAATGTCTCTGTCCACTGCTGGGAGTCCTCTGCACCCACCCCCATGTCTCTGTCCACTGCTGGGAGTGATGGGCACCCACCCCTCACATGTCCCTGTCCACTGGTGGTATTCCTCTGCACCCACCCCCATGTCTCTGTCCACTGCTGCGAGTCCTCTGCACCCACCCCCATGTCTCTGTCCACTGCTGGGAGTGATGGGCACCCACCCCTCACATGTCTCTGTCTGCTGCTGGGAGTCCTCTGCACCCACCCCCATGTCTCTGTCCACTGCTGGGAGTCCTCTGCACCCACCCCCATGTATCTGTCCACTGCTGGGAGTGATGGGCACCCACCCCTCACATGTCTCTGTCTGCTGCTGGGAGTCCTCTGCACCCACCCCCATGTCTCTGTCCACTGCTGGGAGTCCTCTGCACCCACCCCCATGTCTCTGTCCACTGCTGGGAGTGATGGGCACCCACCCCTCACATGTCCCTGTCCACTGGTGGTATTCCTCTGCACCCACCCCATGTCTCTGTCCACTGCTGGGAGTCCTCTGCACCCACCCCCATGTCTCTGTCCACTGCTGGGAGTCCTCTGCACCCACCCCCATGTCTCTGTCCACTGCTGGGAGTACTCTGCACCCACCCCCATGTCTCTGTCCACTGCTGGGAGTGATGGGCACCCACCCCTCACATGTCCCTGTCCACTGGTGGTATTCCGCTGCACCCACCCCCATGTCTCTGTCCACTGGTGGTATTCCTCTGCACCCACCCCCATGTCTCTGTCCACTGCTGGGAGTCCTCTGCACCCACCCCCATGTCTCTGTCCACTGCTGGGAGTGATGGGCACCCACCCCTCACATGTCTCTGTCCGCTGCTGGGAGTCCTCTGCACCCACCCACATGTCGCTGTCCACTGCTGGGAGTCCTCTGCACCCACCCCCATGTCTCTGACCACTGCTGGGAGTCCTCTGCACCCACCCCCATGTCTCTGTCCACTGCTGGGAGTACTCTGCACCCACCCCCATGTCTCTGTCCACTGCTGGGAGTGATGGGCACCCACCCCTCACATGTCCCTGTCCACTGGTGGTATTCCTCTGCACCCACCCCCATGTCTCTGTCCACTGGTGGTATTCCTCTGCACCCACCCCCATGTCTCTGTCCACTGCTGGGAGTCCTCTGCACCCACCCCCATATGTCTGTCCACTGCTGGGAGTGATATGCACCCACCCCTCACATGTCCCTGTCCACTGCTGGTACTCCTCTGCACCCACCCACCTACCCACTTGCACCCTTGCTGTGGTACACTGCTGTCCTGGACATACACCACCCCCAAGTTACAGCTGATGTGCTGCACCAAGCCGAACACCTACATCCGTGGCGTGTGTACGCCGTGTATCCATCATGTAATGGCGCTGTAGGGGTACGCGTGGTATGGCCCATACCCATGCTCTGGGGGCATGGTTACGGGCCGTACCACCATAGTGGCGGTGACGTAGGGGTACGCGTGGCACGGCCCGTACCCACGCCCCCCAGAGCGTGGGTACGGGCCGTACCACCATTGTGGTGGTGACATAGGGGTATGCGTGGTACGGCCCGTACCACAATTGTGGCGGTGACGTAGGGGTACGCATGGTACGGCCCGTACCCATGCTCTGGGGAGCGTGGGTACGGGCCGTACCACCATAGTGGCGGTGACGTAGGGGTACGCGTGGTACGGCCCGTACCCACGCTCTGGGGGGCATGGGTACGGTCCGTACCACCATTGTAGTGGTGATGTAGGGGCACGCGTGTACGGACCGTAGCCACGCTCTGGGGGCATGGGTACGGGCCGTACACACGTACCCCTACATCACCACTGCAATGGTGGTACGGACCGTACCCACGTTCTGAGGGGCGTGGGTACGTCCCATACCACCATTGTGGTGGTGACGGGTACGCGTCCACGTCCACTTCCGTTTTGGCGGGCGTGGGATTGGTGGACATGCCCCCCGAAGTGACCAGACCATGGAGGTAATTAATGTGCAGGATATGTTAGTGTTTTGTGGGGTGTGGGTTATGTTTCATGCCCCTTGCACCCCCCCCCCCTTTGCCCCTGGGGGTTGTTCTGAACTTCTGCAGCGTCTGCGTCGGTTTCTGAACACGAGGTCGTAGGCTATGAGGGCCGGGATGACGCGTAGGTTGGGGTCCATCCCTGTCCGTCGCGTACCGGTGCTCCTTGTTCGCGTCGTCCTCAATTTCCCGGCAGTTTTTGGCTTCCGTAAAAAATGCTACGTGCGGAGTGACATAGGCACGAATCGTACTTGCTGGTCCGTAAAACGCTGCCTGACTCCGTCCGGATGTCACGTACGTGATGTCCCGGATCGGAATTGTGGGTATTTTTTCGCCGCACGTACTTTTGTACGAATCGTACGGAAATGGTATTTCTGTACGATACGTACTTGCTGGTTTGTAAGGAGGATTTCCCAGATACGAGTCGTACGGAGAAAACGCTCCGTACGACCATTCGTACCCAGGTTTTACAGGATCGGAATCGGCACTTTAATGTTGATAAATATATCAGCAAGTGAAAGAACAGATTGACCATGGATTACTTCATGAAAAGAAAGAGTGCTCATCATTTCAACCTATCTGAATGTATGTGAGTGGTCAAGCTGGAACAGGAAAAAGTTTCCTAATTAAAGTAATTACAAGTTATCTGCAGAAAACAACTGAGTCGCATTTGTCTTGTGTTGTCACGGCTCCAACTGGGTTGGCAGCACATAACATTAAAGGAATTACTTTACATAGTTTACTAATTCTACCAGTAGAGCATGAGAACAAATGAGAACAAATTGGAATACCACAAGCTATCTGGAGAAGCTTGTTGTGAAGTTTCAAGAGTCCTGAAGAAAATGAAACTTCTCAATATTGATGAGGTAAGCATGGTCTCAAATGTGATGCTTGCCTTTGTGCATTTAAGAATACAGCAAATTCATAAAACAGAGTATGACATCTTATTTGGAGGAAAACACATCATAGTTTTCGGAGATCTACTGCAACTGACTCCTGTAAAAGGACAACCAGTATTTAAAACACTTGCGTATGAAGATACCAGAAAGTCTCTGGGTAGTGTTGGAAATGTGAATATTTGGACATATTTTGAATATAAAGAACTGACGAAAAATATGCGACAGGCAAATGATGCTGAATATGGAAGTATTCTTCAAGATATAAGATTTGGACTTCTGACAGAACATGGCAAACAAGCTTTGCAGAGCCGATTACTTTCCAATTTGTTTCCAAATGAAAATGTAGTTCCTGAGAAAATATACATGAAAATTGCAGAAAATAAATCAGTGATCTGCTTAATGCCAACACTGCGTGAGTGTTCTATATTCAACGAAGAACTATTGAAACTGGGAAATAAAGAAATTATAAAAATGGAAGCCATCGATAAAATAGAGCATGAAGGAAGCACTATTATTTTGATGGGAAAATTGAAAACAAAACTGGATTCTTTAGAAAAAAAGATATCTAAAAAAGCTGGTTTAGAAAAGACTCTATATGCATGTATAAACTTGTCTGGTAATTTCAAGGCGTAATTTGAATGTAGAAAAAGGTTTAGTTAATGGAGCAATGGGTAAAGTTGTGGATTTTGTTAATTATCAGAAAAAAGATGGAATTGAATTTTTAAAAATTAAATTTGATCAGATTGAAGAAGTTAAAGAAATTGTTCGTAGTTCAGTTCGTTTTTTGCTTGTTAAAGATTTATATGTCCGTAGGAAACAATTTCCATTTTCTCTGGCATACGCAGTGACTATTCATAAATCTCAAGGATTAAGTGTAGACAGTGCATTAGTGAATATTGGATCTACTGTGTTTAAAGAGGGTATGGCATATGTTGCTTTGTCGCGAGTCAGAACATTATCTGGTTTGTTTTTGATTGATTTTGATGACGCAAAGGTTACTGCAGATGCAAACTGTGTAAAAGAGTATAATAGGTTAAGAAGAGCGTATGCTCCCAATTTAGGTCAATATCCTGTATTTGAAAAGCGTGTGGTTGGTCGAAAAAGAAGGTATGAGAATATCTGTACTGAAGGGGTAGAGAAGGCAAAGACCAAGATAATGTTGTCATTGCAAGCAAAAAGAAAAATGACACTTTTGAAGAGATTGTTGGTTATCAGTTTGAAAATAGTTCAGGTGTCAACTGCTATGCTAATGTAGTGGTCAATGTTGTTTTTTATCTTGAAGGTTTGCAACAACAAATTATGCAGAATCGGGAAAAAAGATTTTGTTCCTTGTTGCATTCTGTTTATGAAAAATTGAAAACAAATACAAGTAAAATACAAACTGTTTCAGATGTTCGTAATCTTTGGGATGTATGTTCTGGTTCTACACAATTTACGCAAAATATCCAACAAGATACTCAGGAATTTTTAATGTATATGCTTACCGTTTTTGAAAATGAAGGTGTAGAAATAGAAAATATTTTTGGCCTTTGTTACAAATGGGAACATCATTGTAAAAATTGTATGTATACATCTAGCACTAATGTAGACACTGAAAGATTTCAATATTTAACATTACCGGACTGTAAATCAGTGTCTTTCAATAAATTAGTTAAAGCTGCAAATCAAAACATGGAGTGTAGCCAATGTAAATCAGAAATGTTATCCACATTATTTTTTTTAAAATATGGACAATATATAATTTTAATGATGCAACGATGTACAGCTGATGGAAGAAAATTGGACACTTTAATAAAGCAATTTGTAGCAACACAACTATCAATATCAGGAAGGACTTTTGAGGCAATTGCAATAATTTTCCATGATGGTCCTTCCACAACATCTGGACATTACACTGCCTATCTAAAATGTGACAAAGGCTGGACACTTTGTAATGATGCCCAGTTGGTTTTCAAACAACGTTTGCCTAGTGAATTACCAAATTCCTACCTAATATTTTTAAAGCGAAAGTTTTAGGAAGATAATTCAGTCTCTGAGGAATTTATTATTATAATTTATTAGGATTACCATTGGACAATTTACATAAAAAACAGTGCAAAAATACCATTTGGCCTCAAGGAAAGGTATATGTTTGAATTGTGGACTTTTTCTTACTCATTGACTCTTTTAAAGCGACAACATTTACAGTTTTTTATAAATTGAAGTTCTAAAAGTTTTTTAGCAGTAAGCATTTTATATATGTGTGATTTGTATTTTCTGGTATTTTACTGAGAATAGAATGTTTTTGTTTTTTTTAAACAATCTTTTTTTTTTTTTTTTTTTTCCCGCTGTTATGTGATGAGTACGATTGAAATCACTATTTCTAGTGAGTGAAATTCAATATATTCTGAGAACAGGAAAAAAGGCAAACAAATTACTTTGTTTAAATTATGCTGTGTTGTTAAAAATGTATTTTTACATGTTATAACTATTTTTTCTTTTCTTTCACAGATCCTAAGTCGAAAATAAGCAATTTACCACAATTTACATTACAAAAAACAACTGAAAAAAATGTGTATAATTTTTTATTTCTAATACTGTGAAGGTAAGTTTAATTAAGTATTAATATGCACAATGGGCATATCTGCAAGAAGCTACAAAGTTTTAATACGTTTTTCAAAACACCCTGTTTATACCTATGTAGTTTTGGAATGTCCCTATTATAGGATATCGTGACCTGCAAAAAAACAGATTTGAGTGGTTCATAATATTTCCGATTGTACCTATTGAAGGACCGCAATCATTTCAATCATTCTTCTTTGAGCATCTTTGCAAAAACTCTGTACTTACCTCCTATCATTCACAAGCAATTTTCCAAACAGAAATATGTTACTTTTTGTAACATAGTTATAGCGCAAGACACAGTCAGCTCGACACACACATTGCAACACATGCCACACAAGGCTCAAAGCGTGCACACTCAGTCACAGGGACTCACCATCATGAGAAGAAGTTGCGGATAAGCTGACTCTGGATGTCCTCATCCTCATCCTCTTCCTCATCCTCACTTGCCCCGTGCCCGAGCCCTTCATTCTCCACGGGTGGATGATCCTGCTCATTCGGATCAAGGATGAGTGGCACGGCCTTCTCCACTGCCATGTTGTGCAGCATGCAGTACACAATGAAGATTTTGCAGACCTTCACCGGGGCATATGGGAGGGCGCCGCCGGTCTTGTGGAGGCACCGGAATCTGCTCTTCAGGAGTCCAAACAACCTCTCAATCATGCGCCTCGTCTGCCCATGGGTGTCGTTGTACCAGTGTTCTGCGGCTGTTCTGGGGTTGCGGAGAGGCGTCATCAGCCATGGCATGTTGGGATAGCCAGAGTCCCCTACATGGAAACATCATGTGAAGAAGTGGGTCAGGAGATGCCGTAAGATACAAAGATAGCGCTGAACACAGGACTAACAGAGTATACCCACCAACAAGACATGCTCGTTCGGCGTGCAGCTGCAGCATCATTTCTGGCACCTTGCTACGCCTCATGATGTATGCATCGTGTGCGGACCCTGGAAAAGGGGAACAGACATGGGAAATCAGCATGTTAGCAAGACACACCACAAGGGCATTAATGGAGTGGTAATGTTTTCTGTTTCTATAGGCTACCTCCTGTGCCTGTAGTGGTACCAAAGCCACATGTGTCCCATCAATGGCCCCAATTACATGAGGCATCCCTCCAAGGGCATAGAACTCACCCTTGACACCAGGTGCACCAACATGGCTTCTATAACATCATGCAGGACATGGCTGAACATTGTCTGGGACATGCCACCGACATCAGCTATGGTCAATTGAAACGTGACGGTGGCAAAAAAATGTAGGGCTGCCATCACCTTCATCTTGGGGGTCAGAGCTGTAGGATACCTGTGTTGTGGTTGGAGGTGTGGTGCAAGCCGGCGGGTCAAGTCCTCTATCAACTCTTGCGAGAAGCGGTATCTGCGTATGCAGTCATGTTCACGCATGGCATCCAGGTCTGGCATTCGTCTGGGGAGAGGCGGTGCCCTGCAGAGATTTGGAAGGAATAACGAAGAGTGAGTACATTACCACACCAATGTCACTGAGGTGAGCACATGTTCAACAGCTAATACACATCTGCTTAATACAGAGTCTGTGCTGTGCAATACATCCAGGACACGTAGGCCAGCCAGGTGATGCTCCTACGAAGAGCCAGCCACAATAGTTGCATGGCAATGTTGACGTGACATGCCATGAAAATAGCTGTGGGCCAGTGTAAGTGACAAGCCAGACACATTACATGAGTGACAGACATCCACAGATCAGCATTTGAAGGATGTCATCTCATACAGACAGCTGGCGGGAGTCTAGACGCACAGGTCACATGTCATCTGTAAAAGGACAGATAACACACATTTCCATGAAGGGGTACATGTCAAAAACTGATGACACAGACATTGAGAGAACGCAGATATTGCCTCATGTCAGGAAGTCATCTTCGAACCATCATGACACATGTAACGTGTGAGTCCACATATGGCATGGTGTGCGTATATGTGTGTCATGCACATATGCACACAGACACATGTTGGATGCTGCAACAGCAGATGGAGTTGACGGAACACCAACGGAAAGCTCATGGGAACACATGACACACACATGACATAGTCACATCGCGGCACGCTGGGAGTCACATGTCAGGTGTAATTATCCATGTACCTGGCATCAGGGGACAGTTGTGGGTGTTGCTGACTGTGCCATACCAGTGATGCAGTGCTTGACACGTGTGTCGTACATGCACACATGTGCAAAGTGTGAAGGGGAAGTGTTCCACTTAGTGCCCCATCACACATGACATGAGGGAGAAGTATGAGGGTCTAAATGCATGCTGGTTGTCATGGATACCGAGTTTCAAGTTCAAAATTTAACATCATGTGGTCTGGAAAAAGCAGTTGGCCACATTATACATTGTTGCAAAGTGGTTGTTGACTTGACATGATGCTGCAAAATCGAAAGATGCATAGGCTGTCACTGGTGTATGTTTAAAGGGATTGGAGGAAACGTAGGATGCAAATAAGTCTGACCGATCACTCTGTACTCCTGTAAATGAAATAGGCCAGCAAGGCAGATATAAGGCAGGCAGAACCCATGAGAGGACACTTGCCTGCACAACATGTCAGTTGATAACACTGCTGCTGTATTGTCTCCCTCTGGCACCATGTCAAGGACTGTGGAGAGGGCCCAGCCTTTCACCCAGGAGGAGAACGAGGCCCTGCTGGATGTGATCCTCCCACGGTACCCCATGCTGTATGGTCGACCAGGGGAGCAGGTGAGTGCTGACTCCACTACCTTTGCCGGTGCACCTTTATTTTGTCTGTCACTTCTGGCATTGTGGCCAGGTGTGACAGACATGCAATGTTGGTTGGAGTGGGTCCCGGGGGGGATGGCTTATGTCTCTCATGCAGGGCTTGATGTAGTTCATGTGTGCACTCCTCACTTGCATTGTGCTTACTGTGACATTCACTGCATAGTGCATGGCACATTCCGCCAGCCTAATCCTCTTGGGCATTCTTGTTCTATTGTCCTGCGGTGATTCAGTGGTCACCCCGGTGTGACAGGTGACTGCACCCACAGATGTGTGTGAGAGTTGAGTGGAGCTGTGGTGAGAGCGGTGAGAGTGTCCAAATGATGTGTACGCCCCCTGGACATTGACGTGAGTGAATGTTTCTTGTCATGTGGGTGAGTGTCTATGTGGAGTGTTGCACCACAGCTGCATGGAGGAGGCAACTGCTCAATCCATCTGATGTGTGAAGTAAGTCGTGCTGTTTGTCTGACTTGCTCAGCTAGCCCCACACCTGTGACCCCCCCTGACAAGTGGCACATGTGCAGAGTGAGGTTTGCATCCGCTGTTGCCAATGGCAGGTGATTGATGTGTGCCTGTGTGTGTCTGTGTACTCTGCTGAGGTTTCGTCAGTGGCCTGGGGCATGTGACTGCTTTGCGGTGCTGTCCATCAGCCTCATGTTGCTTGGGATGCACAGTGTGTGCCATGATCAGGGATTGTTTCGCACCCCTCATGCCACCTGTGTACTTACTATTAGGCCTGAGCGGTAAATTCCGTTCCGCTCGCGGGATTTGCGGAATTTGGGTAATTTCGCGTTCAGCAGAGAACGCGAAATTGCCAAACATCTGCGTTCCACGACTTCGTAAATTTTTTGCTTTTTCGCGTTCTAAAAATGCGTGTTCGCAAGATATTTTTCCCCCCCTAGCACGCAAACAGCGATTGCGAACAGGAAAAAAGCATCGCGAACAAGCAATTCCGCGCGTTCGCGGAATTTCTGCGTGTTCGCGGAGATTTTTTACTGTTTCGCGGAGATTTGCGTAACGTGATTACGCAAATTCCGCCCACTCCTACTTACTATGCCATGTAGTGCATTGGTGCGTCCATAGTGGAAAAATGTCCCTATGACTAAGGTGCTATTACTTGCCAGCATACTATGCCCTGTTCAACAAATCTAAGATGCTCAAATGTGTGTCTCTGTGACATGGTGCAGGTGTAGTGATGTTGTCCCACTTTGTCATCCACACAGGTATCCCCCTACCACAAGGGGAAGATCTGGAAGGATGCCGTCAAGGCCGTGCAATCGGTGGAGGGTCGCAGTCGGCGCCTGCCACAAGTGAGGAAGAGATGGCAGGACATCCGGTGCTGGACCCGGAGGATCGCCCGGGTCATGCTGGAGGAGGAGGCTCCTCGCAAGCATGGTGGGCGCCTGACCCACCAGATGCGGCGTGTCCTGCCGGTGGTCTTCCCTGACCTGGATAGGTGGATACAGGAGTTACAGCAGCAGGAAGGGGGTAGGTACATGTGTGTTTGTTGTGTGTCGCCAGCTTTTGGAGCTGCTCAGTCGCTTGGATACACTGCCAGGCTATATATGTGCAGTGCATATCCTGTTCCCCAAAGTCAACCTGTGCTGTTCTTCCTCCCTTCCCCTCCTTGACATGTGTTACCTGGTCTGTGTGTTATCACTATTGCACATGGTCATCAAGGCTGCCAGTTTATCAAGGTGCACACTGCTTACCAGCATCATGTGTGGGGGTGGTCTGCCTGCGCCCTGTCCTGTTCAGTCATTTGGGGGTGCATAATTGTTGGCACTGATGCTGAGTCTCAACATAGGAGTGTGAGGGTTCAAATGAACAGACTTGCAGCATGCATTACCAATGTTGTGGCCTCAGACATGATGTGCATGAGTGGTATATGCATAGTGCCGGGACGGTTGCTCCTGTAACAGTCAGCTCATTCCAGGACCATGGAGCAGTGTGCACACTACAGTCCCCTGACACAGCCTGCCCTCCTACTCATGTGTGTCATCCAACACTGTGCACATTCACTGTGGGTTCATCATGGCTCTGCCTCTGTGGCATTGTTCCCTGGCCTAGGTAGTAGTTTTCACATGTGTGATACATTTGCCCACTGGACAGGGATACACCAGTTTGCTTGTGCATACTCACACTGGGCAGTGCCTGTGTGGCTATTCACAACAATCTGTTGATGTTTGTTTGTGACCAATATGTTTTGACAGCCCTACAAGGTGATGTTGTATTAATGAAGCTAGTTTTCAAGCACAGTTATTGTAACCCTGAATAAGAGGTGTCACTTCTTGATCGGTATCAGTCACATTGACTCAGGTATGGGTGGGTGTGTGCGGGAGGGGCATACATGTTCAACCCTGATGTTTCATTGCCAGTTCTGACTTGTGTGTGAGGATTCGCAGTACAGAAAGTCATCGTGCAGTGCCCCCGTGATGTTGGCCAGTTCTTAATGTTCATGCTTCATTGCCTGTGTCAGTTTTTGACAATCATGTATCCTGCTTGTACATTTTTGCCACCTGTGTGTGGTTCAGATGCTACACAGTTGTGACTTTGTGTGCTGACACCTGTGGGTACATTCTGGCTTGCCATGAGGGAGAACCCACAGTACAGCTAGGCTTTTTTGCTAAACAATTGCAAGCCCATTAGCGTATGCATTGTCCTGGGTGTAGACATGTGTGCCACTCCAGATGACAGTCAGTAGGTCATATGTGTAGCCAACTGTGTGATGAGGTGACGGATAGCCATGTGACAAATGACATTATTCAAGTTGTTACTCAGAGAAAATGTCCATTGGCACTCACTACACCTGTCAACATGTCTCAATGTTTCATATGCTTGACCTTGTTGTTTTGTTGTGAAGGACAATGATGTGCCTGTATGACAGATGTCTCCCAAGGAAGTGCACAAGACACCACCTTTACACTTTACAGGGACACGCTGGCACATTTTAAAGTAAGGCACAGCTTGAACAAAACTTGTTTGGAGTTCATACATATACATGTTCCCGCAGTGTGCTAGCATTTGGGTTAGTCCTTGGTTGTTGCTGATACCAACTTACGAGTGTCAAGTCATCCAGACCACCCTGGTGCCATGTATATGTACTTACTGATATGCCATTTCTGCCTAACAGTGGCTGATTTGAATGAGTCTGGCAGCTCAGACAATGACTGTGTACATGTAGTTTGGTGTGCACCTCCTTGTGTGACTTCTGCTATACAGACACATGTGTGTTGTGTTCACAGAGTGCCACATTCACACATGCTAAACATGTCCATTGTGTAAAGGGTTGTGATTCTCCAGGAGTCACAATGTATTTCTTTGGGGTGTCAAAAGTACTCACAGGTCTCTGAGTGTGGGGACACCTTCTGCATTGGCATGTGGTATTTGGCCTTGGGTGCGACAATACTGTTTGGTTCACAGTGAACAAGAGGTGGCATGCCTTTATAGTCTTGCTGTGCTCAACTGATCCCAGACACTAGCTTCTCATGATCTTGTGATTTCAAGTTATTTGCCGTTGGGTCCTAATTTTCATTGTTTCCAAGTGGCATGGTGGGTCAGCCAACTGGGGAGTGCAGGGCTTACATATGTGGGGGGTATCCTAGATGTTACTCATGATGCCTTTCCTGATATGAACTGTTGCCTATTTTGTTTGGACTCATGTGTCAGATGTATACAGGTGACTGATTTTTTACTGTCTCTTCACCTTGCCCACAGCATCATCGGAGGACACAGAGGGAGACACCGGCACGGACGTGGAGGAGGGATCGAGCAGTGGTGCCTCCACTGCTGAGGATTCGGTGGAATCTAGTGGCACGGAGGGCGAGGGGAGTGAGGTGGAGGACCTGCCCAGTACCAACACTGACTACGAGGCAGACGGGTCCGAGGCTGAGCTCCCAGAGGGGGCGGAGGCTGCTCCCACAGCTGAAAGCAGCAGTACATCTCTCGCCACCCCCTCCATTCCCATCACCGCCCTCCCACTTGCTCGGGTCCTTTCTGTCCACGCTAGGCCAAACCGTGGCTTCTTCGTGCCAGGTACCGCACCCCCTGCCCCTGTCCCCCCTGCTGCCCTCACTGCCGAGTCTGTGGACATTCAGCGGCAGTTGCAAGTTGGGCAGACATCGATCCTGACTGTCCTCCATGGCCACACCAGACTGCTGACCCAGATGGTGTCGTACATGGAGGGAATGTCATCAGCGATGTCTGACCAACGGATGTTGCTGAGGTCCCTGGACTCGTCACTGACGGCAGTAGTGAGTCACCTGCAGCGCTGCATCCCCCCCACCCCTGACCCATCCACAAGTCCCACACCCATGCCTGTCCCAAGCACACCAAGACATCCACACACACGCACCCCACCAGACAGAAGCAGCACACCACCACGTAAGGGCAAGCGCACACCTCCTGACACGCACACTCAGGGGGAAGCAGGCACACCCACTGGGTCTAGGGCACACAGGCAGGCACGCAGACACAGTCCTCGTCCACATGACTCACTCCCCAGTCCCTCAGATGTCACTCCCCTTGGCTCCCCTGCCCCAGATTCGGAGAAGGAGGCCTACTTTGCTGGGCTGGGCCTCAGCCCCACTAGTTCACCTGGACGCAAACGGTCAAGGCACTCCACGGGTAGGGGAGTTAAGTCCCCCAGCCCGTCCACCACCTCCCCCAGTAGCGCTGCAACCCATCCCTCTGACCCCCCCCTCCTTGGGGCCTGTTGTTTCTCCGGGTGCAGGGTAGATGTTTGAAGAACTGGCAGAAGTGTGCAGCGCCGAGCTCGCCTCCACCTTTGGCGCTGCCCCACCCCCTGTGGTGGAGTTGTCCGTCCCTGCACCCACCACACCTACCCTTCCCCCTCCTGTTCCTGCGGTGCCTGGTCCTTCCCCACATGATGCCCCCCCCCAGTCGACGACACAGTCTTGTGATGTGCAGGCAAGCTAGGGGAGACGCATGGCCATGTGTCCCCCCCAAGGACTGATGATATGGACTGGCCATTGGCCTTTGTGAATAGTCTCGTTTACACATTATTATTTTCATGCTGAATAATGCATTTACTTTTTCCTTTGAAAAGTCTTGCATTTCAGGTATTGATGTTGATGCTGATGCTACAGGAGTTGGGGTTGTGGGCATGTGCTATGTTTCAGGGAAATGTTGTAGTCTGCTGCTCATGGGGTGGAACCTGGTATCTGCGTGCCATCACAAGGTCTCTGCAAAGATTCTTTGTCGTGTATGCTCTTTGTGTTTGGAGACATTGTCCCAAGGAGTGTTCCTTCCTCTGTGGCACCTGACATCTCCCCTGCAGAGAGTTGCACAATTGTTGTGTTGCCCGATGTCTACATTTCCTTTGTTGGTGATGGATCCCTTCAACTCTGGCCATGCCTGCTCAGCAATGTCTCCGGCTGCATCGTCTGTGCCATCCTTGGTACTCACTGTACTTATGTATAGAGTATTTTGCCATGCCTTCATGGAGAAATTGTCCCTTTTCCGCACAATGCATGTGTGTAATCCCAGCCTAGTACACATATGGTACTTGTTCTGCTGGGTATTTGAACACCTGACTCACAATTGTGGCCATTGTATCTGTGGGAACTCCACCCTATTCCTTCCATGACAGACAACATCTTGGTGGCTGGCCCAGCACCTGAACATTCCTATCAGTCCTGGGATGTGCGTGACAGTGTGTGTTCTCTTTGGCTCTCTTAGTTTATTAGGCAGTGACATGACTATACAGTCTTGTGGCATGATCTCAGTGTGTGTATTGTCCTGCATCTGCCAGGGGTGGGTATGCATGTGTTATTTGTCCTCACACCCACATGTGGTGTGTTATGCAGTGGGGGAAAGACATCCATCCTCCTGGGAGTGGGACACTGCAGTCAGTGATGTGTTGTTATGGCACTATCATCATTGTCCAAAGTTAGGGATACGTACATTCATCCCATGGAGTTGTGGTCATCTGATAATGATGTACACCCCCCATGTCTCTGTCCACTGCTGGGAGTCCTCTGCACCCACCCCCATGTCTCTGTCCACTGCTGGGCGTCCTCTGCACCCACCCCCATGTCTCTGTCCACTTCTGGGAGTCCTCTGCACCCACCCCCATGTCTCTGTCCACAGCTGGGAGTCCTCTGCACCCACTCCCATGTCTCTGTCCACTGCTGGGAGTGATGGGCACCCACCCCTCACATGTCTCTGTCCACTGCTGGGAGTCCTCTGCACCCACCCCCATGTCTCTGTCCACTGCTGGGAGTCCTCTGCACCCACCCCCATGTCTCTGTCCACTGCTGGGAGTGATGGGCACCCACCCCTCACATGCCTCTGTCTGCTGCTGGGAGTCCTCTGCACCCACCCCCATGTCTCTGTCCACTGCTGGGAGTGATGGGCACCCACCCCTCACATGTCCCTGTCCACTGGTGGTATTCCTCTGCACCCACCCCCATGTCTCTGTCCACTGCTGGGAGTCCTCTGCACCCACCCCCATGTCTCTGTCCACTGCTGGGAGTGATGGGCACCCACCCCTCACATGTCTCTGTCCGCTGCTGGGAGTCCTCTGCACCCACCCCCATGTCTCTGTCCACTGCTGGGTGTCCTCTGCACCCACCCCCATGTCTCTGTCCACTGCTGGGAGTGATGGGCACCCACCCCTCACATGTCTCTGTCCGCTGCTGGGAGTCCTCTGCACCCATCCCCATGTCTCTGTCCACTGCTGGGAGTCTTCTGCACCCACCCCCATGTCTCTGTCCACTGCTGGGAGTGATGGGCACCCACCCCTCACATGTCTCTGTCCGCTGCTGGGAGTCCTCTGCACCCACCCCCATGTCTTTGTCCACTGCTGGGAGTCCTCTGCACCCACCCCCATGTCTCTGTCCACTGCTGGGAGTCCTCTGCACCCACCCCGATGTCTCTGTCCACTGCTGGGAGTCCTCTGCACCCACCCCCATGTCTCTGTCCACTGCTGGGAGGGATGGGCTCCCACCCCTCACATGTCCCTGTCCACTGGTGGTATTCCTCTGCACCCACCCCCATGTCTCTGTCCACTGCTGCGAGTCCTCTGCACCCACCCCCATGTCTCTGTCCACTGCTGGGAGTGATGGGCACCCACCCCTCACATGTCTCTGTCTGCTGCTGGGAGTCCTCTGCACCCACCCCCATGTCTCTGTCCACTGCTGGGAGTCCTCTGCACCCACCCCCATGTCTCTGTCCACTGCTGGGAGTGATGGGCACCCACCCCTCACATGTCTCTGTCCGCTGCTGGGAGTCCTCTGCACCCACCCCCATGTCTCTGTCCACTGCTGGGAGTCCTCTGCACCCACCCCCATGTCTCTGACCACTGCTGGGAGTCCTCTGCACC
Source organism: Triturus cristatus (assembly GCF_964204655.1). Taxonomy (NCBI): domain Eukaryota; kingdom Metazoa; phylum Chordata; class Amphibia; order Caudata; family Salamandridae; genus Triturus; species Triturus cristatus. Next base: position 1,453,675,356 of record NC_140589.1, on the reverse strand, counting down.
CACCCCCATGTCTCTGTCCACTGCTGGGAGTGATGGGCACCCACCCCTCACATGTCTCTGTCCGCTGCTGGGAGTCCTCTGCACCCACCCCCATGTCTTTGTCCACTGCTGGGAGTCCTCTGCACCCACCCCCATGTCTCTGTCCACTGCTGGGAGTCCTCTGCACCCACCCCCATGTCTCTGTCCACTGCTGGGAGGGATGGGCTCCCACCCCTCACATGTCCCTGTCCACTGGTGGTATTCCTCTGCACCCACCCCCATGTCTCTGTCCACTGCTGCGAGTCCTCTGCACCCACCCCCATGTCTCTGTCCACTGCTGGGAGTGATGGGCACCCACCCCTCACATGTCTCTGTCTGCTGCTGGGAGTCCTCTGCACCCACCCCCATGTCTCTGTCCACTGCTGGGAGTCCTCTGCACCCACCCCCATGTCTCTGTCCACTGCTGGGAGTGATGGGCACCCACCCCTCACATGTCTCTGTCCGCTGCTGGGAGTCCTCTGCACCCACCCCCATGTCTCTGTCCACTGCTGGGAGTCCTCTGCACCCACCCCCATGTCTCTGACCACTGCTGGGAGTCCTCTGCACCCACCCCCATGTCTCTGTCCACTGCTGGGAGTGATGGACACCCACCCCTCACATGTCTCTGTCCGCTGCTGGGAGTCCTCTGCACCCACCCCCATGTCTCTGTCCACTGCTGGGAGTCCTCTGCACCCACCCCCATGTCTCTGACCACTGCTGGGAGTCCTCTGCACCCACCCCCATGTCTCTGTCCACTGCTGGGAGTGATGGGCACCCACCCCTCACATGTCCCTGTCCACTGGTGGTATTCCTCTGCACCCACCCCATGTCTCTGTCCACTGCTGGGAGTCCTCTGCACCCACCCCCATGTCTCTGTCCACTGCTGGGAGTCCTCTGCACCCACCCCCATGTCTATGTCCACTGCTGGGAGTACTCTGCACCCACCCCCATGTCTCTGTCCACTGCTGGGAGTGATGGGCACCCACCCCTCACATGTCCCTGTCCACTGGTGGTATTCCTCTGCACCCACCCCCATGTCTCTGTCCACTGGTGGTATTCCTCTGCACCCACCCCCATGTCTCTGTCCGCAGCTGGGAGTCCTCTGCACCCACCCCCATGTCTCTGTCCACTGCTGGGAGTGATGGGCACCCACCCCTCAAATGTCTCTGTCCGCTGCTGGGAGTCCTCTGCACCCACCCCCATGTCTCTGTCCACTGCTGGGAGTCCTCTGCACCCACCCCCATGTCTCTGACCACTGCTGGGAGTCCTCTGCACCCACCCCCATGTCTCTGTCCACTGCTGGGAGAGATGGGCACCCACCCCTCACATGTCCCTGTCCACTGGTGGTATTCCTCTGCACCCACCCCATGTCTCTGTCCACTGCTGGGAGTCCTCTGCACCCACCCCCATGTCTCTGTCCACTGCTGGGAGTCCTCTGCACCCACCCCCATGTCTCTGTCCACTGCTGGGAGTACTCTGCACCCACCCCCATGTCTCTGTCCACTGCTGGGAGTGATGGGCACCCACCCCTCACATGTCCCTGTCCACTGGTGGTATTCCTCTGCACCCACCCCCATGTCTCTGTCCACTGGTGGTATTCCTCTGCACCCACCCCCATGTCTCTGTCCACTGCTGGGAGTCCTCTGCACCCACACCCATATGTCTGTCCACTGCTGGGAGTGATATGCACCCACCCCTCACATGTCCCTGTCCACTGCTGGTATTCCTCTGCACCCACCCACCTACCCACTTGCACCCTTGCTGTGGTACACTGTTGTCCTGGACATACACCACCCCCAAGTTACAGCTGATGTGCTGCACCAAGCCGTACACCTACATCCATGGCGTGTGTACGCCTTGTATCCATCATGTAATGGCGCTGTAGGGGTACGCGTGGTATGGCCCATACCCATGCTCTGGGGGCATGGGTACGGGCCGTACCACCATAGTGGCGGTGACGTAGGGGTACGCGTGGCACGGCCCGTACCCACGCCCCCCAGAGCATGGGTACGGGCCGTACCACCATTGTGGCGGTGACATAGGGGAACGCGTGGTACGGCCCGTACCACAATTGTGGCGGTGACGTAGGGGTACGCATGGTACGGCCCGTACCCATGCTCTGGGGAGCGTGGGTACGGTCCGTACCACCATAGTGGCGGTGACGTAGGGGTACGCGTGGTACGGCCCGTACCCACGCTCTGGGGGGCATGGGTACGGTCCGTACCACCATAGTAGTGGTGATGTAGGGGTACGCGTGTATGGACCGTAGCCACGCTCTGGGGGCATGGGTACGGGCCGTACACGCGTACCCCTACATCACCACTGCAATGTTGGTACGGACCGTACCCACGTTCGGTCTGAGGGGCGTGGGTACGTCCCATACCACCATTGTGGTGGTGACGGGTACGCGTCCACGTCCACTTCCGTTTTGGCGGGCGTGGGATTGGTGGACACGCCCCCCGAAGTGACCAGACCATGGAGGTAATTAATGTGCAGGATATATTAGTATTTTGTGGGGTGTGGGTTATGTTTCATGCCCCTTGCACCCCCCCCTTTGCCCCTGGGGGTTGTTCTGAACTTCTGCGGCGTCTGCGTCGGTTTCTGAACACGAGGTCGTAGGCTATGAGGGCCGGGATGACGCGTAGGTTGGGGTCCATCCCTGTCCGTCGCGTACCGGTGCTCCTTGTTCGCGTCGTCCTCAATTTCCCGGCAGTTTTTGGCTTCCGTAAAAAATGCTACGTGCGGAGTGACATAGGCACGAATCGTACGTGCTGGTCCGTAAAACGCTGCCTGACTCCGTCCGGATGTCACGTACGTGATGCCCCGGATCGGAATTGTGGGTATTTTTTCGCCGCACGTACTTTTGTACGAATCGTACGGAAATGGTATTTCTGTACGATACGTACTTGCTGGTTTGTAAGGAGGATTTCCCGGATACGAGTCGTACGGAGAAAACGCTCCGTACGACCATTCGTACCCGGGTTTTACAGGATCGGAATCGGCACCTAAATGTTGATAAATATATCAGCAAGTGAAAGAACAGATTGACCATGGATTACTTCATGAAAAGAAAGAGTGCTCATCATTTCAACCCATCTGAATGTATGTGAGTGGTCAAGCTGGAACAGGAAAAAGTTTCCTAATTAAAGTAATTACAAGTTATCTGCAGAAAACAACTGAGTCACATTTGTCTTGTGTTGTCACTGCTCCAACTGGGTTGGCAGCACATAACATTAAAGGAATTACTTTACATAGTTTACTAATTCTACCAGTAGAGCATGAGAACAAATGAGAACAAATTGGAATACCACAAGCTATCTGGAGAAGCTTGTTGTGAAGTTTCAAGAGTCCTGAAGAAAATGAAACTTCTCATTATTGATGAGGTAAGCATGGTCTCAAATGTGATGCTTGCCTTTGTGCATTTAAGAATACAGCAAATTCATAAAACAGAGTATGACATCTTATTTGGAGGAAAACACATCATAGTTTTCGGAGATCTACTGCAACTGACTCCTGTAAAAGGACAACCAGTATTTAAAACACTTGCGTATGAAGATACCAGAAAGTCTCTGGGTAGTGTTGGAAATGTGAATATTTGGACATATTTTGAATATAAAGAACTGATGAAAAATATGCGACAGGCAAATGATGCTGAATATGGAAGTATTCTTCAAGATATAAGATTTGGACTTCTGACAGAACATGGCAAACAAGCTTTGCAGAGCCGATTACTTTCCAATTTGTTTCCAAATGAAAATGTAGTTCCTGAGAAAATATACATGAAAATTGCAGAAAATAAATCAGTGATCTGCTTAATGCCAACACTGCGTGAGTGTTCTATATTCAACGAAGAACTATTGAAACTGGGAAATAAAGAAATTATAAAAATGGAAGCCATCGATAAAATATAGCATGAAGGAATCACTATTATTTTGATGGGAAAATTGAAAACAAAACTGGATTCTTTAGAAAAAAAGATATCTAAAACAGCTGGTTTAGAAAAGACTCTATATGCATGTATAAACTGTCTGGTATTTTCAAGGCGTAATTTGAATGTAGAAAAAGGTTTAGTTAATGGAGCAATGGGTAAAGTTGTGGATTTTGTTAATTATCAGAAAAAAGATGGAATTGAATTTTTAAAAATTAAATTTGATCAGATTGAAGAAGTTAAAGAAATTGTTCGTAGTTCAGTTCGTTTTTTGCTTGTTAAAGATTTATATGTCCGTAGGAAACAATTTCCATTTTCTCTGGCATACGCAGTGACTATTCATAAATCTCAAGGATTAAGTGTAGACAGTGCATTAGTGAATATTGGATCTACTGTGTTTAAAGAGGGTATGGCATATGTTGCTTTGTCGCGAGTCAGAACATTATCTGGTTTGTTTTTGATTGATTTTGATGATGCAAAGGTTACTGAAGATGCAAACTGTGTAAAAGAGTATAATAGGTTAAGAAGAGCGTATGCTCCCAATTTAGGTCAATATCCTGTATTTGAAAAGCGTGTTGTTGGTCGAAAAAGAAGGTATGAGAATATCTGTACTGAAGGGGTAGAGAAGGCAAAGAACAAGATAATGTTGTCATTGCAAGCAAAAAGAAAAAGGACACTGTTGAAGAGATTGTTGGTTATCAGTTTGAAAATAGTTCAGGTGTCAACTGCTATGCTAATGTAGTGGTCAATGTTGTTTTTTATTTTGAAGGTTTGCAACAACAAATTATGCAGAATCGGGAAAAAAGATTTTGTTCCTTGTTGCATTCTGTGTATGAAAAATTGAAAACAAATACAAGTAAAATACAAACTGTCTCAGATGTTCGTAATCTTTTGGATGCATGTTCTGGTTCTACACAATTTACGCAAAATATCCAACAAGATGCTCAGGAATTTTTAATGTATATGCTTACCGTTTTTGAAAATGAAGGTGTAGAAATAGAAAATATTTTTGGCCTTTGTTACAAATGGGAACATCATTGTAAACATTGTATGTATACATCTAGCACTAATGTAGACACTGAAAGATTTCAATATTTAACATTACCGGACTGTAAATCAGTGTCTTTCAATAAATTAGTTAAAGCTGCAAATCAAAACATGGAGTGTAGCCAATGTAAATCAGAAATGTTATCCACATTATTTTTTTTAAAATATGGACAATATATAATTTTAATGATGCAACGATGTACAGCTGATGGAAGAAAATTGGACACTTTAATAAAGCAATTTGTAGCAACACAACTATCAATATCAGGAAAGACTTTTGTAGCAATTGCAATAATTTTCCATGATGGTCCTTCCACAACATCTGGACATTACACTGCCTATCTAAAATGTGACAAAGGCTGGACACTTTGTAATGATGCCCAGTTGGTTTTCAAACAACGTTTGCCTAGTGAATTACCAAATTCCTACCTAATATTTTTAAAGGGAAAGTTTTAGGAAGATAATTCAGTCTCTGAGGAATTTATTATTATAATTTATTAGGATTACCATTGGACAATTTACATAAAAACAGTGCAAAAATACCATTTGGCCTCAAGGAAAGGTATATGTTTGAATTGTGGACTTTTTCTTACTCATTGACTCTTTTAAAGCGACAACATTTACAGTTTTTTATAAATTGAAGTTCTAAAAATTTTTTAGCAGTAAGCATTTTATATATGTGTGATTTGTATTTTCTGGTATTTTACTGAGAATAGAATGTTTTTTTTTTTTTAAACAATCTTTTTTTTGTTTTTTTTTTGCCCGCTGTTATGTGATGAGTACGATTGAAATCACTATTTCTAGTGAGTGAAATTCAATATATTCTGAGAACAGGAAAAAGGCAAACAAATTACTTTGTTTAAATTATGCTGTGTTGTTAAAAATGTATTTTTACATGTTATAACTATTTTTTCTTTTCTTTCACAGATCCTAAGTCGAAAATAAGCAATTTACCACAATTTACATTACAAAAAACAACTGAAAAAAATGTGTATAATTTTTTATTTCTAATACTGTGAAGGTAAGTTTAATTAAGTATTAATATGCACAATGGGCAGATCTGCAAGAAGCTACAAAGTTTTAATACGTTTTTCAAAACACCCTGTTTATACCTATGTAGTTTTGGAATGTCCCTATTATAGAATATCGTGACCTGCAAAGAAACAGATTTGAGTGGTTCATAATATTTCCCATTGTACCTATTGAAGGACCGCAATCATTCCAATCATTCTTCTTTGAGCATCTTTGCAAAAACTCTGTACTTACCTCCTATCATTCACAAGCAATTTTCCAAACAGAAATATGTCACTTTTTGTAACATAGTTATAGCGCAAGACACTCTTTTATATTTACAAATAGAGGAAAAGGCACTCTGTGTACCTTTTTTTCTCAATGTAAATACGACCTCATCATGCACACCACTTTGCGTTGAAAGGGTGATCTAGAAGTGTTGCTGTGCGTGATTGCACAGAATACTCATAGAACAAGACACATCTCCAGATTTATCAAAAATAATAAATCTGGACATGTGTGTGAATGCTGCACCATTCTCCAATTGGTGTAGCAAAGCACAACAAGGAGAATTGATTTCATTTCTCCTCATTTTTTAACCTTCAATATATGCTAAAATGCTCACCATACATTGAAGGAGAAAAATGCCTTTACTGATTGTTTTTGTGCAGGAAGGTGTGTCTTCCTGCACAAAAACAAACACCACATGACACAGATATCCTTGCACCATTGTGCAAGGGTGCCTGTGTCACCATATGGCTGCAGTTTAAGCAGCCATGCAGAGAGAAGCATAGACTTGCAACATATTTATGTACATATGTTGCATCCCCGTGCTTCGGAAGTACCACAGCACACTGCAGTTAAATAGGTTACTGTGTGATGCTGCGGCACTTCCTCATAGTTCTGCACTTATAGATTCACCATACATTACTAATGCATTTGTTCGGTCAATTACGCGCTACACATACACTCATCTAAACTTTCACACACTAACATACAAATATAGCTCTTTTTTTAAACCAGAAAAGTTAGTTCTTAGAAGAACTTTTTTTTGTTCTTTTTTCTTTCATATTTTTTTTTGGTTTTCAGAACAATTATTTTTTTTTTTTTGGTTTTTCTGGAAAAAAAAGGTAAAAACAGAACCGGAGGAACAAAACAATGAACTTCAGGGAAAAAAAAACAAAAAACTAACAATGATGGTTTTCTTGCTTCCTGCAAATTAAGTAAGTGGACTGCTCTCCGTAGCAAAGGATGGCATTATATTTTAGGCAGAGAACCTTCAGTGTGGCAAATTGTGGACGGATGTCCAAGTGTTGGTCTGATGGATCGACACACGAAGTACTCAGCTGTGATGCATGTGAAGGACCAGGAAGAACTTGCATTCTTCGGCACTCTTCATGTGCCAGGCTGACTGGATGCATGGTTTTGAGGTGTTTTTTCATGCTGGCTGTGCCACATGAATATTTTTTAGCTGGATCGCCACGGGAGAGCCCTCGTTGACATATCTTGCATATCACTTTGGGGGCATTGGTTTTGGATTGCCCCTCTGGAAAAGTAAAAGATTTCCAGACCACAGATGAATACCTTTCTGGGTGTGGTGGTTAAACCAGGAATTCATCTTCAGATGAATGTGCAGATGCTGGAGATGCCTGCTGCTCTGAAGCCATTGTTAGCCAAAAATGTTTGTACTAAGTGTAAACTTAGCCCAAAAATGTTCTTCTCAGCAGAGAGATGCTACTCCAAAGAAGGTCTAACAAGAATGATTGAAATGGGTGGGGTCTTTCAATAGTTAGAATCGGAAATCTAATGAACCAATCAAATCTCTTTTTTTCAGGTCACATGAGATCCGCGCACCCTGCGCTTAGGCAGCATGCACCAAGCTCGAATTAGCAAAATTGCATTTAATAGCAATATAGGATGAATAAAAGTAAAAATATATTAATTTTATGAGTAGCTTAGATCATGTATTTCCTTAATATTTACATGAAATACATATATATATATATGTTTTTTGACATTTTAAAATATTTTGCAGGATTCGCGCACCCACCGTGTCAACCACTACATAACGTTTCGCAGAAGCGCTCGAGCGCTGCGTAACGAATTTCGGACGTGTCGCGTATGCGCTTGGAGTCGCGTACCGGCCGCATAGCAATCGTGCACAAAAATACGTACCCAATGCACACCATACTTGGATCCTACACTACAATCGTAAAATGGCGACTATGTTCCACGCAGGGATCGAGAAAGGTACGCATTGGGTGCACGAATCCAAAAAATAATTGAAAAAAAAATAATAACAAAGTATTAAAAATGTAGTTTATAAAAATTTTAAAAAATTATAAAAAAATAGAGTTAAAAAAAATGTACAAATATTTTTTACAAAAAATTCATTACAAACAAATAATATTTATTACTTATTTTAGGAAATAAGTAAAAAACTTACAACAATTGTGAAAAACAATATAAAAAACATAAATAAACGAATTGATACACTGAAAAATGAAGAATTAGAAATCCTATGAAAAAAAATCATTAAAAATCATAGGTTAGAGATAAGTTATAGATAGGAATTAGCATTTAAAAAACCTTTGAAATTCACTTAAAAAACCATAGGTTTCAGGTATGTTATAATTAGGAATTAGCATTTAAAGAACCTTTGAAATTCACTGAAAAAACCATAGGTTTCAGGCACCTTATAGTTTGGAATTAGCATTTAAAAAACCTTAGAAATTTACTGAAAAAACCATAGGTTTCAGGGGCGTTATAGTTACCTGGACATTTCCCTCATACAAAATCATTGAAATTCCCCTGTTATAGTTAGTTCAGCTAACTATAACTCGCGCCCCCGCAATGCACTGCTGATGACGTCACATATTACATCACTCATGACATGGTCAGTGACATCACTGAGGACATCTCAAATGACATCACTGATGACATCACTGATGATGTCATCCATTTGATAATTTGATGAATCTTCTCACAACCTAAAATAACCTTTGATATACCCACTCTAAATTACGTCCTGCCATTCTCAAAACCATAGACACTCCAACACCAATAAGTACATACCCCATCACAGAGTCTTAGGTCTACACACCCATCCACTCACTCACCTGTACAGTCACTCATACTTATGGTCACTCAGTAGAGGACTATCATATGCACTCATACACCTATATAGACACTCACACACCGCTACTCATCCATAGAGGTACTCACACATATACTCAGTCATGCAAATAGTTAATCACACTGCCATTTACTCACCTATACAGTTATACACACACTAGCTCAGTTACTCATACAAATACTAGCACATTTTTACGCTCTTATAGAATCAATGATACAAGCACACACTCATCCATACAGCCACTCACACAATCACACACTCTCACTTATAGTCATTACTATACTCCAACACACATGTATACTGCTGTTCACATATGTACTAAATCACACATGTGCTAATGAAATATAGATTCACTCACTAACACATCCATACACACACTCACCCACCCATACAGTCCATCACAGACTTAGTCTTGAAACCATGCACCCAGTGAATCACCCACTCACATATCTATGCACAGAGTCACACACACCCCATCCACACAAACACTCAGGCGCCCATACCGATACTCAGACAACCAATCTATAATCCATATAGATAATCATGTAGCAATTGGAAACCCATACAGCCACTTACATACCAGCAGACAGACGGATACAGACATTCACACAGTTTACACACTAACCCATGCATTCAGTAAGATATGTTTAATCACTCACTTATAGAATCAGTCACACACCAACAAAATCATCCATTCACACACTTATACACCCACTCATTCTTCAATATGCCTTTCCCTATATATAATAAACATATTTAAACTTTACAGACACACACAAACACTGCATAATGTCATCAGTGATGTCATTTGAGATGTCATCAGTGATGTCATCAGTGATGTCACTGACCATGTCATGAGTGATATAACATGTGACATCATCAGCAGTGCATTGCGGGGGCGTGAGTTATAGTTAGCTGAGCTAACTATAACGGGGGAATTTCAATGGTTTTGTACGAGGGAAATGTCCAGCTAACTATAACACCCCTGAAACCTATGATTCTTTCAGTGAATATATATATATTTTTTTATTTTTTATTTTTTTACTGTAAACAACAGTGGTTTTTGGGACGTTATAGTTAAGAAATACCATTAAAAATGTAGAAATTCACTAAAAAAACAAAGGTTACAGAGATGTTATAGTTAGGTTCACATTTTACAACACAAAACCATAGAATTTCAATAGGGGTGGACGGAGTTCACGGATTAACACGGATGCGGAATTCTGCTGAGTTGAATAAAAACTCTCTGGAATTCTGCGGAGTTCTGCTCCGTTCTAAGAGATCTGGCTCGGCCACCTCTGCAGCACCAGTGTTCCACCCTCAGCTTAGAGACCCCCTACAGCAGTCAACTGCTGCCAAGAGCCACACCACACCGCTCACCTACTCCTTACCCCTGCCCAGCTGCCTGTCTCTTTCTGCTGCCCGCTTGCTCCCTACTTAGAAGACTCTCAGATGCCTTCTGGAACGGGAGGTGAGGGCAAGTAAGAGTGAAGGCAGTGAGGCAGTTGCAGTTATGGCTGACCTCTGCCTGGGAGTCTGGCGGTGAATCCCCCACGTGTTGCCTTCATGGTGATACAGCAATGACAAACCGCAACTTTGGCCCAAAACGCATGCACACAAATCCATTGTATTGTCCTCGAGCAAGCTGAAATACACTGTGACCATTAAATACAAAGAAGCCTAACACACATATAAACAATAGGTTTGCACATTATATTTATGGTGGTAACACTTTTGTAAACGATTAGCTACAAAAACAAACAACTTAAATATTCCTCTACACCGGCTTAATATTAATACTGCGCTTAATGACTTACATAAGAAAGGAGCATGGGGACCGGTGGCACCTGATAGATCCTGCTTGAGAGGGAATTGGTAATCTTCTCCGAGCCCTTTCCCCACCTGAGTACCCGGAGGAGGACGGAGCGGTGTGCCGAGTAAAGGCCCTGGCCCTGACCACAACTTCTGGCATACAGTGTGCTCCCTCTTGTTAGCTTGTTGAAGTCCTCGGAATTTTAGTTCATTTACGCTCTCCTCATGTGGATGGAGGGATAACTTTTGCTTCAAGGTGTTTGGTATTTTAATGTGGCTAAGGACTCTTAAGAAGTGAGAGGAACAGCACTGCAGAGGGTCGGACTCTGTTGCTGGGTTTGCACATGCAATATCTGGCTTGTATTTCAACACTCCTAGACTGTTGTTTCACAGCAGTGCTGCTGACTGAAATATGACCGGGCATGAATCTGGGAAGGAAAGATATATTCCTTTCTTTTTCCAATGTAGATTTTAAAATGAATGCCAATTTAGATTGTGTGGTGATAGAATTGTATATAAAATGGATTTAAAGCACTGTAGATAAGTGGCTTGTGATAGAAATGTATAATTCTTACTTCATTATAGCCATATATAACTGAATCTCCTTCCTCGCATACAAAAATTCAGACAGTCAATGATAATAATACCTAATAACTCTGAGTTCCATTTACCTAGCGATGCTTTTAATAAACTGTCCTTTTTTATCTGGAATTTGGCAGAAAAAAATGAATTTGTCAATAGAGAAGACGTCATCGAGTGCTGAAAAGGGGAGAACCCTCCTGTGCTGTAATCTGAAACAACGTAGAGGTTTATACCTTGGGAGAGCCCAGTGAGCAAGAAAGGGACACTGCATGACATAGTGACTAATGGTGGGTGGTGGGGGCAAACTCCACTACGTGTCAGAATTCAAGTTGTTTGCTGAACTCTGCGCTCACCAGTGGAGCGCAGAGTTGCAAAATTCTGCAAATTCCATCTGTGGAGCAGAGTTAGCCACATATATATATATATATATATATATATATATATATATATATATATATATATATATATATATATATATATATATATATATATTGAATTTTTTAGCGTACGATTGGCGCCAAACTCTGAGACCTCACAATCCAAGGAAACAACCCGGACACGAAGAAACCAAAGGCGAAAAGCAAGGCGCAAACTCAAGAGGGTCAAAACCGAGAAGAGGACAATGGCGCAGGGGCTAGATGACAATACCATCATAAACTTGTCCCGATGATTTTAAGTAAAGCTGAGAAACAACTGTTGGCTTTAGGACTTTCGTTTTGTCCGGAAAGCAACTTTAGCTACAGTAAAACTAGAGTTGATATATTTTCTTATATACGGAAGCTCAAATTGAAAAAATTCTTTACAATCAAAGAAAGCAGCATCCAGCAAAAAAACAAAGAGAGCATTGTAACATCCACGGACAGCATTGAAGTAAATCTTCAAGCATCAGATATAGGAATGTCACTCACAATGCATGAATTAAGGGGTGAAGGTCTCAATGATTTAGATAACAACATTGCACTGGGTTCTACACAAGAAAGAATTTATACACTTAGTTTAATTAAACCATGTGCAGGCATGAGCCCTTTTAAAAACAAATCCACCTTCTGTCCAATGATGCCAAATGATGCTATACACATCTTTCACGAAAGAATCACTGAAGGTCTAAAAGTTCTGTATCATAATGTCACTCATGGGAAGAAGAAGAAAAAAATTAAATGTCGTGATAAAGAATATGAGAATTTGATTTCTAAACTCAAAAACAACAAGGAGATCATTGTTAATAAATCAGATAAAGGTGGTAATTTGGTGATCTGGCCCCGCAAAGACTATATTCAAGAAGCAATGCACCAATTGATTGATACAACATGCTATGTGAAATCATTACAATATTCTGATGGGTTACAAAAGACAGGGTTTAACATCTAATCAGGAATATTTATTCTTGTACAAGGAATTCCCTGTGATTCCAATTTTGTATCTGATCCCAAAGATATATAAGAAAACTAAACCAATACCTGGTAGACTCATAATTTCTGCGATTGGAGGAATGTGTGAGAACATCAGTCGTTATGTTGATTACTTTTTACAGAGCCATGTGCAGCAACTTCTGACGTATGTTAAGGATACGGGTGATTTCCTCAACAAATTGAAACAAGTAGTTTGGGAAGGCGGATGTTTACTCTTGATATAGAATCACTCTATACGAGCATTGACCACCATGTAGGAATGGCAGCTGTTAAACATTATTTGGACACCAGACCTTTGAACTGTTACATTTATAACATCATGTTACTTGAATTGATTAAATGGTGCCTTTTTAATAACTTTGTTATGTTTAACAAGCAAGTATACAAACAATGCAGAGGTGTTGCCATGAGAGCCTGCTTCTCCCCCAGTTATGCGTGTTTGCACGTAGGCTGGTGGGAGGAGCAGACTCTCAGTGGGATCTACAAAAATATTGTCAATACCCGTGTGGTAAATTGGTTCCGCTATATAGACGATGTCTTTATAGCATGGAAAGGTGCCATCAAGAGTGCAGGAATGTTTATATCAGATTTCAACATTAAGGAAGTGAATCTAAAATTCACATCGCACATGAGTAATGTTAGTGTTGATTTTTTGGATACTACTGTTTATGTGGGTGAGGACAAATTGCATGCAACCCTACATAGGAAGCCTACATCGGGCAATTCTACGCTGCATGCCATGAGCTCACATCAAAAACATCTCATCACGAGTATTCCTAATGGTGAGCTATTGAGATTAAAGAGGATCTGTAGCACTGAAGCAGAATTCACAAAATGTACATTGGCATCTCTAGAAAGGTTCAGGGTATAGTGAAAGGATACTTAACAAAGCTAGCCAAAAAGCTACACTACGATCTAGGGATTCCCTTCTGAATAAATGTGATGTCATCCAGGGGACCAATCAGACAATAAGTGAGGAGCTCAGTGCACCGAGACTGAGTACTACATATAGTCAACAACATAGGCAAGTTAAGGCAATAATAAACATAAACTAGCCCATATTGCTAAGAGATGGAGTTTTGGCACCTATTTTACCAGCAGCACCAACCCTCACTTTTAGAAGAGTCAAATCGATGAGGACAGAACTAGTTAAAAACAGTCCTGAAGTGACTACCAATACGACATGGTTGAAACCCAAATTGGGTTTTTACAAGTCCTCTACATGTAGGGCTTGTAAATTTGATGATAACACTACTCATTACACAGTACCTTTCAGTCCTCAGCAAAGAGAAATAAGAGGCCACTATGCTTGCCACACTGAGTTTGCTGTATATGTTCTCACCTGTACCTGTGATTTAAAGTACATAGGGAGTACAAAACTCCCGGTACATGTTCGTATTTAGCAGCACCTCCATGCAATTGACAATAATGACATCAACTATCCTGTAGCACGCCATTTTAAGACACTTGGACACAGGTGAGCTTTTATCCCCAAACAAGCTCTATTAAAGGTACAGGCAGCCGTGCTCTCCAGTCTCTTAAAAACATTTGGCCACAGTCCCAACGTGTTAAGAGTTTGCCTCTTCTTCCCGGGGCACTGCAGTCATCACGCGCATGTTCCACTTCATCTCCTAATTAAGCATAATTTTTGCCATGAATTGAACAAATTTGTTGCTTTCTGGGAGATGAAGTTTCGAAATTAACCCTCTGATGGATGCTCGCTGAAATGAAATGCTGAATAAAGCCCATCATGGGCCCCAGAGAGCATGGCTTCCTTCATCCAACACCTGGGCCCCACATAGTGAGCCCCACGATCCAGGAACCCAGTGGCCCCCATCTCCTGGGATGGTGCAGATTCAGCGGCAGGACGGCCGCTATAACATGTTCTGCTCTGCTCGTATATATATATATATATTAATTAGAAGACAAGCATGGAACTCCGGGATAGAAGAAAATGATTTTAATACATCAGGCCAACAGCGGACAGGACATTTTTCGGCCGTATTTGACAGCCTATGTCACCTGACAAGCACCAAACAGTTTATATAGTCCGGTTTTATATGAACATAAAAGAAATACTAAACGGTTTCTTCCTTGCATTACAAATTGTAACGTGAAAGAAAATAGATAAATATGAATTTAAAATATTTGAGGTCGTGGGACGATTACTACGTTATGGCTGCAGACTTGAACTTGTAACATAGTTCAAAATAGTTTTGCTTATAAACAGTTGAGTTATCAGCTTCATTATTCATCTAACTAGAATAGCCAAGATCGTTTTCTGCGTAACTCCACCATTATTGCAAATGCACAGATTCTGTACTCCTATAATTATTTTTCTTATTTCTTAATCTAATTAGCCAGAGTTATGTTGAACTGTTTCAAAGCAGTGCACGAGCAACCCCGCCTTAAGCCAGACAAGTTCCCTAATCACGTAGGTGTTTATAATCACCGCACTCTCGGGTAAATTATCAAAACATGAACTTTTAATTTAACACAGCAATTCATGCACTTTTACACCAATGCCTCGAAAATCACTATTAGTGTTCATCTTCACTTGTTGCAGCATGTATCTAAATAAAGTTTTTCTATTCAAACCGGCTGAATAAAAAGTCAAATGAAAGTCTATGCAACCTTTGTTTTTATTTTGCTATGGTCAATATCATCTTAGTTGCCTCTTCATACGCAGCCGTTTTTGAAAGTCATATAAATTTACCTACTTGTAGGGTGAAGTCCATTCAATCTCACTCGTACAATCTGGCTGCCAGGGCAGAAAGTTCCTCGTTTCTTAAGTATTTCAGGTTGCATACTCCGATCTGTGCTCAATTCCGCTGTGTTCCAATTGCCTCAAATGTGTAACTTCCAACCCCCACCACTCGACAAATGCTGTGGTGCCTAGGTCTGAAATTTCTTGACACTCTAGTGAAGGGTGCAGTCTTCCAAGGAAGAACGGTCCACCGGGAGCATTCTAGGGCTCTCCACATCAATCCCCTCGACCCTGCCAGGCTATCTCCACAACTCCAGCATATCCAATTATTCGGAGGGCAGACGTTATGCACATTGCTCCTCCTGGTTTGCGGTTATTATGTCTGGCTGCCAAACCGCTGGTGGTAGACGTTTTAAAAGCGCTACCACAGCGCTTTCTTAAGTCTTCACAACTTCTTTTCCATTATAAGAAAAGCACGGCACTCCGGGATAGAAGAAAATCAGTTTAATCCATCAGGCCAACATCGGACAGGGTGCATTGTGGCTGCACTTGACAGCCTTTGTCACCTGTTAAATGCCATTTTTAAACTGTTTATATACTCCGGTTTTACATGAACATAAAAGAAATACTAAATGGTCATATGAATATATATATATATATATATATATTAACGCTCCAAATTCTTTCAGATATAAAGAATGTAAGCACTCACGGGTGGCGTGGCAACAGGTCTTTTATTCCCGGAACAGACGCGTTTCGGCGGTCTGCCTTCCTCGGTGTTAACGACACACCGGGAAGCGCCATATTTTATACATTACATCTCCACGTGTCATAGTATAATAGACATAGACAGAGGACAGCGTAAAGTGTGCTGCCTATATACAATAGGCCACATGGGCAAACGAGACAATAGACTGCATAGGGGGTACTGCAGGTTAAGAACTTTCTAATGGGCTTTTTTAGATTCACATTGGGTATAGTGTAATTAAGAACTCTATGGCTATTAGAACAAGCCTTACACTTACCACATGGAAAGAAACCTTGCATGTGTTTCAAGGTACCCTGCTGTGATGATTGTTTGGTTAAATGACTATTGTATATAGGCAGCACCATTCACTCGTTGAAAATCAGAATACTAGAACACAGGAGGGCGATATTGAAAGGGGATGCCTCTTACCCTGTAGCGAGACATTATGAAGAAAAACATCCGAGTTGTAAGAATGTTTTACAGTTTTTTGGTCTAGACTTTGTCCCAGAAAATATCAGAGGTGGCGACCGCCTGAAGAAACTGCGGAGGTTAGAATCACGCTACATTATTGACCTCCAGTCAAAGTTTCCGTCAGGTCTTAACAGTAATGAAGAGTTGTCAGTACATTTGGGAAACTAATATGTTATTCAGAATAATATGTTTGTCAGGATATTTAACGGAGGTTTTATGAACTTTGTCTTCTGACTGTAGCAACCTGCTGTTGTGGGCCGTTTTGATTACCACTTTGCTATCTGTGTCAAGACTAGATTAATTGTATTGTACATTAAATTAACGAGTTTTGACAGCTAGTGCAAGCCGATACACGGCATCATCACGAGCATCGCCGATACACGGCTTAATCATGAATAGAGGTGGTATGGCAGCCATCTTTCAGTGATACATTAATTTGATGTTTGATCTATATTTGATTTCGGCGTATATTTCAAGTGAATATCACAGCCACCGAGTAAATTTTGGAACGCCTTTAAATTTACGTGTATATAATGTATATATTGTATGATTTGCACTGTATATATGTACATTGATACATTACAAGATGGCGCCAGTGATTCCACCTACACTTTACGCTGTCCTCTGTCTATGTCTATTATACTATGACACGTGGAGATGTAATGTATAAAATATGGCGCTTCCCGGTGTGTCGTTAACACCGAGGAAGGCAGACCGCCGAAACGCGTCTGGTCCGGGAATAAAAGACCTGTTGCCACGCCACCCGTGAGTGCTTACATTCTTTATATCTGAAAGAATTTGGAGCGTTAATTTTATACGGCAGGCACCGCCGTATCTACAGCACCCGACCGCGAGTGACTCGTTTCTGGTGCAATTGGAGCAGTCATATATATATATATATTCACAGAAAAAACCATAGGTTTCAGGCACGTTATAGTTAGGAATTAGCATTTAAAAAACCTCAGAAATTCACTGAAAAAACCATAGGTTTCAGGGGTGTTATAGTTAGCTGGACTTTTCACTTGTACAAAACCATTGAAATTCCCCCGTTATAGTTAGTTCAGCTAACTATAACTCGCGCGCCCGCAATGCACTGCTGATGACGTCACATATTACATCACTCATGACATGGTCAGTGACATCACTCATGACATCACTGATGACATCTCAAATGACATCACTGATGACATCACTGATGACATCATCCTTGTGATAGAGTGGCAGACCTCCTCTCACCCTAATATAACCTTTGATACACACATTCAAAAATAGAGACTAAAATTTTCAAAACAATGGACATACCAATACCAGTTACAACAACCTCTTCAGTAATTCTAAGATCCACATACACATCCACTCATTCACCAACAGTCCTATACAGTCACTCATACATGTACTCACTCATCATATGTACTCATACACCTATACATCCTGTTACACAATGCCACTCATCCATAGAGTTACTCACACACATAGTCACTCATGCTAATAAAGAATCAAACATACATTTACTTGCATATACAGTTATACACACACCACCATACTTACTTCTACGGAAACTTACACATACTTAGTCTTTTAAACAATCACTTATAGAAACACATACTTATTCATACAGGAACTCTTTCAATCTCTCACTCTCACATATACTCACATATATACACCAATAGTCACATATACTAGTTTAAAACATATGTATATATATTCACTGAAAAAACCATAGGTTTCAGGGGTGTTATAGTTAGCTGGACTTTTCACTTGTACAAAACCATTGAAATTCCCCCGTTATAGTTAGTTCAGCTAACTATAACTCGCGCGCCCGCAATGCACTGCTGATGACGTCACATATTACATCACTCATGACATGGTCAGTGACATCACTCATGACATCACTGATGACATCTCAAATGACATCACTGATGACATCACTGATGACATCATCCTTGTGATAGAGTGGCAGACCTCCTCTCACCCTAATATAACCTTTGATACACACATTCAAAAATAGAGACTAAAATTTTCAAAACAATGGACATACCAATACCAGTTACAACAACCTCTTCAGTAATTCTAAGATCCACATACACATCCACTCATTCACCAACAGTCCTATACAGTCACTCATACATGTACTCACTCATCATATGTACTCATACACCTATACATCCTGTTACACAATGCCACTCATCCATAGAGTTACTCACACACATAGTCACTCATGCTAATAAAGAATCAAACATACATTTACTTGCATATACAGTTATACACACACCACCATACTTACTTCTACGGAAACTTACACATACTTAGTCTTTTAAACAATCACTTATAGAAACACATACTTATTCATACAGGAACTCTTTCAATCTCTCACTCTCACATATACTCACATATATACACCAATAGTCACATATACTAGTTTAAAACATATGTAGTTACTCATAAAGACACTATTGAGACAGTCATTCACTCACTAACACACCCATACACACACTCATCCACCCATACAGTCCTGCACACATGCTGTGTTCAACACATACAAACAGTGAGTCACTCATTCATGCACCTATGCACTACGTAATACCCCCCACCGAACCATGCAGACACTCAGACTGATACTCAAAAAACCAACTAATAACCTATATAGACACCCATGTAGCTACTCACCAACCCATGCACCACTTATACACAAAGTGAGAGACTGATACAGATATTTACATATTTAAACATTACTCACTAAGCCATGTATTCACTATGATACACTTAATCAGTCAGTTACACAATCAATTTTTCAAAAACAAATCATCCATTTAGACACTTATATACCCATTTATTCTTCCATCGACCTTGAGATATACATATATAAAACCTATTTAATTTTCAGAAAAACACACATTCACTGGATGATGTCATCAGTGATGTCATCAGTGATGTCATTTGAGATGTCATCAGTGATGTCATGAGTGATGTCACTGACCATGTCATGAGTGATGTAATATGTGACGTCATCAGCAGTGCATTGCGGGCGCGCGAGTTATAGTTAGCTGAACTAACTATAACGGGGGAATTTCAATGGTTTTGTACAAGTGAAAAGTCCAGCTAACTATAACACCCCTGAAACCTATGGTTTTTTCAGTGAATATATATACATATGTTTTAAACTAGTATATGTGACTATTGGTGTATATATGTGAGTATATGTGAGAGTGAGAGATTGAAAGAGTTCCTGTATGAATAAGTATGTGTTTCTATAAGTGATTGTTTAAAAGACTAAGTATGTGTAAGTTTCCGTAGAAGTAAGTATGGTGGTGTGTGTATAACTGTATATGCAAGTAAATGTATGTTTGATTCTTTATTAGCATGAGTGACTATGTGTGTGAGTAACTCTATGGATGAGTGGCATTGTGTAACAGGATGTATAGGTGTATGAGTACATATGATGAGTGAGTACATGTATGAGTGACTGTATAGGACTGTTGGTGAATGAGTGGATGTGTATGTGGATCTTAGAATTACTGAAGAGGTTGTTGTAACTGGTATTGGTATGTCCATTGTTTTGAAAATTTTAGTCTCTATTTTTGAATGTGTGTATCAAAGGTTATATTAGGGTGAGAGGAGGTCTGCCACTCTATCACAAGGATGATGTCATCAGTGATGTCATCAGTGATGTCATTTGAGATGTCATCAGTGATGTCATGAGTGATGTCACTGACCATGTCATGAGTGATGTAATATGTGACGTCATCAGCAGTGCATTGCGGGCGCGCGAGTTATAGTTAGCTGAACTAACTATAACGGGGGAATTTCAATGGTTTTGTACAAGTGAAAAGTCCAGCTAACTATAACACCCCTGAAACCTATGGTTTTTTCAGTGAATTTCTGAGGTTTTTTAAATGCTAATTCCTAACTATAACGTGCCTGAAACCTATGGTTTTTTCTGTGAATTTCAAAGGTTTTTTAAATGCTAATTTCTAACTATGCCTACAGAGATAGGACATGTGAAGAAAGAAGAAAAAATGCACAGAAAGAAACAAAAGAAGTGCAGAAAGAAGCAACAGAAGTCCTCAAATACGAAGATAAGTGCAGGAAGAAGGATAACGTGCAGAAAGAACAAAAAGAAGAGCAGAAAGAAGCCTTGTTGCAAAATCATCCTGTACCCTCAACTTTTTCAGACGGATACTGGTGGTAACTGAGTCTGACTAACCAGTCCTAGAGCCAGTGCTATGTTAAAAGACACTTAGAATACAGTGAAAACACCTACATACACTAGGGAACATTATGCGTTGGGGTCCCCCTGTGATTAGCATGACCTCCTCTGTAAGCCCCTAGTGTATAATAGGGCATGGGGATTAAAACTACCTCTTAAAACAGGCCACAGGGCGTTTTTGCACACGTTAACTCAGGCCCCGTCCCCTCCCTTCACCACTGTGTAAACACGCCCTGTGTCCATATTTAGTTGGGAGATTAAGTTCATTTGAATCCTGAGGGTCCCTAGGGTGCAACTAGCCCACTAGGTACCTCCAGTAAGTGCCACAGAGCTGCGTTGCAGAGAGGTGTAAAAAGTGGCACGGCCTGGACCACCTCTCTGCAATGCAGCTCAGTGGCGCTTACTGGAAGCACTTGGTGGGCTAGTTAGCCCCCAGGGGCCCTCAGTATTGAAGGGAAATTATATCCCCAATTTAAAACGTGCCATAGTGCGTGTTTGCACACGTCACCTCAGGCCCCGTCCCCTCCCTTCACCACTGTGTAAACACGCCCTGTGGCTGTTCTAAGTTGAGAGATTAAGTCCCCCTGAATTCTAAGGGTCCCTAGGGTCAAACTAGACCACTAGGTACCTCCAGTAAGCTCCACAGAGCTGCGTTGCAGAGAGGTGTAAAAAGGGGCTTGGCCTCAGAACACCTGGCTGCAGCGCAGCTCCGTGGCGCATACTGGAGATGCCTGTTGGGGGCGTGTTTGCAGAGTGCTGCACGGAGGGGGCATGGCCTCCGGCACGATGCCAGTCTTTTATTTATTTTAGTTTTTTAAGAAGGGGGGCTGTTTGGTTCCCCTTCTTATTCTAATTTATTGGCCCTGATGACCCCATCCCCCAGGGCCAGTCTCCTAATTATATTTTTTTGACCCCAATCCCCAGGGCCGGCCACTGTTTTTTATTATTTTTAAAAAATATATATTTATAGACACACCTAGGACATGCTGGACAAACCGTACGTACCTATCACCATGACGATTTGCGTGATATTCATTAAAAGGCGACTATGCATGCAATGAATCCACGTGGAATGTATTTACACCACTAGTGAAGCTCTGACATGTCTGATGCCCTACCGTGCCTAATCCTGGTAGACACCCTTGTCGTTTATTTATACAAACATGGGTAGCTATTGACGGGCACATTTAATACACATGCACACCAAGCCATTCAAAGGGGATTCGACAAAAATTCGACCAAAACTATGCAAGAAACCCCCCTCACGGTTAATAAAACACACATCCACTGCCGGATGTGTAATACTTTTTATTTTACTCTCTGGAAAGGGGACGAACATCACTTGAGAGTCACAGCGTGCTCCTGACAGAGCCCAATGCTGTGTTACACCCACCATTGCCTGCCGAGTGCCACACACCTCTGTGTTGTATTCCACTAGCTAGTGCATATGCTATGACACTCTCTAGCCCATGTGCACTGTAACACCACCCCGTGAATATGTCATGCCACACTTGTCTTCGCACGGGTTATATTGCCCCATCTAACGTGCCTTTCTCGATGCCTATGTTATAACGCACAGTGCTATGCCATACATATTACAATCTGGGATCCATATCTTTGTCACAGTGCATATGCAACGTTACACTCCCCAGCACATATTTTATATTACAACTTTAGAGACTAGTTAGGTTACACAACACTGCCCTGTGCATATTACACTCCAAGGCGCATATCGCATAGCACGCGCTAGTGCCTGTGCTATCTCGCGCTCTCCAATGAATCTGTCATTGCGCACAATGTATTGCATATTATATTTCACGCCCGGTTCATCTTATATCACACTTTTTGGTGCATAGTTTATACCATACACTATATCTAGTTTTCATTTTCAATCGTGCTCTCAGGACTATGTTCTATATAACACTGTGTTCACCTACCCTTTTCACGGGCATTACATTTTGAGATAGGGGGTGGAGGGTCAGGGGGTGTTTCTGCCAAGTGAGCCCGGAGTCACAGTCACAAACGTCCTCTTCTTCCTGAATAAAAGTGAGATTATGCTGCATACTTGTTCATATTTTAAGTAGTTCGCACAGACACAATGTTTTAAAAACAATAAAGTTCCTAATACCCGCCTTCTCTGAACAGTTAGCTTGCTGCCCCATCCCCTTCCTCCCTATCCTCTGTTGTGTGAATCCATGGACTAGCCTCCTCCCTCCTGCCATGCATGGTCTGATGTGCTGCCACTGCCCTCAATTTAGTATGATGTACCAGTCCACTCCTCCTGCCCTCCATTGCCCAATTCTATGCCCCATCATTGACCTCCTGCTTAAACTCTGTGCTTAGCTTGCTGCCCCTATTCTCCTTCCCCCTGCCCTCCGATGTCTTTGTGCATGCCCCTGCTCCATCCTTTTTGCCCACCATGTCCCATGGACCTGCCACTCCTATCTACTCTGAGTGCTCTGTTGAGCTGCCACTCCCCTCCCACCTGCCTAGCATTGTCAGATGACTGTAACCTGTCCCTGCCACCTCCACCCTGCCTGTCCACATGCCATGCCCCTATCCTCTTCCTCCTGTCCTACATGGTCCATTGTACTGCCACACCCTTCTGCCCTCCCTGGTCTGTTGTGCTGCAACTGCTCCTCCTGCCTGCCCCGTGTGGTCTGTTGTGAGGTCCCTTCCCCTGAACTTTCTTGTCTGTGCACAGGTCCTGACCCTTCCTTCTATCCTCCATCGTCCTTTGTGCATGCCCCTCCACCCTCCTTCTTGCCCATCATAGCCATTGTGCTGCCACTAACCCTCCCACTTGCCATGCATGGTCTTCTGTGCTGCCATGGCCCCTCCCACCTTCCCTGTGTGGTCAGTTAGCTGCCCCTGACCCCCTCCCACCTTCCCTCCATGGTCTGTGTGTATGCCATCACAGTCTCACTGTTGCTCTTCATGGTGTGTCTTGCTTCTAGTGCCCATCCTGCCTGACCTCCATGGCTATCTTGCTGCTCCTGCCCTGCCCCCTTGCCCCCAGCCCTACTCCCTCCCTCCTGGCTTGTCTGTTCCATTGTAATGCCCCTGATCCGTCCCTCCTGCCCTTTATGGTCTGTTATACTGCAGCTTTCTCTCCTGTCTGTCCATTATGGTCAGCTAGCTACCATTGCCTCTTGCCCCTCTGTTCTCTGTTGTCCATGTGCATGGTCCTGTCCCCTCCCTCTTGCTTTCTATGGATTGTTGTGCTGCACTCCTGTCCTGCATGCCCTGTGTGGTGTATTGTGCTGCTGCAAACCCTGATGCCTGCCCTGCAGGGTCAGTTTGGTGCACCTCTCCATGTCCCTACTGTCCTCTGTTATCCAAGTCCATGTCCCTATCCCATTTCCTTCCATGATCCAATGTACCATACTTGCGAACATTTTGAACTTGGTAAGAGGGAGATTTTGAAAAAAAAACTGGGGTATTGATTTTCCCCTTTGAGTTACATTGAAAAAGAGGATATTGTAGACAGGAGACAGATCAAATAAAGCCCATTTGAGCTTAAAAACATTGGACGTTTCCTGGCTGAATCGGGTCTGTTGGCATGTATGGTTGTACTACCATTGCCTCTTCCTTCTGCCCACAATGGTCTATTACATTGCCACAGCCTTGAAGGAGGGTAGATTTTGTATCACAGGGGGCCCCTGGCCCGTTCTGTCCACACCTGAAGTATGAGACCCTTGTCCTTGCCCTGCCAGCTGCATTTGTAGGCCGTAATAAATTGACCAGCGGGTCCTGTGTTGCTATATAATTATCCTGAGACATCCTTACCACTCAGCCAGCATAAAACCCCTGTGTAGGCCCTTCTGTTCAATATGTAGGCCTCTTTGTTAAATTGACCATAGCTCTGCAATTTTAGTGTATAGCAGTCTGAAGGCAGGTCTGCAAGGCCTTCTGATCCAAACTAGTAGCCCCCACCCTACCCGAGTGCTCCGTGCTCGGTATCAAAGTTCAACATCCCCCTGAAGCTGTCGACATACAGTAGGCTGCATCCTGGACTGGTACTTGCTTCCTGGGCAGGTTTCCCGCTTTTAAGGAAGTGGCAACCGCAGAGCGTCAAGTTAGGAGAACTGAGGAGATTTTATACATGAATATATTGAATTCCCGTACAATACCCATTATTTTCTGCTTGCTCTATGGAACTTACGATAAGCGATTGGCCTGAGAGACTGACCTTTTCACCCAGTCCATTGTCAGCATTAAGTGGGTAAATGACGAAATGTCTGGTAAAATCTGCAGACGAAGCTTTTGGGTAGCATACGTAGGTAGATGTAGCGTGCAAAGGAGCCCACAAAATGATATAAAAAGGGAGCACCCACAGATATCGACGGACTACCTCGCCGTCTGTATGTAGGTTAACAGGCAGTGCAGGTTTTCCCCAAGAGCTGGGAGCTCTTGTCTTCCTTTGCTTAAAATGTCTTGCTCTGCTTTGCTTGAAGTATCTTATTCTATTTTACCTATATGAAATGTCATGTTATGTTTAACCATTGTTCTCTTTACTTTTGCATTTAAAAGATTTTGTATTGTAATTGCAGGAATGCTTGCTCTAAGAGTAAACATGAGTGTTCCTAGGTAACATTTTCCTTGGTGTAACTTGTTTCTCATGATGCATTTATAGATGTGTTTTCTCTCTCTCTCTGTCAGTACATTAATTGAGATACAGAGAATATTATGACAGCTGTATGATTATCTGGATTCTGTATTTTGTACTTTATGTCTCTATTCTGCGGTTTCTTTGAAGTTGCATCTTCTCATTAAACTGCCATTGTATTCTGCCTCCAATTCCATGTCTCATATGTCTGTTTTCTTCATTTTTGGAGCAAGCGTTCCTAGGCACCCCGGCTCAAATTAAGGTGCCCCTTTTGTTCCTGACTCACTCTCCTGCTCAGTTCTCTGGTGGCTCCCGGGGATCTGGGGACCGCCCCTAGCTTCCTTGACCCGTAATAGATCTTCCCTCCAACAGCCTCTCTTGCAAGTCCTGTATTGTTGGTTTGTTGCCCCTGCCCCCCTTTCCACTGCCCTCCATAGTCTGTTGTGCTTCCACGGCCCTTCCTGCCTGCTCAGTGTGGTTAAATTGTTGCCTTTGCACCCTCCTACCTGCCTTCAATTTTCAGAGTCCCTGCCCCTGGCCTCTGCCTCTCAACAGTATCCTAATGAACAACTAGATTGCTAACATTCTATATTTATTACAAAAGTGTGGAACGCCTGACATCATCTTGATGTAATCAAAACTGTAATACCTAGAGCATTTCCTTTAGAAATTACATATATGAGAGGGTCTTATTGGCATCAAAATTATGGTTAGTGCTCTAAAAGACTAAAATAAGGACATATTTTCTGAGTTTTCAAATAGCGACAAAGCACTTTTAAATTATTTGTTATCTTTATGTTTTTTTATCCAGTTGACCACTTGATTAAATGTTGCACTTAGGGGAGAGGATGTGGTGTTACTTCCAGAACTGCAGACTTTGCAACTGGGGAACCAGGTTGAAGTTTCTGCTTCAGCTCGACATTCTGTGATTCTGGTCAAATCACTTAGTCTCCCCATGTCTACAACCAAAATGAATTTGTTCTTGTGTGATGTAACCAATGCTCATGTAAAGCACTCCAATACCTGACAAGTCTGCACTATATAACACTGCAAAAACACAAAATAATAAGTGTTTTGCACACTTCTGTCATTGGGCTATATTTGGGCTACATCTGGGTGATTTTGGGCTACATTTGGGCTCTTTTGTCTCCGGTGGCCATCTTGGGAGATTTATTTGTTATGAAGTTTCCTAATTTCCTCATGTACTGCAGTCTCCTCAGTAGGAAATGCTTTCAGTTTTTTACTTTGATTCCATCATGAAGGTATTCAGATATGTCACACATTTGCCATAAATTCAGAATGTTAGCACTCTTTTTGCTAATTAGATCACTGTAGTAAAACTACTGCTCACCAGGGAAAACTGCTGCTGGTATTGAAAGTGCATGTTTCAGTCTGCATGTCAGAATTTTTTAATGAAATAGAAGAGGATTTGAGAAGTCACTCAAAATGTGCCCTAATTTTTCTTTCTGCAGCACTAATCATACTTTTTATGGAAAAATGAACCCCCTCATTTTGTTCCTTTTTAAATTAAATGTTTTAAGAGTTACCACTTTAATCCAAGCAAGATGGCTTCAGGTGTGCCATACGTTTATCATAAGTAGGACTGTTAGCGCTCTAGTAGTTCTTTGGAACACTCTGGGAAGCTGCAGTAGAACACAAAGGAATCAACTGACAGTCTCTGCCCTTGTTGGATGTACATGTTTTACTGAGAATGTCAGACTTCATTCTCACATGACTGAGAAAGATAATGTGAATTTACAGAAAATAAGCTCTCAGTTTAGCCTATAGATCACCTTCCAAACCTCTGTGGTAAAAGCATGAGAAAATATTTTTCTCTCAATCATGATATCCCAGCAGAAGGCTTTTTCACATGGTGAAATCACCTTAGAACATACCACAATTCCTAAAATGAGTATGGTACCATCAACAAATGATTTATAATGTAACTAAAGTCTTAAAACCTTCTATTAACTGCAATGCTTTTTAATGAGGTGCTATCATGTATATTGGTCCCAAGATGGCTGCCAACACTTCTTGGATGAAGTGCTGACAGCCAATCAGATCTCAGGATGAGATGTGTGGTTAGGCTCCGCCCACATATATATATGCTTTTAAATGCTATTTTCTCAGGAAATACTGAACAGATTTACACCAGACCTGCAAAAGGCACTTCCTTGACCTTATGGCTACCTCTCTGCCAAATTTCAAGTAATTCTGTTTAGCCGTTCAGGCTGTAGCTGTGTCTAAAGGTCCTATGGAAAAATGCATGGGGAAAACGCGTTTTGGGACCCCCCTTTTTTCTCGGCCCCTGCTTGACGAATCCCCCCGAGACTTTCAGGGTAGGAGCGGAGCGGAGCGCCCCACCTATTTTGAAAATTTCGCGAGGATTCGTCGACCGGCGCCAAAGTTATTCCAAATAGAATGTTGCGGATTTCCTATGGAAACAGGGTCCTAACTATAACTACCTACTGGCGACCGCCAGTAGGTAATATATATATATATATATATATATATATATATATATATATATATTCACTGAAAAAAACATAGGTTTCAGGGGCGTTATAGTTAGCTGGACTTTTCACTCGTACAAAACCATTGAAATTCTCTCGTTATAGTTAGTTCAGCTAACTATAACTCGCGCGCCCGCAATGCACTGCTGATGACGTCACATATTAAATCACTCATGACATGGTCAGTGACATCACTCATGACATCACTGATGACATCATTTAGTGAATGTGTGTCTAAATGGATAATTTGTTTTTGAAAAATGTTATGTATACCTGACTGATTAAGTGTATCTTAGTGAATACATGGCTTAGTGAGAAATGTTTAAATATGTAAATATCTGTATCAGTCTCTCACTTTGTGTATAAGTGGCTGCATGGGTTGGTGAGTAGCTACATGAGTGTCTATATAGGTTATTAGTTGGTTTTTTGAGTATCAGTATGAGTGTCTGTATGGTTCGGTGGGGGGTATTATGTAGTGCATAGGTGCATGAATGAGTTACTCACTGTGTGTATGTGTGGAAGACAGCATGTGTGCAGGACTGAATGAATGGATGAGTGTGTGTATGGGTGTGTTAGTGAGTGAATGACTGTCTCAATAGTGTCTTTATGAGTAACTACATATGTTTTAAACTAGTATATGTGACTATTGGTGTATATAAGTGAGTATATGTGAGAGTGAGAGATTGGAAACGTTCCTGTATGAATAAGTATGTGTTTCTATAAGTGATTGTTTAAAAGACTAAGTATGTGTAAGTTTCTGTAGAAGTAAGTGTGGTGGTGTGTGTATAACTGTATATGCAAGTAAATGGATGTTTGATTCTTTATTAGCATGAGTGACTATGTGTGTGAGTAACTCTATGGATAAGTGGCATTGTGTAACAGGATGTATAGGTGTATGAGTACATATGATGAGTGAGTACATGTATGAGTGACTGTATAGGACTGTTGGTGAATGAGTTGATGTGTATGTGGATCTTAGAATTACTGAATAGGTTATTGTAACTGGTACTGGTATATCCATTGTTTTGAAAATTTTAGTTTCTATTTTTGAATGTGTGTATCAAAGGTTATATTAGGGTGAGAGGAGGTCTGCCACTCTATCACAAGGATGATGTCATCAGTGATGTCATCAGTGATGTCATTTGAGATGTCATCAGGGATGTCATGAGTGATGTCACTGACCATGTCATGAGTGATGTAATATGTGACGTCATCAGCAGTGCATTGCGGGCGCGCGAGTCATAGTTAGCTGAACTAACTATAACAGAGGAATTTCAATGGTTTTGTACGAGTGAAAAGTCCAGCTAACTATAATGCCCCAGAAACCTATGGTTTTTTCAGTGAATTTCTAAGGTTTTTTAAATGCTAATTCCTAACTATAAGATGCCTGAAACCTATGGTTTTTTCAGTGAATTTCAAAGGTTTTTTAAATGCTAATTTCTAACTATGCCTACAGAGATAGGACATGTGAAGAAAGAAGAAAAAACACACAGAAAGAAAAAAAAAGAAATGCAGAAAGAAGCAACAGAAGTCCTCAAAGACGAAGAAAAGTGCAGGAAGAAGGATAACGTGCAGAAAGAACAGAAGAGCAGAAAGAAGCCTTGTTGCAAAATCATCCTGTACCCTCAACTTTTTCAGACGGATACTGGTGGTAACCGAGTCTGACTAACCAGTCTTAGAGCCAGCGCTATGTTAAAAGACACTTAGAATACAGTGAAAACACCTACATACACTAGGGAACACTATGCGTTGGGGTCCCCCTGTGATTAGCATGACTTCCTCTGTAAGCCCCTAGTATATAATAGGGCAGGGGGATTAAAACTACCTCTTAAAACGTGCCACAGGGCGTGTTTGCACACGTCACCTCAGGCCCCATCCCCTCCCTTCCCCACTGTGTAAACACGCCCTGTGGCCATGTTAAGTTGGGAGATTAAGTCCCCTTGAATTCTGAGGGTCCCTAGGGTCCAACTAGACCACTAGGTACCTCCAGTAAGCGCCACAGAGCTGCGTTGCAGAGAGATGTAAAAAGGGATATGGCCTAGACCACCTCTCTGCAACGCAGCGCAGTGGTGCTTACTGGAAGCACCTGGTGGGCTAGTTGGCCCCCAGGGTCCCTCAGGATTGAAGGTGAATTCTTTCCCCAACTTAGAAAGCGACACAGGGCGTGTTTGCACACGTTAACTCAGGCCCCATCCCCTCCCTTCACCACTGTGTAAACACGCCCTGTGGCCGTTTTTAGTTGGGAGATTAAGTCTCCTTGAATCCTGAGGGTCCCTAGGGACAAAATAGCCCACTAGGTACGTCCAGTAAGCGCCATTGCAGAGAAGTGTAAAAGGGGGCACGGCCTGCACCACCTCTCTGCAATGCAGCGCAGTGGCGCTTACTGGAAGCACCTGGTGGGTTAGTTGGCCCCCAGGGTCCCTCAGTATTGTAAGGGAATTATTTCCCCAACTTAAAACGCGCCACAGGGTGTGTTTGCACATGTCACCTCAGGACCCGTCCCCTCCTTCACCACTGTGTAAACGAGTCCTGTGGCAGTTCTAAGTTGAGAGATTAAGTCCACTTGAATCCTAAGGGTTCCTAGGGTGAAACTAGCCCACTAAGTACCTCCAGTAAGTGCCACAGAGCTGCGTTGCAGAGAGGTGTGAAAAAAAGGGCATGGCCTCAGAACACCTGTCTGCAACGCAGCACCCTGGCGCATACTGAAGATACCTGTTGGGCTAGTTGGCCCTCAGGGACCCTCAGTATTGAAGGGGAATTAATTTCCCAACTTACAACTCACCAGGGGGCGCGTTTGCAGAGTGCTGCAAGGAGGGGGCGTGGTCTCCGGCGTGATGCCAGTCTTTGATTTATTTTATTTTTTTTAAGAAGGGGGGCTGTGTGGCCCTCCTTCATTTTCTAATTTATTGGCCCAGGGGACCCCATCCCCCAGGGCCTGCCCACTAATTTCTTTTTTGAAAAAAAAATCTTTGGAAGGGGGCCGAGTGGCCCCCCTCCCAATGCTTTAATTGGCCCTGGGGACCCCAACCCCCGGGGAATGGCCTTTTTAAAAAAAATTCTTTAGGAGGGTGGCTGCGTTGTCCCCCTGCTCAGGCCACTTATGGCCCCGGGGACCCCATCCCCCAGGGCCGGACTTGTTTTTTTTTTTTTTTAAATATATTTATAGAAACACCTAGGACATGCTGGACAAACCGTACGTACCTATCACCATGACAATTTGCGTGATATTCGTTAAAAGGCGACTATGCATACAATGAATCCACGTGGAATGTATTTACACCGCTAGTGAAGCTCTGACGTGTCTGACGCCCTACCGTGCCTAATCCCGATACCCCAACCGGTGGGTACTCTCCAAGTAGACACCCTTGTTGTTTATTTATACAAAACATGGGTAGCTATTGATGGGCACACCAAGCCATTCAAAGGGGATTCGACAAAAATTCGACCAAAACTATGCAAGACCCCCCCTCACGGTTAATAAAACACACATCCACCGCCAGATGTGTAATACTTTTTATTTTACTCTCTGGAAAGGAGACGAACCTCACTTGAGAGTCACAGCGCGCTCCTGGCTGAGCCCAAAGCTGTGTTACACCCACCAGTGCCCGCCGAGTGCCACAGACCAACTAGTGCGTATGCTATGGCACTCTTTGGCCCATGTGCACTGTAACACCACCCCGTGAATATGTAATGCCACACTTGCCTTCGCACGGGTTAATTTGCCCCATCTAACGTGCCTTCCTCGAGGCCTATGTTATAACGCACAGCGCTATGCCATACATATTACAATCTGAGATCCATATCTTTGTCACAGTGCATGTGCAACGTTACACTCCCCAGCACATATTTTCTATTACAGCTTTAGAGACTAGGTAGGTTACCCAACACTGCCCTGTGCATATTACACTCCAAGGAGCATATCGCATAGCACGGGCTAGTGCCTGTGCTATCTCGCGCTCTCCAATGAATCTGTCATTGCGCACAATGTATTGCATATTATATTTCACGCCCCGGTTCATCTTATATCACACTTTTTGGTGCATTGTTTATACCATACACTATATCTAGTTTTCATTTTCAATTGTGCTCTCAGGACTATGTTCTATATAACACTACATTCACCTACCCTTTTCACAGGCATTACATTTTGCGATGGGGGTGGAGGGTGAGGGGGTGTTTCTGCCAAGTGAGCCCGGAGTCACAGTCACAAAAGTCCTCTTCTTCCTGAATAAAAGTGAGATTATGCTGCATACTTGGTCATAATTTAAGTAGTTCACATAGACACACATTTTAAAAACAATAACGTTCCTAATACCCACCTTCTCTGAACAGTTAGCTTGCTGCCCCATCCACCTCCTCCCTATCCTCTGTTGTCTGAATCCATGGACTAGCCTCCTCCCTCCTGCCATGCATGGTCTGATGTGCTGCCACTGCCCTCCATTTAGCATGATGTACCAGTCCACTCCTCCTGCCCTCCATTGCCCAATTCTATGCCCCATCATTGACCTCCTGCTTAGCCTTTGTGCTTAGCTTGCTGCCCCTATTCTCCTTCCCCCTGCCTTCCGATGTCTTTGTGCATGCCCCTGCTCCATCCTTTTTGCCCACCTTGTTCCATGGACCTGCCACTCCTATCTACTCTGAGTGTTCTGTTGAGCTGCCACTCCCCTCCCACCTGCCTAGCATTGTCAGATGACTGTAACCTGTCCCTGCCACCTCTACCTTGCCTGTCCACATGCCATGCCCCTATCCCCTTCCTCCCATCCTCCATGGTCCATTTTACTGCCACACCCTTCTGCCCTCTCTGGTCTGTTGTGCTGCGACTGCTCCTCCTGCCTGCCCCGCACGGTCTGTTGTGAGGCCCCTTCCCTTGAACTCTCTTGTCTGTGCCCAGGTCCTGACCCTCCCTTCTATCCTCCATGGTCCTTTGTGCATGCCCCTGCACCCTCCTTCTTGCCCATCATAGCCATTGTGCTGCCACTAACCCTCCCGCTTGCCATGCATGGTCTTCTGTGCTGCCACAGCCCCTCCCACCTTCCCTGTGTGGTCAGCTAGCTGCCCCTGACCCCCTCCCACCTTCCCTCCATGGTCTCTGTGTATGCCATCATAGTCTCACTGTTGCTCCCCATGGTGTGTCTTGCTTCTAGTGCCCATCCTGCCTGACCTCCATGGTCATCTTGCTGCTCCTGCCCTGCCCCCTTGCCCTCAGCCCTCTGTTTCCATGTGCAGACCCCTATTCCCTCCCTCCTGGCTTGTCTGTTCCATTGTAATGCCCCTGATCCGTCCCTCCTGCCCTTTATGGTCTGTTATGCTGCAGCTTTCTCTCCTGTCTGTCCATTATGGTCAGCTAGCTACCATTGCCTCTTTCTACTCTGTTCTCTGTTGTCCATGTGCATGGTCCAGTCTCCTCCCTATTGCCTTCTATGGATGGTTGTGCTGCACTCCCGTCCCGCATGCCCTGTGTGGTGTATTGTGCTGCTGCAAACCCTGATGCCTGCCCTGTAGGGTCAGTTTGGTGCACCTCTCCATGTCCCTCCTGTCCTCTGTTATCCGAGTCCATGTCCCTACCCCAATTCCTCCTGTCTTCCATGATCCAATGTACCATACTTGCGAACATTTTGAACTTGATAGAGGGAGATTTTGAAAAAAAACTGGGGTATTGATTTTCCCCTTTGAGTTACATTGAAAAAGAGGAGATTGTAGACAGGAGACAGATCAAATAAAGCCCATTTGAGCTTAAAAACATTGGACGTTTCCTGGCTTAATCGGGTCTGTTGGCATGAATGGTTGTACTACCACTGCCTCTTCCTTCTGCCCACAATGGTCTATTATATTGCCACAGCCTCTCTTGCCAGTCCTGTATTGTTGGTTTGTTGCCCCTGCCCCCCTTTCCACTGCCCTCCATAGTCTGTTGTGCTGCCGCTGCCCTTCCTGCCTGCCCAGTGTGGTCAAATTGTTGCCTCTGCACCCTCCTACCTGCCTTCAATTTTCAGAGTCCGTGCCCCTGGCCTCTGCCTCTCAACAGTATCCTAATGAACAACTAGATTGCAAACATTCTATATTTATTACAAATGTGTGGAACGCCTGACTTCATCTTAATGCAATCAAAACTGTAATACCTAGAGCATTCCCTTTAGAAATTACATATATGAGAGGGTCCTATTTGCATCAGAAGTATGGTTAGTGCTCTAAAAAACTAAAATGAGGACATATTTTCTGAGTTTTCAAATAGCGACAAAGCACTTTTAAATTCTTTGTTATCTTTCTGTTTTTTTATCCAGTTGACGACTTGATTAAATGTTGCACTTCGGGGAGAGGATGTGGTGTCACTTCCAGAGCTGCAGACTTTGCAACTGGGGAACCAGGTTGGAGTTTCTGCTTCAGCTCGACATTCTGTGATTCTGGTCAAATCACTTAATCTCCCCATGTCTACAACCAAAATGAATTTGTTCTTGTGTGATGTAACCAATGCTCATGTAAAGCACTCCAATACCTGACAAGTCTGCACTATATAAAACTGTAAAAACACAAAAAATAAGTGTTTTTCACACTTCTGTCATTGGGCTACATGCGGGCTACATCTGGGTGATATTTGTGCTGCATTTTGGCTCTTTTGTCTCTGGTGGCTATCTTGGGAGATTTATTTGTTATGAAGTTTCCTAATTTCCTCATTTACTGCAGTCTCCTCAGTAGGAAATGCTTTCAGTTTTTTCCTTTGATTCCATCAAGAAGGTATTCAGATATGTCACACATTTGCCATAAAGTATTAATGTTAGCACTCTAGTTGCTCATTAGATCACTGTAGTAAAGCTACTGCTCACCACGGAAGTCTGCTGCTGGTATTAAAAGTGCATGTTTCAGTCTGCATGTCAGAATTTTTTAATGAAATAGAAGAGGATTTGAGAAGTCACTCAAAATGTGCCCTAATTTTTCTTTCAGCAGCACTAATCATACTTTCTATGGCAAAATGAACCCCCTCATTTTGTTCCTTTTTAAATTAAATCTTTTAAGAGTTACCACTTTATTCCAATCAAGATGGCTTCAGGTATGCCATATGTTTGTCATAAGTAGGACTATTTGCGCTCTAGTTGTCCTTTAGAACACTCTGGGAAGCTGCAGTAGAACACAAAGGAATCGACTGACAGTCTCTGCCCTTGTTTGATGTACATGTTTTACTGAGAATGTCAGACTTCATTCTCACATGACTGAGAAAGATAATGTGAATTTACAGAAAATATGCTCTCAGTTTATCTTATAGATCACCTTCCAAACCTCTGTGGAAAAAGCATGAGAAAATAGTTTTCTCTCAAACATGATTCATGATATCACAGCAGAAGGCTTTTTCACATGGTAAAATCACCTTAGAACACACCAGAATTACTAAAATGAGTATGATACCATCTACAAATGATTTATAATGTAACTAAAGTCTTAAAACCTTCTATTAACTGCAATGCTTTTTAATGAGGTGCTATCATGTATATTGGTCCCAAGATGGCTGCCAACACTTCTTGGATGAAGTGCTGACAGCCAATCAGATGAGATGTGTGGTTAGGCTCCGCCCAGATATATATGTGATTTTGATTTTCTCAGGAACTACTAAACAGATTGACACCATTTAAGCAAAAGGCATGAGTCTGAGCTGAGGACTACCTCTTTGCCAAATTTGGTGTTATTCCATTCAGCAGTTCGGGCTGTAGCTGCGGCTAAAGGTCCTACGGGAAATTGCATGGGGAAAACACGTTTTGGGACCCCCCTTTTTCTCTGCCCCCGCTACACGAATCATCCCGAGACTTTAAGGATAGGAGCGGACCGCAGCTGGCCAAAAGTTTTGAAAATTTTGCGAAGATTCTTCAATCGGCACCAAAGTTATTGGTAATAGAATGTTGCAGATTTCCGATGGAAAATAGGTCCTAACTATAACTACCTATTGGCGACCGCCAGTAGGTAATATATATATATATTTATATCTATCTATCTATCTATATATATATATATATTATCTACTGGCGGTCGCCAGTAGATTGTTATAGTTAGGATCGTGTTTCCATAGGAAATCCGCAACATTCTATTTGGAATAACTTTGGCGCCAATTGACTAATCCTCGCGAAATTTTTGAAATAGGTGGGGTGCTCCGCTCCGCTCCTTACCTGAAAGTCTTGGGGGGATTCGTCAAGCGGGGGCTGAGAAAAAGGGGGGGTCCCAAAACGCATTTTCCCCATGCATTTTTCCATAGGACCTTTTTGTCCGAGCTACAGCCCGAACGGCTGAACAGAATTACTTGAAATTTGGCAGAGAGGTAGTCCTCAGGTCAGCGATGTGCCTTTTGTAGGTCTGGTGTAAATCTGTTCAGTATTTCCTGAGAAAATAGCATTTAAAAGCATATATATATTTATATGCGCGCACCATGCGCGTACGGTAAAACTTACCGTACGCGCACGCTGCTGTGCGCGAGCGCGATTCTGATTGGTTGTTAGATCTTAGTAAACATTCAAATCGGTTGAAACCAGGAAGTGTCGGACGACATTTTGTCTCTCGCAGTCTGATTGGGTGAAAAACAAAGGTGGAGAACGTGAAAAGGGGGCAGGGTGGACAGTTCCTGACCCCCTAGCCTTTGTCAGGGGGTCCCAGAAGGACCCCCCAAGGGCCAAAATTTCCTTTAATTTTTTTGCGAAAAATCGCGGAGTACGCGTAGCGTGCACGTACGGTAGAAATGGAAAAATTCCGCGAACTGCGTAACGTGGGCGCGTGGTGTGCAAAGCGCACCGTGCGCCCACAGCGTGCGCACGGTGCGCGAAGCGCACCGTGCGCATACGGTACGTGCACGGTGAAAAACCTTAAAAAATGTTTTAAAAAAATACATAACTTAGCATTTAAAAAACCGTACAAATTCACTGAAAAAACCATAGGTTTCACACACGTTATAGTTAGGAATTAGCATTTAAAAAACCTTGCAAATTCACTTAAAAAACCAGAGGTTTCACATATGTTATAGTTAGCTGGACATTTCACTCGTGAAAAACCATTGTAATTCCCCCGTTATAGTTAGTGCAGGCAACTATAACTCACGCGACCGCAATCCTCTGCCTTTCTCATGATCACAGAGTGCAAAGTTAAAGAGGTTGCCATTTTATGGTTGCTTTGTGTGAGAGTGGTGTACCATTCTTGTGCTTAGTGTTTGCAAATCCTATAAATTTCAAAACTAACCACAAAGAGCTAAAACGTAAATATAGTCTGGAATGGGATCTCACTGGTATGCACATTATTTTTTTAATTCTTTATAAAAAGTACATTTGAAATGAAGATGTATATGGGAGTTTGATACAAAGGAGTATCACAGTGATGTGAAAATATATATCAGATAAACTATATCTATTAGAGGGTATGTGTTTAAAAGGTAAGTGGTGAATGTTTTGGAAAGTAAGAAACAAATGAATTAGTGCCTGTTTATCACATTGTGCCGTTTATTGAAACATAACAGTATAGCATTGTGGAAAGTTGCAATGAGCAACCAAGAATGTTTTAAATGTCTAAACATCATGTGCAGAATACACACATCTGTTATTTGCATTGTGGCAGTTGTAGTACTTTTAGTAACATTAATAAACAGGAGTAGTGTAGTCGCAAATAAAAGATCAGAAAATGTTGTCCACCTGTATATGAATTAGGAAAAAGTATTACTTGTTAGATATTATTGGGAAGTGTTTGT
Organism: Triturus cristatus; assembly: GCF_964204655.1. Taxonomy (NCBI): domain Eukaryota; kingdom Metazoa; phylum Chordata; class Amphibia; order Caudata; family Salamandridae; genus Triturus; species Triturus cristatus. The sequence continues at coordinate 1,453,637,452 of NC_140589.1, read as the reverse complement.
CAATGTGGTTTTTAACTTGTATGACCGCTTTGCATATGCTTAGAAGGTGAGATATGGTTCTTGTGGTTGTCCATAGCTATATATATGGTGGGACTTTTGAGTTTACTTAAAGATGCAGAGAAGTATATATTTTTGAAAGCTGGCTTGAAGGTGTACATCTATTAAGAAATCGTATATATGTTTACCTGGTGATTTATGTTCAGTAAGGCTGATGAAAATTGCAAGTATATGGCAAGGGTGGTGTTTTTTCTTTAAACGTGGTTTGTTTAAAATTGAGAAGGTTTAATAGTGCAGAATGCCTCAAGAGTTCTTGTGCTAGCTTCATTTGGAGTGTAACTTTTGTTTGAGAAATGCTGAATAATGTTTTAGAAGCAGAAGAAGTATTTGAGAAATGATGTAGGTATGTCATTCACAAAAGGTTTTGTGCTTTGAAAAATTAAAACATGCTGTTTTCCATTTTAGAAACTTACTGATGCATGTGCACTCTCAGTAATGAAGCAATGTATGCTCCTAGAGAGCCATGTATGCCATTACATACCAAGTGTGATATCTAGACTTTACTCACACTTAGCTCTATAGAAAAGAATGTAAACAGTAAAACAGTTAGTTCAATACAGACAGAAGGAGATAGCCAATGAGTCAGAGATATAGACTCAACTGTTATGTATCTAACAGCGATGAAGGTACTTTCACAGTCAGTCAAGCAGTATTCAGGCACTCATGCAATCACCCAGCCACTAGTGAGGCAGCCATTAAATCAATGATTCACTATCCGTGGAGTTATTCAATTACCTAGACACTACACATGTACGCTTGCAATCAGGAAAGCAGAAATTATGTAGTCATTGAACTATGCAGGCACTACCTATACATTCATCTAACCACCCAACCACTAACCAGTTACTTATGCATTAACAAGGCTGTAGTTATGCAATTATTATAACACTTGCACAGAACCTATGCAGTCATCTAAATACCCACTTGCAACCCGTTCACTCACTGAAACACTGAGGCACACACATGCACTCACTCAGGCAATACTTATGCAGTTATCAAATTATGAAGAGAGTACCATTGTAGTAAACCTATAATCTATCCAGTACCAATGCACTCATTTAGTTACTGAGGCAATACTCTTGCACTAATACAATCACCCCAGCAGTACACTTACTATCATTTAATTTCTCAAGCTTTAACAATCGAGTCTTTCAATCACTCAGAGACTAGTCATGCACTCATCTATTCAGCCACGCACTACTGATGCACTCATTGAATTATCCAGACACTAGCCATGTAGTTATCTAAACACCCAGGCACTACCTGTTCACTGAACCAAAAACACATGGGCAGCAGCATGTGGTCATTCAATCTCTGAAACACTAGTCATGCACTCATCCAATTTGCTAGGTGCTATGCATGTACTTAAACAATCATGTATGCACTGTCCACACACTCTATAAATCACCTATATACTATCTATGCACTCCTGCAATCATCCAAGCACTAGAGTTGCACTCATTTAATTGTACAACCACTATCTATTGACGTATTAAATTATTGCGCTATTAGTCATGCCCTTATCTAATCATTCAGGTACTACTCATGCACTCATCCAAACACCCAGATAGTAGTGATATACTCATGCAAACATGCAGGCAGTAACAATGCAGATATGGAACAACCCCTGGAGCTCTCATATACTCAGGGAATCATCCAGGCAGTACATGTATTCTCAAAGAAACACCTAGGAACTACCAAAACACCAGTTAAATCATCCAGGGAGTATTCATGTAGTCAACCACAAACACATGTTTTTACAAGTTTTACTGAAAAATATGTAGTATTTTAGAGCCATCTGGTGAATTGTATATGCAAGCTGTGACACAATCTTTACATGTACTTGGAAGAATTAGTGAGCAATATGTTTTGATACAGATTAATGTGCAGATTGTTATATGCACAATTTAAGTCTGCTACATTTAAGTAAAATAGTACTGAGGATATACAAATAGCCCTTATGTTGTGTTTTTGGATTTACGATGTTGAGACACTATATGCATTTGTACACTTGGGGCAAAATTTACAAGAAAGTAATGCGGCGCAAAGCCGCAAACCATTTGGATGTGCCGTGCTGCATTACTTTCAAAGCACAGGGATGCATCATATTTACAACAATATGATGGATCGTTGTGCTCTCCACTGTGCTGACGCACAACTGGCTACCATACACCAATGGAGGTACAGTTACACCATGATGCAAGGGTGCCTGTTTAGTGGGGATTTTTTTTGTGTGCAGGAAGGGACACCTTTCAGGACAAAAACTATCACAAGAGGTATTTTCCTCTTTCTATGTGTGCTGCAGAATGAAGCACACATAGAAAGAGGAAAAAATGAGGAGATATAAAAGTACTTCTCCTCGTTGCACCTCTCTACACCTCCCCTGCGAAGGTTTAGGAGTCTGACGCATTCTTAGGTTTATGAATTGTTGTATATTTGACAATGCAGCAGAATCCATGGGTGTTGCTTGGGAACACCCACAGCAACACCCATGGCACACTCCTTTCACAAAAAGTGCTGCATGAAAAGGGCCCATATTTATAAGGCCATGAAAAGCCACTCAGAGTGGCTTTACGTTAACCCTGGGCATAGTGGGCGTAGTGGGGCTACGTGGAGCATCGCGTAGTGTGGCCAAATCTACGCACACTTGCGCGCTCCGCGTAGCCCCACTACGCGCCGCCCGCCTCCCGCCCACCCTCATTTTAAGATAATTTAAAGTATTTTAAAAGTAAGAGAAAATGCCTTACCTGCGGTGAGGCGTCCCTGGGCTCCCTCTTTCTGGTTCTCGGCAACGTCTTCTCACAAATGTGCATGCGCGGACGCCCGCGCATGCGCCTTTCTCATGAGATATGCGCATGCGCGGGCGTCTGCGCATTTGTGAGAAGAAGTTGCCGTGAACCAGGAAGAGGGAGCCCCAGGACGCTGCACCGCAGGTATGGCATTTAACTTACTTTAAAATACTTTATATTATTTTAAAATGAGGGCGGGCGGGAGGCGGGAGGCGGGTTTCGGGCAGCTCTGCTCCGCCGCGGCGTGTGCGTAGCGCTGCCTGCTACGCCTTCTTCGTGAACCGCGAAGCAGGCAGCATAACGTACACTCCGCGGGCGGAGCAGAGCACTACGCCCACCATTACTTTACGTGGCCTTGTAAATATGGAGCACCACATTACGCAGCCAGTGTGTCAAAAAAAGTGATGCACTGGCAGTGCATGGGACTTGTAAATACACCAAATTGGCTTGATGTTCATTTTAAAATTTACTACCGAAGTGATAAACAGTTCTTTCACCATGTATAAGTGAGATATGGTGCAGCTGTGTTTACAACAGGGTGCTAAAATGTTAAAAGCTAACTAATAAATAAAGTTTTGTGTTTTGCTTTGGGTTTTTTATATTGAAGTAAGTGCATATATTAATGTATATGGGTTCATCTGTAGATTTAAAACTACAACATAACCTGAAAACTGTTTTTGTGTATGTTAGTAGTAAATTAGTTGGTACATTGGCTAGGGTAAACATTTGAATATGCTTTTCTTTTTTACAGAACAATATCTACATAACCACACACAGTTAGAATGCCTCCAAAAGCTTGGACGAAAAACAAACAGAAGCAACTACAGTAAGTTTGCAAAAATGAGTTACAAAAGGGGCAAAATGCAGAAAAAGTGGTGAAAGAAAAAAGAGCTACTGGTAAGAGGACAAAGCCATTTGCTTAAAAATATATGTGGACACTTGCAAATATTGCAAAATAAAGAAATTATGACTATGAGAAACAATAAGAATGGACAAAGTACACATTGCAAGAACAGAAAGGTTTGTAACAAAGATGGGCAAACAGGAGACAGAAGCAGTTTAAGGAAATCAGAGCCAGGACGTTTCATAGTAGAGTGGTTGTAAATCTACTGAGAAATTTGAAAAAGTATAGAAGAAGGAGAGATGCACTGACACAGAAAGAACAAGCTGAAACCGTAGTTGATAAGGCCTTCGCTTTGAAGAGGAAGCTTTTAATTTTGATTCTAAATAGAAAGAAGCCTCTTGACAAATAGTGTTTTGCATGAGGAGACAAAAACAGATGAAAAGATTAGTGAATAGAAGCATCGCTCGTTCAGTTTTTAGTGGAGAATAGATACATACGTCTACTACAGAGCCTTTCTTTAATGAAGAAAGATATATCCAGGATAACAGATTTGTTTTTGCTATTGATGAAAGAGGATGATGTTATGAAATGGAGAAGGGCAGTCCTCTAGCAAAAGAGGTAACGGTACCTAGAAATGTAGAAGTTATTGCAGAAGAGGTACAAGGAAGGTGTAGTTAGGCCCCTGTATACAAATGGAATTGTAGTAGTGTTTGTAGTATTCTACAGCAATCCATTGATATATTAAGAAAATTCCTATGTATATTTCCGAGGCGAAGTTTAAAACACAAAATAAGTACTTTACAAGATTCGGATCCTTGCAAGCTGAGAGAGCATACAAATTTGCATGGACATTCACTAGCTTGTTTATCAAAGAAAGTATGCCAAAGCAACTTTCATCATTTTAGGATGTTAGCTGTACAACACTCAACAATGCAAACTTTAGTTAGGAGGCTGTACTATGTGTAAACTCCTGCTTCATGTTAAGGAGAAATGAATAGGGCACTTTTGCATGGTACTTTGGCAGAGGTAAAAAAGATTTGTGATGATGTGCAGTTTTGTTTCTTTGGTCCAGAACAAGACTGTAAGGAAATTGAAGAGTTGATAACAGGAAGAGTTGCATAACAGGACACAGGTACTACAGTTGTTAGTTTTGAAGAACTGATTGCTAAATTTAAGACAGTATGTTCTGAAAAACCTTAGTATGCTTGAATATGTTGTGTGTATGTCGACACACTCACTACAAGAATCAACCATGGACTGTTGACTTGTATTTAAAAAGTGAAAAAGAGAATAACGATAACTGGAAAAACATTGTACTGTACTCATTTGTAGAAAAAACGCTTTGACTTGCCCACACAACAAGTTATATGTATGTACGGCTACAATAAATTAGAAGATTATAAAATGCCTGCTAGAGCTGTGCATAACATGTTAGAATTGGTTCCCATTCCAGAAGCACTTCAAGGTTTAAATACTTATGAATCCATTCCTATCCAAACAATACATCCATTTCAGGCTGTAGTACGTATGGAGCCAAACACAGGCAAGTCACCCTTGACAGAGCTGCAGAAAGGTCTAAAAGGTAGAGTAATGTATTTGCCATTAGATGTCAAGAAAAACATTTAAACTTAGGAGTAGATAGAGATTTAGAGGAAGGACAAATAATTCTTGTAAATGGTGTGCCTACCAAGAACAAGAAGATATGGCAGAAATTAGTAGATGTTACCACAGTTTAAAAAGCAACTTTATATCTGGTACAAAACAATGTTTACTACAGAAATGTGAAAAGCGTGCAAGATATCACACATATGGAGGGCCACACGTTTCCATTAACAGGTCAGATTGAGAAGGTGGATCAATCCAGAACAGAAGAAATGCATGAACTTTACAGCATCCACCCTTTGCATTTTAAAGAGGTTATTGGTGATGCCACTGAGCTGTTTTAAATGATGGAGGCAAAACAAGATCAATTAAGTGTGTGGGAAAAAGTTTAGAAGCTCAGAGTTTCCCACATCTTTTTCTTACTGGAGTAGGTGGCCGGTATGACGAGCAGCCTGTGCAAATACCTGCAGCTGAGTATAGATGTAGTAGATGTTCTTCAGAAGACCCTACATTTCATCTGTGTATTCCATATATATTTCACCTATTATGTGTGAGTGACTTGTCTGGCCTCTTATATGCTGTGATTCATAGTCTAAGAACATGATTTAATTTGCATGATATATCAGCAAAATAACTTTTGCAGAAAGTTCAAGGTAAAAATGAGCACTACAATTTATTAAACCTAATGGCATGTCAGCATGGGACTAATGAATATTGGTATCGATGTCATAGTGAGTTGAAGTGCATGTTGAGGAACCTTGGAGAACCTACTTGGTTCCTGATGCTGAGTTGTGCTGAATATGCATGGGACGACCTGCTAGAATTCTTGCAGGAGGCAAGTTCAAATATAGAAGACATTCATCTGAATACACCAGGAGAACTGTGCTCAGTAGACCCTGAAAATGTTTGCAGATATTTTGATCACAGATTTCAAGCAATGATGTATTTCATCTTGAACAAAAGAAAACCTCCTCTTGGGGAAGTGATTGATTTCATTTGGCATAAAGATTACCAAACGAGAGTTGCTCCCCATGTTCACATGCTATTGTGGGTAAAAGATGCCCTAAAGATTGGAAAAGACAGTGACAAGTCAGTGATATATTTTACTGAGCAGTATGTAACTTGCTCCACCTCAAAGGAGAGCAGTGACAACATATTAAGACAACAAGTTCTCCAATTCCAAAATCATAGATGCGGGAAATACTGTCAGCGTAAATACAGAGCAAAGGGACATTTTATGCAAGATGTCGTTTCGGATTTCCACAACCAGTCATCTCAAGAGGAAGCGTCAACAGCTTTTTGATTGCAGCCAGACATACACTTATAAGGAAATCACTGAAAAATGCGTTCAACCTAAGAAGAACAGAAGCCTTCAAGTACATTAATGACTACAACCCTGTGATTCTGAAGATGTGGATTGCAAACATGGATGTACAGTTTGTTGCAAACAACTCAATTGCTGTTGCTCCATATGCTACATCTTATATAAAGAAGTCAGAGAAAACTGAGATGAAGGAGTTGTGGGAGGAGATTTTAGCAGAAAAGAGTCTTACGGAGAAATTGCATAGTTTTAGTTTGAAAATATTTTCTCATAGAGAGATAGGCTCTTATGAATGTGTAGACTGGTTAAGGTCAGCTAGTTTCTTATTTAAATCTAGAGGAGTTCTGTGGGTGAGTTTATTGCTTGCTAAAAATTCAATATCTTGCAGAATTTGAGCCAGATAGTATAGATATTCTGAAGAGTAATATGCTGGATATGTGCTATCCAAGAAGGAGTCCCCATCTGGAAAGGAGGTGACTCTGTGAAACACGTCAACATTATTCTTTCAGAAGTAATGTCAGTGAAAACATAGATGAAGGTGAATTTGCTATGGCTGGATCTGAAGGATGTTTGGTGAGACATAACAAGGGAAATGTAATCAACCATTGAAAGCTAAGTTGCCAAACACCAGACAATTAAGAGTTTTTCTATTTAGCCTTGTTACAGTTGTTTAAGCCATGGCGAACTAAAAGTGAGCTACTTGGAGAATTTGACTGCTATGAAGACTCATTCAACACTGTGAAATACAGCCTTTAGTGCTCTATATTTCCAGTGTATCCTGAAATGTTGAGAGAAGAGATTGAACAAGAAGAAAGAATTGCTGCTGAGATAACAAGAGAGAATTCTCAGAGTAATCAAATTTCAGCACCTGGAAGTCAAGATCCTCTTGGACAGCCAATCATTAAAAATGAAGCTGCAATGAAAGAGGTGGACAATGCAATGCAGCAAGTAAAAATGGAAACTGTGATCTACAACTACTAATACAGCATTTGAATGCAGATCAAAAAAAATGTTTGAAGAGGTAAAAGGTAAAGTAGAACATGGATTTCTCCAAAAGAAAAAAGTGTGCATGTTGTACATATAAACCAGTTCTACTGTACATAAGTGGTCAAGCTGGAACTGGAAAAGCTTTTTGATTAAAGTTTGACAAGTTACCTACAGAAGACATAAGATTTCAATTTGTTGTGTGTAGTCACTGCACCAACAGGCTTAGCTGCTCATAATGTTAGAGGAGTTACCATTAATCAATTATTAATGCTGCCTGTTGAATATGACAACAAATTACAATCCAACAAATTATCTGGTGATGTTTGTCATGAAGTGGCAAGAGTATTAAGGAAATTAAAGCTACTAATTATTGATGTAGTCAGCATGGTGTCTAACCTAATGCTAGCTTTTATACATTTAAGAATGCAGCAAATATTTAAAACTGACTACGATGTACTTTTTGGGGGAAATCTATTAATAGTCTTTGGAGACCTGCTACAACTAACTCCCATAAAAGGAAAACCTGTATTCAAGAAACTACTACATAATGAAACAAGGAATTCACTAGGAAGCATCGGAAATGTAAACATTTAGGAAAACTTTCAATACAAAGAGTTAATCCAAAATATGTGCCAAGCATCAGATATGCATAATGGAGATGTACTATAGAACATAAGAGTGGGAGTCCTCACAAAAGAGGGAAAGGCGGTATTACAAACCCATCTCACCAAAACTTTGTTTCCAAGTAATGTTCCAGCTGCTGAAGTAATGTATAATTATATTAAGAGAAGTCTATTGTTTGTTTGATGCCAACCCTTGATGTGTGTAGTAAATTCGATCAACAATTATTGCAAGTGGAAAAAGAAGAGATCGTCGAAATTAGAGCAAATGGTAAATTGGAACATCAAGGATTTACAATGCTACTAAAAGAAAAACTGCAATCAAAATTGAATAGTGTAGAAAAGTCTGTGTCAAAAACTGCAACACTAGAAGAACAGTTACGTATCTGTAAAAATTGTCATGTATTCTTATGTTGTAATTTAAATCTTGAAGAAGGGCTAGTGAATGGTGCAATGGGTATAGTTATGAAATGTATTAATTATCCAAACAGAAATGATGTGGAACCCTTAGCTGTAAAATGTGATGATATTGCTGAAGTTAAGTAGATTGGTAAATGCTTTTTACGTTTCCTACTTGTGAAATACTTGTATGTCCAGTGAAAGCAGTTCCCAGTGTCTTTAGTGTATGCAGTAACTGTTCACAAATTGCAAGGTTTAAGTGTAGATACAGGTCTTGTTAATATTGGTAGAAGTGTATTCAAAGAAGGAATGTCATATGTTGTTTTGATGCAAATTAGAACATTGTCTGGTTTATTTCTGATTGATTTTGATGGGAAGAAAGTAAGTGCTGATGTGATTGAGTAGCAGAGAATAAGAAGTTAAGTGCTCAATATGCTCCTCCTTTAGGCCAGTATTCTGTGGTTCAAAAAGCAAAACTGTGTCCAAAGAGGACAGTAGAATGAAGAAATAGAAGAGTATAATTTTGATAATAAATCTGGAGTGAACTGTTATGCTAATGTAGTGTTAAATGCAGTATACCACTTGCTTCATTCTACAAATTCTATGAAAGAAAATGTAGATAAAAGAATATCTTCGCTACTTCGTAGTTTACTTGAAGAATAAAGAAGTGACAGAAGTATTTTATGTTCGGTTACTGTAATAAGAAAACTCACTGATGACTATACTGGATCAGTAGTGTTCTCTCAAAATCTTCAGCAGGATGCTAAATAATTTTTAATGGTAATGCTAGGACTATTAGACAAAGAAGATGTAAATATCAATGAATTATTTGGTTTAACTTATACATGGACCCATAACGGTGAGGATTGTGAATTTATGTCTTGCATTGAAATCAATTCAGAACGATTCTTCCACTTGACATTACCAGATTGTAAAGCTGTGCCCTTTATAAATTTAACTACAAACACCCATTAGGATATGACCTGTTCAAACTGCAGATCAGAATTTAGGTCACATACATATGGATTATGCGTTTCTGAGACATTATTTGGCCTATTATGAGTATTGTCTACAGAAAGCTGTTAGGAATAAAGAACTTTGTTTAACTGTGGAAAAGGAACTTATAAAATATTAGAGGACTACATTGTGTTACTACAGATAAAAGGTAAATGGAGGTACTATAAACCAGTAGCCTTAAGTTGCATGCGAATAATCTCTTCACCACAAACAAAATGTCCCCTTTTGTTTCTCCTACAGCAACTTCTACGAAGTACTGTGTATTATGTTTTTCGTACATGGACTAAGAACATTTTAGACATCATTTGGCCTAACAGGGATTATGTTTACAAAAGGATATTCAAAAATTAAGTCTGCTTCATAATTGTTGGACATTTTGTACCAGATATTAAAATATCAGAAAGAGTTTTAGCATATAGTTGCTTTCATTAAGGTAGTAACCTATCAGCAAGCCAGTGTTAAAAAAGCGTGTAGTGAGTACAGTGAACAGTATGACATAGTTGTAATGATGTGCTGTGCAATTTTTTTTTTTTCCGATCCATTGTTTGTTTTTTCCCACTGTTTGATGATGATGCTTCACACAAAGCACTGTTAAAAGTGAAAAAGTATGAAAGGTGAAAACAGTAAAAAACAGTAAAATATTTGTGTATGTTGAACTAAACTTTTACTCATATACTCATCCCATCTCCCAGGCACAACAGTTGCACTCATCCAATCACCCAGCCACTACTTGGTAGTCATCCAATCACTCAGGTACTGCAATTCCATTCATACATTCTCCCAGCCAATACTCAGGCACTCATCCAATCACCTAGGTGGTACCTATGGAGTCATGCCTTCACTTAGTCACTACTAATGCAGTTATGGAATCACCTAGGCACTACACTTGCACTCTTTTATTTATCCAGGCACTCCACTTGCAGTCATCCAATCACCCAGGCAGTACCCATAGAGTCATACATTCACTCAAGTAGTACAGATGCAGTCATGCATTAACCCAGGGACTACACTTGTACTTGCCCATTAATTTCATCCAGGCACTACCTTTGTACTCATCCATTCACTCAGTCAGTACCCAAGCACTCATCCATCCCTCAGACACTACCCATGCACTCATCCAATCATCCAGGCACTACTGTTACACTCATCCATTCACTCAAACAGTGCCCATGCACTCATCCATTCATTCAGACACGACCCATGCACTCATCCAATCATCCAGGTACTACCCATGTACTCACACAATCACACAGGCACTGCCAATGCGGTCATCCAATCACTCAGGCAGTACTCATGCACTCATTCATTCACTCAGGAACTACCTTTTGCATTCATCCATTCACTCAGGCACTATCCTTGCACTCATCCATTCACTCTGGCACTACTCATGTACTCATCCAATCACCCAGCCACTATCCATAGAGTTATCCATTCATTCAGGCACAACTTATGCAGTGATCCATTTACTCAAGCACTAACCATGCACTTATCCAATCACGCAGGCACTACTCATGCTCTAACCCATTCATTCAGGTACTACCCATACACTCATCCATTCACTCAGGCACTAACCATGCACTCATGCAATTGACCAGGCACTACCCATACTCACATCCAATCACCCAGGTACTACCCCTACAGACATGCAATCACCCAGACACTATGCATTTACTCATCCAATCACCAGGCACTACCCATGCACTCATGCAATAATGCTTGCACTACTCGTGCACACAGACAATTATCTAGGTACTACCCATTCACTCACACAGTCACCCAGGCACTACCCATGCACTAGTCAATCACCCAGGCACTACCCTTGAACTCATCCCTTCACTGAGGCACTACCCATGCACTCATCTATTCACCCAGGTACTACCCATGCAGTCATCCTATTACCCAGGCACTACCCATGCACTCATCTATTCACTCAGGCACTACCCATGTACTCATCCATTCACCCAGGCACTATCCATGCACACTTTCAGTCACTCAGACACTACCCTTGCACTCATCCATTCACTCAGGCAAGACCTATGCACTCATCCATTCACTCAGACACTACCCATGGACTCATCCAATGACCCAGGCAGTACAGTTGGACTCATCCATTCACTCATGCGGTACCCATGCACTCATCCATTCACTCAGGCTCGACACATGCACTCATCCAATCACCCAGCTGCTACTCTTGCACTCATCCAGTTACACACGCAGTACCCATGTACTCATCCAATCACTCAGGCAGTATCCATGCACTCACCAATCACCCAGGCACTATCCATGCACACACCCAATCCCCAGGTACGACCCTTGCACTCATCCATTCACTGTGTCACTACCCAGTCACTCATCCAATCACCCAGGCACTACTCATGGACTTATCCAATCACCCAGCCAGTACCCATGCCCTAACCCAACCACACAGGCACTACACATGCACTCATCCAATCACCCAGGCACTACTTTTGCATTCATCCAGTGACACAGGCACTACCCACATACTCATCCAATCACCCATGCATTATCCATGCACACACCCAATCATGCAGGCATTATACATAAACTCATCCAATCACCCAGGCACTATCCTTGCACTAATCCTTTCAATGAGGCACTGCCCATGCACTCATCCAATCACCCAGGCACTACTTTTGCATTCATCCAGTCACACAGGCAATACCCACATACTCATTCAACCACCCAGGCACAATCCATGCGCACACCCAATCATCCAGGCACTAATCATGCACCCATCCAATCACCCAGGCACTTCCCGTGCACTCATCCAAGTACCCAGGCACTATCCATGTACTCACCCAATCACCCAGGCACTATACATGCACTCATCCAATCACCCAGGCACTATCCTTGCCCTCATCCATTCAATGAGGCACTACCCATGCACTCATCCAATCATGCATGTGCAACTCTTGTTATGTTATGTTAATTTAATTTCTTAAGCGCAACGGTTACCCAAGGGTGTCCTAGCGCTGAACGCTGCCTATCGATTGCTGAGGTGTGTGGTGACCTATAAGGTGAAAAGCAGAGTTTTCAGTCCTTTCCTGAAAGTAATGAGCTTGTGGTGTTCCTATGATTCAATGGAAGTTTATTCCAGGCCCTTGCGGCACCCGTGATAAAGCTTCTGCCACCCCAGTTAGCTTTTTGAGCTGGGGGTATGATCACTCCTTTTGCTCTCATGGAGTGGAGAGCCCTTCTGTGAATGTACCATTGATAACACTGTTTCAGATGGTCAGGGCCAACTCCTTGGAGGGCCTTAAAAACCATGCACAGGGCTTTGAATTGAATCCGTTGTTTGACTGGGAGCCAATGTAACTGTTTTATTTCTTTTTTACCAGAGACAAACTTGGGTGTCCCAGTCAGCAGTCTAGCTGCCACATTTTGCATGTGTTGGAGCCTATTTAGGTGCTTCCTTTGGATATTTAGCTATAGACTATTACAGTAGTCCAACCAAGACAGGATAAGTGAAGTAATCACTGTCCTGTAGCTATCTGCTGGTACAAATGACAGTATCTTCCTTATCATTCTGAGAAGATGAAAGGTAGCTGACACAACCGCATTTACCTGGTCCACAAAGGTAAGTTTGCTGTCAACTATGAACCCCAGATTCTTTGCTATCTTAGTTGCTTCACGGAGTGTCCCCAATTCTTCAGCCCACAAGTCTGGTGTCCAGAAGTTGGCATTGTTCCCAAAAATAATGACCTCTGTTTGCTTAAGTTTAGCTTCAAAGAGTTCGTAGTCATCCACAGTCTGACCGCATTCATGCAGTTGTGAAATCTTTTTCCTTCCTCAGCCTCTTGTCCAGGCCGAAGTGACATCCCTATTCGAGTATCATCTGCGTATGATGTCAGCTGGAACCCAAAAGATCTTATCAAGGCCGCCAGGGGTGTCACATAGACATTAAAAAGTGTGGGACTAGGGACGAGCCCTGTGGTACTCCACAAGGAAGGGAAAAAGGTTTTGAGCGGACTTTATGTAAGTCCATAGTTTGAATTATTTCTGTGAGGAAAGATTTCAGGAGTTTCCATGTGTTACCTTGTACCCCGCCTTCTGATAACTGGCTCATCAAAACATCATGATGGACCATATCGAAGGCTGCCGTGAGATCCAACATAATCAGTGCTGCGTTACCTCCTTGGTCCAGAGCTTCTCTAACTTCCTCTGTGGATTTTATCAAGGCCAGCTCTGTGCTATGCTCTGTTCTGAATCCATATTGCGTAGGCTCTAATATATTATTTGTTTGGAGGAACGTGCTGAGTTGAGTATTTATAGCTTTTTCAACCATTTTAGCCGGTAGGGGGGGATAAGAGATTGGTCTGTAGGTATTAGGGTCCTTAGTATCAAGATTTTGTTTTTTAAGCAGCAGAAGAATGGATGCAATTTTCCATCTTCTGGGAAACTGGCCAGACTCAAACAGTGGGGTGAGTGTCGCACCAATAAGCTCTGGGACTTGTTTGATCACATACACTGGGCATGGGTCATATGGTGATCCCGATCGGATGGGGGCCAGGAGATTGATTGAATCCCGCTCCTCCAGTGGTGAGAATCTGTCTAGAGTAGGTTGTGACTTGGTTACACTATATCTCTGAACGACTGAAACACCTGTCTCCACTGTTTGGGAGAGCTTAAAATGAGGAAAAGATGACTTCCACCTTTTGCAGAAAGAAAAAGGTGGCTATATTATCACATAGTTCTGGACTGCTCTGATTGTTAAGGGTTTCAGGGGTGGTCAGTTTAGTTAGTGTTTTAAAATGTTCTTTAGAGGAGGATTTTGCCTGCATAATTTGCTTTGTGAAAAACGTATTTTTTTTTATTAAATAGTAGTTTTTTTATAGAGGGTAAGGCTCAGCCTATAGGACTCTTTGTCAGCATTACTATAGCCTCTTCTCCAAGCGTGCTCTAAGCGTTTGCAGGCATGTTTTTGCTTCCTCAATTCTTCTGAAAACCAGGGTGCTGGTGGCTGAGAGTGCTTGGGAGTCCATCGTTTCACTGGGGCTAGTTTAATGCATGCTGTATCTATACACTCTGTGTAAGCGGTGGTGGAGTCCTCTTCTACTGAGGGAAGAGGGCGGGCCGTTGTCTTGAGTAGGTCTCTTAATTCAGAGCCTTTAGTTTTCTTCCAGGCTCTTGTTATTATCTCTTTTTAGGGTTCTATCTTGAATTGATGGGGGTTGGGAGGTGTCAATTCAAACTGAATGGCGGTGTGGTCTGTCCAGGCAAGTGGCCGCACCTCAGTGCAAGTCAGATTAGAGTTGTTGGTAAATATTCCATCTAAGGTGTGCCCTGCTGCATGAGTAGGGCCTTTTACGAGTTGCCTTAGTTCCCCACTATTCATCACCTCTTCCAAGTTAATTATGTCTGGGTTGGTGAGTGCTTATAGATGGAAGTTAAAATCCCCAAGAATCGTGAATGAGTCGGAGCGGAGCCCATCCTCTAACAGAGTTCCGACGGACTCTAGGAAGCCACCTCTAGGGCCAAGAGGTTGATAGAGAAGAATGTCCTTGAAAAAATTATGATGAGAAGTATGAAATCTAAATGAAAGTGCTTTACAGGCCGAGTTGGATGCTGTTTCGAAGGAGGGATGTAGGGAGTTATGATATATAACCGTCAGTCCTCCCCCTTTCCTGAGCGGTCTGTCTTGAGTGAAACACTGAAACCCCGGAGGTGTGGCTTTGGCCAAGTCCGGCCCTGAGGCTTTATCAGACCATGATTCCATGATAAATGCCAATTTTATATTATATTCTTCAATAAACAGTGCACACTCTGTGCTATGTTTAACCAGTGATCTTGCGTTTAGCATTAGGTAGAGCAATGGAGCTGATTCCGGTCTTTTTTTCATCACTCCTTTCTTGCCTTCAGGTAGACTGGTGGAGTGATAGATAATATTGGGAAGAGTTAAGTGGCAGTTGTGACAGATTACTTCCTGTTCCTTAGAAGTTGCCCTGAGTGTTAAGCATGGACATATCGAGTTCTCACCTTTAGGGTTCCTGGCAAGAAGGTCATCCCTTGGGTAAACCAGTATTTCTGGTTTCAGAGAGCCGGGGAGACTAGCCCTGAGCCTGTTCCAAGTGCTTGCCTGTGTGATTCTTGCACTTATCCAGCCACACAGTCATTACCCATGCACTCATCCAATCACCCAGGCACTATCCATGCACTCACCCAATCACCCAGGCACTATATATTCACTCATCCAATCACCCAGGGCACTACCCATGCACTCATCCATTCACTGAGACACTACCCATGCACTCATCCAATTATCCAGGCACATCCCATGCACTCATCCAATTACCCAGGCACTACCCATACATGCATACAATCACCCATGCACTATCCATACATTCACCCAATCACCCAGATACTATCCATGCACTCACCCAATCACCCAGGCACTACCGTGTGCCCATCCAATCACTCAGATGTTACCCTTGCACTCATCCATTCCCCAGGGGTCCTCCCTCAGCCCTACGCTCTTCAGCGTCTACATGGCTCCGCTCGCCCCCATCATCAGAACCTACGGACTCAATATTGTGTCATACGCAGATGACACCCAACTCATCCTCTCCCTATCCAACGAACCCAACACCACCAGACACAACTTTTGAGAAGGCATGGAAGCCGTTGCCAAATGGATGAAAAACAGCTGCCTACAACTAAACACCCACAAAATGGAAATGCTCATCATGGGCCCAAACCCAGATGTCTGGAACAACACCTGGTGGCCCCCCGCCCTCGGAAGCCCGCCCACCCCCACGGACCACGCACGCAACCTGGGAATCATCCTGGACTCAGAGCTCAAAATGGACTGCCAGATCAACTCTGTCTCGTCCTCCTGCTTCCACACCCTCCGCCTCCTACGTAAGACCTTCAAATGGATCCCCCTTGAACACAGAAAGACCATCACTCACGCCCTGGTCACCAGCAGGCTCGACTACGGCAACGCACTCAATGCCGGAATAAAGAAAAACCTCACCCACAAGCAACAGAACATCCCAAACGTCACCGCAAGACTGGTCCTCAACCTGCCAAGACACTGCCACATCTCCCAGCACCTGCGCACACTCCACTGGCTCCCCATCGAAGCTAGAGTCACCTTCAAGATGCTAACCCACGCTCACAAGGCCCTCCACGACACCGGACCAGCATACCTGAATAGCCGACCCAAATTCCACGCATCCCAAAGGACCCTACGATCAACCCAGCTCTCCTACGCCATGGTCTCCCACACCAGAAAGACCAGATCGGGAGGCTGCTCCTTCTCCTTCCGCACGGCCAGAGCCTGGAACGACCTTCCGCTCCACATCAGACACATAACATCACTCCCCATCTACTCAACAAACCTCAAAACCTGGCTCTTTGACAGACCCCCTCCTTGATGGACTGGAACCTGCGAACCCCCCCACACCCCTCAGCGCCTTGAGACCCTTACGGGTGAGTAGTCATGCTGAACAAACACCTTATTTGATTTGATCCATTTGCTCAGGCACTAACCTTGCACTCATTCATTCACTCATGCACTACCCATGCACTCATCCATTCACCCAGGCATTTCCCATTCACATATGCAATCACTAAGGCAGTACCCATGCACTCATCCTACGACCCAGGCACTACCCATGCACTCAGGCAATGACCCAGGCACTACATATGCACTCAGGCACTACCATTGCACTCATCTATTTAATGACGCAATACCCATGTACCCATCCAATCACTCATGCACGACTCTTGTACTCATCCTGTCACCCAGGCAGTGGCCATGCACTCATTCAATCACTCAGGGACTACGCATGCCCTCATCCAGTCACCCAGGCTCTATGCATGCACTCACCTAATAACCCAGGCACTACCCTTGCACTCATCCTTTCACTAAGGCAGTACCCATACACTCATCCAATCACCTAGACACTACCCATGCACTCATCCAATCAACTAGGCACTACACATGCACTCATCTAATCACCCAGGCACTATCCATGACTCATCCAATCAACCAGTTACTACTGTTTCACTCATCCATTCACTAAGGCACCACCCATGCCCTCATCCAATCATCCAATCACCCAGGCACTACCCATGCACTCATTTATTCACACAGGCACGATCCATGGACTTACCCAATCGCCCAAGTACTACCTTGCACTCATGAAATTACCCAGGCACTACTTTGCACCAATCCAATCACACAGACTCTACCTTTGTACTCATCCATTCACTCAGGCACTACCCTTGCACTCATCCATTCACTCAGGCACTACCCATGCACTCATCCATTCACCGAGGTACTACCCATGCACACATCCAATCACCGATGAACTATCCTTGCACACATCCATTCACTCAGGTACTACGCATGTGCTCATCCATTCACTCAGGCCCTACCCATGCACTGATCCAATGACCCAGGCACTGCCCTAGCATTCATCCATTCACTCATGCACTACCCATGCACTCATCTATTTACTCATGCACTACCCGTGCATTCATCCATTCACCCATGCACTACCCATTCATACATCCAATCACCCAGGCACTCCCCTTACACTGATTCATTCACCCAGCCACTAACCACTCAGGTACTATGCATGTGCTCATCTATTCAACCAGGCACTACCCATGAACTCATCCAATCACCCAGGCAATCATTCATTCACCCACCATTATCCATGCACTCATCCATTTACTCAGGCACTACACTTGCACTCATCCATTCACTGAGGCACTACCCATCCACACCTCCAATCACTGAGGCACTACCGATTCAAAAGGAATATTTGCGGAGCAAAAATGGCTAATTACAGGGAAAACAGTGTCACTAATAGCAGCCTTCGGTGCTCTCTTTATTGGCTTAAGGTTCAGGTTCAGAAACAAGTTTATTTGGACATTTGTCCTTAAAACATTCTAAAATAACACACTTAACAGTTAAAACATTTAAAAGAACCCACATCCTAGCTGCCCCACCCCCCACCCCATTACATTTCATCTTTAAAATTCTGTTTGGTCAGATCGTAAAAACCGAGCACTCCCAACTGCCACATCTTACTGTCTCATCTCAGACAATAACAATTGGCTTAAGAGGTCCTAGTGTAGTACAGATCTTGAAGGTGATATCTATGAAGCTGCTACCAGCTCTGGCACATGGCTCTGGGGCTCTTTGTGGAAGAGATACAATGGTCACTGAGCAAGCCATTTTAAGAACCTATAGGTACATATTATCCCTCCCAAAATACGTATCACATGCCTGGATATGCTTTGTGTTTGGAATCTCAAATCAAGTATTTTCAAGGTACAGGGCTTACGTGAAGACCTGCATAGCCTTAAATTGGCCCGTAATGCAACTCTAAGAGAAGTTTTATGGTCTGCCATAAATGAGAACCCTGTACACTCTGCAAAGATATACCTGGATGGAGCTATAAATTGACTCCATCTACAGAAGCTCTTTGGACAGTTGGTTCCCTCAGTCTGCTTTAATAAAAACAAGCATTGGAAATGCAATAGGTCTCGCATTTGCTTGTGTTAGAGCTATTGACGTTGTAAATGACAGTGTCACCCATGTGTTATGGAGTGTATGTATGTGGTGTGTAGTGGAATTATGTGGGTTGGATCGGAATTGTTAGTTGTGGATTTGTGTGGCGTTGAATGGTGTGGTGTGGATTTGTGTAGTAGAATTGTGTGGCATGGTGTGCAGTGTAATTATGTGGATATTAACTATGTGGTATTGAGTGTACTGGAATTATTTGGAGGGGGAATGTGTGTTATGGAGTGGGATTGTGTGGAATGGTATTTTATTTTGTAGAGGGGTATGTAGTTTAATTATGTGGTGTGCTGTTGAATTTTGTGGCGTGGATTGGAAAGGTGTGGTATTGAATTGTGAAGCGTGGAACCGTGTGAATAGCTTTGCTTTTTTGGTGTAAAAAAATAACAAATAGGTTGGAGCTAAGCTCCAGATCTGTATAAAATGGTAAGTAATGGGTGGGTTTAAGCCCTTTACTTTATACAATACCCCTGCCTCAACAGTGCATGTGCACGCTGTTAGGCAAGACCTAAAAAAGGGGCGCACAGGCACAAAATGTTGTACATTGGGAAAAATACTGGCCAAGAAAAGAATTGCACCTTGTGAAATTACATGCTTAGACTAACTTTGTTTGCCGTGATGGGCTACTAAATGTGGGAAAAGGTGTGGGAACATCCTTCTCTGCTGGCTTTAGATTCACCCTGATTGGACAGAAGGAATAAAAAAAGTGAGACCTTTGAGGCCAGGTGCAATGTTGAGTGGGAAAAAGTGACCAATGGCCTACTCGCTCCAAACTGCCTAGCATATACCCAGAAATCACACACTACTGTGGAGATTGCTGCTATGTCTACTGCTGTGGATACAGCTTCAGGACACTGTGGAGATTAGTCACTTTAGCTGGAACCTCATTGCGGCTGGCCCCATCTTAATCCTTGTACTGACCAAACACAACATACATAGTGTGTAATCGCATTAACAAAAAACACAGTTTTCCCAAATAGTCTAGGATAGAAGGTACAACAGTATACTATCCCATTCTGGCTGTTTGGGTGAATTATTAAAGTACCCCTGCTGAAATAGAAGCGCATAAAAAGTATTGCATGCAACAGAATTTCTATAGCTCTTCTTTACTAGGAGGCATGGTTAGAACGGAAAGCTGAACTGGAACTGGGCCAAAGACTGCGAGGAAGGCAAAAGAACCAGAAAAACCATAGAACAGGAACAAAACTGGAGAGTAGCAAAGTGTAAACAAATCGAACAGTAGCCATAGGTTAACAATGGACCTGTGCCAGTACTGGAACAGAACCTGATAAGCTCAGGACCATGATCTAACACTGCCAGGACTGTCATAAATGCAAACAGTGGCAGTATCAAAACAGTACCCAACAGCACCGGAAGAGTGATAGGGGTACCATTTGATCTAACAGTACCTGAATCAGTACTGGAACAGAACCGCGGAGTAACAAAGGTAAAACATAAACAAGATTAATATAACAAGGCAGCAGTACCAGAGCTAAAGCAGAAATGTAACTGCTTAAGTAACTTGACAGGCCAAGCTCGTTGCAGGTATTTCTGTGCACCTTCAACTTCAAATGCTAGTAGCATGGATCAACGTTTCATCATTCTAGTAGGCAGTAAAACTAACACTGAGTGGCCTTCCAGTGAATGCAGTCGTTAATGTGTGGAAAAACATGTGCCAGGGCTCTCGTCAGGAGGCAGTTTGCACCAGCCCATTGCCCCTATTAGAGCCGCCTATAATAGAGCTATTAACCATGAAACCCTATAAGTGAGGTGAGGATGTAGCGTAACGGCCAGAGCTGCCGAATTTAGACCTGGGGAACCAGGTTTGAGTCTTGGCGTAGGCTCAATGTCCTGTGATTCTGAGAAAATCACCTACTCTCCCTGTGCCTCCAAAAAAACTGAATGTGTCCTCAACTGGTGCTCGTGCAAAGCGCGCCAATATCTCTGGGTCGAGTTTGTGCTAAGAGCGCCGTTGTTGACAATTAAGAGCTGGTGCCCTGCACAGGAAACCACAAGCTCAAATGAAGCACTGAGTGAATGACGTCACAACATCATTCAAACCCCCAGCTGACATCATCAAACAAAGCAACATTTTAGAATGCTTATTGTTGGTGACTTTTATAAATGTAAGACTGGGTAGAGAGATCTGCTTTTTCCCTACACCGTATGGCTCCTGTAACACCCACTATTCAAGTGCCGAGCCCCGGATCTTCTTACTTTGACATGAACAGTTGCCAAAGAACCGTGCCCGTTCCTGTCCCGAACTCCGTAAAACATTTCCAAATTAATAACCAAGCCATGCTCTCCAGTTCCTGTGTTACGCACATTTCCAATCCACACAATGCCTTGAGTGCGCCATTTCCAAGGTTGCTTAGTCTTCCAATTCGGCACACCTTGTGCGAAATGCACCAAAAACCTGTGCACTCGTTCAGTTCCTCCATACATACTGTGGCCAATATCATGCAGGACAGCTTCAGTCAATACTAGCTATTTATCCAACACAGCACTGCATGCCGGGATTTGTAGGCCTAAACCTATAAAGGGGAGTCACTGCAGGTGTATGAACGCTGGAATTAAACGTACTGTTGATTATTTAAACGTGAAAAGTAATTGAAGGTTTCATGTATACTATGAAACCTCTTGGCAGCGCTGAGGCTCCCGCTGAAATTGATATTTTAGAAGGCAGCAAACGGAAACAAACCAGTCAAAAGTAAGAGGGCACTAGAACCCTGTTAGTTAAGATTGACAGGAGAGATGGCAACGAAGTGCTGTGTAACAGTGTAACGTACTTCACACCTCTAAGTCCCTGAAGGCCATGGGGACCCTAGGTTTGGACGGGGCTCAACAGACCACAAGGACAGTAGAAGTGTGATCGGAGGACTGAGGCTGGAAAGGGGTTTCAAAGGCTAGCTTGGTGCATGGAGGGATAGGAGGGCGCAGGAGTGGCAGGCTGCGGGGGCAGAGGTTAGAGGGGCACTGAGGCTGTGGGGGGGGGCAGGTAGAATGGACCCTGCTGCTACCAGGGTTAGAAGAGCCCCAGAGCTGCAGCAGATTCGGTTAGAAGAACCCCAAAACTGCTTTGGACTCAGAGCTTCACTGCTGCTCTTCGAGAAGAAGTACACACTGGGTAGGATGGATCAGAGACTGAAAGATGAGCCAAATACTGACCAGAACCTGTGGCCGCAAAGCCCGTGTTCAACTCTGTTCCATGTGTCTGAAGGAGCCGAACAGGAAACGGATACATGGACATAGAAAGGGGACTTTTTTTGTTACCAAATGAAAGTGACTATTCCATTCCAAGATGGCAGCACGACCAGGCCAGGGTGAAGGTGGCATTGGGTCAACACACTATAGGAAGTGGCTAGCCCATGCCATGCTCTAACAATGCTGTCGCTGCTCGCCCTTCTCACTGCTTCCCCTACAGCCCAGCAGCATGGGCTCTCCCCTCTCCAAACATTAAACAAAGCCCCTCCTGTGTGGACGCTGCTCAAAGAAATCAAGCATCGTTGTGCAGAATGTAGACGCAGCTCGAAGTAATCAAGCACAGCTGTGCAGAAAATATGAAAGGCGCGCGGCCTCCCGTATCCACCTCCTTGCTTAGGGAGTGGGAGGGGTCATGGCGGCTGGCTGTGTAACAACAAGAGTAGGCGGCTGAAACAGCAGAGCCGGCGCGGCTCCCTGTACAGGCTGGAAGACCTCAGCCTACAGAGAACGACAAGGAGCGAGGGGCGCGAACCAGGTGCCATGGAATAAAACAACAAAGTAGTGCCTAAATTTAAAGATGCCACCCTGCAGCGCAATTTAACAGTAGCTGATCGATGCTGCTTCCGCCAGAAACGGAAGAAAACGGAAATGACGTGACAGACCACCAGCCAACAAAGAGCACGTTAAGAAGAGCAATGACCGATTTCACCAATGGTAAGTGAGGAAGTAAAGAGAAATGTAATGGGTGGAGTTTAACTAGTAGTGCTGATTACTTAATGCCTCGTAGAGGCTGCGCATGCGCTGCCCTATGCGAGACCTAACAATAGACTCTCTAGTTAAGATCTCTCTCCTTGAAAACAATGCTATTTTAACCAAGAGGTCGCATGCTTGGATGATTACTGGTAGCTATACAATGCTAAAACCACAAAATTATTTTGGTGAAACTTATGCTCTTTATGTATAATTAACATACATGAGATACAGATTCAGCATCTCATTAGTAACTCCACCATCGTGAGAGAGGTCTAATTCTCCAGCTGAGGGCCGTTTATGCAGGGCGGCAAAAGAAGACATAATGCACTTTATTTGTATCTGCCCTGCACTAATGGAAGAAAGAAGAAAGTTCTTGGGAATTCCTTTCTTGGAACCCTGTCAGCCCTCCTGCAGGCACGGTAGTATTGATGCTTCAAGCCAGAGGACACCATGCTCAGCAGTAAACTTAAGTTTCTAACGTCTGCTGAGTTCAAAAGAAAAACTGGGTCCTGCATTTCAAGCCTGTTGATGCCAGTAATGCTTCTGCATACGCTTAAATGTACATCATAATTTTATTCTGTGGGTGGATACATTTTAGGTTATTGAGAACTGCACTTTTATATTTATACATGAGGTAATTTTAGATGATGCATATAAGTATTTTCAGTCTTATCTCCACTAACTATATGCATTTTTTTGACATTACAAAGACATAGAACTGAAGGTTAAAATTGTGGTTTTAGCATGAATTGTGAAGGCATTTGTTATGGTTTTAAATAACTAAACTATAAATTCAATTAATCAATCAATATTCTTCAAATATAATGGTAGAAACAGCTGACACATATGCTATCCAATACAGGCTTTTCACCAGAGAGGGTATCCAGTCCCCCAGGTTCTTATACGAAGAGCCAGGTCTTCAGCTACTTGTGGGATTCAAGAAGTGAGAAGGAGACTCTGATGTGTTGAGGGAGGTCGTTCCATGTCTTTGGTGCAATTTAGGAGAATGAGTGATCTCCCTTTTTGCAAATGCGTGTGAGTAAGAGTGAGGCAGATCGTAGGTGTCTGGTGAATTGGGGAAAGTGTATTCAGCTGTTCAGGTATTCTGGTTCTGTGTTGAGTAGGGTTTGGTATGTGTGAATTGTCTCTGCTTATGAATAGGGGGCCAGTGATGGTTCCTGATGTGGGTGCAGTGTGGGAGGGTGAGTATGTCTTTCAACAGTGTTCTGGATGGTCTAGAGTCTGTTTAGGAGTTGTTTGGAGATTTTGGCATAGAGAGTGTTGCTATAATCCAGCCTGCTGGTGATGAGTGCTTGCGTGACTGTCCATCTGGTGTTCCGAGATAATCATTTGAAGGTTTTTTACAGCATGCATAGTATGTGGAAGCATGAGATGCGCACTGCGTTGACTTGAGCCATCATGTTGTGCTTGTCCTCTATGATGATCCCTAAATTTCTTGCATGCACTATTGATGTGGGTATTGGTCCTAGCTCTGAAGGCCACCGGGTGGAGTCCCAAGGGGATGTCTTGTTGCCGAAGACCAGTACTTCTGTCTTGTCATAGTTGAGCCGCAGGCAGTTGGTTTGCATCCAGTCTGCTACCATGGTCTTCCAGTTGGTGAAGCTGGTTCTGGCAGTGGTTGTTTTGTCCATCAGGTAGAGGATGAGTTGGGAGTCATCGGCGCAGGGGGTGATGGTGTTGTCTTGTGATGTTGTTGGCAAGCAATATCACATATATGTTGAAAAGGATGAACAGAGGGACGATCCCTGTGGGACTCTGGATATCAATTTCTTGGTCTCTAATGTGAAGGGTGGCAGGTTAACCCTTTGAGTTCACCCTGTGAGGAAGGAACAGATCCATTTGGGAGTAGATCCTTGTATGCAAATCTTGTGGATTCTTCCGATGATGGTCTTGTGGAGGGTTGCTTTGAAGGCCACAGAGAGGTTGACCAGGATAAGGGCCGAAGTTTCTCCTTGCTCCAGGATGATTCGAATGTCATCGGTGGCCGTGATGAGTTCTGTTTGGGTGCTGTGATTCTTTCTGAATCGTGAATGAGTGTTGAATAGAAGATGGTGAAGTTCGAGGTGGGTTTGATGAATACAGGCCCCAGCTAGGCCCACAGGACACAAGGGTTCGCTCTCCTGTAATGGAATCTATAAGGAAGTTGGCACGGAAACTGCAAAGTACAAAGACAGCATTTATTAACCCTTAAGGGTGGTCCTACAATCCACACAACACTCTTCAGTATTGCATAGAGTAGCACAAAGAACTTACGTACATGGTCCCCTTTTATACACAATAGAGGGGCTCATAAGTGGGTGGATACAACATGAGGCCGAAGAACATTACCATTTATGGTCATTTTCGATACTGAATCAATATGTGGGCGGAGCTAACACACTCCTTGAGCCCGCGAAAACATGGTCAAGCAAGGCTAACTGATAACAGATGTGGTCAAGTCTGGGCATGCGCCAGATGGACAAAGGAGCTATTTATAGACTGTTACCAGGCAGATTACAAGAGCAACTAACACAGAGGTTGGACTCTTCTCGTGGGGAACACGTGGAAGCATGATAATACAAAATGGAGTCCGAACTTCGGTCAACATAACGGAGAAAACATGATCTAAAAGTGAGGGAATTAGTGTCTTTAGTAAATGCTTAATCACATCGTTGTTTCAATTTACAACAGACGACTCTTTCAGCATTTACTGAAGACATCCGGTTTGTTAGGATAATCATCATATATGTCAATTGTCATCATTTCTTCAACTTCTTTAGCTAAACGTTTCTGGTGAGCAACATCGGCAATAGCTTTCTTATCAGGGATACAGAATGATACGCATAAGGAGCAGAGCAAGGGACCACATTGAACACAGATACAGCATGAAAACAGAACTGCTACAATAATGCAGAGACCAGTTAGAACCTTCCATCCCCAGGCAGTAATTAACGCCCAAAACCATCCAGAAAAGGACCAAGTGCCGTTTTCTGTATGGATCTCAGCTGCAATTTTATGCAGTTTATTGATGGCATTATGAACTGATGGCGTATGATCAGGGATAAACACACAACAGCTACTTCCAATAATTTTACATGCTCCTCCTCTGTCAGCTAGCATAACGTCTAATACCATACGATTCTGCAATGCAACAATTCTAGTAATTTGCAATTCCTCCGTAAGATTCCCAAGAGCAGCAGCAGTCTGATTTGTCACAGCCTCTACCACTCTTGTTAATCTTCGGATCTTTCTACTGTTCAGAGCAGCTCCAACAAAGAAAAACAGTCCTAAGTTAAAATCAATATACTGTTGCAGACTGGTATCAGTCTGATCTACATCATCAATTGATAAAGTACGTTTATACCTATTTACAGTCACATTATTCAATAATTTCAGATCTTTATGATAAGATGCGGGTGCTAGGAATACAGGAGGTAATAGGAATGATACATAGCATACCCCAGACCACCCAGCCGGCAGACGGTAATAACCTTTATTTCCACACACATAGTACGTATTATGGGAGGCTAAAAAGGTACTATTGTTCAACCCATCAATGTTCAGAACAGTAATACAATCACTAACACCAACAGGAATAAAACCCACACTCTGGACACACAGATCCGCTTGAGCTTGCGCTACTTGAATCACAAATTTGTCCTTTCCCACAGTGTCTCTTGTGTTCGTGAAGATGTAGGGAATGGATTCATTGTCTGGTCGGTACTCTTCCCACTCCCAAATTGTCCCATTCGCTTGTGGATACCCATTTTTATCTTGATGGCATTCTTTATTGAGTCTGAAAAGCAATCGTCCGACTGTCGGTTTCCGAGTGGCAAAAAGCAAAGTATACCATGCTCTACAAGAGCCATTATGAGAGAAAGGAAGTGGTATAAATGGCGTTCCTCCTTTCTTCTGATGAGCTGGCATCATCCCACATATCCAACAGTTCGTAGCGTTCGTAGCAACGTGGGTATGATGCAGCATCTGGATGAAAGTGTTGTTCAAGTAAGACTGTCGATGCTTCAACTCTTGATACGGTAATGTATAAAAGTAGTGCTCCTCAGGCACCGGAGTTGTCAACACATAGAATTTTCCGAGCGGGAGTTACATCCTCCACGAACCATGTGGTTATCCCAACAATGGCTACTGTCAACATGAACCCTAATGCACAAAGGATTTTCTTTTTCTCCATGTCAAAGTAAAAACCCAATATCTTCCTGAAACTAAAAGTCTGTCAGAACTCTTCCCCTTGGGCAGCGGTTGATTTCTTCACCAGCGGGCCAAGACGGGTGTCGCTACACTAATGCAGGGCTGATCCCCCCCCCCTTGCCTCATCGGCTCTCCGTTTCACTAACCCAAGGGCCGTTCTGACAGTATGTCCCGGTACTGGAGAACTCACTTCCTTGGTCGAAGATGATATCGCCTTCCTCCAGGAATCGCGTGGTCCGGAAAGAGCTCCTCAGTGGCGTTTGGCTCCGCAACACGGCCTGTCTCTGCAGCCAGGATTTCTCGTTGATCGGTCAGCACGACAGGTTCCACCAATCCGGGCGGCACCTTCCTACAGTGCAGGGAATGGATCCAATTCTTTCTGTTGGAGACTCGCACAGCCGTCCTCGTTGCGAGGAGGACCTGCTCAGGACCCACCCATCTCGGTTCCAAGCTGTTTGTTCTGTCAAAGATTTTTACCATCACGTGGTCACCAGGTCGGAGACCATGTCCTTCACCGGTGGACCGATCAGGGAGCGCCTCTCGGACCTGTTGATGAATAGAAACCAAGTTATCCGTTAACTGTGCCAGATAATCGTTCATCATTACACAAGGTACATCATACACAGCTTTAGGTTTTGGTGGACCCCAAATATTCATTGGGCGTCCAAAGACAATCTCGTACGGTGTAAGGCCAGTTCGAGAGTGTGGTACCGATCTAATTGACAATAACGCCAGTGGTAGAGCATCTGGCCAAGTCAAAGACATCGAAGCTTGAATTTTAGCGATCTTGAGCTTCAGTGTACCATTATACTTCTCGACTAGTCCCGCAGACTGAGGATGGAATACCGCGTGAAACTTCTGGGTGATGCCCAGGCCCTTCAAGACATACTTTATAACATCCGCTACAAAGTGAGGCCCATTATCACTCCACAGAAGTCTACAAACGCCATATCGAGGGAAGAACTCTTTCAGCAGCAGCTTCGCAGTAGTCATTGCAGTATTGTCTTTCGTAGGGTACGCTTCAACCCATTTACTGAAGGCGCAAACCACTACTAGAACATACTTCAAATTGTTACAGCGCTCAAGCTGGATGTAATCCATCTGCAAAACCT
The DNA here is from genome assembly GCF_964204655.1 of Triturus cristatus. Classification (NCBI taxonomy): domain Eukaryota; kingdom Metazoa; phylum Chordata; class Amphibia; order Caudata; family Salamandridae; genus Triturus; species Triturus cristatus. Next base: position 1,453,608,982 of record NC_140589.1, on the reverse strand, counting down.
CGAAGGGTGCAGTGGGTGTCACGAATCCTCCTGCTGGAGTTCGAGTACCCTTTCCTGGGTTATACCTCAAGCAGATCATACAAGTCTGCACCACCCTCTTTGCCGTGCTAGCAATCTCTGGATGCTCCCAGACTTGGGTAAGCAATTTTACAATTGCGGAAGCTCCAACATGTGCTAGCCCATGTGCCATCTGAACCATAGGCTGTACAAAAGCCGTGGGTAATTTCCATCTATCCATCTGCTTATTTCTCCAGCAGCCCTCATCGTCCAGCTCTCCCTCACTAGCCCATTGTTCCCGCTCTTTGTCAGAAGCGGTCCTTTGCATTTCCCGCACTTCCTCCTTCGCATCATGCCATCTTTCCACCTGCGACTTTACTACATACATGGCAGTAGCACCGGGCTGCATCGCAGTCTCCCGTGCTACTCGATCTGCTAACGCATTCCCTTCTCCAACTTTGTCAACTACTTTCCTATGGGCGCTACACTTAACGATGGCAATTTTCTTTGGGTATGTCAATGCAGTTAAAAGATTGTGAACTAACTCTCCATGCATTATCTGTACTCCATGTGACGTTAAAAACCCTCTCTCCTTCCAGAGTAGGCCGAAGTCATGCGCTACTCCGAAGGCATAGCGGCTATCTGTATAAACATTCACACATAATCCTGTACTGAGCTCACATGCTCGTGTTAATGCTATCAGTTCCGCTGCTTGAGCTGATTTCTGTGGTATGCGTGCAGTCTCCACTATCGTTTGCAACGTGGTAATTGCATACGCTGCTGAAGTCGTACCATCTGGTAGCTTCAGACATGATCCGTCCACCCACAGTTCTCCATCTACATCTGGAAAGGGCGTATCCTGGAGATCAATACGACCCTTTGTTTGTTCCTCAGTCACGAGAATACAATCATGTACTCTCCGCGCCTCGGGCTGGGTTTCGGGGTATGGCAACAATGTTGCCGGGTTTAACGTTACGCACCTTTTCAACGTAATATGAGGAGCCAAAAGCTTCAACTCATATCCCGTTAAACGGGCACTGGTCAAATGCTGCGTCTTTGTTTGATTAAGCAGGGCATCGACAGCATGGGGGACTAATACCAACAACTTATGAGATAACACAATTCACTCACTTTGGCGTATTGACACAGCTGTCGCCGCAACCGAGCGAAAACACCCTGGTAATGCTCGGGCGACAGGATCAAGTACAGCCGAAAAATAAGCACAAGGGCGCTGCTTATCGCCGTGCATCTGCACTAAAACTGACAATGCACATCCATCTTTCTCATGCACATACAACGAAAAGGGTTTTGCATAATCAGGGGTCCCTAACACTGGTGCTGAACAAAGGGCCTGTCGTAGTTGCTGAAAAGCAGTATCACACTCATCTGACCAAGGGATTGGGATAGGCGTGTCCTTTGTCAAGAGGGCTAACAATGGCTTAGCTATGTGTGAAAACCCGAATATCCACTGTCTACAAAAAGAAACAAGGCCCAGAAATGCACGCACATCCTTCTGTGTGGACGGTCTCGGTGTGTCCAAAATTACTTGGATACGATCCGGTGTGAGTGCACGTCCCTCCTTAGAAAAAAGGTGACCCAAATAAGTCACCTTTGGTCTACAGAATTGCAATTTCTTCCTAGATACCTTATGATTGTGGGATGCTAAAAAGGAAAGTAAGGATAACGTACTTTTTTCACACAACTCCAGGGTGTCAGCCGCCAGCAAGATGTCATCGACATATTGAATGAGGGCGACCCCCTCGAGCAGGACAAAGGAATCCAATTGTCTTTTCAAAGGCTGACTGTAAATGCTAGGGCTTTCTGTGTAGCCCTGGGGGATCCTACAAAAACGATAAGATCTATTATTTAATGTAAACCCAAAAAGATATCGGCTATCAGGGTGAATGGGAATGGAAAAGAAGGCATTCTTCAAATCGATCACTGAGAACATAGTCGCCGTAGGTGGTACCAAAGTAAGCAACGTCGTGATATCGGAAACCACTGGGTACTGAGGTATCACGATCTTGTTTACTTCTCTCAAATCAATTATAAACCGATAAACTCTGGCATCCGTATCCTTTTTCAGTATGGGAAGGATCGGACTGTTACAAATGTTGTAGGGGACTTCCTCCACAACCCCTACCGCCATCAAATCCTGCACTATCTGCATGAGAGCCTCCTCGCCCTCCTGGGAAATACGGTACTGTGGGAGGCGTGGTAACACCGCCCCCTCCTGGACACTAATGTGGACCGGTGGAATCACCATTTGGCCCACATCAGTATCCGACGTTGCCCACAAAGCACGAGGGAGGGTAGCTAACAGCGCATCCTCTGACATCGCACACATCCGTTCAGACCGGGGGTAATTGTCATTTAATATTACCCGCACACCAGCAGGGGAGCAGCGGATCGTAGCCCTAAAATGTTTTAACATATCAAGGCCCATAATGTTGTCCGGTGTGTACGGGGCAAGCAGAAACGGACAGGGTGCAGAAAAAGAATCAACCTTAAACATGAGGGGCTGCGAAAGAGGGCTTCGGGAGAGTGTACCGTCAAACCCTACCGATGTGACCATTAAGCCGGATGGGGGAGCCCCCGGAACCAATTGCTTAGACAGCGCACTACGTGTCGCTCCTGTATCCACTAGGAACTGATCAGTAGAGCCCAAAACCTCAGCCGATACATAAGGACCCTTCTGATCGACCGGCACCTCAACTGATTCTAACCCCCATCCAACGCATTCCTATGCATGCTGAGAGTCATGGTACCCCGATCGGTCAATCCCCGACACTTGATACTGATGCTGGCGATCGAAAACATTTGATCTATCTCGGTACTGCCCAGCAGAGTCAAAACGAGCCTGTTCGTTAGAATTCCCTCTAAAGTTCGAGAAACCCCCTCTACCTCGCGGGCCACCCTGGGTATGCCCCTGACGCGATGCATGCAACACCGGGCAGTCCCTAACCCAATGACCCGATTGCTTACAATACGCACATTGGTTCCTATTCAAATCAGATCGGCCCGAGGGAGGACCAGAAGATCCTCCCCTACCTCTATTACTACCCCGTCGGGGCGGGCCATAGACTTGTGCCAACATCACCTTTGTTTTTAAATCTTTCGATTTCTTTTCCTCCTGGCCCTTTGCTTCTTGCTCCTGACGCTCATAATACTGGGCGATAGTCAGGAGGGCCGTCGGTGTTGCGGAAGACCAAGAACTTTCGCTCGCTTTTAAACGGGCCGCAACTGCCGGCAGCAGATTAGCCACATATTTATCCGCAAAGAGGTGGCGACCCGTATCATCAGTAAGCGACTGGCCACTAAAATCATGAAACGTCTCCTCAAAACGCGTAAAGAAGTCCGCAACCGACTCGTCAACTTTCTGTTTACATGAAGCTAACATATTCCAGTCAATCTTTTTAGGGGGGATAATTGTCTTCAACTTAGTCAGAATAGCAGTAGGGAGGTCTAAGATACTCTGGGGTGGTTTCTGCGCGGGCTTCCGTTCCCTATCCTCATCCTCAAGGTCAGACCACCGAGCCTTAAAGGCAACTATATCATCTACCTTTCGGACAGATCGCCACATATCCGGTGGTAGAATAAGGCCAAAGAACAGGTCTATATCTGCTAAGGTCATAACGCAAGAATTCAAGGCCCCCTCGACTTCTTCGTAGAAGGCCGCTGGATTCTTGCGGGGATCAGGCAACGCATTCTTTAATGCCATGACGTCAGCCCTGTGCCAGGGAGTATAAACCCAATTATACACAAAATATCCCTTAGCATCGGCGGAGGTAATATCCGAGCTAGTCCCCGCTCCTTTAGGAGGAACATACAAAGGCGCCGCCTCGCGCATTGGCTTAGCATGCACTGGATCGCTCTTATCTGATTGAGAGGTGGATGAATGGCCGCCTCCAGTACGCGAATCCGACCGCTTTTCCTCCTCAAGATGTTGGCGCGCTTTCTCTTTAAGGTCTGCTGCCTCATCCCGCAACGCAAACAGTCGTCGAACCGCCTCAGGCGCCTTAGAGGGAGAGAAAACACCATTACGCAATGCTTTAGAATCTGATACCACATCAGCAGGTTCAAAGACACTGGAATATTTCCGAAAGGCAGTAATCACTTCATCAGAAAAGTGTCCCAAGAAATACAACCTTTCCCTATCCTGCCACGACTCCCAAGAAGCCAACAGTTCATCAAGGGATAACTTGCCCTTACATGCACGATAGGAAAACTGTCGAAGCTCACCCATTCGCTCAGCCGATAACATGGACCGCGTGTCTACCTTACTCAAACCCGATCCAGAATCTTGTGGCCTCGGGGCAGACGCGCCGACATAAGGAGGCGGAGAACGATCTAATAAATAAAAATCATCGTCATGATTATTAAGGACAGGATAGAGTGGCTGACGAACAGCGTATTGACCCGAGACTTGTAACCTATGTTCTTTCTCTTGCTTCTCCGTCTGTTCTATTTCCTCCCGACGCCTCGCTTCCTGTGCTCGCACATGATCATTCTTCCGTTGTTCTTTATCAAACAGCGCTTTCTCACGCTTCTCTCGCTCACGCACTTCCTTCACCCACAACCGCACACACTCAAACATATCCTGCCGAGCACGCCGTTTACACATACACTGTTCCACATACTCAATCTTACGTATATCAAACGATCCATACAAAGGCCATCGCAACTCAGGATCCTTTTTAGTATATTTCCTCCATACTGTGCTGTACATTATGGAAGAAAGACCATGCTTCACATACATATCCCTATTAGGAGTCCCCTCTGGGGGAGCCGGAGCAGATTCCTCGAGGTTCAACCGGTCTCCAAAGCAGCAACACCACTTACGGAGTGCGCTAAAAGCAGGCATGCTCAGAAATAATGCAAAATATGCAATATTATAAAGAAAATGGCACTTAATCGTTGCGCCGTTCAAGGTTACACAGCTCCGGAGAAATCTCTCCACATTACCTGCCTATATGTGTTGCAACGCATATATTTTCACAAAGACAAATACAAAATATGACTAGTCATCACAAATCAAACTCAAATAGCCAGACCAGGTTTCAAAAACTCGGAGCAAGTACCGTACAACGGTTCTTACCAATCAAGAGTCCAGATTCCAACTGCCAAGCTCCAAAATCGCCCAAACGGCTTTCACGGCAGGACCGACAGAAGAGGTCTCAGTCGAGGACCGGCGCCACCCAGACGGTCAGCTCGGAAGGGAAGGAAGAAAAAACCTCGGGATGCCAGGGCTAAGACGCCGCTGGCAGTGATCACGTCCCTGGCCAAATTCCTCACCTTCGTCGCGACCAGTCTTTTGAGCATCCGAGTCGCCGATGAGCCCCACGTGACGGGCGCCAATTGATGAATACAGGCCCCAGCTAGGCCCACAGGACACAAGGGTTCGCTCTCCTGTAATGGAATCTATAAGGAAGTTGGCACGGAAACTGCAAAGTACAAAGACAGCATTTATTAACCCTTAAGGGTGGTCCTACAATCCACACAACACTCTTCAGTATTGCATAGAGTAGCACAAAGAACTTACGTACATGGTCCCCTTTTATACACAATAGAGGGGCTCATAAGTGGGTGGATACAACATGAGGCCGAAGAACATTACCATTTATGGTCATTTTCGATACTGAATCAATATGTGGGCGGAGCTAACACACTCCTTGAGCCCGCGAAAACATGGTCAAGCAAGGCTAACTGATAACAGATGTGGTCAAGTCTGGGCATGCGCCAGATGGACAAAGGAGCTATTTATAGACTGTTACCAGGCAGATTACAAGAGCAACTAACACAGAGGTTGGACTCTTCTCGTGGGGAACACGTGGAAGCATGATAATACAAAATGGAGTCCGAACTTCGGTCAACATAACGGAGAAAACATGATCTAAAAGTGAGGGAATTAGTGTCTTTAGTAAATGCTTAATCACATCGTTGTTTCAATTTACAACAGGTTGTGAGTTTCTTTTTGATGGCCTTCTCAATCACTTTATCTGGATTGGTAAACCGGGAGATAGGTCCTAAGTTGCTCAGTTGATTCAAGTCAGCTGTGGGCTTCTTGAAGAGGGTGTTGGTTTTTGCTAGTTTCCATTCATCCGGGAAGGTGGCAGACTTGATGGAGGTGTTGACGAAATGGGCCAGGGTGGTGCTATATGGTGATGCTACCAGGTTGAAGATATGATGGGGGCATCGGCCAGTTGGTGCACTTGAGTGGATGGTCTGCATGATTGCCACTGTGTCATTTCTGCTAAATGTTATCCATTTGGTCAGGTGGCCTTCTTGGTTGGTGGTGGGTAGGTTAGAAATGATATGTATACATTTGTTCAATATAACAGTGTGCAACAAATAAAATTATGTAAACTTTACTTATAAATAAATATATACATATATATTTCAGAAAGAATAGTCAGAACTCCAGGGTGTTGATAGATTTCTGTAAACTTCAACACACCAAATGACGTATTTTACAGTAGTCTTGATCATGTTACTCACATTGTTCCTTATAATCACCCCCATAAATAGTCTTTCTTTAGTTTCATTGTGCATTGCTATAGAGCGTTACAGTCCAAAGGACATATTTATCAAAGGGTTGTGCTGCTTTTGCACCACTCAATGCTGTGCAAGCGCGATGCAACCCTTAAGTGCAATTTATCAAGCCATGCAAGGCCAGCTTGTGTGGCCCTGAGTGTCTTAATAAATCTGAGTAATGCAATGCAGCACACATCACTACATTGCATTACTCTGCCCCAGGGAGTCATTCCATGGGTGGTGCAAGGGTGTTCTCACACAACACCCATGATTTTTGATGCATTGCCAAATTTACCATAATTTTGTAGACTTGGAGATCCACCAAAGGTGCTACACCTTTCCAGGTGAGGCATAACGAGGATAAATATGTTTATTTCTCCTCGCTTGTTCCTCTTTCTATGTGTGCTGCATTGTACAACTCACATAGAAAGAGGTAAATGCTTCAGGGAATCGTTGTTTTGCAGGAATACGTCCTGCACAAATAAAAGACCCTGCTTAAAACACAGGCACCCTTGCTCCAAGGTGCAAGAGTGCCTGCATTGGCGCTAGGCAGCACATTGAGTGCCAGCTATAGGAAAAGGCAGGAATGCACCATATTATATTAAATACGGTACATTCATGTCCTTTGGATTTCCATCTGGATTATTGGGTTGTCCTGTTATGACACGTTTATACCCAGTTGGCTCTGGGTTATTGGGCCACTCTGTTATTTGTGACATCTATTGTCAAGATGGCCAATAATCCTATTGATCATAGATTGTTGATCATAATAAAACGTGAATTTCTTCTCCTCCAGATAGCTCTTGCAGTATGTTTGCTGCTCTCTGACCTCATCTTCTCCGGCCCAAAACAGAAGGGTACATATGGTGCTTCAAAAATTAGGCATCGCTGTTGTATACTCTTTATCAAACTATCCCTTACCATTTTTTTGAACAGAATCACTAATGTGATGCCTAAATTCCTTCTGCTGGAAGATATTTTGAATCATTTAAAATGCTTGGGACATAACCAGGCGGCTGTGATACATAAGTTCTGCAAGTCTAAACTGAATCAACTCATACCAGGACATCCTCACAAGACAAAGCGAACATCTTTGTTCATCTTCAATTACTACGGAAAAACTGTTTCCTGTTGGCAAAGGTCGCTATCAGCAGTTTTAATTTTAAAAACTGGTATACACCTACACAGAAACATCTACAAATGTAACATCAATCAGGGAGGATCCTATTACACAATGAAAAAAAACTTTGTAAATTACTGTTCATCAGAAAAAATCAATTCAATGCAATATGAGACTGCTTCAAGAAGAATTCACTCATTTTAACACCCTTCCGAGCCACTTACAAAATGGAGGTCATGTTTATGTCTCAACACACTAGATAACAAAATGTGCACGTTTCAAATTACCTTATCTATAATCAGGCCTCTTCTCAGTTGCTAGTTCTTTCTTCATTTCTCCTGCATTTGTATGGTTGGTTCGTGCTAGTTTTTGACACTGTCAATTACTCTCAGTATGGGCAAAAAAGTATATGACACTAAGTCAATTACTCTCAGTATGGGCAAAAAAAGTATATGACACTAAGACAATCACTCTCAGTATGGGCAAAAAAATCAATAAAATTATTCAGTGATGGCTCATCCAAAAATGCTTTTTCCTGATAACGTCAGTCATTTATACACACTTCATTAAGGGACTTTTTCTCTGATATCTCGAGTTTAAATGCCACTATAATTTTATGTGCAGTTGTTTAGTTATACTGCTCCCCAATAACATTGAAAATGGTCTACAGCCCGCTACCTCACAGAACACGAAACGACTAACCGCATAGTCTTACACAACTGTGGACTGAAACAGCAACATTTTAACAAGCCTTCCACCTGGAAAAGTGGCAGAAAGAAAATGTCAGGAATTAACATAGTGTAGAGGTTCAAATCTTTCGTTTTTCAGATCCTCAGCAAGCATTCTAATAACCTGTGAAAACACATCCGGGCAGAGGCCAGTCGGGTAAACCAGGACCAGAGACCAGGAAGATCAGTGTTATAGGAATAGGTTTAACAGGTCAGGACACAGCACTTATAGGAACCAAACGAACCTGCCCCACTGAGTTACAAAGAATTGGTTGTTCCAGAACACAATCATCTGCACATCTAAATACAGATGTCTTCACAGGCTGACGCACTGGTGTTTGGCTTTCCACTACCGTGTGAATTATTATCTGTTTACATATCACCAGTCGTGTTGCGAGGCTAGAACAAACTATCAAGCGTTTTAGTTTTCACAACACTTCAGGTTCAATTTGTCTGTGAACTTCCAGCTGTGCGTGTTGCCCCCGACTGAAAGCTGCTGAAGCACCGCATCAACACGTACACCACCACCACCAGCTCGACAGCTGGTTAATAACAGCAGAGGCCTTTGGTGTGCCTCAAACTTTCAATGAGTCCCAGGCACTAGACGTCTTCATGGACACACTCCCGAAGAAGAACAGAATGTTTTTTGCCGTTCAGCCAAAGTTGAGCTGTACTTCTTTGCCAAACTTCCTGTTTTGAGCGAAACAATTTATTATCTTTCTGTTTTTTTGTACATGTATTTTTGGACGTGCATGGATCTGTTGCAATAAAGAGCTGTAAGGTTCCCTCAGAGAACAGAAACAACAAATGTGCCCTGCTTGCTCCTAAGTGCCTGTGAAATCTTTGCAGGCTTGAGAAGGTAGGTTTTTCAATCCTTAATTGTAAATGACATTTAAGGAGAGCACATTAAGCTCTTACTTTCAAGAAACAAATATGGGGTGTCAGGTCATTTAACAATATCAGCACATTGACTTGTAAGCTATTAGATGTAAATAGTGTTTAACAAATGCCAGTTGCTAAAGTCTAAAAACAAGTGAGCTGCACAACATTTAAGGCTTAGCTGTTCTCGCAAAACGTTTGCTTTATCCAAAACTGCTACTGAACAAGAGTGCGGTGATTGGTTTTTTCAACATTTTTATGTTTTTTTTGTTTCTACTTTGAGCAATGCAAACAAGACTGGGGGGGCAGAGATATTTCGCAGTGAAAAGGAACCGGAAGTGCATTAGAGGGGGTGTCAAGGCAATTACTGAGACTTTCAGAGGAGAGTAAACAATGAAATAAAGAATGAAACAGAGTAAGTAAACGCCTGGCAGCTGATACAGCAAACATATTGAAATAAAACATTAAAAAACAGCACTTGGTAACATTTTTGTCCGCTATCTTGTAAAAGGACAGGTTTCATCGACTGAAAGCGTTTATCGTGGATGTATCGGCTTAAACATATTTGTTATGAAAAGACAATGACTCTAGAGAAGGTGGGTATTAACTGAAACAGTTGGTCTAAAATGCATCACATTCTGTTAAATCAATTATAGAGGAAATGTTAACATTGGTGAACTATAAAACAAATCACCAGTGGTGGCCTTGAATTGCTGCCATAATGTTGCGAAGCTCTCTATAAAAGAACATTTGTAGCAGCCTCTTCACAAAAAAAACATTTTCAAAGAAAAGGGAGGCAATCACACGGGTAAGGGTGCACCAGATAGCTATTTCTTCTCATGCTTCCAAAACATAACACACATTAAGAAGAGTCCATTTCCTCCACTTAACAACTTCAAACGAGCTCCAGATTCCTGAAGTTTGACATGAAAAACCTTGCCATAAAATAGCAGAGTCTTTTTCTTACAAAAATAAATCTAACCTCAATAAGAAGAGGGTTTTTGGAAAGTCTATGTGCCTGTGTGTTTATGCATGTCTGTGTTTGTGTGTGCGCGCGCTTGTGCATTAGAGGTAGAAGGCAGCCTAATGGCGAGTTTTGCTTTAGTAGTGTGGTCCGGAAAGCAGTGACATCAAAAAGGCAAGCTATGCCAGCATCAATTGCTCGACAAATCTCTGCACACTGTACCGAAAGGGGCATAATCAATACGTGTGCAAAGAGATATGATTGCTTGGGCGACACCACAAATATATCTTTAAGGAAATGATGACAGCTTTTTACAACAGGATATTAACGACCATGGTTTCCAGTAAGGTTGAGCGAATTTGGTTGCCGGATGTATAATTAACATCCCTCTAAATGGTACTATTCCAGGTTAGTAATATCTCATTTGCAGCATGTCAGAGAAGCACTGAAACTCCTAATTCTGAAAAATGTATTTTCATATTATTGAAGGTGAACCTAAAGCCCGTTCCCCACAAAGAACATTTCAGAATCATCAATATTCTTTAGAGACGTTATTGTTTGCCTTAGGACTTGCTTCATAGGCCCTTGGATGAAAATGAGCTTGGATCATGCAGCCATTTGTGATTTTCACGAATCGTTCATTACACGCCGGACTTTCAATACCATTTTGGGGATCCATTGAAACACGATCACTATCTGTCTTTCGGTGCTTTCCATCTGCATTAAAGACGATCTCAAAACCACACCACAAATAATCTTAAAAGCATAATAATCACAAGTTATTTAGAGGACGAAGGTTGCCCGAGCAGTTTCTTAAAATTTTATGTTGATGCATATCACCAGAGTGCAATATTAAAATAACATTGTAAGTTTACTGCCTTTTTTTTGTTGCTGACAATAAATCAACACAATGTAATTCATTGACTCTTCAGAGGGCGAGTTGATAGTTTGACAGTTTTATTTTCAATATATTGCAGCAGATATGGTTCTAACTTGTGTACATAAATCAATTCCCATGTACTTAAAAATAAAATGCGGTTTAACCTTTAAAGCAAACAATTGTGGCACTTACTGTCTGGAGGGCATTAGTAATGGAATTGGGAGTAATGGAGAGTTGCCACTGGTGGTATCTAGCTCTCCATTAAAGAAGGGAGATTTATTGACACACTTGGGTGCTATTTAGCACTCTGACACATTTCCACCATGCTATCCCATAACACTGGTGGTGTCTGCAATACCACTGGACATGTCAATTGCACAACAAAAATTTTAAGAGATGGAAAAGTCGATAGTGGAAATACATGTTTGGTAATGAAAAGGAGGATAGGAACTGGCCTGAAAGGTGACAGATCGGGCTCGTTACATATCACCTTAATGCTTGACAGAAGCGGTTGGATTTTTTAACCCCTCTACCCGCCTTCCACTTCTTTGGATTCCCCGAGCGGGGCCGTAAATATGCCACCTAGCACGCGAACTTTCTGAAAGGTGACGGAGCGGGCTCTTAATTTAAAATCACCTTTCTCTTTGTACCATTTGGTCCAGTCAAGAGGTGCTTGACAGAAGCGGGTGATTTTTAACTCTTCAACCTGCTTTTCTTTCCATTAGATTCCCTGAGCGGGGCTTTGAATATGCCAATCAACATGCGAGCTTTGCCTCAACAGTGATCTAAATCACCCTTCCCTCATTTCGTCTCTTGTAGAATGTCCACGCTGTTAAACTTGATTTCCCAAGTCAGCACCAAGACCACATTGGGTGAGTTTAACTTGCATGCTTGTGCATTATTAACCCACATGGTTCAGCACACACAAGCAGGATCACAGGGAACGACTGATCATGTACATATATTTTCCCATCCCTAGATCTAACCACTTGTATTGACCGTTTTTAAAGATAACCAACTGACCAGGAGTTATTCTCGTTCACAGAGGGTGAGTGGTTTCACCCCAACTTTAATTACGTGTTTGCAGACCACATTGGGTCCTGTAATGGAACACTTTCTGATTCACACTCTCTCCATTCATAGGCTGTCATCCCCTTCCCCCAATTTTGTCCTGATAAAGACCCGCTCTGACTGATTGATTGAGCATAGATTGGGTTGAAACGTCGACGATTCACTGTGTTCCAGATTTTCCAAGGCTCTGTGTAAAATTGAATGACTAATTTGTAAAAAGCAGCAGAGTTATTGTGATTTTCATTATCTTCTGGCCTTCTTTTCCCTGAACATATTTTTAATCACCTTGTATATAATATATGCACTATGATCTAACACTAAGCACTGATGTCACTTTAGCACACGTCACCTTAATCAATTCACCCTGTGTTGACAGCCTTGTTTACAAATGTGTGAGTATATATAAATGCTTTAATTTATATCAAATAACTCAATACTCACCAATCTGCGTTGCCTTTGCGGTTTGTTTTGTGTTTCATATGTTAAAACAGCTTATGTATCATTTTTTGAAGTTTGAAGAAAATAACAAGTATTGTTTTTCATGAGAAATATTTTGTACACCCGACAGAACCATTGTTTTTGTTCATATATCCATACCCAGGTTCTGAGGGACACAGGGTCGCCCCAATGTAGTTTAACTCCAGTGGCATGGAGAGCACAGAATCCACTTCTGGGCATACCCGTCCGACTTGGGGTGACAAATGCAAAAAGAACAATTGATGGACAGAATGCCGATTAATGTCAAACATTCACCCCACTATAGAGATCTGGTCCTAAGTCCATTGTTTATTTGCACCCCATACCATTCCAGTTTAAATCCAGCCATATGCAAATCAGTCTTGAGCCTGTTCCCCATGGGAACAGTCCAGCCTGAACTGCCAGGCCAGGTCCTCCCTGGACCGGAAATAAGCATCCTGGGAACGGTTTTGAGGCATCACCCCTCATCAATCAGCCAGGCGAGCTTGACTACAGTGTCATGGAGTGCACGGGAACCACGTCTGGGCCAAGTTTACCTGGCTATTGATGTACAACATGGGATGGGGTGGGGTGGGAAAATCAAAGGAATACTCTCCATTACCCTTCATAGTGCACACGGTGTGACCCTAAGGCATGAATAGTGAAGGTAAAAAATTGAAGACTGTTCTCCTTGATTTTGCACATTGGGGACCCAGCACATGGTGTACGAATCAAGCTCCCGTACCATGACTATTCACAAACTATAGAAGGCAGTAATTTTAAACGGATAAAGTTCACATACAGTCGTTGCATACACCATAGAATGCATACCCAAAACCAATGCAGAATGACCCGAAGTCTTTCAGTTGAAAAGTTGCAACAGCTGAATGGCTGTGAGCTTCAACCTCATTTCTACCAGAGAAAGGTAGCACTCTTTTTTCCTCAATTTAAAGAAAGATAAAGATAAAGGTGAAATGGTAACTATAAATGCAGAGGGCCAATTGTACAAACACTTTGCATCAGTTTGCGTCCCATCTGAAATGCAGCCTGGCACGAAGTGCTGATTTTGGAATTTACTTTCAAGCACAAAACATGTTTTGCACTGAAAAGTATCTTCAAAGTAACACAAAGTAGCGCTTTGCACTACGTAGCGCTGCTTTGTGTCAAGGGGGCATACAAAGGATGGTACATGGGCGTTCCCATACAACAACTCATGGGTTTTTTATGAAAATCCTTATCTAATAACATTCATGAGAGATTTGTGACAAAATATACACCTCCTTGAGGCAGGAGTTAGAGAAACTGTGTCAAAACCTTTCTAAATGTGCATGTATTCTCTACTTTGCAGAACACATACAACATAATAAATGTGTTAAAATATGTAAAAGCACAGTATTTTGTACTGGAAGGCTCCCATTCCTAAACAAACCTAAGCTTGACATCACACACACTCTTTCACTATGGTGCAAGGGTGTGTGATTTAGGGCAAGGCAGCTTACAGTGCACCAGAACGGGGAGAGTGACAAATTGTGCTATACCTTATTAGATAGGGTGCTATTCTGCTCTCTCCCCTGCACACAATATAGCACAGCAATTTTTATTGCTGCACCATGCTGCCAGAATTCTTTGTACATTTTTAGCAAAAAATTATAGTAATTACATTGAAGGATGAGAAAATTGTTGTAAGAAATATAGATTTATCATAAATAATAATACCAATGTGCGAAACAAATTTAATCAATTACTTGAAATGTGATACAAATCTGTCAGTTTAAAAAAAATATTTTTTGGAACATTTTCTGTTTGTTATATTTAGGACAGGAAGATACCAGTAATTGATCAACATTTCAAACAATTGCACTTGTGAACCTATTTCTTTAAGAAACAAGGGAAGTTTCATGATTTCTTTCAAGTCTTTTTTTTTAAGAAGAATCATAAGATAAACTAAACAGACAATGTGCTGACAGTTTTATAGCACATATCCTTGACCTTTGCCACTGTCTTCAACAGACTGCAATGTTTTTCTGCTTTATTGTGGCAGATATCAGGAAAATTGCAGGGATAAGACTTCAAAGCTAATTTTGCATTTATTTAGCAGAACACAAAATCGTGAAAAGCTGGAGGGTCTGCCATTTGGTGGCTGCAGCCTGACCCAGGGTCACATGACTAGGTGTAGCTGGTAGTTGTTTTTTGTGCATTGCTCCTCCATCAAAGTGAGAGAAAGGGAAGATAGGTGTTGGCAGGATGGGCCACTCCGAGTTAACTGGGGGGGGGGTGCCACCTCCTACACTTGCACATCACAAATGCTCTGCCTCAGCACTCTCACAACGAATAACAAATAGTTTGTCATTAGTCTTTTGTGACCCCAGACAAGCTGGGGCCAGGATAGGGTAGAAGGGGATGCATGACGCCTCAGAAGGGTGAATATCTCTAGAAGCTTTTGTCCCTTCAAAGTGGGTACCAGGTATAAATATTTGACCTTTAAACCCAACTCTTCAGTACACTTGTGGACCTGTGGACATCTGCCAAGAAGAAGGACTGCTGTGCTGCAGAAAGGATTGCCACTCTTCTGGACTGCTGATCTGGAGGACTGCTGCCCTCCTGTACTGACAATCCACCTTGCTGCCCTCTTGCATGGGTGAGAAGGACAGGACTCTAAACCCGGTGCCCCAGAGTGACTCCAAGGGCTAGTTGGCTGGACTCCTAATCAGAAGCCTCAGGGACATAATAAGGGTCCAACAACTTTGAACCTGGCACCTGGACTCAAGCATCTGTGTGTTCCAACCTGCCAGCCGGTGCCACACCAGTCCTGGACCCTTGGAAGTGACTGGAAGTGTGTTGCCAGCTCAGCTGTGGACCCTGCAGAAGCGACATATCTTCTCTGCTGTGCGGCACAACCCCAAGCAGAACCAACGCATTGCCTCTGCTCCATGGACTGTTCCAGAGCAAGGAAATCACATCAGTCTTACAGGTCACAGCCTCATCGGAACCACCGCTGTGTGACACATCCCAGATGAAGACCCTTGCATCACATGCCTCTCATCAACACCAGCATTGACAACAACACAAGATTCTGAATCACAAGCTTCACAGCTTTTTCGGAACCAGCCAGCATGCTACGCATTCTAGATGCAGAACATTGCATTGCAAGCCCCCTCATCAATGGCCTCCTCAATAACGATGCAGGATCTCACATCGCAGCCTCGCAGCTCCTCAGAATCTATGCTACAAGATGTATCTTTGACCTGAACCTCGCATTGCTTTGGCTGGTCAATGTAGCCTAGGTGTGGGACTCCACAATACTTTTCAGCCAGGATTTAAGGTACTCTTGTTCAGTAGGCCTAATTGGACCTCTGTAGCCAGCTCTCGATCCATTGTGATTGGCGCAAACAGATATCCATAGTTGGCACTTTTTGACGCTATTTTCGCTTATGTTTTTTTATTCCATATCTCCGGTTTTACAAATTAGATTTTTGTTGCTTTGCTCTTGATTTATTTGTTAAAATGTGCACTATTTTTCTAAATTGATGTGGGATTTTCTTGTTTTGTGTTTTCACTTTTCTTCTGTTTGAAGTACTGCATAAATACTTTACACTTTGCTTCTGAGTTAAGCCTGACTGCTCTGTGCCAAGCTACCAGAGGGTTTATCACAGGTTCATTTGGGGTTTGCTTCTGACTTCACCTGACAAGGATTGTGGTTCCTTCTTGAGTAGGGCTCCCCCACCTCAACCAGTAACCCAATTTCTTACACCACTGAATTATCAGTCCACTGTATTCACTGTGTTGTTGCCTTTATATTTATGATATACACATGATATATACATACTTGCCAAACAGTTCACATCCACACAGCACTATTACTTCACTTCTTACACAGCTAGAAGACAGGTATAAAAATGCATTCAAAACAACTGGAACTCACATAGTCCAAAGAGACCCTGAGAGCTATATGATGGTGATTGTGTTTTGGTAATCAGCAATGGCTTACTTAAGGTACAAAAGCAACAACTGATGTAGCTTCAGTTTATCTCCATAGAGTTTGATCAGGCAAGTAATGTGCTTATGTGTACGTATCATCGACGAGGCATATTTTGCATAGCAATTTTATGTTGCAGGTAAGTCAGCTTGACAAGTAATTATCCATTGATCTTTCTTTGTCAGTGTCTTTGTGGTTAGGTGCCTCATCAGCTCATACAAAGTTGCCTAATGTCCTGGCATCGACACATGACTGTCATGGAAATGTTATATTTTAATTTTCTAAGAAGTTTTGGAAGAGCACAAATTGTGTCCTCTATTTTAGGGTGGCTGTTGTTATTGTAGAATTTCATTTGTGCTCAAGCTATCTGCACTCCTTTAGGTCTATTTCTTCAGCCCGTCCAGTTTTTCAGTAAAAACAAATCGGTATACCCGACAGGCAGATATCCTATTTCTGAGATCTGTTGCGTAGTCCAGTGCCATTTGTTTCAGGGTCAGATGGTTCAATTAGTCTAATGCCCCATCAAGTGTACCTAATATAGCACTATTGCACATGCAAATGATGTCCATTTTACATTCTCAGATTGCATGGCATTTTAAAAAGGCTTCTTTCACTATATTCCTAAAACTCTGCATGAAACATTGACCATAATGTAACATATTCAGGTGTTTCCACTCCTTTTTTTTCTTCTTTCAATGATCATCACACCTAACTCCTAATAATTTTACCCTCCCACAAAGAAATTGGATTAAGTGTGTTGAATGACTTTCTTGAGAGCACAAGACAATCCAAATAACTAACAATACCCAAAAACCACTAACCTTGAGTTCGTAAATGCTATGTGCCGTAAAGATGTCCAATGCCTCATTAGGAGATGTAAGAGCTAAATAAATGTAATCACTATACAATTCAATACAATAGTTAAATTATTAAAGAAGCGGACAGTAAGATCCTGTCAAATGAGTGTTTTTACAACTGTACAATTTAATGTTTCAGACTTAACTAATTTCATAACTTTGAAAAATCATGTAGTTGTATTACTTTCTTGCAAAAAGTAGACTTTGTATTGGCTTTCTACCACAGAACTGGTTGACATTTTTTTTAAAAAAAACCTTGTCAACGTCACACACCCTTAAACCTGCCACCTCATATGAGACAACTCTTGGCTCTGACTTGTGGGTACACGTGCATGTGATAGGTAAGATGGTCTGGATTTCAAAGAAAAGAAGCAGATTGAAACCTCAATTGGCACAAACTTTTCTTTTTCATCTAGATCATATAATGGAGTGTGTCTACAAAGTTATTTGCATTTCCTCCATGTGCCCAAATCTATTTTCCCCACTAAATACTTGATGATAAAGAGTCACTTAGCCTGAAGGAAACTGTAATATGGAAAATAAAAATGCTTATCCGTAAGGGAATTGGAAAGGAAAGGTCAGGTGGGAGGTGTGAGAAATGAATGAGACATAAGGCTAATGGTCCATGGTCATTTATTGAATGGGTTAGCATCTGATCAAAAAATTAACTTCAGATTGAGAGGGACTTGTGAATGTTCCTCCAAACACAGCTGGAACGATTTATCTTGAGGTGCTAGACCTTCATTCTTCACAACCTTAAGACGTAGATGGCCTTGGGAGTGTGTCCTTGAGGTTTGATTGTGCTTTGTGGCATTACGTGTAGGGTTTGTTGACACTAGCTGATGGATTAAACTGTCCTGAGGAAGCCTTTGTTAAGGTGAAAAGTGCTGGCTTTGCTTGTGTCTTTGGATGAAGTCCCTGAATAAAAGATAATCATACATGATAAAGGTCAACTAGTTTTACTTTGGCTTGAGCCTTGTACATATGTTTGCTTGTTGCCTCTCTTTCCAGTTGAAATATAGCATTAACTAAAGATGTTGTATTGCTAAACCTAATACAAAATGAAACATTGGAATATTTGGAACTGAATATATATAAAACACATATGTTTTATGTTTAGGACTTGTTTCAAGCTTTCTTCAGTGGAATAATATAATCTGGAAGATCAAAAGGAGTTACAGAAATTGGAATCTTGCAAGCACAACATCAAAACAAGAGCTTCTCTGAATCAATAACATCTTGCTGAGAGGTTGGCTCATGTGGACAATATTATTGAAACTAGGAGTTTCAATAATATTGAGAAACAGCTTTGTCTAACAAGACATAAATTGCAAACTAAGGCAAAATGTCAAATAATTCTAACTTGACAGACAGCACATAATCCAAACAGAAACCAGGTCAAGATAATTACAAAAGCACCTTTTTATTATCAGATGAGTCTATTTCAAATGCCTTCACAAAATGTTATGAGGTCATATATTTAGATCCTCACAATGCAAATCTTGGCAAGATGTGCTTATTCTGGTCATTTATGGAGAATTTAAAATTATTTTCTAGTGACCAAGGCACAGCAGCTAAATCAATTAGTAAATATGATTAAAAAACAATCCCAGTCATGTACAAATGTGAAAGCTGCTGGCCTAGAAGGTTTGCCTGCTGAATTATGAAAATATTTATGAGAAATAATCTGTTGGAAAATGGTCTTCTCTGATTAGCCACCCCATACTTTAATTCTTCCTACTCTTTTTTTGACCTTTTGGTTGGCTTTGGGATTCTGAGCACTTTACCACTGCTGACAAGTGCTAAAGTACTCATGCTTCTCCCCTAAACATGGTAACATTGGTGTATACACAATTTTCATATTTAATTTACTCGTAAGTCCTGTGTAAGGTGTTAGACCATATACCCAGGGCTTGTAAATTAAAAGCTACTAGTAGGCCTACAGCACTGATTGACCCACCCACACAAATAGCCCTTTAAATATGCATCAAGCCTGCCAGTGCAGAGTCTGTGTTTGCAGTTGTACTGCCACTTAGACTTGGGATTTAAAACCCTTTGCCAAGCCTGAAACTCCCCTTTTATTAGATATAAATCACCCCTAGGGTAAGCCCTAGGGAACCCATAGGGCAGGGTGCTGTGTCAGATAAAGTTAGGACATGTACTTTAAGTTTTGCATGTGCTGGTAGTGAAAATCACCCAAATGCATTTTTCACCACTGTGTGGCCTACACCTGTCAGAGGTCAACATTGTGAATTCCTTTGAAGCTGTAATTCCTGATTAGAAAAGAGTAGCTGTGTCATGTTTTATATTTTTGGAATGGTAATGATACATCCTCTTTACTGGTAAAGTTGAATTTAACATTACTATTTTAGAAATGCCACTTTTAGATAGTGGACATTACGCTGCTCTTACAGCTCTGTGTGCCTGCAATCTGTCTCGAAAACACACCTGGGGTTAGTGACAGCTACACTTTGTGCATTCCCTCTAGACAGCCACAAACACAGGAAGGGTATGTGTGTCTGAGTACGCATATGCAATCTGATGGCTCTTCCTGGGCAGGAAGGGAGGGAGGGGCTGATGCTTCCACCTGAATAGGCAGTGCCCTGTCCCCACACAAGAAGCTGTTTACCCCCACTGATAGTCTGGAGACAGGGCTGGGAAGAAAGGACCTCTGTGCACTTTAAAGACCCTTCTTTGAAGTCACTCCCACTTTAAAGGCACAACTGGGTATAGGTACTGGGGCTCTGGCCCCACCAAATCCGACACTACTGGACCTGTGAAGAACTCTGCAAAGAGGAAGAACTGCTATGCTACTTCAAGGACTGCCACTTTTCTGGACTGCTGCTCTGGAAGAACTGCATTTCTGCTCTGCTGCCCAAGCTGCCTGCTACCCTCTGCCCTGCTGCAGAAAAGGACTGGACCCATCTCACTTGAATCCAGAGTGACTGTTTTGCCCCAGAATTCCAACAACCCTGCAACAGCACCTGGACTCTACCATCTGTGAGTCCTGCCCTGCCAAATGGTGCAATTCAGTCCTAGGCCCTTGAAAGGGAGGTTTCCCTGCTGCAACTCTCAACACCAATGATTAGCCACCATTGCACTGATCCGAACTGGCTCATTTCACGTGACAACAATGCATTGCCTATCTTAAGCACTGCTTGAAGTCAAATGTTTCCCGAGTGCATGGCTAGTCAATGAAGCATTGCCTATCTTTAGTGCTGCTTGACAATGAAGCTTTTCTCGAGCGTCCGACTCGAGGACGACGCATCACCTATGGATCCCTCGGATCAACACAAATGCATCGCCTCCCTTCTCCTCGTATCTTGTCCTCGACTTCGGCACAGCCCCCATCCAAAGGTACTGTTTCAGCAGGCCAAGCCTGGTCCCTGTGTATGACCTGTGCTCCATCACAGTCGGCCTGAGCTTTTGAATGTACCCCGGTCAAGCGTGACCAGATATCCCTGGTTGCCACTATATTTGGGATTCTCTCATCATCATGGGCCCTATTTCACCAAAGGCATATTTAACAAAATTAAGTCGTTGAAAATTAAAACAAAGATGAAACTACTTTTTGGGACTATGATATTCTGAAATAGTTGAAATATCCCAAATGTACATTTTTTACTATGCTGTAAGGCAATATCAATGTTTTCCTATTAAAAATGACAAACATCCAGTTTTGGAGATATGATTTCTTTTGTCAGAGATGTATTGGATCAGACAGGAAGACTAAAACAATGCAAGTATCTGAGGGCAGAAACAAATAATTAATGTACTTTTATATTATATCAGCTGAAGGAAACATTATCACATTGAATATGAGTGAAATAGCTTATCAGGCAATGATTTTATGAATGCAGGAGCACATGCAATACTGTTGAACCTTCATTCGCAGATGCTAAAATGGTGGATTGAATGTCTAAGTGAATGATTTATAATTTGGCGGGCAGTCAGTCCTCCGTCAGGGCAATATAACCCTGGCAGTACTGCTTGCCGAAATATGAGATGTTCGCTGGCCCAGTGTACATTTCATGCATTGTCAGGAACCGCCATCCTGGCAATTCCAGCCAATGCAGTGTAACTTTGCTCAATGGCTCCGCCAAACATGAGGGAGTGATGTGTCAAACTTGCAATGTCTTTTTATTTACAAAAAGCCACATTTTCTTTTTGAAAATGAAAAAACAATGCCCTCCCCACCATGGGACGTTTCAGTACCCCTTACCACTAGGATTTTCCTGGTGGTGATGGACATTGAAATACAGCTAAATGTCCACCCTCTAAATTATGCGAACAGGCATATAGCCAAACATCTGACAGCCCTTCCTCCATTGGGCCATTAGAGAAGTTTGACCACAGCGGAGATTGAGTAGTCTGCCAGAATTAAAATCAGGAGAGTAGACCTTAGTCTTGCTGGGGAGGGAACTCTGTTGCCTTTGTGACAGAGTTCCCTATCACCCAAGATATAAATCAGACTCTAAATAAGTTGATGTGCCACATTTAAGGACGTTTTACGACAAACCCCAATTGATGCACTCTCAAGATGTTGTTTTCCCCCTGAAGATATTGTAGTTACCTTAAGACCACACATTTAAGAGCCACAGAATAATTAAAAAAAGAGCAAAGGGCCCAGAAAAGTGTTTTCAATAGTGGAGTGATCATCAGCTCTGTTTAATACAAGGTAGAGTCAACTTAAAAAGACAGGGCAATTAATGAAACGTGCTATGAAAAACAGTTTGTTTTCTACATCCTGCTTTCAAAGTTTCTCCAAGGACTTCAGTTGAGCTTGCCTTCTGTTGGAAGTATCAGGGCCATCAAAGACTTCACCTTCAGCATCTGGGCTTTTCTGCTGAGAGCCCTACTTTGCCAAGTGGTGCCAAATCCAGTTCCTGGGCCCTTGGAAGTGAGTTTGCTGTGTTCAATAAGAAGAAACCAGCACAACAACTTCAAGTGTGACTTCAGAGCCGGTGTTGCTTTCGACACTGTGCTGCTGGTTGCACTGGAGCCATGGTCCCCTCTCAATGCAGCAACTTGCAATGCAGACCCTGATACCTCCAATGTGCCTCCAAAGATCCGCCCCAGAGGGCGTCATAAGTACCGCGTCACTGAAGTCCATGATGCCTGACTCCTACTCCATCACTGCACTGGTGGCCCCGTGATGTGACACTGACACTGCGAAATTGACGCCGCATGTTATGTTATGTTAGCCTCAATTTATAGCGCGCACGGCTACTCGGAAGTATACCGGCACGAATGCCAAATGGTAGAGAAGGAAGAGGGTTAGCCTGACATAACATTACTTAAATAGCAGGGTTTGTAACTGTTTTTTAAACAGCCTGAGGCTCTCTAAGTTTCGTAGTCCAAAGGGCAGGGCATTGCAAGCCAAAGCTGCTTTAACTGAGAGAGAGCTGCTGCCTAATCTAGTCAGGCGATACCTAGGAACAACAGCAAGGCATTGACCTGTAGATCGAAGGTAGCGAGGCGGCACATAGAACGAAAAACGTCTCCTAAGATATTGAGGCCCTGTCTTATAAAAGGGACCTTGAACTAGTGTGAGAGCCTTAAACAGTAACTGCTGTTCAACCGGGAGCCAATGTAGATCTCGAAGGTTCTGACTAGCGCTGGATCAACCTGGCATACCCAACAGAGCTCTCGCTGCCGCGTTCTGAACAATCTGCAGCTTTTTTATCTGATATGCCGGGAGACCAATGTACAAGGCGTTGGCGTAATCTAGCCTTGACAAGATAAGTGCGCGAGTCACCATTTCCTTAACCTTTTTGGGCAAGAGGGGCAGAAACTTCTTTAGGCATTTCAGTGTGCCAAAGCACACACCAGCCAACTTATTAATCTGGGGAAAAAATTTCAAATCCTCCCCAAACCAAATCCCCAGAGGTTTCGCTGGACACCCCGAGGCATGGCTAGGCTATCACCACCAATGCCACATCCTCTCCACTGTGTCTTGCATCGTCCAGAGCACCAACTGCCAACAACCTGCACCGACAGTAAGGAACTGACGCAGCACCGGCCACAGTGACGCCTCTCATACAGGGCACCTCACAACGTCTTTGTTTTGTCATCGTTTCCAGGGTATTGTAATCCGGGTCTGTACCACCTCTTAATTGGCTGATGCACCATTGCGTTCGGCCACAAACTTTGAGATTTGACTCCGTCAAGCATGTCGTTATAGCCCCAGTTGGAGCTATTGTGTTTAAGTGCATTTACTCTTTGAGAATTCATATTTTGATTTGTGTATGTTGGATTTTTTTGGTCTTATTTTACTCAGATGAATATTGACTATTTTTCTAAACTTGTGTGGAGTACTTTTGTGGTGTTTTTATAGTGTTACTGTTTGTGTTTTCTATACAAATACTTTGCACATTTACTCTGATGATAAGCCTGAGTGCTCTTGCCAAGCTACCAAGGGGGTGAGCACGGGTCATTCTGAGGGTGTACCTGTTGTACTAAAACATCATTTTGTGATCCAAAGCTAATCTGTAGATTTTCACAATTGCCTGTGGCCACTTCATGTTTCTGCTCCTTAACACAAAGTAAAATTAGAATACTGGACTTAACCTTGTTAGCAGAAAGAGGACCATTTAACTGATATATGAGTTTCCAATCTTTTTCTAATTAATGTACAACACCTTGAAGGTGGACTTGCTAGGGGTTGTCTGTTCTGTTAAATCGATTTAAACATGATCCATTTATATAGCGAGACCCCCAACTGTGAAAACCTCACAAATATATTGATTTAGATTCTTATATTATTATTATTATTGACTTTATTTTGGATATATTTCAATCCACAAAAGTACACAAAAATTAGCAATACCTATTAAAACATAACAAGATCACAATTAATTACAAAGTCAATCACAAATACATAAAACACATAAAATTTCTAAAAGAGTGCATATTCAAAATCAATACAGAAAAAGTGCGTTAATGCATTGGGCTGCGGATGCTACATAGTAATTTACAATCACTCATCTAAACATTTTCTTAGTCTCATAGCCAGTTTTAGGAATTCTAGCACCTGGAGAACACTATCCGGGTGCAACAGCTGTAGATACATAAGGGCAGGTCTAATTTGTTTAAAATTTAATTTCTTTAAAAGTGTAACAAGATAACGCCTGCGGGGATATTCATAAAAATTACATAAAAACATAAAATGCAGCAGATCCTGTGGAGACTTCCCGTCGCAGCCACAGGGTGCTGCAGGTTTCTTAAAAATGTCCGACTTAGGTCTAATTAAAAGATGGTGGAGGATGTTAAACCTAAAACGGGTCAACAAAAATTTCTCATGAGAGGTAAAGGAGCATGTTAGATACTTTTCCATGGTATCACAAGTACTCAACATGATATACTTTCTAACAGTAGGTTTCAAAAGCTCGACTTCATCTCTAAGAGCATTACAATCCAAAATAAAAGCTCTCTTAATTGCTGTAACATCACCTTTAACTATATCCCTAGGATTCACAAACAGATTCAGGCGACCCAGCCTCTGAAATTGGGACTTTATATATTTAAGCCAAGGTACACACATTGCATGATCAAGTGATACGAGGTCTTCCACTATCAAATGTGTTAAGGGAATCTCATCGTTTGACCATAATTTTAACCAGCATAACAATGGTTTCAGTCCAACAGTGTCGGATAGATACGGGCAGCCAAGTTCTTGATGTACAATTAGATTCGGTATGCTACCTGGGACACATAACAGACGCTTTAAAAAGTTATTTTCAACAATTTGTAGTTGTTCGCCATTTATGTAGCCCCATATCTCGCTGCCATATGCTGCAGTGGCAATGGTTTTGGCATTATATAATTTCATCAAGGCCACATTTGGCTTTTTCCCCAAATTAGAGGCGAAATTGAAAATGGAGGCATTAACTCTAATCATTTCCCCCTTTTTCTTAGCCAAGTGTGGGACCCAGCTGAGCTTTGAGTCAAATAGTACACCCAGATAAGAGAATGTCTGGGTGATGGGGATCAAAACATCATTTAGTTTAAAAATGAACTTCTTTATAGGTTGACGGCCAACATGCATTATGTAAGATTTCGAATTATTGACCGTGAGGTCCCTATCAGACATGAATTTGTTAAAAGCGTTCAAAAGTGCCTGTAGACCTAATTCTGTACGTGAAATTAAAACCGCATCGTCGGCATATAAAAGTACAGGAATACCCCTTACACCAGCTCTAGGGCAATCTGATTTTATCTCTAGTAAATCAGCCTCTAAATCATTTATATAAAAGTTAAAAAGAAAGGGGGCCAAAATACATCCCTGTCGCACTCCTTTGTTGATACTAAAATTTCCTGTAGTTTCCCCGGTCGATGAAAACCTCACATTTGCTCTTGTATCATTATGCAAATCCGCTAGGAACTCCACAATCCCCCCATCAATGCCTTTATCCGTCATGGTCCGCCACAGCCTCCCTCTGTTAACACAGTCAAAGGCTGAGGACAGATCCATGAAGGCAAGGTGAATTGTTCCCTTCTGAACAACAGTATATTTATTCAGAATAAGAAACAAATTGAGGCACTGGGTTATAGTGGAGCGCCCTTCGCAGAAACCGTATTAGGAGGTAGACATAATGTTATTTTCATTCGTCCAACTTGTTAGGCGTTGAAGTATAACTCTCCCCATGATCTTAACCATCGAGTCGATGAGGGAAATTGGTCGATAACAAAGGGCACTTCCCCTATCTCCCTTCTTAAAGACAGGAACTATAGTTGACATGCCCCATGTTCCGGGACAACCCACTACGGCCGCTGCGTTAAAAACCGCAGCCAAGATGGGA
This sequence comes from Triturus cristatus, assembly GCF_964204655.1. Taxonomy (NCBI): domain Eukaryota; kingdom Metazoa; phylum Chordata; class Amphibia; order Caudata; family Salamandridae; genus Triturus; species Triturus cristatus. The sequence continues at coordinate 1,453,582,719 of NC_140589.1, read as the reverse complement.
GCCCAGAAGTCTGGATCAGATTTATAAAGGTCCGGTGGGATCCCATCAGGACCCGGCGCTTTATTTGCAGTAAGACCCCTTATAGCAGCCAGGACCTCCCTTGAGTCACAGATAATGGCAGTACTATCCCTATCATGGGGAACTGTGACCATAATTCCATCAGCCACGGAATAGTACAGGCTTTTAAAATGACTTTCCCATTCCTCTTTGGTTATACAACAAACAAGTCCGTCTCCGGGATCCTCTGTGAGAAAGGGTTTTTTCACCAGAGTCCAAAATTTGGTAATACTATTCAGGGTGGAGGGCTCAAGCAGTTCCTCCCAAGCCTCTTTCCTCAAAAACTCCTTACGTGCAGCAATAATAGCCTTATATTCCTTTCTACAGAGTTTTATCACCTCCCTATGCCTCGGAGTTGCTGACAAGGCAACCCTCAATTTGCGTGCAGCTAAGGTGCAATCGTGACTGAACCATCTTGGGGCAATATTAGCCCGAGTTTTATTAGGGACCGATAACAACACTGAGACCTTCTCCGTGATATTTTGATAAGCCTCTAAGACCAGCCTAGGTTCATACCCATCATTAATACAGACTTTTATGTCCTCTGCACAACCTAGATTCTTATAAAGTTTCTCTGGAACAAATGTGAAGATGTCCATGACGGAATCAATCCAGCATGCCCAAAATATTTTCAGAAAGACTGAATCTGATACAGAACATATTTAAGCTGCACTAGAGCCAATGGATGTGAACTGCAATTCTACAAAATCATCTCAAAGATGATTCTGCCATCTCCATATTTGCTCCTGTTAAAATCTTTATGAATGCAGTCCAAGATACCTGGTGTAAACTGTGGATGATCAGAGACTTATCTAGAGGTGATATATGAATCCGAACTATCCTGTTAGGCACACAAACTACTTTTGTGGTGTAATGAATTAGCTTAGAGAAGTCAAATGCGCATTTGGTGTCTTTGATGGCAAGTTTGGCCAGCTTTTATTTAAGTTAGTGAGATAGGAATCACTAATGATTATGCATTTACCACTACATGCACTCAATGTGCACTGAGCTTTGGGCCTTGGAAGGAGGATGGGAAGTGCTATGTGAATAACCATACAGTGTGAAAACAGGTTTACAAAATTTAGCAACGCTGTTGGTTGGGCATGAAGGATACTGTGTAGTCAACTCCAGGGAGACATGCAGCATTTCTTCCTCCCCAGGTTGGTGACACATAGCAAATCAGAATTAATATTTTTTCATAAATGTGATTTTTTACACCAAATAAGGCAGCTAATATATACAGTGAAAAATGCTTAGCCGAAATCGTCAATGTAAAATAACTATAACTACGTATATTGTATCTCAATGAATGTGTAAAAAGATAGCATAATATGCGTGGACTAATATTCATACATGATACTCCACTAAAGTACATTATCCAGTTCAAAGGAACGTTGTTCATTCATATGGTTGGAGCTGGAAATCAAGAGTCATGAGTGCCTTCTAATGTATAAAACATATATTACAACTCAACTCTAAAACACAAATGATGTTTCTGTAAAATAACATGGACCAATATTTGGCACATGTAACAAAATTGTTCTCTTACGACAGTTAATTTAATAAATATATTTGCACACATAGTGCTAAGATACTCCAGACAAAAGCTTATAAGTCGTTTGATGAAAAAAATTAAGATGTATTTGTTGAAAAATTTGCAACATCTGAGTAGGTAGTAAGGAAGTAGTCACGTTCATTGGCTGACTTCTGCCCAAAGAGATTGTCTTCCTGAATAATTTTTGCACTCTTGCTTTAGGCAGTTAACTTAATGCTGCCAGAAAAGACAGTCCAAGGGGAGTGTAAAAGTGATCTCTTTCAGAGAAATCTTTCAGCACCTGCCTTAGAAGAAAATTATACTGAATTAAGAGATCATGTTAACATTACTGCTTAAGGAAAATTAAACACTATGGTAACCCAGCCACACCGTTAGAAACATTTGTGAAACAGTTATCCAAAAGCAGCCCAGGAAAATATTTGACTTTCTCTGAACATTTTACTTTTTACTTAGTGTGAATATTTGTTCTTAGGAATGCAGGAGTGTTGAATGGTGGAGAACTTACTTTATGTTTCAGTGCCAATATAAATATGTCTGCTACTTGAACATTTGTGTGTTGCTTTGCAGTATGATTGGCCAATACAAAAAAAAAATATTTAGTTTTTTTAGTTTTAGGAAAAATAGTGCCTGAAGTTAATTTAGACCTGATAAATTGTCTGTCTAGGAAATGGACTGTTCCCCATAGGCCCCTAAGAGAAAACTGGCCCATTTTAAGTATGCCCTGAGCTACTGTCACTCTCTATGAAATTTCCTGTTTCTGAAAGTTTTCTTCACTTGATGAAGAGGTCCACTCCATTTGATAGAGTCCTTGGCAATCCCCAAATTTCTGAATACTTGTTATTCAGTGGAATATCACCTTGTGAAGGTAGTATTACTTTGGGACTGGCAACCATCTGCAAAGGGCTGAATTGTTAAGACCCTAAACCCGACCTATATGCTCAAGTCACAGATGAGATCTACGACGAGGAATAGGCCTTTCAAAACCTGCAAAGCCTGAGGTAGAAGGACTATAATGCTGTTACAACATTCCGATCACTGTAGGAAGAATTTTCTAAATCAAATAGGCAGAAATAGAACGATAAACATTGGAATATTCTATACAAGCCATTTTTAGCCCCCTGCCACTCTGTTGTCCTCAGTGGATCACCCAACATTCATACATTCTAATTTGCCTTAACCCCTTCGCTGCTAGTCCTTTTCCCCTCCTGTGCTAAGCCTTTTTTGAGCTATTTGGGGTAGTGCGCGCTTAGGCCCCTGTAACTTTTTGACCACATTAGGTATCCACGCCAAATTTGCGTCCTTTTCTTCCAACATCATGGGGATTCTAAAGGTACCCAGGGTTTGTGGATTCTCCTAGAGGGTTCCCAGAAATTAGTCAAAATACAGCAAAATTTTGTTTTTTGTGACAAATGGGAAAAACTGGCTGCAAATGAAAGCGTCTGGGTTTTTCTCTGAAAATGGTATCAAAAAAGGGTTTATGGGGCTGAAATCACCATTTCTCCAGATTTTAGGGAATGACAGATTTGTGTCAGAAATCCAACATTTTTTACACAGTTTTGGCATTTTTCTGGGACATACCCTATTTTTGCTATTTTTTGTGCTTTCAACCTCCTTCCAGTTAATGGTAGAAATGGGTACAAAAGCAATAATGGATCCTGGAAAGATATACATTTTTGAAAAGTAGACAAAATTCTGAATTCAGCAAGGGGTCAATTGTGTAGATCCATCAAGGTTTCTTTATAGAAACTAACAGTTAAATATAGGAAAAATTAAAAATTAGTTGAAAAAAGCAGCCTTTTGTGTTAACGTTTTCACCTGTAACTTCTTCTAATTATGACATCTCTTTGAAAGCAATATACCGTTACATCCACTGGATCTTTCTGGTTGTGGGGATATATAGGACTTGTAGATTCACCAAGAGCCCAACGAACCCAGACTAAAAAACTGAGCAGCATTTTGTAATTGTTTTTTATTATGTTCCGGGTATACAGCAATTATTGTGGGAAAATGTATACATGCAAAAATCGGTATGAAAGACACCTATGTATTTCTGAAATGGGAACAAATTAGAGAGTTTAGAAACAGTGCATATTTGCACATTTTCGAAATTGGGAATACTCATACTAGCATGAGAATTATTGGTCATTTTTCAAAATGATTTCTTTTTTACACAATGTCTTTCATTTGGAAGGGAGAAATGCATCAAAAATCAATAGGTAATAACAGTTGCTTTACAAATCTGAACTACCCTAAGTCTCCCAATAAAAATGGTACCTCACTTGTGTGGGTAGGCATAGTGCCCACGACAGGAAGTGGCTCAAAACCCAACATGAACACACCACATTTTCACAATGAAAATGTACACATTTTTTGCGAAGAGTCTAGCTGTAGTTTTTGAACCCTAGCTCTGCCGGCACCTAGGGAAACCTAGCAAACCTATACATTTTTGAAAAGTAGACACCCAGGGGAATCCAAAATGGGGTGACTTGACTGCCTCCCACCATGATCTGTTACCCAGAATCCCTTGCAAACCTAAAAATTTACAAAAAAAACACTTTTTCCCCAAATTTCTGTGGTGGAAAGTTCTGGAATCTGCGTGGATCCATACATTTCCACACACCCCGTGTTGCCCAAAGTCTTACGAGAAAAATGGTACATCACTTGTGCAGGTTGGCCTACTGCCCGTGACAGGAAACTGCACAAAATGCAATGTGGTCACACCTCAATTTCGTAGTGAAAAATGACCCTTTTTTGGCAAAGTGCCTAGCTGTAGTTCTTGAACCCTAGCTCTGCTGGCACCTTGTGAAACCTAGCAAACCTATACATTTTTGAAAAGTAGACACCCAGGGGAATCCAGGAGGGGGTGACTTGAGTGCCTCCCACCAGGGTCTGTTACCCAGAATCCCTTGCAAACCTAAAAAATTGACAAAAAAAACCACATTTCCCCACATTTCTGTGATGGAAAGTTCTGGAATCTGCGTGGATCCACAAATTTCCACCCACCCCATGTTCCCCAAAGTCCTACGAGAAAAATGGTACCTCGCTTGTGCGGGTCGGCCTAGTGCCCGCGACAGGAAACGGCGCAAATTGCAACGTGGTCACACCTCAATTTTGCAGTGAAAAATGACCCTTTTTTGGCAAAGTGACTAGCTGTAGTTTTTTAACCCTAGCTCTGCCGGCACCTAGGGAAACTTAGTAAACCTATATATTTTTGAAAACTAGACACCCAGGGGAATCCAGGATGTGGTGACTTGAGTGCCTCCCATCAGGGTCTGTTACCCAGAATCCCTTCCAAACCTAACAAATTGACAAAAAACACATTTTCCCCACATTTCTGTGATGGAAAGTTCTGGAATCTGCGTGGATCCACAAATTTCCATGCACCCTGCGTTCCCCAAAGTCCTACGAGAAAAATGGTACCTGACTTGTGCGGGTCGGCCTAGTGCCCGCGACAGAAAACGGCGCAAAACGCAACGTGGTAAAACCTCAATTTTGCAGTGAAAAATGACCCTTTATTGGCAAAGTGCCTAGCTGTAGTATTGGAACCCTAGCCCTGCCGGCACCTAGGGAAACCTAGCAAACCTATATATTTTTGAAAACCAGACACCCAGGGGAATCCAGGATGGGGTGACTTGAGTGCCTCCCACCAGGGTCTGTTACCCAGAATCCCTTGCAAACGTAAAAAAAATTGACAAAAAAAACACATTTTCCCCACATTTCTGTGATGGAAAGTTCTGGAATCTGCGTGGATCCACAAATTTCCACCCACCCGCGTCCCCCAAAGTCCTACAAGAAAAATGGTACCTCACTTGTGCAGGTTGGCCTAGTGCCCGCGACAGAAAACGGCGCAAAACGCAATGTGGTCACACCTCAATTTTGCAGTGAAAAATGACCCTTTTTTGGCAAAGTGCCTAGCTGTAGTTTTTGAACCCTAGCTCTGCCGGCACCTATGGAAACCTACCAAACCCACACTTTTCTGAAAACTAAACACCCTCAATGCTGGGCATTCCTTCTTCACGATCGCGCACAGCGTCGCGATCGTGGAGCAGGGATGCCCCCACTAGACACCAGGGATGTCTTTGTTGTGGTAGGAAGCGACCCCTTGGGCAAGGGTCGCTTCCTGGGGCCCCATTTTCGTTGGAAGACTTTTCTGTCCCCTCTGGGGGCAGATCGGTTTGATTTTGTTGCCGTTTCCGCTCCCAGGGGGGGCAGAAAAGCCCACTAGACACCAGGGATGTCTTTGTTACGTGAAGGAAGCGACCCCTTGGGCAAGAGTCGCTTCCAGGGACCCAATAATGTTATTAAGACTTTTCTGTCCCCTCTGGGGGCAGATCGGTCTTTTTTGTAGCCGTTTCTGCTCCCAAGGGGGGCAGAAAAGCCCACTAGACACCAGGGATGATATTTTTTGAGTAAAGGAAGCGACCCCTTGGGCAAGGGTCGCTTCCTGGGGGCCCACATTAATATTAAGACTTTTCTCTTTCTCTTTTCACTTGTGTGGGAGGCCCAAGTACCCGCGGCAGGCAAGGGATCAAAACGTTGTGAGGCGAAATCAACATTGCCTATCAAAAAAATGTTTGGGCCCTTGCCTGTCGCGGGTACTTGGGCCTCCCACACAAGTGAGGCACCATTTTGTACCGGGAGACCTGGGGGAACGCTGGGTGGTGGTAAATTTGTGTGAGCCCGGTGATGCCACAACTTTCCCACACCAAAATGTGTGAAAAAAGTGATTTTTTCAGCTAAAATTGAGGTTTGCAGGGGATTCTGGGTAAGGAAACGTTGGGGGATCCAGGCAAGCCATACCTCCCTGGAAGCCGCCGGGTGTCTAGTTTTCAGAAATGTATGGGTTTGGTAGGTTTCCCTAGATGGCCGCCGAGCACCGGGCCAAAAACCCAAGTGACCCCCCATGCAAAACCAGGTGGTTTTGCGATAGGCCATTTTGATGTCGCCTCACTATGTTTTGGGTCCTTGCCTGTCGCGGGTACTTGGGCCTCCCACACAAGTGAGGCACCATTTTTACCAGGAGACCTGGGGGAACGCTGGGTGGTGGTAAATTTGTGTGAGCCCGGTGATGCCACAACTTTCCCACACCAAAATGTGTGAAAAAAGTGATTTTTTATGCTAAAATTGAGGTTTGCAGGGGATTCTGGGTAAGGAAACGTTGGGGGATCCATGCAAGCCATACCTCTCTGGAAGCCGCCGGGTATCTAGTGTTCAGAAATGTATGGGTTTGGTAGGTTTCCCTAGATGGCCGCCGAGCACCGGGCCAAAAACCCAAGTGACCCCCCTTGCAAAACGAGGTGGTTTTGCGATAGGCCATTTTGATGTCGCCTCACTACGTTTCGGGCCCTTGCCTGTCGCGGGTACTTGGGCCTCCCACACAAGTGAGGCACCATTTTTACCAGGAGACCTGGGGGAACGCTGGGTGGTGGTAAATTTGTGTGAGCCCGATGATGCCACAACTTTCCCACACCAAAATGTGTGAAAAAATTGATTTTTTCAGCTAAAATTGAGGTTTGCAGGGGATTCTGGGTAAGGAAACGTTGGGGAATCCATGCAAGCCATACCTCCCTGGAAACCGCCAGGTGTCTAGTTTTCAGAAATGTATGGGTTTGGTAGGTTTCCCTAGATGGCCGCCGAGCACCGGGCCAAAAACCCAAGTGACCCCCCTTGCAAAACCAGGTGGTTTTGCGATAGGCCATTTTGATGTCGCCTCACTACGTTTCGGGCCCTTGCCTGTCGCGGGTACTTGGGCCTCCCACACAAGTGAGGCACCATTTTTACCAGGAGACCTGGGGGAACACTGGTTGGTGGTAAATTTGTGTGAGCCCGGTGATGCCACAACTTTCCCACACCAAAATGTGTGAAAAAAGTGATTTTTTCAGCTAAAATTGAGGTTTGCAGGGGATTCTGGGTAAGGAAATGTTGGGGAATCCACGCAAGCCATACCTCCCTGGAAGCCGCCGGGTATCTAGTTTTCAGAAATGTATGGGATTGGTAGGTTTCCCTAGATGGCCGCCGAGCACCGGGCCAAAAACCCAAGTGACCCCCCTTGCAAAACCAGGTGGTTTTGCGACAGGCCATTTTGATGTCGCCTCACTACGTTTCGGGCCCTTGCCTGTCGCGGGTACTTGGGCCTCCCACACAAGTGAGGCACCATTTTTACCAGGAGACCTGGGGGAATGCTGGGTGGTGGTAAATTTGTGTGAGCCCGGTGATGCCACAACTTTCCCACACCAAAATGTGTGAAAAAAGTGATTTTGTCAGCTAAAATTGAGGTTTGCAGGGGATTCTGGGTAAGGAAACGTTGGGGAATCCACGCAAGCCATACCTCCCTGGAAGCCGCCGGGTGTCTAGTTTTCAGAAATGTATGGGCTTGGTAGGTTTCCTTAGATGGCCGCCGAGCACCGGGCCGAAAAACCAAGTGACCCCCTTTGCAAAACCAGGTGGTTTTGCTATAGGCCATTTTGATGTCGCCTCACTACGTTTTGGGCCCTTGCCTGTCGCGGGTACTTGGGCCTCCCACACAAGTGAGGCACCATTTTTACCAGGAGACCTGGGGGAACGCTGGGTGGTGGTAAATTTGTGTGAGCCCGGTGATGCCACAACTTTCCCACACCAAAATGTGTGAAAAAAGTGATTTTTTATGCTAAAATTGAGGTTTGCAGGGGATTCTGGGTAAGGAAACGTTGGGGGATCCAGGCAAGCCATACCTCCCTGGAAGCCGCCGGGTGTCTAGTTTTCAGAAATGTATGGGTTTGGTAGGTTTCCCTAGATGGCCGCCGAGCACCGGGCCAAAAACCCAAGTGACCCCCCATGCAAAACCAGGTGGTTTTGCGATAGGCCATTTTGATGTCGCCTCACTATGTTTTGGGTCCTTGCCTGTCGCGGGTACTTGGGCCTCCCACACAAGTGAGGCACCATTTTTACCAGGAGACCTGTGGGAACGCTGGGTGGTGGTAAATTTGTGTGAGCCCGGTGATGCCACAACTTTCCCACACCAAAATGTGTGAAAAAAGTGATTTTTTCAGCTAAAATTGAGGTTTGCAGGGGATTCTGGGTAAGGAAACGTTGGGGGATACACGCAAGCCATACCTCCCTGGAAGCCGCTGGGTTTCTAGTTTTTAGAAATGTATGGGTTTGGTAGGTTTCCTAAGATGGCCACCGAGAACCTGGGCAAAAACCCAGGTGACACCCCTTGCAAAACCAGATTGTATAGACATAATTATTTGTTTATTTCTACAGCGTGAGAATTTTGGAACAATATTGCAATGAAAATGTGACAGACATTTTGAGGTTTGCAGGACATTGGGGATAAAAAAACTTTTTGAAATCACAAGAGAGACATCACCATGAACTCCCATGGGTTTACGACAATATCTAAAGTTGGTGGGTTATTCTTACATGGAAAGTACACCTTGGCAGAGAAACTAAAGACAAAGATTCCTGCACAACCATCTATTCCTCAAACACACACATACTGGTTGGATTTGGCAAGAGATTTCACAAAAATGAAATGCACTGTCAATAATTAAATTCACAAAAAAACAAACCAATGACTCGCAGCTCGTGAGCTGTAAAGCCACGTCAAGGCACCAACCACTTTACAGGCCATTCACACACCTTTCATACGTGTGAGACATACAAAACCATTCACACCGCCAGCCGCGGGCCCATCACATAACAAAACTCACACCAGCACACAGCGCCATTCAAGGGCCCATCACTTTCATACGCCCACGCCATTCACACACCTTTCATACGTGATACAAACAAGACCATTCGCACCACCAGGCACAAAAGCAACACATTACAAAATTCACAAAAAGGGACAAGGAACACCCTGCTTCAGAAAGACAAATATTACTACACAGCCATCTAATCCTCAAGCACACACACATGCTGGTTGGATTTGGCACGAGGGTGAGTGATGGTTCAGTACATACAATTGTTTTAGCAAGTGATTTCACAAAAATGAAATGCACTGTTAATAATTGAAAGGGCGAGAAACTGAACCATTGACTCACAGCTCGTGAGATGTAAAGCCACGACAAGGCACCAACCTCTTTACAGGCCATTCATACACCTTTCATACGTGTGAGACATACAAAACCATTCACACCGCCAGCCGCGGGCCCATCACATAACAAAACTCACACCAGCACACAGCGCCATTCAAGGGCCCATCACTTTCATACGCCCACATTCCAGACACTGCAAAAACACAAGCTGATGGATTGCGTCGAGTGGCACTCAGCTAGAAGTGTGTGTAGTGACCAGCAGCAAGTCACTACTCACACACAGCCAGCCGAGCGCCAGTCCACACACACCGCTAGCAGAGCGCAAGTCCACGCACACCGCTAGCCAAACCCCAATCCACGCACACCGCTAGCCAAGCACCAGTCCAGGCACACCGCCAGCCAATCACCAGTCCAGGCACACCGCCAGCCAATCGCCAATCCACGCACACCGCCAGCCAAGCTCCAGTCCACGCACACCACCAGCCAAGCACCAGTCCACGCACACCGCCAGTCCACGCACACCGCCAGCCAAGTACCAGTCCAGGCACACCGCCAGCCAAGCACCGTTCCACGCACACCGCCAACCAAGTGCCAGTCCACACACACCAACAGCCAAGCGCCAGCCTACACACACCGCCATCACATTTAGGATTTTTTAGACAAAAATAAAAACACAAACAAATTGCAAACAGATACAAATCTACAAACACAAAATCAGAAACTAAATACATTGCACTCACGCCAACCTTGAAACAGAATCAAATTTTCGAAAGAATACAGACCAGGCAGTTCACTTTTCATGAATGCTCCCAAAAATTATTTTGCGTGTGGTACGCTCTAAAACAAGCAGGGACACACAGCCCAGGTTTAGAAGGACAGTCGGGGCAGTACATACAAATCTCCTTCCGCGTACCTCTTCGCCAACAGACTCTACATCTCCTACTGGGAAAATCTTTTGAGGGTGTGGGAGGAATGTGATCAGGAAAGTGGCGATCTCTCAATCTAGCAGCATCCTCCACCACTCCAACTCTAGGAACACTTGCCTGTTCCACTACAACAAGGCTGCCTATTACAGACTCCTGAAACTTAGCAAAAGTCATCTTTGACTCAGGGCAAGAATCCTGGAACACAACAAAAGCAATAAAGGTTGCCAAGTGGAAAAGATAGATAGCCAACTTCTTGTACCAAATGTAAGCCTTACGAAGAGCAGCGTAAGGTTCCAACCTCTGATCTACTCTGTCAACACCACCCATGTGCCTATTATAGTCTAAAATGCACACAGGTTTGCGCGCTTAAGCAACCTGACCCCAAACAGTCACAGGTGCAGTGCTTTCATCATGGATGGTAGTCAGCATGTAGACATCTCTCCTGTCTGAAAACTTCACAGCAAGAAGCTCCTCGCAACGCAACGCACTGCACTGTCCCCGCACAAGCTTTTGACAAACAAGTTCTTTTGGGAAACCTTTACGGTTAGAGCACAAGCAACAGTGTCCACTTTGGCCAATTCCCTGAACAACCGCACACCAGTGTAGAAGGTATCTACATATAAATGGTGGCCTTTGTTAAAAAATCCTCTACCAAGTTCCCAAACAATTTTCTCAGTCACTCCAAAAGTGGACGGACAACCAGGGGGGTTAATCCTGGATTCCTTACCGGTGTACACCCTGAAATTAGTGACATATCCAGTCCTACTGTCACACAGCATATACAGCTTAATTCCATAGCGTGCCCTCTTACTAGGAATGTATTGCCTAAAAACCAAGCGGCCCTTGAACAACACCAAAGACTCATCCACTGCAATTTCTTTCCCAGGAGCATAGATCTCAGAAAATCGATCAACAAAGTGATCAAGAACAGGCCTAATCTTAAAAAAAAGGTCACACTCAGGGTGATCTCGTGGCAACGCTAAACAATTATCAGCAAAATGCATCATCCGAAGCAGAAGCAAATACCTGTCACGACTCATGACTGCCGTAAAAATAGCAGTTGCCATCAAGGGACTAGTAGACCAATATGAAGACATTGATGGCTTCCTTAGCAAGCCCATCAAAAAAGAGTCCACCGGGTAGCTCTAGAGTGTGGCTTAAGACTGGCACTGTTGTCCCTCAAAAACTGTTCAGCATACAAAATAGTCTGCTCAACAATCTCTGCCAAAAACACATTGTCCATAAACAACTGAAAAAAATTTATCGCCAAAAAGTTTTCAGTATTCACTCTACACCCTGGAACACCAGTAAGGTCTGGCAATGCCGGCTGCACCATGCCAGGGGCAACCCAGAGGTCATCACTTTCAAAGGGAAGCCTTGCAGCCCCAGCCTGCAGCCCAGATGCCTTTTTCCGCACTACACCAACGGGTAGACTTGCAGCCCCAGGCTGCAGCACAGATGCCTCTTGCCGCACTATCGGCACATCAGTCTCCTCCTCTAACACAGGCACTTCATCCGCACTATGAGTATCTTCATCATCAGATGACTCCATATGGAGAGAAAACTCACTGCCAGAATCGTCCCCTGCCTCCTCTGCCTCAGATGCAGAGTCAGTCTCTGAACCATGGTCAGAGGAAGACTCAAAAAGCAAACCAACAACCTGCTGAGCAGTAATCCTGCGGCTAGCCATTATACTTACTAAGATAGAAGACTGCACAAACAAGTCAACAACAACCAACAATGTGCAAACCAAGTAAGTAAAGAAATGTGTACCTTTATCACAAAGATCAATGTACTCAAAAACTATAGAATTCAATTACAAGAGACAGCTACACTCACCAGAACCTACTCTGCAGTGACACAGCAAAAACCAACCATATCCAACTAGAAAGAAGAAAAAAAAACAAATTACTCACAAGACAACAAAATACACATCGAGCACAAATGCAAACAGTTTTTGACACTCAAATACCAAACATACTGCTATTATTACACCACTTGCAAAAAAAATTCATGCAGAGAAATCAAACACATTTACATTGTACAAAAAAAGTCTCCTACCAAACTGCACAAACAGCAGAACCACCAGTAACGAAACCGCAAACTAGAAAGAGCAAAAGCCTTCACCTAGAACAAAAAAGTAAAAAAAAAACCATTACAATTCACAAAAAATATAAAAATAAACATTATAACATGCTATGTTACTACCCAAATTGTCAATCGGGTTGTGTGCCAGGTGGGGCAGAAAATAGCAGGAAAAAAAAAACAGGCTACTCTGTCCCGGGGCGGGGGGGGCCAAATACATATAAAAAATTGCCCCCTGGAAGCGACCCTTGCCCAAGGGGTCACTTCCATTTTTATTTAAACGAATTCCCTGGTGTCTAGTGGGCTTTTCTGCCCCCCCTGAGACCAGAAACGGCTACACAAAAAAACGATCTGCCCACAAGGGGGGGCAGAAAAGTCTTAATAAAAATTTGGGCCCCCAGGAAGCGACCCTTGCCCAAGGGGTCGCTTCTTTTACGCAAAAAAATAACATCCCTGGTGTCTAGTGGGCTTTTCTGCCCCCCTGGGACCAAAAACGGCTACACAAAAGACCGATCTGCCCCCAAGGGGGGGCAGAAAAGTCTTGATAAATATTTGGGCCCCCAGGAAGCGACCCTTGCCCAAGGGGTCGCTTCCTTTATTCAAAAAATAACATCCCTAGTGTCTAGTGGGCTTTTCTTCCCACCCTGGGAGCAGAAACGGCTACATAAACGACCGATCTGCCCCCAGGGGGGGCAGAAAAGTCTTAATATTAATGTGGGCCCCAAGGACGTGACCCTTGCCCAAGGGGCCGCTTCCTTTACTCAAAAAATATCATCCCTGGTGTCTAGTGGGCTTTTCTGCCCCCCCTGGGAGCAGAAACGGCTACAAAAACGACCGATCTGCCCCCAGGGGGGGCAGAAAAGTCTTAATATCATTATGGGGCCCCAGGAAGTGACCCTTGCCCAGGGGGTCGCTTCCTAACACAACAAAGACATCCCTGGTGTCTAGTGGGGCATCCCTGCTCCACGATCGCGACGATGCCTCAAGACATCCCAATTTCCCCCCCCGGCCCCACCGAAGGCAAACACGTACCTCGTTGCTTGGACGCACTGGAAGAAATTAATTCCAGTGCGTCCAGCGCTTCCTGCTGTGCGCGCTGACGTCATGGGGAAGCGTGGGGGGGCTCGGGGGTGGCCCAGGGGGGGAGCGCCAGCGCTTCCCCCAGGGGCTGTGCTCATGACGGAGCAGTTCCGTCATAAGCACAGCCCAACCGATGCTCATGACGGGACCGCTCCGTCATGAGCATCGAAGGGGTTAATGCGGAATGTTTATGAGTTAAAAAAAAAGGAAACAAAAGCAATGGGTTTTGAGTAAGCCTCTTTGTTATCCCTAATTCAATGGGTTAGGAAAACATACAACTGTGTATTTAAGACCTTACACTTACTGAAATGTGTTGATGCTTCATTATTCAAGGACCAGTCATGCACGTTATCATTCATAAAAAACTGGTGGTATCTTCAGCGCGCAATATTATGGGATACGAGAGCAACATTTTGCTGTTAGTTATTTCCGATTGTTAACAACAAACTCTAAATGAAGGACTATAGGGGTCTGCCTGTTTACAGATTGTGACAACATGGTTCCTGGGCACCAGGGCAGTCAGGGGTTACTTTCACAGAGAGGGAGCTGCCTTTCTAGCAGCTTCCTCTATGCAGGAGGTGGGGAGCCGGCAAGAACCCCCTTCCCAAACCAAATAAATAAAATATTTAAATAAAAGGGCTGGGCCTTGGTGGAAGGGCTCCCTTGTGCCAAAATCAGCGTTAGGTGTGTGGCTGCATGGCCCCATCCCCATTCCAAAATGGCCTGTCCCTGGGGGTGGGTTCCCAGGGCCAAATACACTAGTAGGATCATTTGAGATGTCGTCAATGATGTCATGAGTGATGTCATGAGTGATGTCAAAGACCATGTCATGAGTGATGTAATATGTGAGGTCATAAGCAGTGCATTGCGGGGCTTAAGTTATAGTTAGCTCAGGTAACTATAACTGCTGAATTTCACCGGTTTTGTATGAGTGAAATCTGAGCCTAACTATAACATCCCTGTAACCTTTGTTTTTTTGAGCGAATACATATATTACCTGCTGGTGATCACCAGTAATTTGTTATAATTAGGACCTAGTTTCCATAGGAAAAACATTTTTTGATTTACCTATGAAAGTGTCAAGGTAGGTTCTGGATGTCATGAATAGTTTGGGGGTGATTTGTTTAGTGGGGAATGAGAATTTGGGGTGCGAAATAAGGGTGCGTTAGTAATGTTTATTCCCTTAGGAACCGAACCACTGAACGGACTTACACCAAATTTGGTAGGGAGGTAGAAGTTGGTTCAAGGCAGTGCCTTTTGCTTATTTGGTTTAAATTTGTTTAGTAGTTGTTGAGAAATGTAGGTTTAAAATTATAGTGATATATCTGGCTGTGGATATTTCGTGGTGGTTTTGCTATTATTCGAGAATGCACCTGCCAATGGGGATGCTCTGATTGATTGTATGAAACCTGAACAGAAAGTTGCACCTACCATTTTAGTGCTTGGGAATGGTTCCTGGGGTTGAACATTTCTGAAAAAGCTAACATAAGGGGTCAAAGTAGAGGCTCTGACCCCATGTTTGAGTAATGGGTTGTTAGTGACACAAGTTATGTGTTCAAAATAGATTTTTTTAATTGCATGGGATATTTGCTACAATGCCGCGACGGCCAGCACGGCCTCCGTGTACCATCATGGGGACATTGCGACAATCAACATTATCGCAAATATTAGTGGGAATATAAAAAAATATATCAATGAATCAATAATACTTATTGCTATAGATACATTGAGATATGGATAAATGATTTTTAGAGTTATATATATAGTGATGGTTAGAATTTACTATATAGTAATAATTTTTTAATATGGTGGCGGCTATTGAATTCCTGCTTTTGCTTTCCGCTTTCGCGACGTAGCAGTGGGGATTGCGATGACCAATGTCATCGCTATTTCCGGTCTCACGGCAAAAACAAAAAATAGGTTTTAGAGATGGTTATTGTAGAAAACCATGAGTTTCAAGTGTACAGTAATAAACCCCTAGTGTGTAAAATACTGTCATATGTATGCATATATTTGTTTTCATTTTATGGAAAAGGCGCAAACGTCATGGTTAACAGCGATGTTGTGACATCCCGAATAACCGCAAAAACAGAAAATAGGTCTGAAAGATGGTTTTTAAAGAAACTTAGTACACAAATATGAATTTAAACATGCCTTTAAAGAAGTATGTATATAGTAATATGTGCAGGGCAATGTTCAGAATGGATTTTTTACGTATTATTTTTGCATGTGTGGGTGGTGATTGAATGTCTGCTTTCATTTCTGTGTTCACGAAGTATCCAGGGGAATCACAAGTACCGACATCACTGCGATCTCTGGAGTCACCGTGAAAAGGTAAAATAGGTTTTAGGGATGGTTTTTATAGAAACTCTCTACAAAAACATGACTTTAGAGAATACAGTAAGAAACCCCTAGTGTTCTAAATGCTGTAGTATGTGCAGATATATGTGTTTTAGATTTTATTTAAAATGCGTGATTGTCGCAGTTAATGTCATCACTGCGACATCCCAAAAAACAGAAAATAGGTCTTAAAGATTGATTTTGAAGAAGCTTAGTAGAAGAACGTGAGTTTAACCATGTTTTTAAAGAAGTATGTATATAGCAATAGGTGTAGGGTAATGTTCAGAATAGATTTTTTTTACGTATCATTTTTGGATGCGTTGGTGGTCATTGGTGGCCTCATTTATGAACGTGTTTCATCGATGTGGGAAACCAGCGATCCAACACTTTTCAATGTGCCCTCCTTGAGACACCTTGGATGCACCGTATTTACTGTATGGGCCCCATGTCACAAGGATTTACAGATCCATTAAGAATCCTGACTTATATGTAGGTGCAAAAGTGACACATTGCTGTGGTATGTCTGAAAACAGACGCAATTACAGCAATGTGTCCTTTCACATGGGTCAAGTTCCTTCTAGAATGTGCTGTGAACTTGTGACCTGCTGGTTCCACTGGCTTGTAAGGTACACTGAGCTAAGAGTGTATCCGGGGAAAGGGTGTTAAAAAGAGAACATTTTTTAACAAGCTGAGGAGTGATGACACAATTATACTAATGGCAAGCTTTAATTTCCAACTTAAGACTATGTAATAAACTGTTGTGTAGTATTTAAAGTTTTTTTTGCGATTTCTCTACAAGGATCGCAACAACATAGCAAACACTCATAGATAGGAATACCTTTCTGAAAGAGAGGGAAAGGGTTAACAATAACAGATACCAACCATTCACAAGTGGAGATAGTATACTCAAAGACATGATTTCATTTGCTACCTTTCTCATAATCACAGAGTGCAAAGATGAAGAGGTTGCCATTTTATGGTTGCTTTGCATGAGAGTGGTGTACCATTCTTCTGCATAGCTTTTTTTATTCTGACAGTGCCAAAACTATGCACAAATTACATTACAAATGTACTCATCCATTCACTTAGGTACTACCAATACACTTATCCAATCACCCAGGCACTATCCATGCCCTCATTCAATCAACAAGGCACAACCATTGCAACACATGCAATCACACAGGCACTACTCATGCAGTCATCCATTTTCTGAGGTGCTACCCATGCAATCATGCAATCAACCAGGCACTACTCATGTACTCATCCAATCACCCAGGCAGCACCCATGCATTCTTCCGATCTCTCAGGCACTACCCTTGCACTCAACCATTCACTTAGGCACTAATCATGCACTCTCATCTATTCACTCAGACCCTACCCATGCACTCATCCAATCAGCCCGGCACTACCCAGGCACTCATCCAATCACCCATGCACTACCCTTGCACTCATCCCTTCACTGAGGCACTAACTGTGCACTCGTCCAATCACCCAGGTAGTACCCATGCATTCATCCAATCACCCAGGCACTATCTATGCACTCATCCATTCAATGAGGCACTATCCATGCACTCATCCAATGACCCAGGCACTACTCTTGCACTCATCCAGTCACTGAGACACTACCCATGCACTCATCAAATCACTCAGGCACTATCCATGCACTCACACAATCACCCAAGCACTATCTATGCACTCATCCAATCACCCAGGCACTACCCTAGCACTCATTCATTCAATGAGGCTCTACCCATGCACTCATCTAATCACCCAGGTGCAACTCTTGCACTCATCCACTCAACCATGCACTACATATTCACTCATCCATTCACTCAGGCACTATCCTGCTACGCATCCATTCACTGAGTCAGTACCCATGCACTCATCCAATCACCCACTCACTACCCATGCACTCATCCAATGGACTCATCCAATCACTCATGCACTATCTATGCATTCACCCAATCACCCAGGCACTATCCATGCACTTACCCAATCACCCAGGCACTACCCTTCTACTCATACATTCACTCAGGAACTATACTTGCACTCATCCTTTAACTCTGGCACTACCCTTGCACTCATCCATTCAACCAAGCACTACCTATCCCCAAATCCAATCACACAGGCACTTTCCATGCACTCACCCAATCACCCAGGCACTATCCATGCACTCGCCCATCACCCAAGCACTACCCTTGCACTCATACAATTACCCATGCACTACCTTGCACTCATTCATTCACTCAGGCACTCAGGCATTATACATGTGCTTATCCATTTACTCACGCACTGCCCATGCATTCATCCAATAACCCAGGCACTACCTATGCACCCATGCAATCACAGAGGCACTACCCATGCACTCATCCAATCACCCAGGCTCTACTCCTGCACTCTTCTAGTCACCCAGGCAGTACCCATGTACTCATCCAATCACTACCCATACACTCATCCAATCACACAGTTACTATCTATGCACTCATACAATCACATAGGCACTACCCTTGCACTCATCCATTTACTCAGAAACTACACTTATTCTCATCCATTAACTCAGGCACTACCCATGCCCTCATCCATTCACTCAGGCACTACCTATCCACAAATCCAATCACACAGGCACTTTCCATGCACTCACCCATCACCCAGGCACTACCCTTGTACTCATCCAATTACCCAGGCACTACCATGCACACATCCAATCACTCAGGCATTACCCCTGCACTAATCCATTCACTCAGGCACTCAGGCATTACACATGTGCTCATACATTTACTCACACACTACCCATATACTCATCCAATCACCCAGGCTCTACTCTTGCACTCTTCCAGTCACCCAGGCAGTACCCATGTACTCATCCAATCACTACCCATATACTCCTCCCATCACACAGGTACTATCTATGCACAATCACCTAGGCACTACCCTTGCATTCATCCATTCACTCAGCACAACCCATGCCTTCATCCATTTACCCAGATATTACCCATGCACTCATCCATTCACCCAGGCACTACCTATTCACAAATCCATTGAACTCATTATTCACTCAGACAGTTCCCATGCACTCATCCATCTACTTAGTCACTACCCATGCAGTCAACCAATGACTCAGGAACCACCCTTACACTCATCCATTGACTCATGCACTAGCCATGCACTCATCCAATAACAAAGTCACTAACCATGCACACATCCAATCACTCAGGTACTACCCATGCGCTCACACAATCACCCAAGCACTATCTATGCACTCATCCAATCACCCAGGCACTACCCTTGCACTCGTTCATTCAAATTAGGCTCTACTCATGCACTCATCTAATCACCCAGGTGCAACTCTTTCACTCATCCACTCAACCATGCACTACATATTCACTCATCCAATCACTCAGGCACTATCCTGCTACGCATCCACTCACTGTCAGTACCCTTGCACTCATCCAGTCACCCAGGTACAACCCATGCAACATTCAATCACCCAGTCACTACCTTTGCACTCATCCATTCAGTTAGCCACTTACAATGCACTCATCCTTGCACTCAGGCATCACCCATGCAGACATTCAATGACTCATACACTACCCATGTACTCATCCATTCACCCAGGCACTAACCATACACACATCCAGTGACCCAGGCACTACCCTTGCACTCATCCATTCACCCATGACCTACCCATGCACTCATCGAATCACCCGGGTGCTATCAAAACACCCATGCAATCACCCAGGAACTACCCATGCACTCATCTATTCACTCAGGCAGTACCCATGCACTCATCCAATCACCTACGCACTATCCATACACTCATCCAATCACACAGGCACAACCTTTACACTCATCCTTTCAATGAGGCGCTACCCATGCACTTGACCAATCACCCACATGCTACACTTGCACTCATCCTGTCACCCAGGCACTACCCATGCACTCATCTAATTACTCAGGCACTGTCCATGCACTCACACAATTACCCAGGCACTGTACATGCACTCATCCAATCACCCATGCACTATCCATGTTCTCACCCAATCCCTCATGTGCTACTCTTGCACTCATCCACTCACCCAGGCACTATGTATGTACTAATTCAATGACTCAGGCACTACCCTTCTATGCATCCATTCGCTGAGGCACTACCCATGCACTCATCCAATCTCCCACGCACTACCCATGCATTCAGCCAATTTCTCAGACACTATCCATGCACTCTCCCAATCACCCAGGCACTACCCTTGCACTCACCCATTCGCTCAGGCACTACCCTTGCATTCATTCATTCATTCAAGCACTATGCATGCCCTCATCCAATTGCTGATGCACTACCCATGCACTCATCCAATAACCCTGGCACTACCCATGCACATATTCAATCACCCTGGCGCTACCCATGCACTCATCCATTGACCCAGGTACTACTCTTTCACTCATCCATTCAATGAAGTGAAACCCATGCACTCATCCTATCACCCAGGTGCTACTCTTGTACTCATCCAGTCACCCACACAGTACCCATGCACTCGTTCAATCACTAAGGTACTTCCCTTCCACTCATCCATTTAATGAGGCGCTACCCATGCACTCATCCAATCACCCAAGTGCTACTCTTGCACTCAGCCAGTCACCCAGGCACTATCCATGTACTCACACAATTACCCAGGCACTATACATGCACTCAGCCAACCATCCAGGCACTATCCTTGCACTCACCCAATCACACAGGCACTACTATTGCACTCATCCATTCACCCAGGCACTATGTATGCACTCATCTAATGACTCAGGCACTACCCTTCTATGAATTCATTCTCTGAGTCACTAACCATGCACTCATCCAATCACCCATGCACCACCCATGCATTCATCCAATCACCCAGGTACTACCCATTCACTCATCTAATCACCCATGAAATATCCCTGTATTCAGCCAATCACCCAGCCACTATCCATTCACTCACCCAATCAACCAGGCACTACCCTTGCACTCATCCATTCACTCAGGCATTACCCTTGCACTCAACCATTCACTCAGGCACTACCCATGCACTCATCCATTCACCCAGGCACTACCCATGCACACATCCAATTACTCAGGCACTTTCCATGCACTCGCTCTATCACCCACGCACTATCCATGCCAACATCTAGTCACCCTGTCCCTAACTTTGCACTCAGTTAGGCAGTTCTGATGCACTCATTCATTTACTCAGGCACTACCCATGCAGTCATCCAATGATGTAGCACTACGTTTGCACTCATCCATTCATCCAGGCACTACCCATGCACTCATCCAATCACCCAGGCAATCAACCAGGCACTTCCCATGCACTCATCTATTCACTCAGGCAGTACCCATGTACTGATCCACTCACTGAGGCACTATCCATGTACTCACCCAATCACTAAGGCACTATCTATGCACTCACCCAGCCACTCAGGCACTATCCATGCACTCATCCAACCATTCAGGCACTACATTTGCACTCATTCATTCAATGAGGTACTACCCATGCACTCATCCAATCACCCAGGCACTACGTATGCACTCATCAAATCACTGAGGCTCTATCCATGCACCCACACATTCACCCAGGCACTATACATGCACTCATCCAATCACCCAGACACTACCCATGCACTCATCCAATCACTCAGGTACTACTCTTGCACTCATCTAGTCACCAAGGCACTACCCATGCAGTTATCAATTCATTCAGTGTATGTTTTTTTCCATGAAAGGCAGTTCTAAACAGAATCTTTTTTTAATTAATTGTTGTTGATTTTATATTCTTTTCGGTGTTTTCTTCCCAAAGAAATGGTCAACATGGTATTAAAAAACTAAAACAAGCAGTAGAAACAAGCTGCACAAATTAAGGTAGGAAAAAAAACATTGGTGCTGCTTTGCTGCATCTCTCATAGCTACAATTGACAGCTCTCCTGCAGTGGCTATGGTAGTACAGTCCATGCAATACATTGCCATACAATGGAATTCTGGAACCAGGTCTATAGGACGGCTCTCAATTTCAGATGGGACTTTTTGCCCTGGTACAGGTGCTGCAGCTGAAGATGCTGCTGGTCCTGCAGCTTCTCTGCCTTTCTTTGCCCTTTTCAAAGCATTATTATGTTATGGTTTAATATGGTACAACATAGAAGTTGAACCACAGGAGTACTTCTTGTTTGAACATCTTGATAATGTTTTCTCACAAAGAGAACACTTTACAAACTTTGCAACCGTCTTAGACTTACCAGATGGGATAGTAAAAAATTCCCAAGCTATACTGCTCTTCTTCAGCTGGGGCTCTTCATCTTCTTCTTCTTCTCCTTCCACCTTCTCAATATCCTTGTCTGCCTCCTGTTGGAGCTGGTTCTCCTCTGCACCTCCTACTGACATTTTCTCTTAAAAAATGAAAAAGCAGCCAAACTCCAAAATTAGTTCTCCACTGCACACACGCCTCCTCAGAATGATTCCCAAATAAATGGAACATTTAGGAAAAAAATCTGAGTGGGGACTTCCTATTACTATAGTTGAAAACTATTTTATCCAATCCTATCACATTCTTTTCAGGTCACGTGATCTTCACAACTACATTCGTAATCATGAACGCTGGAGATGGAATCTAAAAGTAGGTTTGAATAAAGTAAATATTAAAGCAGAACTTTAAAGCTGTGGTTTATTAGCACCTACTGTCACACTTACTCTAAAATATGTGTATATACATTTTTAAACTTTTCAAAAACACGATATCGTAGCAATTATAAATATGTTCAGAAGACCAGCGTCACCGCAAAATTTGAAAAATAAATGTCAACATTCATTTTATGCTCAATAACTACAACAACATAAGTTTAAACAATATAGAAATATACCTCTACTGTTAAACGTACTGTAGAATGTGTCTACATATATGTTTTACACTTTGTACAAAACACGCGCTCTTCGCGACTACCAACATCATTGTGATGGGAAATAGTCTTTGAAGATGATTTTTCTGGAAACTTACTACAAAAATATGATTTTTAATATACACTAACAAAGCTCTACTGTTAAGCATACTGTAGAATATGTCTATATATGTTTTACACTTTGTACAAAAAAACAGCTCTTCGCGACTACCGACATGATCCCGATGCCCGGCATCAGCGCAATAACAGAAAATAGTCTTTGAAGATGATTTTTCTGGAAACTTACTACAAAACTATGAGTTTGAAAAGCACACTAATAAAGCTCTACTTTTAAATATACTCTACAATATGTCTATATATTTATTTTAGACTTTGTACAAACCACGTGCTCTTTGCGACTACTGACGTCCTCGTGATGACGTCAGTAGTTGCGAATATTACATTTTTTTGTAAGGGTGGATTTCTTCTAAATTGATCATGGAGAGAAAAGTTAAAACACTATTTTATTAAATGACTAGACTTTAACTTTAGCTAGAAAAATTTCTTTGAGTGTATTTTTCAGTAAGTGAAATACATTTGCTGATCAATCAATCAATCAATCATAGTACTTATAGAGCGCACTACTTACCAGTGAGGGTCTCAAGGCGCTGGAGGGGAGGGGGGTGCCGCTACTGCTCGAAGAGCCAGGTCTTGAGGAGTCTTCTGAAGGTGAGCAGGTCTTCCGGTGGTCTTTCGTTGGATGCGGGGGACAGCGGCGAGGGCGAGGCTGGCGGAGCTGAGCTGTCGCGTGGGGGTGTAGAAGCTGAGTCTGCTATTGAGGTAGGCCGGTCCGGTGTTGTGGAGTGCTTTGTGTGCGTGAGTGAGTAGCTTGGAGGTGATCCTCTTGACGACGGGGAGCCAGTCGAGGTCTCTCAGATGGGGGTGATGTGGCTGCGGCCGGGGACTTTGAGGATCAGTCGGGCGGAGGCGTTTTGGATGCGTTGCAGTCATCGTAGGTGTTTGGCCGGTATACCTGCGTAGAGTGCGTTGCCGTAGTCCAGCCTACTGCTGACGAGGGCCTGTGTCACCGTCCGTCTAGTTTCGATGGGGCTCCACTTGTAAATTCTGCGAAGCATGTGGAGGGTGTTGTAGCAGGAGGAGGAGATGACGTTGACCTGTTTCGACATGGAGAGGGAGGAGTCGAGGATGAATCCTAGGTTGCGTGCGTGGTCGGTGGGTGTCAGCGCTGTTCCCAGCGTGGTCGGCCACCAGGAGTCGTTCCAGGCCGAGGGGGTGGGTCCGAGGATGAGGACCTCCGTCTTGTCCGAGTTCAGCTTCAGTCGGCTGTTCCTCATCCATTCGGCGACAGCCGTCATTCCCTCGTGGAGGTTGGTTTTTTTGCGGTGTGCGGGTCCTTGGTGAGGGAGAGGATGAGCAGGGTGTCATCGGCGTAGGAGATGATGTTGAGGTCATGCTGGCGGGCGACTTGAGCGAGGGGGGCCATGTAGATATTGAACAGCGTCGGGCTGAGGGAAGATCCCTGGGGTACGCCGCAGACGATGTCGGTGGCTTCGGAGCGGAAGGGAGGGAGCCGGACGCTCTGGGTTCTGCCAGAGAGGAAGGATGTGGTCCAGTCCAGGGCCTTTTCTTGGATTCCGGCTTTTTGGAGACGTGTCATTAGCATGCGGTGGCAGACCATGTCGAAGGCGGCTGACAGGTCCAGGAGGATGAGGGCCGATGTTTCACCATCGTCAAGTTGGGCCCTTATGTCGTCTGTGGTGGCGATGAGGGCTGTCTCAGTGCTGTGGTTTCTTTGGAATCCGGACTGGGATGGGTCCAGGATATTGTTGTCCTCGAGGTAGCAGGTCTATTGGGTGTTGACAATTTTCTCGATGACCGTCGCCGGGAACGGGAGCAGGGAGATGGGCCGGAAGTTCTTGAGTTCTTTGGGGTCCGCCTTGGGTTTCTTGAGCAGGGCGTTGATCTCGGCGTGTTTCCAGCTTTCCGGGAAAGTGGCTGTCTCAAAGGAGGCCTTGATCACTCTCTGAAGTTGGGGTGCGATGGCTGAGTCGGCTTTGTTGAATATGTGGTGAGGGCAGGGGTCGGACGGTGATCCTGAGTGTATGGAGTTCATGATCTTGTGGGTTTTGTTGTCGTTGACGTTGGTCCAGGAGGTCAGGCAGTTGATGCTGTTGGAGTTCGCGAATGGGGTGGGGATTAGTATTGCCGTGGTGGTCGTTGTGCTGATTTGGTTCGTTATTTAAATATGTATTATATATATAGCAATTTGCATTGAAGAATGAGTTGATATATAAATATAAATATCTGGATGGAGGATTTAGTAGCAGTGTGGTTGACTGTTTACTTGACTCTTTTATAGTGTCTCACTAAATATATTGGATAGTGACTAAACTGTGTGAATATCTGTATCACTTTGTCAGTTGTTGTGTAAACTGCTGCACCAGTTGGTTACTAGCTACGTGAAAGTCTATATTATTTATTGATTAGTTAACTGGGTATTTGTATGGGTGAGTGAATGTGTGTGTGGTTCGGTGGGGGTGTGTGCCTGCCCAAAGATGTGTGAATAGTTGAATAGTTGAATAGTTGATTCAGTAGGTATCTGAAGTTAAAACTACATGTTATAACAGTTGTTTTGGTGAGTGTATCTATTTATGGGTGTGCCGATGATCCAATATATGTCTCAATGGTACATGTCCAACAAACTAGAAAAATAAAAGCCAGTGTAGGTGTCAGTTGTTGTTTATAAATAGGTATACATAAGACTCAGTGATTGTATGAGTGACCGTATGGATAAGTGTATACTTGTAATAGTGTTTTTATAGCACACAAAGGTGTAGATTCCGATCCTGGAGAAACCGGGTACGAATCGTCGGACGGAGCGTTTTCTCCGTCCGACTCGTACCCGGTAAAAAGACCGGACAAACATGCAAGTACGATTCATACGAAAAAATACATACGAATGTGATCCGGGACAGCGCATACGCGAGTTAGGCAGCTTTTTACGTACCAGCAAATACGATTCGTACCGACAGCACTCCGGACGACAATATTTCTACGGCACCCAAAAAGTGCCAGAAAAGCAAAGTACGCCGCGAAGCATGAGGAAAAGGGGGCCCGGTACGTGCCGAACACCCCCCCAGACCCCGTATGTACGCGCCGGACCCCACCCCACCCGTGTATGTCCGGAGCGTACCCCCACCCCCGTATGTACGGAGCGGACCCCCATATGTACGGTGCGGACCCCCACCCCCGTATGTACGGTGCGGACCCCCACCGCGTATCGCTAGGGGAACGCTCCGGACATTCGGAGTGGAGGTACGCTCCAGACATACGGGGGTGGCGGTATGCTCCGGACATATGGGGGTGGGGGTACGCTCCGGACATACGGGGGTGGGGGTACGCTCCGGACATACAGGGGTGGGGGTATGCTCCGGACTACGCTCCGGACACACGGGGGTGGGGTGTGGGGTCTGGCGCGTACACACGGGGGGGCTGGGGGTACGGCGTGTACACACAGGGGGGCTGGGGGTACGGCGCGTACACACGGGGAGGCTGGGTGTACGGCGCGTACACACGGGGGGGCTGGGGGTACGGCGCGTACACACGTGGAAGGGGGCTGAGTGGGTGTTTGGCGCGTACCGGGCACCTGTTTGGACATCTCCATGGTTGCTATCGGAGTTCGCTCCGGACGGTCTTTTTTCCATACGGTTGTACAATCGGACGGACGGTACGGATCGTACTTGCGCGCTCGGACTTCAGTTTTCCGATTCGTACATAAAACTGTCCGGGGACGCGTCGGACACTTTTCCCGACCCGAGGACGTGTCGGGGAATTCACCCAATGCGATTCATATGGACTTTTTCACATACGAATCGTACTTGCCAGTTTGTACGGGACTTGTACGATTCGTACGGAGAAAAATCCGGATACGATTCGTACGGGGAAAATTTTTAACGGATCGGAATCGGCACCTAAGTATGAGTTGTTATCTATATGAATAGATGAAGTGGTGTTTTTATAAGTGTATAGCTAAGTAAAAGTAAGTATGATCCATTGTTTGCATAATTGAGTAGGATGACTTCATAAGTGATTAGGATGTGTGCTGGTGTGTAATGTCGATATAGGTGTATAAGTATATTTGATAGTGTTCTATTGATCATTGACAGCATGTATGAGTGAATCTATAGGTAAGTGATTAGATGTGTGTATAGATCTAGGAATCACTGAGTGGGTGTTTAGTAACTTGTATTGGTGTGTCAATGGTTTTAAATCTGGAACTGTATTTTACAGTGAGTGATGAAAGGTTATACTAGTGTATGATGAGGTATATCTGATTGTCACGTGGATGATGTCATCAGTGATGTCATCAGTGTTGTCATTTGAGATGTCATCAGTGATGTTACTGACCATCTCATGAATGATGTAATATGTTACATCATCAGCAGTGGATTGCGGGCACGCGAGATGTAGTTAGTACAACTAACTATATCGGAGGAATTTCAATGATTTTGTTCGAGTGAAATATCCAGCTAACTATGAAACCCCTAAAACCTGTTGTTTTTTTCAGTGAATTTATAAGGTTTTTTAATTCTAATTCCTAACTATATCAGGCCTGAAACCAATAGTTTTTTCAGTGAATTTCAAAGGTTTTGTAAATGACAATTTTTAATGTATTAATTGTTATTCTGATTTGTTTGATACTGATTTACTACATTTTTTTAACTATTTATTTTTAGTTTTTTTATCAAATTACATTATAAGTACATTATACATTACAATACAAAGTATACTTTCTCAGAATTAATTACTTTAGTTTAAATACTTTGCAAATAGCCAATAGATAAGTACAGTAGTTACAGTTGTTGCAATGGGCAACACAATTTCAAACACAATGCAACATTGAGCTCAATGTGAATTTCTAGTCAAATGCAATTAGTTACTTTATGGATTACTTTTCTAACCACAGGACTGGATCCTAGATTCAGTCCTTGGACATCTCCTGTAAACAGTTGAGAAAAGCGTTTTGGTTACAGTAGTGATTTTTAAGGAATATTATTGTATTTTAAAAGTTGGCACAAACTTTTTTTCACATCGAATCACCAATGTTATCCTACGGCAGAAAATTCACTTAGCAGGTAAGTAGTGTTATCGTTACTTTTTCTCACTCAGTGGTGGATCCTGGATCCAGCACTGGTGAATCTCCTGTAAACAGTTGAAAGAATGTGTTTAAGTCATACAGACGATTTTTTAGGAATATTTTTAGTTTGTAAAAATAGACACTTAGAAACTTTTCTGCTGAAAACCACACAATGGATTCCTATGGAAAGAAATACAAGTTACTGGTAAGTACGCTTAGAATTACTTTTCAGGGTCAGTGCTGGGCTAAAAGATGCAGCACTGGGTTCTCTCCTGATAACAGGTGAGTAAATCGGAATTCGTAGTTCGGCTGATTTTAGAGGAATATTTGTACGTTTCAAAAATGGACACTTGGAAACTTTTCTGGTGAAAACCACACAATGGATTCCTATGGAAGGAAATACAAGTTACTGGTAAGTACGCTTAGAATTACTTTTTAGGGTCAGTGCTGGGCTAAAAGATGCAGCACTGGGTTCTCTCCTGATAACAGGTGAGTAAATCGGAATTCATAGTTCGACTGATTTTAGAGGAATATTTGTACGTTTCAAAAATGGACACTTAAAAACTTTTCTGGTGAAAACTACACAATGGATTCCTATGGAAGGAAATACAAGTTACTGGTAAGTACGCTTAGAATTACTTTTCAGGGTCAGTGCTGGGATAAAAGATGCTGCACTGGGTTCTCTCCTGATAACAGGTGAGTAGATCGGAATTCGTAGTTCGACTGATTTTAGAGGAATATTTGTACGTTTCAAAAATTGACACAGAAACTTTTCTGCTGAAAACCACACAATGGATTCCCATGGAAGGAAATACAAGTTACTGGTAAGTACGCTTAGAATTACTTTTCAGGGTCAGTGCTGGGCTAAAAGATGCAGCACTGGGTTCTCTCCTGATAACAGGTGAGTAAATCGGAATTCGTAGTTTGACTGATTTTAGAGGAATATTTGTACGTTTCAAAAATGGACACTTGAAAACTTTTCTGCTGAAAACCACACAATGGATTCCTATGGAAGGAAATACAAGTTACTAGTAGGTACGCTTAGAATTACTTTTCAGGGTCAGTGCTGGGCTAAAAGATGCAGCACTGGGTTCTCTCCCGATAACAGGTGAGTAAAT
The DNA here is from genome assembly GCF_964204655.1 of Triturus cristatus. Taxonomy (NCBI): domain Eukaryota; kingdom Metazoa; phylum Chordata; class Amphibia; order Caudata; family Salamandridae; genus Triturus; species Triturus cristatus. The sequence continues at coordinate 1,453,553,491 of NC_140589.1, read as the reverse complement.
CGGAATTCGTAGTTCCGCTGATTTTAGAGGAATATTTGTACGTTTCAAAAATGGACACAGAAACTTTTCTGCTGAAAACCACACAATGGATTCCTATGGAAGTAAATACAAGTTACTGGTAAGTACACTTAGAATTACTTTTCAGGGTCAGTGCTGGGCTAAAAGATGCAGCACTGGGTTCTCTCCTGATAACAGGTGAGTAAATCGGAATTCATAGTTCCGATGATTTTAGAGGAATATTTGTACGTTTCAAAAATGGACACTTAGAATCTTTTCTGGTGAAAACCACACAATGGATTGCTATGGAAGGAAATACAAGTTACTGGTAAGTACGCTTAGAATTACTTTTCAAGGTCAGTGCTGGGCTAAAAGATGCAGCACTGGGTTCTCTCCTGATAACAGGTGAGTAAATCGGAATTCGTAGTTCGACTGATTTTAGAGGAATATTTGTACGTTTCAAAAATGGACACTTGAAAACTTTTCTGCTGAAAACCACACAATGGATTACTATGGAAGGAAATACAAGTTACTGGTAAGTACGCTTAGAATTACTTTTCAGGGTCAGTGCTGGGCTAAAAGATGCAGCACTGGGTTCTCTCCCGATAACAGGTGAGTAAATCGGAATTCGTAGTTCCGCTGATTTTAGAGGAATATTTGTACATTTCAAAAATGGACACAGAAACTTTTCTGCTGAAAACCACACAATGGATTCCTGTGGAAGTAAATACAAGTTACTGGTAAGTACACTTAGAATTACTTTTCAGGGTCAGTGCTGGGCTAAAAGATGCAGCACTGGGTTCTCTCCTGATAACAGGTGAGTAAATCGGAATTCATAGTTCCGATGATTTTAGAGGAATATTTGTACGTTTCAAAAATGGACACTTAGAATCTTTTCTGGTGAAAACCACACAATGGATTCCTATGGAAAGAAATACAAGTTACTGGTAAGTACGCTTAGAATTACTTTTCAGGGTCAGTGCTGGGCTAAAAGATGCAGCACTGGGTTCTCTCCTGATAACAGGTGAGTAAATCGGAATTCGTAGTTCGGCTGATTTTAGAGGAATATTTGTACGTTTCAAAAATGGACACTTGGAAACTTTTCTGGTGAAAACCACACAATGGATTCCTATGGAAGGAAATACAAGTTACTGGTAAGTACGCTTAGAATTACTTTTTAGGGTCAGTGCTGGGCTAAAAGATGCAGCACTGGGTTCTCTCCTGATAACAGGTGAGTAAATCGGAATTCATAGTTCGACTGATTTTAGAGGAATATTTGTACGTTTCAAAAATGGACACTTAAAAACTTTTCTGGTGAAAACTACACAATGGATTCCTATGGAAGGAAATACAAGTTACTGGTAAGTACGCTTAGAATTACTTTTCAGGGTCAGTGCTGGGATAAAAGATGCTGCACTGGGTTCTCTCCTGATAACAGGTGAGTAGATCGGAATTCGTAGTTCGACTGATTTTAGAGGAATATTTGTACGTTTCAAAAATTGACACAGAAACTTTTCTGCTGAAAACCACACAATGGATTCCCATGGAAGGAAATACAAGTTACTGGTAAGTACGCTTAGAATTACTTTTCAGGGTCAGTGCTGGGCTAAAAGATGCAGCACTGGGTTCTCTCCTGATAACAGGTGAGTAAATCGGAATTCGTAGTTTGACTGATTTTAGAGGAATATTTGTACGTTTCAAAAATGGACACTTGAAAACTTTTCTGCTGAAAACCACACAATGGATTCCTATGGAAGGAAATACAAGTTACTAGTAGGTACGCTTAGAATTACTTTTCAGGGTCAGTGCTGGGCTAAAAGATGCAGCACTGGGTTCTCTCCCGATAACAGGTGAGTAAATCGGAATTCGTAGTTCCGCTGATTTTAGAGGAATATTTGTACGTTTCAAAAATGGACACAGAAACTTTTCTGCTGAAAACCACACAATGGATTCCTATGGAAGTAAATACAAGTTACTGGTAAGTACACTTAGAATTACTTTTCAGGGTCAGTGCTGGGCTAAAAGATGCAGCACTGGGTTCTCTCCTGATAACAGGTGAGTAAATCGGAATTCATAGTTCCGATGATTTTAGAGGAATATTTGTACGTTTCAAAAATGGACACTTAGAATCTTTTCTGGTGAAAACCACACAATGGATTGCTATGGAAGGAAATACAAGTTACTGGTAAGTACGCTTAGAATTACTTTTCAAGGTCAGTGCTGGGCTAAAAGATGCAGCACTGGGTTCTCTCCTGATAACAGGTGAGTAAATCGGAATTCGTAGTTCGACTGATTTTAGAGGAATATTTGTACGTTTCAAAAATGGACACTTGAAAACTTTTCTGCTGAAAACCACACAATGGATTACTATGGAAGGAAATACAAGTTACTGGTAAGTACGCTTAGAATTACTTTTCAGGGTCAGTGCTGGGCTAAAAGATGCAGCACTGGGTTCTCTCCCGATAACAGGTGAGTAAATCGGAATTCGTAGTTCCGCTGATTTTAGAGGAATATTTGTACATTTCAAAAATGGACACAGAAACTTTTCTGCTGAAAACCACACAATGGATTCCTGTGGAAGTAAATACAAGTTACTGGTAAGTACACTTAGAATTACTTTTCAGGGTCAGTGCTGGGCTAAAAGATGCAGCACTGGGTTCTCTCCTGATAACAGGTGAGTAAATCGGAATTCATAGTTCCGATGATTTTAGAGGAATATTTGTACGTTTCAAAAATGGACACTTAGAATCTTTTCTGGTGAAAACCACACAATGGATTGCTATGGAAGGAAATACAAGTTACTGGTAAGTACGCTTAGAATTACTTTTCAAGGTCAGTGCTGGGCTAAAAGATGCAGCACTGGGTTCTCTCCTGATAACAGGTGAGTAAATCGGAATTCGTAGTTCGACTGATTTTAGAGGTTTATTTGTACGTTTCAAAAATGGACACTTGAAAACTTTTCTGCTGAAAACCACACAATGGATTACTATGGAAGGAAATACAAGTTACTGGTAAGTACGCTTAGAATTACTTTTCAGGGTCAGTGCTGGGCTAAAAGACGCAGCACTGGGTTCTCTCCCGATAACAGGTGAGTAAATCGGAATTCGTAGTTCCGCTGATTTTAGAGGAATATTTGTACGTTTCAAAAATGGACACAGAAACTTTTCTGCTGAAAACCACACAATGGATTCCTATGGAAGTAAATACAAGTTACTGGTAAGTACACTTAGAATTACTTTTCAGGGTCAGTGCCGGGCTAAAAGATGCAGCACTGGGTTCTCTCCTGATAACAGGTGAGTAAATCGGAATTCATAGTTCCGCTGATTTTAGAGGAATATTTGTACGTTTCAAAAATGGACACTTAGAATCTTTTCTGGTGAAAACCACACAATGGATTGCTATGGAAGGAAATACAAGTTACTGGTAAGTACGCTTAGAATTACTTTTCAGGGTCAGTGCTGGGCTAAAAGATGCAGCACTGGGTTCCCTCCTGATAACAGGTCAGTAAATCGGAATTCATAGTCCGACTGATTTTAGAGGAATATTTGTACGTTTCAAAAATGGACACATAAACTTTTCTGCTGAAAACCACACAATGGATTCCTATGGAAGTAAATAAAAGTTATTGGTAAGTACGCTTAGAATTACTTTTCAGGGTCAGTGCTGGGCTAAAAGATGCAGCACTGGGTTCTCTCCTGATAACAGGTGAGTAAATCGGAATTCATAGTTCGACTGATTTTAGAGGAATATTTGTACGTTTCAAAAATGGACACTTAGAAACTTTTCTGGTGAAAACCACACAATGGATTCCTATGGAAGGAAATACAAGTTACTGGTAAGTACGCTTAGAATTACTTTCCAGGGTCAGTGCTGGGCTAAAAGATGCAGCACTGGGTTCTCTCCTGATAACAGGTGAGTAAATCGGAATTCGTAGTTCGGCTGATTTTAGAGGAATATTTGTACAATGGTGAAGGAAGGGGGCGGGCCCTGAGGTGACGTGTGCAAACACGGCCTGTGGCGCGTTTTAAGTTGGGGAATTAAGTCCCCTTGAATCCTGAGGTCCCCTGGGGACCAACTAGCCCACCATGTACGTCCAGTATGCGCCAGGGAGGTGTAATGAGGCCACGCCCCTTTTTACAACACTCTGCAACGCAGCTCCGTGGCACTTACTGAAGGTACCTGGTGGGCTAGTTGGCCCCTAGGGGACCTCTGGATTGAAGAGGAATTAATTCCCCAACTTAAAACGCCCCACAGGGCGTGTTTGCACACATATCATCTCAGGCTCTGCCCCCTACCTTCACCACTGTGCAAATGTGCCCCGTGGCGAGTTTTAAGTTGGGGGATTAAGTCCCTTTGAATCCTAAGGTCCCCTGGCGGCCAACTATCCCACCAGGTACCTCGAATATGTGCCAGGGAGCTGCGTTGCAGGGAGGTGTTCAGAGGCCATGCCCTTTTTACAACACTCTGCAACGCAACTCCGTGGCGCTTAGTGGAGGTACCTGGTGGGCTAGTTGGCCCCTAGGGGACCTCTGGATTGAAGAGGAATGAATTCCCCAACTTAAAATGCGCCACAGGGCATGTTTGCACACACATCACCTTAGGCACCGCCCCCTACCTTCACCACTGTGCAAACACACCCCGTGGCGCGTTGTAAGTTGGAGGATTAAGTCCCCTTGAATCCTGAGGTCCCCTGGAAGCCAACTAGCCCACCAGGTATCTCCAGTAAGCGCCACGGAGCTGTGTTGCAGAGAGGTGTAAAAAGGGGCGTGGCCTCATTACACCTCTTTGCAATGCAGCCCCCTGGCGCATACTGGAGGTTCCTGGTGGGCTAGTTGGCCCCCAAGGACCCCCAGTATTCAAGGGGAATTAGTTTCCCCTCTGCAAACGCACCATTGGGCGTGTTTGCAGAGTGGTGCAAGGAGGGGGCGTGGCCTCCGGCCCGATCCTGTCTTTTTTTTTTTAGAAGAGGGGCTGTGTAGCCCCCCTTCTTTTTCTAATTTATTGGCCCTGGGGACCCCATCCCCCAGGGCCTGCCCCAAATTTATTTATTTATTTTTTTTAAATTGGGAAGGGGGCAGCCTGGCCCACCTCCCGTGGCCAATTCCGTGCCTCGGGGACCCCATCCCCCGGGGCATGGCCACTTTTTTGACATATTTTTATATTTTGGAAGGGGGCTGCGTAGCTCCCCTCCTCAGGCCACTTCAAGGTCCCTGGACCCCATACCCCAGGGCCGGCCAATTAAAAAAAAAACAAATTCTTAATGTTAATTGCGTTGGGGGGTCCCCCTCCTGGGCCACTGGTAGCCCTGGGGACCCCATCCCCTGGGGCTGGCCCTCACCGTTGGGGACCATGGTCCCGCCGGCTCCCCGCCTCCTGCGGGAGCCGGCATTGCTTTTCGACATGGGGAGCAGCTAACATGCTGCTCCCCATATGGAAAAGCAATCTGCTTTGCTTCATTGAAGCGAGAGCAGGTTTCCCTGCTCTCGCTTCAATGAAGCAAAGCAGTTTGCAATGGCAGGGTGGGAGCCACGAGGCTCCCGCCCTGCCATTGCAAACAGCAGTGTCCCGGGCGTGGGCACCCTGGGATACTGCAGGAGCTGGCCCTGGGGGGTGGCGGTCCCCAGTGCCTATACAAGGCTCCAGGAGGGGGGCCACATTGTGAAGTTGCCCCGGGGGGTGGTGGTCCCCAGGGCTGGGGGGGCCTGAGAGCCCCAAACACCAAATGTATTGAAGCCTCGGGGGTGGCAGTCCCCGGGGCTGGGGGGGCCTGAGAGCCCCCCACCTATTTTAAAGAAGCACCGGGGGTTGGCAGTCTTGAGCCCCCCCGCCGATATTATGTTAGAGCCCTGGGGGTGGCAGTCTCTGGGGCAGTGTGGGGGGGATTGGGACCCCCCCACACTTAATTTGCCAATATGCCCCCGGGATTTGGCCCCCCCGGGGTAAAATTAGCATATCCAGCACGAGAGCCCATGCTGAATTCTTTTTTCTATCAGCAGGATGCACGCATCCAGCGCGCATCCTCCTGTTTTAAAAAATATATAAATATATTTTTGGGCCTTGGGGGTCCTTGTGGGACCCCCTGAGCAGGCCTAGGGGGTCAGGGTGTTTCTACCCTGCCCCCTTTTCGCATTTTGCAACTTTTTTGGGGGGTTTCTTGTGCCTCGGTTCTACCGAGGCACAAGATGGCTGGCAACACTTCCTGATTCAGAGTGTTGGCAGCCAATTAAAATTCAGCTTGTGATCTGGAGGGTGCGCGGATCCTCTGAGGACATAGATATATATGTACATTTAACTGTAATTTTCTCAGGAACTACTGAACGGATTTACTCCATTTAAGCAAAAGGCACGAGTCTGAACTGAGGACTGCCTCTTTGCCAAATTTGATGTAATTCCATTCAGCAGTTCGGGCTGTAGCTGCGGCTAAAGGTCCTTTGGGAAATGCATGGGAAAACGTGTTTTGGCACCCCCCTTTTTTATCAGCCCCGCTTGGTGAATCACCGTGAAACTTTCAGGATAGGAGCGGACCAGAGCTGGCCAAAAGTTTGGAAAATTTAGCGAAGATTCGTCAACCGGCGCCAAAGTTATTCCAAATAGAATGTTGCGGATTTCCTATGGAAAATAGGTCCTAACCATATCTACCTACTGGCGACCGCCAGTAGGTAATACACACACATATATATATATATATATATATATATATATATATATATATATATATATATATATATATATATATATATATATATATATGTATCCACAAAACACAAGATCGCTTCAGCTCGAGCCACTTTTCGACGGCGGGCCGTGACGGGTTAGCGAAACCCAAATATCCAAACACTCCGTTGCAGTGATATGAAAAAACGACAACGCTTCACGGCTCCCAAATGCTTCAAGGCAGAGTTTATTCAGCAAACAACTCTACGCGTTTCGGAAACAAACTTTTCCTTGTTCACGAGGAAAAGTTTGTTTCCGAAACGCGTAGAGTTGTTTGCTGAATAAACTCTGCCTTGAAGCATTTGGGAGCCGTGAAGCGTTGTCGTTTTTTCATATCACTGCAACGGAGTGTTTGGATATATATATATATATATATATATATATATATATATTCACTTATTCACTGAAAAAACCATAGGTTTCACACATGTTATAGTTAGCTGGACATTTCACTCGTAAAAAACCAATGAAATTCCCCCGTTATAGTTAGTGCAGGCAACTATAACTCACGCGACCGCAATCCTCTGCTGATGACGTCAGATATTACATCACTGTATTTAGACACCTATTTACCCATGTCTTCTTCCATTAATCTTTAGCTATACATATATTACAAATATTTATTTTTCATAAAGACACATATGTCATCAGTGATGTAATATCTGACATCATCAGCAGAGGATTGCGGTCGCGTGAGGTATAGTTGCCTGCACTAACTATAACGGGGGAATTTCATTGGTTTTTTACGAGTGAAAAGTCCAGCTAACTAAAACATGTGTGAAACCTATGGTTTTTTCAGTGAATTTGCAAGGTTTTTTAAATGTTAATTCCTAACTATAACGTGTGTGAAACCTATGGTTTTTTCAGTGAATTTGTACGGTTTTTTAAATGCAAATTTTTTGAGATTTTTGGTAAACCTATGTATAAAATAATATATGTACTATATCCTGCATTATGGAATGTTTAATTTTTTTTTTTATGCATTTTTTTCCATGCGCGTACGGTAAGCAGACGCTACGCGCTCCGTACGTCATAAGTACGGTGCGCTTACGTGATACGATGCGCGTACGGTAAGCTGACGCTACGCGCTCGTACGTCATAAGTACAGCGCGCTTACGTGATACGTACGTGACGTACGCGTACACGCGGAAGCAACGTCGCGGTTACGCAGGGGCGTGTAATGCGCATGCGCGAGTGAGTCTTACGTATGCGCTCCGTAAGCGCTCTGTAAGCGTCACGTTCGCACATGCGTACTTGTTTCCGAGCGCGTATCGTAAGCTTACGGAGCGCGCACGGTAGGTCATGTGATCCACAAAGAACACTTTTCATTGGTTGAAACTACTTTCAGTTCCAGAAACTTCCCACACCACACCCATTCCCCTCATTACTGCTTGAGATCCCCTAGGAGAAGGAGCTGAATTGACATTGAGATACAATGGCAGAACAGCAGACCTCTTCTGAGAGTGAGGCTAGCAGCACCACCATCATCCAGAGAAGGAGGAAACAAAAGAATTCTTTTGTATGGGAGTATTTTACTTTTCCAGAGGGGGAGAAAAAGGTCAATGCTCCATTGGTCACTTGCACACTTTGTGACCGTGTTTTATCTAGAGGAAATCCAAGGAAGAAGTATTCCTTTGGAAATCACTCTATGATGAGACACCTTAGGGATAGACATCCCAGGACCTTTGCTCGACATACTGGAGAAAACTCTTCAGTAAGTCACCAGAGCCCAACCTCAGAAGCTCAGCCGAGTACATCATCGGCAGCTCAGCTGAGCCCTTCCTCTGAGGTGGGAGCATCACCTTCTTCTGCTCCTCTGGACGTTAACCCTCGATTTGGGAGGGTTGCAATGAGGTGTACAACGTGTTGTGGTCTTATTGTTTTTGGGGAGACCAGTGTTTCCCTTATTAACAATAAGATAGACCAGCACGTTTGTAGACGCTCATAATATTACCATTCTTTCTTTCCTCCATCCCTGTATGAACCCAACGGCTCTTTTAAGAGCCAACCTTACCTCACAATTTTTTTTATTTTTTTTTAAGCTTTCCTTTTTGTAAAAATGTTTTTGCCGTGCACGCGTAATTACGCGAAGTTCGCGGAATTTCTCCGTTTACGCCGTGCGCGTACGCTACGCGCATTCGGCGATTTTTCGAAAAAAAATTAAAATTAATTTTTGCCCTTGGGGGTCCTTCTGGGACCCCCTGACAAAGGCTAGGGGGTCAGGAACTGTCCAGCCTGCCCCCTTTTCACGTTATCCACCTTTGTTTTTCACCCCCTCAGACTGCGAGAGACAAAATGGCAGCCGACACTTCCTGGTTTCGACCGATTCGAATGTTTACTGAGATCTAACAACCAATCAGAATCGCGCTCGCGCACGGCAGCATGCGCGTACGGTAAGCTTACGGTACGCGCTCGGAGCGCGCCCATAGATATATATATTGATTTAAATGCTATTTCCTCAGGAAATACTGAACAGATTTACACGAGACCTTCAAAAGGCACATCCCTGACCTGAGGGCTACCCCTCTGCCAAATTTCAACTAATTCTGTTCAGCCGTTCGGGCTGTAGCTCGGACTAAAGGTCCAATGGAAAAATGCATGGGGTAAACGCGTTTTGGGACCCCCCCTTTTTCTCAGCCCCCGCTTGACGAATCCCCCCGAGACTTTCAGGGTAGGAGCGGAGCGGAGCGCCCCGCCTATTTTGAGAATTTCGCGAGGATTCGTCAATCGGCGCCAAAGTTATTCCAAATAGAATGTTGCAGATTTCCTATGGAAACACGGTCCTAACTATAACTATCTACTGGCGACCGCCAGTAGATAATATATATATATATGTGTGTGTGTGTGTGTGTGTACTCGGTAGCCATACTAGAATAACTATAACTCATCACAAATAATTTGTGATGTCATAAGTATCAATTTGAATGCTATAATTTCAGGTGGTACAAGTTAATATATTGTTGCCACAAAGTTCACTACACTGTGTATGGATATGTACAAGGTGTAATAATTTGAAGGTGGTGGGCAAATTATACATGTCAAGTATAACTATAACTTGAGAATTGCTAATGTTTGTATGATTTAATTTTGGTTTGTATAGAAATAATAAATAAAGTTAGATTAATTTAATGGTGGTGCATACAGTTTTTTTATTAAGACTACAACCATATATTGCCAAGCTGTTCAGAGAGCAAAAAGCCTCTTTGAACATTCCAATCTTATCTTGACTTCAATTTATGTAGGATAGGTCAACTGCTGAGCGAACATGGTGAGCACATTTCTATTTTGTGCATTTCCATAGCTTTCCTCTATGTCTTTGCAACTCCTCCCTTCCACTTTGATGCAGCCATCATTTTGACCAGTTTAGTCCAACTTCACAAAGCCGATATCTTTGGCATACTGCCTAAAATACTGGTGACACATGTTCAAACCATACTTATATGTTATAAATTACATTACATTACATTATAAATTCAAGGCATAACTATAACATTAGAATATCTAATGTTTTGTAGCTGAAGTTTGATTGATATGTAGTGTATGTACTGTAATTATAGCTATGTGTTAACATTTGTTTTTTTCATTGAATTTTAATGGTTTTTATGTTCTAATAAAAAAAAGTGTTTTAAATCATAGAGTGTACTGTTGTCCAGTGGAGTGTTGTTATGTGGAGTGTTATAGAATACAGTGGTGGACAATGTCCTACAAGGTAGTGTTGTACAGTGGAATGTTGTAGAGTAGAGTAGAGTGGAGTGGTGTACACTGGAGGGACATCGAGAGGAATAGAGTAGTGTGGTGTGGAGTGGAGTAGAGTTAAGTGGCATACAGTGGAGTATAGTAGAGTGGAGTGGCATAGTGTGTCGTGGTGTACAGTGGAGTGTGATTCAGTGGAGTGCTGTAAAGCGGTGTGATGTAGAGAGACATAGTGTAGACTAAGAGTGCAGTGTTGTACAATGGAGTGGCATAAAGTTAAGTAGCCCAGTGTGGAGAGGCGTAGAGTGCAGAGGAAACCAGTGGAGTGGCGTAGGCTGCTATAGCGTAAAGTGGCATACAATGGAGTGGGTAAAGTTCAGTGGTGTAGAATGGAGTGGCATCAAGTGGAGTGGCATAGACTGGAAAGGCATAGAGTGAAGTGGTGTGGTGTATAGTGGAATACTGTGCAGTGAAGTTGTGTACAGTGGCATAGAATTGAGTGGCGTTACGGCGTACAGTGGAATAGTGTAGAGTGGAGTGGCAGAGAATAGAGTGGGATAGTGTGGAGTGAGGTACAGTGAAGTGGCCAGAGTGGAATACCTTAGACTGCAGTGTAGTAGAGTGGAGTGACGGAGCGTGGAGTGGCATACAGAGTAATTGTGTAGAGTGGAATACCTTAGACTGCAGTGTAGTAGAGTGTAGTGGTGTACACAGGAGTGGCAGAGATTGAGTCGTGTAGAGTTGAGTGGTGTAGAGTACAATAGCGTAGAGTGGAGTGGCTTAAAGTAGAATGAAATGGCATACAGTAGATTGGCATAGAGTAGTGTACAGTTAAAGGCCACAGAGTAGAATAGCAGAGTGGAGTGGCATAGAGTGGATGGAAGTAGAGAGAAATGGCGAGGAGTGGAGGGGTGTTTAGTGGCGTAGAGTCAAGTGGCATATACTGGCAGGCCACAGAGTGGAGTGGAGTGGCATAGAGTGGAATGGCTTAAAGTGGACTGGCATGCAGTGGAATGGCATAGAGTGGAATACCATACAGCGGAGTGGCATAGAGTAGATTAGCATAGAGTGAAGTTTTGTACACTGGCGTGCAGTCAAGTGGCATAGAGTTGAATAGCGTAGAGTGGGGTGTTGTAGAGTGGAATACCATAGAGTGGAGGGGAGTTGAGTGGCGTAGAGTGGAATAGCATAGAGTGCAGTGGTATACAGGACAATGGAGGTGCATAGAGGGGAATAGCATACAATGGACTGTTTTACAGTGGGAAAGCATAGAATGGAGTGTTGTACAGTGGAGTGGCACAGATTTGAGTGATGAAAAGTGGAGTGGCATAGATTTGAGTGGCATAGAGTGGGGTGGTGTAGAGTAGAATAGTGTATAGTGGAGTGGCCTAGGGTAGAGTGGCATACAGTTAATTAGTGGACAGTAAATTCGACTACAGTGGAGTGGTGTAGAGTGTAGTGGCACACACTGGCATAGAGTTGAGTGGTGTACAGTAAAATAGCATAGAGTGGAGTGGCGTAGAGTGGAGTGACATAGAGTGGAATAGCATATAGTGGGTTGGCGTACAGTGGGTTGGCATAGAGTAGAGTGGCATAGAGGGGATTGCCATACAGTACAGTGGCATCCAGTGGAGTGGCATAGAGGTTAGTGGTGTACACTGGTGTAGAGTCGAGTGACGTACAGTGAAATTGCATAGAGTGGAGTAGCATACAGTGAAGTTGGCTTTTCGACTAAACAGCAGACCTCCCGCCCACAGCACCTTGAGACCCTTACGGGTGAGTAGTCGTGCTCAACAAAACACTGATACCCTGAGTGAGTGATTGATTGAAATTGCATAGAGTGCTGTGGTGAGCAGTAGAGTGGAATGGCATAGAGTGGAGTGGCGTGTAGTGGAATAGTTTACAGTGGATCTGCATAAATTGGAGTGGCATAGAGCAGAGTGATGCAGAGTGGAATGGCATATGGTGCAAGATGAGTGGTGTAGAATACAGTGGTGTACAGTGGAATGGCATAGAGTTTAGTGGTGTACAATGATGTAGAGTTGAGTGGCATACAGTGAAACAGTATAGAGTGGAGGGGCATAGAGTGGAATTACATATAGTGCAGTTGTGTACAGTAGAGTGGCATATAGTGGAATGGCATAGAATGGAGTGACATGGAGTGGAATGGTTTTTAGTGGATTGGTATAAATTGGAGTGACGTAGAGCGAATTGATGTAGAGTGGAGTGCCGTAGAGTGTAAATGCATAAAATAGAGTGGCTTATAATGATGTACAGTTGAGTGTCATATAGTGGAATAGCATAGAGTGGAGAGGTGTAAAATGCAGTGGTGTTCAGTGGAGTGGCATAGAGTGTAGTGCCGTACAGTGCAATGGCATAGAGTGGCAAAGAGTGGAATGGCGTTCAGTGCAATAGAGTAGAGTGGCATAGAGCGAAATAGAGTAGAGTGGAGAGGGGTAGAGTGGAGTGGTGTAGAGTGGAAAAGTGTATAGTTGTGTGATGTAGAGTGGAGTGGCGCAGAGTGGAATGCCTTAGAGTGGGACTGCATACAGTGAATTGGCATACAGTGGAGTGTCATAGACTGGAGTGGCATAAAGTGAAATAGAGCTGGGTGGAGTGGGGTACAGTGGAGTGGAATACAGTGGAGTGCCATATAGTGGAGTGGCATAGAGTGGAGTGGTATAGAGTAGAATATGATAGTGTAGAGTGGCATACAAAGGAGTGACGTAGAGTAGAATAGCATAGAGTGGAGTGGAGTAGACTTGAGTGCGTACAATGGAGTGGCATAGAATGGAGTGCCATAGACTGGAGTGCCATAGAGTGGAGTGGCACAGAGTTGAATAGCATAGGGTGGATCAACATAGAGAGGTGTAGAGTCCAATGGCATAGAGTGGAATAGTGTACAATGAAATATCATAGCATGGAGGGGCATAGAGCAGAGTAGCAGACAGTGAAGTGGTGTACAGTGGAGTGGCATAGAGTAGAGTAGCATACAGTGGATGTCATACAGTGGAGTGGAGTGGCACAGAAGGGAGTGGCATGGGGTGGAGTGCCTTAGAGTGAAATAGCATATGTTGGAGTGGCATATGGTGGAGCTGCATACAGTGAAGTGGCACAGAGTGGAGTGCCCTAGAGTGGAGTGGTGTAGACTGGAATAGCGTAGAGTGGAGTGACATAATTTGATGTAGAGTAAACAAGTATCCAGTGTTATGGTGTACAGTGGGTTGGCGTCGAGAGAAATGCCGTAGGGTGAAATTTCCTAATGTGGAATGGCCTACAACGGAGTGGCATGGAGTGGTGTAGAGTAGAATAGAGTAGAGTGGAGTGACACAGAGTCAAACAGTGCAGAGTAAAGTGGCGTACAGAGTAATGGCATAGAGCACAATTGCGTAGAGTTGTGCAGTGTGTGGTGTAGTAGAAGGTCTTTTTTATAAGATGTAGTGTGAAAGTGGCTTAACGGATGTTGAGGAAATTTGACAGGACTAAATGTTATGTGGAGGAAAGGGTAAATTTTGATCTTAGGTCTAAATTGATAATGTAGGAATATAGTTATGTGTGTAAAATATTTTGGTATATATCATGCCGTAGTATACCGCAGTAGCTTTGCAGTATACCGCGGTACTTGCCGATTAGAAGGAAGTGTATGATTGGCTAATGACTATGAAAGTAAAACGCAGCCATGTCGTTTTCACCCAACTTTGTCTGTATTCTGGGTTAGGGCCTTCGATATAGGTAAGTAGTAGGTTTTATTGTTGTTACCTATCTATTTCTACGTCATTATAGTGGTAATAGGTAGGGAATATGATTATTATTTTTCTATATATTTTTGGAAAAGTTTACGTACTACCGCAGTCGTACTTATAAAGTACCATGATAGTTACAGGAAAATTTTAAAAAGAAATATGTGAAAGAGCAACAATACACTGAAGTACACTTTATTTGTGAATTATCGTTTAGTACAGTTAAAAAAAATGTGCATGTACAAATTAAGTATCTCTTTCAATATTACTAAGCAGTGCTGTACTTTCTCGGTAGTACCGCATTACTGCATTCATCTTAATCGTAAAGTAAATATGCAAACAAATGAAAATACACTGTAGTACACTATATTTGTGAAATATAGTGTAGCTGAGTGTATTTTAAACATTTTGACATATTTATTTAAAAAAACAAAAATAAGTACTTCAGTTCTTCCTAGGTAGTACCATGGTACACCATGACTTAAAAAAAAAATATAGAAACATATAAATAACTTTCCCTACCTATTACCACTTTAACAAAGTGGTAATAGGTAGGGAATAAATGTAAAACCCATTACTTACTCAGATCTAAGTACCTAACACAGAACACAGCGAAAGTGTGCTTAAAACAATATGGCTGCAATTAACTTTTGTAGGTCAGTTATTGGTCAATCACATAATGCTTTGTCATTGGCATGTACTGTGGTAGTTTTAGGAAGTTTAGCAAAACTACAATGGTATACTACTGAGGCCTGAGATATCACTAAATTTTAATTGCTTATATCGTTTAAAAATCTTACCCTTCTTACCTGGACCACCGTAAAGGATCATCTGCACACCATAATCTATAATCTTGCCAGCTATTATGGAAATCTGACTGCCCATTATTGCGCTACCGCTGTCTAAAAGTCTATGGAAAATGCATTAGTGGAAAAATATGTTTTGGGACCACCCCCTTTTTTTTTGCACCTCCGTGATGAATCTCTGCAAAACTCAGCATTGTCCACCAATGTAGAAAAAGCAATAGGTCTGCAAAGTTTTGTGAAGATTTGTCAAATGGTGGAAAAGGTATTAGCTGGCAAAAATCTGAGGAATTCCTATCTCTGGGAACCCCAACTATAACTACAGAGTGGCTTCCCACCACTCTATAATTCCCTGAAAAGCAATGTTAAAGTGGCATTATTATTATTATTTATTTAATTTTTTAGCAGAGTTTTATATAGCGCGAACTTCACCCAAATTGGGTATCAGAGAGTTTTACATAGCATCAGTTACGTTACATGAGGACACACATTCATTTTTGGTACGCACAGGGAGATTTCGTGATTTGCCCAGAATCACAGGATGTTCAGCGTCACCACTGAACCCAGTTCCTCAGGTTTGAGGTCAACCGCCCTAGCCGTTGGGCCAACTCCTCTCCCCAAAGAGGATTATTAAGTGCTAGAATGAAGTAACTACTATAACTTGCACCGTCATAATGTACTACATATGCCTTCACATATTACATCACTCGTGTCATGTTAAATGAAATTTCTGATGAAATCACTGATTATATTTAAATAACAACAGTGTTGACATTACGGAGTTCAACCAATGATTCTCACAGTTTGCTAATGCTTTGTGAACGAGAAGTGACACAATAACCTAAATCGAAGGTTGGACTCTTATAAGCTTGTATGTAATCTTTTAAAAGATGCAAAAGAAATTGGCTATTTCAGTCACTTTTTATGTATTTCTGATTTTTTTATTTGTATTCACACTAAGGATGGGGGCATTGGGGATAGGTTCACTTGCAGAGAACTGACCACTTAACATAATTGAACAATAGACCTTTTGGGGGCCAACAACTCTTCCTGTTACCTCCAGTAAGTCTCATATAGCACAATTGCCAAGAGGTTGTTGGAGGTCACACCCCCTTTCTTCAAGACTCTGCAAACGTACCTCCTGGTGCACCACTGGTTGGGGGAAGAAGTCCAATTTAGGCCTGAGGTTCTCAGTAGTAAAGGGGAATTCATTCCCCAACCAGTAGTGTGCCAGTAGGTGCATTTCCAGAGTGGTGCAGAAAGGGGACAGGGCCTCCAGCAACTTACCAGTGCTTCTGTTTTTTAAAACAATGTAGGACCCCTAGGACAAGGCATTTTTTCTGTGGGTGAGAGGGGTGCGCAGCCCCTGTCTCAGGCCCGTTTTCGGTCCCAGGAACCCCATCCCTGAGGCCTGCCCCCTCCCGGGCAGATTTCAGCCCTGGGGACCCTATTCCCCGAGACCCAGACTCTAGTCTGGGTGCCCTGCTCCCACCCAGGGCACCTAGACACTTTTTTGGGGACCAAGGGGGAAGCCTGAAGGCCACTGTGTTCCTTGCTGGCTTTTCGAGTCCTGTGGGAGCCTGCATTGCTTATGGACAGAGGGAGCTGCTCAACATGCAGCTCCCTCTGTCCTAAAGCAATTCTGCTCCGCTTTCTGCAAGCAAGATAATTTTTTATGATCTTGCTTGCTGAAAGCAGAGCAGTAGTTGCTAAGGATTGGTGGGAGTGGGAATTCTCTCACCAAGCCATAGCAAACTGCAATGTCCTGGGGTGGGCACCCCGGAAGATGCAGGTGCTGACTCTTGGCGGTGACAGTCCCCATCGCCATTATTGGCTCCAGGAGGGGCGCTGCCCTGCCTCACTTTTTTTTCTCATTTTCCCCAAGCAGGTGGTGGTACCGGGGCTGCTAGGGGGCTGTGTGGTCCCCTTGCATTAAAATTAGCAAAAGCCCTAGGGAGGTGGTGGTACCCGGTGCTGCAGGGGTGTGCCAATGCTTTTCCAAAACATTTTGAAGTCCCAGGGATGTGGAGGTAAATGGGGCTGCTGGGGATGGTCCATGCGGCCTCACAATATTTTAAGAAAAGCCCCAGTAGGTCCCTGAGGCAGCGGGGGAGGCTGTACAGGCCTCCCCCACATTAATTAGGAAAAAAGACCCGAGTAGGTGGTGGTCCGTGGGGCATAATAAGCCCCAGGAGGAGGGGCTCATGGGCCCCCTCCTTTGTTTACCCAATGCCTCTGGGATCTGGCCCAGCCAGGGGAAAATTAATAACAAAACGTGGGAGCCTGTGTTTCATTTAAAAAAAATGTTTGATGGGATTTCCAGATCCAGTGCGTCTTCTGCCAAAATGTTTTTAAAAAAAATGCTTTTAACCCCCAATGGGGTCCATGTGGGACCCCCCCCCACAATTTCTGGTTGTTCAGGGTATTCCTACCCTGTCCCCTTTTCTTTATTTTTCACTTTTTTTGTGGGACTCAGCTACAAGCCAAGTCTCAAGATGACTGCCAACACTTCCTGGTTGAAGTGTTGGAAGTCAACCAAATTTCAGTAGGATTTTGGGCTCCAAGATAGCTATATTTTTTAAACTTAAATGTCTCTGAAACTACTGAATGGATATACACCACATCACAAAAAGCATGCTTTCTGGACCAACATCTAGCTATCTGGCAAATTTGGTGTAATTCCGTTCAACGGTTCGGGCTGTAGTTGTATTCAAAGAATGAGAAATCCCCATAGACATAACATAGGGAAAAACACATTTTGGGACCCCCCTTGTTTCTCGGCCCCTGCTTGACGGATCACCTCAAATTTTTTTAAACGCAGCTGAACCACAAAGGGGAAGTTTTGTGAAAGTTTTGTGAAGAATCATCAAGGGACGCCAAAGTTATTGGCAATAAAAGAATGCTTTTCCTATGGAACTTTTTAGTACCTTACTATAATAACCAACCGTTCCCCCCCCAACCCCCCCCCCCACCCGTGACATTTTTTAAAAATGTTTGCCAGGATCCGTGGATTTAGCCAAAAAGAAAAAGAAAATGAAGCATAGGCTCCCACACTTCATTTATTGTCAGACCCAGGTGGGCCAGGTCGAGGTTGCATATTTAATTACAGGAGGGGGTGCATAGCCCCCTCCTGAGGTGTATTATGCCCTCTAGACCACCACCTCCCCTGGGCTTCTATAAATATTAATGCAGGGAGGCCCGTATGGCCTTCCCCGCTGCCCTGGGATCACCAACTCCCCAGAACTTTAATGAAAATAAGTGCAGTGACTGCATTGAACCCCCTGCAGCCTTGGATTCTACACCCTCCCTGGGGCTTCATTGTAAATCAATGCAGGGGCCCCTCATGGGCCCCCCACAGCCCCAGGGGCCACCACCTCCCTGGGGCTTTGATACAAATAAGTGCAAAGGGGTTGCGCTGACCCCCCGCATTCCCCAGGGCCACCACCTCCCTGGAGATTTAATGTAAAAAATTGCAGGTGGGCTGCATGGCCTCCCTGCAGCACTGGGGACCACCCCTCCCTGGGGCAAATAAAACAAAGGAGGAGGCCTCCCTAGATGGCCCATGTACCCGAGTTGAAGTTACACTTTTGTAACTGTAGTAAGCAGCCAAATTTTGTGCGCATGTTCAAGGCCAAACAAGTGTTTTGTGTCCGCAGTTACATCATGAAAAGTTAACTGCAATCCTTGATGGAGGTGTTTGCATCCTTGCTTTTCTTGAGCTCAATAACTCATGTAGTATCTCTGATGAGGAGGTTATTTCTCGTCATCTTCTGCTGAGACGTGTGATCGTGTTCTGCCTTTTTATAAACAAGAAGTATGTAAGCATGCCTACAAGCTCGGTACCATATACATTAGTGGTATAAAATGTCTTCCCGCCATTTTCCCAGGATTATGGACAGCTTACTAAAAGGACCCAAGCACGTTTCCCTCACTTTGGCAAAGTTACAAATACACAAGGTCACTGGAGACATTTCTTCGGTGTCTTTTATGCAGCTGTCGTGTAGAAGGTGCACTATACATTTCCACAAAGAGGTAGTGCTTACTAATTACCCAGTAGAAAGTACTCCAGTTTAGTAGAGGTGTTGCACAAAACAGTGGCCTCTTCTTGGATAAATATGCAGGACAGGATTCATTCTGGCACAATGCTGGTGTCACAAAAATCAAATGTGAACAGGAAGCACTTACAGCAAGACAGCAGGTGCCCGAGTTGAAGCTCCACTTCTATAACTGTATTAAGCAGCATAACTTTGTGCGCATGGTCAAGGCCAAACAAGTGTTTTTCTCCACATTTACATCGTGAAAAGTTATCTGTAATCCTTGATAGAGGTGTTCGTATCCTTGCTTTTCTCAAGATCAATACCTCATGCAGTGTCTTTGACGAGATGGTTCTTTCTCGTCATCTGATGCTGAGACGAGTGATCATGTTCTACCTTTTTATAAACAAGAAGTATGTCAACGTGCATACAAGCCCCGCCCGTTTGGACCCACCCTATATACATTTGTGATAGAAAACGTCTTCCCGCCCTTTTCCCCAGATGATGGACAGCTTACTAAAAGGACCCTGAGGGGTTTCACTCGCGTTGCCAAAGTTACAGACACAAGGCCACTGGAGACATTTCTTCAGCATCCTTTGCGCAGCCGTAGTGTAGAAGATGCACTATACATTTACCCAAAGAGGTAGCACTTATTAATTATAGTGTGAAGAAACAAGGGACCCCTGCTATACAATGAGAGTTCCTTTAGGCAGGGATCAAAATATAAATGCAAAGTCCTAAGGCAACTCAAGTTACAATCAAAATAAGACAATAATTCATAATAAACTGAAGGAACAGAATATTAGGAAAATACAAAATATGTTTTATTTTCTTCAAAATAGTACAAACAACATGAAATATAAATCAATCCATATGCTCACTCCAATCATATCCGTATTCATTCACTCATTCTCATAGCTAAAAGGCACTGAGGGACCTACACTGGCTTCCTATCATGGACAGAGTCAGTTTTAAATCTCTATGTCTTGTCTTTAGAGCGCTCCATGACTCAGGTCCGCTCTCCTTACAAGAACGGCTTACCTGGTATGCGCCCAAAAGACTCCTCCGGTCCGCCAGCCAAAGCCTGGCGTCTGTTGCCAGAGTTAATTCGACAAAGCTAGGGGGCAGAGCTTTCGGCCTGGCAGCAGCCTGTCTATGGAATGAAATTCCCCTAAGCCTTAGACAAGTAGACTCATTACTGTTATTTAGGAAGAACCTTAAGACCTGGCTATTTGCCAGAAACAGCTAGTAGGTTTCCTGTTTAGTGGCCGAATCGATTGGTCGCCTTATGTCATCATGGTCTCTATGCACCAGGATACCCGTGGGGTGATAGTTGCGCGATATAAATATTTTATACAATACAATACAATACAACTGTAGGCTTCTTAAGTGGTCTATTTCCATGTGTCCATTCTTAATCAAGATGGCGTCCGGCTGCTGACTTGCTACTAGCGGTTCATCCAAATAAGGTTTTTTCGTTGGTAAAGCATGATTGTTTTAAGTACTTATCACCTGCTTGTGGGGAACAACCTTTACAACGCAACTTTTACAACGCACTACCATTACAACGCATTTTTTACAACGCATAATCCATTACAACGCATGACATTACAACGCATGACACTACAACGCATTTTTAAAAACTACCTTTACAACGCATTCCATTACAACGCATACTACCATTACAACGCATACCATTACAACGCATAATATTACACTATACTATCCAACACTTACCCTACTGATGCACCCCCTGGAGTTAGAATAGTAATTTTTACCCCTATACTATCCAACACTTACCCTACTGATGCACCCCCTGGAGTTAGAATAGTAATTTTTACCCCTATACTATCCAACACTTACCCTACTGATGCACCCCCTGGAGTTAGAATAGTAACTTTTACCCCTATACTATCCAACACTTACCCTACTGATGCACCCCCTGGAGTTAGAATAGTAATTTTTACCCCTATACTATCCAACACTTACCCTACTGATGCACCCCCTGGAGTTAGAATAGTAATTTTTACCCCTATACTATCCAACACTTACCCTACTGATGCACCCCCTGGAGTTAGAATAGTAATTTTTACCCCTATACTATCCAACACTTACCCTACTGTTGCACCCCCTGGAGTTAGAATAGTAATTTTTACCCCTATACTATCCAACACTTACCCTACTGATGCACCCCCTGGAGTTAGAATAGTAATTTTTACCCCTATACTATCCAACACTTACCCTACTGTTGCACCCCCTGGAGTTAGAATAGTAATTTTTACCCCTATACTATCCAACACTTACCCTACTGTTGCACCCCCTGGAGTTAGAATAGTAATTTTTACCCCTATACTATCCAACACTTACCCTACTGTTGCACCCCCTGGAGTTAGAATAGTAATTTTTACCCCTACACTATCCAACACTTACCCTACTGTTGCACCCCCTGGAGTTAGAATAGTAATTTTTACCCCTATACTATCTAATACTTACCTTAAATGTAATTTAATATTATGCGTTGTATGGTATGCGTTGTAAAGGTAGTATGCGTTGTAATGGTAATGCGTTGTAAAGGTATTTTTTAAAAATGCGTTGTAGTGTCATGCGTTGTAATGTCATGCGTTGTAATGGATTATGCGTTGTAAAAAATGCGTTGTAAGTGCATGCGTTGTAAAAGTGTGCGTTGTAACGTCATACATCCCCTGCTTGTTCTTCCAGATTGTTCAACACAAATAACAGTGTGTCAATTACTGTTTTTAGATCAAATACCAAATATTTGTGGCAGTGGTTGGTTTTATTCTCATCGGGTGCAGTGTCCGTGACACATTGTGTAAGTGTGCGTTTCTCGAGTAGCGTACTTTTTGGATTCTTTGTGTTGGCAGTAAGATTAACGTATGCCATTTGTGTTTTGTTTATAGGCTGTGTTTATAGATCAACCGTCTGCCTCATCTTTCCAGACAGGTCCCCTTGAGTTCGCATTTTTCGAGTGAATGATATGTTGGACACTGCGTTAAACTATTAGGTGAGTGGATGTGCTTAACCATGGTGAATTTTCAGTGTCACGATCCATCATGACAATTTATGCAATTCTTCAATAAACATCTTTCATTCTATATTCAGATAAATTCAGTTCCCATACTACGATGGAAAAGATTCCCCTTATAATCCCTATACATTGCCTTGCAGACTCCGGCATTACTCAGGATATTTTTTGACAACTTATCCAATTTGAGACCAAACTACACTGGGTGTCTGAGATACTCTATCAGGCATGTAATAATTTTCTCTTCCTCTTCTGGGCACATCTTTCCAAACGGGTTTAAGGTATTGCATGGGTATCCATTGAAATACATCTATAGAACTGCATTTGGATATTCATTTTTCTGACATTAATTTCTTTTACATGCATGGAATCTCTGGTATGTGAGACCTTATGCACCACTGCTCACAGATGCGAAGCAATGAATCATTTATCTAATCCATGTATTAAATATTCCATTCTGAAGGAACCATATATATATTTACTGTTTTTGTACTTACAGGCATCAAGATAATTAGAATTGTGGCTTCTCCTGATGAAGGCATCCCTCACAGTAAGTGGAAAAGTACTGGCAAGATGGCTGACACTGCTGCATGGTGTCTGAAGAACAAGGCCTTAGTTGGAGTTGGAGTCCAATCAAACAACATGCACCGGCGTCAGACATCTTGCCAGTACTTTTCTGCTCACTGTCAGGAAAGCAGAGTTCCAGTGAGGCTGTTTGGGCTGTGTGTGAGAAGGAGTGTCTGCTGCGACTACAAGTCCCAAGGGGCCTGAGTCTAGACCCACCGTTCGGCCATCCCAAACAGCCTACCTCTGACTCAGCTTTCCTGTGAGTTAGTGGAAAATTACTGGCTTGACGTTTGTAACAACATCATCCACTGAAGTCTTCCACACACAGATAGATTAGTAGTTCACATTACACAAACAAGCTGAAGCTGAAGAGGCAGATTAATGTCACTGTCGACTCATCCTAAAGGGAAAGCTTTGGCCATTACTCACACAACAGATATCTACAGTCAGAAATCACAACAATTGCACAATGAGACATAAAATCCCCAAATGCAGTGACAATGAGAGAATGCACTTGTACATCCACAAAAATTGTATTGACACTGTGACCAATCCTATGCGGATTACTGATTTTCCCCAGCTACATGCTGGAATTTGCATATAAAACAGTGAGTCATGTGCCCCTCAAGGTTAGCTCCTCATGGGAGTGCGTCTCATTCCTGATTCTGTCACAGCCATTGACTGTTGGTTGTTATGGTGACCGACGCGCGTTCAGGCTTGTGTCTTCATCACATGGAAACCTACTCGTTTCCCTCCCATCACAAATGTATCAAAGTCAATCATGGTCCGATGATGATTTTTTCGCAGTAGTTGCATCGTTTGCAACCAATGTAATGCATTGGACCTATTCGGAAAATGCGACCGATGTGAGCCTATCACTTTTGGGCATGGATTTGAGACTGCCTTTGCTGTTTAGATATAAGTTTGTCTGTTCCCTAGACACTTCACTTGCCTGCACTACCTGCATCATTACTGCACCTCCCCATCTCTCTGCTGCTGTTACCAAATCCTCTGGGAGCTATTATGGCAAGGACACATCCCAGGGCCCCAGCTTTCTCAGAGGAGGAGATCCAGCCCCTGCTGGACACACTCCTGCCACTACACAGCCAGATGTATGGCAACCCAGAGGAGCAGGTGAGTGATGATGAAAGTGCATTGCCATTGGACATGTGCCATACCATGCACTACTGACATTAGGATTTTCATTTGCAAAAAATTAAATTTGTGTTTTTGCAACTTTAACAGTGTGTAGGGAACTGTTCTGTTTGGGTGGTGGAAGGTCAAACAGCAGCAAGAAGAGGATGAGTATGTGCCTTGTCTCACTTCTCTTTTAAAGCGTTAATGTTGTAATATCTTAGCCTAATTGCACTTTTACAGGTCGTAAATCTGCCATACCCACATTAATCTTCACAAGATGCATATGTAGAAATATCATTAGATGGCTGGTTATGCCCCTTTCATCAGGGAAAAGTGAGTAAGTCATGTTTAGGGTAGTGACAGTAGTGCCATGCACATGTGTTCAGAAAATATTCTGAATACATGTGCATGTGGATGAGCTCCAGCAGTAATGCCATAGCTTGACCTGTGTATGCTAATTGACTGATGAGTGAGCCTGTTCTCAGTGTGGTTTTAACAAATCATTGAAGTGTGCTGTAATTGGAGCACTCACTAATGGTAAGCCCATGCTATACATTCTGGCAGATTGTGTTGTCTATGTTCAGGACTAGGTGAGTTTGGCTTGGTCCGTGTGACAATGATTGGTCCCAGCCATGCTGCTAAGTGTAATCACATGTATCCCATGGGACAATCACAGCTATGCTAAGTCTTTTCACATGTCACACTGACCTTACACATGATATTGTTGAATATTCAATTTTCTCGATTCGAAGGAGTGAGTCCATGTGAAAGACTCTGTAAGACTGAGAACACAAGCCATTCAGTGTCAAACACAGGTGGTCACTGGTTGAAAAATGGCTGCAATTATGAGGTATGATGTGAGGTAAACAGTCACAACAGTTTACATGTGTGTAAATGTTCTTGACTTTTCCTACTTGATGGCTTTGTAAAGCATGTGTTTGATGCATCACAGTCAGATTCTGGGATGTTAAATAAGCATGTAATTTGAGTAAATTACCAAAACGAGATGTGTAACAGGAGTAATATCAACTGTAGAAAGTGTGCAATATGTCTAATCGAAGTGAGGGACATTCACACTTGGCCTATACAAAGGGGGACTTGTGCAGTCTAGACAGGATTGGTACACAGTGTTGACTGGACTCATGACGGATATTGGTTCAGTAACACTAGTCTCTACAGCCAATGCACCCAGACATGCCAGTGGAATGGTGTTCCACCTGAAGCATTGTGAAGCTGCAGCCATCAGACTTCGAAGTTTGTAGACCATTTTTCCGATCTGGGAAACTTGATCTGTTTTCAATGTGTAAAACATTCTGATTCTGCTACATGACACTGTGCATAGACGACACAGAACAGTGTGCCACGTGCTTGTCACCCTAGCTATGTGTACTACCTAGGTGTCTCCGCAATAAGGGTCAGATGTATGAACTGACAGTAGAGTAGCTAAGTTACCGGACGAATGGGATCAGTCACTGTTATCTGTGTGACACGACTCATGCTATGACTACGCAATGTGAATGTTTGACAAGAAAGACATTTTAGCTGTGACATACGAGCCAATGGTTCCCTATTTGATGACTAAGCAGAATGGTTACCATGTCTCAATTAAAGTCTGTGAATCATATTCCCATTGTTATGGCTAAACTCCCTTGCTGGAGAGGAGACAGGTATTTCAGGACAGAAGACCATCATGAGCACAAGACGAAACATCCCCTGCTACGTAGCACATTAGTCAACATTGTGGTTATGTAATTTGATGTTGATACACTCAATATTGCAGATCACATTATGTGTGATTGAGCAATGGTTAACTGGCAGACTAACAAGTGCCATATATGTTAATGTAGCAAGAGCTAATAGAACAACTCAACTTATGTATTGTTTTTTGATCTGTGAAGATTTGCGATGTTACCTATGTGTCAAGTACATATGAATGACTAATGTCATTCATTTTCATTCTTGGTCACAGCATCATCAGCAGCCACCGGAGGAGACAGTGCCAAGGATGTGGTGGGAGCAGTATGTCAGTCTGGGTCCAGTGAGTCGTCGTCGTCAGAGGGACAGAGTGATGGAGAGGGTGAGGGGAGCATCACCGGAGGCAGCTCTGCAACTCCGTCAGCAGGCTCAGTAGCAGATCACAGCTCCAGTGAAGACTCCCATGTGGTGGTGGGGGAGACAGTGAAGGCATCATCAACCTCAGAGTCCACTACCACCACCACTACCATCTCCAACCTCCCTGCTGCTCCCAGTACTAGTGGCTGTGGCCACACCCATGGCAGTGGAACCCTCTCCTTTGGGACAGGTACCTCACCCCCTGCCCCTGCTTCCCTGCCGCCCTCAGTGTGGAAACCAATGACATCCTGAGGCAGATCTCTGTGGGGCAGACATCTGTGCTGAATGTCCTCCATGCCCATACCACTGTTTTGTCAGAAATGTCATCATTCCTGGAGGGCATTCACTCTAACATGTGTGCCCTACAGAGATCCAATCAAACTCTGGCATCCACACTGATGGCAGCAAGATCTCCGTACCAGCAGTACCTCCCCCTCCAACCTCTTCCACATCCACTGTCCCAACTACCCTCTCTGACCCAAGCACATGTAAACACACACATGCGCACACACAGACACAAGTTGCAAACCATACACTCAGGAGACACTGCCCACCAGGGACATGACAGCAGACGACACACCACATGCATCCACAGACACTCTGCATACATCACAACCCTCTGCCTCCACAATCCCTGCCCTTTCCTCTCTTGTTCCCCCCTCAGCCCAGCCACTCCACCTTGTTCCCATTGAGTTCTTCCCTCCCCAAACCTACACCCCCTCCTAAGAAGAGAATATACCCCCAGCTGACGCAGCATCAGCATCTGCTCCCCTGAGAAGAAAAAACATAAAAAAACAACCCTCACCAGAAGATCCACCCGGTCTCAGAAGGAAAAAACAGCTCCAGCAACCCATAGTTTCCCAGACCTGCCTAGTACCTCCATCACCAAAAATAACCCCAGTAGAAAGACCTGCCCATCCCCATTCCTGACACCACCCCTCAAACAATTCAAAATCCCCAAATTAGTTAAGGCTACCCATCCGCACCTCCATCTGCCCCATCTACTACAGCTGCCCCGGCCTTAATTAGAGCAAACCACTGCAGTGGAGTCACCCCCTCCTCCATCAGAATCTACCACTGCAGTGGACTCTAACCCCCCCCTTCTGATCCCATCCCTCCAAAAACCCAACCCAGTCCACACTAGTTTGTCCCCTTTGGTGCCTGGCATGCGCCCTAGCTGTCCCTCCCATGGGAGGTGTCCCTTTGTTGTAGAAGTGCAGGCAAGCAGTGAAGGACAAGACATTTGTGGCCCTCAAAGCCATTGGGACAGATTCACAAAAGTAATCTGAGACTTTTGTATTCACAGAAGTCACTTGCGACTTTTGGTATTCACAAAAGTCACGTACCACTCATACCATTTGGAAAATGTGGACGGATTCAGAGTGACCGAGTTGTTCAGTAAGTAAAGAGTTTTGGCCATCGTAATGCATCATTTGGTCAAGCCGGATCCAAGGACATGAAGTTTGGAAGGTCTGACTCCGGACAGCTTTGGGATGGCCTTCCGACTGAGATCGGAATCGAGGCCTCAGTGTTTAGGAAAAAGCCATGTTTTTATGGTTTTTCAAAAGAGGGTGGTATCCTTGATGCATCTGAAGTTTATTACTGAGAGAGGGTCACAGGACAGAGAAGGATCTGCCTCCTGACCCTGCCTTCCTCAACTGCAGGACTTTGGCAAGACCCCCTTTTACAAAGATAAATGTAGCTCTAGAACACACATTTTTATAACATTTGTAAATACATACATTTGTTTGATTCAGATTGTGTTACATTCTTTTATTATATTTGTGAATATAACCATTACAGAAAATTACTTCACATGTTATTAGCATATGTTCAAGTAAAGCTTCTTGTGTATTTTCAACCTGTGGATCAATGAAAAAACAGCCCATTACTAACTCTATTGTAATGTCCATTGATTGGAAGTTTTCAGTATCTACCACTTGTGCTGTCAATTTTATTTTTTCTGCAGTGTGACTTTCAAATCTATAGATAGGTATTTGTAAAGTTTCGAGTGATGTTGTGGATTTTGTAAAATAGAAGGTTTGAAAATAACAGTATTTTAAAATTGCTATGTGAAATATTATATTTACCTGTAGTGTGCTGTGTTTTATTTTGTTTTATATCTTTTCTCCATTGAACATATGTACAGTGACATGAGTAATCTTTAGAATTGTCCTATTTGCAATTGAAATTCTGTTGCTCCTTTCCATACTGATGTTTTTATGAAAAACGTTGAGTCTTTTATTGTAATGGATTTGAGAAGTGTTTCTTGTCCATTAATGAGTACGGTTTTTGTTGACTCTTCCTAAAGTAGAAAAAATTAAAAAAATGTTAATATATATGAGCTGGGTTTTTTTAATGACTAAATAAAGGTTGACAAGTTTTTTACAGTACGTTTAGACTGTTATTTTTGTACCACATAGTGTGGTAAACGAACAATGCTAATTTCTAACTTATACTTATGAAGCCATGCAAAGCCACTTTGTATGGTTTTGAATGGTTTTAAAAATATGGACTAATGCTACGCAGAGCAAATTGTTGATTTGTAATCATCTGAGCAAGGGAGATGTTTACTGGGCATTACTATTAAGGGTGGGTGGAATTTGCGAAAGTACCTTTCGCAAAATATCGCGAAACGGCAAAAATCTCTGTGATCACGCGAAATTTCGCGTGATCGCGGAGATTTTGTGCTGATTAATGCGTTTCTGAATTTGACCTTCAACTCGGGCACCTGCTTTATTTATATCTGTAACAGATATAAATAAAGCAGGTGCCCGAGTTGAAGGTCAAATTCGGTATAAGTGCTTCCTGTTGAGGTTTAATTTTTGTGACAGGAGCATCGTGCCAGAATGAATCCTGCCCTGCATATTTACCCAAGAAGATGCCACCGTTTTGCGCAATACCTCTACTCAACTAGAGTACTTTCTACTGGATAATCAGTAAGTGCTACCTCGTTGGGTAAATGTATAGTGCTTTTCCTACACTACAGCTGAAGAGTTGTATCCAGCGACCATGTCTGTCTGTAACTTTGCCACCGTGCCAATGGTCGCCAGGGTCCCTCGAGTGAGCTGTCTATCATAGTGGGGGAAAGGGCGGGAAGACGCTGCACACCGCTGGTGTGTGGGCCGGGGCCAAATGGGCAGGGCTTCCATGCAGTTCACATGCCTCTTGTTTATATAGGGCCAGAGAGCAGAGACCGATCAGAGCAGCAGATGAGGAGACAGAACCTCCTGGTGTCAGGAACTACATGGGGATTGCGCTCGAGAAACTCATGGATGCACATAGCTCCATCAAGGATTACAGCAAATTGTTGATGATAGATATGGGGAGACAGCACACCTGCCTAGCCTCGACCGTGCTCACGAATGTTTTTGTGCTGATTAATGCGTTACTGAATTTGAGCTTCAAGTTCAACTCGGGCACCTGCTTTATTTATATCTGTAAGGGCTTCCTGTTGAGGACGGTTTAATTTTTGTGACAGGAGCATCGTGCCAGAATGAATCCTGCCCTGCATATTTACCCAAGAAGATGCCACCGTTTTGTGCAATACCTCTACTCAACTGGAGTACTTTCTACTGGCTAATCAGTAAATGCTACCTCATTGAGTAAATGTACAGTGCTTTTCCTACACTACAGCTGCGTAAAGGGCCAGAAGAGTTGTCTCCAGCGACCATGTGTGTCTGTAACTTTGCCACCACGCCTATGGGCGCTGGGGTCCCTCGAGTGAACTGTCCATCATAGTGGGGAAAGGGCAGGAAGACGTTGCACACCGCCAGTGTTTGGGGCGGGGCTACTATGCAGTTCACATGCCTCTTGTTTATAAAGGGTCAGAGACCGACCAGAGCAGCAGATGAGGAGACAGATCCTCAGGAACTACAAGGGGATTGCGCTTGAGAAACCCATGGATGCACAGGCCTCCTTACAGCAAATTGCTGATGGTAGATATGGGGATAAAGCACACCTGCCTAGCCAAGGGTGGGCGACAATAGCCGTTCCCGCACGGATCGCGGAAGTTTCAACATTTTCGCTTTCCGCGCGGAACGCGAAAATGTCGAAATTTCGCAATTTCCAAGAGCAGAACGGAAATTGTCGCCCACCCTTAATTACTATGGGTATTAGTATGCAAATTCAATGTTTTTGTCGCCTTCCTAGATTTAGTAAACCTGGCAAACCTGGAAATGTCTGAAAAAGCTACGCCTCCTTAGGTGAGGTGTATTGAGGAGAAATATTTTTATTTTTTCTATTTCTTTCCTCTTTTTATGTGTTCTATTCTGCATCAGATGTAGAAAGAGGAAATGTGTCTATGAATTGTTTTTGGGGAGGTAGGTGCCCTTTTCTACAGAAAAATAATCCTGTCTATAACATAGGCACTTTTGTATTATGATGTAAGGGTGCCTTTGTTGGCACTGGGCTATTGAAATGGTGCCAGTGCAGGGGAAAAGGTGTGGAAATGTGGATTTTCCTGGTCAGTTATGTCCCCTATCTTGGACCCCAACGGTTCTATATGCATGTTACAAGTACATGTATGTTCCCTCCAGTTCCAGTTTCTAAGACGCAAACATATGTGTGTCTACCGTCAACATGTTCTCTGTCAGATCCGCCATCAATGGGCTGGATATTCGATTCCTAAGTATAAAAGGCCACCGACTTTATATGGCCAAGTTACTCCATTTTTACAGTTCAGGCGAGTAGGCCCGATTCTGTCCTCAAAGCCTTTCCCTGCTCTCTGTCTCTGACAGCTTCAGCTTGAGCTCGCATCTGTATCCATGAACTTTGTCCTACTCTCTGTGCAGCTAACGGTGCCTGCCTCGGCCAGTTTTCGCCTGTCTGCCAAGAAGTTGTATTTCACCTTCGAATTATCTATTTTGCTCTTCAGCCGATGCATTCTTGCCTAGTAGTTTAAGTAAACATTCCTCCAGTTACCAAGCAAAAGGCCAGGCTTCTCTGTCTTCATGCAAGTGATTCATAGCCCTGTTGCTATGGAAAGTTTTCTGCCCCTCGCATCTCATATAGACACTTAGACGCTTGTACACGCACATAGTCAGTATAGAATAGATTCTGTCCGAGAGTCTCTTCCTTGTGGATAACATAGTTCTTTAAACATAGGATGTTAGATATGATTTGGGATTAGGATGACTTGACCCCAGACTTCTCGTCTCCACATGTAGAGCTAAATGTCAAGTCCCCTTCACCCCCTAGTTACACGTCAATTACACGTCATGCTGCTGCGCGCGCATCTATGCCAAGTATTATCTTATAGATCCACCTATGTCTGATAATGCAAGCCAATTATGTTTCTTTTATTCCTTATTACGCCTAGTTTCGATTATGTCACTGTTACGTCATTTTTCTTATCAAATGTTACGCCTTCTACATTCGTTTCATTGTAATGCACTTATTATAAAAATGTATGTCTGTTAATAAGTTATTGTACTTCACTTCCTGAACCCTCGTGGTGACGGAACCTGAAGGCCGCCACTCGAGTCGGCCATTTTGAATGGAATAAAGCCCATTAGAAAACCTCTTATACCACGGATTCTGCCTCTTGTTATTTTGAGCTATTTACTTTAATTTAAGATTCCGCATGAAATTCAGTCCGGTAATATTTATTTTATTTACCACATAATGGCGCCCGAACAGGGACACTTTCTCATCTCACGCGCCGGCGGTGCGTTGCAGGCCCGGTCTCCTGCCACAGCTGGACGGACCATAAACGCGTACCAGCAGGATTTCCTGTAAGCTCCCTCCGGTCAAGCGGGGGCGACTGAGGCTGCGATCAACCCAGACGAGGCGGTGAGAAGTGCGAAGTATCCCGACCAGAGCCTAGCTGAGAGAGCAAGATCCGAGGTATACAGAGGCCCACCAGGTTTTCCGAAATTCCGACGTCCAGAGGGTCCGATGTCCGCAGTTATCGAGTCCTGTCCATTCTCTGAGGCCTTCCGTTTTCAAGGAGCTACTCGGTGAGTACCATCGCCGGGGAGGCATGTTGACGTGCACATAGGTTGTGCCGGTCAAGACGGATTTGGGTACACAAATCCGGTCTGCACTGTTTAGCAGTGTATATGTACTGTTTAGCAGTATATCAAGTATTCCGAAGTATTCAGTTATTGTCAAGAATTCAGCGTGGTGATTAGTTAAGCAGACTGTCATCATTGTCGACCATTATTAAATGTTTAATGTTTAATGTTTAAAGTATTCAGAAAATGTCTTGCATATTGTGGTATGAATGACTGTTCATTGTTCACTGTTCATTATTGTGTTTCTCGTATTAAGTAAGTTCAAGAGTAAGTATCAGATCAGTTGTTAATATGCCGCTCTTCTCGAAGTTAAGACAGATTACCACCAGAAAAGGGGTGCTTGAAGAAGCAGTTCCTATTCCTCCTAGAGACACTCCAGGACATTTCATGTACCATAAACATGGCATAGATGCCATATTGTTTCTTGATCTATGGGTAGATTATACCAAGGGATTACCGGAAAGTCAAAGGTGGCCCATAGCGGGAACCTGGGATGCAGAGTGCATCATGAAAGTGGAGGAAGAGTTATGGAAAAGAAAGGTCAGACAGTCACAGAAAGACGCTATCGAGTTATGGCGTAAAGAATCTCATAGACGAACAGAAAAAGCACGTAGACAAGAAGAGAGGAGTAAAGAAAGTTCAAATAAAGTTCAAGAAAATCTATTAATTGAGGAAGGTATCCGAGTGAAATCAGAACAAGTAAATAGACAAAGTAATGCTCTTATGAATGGTATGTATCCCCTTCTAGCCGAAGGATTACCTAAGGCTGCTCCAGAGATACCAAAAGACTTGCCACCCCCATTATTTCCAATTAAGGTACATCCAAAAGGGCGTCCCAGAACCGCAGAAGACGTTTTCCTTTCCTCATATCTAGATGATGCAGCCCCCGAGTATGCTAACGCCACACCACATAGACCGTCTGGCGGAGGGGTTCAACGTCAGGATCAGGTATCTGTCCCCGTGCAACAGCAAGTCCCGACGCAAGTTTCGGCAAGCACATCTGTTTCCGCATCTGTTTCCGCAGTCGACTCTACAGGGGTATCGACACCCATAGTTGCTGTGTCACGTTCAACGAACCCTTTCACACCCGACGCCCCAGATGGGGCCACGGGAGGTGCTAGCAGTACTTTTACACCACCTAGAATAAATAAACTTGTCTTTCAAGAGTCAGCACATTCACGTACACCTAAGTTCGTAAGTGAACGTGCGCTTAAGGAACTCCTTGTAAATTGTAGATATGACCCGGTGGTTGGTAAAGAGGATGAAATGGTCCTGGCATCATTACGTATTAGGCGAGCCGCAGAGTATTTAGCAAGGTTACCAGGGATGACTACGCATCTGGATAACATATATCATTTTGTTCAAACAGGACGAGATCCAGGATGTATTAACAGAGCTATGGAATTCCAGAAAGTAGAAATACAGGGGGAACTGTTACGTTTCCTCATAAACTGTGTGATCAGAAATCAAGATCGTCCGGGGGTAGACATGAACGTAATGCTTACTCTTACAAGATGGAGTCAGAATATATCAGAAGGGAGACACGATAAGCAAAATTGTATAATAGCCATGTGCCGAAAAATCCGTAAAGAAATAGAACGTATTCATGCAGAAAGATTGGGAACAGACGAGTTTGAGCAAGATGAAGTGTCCGAATCAGGGGACTCTGCAAGACAGTCAGAGACCATAGCCTATGTAGGCAGAGGAAGATCCTGTGAAAATACTAGATGTTTTTCTGATCCCATACATTCTGTATGTCCAAATAATAGCAGAACGTATCCAACGCCTGTAATAAATCTGAAGTCTCCTGAACATTCGTTTCAAGCCGCAGATAAAATACTACGAGAACGAAGGGGTTACCACCTCCTCGATTCCATGGATGAGCAAGAATTAGCCAGATCAGCCGTTCACTGGATCGTTAGTCCTGAAAAATATGGTGATGAGACCGTAGCACACACGTTTCTCAATCTCAGTACAGATGAACAACGTTTAGCTGGAATCTATATGATTCAGCAACTCCTCATATTATATAAGAGCCAACATGCTGATCCTGGTCCTTTACCTGATATATTAACGGAACTACTCACGAACAGATGGAGAGGTTCTAGTAACAAGTTAATTAAAGAGATATTAGTGTCACGTAAACAGTATGTCCTTTTTGTAAGTCCGGATTCTCTCTCGCTGCCCCATAGAGAAAGAACGCCGTACTATATGGATAGACAAAATCCTTTACGAGAAGTGCACCCAATAAAAGGCGAAGACAATGAGTTTCACCGTGTATTTGTTTACACACCCATATCAAAAATGGAATTATTAGAAATGAAGAAAGTAGTACCTAGCCATGATAAAGACCCAGCGGGTTTCCACCGAGAAATTAAAGACATGTTACTGATGGGAGAGTACACCTTTCCTGATATTATGACGATATTAAAGGTGCTTTTGCCTGCTGGCATTTATGAAAAACTGAAAGAAAAAGAGTGGGAAGTGGGAGACCAAAAGATAGACTGGACAGCATTAGCAGAGGAAGAAAGGGGCCGAACTGCAGGTTCGGGGCTCGGGGATAAAGTTAAACTATTACCAGGTTTACTAGTACAGGTACTGCCACGTTTATTAACTACAAAAAAGGAAGATTGGGGTGCAATCACAGCCTGCAAACAAAAGCAAGATGAAGACACAAGCGATTATTATGCTCGATTTGAAAAATGTTTTGGTATAAATAGTGGTATAAAAGCAAGTAGTGACTCATATCCACATTTATTTGTGACAAAATTAGTGGAAAATGCATTACCTCCAGTAAAGAATAGAATATTGAAATTCGAGAGTACCTGGCAAAGTAACACTCCGTCGCAAATGCTACAAATGTTACAGTATCATCACAATAGAATTAGGGATGAACAAGAACACGAGCATAGACGCATGAAGGATACAAAAATGAAAATGCTAGTTTCTCAGACAGTACCAGCAGATGGTCACAAAAAGAGTGTGACACATTCTGGTGATTCTGCAGTTCCTGTAAAAGGAACCTGCAATTACTGTAAACAACTGGGCCATCATGTACACGATTGTCCAGTCCTGAAACGTAATATAGCTACAGGCATTACAAAGGAGAGACCACGATTAGTTAGACAAGATCAGAATGAACAAGGAGCTATGCTGCATGGACAGTCCGTGCCAGTTCAGCAACAGTCCATGCCAGCCTCACAGCAACCCATACAGTTTGTGCCAGCTGCACCACCGTTGCCTGCTACTGCCACACAAACCGCAACACGACAACTGTATCAGACTGCACAGTATGAATACCCTGAATACCAGCGTTACGCATGAACCAGCCTAGAGAGGGAAGTTGACTTACCACTTATCGAGATTCCTGTAGATCAAGAAGGACCTTATGTACATAGTGAATTATTAGGTCAAGATAGAAAATTCTTACTCGATACAGGGGCAAGTCGAACAACTATAAAACGTAGTGAAGTTCCAGGGGCACCCCTCTCAGGCTCTCAAAATGTTTCCCTTGGTTTTTCAGGAAAACCTATTGTTAATGAAGTATCAAAGCCTCTACCACTTACGATAGGACCTTTGACACGAACTACAGATTTATTGCTTACTAAATCATGCCCAGAAAATCTGTTAGGAATTAAAACTCTGAAAGCACTAGGAGCCATAATATGTTGTTCTCCGGAAGGAGTAAGGTTGTTTTTACGTGATTTCAAAGGTCACTATGTATCCAGAGACATGGATTCCCGACTACAGAACTTACCAGCGCATCTATGGGCACAAGGCCCTACTGATGTTGGCTGCATGAACATTACACCATACCGAGTCACACTGAAGGCAGGAGTGGTACTACCACGAATGCGACAATACAAGTTACCACCCGATGCTGTAGTGGCTTTACTGAAGATCATTGACGAGCTAGTTGCGCAAGGAGTGGTTGTAGAAACCAACTCCAATGTGTGTAATTCACCGATAATTCCGATTCTTAAACGAACTGATCCTATGGCCCCACCAGTATATCGATTAGTTATTGATTTGCGGGAATTAAACAAATGCATTGTGCCACAATTCCCCGTGGTCCCCGATATCTCATCATTACTGACAGCCATTGATTCTCAAGCTACATTTTTTACCGTAATTGATCTCAAGAATGCCTTTTTCAGCGTCCCAATAGATCCGGAGAGCCAATACTTATTCGGATTCAGTTTAAATGGGCGCAGCTTTAAATTCTCACGCGCTCCCCAAGGATTTACAGAAAGCCCCAGCATCTACAGCCAAGCACTGAAACGAGAACTTGACAGTATCCACATGCCAGTCAATACAGCACTGCTTCAATATGTCGATGATCTGCTGATCACCGCGAGAAGCGAGCCAGAATGTGAAAAAGCTTCTCTGACAGTTTTACATTTCCTAGCCGACAAGGGGCACAAGGTGTCCCCTTCTAAGCTGCAATTCTGTGTTCAGCGAGTTATTTATCTTGGTCACTCGCTGTCCAAGGAGGGAAGGCAGCTTACACCAGATCGCATCCAGTTAATTGCTAACATGTCAATACCCCAGACACAAAAGGAGGTGCGGGCTTTTATAGGCCTCACTTCATATTGTAGACAGTGGATCCCTCAGTACGCATTTCTAGCAAAACCACTCATTCAGTTAACCACACAGGAGGCAGCCACATCGACTGTTCTCCCTTGGACTCAGGAACATTCACAAGCTTTTGAAAGCCTAAAGGAAGCTTTATGTCAAGCACCTGTTTTAGCAACACCATGTTATAGCAAACATTTTACACTCTTTGTTACAGAACGCGAAGGTACTGCCTTATCAGTACTCACTCAGGATCAAGCAGGATCACGCAAGCCATGTGCTTATTTTTCCAGTACATTAGATCCCGTAGCTCAGGCTTTGCCTGCATGCCTGAAATCAGTGGCAGCGACAGCTTTAGCAATTAGACAAAGCGATGCCATAGTATTAGGACACCCATTGACAGTACAAGTACCACATGCAGTAGAGGTTCTTGTGAACCGAACACAAACACAACACTTGACCATAGCAAGACTTACTGGTTATGAACTGACATTGTTTCAACCACACATAGAGATCCGACGGTGTAATACATTGAATCCTGCTACACTATTACCTGTAATTGGAACAGACCCACTAGCTCATGATTGTGTTGAAATCATTGAAATAAAGACGAAACCTAGACAAGACTTGACAGACGTTCCATTGCTAGATCCAGACCTGACGTTATATGTAGATGGTTCGTGTATGAGGACAAGTACAGGAAATTTAGTTGCCGCATATGCAGTCACAACAGACACTGAAGTTATTGAGACAAATTGTATAGATACTTTGTCAGCCCAAGCAGCAGAACTTGTTGCTCTAACACAAGCCTGTATTCAAGCCACGGACAAGAAAGTCAACATATATACTGATTCACGTTATGCATTTGGAGTCGTACATGACTTCGGAGTGCTTTGGCGGGAGAGGGGTTATTTAACTTCTCATGGAACACATATTCAACACGGGTCCCTCATTCATGCTCTGTTAGACGCGATTCATTTACCGACTGCAATATCAATTATGAAATGTAAAGCACACACGAAGGTTACTGATATCATTTCTCAAGGCAATGATTTAGCTGACAGAACAGCCAAACAGACTGCTCAGAATTGCACATCCGACATGACAAAGCCAATAGTTCAGACACCAACACAGTGTATGACAATTAAGGATCCCACACTTGATGTAATTGACATACAGACACATGCCACAGCAGAAGAAATAAAGAAGTGGACTGAACTAGGAGGGATCCAGACAGATCAAGGATGGATGACGAAAGAGAAATCTGTATGGTTTCTCCCTGATTCCATGGTTCAAGCCATTATAGCTACAGTTCACAGTCCAGCACATTTAGGAGAGAAGGCTATGCTAGACAGCATTCAGCACATTTGGTTCAACAAACATTTACGAGCAGCAGCTAAACAAAAAGTTCGTACCTGTATGATATGTTGTCAGTTTAATCCAGGAAAGAGTGTTCCCGTAGAGCAGGGTGGATTTCAGCCTCCTGACCATCCTTTTGAAGTCCTCCAGATGGATTATATTCAGATGGAACGTTGTCGAGGATTCAAATATGTCCTCGTAGTTGTCTGCGCTCTCTCCCGTTGGACAGAGGCGTATCCCGTATCAGATTACACTGCCCCGACTACTGCCAAGCAGCTAGTTCGAGAATTCTTCCCACGGTACGGTTTACCACGTGTTGTATATTCAGATAACGGCCAGCCTTTCTCATCCGAATTAATGAAACATGTCTCACTTTTGTTGGGATATCAGTGGAAATTCCACTGTGTCCGACACCCCGAGGCAGCAGGTCTCGTGGAACGACATAATCAACTTTTAAAAATCAGATTGTCCAAAATATGTCAGGAAAAAGGTGTGGACTGGATAGTAGCCTTACCAGTTGCGCTATTCTACATGAGAATGGTAGCACACTCTCGAACAGGGCTATCCCCGTATGAGGTGATCTTTGGTAGACCACCGAATATGTGGGGGACGCCTATACCCCGTAAAATAACTGATGTTGACTGTAATATGCTGACAGATTACCTGGCTTCCTTGATGTCTGCACTACAATCTTCTCGTTCACAGGTGGTCGCAGCTTTTCCTGACAACACTGAGGTGAAACCCCATGACGTGGTCCCCGGGGACTTTGTCCTGGTTCGGAATTTTGATAGGAAAAGCCAATTGGATCCTAGGTGGAAGTTGCCTAAGCAGGTCCTGCTGACGACCAGAACAGCTGTGAAGATCGAAGGACGGAAAGGATGGGTGCATTCCACCCATATAAAAAAATTTCATGGACTACCTTCAGATATAGACACTGTGCCCTGCACTCCCTCACAGACTGATTCAAAACTTCCTTTTGTTGAACAAAATGACTCTCAGTGCTATAAACAGAAACTCAGGTCCAGATCTAAACTGTCGGACGATTTGATTGTTTAAGTCCTCTCCAAGGTGAAGCGGTTGAATCTGTCCCGACATGTATCCCTTAGGTCTGAATGATGCAGAGTCCAGAATCATAATGAAACGACATGCTTATTGTAAATTACTGCGTAACCACTGTATTGTGACATTATTAATTTTGTTTTTATTGAGTATTTTAGTAATTATTACGAGTATGATTTTGCACATATATCATCCTGTTTCTAAACGTGTTTTCAATATAACTGATGAACATTCTTTTAGTGACCTACCGCCACATGAGTTGTCCTATAGACTTGCGCTGCGCAATAACACATTCATTAGTATGTTACATCATTCCCATCAGACTAGTAATGCGACCAATTGTTGGGTGTGTGGCCGACTCCCTCCCTATCAGAATAACAAAGGAGTTCTGCCTTTCTTTCCACATCCATTTACACGCAATGGCTCCTGTGGAGCATGGTTTAGTTTATTAAATTCCATAGACCCAGACACAGCAGTTTATCAACAACATTGGATATGGGGAAATCTAAATCTAGTTTTATTCAAAGTCTGTCACCCTAATAAGGAGGGTCACCCCAGTAGAACAGGAACTGATTTAGAAAATGAAGTGTATAAATTAGGTAATTTTACGCCTAATCTTATGATTTTGAATGTCAAATCCGAAGTTGAACTAATTCTGCCCACTATGTCAGTATTTCCAGTAAAGGGTGAATTATGTGTGAGAAAAGTTGGTTCCATACATATGGGCCATAGCCAATGCGTTACTACAGTAGAATATAGTGATCAAGGCAAATCTTCATTTAGAGCTTCTCGCCATTCTTACTTTATATGTGGTCAGACGGCATATATGCGTCTGCCTCTAGATTGGGATGGTACCTGTTACATAGCATTCCTTCTGCCACCTGTTTTCCTAGCTCCTCCTGATTATTATCGAAATGTTCATTTAGTACACAATAGAGAGCGAAGAGATCTCCCAGTTGTCGATTATACTGAGACGGCATGGGACAAGTATGTAGATTTCAATAAAGGTATCTTTCCCTATATAGGTACAATATCAAATAGTAAGCTGATACGCAGACTCACCAAGACTCTTGAAGCTGTAGTAAACGAGACTATAGCCGCCCTAGGCAATCTGACAGAGGAACAATCAGTGATGAGAATTGTTGTTCTCCAGAATCGTCTTGTCCTTGACGTCATCCTGGCCGATAGGGGCGGAGCTTGCAGGGTCATCGGATCCAGCTGCTGCATTTTCATACCAGAAAATTCGCCATCTGTATATAAAGCTATAACACGCCTTCATAAGATTGTAAGCCAGATACACGAGAATCCAGGCACTTGGACGTGGTCCGGGTGGTTTTGGAGTGTGATATCAGCCTGGGGATGGAGAGTTCTATCCTTCCTAGGTATTGGCCTTCTTATGCTTTTCAGTTGTTGCATATGTTTGCAATGTGGACCAGCGATTTGTGGTCTGTGTGCCACATCGTGTATTCCACATCAAGGTTTTCGCTCAAGATCCCGGAAGAAGAAGGAAGAAGAAATGATGCTCCATGAGCAAATCGATGGAATGATGAAGATTGATGTCTCGTGAAGGGCAAGAAGGGGACAAGGAGGGAATGTGGAAATGTGGATTTTCCTGGTCAGTTATGTCCCCTATCTTGGACCCCAACGGTTCTATA
This sequence comes from Triturus cristatus, assembly GCF_964204655.1. Lineage (NCBI taxonomy): Eukaryota > Metazoa > Chordata > Amphibia > Caudata > Salamandridae > Triturus > Triturus cristatus. The sequence goes on along the minus strand of NC_140589.1, from coordinate 1,453,512,986 downwards.
TGCATGTTACAAGTACATGTATGTTCCCTCCAGTTCCAGTTTCTAAGACGCAAACATATGTGTGTCTACCGTCAACATGTTCTCTGTCAGATCCGCCATCAATGGGCTGGATATTCGATTCCTAAGTATAAAAGGCCACCGACTTTATATGGCCAAGTTACTCCATTTTTACAGTTCAGGCGAGTAGGCCCGATTCTGTCCTCAAAGCCTTTCCCTGCTCTCTGTCTCTGACAGCTTCAGCTTGAGCTCGCATCTGTATCCATGAACTTTGTCCTACTCTCTGTGCAGCTAACGGTGCCTGCCTCGGCCAGTTTTCGCCTGTCTGCCAAGAAGTTGTATTTCACCTTCGAATTATCTATTTTGCTCTTCAGCCGATGCATTCTTGCCTAGTAGTTTAAGTAAACATTCCTCCAGTTACCAAGCAAAAGGCCAGGCTTCTCTGTCTTCATGCAAGTGATTCATAGCCCTGTTGCTATGGAAAGTTTTCTGCCCCTCGCATCTCATATAGACACTTAGACGCTTGTACACGCACATAGTCAGTATAGAATAGATTCTGTCCGAGAGTCTCTTCCTTGTGGATAACATAGTTCTTTAAACATAGGATGTTAGATATGATTTGGGATTAGGATGACTTGACCCCAGACTTCTCGTCTCCACATGTAGAGCTAAATGTCAAGTCCCCTTCACCCCCTAGTTACACGTCAATTACACGTCATGCTGCTGCGCGCGCATCTATGCCAAGTATTATCTTATAGATCCACCTATGTCTGATAATGCAAGCCAATTATGTTTCTTTTATTCCTTATTACGCCTAGTTTCGATTATGTCACTGTTACGTCATTTTTCTTATCAAATGTTACGCCTTCTACATTCGTTTCATTGTAATGCACTTATTATAAAAATGTATGTCTGTTAATAAGTTATTGTACTTCACTTCCTGAACCCTCGTGGTGACGGAACCTGAAGGCCGCCACTCGAGTCGGCCATTTTGAATGGAATAAAGCCCATTAGAAAACCTCTTATACCACGGATTCTGCCTCTTGTTATTTTGAGCTATTTACTTTAATTTAAGATTCCGCATGAAATTCAGTCCGGTAATATTTATTTTATTTACCACAAAGGGCATGAATGTGCTGTATTGTATATATATGGTGGGGCAGATTTACAATAACTGGCGCATCCCTGCATATTAGCAGGGATGCGCCAGTTATTTTGCGTGACTCAAAAAAAACCTTGCACCACCATGTATGTGCCGTATTTACAATGCGGCGCACCATGGCGCACGGATAGACAGATGAGTGACGAATCTGTCGCCGTAAGGGTGACGCAGTGCTGAAGTTGTGCCGCAAACGTGACGCAACTCCTGCACTGCTCAGGGGTGCCCTATACCTGATATGCTGCGTCACTCCATACGCCTGCTTCAAGCAGGCGTAAGGATTTGACGCAGCTGGGACGTAAAAGTGACTAAGTGAAATCTTGTAGATTTCACTGCGTCACTTTTGCAGGGCTTCCTTGCGATGGAACGCCCACACTGCATACATTATACCTGACGCAGGTATAATGTAGCGCAGGGCTTTACAACGTGATGCATCTCACTAGATGCGTCACATTGTAAATATGTCACATAGTGGCGCATTGTTTACGCCGCCCCTGCATCACAAAAGTGACGCAACGGTGGCGTAAAACTGTCGCAAGGGGCTTGTAAATCTGCCCCGTCATATTTATGCCCTTTCCCTATGATGCAGGAGAGCTCAGCAAGTTAAGTTACTGTGGTGCTGTGTGCCATAATTGTTTCAAAATTATTGTGAGTATGGTAGCAGCTGCTGTCTTTTAATGCACTGGTGCAGAATCAGGTTGCTTTGTGCTATGTATATATGTTTGCAGCATATTACAAAGCTGTGTATGTCACACTTAGGTGAGGTTTTATAATGAAGGGCTAGCCTTGCAATGTTAAATACTGTGTCTACTATATTATACTATAATACCTATTGGCGGTCGCCAGAAGGTAGTTATAGTTCGGACCTAGTTTACATAGGAAAGCATTTTTTCGACTTGCCTATATCTTTGGCACCATTTGAGGAATCTTCCCAAAATGTTCCCAAAACTTTGAGCCAGTAATTCCAGTTGCACGTGAAAAGTTTTCTGTTGATTCGTCAAGCAGGGGCCGAGAGTAAGGGGGATCAAAAAAGTGTTTTTCCAATGTTAATTCCCTGAGGTGTTTTGAAGAGGACTGCAGCCCAAACCACTAAATGGAATTTCACCAAATTTGGCAGAAAGAGTGCTTTTGATTATTTGGTGTAAATCCATTCAGTAGTTTTACAGTTAATAAAAAAAAGGAATTTGTAAATCTATGGATGCAGATCCAATGAAAATCCGACAGTCCTGTGCTGAAATGTGATTGGCTGCCAACAATTCAAGCAAGAGGTGTTGGAAGCCATTTTGGGGCTTCAGCCGAGTCCCAAAAAAACTTACAAAAAGAAAAAGGGGCAGGATAGGAATACCCTGACCCCCTAGACCTATTGGGCAAAACAATTTTTTGGGGCAGAAGTCACACTGAAAAATGTATTAAAAAAATAATGTGGTCTCCCCTGCTTCCGTAATGATTAGCTCCCAGGTGGGCCAAGTCCGGGGTGAATGGAAAATAATCAAAAGGAGAGGGTGCACTGGGCCCCCCACCTCAAGCTTATAAAAGCCCTGGGGAGTGCCACCTCCCAGAGTCACTGCTTTTAATGTATGAGAGGGGTGCCCGCAAATCTGTATAAATAAATGCAGGGTGGCCTGTGCACCCATCCCCACAGCCCATGGGGTCCTCACCTCTCCAGGGCATTAAAGAATGAAGGTTAAAAGGGGAGGGGGATAAGGTTAAAAACAGGGCAATGTTATAGGATGAGTTAGTAATCCTACACATCTAGTTCATTAGGTCAACATGTTTCAGCTAGTAAGTAAGTACAGTACAGTGTATAATACACACACAGCAGATTGCTAAGAGGTCTTCAGGTGCCACTCCCTCTTTCTCCACCACTCTGCAAATGCGTCTCCTGACACACTACTTGTTGGGAAATGAAGTCCTCTTGGATGCTGAGGGAACTTGAGAGCCAAGAAGACCTCCTGGTATTTTCTGTAAGTTCTACATAGCGAGATTCCTGAGAGCTGTACAGATGCCCTGTCTCCTTTCTCCACCACTCTGCAAACGTCATTTCTACCTAAAAAAACATCAAAAATTCACTGAAATAAACAAAGGTTACAGGGACGTTATAGTTAGGAATTTGCATTTAAAAAACCTTAGAAATTCAGTGAAAAAACCAAAGGTTACAGAGATGCTATACTTAAGATCAGACTTCTCTCGTACACAACCAGTAAAGTCCAGCAGGTATAGTTAGCCGAGATAACTATAACTCATGCCGCCACAATGCACCGCTTATGGCCTCACATATTATATCACTCATGAAATGATCAGTGAGATCACTCATCACATCACTGATGACATCTCCAATGACATCACTGATGACATTATCCACAAAATGATTAACATACCCACTCACACCCCCATAGACCCTTTCATATACCCACTCCCATTCCCCCACAACCATTCACATTCCTATTCACAGACCCATACCAGTACTTACACATCCACTCACTGATTTATAGATCTACACTCATATCCACTCGCTTACCTTCAAAGCCACTCATACACCCACTCAGTCACTAACACAGTCGCTGACATATCTACTTGTACACCCATATAACCACTCACACCCTGAGTCAGTCACCCATAGAGCTACTCTCACACCTACTCACTCACCCATACAACCAATTCCACAGCCACTTACACATACAGTTACACACATACCCACTCACTCATACAGATACCAGTACCTACTCACTTACCTATACAATCACTGACACAAGTACACACTCACCCATACGGTCACACTCTCGTAATCGTTCAGTCACACATACAGTCACTTATATTCCAACACTCACGTATACTGCCTTTCACATATGCAGTTACCCACATACCACTCACATATACATTCACTCACCGACACAGCTATATACTCACTCACTCACCCATATAGCCCCACACACATGTACTCACTAGCCCATACAGCCATTGACTCACCCACTCACTCATCACCCACTCACTCTGATATTCAGATACCGATACAGGTAATCAGAGACCCAATCACTCACCCATACAGCCACTCACATACCAACCCACACAACCATACAGTCACTTTGAAACCAACTGACTGACTGATACAGACATTCACACAACCAGTCACTCGCATGTACATTTACTGAGACACCTACAAAACCATAGAAATTCACTGAGAAAACCATAGGTTTCAGGGATATTATAGTTAGTTGGACATTTCACTCATATAAAACCAGAGAAATGTGGCCGTTAAAGTTAGTTGAGCTAACTATAACTCGCGCCCCCACAATGCACTGCTGATGACGTCACATACTACACCATTCATGACATGGTCAGTGACATCACTGATGACATCACTGATGACATCTCAAATCTGAACACTGATGACATCATCCAGTGACTATGTGTTTCTATAAAGTTTAAATATGTTTTTATATATATATATTTATATATATATATGCCAAGGTGTATTGAAGAATGAGTGGGTGTATAAGTGTCTGAATGGATGATTTAGGAGGTGCATGACTGACTGTATAAGTGAATGATTAATCGTGTCTTACTGAATGCATGGGTTAGTGACAAAACTGTGTGAATGTCTGTATTAGTCTGTCAGTTGTTGTGTAAGTGGCTGCATGGGTTGGTGAGTAGCTACATGACTGTCTATATGGGTTATTGATTGGTTGTATGAGTATCTGTATGGGTGCCTGAGTGTCTCTGTGGGTGGGTGGGGGTGTGTGACTCTGTGCATAGATGTGTGAGTAGGTGATTCACTGGGTGTATGGGTTCAAGAGTGCATCTGTGAAGGGCTGTATGGGTGGATGAGTGTGTGTATGGGTGTGTTGGTGAGTGAATGGATGTCTCAGTGTTACATGTGTGAGTAACTACATATGTGAATGGCAGTATATGTGAGTGTTGGAGTATATAAATGACTGTATGTGAGAGTGAGTGATTGTGAGTGGCTGTATGGATGAGTGCATGCTTGTGTCAGTGATTGTAGAAGAGAATAAGTATGCGTTAGTATCTGTATGAATAAGTGAAGTGGTGTGTGTATAACTGTATAGGTGAGTAAATGAGAGTGTGATGACTGACTAGGTGTGTGAGTAACTCTATGGGTGAATGGTGCTGTGTGAGTGTCTGTATAGATGTATGAGTGCATATGATAGTGCTGTATTGATGAGTGACTGCATGTATGAGTAACTGTATGGATGAATGAGTGGACATGTGTATAGACCTAGGAATCAGTGAGTGGGTATGTAGTAACTGGTATTGGTGTGTCTATGGTTTTAAAAATGGTAGTCTACATTTTAGAGTGGGTGTATTAACGGTTATATTAGGGAGTGAGGAGGTGCATCAGATTATCACGTGGATGATGTCCTCAGTGATGTCATCAGTGATGTCATTTGAGATGTCATCAGTGATGTTATCAGTGATGGCACTGACCATGTCATGAATGATGTAATATGTGACTTTATCAGCAGTGCATTGTGGGGGCACAAGTTATAGTTAGCTCAACTAACTATAACAGACAAATTTCTCTGGTTTTGTACGAGTGAAATGTCCAACTAACTATAACGTCCCTGAAACCTATGTTTTTTTCATTGAATTTCTATGGTTTTTTAAAGGCTAATTTCTAACTATAACGTCCCTGAAACCTATGTTTTTTTCAGTGAATTTCAAAGGTTTTTTTAAATGATAATTTCTGACTATTATGTCCCTGAAACCTATGTTTTTTTTCACTGAATTTCAAAGGTTTGTTAAATGCTAATTTCTAACTATGCCTACAGAGGTAGGACATGTGAAGAAAGAGGAAGAAAGGCGCAGATATAAGCAAGAGAAATGCAAAAAGAGGGAACAGTAGTCCAGAAAGACAAAGAAAAGTGCAGAAAGAAGTAAGAGATATGCAGAAAGAACCAACGGAGGTGCAGAAAGATGCCTTGTCTCAAAGTCATCCTGTGCCCCCAACTTTTTACTGACTGGTACTGGTGGTAACTGACTCTGAATAACCAGGCCCGAAGCCAGTGCTATGCTGAACGACACTTATAATACAGTGAAAACAACTACATACTCTAGGGTAACACTATGGGTTGGGGTATCCCTGTGATTGGCATGACCACCCCTGTAAGGCCCTAGTACATAATAGGGCAGGGGCATTAAAAGTACCTCTAACTCAGAGGTGCAGAAAGAGGCAAGAGAGGTGCATAAACAGGCAGGAAAGGTACAGAAACAGGGAACAGGGGTGCAGAAAGAGGCAAGTGAAGTACAGAAAGAAGTAAGAGCAGTGCAGAAAGAACCAACAGAGGTGCAAAAAGAGGCAAGAGGGATGCAGAAAAAGGTAGGAGGGAGCATAAAGAGGCAAGAGTGTTACAGAAAGAGGCAGGAGGGGTGCTGAATGAAGGAAGAAAAGTGCAGAAAGAGGCAAGAGAATTGCTGAAAGAAGCAACAAAGGTGTAGAAAGAAGCAATAAAAGTGCAGAAAGAGGCAAATGAGGTGTAGCAAAAAGCAAGAGCAGTTCAGAAAGAACCAACAAAGGTGCTGAAACAGGCATGAAGGGTGCAGAAAGAAAAAGCGAAGAGCAAAAAGAGGCAACAGAGGTACAGAAAGAGGCAAGTGAGGTACAGAAACAGGCAGGAAAGGTGCAGCAACAGGGAACAGGGGTGCAGAAACAGACAAGAGAGGTGCAGAAAGAGAAAAAAAGGGGTACATAAAGAGGCAAGAGATCTGCAGAAAAAAGTAACAGAGGGGCTGAAAGAGGCAAGTGAGGTACTGAAAAAGACACGAAGGGTACAGAAAGAGGCAAAAGAAGTGCAGAAAGAAGCAACAGAGGTACAGAAAGAAGCAACACAGGTGCAAAAGGAGGCAAGAGGGATGCAGAAAGAGGCAAGAACACTGCAGAAAGATCCAAGAGAAGTGCAGAAAGAAGCAACAGAGGTGGAAAAGGAGGCACGAGTGCTGCAGAAAGAGGGAAGAGAGGTGTAGAAAGAGGCATCAGAGTTTCACAAATAGGGAAGAGGGGTGCAGAAAGAGGCAGGACGGGTGCAGAAAGAAGCAAGAGAGGAGCCAAAAGAGGCAAGAGAGGTGCAGAAAGAAGCAAGTGAAGCGCATAAAGAGGCAACAGAGGTGCAGAAAGACGCAAGAGTGGTGCAGAAAAAAGCAAGAGAAGTACAGAAAGAGGCAAGAGAGGTGCACAAATAGGCTAGCGAGGTGCAGAAAGAGGAAGGAGGGGTCAAAAAAGAAGGGAGAGAAGTGTAGAAAAAGGAAAGAGAATTGCTGAAAGAAGCAACAGAGATGTAAAAAGAAGCAAGAGAAGTGCAGAAAAAGGCAAGTGAGGTGCAGAAAGAAGTAACAACAGTGCAGAAAGAACCAACAGAGTTGCTGAAAGAGGCAGCAGAGGTGCAGAAGGAGGCACAAGAGGTACAGAAAGAAGGAAGAAGAGTGCAGAAAGAAGCATAAGAGGTACTGAAAGAGGTACAAAGGGTGCAGAAAGAGACAAGAGAAGTGCAGAAAGAAGCAACAGAGGTACAGAAAGAGGCAGGAGGGGTGCAGAAAGAATTAACAGAGATGCCGAAAGAGGCAAGAGAGGTGCAGAAAGAAGCAAGTAAAGTACAGAAAGAAGGGAGAAAAGTGTAGTAACAGGCAAGAGAATTGCTGAAAGAAGCAACAGAGGTGTAGAAAGAATGAAAAGAAGTGCAGAAAGAACCAACAGAGGTGCTGAAAGAGGCAAGTGAGGTGCACAAAGAGGTAAGAGATCTGCAGAAAAAAGCAACAGAGGTGTTGAAAGAGGCAAGTGAGGTGCAGAAAGAAGCAAGAGAGGTGCAAAAAGAAGGAAGAGAAGTGCAGAAAGAAGTAACAGAGGTGCAGAAAGACATAAGAGGGATACAGAAAAAGGCAAGAGAGGTGCAGAAAGAGGGAAGAAGGGTGAAGAAAGAGGCAAGAGGGGTACAAAAAGAGGCAAGAGAAGTGCAGAAAAAGAAAGAAATGTGCAGAAAAAAGCAACAGAAATGCAGAAAAAGGCAAGAGAGGCGCAGAAGGAAGCAAGAGTGGCTTGCACACCATTAGTACCAACTTAACACCCACATTTATCAATAAGTAACAGGTGACCATTCTTGGTTTGCAAAGGCCCTTCCACCATGCTGTAACACTTGTCGCTGCATCTTTGGTAACGTTTGAGCCGTTTGAGCTAGAAACAAGGCTTTTTTTGTTCGAATCTGCAGATTAGGGAGCAGATGATGAATTATGTGGCTAATGCAGAAAATGTATAACTGTGCGAAAGTCGGTGCAGCCAAACAGTCACATAATTCCAGTGGCCCTCCTCATACTACCTCTGACTAGGTCCGTAAGTGCTCCTCAGTGATTCCTTCTTTTTTTGTCTCACTGAGTTGATAGTTGAGCTTCTATGGAAATGGGGAAGACTAAACCTGAGGTTACCACTCCACAACACAGACTACCATACCACATAATTACTCTCCATAACACATAATCCCACTCTACATAATTCCTATACACTAAATACCACATACTTTCTATCCACATAATTTCACTGCACAACATACCACATAATTCCACTACACACAATGTACATCCACACCACTCCCCAAAAATTTGGTTAAAAAAACTTTTACATTTACAACGCAAATAGCTCAAACTCACGCAAAGGCGAAACCTATTACATTGCAAACACTTCTTTAACTAGTAGTCGCGTTTGAAGAGTGGTGGAGAAATGGTGCTGAACCTCCGACAAGCGCTCAGGAATTCCGCTGCATAGGATTTACAGGAGGAACCAGAAGGACTTCTTGGCCCCCAAAGTAAAGTAGACTTCATCCCCATCAGGTAGTTTGCCAGAAGGCACATTTGCAGAGTGCTGGAGAAAGGGGGCATGGCCTCCGAAGATGTCTTATCAATCATACTGTGTGGGATTTACTGGAGGTAACAAGAGGGGTACTTGGCCTCCAAGGATATCCTTGGGTGCCAAATACCCCTCCTATTACCTCCAGTAAGTACCACACAGCAGGATTGCTAAGTTCTCATAACAGGCCACGCCTCCTTTGCCCACCACTCTGCAAACACGCTCCCTGGCACACTCTTGGATGGGGATTGAAGTCCCCTTCGCTGTTGGGGGTCCTTTAGGGGCCAACTAGCCTACCTCTTACCTCCGGTAGGCCTCACACAGTGGGATTGCTGAAAGGTGGACAATGGCCATGCTCCCTTTCTCCACCACTCTGAAAACTCGCCCCCTGGCATGTTTTAAGTTAGGGGATTAATTCCCCTTAAATACTGAGGCTACCTGGGGGCCAACTAGCCCACCAGGTACCTCCAGTAAGCGCCACACAGCTGGATTACAGAGAGGTGGTCCAAGGCCACGCCCCCTTTTTACACAACTCTGCAAATGCACCTCTTGGCGCACTGCTGCTCGGGAGATGAAGTCCACTTGTGTCCTGGGGTCACAAGGCCCTGCAGGCCTAGGGGGTCAGGATATTTCCACCCTGCCTCTTTGTTATCATTTTTCACTTTTTTCCCCCTTTTTCTTGTGACTCGGTTAATGAGTCACAAGATGGCTGCCAACACTTCCTGGTTTGGAGTGTTGGCAGCCAATCAGAAGTCAGCTCGTGCTTGGGAGGAGTCGCGACTCCCCCTCTGTGCTCAGATATTGACATTTTTCTATTTTTTAGTTTCTCAGGAACTACTGAACTGACTTACACCTTTTAAAAAATAAAGCACACTTTCTAGACCAAGACCTATCATTTTGCCAAATGTGGGGTAATTCCGTTCAGCAGTTCGGGCTGCAAAGTTCCTATTAAAATTAACATGGGGAAAACGCATTTTGGGACCCCCCTTTTTTCTCTGCCCCCGCTTGATGAATCACAGCAAAACTTTCAAGACAGGAGCTGACTGGTCCGCCCCTTTAGTTTTGAAAATTTCACAAAGATTCGTCAAATGGTGCCAAAGATATTGGCAATCAAAAAACGCTTTTCCTATGAAATCTAGGTCCAAACTATAACTACCTACTGGCGACCGCCAGTAGGTAATAGATATATATATATAGAACCGAGTCACAAGAACACAGTAAAACAAAGTTAAAAGTGAAGAAAAGGGGGCAGGGTAGAAACACTCTGACCTAGGCCTGCTTTTTTAAAACGTCTGAATGTGTGTTCTTAGGTGCGGGAGGTCACACGGCCTTCCTGCATCCCTGGGGACCACCACCACCCCAGGGCTTTGAAAATAGAGGGAAGGGGGCTGCATGGCCCCCCTCCTGGAGCGCTTGATGGCCCTGGGGACCGCCACCCCTCAGGGCCTGCTCCTGCAATGTCCCTGGGTGTGCACCCCTGGGACATTGCTGTTTGCTATGACAGGGCGGGAGCATGTCTTCCACCCTGTGATAGCAAACCCTGGTTTGCTTCGTTGAAGTGAGAGGAGGAAAACCTCCTCTCGCTTCAATAAAGGAAAGGAGAATTGCTTTTGGGCAAGGGAAGCTGCATGCTAGCAGCTCCCGTTGCCCAAAAGCAAATCTGGCTCCCGCAGGAGGCGGGGAGCTGGCGGGACCGTGGGGGCATTGGGGCTCGCCCCCCATGGACCCCAACAGAGATGCTAGGCCCCGGGAGATGGGGTCCCCATGGCTATAAGTGGCCTGGGAGGGGGGCCACGTGGCCCCCCTCCCATTTAAAAAATAAATAAAATTGTTGTGGGCATGCCTCGGGGGTTGTGTCCCAGAGGGGAATGTAAATTAATGAAAGTGAACGTTTTTTTTCTTCCAAAAACGTTTGGAGTCGCGATCGTAGCACGGCTTTCAGCACGTCCCTCTAGTGTGAACACAAAGGGTGCGTGGCTGGGTGTGTAGCTCTCAGCACGGCACTCGAGTACTTCTCAGTTCTTTAAAACACCGAGGGGCATATTCTCAAAGACACATCGCCGAGTTAACAGCACTTTATCACAGCCAAAATAGTGATAAATTTAACACATCATTCACAAGCTGGTGCAAACAGCCCATATCACCAGTTTACCAGCGATAGCAGCCTCAAAAAACATCATTACGGATGACCCCGGGAAATATCGTTAATGAGATACAGAGTAGGCGTTCCTGTGCAAAAAGCAGTGAACACACCACTTCGAAACATTCTCAATGACCAGAAAGATCGGCGAAGAGACCACAAAACAGGCAATAAGGTGCGTTAGCACCAGGAAGTTAACACCTGCTCTGACCTTGTGTAAAGTCGGACTACAACCTGCAACATGAAAGGGAGCACAGCCGACAGCCACACCTGAACGACAAGAGATGCCATGGAGCCAAACGATCATGCAGCTCGGACACCCAAGAGTGCCCCGACACCCCCCGCCATCACCCCCTTGTCCGCCATACCCCCTGACCCCCCAACAAAGAAATGTGACAGCAACCTTCAGAAATCTGGAACGTAACAAATCGGCTGATGTCGCACAATTATAACAATCAAGATGCATGTGAGGTTGGACAAAGGAGAATCACAGTCATCTATGGATTTACATATAAAACATTTTATTTACACAAAACAACAAAATAAATGTAGGTACGGCCATGGCATGTTATCCCTTAACAATCTGTGAATCACAGCCTGCAAGACAAAAAGCAAGATAAGATTGTGCATCATGCGCCTATCAAAGGAGAGAGAGAGAGAAAAAGAGAGAAAGAGTGAGAGAGAGAGGAAGAGAGAGAGTGTAAGAGAGAGAAAGGAAGAGATAGAGAGGGAGAGGGAGTGCCGACACTGCGGACAAAACACTCACAGCTCACCTTTCCGCCACAGGTGTGTCTCCAACCACGTGCCGGGACATACTGCAGCCCTCAAGCTCACTCATCAGAAACATAGTATAGAATCAGTAATGGCAGAGTACATACAACTGCTCGCGCCTTCATTGCTGTCCCGCCCCTGCTCACCCAGGCTGCTGCACACCATCCACTCCCACTGCCCAGAGGTGTCTTCCCATCCCTGTGTACCCAGGCTGCTGCACACCATCCACTCCCACTGCCCAGAGGTGACTGCCTGCCCCTGCCCAACCAGGCTGCTGCACACCATCCACTCCCACCACCCAGAGGTGTCTGCCCGCCCCTGCGAATCCAGGCTGCTGCACACCATCCACTCCCATCGCCCAGAGGAGACTGTCCGCCCCTGCGCACCCAGGCCTCACTGCTCACCTTTCCGCCACCGGTGTGTCTCCAACCACATTCCGGAACATACTGCAGCCCTCAAGCTCACTCATCTGAAACAGTATAGAATCAGTAATGGCAGAGTACATACAAGTGCAGATGCCTTCATCGCTGTCCTGCCCCTGCACACCCAGGCTGCTGCACACCATCCACTCCTACCGCTCAGAGGTGTCTGCCTGTCGCTGTGCACCCAGGCTGCTGTACCCCATCCACTCCTGCCACCCAGAGGTGTCTGCCTGCCCCAGCTAACCCAGGCTGCTGCACCTCATCCACTCCTGCCACCCAGAGGTGTCTGCCCGCCCCTGCACACCCAGGCTGCTGCACACCATCCACTCCCACTGCCCAGAGGTGACTGCACACCCCTGTGCACCCAGGCTGATGCACACCATCCACTCCCACTGCCCAAAGGGGACTGCCCGCCCCTGTGCACCCAGGTCTCACTGATCACCTTCTGCAACCTTCTGTAAAAAAGAAGGCACACCAAGTGCCGCTGCAAGCCCCAAGCCCAGGACCCGCGGACAGGGCACCCTCCATATCATACAGCCCCACTCCGCAGGCCACCAGGTCTCACATTTGCTGCTGGGTCTTGATTTCGCCATGGCAGAGGACATACCAGTGCACCCGGCTTCATCGCAGGCTGCACACCCGCTCAGCCCCTGTGGTTCCACTAACTCTGTGACCAGCGAGGCCACACCACGTGGCGGTAGGCCCCCACTGTCTGATGGCTCAGGCCTACACTGTGGTCCAGCAGGGCACACAAAACCTGAGCTGTCTGGAACGCCGGGACGGAGCATCATCGCAGGCTGCACACCTGCTCAGCAGTTAATGTGGCCCTACCTCAGTGCCCCAAAAGTCACCGTCCCGTGGCGGTGTGCCTGTGCCAGTCGCAGTGCATCCAGTGCCACCAACTCTCTGCCCCAAATGTCATGGACCCTCTATGATTGGTTAACATGGTGCGGACACCACCATGTCACCTCTGGGCTGGCGGAATATGATGTTGCAGGCCCCTAGGCCCCCATGCCCACATGCACACCACACAGATACACCTCAAGAGAGGTCAGAAATGGCGTAGAGCACGTAGGCCCAGCCCATTTAATTGGCAGAGTCACGTGTCCTGTGACACCTGTGCTTGATGGGTGTGGGGTGGGTGTAAACCAGCCATCAGGGATTGGCTGTGGCATACTGACAACAAGACCTGCGACCAGCAGATCACTACAATGAAAACCTGTGCCATGATTGCTGTCCCTCCCTGTAAGCGTAAGTTGAATGGGCTGGCCTGGCGTATGCCAGTCCTACGTGAGGCTGTGAACAATGGGCGTGGTTCCGTCATGGGCTGTATGAGGAATCAACTTATGCAGGTGTCCCTGTTGTAGTGCTGCCGCCACCCGGGCCGCAAGCGCCAATGTATCATCCTGTGACCCAAGTCCCACAACATGGCCAACATGGAAGGTAGGGGGAATCACTGACCCTACATTCATCCATACTTCCTCACATAAAAGATCGTGGACATGACACATCTGTGTGGATATGAATGCACATTCAGTGGAGGGTTGCAGCTGTAGCAATACAGGGCCAGGCAAAACCCAAATTTCAGTTTTTGGCACATGGAGGGCAGCCAATTAGAGACAAGGTTGTGCTCGGGGGTTAGGCTCCACCAACATATGTACATATCCAATCATTCCGCCAATCCCCAAGCACTTATAAATTCACTATACACTCTCCTTGCAGTACTCTAATGATCCAGTCTCTACCCATGTAGTTATACAATGACCCAGACAAAGTTACATAACCGAAGTCTTCCCCACTGCCAAAGGTAACAGGGTTGCGTGCGCTGTCCACAGCACAATGTAATGTGGTAGGGCCCAGGGGCATCATACATACATAATGAACACACGGACACAGTTAGATAGATAGTGGAACTGGGCATGGGCATGCTCGGCCCCTTTTTGTTACCAGTGTCACTTGTCCAGTGACATCTGTGCTGGATGTGTGTGGGGTGAGTGTAAGCCAGCCCTCAGGGAATGGTTGGTGCTGGCAACAAGTACAACAGTAATCATCGGATCACACACAGAGATTCAATCATAAAGGGTCGATGACTTGTGCTGCACTAAGGTAGGGCCACCAGATGTGAAATAACACACAAAAGATTCTATCGTAACGGGTCCATGACTTGTGGTGCACTGAGGTAGGGGCAGCAGATCTGAAATCATACACAAAAGATTCTATCATAAAGGGTCCATGATTTGTGGTGCACTGAGGTAGGGGCATCAGAAGCATTCAGCGTGTGTGCAGCCAGCGATGATGCGTGGTGCGAGCGGGCCGCACTGGGAGCAATGTCTGTTGCCTACTAGACTTCTTCATCTGCAATCGTGACTCGATCTGAATTGTGAGCCCTGCTGTCCGCTGCGTAGATAAAAGGCAGTAGTCAGTGCAGACAGGCTGCTGTACCCCATCCACTCCTACCACCCAGAGGTGTCTGCCTGCCCCAGCTAACCCAGGCTGCTGCACCTCATCCACTCCTGCCACCCAGAGGTGTCTGCCCGCCCCTGCGCACCCAGGCTGCTGCACACCATCCACTCCCACTGCCCAGAGGTGACTGCACACCCCTGTGCACCCAGGCTGATGCACACCATCCACTCCCACTGCCCAAAGGGGACTGCCCGCCCCTGCGCACCCAGGTCTCACTGATCACCTTCTGCAACCTTCTGTAAAAAAGAAGGCACACCAAGTGCCGCTGCAAGCCCCAAGCCCAGGACCCGCGGACAGGGCACCCTCCATATCATACAGCCCCACTCCGCAGGCCACCAGGTCTCACATTTGGTGCTGGGTCTTGATTTCGCCATGGCAGAGGACATACCAGTGCACCCGGCTTCATCGCAGGCTGCACACCCGCTCAGCCCCTGTGGTTCCACTAACTCTGTGACCAGCGAGGCCACACCACGTGGCGGTAGGCCCCCGCTGTCCGATGGCTCAGGCCTACACTGTGGTCCAGCAGGGCACACAAAACCTGAGCTGTCTGGACCGCCGGGACGGAGCATCATCGCAGGCTGCACACCTGCTCAGCAGTTAATGTGGCCCTACCTCAGTGCCCCAAAAGTCACCGTCCCGTGGCGGTGTGCCTGTGCCAGTCACAGTGCATCCAGTGCCACCAACTCTCTGCCCCAAATGTCATGGACCCTCTATGATTGGTTAACATGGTGCGGACACCACCATGTCACCTCTGGGCTGGCGGAATATGATGTTGCAGGCCCCTAGGCCCCCATGCCCACATGCACACCACACAGATACACCTCAAGAGAGGTCAGAAATGGCGTAGAGCACGTAGGCCCAGCCCATTTAATTGGCAGAGTCACGTGTCCTGTGACACCTGTGCTTGATGGGTGTGGGGTGGGTGTAAACCAGCCATCAGGGATTGGCTGTGGCATACTGACAACAAGACCTGCGACCAGCAGATCACTACAATGAAAACCTGTGCCATGATTGCTGTCCCTCCCTGTAAGCGTAAGTTGAATGGGCTGGCCTGGCGTATGCCAGTCCTACGTGAGGCTGTGAACAATGGGCGTGGTTCCGTCATGGGCTGTATGAGGAATCAACTTATGCAGGTGTCCCTGTTGTAGTGCTGCCGCCACCCGGGCCGCAAGCGCCAATGTATCATCCTGTGACCCAAGTCCCACAACATGGCCAACATGGAAGGTAGGGGGAATCACTGACCCTACATTCATCCATACTTCCTCACATAAAAGATCGTGGACATGACACATCTGTGTGGATATGAATGCACATTCAGTGGAGGGTTGCAGCTGTAGCAATACAGGGCCAGGCAAAACCCAAATTTCAGTTTTTGGCACATGGAGGGCAGCCAATTAGAGACAAGGTTGTGCTCGGGGGTTAGGCTCCACCAACATATGTACATATCCAATCATTCCGCCAATCCCCAAGCACTTATAAATTCACTATACACTCTCCTTGCAGTACTCTAATGATCCAGTCTCTACCCATGTAGTTATACAATGACCCAGACAAAGTTACATAACCAAAGTCTTCCCCACTGCCAAAGGTAACAGGGTTGCGTGCGCTGTCCACAGCACAATGTAATGTGGTAGGGCCCAGGGGCATCATACATACATAATGAACACACGGACACAGTTAGATAGATAGTGGAACTGGGCATGGGCATGCTCGGCCCCTTTTTGTTACCAGTGTCACTTGTCCAGTGACATCTGTGCTGGATGTGTGTGGGGTGAGTGTAAGCCAGCCCTCAGGGAATGGTTGGTGCTGGCAACAAGTACAACAGTAATCATCGGATCACACACAGAGATTCAATCATAAAGGGTCGATGACTTGTGCTGCACTAAGGTAGGGCCACCAGATGTGAAATAACACACAAAAGATTCTATCGTAACGGGTCCATGACTTGTGGTGCACTGAGGTAGGGGCAGCAGATCTGAAATCATACACAAAAGATTCTATCATAAAGGGTCCATGATTTGTGGTGCACTGAGGTAGGGGCATCAGAAGCATTCAGCGTGTGTGCAGCCAGCGATGATGCGTGGTGCGAGCGGGCCGCACTGGGAGCAATGTCTGTTGCCTACTAGACTTCTTCATCTGCAATCGTGACTCGATCTGAATTGTGTGCCCTGCTGTCCGCTGCGTAGATAAAAGGCAGTAGTCAGTGCAGACATTGAGGAATGCTTTTTGTCACTTCCTCTTGACAAAATCCGAGGACATAGAGTACAATTCTCTCTGCAATTAAAATATCAAGGTGTATATTCACAAGAACGTCTGATAACTACCGCAAGAGTAGCTTAATGCAACTCTCAACATCGCAGCCTATCGCGGAAAAATTACGCCGTGCCAACAAAGTATTCACAATGCGGCGGTAGCATGCGATAGTCACCAGATAACGCATAAAATGGGCGTGCAAAAATCATGCGATGTGGCCAATCGCGGTACAAAAAAATCTTGTCCCTCATCCCCTTGGCACAATGCAGCACACACACATAGCAAGAACAGCACACCCACATTGACAACTATGTGGTACAATGCGCAAAGCTGGCAGAACAGAGGACACAACTGGCTCCGCACATGCACAGAAACATGCCTTCTACATCTGACAGGCCATGAAACTGAAATGGAAAAGTATGCGTACGACCTCACATCCGTCGTCATGTAGTGCAAATGTACACTGTCCCGCAGCAGTAGTCAGCACCTCCCAAACAGTCACAATGTAAATTTTCATTCAATCTGCATGTAGACTAGGCCTGGGAGGTAAATTCCGTTCCACTTGCGGAATTTGCGGAATTTGGGTAATTTCAATTTCGGCAGACAACGCGGAATTGCCAAAATTCTGCGATCCGCGGCTTCGCAGACTTTTTTGCTTGTTCGCGCTATCAAAGTGCGTATTCGCAAAATATTTTACCCCCGAGCACACAAACAGCATTCGCGAACAGGCAAAAAGCATCGTGAACAGGCAGAACAAGCTAATTCGCGGAGATTTGAATAGCGTGCCTACGCAAATTTTGCCCACCCTTAATGTAGACCAGAACAATGCACCGAAATACTTGTCAACACAATGTCAACATGCATCTCCCCTTCACATTGCAGAGGGGCACACAACACCTCCAGCAGAGCACAGAAGACAGCACATCTGTGATGCCGGAGAGGAACCTTCGAAACCAATGCCCTACAACAGCCCATGGACATCCCATGCAACCCACCACCAGGACCCGGGTAGCCAAGCTACTTAGAGGAGAACACAGAGCCTGCAACAGACCACACAGCAGGAAGCACAGCTGGCTCACGACACTTCAACCACCCACACATGGCACCCCAATGCCATGTGTCAGCATGCCAAAAGGAGGTGGCCGAACAGGTGAGGGTAGGGTCCCAACCCATGGAAGGTGAACTAGATCACATATGTTGGTGTCTATTACCCTTCAGGGACCACCTACACCCCACAAAGGAGACCCACACTGCCATAGAGACACATGCAGATGTACATTCACAGTACACAACCACACCCAGTGGCACGCACATATCAGTCACACACCCACGTTGGCCCTGCGTACAATGGCCCAGGCCACTCCCCTTACGAATTGAGTGGGTGATGACAAAGCTACATGTCCAAGCTCAAACCCGATGCCCGCGGTGACATGCCTGCAACTGCTGTACACAGCACAATGTAATGTTGTAGGGCCCTGGGCCCTCATGCATACAACAAGACCACAGGGACACACACAGATATTATGTTGAACTGGCTACGGGCATGTGTGCCCGGCCCCTTTATTGGCAGGGCCACATGTACAGTGACGCCTGTGCTGGATATGTGTGGGGTGGATGCAAGCCAGCCCTCAAGGATTTGTTGGTGCTGGCAACAAATTACAAGTTACCACAATCAATACGTAAACAGACAACACCAGCATCATGGGGACAACTGTGGAGCATCATGGAGGACGTCTGAGCAGGTCCAGAGGTCACACAATAAGCAAACAGAAGTGTCCGTGAGTTGCAGTGCACTGAGGTTGGGGCACTACAGCTGAGCGCGCCCATGTAAGAAAAAGTCTTGGATTGTGTCCCTTCAAGACATTCCTGATGCAGATGCAGTGGGGTGTGTCAGACCTGCATCATCTTCCTCATCAACGTCCCAGGAGTCCCGCACTGCTTGAGGTGACATTGATGCGCAAACTCTCAACAACACAAAACTCAATCAGTAACAGATGATGGCTTGTGGTGCACTGAGTCAGTGGCACCTGGAGTGCCTAGCAGGGTATTAGTCTGATGATGGCATCCAAGACAGGTGTGAGAAACTTCGTTAGTCTGTCAGGACCACCGTTTCGACTCTGGCAGATGGCTGTTGGAGGTGGTCCTGGAGATGGTGGTGTGTGCCTCCTGCGGTGATGCAACCTCCGGGCTGGTCAGTACTTGATTTGATGTGTGAGCCCTGGTGGACCACAGTTGAGGCCGGAGGCAGCGGACAGCGCAGGGCCACAGACACATGGCGTTGATGACCCTAAGGCCATCACCTCACAGGCCATCCAATATCTCAGAAGAAGGGGTCCCGGACCTGACCAGCACAGAGTTAGTGGCCATGGATACACAGCGGCCGGCACAGGCACCCTGCCACGGGACAGTAACTTCTGGTACACTGACGTAGGTCCACACGCAGTGAGCAGGTTCTCATCGATGTCGAAGGTGAATGGGGCAGAGTCTTGTGGGGGACAGAGGAATGTGTCCTCCAGGGCATGATGTGGAAGGTCTGACGATATCCAGAAGCAGCAAATGGTGGAGTGGAAAGTGACAGCCTAGTTTTCATCACCAATTCGCTATCAGCTACATGAGGATGAAAACTAGCCCCTAGTCCATAGACTCAGACGCCACCAATGTATGACTAGAGAGTGTCCATGAATGTCAGGGAACAGACTTAGTGGCACTGGTGCAGATAGGGGATGCAGTCTGCAATGATGCCGGTACACTGATATGAACTCCGCCATTGCTAAATCAAGACTCTGTGACCTACTGGACTGCAGTGTAGGCCCGAGGCAGCGGTCAGCAGTGGCCTACACCCACCTGTCATTGGGATGCTATGCACATGGTTGCTGCCACCTGACCAAAGGGAGTACAGTGAAGTTCAATCTTCCTTTTTGTGCATACAAGGACAATGAATTATTAAGACTCAGTTCCAAATGCGTGACCTACTTGTCCGTAGTGTGGGCCGCAGGCAGTAGTCAGCAGTGGCCCACACCCACCTGTTGTTGGCTCGCGATGGACAGAGTTAGTGACACCAGGGCAGTTGTCAGTGGTGTTTGATTACCTCCGTAATGATGATCCTATTCCTTCCGGACTGCAACGTGTCATCCTCTTACGCCTCTCCTTGCTTGCGATGATAAGTATTCTGCCTTTGAATAATCAATGTTCTGTGACCTACTCTTGCACAGCATTGGACGAGGACAGTAGTCCACGTAGGCCCACAGACACATGTGGTTGTAATGCCATGCACAGACTTCGTGGCACCACATCGGAGGGAGTATAGTTACATGAACTCTGCCTTAAATAATGTTCACTGCCACGGTGTAAGCAAGACTCAGTTCCAAATGTGTGACCTACTTGACCGTGGTGTAGGCCGGAGTTGGCAGTAGAGTACGTCAACGAGAAAGGAGTAAAGCGGGCCTGTGTCGTAGAGGCCGTGATGGTCTGAGAGGCTGTCACAGTCGTGAGCTTTGGGCTTGGAGCTTGCACAGGCACACGTGGTGGGCCCTCCTTGACACACGCCGGTGTCGGAGGGTGATCAGTGTGGCCTGGCTGCGCAGGGGTGGGCCTGATGGGTTTGGGGTCCAGCGGGCCAGGGTACGGCAGGCGCACAGGATCGCAGGCAACTCCGCTCACGAGGACGGCGTCAGCCTTATGTCGTGGTGAGAGGCGCCGCCCTGGCAGAGACGTTGGGCTTTCCAGAAGAGGACCACGCCCAGGGCTATGTGCTTTTTATTCACACCCCTACGCTAGCCTGGCATACGCCGGGCCATCCCACTCTGCTCACGCTTACGGGGGGGACGTAACAGGTAACATTTCTGCGAACTCCCGCACTGGCTGGGGTGACATGGTTGCGTCCACTGTCCACTATACTCCATACACCAGAGGTGTATCTCGCCATGGATATGGGTGTGTTCGGCATACTGTGGTTGTCAGGACTGTTCAGACCAAGCCACCCATATGTCTAAAGTTCCTTCCTGTAGTTTGCAAGGTTCATCGGGCCGTTTGGGTAGATCACAAAAATACCTACCTAACAGATGGTCTTCCCTTTTGTTCGATAGACGAATGCTTCTCTCGCGGCGCAATTCCAAGATGGCCGCCGGTGGAGAAGTTTGATGTTGCAGGTCTAGTGTTTCTCTACTCCTCAAGCGCAGCTGTGCTCGCAACCTCGCTCGCGGCAAACTGCGCACTTCAAATGAAGAATCCTGTGAAACGGTCGCATCTCCTTTGCGGCGTTTCATTTGTGACAAATTCCAGAGTCGTGAGTAGCGCAAGGGGTTCACAGCAGTTATTTAGCTTCCGCGGCTGCGGTACGTGGAACGTATTCTAATATTTACAAGGAGAATTCCAGATAAATTCATCTTTTGAGCTTCCTCAGTCAGAGTACTAAATCTAGTGAGCACTTCAGATTCAGGTTCCGGCTGCAAAGGAGAAGGAGAATAGGTACGAGAGTGCTTCTTAGTAACAATCTAGACCATAGTGGTAGAGTGACTATTTACAGAGACTTTAATTATCAGAAGGCTAACGAAAAGAAGCCACTTCAAGGACAGTCATTTGTCAGCATAGGGCAGTCCTTGCATCAGCCTTGTTCTGGAAATAAACAATACATTTACAGAGACTAGAGGCAAGAGAGAATCAAGTCTTTAACATCTACTAGTAGGTGTAATTATATATATATTCACTGAAAAAAACATAAGTTTCAGGCACATTATAGTTAGGAATTAGCATTTAAAAAACCTTAGAAATTCACTGAAAAAACCATAGGTTTCAGGGGCGTTATAGTTAGCTGGACTTTTTACTCATACAAAACCATTGAAATTCCCCCGTTATAGTTAGTTCAGCTAACTATAACTCGCGCGCCCGCAATGCACTGCTGATGACGTCACATATTACATCACTCATGACATGGTCAGTGATATCACTGATGACATCACTGATGACATCTCAAATGACATCACTGATGAAATCACTGATGACATCATCCAGTGAATGTGTGTTTTTCTGAAAATTACATATGTTTAATATATGTATATCTCAAGGTCGATGGAAGAATAAAGGGGTATATAAGTGTCTAAATGGATGATTTGTTTTTGAAAAATTGTTTGTATAACTGACTGATTAAGTGTATCTTAGTGAATACATGGCTTAGTGAGTAATTTTTAAATATGTAAATATCTGTATCAGTCTCTCACTTTGTGTATAAGTGGCTGCATGGGTTGGTGAGTAGCTACATGAGTGTCTATATAGGTTATTAGTTGGTTTTTTGAGTATCAGTATGAGTGTCTGAGTGTCTGTATGGTTCGGTGGGGGTATTACGTAGTGCATAGGGGCATGAATGAGTGACTCACTGTTTGTATGTGTTGAAGACAGCATGTGTGCAGGACTGTATGGGTTGATGAGTGTGTGCATGGGTGTGGTAGTGAGTGAATGACTGTCTCAATAGTGTCTTTATGAGTAACTACATATGTTTTAAACTAGTATATGTGACTATTGGTGGATATAAGTGAGTATATGTGAGAGTGAGAGATTGAAAGAGTTCCTGTATGAATAAGTACGTGTTTCTATAAGTGATTGTTTAAAAGACTATGTTTGTGTAAGTTTCTGTAGAAGTAAGTGTGGTGGTGTGTGTATAACTGCATATGCAAGTAAATGGATGTTTGATTCTTTATTAGCATGAGTGACTATGTGTGTGAGTAACTCTATGGATGAGTGGCGTTGTGTAACAGGATGTATAGGTGTATGAGTACATAGGATGAGTGAGTACATGTATGAGTGACTGTATAGGGCTGTTGGTGAATGAGTCAATATGTATGTGGATCTTAGAATTACTGAATAGGTTGTTGTAACTGGAATTGGTATGTCAATTGTTTTGAAAATTTTAGTTTCTATTTTTGAATGTGTGTATCAAAGGTTATATTAGGGGGAGAGGAGGTCTGCCACTCTATCACAAGGATGATGTCATCAGTGATGTCATCAGTAATGTCACTGACCATGTCATGAGTGATGTAATATGTGACATCATCGGCAGTGCATTGCGGGCGCGCTAGTTATAGTTAGCTGAACTAACTATAACGGGGGAATTTCAATGGTTTTGTACGAGTGAAAAGTCCAGCTAACTATAACGCCCCTGAAACCTATGGTTTTTTCAGTGAATTTCTAAGGTTTTTTAAATGTTAATTTCTAACTATAATGTGCCTGACACCTATGGTTTTTTCAGTGAATTTCAAAGGTTTTTTAAATGCTAATTTCTAACTATGCCTACAGAGATAAGACATGTGAAGAAAGAAGAAAAAACGCACAGAAAGAAAAAAAAGAAATGCAGAAAGAAGCAACAGAAGTCCTCAAAGACGAAGAAAAGTGCAGGAAGAAGGATAACGTGCAGAAAGAACAAACAGAAGAGCAGAAAGAAGCCTTGTTGCAAAATCATCCTGTACCCTCAACTTTTTCAGACGGATACTGGTGGTAACTGAGTCTGACTAACCAGTCCTAGAGCCAGTGCTATGCTAAAAGACACTCAGAATACAGTGAAAACACCTACATACACAAGGGAACACTATGCGTTGGAGTCCCCCTGTGATTAGCATGACCACCTCTGTAAGCCCATTGTATATAATAGGGCAGGGGGTGGGCGGAATTTACGAAATCCACTTTCGCAAATTATCGCGAAAATGTTTAAAATTATCGCAAACAAGCGGAAATATCGCGAAGATGCAGAATTTTTTTTCCCGCATGTTCACGAGATTTTCTGCATGGTTGCGGGTCGGCAACTTACCCATGTGGTAGCTCGCGGGCGCGGCCATCTTGTTTTGAGTTGTTTCACGGTGCATGATCGCGAGAAGAAAGACGTGAACGCGCGACGCATGATGTCACTACGGGCGCGAACTGTCGCGAGACAGCTCAAATGGCTAAAAACAATCCAACATCTCATGGAGAACGCGACCGGATCAAGAAAACTTGTCGGCGAACTCAGGGATTCAGGTATGGCGATCGCGCGCGCGCGAGAATGTATTATTTTACAGCGCGAGCAAGAAACAAATTATCGCCAAGCTGCGGAAAGCGGAAGTTTTGACATTTTCGCGCTCTCCGCGGAACGCGAAAATGTCAAATTATCGCAATTTCCGCGAACGGAATTAAATTTCCGCCCAGGCCTAAAAAAACTACCTCTTAAAACGCGCCACAAGGCGTGTTTGCACACGTCACCTCAGGCCCAGTCCCCTCCCTTCCCCACTGTGTAAACACGTCCTGTGGCCGTTTTAAGTTGGGAGATTAAGTCCCCTTGAATCCTGAGGGTCCCTAGGGTCCAACTAGACCACTAGGTACCTCCAGTAAGCGCCACAGAGCTGCGTTGCAGAGAGATGTAAAAAGGAGCACGGACTAGACCACCTCTCTGCAACGCAGCGGCGCTTACTGGAAGCACCTGGTGGGCTAGTTGGCCCCCAGGGTCCCTCAAGATTGAAGGGGAATTATTTCCCCAACTTAAAATGAACCGCAGGGCGTGTTTGCACACGTTAACTCAGGCCCCGTCCCCTCCCTTCACCACTGTGTAAACACGCCCTGAGGCCGTTTTTAGTTGGGAGATTAAGTTCATTTGAATCCTGAGGGTCTCTAGGGTCCAACTAGCCCACTAGGTACCTCCAGTAAGTGCCACAGAGCTGCGTTGCAGAGAGGTGTAAAAAGTGGCATGGCCTGGACCACCTCACTGCAACGCAGCTCAGTGGCACTTACTGGAAGCACCTGGTGGGCTAGTTAGCCCCCAGGGGCCTTCAGGATTGAAGGGGAATTATTTCCCCAACTTAAAACGCGCCATAGGGCGTGTTTGCACACGTCACCTCAGGCCCCATCCCCTCCCTTCCCCACTGTGTAAACACACCCTGTGGCAGTTTTTTAAGTTGGGAGATTAAGTCCCCTTGAATCCTGAGGGTCCCTAGGGGCAAAATAGCCCACTAGGTACGTCCAGTAAGCGCCATTGCAGAGAGGTGTAAAAAGGGGAACGGCGTGCACCACCTCTCTGCAACGCAGAGCAGTGGCGCTTACTGGGAGCACCTGGTGGGCTAGTTGGCCCCCAGGGTCCCTCAGGATTGAAAGGGAATTATTTCCCCAACTTAAAACGCGCCACAGGGCGTGTTTGCACACGTCACCTCAGGCCCCGTCCCCTCCCTTCACCACTGTGTAAACGCACCCTGTGGCCGTTCTTAGTTGAGAGATTAAGTCCCCTTGAATCCTAAGGGTCCCTAGGGTCAAACTAGCCCACTAGGTATCTTCAGTAAGCGCCATAGAGCTGTGTTGCAAAGAGGTGTAAAACGGGGCGTGGCCTCAGAACACCTGTCTGCAACGCAGCTCCCTGGCGCATACTGGAGATACCGGTTGGGCTAGTTGGCCCTCAGGGACACTCAGTATAGAAGGGGAATTAATTCCCCAACTTACAACTGGCCAGGGGGCACGTTTGCAGAGTGCTGCAAGGAGGGGGCGTGGCCTCCGGCGCGATGCCGGTCTTTAATTTATTTTATTTTTTTAAGAAGTAGGGTTTTGTGGCCCCCCTTTTTTTTCTAATTTATTGGCCCTGGGGACCCCCATCCCCCAGGGCCTGCACCCTAATTTTTTTGTTGAAAAAAATTTATTTGGCCCTCCCAAGGCCTTAATCGGCCCCGGGGACCCCAACACCCGGGTCATGGCCTTTTTTTTTATTTATTGTTCAGGAGGGGGGCTGCGTTGCCCCCCTCCTCAGGCCACTTATGGCCCCGGGGACCCCTTCCCCCGGGGCCAGCCTTTGTTTTTTATTATTTTAAAAAATATATATATTTATAGAAACACCTAGGACATACTGGACAAACCGTACGCACCTATCACCATGACGATTTGCGTGATATTAATTAAAAGGTGACTATGCATACAATGAATCCACGTGGAATGTATTTACACCGCAGTGAAGCTCTGGCGTGTCTGACGCCCTACCATGCCTAATCCCGGCGCCCCCGCCGGTGGGTACTCTCCAAGTAGACACCCTTGTCGTTTATTTATACAAACATAGGTAGCAATTGACGGGCACATTTAAGACACACACACACCAAGCCATTCAAAGGGGATTCGACAAAAATTCGACCAAACTATGCAAGAAACCCCCCTCACGGTTAATAAAACACACATTCACCGCCGGATGTGTAATACTTTTTATTTTACTCTCTGGAAAGGAGACGAACCTCACTTGAGAGTCACAGCATGTTCCAGGCTGAGCCCAATGCTGTGTTACACCCACCAGTGCCCGCCGAGTGCTACACACCTCTGTGTTGTATTCCACCAGCTAGTGCGTATGCTATGACACTCTCTAGCCCATGTGCACTGTAACACCACACCGTGAATATGTTATGCCACACTTGCCTTCGCACGGGTTATATTGCCCCATCTAATGTGCGTTCCTCGATGTCTATGTTATAACGCACAGCCCTATGCCATACATATTACAATCTGGGATCCATATCTTTGTCACAGTGCATGTGCAATGTTACACTCCCCAGCACATATTTTATATTACAACTTTAGAGACTAGTTAGGTTACACAACACTGCCCTGTGCATATTACACTCCAAGGCGCATATCACATAGCACGCGCTAGTGCCTGTGCTATCTCGCGCTCTCCAATGAATCTGTCATTGCGCTCAATGTATTGCATATTATATTTCACGCCCCGGTTCATCTTTTATCACACTTTTTGGTGCATAGTTTATCCCATATACTATATTTAGTTTTTGTTGGACCCGGCCTCGTAGAATGGCCCTCCGTGCCCCCGCACCACCGAAACCTGGTACCTGCAGCCCAAGCACACGGCCCAGCCGACCCTTCCCACCAGGACACCCGCACCAACCCCGGACATCCCCGTCCATGGCCTCTCTCCTTTCGGCCACCCCGGGCCCGCGTGCCCACTCCATGCAACAAGATGGCCGCCCGGCCCCAGCGCGACCCGGGCCTCGAGGCGCCACTCCGGCTGGAGGACATCACGCTTCCAGGGGATGAGAGAGGGAGGAGCAGTTTCTATCGCACCTCTAACTCCCCTGGGACGATGGGTTTCGATCGGCCCTCCGGCCTCCCTGCGGGCTGGCTCCGTGCCTGCTGGGTGTCTGGGACTCCTCTCGACCCGGCCCTGAAAGGATCAAAAGACAATAGCAGGAAACCCCGACAAGCGGCCCCCAGGTGACAAGACCCCTGCCTGCACAGACTCCGGACATCAAAGAGGGGTCGACCTATAACAAGGGGTGCTCTGAGACTGTCCGGGAGATTCGACGCTGGAACAACGAGAGCCTGCCGACGCGGTCGCGGCTCCTGGAACTTGAACCTACCTGAGCCCTGCTGAGTGACTCGCGGCTCCCTGAAGATCGTAAGACCTCCGAACTTGTACCTGAGCCCTGCTGAGTGACTCGCGGCTCCCTGAAGATCGTAAGACCTCCGAACTTGTACCTGAGCCCTGCTGAGTGACTCGCGGCTCCCTGAAGATCGTAAGACCTCCGAACTTGTACCTGAGCCCTGCTGAGTGACTCGCGGCTCCTTGAAGATCGTAAGACCTCCGAACCTGTACCTGAGCCCGCTGAGTGACTCGCAGCTCCCCCAGACTCTCACGGTCCCGCCGGACCCCGACTCCGACCACGTATCCCCCAGCTCGAGGATTGTGAGCTGTGCGCCGGATACGTCCCTGCTTTGAACCGTTACCAGAGACAGTCCCGCTACCCCCTACCTTTCCGAGACTCTTGAGCCCGTGCTCACCTTGTACATATTTGCTGTGATACCTATTTGATAAAGCTTGTTTTATGAGAATACCCAGTGTGGTCTCTCTGTGTCGTGTGGTGCCAGAAGTACGATCCTAGTTGCGAGATTCCTCCCCCTGGGGAATCTCCCGCCAGTGCCCGGCTATGATACTACACGGGTGGGACTCAGGGTAGTCAGGACCCCCCTTCCGGGCTCCTCTGAGGTCGCCGTCTAACATTGGTGGCAAGCGACGGGATTCGGGCCCATCACCTAGAGATCGTACAGTGAACAACGGACGCACGACCAACAAAGATGGCAGAAGGAAGCGCCATGAGCTCCGCAGAAACCAACGCCAACAGAGTGTTCCAGGTGGAGCATCTAGAAGAATACACACACAAAGAGCTAAAGCAATTTTGCAAAGAACTTAAAATCGCTACCACTGGCCTCAACACTAAGGAAGACTTGCAGAAAGCACTGAAAACTTGGGTGGAGACCGGGGCCTCCCGCCCGGAAGGCACGGGGGAGCGCCCCGATGAAGCCGAACCCCCTCCAAGTGAAAGCAGCGACAATCAGGTGCGAGGCATTGTACCAGACGGGGGCCTATCCCCGGAAGAACTCGCGGACAGAGAGAGAAGCCGCAGTCATGAACTCGAGTTAGCCAAACTCAAAATCGAGGGCGAATTGAAGTTAGCGGAGAAAAAGCTAGCGGTAGAGCAAATGCGCGTACAAGGCGAACTGGAAGAAAAGAAGCTCCAACGGGAGCACGAAGGAAGGAAGCTCCAACTGGAGCACGAACGCAGCTTAAAGGAACTCGAGCTCAAGGCCCGAAATGAGGACGGGAGGCCCTCGGGAAACCGAGAGACGGCCCCCCCATCGGAACAGAAGGTCCACATCCCCAAGGATGTGGTCAAGGAATATTATAAAAACGATGACATTCAGCAATGGTTTCGGGCCTACGAGGTCGCCATGACCTCCCATCGGATCCCACAGAAGGACTGGGGGGCGGGGTTGTGGGGGCGGTTTCTGAGCGAAGGAAGGGACACCCTGCTCGACCTACCCCTCTCCCTGCAGACCTCCTACAGCCACATGAAAGAGGCTCTCCTCACAAGATACGGCCTCACCCCAGAAATGTACCGCCAACGGTTCCGGGACTGCAGGAAGATCCCGGGCACCACCTGGGTGGAGTATGTAAACTTTTTTAGTCGGGCCTTCGATGGGTGGGCAGCAAAGTCACCACCCTTGCCGAACTCACTGATCTCATGTTATGGGAACATCTGGCTGCGAACTGC
Source organism: Triturus cristatus (assembly GCF_964204655.1). Taxonomy (NCBI): domain Eukaryota; kingdom Metazoa; phylum Chordata; class Amphibia; order Caudata; family Salamandridae; genus Triturus; species Triturus cristatus. Next base: position 1,453,483,888 of record NC_140589.1, on the reverse strand, counting down.
TTCATAGAGCTACGTCAACATCTGCTGGATAGCAAGCTCACAGATCCCCGGAAGCTGGCTGTGGAGGCCGACCGCTGGACCAACACCCGGGTCTCCCGGGGCATGGTAGGAGAGTACCCCCGAACCAGTCAGGGACCACCCCGCCAGAGAGGGGGAGGGAACCAGGGAGGGCCGAGAGAGTCCCAGCCTAGCCCCCCGAAGACACCACCTCCACCTTTCCCGGCGCCCCCACCACCAGTGACAGGGCCCCCTGGGAGATGAGGACACCGGGTGACCGTCACATGTTTCCGTTGCCAGAAACCCGGGCACTACGCCAATGACCCAGAGTGCCCCATGGCCACCCAAGTCACCCCTGCGAGACAGATAGCCAACGTAGCCCTGGGGGAGGAGGTTGAGGAAGCCGAGGAGTGGGAACCCGCCGCTATGGCCCTAGTATCCCTGGGAGATAGGGAAATGATCCCTGGTAGCCTCCTACCGTCCAACACACAGAAATATGGGCAGCTCGTCAAGATCAATGGCCACCAGGTAGAGGCCCTGCGGGACACCGGGGCCAGTATCACCGGTGTCCTCAGGCACCTAGTCCCCGAGGAGCAGATCCTCCCCAATGTCTTTTGCCCCGTAATATCCGCAGACAATAGGGAAAGTATGTGTCAGGTAGCCCTGGTGCCATTTGAGTGGGGAGGGGTGATAGGTAAACTCAAGGTGGCCGTAAGAACCTCCCAGCCGGTCGACTGCCTCCTAGGGAACGACCTGGAGAGTTCTCCCTGGAAGCACGTAGAGCGCAAGGCCCACCTAGGAATGATGGGACTCCCCGAGTGGGTGTGTGCCACCACCCGATCTATGACAGCCCGACTCACTCCCCGGAGAGAAGTCGAGAGCACCCCGGTCGAAGAAACCCGTACCGTCCCCGCCGAGGGTCCTCCCGTTCCCCCATCGGAAGGGTCCGTCGCCAGCGACGAACCCGCACCATCCGACCCCGCCCCGGTCCCCGAGTTGGGGGATCTACCCGAGTTGGCCCATTGGCGCCACGAGGGCGGGCCCACCCGGGAAGAATTTTGCCGGGAGCAAGCCACCTGTCCTTCCCTGATCGGGCTGCGGCGCCAGGCCGAGGGCCAAGCCGCAGGTGACCAGACCGGAACGCACCGAATCTATTGGGAGAATAACATCCTGTATAGTGAGCAGAAGTCGGTGGAGCTGGGATCCGGACGGGTACTGGTGGTACCCCTCCGCTTCCGAGATTTCCTCCTGGGCTTAGCCCACGACGTCCCCCTCGCCGGCCACCTGGGTCAGGACAAGACCTACAGCCGTCTCGTGACCCATTTTTATTGGCCTAAGATGAAAGCAGCGGTAGAGGCACACTGCAAGCCCTGCCCCACGTGCCAAGCCAGTGGGAAGAGTGGGGGGAAGCGCAAGGCTCCCCTCCAACCCTTCCCGGTCGTCAGTACCCCCTTCGAACGAGTCGGAATCGACATCGTGGGGCCACTGGACCCCCCCACCTCCCAAGGTCACCGTTTCATCTTGGTCCTAGTAGACCACGCCACCCGCTATCCGGAGGCTATTCCCCTAAGCACCATTACGGCCCCCGTGGTGGGCCGGGCCCTGATGGGGATCTTTTCCAGGGTGGGTCTCCCCCGCGAGGTCGTGAGCGATCGCGGAACTAATTTTATATCAAGGTATATGACGTCCCTGTGGCAACAATGTGGGGTGTCCTATAAGTTCACCACCCCGTACCATCCCCAAGGGAACGGCCTAGTAGAGAGGTTTAATAGGACTTTGAAAGGGATGATCGCTGGCCTAGAAGAGCCCCTCCGGCGTAAGTGGGACGTCCTGCTCCCCTGCCTCTTGTTCGCTTACCGGGAGGTCCCCCAGAAGTCCTTAGGGTTCAGCCCGTTTGAATTACTCTATGGGCACCCCGTCCGAGGTCCCCTCAGTTTGGTTAAGGAAGGGTGGGAGGCAGCACCCCAGACCACCCCCCGAGATGTGTTCCAATATGTCCTGGCCCTCCGGAACCAGACCAGGAGGTTCCGAGAACTGGCCGAGGCCAACCTGGAGGCGAGTCAAGAAGAAATGAAGCGCTGGTATGACCAGAATGCTACTCTGGTCGAGTTCCAGCCGGGCCAGCAGGTGTGGGTCATGGCCCCCGTGAAGCCTGGCGCCCTCCAGGACCGATGGACTGGGCCCTACAAAGTGGTTGAGAGGAAGAGTCAAGTCACCTACTTGGTGGACGTCCAGTCGCCTCGGGATCCCCTCCGGGTCCTGCACGTGAACCGCCTCAAGCCTCACTTCGTGCGGACAGAACTGAGCCTCCTGCTGGCCACCGATGACGGGGCCGAAGATGAGTCGGATCCCCTCCCGGACCTCCTGTGTGTCAAGGAGCAGGATGGCTCCGTGGAGGGAGTGAACCTCTCCCCAGCCCTCACTGCCCAGCAACAAGCGGACTGCCGCCAGCTCCTCAGACAATTTTCCGACCTCTTCTCCCTGACCCCCCGGGTCACCAACTGGTGTGTTCACGATGTGGACACCGGGGACAGCCCGCCGGTGAGACACCGAGCCTACCGGGTTCCTGACCGGGTCCGGTCCTGCATTCAAGCTGAAGTCTCGAAGATGTTGACCCTGGGGGTGATCGAGCCCTCTGACAGTCCCTGGGCCAGCCCCGTGGTCCTGGTTCCGAAGGCAGGCTCAATGACATTACCCGAGCCGATGCCCACCCCATTCCACGAGCCGACGAGCTCATTGACCGACTAGGGGCCGCCCGGTTCCTCAGCACTTTCGACCTCACCTGCGGATACTGGCAGATTGCGCTCACCGAAGGGGCCAAGGAGCGGTCTGCTTTCTCCACCCCCGATGGGCACTACCGCTTCCGCGTGATGCCCTTCGGGATGAAAAATGCCCCGGCCACTTTCCAGAGACTGGTGAATAGGGTCCTGGCCGGGCTAGAACAGTTCAGCGCGGCCTATCTGGACGACATCGCTGTCTTCAGTTCAGAGTGGAGTGAGCACCTCCAGCACCTCCGGAAAGTGCTAACCGCCCTGCGCCAGGCAGGCCTCACCGTAAAAGCCAGCAAGTGCCAGATCGGGCAAGGATCCGTAGTCTACCTGGGGCACCAAGTCGGGAGTGGCCAGGTCGCCCCTCTACAGCCAAAGATCGACGCCATCCTGGCATGGGAACCACCCATCACCCAAACGGAGGTCCGAGCCTTTCTGGGACTCACGGGCTACTACCGCCGATTCATTCGGGGGTATGGCAGCCTGGTCGGCCCTCTCACTGAACTCACGTCTAAAAAACAGCCAAAGAAGGTGCAGTGGACGGCTGCCTGCCAGGCAGCTTTCGATGCTCTAAAAAAGGCCATGTGCACTGCCCCCATCCTCCAGGCTCCCGACTACACCAAGGAGTTCATAGTCCAGACCGATGCCTCCGAGCATGGCATTGGGGCCGTCCTGTCCCAAGTGAATGATCAAGGCCTAGACCAGCACGTCGCCTTCCTCAGTCGGCGGCTGCTGCCCCGAGAACAGAGGTGGAGCACCATAGAGCGCGAAGCCTTTGCCGTGGTCTGGGCACTCAAAAAACTACGACCCTACCTGTTCGGCACTCATTTCAGAGTCCAAACTGACCATCGGCCCTTGCGATGGCTCATGCAGATGCGAGGAGAAAACCCCAAGCTACTGCGGTGGTCAATCTCCCTCCAGGGAATGGACTTCACCGTAGAACACCGCCCTGGTACGGACCACGCCAACGCTGACGGCCTCTCCCGGTTCTTCCGCCTCAGCGAAGAGAACCCCCCAAGGTGATGGGCAGTTCTCTCCGGCTTTCAGCTGGGGGGGACGCGTGTTGGACCCGGCCTCGTAGAATGGCCCTCCGTGCCCCCGCACCACCGAAACCTGGTACCTGCAGCCCAAGCACACGGCCCAGCCGACCCTTCCCACCAGGACACCCGCACCAACCCCGGACATCCCCGTCCATGGCCTCTCTCCTTTTGGCCACCCCGGGCCCGCGTGCCCACTCCATGCAACAAGATGGCCGCCCGGCCCCAGCGCGACCCGGGCCTCGAGGCGCCACTCCGGCTGGAGGACATCACGCTTCCAGGGGATGAGAGAGGGAGGAGCAGTTTCTATCGCACCTCTAACTCCCCTGGGACGATGGGTTTCGATCGGCCCTCCGGCCTCCCTGCGGGCTGGCTCCGTGCCTGCTGGGTGTCTGGGACTCCTCCCGACCCGGCCCTGAAAGGATCAAAAGACAATAGCAGGAAACCCCGACAAGCGGCCCCCAGGTGACAAGACCCCTGCCTGCACAGACTCCGGACATCAAAGAGGGGTCGACCTATAACAAGGGGTGCTCTGAGACTGTCCGGGAGATTCGACGCTGGAACAACGAGAGCCTGCCGACGCGGTCGCGGCTCCTGGAACTTGAACCTACCTGAGCCCTGCTGAGTGACTCGCGGCTCCCTGAAGATTGTAAGACCTCCGAACTTGTACCTGAGCCCTGCTGAGTGACTCGCGGCTCCCTGAAGATCGTAAGACCTCCGAACTTGTACCTGGGCCCTGCTGAGTGACTCGCGGCTCCCTGAAGATCGTAAGACCTCCGAACTTGTACCTGAGCCCTGCTGAGTGACTCGCGGCTCCTTGAAGATCGTAAGACCTCCGAACCTGTACCTGAGCCCGCTGAGTGACTCGCAGCTCCCCCAGACTCTCACGGTCCCGCCGGACCCCGACTCCGACCACCTATCCCCCAGCTCGAGGATTGTGAGCTGTGCGCCGGATACGTCCCTGCTTTGAACCGTTACCAGAGACAGTCCCGCTACCCCCTACCTTTCCGAGACTCTTGAGCCCGTGCTCACCTTGTACATATTTGCAGTGATACCTATTTGATAAAGCTTGTTTTCTGAGAATACCTAGTGTGGTCTCTCTGTGTCGTGTGGTGCCAGAAGTACGATCCTAGTTGCGAGATTCCTCCCCCTGGGGAATCTCCCGCCAGTGCCCGGCTACGATACTACACGGGTGGGACTCAGGTTAGTCAGGACCCCCCTTCCGGGCTCCTCTGAGGTCGCCGTCTAACAGTTTTCATTTTCAATCGTGCTCTCAGGACTATGCTCTATATAACACTTCGTCCACCTACCCTTTTTATGGGCATTACATTTTGCGATGGGGGTGGAGGGTCAGAGGGTGTTTCTGCCAAGTGAGCCCAGATTCAACGTCAAAAACGTCCTCTTCTTCCTGAATAAAAGTAAGATTATGCTGCATACTTGTTCATATTTTAAGTAGTTCACACAGACACACATTTTAAAAACAATAAAGTTCCTAATACCCACCTTCTCTGAACAGTTAGCTTGCTGCCCCATCCACCTCCTCCCTATCCTCTGTTGTCTGAATCCATGGACTAGCCTCCTCCCTCCTGCCATGCATGGTCTGATGTGCTGCCACTGTCCTCCATTTAGCATGATGTACCAGTCCACTCCTCCTGCCCTCCATTGCCCAATTCTATGGCCCATCATTGACCTCCTGCTTAGCCTCTGTGCTTAGCTTACTGCCCCTATTCTCCTTCCCCCTGCCCTCCGATGTCTTTGTACATGCCCCTGCTCCATCCTTTTTGCCCACCATGTTCCATGGACCTGCCACTCCTATCTACTCTGAGTGTTCTGTTGAGCTGCCACTCCCCTCCCACCTGCCTAGCATTGTCAGATGACTGTAACCTGTCCCTGCCACCTCCCCCCTGCCTGACCCCATGCCATGCCCCTATCCCCTTCCTCCTGTACTCCATGGTCCATTTTACTGCCACACCCTTCTGCCCTCCCTGGTCTGTTGTGCTGCAACTGCTCCTTTTGCCTGCCCCCACCCGGTCTGTTGTGAGGCCCCTTCCCCTGAACTCTATTGTCTATGCCCAGGTCCTGACCCTCTCTTCTATCCTCCATGGTCCTTTGTGCATGCCCCTGCACCCTCCTTCTTGCCCATCATAGCTATTGTGCTGCCACTAACTCTTCCGCTTGCCATGCATGGACTTCTGTGCTGCGTGGTCAGTTAGCTGCCCCTGACCCCCTCCCACCTTCCCTCCATGGTCTGTGTGTATGCCATCATAGTCTCACTGTTGCTCTCCATGGTGTGTCATGTTTCTAGTGCCCATCCTGCCTGTCCTCCATGGTCATCTTGCTGCTCCTGCCCTGCCCCTTGCCCCCAGCCCTCTGTTTCCATGTGCAGACCCCTATTCCCTCCCTCCTGGCTTGTCTGTTCCATTGTAATGCCCCTGATCTGTCCCTCCTGCCCTTTATGGTCTGTTATGCTGCCGCTTTCTCTCCTGTCTGTTCATTATGATCAGCTAGCTCCCATTGCCTCTTTCCCCTCTGTTCTCTGTTGTCCATGTGCATGGTCCTGTCCTCTCCCTATTGCTTTCTATGAATTGTTGTGCTGCACTCCCGTCCCGCATGCCCTGTGTGGTGTATTTTGCTGCTGCAAACCCTGATGCCTGCCCTGTAAGGTCAATTTGGTGAACCTCTCCATGTCCCTCCTGTCCTCTGTTATCCGAGTCCATGTCCCTACCCCAATACCTCCTGCCTACCATGATCCAATGTACCATACTTGCGAACATTTTGAACTTGGTAAGAGGGAGATTTTGAAAAAAAACTGGGGTATTGATTTTCCCCTTTGAGTTACATTGAAAAAGAGCAGATTGTAGACAGGAGACAGATCAAATAAAGCCCATTTGAGCTTAAAAACATTGGACGTTTCCTGGCTGAAACAGGTTTGTTGGCATATTGGTTGTGCTACCACTGCCTCTTCCTTCTGCCCACAATGGTCTATTATATTGCCACAGCCTCTCTTGCCAGTCCTGTATTGTTGGTTTGTTGCCCCTGCCCCCCTTTCCACTGCCCTCCATAGTCTGTTGTGCTGCCACTGCCCTGCCTGCCTGCCCAGTATGGTCAAATTGTTGCCTCTGCACTCTCCAACCTGCCTTCAATTTTCAGAGTCCGTGCCCCTGGCCTCTGCCTCTCAACAGTATCCCAATGAACAACTAGATTGCTAACATTGTATATTTATTACAAAAGTGTGGAATGCCTGACGTCATCTTGATGTAATCAAAACTGTAATACCTAGAGCATTTCCTTTAGAAATTACATATATGAGAGGGTCTTATTTCCATCAAAATTATGGTTAGTGCTCTAAAAAACTAAAACGAGGACATATTTTCTGAGTTTTCAAATAGCGACAAAGAACTTTTAAATTATTTGTAATCTTTATGTTTTTTTATCCAGTTGACCACTTGATTAAATGTTGCACTTAGGGGAGAGGATGTGGTGTTACTTCCAGAGCTGCAGACTTTGCAACTGGGGAACCAGGTTGGAGTTTCTGCTTCAGCTCAACATTCTGTGATTCTGGTCAAATCACTTAATCTCCCCATGTCAACAACCAAAATGAATTTGGTCTTGTGTGATGTAACCAATGTTCATGTAAACCACTCCAATACCTGACAAGTCTGCACTATATAAAACTGAAAATACACAAAAAATAAGTGTTTTGCACACTTCTGTCATTGGGCTACATGTGGGCTACATCTGGGTGATATTTGTGCTGCATTTGGGCTCTTTTGTCTCTGGTGGCCATCTTGGGAGATTTATTTGTTATGAAGTTTCCTAATTTCCTCATTTACTGCAGTCTCCTCAGTAGGAAATACTTTCAGTTTTTTACTTTGGTTCCATCAAGAAGGCATTCAGATGTGTCACACATTTGCCATGAATTCTGAATGTTAGCACTCTAGTTGCTCATTAGATAACTGTAGTAAAGCTACTGCTCCCCAGGGAAGTCTGCTGCTGGTATTCAAAGTGCATGTTTCAGTCTGAATGTCAGAATATTTTGATGAAATAGAAGAGGATTTGAGAAGTCAAAATGTGCCCTAATTTTTCTTTTTGCAGCACTATTCATAATTTCTATGGCAAAATGAACCCCCTCATTTTGTTCCTTTGTAAATTAAATGTTTTAAGTGTTACCACTTTATTCCAATCAAGATGGCTTCAGGTGTGCCATACTTTTGTCATAAGTAAGACTGTTAGCGCTCTAGTTGTTCGTTAGAACACTCTGGGACATTCTGTCATTGGGCTATATTTGGGCTACATCTGGGTGATATTTGTGCTACATTTTGGCTCTTTTGTCTCTGGGGGCCATTTTGGGAGACTTATTTGTTATGAAGTTTCACACATGTGCCATAAATTCAGAATGTTAGCACTCTAGTTGCTCATTAGATCACTGTAGTAAAGCACCTGCTCACCAGGGAAGTCTGCTGCTGGTATTGAAAGTGCATGTTTCAGTCTGCATGTCAGAATGTTTTAATGAAATAGAAGAGGATTTGAGAAGTCACTCAAAATGTGCCCTAATTTTTCTTTCTGCAGCACTAATCATACTCATATGTGGATATATGCGGATATGTTTATAAGTGTGTGTGTGTGTTTGTGTGTGTGTGTTTGTGCGTGTGCATTTGTGTGCATGTGTGTGTGGATCCTACATAGTTGGTGATGTTATTTAGCTCTCTAACAGCCTCCTTTATGTAATCTTCCTTATCCAAAAGCTCAATATTGCCCCCCTTAACAGTGGGTTTTATTATGATTGTTTCATTTCTGCTACTTTTTTAATGGCTTCTCTTTCTTTGTAACTCAAATTTTCCCTTTGATTTTGATTTCTTTCTTTAAGTATTTTATCCAGTTCTCCAATTATGGCCTCCGCAAATAAATCGAATTTGTTCCCTGGAGATAAAACTGGACAATATCTCGATTTTCTTTTTAACCCACTTTCCACACGTTTGTCTGTCTCAATGGATAGATGTTCCAACACTTGTTCTTCTGTCACATCATCATCACTTAAATTAAACATAAGATCAAACATATTTTTCAGATCTGGAATTTGATCAATACTTATCTCTGTTTCTCTTTGGTTTGATTGATTTATTTCCTCCATTTTGCCTTTGTTATTTTTATTGGCATGTATTTTGGCCAGTTTCAGTTTGCATATGTATTTGTATAAGTCAATCCTGACTTGAGTATAGTTATAATGATTTTCAGGGCAGAACGAGAGTCCTTTGTTAAGTAAAGCCATTTCTTCTTTTGTGAATGTGTATTTTGACAAGTTAATGATGAGGTTAGAGTTTTCTATTTTCGATTGCACAGTGGATATTGTTTTCTTGCACTTGGCATGTCTGGTTCGGTCTCGCCTGACCCAGCGCATGCGCTGGTCTGGCGAGACTTATTGAGAGGGCTCCAAAAAGTGCTAACAGGCCAGCCTAGACCTACAGTGCATGTGAGCGGCCGCGCGCACCGCGCTTTACCGCAATTACTTTCACTTTCTGTGCGACAGGGCCGCTTTGATGTTTGATCGTGATCGCGATCTCGATCACTTTCACTTTCACGACCGCACGCCCGCTTTGCATAGCCAATAGGTCTCACTTTTGGGCCCATATAAGTATTTAGTTATGCAACTGTTGCATTGCTAAACACTTATAAGATCCCAAAGGCGAGATCTATTGGCTATGCCAATGCTTGTTTTTCTTGTGCTTGCGAGGTGTTCCTTATTTCTTTTCCTCGGCCTCGGTTTGTGTTCCTTCCGCGTCCTCTGCCCCTTGTTAGTGTTTGATCCATATGCATAAGCTGCATCTCCTCTAAAAAAGTGACTTTCGTTGGTGCATTTGTTCCACTTGCTCTTTCGTCTACTTCGATAATATCAGATTCACTGGTGGTTTCAGCCATTGAGCCGGGGGGTGGGGGGGGGGAGGGGTTTGGCAGAATAATTTCTTGTAAATGTCTCAAAACGTTTTGCAAATGTTAAGATTCTGCCATATTTATAAACTGAGATGAGATTATACATATGGCAGAATCTAGCATGAAAGTATTACCAGGGTGAAATGACTCTTGATAAGCTGTGTGACTATCCCAATAATTTAAATGATACAAAATGCTGCATGAATAATGTATAATGTACTATACAAGCATACAGAATTTTGATTAATGCCAGTGGAATGACAATAGTGAAAATTCCTTTTGTAACAAGCGTCAATAAAATTTCATTAAAAAGCACTACAATTCCCTCAATGCCACATTAAGGCGAAGTGGGTACATATAGTGCAATAGAGAACGGACTCACTAACCGTGATCAAAGCCGTGGAAAGGCTGAAATGCGTTTGTGGAGTGTTGCTGTATTAAATCCTTGAATAGAACTCCGGAGTGTTGCGTCTTTTGTATGCAAAAAATATATATATATGTGTGTGTGTGTGTGTATATATATATATATATATATAAATATTTATATAGATATATGCGTATGTATAGGTAGATAGATAGATAGACAGACAGACGGGCGGGCGGGCGGGCGGGCAGGCGGGCGGACGGACGGACGGACGCACAGACAGATAGATAGATAGATAGATAGATAGATAGATAGATAGATAGATAGATAGATAGATAGATAGATAGATAGATAGATAGATAGATAGATAGATAGATAGATAGATAGATAGATAGATAGATAGATAGATAGATAGATAGATAGATAGATAGATAGATAGATAGATAGATAGACAGATAGAGATGTATATATTATAAATAGATACAAAATTACCAAGGTGTGTGACACAGTAATGATGGTGCTGTCTAGTATTCCTTTCATCACTTATTACCATCAAGAACCCTAATTACTTCATGGTTTTGTGCAATGGTTTCTCCTAGCAACATTTTTAGAATGAAGGCCCTCCGAATAACAGTTATATAATGACTACTGTAGCTTAACAAAAAATCATCCAACTGTACGTAGCATAAAATTAATTGTTTTTCTTTTTATTCCTCTCAGAGCATAAAACTCATAAAGAGATTAATCTCAGGACAGGAGAATAACGCTTCAGGTTAGATCGCTCATTTATTTAACCAACTCTGTGACTCGTTTGTTATGGTTGAAATTCCAACAGGCTGACTTAACTTTCTTCTATCTCCGATTGATAAATTGAGGGTTGCTGTGGTAAGATTATGGCCTGTAAATTACAAAGCTACAAAATGACAAATGCGGTATCCAACTCTATACTTTGTTGTTATTAAGAAATCCCTCATTTTTAGTAACCTTGACACTTGAGCAATTCTTTACCGTGATAATTTCTTCTTCCACAATAGGAATATTGCTCGCACAAATATTTTGTACTTGTGTTTGATGATGATGGTAAATTCTGTAAATTATCAACATGTGTGCAGAGTTGGATTGGTTTATTGTTGCATGCTAATTTTTAGATCTCGTGTTAACCATAACGTTATCTATCTATCTATCTATCTATCTATCTATCTATCTATCTATCTATCTATCTATCTATCTATCTATCTATCTATCTATCTATCTATCTATCTATCTATCTATCTATCTATCTATCTATCTATCTATCTATCTATCTATCTATCTATCTATCTATCTATCTATCTATCTATCTATCTATCTATCTATCTATCTATCTATCTATCTATCTATCTATCTATCTATCTATCTATCTATCTATCTATCTATCTACCTGTCTATCTATCTGTTTGTCTCTCTGTCTGTCTCTCTGTCTGTCTAGCCCGCTTCATTCATTGGTGCATGTGCTATACACATTTATATTCTGCTCACTACAGCATGGGGTAATGGGTCAGTCCACTTCAGCCATTGTCTATGGCTAACTTCAGTGTGAGTGACAGCATCTGCCCACAAAGTAGTTATTTTTATTACTCCGGAATACTGTGGCAATGTATGTGTTTTGAGACCAAAACACATTTTGCTTAGTCACTACTTTTTTTCAGTTTGAAGAGGACCCCACACCTACCCCAAAAATAAACTTTTTCGAAAAATATGACAAAGGTAGCACACACTGACACATCCAAAGGTTTACCAAACCAATGCAGAACTCTGTCCTTGAGCAATGCTTGGTGTGTAAGGAACTCTGGGTAGTTACTAAATCATATCTAGTCGGGAGCGACTCAATGTGCATCTCTGTGGGTTGTATTTCTGCTTATGAATACCCCTCAGTAGGCATGCAACAATTCGCCATAAAGGGTACAAAAATGAACCTAATTGAACAAAATTGTCAGCCAGCTCAGATTCTTGAAAAATTCAAATCATGTTTCGCATTATTTCCAAAGTGAAGTGAGATTGTGTTTTGTTTATTCGTACAAAAGCTATATTTTGTGCATTTTGTTTTGGGAAGCAGAGCCGGGCCTCTATTTTGTGTCCTAGTGCTATTCATGAAAACGGTTTTAGTGCCTCGTATTTCATTTGCCTAGGCGCTTCTGGGACGCATTTCATGAATAACAGGTCCATCTCGTCCAAAAACCCATATACACGCTTTGTTCAATTGAGCCCATTAAGTCATTCATTTGCAGTAATTGCTTCAGTCCCAGAGGGGGGAAAACATGAAAAATGTCAGAAGGCATAAAGATGCTAACATCATCAAAGCCTTGACTGCTCTTTAGATCATAGTCAGTGATGTGCATTCAGCCAATCAAAACGGAGATATTTACAGCACAGGAAGACCTTTTTATGCTAAGAAAAAAATCACTTCACTGATGTGCTTATACAATCAATCTGCACGTAGGAATGAAAAGGGAAAATGAAAGACTGCATTGTAAATTTGAAAATATTTGAATACAAAGATGCCAGTAAAAGCAAGCTGGATACAAAATGATGAGACGCATAATGATGTCTATCAGTTAGGTGAATTGTGGTAAAATAACACATTCAAGGATATGACCATTTAAAAATAGGCGACTTTCTCTACTATGGGTTTCCCGTTGATCGAGTGACTTGAGGCAGGCCGATTCAGACAAGTGCCTTTTTTCAAGGCAGTAGAATGCATAAGTAAGGTGCTCTAAACGTTTCCCTGTGTGTAAGTGGGGAAGCTGAAAAGTACTTCTGCGAATCTGGGAAGCATCTCAGTTCTTTGTGACCTGATGAAAATTCCGCATTTAATACACACAGAATGGGCCAAAGGTATTTTGGAGCCCCTGTTAGGAACCGCTTTGAATTTATGATCCAATTTCATCTTTCATGTCATCTTTGGCCGTGTCACTGACAGTGCACAGGCATACTCATTCATTCTCTAAATGTGTTTGCATCTAATATTCAGGGATAGTTACTTGTGTTTTTAATACTGTCTGTAATACAGCAGCTGTTCACGAATATTATTGTAAATAATCTGTGACCCCCCTCCCATTTCTCATATGTGAGGTCCCTCTTTCATCTGAATCGTTTTTATGGAAGTTGAATTAAACAAGCACCATTTCTCTGTAGAATGTTTATAATAGACTCTCGCATATCACCCATATTATAAATAAATGAAAGGAAAACAGTATTTAAAACAATCTATTTAAAAATTATTAAGGTAATCATGGCAAAACTCTTCAGAACAAAGCTGGCTCCATTAGGGGGCCCCCCTGAAAGAATTGGGCCCTGGGCCAGAGCCCACTTTGTCCATGCCTTAAAACGTCTCTATCGGAATCCCGGGTGACACACTTTTATAATAACTATTCGTTTAGCTAACAACTTTGCCAATGCTAAGTATAGCAGCCTCTTTTACTTAGCATACATAAGGGTTACAATACCGGCAATTTAGGTTACCAATCATGTGTGTGATACATTGTCTTGCATTAATACCTCGAGAAGCGAAACTACACAGATCATAGTACAAAACCAACCCGGGCTAAAGTTTCCTGGGGGAAATTCCAGTTGACTAGATACAAATGGTTTCTACTGAATCCAGCTCCCAATGAAAGACAAGCATTTGGCAATGCAATAGGTCTCGCATTTATGCGAGTTTGAGCTATTGACATTGTAAATGACAATGCCTTTTATTTCTTTTTTGGTTTTTAAAACCAAAACAAAAGGCATTGTCATTTACAATGCCAATAGCTTAAACTCGCGTAAATGCAAGACCTAATGCATTGCAAATGCTTGTTAATACATGTAAGCCATCCTTAAGGTATGTCGTGAATAGTCCAAAGGCAGGGTGCATAGTATTTAAAAGTTGGACATGTACTTTTAAGTTTTGCATGTCCTATAGTGGAAAATTCTTAAATTTGTTTTTCAATACTGCAAGGCCTATCGCTCCCCATAGGAAAACATTGGAATTGCCTTATTACATTTTTCAAATGGAAAAAGATAACCCCTTCAAGTGTGGTGTCTCTGAAATAACAATTTAAAATCCTAACATGCTGAAGTTGGATTTCAAATTGCAAATGTGGAAATGCCACAGAAAGTTGAAAGCAATGAGTCAGAGGCAGCAGACCACCTGCTGACTCCAGTCCTACTTATCTTAAAACGCATAGTTTTTTTTAATCCAAATGACGAAAAATTCAAACTTGAGTTCTTTAAATTCGGTAGATTTAATAATCAATATTTATTCACACCAATTTCATTATTGGCTGATGTAGTTCCTTCATGTGAATACATTGAAGATTTTCAAATTATAACGGGTTAACAATTGTTCAAAAGCATGATTAACAATTCTTGAATTAAGAAGACCTGACCCCAAGTCTTGCCCAATGCATTTCAGGTCATAGACCCTTCTTTAGGGGCATCCAAGGACAAAATCTGCAAATAAACAATACTATGGTCAGCTCAATGCAGTCCTCTCCATATTAAATTATTACAGTATGTAAAAACTGTATATTGTGTGATTAGAACGGACGAGTATCACACTCACAGTAAATGAAATGGTGTCTTGAATAACACCAATCCAGCCGAGTACAACATGACATCTTGGTGGGCCGTATTCACAATCATGCATACACACGGGAACAGCCGTCTCTACACCGATATTAAACACTGCCATGCAACACTTGGCTCGAGGTGAAAAGAACCATGCTCAACGGTGAAGAACATTCTTAAAAGTGACTCCGTAATAGAATGTAACAGACGCCTAAGAGTATCGCTGTGTATTCATGTGATCCCTAAAGAACCATGACCCACGGTGAAAAACATTCTTAAAAGTGACTCCATCATAGAATGTAATGGGTGCCCGAGAACATCGCTGTGCATTCGCGTGATCCGAAAAGAACCATGATAAATGGTGAAAAACACTCTTAAAATTGACTCCATGATATAATGTAACGGACGCCTGAGAATATCGCCCTGCGTTCGTGTGAGCCAAACATGTGCATTAGTGCAAGACATGCTGTAGCAAGCTAAAAAGCGGTCTGTTATGACTGCTTACAATTGGAGATGAATTACAGCCCCTCACGCATCATCATTTCATTCACGTGTACACAAGTGGTTACTGACTTTACATGCAAGTAGTTACTGCGTAACTCGTCCCGTGAACCGCAGATGAAAATCTGTTCGGACCGCCATGTGTGGGGTTGCCGTTCCCGTGTATATGCAAGATTATGGATATGGTTATTTAATTTACTGTAAGCGTGATACTCGTCTGTTCTAATCACACAATATTCCATTTATACATACTGCTATGATTTAATATGGAAAGGACTGCATTGAGCTGACCATCATATTGTTTGTAGATTTGCAGATTTTTTACTTGGATGCCCCTTAAGAAGGGTCTATGACCCGAAATTCATTGGGCAAGAGTTGGGGTTAGGTCTTCTTAATAGAAGAATTGTTAATCATGCATTTGAAAAATGGTTAACCCGTTTTATTTGAACATCTTCAATGTTTTCACATTAAGGAACTACATCAGCCAATGATGAAATTGGTGTGAATAAATATTGATTATTCAATCACCAGAATATAAGGAACTCAAGTTTGAATTTTTTGTCATTTGGATAAAAAAAACTATGCATTTTCAAGCTAAGTGCGACCAAGGTCCTCTGCTCCTTTGCATCATGGTACATGCAATGCGCAATTTGCGCTCCTCTCAGTGTTGACTGCGGTGTCTACACTACAGTCAACACTAAGGGGAGCTCCCTTAGTGTAGCCTGTGGTGTTGACACTACAGTCAACACTGAGGGGAGAGCAAATTGTACCATTCTACAAAGGAGCAAACTTTTCTGGGTTATGATGTAGTCTCTGGCCATACCCTTTTTCCTGCCCAGACTATTTTTCATGACCTCCTCTACCATTTATCACACATTCCTAATGTTCCTTTTTGTAAAAATTGCATTCCAGCCCATTGATTACACTTTATCCGGCCCAAGCCGGAGATTACGGCTCGATCCGTAAAGTTAGGAGTCGTAAGTGATTTCTGTGAATATCAAAAATTGTATGTGCCTTCTGTGAATACCAGAAGTAGTAAGTTTAGTATTTTGTCTCAAATTAGTTCTGTGAATTAGCCCAAGTATTTTTAAATCATCTCAATTCACAAAATCTTTCGTGTTAAAGCTGAAAAATCTACATTTCTGATCATAATTCCCACATGCCTATTAGAATTTAGGATTAGCAGACATTTCCAAACACACATTTAAGTTATTATTAAACAAAATATGGCAATTTGTCAATATTTTGTACAATAACTTCGGGGCATATCGGAATAATAAGTCACTCAAGACTGTCACGGGGTCTAATATATAATCAGTCACAAAAACATCTTTTATTTGTGTCCTGAAAACACAAGTTCATACCACCTGAGTTCAATGATGGGCCACACCTCAGGCAACTGAGAGCTCCATCAGCATGGTACATTGCGTGGCTGGAGCTACAGCTTTCTAGATGTGTGACAAAGTTCGGGGAGGCAAAACAATTATGCTGGCTTCCACTGCCATATGCAAAAACAACAATTGATGGACAGAATGCAGAACAATGTCATACATTCACACCAGTACAGAGATCTGGGCCTAAATCCATCGTTTATTTGCTCACCATGCCGTTCCAGTTTGAACCCAGCAAATCAGTCTTGACCCTGTGCCTCATGGGAACAGTCCAGCCCGAACTGCCAAGCCAGGTCCTTCCTGGACTGGAAACAAGCATCCTAGGACTGGTTTCGGGGTTTCACCCCTCTTCAGCCAGGATAGCTTGATTCCAGTGGCATGGAGAGCAAGGGACCCACGTCTGGGCATACCCTTCCCACTCGGGGCGACAAATGCAAAAACAACAATTTATAGACAGAATGCAGAACAATGTCATACATTCACCCCAGTACAGAGATCTGGGCCTAAATCCATCGTTTTTTGCTCACCATGCCGTTCCAGTTTGAACTCAGCCAAATGCAAATCAGTCTTGACCCTGTGCCTCATGGGAACAGTCCAGCCCGAACTGCCAAGCCAGGTCTTCCCTGGACTGGAAACAAGCATCCTAAGACCGGTTTCGGGGTTTCACCCCTCTTCAGCCAGGATAGCTTGATTCCAGTGGCATGGAGAGAAAGGGACCCACGTCTGGGCATACCCTTCCCACTCGGGGCGACAAATGCAAAAACAACAATTGATGGACAGAATGCAGAACAATGTCATACATTCACCCCAGTACAGAGATCTGGGCCTAAATACATCGTTTTTTTGCTCACCATGCCGTTCCAGTTTGAACCCAGCCATATGCAAATCAGTCTTGACCCTGTGCCTCATGGGAACAGTCCAGCCCGAACTGCCAAGCCAGGTCCTCCCGGGACTGGAAAGAAGCATCCTAGGACCGGTTTCGGTGTTTCACCCCTCTTCAGCCAGGGTAGCTTGATTCCAGTGGCATGGAGAGCAAGGGACCCACGTCTGGGCATACCCTTCCCACTCGGGGCGACAAATGCAAAAACTACAATTGATGGACAGAATGCAGAACAATGTCATACATTCACCCCAGTACAGAGATCTGGGCCTAAATCCATCGTTTTTTGCTCACCGTGCCGTTCCAGTTTGAACCCAGCCATATGCAAATCAGTCTTGACCCTGTGCCTCATGGGAACAGTCCAGCCCGAACTGCCAAGCCAGGTCCTCCCTGGACTGGAAACAAGCATCCTAGGACCGGTTTCGGGGTTTCACCCCTCTTCAGCCAGGATAGCTTGATTCCAGTGGCATGGAGAGCAAGGGACCCACGTCTGGGCATACCCTTCCCACTCGGGGCGACAAATGCAAAAACAACAATTTATGGTCAGAATGCAGAACAATGTCATACATTCACCCCAGTACAGAGATCTGGGCCTATATCCACCGTTTTTTTCTCACCATGCCGTTCCAGTTTGAACCCAGCCATATGCAAATCAGTCTTGACCCTGTGCCTCATGGGAACAGTCCAGCCTGAACTGCCAAGCCAGGCCCTCCCTGGACTGGAAAGAAGCAGCCTAGGACCGGTTTCGGGGTTTCACCCCTCTTCAGCCGTGGTGAGCAAAATAACGATGGATTAAACCCAGATCTGTGACTGGGGGTGAATGTTTTGCCAATGTGCAACATTCCGTCCATCATCTTGTGTGTTTTGCTGTTCACCCTATGTGGGAAGGGTATGCCCAGACGTGGGTCCCGTGCTCACTACGCCAATGGAGTCAAGCTATCCTGGCTGAAGAGGGGTGAAACCCCGAAACTGGTCCTAGGATGCTTGATTCTGGTCCAGGGAAGACATGGCTTGGCAGTTTGGGCTGGACTGTTCCCATGAGGCACAGGGTCAAGACTGATTTGCATATGGCCATGTCTGAACTGGGGTGGCGTGGTGAGCAAAATAACAATGGATTAAACCCAGATCTGTGACTGGGGGTGAATGTTTTGCCAATGTGCAACATTCCGTCCATCATCTTGTCTGTTTTGCTGTTCACCCTATGTGGGAAGGGTATGCCCAGACGTGGGTCCTGTGCTCACTACGCCACTGGAGTCAAGCTATCCTGGCTGAAGAGGGGTGAAACCCCGAAACCGGTCCTAGGATGCTTGATTCTGGTCCAGGGAAGGCATGGCTTGGCAGTTCGGGCTGGACTGTTCCCATGAGGCACAGGGTCAAGACTGCTTTGCATATGGCCATGTCTGAACTGGGGTGGCGTGGTGAGCAAAATAACGATGGATTAAACCCAGATCTGTTACTGGGGGTGAATGTTTTGCCAATGTGCAACATTCCGTCCATCATCTTGTGTGTTTTGCTGTTCACCCTATGTGGGAAGGGTATGCCCAGACGAGGGTCCCGTGCTCACTACGCCATTTGAGTCAAGCTATCCTGGCTGAAGAGGGGTGAAACCCCGAAACCGGTCCTAGGATGCTTGATTCTGGTCCAGGGAAGACATGGCTTGGCAGTTCGGGCTGGACTGTTCCCATGAGGCATAGGGTCAAGACTGATTTGCATATGGCCATGTCTGAAATGGGGTGGCGTGGTGAGCAAAATAACGATGGATTAAACCCAGATCTGTGACTGGGGGTGAATGTTTTGCCAATGTGCAACATTCCGTCCATCATCTTGTGTGTTTTGCTGTTCACCCTATGTGGGAAGGGTATGCCCAGACGTGGGTCCCGTGCTCACTACGCAACTGGACTCAAGCTGTCCTGGCTGAAGAGGGGTGAAACCCTGAAACCGGTCCTAGGATGCTTGATTCTGGTCCAGGGAAGACATGGCTTGGCAGTTCGGGCTGGACTGTTCCCATGAGGCACAGGGTCAAGACTGATTTGCATATGGCCATGTCTGAACTGGGATGGCGTGGTGAGCAAAATAACGATGGATTAAACCCAGATCTGTGACTGGGGGTGAATGTTTTGCCAATGTGCAACATTCCGTCCATCATCTTGTGTGTTTTGCTGTTCACCCTATGTGGGAAGGGTATGCCCAGACGTGGGTCCCGTGCTCACTACGCCACTGGAGTCAAGCTATCCTGGCTGAAGAGGGGTGAAACCACGAAACCGGTCCTAGGATGCTTGATTCTGGTCCAGGGAAGACATGGCTTGGCAGTTCGGGCTGGACTGTTCCCATGAGGCACAGGGTCAAGACTGATTTGCATATGGCCATGTCTGAACTGGGGTGGTGTGGTGAGCAAAATAACGATGGATTAAACCCAGATCTGTTACTGGGGTGAATGTTTTGCCAATGTGCAACATTCCGTCCATCATCTTGTGTGTTTTGCTGTTCACCCTATGTGGGAAGGGTATGCCCAGACGTGGGTCCCGTGCTCACTACGCCACTGGAGTCAAGCTATCCTGGCTGAAGAGGGGTGAAACCCCGAAACCGGTCCTAGGATGCTTGATTCTGGTCCAGGGAAGACATGGCTTGGCAGTTCGGGCTGGACTGTTCCCATGAGGCACAGGGTCAAGACTGATTTGCATATGGCCATGTCTGAAGTGGGGTGGTGTGGTGAGCAAAATAACGATGGATTAAACCCAGATCTGTGACTGGGGGTGAATGTTTTGCCAATGTGTAACATTCCGTCCATCATCTTGTGTGTTTGGCTTCCACTGCCATGGCAGTGGCATTCGGTGGAGCTAAACAGAGCTGGCACCTTTTGATTGCCCAAGGATATTTTTGATTTGGCCAAGACTGAGGAACACCATACCTGAAAGAAGGGGAGTGTCCAATGCTATCTAGGGTCTATGGAACGGAGGCACTTCAGTCCACAGGTTCAATTAATTTCTCAGATCTAGAACCAAACCTCCACAGAGTGATATCCGAACTAAGGGGCTTATTATGATGATGGTGGGGGTGCCACAGAAATCCCATATGTGCTGGTCCCCCCCATGGTAATACTGATTACCGCCCGCCACATTAGGATGGGGAGCGGATGGTGCGCCAAGGATCCAATGGGCTCAAGTAGCCCGTCGGTCCGTCAGAGGCACTTGTTTCCCTACAACAGTGCCTGCCAGGCACCGCCGACGGGATTATAATGTCCCTTTCCGCCAGCCGTCTCATGGTGGTTTACCTGCCATGAAAAGGCAGATGAAAAGGGAAATTGGAGGCCGTAGTGGGACCCCCTTCCTCCCTGGCCCTCCGACATGACCCCAACATATCCCTGCACCATGTGGCAGGCACGCATGATGTCTGCCACATGGTGCAGGGATATGCATGGAGTGCATAATTTTGTACTGTGGCGTGTGCTGCAGCCCACAGCACCCGCAGCAATACAAAATATACACCTTGTGACATCCTTGAAGGCAGCTGCATCATGATTCTGGGTGAGGGACCGCCGACAGCTTGTTCAGCGGTCCTGTTTCCCACCAGGATGGCGGTCGGACATTAGTCCGACTGCAATCCAAATCAAGCCCTAATAGAAGAGACAAAGTGCTGCTAGGAAAGATAGGCAGCAGAGCAGAATGAAGGTGTGACAATTTCTCCTGACTGATGCCTTCAGAATTTTCTTTCCCATGCAGGAGCTGTGAGGAATTCTGAGGGAAGGGGTTTATGATTTCACAGAGATGAGGGTTGGATCATGATGTTGCATGATGGCTGAGGGGATCACTGACATAATATCGACTACAAAAATATAGACTTACAAAAATATCGATGCCAAAATATAGAATACCAAAATATCGACTCCCTATCTCCAAACAGGAAAATACAAAAATATAGAATCCAAAATATAGTTGTAAATAATATAGTTAGTCAAAATATCGAATTTTTTAAATGTTTTAAAAGTAATGTAAAATTAATGAAATAATACATATAATTAACTGACACATACTTAAAAATACTTAAATAACAATAAAATTATTAAATGATTAATGTAAGTAAAAAAAAAAATTAATACATATATATTAATGTAATATTTATTAAAAATATTCAATATTTTCTGCGTAGGATAGCGGGCGGGTAAAATTTACTATTACCACTCCAGTAAGTGCAATAGTAGGGAAAGCGTTGGATAGCGGGAGGGTAAAAATTACTATTCCCACTCCAGAGAATGCAACAGTAGAGAAAGCGTTGGATAGCGGGAGAGTAAAAATTACTATTCCCACTCCAAAGAGTGCAACAGTAGGGAAAGCGTTGGATAGCGTAGGGGTAAAAATTACTATTCCCACTCCAGAGAGTGTAAACGTAGGGAAAGCATTGGATAGCGGGAGGATAAAATTTACTATTCCCACTCCAGTAAGTGCAACAGTAGGGAAAGCGTTGGATAGCGTAGGGGTAAAAATTACTATTCCCACTCCAGAGAGTGCAACAGTAGGGAAAGCATTGGATAGCGTAGGGATAAAAATTACTATTCCCACTCCAGAGAGTGCAACAGTAGGGAAAGCGTTGGATAGCGGGAGGGTAAAATTTACTATTCCCACTCCAGTGAGTGCAACAGTAGGGAAAGCGTTGGATAGCGTAGGGGTAAAAATTACTATTCCCACTCCAGTGAGTGCAACGGTAGGGAAAGCATTGGATAGCGTAGGGGTAAAAATTACTATTCCCACTCCAGAGAGTGCAACAGTAGAGAAAGCGTTGGATAGCGTAGGGATAAAAATTACTATTCCCACTCCAGAGAGTGCAACAGTAGGGAAAGCGTTGGATAGCAGGAGGGTAAAAATTACTATTCCCACTCCAGAGAGTGCAACAGTAGGGAAAGCATTGGATAGCGTAGGGATAAAAATTACTATTCCCACTCCAGAGAGTGCAACAGTAGGGAAAGCGTTGGATAGCGGTAGGGTAAAATTTACTATTCCCACTCCAGCGAGTGCAACAGTAGGGAAAGCGTTGGATAGCGTAGGGGTAAAAATTACTATTCCCACTCCAGTGAGTGCAACAGTAGGGAAAGCATTGGATAGCGTAGGGGTAAAAATTACTATTCCCACTCCAGAGAGTGCAACAGTAGGGAAAGCGTTGGATAGCGTAGGGATAAAAATTACTATTCCCACTCCAGAGAGTGCAACAGTAGGGAAAGCGTTGGATAGCGGGAGGGTAAAATTTACTATTCCCACTCCAGCGAGTGCAACAGTAGGGAAAGCGTTGGATAGCGTAGGGGTAAAAATTACTATTCCCACTCCAGAGAGTGCAACAGTAGGGAAAGCATTGGATAGCGTAGGGATACAAATTACTATTACCACTCCAGAGAGTGCAACAGTAGGGAAAGCGTTGCAAAGCAGTAGGGTAAAAATTACTATTCCCACTCAAGTAAGTGCAGAAGTAGGGAAAATAATAAATTAATATTTTCTTAACAATTAATTAATTATTAATACCAAAACAAGTATTACAATTAATTACCAATCACACAAGATTTAATAATTGATTATTTATAAATACCAATATATTTTAGTTTAATTAATTACCCATTAATAATTAATTAACAACCAATTGTTTTTCAATAACAAACATTAATAAATGCTAATAATACCAATTAATCATTAATTGATAATATATTGATTAACGATATACACAAATTATTTAAATAATTAATTGTTTACAATTATATTACTTCCCACCATATTCCCCTATAAACACACTACCCACTACAAATATTAAATAAATACAATTAATATAATTATCAATTAAACAATTAATACAAATTAATTACCAATTAATACAAATTATTTACCAATTAATAATTAATCAACCACCAATTAATTTGCAATACCAATTAATAATTAACTAATAACAATTAAATTACTTCCCACCCTATTCCCCTATAAACCCACAACCCGCTACAGAAGTAAAACGCTAAATTAAATTATTGATATATTAATTAACAATATACACACATCAATCAAATAATTAATTATTTACAATTATATTACTTCCCACCATATTCCCCTATAAACACACTACCCACTACAATTATTAAATAAATACAATTAACATAATTATCAATTAAACAATTAATACAAATTAATTACCAATTAATACTAATTATTTACCAATTAATAATTAATCAACAACCAATTAATTTTCAATACCAATTAATAATTAACTAATAACAATTATATTACTTCCCACCATATTCCCCTATCAACACACTACCCACTACAATTATTAAATAAATACAATTAACATAATTATCAATTAAACAATTAATACAAATTAATTACCAATTAATACTAATTATTTACCAATTAATAATTAATCAACAACCAATTAATTTTCAATACCAATTAATAATTAACTAATAACAATTAAATTACTTCCCACCCTATTCCCCTATAAACCCACAACCCGCTACAGAAGTAAAACGCAAAATTAAATTAAAAATTATTAATAATTCCAATAAATTATTATTTAATGTATTATAATTAAATTACTTCCCACCCTACTCCCCTATAAACCCACAACCCGCTACGGAATTAAATTACACAAAAATAAAATAACATAAAATTCATTACTTTAAAAATATTCTAACATACATTACAATATTAATACATACTTTTAACACATATACTAACACTTAAAACACTATAAAAAATTCGATATTTTTAACAACTATATTATGACTGTCGATATTATTTACTTCTATATTATTGCAATCGATATTTCTTACCTGTTTTTCGATATTCTTCACCACTATATTTTGGTAATTCGATATTCTGTCCATTCTATATTTAAAACTCGATATTCTGTCCACTCGATATTTTTTTTTCGATATTATGTCTATTTACCGGCTGAGGTGTACTTTTATACTTAAAATAAAGATCTCTTCTTACAATGCTCTTTCAAGCATCATTTTACATTGTCAGCAAAGCTATGCCACTTAGTTCATCTAAAATCAGCAGTGCATGTGGTGTGTCATGTGCTATGTTTTCCATGTCACTGTATACCAACGTATTTAGGAGTACATGACCAATGTTCATAGTTTAGAAAGTAGGCCATTGGGAGTTCATATTCTTTGGTTATTTTTCAGATGTGAGTTGCTCTGACAACATATTTATTTCTGTATTATCGATTTACCAAGCATCTACACAATTCACTACATATTATTTTATTAATCTATTACATTACACACTATGAGGTATTTATTGTTTTGTTGGTGTGGGTGGAGAAGCTAGGATTCTCTCTCTCATTGTTTTTTTAAACATTTTTATTGCAGGCAAGAAAAAGAAACATATGACAGTAATAATCATCTCAATAGGCATTCGTTCACAAATCACATGTCTTACATATATCAGTACAGCATCTTCTTTTTTTTTGCTGTGTTGTTCGTCCATCTCCCAGAGCTCAACGATGGAGCTATTTTATTTCCCCCTCAGTCCCCCCCAGATGGGGGTTCCTACTAACAGGTAGGCAGAGGTTCCCCCTACTTTTGTTCTATCTTCCCTCATAGACCACCCTCTCTGCCTGAATGCACCAATCCATGTCAGTTTCCCAATCACAGAGATAAGGCTCAGAAACCGCCCTCCATTTTCTTGCTATATTACACTTGTCTACCATAAAGCCCAGTGTGACCTATATTCGTTCCTCAACTGTTAGGCCTGTTTTCTCCCAAATGTTTAGTAAACACCATTGAGGCGGGGCCTCTACATTTTTCCCACACAGTGTCAACATGCATGTTACAATTATGTTCCAGTATTCTCAATTCATTGGGAAGTCCTACCATAAGTGTAAAAACATGCCCTCTTGGCCACAGCTCCTGGGACAATGTGTTGTTTCAAATTTGTCCATTTTAACTACTGTAGTGCATGTATGATATGTTCTGTGTAAGATCTTTAATTGGACCAACCTAAATCGGGATCAAATGGCCAACTCTCAGGCGAACGCAGGTGCTTCTTTCCACACCTCATTGCTCAAAATCCCTAGGTCCACCACCCATTTGGCCTAGTATTTTCCGGTAGGTTAAATATATTGCTTTTTCCTTCAAATAGTCGTCTAAGAACCTATCCTCCTTTGTGGAGGAAACTGGGTGATTTGTTCCCCTTGGGATGGCATGCTGTAGTGCATGTCTTATT
This sequence comes from Triturus cristatus, assembly GCF_964204655.1. Lineage (NCBI taxonomy): Eukaryota > Metazoa > Chordata > Amphibia > Caudata > Salamandridae > Triturus > Triturus cristatus. Next base: position 1,453,458,231 of record NC_140589.1, on the reverse strand, counting down.
TGGAGATAACAGAAGGCTTCAGCTGACACCAACTCGTAGTCCCTCTGGAGGTATACAAAGGGTCTAATTTCCCCCCCACCCATAGGTATCTTACTCTCGAGAGACCAATAAGGTCCCATTTGTCAAAACCTGGGTGGTTTGCCAGAAGTCCCAGCCGTATCGAGTCCCATAACGGAGTGGCTAGGGTGATCTTAATTCGCCATCTTAAAGTCGCTGACGCTATATGCCACAGTTTGGCCGTTATTGATGTTGGGCGGTCACTGGTGCCTCTTGTTTTCCACCATAAATGGCCTAGAGAAAACCCCCCGGTCTCATATTATATCTGTCCATCCTATAGGCCGGTTCATCTTGTGCTAGATGAACTCATTGATATATCACTAAGTTGCGCAGCCCAGTAGTAGTATTGAAGCGCCGGAAGAGCAATCCCTCCGTCATACCAGCCCTTGGTCAGTTTATTTAATGCAATTAGCAGAGTTCCACCATCCCAAAGAAGCATCAATACCACCACGTCTACCGCATAAAAATATGCCAGAGGGCCCAAATAGGCCGTGTTTTGGCAAATGTATTAAACAAAAGGGGGAAGCACCATCATTTTGTATAAGGAAGACTTGCCCAGTAACGATAGGGGCAGAATCCTCCAATGCTGTACAATACATCTTCCCGGAGTCAAAGTAGGGAGGGGGTCTAAATTGTGCTTGTAGAAGACCACAGGGTCTGTAGTAACATAAATTCCCGGGTATTTAAATCCCTCTGTCACAACTTTTGCTGAGCATGTTCTGGGTAGTTTCGGACTTGGGCCACAGAGGATGTATATCAGTGATTTATCCCAGTTTATGGTGTACCCTGAGTATTTTTGATATGAGGGAGGAGTAGGGGTTCGCCAAATAAAGAAGGATGTCATCTGTGTAAAGGGAGACCCTATCTTCCCAGTCTTCAGTCCATTTGAGTGCCCTGATAAATGGGTCGGCTCGTATCCACATCCCTAGTACCTCCAATACTAGAACAAAGATCAATGGGGAAAAGGGGATATCCTCATTCTCTGAAAAATAACAGGTTGTCCCTTTCTGTAGGCCACCCCGCATAGATGGTACATTAAGGTACTATGTATTAAGTGACATCAGGCTGTTCCTGGATTTAGATGCACTTCTGTAAAATAAACTGAGTGGAGAGTGGTCAGAGATTCCTCTTGGGAGGTAGGTCCTCTCCCTGAACATTGGAATTTGTCCTGCCAGCCCGAACATTGAATCTAAGCGGGATAGGCTCCCATGAACTCCAGAGTGAAAAATTTACTGGGGGCTACAAGCCAATAGGCAACAGAAAATCTGCTAGGATCTTCCCCGGGGCACCTCTTTGTCAGGCCGGCCAGTGGTCCATTTCTCCACTGAGGGCTGCATTGCAATCTCCCCAATAAGCAACTCTCCCTGTAGCAGACTTTCAATATGTGAGCCTAGATCAGTGAGTGTGGAGGTATGGAATCTTGAGGGGATGTAAAGGAACATGACATTTAAGAGCCAGCCCTCCCAGTGTCCTGATAGCGTGGCGAAACATCAATGTGGGTTATGTGTGACCTTTAGTATAGTAAATGGAAAGGATTTGCGCTGTAGGATACCCACCCCTCTTGAACCTCTAGTATAGCCCGCATGTGCTACTAGTTTGTATCCCCATCTGTTAAGTGCACAATAAGTCATCCCCTGTAGGTGAGTTTCCTGTAACAGGGCTATATCAGGTGAGTGCCATTTTAAATATTACAGTACCAAAACTCTTTTAATTTTATCCCCTAGTCTATTTACATTCCAGGAAAGGATTTTAAAGTTACAGAAAGGTTGAGCGTATTCATGTTACCGGGTATCCATAGCATTTGGAAATTCAACCGGGGGAGTGGCGGTCCCAGTGAAACCCCCATTTCTATCAAGGAGTTCTTGAGAACAGCTGGGCGGGAGATCTCTACAGATGTCCTTGGAGTAGTCTGGGAGACGTCCTGTATTGCAAAATTCCATTGTTTGATATGACTGCCATGCAAAAATGTCGTTTCCAACCACATAGTTTGCCAATAAAACCTATTAAACCAACTATTAATAGATTTCCCAACCTGCTCCCTCCCTGCCTCCCTGCATCGTGGACTTAAAACTGCCCACCCCCCAACTCTGCAGAGGGCCCGTGTACCCTGTCCCTCATTAACTAATATTGGGGAGCATGTCCCAGCTGAACCTCCACCAATTGCAACCTCCCCTTCGAAGCTTGTAATAGGTTTACCATACAGCAGCAGTTCAGTTTAGATCCAGCGGGATTTCAGGCAATCTCAGCGTTCTTGCACAGATTCAACAAATTAGGGCTGCGAGATCTACCAGTCAGGACACTTCACCTCAGACAGTGTTATGGCATAGCGGGTAATGAGCCCCTGTGAGTCCAAAATGTCATCCTTCCATCTGAGGCATTGGTTAGCTCCCTGCAGAGTACACTGTCCCCAGGTTGTATCTAGTCTCAACTGATGTGGCTGGGAACCCTACGGCGGCAGAGCGTTAGTTGATACCTCATCGTCAGCCGCCGACTCCCTATTCTGTCGCAGTCCCTGTTGTCGCCTCTTCTTGTTACTTTTCTGCCAGAGGGTGTTAGATCGTTTACTTCCAGGTTTTCGCCAACTGTCCAGCCAGTCCCAGGCTACCTCAGGGGAGGCAAAAAAACAACGACTTCCCCTCCGCCACCCCCCAGACCCTAGCTGGAAACAACATAGCATATTTAAGTTCTTTAAAAATAAATTTTAACTACTAGAAAAGAGTGTCGCAACTTCTGGACCTTGACCGTAAAGTCTGGGAAAAAGGTGAATGTAGCATTGTCGTATTTTAGTGGGAGGGGGCAGAGCAAGCCGTCTGTAGTATTACTTTCCTGTCTCTGAAATTGAAAATCCTCACTAGTATGGGACGTGGGGGTGCCCCTGGCCACGTGGACCCCCTGGCACTCAGTGGGCCTACTCCACTGAGAAGTAGTTGGAGAGACCACGAGGCTGTAGATGTTTTGTAATAAGATCTTCAACGAATAGGTCCATAGACGGGCCCTCCACCCGCTCTGACACCCCCAGAATTTGAACATTATTTCTACGTGCATGCCCTTCAAAAACTTCTAGTTTTTCCTTTAGGGCAACCGTTGTAGTCTTGAGCTTTTTCATGTGAACTTCAAGCATTTTGGAGCATTTCTATAGAGTCTTCAGTGGCTTTTACACGGACGCCCAGATTGCAAAGCTCTGCATGCGTTAACGTTACTTCTGAAGTGACCATGTTGATCTTATTTTCAAGGGCTGACCATACTCCTTGGATTGCTGCCATTATATCTTGTAACATGACAGCTCCTTCCTCAGCCATGGGCTTTTGTCATTGAACATCTCCCACCTCCACTGTGGTATCTGCCCTGGGCTGGGCAAATTTATCGAGCTTTGTTTGGTGCGTCACCTTTTACCCTTTGTGGCCCAACATCTTGTTTGAGCGGGGCAGTATCGTCGACTGTCACACCACACCACACCAGCAGAGTTCTCCTGCCCACTTCTGCAAGACAGGCTCAGGGCCTGCTGAAGCTACACATTCCTGCACTGTCCAATCTCACTTTCCTCCAATACCAGTCACATCAACCTGGCTCCCGATCATAGGCTCAACCTGCACTCTCTAGGCAACACTTCACCGCCGCGACCGTCTCAGGCTGTTTCATGAAGACAGTCCATCGCGGGAGCCTGGATCGCCATCGAGTCGTTCCATTTAGTGACTGGACCTCCCGACATTATCGCCAAATGGATATTTTAGACGGATATTCAGAGTTTTCAGTAAGTGATCGCTGGAGCTTACCTAAGATGCAGCCAAGATAAATGAAATCCTCAGCACACGTCTGCATGTTCAACACAATAGTGATTCAAAATAGTATGCACACCTTAGAAACATAGTATTCCAAAATTATTTGTATCTTCTTTATTCTTTTTTCTTCTGTTATCTCACAACAGTTCTGTGTCAGCCAACACGTGTTTCGTTGCAAACATTGGGAATTTGTTCCGCAACTTTCTCAAGGCTCTAATATTTCAGGTAGAGATTTTCCATGTGGTGATATATCCAACCCACAGTAAACAAAGGACAATATCCACTTGGAGACTCATATATATCAGCTCCAGTCTTATGAAGGATCTTATTTTGATCCAGAGAGAAAACTCATTCGGCAAAAGCGATCTGTCTTTCACATAGTCAGCCGTGTTCTTGAGTGCGAGACGGACTTCCAATATAGGGCTCACTAATGTAATGATTTCCTAGTAAACAAATATCTAGGTCAAATCCATATGAAGCAAACAGTGTGACTACTTACTTTAGACTCTGTCACAGTTTTGGGCTGACTGGTGAATTAAGCAGTTGAAGAGAAGGAGCAGCACTATTTTACCACCTTAAACAGTACTAAATGGTTGCTTGACATGGGGGCCATAACATAGTGTCCTGCTCTTGGCTGAAAACGTAGAGCATGTGTTAACATATATAAAGTAAACAACAGAATATAATGCAGTACCAAACACAAAGTAACCTAACAACATATTTGATACATAACAGGGCACATCACAACAAAACAGACAAAATGGAATTCAACACAACCACTGCCATACATATGACGAAATCACATTGCAATAATGCAAGAAAAAGACATGGCAAAATAAAAACAAAACACATCAGCTTTACATGAAGATTCCATACAACAAAAACGCACCCACGTTCTTGTCGCATTAGCCCGCACAGAAAAGCTGTTTTGAGCGTGCAGAATATAAACCTATTACCAAGGATATAAAATAGCGCCAGTCAAAACATTTTATGATTAAGCCTGAGCAAAACACTACGCTACGCTCGCATAGTTTGCGAAGTTTGCGCTACTTCGCACTACACAAATTCCACGTAGCACAGTGCAAACACGCGTAGCGTAGCGTAGTGCAGCGGTCATTTTTTGCTTGCTTGCGGTCCTCAACGTCAAGTTGGTGACCGCGAGCAAGCAAAATGACATCCTGGCGAGACTTTTTCCTCGTTCGCGATCAGCAACATCAAGTTGCCGATCGCGAACGTGGAAAATAAACCTCTCGCTATGAGAAACTACCAGTCCGCATTGAGAAAGCTGCCGCTCGAGTAGAAATCTACTAGAGCGGCAGAAAACGACCGCTTGCACTGTGCAAGATGCAGTTTGCACTGATTGCACAGTGCGGACAAGCATCTGGCACTGTGCAATCAGTGCAAACAGCATCTTTCACAGTGCGGTACGCAGTTTATGAAGCTACGCGTAGCTCGCGTAGTGCGAAGTGCACTTCGAGTAGCTACGCGTATCGCTACTTTGCAAAATATGCCCGGGGTTATTTATGATCCGGTCCCTATTGTTTTACGCAGGGACATTTTTATAAAAATCCCATTCACTGGGCATGGCTTTTGAGCTGGAGACAGCATTTGAAGCAGATTTCACAGAGTGCATCGAAACGATATGATTTTTTTGTGTAAGGCCTGCAACTAAAGGGTCGGGATTCATTTTGATTCACTTTTTTTCCTAAAATTATTCGTGCAGAAGTAACATTCAGAAGTTTGCAGCTGGTGGTGGTGAATCTATCAATGGCAGAGGCATTAACTTCCCATGACCCGCTACAGAAGCCCTAATTTTTCTCTACCCTTTTCTTGAACATTCCGTGTATTATCTCCATCATTTTAAATGTCGGATAATAAAGCTCGAACCATATAACATATTGCAGTAAAATGAAAGAAATGCGCCACATTATTTCCACCCACGCAGCAGCAGAATGTGGCAACAGCTTCCAGTAGACAGGAAAGAAAGATCACTGTAACCAGTAAATACTTTTTGGTCCTCATTACAGATTAGTACTTTTGTGAGATGATGTGTAAACGTTCCCTGTTATCACAGCTTTATTGCCGAGCAATGTGCATCTGTTCCACAATTCAGATCAGAACGTCCCCTCCCAGACATTTCTATGATCCATCGTGCCTTGGAATTTTCATATTGTTCCGCGTGCACTGAAATCTGGACGGAAAGCTGGTACTGTGAGGATTTACCATTGCACAGACTGCGCAGCATCTGGGTAGCCCTGCTCTTTTGGTCTGCTGTTCTCTTACATTTAGAATGAAGTTATGATGTGCATGAAAAGCTAACAATATTGTATATGGCAGTTGTTAGTTCAAGCTGACAACACAGACTTAATGTTATGCTCATTTTGCACGTTTTACATTTACAGCGCTGTTGGTTGTAAAAGTTGTAAAATGAATGTTAAACACAACACATTGTAAAGCAGAACATTTAAGAATTTAAACCTATTTAACTTCATATATTTTCTTCATAAAGTTCACATTATTTATAGTAAAAGGCATGTGTTAACCTGGTGCTGCAGCATAGTTGTTCTATATAGAGACATCTAAAGGCAGGTAAAGAAGCACAACAAGCAAGAGTGCATTCAAAAAGGTAAAGGAAGGTTTAAGAAAAACGTCAAGAGAGGAAAAAATGGTTTAAGAATGAAGAGATGAAACAAGGACAGAAACATGGGTCAATGTATGTAAAGAGATAAAAGAAATATGATAGAAATAAGGAAAGAAAAAAACTAAAGAAAGAAAAAGAAAGATCAGGAAACATGCACACTATAAGGAAGTAAAGACAGATAGAGCAGAAGGAAGGAGATCAAGAATGAAATTAAAGAAGAGAGCTAGTTAGGAATCAAAGACAAGTATGAAAACGTGAAAAAGAGGGTAGAAGGAAGGGAAAATACATAATGAAGTGGAAGAAATTAATGAATGAAGGATGGAGGAACGATAAATAGGAAAGGTAGGAAGAAGAAAGGAAGCATGCAAGAAAGAAAGAAAGAGAGAAAGAATGAAAAGAAGAAAGAAAGGAAGAAAGAAAGAAAATAAAAGAAGGAAGGAAGGAACAGGAAAGAATGATATTTTTATTTATTTCATTCGCTTTCCCAAACACTCCAACAAACACCCATCAAAATCTTATTCTCTTCCTCTCTTACTATCACGTCATATGTGATTTAAGTGCACACTTTCAATTTGATTCACAAAAGGCATTTTGGAGTACAAAAAGTAATACTCTGGTAGTACTACGCCACATACCACAAAATTCAAGTCACAAGCCTATTGCCGGAGATATCTACCTCTGCCACACCTGTCTTTTCTGTGCAGTGATCTGCGCCCCCTTATCTTACACCTCAGGACACGTTAAGTTTGGATTTAGTAGTAAATGTGGTAAGGAGATGGGGAGTGGTGGGAACATGGGTGCTAATGACTATGAAATGGGTGGAATTAAGGGAAATTTAAGGAGAGATTTATGGAGGGGACGTATTAATACAAACACACATCATATTATTTATGCTCTTATTTAAGATAGTCTTCTTAATGCTGTCATGCCGCCTTGCAGTTGGTAAAACTCAACTCTCTACATGATGACTTTTGTACTGTCATGCAATCAAGTATTTGTTCCCAAATATAATTTAAGGGGCATAGTTACAAGAGCTAATGAGGAGAGCATGTAGCCTTACGGCTAGAGCAGTCGACCTCGAAGCTGGGAAGCCGGGTTCGAGTTTCGGCATCAACGCTCAACATCTTGTGATTCTGGGCAAATCACTTAATCTCCTCGTGCCTAACAAAAAAGATTAATGCGTCCATCTGTAACGAAACTGGTGCTCATGTAAAGCGCTCTGATACCTGATATCTTCGGTCTAGTTTGCGCTATATGAAACTAAAAATAAATAAACAAATAAATAAATAAATAATGCATTGGCAGCAATGCATCATATTTCTTGTGCCTGCCTCAGAAACCCTAACAACTCCATGCATGAACTGTATTTAAAATCCAGGGCTCCATGTTGCAAGGATCCACCAATGTGTCAGAAATACTGATGCATATGTGTGCCCAAAGTGGTGTATTGCTGTTGTTGGTCATAAGACTGACACAAGTACAGCAATGAGGCGATTCCTATTGTCAAGCCACTGCGTCAATTCCTACACTTGGTGTGAAGAGGCATAGGAATTTTAACTCACTCAAGGCTTAGAGTGTCGCAGTGAAAACGAGGGACTGCCTACCCTGCAAAAATTATATACAGCACAGGTATAATGTGACGCAGGCCTACACAAACTAATGCATTGAGCCCAATGTGTCATTTTATAAATATGGGGCAATGTGGAGAACTGAGTAAATAGCGTCTGCATCTAAAAAAACTATCCAGTGGTGGCGCTAGCTCCTTGTAAATATGCCCATAAGTCTCCTCTTTTTAACATAGACTTAACTTTCTGGATTGCAACGCCTTAATTGAGGATACAGTTTAGCCCTCATGCACAATCTTCTGCAGAGATTGCACCAAGATCATGCCAGGGGACATTGTGACAGGAAAGTGGTGATTTATATTGACCACGTAAAGTTACAAGTATTTCCTGTACTCAGTTTCCAAGATCTGACAACTTATTTGTCAAATTAGTGAAAACTGTTGCCTGCCTCCTGGTTTATCGATCACCTTTGAGCGCTACAGAATACTTTTCCTTGTAAAGGAGCGTGCACTGCAAATACATATATGTTATTAGAATCCACTAATAGTAGTGGATTGGGATGTCTAGGGTGACAGCACAACTAACACGGATGCTAAAACATTAATACAAATAATAGCCAATCTTATCCTGGTTCACAAATTGGGTAACCCACCCATACATCAAAGGCACCAGCTGGATCACATTTTTTTCAATGCCCAGCCTTGAAAACTTTCATTGTTCATTCAAAATACTGTTATGTGACCTTTCTCTGATTTCCTTTCTGTCGGACTTGGTCCTCTCTGCAGGATCACCCCCGTTTTTGCCTTCACCCTCCTATCTTGCTGAATTTGTTTTTGTTGGTGTTAGGACTTTTACCACTGCTAACCTCTGCTAAAGTGCTTGTGATGACCCCATAAACAAGCATTTGGAATGCAATAGGTCTCACATTTGCAAGGGTTAGAGCCATTGGCGTTGTAATTGATATGCCTTTTACGTATGTGTTTTTTTTTGTGTATATGTATGTGGTGTGTAGTGGAATCATGTCAGTTGTATAGGAATTGTTAAATGTGGAAGCGAGTGGGGTGGTATTGTGTGGTGTGTAGTATATTTGTGTAGTGGAATTATATGGTATGGTGAATAGATAGGGTTAAGAGATGCAGAGAATAGATAGAAAGGAAGATCGAGAGGGATAGGTAGTGTGTGCAGGAAGGGATGAATTAACTACAGAGAGAAGAGCAGAAATAGTGTGTCATAAAGAGAGAAAGAAAGGGTTTGCAGGCTATAGACATGTAAAGAGCCATTGTTTGTGTATGCAGAAGATACCCAAAGAAGAGGAAAAGAGCATGGATCTGAGGGACGGAAACCTAGAAATGGCACAGGACAGGTATTGTGCTCAAGACCTAAAGTGAACCAGATGAGAGAGGCAGGAATAGTGCATGCAAGAGTGAGAGAGGCAGGTGTGAGATGGTATGAGAGAGAGAGAGAAAGGGATGAGTGAGAGGAAAACCTGGGGGTGGGGAGGAAAGAGGTGTAGCAGTGCACAGCTTGAGGAGGTACAGGAAGGTAGCATGTGTGAGCAGGTATTATAGAGAGGAGATAGGGAGGGTGAGGGAGGGATGAGAGGGGCAGTGGAATTGTGGGATGAGAAGGCTTAGTGGGAATGTGAGGGAGAGCTATAGATAAGAGAGGTGGTGGGTGTGCTGGGGAGAGATGATAGTGTTGGTTGAAGTGTGAGGGAGAGATGTGTTGTATTGGAATTGTTTTTTTTGTGGAATTGTGTGACGTGGAAATGTGTGGTGTGGAGTTGTATAGTGGAAATATATGGCATTGTATGTTGTAAAATTATTTGGATCATAATTGAATGGTAATAAATGTAGTGGGATTATGTAGAATGCGATTGCGTGTTACAGAGTTAATTATGCAGAATGGTATTGTGTGTTGTGTATTAGCAAGTTGTGGGTTTAAAGTATATGGTGTGCTGTTAAATTTTGTTGCATGATATGAAAATTTGTCTTGTGTATTGGTGGTATGTGGTGTGTTGTGGAATTGTGTTGTTTAGTTGATGTATGTGGTTTGATGTGGAATAATGTGGTGTGGATTATAAATGTGCGGTTTAATTGTGTGGTGTGGAACTCTGTGGTGTGTGACATTATGCATTTTAGACTTATGTGTAATGGCGTGGAGGATATTTATGTGGATTATTGGTATGTGGCATAGAGTGTATTTATGTGGGGGTGTTTAAAATATAAATAAAGTATTTCACAATGAAATACATGTATGAAATGAACAAACAATAAGGATGACAAAAAATATATGCATTGGATGCAGCACTAGACAGCAACAGACAACATTTTGATTTGCTATAAGGCCACCTATCCTTGCCCCAATGCTGTTATTACGGATGTTACACTGCTATATCTATATTTTGTGATTCGTGTTTAATCCACATCAAATGTAGTGATGAGTGGTTGCTTACCCCATTCTCAGATGTAAGTACTGCTTCAAGAAGCGTAATATGGCGGAGTAATGACTGCAACACTTATTGACACGTTAACATGCTCTGTTCACATGTGAAGTCATTGCACCTTCAAATAAATAAATAACATATAAAAACCTGTCTTCCAAATATAATTAAGTGCTGTTTAATACTAAATATATAATTAAGAAGAATAGCTGGCTTTTGTTTGTAGTAAAACACATAAGTAAAAGAAAGTAAGTATTCAAAACTATATTATTAAAATGTGTAATGACAAATTTAAAACAATTTATTTTTGAAGAGTTACTTTATATCTGAAACAGTGCATGTACTTTATATGTGAAGCTGTGAGTGTTGTTTTTCGTAGTTCGCAAGGTAAGTGGTTTTACTTATTTTTGTATTTAATTTTAACTAACCCATTGTCTGTTGACTTCCCCCCCACACTGCCCCCACACCGCTCCACTTCCCCACCACTTTTACTTGTGCCGTCCATCACTGGACATTGTTAGGAACAAACAGAGAAGAAGAAACGTGGAAGAAAAAAAGGGTTCTTGCTGCTTTACAGCCTATAATGTGAAATGAGTGCTGCCTTTTTTTGCAGTTTTTTTATGAAACACAAATTCAACCTGAAGGTTTTGGAGAGCTTAACATGAACACCAGTTACATTACACAAGGTCAAATGAATCTTTGGAAGGTACAGGGAATTAAGTAATTTGCCCAGAATCACAAGATTTTGAGCCGGCCCTGAGACACGAACATGGTTCCTCTGCACTAAAGTCGGCAGCATTTGCCATTACGCCACATCCTCGTCTTTAATTTCCACAACAGAAAATTGTAAACATATTAAAAATATATATATATATTTATAAAAAACATAAAGCAACACCATTTTGTCGAAAGGTGTTTTTAATTAACACAAAGGGTAACGTTGCCTTTAGGCTACTTTTATACTGTAAGCTAATTGTGATGTATTCATACACAGTGCACATAATAGAGCCAAGGGAAAAAATAAACTTGTAGTTTATCTATTCCTGCCCACAAGAGTATGGGATGAAGAAGGCCAGTGAAAGAAAAGAGCATGGAGCCATTTACCAGCCAAGGCACAGGGTAACTGATGCACATCTGGAGCTGCTCCTGCCTCCATGATATGCTGTGATTTTACAAGCAGCACAAAGGAGACCCAATTAGCGAACTCAAAAAAAGATAGACTCAGTAGATGCATGTTGTGCATGCTGCACTAACGAACAAAAATAGTAAATATGAAATTTTTATGTGGTGCTGTTACTTGGACTCCCTGACAGCCAGGCAATATTGCAATGGATGCGGAAGGCCATAGAATTTATGTGAACTGTGCATTATGTCAAGTACAGGCAGAGAGGAGCACAGTGGGAGAAAGCACCTCTGGTGATGCTTTCTTCTCGATGTATGGCACTGTTACTGTCTTCTGCGAGAAGCCCAAAAGAAGACACCATTCGACTTTTTTAAGCACACACTACAAAGTCTTTTACAGGCTACATGTAGGCCGCAGGAGCACCTGTGCGCCTACCACAAGTGTTACTGTAATTATTAAGTAAACCTACCGCCTGCCCCCGCTTTGGACAGAAGGGGTTGGGACTGTGACAGAATGCTTTTGAAATAAAGAATTTTTTCCTGATCAGTTTGTTGTGTCTCAATCAGCTGTGCGAGTGATTACCTAAGAACAAGCTCTCAGCCCGTGTTGTCAGCCCTTCGATTACCAGGGGATGAAGGGACACTTAGTGCAGCTTCGTGGTCACTTTTTGAGCTGGCAGTGCAGATGAGGGTTTGCCTTTGCCTGCGTCGACTTTCCAGCTGTTGTTGCCAGGTGGGGCTGCTCTGAGGGAGGTTGACGAGGGGTGGGCACTGGAATACAACCCACTGCTGAACACAAGCCAAAACAGGAAACAATAAAAAAGAAAGAGTTCTCCCAAACAACGGATAAAGAATCAAAGCATTAGGAAACTGTACTAGTGCTCCTCTGCAAAAAACGGAAGTGCATTATCGCTTCATGAACCAGTTAGGCAGCAGCAAAGAAGAGCGACAGTGGACTGAACTTACCATAAGTAGCGGGTAGGAGCATTGTCCTTTATCGAATACAGCAGGTCTTGCATACAGCGCATGCACACTGGTTAGATGTGACCTAAACATTGTAAAATTGGCTTACACCTAGTTGGCATATTTAATTTACTTATAAATCATTACTAAAGTGATATACCATATACCCAGGGCCTGTAAATTAAATGTTACCAGTGGGCCTGCTGCACTTATTGTGCCACCCACTCAAATAGGCCTTTAAATTATATCCCAAGTCTGCATTGCTTCCTGAATGGAGTTTTAAACTGTCAATTCGACTTGGCAATATACCCCTTTGCTAAGCCTTAATATCCTCTTTTATTACATATAAGTCACCCCTAAGGTAGGCCCTAGGTAGCCCATAGGGCAGGGTGCATTGTAATTAAAAGGTTGGGCATTAATATTTAAGTTTTATATGTCCTGGAAGTAAAAAACTCCTACATTCGTTTTTCACTACTGTGAGGCCTAAATCTAAAATAGGACAATATTGGGTTGCCTTATTACATTTAATAAGGGCCAAACTTTGATTGGGAGCAGGTGAACATTTCTCGTTTGGTGTCCTAGAATTTAAAGCCCTCTTTAATGTTAATGTCGGAATTTAAGTTACCATTTTGAAAATGTCCCTTTGGCATTTTCCTTCCCTATTTAGTGCCTGCAGTCTGTTGGATGTAGCATATCTAAGGCATCATAGTCAGTTCAAATAAATGTAAGTACTCCATTTTTTTAAATGTACTTATATACTTTTTAACCTAGCATGGTACCAGAATTTGCGCTGAATAAATTTCTGCATTTTTAATGCAAAATTATCATAACGAGGACTAACAGAAGATTTCCAATAACTTGTTATCAGAGACTGGGCTAGTAGGATAGCTATATAAATCAAATCATTTACAGTTTGATCCACAAGAATAGGTAGATCTACCAAGTACAATAAGTTGTTTTCACGAAAAATGGAATAGTCTTTTGACTAATGATACTAACAACTTTAAATAGGTTGTTCCAAAACGTTGTCAGGGCACTACAAGACCAAAACATATATATCCAATCCCCTGTTAAACAACATTTTTGACATTCATTAGTTACAGAAGGGAACATCTTCCATATAATTTGTGGAATCATCCAATTTGGGTCTGGTATGGCACGTTTTAGAGAGATCCATCAGAAAATGGGACAAACAAAATAGGGGTAGGCAAAAACAGACATTTCCCATACTAACTGCAATAGGAGTTTTTGCTCCCTGCTACAGAAGACATGGTGAACATATTTCCACCAAACTGAGAATGAAAGTAGAACTTTACACAAGGTTGTGCTTATGACTGGATTGGTGTAAATCTTTTCAGTAGATTTTGAAAAATGAATATCAACGAATGTGTTGATGGGCTGAAAAGGGTTAAAATGTTAGAGCTATCTGAACCATTAATCCTTGGATGTTTCACAAGCCCGTATTCATGGACCACCCACAGACCTATATTAAAAAATTAAGCAATCTGATTGGACATGGCATTTTTTTTCCCCATCATCCATGTCTAATCTTTGATTCCAGAACCAAGTCGAAGGGCCTGAAGTTGCCACTACACAAGGTGGGGCTTGGTCTCAGCAAGCATGAAATGAAAATGAAGGCACCATGCCATCATATGGGGAGTACCTTCTGCATTCGTGGCTCAGTATGGAGAACTCACTTTACAGTTCAATTCTTTAAAGGTTCACCAAAAAAACGACATAAAAGGAGCCGTTTTCTCTTGACTGCATAAATGCCATGTGCAGTGAGTGTTGCATTGCCAAAGCTAATTGGTCAGAGAAGGAGGTATTAATTATCTCATGGACAGCTGACTAAATGAACTCAGTTATGTATTAAACTATCAGTGCTGAAAGCAACTCCGGAAAAGGGAAACTCTAATAATGCTATTTTGGGCCTTCTTAAAAGTTTCTCAGATTTAGTAGCAGCATACCAGTGGTCAGAATCTCTGATTCTGGTCAGAATCCGTCACCTAAATCTAGGACTTATTTCCCCTGAAATGGGAAATAATGCACAGACCTGGGAAAACCAGGTCCAGATCCACATGTTTCCGCCTCCCAGAAGGAATTGTTTGCTCCAATTTGCATCCATTTACCATCTGCTAGAGCAGGTGGTAAATGACTGTGTTTTTTTTGTTTTAGGCCCATAGTGTGGGTGACATGTGACATGGGACAGAGAGAGGGCAGAGCATCTGATGAGAGAGCTGGCTGGAATATTTGCAGCTCCACCCAAAATGCAAGAGCAGGTCAAGAGTAGCAGTTGCTTGCAACCCCCTTAGCACCACACACACATCTTTATCAGTGTACCTCGGACTTGAATGACAAGATTTGGAGTTTGCAGATTCAATTTTTATGGGCCCAGAACCACTGGGCATGCTGGAGTGACATTGTGCAGTATTGTCATATGGCTTTTACCTTTCCGGCAAAATTTTGCACTTGTTGGACAACATAAATGTCAGGATTGTGCCAGACTGATTCCGTGCACACCCTCAGGATATGTTGGCCAGTAGCCCTGTCCTGCACAGTACACCATCTGCACCATAAACATACAGGGTAACAATTGTGTGTACAACCTTAGAACATGACAATCCTGATCCCTCAAGGAAATTGTGGTAACAGATCTAGACCTCTTTCATTTAGACTCTTATGCATACTGCATGCCCACGAAATGCACAAGAAATACTCAACAAAATGTTGAAATACCTATTGAAGCATTGTGATTCTTGTATAAAATATGTGTGCTATAATAATCAGTAGAATGAAAAAGAGTAGCGTAATTAGCATTATGCGAATAGTGAAAAAGATTAACAATTCCACCATTGTGCTAAAGTAGTGAAAATATGCTAGCATATAAATACTGTGCACAGTGTACTCCTGTTTAGCTCTTCCTAACACAGTCTTGCCTAGGGTGGGTAATCTGCCAAATCCTTGCCAGGTGGTCTAACTCCCCATTACCTGTGGATACGTGTCATCAGGCTGTCCTTCTTGGTGTAGAGCTGGACATCCCTCATATTGGTAAACAGGAACCAGGTGAGATGGAATTCCGGACTGCAGTGACCTTGCAGTGTCAGCCGAGTACTCCTCTCCCTTAAACAAGGAAGTGGTCCTGTCTACATAATGAACAGTACCCATGTGGCCACATCGAAAGATAAACTCAATAGGCATCAATTATTTATTCTAGTTTGATAGCTTTGTTGCCTACCAGACAATAACAACAATTACATTTGCGCAGTAAACTTTATCCCTTGTACTGAATGTTCCAGGTGTTGCGATAGTGTGCCTATGAAGTTGAAATGTAAGCAATGCCAATTCAGAGAATGCTATCCTGCATTGTCACACATGCAAATGTAAGTCAAAAGTCATTGTGTTTAAAAGAAAAGGAAATTTAAGAAACATGAGCATGTAAATGCTGGTATACTTTACCAAGCCTGTCCTAATCATGTGACAGTATCCATCTTGCCGTACCACTCCTGTCCAATCTTAATGAAGGCCCATGTTATTAGTTTTAGTTTTCAGATACGTGGGGTCTATAGCAACTAGGAGATCTCTGAGTGGGACAAATTAGGGAGATCCTCCTTCTTGAGTCTTGACTGAAGCAAAAATCTACATGAATGATCTTTCACATCAGCTTCAGAGACATATGGTATATTGGTTTTAACATTTAGGGTGAAACCAGTGCATTGGGGGTTCTGATTATGCGTGAACCTTACAATGGTTGGCTCACAGACAGCAGCATGCTTAAATAAAAACAGCATGCAAGAGTTAAATAAACCAATTAAAAAGAACTCTTGTTCAAAACACAACTTAAAATGATCAAACTTTACTGTTCACTCTACTTTCACCCATAATAAATAAAGATCCATGATGCTGCAACTAAAGAAAGAAACTATCCAAGGCGTTATCAAAAGGAAGCTGAAAACAAATAAATTATCATCTCTTTCTTGCAAAAGGAAGGCTTAGGGCATGATTCTGATGCTGTTAGGAAGGCCTCCTAACAGCATTTGCTCCGTCCAAATCGGATCGGGAACATGTCTTTCCGACTGACTCATAAAGGATTCCGACCGACCGAGTATGATGTGAGTTAGGCATTAGGAATATCCCAATCCGGACCCGATAGCATTTGGAATGACCGAGCTGTTTGGAGCAGAATTGTACGTCTCTACGTGCCGCCTTTCCGAACAACTGAGTAAGATACCGGATTTGGACAGCCTTTCCGAATCATGCCGTCCGACTCGAATCGACAGTTGGAATCAGACTTTGGGGGACCAAAGTGGGTCCCCCTGCACCTGGAGCCTTCCCAATCGGGCCCGTGGGGGTACCCATGAATCCCCCCTTACCAGCCATGCACAGTGTGGCAGGCACCAGTGGGTACCCGCCACAGTGTGCCCGATTTTCCCCAGCCACCCTTTTCTTCAATGGGAGCCTATGCAGTAGGTTGGAATAAAGGCTCCCATTGAAGTGAATGGGAGTCCAACCAAATCGTATCTGGAAGCATCCGGATGCATCGTACTCGGTCGGTTGGACTCTCCTGATCTGATTCGGTTGGAAACCTTTCCCAAACCCATTCGGTCAGGAAGCTTTCCAAACCTCATCAGAATCGGGCCCTTAAGATGCGCCACATGTTCTGTGGTAAAAATTTGAAGTCATTTTGGAGAGATGCTTATTATGGAAAGTACTACAGAGAGTCAAAAGCTCTTGCTAAAATCATTAGATTATTTGCACAACAGGTACCACTAGTCCCAGATAAATATTTGGATAAGATATCAAGGATAACACTTTGGCCACCTTCAATATGTAATGTGCATTGATCAATACATCACATGCAACCACAGCAGTCATCAAATTGGTTGTGTAAGGATGCGGTGCAGAGAATGACTATGAAGTACAATAGTGAAACAAAGCCTAAAGGTGCACTACTTCTGGCTTTCAGGCCACCGTCTACAGAGAGATCTTCGTACTAATTCTCAGTTGCCATTTGCTGTATTTAGAATTAAAAAGACAGTATTGGGAGGAAGAGTTCTAACCTGGTTGGGACCTTTATTCTGGAATTAATTTCCAATTAGAATTGAAGCAATCAGCTCATACGTGATATTCCAGAAAGCCCTAAAACATGCTTATTTTCGTAGGCGAGGTAGTCTTTGTAGCTTCTATTGGTCATCAGTGCCAAGATGCTTTTTGTGGTGAATTTTTACACCTTATAAACATTTCTCTATTCTATTCTACAAAAACCTGAATAACAGCATTATATGAAAACATTAGGCTTCAGTTAAGATTTCCAAGGTGTCAAAGGTGATAATTATAGCACCCAATCAAATCTGACACTGAAGTGTTTGGAATTTATCATACACAATAATTGTTGTCTATTATGAATTTGCACCACAAAAGGGACCATAACATGTGGATTGTGGTGATTAGCAGACTAAAACCTGTCTGAGATATTCACAAAGGTAACTTACACTTGGTGAGTAATTTACACATGTACTTTTGCACTTTTCAGTAACTTTACTACATTTGGCTATTCACAAAGTACAAGTGTAACAGTACTCAAAAGTGTAGACTTACATGTCACCATCACCTGAAAAAATGAGGCAGAGCTAAACTTACAAGTGTGACTTACTACTGCCTAAAAAGTAACTATGATAGGACCAGCACCGCATATGGCCAGCCAATGACACTGCAACACCCTGCAATCAAAATAATGGAGGCAGGGACTTAAAATAAAACCCCACAGGAAATATGTTTGCAATAAATTAAATTACATAAAATAGTTAAAATATAAATAAAAATAATTTAATGTTAAAAAGCAAAAAATGCAGCATATTTACTACAACATAAATACAATATAGGTATTATTTGTTTGTAGAATATTGTAACAAACTTTTTAGAATGTATTGGTTAATGTAACATTGTTATTAAAAAGCAAATACACTACTTGCAATTAATTCTGTACATCACATTTGATCATTATTAATGAATAACAATACATTGCATTTTTACTTTAGTTGAGAATTCATATTAACATTTAAATTTCAGAAAATTATTTTTATTTAATTTCATATATTTAAATGAATTAAAGACAATTCAAAATTAGGTCAATAGTGCTGTAGCATTTTTTCATTTAAAATAAATATATAATTTTAGGGGAGACAGCAGAACAGTGCCATCTACTAAGATATGGTGTGGTTTCTCTCCCCCCTGCACGTTGCATGTTTGGCTGCATTGTGGTAATGCACACATCCTTGCAGCATAATGCATGTGCGAGTGTGATGTCAAGCTAAGGTTTTGTACTGAAAGGGCACACTTTTAGTGAATACTATTATTTTTAGACATAGTTTAACACTTTACCTATATTTGTATCTGCTCTGTGCAGTGCTGCACATATGCAGGTTTGGAAAAGGTTTGAGAAAAGAAAACGTTTCTCAAACTTTCCACTTGCCTCAAGGAGGCGTTAATTTTTGGTGCAAAGTTCCATCTTCTTTTTTTTTAGTACATAGGAGTTTGTGTAAAATCTGCGGGTGGTTTCATGGGAACACCCCTGTACCCTCTACGGCACCCCCTACACCATTGACACAAAGCAGTAGAAAAAAGCACAAAAGGTTATTTTCGTACAGAAATCGATATGTGTACTAGGACACTGCGTCACCATACCCTACAATGCATCTTTCATGTTATTGAGCATAAGCATCTTAGAAAAAAGAATGCACCGAGGATTAAAGCACTTTCATAAGAATGCAAATATATTTAAAATATTTTGTTTTTATGTGGATCGCGGGCCTTTTAGAACTGTCCTCCGTTTTAAAAACCACTGAAGTTTCTCTCTAATTTAATGAATGTTGCCAAACCAGTTGGCTCTTAGCTCGTATTATTGCTGCATTTCTAGAAATACGTTCATTTTTTGAAAAAGTGTTCTAAAAGCCAAATGGCTGATGCAATGTTTATACTGTTTCCAAGACACCTAGTTGCCATTAAGTCAAGGAACATTTTTTTCTTCAAGAAATGTCTTATTTTCTTTTGCTGTCGTATTTTATTTGAACTTCGTGATTTGTAACCTTTTCTTGCGCTATTTTATGGTTAAAATTATATTCTGTCAACGAAAAGTCACAAAGTGTTATTACTTCTGGGCTAGAATTTTAAGTAGAAGAGACAGCTGGGATATCTCTCGTTTGGTCTCCGTCTCCCCGTCTAAACTTTTCAGCAAGGCTGCTGATAGACTCAAACCGCATAATTCTGATATAGACTGTCCATGAAGGCAAGAAGCAGTCATGCTCGATTTCAAACTTGGGCAAAACCAAATGTTTCACCTTTTCACATTTAGAAGTGTGGTTTGTGAAAGGGAATAGGCGTACCCTTTTGGTGGGTGGGGGCACTTCCATTTGTTTACTCCTCGTTTAACCTTTGCCAATTTGTAGTAAACACTCCCCATTTTCCAGCCAGTCCCCTCTGTCCGAACCACATTCACCACTAAAGGATATATAATTGTGCGCAGAATCTCCGCATTCTGGGAGGTTATCTCCACAGAGATAAACAAGAGGCTGAGGTGGAACCTCTGCAAATAGATTTTGTGACTAAATATTTTTTTTTTAATTGTCTAAAGATATATGTATGCATGTTATTTAATGTTAGAAATACATTTTAAATATAAATACATATTATTATAATAAAATATTGTAATAACTTTTTACAATTTAAAATATATATATATTTTAAATATATAAATATTAAACAAATAAATGGACTTTACTTTCTTTTTTATACATGGTGTTTAGTAACTTTTAATGCACTATAAATAAACATTTTACTTTGGGTGGGTCTTATTTTTTAAATAGATCTTCAGAAAAATAAGTTTATTGTATCTTAATATACTTCCAAAAAATACATTCTTAGTTATACATTTAGTTAAAGTGACGTACCATTTTTTAATTAATCTCCATTTAAAATGCATCTGCAAAATTAAATTACATTAACATTTGACTTGTGAATATTTCAAATATTTTTTAAAGTTTGAAATACATTTTCAAATTGTCCCTATACTTTACCTTAGGGAGCACTCATATTGCGGAGATTTCTAATTGTAGAGATCTCCCCCAAGTTGGTGCAATATCAAATACGGTCATAAAGTTACCACTAATAGTAACTTTACAGTCATATATGACACTTTTACTGACTTCCCCCCCTGTGTCAGTGGTGGGGGTATGTACATTTTTGAGTAACTTTACACATGGAAATGGTGAATAGCTAAAAGTAGTAAAGTTACTAACATATAAAATTACTCACATGTAAGTTTACCTTTGTGAATAGGCCACGTAAAGTGTAGACAAAAGTAGTAAGGAGGGATACCTTACACATCAAGCAAAAAGTGACAGGGGGCCCTCCCTGGCTGTGACATCACTTGCAGGGGGTCATGTGACCGTGTAGGGTCGCATGTGTTGTGACATCACCCTGGTCACGTGCTGGTCAACTGCTCATGGTTCTACCATTTGGTTAGGGCTATGCAACAGCCCTCAATGAGCCAGAGCCCCTGGAAATCTGGCGACCATGATGTGATGTAGAGGTGTACGCTCCATTTCTTTGATGCTTAGAAGACATATAAGGAGCCCCTCTGCAGTCTATGCCAAACCCATGAGCTGGCTTCCGGTAAGAGATCGCTCGGTCATTATGAAGGGTTACAGCCACCTCATCAAAAAGACGCCCTGTGATGGTGGTTTAAACACTATCGATAGACATTATCATAGCCTAACACCAACAGCAATAGACCAAAAGGTGCAGAAGAGTGACCTTAAAGAGGGTGGTCACAACGTTACCAGTTTTGACGAGGAGCTCTGTCGGCACTTGGAAACGCAAAACACACAAGATGATGGACGGAATGTTGCACATTGGCAAAACATTCACCCCCAGTCACAGATCTGGGTTTAATCCATCGTTATTTTGCTCACCATGCCACCCCAGTTCAGACATGGCCATATGCAAATCAGTCTTGACCCTGTGCCTCATGGGAACAGTCCAGCCCGAACTGTCAAGCCATGTCTTCCCTGGACCAGAATCAAGCAACCTAGGACCGGTTTCGGGTTTTCACCCCTCTTCAGTCAGGATAGCTTAACTCCAGTGGTGTAGTGAGCACGGTACCCACGTCTGGGCATACCCTTCCCACATTGGGCAAACAGCAAAACACACAAGCTGATAGACGGAATGTTGCACATTGGCAAAACATTCACCCCTAGTCAGAGAACTGTGTTTAATCCATCGTTATGTTGCCTCACCACGCCACCCCAGTTCAGAAATGGCCATATGCAAATCAGTCTTGACCCTGTGCCTCATGGGAACAGTCCAGCCCGAACTGCCAAGCCATGTCTTCCCTGGACCGGAATCAAGCATCCTAGGACCGGTTTTGGGGTTTCACCCCTCTTCAGCCAGGATAGCTTGACTCCAGTGGCGTAGTGAGCACGGGACCCACGTCTGGGCATAACCTTCCCACATAGGGCGAACAGCAAAACACATAAGATGATGGACGGAATGTTGCACAAACCGGTCCTAAGATGCTTGTTTCCTTTAAAACTATATTCAGTAAAGGACAGACACCGGAAAAGAATTGTTAAACAATGTGTTTCAGAAATGATTAGCACAGCATGCTATTCATCATTTTGTAATGCACACAGAGGGAGAAGCTGTTGTTATAGAGCATTTAAACACAAGTTTAAAATCTAAAATGTGGAGATATTTCATGGCCTACAACAACTACCAATATGTGGATGTTCTACAAGCAGTTATAGATGCTTATAATGCCAATTATCACAGAACAATCAAAACATCTCCCGTAGAGGTAACGACCGAGAATGTAGATTCTCCAAGTTTGTGTAGAGAGAATGTGGATTTCATTAAAGATAAAGAGGCTAGCATTATGCATTCACTTTTATTGGCAGCTCCTTGCAGCACTACAAAGTATTACATCACCAACACAAAAATTCCAGAAATTAGAATGTCCCCTGCAACATATATAAACTCTGTCAGAGCAGCCATCTTCCTCTTTTAAGCTGCTCCGGAATCATAACTCACAACCTTTAGCATATTTGAATGAAGAACATAATCCACATGCTTTCCTTTATTGGATATCTGAAACAAATAAAGAAATTCTAATTAAAATGATCCTCAATGAATCTTAACAAAATATAATATAAGACATATCTTGATATACCTACCAACTCTCCGACTCCAACCTGGGAGGGAGGGATGTATAATGCTAGCCTCCGTGTCTTTAATGAAATCCAGATTCTCTCTACACAAACTTGGAGAATCTGCATTTCATGACAAGACTAGAGGCTAGCATTATGCATGTGCAAAGCTGTGACAAAACCACAGACGACACATGACCCGTAGGCTTTAAATAAAATTTAGCAAACACATCAGCTTTTGACCAATCAGCTGCATGCAAAATTTCCTCTAAACATCCCCTGACACGAAACCCTTACTTGCCATTGCTCCTCTCACCGAATGAGCACCATACTCCTGCAGATTTACATCTGCCTCAAACATACAATAACTCACCCATCTAGCAATCATTGCTGAAGTAACTGGCCTAAAAGGCTTCACATATGATATTAACAGCTAATTGTCACCATGCCTTCTGAACTCGCACAACCTACTCTCATACTCCCTAAAACAATGTACCACACACAACTTAGTATGATCTTCAAATATTGGATAGAATATAGATGTACCCATGCGCTTAGTTCTGTTAGTAATCATAAAAATTACCCCGTCTGGGTTATAACTTCCGTTACTAACATCCAACGCCTTAACATCAGAAACTCTCCTGAACAAAACCTGACACAACAAACTTGCCAACTTACCTGACAACTGTTTCAAACTCAAAAACATATTTACTGGCCATCTCTCAAACAAATGAAGAAGCTTGTTGACATCGCACAAGCAAGTATATCTAGGCTTTGGTGGTCTCCGCAATTTAACTCCTTTCATAACCGTACAAATTAACAGCTCTCTCCCAATAGAACAGCCCTCTACTAAACCAAGGCCTGCAGCAATTGCAGACCTATAACAATTATTAGTTCTGTAGCTCAAACCCTTCTGAACCAAAGAAGATAAAAAAATTAGACAACTCTATGGCAGATGCTTCCACGGGACCCAAATTCCTTTCCACGCACCAACAAACCCATTTCTTCCATGCTCCCACATATCTTTTTCTAGTTCCTGGTGCCCAAGACTCCCTGCGTTTCTTCCTTTGTAGTCTGCTGAACCTGCTGCTACTTGCGAGCCCATGCTGACCCCAGAGGAATCCTTCCAATCTTGACGCCAACACCCTGAGAGAGGACTTCAGCGCCCAGGGTGCAACACCTCTGCTACAGCTGCTGCGAGTGAGGGGGAGGCGTGGTCATCGCGTATAAAGCGCTGCCTCTCCCCCCGTGGCGCGGGAGTTTCTTTCTTTGTAATTTGCCAAACCTGCTGCTACTGGCGAGCCTGTGCTGACCCCAGAGGAATCCTTCCAATCTTGACGCCAACACCCTGGGAGAGGACTTCAGCCTCCAGGGTGCAACACCTCTGCTACAGCTGCCACAAGTGAGAGGAGGCGTGGTAATCACACATAAAGCGCTGCCTCTCCCCCTGCGGCGCGAGGCGTAGCCCGGACAAAGCCCAGACCAAGGGCGGGCCCGTCAGCCCGTCAGAGGCCAAAGGAGGTCGGGTTGGGCTACGTCATTTGGTCTTTTGGTCTTTTGATCCTGGCAGGACCCATCCCACTTTGCATGGACCCTCAATGCAAAATTTAGGAACCTGACTCGTGGCTCGACAAACTGAGAAACTGAGGTACAGGGGTACTCGCACTATTGTGTGCTAATATCTTCCTTGGGGTCATGGTGCAGAAGCAATCAGCCAAAAGGAAATCGCTAACGGGTCAAGGTGTGGCAGGGACTCTAGATGCTTTCCTTCAAAGGGCTGAGTCAGTCCTCATTCATCAAATTGCTCTTACTGAGCGAAGACTTTCTCTGGAGCCCCAACCCCCCTTCCCACATCCCGAAACATCTGGACATACAGAGCTAGATGACCATTCTAATTCTGGCCCCTGTGCTGGATCTCCCCTACCCCTAACTATAACAACATTGCCTAACCAGGTACTCGTGCCATGTGCTGCCCCTAAGACAAGCAAAATAGTTACTAGACCGAAAGTGCATACTAGAAGCCAAACAAGCAAGTCTACTCAAGGGGATAGTTCTTTACCCCAGTCCAAGAAACAGAAAGGGCTGGGTCCTGGTAAACAACCCTATCCTTTACCGAAGAGAGGGCGTAGAGGTGTAGCCAAAGAGGTTGTTGAGGAAGCCGATGACTCAGTGGTCAATATTGCCTCTACTCCATCTTCACCTCCCTTGCAGCTTTATGATAGCGAGGGGTTTTGGTCCAACCTAGGTGACGTTGTATCAGCTCTATTGAACCCGCTGATGCAAAAGTTATCTAGATTAGAGGCGGGTATCGACAAGCTTGAAAAGCTCACAAGTGCTGCTTCTTTAGATCAGCAAAAGCAGCCAAGCCATAAGAACACTCGTTCTCTTCAGCTAACTCAGGCTAGCCGAGGCAACTTTAAATCTGCCCAGCCTATTGGGCTCAAGTGCTGTCCAAATGATAAGTTGGCTCCCCCTATTGCTCCATCCAACAGCCTAGCTAATAATTGTACAGGGGAAACCTCAGCGGGGGTTACTGATCTAGCACACACTCAAAGTACCACTCAAGAACAGCTGTCAATTATTCAAAAAACATCCCTCCCTAATAAGGTAAAATATGTATCCGTTGAGGAAGCACAGCCCCTGTGGAATAAGGGATTCTATAACAAATCAGTGAGAGAACCGTTAGGTAATGACACACTTCATTTACCTCCGGAAGCAACACCTTATACTATAGTGCTAGCCAATCTCCCCAAATTGCCTCCGGGAGTGGCAGAACACTGGACTAAATTGAAAAATAAATCCTTATACGAGCTAAATATGAGGACACGGCTAGGAAATCCGCTCTTTTCAGAGTTCAAAATGGTGAGACGGGTTAGTTGGGTAGGGAATTCGAACAAGTTTCGAGAAGGTGACTGCGAGGTAGTTTCCTTCGGGTCACCATACTTAGTTCATACAATATTAGAAAGGGCGGGTAATTGGTCGATGGCACAAACAGGGAATCAGCATTTTACCGCCTGGATATTTTTGTAAACATCATCGTGCCACAGAGTTACCATTTGGGGAGTTCCCAGCGGGGGGGCATAAGCAGCATAGATATGCTATTCCAGTTAATAACCATTTTGATGTTTTCAATCCTTTGGATGATAACGATTGACTGACCCCCCTGACCCCATTGGATGGAGGAAGAGTCGAGAATGCAGCCCTGGCAAAGGGAATCTCGTCTGTACCGCTATCTGATATTTGTTTGGAAGATATGGG
The DNA here is from genome assembly GCF_964204655.1 of Triturus cristatus. Taxonomy (NCBI): domain Eukaryota; kingdom Metazoa; phylum Chordata; class Amphibia; order Caudata; family Salamandridae; genus Triturus; species Triturus cristatus. The sequence goes on along the minus strand of NC_140589.1, from coordinate 1,453,432,204 downwards.
GACATTTGACACTAGAGAGGCAGTATGGGGACCAATTGAGAAACCTACCACTGATAGTCTGTATATAGAGCTAAGGCATACTCTGGATATAAATATTAATGCTCCCCCTGTGGATCCATCGAGCTCTGATACTGTTTTAATTTTAGGCTCCCAGGGTGCCAATCTCCCCACCGAATCAGTAGCTGGGAATCTCCCAATTCTAGTTATTGAGGAGATAACCAATAAAATAACTGATACAGTCACATCTTTACCCCAGCTGCAGTGCTCGCTCACCCAAACCATTGATAATGCCCCATCTAGTTGTATAGATACTCATAGAGGTGTTCCCGCCAGTAGACACAACAGACTAACTATAATATCCTGGAACCTAGCAAAGATATATTCCAAGCTCCAAGATCCTGAATGGTTTACTACTATAGGAAATACTGATATTTGTGTATTCCAAGAGACCTGGGCCGTAGACAAGGTGCACATAAATGGTTATATCACATATTGTGTGGATGCTGTTCCCCCAAAAATGACAGATAGGTCCAGTGGCGGACTGCTAATATTAGTCAAAAACACTCTAGCTTGTAGGTACAAGCAACTATTAATACATTTGCTTGACCTTATGGGTATTCAGCTTATTTTCTTGTCTGGTTTAACTCTGACCTTGTTCAGTGTTTACGCCAGGTCAGAACCTTTTAGCAGTGAATCTTTGGTACTTACACTACTGGTGGGAGGTTATCAACTACATTCTAAAATTAAAGTTGCGGGGGACTTTAACGCTGCTTTCGAACCTTCCCCCTTACTAAGTGTTTCACAAGAGGAGGAGGACGAGATTTGGGGTATTCCCAATCTGGTTGTTGGCAAACATGGCCAACGTTTTTCAAATATCTCTTTACAGATTGCCTACCTAATCGCAGGTAGGAGTTTGAAGGCCTGCAATGGGAGAACTCCATCAGATCTAGGAAGACAGGCCACCTTTAAGAGGGGTGTTTCTACAAATATTATAGACTATATTCTTGATTTTAGGATCTGGTCGCTAGGGGAACACATGACCATTGGACCAAGGACAGACAGTGACCATAATTCTCTGTTATTAAAACTGAAGGGCAGGGACCTGGAGAGGGATGTCCACTGTCAAACATCTAAAATAATAGAGCTGTGTACAACTAACAACCGTAGAAGAGTTACATGGCCTAAAGTCCTAGCTGATCAAGACCTCTACTGCAGAATATATAAGCTCTTTGTGGCCTCCTTAAATAATCTGTGCAGCCACAAGGATAGTACTGATTTGCCCGAATCTTTGCATGTTATTGTAGTACACAATGAGCTTTTTAAAGCTTTACAATCAGTCTTTTCCAAACATAGTCTTTTGGGAGGCCTGTTAGTGTAAGGGATCGCAATTGGTTTAATGATGACTGCAAGAGGGTTAAGAAGGCACTACAAATAGCGGTTGGAGAGCGTTCCAGATCTGACATAATTTCTGCTCGTGATATTTACAGAGTCGCGCTTAATAAAGCTACGCGCGAGTATGCCAATACAAATTGGAACAACCTGGTCTCAGCAGCCCAAGTTAGAGACAGCCGCATGTTCTGGCACATTGTCTCCAGGGGCAGTGTGGAGAAAGATACCTCCAATAATTATCATATTCAGCCGGAGGCTTGGGTGGATCATTTTTCGTGACTATACTCAGAAGAGGAGGTCCTTGTCAGTCCACACTTTGACCAGCTTGCCCCAAACGTAGAAACTTCTATCTCTGAGGTGACTATAAACAACTTACCACTAGTTTTTAGCATAGAGGATACTGTGTCAGCAATTAGTAAATTGAAAGCAGGTAAAGCCCCTGGCCCTGATTTGATACCAGGAGACCTGTACAAATCAGAACCTATGATATGGGCTCTGTACTTAAACCTTCTGTTTAATTGTATAGCGGCTGGTGGGGATATCCCGGAAACCTGGAGATGAGCAGAGATAATAACTATCTACAAAAAGGGCGATGCTGCTATCTCCTCCAATTATAGACCTATCAGCCTGATAGACAATTTACAAAAAGTTTTTGCCAGGCAAGTTTTAGACAGACTCCAAGGATGGATGGACGATAATATGATATTGTCCTCAGCCCAGGTGGGATTCCGCACGAAAATTAGTACGTGCGATCAAGTTTTTAGATTTTCCCTGCTAACATGGAAGTACGTTCTACTCAGGAAACGGTGGCTCTATGTAGCCTTTGTGGATCTGCGAGCTGCATTTGACCTGGTACCGCGTGATTTGCTGTGGAAGACCATGCTTGCCCAAGGTGCCCCAGAAGATATTGTGTCCTTGATTGCTAGACTGCATAAGGATAATTATGCACAGGTCAGGTGGGGGAAAAACGGGGAATTAACATAGAAGATACCGATACAACGTGGAGTGCGCCAAGGGTGGGTTCTTGCCCCTACGCTGTTTTCCCTGTTTATTAATGATGTGGTGAGCTGTCTAATGGGTTGCAAGAATGATGCCCCCACATTGAGTAATGCAAAAGTCCCCATCTTGCTTTTTGCAGATGACTCTTTATTAATATCTACAACACCTATGGGCTTGCAGGTCTTATTGGACAAATTCCTGGGTTTTTGCAAGCAGAGGAGATTGGAACTGAACTCCTCAAAGACGAAATATATGGTGTTCGGTAAAGTACGTGACTTCGGAGTCATAGTGTCAAGAGAAGGAAAATATGGGATGGGCTACATGCTGTTCTCCTTCGATCTGACCCCTGACATGGAAGACGAAAACCACTACAGCTTGATCAAAAATAAAAATCTAATAGCAGAAATACCTTTTAGTCAGCCCTTGGCTACGAATGTGAACATGGTTGTATTCTCTGCATTCAACAACGTGATTTAGATCAAACACCCCTGGCATATTTTCTTTGACTATCTTTAAAATATTGTAAAATGGACACTGTTCAGATTTGGGATTTCTTAAGCCATCATAAATACGGTAAGAAATACTTTTTAGGTGTTTTTCCAAGGAACACCTGGTGAAATAGTATCCGAAAGACCCTACACGCTCGTCTTTAATACAGATCCACACTACGTTATGTTATTTTACAAGAATTTGTATAGTGCACATACAGCAAGCGGTTTCATGGCGCTAGAGTCAAGGGGCGGCTGCAACAGTGGGAGGATTAAATTAGTCATACGCCTGGGAGAACAGCCAGGTCTTTAGCTGTTTCCTAAACTGTACGTAAGAGGTCTCAGACCTCAGCTCCATAGGGAGAGAGTTCCAAAATTGAGGGGCCAAAACTGCAAATCTTAGTCCCCCACGTTTCTTGCATTTGAAGGATGGGATAACCAGCAAATTCAAATGGGAGAACCTAAGGTCCCGAGATGGAACGTAGCACTGAATCCTAGAGGAGAGGAATGCTGGACTGTTGCCAGAAAGGGTTTTGAAAATGATACATCCTAGCTTGAAGGCACAGCGTTTGGCCACTGGGAGGCTTTTCATTAGATATCTGACAAGGTGCCATTTGGGCTGGTGGTAACTTAATCTGACCGCTTGGTTCTGCACCAGCTGTAAGCAATGTAGTTGATATGCTGGGATACCTAAATACAGTGAGTTGGCAAAATCAATATGTGAGATAACCAGAGCCAAAATGGCTAGGGTCAGGGCTTCGGTGGTCAGAAATCTGCTAATCTTCCTGATCCTTCGCAATTGAAAGAAACAGGAGGAGACCACTGACCCAATCTGAGCTTTCATAGACAGGTCGTTGCTGATCTTAATGCCCAGGCTTTTGGTAGAACATGCTGGGAGTGGGAGGTTGCCCATTTGGGGTGGCCAGAAGTTAGACAGGGATTGGCTGGCCCACCCGTTAGGATCAGCTCGGTTTTATCAGGGTTTAGTTTTAGCTGGTTGCTGGTCATACATCCGCTGATTAATTTCATGGTGGATTGGAAGTTGGAAAGAGAGGATGCCGATTGATCAATCTCAAATACCAATTGGAGATCGTGAGCATAATTAAAGGTTCCAACCTTTCTTTCTCCGACAGCATAATTAAAGGTTCCAACCTTTCTTTCTCCGACAGATTAAAGAGAAGCGGTGAGAGAGAGGAACCCTGGGGAACTTCGCAGGTCAGTTTAATTTTGGTAGAAGAATAATTGGCAAGGCGAACCGATTGAGACCGGTTACTAAGAAAGGAGGAGAGCCACTTCAGAGCCAAGCCCTGGATCCCTGAATTACTGACACAGTCGACCAAAAGATCATGATTGACCGTTTCAAATGCCGCTGACAGGTCAAGAAGTACCAGGGCCTGGGTGATGCCCTTGTTTGCCCCCCCTCTGAGCTTATCCATGACTGCAAGAATACATAGAAGGAACTCATTGGGCATCCCTGTTTTTAGATATAGACAAGGTTACACTGTTTGACAGTGCAGTGGCATTCCCCAAGCATAGCATCTATACAAAACCTATGTTCAAGTATGTAAAAAAAAAGCTGCTGCAAGGGTAGATTATAACAAAATACAGGTACAGGATTCTCTCGCTGTCACGTGTGGGGAGCATTGTATATATTTTATTAGCAAAATGTCTGAGGGTATGATAATTTGAAATTTTTCTAATCTATATTCGAACGACCTAGTTAACAATGACAGTATTGTTATGAAATATGTGAAATCAAAATCTAGGTCTACCTCAAGCACTGTTAAAATAGAATACGCAGTTTGTCAAAAGTGTAAGGCTGTGTAACACCTTCTATGTGTAATGATGACTGTCTAAAGTAAAAGATTTGAATAAAGACTCAGGGGCTTTTTCAAGCCCATTGCTCCACGGTGCGTCACTTTTTGTGATGCACCGGCGGCGCAACCTGCTCTCCCATATTTACAAGGACATGTAAAGCCACCCTGCGCCAGATCCTGGTGAGCACCCTTTATCAGTGTGTCTGCACTCGCTATTCTCTATAATTTCACCGCATGTTTGACACAAGGGGAACATTAGCTTTCCATTGACTCAGTACAGTAGTATGGGGAAGTAAAGATTCCGGTGTAGGTACCTTGACATTTAATTAACCCAAAGTATTCTTCAATGACTTTAAAGTCCCGATATATGATGCTGGGGTGACCTTTGTGGTATAACTTTATCTTGTTCACAAATGGACACAGACTCGTAAAATCATAGTAATGTATTTTCTTACCTTCTCCAAGGCCCTGCACAATTGTATAGCATTTGTACGACCCCCAAATTAGGCGTTGTTGGGCTCCAAAGGTTTGGGTAGCTCATTGCTTTTAATGAAGGAGCAGAGTTCTGTATCTGATGTTAACATATCTAGCCACTCATGCTACCAGGGGGGTCTCAGAACAAACCACAGTTTTCAACATATTGCGCCTTTAACAGAGTACGCCTGTGCAAGTGTTCATATTTCGTACACAATACCTTATTAAACTTGTGGGGTTTGTAGCAGTGGGGATAACCATGGTAAAAGCAACCATTGTATTCAAAGGCTTTTGGCATGCCATTAATTACATAGTACCCATCTAGGATATAAGGACCCACACGGTATTCACCCCCCTGCAAGGCATGTTGGATGAAGATGTTTTCCTTGTCAGAGATGTACATGAGCCATTGAATAGAGGGGGTAGAATAACGTTTCTGTTTACCTCTATGAAGGTCGGGCGGCACTAGAGGTATACTTTCAGGTTGAAAAAACATGGGCTTGTAGATAGACATACAAATGGAAGCCATCGTGACATGTTGAAAAGGGTCGTTGTACTCTATGGATTTTGTCATCGTGGCTGTCTTGGGTTTCAGTAAATTTTCTTGTTTTGTCATCTCTACAACAACGTCTTTGAAAAGATTGCAAGCTTCTCTCAAGATCATTGCATCTGCCTTATAGTAAGCTTTCAACTGGGTTTGAAAATGAAATGTCTTTTTGTGGTTTTTACCATACCACTGTACAAAACTCTTTCTCCTTAGGCATCATATACTCAACACCATAGCTGTCAGGCAGAGGCATTGGACCCTCATAATTCTGATTCGCCCAGGCGCTAAAAAAGTGGGGGAAATAACCTTCACAACCTGGAAAACCAAAGGCTTTTGGCAACTCGTTCAATTTCATTGGCAGAAAATTAAAAGTCTCTATGAACCTTATATGTAAAGATACAGCCATTAGCCGCATCAGTTTGGAGTAGGCCTGGGCTAAATTTCCGTTCCGCTCGTGGAAATTGCGATAATTTGACATTTTTGCGTTCCGCGGAGAGCGCGAAAATGTAAAAATTTCCGCATTCCGCTGATTAGCGATAATTTGTTTCTTGCTCGCGCTGTAAAATAATACATTCTCGCGCGCGCGCGATTGCCTTACCTGAATCCCAGCGTTCGCCAACAAGTTTTCCCGATCCGGTCGCGTTCTCCACGAGATGTTGAATTGTTGGTAGCCATTTGCGCTTTCTCGCGACAGTTCGCGCCCGCAGTAATGTCATTGGTCGCGCGATCACGTCTTTCTTCTCGCGATCATGCACCGCGAGAAGAGTGAAAACAAGATGGCCGCGCCCGCGAGCAACCGCATGGGTAAGTTGGCAAGCCGCGACCACGCAGAATACCGCGAACGGGCGGGAAAAAAACTTCTGCATCTTCGCGATATTTCCGTGTGTTTGCAGAGATTTTTAACATTTTCGCGATAATTTGCGAAAGTCACTTTCGCAAATTCCGCCCACCCCTAGTTTGGAGCTCTGGGCGTTGAGTTCTACAGGCATCTTTTCACAAATCATATTTTGAAAAATAAAGAATGAGTCATATGCTTTTGAGCTACGGGCCATTAGGGTATACACTTTTTTCTGTATGAATGTGCTAAGAAATTTGTTAAACGCAAGAAGCAAGGTGCACTCCGGTCTCTTAAGTATAACTCTATATCGAACACTATTTAGACTTATGTTTTGATCTGGGTCCAGCCTTTAGCCATGTAAACACATGTGTTCTGTTCCCAGAGGAAAATACCCCTTACACCGGGGGCATTTCATACTTCTGCATTTGTGATCATGGCTGTGTAGTGCCCGCATCCTGCACATTCTGTTTTAGGGCTGCACTGAATAACCTCGGTGTGTAAGCTCAATCAGTTTTGCGAGTGACAGAATAGATTACATCTAGGACATCTCACCTTCTGATCTACGACTATGATGGAGCCGTCCCCTTGACACATTTTATAATGCATTTCACACCAATGAGCTGTCTGTGTGTTGTAGATGTAATTGCAATGGGTGCATGCATACTTGGCTCCTGGAAAACCCTTCAGGTTCAAGATACAGTAAAAGTTATTTTCATGATGGAGAATGTAAACCATCTTACTTTTCGCAGGCTCTCTGGATGTGAAGTACTTCACAGATCCTCTGTAGTAAAGAACTTTTAAAGTGACTGCAAAATAGTTTTTAAAAAGACCCAGTTCTCCAAAGCCTACTAGTCTGTTGGGAGGTATTTCAACTGCAGCATGGGCTTCACCTGCTCTAGGCAGGACAACCGCATAGGTAGTGCTGTGAACCATTAGTAACCCAGCGATGCTAGCCACCAGACACATGTTGGTCACGCCGGTGTTAAAGTTCAGCAACCACCGCTGTCAGTTTCTGTCTTCCACATTTTTATGGCCTAAAGAGTTCAGATTAGATTTTATTTTAATGACAACCTGGTGCATGTCTTTCACATATGACCCTAGTACAGCTTTTTGGTAAAGAAACCTGAATTCCGGGGCATTATCCCAGAGAACCACTCTTAGGCTACCCCCGAATACCCAGTGGAGTATCCGCCGGCTGCTCATGAAGATGCAGCGCCACTATACTCCATTTCAAAGCTCTGATTATGGCATCCGCCCCATCCTGTACTGCTGTCAGTATATGTTGAGATGAGTGATGGAAGTTTTACACTTGACGCAGGGCTGGTACGATTGGATACACCTGGAGGTGTAACCGGTGACACTGGATATGGTGAATTTAAATGTTGTTCATTATAGCACTGCGGGATAGAGGAATAGGAAGCGCTGGGGCTAGGAACAGGTGGCTACTGCCCCCTGGGGTCTACATTAGAAGGAACACTGTGAATAGCTGTGGCACCTGCTGTTGTTTCAGAACTCAATGGCACCCCTGTCAGCCCCTGAGAAACCCTGTACCTACATAAGAGGTGTCCATTTGGGAACAATCGTTTTCAAGCCCTTCATCAACTAGGGTTTGTGAGATTTTTATATATAGTTGTGGCTCACTGGTTAGCCCACTGAGAAGCTCTATACATGCAGAATATGAGCCTGGGTCTGGATGATCGCTTTCAAGCCATTCGTCAAGTAGAGTACACGTGATATTCATAGGTGTGTCCGATTTTGGATGATTATTTTCAAGCCCTTTGTCCCAAAGGCTTTGTGAGATATTTATAGTCTGTTTTGGTGATTCTCTGGGGACCACATTGATATTCACCGTCTCAGATGGTGAACATTTACATGCATGAACATTATGGGGATATGGCTAGGCTGTAACTGTGTTTATTAAGGATAGATCTAAAGGGACGGTTTGTAGGTCAGGGACCTTGGGTTTCTTCTTCTTCTTAAGGAAAGGTGGCTCAATTTTGGTTTGTTTAGTGTGAGACCTACTTCCTGGTTTTACATGACCCTGCCTGCTGTGTCTGTGGCTGAAAGTGTGCACCCTTTAAGGTATACGCCCCTAGCCAAAAATGGCCTTCTGTGTGCGTGTTTGCTGCACTGGTTGGGGGTTGCTGGTAAAGCAGTATAGGGATTAGAGTAACAAGTGTTTCTAAGGTCTGCGTTTGCAGAGTCCACACATGGTTTGTTATGAGGCACTAGGCATCTCTTACCGGTTGCTGATGTAGGATCGTTTTGATGGATCTTTGTGATGTTCTTTAGTGGCGTCAACGTATTCTTAACCTTCTGTGGTACTCCAGCGCCATTCTTTTGTGTTGACTCTATGATGGAAACAAAAAAACGACACATTATTAAAAAAGAAACCTGAACGGCTCTTTACAACCTTATGATTGTAACCGCTTGTCTTACTGTTGCTTTACATTTTTATAGCCCTTACTAGATGCTGGAGGAACATGATTCTTGAGGCAAAAATACATTAGGATTCTTTTGGCTTTACATTTTGTAAAGCACACCTGCTTTGACCCTTTGTGGAACCCCTTTCATTATACCGGTCCGTATTTGCCCCGAAGACTTGATATTTTTTAACAATGTCACAACCTTTCCAGACTCATCAAGGCTTTGGCCCACACTTTTGCTTGAGGGCCTACTTTTTGCTGAGCTTTGGCATAATTGTGAGCTTACAGGGGAACTGTGAAGAAAAATGAATCACTGTCACATTTCCAATATAATGCACCAGATTTAGTACACTCTCTGAGGACACGATGGAATCTTGTGGGGTTTAGGACTGAACGGGCTAATCATTCTTTATGCATTAAGTCCCTTCCATTATTCCCTTGCAATAGCAGGATTATGCTGGATGCTGTCCGATGGTTCTTTAGACTCTAAGATTTGTTTTAGCTCTTCAAAAGCTAGCTGCACTCTCACTTCATAACCTGTAAGATTACATTTAAAAAAAGTCTGCAATGTTGAGACGATAAGGTTAGCAACGGTCTCAGAACTATAGCACTCTAAATATCTGTACCTTGCTGAACTTTAGCCATTTCCTCATGGCTCCATGTTAATTCTGGGAGATTCTGTCTGCAGAGCAGACAGATTTAGCTCTAGCAAACAACACACCTCATAGTTTAAATCTTGTAAAGTTGCTGGAACCAGAATTCTTATTGAACTTTGTAACACAAAGGGCTAATTTCAGTCATCTAAACACAGGGGCTGCACTAGATCCTTAACCCCAATATTATAGAATTGCTTGAAGCATATTAGAAATAACCCCTAATAAATGCTTGCACTAAACACACTCTGCTTTCTATCTCCACCTTTTCCCCTCCAGCCTCTGGTCCTGTTGTTCAGGACCTTTGAAAACCCATTCAAAGCATGCTGCTGATCTTTATCCCCTTGGCAAACCCTTGTTCTAAACAATAGATTTTATTTGTTCATTTTTGTAAAAATACAGATTTTCAGGTAAGTAATGCAACACAGTGAAACAGATGACATGGTTCAGCTCCTGTTCACTCATCCATGCCTGAGGTCCTCGATAGCTGTCCCTCAGACATCACTATTTTACACATGTTCTTAATAATAGGATGCCTTCAAGTGCTGTCTTGTCAAAGTTTACACTTTTACATAAGCCTGTTACAGATTTTCTCAAAGCATATTAGAAATAACTCCTAATCAATGCTTAAAGTAAACACATACAGTTTTCTTTTTCCAACTCCTCCCCTCCTGCCAATGATTCTTTTGCCAGGGCTTTTGTAAATGCTTTCAAAGCATGCTGCTGACATTTAACTATGGCAAACCCTTGGTTCAAACAATAGATTTAATTTGCATATTTTTGTAAAAATGCTGATTTTCAATTAAGCAATGCAACATCATGAAACAGAAGACATGGTTCAGCTAACAGTTTTTTTTCAAACCATAAAAAAGCAGACACTCTAAAATGCAATACATGTTAACTTCTTGCATGCTGAGGATGGAACGGTTCCATACTCAGCCACGGTGATCGTGTGATGCAGACGGAACCGTTCCATCCTCCGGACAAAACCTAGAAATCCCTCTACAATTTACAGATTTATTTTTTTAGCCTCAGGAGCTGGGGAAACATTTACTTCAATGTATTGATGATCGGCGCGCATGGTGTCATTACATTGAAAGTGAAACTGAAATGAGCCAATCGGCTCATTTCATTTCCCTGCTTTGGTACTCGGGGGCTATCTCAGCCTCTGAGCACCAAAACACACAGCAGAGGTTTTGTTAGAAAGGGGAGCATCTCATCTTTCCAATGGTATCCTTCCTTAGTGGATCCCTGCTTGGTGATCCCAACAGGAGGGCGATTACCAAGCAGAAATCCACCACTGGACACCTGGGAGGGAGGAGCGGCCCCTTGGGCTAGGGCTTTTGCTCACCCACATTGTAATGTGAATATTCAGCCTTTCTGCCTCCCCTGACAAAAAGCACTCTAGGAACCAGAGATTTTTTTGTTTTTGAAAACAAAGGGGTGGTGGTTGCCCAAAATGGGCATGCCAATGCACCAATCCCCCAAAAACAAAAGGACAGTCTTTCCTTTCCCCCTGGGGTGCGGATGAGAAAGCCCACTAGAGACCAAGGATTTTTTTAATAAAAGAGTGGTGGGGGCTACCCACAATGGGCAAGACCATTCCCACATCCAAAATAAATTAAAACAGAAGTCTTACAGAAAGGCCACTAGGCACCATGGATTATATTTTGGAATATGTAGAGATGGGGGCTGCCCAAAATGGGCCCACACCCCCAAACACAAATGGAACAGTCTTTCTGCCCCTCATGGGGCAGATGACTGTTATTACTTCCAATCTGCCCCCCAGGGGCAGAAAGCCCACTAGACAACAGGGGTTATTTTTACACAGTCACACACCCACTCACTCACCTAATCAGCCTCTCAACACAGCCACTCACTCACCCATAGAAGCACTCATATACTCACTCATACAACTACTGACACACCCATTGGCACATCCATACAAGCACTCACACATTCCTTTACTCACCCATACAGCAAGTCACACAGACTCTCACTGTCGAATACAATCACTCACACATGAAGTAAATAAATGAAACATCTACTTAAACAGCCACTCACTCACCCATACAACCACGTACACACCCAGTCACTTACTCATACACCCACTCAGCTATATAGTCACTACACGCCGATAGAGACCCTTACACCATCACTCACCCACCCATGCATCCACTGACACACCTAATCACACACTAATACAGCCACTTACACAGCATCTCACTCACCCACACAGCTGCTTACACAACCTCTTATATAGCCACTCACACACCCATACTCACAATGATACATACAGTCACGCAGCCACTCACATGATATATACTAAAAGTAGTATCACTCATGAGTAGTACACCTAGTATACAATCTAAAACTTGCACTCACTGGATGGTGTCATCCATGATGTCATTTTAGATGTCATCAGTGATGTCACTGACCATGTCATGAATGATGTAATATGTGAGGTCATAAGCAGTGCACTGAAGGGACATAAGTTATAGTTAGCTTAGGTAACTATAACTGCCATATTTTGCTGGTTTTGTACCAGTGAAATCTGACCCTAACAATAAAGTCCCTATAACTTTTGTTTTTTTTAAATGAAAAAAAAAAAAATATATATATATATATATATATATGTGTGAAATCACTGACACAATATTTGGATATAAAACGAGTCTCGCGAGGACTAAGGATCCTGACAGCACCAACTTATGAAAATCCCGATCCGGAAATGTTACGCGAATGGGATGCAAACAATGCTCAATCTTCAGCAAACATGCTAAAAATCTTAGTTAAATATGCGAACTCGGACCGGGATAAAATATTGATTGAGATCCGAGAATTAGAAGATAAACTGAAAACGGTAAGCGACTCGTCGACAATTTCAAATTTCGAAACTGACCTTCAAGCACGTTTAATTAAACATGAAAAAAGTATACGTGATCGCAAGGCAACCAAATTTCAACGGGATAGGTTGGACTATGCCAGAGGTCAAATCTATACATTTGCGAAAAGATTTGACAACATACGTTAACAAAGACTCTCCAAGGCGTCGGCAGCGTCCTCCAATCGACAACCAATGAACAGCAACCAAGACGAACTGAAGGATAGGAGCTTTGACATAAGCTCAGCTGTCAGCACGGAAAGTGAATCAGGAGCAGAGGGAACCAACTATGACCAACAAGCAGCACCAACAGTAGTTGAGGAATTTGGTTTTTTATTAGTAGACAGGACAAAAAGTGTGAGACCAAAATTTCAAAAACCCAAAAACAGAGACTCGCCAGGAAACAGAAGAACAGGCGCCACGGCAATGGAACTGAGATCAGGAACACGGAGGAAAGATTCTTATCAGCGCAAATAGGTATGGAACCTTTGACTGTTATTAACTTAACTGATTTGACTCTCTCAGAAGAAGAAACTAGGATTCTTGCACTGGGCTTGACATTTTGCATAAGAACGAATTTTAATTACATTCAAAGCAGAATAGATCTGTTTAGATTTATTAGAAAGTTAAAATTAAAAAAATTCTTCGTGCATAAAAAATGTGTGACAAAATGTACCAGTATTGATGAATCTGTCAACCTTCAAATTAGAGATCTTGAAGCCCTATGCGCTTTACACCAACTACTTAATGAGGGAGATGACACATGTAATGATCCTGAGGAGGGCTCTTCAATGGGGGAATTGACAGGCCTTAATCTCTATGATACTGCAGACACGAAATTCAGGCCAAAATCGACATTTATCCCCAATACCCCCAGAGATGCCATAGACCTCTTTTCTGACCGTGTTATCAAAGATTTCAAGGATATTTCTATAAAATCAAGTACTAATTTCCCCAAGAATTGCAGTGATTTTGAAAGAAAATACCACACTGTCATGACCAAAATTAAGGATAGACCTGACATTGTAACTCGACAGGCAGACAAGGGTGGCAATTTGGTACTCTGGTCTTTGGAAGCCTATAACAAGGAAGCGAAATAGCAATTAAGAGATACCAATAGCTATCTCAAGGTCCCGGCCAGCAATCTGGATGAGGTCAGAGTAAAATACCATAAGGATCTCTCCAGATGGCGTGGAATGGGCCTTTTGTCTCAAAAAGAATTTCTGTTCTTAAAAATTGACAATCCGGTCACCCCTGTATTATATCTAATTCCCAAAGTCCATAAAAATCAGGAGACTCCACCAGGGAGACCGATAATCTCTGCAATAGGTAGTTTATTTGAATCCACATCCGAATATCTTGATTCTTTTCTTCAACCTTGTGTTAAATCACTTCCTGCGTACATTCAAGATACAGGACATTTTCTCAGTAAAATTGCAGAGATTGACTGGAAAGAATCATATACCCTAGCAACGATGGATGTAACAAGTCTGTATACTAGCATTGCCCATGTAGATGGTCTGAAAGCTACTTCTCATTTTCTGAAAGCCAGACCCATCCAATTCTATCAACATTCCATGATGCTTCTGGAAATGTGTAGGCTATGCCTCACAAATATTTTTTTCCTTTTTGGAGCAGATATGTATAAACAACAACGAGGCACGGCGATGGGCACCTGCTTCGCCCCCAGCTATGCTAATTTGCATCTGGGCTGGTGGGAGGAGCAGGTGCTCAAAGTACTGCATAAAGTGGCCTGGTAGAAAAATATCGTCTTCTGGGCTCGTTTTATTGATGATCTAGTCATGGTGTGGGATGGAACCATTGCCAGTGCGAAGGAGTTTATTGATCTTATCAATGACAACAACCTAAACCACAAGTTCACGGAAACTATTAGTAGATCATCAGTACCTTTTCTAGACCTGGAAGTATATGTCATGGGTGGGAGCATCCATACGAAAACATACAGGAAAATCTCGGCAGGAAATTCAATTCTCCACGCAGGGAGCTTTCACCCCCAATGTTTAAAAAAGAGCATTCCATATGGGGAACACATTAGAATGAAAAGAAACTGCAGTGAGGGTAGTGAATTATCTAAAGCACAAATTGATCTTAATTCAAGATTTTCACAGAGAGGCTTTGAGACCAAAACTTTGAACCAGGCTATGAAAAAAGTTGATGGTCTACAAAGACACCAACTCCTTATGAGACCAAATGAGCAAACTGCTAAATTGAGACAAGACAAGGGTGAGGCCATAAGATTAATAACAGGATATTCAGCATATCAGGCCGATGTTATACATAGTCTGACTAGACATTGGCACCTGCTTAAAGGGGATCCAATTCTGAACACCCTTATTCCCAATAGACCACTGCTCACGTTTAGAAAGACAAAATCAATGAGAGATGAATTGGTGGTAACGAGCCCTGAGTTAAAAACTAAACAGACTTGGCTTAAACCCAGCCCAGGTTTTCATCGATGTTTTAAATATAAAGCATGTAAAATTGGAAAGAATGAAACCCAGGTAATTTCCACATTGATAAAAAATCCGTGGTAAATCAGATTCTCACTCAACTGCAGAAGTGATTATGTAGTCTACATTCTAAAATGCTCTTGCCCCAAGCTATATGTCGGGAGCACGATACATATGGTACATATTCGGATCTTACAACATTTAAGGGCAATTAATAACAAAGATCCTAATTATGTAGTTGCCCGACATATACATGAGATCCACAATGGGAATGCCAATGAGTTGTGTTATTTTGCCATTGATCAGGCTCCCAAATCCCGGAGGGGAGGTAACAGGGAGCGTCAATTGAGACAACTCGAATCAAGATATATCATTTTATTCAACACTAGGATGCCGCATGGCTTGAACTCTGAGGAAGATTTACATGTTCACCTATAAATCAATTTTATCAGATAGATCCCCTGTTGTTCGTGTTTTAATAACATTCTGTAAATAGATTTTAGAAGGTCACTGCTGGTTTCAAAAGACGTTGTGTAATGAATTCTCTTCTTATAATGTACAGATTTAAACATGTCAGTCCAGTTGAGAACATTGTGTTCAAAAATGAGATGTCTGTTTCCACATATAACAAGTATCTATACCACAGAGGTTGGTCAGAAGACTAGAAACATTTAAAGTTTGTATATAGAAGCACTTGTACTTTTTGTATATAACACCACTCGAGAGGTATAAATCATTATAACAGCTCATTAAGATGGAATATGAACAAAGAACTATTTATTGACCTACTCAGGATAGAAATTAAAAAAATATATATATATATATATTCTTTTATCAATATGACATCCCATCTTCCTCTTAAAAAACCACCGATTGTAAAGCTCTTGTAATAGTAAAACTCTTAATTTGATTTGCTTTTCAGATTTGTATAACAATCGAGAATAACTCACACAGAGAAAATTAAGCGATTGGAGAGTGCAATGCAAAAAGAAGTTATACTGTGACAGTTGACCTTAAGATAAAAGTTTAACTGAAGAGCGGTCAAATACCGACAAGATAAATCATGGGAAAGAGTACAAACAATAAGCTGGTTAATATTTAAGACTCAATTTTGTTATTCTGGAAACTAAGAATCAATTCACTGGCTGAGAGTGTATGTTGAAAGATGACACTATGTCATAACTAAATCACTGGCTATGAGAAACGTGAAATGACCATTCATTAACACAAAAAAACTTTTGTGTAGGTCAGGAATGTTGGGCACTGTGCCTAGGACGTACTGAGCAAAGATTTTATTAATATGCGATGCGTGAAATGACTTTCAGCACCTTTTTGCACCTGCACCTTATTTGCACATTAGGAGAGAAGCACTATGCACTTTATCTTTGTAATAATGTTTACATGGAAATAGCCTTACTGAGAACATGCTGTTTTTTTAAATTAAGAAATTCGTGATGAAATTTCTGTTTAAATAATGTCTCATTATTTCACGCGCATACAAGTTTGTATGATTAAAAAAAAATGTATGTAATTATTAAGAAATTTATATTCTCTGATATTAATCTTTGCTCTTGAATTTGTTTTTAACAGCTAAGGTGGATTAGATGACTCACCAACTATGAAAGAATAGTGGAAATTGTTCATTAGCTGTATGGATAAAGCTTTTGATTTGGATAAAAAATGTGAACTCAGCATGATTGCTTGTATCCAGACAAAAAAGTCTTTCTTCTATGTTAATTAGCCAGTGATTGGTGTAATCAACCATGTGACCTTCTATCGCAGCCTATGATTTTGTATTTTAACCCATACACTGAACGAGCTTTCTATTGCATGATTAAGGCAGGTACTGCCGAAACGCGTAGCAAAGGAATGCGATCATTAAACCTGTGAATTCAGTAAAGTCGTTGGTGTCGGCGTCCTTTCTTTGGTCAAAGATTGGAGTTGGTGGTTGATATATATATATAAATATATAAATATATATATGTATATATTACCTACTGGCGGTCGCCAGTAGGTAGTTATAGTTAGGACCCTGTTTCCATAGGAAAACCGCAACATTCTAATTTGAATAACTTTGGCGCCGGTCGACGAATCCTCGCGAAATGTTCAAAACTAATGGGGCGCTACGCTCCTACCCTGAAAGTCTCGGGGGGATTCGTCAAGCGGGGGCTGAGAAAAAAGGGGGGTCCCAAAACACGTTTTCCCCATGCATTTTTCCATAGGACCTTTAGACACAGCTACAGCCCGAACGGCTGAACAGAGTTACTTGAAATTTGGCAGAGAGGTAGTCTACAGGTCAAGGAAGTGCCTTTTGTAGGTCTGGTGTAAATCTGTTCAGTAGTTCCTGAGAAAATAGCATTTAAATCAATATATATATCTGTGGCAGCTTACCGTGCGCTTACCGTGCGCTTACGGTAAGCTTACCGTACGCGTACGGTGCCGTGCGCGAGCTCAAATCTGATTGGTTGTCACATGACTGTAAACATTCGAATCGGACAAAATCAGGAAGTGTCGGCCGCCATTTCGTGTGTTTCACACAGAAAAAAAAAGGGAGATAACTTGAAAAGGGGGCAAGGAAGAGAGTTACAGACCCCCTAACATTTGAAAGGGGGTCAAAGAAGGACAGAAAAGTACAAAAAAAACATTTATTAATTTAAAAAAAAAATCGTGGGGTACGCGTACGGTAAGCTTACGGTAGAAAAAAAAAAAAAAAAGAAATAAAATTCAGATTTAAGTGTTTAGATATTAGGGGGCTCTAAAAAGAGCCGTTGTGTTTATGAAGTGATTTTTTAGTGGTACCTACAAGTAAGTACCGATGCAGAGTCTAAGGTTCAAGAGGAAGACTCTGTTCCCTTCATCAGTGAAGTGTACACCATCTCCTCTATAAATGTCTTGCATGTCGTAACGCAAGTTGTTGTGGTAAATGGAACCCATTCCATTGTCTCGGAGGAAAGCAGAAACAGATTTGTTGACGTGCTTTCTTGCTTTGTCAATCTGTGGACAAAATTGATTGGACCAGTTCCATTTTTGCCTTTGGCATATGTTAGAATATGCAAAGGCAGTTTTAGGGAAAAGTGAAAACAGTTGTGCAAAGGTCTCCTTCATAAGCATTTCCAGACCTACCCCAGTCAAAGTGCCTAGGTCATTGCCACCACAGTGCACTATTATAAGGTCAGGGTGTAGGATTTGCATGAAGGATTTCACCAATGGCATCAATTGGTGCCACTTTAACCCTCTCTGACCAATCCATTTAATGTCTACATTTGGCAAAACAAGGTCTCTCACCATACCTGTTTTCTCTGCATACTTTTCACTCCAGAAGACATAGCTGTGCCCTACAATCCACACTGTGAACATCTTCAAAGGAGATCTGGATGCACTCAGGAGGTGTATTTCAGTAGAATGGGAAAAAGAAATGAAACACATTTTGGAAATGGAGGCATACATATTTTTTTTTTTTTTAAAAGAACTCATTGGCTGTTTCATACCATTCTACACTAAAAACTAGGCTGTATGTGTCAATTTATAGAAGCATGTTTTGTATTGGTACAGAAAAATGTGTTACCAAAGAACAGTACTATGGATTTGCTGTTAGGTTTGAAAAGTCAAGCTCTCTTGCTCTTTGGAAATGAAACATTGTGTGGTGAACTTCTGACCTAACTCCACACAGCAGTGTTCCATGAGCTGTTGCTATGGTAGCAGGCAGAAGTCAAGTTGGGGGAAGGGTACTAGGCAGAAGTCAAGTTGGGGGAAGGGTACTTTTGGAAAAGGGTTGGTTTTCAACCAATAGAAATGTGTGATTACATTTGAAAAAAAGGGGAAAGCACTGAGATTTGAAATTAACATGTATATGTGTGGAAAAAGAGAGGGAAACATTGCCATTATCTGGTTCTGCTGAGAGGAGAGAGGTGTACAGAACAGAGATCCTGGCTCTGATAATCTGCTGTTTGAGTGCCACATTTCTTTCACAACTAACTAATTTTAAAGGTGAGTTATGAGTTTGAGAGGGGGTGTATATGGTAAATTAAGAAATGAATAATAGAATTGGAATTCCTTTTGTTGAAGTTGTGTTTATCATTTTGTGTTTTGGGAGAAATTTAAATGTAAGGAACATGTAAAATAATATGGACTATGTTTTCACCATAAATTAAGGTGTACTGGTATAAATGAGAAATACTTTCAGCATCACTAAGGCTGGTTGCCCTTGCTGGAGTGTAGTTAGTCACCCAGGTTACACATGTTGCTGGTCTCAGAAAGCTGTTTGGACATGTGCTGTTTTCAGAATCTGAAAAGTGGATTCAAAATGTGTCAGACTGTGAAAGTACTTATCACTTGCCAAAAAAAGAGTAGTAAGTGTGCTTTCCAATTGGCAAAGAAATTTCGTTTTCTGATTAATATCAAACCATGACTCTGTGTGCAAAGAGGAAAAAAAAAACATTTTTACAAGTAATTTCAATTAAATTTTAATTAAAAATTAAATTGTTGGGTGGGTCAGGTAAGTCAGAAATTAGATGGTCCCTTTCTTCCACTTCTCCTCAAACAGATTTTCAGTATTTAGTTATTAATCCCTCAAGGACCTTGTAATGTGGTAATAGTTTTTTAGTGTTTTTAAAAAAATAAAAAAATAAAATACGCTTACCGTACGCGTACGGTAAAAAAAAAAAAAAAGTTTTTAAGAAAAAATTTAAAAAAGTTGAGTGGTAAGGTTGGCTCTTAAAAGAGCCGTTGTGTTCATGCAGGGACAGAGGAAAGGAAGAATGGGAACATTAGCTGGTAGGACAAATGTGCTGGTCTATTTTGTTGTTAATGAGGGGAAGACTGGTCTCCCTATGAACAATTAGACCATGGCAAAATGAACACCGCATTGTAACCCTCGCAAAACGATGGTTAGTTTCCACAGGACCAGAAAAAGGTGAATCTGCCCCCACAGATGAAGGGCTCAGCTGAGCTTCCGAAGATGGACTCGGCTGAGCTGCTGTGGATGTGCTTGCTCGACTTACTGAAGGGTTACCCCTAGTATGTCGTGCATGTGTCCTAGGGTGTACATCCTCAAGGTGTCGTAACATAGTGTGATTCCCGAAGGAATACTTCTTGTTAGGATTACCTCTTGAAAGTACACGCTGGCACAGCTTACAAGTCACCAAAGCAGCATTGACTTTTTTCTCGCCCTCAGGAAAAGTAAAATATCCCATATAAAAGAGCTCTTCTGTTTCCTCTTTCTCTGCCTGATGGTGGTGCTGCTAGCCTCACTCTCAGCAGAGGAGTGCTGGTCTACCATCGTATCCCAAAGACAACTCAGCTCCTTCTCCTAAGGGATCACAAGCAGAAATGAGGGGAATGGGTGTGGTGTAGGAGAGTTCTAGAACTGAAACTACTTTGAACCAATCAAAAGTTTTGTTTCTTGATCACATGACCCACCGTGCACGTACGTTACGCTTACGGTACGCTTACGGAGCGCTTACGGTAAAAGTACGCATGCGCGTACAAAAGACACGCGCATGCGCATAACAGGCACGCCCCAACACTTCCGCGTAACGTGCACGTGTAGCGTACACGCTTACGCGCCACGTACGCAGTACGCACGGCTACGTAAATTGCGTAACCATACACAAAAAGAGTAAAAATATTACGTACATTACGCAAACCGTACGCTTACCGTAAGCTTACCGTACGCGCACGTAAAAAAAAAAAAAAGGAAAAAAAAAATCACTATGTTATACTAATATATCTTACCTGTTTGGTAAAAAAAAAGAAAATGAGAAAAAATAATATATTGCAGAATTTTTAAAAATTAAGCATAGTGTTTTAAGAGAATATAAAGTAAAAAAAAAAAAAAAGTAAAAAAGCTTGCAAATAAAAAAAAAAAAAACACGTTTAATATAAGAATTTGTATTAAAAAAACCATACAAAAACAATGAAAAAACCATGGGAATCACACATGTTATAGGTAAGAATTAGCATTTAAAAAACCATACAAATTCACTGAAAAAACCATGGGTTTCACACACGTTATAGTTAGGAATTAGCATTTAAAAAACCTTGCAAATTCAGTGAAAAAACCATGGGTTTCACACACGTTATAGTTAGGAATTAGCATTTAAAAAACCTTGCAAATTCAGTGAAAAAACCATAGGTTTCACACACGTTATAGTTAGCTGGACATTTCACTCGTAAAAAACCAATGAAATTCCCCCGTTATAGTTAGTTAAGCTAACTCGCGCACCCGCAATCCACTGCTGATGACGTAACATATTACATCACTCATGACATGGTCAGTGACATCACTCATGACATCACTGATGACATCTCAAATGACATCACTGATGACATAATCCTTGTGACAGAGTGGTAGAACTATAACGTGTGTGAAACCTATGGTTTTTTCACTGAATTTGCAAGGTTTTTTAAATGCTAATTCCTAACTATAACGTGTGTGAAACCCATGCTTTTTTCACTGAATATATATATATATATATATATATATATATATATATATATATATATATATATAGACACAACCCGACCTCATCCCTCCAAGGATCAGTATGAGAGGGTGAATACATTTTGAGCAGAGGTTGTGGCATTTCCCCCTTCCCCACATAATTGATTTGTGAACCTTAGAGAATCTGACATCCATGAAAAGGGTCATCAGAGCTGTGTTTTAAATTTATCTTGGTTTTTAAAAATTTTACATTTACCTCGATTAATTGACTAATCTTTACAATCATGAAAATGAGAAGAATGCTAAAGTTCAAAAATTGTCATGTACTGTATAAATGAACTGAATCAGATAAAACTCTGAACACTTAGGTGACATAATCTACCTCACAGCGGACACTGCGAAATGGGTTGAAATATAAAAATGTGATTGACAAATGTATTTTAAAAATGCATTTAGGGAATGGACAAAAGAAAATAATGAAATGATCGTATGTCATTTTATGATGTAAAAACTTGAGAACAAATATTTAATCCTGCACCAGCACTTTCTCTTTTTGAAAATAGAATGTACTTCACAGTTATAGTCAAAATGGTGACTAAATTGAACCATGTTCATCAACTGAGGCTAGCAGTCTAGCCACTAAAAAGCAGTAAACACAAACAAAGGGTTAAGCACATAGTACTTTACTTAAGTACAGTCTAGATGCGTGGGACTCTATGTTCCATTCGAAGGCTAGTGGTAGCCGAAACGCCTAGGCAGTCCTATTTTTGCTCACTTTTGCACAATGGTGTGTTAATAGATTAATTGTTTTAATTACTTACCATGCTGTGTTGCCGTGACTTTTGCCGTGATTTAAAGAATTTTCACAAGGAGGCAAGGGAAACCTTGGAATATATATATATATATATATATATATATATATATATATATATATATATATATATATATATATTCACTGAAAAAACCATAGGTTTCACACATGTTATAGTTAGCTGGACATTTTATTGATAAAAAACCAATGAAATTCCCCCGTTATAGTTAGTGCAGGCAACTATAACTCACGCGACCGCAATCCTCTGCTGATGCTAATACTGTATTTAGACACTTATTTGCCCATGTCTTCTTCCATTAAATTTTAGCTATACATATATTACAATTTTTTTTTTTTCATAAAGACACATATGTCATCAGCAGAAGATTGCGGTCGCATGAGTTATAGTTGCCTGCACTAACTATAACGGGGGAATTTCATTGGTTTTTTATCAATAAAATGTCCAGCTAACTATAACATGTGTGAAACCTATGGTTTTTTCAGTGAATTTGCAAGGTTTTTTAAATGCTAATTCCTAACTATAACGTGTGTGAAACCTATGGTTTTTTCAGTGAACTTGTACGGTTTTTTAAATGCTAAGTTATGTATTTATTTATTTATTTTCTGGTTTTTCACTGTGCGCACACCCTGCGCGCGCTGTGGGCGCTAGGTGCGCTTCGCGCACCGAGCGCCCACGTTGCGCAGTCCATGCCGTGCGCGCCTCGCCTTTTTTTACACAGTAACATTTGTTTTTTTCTCCCTTGTGGGTCCTTTAATTTATTTAATAAATGCGATTGTTACTTCTTTATTTTATTTTTTTATTTTTTTTTGCCGTGCGCGTACGGTAAGCTTACCGTACGCACACTCCGTGATTTTTTTTTTAAATTATTAAATGTATTTTCCGTACTTTTGGGTCCTTCTTGGACCCCCTGACAAACACTAGGGGGTCTGCAACTCTCTTCGTTGCCCCCTTTTCACGTTCCCCACCTTTGTTTCTCAGTGCGAGAGACAATAAATGGCGGCCGACACTTCCTGATTTCGTCCGATTCGAATGTTTACAGTCATGTAACCACCAATCAGAATTGAGCTCGCGCACGGCACCGTACGCGTACGGTAAGCTTACGGTAAGCGCACGGAGCGCGCTTACAGATATATATATTGATTTAAATGCTATTTTCTCAGGACCTACTGAACAGATTTACACCAGACCTACAAAAGGCACATCCTTGACCTGAGGCCTACCTCAAGTAATTCTGTTCAGCCGTTCGGGCTGTAGCTCGGACTAAAGGTCCTATGGGAAAATGCATGGGGAAAACGCGTTTTGGGACCCCCCTTTTTTCTCAGCCCCCGCTTGACGAATCCCCCCGAGACTTTCAGGGTAGGAGCAGAGCGTAGTGCCCCATTAGTTTTGAAAATTTCGCGAGGATTCGTCGACCGGCGCCAAAGTTATTCCAAATAGAATGTTGCGGATTTCCTATGGAAACACGGTCCTAACTATAACTATCTACTGGCGACCGCCAGTAGAATATATATATATATATATATATTTACACAGCTGCCCCTGCGACATTGCTCCTGGAACTCGGGGCTGAAGCAGTATGGGGACTCGCTGAGGCATTGTTGTAACCGCAAGCAGGACATTTTGGCTGAAGTTTGCACCAGGACCCTGCATTCCGCCCATCAATTTGGTGACTTTCTCTCCACATACCACTTACCTGGGATCAGAGCTCTGAATTCTGGGATATGTAGTTTCATTGACCATCCCGTCAACTACATACAGGAGGAGTCACGTTCCAGGAGGTCGGAGCCTTTCTCTAGACCAATAAAGGCGGCAGGACTACTCACCTGGTAACGATGGAGGCCACCTGGAATCTTGGGCGCTGAGGAAGGCAGCATTATGCCGAAATGCATTCGCCTTGTCATCTTGGTTCCATTAAATGCTTCTACGAGCTCCCCCCGTTGTGGTCTCTGCTCATTCCTCGTGATGGGACTCTTGTAATTTGTGCTGCGTCGGCCAGAGACGCATTTCAGAGACACCTGCTTTGTTTTGGGCCGGACCCTTCTGGCGCTGCTACGGCTGTTCGGAGACATTTCACGGTAGTGAAAAGGTTCATGCCCGCCCTGGGAACTGTGAGCTTTAAAGCAGTGTGGAGTCATTTGGCCCCATTTGGGCGGCGTGTATTTACACAGCTGCCCCTGCGACATTGCTCCTGGAACTCGGGGCTGAAGCAGTATGGGGACTCGCTGAGGCATTGTTGTAACCGCAAGCAGGACATTTTGGCTGAAGTTTGCACCAGGACCCTGCATTCCGCCCGTCAATTTGGTGACTTTCTCTCCACATACCACTTACCTGGGATCAGAGCTCTGAATTCTGGGATATGTAGTTTCATTGACCATCCCATCAACTACATACAGGAGGAGTCACGTTCCAGG
The DNA here is from genome assembly GCF_964204655.1 of Triturus cristatus. Lineage (NCBI taxonomy): Eukaryota > Metazoa > Chordata > Amphibia > Caudata > Salamandridae > Triturus > Triturus cristatus. Next base: position 1,453,407,532 of record NC_140589.1, on the reverse strand, counting down.
AGGGCGGAGCCTTTCTCTAGACCAATAAAGGCGGCAGGACTACTCACCTGGTAACGATGGAGGCCACCTGGAATCTTGGGCGCTGAGGAAGGCAGTATTATGCCGAAATGCATTTGCCTTGTCATCTTGGTTCCATTAAATGCTTCTACGATCTCCCCCCGTTGTGGTCTCTGCTCATTCCTCGTGATGGGACTCTTGTAATTTGTGCTGCGTCGGCCAGAGACGCATTTCAGAGACACCTGCTTCGTTTTGGGCCGGACCCTTCTGGCGCTGCTACGGCTGTTCGGAGACATTTCACGGTAGTGAAAAGGTTCATGCCCGCCCTGGGAACTGTGAGCTTTAAAGCAGTGTGGAGTCATTTGGCCCCATTTGGGCGGCGTGTATTTACACAGCTGCCCCTGCGACATTGCTCCTGGAACTCGGGGCTGAAGCAGTATGGGGACTCGCTGAGGCATTGTTGTAACCGCAAGCAGGACATTTTGGCTGAAGTTTGCACCAGGACCCTGCATTCCGCCCGTCAATTTGGTGACTTTCTCTCCACATACCACTTACCTGGGATCAGAGCTCTGAATTCTGGGATATGTAGTTTCATTGACCATCCTGTCAACTACATACAGGAGGAGTCACGTTCCAGGAGGGCGGAGCCTTTCTCTAGACCAATAAAGGCGGCAGGACTACTCACCTGGTAACGATGGAGGCCACCTGGAGTCTTGGGCGCTGAGGAAGGCAGCATTATGCCGAAATGCATTCGCCTTGTCATCTTGGTTCCATTAAATGCTTCTACGATCTCCCCCCTTTGTGGTCTCTGCTCATTCCTCGTGATGGGACTCTTGTAATATATATATATATATATATATATATATATATATATATATATATTCATGCTCAGGCTTGGTTTTCCGTCAACTCGGGAAGCACTCGGGCATCGTTGCAGGGCTGCAAGCATCAGCCCCATTCAATAGGTACGTGAACGCCAGCCAACCGACTTCATTAACAGTCCTTCTGCCAAAACGCCCGACGCGTTTCGAAAATCTTTCTTCTTCAGGGGCATGGTTTCAGGGAACACTCGTATTCACTTCCCAACTCCTTTTGTGCACATAGTGACGTGCCCTGGATGGGCGGCTCTAATGAGTGCCCATCCAGCCCAATCAACTTTACTTACCTCTCAACTGGATGGGCTTGATTTTCGTGCTGGGAAGGAAGCGTGATTCTTCTAATACATATATATATGACAAGGTGTTGAATTGTGCATGCAATTCAACTCCTTGTCAGGGAATAATGTATTTTAAAGGCCAATAAGAAAGTAACTATATAATAAAAATCAGTGATTTAGTATTAGTTGGTGCATCTCCAACTAGATTGCCAGCACCTGCAGAATATTGTGCCCTATTTACATTTCCTTCAAGTCCATTGGTAGAATCTATACATGTCCACTTGGTGAATTCTCAAAGATGCCATAACTTTGTCTGAACACCTCTGGTGTGTTCCCTGAAATATATTAGTTTCTGTGTAAGTAACTATTCATAAACGGTGTGTCCCTAGAAACAGACTTTCTTATCAATTGGAGCTTCTGACAAGTTCTAGGAACAATTCTTTTCTAGAGTTAAAATTGTTAATCAGGACTTGAAACAGTCAATTTGGAGATGGCAATTATAAGTTTGTATCTGTGCATGAAAGTGACTGACACTAAATTAGACTCACTACAATTTGACTGACTCAACTCTGTGGTTTAGTTGTAAGCATTCAGTTTTGTATCCTTTGCAAATGTGCTTCAGATCTTACACACTTACAACAGAGTCTAGCTCACAAGAGTCCTTGTACAGATGTTTTTCAGCCACTGTAATACTATATAATCAGGCATGCATTTCCACAACCTTCAAAAGAGAGACCAAAGTGATCCAACCATCAAAAGCTCTCCAATGACTCATTATCAATGCCAGGATCACATTCAAGGTCCAATGCAACATCCATAAAGCATATCAGGGCAAAGGATTGGTATACCACCAGAACCTGGCACTTCACTATGCCCAACTGAGACATTTACCGCATTGTGCTCCCACCAAATTGCCCAACGATGATTCAAAGGGAAGATTGCAGAGCTTACAAGATTGTAAGTGCGAGAATGCATTCAGCCTAAATCAGAAGCCCCTTCATTAGTCCCTTTGCACAGCCTATTTTTTTAGTAATATTCTTTATCCAGCCTCCTTGCCTGCACAACTGTCAGTATCCAACCTTAAAATACAAATGCCTCCTCTAATTGGCTGAAATCTGGCAACTGACCCTTCAGTGGCTTTTGATGTTGCATTTAATGTGATCCTGCCTCCAGTCCAGTCACTTGAATACAGTCTAAGTGCCTTCTGAAATCACAGTCAGTGGTTCTTCAGCGCTGGGATGCCTTCGGGTAACCAGGCGCTTTATAAATGTTACCTCATTCATTCATTCATCTTATTCAAGGGACCTCCATATATCACATGCAGTCTTCAGACTTTACCACACTGAGAGATCGATGAACCTCAAAATTACCTGCCTTCCTATGTGATCCCACTTTTTTGGAAGCAATGCTCTCACCCACTTATTGTGGCATGCTACATCATTGGGCATATTTCTACACCCCCTGTACCGTGATGTATAATGGTGGAGCTCTGGGTGGAAAAAGGATCCTGTGCATTTGGTATTAGAACTATCTAGCAGAATCTCAAATCGTTATATTTGATTCCATATGTTCCTCTGGCAGGATTAAAAATAGTTGATTTGGATGGTCTCAGAGCAGTTATCGCCCTATCATCCCTCTACTTGCATCAACATGTTTCAGCTCATACTTATACACCTAAATGATCGACAGACTTCACCAGGACTAATAGATCCCTATGTGTCTAGTCCTTTATATAGTCAGGTACCATGTCCTCAAATCACAGAACATGTTAATTATGCATAATAATCCAAAAAAGCTTTGCTTGTGGTTCTCATTGATGGATGATCTTACCCTGGAGTTATAGGGTGTTCTTTACCCTGGGTAGGAATTGGAGTGTCGTCCTGTAGTCACACATTTGTCAAGGGTTCAACACCATTATGTGAATGTCCTTTGGATAGTATGGAGTCAGAGGTCCTATATGGGTTGACAATTTAAGATTGGATGACAATCAAGTTCTAACTACTGCTGTGGTCCTGCTAGAATTGATGCCCATCTTTGACCTGGTCAACCATTTCAACCTTGTCAACTGTGTAAAAGAGGCAGGCAATAAACCTTGCTCTAAGATGGTTAGCATCATTACTCTCCTAGGGAACACAGGCCACACAACTAGCAGGTCTCACTGCAACAGCAGCTGTATGGGAATGTGGGGTTCCCCAGGACTCAGCCTTAGCCCCTCACCTGTTTGATCTTTACATCAACCCTCTGATCCACGAACTAGCATTGAGAGGCAGAACGCTTTATAACTATGCAGATGACTCTCAACTGTTAATTTGATTAGATGGAACATTGCTTTACACCTGCATCTCCAAAATCGAATGCAGGTTGTTTACGTCTGGATGAGAGCAAATAAAATTAAACAGCAAAAAACTGAGATAGTAATCCAGAAAACAAGATCTGTTGGAAACGGCCCTTTTTGCAGGGTTATCCCCAAACTTTTTGCTTCTTCCTCCTTTATTTTTTCTGACCCGTGGTTGTTGGCAATAGGACTCTGGGCACTTTACCACTGCTGATCAGTGCTAAAGTGCATATGCTCTCCGTATAAATTGTTATATTGATTGGTTATCCATGATTGGCATATTTGTTTCACCTGTTAGCCCCTAGTAAAGTGCACTGCGTGTGCCAGGGCTGGTGATTCAAATGCTACTAGTGGGCTGCAGCACTGATTGTGCCACCCACAGGAGTAGCGCTAAAATGATGTCTTAGGCCTACTTGCAGTGCCTATGTGCAGTCCAGGACTGCCATGTCGACCTGGCCAGTGCACCCACTGACCAGGCCTTATCCTTCCCTTTCTGTACATGTAAGGCATCCCTATGGTGGCCCTAGGTACCCCCCTGGGCTGGGTGCAGTGTATCTGAAAGGTAGGGCATGTACTGAGGTGTGTAACATGCCCTGGTAGTGAATTACAGCCATTTTCGTTTTTCACTGCTGAGAGGCTATCTTGCACATAGGATAGAATGGGGAAGGCTGTTTACATGCCTATCTTCCCATAAGGGCAAGATAGAAAATCCAAGTTTGGTATCTCTGTGTTCAGAATTTAATTATACATCTTTTTAGCAAGATGGTTTTTAAATTCACTGTGTGGGAATAGCACTTTTTAGAAAGTAGCTATTCTCCTGTTTAACCTTCCTGTGTGCCTGTGTGCTGGTTGGCTGACTGGTGTCAGGTGATGTGCTAGGTGGCTCCAGGAGCCTGGATGAGTCAGCAGCAGGGTGAATAGGGAGATCTGCTTTAGATGGGTGGGAGGAGTAGTCCCTGGGTCTGAATAGGGCTGCCCCTGACAAACACAAAGCTGGCTCCACCCCCTGCTGGCCAGGCTGAGGACTCTGCCTCTGCTGGCACAAAGAAGGCTCCACCTCCTGCTGAGCGTCTAACGACCCTGCCCCTCACTCTGAAAGGAACCAGGTGCTCCAGAGCAGAGCACACCCAGGAACCGGTTTGAGCAGGGGAATCCCCCCACTGGAACAAAGAGAGACAAAGACTTGGAGGGGTATAAGAAGAGGACCCCAGACACCTAAAACTTTAGATCACTTTGGAACTAAGAAGAAACCTCTGCCAAGGAGAAAGCTGAAAAGGACTGAAGAGGAGAAGACTGCCTGCTTGCTGTTTTGCTTTGCTGCCAAGGAGAGGGGAAGGACTTTGCTGTGTCCCCTTCTTCTGATTCTGATCTCCAAGGGCCTGAGAAGAGCTGGCTCCCTGTTAAGAAGTCCCAGGAACAAAAGGACTTCACCACCAGCTCCCCTGGAACTCTGCTGAAGGAGTTCTGACCTGCCTTGGAGTGCTTGCCCAGTCTTGGGGCCTCAGGAGGTCGTTTTGCTGTGTTTGGGAGCTGGGAAGCAGAAGCGTGAACAAGAGTGACTGGTACCCAACGCATCATCCGATTGCGTGTCGCAAGACGAGAGTGCGTGGAAAATTTCATCGCGGCACCATCGCAACACGCAGGGTCTCCGCATCGCCGAGTGCGTCGAGCATCGTCCCGAAGCGTGAAGCTTCCTGCCATTGCGAGGCTTGTCGCAGAACCAGTTTGCGGGCCGCACCACTGCCGGTGCGTGAAAAGTCTCCAATCGCTGCGTGCGTCGACACAGAGTCCCGTCCCGTGGCGCATCGAGAATTGCGGCGCCGGAAGGCAACGCTGCGCCACGCATCGCACCACATCGAAGAGTGTCGCATCGAACCTGTGCGTGAAGCTTCCCCCTAAGAAACCTACGCAACGAAGGCCAAAGTCATCGCATCCTCCCCTTACAGATCGGAGCCGGCGCATCCACCTCTGCTGCGTGAAGCAGGGCTGCTGCAAAGCCTCCCCAGGATCTCAGGAGTATCGCATCGCCTTTGCAAGCTTCCTTGTTATAGCTTTTGGGAACCTTATCGCAACTACAGGTACTGTTGGGCACGAAAGTGTCGCATTTTGTGCATTGAGAGTCGCATTGTGCAGGACACTGACTTTTACATCCTGGAGTACTTTCTGCAAACTCTGAACTATCTTTAAAGTAACCTTTTTGAATTATATGTTGGTTTGTCTGTAGTATTTGGTCTTGTGAAGTTTTTAGTAAAGATACATTATTTTTCTAAAACTGGTGTGGAGTAAATCTGTGGTGTTTTCACTGTGTTACTGTGAGTGTTGGTACAAATACTTTACACATTGCCTTTGATAGCCTAGACTGCTCAGGCCAAGCTACCTAGAGGGTGAGCAGGGGTTATCTTAACAGTGTATCCCCCTTTCCCTGACTAGAAGCAAGGGTCCCTACTTGGACAGTGGTACCTACCCTGCCAACTAGAGACCCCCAGATCTAACATTGGTGGTCAGCGGTGAGGATTGAACTTGTATTTGTACTTGACCCACAGTAATTGGTGTACATCACTAGGAGTGCAGACCAATAGACAACCACATGCTGTATGTTTGATTCTATTTTGGAGTAACTCTTCAAGAGCATCATGTCTCAGGTGGCAACAAGTGAGAGGGCAGAATTGGAGTTTTCCATGGAGGATCTGTATTCGTACAAGGTTGAGGAGCTCAAGCAATTCTGCAAAGACCTTGGTTGCCCTGTGAAAAGCGGATCTAGAAGGGATGTGCTACAAAGAGTCTTGAAGGCCTGGTGGGAGGCCCAAGAAGAGGATGATGCAGATGAAGAGGATGGTTTTGTTTCCCAAACTCTGCCCGTGATCGGACCAGTCTCAAGGGCTGGCAGCTCCCATTCCAGTAGGAGTCTCACTCCAGAGGAGTTGGAGGAGAATCAAAGGGCTAGAGATCATGAGTTAGAAGTCATGAGGCTTGAGTTGAAGCTGATGGAAATGGAAACCCAAAACAAAATAGAAGAGAGCAAGAAGATGTATGCCTTGGAAGAATTGAAATTGACCTTGGCTCATGAATTAAGAATGAGGGAGCTTGATATGGAGCTCGAGAGGCTTGAGGCCATGAGTGTCTCAGCTGAAGAAGAAAGGTTAGCTCAGGAAGTGAGCTTTGCTGAGTTGGAGGTGGAGTCCAGCTCAGATGGTGGCAGCAAGATTGTAGTTTCTAGTGCTGAGAGAAAGGTACAAACACCAAGAGATGTGGCACCTAACTTGAGGGAGGGGGTCGACATACACCAGGGGGTTCAGGTTTATGATGTAGTTCCCGTGGGGTGCAGTGTCCCTGAAGTAGATTGGGGAACTGGCACAGGGGACCATATTCCTAGTGGTGGGAGGGACACTCTACTGACCCTAGATGAGAGGTACAGGGAGAGGGGTTCCCCCATGGTAGAAACCTTGGTGTGTGAGTGTGAAGACCACCCAGAAGAGTGTGAGTTGTGTGACAGAGACAGTCAGGTACTGTCTTGCCAATCTCAGGAGAGTGGTGTGAGGTACTTGTGTGAGGCACTGCAGGGTGAGGCAAACAGCAGCTTGGTTAACAACTGTGGGGGGCTGTGTGATTCATTTGTTGGAGAGCATATTTTAAGTCCCTGTTTTCCAGAGCTATGCCAACACCCGGTGGAGTGTGAGTTCTCTGGTTGCAGAGAGCTTGCGTTGGAGGCAGACCTTTGGTTGGATGCCAAAAGGTCTGGAGAGGCATTGGGGAGTGATCCCAAAAGGAGTGGCCCAGAAATCTTCCAGACCTGTGAGGTGGAAGAGGTTCAGTGTAGCCCGGTTAGGTCCCAGTGTAGTGGGAGGGGTGTAGGGGCTCACGTCCTGTCTCAGTGGAGAAGGGGTGAGTGTGGGGCTGTGGGTCCCAAGGTGCCCGAAACCCAGTCTCAGGGCCTGGAGGGTTCCTTAAGGGAACACCAGGTTGGGGGCCTAGACGGTGCTAGTAGGCCATTTGAGGAGGATCTCCTAGTGTCAGGAGAACCTGGAGCCTCTGTAAACAGAGCTCCAGTGGTTCTGGTGTCTGGCGGTACCGCTCCAGTTGGGAGGGTGCAGAAGTCCAGACTGAGGGGTGAGAGGGGGATGTGTTCCCCAGTAGGAGAACCAGTGGGTCAGGGACCAGCCAGAAGGGCTGAGTCCCCTAGGAGTGACCATGGTGACACCACTTCTGTCCTGGGGGATCCTCGCGCACTGTCAGGTGGACAGGGGCCGGGAGATCTGCGCCAGGCAGACTGTCACGAGACACATGAGTCATGTGTCACCCTCGGGGAGATACTGTGTGAGTCCCCAGAAGTCCTGGCATGCCAGGCAGGTGTGCAACCGCAGGGTTTAGTCCCTGGGTTGGGAGGCCAGGTTCAGGATCTGCCTGACCTGGGGGGAAGGACATCTGTAAGCTGTGTCCTGACCGGTTTGGCTTCCAGGGGTACCCCTCCAGTGGGGAGGGTGCAGCTCTCTGGTAGGGGGTGCAGAGGGAGAGAGTCCTCGCCTCTGACCCCGGTGCAACCTGAGGGTTTAGACCCTAGGTTGGGAGACCAGTTGCTGGAGAGAGGTCCTGAACTGGAGGGAGGGACATCTGTAAGCAGTGTCTCTACCAGTTTGTCTTTGAGGTGTACCGCTCCGAGTAGGAGGGTGCAGAATTCTGGAAGAGGGTGCAGAGGGAGGGAGTCCTCGCCTCTGACCCCGGTTTACCTGGAGGGTTTAGACCCTAGGTGGGAGGGCCAGGTCCGGGGTGTCCCCCCTGACCTGGAATCCCAGTTGCAGGATAGAACCCCTGAACTGGTGGGTGAATGGTGCAGGACACTTGCCACAGGTGCCCTGACTATTCTAGAAGGGGGTACTGCTCCAGGTGGGAGGGTACAGAGCCCCAAGGAAGAGGAGGACCGGGTGTGGAACAGTCGACCCCAGCCTCCTGTCCAGCCACCGGATACAGGCCCAGGGCTGGTGGGTCAGTGCAAGGTTGTCAGACCCGACCTGACAGGAAAGGAAGTGGACAAAGGGTGCCCAGCACCTGGGGCTACTGCCCCCCACCTTCTGATGCCACAGGGGTTTGAGGGCCCTGAGAGGCATAAGGCCTGGGTCTCATCCCTGACCACTGTCACTGGTCACTGCGGCTTGCTGTCTGTCTGTTGGGACACATCTGTGAGCAAGTTAAGGCTAGGTGCTGCACAGGTGGTGTCCACAGGTGAAGAGAAGGGTTCCACATGGGTTGGCGTAGTGGACCCTGAGAGTATGGATGGAGAGATCCAACCGGGTTCAGGAAGGCGTAGAACAGGAATAGTGCTCTGCTGTGTGGGCCAGTTTCCGTGTTCTATCGCCCTAAGCAGGGAATCCCATCGAGGTATCGCTTGGTCTACCCTGGCTTTAGGCTGGAAGGGGGTTGTGTTGGAAACGGCCCTTTTTGCAGGGTTATCCCCAAACTTTTTGCTTCTTCCTCCTTTATTTTTTCTGACCCGTGGTTGTTGGCAATAGGACTCTGGGCACTTTACCACTGCTGATCAGTGCTAAAGTGCATATGCTCTCCGTATAAATTGTTATATTGATTGGTTATCCATGATTGGCATATTTGTTTCACCTGTTAGCCCCTAGTAAAGTGCACTGCGTGTGCCAGGGCTGGTGATTCAAATGCTACTAGTGGGCTGCAGCACTGATTGTGCCTCCCACAGGAGTAGCGCTAAAATGATGTCTTAGGCCTACTTGCAGTGCCTATGTGCAGTCCAGGACTGCCATGTCGACCTGGCCAGTGCACCCACTGACCAGGCCTTATCCTTCCCTTTCTGTACATGTAAGGCATCCCTATGGTGGCCCTAGGTACCCCCCTGGGCTGGGTGCAGTGTATCTGAAAGGTAGGGCATGTACTGAGGTGTGTAACATGCCCTGGTAGTGAATTACAGCCATTTTCGTTTTTCACTGCTGAGAGGCTATCTTGCACATAGGATAGAATGGGGAAGGCTGTTTACATGCCTATCTTCCCATAAGGGCAAGATAGAAAATCCAAGTTTGGTATCTCTGTGTTCAGAATTTAATTATACATCTTTTTAGCAAGATGGTTTTTAAATTCACTGTGTGGGAATAGCACTTTTTAGAAAGTAGCTATTCTCCTGTTTAACCTTCCTGTGTGCCTGTGTGCTGGTTGGCTGACTGGTGTCAGGTGATGTGCTAGGTGGCTCCAGGAGCCTGGATGAGTCAGCAGCAGGGTGAATAGGGAGATCTGCTTTAGATGGGTGGGAGGAGTAGTCCCTGGGTCTGAATAGGGCTGCCCCTGACAAACACAAAGCTGGCTCCACCCCCTGCTGGCCAGGCTGAGGACTCTGCCTCTGCTGGCACAAAGAAGGCTCCACCTCCTGCTGAGCGTCTAACGACCCTGCCCCTCACTCTGAAAGGAACCAGGTGCTCCAGAGAAGAGCACACCCAGGAACCGGTTTGAGCAGGGGAATCCCCCCACTGGAACAAAGAGAGACAAAGACTTGGAGGGGTATAAGAAGAGGACCCCAGACACCTAAAACTTTAGATCACTTTGGAACTAAGAAGAAACCTCTGCCAAGGAGAAAGCTGAAAAGGACTGAAGAGGAGAAGACTGCCTGCTTGCTGTTTTGCTTTGCTGCCAAGGAGAGGGGAAGGACTTTGCTGTGTCCCCTTCTTCTGATTCTGATCTCCAAGGGCCTGAGAAGAGCTGGCTCCCTGTTAAGAAGTCCCAGGAACAAAAGGACTTCACCACCAGCTCCCCTGGAACTCTGCTGAAGGAGTTCTGACCTGCCTTGGAGTGCTTGCCCAGTCTTGGGGCCTCAGGAGGTCGTTTTGCTGTGTTTGGGAGCTGGGAAGCAGAAGCGTGAACAAGAGTGACTGGTACCCAACGCATCATCCGATTGCGTGTCGCAAGACGAGAGTGTGTGGAAAATTTCATCGCGGCACCATCGCAACACGCAGGGTCTCCGCATCGCCGAGTGCGTCGAGCATCGTCCCGAAGCGTGAAGCTTCCTGCCATTGCGAGGGTTGTCGCAGAACCAGTTTGCGGGCCGCACCACTGCCGGTGCGTGAAAAGTCTCCAATCGCTGCGTGCGTCGACACAGAGTCCCGTCCCGTGGCGCATCGAGAATTGCGGCGCCGGAAGGCAACGCTGCGCCACGCATCGCACCACATCGAAGAGTGTCGCATCGAACCTGTGCGTGAAGCTTCCCCCTAAGAAACCTACGCAACGAAGGCCAAAGTCATCGCATCCTCCCCTTACAGATCGGAGCCGGCGCATCCACCTCTGCTGCGTGAAGCAGGGCTGCTGCAAAGCCTCCCCAGGATCTCAGGAGTATCGCATCGCCTTTGCAAGCTTCCTTGTTATAGCTTTTGGGAACCTTATCGCAACTACAGGTACTGTTGGGCACGAAAGTGTCGCATTTTGTGCATTGAGAGTCGCATTGTGCAGGACACTGACTTTTACATCCTGGAGTACTTTCTGCAAACTCTGAACTATCTTTAAAGTAACCTTTTTGAATTATATGTTGGTTTGTCTGTAGTATTTGGTCTTGTGAAGTTTTTAGTAAAGATACATTATTTTTCTAAAACTGGTGTGGAGTAAATCTGTGGTGTTTTCACTGTGTTACTGTGAGTGTTGGTACAAATACTTTACACATTGCCTTTGATAGCCTAGACTGCTCAGGCCAAGCTACCTAGAGGGTGAGCAGGGGTTATCTTAACAGTGTATCCCCCTTTCCCTGACTAGAAGCAAGGGTCCCTACTTGGACAGTGGTACCTACCCTGCCAACTAGAGACCCCCAGATCTAACAAGATCACTCTATAGATTCAAGATAACTGGCCTCTGGAAACAGGATCCCTTCCAAAGCCTAAACACGCAGCTTAATGTTTGAGGATGATTATCAACTGCAACCTCACTTTGTATCAGCAGATGAGCGCAGTGATCTTTAAATGCATTTTCATGATGAAACTACTGAAGGAATCACCCCATTCCTTTCACTTGAAGCTTGAAGCATGGCAAACTAGCCTGATGGCATTAGTCATATCTATCAAATCAAGGCCGGGACTTGGAGCTGATTATAAGGTGCAACACCCACACTTCTCAAGTAGTCAAAGTTAAACACAGGAGGGATGCAGTTCCTCCAGAAGAGATAGAAAAAAAAGAGAAAGTGAAGCTGTGGGTCGGGACTGGGGAGCTGATCAACTGGAAACAGGTATCCAAGTGATCAGAAGTGATTGCCCTCTCACACCCAAATGGGTATCATGCTTCATCATTGAGCTGCACCTCATTGGGCCGGAGCTGCAAAGCCTAATGGGCCCCTAGAGGCCTATAGAATAGGGTCGGTCTTCGATAAATCACTACGTTGGTCCACTTTGTCTCCGCAGCTAAGTGTGGTCACCTGCCCTATCTAAGGTGCCCTGTTAGTTCTCTAATAGGGCTGGATCTACAATGTATTGTACTTCAGCAGGTACAGTTAAACATTTGTGATTGGGCACATTCACGTCACACACCTTTGCTCTCAATCATGTGTAGTGTAGGCATCAACAACCTGGCCCTGAAGAAATGCCTAAGATCCTGTAAGAGCTGCAGCAACAAATGGCAGACAGATTGCTGAATGAATCAAACATTCACACCCAGTCAAGAGATCTGGGTTAAATTAATCATTCTTTTGCTCACTACACCACCCCAGTTTGGACCCAGCCATTTGCTAATCAGTCTTGACTCTGTTCCTCATGGGAACAGTCCAGCCCAAATTGTCAAGCTGTGTCCTCGGTGGACAAGAAACAAGCATCCTGGGACCGGTTTAGGGGTATCACCCCTCATCAGCCAGGCTAGCTTGAATCTAGTAGCATAGCGAGCAAGGGATGCACATCTTGGCATACCCATCCCACCTAGGGTGAAAATTGATGCAGCAAAAAATGATGGACAGATTGCTGAATCAATCAAACCTTGTCTCCCGGTCAAGAGATCTGCATTAAATCAATTGTCCTTTTACTCACTACGCCACCACAGTTTGGACACAGCCGTATGCAAATCAGTCTTGAACCTCTTCCTCATGGGAACAGTCCAGTTCAAACTTCCGTGCCAGGTCCTCCATGGAACGGAAACAGGTATCCTGGGACTGGATTCGGTGTAACACCCCTCAACAGACAGACTAGCTTGAATTCAGTGGCACAATGAGCAAAGTACCCACGACTGGGCATGCCCATCCCACTTAGGGTGAAAAGTGCTGCAGGCAACAAATGATGGACGGAATGCCGCTTACCGTTCGCAAGCGCGAGCGTGGAAAAAACTCAACTGCACTACGCGGAGTGGAGTTTTCTGCACTCCACAAGCTCCGCGGAGCGCTGAGTGCAAAAAAGTATGCAAACTCCGCGAACGGAGTGGAGTTCACCGCCCAGACCTACACTATTCCTCATGTGAACAGTCCAGCCCGAACTGCACAGCTGCGTCCTCCCTGGACCAGAAAAAAGCATCCTGGGACTAGTTTCGGACTAACACCATTCATCAGCCAATCTAGCTTGAATCCAGTGGCACAGCAAGCAAGGGACCCACGTCTGGGCATACCTATCATGCTTAGGGTGAAAAGTACTGCAGCAACAAATGATGGACGGAATGCAGAACGAATCAAACATTCACCACCAGTCAAGAGATTTGGGTTAAATTGATCGTTCTTTTGATCACTAAGCCACCCAGTTTGGGCCCAGCCATATGCAAATCAGTCTTGACCCTGCTCTTCATGGGAAGAGTCCAGCCCAAACTGCAAAGCTGAGTCCTCCCTGGACCAGAAAAAAACATCCTGGAACTAGTTTCAGAGTAACACCCCTCAACAGCCAGTCCAGCTTGAATCCAGTGGCACAACAAACAAGGAAACACACAAGGGACCCACGTCTGGGCATACCCATCCCACTTATCACAAAAAGTGCTGCAGCAACAAATGATGAATGGAATGCTGAATGAATCAAAAATTCACCCCTTGTCAAGAGATCTGGGTAAAATCCACTGTTCTTTTGCTCACTAAGCCACCCCAGTTTGTACTCAGCCATATGCAAATCAGTCTTGACACTGTACCTCATGGTAAGAGTCCAGCCCGTACTGCCGGGTTCTCCCTGGACTGGAAACAAGCATCCTGGTACTGTTTTTGGTTAACACCCCTCATAAGCCAGGCTTCCTTGAATTCAGTGGCACAGCAAGCAAGGGACCCACGTCTGGGCATACCCATTCCACTTAGGGTGAAAAGTGCTGCAGGTAACAAATGATAGACGGAATGCTGAATGAATCAATCATTCACCCCAGTCAAGAGATCTGGGTTAAATTAATTGTTCTTTTGTTCACTACACCACCCCAGTTTGGACCAGCCATGTGGAAATCAGTCTTGACCCTGTTCCACATGGCAACAGCCCAGCCCGAACTGTCAAGCTGGGTCATCTCTGAACCGCAAACACACATCCTGGGACCAGTTTTGGGGTAATACCCATCATCAGCCAGGCAAGCTTGAATGCAGTGGCACAGCGAGCAAGAGACCCACCTCTGGGCATACCCATCCTACTTAGGGCGAAAAGTGCTGCGGCAACAAATGATGGACACATTTCTTAGAGCTGCCTAGGTACAGTGCCTCCTGTGACAGCTCCTGCATTTTCACTCTTGTCAAGGGGATCACCTTATTAAAGCAGCTCTTGGTACCCCTTAGACTATTTTAAATCACCTACTGCACCATCCTACACTTACATCCTCACTTGCTTACATAATTAAAGCAAAATTCAGTAGATCTCTGACAAAGAGCTCCCTCGAGAGGCCAGTTGGGCATTGCGGTGCCGGCCGAATGATTAGCAGCCCAATGAAGAAGCATGACACCCATCTGGGCTTGTGACGGCAATAACGTCGGATCACTCAGATCCCTTCATCCAGTTGATCAGCTCCCCAGTCCTGACCGACAGCCTCACTTTCCCTTTTTTTTACTGTCTCTCCTGCAGGAACAGCATCCCTCTTGTGAATAACTATGATTAGTCATATCTACACTGGACTATGCCAACTCTTTGTATCTATGGCTTCCTAAGATCAACATTTATTGACTGCAGGTTATACAAAATGAGGTTGTGTTAAAAGCAACCACATATTTTTCAATCTGCGATGCAATCGATCATTCTAGTACATGGGTAAAAAGTTCAGGTATGCATGCTGCCTTGTATAATGTGCTTGGAGTAAACAGTTTTCTGTGAAAGCATTTTGTAGATGAAAATATTTGCTGTGGGCTGCCTTACTAGAGATAACAACTGCATCCAGCCACAGTGGTGTATGATAGTGAACTTGTGCAGAAGTACCTGTCAATGCTCCTCACAGCAAGGTAGTCTCCAGCCTAGTGCACCCACAATGGAGACACAAAGAGGGGTGAACTGCCTAATCTTGGCTAGGAACAATCAGAAAGACTGATCAGCAAAGAGACTAAAGGGCTGTCTTTACCTGGAAGACCCTTCTCACTCTGAACAACAGACATGCAGTCCTCTTTGCCTTCACCATCTACCAGGTGGCAGTGCTAGAGAAAGGAAATAGTCACATTTCTATAGGACGTTGTGTCCTTTGTCCTCACTTCACTGCCTAGGTCTCATCCCCCCTGCATCCTGATCCACTTAAACTGTCTGTCTGGCAAAACTACATCACCCCCAACTTGTGCACAGGAACAGGCCCGAGATGTCACAAAAAGAACCCACAGACCTTCAGCACTCTGCTTCGCTTATACATACAATGCATTTACTCCAATAGTCACATACACAAACATGCCCAACATACACTTGGATGGCATTAACAAAGAAGGCTATGAATCTTATTGCGCATTGGTGAGACCTCTTGGCCAACGCCAAGTAACTCATTTTTAGGAACATTAATTTACAGAATAGTGAGGGAAGATCTTGAAATGAGAACTTTTTTTTCTGACCAACTTCCCTTGTGCACGCTTTAGACCCCGTAAAACGATTGGAATACGCCAGACTATGTTTAGAAGGACTGTCCCAGGCTTGGGATACAACAGGCTATGTTTTTTAATATTTGAATGATGTGTACACTCAGAACCACATGTGTAAGGTGTTTGCCCCGGAAGTGGAGCACTATGTATAATGCTGTTTCTTTGTACAACATACATTCTCTGATTGCTCTTTAACTCAAGAAGCCTCTCCCAATATACTACTAACTACATATTAGTATTAACCCTGGGCGGTGAAATCCGCTCCGCTCGTGGAGTTTGTGGAGTTTCCCGCACTCTGCTACCATTTGGCAAGCGCGAGCGAGGAAAATCCACCTTCCGGCGAGATTTTTCCTCGTTCACAATCACCGACATCAAGTTGGCGGGTGTGAGCATGAAAAATAAACCTCCCGGCGAGATATCTCAATGCGGGGGGGGGGGGAAGATTTCTCATTGCGAGTGGTCGCATATGCTCGCAATCGCTCGCATTGAGAAGCTGCCCGTTCGAGTTGAGAAAGCTGCAGCTCGAGTAAAAATCTCCTTGAGCGGCAGAAAAGGTAAGCTTGCGCTGTGCATGGTGCTGTTCGCAATGATTGCACTGTGCGGACAAGCATCCGACACTGTAATCACCACGAACGGCATTTTTTTTCCGTACTCTGCCGCTCGTGGAGCTCCGCATAGTGCAGCTGATATTTTTTTGCACTTTGCGTAGCTTCGCGTAGATCAACTCTGTGAACTCCGCCCAGGGTTAAATAGTATATCTCATAGTAATTGGAATAAATGAATGCAGTGTTTCATGGGAGCACATTACTAAGCTCATTAACCAACAATAACCACTACATTAACCTCTAATCTTGGGCTCCAGAGTAGCATGCTACTCACTATAAAACACTTCAACATCTTGTCAGGGGTAGTAAGCGCGATATAAAATACATCCAATTAGAAATACAATCTCAAATAGCATCTCTCCAGATGTGTACATCACTCCACTACTGGCTGAACTTCATTGACTCCCTATTAATCAGCGGATCCAATTAAAGACGTGTTGCCTAAAGTTTAAAGGGCTAAAAGGTCTTGCTCCCACATTTATTGCTAAAAAGGCGGAATCGATCCTCTGAACCCCCTGGTTGTTCCAAAATTTTGAAAAAGAAAATCTGCTGTCAGAAGCTTTGCGCACAAACCCTGGTGGTTTGGAACTCGCTCACACTGAATATTCACCTGGAAACACATCTGCTTCATTTCAGTAGAAGGTTACAGACATGGCTTTTCAAACAGGCACACTTGGAATAGCTCTCAGTCAACTGCCTGTTTGATTGTTGATGCTGTTTAGCGCCAAGAAACCTCTGGGTAATCATACTCTCTAAAAATATCATTAATACCTCATATGGCTAAACTTTGCAATCAAGTGAGTGTTTCTATTAAAAAACTGCTGATGTTCTCAAAGATTAATTTTATTTCAAAATTCTCTTCAAGTAAAATCCCTCTAGGAAATGGCTCCCTCTGTCAAGCATGTGTAACCAACAAATCTCCAATGTCATGTAAGAACTCTTAATTCTTAATAACCACACTTGTTTCATTTCGGAAAACTATTTAAAAGTGAGACTCAATAACCTTAACGTCTGCCATTCTGAGCTCTCTTTTCCACCCTCTGCTCATTCCCCCAACTATCCCTAACCAGCCCTCTACTTCTACCAATCAATTTACCCTCAAATTAACCCTTCTTAGTGTATCTTCAGTTGTCCTCTGAGGATCCCTCATCGAGGTCTGCTTCTCAAATAAAAACTTGACTGCGTCTTTCTCATAGAAACTTGTTTCAAAATATATCATTTATTTATTTATTTAGGGGCACATACATCAAGCATTTTTGTCTTCGCAAATGGGCTGATTCTGCGAATCGCCTGTTTGCAAACGCGAAAAATGCTTTTCAGATGCAGCAAACTTTATATAGCGATTCGGTAACCTGTTCGCCATTAGGAAGGGGCGAGTTTAGGGCATCCCTTCCTAATACTTAATCGTGTCGGGATGTAAGAATGTTTTGTGACCGAAATGCGGTCACAAAACATTTGTATTTTACCACCTAACCCATTTTCAAATAGAAGGGGTCCTCAAGAGACCCCTTCCCCTTTGTCAATGTTTGTTACAGCGTTTATTAAGAGCAGGCAATGGACCCACAGACCACTGCCTACTCTTAAAAAATTAAAAGAAAACTTTTTATTTTTGTTTTTGAAACGCATCCCGTTTTCCTTTAAGGAAAACGAGCTGCATTTTTTTAAAATAATTGCTTTATTTAAAAGCATTCACAGACATGGTGGTCTGCTGACCCCAGCAGGCCACCATCTCTGTGATTTTTGCAATTCCTAGGGGTTCGCAAATTGTGACCTACCTCATTAATATTCATGAGGTAGATCATTTGCAATCCCCTAGGATCAACATACTTTCATGTATACTGTTTTGTGATTTCCCATTTGTGAATCGCAAGGATTTGCAATTAGGAAATTGCAAAACGGTTTCTTCATGAATCTGGCGCTAGAGTTTTATGGTCACAGAGGGGTTTCTTAACATCATCAAGATCTCATATCAGGAATCGGAATATATGAGAACACTATTGGAAGCTTTGCAGCGACCAAAGGAAGTGGCAGCAGTGAAATGCGCTGCTCTTAGGAGGGGGGAATATTTTGTAACATAGGAAAACAGTTACGCAGATGAGGCTGCACACTTTTGGGCTGTACATGTCTGCATCTTCAATGGAGAATACATTGGAGAGAGCACAGAAAAGACTGAGCTCAGCATGGTGCTAGCCATTGGGATAAGGTCAAGCGTCTGCAGGGGGAAGTATCAGAACAGGAAGAAGCTGGTTGGATTAAGACAGGTTGTGAAAGATGAGATGATGGCATTTGGGTATCAACTGATGGTAGAGCAGTATTACCAGACTGCTTGTTGAGTCCAATGGCAAGGCAGATACATGGAGCAGTTCACCTTGGGAGAGATGCTATGGTGTGAGGGTTCATACAAACATTGTTTAACACTAAGTTTCGTGTGTATGCCGAAGCAGTGTGCAACAGATGTGTTACATGTCAACAGATGAACATTGGAAAGAAATCTGTGGTTGCATTGAGTCACATTGGGAGGTCGGGAAGTCCTTTCAACAGGATCCAGCTAGATTTCATTGAAATGCCCAGATGCAATGGACTGAGGTACTTTTTGATAGTGGTGTGTATCTTTTCACAATGGATGAAGGCCTCTCAAACTAGGAGGTGTGATAGTCTCACAGTGGCAAAGTTACTGTTTAGAGATTTGATACAGCAGCTCAGATTTCCAACCTCATTGAAGTCGGATAGAGGAACGCATTTCCACAGTGAGATCATGAAGCTGTTGTGTACCGCCTTACAGGTTGACCAAAGACTGCACTGTAGTTATAGGCCGGGGGCTTCAGGACAGGTGGAACAAGTAAATGGTACTTTCAAGATCAGGATGGTCAAAAGTATGCTCCTCAACATCTTTGAACTGGCCTGATGCACTGCCCTTAGTGCTGATGAGCTTGCGTACCACTCTAAATAGGAGAACAGGACTTTGACCCCATGAGATCCTGATGGGGAGAATGACACGCTTGCCAGCAGTGCCTGCCACAGCCTTGATAAACATCACTGATGATTTGATTCTTGATTATTGTAAAGGATTGCTTATGTGGTTCATTCTGTGTTCCAGCAGGTTGAAACTATGACTGCACAGACCTCGAAGGATCTCTTGCATGACCTATGCCCAGAAGAACTGCCTTGATGCACGGTGGTGAGGTCCGTATCAAGTGATCTTGGTGACAAACATGACTGTGAAGTGCAGAGGTTTGCCAAACTGGATTCACACCCCCCACACCCACAGAGTTCCAGAACCCTTGGAACAAAGAGTTCCTCTCTCTGAAGAAAGTCCAGCTGTGGTCGCAAGGCCAGGGGAGAGGGCACGTCAAGCTGTGGGGGTTCCCAATGAAGCTGGTTACTCACAAGGTCGAGCTAAGGTGGGTCACACTACACAAGCCCCAGCTATAGACTCTGAGGGAGATGGTAACATTGTGAGTGGTATAGAGTCAGACCAAGCTGAAGAGACTGGTGTGAGAAGTGGTCAAGTGCTGCGGAGAAAAACTAGAACAGAAAGAAAATCGTGAGCTGTGTGACAAGGGGGATTGAACTTGTGACTCGCGTCTGAAAGAGATCTTGCTCCAGTGTCTAAAACATCTGAAGCAGAACAAAGTGGTACAGAGGAAAACCAAGGGAGATTGAAACAATCAAGAACAGCCAGAGTACTCTGTCAGAGATATGCTGACCCTGAAGTGGACTTACCTCAACGCAGATGCAGAGAACAGCAAGGTCTGGGAGACTGAGATCCAGATGAGTGAGGTGCGGCATCTCAGTGCTGAAGATTGAAATTGAACAGTTGGTCCCTGGAGTGGAAGCTTACGCACTTCTGACACTGACTGTACAAGATCCTCAGAGAATGAGTGGGTTGTGAGATCTGATTCTGAGCGAAATTTCATTTCCAAATTTTGGGCGTCTGCCTTCAGCTTAGGAGTTGACAGCCTTAAAGATGGAAATCTTGCAGTGTGTTATCAAAGGACTTGGCTACGATCTCATATATGATGTAAATTGAACTGTAAATATAAGCTGAGATTTTAAGAATGATAACCTAGGCCCGAGTGGAAGAAGAAACATTTAGGGACCTTTCCGTAGAAGAAGAGGGTTAGGGAGGTCTTTGAACTATATCATAACCTAAGTAAGATAGACTTCCAGGACTTCAAATCATTGCATGAACTTTGTGCACAAGTGAGAAGCAGAAAAGGGCTTTGTTTGATCCTCTTGCACGTTACAAACGAAACCCGATCCAAAATGGAGGCTGGAAATTTGAACCGTAGACAGAAATGTATATTAGGCACACTTGTAGTAGACATAGTCGTAGTTATATCAATAGTCTTTACTATATCCATGGTTGAGTCACAGGAAACAAAGGCTGAGGGGTTGATAGTATGAGGGACATCCCCACCTTCTACCTCAAGCACTGAGGAAGGTACTTCAAAATCCGATAAGGCTATGATAGAAGAAACCAGTCACCTATTGCACGTAGATTTATATAGAGGCGATTACACGTTGAATGAGTATGCGAAGCTGTTGTGTGAGTTTGTGAGTACGATGGATGTTAGTGATTGTGATGTGTGCAAGCAGTTGCCCGTGTCAGTGGAGGAAGGAATTAGATATCATCACCTTCCCTTGACATATGGTATCACATGTAGTGTATTGCTTAGTATGTTCTATGGCAAGGGACATTTTGAGAATTATTTTTTGAATACTATAAACAAGAAGAGAGAATGGCCAAGTACTTTGTTCCTTTTGTCACATTAGATACAGCCTATGCACACCGACACAATTCGACCTGCATGCTGACCGATGTAGAAAGATATTTGTAGACCATATAGAAGAGAAGCATTGGTAAACACTATTTAGACCAGACATTATCCTCTTATATTGTTTTAAATATGCTATTACACACCCACAGCTATCTAATGTAAATACTCTAACGTCTCTTTTGATACTCAGCTGATTGCAACGTTATAATTTCTGATTATTATATGCTGTGAACTTAGATTGGGCAAATGCTTCTACAATTATTGGGTTGTGATCACATAATGCTCACGGCGTGTGCACGAAAGCCAGATGGTACTTTGAAGTCACGTGGGGATGGTGTAAACATCATTTGTTATTTCAACAATGAGATCAGAAAATGACTGCTCTGGTTTTTTTTTCTTTATCCCTGACAAAGTCGTGATTACGACGAAATATGTGTTGGCTAATGCAAATTGCAAGATTAAACACAAAGATTGAAGACTGAATAAGGAAGTAAAGTTGTCTATATAGACCCTTTCTTTGGCTTGTGCTTGTGGATTTTGCGTCAGCAACATCCCTCGGTTGTGCATCACATTACTGACCAATGTGTACTATGTATAGGTAACATTTGATTGTGCACAAAGGAACCCAATTCACCACTTTGAGTTAATATACTTATGGCATTTTAGCAGGGTGTACATGATCGTGACACTTTCCATGTTTTTTTAGGTGATGGTCCTTTCTTTTTGTTGCACTTCATTTAATCTAGACCCATTTGTAATGCCAAAACAATGCATGGTGCTGGAGTAACCTCGCTATACTGCAATGCTGTCTGGAGTGAGCATCTTCTTTGCATTTGTTTCTTGACACATATGTGTGTGATGTGTGTGTGATAGTGTAAAATACATATATGCACACATATTACAGTATTTTAGACACTAGGGGTATATTAGTGCACTGTTTAAAATCATATTTTTCTAGGTAGTTTGTATAAAATTCGTCTTTAAAACCAATTCTCTGTTTTCGTGGTGATTCCGTGCATCGCAAAAACATTGGTACCCACGATCACCGCAAATATGGTGTGAAATGACGAAACAAATGCAGACATTCAATAGCCACCACCACATTCAAAACTTATAACTGCAAAATGGATTATATCCAACACATTGAGCACATTACTATCTAAATGAGTCTGTAATAGCATGTATAACTCCCTTAATATCTCTATAACACAGTGTAAAACTCTTTCAGTGGAATCTGTGACTGCATGTATCATTGTGTCAGTAAGTCTCTCATTCCCTGTATAAGTGTTTGAGTAGATCTGCAAGATGGTGCATCAGTCTATCAATGGTTCTATAGCGAACTGTGCAACTGTCTCAGTGCATCTATGATTATGTGCATCAGTGTCTAAATGGGTCTGTGATTGGTTGCATGAGATTCTCAGATCTGTGAGTAGGTGCATGAGTGCCTTAGTGCATTTGTAAGTAAGTATATGACTCTCTGACTGGATGTGTGAGTGGATACATGAGTGTCGAAGTGGGTGTCTGAGTGGCTGAGTGAGTGGGTGCACAAGTATATGCGTAGGTCTGTGAGTGAGTGCATGAGTCTCTCAGTGGTCTATGACTGGGAGCGTGAGTGTCTGAGTGGTTCTGTGAGTGGGTGCAAGAGTCTCGGAGTGTATGAGTGGCTGCATGCATAAGTCTCTGAGTGGGTCTGTAAGTGAGAGAGGGAGTTACTATATGGGTGTGTGAGTATCTGTGTGGATCTGTGAGTGGGTGTATGAGAGCTCAATGAGTCTGTGAGTGAGAGCATAAGTCTCTAATTTGTGTATGCCCCGGGGAAGTGGGTGTCACCAGGGCAGTGTGGGGGGCAAGAGCCCCCCCACACTTACTTTTAATTTATGTTGCCCCAGGAAGGTGGTGGTCCCCGGGGTAGTGGGTGGGAATGATCCCCTGCATTTAAACATCGAATCCCCGGGGAGGTAGCGGTACCCGGGGATTGGGGGCCCATGATGCCACCCCACCCAAATGTAAAAATGCCCTGGGGAGGTGGCAGTCCCTGGGGTTGTGGGGGTCCGCGGGCCCTTACTTCATAATGGGACATTACCCCCGGGACCTGGCCCACCTGGGGGCTTATAGAAAACAAAGCGATGGAGCCTGCACTTCATTTTTTAAAATGTTCTCATCCGGATTTATGCAGCCAGCGCAAATTCGGCCGATTATTTTTACATAAAAAAAGCTTTTTTTGAAACTGGGGTGGGGGTCCTTGTGGGACCCTCTAAGCAGGCCTAGGGGTTCAGGGCATTCCTATCCTGAACCCTTTTCTTGTTTTTTTATCTTTTTTCTACTGATTTCTTGTGACTCAGTTACCAAGTCACAAGATGGCTGCCAACACATTCTGGGTTGGAGTGTTGACAGCCAATCAGAATGAAGCTTGTGCTCAGGAAATTCTCAGGAACTACTGAACAGATTTACACTATTTTAAACAAGCATTGGCATAGCCAATAGTTCTCACCTTTGGGACCTTATAAGTGTTTAGCCATGCAACACTTGATGTTGTTGCACCAAGGATATTGTCCTGGATAACTAAACACTTATAAGGTCCCAAAGGGGAGAGCTATTGGCTTTGCCAATGCTTGTTTTTTTAAAAGGACAAGCAGCGCCATCAGGCTCCGGCTGCCACTTAGTACACCGCATCCCACGTAGACGCTGCAGCCATCTTTGAGAGAGGTAGAGCGGTAGAGAGAGGTAGAGAGAGAGAGGTAGAGAGAGAGGTAGAGAGGTAGAGGTAGAGAGGTAGAGAAAGGTAGAGAGGTGTTGAGAAGTAGAGAGAGGTAGAGAGGTAGAGAGAGGTAGAGAGGTAGAGAGGTTGAGGTAGAGAGGTAGAGAGAGGTAGAGTGGTAGAGAGGTAGAGAGAGGTAGAGAGGTAGAGAGGTAGAGAGTGGTAGAAAGGTAGAGAGGTAGAGAGGTAGAGGTAGAGAGGTAGAGAGGTAGAGGTAGAGAGGTAGAGAGAGAGAGGTAGAGAGGTAGAGAGGTAGAGAGAGGTAGAGAGGTAGAGAGGTAGAGAGAGGTAGAAAGGTAGAGAGGTAAAGCAGTAAAGAGAGGTAGAGAGAGGTAGGGAGAGGTAGAGAGAGAGATAGAGAGGTAGAGAGAGAGAGATAGAGAGAGAGGTGGAGAGGTAGAGGTAGAGAGATGGCGGTCCCCAAGGCTGTGGGGGCCCGTTGCAGACCCCACTTCATAATGGGACATTGCCCCTGGGACCTGGCCCACCTGAGGGCTTATAGAAAATGAAGTGATGGAGCCTGCGCTTCATTTTTTTTAATTTTCTCGTCCGGATTCATGCACCCGGCACAAATTCGGCCAATTATTTAAACAAAAAAATGCTTTTTTTGAAACTGGGGTGGGGGTCCTTATGGGACCCCCTAAGCAGGCCTAGGGGTTCAGGGCATTCCTACCCTGAACCCTTTTCTTGTTTTTTATCTTTTATCTACTGATTTCTTGTGACTCAGTTACCAAGTCACAAGATGGGCGCCAACACATTCTGGTTTGGAGTGTTGACAGCCAATCAGAATGAAGCTTGTGCACGGGAGGGTTTGCAAATCCCCCTCGGTGCTCAGATATATAAAAAATAATTCTCAGGAACTACTGAACGGATCTACACCATTTTAAACAAGCATTGGCATAGCCAATATGTCTCGCCTTTGGGACCTTATACGTGCTTAGCCATGCAACACTTGATGTTGTTGCACCAAGGATATTGAACTGGATAACTAAACACCAAAGGGGAGAGTTATTGCATATGCCAATGCTTGTTTTTTTTAAAGGACAAGCAGTGCTATCAGGCTCCGGCTGCCACCTAGTCCACAGCATCCAAAGTAGACGCTGCAGCCATCTTTGAGAGAGGCAGAGAGGTAGAGAGGTAGAGAGAGGTAGAGAGGTAGAGAGAGGTAGAGAGAAGTAGAGAGAGGTAGAGAGGTAGAGAGAGGTCGAGAGAGGTAGAGAGGTAGAGAGAGGTAGAGAGGTAGAGAGAGGTAGAGAGAGGTAGAGAGGTAGAGAGAGGTAGAGAGAAGTAGAGAGAGGTAGAGAGGTAGAGAGAGGTAGAGAGAGGTAGAGAGGTAGAGAGAGGTAGAGAGGTAGAGGTAGAGAGGTAGTGAGGTAGAGAGAGGTAGTGAGTAAGAGAGGTAGAGAGAGAGGTAGAGAGGTAGAGAAGGCAGAGAGGTAGAGAGGTAGAGAGAGGTAGAGAGGTAGGGAGAGAGAGGTAGAGGTAGAGAGGTAGAGGGGATAGAGCGAGGATGAGAGAGGTACAGAGAAGTAGAGAGAGGTAGAGAGGTAGAGAGAGAGAGGTGGAGAGAGGTAGAGAGGTAGAGAGAAGTAGAGAGGTAGAGAGGTAGAGAGAGGTAGAGAGGTAGGGAGAAGTAGAGAGAGGTAGAGAGGTACAGAGAGGTAGAGAGAGAGAGGAAGAGAGAGAGGTAGAGAGAGGTAGAGAGGTAAAGAGAGAGAGAAAGAGGTAGAGAGAGAGGTAGAGAGAGAGATGTAGAGAGGTAGAGAGGTAGAGACAGGTAGAGAGGTAGAGAGAGATAGAGAGGTAGAGAGAGGTAGAGAGAGAGAGGTAGAGAGGTAGAGAGGTAGAGGTAGAGAGAGAGAGGTAGAGAGGTCGAGAGAGGTAGAGAGAGGGTGGTAGAGAGATAGAGGTAGAGAGAGAGGTAGAGAGGTTGAGAGAGGTAGAGAGAAAGAAGTAGAAAGGTAGAGAGAGGTAGAGAGAGAGAGGCAAAGAGAGAGATAGAGAGGTAGAGAGAGAGAGGTAGAGAGGTAGAGCGGTAGAGAGAGGTAGAGAGAGAGAGGTAGAGAGGTAGAGAGAGAGCAGTAGAGAGGTAGGGAGAGAGGTAGAGAGAGGTAGATAGGTATAGAGAGGTAGAGAGAGAGAGTTAGAGAAAGGTAGAGACTGAGAGGTAGAGAGGTAAAGAGAGGTAGAGCGGTAGTGAGAGGTAGAGAGAGGTAGAAAGAGAGAGGTAGAGAGAGAGAGGTAGAGAGGTAGAGAGAGAGGTAGAGAGGTAGAGAGAGGTAGATAGGTATAGAGAGGTATAGAGAGAGAGAGGGAGAGAGGAAGATACTGAGAGGAAGAGAGAGGTAGAGAGGTAGAGAGAGGTAGATATGTAGAGAGGAAGAGAGAGGTAGAGAGAGGTAGAGAGGTAGAGAGGTAGAGAGAGAGAGGTAGAGAGGGGTAGAGTGGTAGAGAGAGGTAGAGAGGTAGAGAGAGAGGGGTAGAGATAGAGAGGTAGAGAGAGAGGTAGGGAGATAGAGAGAGGTAGAGAGAAGTAAAGTGGTAGAGAAGTAGAGAGAGGTAGAGAGAGGTAAAGAGGTAGAGAGAGGTAGAGAGGTAGAGGGAGAGGGAGAGAGGTAGAGAGATAGAGGTAGAGAGAGAGAGAGAGAGAGAGAGAGAGGTACAGAGGTATAGGTAGAAAGAGAGAGGTACAGAGGTAGATAGAGGTAGAGAGAGAGAAGTAGAGGTAGAGAGAGAGAGAGAGATACAGAGGAAGCGCGGTAGAGGTAGAGAGGAAGAGAGGTAGAGAGGTAGAGAGAGGTAGAGAGAGAGGTAGAGAGGTAGAGAGAGGTAGAGAGGTAGAGACAAAGAGAGACATAGAGAGAGAGAGAGATGGAGAGGTAGAGAGATAGAGAGAGGTAGAGAGAGACAGGTAGAGGGAGAAGTAGAGAGGTAGAGAGGTAGAGAGAGAGAGAGAGAGAGAGAGAGAGGGGTAGAGAGAGAGGTAGAGAGAAATAGATAGAGAGAGAGAGAGACGTAGAGAGGTAGAGAGGTAGAGACAGAGAGGTAGAAAGAGGTAGAGAGAGGTACAGAGGAAGAAAGGTAGAGAGGTGGAGATGTAGAAAGAGGTAGAGTGAGAGAGGGAGAGAGAGGTAGAGAGAGGTAGAGCCGTAGAGAGAGGTAGAGAGGTAGAGAGAGAGAGGTAGAGAGAGAGAGGTAGAGAGAGAGAGAGAGGTAGAGAGAGAGAGGTGGAGAGGTAGAGAGGTAGAGAAAGGTAAAGAGGTAGAGAGGTAGAGAGGTAGAGAGAGGTAGAGAGAGGTAGAGAGGTAGAGAGAGAGAGGTAGAGAGATATAGAGAGGTAGAGAGATGTAGAGAGGTATAGAATTAGAGACAGAGAGGTAGAGACAGAGAGGTAGAAAGAGGTAGAGAGAGGTACAGAGGTAGAGAGGTAGAGAGGTAGAGATGTAGAAAGAGGTAGAGAGAGAGTGAGGGAGAGAGAGGTAGAAAGGTAAAGAGAGGTAGAGCGGTAGAGAGAGGTAGAGAGGTAGAGAGAGAGAGGTAGAGAGAGAGAGATGTAGAGAGAGAGAGAGCGGTAGAGAGAGAGATGTAGAGAGAGGTAGAGAGAGGTAGAGAGGTAGAGAGAGGTAAAGAAGTAGAGAGATGTAGAGAGGTAAGGAGATGTAGAGAGGTATAGAATTAAAGAGAGGTAGAGAGGTAGAGGTAGAGAGAGAGGTAGAGAGGTAGAGGTATAGAGGTATAGAGGTAGAGAGGTAGAGGGAGAGGTAGAGAGGTAGAGGTAGAGAGATAGCGAGAGAGAGGGAGAGGGGTATAGGTAGGGAGAGAGAGGTAGAGAGAGGTAGAGAGAGGTAGAGAGAGAGGGAGAGAGAGGTAGAGAGATAGAGAGAGGTAGAGAAAGAGAGGAAGAGAGGTAGAGAGAGGTAGATAGAGAGTGGTAGAGATAGAAGTAGAGAGAGAGGGGTAGAGAGGTAGAGGTAGAGAGAGAGGTAGAGAGGTAGAGAGAGGTAGAGAGAGAGGTAGAGAGGTAGAGAGAGAGATGGAGAGAAGTAAAGAGGTAGAGAGAGAGAGGTAGAGAGGTAGAGAGAGAGGTAGAGAGAGGTAGAGAGGGAAAGATAGAGAGAGAGAGAGGTAGAGAGAGAGGTGGAGAGAGAGAGAGGTAGAGAGGTAGAGGGAGGTAGATAGGAATAGAGAGGTAGAGAGAGAGTTAGAGAGAGGTAGAGACTGGGAGGTAGAGAGGTAGACAGAGGTAGAGAGGAAGAGAGGGGTAAAGAGGTAGAGAGGTAGATAGGCAGAGAAGTAGAGAGAGGTAGAGAGGTAGGGAGAGGTAGAGAGGTGGAGAGGTAGTGGGAGGTAGATAGGTAGAGAGAGGTAGAGAGTGAGAGGTAGAGAGGTAGAGAGAGGTAGGGAGGTAGAGAGTGGTAGAGAGGTAGAACAGTAGAGAGAGGTAGAGAGAGGTAGAGAGGTAGAGAGAGGTAGAGAGGTAGAGAGAGGTGGAGAGGTAGAACAGTAGAGAGAGGTAGAGAGAGATAAAGAGGTAGAGGGAGAGGGGTAGAGAGAGAGAGGTAGATAGAGAGGTAGAGAGAGAGATAGAGAGAGAGAGAGGTAGAGAGGCAGAGAGATAGAGAGAGGTAAAGAGGTAGAGAGGTAGAGAGAGAGAGAGAGAGAGAGAGAGAGAGAGAGAGAGAGAGAGAGAGAGAGAGAGAGAGGTAGAGAGGTAGAGGTAACGAGGTAGAGAGGTAGAGGGAGAGCTTGAGAGGAAGAGAGGTAGAGAGGTAGAGAAAGGTAGAGAGGTAGAGGTATAGAGGTAGAGAGGTAGAGAGGTAGAGAGGTAGAGGGAGAGGTTGAGACATAGAGAGGTAGAGGTAGAGAGATAGCGAGAGAGAGGTATAGGTAGAAAGAGAGAGGTAGAGAGGTAGATAGAGGTAGAGAGAGAGATGTAGAGAGGTAGAGGTAGAGAGAGAGAGGTAGAGAGGTAGAGGTAGAGAGGAAGAGAGGTAGAGAGGTAGAGAGAGGTAGAGAGGTAGAGGTATAGAGGTAGATAGGTAGAGAGGTAGAGGGAGAGGTAGAGAGGTAGCGAGAGAGAGGGAGAGAGGTATAGGTAGGGAGAGAGAGGTAGAGAGCGAGGGAGAGAGAGGTAGAGAGATAGAGAGAAGTAGAGAAAGAGAGAAAGAGAGGTAGAGAGAGGTAGAGAGGTAGAGAGGTAGAGAGAGAGGTAGAGAGGTAGAGAGAGAGATGGAGAGAGGTACAGAGGTAGAGAGAGAGGTAGAGAGAGTGAGGTAGAGAGGTAGGGAGAGGTAGATTGGAATAGAGAGGTAGTGAGAGAGTTAGAGAGAGGTAGAGACTGAGAGGTAGAGAGGTAGACAGAGGTAGAGAGGTAGAGAGAGGTAGAGAGGTAGATAGGTAGAGAGATAGAGAAGTAGAGAGAGGTAGAGAGGTAGAGAGAGGTTGAGAGGTAGAGAGGTAGTGGGAGGTAGATAGGTAGAGAGAGGTAGAGAGTGAGAGGTAGAGAGGTAGAGAGAGGTAGGGAGGTAGAGAGTGGTAGAGAGGTAGAACAGTAGAGAGAGGTAGAGAGAGGTAGAGAGGTATAGAGAGGTAGAGAGGTGGAGAGAGGTGGAGAGGTAGAACAGTAGAGAGAGGTAGAGAGGTAGAGAGAGGTAAAGAGGTAGAGGGAGAGGGTAGAGAGAGAGAGGTAGATAGAGAGGTAGAGAGAGAGATAGAGAGAGAGAGAGGTAGAGAGGCAGAGAGATAGAGAGAGGTAAAGAGGTAGAGAGGTAGAGAGAGAGAGAGAGAGAGAGAGAGAGAGCGAGAGAGATAGGTTGAGAGGTAGAGGTAACGAGGTAGAGAGGTAGAGGGAGAGCTTGAGAGGAAGAGAGGTAGAGAGGTAGAGAAAGGTAGAGAGGTAGAGGTATAGAGTTAGAGAGGTAGAGAGGTAGAGAGGTAGAGGGAGAGGTTGAGAGGTAGAGAGGTAGAGGTAGAGAGATAGCGAGAGAGAGGGAGAGAGGTATAGGTAGATAGAGAGAGGTAGAGAGGTAGATAGAGGTAGAGAGAGAGAGGTAGAGAGGGGTAGAGTGGTAGAGAGAGGTAGAGAGGTAGAGAGAGAGGGGTAGAGATAGAGAGGTAGAGAGAGAGGTAGGGAGATGGAGAGAGGTAGAGAGAAGTAAAGTGGTAGAGAAGTAGAGAGAGGTAAAGAGGTAGAGAGAGGTAGAGAAGTAGAGGGAGAGGGAGAGAGGTAGAGAGATAGAGGTAGAGAGAGAGAGAGAGAGAGAGGTACAGAGGTATAGGTAGAAAGAGAGAGGTACAGAGGTAGATAGAGATAGAGAGAGAGAAGTAGAGGTAGAGAGAGAGATACAGAGGAAGCGCGGTAGAGGTAGAGAGGAAGAGAGGTAGAGAGGTAGAGAGAGGTAGAGAGAGAGGTAGAGAGGTAGAGAGAGGTAGAGAGGTAGAGACAAAGAGAGACAGAGAGAGAGAGAGAGAGAGATGGAGAGGTAGAGAGATAGAGAGAGGTAGAGAGAGACAGGTAGAGGGAGAAGTAGAGAGGTAGAGAGGTAGAGAGAGAGAGAGAGAGAGGGGTAGAGAGAGAGGTAGAGAGAAATAGATAGAGAGAGAGAGAGACGTAGAGAGGTAGAGAGGTAGAGACAGAGAGGTAGAAAGAGGTAGAGAGAGGTACAGAGGTAGAGAGGTAGAGAGGTGGAGATGTAGAGAGGTAGAGAGAGAGAGGGAGAGAGAGGTAGAGAGAGGTAGAGCCGTAGAGAGAGGTAGAGAAAGAGAGGTAGAGAGAGAGAGGTAGAGAGAGAGAGGGGTAGAGAGAGAGAGAGGTGGAGAGGTAGAGAGGTAGAGAAAGGTAAAGAGGTAGAGAGGTAGAGAGGTAGAGAGAGGTAGAGAGAGGTAGAGAGGTAGAGAGAGAGAGGTAGAGAGATATAGAGAGGTAGAGAGATGTAGAGAGGTATATAATTAGAGACAGAGAGGTAGAGACAGAGAGGTAGAAAGAGGTAGAGAGAGGTACAGAGGTAGAGAGGTAGAGATGTAGAAAGAGGTAGAGAGAGAGAGAGGGAGAGAGAGGTAGAAAGGTAAAGAGAGGTAGCGCGGTAGAGAGAGGTAGAGAGGTAGAGAGGTAGAGAGAGAGAGGTAGAGAGAGAGATGTAGAGAGAGAGAGAGCGGTGGAGAGAGAGATGTAGAGAGAGGTAGAGAGAGGTAGAGAGGTAGAGAGAGGTAAAGAAGTAGAGAGATGTAGAGAGGTAAGGAGATGTAGAGAGGTATAGAATTAGAGAGAGGTAGAGAGGTAGAGGTAGAGAGAGAGGTAGAGAGGAAGAGGTATAGAGGTAGAGAGGTAGAGAGGTAGAGGGAGAGGTAGAGAGGTAGAGAGGTAGAGTTAGAGAGATAGCGAGAGAGAGAGGGAGAGAGGTATAGGTAGGGAGAGAGAGGTAGAGAGAGGTAGAGAGAGGTAGAGAGAGAGGGAGAGAGAGGTAGAGAGATAGAGAGAGGTAGAGAAAGAGAGGAAGAGAGGTAGAGAGAGGTAGATAGAGAGTGGTAGAGATAGAAGTAGAGAGAGAGAGGTAGAGAGGTAGAGGTAGAGAGAGAGGTAGAGAGGTAGAGAGAGGTAGAGAGAGAGGTAGAGAGGTAGAGAGAGAGATGGAGAGAGGTAAAGAGGTAGAGAGAGAGAGGTAGAGAGGTAGAGAGAGAGGTAGAGAGAGGTAGAGAGAGAGAGAGAGAGAGATGTAGAGAGAGAGGTGGAGAAGAGAGAGAGGTAGAGAGGTAGAGGGAGGTAGATAGGATTAGAGAGGTAGAGAGAGAGTTAGAGAGAGGTAGAGACTGAGAGGTAGAGAGGTAGACAGAGGTAGAGAGGAAGAGAGAGGTAGAGACTGAGAGGTAGAGAGGTAGACAGAGGTAGAGAGGAAGGGAGAGGTAAAGAGGTAGAGAGGTAGATAGGCAGAGAAGTAGAGAGAGGTAGAGAGGTAGAGAGAGGTAGAGAGGTAGAGAGGTAGTGGGAGGTAGATAGGTAGAGAGAGGTAGAGAGTGAGAGGTAGAGAGGTAGAGAGAGGTAGGGAGGTAGAGAGTGGTAGAGAGGTAGAACAGTAGAGAGAGGTAGAGAGAGGTAGAGAGGTAGAGAGAGGTAGAGAGGTAGAGAGAGGTGGAGAGGTAGAACAGTAGAGAGAGGTAGAGAGGTAGAGAGAGGTAAAGAGGTAGAGGGAGAGGGTAGAGAGAGAGAGGTAGATAGAGAGGTAGAGAGAGAGATAGAGAGAGAGAGGTAGAGAGGCAGAGAGATAGAGAGAGGTAAAGAGGTAGAGAGGTAGAGAGAGAGAGAGAGAGAGAGAGAGAGAGAGAGAGAGAGGTAGAGAGGTAGAGGTAACGAGGTAGAGAGGTAGAGGGAGAGCTTGAGAGGAAGAGAGGTAGAGAGGTAGAGAAAGGTAGAGAGGTAGAGGTATAGAGGTAGAGAAGTAGAGAGGTAGAGGGAGAGGTTGAGACATAGAGAGGTAGAGGTAGAGAGATAGCGAGAGAGAGAGGGAGAGAGGTATAGGTAGAAAGAGACAGGTAGAGAGGTAGATAGAGGTAGAGAGAGAGATGTAGAGAGGTAGAGGTAGAGAGAGAGAGGTAGAGAGGAAGAGAGGTAGAGGTAGAGAGGAAGAGAGGTAGAGAGGTAGAGAGAGGTAGAGAGGTAGAGGTATAGAGGTAGATAGGTAGAGAGGTAGAGGGAGAGTAGCAAGAGAGAGGAAGAGAGGTATAGGTAGGGAGAGAGAGGTAGAGAGAGAGGTAGAGAGAGGTAGAGAGATAGAGAGAGGTAGAGAAAGAGAGAAAGAGAGGTAGAGAGAGGTAGAGAGGCAGAGAGGTTGAGGTAGAGAGAGAGGTAGAGAGGTAGAGAGAGAGGTAGAGAGGTAGAGAGAGAGATGGAGAGAGGTACAGAGGTAGAGAGAGAGGTAGAGAGAGTGAGGTAGAGAGGTAGGGAGAGGTAGATTGGAATAGAGAGGTAGTGAGAGAGTTAGAGAGAGGTAGAGACTGAGAGGTAGAGAGGTAGACAGAGGTAGAGAGGTAGAGAGAGGTAGAGAGGTAGATAGGTAGAGAGATAGAGAAGTAGAGAGAGGTAGAGAGGTAGAGAGAGGTAGAGAGGTAGAGAGGTAGAGAGGTAGTGGGAGGTAGATAGGTAGAGAGAGGTAGAGAGTGAGAGGTAGAGAGGTAGAGAGTGGTAGAGAGGTAGAACAGTAGAGAGAGGTAGAGAGAGGTAGAGAGGTAGAGAGAGGTGGAGAGGTAGAACAGTAGAGAGAGGTAGAGAGGTAGAGAGAGGTGAAGAGGGAGAGGGGTAGAGAGAGAGAGGTAGATAGAGAGGTAGAGAGAGAGATAGAGAGAGAGAGAGGTAGAGAGGCAGAGAGATAGAGAGAGGTAAAGAGGTAGAGAGGTAGAGAGAGAGAGAGAGAGAGAGAGAGAGAGAGGTAGAGAGGTAGAGGTAATGAGGTAGAGAGGTAGAGGGAGAGCTTGAGAGGAAGAGAGGTAGAGAGGTAGAGAAAGGTAGAGAGGTAGAGGTATAGAGGTAGAGAGGTAGAGAGGTAGAGAGGTATAGAGGTAGAGGGGAGAGGTTGAGAGGTAGAGAGGTAGAGGTAGAGAGATAGCGAGAGAGAGGGAGAGAGGTATAGGTAGATAGAGAGAGGTAGATAGAGGTAGAGAGAGAGGTAGAGGGGGTAGAGTGGTAGAGAGAGGTAGAGGGGTAGAGAGAGAGGGGTAGAGATAGAGAGGTAGAGAGAGAGGTAGGGAGATAGAGAGAGGTAGAGAGAAGTAAAGTGGTAGAGAAGTAGAGAGAGGTAGAGAGAGGTAAAGAGGTAGAGAGAGGTAGAGAGGTAGAGGGAGAGAGGTAGAGAGATAGAGGTAGAGAGAGAGAGAGAGAGAGAGGTACAGAGGTATAGGTAGAAAGAGAGAGGTACAGAGGTAGATAGAGGTAGAGAGAGAGAAGTAGAGGTAGAGAGAGAGAGAGAGAGATACAGAGGAAGCGCGGTAGAGGTAGAGAGGAAGAGAGGTAGAGAGGTAGAGAGAGGTAGAGAGAGAGGTAGAGAGGTAGAGAGAGGTAGAGAGGTAGAGACAAAGAGAGACAGAGAGAGAGAGAGAGAGATGGAGAGGTAGAGGGATAGAGAGAGGTAGAGAGAGACAGGTAGAGGGAGAAGTAGAGAGGTAGAGAGGTAGAGAGAGAGAGAGAGAGGGGTAGAGAGAGAGGTAGAGAGAAATAGATAGAGAGAGAGAGAGACGTAGAGAGGTAGAGAGGTAGAGACAGAGAGGTAGAAAGAGGTAGAGAGAGGTACAGAGGTAGAGAGGTAGAGAGGTGGAGATGTAGAAAGAGGTAGAGAGAGAGAGGGAGAGAGAGGTAGAGAGAGGTAGAGCCGTAGAGAGAGGTAGAGAGGTAGAGAGAGAGAGGTAGAGAGAGAGAGGTAGAGAGAGAGAGAGGTAGAGAGAGAGAGAGGTGGGAGAGGTAGAGAGGTAGAGAAAGGTAAAGAGGTAGAGAGGTAGAGAGGTAGAGAGAGGTAGAGAGAGGTAGAGAGGTAGAGAGAGAGAGAGGTAGAGAGATATAGAGAGGTAGAGAGATGTAGAGAGGTATAGAATTAGAGACAGAGAGGTAGAGACAGAGAGGTAGAAAGAGGTACAGAGAGGTACAGAGGTAGAGAGGTAGAGAGGTAGAGATGTAGAAAGAGGTAGAGAGAGAGAGAGGGAGAGAGAGGTAGAAAGGTAAAGAGAGGTAGAGCGGTAGAGAGAGGTAGAGAGGTAGAGAGAGAGAGGTAGAGAGAGAGATGTAGAGAGAGAGAGAGCGGTAGAGAGAGAGATGTAGAGAGAGGTAGAGAGAGGTAGAGAGGTAGAGAGAGGTAAAGAAGTAGAGAGATGTAGAGAGGTAAGGAGATGTAGAGAGGTATAGAATTAGAGAGAGGTAGAGAGGTAGAGGTAGAGAGAGAGGTAGAGAGGTAGAGGTATAGAGGTAGAGAGGTAGAGAGGTAGAGGGAGAGGTAGAGAGGTAGAGAGGTAGAGTTAGAGAGATAGCGAGAGAGAGGGAGAGAGGTATAGGTAGGGAGAGAGAGGTAGAGAGAGGTAGAGAGAGGTAGAGAGAGAGGGAGAGAGAGGTAGAGAGATAGAGAGAGGTAGAGAAAGAGAGGAAGAGAGGTAGAGAGAGGTAGATAGAGAGTGGTAGAGATAGAAGTAGAGAGAGAGAGGTAGAGAGGTAGAGAGAGAGGTAGAGAGGTAGAGAGAGGTAGAGAGGTAGAGAGAGAGGTAGAGAGGTAGAGAGAGGTAGAGAGAGAGAGGTAGAGAGGTAGAGAGAGAGGTAGAGAGAGGTAGAGAGAGAAAGATAGGGAGAGAGAGGTAGAGAGAGAGGTAGAGGGAGGTAGATAGGAATAGAGAGGTAGAGAGAGAGTTAGAGAGAGGTAGAGACTGAGAGGTAGAGAGGTAGACAGAGGTAGAGAGGAAGAGAGAGGTAAAGAGGTAGAGAGGTAGATAGGCAGAGAAGTAGAGAGAGGTAGAGAGGTAGAGAGAGGTAGAGAGGTAGAGAGGTAGTGGGAGGTAGATAGGTAGAGAGAGGTAGAGAGTGAGAGGTAGAGAGGTAGAGAGAGGTAGGGAGGTAGAGAGTGGTAGAGAGGGTAGAACAGTAGAGAGAGGTAGAGAGAGGTAGAGAGGTAAGAGAGAGGTAGAGAGGTAGAGAGAGGTGGAGAGGTAGAACAGTAGAGAGAGGTAGAGAGGTAGAGAGAGGTAAAGAGGTAGAGGGAGAGGGATAGAGAGAGAGAGGTATATAGAGAGGTAGAGAGAGAGATAGAGAGAGAGAGAGGTAGAGAGGCAGAGAGATAGAGAGAGAGAGAGAGAGAGAGAGAGAGGATAGAGAGAGAGAGAGAGAGAGAGGTAGAGAGGTAGAGGTAACGAGGTAGAGAGGTAGAGGGAGAGCTTTGGAGAGAGGTAGAGAGGTAGAGAAAGGTAGAGAGGTAGAGGTATAGAGGTAGAGAGGTAGAGAGGTAGAGAGGTAGAGAGGTAGAGAGGTAGAGAGGTAGAGGGAGAGGGAGAGGTTGAGAGGTAGAGAGGTAGAGGTAGAGAGATAGCGAGAGAGAGGGAGAGAGGTATAGGTAGAAAGAGAGAGGTAGAGAGGTAGATAGAGGTAGAGAGAGAGATGTAGAGAGGTAGAGTAGAGAGAGAGAGGTAGAGAGGAAGAGAGGTAGAGGTAGAGAGGAAGAGAGGTAGAGAGGTAGAGAGAGGTAGAGAGGTAGAGGTATAGAGGTAGATAGGTAGAGAGGTAGAGGGAGAGGTAGAGAGGTAGCGAGAGAGAGGGAGAGAGGTATAGGTAGGGAGAGAGAGGTAGAGAGAGAGGGAGAGAGAGAGGGAGAGAGATAGAGAGAGGTAGAGAAAGTGAGAAAGAGAGGTAGAGAGAGGTAGAGAGGCAGAGAGGTTGAGGTAGAGAGAGAGGTAGAGAGGTAGAGAGGTAGAGAGGTAGAGAGAGAGGTAGAGAGAGAGGTAGAGAGAGAGATGGAGAGAGGTACAGAGGTAGAGAGAGAGGTAGAGAGAGTGAGGTAGAGAGGTAGGGAGAGGTAGATTGGAATAGAGAGGTAGTGAGAGAGTTAGAGAGAGGTAGAGACTGAGAGGTAGAGAGGTTAGACAGAGGTAGAGAGGTAGAGAGAGGTAGAGAGGTAGCTAGGTAGAGAGATAGAGAGAGGTAGAGAGGAAGAGAAAGAGAGGTAGAGACAGAGAGGTAGAGAGAGAGGTAGAGAGATAGAGAGAGAGGTAGAGAGAAGTAAAGAGGTTGAGAGGTAGAGAGAGGTAGAGAGAGGTATAGAGGTAGAGAGAGGTAAAGCGGTAGAGAGGTAGAGAGAGGTAGAGAGGTAGAGAGGTAGAGAGTAGAGAGGGGTAGAGAGGTAGAGAGAGGTAGAGAGGTAGTGGGAGGTAGAGAGGTAGAGAGAGGTAGAGAGAGAGGTAGAGAGGTAGAGTGAGGTAGAGAGGCAGAGAGAGGTAGAGAGGTAGAAAAGTAGAGAGAGGTAGAGAGGTAGAGAGAGGTAGAGAGGTAGAGGGAGAGGGGTAGAGAGAGAGAGGTAGAGAGAGAGGTATAGGTGGATAGGTAGATCATTAGAGCGAGGTAGAGAGGTAGGGAGAGAGAGAGAGAGGTAGAGAGGTAGAGAGGTAGAGGTAGAGAGGTAGAAGGAGAGGTAGAGGGGTAGAGGTAGAGAGATAGAGAGAGAGAGAAGGCGAGAGGTATATGTAGTGAGAGAGAGGTAGAGAGAGGTGGAGAGGTAGAGAGAGAGAGGTAGAGAGGTAGAGAGAGGAAGAGAGATAGAGGTAGAGAAGGAGGTACAGAGGTACAGAGGTAGAGGTAGAGAGGTAGAGAGGGAGAGGTAGAGGAGTAGAGGTAGAGAGATAGAGAGAGGTGGATAGGTAGATAATTAGAGCGAGGTAGAGAGGTAGGGAGAGAGAGAGAGAGGTAGAGAGGTAGAGAGGTAGAGGTAGAGAGGTAGAAGGAGAGGTAGAGGGGTAGAGGTAGAGAGATAGAGAGAGAGAGAAGGCGAGAGGTATATGTAGAGAGAGAGAGGTAGAGAGAGGTGGAGAGGTAGAGAGAGAGAGGTAGAGAGGTAGAGAGAGGAAGAGAGATAGAGGTAGAGAAGGAGGTACAGAGGTACAGAGGTAGAGGTAGAGAGGTAGAGAGGGAGAGGTAGAGGAGTAGAGGTAGAGAGATAGAGAGAGAGGTAGAGAGGTATAGGTAGAAAGAGGGAGGTAGAGAGGTAGATAGAGGTAGAGAGAGAGATGTAGAGAGGTAGAGGTAGAGAGAGAGAGGTAGAGAGAAAGAGAGGTAGAGGTAGAGAGGATTAGAGGTAGAGAGGTAGAGAGAGAGGTAGAGAGAGAGAGAGAGAGAGAGAGAGAGAGAGAGAGAGAGAGAGAGAGAGAGAGAGAGAGAGGGGTAGGTCGAGAGGTAGAGAGTGGTAGAGAGAGAGAGGTTTACGAGAGAAGTAGAGAGGTAGAGAGAGGAAGAGAGGTAGAGACAGAGAGAGGTAGAGAGAGAGGTAGAGGTAGAGAGAGAGACGTAGAGAGGTAGAGAGGTAGAGAGAGGTAGAGAGGTAGAGAGAGATAGAGAGGTAGAGAGAGGTAGAGAAAGAGAGGTAGAGAGGAAGAGAGGTAGAGGTAGAGAGCTAGAGAGAGGTAGAGAGAGGGTGGTAGAGAGATAGAGTTAGAGAGAGAGAGGTAGAGAGGTTGAGAGAGGTAGAGAGAAAGAGGTAGAAAGTTAGAGAGAGGTAGAGAGAGAGAGGCAGAGAGAGAGGTAGAGAGGTAGCAAGAGGTAGAGAGAGAGAGGTAGAGAGAGGTAGAGAGAGAGAGGTAGAGAGGTAGAGAGGTAGAGAGGTAGAGAGAGAGCAGTAGAGAGGTAGGGAGAGAGGTAGAGAGGTAGAGATAGAGGTAGAGAGAGAGAGGTGGAGAGAGAGGTAGAGAGGTAGAGGGAGGTAGATAGGTATAGAGAGGTAGAGAGAGAGAGTTAGAGAAAGGTAGAGACTGAGAGGTAGAGAGAGGTAGAGCAGTAGAGAGAGGTAGAGAGAGGTAGAAAGAGAGAGGTAGAGAGAGAGAGGTAGAGAGAAAGAGAGAGGGGTAGAGAGGTAGAGAGAGGTAGATAGGTATAGAGAGGTAGAGAGATAGAGAGAGAGAGAGAGAGAGAGAGAGAGAGAGAGAGAGAGAGAGAGAGAGAGAAGAGACTGAGAGGAAGAGAGAGGTAGAGAGAGGTAGATATGTAGAGAGGGAGAGAGAGGTAGAGAGAGGTAGAGAGTTAGAGAGAGGAAGAGAGGTAGTGAGAGGTAGAGAGAGGGAGGTAGAGAGGGGTAGAGTGGTAGAGAGAGGTAGAGAGAGAGGGGTAGAGATAGAGAGGTAGAGAGGGAGGTAGAGAGATAGAGAGAGAGGTAGAGAGAAGTAAAGAGGTAGAGAAGTAGAGAGAGGTAGAGAGGTAGAGAGAGGTAGAGGGGTAGAGAGGTAGAGGTAGACAGGTAGAGAGGTAGAGGTAGAGGTAGAGAGGTAGAGAGGTAGAGGTAGAGAGAGAGAGAGGTAGAGAGGTATAGGTAGAAAGAGAGAGGTACAGAGGTAGATAGAGGTAGAGAGAGAGAGGTAGATGTAGAAATGAAATGATATGAAATGAAATGAAATGAAATGAATGAAATGAAATGAAAAGTGAATTTATAACAGCGTGAATTGCTGCCCTGAGGCGTCCAAGCGCTAAAAAGGAACCAGATGGTAGGGTAAGTGAGGTTATAGACCGGTAGGGAAGGCGAACTAGGATTATTGAGAAGAATTGAACAGGTGTGTTTTTAGTTGTTTACGGAAAGAGGCGAGGTCAGGGTTGGGTCTCAAATGGGAGGGGAGGGAGTTCCAGATCTTGGTGGCGTTGAAGGCAAACGTCCTTCCACCCGATCTTGTCCTTTTAATTCTAGGGACTGTTGCCATAAAAGCCTGGCTAGATCGTAGATCTCTACCTGGACGATACTGGTTTACTAGACTACGAGTGATTAATGGTCCCGAGTCCCAGAAGGCCTGGTGAGCAATACACATTGCCTTAAAGGTGACTCTCTTACGCACTGGGAGCCAATGCAGGCTAGTCAGTGCCGCTCTAACTGGCAGTCTGCGTGGGATCTGTAGCAAAGTACGAGCAGCACAGTTTTGTACCAGCTGTAGCCTCTTTAGGGTGAACTCTGGAGCACCTAAGTAGAGGGCGTTGTTAGAGTCTAGGCGTGACTGTATCAGGCCCTGTACAGCCGTTTGCTTTGCCTCCATTGGGAGCAAAGGGAGGACTTTCTTCAGTGTCCTGAGCAATCCAAAACAGGTGGCTGAGAGCTTTGTGGCCTGGGTGTTAAGTGACAGCCTTCTGTCCAGCCATACCCCTAGGCTTTTGATGTTATCCTTCGGGGCCGGGGCGGGGCCTAGACAGGTGGGCCATAGTGAGTTAAAAAAGGTGGGATCAGCCGGGCCCAGGAGCATAAGCTCCGTTTTGTCACCATTAAGCTTTAATGATGACAGAGTCATCCAGGCCTTTACCTCCTCCAAGCATTTTATTAGTCCACCTAGAAGTGGTTGCTGAGCCTCCTGCGCTAATGAGACCACCAACTGGGTGTCGTCCGCATAGGATATGATCTTGACTCCATACGGACGAACTACCTCAGCCAGTGGCCTCAAATAGATATTAAAAAGCGCGGGGCTTAAAGAGGAGCCCTGGGGGACTCCACACTTCAGGGGCATGCTGGAGGACACTGTCTGTCCGTCAAACACTCGGAATGACCTGTTACTCAGAAAAGATTTTAACCAGAGCCAGGCCTTGTCCACAATGCCAGCATTCGAAAGACGGTTCAGTAAGGTGTTATGACTGACCGTGTCGAACGCTGCGCTGAGATCAAGGAGGATCACTGCCACTGATCCTCCCTGGTCAAGAATTTTCCTGGACTCCTTGATGACCATGAGGAGGGCGGACTCTGTTCCATGCTTAGGTCTGAACCCTGTCTGAGTGGTATCTAGCAGCTGGTTATCTTCAAGAAAGCTGACCAGCTGGAGATTGACATACTTCTCCACTATTTTAGTCACCCAGGGTAGCAGGGAAATAGGGCGATAATTGCCAAAGTCCAGTGGGTCCAGATTTGGCTTCTTTGTCAGTGCTCGGACCATCGCCCGTTTCCAGGCAGGAGGGACGGTGCCAGAAGTGATGGAAGCATTCAGGAGATTTTTGATGATGGGTAGAACAACCTGAGATGCTAACAACATTGCTTCTGGGGGTGCCGGGTCAGTTGGCGAACCAGATTTTACTTTCCGAGCCATGGTCTCTACAACCTCGAGATCCATGCAAGGAAAGTGATCAAGCGTAGGTGAGGAGCTTAGAGCATCGGCTGTCCCCCTGGTTTTATCCAGAACTGTCAGAGGAGTGGTAGTGCAGGGAAAAGAAGCGTATATATTATTAACTTTGGCTGAAAAGAATTCCGCCAGGTCATTACATTGGGAAGCAGATTTTTCCTCATATCTGCTGGGGAGAGGAGGCTTTGTAAGTTGTTGTAGAATTTGGAAGATTTCCCTGGGTTTATATTTTGCAGCTCGGATCTTGTCAGCAAAGTAAACCGCTTGAGCAGCTTTTAATTCCTTTTTGCAGGCTTTTATTTCTTCTCGATATAGGTTTTTTTTCTCCATGGAATAGTCTAGACGCCATTTCCTTTCAATTTTCCGGCATTGGCGCTTTTTGTCCCTAAGGGCCTCCGAGTACCAAGGTGCTGTTTTATGGGGACGTTTTACCGTTAAGTTCTTAAGGGGAAGGATGGTATCGTGAGAATGCCGGATCCAGTTCTCATAGGCCTGGTTAGCCAGACATGGATCCTCATTATTAGAGGGAAGTACTTTCGTAAGTTCATTTTTCCATTCATCTACTGGTATCCGCGTCCACGATCTAGCGTGTCTTATCATCGGTGTTAACGGAATAGGTTTCTGGGTAAACCAAGTAAAGGGCACCAGAGAGTGGTCAGTCTATGGGAGGGGGAGCGGAGGCTCAACCACAAAATTCACACAGTTACTGAACACTGGATCTAACAGGTGTCCTTTTACATGAGTCGATGTTTTTACTCGTTGGATAAGTTGAAGCGCGGCCAGGTCATCGACTAGTATAGTAGCCGTAGGATCCAGCGGTGAATCAAAATGAAAATTGAGATCGCCTAACACAGTGTAGTTAGCAGAGAGAGAGGTACAGAGGAAGCGAGGCAGAGGTAGAGAGGAAGAGTGGTAGAGAGGTAGAGAGAGGTAGAGAGAGAGGTAGAGAGGTAGAGAAAGGTAGAGAGGTAGAGACAAAGAGAGACAGAGAGAGAGAGAGAGAGAGAGAGAGAGAGAGAGAGAGAGAGAGGGAGGGGTAGAGAGGTAGAGCAGTAGAGAGAGGTAGTGAGAGACAGGTAGAGAGAGAAGTAGAGAGGTAGAGATGTAGAAAGAGAGAGAGAGAGAGAGAGGGGTAGAGAGAGAGGTAGAGAGAGAGAGGTAGAGAGGTAGAGAGAGAGGTACAGAGGTAGAGACAGAGGTAGAGACAGAGGTAGAGAGAGGTAGAGAGAGAGAGAGGTAGAGAGAGGTAGAGACAGAGAGGTAGAGACAGAGAGATAGAAATAGGTAGAGAGAGGTACAGAGGTAGAGATGTAGAAAGAGGTAGAGAGAGAGGGAGAGAGAGGTAGAGAGGTAGAGAGAGGTAGAGCGGTAGAGAGAGGTAGATAGGTAGAGAGAGGTAGAGAGAGAGAGGTAGAGAGAGAGAGGTAGAGAGAGAGAGAGGTGGAGAGGTAGAGAGGTAGAGAGAGGTAAAGAGGTAGAGAGGTAGAGAGAGGTAGAGAGGTAGAGAGAGGTAGAGAGGGAGAGAGAGAGAGGTAGAGAGATGTAGAGAGGTATAGAATTAGAGAGAGGTAGAGAGGTAGAGGTATAGAGAGAGGTAGAGAGGTAGAGGTAAAGAGGTAGAGAGGTAGAGAGGTAGAGGGAGAGGTAGAGAGGTAGAGGTAGAGAGATAGAGAGAGTGAGGGAGAGAGGTATAGGTAGGGAGAGAGAGGTAGAGAGAGAGGTAGAGAGAGAGAGGTAGAGAGATAGAGAGAGGTAGAGAAAGAGAGGAAGAGAGGTAGAGAGAGGTAGATAGAGAGAGGTAGAGAGAGAAGTAGAGAGGTAGAGAGAGAGAGGTAGAGAGGTCGAGAGGTAGAGGTGGAGAGGTAGAGAGAGGTAGAGAGAGAGGTAGAGAGAGAAAGATAGAGAGAGAGAGAGGTGTAGAGAGAGAGATGGAGAGAGGTAAAGAGGTAGAGAGAGAGATGTAGAGAGTTAGAGAGAGAGGTAGAGAGAGAAAGATAGAGAGAGAGAGAGGTAGAGAGAGAGAGGTGGAGAGAGAGAGGTAGAGAGGTAGAGAGGTAGAGAGAGGTAGATAGGAATAGAGAGGTAGAGAGAGAGTTAGAGAGAGGTAGAGACTGAGAGGTAGAGAGGTAGACAGAGGTAGAGAGGTAGAGAGAGGTAGAGAGATAGAGAGGTAGAGCGGTAGATAGGTAGAGAGGTAGAGAGAGGTAGAGAGGTAGAGAGAGATAGAGAGGTAGAGAGAGGTAGAGAGAGAGAGGTAGAGAGGTAGAGAGGTAGAGGTAGAGAGGTAGAGAGAGGTAGAGAGAGGGTGGTAGAGAGGTTGAGAGAGGTAGAGAGAAAGAGGTAGAAAGGTAGAGAGAGGTAGCGAGAGAGAGGCAGAGAGAGAGGTAGAGAGGTAGCAAGAGGTAGAGAGAGAGGTAGAGCGGTAGAGAGAGGTAGAGAGAAAGAGGTAGAGAGGTAGAGAGAGAATGGTAGAGAGGTAGGGAGAGAGGTAGAGAGGTAGAGATAGAGGTAGAGAGAGAGAGGTAGAGAGAGAGGTAGAGAGTTAGAGGGGGGTAGATAGGTATAGGGAGGTAGAGAGAGAGAGTTAGAGAAAGGTAGAGACTGAGAGGAAGAGAGAGGTAGAGCAGTAGAGAGAGGTAGAGAGAGGTAGAAAGAGAGAGGTAGAGAGAGAGAGGTAGAGAGATAGAGAGAGAGGTAGAGTGGTAGAGAGAGGTAGATAGGTATAGAGAGGTATAGACAAAGAGAGAAAGAGAGAGAGAGAGGAAGAGACTGAGAGGAAGAGAGAGGTAGAGAGAGGTAGATATGTAGAGAGGGAGAGAGAGGTAGAGAGAGGTAGAGAGGTAGTGAGAGGTAGAGAGAGGGAGGTAGAGAGGGGTAGAGTGGTAGAGAGAGGTAGAGAGAGAGGGGTAGAGATAGAGAGGTAGAGAGGGAGGTAGAGAGATAGAGAGAGAGGTAGAGAGAAGTAAAGAGGTAGAGAAGTAGAGAGAGGTAGAGAGAGGTAGAGAGGTAGAGAGAGGTAGAGAGAGGTAGAGAGGTAGAGAGAGGTAGAGAGGTAGAGAGAGAGAGGCAGAGAGATAGAGAGAGGTAGAGATGTAGAGAGAGGTAGAGAGGTAGAGAGGTAGAGAGGTAGAGCGATATAGAGGTAGAGAGAAGTAGAGAGAGAGTGGTCGAGAGATAGAGGTAGAGAGAGAGGTAGAGATAGAGAGGTAGAGAGATAGAGGTAGAGAGAGAGAGGTAGAAAGGTAGAGGGAGGTAGAGAGAAAGAGAGGCAGAGAGAGAGGTAGAGAGAGGTAGAGAGGTAGAACTGTAGAGAGAGGTAGAGAGAGAGGGGTAGAGAGAGAGGTAGAGAGAGAGAGGTAGAGAGAGAGAGATAGAGAGAGAGGCAGAGAGATAGAGAGAGGTACAGAGGTAGAGAGAGGTAGAGAGGTAGAGAGAGAGAGGCAGAGAGATAGAGAGAGGTAGATAGGTAGATAATTAGAGAGAGGTAGAGAGAGAGAGAGAGGTAGAGAGGTAGAGAGGTAGAGGTAGAGAGGTAGAGAGGTATAGAGAGAGGTAGAGAGAGGAAGAGAGGTAGAGGTAGATAAAGAGGTACAGGGGTAGAGAGGTAGACATAGAGAGGTAGAGAGGTAGAGGGAGAGGTAGAGAGGTAGAGGTAGAGAGATAGAGAGAGAGGTATAGGTAGAAAGAGAGAGGTAGAGAGGTAGATAGAGGTAGAGAGATAGATGTAGAGAGGTAGAGGTAGAGAAAGAGAGGTAGAGAGGAAGAGAGGTAGAGGTAGAGAGGAATGGAGGTAGAGAGGGGTAGAGAGTTAGAGAGGTAGAGAGAGGTAAATAGAGAGAGAGAGAGAGGTAGAGAGAGAGATAGAGAGGTAGAGAGATAGAGGTAGAGAGAGAGAGGTAGAAAGGTAGAGGGAGGTAGAGAGAAAGAGAGGCAGAGAGAGAGGTAGAGAGAGGTAGAGAGGTAGAACTGTAGAGAGAGGTAGAGAGAGAGGGGTAGAGAGAGAGGTAGAGAGAGAGAGGTAGAGAGAGAGAGATAGAGAGAGAGGCAGAGAGATAGAGAGAGGTACAGAGGTAGAGAGAGGTAGAGAGGTAGAGAGAGAGAGGCAGAGAGATAGAGAGAGGTAGATAGGTAGATAATTAGAGAGAGGTAGAGAGAGAGAGAGAGGTAGAGAGGTAGAGAGGTAGAGGTAGAGAGGTAGAGAGGTATAGAGAGAGGTAGAGAGAGGAAGAGAGGTAGAGGTAGATAAAGAGGTACAGGGGTAGAGAGGTAGACATAGAGAGGTAGAGAGGTAGAGGGAGAGGTAGAGAGGTAGAGGTAGAGAGATAGAGAGAGAGGTATAGGTAGAAAGAGAGAGGTAGAGAGGTAGATAGAGGTAGAGAGATAGATGTAGAGAGGTAGAGGTAGAGAAAGAGAGGTAGAGAGGAAGAGAGGTAGAGGTAGAGAGGAATGGAGGTAGAGAGGGGTAG
Source organism: Triturus cristatus (assembly GCF_964204655.1). Lineage (NCBI taxonomy): Eukaryota > Metazoa > Chordata > Amphibia > Caudata > Salamandridae > Triturus > Triturus cristatus. The sequence continues at coordinate 1,453,362,675 of NC_140589.1, read as the reverse complement.
AGAGTTAGAGAGGTAGAGAGAGGTAAATAGAGAGAGAGAGAGAGGTAGAGAGAGAGGTAGAAAGAGGTAGAGAGAGAGAGGTTTACGAGATAAGTAGAGAGGGAGAGGTAGAGAGGTAGAGACAGAGAGGGGTAGAGAGAGAGAGAGAGAGAGAGAGAGAGAGAGAGGTAGAGAGAGGTAGAGAGAAAGAGGTAGAGAGAGATAGAGACATAGAGAAGTAGAGCGGTAGAGAGCGGTAGAGAGATAGAGAGGTAGAGAGGTAGTGAGAGGTAGAGCGATATAGAGGTAGAGAGAAGTAGAGTGAGAGAGGTAGAGTGGTAGAGAGATAGAGAGGTAGAGAGGTAGAGAGAGAGAGGTAGAGACATAGAGAGAGGAAGAGAGAAAGAGGTAGAAAGGTAGTGAGAGGTCGAGAGAGAGAGGCAGAGAGAGAGGTAGAGAGAGGTAGAGAGGTAGAGAGAGAGAGGAAGTGAGGTAGAGCGAGAGGTAGAGAGAGGTATAGAGAGAGAGATAGAGAGGTAGAGAGAGAGAGGTAGAGAGGTAGAGAGAGGTAAATAGGTAGAGAGAGGTAGAGAGATAGAGTTAGAGAGAGCTAGAGAGAGGTAGAGAGAGGTACAAAGGTTGAGAGGTAGAGAGAGGTAGAGAGGTAGAGAGAGGTAGAGAGGTAGTGGGAGGCAGAGAGGTAGAGAGAGGTAGAGAGAGAGGTAGAGAGGTACAGAGAGGTAGAGAGGTAGAGAGAGGTAGAGAGGTAGAGAGGTAGAGAGGTAGAGAGAGAGAGGTAGAGAGAGAGAGAGAGAGAGAGAGAGAGAGGTGGAGAGGTAGAGAGATAGAGAGAGGTAAAGAGGTAGATAGAGGTAGAGAGAGAGAGGTAGAGGGGTAGAGAGGTAGAGAGAGGTGGAGAGGTAGAGACAGTGGTAGAGAGGTAGAGAGAGGTAGAGAGAGAGAGAGAGAGAGGTAGAGAGATTGATAGAGAGGTAGAGAGAGAGAGGTTTACGAGAGAAGTATAGAGGTAGAGAGAGGTAGAGAGAGGGGGTAGAGAGAGAGGTAGAGAGGTAGAGAGAAAGAGGTAGAGAGAGACGTAGAGATGTAGAGAGGTAGAGAGAGGTAGAGAGGTAGAGAGGTAGAGCTATATAGAGGTAGAGAGAAGTAGAGAGAGAGTGGTCGAGAGACAGAGGTAGAGAGAGAGGTAGAGAGAGAGAGGTAGAGAGATAGAGGTAGAGAGAGAGAGGTAGAAAGGTAGAGGGAGGTAGAGAGAGGCAGAGAGAGAGGTAGAGAGAGGTAGAGAGAGAGGTAGAGAGGTAGAGAGAGAGGTAGAGAGAGAGATGTAGAGAGGTAGAGAGAGATAGAGAGCTAGTGAGAGGTAGAGAGGTAGAAAGAGGTATAGAGAGATGTAGAGAGGTAGAGAGAGGTAGAGAGGTAGAGAGAGGTAGAGCGGTAGAGAGAGGTAGAGAGAGAGAGGTAGAGAGAGAGGTAGAGAGAGAGGTAGAGAGAGAGAGATAGAGAGAATGAATGAATGAATGCAATTATATTTATATAGCGCTTAGCTACCCTGAGGCCTCCTAGCGCTTAGCGGAGTGGAGAGATAAAAGCGAGAGAAGTTACACTAGAGTGCTGAGAGGAAGAGGTGGGTCTTGAGCAATTTCCGGAAAGCCAACAGATTAGGTTCTCCCCGGAGAGTGGGGGTAAGGTGTTCCAAAGATTGGAAGCATTTAGAGAAAATGAAAGTCCGCCCCATCTAGATCTTCGGACTTTTAGGGGAGTGGCAAGAAAAGCCGAAGTGGAACGGAGCGTTCTGGAGGGGTGGTAAGGGGTGATCAAGGACTGAAGAATGGGGGGACCGGATTTCCATAGAGCTTTGTGGGCCAAGCACAGAGTCTTGAAATGGATCCTGGCTCGTATGTGCAGCCTGTGGAGGAGCTTCAGGGCGGGTCTTGCTGTTTGTCTGCGTGGAATCTGGAGTAGTTGGCGCGCCGCACAATTTTGAATAACTTGAAGTCTGTGAAGAGTAGAATGGGGAGCGCCTAAATATAGTGCGTTCCCGTAGTCTAAGCGAGACAGAATCAAGGCCTGTACCATGACTCTCCTGGCCTTGAACGGAAGCAGAGGAAGAATCTTCCTGAGCATCCGCATCAAGCCAAAACATGTGGCAGAAAGCTTGGTGGCTTGGTGATTGAAGCAGACGGAGCTGTCAAGCCATATGCCAAGGCTTTTGATCTGTGACTTAGGGGTTGGCATGGGGCCAAGACAGGGTGGCCAAATGAGTGACGGGGTGGGTGATGGACTTTTGCCCAGGAATATAAGTTCGGTCTTATCCCCGTTTAACTTGAGATGGGAGTGGTTCATCAAGTGAGCAACCGCCTCTAGAGACCCAGCGTGCTAGAAGAGCCCTCAGGGTGATTTAATGCCACCACCAATTGGGTGTCATCCGCATAGGTAATGATTTTTATACCATATGGGAGGACAATCTCAGCAAGTGGGGCCATGTAGGTATTAAAAAGTGTGGGGCTTAAAGAAGAGCCCTGAGGGACCCCACAACTGAGAGGCCAATGGTTGGATGTGGAGGAACCCTCGAACACCTGGAACGAGCGGTCCTTGAGGAAGGACCGGAACCAAGTGAGAGCCAGGTTTCCCACACCCAGATTTGCCAGACACTCCAGCAGGATGTTATGGTTGACAGTGTCGAAAGCGGCACTGAGGTCTAAGAAGATGATAGCTGCCGAGCTACCGTCGTCCAGGAGTCTTCTAGATTCTTCAGTTACTGCCAACAGGGCCGTTTCTGTTCCCAACTGAGGGCGAAACCCGGTTTGAGACATGTGAAGCAGACCGTTGGTTTCCAGATAGTTGACTAGAGTGGAGTTGATATGTTTTTCAATTAGTTTGCTCAGCCAGGTGTGGAAATATGGATTTTCCTGGTCAGTTATGTCCCCTATCTTGGACCCCAACGGTTCTATGTGCATGTCGCAAGTACATGTATGTTCCCTCCAGTTCCAGTTATGAAGACGCAAATACATGTATGCCCACCGTCAACATGTCCTCTGCCAGATCCGCCATGAATAGGCCGGATATTCCATTCTTAAATATGAAAGGCCACCGGCTTTATATGGCTCAGTTACTCCATTTTTCAGTCCAGGCAAGTAGGCCCTGATTCTGTCATCAAACTCTTCTTGCCTTCTGCCTCTAAAAGCTCCAGCCCGAGCCTGCATCTGTGACCATGAACTTTGTCTCATTCTCTGCGCGGCTCACGAAGCCTGACATCAGCTTACTCTCTCCCAAGAACTGTATTTCACCTTCGAATTATCTGCTTCCCCCTCAGCCGATGCATTCCTGCCTAGTAGTTTAAGTAAACATTCCTCCAGTTACCAAGCAAAAAGGCCCATCTTCTCTGTCCTCATGCAAGTAATTCATAGCCCTGTTACCATGGAATATTCCTACCCCCTCGCATTCAGTGTAGACACTTAGACGCTTGTACACGCACAGTCAGTATAGAATAGATTCTGTCCGAGAGTCCTTCTTTTATGGATAACACAGTTCTTTAAACATAGGATGTTAGATATGATTTGGGATTAGGTTGACTTGACCTCCCAGACTTCTTGTCTCCACATATAGAGCTAAATGTCAAGTCCCCGTCACCCCCTAGTTACACGTCAATTACACGTCATACTGCTGCGCGCGCATCCATGCCAAGTATTATCTTATAGATCCACCTATACATGACATCACAACCAATCATGTTCCTTTTTACTCATTATTACACCCATTTTCGGTTACGCAAACCAAACGTCAATGTCCTTATCAATTGTTACGCCTACCGTATTCACTTCATTATAATGTATGTATTATAAAAGTTACTGCTTGTCAATAAAGTATGTACTTCACTTCCTGAACCCCCGTGGTGATGGAACTTGAGGCATCCGATTATAATCGCTTATTGGAATAAAGCCCATTCCGAAACTCTAATATCACGGATTCTGCCTCTCATTTTTACTGAGCTATTTTACTATGTTTCTGTATCAAATTCAGTCCCGGTAAAGGAGAAATATTTACCACATGATGGCGCCCGAACAGGGACACTTTCTCATCTCACGCGCCGGCGGTGCGTTGCAGGCCCGGTCTCCTGCCACAGCTGGACGGACAATAACGCGTACCAGCAGGATTTCCTGTATCTCCCTCCGGTCAAGCGGGGGCGACTGAGACTGCGATCAACACCCAGACGAGGCGGTGAGAAGTGCGAAGTATCCCGACCAGAGCCTAGCTGAGAGAGCAAGATCCGAGGTATATAGAGACCCACCAGTCCGAAGTCAAGCCCAGTGTCCGACGAGTCGAGTCGAGTCGAGTCCGGTCCGGTTCAAGTTCAAGTTACTGAGGCCTTCCGTTTCCGAAGCTACCCGGTGAGTACCATTGCTGGGGAGGCATTTCTGACGTGCACATAGGTTGTGCCGGTCAAGACGGGTTTGGGTACACAAATCCGGTCTGCACTGTTTTAGCAGTGTATCTGTACTGTTTAGCAGTATATCAAGTATTCCGAAGTATTCCGAAGTGTCTAGTTATTGTCTAGTTGTTGTCGAGAATTAAGCTTGGTGATTAGTTATGCAGACGATCATCATTGTTGTTTCAGTTAATGGTTTAATGTTAAATGTTTAAAGTGTTTAAGTATGTTCTGAATATCGTGGTATGAATGACTGTTCATTATCGTGTTTATTGTATTAAGTCTGTTCAAATTCAAGTATCAGGTCAAAATCAAGTATAAGGTCAGTTCTCAATATGCCGCTCTTTTCGAAATTAAGACAGATCACTACCAGAAAAGGGGTTCTCGAAGAAGCCGTCCCTATTCCTCCTAGGGACACTCCAGGGCACTTTATGTATCACAAACATGGCTTAGACGCTATATTATTTCTTGATTTATGGGTAGACTATACCAAGGGATTACCAGAAAGTCAGAGGTGGCCCACAGCGGGGACCTGGGATGCAGAGTGCATCATGAAAGTCGAGGAAGAGTTATGGAAAAGAAAAGTCAGACAGTCACAGAAAGACGCCGTTGAATTATGGCGTAAAGAATCACATAGACGAACAGAAAAAGCACGTAGACAGGAGGAGAAGAGTAAAGAGAATTCCAATTAAGTTCGAGAGAATCTATTAATTGAGGAAGGTATCCGAGTAAAATCAGAACAAGTAGACAGACAAAGAAATGCCCTTATGAATGGTATGTATCCCCTTCTGGCCGAAGGATTACCTAAGGCTACTCCAGAGATACCGAAAGACTTGCCAACCCCATTGTTCCCAATAAAGGTACATCCTAAGGGGCATCCTAGAACCGCAGAAGATGTTTTTCTTTCCTCATATTTAGATGACGCAGCTCCCGAGTATGCTAACTCGGCCCTACATAGACCGCATACCAGGGAGGTTCAACGCCAAGATCCAGTACCCGTATCCCTACAGCAACAAATCGAGTCACAAGTTCCGGCAAGCACATCTGTTTCTGTATCCGCTCCTACAGCTACTTCTATGGCTGTGTCCACACCTGTAGTTGCTGTGTCACGTTCGACGAATCCTTTTACACCCGACGCCCCAGATGGGGCCGCGGGAGGAGCTGCCAATGTCTTTTCTACGCCACCCAGAATAAATAAACTTACTTTTCAAGAGTCAGCGCATTCACGTACACCTAAACTCCTTAGTACCCGTACGCTTAAGGAACTTCTTATAGACTGTAGATATGACCCGGTGCCTGGAAAGGAGGACGAAATGACCCTAGCATCATTGCGTATCAGACGAGCCGCAGTGTATTTAGCGAAGTTACCAGGAATGACTGCGCATCTAGATAATATATATCATTTTGTCCAAACAGGGCGAGATCCAGAATGTATTTACAGAGCTATGGAATACCAGAAAGTAGAGATACAGGGGGAACTGTTACGTTTCCTCATAAACTGTGTGATCAGAAATCAAGACCGACCGGGGGTAGACCCGGAAGCAATGAAAATTCTTACAAGATGGAGCCAGAATATATCGGAAGGGAGACATGATAAACAAAACTGTATAATAGCCATGTGCCGAAAGATCCGTAAAGAAATAGAACGCCTACACGAAGAACGATTAGAGGTAGACGAGTTCGAACAAAACGAGGAAGAATGGTCCGGACTGCCCACAGGACAGTCAGACACCATAGCCTATGTAGGTAGAGGAGGATCTTGTAATAGGAGTAAGACTAGATATCACACTGACTCAATACATCCGATATGTCCAGATAATAACAGGAATTTTCAAATACCTATAATTAATATAAGGTCTAACGAGCATTCGTTCCAAACCGCCGACAAACTACTCCGAGAACGAAGGGGTTATCATTTCCTCGATTCTATGGATGAACAAGATTTAGCCAGGGCAGCTGTCCATTGGGTGGACAGTCCCGGAAAATATAGTGATGATACAGTAGTACGCACATTTTTGAATCTTACCCCAGATGAACAAAGGTTAGCTGGGATTTATATGATTCAACAACTCATTATACTATATCGGAGTCAGCATTCGGACCCTGGTCCCTTGCCTGACATACTGACTGAATTACTTATGAATAAATGGAGAGGTCCAGGTACTGAATTAATTAAAGAAATTCTAGAATCAAGAAAGCAGTATATTCTTTTTGTATGTTCAGAACATGTTCCATTGTCTGTCAAGGAAAGAACTACGTATCACATAGATAGACAGAATCCCTTACGAGAAGTGCACCCAATAAAGGGTGAGGACAACGAGTTTAAACGCGTATTTGTATATACGCCCATATCAAAAATAGAATTGTTAGAAATGAAGAAAGTGGTACCCAGTCATGACAAAGACCCAGCGGGTTTTCACCGAGAAATTAAAGACATGTTACTCATGGGAGAGTATACCTACCCCGACATTATGACAATATTAAAGGTGTTGATGCCTGCTGGCATTTATGAGAAACTCAAGGAAAAAGAGTGGGAGGTAGGTGATCAAAAGATAGAATGGTCAGCATTAGAAGCAGAGGAAAGGGCCCGAGGTCCAGGTTCGGGGCTTGGGGACAAAACTAAGGCATTACCAGGACTACTAGTACAGGTACTGCCACGTTTATTAACTACGAAAAAGGAAGATTGGGGTACAATTTCAGCCTGTAAGCAGAAGCAAGATGAAGACACTAGTGATTACTATGCCCGATTTGAAAAATGTTTTGGTATAAATAGTGGCATAAAAGCAAGTAGCGAATCATACCCACATCTGTTTGTAACAAAATTAGTAGAAAATGCTCTGCCCCCAGTAAAGAATAGAGTATTAAAATTCGAGAGTACCTGGCAAGGTAACACTCCAACACAAATGTTACAAATGTTACAGTACCACCACAATAGAATTAAAGAGGAACAAGAACATGAACACAGACGCATGAAAGACACGAAAATGAAAATGCTAGTTTCCCAGACAGTTCCAGCTGAAGGACATAAAAAGGGTATGACACATTCCGATTCAGCAGGACCTGTAAAGGGGACATGCAATTATTGTAAAAAGCCAGGCCATTACGTACACGATTGTCCAGTTTTAAAACATAATATCGCCATAGGTAAAACACAAGAAAGATCACGGCCACTAAGACAAGATCAGAATGAACAAGGAGCTATGCAGCATGCCCAGGCCATGCCAGCCTCACAACAGCCAATACAGTTTGTGCCAGCTGCACCACCGTTGCCTGCTGCTGCCACACAGACAACAACACGACAAATGTATCAGACCGCACAGTATGAATATCCCGAGTATCAGCGTTACGCATGAACAAGCCTAGAGAGGGAAGTTGACTTACCCCTTATCGAGATTCCTGTAGATCAAGAAGGACCTTATGTACATAGTAAATTATTAGGTCAAGATAGAAAATTTTTACTCGATACAGGGGCAAGTCGAACAACTATAAAACGTAGTGAAGTTCCAGGGGCACCCCTCTCAGGCTCACAGAATATTTCCCTTGGTTTTTCAGGAAAACCTATTGTTAATGAAGTGTCACAGCCTTTGCCACTTACGATAGGACCTTTGACCCGAACTACAGATTTATTGCTTACTAAATCATGTCCAGAAAATCTATTAGGAATAAAAACGTTAAAAGCTCTAGGAGCTATAATATGTTGTTCTCCGGAAGGAGTAAGATTGTTTTTACGTGATTTTAAAGGTCACTATGTATCTAGAGACATGGATCCCCGACTGCAGGCCTTACCTACACGTCTATGGGCACAAGGCCCTACTGATGTTGGTTGCATGAATATTACACCATATCGAGTCACATTAAAGGCAGGAGTGGTGCTACCACGAATGCGACAATACAAGTTACCACCAGATGCTGTAGTGGCTTTACTACAAATCATTGACGAGCTCATTGCCCAAGGAGTAGTTGTGGAAACAGACTCCAATATATGTAATTCACCGATAATACCGATTCTTAAACGAACAGATCCTACAGCGCCGCCAGTATATCGATTGGTTATTGATCTGCGCGAATTAAACAAATGCATTGTGCCACAATTCCCTGTGGTCCCAGATATCTCGTCATTACTGACAGCCATTGATTCCGAAGCGACATTCTTTACTGTAATTGATCTCAAAAACGCCTTTTTCAGCGTCCCAATAGATCCGGAAAGCCAATATTTGTTCGGATTTAGTTTAAATGGACGTAGCTTTAAATTCACACGCGCACCTCAAGGATTTACAGAAAGCCCCAGCATCTATAGCCAAGCACTGAAACGAGAACTCGACAGTATCCACATGCCAGTTAACACTGCTTTGCTTCAATATGTCGATGATCTGCTGATTACCGCAAGAAGCGAACCTGAATGTGAGAAAGCATCACTGACAGTTTTACAATTTCTGGCCGAAAAAGGGCACAAGGTGTCCCCTTCTAAGCTGCAATTCTGTGTCCAGCAAGTTGTTTATCTTGGACACTCGCTGGACAAGGAGGGAAGGCAGCTTACACCCGACCGTATTCAGTTAATAGCTAACATGCCAATACCCAAGACACAAAAGGAGGTACGGGCTTTCATAGGCCTCACTTCATATTGTAGGCAGTGGATCCCTCAGTATGCATTTCTAGCAAAACCACTCATTCAATTAACAACACAGGAGGCAGCCACATCGACTGTTCTCCCTTGGACTCAAGAACATACACAAGCTTTTGAAAACCTAAAGAAAGCTTTATGTCAAGCACCTGTTTTAGCAACACCATGTTACAGAAAACAGTTTACACTCTTTGTTACAGAACGCGAAGGTACTGCTTTGTCAGTACTCACACAAGAACAAGCAGGAGCACACAAACCATGTGCCTATTTCTCTAGTACATTAGATCCCGTAGCTCAGGCTTTGCCTGCGTGCCTGAAATCAGTAGCAGCGACAGCTTTAGCAATCAGACAAAGCGATGCCATAGTGTTAGGACATCCATTGACAGTTCAAGTACCCCACGCAGTAGAGGTTCTTGTAAATAGAACGCAAACACAACACTTGACCGTAGCACGACTTACAGGGTATGAACTTACACTGTTTCAGCCACATATAGAAATAAGACGCTGTAACACATTGAATCCTGCCACACTTTTGCCAGTAACCGGAACAGACCCACTAGCCCATGACTGTATTGAAGTTATTACTGTAACGACAAAACCCAGACAAGACTTGACCGATGTTCCATTGTCAGATCCAGACTTGACATTTTATGTCGATGGTTCATGCATGAGAACAAGTACAGGAGAGTTAGTAGCCGCTTATGCAGTCACAACAGATACTGAAGTCATTGAAACTAATCGTATAAATACTTTGTCAGCTCAAGCCGCAGAGCTCATCGCTCTGACACAGGCCTGTATTCAAGCCACGAATAAAAAAGTCAACATATACACTGATTCACGTTATGCATTCGGAGTTGTACATGACTTCGGCGTGCTGTGGCGAGAGAGAGGTTATTTAACTTCCCACGGTGCCCACATTCAGCACGGACCCCTCATTCACGCATTATTAGATGCAATACATCTACCCACTGAAATATCAATTATGAAATGTAAGGCCCATACGAAGGTTACTGATATCATTTCCCAAGGCAATGATCTAGCCGACAGAACAGCTAAACTGACTGCTCAAACTCAGACCCCCGACATGACAAAGACAATAGTCCCGACACCGACACATTGTATGACCGTTAAAGATCCTACTCTTGACGTAATTGACATACAGACACATGCTACACCAGACGAAATAAAGAAATGGACCGAGTTAGGAGGGATCCAAACGGACCAAGGATGGATGATGAAGGAAAGGTCTGTATGGTTCCTTCCTGATTCAATGGTCCAAGTCGTAATTAACACTATACATAGTCCGGCGCATCTAGGAGAAAAAGCTATGCTAGACAGCATTCAACACATTTGGTTCAATAAACATTTACGAGCAGCAGCAAAACAAAAGGTCCGTACCTGTATGATCTGTTGCCAGTTCAACCCAGGAAAAAGTGTTCCCGTAGAACAGGGTGGATTTCATCCTCCTGATCACCCTTTTGAAGTCCTACAGATGGATTATATCCAGATGGAACGATGTCGAGGATTCAAATATGTTCTCGTAGTTGTCTGCGCTCTGTCCCGTTGGACAGAGGCGTACCCGGTTTCAGATTACACTGCCCCGACTACTGCCAAACAGTTGGTTCGAGAATTCTTCCCACGATACGGTTTACCACGTGTTGTCTACTCAGATAACGGCCAGCCGTTCTCATCCGAATTAATGAAACACGTTTCACTTCTGCTAGGATATCAGTGGAAATTCCACTGTGTCCGACACCCCGAAGCAGCAGGTCTCGTAGAAAGACATAATCAGACACTGAAAATCAGACTGTCCAAAATATGCAGAGAGAAAGGGGTCGACTGGATAGTAGCATTACCAGTTGCACTTTTTTACATGAGAATGGTAGCACACTCTAGAACAGGGCTATCCCCGTATGAGGTGATCTTCGGTAGACCACCGAATATGTGGGGGACGCCTATACCACGCAAAATAACTGATATTGACTGTAATATGCTGACAGATTACTTGGCTTCCTTGATGTCTGCACTACAATCTTCTCGTTCACAGGTAGCTGCAGCCTTTCCCGACAACACTGAGGTGAAACCCCATGACGTGGTTCCGGGGGATCTTGTCTTTGTGAGAAATTTCGACCGAAAGACTCAACTGGAGCCCAGGTGGAAAGCACCCAAGTTGGTCCTGTTGACCACAAGAACAGCCGTGAAGATCGAGGGCCGCAAGGGCTGGATTCATTCAAGCCACATCAAGAAATTTCATGGACTATCTTCGGATATAGACATTGTGCCCTGCACTCCCTCACAGACTGATACAAAGCTTCCTTTTGTTGAACCTAACAAATCTGAAAATTATAAACTAAAGCTTAGGCCCAACCAGTCGAGCAATTTGATTGTTTAAGTCCTCTCCAAGGTGAAGCGGTTGAATTGTCTCTGACATGTATCCCTTGGACCTGAGTAGAGAAAATACCCGAAAAATGTTGAAACAACAGGCGTATTGTAAATCACTGCGTAGCCACTGCATAGTGACATTATTAATTTTGTTTTTATTGAGTCTTTTAATAATTATTACAAGTATGTTGTTGCACATATATTACCCTATTTCTAGACATGTTTATAATGTTGCTGCTGAACATTCTTTTAGTGACTTACCTCCGCATGAATTGTCTTATAGACTTGCGCTGCGCAATAACACTTTCATTAGTATGTTACATCATTCCCATCAGACTAGTAACGCCACCAATTGTTGGGTGTGTGGCCGACTCCCTCCCTACCAGAATTATGAAGGAGTCCTGCCTTTCTTTCCACATCCATTTACACATAATGGCTCCTGTGGAGCATGGTTTAGTTTAATTAATTCCATAGACTCAGACACAGCAGTTTACCAAGACCATTGGATATGGGGAAACCTGAACCTAGTTTTATTCAAAGTCTGTTACCCTGACAAGGAGGGTCGCCCCAAAAGAACAGGAACTGATCTAGAAAATGAAGTATATGGATTAGGTAATTTTACACCTAATCTTATGATTCTAAATGTCGTATCCGAAGTTGAGCTAGTCTTACCCACCATGTCAGTATTCCCAGCAAAAGGTGAATTGTGTGTAAGAAAGGTTGGTTCCATACATATGGGCCATAGTAAATGCACTACTATAGTAGAATTCAGTGATCAAGGAAAATCTTCATTCAGAGCTTCTCGCCACTCCTACTTTATATGTGGTCAGACTGCATATATGCGTCTACCCCTAGATTGGGATGGTACCTGCTACATTGCATTCCTTTTGCCACCTGTTTTCCTAGCTCCTCCTGATTATTACAGAAATATTCATTTAGTACACAACAGAGAACGGAGAGATCTCCCCATTGTCGATTACACTGAGACGGCATGGGACAAGTATGTAGATTTTAATAAAGGCATCTTTCCCTATATAGGTACTGTTACTAATAGTAAGCTGATACGTAGATTAACTAGAACCCTTGAAGCAGTAGTGAATGAGACTATTTCCGCCTTAGGCAATTTAACGGAAGAGCAGTCTGCTATGCGGATTGTTGTGCTTCAAAATCGTCTTGTCCTTGACGTCATCCTGGCTGATAGAGGCGGAGCTTGTAGGGTCATCGGATCAAGCTGTTGCGTATTCATACCAGAAAATTCGCCATCTGTATATAAAGCCATCACTCGCCTTCATAAGATTGTAAGCCAGATACACCAGAACCCAGGCACTTGGACTTGGTCCAGTTGGTTTTGGAATGCGGTATCAGCCTGGGGATGGAGAATTTTATCCTTCCTAGGTATTGGCCTTCTCATACTATTCAGTTGCTGTCTATGTCTACAATGTGGACCAGCGATTTGTGGTCTGTGTGCCACATCGTGTATCCCACATCAAGATTTTCATTCAAGATCCCGGAAGAAGAAAGAAGAACAAATGATGCTATATGAACAGATCAATGGATTGATGAAGATTGATATCTCTTGAAGGGCAAGTAGGGGACAAGGAGGGAATGTGGAAATATGGATTTTCCTGGTCAGTTATGTCCCCTATCTTGGACCCCAACGGTTCTATGTGCATGTCGCAAGTACATGTATGTTCCCTCCAGTTCCAGTTATGAAGACGCAAATACATGTATGCCCACCGTCAACATGTCCTCTGCCAGATCCGCCATGAATAGGCCGGATATTCCATTCTTAAATATGAAAGGCCACCGGCTTTATATGGCTCAGTTACTCCATTTTTCAGTCCAGGCAAGTAGGCCCTGATTCTGTCATCAAACTCTTCTTGCCTTCTGCCTCTAAAAGCTCTATCCCGAGCCTGCATCTGTGACCATGAACTTTGTCTCATTCTCTGCGCGGCTCACGAAGCCTGACATCAGCTTACTCTCTGCCAAGAACTGTATTTCACCTTCGAATTATCTGCTTCCCCCTCAGCCGATGCATTCCTGCCTAGTAGTTTAAGTAAACATTCCTCCAGTTACCAAGCAAAAAGGCCCATCTTCTCTGTCCTCATGCAAGTAATTCATAGCCCTGTTACCATGGAATATTCCTACCCCCTCGCATTCAGTGTAGACACTTAGACGCTTGTACACGCACAGTCAGTATAGAATAGATTCTGTCCGAGAGTCCTTCTTTTATGGATAACACAGTTCTTTAAACATAGGATGTTAGATATGATTTGGGATTAGGTTGACTTGACCTCCCAGACTTCTTGTCTCCACATATAGAGCTAAATGTCAAGTCCCCGTCACCCCCTAGTTACACGTCAATTACACGTCATACTGCTGCGCGCGCATCCATGCCAAGTATTATCTTATAGATCCACCTATACATGACATCACAACCAATCATGTTCCTTTTTACTCATTATTACACCCATTTTCGGTTACGCAAACCAAACGTCAATGTCCTTATCAATTGTTACGCCTACCGTATTCACTTCATTATAATGTATGTATTATAAAAGTTACTGCTTGTCAATAAAGTATGTACTTCACTTCCTGAACCCCCGTGGTGATGGAACTTGAGGCATCCGATTATAATCGCTTATTGGAATAAAGCCCATTCCGAAACTCTAATATCACGGATTCTGCCTCTCATTTTTACTGAGCTATTTTACTATGTTTCTGTATCAAATTCAGTCCCGGTAAAGGAGAAATATTTACCACACAGGGGAGGAGAGAAATGGGGCGGTAATTGGCCATGTTGGAGTGATCCAAATTGGTTTTTTTCAAGAGGGCTCTCACTTGAGCAAATTTCCATGCCATTGGCACTGTGCCAGAGGTGATGGAGGAATTTAATATCTCTTGAATGACAGGGCCAATTGTGTTGGAGACATGTGAGAGGTGTTGAGGAGGGGCGGGGTCGGTAGGAGAGCCATAGATTACTATGGACATGAGAGTGCCCAAGGATTTGGCATTAAGTAGAGGGAACTCTCCTAGAAAACACTTGGTTTCGGCTACTGTGTAGGGGACGGTGGGACCTGTCGTGTAAGGGGAGAATGGAAGACAGATCAGGCGAATTTTGTTGTAAAAGTATTCGGCTAAGTCATTGCAGCGCTGAGGGGCTTCCTCCTCTCTGAGGAGTTCCTGTGGTAGGGAAGTTAGAGATTTAACAATGCGGAAGATCTCTTTAGGGGCATTGGCGGCTGCATTGATCTTGACTTCTTAGAATTTTAATTGTGCCAGTTTGATCTCGGCCTTGTAGGTCCGCAATAGATCTCTATATTCAGTTTTCCTAGCTGCTTCATAGTTCAGTCTCCATCTCCTTTCCCGTTGTCTACAGGACTGTTTAAGTTACCTTAGTTGAGGGGTGAACCAAGGGGTGGTTTTAGCCCTGGCTTTTTTAAGCGAAGATGTTTTCGGGAGTAGAGTATCCATGGAGTTAATAATCCAGGAGTTGAAATTACTGTTACCCAACTCAGGATTGGAGGCGACAGGGGGTTTGGTCCTGCTGAGAGCCTATGTCCATTGGCTAACAGATAGGTTTGACCATTTCCTCTCTAGGGTCACGGTGGACTTAGATAGTGGTGTGGGACCCCAAGTCTCCCAAAACATGGGGACTAGCGAATGGTCGGTCCAGGGGAGAGGAATGGGGGCCCCGACCGAAAGCTTCTGATCGTTACTGAAGACTGGGTCAAGAAGATGACCCTTATCATGAGTCGAGGCAAAGCCTTTCTGTATGATTTGAAGTGCGGATAGGCAAGAGGATAGTTCAGAGGCCAGTTGGTTTGAAGGATCATCCAGATGAATATTGAGGTCGCCAAGGATTGAGAAATTCGCTGAGGAGATAGCTAGATCTGCCACAAATAAAGGGAGAGAGATGAGGAATTGACCAATCGGTCCTGGAGGGCGATAAATTGATAAACCAGAAAAGGTACAGGTGGACGAAATTTCAAGTGAAAAATGCATGCTTTCACAGTCGGGCGGGCCGACCACGGAGGAGCGGCAGCTAATATTGTCCTTATAAATTATAGCTAAGCCCCCACCTCTTGTGGATTTGCGGTCGGCTCTTTGTATAAGATAGCCAGCGGGGAGGGTTTGAATAATAACAGGGTCAGATCCCTCGTGAAGCCAGGTTTCGGTAAGAAAAAGGGCGTCTGGTTTAAGGTCATCTAACAAAAGATTGATTTCCGCTGAATGCTTAGAGAGGGAGCGGCAGTTCGGCAGGAGGAATTTCAGTGGAAGGGCAGGGACAGGAGCCTCCTTCCAACAGGGCTGAAGGATAAAGCTGCACAGAGGATAGTTGGATGGAGTGAGAGCAATGTCCATAGAGTGTAGACAGTTAATACTGATGTCACCTCTTAGGGCCATAAGTGACTGGGAACTGTAGCGGAGAATCTTATGGGAACTGACCGGGGTCATGGCCCCTGGTCCCGGCAGGGCGCGGATGGGCGCAGACGGGCTTGCCTTTAGCGCGCCTTTGGCACGCCCGCTGCGCGCATCCGCTGCGCGAAGGATTAGGCATCCGTTTAAATAGCCAGGCAGCACGAGAACTAGAGTGCTACCTGACCCGGAAGTAGCCCGCCCTGCGTGTGTCTCCGAACAGCCCTCCGCTCAACGGTACATGCCGAGTTGGACCGGGGCTAAGGAGCACTCGAGGGAGGGAGGGATCTGGTCTGCAGGTGTGCAAAAACGCAAGTATAAAGTATAAACTGCAGCGTGAGGTATAAAAATATACACAGATAAAAAGGCACACTTCAATTCAGTGCAAGTTGAAAGTTTTAAAATGTTTTTAAAATGTTCAAGTACCGTCTGAGCAGCTAGCGGCAAGACCTCTTACTCAGGCTCTGCGCGCGCAAGAGAGGTAGAGAGGTAGAGATAGGTAAAGAGGTAGAGAGGTAGAGAGAGGTAGAGAGGCAAAGAGAGGTAGAGAGGTAGAAAGAGGTATAGAGAGATGTAGAGAGGTAGAGAGAGGTAGAGAGGTAGAGAGAGGTAGAGCTGTAGAGAGAGGTAGAGAGAGAGAGGTGGAGAGAGAGGTAGAGAGAGAAAGATAGAGAGAGAGGTAGAGAGGTAGAGATAGGTAAAGAGGTAGAGAGGTAGAGAGAGGTAGAGAGGCAGAGAGAGGTAGAGAGGTAGAGAGAGAGAGAGGTAGAGAGGTAGAGAGAGGTAGAGCGGTAGAGAATTAGAGAGAGGTAGAGAGGTAGAGGTAGAGAGAGAGGTAGAGAGGTAGAGGTAGAGAGGTAGAGAGGTAGAGGTAGAGAGGTAGAGAGGTAGAGGTAGACAGATAGAGAGAGAGGGAGAGAGGTATAGGTAAGGAGAGAGAGAGAGAGGTAGAGAGAGGTAGAGAGAGAGAGGGAGAGGGAGAGAGAGAGAGGTAGAGAGATAGAGAGAGGTAGAGAAGGAGAGGTAGAGAGTTAGAGAGAGGTGGATCGAGGTAGAGAGAGAGGTAGAGAGAGGTAGAGAGAGAGAGGTAGAGAGGTAGAGAGGTAGAGGTAGAGAGAGAGGTAGAGAGGTAGAGGGAGGTAGAGCGAGAGAGATGGAGAGAGGTAGAGAGAGAGAGGTAGAGAGGTGGAGAGAGGTAAAGAGAGAAAGACAGAGAGAGATAGAGAGAGGGGTGGAGAGAGAGGTAGAGAGAGAGAGGTAGAGAGAGAGGTAGATAGGTAGAGAGAGGTAGAGAGGTAGAGAGAGGTAGAGAGGTAGAGAGAGAGAGGCAGAGAGATAGAGAGAGGTAGATAGGTAGATAATTAGAGAGAGGTAGAGAGAGAGAGAGAGGTAGAGAGGTAGAGAGGTAGAGGTAGAGAGGTAGAGAGGTATAGAGAGAGGTAGAGAGAGGAAGAGAGGTAGAGGTAGATAAAGAGGTACAGGGGTAGAGAGGTAGACATAGAGAGGTAGAGAGGTAGAGGGAGAGGTAGAGAGGTAGAGGTAGAGAGATAGAGAGAGAGGTATAGGTAGAAAGAGAGAGGTAGAGAGGTAGATAGAGGTAGAGAGATAGATGTAGAGAGGTAGAGGTAGAGAGAGAGAGGTAGAGAGGAAGAGAGGTAGAGGTAGAGAGGAATAGAGGTAGAGAGGGGTAGAGAGTTAGAGAGGTAGAGAGAGGTAAATAGAGAGAGAGAGAGAGGTAGAGAGAGAGGTAGAAAGAGGTAGAGAGAGAGAGGTTTACGAGATAAGTAGAGAGGGAGAGGTAGAGAGGTAGAGACAGAGAGGGGTAGAGAGAGAGAGAGAGAGAGAGAGAGAGAGAGAGAGGTAGAGAGAGGTAGAGAGAAAGAGGTAGAGAGAGATAGAGACATAGAGAAGTAGAGCGGTAGAGAGCGGTAGAGAGATAGAGAGGTAGAGAGGTAGTGAGAGGTAGAGCGATATAGAGGTAGAGAGAAGTAGAGAGAAGTAGAGTGAGAGAGGTAGAGTGGTAGAGAGATAGAGAGGTAGAGAGGTAGAGAGAGAGAGGTAGAGACGTAGAGAGAGGAAGAGAGAAAGAGGTAGAAAGGTAGTGAGAGGTCAAGAGAGAGAGGCAGAGAGAGAGGTAGAGAGAGGTAGAGAGGTAGAGAGAGAGAGGAAGTGAGGTAGAGCGAGAGGTAGAGAGAGGTATAGAGAGAGAGATAGAGAGGTAGAGAGAGAGAGGTAGAGAGGTAGAGAGAGGTAAATAGGTAGAGAGAGGTAGAGAGATAGAGTTAGAGAGAGCTAGAGAGAGGTAGAGAGAGGTACAAAGGTTGAGAGGTAGAGAGAGGTAGAGAGGTAGAGAGAGGTAGAGAGGTAGTGGGAGGCAGAGAGGTAGAGAGAGGTAGAGAGAGAGGTAGAGAGGTACAGAGAGGTAGAGAGGTAGAGAGAGGTAGAGAGGTAGAGAGGTAGAGAGAGAGAGGTAGAGAGAGAGAGAGAGAGAGAGAGAGAGAGAGAGAGAGAGAGGTGGAGAGGTAGAGAGATAGAGAGAGGTAAAGAGGTAGATAGAGGTAGAGAGACAGAGGTAGAGGGGTAGAGAGGTAGAGGTAAAGAGAGAGAGGTAGAGAGGAAGAGAGGTAGAGGTAGAGAGGAAGAGAGGTAGAGAGGTAGAGAGAGGTGGAGAGGTAGAGGCAGTGGTAGAGAGGTAGAGAGAGGTAGAGAGAGAGAGAGAGAGAGAGGTAGAGAGATTGATAGAGAGGTAGAGAGAGAGAGGTTTACGAGAGAAGTATAGAGGTAGAGAGAGGTAGAGAGATAGAGAGAGGGGGTAGAGAGAGAGGTAGAGAGGTAGAGAGAAAGAGGTAGAGAGAGACGTAGCGATGTAGAGAGGTAGAGAGAGGTAGAGAGGTAGAGAGGTAGAGCTATATAGAGGTAGAGAGAAGTAGAGAGAGAGTGGTCGAGAGACAGAGGTAGAGAGAGAGGTAGAGAGAGAGAGGTAGAGAGATAGAGGTAGAGAGAGAGAGGTAGAAAGGTAGAGGGAGGTAGAGAGAGGCAGAGAGAGAGGTAGAGAGAGGTAGAGAGAGAGAGGTAGAGAGGTAGAGAGAGAGGTAGAGAGAGAGATGTAGAGAGGTAGAGAGAGATAGAGAGCTAGTGAGAGGTAGAGAGGTAGAAAGAGGTATAGAGAGATGTAGAGAGGTAGAGAGAGGTAGAGAGGTAGAGAGAGGTAGAGCGGTAGAGAGAGGTAGAGAGAGAGAGGTAGAGAGAGAGGTAGAGAGAGAGGTAGAGAGAGAGAGATAGAGAGAATGAATGAATGAATGCAATTATATTTATATAGCGCTTAGCTACCCTGAGGCCTCCTAGCGCTTAGCGGAGTGGAGAGATAAAAGCGAGAGAAGTTACACTAGAGTGCTGAGAGGAAGAGGTGGGTCTTGAGCAATTTCCGGAAAGCCAACAGATTAGGTTCTCCCCGGAGAGTGGGGGTAAGGTGTTCCAAAGATTGGAAGCATTTAGAGAAAATGAAAGTCCGCCCCATCTAGATCTTCGGACTTTTAGGGGAGTGGCAAGAAAAGCCGAAGTGGAACGGAGCGTTCTGGAGGGGTGGTAAGGGGTGATCAAGGACTGAAGAATGGGGGGACCGGATTTCCATAGAGCTTTGTGGGCCAAGCACAGAGTCTTGAAATGGATCCTGGCTCGTATGTGCAGCCTGTGGAGGAGCTTCAGGGCGGGTCTTGCTGTTTGTCTGCGTGGAATCTGGAGTAGTTGGCGCGCCGCACAATTTTGAATAACTTGAAGTCTGTGAAGAGTAGAATGGGGAGCGCCTAAATATAGTGCGTTCCCGTAGTCTAAGCGAGACAGAATCAAGGCCTGTACCATGACTCTCCTGGCCTTGAACGGAAGCAGAGGAAGAATCTTCCTGAGCATCCGCATCAAGCCAAAACATGTGGCAGAAAGCTTGGTGGCTTGGTGATTGAAGCAGACGGAGCTGTCAAGCCATATGCCAAGGCTTTTGATCTGTGACTTAGGGGTTGGCATGGGGCCAAGACAGGGTGGCCAAATGAGTGACGGGGTGGGTGATGGACTTTTGCCCAGGAATATAAGTTCGGTCTTATCCCCGTTTAACTTGAGATGGGAGTGGTTCATCCAGTGAGCAACCGCCTCTAGAGACCCAGCGTGCTAGAAGAGCCCTCAGGGTGATTTAATGCCACCACCAATTGGGTGTCATCCGCATAGGTAATGATTTTTATACCATATGGGAGGACAATCTCAGCAAGTGGGGCCATGTAGGTATTAAAACGTGTGGGGCTTAAAGAAGAGCCCTGAGGGACCCCACAACTGAGAGGCCAATGGTTGGATGTGGAGGAACCCTCGAACACCTGGAACGAGCGGTCCTTGAGGAAGGACCGGAACCAAGTGAGAGCCAGGTTTCCCACACCCAGATTTGCCAGACACTCCAGCAGGATGTTATGGTTGACAGTGTCGAAAGCGGCACTGAGGTCTAATAAGATGATAGCTGCCGAGCTACCGTCGTCCAGGAGTCTTCTAGATTCTTCAGTTACTGCCAACAGGGCCGTTTCTGTTCCCAACTGAGGGCGAAACCCGGTTTGAGACATGTGAAGCAGACCGTTGGTTTCCAGATAGTTGACTAGAGTGGAGTTGATATGTTTTTCAATTAGTTTGCTCAGCCAGGGGAGGAGAGAAATGGGGCGGTAATTGGCCATGTTGGAGTGATCCAAATTGTTTTTTTTCAAGAGGGCTCTCACTTGAGCAAATTTCCATGCCATTGGCACTGTGCCAGAGGTGATGGAGGAATTTAATATCTCTTGAATGTCAGGGCCAATTGTGTTGGAGACATGTGAGAGGTGTTGAGGAGGGGCGGGGTCGGTAGGAGAGCCATAGATTACTATGGACATGAGAGTGCCCAAGGATTTGGCATTAAGTAGAGGGAACTCTCCTAGAAAACACTTGGTTTCGGCTACTGTGTAGGGGACGGTGGGACCTGTCGTGTAAGGGGAGAATGGAAGACAGATCAGGCAAATTTTGTTGTAAAAGTATTCGGCTAAGTCATTGCAGCGCTGAGGGGCTTCCTCCTCTCTGAGGAGTTCCTGTGGTAGGGAAGTTAGAGATTTAACAATGCGGAAGATCTCTTTAGGGGCATTGGCGGCTGCATTGATCTTGACTTCTTAGAATTTTAATTGTGCCAGTTTGATCTCGGCCTTGTAGGTCCGCAATAGATCTCTATATTCAGTTTTCCTAGCTGCTTCATAGTTCAGTCTCCATCTCCTTTCCCGTTGTCTACAGGACTGTTTAAGTTACCTTAGTTGAGGGGTGAACCAAGGGGTGGTTTTAGCCCTGGCTTTTTTAAGCGAAGATGTTTTCGGGAGTAGAGTATCCATGGAGTTAATAATCCAGGAGTTGAAATTACTGTTACCCAACTCAGGATTGGAGGCGACAGGGGGTTTGGTCCTGCTGAGAGCCTATGTCCATTGGCTAACAGATAGGTTTGACCATTTCCTCTCTAGGGTCACGGTGGACTTAGATAGTGGTGTGGGACCCCAAGTCTCCCAAAACATGGGGACTAGCGAATGGTCGGTCCAGGGGAGAGGAATGGGGGCCCCGACCGAAAGCTTCTGATCGTTACTGAAGACTGGGTCAAGAAGATGACCCTTATCATGAGTCGAGGCAAAGCCTTTCTGTATGATTTGAAGTGCGGATAGGCAAGAGGATAGTTCAGAGGCCAGTTGGTTTGAAGGATCATCCAGATGAATATTGAGGTCGCCAAAGATTGAGAAATTCGCTGAGGAGATAGCTAGATCTGCCACAAATAAAGGGAGAGAGATGAGGAATTGACCAATCGGTCCTGGAGGGCGATAAATTGATAAACCAGAAAAGGTACAGGTGGATGAAATTTCAAGTGAAAAATGCATGCTTTCACAGTCGGGCGGGCCGACCACGGAGGAGCGGCAGCTAATATTGTCCTTATAAATTATAGCTAAGCCCCCACCTCTTGTGGATTTGCGGTCGGCTCTTTGTATAAGATAGCCAGCGGGGAGGGTTTGAATAATAACAGGGTCAGATCCCTCGTGAAGCCAGGTTTCGGTAAGAAAAAGGGCGTCTGGTTTAAGGTCATCTAACAAAAGATTGATTTCCGCTGAATGCTTAGAGAGGGAGCGGCAGTTCGGCAGGAGGAATTTCAGTGGAAGGGCAGGGACAGGAGCCTCCTTCCAACAGGGCTGAAGGATAAAGCTGCACAGAGGATAGTTGGATGGAGTGAGAGCAATGTCCATAGAGTGTAGACAGTTAATACTGATGTCACCTCTTAGGGCCATAAGTGACTGGGAACTGTAGCGGAGAATCTTATGGGAACTGACCGGGGTCATGGCCCCTGGTCCTGGCAGGGCGCGGATGGGCGCAGACGGGCTTGCCTTTAGCGCGCCTTTGGCACGCCCGCTGCGCGCATCCGCTGCGCGAAGGATTAGGCATCCGTTTAAATAGCCAGGCAGCACGAGAACTAGAGTGCTACCTGACCCGGAAGTAGCCCGCCCTGCGTGTGTCTCCGAACAGCCCTCCGCTCAACGGTACATGCCGAGTTGGACCGGGGCTAAGGAGCACTCGAGGGAGGGAGGGATCTGGTCTGCAGGTGTGCAAAAACGCAAGTATAAAGTATAAACTGCAGCGTGAGGTATAAAAATATACACAGATAAAAAGGCACACTTCAATTCAGTGCAAGTTGAAAGTTTTAAAATGTTTTTAAAATGTTCAAGTACCGTCTGAGCAGCTAGCGGCAAGACCTCTTACTCAGGCTCTGCGCGCGCAAGAGAGGTAGAGAGGTAGAGATAGGTAAAGAGGTAGAGAGGTAGAGAGAGGTAGAGAGGCAAAGAGAGGTAGAGAGGTAGAAAGAGGTATAGAGAGATGTAGAGAGGTAGAGAGAGGTAGAGAGGTAGAGAGAGGTAGAGCTGTAGAGAGAGGTAGAGAGAGAGAGGTGGAGAGAGAGGTAGAGAGAGAAAGATAGAGAGAGAGGTAGAGAGGTAGAGATAGGTAAAGAGGTAGAGAGGTAGAGAGAGGTAGAGAGGCAGAGAGAGGTAGAGAGGTAGAGAGAGAGAGAGGTAGAGAGGTAGAGAGAGGTAGAGCGGTAGAGAATTAGAGAGAGGTAGAGAGGTAGAGGTAGAGAGAGAGGTAGAGAGGTAGAGGTAGAGAGGTAGAGAGGTAGAGGTAGAGAGGTAGAGAGGTAGAGGTAGACATATAGAGAGAGAGGGAGAGAGGTATAGGTAAGGAGAGAGAGAGAGAGGTAGAGAGAGGTAGAGAGAGAGAGGTAGAGGGAGAGAGAGAGAGGTAGAGAGATAGAGAGAGGTAGAGAAGGAGAGGTAGAGAGTTAGAGAGAGGTGGATCGAGGTAGAGAGAGAGGTAGAGAGAGGTAGAGAGAGAGAGGTAGAGAGGTAGAGAGGTAGAGGTAGAGAGAGAGGTAGAGAGGTAGAGGGAGGTAGAGCGAGAGAGATGGAGAGAGGTAGAGAGAGAGAGGTAGAGAGGTGGAGAGAGGTAAAGAGAGAAAGACAGAGAGAGATAGAGAGAGGGGTAGAGAGAGAGGTAGAGAGAGAGAGGTAGAGAGAGAGGTAGATAGGTAGAGAGAGGTAGAGAGGTAGAGAGAGAGAGGTAGAGAGGTGGAGAGAGGTAGAGAGAGGTGGAGAGAGAAAGACAGAGAGAGATAGAGAGTGAGGTAGAGAGAGAGGTAGAGAGAGAGAGGTAGAGAGAGAGGTAGATAGGTAGAGAGAGGTAGAGAGAGAGAGAGTTAGAGAGAGGTAGAGACTGAGAGGTAGAGAGGTAGAGAGAGGTAGAGAGGAAGAGGTAGAGATAGAGAGAGAGAGGGGGAGAGGTAGAGGTAGAGAGGTAGAACGGTAGAGGGAGAGGTAGAGAGGTAGAGGGGTAGAGGCAGAGAGATAGAGAGAGAGAGGGGGAGAGGTATAGGTAGAGAGAGAGAGGTACAGAGAGGTGGAGAGGTAGAGAGAGAGAGGTAGAGAGGTAGAGAGAGGAAGAAAGGTAGAGGTAGAGAAAGAGGTAGAGAGGTAGAGGTAGAGAGGTAGAGAGGAAGAGGGAGAGGTATAGAGGTAGAGAGATAGAGAGAGAGGTAGAGAGGTATAGGTAGAAAGAGAGAGGGAGAGGTATAGAGGTAGAGAGGTAGAGAGGTAGAGGTAGAGAGATAGAGAGAGAGGTAGAGAGGTATAGGTAGAAAGAGAGAGGTAGAGAGGTAGATAGAGGTAGAGTGAGAGAGGTAGAGGTAGAGAGAGAGAGGTAGAGAGGAAAATAGGTAGAGGTAGAGAAGAAGAGAGGTAGAGAGGTAAAGAGAGGTAGAGAGAGAGAGAGAGAGAGAGAGAGAGTGAGAGGTAGAGAGATAGTGTGAGAGAGAGAGAGAGAGAGAGAGAGAGAGGTACAGAGAGAGGTAGAGAGAGGTAGAGAGTGAGAGGTTTACAAGAGAAGTAGAGAGGTAGAGAGAGGTAGAGAGGTAGAGAGAGAGAGAGAGAATGGGGGGTAGAGAGAGAGGTAGAGAGAAAGAGGTAGAGAGAGAGACATAGAGATGTAGAGAGGTAGAGAGGTAGAGAGGTAGAGCGATATAGAGGTGGAGATAAGTAGAGAGAGAGTGGTCGAGAGATAAAGGTAGAGAGAGATAGAGAGGTAGAGAGAGAGAGGTAGAGAGATAGAGGTAGAGAGAGAGAGGTAGAAAGGTAGAGGGAGGTAGAGAGAGAGAGAGGCAGAGAGAGGTAGAGAGAGGTAGAGAGAGTTAGGTAGAGAGGTAGAGAGAGGTAGGAAGAGGTAGAGAGAAAGTGAGAGGTAGTGAGGTAGAGAGAGAGAGAGGTAGAGAGGTAGAGAGAGGTAGAGAGGTAGCGAGGTAGTGAGAGGTAGTGAGGTAGAGAGAGAGAGGTAGAGAGAGAAAGATAGAGAGAGAGGTAGAGAGAGAGGTAGACAGAGAGAGGTAGAGAGATAGAGGTAGAGAGAGAGGAAGAGAGAGAGAGAGAGGAGTAGATAGGTATAGAGAGGTAGAGTCAGAGTTAGAGAGAGGTAGAGACTGAGAGGTAGAGAGGTAGAGAGAGGTAGAGAGGTAGTGAGAGGTAGAGCGATATAGAGGTAGAGAGAAGTAGAGAGAAGTAGAGTGAGAGAGGTAGAGCGGTAGAGAGATAGAGGTAGAGAGATAGAGAGAGAGAGGTAGAGAGGTAGAGAGAGGAAGAGAGAAAGAGGTAGAAAGGTAGTGAGAGGTCGAGAGCGAGAGGCAGAGAGAGAGGTAGAGAGAGGTAGAGAGAGAGAGGTAGTGAGGTAGAGCGAGAGGTAGAGAGAGGTATAGAGAGAGAGGTAGAGAGGTAGAGAGAGAGAGGTAGGGAGGATGAGAGAGGTAAATAGGTAGAGAGAGGTAGAGAGATAGAGTTAGAGAGAGGTAGAGAGAGAGAGGTAGAGAGGTAGAGAGAGGAAGAGAGAAAGAGGTAGAAAGGTAGTGAGAGGTCGAGAGAGAGAGGCAGAGAGAGAGGTAGAGAGAGGTAGTGAGGTAGAGCGAGAGGTAGAGAGAGGTATAGAGAGAGCGGTAGAGAGGTAGAGAGAGAGAGGTAGAGAGGATGAGAGAGGTAAATAGGTAGAGAGAGATAGAGAGATAGAGTTAGAGAGAGGTAGAGAGAGGTAGAGAGAGGTACAAAGGTAGAGAGGAAGAGAGAGGTAGAATGGTAGAGAGAGGTAGAGAGGTTGTGGGAGGTAGAGAGGTAGAGAGAGGTAGAGAGAGAGAGAGGTAGAGAGGTAGAGAGAGGTAGAGAGGTAGAGAGAGGTAGAGAGGTAGAGCGGTAGAGAGAGGTAGAGAGGTAGAGAGAGAGAGGTAGAGAGAGAGGTAGAGAGAGAGAGAGATAGAGAGAGAGGTGGAGAGGTAGAGAGATAGAGAGAGATGAAGAGGTAGAGAGGTAGAGAGAGGTAGAGAGAGGTAGAGAGAGGTAGAGGTAGAGAGAGGTAGAGAGGTAGAGAGAGAGATGCGGAGAGATAGAGAGAGGTAGATAGGTAGAGAATTAGAGAGAGGTAGAGAGGTAGACGTAGAGAGAGAGAGAGAGAGAGAGAGGTACAGAGGTAGAGGTAGAGAGGTAGAGAGGTAGAGAAGTAGAGGGAGAGGTAGAGAGGTAGCGGGGTAGAGGTAGAGAGATAGAGAGAGAGAGGGGGAGAGGTATTGGTAGAGAGAGAGAGGTAGAGAGAGGTGGAGAGGTAGAGAGAGAGAGGTAGAGAGGGAGAGAGAGGAAGAAAGGTAGAGGTAGAGAAAGAGGTGGAGAGGTAGAGAGGTAGAGGTAGAGAGGTAGAGGGAGAGGTAGAGAGGTAGAGAGGTAAAGGTAGAGAGATAGAGAGAGAGGCAGAGAGGTATAGGTAGAAAGAGAGAGGTAGATAGAGGTAGAGAGAGAGAGGTAGAGAGGTAGAGGTAGAGAGAGAGAGGTAGAGAGGAAGAGAGGTAGAGGTAGAGAGGAAGAGATGTAGTGAGGTAGAGAGAGGTAGAGAGGTAGAGAGAGGGGTAGAGAGAGAGAGGGAGTTAGAGAGAGAGGTAGAGAGGTAGACAGAAAGAGGTAGAGAGAGACGTAGAGATGTAGAGAGGTAGAGAGAGGTAGAGAGGTAGAGCGATATAGAGAAGTAGAGAGAGAGAGTGGTCGAGAGATAGAGGTAGAGAGAGAGGTAGAGAGAGAGAGGTAGAGAGATAGAGGTAGAGAGAGAGAGAGGTAGAAAGGTAGAGGGGGGTAGAGAGAGAGAGAGGTAGAGAGAGCGGTAGATAGGTAGAGAGAGGTAGAGAGGTAGAGAGAGAGAGGTAGAGAGGTGGAGAGAGGTAGAGAGAGGTGGAGAGAGAAAGACAGAGAGAGATAGAGAGTGAGGTAGAGGGAGAGGTAGAGAGAGAGAGGTAGATAGAGAGGTAGATAGGAAGAGAGAGAAGTAGAGAGAGAGAGAGTTAGAGAGAGGTAGAGACTGAGATGTAGAGAGGTTGAGAGAGGTAGAGAGGAAGAGGTAGAGAGAGAGAGAGAGAGAGAGATAGAGAGGTAGAGGTAGAGAGGTAGAGAGGTAGAGAGGTAGAGGGAGAGGTAGAGAGGTAGAGGGGTAGAGGCAGAGAGATAGAGAGAGAGAGAGGGGGAGAGGTATAGGTAGAGAGAGAGAGGTTCAGATAGGTGGAGAGGTAGAGAGAGAGAGGTAGAGAGGTAGAAAGAGGAAGAAAGGTAGAGGTAGAGAAAGAGGTAGAGAGGTAGAGAGGTAGAGGTAGAGAGGTAGAGAGGTAGAGGGAGAGGTATAGAGGTAGAGAGATAGAGAGAGAGGCAGAGAGGTATAGGTAGAAAGAGAGAGGTAGAGAGGTAGATAGAGGTAGAGTGAGAGAGGTAGAGGTAGAGAGAGAGAGGTAGAGAGGAAGAGAGGTAGAGGTAGAGAAGAAGAGAGGTAGAGAGGTAAAGAGAGGTAGAGACAGAGAGAGAGAGAGAGTGAGAGGTAGAGAGAGAGTGTGAGAGAGAGAGAGAGAGAGAGAGAGAGAGAGAGGTAAAGAGAGAGGTAGAGAGAGGTAGAGAGTGAGAGGTTTACGAGAGAAGTAGAGAGGTAGAGAGAGGTAGAGAGGTAGAGAGAGAGAGAGAGAGAGAGGGGGGTAGAGAGAAAGAGGTAGAGAGAGAGACATAGAGATGTAGAGAGGTAGAGAGGTAGAGAGGTAGAGCGATATAGAGGTAGAGATAAGTAGAGAGAGAGTGGTCGAGAGATAAAGGTAGAGAGAGATAGAGAGGTAGAGAGAGAGAGGTAGAGAGATAGAGGTAGAGAGAGAGAGGTAGAAAGGTAGAGGGAGGTAGAGAGAGAGAGAGGCAGAGAGAGGTAGAGAGAGGTAGAGAGAGTTAGGTAGAGAGGTAGAGAGAGGTAGAGAGGTAGGAAGAGGTAGAGAGAAAGTGATTGGTAGTGAGGTAGAGAGAGAGAGAGGTAGAGAGGTAGAGAGAGGTAGAGAGGTAGCGAGGTAGTGAGAGGTAGTGAGGTAGAGAGAGAGAGGTAGAGAGAGGTAGAGAGAGAAAGATAGAGAGAGAGGTAGAGAGAGAGGTAGACAGAGAGAGGTAGAGAGATAGAGGTAGAGAGAGAGGAAGAGAGAGAGAGAGAGAGAGAGGGGTAGATATGTATAGAGAGGTAGAGTCAGAGTTAGAGAGAGGTAGAGACTGAGAGGTAGAGAGAGGTAGAGAGGTAGTGAGAGGTAGAGCGATATAGAGGTAGAGAGAAGTAGAGAGAAGTAGAGTGAGAGAGGTAGAGCGGTAGAGAGATAGAGGTAGAGAGATAGAGAGAGAGAGGTAGAGAGGTAGAGAGAGGAAGAGAGAAAGAGGTAGAAAGGTAGTGAGAGGTCGAGAGAGAGAGGCAGAGAGAGAGGTAGAGAGAGGTAGAGAGAGAGAGGTAGTGAGGTAGAGCGAGAGCTAGAGAGAGGTATAGAGAGAGAGGTAGAGAGAGAGAGGTAGAGAGGATGAGAGAGGTAAATAGGTAGAGAGAGGTAGAGAGATAGAGTTAGAGAGAGGTAGTGAGAGAGAGGTAGAGAGGTAGAGAGAGGAAGAGAGAAAGAGGTAGAAAGGTAGTGAGAGGTCGAGAGAGAGAGGCAGAGAGAGAGGTAGAGAGAGGTAGTGAGGTAGAGCGAGAGGTAGAGAGAGGTATAGAGAGAGCGGTAGAGAGGTAGAGAGAGAGAGGTAGAGAGGATGAGAGAGGTAAATAGGTAGAGAGAGGTAGAGAGATAGAGTTAGAGAGAGGTAGAGAGAGGTAGAGAGAGGTACAAAGGTAGAGAGGTAGAGAGAGGTAGAGAGGTAGAGAGAGGTAGAGAGGTTGTGGGAGGTAGAGAGGTAGAGAGAGGTAGAGAGAGAGAGAGGTACAGAGGTACAGAGAGGTAGAGAGGTAGAGAGAGGTAGAGAGGTAGAGCGGTAGAGAGAGGTAGAGAGGTAGAGAGTGAGAGGTAGAGAGAGAGGTAGAGAGAGAGAGAGATAGAGAGAGAGGTGGAGAGGTAGAGAGATAGAGAGAGATGAAGAGGTAGAGAGGTAGAGAGACGTAGAGAGAGGTAGAGAGAGGTACAGAGGTAGAGAGAGAGATGCAGAGAGATAGAGAGAGGTAGATAGGTAGAGAATTAGAGAGAGGTAGAGAGGTAGACGTAGAGAGAGAGAGAGAGGTACAGAGGTAGAGGTAGAGAGGTAGAGAGGTAGAGAAGTAGAGGGAGAGGTAGAGAGGTAGCGGGGTAGAGGTAGAGAGATAGAGAGAGAGAGAGGGAGAGGTATTGGTAGAGAGAGAGAGGTAGAGAGAGGTGGAGAGGTAGAGAGAGAGAGGTAGAGAGGGAGAGAGAGGAAGAAAGGTAGAGGTAGAGAAAGAGGTGGAGAG
The DNA here is from genome assembly GCF_964204655.1 of Triturus cristatus. NCBI lineage: Eukaryota > Metazoa > Chordata > Amphibia > Caudata > Salamandridae > Triturus > Triturus cristatus. The sequence goes on along the minus strand of NC_140589.1, from coordinate 1,453,333,492 downwards.
GTAGAGAGGTAGAGGTAGAGAGGGAGAGGTAGAGAGGTAGAGAGGTAGAGAGGTAGAGGTAGAGAGATAGAGAGAGAGGTAGAGAGGTATAGGTAGAAAGAGAGAGGTAGAGAGGTAGATAGAGGTAGAGTGAGAGAGGCAGAGAGGTAGAGGTAGAGAGAGAGAGGTAGAGAGGTAGAGAGGTAGAGGTAGAGAGATAGAGAGAGAGGTAGAGAGGTATAGGTAGAAAGAGAGAGGTAGAGAGGTAGATAGAGGTAGAGTGAGAGAGGCAGAGAGGTAGAGGTAGAGAGAGAGAGGTAGAGAGGAAGAGAGGTAGAGGTAGAGAGATGCAGAGAGATAGAGAGAGGTAGATAGGTAGAGAATTAGAGAGAGGTAGAGAGGTAGACATAGAGAGAGAGAGAGAGAGAGAGAGAGAGAGAGAGAGAGAGAGAGAGTGGTACAGAGGGAGAGGTAGAGAGGTAGAGAGGTAGAGGGAGAGGTAGAGAGGTAGAGGGGTAGAGGTAGAGAGATAGAGAGAGAGAGGGGGAGAGGTATTGGTAGAGAGAGAGAGGTAGAGAGAGGTGGAGAGGTAGAGAGAGAGAGGTAGAGAGGGAGAGAGAGGAAGAAAGGTAGAGGTAGAGAAAGAGGTGGAGAGGTAGAGAGGTAGAGGTAGAGAGGGAGAGGTAGAGAGGTAGAGAGATAGAGAGGTAGAGGTAGAGAGATAGAGAGAGAGGCAGAGAGGTATAGGTAGAAAGAGAGAGGTAGATAGAGGTAGAGAGAGAGAGGTAGAGAGGTAGAGGTAGAGAGAGAGGTAGCGAGGAAGAGAGGTAGAGGTAGAGAGGAAGAGATGTAGTGAGGTAGAGAGAGGTAGAGAGAGGGGTAGAGAGAGAGAGGGGGGTAGAGAGAGAGGTAGAGAGGTAGACAGAAAGAGGTAGAGAGAGACGTAGAGATGTAGAGAGGTAGAGAGAGGTAGAGAGGTAGAGCGATATAGAGAAGTAGAGAGAGAGAGTGGTCGAGAGATAGAGGTAGAGAGAGAGGTAGAGAGAGAGAGGTAGAGAGATAGAGGTAGAGAGAGAGAGAGGTAGAAAGGTAGAAAGGTAGAGGGAGGTAGAGATAGAGAGGTAGAGAGAGCGGTAGATAGGTAGAGAGAGGTAGAGAGGTAGAGAGAGAGAGGTAGAGAGGTGGAGAGAGGTAGAGAGAGGTGGAGAGAGAAAGACAGAGAGAGATAGAGAGTGAGGTAGAGAGAGAGGTAGAGAGAGAGAGGTAGAGAGAGAGGTAGATAGGTAGAGAGAAGTAGAGAGAGAGAGAGTTAGAGAGAGGTAGAGACTGAGAGGTAGAGGTAGAGAGGTAGAGAGAGGTAGAGAGAGGTAGAGAGGAAGAGGTAGAGAGAGAGAGAGAGAGAGAGGTAGAGAGGTAGAGGTAGAGAGGTAGAGAGGTAGAGAGGTAGAGGGAGAGGTAGAGAGGTAGAGGGGTAGAGGCAGAGAGATAGAGAGAGAGAGGGGGAGAGGTATAGGTAGAGAGAGAGAGGTTCAGATAGGTGGAGAGGTAGAGAGAGAGAGGTAGAGAGGTAGAAAGAGGAAGAAAGGTAGAGGTAGAGGTAGAGAAAGAGGTAGAGAGGTAGAGAGGTAGAGGTAGAGAGGTAGAGAGGTAGAGGGAGAGGTATAGAGGTAGAGAGATAGAGAGAGAGGCAGAGAGGTATAGGTAGAAAGAGAGAGGTAGATAGAGGTAGAGAGAGAGAGGTAGAGAGGTAGAGGTAGAGAGAGAGAGGTAGAGAGAGAGGTAGAGAGGTAGAGAGAGAGAGGTAGAGAGGTGGAGAGAGGTAGAGAGAGGTGGAGAGAGAAAGACAGAGAGAGATAGAGAGTGAGGTAGAGAGAGAGGTAGAGAGAGAGAGGTAGAGAGAGAGGTAGATAGGTAGAGAGAGGTAGAGAGAGAGAGAGTTAGAGAGAGGTAGAGACTGAGAGGTAGAGAGTAGGGGTGGGCGGAATTTGCGGAATTAACCTCCGCAAATTATCGCGAGATTGCAGAAAATCTCCGCAAACACGCCGGAAATATCGCGAAGATGCGGAAGTTTTTTGCCGCCTGTTCGCGGTATTTTTTGCGTGTTCGCGGGTCGCCAACTTACCCATGCGGTCGCTCATGGGCGCGGCCATCTTGTTTTCACTTGTCCCGCCCTCTGGCGTTGTTTACTTCCTGTTCCGGGTCGCGCAATGCATGTTCGCGGTCGATATTTCCTGTTCGCGATCGCTTTTACTTGATCGCGTTGCTTTTTGCTTGCTCAGGGAGAAAATATCGCGCGAACTTGCCCACGTGGTCGCAACGGGCGCGGCCATCTTGTTTTCCACTCTATTGCATGGTTCTGGGGCCTGATTTTCAATCCTCCCTAAATCTTTTCAATCCTTTGTTTATAGCCACTTTTTTCGGATCTTTATTACTTATTATTTCTCTAACTATTTTCCTGCCTCTATATTTTTGGTTTTTGTGTACCTTTTTTTTTGTTTTTTAGCTACTTTTTCTCTTTGTATTGCCTGCTATTTATTTCCTTTACTCCTTTATTTATTTTACCTTTTCTTTCCCGCCCCGTCCCCAGAACCATGTCCAAGGGCAGGGCTGTTCGCCGGCGCAGCCAGAGCCGCGACCGCCTTCCTTGCGGAAGGCGGCGCCCACAAGGGGTGCATGCACGGGCCTTATTTGGGGAGGCGGAGTTGGCTGCACTAATTTTCTTTGTGCAGCGCCACCTCCCCTCAACCCTGGCAGCAGGTGGCAGGCCTGGGTCCGGGTACGGCCTCCGGGAGCGTCGGCAGCGGTGGGGGAAGGTGCGCCGGGCAGTGTCTCGCATCTCTGGGGTCCGGCGCACCCAGGCACAGCTGACGCACCGGTGGTCCGACATCCTGGACCGTGAGCAGGACCTGCTGGACCTGCTAGGAGTGGAGGTCCCGGGGCTTGGTGAGTACCTATTTAATTATTACAACTTTGTGTCTGTTCTTCTGCTCTATGTTATATATTGCGAATATCTTTTTTTCCTTCCAACCAGATAGAATGTTGCTGCTTGCAATACATTCCAGGTTAATAATGTTTAAAAGTCTTCTGTGATTATGACACAGGTGCTCTTCTGCGCTACTACTAATCTTACTTGTTTGCAGCTTTGCGTTTGCGCTTGCTTAGCGTGATTCTTTACGAGTTTATTTTAGAGAAATTAAGTTACGTAATGCTACAGTGACTCATGTCCACTCCTTACTTTGTCCTGTCACTAATAGATAGGGGCGGATTGATACATAGGTTTAGGTACTTTGTATGAGCTTCTAATTGGTTAGTGGTATGCGTGATGCCCCCTCACTCAGTTACGTGACGTGCTGCTAGTACGCCAGTCTTTAGAACCTTTCTAGTTTGTTCAATGAGTGGAGGTAGGCTTTGCAGTTACTTAGCAGTAGCAGATGAGCATCAATCAAACCAAAATTGTGTATATACAAAAAATGTAGTCATGTTAATGTGTCCTCCATGATTGGATCATACACATTGTTGAGGAATACAGTCGAAATGCATACTTAATGTACAATTGGCATGCCTGGAATAGGTGGGCTAGGTTGGGTGGTAGGTTGTACTAATACTTAGGCTTACTTGTAACTTAGTTTTCTGGAATCAGAATGGAAGAATGGATTACTGTTGATAAATAGTAACTTAAGTAGTCGAACTGCGAATCCCCCGATATTACATGTTGACCAGATGAGATCGGTCAATGTAGTTATTGCAATTGTTTAGATAAGTGTTTTTTGACCGTTGTTGAAAAAAATTGTATTTGCTTAAGTTGACACCATCCATCAATGTTTGTCTTTCTTATATCTTTCCTGTTCATCAGCACCCAGGGGCAGACGGGCAGGGACTGGGCAGTCGGCGGGACAGGAACACCACGAGGAGGACACCGCTGAGGGCTCCTCTGCTGGCCCCAGTAAGTCTTCTTGTTTTTAATAATATTTCTTATTCCATAACTTTTACTGCCCCATTTCTCCCGAACTATAGTGTGTTTCCAAATGCTATTTTTTTACCACCAATTATCCTTCGATCTGTACGGTTTCAAAAAGCTTATCCCTGCCTCCGCTACGATGACTGAGTACTACTACATACTATCAGTCTGTCTGTCTGTACTGTAGTAGCTAGTCTTGCCCAGTGGCACTCTTTGTGAAAGGTTGTAATATAAAACTCATATTCACCAGTAGCTCGTACAATCCGTTGGGTCGTTGTCTTGTACTACTTTTTACTCTTGTTGATGTTTAGGCTTTGAAAATTCACAGCAACAGCCCTACCAGATTTCTTAATATTTTGATATGATACCCTATAGGACATACAACTGTTGTAGGGATCTTGCACATACATTTGCACCAGAAAATAGGATGTTGGTGATGGTAGGTTGGACCTTCCTTGCACACCTCAATCAGAAATTCCGCACCCACCACAATTCCACTGCTTGACTATAGTACTGTCTTGTCATACCTATTAGGTCTCGGAACCCTCCCCCCAAGACAACCAACAAGTAGACAACCCAGAACATTAACACACCCAACCTCTGTCGTGGAAGCAATTCACATGCACACCCTTACTTTAATTTGCTCAATCGTGTAAGTTAGTCCACTCCACACCAAATACCACGAAGTCTATGTAAGTTTAAAATTTTTATTTCAATTTGAGAAGGTCTGTACACTGTTATCTTAGCAGCACCAACCGGCAAATCAATAACATTAAAACAAAATACATTGTTACACTAATACAGTTGGGAATTAAATCATGATAACTGAAGTGGTGGAAGGCAGCACCACCATCCCATAGCAATTTAGTTTATATACATTTATAAATGAAGATGTGAGTGAAGGGACCCCTCACCTCAGAAGAACCTAGTACTGGTAGTTGGTGCATCGTTCAGAAGCTCTGGTTCGTAGAAGCGAATCTTGCGTCTGTAATGCGAAAAAAGAAATGGTGTGCGTTAGTATATTGCAACTTGCAAGCATTTCTCAGCCGTGCCAAAAAGTGTAGCATCTATGGATAAGCAATATGGACTAACAGTAACAGTAGTACACCAGTTCTTCCTAAAAAAGTGGCTGGTTAATGTTTGTTGACCGCCTGTACGCAGCGCGTAGACTAGACAGTAGCAGTGTGAGGCAGGTCATGTGGGCTCAAAGGTGTCTTAAGAAGCTGCAAGGTAAAGGTAACGTCACATGTGCATGGCTAGGGCTAATCAAGCAAATGCTACAATGATCATATAACTTAGTGTCTACTCTACTACTACCTGATTTGTACTAGTGATTTATGTTAGTATTAACTCATTTTTCAACCTTGCTACTGATCAATAGGGGGGAGGTGTATATGTTGCCTAATAAATGTGTAATGTTTTCTAGGCGCACTACCGACCACCATTGCTGGGGCCAGCGAAGGCGACGCCGAGGGCGAGGATGCGGCAGTTGCAGATAGCAACGGAGGGGGAGTGGCAGCACCAGTGGCAGGCGGTGGTAAGTTAGATTCATAATCTTTAACTATTGTTGAACTTGACAGCACACTCACTGCAAAGGTGTACTGTATGTCTATGTATACTGTAAAGTTGTGAATTAGGGCCCCATTAGGATGGTGGGCGTATTGCCCCCGCCGGGCTGGCTGGAATTCACTGCCGTCACAGCAGGGGCAAACCTCCCGCCATCCCTGTAGAAAATATTCAGACATGTCTAGGCGGAAAAGGGTTCAATATGGCGGTGGTGTCTCTCTCACCACACCGGCAGCCATATAATCTGCATTTTGGAATGCCTTTGCGTGGCGGCATTACCGTCCGCCACGGAAAGGCATGCACACATTGCAGAGTATGCTTGGGGGCCCCCATGGAGGGTACCTACCGATGCTATGGTACCCCCCGACTTTCAAAGCAAAACGTGACAGGCTCCGTGCGAGGCCCGTCATGTTGTGCTTGGAAAAGCAGCACAACATTTTAGCATTGCTTTCAGCAAAGCCAACCAGAATTTAAAATTAAAATAACAGGGTGCGCCCGCCACTGTGCCGGGCGCATCATCCTAATTAATTGTCCCCACGGGACCCCCACCCTTTTTAGCAGTCGGATGGCGGGCGGACAAAGTCCGCCCGCTATCCGATGTCGTAAGTAAGTATGAGTTCTTGGGGACGTTTGAAGAGTGAACTAGAAGACTAGAATTCCCTTTAATTGGTATAGGACTAGGAGCCAGAGTATTGAGTAACCAATGGCCTCATCTATCTGATTTCAACTCCGCTTTGAAAGTTTTATGGAGAAGAGCACCTGGTGCACTGTTCAACTAAAAAGTGTAAGACAGGTGGAAGGAAGAAGGACGGGCGACATTTAAAATGTTATGTACTACTGTGCTTTATTTTATAGTGCTACTCTACCATGCCACTATGTGTATAAATAATTACCTTGTCCTACTGTTTTATTAAGACTATATTTTACAATTGTCGTGTTTTTTTCTTTTTGATACACAGCTACTCCGAAAATCAACCGCAAGGAGTTGGCCGCCAAGGCACGGCGCCGGAAGCTGGAGGCAATCCAGCAGGAATACCGGCGGCTGGTGGTCCTAGCCGAGGAGGAGGAGGAGAGTGCAGCAGCAATTGAAGCCTCCTCCAGTGCCCCGGGCCCCAGCCACCGCCCTCCAGCGGTACGGCGCCACCGTCTGGCGGCTGCCCGCCGCCACCGTGCCATCTCCGGTGCCCCCCCCCACTGTGGTTGCAACTGCCGCGGCCTTAGACGCCGCGTCGCCCATTTAGAGGACCAGATTCGTGTCCTCCTCCAGTCCCGCCCCACCAGTTAGTCCCTGTCACTGCCCCTTTTTTAATTCCTGTTTGTTTCCTCACTCGTTTGGGCGTTCTCTATTTCTATGGACAGTCGTTGGGGTTAGGGAGGGGGGTGGGTCAGCTTTTGTGGGTTTAGTTTATTTGTTAGGGTCAATTAAATATATTTTTCTATGTTACATGCAATGTTGTTAATGTTTTGTAGGTGGGGTAACTGTTTTACATCACACTGTTTCTTTGCTGGTGCATGGCCGCCCATAGCGTGTGTTTGATTTCAATAATTTGCTGACTGTATAAGACACAAACAGATAGATGCGACACACCTCACTCATTGACTGGTCCTACTATGCATTCTTTGGAGTGGTGTTTGAAACTGACATCATTGACATGTCCATTATTGATTCTGCCTCCCCCAAACTTCTCTCTTACCGGTGCTTGATGTTTATGTCCAACTGTGGCACAGCACTGGCTGCATGGTGAAGATGGTTTCCTTTTTCATACATGCCATGATTGGGGTGGTGGTGGTAGTATAGTAGTAGTATACACTGGCAGGGTAGCAGCATTTCCAAAAAAAGAAAAGGAGATAGTCAATCGCCTTTGAGAGACTGTTAGAGGAGTAGTTGAATGAAGTACATCACAGAATTTACCGAGCAACAATTATATGTTCAAATATTTGACAAAAAAAATGAATGCTGGATATTATGAGGATAGCCTACTAGACAGAGTTACAAACTATAGTTTTGTCGACTTGGCTATGCCTACAGTCTAACAGTTAGTGCTGTATATGAGGAATGACAACAAACAAATCAAATCAATGCCGGCAATTCATGCTGAGGTATATGTTCCTTTGTTAAATAAAATAACCTGTGAAATATCCTACTCATGGGTGGGCAAGCAGAAGAAGATCATCGCTCTGCATTGAAATTGAAGTAGTGTTGCTTTCACCACATCCGCCCCAGCAAGTGTGTGATTAAGTATTGGTGTACTTTTAATTTAGTTACACCTCGACAATAAGTCACACAGCCCGGGGGAAGAGGGTTAGGGTCCGTTGATTGGATGGGAAGGGGGATTTTGGGAAAGGTTTGACATAGAAAAACAGTATGCATACATAGACAAACAAACGACAATCATTGAAGACTACCATACCATATCCATTCCATATGTTAAGGTATAAAAAAGGAAATGCATGCATGATGAGACCCGGATTACATACACTTCTATTTCTTGTTCTGTTCCGGCCTTAAAACTTTAACAGATAGCAAATAGAAATTTTAAATATTGGTAGTGAAGAATCGTAAACACAGAGAAAACGTAATGATGATTGATAATAACAACTCCAAGAACACACTGTTGTAAAGAATGTATACAAGATATTAATCAAATTTTTTAAAAGAAGTGAAAAGTGGATACTGTTACTGTCTTATCCTGGTCAAAAATGTGGACTGGTTTTTTGCATCTCGGCATTCCTCTTGCTCCTCTCGTCCATCAATCTAGGGTGTGTCGCCTCACCACTCGCCACTGCCCGGCTGGAATAAAAAGGTGATTGATTGGTAAGGTAATTAATATGCATTGTAATGTTTTACAAAGTTTTGGACAAGGCCCGGCCTGTAATTTTAGATTGAAAACCAAAGGGGATATTCAGAAAGAAAGTGAAAACAAATGCACAAGTGATGGTGTAGTGCAACAAGAACACTTTCCGAGGTGGCATGTATGCATATGCATCATCTCTACTGTAGTCTGTTTCCAGCATAGACCTTCAACAGTAACAGGAGAGATCAGGCCCACAGTGCTTACCATTAGCACATCCTACGTTACCACTTTAGAGTCCTTTTTTTTTTCTCTCAAAGAGTTGGACAAACGCAAAGCACATTATCCATTCCAGACATAGCATTTTACAGTTAAAGTTAGTAAAATCAATGCACTGCAGTCATCCCACCGCTACACTCTATTCAACTTCTACACAGACATTTGGGTGTGCTGTGGTTGTGGTTCACGTGTTTACCTTTAGGCTTTTCCGTTTTATGCCACTCATGAAACATCCTCCTGACTTCATCATCAGCTCTGATACTTCTACTGACTGAAGATCGGCCTGCAGTACAAGTGTAATTTTTAGAACACAACAAGAGTAGAAATATAAATATTACTGACTTGAGTCATTCTTTATTGTGTACAGAAAGATAGATTAACACTAGTACACTTTGACATCATTCACTTTGTGCACAACAAACAACGCCAACACAAAGATCAATAGCTCAGAGTCAGGTGTCCAATGCATGCCATTAATTATCATCATTTATTACCTGTTACTTCTCATCTTAAGTTAACGGGCCGTCTCTTTCGCCATCATCATGACGGACGGTGCTGTTTAAGTCACAGTCATTTGCATTGCGCAGCAGATTGAGTGAGTGCCCTTCCTGTATTGATTTAAAAGCAATGTATCACCAAGATGCAGGAGAGAAGTACACATTTCTTGTTTGCCAGAAGAGGAAAATTAGTAATTACTAGTGTGTTCTGTAGAAAGTTGATTAGTGGCAGTGCACAATTACATCAATTCATGCGAAACACACCACAAAATCTACATCATTCAGTCTGCTATTCTGCGGCCAATGCATGGCATCAATCATTACCTGTTGCATCTCATCTCGTTAACGCTGCAGGCCGTCTCTTTCGCCATCATCATGATGGACGGTGCTGTTAAGTCACAGTCATTTGCATTGCGCAGCAGATTGAGTGAGTGCCCCTTCCTGTATTGAATTAAAAGCAATGTATCACCAAGATGCAGGAGAGAAGTACACATTTCTTGTTTGCCAGAAGAGGAAAATTAGTAATTACTAGTGTGTTCTGTAGAAAGTTGATTAGTGGCAGTGCACAATTACATCAATTCATGCGAAACACACCACAAAATCTACATCATTCAGTCTGCTATTCTGCGGCCAATGCATGGCATCAATCATTACCTGTTGCATCTCATCTCAGTTAACGCTGCAGGCCGTCTCTTTCGCCATCATCATGATGGACGGTGCTGTTAAGTCACAGTCATTTGCATTGCGCAGCAGATTGAGTGAGTGCCCTTCCTGTATTGAATTAAAAGCAATGTATCACCAAGATGCAGGAGAGAAGTACACATTTCTTGTTTGCCAGAAGAGGAAAATTAGTAATTACTAGTGTGTTCTGTAGAAAGTTGATTAGTGGCAGTGCACAATTACATCAATTCATTCATGCGCAACACACACAACAAAATCTACATCACTCAGTCTGCTTTTCTGCGGACAATGCATGGCATCAATCATTACCTGTTGCATCTTATTTTCAGTTAATGGCCAGTCTCTCTCGGCTCTGAAGGAGGATAGCTATAGAAGTCATCAGATTCATGGTCCACTTGTTTTGGAAGGACGAGGAAAGTTTGAATTTGTTGTTACCATCATCCAATCATCATTCATGAGGGAAATGGAATTGACCAGGAGATGCAGTATGATCGAGCGGAGGAGCTGGATTCTGAGGACTGTAGTGTCAAATGGCAGACACCTGAAACTTGTATCTTAAATTAGAAGATTAGAAGACGGTGATAATGCATTGGTTGCGATTCACAAGTTTATAACCGGAACAACAGACACAAACAAAGGGGAAAAAAGGGAGGAAGACAGTAAGTGCGAGCCTAATTGTCAGGGAAGTATAGCTCGTCCTCAAACTCTGGGGGATCTTCCAGTAGTAGGTAATCATCTGACACAATACTACCGTCACCTGAGCCGCTGTCCTCATCTTCCTCTGTTGATTCATGCATTGTGTAATTCGGTGGTATGAAGTGCTGATTCATTTTGATCATTGTTAACCTCTCCACGTTTTTGGGAGATAGACTGGTCCTTCTCAAGGTTACAATGGAACCAGCAGCACTGAAAACACGTTCGGAAGAGACACTTGCGACAGGGCAAGCCAGATAGCTTATCGCCAGCCTGCTGAGCTGTGGCCATTCAGACCTTTTCCTATACCAATACTGCACTGGGTTTTGATCAACGTACACCTCTGTTGGATCGTCCAGATAGGCCTGGACCATCCGCTCAATGTTCAGGGTTGCTGCTGGTAAGCTTTTGTGCTGTTTTTTCTGTGCATCAGCACTGTGCTTACGGCCCATCTTTACATACCAATCTGATAATGATTGTACTCGGCCGAATGATCCAGTTATTGTTTTTGTAGTCGATGGTGATGGTGAGTGTTGCGATTGTGAGCCAACCGCACTGCCCTCAGCCGACGAAGTTGCACTTGATTCTGCATGGCCTGCTTCAGTATCAGTACTTGTTGTGGGTTGATGTGGCGGGCTTTTAATTAGCAGCCCTTCGTTTCAAACTTGATGGCTGCTTCAGCTATACAACTTTTGTAGCGGGCAACATCAGTGTCGGAAAAAGAACGGAATAGTCCTAATTTTGCACGTGGATCCAGAATTGTGGCACAAATGTAATGGTCTTGTGACAAAATTTTATTTTGTATCCTTACATTTTCTGATAAGCGCCTGGATAGCTCTCACCAAGTCATGGGCTTGCCTTCTGTCCTCTACACCTTTGTAGGATTCAGACACATTATTCAGCTCATGCTCTAGCATTTGCAACAATGGGATCGCTTGGCCCATTGTACAGTCCTCCTTGCTGACTTCACGTGTGAAGACCTCAAAAGGAGACAGCATCTCAGTCAGGCATTGAATTAGGGTCCATTGCTCCCTCTGAAGGGTCATGCCTTTAACACTAGCATCACTGCCTTTGTACCAGACATAATCATTGAGTGACCTGTGCTGTTCGTACAGACGATCAAGCATGTAATACGTTGAGTTCCAACGTGTTGCCACCTCCTGGATGAGTGCCTTGACTGGCACCCTACGCTCACGTTGGAAGATCCTCAGCTGCTTCCGAGCTTTAAAAGAATGGCTGAAATGAGTGCATATTCTTCGGCAGATGGACAGTAAATTGCTTACTATGGGTTCTTTTTTCAGAAGTCTTGCACTATAATGTTTATGCAGTGTGCCAAACACGGAACCCTGAAATAGGAACCAAGTTCCATGGCCTTAAGTACATTACTGCCATTGTCTGTGGCAACAAAACCAATACCAAGCCTCTGGGCTGCAGCCATTCCAAAACCTTGGTGCGAAACTCTTCTAAAATGTTTTCAGCCGTATGAGATTTCTCCATGGCGAACATGGCTACAGTTGCATGTTTCCGAGTACCTTCAAAAATCGCAGCTGTGTCAACAACACCTCGTGCAGATAGTAGATCTTTAACCCCACAAAAGAGATCCAGTGTGCAGTGATACACATGTAATCTGTGGCTTGGCAACTGGTCCACATGTCTGTTGTCAGGTGGATATTGTGCACAGCACTCTTCTGCAAAGCTTGTCCAACCAATTCCAGCACATCATGATGTAGTGCCGGAACAGCAATTCTTGCGAAATAGGACCGGCTTGGAACTTTCCATTTCGGGCAGATGGCAGACACAAATTCAAGGAAACCCACCCCTTCCACAAATGAAAAAGGAAGAAGGTCCAGCGCTAACATTTTAGCCAGCTTCGCATTGTACAATCGTGCCGTTGGGTGGTTGCGTTGGAACTGCCCCTCCAACCTAAACATGCTGTCAATGGTAGGCTGGCTTACTTTCCTTAGTGGTGCCATTAACCCACTAAGGCTCAACGACACAGATTGTCTCATTGAGGTACTCGCCCGCCGGTCGCCTTGGTGTCTCACCCACACTCTGAGTATGGCTCTTACTGCGGTGCCACTCTGATGTTACTGAGGAGGATGTGGGCGTTACCACTGCAGTGACTGCACTACTGGAGACAGGGCTAGAAATGCCTCCCTGTTCTTCACCTGCCACCACAATAATATCGCTCCCTGATTCCTGACCAACTTCAAAGGGTTTAGTTTTCCTACTTTCTTTTAACTTAAGTAGTGATCCTCCCACACAATAGTGTGGTGTGTTCTGAGATGACTTGCTTGTCCTCCGGTACCATAGTTTGTACCAAGCTTACCAC